>NC_090922.1:974144454-979144454 GCF_040938575.1 Ambystoma mexicanum
ACATCATTCGTCACCCCTCTCGGGGCATTTATGTTTAGGAGGATGACATTTGGTCTTGCTCCGCCGCAGCTGTTTTCCAAAGATTAATGTCATTCATGTTTGGGGGTCTGGAAGGTGTATACTGCTTCCAGGACAATATGTTAATATCTGCAGCTAGAGAACAAGAACACGATGTGAAATTGATGGGAGTACTAAAAGTAATTAAAAAAGTGGGCTTACTTGTAAGCTTGAGAAATGCAAGATAAAGTGTGATAAAGTGTCATATTTAGGACATTCTATTGATGGAAATGGAATCAGTCCAAGAAAGAACTGATGAATACCATTCTTGGCATTCCTGAGCCAGAAAACAAAGACCAATTGAGAAGTTTCTTGGGGATGACAGAATATTATTCCAAGTTTGTAAATTAGTACACTGATAAAACTAAATACATGAGAGGACTCATGAAGACAAATTTGAGGTTTTTGTGGACCAATGAATGCAAAAAAGAATTTGAACAGATAAAATCCACAATTAATAAAGCACCGATCCTGGGGATATTCGACTGCGAAGCAGAAGCCATAATATCAGTTAGCGCCAGTAAAATTGGTCTGGGCGGTGTCCTAGAACAGATTCAAGACAAGGGCCTGGTCACGATTGCATTTGCATTGCGAGTCCTGAGAGGTGCAGAATTGAATTATTCCACAATAGAAACGGAAGCCTTGGGGGTAAAATGGATTCTAGAACATTTCAGGAACTTGGTGTGGGGGTTGCCCATTTTGATCAAAACTGACCACAAGCCTCTCATACATGTATTGCAGTCTAAAATACTGCATTTAGTTTCACCAAGGATTAGACGTTGGACATTAGATGTAATGCAATACAACATTTGTGTATGTTATACACCTGGCAAACTAAACTTAGTGGCTGATTGTTTATCCAGGTTGCCACAGGATTGTGGGGATATCAAGGCTGAGTGTAAGGAGGAATCTAGTTGCGACAACATCATTGTCACTGTAAACCCTGGTATAACGAGAGAAGAATGGATGAGAACAGCCAATGTAGACCAGGAACAAGCAAATATCAGGAAAGCTATTGATAATGATTAGAATAATTATGATCAAGGTCTGAAGGACTATGTTCCATTTAAAGAAGAACTGTTGCCAGATACTGAATACCTTCATAGGGGAGATCGCATTATTCCTCCAGTGGAGCTGAGGAACAACATAATTACATTGGCTCATGAAGGACACTTAGGGAGAAACTTAACCAAGAGAAGGGTGAGATGTGCTTACTGGTGGCCTGGCATATGGAGAGACATTGAGGAAAGTGTTAGGAATTGCAATGCATGTGCCACTAGTGACAAAACCAAGATTGTGAGGAAAACACCATTACAACCTGTAGAAATTCCCGACAGAGTATGGTATAAATTAGCAATTTACATCATGGGGCCGTATGAAAACCTGGAAGTTGTAAGGATTTTCATAATAGTTTTAATGGACTACACATCCAAGTGGATGGAGTGGGGTGTGGTAGAGGGTTGTGTCACCACAAAAAAAAAAATCCTGAATTTTCTGTCGGAGATTTTTAACAGAGAGGGTGACCCTAAAGAAAATGTGTCAGATAATGGAGTCCAGTTTACTTCACTAGAATTTCCGAAATTCTTAAAAGAAAGGGCAATCAAACATATAACCACATCCCTGTACCATCCTATAGCAAACAGACTTGTGGAGAGAATGAACAAGTTTGTGAAGCTATAGCTAACTCATTGTTACGGAGAATGCCCTCAAGGAGTCTGTTTGCACATACAAGACGACTCTGCATTCAATCACTAATGTAGAGCCTTTTACCATGATGCGTGGCAGAACGGCTTCCAATCGATTAAGACCTGCATGGATGTTCATGGGCATAAGAAGAGAGCATTGGATATTGATCAAATCATAAAGAGAGTGAGAGAGAAACAAATGAAATATAAAGAACATTATGATTGTAGAAATGGAGTAAAAGAGAAGATGATCAAGGAAGGAGATTGGGTTTGCATCAGGGAACCCAAGAAGTTGATGAAGTGTGAATCCAGATTCAGAGCACCACAAAGAGTACGATACTGTGTTGGCAAATCTGTTGTGTTAGAAGATGGTAAAATGTGGTCTTGTGAGGATATTGTGAGAGTACAGAGGGTTAGCAGTGCCTCCATACTTTGTGGGATGTTGTTCTGGACCATTTCAATGGAATTTACTGAATATGCCATAATGGAAATCAGAAATGCCTACACGTTTGATCCAGAAATGCACAAGCTCCAAGCCAGTCACTCTGCCCACATTCAGAAACAAGCATTGACAAGGCGTTGTGCTGATGCCTAGGCATTGAAGGGGACTTTGTCAGGACTCAGTGGTGTTTTCTCAAAGGCCAATATACTCCAGTGAACCGTGTTGTGTCTGTTTAAAAAACACATGGCTAGAGTCTAACTTCTAAGGCACACATCTGATTCCAAAAACATTTCTGAACGCATTGAAGGAAAGGGTTGACGAGATAAGAGGAATATGTAAGGAAATGTAGATCTTGTCTGTTTTCTCTGGCTAGCTGTCTACTCGTTCTAGAAAACACTCTTCTTGGGGAGGGGAGGGGTCTGGCAAATGGTGCCCAAGAGATGGTGGCTCCACTCAAACTGGATGAAATATTTTCCCTTTGGCTGCTAATCCTTTGACTTCTTTTTCTTCCTGCGTGCAATTCAGGATTGGAAAAATAACAACCTCTACAGGAATGCTGGCAAACGAGATCTGTTTTGGTATCCGTTTTTGTCGAAGTCTGTGGACCGCCCACCCAGTCCACTCTTTCAAACTACTTCCTTCAAAAGTAAAATGTAAAAGGCTGCATTATCCCAGAGGACCAGGTCCCCTTCAACCAACTAACATTCCAATGAATCCATTAACATAACTCGAATTGCTCCTTCATTTAAAACGGTTTCCTTAAATGTGGAAAAGGGGTTACTGTAATGGTATCACTACACAAAATGACCAACTTAAACTTGCATCACTTCTTAAAGAATGAATAGGTTATGTGATTGTTCAACTAATGCTGGTACTAAGGAAACAATGTAATAGAGCCTCTCACAGGCCAACCAACTCCACTGAAACATTTTCTGTGTTTAAAAAACCTGTGGATCGCGGAACATCACAGTCAGTCAATCTCACTTAAACATCAAATCTCTTTCAGCAAAGGGAATGGGCACACACCTGATTCCAAAAACATTTCTAAATGCATTGAAGCAAAGGGTTGACTAGATTAGGAGAATATGAAAGGAAATGTACAATTTAGGGACACTCTCTACCCAGCTGTCTGCTCTCTGCTTCTGGGGGCTCTGAATGAAACTGTGACAAGGCGGTGGAAAGGAAGGAAGATCAGAGCCAGGACCAGACCTCTAGCAAGAAGCCAGTCAGACCTTGGGGGATGAGGTCATAATGGAGGGAGGCCACAACCTGGGAGAGACAGACAATTGGACCAATGGTAATGCTCTAGAACAAGAAAGATTCCAAGGATGTCATACTGATACAGTTTTCTGGTTTCTGTCTTTGAATTAGAGAGAAGAGTTGGAGGAGGGCCCGGGGCCTGAGGAGGAGGTGGCCTATGAGTGGGCCTATTGACGTCCAGCCATAAGGAAACAGTAGTCCAAGTTGCACCCATTGTGCCCTATCCTGTTATAACTCGTTTATAGAGACTTACTAAGACATTTATCCCCAAAGAAGAAGTTAGCCATGAGAGAATTGCTGGCGACGGCCCTAACCACACTTGAGACCCAGCTGGAGGCGTCTGTCATCCGGAAACAAAGGTGAGCATCAAGTGAATGAGAGGAAGACTGAATGAACAGAGAGGCAGAGGACCGTGCTAACAGTTGTCCAGGAAGCCTTCCCAACAAGGGGAGGGGCTGGGCCAAGGAGGCTGGAGTACAACCAACACCAGTGAGGGTGTGAGCTGGAGACCTCCTCTCTGGAGAACAATAGAGAAATGAATAGAGAGGCTTGAGAGACAATACAAGACTTTAAGGAATTGATGATGAATGATCCCTAGGAAAACAGTTCCCAGAGAATAAAAGGCAATAGAGTCTCATCTCCTGAAGAAGACTCCCGAACACTGTTAGCCTCAACAGAATGATTTGTGAACTGTATCTTCACCTTTTTGAGAAAGAATAGCAAACGGCATGTTGTCCCCCATCTTCCCCAGAATTAAAGAAGCTTGTTGTTTCTGCAAATAAAAGTCAGTAGGTCTAAAGTGTTGTAGGCTGGTCTTCTCATTTCCAAATACCTACATTTGGTGGCAGCTGTGGGATCAAGAAACACGATGGAAGAGTTGATAAAGTCACTAACGGAGGGACAACAACTGCTGCAACAAGCCCTTCAGATACAGAGCCAGCAAGCCCAGGCTGACCGGCAAGCTTTCCAGCAAGCTATTCAAATGCAACAGGCTCTGCTGGTAGAAGCTACCGCAGTTAGAGCCCGGCCACAAGTACCTGCGTCAGTGTTGCAGAAATACTCCCATGAGGAAGATCCTGCCCATTTTTTTGTTAACTTTGAAAGGGTAGCCCGAAACGCTCAATGGCCAGTCGAGAGGTGGACGCACTAGATTGCTCCCCTTATGATGGGGGAAATGCAGAGCGCATATCAAGGGGCTAACCCCATAGGAGACACTACATACCCTGAGATGAAATGGGCCCTCCTAGAGAGAATGGGCCACGATGAAGAAGCCTACAGGATCAAGTTCAGAGATACTGAGCTGTTGCCCGAGGAAATCCCCCGACAGTTGTTTTATAGAATCAAGGAACTTGGGGACAAGTGGTTGCAAACCACTTCTGCTACTGTGCATGAGATGGCAGAGGAGGTGGTCCTCGAGCAATTTGTGGAGGCCCTTCCTCCTCCAATGCAGAGATGGGTGCGACAACACCAGAAACCCACCCTACTTGAAGCAGTGGACATAGCTTCCGCCTACCAGAAAGCGGGACAGGGGAGATTGGCCTCCTATCCTCCTCAAGTTAAGGCTGTCGGATTCCCTAATAACATAGGCTCTTGACAGGCCAACAATCCACGCTGGCCAAATTCGATGTTCCGCAGAACAGACTGGGACCCGTCAAGACCCCGACCTAACCATGAAACTCGTGGATCAACCTTCCCTTCACAAACCCCAAGCGCCCCGCTGCGGGGCCCCCAGTGTTTTGAATGTGGAGAATGGGGGCACTCAGCGAGGTTATGTCCAAAGAAAATCAAGTCAGAGCCAATGGACATCAGAAGTTTTGAAAAAGCTGGGGGAAAGGAGTTAGATCCATGCAGTTCAACCCCAAGTCACAAGATCACCTATCCATTTGTTTGTGAGGCTGAAGTGGAAGGTCGGCCAACTAGAGCCTTGTTGGACTCTGGAAGTCTACAGACAGCAGTCCAACCGGAACTGGTAAGAGGGGTGAGAAGTGCAAATGAAAATATACCCATTTGATGTGTTCACAGGGATGTTAAAATATACCCACTTAAGAAAATCAAGATAAAGTTAGCAGGTGAGCAAATGGCTGTAAAAGCCGCTGTGATGCCAATGTTGCCTGAATCGCTTTTGATTGCCTCTGATGTCCCAGATCTTCCCCACCTTGTCCACAAATTGGAAAACCACTGGCTGAAAGAAGGCCCCTTTTATGACCAAGACCTAAACGCCAGAAAGCCTAAGTTGAAGAAGAGTAAGTCTAACAAGAGGCTAGAAAAAAGGGGCTGGATAGAGAAAAATAAGTGTACGGTGGTGATAGATTGGAGGATTGATGAACAGGGGGACAGCTTTCACATGGCACAAGAGCTAGACCCAATCCTGAAACACGCAAGAGCCTCAGTGGTCAAAAAACCGGATGGAAGAATGCCATGCTTTGTGAAAGAGAACGGCTTATATTATCGCCTTACAGAATCTACAGAAAAAGCAACCACACAACTTCTGGTCCCTACCAAATACTATCAGACTGTATTAGAAGTGGCTCATCTTCAAGTGGGAGAGGGACACCTCGGGGCGGAGAGGACTACTCAGAAGATCTTGGCGAGATTCTACTGGCCAGGGATTTATGGCCAGGTGGTACGCTTTTGCCAGCGTTGTCCTGAGTGCCAAAAGAAGAACAATCCCAAAATTTTAAAAGCACCCCTCCAAACCATGCCGTTGATATTGGAACCCTTTCAACGTATAGGGATGGACATATTCGGACCTCTGGACCCTTCAAGTCGGGGCCACAAATACTTATTAGTAATAGTAGATTATGCCACCAGGTACCCGGAGGCCTTTCCCTTGCGTTCTGTGAATACCCAACAAATATGTAACGTCTGATTTCTTTCATGGCCAGAGTGGCGATCCCCAAAGAAATAATCACGAATCGAGGCACTAACTTTATGTCCAGTATATTAAAGCAAGTATGCAACACCCTATGTATCAAGCAAATCAGGACGGCAGTATATCATCCCGAGATGGATGGACTCGTCGAAAGATACAACCAGATGATAAAGCAAATGCTGCTGAAAACCATCCTGCCAGGAGAGAGGAATTGGGACCGACTAATATCATGGTTCTTGATGATTCTGAGAAATACCCCCCAATCATCTACGGGCTTCGCTCCTTTCGAGTTGATATTCGGCAGACCAGTAAGGACTCTCCTGGATATCCTAAAGGAGAGTTGGGAGGAGCAGCCAAGTACAGAAGTGTCGTTGACCGAATATGTGGCTCAGCTGAAGTCCAGAGTGGAGAAATTGCAGGAGGTGGCACGGTCACATCTACAACAGGCTCAGGTCAAACAAGAGCGTTATTACAACCAAAGAACGAAGTTACGTACCTTCCAGGTTGGGTACCAAGTCCTTGTACTACTCCCTACTACACAAAATAAGATGCTAGCATCTTGGAAGGGTCCATACCAGATAAAAGAAGTTTTGGGCCCTGTTACTTACGGAGTCCATCAACCTGGGAATAGAATTCCCTTTCAAACATACCACAACAATCTTTTAAAGGAATGGAAGGAGCCGGTGGCCACAATAGGGGCGTTCAAGACCAAAGAGATCCCATCAAAGCAGCTACTAAAGCTAGGGGGTCACGCAGTTAAGGAAACTTCGGATATTAATAATGAGCATGACCAAATAGCTCCAGAATATCTACCCTCAGCGGAAGACCACATAGGAAAAGAAGCCCTGAATGTCAACACAGACCTTGGCCCACGTCAAAAGAAAGAACTGTGTGACGTAATCAATCGTTACACAGGGATTTTTTCTTCAGTCCCAGGTAGAACATCATTGACATGTCACCACATACAAACATCCCCAGGTACAAAGGTGAGGCTGAGACCATATAGGATCCCGGAAGCCAGGCTACAAGCGGTTAATAAAGAAATAGAAGAGATGCTACGCCTGAAGGTAATAGAACCATCTCACAGTGAGTGGTGTTCACCTTTAGTAATGGCCCCTAAACCAGATGGGAACACTCGCTTCTGTATGGATTTTAGAAGGTTAAATGAAGTTTCAAAATTCGATGCATACCCTATGCCCAGAATTGAGGATCTGTTAGAGAAGCTGGGCAAAGCGGAGTACTTGTCAACAATTGACCTGATAAAGGGGTATTGGCAGATACCACTGTTCCATGCTGACCACGAGAAAACGGCTTTCGCATCCCTGGCCGGATTGTTCCAGTTTACTGTATTACCCTTCGAGCTACATGGTGCCCCAGCCACATTCCAGAGGCTAATGAACTATTTGATAAAGGGCCATGAAGAATACATCGGAGCATATCTAGATGACATAGTGGTATACAGTCAAAGTTGGCCGGACCACTTAAAACATTTAAAGGCGCTATTCCAAACCCTAAAGGAAGCCGGCTTACATGTCAATCCCAAAAAGACCCATTTGGCCAACACATATATCAAATACCTTGGTTACTATGTCGGTCGAGGAGAAATCCGTCCTCAACAAGAGAAAGTAAATGCCATCAGTAAGCTACAGTTCCCTGTAACGACTAGACAGGTCAGAGCCTTTCTGGGCTTCGTAGGATACTACAGGCGATTCATCCCACACTTCTCGACAATGGCTGCCCCCCCCCTTTCGACCCTTTCTGAAAGCCAATGCACCACGTAAGAGAGAATGGAGGAATACAGAAACCGAAGAGGCGTTTGTGGCCATTAAGAGTGCCCTATCAGATAAGGCCATTCTAAGGTGTCCGGATTTCGAGAAACCTTTTTACCTATATACAGATGCCTCTAGTTCAGGATTAGGCGCTGTACTCTTCCAGAGTAAGGGAGAAGAAGAAAGGCCTGTCTAGTTCATCAGCAGAAAGCTCTTACCTCATGAAATGAATTATGCAACCATCGAAAAAGAGTGCCTGGCAGTGAAATGGGCCATATAAACTCTAAAGTACTATCTATTGGGAAGAACATTTACTATGGTTACGGACCACACTCCCTTGGTCTGGCTGTCCAGTAATAACGATACAAATCCCTGTGTCTTAAGATGGTTTCTCTCGAAACAACCAAACTCTTTGCACACCATCCATCAGCCGGGCAGGAAAATGGCTCAAGCTGATTACTTATCCAGACTACATGCCCTTCCCGATCGTAAGAGCTTAAAGGGGAGGATTTGTGACAAGGCGGTGGAAAGGAAGGAAGATCAGAGCCAGGACCAGACCTCTAGCAAGAAGCCAATCAGACCTTGGGGGATGAGGTCATAATGGAGGGAGGCCACAACCTGGGAGGGACAGACAATTGGACCAATGGTAATGCTCTAGAACAAGAAAGATTCCAAGGATGTCATACTGATACAGGTTTCTGATTTCTGTCTTTGAATTAGAGAGAAGAGTTGGAGGAGGGCCAGGGGTCTGAGGAGGAGGTGGCCTATGAGTCGGGCTATTGATGTCCAGCCATAAGGAAACAGTAGTCCAGGTTGCACCCTTTGTTCCCTATCCTGTTATAACCTGTTTATAAAGACTTTCTAAGACATTTATCCCCAAAGAAGAAGTTAGCCGTGAGAGAGTTGCTGCCGACGGCCCTAACCACACTTGAGACCCAGCTGGAGGCATCTGTCATCCGGAAACAAAGGTGAGCGCTGAGTGAATGAGTGGAAGACTGATTTAACAGAGAGGCAGAGGACTGTTCTAACAGTTGTCCAGGAAGCCTTCCCAACAAGGGGAGGGGCTGCACCAGTGAGGGTGTGAGCTGGAGACCTCTTCTCTGGAGAACTATAGAGAAATGAATAGAGAGTCTGGAGAGACAATACGAGACTTTAAGGAATTGATGATGAATGATCCCTAGGAAAACAGTTTCCAGAGAATAAAAGGCAATAGAGTCTCATCTCCTGAAGAAGACTCCCGAACACTGTTAACCTCAACAGAATGATTTGTGAACAGTATCTTCGACAGCAAAGGGAATGGGCACATACCTGTTTCCAAAAACATTTCTAAATGCATTGAAGCAAAGGGTTGGCTAGATTCGGAGAATATGAAAGGAAATGTACACTTTAGGGACACTCTCTACCCAGCTGTCTGCTCTCTGCTGCTGGGGGCTCTGAATGAAACCAACTAAATGTACCTAAAACCTACGTGAAGCTAATACATTTCATTATAAAGGGCTCGGAGCTCATGAAATCATGCGCCAACAAACAATAAGGCTGATGCTGCACCCCCTATTATGAAACTTGCCTATGGGCATAGCTGTGTGTAGCAGGTGGTGGGGGCAGGCACCATTACACAGGGGTATATGAATTAGAAAGCAGATACAGAAGCATATCATGTAGAGAGAAAAGTAACATGTTTCTCCCAGACAGTCTTCTCTGGGGGCTCTGGCAAGTGGGGCCAGTCAGAGTTGGCTTCTCCGTTGAAGGTGGATGACATAGTTTCTCTTTGGCTGCAAATTCATTAACTCCCTTTTCTTACTGTGTGTAATTAATCATCCATGATTGGACAAATGACAACCTCTACAGGAAAGTACAGGATTGTCTGTTTTGGCATACTAACTAGGTCCCCTTCGACCCAAATTGAACTCACATCCTAACTGACCCATTCTCAACTTCATGCTCAAGAAAAGTAGACATTATCTAAAACCTGCAAACTCTTGTCAGGTCTAAACTAGATTCCTGCATATCTTGGACTTCAACAAGGACTTCCCACGTCATCAGCAACTGCTCAAAAATAAAGCTACCAGAATGATCGTCTCCCAAAATCTCAGGAAACATTTCCCCGTGTTAGAGTCCTCTTCTGACACCTCATTGAAAAATAAATCCACCACAAATCACTTTTATCCTCATACCCTTCCTACCTCCATGTCAGCATCGCATAGCAGGCACATACCCTGCTAGCAAGTGCTACCAAATGAAGCAAACTGAGAAAAGGGGAACACATTGGAATGCTGTATGACTTGAGTTCATACTGAAACTGTCCCAACCCAGATGTAAAATTTACCTTTAAGCCTGTCTCTGCCCCCAGACTTTTACCTATTGATGTACCCTGCATTTGCCCTTCTGTATAAACCCTTCCCAATCCTTGGTTTGGAACTGTGACAATTGTGACCTCCATTACTCCTCCATATAAAACTACCGAACAATGGAATGGTATTGGCCCATTGTGACTGTGCTGATGTCAGACCTTAAGTAATCACATAAGTCTTGTATGTAAGTAAGCAGAACTAGGATACCACTTACCTAACCGTGCCTGCACTTTCCTGGTTTGTTATTCTCATGTTATCTATGAATGTACATGCCTGGGACTATCACTGTGCAATTGGCTACCTTTTTTTGGTCTTCTATTTTCTTTCTCATTTCATAAGCACCGTGAAGGGCTTATTGTCATGTTGACACTATACAAAACTACTAAATGACCGAACTTGTATCATTTCTCAAAAAATGAATAGCTTATGTGTTTTTGTCCAACTAATTCTGGCACTCAGGAAACAATGTAATCAATTCCTTGAATGTCCAAGAACCAAACAGTGCTCCCTAGGTTCCAATAAAGTACATTTGTATTACCTTCTTGTTCTCTGCGGTATCAGAAAAAACGCTTTAGAATCTTTGCCAGTGCCTCCAAACACTGTTGCATATGGGTCTGGACCCTTGTTCTATTGTGTATACAGGTTCTCTCTTCTGTAATGGTAGAATGTATGTAACATGATTCTGGAATGTAGCCCATTTCAGAATCACCAAGGTCGAGGTTCTCCTGGTGGCTTTAGGCTCTGGGGGCTCTGATAATAAATCTTAAGGTACTGTATGGGAGCGAGGGGTCCTCAGGAACCCTCGCGTCGTACGCTTCTCAGTACAAGGCTTGGACCGCGTGCCTCTGGTAGTGGTATTGCCCCTTGCCCTTATGTAAAGTTAACCACGGTTGACTGCTGTATAGTTGGGACTACTGAGCAGGACACGGGGCATCCATCTTTTGTGGCCCATTTCGACTCCATCTTGGGTAAACAGGCCTCACTGCGATAGTACAGCAATGCTCAGCTCCCCTTTCCACCGCAGCAGCCAAGCACAGACACACACACACACACAAGGCGCGCAGGCAGCTGGCTGGCCCCCACCCTTGCACTCCCCCTGCGAAGGAAAGCTCTGGGCTTCCATTCTCACGCTGAAGCTGGAGAAAAGTTGCAACAATCAATATGCTACAGTTTTCTTCCTCTGAGATCACTGTTTGCCTGAAAACCGGCATGTGAACCAAGATGAGCTAAGCACTTTCTGCTCGATTCGTTCTCATAAACGTGCAAGCCACCCACCCCCATTAAAACAATTTATTGCCATCCTGACCCTGCACCCCCTGTAAGGTATTTCTTTCAAGTGCCAGACCCTCGCCTGTGCTGCAAAACCCACCCAACACACCCACTACTAACCTTAAGCATTTTTATTATTATATATGCTTTTACTTGCACTAATGAGTTTGAAACCTAGAAAGAGATGCGAAACATAGCCTGATTCTTTTACATGCACAATAAAGGTCAAGGCCTTCAATTAAAGCCACGAATGACCCAATTGTACTGACAATAATCATTGTGTGTAACTTATGTAGAAATGTGACAAGTAGCATAAAATGTTTTAAATAATTTGTCATTTAGTATGCAACAATACTAAATGACAAGGGGTTTTGCCTGTTATTTTATTTTTTCTCTCACACGTAGTAAGACGGGGAAAGGCACCTACATTTTTGGTGTCCCCCGCAACGTGATTTAGAGAGGTGTCTTGAGGCCTGCGCCGCCCGGCAGCGAGATCCAGGGCGCCCCCCTAGCAGAACCATCGCCTCTGCGGTAGACCAGACTGTGCACACCAAGAAGAAAGGGTCAAGGGTTCCCGGTTGACGAATATCCGATCGAAAGCTGCTCGCCAAGGCAGGCCATGGCTTGGTTGGGGGACGGACCTGAGCAAGGTCCGGCCGCGAGCGGCGACCCTCGGAGTACCTGACTGAACACGTGGAGTCCCGGTTGCAAAGACCCCAAAGGAAGGTAAGGGGAAAATACGGGAAGAAGGGAATTAGCAACAAAGGGAAGGTAGCCAAGAATAGGGTCTGTGTGAGTGACGGTGAGGCTTTTCTGATCTATGCTTCTTTGTATGGCCATAAGGTGTTGTAAGAAGTGAAAAGAAGAAGAGAAGTGGTATCCTAGCCCGTAGGGGGTAGAAGGCGGCGCCGCATAACATTTGTCCCGACCAAGTGCTTAATAGAGATAAAGAGGAAAATAGTAGGGGTCTCGTGTAGCCTCGGAGTAGTTTTTAGAATATTCTTTTTCCGTGGAAGTAAGAAATATTGAGACATTATAAAGGTGAAAGAGGTGGGGAGTGAATGTGAAATAGTGGATAGTATAGGGAACAAGAAAAAACAGGGACAGTAACGGGAATAGGGAAAGAACAAACGTGCGCAGGCAGTGCATGTATATGTTGCATGATTATATGTTTGTTGGCCCGCTTTTATGTATATGTCTTGTTGAACACGCTAAAGTATTTTAACACAAGTAATTTGTGATTGATATAAGGTAAAGCAGAAGAAATAAACTGCGAGAGGTGATCAGGTAACACCTCTCAGAAAGCTAATGTGACATATAGCCATTGTGAGCATTGATAAAGAGCGTTATGTTGTAATTGATATACCAAGTATGAGGTGGGAAGAGATTCAAAGGTACTAGAATACACAAGAAAGGAAAAGAAACAAATACACAAGAAAGGAAAAGAAACATTGCCATGGGGGGGGGTAACACCACTAGCACATATTTGCCAGCACCTTCCATTTTATAGCGACAGGATACAGAAGTATCATGATCAGTGGATCACTGAGATAAAGGGAGATGGGGTTACACCAATTTGGCCAGAAGGAGGATCATTTGACAAAAGAGTGTTGGACTTAGTATCAACACATTTTCTAGCGCGATACAAAGGGAAACAGTTACAGAACCGGAGAGAAGTGTTAGATTTATGGCGAATGTTTGAGGAAGTTTCCCCCAAGGCAGAGGTAGGTACAAACCGAATGACAGAAAAGCAGAAGAACCCTGAAGATGTAGGTGGGACACCAAAAGGGGAATGCTCAACGACTACAACCGAAAACGAAGTAACAAAAATCTATCCCTTAATGACTAGGCCAGCGGTAGGGTTTAGTGAACCCCTGTATATACCACCCACCGACCACTGCCCAGAGCGGGGCAACAGCCCCCAAACCTCCACCATATGACAAATGAGGCCTGTATGGCCCCACAAGTGTGCCTCCCGTGGATATAGCACGTTTAACAGGTGATTTGAAACGTCAGCTAGCACACGCACAAATGGAAATAACACGGTTAAGAGCTTTATGTGACATAGGGCAAATGCTGCCAGGGGGAAGGGAGGTACCCCCGCTGTCACTGGCAGATCTCACACCTCCGATCGGGGCAGCAAGCAATGCAACCCCAGCAGCCTCAGTATCAGGGCAGTCTATAGTATCACAAGGGACGTCATCGCAGCAGAGGCAAGAACAAGAGTGCCAGTCAGGACAGTTCCTGTTCCAATTGAATAACAAGCCAGTGAGAATTATACGCCCAGATACACCAGAGAGTCAACAAAGTGGAGACCAGAGTGGAAGACAAGGAAGTGAACCCAAGGAAAACTGGGAGGATAATAACGAGTTAGAGTCAGAAATAGAAGAAATATGGGACGATTTAGATGAATACGAAGAGGCAGCTGCCGCGGAGGGTTCCCCACTGCCAAACCATCGTTACCCAGACACACTATCGCCACCATTATGGCAAGGTAGATTAAGACAACGAACAGGGAGGATAGGAAACATATTGGTAAGTAAAGCGAAAAAAGGGAAGACAAGCAGAACGGGAAAGAAACAATAACTACAAATGCCACTGATACATAAAGGAGCAGGTAGGCCAAATTACATTCCGTGGGCCCAAATGGACAAAACCAACCTGTTAAAACTCCTCCCCCTGTTGACGGGAGGGGCAGGTAAGTGGATACATGTATTTGAGAAAAACACAGCAGGCGTGCCGTTAGCTATAGGTGATGTAAAAAGTCTATTAGTTTCAGCAATCGGGGACCAAGCAGACACAATCTGGGAAAGGGCAGGGTTCCCGGGAGTAACGATGAGCTGTGACCGACACGATGGATCACCATTTAACAATGTTCGAGCACAAGTGTGGGATACATGCAGCGTGCATTTCCAGACGTTCCAGATTTACATGCAGTGATGCAGTGTACGATGGAGGAGAACGAGGATCCTGCGCAATTCATTTTGCAAGTGCAAGATTTATGGAGAAGCGAAACTGGTACGGCATGGAATCAATGAACAGCTTTATTCTATTTTATCATTAAAAAGGTGTTGCCAAAAGAGGTGCAGAAGGCCTTGGAAAAAAATAGCGGGGATCTGAGCCAAAGGGTGGCCTGAAATTCAGAGCATAATTGTACACCACTGGAGGAGGATCAAAGAGAAGGAATTGGAGGTCACACAAAAGAGGCTGGCTGACGAAGCAAAATTAGTACAGACGAAATTAGTGAAGGTCGCCACCATTACTGCCAGTGCAACAGCAGACAGAGGAAACGAAGGAGAAGAAAATGCAGGAGGAAGGCCCGTCGGGATAGCAGCGCAGTGGGTTGGGGAGGACCAAGGACAGTGGAACGGAGAAGAACAGCCATGCCAAGGATCGCAGTGGCAGAACAGGCCGGCCCAAGGAAGAGGTGGGTACCGCGGGCAAAGGGGAGGATACGGAGGAATGGGAATCAGAGGGTATGGTGGGCAAGGACCATGGGGAGGACAACAGGGATTGTGTTGGATTTGTGGAAGATGGGGACATTATTCACGAGATTGTAGAGTGCGACCATCAGGGTATTTTCAACAGCAACAACAGCCAATGAACAATGAACAGGGGTGGGGCTGCCCACACCCAGGTAGCCCTTGTGGAGCTCCAATGGGGAGGGGGGACAACAGGATCAATACTGCCATGACCCCCAAATGCAACAGAGACAGCCAGCCCCACCACAGCAGCAGCAACAGCAGCAGCAGCCACAACAGCAAAACGCACTACAGCCCATGGCAAGACAAAACCCAGTAGGGAACATAAACAATAACCCTTTTGCAGTGGCCGCAAACGGTGCCCCTGCACCATACCGTGGCGTAACTGTCGTGGGTGACAACGTTTTTTCAATGCCAGGTCAGCAAATATACCAAGACTAGGACAGCCCACAGGGGGCACTTGTGTGTCCAGTCCTATCCACCACACAAAGTGCAAATGAGGAACCACTAGTGGTGGCAGAGATAGAAACAAGCAGTTTATCTTTATGGTAGACTCTGGAGCAGAAAAATCATGCCTCACAGAAGGGCGGTTTCAGCTCTCGGGAAGAAATTTGGAGACGCAGGGGTTCTCTGGGGCTATTTTAAAAGTTCCTTATACAAAAGATCTTGATGTAACAGTGGGGGGACCTTTATTGTATTACTAAGATGTGCCAATCAATTTGATGGGACGAGACCTACTCAGTAAGTTAAACATGACCTTAGCCTTTACTGAAAGAGGAATAGTGTGCTCAACGCCAGGGGTATGCCCCGTACGGGCACTCTTGCTAATAAGTATGATTACAAAGGAAGTTGCAGTAAGAGGGATTCCCATTGACATGGACATGTTCGTCTATGGAATACAGGTATTAGCCCGAGTAGTGCCTGAAATAACACAAAAAGAGTGGAGAATACCATCCAATTTCATATTCCGCCCAATCACACCAACAGATGTAGTGCCAGGCACAATTATGTCTATAGACATTGAGGCAGTTCAAGTTTCCAACACACGCATTGTGGTCATAGGCCTGGACACGCAAGGACGCGAGTGGAGAAGTGTGCTATTTATAGAGCCAAACATAATGCTGAAAGATATTACTGATGAAGAATTGTTTACTGACTACAAAGGGGATGGAGAAGTAATAATGGAAATAAGCATACCATGTGACATTATGATTCAATACAGAGAAATACACAACCCACTCATGGCTAACATAAAGGCCCCACTGACAATATTTGAAGAAGACATGGCCAGGGTAGCACCTGAAATTTGGACTGTGGGACCACACGATGTAGGATTGTTGCATGACGTAACTCTCATAAAAATAAAACTGAAACCAGGTGCCCTCCCACCCAGAGTGAAACAATACCCAATATCCAAAGAAGCAGAGGAAGGAATTAGAGAAACAGTGAATGCACTCCTAAGCCAAGGGATCTTAGTGCCATCAACTTCCCCATGCAACACAGCGATTTTTCCGATTAAGAAAGCAAAAGGAGGGGCGTGGAGAATGTCCAGGTCCTCTGCCTACTCAATTACATCATCCAAAAAGAGTTCCCTTTAGTGCCTAACCCGTCATCAATATTGTGCAGTATACCAAAAGAGGCAACTTGCTTCACTGTCATTGATCTGAAAAATGCCTTTTTCTCTGTGCCACTCGCACCAGAGTCACAGTACCTTACAGCTTTTACATTAGGGAACAACAGATATGAACATCGCAGACTCCCACAGGGGTATTGCGAAAGCCCGAGCATTTTTAACAGAGTACT
This sequence comes from Ambystoma mexicanum, assembly GCF_040938575.1. NCBI lineage: Eukaryota > Metazoa > Chordata > Amphibia > Caudata > Ambystomatidae > Ambystoma > Ambystoma mexicanum. Next base: position 974,161,445 of record NC_090922.1, read on the forward strand.
ACGAGAAGACATCGGCAACATAGATGTAGGGAGCACCATGATACAGTACGTAGACGATTTACTCATCTGCAGCAAAACAGAAGAAGAGTGTAGAGAAGACCTGATAGCACTGCTTAACGTATTGGCTGCCAAGGGATACAAGGTGGACAAAGGAAAGTTACAATACTGCCTTGCTGACGTTGTGTATCTTGGCCAGCAAATATCTAAAGATGGAAAAAGAATATTACCAGACAGAGCAGCAGCCATTCGACACATTATCATACCAAAAACAGTGAAGGACATCCAGAACTTTCTTGGCATATGTAACTATTGCCAAGCGTGGATCCTCGATTACGCAGCATACACACGGCCAATGCTACAAGCACTAAAAGAAGCACAAAAGAACAGAGCCCCAATAAAATGGACACAGGAGACAATTGCTCAATTCTCTAGATTAAAATACCTTATTTCAGACGCTCGAGTTCTTGCAAATCCAGATTATGAAATGGAATTTTTCCTGTTTTCACACAGCAATGGAACATTAATGACAGCAGTATTGACACAAAAGACATCACTAGGCCACAAACCATTAGCTTACTACAGTGGAATATTAGACTCAGTAATGCAGGGACATTTCACTTGCGAACAGGCCCTCGCTGCAGCGGTATAACGAGGTGTGGATAGATTTAGATGGGGATGGTGGGATATACTTAATGGTCACCCCAGAAGAATATGCAAGAAGGGGTAATAGCTTAAGAAGTGTGTGTATACTGTGTGCCATTGAGTTATTACAATCCAATAAAGTACATTTGTATTACCTTCTTGTTCTCTGCGGTATCAGAAAATACACTTAAGAATTTTTGCCAGTGCCACCAAACACTGTGGCATGCAGCACTGGACTACATATTTGACCCAACATGCTGTGGATTGTCACCAGTGGCACAGGCTCAAAGTCTGTCATTCTGCTCCATCCAGAAAACAAGCATTGACAATGCCAGCAGCTTGAGGCTGATGCCCAGGCATCGAAGGGAACTTTGTCAGGACTCAAGAGTCATTTTCTCGCAGGCCAACAAACTACAGTGAAACATTTTGTGTCTCTTTAAAAAAACCTGGGGATAGATAGCGGGGCAGCACAGTCAATCTAACTTAATCATCCAATCTCTTTCAGCAAAGAGAATGGAAACACATCTAGTTCAACATACATTTCTAAACGCATTGAATCAAAGGGTTGACTAGATTAGGAGACTATGAAAGGAAATGTACATTTTAGGGCTACTTACCAGCTCTTGACTGTTCACTCTACTCAGCTGCCTGCTCTATCCTGCTGAGGGCTCTTAATGTAAAAACCTAGATGTACCTAGTACCTATAGTGAAGCCAATGTCTTTCATCATAAAGGGCTCACAGCTCATGACATCATAGACCAGCAAATGATGAGGCTGATGCCCACCCCCATTATGAAACCTACAAATACATAGGCATAGCAGTGTGTAGCAGGTGTTGGGGCAGGCATCATTACGCAGGGCTTTATGAATAAGAAAGCAGATACAGAAACATACAATGTGGAGAGAAAAGTAACATGTTTCTCCCAAACATTCTTCTCAGGGGACCCTGGTAAGTGTAGCCAGTTAGAGTTGGTTTCACCGCTCAAGCTGGAAGAACTATTTTTTTTCTTTTTTCTTTGGCTGCAAATTCTTTGGTTCCTTTTTCTTTCTGTGTGTAATTAATCCAGGATTGGAAACATGACAATAACCTGTACAGGAATGTTGGAAGACTGTGATAATCTATGTTGGTGTCTAGATGATCAGGTCCCCTTAAACCCACACAGTAAACTTAAATGCCAACTGACCCATTCCCAACTTGATGTTCAAGAACATTAGGCACGTTATAAACATGCCAACCTTGGTCAGGTCTCAACTAGATAGATTCATTGAAACAATTGGCTCCATCCAACAAGGGCTTCCCACATAAACAACAACAGCAAAAAAATTAAGTCACCAGAACTATCTTCTCTCAAAATCTCAGGAAACATTTTCCGCTGAATTAAAGTCCTCTTCTGACACCTCAGTGAAAAGTACATCCACCTCAAATCACTATTATCCTCGCACCCATCCTACCTCCATGTCTGCATTAAATAACAGGCTCAGTCCATGCTAGCCAGAGCTTCCAAATCAAGCAAACCTTTGGGCTTCAGTTCATACTGAAACCGTCTGTTATGTACAAAGGGAGGCTTTCACATAACCAGTAGTTTAAAGGTAAAGAACCTTTTATTTGCAAGTTGATGACATAAGACGACCCCCAGCAGGAGGAGTACAATCTTCCCACTAAGGCCCTGCTTCTTCACTGGCTCTCCTTGGAACCCTGCTACATAAGATGCAGTTCTATGTTCTATAGTATCTAAGTGACAATAGACATAGTGAAGGAAATATTATACACTCATGGTTTAACAGGTAAACATTGGAAACACTGCACATCCTAACACCTCTCCTCCTTAAACATAACAAGTAAGTGTGTGGGTGAGGACCCACTAAAATTGAAACCTGTAAAACACATATTGAACAACTGAAATTGAAACCTGTAAAATAAATATTATACACTCGTGGTTTAACAGGTAAAACATTGGATGCGCTGCAAGTCCTGGCACAAATCAAGAGCATAGATATATGACATCTAGTGGTTGATTAGGTAGAGTCACAAGAAAGTCCCTGTCTCCAACTAACTGAAGACAAATTAACATTGAAACGGAAAAGCCACCCTTTCCTTATTCCAAATAGCTCCTCCTTTGACCAACACTGACGAACCCAAGTCTTTCACAACTTGCTTGGGTTCAGAAAACAACGAGGCTCCTTTACGAACTTTGGTGGGGAGCTTGACTTTAATCCAATCACCCTCTTTGACCTTGAGTTCCCTACAACAATTCTTCTGATCATACCTCTCCTTGGATCTAACTCCAGCTTCAAAAATTCTCCTTTTTACACTCTCTAGATCCACATCCACCATTTTTGATTTGCCCATCCAACCTGGACATAAATGAGTATTTGGTTTTCTTCCTCTCAAGATCTCAAATGGACTCACGCCTGTGACACTATGGGTAGTTAGCCTATACTGGAACGTGCGTTCCATCACTGTTCTCACCCAATCTCCTCCAGTAGCCACCGCTATCCTAATAGCCTCCATCAGAGTCCTATTAAATCGTTCCACACACCCATTACTCTGGGGATGATATAAAGAAGTATTCACCTGCTCAATCCCATGATTCTCTAAGAATTCTTTAAACTCTCTGGAAACAAGTTGGGTCCCATTGTCAGACAAACACTTTCTTGGAAACCCTTCTCTCCAAAACAGTTGTTCCAAAAATCTGATTATACTACTACTGGATATGTCCTTGAGTACACATACCTCCGACCATTTTGATAATAAATCTATGACTACTAATAGGTAGCTATCTCTGCCACCACCAATATTAAATGGACCGAGGAGATCCAACGCAATTTCGTCCCAAGGGACACGCGGGGACTCCCTCACTACCATGGGAACTTTTTGCACTTTCAAGCCTTTGTTTCCCTCAATACATTCCACACAGTCTTTGACTTGTTCCTCTATGTCCTTGTCGATACCAGGCCACCAAAATTCAGACCTCACAAGTCCCTTCGTCCTGGCCAGACCTAAATGCCCAACATGGGCCAACTCCAAGACAGACTTCCTCATACCGACTGGCACAACCATCTGGTGACCCTTGTATAAATAACCATCCTGAATCCATAGCTCCTCCCTCACTTTGGCAAAACCATTCATCTCGCCCCTGTGGCTCTTAATTTTACCTTCTGCAACCAGAGCAAGTACTCCTTGATATACAACATCCTCCGTGCAAGACACATCCCACTCACTTTTCTTTAATGTTTCATGCACCTGGAATATTTCTGCACTCTCCTCTGAACTTGTAAAGTCACTATCGTCAGAAATTTCCCTCTGGACAGATCTAGACAAGGCGTCTGCAACCACATTAACCTCCCCCTTTACGTGGAGCATGGTATACTGTAACCCTTGCAATGCCGTGACCCATTTCATAATGCGTCTTGACACTCCCTCCAAACCACCTTTTGTAAAAATTCCAACCAAGGGTTTATGGTCAGTGCAAATGGTGAAACTCCTCCCCCACAAGAATCTTTTAAATTTCTCGACACCCCAAACGCATGCTAGAGCCTCCTTCTCAATAACTGAATATCTAGATTCTGGGCCCTTCAAAGACCTGGACGCAAAAGCCACAGTCTGTAAACCTGTCTGATCCTCCTGCATCAGAACAGCCCCAACACCATAATCACTGGCATCAACAAAAAGCAATGTGGGTTTACTTTCCTCAAATATTTTCAAAATGGGAGCATTGACAATAGCCTCTTTTATCATCAAAAATTCTTTCTTGCACCGGTCACACCATTTAAAAACGACTCCCTTGCGAGTGAGAAATCTCATATTCCTCGACATTTCTGCTAACCCCTTGACAAATTTGCCGTAAAACTCCACCAGTCCCAAAAATGATAGTATGTCCCCTTTAGACTTAGGCTCCTCCATTCTTTTTATGGCCTCAATAGCCTCCTCCTTGGGTCTAACCCCTTCCCCAGTGATCTCATGACCCAGGTACACCACTTTGTTGGCTTTAAAAGTACATTTTTCCAAGGCAACGGTGAGGCCTGCCTCCTTCAAAATATCCAAAACTCTTTTCAAACGAACATCATGCTCCTTCTCATCGCTCCCACATACAAGAACATCATCCTGATAACACATCACCCCTTTTTCACCCCCAAGTAATTTATGCATAATACTCTGAAACACACTTGCGGCTGAGACCAAACCAAATGGCATGCGAACACACCTGAACAATCCAATCGGGGTGATGAAGGCGGTGAGATCCCTGGAATTAGGGTGCAATTCAACCTGATGGTAGGCCGATTTAAGATCTAGTATGGAGAACACTTTTGACCCAGCTACTCCCACCATCAGATCCTCTATTCGGGGAAGGGGAAACCTGTCTGCCACAACCATGCTGTTTAGATGTCTAAGATCTATACAGAGCCTCAAAGACCCATTGCCTTTTCTGACTACAACTATAGAACTGACCCATTCAGATGCTTCTATCTTTTCAATGACACCATCTCTTTCCATTCTCTTGAGTTCTTCCTCTACATCTCCTCTAAGAGCAAGAGGAATAGTTCGCAGTTTTGCAATCTTAGGGACAGCTCCTTTCTTTAGGCGAATTACATGTACAAAGCCCTTGAGACACCCCAATTTCCCAGATAACGTGGTTTGTATCTCTGTGGGCTCTCCTCCCGCAACAGACATTACCTGCTCGGGATGACTTGCCTCAAGCCTTATCTTCAATTCAGCTTGATCACTCCATGACAACAATTCACCCCCTCTGTTGGTAACATACACACAACCTTTGGCCTTCCTGTCCTTAAACTGTAATTCAGCATCAAAGCAACCTATAATATCTATGGGAACATCTCCATAAGCATTTGCTTTAACAGTATTTTCCCACAGAGTACAACTATCGAATTTGTTCCTCCACACTTCCGCACTTATCAAGGTGTAGTCAGCACCACTATCCATTAGCATGCGTACGGGTACACCTCGAATTACAACCTCAGCATAAGGTTTCTGCATTTTCACTCTGCCATTGACAGCATTCACTGTAAATACCACTTCTCTGCCATCCTCACAATATGACTCATCTTCATAACTTGCACTTATTTCATGCACTTGATTTGACCCAGCATTAAAATTTCTACAACATCGGGCAATGTGCCCTCTCACACCACACTCATTGCATATGATATAAATAGCAAAGCAATCCTTATCAGAGGCTATATGCGACAAGCTTCCACATCTAAAGCATCTTCTCCCTGGAAAACCTCTGGATTGTCCTGAATCCCTAACCATCTTGAAAGAATTCATGTCTTTGGGAATCCCTCTGCTATCTTTTGCAGGAACCCATTGACGCCATCCTCTGCCAGTTGCCGGTCTGTTCTCTTCGCTCCTTTTAGCATTCTGCGAGGCGCGTCTTGGATTCCACGTACTCTGCCTCTGAACAACCTTTGACACCTTCAGCACTGAACCCTGACTCTCATCCAACTTGGGTTTACCATTGTTCACAGTATCCGATTGAAGAACTTCAATGCACTTATCTGTGTGTTCCACCATTTTCGCTATCTCAATTGCTCGATCCAAAGTGGGGTTCCTCTCTTTCCATAGTTCTTTCCTAATACTGTCATTGGAACATTTAATCATTAGCTGGTCTCTCAAGTGCTCATCCTGACAGTGAGTGAATTTGCATTTCACTGCTAAGCCCCTTAAAGCCGTGACAAAATCCTCGATACTTTCCCCATTCTTCTGCTCTCTCGTGGCAAATTTATATCTTTCCAATATAATGTTCTCCTCCACTCTAAAATGCCTGTCCAGTTTGGCTAATGTCCTTTCATATGGACCAGCATCCAAAATGTCAGAAGGCTCCGGCAATCTCTTTAAGACCTCTTGGCCTGCAGTTCCCAAACAGTGAAATAGCAATGCCTCCTTGCGCTCATTGGAGTAGTTGGCACCAAACACTGCTAAGGCATATTTGCTGAATCCTTCCTTCCAGTCTTCCCATCTAACCCTGGGTTCACCTGGGACTGCCAGAAAAAACACAGGAGCAGGCACATTTGCCATGTCTCAAAGTTGCAGAATAGAATAACAAGCTTGCAATTCTGGTTTAACCAATAGAGCTCCCACCCAAGCAGGTAGGTGACACTAATTAAAAGATAGCTGCTTGGTTATGTACTCACCCTGGAGCGCCTCACCAGGGTCATCGGCGGCGACTCCTTTCTCAACCTTGCTCAGTGTGGGGCCAGGGTGTCCAATGGCCGCTCAGAAAACACACAACCCAAAATCCAATTATAAAAGTGCCAAAGCCGTGTCTTTGCCAGCCCAGTCTCCACAAGTTCAACAAAATTGCAGGGGTCCAATTCCAGCTCCCACAGACCACGGAGCCTCCAGGGGTTTTCCTCTGGCGCTAGCAATGTCCCTCCGGTGGATGCCACACACTGGATGTCAGGCCGTCAATAATCCACTGAAAAAGGCCCTCCCTCAGGCAAGTCAGGCTGGCTCCGCTCCACAGCCAGCACACTAGATCTGTAGAAAAGGCGCTGGGGGTCGTCCTCCGGGTCCCAGTCAAAATCCTCGTCGCCAAATGTTATGTACAAAGGGAGGCTTTCACATAACCAGTAGTTTAAAGGTAAAGAACCTTTTATTTGCAAGTTGATGACATAAGACGACCCCCAGCAGGAGGAGTACAATCTTCCCACTAAGGCCCTGCTTCTTCACTGGCTCTCCTTGGAACCCTGCTACATAAGATGCAGTTCTATGTTCTATAGTATCTAAGTGACAATAGACATAGTGAAGGAAATATTATACACTCATGGTTTAACAGGTAAACATTGGAAACACTGCACATCCTAACACCGTCCTTTCCCACATTTAAAATAACCTTCAAGCATGTCTCTTCCCCAGGCCTTTAACTATGGGTGCACCTTGTATTTCCCGTTCTGAATATACCCTTCCCAATGCTTGTGTTGGCACTGTGCCAATGTATCCATTAATGTAACTGGCATTACTCCATCATTTAAAACTACCTAACAATGGAATGTTATCGGCCCATTGTCAGACCTTAAGCAATCTCATAAGTCATCATGTATTGTTACTCGCATTGTGTCAACAGCAGTAGTAGAACTAGGATGCCACATAACTAATCGGCATGCACTTTTCTGGGTTTTCTTATTCTCATTTTACCTGTGAATGTACATGCCTGGGACTGTCACTGTGCAATTGATTACTTTTTTGCTATTCTCCTTTTTCATTTCCCAATATCAGAAAACACACTTTAATTAGCAATGCCTCCATACTCTATGGAATGTGGTTCTGGCCCATTTAAATGGAATTCCCTGAGTATGCCATAATGGAAATCAGAAATGCCTAAACGTTTGATCCAAAATGCACAAGCTCCAAGCCAGTCATTCTGCCCACTTCCAGATAAAAGCACTGACAAGGCTTTGGGCTGTTGCCTAGGCATTGAAGGGAACTTTATCAGGACTCAGAGGTGTTTTCTCAAAGGCCAACATACTCCAGTGAACCATTTTGTGTCTGTTTAAAAAACACATGGCTACAGTCTAACTTCTAAGGCACACATCTGATTCCAGAAACATTTCTGAAAGCATTGAAGGAAAGGATTGATAGATAAGAGGAATATGAAAGGAAATGTAGATCTTGACTGTTATCTCTGCCTAGCTGTCTACTTGTTCTCCAAAACACTCTTCTTCGGGAGCGTGGGGGGGTCTGACAAATGGTGCCAATAAGATGGTGGCTTTGCTCAAACTGGATGAAATATTTTCCTTTTGGCTTCTAATCTTTTGGATTCTTTTTCTTCCTGCGTGCAATTCAGGATTGGAAAAATGATAACTGCTACAGGAATGTTGGCAAACCGAGATTTGTTTTGGTATCCCGTATTTGTTGAAGTCTGTGGATCTCCAGGTCCCCTTCAACCAACTAACATTCCAATGAAACCATTAACATGACTTGAATTGCTCCTTCATTTAAAACTGTGTCTTTAAACGCTGAAAAGGGCTTACTGTCATGGTCTCACAATACAAAACTACCAACTTAAACTTGCATCATTTCTTAAAGAATTAATAGCTTATGTGTTTGTCCAACTAATGCTGGTACTCAGGAAACAATGTAATAAATTCCCAGACTGTCCAAGAACCAGCCAGTGCTCTCTAGGGTTACATGAAGTACATTTGTATTACCTTCTTTTTCTCCCCGATATCAGAAAACAAACTCCGAAAGCGCTTTTCATATTCAGGGAATTCTATTTAAAAGGTGCATTGCTTTGGAGGCCCTGCAAAGCGATGGACCCTTTAAATAGAATTCCCTGAATATGCTATAATGGAAATACGAAATGCCTACACCTTTGATCCAAAACTCTGTAGGCCTTTCTGATTTCCATTATGGGATATTCAGGGATTTACTGTGCTGCCCCGCTAGCCACACATTTTTTTAAACTCACCAAATGTTTCATTGGATATTGTTGGCCTGTGAGAGGAATTTACTCACAGGACAACCAACTCCAGTGAAACATCTTGTGTGTTTAAAAAACCTGTGGAGCATCACAGTCAATCTAACTTAAACATCTAATCTCTTTCAGCAAAGGGAATGGGGACACGCCTGATTCCAACAACATTTCTAAACGCATTGAAGCAAAGGGTTGACAAGATTAGGGGAATATGAAAGGAAATGGACACTTTAGGGACACTTACCAGCTTTTGACTGTTCTCTCTACCCAGATGTCTGCTCTCTCCTGCTGGGGCCTCTGAATGTAACCAACTAAATGAACCTAGTACCTATGTGAAGCCAATGTATTTCATCATAAAGGGCTCACAGCTCATGACATCATGCGCCAACAAACAATGAGACTGATGCCCGACCCCCTATTATACAACCTGCAAATACATAGGCATCGCTGTGTTTATTAGCAGATGGTGGCGGCAGCAACCATTACACAGGAGGTATATGAATAGGTAGACAGATGCATAAGCCTACAACATGGAGGGAAATGTAACATGGGTCTCCAAACACTGTTCTTGGGGGTTCTGGCAAGCAGCGCCAGTTAGAGTTGAATTCTCTGCTTAAGCTGGATGAAATGTTCTCCCTTTGGCTGCTAATTCGTTGGCTCATTTTTCTTTCTGTGTGCAATTAATAAAGGATTGTGGAAATGACAACAACTTCTACATGAAGGTTGAAAAAAACGAGATCATCTGCTTTGGCATCCTAAATATGTCCCAATCCGGTGACCACTGGCCCTCTCCAACTCCTTCTCTCAAAGGTAAAAAACCTCTGCGTTGTCCCAGATGAAGAGGTCCCCTTCAACCCACTAATATTCTCTAAAATGTATCTGTCTGGACCACACCTTATGCTTGATGTCGCTTCAAAGTGGACTGCAATCAGAATAGCAAGAATGTCCTTGGGTATACCAAGCTTACTCAGTTCTTCCCTTAGGATTTCCCTTCTTACATTTACAAATGCGGAGGTCAGGTCCTTGCATGCAAGATTTACTGGAACATCATCTCCACAAACATATTTTGCACATAGAAGATAAGATTTAGATTGTATTTTTAATGTGTTATATCTTAACATAAGCTTTTCACATGACATAAATAAAAATAAAAAAATAAAAAAATTATTACGTTTGAGAAAGAATGATGAGAAGATTACAGAGATTTGTGATAATAGCCTAATAGAAACTGAGAGAAGAGGAAAGGAATAGAATAAATTTAGATGAACACAGCATAACCAGAGATAAAGAGTAGAAATGTCAGAAGAGTATATAATTCATATCTTACAATCAACAACAATTAATTATCATATATCTATAGTAATTTATTCAATATTGAAATTAGAGATGCAAAACGAACTCTAGGAGCAAATTTGAGAAACCTAGGTAAAGCATCTACGACATGGAATAACTATATGAAATCAAGTAAAAAGTTGAAATATAACTACAGAACATGGCTCAGGCAGAAACGCTATACAACAAAACTACTTAAATGGCAAACAACAGTCCAAACACTTTGTACAGGTAATTCTCGATCCATATGGGGATTGCTGAGCATGGCACGGGGAGACACCAACATCTCTTTGACTAACTCAATTGGTATAATCCAGTGGGAGGAATTCCTGAATACCCGCAACTATACGGCCCAAGTCAAGACACAAGAGAGGTATATCCTGGGTCACCCTACAGCTCCCTTTAAAGTGACAGTTGAATCACTGATAACCAGGATAAAAAAGATCAAAACATCGAGAGCACCTGGACCCAATGGTCTAGCAAATGTCGTCCTAAAGAGCAATCCTGAATAGAAGATAAAGGATAAACCTAAAATCTAGCCATTCCATCAGTCTCCAATATTATTTGTTTTATGATTCCATTAATTAATGACATGGAACGATATGATGTTGATTCTGTACACATCCCATTCTTATATGTACTTTAAAAGTGGTGTTCCATTCTGCTGGAATCCTGTTACACTCTATAATCCTATATAATCGCATTAAACACATATCAAGAGGGTATCCCACAGAGATGCATATTTTTCAATAGGTCTAGCGCTACAGTTAACACTCCATGATTCCTGGAGAGAAGCCTCTCAATTTTCACACCAGAAAATAAAACACTAGGAAAAAAGGCCCAACATACCTCTTGCAAGGAGTACAAGGTTTATTTTCATAAACAATACAAAGACGTGCCAGCAGAGAACTCTGCTGCCATGGAGCGCTCTGATGAAAACAGCATAAGCAACAAGTTATCCGGTGGCTGGTTGGTGGTTGGTTGGTGTGAGCCTACACATATGCCACCTGTTCCATAGGGGATGCCAGGCCATTGGTCCCAGTTTCTCCTGTCCGTCTTCTTCCACGTTGGGTTCTTCTTGGTACGTCACCTGGCAATTATAAGCACAAATCATAGCATTCACTATCTATGGCCTAATGTGCACCTTGTACTGAAGACATGGGCACATAGGATACTTTCGAGGTCCCACTAACTTGGAAACCCCAGCTCAAACCCATGGCCATCAGCCCCTTCCCACATCTTCCCACCCTGGTTTCAGGTTTGTTACTTTTCCCCCCTGGCACCTCGCAGCACAAATCACAGGGGTCCTGGACATTGTGAACTCATCTTGCTGATGTGATATCCGTGATAGATTGGCAATCTCACAGTTTAATGGTTGGTGGTCTGGGGCTGGCTGGTAGCTTGGAAAGCTGGAATCTTGGGACGGGGCATCTTTGCACTATAACTGGACTGGTGAATGTCAGAGGCTCATGTCCTCCTTCTCGTGGGATAACTGTTAATAGGGAGCTCTCAGCCCCCTTTTCGCCTTTCAGGGCACTTTCCTTTTGGGTTTCAAGTGCCAATAGTATGCGACAATGAGAAGTTTATGAATTTCCGTGGGTTTGGCCTTTCTCACTGTTGCCCAGGCTGCGACCCGATCCTGCATTCACAGACGCATCTCTATGTTCTGTGCTGGGGCCTACTGTGTTGGCTGCAGCACAGCGCCATGCCTTGATTTGAAGATGGCTGCTATATTCTAAGATGGCGTTTCATTCCTAGTGTAATCTATACTCAATCACATAATAACCTACACATAATGCAGCTTCAATCAACACCCGCTTCATCCTATAACCTCCCCAAGCATCTATAACACACTCTTAGGCCTCAGTCACATTCAGAACCTCTTGGGAGCCTGGGACGATCATCCCTGCTTACCAACACCCCTGCATCTTGCTTGAGTGCTTAATGCCTCGCTAAGTCCTTCACAGTGATGTTTGAACATTTATAATTTCTCATAATCAAGCACTCCCCTCTTGTGATATCCTGCAGTATGGCATCCTCACTGAATCCTCCACTATGTGTGCCATGTGTGCCATATACTCCGGAGAAGTGTCCCATCTATGCTTTTGTGGTCAGATGTGCTGTGAGTTTTATGGTTTACATTTTTATTTGGATGTTCTCAGCTTCCAAATTCCAGAAGCTGATTGAATCATTTACCCTAGTTGCTGCTTCAGTCTTGTCACATTTTTCCTCTTGGTAGATGAGTTTCCTTTATCTAAGAGCACATGTGTAGCTCTTTCTACAAGCTGTGACCCTTTCTTTGTCTGCTGGGCAAGCCTTTGATGTTTCTAGTAGAAAACATTTTTTTTTCATTCTTACCTTCCTTATAACCAGGATTACTTTCCTTGGGACCCATGCACACTTGTCCCCTTACTAAAAAAAGAGCCGGACACTCTGCTCAATGCATCTCTTTTTCCACTTCCAGACAGTCTAGCCTCAGGGTCCTTCACTAGTCTAAAATCTAGCTTGTCTCAAGTATCCATCATTCATTTAATGTTTATATTTTTATGATTATTTGTTAAAACAGGATAGGAAGAAATGTTTGACTTCTGGCCTGGGACTTTTTTGTTAAATTCCAATTTCAATATCAATGGATTATGGTGATTCTCACTTCTGTTTGCAGCCACAAAGAATGTAATCACTTTCCATTGTGATAGGAAGATCAATAATCTATTTTTTTTCTTGCTCTACTGTTTTCAAAAATTACATGACCTGGGCTATCACCAATGAATCGGCCATTCACTGCACGTTATACCTCTTCTAAAAAGATTGCCCATATGTCCAAACCGTTCTATGTAGCTATCAGATGGGAAAGTAGCTCAAGTGCAATATCAAAGTTCTCATCTTCAGACAAATCCCCTATTAGTTCTGAGATATCACTTCATTTTTCATTTGGATGCAGTTATTTATTTATGATGACCCAGGGGGCATGCTCATGCTATGCCCAGGCTAGGGTAGTAGCTTATTCTTACCTTGAAGTGAAACACACCTTTGAAGCATATTATGAGGTGAGTCATACATGAGCCTAGAGATAGCTCCCTTTATTCCATTCATATTTTCTCTTTCAATAACAAAGTATCCTACTCATTTGAGGAACACCTCATCCAGATTGCTTTATTTAATTTCATTGGGCCCAAGCATATTTAGCCCAGGTTGGTCTAGTGCAAGGAAACACTCACACCACCACCTTAAACACTTGTCATAGCACACAAATAGCCAGGACAGCCAGACTCATGACAACTGAACAACTAAGGCCCTACAGTGATAGCCACCCCCAACTAGGATCCTGCAACCAATGCCACCATGATTATCTGGAATAAATAGCATGCATAGACAAACCAGACTAACAACACCATGGGCCTCATTACGAGGTTGGCAGTAACCCGCTGGTGCGACAGGTGGGTTTCCGCCAACCTCGTAACACTGTTTCCAGCACCTAGGTTCCCGGTGCCACCGGGAAATTACAAGTCCAAGTAGCCCGGGAAGTCGAGCACCAGAAAATGTAAGTCCCCCTCCTCATGGAGTCCCATATGACTCCATGGGAATGGGGACTCATTGCTGACAGTGCCCGTGCTTCCATGGCAACTCTACCTGCGAGGGCCGCTGTGCCCGGCAGGGTCAGACCTGTAAAGCGCAGCAGCACCGGCAGGCAGAATCGTAGCGTGGCGTTCCCGAAACAAGGCACCACCACATTTGTAATGAGGCCACATGTGTCACATGCAACCATGAAGCTTCACCCCAAAATAAGTAAAGGAAAAGCAACCACACACAGTGCAAGACTCCATGCAACATAACACAACACAAGTCACACCCTGAGTACCTTTCACTTACATGCACATGGTACCCACCTGGCTTGCATCCAATGCATCCCACCTGCAAATACATTTTCTAATCACAAAGACATGCATTGCAACAACATTAAGATACTGGCCATCCTTGACAACTCAAGTAGGGAACACGAAAATAGACATGCACCACCCAGTGTACAAGGATCATAGAGTGCAAGAGGGAGACAGGACACAGAGTGACGATTGAACAGTGGAGTGGGGCGCGAGAGAGTGAGAGGGAGGGACAGGAAAAAACATTGCAAGGAGGAGACTGGAGCGGAGATGAGGACGGACATGTCTGACATCACAGTGTGTGAGGGCATAGACAATCTCTGCCCTAGGGATGAAGATGGAGACATGAAGACCTCTTGAAGTAGCATCCTGGTTGGAGCGCATAGAAGGAACAAAGATGGACAAGAACCACATGAAGGACAAAAGTGGGTGACGGTGAAGGGCAGACTGGCAAAGAATGGGCATACGTGAAAGGTCAATTGTCAGCTCTACATCAGAAAAAACACCAGCAGCACCCACCATGGCATGCAAATCACAAAGACCGTTGTACACTACACCCCTACAAAATAGGCACTCCAACCAAATACCCAGACCATACAACAACCAACATACACCCCTGTACTAAAACACTGCAAATGGACATAAGTACAACATGCAGCTGTTCCCTCATAGCCCTAACACACTACACACCGTGATTGAGACTGTCCCAAGAAGTGAGCATGGATTCCAGGGTGCACTTACAACTCATACAGGGAGATCAGATGAAAACAAGTCATGGGGAGTGGACGATCTCACACATGCATGGGACCACAGCATGTGCACGCAATATACACTCACTGACAGTGGTAGATGACACAAACAATATATTTTTTAAAAATATGTAAGACAACCTGGTGCAGATAACCAACAGATTCAAACACTGTACAAAGGGTAACCTCAATGGGTAACAAAGAAGCAGACAGTCATGGGAACACATGTCCAACCCAACATGCATCAAGTGTGACAAACATGTCCTGTGGAGTCAATGCACACAAAAGGTCAGAATTGAGTCACCATAGGCTATGTCATGAAGCGCTGCAGTGGAGGATGAGGATACATGACAATCAACATGTGTGGTACAAGTTGTAAAGAGGCATGTCTTGGCAGGTCATGTAAGTGGAGAAGGGAGTGGATTAGGAAGTGGCACAGGTCCAAGAGTAGTGTGCACAAGGAGTACACCTGCTGGGCACGGTAGCAAACATGTGGACAGGGGGAGTGGAAGAGTGGCAGTAAGGAGACATCACTATAGTCAGTGAGGCAAGTGTTTGAGTACAAATATATGCAAAGTTCAGATGCAAAGTGAAGGCAAGCTGTCAATCAGTATGCACATTCAGACTGAATGAAACACTGCCAATGGGTAACGTTTGAATAGTGCTGCACAATCCCTTCCAATTATGGGTTCACTTATCTAAGAGCATCCACCAAAACAATGCACACGCATAGAAGTATAACAGCACATACACACACTTGTATGTGTACAGACACACATCTGCACAGATATTCACCATGCCACAAGGTTAACCCTGAGTTCATCAAGATGAGTACTGCATGCAAATTCCAAGGTGACCAAGACGCGACACAACATGCGAGACAGTGCACAAGCTTATCTGTTCACTGAGCTGCCATGATGTAATTCCCTCATTACCTCCACCAGGAAGTGCCTCCAAATGCGTGAGAGGATGGCCAGTGCTTGGCACAGGGAATGTGGACTAGGGATGTGAAAGGGTGCATGGTGGACCTTGCATCAAATGCAGTCACTGCATGATTCTAGTGCAGTGAAACAACAGGGGACAATGCATTACAACAGTAATAGTTCACAATCATGCATACAGCACACATGTGTCAATATTCCCTCTACCCAATGTTACCTGCACATGCCATCCTGTTGACCACGAGGCACCCATACCAGTTGACGTCACTTAGCATTGCTGCTTGTCCAGAACTGCAATCATCATGCCCTTGAGAGGTCAACTGCACAAATTAAGTGAGCAAAGAAAAAGGAAAAAGCCACCTTGCAAAGGGCAACAAAAAACACATGCCAGCAAGGGAATATATAACAAAAAGTGCCCATGCTGAATCAAGGGGACCAAAAACAAAATAACTAATCTGCCCATGGACAGAAAATAAAAATAGAATGTCCATCATGGACTGGGGGGAAGTCCACCCTGGAGGGGGGAGGGTGCATATCAATGTCCAATATGAGTCGGCCAAAAATGTGACTAAAAGAAAATAAAATCCCTGCCATGGGCTCATGGACCTCATGGCAACAGTGGACCAGGAGGCTGGTCTGTGCTGTAACCCCCATTTGCAGTTGATCTGCAGGTGGTTGTGGTGTTGGATTCCTACCATGCAATGCCAAGGCCTGGTCTTCACTAGCCATGGCCAGCTGTAACATGGTTGATTGCACCAGCATAACGAGGTTGGTGAGGTCTTCATACATTCCCTCACAGATGGCTGCAGTATCTGTATGCATGCGCATCTGTGATGCATTGGGTTGCTCGAGAGTGTCTTCCTGAAGGCATCCATCTCCTCATGGATCAGCGTCCTAGTGGTAGAGAGTTCATCATGCCCAACATCTCACGCCTCAGGGCTTCACTGTATGCCTGAAGATCAGTCCATCAGCCCTTGATGTTGGCCTCCATGCGCAGTCTGTGGGAGAGTCATGAGGACCACATGACATGCAGCTATTGCTCTACCCGGGCCTCTGGCAGGGTCATGGACTTGGCCATCTTATCCATCCCCTCAGATATCTTGTCCAACACATCCCCATGTCGGAGGGCAGCATGCAAAATCTGCTGCTCCCACTCTGTCTCCCCAGTCTGCACACGTCCCCCATGTGTGCGGGGACCACGGGGGCCTGATGCAAGGGACCATGCCTATTGCTGTGGTGCCCCTGTCATTGGCTGCAGGTTTGTAACCCTTCCTTGGACTTCAGCCCCAGGACCTGAAGCCAAATCATGGAAGGGTGGCCTTGAAGCTGTAACCACTGCAGACGGGGGCCGAGGGGACAACCACTGAATGGCCTTGTGAAGCCAGCTGCCCTGCCGTAGACTCATGGGCCCCATATGATCCGCCCATTGGGCCACTCACCTTTGCCCTTGTTGAGGTATACACATCAGATTCAGTATCAAAGCCAGCTGTGTCGAAAAGTCTGAAGAGTCTACAACACGACTGAGGATGGTCTGGAGCACCAGTCAGTTCTCACGGCCTATGACACCACATCCCCCACCGGTGGTCTGACACACCATTAACTCTTCCTCATCCTCGTCTGCATCTGGTGCATCCTCACCTGCACATGTACAGAGAAAGACATGCTGAGCCATGTTCAAAGAGACAACAATGCACATATGCTTCAAGGTCCACTCTAACAACACATAGCACAACACCCACTCATCAGACATTGTGCATTCACACACTTTGTTCAGTAAGCAACAGATGCATCCCATTTGCTGACAAGTCACCCCCCTACCCAGTATGTCCACGCCAGCAGTGGACACTTTGACATGCAACATTGGTGTAAATGCACTCTAGGGGGCCATCCAACTGTCAAGTCGCCACACATACCAGAGAAAAAGTAATGCACATGTGACATTTCGATGTTAAATAACATCACATGGCAACAGCCAGGCATCCATATACACAGACAAAACCACAGTAAACACATGACACACTAATTAGGTCTGGGACAGGGAACTGGATACAATGAGGACCTGCATGAAGGTGTGTAAAGGGAAAAAGCCAATGCGTAGGTACAGATGAAATTGTGCCTTCTAGTCAAGGTCTGTGAAGTGCAGAGAGATGGAGTGTGGATTGGGCAATGTAAACAAGGTCCACTGAGCCACAGGAAGGAGTAGGCATCAGAATTAGTAGGCTCTCTGTGTCACTGGTATTGTGTCACTGCGGATGTGGTCTGTTGACAGTTATGCAACTTCACTTTGGGAACACGACAAGTTGCATTGACAGACAGCTCAGATATGCATTGTCATAAGGAGACCCATAGGTGCAGGTGACAAATGGAACATGTAACTCTACATGACATAGAGTTAAAGTTAACCTTTGCATGCACCTATCTAGCAGTGCAGAGTGACATGCAACAAGAATGTAGGACCAAATGTACATGTAGGTGTTACATGATGCACAGACATGTGCCACAAATAGCAGACACACAGGGTACTCACAGTATGATGGCCATTTGACATGAGTCTGTATGTCACAGGACATGCTTTACCCAGGGCTGTCATGCAAATGCAGCCAGATGTTCCATTACACAAATGATATGGGTGATGCGTGACTGAAAAAAAAACACAGGAGGCGCAATGGCGGCCACGCACCTGATGTGTCGTCATAATTCTCCATGCCTCCCATGCTCATTGTTAGGGAAGATTTGGAGCAGTACCCTTTGGGTGCACTACAACCAGCTTGAGCTCCTGGCAATAGGAACCCAACCTTTTGTATAAGTCTCTACTACACAGATTGGTAGTGTTGCTGAACAGTCAGGCTTACCTCAAGAGGGGTCAATGTGAGCAGTAGGGTGGATGCACAGAGATTCACAGTGTCTTGATTAAATAATTAATAATTTATTTAGCAGTCAGTTTGAATTAGCCTTCTTCAGAAGGTGCAATATAATAGTAACACACAAATACATTCCAAAATACACACTCTTATTTTCTCAAAATCAGCAAATACCCATTTGGGATGGCACACAGACTAGGACACTGTGGGCATTAATATATCACTAGTACATTTAGAGCAATATTTAGAT
Source organism: Ambystoma mexicanum (assembly GCF_040938575.1). NCBI lineage: Eukaryota > Metazoa > Chordata > Amphibia > Caudata > Ambystomatidae > Ambystoma > Ambystoma mexicanum. Next base: position 974,180,533 of record NC_090922.1, read on the forward strand.
GAGTGTCAAAGTAAAGAGGTTTCAGAATAAAAGAAGAGATCACACACACATTTTGAAGCAGGTAAGCACTTTTGAACCCCCAATTCAAAGTAAGTTAACCCTTTCCAAGAAGGAAGGTACAAATACACATTCAGAGGGGAGAAGAGTCATTCAGGGAGCCAGGCTGGCCAATGTCAATTAGGCAAAAGTCTCGGTGAGCTGAAGCACTTCTTGCAGGTAGTAAAGGTGTTGCACAATGTTTTAGAAGTCTTTGTAGAAAAAGTAGAACCATAGTAGGGCCACAAGCTGGGAGGCTTAGGAGGTGTAGAAGATGCAAGCAACTCTACAGGAGCAACCACGACAGGTCTCAACTGAGAACAAGTGAGGCTACCAGACAAGAGGTAACTTCTCTTAGACTTTACAGAACCTTTGGTTAGAAGAAATGGTTCCAGCGGGCTTATGTTCCTGTTTGGCTCTGCAGATCCTTTTGTTCCTCGGCTTCAGTTGTGGGGACAAGAGGAAGGACTTCTGGGGACTCCTGCAACACAACCGGATGGTCGGCGACAGCAAAGGGCAAAATTCAATTCAGTGGCACTTTGGCGTTTCAGCTCCTCGGTTCTGACAGCAAATAGCAACACTGCAGTTCTCGGATACCACTTCAGACTTTCCTTGCTTCTGGGGTCCAGCATTCTGTTGAGGTCCCTCTGGCCTGGTCAGTCCTGCATCAGGGAAGTCCGGAGGATCTTCCTAGCGCTCGGGTCTGACTTAAAAGCGATCCACTCAATTTGGTGTTCCTCTCCCTGGCATTTTGATTCCAGCAACAGCAGCGGTGAAAGTACAGCCAGTTCCAAGAGGATGTCCAAAGAAGTTCACTTTGGAGTTGATTGGTCCCACCAACTCAAGGTGGAGAAGTCATCCTTGCAGGGCTTCTCTAGTCGAGGTGAATTTGTATCTTGAGCACAGCAGCAGGGCTTCACCGGGCAAACCAATGGTCCATGAGTTGCAGCAGGAGTCTCTTCCACGTTCTTCTTTGAATTCCTTTGTCCAGTGGTCGACTTTGCCTCCCAAGCCAAAAAGCTTCACATTTAATGCAGGTTTCTCCCATTCATTCAAGCCTAGCTGTCAATCACAAAGCAGTGTGGCTGTCCTTGCCGGACAGCCAGCCGGCCATTCACCTTTGGGTGCATTCCTGTAACCAAGAAGATTAAGCACAGGGAGTTTTGGACACCTCCATCACTTCCTACCCCTGCCAGACATACTGGAGCCAGAGGCGGGCTTTACTCGTGAATTCCTCCAAAGACAAAATGAACATAGGGACCAGACCTTGTTTTGCACACAGAGTAAATCTCAAGAAGGGCCCTTCCAGCAAGAAATGGCGAAAAAAGAAGACCAGAGCCATTTTGACAAAATGGGAACCCACGGGTGCTTTACTGCAGCTGTGAATGCAGCCCGCGGTAAATACTCCCAATGCTAGTTAAAAGTAAACCACTGCCACTATGCGTTAATTGTAGAAAGCGCAAAATAAAATTGTTACATGAGAAACTAGACATAGGGGATACTAAGTAACCCCTCCTGCACCCTATTGTAAGATAGTGTGTGCTGGGTCTAGAAAGTTACAATTGTAAGTAAAGTCAACTTCACTTTACTGCTCTAGGAAATGGTTGTTTATCCAAGAGAAGGTAGTTAAAGCTTTGTGAAATCTGAAAGTCTTCCCTGTGCCCCTGCACTGAAGGTACTATATGTCACAATGTAAAAAGATGATACCTATGGAGTTTGTGGACTCCAAAATCCAAAAGAAACACAGAGTTTAAATCACAGTAAAACACTTGAGAGAGTGGGGAAAAGGTCTCTTTCTCTCCAGGTTAAAAATTAAAAAGTCCTAGAGTCCAGCAAAAGTTCTGGGGATCTCTAAGGCAGAGAGGAGTTAGCACATTTCTGAGATCTCCCTAACATTCATCTCCATCCCTAAGGCATTTATCTGATCCGTGACATGCTGCCAATGCACCATTCATTGTGTGTGTAGGTGTGCTGCCCGCATACAGTCACATGTCACAATGATGACTGGTCACATAGTCAATGGGGATCTGGAGCTCCTCATCACTAAAGTTCTTCTTCCTCTGTGGGCCAGTCTCCTGTCATGGGAATGAGCCTGTACCTGCTGTGCATGGCACCTGGCACGGGGTGTTGGTGCTGACCCTGGCTGGAACCAAGTTGGCATCCACGTGCTGGGCCACTTGTGGACTGATGCCTGTCATTTCCTCCTGGGGCTGGAGCAGATGTCTCCAAACCACATCCCCAATCCACTGGGGCTAGGGCAGGTATCTCCACACCACGTCTCTGACCCCCTAGGGTTGGGGCATATGTTTCATCACCAAATCCCCCACCCTGACCTTGTCTGTCTCCTTTCCCTCTTGGGGCCTTTCCACTCATTTCACAGGTGCAAGGGATGAATGGAAGGCACACCAAGTCATTGTTCTGGTCAAAATGATTAAGGGAACAGTCTACGTGATCTGCAACATAGACGTGTGGTCCAGAAAAGCTCAAATGCACCCCAAAATGACAAAAAGTACAGTACATGGTACATAGTGGCACCCGGGAAAACATAAATTGTGTATCCTACAAGCAGAAAGCTTATAAAAAATGGAAAAGCAGTACGTGACATGCAGTGGCACCCCCAAACACAAAAATTGCACACGCAATACCAGAAAGCTTCTGTTCAATCCAAAAAGTGGTATGCGATACACAGGCACCCAGACACACAAAATGTACGTACACGACATACCGTAAGCCTCAAAAAGGTCTAAAAAGCATGCACATATGTGCAGGATTCCATGGTACAAAAAAAAACATCTCCAAAACAGGATTGTAACCTTCACATGCACAACTAGTAATGTATGTTGTGCAACTTACATCATCCCTTCATTGCAGTGAGAGGCATAGGCATGCCGCATATGTGTGCAGCATCACCCCACGCAGGACCTAACTCACATGTTAAGCCTTTACTCTGCTATCAGCTGCTGTGGATGCAAGACACTCAACACTCTGCCATCTGCCTTCCTGCTGCTGTATTTGCCTCCACTGGACCTGCTTTGCCCCAGTCACTCCTATAGTGCTACTGCCTGATCTAGAGTGAATGCCTGCCTGCAACCAGCACTGTCTTGGTGTGCCAGCTGCCACACTTTTTCCTGGACTCCTGTGTTGGGACAGCGACCACCTTCTCTATACTTGCCTGGAATTCCACCTCTGCCAACACTACTGAAACTCCACAGCAACGACCCATGACCCAGGAAGCCCATGCCTGCCTACGGTGTGCCACGTTTTCCCCATTCACATCATCTGGTGAGGGCGGCACTGCCACGTTGAGGCAGAGTTTGGCCAGCTTCAGCATCACCAAAGTTGGCATCCTGGTAGATCAAGTCCTTGGTGCCTATAATGCCCTCTTCAACCCAGCTACGCAGCTGGGCACCAATGCAAGGCAAAGGATCTGGGACAACATCACAGGTGCAGTCCAACCCAGGGAAATGGTCTGGAAATGATGGGATGACCTCAAGATCTGTAGCCATACCAAGGTGTTTGCAGCCCTCTCCACGGAACCCACTGTGGAGGTGTACCGTCCTGCCTGCCACGCTGCAGGTACTTGAGGAGTCATATCAGGACTTCCACTCCCAGATCTTGGCCTGGAAAAGTTGTATAGATACCGCTGCTTAGTACCTATGTGGGACAATGCTCTAGGGTGTATATGAGGCATGCATGTCTGCAGATGCCAGATCCTGTTTGTGGCGTTTGTGTGTTGTGAGATGCAGCTGATTGCTGACTCATGCCAATGCAAGCCATTTGTATGCTGGCATTTACGTGCAGATTTGTGGATTGTGCATTAATGGCTTGTTGTTGTTGTGCAAATGTATTTTACGAGCATGGAGCAAGTGCTTGGACATGACAGATGTGGACATTCTATCATGTGGGCATGTGAGTGATGTGCTGATTTCTGAGTCTATGTGTGGCACAACTGACAGTGCATCCATGCAGGCACATCTGATGATAGTGACACATGTGCAGTGATGCCTTTGTGTGTGGGGTTCATGCATTGACGACTCCAGGACTGGGGTGTGATCTATCATTCCATTATATTTGTCAAACAAGTGCATGTGTGCACATACAAAATGTGTATGTTTGGCCAACTGACATGCACCATTTTTTCAGAGTTATGTGTGGTGGTACATGTTGCTTGCTTGCAGGTCATGCTGTTGTATGTGGACATTGGTGACTGTATGTGTGTGGGCAGGTGCCCTGGTGCTGTCCCCATGACCATGGTTGCATGTTGTTCTTCTGTTGGTTGGTCATTGCTATTGTGGTGTTGCCTGTTTTAGGTGATGTGTTGTTGGGCACTGTACAATGTGCTTTGTTCACATGTGCATCGATCATGACTGTGATTGAGCCATCACACTACACTCATGCAACATACGCAATGCAATATTCCAGTACACATACATGTGTGTGTGTCATTTCATATATGAAAAATGATGCATGATTTCTCATGTGTTCTTTGTGTATTGCAGACATCCGTTGAAGACCATACTGATGTCAATGATTTTTCTCCTAATTTTCCACAGTTGCTGCAGCTCATGAATCAGGTGGAGGCATTGCTGTAGAGAAAAAAGGTAGGGACAAATCCACCAGACAAAAGTGCATACCCCGGACAGCTCAACTGGAGTCAACATCCTCGGAGGGTGAGTTGGCTGGGGGAGTGCATGCTCCATCGGGCAGGGCTATGGGGGGATGTCCTAGGAGATTGTTCCTCAGTGGATGTGGGCCAGGGTACAGAGACAGAGTGGCCATGCAGGGAGGAAGGCTCTCTGTAGTTATCCAGGTTGATGGAGGTATTGATGGAGGAGGAGGAAGATGAAGACCAATGCACAGGATCAGGTGGGGGCATACAGGAGGGTGCTCAGGCTGAACCCTTTGGACAGGGAAAGGAGGATGTGCAGTGCACTGTGGAGGGAGCTGACCAACTTCATATCCCGGATCCATTTGATGCAGCTGTGACCACCTTAGTGGATGCCTCCACGCAGTCCGAGCCCCCCTTTGGGTCCATGGAGATCAACCCTGAGCTTTCACATGCCACTGGCTGGGACAGAAAGTCAGGCAGGCACGATTCATGATGATGTGATGGTGATTTGTGAACTGCTCTCAGATCATCACAGATCAATAACCATCTCCATGTCCCAGCTGGTACATGCACTGCTCTCTGGTGATCTATGTGCACTGGTGCACACACCTGCCCCCTCCTCCACTGCCTCCTCTGTGCCCAGTCATCCTCCGGGGGGCCTTCCTTGCCAGTTCCCATCACGGCCCCCTCTACTCCTGTCCTATCCACACTGCCCAGTCTTACGGTCAGCATGGTGGAAGTCCAACAAAGTACAGGAGATGTGGTCGCTGCTCCTGCCCAGGCACCTACACAGGAAAAGGCATCAGTGGGACAGCTTGCACATCAGGATAGTGCTGGTACTGTATCCCCCATCATGCAACGTCCAGATGGCGGGGGTACATGTGCAGGGTGTGCTTGGCCAGGCAGCAGCACTTTAGGAGTATCCAGGGGCATTCATCACACAGCGCTAATACATCGGGGAGGCAAGCTACGCAGTAAGGTTTGGACACCTGGCAGGAAGAGCGCTGCCGCTTTAGGGAATTAGTGTGTGCCAGGATGGAGTTGAGGATGCAGCTGACAGCGGAGAGTCAAAGGGCTAGGATGGCACGGGTTGCCAGGGCCAGGGCATAGTTGGTGCAGAGGAGGACACAGAAGTGGGTTGACATCCTGGAAGAGGCTTTCAGGGATGTGGAGGAAGAGGAGAGGAGGATGAGGAACAGCCTGCAAGCCATCCAGGACCGGACAATGACCCGCCTCCAAGTGGAGGATTAAGAAAGCGATTCTGCCCTGGAGGATATAATGGCAGAGTATTGAGCCCACTGCCTATGCAAATATTTGATTATGTGTGTGTTTTTTTTCCCTTGGACATTTCCCCCTTTCCACATAGTAGTTTTGGATAGTGTAAATATTGTTAATACAGTTTCTCGTTATTCATCACACAGTTGTTGATTGCACTTTGTTCATGGGTGGCATGTGGTTAGCTTTGATTTTACTATGCATTTGTTACGTGACTGTCACGTGCGTTGGGGGACAAACTGCAGAGCTGTGGCATAAGCTCAAAAACGATGCAGGGGGTGCCTCACAATGCATGGGCACCCACCAACATACATCAGCTGCCATACAGTGTGTGCTCTCATGTCATGATGTACATCTGCCAATGTAATGCTTCATCACATTTGAGTTTGGTTATATGTGGCGGTACATATCATCCTTCTGCTTGGCTCACACACTCTCACTCTTCCTTTGCTCAAACCAAAACATGCCCATTTAAATGATGTTTGTTGCAGGGGCTTTGGATGCTGTGCTTTCCGGCCCCAGTGCCTTGAATCATTGATTGTTGTTTGCTAATATGCACTGACATTGCATGCGACTCTGTCCTGCCAGTGATGTGTTGGACTAGTGTCCTCCTAGATCCTTCACCTACGGCACTTTGAGGCAATTGCAATGGCACATGTGCACAATGATGGATCGCATTGCATCACATTGCTTTACAGTGTGACTGGTACATGGTGATTTTACTGTGTAACTGCTGTTAAATTCAGCTGTCCTGTTCTTGTGCCACTGGTTGTGATGTACAACAGAGTCCTGTGATGAGCTACAAAAATGGATTATGCATTAGTGCACCCGGTCTTTGGGCATATGCGTGGCTATGTGGCCAGTGTGACTCATTTGGGGGCAGGGCAATCGAGTTGGGGTGAATTGTTGTTCAATATTGCACTGGTAGGGTGATCTGCCAGTTTCAGTCTGAGTTGTTCTCGGAGGTGAGGAGGGCTGGTGGGCAATGTCTGTACCTGAAGGGCATGCCTAGGGGTGGTGTCCGATATAAGGGGGGCTATAAGGTAGTATGATGGCTGGCTGGGGTATTTGTGGAGGTGAGGAGGCTGGTGGGTGGTGTCTGGACCCGAGGGGCATGCCTAGGGGTGGTGTCTGAGGTGTGGAGGGCTGGTGGTTTTTGTGATGACCGGCTGGGGTATTTGCTGAGGGGCTGGGGGCTGATGGGTGGTGTCTGGACTTGAAGGGGCTGGTGGGTGGTGTCTGAACCTGAGGAGCATGCCTTGGGGTGGTGTCACAGGTGAGGGGTCTGGTGGGTGGTGTGAGGGCTACCTGGGGTATTTGTGGAGGTGAGGGAGCTGGTGGGTGGTGTCAGGACTTCCAGGAGCTTTCTGAGGTACTGTGGGAGGTGAGAGGGGCTGGTGGATGGTATGATGGCTACCTGGGGGACTGTCAGAGGCAAGTTCGACTGGTAGGGAGTGTCTGGACCTAAGCAGCATGCCTGGGGGTGGTGTCGGAGGTGAGAGGGGCTGGTGGGAGATGTGAGGGCTGCCTGGGTGGGGTGTTGGAGGTGAAGGTGGCTGGTGGGTGGTGTGAGGGCTGCCTGGGGTACTTAAAGATCTGAGGGTGGTGTCAGGAATTGAGTAGGCTCCCTGGGGTATTGTCAGTGGTGAGTGGAGCTGGTGGGTGGTGTCTGCACCTCAGGGGGCTGATATGCAATCAGGGTATTTGCCAGCACTTTGCGTGCGGTGGGAGTAAGGGAACGGTTCACAGGGGTGCAGGCATTAGTTACATGTGACCTCGCACAGAGTAGCTGGGGATTCAGCCATTACTTACGTATGACCTTGCGCAGAGTAGCTGGGGTGCAGCCGATACTTACATGGGACCATGCGCAAAGTAGCTGGGGTGCAGCAGTTACTTAGTGGAACCTCGCACAGAATAGCTGGGGTGCAGCTGTTACTTATGTGGGACCTTACGCAGAGTAGCTGTGGTGCAGCCTTTACTTGAGTGGTACCTCGCGCAGAGTAGCTGGGGTGCAGCTGTTACTTACGTGGGACCTCATGTAGAGTAGATGGGTTGCAGCCGTTACTTATGTGGAACCTCACACACAGAGGCGTTGCTAGGGAGGGCTGAGGGGGCTATAGGCCCAGGTCTTTTGGTTGTAGCCCCGGATATAAGCTCAGGGACTACAACCAAAAGGCTATAGCTAGCCCTGAATCCCACCAGTCCTGACATTAGCTTAGCCCCTGATCTTTTCCAGACCTAGCAACACCCCTGCTAGTACAGAGTAGGTGGGGTGCTGTATGTTGTGTCAGAGGTGGACACGGAGCTATGCGCAAAGGTTGGTCTTCAGCTACGTTTTTGGTTTGTGTGGGGGCGTGTTGTGGGTGAACCTCCCGCAGCTCGATTACCTTTGTGCATAGGCTGGAAATGCATGTTTGGATTTGTGAATACGCGGAGCATGCATATTGACTTTTGTGCAGACTCGCAAAGTGTCTTTCTTGGCATGTGGCCCTTTCAGGATTAAACCACTCTTTTCCATGAATGTAGTTATTGTATGATGCCAGACTCATTAAAGCCAGGGTCGGACTCAGCCATAAAATTGACATAAAATTGTCTCAGGCACCAATGGAAAAGTGGCCCATAGTTCACAAGGGGGAGTTTTTTTGATAAAATGTGATGCAAATTGTGCATTTTAAAGAATATTTATTCAGTAACACTGGTGAAAAAGGCTAGATGGATAGTGGAGTAACTCATTAAACTGTCCCTCACTAGCATTTTGTTTTTGGTTCGGTCATGGGCCTAATGCCTTTTAGGCCAGTACGAGTCTTATTAAAGCGTAGAAAGGATGCTAAAAGTTGTACTCATCGTTTTATCCATATATTATCATCTAGGTACTGTGACAAAATGCACCAAAATGCAGCCTTTTGAGTATGAGTCCTTCTCAGAATTATACCTTTCATTCAAATATGGCCTTTCATCACACATGGCTCTTTCAGAAGTACGTGAAGCATTTTAATTGCACAAACTTGTTGGTATATTTATGGCACTCATTTCTTATTCAGACATTTTTGATGGGAAACAAGGTATGTACGAAAAGTGTAAAGGAAATGTATTTTTTCGTATTTGAGAAATTACGTTCAGTTTATTTTTAAGTAAAATGATCATATCGTCCCTTTTACCTGAAATCCTTCCACCATGCTCTCTTGGCATGCTATACTAAAGATCGCGGTGAACCTTTTAAATGTTCATGGTCCAGCACTCAAGACATCTCTTTAAAAATATATGAATGCAATGCCATGCAGAGAAAAGTCGTTTTGTGATATCTAAACCTATAAACCCCCATGGGAAATTCATTTCAGAGCGTATCCTTCTGACCACAACAACACTCAAACAGCAGGCGGCATTAAAAGGGAGAGGATCATGCCAGGTGCAGAAATCACTAACTTGTGCGCACACTCAATGATTCCAGCTAATAAAATTGCTTTGCTTTCACTTCATGAAGCATAGATACGCATTAAAATGGCTGTCAGCTTATACGCCTGCCACACTCAACCACACTCACATACGAGGTGGTGAATTGCTTTCTCCGTGCCACCCTGGAAAATGAAAACATATTTCTACTGAAGCCACAGCCCTTGAGCGGCATTTCATTTAAACATTTGAAAAGTAAGAAAGCACTAATAAGGACCCTCAAATTCCTTCTTAAAATATAGCACATCATATATTCTGCAAATTACATGATGTGAAACACAGGCAGAAAATGTGTTTGTATTGTGCAAAATATACTAACCAAACGGGTGGTTAAATTGACCACCTTTTATTTGAAGCGGGAATAGAAGTAACAATGGCACAAACATCGCCCAGAGTAGTAATGACAGTTTGGCTGGCTCAGCGTTAATTGTGAGACATCAAGTCTTTTATTCAAATGCCTATCATTCAAGCACATGTGTACCAATTGCCTATAGAAATAATGACATCGCCAATTTTCTAGGTTTGGCTCTTGGGGAGGCGGCAATGCCAGTACTGTTCGGTTAATGGTAGCTGTGGGTAGCGTCCCAAAAAACGATCTGACACCACTGATATCCACATGTGCAGCTGTGGTGGAGCCAATGACAAGTGCAGCAGTTTGGAGCTATTCACAAGTGCAGCAGTGTTGGCGCTATTCACAAGTGCAGTAGTGGCGGAGCTATGCACACGTGCAGTAGTGGTAGAGCTATTCACAAGTGCAGTAGTGGTGGAGCCAATCACAAGTGCAGCAGTGTTGAAGCTATTCACAAGTGAAGTAGTGGTGGAGCTATGCACAAGTGCAGTAGTGGTGGAGCTATGCACAAGTGCAGCTGTGGTGGAGCCAATCACAAGTGCAGCAGTGTTGGAGTGATTCACCAGTGCAGCAGTGTTGGAGCTATTCACAAGTGCAGCTGTGGTGGAGCCAATCACAAGTGCAGCAGTGTTGGAGCTATGCACAAGTGCAGCTGTGGTGGAGCCAATCACAAGTGCAGCAGTGTTGGAGTGCTTCACCAGTGCAGCAGTGTTGGAGCTATTCACAAGTGCAGCTGTGGTGGAGCCAATCACAAGTGCAGCAGTGTTGGAGCTATTCACAAGTGCAGTAGTGGTGGAGCTATGCACAGGTGCAGCAGTGTTGGAGCGATTCACAAGTGCAGTAGTGGAGGAGCTATGCACAAGTGCAGTAGTGGTGGAGTTGGTGAAAGGGTGTTATTCCCACGCGTATATTCCGATGCACCAACCCTATGACCTGCAAAGTATTGACATGCCATTTACCAGTGCCGCATGAGAAGCCACACATTCTGCCTCCACCACTGTGGCAAAATAAGTACTTTGCCTGCTATATATATATATATATATAATCAGTAAAAAAAACTTTGTTAAAGGGACATTATGGTTAAGATGTGCTACTAAAAACCCATGAAATTCAGTAAGAAAACTTTGTTAAAGCGACGTTGTGGTCCAAGTAAAACCGACAAACCCTTGAACTTCACCAGTTATGGTAAGCTAAGCAACCATAACTCGCGCCACCACCGTGCACTGCTAAGACTAACACCCACAACATCAAAGATGACATCACAAATGTCATTGATGACATCACATGTCTGACTCGCTCTTTTTTCCTTTACTGACACATCTATGCCACATGGTTTTCTTCAGTAACAGTCAGGAACTAAAAATTGTAAACGTGCTATATTTGTAGACGTATCCTTCAAGTATGTTCTTATAGTAATTCCCTTAGTGTCCAGTCATATCATATGACACATATACATAGGGAAGACACACGCTTAAAAGACAGCAGTCCTTTCTGTGCATGAAGATAATCAGTAGAGTTGTCAGCACAGTTCTGTTGTTTTTTTTATTACTGTACTTTCCCTGTATATGCTCATATTTGTATACATTGTACTCACACTACTTTCCTTAGGGTCCAGTCACATCATGTGATACGTATACATAGGGTAAATAGCAGCTTTCAAACAGAGCAATCATTTATTTGCATAAAGATAATCAGGTAGGTTATGAATTGTTTCTGCTACTACTTCTGCTTAATGCTTACTTTACTTTCCCTGTGTATACCCATATTTGTATGTGTTCTTGTCTCTTTGTGTTTTGTTTGTAATAATGCAATTATGTAATACATTGCTTTTTATTAGCTATTTATTACATATTTCACAGTACGCAAAACTCTAATAAGAAAACAGTTATCATTTCATTATTCAACATATCAACATTTTGAATATTGTACAATCATCATATATGCTGCACACAATGCCTATGTTTCTGCATGAGTAGCTTAGTATACTGGATAGAACTTTATAATAGAATGCTATTTATATCAATGCATTGCTTAATGCACTAATTAGCTCATTATATTTATGCCAGTGATCCTTGACAGTTTTTTCTCAAAATTATAATAAGAATCCCTTGTACACACATTTCATGAAAAGTAAATACATATGTGATGTCATCAGTGATGTCATCAATGACATTGTGATGTCATCTTTGATGTTGTGGATGTTAGTCTTAGCAGTGCACGGTAGTGGTGTGAGTTATGGTTGCTTAGCTTTCCATAACTGGCAAATTTCAAGGGTTTTTCGGTTTTACTTGGAACCACAACATCGCTTTAACAATTTTTTTTTTACTGAATTTCATAGGGTTTTTTTTTTTTAATTTCTTTATTGGTTTTAACAGTATAACAAACATACTTAGCATCACTTGTAATATTTGACGCTAATCAACAGAATTACGCATCCCCCCATCCCCAACTCAAGACCACAGTCACCATTATCGTCCATTCTTGTTGGGCCGGATTGATGGCTAGGACAGTCCGAACCGTCCGAGGTATCGTCAGTATTGTTAGGATGAAGTAGTGGCACTGTTAACGCCACCCAGCGTTGCAGTTCCCCACTGGAGTCCAGCCTCTGTTCGAGGATTGCCGTTTACCACGTGCCAGTCTCAGCCGTTATCCATTTCGTAAGGTCCCCCCACCACAGTGCCTCAATCGGGGCCTTTGGGCTCTTCCATCCCATGGCTATGCGTCTCTTCGCAGTTATGTATATCAGATCTTTGAGTTTGTGTAGAGGCTTATTTTTGTGGTTACGTTTGCATCGGCCCAAGATGCAGGCTGCGGGATTGTTCACTTCTAGCTCAATATCTGCGTCCGCCACCCTCTCCTGTACCTGTGTCCAGAATTTGCGTATCTCTGGGCAGCCCCAGAACATATGTGTCATTCCCGCCCTGGGCTCCTTACATTTGGGGCATACTTGGGCCTCAGCCCCCTTGAATTTAGATATGGCCTCAGGTGTTAGGTAGGCTCTGTTGGTGATGTATAATTGAATGAGCTGCAAACAGGCATTCCTAGATACCTTCTTGTGGTAGTGGGTTATTTTCTCCCATTCTTCATCCTCAAAGTCCTGGCCTAGTTCAGTTTCCCACTTTACTTGCCTTTTGAGCTCGTTGCTTGTCGTGCCCTGAAGTAGGGTTTGGTAAAGTCGTGAGGTTTCATGGCCACCTTCGGCTGTATTTAACAATGTTTCTATGACCTCGTTTTCTGTCTTTGGGGTAGTAGCCTCAGGCCATCTAACCATTATGGCTTGTATCACTGCCCTGTGGAGCAAGAATTGACCAGCAGGTAATCCCGTGGTCTCAGTGAGATCGGGGAAGGGTATGATCTCTTGGTCTCGTGTTAGGTCTCCTAGGGTAGCTACTCCGTGGGGTTCCCACTGGGCGCGCGATTCAAGAGAGCCCCAAGGCTGGTTGGCCATAATTGCAGCGATGGGGATTTGTGGGGAGTAGGGATCAGCTGTCACCACTGTTCTGCATGCTCTGTTCCAGAGCTTTATTCCAAGTTTGGTTAGGTATGGGAAGGGCTGTGGGAGTCTGTTCTGGACCCAGAGTAGATCCCTCAGGAGCAGATTGGGCAATGCTGGTTCGAGGAGCCTGGTGTCTGTGGAGATGTCGTCGGCCATCCATCGCATCACATGCCTTAGTTGGCTTGCAAGGTAGTACAATTCGAAATTGGGGACTTTGATTCCCCCTCTCTCATAGGGTCTTTGGAGTGTGTCCAGCGCCACCCTATGTCTGCCTCCCTGCCAGAGAAACCGTCTACATAGTTTATTAATGTTTCTGAAAAAGGGGGGGGGTGTTGTAGGGAACATTTGTAAAATTGTATAGTAAGCGGGGGAGTGCAACCATTTTGAGGAGACCCGCCCTTCCGGCCATCGAGAGCGGGAGCTTGCCCCAGAATTCCATAGATTTTTCAAGAGTGTCTTTAGCTCTCACCGTGTTGAGTATATGTTCCGTGTATGGGTCCCGGTGTATAGTGATTCCCAGGTATCTAAAGGAGGTCACTTGCCATTTTAGGTCAAGGGGGGGAAGGGATCTTAGGTCTTCCTTATACAGTGCGGCTAGAGGATAGAGGCAGGACTTGTCCTTGTTAATTTGGATTCCCGTGTATTTGCTAAATCCGTCCAGGGTCTCTAGAATGTAGGGCAGGAGGTGTTCGGGGTTGTGTAGGTACAATAGCGTATCGTCCGCGTACATAGAGATGAGGTGGGTCACTCCGTCTATTACGATGCCCCCATCTCTGTATTCTTGTCTGAGGTATGCGGCTACGGGTTCGGTGGCAATGATGTATAACATCGGGGAGAGTGGGCAGCCCTGACGGGTGCCCCTGTGTAGGGACCATTTGTCTGAGAAGGTCCTGTTTGTGCGCACCCTAGCGGTGGGGTTGGTGTAGACTAGCTGGTTCCATTTCAGGAAGGCGGGTCCGATTCCCATTCTAGTCATAGTGGCATATAGCCATTCCCAACGCACTGAATCGAAGGCCTTGGTGGCGACAAGTGACGCAACCGCGTATCTCTGAGGCCCCCGTTCCGTGCTGTACATGATGTGATGCAACCTGCGCAGGTTCTCTGTTATGGAGCGTCCGGGCACATAACCCGTTTGGTCCTGATGGATCAGTTGGGGGATCACCCTTCGCAGTCTATTCGCTAGCAGGGAGGTTAGGATCTTGCAATCAACGTTTAGCATGGAGAGGGGCCTGTAGGAGCCGCAGTGCGATCCGTCTTTACCGGGTTTCAGGAGGGGGATAATTACCGCTTCCCTCATGGAGACAGGGAGGGCACCACGCTCGTAAGCTTCGTTGAACACCTGTGCCAGCACTGGGGCCAGGGTCTCCTCATACAATTTATAAAATTCCCCGGGGAGGCCATCAGTGCCTGGGGATTTACCAGCCGGGAGCGATCTAATGATTACCTTGACCTCATCTGGGGTGATGGGTTTGTCTAGGATGTCCGTCATTTGAGGTTCGAGCCTGGGAAGGTCAATGTCGTCCAGGACATCCTCAATGCCGGAGTCGGCCATGGGCGGGGGTTTGGCGTATAATTTGCCGTAAAAGTCGGAGAACACAGAGTTAATTTCTGTCTGGGTGTGCACTAAGGACACGTCTGGTTTGAGTACTTGGCAAATGGGTGTTCTGGGGGTCTTCCTCTTGTATAGCCAAGCCAGGAGTTTACCGGGTTTATCACCTAGGGCATGGGTTTGTTCAATGTGTTTGGCGTAGCTCAGCCTACCCAGGGACTCCCAGTGTGTAAGGCAGGTTTGTTTTAGGTCAATTACTTTCTGTAAGTGTTCTGGGGATGGGTCTAGTCTACCTTCCAGTTCTCCCAGCTCCCTCTCTGAGTGTTACAGGGAGGAAGTAACAGACCTAAGTGCTCCACCCATGGCTGCAATCATCTCAACCCTCATTACCACTTTGTATGCCTCCCAGACGGTGCCTATGTATTTGACACTGTTGAGGTTTCTTTCCCAATAGTCCTCCGTCCTGTCCGCAATGTGTTCGCGGAGGGCTGTGTCATGGAGGGCCTCAGCCCTAAGTCTCCAGGTGGGGACAGGGGGTCTAGGCAGGTAGACCTCCCAGGCGGCCATTAGTGGGGAATGATCGGACAGCACTCTGGGCAGGTACTGAGCCCCGCCAAACATTGCCTGTTGTTCTAGGCTTACGAAAAGATAGTCTAGCCTAGTGTGGACCGCGTGTGGAGGGGAGTAAAAGGAGAACTCTCGCAGGTCTGGGTGTTGTTCTCTCCACAAGTCTCGGAGTTGTAACTGCTGTAACAGCCTGGACAGTATTTTGGCCGGCGGAGAAGGGCGTGTATGCTTATCATCTGACCTGTCTTTCTGGGGGTCTAGGGTGCAGTTGTGGTCGCCTCCCCATATCATGGTTTGGTCCGTGTAAGGGCTGAGACGTGAATATAGGGAATGAAAGAAGGCTGTTGCGTCGTGGTTGGGTGCATAGGTGCTAACTAGGCATATCTCCCTGCCTTCAATTGTGCCGCATGCTAGTGCCATCCTGCCCTCGTCGTCTACTTTGGAGCTTACTAATCTGAAGGGGATAGAGGGGTCTACCCAAATTAGGACACCTCTGGCATAAGAGGAGTAGGAGGATCCTATCAGAGTTCAGCGCCATGCTTTAGCCAGTGCCTTCAGTTTGTCCGACGTTAGGTGCGTTTCTTGAAGTAGGGCTATTTTGGTTTTACTTCTTTTGATGTAGGCGAGTATGCGGCGTTGCTTCACGAAGCTATTCATGCCTCTGACATTCCACGTCATGATTTTTATCGAGTCAGCCATGGGAATCAGGGGTTCTAGTATCTATTTCAGGCTTACCTGGAGGCACTGCATGTGGCGGGAGGCGCGTGGGGCTCGTTTGAGGTCTAGGTGGTTTATGATGTGGGTCCCAGCTGGGGTGCCTGCGTCTTTTGACTTCTGCTCCGATAACTGCAATCCCATCCAGCATAGGGAAAGTGCTTCATCCGTGCTGTCTACGATGGTTGTTGGTGGTCTTGGTTTTCCCCAATTCTGGCACCTAACATCTGTGCCAACTCCCCTTTTCCCTCCCCCCCATAACTTTGAACGTCCCAAACATAAACCAGGTCGAGCGAGGTCTCCCTCACTATGACAGACCCATTTCCGCTCTTTTAGACCGAGCATCGGTCGCATGGTGCCCTACTGGCGGGTATCTAAGTACCCTTAAAAAGAAAGAGCTTCCGGGGGTAGGAGAGTGTTCGTCCGGGCGTCTCGTTTCGAGGAATCAAGTCAGCTGCGGTGTGTGTAGTCGTTCCTTGGTGGGGCCCCTGAGAGACATTGGGGCAAGGTATAGCCATTGAGGGACGAGGCTCAGCGAGGTTGTCGCTTCCTAACTTCAATGTCAGGGATCTGCTCACTGTCCATCCAGTCCCGAGCCTCGGCAGGGGTATCGAAGAGGTAGGGTTTGTTTTTGCGTATCACCTTCAATCTGGAGGGGTATAGGAGCATGTAGCGTAGACCGGCAGACTTCAGTCTAGCTTTGGTGTGTATAAACAGTGCCCTCTTCATTTGGACCTGAAAAGTATAGTCTGGATAGATGGATATTTTGGCTGAGCCCCTGCAGATCTGGCCGCCTGATCGCGAGAAGGCGAGAATGGTTTCACGGTCCCTGTAATTAAGTACCTTTGCGATCACTGGTCTGGGTGGGTTGCCAGGGGGGGGCTTAGAGTTGAGGGATCGATGAGCCCTTTCGATTGTGAAACCCTGGGAGAGTTTCTCTGCACCTATCTCCTGTAATAGGAGGTTTTCGACGAAGTTCATGGGGTCCGTTCCCTCGATGCCCTCAGGGAGGCCCAGGAGGCGAATGTTGTTACGGCGTGCGCGCCCTTCTGCCTCCTCAGCCCTGTCTTCCAGGTTTTTCACTTTCTGTAGGAGTACATCAACATCTTTGAGGAGCACAGTTTTGGCTTCGATGTTTTCACGGACCTGGGCTTCCAGCGTATCTGTCCTGCTGGCCAAAGAGCGGACGTCTTGGCGTAGGAGGCTCAGGTCTACGGCAACTGCGTCAATTTTATGTACCACAGCCGTTTGAGATTGTTTGATGGCTTCGAGGATCTGTGTGTTTCTTGGTTCAGATGTTGGCCCCGAGGGGTCGAGTAGATCTGCGGCGTGTGTCCCGTTCATGGTCTCAGGCGCTGTGGGCCCCGCCGCCGTGAAGGCATCAATGGTGGTCTGGCGTTGCTTGGCCCTTGCCCCTTTGGTGGACATATCAACTGGGCCACAGGCGCTTCACTGGTTTAGGGGTAGCCAAGGTGTGATGAGGCGGAGAGGCAGTAAGTACCCAGTGCCCGCTCCAGTGGTTGAGCCGTTGTGCGGACGGGAGCAGCGGTAGAGGGCTGCAGTATGTTATGGGCCGCCCCGGAGGCCCAGAAAGATAGCTAATCTGCAGGGGCCAGACCGGCAGTGGTCGACAGTGTGCGTCGGGACCATTCCTCTGGGTTTCCGGAATGGGGCCTGACTGGCGCTTCGTGGAGGGGGACACCCTGTCTATGTAGGGTGGAAGAGGGAGGGGGGGGCCGCCCGCGAGGGCCGGCAGTGACAGCCGGTATATAGCAGTTGGATTTGTCCCCCCCGCTCACCTCGAGGATTCTCCGACGCCCAGGCTCACGGTTCCGCGGTGGGTAGCGCACTTGTCCGGCTCGTATCAGGCTGGGCTCTGCGTCCTGGTTACGCCTCCTCTCGTTCACGCACCCGGCCTCTCGAGTGCTTCGCAGGTCCCCCTCGTCGGTCTGGCCAGGCGGTCTTGTACGACGGAGGGGTCTTCTCCCCTCCGGCAGCTTGGGCGTTGCGGCGCGGATGCAGCCTTAGAGTGCGGGCCGCTGCGCCGTGCTGGGTGAGGGAGCCGCCATTTTGGCTCTGATCCGCTGGATCGTGTCGCGCGGTCTATAAGGCAAAGCCGGTCGCTCAGAGCCACGGGAGTTGGCCCGCAGGTGCAGCAGGGTATCAGCCCTCGGTGAGGCCGTTTGTGGGCTTCAGGACCCCCAAAAAGTGTAGTTAAAGGCAGTTTATGATGGTCGCATCAGGCGGAGCGCGCAGAGCGAACATCCTCTTCACATGGCGGTTAGCCACGCCCCCAATTTCATAGGTTTTTAGTAGCGCAACTTAACCATAACGTCCCTTTAACAATGTTTTTTAACTGAATTTCATAGGTTTTTAGTAGCACAACTTAACAATAATATCTCTGACTTTATGTATAAGTAACATAGAACATACTGAACCCCCTCTACTGAATTTGATGTCCGCAAACTCTTCTGATGTCCGCGGACATATACGGACAACAGCACCACTACCCAAACAGTCTGGGGGATTTGTTTAATTGTTATATCATAACATATGAACATTTTACAAATTCACAAACCAGCACACATACACATTATATGTAGTAATAAATAAGAAGTGTAACCCATATATATAACACATTAACCATTCATTTAAATACAATATGTTCTAAAATGGAATATACCAAAAGAAGAAAGATAGTCTTCCAACATGATTACCTCAGAGAAACTCCACAACTAAGAGCAACAGCAGATCTACAGACCAGTAAGAACACACCTTACCAGAAGCTATTAAGTGTACAGCATTTTACTCATATATTTGTAAACTTTCTGTATTAGACACAAAAAAAGTGATATTATGTTTTTTTTCTCACAGAAATGTCTAGTACTCTGGAATGGCTAGAGGAGCATTTCCCACGTGAGGAAATGTCTGAAGATAGTGAACCTAATGGTAGACACTTTACTATATAAACCAATTAATACATATTATTTTATATACATTTAACATATACATAACTTTTTTGTAAAGACCATACAAAAATTGAAAATGCTAAAGAAAAAGAAGTATTGGATAAGACTCTTCAGCACATAGAAGAAAAAATGGACCTACTCATGGCAAATTTTAACAATTTAAAAAACTTTGTGGAGGATCACTTGAAACAAACAACTACATACCATTGTCCCACATGTACCTGTCCCCCCTCACCATATACAAGTCAATTATCCCCAAACCCTCTCCATGAGCCAAAACATTTTGATGAGACTTCCATCCCTTCTTCACCTCATATAAATCCTATTGAAACCCCCAATTCTCTTGTTTTTGTTTCATTTTCAGCCTCACCTTCTCTGTCATAAATTTAACATCCATATAAAATAGAGTAAAATTATTATATTGTGTCCTAATTCATTTCTTGTCTTTTTTTAAAAAGCAGTTCAGGTGTCCGCGGACAGCACGGGTGTCCGGAATGTCCATAAAGAAATGAAAATGTGAGCGTCCTAAGGACACTATAACTGTCCATAATGTTCGCATGCAAGTAGAAACTGTTCTAAGAACAGAGCTCGTGTTCGGAATGTCCGCAATCAAACTACCACATGCGGTGTCCTGAAATGTTCGTCAATAAACAAAATGGAGGTGTCCTGAGGACGCTAGACCTGTCCGTATTGATTTCAGGCGAGTTGAAACTGTTCTAAGAACACAGGCAGTATCCTGAAATGTTTGTAAAATAAACTATATAGGGGTGTCCTAAGGACGGTATACTTGTTCGTATTGTTCAGAGGCAAGCTGAAAATGTCCTAAGAACACACACGGTGTCCTAAAATATTCGTAAATAAATGGAATCGGGGTGTCCTGAGGATGCTAGACCTGTTTGTGCTGTTCGTAAGCATGTTCAAACTGTTCTCAGAACACATCAAGTTCCCCGGGATGTTCGCAAATAAACAAAATGGGGTGTCCTGAGGATTCTATGCCTGTCTGTATTGTTCGCAAGCGAGTTAAAACTGTTCTAAGAACAAACGCCTGTCCGTAATTGTTCGTTTCACTTGTGATGCACTTTTAATTAGTTTCAGGACCCAAGCAGTGTCAGTAGAACACCAACCCGCATGCGCAAAACAGTTTCAGTGCATTTGATGTCCTGCGGACACCCGCTCCCTTCGCGGACATGTTCGCGAAGCTATAATATGACCGCACCCATGCTGAGCGTGTGTTCTGACTGCGAACAGTGTTTGTGTCCCTGAAAAATGTAAAACTACCTTTTCAAGCAATCCACAATATTTTTCAATAATAACTCACCATAGCACAAGTCCCACATAGTAATCCTGAGTTTCTGCATACTTTTTGGGACTTTTTAAACCTTTTTTTGGTATTCGATCTGTCCGCGGACAGCGCGCATGTCCGTGAACCGCGCACAAGTACCCCTATAAAAGGCCACACACTAGAGCTCATTCTCATTGTGTTTTTGGCTATCTTACAGAACACAGTGCATTTTCCAGCCAAATTCCCAGATTTTAATCAGAAACCTGATGATATCCATGGCTGTAGTACTGCCACCTGGTGCTACATCTGCCTCAGCACCACCACCACACCCTCCACCACCACCACCTCCCCAAGGGCCTGAAGAGGGGAACAGGAGTGAGGATGCAGAGGAGGATGAAGAAGATGACGAGAATGAGGTAGCGGAACTCCCTATTACCAGCACTTGGCGTGAGTCTTGGGTGTGGAGGTTATTTACCATTCATGGTAATGTTCCTAAGGCGCATGTGAACTGAGTCACCTGCAAAGAGTGCAAAATAGTACTCAGTCACGGGAGGGCTGGTTCATACAGCTTTGGGACAACTACCATGAAGGGACACCTAAAGTCATTCCACACTGGGGCCATTCGCAAGGTTGTACCTTGCGAGGAGCGGAGTAGGTTGACTTCCTCTACTTCAGCCACCGTTTCTGATCCTGTCACCACAAGGAACACTCCTGTGGGACAGCGTATTCCTCAAACTGCCTCACAGGCCATACGCAATACTGATGACCCTTACCTTTCGAGGGTCACAGTTGTGTGTATGTACTGCGACACAGTACTCTGCACGGGGGAGAGACTTCGAAGTGCTTTTGAGGCTCTCGTCTCAGAGCACGAGAAGATCTGCTCACTACCCAAGTAAAACCCACTCTACATCTTCCTCTCTCCACTCACCCTTTCTTATCCCTGTGGTTGGTGTCCCCCCTTACCCTCCTTTTCTCTCCTCTCCTAGTGTGTCATGTATAAAAAACCAAAAACAATCTAAAACAACAAAAATAAAAAAGGCTCTTTTCAGAGCCGCCTTTCACAGTTTAAAAATAGAACTGAAAATAAATGAAGCAGGGCCCTGTTTATTTTTTAGAAGTCCGCGGACAGTCCGCGAACATCTAAAATTTTGGGGTGCTGCCCTATCATAACCATTGTAGTTTTGTCTGAGAGGAAGTGGTGGCTTTGAAAAGAGCCTTTTGGTTTGAAAATTTGAAATGCTTAAACCTACTACAAAATGGATGCTGTAGTTCCAAAAAAGGTTGCAATGCATTTTGTACATTTCTCAGAAAAATCTGATTGCCAGCATAAGTAAGATGGACTCCATCTCTGCTAAAAATGTATGTGCTACGAAACATAATATTTTCATTGTGAAAAGAGGACATGCCAAAATCTCTTAGAAAGGCACAAACAGCCTTATTGACATTGCGCCTTGCTTTCTCCATTTGTGGACCAAATGAAGAAGAACGAAGCCACTTTTGTCTCTGCGCAATCCGTGAAATAATTACTTGAGAATTTGGAAACATGTCCATGACCTTCCCAAGTCCTTCTTTCATTGCAAATTGCAAAGAAATTCCAGACACATGTCCTAAACTGTTCCCACCACAATGAATTACAATTATGTCTGGATGTTGCTCTGTTTCCAAAGTAGCACAGAGAGGTAGCAAGTCCAACCACTTCATTCCACGTACTCCATGCCAGTGCACTTCCACATGTGGGAATCCAAGATCTACAGCTACTCCACAGCTTTCTGCATGCACCTTCAACCAATGTATCCACAAGTCTCCCAAAATCCAAACAATCTGTTTTCTGAAACACACAGCCATAGCTATCTGTTCTTCTCTCAGCAAAAAGAGTATCTGAGAAGCTCTCTCCTGGCACAACACACCCAGTAAACTTTACTAACCAATCCCTTGGTCTGCTCATTTTCATTTGCATGCCTCCCCACCCCAAAATCCCCAGATGTAACACGCGATGCCCGCGGACTACCGCCATGTCCATGGACATATCGTAACATGGACAGTCCTTCTATCATTTTCATTTCACTTTCTGTGCTATTCCCTCATTGGATATAGCTAAGAAGTCACACGACCATCCACCATTCACATCCAAGACCTCTACATCTAACTGCATCATTATAGATCAGCACTTAAAATGTACTCTTAATCTCTCTGAGTACAAGTGTATATCATTGGAAAGCACCTTCTACAAGAAATACTGTACAAGTCTGCAATGCATGAACACAAACTACAGGTATGCATATTTTCTGTATGGTACATGTACAATTCTTATAGATTCATATAAACAGATTAACTGACTTTTAGCTTGTATAATCTATAAAATGAATTTACTGTCATTTTTTCATCTCCTATAATCAACTGTCACTTCCAAACCTATCTACTATTTAATTTATTTTTACACACACATTTGCAAAACATGTTGAACTAACATATTTAAAGTACAATATAAAGAGTTAACATACTCTAACAAAATTGCATGCACACAGTATGTTCAAATATCAAACAACAATACGTGTACAAAAACATGAAAATGTATGTATTTATTTATTTATTTGTTTATATTTATATAGCACACAAGCAGCCCATGGGCGTTGAGTCGTTGTTACTTACAAGAGCTTAGTTACAGGAATAGTGGCATTCAATGGTACATTATGAATTCCACAAGGCATAGAATAGATATTTTGGTTGGTACAGTTAGTCATTACAATACAGTTTATGCATTAAGAACATATGATATGTATTCAACTGGTGCGACGCATCTTATGTGAATAAGATAGTTTTCATGGTTTTGCGGAAGGCGCTGAGGGTCAATGTCAATTAAAAAAATCAATGTCTAAATTAAAAACAGTGCTATATACAAACAAAACTACTCATTTGTTTCCTTTACAATTGCAGTGAAGACCATTCTCTTGAAAAGAAGTAGCTGAATTTGAAGTACAAAGAAGAACTAAGAAGAAACCTGCTCATTCCAGAAAAAAAGTAAGTCGAATACCACCATAAATTTTGTAATATTTCTCAAACACACTGTAAGGTTAATTCATGCTATTTCTGCCCCTAAACATAGAGATCGTGCACCATTCTGTCCACAAATCCCCATTTCTTAAACAGAGATTTACAAGCAGAATGGTGCACATAATTGTATATCATCAGATTTACTATTTGTTCTTCTCCACACCACTAGTTTACTTTCTACTGTCATCTGAACCCCAGTTTAGTAGCACATGAATTCAAGAACCCACATCCCATCGAGTTGTAGTTGCCCAATGCATAATCACACACCATCACATACATCTTTATCATCTTACTCATTCACTCATGCACACAGCATACATACATTGCAGAACACCCCAACCCATAACTTCTTTACTTTTTTCAACAGACCCTAAAGAATGCCTACCAAAGATCAAGTCCGTAGAAAGCAACGCAGAAGAAGAGCAAATGAAAATAGAAGTGTCCAAAATCAGCATCCATCTCTAGCAGAATTTATAAAAAAAGTTCAAACAAAACAGCTAATACAGTCATTTAGCGAAACAAAACAAGCTTCAAGTACAGAAACTTTGCCTCCTCTATCAAAATGTAAAACAAACCAGAAAACAATTAACAAAAATTCAGCTACCACTGCAGATAAAACGGCTCCTATAAATCTTGATATAGTGCAAAGTAAGCATACCAAAAAAAGTGTTTTAGCAAAAATGTTCCATCACAGAGTCCTTCAAAATCTAATATAAACAGGAGAGAAATCAGGCTAAACCCTTAAAACCTATCAGGAAATTAATCTTAGAAGCGTTAATAGACAGTGCAATCCTTCTCAAAAGAAAATTATTTATTTTAGTGTTAAACAAAATGAAACCACTAACAAAACTAATGACTAAATTACAAAAAAGACTTCTCAATAAACGAAATGTCAACAGAAATAACTTCTTAAGTATCTGTGGAGGTGAGTGGAGTCACACTACAAGCACAGAACTATATTTTAATGAAAAAGCATACAAACAAAAGCAAACAAATACAATTGCCATACATAGCAGTGGACGAGGTTTCGAAAAGGGTAATAATGCCATAATGGAACAAGAAATACGGCTTACAAAAATATCCCCAGAAAACTTAGAATTACGTCTCCATTCAACTGAATCAGAATGTCTAGTATAAAAATGGCCATGCACGTCAATGTGTAACATTGCCAAAAATCTTTCAAGTCTTTACACCAATTCCTCAATCTATATGTGAAAGGCAAAGACAAAATCAAAATTGAACTACTGCAAAATATGAATACCTGTGCAGTGCGCAAGTACACAGGACTACAAGGACATTCATTGGCCTGCATTCCAGGACCTACTTGCAAAACCACCTTCCATTATATCAAAATGATATCAACACATCATTCAACTATAGGAAATCTAGTCTATAAACTGTATTATGCTAAAAGGCCTGCTTTAGCACTAGCCAATTTAAATAACATTCTTCTACATGGTACAGCAAAGACCTACTTGAAGAAATCGACTATATCCAGAAAAAATATTTTGGAGGTGAAAGCCACTTACAGAATGAAATAGCTTTAAAGCAAATTAGCAACAATTCTATGCATGGTAAACTTCTACTACACACATACAAAAATGAAATACTGAAATTTAAAAGTACATCTGCTGAAGTACCAAACCATGTGTGTGTATGTTGCCTTAGAACCTTTTATAAAAGTAACACAAAAACTGTAGACCTAACATACAAAATAGAAGACAATGAAGATTCTAAATGGTTTGAATTAGCTCTCTACCTTATAGCAGAAATAAAAATACGAAATAATTGAACCCTTAATACTTTGCAGTTACTGCACTCCAAAACTTGACAACAACCAAACTCCTTCATGTGCTATCACAAATAATTTGGAATTATTTCCACTACCAAAACCCCTACAACAACTCAATTTATATGAGAGCATCATAATTCAAACAGTGCATCCCTTTCAAGCAATAATACGCCTTCAACCAAAAACAGCAAAATAACCTCCCTCTGAATTAGTGTAAGGTATTTGTGGAAAAGTAGTGTATTTACCATTAGATCTAAAACAAAATGTGCACACTCTAGGAATGCAACATCCCATGGAACAATCTGTAATTATCTTAGTAAATGGTGTACCTACAAAAGACAAAAGAATTTGGCAACAACTGGTAGATTTACATAAAGTTAGACAAGCCTTGCAATATCTAAAAGACAATAATGAATACTACAAAGAAATTAATATTGAAGAAAACTTGAAGGATACCACTGAAATAACTCAAGAGACACAAGGAGCTGGTCAATTTGAGCTCCTAGATCCTGCTACAATATCCAATACTTTAGAGCATTATACAATTCATCCATTGCACTCTAATGACACCTTAGAAGATGCACTAGAAACATACCAAATGCGTCAAACAAAAGGATCACCAATCAGCATATGGGAAAAAAGTATAGAAGCACGTGCTTTTCCTCTACTCTTTCCTACTGGCAAAGGAGGAAGGTACAACGATAGACCTATTCAAATAACAGCATCAGAATACCGCTCGTTACGGATGTATTCTGAAGATCCCAGATTTAGACAAAATGTGGAGTACATATTCCACCTACTCTTTGAAAGTGAACTAGTAACTTTATGTTATGGAGTTGCACACACATTAAAAGCATGTTCCCACTTTCAAAATTTGTCAGCTACACAATTATTACAAAAAGTGCAACAAAAAGATGAGGTTTTACAATCAAATATTACAAATCTATTAGCAAACATGCGTGGTACAAAAGAGTACTGATTTCAACGTCATGGATATGTTGGTTGTATGATAAGAAACCTTGGCCCACCCACTTGGTTTGTTACATTAAGTTGTGCAGAATATTCATGGGAAGATTTACATGATTTCCTACACATATCAAACAAAAACAAAACAAACATAGATATACTAACACCTAGAGAACTTTCACCATTTCACCATCGCTTCATTGCTATGCTACACTTTATTTGTAATAAAACTGCTCCTCCCCTCTGAGAAGTGCAACACTTCTTTAAGAGAAAAGAATACCAAGCCAGAGGAGCACCACATATCCACATGCTTTTATAGATTAAAGATGCTCCTAAATTTGGTCAAGACAATGACGCCACTGTGTTACAGTTTATTAAAAATATGTCACTTGTGAAATTCCATCAGAAGCAACAAATAGGGATCTTCATGCACAAATTTTACAATTTCAAAGACACAAATGTGGAAAATATTGTCGTCGGAAATACAAAAACAAAGGGAAATACTACACCAAATGCCGCTTTGGTTTCCCTAGACCGGTTACAAAAACAGGTCAAGTAAACAACTTCATGTCTTCAGTTAGACATAGTGTTAAAGGTAACTCACCTAAAAATACATATTACATAAAAAGAACAGAAGAAGAAAAATATATCAATGATTACAATGCAATCATTCTCCATTTATGGAATACAAACATAGATGTGCAGTACATTGCAGACAATTCCACTGCAGTTGCACGATATGTTACAGCATACTTAACCAAAGCAGAAAAAACATAGCTCCAAGACCTCTGGAATGACCTGTCATCAGACAAAACACTGTCTCAGAAATTATACAGCTTGGTCATAGAAATGCTCTCTCATAGAGAATGTGGCTCCTATGAAGCAGCAGATCGTTTAACTGGTACTGCGTTGTATGGAAAATCTGAAAATATAGTGTGGCTAGGTCTTGGTCCTGCTAAATCTAGAAAAAGAGTTCTAAAATCATATGAAGATATAGAAATAATAGCCAAACATGATCCCAACAGCCAAGACATTTTAACAAACAATTTACTGGACACATACTACCCAAACAGAAGTACCACTTTGGAAACCATGTGTCTATACCAAATAGCCCAAAACTCCACATACAAAAATAATATAAAACCCGATGAAAAAAAGGTAAATACAGATAGACAAATTGTGAAGGCAGCTTAGTAAAACTCACCAAACCAAATTTAATTAATCATATCAAATTGTCATTAAAGACTCTCAACATAAAGTTATTACATGTCTCTGCTACAACTCTTTAAACCATGGAGAAAAGAAGAAGAAATAGTAGATAACTATGTCTCCTATGAAGACGCTTTCTAAGCAAATGAAAGCACTATAACTGATGTAAACTTTACACAGTACAAAACAATGTTGCACAATGAACAGCAACATGAAAAAGAACTCCAGGCCCAACTAGATAAGGACACTCCTGACAGTAGTCAATCCTCTGTAACAGGAAGCCAAGAACCACTGGGAGAGCCACTAATAACAAATGAGGCAGAATTAGCTCATGCATACCTGAAGTTTGTGTTCATGCATATGGATATGCATGGAGCTGCAAGTAGAAATCTTGAAGACTTGTACAATATTTGTGGTAGATGCTGCTTGCCAATGATATGACACTTGTACTCAGAGAGATTCAGAGTACATTTGCAGTGCTGATCTATGATGATGCAGTTAGATGTAGAGGTCTTGAATGTGATTGGTGCATGGTCATGTGATTTTTGAGGTACATCCAATGAGGGAATGGCAGAGAGATTGTAGTGGAAATGGTAGAAGGGCTGTTCATGTTACGATATGTCCGCGGACATGGCGGTAGTTCCCGGACATCGGGAGTTACATCTGGGGATTTTTGGGTTCAGAAGTCATGCAAATGAGAATACGCACTGAAAGGGATTGGTCAGGAAAGTTTGGTGGGTGTGTTGTGCCAGGAGAGATTTTCTCAGATACTCTTTTTGCTGAGAGAACAAAAGATAGCTATGGCTGTGTGTTTGGATTTTAGGAGATTTGTGGATACATTGGTTGAAGGTGCATGCAGAAAGCTGTGGAGTAGCTGTAGATCTTGGATTACCACATGTGGAAGTACACTGGCATGGAGTACGTGGAATGAAGTGGTTGGACTTGCTACCTCTCTGTGCTTCTTTGGAGACAGAGCAACATCCAGACATAATTGTAATTCATTGTGGAGGGAACAGTTTAGGACATGTGACTGGATTTTTTTTGCAATTTGCTATGAAAGAAGGACTGAGGAAGGTTATGGACATGTTTCCTAATTCTCAAGTGATATTTTCACGGATTGCGCAGAGACAAATGTGGCTTTGTTCTTCTTCATTTGGTCCACAAATGGAAAAAGCAAGGCACAATGTTAATAAGGCGGTTTGTGGCTTTCTAAGAGATTTTGGCATGTCTTCTTTTCACAATGAAAATAATATGTTTTGTAGTACATACATTTTTCACAGATATGGAGTCCATCTTACTTATGCTGGCAATCAGATTTTTCTGAGAAATGTACAAAATGCATTGCAACCTTTTTTGGAATTACAACAACGATTTTGAAGTAGATGTTAAGTATTTACAATTTTTGACTTACAAACACCACCCAAAGGCTCTTTTCAGAGCCACCACTTCTTTCCAGAGAAAATTACAATGTTTGTGATGGAGTAGTAACCCATTTTTTTTAATGTTCGCGAACTGTCCGCGGACTTCTAAAAAATACAAAGAGCCATGCTTCATTTATTTTCACTTCTATTTTTTAACTGGGAAAGGCGGCTCTGAAAAGAGCCTTATTTTTTTTTTTATTTTTGTAATTTTGTATTTTTTTTGGTTTTTCAGACACGACACACTAGGAGAGGAGGGTAAAGGAGGGTAAAGGGGAGGACACCAACCACAGGGATAAGAAAGGGCGAGCTGAGAGAGGAAGATGTAGAGTGGGTTTTATTTGGGTAGTGAGCAGGTCTTCTCATGCTCTGAGACGATAGTCTCCAAAGCACTCCGAAGTCGCTCCCCCCTGCAAAGTACTGTGTCACAGTACATACATACAACTGTGACCCTCGAAAGGTAAGGGTCATCAGCATTCTGTATGGCCTGTGAGGCAGCTTGAGAAAGACGCTGTCTCACAGAGGTGGTCCTTGTGGTGACAGGATCAGAAACAGAGGATGAAGTAGAGGAAATCAACCTGCTGCGTTCTTCGCAAGGTACAACCCTGCGAATAGCCCCAAAGTGAAATGACCTCAGGTGTCGCTTCATAGTAGTGGTCCCAAAGCTGTAGTTACCGTGCTTCCCGCGACTGAGTATCATTTTGCACTCATTGCAGGTAACATGGTTCACACGAGCCTTAGGACCATTCCCATGAATGGTAAATAACCGCCACACCCAAGACTCACGCCTAGTGCGGGTAGTAGGGATTTCCTCTACCTCATTCTCATCATCCTCTTCTTCCTCCTCCGCATCCTCAGTCCTGTTCCCCTCTTCAGGCCCTTGGGGAGGTGGTGGTGGTGGAGGGGGTGGTGGTGGTGCTGAAGCAGGTGCAGCACCAAGTGGCAGTTCAGCAGCCAAGGATGCCATGTCGATGATGGTGTAGTCTGCAGGTGACAGCAAAAATCACTGTGTTCTGAAGAATAGCCAGAAACACAATGGGAATAAGCTCTTGGGCGTGGTCTTTTATAGGGGTGCTTGTGCACGGTCAGCGGACATGCGCACTGTGCGCGGACAGATCGAACACAAAAAAAGGATCGGAAAGTTTCAAAAGGTATATAGAAACTCAAGATTGCTATGTGGGACTTGTGGCATGGTGAGATTTTATTGAAAAATATTATGGATTAACTGAAAATGTACTTTTAAATTGTTCGGGGACACGAACAGTGTCCGCATTTCAGGACACACGATGAGCGTGAGCGCGGTCATATGATCTGTTTGCGAACTAGTCTGCGAAGGAAGCGCCTGTCCGCAGGACACCAAGTGCACGGAGATTGGTTAGCGCATGCGCATTGATGTCCTACGGACACTGTTCGGGTTCTGAAGTAATTAAAATTGCGTCACACGTGAAACGAACATTTCAGGACACCGCGTGTGTTCTTAGAACAGTTTAAACTTGGTAGCGAACAGTAAGGACAGATATAGTGTTCTTCAGGACACGTGTAATTTAGTTTATGTACGAATATTTCAGGACACCAATTGTGTTCTTAGAACACTTTCAATTGGGTAGCGATCACTACGAACAGTTGTACTGTTGTTCAGGACACAGCACTTTTGTTTATTTACGAACATTTCAGGACACCAATTGTGTTCTTAGGACAGTTTTAAATTGATAGCGAACATTACGGACAGATATAGTGTTCTTTAGAAAACTTTAATTTTTGTTTCTTTACGAACATTTCAGGACACTACGAGTGTTCTTAGAATATTTTGAACTTGCATGAGAACATTACGGACAGATGTAGTGTCCTCAGGACAGTTACATTTTCGTTTCTTTACGAACATTTCCGAACAACCGCGGTGTCCGTGGACACTTAATTTGGTTTTATTACAAGGAACTGAAAGTAATTACAACACAATATAAGAAAAGTAACTTTATTTCATATATATATACAATTATGACTGGGAAGGTGGGGCAGAAACGGAAACAAAAACAGGAGAATTAGGGATTTCTAGATAACTGGGATCAGGTGAAGAAGGGAAGGAAATGTCATCGAAACGCTTTGGTCCATAGACAGGGTTTGGTGTTAACTGCATGGGATAGGGTGAGGGGGGACAAGTGCAGGTTGGACAATGGTGTGCTGTTGGGGGTTTCACATAATTTTCCACAAAGTTTTTCAAATCCATAAAATTTTGCATAAGGTCGTCCATTTTTTGATGAATCTGCTGTAGAGTGATATCCTCTGATTGTTGTTGTGAGATGCTTGGAATTTTTGTATGGTCTGTAATAAAAAAAATGTATATGTTAAATGTATACAAAATAATATTTATTAATTGGTTTATATAGTAAAGTGTGTACCATTAGGTGGACTATTTTCTAACATTTCCTCTCGTGGGAAATGCTCCTCTAGCCAGTCGAGAGTACTACACATTTCTGTGAGAAAACAAAAAAGTAATGTTTTTTTTTTCTAATATAGAAAGTTTATAAATATATGAGTAAAAAGAACTGCACTTACTATGTCTGGTGAGATATGTAATCAGTAGTGTATACGTCTGGTCTTGCTGTTGGTTGTGGAGCATCTGTGAGGTAATTATGGTGGAAGCCACTTTATCTTCTTTTGGTATATTCCTTTTTAAAACATATTGTATTTACATGAATGGTTAGTGTGTTACATATATGGGTAACATTTTGTAAGTATTACTAGATATACTTTGTATGTGTGCTGCTTTGTGAATTTGTTAAATGTTCCTATGTTATGATACAACTATTACACATACCTCCCCAGAGTTTTTAGGTGGTGGTACTGTTCTCCGAACATGTCCGCGAACATTAAATAAGTTCGCGGACATCAAGTTCATAAGAAGAGATCTAGTCAGTTCCATATGACATGTATATAAAGTCAAAGTCATTATTGTTAAATTGTGCTACTAAAAAACTATGAAATTCAGTGAAAAAACTTTGTTAAAGGGACGTTATGGTTAAGTTGCGCTACTAAAAACCTATGCAATTCAGTGAAAAAACGTTGTTAAAGGGACGTTATGGTTCCAAGTAAAACCGAAAAACCCTTGAAATTCGGCAGTTATGGTAAGCTAAGCAACCATAACTCGCGCCGCCACCGTGCACTGCTAAGACTAACACCCAGGACATCAAAGATGACATCACAAATGTCATTGATGACATCACTGATGACATCACATGTGTATGTACTTCTCATGAAATATGTGTAGAAGGGATTCTTATTATGTTGCGAAAAGAAAATGTCAAGAATCATTGCAAGAAATATACCCTAATAAGTGCATTGAACGATGCATTGATATAAATAGCATCCTATTATGGGGTTCTATCTAGTATACTAAGCTACTCATACAAAAACATAACATTGTGTGCAGCGTAATAGATGAAGGTATGATATTCGTAATGTTAATATGTTGAATAATGAAATGATAATTGTTTTCTTAACAGATTTTTGTGTACTGTGAAATATGTAATAAGTAGCTAATAAAACCCATGTATTACATAATTGCATTACTATAGACAAAACACAAAGACACAAGAACACATACCAATATGGGTATATACAGGGAAAGTGAAGTTAGCAAAAAAGCACAAGTAGTAGCAGTAACAATTCATAACTTAACTGATTAGTTTCATGCAAATAAATGATTGCTCTGTTTCAAAGCTGCTATTTACCCTATGTATATGTATCACTTGATGTGATTGGACCCTAAGGAAAGTAGTGTGAGTACAATGTATACAAATATGACCATATACAGGGAAAGTACAGCCATAAAAAAAACAACAGAACTATCAGAAAGTGCTCATAAGTCTAGTGATTATCTTTATGCACAAAAAGGATTGCT
This sequence comes from Ambystoma mexicanum, assembly GCF_040938575.1. NCBI lineage: Eukaryota > Metazoa > Chordata > Amphibia > Caudata > Ambystomatidae > Ambystoma > Ambystoma mexicanum. The sequence continues at coordinate 974,213,163 of NC_090922.1, forward strand.
GTCTTTCAAGCTTGTGTTTTCCCATATGTATATGTTTCATATGATGTGACTGTACTCTAAGGGAATTACTGTAAGAACCTACTAGAAGGATATGTCTACAAATAAAATAAAATTCTTAGTTTCTGACTGTTACTGAAGAAAACCATGTTTTCTAGATATGTCAGCAAAAGATAAAATAGTGAGCCAGACATGTGATGTCATCAGTGATGTCATCAATGACATTTGTGATGTCATCTTTGATGTCCTGGGTGTTAGTCTTAGCAGTGCACGGTGGCGGCGCGAGTTATGGTTGCTTAGCTTACCATAACTGCCAAATTTTTTCTGGTTTTTATGGTTTTACTTGGAACCATAACGTCCCTTTAACAAGGTTTTTTCACTGAATATATATATATATATATATATATATATGTATATATGTATATATATATATTCAATGAATAAACTTTATTAAAGGGACGTTATGGTTAAGTTGCACTAATGAAAACCTATGAAATTCAATGAAAAAACTTTGTTAAAGGGACGTTATGGTAAAGTTGCACTAATAAAAACCTATGAAATTAAGTAAAAAAATGGTGGGGAAGGAGGGTCAGGGATATCCCAGAGGCCTGTGTGAGTTTGACCTTGCAGGCACCCGGGACACGGTGGGGGTGGTTGTTTCGTGACACTCCCGCGCCTGTACACGGGACCTGTGAAGGTACGCATCCGTTCATGGTGCATCATTCTGTGTTATGTACCACACATGGTTCACATCCTGTTGTGACATTGTTTTACTGTGCTTCCTTGGTTGTTACATCATTGTGGTAGTACTTGGCCTTTGTGAGGTACTGCTACGTCAAGTCATCTACTGGAGGGTGTTCTGGTTCGTTTTTCTGGCTTGGATTTTGTGATTTTGGAAATGAGTGTGGACTCTGAGGGTGCAGGCGCCTTTTTACACACTAGGTGGGAGATGGTGACGAAGGGGAAAGGTGATCCTGTGGCCAGGTGGAATTGAGGGTTGAAGGCTCCATGACCCATGTGCAGTTGTTCAGTGGGTCATGGTCATTTGTGAGGGAGGGGGGGGGGTTGTTGTTGATAGTTGCCTTGCCCTGCAGTGTGATGGGAACCCTGACATTGCAATGGTGGTATCCTTTGTACATGTTGTGTTCTGCTGATCAATGCCTGTTCATGTGTTGTGTTTATCTTTCAGGTGTGAGGGGATAGTTGTGGTTTGACATGCTGGGGTGTACACATGGTGAATGTTCACATGTGATGTGTAGAGGACACTGATGGTCACATGCATATGTTGAGTGCATGTCCTTACTGACCCACACACTTGCACTCTGATGCACTACATGTACAACCACCCTTGCATATCCACGTGTACACTGTTTGCCTTCTGGTGCCCTCTGTGTCCCTGCAGCACATGTTCTGTGACCAATTATGAATTCTGTACATGCCTAATTTGCTTTTTGATGTGGTCTGTCGCTTAGATGTAATGCTCAGGGTGTGCATCACACACAATGGCTGTTCACTGTGCTGTGCGCTGAGCAGTGTGTTGCAGGAGTTGGACACAGCACGCAGAAGCTGCAGTGTTGATTTTGCAATGCACAATGTGCATGTAGACAGGCATTCATTGTTATGTTACGTCTTTAACTCTTGTAATGCATTTGGAAATGACTTATTTTGGGTGGGAGGTTGTTGGTCAGTCATTTCATCTGATTCCATGTCAGGCATCATTGTCTGATGCCACTCTATATTTTGGACATGGCAATGTGTACCTTATTGTTACTGTGTTGGTGTATGGGTATTGCTTGCCATGTCATGTTTGCTTTGGGAGGGTTTGAGTGACATAACAGTGATGGTCATGGCCTGTTTTGCAGGTGTGTGTGATTCACACCTTGCATGTCAGGGTCATCCGCTTCTCAAAGCAACTAGCTGGGGGTAGATCTCTCTCCGCGGCAGGGGCATCCCTCTGGAACAGCCTTCCTGTCTCACTGGAACTTGAGGAGAACCATCTTCGGTTCAGGACGCACCTCAAGACCTTCATCTTTGCTTCTGCTTTCTCTCTGCCTCTCCCTTGCAAAATCCTTCACTGGAACTGCACTGGATCTGCAACTGGGCCACTCTCACCGACCTCGGTCACTGGCCCAGCCACTCTCCACTTGCACTGCCTCCCTGGCAACCCCTGCACTGCGGGGCTGTCTCTCTATCCCTACAGCCCCCCTTCCCAGCACTTGTCTGCACTTACCTTTGCAGTTGCCACCAGCTGGCCTATGTATTTGTTTTTTAGTCTACTTACCCTGTACTGCACTCCCCCCTCTCCTTCCCCTTGCACTTTTCCCTTCCCCCTACCCCTACACTTGCGCAATCTAAATGACACCTGGCCTAGTAGTATCGTTGTCTGTCTTCCCTTGTTCCCCCCTCCCTGCCTCATCGCACCTTGAAATACTTGTGTATAGGCCATATCATGTCATGTCATATGTGTGCCTTTTGGTCACACAGGATAGCTTGTGTTTAAGTAGCTAGGGATGCAAACAATGTGGCACTTCCATGGCAACTATCTCAGGGTGGTAGGGTTGTGACAGTTAACTGTCTCTTTGTCATCATCGATTGTCACCTGGTATGTGCCAGGCCTGTGTGCACTCCGCAGGGGTGGGAGTTTAGGTGAAAAATGTGGGCACAAGCTGGGTCCGGGCTTCCTCGCCACGTGCCCTGTCCCCTCCCATGGGCAGCGCCTGTGCCTGTGGTTGGGGATGTGGGGGCACCACCATGTCCACCGGTACACCCTGCCGTGTTGCAACATTGTGCAGGACACATGTTGCCACAATGATCCTGCACACTACTGGGGGTGCATAGAGTAGCTGCCCGCCAGAGCGGTCAAGGGAGCGGAAACGTGACTTGAGCACTCCGAATGTGCGCTTCACTATGGCCCTGGTTGCAATATGGGTGGCGTTGTATCTTACCTGGGGTGGTGTGATGGGGTTCCAGATTGGCGTCATCATGTGGTTGCTCAGAGGGTAGGCGCTGTCTCCTGGGGAGGTGTAAATGGTTGTGATTATTGGGGTTTGTGTATTTGTGTGTGTGTGCGTGTGAGACCTGCATGCATGTGCAAGGGCATTTGTACTCACCTAGGAGCCAGGTGTCGCCATGCTGCCCAGCTTCCAGGGCCCGGCTCAGGGCGGACATTCTGTATATGAAACTGTCATGGGTGGAGCCAGGGTAGTTTGCATAGACAGAGGAGTTGATTCCCTTTGCATCGCATACCACCTGTACATTGATGGAATGCCAGTGCTTGCGGTTTCGGTAGATGTGCTCAGTGGCCCTAGGTGGACGTAGGGCCACATGGGTGCAATCTATGGCACTGAGCACTTTGGGGAAGTGTGCCACCCTGAAAAAATCCAGGACAACGGCCTGCCTTTCTGCGGGTGTTCTGGGCATGTATATGTGCCTGCGGACTGAGAGGCGCGCTGTCATGATTGCCAGTACCTGGTGTAGGCAGCGTAACTGCGTGGCCTGTGAGACCCCCCCACTATGGCAGTAATCCGCTGAAATGACCCAGTGGCCAAAAAATGCAGGACATTGAGCACCTTCTCCAAGGGGCTCAATGCTTGGGAGCAAAGGGTGGGGGATGTAAGGTCACCTTCCCACTCCCTGACCAGGTCTAGGATGATATGGGGTGGAAACCTATACCTGCCATAGACCTGGTCATCAGGCATCCCAAAAAGGCTTGTCCGTGGTGCGAAAATACGTTCCTGTGTTTGCGCGCACTTTTATACTGTGCGCGGGGGCACTTCCGCCTGCCTTTGTGTGGCGGACGCATTGACGCCTGTGTGCGTATTTTGCTGTGCGTGGGTTTCCCGTATTCGAATCCATGAATACGGGTTGTTGGCGTGCGTGTGGGCGTTCCGTGTAGTTCCCTGCAGTACTTTCCCAGTTACGCCTTCTTTTTCGCGCGTTATTCCCCATTCCGCGTGTTACGCCCACTGTTCCGCCCACTTTGGTTGTGTGCGCTGCGCTATGTGCGCTTTTGCTGTGCACGTAGCGCACGCCGTGTGTGCCTGCGTGCGCCATGACAGGATTGGGCGCACAGACAGCGGGAAACACGCGCAGCGTCTTCCTTGAATCGCACGCGTGCGCGTGCGCTGCGTTTCTCATGCTTGTGCTACCTTGCGCCTGCTTGTGCTGGGATTTTCGGCGCACGTTTGCTCCATGAATCGACCCCTAAATAGTCAATCAATCTCAAACACAGCAGGGTAATGCTGAAACGTAACCTTGACGTGGACCAAGGACTGGTTAATGGAGCACTGGGTACAGTTGTTGGCTTTCAAACATACCCACGTGACAACAAATTTCAGTTTGTCAATATTATCTTTGACAAACTTTCAGAAGTAAAAAGAATAGGACGCTCAACAGCTCGATTCCTTCTCTTTGAAGACATGTATGTACGCAGAGAACAATTTTCTCTAACTCTTGCATACGCAGTCATCATTCATAAATCACAAGGTCTTACCCTAGACAAAGCAATGATAGCCATTGGTAACACAGTCTTTAAATAAGGCATGAGCTACGTAGCACTATCATGCTTATGTACACTTGACGGTCTATTTCTAATCAACTTTGATGCAAGTAAAATAAATGCTGATATATCTTGCATTCTAGAATACAATAGACTTCGTTCACTATACACTCCCCATCTAAACACATATTCTGTTGCACAAAAAGTAAAACATTATAAAAGAAAAATAAATCAAACAGAAAAGCAACAGGATGTCACTGCAAATCCTCCAAAGAGAGTAAAAGAAAGTAATACTTCATCAATTGCCACAAGCAAAAAAGAATCAATTAGGGAAAGTAAACAAGGTCCTTCTTCAAAGAAGGAAGACAAACTCCAAAAAAACAGTCAGATACAGAACTTTAAACTCTCAAATATAGTTGGTGTAAGTTGCTACGCAAATGTAGCAATGAATATTCTGTTTCAATTACCACCAATTGTTGAGAACATTTACTTACACAGTACAGACAAATGTGTTTGCAAATGTTAGTACTTCACAAAAATGCAGCAAACAATCCTGACAACACGTATAGTGTTTATGGAATAAGACAACAATTGGTCTACCGTGTCGGAATGGTGAAATTCACCATAAACTCACAGGAAGATACACAAGAGTTTCTAATGTACTTTTATTAGTACTGGAAAACAAAAACATACCTATAAATGAAATCTTCTAGAGTTCATACATGTGGAAACATACATGCACTCTCTGCAACAATGTGACGCAGAAACAAATCCCCAATGAACGCTTTGTGTATCTATCAATACCTAATTGTGAATCCGTTCCATTTCAGCAACTTGTACAAAATGCAAACCATGGTAGATTATGTTTGACTTGCAATTCAGATAATCGCTCCACGTTAGTAATACAAACACATAGTAAATACGTAATACTAATGCTTCTTTCTACGTTACAATGCAGATGGTACCAAAAACAACTGCAAGCTGATTGGATTCACACATGGTCAAATATCACTTGGTAGGAAAACCTTCACAAGAATCGGTATAATCTACCACGCAAGAGCCCCAACCAATTCAGGGCACTACACTGCATATATAAAAAAGAAATGTGGATGGTTTGAATGTAATGATAGTACCATTACTCTAAAGCAGCGATTACCAGCAAATCTTACAAATGCTTATTTAATGTTCTTAAAACCAAAATTTGATTACTAAACTGAACTTAAAACTGTCACAATATTCCAAGAGCTATCTAACTGCCCAAAGATGCTACAACAACTAATCAGATAAATTAATAACACTCAAATAGAGAAGAAAATAGACAGCTAGAATACGCCAATTGGTATCTAACTGTCCCCAAATTTAGAAATATCCAACAGATAAATCAATGCCACGAAATTATATAAAAAAATAAACAGTTAGAATACGCCTACTGGTATCTAACTGCTCCAAAATTTTACAATATCCAAACAAATACCTAATATCTTACTGCTCCCAAAAACTAAACAATCCAATGTATAAAGCATTAGCCAGAAACAACAAGTAAACACTGAAAACAAACAAACAAACTGTAGCATAACAGAAAAAGGTTTTTTTTTAATCCTCCATGGATTTTTTTTCTCCCACAGACCCAATGATTTTAGCAACAAACAGAGAAGCTGAGCAAATTGCACAGTACTCTGGTTTGTCATCCACTAAATATGAGGGTTCAAAAAAAGGAAGAAAATGTTGATTGTACAATGTAATAAGTCTTTATAAAATACTAATACTAACATGCTATTTTCTTTTATCATAGGAATGAACAAGAAAAACATGGATAGGGGTGTCCCAATTTTCTTTTTTTTTCCATAGACTGAATGGGAAAAATGTTTTGCTCGCGCCTACAGCCCAAACCGCTCGATGGATTTTCACCAAATTTGGACCAGGAGCAGCGGCCTGGTCCCGAAAGCGTGCTTTTCCCCCCACCCCCTGCTCATGCCCCGTGTCTACCCCCCGTTGCCCCCACCCCCCGCTCATGCCCTGTGTCTCCCTTCCGTTTCCCCCACCCCCACTCATGCCACGTGTCTCCCATGTTCCCCCCAACCCACGCTCATGCCCTCTGTCTCCCTCCCGTTCCCCCACCCAGCGTTCATGTCCCGTATCTACCTGATGTTCCCCTCACCCCCCGCTCATGCCCCGTGTCTCCCTCCCGTTCCCCCAACCCCCCGCTCATGCCTCGTGTCTCCCCTGATCCCCCCGCTCATGCTCTGTGTCTCCCTCCCATTCCCCCCACCACCGCTCATTTCCTGTGTCTCCCATGTTCCCCCCGCTCATGCCCCGGTTCTCCCACCTGTTACATGCCCGTGTCTCCCCTGTTCCCCCTACCCCCCGCTCATACCCCGTGTCTCTCTCCCATTCCCCCTCACCCCCTGCTCATGCCCCGTGTCTCCCCTGTTCCCCCCACCCCCCACTCATGCCCCGTGTCTTCCCTGTTCCCCCCACCCCCCACTCATGCCCCATGTCTCCCTCCCATTCCCCACCACCCCCCGTTCATGCCCCGTGTCTCCCTCCTGTACCCCGCCACATCCCGCTCATGCCCAGTGTCTCCCTCCTGTTCCCCCCACCCCCTGCTCATGCCCCGTGTCTCCCCTGTTCCCCCCCACACTCCACACATTGCCCCGTGTTTCCCTCCTGTACCCCCCACCCCCGCTCATGCCCCGTGTCTCCCTTCTGTACTCCCCACCCCCGCTCATGCCCTGTGTCTCCCCTGTTTCCCCCCGACCCCCGCTCATGCTCCGTGTCTCCCTCCTTTTCCCCCCACCCCGCTCAAGCCCCGTGTCTCCCCTTTTCCCCCCACCCCTGCTCATGCCTTGTGTCTACCTGACATTCCCCCCACCACCTGCTCATGCCCCATGTCTCCCTCCTTTCCCCCACCCCTGCTCATGCCCCGTGTCTCCCCTGTTCCCCCCCACCCCCACTCATGCCCCGTCTCTCCCTCCCATTCCCCCTGACCCCCCGCTCTTGCCACGTGTCTCCCCTGTACCCCCACCCTCCGCTCATGCCCCATGTCTCCCCTATTCCCCCATCCCCTGCTCATGCCCCGTGTCTCCCACCTGTACCCCCCACCCTCTGCTCATGCCCAGTGTCTCCCTCCCGTTCCCCCCACCCCCTGCTCATGCCCTGTGTCTCTCCTGTTCCCCCCACCCCCCACTCATGCCCCATGTTTCCCTCCTGTACCCCCCACCCCCCGCTCATGCCCTGTGTTTCCCTCCTGTACTCCCCACCCCCCGCTCATGGCCTGTGTCTCCCCTGTTCCGCCAACCCCTGCTCATGCCCCGTGTCTCCCTCCTTTTCCCCCACCCCCCGCTCATGCCCTGTGTCTCCCTCCTTTTCCCCCCCATCGCCCGCCCATGCCCCGTGTCTCCCCTGTTACCCCCCACCCCTACTCATGCCCAGTATCTCCCTCCCGTTCCACCCACCCCGCTCAAGCTCCATGTCTCCCCTGTTCCCCTCCACCCCCCGCTCATGCCCCGTGTCTCCCTCCTTTCCCCTTCTGCCCCCCGCTCATGCCCCGTGTCTCCCCTGTTCCCACCACCCCCACTCATGCCCCGTGTCTCCCTCCCGTTCCCCCCGACTACCCGCTCTTGCCCCGTGTCTCACCTGTTCCCCACACCCTCTGCTCATGCCCCGTGTCTCCCTCCTTACCCCCCACCCCCTGCTCATGCCCCGTGTCTGCACTGATGGAACAGGGTAGACACGGGGCATGAGCGGGGGTGGGGGCCCCACCTTGCCCTACCCCTGCTCATGCCCCGTGTCTCCCTCCTTACCCCCCACCCCCTGCTCATGCCCCGTGTCTCCCCTGTTCCACCCCACCCCCACTCATGCCCCGTGTCTCCCTCCCATTCCCCCCGACTACCTGCTCTTGCCCCGTGTCTCCCCTGTTCCCCCACCCTCTGCTCATGCCCCATGTCTCCCCTGTTCACCCCCACCCCCTGCTCATGCCCTGTGTCTCCTTCCTTTTCCCCCTACCACCCGCTCATGCCCCGTGTCTCCCCTGTTACCCCCCACCCCCCACTCATGCCCAGTGTCTCCCTCCCATTCCCCCCACCCCCCGCTCATGCCCCGTGTCTACCCTGTTCTCCCCACCCCCGATCATGCCCCGTGTCTCCCTCCTTTCCCCCCCACCCCCCGCTCATGCCCCGTGTCTCCCTGACGTTCCCCGTACCCCCACTCATGCCCCATGGCTCCCTCCTTTTCCCGCCACCCCCCCTCATGCCCCATGTCTCCCCCCCGCTCATGCCCAGTGTCTCCCTCCTTTTCCCCCCACCACCGCGTCTCCGTCCTTTTCCCCCTCACCCCCTGCTCATGCCCCGTGTCTACCCTGTTCCCCCCCACCCTGATCATGCCCAGTGTCTCCCTCCCATTCCCTCCACCCCCCGCTCATGCCCCGTGTCTACCCTGTTCCCCCCCACCCCCGATCATGCCCCGTGTCTCCCTGACGTACCCCCCACCCCCCGCTCATGCCCCGTGTCTCCCTCCTTTTCACCCTACCCCCCTCATGCCCCATGTCTCCTTCCTCCCCCCCACCCCTGATCATGCCCCGTGTCTCCCTCCTTTTCCCCCCACCCCCCGCTTATGCCCCGTGTCTACCTGACATACCCCCACCCCCTGCTCATGCCCCGTGTCTCCCTCCTTTTCCCCCCACACCCCCTCATGCCCCATGTCTCCCTCCCCCCCACCCCCGCTCATGCCCCGTGTCTCCCTCCTTTTCCCCCCCACCCCCACTCATGCCCAGTGTCTCCCTCCCATTCCCCTCACCCCCCGCTCATGCCCCGTGTCTCCCTCCTGTACCCCCACCCCTGTTCATGCCCCGTGTCTGCCCTGTTCCCCGCACCCCCGTTCAAGCCCCGTGTCTCCCCTGTTCCCCCCACACCCCGTTCATGCCCTCTGTCTCCCTCCCGTTCCCCCACCCCCGCTCATGCCCTGTGTCTCCCCTGTTCCCCCACCCCCGCTCATGCCCTGTGTCTCCCCTGTTCCCCCACCCCCTGCTCATGCCCCGTGTCTCCCCTGTTCCCCCCCACCCCCTGCGCATGCCCCGTGTCTCCCTCCTTTTCCCCCCAACCCCCCGCTCATGCCCCGTGTCTCCCCTGTTCCCTCCTACCACCTGCTCATGCTCCATGTCTCCCTCCTGTTCCCCCACCCCTGCTCATGCCCCGTGTCTCCCTCCCATTCCCCCCACCCCCGCTCATGCCCCGTGTCTCCCTCAAGTACCCCCACCCCCCGCTCATGCCCGGTGTCTCCCTCCCGTTTTCCACCACCCTGCTCTCGTCCCGTGTCTACCTCCCGTTCCCCCCACCCCCGTTCATGCCACTTGTCTCCCTCCTCTACCGCCCTCTCATGCCCCGTGTCATCCCTGCTCCCCCCACCCCCTGTTCATGCCCCGTCTCCCCTGTTCCCCCCTCCCCCGCTCATGCCCCGTGTCTCCCCTGTTCCACCCCACCCCCCGCTCATTTCCCGTATCTACCTCCCATAACCCACCACCCCCCGCTCATGCCCCGTGTCTACCTGACGTTCCCCCCAACCCCCGCTCATGCTCTGTGTCTCCCTCCCGTTCCCCCACCCCCTGCTCATGCCCTGTGTCCTGTGTCTACCTCCCATTCCCCCACGCCCTGCTCATGCCCCGTGTCTCCCCTGTTCCCCCACCCCCCCGCTCATGCCCCGTGTCTCCCCTGTTCCCCCCACCCCTGCTCATGTCCTGTGTCTCCCCCCTGTCCCCCCCACCCCCCGCTTATGCCCCCTGTCTCTTTCCTGTTCCCCCCACTCCTGCTCATGCCCTGTGTCTCTTTCCTGTTCTCCCCACCCTCCGCTCATGCCCCGTGTCTTCCTCCTGTTCCCCCACCCCCTGCTCATGCCCCGTATCTCCCCTGTGCCCCCCACACCCGCTCATGCCCCGGGATATGTCAGGGATATGCAGTCGGGACAGGTGTTGGCACACTGGATAACTGGAATGAGTGGCAGGAGAGGGGAGGAGGAATGACACATGAAAGTTGGGAATGCACGAAAATGTACTACCTGCAAGAACACATACACAATCCAAACAAACTTGGACATCATTGTCATGGCCTTCTGTAGTCCAGGCTTAGGAGTGGCACGAACCAACCACCCCCTCTAGGGTTTTGGCGCCTGCAAGTTTGGGGCTTACACAGGCATCCACAACCCCAGCGGGGAAAGAGGGTTAGGGAACGTTGCTTGGATAGGTACGGGAAGCAGGAACACCGGGTAGAGGGTACAGGGTTCAAAATTGCATAGGATTCCGGTTGATTAGGGGGAAAAAAACATACCAAATTGAATTACACATTCATCCATGCATAAGTGCACCCCCCAGCAAGCCTATGCAGAGCAGTTTGAAAGAAAAACAACAAGACACTTAGCTCTGGTTTTGAGTGCTGGCCTCCTGCCTGCGCACTCTCAGGTCCGGTTACAGGAGCACTGCAATGCTGCAAAGAGAGCCACAGTCAACAACCTGTACGTGCCCATTACACAAAAACACACCACCAAACATGCCCCATAGCAACAAACTACTCTACAAACAGACAATCTGGTGTAGATGCTTCGTACCCATATATAACATTACCCCTGTGATGGGTCATACACAGTCAATGCAGTAAGTCAGCCGCCGGTGGGTGCGTGGCAAATGGAACACCAATGTGTCACAATTCACACAACATGCAATGTTCCCTGGGTAAGAAGACAGACCCATATAGCAAGGCATGACTTCAGAGCAAGTTGTGTACCACCATGACCGAAACAAAGTTCGCAGTGCATTTATCAAAATGTACATGGAAATGAAATGCACTGCACCCGAGTATGTCCCTTGCTGTATGTCCCTGTGAGCTGCCCCTTTCCATGTCTCGGAAGGCTACATGGTTGATACAAGTGCCTCAATGGACCTTGGTGTACCGGAGGGTATGTGCCACTGCCCCTGCAGGTGTCCCAGACAGCCTTACAATCAACAGCCATCAGTCCACCAACACATCTGAGCTGCATTGTGTGCTTCAACACCAATATTCGTCTAAGCTCACCCTCAGTGCTGTGACTAAGCCTGCATGTGCAACTCGCTTGGTGCAAGCTTTGCTGTGTTGTGGCCTCCCTGTGCTGCTCACCTTGCCTGGAGTTCCTTGGAACACGTCAGCAGTTCTAGGATGTAGGTCTGCAATCCCTGTGCCTCTGCTTGTGCACACATGTGCATGTGGGCACCAACAAACGTGTCCAGAATTCCGACGTCCAATGGGCCATGTCTGCTGGCAAAGGTGCTCTGGAGGCTCATCCCCCTGCAGAAAGGGCATGAAACACATCATCTGTGTGTGTCTCTTCAGGCATCTCATTACTTGACCATGTCAGAGAGTTACATCAGAAATCACACCATCAGTCCGTCTTTCTCATCCAAAGTGTGGAACACTATCTACGGCATGAATTGCAACAAACACGTGTACAGTAAATATAAGAAACATACTACACAATGCATAGCAATGAATGTACACATTAATCATGAAACACCCCATCTAGCAAAAGCTGAACAGTGGACAATAACACCAAAATCATCCCCACTAGGGGTGTAAACACAAGTCACACAGCACCAGACATGCCAAAGATATGGCAGTCCAAAGCCCTTGTGTAATAGGTTGTGACACCGAACCATCCTTGCGAACCCATGGATAAGGGAGGCAGGAGTGGCATATGTGAGTCAAGGACCCCAAGCAGCAAACACATACACAAGACAAGCCTGAAGGGCCCAGCTGGAACAGACAGTGGATGCCTTCAAAAGCCACAAAGCACTGCAACGTCACATGAAAGCACAATAGACAAGCAATTTAAAACTATATTAACTAATTACACTAACTATGGAAAACCTACATTACCTAATTAAACTAACTATCAAACAGAAACTTAACTAACTAAACTAAAAGAAAAATCAAAAATGGCCACATACGACCTGGGGGGGAGGGGAGGCACCCAGGAGGGGGGAGGTACAGGGTGCTGCTCAACATCCACATGCGATGATGCTGAGCCAAAAAAAAAACCCTCCATGGGCTCAACGCCTGCACAGCCCGACCTATGTGGGAGATAGATGGTCGTACAAGTCTGGCTCATCTTGGAAAGGAGGACGTGGCACAGTAGCCTGGCCATGCCTAGCCGCAGCTTGCCCCTCGTCGGCAGCAAGTCTGCCGGATGGGTGTGCCTGGTTCTGTGTGGCGATGTCACGTAGGTCTGCATGCAGAACCTCAAGTGATACACGTGCTTCCTCTTGCAAGGTAGCACGTGTAACACGGAGTTCCTCCTCCAAGGCCTGGCTGGACAACCGCTGCACCTCCCAGCAAGCCTGTAGCTCAGCCGAGATGGTACCCTCAAGCTGTGCAAACCTCTCCTCTGCCCGCTGCCTCTGGGACATCATAAGGACACCCAGAGTGGATTTGAGGGAAGCATACTCCTCCCTCAGGGCATCCATGTGCGCCTCTGTGTGAGCAGCAATTGCTTGATGCAGAGACGACATTTCAGCCTGGCATGCCCTGTCTGAGGCCGCCATGCCCAGGCTGAGCGAGCGGGCCGTCGACCGTGCCGCCTGCTGCTGGAGAAGCACCTGCCTAGCAGGGGGAGCACAGATCGGGCCACACGCTCCATGCCTACATGGAGTCCCCGCATGCAGGCAGAGGAGACATGCATCACGGAAGCATTGCATTACTTACACATCAGAACCATGTACACATCACATGTAGTGGCAATCATGCACAACACATCCCACAAGTGAAACACACACGTCCCCAACAAACACGCATCAACACTCACTGGACGGGGCATCAAAGTCCAGCATCTCTCCCACTCCTTCGACCAATTCAGGTGGTATGAACTCTGCAACGAGTGCCTCATGCGGCGTGAGCTCTTCCTCCTCTGGTGCAGGCCCACCACCAGTCACCAGAGTTAAGTTGTAATTGGAGGCACGCTTAGCCTTAGTGCTGTGTTTGATGTCATTCCAATGCTTTTTGCACTCTTGCGCCGTGCGCACCTCATGGCCGAATGAACTGACATGTTCCGCAACATGCTTCCAGTGGGTGTCACGTTGGGCAGCCGTAGTCTGACTATTGGCACCCACTAGCATGTCATGACTGTGGCCCCGCACGTAGTCCAGGAGGAAGTCCAGTTCCTGCTTGCAGAAAGGCTTCTTCCTCGACGTGCAGGAGGTCGTGGCTGTGTCTGGGGTCCCAGCCTGTGCTGCAGGTGCAACCTTCCTCCTCTTGGACTGTGGCGCAGACCCTGGCTGGCTAATGCTGCCATGACTAGTATGGCCAGTGGGTTCGGTGGATTGAGCCAAGGGAGTGGCAGGTGGAGGGATGACCAAAGGACTGACTTGTGTCAGTGGCAGCTGGGTTCCCACTAATGGACCCTGCGCAGCAACACCAGCTGTGGCAGGGTCATTGAGCGCAACGGTCCTGGTTGGCAGACTCACAACCGGGGTGCTGTTGGGTGCATCTGCCCCTGCACTTGCCAACACCCGGCTGTTCGGGGCAGCAGATGACATGACTGCCCCAGGGACACGTGTCTTGGTCTGAGCAGCCCGGCCTGCCCCTATGGTTTCCCCCCTGGTCTGTTGGAGATCTACCAAGGGCTCTTCAAGTGCCAACGCAGCCTGCGCTGGCAGACCCTGAGCCTGGGTGGCGGTGTCCACAGCTGCATCTGCAGCTACCACTACCCTTCGGCCCGTGGCAGTTGATGGAACGGACTGCCGGGTCACACGGGTGCCAGTGCCAGATGCAGAAACTGCACCCCCCGGAACCACAGGGGGTGGTGGCATGACTGCACCGACACATGGCACAACATTGTGCTCAAGTGGTGCACCCCTGCCTCTTCCCCCTCTGTGGCCGCCCTGGACACCCTGGAGTCCCCCTACTCCCTGGTCACCATGGCCACGTCCCCGACCACGCCTGCCACAAGGAGGACGCCCAGCTGAGGCGCCCCTCACCTTTGGTGGCCTCCAAACCATGGCACAGATGTAGTAGTGCCGGCACAGATGGAGTGGTGCCAATGGGAGGTGTACACCACAATTGACCTGGGCAATTGGGGTGAAGGGGGTGGGAAGCAAGATGTTAACAGCCCCCCTGCACCTGCAAGGCTGTATGTGACCCTGGTGATGTAGTGATGGGTCACGCAACGCTCAGGCACCCCAAAACTGCAGTAAAACCGTGCACGCAACCCTGCAGCCTACATGCGTGGATTCAACCTCCCGCAGTACGCGGTGGCACCCAGTAACACGAATGACGCGTACGCATGGGACAAGCAGGCTAATATGACATCGAAAATGGGTGCGATACACAGGAGCACCCGCAGTGGGAAAAAGAGCATGTGCGACTCACCGTCTGACTAGCGCGATGCAGAAAAACACGCGTAGCCAATACCCCCGCCAAAAGAAGAGATACGTCCTTGATAGCTGTGAAGTTGTGATGGCGCGCAAAACAACAGGAAGCAGCAACACACGTCGGTCTCCACGAAAGGCACGTACAGCGAACTGCTGGGCCCGCTCACCTTTAACCCGTGCTGAGGGAAACGCCTGCGCGCGTCACGTCACTTATGCGCATGGGCCCTTTCCTCGGATTACACGCGGACGTGCAGTTTTTCACGCGCGCTGAAATGCCCATGCACGCCTGCGCGCGTCACGTCACAGGGGCGCTTGCGCTTTAGGGGCCTTCTGTCCAATGAAATTGCGTATGCGTGCAGACGCGCTTACACGCTAAGGGCCTTTCCTCGAATTACACGCTGACGTGCAGAATTTTCACGTGCCAAATCACTCCGTATCAAGCTGGCCACCCGTAAGCACACGGAAGACCACGCTCCTGCCCAGAAGGCCGAATTACTGCCCCCCAGAGCCCCGAGCACGCTCCCACCTGCCATCTGCTGCTGTCTGACTGCTGCTGCCCACGTGCCCTGCCATTTGCTGCCTGCACATCAGCAAGGGGTGCTGTTGCTGTGACCACCCCTGCTGAAACTGAAGACTCCCGACTGGGATTCCATCGCTCCACAGCCCAGCCCCAGGACCCAGTTGCCCACCCACTCCTGCCTCTGGGGTTGTCATGTCGGGCACTGCAACATCTGGCACCACTGACAACCCCCGGCCAGAGAGGCAGAGGGGCACCAGCTTCAGTGCCAGGGAAGTTGGTGTCCTGGTGGAGCAAGTCCTTGGGCAGTATGATGCCCTCTTCGGAAGTTCCCGCGCCGACAAGGAAGGACAGACTCAGATCTGGACGGACATCGTGACTGCCATCAACGCGGAGGGGGTGGCAGTCCGCGACTTCCAACATGTCAAGAAGCGCTGGGAGGACTTCAGGTCCAGGACCCTGAACAAGGCCCGGCGCCTCTTGAAGGCAGCGGATGTTAAGGGGCGCCGGGGCCACTTGTCGGAAGATCAGATGAGGGTCCTGGAACGCATATCCCCAGCGCTCCACGTCCATGTCCTTGAGAGGCAGACCCGTCTGGAGTCGAGCGGTAAGTGTACATACATCCTGATTGTGAGCTGTGCGTGTGGTGATGTTTCAGTAGTGTGCAGGTTGCACATGTGTTTGTATGGGGTCGAGTATGGGTGGGGGTGTACAGGGCCGTGAGGCTAACACATGCGAGGGCTGTAATGTGTGAGACATGGATGGTGCTTGTGTGTGTAGGCTTGCATGCCAAATGTAGTTGTGTGGGCACACATGTTTGGATGAATGTGTATGTAAGTAGGCATGTTCGTGATGTCACACATGTATGTTGTTTTCAGCTGCATGTATCAGCACTGTGTACATGTTCATGTGTGTGTATTTCACAAGGGTGCAACAGTGATGCAACATGGATGCATGTGACAGCGGGATGTGGAAGCCTGATTGGCAGATGTGACATGGATGCCCATCTGAACACTGCGACAGACGGCAGAGGTGTACACATGCATGCAAGTGTGGTGGTGTGTGTACATGTGTAGTGCACTCCCTGTGTTGCATGTGATGTCTGGCTCTTCCTTGCCTGCTCATGCTGTTGTATGTGTATGGATGGTGCTGGCAGTTGCGATATGGCTGTGGTATGGCTCATGTGTGCAAGTTCAAATGACATGTGTGTTGGGGATTGTGTTGGCATGTCTGAGGTTTGCCAATGCCACTCTTGTACAACTGTCATGTGTGTATGTGTCCATTGTACAGTGCCCTGATGCCTGTGTTTTATTTCTCCCTGTCTGCAGCGTCAACTGATTGTAACGCTCACCTGATTCCCGCAGAGGCGCCGGTCTTGACTGGGTGAATGCCGTATCTTCAAAGGTGATGTGTAACACACGGTTGGCTCTTTGGGCTGGACCTCTGTGCACTGTATGTCTGACTCGAAGAGTAAGATGTCTTAGGTAAGTGAACGCCGAGCTCTCCATCTGCCTCGGGGCAGGGTTCCGTAACCAGTTCCTTCACTGGACAAGGGTGCAGGCCTCTTGACCTCAGAGGACTGCTGTCCGTCGTTAACTGCACGAACGGTAAGTTCTGGGCGCTTCAAATGTCTTAAAAGTCTTTTGTAATGATATCTCTTGTTTTGCAGAGTTCCGGCGATGGCGGATGGCGGGCTGATGAGAGTTGAGGATCGAACCCGCGTGAGGAATAGAAGCGCCTGGAAGCACGTAGGTAAGCGCTTGTAGCCTGCTTCACGATGCGCACTAACTGTCCCTTTTATCTTGCAGGTACAAGTTCGGAGCTTTAGAGAAGCTGAAGGGTGCTGGAATACCCACTGGATTCGGCGTGGGAAGGAGTAATGGCACGTGAGTAATAAAGTTGCCCAATGTCTTTAAACGCACCTTCTTTTGTCTTTCAGATGCGGGATGCAGCGCCGAAGGCCTCCGGAGTGTGCGAAGAGCTGGTAAGCTTTTGTCTTTCAGATGCCGGAATGCAGTGCGAAGACCTCCGGAACATGCGAAGAGTAGGTAAGCCTTTGTCTTTCAGATGCCGGAATGCAGCGCGAGGCGTTGGTGACAGCCGATGGACCAGGTAAGAGATGCGCTGCCACTGAAGACCGTAGTGCTAACCTGTTCTTTCTTTGTCTTTACAGGTGCTGCTGAAGACTGGATTCCTGGATGGTAAGCCTTTGTTTCCTTAGGCCCAGGATCAGAAGCAGAAGACACGATGAGCGTTCTGCTGCAGAGAATGCAGAATAAAACAAAGCAAGATTCATCCATCGGGTGTGGTTTAAATAGCCTGCTGTAGTGCTTAGGTGTCTCCTTCCACAGCCACGCCTAGGTAAGAAAAGAGTTCCTGCTTTCCAGAAGAGTTCCAGTGTTCTGAACCTAGGGAGTGGCTCCTGCCCCACCCAACAGGAAAAGTAGTCCCAAACAGAAGAGGATCCGGGGTTCAACTGGCAGGTAAGTAAGCAGCATGGTCTGCTGCAGGTAAGTCCACCCAAGCATTATGAGCCCGGCGCTTCCAGCGCTGGGACTGGGCATCTTTATGAGCCTGGTGCCACTGGCGCCAGGACAGGGTCCAAAAGGTCCCAATTGGGACTGGCTGGCACTCGGAACCGGGGTTATGGGTCTGCTTCCAAGGGAATCGGGCAAGTCCTGATCTTTTGGAAGCAAAGATCATGACAGCACCCCCCCTCAAGGCCCCTCCCAAACCGGGCTTCTCCGGGGGTTTGGGCTTGTTAGGAAATGTTCGATGAAATCTTTTGATTAGACGAGGCGCGTGGACATATTCTGCAGGTTCCCAGGATCTTTCTTGGGGACCGTAGCCTTTCCAGTCAATCAGGTAAAATAGTTTAGATTTGGAGATCTTGGAATCCAGGATGCTTTTGACTTCAAACTCGAGTTCTCCATCAACTAGAATAGGTTTTGGAGATGTAGTTAGTCGGGTTTGAGGTTGCACGGGTTTTAATAGAGATACCGGATGTATCTTCATGTGAGGGGGCAAGTCCAACTTGACCGCTACTGGATTTACTATGGTAGTGATGGAATAGGGACTAAGGTATCTTGGGTTGAATGTGCGTGGTCCTTTTAGAGGTAGATATTTGGTGGATAACCAGACTTGATCTCCTACTTGATATTGGGGGGCTTCCTTCCGATGTTGGTCTGCTCCTTTCTTGTATTGTACTTTAGCCCTTTGAAGGTGAGAAACGGCTTCCTTAAAGGCTTGGGTGATTGTAGAATGCAGGTGGTCTACTGCTGGTGTTCCAAGATCTTGGAGTGGATCCAACTCCGAGGTTCGAGGGTGACTACCGTATAAAAGAAAAAACGGGGTCTTCCCAGTTCCCGAGTGGACAGAGTTATTGTAGGCATATTCGGCTATCCAAAGGATATCTTTCCAAGTTTTTTCAGTTTGTTGTAGCATGCAGCGCAAATACTGTTCCAGAGTTTGATTGGTCCACTCGGTTTGTCCGTCGGTTTGAGGGTGGTGGCTGGTCGAAAGTCTCACATCAACTTGAGCCGACCGACAGCAACTTCGCCAAAAATGAGAAATAAATTGACTACCTCGATCCGAAATTAGAACTGAAGGAAAACCGTGCAGTCGGACGATGTTTTCGAGAAATTCTCGAGCCAGAGTTGCTGCTGTTGGTAAGCCTTTGAGTGGAATGAAATGCGCCATCTTGGAGAATAGGTCCACGATTACTAGGATCGTATTGTATCCGGAGCATGGAGGTAGATCGGTGATGAAGTCCATAGAAAGCGTATGCCAAGGGCGAGGCGGGATGTCAATAGGGCGTAAGAGGCCGGCGGGTTTTTGCTTTTGACTCTTGTTTTGGGCGCATACTCCACAGGAAATTATAAAGTCTCTGATATCTTTTTTCCAAGACGGCCACCAGAAGTAGCGCTTGATCTTTTCCGAGGTCTTGGTCATACCGGGATGTCCTTCCATTAAAGAATCGTGATAACAAGAGATTACCTTTTTCTGTAAATCTGTGCTGGGCAGGTATAACCGTTCTTGGAAATATAATAGGTTGTCCTTCACCGTAAAGTCCTTTCCCTGCAGATGCCAATTCTGTATGTCTGCTGGAGTTACCAGTAGCCTGGCTTTATCCTTAACTTCCTCTATGGATTGTGTGGTGATTACACCTAGAATTCTTTGTTGGGGAATGATAGGTACAGGTTTAGGATTGATCAAATGTTCTTCCACTCCCATCCGAGAAATGGCATCAGCTTTACCGTTTTTTGTACCAGGTCGATAGGTAATTATGAAGTCAAACTCGTCAAAGAATAGTGCCCAACGGAGTTGCCTAGAGGATTGAGCTTTTGCGGTTTTCAAATATTGCAGGTTTCGGTGATCTGTAATCACAGTAACGGTGTGTCGGGCCCCCAGAAGATAATGCCGCCAAGCCTTAAAGGCGGACTTGATAGCTAGAAGTTCCTTATCAGTAATAGTGTAATTGATTTCAGGAGGCGAGAATTTGCGGGACCAAAATGCCACGGGATGCAACTGATTGGTTACTGGGTCCTTTTGTGATAGAACTGCCCCCATGGCAAGGCTCGAAGCATCAGTTTCAACGATGTAGGGGAGTTCTGGGCGAGGATGTTTTAAGATCGGTGCAGAGATAAATCTAGTCTTCAAATTCTGGAAAGCTTGTTCCGCCTCGGTAGACCATTCAAAACGTTTGTTTTTCTTTAACAAGGCGGTGATGGGCTGGACTATTCGAGAGAATTCGGGGATAAACCTGCGGTAAAAGTTAGCAAAGCCTAACATGCTTTGAACACCTTTTACGGAGGATGGCGATGGCCATTTGAGAATTGCATCGACCTTCTTTGAATCCATACGCACTCCGCTAAGTGATAAAATGAATCCCAAGAATTCAACTTCAGTCACATTGAAAACACATTTTTCCAACTTAGCGAAAAGTTTGTGTTGACGCAATCTCTCGAGGACCATTTTCACGTGTTTCTGATGTTCAGTTTCCGATGAAGAATAAACGAGGATGTCGTCAATGTAAACAACAACACACACATCTATGAGCTCTCTGAGGACATCGTTCATAAAATATTGAAAGGCAGCCGGGGCATTGCAAAGTCCGAAGGGCATGACCTGATATTCAAATAGCCCATACTTGGTGCAGAAGGCCGTCTTCCATTCATCGCCCTCTTTTACTCGTACCAAGTGGTAGGCTCCTCTAAGATCCAGCTTTGTATATATGCATGCTTTTCTGACTTGGTCCAGGAGTTCAGGGATCAAAGGTAACGGATATCTATTCTTAACGGTGATCTGGTTCAGGGTGCGATAATCTATACAAGTTCTAAGGTCCCCTTCTTTTTTTGGAACGAAGAACAAAGCTGAGGAAGCAGGGGACTTGGAAAGACGAATAAACCCATTCGCTAGGTATTGATCCAGGTATTGTCGGAGGTGAAGATTCTCAGGCTCGGTGAGGGCATAAATTCTACTACAAGGAGGAGTAGATCCAGGTATCAGGTCTATAAGACCTATGAGGAGGTAGAGAGTTAGCCTGATCCTTCCGGAAAACATCTTGGAATTCTAGGTATTCAGGAGGTAACTGGGGAGCCTCCGAGGAAATTGCTGCCAGTGCAACACCAGGTCGAGGGTGACAAGTAGAGACACATTCTGGAAACTGAACCGTTCTTGCTCGCCAATCGATCTGAGGATTGTGCTTCTCTAACCAAGGAATTCCTAGAATAATCTGGAACTGAGGGGCCTTGATCACATCGAACACGATCTTCTCATGGTGTCCATCTTGACTTACTAGCGTCACTTCTTGGGTGGTATGCGTTACTGGTCCGGAGGCTATCTCCGTACCATCCACCGTAGTAATGACGTCCTTTACAGCCTTTGGACAAAGAGTCAGATTCATCCTCAAAACCATTTCATGATCCACATAATTGCCAATGGCACCGCTGTCGACGTAAGCTTCAATCGCATGTAATCGATCCGGATGTTCAGGGCTAATGAGGACCATAGGTATCACGAAATGCGAGGTCACGGAACTGGTTTTAACGCTCGGCAAGAGGACCTCTATTCTTGTCGGGCGAGGTCGTTTCCCTGCTCAGAGTTTGTGACCCTGGTAACTGCAGCTCCTACTGTTTTCTTGGCTGGTTTCACCGGACAGTCTCGAAGAAAGTGCCCAGAGTTTCCGAAATAGAGGCATAATTGCAGCTGTTTTCTCCTTTCCCGCTCCTTTTGTGTTAGTGGTCCTTTCAGGCCCCCTATTTGCATGGGTTCCCCGGAGTCTACTCCTTTGGTAGGAGTTGGTGGTTTGGAAAATATTCGAGCATCAAACTTGGAACTATCGGCCTTCCTGTTCTGCAGTCTGTGGTCAATTTGAACGACTAAGTCAATATAGTCCGAACAGTCTTGCGGGGGATTCACTACTTGGGCTAACACATCTTTGAGCTCTCCACGTAGACCTCTATAAAACAGCGTAATCCTTTTGTCCTCAGGCCATCGAGTTTCCACTATCATTCTGTTGAAAGACGCAATATAAGCCAAAAGGTCTTGATTACCCTGTCGCAATGAAAGGAGCTCATTGTCCAAGGCCTGCCCCTCTGAATGTCTTGCAAACAGTTTTTCCATACTGAGCTGAAAAGCTTGAAAATCATGGAGAACCGGATCATCTTGATTAACTAGAGGGATCGACCAGTCTGCCGCATTGCCACTAAGGTACGAAAGCACGAAAGCTACCTTAGCTTGATCAGTTGGAAAGGCTGCTGGCCGGCATAAGAAGTGCAACCGGCACTGATTAATGAATACTGCAAACCTCTTTGGGTCACCAGAAAATCGTTCGGAAGATTTGCCCCTGATGCGGGTAACGGAGTTTGTCCGTCTTGTGACTGTAGCAATTGTCTAGCGAGATCATCTGTTCGCTCCTTGGAAATAATCAGTTCCCTTCTTAGAGCATTCGTTTCCTGACGGGCTGCATGCACTTCTGCTCTTAGTTCCCCAAGTAACTGGGCTAGTTGGTCGGTATCCGAGGTTTCCATAGCGCCTGGGTGGGAGTTTTGCGGTAGGCTTTGTGTTCTGTAACGCTCACCTGATTCCCGCAGAGGCACCGGTCTTGACTGGGTGAATGCCGTATCTTCAAAGGTGATGTGTAACACATGGTTGGCTCTTTGGGCTGGACCTCTGTGCACTGTATATCTGACTCGAAGAGTAAGATGTCTTAGGTAAGTGAACGCCGAGCTCTCCATCTGCCTCGGGGCAGGGTGCCGTAACCAGTTCCTTCACTGGACAAGGGTGCAGGCCTCTTGACCTCAGAGGACTGCTGTCCGTCGTTAACTGCACGAACGGTAAGTTCTGGGCGCTTCAAATGTCTTAAAAGTCTTTTGTAATGATATCTCTTGTTTTGCAGAGTTCCGGCGATGGCGGATGGCGGGCTGATGAGAGTTGAGGATCGAACCCGCGTGAGGAATAGAAGCGCCTGGAAGCACGTAGGTAAGCGCTTGTAGCCTGCTTCACGATGCGCACTAACTGTCCCTTTTATCTTGCAGGTACAAGTTCGGAGCTTTAGAGAAGCTGAAGGGTGCTGGAATACCCACTGGATTCGGCGTGGGAAGGAGTAATGGCACGTGAGTAATAAAGTTGCCCAATGTCTTTAAACGCACCTTCTTTTGTCTTTCAGATGCGGGATGCAGCGCCGAAGGCCTCCGGAGCGTGCGAAGAGCTGGTAAGCTTTTGTCTTTCAGATGCCGGAATGCAGTGCGAAGACCTCCGGAACATGCGAAGAGTAGGTAAGCCTTTGTCTTTCAGATGCCGGAATGCAGCGCGAGGCGTTGGTGACAGCCGATGGACCAGGTAAGAGATGCGCTGCCACTGAAGACCGTAGTGCTAACCTGTTCTTTCTTTGTCTTTACAGGTGCTGCTGAAGACTGGATTCCAGGATGGTAAGCCTTTGTTTCCTTAGGCCCAGGATCAGAAGCAGAAGACACGATGAGCGTTCTGCTGCAGAGAATGCAGAATAACACAAAGCAAGATTCATCCATCGGGTGTGGTTTAAATAGCCTCCTGTAGTGCTTAGGTGTCTCCTTCCACAGCCACGCCTAGGTAAGAAAAGAGTTCCTGCTTTCCAGAAGAGTTCCAGTGTTCTGAACCTAGGGAGTGGCTCCTGCCCCACCCAACAGCAAAAGTAGTCCCAAACAGAAGAGGATCCGGGGTTCAACTGGCAGGTAAGTAAGCAGCATGGTCTGCTGCAGGTAAGTCCACCCAAGCATTATGAGCCCGGCGCTTCCAGCGCTGGGACTGGGCATCTTTATGAGCCTGGTGCCACTGGCGCCAGGACAGGGTCCAAAAGGTCCCAATTGGAACTGGCTGGCACTCGGAACCGGGGTTATGGGTCTGTTTCCAAGGGAGTCGGGCAAGTCCTGATCTTTTGGAAGCAGAGATCATGACACTGATGAAGAGGGCGGAGAAGGTGCTGTGGAGCACAGCGGCGGGGATCCCACTGCCAGCCGGAGACGCAAGGCCCGGCTCCCCTCCCAGGTTGTGATCTAGTCGGGGAGTGAGGAGTCCGGTGCCGCGTCCCAGACCGCAGCTGCCTGGGGGAGGTCCAAGAGGCGGAGGTTGGAGTTGGACTCCTCGGCAGCAGAAGGGGCAGCTGGGACCCCACAGGGCCCAACGGGGGAAGATGGCACGGAGTCATCCAGGTTGGTGGGGGGTTTGGTGGAGGAGGAGGCCGTGCAAGCAACAGAGACGGGGTCTGGAGGTGGGGATTCCACTGGTGCTAGTGGTGCAGTGCAGGACCAGGGACAGGAGGCAACACAGGCCGCCGCGGAGGTGCCTGTGTGCAATTCTGTGCCTGATCCTGTCCCTGCATCATCTTGCACCAGCAGGGATGCCTACATCCAGACCCGTTTTCAGGCAGGGGATGAGCTCACAACTGGCCTTCCTCTGCCTGCGGACGTGGCTATCCGGGTCCGGGTTGAGCCTGTCCTGACTGGTGTGGCGTTGCGTCAACGGGCCATGCGAGGTGACCTGGAGTCTTTTCATGAGGAGACTACACGTCATCTCGAATGGCTCATTGACTGCGTCGGCCTACTGGGACAGGTCACCCAGGCTGGATTCCTCCGTTTGATGGGGCTTGCTACGACCCCCTCCTCAACTGAACCCCATATGCGCCAGTCGTCCTCCGTGCCATCTTCCCACCCATCAGTCACCTGGGTGCCCTGTGGAGCTGCGGTGCGGCCAGGCTGGTGGAGGATGCATCCCTGCCACAGTCGGGAGTCGGACGTCCAGCAGGGGTGGCCACATCAACGACTGCACCCCAGCCAGCGGAGGATGTGCAGGCAGCAGGAGGCAGTGCACGGGCAGAGGCACAGCAGCAGCAGCAACGTGGTGGGAGCCATGATGGCTCGGGGCCTTCAACATCGGAGGGGCAGGCATCGGCCAGAGGGCAGGAGGACCCAGGACAGAAAATTGTTTCCGTGTGGCAGCGGTTGGGCCACGCCATAGATGTGGAGCGGCAGCGGGCGGAAGAGGCACGGCTCACGATGGTCAGGGCGGAGAACTCCATGCTGAGGTCCCTGAGGCGGGCCGAGTGCCTCGAGGCAATCCGCAGGGGGTTGGAGGTGGACACATCCACAGCCCTGCGGACCCTCGGGGCCAGGGAGGAGGACCGCCTCCGGGACATTGAGCAGGAGTTCGATGATGCCCTGGCCCGGGACATCCAAAAGTGAGCCGTCGGACTAGCCCGCTGCCCTTGTAAATAGTTCTGTAGTTAGTGTTAGGTTTCCTTTGGTTTTGCATTTTTTTTGGACCTTTTGGACAATGGGCCACATTTTTGTATATATTTTTTTTTTATTAGGTAGTGTTATTAGATAGGTTTCATTTCTTCTGTTGGGATCATGGACCCTGGCTTGTTCATCTGTATATAGTTGACTGTTGGATTTTTTTTTTTTTTTACAATTTACCCATGGAGCAATGGCTTTCAGTTTTAATTTTCCATTGGATTTTCTTTTGTGGACTGTGACTTTGGACACCATTCCTTTGGATTATGATTTTTGGTTTTGCATTATTTCACGGACATGCTGCTTTTTATTTTTTTAAATTCCCATTTCTGTTTGTTTATTTTTGATTCAATTTAAGTTTCTTTTAATACATATTTTGTGTTCAAACTTCAATGTGTAGTATCATCTCATTGGTTTCATGCATATCATGATATGGGTTTTGAGATTCACTGACACCCATTGGGTGTATGTGAGGGACTTGTGTTAATTTCCAAACTTGCAATTGGGGTTCCATAATGTTATTGCCATTTCTAAGTGGGTGGATACAATACTCGGGTGGGTGTTTGGCATTTGGAGGCTGACCATAGGGACCAGGGATCTAGACTGTGATGACATGTTGGCTGGGGAACATGAGTTGGGACCTGGTGGAGGGTGCCCCACAGTGCTGGGGGGTGGGGGTGCAGGGAAACATGAGTTGGACATGAGTAGGGGCCTGTTGGCAGGTGCCCCACAGTGCTGGGGGGTGGGGGTGCAGGGGAACATGAGTTGGGGCCTGGTGGAGGGTGCCCCACAGTGCTGGGGGGTGGGGGCGCAGGGGGACAGGAGTGGGGGCCTGGTGGAGGGTGCCCCTGGATGCAGGGGGGTGGAGGTACAGGGGAACATGAGTTGGGGGCCTGGTGGAGGGTGCCCCACAGTGCTGGGGGGTGTGGGTGCAGGGGAACATGAGTTAGGGGCCTAGTGGAGGGTGCCCCACAGTGCTGGGGGGTGGGGGTGCAGGGGAACATGAGTTGGACATGAGTGGGTGCCTGCTGGCAGGTGCCCCACAGTGCTGGGGGGTGGGGGTGCAGGGGAACATCAGTTGGGGCCTGGTGGAGGGTGCCCCACAGTGCTGGGGGGTGGGGGTGCAGGGGAACATGAGTTGGACATGAGTGGGGGCCTGCTGGCAGGTGCCCCACAGTGCTGGGGGGTGGGGGTGCAGGGGAACATGAGTTGGGGGCCTGCTGGCAGGTGCCCCACAGTGCTGGGGGTTGGGGGTGCAGGGGAACATGAGTTGGGGGCCGGGTGGAGGGTGCCCCACAGTGCTGGGGGGTGGGGGTGCAGGGGAACATGAGTTGGACCTGAGTGGGGGCCTGCTGGCAGGTACCCCACAGTGCTGGGGGGTGGGGGTGCAGGGGAACCTGAGTTGGGGCCTGGTGGAGGGTGCCCCACAGTGCTGGGGGGTGGGGGTGCAGGGGGACAGAAGTGGGGGCCTGGTGGAGGGTGCCCCTGGATGCAGGGGGGTGGGGTGCAGGGGAACATTGGTTGGGGGCCTGGTGGAGGGTGCCCCACAGTGCTGGGGGGTGGGGGTGCAGGGGAACATGAGTTGGGGGCCTGGTGGAGGGTGCCCCACAGTGCTGGGGGGTGGGGGTGCAGGGGAACATGAGTTGGACATGAGTTGGGGCCTGGTGGAGGGTGCCCCACAGTGCTGGGGTGTGGGGGTGCAGGGGACATGAGTTGGGGCCTGGTGGAGGGTGCCTCACAGTGCTGGGGGGTGGGGTGCAGGGGGACAGGAGTGGGGGCCTGGTGGAGGGTACCCCTGGATGCAGGGGGGTGAGGGTGCAGGGGAACATGAGTTGGGGGCCTGGTGGAGGGTGCCCCACAGTGCTGGGGGGTGGGGGTGCAGGGGAACATGAGTTGGAGATGAGTGGGGGCCCTTCTGGCAGGTGCCCCACAGTGCTGGGGGGTGGGAGTGCAGGGGAACATGAGTTGGGGGCCTGCTGGCAGGTGCCCCACAGTGCCGGGGGGTGGGGGTGCAGGGGAACATGAGTTGGGGGCCTGGTGGAGGGTGCCCCACAGTGCTGGGGGGTGGGGGCGCAGGGTCACATGAGTTGGACATGAGTGGGGGCCTGCTGGCAGGTGCCCCACAGTGCTGGGGGGTGGGGGTGCAGGGGAACATGAGTTGGAGATGAGTGGGGGCCCTTCTGGCAGGTGCCCCACAGTGCTGGGGGGTGGGAGTGCAGGGGAACATGAGTTGGGGGCCTGCTGGCAGGTGCCCCACAGTGCCGGGGGGTGGGGGTGCAGGGGAACATGAGTTGGGGGCCTGGTGGAGGGTGCCCCACAGTGCTGGGGGGTGGGGGCGCAGGGTCACATGAGTTGGACATGAGTGTTGGGCCTGCTGGCAGGTGCCCCACAGTGCTGGGGGGTGGGGGTGCAGGGGAACATGAGTTGGGGGCCTGCTGGCAGGTGCCCCACAGTGCTGGGGGGTGGGGGTGCAGGGGAACATGAGTTGGGGGCCTGGTGGAGGGTGCCCCACAGTGCTGGGGGGTGGGGGTGCAGGGGAACATGAGTTGGACATGAGTGGGGGCCTGCTGGCAGTTGCCCCACAGTGCTGGGGGGTGGGGGTGCAGGGGAACATGAGTTGGGGCCTGGTGGAGGGTGCCCCACAGTGCTGGGGCGTGGGGGTGCAGGGGTACAGGAGTGGGGGCCTGGTGGAGGGTGCCACTGGATGCAGGGGCGTGGGGGTGCAGGGGAACATGAGTTGGGGGCCTGGTGGAGGGTGCCCCACAGTGCTGGGGGGTGGGGGTGCAGGGGAACATGAGTTGGACATGAGTGGGGGCCTGCTGGCAGGTGCCCCACAGTGCTGGGGGGTGGGGGTGCAGGGGAACATGAGTTGGACATGAGTGGGGGCCTGCTGGCAGGTGCCCCACAGTGCTGGGGGGTGGGGGTGCAGGGGAACATGAGTTGGGGGCCTGCTGGCAGGTGCCCCACAGTGCTGGGGGGTGGGGGTGCAGGGGAACATGAGTTGGGGGCCTGGTGGAGGGTGCCCCACAGTGCTGGGGGGTGGGGGTGCAGGGGAACATGAGTTGGGGGCCTGGTGGAGGGTGCCCCACAGTGCTGGGGGGTGGGGGTGGGGGTGCAGGGGGACATGAGTTGGACATGAGTGGGGGCCTGCTGGCAGGTGCCCCACAGTGCTGGGGGGAGGGGGTGCAGGGGAACATGAGTTGGGGGCCTGGTGGAGGGTGCCCCACAGTGCTGGGGGGTGGGGGTGCAGGGGAACATGAGTTGGACATGAGTGGGGGCCTGCTGGCAGTTGCCCCACAGTGCTGGGGGGTGGGGGTGCAGGGGAACATGAGTTGGGGCCTGGTGGAGGGTGCCCCACAGTGCTGGGGCGTGGGGGTGCAGGGGTACAGGAGTGGGGGCCTGGTGGAGGGTGCCACTGGATGCAGGGGCGTGGGGGTGCAGGGGAACATGAGTTGGGGGCCTGGTGGAGGGTGCCCCACAGTGCTGGGGGGTGGGGGTGCAGGGGAACATGAGTTGGACATGAGTGGGGGCCTGCTGGCAGGTGCCCCACAGTGCTGGGGGGTGGGGGTGCAGGGGAACATGAGTTGGACATGAGTGGGGGCCTGCTGGCAGGTGCCCCAGAGTGCTGGGGGGTGGGGGTGCAGGGGAACATGAGTTGGGGGCCTGCTGGCAGGTGCCCCACAGTGCTGGGGGATGGGGGTGCAGGGGAACATGAGTTGTGGGCCTGGTGGAGGGTGCCCCACAGTGCTGGGGGGTGGGGGTGCAGGGGGACATGAGTTGGGGGCCTGGTGGAGGGTGCCCCACAGTGCTGGGGGGTGGGGGTGCTGGGGGACATGAGTGGGGGTGCAGGCTAGTCCCCCGTGGTGTAGGCTGCATGCAGGGGCCATGGAGGTTGTGGAGCGAACACCTGGGAGGACCCACACGGCCAATTCACGTGTAGTACTCCACGGCACTCCTGAAATACACGTACCCTGCTGATATCGCGTGTGAAACTTCCCGCGCACCCCAAGATACACGTACTCAGGACAATCGCGTGTGGAACTTCCAGCGCACCCCAGTAATACACGTACCCTGCTGATATCACGTGTGAAACTTCCCGCGCACCCCAAGATACACGTACCAAGGACATTCGCGTGTGAAACTTCCCGCGCACCCCAAGATACATGTACCCAGGACATTCACATGTGGAACTTCCAGCGCACCCCTGAAATACACGTAACCTGCTGATATCGCACGTGAAACTTCCCGCGCACCCCAAGATACACGTACCCAGGACATTTGCGTGTGAAACTTCCCGCGCACCCCAAGATACACGTACCCAGGACATTCGCGTGTGGAACTTCCAGCGCACCCCTGAAATACATGTACCCTGCTGATATCGCATGTGAAACTTCCCGCGCACCCCAAGATACACGTACCCAGGACATTCACGTGTGGAACTTACCGCGCACCCCTGAAATACACGTACCACGCTCGCACAGGGCCAATCGCATGTGAAACTTCCCGCGCACCCGAGTAATACAGGTACCCTGCTGAATTCACGTGTGTAAGTTTCCGCGCACCCCGAAATACACGTACCCAGGACATTCGCGTGTGGAACTTCCAGCGCACCCCTGATATACACGTACCCTCCTGAATTCACGTGTGAAACTTCAAGCGCACCCCTGATGTACACGTACCCTGATGGAATCGCGTGTGGAACTTCCCGCGCACCCCTGAATTACACGTACCCAGCTGAAATAACGTGAGGTACTTCCCCCGCACTCCAGTGATACACGTACCCCACTTGCCGTGCTGGTACAGGGTTAGCGCAGCCCGTTGCGCTAGATTGGGGATTTTGATGCCTTTTCCCTGCGCAAGGGGCGTTCTTGGGGGCGTAACTGGCGCTGCTGCAGGGTCGCTGCGCCACTGCGCGCCACGCCTGGTTTTGGTGGCTGGAATCCATGAATACGCTGTGCGCGGAAATCTATTTTGGCGCACGCGGCTGGCGCAGGGATTCGCACGCGGACACTGTGCGCCAGCCGCGTGCACCACTTGTGCGCTAAATTCTGTGAATTACCCCCTAAGTCTTGTCGTGGCTTGGTCACACATGTGTAGTGTCATTCCATGTACATCTAGTTTGTCTGTGGTGCTAATTTCCATTATTGGTTGCATTTCTTTACTTTACTTTATTTCATTGAATTTGAAACAGCTTGCAAGAGTTGGCTTTAAGGCCATACAATTGACATTTTTGTGGGCTAATTGTTCCATAACA
The DNA here is from genome assembly GCF_040938575.1 of Ambystoma mexicanum. NCBI lineage: Eukaryota > Metazoa > Chordata > Amphibia > Caudata > Ambystomatidae > Ambystoma > Ambystoma mexicanum. Next base: position 974,243,583 of record NC_090922.1, read on the forward strand.
TCTGTAGCACATGCATTATCACCATAAAGTGCATGAATGTGCCGGGTTTTCAATATTGCTTCTGCTTCTTTAGAAAGTATACCAACTCTGATACTTTTTAAGATGTTGGCATAAGTGAGATCTGCAGAGTGGCGCATCTTTTTGCCAAAGGTTGACATTTCCAATGCTGCCAACAGTTTTACGGCAGAGTTTGTGTCCTAATGTTTTAAAAATAGGCTCACCTTTTACTGGTGTCAATTGAAGAAGATCTCCGAAAACAATAATGTGTTTTCCTGCAAAGAGCTCTTCATAGTTTGTTTTGAGTACTTCTTGTAATCTGAGGTGAATCAAAGCCAACATTAGGTTTGACACCATGCTCACTTCATCTATTAGTAGCATTTTCATTTGTTTCAATACTCTGCGCAGTTACATTGCAGCTTCTGCAGAAAGTTTGTAATAATCTAATTTGTTTTGGTGTTCTACTGGCAGGAGTAGTAATCAGTGTAAAGTGACACCACCTATGTTGTAGGCAGCTAAACCTGTGGGGGCAGTGACAACAGCTGAAGTTTGTTGTTTGTCAATTGTTGAAGGAACTTACTGATGATTTTGATTAGGAATGTTTTGCCAGAACCAGCTTCACCACTGACATACAATAGTATAGGTTTGTAATTTTGACAGGTGCATTCTTTGTTTTCATGTTGTACACCATGTGCAATTTCTTTTGTTACTTCTTGAAAAATGCTACGTTGCTCATTGTTTAGCTTTGATTGAAGTATAGTTAAGTCTTCTTTATCTTCCTACTGACACATGACACTTCTATCATATCTAATTCTGCCTAATTTGTTATTAGTGGGTCTCCCAGTGGTTCTTGGCTTCCTGTGACAGAAGGTTGACTACTGTCAGGAGTCTCCTTATCTAGTTGGGCCTGGAGTTCTTCTTTGTGTTGCTGTTCATTGTGCAACATTGTTTTGTACTGTGCAAAGTTTACATCAGTCATACTGCTTTCATTTGCTTTGAAAGCGTCTTAATATGAGTCATAGTTATCTAGTATTTCTTCTTCTTTTCTCCATGGTTTAAAGAGTTGTAGCAGGGACATGTAATATACTTCTTTATGTTGAGGAGTCTTTAATGACAATTTGATATGATTAATTAAATTTGGTTTGGTGAGTTTTACTAAGCTGCCTTCACAGTTTGTCACTTTATATTTACGTTTTTGTTCATCAGGTTTTATATTATTTTTGTATGTGTATTTTTGTGCTATGTGGTATAGACACATGGTTTCCAAAGTGGTACTCCTGTTTGGGTAGTATGTGTCCAATAAATAGTTTTTTAAAATCACTTGGGTGTTGGGATCATGTTTGGCTATTGTTTCTATATCTTCATATGATTTTAGAACTCTTTTCCTAGATTTAGCTGGACCAAGAGTTAGCCATACTATATTTTCAGATTTACCATACAATACAGTACCAGTTAATCGATCAGCTGCTTCATAGGATCCACATTCTCTATGGGAGAGCATTTTTATGCCCAAGCTGTATAATTTCTGAGACACTGTTTTATCTGATGACAGGTCATTCCAGAGGTCTTGGAGCTCTGTCTTTTCTGATTTGGTTAAGTATGCTGTGACATATCGTGCAACTGCAGTAGAATTGTCTGCAATGTACTGCACATCTATGTTTGCATTCCATAAGTGGGCAATGATTGCATTGTAATCATTGATATATTTTTCTTCTTCTTTTCTTTTCATGCAATATGCATTTTTAGGTGACTTACCTTTAACACTATGTCTAACTGAAGACATGAGGTTGTTCACTTGACCTGTATTTGTAACTGGTCTAGGGAAACCAAATCGGCATTTGGTGTAGTATTTCCCTTTGTTTTTGTATTTGCGACGACAGTATTTGCCACATTTGTGTCTTTGGAATTGTAAAATGTTTGCATGAAGATCACTATTTGTCAATTCTGTTGGAATTTCACAAGTGACATATTTTTCAATAAATTGTAAAACAGTGGTATCACTGTCTTGACAAATTTAGGAGCATCTTTAATCCATAAAAGCATGTGGACATGTGGTGCTCCTCTGGCTTGGTATTCTTTTCTCCAAAAGAAGTGTTGCACTTCTCCAAGGGGAGGAACAGTTTTATTACAAATAAAATGTAGCATAGCAATGAAGCGATGGTGAAAATATCTTGAAACATTAACAGGATCCTAAGAACAAAGTTCTCCAGGTGTTAGTATATCTATGTTTGTTTTGTTTTCGTTTGATATGCGTAGGAAAGCATGTAAATCTTCCCATACATATTCTGCACAACTTAGTGTAACAAACCAAGTGGGTGGGCCAAGGTTTCTGATCATACAACGTACATCTCCATGACGTCGAAATCAGTACTCTTTAGTACCATGCATATTTGCTAATAGATTTGTAAGATTTGCTTGTAAAACCTCATTTTTTTGTTGTACTTTTTGTAATAATTGTGTAGCTGTCATATTTTGAAAGTGTGATCCTGATTTTAATATGTGTGCAACTCCGTAACATAAAGTTGCTAGTTCACTTTCAAAGAGTAGGTGGAATATGTATTCCACATTTTGTCGAAATCTGGGATCTTCAGAATACATTCGTAATGAGCGATATTCTGATGCTGATATTTGAATAGGTCTATCATCGTATCTTCCTCCTTTGCCAGTAGGAAAGAGTAGAGGAAAAGCATGTGCTTCTATACTTTTTTCCCATATGCTGATTGGTGATCCTTTTGTTTGATGCATTTGGTACGTTTCTAGTGCATCTTCTATGGTGTCATTAGAGGGCAATGGATGAATTGTATAATGGTCTAAAGTGTTTGATATTGTAGCAGGATCTAGGAGGTCAAATTGACCAGCTTCTTGTGTCTCTTGAATTATTTCAGTTGTATCTTTCAAGTTTTCTTCAATATTAATTTCTTTGTAATATTCATTATTCTCTTTAAGATATTGCAGGGCTTCTCTAACTTCATGTAAATCTACCAGTTGTTGCCAACTTTTTTTGTCTTTTGTAGGTACTCCATTTGCCAAGATAATTAAAGATTGTTGCATTGGACGTTGCACTCCTAGAGTGTGCACATTTACTTTTAGATTTAATGGTAAATACACTACTTTTTCACGAATAGCTTTCACTAATTCAGAGGGAGGTAATTTTGCAGTTTTTGGTTGAAGGCGTATTATTGCTTGAAATGGGTGCACTGTTTGAATTATGATGCTCTCATATAAATTAAGTTGTTGAAGGGGTTTTGGTAGTGGATATAATTCCAAGTTATGTGTGATAGCACTTGAAGGAGTTTGGTTGTTGTCAAGTCTTGTAGTGCAGTAACTGCAAAGTATTATGGGGTCAGTTATTTCGTATTTGTTATCTGCTATAAGGTAGAGAGCTTATTCAAACCATTCAGAATCTTCATTGTCTTCTATATTGTATGATAGGTCTACAGTTTTTGTGTTACTTTTATAAAAGTTCTGCAGCAACATACACACACGTGGTTTGGTACTTCAGCTGAATTACTTTCAAATTTTAGTATTTCTTTTTTGTATGTGTGTAGTGAAAGGTTGCCATGTGCAGAATTGTTACGAAGTTGGTTTACAGCTAATAAATCTTGTAAGTGGGTTTCACTTCCAAAATATTTTGTCTGGATATAGTCGATTTCTTCTAGTAGGTCTTTTGCTGTACCATGTAGAAGAATGTTATTTAAATTGGCTAGTGCTAAAGCAGGACTTTTAGCATAGTACAGTTTATATACTAGATTTCTTATACTTGCATGATGTGTTGATATCCTTTTGATATCATGGAAGGTTGTTTTGCAAGTAGGTCCTGTAATGCAGGCCAATGAATGTCCTTGTAGTCCTGTGTACTTGCGTACTGGACAAGCATCCATATTTTGCAGTAGTTTAATTTTGATTTTGTCTTTGCTTTTCACATATTGATTGAGGAATTGGCGTAAAGACTTGAAAAAATGTTTAGGAATGTTACATATTGACAGGCATGGCCATTTGTACACTAGACGTTCTGATTCAGTTGAATGGAGGGGTAATTCTAAGTTTTCAGGGCATATTTCTGTAAGGAGTACTTCTTGTTCCATTATGGTATTATTAACTTTTTCATAACCTCGACCACTGCTATGTATGGCAATTGTATTTGTTTGGTTTTGTTTGTACGCTTCTTCATTAAAGTATGGTTCTGTGCTCGTAGTGTGACTCCATTCACCTCCGCAGATACTTAAGAAGTTCATCTGTTGACATTTTGTTTATTGAGAAGTCTTTTTTGTAATTTAGTTATTAGTTTTGTTAGTGGTTTCATTTTGTTTTACACTAAAATAAATAACTTTCTTTTGAGAAGAATTGCACTATCTATCAGCGCTTCTAAAATTAATTTCCTACGATAGGTGTAAGCATTGAACCTGATTTCTCCTGTTTTTATAAGATTCTGAAGGACTTTGTGACGGAACATTTTGGCTAAAATACTTCTCTTTGTATGCTTACTTTGCACTATATTAAAATTTAAAGTAGTAGATTTATCTGTAGTGATAGCTGAATTTCTGTTAATTGTTTTTTGGTTTGTTTTACATTTTGATAGAGGAGGCAAAGTTTTTGTACTTGAAACTTCTTGTGTTTCACTAAATGACTGTATTAGCTGTTTTGTTTCAACTTTTATACACAAATTCTGCTAGAGATGGATGCTTATGTTGGACACTTTTATTTTCATTTGCTCCACTTCTGTGTTGCTTTCTACGGATTTGACTTTTGGTAGGCATTCTTTAGGGTCTGTTAAAAAAAATAAAGAAGGTATGGGTTGGGGTGTTCTGCAATGTATGTGTGCTGTGTGCATGAGTGTTTGAGTAAGATGATGTATGTAATGGTGTCTGATTGTGCATTGGGAACTACAACTAGTAGGGATGTGTATTCTTCAATTAATATGTTACTAAACTCAGGTTCAGATGATAGAAAAAAATAAGCTAGTGGTGTGGAGAAGTACAAATAGTAAATCTAATGTATACAATAAAAACAGTTGTTTGTTCTATAATATGAAAATTCTAGCGGTTGAGTTGGGTAATTTGTGTGTCCAAAAGTAGGAATTTGTGTGCCATTCTTGCTGTAAATCGCTGTCTAAGACATGTTGATTTTTGGACAGAATGATGCACAATCTCTATTTTCTGGCACAGAAATAGCATGAATTAACTTTACAGTATGTTTGAGTAATAATACAAATATTATGGTGATATTCTATTTACTTTTTTTCTAAAATGAGCAGTTTAATTCTTAGTTCTTCTTTGTTCTTGAAATTCGGCTGCTTCTTTTCAGGAGAATGGTCTTCACTGCAATTGTAAAAGAAACAAATGAGTAATTTTGTTTGTATATAGCATTGTTTTTAATTTAGATATTGATTTTTTTAATTGAAATCCTCAGCACCTTCCTTAAAACCATTAAAACTATCTTATTCACATAAGATACGTCGCACCAGTTCAATACATATGATATGTTCTTAATGAACAAATTGTATTGCAATGAGTAACTGTAACAAACAAAATAGCTTTAGTATGTCTTGTGAAATTCATAATGTAACACTGAATACCACAATTTCTGTAACTAAGCTGTTCTAGGTAATAGTGCCTCAATGTCATGCTTAAATTAAAGTAATCAAATAAATAAAAAAATAAAAAAATGTAATTGTATAAGTATTAATTTTTGAGATTGGAACATAGAGTGTGCATGCATGCAATTTTGTTTGAATATATGTAGCCTATACATTTCATTTAAAAAATGTTAGTTTAACATGATTTGATAGTGTGCGTATAAAGAAAGTAAATAGTATAAAGGTTTATAAGTGATAGTTGATTTTAGGAAATTGGAAAAAAGACAGTAGATTCATTTTACAGATTACACAAGCTAAAAGTCAGTTTGAAAATGTGTTCATGTACTGTACAGAAAATATGCATACCTGTAATTTGTGTTCATGCATATGGATATGCATGGAGCTGCAAGTAGAAATCTTGGAGACTTGTACAGTATTTCTTGTAGATGGTGCTTGCCAATGATATGACACTTATACTCAGAGAGATTCACAGTACATTTGCAGTGCTGATCTATGATGATGCAGTTAGATGTAGAGGTCTTGAATGTGATTGGTGCATGGTCATGTGAATTCTTAGCTACATCCAATGAAGGAATGGCACAGAGAGTGAAGTGGAAATGGTAGAAGGGCTGTTCATGTTACGATATGTCCGCGGACATGGCGGTAGTTCGCGGATATCGGGAGTTACATCCGGGGATTTTTGGGTTCAGAAGTCATGCAAATGAGAATAAGCACTGAAAGGGATTGGTCAGGAAAGTTTAGTGGGTGTGTTGTGCCAGGAGAGAGTTTCTCAGATACTCTTTTTGCTGAGAGAACAACAGATAGCTATGGCTGTGTGTTTCAGAAAACAGATTGTTTGGATTTTGGGAGATTCGTGGATACATTGGTTGAAGGTGCATGCAAAAAGCTGTGTAGTAGCTGTAGATCTTGGATTTCCACATGTGGAAGTACACTGGCATGGAATACGTGGAATGAAGTGGTTGGACTTGCTACCTCTCTGTGCTACTTTGGAAACAAAGCAACATCCAGACATAATTGTAATTCATTGTGGAGGGAACAGTTTAGGACATGTGTCTGGAATTTCTTTGCAATTTGCTATGAAAGAAGGACTTGGGAAAGTCATGGACATGTTTCCTAATTCTCAAGTAATATTTTCACGGATTGCGCAGAGACAAATGTGGCTTCGTTCTTCTTCATTTGGTCCACAAATGGAAAAAGCAAGGCGCAATGTTAATAAGGCTGTCTGTGCATTTCTAAGAGATTTTGGCATGTCCCCTTTTAACAATGAAAATATTATGTTTCGTAGTACATACATTTTTCGCAGAGATGGAGTCCATCTTACTTATGCCGGCAATCAGATTTTTCTGAGAGATGTACAAAATGCATTGCAACCTTTTTTAGAAATACAGCATCCATTTTGAAGTAGGTGTTAAGTATTTATAATTTTTGACATACAAACACCTCCCAAAGGCTCTTTTTAGAGCCACCACTTCCTCCCAGAGAAAAATTCATTGGTAACTATAGGGTAGCACCCCAATTTTTTTAATGTTCACAAACTCTCCGCGGACTTTTAAGAAATACAAAGGGCCCTGCTTTATTTATCTTCACTTCTATTTTTTAACTGTGAAAGGTGGCTCTGAAAAGAGCCTTATTTTTTTGATTTCTGTAATTTTGTATTTTTTTGGGTTTTTTAGACACGACACACTAGGAGAGGAGGGTAAAGGAGGGTAAAGGGGGGGGACACCAACCACAGGGATAAGAAAGGGTGAGCTGAGAGAGGAAGATGTAGAGTGGGATTTATTTGGGTAGTGAGCAGGTCTTCTTGTGCTCTGAGACGATAGTCTCAAAAGCACTCCGAAGTCGCTCCCCCCTGCAGAGTAATGTGTCACAGTACATACATACAACTGTGACCCTCGAAAGATAAAGGTCATCAGAATTCTGTATGGCCTGTGAGGCAGCTTTAGGAAGACGCTGTTCCATAGAGGTGGTCCTTGTGGTGACAGGATCAGAAACATAGGATGAAGTAGAGGAAATCAACCTACTACGTTCTTCGCAAGGTACAACCTTGCGAATAGCCCCAGAGTGAAATGACCTCAGGTGTCGATTCATGGTCGTGGTCCCAAAGCTGTATGAACCGTGCTTCCCGCGACTGAGTATCATATTGCACTCATTGCAGATAACACAGTTCGCATGAGCCTTAGGACCATTCCCATAAATGGAAAATAACCGCCACACCCAAGACTCAAGTCTAGTGCGGGTAGTAGGGATTTCCTCTACCTCATTCTCGTCATCCTCTTCTTCCTCCTCTGCATCCTCACTCCTGTTCCCCTCTTCAGGCCCTTAGGGAAGGTGGTGGTGGTGGAGGTGGTGGGGGTGGTGCTGAAGCAGGTGCAGCACCAGGTGGCAGTTCTGCAGCCAGGGATGCCATCTCAATGGTGTAATCAGCAAGTTGCTGGAGAAATAGCTGTGCTCTGAAGAATAGCCAGAAACACAATGAGAATAAGCTCTAGGGCATGGTCTTTTATAGGGGTGCTTGTACGCAGTTTGCGGACATGCGTGCTGTCTGCGGACAGATCAAACACAAAAAAGGGTTCAAAAAGTTTCAAAAGATATGTAGAAACTCAGGATTACTATGTGGGACTTGTGCCATGATGAGTTTTTATGGAAAAATATTGTGGATTACTCGAAAATGTACTTTTAAATTGTTCGGGGACACGAACAGTGTCCGCATTCAGAACACACGATCAGCATGGGTGCGGTCACATGATCCCTTCGCGAACAGGTTCGCGAAGGAAGCTCCTGTCCACAGGACACCAAATGCACGGACATTGGTTTGCGTTTGCGCGTTGATGTTCTACGGACAGTGTTCGGGTCCTGAATTAATTAAAAGTGTGTCACACATCAAACACACATTTCTGGACATCGCGTATGTTCTAGAACAGTTTAAACTTGCTAGCGAGCACAACGGACAGATATGGTGTTCTTTAGGACACTTCCATTTTCGTTTGATTACAAACTTTTCAGGGCATCAATTGTGTTCTTAGAACAGTTTGAACTTGCTAGCGAACAGTACGGACAGGTATAGTGTTCGTTAGGACACCTCCATTTTCATTTAATTACGAACATTTCAGGACACCGCTTGTGTTCTTAGAAGAGTTTCAACTTGGTAGCGAACAGTACGGACAGGTATAGTGTTCTTTATTAGGGCACCTCCATTTTCGTTTAATTACGAACATTTCAGGACACCAATTGGGTTCTTAGAACAGTTTCAACTTTCTAGCGAACAATATGGACAGGTATAGTGTTCTTCAGGACACCTCCATTTTCGTTTAATTACGAACATTTCAGGACACCGCTTGTGTTCTTAGAACAGTTTCAACTTGCTAGCGAACAGTACGGACAGGTATAGTGTTCTTTAGGACACCGCCATTTTCGTTTAATTACGAACATTTCGGGACACCGCTTGTGTTCTTAGAACAGTTACAACTTGGTAGCGAACAGTACGGACAGGTATAGTGTTCTTTATTAGGGCACCTCCATTTTCTTTTAATTACGAACATTTCAGGACACCAATTGGGTTCTTAGAACAGTTTCAACTTTCTAGCGAACAATATGGACAGGTATAGTGTTCTTCAGGACACCTCCATTTTCGTTTATTTACGAACATTTCAGAACACCCACGCTGTCCGTGGACATCTACATTGTTTTTAAAAAAATAAAAAATGGGAAGTAATTACAACACAATATAAAAATTTAACTTTATTTCGCATATATTAATAATTTATGACAGAGAAGGTGAGGCAGAAACAGAAACAAAAACAGGAGAATTAGGGGTTTCAACATGATTGGTATCAGGTGAAGAAGGGATGGAAGTCTCATCAAAACTTTTGGATTATGGAGAGGGTTTGGGGATAATTGACTGGGATATGGTGAGGGGGGACAAGTACATGTGGGACAATGGTATGAGGTTTTTGTTTTAAAATGATCCTCAACAAAAGTTTTCAAATTATTAAAATTGCTCAATAATAAATCTATTTTTTTCTTTTAAGCTGTCAAGCGTGTTTTCCATAACAGTTTCTTCAGACATATTTTCTATTTTGGTATGCTCTGTACAAAAAGAAATATATATGTTAAATATATATAAAATAATAACAATGAAATGGTTTATATTGTAAAGTGTGTACCATTAGCTTCACTATTTTCTGACATTTCGTCATGTGGGAAATGTTCCTCTAGCCATTCCAGAGTACTAGACATTTCTGTGAGAAAAAAAAAATATATATTTTTTTTTAAATCTAATACAGAAAGTTTATAAAGATATGAGTAAAATGATATACACTTACTATTTCAGGTAAGATATGTTCTGAGTACTCTGTAGGTCTGGTCTTGGTCTTAGTTGTGGAGTGTCTGTGAGGTAATTATGTTGGAAGCCTATTTATCTTCTCTTGGTTATTCCATTTTAGAATATATTGTATTTAAATGAATGATAAGTGCGGTACATATATGGGTTAAATTTCTTATGTATTACTACATATAATATGTATGTGTACTACTTTGTGATTTTTTTTAATGTTATCATGTTGTAATATAACAATTAAACATACCCCCCCCAGACTTTTTAGGTAGTGGTACTGTTGTCCGGATATGTCCGCGGACATCAAAAATGTTTGCGGACATTACATTCAGTAGAAGTGGTGTACATAAAGTCAAAGTTACTATTGTTAAGCTTTGCTACTAAAAACCTATGAAATTCAGTAAAAAAAACTTTGTTAAAGGGACGTTATGGTTAAGTTGTGCTACTAAAAACCTATGAAATTCAGTGAAAAAAACTTTGTTAAAGGGACGTTATGGTTCCAAGTAAAACCGAAAAACCCTTGAAATTCGCCAGTTATGGTAAGCTAAGCAACCATGACTCGCGCCACCACCGTGCACTGCTAAGACTAACACCCAGGACATCAAAGATGACATCACAAATGAGCAGGGGGTGGAAAGAACGGAGACACGGGACATGAGCGGGAAAGAAGGGAGACACGGGGCATGAGCGGGGGCTGGGGGGGAAGAAGGGAGACACGGGGCATGAGTGGGGGGTGAGGGGGGAAGAAGGGAGACACGGGGCATGAGCGGGGTGTGGGGGTGAACAGGGGAGACACGGGCCATGAGCGGGGGAAAAGGAGGGAGACAGACACGGAGCATGAGCGGGGGTGAACAGGAGAGACATGGGGCATGAGCGGGGGTAGGGCAAGGTGGGGCCCCCATTCCCGCTCATGCCCTGTGTCTGCCCTGTTCCAACAGTGCAGGCACGGGGCATGAGCGGGGGGTGGGGGAGGAAAGAAGGGAGACACGGGGCATGAGCAGGGAGTGGGGGGAAGAAGGGAGACAGAGGGCATGAGCGGGGGAACAAGAGGTCAACAAGAGGCAGCATAGGGGAGGCAAAAGGAAGACACGGGGCATGCACGGTAGTGGGGGGCAACAGGAGAGAGACACAGGGCATGAGTGGGGGGTGGGGGGTACAGGAGACAGACACGGGGCATAAGCGGGGGGTGGGGGGCAACAGGAGAGAGACACGGGGCATGAGCGGGGGTGGGGGGGCAACAGGAGACAGATATGGGGAAAGAGCGGGGGGTGGGGGCCAACAGGAGACAGATACGGGGCATGAGCGGGGTGGGGAGAACAGGAGACAGATACGGGGCATGAACAGGGGGTGGGGAGAACAGGGGACAGACACGGGGCATGAGCGGGGGAGTGGGGGGCAACAGGAGAGAGACACGGGGCATGAGCGGGGGGTGGGGGGCAACAGGAGAGAGACAGGGGGCATGGGTGTGGGGCAACAGGAGACAGACACGGGGCATGAGCGGGGGGTGGGGGGAACAGGAGGCAGACACGGGGCATGAGCGAGGGGTGGGGGGACAGAAGACAGATACGTGGCATAAGCGGGGGTGGGGGCAACAGGAGAGACACAGGGCATGAGCGGGGGGTGGGGGGTTCAGGAAACAGACACGGGGCATGAGCAGAGGGTGGGGGCAACAGGAGAGAGACATGGAGCATGAGCGGGTGGGGGGAACAGGAGACAGACATAGGGCATGAGCGGGGTGGGCAACAGGAGAGAGACACGGGGCATGAGCGGGTGGGAGGACCAGGAGTCAGACACGGGGCATGAGCGGGAAGTGGGGGGGTACAGGAGAGAGACACGGGGCATGAGCGGGGGGTGGGGGGCCCAACAGAGACAGACACAGGGCATGAGCAGGGGGTGGGGGGCAACAGGAGACAGACACGGGGCATGAGCGGGGGGTGGGGGGCAACAGGAGACAGACATGGGGCATGAGAGGGGGTGGGGAGAACAGGAGACAGACACGGGGCAAGAGCGGGGGTTGGGGGCCAACAAGAGAGATGCACAGGCCATGAGCGGGTGGGGGGAACAGGAGACAGACAAGGGGCATGAGCGGGTGTGGGGAACAGGAGACAGACACGGGGCATGAGCGGGGGGTGAGGGGCAACAGGAGACAGACACGGGGCATGAGCGGGGGGTGGGGAGAACAGGAGACAGACACGGGGCGTGAGCAGGGTTTTTTGGGGCAACAGGAGACTGACACGGGGCATGAGCGGGGGTGGGAGGAACAGGAGACAGACACGGGGCATGAGCGGGGGGTGGGGGACAACAGGAGAGAGACACGGGGCATGAGCGGGGGTGGGGGTACAGGAGACAGACAAGGGGCATGAGCAGGGGGTGGGGCAACAGGAGAGAGACACGGAGCATGAGCGGGGGGGTGGGGGGCAACAGGAGACAGACATGGGGCATGAGTGGGGGGACAACAGGAGACAGACACGGGGCATGAGCGGGGGGTGGGGAGAACAGGAGACAGACACAGAGCATGAGCAGGGGGCGGGGGGCAACAGGAGACAGACACAGGGCATGAGCGGGGGGGTGGGGGAACATGAAACAGACACGGGGCATGAGCGGGGCATGGGGGGAACAACAGACACGGGGCATGAGCGGGGGGTGGGGAGAACAGGAGAGAGACACGGGGCATGAGCGGGGGGTTGGGGGGCAACAGGAGACAGACACGGGGCATGAGCGGGGGGTGAGAGGAACAGGAGACAGACACGGGGCATGATTGGGGGGTGGGGAGAACAGAAGACAGACACGGGGCATGAGCGGGGGGGCAACAAGAGAGAGACACGGGCATGAGCCGGGGGTGGGAGGAACAGGAGACAGACACGGGGCATGAGTGGGGGGTGGGGAGAACAGGAGACAGACATGGGGCATGAGCGGGGGGTGGGGGGCAACAAGAGAGAGACACGGGGCATGAGCGAGTGGAGGGAACAGGAGACAGACACAGGGCATGAGGGGGTGGGGGTGAACAGGGGAGACACGGGCCATGAGCAGGGGGTGGGGGGAAACAGGGGAGACACGGGCCATGAGCGGGGGGAAAAGGAGGGAGACAGACCTGGAGCATGAGCGGGGGTGAACAGGAGAGACATGGGGCATGAGCGGGGGTAGGGCAAGGTGGGGCCCCCACCCCCGCTCATGCCCCGTGTCTACCCTGTTCCATCAGTGCAGACACAGGGCATGAGAGGGGGGTGGGTGGGAAGAAGGGAGACACGGGGCATGAGCAGGGAGTGGGGGGGAAAGGAAGACACGGGGCATGAGCGGGAGGTGGGGGGAGAAGGGAGACACGAGGCATGAGCAGGGGTGGGTGGAACAAGAGGTCAACAAGGGGCATCATAGGAGTGAGGGACAAGAGGAAGACACGGGGCATGAACGGTGGTGGGGGGCAACAGGAGAGAGACACGGGGCATGAGCGGGGGGTGGGAGGTACAGGAGACAGACACGGGGCATGAGCAGGTGGTGGGGGGCAACAGGAGAGAGACACGGGGCATGAGCAGGGAGTAGGGGGCAACAGGAGACAGACGCGGGGCATGAGCATGGGGTGGGGCCAACAGGAGAGAGACATGGGGCATGAGCGGGGGGGTGGGGAGAACAGGAGACAGACACGGGGCATGAGCGGGGAGTGGGGGGTGGGGGGAACAGGAGACAGACACGGGGCATGAGCAGGGGGTGGGGGGCAATAGGAGACAGACACGGGGCATGAGCAGGGGGTGGAGAGAACAGGAGACAGACACGGGGCATGAGCGGGGGGTTGGGGGGCAACAGGAGACAGACAAGGGGCAATGAGCGGGGGGTGGGGGGAAGAGGAGAGACAGCTACGGGGCATGAGCGGGGGGTGGGGAGGAGGGAGAGAGACACACGGGGCATGAGCGGGGGGTGGGGGGGAGGGAGAGAGACACGGGGCATGAGCGGGGGTGGGGGGGAGGGAGAGAGACACACGGGGCATGAGCGGGAGGTGGGGTGAGGGAAAGATACACACGAGGCATGAGCGGGGGGTGGGGGGAGGAAGGAGAGACACACGGGGCATGAGCGGGGGCTGGAGGGGAGGGAGAGAGACACACGGGGCATGAGCGGGGGGTGGGGGAGAGGGGAGAGACACGGGGCATGAGCGGGGGTGGGTGGAGGGATGAGAACACACGGGGCATGAATGGGGGTGGGAGGAGGGAGAGAGACACACGCGGCATGAGCGGGGGGTGGGGGAGAGACACACGGGGCATGAGCGGGGGTGGGAGGCGGGGAGAGACACGGGGCATGAGCGGGGAGTGGGGGGGAGGGAGAGAGACACACGGGGCATGAGCTGGGGTGGGGGGATGGAGAGAGACACACGGGGCGTGAGCGGGGCTGGGGGTGAACAGGGGAGACACGGGCCATGAGGGGGGGGAAAGGAGGGAGACAGACACGGTGCATGAGCGGGGGTGGGGGTGAACAGGAGAGACACGGGGCATGAGCAGGGTAGGGCAAGGTGGGGCCCCACCCCCGCTCATGCCCGTGTCTGCCCTGCTCCAACAGGGCAGCAGACATGGGGCATGAGCAGGGGGTGGGGGGAAAGAAGGGAGACACGGGGCATGAGCGGGGGGTGGGTGGAACAAGAGGTCAACAAGGGGCATCATAGGTGGGGGGACAAGAGGAAGACACGGGGCATGAGCAGGGGGTGGGAGGGAACAGGAGGAAGACACAGGGCATCAGCGAGGAGTGGGGGGGACAGGAGGAAGACACGGGTCATGAGCGGGTGTGGGGGAAACAAGAGGTCAACAAGGGGCATCATAGGAGGGGGGGACAAGAGGAAGACACGGGGCATGAGTGGTGGTGGGGGGGTACAGGAGACAGACACGGGGCATGAGCAGGGGGTGGGGGGAACAGGAGACAGACACGGGGCATGAGCAGGGGGTGGGGGGAACAGGAGACAGACACGGGGCATGAGCGGGGTGTAGGGGGAACAACAGAGAGACATGGGGCATGAGCGGGGGTGGGGGGCAACAGGAGACAGACACGGGACATGAGCGGGGGGTGGGGCCTACAGGAGAGAGTCACGGGGCATGAGCGGGGGGTGGGGAGAACAGGAGACAAACATGGAGCATGAGCGGGGGTGGGGGGAACAGGAGACAGATATGGGGCATGAGAGGGGGGTGGGAGAACAGGATTCAGACACGGGGCATGAGCGGGGGATTGGGGGCAACAGGAGACAGACACGGGGCATGAGCGGGGGGTGGGGGGTACAGCAGACAGACACGGGGCATGAGCGGGGCAACAGGAGACAGACACGGGACATGAGCGGGGGGTGGGGGATCAAGAGACAGACATGGGGCATGAGCGTGGGTTGGGGGAACAGAAGACAGACACGGGGCAAGAGCAGGGGGTGGGGGGCAACAGGGTAGAGACACGGGGCATGAGCGGGTAGGGGGACCAGGAGACAAACACGGGGCATGAACAGGGTGTGGGGGGCTACAGGAGACAGACCCGGGGTATGAGCAGGGGGTGGGGGGCAACAGGAGAGAGACACGGGAGATGAGCAGGGGGTGGGGTGACAGGGGAGAGACACGGGGCATGAGCAAGGGGTGGGGGGTACAGGAGACAGATACGGGACATGAGCGGGGGGGCAACAGGAGAGAGACACGGGGCATGAGCGGGTGGGGGAACAGGAGACAGACACAGGCATGAGCGGGGGTGGGGGGGTACAGGAGACATACACGGGGCATGAGCGGGGGTTGGGAGGCAACAGGAGAGAGACATGGGGCATGAGCGGGGGGTGAAGGGAACAGGAGACAGACACGGGGCATGAGCGGGGGGTGGGGGGAACAACAGAGACAGTCACGGGGCATGAGCGGGGGGCAACAGGAGACAGACACAGGGCATGAGCAGGGGGTGGGGGGGAAACAGGAGACAGACACGGGGCATGAGCGGGGGTGGGGGGAACAGGAGGCAGGCACAGGGCATGAGCAGGGGTGGGGAGAACAGGAGACAGACACGGGGCATGAGCGGGGGTGGGGGGCAACAGGAGACATACACGGGGCATGAGTGGGGGGTGGGAGGCAACAGGAGAGACACGGGGCATGAGCAGGGGGTGGGGGGAACAGGAGATAGACACAGGGCATGAGCAGGGGTGGGGGGAACAGGAGACAGATGGGGCATGAGTGGGTGGTGGGGAGAACAGGAGACAGACACGGGGCATGAGCGGGGGGTGGGGGCAGCAGGAGACAGACACAGGGCATGAGCGGGGGTGAGATGAACAGGAGACAGACACAGGGCATGAATGGGGGGTGGGGAGAACATGAGACAGACACGGGGCATGAGCGGGGGGGTGGGGGCAACAAGAGAGAGACACGGGACATGAGCGGGTGGGGGAACAGGAGACAGACACGGAGCATGAGCGGGTGGGGGCAACAGGAGACAGACACGGGGCATGAGCAAGGGTGTGGGGGGCAACAGGAGAGACACGGGGCATGAGCGGGGGGTGGGGGGAACAGGAGACAGACACGGGGCATGAGCAGGGGTGGGGAGAACAGGAGACAGACGCGGGGCATGAGCAGGGGGTGTGGGGGGCAACAGGAGACAGACACGGGGCATGAGCGGGGGTGGGGGAACAGGAGACAGGCACGGGGCATGAGCGGGGGTGGGGGGCAACAGGAGACAGACACGGGGCATGAATGGGGGGTGGGAGGCAACAGGAGAGACACAGGGCATGAGCAGTGGGTGGGGGGAACAGGAGATAGACACTGGGCATTAGCGGGGATGGGGGAACAGGAGACAGACACGGGGCATGAGCGGGGGGTGGGGGAACAACAGACACGGGGCATGAGCGGGGGGTGGGGAGAACAGGAGACAGACACGGGGCATGAGCGGGGGGGTTAGGGGGCAACAGGAGACAGACACGGGGCATGAGCGGGTGGGGGGAACAGGAGACAGACACAGGGCATGAGCGAGGGGGTAGGGGGCAACAGGAGAGACACGGGGCATGAGCGGGGGGTGGGGGGAACAGGAGACAGACACGGGGCATGAGCGGGGGTGGGGAGAACAGGAGACAGATGCGGGGCATGAGCAAGGGGTGTGGGGGGCAACAGGAGACAGACACGGGGCATGAGCGGAGGGTGGGGGGAAGAGGAGACAGATATGGGACATGAGCGGGGAGAACAGAAGACAGACACGGGGCATGAGCGGGGAGAACAGAAGACAGACACGGGGCATGAGCGGGGGGTGGGGGGAGACAGACATGGGGCATGAGCGGGGGGCAACAGGAGACAGACACTTGGCATGAGCGGGGGGTGGGGATAACAGGAGTCAGACACGGGGCATGAGCGGGGGAAACAGGAGAGAGACACGGGGCATGAGTGGGTGGGGGAACAGGAGACAGACATGGGCATGAGCAGGGGGTGGGGGGGTACAGGAGACATACACAGGGCATGAGCGGGGGTTGGGGGGCAACAGGAGAGAGACATGGGGCATGAGCGGGGGGTGGGGGAACAGGAGACAGACACGGGGCATGAGTGGGGGTTGGGGGGTACAGGAGACAGACACGATACATGAGCGGGGGGCAACAGGAGAGAGACACGGGGCATGAGCGGGTGGGGGAACAGGAGACAGACACGGGCATGAGCGGGGGGTGGGGGGGTACAGGAGACATACACGGGGCATGAGCGGGGGTTGGGGGGCAACAGGAGATAGACATGGGGCATGAGCGGGGGCTGGGTGGAACAGGAGACAGACACGGGGCATGAGCGGGGGGTGGGGGGAACAACAGAGACAGACAAGGGCATGAGCGGCGGGTAACAGGAGACAGACACGGGCTATGAGCCGGGGGTGTGGGGCAACAGGAGAAAGACACGGGGCATGAGCGGGGGGTGGGGAGAACAGGAGACAGACACGGGGCATGAGCTGGCGTGGGGGGCAACAGGAGACAGACACGGGGCATGAGCGGGGGTGAGAGGAACAGGAGACAGACACAGGGCAAGAGCGGGGGTGGGGAGAACATGAGACAGACACGGGGCATGACCGGGGGGTGGGGGCAACAAGAGAGAGACACGGGGCATGAGCGGGTGGGGGGAACAGGAGACAGACACGGGGCATGAGCGGGTGGGGGCAACAGGAGACAGACACAGGGCATGAGCGAGGGGGTGGGGGGCAACAGGGGAGACATGGGGCATGAGCGGGGGGTGGGGGGAACAGGAGATGGACACGGGGCATGAGCGGGGGTGGGGAGAACAGGAGACAGATGCGGGGCATGAGCAGGAGGTGTGGGGGGCAACAGGAGACAGACACGGGGCATGAGCAGGGGGTGGGGGGCAACAGGAGAGAGACACGGGGCATGAGCAGGGGGTGGGGTGACAGGAGAGAGACACGGGGCATGAGCAAGGGGTGGGGGGTACAGGAGACAGACACGGGACATGAGCGGGTGGGCAACAGGAGAGAGACACAGGGCATGAGCAGGTGGGGGAACAAGAGACAGACACGGGCATAAGCGGGGGGTGGGGGGTACAGGAGAGAGACATGGGGCATGAGCGGGGGATGGGGGGAACAGGAGACAGACACGGGGCATGAGCGGGGGCAACAGGAGACAGACACGGGACATGAGCGGGGGGTGGGGGATCAGGAGACAGACATGGGGCATGAGCGGGGGGTGGGGGAACAGAAGACAGACACGGGGCAAGAGCGGGGGGTGGGGAGCAACAGGAGATGGACACGGGGCATGAGCGGGGGTGGGGAGAACAGGAGACAGACGCGGGGCATGAGCAGGAGGTGTGGGGGGCAACAGGAGAGAGACACGGGGCATGAGCAGGGGGTGGGGTGACAGGAGAGAGACACGGGGCATGAGCAGGGGGTGGGGTGACAGGAGAGAGACACGGGGCATGAGCAAGGGGTGGGGGGTACAGGAGACAGACACGGGACATGAGCGGGTGGGCAACAGGAGAGAGACACAGGGCATGAGCAGGTGGGGGAACAGGAGACAGACACGGGCATAAGCGGGTGGTAGGGGGTACAGGAGAGAGACATGGGGCATGAGCGGGGGATGGGGGAACAGGAGACAGACACGGGGCATGAGCAGGGGCAACAGGAGACAGACACGGGACATGAGCGGGGGGTGGGGGATCAGGAGACAGACATGGGGCATGAGCGGGGGGTGGGGGAACAGAAGACAGACACGGGGCAAGAGCGGGGGGTGGGGAGCAACAGGAGAGAGACACGGGGCATGAGCGGGTAGGGGGACCAGGAGACAGACACGGGGCATGAACGGGGTGTGGGGGGCTACAGGAGTCAGACCCGGGGTATGAGCAGGGGGTGGGGGGCAACAGGAGAGAGACACGGGACATGAGCAGGGGGTGGGGTGACAGGAGAGAGACACGGGGCATGAGCAAGGGGTGGGGGGTACAGGAGACAGACACGGGACATGAGCGGGGGGCAACAGGAGAGAGACACGGGGCATGAGCGGGTGGGGGAACAGGAGACAGACACGGGCATGAGCGGGGGTGGGGGGTACAGGAGACATACACGGGGCATGAGCGGGGGTTGGGGGGCAACAGGAGAGAGACATGGGGCATGAGCGGAGGGTGGGGGGTACAGGAGACAGACACGGGGCATGAGCGGGGGGTGGGGGGAACAACAGAGACAGTCACGGGGCATGAGCGGGGGGCAACAGGAGACATACACAGGGCATGAGCGGGGGGTGGGGGGCAACAGGAGACAGACATGGGGCATGAGCGGGGGTGGGGGGAACAGGAGGCAGGCACAGGGCATGAGCAGGGGTGGGAAGAACAGGAGACAGACACGGGGCATGAGCGGGGGTGGGGGGCAACAGGAGACAGACACGGGGCATGAGTGGGGGGTGGGAGGCAACAGGAGAGACACGGGGCATGAGCAGGGGGTGGGGGGAACAGGAGATAGACACAGGGCATGAGCAGGGGTGGAGGGAACAGGAGACAGACACGGGGCATGAGTGGGGGGTGGGGAGAACAGGAGACAGACACGGGGCATGAGCGGGGGTTGGGGGCAACAGGAGACAGACACAGGGCATGAGCGGTGGGTGAGAGGAACAGGAGACAGACACAGGGCATGAATGGGGGGTGGGGAGAACATGAGACAGACACGGGGCATGAGCGGGGGGGTGGGGGCAACAAGAGAGAGACACAGGGCATGAGCGGGTGGGGGGAACAGGAGACAGACACGGGGCATGAGCGGGTGGGGGCAACAGGAGACAGACACTGGGCATGAGCTAGGGTGTGGGGGGCAACAGGAGAGACACGGGGCATGAGCGGGGGGTGGGGAGAACAGGAGACAGACACGGGGCATGAGCGGGGGGGTTGGGGGGCAACAGGAGACAGACACGGGGCATGAGCGGGGGATGAGAGGAACAGGAGACAGACACAGGTCATGAGCGGGGGGTGGGGAGAACATGAGACAGACACGGGGCATGAGCGGGGGGTAGGGGCAATAAGAGAGAGACACAGGGCATGAGCGGGTGGGGTGAACAGGAGACAGACACGGGGCATGAGCGGGTGGGTGCAACAGGAGACAGACACAGGGCATGAGCGAGGGGGTAGGGGGCAACAGGAGAGACACGGGGCATGAGCGGGGGGTGGGGGGAACAGGAGAAAAACACGGGGCATTAGCGGGGGTGGGGAGAACAGGAGACAGATGCGGGGCATGAGCAAGGGGTGTGGGGGGCAACAGGAGACAGACATGGGGCATGAGCGGAGGGTGGGGGGAAGAGGAGACAGATATGGGACATGAGCGGGGAGAACAGAAGACAGACACGGGGCATGAGCGGGGAGAACAGAAGACAGACACGTGGCATGAGCGGGGGGTGGGGGGAGACAGACATGGGGCATGAGTGGGGGGTGGGGGGCAACAGGAGACAGACGCTTGGCATGAGCGGGGGGTGGGGATAACAGGAGACAGACACGGGGCATGAGCGGGGGGGCAACAGGAGAGAGACACGGGGCATGAATGGGTGGGGGAACAGGAGACAGACACGGGCATGAGCAGGGGGTGGGGGGTACAGGAGACATACACGGGGCATGAGCGGGGGTTGGGGGGCAACAGGAGAGAGACATGGGGCATGAGCGGGGGGTGAGGGGAACAGGAGACAGACACGGGGCATGAGCTGGGGTGGGGGGCAACAGGAGACAGACACGGGGCATGAGCGGGGGGTGGGGAGAACAGGAGACAGACACAGGGCATGAGCTGGGGTGGGGGGCAACAGGAGACAGACACGGGGCATGAGCGGGGGGTGAGAGGAACAGGAGACAGACACAGGGCATGAGCGGGGGTGGGGAGAACATGAGACAGACACGGGGCATGACCGGGGGGAGGGGAGAACAGGAGACAGACACAGGGCATGAGCTGGGGTGGGGGGCAACAGGAGACAGACACGGGGCATGAGCGGGGGTGAGAGGAACAGGAGACAGACACAGGGCATGAGCGGGGGTGGGGAGAACAGGAGACAGACACGGGGCATGAGCGGGTGGGGGGAACAGGAGACAGACACGGGGCATAAGCGGGTGGGGGCAACAGGAGACAGACACAGGGCATGAGCGAGGGGGTGGGGGGCAACAGGAGAGACATGGGGCATGAGCGGGGGGTGGGGGGAACAGGAGATGGACACGGGGCATAAGCGGGGGTGGGGAGAACAGGAGACAGACGCGGGGCATGAGCAGGAGGTGTGGGGGGCAACAGGAGACAGACACAGGGCATGAGCGAGGGGGTGGGGGGCAACAGGAGAGACACGGGACATGAGCGGGTGGGCAACAGGAGAGAGACACGGGGCATGAGCAGGTGGGGGAACAGGAGACACCCCCCGCATGAGCGGGGGGTGAGGGGTACAGGAGACATACACGGGGCATGAGGGGGGGTTTGGGGGCAACAGGAGAGAGACATGGGGCATGAGCGGGGGGTGGGGGGAACAGGAGACAGACACGGGGCATGAGTGGGGGGTGGGGGGAACAACAGAGACTGACACGGGGCATGAGCGGGGGGCAACAGGAGACAGACACGGGGCATGAGCGGGGGGTGGGGGGCAACAGGAGACAGACACGGGGCATGAGTGGGGGGTGGGGAGAAGAGGAGACAGGCACGGGGCATGAGCGGGGGGTGGGGAGAACAGGAGACAGACACGGGGCATGAGCGGGGGTGGGGGGCAACAGTGGACAGACACAGGCATGAGTGGGGGGTGGGAGGCAACAGGAGAGACACGGGGCATGAGCAGGGGGTGGGGGAACAGGAGATAGACACAGGGCATGAGCAGGGGTGGGGGGAACAGGAGACAGATACGGAGCATTAGCGGGGGGTGGGGGGAACAACAGACACGGGGCATGAGTGGGGGGTGGGGAGAACAGGAGACAGACACGGGGCATGAGCAGGGGGTGGGGGGCAACAGGAGACAGACACAGGGCATGAGCGGGGGTGAGAGGAACAGGAGACAGACACAGGGCATAAATGGGGGGTGGGGAGAACATGAGACAGACACGGGGCATGAGCGGGGGGTGGGGGCAACAAGAGAGAGACACGGGGCATGAGCGGGTGGGGGAACAGGAGAGAGACACGGGGCATTAGCAGGTGGGGCAACAGGAGACAGACATGGGGCATGAGCGAGGGGGTGGGGGGCAACAGGAGAGACACGGGGCATGAGCGGGGGGTGGGGGGAACAGGAGACGGACATGGGGCATGAGCGGGGGTGGGGAGAACAGGAGACAGATGCGGGGCATGAGCAGGGGGTGTGGGGGGCAACAGGAGACAGACACGTGGCATAAGCGGGGTTGGGGGAACAGGAGACAGGCACGGGGCATGAGCGGGGGGTGGGGAGAACAGGAGACAGACACGGGGCATGAGCGGGGGTGGGGGGCAACAGGAGACAGACACGGGGCATGAGTGGGGGGTGGGAGGCAACAGGAGAGACACAGGGCATGAGCAGGGGGTGGGGGGAACAGGAGATAGACACTGGGAAAGAGCGGGGGTGGGGGAACAGGAGACAGACACGGGTCATGAGCAGGGGGTGGGGGAACAACAGACACAGGGCATGAGCGGGGGTGGGCAGAACAGGAGACAGACACAGGTCATGAGCGGGGGTGGGGAGAACATGAGACAGACACGGGGCATGAGCGGGGGGTGGGGGCAACAAGAGAGAGACACGGGGCATGAGCGAGTGGTGGGAACAGGAGACAGACACGGGGCATGAGCGGGTGGGGCAACAGGAGACAGACACGGGGCATGAGCGAGGGGGTAGGGGGCAACAGGGGAGACACGGGGCATGAGCGGGGGGTGGGGGGAACAGGAGAGAGATGCGGGGCTTGAGCGAGGGGTGTGGGGGGCAACAGGAGACAGACACGGGGCATGAGCGGAGGGTGGGGGGAAGAGGAGACAGATATGGGACATGAGCGGGGAGAACAGAAGACAGACACGGGGCATGAGCGGGGAGAAAAGAAGACAGACACGGGGCATGAGCGGGGGGTGGGGGGAGACAGACATGGGGCATGAGCGGGGGGTGGGGGGCAAAAGGAGACAGACACGGGGCATGAGCGGGGTGTGGGGATAATAGGAGACAGACACGGGACATGAGCGGGGGGGCAACAGGAGAGATACACGGGGCATGAGTGGGTGGGGGAACAGGAGACAGACACGGGCATGAGCAGGGGGTGGGGGGGTACAGGAGACATACACGGGGCATGAGCGGGTGTTGGGGGCAACAGGAGAGAGACATGGGGCATGGGCGGGGGGTGGGGGAACAGGAGACAGACACGGGGCATGAGCGGGGGGTGGGGGGTACAGGAGACAGACACGGGACATGAACGGGGGGCAACAGGAGAGAGACACGGGGCATGAGCGGGTGGGGGAACAGGAGACAGACACGGGCATGAGCGGGGGGTGGGGGGGTACAGGAGACATACATGGGGCATGAGCGGGGGTTGGGGGGCAACAGGAGAGAGACATGGGGCATGAGCGGGGGGAACAGGAGACAGACATGGGGCATGAGCGGGGGGTGGGGGGAACAACAGAGACAGACACGGGCATGAGCGGCGGGTAACAGGAGACAGACACGGGGCATGAGCGGGGGGTCGGGGGCAACAGGAGACAGACACGGGGCATGAGCGGGGGGCGGGGGGAACAGGAGACAGGGACGGAGCATGAGCGGGGGTGGGGAGAACAAGAGACCGACACGGGGCATGAGCGGGGGTGGGGGGCAACAGGAGACAGACACGGGGCATGAGTGGGGGGTGGGAGGCAACAGGAGAGACACGGGGCATGAGCAGGGGGTGGGGGAACAGGAGATAGACACGGGGCATGAGCGGGTGGGGGGAACAGGAGACAGACACGGGGCATGAGCGGGGGGTGGCGGGAACATCAGACACGGGGCATGAGAGGGGGGTGGGGAGAACAGGAGACAGACACGGGGCATGAGCGGGGGTGGGGGGCAACAGGAGACAGACACGGGTCATGAGCAGGGGGTGAGAGGAACCGGAGACAGACACAGGGCATGAGCAGGGGGTGGGGAGTACATGAGACAGACACGGGGCATGACCGGGGGTGGGGGCAACAAGAGAAAGACACGGGGCATGAGCGGGTGGGGGGAACAGGAGACAGACACGGGGCATGAGCGGATGGGGGCAACAGGAGACAGACACGGGACATGAGCGAGGGGGTGGGGGGCAACAGGAGCGACACGGGGCATGAGCAGGGGGTGGGGGGAACAGGAGACAGACACGGGGCATGAGCGGGGGTGGGGAGAACAGGAGACAGACGCGGGGCATGAGCAGGGGGCATGGGGTGCAACAGGAGACAGACACAGGGCATGAGCGGGGGGGTGGGGGGAACAGGAGACAGGCACGGGGCATGAGCGGGGGGTGGGGAGAACAGGAGACAGACACGGGGCATGAGCGGGGGTAAGGGGCAACAGGAGACAGACACGGGGCATGAGTGGGGGGTGGGAGGCAACATGAGAGACACGGGGCATGAGCAGGGGTGGGGGAACAGGAGATAGACACGGGGCATGAGTGGGGGTGGGGGAAACAGGAGACAGACATGGGGCATGAGTGGGGGGTGGGGGTAACAACAGACAGGGGGCATGAGCGGGTGGTGGGGAGAACAGGAGACAGACACGGGGCATGAGCGGGGGGGTGGGGGGCAACAGGAGACAGACACAGAGCATGAGCGAGGGGTGAGAGGAACAGGAGACAGACACAGGGCATGAGCAGGGGGTGGGGAGAACAGGAGACAGACACGGGGCATGAGCGGGGGTGGGGGGCAACAGGAGACAGACACGGGGCATGAGTGGGGGGTGGGAGGCAACAGGAGAGACACGGGGCATGAGCAGGGGGTGGGGGAACAGGAAATAGACACGGGGCATGAGGGGGGTGGGGGAATAGGAGACAGACATGGGGCATGAGCGGGGGGTGGGGGAAAAACAGACACGGGGCATGAGTGGAGGGTGGGGAGAACAGGAGACAGACACGGGGCATGAGCGGGGGGGTTGGGGGCCAACAGGAGACAGACACGCGGCATGAGCCGGTGATGAGAGGAACAGGAGACAGACACAGGTCATGAGCGGGGGTGGGGAGACCATGAGACAGACACGGGGCATGAGCGGGGGGGTGGGGGCAACAAGAGAGAGACACGGGGCATGAGCGGGTGGGGGGAACAGGAGACAGACACGGGGCATGAGCGGGTGGGGGCAACAGGAGACAGACACGGGGCATGAGCAAGGGGGTAGGGGGCAACAGGAGAGACACGGGGCATGAGCGGGGGGTGGGGGGAACAGGAGACAGACACGGGGCATGAGCGGGGGTGGGGAGAACAGGAGACAGATGCGGGGCATGAGCAAGGGGTGTGGGGGGCAACAGGAGACAGACACGGGGCATGAGCGGAGGGTGGGGGGAAGAGGAGACAGATACGGGACATGAGCGGGGAGAACAGAAGAAAGACACGGGGCATGAGCGGGGAGAACAGAAGACAGACACGGGGCATGAGCGGGGGGTGGGGGGAGACAGACATGAGGCATGAGCGGGGGGTGGGGGGCAACAGGAGACAGACACGGGGCATGAACGGGGGGTGGGGATAACAGGAGACAAACACGGGACATGAGCGGGGGGGCAACAGGAGAGAGACACGGGGCATGAGTGGGTGGGGGAACAGGAGACAGACACGGGCATGAGCGTGGGGTGATGGGGTACAGGAGACATACACGGGGCATGAACGGGGGTTGGGGGGCAACAGGAGAGAGACATGGGGCATGAGTGGGGGGTGGGGGGAACAGGAGACAGACACGGGGCATGAGCGGGGGGTGAGGGGTACAGGAGACAGACACGGGACATGAGCGGGGGGCAACAGGAGAGAGACACGGGGCATGAGCAGGTGGGGGAAAAGGAGACAGACACAGGCATGAGCGGGGGGTGGAGGGGTTCAGGAGACATACACGGGGCATGAGCGGGGGTGGGGGGCAACAGGAGAGAGACATGGGGCATGACCGGGGGGTGGGGGGAACAGGACACAGACAGAGGGCATGATCGGGGGGTGGGGGGAACAACAGAGACAGACACGGGCATGAGCGGCGGGTAACAGGAGACAGACACGGGGCATGAGCGGCGGGGGTGGGGGGCAACAGGAGACAGACACGGGGCATGAGCAGGGGGTTGGGGGAACAGGAGACAGGCACGGGGCATGAGCGGGGGGTGGGGAGAACAGGAGACAGACACAGGGCATGAGCGGGGGTGGGGGGGCAACAGGAGACAGACACGCGGCATGAGTGGGGGGTGGGAGGCAACAGGAGAGACACGGGGCATGAGCGGGGGTAAGGGGCAACAGGAGACAGACACGGGGCATGAGTGGGGGGTGGGAGGCAACATGAGAGACACGGGGCATGAGCAGGGGTGGGGGAACAGGAGATAGACACGGGGCATGAGTGGGGGTGGGGGAAACAGGAGACAGACATGGGGCATGAGTGGGGGGTGGGGGTAACAACAGACAGGGGGCATGAGCGGGTGGTGGGGAGAACAGGAGACAGACACGGGGCATGAGCGGGGGGGTGGGGGGCAACAGGAGACAGACACAGAGCATGAGCGAGGGGTGAGAGGAACAGGAGACAGACACAGGGCATGAGCAGGGGGTGGGGAGAACAGGAGACAGACACGGGGCATGAGCGGGGGTGGGGGGCAACAGGAGACAGACACGGGGCATGAGTGGGGGGTGGGAGGCAACAGGAGAGACACGGGGCATGAGCAGGGGGTGGGGGAACAGGAAATAGACACGGGGCATGAGGGGGGTGGGGGAATAGGAGACAGACATGGGGCATGAGCGGGGGGTGGGGGAAAAACAGACACGGGGCATGAGTGGAGGGTGGGGAGAACAGGAGACAGACACGGGGCATGAGCGGGGGGGTTGGGGGCCAACAGGAGACAGACACGCGGCATGAGCCGGGGATGAGAGGAACAGGAGACAGACACAGGTCATGAGCGGGGGTGGGGAGACCATGAGACAGACACGGGGCATGAGCGGGGGGGTGGGGGCAACAAGAGAGAGACACGGGGCATGAGCGGGTGGGGGGAACAGGAGACAGACACGGGGCATGAGCGGGTGGGGGCAACAGGAGACAGACACGGGGCATGAGCAAGGGGGTAGGGGGCAACAGGAGAGACACGGGGCATGAGCGGGGGGTGGGGGGAACAGGAGACAGACACGGGGCATGAGCGGGGGTGGGGAGAACAGGAGACAGATGCGGGGCATGAGCAAGGGGTGTGGGGGGCAACAGGAGACAGACACGGGGCATGAGCGGAGGGTGGGGGGAAGAGGAGACAGATACGGGACATGAGCGGGGAGAACAGAAGAAAGACACGGGGCATGAGCGGGGAGAACAGAAGACAGACACGGGGCATGAGCGGGGGGTGGGGGGAGACAGACATGAGGCATGAGCGGGGGGTGGGGGGCAACAGGAGACAGACACGGGGCATGAACGGGGGGTGGGGATAACAGGAGACAAACACGGGACATGAGCGGGGGGGCAACAGGAGAGAGACACGGGGCATGAGTGGGTGGGGGAACAGGAGACAGACACGGGCATGAGCGTGGGGTGATGGGGTACAGGAGACATACACGGGGCATGAACGGGGGTTGGGGGGCAACAGGAGAGAGACATGGGGCATGAGTGGGGGGTGGGGGGAACAGGAGACAGACACGGGGCATGAGCGGGGGGTGAGGGGTACAGGAGACAGACACGGGACATGAGCGGGGGGCAACAGGAGAGAGACACGGGGCATGAGCAGGTGGGGGAAAAGGAGACAGACACAGGCATGAGCGGGGGGTGGAGGGGTTCAGGAGACATACACGGGGCATGAGCGGGGGTGGGGGGCAACAGGAGAGAGACATGGGGCATGACCGGGGGGTGGGGGGAACAGGACACAGACAGAGGGCATGATCGGGGGGTGGGGGGAACAACAGAGACAGACACGGGCATGAGCGGCGGGTAACAGGAGACAGACACGGGGCATGAGCGGCGGGGGGTGGGGGGCAACAGGAGACAGACACGGGGCATGAGCAGGGGGTTGGGGGAACAGGAGACAGGCACGGGGCATGAGCGGGGGGTGGGGAGAACAGGAGACAGACACAGGGCATGAGCGGGGGTGGGGGGGCAACAGGAGACAGACACCCGGCATGAGTGGGGGGTGGGAGGCAACAGGAGAGACACGGGGCATGAGCAGGGGGTGGGGGAACAGGAGATAGACATGGGGCATGAGCGGGGGTGGGGGGAACAGGAGACAGACACGGGGCATGAGCGGGGGGTGGGGGGAACAACAGACACGGGGCATGAGCGGGGGGTGGGGAGAACAGGAGACTGACACGGGGCATGAGCGGGGGGTGAGAGGAACAGGAGACAGACACAGGGCATGAGCGGGGGGTGGGGAGAACATGAGACAGACACGGGACATGAGCGGGGGGTGGGGGCAACAAGAGAGAAACACGGGGCATGTGCTTTTGGGGTGAACAGGAGACAGACACGGGGCATGAGCGAGGGGGTGGGGGGCAACAGGAGAGACACGGGGCATGAGCGGGTGGTGGGGGGAACAGGAGACAGACACGGGGCATGAGTGGGGGTGGGAAGAACAGGAGACAGATGCGGGGCATGAGCAGGGGGTGTGGGGGGCAACAGGAGACAGACACGGGGCATGAGCGGGGGGTGGGCAGAACAGGAGACAGGCACGGGGCATGAGCGGGGGGTGGGGACAACAGGAGACAGACACGGGGCATGAGCGGGGGGTGGGGGGAACAACAGACACGGGGCATGAGCGGGGGGTGGTGAGAACAGGAGACAGACACGGGGCATGAGCGGGGGGTGGGGGGCAACAGGAGACAGACACAGGGCATGAGTGGAGGGTGGGAGTCAACAGGAGAGACACGGGCCATGAGCAGGGGTGGGGGAACATGAGATAGACATGGGGCATGAGCGGGGGTGGGGGGAACAGGAGACAGATACAGAGCATTAGCGGGGGGCGGGGGGAACAACAGACACGGGGCATGAGTGGGGGGTGGGGAGAACAGGAGACAGACACGGGGCATGAGCAGGGGGTGGGGGGCAACAGGAGACAGACACGGGGCATGAGCGGGGGGTGAGAGGAACAGGAGACAGACACAGGGCATGAGCTGGGGGTGGGGAGAACATGAGACAGACACGGGGCATGAGCGGGGGGGTGGGGGCAACAAGAGAGAGACACTGGGCAGGAGCGGGTGGGGGAACAGGAGACAGACACGGGCATGAGCGGGTGGGGGCAATAGGAGACAGACATGGGGCATGAGCGAGGGGGTGGGGGGCAACAGGAGAGACACGGGGCATGAGCGGGGGGTAGGGGGAACAGGAGACGGACACGGGGCATGAGCGGGGGTGGGGAGAACAGGAGACAGATGCGGGGCATGAGCAGGGGGTGCGGGGGGCAACAGGAGACAGACACGGGGCATGAGCGGAGGGTGGGGGGAAGAGGAGACAGATACGGGACATGAGCGGGGAGAACAGAAGACAGACACAGGGCATGAGCGGGGAGAACAGAAGACAAACACGGGGCATGAGCGAGGGGTGGGGGGAGACAGACATGGGGCATGAGCAGGGGGTGGGGGGCAACAGGAGACAGACACGGGGCATGAGCGGGGGGTTGGGAGAACAGGAGACAGACACGGGGCATGAGCGGGGGGTGGGGGAAACAGGAGACAGACACGGGGCATGAGCGGGGGGGTGGGGGAACATGAGACAGACACGGGTCATGAGCAGGGGGTGGGGCTAACAACAGAGACAGACACGGAGCATGAGCGGGGGGTGGAGGCAACAGGAGACAGACACAGGGCATGAGCGGGGGGTGGGGGGGCAACAGGAGACAGACACACGGGGCATGAGCGGGGGGTGGGGAGGAGGGAAGAGACACACGGGGCATGAGCGGGGGATGGGGGGAGGGAAGAGACACACGGGGCATGAGCAGTGGGTGCGGGGGAGGGAAGAGACACACGGGGCATGAACAGGGGGTGGGGGGAGCGAAGAGACACACGGGGCATGAGCCGGGGATGGGGGGGAGGGAGAGAGACACACGGGGCATGAGCGGGGGGGAGGGAGAGAGACACACGGGGCATGAGCGGGGGGTCGGGGGGAGGGAGAGAGACACACGGGGCATGAGCGGGGGGTGGGGTGAGGGAAGAGACACAAGAGACACACGGGGCATGAGCGGGGGGTGGGGGGGAGGGAAGAGACACACGGGGCATGAGCGGGGGATGGGGGAGGGGGAGAGACACACGGGGCATGAGCAGGGGGGTGGGGGGGAGGAGAGAGACACACGGGGCATAAGTGTGGGGTGGGGAGGAGGGGGAGAGACACACGGGTCATGAGCGGGGGGTGGGGGGAAGGAGAGAGACACACGGGGCATGAGCGGGGGGTGGGGGGGAAGAGACACACAGGGCATGAGCGGGTGGTGGGGGGAGGGAAGAGACACACGGGACATGAGCGGGGGGTGGGGCGGAGGGAAGACACACGCGGGGCATGCGTGTGGGGTGGGGGGAGGGAAGAGACACACGGGGCATGAGCGGGGGTGGGGGAGGGAGAGAGACACACGGGGCATGAGCGTGGGGTGGGGGGAGGGAGAGAGACTATCTTTATCTTTAGGAGAGTGATTATCTTTATGCACAAAAAGGATTGCTGTCTTTCAAGCTTGTGTTTTCCCATATGTATATGTTTCATATGATGTGACTGTACTCTAAGGGAATTATTGTAAGAAACTACTAGAAGGATATGTCTACAAATAAAATAAAATTCTTAGTTTCTGACTGTTACTGAAGAAAACCATGTGGACTAGATATGTCAGCAAAAGAAAAAATAGTGAGCCAGACATGTGATGTCATCAGTGATGTCATCAATGACATTTGTGATGTCATCTTTGATGTCCTGGGTGTTAGTCTTAGCAGTGCACGGTGGTGGCGCGAGTTATGGTTGCTTAGCTTACCATAACTGGCAAATTTCAAGGGTTTTTTGGTTTTACTTGGAACCATAACGTCCCTTTAACAAAGTTTTTTCACTGAATTTCATAGGTTTTTAGTAGCGCAACTTAACCATAACGTCCCTTTAACAAAGTTTTTTTCACTGAATTTCATAGTTTTTTAGTAGCACAACTTAAAAATAATGACTTTGACTTTATATACATGTCATATGGAACTGACTAGATCTCTTCTTATGAACTTGATGTCCGCAAACGTATTTAGGGGCCGATTCATGGAACAAACGTGCGCCGAAAATCTACGCGCAAGTAGGCGCAAGCAGGCGCAAGCAGGCGCAAGCGGAAAAAAACAGGCGCACGCGCACGCGCGCGATTCATGGAAGTCCCTGCGCGTGTTCACCGCGCGATGTGCGCCAAACCCGTGCATGGCGCACAAGTCACTGCAACATCGCGAAAGGCGTGCGCGACGGTGCGCGACGCGCACAGTGAAAGCGCACAACCTCAGCGCACACAGCAGAAAGTGGGCGGGACATGGGGCGTAACGCGCGGAATGGGGAACAACACGCGAAAATAAGGGCGTAACTGGGGATGCACTGCACGGAAGCAGAGGTAACGCCCACACGCACACGAACCACACGTATTCATGGAATGGAATAGGGCAAACCCACGCACAGCCAAAGCCGCGCACAAGCTGAAACACGTCCGCCACACGAAGGCAGGCGGTAGAGTCCCAGCGCATCAAAAAAGTGGCGCCGCGGGAAGTAAAATACGCGATTGAGCGGGGTACGTGTATTCCGGGGGTGCGCGGGAAGTTACACACGCGAATGAGCGGGCTACGTGTATTCCGGGGGTGCGCGGGAAGTGACACACGCGATTGAGCGGGGTACGTGTATTTCGGGGGTGTGCGGGAAGTTCCACACGCGATTTGGCCGGGTACGTGGATATCAGGGGTGCGCGGGAAGTTCCACACGCGATTTGGCCGGGTACGTGGATTTCGGGGGTGCGCGGGAAGTTCCACACGCGATTTGGCCGGGTACGTGTATTTCGGGGGTGCGCGGGAAGTTCCACACGCGATTTGGCCGGGTACGTGGATATCAGGGGTGCGCGGGAAGTTCCACACGCGATTTGGCCGGGTACGTGGATTTCATGGGTGCGCAGGAAGTTCCACACGCGATTGAGCGGGGTACGTGTATTTCGGGGGTGCGCGGGAAGTTCCACACGCGATTTGGCCGGGTACGTGGATTTCAGGGGTGCGCGGGAAGTTCCACACGCGATTTGGCCGGGTACGTGGATATCAGGGGTGCGCGGGAAGTTCCACACGCGATTTGGCCGGGTACGTGGATTTCAGGGGTGCGCGGGAAGTTCCACACGCGATTGAGCGGGGTACGTGTATTTCGGGGGTGCGCGGGAAGTTCCACACGCGATTTGGCCGGGTACGTGGATATCAGGGGTGCGCGGGAAGTTCCACACGCGATTTGGCCGGGTACGTGGATATCAGGGGTGCGCGGGAAGTTCCACACGCGATTTGGCCGGGTACGTGGATTTCATGGGTGCGCAGGAAGTTCCACACGCGATTGAGCGGGGTACGTGTATTTCGGGGGTGCGCGGGAAGTTCCACACGCGATTTGGCCGGGTACGTGGATTTCAGGGGTGCGCGGGAAGTTCCACACGCGATTTGGCCGGGTACGTGGATATCAGGGGTGCGCGGGAAGTTCCACACGCGATTTGGCCGGGTACGTGGATTTCAGGGGTGCGCGGGAAGTTCCACACGCGATTGAGCGGGGTACGTGTATTTCGGGGGTGCGCGGGAAGTTCCACACGCGATTTGGCCGGGTACGTGGATATCAGGGGTGCGCGGGAAGTTCCACACGCGATTTGGCCGGGTACGTGGATATCAGGGGTGCGCGGGAAGTTCCACACGCGATTTGGCCGGGTACGTGGATTTCATGGGTGCGCAGGAAGTTCCACACGCGATTGAGCGGGGTACGTGTATTTCGGGGGTGCGCGGGAAGTTCCACACGCGATTTGGCCGGGTACGTGGATTTCAGGGGTGCGCGGGAAGTTCCACACGCGATTTGGCCGGGTACGTGGATATCAGGGGTGCGCGGGAAGTTCCACACGCGATTTGGCCGGGTACGTGGATTTCAGGGGTGCGCGGGAAGTTCCACACGCGATTGAGCGGGGTACGTGTATTTCGGGGGTGCGCGGGAAGTTCCACACGCGATTTGGCCGGGTACGTGGATATCAGGGGTGCGCGGGAAGTTCCACACGCGATTGAGCGGGGTACGTGTATTTCGGGGGTGCGCGGGAAGTTCCACACGCGATTTGGCCGGGTACGTGGATATCAGGGTGCGCGGGAAGTTCCACACGCGATTTGGCCGGGTACGTGGATTTCAGGGGTGCGCGGGAAGTTCCACACGCGATTGAGCGGGGTACGTGTATTTCGGGGGTGCGCGGGAAGTTCCACACGCGATTTGGCCGGGTACGTGGATTTCAGGGGTGCGCGGGAAGTTCCACACGCGATTGAGCGGGGTACGTGTATTTCGGGGGTGCGCGGGAAGTGACACACGCGATTTGGCCGGGTACGTGGATTTCAGGGGTGCGCGGGAAGTTCCACACGCGATTGAGCGGGGTACGTGTATTTCGGGGGTGCGCGGGAAGTTCCACACGCGATTCGGCCTGGTACGTGGATATCAGGGGTGCGCGGGAAGTTCCACACGCGATTTGGCCGGGTACGTGGATTTCAGGGGTGCGCGGGAAGTTCCACACGCGATTTGGCCGGGTACGTGGATTTCAGGGGTGCGCGGGAAGTTCCACATGCGATTGAGCGGGGTACGTGTATTTCGGGTGTGCGCGGGAAGTGACACACATTTGGCCG
The DNA here is from genome assembly GCF_040938575.1 of Ambystoma mexicanum. NCBI lineage: Eukaryota > Metazoa > Chordata > Amphibia > Caudata > Ambystomatidae > Ambystoma > Ambystoma mexicanum. The sequence continues at coordinate 974,277,857 of NC_090922.1, forward strand.
GGTACGTGGATATCAGGGGTGCGCGGGAAGTTCCACACGCGATTGAGCGGGGTACGTGTATTTCGGGGGTGCGCGGGGAGCAGCACACCCTCTACAGTGTACCCTCTACACCCTCCACGGCCCCTGCAGGTGGCTCACACCACAGGGGCCTACCCAGCACATGTCCTGCAGGCACCCCATCCACCATGGCCATGCCCACCAGCCAACCCACATATCAACTAGCACTACTGCCCACCAACGCATGTCCCCCTGCACCCCCAGCCACCAGGGGCAGCCTCCAGCAGGCCCCCACCCATGTCTCCCCCCACCCCCCACCCCCCAGCAGTGCAGGGGCAGCCTCAAACAGGCCCCCACTCATGTCCCCCTGCACCCCCACCCCCTAGCATCCAGGGGCACCCTCCACCAGGCCCCCACACATGTCTCCCACCACCCCCACCCCCCCAGCATCCAGGGGCACCCTCCACCAGGCCCCCACTCATGTCTCCCACCACCCCCACCCCCCCAGCATCCAGGGGCACCCTCCACCAGGCCCCCACACATGTCTCCCAGCACCCCCACCCCCTAGCATCCAGGGGCACCCTCCACCAGGCCCCCACTCATGTCTCCCACCACCCCCACCCCCCAGCCACCAGGGGCACCCTCCACCAGGCCCCCACTCATGTCTCCCCCCACCCCCACCCCCCAGCAGGGCAGGGGCAGCCTCAAACAGGCCCCCACTCATGTCCCCCTGCACCCCCACCCCCTAGCATCCAGGGGCACCCTCCACCAGGCCCCCACTCATGTCTCCCACCCCCCAGCACTGTGGGGCACCTGCCAGCAGGCCCCCACCCATGTCCAACTCATGTTCCCCACCCAACATGTCATCACAGTCCAGATCCCTGGTCTCTATGGTCAGCCCCCAAATGCAAAACACCCACCCGAGTATTGCATCCACCCACTCATATTCTGCAATTACATCACAGAACACCAATTGCAAGTTCCAAAACAAACACATGTCCCTCACATACACCCAATGGGTGTCAGTGAATCTCAAAACACATAACATGAAATGCATGAAAACAATGAGACACCACACATTGAAGTGCAACAAATAAATAATGTATTAAAGGAAAGATGAATAGAAACAAAAATGAAGAAACTGAAATGTGAATGGAAAAAAATGAAAAGAAGCATGTCCGTCCAAAAAAAAGAAAAAATCAAAGAATATAGAAATCCAAAGTAATGTACTACAAAGTCAATGTCCACCAAACAAAATCCAATGTGAAAAAAAAACATAAGCCATTGATCCATGGATAATTCAAAAAAAAAAATATGTCCAAGTCCACAACTATGTACAAAGCAAGAAGCCAGGGTCCATCATCCCAACAAAATAAAGGAAACCTAACTAACTACACTAACTAATAAAAAAAACTATATACAAAAATGTGGCCAATGTCCAAAAGGTCCAAATGAAATAAAAACAAAAATGAAACTTAACACTACCTACATAACTATGTACAAGGGCAGCGGGCTAGTTCCACGGCTCACTTCTGGATGTGCCGGGCCAGGGCATCATCGAACTCCTCCTCTATGTCCCGGAGGCGGTCCACCTCCATGGCCCCGAGGGTCCGCAGGGCCGTCGACGTGTCCACCTCCAAAGCCCTGCGGATTGCCTCGAGGCACTCGACCCGCCTCAGGGCCCTCTGCATGGAGTTCTCCGCCCTGACCATTGAGAGCCGTGCCTCTTCCGCCCGCTGCCGCTCCGCATCTATGGCGTGGCCCAACCGCTGCCACACGGAAGACACTTTTTGTCCTGGGTCCTCCTGCCCTCCGGCCGATGCCTGCCCCTCCGATGTCGAAGGCCCCGAGCCTTCATGGCTCCCACCATGGAGCTGCTGCTGCTGTGCCTCTGCCCCTGCACTGCCTCCTGCTGCCTGCACATCCTCCGCCGGCTGGGGTGCAGTCGTTGACGTGGCCACCCCTGCTGGACGTCCGACTCCCGACTGTGGCAGGGATGCCTCCTCCACCAGCCTGGCCGCACCGTCAGAGGCAGCTCCACAGGGCACCCAGGTGACTGATGGGTGGGAAGATGGCACAGAGGACGACTGGCGCGTAGGGGGTCCAGCTGAGGAGGGGGTCGTGGCAAGCCCCATCAGACGGAGGAATCCGGCCTGGGTGACCTGTCCCAGCAGGCTGACGTGGTCAACGAGCCATTCGAGATGACCTGCAGTCTCTTCATGAAAAGACTGCAGGTCGCCTCGCATGGCCCGTTGACGCAACGCCACTCCAGCCAGGACAGGCTCAACCCGGGCCTGGATAGCCACGTCCGCAGGCAGGGGAAGGCCAGTTGACGTCAGCTCATCCCCTGCCTGAAAACTGGTCTGGACATGGGCATCCCTGCTGGTGCAAGATGATGCAGGGACAGGATCAGAGACAGGATTGCACACAGGCACCTCCGCGGCGGCCTGTGCTGCCTCCTGTCCCTGGTCCTGCACTGCACCACTAGCACCAGTGGGATCCCCACCCCCAGACCCCGTCTCCGGTGCTTGCACGGCCTCCTCCTCCACCAAACCCCCCACCAACCTGGATGACTCTGTGCCATCTTCCCCCGTTGGGCCCTGTGGGGTCCCAGCTGCCCCTTCTGCTGCCGAGGAGTCCAACTGCAACCTCCGCCTCTTGGACCTCCCCCCGGCAGCTGCGGCCTGGGACGCGGCACCGGACTCCTCACTCCCCGACGAGATGACAACCTGGGAGGGGAGCCGGGCCTTGCGTCTCCGGCTGGCGGTCGGATCCCCGCCGCTGTGCTCCACAGCACCTTCTCCGCCCTCTTCATCAGTTGACGCTGCAGACAGGGAGAAACAAAACACAGGCATCAGGGCACTGTACAATGTACACATACACACATGACAGTTGTACATGAGTGGCATTGGCAAACCTCTGACATGTCATCACAATCCCCAACACACATGTCATTACAACTTGCACACACGAGCCATACCACAGCCATGTTGCAACTGCCAACACCATCCATACACATACAACAGCATCAGCAGGCAAAGGTGAGCCAGACATCACATGCAACACAGGAAGTGCACCACACATGTACACACACCACCACACTTGCATGCATGTGTACACCTCTGCTAAGTGTCGCAGTGTTCAGACGGGCATCCATGTCACATCTGCCAATCAGGCTTCCACATACCGCTGTCACATGCATCCATGTTGCATCACTGTTGCACCCTTGTCAAATACACACACATGCACATGTACACAGCGCTGATACAATCAGCTGAAAACAACATACATGCGTGACATCACGGACATGTCTACTCACATACACATTCATACAGACTTGTGTGCCCACACAACTGCATTTGGCATGCAAGCCCACACACACAGGCACCATCCATGTCTCACACATTACAGCCCTCGCATGTGTCAGCCCCACGGCCCTGTACACCCGCACCCATATGCGACCCCATACAAACAGATGTGCAACCTGCACACTACTGAACAATCACCACACGCACTGCTCACAATCAGGATGCATGTACACTCACCGCTCGACTCCAGACGGGTCTGCCTCTCAAGGACCTGGACGTGGAGCGCTGGGGATATGTGTTCCAGGACCCTCATCTGTTCTTCCGACAAGTGGCCCCGGCGCCCCTTGGCATCCGCTGCCTTCAAGAGGCGCCGGGCCTTGGTCAGGGTCCTGGACCTGAAGTCCTCCCAGCGCTTCTTGACATGTTGGAAGTCGCGGACTGCCACCCCCTCCGCGTTGATGGCAGTCACGATGTCAGTCCAGATCCGAGTCCGTCCTTCCTTGTCGGCGCGGCAACTTCCGAAGAGGGCATCATACTGGCCCAGGACTTGCTCCACCAGGACACCAACTTCGGTGGCACTGAAGCTGGTGCCCCTCTGCCTCTCTGGCCGGGGGTTGTCAGTGGTCACAGATGGAGTTGGCCCCGACATGACAACCCCAGAGGCAGGAGTGGGTGGGCAACTGGGTCCTGGGGCTGGGCTGTGGAGCGATGGAATCCCAGTCGGGAGTCTTTGGTTCCAGCAGGGGTGGTCACACCAACAGCACCCCTGGCTGATGTGCAGGCAGCAAATGGCAGGGCACGTGGGCAGCAGGCAGTCAGGCAGCAGCAGATGGCAGGTGGGAGCGTGCTCGGGGCTCTGGGGGGCAGTAGTTCGGCCTTCTGGGCAGGAGCGTGGTCTTCCGTGTGCTTACGCGTGGCCAGCTTGATACGGAGTGATTAGGCACGTGAAAATTCTGCACGTCAGCGTGTAATTCGAGGAAAGGCCCTTAGCGCGTAAGCGCGTCTGCACGCATACGCATTTTCATTGGACCAAAGGCCCTCAGCGCGTGAGCGCGTCTGTGACGTGACGTGCGAGGGAGTATCCCTCATTGCACGTGATGACAGTACACACGTGGATCCCAACCAATCGCGTGTGAAAGTTCACGGGACCCCGAAACACACGTACCCCGGCCAATCGCGTGTGGAACTTCCCGCGCACCCCGAAACACGTACCCAGGCCAATCGCGTGTGGAAATACCCGCGCACCCCGAAACACACGTACCCAGGCCAATCGCGTGTGGAACTTCCCGCGCACCCCGAAACACACGTACCTAGGCCAATCGCGTGTGGAACTACCCGCGCACCCCGAAACACACGTACCCAGGCCAATCGCGTGTACGCCCGCTCCCCTCCGATCACACGCGATGACACCAGAATACGGGAAACCAACGATTCCGCCCACACGGAGGCGTCCCGCGCACAGCATAAAAGTGCGCGCAAACAACAAACGCGTAAATACAGCGACGATGAATGCCCCATTTGTTGCTGCAGTGATTGTGGGACACCGCAGGAGGAGGAGAATAGCCAGGCCACGCATTTTTGCACCACGGACAGGCCTTTTTGGGATGCCTGACGACCAGGTCTACGGCAGGTATAGGTTTCCACCCCATATCATCCTAGACCTGGTCAGGGAGTGGGAAGATGACCTCACATCCCCCACCCTTTGCTCCCAAGCATTGAGCCCCTTGGAGAAGCTGCTCAATGTCTTGCATTTCTTGGCCACTGGGTCGTTTCAGTGGACCACTGCCATAGTGGGGGGGGTCTCACAGGCCACGCAGTCATGCTGCCTACACCAGGTACTGGCAATCATGACAGCGCGCCCCTCAGTCCGCAGGCACATATACATGCCCAGAACACCCGCAGAAAGGCAGGCCGTTGTCCTGGATTTTTTCAGGGTGGCACACTTCCCCAAAGTGCTCGGTGCCATAGATTGCACCCATGTGGCCCTACGTCCACCTAGGGCCACTGAGCACATATACCGAAACCGCAAGCACTGGCATTCCATCAATGTACAGGTGGTATGCGATGCAAAGGGAATCATCACCTCTGTGTATGCAAACTACCCTGGCTCCACCCATGACAGTTTCATATACAGAATGTCCGCCCTGAGCCGGGCCCTGGAAGCTGGGCAGCATGGCGACACATGGCTCCTAGGTGAGTACAAATGCCCTTGCACATGCATGCAAGTCACACACAGACAAATATACCAACCCCAATAATCTGAACAATTATCACCTCCCCAGGGGACAGTGCCTACCCTCTGAGCAACCACATGATGACGCCAATCCGGAACCCCACCACACCACCCCAGGTAAGATACAACGCTGCCCATATTGCAACCAGGGGCATAGTGGAGCGCACATTCGGAGTGCTCAAGTCACGTTTCCGCTCCCTTGACCGCTCTGGTGGGCAACTACTCTATGCACCAGCAGTTGTGTGCAGGATCATTGTGGCAGCATGTGTCCTGCACAATGTTGCAACACGGCAGGGCGTCCCGGTGGACATGGTGGTGCCCCCACATCCCCAACCACAGGCACAGGCGCTGGCCATGGGAGGGGACAGGGCACGTGGCGAGGTAGCCCGGACCCAGCTTGTGGCCACATTTTTCACCTAAACTCCCACCCCTGCGGAGTGCACACAGGCCTGGCACATACCAGGTGACAATCGATGATGACAAAGTGACAGTCAACTGTCACAACCCTACCACCCTGAGATAGTTGCCATGGAAGTGCCACATCGTCTGCATCCCTAGCTACTTAAACACAAGCTATCCTGTGCAACCAAAATGCACACATATGACATGTGACATGACATGAGCCATACACAAGTATTACAAGGCACAATGAGGCAGGGGGGGGGGGAACAAGGGAACACAGAGAATGGTACTACTAGGCCAGGTGTCATTGTGATTGTGCAAGTGCAGGGGTAGGGGGAACGGAAAAGTGCAAGTGTGGGGGGGAGTCCAGTACAGGGGAAGTAGGCCAAACAATTATACATAGGTCGCCTGGTGGCAACTGCTAAGGTAAGTGCAGACGAGTGCTGGGAAGGGAGGGCTGTAGGGATAGAGAGACAGTACTGCAGTGCAGGGGTTGCCAGGGTGGCAGTGCAAGTGGACAGTGGCTGGCCCAGGGACCGAGGTTGGTGAGAGTGGCCCAGTTGCAGCTCATGTGCAGTTCCAGTGAATAATTCTGCAAGGGAGAGGCAGAGAGTAAGCAGAAGCAAAGAGGAAGGTCTTGAGGTGCTTCCTGAACTGGAGATGGTTCCCCTCAAGTTCAAGTCAGGAAGTCTGTTTGAGGGGGAGGGCCCTGTTGCGGAGAGAAACCTACCCCCAGCTAGTTGCTCTGAGAAGCGGATGACCTGGACATGCAAGGTGTGCATCACACACACCTGCAAAACAGGCCATGGCCATCACTGTCATGACAGTCAAACCCTCCCAAACATCAACATGACATGGCAAGCAATACCCATACACCCACCCAGTAACGATAAGGTACACATTTCCATGTCCTAAATGTACAGTGGCATCGGACAATGATGCCTGACCCGGAATCCGATGAAATGACAGACCAACAAAATGTCCCACCAAAAATTAGTCGATTCCAAATGCATTACAACAGTCGTAGACGTAACATCACAATGAATGCCTGGCTATATGCACATGATGCATTGCAAAATGAACACCGCAGCTCATGTGTGCAATGTCCTACTCCTGCATCACACTGCTCAGCGCACAGCACAGTGAACAGCCATTGTGTGTGATGCACACCCTGAGCATCACATCTAAGTGACAGACTACATCAAACATCAAATTAGGCATGTACTCGAACCATAATCGGTCACAGAACATGTGCTGGCGGGACACAGTGGCCACCAGAAGGCAAACAGTGTACACGTGGATATGCAAGGGTGGGAGTACATGGAGTGCATCCGAGTGCAAGTGTGTGGTTCTGCAAGGACATGCACTCCACATATGCATGTGCACTCAAGTGACCATCAGTGTTCCCTACACATCACATGTGAACATCCACCATGTGTACACCCCAGCATGTCAAACCACTACTATCCCCTCGCACCTGAAAGGAAAACACAACACATGAACAGGCATTGATCAGCAGAACACAACATGTACATAGGACAACAACATTACAATGTCAGAGTTCCCATCACACTGCAGGGCAACGCAACTATCAACAACAACCCCCCCCCCTCGCAAATGACCATGACCCACTGAACAACTGCACCTGGGTCATGGAGCCTCCAACCCTCATTCCCACCTGGCCACAGGATCACCTTTACCCTTCGTGTCCATCTCCCACCTTGTGTGTAAAGAGATGCCTGAACCCTCAGAATCCACACTCATTTCCAAATTCACATAATCCAAGGCATGAAAAGGAACCCAAACACCCTCCAGTAGATGACTTGACATAGCAGTACGTCTCAAAGGCCAAGTACTACCACAATGATGCAACAACCAAGGTAGCACAGCAAAACAATGTCACGACTGGATGTGAGACATGTGTGGTACATGACATAGGATGATGCACCATGAATGGATGTGTACTGTCACAGATCCCCTGTACAGGCGCTGGAGTCTCATGAAACAACCACCCACACCATGTCCCGGGTGCCTGCAAGGTCAAACTCACACAGGCCCCTGAGATCCTGGTGGGGAAAGAGGTTCAGGGATATGCAGTCTGGACAGGTGTAGACACACTGGATGACTGGAATGCGTGGCAGGTGAGGGGAGCAGGAATGACACATGAAACCAGGGAATGCACGAAAATGTACAACCTGCATGAACACATGCACAATACAAACAAACTTGGACATCATTGTCATGGCCTTCTGTAGTCCAGGCTCAGGAGTGGTACGAACCAACCACCCCCTCTAGGGTTTTGGCGCCTGCAAGTTCGGGGCTTACACAGGCATCCGCAACCCCAGTGGGGAAAGAAGGTCAGGGAACATTGCTTGGATAGGCATGGGAAGCAGGAACACCGGGTAGAGGGTACAGGTTTCGAAATTGCATAGGATCAAGGGTGATTAGGGTAAAAAACATACCAAATAGGACCACACATACATCCATGCATCAGTACACTCCCCAGCAAGCCTATGCAGGGCAGTTTGTAAGAAAATACAACAAGACACTTAGCTCTGGTTTTGAGTGCTGGCCTCCTGCCTGCGCACTCTCAGGTCCAGTTACAGGAGCACTGCAATGCTGCAAAGAGAGACACAGTCAGCAACCAGTACATGCCAATTGCACAAAAACACAACACAAAACATGCCCCATAACAACATACACCTCTACAAACAGAAAATCTGTGCTCCATGCTTCGTACCCATATATAATATCAACCCTGTGACGGGTCATTCACAGTCAATGCAGTAAGTCAGCCGCTGGTGGGTGCGTGGCAAATGGAACACCAATGTGTCACAATGCACACAACATGCAATGTTCCCTGGGTAAGCAGACAGACCCATATGGCAAGCCATGACTACAGATCAAGTTGCGTACCACCATGACCAAAAGAAAGTTGCCAGTGCATTTATCATGAAGTACGTGGAATAGACATGCACTGCACCCGAGTATGTCCCTTGCTGTATGTCCCTGTGAGCTGCCCCTTTCCATGTCTTGGAAGGCTACATGGTTGATACAAGTGCCTCAATGAACCCTGGTGTACTGCAGGGTATGTGCCACTGCCCCCGCATGTGTCCCAGACAACCCTACTATCAACAGCCATCAGTCCACAAACACATCTGAGCTGCATTCTGTGCTTCAACACCAATATTTGTCTAAGCTCACCCTCAGTGCTGTGACTAAGCCTGCACGTGCAACTCGCCTGGTGCAAGCTTTGCTGTCTCGTGGCCCCCCTGTGATGCTCACCTTGCCTGGAGTTGCTTGGAACATGTCAGCAGTTCTAGGATGTGGGTCTGCAATCACTGTGGCTCTGCTTGTGCACACATGTGCATGTGGGCACCAACAAACGGGTCAGGAATTAGGTCGTCCAATGGGCCATGTCTGCTGGCAAAGGTGCTCTGATGCCTCATCCCCCTGCAGAAAGTGCATGAAACACATGATTAATGCATCAAAGTGATCTGTGTGTGTCTCATCAGGCATCTCATTACTTGACCATGTCAGAGAGTCACATCACAAATCACACCATCAGTCCGTCTTTCACCTCCAAAGTGTGGAACACTAACTACAGCATGATTTGCAACAAGCACGTGTACAGGAAAGATATGAAACATAATACACAATGCATAGCAATCAATGTCCACATTAATCATGACACGCCCCATCTAGCAAAAGCTGAACAGTGGACAATTACACCTAAATCATCCCCACTAGGGGTGTCAACACAAGTCAAAAAGCACCAGACATGCCACAGATATGACAGTCCAAAGCCCTTGTGTAAAATTCTGTTACACCGAACCATCCTTGCGAGCCCATGGATAAGGGAGGCAGGAGTGGCATATGTGAGTCAAGGAACCCAAGCAGCAAACACATACACAAGACAACCATGAAGGGCCCAGCTGGAACAGACAGTGGATGCCTTCAAAAACCACAAGGCACCGCACTGTCACATGTAAGCACAATAGACTACAAATTTTAAACTAACTCAACTATTAACTAATTACACTAACTAAGGAAAACCTACATTACCTATTTAAACTAACTATCAAACAGAAACTTAACTAACTAAACTAAAAGAAAAATCAAAAATGGCCACATACGACCCGGGGGGGAGGGGAGGCACCCAGGAGGGGGGAGGTACAGGGTGCTGCTCAACATCCACATGCGATGATGCTGAGCCAAAAAAAAATACCTCCATGGGCTCAACGCCTTCACAGCACGACCTATGTGGGAGATAGATGGTCGTCCGAGTCTGGCTCATCCTGGAAAGGAGGACGTGGCACAGTAGCCTGGCCACGCCTAGCCGCAGCTTGCCCCTCGTCGGCAGCAAGTCTGCCGGACAGGTGAGCCTGGTTCTGTGTGGCGATGTTACATAGGTCTGCATGCAGGACCTCACGTGATACACGTGCTTCCTCTTGCAAGGTAGCACGTGTAACACGGAGTTCCTCCTGCAAGGCCTGGCTGGACAACCGCTGCACCTCCCGGCAAGCCGGTAGCTCAGCCGAGATGGTGCGCTCAAGCTGTGCAAACCTCTCCTCTGCCCGCTGCCTCTGGGACATCATAAGGACACCCAGAGTGGATCTGAGGGAGGCATACTCCTCCCTCAGGGCATCCATGTGCGCCTCTGCGTGAGCAGCAATTGCTTGACGCAGAGACGACATTTCAGCCTGGCGTGCCCTGTCTGAGGCCGCCATGCCCAGCCTGAGTGAGCGGGCCGTGGACCGTGCCGCCTGCTGCTGGAGTAGCACCTGCCGAGCAGGGGGGAGCACAGATCGGGCCACACGCTCCATGCTGTCAGCGATGTTCTCCATTGCTGCCCCCTGACGTTCTGAATTGGCAGTCATGTCTTGCTCCCACTCAGTATACAGCGGTTGCGCGCGGCGACCGCGTTGCCGGGCTTGACCCCTGCGGGACCCAAGGACCGGGGGTCCTCGCTGTGTTGGCACCGCCTGCGGCTGCACGACTACATGCCCCCGTCGACGTGATGTCCCAGGCACATCAGTGACTGGTGTGGAGGGTGACCCTGCGTCCCGATCCACCACGGGCGGAGGAACCAAGACTGTCTGATCCCTCAGTGCAGGGGTCGCAGACAGAGGAGTGTCCACATCAGAATCACTCACCCCTGACACATGGACTTGATGGTCATCCAACTCAACATGGACGTCAGAGTCGTCATCAAGGCTGGACTCATAGACAGCCAGAGACAGGATGGACTGCAGCACTTGGGGGTTTTCGTGGCCTACCACCCCACGACCCCCACTAGTGCCGGGTTGATGTGGTCTTACCAACCCTGTGTCTGGCATGACAACACCATCCTCTGCATCCATTGCGTCATCACCTGAAAAATAGAGAGGAAAGGGTCAGTACACATGTCAGAAGCACACAACACACACACACACACCGACAGCAAAGGCATCTGGCAGACATGTGACACACAACATATGACCATGCATGCATGCTGGGTCTACTTAGAATAGCTTCTGTGATCAGACCTGTTGAAAGGTGGCAGTTTGCATGGAAGTGGGTCTATGCAGTGCAGAAAATGTGTACGCCACTCACTACCTACATGTACAAGCACTCCATGGTGTGTGCCAGGAAATGTGAAGGCAGTGCAATGTCAAAATCAGACATCACGTGCATTGTGTATTCAATGTGTACCATGTCTAGAAGGCAAGCACCCCTCCACCCCAGTACCAAAGCAGGGATGCCTAGCATGGTATCAAAAGGCTGAGCATACACCTGTGTATTGACAAGCAGTGTTGACTGGCATCAACAGCTTAATGTGATTTCAATTACAACACTGCAAATGATGCTGGGACAGTGGGCAGGACACATGATGGAAGATCCGGAGGCCGGCCACGTGTGTAGAAGACACGACAGGAGTTGGACAGAGTCATTGGCCATTGAACAGGCTGAGGCCTGTGAGCCACACAGATTGTCAGAGCCTAAACATGTGTGCAACGCAGGACTGAGCCACAGTTGACATGGGGAGGCCGATAATATGGCAGGCAATGTATGTAACCAAGGACTCATATTACAGTGATCATCCAGTCAAGGACACATAGGGGCATGTGTGCAATGCACATGGAGCATTAATGGGCACTCATGTCCCTGCGGGACATCTGAGCCATGCACAGTACAAGTGGGATGCCCTGCATCGAGTACTAAGGCTGTACCACACGGCATATGTCTGGCAGTTTCTAAGCTGGAAGTTAGCATCTACACAGGACACATGAACATGAAACTACACATTGGCAAGAATGTAGCAGACCAGTGCAAAGGTGGAACTGGGGTGCAGAGTGGCGGTGGAGGGGCAAGGGGGCATGGCCACATGGAGTCCCGCATGCAGGCAGAGGAGACATGCATGACGGTGGCATTGCATTACTTACACATCAGAACCATGTACAGGTCACATGTAGCAGCAATCATGCACAACACATCCCACATGTGAAACACACACGTCCTCAACAACTACGCATCAACACTCACTGGACTGGGCATCAAAGTCCAGCATCTCTCCCACACCTTCGACCAATTCTGGTGGTATGAACTCCGCAACGAGAGCCTCATGCGGAGTGAGTTCTTCCTCCTCTGGTGCAGGCCCACCGCCAGTCACCAGAGTCAAGTTGTAATTTGAGGCACGCTTGGCCTTAGTGCTGCGCTTGATGTCATTCCAGCGCTTTTTGCACTCCTGCGCCGTGCGCACCTCATGGCCGAATGAACTGACATGTTCCGCCACATGCTTCCAGTGGGTGTCACGTTGGGCAGCCGTAGTCTGACTATTGGCACCCACTAGCATGTCACGGCTGTGTCCCCGCACGTAGTCCACGAGGAAGTCCAGTTCCTGCTTACAGAAAGGCTTCTTCCTCGACGTGCAGGAGGTCGTGGCTGTGTGTGGGGTCCCAGCCTGTGCTGCAGATGCAACCTTCCTCCTCTTGGACTGTGGCGCAGACCCTGGCTGGCTAATGCCGCCCTGACCAGTATGGCCAGTGGGTTGGGTGGATTGAGCCGAGGGAGTGGCAGGTGGAGGGATGACCAAAGGCCTGACTTGTGTCAGTGGCAGCTGGGTGCCCACTAATGGACCCTGCGCAGCAACATCAGCTGTGGCAGGGTCATTGACCGCAACGGTCCTGGTTGGCAGACTCACAACCGGGGTGCTGTTGGGTGCATCTGCCCCTGCACTTGCCAACACCCGGCTGTTCGGGGCAGCAGATGACATGACTGCCCCAGGGACACGTGTCTTGGTCTGAGCAGCCCGGCCTGCCCCAATGGTTTCCCCCCTGGCCTGTTGGAGATCTACCAAGGGCTCTTCAAGTGCCAACGCAGCCTGCGCTGGCAGACCCTGAGCCTGGGTGGCGGTGTCCACAACTGCACCTGCAGCTACCGCTACCCTTGGGCCCGTGGCAGTCGATGTAACGGACTGCCGGGTCATACGGGTGCCAGTGCCAGATGCAGGAGCTGCATCCCCCTGAACCACAGGGGGTGGTGGCATGGCTGCACCGACACATGGCACAACATTGTGCTCAAGTGGCGCACCCCTGCCTCTTCCCCCTCTGTGGCTGCCCTGGACACCCTGGAGTCCCCCTACTCCCTGGTCACCACGGCCACGTCCCCGACCACGCCCGCCACGAGGAGGACGCCCAGCTGAGGCGCCCCTCACCTTTGGTAGCCTCCCTACCATGGCACAGATGTTATAGTGCTGGCACAGATGGAGTGGTGCCAATGGGAGGTGTACAGCACAATTGACCTGGGCAATTGGGGTGAAGGGGGTGGGAAGCAAGATGTTAACAGCCCCCCTGCACCTGCAAGGCTGTATGTGACCCCGGTGATGTGTTGACGGGTCACGCAACGCTCAGGCACCCCAAAACTGCAGTAAAACCGTGCACGCAACCCTGCAGCCTACGTGCGTGGATTAAACCTCCCGCAGTACGCGGTGGCACCCAGTAACACGTATAACGCGTACGCGTGGGACACGCAGGCTACGATGACATCGAAAATGGGTGCGATACACAGGGGCACCCGCAGTGGGAAAAGGAGCGTTTGCGACTCACCGTCTGACTAGCGCGATGCAGAAAAACACGCGTAGCCAATACCCCCGCCAAAAGAAGAGATACGTCCTTGAGAGCTGTGAAGTAGATGGCGCGCGAAACAACTGGAAGCAGCAACACACGTCGGTCTCCACGATAGGCACGTACAGCGAACTGCTGGGCCCGCTCACCTTTAACCCGTGCTGAGGGAAAACGCACGCGCGCGTCAAGTCACATGCGGACGTGCACTTTTTCACGTTTGATTACGCGCATTACACGCGGACGTGCAGTTTTTCACGCACGCTTACGCGCATTACACGCAGCGTGCAGATTTTTCACGTGCCTACTCACTCCGTATGAAGCTGGCCACGCGAAAACGCACGGAAGACCACGCTCCTGCCCAGAAGGACACTTCACTGGCCCCCAGTGCCCCAAGCAGCCTCCCACATGCCATCTGCTGCTGCCTGCCTGCCTGCCTGCTGCCACCGTGCCCTGCCATTTGGTGCCTGCACATCAGCCATCTGCAGGGGTCCAGTTGCTGTGTCCACCCCTGCTGGTACAGAAGAGTCCCGACTCAAATGACATCGCTCCACAGCCCAGCCCCAGGACCCAGTTGGTCACCCACTCCTGCCCCTGGGGTTGCCATGTGGAGCACAACCACATCTGACACCAGTTGCAACCCCCGGCCAGAGGGGCAGAGGGGCAGAGGGGCACCAGCTTCACTGCCACCGAAGTTGGTGTCCTGGTGGAGCAAGTCCTGGGGCAGTATGATGCCCTCTTCGGATCGTCCCGCGCCAAGAGGGAAGGACGGGAGAGGACGCGGAGGGGGTGGCAACCCGCACCATCCAGAAGGTCAAGAAGCGCTGGGAGGACTTGAGGTCAAGGACCCTCATGAAGGCCCGGCGCCTTGTGGAGGGGGGCCGGGGCCGCATGAGTTCCATCCAGTTGAGGGTCCTGGAACGCATACACCCAGCGCTCCACGCCCAGGTCCTTGAGAGGGAGACCCGTCTGGAGTTGAGCGGTAAGTGGCCAAGCATTGCTGTGTGAGACAGGGCATGTTGCAGTGTGCTGGTTGTCTGATACCTGCCTGTATGTGTGACATAGGCCATGTACGCATGTATGTGTGCAGGGACATCATGGTAATGCATGTGCGACCTGTAATGTGTGAACCGCATGGTTGTTGCATGTGTTTGAATGTGACATGGGGAGCCCTGTGCAGATTGCACACATGACAGCATGGAAGTCTCTGTTCCTGGACATGGGTGGGGGCCTGGTGGAGGCTGCCCCTGGTGGCTGGGGGGTGGGGGTGCTGGGAGACATGGGTGGGGGCCTGGTGGAGGCTGCCCCTGGTGGCTGGGGGGTGGGGGTGCTGGGAGACATGGGTGGGGGCCTGGTGGAGGCTGCCCCTGGTGGCTGGGGGGTGGGTGTGCTGGGAGACATGGGTGGGGGCCTGGTGGAGGCTGCCCCTGGTGGCTGGGGGGTGGGGGTGCTGGGAGACATGGGTGGGGGCCTGGTGGAGGCTGCCCCTGGTGGCTGGGGGGTGGGGGTGCTGGGAGACATGGGTGGGGGCCTGGTGGAGGCTGCCCCTGGTGGCTGGGGGGTGGTGGTGCTGGGAGACATGGGTGGGGGCCTGGTGGAGGATGCCCCTGGTGGCTGGGGGGGGGTGGTGCTGGGAGACATGGGTGGGGGCCTGGTGGAGGGTGCCCCTGGTGGCTGGGGGGTGGGGGTGCTGGGAGACATGGGTGGGGGCCTGGTGGAGGATGCCCCTGGTGGCTGGGGGGTGGTGGTGCTGGGAGACATGGGTGGGGGCCTGGTGGAGGCTGCCCCTGGTGGCTGGGGGGTGGGGGTGCTGGGAGACATGGGTGGGGGCCTGGTGGAGGCTGCCCCTGGTGGCTGGGGGGTGGGTGTGCTGGGAGACATGGGTGGGGGCCTGGTGGAGGGTGCCCCTGGTGGCTGGGGGGTGGGTGTGCTGGGAGACATGGGTGGGGGCCTGGTGGAGGCTGCCCCTGGTGGCTGGGGGGTGGGGGTGCTGGGAGACATGGGTGGGTGCCAGGTGGAGGGTGCCCCTGGATGCTAGGGGGTGGGGGTGCAGGGGGACATATGTGTGGGGGCCTGGTGGAGGCTGCCCCTGGTGGCTGGGGGGTGGGGGTGGTGGGAGACATGAGTCGGACATGGGTGGGGGCCTGGTGGAGGCTGCCCCTGGTGGCTGGGGGGTGGGTGTGCTGGGAGACATGGGTGGGGGCCTGGTGGAGGGTGCCCCTGGTGGCTGGGGGGTGGGTGTGCTGGGAGACATGGGTGGGGGCCTGGTGGAGGCTGCCCCTGGTGGCTGGGGGGTGGGGGTGCTGGGAGACATGGGTGGGTGCCAGGTGGAGGGTGCCCCTGGATGCTAGGGGGTGGGGGTGCAGGGGGACATATGTGTGGGGGCCTGGTGGAGGCTGCCCCTGGTGGCTGGGGGGTGGGGGTGGTGGGAGACATGAGTCGGACATGGGTGGGGGCCTGGTGGAGGCTGCCCCTGGTGGCTGGGGGGTGGGTGTGCTGGGAGACATGGGTGGGGGCCTGGTGGAGGCTGCCCCTGGTGGCTGGGGGGTGGGGGTGCTGGGAGACATGGGTGGGTGCCAGGTGGAGGGTGCCCCTGGTGGCTGGGGGGGTGGGGGTGCTGGGAGACATGAGTCGGACATGGGTGGGGGCCTGGTGGAGGCTGCCCCTGGTGGCTGGGGGGTGGGTGTGCTGGGAGACATGGGTGGGGGCCTGGTGGAGGGTGCCCCTGGTGGCTGGGGGGGTGGGGGTGGTGGGAGACATGAGTCAGACATGGGTGGGGGCCTGGTGGAGGCTGCCCCTGGTGGCTGGGGGGTGGTGGTGCTGTGAGATGTGTGGGGGCCTGGTGGAGGCTGGCCCTGGTGGCTGGGGGGTGGGGGTGCTGGGAGACATGAGTCGGACATGGGTGGGGGCCTGGTGGAGGCTGCCCCTGGTGGCTGGGGGGTGGGGGTGCTGGGAGACATGAGTCGGACATGGGTGGGGGCCTGGTGGAGGCTGCCCCTGGTGGCTGGTGACTGGGGGTGGTGGGAGACATGGGTGGGGGCCTGGTGGAGGCTGCCCCTGCACTGCTGGGGGGTGGGGGTGCAGGGGGACATGAGTGGGGGCCTGCTGGGGGGTGGGGGTGCAAGGGGACATGTGGCTTGGCTGGGGGGCATGCCCATGGTGGATGGGCTGCCTGCGGGACATGACCAGGGGTGCAGGGTAGTCCCCTGTGGTGTGGGCTGCCTGCAGAGGTCGTGGAGGGGGTAGAGGGGAGACCTGGGAGGACCCACACTGGCAATTCACCTCTTCAACTTCCCGCACACCTACGTAATACACTGCCCCACTCGCACAGGCCCAATCGCGTGTAGAATTTCTCGCGCACCCCTGAAATCCACGTACCCAGGCCAATCGCGTGTAGATTTTCTCGCGCACCCCTGTAATACACGTACCCAGGCTAATCGCGTGTAGAATTTCTCGCGCACCCATGAAATCCACGTACCCAGGCCAATCGCGTGTAGATTTTCTCGCGCACCCCTGAAATCCACGTACCCAGGCCAATCGCGTGTAGAATTTCTCGCGCACCCCTGAAATCCACGTACCCAGGCAAATCGCGTGTAGAATTTCTCGCGCACCCCTGAAATCCACGTACCCAGGCCAATCGCGTGTAGATTTTCTCGCGCACCCCTGAAATCCACGTACCCAGGCCAATCGCGTGTAGAATTTCTCGCGCACCCCTGAAATCCACGTAGCCAGGCCAATCGCGTGTAGAATTTCTCGCGCACCCCTGAAATCCACGTACCCAGGCCAATCGCGTGTAGAATTTCTCGCGCACCCCTGTAATACACGTACCCAGGCCAATCGCGTGTAGATTTTCTCGCGCACCCCTGTAATACACGTACCCAGGCTAATCGCGTGTAGAATTTCTCGCGCACCCCTGAAATCCACGTACCCAGGCCAATCGCGTGTAGATTTTCTCGCGCACCCCTGAAATCCACGTACCCAGGCCAATCGCGTGTAGATTTTCTCGCGCACCCCTGTAATACACGTACCCAGGCTAATCGCGTGTAGAATTTCTCGCGCACCCCTGTAATACACGTACCCAGGCCAATCGCGTGTAGAATTTCTCGCGCACCCCTGAAATCCACGTACCCAGGCCAATCGCGTGTAGATTTTCTCGCGCACCCCTGTAATACACGTACCCAGGCTAATCGCGTGTAGAATTTCTAGCGCACCCCTGAAATCCACGTACCCAGGCCAATCGCGTGTAGATTTTCTCGCGCACCCCTGTAATACACGTACCCAGGCTAATCGCGTGTAGAATTTCTCGCGCACCCCTGAAATCCACGTACCCAGGCCAATCGCGTGTAGAATTTCTCGCGCACCCCTGAAATCCACGTACCCAGGCCAATCGCGTGTAGATTTTCTCGCGCACCCCTGAAATCCACGTACCCAGGCCAATCGCGTGTAGATTTTCTCGCGCACCCCTGTAATACACGTACCCAGGCTAATCGCGTGTAGAATTTCTCGCGCACCCCTGAAATCCACGTACCCAGGCCAATCGCGTGTAGATTTTCTCGCGCACCCCTGTAATACACGTACCCAGGCCTATCGCGTGTGGGGACTCCCGCACACCCCTGAAATACACGCTCCCCGCACTGCGTTTGCTGCTGCCCTTTGCGCTGGATTGGGGATTTTGATGGCTTTTTCCTGCGCAAGGGGCGTTCTTGGGGGCGTAACTGACGCTGCTGCAGGGTCGCTGCGCCACTCTGCGCCACGGCTGGTTGTGGATGTTGGAATCCATGAATACGCTGTGCGCCTGAATGTGTTTCGGCGCACGCGGCTGGCGCAGCCTACCGCACGCGCACACTGTGCGCCAGCCGCGTGCGCCACTTGTGCGCCGAATTCTATGAATTGGCCCCTATATGTTCGCGGACATGTTTGGAGAACAGTACCACTGCCTAAAAACTGTGCGGGGGGTGGTGGGGTATGTTTGATTGTTATATCATAATATAGGAACATTTAACAAATTCAAAAAGCAGCACACAAACACATTATATATAGTAATACATAAGAAATGTAACCCATATATGTAACACACTAACCATTCATTTAAATACAATATGTTCTGAAATGGAATATACCACAAGAAGATAAATTGGCTTCCAACATAATTACCTCACAGACACAACAGAACTGAAAACAAGACCAGACCCACTGAATACATAGGACTTATCTTACCAGAAATAGTAAGTGTACTTCATTTTACTCATATATTTATAAACTTTCTGTATTAGATTAAAAAATATATTATCTTTTTTTTTCTCACAGAAATGTCTAGTACTCTGGAATGGCTAGAGGACAATTTAACACATGCAGAAATGTCACAAGATAGTGAAACTAATGGTAAAATATTTTTTTTATATACATTTAACATATATATTATTTTTTTTTACAGAGCATACCAAAATAGAAAAAACTTCAGAAAACCCTGTTATGGATAACAGTCTTCACAATATAGAAGAAAAAATTGATGTATTGTTGGCTAATTTTAATAATTTAAAAACTTTTGTAGAAAATCATTTCAAACCAAAAACCTCGTACCATTGCCCCACATGTACTTGTCCCTCCTCACCATATCCCAGTCAATTATCCCCAAACCCTCTCCATAATCCAAAATGTTTTGATGAGACTTCCAACCCTTCTTCACCTAATACCAATCATGTTGAAACCCCAAATTCTCCTGTTTTTGTTTCTGTTTCTGCCTCACCTTCTCTGTCATAAATTATTAATATATGTTAAATAAAGTTTAATTTGTATATTGTATTGTGAATAGTTTCTGGTTTTTTTTTAAAACAATAAAAGTGTCCGCGGACAGTGCAAGTGTTCTGAAATGTTCGTACATAAACGAAAATGGAGGTGTCCTGAAGAACACCACACCTGTTCATACTGTTCGCTAGCAAGTTGAAACTGTCCTAAGAACATACGTGATGTCCTGAAATGTTCGTAAAGAAACAAAAATTAAAGTGTTTTAAAGAACACTATATCTGTCCGTAATATTCGCCATCAACTTAAAACTGTCCTAAGAACACAATTGGTGTCCTGAAATGTTTGTAAATAAACGAAAATGATGTGTCCTGAACAACAGTACAACTGTTCGTAGTGTTCGCTAGCAACATGAAACTGTACTAAGAACACACGTGGTGTGCTGAATTGTTCGTAAACAAGCAAAAATTAAAGTGTCCTAAAGAACACTATACCTGTCCGGTACTGTTCGCTAGCAAGTTCAAACTGTTCTAAGAACGCTATTGGTGTCCTGAAATGTTCGTACGTAAACGAAAATGGAGGTGTCCTGAAGAACACTATACCTGTTCGTAGTGTTCGCTACCCAATTGAAACTGTTCTAAGAACACAATTGGTGTCCTGAAATGTTCGTACATAAACGAAATTATACGTGTCCTGAAGAACACTATATCTGTCTTTACTGTTCGCTACCAAGTTTAAACTGTTCTAAGAACACACGCGGTGTCCTGAAATGTTTGTTTCACGTGTGATGCACTTTTAATTACTTTAGTACCCGAACAGTGTGCGTAGGACATCAATGCGCATATGCTAACCAATCTCCGTGCACTTGGTGTCCTGCGGACAGGCGCTTCCTTCGCGGACTAGTTCGCGAACGGATCATATGACCGCGCCCACGCTGATCGTGCGTCCTGAAATGCGGACACTGTTCGTGTCCCCGAACAATTTAAAAGTACATTTTCAGTTAATCCATAATATTTTTCAATAAAATCTCACCATGGCACAAGTCCCACATAGCAATCTTGAGTTTCTATATACCTTTTGAAACTTTCCAATCCTTTTTTTGTGTTCGATCTGTCCGCGGACAGTGCGCATGTCCGCGAACCGCGCACAAGCACCCCTATAAAAGACCATGCCCAAGAGCTTATTCCCATTGTTTTTCTGGCTATTCTTCAGAACACAGTGATTTTTGCTGCCACCTGCAGACTACACCATCATCGAGATGGCATCCTTGGCTGCTGAACTGCCACTTGGTGCTGCACCTGCTTCAGCACCACCCCCACCCCTTCCACCACCACCACCTCCCCAAGGGCCTGAAGAGGGGAACAGGAGTGAGGATGCGGAGGAGGAAGAAGAGGATGATGAGAATGAGGTAGAGGAAAACCCTACTACCCGCACTAGGCGTGAGTCTTGGGTGTGGCAGTTATTTACCATTCATGGTAATGTTCCTAAGGCTCGTGCGAACCGTGTTACCTGCAATGAGTGCAAAATGATACTCAGTCGAGGGAAGCACGGTAAGTACAGCTTTGGGACCACTACTATGAAGCGACACCTGAGGTCATTTCACTCTGGGGCTATTCGCAGGGTTGTACCTTGCGAAGAACGTAGCAGGTTGATTTCCTCTACTTCATCCTCTGTTTCTGATCCTGTCACCACAAGGACCACCTCTGTGGGACAGCGTCTTCCTCAAGCTGCCTCACAGGCCATACAGAATTCTAATGACCCTTACCTTTCGAGGGTCACAGTTGTATGTATGTACTGTGACACAGTACTCTGCAGGGGGGAGCGACTTCGGAGTGCTTTTGAGACTATCGTCTCAGAGCACGAGAAGACCTGCTCACTACCCAAATAAAACCCACTCTACATCTTCCTCTCTCAGCTCGCCCTTTCTTATCCCTGTGGTTGGTGTCCCCCCCTTTACCCTCCTTTACCCTCCTCTCCTAGTGTGTCGTGTCTGAAAAACCAAAAAAAATACAAAATTACAAAAATAAAAAAAAATAAGGCTCTTTTCAGAGCCGCTTTTCCCAGTTAAAAAATAGAAGTGAAAATAAATGAAGCAGGGCTCTTTGTATTTTTTAGAAGTCCACGGACAGTTCGCGAACATTAAAAAAATTGGGTTGCTACTCCATCACAAACATTGTAATTTTCTCTGGAAAGAAGTGGTGGCTCTGAAAAGAGCCTTTGGGTGGTGTTTGTAAGTCAAAAATTGTAAATGCTTAACATCTACTTCAAAATCGTTGTTGTAATTCCAAAAAAGGTTGCAATGCATTTTGTACATTTCTCAGAAAAATCTGATTGCCAGCATAAGTAAGATGGACTCCATCTCCGCGAAAAATGTATGTACTACAAAACATAATATTTTCATTGTGAAAAGAAGACATGCCAAAATCTCTTAGAAAGGCACAAACAGCCTTATTAACATTGCGCCTTGCTTTTTCCATTTGTGGACCAAATGAAGAAGAACAAAGCCACATTTGTCTCTGCGCAATCCGTGAAAATATCACCTGAGAATTAGGAAACATGTCCATAACCTTCCTAAGTCCTTCTTTCATAGCAAATTGCAAAAACAATTCCAGTCACATGTCCTAAACTGTTCCCTCCACAATGAATTACAATTATGTCTGGATGTTGCTCTGTCTCCAAAGTAGCACAGAGAGGTAGCAAGTCCAACCACTTAATTCCACGTACTCCATGCCAGTGTACTTCCACATGTGGGAATCCAAGATCTACAGCTACTCCACAGCTTTCTGCATGCCCCTTCAACCAATGTATCCACGAATCTCCTAAAATCCAAACAATCTGTTTTCTGAAACACACAGCCATAGCTATCTTTTGTTCTTTCAGCAAAAAGAGTATCTGAGAAAATCTCTCCTGGCACAACACACCCACCAAACTTTCCTGACCAATCCCTTTCAGTGTGTATTCTCATTTGCATGACTTCTGAACCCAAAAATCCCCGGATGTAACTCCCGATGTCCGCGAACTACCGCCATGTCCGCGGACATATCGTAACATGAACAGCCCTTCTACCATTTCCACTACACTCTCTCTGCCATTCCCTCATTGGATGTACCTCAAAAATCACATGACCATGCACCAATCACATTCAAGACCTCTACATCTAACTGCATCATCATAGATCAGCACTGCAAATGTACTCTGAATCTCTCTGAGTACAAGTGTCATATCATTGGCACGCAGCATCTACCAGAAATACTGTACAAGACTTCAAGATTTCTACTTGCAGCTCCATGCATATCCATATGCATGAACACAAACTTCAGGTATGCATATTTTCTGTATAGTAGATGAGCACATTTTCAAACAGACTTTTACCTTGTAAAATCTGTAAAATGAATTTACTGTACTTTTTTCAATTTCCTAAAATCAACTATCACTTATAAACCTTTATACTATTTACTTTCTTTATACACACACACTCAAATCATGTTAAACTAACATTTTTTAAATGACATATATAGACTACATATATTCAAACAAAATTGCATGCAAACACAATCTATGTTTAAACCTTTATAAAAATACTTATACAATTTCATATTTTTTTGTTTTTATTTATGTATTTACTTAATTACTTTAAATTAGACATGACATTGAGGCGCTATTACCTAACACAGTTTACTTACAGAAATAGTGGTATTCACTAATATATTATACATTTCACAAGACATAGTAAAGATATTTTGTTTTTGCTACAGTTAGTCATTCAATACAATTTGTTCATTAAGAACATATCATATGTACTGAACTGATACAATGTATCTTATATAAATAAATTAGTTTAATGATTTTACAGAAGGCACTGAGGATTTCAATTAAAAAAATCAATATCGAAATTAAAAACTGTGCTATATACAAACAAAGTTACTAATTTGAAGCTTTTACAATTGCAGTGAAGACCAGTTTCCTGAAAAGAAGTAGCCGAATTCGAAGAAGAAAGAAAAACTAAGAAGTTACCTGTTAATTTAAAAAAAAAGTAAGTAAAATATCACCATAATATTTGTATTATTAATCAAATATACTATAACGTTAATACGAGCTATTTTGGTTTCTAAAAATAGAGATTTTGTACCATTTTGTCTAAAAATTTCCATGCCTTAAACAGCGATTTACAGCCAGAATGGCCCACAAATTTCTATTTTTGGACACACAAATTAGCCAACTGAACCACTACAATTTTCATATTATAGAACAAACAACTGTTTTAATTGTATACATTAGATTTACTATTTCTACTTTTCCACACCACTAGCTTACTTTTTTTTGTCATCTGAACCCCCGTTTAGTAACACATACATTCAAGAATACCTATCCCTACTAGTTTTAGTTCCCAATGCACAATCACACACCATTACATACATCTTTATCATCTTACTCAAACACTCATGCACACAGCACACATACATTCCAGAACACCCCAACCCATATCTTCTTTATTTTTTCAACAGACCCTAAAGAATGCCTACCAAAAGTCAAGTCCGTAGAAAGCAACGCAAAAGTAGAGCAAATGAAAATAAAGGTGTCCAACATAAGCATCCATCTCCAGCAGAATTTGTAAAAAAAATGAAACAAAACAGCTAATACAATCATTTAGTGAAACACAAGAAGTTTCAAGTACAACAACTTTGCTTCCTCTATCAAAATGTAAAACAAACCAAAAAACAATTAACAGAAAATCAGCTATCAGTACAGATAAAACTACTTCTTCAGATTTTAATATAGTGCAAAGTAAGCATACCAAGAAAAGTATTTTAGCCAAAATATACTGTCACAAAGTCCTTCAAAATCTTATAAAAACAGGAGAGAAATCAGGTTCAAAGCTTAAAACCTATCATAGGAAATTAATCTTAGAAGCATTGATGGAAAGTGCAATTCTTCTCAAAAGAAATGTATTTATTTTACTGTTAAACAAAATGAAACCACTAACAAAACTAATAACTAAATTACAAAAAAAGACTTCTCAATAAGCGAAATATCAACAGAAAGAACTTCTTAAGTATCAGCAGAGGTGAATGGAATCACACTACAAGCACAGAACCATATTTTAATGAAGAAGCGTACAAACAAAAGCAAACAAATACAATTGCCATACATAGCAGTGGTCGAGGTTATGAAAAAGTGAATAATACCATAATGGAACAAGAAGTACTTCTTACAAAAATATGCCCTGAAAACTTTACCCCTCCATTCAACTGAATCAGAACGTCTAGTGTACAAATGGCCATGCACGTCAATGTGTAACATTCCCAAACAATGTTTCAAATCTTTACGCCAATTCCTCAATAAATATGTAAAAAGCAAAGACAAAATCAAAATTAAATTACTGCAAAATATAGATACCTGTCCAGTGCGCAAGTACACAGGACTACAAGGACATTCATTGGCCTGCATTACAGGACCTACTTGTAAAACCGCTTTCCATGATATCAAAAGGATATCAACACATCATTCAACTATAAGAAATCTAGTCTATAAACTGTACTATGCTAAAAGTCCTGCTTTAGCACTAGCAAAGTTAAATAACATCCTTCTACATGGTACAGCAAAAGACCTACTTGAAGAAATTCACTATATCCAGAAAAAATATTTTGGAAGTGAAAGCCATTTACAGAATGAAATAGCTTTAAACCAATTAAGCAACAATTCTACACATGGCAACCTTTTGCTAAACACATACAAAAAAGAAATACTAAAATTTAAAAGTACATCAGCTGAAGTACCAAACCATGTATGTGTATGTTGCCGTAGATTTTTTTATAAAAGTAACCCAAAAACTGTGGACCTATCATACAAAATAGAAGACAATGAAGATTCTAAATGGTTTGAATTAGCTCTCTACCTTGTAGCAGAAAACAAATATGAAATAACTGACCCCTAATACTTTGCAGTTATTGCACTACAAAACTTGACAACAACCAAACTCCTTCACGTTCTATCACAAATAATTTGGAATTATACCCAGTACCAAAACCTCTACAACAACTTAATTTATATGAGAGCATCATAATTCAAACAGTACACCCATTTCAAGCAATAATACGCCTTCAACCAAAAACAGCAAAATTACCTCCCTCTGAATTGGTAAAAGGCATTCGTGGAAAAGTAGTTTATGTACCATTAAATTTAAAAGAAAATGTGCATACTCTAGGAGTGCAACGTCCAATGCAGCAATCTTTAATTATATTAGTAAATGGAGTACCTACAAAAGACAAAAAAATATGGCAACAGATGGTAGATTTATATAAAGTTAGACAAGCCTTCCAATATCTTAAAGAGAATAATGAATATTACAAAGAAATTAATATTGAAGAAAACTTGAAAGATACAACTGAAATAATTCAAGAAACACAAGAAGCTGTTCAATTTGAGCTACTAAACCCTGCTACAATATCAAATACTTTAGACCATTATACAATTCATCCTTTGCACTGTAATGACACCGTACAAGATGTACTGGAAACTTACCAAATGCGTCAAACAAAAGGATCGCCAATCAGTATATGGGAAAAAAGTATAGAAGCACGTGCTTTTCCTCTACTCTTTCCTACTGGCAAAGGAGGAAGGTATGATGATAGACCTATTCAAATATCAGCTTCAGAATACCGCTCATTACGGATGTATTCTGAAGATCCCAGATTTAGACAAAATGTGGAATACATATTCCACCTACTCTTTGAAAGTGAACTAGCAACTTTATATTACGGAGTTGCACACATATTAAAATCAGGATAACACTTTCAAAATATGACAGCTACACAATTATTAGAGAAAGTGCAACAAAAGGATGAGGTTTTACAATCAAATATTACAAATCTATTAGCAAATATGCGTGGTACTAAAGAGTACTGGTTTCGACGTCATGGAGATGTACGTTGTATGATCAGAAACCTTGGCCCACCCACTTGGTTTGTTACATTAAGTTGTGCAGAATATGCATGGTAAGATTTACATGATTTCCTACGCATAGCAAATAGTCACAAAACAAACATAGATATTCTAACACCTGGAGAACTTTGTTCTTTGGATCCTGTTAATGTTTCAAGATATTTCCACCATCGCTTCATTGCTATGCTACATTTTATTTGTAATAAAACTGTTCCTCCCCTTGGAGAAGTGCAACACTTCTTTTGGAGAAAAGAATACCAAGCCAGAGGAGCACCACATATCCACATGCTTTTATGGATTAAAGATGCTCCTAAATTTGGTCAAGACATTGATGCCACTGTTTTACAGTTTATTGAAAAACATGCCACTTGTGAAATTCCATCAGAAGCCACAAATAGTGATCTTCATGCACAAATTTTACAATTTCAAAGACACAAATGTGGAAAATATTGTCGTCGAAAATACAAAAACAAAGGCAAATACTACACCAAATGCCGATTTGGTTTCCCTAGACCAGTTACAAATACAGGTCAAGTAAACAACCTCATGTCTTCAGTTAGACATAGTGTTAAAGGTAAGTCACCTAAAAATACATATTACATAAAAAGAAAAGAAGAAGAAAAATATATCAATGATTATAATGCAATCATTGCCCACTTATGGAATGCAAACATAGATGTGCAGTACATTGCAGACAATTCTACTGCAGTTGCATGATATGTCACAGCATACTTAACTAAAGCAGAAAAGACAGAGCTCCAAGACCTCTGGAATGACCTGTCATCAGATAAAACAGTATCTCAGAAATTATACAGCTTGGGCATAAAAATGCTCACCCATAGAGAATGTGGATCTTATGAAGCAGCTGATCGTTTAACTGGTACTTCATTGTATGGTAAATCTGAAAATATAGTATGGCTAAGTCTTGGTCCAGCTAAATCTAGAAGAAGAGTTCTAAAATCATATGAAGATATAGAAACAATAGCCAAACATGATCCCAACAGCCAAGACATTTTAAAAAACAATTTATTGGACACATACTACCCAAACAAAAGTAATACTTTGGAAAACATGTGTTTATACCAAATAGCCCAAAACTACACATACAAAAATAATATGGAACCTGATGAAAAAAAAGTTAAATATAGAGTGACAGACTGTGAAGGCAGCTTAGTTAAACTCACTAAACCAAATTTAATTAATCATATCAAATTGTCATTGAAGACTCCTCAACATAAAGAAGAATATTACATGTCCCTGCTACAACTCTTCAAACCATGGAGAAAAGAAGAACAATTACTAGATAACTATGACTCATATGAGGATGCTTTCAAAGCAAATGAAAGCACTATAACTGATGTAAACTTTACACAGTACAAAACAATGTTGCACAATGAACAGCAACATGAAGAAGAACTCCAAGCCCAACTAGATAAGGATACTCCTGACAGTAGTCAACCTTCTGTAACAGGAAGCCAAGAACCACTGGGAGAACCACTAATAACAAATGAGGCAGAATTAGCTATGGTAGAAGTAGAAAACACCATGTGTCAGTATGAATATAAGGAAGACTTAACTATACTACAATCAAAACTAAACAACTGAGCAAAGTAGCATTTTTCAAGAAGTAACAAAACAAATTGCACATGGTGTAAAACATGAAAATAAAGAATGTTCCTGCCATAATTATAAACCTATACTACTGTATGTCAGTGGTGAAGCTGGCTCTGGCAAAACATTCCTAATCAAAATCATTAGTAAGTTCCTTCAACAATTGACAAACAACAAACTGTCAGCTGTTGTCACTGCCCCCACAGGTTTAGCTGCCTACAACATAGGTGGTGTTACATTACACCGATTACTACTATTACCAGTAGAACACCAGAACAAATTAGACTATTACAAACTTTCTGCAGAAGCTGCAATGGAATTACGCAGAGTATTGAAACAAATGAAAATGCTACTAATAGATGAAGTGAGCATGGTCTCCAACCTGATGTTAGCTTTGATTCACCTCAGATTACAAGAAGTACTCAAAACAGACTATGAAGAGCTCTTTGCAGGAAAACACATTATTGTTTTTGGAGATCTGCTTCAATTAACACCAGTAAAAGGTGAACCTATTTTTAAAACATTAGGGCACAAACTCTGCCGTAAAACTGTTGGCAGCATTGGAAATGTCAACCTTTGGCAACATTTCCAATACAGAGAATTAACAGAAAACATGCGCCAATCTGCAGATCTAACTTATGCCAACATTTTAAAAAATTTGAGAGTTGGTATACTTTCTAAAGAAGCAGAAGCAACATTGTAAATCCGGCACATTAATGCACTTTATGGCGATAATGCATGTGCTACAGATGTTATGGAACAATTTGCCCACAAAAATGTCAATTGTATGGCCTTAATGCCAACTCTTGCAAGCTGTCTCAAATTCAATGAAATAATGTTAAGTAAAGAAATGCAACCAATAATGGAAATTAGCGCCACAGACAAACTAGATGTACATGGTATGACACTACCCATGTGTGACCAAGCCACAACAAGACTAAATAATTTAGAAAAATCAATCTCAAACACAGCAGGCTTAGAAAAAGATGTTAAAATTATCCTTAAATTGCAGAGTAATGCTTAAACGTAACCTTGACGTGGACCAAGGACTAGTTAATGGAGCACTGGGTACAGTTGTTGGCTTTCAAACATACCCACGTGACAACAAAATTCAGTTCGTCAATATACTCTTTGACAAACTTTCAGAAGTAAAACGGATAGGACGCTCAACAGCTAGATTCCTTCTCTGCAAAGATATGTATGTATGCAGAGAACAATTTTCTCTAACTCTTGCATACGCAGTCATGATTCATAAATCACAAGGTCTTACCCTAGACAAAGCAATGATAGATATTGGTAACACAGTCTTTAAAGAAGGCATGAGCTACGTAGCACTATCACGCTTACGTACACTTGACGGTCTATTTCTAATCAACTTTGATGCAAGTAAAGTAAACGCTGATATTCCTTGCAATTTTAGAATATAATAGACTTCGCTCACTATACACTCCCCATCTAAACACATATTCTGTTCCACAAAAACTAAAACATTGTAAAAGAAAACTAAAGCAAACAGAAATGCAACAGGACGTCACTGCAAATCCTCCAAAGAGAGTAAAAGAAACTAATACTTCATCAAGTACCACAAACAAAAAAGAATCAATTAGAGAAAGTAAACCAGGTACTTCTTTAAAGAAGGAAGACAAACTCCAAAAAAAGCAGTTAGATACAGAACTACCTGGACCATTTAAATTCTCAAATATAGTTGGTGTAAGTTGCTACGCAAATGTAGAAATGAATATTCTATTTCAATTACCACCAATTGTTGACAACATTTACTTACACAGTACAGACCCTTTGTGTTTGCAAATGTTAGTACTTCACAGAAATGCAGCAAACAATCCTGACAACACATAGTGTTTTTGGAATAAGACGACAATTGGACTAGTGTGCTGGAATGGTGAAATTCACTATAAACTCACAGGAAGATCCACAAGAATTTCTAATGTACTTACTATTAGTACTGGAAAACAAAAACATACCTATAAATTAAATCTTCCAGATTTCATACATGTGGAAACATACATGCACTCTGTGCAACAATGTGACACAAGAAGAAATTCCCAATGAACGCTTCATATATATATCAATACCAAATTGTGAATACATTCCATTACAGCAACTTGTACAAAATGCAAACCATGGTAGATTATGCTCTACCTGCAATTCAGATAATCGCTCCACGTTAGTAATACAAACACGTAGTAAATACGTAATACTAATGCAGATGGTACCAAAAACAACTGCAAGCTGACTGGATTCACACATGGTCAAATATCACTTGGTAAGAAAACCTTCACAACAATAGGTATAATCTACCACACAGGAGCCACAACCAATTCAGGGCACTACACGGCATATATAAAAAAGAAATGTGGATGGTTTGAATGTAATGATAGTACCATTACTGTAAAGCAGAGATTACCAGCAAATCTTACAAACGCGTATTTGTTGTTCTTAAAACCAAAATTTGATAAATAAACTGTATTTAAACCTTTAAGTAAATTTGTGTTAAAAAAATATAAACTATTAGAATACTCCAAAAGCTATCTAACAGCTCAAAGATTCTACAACAACTAATCAGATAAATGAATACCACTGAATTAGGCCAAAAAATACACAGTTAGAATTCGCCAATTGGTATCTAACTGTCCCAAAATTTAACAATATCCAAATAGATAAATCAAAACCACTAAAATATATTAAAAAAATAGACAGTTAGAATACGCCAATTGGTATCTTACTGCTCCAAAATTTTATAATATCAAAACAAATGAAGAATCTGTTACTGCTCCAAAAAAAAATACAACAAAGCAAAGTATAAAGCATTAGCCAGAAACAACAAGTGAACACTGAAAACAAACAAACAAATAAACTGTAGCATAACAGAAAAAGGTTTTTTTTTTAATCCAACATGGATTTGTTTTTCTCCCACAGACCCAATGATTTTAGCAACAAATACAGAAACTGAGCAAATTGCATAGTACTCTGATTTGTACTCTACTAAATATGAGGGTCGAAAAAAAATAAAAGTATATTGCTTATACAATGTAATAAGTCATTACAAAATACTAATACTAACATGATATTTTCTTTTATCACAGAAATGAAGAAGAAAAACATGGACTCCCATTACTAGACCAAACAGTAAGTATACAATAATAAGGACAACCATAGCAGCATATCACATCCATGGTATCTAATACCTTTGTTCCTTATACATTTGTTTTTCACCCAAAGTTATAAGCAAATATGAATGTGATATGCTGCGGTGGTTGTTGCCAGGGCATAGAGTCTTGGGTGCATGGCCAAATGGCCAAATGGCCATGCACCCAAGACTCTATGCCCTGGCAACAACTACCGCAGCATATCACATCCATAGAGTCAAACATTTCAACTATGATCTATGGGAAACTTTTAATGTCCGTGAACAATGTGAGTGTTCTTAGAACACTTTGAACTTGCCAGCAAACAATACGGACACCGTTTTCAGGACACCCCCTACGAACATTTCAGAACAACGCGATAGTTCTTAGAACACTTTCAACTTAACAACGAACAATACGGACAGCGTCCTAAGGACACCCCCTACGAACATTCCAGGACACCGGGAGTGTTCTCAAAAACGTCTTCAGAACACCCCCATTTTGTTTATTTGCAGACATTTCAGGACACCGAGGCTGTTCTTAGAACACATTCAACTTGACAGAGAACAATACGGACAGGGTCCTCAGGACACCCCCTACGAACACTCCCAGGACACCGCGAGTGTTCTTAGAAGCGTCTTCAGAACACCACCATCTTTTTTATTTGCGAACATTTCAGGACACCGCCAGTGTTCTTAGGACACATTCAACTTGACAGAGAACAATACGGAAAGCGTCCTCAGGACACCCCCTACGAACACTCCCCGGACACCGTGAGTGTTCTTAGAAGCATCTTTAGGATACCACCATCTTGTTTATTTGCGAGCATTTCAGGACACCGCGAGTGTTCTTAGGACACATTCAACTTGACAGAGAACAATACGGACAGCGTCCTCAGGACACCCCCTACGAACACTCCCCCGACACCACGAGTGTTCTTAGAAGCGTCTTCAGAACACCCCCATTTTGTTTATTTGCGAACATTTCAGGACACTGCGGGTGTTCTTAGAACACATTCAACTTGACAAAGAACAATACGGACAGCGTCCTCAGGACACCCACTACGAATATTCCAGGACACCGGGAGTGTTCTTAGAAGCGTCTTCAGAACACCACCATCTTGTTTATTTGCAAACATTTCAGGACGCGGCGAGTGTTCTTAGGACACATTCAACTTGACAGAGAACAATACGGACAGCGTCCTCAGGACACCCCCTACGAACACTCCCCGGACACCGCGAGTGTTCTTAGAAGCGTCTTCAGAACACCGCCATTTTGTTTATTTGCGAACATTTCAGGACACCGCGAGTGTTCTTCGGACACATTCAACTTGACAGAGAACAATACGGACAGCGTCCTCAGGACACCCCCTACAAACACGCCCCAGACACCGCAAGTGTTCTTAGAAGCGTCTTCAGAACACCCCCATTTTGTTTATTTGCAAACATTTCAGGACACTTTTCAGTTACTTTCGAAAATAACTCCATGTATTATCATCCATAGATTCTGCATAATTGTCTGTAATGTCTATAGCCATAAGGTTGTTCATAAAAGTCTCTTGTACCATGAATTCTTTAGATGCTGTAACTGGGCTATATATTTTATGCCCTATTGCGTTCACTGCTTGAGCACAACACCCCCTAACATTCCACACATACTTGGGAGGCATTGAAAACAACAACAAAGAAATAACAGAATCCCTAAAATAACCAGAATAACGGAAAGCACCTTCCAACCCTAAGATCGCAAAGAATCCCAAAACCAAGTACTAAGGTTCCAGTCTTCTACAGGGATATGGACTTCAGAACTGAGAGTACGTAAGTTCTAAATTGCTTTAAAAATTGTTGGCAAGGAGTCTGGTACGAAAACACAACAAGCGGACCCCACTAATTTGCATACTCCATCTCGTTCTGCCAAAATGACATCTAATGCCATCCTATTTTGAAGTGCTACCAATCTTATTGCCTTTTGCTCTAAGGTCATATTGTAGAGTATGTCCGTGGTCCGGTTGATCATTCTCTCCAGTACCCTTGCTAATCCCCTAATGTTCTCTGAGTTTCCTATTTGTCCCCAAAAGGGCACAACTGATTTCGCTATGTCCCCCAATACTTGCCCAGGGGTATCTCCGTTGTCGTCTCGCCGCGGGCGAGCCTTAGAAATCTCTAACGTACTTGCTACAAATACCCCGTGTAACAATATTCCTAAATAACAGGTTCCCTGCCAATCCTTGGGCAACCAGAGAAATGCTAAACTACCACAAACAAAATAAACAGGCCCCCCTACATACATAGGCCTGTTTTCCCCAGTCAAATTTACAATATTTTTACAAGCTTCAAAATCACCCATTGGCCTAGTGCCGTTTCTTTGTACACAGAAGGGAACCGAGTCAGGACTATGATTTACAGAATAAGAAGGAGGTACAGCGTCCTTATTGCCTATCGGAGCCATTTTAAAGGAAATCAGAGTTTGAAAAGGAAGAGATAGTTTGTCAGACGGCCTAATAGAAGCAACGTTAGGTTTACTTCTATTTGCGAAAAGCGAGCATCCCAGGGGAGTCAATTCACGTTTCTCAAAATTTTTTAAATTAGTTCCATCAAAGTTCCCTGAGATGCTATCATTCCATCGGCCAAAGAATAGTGCTCTAAGAGAGGCATAGCAAGAAGTCGTTAAAGGTAGAGGATGTATATACCATCCCAGTCCCTTGTTCCCATGTTGCGTTAAATGAGTACAAATCCAACAATTACTCTTATTAAAAATGGCATGAGTAGCATTCATTACTATCATCAGAGTGTTATTATAATTCTTTTGTCTATGTTGGGAGTCTCTAGGGGACAGAGCGTGAAGGTGTACAGAGGGAGTCAGAACAGTTGGTACGATCTTGGTCGGCAATAAACGTTTCAAAGGATAGATTTCTTCGAAATACCAAAGTCCTACAGCAGCGGTTGCAAAAATAACAATAATCATTATCAAAACACAACAGTACGTTTTCGGGGCCCAGGCACATTGTTCATTGTTCGATTTGGTCACCCCCTTATCTAAAAGTCCAGTGCAGGGAGCAGCGGTGAAGGTGGCAGGCATCGTAGTTTCTCGATCGACGACCCCAATGTTCATTGCTGGCGACATTACGGTCGCGTGATTCCTTAGTCCTTCCCAACCCTAGCCAGCAGAATCCCTTTTTTGCTCAACAAAACAAGACAATTTTCCAATCACTTCCTTTCCAGATGCACGACACGTGTGCCGTAGTTCTATTTCCGTGGTCGAAGGTTGTACCTGATGGTACCCAAAATTGTGTGGTCCCAAAAGCAAAGTATCGTCACCTCCTGAGGGAAGCGACGAGCCGGTGGCGACGGAAGTTGCAGAGCTCGAAACAGTGTTTTCCGGAAGTGATTTTCCAGGAGAGTGCGGAGACGAAATGGACTGTTCCCCAAGCTCCTCAGGCTCAGAGAACTTCTCTGACGCACTCACAGCGCTGTTTGATACTCCAGGATCAGAGACTGTAGCATCAGCGAGGGGTTCTGCTTCTTCTGTAGCGTGTGGCGTCGGGTGAGGAAGTTTCTTGACGTGCGTCGCATGAATCCAGTTCTTCTTTCCAGCCACCCGCACTGCTGTCCTGGTGACCAATAATACCTGATGGGGTCCCCGCCAGCGAGTCGCGAGACAGGAAGACCTCTCGTAGACAGGAAGACCTCTCGTAGGCCTTCACTAAAACCCAACTTCCGGGCTGTATATCGTGTCCTGGGCCCGTGAACCGTACAGGTAAAGCAGCATGCACCTGGTGGTCGATGAAATACAGGTTTTTAGTTAACTGGTTACAGTAGTCTACAAGCAATACATTTTCCACCCCCCTCAGGGCTTTAGGTTTTGGGAGACCCCAAATGTTAGCAGGTCTCCCCATTACTACTTCAAATGGAGAAAGCCCAGTTCTAGTCTGAGGTGTGGTACGCATAGCTAATAACACAATAGGCAAAGCATCTGGCCATTTTAGTTTGGTATCGGCACATGTTTTTGCAAGTTTATTCTTTAAAATACCGTTGTGTCTTTCTACCAACCCAGCACTTTGAGGATGCCTAGCTGAATGAAATCGTTTCTCAACACCTAGGGTTGCACATATTTGCAAAATTACTGCTGGGATAAAGTGAGGACCATTGTCCGACCAAATTATCCTCGGGAGCCCAAATCGAGGAAAGAATTCTTTTACCATAATCTTTGCAGTGGTCATGGCGGTAGCATTTTGATGGGGAAAGCCTCGACCCATTTACTAATGATATGATATGATATGATAAGGCATTTGTAACGCGCCTATACACAAGTGTTTCAAGGCGCGACGAGGCAGGGGGGGGAACAACGGGAGACAGACAACGATCTTACTAGGCCATGTGTCATTCAGATCGCGCAAGTGCAAGGGTAGAGGGGAAGGGAAAAGTGCATGGGGAAAGGGAGAGGGGAAAGTGCAGTACAGGGTTATAAGCATACAGCATACAGGATAAATAACAAGGGCCAGCTGGTGGCAAGTGCGAGGTAAGTGCAGACAAGTGCTGGGAAGGGGGGCTGTATGGATACAGACACAGTCCCGTAGTGCAGGGGTTGCCGTGGAGGCAGTGCAGGGGAGAGTGGCTGGGCCGAGAACGGTGAATGGCCCAGTTGCAGATTCAGTGCAGTTTCAGTAGTATTAGCAGGGGAGAGGGGGAGAGAAAGCGGAGGCAAAGAGGAAGGTTTTGAGGTGCTTCCGGAACCGGAGGTGGTTCTCCTCAAGTTTCAGGGAGGTAGGAAGGCTGTTCCAGAGGGAGGCCCCTGCAGTGGAAAGAGATCTGCCCTCAACTCGTAAAGGCACAAATGATTACAAGAACATATTTTAAATTATTACATTGCTCCATTTCAATAAAATCAAAATGTATAACCTCAAAGGGGACAGAACTTCCCCTTGGAGTCACTGTCCCCTTACCCACATTGTGCTGTAGGCAGATCATACAGTTCTGGATGTGCCTCTTTGCAGTTTCCAGAATCTTGTCATTTACCCAAACCTGTTCTAACATTTTCGTGATCTGCTGGGCACACACATGCGTAGGACCGTGTGCCATCATAACCATTGCCAAAACATAAGAATCAGGAAGCAACCATTTCCCTTCGGATGTATCCACCCAACACCCTTCGTCATCCAGTTTCCCCATTCCTTCAGCCCACTTTCTAGATTCTTCCATCGTGGCATCAGTCGGAATATCTCGCACAGACCCAATACCTTCATCCATTATGCAAACATCTCTCATTTCCCTCGAGGTATACATGTCCGTGCTAAGGTCTGTGGCCGTATGTCTGGCTATTAAATCGGCAAAAGCGTTCCCTTTGCCCACATCATCTATGACCTTGCGATGTGCTGCACATTTCATGATCGCTAACCATTTAGGGAGTGAGAGTGCCGAAAGTAATTGCACTATCAATGGGCCATGCTGAATCTTGGTCCCATGTGAGGTCAGGAACCCTCTTTCTGACCAAAGCTTTCCGAAGTTGTGAGCCACCCCAAATGCGTACTGACTATCAGTATATATATTTACTCTTCGCCCTTGGGAAAGTTCACAAGCTCGGGTCAACGCTATAATCTCTGCGGCCTGCGCGGAGTAACTGCATAGGCAGCTGTAGATGTACCATCCGAGAGTTTGAAGCAGGAGCCATCGCAAAACAGCTCCCCTTCTGCATTATCCAAAGGAGTATCTATGAGATCTATCCTGCCCTTCGTTTCTTGCTCGGTGGTATACAGGCAGTCATGTGTTTCTTTGTCACCGCAAACAGTGTTTTGGGGAAGGGTAAAAGTTCAGCCGGATTGAGAACACAACACCTCTTAATTTGAATATGAGGGGCAAAAAGAATTAGTTCATACCTTGTTAACCGTGCTGAGGTGAGGTGTTGCGTTTGGGTTTTGTTCAATAAAATATCAACAGAGTGAGGTACCATCAAAATCAAATCATGGCCTAAGACCATTCCCTCACTCTGTTTTACAGACGTGGCAGCAGCAGCAACGGCGCGCAAACATCTTGGCAAAGCGCATGCGACAGGATCAAGGGCGGAGGAGCAGTAGCCGCACGGCCTATTCTTCCCTCCGTGTTCCTGTGTTAACACAGCCAAAGCACATCCATCACATTCATACACAAACAACACAAAGGCCTTGTCATAATTTGGAGTACCCAGAACCGGTGCCGAACGCGGTTTTGAGAAGCTCAAATGATCGTTGATGTTCCGATTCCCATGGCAGTGGCAGAGAAATGCCCTTCTTCGTCAAATCCAACATCGGTTTTACCACTAGTGCGAAATTCGGGATCCACAACCTACAGTAGGAAGCCATACCTATCAGGGCTCTGACTTCCTTCTGCGTATTTGGAACAGACATGCCACAAATGTGTTTTATTCTTTCAGGTGTCAATCTTCTCCCCTCCTTTGACAGGAGGTAGCCTAGATAGGCAACCTCCTGACAACAACATTGAATTTTTTTAAGCAAAGCTTTGTGACCATTTTTAGCTAGATGAACAAGCAACAGTATAGTGCCTTCTTTACAGGCATTCTCAGAATCTGCAGCCAAAAGCAAATCGTCAACATATTGAAGCAGCGTGCAAGTAGGTGGCAATTCAAGGGTGTCGAGCTGCTCTTTCAAGGCTCTACTATAAATACTAGGACTTTCAGTATACCCTTGAGGTGCCCTTGTAAATGTAAATGAGCGTCCCCCCAAGGTGAACGCGAACAGATATCTGCTTTCTTTATGTATCGGGATACTAAAGAAGGCGTTTTTCAGATCCACAACGCTGAAATGCATAGCCATAGCAGGGATCATTGTTAATATCGTCGTCACATCAGGCACAATTGGAAATTGTGGGGCGACCACTCGTTAATAGCACGGAGATCAATTATAAACCGGTATGGAATTGCATTGTCGCCTTTCTTATATACGGGTAGGATCGGACTGTTACACAAACTACCTGTAATCTCTTTGATCACCCCACGATGAACAAAATCGGAGACAATGCATTTCAAAGCACGTTCGCCTTCAGCTGATATTTTATACTGCGGGATGCGTGGCAGTTTCACCCTTTGTTTCAGGACTATTTTAACAGGCTCGATCTGTAACACTCCGACATCATTGTCGTCCACCGCCCACAAACATTCCGGGACAATGCTAAACTCGGGAGGTAAAGGTCGAATCAAGAATTGAGAATTAGGAAGTTGCTTTGGTCAAAACGTTAGCCGTACTCCATCCGAAGAACAAATTCTCTCCACAGTTAGAAGTGAGAAGAAAGGGACAATGGTCCATAAAGGGACCCAAAGAAACAGATACCAACGCAGAAACCGGACAAATAGTTGGTAAACCAGAAAACCCTATGGAAACATTTGTTTGCCCTGACAGTGGGATGTTTGGAACCCGAGAATGATCAATGGAGCACTACTGTGCTCCAGTGTCAATCAAAAACTGGTGTTTCCTATTCCCCACTAATAATTCAACATAGGGGCCTTTTTGATTAACGGGAATAGGCAAAGGTTCCAAACCCTGCTTCGGGCAATCCTAATAATACGGAGCTTCGTCAGAAGGAAGCTCTTCAGAAAGGTAAGCAGCAGAAGGGTGATCAAATATGTTTCTCGAGTCCATACTCGAGGTCTGATTTTCCTGTGAAAAAGGTTGCTGAGAATCTTGTAAAAGTTGACCTCTGTCAGGGCCCCCTGCTCCAGGGCGGCCCCTAGGTCGTCTACCCATACATCCAAACGCATTGTTTGACCTCTGGCAAAGGACAGGGCACTGTGCTCGCCAATGACCTTCCTGGCGACAATAGGCACATTGATTAACATTCACAGTACTTAGAGGAGCATTTCCTTTTGGAACGTACTGACCTCTAGTCTGTGTCGTACCTCCTCTGGGGTTTCCAACAATTTGCTGCAATAATACTTTGGTTTTCAAATCACCTTTTCTCTTTTCGATTTTCTCCTCTTCATTATTAACACGGTTCTCATAATACTGAGCCATGTGCAAAACCTCAGATTGAGATTTTGCCTGCCAAGCGCTCTCTGAGGACATAATTTGTGACTGGATGTCAGGTAACAATCCACGTACAAATTTGTCCACAAACAACCTTTTTCCTGACTCTGTACCTAAATCCTGTCCACTGAAGTCAGAAAATACCTGCTTGAATATATTAAAAAATTCGGTGGCGCCTTCAGTTTTCCCTTGGACACAGGCCATAAGCTCGTCCCAAATAATCCTCTTCTCTGGAATTATAGTTTTTAGTTTAGCGACAATCCTATCAGGTAAAGTAAGTATTACCTGTGGCGGTTTCTCACCAGCTGGTCTTTATCCATCAATTCTAATCATATTTGCCCACGTATCTCCCAACCCCGGCACATCGTCTATTGTCCGAACCTGTTTCCATAAACTACGGGTAGGAGTACAGGGAATAACAAGTCAATGTCACTCAAGGTGAACACAGAGGACTGTAGGACGGACTCTATTTCTTTGTAAAACCCCGTCGGGTTTTTCCTAATATCGGGAACTGATTGTCTAATTGTGTTCACTTCCTGTCATGAAAACGGGACGTGAACAAATTGCGATACATAATGTGCAGGGATATCCACAGCGGGGGCACCAGTTGCCGCATTGGCGGGGGTCTCAACTTTTGGGACAAAGGTCGGAGGAACCTCTCTCATAGGCAACTGAGATATAGGTACCTCCGGCCGCTTACTAAGCAATAGAGCCAGGTCGAGCGCTAAGGCAGCTGTAGAAGTGTTGGGCGAAAAAGCCATTTTACAAATCCCCAATAATTCTATGGGGCAACTAACCCTCTTCCTTATACATTCCTCTTGCAGGTGCTGTACCATCACCTGAATTACCTTTCTTTGCATTTCTACTGTATACTGACTATCCGTGTCATACACTTCGTCTGGCGGTATCGATGAATCCGAGATCCATCGAACCGCATCTTTGGTACAAATTCGTACTTCCTCAGGTGCCGTTCTTCGGCACGGAAGGAACCGTTTCTGTACATATATTCTATCGTCCTCATCATCCTCATCTCGTGATTTTTCAAAGTCTTTCCTAAACTCAAACAATCTTTCAACATGCCCATATACTTTCTGCTCTGTGTCCCTTGAAAGTGCCAAAGCATTCAGATCTCTCACCCCTTGTGGAAGATCCGAATTTTGTAACCTACCCCACATCACACACAAATGAGTCCCCAAACCTTCGATAAAGACATTTTTCTCAGGAAAACTATTCAAATTAGATAATGTAGAAAAAACATTAGCTTGATCACCTTTCTCCATGCAATGCTTAGCCCATGCAAACAATTCCTGTTTCCTATCTGCAGAAACAGTACTAGGAGTCACAACCTTCGACCCTGCACCTGGATCAACTTCAATCAATACAGGGCCACTCGGGAGCGGAGGTATAGGTAAATTCAACAAAGGTGCAACTATCGGTGCAGGGGGAAGGGGCGGTGCGATAGGCTTAGGAACAACAACCAAAGGACTAGGAACAATAGGCTGTACAGGGGGAACAGGAATAAC
Organism: Ambystoma mexicanum; assembly: GCF_040938575.1. Classification (NCBI taxonomy): domain Eukaryota; kingdom Metazoa; phylum Chordata; class Amphibia; order Caudata; family Ambystomatidae; genus Ambystoma; species Ambystoma mexicanum. The sequence continues at coordinate 974,318,874 of NC_090922.1, forward strand.
AACAGGTGCGACAACAGGAATAGGCAGAGCGCCTAAAATAGGGGCATACGGAGGTGGCACTGAGGCATCGGGCCTGCGTTCATTTAATAATTTCTCAATAAATTCCTCAGAAACATGGAAATCTTTAGAGGGGTAAATTTTTTGGACTCCGAGTGAAAAGGCTCTATCCATATTTTTAACTAATTCTGACCGCTTTTCTTTATCATATAATAATGCTTTTTCAGCGTTTGTTTTATGACGACGTGCATGTTTATCCCTACTTTTAAGCTGCAGCAATGCTTCTTTCTTCCAATTTTGTAACACATCAAAGGCTGCTGGCCTAGCCTTTTTCTTTAACAAGATCGATTCTAAGCATTCAGTACGGGGGATCTCAAAACTACCGTTGATTGGCCATGTCTGGTCTGTCTGTGCCAAATATCATTAAATACAATACTTCCAATGCCATACTTACAGTACATAGTACACGCCGGCGACCCCTCCTGTGGTGCCGGACGGCTAAATTCCAAAGATTGTCGATCGCTGCGGAACAGAGCCCTAAAACAGCTAGATAATTTCCCAGGCATTTCACAAAAAATTGGTGTTACCTGGTCCAATAATTGTGTCTGCAGATACAATACGCCAAATTCAAAGTGTCAGGGTTAAATTAAGAGCCGGGTCACAACTGCACCTGACCAAACCTAAGAAGGACCGTACGGTTTACCAAAGAACTTACCTAACAAATTTTACCTTGTGTTTGGTGGTTTCGGCAAATCTCCCGCCTCAAAATTGGACCCTCGTCAAGATGCCGTGTCAGACCACACGACTATCATCCAAGGATCGGATCGTGCAGCGCTGCCGAGGTATTGCGTCTCGATCGGTTGGGCCCGCAGAATCACACCGTCCGATCCCGGTTCGATAGTCTGCGTCAACCTTCAAAGATCCGGCATCAATCTTGAGGGTCCCTATTCGGGCGCCAACTGTGGAAACAGAAAAATTGATATGAGGCCGGGAAGCCCAAAGGAAACACACCAACACAGGTTACAAAGGACATACAAAGCGCTTTATTCAAAGATACTACAATTACCAAAAGTCAATTGACATACGGATAGCTATTCGGCCCTCAGAGTAACAGGACGAACCATCAACGGTAGTTCGCCGTGTTAGTGTGAGAGACCGAACATTGGGATACTTGGGTTTTTATACTTTTTATCCAGCTCTGGCCAACCCCCTCGCGAGTTAACCATTCTCAGAACCAAACCTAGGGTTCGTAGCCAGGTCAATCCCATAATGTATGCATTTTGATCAGTTCCGCTGATACAGTTGTTCATTTACACATAGGTCAGGGAGAGGACAAGATCTCAGTTCGCGACCCTAACAAGTGGCCTGCGGACATATTATTTATTCACGTGTGCGGAGGTCACAACGGCCAGAATCCCACTCGAAATGTCATTCGGCCTCTATTTTGTTGTTCAGGGTGACTTCCACACTACAAGAGAACCTAAAATGGCGGCTAAATCCAAGATGCTGATTTACACAATACATTAAGGTCAAGACCTTGCTGCGGAATCTATGTACACGATGTTTTTAGACAACTTGGCGTAGGCCAACATACATTCAAACAATGCGATAGGAGGTACAATATTATTTCGATTTCCACATACTTTTTGGTCATTTTAAAAAAAACTACTGGACGGATTTTCACCAAATTTGCAAAAGCACGCTTTCGGGACCAAGCCGCTGCTCCTGGTCCAAATTTGGTGGAAATCCATCCAGCGGTTTGGGCTATAGGCGCTAGCAAAATTTTTTTCCCATTCAGTCTATGGGAAAAAAAAAGTTTTGGGAGCCCCCGTGTAACTTTGCCCCCCCTAGACGAATCCTCACCAAACTTTGCAAAAAGATTCAGAGTGACCCAAATACTTTTTCTGCAAAGTTTGGTGAGGATCCGTCCAGGGAGAGCGAAGTTATAAGCCACCCAAAAAGTGCTCTTCCTATGGAAACAGCAACTTAACCATAACTACATGGCCACTACCGTGGCCATGTAATATATATATATATATATATATTGCGCATTTAATTTTTTCCCATACAAGAAAACACTTTTTGCACATTTAAAGAAAATTCACATTTACAAAAAGAGAACAATACAAACATGTACATTACAATACAAATTAATAACAATGGACCTCCATATGCATACATAATCTTCTACCTAAAACGAGATAATCAGTGTTGTACCCTTCTAAAATCAACAAACTTATAATATGCATACCTATTTTAAATATTTTTCAAACATATGAAATACCTAATTGTGCATACAATTACGCACTTCATAGCTTGTTTCCAAATATATAAGCCTGCTGTATTCATGCCAATTGGTTCAGCCCTGTTAGGCAGAATCACATGCAGTACTCTTTGGGAACACTACATGCAACTAAGACTACAAGTGTCAGTACAATTTCACCTTTGTACAGTTATGTGGTAGCAGTGGCTGAGCAGCCGACTTATATCAAGAGATCAGTGAGCAGTAGAACAAGTTACGCAAAGGACCAACCAATACAGCGATTCAAACAAACACTTACTCAAGGTTTCTTGGTAAAAGAATATACATTTATTTACACAGTCAGTTTGAAAATATTGCACTAGCAAGAGCAGCTCAATATCAAATACTAATACTAATACACTACAAATACATAACCAATAAGTTACTGAACAAGTTCAGGTCCCCTGAAGTGGGAGCAAAATGGCACTTCAGATTGTTTTCAAAAGGGGTAAAAAGACAAGATTATAAGAATCAACAGCACAATACTTTCATAGGCAGGGCAAAAGGTTTCAGTAAACTTCAACCAGCAATTCAGTTCATAGGCCTGGGCCAAAGTCAATGGTTCAGAGACTTTGTATAGAATAGCACAGTTCTGGTAGTAAACGGTTAAGTCAGAATTTAGAAGAATGGTGCCAGGCGAAAAGTTAGACGAATGATTAGGGAAGGACAAGCCTGGGAAAGTTCCACAAAGTTTTGCAATGGCCGAAAAGATTTCCGGACCGCGTTTGCACAGTACCTTTGAATTGAAGAAGAGCTGTAGCTGAGGCAGTTGTACCAGGCAGTTCACGCAGATCTTGCTGTTCCTGAGCTTCAGTCATGGGGACAAGAAGGAGAACGTCGGGAGGTTCTTGCACTGCCCAGGGATGAGGCCACAAGCTTAGCAAAACGTCAGTTTAAGGTGTGAGTGCCTTAAAGACCACAAACTGGTTTCCTTCCCACTGGCTATCTGGGTTTCCAGAGCACTCTGCAGAAACTTCGACCAGGAGGGGACGGTGTCCAGACGTCTTACAAGTTCGTTGTTCCCACCAAACTGAAGGGAAGAAGTTAACCTTGAAGGGCTTCTCTGTCGATGGACTTTCAGGCAATTTGGACCTGCAGCAGGGTTTCAACGGTCATCCAGTAGATGCAGCAGTCTTCTTCCTTCAGCTCGCCTTCGGTTCTTTCATTCCAGTGGTCGACTCTGCTTTCCAAGTCCCAGAAACCTGCTTTTAAACAGTTTTCCCCCATTCATTCCAGCCTGGCTGTCACTCACAAAGCAGGGTGGTTGTCCTTGTCGGAGAGCCAGCCAGCCAATCACACCAGATTGCATTCAGGTCTCCTAGGAGACTAAAGACATCGAATTTTGGGCACCTGTCTCACATCCTGTCCACCCCAGAAGCCCCCCAAAGGCCAAGGATAAAAAGGGAGGAAACCTGTTTTGGCATGCAGAGACAAACACAAGAAGGACCTTTCCTGAAACAAATGGCGAAAAAAGTTGACCAGAGTCTGTTTTTACAGATAGGTTCTGGGCGCCATATTGAAAAACATGGCTGACCCGATTTTTAGCTACTGTTGTTCGCAGTCGGGAAACATCAAGGTAGTTTGATCTAAACCACTGCCACCAGCCATTTAAAGTAGGAAAGGGTAACATTTATTGTTACATGAGTGTTTTGACTCAGGGGAAGCTAGGCAACCCCTCGAGCACTCTATAGGAAGATAGTGGGTGCTGGGACTGTACATTTAAAGAGACTAGTACAGTCAATTTAACTTTACATGCTTTGGGAGACAGTAGTCAATCCTAGAGAAGGTATTTAAACCTTGGGGAGTCTGAAAGACAGCCCTGTACCACTGCCATGCAGCTGCTGTGTGAAACACAGAAAAAGATGATGCCTATAGAGTTGTTTTAAAACTCCATAACCAAAGAACACAAAAGTAAAACACACATCAAAATGCATGGAAGAGTGGGAAAAAAAGGCTCTCACTCTTCCCAGGTAAAAAATCAAATCCTAGAAATCCAGCAAAGTTGCTGGGGGTCTCCAAAGGTCAGGGAAATTAGCACATTTTGGGAATTCTTCCTAAACAGGTCCCATCAGTGCGGCCCAAAATTGGTCCCCACTTATATTTTCTAAAAGTCTAACAAACCCTCCATACGATCTTATATAGAGGTCTGCCAGCACATCGCAGGAGGTCAGTATGTGCCTGCTTGTCTCAACTTCGCATGTGCAGTGCCTACACATTTCATCCTGCACATCTGCTTTCTTCCATTTACTCATGAACACGTTTGTCCAAGCAAAGTTGCATTGTGAACCTCCTAAGCTCAGGATTTGACCATTTAGTTAGGTAAGTCGAGGCTTTCTGCCTTTGAAAACCCTTGGAAGCATATTCTCTGTACCTCTTGAGGCCGGATAATTTGTCGATCCCCCTGACCGTATCCAATTCCAATGCTTTCCTCTTCATGAGAGTTTCAAAGTCTGGGCAGTCATAAATCACTTCCAAATGAATTCCTAATTTGAAGAATTTTTTTTTTTGGGAAAATATAAAGGTCTTCAACAAATTTATTCGGGTAGACCTTCTGCAGGTCTTTGCACAATAATCATAGTAAGTTGCTCGAGCTGGAATTTGTCTTGACTAATTTGCAATATAAAAGCACCTTTATAACTGACCAACATGAGGACATGGAATGCAAACCAGATACTAATCTCAGGGCTTCCACTGGGACCCCTTTATGCATATTAATAATTGAATGTTGCAATTTAGCCTCATTTGTCTAGCCATATGACATCTGTGTCTGGCAAGACCTACAAGGTGTAAAGAATGGCAGGGCTTATGCTAGCTCTATATATTTGGACAAATCCTTCTATATTGCTTCCGCCGTGGTGCTCAATGTATGTTTTTAACAACCCTGTTTTAGCCCCAGGTAGGTAAGTATATGTTTTAAGAGGCACCCCTCATGACTGAGACAAACTGCTACCGATGTGTTCGTATACAGCAATTGAATGTAATAGAGCAGGCCTGAGTCTATGCAGCCAATCTTTTAGTTTGCTCCAAAGCCTAATTCTAGAAACCAAATCAAAAGCTTTTGAAAGATCGACATAACACAAGGCCCTCAGGTACTGTAATGTCGCAATTTTGGATGTGGTGTTGTATTTCTTTCTAAAAACCTTCTCTGGAATGTACTCAAGATGTTATTTGAGTCCATCCAGGTATTTAGATGCCCCAATAGTACGTTGTCGAATAGTTTCTGGCTTGAATCCATCATTGCCAAAAGGTGGTAATTAGATGGTATAAGGCTGTCCCCTTTCTTTAGGATCAGGACCAGAATAGACTGATGCCAACTTTCTTGTATTAGGCAAATCTTAATAATTTTACAGAAATGTAATTGTAACATCCTCGCCCAAAGAGATGGATTGTCCTTGATGACCAGGTTAGGAATGCCGTTGGGCCCAGGGGCACGTATGTTTTAGATTTCATTATTAATCGTTCTAGATTTTCCATATTCATCTCAGCACCTAGTGCTCCTCCCAGTGGCAAACCCTCCTGCCCCCAAGCCCAGGACACAAATATTTCCTGCTCCATTATTGTGTTTCCTGAGGAAGAATTACAGGTCTTGAATATACGTAATCCAACTTTCCTGTGAAATTGGGTTAAGTTCTGTCTGGGAATGGAATTTTCGAAAGCTATTAAAATTGCAGCAAAATTTTAGCATATTTTCCGTTTTCAGCCACAAAAATTGATTCTGCCAATCTATAGTTCTTATGGATGCATTGTGTGTTTTTTGCCAGTTTCTATACTTTGTGGCAACATTATTTAGCATATTCTGTTTGATAGATGGAGATAGCTCCATATTCTTTTTAACAGCTGCCATATGCCTGCGATATTGCTTCTTTCTTTCTAAAATAACTCCATCGAAGGGTTTATGGCAGTTGTTGTGAATGATTTTAACTCACTCTTTTCTAGGATTTGTAAGGGATGGAATCAAACCCTTAATCATTGTCTTCATACACCAATCTGCACATTTAAACAAGATTTCTAAATCCTAAACATTATGATTTAAGGTCCCATTCACCAATTTAATATCACTGTTGTCCTATCTTATTCTATTGGCAGTGAAGTTAGTCTTTATCACGGCACATTTTTTAATTATCTCTGGGATAGCTTTTAATTTTGTTGACCAGCACAATGCACCATGATCGCTGATCCTATTATGTACAACAGCGATTGGGCTGCATAACCGGCACATAACCATGCCCATTTCCATGTCCACTATTGTATTGTATTGTATTGTATTGTATTGGGTTATTTATATAGCCTCTTTCCCCAAAGCACTTTTTTTCCTTGGTTGGAATGCCCTTGGTGACCGTAGTCGATGTGGTTGGAAATTCTATGGAGTTTAGCTTAGGATATGCATGTGTGCATGTTGCCGTTCAAAGATTTGTGAGTCTGGCAAGGCTCGACTAAGCAGCCCAAGAGAGGTCAAACATGTGGGTGGGTGCTGTTGAGTGTTAGAGATAGATTGCTATTGTTGAGAGTGTCTATGTGGGGCCAGCTATACCGGATTCCTTTCCAGTAGTGGTCGCTGTATGCTAGTGGCAGAAGTGTTGAGGTATGCCAGGTGTTTCAGTCTGGACGGCTATGTGTGAAACTTGATCGGATGGGCTTAGCCGTAGCCTTATTCTATTGTGCATTTGTCCACACTAGTGGTGTGAGATATACGTACCATGGGCTGCGAGATTTCTCGGCTGGGGCAGTGTTTGTCAAGGTCTAGGATTAAGAGTCCTAGAACAATGGGCCTAGATGCCATACTGTAGCAGGTATTTGCATATATTCCACAGCAATGAACATAATCAATAAGAGATATTACAATGCCATTTGTCCATGTATGTTGTGGTTTGGCATCTCTTCTTGGTATGACGTTGAGAAATTCAAGATCATAAAAGTCAATGGGCCTCATTACGACCCTGGTGGCGACAGTATGACTGGTATCAGTAAGGTACCAGCACCGTTGATACCGGGCTGCCACATTACGAGTTTGCTTCTGGGTGGCGGTATGCACGTCTGGTATGGCATACGTGCATACCGGCACCCTCGAGCAGACCAGGATGCTACGAACGGCCCCATCATTAATGGGTCTGTTGTTAGCATCCTCCCCATTCCCATTGATCCCTATGGGGGTTCAAATGGGAATGGGGACGTACCGGGTCCGGATCCCAAAAATGGGAATTACTGGGCCTGCAAAAGTCAGAATGGCCCGGTAATTCTCTTTTTTCGGGACCCGGACCCGAGTTTGGAGGTAGCCATGCCAGTAATGACGGCATGGCTACCTCCAAACTCGAAATGAGGCCCAATGAGTCTATACCAAGAACAATTCCTCCCCACAATATTAACATCCAGTAAATGTAAAGATCGCCTATTAAAGTCACCAGCCATGGCGATGTCTCTGACCAACGAAATAAAGCTATTAATATGTTCTGTATGGACGTGGTGTGGGCACTGCCCGGTGGATCATAAATGTTGACCCTCAATGGGAACTGTTTCCACTATTGGGAGGGTAGAGGTCTGTAGTATTCCCATTAGTACAATGGGTGAGTTCTTCTCATTTGCAAATGGGGCAGTCTTAAGTGCGCCTTTGCTCCTATTGTGAGACCGCCACTTGCCCTCCCTTTCTTAGCCTGAGTGGTGTTAGTAAACAAAATTTGGTAACTGTCTATGCAGAAGGCAGATACATATGTGATGTTTTTTCTCGTGCCTGTGAGCTGTAAGAGTATTTAGCATTTTTTTTCATGCAGCACCACTGCATGGGTTTGGTGCATTGCTATAATGCGGTACAGCAAGGCATGTGTTGCCAGTGTGACATGGACATGTAAATTAAAACAGGCTATTCATTCAATAACGATTTCTACATCTAAAATGCAAATAATTTTTTTTTCACAGTTAAAAGCATATATTTTTTCTCACCTGAAATTCCTCTGTTGCAGGAGACACATTTGAGGATGAACGAACTAACCTCATTAACAATACTAACGATTCTAACTCATTAATAATATAATGTGTTCTCCAGTGAAAATGACAGGTTCTGAAAGTCATTTTAAACGTGCATCCAGATTTTTTTTTTCTTTGCTTCTATCTGCGCTCTGTCCACAGTATTTGCAGGAAGCAAAGACTCGAATAAATAGGAAATCAGTTTGGTTACAGTTGCAACTGTATAAGCCAAGCCATTGTTAAAGAAAAGGAGGGAAGGACATGATAGAATTTCATTGGTTGAACTCGTTTGGCAGGCTGTAACAGAGCTTTGCTAATGAATCTCGGGGAAGAAGAGAGAAGAAGACATTTTTTACACAGCTGGGAGAAAGACCTGGCTGGTGGCTGAGGATTTTCCTGATTGAAAAAGCAGATTCCAGTGCACTGCTGCAGAGACAGGAAATTCCAGTCAATAAGCCCTGGTTTGAGTGACGGCAGATGCTCGTCCTTGCTGGGGTGATTTAAGAAGAATTCATTGAACCACTTCCAGAAGGCGACCAGCCGACGAATTTCACATGCTGAACAAGCCTGGTAATTATATTACAGAGTGTGGGGGCAGTGTGTATGTGTGCAAAACTATTCAGTCAGCGTGGAAGAGGGAACTCCAGTGTTTTATCAACATGTTTAATGTTGCGAATTGAAAATGTTCTCACCGCTCTCTTCTCATTTTGTTACAGATAAGGTTGTTACTGTGCAATTTCCATTTATTTCTGTAAAAAGAGTAAGATCGTGTTGAAATGCAATTTTTATAATACACAAAAAATATCTGAAAGCAGACGGATAGTGTGTTTTATTTTTCTCTTTTATATGTGCATCTACCATTACAGTACTGATAATATGTGGAGAGGTTTAGACAGTGCAATTGTCATTTTTAAGCTAGCTAAATATAAGACTTAGCAGTAGCTGTGTGCATTATTCCATTCAGAATATAAGTGTATGTTTTCTGAACGGAACATAATAATAATATAATGAAATAGACTGCTGCTGGAGGTACATGAGTCAGCAGAAAGAGAGGCCCTGGACATAGTTCACAAATGTTTATAAGTTGGTGATAAATACCATATGTTAGCTCGCTGCCGTAGATAAGACAGTGAGGACAGCCCATGGTGGCACTCCAATTGAAAATGTGGTGTTCCTGAAGTGTAAGCCTGAGGCCTCTCTAGTGATCACACGAACAAACTAAGCAAAAATAAGGGGTTCTGGATATTGGGGCCACATATAAAACAAAGGAGTTATGCTCACCAGAAATACCACCAATAACGCTTACCAACATAATGTATAACACTAAATGTATCTGTGTGCTGAAATAATGTATGTATACTGTAGTACTATATACCAAATCTAATCTGAATGCAAAGAGTGATTATTACTGAATTATATTCATTTTGGCGGTAAGAAAATACCGCTAGGCCCCAAATCTATACAAAATACCCTACATATTTATGGTGCGTTGCAGGCCGGGAAAGTGATCATAGAGAACCAACTGGGCGTGGCAAGTGTGTCTCACACTGCCATCTGTACATTAAAGGGAACCCATTTCATAATAACAGTGTGTCACCAAAACGAATTTCAGAATGTCAAAAAGGGAAACCACATTCTCAGACCTAGTGCAATATTTAGAGGCAAAGTTGTTTGCACATGGGACGTGGTCATCAAACAGTACCTCAGAATGGCATGACCGCATTCAGGGTGAGGTGCAGAAAGAAAAACTAGACAATATTTTTGCAGAAGGCAGCATAATTCAGGTCTGCCTTACAAGGTTATTGAATGCAGCCGATAAAAGTGCAGAGAAAGACTGTTTAATACGGCTATGCACCAAAATATGGTTTATTTTGAATAGGTCCCTGCGAATGCAAGAAAATGATACCCAGCTAATTAACAGGTTAAAGACTGACTTAGATGGGGCAAGTAAAAAAGAGGAGATGTTAAGAACAGAATTAGAAGGATGTCAGAAAGACATGCAATTAAAATGCAGAGATTTTGATATTCAGTTGTCCAAAAGCAAGAAACAGTTTGAAGACAGTGAGCAATAATTGGTACACTTAAAAGCCTTAGTGGATCACATTAGACAGGATAAAGATGAGATTGTTTCAGAAATGCAGATTTTACAAAAAGAACATTTTGAAACAGAAAGTGATCTCCAAGGTGCAGAGAAAGAGATGGTTGAAAAGATTCAAGAAAGAGACAAGAGAAACAAAGAATTCAATGAATGCCAAATGCAAATGTGCGACATGCAGGAGGTAATAAATAAAACGAGTGATGAAAACAACTATCTGCAAAATGAAGCACGCAGTCTCCTTAAAAAGTGCAAAGACTTAGAACAACACATGTGCATTCCCAGGTCCCAGGAGAGGAGCTTGTATAGAGAATCAATGAAGGGAGATCCCCACAGAATCAGATCACAGTGAAGGAAAATCAAAAACCATGCACTTTAATGGGGAGGAGATGCCCATCATAGGTGTAACTGAGGTTGACATAAAAATAGGAAAGCACATAATGAAACAAGAGGTATTGATCACATCTATTTGTGAAATTCCATTTCTGATGGGGACAGATTGCCTGAAAAGATTGTCTCCTCTCATAGATGGAATGAATGCAGTGCTGTGGTCCTTAACCAAAAAACCATTGAGACCTAAGAAACTAAAATCACAAAACAGCAACATAAATGAATGTCACACCGTTGCCAAAACAAATGATGCTGTGGAGGTATATCTCCAGAATAGTTGCATACCTAGTGTCACTGTTATATTAATGTGTCAAGACAAAATGCAGAGCGACAATGAAAAACTACCTGTACAAATATATTTGGACCCAAGGAAAAATTGGCAGACCGCCATAGATGAGCACACATTACGTTTTTATTTAAAAGAAAAGATATGCAAACAAAATATTACTCCTAAAGCAGATTCAGAAAAACACATTACCACTCTTGCTGAAATACACATGGAAGATGAGCAACCATGGGTTCATGTTGGTATAAATGACTGTTTTAAAACAATAAAAGCCACTTTAGCGCTTGAACAGGAGAGGAGCTTCATTAATGAGAAATTGTTGCAGAAAATAATGGAGAGGGAGGAAATCCCGAAATGTAGGATTAAAAACCAATATGTTTCTGGGTTGGACAGTCCAGACTTTGAAAACCGAATTGCAGGCAGATGCATGCTTAAAATTAGCATTGGGCAGAAAACAATTTACCATAATGTATGGATAGTGAGTGGAGCACAAAATGATTTTTACATGGGCAATGACATCATGCACAGAATGTGTATGGTGTTAGATTTCCTTAATCAAAAAATATGGTCACGCCTAGGTGGGCCGGCACCTGAATTTGAAGACAAAAGAAGGGCTTATCATTGTGCACAACTGGTTCCTTATGCAATAGAACTACAAATGAGGAAAGATACTATTATTCCTGCATTTACAAAACAGTTTGCAATAACACTGAAATGCAAAAATGGACAGCAGATGAAAGACTCTGATGCATTTGTGTGCCTGAATGAATCCATAAAACAGCAAGGCCTGGATTATGAATACATTCCATTGGTAGATATTGGTGAAGGGCCTGTAAGAATTATGGTAAATAATAAGGGTTGTCAAGATATTCACTTAGAGGAAAACTCCCCATTAGGAATGGCCATACAAAAATCACATTATACTGCAGATCTAAATAACATGGTGATTGGAAATATCCCTGAAATACCTGGACTCTCAGCCCAAAGGAATATTTGTACCCTTTTGATTCAAGTGAGACAGTGTGCTGTTATCAAGAGAGTTGTATAACATTTGATTTAAGTGAAAATTAAATGGAAAATCAGCCCATTGAAATGGAAGCTGACATGACAAAACATTTAAAAGTGGCAGCTTTACAAAGAGACACAGCCACACAGCTAGAGGAAAGCGCCGAGATTCCACTACCAGAACATTTTCTGGAATTTTCCAAAATGGTAGAAGAGCAGATCTCCTTAGCAGTGCGTGTGACAACGATGGGGATAGAAACGAATTGAGGAAGATATTTATGGAATTTAAAGATGTATTTGCAAAAGATGCCTATGATTGCGGGTTAAATAATTTACATGTGGCCACACTTCCGGAAGGGTGTAGCAGAAGTCCAGTATTTGTACGCCAGTATAGACTACCGCTGGCATGTTTAGAATCATTGGCAGAGATTATTAAAAATTTAGAATCGCGAGGAATCATCAGGCCTATCCATAGCACATCCAACACACCCATTTTAGGTGTGTTAAAGCCAAATGGTCAATAGCGGCTTTGTGCAGATTTGAGGGAGTTAAATAAAAGAGTGCCAGTGTCCAGAAGGCCACTGCCATTCATTGATCAGGGCCCAGCTCAGGTACATGGTTCAAAAGAGTTTACCACATTAGATCTCACCTCTGGATATTGGTGCGTGCTATTCGCAGAGGAGATACAGAATTTATTTTCCTTTACATTTGACAGGACTCAATATGCATGGGTTAGAACTCTGTTCGGGTACGTTAATAGTGGGAGTGAATTTGGAATATTTTTGAGGAAGGCCATGCCTGATGCAGCGGAAAGAGGAACCATAGTTTATGTCGATGATGTCCTGATAAAAAATGAAAGCTTAAAAAACCATTTTGATGAAATAAGGCATGTGCTTGGCCAATTGCAGAAAGCAGGCGCCAAAGTGTCTTTACTAAAAGCACAATGGTGCAAGAAAAAAGTGAATTTTCTAGGCCATGAAGTAACTGAACATGGACTAAATCCACAAAAGAAGAAAATAGAGGCCATACAAAAACTAAAAGACCCTAAAAATGTGAAAGGGGTGAAAAGTTTATTAGGAATGACAGTCTATAACAGAAAGTTCATTGAAAATTATGCTGAAATCACTCAACCATTGACTAAACTGCTAAAACTAAATACGCCCTGGAAATGGGAGAAAGAGCAGTCTGAGGCAGTAGCCAAATTGAAGGAATGTCTTGTAAAGGCACCATGTTTAGCATACCCCATAAAGGATAGGGATTTATTTATAGAAATAGGTTTCTCTGAACATTGTATGTCAGCAGTGTTATCACAAAAACATGATGTGAATCACAAAACCATTGCCTATGCAAGTAAAGCATTTTCCCAAGTTGAAATGAAATTCAATGAATGTGAAAAGGCCCTATTAACCACTGTGTGGGCGCTACAACATTTCCGCCCTATTGTTCAGGGAGAAAAGGTGATTATTGAAACAAATCATCAACCTTTGCAATTCTTAGAGAGTAAACGAATTAGGTCAGGTAATCTAGCGCAGTCCATAATCACTTCATGGACGCTAGCATTACAAGGTTTTCCTGTAGAAGTGAGATATGGCCAAAATAAAAAGAGCCCAATTGCTCAAGGATTAGCAGATTTACACCACTGTGCAGGTGAACAAGCATCAAACGAAATGGAAATGGAACCTAATTTACAGGAGTTTGAACAATCACCACACAAAGCTTTTGATGAATAAACATGCAAGGACTTGCCAACTGTATATGTAGATGGTTGTGCTATTCACATTGAAAATGACAGTAATAAATAATCAGTGTCAGGAATAGGAAATATCTGGTTGAAATGTGAAGGTATCCCCAGCATAGGGATAAGAATTGGAGCTAGGAGCAGTCAAGTAGCGGAATTGGCAGCCATTTATAAAGCAGTTGCTACTTCAAGTGATAATAAATTCAGTGAAATTGTCCTGGCGACTGATTCTGACTATGCACAAAACAGCTTTGTGGAATATCTACCTGGCTGGAAAGCGAGAGGCATGATTACATACAACAAAAAAACACTTAAGCATGGAAAAATGATACAAGCCATAGACAAATTGGTGTCAGAAAATAATTGGACAATATACTGGAGAAAAATTTGTGGGCATTTAAAAACTCCAGGAGAGGATAAGGAGGGGAATGATAAGGCAGACCACCTGGCTAAAACTGGGGCTGTGATGGGAGAATTGCTACCTATTGAACATTTACTGGGTGAAATACAGATTGATGTGGTAACACGTTCTAAAGCACCAAAGGAGACAGAACAATCAGTGGCACAATGGAGTTACAACACCCCAGAACAAGATTTGATTGAGGCACAAAAGAATGATCGAATTTTGGGAATCTATTATAACCATTTGATTGATCCTGGACAAAACCCTTTAACAGAATATGATTGTGTGGGAAAAGAGGAATTGAGGGTTCTATTAAAGAATAAAAAACGAATTAGACTACAGGATGGACTCATGGTTAGAGAGTCCATAACCGGACAGATACAATGGGTGGTACCCCTTTCATTTAGAGGGCTAATGCTACACCATGCACATGATGCCATAACTGCAGGCCACAGAGGTTCACAAAAAACATTGGAAATACTAAAAGTTTATGCTTATTGGCCACATATGTCCCAAGATGTGGAATTGTATACTAGAGGATCTCTAGTATGTGCCCAATTTAAACCTGCTTCACCAATGCACAGAGCTCCACTAATGAAAAGAGGCCTAACCCTTCCATGGTCAGATTTGCAAATAGACCATGTAGGGCCTTTAGAAAGGTCGAGCAGAGGAAACCGTTATATTTTGAGTGTGGTATGTTTGATGTCGAAGTAGATTGAATGTATTCCTGCACCAGATTGTAGTGCGCAAACAGCAGCCACATTGCTAGTGAATCATGTGTTCTCAAGGTTTGGGTTGCCACAAAGAATTGAGTCAGACAGAGGAAGTCATTTCACAAGTGCTCTAATGAGCAAGGTATGGCAAATACTGGGTGTGAAAAGAAAACTACATATCGCATATCGGGCGGCTTCTTCAGGTGGAGTTGAACGGGGTAATAGGTCTGTTGTGGACATTTTAAAGAAATTTGTAGCTGAAGCAGGTTCCAGCTGGGATTTATGTTTATCGTTGGTTTTGATGGCAATCAGATCAACTCTTGCCAAAGCAACAGGTATAAGCCCAATGAGGTCTTGACAGGTAGGAAAATGGTGTTGCCGCAACACCTGCTATACAGAACACATGAGCGCATCTACAGTTCATGAATACATTGATGAGCTGAGGAAGCATTTACAACATGCATTTGCTTTTGTACAGAGAAATCTGGAAAGGGCTGCTGACAGTGCTAAAACATATTATGATAAAAAGTCAACAGTAAAGGAATATTGTGTAGGGGATCAGGTGTATAAATGTCATCTTGGAAAAAGTAAACAGAAAAATTCCAAATTCCTAGCAGCCTGGCAGGGGCCATTCCGAATTGTAGATAAAGTCTCTCCTGTAGTTTACACAATTTTAAAGACTGAAGGTGAAACAGCAACAGAACAATTTGTGCATGTAAACCAAATCAAGCCATGTCATCCAAGACATGAGATAAAAATCTGGAGCGTGTAGAAACAGATAAAGTCCCTTGAACACAAAAAGGTAAAATAAATGGGTACAGTCAGGAGGCAGTGACAGAGAAGCTAAATAAAGACGGTTGATTATAATGGCACATAAACACTGTAATATATCTAAATATATATATAATATAAAAAAGAAGCTGAAGTTTATGGAGTCGGTGTGCAGAATGAAAATGCATTAAATATTGAATGTTGTTTTATGTATGCTTGTTCTCTATAACCTGTGCTTAATTTCAGAAGGCGAAAGAAAAAGGGCGAAATGTTTTACAAAGCATGTTATATTTTTGGCAAAAGGGTGAAGTTAGTATTGTGCTATATTCTTAATCTGTTTCTTTTCTATTTGATTTAGAATATTAACATTTTTGTACCGGAGGTCACGGGAGACGATGGAGTCCTGGAGCCCACGTGGACGGATTCCGGTAAAGCCCAGAAGGGGGGCAAAGACCAAGGCTGCAAAGCGATCAGCGTTGAAGATGACACCAACAATATGGTTATTGATGATGATATTCGGAGGAATCTTCAAAAATTCAGAAGCACAGGTTGTCATTGAACCTGGACCAGCATCTGGTATCGCGGTAGAAGAGGCACCAGGATTCATCATGAGTGATAGAAGGATGATTTTCCAGAATATCTATATACCATTGAACCCTGAGATTTTCATTGAAAAGCATTTGAACCATACCAGAATTAAGATTGAACAGACTAAAGAGTGGTTGGAAACAAGAAAAGAGGACTCTAAGCAGTCAATAAGAGATATATTGATGCAATTGGAAAAAACATTTGTGAATTCAGCAGACATTAAGAAGAGGAGAGGAAAAAGAGGAGCAGTGATGCTCGCGATATCATTGGTAATGTCTATAGTTGGAGCCATAATAGGTACCACAATATCAACAGCCAATGCCATTTCGGTAGGAACGCTGAGTACTAAAGCACAACAACTGAGTGTTGACCTAGAAATAATACAAAAAACATTAGATGGGATTAGAGGGGAATTGGATGAACAAGTAAGATTCATAAATGAAGCTGCAATCATTCTAAATGAACAAGCGGATGTGATGCAACGGGCGACTAAGCTAATTATTAAGCATGACAGAACTTTAAATGAAATATTGAATATAATGAGTCCTTTTGATAGACTATTAACGAATTATATGAGAGAAGTTCAAACTGCAGTTTCACAATTGATTCAAGGACATATTCCCTTGTATTTTGTTTCGCAGGATATTATTAATCAAATGATAGAAAGATTGACCAGGAGGAAAATTGATGTTGTACAGGTAAAAATTGCATTTGAAATGGGTAATACAATGCCATTATATGTGGACCTGGAAAGGTTGGAGATTGGTTCGTTATTATGCATCCCATATGTAGCTCCTGATATTATTTATCAAACCAAGTGGGTACATAACGTGGGGTTTTGGCAAGAGGACACATTTATTAAGATTAAGACTCCAGAAGTGGTGGCATTTCAGTCATGGGAGCCTGAAATTTACTTAATACCAAACTTGGAAACGTGTGTCAAATTTAAAGAACAAAATTATATGTGTCCTGGTAAACCGTTTGTTCCTGATGCCACAGATGCTATTTGTGGTTTGAAATCTGACCCAAGTGTATCAGAAGGATTTGAAGTGATCATTAGCAATATGGGGAGTGAAGAACTGGCACAGGCTAAGATGGTCAGAGGTAAATGGTTGGTCAGCACCTATTTAAAGAACATGACAATAGTACATTTGAATCATGGAACATATGTGGTTAAACAGGTGAAATATAATGTTTTTTACTTACAGGTTCCGAAGGATACAATTGTATCAATTGGAGGGTTAACATTGTTTCACGTAACAAATGATATTTGGGAAAGCCAAGTAGAAAATATCGATTTTTTTCAAAGGGACACATTTCCAATAGATCCGGATGTGGAGTTTTTATTAAATCATAAAGAAAGACATGTAATGAAAATGAAAATGAAAAAAAACAATATTACAGTTAGTAACCTGGGTATAATGGAGGTGGAAAGATTTAATTGGTGAACATGGGGGGAACGTTCAATAGTGGGTTTAGCTGTCCAGGTGCTAATCATGTGTGGATGGTTGATTGTGCTATCAGTAAAAATGAAAATGTTGCTAATCTTAGTAACTGCGTCAGGAAGAGAAAGATATCCCAATACGCATACATTTTAAAAGAAGGAAGGGAGCAAGTTGATTTTCCTCTAATTATAACTTGGACTGCCAAATTCTCAAAAAAAAGGAAGGAATAAGTAAGAGTATTTAGCATAATTTTTCATGCAGCACCACTGGGTTTGGTGCATTGCTATAATGCGGTACAGCAAGGCATGTGTTGCCAGTGTGACATGGACATGTAAATGAAAACAGACTATTCAGTCAAAAACGATTTCTACATCTAACATGCAAATAATTTTTTTTTCACAGTTAAAAGCATATATTTTTTCTCACCTGAAATTCCTCTGTTGCAGGAGACACATTTGAGGATTAATGAACTAATCTCATTAACAATACTAACGATTCTAACTCATTAATAATATAATGTGTTCTCCAGTGCAAAATGAGATGGAAAATGACAGGCTCTGAAAGTCATTTTAAACGCGCATCCAGATTTATTTTTTCTTTGCTTCTATCTGCGCTCTGTCCACAGTATTTGCAGGAAGCAAAGACTCGAATAAGCAGGAAATCAGTTTGGTTACAGTTGCAACTGTATAAGCCAAGCCGTTGTTAAAGAAAAGGAGGGTAGGAAATGATAGAATTTCATTGGTTGAACTCTTTTGGCAGGCTGTAACAGCGCTTTGCTAATGAATCTCGGGGAAGAAGAGAGAAGAAGACATTTTTACACCGCTGGGAGAAAGACCTGGCTGGAGGCTGGGGATTTTCCTGATTGAAAAAGCAGATCCCAGTGCACTGCTGCAGAGACTGGGAATTCCAGTCAATAAGCCCCGGTTTGAGTGACGGCAGATGCTCGTCCGTGCTGGGGTGATTTAAGAAGAATTCATTGAACCACTTCCAGAAGGCGACCGCCGACGAATTTCACATGCTGAACAGGCCCGGTAATTATATTACAGAGTGTGGGGGCAGTGTGTATGTGTGTGAAACTATTCAGTCAGCGTGGAAAAGGGAACTCCAGTGTTTTATCAACATGTTTAATGTTGCGAATTGAAAATGTTCTCGCCGCTCTCTTCACATTTTGTTACAGATAAGGTTGTTGCTGTGGCATATTTCCATAAAAAGAGTAAGATCATGTTGAAATGCAATTTTTATAATACACAAAAAATATCTGAAAGCAGACGGATAGTGTGTTTTATTTTTCTCTTTTATTTGTGCATCTACCATTACAGTACTGATAATATGTGGAGAGGTTTAGACAGTGCAATTGTCATTTTTAAGCTAGCTAAAAATAAGACTTAGCAGTAGCTGTGCGCATGATTCCATTCAGTAAATAAGTGTATGTTTTCTGAACGGAACATAATAATAATATAATGAAATAGACTGCTGCTGGAGGTACATGAGTCAGCAGAAAGAGAGGCCCTGGACATAGTTCACCGATGTAGATAAGTTGGTGATAAATACCACATTTTAGCTCGCTGCCGTAGATAAGACAGTGAGGACAGCCCATGGTGGCACTCCAATTGAAAATGTGGTGTTCCTGAAATGTAAGCCTGAGGCCTCTCTAGTGATCACACGAACAAACTAAGCAAAAATAAGGGGTTCTGGATATTGGGGCCACATATAAAACAAAGGAATTATGCTCACCAGAAATACCACCAATAACGCTTACCAACATAATGTATACCACTAAATGTATCTGTGTGCTGAAATAATGTATGTATACTGTAGTACTATATACCAAATCTAATCTGAATGCAAAGAGTGATTATTACTGAATTATGTTCATTTTGGCGGTAAGAAAATACTGCTAGGCCCCAAATCTATACAAAATACCCTACATGCCTGTGAGCTTTGGTTTTGTAGAGATCTTAATGCAGCTCTCTCCGTCCTCTGTGTTAGAGTTGATGGACTCATAATTGATGCTTGGTTGGCAGATTCTTGTTTGTGTCCTGCCGTTTTCCGTTAACTTAAGTGCCAAGGACGAGTATGCTCATCCTTTTTGCATAGACTTGCATAATAGCCTGGCACTTAAGGGCTTATGTTTTATCCTGCCTTCAATAATGTCTCAGAGCGGGTTTTCAACATTCCAACGATCAGGGGCGATGCAAACTCAACCAAAGCTCAATTTGGGTTAAGGTACAATAAAGGCAACTCAATTTTCAAAATTCCTTTTTTCTCGATGAGTTCCAAATATGGTAGTTGTTTAAAAATAGATAATAACACTGATCTATTTAAGAAAGGGCTAGAAGACGTAGGAGGTGTTCTCTTCCAAAATGATCCAAGAACCCCTATCCTTTAGGGCACTTGGGTGAATAATAGGCAGTACCGTCTTTACTTCCAGAGGCTGTGGAGGAGTGTGATCTACTTTGGCCACATTCTGAAAATAGTCATTCTGCCTAACAGGTTTAGTTGGCACCAATGGCAATAACAATTCTTTATTTAAAATTAATTGCCCTTTTTTCGGTCCCAAGTTAATTAGTTGTTGGCTTTCCATCAGGCTGTTTGAGCCGTTATTCTTTGGTCCCTGCAGATATACCTGTCGATTGGTACCATCAGAAGCACAGTTTTGAAACCTTTTGCTCATACACTGCTTCACCTCCTTCTGAAGTCCTTTTTGGTTTATCTGTCTTGGCGCGAGTTCAGAATTGTTCTAAGCTGGAAATACATATGTGTCCAGTGGTGAGCATTCGTTTTTAAGAGCCTTTTTTTATTAAGTGGAGGGGGGATGTGTACTTCCTCAAATTCCTAACTCATTGTTGGCTTTTTCATTTTCCCACTTATTAATACTTTCTGTCTCACGGGCGGTTTTCCTTTCGTAACAGGTTCCTTTGTCCCCTCCAGTGATAAGCCATTTTTGTTTTGCCCTGACTCCTTTTGTTTGTCTTCAACAGTTGTTAAGGTATCAAACTGCTTAGTCAGGGATACAATTAGATCTGACAATTTCAAAGAAAGTGATTTGCTAGCACCAAGTTCATCCATTATGGACGCCAGTATTATGGCTTGAGCATCACTCTTGCTCTCCAGTGTGGCTATATACTCCTTCATCTAAGCCTGATCCACCACAGTTTTCTTACTGGAGACGGCTGTATCACTGTCAGCAGGGCTTTAAGTGGGGTAAGAAATTGAGGGGGGCCCTATGTGGGGGCGTGGCTTGCGGGAGGGGCGTGGCCTAAAAAGTACGCAAATCGTAGGGTATACACACAAATATACAGAAATGTTATATATTTGCGTGCGTACCTTACTATGATCTGTGTACTATGCAAGCCATCTTTTATAAACGTAGAAATATGTAACATATTTCTATGTTTATAAAAGATGGCTTGCAAAGTACACAAACCATAGTAAGGTACGCACACACATATATAACATTTATATATATTTGTGTGCATGCCCTACGGTTTGCCTGGTTTTCAGGCCATCTTTTTTAAACATTTCAGATTACAAAAGATGGCTTTGAAAGTACACAGTTAAAGCCATCTTTTATAAAGCTCTGACTGCGGAAAAAATTGTCCGTCGGCAAAGCTTTATAAAAGATGGCTTGAAATGTGTACTTTCAAAGCCATCTTTTATAAATCTCGAAATTTGTCGAGGAATCCCCCGGTTCACCAAGGGTTAAAGACGCCTCGGCGACCTGGGGAAACAAAGGGAGAGTAACTGCCTCTGGTGACCTCTCTCGCGAGGGGTCACCAGATGCAGTTACTATGACTGACGGAAGTGGCAGCCAGTCACAGCGTCGCTTCATTGCAGGCGCATCATCGCGTCGTGGCTGCGGCCGCGACGGGATAATGCTTCCCGCCAATGTTGTGGTAGGACGGGGCTTTTTGGAGACTGCCGGGGCCCGGCCCCGGCAGGCCCCGGCCCACTTTAAGCACTGACTGTCAGCCCCAGACTCTATTATGTTGGAGGAATCAGAATTTGAGGCAACAACTGTCATGTCCAGTGTATATGTCAGATTTATTGCATCGTTGTTGTCAAGATTTCTTGTTACAGGCAGCAATTCCTCTTCCCCCATTGAGGCCCTGTTCAAGTTTGTTAAAACGTTCAGTAACGAGTTGTTATTGCCAATTGTCTCTGCCAAGAGCTTTTCGTTTTCCTCCACTAATGTTATTGAGGAGTGTCTAGGCGCATCGCTGTCTTTGGCGCCAAAGAATGCAGTAAATCAGGCTTGTGAAGGCAAATCAGATTTGGAACATTTTGCCAAATTATATTCGGTGCTGCTTTGCAGGTTGGTGTGTTTTTGCTTTGTACCTGCATTCCGCAATGTCCCCTTGCGCGTCATTACATAATTAGACAGGAAAGGGTTAGGTTGGTTTACCTTGTTTACAACGAGACTGTGTGCGTCCACGTCGATACAAACTACTATGCAGACTCACTAAACGTATTATTTGTTATCCGGCATCCATTCAACAGAGTTACGAACAAAGATATCAGTGAACAGGGGCGTTGCTAGAGGGGGGTTAAGGGGGCTATAGCCCCTGATCTTTTGGTTGTAGCCCCGGATAGAATCTCAGGAGCTACAGCCAAAAGTCTAGCTAGCCCCCAGTCCCAACAGTTCCGACATCAGCGTAGCCCCGGGTTTTTTCCAGACCTAGCAACTCCCATGTCAGTGAAGTATGCCCAGATTTACAAGTCCTTAATGTTATGAGGCTTAAGTATATCTCTTTGTTTTATAAGCCAAGGCGCAAAGACAGAGGGCAAACTTTAGGCGGATTTACCAGCCTGATCCACAGTGGATTATCTCAAATCTTGACCTGGCTCCGTAACCCTGAGTCCCTTAAACAACAATTAGATGGCTTTCACCAGGTCTGCTTGTGTTCTTGCTCAGCCCAGAGCACACCACGGGCAAGAAAACTGATGTTTCGGTCCTGGTGCCATCGCAACACCAAAACACACTGCAGCACACTGCTGCGCTCTGCCGACTGGGGACCTTTTGAGGGATAAGCCACCTCCCTCATACAACACAGGCAGCATAAAAAGACTCAGCAACAGTCAGGAATGCATTGTGTTTTCCAGCAGCAAACCCATGGCAGCTCTAACCAGGAAGGATTTGCCCTTTCCTCTTGTTCTCTGATCCCGGGGAACTATGAGCAGGTGTGCTGTGCTGGAGCGGAATGTTCTGCTTGGTTTCTGCCTTGTTAGTGAACAGGCAGCAAATGAATGTCCCTTCGATAGCTGATAACATGTTCTTTCCTGTGGATATTGTGTATTATTCTGACTTTTAGAATTATACTAAAGAGGGATTAACATGTTTGGGCTAAGTGAAGCTTAATTGACAAGAATTTAACGCTGATGTGCCCAAACATAGCATTTGAAAGCCATTTCAAACTTGCACATTTCAGGATATCCCGTTGTCTAAGGCAGGTGCACATGTTGTGAGTTACCACCTGCAGAAGTATTATTTTATGTGTTTTATTTTATTTCAATTTTCAACCAGCTTTGTGCTGCCCAGAGGATCTCGGAGCGCTGTAAGTGATTTCAATCTTGCACACACCCAAGTCTCACGCAGCATGTAGTGTGCAACTGAACCCTTATTAATTTGTATCTACAAGTTCAATATTCTGAACGATATACCACTCATATCACACCCTTCTCCCGAGACCCAGGCTGGTTTGCAAAGGTAAATATTTATTTATGTATTTAAAATTTAATCACAGTATATTTTGAAAGGTGAACAACAATCACCAATGGGGTGACAGCACACAGAATAATATCTTTAATACACTATGAATCAAGGAAGGAGCACAAAAACAATGCAACAGAGAAAATAATACTTTTGTGTAGGTTTGGACAGATGGAACTATGGTTAAAGGTTCCCCCTGCAACACCCTTCAACCCCCCAATAGGTAATTAAATAGATGTGAGGAGGGAGGAGGGAGCAGGTATTCAGGAATAACACAAATCAAACAGAATATCAGTCCCACCTTCCCCCTCCAAACACAAGTGAAAAACAGAATTGACTTTTCAGCTGTCAGCATGGCTTTTAAATTGTCTTTAGAATTGACTGAGCAAAAACACCAATGTGATCAAAAATACTTAGAGCCCGGCGCTCCCGTAATGAAGGGTGCCGGTACGGGACCGGCACCCTTCATTACGGGACGCCCTTTTACGAGGTTCCCTTGCGGGACCCAGTAAGGACGCCTGGTAAAACCATACTCCTGGGGTAGAACACACTATCCCCCGCTCTGTAAATGAAATGGTCATGTTCAATTTACTTTGCAAATCTCTACCCAGCAAGTTGATTGGCGCGTCTTCGTGGTACAGTAAAGGTGCGCGTACTGCTTTTCCACCTACCTATATCAAGATCTTTGGTGTAAGGAACTTTTAAAATTGCCCCGGAGAACCCCTGCGTTTCCGAATTCCTGCATGAGAGTGGAAACCGCCCTTCCATAAGACATGATTTTTCTGCTCCTGAGTCTACCATAAAGATAAACTGCTTGTTTCCTATCTCTGCCCCCACTAGTGGTTCCTCTTCTGCACGTAGGGTGGTGGATAGGACTGGACACGCAAGTGCTTCCTGTGGGCTGTCCTAATCTGCGTACCTTTCTTGTCCTGGCACTGAAAAGACATTATCTCCAACTACTGTTACGCCACGGAAAGGTGCAGGTGCACTGTTTGCATCTGTTGCGAAACTGTTACTGCTGGCATTCCCTACAGTGTTTTGTCTTGCCATGGGCTGTGATGCACTGTGATGCGGTTGTGGGGGTGGCTGTCTTTGTTGCATTAGGGGTTCGTTATAGCAATGGTCCTGTGGTTTCCCCCTCCCATTGGTAATCCATAGGGGCTACCTGGGTGTGGGCATCCCCATACCTGTTCATTGTCCATGGGTGGTTGCCCTTGAAAATACCCTGAAGGCCGCATTCTGCAAACTCTTGAATAATGTCCCCATCTCCCACAATTCCAACATGACCCTTGCTGTCCCCCTCTCATCCATTGCCCACCGAATCCTCTATTCCCCATACCTCTGAACCCCCGTCTCTGGCCACAGTACCCACCTCTTCCTCTCGCCGGTCTTTCTTGCCACTGTGGTCCTCTGTGTGGCTCTTTTCCATTCCACGGTCCTTGTTCTACTGCTGCCCACAGCGCTGCTATCCCAACTGGTCTGTTTCCTGCACTTTCATCCCCCTCGTTCTCTCTATCAGCGGTTACGTTGGCGTTTATGGAGGCGACCTTCAATAATTTGTTCTGCACCAGTTTCGCTTTGTATGCCAACCTTTTTTGTGCTATCTCCTTTTCTCTCTCTTTGATCCTCCTACAGTGGTGCACAATTATACTCTGAATTTCAGGCCAACCCTTGGCTTCTATCCCAGCTATTTTGTACAAGGCCTTCTGTACCTCCTTCGGGAGCCCTTTCTTGATGATAAAATAGAACAAGGCGGTGGATTGGTTCCACGCCATACCAGTTTCGCTTCTCCACAAGTCTTGCACCCGCAGTATGAATTGCGTAGGATACTCGCTCTCCTCCATCGTACATTGCATTACTAAATGTAAATCTGGAATGTCTGGAAATGTGCGCCGCAATGCATCCCATACTTGTGCTCGAACATTATTGAAGGGCGATCCATCGTGGTGGTCACAACTCATTGTCACTCCTGGGAACCCCGCTTTCTCCCACACTGCATCTGCCTGATCACCAACAGTGGACATTAGCAAGCTTTTCACATCACCTATCGCTAGTGGTACTCCTGATGTGTTCTTCTCGAATGCATGTATCCATTTCCCTGCTCCTCCCGCTAGTGGGGGGAGGAGTTTCAACAAGTTGTTTTTATCCATCTGGGCCCACGGATATAGTGTGGCCTGCCTGTTCCTTTATGTATTAACAGTATCTGCAACTTATGCTTCTTCCCTGTTTTACTTACTGTCCCTCTCTTCGTCTTACTTACCAGCATACTCGCTCCCTTAATCTACCCTGCCATCGTGGGGGTGATCGTGGATTCATGTCATTGAAATGATGTGGCAGTGGGGATCCTACAGCTGCCACTCCTTCCTTGTATTCATCTAGATCGCTCCACACCTCCTCTACTTTCTCTTCTTGCTCGCCATTCTCCTCTTGTCCTTCTCCGCGCTGGCTTTCTGGGGTGGCTGGGCATATAATTCTCACTGGTTTATCATTCAGATGGAACAGGAACTCTCCTGATCGCCATTCTTTTTCTTGCCCTTGTGATGTAGGTATTCCCTGAGAAAGTACGGACTGTGCTGGCTCTGGCGTCGTTGGGGATAATTCCCCTGTTGCACTTAGCGGGGGTGTGAGATCTGCTACGTACAACGGTGGTACTTCCCCTCCCCCTGGTAGCATTTGGCCTCGATCGCACACTGCCCTTAGCCGTGTTATTTACATTTGTGCATGCGCTAGCTGGCGGTCTAAATCTCCGGTTAATCGCGCTAAGTTCACAGGGGGTGCACTTGTCATATGGAGGTGGTGCTGTGGCTATTGCTCCATTTGAGGGAGTAGGGGTGGGGCATGCCGGTATGTACAGAGGCTCGCTGTATCACACTGCTAGTCTTGTCATTAAGGGGTATATTTTGGTTGTGTCATTCTCAGCTGTGGTCGTTGTGCACTCACCCTTTGGCGTTCCGCTTACCTCTTCCTGCGTTTTCTGTTTTTCAATGTTTTTTTCTGTGATTACCTCTGCTGTGGGAGCAATTTCCTTGAACATTTGCCACAGGTCCAATACTTCCCTTCAGTTCTGCAACTGTTTCCCCTTATATCTCACCAATAAGTGCGTGGACAGTAAATGTAACATCCTTTGTCAAACGACCCTCCCTCTGGCCAAATTGATGTCACGCTGTTCTCCTTTTATCTCCGTCACCCACTGATCGTGGTATTTTTGTATCCTATCACTATATAGTGGGAGGTGCTGGCAAATATGAGCTAACAGTGTTATTCCCCCCATGACGATGTTTCTCCCCTCACTTGTATGTGCGCTTGCACCTGAGCCTCCCTCTAATCACACCCTCCAACCACCTGTCCCCATGTATAGATCAACAATATGTCAAGCGTTTCTCAATTATTGGCAGTTATTGTGTATTGTGTTACCTTTGTAATTATTGCATTTCCAATTTCAACAGTTCACTTTTGCATGTATACCCCTTCCCAACAAATTACTTACAATATTTTGACATATGCGACAAAAAATGGACAAGAAGCGAAAAACATATAACACATAACATGCACATGCACTACCTGCGTGCCTTTATTTCCCCTTTGTTCCCGTTACCAAATCCTTTTACTCTTCCCCGTTTTACCTACTCTTCTCATTCACTCCCCACCTCTTACACCCTCTTACTCTTTCCTAAGAATTTCTTGCTTACACGGAAAAAGAATATTCTACTCCGAGTCTACTCAATATACGAGACTCCTACTGTTTTCTCTTTATCTTCACTTATTTATCTGCACTGGACGAGACAATGCTACGCGCCACCGCCTTCTACCCCGTTTGGGCTAGGATACCTCTTCTCTTCTTCTTCTCATTTTTCACAAAACCTAATGGCCATATAAAGGACAGATCAGAAAAAGCCTCAGCATCACTCACACAGCCCTTACTCCTGGCTATAACCCACTATCACCTGTTCTCTTGTTCCCTTATTTTCCCCCTTACCTTTCCTTGGAAACCTTCGCAACCGGCACTCACGTGTTCAGTCAGGTAATCCAAAGGTCACCGTTCACGGTCTGACCCCAGTCAGGTCCGCACCCCAACCAAGCCGTGGCCTGCCTCGGTGAGCAGCTTTTCGGTCGGGTATTCGTCAACCAGGAACCCTTGACCCTTTCTTGTAGTGCCCACAGGCTAGTCGGCCACAGAGGCAATGGTTTTGCTGGGGGGCTTCCCGGATCTCACCGCACGGTGCGGGCTTTCAGGCACCTCTCCAAATCACGTTGCAGGGGGTCACCAAATGTTTGTGCCCTCCCCGTCTTACACGTGCAAAAGAATAAAACAGACATACCCCGGACGGGGAATAAGGCAAAGAGAGCAGGCTGTGAGAGTTCAAGGCAAGGTTTACCTAATGAATGGCATTCAAAAGATCTCTGAGAGCGCTCTGACAAAATTAACGTTACAATGCATTTTTATAAGTGAAGTGACGCAACTAACATAGGATACTACGTTGGTCCCGGATTGGTCAGTTCGTGTGGTGCCTTAGGTGTGGGTGGCATCTCTTCCTACGGGTTGGTTGCTTGGTTGGCGGGAGGATGGACATCAGACATCTGTGCTCCGAATGGGTGGTCAGGTCGCTGTGAAGCAGGGTGGTCACTATCTAAGCTAACATAATATATTCTCAAAAATGCATGCACTAAATAACAATTGTTCAAAGTCTTTCAGTAGTTTATCATGTCTCTATAAAAGTCACACGTATATCTATACTGTCAATAACATTGGATTATACAGGCCATAGGTTAAGGATCTTGACCACTATAATACACTGGTTGAAGTGTGGGTCTGTGCTCACAAGAATCTCTGGTATGTGACATTTGTTAGTGGTAGGCAACGATATACTGCAGCAGGGGGCTAATGTTAGTTGGGGATTTGCTGGGTGTGCATCATGGCATGGTCAGTGGTCTGGCACATGAAAGGAATATCATGCAGGGACACAGGGTCACAATGGCAGTTTCTACTGGCGAGGGTGCAGGGGCAAGGACACATTTGTGGAGATGAACGAGCTATGTTCTTAGTTCATGCTGGTTCACATGCAGGACAGTGATCTCTGAGGAAGAGTAATTTGTTACATTTATTAGTTGTTGCAAATACCTCCGGATTCAGCGTGAGAATGGAACCGCAGAGTTTTCCAGTCAGAGTGAGAACGAGGGTGGGGGCCATGTGCCCTGCACGCCTGGCCGCTGCGAGAAAGGGAAGAGAAGCGTTTTTGTACTATCGCAGTGAGGCCTAGTCACCAAGATGGAGTCGAAAGGGGGTACAAAAATGGATGCCCCGTGTCCTGCTTCAGTGGTCCCATCTACGCGAAAGTCAACCAAAGTTAACATTGCATAAGGGCAAGGTGCAAACCCACTACTGGAGGCACTTGGTCCGAGTTTTGTACTGAGAAGTAAAGGATGCGAGGGGCCTGATGGCCCCTTGCTCCCACACAACATGAAGGGTGAGAATCCTAAATAGCTTTGTGTGGTCCATAAGCCATCAAGGCTTTGACTTCACTACTGAGCACAGGACAGGTACCCAACATTGCAATGCTGATGGGTTCTCCAGAATATTTAACCGACCCAAACATGAGACCCATAACCATTATGCATTTGTTTCTTTATCCTATCCTGACTTTTGACAGTGGAACACAGCCTCCAGCTGCACTCCACTGGGCTTTAGCTCATTGCAATGAGGAAATGGACACGTCCTTCAGGCTCTCAGTACTGAGAAACTTTCATTCTCTTAGTCTGTGGATTTTTTTGCCAGTTGTTGGTAACTTTCATCATTGCGCAAAGTACCGTACAGTACCGTGCAATGTAGTCATTGGGCCTCATTACAACCCAGGCGGTAAGTTCCCTACTTTACCACCATGGTGTAAACTGCGTTTACACCATGGTGGATGGCGGATTTACTGCCCCATTCCAAGGTGAGTGGGACGGTAAATCCCCATTCCCCATTTACCCTTCCCCATTCCCATTTTTGCCCCATAGGGCATAATGGGAGTGGGGAAGGCGCTAATTACGGCACCGTAAATTACGGTGCCGTAATTAGAACCAAGGCGGGTTAGCGCCTTGCATTTTAACGGCTGCTAAAAGCAGGCGTTAAAATGGTAATCAGGCGTTAAGGGTTAACGGCGCCGACGGCGCCGTTAAACCCTTAATGCCTGGTTTGTAATGAGGCACATTGGGCCTCATTACGACCCTGGCGGTAAGTTACCGCCAGGGCCGTGACTTTACCGCCATGGTGCTAACTACGTTAACGCCATGGCGGTAAGGGGATTTACCGCCCCATTCCGACCTTGGCGGGGCGGTAAATCCCCAATCCCCATTTACCCTTCCCCATTCCCATTTTTGCCCCATAGGGCATAATGGGAGTGGGGAAGGCGTTAATTACGCCACCGTAAATTACGGTGGCGTAATTAACACCAAGTTCCCTTACCGCCATGGTTTTTTACACCCGCTAAAAGCAGGTGTAAAAACCGCCATGGCGGAAAGGGAACTCGTAATTGGCGGTAAGGGGTCGGCGCAGCTAACACTGGCGCTAACCCCTTACCGCCAGGGTCGTAATGAGGCCCATTGTGTTTTATGGCCCTAGACACACTTTAAGGAATTTTTTCTGATTGTTCAATGTGCTTTGGAACAGACTGGTGGCAGCAGTAGCTTTTTCTCAAATTAGTGTATCTTTTTTCCGAGTCTTCAAGCGTTAACCGCTTTTGGCTCATGACTGTGGCTAGTGTCTAACATGGCCGTGCCACAAGGTATTTGATATGTTCCTTTGGACATTTGTGACCCTTAGCCTTCCCCGTTCCCTGCCAGGGCTGGGATGTTCTTATTTGGGCATGCAGTCACCTGCAAAAGCTGCATCTTTTGTGAGTCTCTGCAGGTCACGTGTGTGGGTACCCAGGAGTTGGGCTGGGACTGTCTGATCCTAATCCACACTACTGGTGGTGGGGTTTCTAGTGAGCATGAGAACCCTGATTGGACCACAGCGGGTGTGCACAGATGGAGCAGATCTTGCCATAGGTCGGCTGGGTGCAAGCACTCACTCCCCTGACTGTGGATAAGAAGAGGGGTCCTGCATACGTTCCAGCAGATAATTCACAGATCAGAACCAATCTGGAGAAGGTACCAAGTTTCATGAGGAGCCAAGCAGAACAAGGACGATCCTGAGACACACTTGAAGAAGGCTGACACCCGAATCCCGCTGTTGTCCGGGTTGAGCCCTACTTTGCACATGATCTCAGAAGCTTGTGAAGGCTCTTTGAACCCTTGCAGTGGTGGAACCAATGACTCTTGATGTCTCCTAGTAACCCTGCAAGTGAGTCTGTTCAAAAGTATCCTTGGGTCATCCAATAGGATGACCAGTTCAATCCCTGGTTGCATTGCAGGAGCGTTGCTGTTTCAAGTTTTGACCCGAGACTTTGTTGAATCTTAGCTTAGCCAACAAAGCACCTTTCTGTCGAATTTCATCATCCCAGCACCTTTGAGCCATGAGCTAGGAGGATGTGTCACAGTGCAGGATTTGGGTCTCCCTGTGTCACTGTGTGATGATTGCTGAAGGTGGTCTTGCTTTGTTCCTTCCAGTGTCCTAAGGCCTTCTGTATCACTGTTTTCTTCGTTCTTCATCCGAATCAAGCGTTACAGCTTCTGTCCCATATTGACCTGTATCAGCACCCGAAGCACCTGTGTAGCTGGAAATCAAACGGAGACCTGCCTGGACTAAATCACTTACCGGTGGCCCTTTGTTCATCCAAATGCTTGAGATTTATCTTTGACTGCTCTCCAAGCTACCGTGAATTGGTCTGACTATCTTCCCAGAAGTGTTCCCCTGTTCATCCAGCAAGGGTGTCCTCATAAACATATGTCCAGAGAAAAGTTTAGAAATCAATTATAACAGTGGGAGAAGGGCTAACTAGCAGGGGCAGCCTGGGGTAGTGGGCCGAGTTGAGTGTGCATGGTGTGAGGACTTGAGCGGGCAGTCTGGGGTAGTGGGCTGAGGTGAGCGGGGATCGTGGGGGGGGCAAACTAGCAGGAGCATCCTGGGGTAGTGTGCTGTGGTGAGTGGGGGTGGTGGGAGGTGTGAGGACTTAAGGGGGAAGCCTTGGGTAGTGGGCAGAGTTGAGTGGGGTGGTGGGAGGTGTGAGGACTTGTGGAGCCTGCCTGGGTAGCGGGCATAGGTGAGTGGGGGTGGTGGGAGGTAGGAGGAGATGAGAGGGCAGCCTGGGGGAGTGGGCGGAGGTGAGTGGGAGGTGGGAGGTGTGAGGACTTTGAGCAGCCTGGGGTAGGGGGTGGAGGTGAGTGTGGGTGGTGGGAGCTGGGTGGACTTGAGGGGGCAGCAAGGGGTAGTCGGTGGAGGTGAGTGGGGCTGGTGGGAGGTGGGAGGAGTTGAGGGGGCAGCCTGGGTGTTGGGTGTAGGTGAGGGGGGTTGGTGGGAGGTGTGAAGACTTGAGGGGGCAGCCTGGGGTATTGGGCAGAAGTGAGTGAGTGTGGTGAGAGGTGTGAGGACTAGAGGGGGCTGCTTTGATTTATGGGTTTAGGCCCCCAGTTTAGGTGCCTTGAACTTAGGGGTGGTGGTACTCAGTTTCCCTGGGGCGCTGCTTTCAGTCATAGGGGTACGTCTGCAGTTTCTCCTAGGTGCTGCTTTCAGTTAAGGTGGATAGTCTGCAGTTTTGTCGGGGTGCTGGCTTGCATTGCGGAGGATGGTCCGCAGTTTCGACGGGGTTGTGGCTTGCGTTGCGGGAGGCTGTTGGTAGTTTTGCATGGGTGCTGGCTTGCTTTGCAGGGGGCAGTTTTCAGTTTCGCCGGGGGCTGGCTTGCGTTGTGGGGGGCTGTCTGCAGTTTTGTCGGGGTGCTGGATGGTGGTGCAAAGGCAGGCGCACAGGGTGATTTCTGGTGCTATTTTTTGTTTGCATCAGTGCGTGTTTTGGGTGTTCCGGGCACAACTCGTTGTTGTTTGCGCTGCAGGTTACTTTGCGATTTGGATTCCATGAATCAGTGTACAGCACTAAACCTTTTGCACACACAAGTAGGTGCAATGTTCTTTATGACACAAAGTAGTTTGTGGAGAGTTAGCGCTTTTCCTATGACTTTGTCTTGAAGACTTGAAATTCTTCTGTGAATTAGGCCCTAAATCTGTTCGCCAATATCTGCGAGGGAATGCTAGCCTGCAAGGTTCTCATAATATTATAATACATCATTCAATAAAATAGTCAAGCTATGCCATCATTCCTTTTATTGGGATAATATCATAGTGCAAAGAAAATAAGGCTATTAACCATAGCAAATACATTAGTTGTACAATTCGGAGTGAAAACAGAAATGTATGGGCTTACTAACCTAACGCAAACAATGTAAAGTTGTAGGCAATAGTAATAAATGTTCAGCTGGAGTGAGGATTTCATGTGTATTTATTGAAGTGGTCAAGGGCCAAGGGACAGAGCTGTAGATTAAATTGAAGATGCGTCACTTAAATTTAATAACATATTTGTTTAGATAAATGTGCAGCAGCGCGGACGCAGTCCCATGGTGCTCTAAGATGGGGAAGCTCATAATCTGGCAAATCTGGAGAGACTCATCTAATTTGTTTTTATTTGAGTGTTATTTAAATTTATTGATTTGACAATTTAGTGATCAACCGAGGTGTGCGGAAAGGGTGTGGAAAAATACCCCTGGGTATGTTTGAGTTGTATATAACAAAATATTGGAAATAAAGATTTTCATTAAGTGACATCAAAATCTTGCTTCAAATGCATGACAAGCATAAGAGGCATGAGAGAATATGAAGGGGTTGAAAGGCACCTGGGAAAATCTACCCATGTTGACAATCATTTATTGCAATCGGTTCAATATGCATAACGCTTTCCCTCATTAGCCTTAAGTACATTTATACTTGTAGATTTCTCACCGCACACACTGCAAAATAAATAGTTCTAAGCTCTTACAGTGGATGGCAAAAACTCCTAATGACAAACTTGACAATAGTAATTGAGCAATTATTCATAAAAGATTTCTTGAGCGGCATGTAAATTCTGGCACATGATTACAGTTTACACCGATGCAAGGTATTTATATATATATTTTTTATGTTGCTCAGTTAAATTTACTCGAGCTGTGCTTTGTTTGCATTTGCCTTTGGAGACAGAACGGATAAGGGGGAAGCTAGAAAAGGGGGCAACGATGCTGAAGTGGGGTTTAGATTAATCGGAATGGTATAGGTTAATGGCGAAATTGGAAGGAAAGGAGAGGAGGTAAGGTAATGTCAAGTGGTATGCTTTTGGAGTGAAGGAGAAGATTATAAAGTGAGATAAGAAAGTAGAAAGAGAGAAGGGAGTTGAGTTCAAGTTTATGGTTGGTAGAGATTTTGAGGAGGTTGGTCTTTTCCCTTCAGTCTATTGTGTACGTTCTTATTTTTTTAATAATCATTAATGTGTTTCGGTTGACAAAAGTAACCTTTCAAATGAATACACAAAC
This sequence comes from Ambystoma mexicanum, assembly GCF_040938575.1. Classification (NCBI taxonomy): domain Eukaryota; kingdom Metazoa; phylum Chordata; class Amphibia; order Caudata; family Ambystomatidae; genus Ambystoma; species Ambystoma mexicanum. The sequence continues at coordinate 974,352,751 of NC_090922.1, forward strand.
GTTACACATATAATACTCCTAAAAACAAAATACAGCAAAATGACATAGTCTATCAAAATACACATCTACACATCTAGACATTTAAACGAAGTATTCATAATTCATGTTACAGCCTCATATTTAAAAATACCGAATTAAACAATTACCAACTAATATTTATTACATTTATTTTAAAACTACAATTGTTAATGAAGTTTCATTTCCGCTGGCTGCTCTATCCCAGAAATGTTCTGTTTGTATCCGGTTGCCATCATGCATAAAGCCCTTAAACATGTTGCTTCACAATTGCTGTAATGCCGGGCAGTTAATTACCAGATGTCACAATGTTTGAATGTCCACCGCACTCTGGCAAAGGTTACCAATACCCCAAACCTCCTTGCTTTTATTTCGTATAGATTGAATGTCTACGTTTGGAATAGTGTTCAACCTATAACGGACCAATACGTCGCTCCAGTACCAATTTGTGAATTTGCATAGGTAATTATGTAACTGCCCTAACGGTTTTTCTAATTTGGAAAGCCTTTGGTACAGCTTGCAAGACAGCATCTGTGCGAGTTTACAAAGTCAATCCCTTTCGAATAAAAGCCTTTTAATCAGTGGGGCATTATCAATAAAATATTTATGTGTACATTGGATACTTCCTAAAATGCCCTCAGCATGGCATTCGAAATCAACCCAACTTGTGACGTATTTGCTAACATTATTACGTTCGGATCCTCGTATAAAGATTGTGGGATTGGTGTCAACAGTTTGTGTAACAATGCTGACGTTTTCCACCTATACCAACCACTAATAATAATAATAATAATAATAATAATAATAATAATAATAATAATAATAATAACTTAGTGAGGTTTGGCCTAATTCGAACCTGAGAGCCGCTAAAGGGATACTCAGTGGCAAGGTGAGTGCTTTTTTCCAAAGTTGCCCCTCTAAGTATTTCCCATTAAAATCTCTAAATTGATGGTCAACTTCTGCACCATAAAGTAGAGCTGGTACAACCTTCAGTTTGTAAAATGTGATTAATGGCACAATTGCAAGCCTGCTGTATCGTTTGTTGGTTTTCCTCACTGGAAACCCAAATTGTACTGCTTTGGCTTTGAGGCAAGTCATCATTTCTGTTTTGTTATGCTTTGCCCCAATGTTAAAAAACACAGATATTTTACAGTTTGGACTGGGTTAAGCTTATAGGGCCTCATTACGGGTTTGGTGGTAGCCATGGTGCTATTAGTGCCATGGATGCCTCCAAACTTGGGTCCGGGTCTGAGTAGTCGGAATGGGGACTTACCGGGTCATTCCAACCTTGAAGGACCCGGTAAGTCCCCATTCTGAAAACCCTTCCCCATTCCCATTCGAGCCCCCATAGGGCTCAATGGCAATGGGGAAGGAGCTAATAACGGCCCTGAAAATAGCGGGCCTGTTATTAGCTCCCTGGTCCCTTAGCGGCTCCCGCTAAGGGCGGCTGGTAAAACCAGCCGGCCTCAGTGGGACTTGCTAAGGGACCTCGGAATACGGCGGTAGCGGGTAACAGCACCTTCATCCTTACCGGTGCCGTTAACCCCCTACTGCCATATTCGTAATGAGGCCCTACGGGCCTCAGTACGAGTATGAAGGCAGCCATGCCCTTAATAAGGGCATAGCTCTCTCCATACCGGGTCCCAGTAGCGGGTTCCTTCAATGAGGAATAACCGGGTCATTCTGACTTTGGAGGACCCGGTAATTCCTCCTTGAAGGGACCCATCCCCATTCCCATTTGAGCCCGCATAGGACTCAATGGGAATGGGGAGGGAGCTAATAATGGGCTTGTTAATAACAGCCCGTTATTAGCTCCCTGTTCCCCTTGCGGGACCCGCTAAGGATGCCTGGTTTTACCAGGCGTCCTTACCAGGTCCCGCAAAGGGAACCGTGTAATAGGGCGACCCGTAATGAAGGGTGCCCGTCCCGTACCGGTACCCTTCATTACAGGAGCGCCTATGTTATAATGAGGCTGATAGTCTTTTATAAGCCAATAAAATCGATATGGTGTCGATTATGTCTGACTTTTTCGCATTGATTATAAAATCATTATCTACCGCATAGTGTGCAGTTGCATTTATAAGTCTCTGTAGACCTTGAGGTGTCTGGTCAGCCACATTAGACCATTTGCATATGCCAACCATTTTACGGACTAATTGTACATATTTGGTTTTGCGAATTAAACCATGCTTAAATAAATAGATACATCGGGAAAGGTAAAGGTTGAATAGACATCGGACTACTATACATCCTTGGTGTAATTGATAATAGGCCGAGGGGAATACCCCATTGTTCTTATTTGAGCCAAAGGGTTGATCAGTTTTCCATATGAAATGCTTGAATTAATGCCTTTTCCAAAAACCTAGTTCATTTTTGTGAAATCATCCTGCACTAATTGCCCAACTTTCTAGGTTGTTGTTGTCTGCGTCAAGAAGGCTGATAGGTCTATAATTTGCTGGATTTGTCCTATTGCCCTTCTTGTAAATTTGAACGACAATTAAGACTGTCCATGAGTGTGGTGTACTCCTAGTTAACAAAATATTTCTAAATAGCAAAACCAATACTTTAGCCCACATACTCACATCACTTTCCTAAATGAAGTTACTAGTACCATTTGGACCGTGCACCCTTAATGCAGAGACATTTCTAATACAACACTCTACGTCAAGTATGTTAAATGTTAACTTCTAAGGAACTAGTTCTCCTATAGAGGTGATGCCATCCGAAGGGCGTTTAAATACATTCAAAAAGTGGGTTTTCCATAGACTTTCACTTACTGCATTACATTAAAGTTCTTCTTGTGTTCGATTTAGTTGGTTCATCAGATCCCAGAAATTTCTTGTGTTTTTGTGAGTACTTCACATAGCATTTGTTCAACATCTTTATGGGTTAACATACACATAGGGGATTGTATCCAACTCCTGTATTGCTGCTTAGCCCTCTGAGTTTTAGCTACTACTTCGACATCACCACCTCCTTCTTTCTTTATGTTCCTTAGTTTACGGCGTCACCCTCCCTTTTTTATTTGCACCACTGAATCAAAACAATGGTTATGGTTAAGCCAATTAAAAATCTGTTCCTGCCCCATGTCTTCGCCGTTCCACAAGTAAAACAAAAATGGGGTAATTAATAGATTTCAGCTCTTAGGCAGCACACGCGAGCAGCGCAGAGAGGAAGCGTGCGCCAGGGCATGCCAGCCGTGTGCGCTAAACAGCATTCTGGCGCACCGCGTATTCATGGAATTCCCAAGCCATTTTGAGCTGAAATCCCCAATGCAGCGCAAAGGGCCGCACTAACCCTGCACCAGTTTACCGGGCTGGTACACTGTAATCGCGTGAAAAAACTGTGCACACCCCGCTCACGGCACCCAAAGGTGTGAAAATGTACTGGCGCACCCCTCGGAATTCACGTACCCGCTCGCACCAGGTAAATTGCATAGAAAAATATGGGGGGGTGAGTGGGCTGCCTGTGGGGCATGGCCAGGGTGGATGGGGTGCCTGCGTGTATTTCGGGGGTGCGCAGGGCGTATCACACGTGATATGCCTTGTGCAAGCGGGGTACATGTATTTTGGGGGTGCGTGGGAAGTTTCACATGCGATAGGCCTTGTGCAAGCGGGGTATGTGTATTTTGGGGGTGCGTGGGAAGTTTCACAAGGGATAGGCCTTGTGCGACCGGGGTAGATGTATTTTTGTAGTGCATGGGAAGTTTCAAATGCTATACGCCAGACGATAGCGGGGTACATGTATTTGGGGGCTAAGCAGGGAGTTTCACACGCGATAGACCTTGTGCGAGCGGGGTACGTGTATTTTGGGGGTGTGCGGGAAGTTTCACATGCGATACTCCAGGCGAGAGTGGGGTACGTGTATTTGGGGTATACCGGGGAGTTTCACACGCGATAGGCCTTGTGCAAGCTGGGTAAGTGTATTTTGGGGGTAAGCGGGAAGTTTCACATGCGATAGGCCTTGTGCGAGAGCCGGGTACGTGTATTGGGTGGTACGTGGGGAGTTTCACATGCGATAGGCCGTGTGCAAGCGGGGTTCATGTATTTTAGGGGTGCGTGGGAAGTTTCACACGTGATAGGCCTTGTGCGAGCGGGGTACGTGTATTTTGGGGGTGCGCAGGAAGTTTCACACGCGATACTCCAGGCGAGAGCGGGGTATGTGTATTTGGGGGGTACGCTGGGAGTTTCACACACAATAGGCCTTGTGCGAGCGGGGTACGTCTATTTTGGGGGTGCGTGGGAAGTTTCACACGCGATACTCCAGGCGAGAGCAGGGTACGTGTATGTGGGGACTACGCGGGGAGTTTCACACGCGATAGGCCTTGTGCGAGCGGCGTACGTGTATTTTGGGGTTGAGCAGTAAGTTTCACATGCGATAGGCCTTGTGCGAGCTGAGTATGTGTATTTTGGGGGTGCACAGGAAGTTTCACACGTGATACTCCAGGCGAGAGCGGGGTATGTGTATTTGGGGGGTACGCGGGGAGTTTCACATGCTATTTGGCATTGTGGGCCCTCCCGAGTGTGCGGTTTCACCACTCACCATGTCCTGCAGGCAGCCCACACCACAGGGGACTACCATACAACCATCAACATGCCCTGCAGGCAGCCCACATGGCACCATGCACTTGTGAGCACTCTTGTGAGCCCTGACTCATGTCCCCCCACCCCACCCCCAGTGACGGGCACCTGCCAGCAGGCTCCGACTCATGTCCCCTTGCACCCCCACCCACCCAGCAGTGACGGGCACCTGCCAGCAGGCCCCGACTCATGTCACCCTGTACCCCCACCCACCTAGCAGTGACAGGCACCTGCCAGCAGGCCCCGACTCATGTCCCCCTGCACCCTCACCCACCCAGCAGTGACGGGCACCTGCCAGCAGGGCCCCACCCATCCACCCACCCACCCCCAGTGACGGGCACCTGCCAGCAGGCCCCGACTCATGTCCCCCCCAACACGTCATCACGATCCAGTCTCATGGCCCTTATGGCCACCCAAATCCCACCCCACGCCACCCCAGTCAAAACACCCAAACAAGTATTCCATCCACTCCACATTGAAATCCCCATGTCATGATAGATCCCAAATGACAAGTATGCACATCAATACATGTCCGTCAGACACACACAATAAGGGCAAGTGAATGAGAAAACCCACAGCGTGACATGCACAAAACCAATGAGAGAATACCACACAAATGAAGTATGAAATCAAAATGTATTAAATACAGAATCAACGGAATGAAAGAAAATCACACAAGAACAAAAAAATTAAACAAAAGACTGGATGTCCAAAATTAATGTAAAATATCTGAATGCTGAATCCAAATAAATCCAAATGAAAATGGCTCCAAAGGGTTTGTCCATCAAACCAAATTCAAAGGTAAAAAAACCATTGCTCTATGGAAAAAAAAAATCAATGAAGTCAAATCCAGTCGTGACCTATATACAATGTAAAAATCCAGGGTCCATGAGCCCAACAATCCAAAAGAAACCTACAAAAAACCCTACCTAATAAATAACTATATACAAAAAGGTGGGGCATAGTCCATGCGCCCCAAATGAAAGAAAAATAGAAAGGAAACCTAACAATAATGAACTAAATACAATGGCGGCGGGCAAGTCATACGGCTCACTTGTTGATTTCCTGGGCCAGGGCATCAGCAACTCCTGTTCAATGTCCTGGAGGCGGGCCTGTTCCCTGGCCCTGAGGCCTCGCAGGGATAATGCCATGTCCACCTTCAACTCCCTACGAATTTCCTCGAGGCACTCAGCCCACCTCAGCGCCCTGCGCATGGAGTTCTCTGCCCTGACCATAGTGAGCCGTGCCTCTTCCGGCCACCGTCGCTCCGCATCTATTTGCTGGCCCAACTGCTGCCACACGGAAGACACTCCTAATCCAGGGTCCTCCTGCCCTCCGGACGATGCCTGCCCCTGTGATGTTGATGGCCCCGAGCCATCATGTCTCTCACCTTGAGCCTGCTGCTGCCGGAGACACGCACTCTTGAGATCACTTCTTCCTTTTGTCTTCAAGCATGCTGTAGCTCCAACACGTCCTCGGAGACGTTCATCTCGACATCTCTTGTCCCGGGTAGGGAATCATCTGGTTTGTGTTCTTTGTCTCAGATACCCTCTGAATATACATATTTAATGCCAGTATTTTCTGAACCAAAGGACATAGTACTTCCACCCCACAGGTCATTTGATTGCTCCATAGACTTGGTTTCCGGAGCTGTGATACCACATGGAAAAGTTTATGCCCTAACTCAGTCTGAAAAACAGGTCCTTCAGGATTATCTTGATGATTGCATCAAGAAAGGATACATCGTTCCTTCAAAGTCTCCTGCGGGTTTCCCGTTATTTTTTGTAAAGAAGAAGGAAGGCACCTTACGGCCTTGTATCGACTATCGCCAACTGAATGGCATCACCCTTAAGGACAGGTACCCGTTACCATTGATCCGGAATATCATGGAGTCCTTCTGTTCAGCCAAATTCTTCACCAAATTAGACCTCCACTGAGCCTACCATCTGGTGAGAATCAAGGAGGGAGATGAATGGAAGACGGCTTTTAAAACTCCATTTGGGCACTACGAATATAGGATAATGCCCTTTGGACTGTGTAATGCCCCGGCCGTCTTCCAACGGTTCATGGACTACATTTTTAGTGATTTGATTGGCATTTCGGTTTGGGTGTATTTAGACGACATCTTGGTCTACTCAAACAACCTGGAGGAACATGTCTCCCATGTTCGTGAAGTTCTTCAAAGGCTATTACAACATCATCTGTTTTCCAAGGCTGAAAAATGTTCCTTTCATCGGGGCGAGATGGAATTCTTGGGATATGTGATCAATTCCACAGGAATTCACATGGACTCCGATAAAGTACAGGCAATTCAGAACTGGAAACAACCTCAGGACATGAAATCCCTTCAGAGATTCTTGGGATTCGCACATTTTTATCGGCGTTTCATCCCGCATTTTTCACGTGTCACGGCTCCATTAACGCGTTTAACCAGTGTGAAGAGACCCTACCTCTGGGATTCTGAGGCATCAGCAGCATTTGATGCTTTGAAGACAGCATTCAGTACAGCTCCTGTTCTTCGTCATCCTAACGACGAGATGCCCTACATCGTCGAAGCAGATGCTTCAAACTTCGCTGTTGGTGCAGTCCTGTTACAGAAACATCCTACAACTGGCGACGAACATCCTGTGGCCTATTTCTCACGCAAACTCTCTCCTAGTGAACAGAACTACGCTGCTATAGAAAGGGAGCTCCTGGCCATCAAGACAGCGTTTGAAGAGTGGAGGCATCATTTGCTTGGTGGTCATTTTCCTGTTGAAGTCCGTACTGATCACCGCAACTTGCAGTACTTGCGATCTTTGCAGTGTCATACCGCTCTTCAAGATCGATGGGCCTTCTTCTTTTCCCACTACGATTTCAACATCACGTACATTCCCTGTGCCCAGAACCTAAAGGCGATGCTTTATCTCGCTCTTTGGAAAGAGAGGTGGAGGACGTCGATCAAGCTACCCCATTGATATCCCCCAAGCACTTTCTTCTAACGATATCTCCTCATTTGCAGAGATCCTCCAAGAGACACAGATAGATCCAGATCATGCTAACCTACTGAACCGACCACAAATCTCAGAACGTGAGGGTTTACTGTTCTTCCTGAATCAGTTATACATACCCTCGAGAACTCTTCGTTTGGACATACTCCATGGGTTCCATGATTCGCAAGTGGAAGGTCATCGTGGCATCAAGGCCACCCAGGAGTTGATTGCCAGACAATTCTGGTGGCCTGGTTGGGCTAAGGAGATCAAACAGTATGTGGAGAGTTGTTCAGTTTGCACCTAGACCAAGACGCCCAGGAGAAAGCCCTTGGGGTTGCTTAAACCAACAGAATTACCGCCCTATCCCTGGCATACCATATCCACGGACTTTATCGTCGAGCTTCCACCTTCGGAGGGATACGCCTGCATCATGGTAGTGGTAGATTGTTTCACGAAGTCTGCGCATTTCATTCCTTTTTTCAAGATTCCTACTTCCTCTCAGATGGCTTTGGCATTCCTACACAACATCTACCGCTTACATGGGTTACCGGAGAAGATCATCTCAGATCGTGGATCACAGTTCCTCTCTTCCTTTTGGCATCAGTTGTGCAATCATCTTGGAATTCGCAGAGCTCTGAGTTCGATTTATCACCCACAGACCAACGGGCAGACCGAAAGAACAAATCAGACCTTGGAGCAGTAATTGCGTTGCTATGCTAATGCCACTCAATCAAACTGGATGAAATACTTGGATTTGGCAGAAGTATTCTACAACAATGCTACCCACGCTGCCACTGGTGCCAGCCCTTATTTTTGCTCTTCCGGACAACATCCCAAGCTTTTTCCTTTATGTCCTGTGCCACCCAGTACTGTCCCGTCAGCTGACCAGTTAATCCTCAATATTCAGAAGCAGCATGACTTGGTTCGGAGCGCCCTGGCTGAAGCACAAGAGCGCATGAGGGGGCAGGCCAATAGGGGTCAGACCATTGAACCTAGTTTTCAAGTGGGAGATTTGGTTTGGTTGTCGTCCAAGAACTTACCTGTACGCAATCTGCCCACTAAATTGGCACCCTGATTTTATGGGCCTTTTAGGATTTCCAAACACATATCTGCAGTGGCCTTTCGATTGGTGTTGCCCCAGTCTTGGCGAGTACACCCTGTCTTTCATGTCTCCCTTTTGAAGCCGTTTGTGAAAGATGATTTTGGGCGTTCCAATCCACGCCCAGCCTCGATCCAAGTCCAGGGGGTTCCTGAATTCGAGGTACAGGAGATATTTGACTCCCAGATTCCTTGTGGTGTGCTCCAGTTTCTGGTTGATTGGAATGGTTACCCTGCTTGTGATCGTACTTGGGAGCCGCACAATTACATGCATGCACCTCGCCTTGTCCGTGACTTTTTTCTCCGGTATCCATGAAAGCCTGGGGCCCCGTGTCTTTCTGGGAGGGGGCATGGTGTCACGCCATCCATCTTGGGCTCGTTGCAGTCCACTTACCTGATGCGGCGTGCCACGTCCTGGAGGATGTACCCCGCTTTCGCCTGGGAAGTACTGGGTGGTTTTGGGCACCAGGTGATCCCGGGCCTTTGGGACACGTAGCCTCATGCCTGCGCGGACGGCCGCTAAGGGTTCCAGGTGCTTCCGGGTTCCCGTTCTGTGCGTGCGTGGTCGACCGCTTCCCGCTTTCCGCGCATGCGCGGTGTTCGATGCACTCGGCTGTGACAGGTCTGCTGTCCAAGCCTCACCTTGGGCCTCCCAACGCCTGGGGAACAACACGGCTTGCGTTCCAAGCCTCCCAGGTGTTGGGGGCCATATTTAAGGAGGCCGGTGGTTCGATCAAATCGCGTCTCAACGCGGTTTGATTCAGATCATCGTTTTTCGCTCCTGTATCAGCTTGTCCCTGTTCCTGGATGCCCTGCCCGCTCCCGGTTCCCTCCTTCTGTCCTTGGTCCTGTCCTTCCCTGCTTGGGTAGAGGGTCCTCTTGCTTCCTTGTTTTGGACTCCCCTCCTCTCTGCCTGGGGTGGTTCCCCTCCATTTCTGGTTCTCTGGGTTCCTTCGTCCTTCCATTGTTCCTGCCTCTGGCCTGCTCCTTTATTGCTGTCTGCTATCATCCTGGAAGTTTACCACTGGAATTCGGCTCGCCTTCATCTTGATCCAGCTGTCATCAGAGAACTTTGAACCTAAACAACAAGGCTCCCCCTGTCAGTGCTTGCACTGTCCTGATGCCACGCTAATTAGGGGAGAGCGCACCCGTGGCGTTGGGAGCTGGTTCACCTCCAGTCCAGTTCCTATTTGGGCAGGAGTTGGGCTGGTTCCCCGCGTCACCCACCACGCCTACTCAAGACTCCTGGCATTCTGGCATCGTCTACAAAGTCAGCTACTGGACGAACAGGTACGCTGTGCCCAAGTGACGCTATCGATAACAATTCCACGCACGTGGGCTACCAGGGGTCGCATGCACGTTAAATTTTGTTTTCGGGGTGCCTGAGCATTGCGTGACCCGTCATCTTCCCCCAGGGGTCACAGACAGCCTTGCTAGAGCACTAGGGTACGTATTCCATCTAGTACCCTGCCCCTTTCACCCCAATTGCCCAGGACAATTGCTTACTGCACCTCCCATTCTCACAAGAACATCAGTGCCATGGTTGGGAGGTGACCAAGCGGTAAGGGAGGCAAAGGTGGCCGACCTCCAAGAGGTGGGTGTGGTAGGGGACGTGGCCAGGATGTGCAGGGTGGCCCAAGAGGCCAGTGTATGGAGGACCAATCAGGGACACCTATGCCCCCCCAATGGGTCGGGGAGATGCAGACACCATCCCAGCTCAGGCCTTGTTAACCCGGCCCATGGTAGGCAGTGAATAAGTCGAAAACATTATCTCGAAAGACATAATGTCGGGAAAAAAATGTCCATTTTTTTTCCCTCAAATGTGTCTTTTTTTATTTTACATGTTTTTTTTTGCTTTTGTGCATTTAAAAAAGGGTTTAAAAAAAAGAGGGGTTGGGGGAACCCCCCATTTCAAACAGAAAATGTAAAAAAAGGACATTCGGAAAAATAAAATTCAGACATTTTTTTTTTTACATTTTGACTTTTCGACATTTTGTGATTCGACTTTATCACTATAAACCCCGGCCCATATTGTCAACCGAACCGGCACAGGATGACTCCCAGGCTGACGTGTGGCGGTGAAAGTTGCTGTCACCAGGCCCCGTGGATTTGGGGGAGCAATGCCATCTGCTGCCCCAAGTAGGCAGGGTGAGGAGGCTGCAGGGGCAGCTGCAGCTCAATCCACCTCAGCTCCTAGTCTCCCAGCCAGGAAAGTGTTGGTCCAAGTCCATCACACCGAGGTTGGTCCTGCCAACATCACCCAGCAGCCAATGCCTGCAGTGAGACCTTTGGTCATCGTGCCTTTGGCTACTTCCAGTGCCCAGTCCACCTACGCTTCAGCCCCTACCAACCAGAGTGGCGTAAACCACTTAGGGTCCACACCACCTCCCAAGAGGAAGCAGGGTGCTCTTGCGGTACAGGCTGGGACCCCAGACACGGCTACCCCCTCCTGCATGTCAAGGAAGCATAGTTTCAATGATGTTGAACTAGACACACTTGTGGGCTACGTGTCGGACAATGGCCGTGAAATGCTGGTGATTGCAGGGTGCAAGACTACGACTGTTCAACGTAGGGCCCACTAACAGTGCATCGCGGACCAGATTAGTGCCCTTGGATTTGTCAGGCGCACAGCTGATGATTGCTCTAAGCGGTGGAATGACCTCAAACGCCGAGCAAAGAACAAGTTGGCTTCCAATCATGCCTCTACTCTGGTGACTGGCAGTGGGTCTCCCCCAGAGGAGGAAGTACTCACAGAACATGAGTCTATCGCTGGAGCCTTCATCACAGAGGATCAGATCCAAAGTGTGGGAGACCTACCAGATCTTGAGGCAATGTCCAGTGAGTGGCCATGCATGTGTGTGCAAACCATGTGTATGTTGCTTGGGTGATGTGTTCTGATTGAGTGCCAGGTGAGGCTGTGTAGTTATGACTGCTATGGGTCAGCCATATGGTGCCTCCAAACCATAGCCCGTCCTTGGGTTTGGGTTTCCAAGTATCCCTTTTGACCACAGTTGACAATTTGCACCTGATTACTGCACTTGCCCTTCAACTGCCATCTTGCCACAACATTGTTCATACTGTTTTCCTGTTCATTCTGCCTGATTGATGTAATCCTTTGCATGTTTATCACACAATTTTGTGCCCTTCTGCCCTAAATGTAACATACTTCAGACATAGATTACACCCCACAATGGCCGACTTATGTTTCCTTATTATGGGAATGATTTCATCAATCAGGCTGACTGAGTAATGTGCACCTACACATGGCCTGCACACAATCATTTCGGGGCCCTGTTTGAATGTTGAACATGATAATTGTCTTCTGTCATGTCGAAGTGACCAGCCATTGATGTATCCATGTGCCTGCCATAACTGCATTAGTGAACACTGCTTTGTTTCAGCGTGTGGCACATGTGTGTTTTGTCACACTACTTTGCATGTTCTATTTCATGATGTCCATCTCACATGGATGGGTGACAGTACTGATTTGCTACCATCTGGGTGTCCTTGTGAAATCTGCCATGGCTATGCTACATGCCAACTGTGTGCTGGCATGTGTCATGTATGTGGATTGTCCATTCCACTCACAGGCTGTATGATGCCAGTGCTATCCAGCATTCAGCACATGTGTTGCTTTTCCATCTTGGAGTCCTCAGTGTCTGCTTTTTGCCTCCCCTTCCAACTCATTGCCAGTGCATGCATGCCAGAGTTATTGTCATGTGTGACATGTGTAATTTATGTACTGGATGTCTGCCTTTTCATGCCATTGTGTGCGGGCTATGATGCTCATGCCATTTTTCATTACTTTTCTTTTATGTTTTTGCAGGTGATGAGGCACTAGATGCTGTTGAGGAGGAGGAGATGGCGCAGAGGCAGGAGTACTCAGAGCAACAACCAGGCACCAGTGGAGGACGTGGGGTGGTGGTGGGTGAAAACCCATTACTCCTACAGACCATACTGTCCACGGGTGTCTCTGGGTACACCTCCGGAGACCTCTATGAATCAGGTGCTGAATCAGACATTGAGACATATGTCCCGTCGCAGGTGAGTGTTTCTGGCAGGGATGCTGTTCTGTCCAACCCACCTGCACTGGGGGTAGACCCCTCTATGGGGCATTCAGTGTTGGAAAGTCCACCTGTGGTGGTTACGGATGCAGGGTCACACTCCACAATATTTGCTCCTATTCCTGGGCCAGCAGATCAAAGGAGGAATGCAGCACAGCAAGGTGCACATCACCTTGCCCCAAACAGGTGTGGTGCCCGCCAATGCGGTGGCTGTGCGCCACCAGGCAATACTGTATGGGAGAACTCCATGTACACTATAGCACCACAACAGGGGGCATTGTGTGAGATGATGGCTCAGGCCGTGGATAGGGTGGCCACTTCCATTCTCCCCCCTGAAAGGCAGGTGGAGCTCCAGCAGCAGGCAACAGAGTCAATTTGCCACTCACACAGGGAGGACATGTTGGCGTCTAACAGGAACCGACGGGCTGGACTGGAGACTCTGCGCACAGCCAAATCTGCAGAGTCACAGGCCCACAGGGATGCCCTGAGGTTAGAACACAGGTCCCTCAGAGATACTAAGGGTGAACTTGAGGTGTCCCGGAGTACAAGGTCAGAACAGCAGCTGGAGTAGCTGACACGCACACTCTCAGCTGAGCTCCAGGCAACCCGTGAGGAGATCCGGCATCCACAAGGCCTTGCAGGCAGAAATGCATGCTACCCATGAGGTGCTGCATTGGGATCTCCGTACCATCATCCTGCAGAACCAAACCTTTCAGACCCGCATGCTTGCTGCCATGGAGGAGCATGCCAGGGCTTTGCGTGGTCTGCCTCCCATATCACGCCCACCTTCTGATGTACCTTTCTCTCTGGCCTCCCCCCAACCCCTGGTCCAGACATGGGCATTTTTTTTTTGGGGGGGGGGTTCACATTTCATTCCGATTTGCTAAATGAAAATAGTATTTAATTCATTTGTTATCTTTATTTCTTCTTCTTTTTTCTATTTATTATTTTCTTTTTATTTAAAATCTTGATTTCTTATTTTGATGTTCATACATTTATTTTTATTTGGTTATGCTTCAGATTTTTACTTTATTATTTAATTTGTTTCTTTTACTTTACATTCACTTTTGCTTTTTCTATATTTCATTTGCATTTACATTTTTGTTCATAACCATTTTCTTTCAGATTCTGAATAAATGTTACAGTTTGTTGTTTTGTGTGGCTCCCGTAGGCATCCACTGTGTATTCCAGCTTTGCACATGCAGGCTTGTCTTGTCTTTGGGTTAGAAACCCACACCCCTCCTGCTTTCCCTTTCTATGGGCTCGCAAAGGATGTGACCAAGTGACAATAACTTACACAGAGGCATTGGGCTCCCATAAGTTGTGTGTGCAGTCTGTAGTCCAAACTGTGTATACATCCCTAGTGGGGATTGTTGTTCATGTGTCCACTGCATGGTGGATTTCTATATGGTTTTACATACAGGACTTTTTGCTTATATACATGTAGCTTCTTCATGTCTTAACAAGCCCGCCTCCTTTGCAGATGCAGTTCATGTTGTATGCAGTACACTGCCACATTTGCCTACCAGCAACACTCTGCAGTTGGAAGGGGTCGATGTGCTGCCTTAGTCTGGTTGTGACACTTGCACTACTTACATTTTTTACTGTCATATGTTGCCACTGTTGGATCCTGTACTGATGTTTTGTCTTGCTGGTAAGTATTTGTTAATGTGTGCTGTTTTTTTTCATTGGTGAGAGGCAATTGTCTGTGGCTTGTTTCCATTTGGGACGGTGCACTTTGTGACACTTGTGTCATGTGATGTGCATTCATTTGGTTGCTTTCACGTCGCATGCCATGCCATGGTGTGTTGGGTAGCTGAGATGGGGTAAGGGAGGGGTTGGGTGACATGCCACTTTTTGTTTGTAGTGTTTTGCAAGGGAGAAGTCCTTCATGCTGCATGATTGTGTGCCTTTTACTGACACAGCATTGGGTGTGTTTAAGTAGTTAGGGATGCAATCTCAGGGTGGTATGAATGTGACAGTTGACTGTCCTTTTTGTCATCATCATAAATTGTCAGCTGGTATGTGCCAGGCCTGAATGCACTCTGCAGGGGTGGTATTTTAGGTGAAGTAATTTGCCACAAGCTGGGTACGGGCTGCCTCACCACGTGCCCTTTCACCTCCCATGCGCAGCGGCGGTGCATGTGGTTGGGGATGTGTGGGCACCACCATGTCCACCGGCACGCCCTGCCGGGTTGCAACGTTGTGTAGGGGACATGCTGCCACTATGATCCTGCACACTACTGGGGGCGCATATAGCAGCTGCCCACCAGAGCAGTCAAGGGAGCGAAAGCGTGACTTTGGCACTCTGAATGTGCGCTCCACTAAGCCCTGGGTTGCAATATGGGCTGTATTGTATCTTACCTCAGGTGGTGTGGTGGGGTTCCGTATTGGCGTCATCATGTAGGTGCTCAGAGGGTAGGCACTGTCCCCTGGAGAGGTAATAATGGTTGTCATTAAAGGGGTTTTCATATTTCTCAGTGTATGACATGCATGCATGTGCAGAGGCATTTATACTCATCAATTAGCCATGTGTCGCCATGCCGCCCAGCTTCCAGGTCCCGGTTTAGGGGTAAAATTCTGAATATGAAATTATCATAGCTGGACCCCGGATAGTTGGCATATACTGAAGTGATGTTTCCCTTGGCATCACATACAACCTGCACGTTGATGGAATGGCAGTGCTTGCGGTTTCGATAGATGTGCTCAGTGGCCCTGGGAGGACGTAGAGCCACATGGGTGCAATCAATGGCACCTAGCACTTTGGGGAAGTGTGCCACCCCGTAAAAGTCCTGGATGACTGCCTGCCTTTCTGCAGGTGTTCTGGGCATGTATATGTGCCTGCGGACTGAGCGGCGTGCAGTCATGATGGCCAACACCTGGTGTAGACAGCGTGACTGCGTGGCCTGTGAGACATCCTCACCTATGGCACTTGTCCACTGAAATGGCCTAGTAGCCAAGAAGTGCAGTACATTGAGCACCTTTTCTAAGGGGTTCAGTGCTTGGGAGCACAGAGTGGGTGATGTGAGGTGATCCTCCCACTGCCTGACCAGTTCTAGGATTATTAGTGGTGGAAACTTGTACCTCCCATACACCTGGTCATCAGGCATCCCAAAAAGGCTGGTCCTGGGTAAAAAAATGTGGGGCTTGGCTATCCTCCTCCTCCTGCGGTGTCCCATGACCACTGCTGCGAGGAACGGTATATTCATCGTAGCGTATGAGCTTGTTTGTTGTTGGCACGCACCTTTATGCTGCGCGGGTCTGCTTACGCCTGCTTCCTGCTGGCGTACGTGTTTACGGATTAGCGAGTCTTTTTTGGCGCACGGTTCCCCCTGTTCGATTACATTAATACGTGTTGTTAGCGCGCGTGTGGGCGTTGAGAGTATTTACCTCCCGTGCTTCCCCTGTAACGCCCACATTTTCACGCGTTGTTCCCCATTCCGCATGTTACGCCCCGTGTTCTGCCCACTTTTCTTGTGTGTGCTACGCGATGTGCGCTTTCCCTGTGCACATCGCGCACGCCGTTAAGTGACGTGAGCACCCGCATGCACCACCCACGGATTTGGCACACATCCCAGGTTTTACATGCGCAGCGCATTCCATGAATCGATGAACGGCTGCATGCATGGCTTTAGCACGCTTGCGCTGCGATTTTCATGCTTGCACTCCCCTTTTCGGCGCACATTTATTCCATGAATTACCCAAATGTTTACCTGACATTGTCTCTAGCTTTTCTTCTAAGTTTCAGGCATGCAAAAACGTATTAATGAGAGTGTTCAAGTTCCTTATATTTCTAAATGATTTAGCTATCCTATTGCCCTGCTGCGCGAACACCTGTAGCAACAAGGAATTAACCATAATGCCATTATAAATAAAATCTGCAATCAATTTGTTCTGGTCGCTGAGATCTGTTTTAAGGATATTAAACTCCAGACATTTTTTAAAGCAGGACAGTGAAAGTACTAGGGAATCTATTATTGAGGAACAGTCCCAGTTTTACAAGTAATTTAATTTACGGAGTTACCCTGAATATTGCCATATGGGATTTTCAGAGTCCATACCTTAAAAAGCTTTTTCATAAGGTGCCATGTATAAATTGAGAGGCTTGTGGTCGGCCGGCTACATTTGTACTTCCGGCCATATTTCCATTTCTTAATTGCTTTCCTTGGTCTATACAGCGATTGCATACAGGTAAGATGCGATAATACTCCACTAGATGTTGAGGTATGTGTCTTATCTCTCATCCGTTCTGCTGCCAACATTGCATTTGGCTGTTTATTCTCCTTTTCTCCATGCTTTCTTATGGTGCATGGGAGGTTGGATACAATATTCTACCTCTGTATCAGATTGCTATTGTGGCTGGTCATTTGCTTTATTTTTAGTATCCATATTAAGCAAAGGGTTAAGGTTGCATTCCAGCTTCTGTAGCAAGCTAAAGATGTCATTGAGATTTGATTTGCAGTCTTGTAATAATATATTTTCCAGTGACATGTGAGTAGCTTCAAGTCCCACTTTAATTTCACTAAGTTGGAGTGATTGGGCAGCTAGCTCTATTTTGATGTTATCATACAATGCTACAAACGAGTTTAAGACCAAATTAAGGTACAATTTTGAAGGAGAGGTAAGGGTATCTATGCAGAGTATAATGGAGGTCTTGTGTTTCTGAATCATTGCTGGTTGAATGGTGAGACAGCAACGAGGATAGGTCATTTAGATATATTGGATCTTCCTCATTTTGGACTAAGTTACCATTGTCTAGCTCATATTGTCCTACATTGTATGTGCCATACCCATGATGGCTATAATACTGCACTGAAGACAGATTGAGGGTCGGTAGGCTCCTATCCATGATGTAGACTTCCTCTGTTTCACTTCTTGTTTCATACAGGGGTTTGAAAGAAGTTCAGCACTTGGCCATAGAATTCCTGTATCTTTGTTTGACAAATCTTTTAGTTTTGCAGAGGTTTGGTCCCCATGGAATTGAGTCAATACCTTCCTTTTGCTTCTGCAAGCAGCTAATGTCTTCGGTCTTGGGTCTTGGCGTGGTGGCATTGTTTGCAGTTCGATTTGGACTAAGAAGCTATGCCTGCATATTTTTTACTTTATTTGTGTCCGGACTATCAGTAGCCATGTCTGAAAGAGGCTCTAGATCTTGTTGCAAGTTCTTTTTTTAAGAACATTTCTGCAGGTAAATGAACTATGTGTGTGGCGAACCCTACCCCAGCATCAGAACATTCAGAGTTTCGTATCACACGAGAGTCATTAGCAGCAGGTGTGCAGGAACATGTCTCCTCTCGTATCTCAAACGGGTGCACAATTAAATCGTCTTTACTCCGGCCATTTATGACTGATGGTGTCAGGAATGGAGGTTGGGGCAGACGGGTGGTGTTGCATTTCACATGATAAACATGCTATGAGAGCTGTGGGAAGTAAAGACTACATTTCCCAGCAGCCTTAGCGCGATTCTGTAGTCCTGCATTGCGTGCCCTGCCGGCTGCCTGTAATCAGAGACAGCTTATTAGCCGGCAACGGCTTCATGCAGGTGCGGCTTATTTTGTGAATGCAGCATGCTACGGTCGGATGAAGGAGCAGCGCATGGTTTGTCTCGCACACGGGAACGCTGACAGGTTGAGGACAGAGCGGATTTACGAGCAGCAGGAAGGAAACTTTACTGCATCCTCCATTTGGCAATTTGGCAGCACATTCTTCATCCGGGTTGTCCCGTGGGGCTCCCGGACTAACGATAAGTACGGGAAGGGCTGGAGATAATGTCTGGTATGCTACTGTTTGAATTCTGATACCAAAGAACTCTTCTGAGGTTGCCAGGGGGAGAGCATATGTGATTTTGAGTGCAGGTTTTGGGGACTTTTGGTCAAGAAATCTCTATGAACTAAAAAGGGCTACTGCCAAGTTATAAAGAGGCAGTTAACACGAGGATGACTTGAATTCTCGTATCTGGAAGTCCCGTGTAGGATGATTAGTGCTATTAACTAGATACCGCTACAGTACATGTTTTGTGTTTTGGTTATGTCTTGCTTCTGCTTGCCTCAAAGGCCATGTGTACGATTGATCATGTTGGGAAAACTCCCATTTTGTTTGTTTCATTTTGCTTATGCTAATATGTTATCCATGTGTTCTTGTTAAAGTTTGACCAGTATCAAGTGGGTCTATCTAGGAAAAAGTAAGAGCCAGGTTCTTGTAGGGTGTATTTCAAACCAGGCATGTAACAATGTCATCAAAGTGATGCCTGCAGTCAAAATCTTTGGGGTCTATATGGACTCAGCACTCACTTTAAGAAATAAGTTAACTCCCTAGCCTCCTCCACAGCCTATGCTTGTCAACTGATCCGAGCATGTAGACCATTCCTAACAGAGGCTAGCTGTATTACCTTATCTAATGCACTTATCATATCCAGATTGGACTATTTGTAATGCCCTATATGCAGGATTTAACAAGTATATCCTTAACAAACTCCAAACACTCCAAAATAATGCTCTTAGAGTGGCCTTACACATTCCTAACAGAGGCCATGTCTCTACCTCCAGAAGGAATATCCACTGGCTAAAAATTTAAGACAGGATCACCCTCAAAACTCTTTCGCTCACGTCCAAATGCCTCAACAATATAGCTCCTCCTTAGAATCAACAAGAGAATCTCAAACCGCCCCACAAGAATGACTAACGCTTATACCTTGATGATGCCTAGATATAAAAAGAGTACAGCTGCCGGTGCTAGCTTTCCAGTCATAGCTGCCCAGACCTGGAACAAACTCCCCTTAGAACTTAGAAAGGACCAACCCTACCTAAGTTTCAGGCGCAAGTTCTTTCATGGATACGATCTAATGACATCTAATGTGATCACCCTCTTTTAATAGAACCACTCGCCCTGAGTGACACCTCCCGACTATGCCCTTTGTTAACTTGACCCCCCATAGGGACCTCTGACTACCACTGCTAGTATCTAGGAATTTCACTGGACCCTACTGGGACTACAAAACTGTGGTTGATTGTTACTTAGCTCTTTATGCTCTGACACCTGGCATTAACTGTATAAGTATATTCAGACTGTAACGCTGCTGAACTGTCCTACTACCTATTTTGCTTGTCACTGTAACTAAATTCTCAAGTATCCTTATAATGTTTTCGCCTGGCTACCTGCGGGTTTGGTTTTGCGCTATATTAAATAAACAAACAAACAAACAAACATGTGTATGTTAAGTTTTTAGTACTGTAAGTATTGAGTTTGTGGGTATGCATGATAAACCCAGGTAGTGTAGGCCTATCCTGTGCTTCCCCGGTCCCATCCACCTTAGGTGTTTTCCTTACCCTGTTTCTGGTGTTCCTAAGCCCCCACCCCATCCACAACCTCTCCCTAATCCCTCTTCCCCCCATTGGCTGCCATGTGGTGTCCTGTATAACTCTAATCAGGTACCTGTGCCAACCACGGTGGGAGGGGTCGATTCATTCGGCTTCTGTGGTTCGGGAGGAAGTGTGAAACTCTCTTCCCTTGCTAAGTGGGATTGTGACATAATAAGCCGCCCCCAGATCGGGATACTCACAACCACCCAAGCCAAATGGAAATGACTCCTCCACCTTTAGCCGATGTGCTAAAGGCGCTTCAAGAAATTCAGGTGGAATTAGCTCTGGCCAGGCAAGAATCTATTACGTTAAAAGCACAAGTGCAGAGTCTAGTTGCCCAAGGTACCCCGTTGGAAGGGACTAGTGCAAATACTAGTATGGGAGCTTCTACTAGTGGAAATTCCACTGTGATTGTCCAACCTCCCAGTAGTGTACCTTGGTCGCTCCTGAACGGTTTGCAGGGGATCCTAGGAAATATACGATGTTTATCACGTAACATAGACTCCATTTTTAATGTAAACCAACATCGTTTGAAACTATTCAGGCAAGAAACGCCTTTGTGATCTCTTATTTGACTGGAGATGCGGCAGCTTGGGTGATGCCCTTGGTTGAGAAAGATGATCCATTGCTATATAATTGGGATGGCTTTCTGACTGAATTTGGCTGACTGTTTGATAGGCGTGAAGTGTCACTGGCACAAGATAAAGAGTTACTAGGATTGCGACAGTCTTCAAGAGATCTGGTAACCTATGTGACACAGTTCAATAGGCTAGTAATTGAGACAGATTGGCCAGTGGCAAAGCAAACAGTGCTCTTTTATCAAGGGTTACGAGAGGAGTTGAAAGATGCCATTTCTCAGTTAGAGCCTCAACCTAGTAACTGTACAGCCATGATAGATCTTGCCTTGCGATTAGATCACCAAATGGGTGAGAGAAAAGGAGACAAGAAGAGACCAGATCCAGTACCTATTGTGAGATTAGATCGGAGTCGGAGTGGAAGGGCCAGTGAAGTTGAACCAATGCAGATTGGACGTGTCAGAGTACCATTGTCTGCTGCAGAGAAAGAGCTATGGAAAACTAAATAACTTATGTCTGTATTGTGGTCAGGCAGGTCATTTTATTCGTACATGCCCTAATACTCTGCAGAAGTCTGCAGGGGAGAGCAGGGAAAAAAAGGAAGCAGTAAAAACCCTGGGTCGGCCTTAGAGGGAACGGAGGTGGCAGGCCCGAAAGAATCAAGGTTCCCAAGATGGGTGGCAAATACAATAGGAGGTAAGACCTCCCATTTATATATTTTGGTGACTCTTTTTTTTGCAACGACTAAACAAATGGTGTGGGCAATGGTGGATTCAGGGGCCACAGGAAATTTTGGAGATATTAATTTGGCAGAACAGTTGGGATTGCCTTTGCAGGATAAACAACGGGTGGAAGGGGTGCAGTCCGTAGATGGGTCTCCATTAGTGTCAAGGCTCATCCGGAATCAAACTGAAGTCTTGGATATGGTATGTGAGTCAGGCCACAGGAAAGAGATTACTTTTGACAGAGCTCCTCAGTTTGGTTTGATTTTGGGAATGCCTTGGTTGGTAAAACATAATCCAAAGATTGATTGGGAAAGGCAGACAGTACAATTTGAGGATTTGAGGTGTCAGTTACATATGATGCCAGAGATGGGTCCTGCGGCCTTGCTAGCCGACAAGGGCAGGGGGATCAGGTGGTGGGGGAAGTAGGGCCCGGAATTCTCTCACAGTACAGGGAATTTAGTACAGTCTTTGATTAAAAAAAAGAGGCAGAGAAGTTACCCACACACCGCCCATATGATTGTGTAATTGAATTGGAGGCTGGGGCTAAGTTGCCTTGCAGCTGGATTTACGCCCTTACTGAAAGAGAAAATCAATATCTGAGAGTGTACTTGGATGAAATGCTTGAGAAAGGGTTTATCAGACATTCCACCTCCCCTGTGTCATTGCCCTTATTTTTTGTTCCTAAAAAAGAAGGGACATTGCGCACATGCATTGATTGTAGGGCTTTAAATAATGTCACAGTGAAGAATAGATTTCCTTTACCGTTAATTTCAGTGTTGTTAGATCAAGTAAGATAAGCTACGATCTATACAAAGTTGGACTTGAGGGGAGCTTATTACCTGATCAGGCTGAAAGAAGGGGATGAGTGGAAGACTGCATTCAGGACTAAGTTTGGCCTATTTGAGCATCTTGTCATGCCTTTCAGTTTGTGTAATGCTCCAGCGGCATTTCAGTTTTTCATGCAGGAAGTATTAAGAGATGTATTTGTTATTGTCTATATAGATGACATTTTGATTTACTCATCATCTCAGGAGCAACATGTAAAAGATGTGACGGCGGTGCTACAAAGATTACAGTATTACCAGTTGTGTGTGAAATGGAGAAATGTGATTTTCACACAACGCAGCTGGAGTTTTTGGGTTTTATACTTACTCTAAGAGGTATTGTCATGGACTCAAAAAAGATGAAAGCAGTGACAGAGTAGCCTTCCCCCAATTGCATAAAAGATATCCAATCCTTTTTAGGATTTGCCAATTTCTACCGGCGCTTCATTAGCAATTTTTCAAAGATAGTAGCCCCAATTACACGGTTACTGAGAAAAGCAGTGCGCTTCAATTGGGATCAAGATGCAGAGAATGCCTTTCAAGAATTAAAGGTGGCATTTACTACCGCTCCGGTGTTGAGACATCCTGATACTGACAGGGCATTTCAGGTGGAAAGTGATGCGAGCAATGTAGCAATAGGAGCCATACTATCACAGAGAGACGAGGGAAGAGTATTGCATCCAGTGGCTTTTTACTCAAAGAAGCTATCTGGTTGTGAGCAAAATTATTCCATCACTGACAAAGAGTTGTTGGCTATTTGAGCTGCTTTTCTAGAGTGTAGGCATTATCTATTGGGGGCAAGACATCAGGTGGTGGTAGTCACTGATCACAAAAATCCGCAATATTTTAAAACGGCTCAAACTCTCAGTCCTAGACAACTCTCCTGGTCCCAGTATTTCAATGAATTTGATTTTGTTGTAAATTTTTCAGCCAGGAAGTAAGAATGGAAAGGTGGATGTGTTATCCAGACAGCAAAAATCAGAGAATGTGGTAGGAGAAGTAAAAGCAATCCTTGCTCCTGATAAAATCATTGGAGCCATTACCCAGAAATTAGTTCATCAAGTGAAAAAAGATCTTCTGCCTCCACAACTCCAGAAATGACAAGATAGTCATCCGGCCAGATCAGTGCAGGAGGGGTTGCCTTACCATAGTGGACAATTGTATTTGCCTACTAAGGAATTACAACATAAGGTGTTGAACTGGTGTCATAACTCTCCTTTGGCGGGACATTCTGGCAAAAGAAAAATGCAAACTATGCTGAGAAAATATTTTTGGTGGCCTGAACTAAGGAAAGAGGTGGGAGAGTATGTGGTAAAATGTGAAAGTTCTGTGCGCAATAAAGCGGATCATGTTAAGAATAGGGGTTTGTTACAACCATTACCTACTGCAGAGAAATCATGGACTCACATCTCCATGGATTTTATTACAGATGTTCCTCCTGACAATCAGTTTGACACCATTTGGGTGGTGGTGGACTATTTGTCTAAACAAGCCCCATGTATTCCCTGTATAGGGATTCCTGGGGCAGGCAAATTAGCAGAGTTATTTCACCAACATGTTGTGAGATTGCATGGTCTTCCGAAGAGTATTGTGTCAGAGGACCTCAGTTTACTTCAAGATTTTGGCCTGCTTTCTGTAAGATGTTGGAAATTGAGTGTGCTCTATCCACAAGTTATCACCCACAGACAGATGGATAGACGGAACGGGTTAATCAGACTCTTGAGCAATATTTGTGATGTTATCTGGGAGATGGTATGGAATACTGGGTGCAAGCATTATGGTTGGCGGAATTTACATATGACAATACCGAACATGCATCTTTAGGAATGGCCCCCAATGACTGTTTATATGGCCATGAGCAGAATATGATACCAGAAAATTTACCGGAGATGGAACAAATCCCGGTTTTACAAGAGCGTAAACAGTTGCTTCTTAAGATCAGACAGAAAGCACGTGCAAATCTGGAACAGGCTAAAATAGCCTATAAGAAACAAGCTGATAAACAAAGGCAGGAGGCCCCCAAGTATAAAGTGGGTGATAAAGTTTGGTTGTCAACAAGGAATTTATCGTTGGTGGGGTCTCATAAATTTATGACTAGATTTATGGGGCCTTATGAGATACTAAAATGTGTGTCTCCCACACCCATGAAATTAGCTCTGCCAAAAACCGTGCCTATACATTCGGTGTTCCATGTATCTTTACTTAAACCCGCAGATCCAGGGATGACTATGAAACGACCTCCGGCCATTGTAAAAGAAGGGCAGGAAGAATATGAAGTAAGATGGATCATGGACGCCAGACGAAGATATCAACAATTGTGGTATTTAATTCAGTGGAACGGTTATGGTCCTGAGGATTGTTCATGGGAACCTGCAGGAGCAGTGCATGCCCCTAGGTTGATAAAACAGTTTCATTTGTGACACCCGGAGAAACCTGGCCCTGGGAAGAGCCCTGGGAGAGGAGGTACTGTCAGGAATGGAGCTTGGGGCAGATGGGGGGTGTTGCATTTAGCACGATAAACGTGCTATGGGAGCTGCGGGAAGTAAAGACTATGATTCTGTATTCCTGCATCACGTGCGCTGCCAGCTGCCTGTAATCAGAGACAGCTTATTAGCCGGCAACGGCTTCACGCAGGTGCGGCTTATTTTGTGAATGCAGCATGCTACGGTCGGATGAAGGAGCAGCGCATGGTTTGACTCGCGCACGGGAACGCTGACTGACTGAGGACAGAGCGGATTTACGGGCAGCAGGAAGCAAACTTTACTGTATCCTCCATTTGGCAGCACATTCTTCATCCGGGTAGTCCTGTGGGGCTCCCGGACTAAAGATAAGTACAGAAAGGGCTGGAGATAATGTCTGGCGTGCTACTGTTTGAATTCTGATGCCAACAAGCTCTTCTGAGGCTGCTAGGGGGAGAGCATATGTGATTTTGAGTGCGGGTTTTGGGGACTTTTGGTCAAGAAATCTCTATGAACTAAAAAGGGATACTGCCAAGTTATAAAGAGGCAGTTAACACGAGGATGACTTGAATTCTTGTGTCTGGAAGTCTTTTGTGGGAAGGCATGAGGTTGATCTAGTGTTGTTAACTAGATACTGCTACAGTACATGTTTTGTGTTTTGGTTATGTTGTGCTTCTGCTTGCCTCAAAGGCCATGTGTACTTTTGATCATGTTGGGAAAACTCCCATTGTGTTTGTTTCATTCTGCATATGCCAGAGGTCTTCAAACTGTGGGGCGCGACCCCCCAGGGGGGCATGGCCGCACCCCAGGGGGGGCGTCAGAGCCCAGCATGAAATGTAAAAAGATTGGAGGAAATGGGATGGGGCAGCTCACATGGTCAGACTGGACCATAAATCGGTCCTAGACACCAATGAAAAAATGGCCAGCAGTTGCAAATGGATATTCAGTCCTTTCGTCACAGACTGTTTGAATAGTTTGGATTGTTTTTTGTTCAAATGTAAACAAATGGTGATATTTAAAGAATATTTATGCAGCAACAATTGTCAAAACTACTAGCTGCATAGTGAAGTAACTCCTCAAACTGACCTATATTGGCCAAAAAAGTGGCCAATTTTGGCTGGCCTACACTAGCATTTTGCATTTTTGGTATGGTCATCGCCCGATTGCCCTATAGGCCAGTCCAAGCCACCCGGCTCATCCATAATGGGAGAAGGGGCATCCACCCGCTGGCCACCTCAACCATTATGGAGGAGCCGAGGAGCCAGCCCAGTGAAACACTGAGCACTCCCTCAGCTGCTTTTTCCAGATGAGGGAGTGCTCCTGGGCTGGCTGAACTGTCAAAGGGAAACACTGTTTGCCTTTGACAGTTCATTTCCCCAGCCGCACATGATCACTGAGCCATGCAATGCTGGGGGTGTTTTGCTTCTCCAGCCTTGCATAGCTCATTGGAAATACTGGCTGGGGCACTGCATGCATGTATGTGTGTGGGGGTGCTCCTGCGCCTCCTCGCACATACGGGCAGAGCAACCTGGAGCGGGGCATTTTAGCAACTACGTGCAGGCCCCTGTAGAAGGTACGTTTATGGTGATTTATTTTTTTATTTAAATGTGTATGGATGTGTGTATGCTTGTGTTATGGGACTGTGGTGGGAGCAGAATGGACGGCAGTACTGGGATAGTGGTGGGAGTAGGGTGGGGAGAGCCCAGGGTCTGTACTGGGAGTAGGGTGTGGTGACGGCATGCAAACGTTCATAGCGATTTCTACATACTGTTCATCTGGCACTTTTGGCGGGCCCGGCCTGCCCAAACTTTGCTCCGGGGGGGGGGCCCAGGCCAAAAAAGTTTGAAGACCACTGGCTTATGCTAATATGTTATCCATGTGTTCTTGTTAATGTTTGACCAGTATCAAATGGGTCTATCCAGGAAAAAGTAGGAGCCAGGTTCTTGTAGGGTGCATTTCAAACCAGACATGTTTATGTTAGGTGTTTCGTAACGTAGGTATTGAGTTCGTGGGTATGCATGATAAGTTCAGGTAGTGTAGGTTTTATCCTGTGGTTCTCCGGTCCCATACACCTTAGGTGTTTTCCTTACCCTCTTTCCGATGTTCCTAATCCCCCACCCCATCCACAACCTCTCCCTAATCCCTCTTCCCCCCATTGGCTGCCGCGTGGTGTCCTGTATAACTCTAATCAGGTACCTGTGCCAACCACGGTGGGAGGCGGTCGATTCGTTCGGCTTCTTTGGTTCGGGAGGGAGTGTCGAACTCTCTTCCCTTGCTAAGAATGATTGCGACAGATGGGGTCTCAAGCTTCTGTTTAGACAAATCATAGCTAGCTGGTCTCTTTGATTTGTTGCATCTGCTAATGAGCTGCCAATTGCCATTCCTGCAGAGACTGTATGCAGTGTTCGCGGCCCTAACCCAGCGGCTTCCAGTGTTGCTGCGGCTTGCTTCTCGATTTGAAACTAATTAGCTATGAGCAAAAGTACTTTTTTTTGGCAGGCAAGATGCAGCAAGTGTAAACAGAAGATTTTATCTATAAGTATTTTCAAGTTTCCTTCATCCATTCAGCTGAACTGCCAAACTTCAGAGACAATTCTTTACACTGCCTCGCACGCGCGCATTATGCTCTGTGGGACCGTAGTTATACTATTCATCCCCTGCGAAGATAGTTATCGAATTCAAACCTTCCAGGTAAAAGCAATCACTAGTTGTGAAACTATGAGTATCCAGGCATTGTGTTTTTGGTGAGAAGGGGATCATGGAGGAGATACAGATCAGAGAAGAAGGAGCTGAAAAGTCCCCAGGGTTGATAAATTAGAAGGTTGATTAGAGGGACAGGTGGGAGGTGTTGGGTGGTGGTGAATTTCCAGGAATGTGCTAGTACATTTAATGGTGAAACCACGCATGGAAATGCACCTTGTTGGCCACTAGGCATATGCCATCACCTCTTTGTACATATCTGGAGTAGTGAGGAAGTGTGGAAGATTTATGGCTTAGGGGAGTAAATGTAAATTATTCAAGAGGAGTGATCCGCGTGTCAGTGATGCCCATCGCTGCCAGAGGAGGGTCGAAAGAATATAATTAACCAATGTTAAGGTGGTTTTTATTACAGATTGATTGGACATGCCACAATCATAGAGTAAGAGTAGTGGGAGTAGATGGGTGGACAGAGTCATTACTGGAGGAAATGTGAGAAGGATAGATGAGATTAGAGTGAACAGGTCAGCCAGGAGGCCATTTGTGGGATGGGAAAGGGGCAGCAACTTTGGAGTCAGAAACATATAGGGGGAAAGATGGGGTAGGCAACTCATGTTCTACTGTGTTGTTGAAGAGAAGCGCTGCGGTATGCAAGTCTGAAGGTGGAATGGGGAGGTAGTCAGTCCTTAGACCTGCCACCCCCCCAACCCCTGGACATAACAGGCACTAACCATGCCCTTCACCAGTCGACCCATTGCAAACATGTACGATGGTGTGATGCCTATATTGGTAAATGAAATAAAGCAGCTCTGCAGGCACTTCAGGTGAGTTACAGGTAAGTTACTTTATTCCTTTAAATCAGGTTACATTAACATTTCTAATAGGAACCCACTGGCTCTCATCACCCAGGCGTACATCTCTCCAGTTGCCTGGGTTGGAACCTCCCCACACAAACATTCCCTCACTCATACAACAACAATCTTACAGAATTCTCTCTGAGCCCACACATTTTATACATCCATCAAAGCACTTTTTTTAATTTTTTTTTATTTATTTTGCAGAAAGTGTTTCCAGGCACCACAAGACAAATGGGTGAAGGAACACAGAGGATAAACAACACGAAACGTTCCTACTATGCTTTGTGACATTCGGATTGTGCAAGTGCAGTGAACAAAAAGGAGGGCAAGTGTGAGGGCTAAAGGTACGAGGAACAGAGAGGACTAAACTCAGTAGGCTTACCAGTGAGTGGTGCCCAAAGGCACGTGCTGGAATGGGGACTTCCAGAAAACTGGTTGGAGGAAGGCCCGGCCCCTGTAGGACTCAGGAGGGACCAGGCAGCCAGTCGTAGCAGCCTACAGGCAATTGCAGGGAGTGGGAGAAGGAAGGAGGAGGAGAGGCCGAAGGTCTTGAGGAGCTTCCAGAACTTAAGGAAATCCGGATCAAGTCTGAGAAGGGCAAGGAGGCTATTCCAGAGGGAAGCTCCTGCCGCGGAGAGAGATCTACCGCCTACTCTCTCCTAGGAGGAACGTTTAACCTGAAGAGAGATAGAGCTAGAGGACCAAAGGACTCTAGCAGAGAGGTATTTAAGGAGGGAACCACAACACATCTCCATTCCTTATCCAACACTCCCCAATTATCACCATTCAAGCACTGTCACATCTCTCCTCTTCACCTGATATAAACATCCTTCCCGCTCACACATTCAGCCTGAGAAAAACAAGAAATGTGCACACTAATACCGACACCTTTTTAGAGAGTGGTGTGTCTCATTAAATACATCAGGGTATGATCCCCTTTTCTAATGACTACCTCTCACGCAAGAGAGCACAGTCCAATACCTTTTACCATTGCCTACCTCTCACACAAGAGAGGATAATCCCATACTCTTTTCACATCTTTTCAATGAACAGTGTCACTCTGTGGATGACCACGCTCACAGAAGTCCCACATTTCATACCAATGGCCACCTCTCATGCAAGAGAGCATAGCCCATACTGTACACCATTTACTACCTTACACCTTAGAGAATAGTCCCATAATCTGCCACCTTTTTAAAGAGCACTGTTGCTCTGTGAATGATCATGCTCAGAGCAGTCCCACATATCCTACCAGTGATTACCTCCCACACAAGAGATCATAGCCCCATACTTTCCACCATTGACTCCCTTACATCTTATAAAATAGTCCCATAATTTGTGTGCATCTTTTTAAAGAGTGCTGTCGCTCTGTGGATGACCACGCTCACAGCAGTCCCAAATGTATTACTGTTAGAGATCATTCTCATTTCTGTGCTAATTCCCTTTAACCGTAGAGACCCCCAGCTCTTTTGCTGCACTTTAGGACTTTTAATTTAACCCTGGAGTGAGTGAGCCCTTTCTCATGTTTTGCCCTTGTTTGGATTATGCTTTTTCCTTTGTTATTGGAGTCTGATAAACTCCACAGGCATCTACTTTTTGTATGGTGACACACAGTACCTCCAGTGCAGTGTCACAGATAAATCCTTTAGATTTCTTATACGGTTTAAATACCTTTTTTTGGGTGAACTACAGTTCCCAAGAATAGCAAAGTGAAATTGACTTTACTTACCTTTTCACTTTGTAGGTCCAACACACACCATTTTATGTGGAGTGCTAGGGGGTTTACTTAGTATCCCCTTTGCCTACCTAGTCATGTAACATTTTTTATGTTACCCTGACTACTTAAATGGCTAGTGAGAGTGGTTTAGTTTTCTTACCATTGTGCTTTTCTGCTGCCGGCTGAATCCTCAACTGCAGTATAGCACCCATGGGTGACAATTTTGTCAAAATTACCCAGTCTTTTTTTCCCCCGTTTTCTGTTTGTGAGGTCTTTCTTGGGTTTTACTCTGCGTGCCAAACCAGGTTTGATTCATTTGATCCCTTTGTTCATTTTGCCTATGGCGGGCTTTAGTACTGAAATCCGCCTCTGGCTCCAGGGTGTCTGGAAGCACCAGAAGTGAGGGAGGCTCCCGAAATTCCCCTCTCCTTTTTCTTTAGGAATGCCTGAATGCACCCAGAACTGAGTGGCTGTCTAGCCGTCCTTGCAGGACAGCTACCCTGCTGTTTGAGTGACAGCTAGGCTGTGCATGAATGGGAGAAACCTGCTTAAAAGGTGAGGGTTTTGGGACTGAAGACTGAGTCGACCACTGGAAAGAACAACCTGACGAAGAAACTGTGAATGAAGCTTGCTGCATCCTCCTGGACTGTTGAACTGCCCACTGAAGCCCTGCTGCTGTTCTGAAACTCATTTCTCTGATTGACAAGAGAAGCTCTGGAAGGGACGACTTCCTCCCTTGGGTTAGTCGTACCAACTAACCCCGAGGCAGACTCCACTGGACGACTTCCCCCAACAGGCTGTACTTCTTTGCTGCTGCAGGAACTGAGTGCCAGGGGTCAAGAAATCCGTAGTCAAGTGCAACGTCTGTGATCCGGCCGGAAGCTCCAGGAGTCACTGCAGGACCCTCCAGAAGCAGGATGACTAGAGCTCGAGGCTCCTCACCAGAGTGCAAGACTCAAGGAGTGAAGGAAGCCCAACCGGTATCCAAGATCCGCGGTTGTACTGTTTAATGAGCACTGAAACTGCAAAGTGCTGCAGATCTGAAAAGAGCCTGTAGCAGCCGCCGACCTTTGAATTGCTGCCGCAGGGGTCCCCAGACTTCCTCCCTCTTGTCCCCAAGACTTAGGTCCAGGAACACAGGATCTGCATTGCTTCAACCAGACAGAAGCCAGCTGGACCCCTCTTAATCTTCTAACCAAAGGTACTGTTCAGCCTTGAGGTACTTACCTAAGTGTCTGTAGCTTGCTCGTCTCAGTTGAGACTAGCAGTAGTTCTTTTCTAGAGTTGATTTCAGCTGCAAACTTCACAAGTGTAACAGCTTGTGACCCTACAGTAATGATTTTTTGCAAACTCTCTAACTTAGTGCAAGACTTTTACTATCTAAGAAGTGCCTCAGCTCCATAGACTTTGCTGCAATTGACATTGGCTGTCCTGGCTTCCTGCAGACTCTTCTATTCCATTTGACTTTGATACTTACTGTCCCTCATAGGTGATGCATGAGCTTTAAATTAATATTGCTGGGAAAGGTTTTTATATAGACTTCATTTGGAAGATTCAAAGTGCTCACGTGCTCTGAGAACCTGTTTAACAGTTTTCTTTCCTCTAACCTTTCATTTCTGCGAACTTTGGAATCTACAAAGTGTACTATAAATGCAATTACTGTCCTAGTTAGTGAAGTCACCTCAGGGTGGAGGAAGTGTGTAAAAAGCATCTCTCAAGAGTATATACTAGCTTTGTGTTGGTTCTGGAAAAGTATTTTAAAGTGTATTCGATTGCTACATATATTGCCCTTTCTAAAGAATGCTTATTTAAAAATGACCTTTAAATAAATACATAATTATTTTAACTACAAACCTTGAGTTTAAGTGTTACTTGGCTACTTGTATTTGTGGATTTCATTGCTACATACATACAGCTCACATTTACCCCTCTTGAGATAAGCCTGGCTGCTCTGTCACTCTACCAACTTGTGTAGAACAGGCCTACACCAATAGGTGGGTTACCTAATACAAAGAGGACAAGGGTAGTGTATTCTCCCACTTGGTTACTACATCAATTCTTGACTAACGATTACCAATCACTACCTCTCCTGCAAGATATCATAGCCCCATACTTTACACCATTGCCTACGGCACGATGTAGAGAATAGTCTAATACTCTTTGCACACCTTTTTAAAGAGTGGTGTTGCTCTGTGGATGACCATGCTCACAGCAGTCCCACTTTCTTACCAATTGCTTCCTCCCATGCAAGAGAGCATAGCCCCATACTTTATAGCATTGACTACCTCTCACGCAAGAGAGGAGAGTCCCGTACTCTTCGCACACGTTTTACATTTATATATTGCTTATTTATAATGCACCTATAAACTCTGTGTTTTGAAGCGCATCAAGACAAGAAGGTGGGGGAACAGGGAGGACAAGTGCAGGAGAGAGGGGAGGGGGGAAGTGCTGTTCAGGGTGGAAAGGCCTGTGAAAAACACTAGTGCTAAGGCCCAGCTGGACAGAGCCAGCGGATAGCAGAGAGTGCAGGCGAAGGAAGGTCCATGAGTTAAGTGCCAGGTAAAGGACTGAAAGAGCTACAGAGTGCAGGCACAGCCAGGCTAGTGCAGCTGGAGGGGCCCATAAGGGCACGTGCAGGTTGAGGAGGGGGCTCAAGAGAGACCAAGTGCAGGGGTAGACTGGACTAGAGGGGCCTGGTGACCTGGAAGTCTCTGAGGGAACCAGGCAGCAAGTCAAGGGCAGACATGGACATTCGCAGGGGAGGGGGAGAGGGAAGGGCAAAGAGAAAAGGAAGGTCTTGAGAAGCTTCTGGAACTTAAGAAGTCTGAGAGTGGCATGGAGCTTATTCCAGAGGGAGGCACCTGCGGAGGAGAGAGGTGTATCCCCCACTCTCTGCTTGGAAAAGCATCTTATCTGCAGAATTGTATAGCTAGATGACTGAAGCACTCTAGCAGGGAGGTATTTAAGGAGAGGGAGTTGGATGTAGCAAGGTCTCAGGCCCTAGAAAGCCTTGTGGATGATGAAGTGGGTCTTGAACTTGATTCTCGCAGCAAGCGGGAGCCAGTGGAGAGTTTCTAGGGCTGGAGATCTGCAGTCCTTGGACTTGAGACCAAGTATACAACTTGCAGTCCTGTTCTGGATTAGTTGAAGCGGCGAAGAAAGGAGATTGAGGAAGAGGATGTTGAAGTAGTCCAGCCTGGAGAGAGCCAGAGCTCTGGAGACATTGAGCTACTGGGGGAAGGTGAGGAAAGGTAGAATGCCTCTGAAGAGGTGCAGCTGGAAGTGGGCCTTCTTGGAAAGGTCAGTGATGTGAGGTGAGAAGGAGAGAGAGGAGTCAAAGATGACACTAAGGTTTTTGGCCTCAGAGGAAGGTGAGTGGAGGAGGCCCATGAAGGGCAGTCAGAGTGTGGGGGAGAAAGAGAGAGCAGGGGTCCCAATGAGAAGGATATCTGTCTCACTGGCATTACGTCAGAGATTGTAAGCAGTGCACAATGTCTGAATAGTAGAAATGCAGTCAGTAATATGAGAGGAAGAGGGGGAGGTAGAGGAGGGAAGCTTGAAGGAGAACTGCATATCATCTGCATAACACTGGAAGTTAGGCGAGAAGGTGGAAATCAAATGGGCATGAAGTGAGAGGCCAGAGAAGTGCAGAGGGCAGAGAAGGCAGAGAAGAAGTGGAGACTGCAGTAGGGTTGGCGAGTTCCTAACAAATTTTGAAAAGTTAATCTGCGTTGTTAGTGGCCACAGAGATGCAGGCTTGGATATAGGCCCTCTTATTCGAGCAGATGGAGAGTCTGTATTGTGTTTGGCGCAGGGAGCAGGCAAGTTTGTCAGAGGATGTGCTCGAAGCCTGCCACTTCTGCTCATCTGCTCTGCATTTGGCCAGGTCAAAGTCATACCAGGAGGTGCACTTGGAGGCAGGTTTCATGCAAATCCTCATGACAGGCGCTAGGATATCCATAGTGTTGGAAATGGTGAGTTGAAGGCTAGAAAGGGAGTCAGTGGGAAAGTCAGTTGTCAGAGTAGGAAGGGGAGGGAAGGTGGTGGCAAAAGCGGCAATTGACACTCACTTCATAGGTCAAAATACAGAGAAGGAGTCTGGCAGTATGGGCGGGTTCTTATCTGGGGGACCCCAGAGGTCCAGGTGAGAGGCCAGGAAAGTATGATGTGACCAGGAGAAAGGAGTAGTGAGAGTGTTGGAGATGGGGATGTCTGAAGAAATCAGAGCATCAAAGGTGTGTCTGGCTGAGTGCATTGGACCGGAGGGACAAATGGAGATGGAAAGAGATCACAGAGGATGAGAAGCTTGGAGGAGGAGGCCAGAAGAGAAGAGGTGAAGTCAGCCCATTCAGAGTGGAAGTGACTAGAGTCAGAGAGGTTAGGAGAGACAGCAAGCCTGCAGACAAGGCACTCAAATGAGGAGTAGGCCTGAGTTGGGTATGATAATAGCAGGCATCCACTCAGGGAAGATCAGGGCCACCCCACACCCGGGCCAGTTAGGCTTGGGCTTAAAGAGGATCTTGTAGCCCTTGGGAAGCAAAATGTAAAAACCTGTGCAGAGCTGGTTGTGAACCACATCTCGCTGAGAGCGAGGACATCTCAGTTGAGGTCTTCAAGGATGTGGCAGATGTCAGAGGAGTGTTTGACAGCAGAGCGAGAGTAGAGGGTATCTAAGTGGAGCAGGTTGCCACTTTTGAAGATCTTCTGAGGAGGGGTACAGGCGTGTGGTACACCTGTCAGAGGTGGCAGAGGGGTGAGAGGGGTGGCAGAAAGTGGAGTAGCAGTAGATGGGAGGAAGTTGATGAGAGACCGAAGATGCCTATCAAGAAGGATGAGGTTAGGCTGAGAGCCCTGGACAATGACAGTACCATTTAAGTAGACATTAATGATGACCCTAGAGGACAGGAAGGATGCCAAGATAACCTCCCAATCAGTGCCACCGTTAATGGGAGAGGAGGAGAAATTTGAGAGCACAGAGTCCATAAGGGGAATCCAGAGGTACAGAGAAGGAAAAACAAAAAGGATGTTGGTGAAAGTCTGCCTGGAAGAAGCATTGGCATGTGTCATCGATGGGCAGGCCTGGATTGGAGACCAGGAGCTCCTTCTTATACTTTTTCATGCAATAATTCAACAGAGGGATAGGATAGGTGATAGAATAGCAATTAGAAAAGATAGGGGAGATTGAGAGCACCATTGAGGGAGATTACAGAGTGAGAAGGAAGGGGTAGGGGAGGAACTGCAAAGCACGACACCAATTACAACAACACAGCAATGCAACAATCTAGAGTCAAGTGTCAGGAGGGTAAACATGCCTAGGTTACTGTGATGCTGGAAATGCCTTATGGAGGGACAGGGCCTTCTAGTCCTTGTCCTACCACTTATCTGTGTGTTCTCTCTATGTTTGCTGCCACCAAGGTCCAGCCTGGACCTTTGGCAGGGCCGCTTTTCATGTTCTTATTTTGGTGAACAACACCCATGGGATACCCTTATGGCACCCATGTGTGAGGGTGCACCATTCTCCCTTTTATGTGTGTTTTTAGGCACCTGTCTATTGCCCACAGAGAAGTATATGGGCTGGTGGCAGTTACATGCTGACTTGGCAGTGGTTCTGAATGTCCTCCATTTCTGGGACACCCAGGCCCAGAATCAATTGTCTCCTGCTAGAAGGCAAGATGCCCCCTGTAGCCTCTCGGTTTATATTGCCTTTTACCTTGTTTCCCAAAGTACTGGGAAGCCCTGACTCTGTCTCTTCCTCCTGGCTGGCTGTTGGGTGGAAATATCATATATGGGTCTGGGGCTGCCTCCTGTGAGATTAACTCGAGCCTTCCCAGGTGATTTGTGTTGTGGGTACACCCTAGTGGAGGGACCTGTATGAATGGTGTCTGAAGTGAACACACATTCTGTGTTGTGGGTGTCTGGTTTCTGTGTGTGTGACACAATGAATGAGACAGCCCTGACTGAAACTGACCTGAATGCATTGTAGTGTGCTGAAGGGCTAGGTACTTACACCAATCCATATTCCTTGTGATGGCTGTCTGGGTGGAGTAAATGGCCTGAATGCTTGTGACCCTCATTGACTGCATGCCTGCATGAATGCCCTTCTACGTGAGGGCTGACTGAGCCTGGCTCATCCTGAGCGAATGGGGAACAGATATGTATATCTGGGTACCTCTCACTTACCAATTTGTTCAGAAGCTGAAGTCGAAGCTGAAGAAAAAAGAAGCTGTTTCTTGAAGCACAGCTGGAGGTGAAGACTGCTGCAGCATTTTCTTTGTGTAATCCAAAAGCTGCCGTGTTCTTCCAAGGACTGATCCAGAGAGGACCTGCAAAGGAGATCTCTCCCTGAGCTAAGAGGCTCCATTGTGAAAACTGCTACTCTTCATCATAAGTACTCTAGAAGCCAGTCATGTGTGCCTGATGTCTGAAGAAGGGGTCTTTGTGAGTCCTGAAGAGGAGTGCCCAGACATCTCGAGTCAAAGAAGTCCATTGATGTCAACCAGGGTCCGGAAGTGCGTTTCGTGACCTCTGGAAGATGTTGCTTTCTACTGCACAGAGGAGGAGGTACCCTGGTATAGTGCTGCTGGACACCCGAAGCTGCAAAAGTTCCAAATTGCCTAGGAACATTTAAAGAACATCCTTGCCAGCATCACTGACCAGTTTTCCCGCCGGAGAGAGTCCAGAGTTGCTGAGTTCAGAGGAAGGTTTGTCGGTGGGTTTCCCACCATCTGAAGCAAAAGAGATGTCCCGAGGGTCCAGACTTGGTGAAGGTTCGAGGTCCAATTCAGTGATTGAGTCCAGGTTGCCAGAAGCCGTCCAGACGTCTGTGCAGCACCAAAGAACCAAAAGTCGGAAAACCACAATATTCTAAATCACAACACCAGAAGTGACCTATGCACCTGTTGCCGCCAGAAGTTATCAAAGGGTTCCAGGGGTCTTTCTCTCATCTGCCAAGACTTTAAGGAGCCCATCGCGAGTTTCATCTTCACAGAACTTCTACAGTCAGAGAAATCATCGACCAAAGGAGAGCACTGTGAAGCGCAAAAGTGCTGCACTTCAGAAAGTCTTTGGTTCCATTTTTCTTTTTTGGACTCAGCATCACAGTGACTTCTTCTTTTAAGGGGGGTCTATCCTTGGAGGGAATTGTCAAGTAAAACTGAGAAACTCAACTTCACCTTCCAAGGCACCAAAGGTACTGTGATGAGGAAGGCCATCTACTAGCTTCGGGAGTCATCCATGGGTCCCAGATTCATCTTGGATCCTGTACTCCTGTGGCCTCTGAGGTACTTTGGGGTGGTAGAACATTTTGAAGAAAGCTGAGGTTATTGAAAATTATTTGACTGGGCTGTAAAAGACAAGATACGTTACTCGCTACGTTACTCCCCCATTACAGGTTGCCTAGGTGGGGGGATCTTCACACAGAATTGTATATCTAGTCTAAAGAAAGCATTCTGCCACTCAGCACAACTAAACTGCCTTTCTTCCCTATTCTATGCTGATACACCTCATGCCTGGCTGCTCGTCCATTGCTACCAAATTTTATCCCTGGCTGGGGTGTTCTGTACCTTTACCTTACTATATAGAGGGTAAAAGTACAGATACCCCCTCCAGTCTTTACAGTTACAACATACAGCAGAAACCACGACACCTAGAAGCAAGATATCTGGACAG
Organism: Ambystoma mexicanum; assembly: GCF_040938575.1. Taxonomy (NCBI): domain Eukaryota; kingdom Metazoa; phylum Chordata; class Amphibia; order Caudata; family Ambystomatidae; genus Ambystoma; species Ambystoma mexicanum. Next base: position 974,390,360 of record NC_090922.1, read on the forward strand.
AAGAACCTAGATAGAGGGATAGGGGGGAAAGTCTGATTTTTAAACACTGCAGCAGATGAAAAACACACGTATTTGTCTTAGCTGGAATGGAGAGAGTGCCCCACAGGCAAAGTATGACAAATCATCAATGCCAGATATGGATTACATACAACTGCCAAGTCCAGCAAACGGCTGAATTAGATAATAGAAGTAGAGATGAGGGACATTTCAATTGGGAGCAGTTATGTCTGTTCCCCCTGCCCAAACCTTTCCTACCTTGTCAGTCACTGCTGGTTGATGGCTGTGCTGCATGCTCCCACGGCAAACACTGGCTAACACCCTCTCGAACGGCTACTGTGCGAGCTGCCATTCACTTCAGGGCCCTTGCCCTGCAGGGGCTGCAACAGGCAGTTGAGACTTAAGGACGGAAACAGGTCCATCACAGGCCGGGTGAGGGCTGGGAGGGTGGCAGGGGCGGAAGAGAAGGAATAAAGGCTCACAGAAGGCAGAGCCCGAGGATAACCACACATAGAAATATTAACTACAATTTTAGTCACCAATAAAGATTGAAGGCTTGACGGGTGCCAGATGGATGAGATAGTACCACTCACTCGCTGAGGCAGGCCAGTGTCACTCTGTGGATACAACCCCTCTCGGAATTCTTCACCCTTCACTTCCATTGACTACCTCACCCACAATAGAGGGTAGCCCCTTGCTTTTTAAGATTGACTACCTCACACAGTTTACGATAGTCCCATACCTTTCACCATTGACCACATCACACAATAGAGATTAGTCCTATACCTTTTACCATGGCGACCCCCTGCACAATATCGCTCATTGCTGCCTGTGCAGCTCTAACCTGCAAATCCTCAAGAGGTTTAATCACTACACAATGCCCCATTAGCCACTTGCTTATGTTAATATTTCTCACCATCCACTCGTATGCCTTGCCACATCTCATGGGACCAAGATCGGCTGACTCATTTGAACATGTATTTACTTTAAAGTCCATGCTGCCATAAGCAGCTCTTATCCTCACAAGGGTTGAACAACTCCTTAATGTTACCCAAGCAATTCAGGCTTACTCAAACTGTTCTCTATGATCCCCAACTGACACTTTGTTTTTGAGGATTTATCCCCGTAGAAAATACCACAGTCCCCAGTTTACCACTGGAGGCTCATCTGCAGAACCTCCACTGCCCTCATCAACATTCTCTTCCACCAGTGGCATTGGTGCTTCAATTTTCCATCCCATGTTCCTTGTTCCCCTCAGTGTGCCGAAACTGCTGATCATGCAGTCATGGGATGCCTGCAATCTCCCTGTTAATGATTGCATGCAAGGACACACTCAGGAGTTCTTTCCTCAGATCTCTAACTGAGATGATTGAAACAGCATCATTTATCCAAGACCTTTCCGATGGATGGACCTCTGGATACTACAGCCACCCAATGGCCCAGTCTAGCGCTCAATTGAGGGCAGTCGACTCTAAACTAATCAACAGACCCTTGGCATAGGCATCTTCATCGCTGCTATACATGTTGCTCTCTGCATCCTCATAAGGTTCCTCAATGCTCTGCCCCTGATGCTCTACTCTATCCCCTTAACTCTCTCCTCACAGTTGTCACACCGCACACACGGAGGGTCCTGTTACCAAGGGTCTCTGGGTGCAGTGTTTACACTGCAGACGCAATCTGCCACTGGAAGCTTTCTTCCTTCGGATCCACACCATTCCATGCTCAACCTCCAAGTCCATTCCATGCTATTCAACCCCTGCAGCCCACTGACTAAGGCAGGTCACTTTGGGAGATATCTCCAACCTGTCTTCCAGCTGCAGCTCACTATGCTACGTAGGGTACTCTGGGTGAACGGTCATTATTTATAGGGGCAATGTGTCCTCTCTTCTTGCACCCTCCTCCTCACAACAGCTTTCTTGTGCACTCTTCCAGCTTTCCAGATCCAACTTCTGCACACATGAGTCCTTGAAGGACAACTTATCGCTAGTGAAATAACTCAGCTCTGCATGCACTTCAGGTGAGTTACAGGAAAATTCCTTTATTCCTTTAGATCAGGTTACATTAAGATGTCTAATCGGAACCAACTGGATCCTATCTCCCAGGCTTACATCTCTCCATCTGCCTTTGCTGGAAACTCCCCACACAAACATTCCCTTACTCATACACAGGGGTCAAATCCTAAAAACTTAAGTGGGGGGACTCATCAGCAAACGCGATAGGATGTGACGTCATCAAAAATTAGCATATCAAGGTCAAACATGCAAATTTCATTAAATGGGCTTTGCATAACCACCCAAATTTCACAGGATGAATGGCATTAGCCTTTCATAAAATCAACACACACACAAAATCAAGTGAGGATTTGTTCTTCTATTGGTGTTTTTGAAAACGTTAAAAGGTGTGCATGTTTTAAACTCCAAGAAACAATACAATGTTTTCCCTGTAATTTGCAGTACCGAAACGGGACATTTCACCTTCAGTTGTTTGATATTTTTCATCAGGTTATATAGTGAGTGCAGTGGTGAAGTGTCCGGCCTGTAAACCTGATAACTGCTTTCCGATCCCTGAGGTCAGCTTTAATTCATAAATTGAAATAGGACATTCAATGTTTCTCATTTTTAGCTGGGGGGGCTGAGTCTCCCCTCTGAAAAAAAGTGGGTGGACTCCGTCCCCCCACGTGTACCCTCGACTTGAGCCCTGCTCATACAGCTACATTGTCACAGCATTGGCTCTGACCTCACACATTCCATACATCCACCCAAGCACTTCACACCAGTAGGATATCAAGGAGCCAGTCTACCACACACTTCTCCCACTAATGGCACCACTGTAGGACATGGTCATAGAGTTTGTGGGCCATAAGAAGCAGGTGCAGTGAGTGGCGGCTCAAGCTCCAAGATGGAATGATCAGTTTTCTGCTAAGTCGTATATGGGATAGTGAGGATTAGACTGCCCTTGATGTGTCTGCAGGAGTTATGTGTCACCCTCCCATGTAGTCCTTGCTGCGTGGTCTAATATAACCAATCAAACTTGCACCTGTCCCAGTAATGGTGCTTTTGGAGGACCGCATCAAACAGTTCATGAAAGCAAACAATACTATTTACCAATCATTGGCACCAGCTCCAAAGGCGAGTGAGGCGAGTGAGGACTAGCTTCCGCTCTTGTCTACAGGGTAGTCTACAGAGTAGTCTGTTCTTAGCACCCTATATAGGTTCCAGTTTTCCCATTGATTTTGAACCTTATTTTCTGTTATTGTTTCATCACTTCTACTAGGAAGCTGTACACCTGGAGTCACTATTCTTTACTTGTGAGCATGCCATCCCATCCTCTTTAGTCCAAAACATGAGTTGCTCTTTGAGAATGTTATCTTTTCCTTTTTGAAGTTAGAGTGCATCAATTGTATTGCACCTCACTCAAAGGAATATGGCATGAGCTTCTGGCCAGTATAATAATGCACTACTTTTGTATTTGGCTGTGCAGCCAGCATGGTCATACAATCAATCACACCTTTATCAGAATCTTGCAATTTAACCAAATAGAACACTTCCCTGCTGACTGGACCATCACTGCACTTTGATTTGAGTTATGCATGGACCCTTTCAGGCTCTAGAGCTAAAAAATACCAATATGTATCCAGCCTGTAAAATGATTCCTCTAGAAATCCACAAGCTAGTCAGATGACAACCATAATTTGTTCTAAACTCGGAATGGCTGGTCTTGGAGGCAGTAAACAGAGAACATCAACGCGCCCTGCCTGGGGATCCCAGCTCTCGATGTCCATAAAGAAATGTGTAAGAGCATTACTAGATGAAAGGGACATGTCATGAAGGTGATAATACACCAGGTATAACATATATAATAACCATGTCCTTCAAGAAACGTGTTATGCAGATCATTTATCAACGCAGACTTTCGGTTAGCAAAGACAATTATTAATATTCAGTGCAACAGTATATGCAAGATTGTTTTGGAAATTGAATCCCAAATAAATTCTATTTCGATATTTGGTTAGCATTGCAGCAATGATACTGTAGCGCGAGTTCTGTCTCTGCTCTTTCCGTTTTACGGCCCCCATATCCAGTTTCCTAGTTATATATAAAGGCTTAATGTGCATCATAGATATTGGTAACTGCGTAGTCATTAATATGATTAAGCTCAAAGTGCATGTTTATAAGCATTTTAACAGATAGCAGAAATGAGTTACTTTTCAAAATATAAGTTTATTTATTAGGTATGAGTTTAATTTCTCTCCAAGTAACTATGATTATTACAGGAACATGGTGAGATATTAACAGAGCATTCTGCTTACATTTAAGTAGAGCATTAGTAATAGTTTTGCCCTAAACAATCACATTTTTTTGAGACCATGTTTGTGTACAGTAGACATTAACGTAAATCATTGGGGGGAGGGGGATAATCCTCTGTGTACTGTATGTGACAGTATCAGAGGTGAATTGAAGGTCGGCCTTCTATATTTAAAGAATACTGCATTGAGACTTCTCTACAAGAAGAAGGCCGGTGGCTGGTTGTAATTGCATGCCGTTATTACACGTTACTAAATATTAGACATCTGTATCGATTAACATTGTCTCAGGTACAATATAAAGGGAGGAGAAGCATCTAAAAGCATGTCCAATAATATTCAACTTTCTCTGTCATTGCTTACTCTAGCTAATGCCTGGACACTAAAATATTACCAAATCCGACGTGCAACATCTCAACTACAAACTGTGTCTTGAGGTTCATCTATGCACATGAAGAGAGCTGGAATTTCTAAACCATAGCCATAATGGTGTTGATTTTCTCGAGGCCCAAATGGACATTTTTGACTTTTCACGTGCTAACTTGACCTTATAAGTATCAAATCATGGTCTTCAATTAAAATGAAAAGATACAGCAGGTACCCCTGGCAATGCCTGTGGTACACATGCATATTGGCTTTCACACTTAGAAGCCGTACAGTTATTTATCAATCAGTGGAAAGCACTATGGTCTCAATTAAGTGTTATTTTTCACAGTAAAAGCTTGTAGGAAAAACTGAACTGGTTTTATTTGGTCCAAAACATCTCCTTAAGGCAGCTAAAAAACTACCAGTTCCAACTCTTTTTGGTTCAAGCCTAAAGTTTGTTTCTAAAGTTAATAACCTAGGCTGTATATGGCAGGACGACCTTACCAGTAACAGCCAGGTTGCTACTAAGGTCCAGGCAGTACAATATACTTTGAGACTCCTTAGGAAGGTACTTCCCTATATCCCTGAGGAAGACTACGCCTCAGTTGTGGGCACTCTAACGAATGCCCATCTAGAATACTGCAATTGTCAGTTCATGGGCATTCCACCTGAGCAAATTTGGAGACTGGAGAGGGTTCAAAATGCAGCTGTTAGGCTGATCTTTAAGTTAGGCAAAGCTGCCCATCTGCCTCCATCGCGCCGTGCTCTACACTGGCTAGCGGTGGAGGAACGCATTACATTTAAGGTGGCCTGCCTTTTTAAAAAATGTATGAATGGGGTCGCTCCAGCCTATTTGAGTGATCTGCTCCGCCGCTATCAGCCTATCAGAGATTTGCGATATTCTCTCAATTCCTCGTTTATACCACGAGAGGGGACAAACGTTTTGCTGTGTTTGGACCGAAGTTGTGGAATCTGCTGCCAATTAAGACAAGGACTATAATGTCATGATGTCAATTTCACAGGGCTCTTAAAACTTTTTTTTGTAAGTAGTCCACCTAAACATCAATTTTTGTGTTGGCCCTTGAATCTGGTTCTGTCTTGTTTGCATGCTATATATCATCTGTGCCTCTATACGGTTTAGTCCGTTATGTGCGTGTTATAAATGCAAAAATCAAATCACAATCAAATCAGCATACATATGCTGGGGATGGGGTACAGTAAATAATTAATGTTGGGGTGTAGGGAGGGAGTTGTGGGGGTCTCCCCCCGCATATATAAGCTGTTAAGGGAAATTCTGAATAGATCTGCCTTATGGCACCCATCAACATGGGCAGCACCTCATCCTGGATGGCCACATTAGCTGGAAGTACAGCCTCAGTCTGGGTAGAGGCATCATTGTAGGTGGGTAGTGCTGCTACACCCCCCTCAGTACCCTCACCTGACACCTGGGCAGGGCTCCATGGCCTCCTCCATCAACCCATATACCTCCACAGAGTTCTCCATGATCTTGGGCCTTTCTGTATCAATGCCACCTCCACCCTGCCCAACCGTTGCTGAGTTGTCCACCACAACAATGTTATCCTGGCACTCACCCTCATCAGCATTGCCCGATGTATTCAGCGGGCAACCTCACCTTCAGAAGAGTTTGATCCAACTGGCCATGGCTTGGGTTTGCGCTTGGGTCTGGAGGCCGTGTCCCTGGGTTTCGGCACCACAGCACTATTTGCTCTCTCTTCGATAGCTGCAGCAACTGTGGAAAAGGGAACAAACAGCATTGCCATCAATCAACTGTGGCAATACAGGTTTAGGACACACAGTAGTAACAGTAGTATGCAGTCAGCATGAGTCAAAAAGCAACTGCCACACACGCACAGGCTCATGCACTGAAAGACGAATTAATACAGTCACACAAGTCCAGGGAAAAAGTGAAGAGTTGCATCCACAAGGAAACCCAGCACATTGACCTGTGGCCACATACACATGGCAACAAATGTACACATAAATAAAATAAATAAACAAATCATTCCACATCACAATAGCAATGCTGCAGTGACCAAAGTGTATCCTGTATACAGGGCCATGGGAAGGGCACCTGGCCTCATGTGTCCGTAGCACCATAGGCATAACTCCATCCAACCACATCCAGCTACATGCACCACTCAAGTCTGACATGAAAGCATGCAACATCTGCATGCACCAATTGTTGAGGATCAAGCAGCAATGTTGTTGCTCTCAATCCCAACAAATGCCACAAAGACATGCCATGTATGGCCCCTCATTCTGTGGCCTGACAGAACACAATGCTCTCCCAGATAGTCAAATTAACTACATTTCCAACAGCGCACATCTCTACACCTTTCCACTTCACAGAGGTTTGCCATTACAAACCCCCATCGTCAGCACGAGGCTGCATACTAGTTCAGAATAGTACAACACACATGCTGTGCAAAGAAAATACTTGATTGCATCATGCATACCCATGCGGGACACTCTAGAAAAGTGCACATTGTGTGTACTTACCAGCAGTTTGGATCTGTTCCTCCAGGCCAAGGTCCCGGGTGGGGATGTTGCCCACACATCCCAAGCTGCAGCTGCCGGTTGAAGAGGCCATCATAATTGGCCATGACCTGCTCACCCAGGATTCCAACTTCTACTCAGTGAAGTTCACAGCCCTCAGCCTCAACCTGGGGGTTCTGGTGCATGTACCAGACATGGCTCTCCATGAAGCAGGTAGGGTGCAGCTGAGCCTTGATTATGTGTGCTGTGGAGCTGTGGTGGTGGAATCAAGGGGTGGAATTCCCAAGATGGCAGATGAGGAGGTCACAGAGCCTGACAGGTAAGCCACAGGAGAACAGGCAATGGGGAATAGCAGGCCCTACAAGGCATTCACACACACTGCCAGCCAGCAGGAGATGGTGATGGCAGGAAAAAACAACAAATGGCTTGTGGCAGCAGGAACAGGTATCTAACATGAATTCACGAGGCAACAGTGTAAAGATCTGAGGAAGGGGTCTATATACATGCTGCAATCAGTGCACCTACGTGCCTAACGCAGTATATGCTGTGTGCTCCCATGCATGTGCAGTGCCAGAGACATTTAGGGGGTGCAACACGTGTTACCTGTCATGCGCAGTGCCAGAGACATTAAGGGGGTGCAAATGTGTAGAACATTTCCTGCCGTATGCAGGGACAGAGATAGTTAGGGGGTGTGATGCGCATTTCCTTCCATCCATGGAGACGGACATTACTAGGGGCGAAATGCACATTTTGCAGAGCCGGGTATTTTTTAGGGTGTCCACATGGATCATAACCTCTGCATGAGTGGCAAGCCTCCACAGAGATTGAGAGGACGAGGATGGGGAAGAGGGGGAAGAAGGGGCGACCTGCTACATGTGATGGTGAGCCTACAGGTGTCCCTGCAATTCCAAAGTCCACTAGGGGCAAAAGGGTCCAGCCTGCAGAGCAGGAAGAGGCAGCAGCCCATAAAGAGGCACATGTGAAGGCGAAGGGGTCACCAAGGAAGAAGCTCTTTTCAGATGAGGAGCCAATAATCCTCATTGATTATTTTGCTGACCACCAGGCTTTGCTGTACCCTTGGGCTGGCAGTACCCTTCCTATGACCTAGCAGTGAAGGATGTGGCAGGAGGTCACAGACTACATCAATGCCTGCGTCTTGGAGTGGTGCACTGTGGTAGAGGTCCACAAGAGGATGGGGACCTCATGCAATGGGCGAAGGAGAAGCTCAGCAGCATTGTGGCCTCTGCTCAGGCCACTGGAGGTTGATCAGAACACGAAGATGAGCTGACTCAATTTGAAGACGTCGCCAGTGGACTCATCAGCAGTGAGCAGGTGGTTGGTGTGGGAGGCATGGACACCTATGCAGTCACATGAGGTGAGCACCATGTGTGCATGTCACGTGTCCTTCCATCTACGCATGATATGTTGTGAAAAGTTGAGGTACAATAGACTGGGGTCCGCTCACCCATCCATGGGTACTGCAATAAAACTAACATGGTCACTTCCATCACATATTTTTCATTCCAGGAGGTGGATGCATGGTGTTGTGTGCAGTTGACATTGATCTTACAGTACACCTCACTGTATACAGGATGTCACAGCTCCTCCAATGCAACTATGTGTGGTAATGGTATGCAAAACACATCTGATTGGACATGCTCATTGTGTCATGCGTGTGGCTAGTGCCTTGTAAACACAAATCATAACTCACACAGAATTACACCAAGGTGCGCATGATGTCAGAGTCATGAATTCACTGGCCTTCACCGCCAGTGTACATGGTAGAGAGAAAATGTGAGTGCAAATATGCATTGGGCTATGTTCCAGGCAGGAATTGCAGTGTCTGGCCAATAGATGTTTGAGTGATGTACATTCCACGTTTGGAATGTAAATGTTCCAGTGGCCATGCAAGTGTGCACTGGTCATGTCCATGTTGCACTCTTCTCACACATGGTTGATATGCATCTGGGCAAGGCTGATTACATATCTGGCCAAGGGCATTGGGCCAATGATAGTTAGGGGGATTATGGCAACACAAATGCCTGCATGCAGATTTGGTCAGCAGATGTAGAGGTGAGATTTCCACAATTTGCAAGTAGACAAGGTTGGAGTAGAGTAGGGGCTCAGTACTGATGCACATGCCTCCATCTGTCCACTGGTGTGACTTACATTCTCATCCACGTATGTATGTTCTCCTAATCCTTCAAACCATGGCATGTTTCAGGGCCTAATATGCACCAACATGATTGCACAGGTCATCTAATGTCAGTTTTCTATGCTTTACAGGTCATATCATTCTCAGTACCAATGTGTGATGTATGTGTGGCTGGTCATATTATGTCTGTATGATTTGCAATTCACAAATGCATGTTCTGCAGGTACTAATTCCTCTGTATATTGTAGTTTGTCTTTGTGCAGTTGATAATGCAACAAATTAGACAGGCGAAAGGGAGGAGGAGAAAGAGTTGGAGGAAGATGAGGCATAACCATCCACCAGTATATCCTGGGGTGCTGTGCCCGGTGCCAATCCTTGTGTGCTGCAGTGCATCCTCAGCAGGCCTCAGGACTCTTCAAAAGATGCTGCCAAAGCTGACGTGGAGGGCATACTAAGGGACATGGTGAATGGTCTACCAATGAGTAGGCTGGTTGCCATGGAGCTAATTGAGTTCCTTGAGGCTGCTGAGTCTGAGGAGGAGAGCCAGGCGATCCTGGGCCTGGCAGTGGGAAGCCTTGCATCAATCGTGGATGCAGTGTCTGCCAGATTGTTTTCGCCCATAATTGACCCAGCAGCAGAGGCTGATGTCAATGAGAGGTTTGCAGACCACCAGCCAGTGACAGTGCACTCACTGTGATGGGCCCGGGCTTCGGCATCCCAGCTTAGTAGGCCTTGCACACATGATGGATGTGTGCCTTCCTGCGCTCAGAATAGGAGGGGTAGTTGCTGAATGCAAGTACCCAATTGGACGAGGTCATGCTGGAGATGGCCATGGACATCCATCGCCTGGTTGAACATGTCATCCCTTCAACTTCTGCACACACTACTTTACAACGCCTATTGCACCAGCAGGGGAGAGAGGACATGCAACAACTGAGGCAGGTAATTAACAAGGGTGGTTCAGCTCTCCGGCAATCCCTGTATGATGATTTTTTGGCCTCCAGGCACCATCAGCGGCAGGTGATGGACACCTTGAGGGAAACACTGCATGTGGAGATGTTGGCGTCAAGGGTATCCCAACGTTAGGACTCCGAAGCCCATAGCAAATGGCTGCAGGTAGAGATGTTGTCTATCAGGGAATCCTGACCTCAAGATGCTGAAGCCCAGAGCAAATGTCTGCAGGCATAGATGTTGGCTTTGAGTGAATCCCACCATCAAGACACAGAAGCCCAGATAACCGACTGCAGGCGGAGATGTTGGCATTAAGGAAATCCTGTCGTCAGGAAATAGATACACTGAGGCGGTCTCTGCATGATGAAATGTTTGCTACAAGGGACCTCCACCACCAAGAGATAACTTCCTTGAGATCATCACCCAAGGCTTACCTGCATGAGTGTCATTGCAGAGTGATGTCTGCTGTGTCGGCTGCCTACTCCTGTGCCTGTGGACTCAGAATTTCTTCTGTTGTAATAGAGCCTACTGTTCACTTTAGAAAAAAGTATAAATTTCCTGCCACATGTACACGAGCAATAATGCCATTGCAGGGTGCTTTCTGCTGCCTGGCGTGGTTGGAGTGGGGAGTGGGGAGTATCCGTTTTGGTTGCCTGATCCATTCAAAAGAAATACAGTAAGACTTTATGCCTGAGGGACGTCTGTCTCTATTTATTCATCCTTTCATTTTCTTTTCATATTGTGAGCATTGAGTTAATATGCCCATAAAGTCCCGAGTATACCATCTCCGCAAACCACGAGGTATGGAAAAGGTGAACCACAGCTTAACATCTAATGGTTCTGATGATTCTACGGCCCTGACTCATCTTGCAAAAATGAAAAGGGAGTCAGTGTGATGTGTCTCAAATGAAGATCACAGGGTTTTTTGACAAATTAAACAGGAAAGAAATAAATGAAATGAGCACTGGTGAAAGCGGAGCAACATTGCTTCAGTCGAATTTAGACAGTTCTGTTCCACCTGTGGATAATAATTCACTTTTCAACCTCTGTAATGATTTACAGAGAACATTTCCTGGGAACCCGCAGGTTAGTACTATAAGTCCTGACCCCAATATATATGATAACATACGAGGTACGAACTTATCAGCCACAATGAAGTTCATGCACATTGTGGCTATTTTGGCAATGGATGGCCTTGAATCATCAGTTCTGGAGAATCATTCTCTCTCCTGAATTGAAACTGAAAATAATGTTGTGAATGTGAACTTGAATGCAATAGCGGCTACACTGGATGCAGTTTTTGGCCTTTGATCCAGTCTCATGAAAGAACAGCGTGACATGAAGGGGGGCTCTTATAAAAATAATGGATGTCATATTGGCCAATAGTAACATCTGCCAACATGTATCACATGCCACGACCCTGACTGAAGGGATGCTATCACTGGCAGTGAATTCCCCAAGTGAATCAGCCAGAATGGGGGTAACACAGCATGTTGATTTGCCAGTGAATAGTTTGGTACTATATATTTCTGTGGTGCCTTAGGTAAATGAGTTAGCTAATGATGAGGAATTATACAGAAAACAGAAGCGAGCAAGGCAAACAAGAAAAAACAAGAAATGGCTGAGGAAAAGGAAAGAATGGGAAGAATACCCATAGGAATCTGCAAAAGGTAAAGAAAGGTTTTTGGGGCATTGGCAGAATCAAATTCTGAGTCACTAATCTGTGTTGATTTACATAATAAATACGATGAGATGAGTGTTAATGATGCCAATGCCTTGAATGGTATAACCTTGCCCAAGGTACAACCTAAGGGCCCTATGGACATGATTTTACGGGGGAAAAGAGCGAAAGCAATTCCCCTCACCCCACTAGAGCTACCGTAGGTGGAGGCTTCTGAGGTAATAACCAAAGTAGAGACAGGTTCACCTGCCATAGACTGTCTTAAGTCAGTGGGGACGGCAAAAATAAGATCTTTGTACAAGACGCCTGCACCATATTGACAACACTGTTAACCAATTGGGCAAATATTTAAAAATTGTTGAAATAACTCCTACAAGGGATAGTCAGTTTATTAATCATGGTCATTTGTTGGAAATGTTCTCATATCATGATCAGCTTGCATCAATTTCTAACTCAGACATGGGGCCTCATTACGAGGTTGGAGGTAGCCATGGTGCTATTAGCACCATGGCTACCTCCTTACCGCATTCCGGATCCGGGTTCTCGGAATAGGGACTTACCGGGTCATTCCGACCTTGGAGGACTCGTTAAGTCCCCATTCTGAGAACCATTTCCCATTCCCATTCGATCGCCCGTAGGGCTCAATGGGAATGGGGATGAAGCTAATAACGGGCCCCCTAATAGCGTGCCCGTTTTAGCTCCCTGGTCCCTTAGTGGGACCCGCTAAGGGACCTCGTAATGCGGCGGTAAGGGGTTAACGGCAACGGCACCCTTAATGACCATTAACCCCTTACCGCCAACCTCGTTATGTGGCCCATGGTGTCTGTTGAATTACCAGACTTATATAGTGAGACTGTTTTATTGCGTACATCTGCATTATGTAACGTTTGTATTTTCAAAATAATGGTTGCTATTAGTCACTGTAATACTGAAGCAGATGTACATATTCAAAATTGTTTGTTTATTTTCATACTGGGCATCCTGCCCAGGCTGTTCTATTATGACATGTTAGAATGTCAGGTATGTACATAGGGAGCCCTCTTGGTGAAGCACAGTCAGTTGCTGCAGCCTGATTGTGGAGAGGAGCATTTGGAGGAACCTTAATAAAAAAGACAGAAAACTATATTGTGGTGGACTTACCTTATTCCTGAATACTACTGAGACGAACTGGGCTATAATACAATTTGTTTCCCTGATAATTCTGCAGATAATTGTTAAGCAAGCAACCCCTTTGCTCAAACTGAGGTTTCATGTAATTGTGTGAAAAAAACAATTGTTGCCTAAGAGTGGACATTGACTTACGTTAGCAGATCCTTTACTGAGTTCATAACCATATGCAAATGAAAAACTTAGTTTGTTCAATGCACCTATTAACCATATTACTTACATGGTTAAAGAAGTTTAACAAGTACAGTGGATAACAGAACCAGCATCGCTTCAGGGCAAATTACTTGAATTAGATACAAAGAAATTTCATATTTTGACTTGGAACACCAGGGGCCACTTTTCCATCTTTGTTATTGACGGGCGAATAGCGATAAATAACAGCAATGTTTTCTTATTCCTGGAATCATGGCTTCTATATAACTTGTATGTTGATGGCTACAAAACCATTGTGTATCCTGCCAGTTATTCTGGGAGTGGTTTTCCAGTTGGTGGTCTCTGTATGGGAACAAAAAATAACCATGCATAAGTATGAAGTTGGAGTAATTTCCCCTCATGTACTAGCTCGTTGTGATGTATGGGAGGATACTTTCCTTGCAGAGACATTGATTGTCACACTTAATGATCCCATGGGAGGGTCCTTCACGGATGTTATTATCAGCCACCTTGAATTCATCTTGGATGCATAGTTAGCGGCTCATCCCAAATCAGGAGTTATTGTGGCAGGGTATTTTAATGCCTATTGTGCCTTGGCACCAGGGTTTCCCTCAAATGGAAATGTATGTGAATCATAATAATAGTTCCTCAGAATTTGTATCTAGAGGTGGTCAAAATGTTGGGAACAGTGTACAGTTGGTCATAAATAGTTATAATTTCATGGCAATCATCTAATGTATGTTTTAGATTCTAGGCCTGGAATAACTGATATTGATAATAACACCTGGACTAATATGAAATTCTCATTCCACACTGTTTATATCTTTGTGAATTTGAAGATTGGCAGTTATGTTGAAGATTCATGTGTTGAAGCAGCTGGTATTAGTGATCATTGTAGATTATGGGCCTCTTTATCTAGAGGTAATGGTAAAAACAGATCCCATCCCTACCATGGTATGAATGTGAAAATGCAGGGAGATAAGATACAATAGACAGATCAAAATGTAGATAGATTTGCTACTATAATAACCACTCAATTTGACTATGGTCGGATAGCATTGCTTGACAATGACATTGACATTCTGAGTATATTGGATAAAATGTTGAATAGCATGCTGAGAACCATAGTGTTTCATTCCAGTGGCAGACCCCATGCAAATGCTTTTGATATAATGATCGATAGAAGGAAAAATAGTTTGAGGAAAAATGTATGCCGCATTTGAAGATCCTTACTCTTGAGCATGGCAGGAAAGCAAACGTGCTGCATTCCTTTCTGATATCAATACAAGAACTGGATGAGGGCCCATGGGATGTATGCTAATAACACCAACTGGTGGTTGCTCTTTGGCATGCTGAATAGCAATGATAATTAAACATGTTGGCAACAATATAGGCACCAATTGTGTGAAAAAGTAGCGGTAGAGGTCAATACCACAAATTCAACTGAATGGATACAATACATCAAGGAACTGTATGTCACAAATACGGGTGTGTCAATGAATGATCTCTTAGATGATTCCATATATGCATCTAGTGAGTTGCATTTTGATCTAGAGGATATAAGGAGGACCATTAGCTGAAAGCATTGAGGACTCCATTTCCTGATCATATTGATAATGTAGTTATTCAGCGTAACCCCAAACTCTGGGCATCTCTTTTATTGAAGGTATATACTTCCATCTGGCATAGTGGAAAGATACCAATTAGCTGGAAAGAAAATCTATTCTGGTGCCTTTGTATAAAAAGGGTGGAATGAGTGAAGCACTAAATCATAGACTCTTGGATATGATTGATTCTTGTGCCAAAATCTCTTTGACCCTATTATTCTAGATTGTTAACCATTAGATATGGGCAAATAATCTTTTGCCATGGAAACAAACTGGATTTTGTGCTGTTATTGTACGCTTCAAAACATCTGGGCACTAGATTGTATGGAGGCTGATACCCATGGGGGTTCGGAGAAGCAACTGTATCTCTGCTTTAATGAATACACAGGGGCTTTGACTGCATGGTCAGAGAAAAACTGGCATAAATGTAGAAAATTGGAAATGGAGCAATGATTAAGAGGGACAGTTGGGGTCATTCGTATTGTGCCGCTAGAGATGAAATTCTTAGACTATGGTACTTCCGACCATCGATGCCAACTAGCATCCAGAAGCATTATTCCCATGACCAGCTGTGCATCTTCTGGGAAACCAAAGACCAAAGTTTATGGGTGACCTATCCGGAGCCGTGAGGACCGAGGGACAGAGGCTTGATCACCAACACAGTACCCTTTTTAAACTTGCCTAATCGCCACACAGCTGATCTAATATCTGAACATTCGACAGTGCTAATCAAACAACTTTTGTTCACACTCTTAATGTGCACCGCATACCATAGAAAGGAGCTTTATCATTCGTACTCTGCCCCTGATGTGCTTGGCAAACCTTCTAATTGTGTTCACCGCAATGCACATGTCAAACCAACGCTATCCGAGCACTCTGTAGGCCAGTTTAAGAGCCATATTTAGCCCATGTCTCCAGGGTATCTAGAGTACCTCCACTTTATTTGGTAGTGGATGAGTTGCATTTTGCCTATGTCTCTAGTGCATGTAGCTTACTTGTTTACTGCATATTAGTTGAACAATCGTTTTTAGCTTATGTCTCTAGAGTATCTAGCGTAATTATTCACTGCGTGCTAGCCGATTAGTCGCATTTAGCCACTTTTCCATTTACCCTATTGACAATATTGCTTAGCCTATCATTCTGCTTGCACAAACATTTGCACGTCGCTACGCTGCATAAAGGTCTGCTATCCTGGTGTAAGCAGCCAACTACATTATTTATGTACGAGGTAGTTGAAAGCGCAATCAGCCTACTGCATTATTTATGTACCAGGTAGTTCAAAGCGCAATCAGCCTACTGCACTAGTTATGTACCAGGTAGTTCAAAGCGCATTCCGCCTACTGCACTATTCTTTGTACTGTGACCATACCAGGTACCTCCTAGTGATATAAGCCTATTGCATTATTCTTTGTATTGTGTCTGTACCAGGTACCTCCTTGTGAAATCAGCCCACTGCACTACTCATGCTACTGTGACTGTATTAGGTATCGCCTAGTGAAATCAGCCTACTGCATTATTCTTTGTACCATGACCGTACCAAGTACTTCCCAGTGTAACTAGCCCACTGCATTATCTATTGCTATGTGTATGCATCAAGCAGTTCTCAGTGAACTCAGCCAACACATTACTTACTCTTCTGTGACTGTTAACTGTAACTCATCTGTTTGTGCAACTCTGGTGCTCTCGCAATGGCACTCTTGATATCATCGAATTCTCGACATCAATGACTTCATCACCTCCAACGAGATAGATTTCCTAGCCATTACAGAAACCTGGCACCAGCCCACCTCTGGTCCCCTACTCTCCTTAGCCTTTCCAGACAACTACACAATCTTAAGTCAGGACAGGACCTCGTCTAAAGGAGGAGGCATGCCTTCATCACGAAAATGCCACTGGGACTTAGGCCGAGCCATACCCTTACCTTCCCGTCAGGTGAACTCCTCACTATCAAGCTACCACTGACACCCTCGCGTACTGTAACCATTCACCTCTTATACATACCCCCAGGTCTGTTAGCCTCATTCGATAATGACATTACCCTACTACTTACAACCAATAGCAAGCGAGACTCTCAAGTGATGCTCCTTGGAGACCTCAATTTAGGACTTCATGATCCTAAAGATGCTAATGCACTCACCATTGCCAATAGCATTTCAGAGCTAGGTTTTACTCAACGTATTTCCCAACCCATGCACAATAAAGGCAGATTATTGGACTGGATCAGTGACCTTAACTTCAACATTAATATCCTGTCTAACCACCCGCGTGCCTGGTCTGACCATCATACGATTACCTTCTCAATACAGGACACTGACCTCTCCAGTGTAGAAAAACCTATGGCACCTCCCAAACTCACAAGAAACCTATGCATTGGAACTGTCGAAAATGTCCTCCCTCTCCTCAAGCCTCTTACTAATATGACCACTTCCAATATCGACCCAACCTCCTTAGTGGACTCCTACAACAACACTATCTTGAATGCCATCAACTTGATCACACCACTAAAAATGCGGAAAGCTAAACCACGTGCACACCTAAACACATGGTTCACCCCACACCAGAGAACCTTGTGTAAGAACAAAAGATCAGCAGACACCTCCTGGAAAAGCCTCCAATCAGCAGTCAACAAAGAGTCCTTCCGAACAACTGCATCCAATTACACATCAGCTATTTTCCTAGCCAAAAGTGACTCACACAATGATCAAATCTCCATAGCTAAATCCAATAACAAGGAATTATTTAGCATCCTCAGAGAGCTTGAAACCCCTGAAGTATGACCTGTTACTTGCATTAAGGACGTTACCTGGTGCACGAATATCCAGTCAGCACCTTCAGACAAAATTGAGCTGTTACAAGCTAAAATAGAGAAAAAGAGAGCGAGCCTGACCTTCAACATGGCCCCTCCTACAATCCAACTACCTTCCTCTGATAAACACAACCGATTCAAATTCACACCTCTCACTACAAAGGATGTCAAGGAGATTATCCTTAGTCTAAAAGCTTTGATATGTGTAGGTGATGTCTGCCCAGCCTCCCTTATTAATGAGTCTGCTAAAGAGCTTGCGCCCTTCATAACAACTTTTATCAATGCCTCCTTCGCAACATACACAGTACAGACAAATTTGAAAGATGCCTGGGTCATGCCTCTATTGAAGAAACTGGCTTTAGAACCCAACATACCCACTAATTTTAGACTGATCACGACTGTCCCCTTTCTCCTTTCTGGACAGGGCTGTCTATCTGCAGATCCAGCACTACCTGGAAAACATTAACCTACTGGAACTCTGCCAATCAGGTTTCCGACCCAGACACGGCATGGAAACAGCCCTGCTAGATCTGGTGACACAAATGGAGCTCATTAAAGACAATGGCAACCTGGCACTCCTCCTGCTGCTAGCTCTATCAGTGCCCTTTGATTTGCTGGACCTCTGCAAGCACCTCTCCTCTGCTGCACCTCCTGGATTCAGTCTTTCTTAGACAACAGAACTACCAGAGTCTTCTCTCCCTCTGCCTCGGCGACCCCAGTCCATGTCACCTGCGGAGTACCCCAAGGTGCATGCACTTCACCCACCCTCTACAACATCTTCACAAAGCCCCTTTTTGACGACTTAGGCCATTTGGGTGTCTCCTATACAAACTATGTGGACGACACCCAAATCCTCATTCCCATCTCAGGTGACTACGACACTGACTCCAAATGACTAAATGACATCTATCAAATCATCCAAGCCTGGTTAACTAAACACAGTCTATGGGCCTCATTACGAGTCTGGCGGTAACCGCGGTGGTAAAACTGCCTGGTTACCGCCGGACTCGTATTACAATTCCGCCTCCGTGACTCCCGGAATTACCAGGGAATTACAGCCTTGCTGTTCCGGGAACTCCAGAGGCGGAATTCGGTAAATCCCCTTTCCCATTGAGTCCCATAGGACTCAATGGGAATGGGGAAGTGGAAACACCAGCACCATCTCGTGATGGTGCTGGTGTTTCCACGTCCGCCTGCAGGTGGGAGGTGTTCAACTCGCCAGGTCAGACCTGGCGGGAAGATCACCTTCCGCCTGCATGACTCAGGATCGGGTATCCGGAATTAACAGTGGTGGCGGGTTTACCACCACTGTTCATTCCAGACCGCCCGACCTGTAATGAGGCCCTATGTCTTAATGACGGCAAGACAGAGTTGCTCCTAGTGTGAACTCAAGCCATACTTAACAGACTTGACAAACGGTTCAACGCCTTCAACATTGATGGAAACTCTATCGTAGTCTCAAAAGATGTAAAAACTCTAGGTATTCATATTGACTCTTCCATCTCTCTGACTAGACAAATCAATGCAACGGCATCCATGACTGCATACACCTGCAAGCTTATTGACACCTGCAGAACCTTTCTGACTACAGGTAACTGCATCACCCTGGCTAAGCCTTAGTTCTATCCAAGATCGACTACTGTAAGGCGCTCTACCTCGGCACAAACAAACACAACCCAACAAGCTTCAGACCTTCCAAAATAATGCCCTCCAAGCAGCAAAAAACCACCCCAGATTGCACCACATTTCAGGACTCAGGCATAGTGTTCACTGGTTATTCGTCCCTCAAAGAATGAATCTCAAATCTCTGTCGCTCACGTTCAAAGGTGTACAGAACCTAGCACCAAAGTACTTATGTGACAAATTCACATGGATATCCTTGGACCGGCCCACTCGACCTGCATATGCCAATTATCTGGCCATTCCTAGGTTCAAGCTCCAAAAGGCAGGCAGCAATATTTTCCCAGTCCGTGCTGCCAAAATATGGAACTCTCTACCAGCAACACTTAGAGCCGGACCATCCTACCATACTTTCAGAAATCAGGTATTGACTTAGCTCAAATTGTCTGATCATCCACAACGCTAACACCACCTCATTCCTATCAGTTACCTACATACCGTTGATTAGCTACAAATACATGTAACCTACTTACTGTATGATTATGAATCGCCTTCCTTTGTGTCTACTGTATATCCACTTCACTGCATTTTTCATGTAAATCCTGTAAATTACCTGTTTTATCTCTATAAACTACTATCTTTGTAATTGACCCTGTATGTACTTATAATTTCTTTGCCTAACCAATGTAAGAAATGCGCCCAGATGCCCAAGGGATTGGTGCGCTATAGAAATAAAATACAATACAATACAATACAATGGTTGCAAAGCTAAATCTTAAAGGAATTGACGGAAGGGAACCACCAGGAGTACTGCCTGCTGCTTAATTTGACTCAATGCAGGAAACCTCACTTGGCCCAGACACAGATAGGATTGACAGATTGATGACTCTTTCACTATTCTGTGGGTGGTGCATGGCTGTTCTCAGTTGGTGGAGTGATTTATCTGGATAATTCCAATGATGAACAAAACTCCTCTATGCTGACTAGTAACGCGACCCCACCATTGGCATTCAAGAAGGGCAAGTGGTGTTCTGCCAATCGTTATCGAGCAATAGCAGGTCTGTGATGCCCTTAGATGTCCAGAGCTGCATGTTCACTGCACTGAAGGGATCAGCATGTGTCTACCCTTTGCCAACAGGTGTGGCTAACCTGCTGAACCCTGTTTGTGATATGGATTGTAGATTGCAATAATATCCTGTGAACAAGGAATTTCCAGTAAGTGCGGATCATATGCTCAAGTTGATTAAGTTACTGTACTTTATAGACACTGCCCATCACTTCTACCGATTGAATCTTTCAGTGATGTCCTTGGATGTTAACCACCGGGGTTGGCAACTGCCCTGGTAGTGCACTGAGAAGATGATCAAAATTGACTATCAAGAGTTGTACCAAGGTTTCCTTAGGTGAACCTGCAGAAGGATCATTAACAGCAGAGCAGCTGAGGGAGAGCCACAGGCCTGACCTTGGTTGCATTTAAGATGCGCACACATCCAGGTGAAGACCTTGCACTATGGTCTGGTCAGTGGAGCGGTCCATGGCTGGGGCACATGAGGGACCAAGTGCCAGTGACCAGGATCCCTTTCACTGGAGGGGTCCATGAGCCAGAAGATGGTTGGGGATGTCCGACAGGGATGGGTTAACGTGCCAGCACATCCCCAACCATGCACTGGAGATGGAGCCCTGAGCACCAGCCTCCACTCTGAGCCAGTCCTTGAACCGCTGTGCTAGCAGGCACTCCTGTCTTAAACCCCCGTGCGACCTGAGGGAAACATGGCCGTTCTCGAAGGAAGCCTCCCCAGGCAGATGGGAAACAGCATGCCAAGCACGCTGTGAGCCATGGTTTGTTTGTTTGTTTATTATTTATAATGTGCAACATACCCAGGGGTATCAGAACGCAGTAGTTACACGTATATGTGAAGCTTAGTTACTACATAGGAAATATAGAGATTACATTCAAGCTTAGTTATAGGGCCTCATTACGACCCTGGCGGTAAGGGGTTAGCGCCAGCGTTAGCTGCGCCGACCCCTTACCGCCAATTACGAGTTCCCTTTCCGCCATGGCGGTTTTTACACCTGCTTTTAGCGGGTGTAAAAAACCATGGCGGTAAGGGAACTTGGTGTTAATTACGCCACCGTAATTTACGGTGGCGTAATTAACGCCTTCCCCACTCCCATTATGCCCTATGGGGCAAAAATGGGAATGGGGAAGGGTAAATGGGGATTGGGGATTTACCGCCCCGCCAAGGTCGGAATGGGGCGGTAAATCCCCTTACCGCCATGGCGTTAACGTAGTTAGCACCATGGCGGTAAAGTCACGGCCCTGGCGGTAACTTACCGCCAGGGTCGTAATGAGGCCCATAGAAATATAGAAAATACATACAGATAAAACTTACAGGAAGTATATACAGTGGGTGTCTATTTACAGGCATAGGGTATGGTTGTGTACCAATTAAATATACAGATAATTATATATACAGATAATGCAGACATCTTGCAGGTGTAGTATGCAAGCAATACAGACAACTTACTGCTTATTGGATTTCAGCCATAGGATGATGTTGGATCTAAAGTTTTGGTAGGATTGGACAGCTCTCAGAGTAGGAGGCAAGGAATTCCACAGTTTGGCTGCTTTCACTGGGAAACTATTACCTCCGATGGTAGAGCGTTTGAAGTTGGCTATGGATAGGCAATCTCTATTAGCTGATCTGAATGGTCTTAGGGATGTTTGTTTATGGAGTTTCTCTGCCAGGAAGATGGGGGCTGCATTATTGAGGGATTTGTGGGTGAGCGACAGTGTTTTTGAAAGGATTTTGTCCTTAGTAGGGAGCCAGTTGTTCTGACGGCTGCTCTCAGAAATGTGGCCCCTTCTGGAAATAACTAATGCCGCTCTGAGGGCATTGTTTTGTAATGTTTGGATTCTTTTGATAGTGGCTTTGGTCGATCCTAAGTGTAGGGCATTACAATAGTCCAAGTGGGACATGATGAGGGCTCTGGCCAGGGTGGTGCAGCTACTGTCAGAGAGGAATGGCTTGCCTGCACGAATAAGTGTGCATGTGTAGGCTGTGGAGGTTGCTAGGGAGTTGACTTGTTTAGCAAATGTGAGGATAGAATCAAGGCAAACACCTAGTGTTTTTACCTTGCATTCTGCTTTAATAGTGTTGCCGTCAATTATAAATGCAGAATAGTCAGAGTCTAGTTTTTTTAGGTTAGTTGGGGTGCCCAAGATGATAAGTTCAGTTTTATCATCATTCAGGCATAGACTATGCGTGGGCATCCATGCCTGGATGATGATGTATACTCTGTTCACCAAGGCCAAATCCTTTCCATAATCCCCTGAAAGCGGGAGAAGGATCTGGGTATCATCTGCATAGTTAGTGTAGGTGATACCAAGATGATACAAATCATCGAAAAAGGGCTTAGTAAAGATATTGGGCCTCATTACGACCCAGGCGGTAAGGGGTTTACGGCAGCGTTAACAGCGCCGACCCTTACCGCCTGAGTACGAGGTCCATGGCGCTAAGGGACCATGGAGTTAATTACGCCACCGTAATTTACGGTGGCGTAATTAACGCCTTCCCCACTCCCATTATGCCCTATGGGGCAAAAATGGGAATGGGGAAGGGTAAATGAGGATTGGGGACTTACCGCCCCGCCAAGGTCGGAAAGGGGCGGTAAGTCCGCCAACCACCATGGCGTAAACGTAGTTTACGCCATGGTGGTAAAGTCACGGCCCAGGCGGTAACTTACCGCCTGGGTCGTAATGAGGCCCATTGTAAAGTTTGGGCGAGACGCATGATCCCTGAGGCACACCACAGGTGATAGGTATAGGATCGGCAGCTGCTAGAGGCGAGAAGACCCTCATGGTTCTATCATTTAGGAAGATTCTAATCCAGAAGATAGCGTTATCGGAGAAATGTGCTGCTTTTTCGAGGTGGTTACATAGGATGATATGGTCGACCAGGTCGAACGCAGCTGATAAGTCCAGGAGAAGGAGAAGGGCTGATTTGCCGCTATCTCTAAGCTCGTCCACTTGGGTCTTGAGATCAATGAGAGTTGTCTCCGTTCCATGTTGGGGACGGAAGCCAGATTGTCTCGCACCAAGTAGGTGGTGTAGCTCCAGGTGCTTTTTGGATTTGTGTGTAAGCTACCTTGTCCAGGATCATTAGCAGGAAAGGCACTGTGGTGATTGGCCTGTAGTTGGTAGGTATGAATGGGTCGAGAGTGGGCTTTTTTAAGAGTGAGAAGACCCAGGATTGTTTTAAGTTAGCGTGGATGATACCAGTGGAGAAGGACGCGTTGGTGGGTTTGACTATGAAGGGGGATAGGTCTCTGGCCGCATCCTTGATGAGCTGTGCAGGGCAGAGGTCGCCCTGACAATTGGAAGGTTTAAGGGACAGAATAATTCTTTCCTCTTCAAGAGTAGACTTTGGTAAAATTGAATCGAGTAGATTTGTCATTGTTGGTGTTATCAGTTACTTTGGATGGAGGAGGGTCATTTAGGGAAGCACTTTTACAGGAGATTTTATTTTGTAGGGTAGTGATTTTGTTGGCTAAGACGTGTTGGATGTCTGAACACCATTTTTTATCTTTAGTACAAGTGTCAGGTGGAGCGATGGGTGTCTCTATTTCTTTCAGGATGGTGAATAGTTCCTTCATGTTATATTTTGCTTGAGATATGCATGTATCATAGGATATTCGTTTTGCTAGTCATATTTATTTTTTATAGAGGGAGGCAAGTTTGCTACGTTTAAGTTTGTTGGCTTCTGATGGAGGTTTTTCCAGGCAGTGCAGACTCACAGTTTCTTTTTGTTGTCTTAAATTTAGGAAGGGTGTAAACCATTTGTTTAAATGAGTTTTCAGCTTGCTTGGTCTGAGTTTGAGGGGGGCGATCTGGTCCAAAGAGGTGGTCATAATTTTATTGAATTCCTCAACCAAGGTCTCAGGGTCAGTGTTGTCAGGGAGCTGGTTGAGGGTGATAAGTAAAGCTGGGATAAGTCTGTCTAGAGTAATATTCTTTTTATTTCTGGTAAGTGATGGTGGAGCCCTGATGGCGGGTAGAGGTGGGGGTCTATTGGTAGATAGCAGGAAAGAAACAAAGTAGTGGTCTGTCCAAGCTACTGGTAAGATTGAGAGGATGTCGGCCTGACAGTTGTAGTCTGCAACCCAGTCCAGTATTCTGCCTTGGTTATGGAAGGCTATTTTGCTTCTTTGAGTGAAACCAAGTTCAGAGAGGATATTGGCTGTGGATAGGGCTAGCTGGTCTGAAGGGTCATTAAAACCCATATTAAAGTCTCTGAGTAGGAGAACTTGCGTAGAGCCATTAAGGTTGCTAGCCAGGATGGTGTTAATATCATCCTTGAACAACCCGGAAGGGCCCGGAGGGCGATATATTAAGTGGATATTTAGAGTTTGGGCATTGGTCAGTGGGACTTTAACTGATGATAATTCACAAGAGTGGACGTCAATTGGAGTGGCTAATCTCATGGCAAGACTACATTTGTGAATAATAGCAATGCCTCCTCCTCTCGATTTTAGTCTATCTTGTCTCAGGACGGAGTAGCCGTCTGGGACTGCTAACATGAGCATAGGGCCTGCCGCTGGGTGTAACCGTGTCTCGGTAATGGCAAGGAAATCGAAGTCATCTCTCTGGATTAGGTCATCAATTTCTGTAGCATGTGCGACTAGGGATCTGGAGTTTATTAAGGCTCCTTTAATTTGAGGGTTCATGGAGATTGTAGAGGGCGGACGGGTAGCTTGTGAAGTTTTAGGTTTGCCGTACTTAACTGACCTATTTTTTGGCCTGGTGCCACAAATGTGGGCTATGTTGGTGTTGCTGATCGATTAGCTGAGTAGAATTGTGGTGGTCTTGGTTCTTGTGAAGGTAGTGAGAGAGCTGATAGGAGGCTCGTATATTTTAGCTACCTTAGCTCTAATTCATACATTCCTATCCGTAGTTGGGCATGGTTTGCTTAGTATGGGGTCTTTGGTGTCTTCCATCTCTGTGAGTAGTTTGATAGTAGTATTGGTGGAGAAGGCGAGGGGCACCAGGTTGGGATAGGTCTCCTGAATAGGTGAATGAAGTGGCATGATGTAGAACGTAATACTTTGTATGATGGCTATGAAGAATACAGTTTGATTGGTCCTTATGGGGAACATGCTAATGAGAGGTATACGTAGTCCAGCTGTATGGCTAGCTATGTAGCTGTACGTAGGTAGCTGGGCCACCTGATACTAGTTGTGACAATCAGCTGGTTGGCAACATGTGGGCTAAATGCGACAATCCAATGGAAGCAATCAAATGGCAAACAACTAGATTTGGCAATCAAATGGAAGTAATCAAATGGCAAACAACTAGATGCGACAATCAAATGGAAGCAATCAAATGGCAATCATCTAGATGCAACAATCAAATGGAAGCAATCAAATGGCAATCATCTAGATGCGACAATCAAATGGAAGCAATCAAATGGCATGGTAAGCCAGTCATACTCGACGGGCATGCATTAAGTTTCCAGCCTTCCACCGCCATGGTTGAGCGATGGCCAGGCACGCCAGTGCTTTGAGAAGCCTTCCCTCATGTCCAGTTGCCTGGAGCTTGGACCTGTGCTGCTGGGGTGGGGTTTGAAGACTCTAATGGTTTTTCCGGCCCCCCCTGCCACCTCAGGCACTCCTCTTTGGCCCCCCAAAAGGAGAGTAGGAGGTCACGGTCCGGGGATGAGCAGATCGGCCAGGTGGGCTGGTGATTAATCATGGGAAGGTCCATCCTGCTGTCACAGAAGAGGTTGGGTGGGCTTCCCGGCCTGTGTCTTGAACCAGTTTGTCAAAACCATGATGGTCTTGGCTGACTCCCAAGTGGGGAAGCTAGAGGGGTCACAGGTCTGTTTCACTGTGTGGCAGGACGGGTGATGCTGTTTCTGCCGAGCCTCTCCTGCACCGACAGGTTCAGGCTGACATATGGTTCAATGTACGTTTTCTGTGACTCTTGCTGGTGGATAACTCGGCTCATGCATTGTTGAAGAACTCAGCTAGCTGTGAGAATTATTGTGAATTGCAGGACACTTTCATCATCAACACTTCGAATGCACATTGCAGCCCTTGGATACTCCTGGGATTATTCCTGTCTGACAGTGGCTTCAGCGTCAATCAACCCAGGGACTGTACCATTTGTCCCCCTAAGGTCAGATCCCGATCAGCACCATTGCTGCATCCACGGACCTGGCTTGGAGGCTTGTTGCTGGCACGTCCTGGCCTCCCGGTTTCACCCCTCCTGGGGTCTGGAGGGCTAGATGCCCAGAGTGCCCCAGTGGTGGTGGCAGTGGCCTAAAGACCCCCTGGCGCATTCCCTTCCCCAGGACAGCTGGCTGTGGGATGTGTGGCTGTCTGTGGTGTCTGACTGCTGCCTGCACAGGACAGGTCTGGAGCACAGGCTTCACAACCACATCTGTCACATTACATACCCAAGGCAGGCTTTGACACAGACTGGGACAGTTCACACTGACCGTGCCACAGGTGTGAGGCTGAGGCAACCTCACAACAGCCTCAGGCCTGAGGCCAGCCACCTGAGCTTCAGCTCCCTGACTATGACCTCAGATCAAACATGGCGACACGCTGTATGTAAGCTTCTCACTAAGAGGAGAAAAAAAACTGACCAGAATTCCCTTAGTAACGGTGAGTGAAGAGGGAAGTGGACAGCGGCAAATCCCTGTCAGTAAGTGGGTTCTGGAAATGTGCCGTACAGAAAACGCACTCCACAATGTCATTCAGGGGTCACAAGTCCTTTCTGATCGAGGCCCACCATGGATGGTGTTAGGTCGGTAGCTTGGAACTGCAGCCCAAAACGGGTGGTAGAATCAATATAACGCTCAGTCTGAGTGCAACGTTGATAGCCAACAAGTACCATACGTGAACATTTAATTGGTTTTTGAAGAGAGAGTTCAAACCATTGAGAAATAAATGGGGGGGTGTCTGTGCAGTCCGCACAGAGGATTCAACACTCTGGCCATGTTGGTCAGCTGTAACGACATATCCTCTTGCAGGACTACCACCCAGCCACATTCGGTCCCTACAGGGCCCATCGGGGCAGGTGGCTCTCCTCTGTGGCAGAGAGTGCTACAGCCCCCTAGCGCACCCTCCTCTGGCAACCATAGCTTCCACTCTCGAGGCTTGCCGGGCCAGCAGTGGGGACAGGACCCCCCTGCTCCTGGTGCAACTGTCGGCAGGGTTGGGCTGTCCTTAGTGTGCCCCAACCGCATTTCACTACTGGCCATGGAGGCCCATGAAGGGCGGCAGGTTTCTGCGTTGATGTCGATAATCAACCCAACCCATCTTGAAACACAGACCAAGGAGACTATCATGTGCACCAGCCAGGAGCCAAACAAAACCCTATGGCACAATGAAGGTGAGGGTGGCGCACATGGGATGAGGTGCGATCCCATTGCACCTGGCACACCACCAGCCTCTCTCCCCCGCTCTGTTGGAGAGGTGGAGCATGAGTGTGTGTGATAGAACCTGAATCATGATGAACTATGCCTGGGCAGGGTAAAGCAAGAGGCAACTCTGGTGGAGGTCTGTAGCAGTCCTGACATGAAAATTGGTCATCCGACCTCAGTTTAGTAGTGACAGATTAATCACACCATTTAGTAGCTGGTTCCCTCTGAGGTTTCACTCAGGATAGCTGACACTCAGATATCCCAGTTTTATCTTCTAAAGCAAATGATAAGAGGGCTTTGGACTAAAATGATCTCAACCTAGTCTCAAACTTGATATGGGTAAGGAGCCCGGCTCTCTGGCATGGAGCCAGCCATCATATGACAGTGCCCAGCTTGCTACTTTTGGTAAGCAGAACTGGCATTGTGGGATGAACCAAACGCCAGTTTAAAGAGCACAATGGTGACGCTCATCAGAACCCAGAAATGTTGTTGGCTAATAAAGACAGCAAAACGTTGGCCATGGAAGTCAGAATCTGCTAAGGAGTGTGTAACAACTCACCAGCCAAATCAACTAGCCTGTGCAATGGATGGCGCTGTAGCATCAGGCCCATACCCAGCCGTTGCTGGCTCTGAGAGCCATGGATGCTAAGCTCCACAGAGTAGGAGGGCTGCTGATGTGCACACGGAAGCCCGGGCGAATGCCCGTGTGGAGCCACCTCAGGTGCAGATCTTGGTGTTAGAAGCAGATATTCTAAGAGAACTTTGAATGCCATCGTGGAGAGGGTAACATGTAAACAGCTGTTGAACATGAGTCAGACGATCATATGGGCGATCGCTATTCAGATTGGACAGGAAATGGCCTATATTACCCTCAGGAATTCAGGTTCAGATAAGCAAACCCGGAGTGATGGAGATGGGTGCCCTCACTGCATCCATTGTGGTATTGAAAACTTTCCAGAGAATCCAGGGGGCACCCCAGGGAGAGTTCTATTTTCTTGGTGAAGGGCAGGACACCCTTGAATTGTTTTGCTGCAAGAAAGGTGTCCGAGCCTCGTAAAGAATCATGTTCCAGTCAGGTGCGGCTTGTTCTGGGGACATTGGCAGGTGGGGAGCTTAACTGGTGCAGTACACCTGTCAAATGATAATGCAGGTGTCCTAAAGCAAGCTCAGGGAGGACAGAAACCTCCCGTCGAGCCAAAGGGCAAAAACTTGATGAATCTCGATTTTCAGTATACCTACAGGCCGTGAGAGCGGGGCTCATGATCCTTCTTACTTTTTGGGTTTCAGGCAGGAGGTGTCAGAATATTACCACAGGGATAAGCGTTCATAGCAACATCACATTTTGATACTTCCATTTCCGTTCTTCCTATTATTGCGAGGCAGCATTCAGCAAACATTGGATTGTTCACCCACGAATGCAGAACGTGAGCTGGGTTTAGACCATTGTGTGACCGGTTAGTTTTACCCTACCGATGATGCGTTGTTGCATTAGTAATCCTATGCAGTATGAGAGGAACCGAATGTTCAGACATTTGGTGTATCTGCTTAACTGAAGAGGTAGCCAATGGGGTGAAACTGCCATCTTTGGGCTTATGACTGAATGCCTTTAAGTCACAATCCCTCCTAACCCCTAATGTTACCGCAGCACTGTGGCACCTCAGTTGGCTTAGGATAGCCCACCTTTGAGCTAGTGCTTAGAGCTGCTTCCCTCAGGACTTGAGTGTAGAGAGAAGGGGCAACCTCTCTCGCCACTAGTGCATCACATGTTGAGGAATGTTGTGCAAAATAATGTGTAGATGACCTGATCCTGGGTCAGGGTTTTGTAAGTAGCAGAGCATTTACCTCGCTGCAATCAATTGGAAGTCATTCACAGAGCCAAGGTTTTTTCAAAGACGCTGCCGCAGTGCCGGTTCTTCATGTGTTTCTATCCTTCCTCCTGCTGCACCAAGGGGTGCACAGGAAACTCCTACCCACCATGGGGGTACCAACGGGGTGTGTGCTGGCCGGTGAGCAGCCTAGCAGACCAGATCACCATGGCCCAGCCAGTGACAGAGTGGCAGGACTCAGTCCATGGAGGAAGAAAAGAGAAGTTGTTTCTTGTTTGCAGATAGTGGCTTATGCCCCGGCCCTAGGGTGCAGAGGTGGAGGCTTGATCCCTGGCACCAGGGCATGGAGGTGGTGGCTTAAGCACCAAAGCCTGAACAATGGCCTTAAAGCAGGTACAACCTCATAGCCACATAGTCATGTGGTCGGGAAGGCTCATCCCAGGACATCTGGTCCTTCAGTCAGACCAAATGGCCTGACCCATGCCTGGCCCGGCTATCTCCTACATTTGCCTGCAGACGGGCTCAATGATGGTCAGTGGGAAGTGCCTCACTGTAGGACA
The DNA here is from genome assembly GCF_040938575.1 of Ambystoma mexicanum. Classification (NCBI taxonomy): domain Eukaryota; kingdom Metazoa; phylum Chordata; class Amphibia; order Caudata; family Ambystomatidae; genus Ambystoma; species Ambystoma mexicanum. The sequence continues at coordinate 974,420,498 of NC_090922.1, forward strand.
GAGGTGTGTTGCAGAAACTGGATGGGCTCTTCTGTGTTCGGACTATGGCCCCGGAACAGATGGGCACCAACATGACTGGCTGCAGAGGGAGAGGCTAAGCAAGCCCAGCAGCTGAAGGGCTAGGTGGGACGCAGGATCTGGTAGGAGTTCCAGGGAAGTTCTACTGGGGCTCAATGAAGCCCTGGCCCTCTACAGAGGCAAAGCTCAAAGTTATCCCAAACCAATCCCCAGATGTGTGGGGGTGCTGCCCCAGCCATTGTGTACTAGCCTCTGATGCAGTGTGCTAGCCCCGTAACTCACTGGCGTTCCTTGGAGGGGCCCCAACCCTCTATGGAGGGCAAAGCTCGGAGACATCTAGGCCAGAGCCCTGACAGCCGGGTCTACCACCTCACCCTTGGGTGCCGCTGGTAGAAAATAGCTATCAAGTTTTCCTTTTCCATGCGGGGTGCCTCAAGCCAGTCTTGCTTTTTTGTTTCCTTTCACACACTGAATTTGTGCCTATACACAAGTGTTTCAAGGCACGACGAGGCAAAGGGAGGACAGACAGCAATCCTACTAGGCTAGGTGTCATTCAGATTGTGCAAGTGCATGGGAAGGGGGGAAAGTAAAGTGCGCAGGGGGAGGGGAGAGGGGAAAGTGCAGTACATGGGAAGTGGAATAAATAAGACACATAAAACAGCCAGCTAGTGGTAAGTGCAAAGGAAGTGCAGACGTAAGTGCTGGTAGGGGGACTGAAGGGATACAGAAAAACGGTCCCCAAGTGCAGGGGTTGCCAGTGAGGCAGTGCAGGTGGGTAAGTGACGGGGCCTGGGCCAGAGATCAGAAAGGGTGGCCACGTAACCAGTGCAATTTCAGTCAGGAGTTCAGTAAGGGAGGGGAGGAGAGAAAGCAGAAGCAAAGAAGAAGGTTTTGAGGTGTTTCCCGAACCGGAGATGGTTCTCCTCGAGTTTCAGGGACGCAGGAAGGCTGTTCCAGATAGAGGCCTCTGCCGAAGAGAGTGATCTACCACCGACTCATTGCTTGTAGAAGCGACTGACCCTAAGGGAGTTGGAGGCAGATGAGCGAACAGCTCGAGAAGGAAGGTATTTAGGAAGAGAGAGTTAAAGGTATTCCGGTCCCAGAGCCCAGAAGGCCTTGTGTACAATGCAGAGGGTTTTGAACTTAATCCTCGCAGCCACTGGGAGCCAGTGCAAAGATTTCAGCCCTGGAGAGATACGATCCCTGGATCTGTTCTGGATAATTTGCAGAGGGCGGAGAGTGGAGGCAGGCAGGTTTAGATAGAGGCTGTTACAGTATTCCAGCTTGGAGAGGACCAGGGCTCTGGAGACAGTGAGCTTCTGGGGGAAGGAGAGGAAAGGAAGAATACCTCTAAGGAGGTACAACAGATAGTGTGACTTCTTAGAGACGTCAGAGATATGAGGGGAGAAGGAGAGTGCAGAGTCGAAGATGACCCCAAGGTTTTTAGCCTTGCAGGTGGGAGTGGGAGGAGGGCCAAGAGAGGCCGGCCACAGTGCTGCAGGGAAGGAGGGAGGGGGTGTGCCGATGAGTAGAATCTCAGTCTTAGTGGCATTAATGCAGAGGTCGTTGGCGGCACACCATTCCTGGATGGTAGACAGACAGTCAGAGATGAGGGAAGGAGATGAGGAGGCCGAGGGTAGCCTGAAAATTAGCTGGGTATCATCCGCATAGCACTGAAAGTTGGGACAGAGAGTGGCAATGCGGTGGGCAAGGAGTGCCAGGTATTGGTTGAACAGCCAGGGAGAGAGGTTAGATCCCTGGGGGACACCACAGGTAGAGAAAAAGATGTCAGAGAGGAAGGACCCAAGTTGATCCTGGGAGGGTCGGTTGGAGAGGAAAGAAGTCAGCCACACCAGAGCCTGACCAGTGATACCCAGGTTATCATGGAGACGGTTGAGCAGGATGGCATGGTTGACGGTGTCAAAGGCAGAAGAGAGATCAAGCAAGATAAGAACGCAGGGGGTGTTAGAGTCGAGGTTAGTGAGCAGGTCTTCGCGGATGTTGAGGAGAGCAGTTCCTGTGCTTCTGGCAGCTCTGAAGCCAGACTGATGGTCATGAAGACAAACAACAGATTCAGTGTGGCGATTGAGCTGGGAGATGGCCAGTTTCTCCAGGAGCTTGCCCAGGAAGGGAGTGATGGAGATTGGGCGATAGTTACGGGCAGGAGGGGTCGGCAGAGGGTTTCTTAAGAAGAGGGTGCACAAGGGAGTGCTTCAGGGGGAGGGGAAGACTCCAGTGGCGAAGGGGTGATTGCAGAAATCTGCCAGGGCAGAGGCCAGGGAGTCAATGTGATCCTTGATAGTTTTGGAGGAACAAGGATGAACCTGTTTTGATGAGACTTTCATAGATCAGACTTGTCTAGAACCCTCGTCTGGAGAGAAAATGAGAAAGGCCGAGAAGGAGCAAGGAGGGGTGGCTGCAGAAGGGCCAGAGGAAGGGCAGAGCATATTGGGAGGGGGGTGAGAGGAGGAGAGTGAGGGCAGGATGTCCTGAGTTTTTGAAATGAAGTGAGAAGCCAGTGCCGTGCAGAGGGCATGGGAAGGGACAGGAGAGGTAGAGACTGCGGCAGATTTGGCCAGTTCCTTGAAGATTTTAAAGAGTTCAGCCGAGTTGTTAGTTGCCGCAGAGACACAGGCTTGGATATGAGCTCTCTTCTTGGTGAGGACGGAGAGCCGGTATTGCCTTTGCAGCAGGCGGCAGGCCAGTTTGTCAGAGGATGATCTTGAAGCATGCCATTTCCTCTCGGCAACCCTACACTTGCGTTCTGGGGTGACGAGGTCTGAGTCATACCAGGAGTTACACTTGTCTTTGGGCTTCAGGCGGATTCTCATGACAGGGGCAAGGATATCAAGAGTATCAGATATAGAATAGTGGAACTTGGAGAGGGCTGTGTCAGGGTGAGAGTCAATCAGGGGGGTAGGAGGGGGTGAGAAGGTGGCAGCGAAAGCCTCAGCTGACACGCGCTTCATGGGTCGCGTGACTGAGAAGGTGGGTGGCAGTGACGGAGGTGGCTTGGCCTGCTGGGTGGGGAGGGTGAGGTGGGAGGATAGGAGAAAGTGGTCACTCCAGGAGAGAGTAGTGGAGAGAGGGACAGAGAGGAGAAGGTCTGAAGAGATCAGAACATCGAGAGTGTGCCCTGCAGAATGAGTTGGGCCAGAGGGGAGAATGGTGAGTGAGAGAGAGTCGCAGACGTTGCGAAAGAGTTCAGAGGGGGGACAGGAGGCATCCAGGTGGATGTTGAAGTCTACACGAAGGAGGAGTTGAGTGGTTCAGGCCAGGAGTGAGGAGGAGAGGTCCGCCCACTCAGAGAGGAAGGAAGAAATTTGACCAGGTGGCCGATAGATAGTAGCCACAGTAAGGGAATGGCTAGGCGAGAGAGAGAGCCTGCAGACGAGGCATTCAAAAGAGGAGTAGGCCTGCATAGGAATGACAGAGGCAGGCATCCGCTCAGGGAAGATAAGGGCTACGCCGCCAATAGAGCGGTTGGGCCTGGGCGCAGAGAGGATCTAGTAGCCATCAGGTAGGAGTGTGTGAAAGCTGGTGACAGAGCTGGCTGTAAACCATGTCTCAGTGAGACCAAGGACATCTAGGTCAAGTTCTTCAAGAAGGCGGCAGATATCAGAGGAGTGTTTGACAGCAGAGCGGGAGTTAAGAGTGGCAATGCGGAGAAGGTTGCCCTCCAAACACTAACTAACTATGAACAATCACCCCGGAGCGATCTTAATTAGGCACCAGGACCCATATACCACACACACAATACCAGACAGCTAGCAACTCACTCACACCTCATACACACTGGGGCCACTTCCACCAGAGGAATTCAACAAGTACCCAAACACCAATCCCAAATTGGCGGCCGTTCCACCCTGAGCCATCAGCAGTCAGGTCTCAACCCAACACATCTCTAACAATGACGGAAACCTCCGGCAACTAGATGGAAATGTCAAATTAGCTCTAAAAACTACAGTGAAGTGGCAGCACAAATACTGCACCCTGTGTTCGGGCTACTCCAACTAATTCAGCTGCCCACGCCACTCTCGGATTGACCCTAATCATACCAGGCGACCCTCCGCTGACACTACTCTCTCAGCTGCATCTACCATCCAGGAGGCTACCCTATCATATCCATTATTGGAGAGGGCCACCAAGAGCAGTGTTGCTCTAACTGCAGTCACAGCTCCATTTGCGGTCTGACTCCATCATATGACCCTCCTCTTACATTCTGTATGCCAATGGCTACTGTAGGGTATTTTGTGTAGATTTGGGGCCTAGCGGTATTTTCTTACTGCACCAAATAAAGTAATTCAGCAATAAACACTCCATGCATTCAGATTGGGTTTTGTATTATAGTAATATAGTGGATATGCATTATTTCAGTCCACAGATACATTTAGTTGGTATGCATTTCATTGTGGTATAGTGATGAGCATAATTTCTTTGTTTTATTTGTGGCCCCAACATACAAAACCCCTTTCTTTTGTTTAGACTGTTCTTGTGATCTCTAGAGGCCTCAGGCTTCTACATTATTCAAGAACACCACATTTTCACATGGAATGCCACTTATGGCTGTTATCACTGATTTATCTACGCCAGTGAGCTATGCTTCCATAAAGTATTCACAATAACATGTGGTATAATCACTAATTTATTTACATTAGTGAAACTATTTCCAGAGGTCTTTCTTTCTGCTGACTCATATACGTCCAGAAAATGATTTCATTATGTTCCACTCAGAAATCACACACACATATATACACTGAGTGGGACAATGCACACAGCTATTTATAATTGCTCATAACATTACTTTATCTGCATAGAAACTTGGCGCTTTAAGCATCATTCCCTCTATGGCATAATATTTGTTTAGACACCAAATGAAACAGAAACAAGATTACTCTTAGGCAGACTGTGTTATCACAATTTCTTTTTAAAATGATACATTACCATTCGTGAGACAATCCTCTCTGAAATAAAAACATAAGAAAGACAAAATGCAAGAACACTACGAATTTCATTTCATATTTGCACAAGAGAGAGAAAAAATGACATTGTTTGTTTTGCCTTCAGCTGGCAACATTAATTGAGCACAGTGAAAAGCTATCGCTACACTGCCTGTCTAAAATAGGTCTCAGGCACATACCGCACCCTCACTTTTATACAAGATAATTACCAGCGAATTGTAGCTGCTTAGCACGCAAACTCCCCGGACTGGTCGCTTTTTTTAATTGGCTCAAGGCTTTCCTTCAAAGCACCCCAGCGAGGACATGCAGTTCTGATCTGCGGTCTCTCAAGCCGGTGCTTAGTGACTGGAATCTCCAGCCTGGCAAAGTCAGCCATGGACTGGGACGATACCTCTCAATCAGGAAACCCCATAGAAACTCCAGCCAAGTCTTCCCCGGAGCTGTGCAAAATGTCCTCTGCCTTTCTCTCTCCCCGAGATTCTTCAGGAAACCTCTGTTACAGCCCCTAGGGTGACGTGCACCCAATAAAATTCTATCATGTCATACCCTCCTTCTTTAAACAATGGCATGGCTTATACAGTTTAGAAACTGTATCTACTCATTTCCTGGCATGCAGATTTTGGATCCAGCTAACACAGTGAACAGAGAAGGAAAAATGAATCCAAGTGCACGTTTAAAATGACTTTCAGAGCCTGTTTTTTCCACCTCATTTTGCACTGGAGAACACATTATGATGTTAATAAGTTAAGATCATGTTAGTACTGTTAATTATATTAGTTCATTAATCCTCTAATGTGTCTCCTGCAACAGTGGTATTTCTGGAGAGAAAAAAATGGTGCAATTGCTTGTACCACATTATAGCAATACATTGATCTCATGCAGTGGTCCTGCACTCCAAAAACACGCTAAATAATCCTACATATCTCCTCCTTTTTCTGAGAATTTTGGCAGTGGTCCAAGCCATAATTGGAAGAAATCCAACTTGCTCCCTTTCTTCTTTTTTTAAAATGTATGCGTGTTGGGATATCTATCTCTCCCCGTTGTAGCCACTAACATGAGCAACATCTTCATTTTTACTGATAAAACAATCAACCATCCTCACATTATTAGCACCAGGACAGCTAAACCCACTATAGAGCGTTCCCTCCAGGTTCCCCAATTAAATCTTTCCACTTCTATTATACCCAGGTTACTAACCGTAATGTTGTTCATTCTTAGATTCATTTTCACTACGTGTTTCTCTTTATGATTCAATAAGAATTCTAGGTCCGGGTCTATTTTAAATGCATCCCTTTGAAAAAATTCTATATTTTCTACTTGGCTTTCCCAAATGTCATTCGTAACATTGTTAACCCTCCAATCAACACAATTGTATCCTTTGAACCTGTAAGTAAAAGACATTATAGTTCACCTGTTTAACCACATATGTTCCATGATTTAAGTGTACTACTGTCAGGTTTTTTAAACAGGTGCTGATCAACCATTTACCTTTGACCATTTTGGCCTGTGCTAATTCTTCACTCCCCATATTGCTAATGATCACTTCACATCCTTCTGACATACTTGAGTCAGATTTAAAACCACAAATAGCGTCTGTAGCATGAGGAACAAACGGTTTACCGGGCACATGTAATTTTGTTCTTTAAATTTGACACACGTTTCCAAGTTTGGTATCAAGTAAACTTCAGGCTCCCATGACTGAAATGTCACCAACTCTGGAGTCTTAATCTTAATAAATGTGTCCTCTTGTCAAAATCCCACATTGTGTACCCACTTGGTTTGATAGATAAGTTCAGAAGTTACATATGGGATGCATAGTAAGAACCCAATTTCCAGCCTATCCAAGTCCACATATAATGGCATTGCATTACCCATTTCAAATGCAATTTTTACCTGTATCACATCAATCTCCCTCCTAGTCAACCTTTCCATCATTTGATGAATATTATCATGTGAAACAAAGTACAATGGTATATGTCCTTGAATCAATTGTGAAATTGCAGTTTGAACTTCTCTCATATAATTCGTTAATAGTCTATCAATGGGACTCATTATATTCAAAATCTCACTAAGTGTTCTGTCATGCTTAATAATCAGTTTAGTTGCCCGTTGCATCACATCCGCTTGTTCATTCAATATGATCGCAGTTTCATTTATGAACCTTACTTGTTCATCCAATCCCCCTCTAATCCCATCTAATGTTTTTTGTATTATTTCTAGGTCAACACTCAGTTGTTGTGCTTTAGAACTCAGCGTCCCTACTGAAATGGCATTGGCTGTGATATCGCGGTACCTATAATGGCTCCAACTATAGACATTACCAATGAGATCGCAAGCATCACTGCACCTCTTTTTCCTCTCCTCTTCTTAATGTCTGCTGAATTCATAAATGTTTTCTCCAATTGCATCAATATATCTCTTATTGACTGCTTAGCATCCTCTTTTCTTATTTCCAGCCACTCTATAGTCTGCTCAGCTTTAATTCCAGTGTTGTTAAAATGTTTTTCTATCAAAATACCAGGATTCAATCGTATATAAATGTTCTGGAAAATCATCCTTCTATCACTCATGATGAATCCTGGTGCTTCTTCTACCGCAATACCAGATGCTGGTCCAGGTTCAAAGACAATCTGTGCTTCTGAATTTTTGAAGTTCCCTCCAAACAACAACATAATTACCCATATTGTCGGCGTCATCTTCAATGCTGATCGCTTTGCAGCCTTGATCTTCGCCCCCTTCCGGGGCTTCTCCGGAATCCATCCACGTGGGCTCCAGGACTCCATCGTCTCCCGTGGCCTCTGGTCCCATGTCCTCCAAGTACAAATATGTTAATATTCTAAATCAAATAGAAAATAAATAAATTAAGTAAATAGCACAATACTAACCTCACCTTTTTGCCAAAAATAAAACATGCTTTGTAAAATATTTTGCCCTTTTTCCTCTTGCTTTCTGAAATTAAACATAGGTTAAAGAGAAAACAAACATACATAAAACAGCATTCAATATTTAATACATTTTCAAACCAATTCCATAAATTTTAGCTTCCATTTTTTTAAATATATATTTACATATATTACAGTGTTTATGTGCCATTATCATAATCAACCATCTTTATTTAACTTCTCTGCCACTACTATTGACTAGACCCATTCACTTTACCTTTTTATGTTCAAGGGACTTTATCTGCTTCTACACGCTCAAGTTGTTTAATCTCATGTTTAGGGTGAAATGGTTTCATTTGATTTACGTGAACAAACTGCTCTGTTGCTGTTTCACCTTCAGTCTTCAAAATTTTATAGACCACAGGAGAGACCTTATCTATAATTCGATATGGCCCCTGCCAGGCTGCTAGAAATTTGGCATTTTTCTGTTTACCTTTTCCAAAATGAAATTTATACACCTGATCGTCCACACGATATTCCTTTACTAACGTCTTTTTATCATAATATGACTTTGCACTGTCAGCAGCTCTTTCTAAATGTTTCTGTACAAAAGCAAATGCATGTTGTAAATGCTTCCTCAGTTCATCACTGTATTCATGAACTGTGGATGCGCTACAAGTGTTTGCTCATGTGTCCTGTATAGCAGGTGTTGTGGTAAGACCATTTTCCTACCTGTTAAAACTTCATGAGGGCTAATACCTGTTGCTTTGGCAGGAGTTGATCTGATTGCCATCAGAACCAAAGGTAAGCGTAAATCCCAGCTGGAACCTGCTTCTGCCACAAATTTCTTTAAAATGTCCACAACAGACCTATTGCTGCATTCAATTCCACCTGAAGACGCCGCCCGATATGCGATATGTAGCTTTCTCTTCACACCCAGTATTTGCCATTCCTTACTCATTAGAGCACTTGTAAAATGACTTCCTCTGTCTGATTCTATTCTTTGTGGCAACACAAACCTTGAAAACACGTGGTTCACCAGCAATGCGGCTGCTGTTTGCGCACTACAATCTGGTGCAGGAATACACTCAATCCACTTTGACATCAAACATACCACACTTAAAATATACCGGTTCCCCCTGCTCGACTTCTTTACAGGCCCTACATAGTCTATTTGCAAATCTGACCATGCAAGAGTTAGGCCTCTTTTCATTAATGGAGCTCTATGTATTGGTGAAGCAGGTTTAAATTGGGCACATACTAGACATCCTCTAGTATATAATTCTACATCTTGGGACATATGTTGCCAATAAGCATAATCTTTTAGTATTTCCATTGTTTTCTGTGAGCCTCTGTGGCCTGCAGTTATAGCATCATGTGCATGGTGTAGCATTAACCCTCTGAATGAAAGGGGTACCACTCACTGTATTTGTCCTGTTATGGACTCTCTAATCATGAGTCCATCTTGTAGTCTTATTAGTTTTTTATTCTTTAATAGCACTCTCAACTCTTCTTTTCCCATACACTCATTTTCTGTTAAAGGTTTTTTTTCAGGATCTATCAAATGATTATAATACATTCCCAAAATTCGATCATTCTTTTGTGCCTCAATCAGATCTTGGTCTGGTGTATCATAACTCCACTGTACCACTGGTTGATCTGTCTCCTTTGGTGCTTTAGAATGTGTTACTGCATCAATTTGTATTTCACCCAGTAAATGTTCAATAGGTAGCAATTCTCCCATCACAGCCCCAATTTTAGCCAGGTGATCTGCCTTATCATTTCCCTCCTTATCCTCTTCTGGAGTTTTTAAATGCCCACACATTTTCCTCCAGTATATTGTTAAATCATTTTCTGACACCAATTTGTCAATGACTTGTATCATTTTTCCATGTTTAAGGGGCTTTTTATTGTATGTAATCATGCCTCTCGCTTTCCAGCCAGGTAAATATTCCACAAAGCTATTTTGTGCGTAATCAGAATCAGTCACCAGGACAATTTCACTGAATTTATTATCAACTGCAGTAGCAATTGCTTTATAAATGGCTGCCAAATCCGCTACCTGACTGCTCCTAGCACCAATTCTCATCCCTATTCTCGGGATACCTTCACACTTCAACCAGACATTCCCTATTCCTGACACTAATTGTTTATCACTGTCATTTCAATGTGAAAGGCACAACCATCAACATACACAGTTGGCAAGTCTTTGCATGTTTTTTCATCAAAAGCTTTGTGTGGTGATTGTTCAAATTCCTGCCAATTAGCTTCCACTTCTATTTCATTTGATACTGGTTCAGCTGCACAGTCATGTAAATCAGCTAAACCTTGAGCAATTGGGCTTTTTTTATTTTGGCCATATCTCACTTCTACAGGAAAACCCTGTAATGCTAGCATCCATGAGGTGATTCTGGACTGCGCTAAATTACCTGACCTAATTCTTTTACTCTCTAAAAATTGCAAAGGTTGATGATTTGTCTCAATAATCACCTTTTCTCCCTGAACAATGGGGTGGAAATGTTGTAGCGCCCACACAGTGGTTAATAGGGCCTTTTCACATTCATTGAATTTAATTTCAACTTGGGAAAATGCCTTACTTGCATATGCAATGGTTTTGTGATTCAAATCATAGTTTTGTGATAACACTGCTGACATATTCAGAGAAACCTATTTCTATAAAGAAATCCCTGTCCTTTATGGGATATGCTAAACATGGTGCCTTTACAAGACATTCCTTTAATTTAGCCACTGCCTCAGACTGCTCTTTTTCCCATTTCCAGGTTGTATTCCGTTTAAGCAGTTTAGTCAATGGTTGAGTGATTTCAGCATAATTTTCAATGAACTTTCTGTTATATCCGTCATTCCTAATAAACATTTTACCCCTTTCACATTTTGAGGATCTTTTAGTTTCTGTATGGCCTCTATTTTCTTCTTTTGTGGATTTAGTCCATGTTCAGTCACTTCATGGCCTAGAAAATTCACCTTTTTCTTGCACCATTGTGCTTTTTGTAAAGATACTTTGGTGCCTGCTTTCTGCAATTGGCCAAGAACATGTCTTATTTCATCAAAATGGCTTTTCAAGCTTTCATTTTTTATCAGGACATAATCCACATAATCCACATAAATTATGGTTCCTCTTTCTGCTGCATCAGGCATAGCCTTTCTAAAAAAATATGCCGAATTCACTCCCACTATTGACATACCCGAATGGAGTTCTAACCCATGCGTATTGAGTCTTATCAAATTAAAAGGAAAATAAATTCTGTATCTCCTCTGCCAATGGCACACACCAATATCCAGAGGTGAGATCTAATGTGGTGAACACTTTTGAACCATGTACCTGAGCTAATCGCTGATCAATGAATGGCAGTGGCCATCTTGATACTGGCACTCTTTTATTTAACTCTCTCATATCTGCACACAGTCACCATTGAACGTTTGGTTTTAACACAACTAATATAGGTGTATTGGATGTGCTATGAATGGGCCTGATGATTCCCCGCGACTCCAAATTTTTTATAATCTCTGCCAATGATTCTAAACATGCCAGCGGTAGTCTATACTGGCGTACAAATACTGGGTTTCTGCTACACCCTTCCGGAAGTGTTGCCACATGTAAATTAGCCCACAATCATAAGCATCTTTTGCAAGTACATCTTTAAACTCCATAAATATCTTCCTCAATTCATTCCTATCCTCCTCGTTGTCACATGCATCCGCTAACAAAATCTGCTCCTCTACCATTTTGGGGAATTCTGGAAAATGTTCTGGCATGGGAATCTCTGCGCTTTCCTCTAATTGTGTGGCTGTGTCTCTCTGTAAAGCTGCCACATTTAAATGTTTTGGCATATCAGCTTCCACTTCAATGGGCTGATTTTCTATTTCATTTTCATTTAAGTTAAATGTTATGCAATCCTCTTGATGACAACACACTGTCTCGCTTGAATCATAAGGGTACACAGAATGAATTTTAAATATCCCTTTGGGCTGAGAGTCCAGGTATTCTGGCAATTCACCCTTAGCATCTACATACTTTTCAGGGATATTTACAATCACCATGTTATTTAGATCAGCTGTGTAATGTGATTTTTGTATGGCCATTCCTACTGGGGAGTTTTCCTCTAAATGAATATTCTGATAACCTTTATTATTCACCATCATTTTTACAGACCCTTCACCCACATCTACCAATGGAATGTATTCATAATCCAGGCACTGCTGGTTTATGGATTCATTCAGACACACAAATGCATCAGAATCTTTCATCTGCTGTCCGTTTTTGCACTTCAGTGTTATTGCAAACTTGTGAATGCAGGGATAACAGTAGCTTTCCTCATATGTAATTCAGTTGCATAAGGGACCAGATGTGCGCAATGATAAGCCCTTCTTTTGTCTTCAAATTCAGGTGCCGGCTCACCTATGCGTGACCATATCTTTTGATTAAGGAAATCTAGCACCATACACATTCTGTGCATGATGTCATTGCCCATGTAAAAGTCATTTTGTGTTCCACACACTATCCAAACATTATGGTAAATTGTTTTTTGTCCAATGCTAATTTTCAGCATGTATCTACCTGCAATTCGGTTTTCAAAGTCTGGACCGTCCAAACCAGAGGCATGCTGGTTTTTAATCCTAAATTTCGGGAACTCCTCCCTTTCCATTATTTTTGCAACAATTTCTCGTTAATGAAGCTCCTTTCCTGTTCAAGTGCTAAAGTGACTTTTATTGTTTTAGAATAGTCATTTATCCCAACATGAACCAATGGTTGTTCATCTTCCATGTGTATTTCAGCAAGAGTGGTAATGTGTTTTTCTGAACCTGCTCTAGGAGCAGTATTCTGTTTGCATGTCTTCTCTTTTAAATAAAAACGTAAGGTGTGCTCATCTATGGCAGTTTGCCATTCTTTCCTTGGGTCTAAGTATATTTGTACAGGTAATTTTTTATTTTCACTCTGCATCTTGTCTTGACACATTAATATAACAGTGACGCTAGGTATGCAACTATTCTGGAGATACACCTCCACTGCATCCTTTGTTTTTGCAACGGTGTGACATTCATTTATATTGCTGTTTTGTTAATTTAGTTTCTTAGGTCTCAATGGTTTTTTGGTTAAGGACCCCAGTACTCCATTTACCCCATCTATGAGCGTAGATAATCTTTTCAGGCAATCTGTTCCCATAAGAAATGGAATATCACAAATGGATGTGACCAATACCTCCTGTTTCATTCTGTGTTTACCTATCTTTATGTCAACCTCGGTGGCGCCTATAATAGGCACCTCCTCCCCGTTAAAATTATGCACTGGACCTTGATTCTCCTTTACTGTGATCTGACTCTGCAGGGATCTCCCTTCATTGATACTATTTACTAATTCTTTAGACATAATTGTGGCCTGTGCGCCAGTGTCAATCATTGCAAAAGTATGGCATTTTTCTTCCACAATGATGGGAGCATAATACCTGTCTTCAACTTCCTCTAACACGCATAGGAAATGCAAATTCTTACTGATTTTGGGGCTCACCTTTCTCAGGCCTTTTTCACTTTTGGCTAAGAACATCGGTAAATGGAAAGACATTTTTCCCTCCTTTTTGCTCATTCCTGTGTGAGAGACTTTATTCATTTCCCCATGTTCAGAGGTTTTTTGGAGTGTGGCCACCGTTCGCCCAACCATCCAGGTATCATCAGAGGTCACACTACAACCCTCCAACTGAACATGTGTAACAACATCACTTGGCAATTTGTCATTGTCTAATTCTGTGCATTTGTGATTATTCAGTATGGTACCAGCCCTTTTAACCTCTTCAAAAATATCTGGTTCAAAGAATTCTTCAGGTGATTGACATGTACCCTCCTTTCGAGTTTTTTTTTTTCCTGACTGTGTTTGGAAATTGTTTGGATTGTCCAGGGAAGGAGCTATAGCATCGCCACTTACTCCCGGTTCACTGGTATTCCCCATGCATGAGTCATTTTTCTTAAACCTGTCTCTTTGTTCTTTTGGGTTTTCAGGTTTTCCTATTTTATTTGTACATATCGCCAATGTTTGATTTAGTTCTAGGTTAAACCGTACATCTCTTATAGAAGTATTTGTATTTTCTGTTACATGTTCATGTATTGGTATTTTCACTTTTAAATGATTAGGCATCTCAGAGTCATTATGCAACATTACATCAGAGCAAACTGTCTTTTCAGTGCTGCAGGTATCATAAGTACTTAGTCACTTTTCAGAAGCTGCCCGATCATTGCTATGGCCATCTCCCCCCTCCTAGGATGACTGTTTTGTGTTGTGCAGAGCTTTCCTATTTGCTCAGCCAACATTTTCACTTGGGCCTCGAGGCACTGGAATCTTTCCATCTCTCTAGAATCCTCTCTCTGTGGCCTAGATCGATATTGGCTGTTTCCCCCCTGATTGGATCTATTCTGATACCTCTCAGGAGAATGATTTCTATTGGGATGGTTCCTGAACTCTTGATTCATTTGCGGAGGGGAGCGGGGTGCACCCATCCTTTGGTTGTAGTCCCCTGGTGGGGAATCATTGCACTGACGTAAAGTGTAGTTCATGTTCTGTCTCATGTCTTGTCTCTCAGGTTGTGGGTACTGGTCCCTATGTTGATTCCCATTATCAGCAAATCGATCCACATATCGCGGTCTATCTTGATTACCATATATCATGGTATTGGGATCAAATCTGCTTTGTGTCCCCAATGTCTGATAAGGACCATCATTTCTTTGATCCTGATTTTGTCTCTGGTTATTGTTCATACCTGACATATGAGGTCGATAGCCTGCCCGGGGCCTATCTCCTAAGTACCTGGGGCTGATGTAACTCTCCCTATTACTAGGATCATGTGATTGGAACATTGTTGCAGTGTGTGATGACCTTTGTTGATTACCCCTCTGTTCAGGTGCCAAATTATTTTTACTTGGACTTTGATCAGACTCAAGGGACATTTTGGCTGACCTGATTTCCATCACTGTTGCTGAGGGTTCTTTAGATTTAGGTCTAGTATCTCTCATTTTATCACTTTCTCTACCCTGACAATAGAGTACCTCATATAGTTTTGTGCTTTGGTGTTCAATCCATTCCAGGCACTTGTCACGGTCAAATTCACGGACCAATTGGGATATGATGTCTTTCTGCAGCCCATAGAAGTAGGCAGTTTTAAACTCATTGGAATTGGGGTCAAAAGATACCTCAAAGCAAGAAAATGCTCTTTTTAAGTCTTGTTGAAAACTGGCGAGGGGATGTATTAGGCCCAGCAGTGATTGTGTAAGCGTCTTTCTTTGCCTCCTGCAATGACTGGAAAGGAGAAAAATGACGCCTAATCTCTTTTTCGAACTCCGCCCATGTCATATTCTGCTGTTCATTCAATCCTCTTATAATACTGGCCGTCGGGGCATCTAAAGTTAAATGAAAATATTGCCTGTACTGTTTCTTAGGTATCTGGAGTGCTTAAAAAATTCATGAACCGCTTCTAAGTGAGCCTCAATGCAGCATTCCCCTCCTTTTTTAAATGGTTTGATCAGGGCTTTAATGGATTTCACTATCTTTATGGGGCTACGTGTTGCAATGCATGGAATTGCACTACTTGGTGACTCAACCCTGGTTCCAGGTGTATGGGATTGGTGGCGGCCCCCAATGGGAGTATCAAATCCCCCATGGGCGCTGCAACCAAGTTCAGTCACCGGCCCAGTCACTGGGGCACTAGCCCTTTGGGTAGAAATAGAATTCACCTCAACTCCATTGAATGTGATACCCTGCCGCCTCTCCTGGGACATGGGAATGCACATTTGCTGTTCTAAGTCCTTACACTTTTTAAGGAGCCTGTTTGCTTCGTTTTGCAAATAGTTGTTTTCATCACTCATTTTATTAATTACCTCCTGCATGTCGCACATTTGCATTTGGCACTCAAATTCTTTATTCCTCTTGTCTCTTTCTTGGAGCATTTTAACCATTTCTTGTTCCGCATTTTGGAGTTCACTTTCTTTCTCATAATGTTCTTTTGTCTAATCTGGTCCACCAATGCTTTTAAGTGTACCAATTCTTGTTCACTGTCCTCAAATTGTTTCTTGCTTTTGGACAATTGAACATCAAAATCTCTGCATTTCAACTGCAGGTCTTTTTGGCATACATCCAATTCTGCTCTTAACATTTCCTGATTTTTACTTGCCCCATCTAAGTGAGTTTTTCTTTCTGCACCTCACCCTGAATGCGGTCATGCCATTCTGAGGTACTGCTTGATGACCACGTCCCATGTGCGAATAACTTTGCCTCTAAATATTGCACTAGGTCTGAGAATGTGGTTTCCCTTTGAGACATTCTGAAATTCGTTTTTAGTGACACACTGCTATTATGAAATGGGTTCCCTTTAATGTACAGATGGTGGTGTGAGACACACTTGCCACGCCCAGTAGGTGCTCTATGATCACTTTCCCAGCCAACACACCATAAATATGTAGGGTATTTTGTGTAGATTTGGGGCCCAGCGGTATTTTCTTACCGCCAGAAATAAAGTAATTCAGCAATAATCACCCCTTGCATTCAGATTGGGTTTGGTATTATAGTAATATAGTGGATATGCATTATTTCAGTACACAGATACATTTATTTGATATGCATTTCGTTGTGGTATAGTGATGAGCATAATTTCTTTGTTTTATTTGTGGCCCCAACATACAAAACCCTGTTCTTTTGTATAGACTGTTCTTGTGATCTCTAGAGGCTTCACCCTTCTACATTATTCAAGAACACCACATTTTCATATGGAATGCCACTTATGGCTGTTATCACTGATTTATCTAGACCAGTGAGCTATGCTTCCATAAAGTATTCACAATAACATGTGTTATAATCACTAATTTATTTACATTAGTAAAACTATTTCCAGAGGCCTTTCTTTCTGCTGACTCATATACGTCCAGCAAACTATTTCATTATGTTCCACTCAAAAATCACACACCCATATATACACTGAGTGGAACCACGCACACAGCTACTTATAATTGCTCATAACATTACTTTATCTGCATAGAAACTTGGCGCTTTACGCATCATTCCCTCTATGGCATAATATTTTTTTAGACACCAAATGAAACAGAAACAAGAATACTCTTAGGCAGACTGTGTTATCACAATTTCATTTTAAAATGATACATTACCATTCATGAGACAATCCTCTCTGAAATAAAAACATGAGAAAGGCAAAATGCAAGAACACCATGAATTTCATTTCATATTTGCACAAGAGAGAGAAAAAATTACATCGTTTGTTTTGCCTTCAGCTGGCAACATTAAAATGTGTCATTTGAACACAGTGAAAAGCTATCGCTACACTGCCTGTCTAAAATAGGTCTCATGCACATACCGCACCCTCACTTTTATACAAGATAATTACCAGCGCATTGTAGCTGTTTAGCACTCGAAATCCACAAACTGGTTGCTTTCTTTAAATGGCTTAAGGCTTTCCTTCAAAGCACCCCAGCGAGGACATGCTGTTCTGATCTGCGGTCTCTCAAGCCGGTGCTTAGTGACTGGAATCTCCAGCCTGGGAAAGTCAGCAATGGACTGGGACGATACCTCTCAATCAGGAAACCCCATAGAAACTCCAGCCAAGTCTTCCCCGGAGCTGTGCAAAATGTCCTCTGCCTTTCTCTCTCCCCGAGATTCTTCAGGAAACCTCTGTTACAGCCCCTAGGGTGACGTGCACCCAATAAAATTCTATCATGTCATACCCTCCTTCTTTAAACAATGGCTTGGCTTATACAGTTTAGAAACTGTATCTACTCCTTTCCTGGCATGCAGATTTTGCATTCAGCTAACACAGTGAACAGCGAAGAAAAAATGAATCCAAGTGCACGTTTAAAATGACTTTCAGAGCCTGTTTTTTCCACCTCATTTTGCACTGGAGAACACATTATGATGTTAATAAGTTAAGATCATGTTAGTACTGTTAATTATATTAGTTCATTAATCCTCCAATGTGTCTCCTGCAACAGAGGCATTTCAGGAGAAAAAAAAATGGTGCAATTGCTTGTACCGCATTATAGCAATACATTGATCTCATGCAGTGGTGCTGCACTCCAAAAACACGCTAAATAATCCTACACTACTCATTTGAGCCTTTCGCCTTGTATCTCCTGATGAAGACGTTGTCATTATACACTCTACGTCAAAACCGGTTGAGCTTACTCTTCAGGGATGTGATCTACACAACATTCTTCTTCTTAGATCCTCCCTTGCGATAGATTGTTTTTAATGGGTTCTATTGTTGTATGTTAATCAAATTTTAAACATTAAAATAATCAGACGGTATGTGATGAATGTTTATCCCACTCCCGATTGTTAGTCAATGTTAATCAATGTTGTCATTTTTAGCTATTGTTGGTTGGTTGAATGTCGCTATGTATGATGCATGGTCTGAATGCTGCACTATGAATGGTTGTTGAGATCGACTTATTTTAGCCATGTGTTATGTTTACCCATGTTGTCGTGTTATTATTATTATTATTATTATTATTATTATTATTATTATTATGTGATGTAATGATGTTCTCCAAAGTAATATGTCATTCATTGACTTTTTTAAAATATTTTCTGTATCATGGTAAATAGAAACATGTTGCTACACTTTTGTAAGCAACACAGTTTTGCTCTCTGGACATTTCTTCAGATTCTCGTGCCACCAAACAATGACATTCCCTGCAACTCAATTTAAGAAACAAGAAAATCTACCCAAGCCAACTCACAAATTGGACAACAAACCAATGGTAACCTTGGGGTAACACAGACACACCCCGTAACTCACCGTCAAACACAAGAAATTAAGGTGTCCCCACACCCTCGTGCTGCGAACAGCATGCAGGCAGTGTCCTGCCAAACACACATTCCTAAAACCAGTTGCCTCTGAAAACACCAAGTGTAACTCACATCAATGGGCCATACACACCCATACTTGTAATACACATCAATGGGCCACACACACCCATGCTCATAACACACTTAAATGGGCACACACATCCGATTAATATGCAACCCACACCCATGCTCAAAATACACATCAATGGGCCATACAGACTCATGCTCATAACTCACATCAATGGGCAACACACCCATGCTCATAGCTCACATCAATGGGCAACACACACCCATGCTCAAAATACACACATCAAAGGGCAACACAGACCAATGCCAGTAACATGCATCCAATGTACATGAAGCATCCACAGACACAAGTTTTAGAAACGTAACATAATATTTTAAAAATTCCTAAAGTCTATGCATTTTAACATTTCCTAACATTTAAAACACTTTCTTTTACAAAAGAAGCCCTAAATGTCCATGTTCCAAAAATGTTAAAACCTAAGGATCCTGAAATTCCTCATGAACATTATGCTAGCACAAACTCACATGCAGGCATTCTTATGACCTCAACAAATTATACAGGAGGATAAATATGCTACTTCAGAGTCCATGTTGTGATGTTGCCTGAAAAGCCTCAAAGCGTTAGCTCTAACATCACAAATATTTCAAACTGAACTTCGAAATACCAAGTTCCTCATTTGCAGAATCAACAACCAGGAAAAACCTCAAGCTCAAACGCATCCACTATCCTACACACACCACTACTCTCTCACTCACACCCACACAAACCATCTGAAACCGTCACAGATTACTACAATCACTCACATTGAAGCAGCACATCACCAAGTACTAAAACCTTCCCAATTATGTGAACATGTGAAAAAAAAACGGATCAAAAACAAACTGCATTGTGTGCAAGAAATAGAGATATCTTTAACCTTACACACTTAACATGAATATCAAATGTCAGTCTCTAGAAAACAAAGCAAGTGCTCTTCCTTTACCGCAGCTCCGCACTTACTTGGTGGATGTATACATTCCCCAGAGACTAGCTCTCCATGGCAGCTTCCTGACAAAACCCTGCAAATGCAAAGTCCTACCAAACTGAGATACAATCCACAAGCTGCATATGTGGCCTGAAATAGGCAGTACCATAACCAGGTCTGTGCACCTCCTTCAAATTCTTTGTAATTTCACAACAGCTGCTTGCCGCCTACTCCGAACATACGCACCCTGAATACTTCCAGTCACTGTCAATGACCCTTCTTCCTGCACTCTACTCCAATAAGGTGCTGCCAACGTCATTGCGCCAGAGAAACATGCGGCGCGAGGTGCTTTGCTCATAAATTTACCATTGCTCTCTGTCCCACAACAAAGGTCTTGAGCAAGGTGCAATTGAGAAGTGCATGGCGTCACCGGAATTAGAATACAAACGTGGCATTGCTGAGCTGTACATAATGGTGCCAGCATTCTACAAGCAACCAGCAACACTCCCAGCAGTACCAGTGATGTCACCAGTTCTACCTGCTAGACAGAGCTGCGCAGAGCTCCGCAGCACGAACGGTCATCTTAGCAGCTCAGCGACTGCTCGCCCATGCTGTTGAAAATGCACACTGCGAGATGCTCCCACCGATTTCATGTAAACACAAGAGTTATCCAAAGACCATCCACCATCTTCACATGTGGGTATCAACCACTCGACACTTCAGCAGGCTTGTACACAACGGACATTTGGCTGAGATCTCCTTTTCCGCAATTCCAACCAGGACGGAATTCACCAAAAGAAAGCACTAATATACCACAGTGCCAGATGCTGCTTGACATCCTTAGTGGCACAGCTGCAACAGTATGAGATGCTCTGGCTACTACTTTAGCCACATGCTAAACCTTGGGACCTGAAGGTTCTCTTCACCGTCCAGTATGCTCCTCCAAGTTATGTCCTTGGGGTATGTCCCAGTGCTTCCCAACAGAAGCCCTAACAGGTGCTCTCTCCCCCCTCGGCGGTGGGGCTCATCATGGGTGGCAGTGGGCTCCCTCCCCTTTTCCCAATGTCTCTTGATCCTGCCCTGCACCCCCTGCAGCAGTCTCCTTTCTCCTTAATACATCTCCTTACTCCTTTCTCTTCACTCTCTCTCTGGCCCCAAAAACACAGGTACCTTCTTTCCAGGTTTCTTGAAGATCACCTTGTCACCAATTTATGTTATGACCCTAGGCAGGGTCAGCAGGTTAAAAGGATATGCTGGAGGCCAGGAGTGTTCATCAGTTGGTTTAATCAGGTGTCATCAGGAGATTCTTCAGTAATTACAGGATCAGAGTGGAGCCCACTGGCTCCCACCATCCAGGCTATTTTTATTTATTTATTTATTTATTACATTTGTTACTCGCCCAGACCCTAGGGTATCACGGCGAAAGATACAGGAGAGTTCACTCATTATTATACAATGTTGCAGTTACAAAAACAAATACATTTTTTTTTTACATAGGTTACAAGAGATCATGTAGTCATATACCAGATTCCATATGGTCAGTTAGCCCTTCCCATTTTGTTTCAGCACTATTTGCATTATTACGGCTGCCTAATCAGTGTAGTTGGTCATGGGAGGGTAGGGCTTGAGTGGTTAATATTTATTGAATAACCAGGTTTTCAATGCTTTTTTGAATTTTCGTAAGGAATCCTCGTATTTGATACTCAGAGGTAGAGTGTTCCAGTGCGAAGGGGCTAGAACTTTGAAACTGCTTCCTCCTGCTCTGCTGTATTTGTATTGAGGAACTTCTAAGAGGGCCAGATTATTAGATCTCAGCGACCTGCATGACATTTTTTTTTTATGGAATTGTTGAGGTAGCTGGGCGCTTTGTTGGTGGTACATTTGTAGACGATACTAAGAGTTTTGAATATGATCCTTGCTTCAATTGGCAGCCAGTGGTTTTCTCTTCTAGTACTGGATATATGTTCAGATTTCTTCATCCCTAAAGCCGCTCTAAGGGCTTTGTTCTGTAGTAATTGAATTTTGTTTAAATTGGTTTTGGACGTTCCTAGGAAGAGGATGTTACAGTAATCTAGTTTTGTTAGGATTAGGGCTCTAGCCAGGGTGATGCAATTTACAGGGGTGAGAAATTGCCGACTGAGTGCAATAAGTTTTGCTGTGTAGGCTGTGGACGAGGAAAGGGCTGCTATTTGTTTGTGCATGGAGAGGTTGGCGTTAATGTAGAGACCTAACGTTTTCACTTGTTTAAGTACTGGGATCCGGGCACCGTCGATGTTAATATGAGAGTAGTCCGGGTGAAGGGTACTTATTCTTTTTTGGGAGCCCACAATGAGGACCTCCGTTTTCTCATCATTTAGGCAGAGACTGTTCAGGGCCATCCAGTTTTGGATTATGGAGTAAACTTTATTGATGGTGATGGTATCTTGGGTGTAGTCGCCTGTAATAGGGATGAGGATCTGTGTGTCATCTGCAAAATTGGTGTAAATGACACCCATATCGTCTAAGGCTGAGAATAAGAGTTTAGTATATGCGTTATAGAGGGTGGGGAGAGGCAGGATCCCTGTGGGACTCCAATGGGTACTATTATGGGGTCTGCTGCAAAGTTTCCAATGGCAACTCTGGATGTACGGTCGGTGAGAAAGGATTTGATCCAGTGTGTGGCGTTGTTGGAAAGATTAAAATCTTTTTTTAGAGTGTTGCATAGTTTGTCATGATCTACCAAATCGAATGCTGCTGATAGGTCCAGTAGCAG
Source organism: Ambystoma mexicanum (assembly GCF_040938575.1). Classification (NCBI taxonomy): domain Eukaryota; kingdom Metazoa; phylum Chordata; class Amphibia; order Caudata; family Ambystomatidae; genus Ambystoma; species Ambystoma mexicanum. Next base: position 974,442,958 of record NC_090922.1, read on the forward strand.
TAGTGTGGCTAGTTTGCCTGAGTCTCTAATAGAGTCCATTTGGATTTTAAGATCCAGGAGGGCTGCCTCTGTGCTGTGATTAGGCCTAAAGCCTGATTGTCTGGCTCCTAGGAGGTTATTTTGTTCTAGATGGGTTTGTAGTTGGTTGTAAGCTATTTTATCAATGAATTTAAGTAGAAATGGGACAGTCGTTATAGGCCGGTAGTTTGTGGGCACTGGAGGGTCTAGAGTGGGCTTTTTTAGTAGAGGGGTGACCCAAGCCGCTTTAATGCTGACTGGGACCTGATTTGTGGAAAAGGAGGCATTAACAAAGTTGGTGATTATAGGCGTGAGGGTGGGGGCACAGAGTTTAGTTAGGTGTGCTGGAAAGTTATCTCCTTTGCAGTTGGACGCTTTAAGTTTGGATATAGTATTAAGTACTGTATCATGAGAGACTGATGTAAAGTTGAAGAGGGGGGTGGTATTTTCTATGATCGTGGAGATCTGGTTGGCCGTGGAGTGTTTGTCGGACAAGAGGTTTCTTTTGGAGATCATTTTGTTTTGTAATAGTTTAATTTTAGTGGCCAAGGCATCTTGGATAGTGGTGCACCATTCTTTACTAGGTTTGACTGGGTTAATTATGGGGATTGGATTCTCCAATTCCTTGAGTATGGTGAATAGCTCCTTGCTATCGGAGGACGCATTACTAATTCTAGTATTTTAGGCATCTGCTTTATGGGCGATGATGGCTGATTTATAGGTTTTGTTTGCAGAGTTGAATTCTTCCAGGGCTTCTGAGGTGTGGTTTTTCTTTAGGCGGTGTTCAAGCGATCTTTTGATCAGTCTAAGAGAGACTAATTCCTCGTTGAACCAAAAGGACTTTTTGTCATTGCGTTTGGTTTTGTTAACGCAGGGTGCTAGGGCGTCAATAGTACTGGTAAGACAATTATGGTAATGGTCTGCCAGGGCACAATGTTTTTTGGTGGTGATGATCTTGTATGATACATAATCTCAACTGTTTGAAAGTGAATTGATATGAGATATAAAGTTTTACTCCAATGCGCCAACCTTTAGGGTTAAATTCATTACGGTGAGTCTTCAAATTGTAGATCCAATTAATGATTTATGAAAAGGAACAAGAAAAACATGGAATCTTCAATGTATTAGTTCTGTTTTGTAGTACTTCTTATTGTGAATTCCACATGTTTCCATCACATGTAAAGTTCTATTCAGTCCAAGTGTTAACTTCACACTTAAAAATTCAATAAGCAATGGTTCTCAATGAATAATATCAGTTTTCACACTTAATTGTTTTAGTTCCCTCTCGACACGTGTTTCCCCATTGTTAATTTGCAATGGTTCATCAGGAGAGCAAATCCTAGTCAATTTAACATTATAAAAAGAAAAGGAAAAAGAGAGAAAAAAAGGAGAGATACCGTTGTCACTATTGTTATTTAAAGAAAAAGAAAATATTTTTTTGATAATATCAAATAATGTATTGTTTCATGACTCACCCAATTCAGTTCCTTCATATACACTTTATATAATGCAAAGGCATTGGAAGAGCTTGCGAAAAAGGAAACAGAACTTAATAAAATGCCGCACTCTGAGGAGGGGAAACAACTTTGTGCCAAAATCAACGAATCGTTGCTTGTATATGAAGATGATATTAAGCAACCAAAGCATTGCAAGTTTATCAGGGATAACATTGACTATGAAACAGGCAGGATCTTTACGTTTGCCAGAAGATTTGATTCACTACGCAAAAAACCAGCAATCCAGCCTACAGCTGGTGGTGATCTTGGTTCTATCTCGTCTGAATCAGATGTCTCAGTTTTTGAAAATGAGGAGCCCTCTGTTAGACTAAATTTTTTAGACGAGATGAGACTGCTATGCCAGGATGGGAAGAATCAGAAGCAACGGGGAATGGGGCGAGGCAGAGGAAAAGGAAGAGGAAGGGGACAGAAATCCCGAGGAGGAAAACAACTCGGCGAGGCCAGCGTGGGAAACGGCCCAGAAGCATGCCAAGAGAGCAGAGCAACGTGCTCTGGAACCAAAAAATAACCACTGACAATATGAAGCTGTGTCAAATTATCAATCAGTCCTCTCATGTCCTCACCAAAGCCCAAACCTCGGTCCTCTCACTTGGACTTAACTTTTGCCCCACTAAAGAATTTGACTATGTCCAGTCACGCATTGACCTGGATAAATTTATCCGAAAGATCAGACTCAAGAATTTTTTTTCTTTAAATCCAACTGTGCCAAAACCATCAACAACTCGTATTGGCCATACCAACCTTCTGATCTCTGATATCCCATCTCTCATGGACCTGGCCTGTCTTGAAGACTCTGACTATGATCCCTCAAATGCGTGTCTTGCTGATTTTGGCATTGACCCTGACTGGGATGTACGCACCAAACTCAAGGGTAAATCTAAATTCAATCCACAGTTCCCTGTTGGTGGATGTATTGAAGCATTCTATGATTTGTGCATTAGTGATTTCAGAAAACTACGGAGAAGTACCATCAAGAGCAAACACAATCTCACTTCTGCTCAACTCATGGCCATCGGCGAATTACAAAGCTTGCCGAACATTATTATTAAACCGGCCGATAAGGGCTCAAATATTGTAATTCAAGATCGAGTACATTATGTAATGGAGGCCAATCGTCAACTCAAAGATCGACTGTGTTATGCCCAACTTTCGAAAAATCCCTATTGTAACATACAGTCTGAACTCAAAAACTTATGTACCAAATGGGTTGACATTGGCCTCATAGATGATGATTTTGATACATTTTTAGCTCCATCCTGTTTCACTATACCTACAATCTATTTTTTACCCAAAACTCACAAATCTCTTGTTCATCCACCGGGCAGGCCTATTGTTACTCTGTTTGGTTCTCTCCTTGAGCATTTGGCCCAGTTTGTTGACGAAACTTTATTTCCCCTTGTGTCAGTTCTACCTTCTTATTTGCGGGATACCAAAGATTTTCTACAACATATTTCAAACATACCCTGGGAGGATGGTTTGCTTCTAGCAACCCTTGATGTTGTCTCCCTCTATACCTCCATTGACCATCAAGTTGTAATGGGTGCCTGCAAATATGTTCTCGATACCCGCTCATTGAATTTCCACAGTCACAGTTCCATGATTCTTGAAATGCTCTCTTTCTGCCTAAATAACAATGTTTTCTTGTTCGAGGGTTCTTTTTTCCGTCAGGTAAGGGGCTCTGCCATGGGTAGTACTTTTGCTCCTTCATATGCAAACCTGACAATGGGATGGTGGGAGGCCACTTTCCTCAGTGATCTACTTGCATCTAGCTTTGCCATACATATTGTCGCCTGGTGGCGATACATCGACGATGTATTCGTCATATGGAAGGGGACCGAAGTTGAATGGCAATCATTTGTGAAACAGATTAATACCAACATGTCTAATCTGAGCTTCACAGAGTGTAACAGCACGACTGAAATTGGCTATGTTGATATAGTGGTGACTCTTGAAAGATCTGGCCTTCATACAGCACTATACAAAAAACCATCTAACACCGGTCTGCCCTTACATGCCACAAGCTGTCATCCTACGTCATGTAAACACAGTATTCCATATGGGGAATTTATTAGATATCGTTGGAATTGCACAGATCTAGCATCTTTTGATCATCATTGTGCCTTGGCGGCTTCAGATTTTGTTAAGCAAGGCTATGAGCGCAGAATCATAGAATTGGCCTACACTAAAGCACGTGGACTATGCAAGGACCGCCTATTGTATGGCATTAAGCCTTCCAGAACTGCTGTCAATGATGAACCCCGTCTGATTGTCACATTTGACAATGCTTCCAATCATGTTCGCAAAATTATAGAGCGACATTGGCGGGTTCTCATCATTGACAAAGACTTATGTCCTCTGCTTTCCAAACGTCCTACCATCGCATACAAACGTGTACCCTCGCTCAGTGATAAACTGGTCTCTAGCTTCTTGCCACCTATCAATACCAATCCATCTCTCATGAAATCATTGATGGAATCCCCCATAGGCTTTACTAAATGCTTCAAATGTAAGGCCTGTGCTCATGCCATTGCATGTAAAGCCTTTTTGCATCCGGTCATCCAATGCAACCAGTTAATCAAACATTCAATGAATTGTGATACCACTTTTGTGCTTATGTGCTCTCATGTCCATGCATGAGATGGTATTTCGGGAGTACCACATGTAAGCTTAAGCTCAGAATATTACAGCATCTTAGGGCAATTAAAAACTCCGATCCTGCATACCCTATGGCCAAGCACTTTAAACAAGAACACAACAATGACCTTTCTCTCCTTAAATTCTTCACAGTGGCGCACATTCCGATCCACCCTAGAGGTGGGGACCGTGTGCTAAAGCTAAGACAGCTAGAGACCAAATTTATTTTGGATCTCGACACCAAGTTCCCCAATGGTCACAATCTCGACGAGGAGCTTTATACGTTTTTAGGCACATAAGAGACTATTGTTCGCTAATTGTTTGTGTTGGATTGGCTTTCCTTCAGTTATCAATCCATTTCTGATTATATTTAGATGATGGGACTGTGCTTTTTCATTAACGAGTGTTGTTTCTTTTGTTTTTTGGAATGAACATGTTGTTCCCATTTTACTTTTCAGTCCCTGACCTGTGCTCATGTTTCATCTTTTTCCCATTACCACTATGATGGCTATATTACCACTAAGGTTTATAAATGGGATTGGTCTTACTCTTAGTCTTATTTCTTAAACTGCAATATTCATGACCTAGCGGGACATTTGACACTTTTTATTTATTTTATTATATTTTATTATTTTTTGTTGTAGTCTTTGATGTTAATATCTTGGTGCTTCTTAACACCCTCTCCATCTTGGTTACCTGGTTGTACAAGATCATTTCAAATTTGCATGCTTCAGTCGAGGTATTCAGCTAGCCTTACAAAAGTGTTCATCTATGCAAGTTACGATACCATCTGCCAATTAATCTGCCAAACTGCTGCTAATTATAGTTGCCTACGCGATTTTGCCCATTTTTGTACAACCTTTATGCTGCTTCTGATTGACTTGCACTTGCACTTTATGTCAATATGGCCTACGTGATCTTGCCGGTTTGCACATTTTTTCATGTTGCTTTTGACCGACTTGCACTTGCACTTTATGTCATTACTGGTTAGAATATGAAATGTCCTTTGATTTATTTGTAACAATCATTGTTGCCCTGTATTGTATTATCAGAAATGCAATTCTGATCATTTTTTTACATATTTTCGTATCTGATCACCCTACAAGATTGATGGTCCCTCCATGACTATTTTATCGGCACTGAGCCATTGGAACCGTCAACAATGACAATATGATGCAATGTTTGCTATTTTGCACATGTTTATGCTGCTATCTAGAAGTGTTCCCAACTGAATTAGCAATGTTCCCAATTTGGATTTAGGTGCTGCGCCCAATAGCCTCTTTGAGGAAAGTTACATTTAGAAGTGTCCCCAACTGCATTTAGAAGTGTTCTCAATTTGCATCTAGAAGTGTTCCCAATTGCATTTTGAAGTGTTCCCAATTGCATTTAGCTGCTGCGTCCAATAGCCTCTCTGAGGAAAGTTGCATTTAGAAGTGTTCCCGAATTGCATTAGTAGTGTCCCAATCGCTTTCTGAAGTTGCGCCCAATTGTCTCTCTGAGGAAAGTTGCATTTAGAAGTGTTCCCAATTGCATTAGTAGTGTCCCAATCGCTTTCTGAAGTTGTGCCCAATTGTCTCTCTGAGGAAAGTTGCATTTAGAAGTGTTCTCAACTGCATTTAGAAGTGCTCCCAACTGCTTTTACTAGTGTTCCCAATTGCTTTTAGAAGTTGCACCCAATAGCCTCTTTGAGGAAAGCTGCATTTAGAAGTGTTCTCAACTGCATTTAGAAGTGTTCCCAACTGTATTCTGAAGTTGCGCCAAATAGCCTCTCTGAAGAAAGTTGCAACTGCATTCTTGAAGTGTTCCCAATTGCTTTCTTGAAGTGTTCCCAATTGCATTCTTGAAGTGTTCCCAATTGCATTTAGAAGTGTTCCCAATTGGATTCTGAAGTTTAGGTGCTGCGTCCAATAGCCTCTCTGAGGAAAGTTGCATTTAGAAGTGTTCCCAATTGCATTAGTAGTGTCCCAATCGCTTTCTGAAGTTGCGCCCAATACCCTCTCTGATGAAAGCTGCACTTAGAAGTGTTCTCAACTGCATTTAGAAGTTCTCCCAACTGCTTTTACTAGTGTTCCCAATTGCTTTTAGAAGTTGCACCCAATAGCCTCTTTGAGGAAAGCTGCATTTAGAAGTGTTCTCAACTGCATTTAGAAGTGTTCCCAACTGTATTCTGAAGTTGCGCCAAATAGCCTCTCTGAAGAAAGTTGCAACTGCATTCTTGAAGTGTTCCCAATTGCTTTCTTGAAGTGTTCCCAATTGCATTCTTGAAGTGTTCCCAATTGCATTTAGAAGTGTTCCCAATTGGATTCTGAAGTTTAGGTGCTGCGTCCAATAGCCTCTCTGAGGAAAGTTGCATTTAGAAGTGTTCCCAATTGCATTAGTAGTGTCCCAATCGCTTTCTGAAGTTGCGCCCAATACCCTCTCTGATGAAAGCTGCACTTAGAAGTGTTCTCAACTGCATTTAGAAGTGTCCCCAATTGCTATTACTAGTGTTACAAATTGCATTTAGGTGTTGCGCCCAATTGTCTCTCTGAGGAAAGTTGCATTTAGAAGTGTTCTCAACTGCATTTAGAAGTGTTCCCAATTGCTTTTACTAGTGTTCCCAACTGCATTTAGAAGTTGCACCCAATAGCCTCTTTGAGGAAAGCCGCATTTAGAAGTATTCTCAACTGCACTTAGAAGTGTCCCCAATTGCTATTACTAGTGTTACAAATTGCATTTAGGTGTTGCGCCCAATTGTCTCTCTGAGGAAAGTGGCATTTAGAAGTGTTCTCAACTGCATTTAGAAGTGTTCCCGATTGCTTTTACTAGTGTTCCCAATTGCATTTAGAAGTTGCACCCAATAGCCTCTCTGAAGAAAGTTGCATCTAGAAGTATTCCCACTTACATTTAGTAGTGCTCCTAACTGCATTTAGCAGTGATACCAATCGCATTCTGAAGTTGCGCCCAATAGCCCCTCTGAGGAAAGTTGCATTAAGAAGTGTTCCCAATAACACTAGTGGTGTTCCCAATCGCATTCCGAAGTTGCGCCCAATAGCCCCTCTGAGGAAAGATCCATTTAGAAGTGTTCCCAATTGCATTAGCAGTGTTCCCAATTGGATTTAGGTGTTGCGCCCAATTGCCTCTCTGAGAAAAGTCACACTTAGAAGTGTCCCCAACTGCATTTAGAAGTACTCCCAACTGCACCTAGCAGTGTTCCCAATTGCATTTGAAATGTTCCCAATTGCATTTTGAAGTGTTCCCAACTGCACCTAGAAGTGTTCCCAATTGCATTTGGAAGTGTTCCCAATTGCATATGGAAGTGTTCCCAATTGCATTTTGAAGTGTTCCCAATTGCATTTAGTAGTGTTCCCAATTGCATTTAGGCGCTGCGTCCAATAGCCTCTCTGAGGAAAGTTGCGTCCAATAGCCTCTCCGAGGAAAGTTGCATTTAGAAGTGTTCCCACCTAGAAATATTCCCAATTGCATTTTGAAGTGTTCCCAATTGCATTTTGAAGTGTTCCCAATTGCATTTAGTAGTGTTCCCAATTGCATTTAGGCGCTGCGTCCAATAGCCTCTCTGAGGAAAGTTGCATTTAGAAGTGTTCCCAATTGCATTAGTTGTGACCCAATCGCTCTCTGAAGTTGAGCCCAATAGCGTCTCTGAGGAAAGCACCTAGAAGTGTGCCCAATAGCCCCTCAGAAAAGTTGAATCCAGAAACGCACTTAGAAGCTGCATCTAGAAGTATACCCAACAAGCTAAACTGCGAATCTAGAAGTGCGCCCAACAACCTGTCTATGCAACTCTAACCTAGAAATAACTAACAGTATAACTGCGCAATGTAGAATCTAAATGGTGACTACAAAGTTGATTTAGATCCACACAATACCGTCCCTGTATAAAGGCGAATTGGAAAAGTCCACCACCACCGTGCCCTACCCAATCCTATTCAGTATAACCAACAGTACCACTGTATATTATTGAATCCAAAACTGTGACTAATAATCTAACACCCCCTCTAAGCAAATAGAATCTAGAGGCAGACCGAATATCCTCCTGGGGACAAACAAACTTAGAAGTGAACCCAATAAACTAAAACAATATCTATCTACAACTGTAACTAGAAAAGCACCAATTAAACCTACTACCATCTTCAAGCAGATGAACCTTGAAGCGTACCTAAAAGCATGTCATCACCGATCTTAGAACTACAATCAGAAAACCCTCCTAAACCATCCTTTAAGCTTACACCAATCATGAGTGCACCCACTCCACCAGAATCAGTCAGAAACATCTCCCATGGACCACCCCCTTCCTCCGATCAGTCTTCCTTCCCATCCCGCCCCCCCGAAACCCCCGCACCCTCTCCCTCTCTCCCTGCCTTTCCCCTCTCCAAACACCAAGCCAGGGGAGCACGATGGCGAACCACCCACCCTAAAACCACTCTTCCCCTGAACCCCACTCCCGACCCACCAGCACTCCCCATACCCGCTCCCATCACTATCATACCTAGCACACCCCACCCTGCAATCACCCACCTCCCGCCCTCCCCTCATACCCCTGCCATCACCCACCTCCCGCCCTCCCCTCATACCCCTGCCATCACCCACCTCCCGCCCTCCCCTCCTACCCCTGCCACCCTCCCCCCCCGACCACACCGTTTCCCCTCCCTAAAAACTGCACGGCTAGCCCTAGCAAGAACCGAAGCTGCCTCCTGCTCACCCTCCGACCCCCCAACTCTCTCCCACACACCAGTCGCAACAAAGAAACTAAAGAGGAAACGTTCTTGGTCAACCTCAATCTCCCAGCACTCCTCGCCTCCCCTGGCTCGACCCATCACCTCTATCCCGCAATCCCCTCCTTCCCCGTCGCTTCTCCCTCGATTTCTCATCAACTCCAACTGAAACTCCTAACCGCCAACATCCCTCTTCCAAACCCACCAATCAAAACCCGAACATCCTATCACACACTGCCTCCCAACCCCTCCCGAACCCTGCCAATCTCACTGCTCGCCCACTATTCCCATCTATCACCACCCACCCTACCCCTTTCCGTCCACACCACCCACCACCGCCCCGTCCCGCTCCAGCACCGAGACCATCCTTAGCTGCCGATGTGAACTGCATCCTATTTAACGCCCGATAGGTAGCAAAAAACAGACATTCCATCTTTGACCTCCTCTCCTCTGCCACACCAGACCTAGTTTTCATCACCGAAACCTGGTTCTCTGATGACTTCGGCCCAATCGCTAATGAAGCTTTTCCTCCGGACTACTCCCTCATCCCACTGAACCGCACGTCCAGGGGAGGAGGGGTAGCATTCGTCTTCAAATCCCTCTTCCGCGCCTCAATCATCGACAACCAACCCTCCATTCCATCCTGCGAATCGCTCCTTGTTAAACTATCCCTCTCCCTTTCACTCTCGTACAGCTTCCTAATAATCTACAGGCCCCCTGGCTATGATAGACACTTCGCAAACAACCTTTGCGACTCCATCTCCACCCTCCAACTAAACCATCCCAACCTCACCCTTCTTGGAGACTTCAACATATGGCTCGACATCCCCACCAACCCCATGACATACTCCCTAATTGACGGTTTAGATGCAATTAATCTCCAACCCCACATAAACGGCCCGACTCATTATAAAGGACACACTCTTGATGCCATCTTCAGCTCCAACACCCTGATTCATCTAATGCCGCCCACACCTATCATCTGGTCCGACCACTTCATTCTCTCGTTCGCCATCCACTCACCTGAACCCCTTCCCATACTCGTATCTGAACCTCCGAACATTCGCAAAAGCTGGAAGAAACTAATAATCACCCCGGACCTAGCCGAGGCACTCCTCCAGTCTCCACAACCTACCTGCCATCTCAACAATCAACTAACCCCTGAGGCCTTTGATTCATGGCTCAACTCATCCCTGATGCGCCTGACCCCCTCGTGCAAACCATCAACCCGACTTGGCCTTTTCCCCAGATGGTTCACTCCTGAGCTAAAAAACACTAAACGACATTACAAATACCTAGAACGCAAATGGCATAAAGAGAAAACCCAAGACAGCAGGACCACCTTGGCACAACACCTGTACCAGTACAAAGCCGAAATCCGGAAAGCAAAAAAAGCCCACTACAACTCACAAATCCTAAACTGCAAAAACCCATGCAAAGAACTTCACAAAATTATCTCCGAATTCACCAAACCGGCATGTAACACAACCATCCCGACCGCGTCACAATCACTATGTGACTCACTCTCCCTCCATTTGTACTCCACGGCCATTGAAAGGACAAAATCTCTGACCACCAAACAGGCTCTCTTACAACCACCAGGCAATCCTCAGCCCGTACCAGCCAGCCCTCCAACTGCGACCACTACGCAACCAACGTTCGAATCCTTCAGTCCAATATCACCAGAACAATTTCTCAAACTCCTATCCGACCGCAAGCCATCTGGATCAACACTAGACCTTTGCCCAGCCACAACCCTTAAAGAAATCTTTGCCTCCACCTGCGCAGGAGAACACGCAAGATCTATCATAAACGCCTCCCTTTCTTCCGGTATCTTTCCAGATGCATTCAAATTAGTGTACGTCAAACCTCTGATTAAAAAACCCTCACTCGACCCTCTCGAACCAAAAAACTACCGCCCGATCTCTAACACCAGGTTCCTTGCCAAACTCATTGACCGAACAGCCTACTCCCAACTAAACGCCTTTGTTGAAGCCAACAATCTTCTAGACCCCGCCCAATCAGGATTCAGATCTTGCCATGGAACTGAAACCACCCTAACCTCGATCTGGGATGACCTAAAAATGACTGCTGACTCTGCAGGATGCGCCGCACTAATCCTTCTCGACCTATCAGCCGCCTTTGACACGATCAATCACTCAATACTCCTTGACCGCCTCCACTCCCTAGGAATCCGTGGAACCGCCCTTAAATGGATAGCCTCATTCCTCAAAGACAGGCACCAAATAGCGACACTCTCCAACTTTACATCACAAGCCCGACCAGTTGACACAGGAGTCCCACAAGGAGCATGTCTATCCGCCCTCCTGTTCAATCTCTACCTGACCACCCTCCCACCAATAATTCGTGCTCACAACATCCTGTGTTACAATTACGCAGATGACACTCAACTAATTCTAAAGTTCCTGAACGCGAAACCCAACTCCCAACCTGACCTGACCTCTTGCCTCCTTAACATCGAGCGCTGGATGACCCAAAGCCACCTCCTGTTAAACCCCTCCAAAACAGAAATCATGGTCTGCGGCAACTCAGATTTTCTTCCGCACCCACTACCCTGGCCACCCGCCATGGGCAACTCACCGACCCCCTCTAACACAGTAAAAAATCTTGGGTGCACCCTAGACTCCGACCTAACACTCTCGCGCCAAGTCAACAATGTCTCTAAGTCCTGCCACTACCACCTCAAAAACCTTAGGCGCATCTTTCCATATCTCTCATTCCCTAACAGAGTCTCCGCGGTCCAATCAATCGTCATATCCCGACTGGACTATGGTAACCCCCTGTACCTCGGAATTCATGCCTACCAACTGAATAAACTACAAAGAGCACAAAACGCAGCAGCCAAAGTGCTTCTCGCGCTCGGTCCAAGGGACCACGTATCCCCTGCCCTTAAGACACTGCACTGGCTTCCAGTAGCCCGTAGGGTAGCTTTCAAAACCCTATGCCTCACCCACCGAGCTCTACATAAAACTGGACCCCATTATCTTCAAAAAAAGCTAATACCTTATCACCCTACCCGCACCCTTAGATCAAGCTCAGCCGGCCTCCTAGTAATTCCTAAAACAAACTCAGTCAGGTTAGGCGGAGCATCATTCTCAGCCCTGGCCCCAACCCTGTGGAACTCGCTCCCACCCCACATCCGCCAAACTCAGGACTTAACGGCCTTCCGCAAACTACTGAAAACCTGGCTCTTTCCCTAAAACCAACCAGCCCCTAACCACCATCATCCCAAAAAAAGAAAAAAAAAAAGAAGAAAAAAAAAAATATATTAAAATAAATAAATAAAATAACTGAACCAGATTGTAACCTACATTGACAAACAGAACTAAAACGAATAAACTAGATGTAAACAGGGAAATGATTAAATAGAAAAAGAATCACTGAATAATGGAAAGAAGAGAACGTGGAGAGCGGATGAACAAGGAGAGCGGATGAGCATAGAGGGCACGACCGGATGAGTAGAAAGAACAATTGAGTATGGATGAATATAGATGAGTATGGATGAATGTGAGGATAAATGCTGTTGGCAAATGAGCCTGGAGAATGTGCAGAGCGCAAGATCATGCAGAACGGAAGAGCGCTGAGAACAGAGGCACATATAGAGCGGAGAAATGTGGGGAACAACCGAATGGGGGGAGAGACTGAGTGTGGGGAGCGTATGAATGTATGGAACATATGAGTGTGGGGAGTGTATGAATGTGAGTAGCGGATGAGTCTGGAGAGCGGATGGGTCTGGAGAGCGGATGGGTCTGGAGAGCGGATGGGTCTGGAGAGCGGATGGATCTGGAGAGCGGATGGATCTGGAGAGCGGATGAGTCTGGAGTGCGGATGAGTCTGGATAGCGGATGAGTCTGCAAAGCGCATGTGTCTGGAGAGCGGATGAGTCTAGAGAGCAAATGATTGTAGAGCACATGAACACGGAGTCTGCAAAGCGCATGTGACTGGAGAGCGGATGAGTCTAGAGAGCAAATGATTGTAGAGCGCATGAGCACGTGGACTCAGATGAATGTCGAGAGTGGACGAGTGTCGAGAGCTGATGAATGAAAAGGGCAGAAATATGTGGAGGATGAGAGGGCGGAGGAGAGAATAGCTGAATGTGGGAATGGCCGAGTGTGGAGAATGGCTGAGTGTGGGAATGGCTGAGTGTAGGGAATGGGCGAGTTGTGAGGAATGGCTGAGTGTGGGGAATGGCTGAGTGTGGGGAATGGCTGAGTGTGGGGAATGGCTGAGTGTGGGGAATGGGCTGAGTGTGGGGAATGGCTGAGTGTGGGGAATGGCTGAATGTGGGGAATGGCTGAGTGTGGGGAATGGCTGAGTGTGGGGAATGGCTGAGTGTGGGGAATGGCTGAGTGTGGGGAATGGCCGAGTGTGGGGAATGGCCGAGTGTGGGGAATGGCCGAGTGTAGGGAATGGCCGAATGTGGGGAATGGCTGAGTGTGGGGAATGGCTGAGTGTGGGGAATGGCTGAGTGTGGGGAATGGCTGCGCGTGGCCGATGATTGAGTGTAGGGAAAGGCTGAGTGTGGAGAATGGCTGAGTGTGGAGAATGGCTGAGTGTGGAGAATGGCTGAGTGTGGGAATGGCTGAGTGTGGGGAATGGCTGAGTGTGGGGAATGGGCTGAGTGTGGGGAATGGCTGAGTGTGGGGAATGGGCTGAGTGTGGGGAATGGCTGAGTGTGGAGAATGGCTGAGTGTGGAGAATGGCTGAGTGTGGGGAATGGCTGAGTGTGGGGAATGGCTGAGTGTGGGGAATGGCTGAGTGTGGGGAATGGCTGAGTGTGGGGAATGGGCTGAGTGTGGGGAATGGCTGAGTGTGGGGAATGGCTGAATGTGGGGAATGGCTGAGTGTGGGGAATGGCTGAGTGTGGGGAATGGCTGAGTGTGGGGAATGGCCGAGTGTGGGGAATGGCCGAGTGTAGGGAATGGCCGAATGTGGGGAATGGCTGAGTGTGGGAAATGGCTGAGTGTGGGGAATGGCTGCGTGTGGCCGATGATTGAGTGTAGGGAAAGGCTGAGTGTGGAGAATGGCTGAGTGTGGAGAATGGCTGAGTGTGGGAATGGCTGAGTGTAGGGAATGGCTGAGTGTGGGGAATGGCTGAGTGTGGAGAATGGCTGAGTGTGGGGAATGGCTGAGTGTGGGGAATGGTTGAGTGTGGGGAATGGCTGAGTGTGGGGGAATGGCTGAGTGTGGGGGAATGGCTGAGTGTGGGGGAATGGCTGAGTGTGGGGCAATGGCTGAGTGTGGGGCAATGGCTGAGTGTGGGGCAATGGCTGAGTGTGGGCAATGGCTGAGTGGGGGAAATGGCTGAGTGGGGGAAATGGCTGAGTGGGGGGAATGGCTGAGTGGGGGGAATGGCTGAGTGGGGGGAATGGCTGAGTGGGGGGAATGGCTGAATGTGGGGAATGGCTGAGTGTGGGGAATGGCTGAGTGTGGGGAATGGCTGAATGTGGGGAATGGCTGAGTGTGGGGAATGGCTGAGTGTGGGGAATGGCTGAGTGTGGGGAATGGCCGAGTGTGGGGAATGGCCGAGTGTAGGGAATGGCCGAATGTGGGGAATGGCTGAGTGTGGGGTATGGCTGAGTGTGGGGAATGGCTGAGTGTGGGGAATGGCTGCGCGTGGCCGATGATTGAGTGTAGGGAAAGGCTGAGTGTGGAGAATGGCTGAGTGTGGAGAATGGCTGAGTGTGGGAATGGCTGAGTGTAGGGAATGGCTGAGTGTGGGGAATGGCTGAGTGTGGGGAATGGGCTGAGTGTGGGGAATGGCTGAGTGTGGGGAATGGGCTGAGAGTGGGGAATGGCTGAGTGTGGAGAATGGCTGAGTGTGGGAATGGCTGAGTGTGGGGAATGGCTGAGTGTGGGGAATGGCTGAGTGTGGGGAATGGGCTGAGTGTGGGGAATGGCTGAGTGTGGGGAATGGCTGAATGTGGGGAATGGCTGAGTGTGGGGAATGGCTGAGTGTGGGGAATGGCTGAGTGTGGGGAATGGCCGAGTGTGGGGAATGGCCGAGTGTAGGGAATGGCCGAATGTGGGGAATGGCTGAGTGTGGGGAATGGCTGTGTGTGGGGAATGGCTGAGTGTGGGGAATGGCTGAGTGTGGGGAATGGCTGCGTGTGGCCGATGATTGAGTGTAGGGAAAGGCTGAGTGTGGAGAATGGCTGAGTGTGGAGAATGGCTGAGTGTGGGAATGGCTGAGTGTAGGGAATGGCTGAGTGTGGGGAATGGCTGAGTGTGGAGAATGGCTGAGTGTGGGGAATGGCTGAGTGTGGGGAATGGCTGAGTGTGGGGATTGGCTGAGTGTGGGGGAATGGCTGAGTGTGGGGGAATGGCTGAGTGTGGGGCAATGGCTGAGTGTGGGGCAATGGCTGAGTGTGGGGCAATGGCTGAGTGTGGGGCAATGGCTGAGTGTGGGCAATGGCTGAGTGGGGGAAATGGCTGAGTGGGGGAAATGGCTGAGTGGGGGAAATGGCTGAGTGGGGGGAATGGCTGAGTGGGGGGAATGGCTGAGTGGGGGGAATGGCTGAGTGGGGGGAATGGCTGAGTGAGGGGAATGGCTGAGTGTGGGGAATGGCTGAGCGGGGGGAATGGCTGAGTGGGGGGAATGGCTGAGTGGGGTGAATGCCTGAGTGGGGGGAATGGCTGAGTGGGGGGAATGGCTGAGTGGGGGGAATGGCTGAGTGGGGGGAATGGCTGAGTGAGGGGAATGGCTGAGTGGGGGGAATGGCTGAGTGGGGGGAATGGCTGAGTGGGGGGAATGGCTGAGTGGGGGGAATGCCTGAGTGGGGGGAATGGCTGAGTGGGGGGAATGGCTGAGTGTGGGGAATGGCTGAGTGTGGGGAATGGCCGAATGTGTAGGAATGGCCGAGTATATCGGAATGGCTGAGTGTAGGGAATTAGCTGAGTGTGGGGAACGTACATAATATGCATTGATTTGCGGGAACATTCGAATGAACATATATGATACCACACCTCACACCTACTCTCCTCTTTACACCATCACTCAAATAGAACACAGGGATACTATGACACCATTCGGTATAACTGTTCTCATATCAACATCTCCCGCTCACTCCCCATCACTCTAAGTAACCACCGCTGGTTTAACACCCCCAGCCAGGCGTTTCTCCTCAGGCCTAACGCAGCCACTCTCGAGCTGGATTAATTCTGCCGGAGCGTACACATTCTCCTGACCTCTCAACCACCACACCTACCGCTAAGAAGTAGCTACCACATTAACCCCGCACCAGCTGCACACATACTTTGTGCGCACACGCACCTTTTGTCTCTCTTCACCCTCTCTACTGACTCGAACCTCGGTTCCCAAGGGCGTTCAACCTACCAGCGCCTTCAGACCATACCAATGGTATATAAGGCGCTATATAAATGCAAAATAACAATAACAATAACAACAATTTGCACAAAGCTAAATCTTGCATACTTATGCTGCTGTTTTGTGGATTTGCACAAAGCCAGATTGTACATGGTATTGCGCTGCCTTTTTAGTCTGTTTTAAAATTGACTGATTGACTTTTATAAGCTGCAATCTTATCTTTTCAAGCGCACTATGTACTTATTCGATCTTCAAATATGCATTGTAATATCTTGTTTTTAATACCAGTAACACATGTTGGAATCTGAGGTGCAAGGGATTTGGCTCATATGGCTGTCTGTATAGAATTTTTCTTCCGCCCATTGGGGATTGTTTTTGCACTTGACATAATAGGTCGGTATAAGTGTCACACTGTTGGCTTAGTTTTGTATCTCCATTCCAACATGGCCGCCATGGAATCAGTCCGCCATTGTACCTCTATTCCAACTAACATAGATGATGGACTACATGTTATTTTTAACTGTGCCGTTGTCCTCTGTTGTGCTACGTGATCAAGCGCTCAGCTGAGCGTGAAACGCGTTGTAGGTGGGCCGTGTACCAGGCGCCCTGCCTATGTTTGTCTTGCTATTTCCCCAGCCTTTTTTGCTCTGTACAATTGTGCAGTGTTCTACTATTAAAAACTTCCTATTCTTACCGTGTGAGCACTATATATTTTTGGGTTCTCTTCCCATTTGGGATTGTAGGACCTCTTTGGGTCCACGCAGAGTGCGGTCTGTCCCCTCTCCTCTGGTTTTTTCACTTTATATAATGTGTTCACTTTATCCAAATTAGTTTAACTGTTGGTCAAAATAGGTGCGTTTTTTTGGGATAATTGTCAGCTCTCTGCTATTGATTCTAAATACAATCTGTTGAGATAGAGAAGGCTAGCTTAGAAATGTAGACGGTCTTTCCAGATTACTCATATCTAGTTTAAAGATAGCTTGGAAATAATTTAGCTTTCCAAAGTAGAGTTGCCTACTAGTGCAAATCTGCTAATGCTCACCTTCTGTTTTCTAATTGTTTTCCTCTTCAAATGAGCGTCCTTCCTGGTGCTGGTTCCATGCAGAGTGCCTCTGGATGCTTTCGCGGCATCTCTGCATGGAAACGTTGTATTCATGCCTCACGCCAATTCACTTTCAAATTGTTTCTGTGTAGCAGCCACACAAGGATTTGAGAATTACTCATGCAGACAACATTTTAATACATACAGAAAACAAAAACATTATAGAAAGCAGTCGCCAGGGACAAGATTTTTCAATAATCTCAACTGTACCTGTGCAGAACAGTCACCACACAGCATTCCACACAATCATACTCAAACACTCCATTCATGACATCACTACTCAGGCAGTCATCATACATACTCCAGGAGGACAGAGAGCCACCCTTAACAGTCACGTTCAGGGTTTGAGCATTAACAAAGCACTATTGAGACACGCCTCTTATGCATCAAGCACAATATATGTTATGTTGGAAACTAAGTAGTTGAGTAAATACTGACAACAAAGCTGAGGATAAAGATAAAGCCTTTAATTAAATATATAACTAAACAACTTAATATGATAAAACATTAAATGCATTTATCGGAACAGGATAGTAAATAACGAATGAACACTTTGAATCTTCAGGTGCATCTCAGAGTTATATATCTAAAGCTCTATGGAAAAGGGAAAATTGAATTTGATAGGTTATCTGTTCCCATTATTCTGTCCTTCAGGTTGTAGACTCAAAGATTGTCACAGTATCCCTTATTTTCAAGATTTCCTAGAAACTGCATGTACATTTTCCAGTTTGTCATTAACTACATAAGTAGCTCATATGTTGCTGGCTTTATTCAGCAGATCAGCCCAGTAAGGCAAGTCCTGATCCAAGCAGCAAAAAACAACCCAGCAGAGCCAAATATGATTGCACACGCTATGATAAAAACAAAAATGTATTATATCTGCCTGGACAGGGAAGCATCCAAACAGACAATCAATTTCACACTGAAAAATGGCTGCTGTTATATCCAAGTACAGAAAGGAAAAGACAACAAATGTTACCAGTCAATCGTAGACTATAAGTCTACTATTGGCTCCTGTCATTGCCATTATAGGTGATTCCATACATTTCCTAACTCTATTGGTTTATTCTAACCTTGAAACTAAATTAGATTGTTATAATATTGGTTCATTAGCATTAAGCTCATCTACGTTCACATGTTTTCAGATTGGATGGCTCTCTTTAAACGTATCAGTTAAACACAATTTGCAATTGGTTGCACCATGAGGAGTATGAGTGGAGTGAATTAATACATACATTTCAACCAATCCTTATGTGAGGTGTGACAGAACGGCAATGCGATTATAACCTAACATCCTTTCCCACTGACTTAAGCGATTTGGCACCTTTTTACCATTCTAATCATTGTGAACCGTTTATGTCAAGTATACTTTGCAAATCATTGTTTGAAAAATGATTTGCCTGGCATCCTTTCTCATGATTTAATCTTTTCTGCCTTTTAAAATTTCAAGTGGGGCTTAGCTGATCGCAAACTGCATTCTCTAATAATGGCAAGGATATGTGTATATGCTTACATTCCTATCTGTGCATGTATTTATATAACTTGAAATGTCATGAAGGTGTCTTTATATCTATTAGGTACATGTTGTGAGAATTATGTGTGAGCTTCTGTAAAACAAATCAATTATTCCTAATTAGTTCTACTTTGTACATAATAGGATTTTACATGGCTTCTCATTTAGCAAATGGTGCTCTGTTAGTACATGTATCCTACAGAGGGCAGTGTTGTACCTTATTCATTCTCTCTCGTCAGGCAGGTCTTTCACACTGCTTATTGTTCTGTCTTCTCTGGCTTGTGCCAAAATACAGAAGTAACAAGGGATACCAGGGATATCTAAGTACTTTGACCTGGCCTGGATAGAACAGAAAATAATTCACATAGAAGGTCAAAGTACTGTTGTGTTTACATGGTGAGAGCCAATGCAGTCTACCTATCTACATAATCCGACAGTCTGAGGAGCACAAAAAAACACCTAAGACACAGAATATCTTACACAGCCCATATATTGGCATGAAACAAATTAAATTCAACCCAGTCGATACTCAATCATGATTCAAAATTATTTATTAACACATTTGAAAAAAGAATCATTATAAAAAATATACACAGTCAATGTCGCTATCAATAAATTCATCAACCAATCCATCAAATTCATCTACGGACTGGTACGAGCTAACATTCCCATCTAAATCATAACCAACCACACATCAACCATACCACATTCACACTCAACCCAAACATCAAATCATTCGATTATATCATGTATTTCATTATTATAAAAACAATTGTATTAAAATACAGCATTGCAATATTGGTCCATTATGAATATGAACCATACATTTTTCACCACTGAGTCAATCTTTAGTAATACAATGTATTCTAACGCAAGCTGGTTTCATTTTAAGTTGTTTATTATAAACAATACACTCCCCAACCCGACATGTATCTTTCTGTATAAATCTTGGTTCACAGAAATTCTTCAGGGGCGCTATGGTCCAGCACAGTCAGGTGGAATATAGATGGAGAAAGAAAGAACATGCAGACTGTACCAGCAAGACTCACCTAAATACAAACATAAAAACACAACATCAATCAGGCTACATTGCTTGAGTTCATAAATTGATCATTACAACCACTGCACCAAAAAAGTGAACGGGGTGTAGAAAAGGGTTATGAATACCCCACTTTACCTCTACCACTACATAGGTAATGGGAACCGAGATGCAGAACCCTAAAGGAAACACCATATTAATTGGTATGCCAAAAATAATACCACCAACATCAACACCATGTGACATGTTAGGACTTCCAGGATTTCAAGTTAGCTCCCACCAAAGGAAGTGCCACCAACCATTACCAAACAGTTCATCATGCACCCGACAGTAAAAAGACTCAAAACTGAATTACCACAGATCAAAAACACTTACTATGAATCGCCTATGGGTATCTCAAACCATAACATCGGTGAGAATCACCCAAGAAAAAGTATGTACACACCAATAGCGCTGGTAATTCCATGCACTCATAAGAGAAGGGAAAGATGAACACAGTTCTATAGAATCTGTGTATGCGCCTAGATCAATTATAGGCCACCTGGAAACAAAAGGGCGGGATATAATTAGTCTGTACCTCTACCAGAACAGTCAAAATAAAGACATCCATATTATCATCTGTGCAAGTAATATCATCACCTCAATGGAAAAAAACTAGCCAGACTGGAAAACATCCAATCCGGAAAGTATCCGCCGTCGAATCACACACATATTACTCGCCTTTACCTCGATCTTCAGGGTATCACACTCCCCGCTGTGTGTATACATCGCGATTGTTCCATCGAGTAACGGCGGGAACGTAGTTAATATCGTTCGAACCAGAGCTCGTAGAAGTTACTACCGAGACAAAGATGTAACAATCAATAGATACGAATGAATAGGTGGGTCTCGTCATTACCAAGATTAGCCTCCCCCGCCTAATCAGAATATCTCTCTGCATAAATGCCACCTCATACATTCCCTGGCTTGTGACCTTCATAATAATACATTTTAATGTACTATTCAGGAACATACATTGGCATATCTCTTTTGAACATGGGCTTCGGAACTTAGCTAGACTGATGTGTTTGGACTAATCAATGTGCAGTGTCTCGTCCTTTAACTCTGGGGTCTGATATATTTCTCAGTTGCTCGTTCATGACCTCACTGCCTCATCTCAAACCTGGGAACTGGTTCACCCCCCCTTGTCTTAGCCAATCACTACTGAGCATTTAGTCTTTTGCTCTGGAAAGTTACAATTTAGATGTGTGTGTGTGCTCCCTTGCAAAGTTTCGGCTGATGTTTTCTGCTGTGGGGGTGAGGATTTTCATCCTTGAGATGTGGCTATCTATATTTTGAGGCCTACATGTACTGCATGCTCAGTTTAGCATAAAGGGTTACTACCATTCATTATTATGGTTTATACTTTATATGTTTCACAAACTAATATTATTAACTGCAACTGTTTTCACTACAGCACAGGGTTATGTTCAGTAATACACTGAACATGCTATGGTTCACTAAAGCATGGGTACTTGTGCTTTGTTGGACCTACACAATGGAATCTCTTTTGGGTGTGTGTGTCTATGGCTGCTGGTTACCATGTTTTGCACTAATTTTACTAGGACCTTGGCAGCTTGTACTTTCCAGCACTTTTAGGGTGCTGGATGTCGTTTCCAATACTATTGTATTGTCCCATATTCTGATACTCCCCAACATACCACATTGTATCCCTTGAGGGATACATCTTTCTTTAAACTCTCTCTCGTATTCTTTTTTTCTTCTTGTTGCCAGTCATAAACACTCCTAGGTGTCCATATTGTATGTTTATATACATATATACATATCTTAAATCTCCTCCACATATGGCATAATCTCATGTGGAACATCTTAAGTAACTGGTTGGCCAGTCTTATTTGGGTATACAGTGTTTATATTGAATTAATTTAAGTCAAAACCACTTTCATTGTAAATCTTGTATAGAATTACCTATATATCGAATGTTTATATATTGTTGTTATGTTGTTATGTTATTGTATTTGTAACAAGCACCTGGTACTCATAGGATGATGGGCAGGGACTAACATACAGAAAAACATACTGAAAGAACACAAAACAGGCTCAGACTAAGCCAAGGCATGGACTAGAATGACTAAAACGACTGTCTATGCAATGAGTAGGGTCTTCAACTGCTTCTTGATCATTTCCGTTGAAGCTAATGTTCTAAGGGCAGGCGATAGCGCATTCCACGCGGTGGGAGCTGCTACTTCAAATGCGCCATGTCTAGCCTTGTTAGAGTTACTCTGAGAGACTTTTAGGTTACTAGTGTTATCTGATTTTAGTGACCTCGTCTTAACTTTTAGAACAATGTCTTCCTTCAAATACAGATGCATTTGCACCATTATGCATTTATGGGTAATGAGAAGGAATCTATACAGGACTCTTGTCCCAATCGGTAGCAAGTGAAGGCTCCTTCTAGCTTCTGAAACATGCTCCCTTTTACCCAGGCCCTTCACCACCTTCACCGTCCCATTCTGGATCATCCGGAGGTGTTGGATCTCTGCCTTTTGGATACCCACCAATAGGCTACAGCCATAATCCAATTTTGAGCCAATAATGGCCCTAGCCAATCTTTCTGCATTTTTCTCAGAAATCAGCGGACAAAGATGGCGGAAAAGTTTAATAAAATATGAGGATGACGAGACAAGTTTGTTCACCTGGGCCTTCATATTCATATGTTTGTCCAGGTACACACCTAGAGTCTTGACCTTATGCAGGATCTCAATAACACAATTATCTAGGGTGAAGCTCTTAAAGTTTGCCCCCGATTTTTCCAATTTACTATGAGCGCCCACCACCATAAATTCTGTGTTGGCACTGTTTATGGCCAACCTGTTATAGACCATCCAATTGTGGATTTTAAGATCCTGAGATGGGTAGGTCACATTGTGTGTCATCTGCGTAGTTCCAGCATCTGGAAGAAGGGGATCATAAAGATATTATAAATGCAAGGAGACATGCATGCCCCCTGCAGAACTCCATACAATAGAAGCATAGGTTCCGCTTCAGCTAACTCGCTGGTCACTCTATTCTGTCTACCATTCAGAAAAGATGATATCGATTGGATTGCCTCTTCAGAGAAAGAAGCATTTTCTCTTAACCTGATGGACAGAATGGTGTGGTCCACCAGGCCAAAAGCCACGGAGAGGTCTAGAATCATCAAGAGAGAAATCTTGCCCCTACCCATCCCTTGAATAAGGTGAGATTAAAGGGCGAGAAGAGATGTCTCTGTGCCATGGTTGATACAAAAGCCTGATTGATATTTGTGCAGAATTTGATTTTGTTCCAAAAATACAGAAATCTGATTATATGCAATCTTCAAAAGGAAAGCAGTATTTGTGATTGGTCTGTAATTGGAAGGTGTTAACGGGCACAAATTAGTATTTTTTAGTAAGGGTGTAATCCATGCATTTTTTAAATTATCAGGCACTAAATTTGACTGAAATGACGCATTCACAATTTCATAAGCGCCGGAATTAGGATGGGTAGACACTCCTTTATTATTTTAGAGGACCAAGGGTCTCCTTTGTAACTTGTGCTTTTGAGTTGACTAATAGTTTTTGCTAATTCATACTCAGAAATCGGAGAAAGATTAAAAATAGGTTAATCTTTCTCCTTAGCTAACTGGCAATGTAAATTTCTTGCTGACCTATTGTACTCTGGGCAAGTTTTTTAAATTTTTTTCTAATTCAGTGGACATGGCTGATTGAATTTCGGTACTGGAATTTGCATTAATCATTCTATTGTTTAAAGCCTCCTTTTTTGCTGGTATGACCGCTTTCTTAAAGACGGCAGCAGAGATTTTATAAGCTTCTAAGTGACTATCAGATTTATCCTTTCGCCATAGATGATAACGTTTATTTTTCTTGGTTTTAATATCTAACAGATCCTTAGAAAACCAGTTGTGTTTATGCTCTATTGTTTTCATTTTGGTTTTAGCAGGGGCCAACTTCTCTGTGATTGTCTCTAAAGAGTTTAACATTATAGCTGACATATCTTCGGGATTGGTTAAGAATCCCATTTCTGTAATTAGAATCTCAGCCCACAGCTCTAAGGTATCTTTATTCAGGTGTTTTTGATTTCTACTGGTAACATAAGATTTAGGGTAGGAGGGTTTTTCGCTAATTGAGTCTGAAAGCAAATACTGAAGTGATCTGACCATGGCTGCATATCCAACTTGCTCACCTTTACATTAAGGGAGGCAACCCAATCCAAGGTGTGTCCCTTGATATTAGTGGAAACCCTGACAAGATGAAGAAAGCCTAAGGCATCAAAAGTATTTTACATTGTCTTGGCAATTGTGTCAGAGTCACTACCTAACCAGAAATTAAAGTCTCCTAGCAGAACCATTTTAGTATTTGGTTTCAACAAAGATAAAAGCAAGCTGTTAAGAAGAATAGAGAAAGAGAGGTCATTTAAGGGGGCCCTATAAAGTAAGAGAACATTCAGGGTGGTTTCAGCACTTATAGTTATTTTAATAGAGATTACCTCTGAGCCTGGAATCATGTCAACTTTTGATTCCCAAGTTTTCAGGCTAGATCTAATAATAAGTATTACACCCTCCCGCCCCCTGTTCTGGGCTCTATTGAAATATTCTATCTTGAAAATCTAATATTCTAACATTTATCTTGAAAACCTATTAATATATTAACATGTTCACTTATTTACACACATAAACGTTTCTTTTGTTGCAATATCTTTTTTGTCCACTTGGTGTCACTGTTTTGGCAATTCTTTCCATTAGGATGTATAGTATCCATTGCAGACATTTTAGATTTCTACCGCCAGAGACCACACAGCCTTTCTCTGGAGTTCCTGCTTTTTTTGGCTGTTTATTTGGATTTGTTTTGTTCTTTTCCTGTGATGTTTTACAACTTTTTTGGATGGATTTCAGTTATTTTTTGCGGATTTACGGATTTCGTCTTGGTTTATTTTTTTGTATTTCAATGTTTTTCCTTGAGTGTGTCCTGTATCTGTTATGGTATGTTATTATTTCACCATCAACAACATTCCCATCAAGGTCTCCAACCACGTTAAGACACTTGGAGTGTACCTGGACTCTGGTTTGTCCATGGACAGACAGGTCAATGCCATCCCCGCATCCTCATCCTACTACTCCAAAGTCCTTAATGCTGCCAGGCCCTACCTGTCCCACCTTAACTGCCTCACCATTGCTAGGGCAATTATCGGGTCAAGGCTAGACTACTACAATGCCCTTCTCGTTGGGACCTCCAACAAAAACATTGCTAAATTGCAGCTAGCCCAAAACAACGCACTGAGGGCAGCCACAGGTACCGCAAGAAGAGACCATATCTCCGAAATCAGAAGACAGACACACTGGCTCCCTGTCAAAGAGAGAATTGTCTTCAAAACTCTCCTCCTCACCCACAAATGCCTTCACGAACTTGCCCCTCCATACCTGACACAAAGAATCACCAAGCACACTGCCACAAGACCCTTAAGAGCGTGCTATGCCAATACGATTGTCACGCCCACGACACGTAAGGTGCGCGCTGGTGGCTCCAGCTTCCCCACCCAGGCAGCCATGCACTGGAACGCGCTCCCACCCCATTTAAGATTGATTGAGTCACACTAAGCTTTTTGCAAAGCCATCAAAACCAGGCTCTTTGTTTAAATTGCCTCTCGCTCCACTATGAATATGCAAATGTCAGTTCCTGCATCTGTGCTTGTTCCTGTGCAACTATGAGACCTTCAGTCAACTGTCTGTAAATCATAAGTCCTTCATTTTCTGTAATAGTGCCTCGATGCCTTATGGGCTGCAAGCACGCTTTACAAATGCAATAAATAAATAAATAAATAAATAAATAAATAAATAAATAAATAAATTACTTTTCCTGTACTGTCTGGCTTTTTTCTGGTTTTGGATTTTATTTTTGTTTTTTTGTTCCTTATGGATGGATTGCACTCTTTCAATATTGCCCGTGGAATCGTGGGTCTCTCGATTTTTTGAGTTAGCAGTGGTAAATGTATTTTTAGTTTTCTAACAGTTTATGTTAAAAGCAATACTGTTTAAGTTTGCAATGTATCATGTTTTTGAATGAATGCACACATTCCTTTAATCTTTGATGGTTTTCACAATACTTATTTTTCTGTATTTGGTTTTTTTCTCGTGATATTATTTGCGCAACTTGCATTTCTTGTTGAGATTGTTCCTTTTTAAGATGTTTTATAAAGCACCATTAGTTTGGATTGTTGGTTTTGAAAGATTGTTTTATGCCATTGTGCCAGCCTTCGAGTGTATTCAAACATTCTTCCTTTTTGGGGTCCATTTCTCAGCTGTCTCCATGTACTTTCCATATTGGTGTTTTTCGTTAAACATGATTCGGTATATGAACTCTTTTCATTTTGTCAATAGCAGTTCGATAAATATGTTTTTGGTGTACAGTTTTCGGTATGTAGGTTTTGATATAAAGACACGTAACCTCTGATTTGATGTTTATGTAAGACACAAGGTAATTTGATAGATCTGGGGGTGGTGATCAAACGGCATCTTCTGTGCAACAATGCCTATTTGTTGGGCACCTGTTTGTTTCTCATTCCTATGGTTGCTCATCTGTTTGACAGATTTCATCTTTCCAACAAAGAGTGGCACTACCTGTCTAAACTGCAAGAAGGTTACTTCTATTACCATGGGAAACACAGCAAGTTACTATTATTTGATAAAAACACCACAGTGTTATCAATAGAACAAGGATAGGAAACAATGCTTGGCAAACAATAATTAGCCACTTGGGCATCCATGATGTGAAAATTCCTCCAGCTTTCTCGATGTCCATTGCCAACTTGGTCATCCTTTTGATGGCAAGAGTCAAAGATCCGTTGCCGGCATCATTGGGAGGCACAGACCTGCAGCATGTGCTCCCTATCTTCCAGCAGAAACCAGCCTCCACTGCTGTGAGTAGGTCGAGCACCATTCAGTTCTTAAGTGCCATGAGCCTGAGTGTGTTCCTCATGAATGGCATTGGGTCCATTTTCTGTGGCATTTGAGAGATCCACCAAATTCCAGCGAATCATCTGGAACCTTTTGAATTTTTGCAGTCTGTATCCCTGGAGCTATCAACAAGGTAAAGAATACCTCAGTCTTTGAGAATAAACTGTAATTCGCGGGTTCCTTTTCCAAGGCTTCATTAGCTTTCTTTGAAAAATACAGACAACATTTCTTTCTTTGCACTCCAGGTGAGTTCATGTGTCCTACAACTGTTGGGGGCTGTTTACGGGACTGGGAATGTCCTTTGGGCAATTGTACATGCTTCCCAGGTGCCATCATAACAGCATGACCCTTTTATGATGGTACCTGAGAAGCATGCACACCAGCGTGCAGAGGCCCTCCAAGAGTGTGGTAGGTAAATGTAAACCTTGCTGCCACACTGCCATACAAAATCCATGATTGTGACTGTGCCCTCACTTATCATTGCCATCATATATGTCTGGTTACAATTACTGTTGGGGCCAATGGGCACACTCCCATAGCCTCTGAAACAAAACAAATATCAAGTGAGTTTCTGTACTTTCACAAGTTGATCATGTTGATACAGACTTTTCAGCTTATTAACATATATTATCAAGTCTCTATATATTTCATCTGTTTGCATGACTTCTTCTGTAAATCCCATAAATCCCATAAATCCCTCAGCATTAAACACAGCCTGCCCCTTTACCCATTTCTTGTTCCAAAATGTTGTACCTTCTATGGCCATCTGTAGCTTTGCTGGACATTGTGCTTTGTCACGTCTTCCCATCCCTTTACATTAATCTTGGGATCTTTTTTCCATTTTTATTCATACTGCGCGTCCATGAAATTGCCCTTGCAGATGACAAGTTATCAAATGAGCTAAGCATGGTGTCTCTAAAGTCGGCAATGAGATAAGAATAGTCTGGGGGTGCCAACCACATGTATAACCTGACTCATTCATCTGAGTCCTAACATTCGCTTTCATCAGGTCATGCCACACATTGGTACCCTCTGAATGGTGTTCATCAAATATGTTATTGACTCCTTCATTTAACTGCTGTTTATGCCTGGTCACAGGGCTATTTCTAAGTATAGGTACAGACTCTACTTTGTACTATTATGCTTGGCTCCAATACCTAACTTTAGCAACTCCATTAAAGAGAAAGAAAGACGAGAGAGAAAAATAGACAACCTCTTCCTATAAACATATTCTTTAACATTTCGACAATTGTTTTCTTTGACTTTTTGCATATTGATTGTTACACTTGTTCTGTTGTGCCCAAAAGGCTTCATTCTCGTCTTATACTTGTTCTACAGTTCAAAACTAATACTCAACCTTTGCTGTTGCTCCATTGTTTGTGTCCCAATGCCTGTTGATCATCAATGTGCAGTGCTCTGCTTGTGACATTGTGCAGATCAGTGAGGTGAATTTAGGCACAACTATATTTCAACTTGGCTGCAGCCACTGTGGCCTTCTTTACCTCAAGGGGCCCGGTGAATTAGGGCTCAATTGATTTCTGCCCATGCTGTCTGGCATAAGCTCTGTCTCTGGGTTGTAGTTGAAGAGGGTCTTCTCTTGCTATATTATGTTGATCCGTTGGGTCTATCTGTGAAGAAATTAACTTTGCACAGGTTGACATATTCTTAAGATATACATTGAACTCTTCTCTAAAGTAATCTGAACTCTTGTAGGCATCAGACACTATTCGTTGCGGCAAAGCTGGGGTATGCATTCACCTTCCTGTCACTACCTTGTGGAGTGTAAGGTGGTGGTCCTTGTCAGGTTGATTACATAAACTGAACAGGGATAAGAGATGGCAGTATAGCCAGCTCCTTTTGAGAGTCATGCAAGTTTAGCTAGCTTTTGTTTCAGCAAGCAATTCATCATCTCAACCACCCCATTTGCTTGTGGATGGTAAGCAGTGCTTAGCTTATGACTTATTCCTAACAGTCGGGTAACCTCTCCTAGAAACTCTTTTACAAAGTGGGGTCCATTATCAGATCTCAGAACCTCGAATATACCCCACCAGGGGAATACCTCCCTCACTAGAAACCTAGCAGCGGATTTAGCATCCGCATTGACACAAGGTCTGGCTTCTCTCCAGTGGGACTATGGGCACAATATCACTAGTACATACAAGTAGGTTTTGCATCGATTCACCATATTGATAATGTCAATATGGAGCTCCTTGAATGGCACTGTTTGACGGGGCAGTGTTGCCTTCAATGTCTAGAATGAGTGTCCAGGATGAAATTTGTGGCATGTAGTGCAATTTGCCACAAATGTTTTGACCTGTTTGTCCAAATTATGCACAAACCAGTCCTCACTAATGTCAACATCAATGTCAGCATCAATGTGCTGCTTAGGTGTTGTGTAGTCAAGTGGAGCTGTTCTAGTGCAATGGTTATTAGCTATATAGGAATGAATATTTTATCTGTGCTTTATTTGTCTCTAGATGATGTCTATGGGTGACTGTGTGCAACCTCTTTTTTCCCATAATGCTTTTTCCTCTGCCGGGGCTCTCTTCTGTAACTCAATTATGTGTTCCTTTGACAATGCAATGTAAGCTTTTGATACCCTTCCCTGCTGTACTGCTGTAACAGGCATTTGGCTTTCCTCTGGAAAGGGCATATAAGCTGTCTGCTTTGCAGCTGCTTCCACAGCTGTGTATTTCCTGTGAGACTTTATATTTCCCTTTGGAATGTGCTGGGCACTTCCCTATGGCTATGTGCAAATGACCTTTCAATGATTCAATTAGTCTGGCTAACACGATTGCATGCTGAACTGTCAACCCTTCTGCCTGCCTGTGACCTCCTCTGTTCCACCGTGATGAACCTGAGTGCACTGTAGATGTCATGTAGGCAGAGTCCGTTTATATGGTAACATCTTCATAAGATAATATTTCTAGGGCTTCCATGAGTGCTACTGATTGAGACTGAGTTCCTGCCGTAGGGGTGTGACATATGTTGAGTAATCAAATACCGGGAGTGTGTTGGAGTGTTCCCTGTGTTTCCCTGGACTGTTGCTTCCCCAGTGTTTTTTCCATCCCCATTGTTTTGGAGGAGGCAGCTAAGCTCCTTTAAAATCAGAGTCCCAGACGCGGGAGCATCGCAGGAGTGTGTTGGAGTGTTCCCTGTGTCCCTTGGGAGCCTGAGGAGACCTATTCTGCCCCCTGAAGATCTGTCAGTTCTGGACATAAGGTAACTTTTGCTCCGCCTGCTATCTTTGCACTTAAGACCTGGCGGTGTGTTTTATTGGCAGCTAAGTGGAACATAAACCACGAACAGCAGTTCTTGGGGGGTCAATTGAAGTGGTTACTCCAGCCTTTGAGATCCTTGAGGTCTATAAGTCTCCTGCTGTCAGCATTGGCTTTTCCACCCCTTCTGCTTTCCGGTGCATTCTGCCAAGCTCTGTACGAGGGTGGTTCTAGAGTGTCGAGATGGGCTGTTTAAATCCTGCTACCTGATTGCAGTGGAGGGCGGTGGAGCATTCCCTGTGCTTTGAGCACTGAGTTAGTGTAGCCTCTCAAGGATGGATGGGATTTAAGACCTGGCCCATGTCGTTCTGAGGTAATCCAGGGTAATGGCTGACCCGTGTGGGGGCTGTCCGTGTGCTGCTTTCTCGTTGCTGCCCCTTTCTGCTTGTTGTTGTTAACCACTCTTTGTCGGATATGGCTGTATGTTTCATTATTTGTCAAGCTTGCAGACTGTTGACTGCCTACTATTCCTACTTGTGCTCCACTGTTCAGCACTTATCTTTTAAATTATAAAACCCCCTGTGCCTGCATTGGCTGGGAGAGGGGATAAGGGGAGGAGAGATGGACTAAGGCTTCTCCATGAGCCGTCAGGCTTTCTGGTGACCCCTCTCTGGTTGTTGGTCTCTTCCATCTGGATTGACCTATGGACCTGCTACCTCTCAAATTAACATATTTAATCTAATTTAACATTATCCAGCACGATGGATGGCCTCCTGCTACCAGTCACTAGTTACATTTTTATAAATGTTAATTCTTGTAATGTAACACGTCGAAAAGGCCCACTGCTTAGTTGGCATTTAGTCACTTTGACATTGAGGTAATTTGCATAATGGTGGCCTAAAGTATTTTATTTGTTTTATCTAAATTTTTATTATTTATAATATTAAATTTTAAACTGCTCACTTTTACTGATTTTATGAATTTAATTGGTCTTGTGCCTATTTGTCTGTGCAAAGCTACCCGATAGATTCTCTGTACAAATTGTGTGTAAGGTACTGTGTGGTGTAGCCCCTTGCTTTTGTCACCACTATGGTGAAAAAGAAAGCAAGGGATGTGGGGAAACCGGGGGGGGGCGGCAGGGTAAAAGCGCAACAAAAAACCAACTGAAAATGGCCCTGGAGCTTAGCAATGGGAACACCCTTTTGCTGCAATGTTCCCTTGATTCCTACCTAGAAGATATGGCTAGTAAAATACTGAACTGCATCTCCATTAATGACAAATCCATATGGGAATCTATAAAAAAATAGAAGCAGAAGGGGAAGGAGAAGGAGAAGGGACTGGGCCCAAGTTGGAAGGGAGTGTGGAGTTAGTCACAGATCCATTGGCAAGCATCCCTCTGGCTGAGAACACAGAGAGTGAAGCGACGCTATCATGCGGGGGACAAGGATACGTTTTGGCTGGAATCTCTTCTAGATGCAAAGCTTAAGCCCCTCCAGATGGGATTGTAGTCACTGCATGCCTTCATGTCTGGGTTTATGCATACATTGGCAATCCCGGATTACTCAATTAGACACTTATCTAAAAAAGTGGCAGAAATCGGGATAGTAGGAGTGGGGGAAGGGTCATCTGAAATTGGCAAGATAACAACAGGGGGTGTGAGGAGAGTGTCATGACCTGGGCATTTCAGTTGGTGGCCAGATGATACCAGCTGAACATACGGAAATAATCCCAGAGCTATGTGCAGTTATTGCTAACTTTAACAACATGGGTTTCAGGAGGTTTGCCTAAGGCTCTGGCCATAAAAGTATCTTGAATTTACCACCTGCAACAGTCCACTTTGTGGGGATCATCACGGATGTTCCAGGGTTTCTGAAAGGTGGTTTTGAATCTACTATCTCTCTGATGAATAAACTGTCCCATTGGAATGATACCAACTTGATTGGACAAAGCATTGACCAAAGCCTTATATCAAACTCAAGAAGGGTGTGATGGGTGGGGCCTAAACCCAAATGCTTGGACTGGGATTGTATAGTGGTTTCCTTTTCAGACCCAACGATGGTTAGTTATCTGATCAATGCTAAGGTCTAAAGCCTAACGGATATAGCCTAATTAGTAAGTTGGTCTCCTAGGACTATTTGTATTCCTGCCAAAGGAGGGTGGTTGGCCTTGGGGACATTCCGGGTGAAATGGTCGGGAGTAGGGAGGTATCAAATGATGCTCCTTCACGGGTTACATTTGTTTTTGCCAGAGAAGGTTGTCAGAGGTGGTCCAATCCCAACCTGGAAAGGCTGAACACGTAAAAGGGTAGAATACATACCACTAATGGGGTTGAGCTAGCTAACCTATACGGGGCCCTAACCTTGTGTGAAGAATTGGACTGACATATGACCAAGCCGCCTAGACAAGATGACCAGGAGGGCTGCAAGCGCTGGGGGTATTGAGTCCTGAGATGGGGCGACCAAGATTTACCAATACCAGCACCCCGGGTGGTTAGCTTGATATCCTGCAACATAGCGGGGTAGAGGGGGACATTTGGGGAGAACACATTGTGGAGTTCCTGAAGACCCACAATGTTATCCTCCTCCAAGAGACCTGGGCCTTTGAGACCCCTTAGCTAGATGGTTTCTCATCGTATGGGATTCCAGTGGGAAAACATGCAAATGGAAGATGCTATGGGGCTCTGGCTATTTTGATTAAGGCCTTGTTAGCCTGTAGGGTTCGGGTAGGTAACACTAAGATGGATTACCTACAAGCAATTAGTATCTTAGCACCTGAGGGGGATGCAATAATCATTTTAAAAAATGTTAATAGCCCACACAAGGTTGTTGCTTGATAGACTTGCCAAGGTTAAGCAATTTATGGATGAGCTACTCCTTAACAGGAAGAAGCCCAGAGAGCATTGCATCTGGGGAGAAGATTTCAACCTCAAAATGGGTGCAGGTCCCCCAGTGGATGTTTTAAATCCGTTGGAGGATTGGGCATTGAACATCCCCCTGCCGAGGATGAAAGATGAACGGGTGTGTGCCAAGGGTCTCCAAATGTGTTCTTGGCTTTTAGAATGGGGATTACGTACGCTGAACGGATGCATAGCACCCGATATACGGGTAATCTTACATTCAACAACCATCAGGGTTCGTCGACAATCGACTACATTTGTATCCCTGTAGAATTGTGGGATAGAGTCATGGAATTCGAAGTGTTGATGGATGTTAATAGTGATCATCACACAATTTGCTTAAAATTGAAGGGTGTGTTGGGGGGTAGGTTATCAAAATCACCCCTGTGTGTCCGATTAACCCCAACTCTTTTTCGGATAGGATAATTAAATGGGAAAAAATACGGAACAACAACTTACATTTCCACATTCTGTCAGAAAACCAACCCCTTATTTGTGACATCTTGGATACTACTGCAAACTCTGTGCATGTAACAGAACAATTTAAAAAGCTACAGGGGGCTTTGGCTAAGGAATTCATCATCCACCATATGAGGAAGGAGAACTAACCTAAAAGAGGGTGGATTGATGAGGCATGCAAAGACGCCAAGAAAAGTCTTTTAAGGGCCCACAATGCTCCAATCTGTACAAAAAGGGAGATTGCCCAAGCTAGAGCGCAATATCAGGGGGAAACGTGCGAAAACAGAAACAAAATATCGAGGCTGAGTACCCCAAAAGTAAATACACCAAACACAGGTTTCAAAGGAACATACAAAGTACTTTATTCTCTATCGAATACAATTACAAAACAGTGCAAAGTCAGATAGCTAGATAGGTTGATGGTTATGGGAGAAGGGACTCCCCATTACAGTTCAAGTTAGAGGAAGTATCTCGGGCCATTACGCTAATGGCTCGTAACCGAGCCCTGGACCATGATGTGATCCCCTCAGACCTCTTCCAGGATCATAGGGAACTTTGGGCTCCCATTCTGACAAAGGTCTTTAATGCCTGTATGGATACGGGGTTATATTCGCCCTCGTGGAAATCAGCCATTATTTTTCCCATCTTTAAAAAGAGGGTGTCGGTGAGCCCTATGTCTACAATCCTACAGACCCATCTCATTACTGGACACCTCCTTTAAAATCTTTGGAAGGGTCCTATTGGGGTAGCTTGAGTCCTGTTTGCTGGAGAGTGCTGTTCTCTCTGACATCCAGTTCAGTTTCCATCCCGGGGTAGGCACGATGGAACAGGGCCTTAACCTTTACCTGCTTGTCTCAACATTTTCTGGAGAGGGGAAGGAGTATACCTCGCTTTCATGGACCTGAGCATGGCCTTCGATAAAGTGGATCATTCAAAGTTGTGGGCCGTGCTTGGCTCTATGGGTTGTCCGGAGGACATTTGGTAGTGTTACAAGCACTGCACAGGGAAAATGAAGCGTGCATGTGCAATGGTTTGGGGGGCACTGCACCGTGTGTTTTAAGGTTGGGTGTGTTGTCCAGCAAGGGTGTCTCTTGGCTCTTATCCTTTTGACCCTTTATATCAATGGGCTCTGGTGGATACGAGGGTGGACTATCCATACCTGGGGGGCAGGGCTTTTCCAGTTCTGGCTTATGCAGATGATACCATGCTTATTGCCAGAACACCAAGGGCCCTCCAGGTGCTGATCTGTGCCTAAGCAGCCTTTAAGGAAAATCTGGGGCTCAAAATGAATACAAAGAAATCTGTGTCGGGTCATGATGCTTGCCTCCAGACTTCAGGGTCAGACCAGACTTCCCCAGTTGCTGGCTTCCATGGGGACCTTTAAGGCCCCAAAACGTTTTCAGAAGCCTTCCTGGAGCCTGTCCTGGCACCTTTGGCACCACGCTCATATTATTTGATCATGTGAATGGGGATTCAGTGAACATGGAGGCACACATAGCCCAGTCCGGAAGAACTGAGCCATGCAGTCTAGTTTCCAGGGTGTGGCAGGGCTTGGGACTACTTTACCTGGGACTATTTGTTGAAGGGTATATAAACCACGCCAGAACACGCTTCGTGTTATTCTGCACTCCTGCAGCATAATGCTCACTGTGCCTGCTCAGCTCCTGCTTACCCAGACTTCAGCCACGCCTCAGGAACCACAGACCATTAGCACCTGTTGGAGAAAAGGAAAGAGAAAACAAGCAGAAGAACAGCGGTCCTGTCCTTACCTAAGAGAAGCAGTCCTCCAACTCCATCCGAATGGCCTTCTCTTCTACGGTTCCTGGGAACCACCACACCTGCAGAAAAAGACGCAAGAAGGGAGAGCGAATGCTCACCCGGCGGCAAAAACCTTCTCAGCATTCCATCAAAGTGGTTCATGCGATCGCTGCTCCGGAGCCACACCGCCCCTGCAGAGAAATGGAAAAGAAAAGATCAGGTTAGTTGCGTAAAGAAAAAATCCATTTACAAATACATCTCGACGCCTCGCTCTCGTGCTAAAACTCACCTGCAGAAAAACTGTGCAGCGTCACAGTGAGGAGCCCATTCCTTCATCTGGCACCTTCAAAAATGCACCTGTAAAGGAATAAGCACAATAGTTAAAACTTCGGCAACAAAAGAACACATTAAGCAAACTGTTACCAAGCAGCAATTGGTACAAAGAGTTAACTACGGAGTCACAGCTGTTCTGGATTCCTCTACAGGCCGCAGGATCAGTGACACAACTAGATCCAGTGAAAACGCCTATGAACATTAAAGCGCCCCTGCATTCAGACACAGAACAGAGAGTCCACCATTAAAACACCGAAGGTGAGACATAAGCACAGAGGAAAGCAGTAGGAAGTTTAGGGAGGTGGGAGTCTTTCCTATCCTACACAGCAGGTTAACATCTCTGTTCAACATTCTAGGGAAACGCACACGCTTGAGAGAAGTAGTGAGACAGAGAAAGACACGCGCAGACAGTCATCGCTCAGCTTCATGCAACGCCCCTGCGGAGACCAGGTGAGCGTAACACATCGCCAGGGACAACCTCTAGATGTCCTAAAAATGTATTCGGCCCAGACTGAAGCAGTAACATTGTATGGAGCGCCACATTTGGGCATTCAGAAAGCCCCTGAAATCCAGGTGAAGGGAAATACATTTTTCAGAAGGCTACTGGGACTACTGGGATCCTCCCCGGGTTTCTCTATACAAAGAGAACTGGGTGTGAAATTCTGGGAGGACCAGTGGGCCTTAGTCCCTTTAACATTTTGGATTAGACTTTGGGCTAGTGAATATGCATTCTTGTGTCATTTTATCATTAGGTCTGTAATGAGTAGGGACAACTGGAGGAAAATCCTCTGGCTCTGCTACATTGATGTAGCATTGTCCTATCTAAACATTCGGGCACTCTCACCTCCAGCCATTTTGCTGTCTAAAAGTCAAATGAGAGCCGACAAATGTAGTCTGGGTGAAAGGTCCAAGAGAAACAGGGATATGACAGTGTTTGCAACCATTTCAGATTGGGCACATGCAGTGATCATCTGGGTGGAAGAGAGCCAACCCTATTTAATTTGGGGCTCCACCAGGAGAGATTGTTGGCTTCTCACTTGTGCCACATTTCACTGTTTGCAGCTGAGGGGTACCAAATGGAGGGGGTATTCAGACGATGTGAGTTGCCTAGCATGTGGTACTGAGAGAGAAGACATGGCTCATCTTTTATTATTTTGCCCGGCTTATACCAACATCATACGGTCGACGTTACTGCCAGTGTTTAGGTCCTAACATCCATACCTATAGGCCGGCAGTTCTATTTCTTTTGACAGCAGACTCTGTCTTGACAGCCTGGGCATTGTTATCATTCTTGAAACAAGTCATGTACCTAAGAAAGGGGCTACTTATTTAATTGCCCTTAAAGGCTTGGCTATTTAGTAAATAGACAGCAGGAGTTTTGTCTCAAATGAATTGGAGTTCTTAGTGGCCCTCTTGGCCCCTTTGCCACTTACCAACAATCCCCCTTTTGTAATACCTGTGCACCAATATGGAGGTACCTTACTGGTTGAAAGGTGTATTGGTATTCATTAACCTTTTCTTTTCTTTTGTATGTTATGCGATTTTTATAAAAAGTTGTATTGTGATTGGTACTTATTTCTGGAAAATTGTATTTTATGTATAGGTGAGCAGCAATTTATCTTATTATGTACTGTGTCATTGTATTCTGTGTGTGTTTGATGGATCATTTTGATCCAAATAAACATTTTGACTGACTAAATACCCAGGTCTGGAAATAATTGCATAGACCTAGAAATTGCTGCATTTCTCTGAATGTTTTAGGCTGTAGTGTGTTCCTCACTGCTATGGCTCTGACTGGGCTTAGCTTTCTCCCTGTCGATGATATCATATGTGGCTACTTGTGCTTTGTTGCACCTATACAAGGGAATCTCTTTTGTGTGTGTGGCTGCTGGCTTTCATGTTGTGCGCTCATTTTACATGTGCAGCTTGTACTTTCGCACATGGTTAGGGCGCTGTATGTACTCTGCAATACTGTTGTAGTCTACCATATTCTCGTACTCCCCAACACCCCCATCCCCACAGTATTTGTATTTAGGCTTTAATATAGCATGAGCCTTGCTATGAAGGACCAAAGCACTGTTTCATGTATTTATTTATTTAATTTTATTGCATTTATAGAGCGCACAACGGCCCTCAGGCATCACAGCGCTATACAAGAAGGATTACTTGGTTACATAAGTGCTTATGAAGACATCCATACATACATGTTACATAGCCCCATTTAGCAGGGTGCGGCTTAGTTGGGTACATAGTGCTTGCAAACAATATACAGTTTGCACAACCCATTTTGCAGGTCCGCAACAGCATAGAAATGCAAAATCCGATTAGGTTGCACCGACTTGATGCTCAACCCCTTCTTGTAGGGTGGAAGCAGCATGGAGTGAATAGGTCATATCTGGGGGCATCGACATTTGAACATCCCCATGTTGCAGGGCAGCAGCAACATGGAAATACAATGTCAAGTAAGGTGGCAAAAACATGTTGCACTGCCCCATGTTGCAGAGCAGCAGCAGCATAGAGATGCAATGTCAAGTAAGGTGGTACGAAAACATGTTCCCCAGCCCTTTGATGCAGGGAGGCAGTAGCATACACATGCAGAGGTCAGTTATGAAGGCAAGGTTTAGGAGGAGAGGGAGGCAACATAGTAAGCAACAAGAGGGAGGGTGGGGGTGGACAGGGCGTACCGGGCGGCCAAGGGGAGGGTGGGGAGCAGACAGTACATAATGGGCAACCTTAGGGGCGGTGGGGGCCAGACAGTACCTAGTGGATGACCATAGGGAGGGCGGGGACAGACAGTAAATAGCAGGCGACCATGGGTGGGTGGGGGTGCAGACAGTGCATAGAGGGCGACCATGGGGAGAGTGCGGAGCAGACAGTTCATGACAGGCAACCATGGGGAGGGTGGGGGCCAGATAGTACATAGCGGATGACCATGGGGAGCGTGGGGGCAGATAGTACATGATGGGTAAACATCAGACAGTACATAGCGGGCGACCAAGGGGAGGGTGGGGTAGACACAGTGAAATCATAGAATCCAAGTATTTTATTCGAGGAACAGCCTTTGAAGTCCAAAGGATTGAATGAAGAGACAGCCTAACATGTGTTTCGAGCCTTGCACGGCTCTTCATCTGAGGCTAGAATTAACCATTAATTACAAAAGCAATAGAAAATGAATTGTACAACATTCAGTGTTTCAAAATAATAACACCATACAATAATGAAACCAGAACAAATAAGGCATAACATCCAGGGGCAATTGCAAGTGATGGATTAGCCAAATTAAATAGGTGCAATTTGAAATGCAGTTAATGCGAAGCAAAAAAAGAAAGAAACCACATTGGACGCAAAAAACCACATAAAAAGTACAAGAGAATGTAAATTGATTAAAACGATACCGAGATTTGGTAGAAGTTCATTAGGAGGTAGATGTTCAGAAGTCCAAAAGAGCAAACAAGGAAAGGGGGAAAAATTAATTTGTGCAAAGGTTACAATTATATAGAATACATGACTGCAGCAGCGCAATAAAAAAACATTCAAGCCAATAGAGATCAAGTGTATCTGTTAATACTCCTTGTGTTACAGAACCCAAAAGTCTAAGGGAATATTACCTTAAATTGATGTATGACCTGAGACTTATGCAGAGCGGACAGTGCCCAAGAAAAATACCTATGGCAAAATTGCCCAAAGTTGCAATTATAGAAATTAAGTAGTGGAGAATTAAATGGATTGCATACCTTAAAGCTTTGCAAATGCGGTAAAGCTGTAAAATTAAATAAAGGAACTATGTCAATTACATGGAAAAGAAAATATATTCCATGTGGAATCACAGCAACAACTGATAATTGAATCTTTCATAAGAAGAAGATAACGCGCGCAATCAACAATAATACCAATTGATTACACGAAAAAGAACGGACATGAAAAGGTTAATAAGGAAGCTCGAGTGAGCAGTTGCACTTAATTGAAATGTCAAAGGAGCAGGGGGGGGGTGTAAAAAATCGTCTTACCTGGTCGGCTGTACGAGTAAAATGAAGGAAAGTGAACGCACAGGCCGCGAAGCTAGAAAAGGAACTAAATAAATGAGCCAAGGCGAGGAGGAAGAAATGAATGGGGCATACGTGGCCACCGGATAAGAACGAGTGGGACCGCCATGTTGGATGTACTAGAAAGCTAACAAGAGGTGGGTAAAGTAATGCGGGATAGTAGGTGATACCCAAATTAATTGAAAAATACTTGATGGGCCAATGAAAAAAATACAAAAACGGTAAAATAAAAAATTGTGAGGACAAGAAAAGGAAATTAACTAATGGCAAGTACAAAGTGGATAAGGTGTAAGGAATTAATAAAATTGTTACGCGTGCGAGGATTAGGTGACAAAGGACAAAAAGAGAGAAAGTAAATACCTAAACCAGAAATTGCATCAAGGAAGGCAAGGAAGATTGTAAAGAGGCCAGAAAACGGGGAAGGGGGGAAAAGAAAATAACCAACTAAAGACAGGACGTTGTCTGTGAGTGCGCTGCTGCTAAGTCATGTACAATGTACACGTTGAGACCAAATTGCAAAAGTTAATGGATTTCCACCAAATGCATAATAATGCAGACCAATATATAATTTAAGTGATAGAAATGATTATGAATGTGCGCCTGA
Organism: Ambystoma mexicanum; assembly: GCF_040938575.1. Classification (NCBI taxonomy): domain Eukaryota; kingdom Metazoa; phylum Chordata; class Amphibia; order Caudata; family Ambystomatidae; genus Ambystoma; species Ambystoma mexicanum. The sequence continues at coordinate 974,483,143 of NC_090922.1, forward strand.
AAAGCATCAGGTTGGGCACATAAAAAGCAAAAAAATCCTTAATAAGATGAGGTCAATGGTACCATTCTGCAAAATATAATTAGAGCATACTAATGTTACATTAAGTAGCAAATTCATGATCAGAATTTAATCAATTAAAAACAGTACAATATTTACAAATTAATCTTGCATCTAATTGGCGTAGTTTCAATGTTAGATTACCACCTCTCGGAGGCAGGGACACTTTACATAAGCCAACAAACCATCAGGGTAATTCATAGAATTTCGCCGAAAAGTGTCGCAAGCGGCTGGCGCAGAGTGTCCGCGTGCGATTGTGTGCGCCAGGAACGTGCGCTAAAACCGATTTCCGCGCACAGCGTATTCATGGATTTTAGGCTCCCAAACCAGCCGTGGCGCAGAGAATCGCAGCGACCCTGCAGCAGCGCCAGTAACGCCCCCAAGAACGCCCTCGCGCAAGGAAAAGCCATCAAAATCGCTAAATCATCGCAAAGGGCTGCGCTAACCCTGGACCAGTTCACCGGGCTGGCAAACAGCAAACGCCAAGCGGGGAACGTGTATTTCAGGGGTGCGCTGGAAGTTCCACACGCGATTGGCCCAGTGCGAGCAGGGTACGTGTATTTCAGGGGTGCGCGGGAAGTTCCACACGCGATTTCAGCAGGGTACGTGTATTCCAGGGGTGCGCGGGAAGTTCCACACGCGATTGGCCCAGTGCGAGCAGGGTTCGTGTATTCCAGGGGTGCGCGGGAAGTTGCACACGCAATTTCAGCAGGGTATGTGTATTCCAGGGGTGCGCGGGAAGTTCCACATGTGATTGGCCCAGTGCGAGCAGGGTACGTGTATTTCAGGGGTGCGCGGGAAGTTTCACACGCGATTTCAGCAGGGTACGTGTATCTCAGGGGTGCGTGGGAAGTTCCACACGCGATTTCAGCAGGGTATGTGTATTTCAGGGGTGCGCGGGAAGTTCCACACGCGATTGGCCCAGTGCGAGCAGGGTACGTGTATTCCATGGGTGCGCGGGAAGTTCCACATGCGATTCCAGCAGGGTATATGAATTCCACACGTGCTGTGTGGGAAACACCCGTGCGGGTCATGTCACAGACGCGCTTATGCGCTGAGGGCCTTTGGTCCAATAGAATCGCGTATGCGTGCTGACGCGCTTACACGGTAAGGGCCTTTCCTCGAATTTCACGCAGACGTGCAGACTTTTCACGTGCCAAATCACTCCGTATCATGCTGGCCACGCGTATGCACACGGAAGACCACGCTCCTGCCCAGAAGGCCGAACTACTGCCCCCCAGAGCCCTGAGCACGCTCCCACCTGCCATCTGCTGCTGCCTGACTGCCTGCTGCCCACGTGCACTGCCATTTGCTGCCTGCACGTCAGCCAGGGGTGCTGTTGCTGTGACCACCCCTGCTGGAACCGAAGACTCCCGACTGGTATTCCATCGCTCCACAGCCCAGCCCCAGGACCCAGTTGCCCACCCACTCCTGCCTCTGGGGTTGTCATGTCGGGGCAAACACCATCTGTGACCACTGACAACCCCCGGCCAGAGAGGCAGAGGGGCACCAGCTTCAGTGCCACCGAAGTTGGTGTCCTGGTGGAGCAAGTCCTGGGGCAGTATGATGCCCTCTTCGGAAGTTCCCACGCGACAAGGAAGGATGGACTCGGATCTGGACTGACATCGTGACTGCCATCAACGCGGAGGGGGTGGCAGTCCGCGACTTCCAACATGTCAGGAAGCGCTGGGAGGACTTCAGGTCCAGGACCCTGAACAAGGCCCGGCGCCTCTTGAAGGCAGCGGATGCCAAGGGGCGCCGGGGCCACTTGTCGGAAGAACAGATGAGGGTCCTGGAACGCATATCCCCAGCGCTCCACGTCCAGGTCCTGGAGAAGCAGACCCGTCTGGAGTCGAGCGGTGAGTGTACATGCATCCTGATTGTGAGCAGTGCGTGTGGTGAATATTCGGTAGTGTGCAGGTTGCACATCTGTTTGTATGGGGTCGAGTATGGGTGGGGGTGTCCAGGGCCGTGGGGCTGACACATGCGAGGGCTGTAATGTGTGAGACATGGATGGTGCTTGTGTGTGTAGGCTTGCATGCCAAATGCAGTTGTGTGTGCACACATGTTTGGATGAATGTGTATGTAAGTAGACATGTCCGTGATGTCACGCATGTATGTTGTTTTCGGCTGCATGTATGAGCACTGTGTACATGTGCATGTGTGTGTATTTGACAAGGGTGCAACAGTGATGCAACATGGATGCATGTGACAGCGGTATGTGGAAGCCTGATTGGCAGATGTGACATGGATGCCCCTCTGAACAGTGCGACACTTGGCAGAGGTGTACACATGCATGCAAGTGTGGTGGTGTGTGTACATGTGTGGTGCACTTCCTGTGTTGCATGTGATGTCTGGGTCACCTTTGGCTGCTCATGCAGTTGTATGTGTATGGATGGTGGTGGCAGTTGCGATATGGCTGTGGTATGGCTCATGTGTGCGAGTTGCAATGACATGTGTGTTGGGGATTGTGATGACATGTCTGAGGTTTGCCAATGCCACTCATGTGCAACTGTTATGTGTGTATGTGTCCATTGTACAGTGCCCTGATGCCTGTGTTTTGTTTCTCCCTGTCTGCAGCGTCAACTGATGAAGAGGGCGGAGAAGGTGCTGTGGAGCACAGCGGCGGGGATCCCACCGCCAGCCGGAGACGCAAGGCCCAGCTCCCCTCCCGTGTTGTCATCTCGTCGGGGAGTGAGGAGTCCGGTGCCGCGTCCCAGGCCGCAGCTGCCGGGGGGGGTCCAAGAGGCGGAGGTTGGAGTTGGACTCCTCGGCAGCAGAAGGGGCAGCTGGGACCCCACAGGGCCCAACAGGGGAAGATGGCACGGAGTCATCCAGGTTGGTGGGGGGTTTGGTGCAGGAGGAGGCTGTGCAAGCACCAGACACGGTGTCTGGAGGTGGGGATCCCACTGGTGCTAGTGGTGCAGTCCAGGACCAGGGACAGGAGGCAGCACAGGCCGCCGCGGAGGTGCCTGTGTGCAATCCTGTCCCCGATACTGTCCCTGCATCATCTTGCACCAGCAGGGATGCCTACGTCCAGACCCGTTTTCAGGCAGGGGATGAGCTGATGTCAACTGGCCTTCCTCTGCCTGCGGACGTGGCTATCCAGGTCCGGGTTGAGCCTGTCCTGGCTGGTGTGGCGTTGCGTCAACGGGCCATGCGAGGTGACCTGCAGTCTTTTCATGGAGAGACTGCACGTCATCTCGAATGGCTCGTTGACCACGTCAGCCTGCTGGGACAGGTCACCCAGACCGGATTCCTCCGTCTGATGGGGCTTGCTCCGACCCCCTCCTCAACTGGACCCCCTACGCGCCAGTCGTCCTCTGTGCCATCTTCCCACCCATCAGTCACCTGGGTGCCCTGTGGAGCTGCCTCTGACGGTGCGGCCAGGCTGGTGGAGGAGGCATCCCTGCCACAGTCGGGAGTCGGACGTCCAGCAGGTGTGGCCACATCAACAACTGCACCCCAGCCGGCGGAGGATGTGCAGGCAGCAGGAGGCAGTGCACGGGCAGAGGCAGAGCAGCAGCAGCAACATGGTGGGAGCCATGAAGGCTCGGGGCCTTCGACATCGGAGGGGCAGGCATCGGCCGGAGGGCAGGAGGACCCAGGACAGAGAGTGTCTTCCGTGTGGCAGCGGTTGGGCCACGCCATAGGTGCGGAGCGGCGGCGGGCGGAAGAGGCGCGGCTCACAATGGTCAGGGCGGAGAACTCCATGCGGAGGGCCCTGAGGCGGGCCGAGTGCCTCGAGGCAATCCGCAGGGGGTTGGAGGAGGACACGGCGTCGTCCCTGCGGACCCTCGGGGCCATGGAACTGGACCGCCTCCGGGACATCGAACAGGAGTTCGATGATGCCCTGGCCCGGAACACCACGGAGTGAGCCGCTCGACTTGCCCGCCGCCTTTGTATATAGTTCTTTAGTTTTAGGTTTCCTTTGTTTTTTCTTATGATTTGGAGTCGACGGACACTGCTCCACTTTTTGTATATAGTTGCTTTTTAGTTAGGTTTTTTTTTAGGTTTCCTTTGTTCAGTTGGGCTCATGGACCCTTTCGAGTTTTTTACATAGTTCTTGATTTGATACATAATTTTTCTACATTTGACTTTGGACGACTTTTTTTTGGATTATGATTTGCAGTTCTTTATTTTTATACGGACATGCAGCTTGATTTTTTTTACTTCCCATTGTAGTTTGTTTAATTTCTTTAGCATTCTTTCTTTTTTTCAATACAATTTTGTTTTCATACTTCACTGTGTGGCATCATCTCATTGGTTTCATGCATGTCATGTTGGGTGTTTTCCCATTCAATTGCAAACATTGTGTGTGACGGACATGGGTTCATTAGCTTAATGAACATTGGGGGTGTGACATGTAATTTCCATTTCCATGTGGGTGAATGGGTTACTTGGTAGGGCTTTTTGGCTGTGGAGGCTGACCATAACGCACATGATTGGGGATTGTGAGGACCTGGTTGAGGGTGCCCCTGGATGCTGGGGGGTGTGGGTGGTGGGAGACATGAGTGGGGGCCTGGTGGAGGCCGCCCCTGCACTGCTGGGGGATGGGGGTGGTGGGAGACATGAGTGGGGGCCTGGTGGAGGGTGCCCCTGGATGCTGGGGGGTGGGGGTGCAGGAGGACATGAGAGGGGGCCTGGTGGTGCTGCCCCTGCACTGCTGGGGGGTGGGGGTGGTGGGAGACATGAGTGGGGGCCTGGTGGAGGCTGCCCCTGCACTTCTGGGGGGTGGGGTGGTGGGAGACATGAGTGGGGGCCTGGTGGAGGGTGCCCCTGGTGGCTGGGGGGTGGGGGTGGTGGGAGACATGAGTGGGGGCCTGGTGGAGGCTGCCCCTGCACTGCTGGGGGGTGGGGGTGGTGGGAGACATGAGTGGGGGCCTGGTGGAGGGTGCCCCTGGATGCTGGGGGGTGGGGGTGCAGGGGGACATGAGTGGGGCCTGGTGGTGCTGCCCCTGCACTGCTGGGGGTGGGGGTGGTGGGAGACATGAGTGGGGGCCCGGTGGAAGGTGCCCCTGGATGCTGGGGGGTGGGGGTGCAGGGGGACATGAGTGGGGGCCTGGTGGTGCTGCCCCTGCACTGCTGGGGGTGGGGGTGGTGGGAGACATGAGTGGGGGCCTGGTGGAGGGTGCCCCTGGATGCTGGGGGGTGGGGGTGCAGGGGGATATGAGTGGGGGCCTGGTGGTGCTGCCCCTGCACTGCTGGGGGGTGGGGGTGGTGGGAGACATGAGTGGGGGCCTGGTGGTGCTGCCCCTGCACTGCTGGGGGGTGGGGGTGGTGGGAGACATGAGTGGGGGCCTGGTGGAGGCTGCCCCTGCACTGCTGGGGGGTGGGGGTGGTGGGAGACATGAGTGGGGGCCTGGTGGAGGGTGCCCCTGGTGGCTGGGGGGTGGGGGTGGTGGGAGACATGAGTGGGGGCCTGGTGGAGGCTGCCCCTGCACTGCTGGGGGGTGGGGGTGGTGGGAGACATGAGTGGGGGCCTGGTGGAGGGTGCCCCTGGATGCTGCGGGGTGGGGGTGCAGGGGGACATGAGTGGGGGCCTGGTGGTGCTGCCCCTGCACTGCTGGGGGGTGGGGGTGGTGGGAGACATGAGTGGGGGCCTGGTGGAGGGTGCCCCTGGATGCTGGGGGGTGGGGGTGCAGGGGGACATGAGTGGGGGCCTGGTGGTGTTGCCCCTGCACTGCTGGGGGGTGGGGGTGGTGGGAGACATGAGTGGGGGCCTGGTGGTGCTGCCCCTGCACTGCTGGGGGGTGGGGGTGGTGGGAGACATGAGTGGGGGCCTGGTGGAGGGTGCCCCTGCACTGCTGGGGGATGGGGGTGGTGGGAGACATGAGTGGGGGCCTGGTGGGGGCTGCCCCTGCACTGCTGGGGGGTGGGGGTGGAGGAAGTCATGAGTGGGGGCCTGGTGGAGGGTGCCCCTGCACTGCTGGGGGGTGGGGGTGGTGGGAGACATGAGTGGGGGCCTGGTCGGGGCTGCCCCTGCACTGCTGGGGGGTGGGGGTGGTGGGAGACATGAGTGGGGGCCTGGTGGAGGCTGCCCATGGTGGTTGGGGGGTGGGGGTGGTGGGAGACATGAGTGGGGGCATGGTGGAGGCTGCCCATGGTGGCTGGGGGGTGGGGGTGGTGGGAGACATGAGTGGGGGCCTGGTGGAGGCTGCCCCTGCACTGCTGGGGGGTGGGGGTGGTGGGAGACATGAGTGGGGGCCTGGTGGAGGGTGCCCCTGCACTGCTGGGGGGTGGGGGTGGTGGGAGACATGAGTGGGGGCCTGGTGGAGGCTGCCCATGGTGGCTGGGGGGTGGGGGTGGTGGGAGACATGAGTGGGGGCCTGGTGGAGGCTGCCCCTGCACTGCTGGGGGGTGGGGATGGTGGGAGACATGAGTGGGGGCCTGGTGGTGCTGCCCCTGCACTGCTGGGGGGTGGGGGTGGTGAGAGACATGAGTGGGGGCCTGGTGGAGGGTGCCCCTGGATGCTGGGGGGTGGGGGTGCAGGGGGACATGAGTGGGGGCCTGGTGGTGCTGCCCCTGCACTGCTGGGGGGTGGGGGTGGTGGGAGACATGAGTGGGGGCCTGGTGGTGCTGCCCCTGCACTGCTAGGGGGTGGGGGTGGTGGGAGACATGAGTGGGGGCCTGGTGGAGGGTGCCCCTGCACTGCTGGGGGGTGGGGGTGGTGGGAGACATGAGTGGGGGCCTGGTGGAGGGTGCCCCTGGATGGTGGGGGGTGGGGGTGGTGGGAGACATGAGTTGGGGCCTGGTGGAGGCTGCCCATGGTGGCTGGGGGTGGGGGTGGTGGGAGACATGAGTGGGTGCATGGTGGAGGGTGCCCCTGCACTGCTGGGGGTTGGGGGTGGTGGAAGTCATGAGTGGGGGCCTGGTGGAGGGTGCCCCTGGATGGTGGGGGGTGGGGGTGGTGGTAGACATGAGTGGGGGCCTGGTGGAGGGTGCCCCTGCACTGCTGGGGGGTGGGGGTGGTGGGAGACATGAGTGGGGGCCTGGTGGAGGCTGCCCCTGGTGGCTGGGGGGTGGGGGTGGTGGGAGACATGAGTGGGGGCCTGGTGGTGGCTGCCCCTGCACTGCTAGGGGGTGGGGGTGGTGGGAGACATGAGTGGGGGCCTGGTGGTGGCTGCCCCTGCACTGCTAGGGGGTGGGGGTGGTGGGAGACATGAGTGGGGGCCTGGTGGTGCTGCCCCTGCACTGCTGGGGGGTGGGGGTGGTCGGAGACATGAGTGGGGGCCTGGTGGAGGGTGCCCCTGCACTGCTGGGGGGTGGGGGTGGTGGGAGACATGAGTGGGGGCCTAGTGGGGGCTGCCCCTGCACTGCTGGGGGGTGGGGGTGGTGGGAGAGATGAGTGGGGGCCTGGTGGAGGCTGCCCATGGTGCTGGGGGGTGGGGGTGGTGGGAGACATGAGTGGGGGCCTGGTGGAGGCTGCCCATGGTGGCTGGGGGGTGGGGGTGGTGGGAGACATGAGTGGGGGCCTGGTGGAGGCTGCCCCTTCACTGCTGGGGGGTGGGGGTGGTGGGAGACATGAGTGGGGGCCTGGTGGAGGGTGCCCCTGGTGGCTGGGGGGTGGGGGTGGTGGGAGACATGAGTGGGGGCCTGGTGGAGGCTGCCCCTGCACTGCTGGGGGGGGGGGTGGTGGGAGACATGAGTGGGGGCCTGGTGGAGGGTGCCCCTGCACTGCTGGGGGGTGGGGGTGGTGGGAGACATGAGTGGGGGCCTGGTCGGGGCTGCCCCTGCACTGCTGGGGGGTGGGGGGGGGTGGGAGACATGAGTGGGGGCCTGGTGGAGGCTGCCCATGGTGGTTGGGGGGTGGGGGTGGTGGGAGACATGAGTGGGGGCATGGTGGAGGCTGCCCATGGTGGCTGGGGGGTGGGGGTGGTGGGAGACATGAGTGGGGGCCTGGTGGAGGCTGCCCCTGCACTGCTGGGGGGTGGGGGTGGTGGGAGACATGAGTGGGGGCCTGGTGGAGGGTGCCCCTGCACTGCTGGGGGGTGGGGGTGGTGGGAGACATGAGTGGGGGCCTGGTGGGGGCTGCCCCTGCACTGCTGGGGGGTGGGGGTGGTGGGAGACATGAGTGGGGGCCTGGTGGAGGGTGCCCCTGGTGGCTGGGGGGTGGGGGTGTTGGGAGAAATGAGTGGGGTCCTGGTGGAGGCTGCCCCTGCACTGTTGGTGGGTGGGGGTGGTGGGAGACATGAGTGGGGGCCTGGTGGAGGGTGCCCCTGGTGGCTGGGGGGTGGGGGTGGTGGGAGACATGAGTGGGGGCCTGGTGGAGGGTGCACCTGGATGCTGTGGGGTGGGGTGGTGGGAGACATGAGTGGGGGCCTGGTGGAGGCTGCCCCTGCACTGCTGGGGGGTGGGGGTGGTGGGAGACATGAGTGGGGGCCTGGTGGAGGGTGCCCCTGGTGGCTGGGGGGTGGGGGTGGCGGGAGACATGAGTTGGGTCCTGGTGGAGGCTGCCCCTGCACTGCTGGGGGGTGGGGGTGGTGGGAGACATGAGTGGGGGCCTGGTGGAGGGTGCTCCTGGATGCTGGGGGGTGGGGGTGCAGGGGGACATGAGTGGGGGCCTTGTGGTGCTGCCCCTGCACTGCTGGGGGGTGGGGGTGGTGGGAGACATGAGTGGGGGCCTGGTGGAGGGTGCCCCTGCACTGCTGGGGGGTGGGGGTGGTGGGAGACATGAGTGGGGGCCTGGTGGAGGGTGCCCCTGGATGCTGGGGGGTGGGGGTGCAGGGGGACATGAGTGGGGGCCTGGTGGAGGGTGCCCCTGGTGGCTGGGTGGTGGGGGTGGTGGGAGACATGAGTGGGGGCCTGGTGGAGGCTGCCCCTGCACTGCTGGGGGGTGGGGGTGGTGGGAGACATGAGTGGGGGCCTGGTGGAGGCTGCCCCTGGTGGCAGGGGGGTGGGGGTGGTGGGAGACATGAGTGTGGGCCTGGTGGAGGCTGCCCTTGCACTGCTGGGGGATGGGGGTGGTGGGAGACATGAGTGGGGGCCTGGTGGAGGGTGCCCCTGGATTCTGGGGGGTGGGGGTGCAGGGGGATATGAGTGGGGGCCTGGTGGTGCTGCCCCTGCACTGCTGGGGGGTGGGGGTGGTGGGAGACATGAGTGGGGGCCTGGTGGAGGGTGCCCCTGGATGCTGGGGGGTGGGGGTGCAGGGGGACATGAGTGGGGGCCTGGTGGTGCTGCCCCTGCACTGCTGGGGGGTGGGGGTGGTGGGAGACATGAGTGGGGGCCTGGTGGGGGATGCCCCTGCACTGCTGGGGGGTGGTGGGAGACATGCATTGTTGATCAGTAGTGCAAGGTGACATGTGGGTTGGCTGCGGGGCATGCCCATGGTGGATGGGCTGCCTGCGGGACATGAGCAGGGGTGCAGGGTAGTCCCCCGTGGTGTGGGCTGCCTGCAGGGGCCGTGGAGGTTGTCGAGCGTACACCCGGGAGGACCCACACAGCCAATTCACGTGTAGTACTCCCCAGAACCCCTGGAATTCACATACCCTGCTGGAATCGCATGTGGAACTTCCCGCGCACCCATGGAATACACGTACCCTGCTCGCACTGGGCCAATCGCGTGTGGAACTTCCCGCGCACCCCTGAAATACACGTACCCTTTTGATATCGCGTGTGGAACTTCCTGCACACCCATGGAATACACGTACCCTGCTCGCACTGGGCCAATCGCGTGGGGAACTTCCCGCGCACCCCTGAAATACACGTACCCTGCTGAAATCGCGTGTGGAACTTCCCGCGCACCCCTGAGATACACGTACCTTGCTGAAATCGCGTGTGGAACTTCCCGCGCACCCCTGAAATACATGTACCCTGCTCGCACTGGGCCAATCGCGTGTGGAACTTCCCGCGCACCCCTGGAATACACGTACCCTGCTGAAATCGCGTGTGGAACTTCCCGGGCACCCCTGAAATACACGTACCCTGCTCGCACTGGGCCAATCGCGTGTGGAACTTCCCGCGCACCCCTGGAATACACGTACCCTGCTCGCACTGGGCCAATCGCGTGTGGAACTTCCCGCGCACCCATGTAATACACGTACCCTGCCGAAATCGCATATGAGACTTCCCGCGCACCCCGGTATACACGCACACGTAATTTTTTGTCAGCGGGTGTCCGTGTTTGTGGGTACCCCTTTGCACGTCATTTGTCCTGGAGGGCCACAGTATAGGACATTCTTCATGGCTGTATATAGGTGTTGGCGCACCTTTTGGTGCACATTTCTTCCAGGCGCAGAGACGCTACCGCCTGCTTTCTTGTGGCGGTCGTGTTTGTGCCTGTGCGCTGGTTTGAGCGTGCGCTTTTTTGCCCTATTCTATTCCATGAATACGTGTTGTAGGCGAGCGTGTGGGCGTTCAGCGCACTTGTACCCTGTACTTCCCCCGTGACGCCCACGTTTTGGCAAGTTGTTCCCCATTCCGAGTGTTACGCCCCGTGTTCCGCCTACTTTTGTTGCGTGTGCCGCGCTATGTGCGATTTTCGCTGTGGCCTGTGCAATTTTCGCTGTGACCTGGCGCACGTTGTTAGATGGCCTGTGCGCCAACGTGCACCGCGCACTTTTTTTTCGCACATCCGATGGTTTTCTCGCGCACGGCCTTCCATGAATCGATGTGCGCTGCTTTTCGTGCGATTTTCGCACTTGCACTGCGATTTTCGCTATTTCACTGCGAATCGCACGTTTTTGCCCACTTGCGCCGCGCTAATTATTCCATGAATCGGCCTGCATATGTCATCTTTACAGTCTAATTGGTGTGATTTTTGCCAGTGATTGGCTAAGGGATATTTCGACTCTTGACTGCCAATTGTCGCCAAGTCTTCTCGGATGCGAATTTTCAAGGGTTGGATAGTGCTCCCAATATACTTAAGCCCACAGGTACAAATTATACAGTACACAACGAATTTGGAATTGCCATTGATGAATGAATCAATTAAATGATCTCTATCTCCAAAGGCGACCTGTGATGTTTCAAAAGTGAATTTGCACATTTTGCAGAATCCACATTTGTGAAATCCCGTGACCTGTGCTGAGTGTAACCAGAATGGGCCACGGGATGTAAGGTATGCAATCCATTTAATTCTCCACTACTTAATTTCTATAATTTCTATAATTTCTATAATTGCAACTTTGGGCAATTTTCCCATAGGTATTTTTCTCCCGCAGAGTTCTCTTGGGCACTGTCCGCTCGGCGTAAGTCTCAGGTCCTACATCAATTTAAGGTAATATTCCCTTAGACTTTTGGGTTCTGTAACACAAGGTGTATTAACAGATACACTTGATCTCTATTGGATTAAGTGTTTTTGTTTGCGCTGCTGCAGTCATTTATTCTTTATAATTGTAACCTTTGCACAAATGTATTTTCCCCCCTTTCCTTGTTTGCTCTTTTGGACTTCTGAACATCTACCTCCTAATGAACTTCTACCAAATCTCGGTATCGTTTTAATTAATTTACATTCGCTTGTACTTTTAATGTAGTTTTTTTAGTCCAATGTGGTTTCTTTCTTTTTTTGATTTGCATTAACATTGCAAATTGCACTTATTTAATTTGGCTAATCCATCACTTGCAATTGCCCCTGGATGTTATGCCTTCTTTGTTCTGGTTTCATTATTGTATGGTGTTATTATTTTGAGACACTGAATGTTGTACAATTCATTTTCTATTGCTTTTGTAATTAATGCTTAGTTATAGCCTCAAATGAAGAGCCATGCAAGGCTCGAAACACATGTTAGGCTGTCTCTTCATTAAATCCTTTGGACTTCAAAGGCTGTTCCTCGAATAAAATACTTGGACTATTTGCTCTTATTTATCTATTCTTTGGCGCAGTGAAACTGGGACTTGCATGTGTTACATTTGAACTTACCACAGTGGAATTATACTTGCAGTATATCCACACCACCCAGATACCTGCAGCCTTGATGCTCTTTGTTTAATTGGCTTTTACAAGCGCTGTGGATCGTGACTTTTTCTGCCAACTTGTTCTTTACACAGTGAAATCATGAAACAGTTACCGGAGATTAACCCAATTATGGAGTGAGCAGAGATGTTGACGTAGCAGGCAGTAAAAGAAGTGCCATGGTAGCCTACAGTTGGAAGTTCGTGTTGCTCAGATTAGCGAGGGCTAGCCTTACCGTACCTGTGGCATGTTCATCAAAGTCATGAGAATGGTACTTCGGGATGGGCAGCATCAGGGTCAGCGGCCCGCACCGGCATGCCGTGAAGAAAGGGAAAGACACACCCTTTGCCTTGTGATGAGGGCGGGCTACGCCTGCCAGCTTCAAGCAGGCCTCCAATTTGTTATGGGTCTCAGCAAATAGGAGGACGGCAGACTGCACATTGCCTCCTATCAGGCAGGGAAGGTCCAGGCAGTGGATAGCCATGCAGCGGCAGCCATATTAGCAAGTTTTCCGGTTCAAGGTTGTGGAGGGGAGTTGGGAGGTTATGTGGGGTGCCAGGATGTTTATGGCACAACCTCCACCGACGGGAAGCATTTAATGTGCATATCACTGAGGGTGGAGGGGATGCTCCTGCCTTGGGGGTGCACTGTGATGTGGAAATTCAAAAAGCCTTGGTGGCAATTAGGTACTGAATTAAATGCAAGAGTAGTGTTTTTTGCCACAGGGGTGTGGTCCCAATAGGCAGGAGGTGGTAGGAGCTGGCCTGGTTTCTGTTTTATCCTTGCACAACAGTTCCATCTAGAGACTAGTGGGGGCCTGACATCTGGAGGAGTGTGACCCACCTGAGCTGCCGAGAGTTGCAGCCATGTGGGCTAGTTTGTTAGCAGTATTTGCTTTATAGTTAATTAATTCAGTCTGAAAGAGCATTCTGACTAGGATAGGAAGCCAGTGTAGCTCCTTAATTTACTGATGGGAGAAATATCATTGACAATCTTGTTTCCAACAGGAGTAGCCCCATGGCATGGTGGGCCAAGTTGAATTTTATTTCAATGTATTTTGTTTTGAAAAATGTACATCAACAAGCTAATTGAAATATATGGGGGTGGGGTAAGGGAAGTCAAGGTGTAGGGGGGGTTCAGAGTACAGTTTATAATTCAGTGAAGGATGGGGGTTGGGCAGAGATCAGACCCCCAATAAAAAAAAAAAGCAATGTATTTTTGGAAATTATTTGTTTGTAATAACTTATTTAGAAAAAACTCCTGGGACATAGAACCATGAAGCTGTCAAGAGGCATGCTGTTTAGCCACCCTCAAAAGGAAGCCTGCATAAATGCGTGACCAAGAACGAAACATTCTTTCTTTGTTGGATTGAGCTTCAGCCATTTGCTTGATTTTAAGGCTTGGGTGGAGATGAGACAATTCCTGAGGCATGAAAGGTTCAAGTGACCCTGGGTGCAGCAAATATAGCTGCATTATCAGGAAAGAGAGAAGCAAAAGTACAACCAATACATCCTCTTTGAAGCTCTATTAACTGGACGATTGTATCACCTGCTTCCGATTCACAAATTAGTAGTTTTCTATATTCTGGTTTCATTTGAGAATAGGCTGCATTGTACATATGTGTACACATGTGTTTTTGCTAACTTTCCTTGGGTTAATCAACACCATATAATTGTTATGTTTAACCATGCATCACATCTATATAGAATTGTGAAAGAGCAGAACGTACAAGAGCAGTTGTCCGCAGTGTAGGAGACAGCTGCATCCAATTGGTGACCTTGAGTTGTGTCCTCAGAATGAGCAAGACATACCGACTTGCACCGCGCAGAGCGTGGTGAGAACAGAACATGCAAGAGTAATTGTCTGCAGCATGGGAGACCGCAGTGATCAATCAGAGACCTGGAGGTGTGTCCTCAAAATGAATTAGACATTATGCCTTGCACTGCGTGGAGCCCGGTGAGAGCAGAGTGTGCTAGAGCAGTTGTCTGCAGCAACTGGTGACCTGGAGGTGTGTCCTCAGAATGAACGAGAAATACTGCCTTGCATTGCATGAGCGCAGTGAGCATGGAGTGTGCAAGAGCAGTTGTCCACAGTTAGCTGCAGTTATCGCACATGACGAGAGGAGAGAACCGCTTCAAATAATCACCAGCCTGGATTTTCAGCCCATTGCTAAAGGTCAATGATTGTATTTGTATGTCCTCTCCTATTCCATAAAAGTGAGTGGCTGCTGCTTCTCTTTAAATAACTGAATGGACCTAAAGTCTGCATCAGCCACCACGTGGCAGCCCTGAGAAAACATATTTGTCTCAATATGCCTCCGAATTTAATAAGTAAAATTACACCTACAGAAGGAGACATCATGACAGTGATCAGGCCCTCTCACCCCCCAAAACAGCAAAGGTAATTAGGGCAGACAATAATATGGCATTAACTTCGACCCTGCAGGAGAAAAAGTCATACATTTTCATCACCGGAATACATGTATACCTGACAACAATCCCCACAGAAAAATCTGTGAAAAACATGGCATTGGAAATAACAGCGTACTTGTTGGGATTTTCTGAGCAACAGAACGAAAAAGGGGTGGTGTCAGATTAAACCATCATGGCTAACATGCCTTTACTTTTGGGGCTTGAGAAGCCAAGACCTACTGAGCAGATTGACACAGCTACCACACCCACTAGCTCAATTTAAATAATTGAGTCACTTTTAGATATTGACCTACGATGTGTATACCCGGTGACAAACCTGAACTCAGTAGAATTTGCAAGAATGACACAAATACATGCCCAAAAGTGACCAAAGACAGAGTTGGATGGAAAAGTGTCACCAGAAAAAACTAGAGAAAAGACGACTGACCAGTGACAGAATCACAAGTTGATAACCTGAGATCAATGGGTTTCTTAATCAGCCTCTCCCGTTTTATATGAGGACTCGGTAGTGGACTTCAATATCGAAACCTCCTCATCAAACAAATTAATGTTTACCACAAGCAGTCGGGCAAATCATTTAAATCATCCAAAAGGCCCAACAGTCAGAATGCCCGTACTTACTCCAATGACCAATTTGACAATGGCGACCCTGATTAGGTTATGTGACTCCTTGAACGTGAAGCTAAATGACCAGGCATACACTTTGACCTCTTTGAACACCAAAAATGCCTTTATCAATGGCTATGTAATGACCATTCATCAGAAGAATATAGACATGACTAGAACATGTGAAGGCTGCAGAGTAAATTATGGGAAATCCTGGTGGAGATCTCATGCTCCAATATCCATGCTAAAGTGAGACTTTCTAATGCTGGGTTGGTCCATCAGAAAATAATTTCACTAAACAGAAATTAATGACACTCAACCTTAATCATGCCAAACGAGGAGGATGAGTTAGAGATGGATGCCATTCTGTCTGAGGTGTTAGTGATTGATAGAGCTTCACTACTAGATGAGCACCAAATAGACTCATCAAGCATCCACAGCAAAACAGCTAATATAATTACAGAGCAACATGAGGAGATGGTAACCTATGCTATGTTCTGCCGAGGCAAAGAAGAAAAGCATAAAAAATGGTTTGTGTGGGAAAATAAAATGAAAAAGCTTGTGGAAAAGGCATTCACAAAGGGTCAAGCAAATTCCTTCTGAACCTGACAAACCTGACCAATTCGCCGGTAGAAAAAGGGACAAGGAATCGAGATCCAACTATGCCGAGTCCAACAATGAAGAATCGCTGATGGTAGACCCAATAAGCATACAGAATAATGATTTTGATTAACCTTTCTACTTAGTCAATCAAAGAACCCCGAAATCCACCCATAAACTTGGTGGACTCCTTTAGGGCAGGTCCCTCGAGAAAAGAGACCAATCACAAAACCAAATTGGCTAAAGGAAACATCTGCCAAAACGTATCCTGGAAGATCTTGGTTTTCGATGGCCCAAGAAGTACTGTTTCATACTCTAGGATTCACTCAAATCAATTAAAAGTGAAAGACGCATTGCATTTACATTTAAAAGAGGGGTTGCAAGTAGATCATTCCACAACTGACATTTGTCTACTATTGGTGAACTTACCATAATGCAAAAATGAAGTGACATTAAACCGAAAGAATGTTCTGAACTTTTTTGACTTGATTCCAGTTTTACAACTAATTGAGTCATGTGACATAACGCAAATCGAGTTCTGTCATGACAAGCACCGAGACGAAGTCTCTTTACATGTTGTTGTCCAACTTGATTAGAACTGTTGTCTTAGAAAACACTGCTGCTTTCCTGCCCATTGAGTTTGATCTAATAGAGGTCAATAGAACAGCTTTTATACATATCTTGATGTAGGAGAGAGGGACAAAGGGAAAGGTTGACAACACCTTACCAAAGCACCACCCTAGAATAACCTGCTGGGTTGACAACTCAGTGACGAGAAAGGTGCATTAGCAGATTGGTCTAAGTAAAAAAAGAGAAGAGGTGGAGGACTGGCGCTGGGTGGCAAGCGCTCTGGTAGGAAGAGAGTTAACAACTAACTAGTTAAAGTTAACCAAGATTCCATCCTTCAGATGGGCTCCTGGAACACCAGGGGCATTTCCCACTTATTAAATCCATAGGAGAAAGTACTGGGTAATTATGATCTAATCGTTTTCCAAGAGACCTAGCTTTTAAAATTCCTGATAATGGATGGGTATTCTATCCTGTTGAATCCAGCCACGAGGGGTATTAAAGCCAGAGCTAAGTCAGGCCTTTTAACGATGGTTAGAAATGGAAAGGTCATCTCTATTGAACCATGGAAAGCCCTGAATTAATTCATTCAAGCAGTGAGAATTACATGGTATTCTTTTTTTTAAAACTTTATTTATTCAGCTTGACAACACACAGAGAAACACAGTTAGTAAAAGCACACCGTGAAATCAGTTTGCGATCAACAATACAGAGGCATCACTGTACAATGCATCATAACCAAACAGAGCACAAGAACATATAATAAGGAAAGAGTTGCAACCAGAGTGAGGAGGGTATATACCCCATAGAGGGTCACTGAGGGGAGTGGGGCGGAGAAGAGGCTTCCGAGTCTGAGGCCAGGGCAGACATGTAATCACAAAATCTGCGCCATATGTCCCTTGGTCTTGAATGTGGGTGTTGTGTTGCCCCCCAGGCCTCCTCAGTGTCATGTGCCCAGGTGACTGCCCGGAGCCACTGCGCATATGTGGGCACATTGGGGCGAAGCCAGCACAGTACTATACAGCGGACTGCCAACATCATACAAAGACCTGCTAATTTCCTAGAATCGCATTTCAAACCGGGAAGGTCATGGAGAAGGGTCTATGGTGCAGTCTAATATGTCTGATATAGTGGAGCATATGTCCTGCCAGTATTGTGTTAGGTGCGGGCAGTGCCAAATCATATGAATGTAATTAGCTTGGTCAGCGCCGCATCTGGGACAGTTAGGAGAGGTCTCATGAAACATACGATGCAGTCTAGTCGGTGTGTGGTGATACCTGTGTAGCATCTTGAATTGCAGTAGTTTGAACCTGGAGTTGTACGATACTTCTTGGGTTTGCGCGCACATATGGGCCCAGCGCTCGTCATCAATCTCAAATCCAAGATCTTCCTCCCATTTCACTCTAAGTTTAACAAATGAGGGGGTGGCCCTGATCTGTAGTAGATTATAGAGTCTGGATACTTTCCCTCTGAAGGAATCGGACGTACAGAGTTCAGCTATTAAAGGATCATCTGGTGGAACTGTAGGAAATTTGGGGAATTTAGCTTTTTGGACCTTCTGAAGTGAGGAGTACTGTAGCCATGCTGCTGGTCTACGCTTGACGGCAAGGGGGAGATCTGACCACTCCAGGAAATTGCCCCGCACAAAGACATCCCGAAGAGTCAACAAACCTGCCACCGTCCAACGGACAACAATGGATTGAGGAATGTAAGGGACATCAGGGAGGAAATTCCAAAGTGGGAGGTCACCATGAAACGGATTAGGGGTTGCAACCACTGTCCACATTTTGGTAAGAGCAAGTGACGTACTTATCACAGGGCCTGAGGAATCGGGGTCTGGCGGGGCTGGCTTGAGAATGAGGGAACCAATCGTACGCTCTCTAACCTTCAGTTTTTCAAGACAGACATGAGGAGGGGGATTCGTTGTGCTAAACCAATAGGAGGCAAATTGGGACTGAGCAACTACCCAGTATCTGAAAAAGTCAGGGGCACCAAACCCGCCCAGTTCCTTGGGAGCAGTGAGCGTATTCAGTTTGAGTTGGACCGCTCCTGAGTGCCAAAGAAAGGTGTTAGTAATGCTGCGCAGCGTCTTAAAGAATCCATTGCACGGCCATAGTGGAATGTTTGTGAAGCGGTATAGGAGTTGGGGCAGCACAACCATTTTTAGTATTCCTATTCTACCAGCTAGGGAAATAGGGAGTCGGTCCCAACTTGCGGTTTAGGTGGTCAAATATGCTAGGTAATTCTGATAGTTATCGGCGCACAGTTTCTCAGCATGACGGGAGACCGATACTCCCAGGTAGGTGAAGGTGGATTGGGACCAAGTAAGGCCCAGCAGGTCAGAGGGTGGTTGTGTGTTGTCTGTGAGTGGGAATATGGATGATTTAGAGCAGTTAACTTTAAGACCAGATATATGCCCAAAACGGGTAACGTCATTGAGAATTGGAGCGAGGTTTGTTTCGGGAGAGCGGATGTAGAGCAAGGCGTCGTCCGCGTACAGGGAGACAATGTCTGCCTGTCCCGCTGAACGTAGGCCTCTGTGAGAGTGTGATTGGCGCATCATGTCTGCGAAGGGTTCAATTGCTATTGCGAAGATCAACGGGGAGAAGGGACACCCCTGTCATGACCCTCTGGCTATCTGAAAGAGGGTGGAGCACCTATCTTCAGTATGGACTCTTGCCACTGGGTTGGTGTATAGTAGTCTGACCCAGGACCGAAAATTGGGGCCAAACTTACATTTTTCCATGACTCGCCACAGATACTCCCAAGATACTGAGTCAAATGCCTTCTGCATGTCCAGCGTGACTGCTACAGCCTGTGTTTGGGGATTAATTCTACTGATCACGTTGAAGAGTCGTCTAAGCTTTAGGGACGTGGACCTACCCGGCGCAAATCCTGCCTGATCAGGGTGTATGATATCAGGCATGAATACAGCTAGGCGGTTTGCCAATAGTTTAGCAAATATTTTTACCAGGTTTAAGAAGGACTGTTATCATGGCCTTGCGGAGTGAAGGGGGAAGTGTGTCTGTTTCCCATGCCTCCTCCCATAGAGCTAGCAGCTGTGGGACCAGGGCAGATTTATAACGCTTATAGAAGTCCATAGGAAGACCATCCGGTCCGGGGGCCTTCCCTGCAGCGAGTGATTCAATGGCCTCAGTCAGTTCCTCCGCAGTGAAGGGTCTGTCTAGGGAAGCAGTGGCGTCAAAGGACAGGGCCGTGAGAGGGAGTTCCTCCAGGTAGCAGTCAATTTCTGAAACATGGGGCCCATCAACCTTCGAATAAAGGGAAGTATAGAATGTAAGGAACTCTGTGTTGATGTCTTGGGGCGAAGTGGCTAGTGTACCGTCAGATCTCTCTATCGCCGGCATGTTGGGCGCTCCAAACTCGTGGCGAATTAACCTGGCTAGCACACGGCCTGGCCGCTCTCCCTCCCCGTAGTGCTTAACTGCCTGAGGGTTATCAAGGAATTTAACTTCGCGCTCAGCAAGATTACGGAATCTATCCAGTTCATGACCCAATGATGCCAGTGCGTCAGGGGAGTGATCGTGCGCGTATTGGGACTCCAAGCTAGCAAGGGTCGACTCTCTGTCAGCGATATCCTCCCGGATGCTTTTTAGGATGCCACTCCCTTTGGATAAGGCGATACCCCTGATATAGGCCTTGAATGATTCCCAGAGGGTGGCTCGAACGGGGACTGAATCTGTGTTGACTTCGAAAAACTCCTCGATGGATGACTCAAGCTCAGAGGTATGGTCAAGGAGGGCATGGGGTCTCATTCTCCATTGCCTTGATCTTTCAAGGTCATGTCCCCAGTTCAGGGAGATGACCACCGGGGAGTGGTCAGACAAAGTTCTGGGAAGGATTGCCAGATGGGTCAGGCACCTAATTAGTATATCAGACAACAGCCATCTATCTATCCTAGAATGAGAGTCATGGACCAAGGAATAGTAGGTATACGTGCAGGAGTCAGGATACTAATCGCCAGGCGTCCACCACTGCCAGCCGGGGGAGGGTTGTGAGGATTGTGCAGGCTGCCCTTGAAAGCTGGCGAGGTCTGGAGCCCGATCTATCTAAGGTGACATCCAGAATCGTGTTGAAGTCCCTGCCCCATATAATCGGGATCTGAGGGTAACTCTCAAGAAGCGATGCTAGGTGAAGAAAGAATTCAGGATTGTCAATATTAGGGCAGTATATATTAAGGATAGCTACATCTTGATTCTGCAATGTACCAACAATGAGTATATATCTTCCGAGGGGGTCAACATGTGATTGGGAACAGCTGAACTTCAGGTTTCTGTGAATTAAAATGAGGGTACCTCTGCTCTGGGTAGAATAAGTTGTGTAATACCTCTGGGATCCCCACTGCTTGGCAAACCTCTCGCACTGTTCAGCACAGGCGTGCGTTTCTTGTAGACAAAGGATTTGTGTACCATGGCGCTCAGCGTAGAGTTGTATTTGCCTCATCTTTTTGTAGTTGCCGAGTCCCCTAATATTCCAGCTCATAAAGGTTACGTTACTATCTGCCATTAATATGGAAGGTATGCTTGGGTTTTGTTCTGCGTATTAGGGTTGGTCCAGTCCAATGCGGCCTGGACCAATGTTCTACTCCATCTATACCTCTGTGTTGCGGTAGTGTGCCATGTGTGATTTCTCTGGTGGCCATCAAGACTTTTTTAACATAACTTCCCCTCCCACCGGTTCCCACCCACATCCCTCCCCAAACCTGAGGAATGAATCCCAAACCCCCCCACAACAATGACAAACTTCTCGGCATCAGCGCCTGGGGGGCTGTTAGCTGACCGAGCAGTGGCGCAACGGACTGTAAAGTGTAAGCAAAGTTTGCATACAGCTGGAGTCTCTAGTGCATACAGTTTAGAGTCCATATGTGAAGCGATCATGGTATTACCAAAGAAAGGGGGGCTACCGTAACATGTTAATGCATTACCATAAGCGCTAGACATGACAGTTTATAATCATGACCCTTCCCGGCCTTGGTATCCCGTCAGGAAGCCTGCGTGCATTTAGAGTCTAAAGCACTGATAGGGCGTCAATAACTGACAAACATAGTGAGATGAAACCGTCCCAAGGGGCCATGGTTGAGAGGATCAATACAACAATAACAACAGATAACCATTAAATGCCTTTATGCATAGCATCGAGCCATCATGAATAAGGCTAAATATGGTCTATTGCCGACCCAGCCCAACTTAACAGGCAACATTCTAGACTGGACTGGCGATGACAAGGGATTAGCCAGGGAAGTGCTCATCCAGGAATTTAGAGGCTTCCTCTGGGATCGTGAAAAAAAAGGTTTTGTTGGAGTGTTCGATACGCAGTTTTGCAGGGAACAGCATGGAGTACTTGACTCCTAGATCTCGGAGTCTTCTCTTCACAGCTACAAATGTTTGACGTTCCCGTTGCACCGCCACCGAGTAATCTGGGTAGAGGTGGATTTTGGCTGCTCCAAGTTTAAGTTCACCTTTGATCATGGCTGCCCGTAGGAGGGCATCACGGTCCTGGAAGTTCAAGATCCTGGCCATAATGGGCCGAGGGGGGGCGCCTGGTCTAGGTTTCGCGGTCAAGGCTCGGTGTTCTCTCTCGATGGCGAACTGTGGGGAAAGTTTAGGGGAGTCCAGGAGTGTCATGAGAATCCGTTCCAAGTAATCCTCCATTGGTTCTGTAATATTGTCCTCCGGTTTTCCAACTATACGCTGATTATTACGTCTCGAATGGGATTCGAGGTCATCATTTTTCTTCTCGACTGCCGACACACGGTCGGTGAGCGTGGAGACCTCAGCCCGTAGAGAGCATAGTACATCTTCATAACCCCCAGTCGAGTTTCAGCTTCCGCCACACGCCCATCTGTCTTTTCGATATGGGCTTTTATGGAGGAGATGGACCCATTCATATCGTCTAGTTTAGTATGCAGCGTAGTGAAGCCATCACGGATGTACTGCAGCATCTTCTGTGAGTCGTCTGAGGTCGATGGGGCCGAGATGGACAGGGGCTCCTCAGTATCATCGGGGGGCGGCTTGGACGGCGTTTTAGCAAACATGTTCAACGTACTTTGCTTTTTCCCTGTACCGGCTCCCTTAGTCATGATTTAAGCAGGACAAAGGCCTGGGGTCCTGGAGGAAAGTGGATGAGCAAAGTAGCGTAGTGCCCGGTAGCAGCCGTAGATCCGGAGTGTTCGGGACGGTAGGTATGTGGGCAGTGGGTCAGTGTCCCGTTTGCGATGAGAATTACTCTACAAAGTATATTTTTAGCTCAGTATGCACATGCTGCAGTAGGTTGAGTTCACAGCCGTGGAGCACACATGGGAGTTCGGCCACCGGTGTCGCCGCACCTCGGGATCGGTACTGTACAAGGCAGGCTTTAAAATTCAGGGCCGGGTTCTTCTCAACCCCAGAGCACGCATGGTAAGTATGAAGTGCGGTGCTGACCCAGGTTCACAGGGCGGACCCGCCGGTGAGGCACCAGAGTCAATGTGGGCTGAGGCTTGTGGCTAGTTGGTGGGGGGGGAACTCTCAGCTCAGTGGAAGTAGTCTCTAGTAGGGATGCAGCGCAACCACCAGGGCCCGAGCGATCTGAAACAGGGTGGCGCCACAGAGTACCGGACCCGCGGGACGCCCCGGACACAGGCCCCCCAGGGCACCGCAAGTGATGGGCCCAGCAATCCCCCGCAGTTTTCCTCAGCAGTGTCCAGAGCAAGGCAGCGGCCGCGGGAGCCCAGCAAACTAAAGGGGGGGCCGCCCACCGTCAGTCACCCGGCCCCCTTACCTTGCCAAGAGAGTGTGCAGGAACGCTCCGGAAGGGGAACGCGGGCAGATGAGCAGGTCAGCCGCGCGGCGTTGTGCAGTCCAGAGTGAAGGGAGCCAAGAGCCCCGGGCACCAGCCGCCAGCATGTATCGACGCAGGGTAATCCCAGTCCGCCCGCTGGTCTGGCAGATTGGTAGCAGGGACGCTCTGCGCGCCTCCAGGGTTTCGGCGCCCCTCCCACACAGAGGCCGCACACGCCGGGGCGCCGAGTAGCAGCACGAATCAGCAGCCCTCGGAGCTCCGTCACGGGGAGAGCCGGGCGTCCGCGCCATCGCGCCTCCCACAGCAATAGCAGGGCTCACAGAGGGTCTCTGGGTCCCAGAGTTAGGATGTCGGTGGACTGCCAGCTTATACCGCGGCCATAGCAGTGATAGTTGGCACAGCTGTATTTTAGCGGTTAAATCTGCAAAGATGTGCCCTCGTCGTCCGGAGCTTCACACTCAGGCGGCCATCTTGTTTCGGCGCAACAGTGCCCCCCCAGAATTATATGGTATTCTAAGATCTACACAGGGCTGCGGAAAAATGTATTGCCATACATTTATATTGGATTCTGGATGGTGGAGATGCTAATGGCTTCATCAATGAAGTTATGGAACTGATAGATGACGCGTTATTAGATAACACAGTGATGGCCTTAATAGTGTGTGATGACTTCAACATCACCAGTAAAAAATTCGATGTCCAGTTCCCACAACAGGTAGCCTCTCATGGTTATCGCAGAAAGAGGGGTAATCAATGGCATGATATGATGTAGGAAAGAGACCTATGCAGGTTAAATGGAGCAATCAAGTGGGATATCCCAACCAAGTCTACTTGGGCGGGCGTGATCAAATCAACAAGCCATTTTAGATTATGTGTATTTCATGAGCAACATACTCCCCCATGAAGTTGAAATGAATATGTTGCAATCTACAAATAGTGACCAATTCATTATACACATGCATTGCGACTTCCCTAGAAACTATGTGAGGAATCGAGTATACTGCCCCAATCTGGAAATTAATGGTGGTCAGAACAGAATACGTTGGTTGGAGTCATTAGTGAATAAATGTAACCATGCAATGACCCTTTGGTCCCATCATCAGACTAGGAACCTGTATGGGCAAGCAGAGGAATACACAATGGTTTTGAACTTGTTTGTGAACAGTTCAAGCAAGGTAGGCAGACCTCAGTATAAGCATAAGCATAGCTTTGATCTCAGCATCAAATAAATGAGAGTACATGAGAGCAGTGATAAGGGAGGAAAAGAGAACCAACAAAATATATGCCCTAAGTGTAGTGAGGAAATCGAAACACAAATGTAAAAAAACTGGCATTCGGCCACATAAGGCGCAGTTATTGTAGAAGGATGCAGAAGTCATGCTGGTGGCTTTAAAGTACAATAACACATCCCACATTTGGAAACTACTGAGGAGTCTAGAAACCCCTCAGACTGTCTCATTAACTGACACGATTGGTGAGTATGTGGATCATTTTCAAACCATAGTTGAGAGCTCAAGCCATGGACCTTCTACACCCACCTCTCCATGTGAAGACCCCTGGTGCCTGACCTTTGACAAGGGCAACATCTTTGACCTCACATGGAAATTTAGCAGATCTAGATCTCTGGGCTTGGATGGAGTATCAAATTTGGTATTAAAATGATCTCCTGACACTTGGACCAACACTCTTTTTAAGATATTCACCATCATCACTAACTCAAAAAGTATTCCTTCCTGGAAGATGGCAATAGTAATCCTCATCTATAAGAAGGGGGGCACAAACCTGCCCCTCAAACTATCGGCCCATCACTCTTTCATTCAGACATGACATGACAAATATTTGCTGCAATATTCCTCAGGGCACTTCGAAAATGGGTAACTTACTCTATGTATTTTGATAGAAATCAATTGTGTTTTGTTCGGGGTTGGGGATGTGGGTACTTCATTGAATGGTTTCTTTTTTAACTTGTTAAAAAAAAACGAAGTAGGCTGGCTCCTCGATCTACTTGGCCTTCATTGATTTTGCCCCAGATTTCGATAGTATTGAAAGATCTTTTCTGTGGGCTAAACTTAAACCCTGGGGCTGTCCCTCTGACCTTTTGACATTATAATCCAACTTTACTTATATATATATTAACTAAAGGGGACATTATGGTTAAGTTGCCCAACCACCAAAAACCTGTGCTCTTCACTAAAAAACCTATTCAACCGTCCCATTATGGTTCAAAGTAAAACCAAAAAAAAACTGAAATTTGCCAGTTATGGTAGGCTAAGCAACCATAACTGGCCGCACCCTTGTGCACTGCTACCACTAACACCCAGGACATCAAAGATGACATCACAACTTTCAGCATGCACCTTCTAAAAGAACATGGCATTTCCCAAAGAAGATAACGCAACAACATCTGCTTCAAAATAAGCCGCATTACTGGGAACAATGTTCTCGTGGCTGCAGAAAAACATACCAGGGCGTAACAAAAAAGCATGCATGCCGCCATTGATGATACACCTCCCAATTCCTTGATCAGGACAGAAAACAGAACTGTTGTCCCATTTTCATCTAGGGAGTAACCAAGAAAAAATAAATTTTGCAGCTGGAAATATATTCATGTCTGCTTGCACCAACTGCTCCAAATCCTCCAACAAAGTACCTGCACTGACGTAGCCCAAATGACAAGTACCGTAGTGCAAAATCACCACATGATGAGTGGTCATCGCACGCATCTCGGTGCAAACTCGTAGAATTGCTGCAACACTGTGATCAGTCTCAGCGCTCCACACCACCTCTATTCCTCTCACATCGAAATTGTGCGCTACATTCCCACTTTCGGCATAGTGCTGTAAACCATGCACAAAAATATCTCCAACTAACAAAACCTTCACCCTCTGCACCTCTGCCATCTTCAGTATACGCACCATCTTTTGACACAAAAGAGCAATGGGAACATCTGATTGGCTGATGGCTACAGTTCCCTTTCCATGCTAGATTTGCTGTAGAAACCCGTATGTGACACGCCCTACCCGCTCACAAGCGTTCTGTACGTTCAGCACGTAACTCTTATCTAGTCCGTCTACCCTTTCCACATCACTCACAAATCCATTCCCTCATTGGACACAGCTAAGCAGTCACACAACCATCCACCAATCAGATTAAACATCCATATATCTAACTCCGTTATCAAAATTTTGCACTTCAAATGTACTACTGATCACTCTAAGTACAAGGCGCACATCATTGCAAAGCACCTACTTCGAAAAGTACTGTACAAGTGCCGCGGATTTCCACTTACAGCTCCATCGATGCGCACATGCATGTGTATAAAGTACAGGTATGCATATTTTAATCAGAGAACATGTACAAAACGTGTGATTTCATTTAAACAAATTAATGCCACTAAATCTGCATAGCCAATACATACCAATGCTCCCCCTTTAAGTGCACGATGTCCGATTGTACATTAACAAACCGCACTACTTCTTACTGTCTCCCGCATAACCTGTACATACGTTACAATCTTCCCTATGCAGTGCGAAACTTGTTTTTCCATTAGAAAATGGCACAATTTTTTACTGTACACCACCTACATCAATGCTACTTCCAATACGATCGTATGAGAAAAATAAACGCTCCCGATTGCTGTGGTGACATGGCCCTCTGAGGGTCTCCCGAATTTTCGAAATCGTGCTTATAATAAGAAACTACCAACATTTTTCCCAGCAACTATAATGAGCTATCGCTTACAATCCTCTCTGCTATACATAACACAGCTTAAAAGAAACAAGGCATTTTCATATTCTTAAAATTGTACTAATTTCTAAAGCACTTGCAACTAACATACTGCAAGTACCATACAAAGGCAGCACATAGTGAAGTGAAATGCACACATGCACTGTGTTAAATATCAAAGGAGAATACTCTGACGACAGATGCAAAATTAACGTGTACAATAACATCACTGCTTTAAACACACAAAGTTACTAACTTCTTCTTTTTACAATCACAGTGAAGATTACTGTCCTGAAAATCAACAGCATTTACATTGAAAATGACATATCCGAAGAAACCTGGTCATTCTGCAAGTACAGCACGACCTTTATATTCTAAGTATTCCTGAAACAAAGTGTGTGGGTTATGTATTTAATTTGCACACCAAACCAAGCAGTGATTTCTAAACTATTCTACCCACAAATTCCCATTTATTAAACACAGATAAACAGGCAGAATGGCTCACAAATCCCTGTCTGTTTGGAACCCAAATAACAAACAAACGCCTTACAATGTTAGTACTAGAAAAGAAATAGCTGTTTCAATTTAATGCCATTACGTTTCCTAGTAATGCATCTCCTTACCACTAGGCCTCTTTGTAATCTCATCTGAAGCACATTTTAGTAGTATACAAACTGAAAAATATCCTCCCCAAATCATTTTAAGAGACCAATGCACATTTACTCACCACCACAAAGAGCTTCCCCATTAAACTCATGCACACATGCAGACAGCACACATACATTGTACAACACACCAAACCATTCTTTTTTTCTACAGACCCCAAAGAATGCCTACCAAAAAGCAAGTCCATAGAAAGGAACACAGAAATATAGCCAATAAAAATAAAAGTGTCCAACCTAACCATCCATCTGTAACAGAGTTTGTAGAGAACGTTGGAACAATACAGCTAGCACAGTCATTTAGCAAAATAAAGGAAGCTTCAACTACCAAATCTTTACCTCCTCCAACAAAATGTGGCACGAAAGACAAAACTCCTCACAAAAAATCGGTTACCAGTACTCCTAACAATGCTACTATTAATCCTGATATAGTGACAAGATGTTAAAACATATTTTAGCCAACATGTTTCGCCATAGAGTCCTTCAGAATCTAATAAGAAGAGGACTGAAATCATCCTCAACCCTTAAATTCTACCGTAGAAAATTAATCTTACAAGCTCTTGCAGACAGTGCAATCCTTCTGAAAAGGAAGCTGTTTATATTAGTATTAAATAGGATGAAACCACTAACAAATCTAAGTACCAAACTACAAAAGAACCTTATCAATAAACGGAATGTGAACAAAAATAACTTCTTACATATTTGTGGAGGTAAATGGAGTCACACAACAACCACAGAACCATATTTTAATGAAGAGCATACAAACAAAATCAAACAAACACAATTGCCATCCATAGCGGTGGACGAGGGTATGAAAAAATCAACCACAGCATCATGGAACAAGAAACACTGCTTACAAAAGTTTCCCTTGAAAACTCAGAATTACCTCTCGCTTCGACTGAACCAGACAGTCCAGTGTGCAAATGCCCGTGCACATCAATGTGTGCCATTCCTAACAAATTATTCAAATCTTTACGTCAGTTCCTCAATCAGTATGTGAAAGGTGCAGACAAAATTAAAATTAAAGTGCTGCAAAATATAGATATCTGTCCAGTGCGCAAATACACAGGACTACAAGGACATTCATTAGCCTGCATTTCTGGACCTATTTGCAAAACCACCTTCCATGATATCAAAAGGATAGCAATACATCATGCAAATGTAAGAAATATAGTGTATAAAATATAGCATGCTAAAAGTCCAGCTTCAGAATTAGCCAATTTAAATAACACTCTTCTGCATGGTACACCCAAATATCTACAAGAAGAAATGGACCGTATTCAGAGAAAATATTTTGGAACTGAAACCCACTTACAAAATGCAATAGTTGCATAACAGAGTACCAACAATTCTGCACATAGCAACCTTCTATTACATATACAAAAAAGAAATACTAAGATTTAAAAGTGCATCAGCTGAAATACCAAACCATGTGTGTGTGTGTGTTGCCGCAGAATGTTTTACAAAAGGAACACAAAAAATATAGAAGTAGCATTCAAAATAGAAGACAATGAAGATTCCAAATGGTTTGAATTAGCTCTCTACCTTTAGCCAAAAACAAATATCAAATAAATGAACCACTAATGTGTTGCAGTTACTGCACTACAAAACTAGACAACAACCAAACTCCTTCACGTGCTATCACAAATACATTGGAATTGTTCCCACTACCAAAAAGCCTGCAACAACTCAATTTGTATGAGAGCATCATAATTCAAACAGTTCATCCATTTCAAGCAATTGTACGCCTTCATCCAAAAACAGCAAAAAAGTACCTCCCTCTGAATTGGTGAAAGGCATTTGTGGCAAAGTAGTTTACTTGCCATTAAATCTAACAGAAAATGTACACACTTTAGAAGTGTAACGTTCAATAGAGCATCTTTAATTTTCTTGGCATATGATGTAGCAACAAAAGACAAAAGAATTTGGCAACAACAGGTGGACTTACATAAAGTTAGAGAAGCCTTGCAATATCTAAAAGACAATAACGAATACTACAAGGATATAAATATTGAAGAAAGCTTAAGGGAAACAACTGAAATTATTGAAGAGGCAACAGAAACTGGACAAATCGAACTTCTGGATCCTGCTGAAATCTCCACTCTTTTGGACCAGTACACAATTCATCCATTGTATTCCAATGAAAGCATAGATGATGCACTAGAAACGTACCAAATGCCACAAACCCAAGGTTTATCAATGAGCATTTGGGAAGAAAGTATAGGAGCATGTGCTTTTCCACTGCTATTTCCTACTGGCAAAGGTGGAAGATACGATGATAGACCCACTCAAATTACAGCATCAGAATACCACTCATTACGAATGTATTCACAGGATCCCAGGTTTAGACAAAATGTAGAATACATATTCCACCTACTCTTTGAAAATGAACTAGCAACCCTATGTTACGGAGTTGCACACATATTGAAATCTGGAACCCACTTTGAAAATATGTCAGCTACGCAATTAATACAAAAAGTACAAGAAAAAGATGAGGTTTTACAATGAAATATAACAAATTTGTTTGCAAACATGTGTGGTACAAAAGAATACTGGTTCTGATGGCATGGAGACGTACGTTGTATGATCAGAAACCTTGGACCACCAACTTGGTTTGTTACACTAAGTTGTGCAGAATATGCATGGGAAGATTTACATGAGTTCCTACGCCTATCAAACAACAACAAAACCGACATACATTTATTAACACCTGGAGAACTTTGCTCTCTAGATCCAGTTAATGTGTCAAGATATTTCCATCATCGTTTCATTGCTATGTTACACTTTATTTGCAATAAAACTGTTCCTCCCCTCGGAGAAGTGCAACACTTCTTTTGGAGAAAAGAATACCAAGCGAGAGAAGCACCACATATTCACATGCTGTTATGGATCAAAGGTGCACCTAAATTTGGTCACGACACTGATGCCACTGTTTTGCAGTTCATCCAAAAATATGTCACTTGTGAAATCCCTTCACAACGGACACCTAATGACTTGCATAGGCAGATTTTACAATTTCAAAGACACAAGTGTGGCAAATATTGCCGTCGCAAATACAAAAACAAAGGGAAATTCTACACCAAATGCTGCTTTGGTTTCCCTAGACCAGTTATAGAAACAGGTGAATTGAACAACTTCATGTCTTCAGTTCGACATAGTGTTAAACGTAAATCACCTAAGAACACGTATTACATAAAAAGAAAAGAAGACTCAAAATACATCAATGATTACAATGCAATCATTGCCCTCTTATGGAATGCAAACATAGATGTGCAGTACATTGCAGACAATTCCACTGCTGTTGCACGATATGTTACAGCCTACTTAACAAAAGCCAAAAAAACAGAGCTTCAAGACCTCTGGGATGACCTATCACCAGACAAAACACTATCTCAGAAATTGTACAGTCTAGGCATAAAAAGCTCTCTCATAGAGAATGCGGCGCCTATGAAGCGGCAGATCATTTAACCGGTACCGCTTTGTATGGAAAATCAGACAACATAGTATGGCTGAGTCTTGGTCTTGCTAAATGTAGAAAAAGAGTTCTGAAATCATATCAGGACATAGAAACAATTGCCAGAAATGATCCCAACAGCGAAGACATTTTAAAAAAACAATTTACTGGACACATACTATCCGAACAGGAGTAGGACTTTGGAAAACATGTGTCTATACCACTTAGCTCAAAACTTTGTATACAAAAATAATATAAAACCCGATGAAAACAAAGGCAGATATAGAGTCACTGATTGTGAAGGTAGCTTAGTTAAACTTACTTACCAAGTGTAGCTTAATAAATCATGTTAAATTGTCATTAAAAACTCCTCATCAGAAAGAACTATATTACATGTCTCTGCTACAACTTTTTAAACCATGGAGAAAAGAGGAAGAGATACTAGATAACTATGACTGCTATGAAGATGCTTTCAAAGCAAATGAAAGCGCTATCACCGATGTGAACTTTACGCAGTACAAAACAATGTTGCACAATGAAAAGCAACACGAAGAAGAACCTCAGGCCCAGCTGGATAAGGACTCTTCTGACAGTAGTTAACCTTCTGTAACAGGAAGCCAAGAATCACTGGGACAGCCACTAATAACAAATGAGGCCGAATTAGCTATGACAGACGTGGAAAACACCATGTGTCATTAGCAAGAACATATAGAAGACTTAACTGTACAACAAGCAAAACTTAACAAAGATCAGCGCACCATTTTTGAAGACGTAACAATACAAATACTACATGGTGTACAGCAAGAAAATAACAAATGTACCTGCCAAAATTACAAACCAATACTACTGTACATCAGTGGTGAAGCTGGGTCAGGAAAAACATTCTTAAAACAAATTAGACTATTACAAACTTTCTGCAGAAGCTGCAATGGAACTACGCAGAGTATTAAAGCAAATGCAAATGCTACTAAAAGATGAAGTGAGCATGGTATCCAACCAAATGTTAGCTTTGATTCACCTCAGATTGCAAGAAGTACTTAAAAAAAACTATGAATAACTCTTTGCAGGGAAACACATTATCGTTTTCGGAGATCTTCTACAATTGACACCAGTGAAAGGGGAACCTATTTTTAAAACCATAGGACACAAACTATGCCGCAAAACAGTTGGCAGCATAGGAAATGTCAACCTTTGGCAACATTTCCAATACAGAGAATTAACAGAAAACATGCAGCAATCTGCACATCTCACTTATGCAAACATCCCAAAAAATATTAGAGTTGGTGTACTATCTCAAGAAGCACAAGCAATATTGAGAAACCGGCACATTCATGCACTTTATGGCAATAATGCATGTGCTACTGATGTTATGGAACAATTAGCGCACAAAAATGTCAATTGTATGGCCTTAATGCCAACTATTTGAAGCTGTTTCAAATTCAATGAAACAATGTTAAATAAAGAAATGCAACCAATAATTGAAATTTGCGCCACAGACAAACTAGACGTACATGGCATGACACTACCCATGTGTGAGCAAGCCACAACAAGACTAAATAGCTTAGAAAATTCAATCTCCAACCCAGCTGGGTTGGAAAAAATATTAAAATTATCCTTAAATTGCAGAGTAATGCTTAAACGTAACCTTGACGTGGACCAAGGACTAGTTAATGGAGCACTGGGTACAGTTGTTGACTTTCAGTCATACCCACGAGACACCAACATTCAGTTTGTCAATATTTGCTTTGATAAACTTTCAGAAGTGAAAAGGATAGGGCGCTCAACTGCTCGATTCCTGCTATTCAAAGACATGTATGTACGTAGAGAACAATTTTCTCTAACTCTTGTATATGCAGTCACCATTCATAAATCTCAAGGTCTTACCCTAGACAAAACATTGATAGATATAGGGAACACAGTCTTTAAAGAAGGCATGAGCTAGGTAGCATTATCACGCTTACGTACACTTGACGGTCCATTTCTAATCAACTTTGATGCAAGTAAAGTGAACACTGATATTCCTTGCATTTTAGAATACAATAGACTACGTTCACTGTACAGCCCCCATCTCAAACAATATCTGCTCCAGAAAAAGTAAAACGTGGTAAAAGAAAACTAATTGAAACAGAAATGCAACAAAATCTCACAGCAAATCCTTCAACGAAAATAAAAGAAGGTAAGAGTTCCTCAAGTACCACAAGGAAAGAAGAATCTATTAGGGAAAGTAAACCAGGTACTTCTTCAAAGAAGGAAGACAAACTCCCAAAAAAGCACTCAGATACAGAACTAGCTGGTCCATTCAAATTTGCAAATGAAAGTGGTGTAAATTGCTATGCAAATGTAGCAATAAATATTCTATTGCAATTGCCACCAATTGTTAACATTTACTTACACAGTACAGATCAATTGTGTTTACAAAAGTTAGTCCTTCATAGAAACGCAACAAACAATCCTGACAATACGTACAGTGTTCACGGAATAAGACAAGAATTGGACTTCTGTGCTGGAATAGTGAAATTCACTATAAACTCACAAGAAGATCCACAAGAATCTCTAATGTACTTGCTACAAGTACTGGAAAACAAAAACATACCTATAAATGAAATCTTCCAGATTTCATACATGTGGAAACATACATGCACTCTCTGTACCAATGTGGTACAGGAACAAATCCCAAATTACCAACTTGTGTATGTATCCATACCTAATTGTGATTCCATTCCATTTCAGCCTCTTGTACAGAATACAAACCATGGCAGATTATGTA
The DNA here is from genome assembly GCF_040938575.1 of Ambystoma mexicanum. Taxonomy (NCBI): domain Eukaryota; kingdom Metazoa; phylum Chordata; class Amphibia; order Caudata; family Ambystomatidae; genus Ambystoma; species Ambystoma mexicanum. The sequence goes on from NC_090922.1 coordinate 974,516,708, forward strand.
CTATGTGTAATTCAGACAATCGGTCCAACTTAGTAATACAAACACATAGTAAGTACATAATACTTATGCTGTTATGTTATAAAGCAGATGGTACCAAAAACAACTACAATCTGACTGGATTCACACACACTTGGAAAGAATACCCTTACAACAGGAGATATAATTTACCATGCAGGAGTCACAACCAATGCAGGTCACTACACTGCATACATTAAAAAGAAATGTGGATGGGTGGAATGTAATGATACCACCATTACTCTAAAGCAGAAATTACCAGCTAATCTTACAAATGCGTATTTAATCTTCTTGAAGCCAAAGTTAATCACTAATGAGTACTTCTACGTTACCAAAAAGCAAAGTGAAAAACTACAAACAGTTATAATACGCCATCAGGTATCTAACTGCCCAACACTGTATAACAAGGACACAGATAAATTAATACCGCAAAACCGTAACAATAAATGCACAGTTAGAATACACCAACAGGTATCCAGCTGTTGTTAGAAATCGGCAACAAGGCAACAAACATAACATTAAACAGAAAGAACAAGGAAACACTCAAAGAAAACAAACAGTTACTAGCATAGCAAATTAAGGTTTTTTTTTTAATCCGACAAGGATTTCTTTTCCCCCAGACCCAAGGATTAGAAAAACAAACACAGAAACTGAGCCCAATGCACAGTACACGGTTTGTGAACTAAATATCAGGGTCAAACAAAAAAAAATGAACTGTCTATTATACTTTGTAAAAAATCTTTATAAAATGCAAATACTAACATGCTTTTTTCTTTTATAACAGAAATTAAAATGTTCAACAAGTACTGCAATCATGTAACACATGTATGGATTCTGAACAAATTAAGGAGTAAGTATAATAACAGTAATTTCTTACATATGCGATTGTACATGGATATTCTGTGGCAATAATATGGTGCAGAGCCTGCAGGCAGGCCTAGCATCTTTGATGAACAACCTACCACCTACACGCTGCAGCAAATCAAGCAAGACTATAGGTCCTACCGAGAACCATCACTCCATATTAAAGCCATGCTGCGCCTGTTTTCACTACTTCTAGGTATACTTTTCGGTGCAAGCTCTGCAGCCAAGACACTACAACGTGCACACACCAACCGCACCACACCACACCCATGTTCACTTATAACCTCACTGCTTATGACTTCAGTGTTGGGTGCATGCCCTTTGGTCATGCACCCAAGCCTCTGGGTGCTGCCGAGAACCACCAAAGCATATCGCAACCATTGTGGCGTATAATTTCACTATGTATAAAGTTGGATTAGGGAGCAGGGCCTTCAGCCATGCACACAAAACGATGCGGCCTCCCCACAACCACCTGAGTAATGTTTCATAGTACGAGTGTACCTATACCTGTGATATGCTGCAGTAGATGTGGCCATAAGTTACAGACTTGGCTGTAACTCCATAGATTTCTCAATGTATGGGTATGCAGCATATACAATCCATAGTGGGTTACATCTCCAGTGCTTATAACTTTGTTCTTGGCTGCATGCCCTTTGGCCATGCACCAAAGACTCTACATCTAGGCCACAACTACCACACTGTAGCTTACCCATTGTGCTTTTAACAAAACTATGTATGAATGTGCAGGCCCTCCCCACCGCCACCTGACTGATGGTAAATACTACGGATGTATCTATACCTGTGATATGCTGCAGTGGTTGTGGCCAGGGCCTAAAGTCTTAGGTGTATCCATAAATATTTAAATGTGCGGGTATGATATGGCTTTTAGCTCCAGTGTTTACAACTTTGTTCTTGGGTGCATGGGTTTTGGCCATGCAGCCAAGACTCTACACGCTCCCCACAACCATATGAGCATTAGTGAATAGTACAGGTTAACCCATTGCTGTGACATACTGCAGTGGTTGTACGCAGGGCCTAAAGCTTTGGAGTATGGCCTACGGCCAATAGCCTACAGCCATGCACCCAAAAGTCTACAGCCTCCCACACCGACCACATACATAGTTGATTGTATGGATGTCATGTATGCATATATGATGCTGCAGTGGTTGTGGGTAGAGTGTCATACTTAGGTGTAAGGCAGGTGTAAGGCATACAGCCTGCAGCCATACATCGAAAAGTCTATGTCTTGCCCACAACCACCCTAGTATGTAAAACCCATGTTGGCCGATAAGTTAAGAGGTTATCATTTTTTTGTTGGGAGAATGCAGGGCCTCCCCACAACCACCTGAGTGATGTACAAAAGTACAGGTGTGTCTATACGTGTGTATGCAGCTGTGGATGTGGCGAGAGTATAGATTCTTACCTGTATGTCCATAGAGATTGCAATGAATGGGTGTGCAGTAGCTTATTACTCTCATGCTTACAACTTTGTTCTTCGGTGTATGGCCTTCCGCAATGCACCCAAATCTGTGCACACTCTCCAGAACCATCTAACCCATTACCAATACTACAAGTGTATCCATGGGTGTGACATGCTGCGGTGGATGTGGCCAGGGCCTAGAGTTTTGGAAGAATGGGCTTCGGCCTACGGCCTATGGCCATGCACCCAAGACTCTAGGCCCTGGCCACAACTACCACAGCATATTACACCCATGCTCGCTTATACATGAGTAACACAGCCATACAATGAAACATTATAGCTGTAGCATGTACTCATTTTGTACCCAGGACTCAAGGCCCTGCCCACACCTACCAGATACGTAATAGAATGTATGAGTGTGATGTTGGAATGTGATATCGTGCACTGCTTGTGGGCAGGTTCTACAGTCTTTGGTGTGTGGCCTACAGCCTGCATCCAAAACTGTACGTCCTGGCCACAACCACCGCACTATGTGAGGTCCATGTTGGCTTGTAATTTTAGAGTTCAAAAGTTTGTTCTCGGTTGCAGACTGTACACACTCCCCATAACCACCTAATTGTTAATCAAAAATATACAACAGGTGTACCCCTTAGGTGGGTCATGCTGCGGTGGTTGTGGCCAGAGCCTACAATCTTGGAAGTATGGCCTTCGGCCTACGGCCTACAGCCATGCATCCAAGACTCTAGGCCCCGCCCACAACCACCGCAGCATGACACACCCAAAGCGGGATATTAATCAACAGCACACCCATAGGAAAAAATAATGTAATAACGATATATACTCAATTTCAATTTTCGCTAACATCATGCGTGTCCTTAGAACAGTTTCAACGTGCCTTTCCACAGCAAAGTGTGAAATATGACCCTTATTAAACCCCTCATTTTCTGTAGGTGCAAACATTTCAAACAAGGCGAGCATATAAAATACATCATTAACAGCTACCGCCTAAACAAATACAGTTTTTCACCCATCTCTTAGTCTGTGAACCTCCCCAAGCAGTATGACACAGCAAAATAGTTTTCGAAATAGCATGTTCCTGCTGGTCCCCATTGCGCTGCCGGTGGATCCAAGATGTCGGGCGCATCCAAACAATCTGACACAGAACACGTCTCACTGCAGCCAATAGGCAGACACGTCGTGTGTCCACATCCATGACGGCAGCCCCTTAGCCAATCGGTATCTTGTCCGCTGAGCGATCAGGGAAGTGTGACCGCAGAGCGGACATAGATATCACACATTTTTTCAGACCTACTTTTTGGTCATTTTAAAGAAAAGTACTGCACAGATTGTCACCAAATTGACAAAAGCACGCTTTCGGGACCAAGCCCCTTCCCCTGCCTCAGATTTGGTGAAAATCCTTCCAGCGGTTTGGCCTGTAGCCGTGCGCAAAGTTTTTCCCCCATTCAGTCTATGGGAAAAAAAGACGCTTTGGGACTCCCCCTATAACTTTTCCCCCCCCAGGACGAATCCTCACCAAACTTTTGAGGATTCATCCAGGGGGAGCAGAGTTATAGGCCGCCCAAAAAGTGCTCTTCCTATGTGTGATGTCATCTTTGATGTCTGGGTGTTAGTGTTAGCAGTGCACGGTGGCGCAAGTTATGGTTGCTTATCTTACCATTACTGCCGAATTTCAGGGGTTTTTCAGTTTTACTTTGAACCATAACGTCCCTTTAACAAAGTTTTTTTACTGAATTTACTGATAGGTTTTTAGTAGCGCAACTTAACCATAACATCCCTTTTAACAAAGTTTTTTCATTGAATATATATATATATATATATATATACATATATATATATTCAGTAAATCAACTTTGTTAAATGGACATTACGGTTAAGTTGCGCTACTAAAAACCTATCAAATTCAGTGAAAAAACTTTGTTTAAGGGACGTTATGGTTGGTTACACGTAAAACCGAAAAAAACCTGAAATTCAACAGTTATGGTAAGCTAAGCAACCATAACTCGTGCCACCAGCATGCACTGCTAAGACTACCACCCAGGACATCACTGACGACATCACATGTCTGGCTCCCTCTTTTTTCCTTTACTGCCATATGTAGGCCACATGGTTTTCTTCAGTAACAGTAAGGAACTAAAAATTCAAAAGGTACTATATTTGTAGACTTATCCATCAAATATATGTCTACAGTAATTCCCTTAAGGCCCACTCACAGCTTATGAAACATACACATTGGGAATGGCACAGGCTTGAAAGACAGCAATGCTTTCTATGCATGAAGATAATCAGTAAGGTTATCAACACTTTGTTATAGTTCTGCTGTTTTTTTAGTGCTGTACTTTCCCTGGATATGCTCATATTTGTATACGTTGTACTCACACTACTTTCCTTATGGTCCAGTTACATCATGTGATACTAATACATAGGGGAAGTAGCAGCTTTGAAGCAGAGCAATCATTTTTGTGCATGAGGTTAATCAGTTAGGTTACGAACATTGCATTGTTTGGTACTACTGCTGCTTTTTTCCTTACTTCACTTTCCCTGTCTATGCAAATATTTATATGTGTTGTTGTCTCTTTGTGTTTTGTCTGTAATAATGCAATTATGTAGTAAATTGGTTTTATTAGCTACTTATTACATGTTTCACTGTACGCAAAACTCTAATAAGAAAGCATTTATCATTTCACTATTCAACATGGCAAGATTATGAATATTGTACCTCCATCATGTATGCTGCACACAATGCCTATGTTTCTACATGAGTAGTTAAGTATACTGAAAGAAACTTCATAACAGAATGCTATTTATATCAATGCATTGCTTAATGCACAACGTACCTCATGATATTTATTCCAATGATCCTTGACACTTTTTTGTCAACATTATAATAAGAATCCCATGTGCTTACTTTTCATGAAAATAAATGCACATGTGATGTCATCGGTGATGTCATCAATGACATTTGGGATGTCATCTTTGATGTCCTGGGTGTTAATCTTAGCAGTGCACGGTGGTGGCGTGAGTTATGGTTGCTTAGCTTACCATAACTGTCGAATTTCAGGGGTTTCCGGTTTTACGTGTAACCATAACGTCCCGTTAACAAAGTTTGTTCACTGAATATATATATATATATATATATATATATATATATATATATATATATATATATATATATATATATATATATATGGTTTAACCATAACGAACAGGGTCTTTTAACAGGAAGAATTTCCACAACTAGAGGACTCACAAGGGTGCATCCTTGCCCCGATATTGTTTAATGTATTTGTAGCCGACCTAAAAGAGTATATGATAAATGCTGAAGCTTTTACCCCGAAAATCAGAGACCATCAAATGCAATTGCTTTTCTATGCAGAAGATCTGGTTGTGCTAGATCAAACCCTGATCAGACTGCAAAGATCACTGAATGCCTTGGAATGTTATACCATGCACAATCATCTAAAGAGTAAGCTTGGTAAATCTAATGTGGTGGTTGCTCCACAAACAAGACAGAAAACGAAAAATTACTGCTGGCAGATAGCAGATACCCCCATGGTAAGAGGCAACCTATACCACTATCTTGTCTACAACTTTAATAATCAAATAGGTGAAGTGCTTTGGATTGCCACGCTAAGGACAAGGATGGAGTCACTAGCACTGCAAGGGCTATTATTTTTTGTTAAATTGGAAAATATTCTCTCACATCAGTGCTACATTTTTATAAATTAAAGGTAGTCCCCATCATCTCCTGCAGAGCTGATCTGCTGACCTCTACAAAATCAATCAACTAGAACAAATTAGAAGGAGTGTTCTGGAAGAAAGTGCTGGGGCTCCAGAGTAGTTTGCCAGTCCAAATAATAACATATGAGGCAGAACAGCTAAACTTGGACAGAAAGTGGATGATGACTGTTGACTCATCCTTGCTCTGTATGTTGGCAGAGACGTTGAAAATAGAAGAACACAGTATATTGGAGAAATGGCATGAGGAATGCTGAGAAACTTTAAGTGAAACAGATTGCGAGGAAAGAAAGTTTAATCACAAATCCCCAAAATTAAAAAAAGAAACATCTGGAAGAGGGACTGGATTAACACTTTGGAACAATGTACTGGGTATAAAGTCTTTAAAACATGTTGTGATGAGATGAAACCATGTAATCATGTTCCTGCCTACCTGCTTAAATACCCAGACACAACCTTCAGACGGCATTCATGAGATTATCGTTTAATCTGCTACCGACAAGAGAGGTTTTGAGCACAAAGGCCGCTTGGAGGTTACAGCAAAGAAGATGCAGATTTTGCGAAAATCTGGATAATCTGGGAACACCAAACCCCTTTTAGTAGATTGTAACAATCTGCGAGAAATTAGAAGCTTGAAACTGGATAGATTTATAACACAGCATAGTATGTTATCATCCGATGATTGATGGGCTATTCTTTTGAGTGGAAAGTTCCTAAGTCTTTCTATAGCAATAGAAAAAGGCTTTCTGAGAAAATTGGTACCGGAAATGTAAATAATATACTGAAAGTGCACATTTTTGTTTTGTTGTTGGTACTTTTCCTGTGGTTTTATTTGATAATTGATGTATTGATATATGATATATATTTTTTCCTCTACGTTTTTTGTATTATGTATTTTGTATGATATAAATGCTAAAGGCTTGTTTCCAAACTAAAAGTGTATTAAAATTAATAAATAATAGAATTATGAAGATTAGCCATAGGTCACATTTAAATAGAATTGTGAAGATTTGGCATGCGTCACATTCATCCGAATTGAGATTAGCTTGCATCACATTTAGATAGAATTGCAAAGACTAGCCACTTGTCACACTTACGTAGAATTGTGAAGATTAACAACGTGTTACACTTAGGTTTGTGAATGTGAGCCATGCATCACACTTAGATAGATCTGTGAAGATTAGCCATGCATCACAGTTAGATGGATTGTGAAATTAACCAACGTGTATCAGTAGATAGAATTGTGAACATTAGCCATTAGTCACATTAGATAGAATTGTGTATATTAGCCACCTAGAAGAACTTTGAGAGTACCCAATGTACTAACAGCCCCGCTACTGCTCGCCTCCAATACACCATCCAAATACTATGTACACCCACTCGGCTAGCCAAACTACACACATACCTCCAACATAAGTAACACTCGCATACAACAAACAATCCCAGACCCAGGACCTACGGATACAACAAGCCAGTACACACACCACAACCTTAAATACCAGCCAATCCACACATAAAACACACAGACACACAACCAACATAACAAGCATTCACAATAAAAAAAAAAATCCAGGAATTGGGCCTCACCCACATAGATACAGCAAGCCAATACATGCAATCAACCATCTGCAAGCCAACACAGAGAGACACCAGTTTCTCCTTGTTATTTTGACATGATGTGATAGGTTATGTATAACTCACTTAATAACCAGAGGTTTCTAAGCACGGACCCGGGGATCGAACCTGTGGTGCTCTCTGTCGTCTTGCTTCCAAGGCGAGCACGTTGCCCCTGAGCTATCCTCCCGAGATGTATCCTATCACTCTACCCTCACTAACCAACCCTGTCCTCCTTCTTGCAGAGCCACGTGAGTGCGTGGAGACTCTCCCTGGGAGGTAACGGTGCACGGTATAAGTCAACATAAAATAACATTATGTTAATGCACCCAAGTAGGATGTAAAAATAAGAGAAAGATATTTAAATGAATATGTGTGTGTGCAACATAAGGCTCACTTGGTCAATATTACTATGACTGCTACCAGTGGCTGATTCACAAATTAGTAATTTGGGATTTTCTGGTTTCATTTGAGAATAGTTTGCATTGTACATATGTGTATGGATGTGTTTTTGGTAACTTTCCTTGGGTAACTGAACACTATTATGTTAATGCACCCAATTAGCAACAAAAAAGGAGAAATATATTTAAATGAATGTGTGCACTTGCAACATAAGACTCGCATGGTCAATATTACCATGACTGCTACCAGTGCTTTTGCAATGAACACCTTTATAAACATACTGTTACCCAGCAACAATGCATGCTTTAGATGTTCTCGTTATTTCAATTACACACTAATGGACCACATTATGAGTTTGTAGGTAAATCATATGTAAATCTGACCATTTCCCCCAAAAATCAATTTCCCCCAAAAATCAATTACTGTTACCGCCCCTGTGTCCTATTGTCATGGTGTTAGTTAAGAGTGGTGGCACAGTGGTGTCTGTTCCCATTTTTGAAGTTCACATACATTCATGAGGATTTGTGTCAGAGTTACAGTGAGCGGTACTTCTGCATGGTAAATCTGATGTTTTTTGGTCTAGACGATTTTCCTCCAACCTTTTTCTGGATGCAAATCATCCACTTTAGAGCCAAAACGTAGACGGTGCAATAATGTGGCAGTAAAATGGCAGTAACAGAACTACCTCCTCTTTACAGCCACTTTTTTGCTGCATAGCCGAACTCATAATAAGGCAGTCTTTTATTCTTCTTAACGTTCCTATATGTTTTCTATAGTTTCTGTTCTAAAAACACTGCACCTAAAGTAAAACTACTATAATTCCAACCCAGGCCACGCTTCTTTCCCATGCACAAAATAGAGCATTTTCAGCATACTTTTGACATCCCCAGAGCTGAAACACGTAAGGTATAAATAGACAGTGTTTTGTAGTTTAGCATCTGGATTACATATATTTCCTCATTTGTCTTGTCACAATGCTATCCCTGGTGGCTTAGTTACAGTCAGAGCAGGTACGCAATTCCAGGTAGAGAAGGGGATTATAGTATGTACTAATGCGCCTCCAGAGGGTCAGACATGACAATGTCAGATCTGGCCATCTCCAGAGAAACAAAAAAGAGACTCTGCATTAAAGCCCGCATAACAAGTAGGCGCACCGGGGGATTCTCCTGAAATATTAAGATCTCCGCGCGGACACGAACATTCTTCACGCCGGACGGGACGCTTCAGGTGGATGACAGTGGCTTCAAGGCATTCGCGAACACCTGCTTGCCAGGAACGCGCCCTGCTTTAATGGGATGAAACAGTCGCGCGGCTCTGCAACCGCGTGTGTTCGTGTCATTGTTAATTAGAGAGCATTCTGTAATACTTGCCCGGACTATTTTGAAAACTAGTGGGGACTTCAGCAAAGCTCGCAGGCTGTGAGAAAGAAAAGCAGGCAATAAAGAGCTTTGCTCATCAGCATTTTAATTATACCGCAGCGTGCAAAATGTTTCAGAAATTGCATACCTTTACGACATGAACGAACTCTGTTTTCTTGCCTATAAGCATTCACTCAGAATGCCGGGAACCCAGTGGGATTATATCCAGAACGGTGCAAGTCATCCCTTTGTCAATTCCAGCTGACATATTAATCCATCTCTCCCTTGGCTATCCAAGGGTAAATCAACTGTGTTGTATTAATCAGAGGGATGGCGGTCTATGGAATCGGATATCACTTTTTTTTGCAGAAACAAGTGTGGGAAAATGCATAATTTGGATCTGCTCAAAGCAGAAGTATTACGCACAGTTCAGTTTCAAGGCGATCAAGAGCAGCGTTCCTGCATGGAGTAAACCCAGGCAGAGGTCCTTGTCACATAATGTATGATAAGGGATTACTGTCATAATTCTTCGAAAAATACAGAACCTGCAAATACATGTACCATATACAAGTGAAGAACTTTCAGTGTGTGACCTTGTACGGAGAAGTGAAAAATAAACATATGCGATGCGTAATATGCTCAGGTGTTCATACCAAAGTCACCTACTTACTGCTTGTTACATTTTATTTTGTGTTCGATGACCTGGTGAAGGAATAATAAATAGGTGCTGCCATGGCGCAAGTTAAACATGCACACTATTCAGCACAGACTTTGGAAGGTCGGAAAGCAGAGCTGCCAGTGCTGGGCTTTGAACCTGTGGCCTGCTGGGTAGGTATAAGTGCAAGTCCATCTAGTTTGAGAAAACCGAAGTAAACAAAGTGTGGGTGTTTCGAGATCCTGCATGTAATGTCTGTCCCTCCCACGTGTATTGTCCCTTTAGGATGGGCCATGACTGCGTCATGGCCCAAGCTAATAAAAAGAGCCCCTGCAGGCACGTGCAGCAGAACGGCTGCAGACTTCAACTATGGAATTCCTGTGTCCGTCGCTCATTGTGGGCATGCAAACCCACACCATGTGATCACGGCCCTGCAGCCCTGGCCTGCAGGCTCCACGCTGTGTGACCACAGCCCTGCAGGTTCTAGATGGTCTGGGCCGCCCAGACCAGCCTGGTGACCTGGGTCCAGCCCAGGCACCCACCATCCAGGATGCTCCAGGTATCCGCAGTGCTCCGTCACCCAGGCTGTGCCCCACAGCCCCTCAGGGCCCTGCCCTGCAACCTCAAGTAAGTCCGGGTGACCCCAGCATCCTAGCATGGTGCTGCACCCCCCCCGCACCAATGAGGCCGGCCACGTGACCGCCACCGGCCCCACAACACTGCACACTTTTAAAACTTTTTCGGGGATTGATACAGACAAGTTATGGTATCCACTAGTAGATAATTAGGTCCATGAGAAAGAGGCAGGGACGTCATTTCACCAAAATGCCAGGTGTAACTGAAGTGACATCACCTGGCCCTTGACCTCTGATGACATCACAGGAAGTGAAGTCATTTGACCCCACTCTGAAGTGACATCATAGGAAGCAATGGGACACAACCTTTCACCCTACGACTAAACAGTATGTGGCATCACATAGCATTGTTTCTGAGTACACTACGAACAATATGGTTATAGTATCACTGTAAAGTGATATACATTTCACCATGAATATCAGTGCGTATAGGCCCATATTAACAAATCACTGTGAATGCAAGCAGGCGTCTAAGGCCAAACAATAATGATGTGTTTTTATATAGCACTTACGCTTAAGCGCTTCATATATAACAAATATCCATACAATATCACCAAACCTGTGTTGGTACTCATTTATCAACCTCAGCAGGATGAAACGCTGAGCTGACTTTGATGGGAGTCGAACCTGCAATCTGCAGATCACACACACATTGCAGCAGTGAACTCTCAACCCACTGAGCTATCTTACCAGCTCTAGCCACCAGCAAACTAGCCACTGCAGAAACAAAGGGCCATATGCTGCTGGCCACAGACCATGAGTCTCAATGTATAAAAAAGAAAAAAAAAACATCTTTTTTGTGTGCATTTTTTTAGGGGTAGCAAGGGAGAACAGAGGGGTAGCAAAGGGAGAACTCAGGGCTCGCAATTGCGACCCCTGGTTACCCCTAAATGACATCCATGGAAAGAGGGCATTCTCAAAGATGACCCATTGCTGAACTGGGACCTGACTGTCCTGCCTGGCAATAGAAAACATCCTTAAACTATTATAAGGAATCTGATGCAAGCAGGACAGAGGATTTAATAGAGGTATGGAAGAGGCAGGACAGTTCTTTGATGCTACAGAGGGCAGTTTCTCAGCCTTAAACTAGCAGGCCACCAAGTGCGTGGTTTGGTGGCAATCCCTGGTTACTTCGAATCTGTGGTGGAGACGTGCAGCAGGCATCTATTTTGGACACCTTACAATTTGAAAACAAAACTTATTGGGCCCCCAATGCGCTCATGCACGTGCCATCACAGTAAGTGAGCACAGGTGAGCAGTTTGGTGCTTCGGCGGGCTTGTGGGCCGGGGGTCTGGGGGCTGGTCATTTCGTTTTGTAGTCCATTTGATTCAAGGATTTACAACTACTGATAAACCACTCACTGCACAGTGTGGTGGGAGCTACTATAAGTGATTGACTATTCAATCTTATTATTTTGAGACATTGAAATATTAAAACATTGAAGATTTGCTAAGGGCGACTGCTGGTAATTACTGTTGAACCCTGGATGTTCTGTTGCTTTGCTGTTCCACCTAAAATCTCTCGACCATCTGTATGTATGTATGTGTCTGCTTCTAAAGCGCCGGCGCCCGAGGGCATCAGGTCGCTTTGACAAACAAAACCATTTAACAAACAATGCTGCATTACTACGCGGCAACAAAGACTACCAGATCTAACTCCTCAATGGTAGAATAGTCCCGACAAGTGAGAGGTAGTTCACTTAAACAAGAACTTTTTCAAATTTTTCCTAAATTTCAAGTGATTTTCTTCCAGTCTTAGGTCTTGGGGGAGACTGTTCCACAGCTGTGTCGCAAGCATTACAAATGAGCTGCCCAGACCGCTCTTCAGCTTATATTTAGGCACTGTAAGCAGTCCTTTGCCTTCTGATCTAAGCCGTCTCTGTGGAATATACTGTTCCAATTGTTTTTTTAGGTAGCTGGGAGCTTTGCCAAAGAGACACTTGTGAACAATTGTCAGAGTCTTAAACTTAATTCTATCCTCAACTCTGAGCCAATGTAGCGCTTGTCTAGCTAAGGTGAGGTGTTCGCATCTTCTTCGTTTTTGTTACGATCCTTACTGCATTATTTTCAAAAATTTGACATCTCCCTAAGTCTTTTGCCGTTGCTCCGACAAGAAGAGCATTGCCATAATCCAGTCTTGATAGTACAATAGCCCTACCTATAGTGGCTATGTTGCCTTCGTCCAAGAAAGGGCAAATGGCCATCATTAGCCGTAAATAATAAGCTGAGTTTTTTTGTAGGTAGTTGACCTGTGCTTCCGCATTCAGTGAGGAATTTACCATCATTCCCAGGGTTTTTACCTTGTTTGATACCTGGATTTCTGCTTCATGTATCCTGAAAGTCCCGTACTCCGTTCCCAGTTTGTCAAGAGAGCTAATGTGCCCAAATAACAAAAGTTCTGTTTTTGTGTCATGAAGGCACATCCAGTTCCTCTGCATCCACTCATTTATTTCCCAATAAACAGATGCGATCTTCTCACTATCTTCAATATATGATCCTTTTAATTCAATGACCAACTGCGTATCGTCTGCATAATTCATGAAAAACACTCCAGCTTTCACCAGGATGTTGCACAGACTGTGCATATAAATATTGAACAGCATAGGTGAGAGACTCGCACCTTGAGGGACTCCAAATAACATTGCCATGGGTTCATAGAAATTATTCCCCCAATGTACTTTTGCTTGGCGGTCAGTGAGAAAGGACACTAGCCACCTTAGTGCTACTTTGGAACAGCCCACGTTGGCTCTCAGAGCCTTTGCTAACAATTCATGATCGACAAGATCGAAAGCTGCACTTAGATCCAGCAGCTGTTCAGAGGCTCTTCTGCTCCACTGCTCATGGCAGCCCTTGTCTGTGTGTTTTGATTGACATTGCATTAGATTCTTGCCTCCTCCTCTTTCTGCCTTGAGCAGCTGGTGCATAGGGGGAGAAGTGTTGTGGTGCCTTGGATTGTGAACTAACACTCCGCTCTCCCCATTACCCTCCCTACAGATTTCTTTCACTTTCCATCTCCGTGCCTGCATTTGTTGTATGTCTAAATTGCGCAGTGGGAGGAAGTGGGAACGTGAATGTTGTGGAGTGAGGAAAATTAAAGAAAATAAACAAATTCCAAAGAGTTTTTATTTTAGCTTGAAAGCTAATCATATGAACTCTCAAGACCACATGGATAAACCACACGCAATTTCAAAAATGTTACCAGGTGGGATGAGTGCTCAATTAAAGAATCTAGAGAAATCAAACTTAATTGATGCTCTGGTTAACCCAGTAGTAATCAAGAAGAATAGTCCAACCATCAAAGGAGGGAATTGAGTTTCTTGGTAGAAATGAAGATGCCAAATAGCTTCTCTCCCCTCCAGAAAACTCATAATAATTCCCTAGACACAGTGGGGGAGACCAGATTAAAAGTATCAAGCAATAAATTGAGCAGCAAAACAAAGTCATCAGGCTCACCATATACACCTAAGGGAGCAGAATTAACGTGTGCTGCACTAGAAAAGGGGCGAGAGCCAGGTAAAAAACAGGAGCTGAGAGCAAATGTGCTCTCACCCCCACTGGACATAAACATTTCAAATGGACGGAATGTTGGCGTAACCACAGCCCAACTATACGCATAACCTATCTGCCGCCCCCATGTGAGAACCTTTTATTTTTGGGAACAAATCACAGAGGAATAAGTAAGACTTCTTTCTAAAGCTAGGGGCAGGATCTACAATGGAAAAGAATGCTGCAAAGATGACCTACTAAGATCCAGTCTTAGGCGTGTCGGACAGAATTCTACTGGGAGCCTTCCCATCGATGGAAAAAGAAAGAATCTGATTGGTAGACCGGAACATAAATCTCACCGTAAATCTTAGTGACATTGAGCTGGTGGAAGCTGGTGGAATTGACATGATGGGTGATCCAGCTTCTTTTTCTAACAGAACATTTCACTTTTGGAAGGACAGGGTAATCTTCATCTTGAGAATCTCCATGAAACATTGAAAGAGATGGATGAAGAGGTAAAGCTTCCAGCAGCATCGATATCAGACCTGAACGTAGTACTGAGCTCTTTCGTCAACTTATATGAAAATATAAAAAATACCCTCTCAACAACAATGTATCAATCAGAGAAATAAATTTGGCAATAGAAATGGTGGCTGACTTGATTGGAAAACAATGCATTAGAAATGTTCTGCATGAAACAAAGACCACTTTAGAGGGCTTGAATCAAAAAATACAATGCCTTTCAAATATGCTGGAAATACATTACTTTGCAGTTTCTAATAGTGGTCAATGGTGTAAGGATAGAGGTCAAGTGGTGGACAATGGGGATGATACTGACTTGATTAAACATATCCATGAGATGGAAGTGATAGTATTTTACAACCTTAAGGGTATTCAGAGAGGAAATGGGAAAGAAAAGAAAAATAAGAAAAGGAATAATAAATAAATAAGGAAACATCTCAGTGGATTGAAAAAGTATATGAGATGTGTGGATCTATTGGAGGATATGAGATTGGAAGAGGAATCGCCTCTATGGAGAAGAAAATGGAATGATTGGAAAATGTGTTCAAAGAGTGACAATTAATTGTAGTGTCTTAAGGAAAATCTTGGAGATAATCGACTGTCTGAAGGTTGACAAATGGGATACTCCACAGAATAGCAGAGTATCTGAACCCAATGAATTCTCAAACAAATAAGATGGCAAGGGCGGTCGAGATAGCATGGTTACCAGAAGGAAAAAAGTAAATAACAATTTAAAAAAGAAGAAGTCATGTGTAAGTGTACAAATGCAGGTAGACTATAAACAGCTGGACTCAGAACAAGCACAGAAAGGACAGACAATATCGACACAACATACACTACCTCGAGAACAATGGGCCTCGATTTTCCTAATTGGGGAACATAAAACAAATGCAAATTCAGCTAGGGATGGTCAATTGCCTCAAAAACAAAATCCACTTATGGTACCTGTGCAGACCCATGCAGGGGCATCTTCACCCGATTCCAATGCAGTGCCAACAACAGTGCTGGAAAGTGAGATGAAAAGGATTGCGATGGACTCACTTGGAAATGAAGTCAGTCAAAAAGGAAAAAAAAACAACTAGTATAGATGACTTTTCGAATTTCTTTTTTGAGCGCCCACATTTGTGGATAGAACATACTACAATCACCGATGAACAAGTAATATTGAATAGACAGTCAATTCTAAAAATCATAAAGGAAGTGCAAGAGCTCTATCATTTCTCCACATTTCTATGGGCTTCATTACGAGGCTGGTGGTAGCCGTGCCTGTAGTACAGGCACGGCTGCCGCAGGTATCCATTTTTTTCTGGCACCCGCGAATGGGCAATTACGGGGTCATGCCGAGTTTTGCGGGCCCGGAAATTGCCCATTCGCGGGTGCTGGTAATAAGGGACTCCCCAACCCCATTCGGCCCCATAGGGCTAAATGAGAATGGGGAAGGTGGTATCACTGGTACTGTTAATAACGGTACTGGTGCTACAGTCCTGTTCTGCTCACGGGTGCTGGTACGGCCACCAGGTCAGACCTGGTGGCTGCAAAGGCACCCGTGAGCAGAACTCGTAGTATAGTGGTACGGTAGCAACAGTGCCAGTAGCGCTACTGACACCGTTGTTGCCTTATCGCCATACTTGTAATGAAGCCCTGACTATACACACTTCCCATAGGAAAATACAACTGACATAGTGGAAGTGGGTTTAGTCACGTTTGGGGGTGAAAGCTCTATTGTCAATAGTAGGCTAATTTATGAAAAAGGGCTTTAAGATCTTGACAATTAAACCTAAAAAGAGGAAAAATGTGACAAGAGGGATATTAGGTCTGAGTCAGTTAAGGTCGTAAAAAAAGCCCCAGGGGCCAAACCCAGTAGTAACACGAGAGGAAATGGGAGTGATGCAGTTAGGACCTCCCAGTGTAGGATGTGGGCACTACTACCAGGAATCGTGACACAAGTCTTTCAGAAATTGGATGAAAGTGAAGTTTTACTTTACCAGATAATGATTTAATGTAATGAGTAGCAACACACAGGGATATATAAGCTTCATGACAGGAAATGCTTTTGATGAAATCGTTAATCAATATGATTAAATCTTATTACAAGAAACCTGGTTGCTCTCGGAAGTTATGATTGATATGCCAGCTGGCAACTACTAAAGGCTTAATTTAAAGAAGGGTTAACGTGTTTTCCTCTTCTAATGACCTCTAAAAATGTTATTTAATGATCCAAATCATGCTGCATAGCCGAAAGCTTGGGGAGGTTCGAAAGGTGATATCTCTTATCCGTGGACATTACTGTGACACTGCTGAATCCTGAGTCATGGATTCCTCAGTGTCACAGTAATGTAGATCAGCCCAGACACATGTGTATGCCTATATGAAGAGGTTGATTGCGGCATTCTGCACTCTTAGGGGCCTAACATCACCCTACTATTTAAAAAGTCCAGTGTACCTTTGATTTTCCTGAGCTTCAGGATTATATTATAGAACCAGTCTGACCACTTGTGGGCATGGGTTGTATCCTAAAATGCTGTCCTCTGAAATGAGATACATTGGAAGACGCAGACCCCACTCTCACTGGAGAAGAGCATAACCTCATTGTTCTTTGTTCCCCTCTGGAAATGTATCTTGCAATTCCACCTACTCCATGCCTAGCCCACTGTCTCATAGTGGTTTCCTTTTCCTACCCCCCTCATCAATTTCTCCCCTACACCTTGCTGCTCTGTTCAGTTTTTGTTAATAAAGGAGTAGTCTGCAAATGCTTATTTTCTCTTCATGGAGATTTTGTGTTCACCTCACCCAAATATTGCTTTCATCGAGGAGTTACCTGAAACATTTCTTGGTACCTCTTTCATTGTGCTTGCTACTGTAATAACATAGCAGCAGCAAACTGGCCATCTCTAACCTTTTACCTTCAAGGCGTTCCTTGCCTAGATTTTTGTGAATTAGCATGCAATGTGTCAACATACTGCCCTCTAAATCTACCGTAACATTAGTGTATAATCTCACCTCTTTCTTAACTGTAAAGATTAATAAAGAAAGTCTCGTAACTTCTCGTGGACCACTAAAACAAATTGCCATATTTTACTAGTATTTTTACAAGAACTATAGAAAAACAGGAATCCTTGTAACCTTAAGCTTCAAACTACTGGCCCATTCTGTCGCAAAAGCATATTGCAGAAAATCAATGATAGAAGTCCTTATATTTAATATACCCACCAGCTTTGCTATGGGCATATTTCTATGAAATTGTTTATTAACCGGCGTGCATCATTAAATACAGAAGCCAGCCATGTGCACATCAGTGTTGGTCCTGTCACCAAATGAAAAATGCAGCTCAAGCCTTCAGGGAAAGTCCCCTTTGGACAGGAACTAAAAAAACAGCATGCTTGATTGCGCCTTGTTGGATCTCGGCAGTGAGGTGTAGCTTTATGCTTTTGTAAAGCCAATAAGAGAATTGAGACTTTGCATGTGCAGTACACAAACGTTGAACATAACATAACATACCCACTCTCACTCACTTAGAGAGAAGCTCCAATAAAAAAAAAAATGAGTGGAAGGCTTCCAATTAAACATCCCCCACTGTCATTGCTCTGAATATATCCGATTCACTCTTCACTTGCATGACAATCTCTTTTCTATTCTTGCTCTGGAGAAGGTTGCCTTGGTCTCTGCCTCCTTGTTACCATGTAGGAAGGGGCTGTGTGAGGAAACTCCTCTTTAGTTGGGTGTCAAACTATTATATCGGTCCAAATGAAAGCAAAAAAACGATACTTTCAAATAGATGATAGGACCCCCAAGGCATTTACTTATTATCTGGAGGAGGATTCTACACACTTCATCAACCACTAGAGTACCAAAGGTTTTCTTGATTCCGAGATCCAGTATCAAACATAGAAAAAGGGAACCAGCACAGTGCAACATTTCCAATGGTTTCAACCACGTTTCTATTTGTGATGCCTATGCATACCTATTTAGCAATAGTTTGATCGCCACATCCCTCTTCCTTGTTCCTAGTAATTACTGGGATGAGGAAAAGGGATGTGGGGGTAATACCACTGATTACTAGTGCGTACTGGGATGAGGAAGAGGGATGTGAGGGAAATAACATGCAGTATTATTGGAATACTTTGGACGAGGAAGAAGGATGTGGGGGTAATTAAATGGATTACTTTTGGGCAGTGGGACAAAGAAGAGGAATGTGGGGGCAATGTCAGGGATTGATATTGAGGTACTGGGATGATGAAGAGGCAGTTTGAATCATGCAGTACTGTTACAAGGACATGGGTGGTAATGATAATGTAGCAGATTACTAATGAGCAACTTTGGGTTAGGAAGTACTGTGATGTCATTTACCCTGTATCTCTCGTACTTGTCCCAGTACCCCAAAATACATCAATGTCATTACCCCCACATCCTTATTCCTCATCCCAGTACCTCAATAGTACCCCATGTCATTAAGAGCACATCCTTGTTATTAATCACATTGTCCAGTGATAATCCATGTCATTAACCCCATATCCCTCTTACTCATATCAATGCTCAAATAGTAATTAATTAAATAATCCCTGTCTCCCTAGTCCCAGTACCTCATTAGTAGTCTCTGTCATTTCTACAACCTTGTTATTCATCATGTCACTTCCCAAAACCTAATATACATTAATACCACCTTCCTTTTACTCATTCCAGTACTTTATTTCTAATCAGTTACATACATCATTATTACCACAATTTTCTTCATCACAATACTCCAATACTCAATCATTCTCATTGTTACTCTGTTACTTTATAATTACCTCCCTCTTATCAGCACAGTACTCCAAAATTTAAATTCTCCCTTTCTCATCCCATTTCCCCAT
Organism: Ambystoma mexicanum; assembly: GCF_040938575.1. Lineage (NCBI taxonomy): Eukaryota > Metazoa > Chordata > Amphibia > Caudata > Ambystomatidae > Ambystoma > Ambystoma mexicanum. Next base: position 974,536,285 of record NC_090922.1, read on the forward strand.
CAGTCATCCATTTTATAATCCCTGCCTCCCTCTTCCTCTTCCCAGTATTGCATTAGTATTATGTGACAGTATCCCAATTCCATCTTTCTCTCTCCAGTACCCCAATAATCACCTACCCTATAGCCATTAAATTATGTCCCAGTACTTGAATAGACGTTGATGCAATTACCTCTGCCGCCCTCTTCATCAACACAGTACTTCAGTAGTACTCTATGCCATTCCCACAACCTTTTTCTTCCGTATGCCACTGCCCATATACTAATGTCTTACATTAATCCCACCTCCCTTGCCCAGTATCCTATTAGCAATCATTTACATTATCAATACCTCCCTCTTCCTCATCATAGTACTCCCACACTCACACTTTCTCTTCACTATGACAGTATCCATTAGTAATTCAGCTTCCATTACTTGTAATTAGTCCTAAACCATTCATCTTACATTACTTGTAATTAGTCCTAAACCACTACATTTCACGGAAAGAAGAAAACCCCATTGTCCAATACTCTGAAATGGGCAAACAAACCAACCAATACAAAACACACACACACACTCTCTCTCTCTCTCTCTCTCTCTTTCTCTCTCTCCCCATTGGAACTTAATGTGAATATTATGTATTTTCTCCAACAGATACAACAAATGACAACTTAAGCTCAACTTTGAAAACATTGAAAATGTTGGGTAGGTAAAAACAAGGGAAAGTCATACATTCACCCTCCACTAAGATATTTCATGGAAATCATGCACCCAAGAGAAAAAGTTACTCTCCTCTTGTATTGAAAAAACCACACCAAACACTAACATAGAAGTTATTGTTCTACCTCCAACGAAAAAGAAAGGCAATTACCTCCTAACACAGTTTCATCAGAAAATGGACACCCAACAAACACATCAGTCATGGAAAATATATAAACATATCTTCCAATGTCAATGTACTCACAATAAAAATTCAAAATAATCTATTTTGTAAAAACTGATTCCAGAGTTCACACCATTCTCATTAAATACACCGTAAAGTCACGTTTTTCACTTTTGAATTACCAAATAAATCTGGTTTTAGAACTGATAATTGACTAAAAAGAAAACCAGTTATATTAGTTTTAAACAACCATTAACAAAATTAATTTGAAAGAAGAAAAAATACAACCAAGGAGTAGGATGACCGGCACATCAATCTTTAATTGGGAGTGGTGAATGGTGTACAAAAGATACACATTTAAGCAAAGTAAAAAAGCATAATGGATACTACAAATATATAAATAATACACAGAGAGCAAAAGATTAAAGAAACAACCAAAATATATGACGATACACCACAAACTGGTGAATTTCAATGTGTGGACCCTAGAAATACAGACAACATTCTTCACCACTAAACAACCCAACCACTACTTTCAAAAGACACTATGGAATATTCACTAGAAACAAATAAAATGTGTCAAATTAAAGGGAAAATAATTTAGAAGCACACTGTTTTCCACTACTCTTCCCTTCAGGAAAAGGTGGAAGGCATGATGAATGATGTATACAAATCAGTACATCAGGGTATCATTTTCTCAGAATATATTCTGATGATCCAAGATTACATCAAAGCTTTGGATACATTATCCATCATGGTTTGAATGTGAAGTAGCAACTCTATGCCATGGATTTCCACACCCACACACTTAAAACTGTAACCCACACAACAAATATATCAGCTACTGAACTATTTGAAAAGATAAAAGACAAAGATTACGTTATGAAATCAGGTATTACAAATATCTTGGCAAAAATGCATGGCACACTCAAACACTGGTTCCAACTTCACATTGACATTCTCTGCATGTTAAGTAACATATATTCCCCCATATGGTTTGTTATATTCAGTTGTGTAGAATATGCATTGGATGACTTTCATAACTTCCAATGCAATGGACATTAAAATAAAGATGGAATGGAGGTAAAATGTTCAGGAGAACTCTGTTCTCTAGAGCCTGTAAATGTTTTACTATAATTCCACCACTGATTTATTGCCATGTTATAACTTCATCTGCATCAAAAAATGATGCCCTCCACTTGGGAAGTAAAACACTTAGGTTGGATAAAAGAATATAGGAGCACCACAAATTCACATTCATTTGTGGATAAAAAATGCTTTCAAATTTGGCCATGAGAGTGATGAGACTGTTTTAAAATGTATTAAAAAATACATTACCTCTGACATCCCTACAAAAGTAATAAATAAGGACCTACAACTCAATTCCTACATTTCCAACAACATAAGTGTGACAAATATTGCAGACGTTGATACAGAAACAAAAGCAAATACTTCACAAAGTGTCATTTTGGATGCCCTAAACAAGTGTTATTAATGGTCAAGCCAACAGTTTCATGTCGACTTTTAAACACAGCAGTGAAGGAATGTCCCAAAAACACATTTAACTTTAAAATAAATGAGGCCCCCAAGTACTTCATTGATTGCAATCCTATCATTGCATTCATGGGGAATGCTTACATAGAGATTCATTAGATGCAGGCAAGTGAACTGCAGTTGCAAGATATGTCATACCCTATCTCACCAAGGCTGAGGAATCAGAGCTAAAAGACCTCTTGGATGACATATGACATGGCATCTGAAAAATCTACTAAACCACTGTTCAACATGCTCACACTAAAATTATATTAATACATTAAATATCTATCCACAGAAAATCCCAACAGCCAGGCATTTAAAAAAATAATCTCATTGACACATACTATCAAAACTGAAGTCCTGACTCTGAAAACATGTGTTTGTATAAAATAGCCCAAAACTAAAACATACAAACATAATGACACACCAAATGAATGTGCAGAAACATATTCTGTAGTACATTGTGAAGGAAGTCTAGTACAACTTTCAAAACCAAGTCAAAGTATTGTTTAAATCTTTAGAACACAACAGTTTTTATCATATGGTCCTCCTATAATTATTCAACCTCTGGAGAAACGTCGGAAGAATTATTAGGTGACCATGACACATTTTAAGCTTCATTCAAAGTAGGTGAAAGCAGCAAAGCAAATGAAACATTTAAACAATACACTGAAAAGTTAGAAGATGACCACCATCAAGAAAACTGAATGAATAAGAACCATGTCAAGAAACTCCTGAAGCCAGTCAATCAACCATCTCTTCCATTTAGCCAAGAACCATTCAGAGAACCAATTTTTTCGAATGGAGATGAAAAAATAATAATTGAGGAAGTAAACACCATGTTTCAGAGCAAGCAATCGCAACAGGATTTATCAGTGCTCATATCACAGTAAAACGATGATGGACTAGAAACGCCTGCACATGGATTATGTCATAAAAAGAAAACAAGAAATTGTAATAAATACAAACCTTTGCTCTTGTATATTAGCGGTGAAGCTGGTGGTGAAAAATATTTATAATTAAAACAATTTGCACTTTTTTCGAAGAAAAAACAGCAATCTTTCAACTGTTGTAACACCCCCCCCCTCGAGGTATAGATGCTTACAACATAGGAGTTGCAACTTTACACCAACTATTATTCTCCAGGTGGACACTCAGCATACTAGAATGTCACAAATTGTTGACAGAAGCTGCATTTAGACAATTGAAAGTTCTTATAATAGATGCAATAAGAATGTTTCTGAGCTAATGCTTGCCTTAATTCATCTAAGAGTGCAAGATGTTCTTAAGACTGCATACAAAGAACTGGTTGTAGGAAAACATGTCTTTGTGTTTGGTGATTTCCTACAGTTAACATCAATCAAATGCAAACCAATAATATTAGGTTATCAGTATTACCATACCACCCCTAGGAGCATATGGAACATTAATCTATGGCCAAACCTTCACTACAGAGAATTTATAGAAAATGTGTGTCAATCAGCAGACTCAACATATGCTCAAATTCTAAACAATGTAAGCATTGGTGTACTTACTGAACACACACAAGCATCCTTAAAATGAATATCGTCAAATGAACAGTATCGACAAAACACATCAGGCAATCAGTAATGGAAACATTAAAACAGCTAAAATCAACATTCAATGGGCCTCATTCCGAGGTTCGCGTTAAATATCTGACTTTACCGGCATGGCGGAAATACTGTATCCGCGTTGGTAGCAGGGCGTAATTAGCACCATATTCCGACTTTGCGGGCACAAGCTTTCCGCCATGCCGGTAAACCCCCTAGCGCCATACCGGTAAAGGGCGCGTCAAACCCCTTACCAACAACAACCGAGACGTAACTAACACCATCACCCTCCACGTAGTGCATAAATAGCGGTGCCCGTAATTATCGATGACCGTAAATTACGGGCACCGGTAAAAACCGTAAACGGAAATTACGTCATCGAACAGGAACGGGAAGCATCATGGCGGCCATCTTTGAAATCACAATCCATTGCAATCCTCTCCATACAGGACTCGTGGGCATATTGTGATAGGCAAAATAGACTCCAGAGACCAGCATCATGCCAAAAGCATTAAAAAAGGGTGTTGCGCACATCAGGAAGGAGAAATTCACCCAGGATGAGCTCCAGGTACTCGTTGATACTCTGCATGAACATGCTGAGATTGTTTTCAGCAGCGACATGCGCAGGCCCACCATCCTCAGGAAGAAGGAGATATGGGAGCTGGTCTCGCAGAGGGTGAGCGCTGTCGGAAACACCCCCCGCAGCACGACGCATTGCTGCAAACGCTGGGATGACCTCCGTCTGAGGGTGCGGGCCATCCTCTCAGCAAACCGCAATCTGGCCCTAGAGACAGGAGGAGGCCCAGCCTCACCCATAAAAATGATGCCCTGGGAGGAAACATGTGCGGAGATGATGGGCACAGAAGCCATCGAAGGTGTTGGCGATATGGATTGCGGTGATCCTTCATCAGCTGATGCAGGTGAGTGCCATGAGTGTAAACAGTACATGCCTCCCTAATGCAAGTCATCGCCAAGGGCTGGTCAAGCAGTCACATCATGTTTGGGTAAACCCCCCCCTCCAATGATGCCGTAACAACTGGGACCCAGGATGATGTCAGGTACAAAAAGCTGGTCAATGTCAGTCACCACAGTACTCCGCCAACATGAGTGACCCTGCCGACAGTATGCTTTTCCCATCCAAGCAGAGATCACAGTCCCACTCAGCACCCAAATGTCACCAAAACGCTGCTATCCCATCGTAATACCATTGTCTGGAAGTAATTCTGACCCCCAGATCATTGCTCATGCCGTCTCTCTCTTGCCCCCCACAGGCACCGGTCATGAAAGTGAGGACCAGAAAGGCCCCCGGACAAGTACCTCCCGGGGCACAGGCAGGGGACAGCGCACACCTGCAAGCAGGAAGAAGGCACATGCCACACCACCTGCCCCAACAACCCCCATGGAGGGTACACAACCCCCATCCGCTGCCCTGGACATGCCTGCAGTTCTGCGGGACACATGCCCCATGCTGCCATGTGCATCCTCGATGTGCCAGGCAGCATATCACCAAACACCATTGACAACGTGGAGGAGCCCAATGACTATGTACAGAGCCCAGACAGTCCCTGGTACAGCCAGGTTGCCCATAGCGACCCTGGGTCGAGTGACGGCCCAGGGCTCACAGGCGAAGGGGATACACCTGTCTGTCATGAGCCCACTCCCCCTGCAGGAAGTCCTGAAAGTCCTGCAGGCACAACAACACGAAGCCTGCCGACCACATCGCCCACATCGGCTGCAGAAACAGTGCGCTGCCAGCACCTCACGGGCATGATAGAGGAGTTTCTCCGGGACAACCGGGAATCAGGGTTGGTGCTTCATAATGACCTTCAGGCTCTGGGAGAGATCATCAGTACCAGCACAAACCGCATCTGTGAGATGCTTGGCAGGATTGCTGATGCCCTGGAGGCAGCACCCCCCAGACCACAGCCCCAGCAGGAGGTGCCACCCTCCCAGAGCTCCTCCAAGCAGACCAGCCCGGTCCGTAGGTCACTGCGCACGATGCGCCGGAATGGAAGGGATGCCCCAGGCTCTGGCAGTGCCCATTGACCGTGCAGCCACACACATGTGGCCAATGCTGCACTGATGGGAACATTGTGGGGTTGTTGTGGGGGGAGGGGGAGGGGGTTGAGGGTGTGTGTGGGAGTTGGGGGGAGGATGAGGGGGGTGAGGGTGTGTGTGGGAGTTGGGGGGGAGGGTGAGGGGGTTGAGGGTGTGTGGGGGAGTTGGGGGGGAGGGGGTGAGGGTGAAGGATCTGTTGTACACATTTGGACATCATCATACAATACACAGTTTTGTCTATCCTACAATACAGAGTGGACATTCATTATTGTGCATGTGTCTTTTAATGTCTCACAGTGCATGTAGTACATGTATCCCCACACCCAGTGCCCAATGCCCTGTCATCCTCACCCCCTCAGCTGACTTGTGATTCAGAAATATTGCTCGATCAATGCTTGTCGCACGGAACGTCCCTCCCGTGCATCGGCACCGTGTTGCTGTTCTGCCATTCCTTCCTCCACCTCCTCCTCCTCCTCATCTAGTGGTAGCAGTCCCACATCAGGGGGCAGTGGCACGTTCCGACGGATGCACATGTTGTGCAGCATTACACATGCCATGGTGATCTTGGACACCTTCTCGTGGCTGTAGATGAGGGCCCCACCTGACCGGCTGAGGCAACGGAATTGTGCCTTCAGAAGGCTGAAGGCCTGCTCTATGACCACCCGTGTACGGGTATGAGATCTATTATAGTCCTCCTCGTGCCTGTTTTGGGGGTTGCGGACCGGGGTCATGAGCCACAGTTTCAAAGGGTAGCCAGCATCACCTGCATGAGAGTGGAATGAAGGTAAGTGTTAGTACATTCATGGTGGAGAACTGTGCTAGTCTTACATTGCAGCGGGTGATGAGTGGCCATGCACACATGTCCCTGGATACAGTCAACCCATTACTGGTCCGGCCATGTGTGCTGGCCAATGGAATGATGGAGGGGGCAGCTTCTCCCTGATGGGTCATGGTGCGCACTCATGTCTTGTTGCATGTGCATCGTTTATGCATGCAGCAGTGTTGGACTGCATTAATTGATGACTTGCGTAAGACCTGCTGTAAGGGTGTGTTGGTAGCAGTTGGTAGCATACCCTTCATTCAGCACTGATCCCTATCCTGGTGATTGGCAGCTATCCTATGGAGGTGTCGAACCAGTCACACGCAGTAGGACCCTGTTAGACTAACCTCTATGCACTCCCATGGATGACTGTCCTTTTTGTTGAGATGCAGGAGTCAGCGACATGGTGCTATTGCACTGCATGGTGCACGATGACCTTACGGTGTGTAAGGTCCACCGATGTGTGGTGCATGTGTCGTGGTCTTTGGTCGGGGTAACTGTTTGTCAGGTACCATTAGGTGTTGGCTCGTATTCACAACTGTGTCGTTAGGTGGTAATGTGGTGTGCCACTTGTCATGGGGCACAGTGTTCTGTGAGGTGCACAACATACAATGGCGTTGACATTCCCTCCCGGGTGGAGTATGCATCCCCCCCCACTTTCCCTCCCGGGTGGAGTATGCATCCCCCCACTTTCCCTCCCGGGTGGAGTATGCATCTCCCCCCACTTTCCCTCCCGGGTGGAGTATGCATCCCCCCCACTTTCCCTCCCGGGTGGAGTATGCATCCCCCCCCACTTTCCCTCCTGGGTGGAGTATGCACCCCCCCCCACTTTCCCTCCCGGGTGGAGTATGCATCCCCCCCCTTTCACAGTGGGGTATGCTGACAACCTACTCAGAGCCCCAATGCACTGCCATGGCCCATTACGGTTACTCACCAAGCAGCCAGGTACGTTGTCCGGCATGTCGGTCCATGTAGCGTGGTAGTGTTGAGTTCCGCAGGACCAAGGAGTCATGAGTTGATCCGGGGTACCGAGCATTGCATTGTGTGATGGCTTTACTGGCATTACACACCATCTGGACGTTGATGGAGTGGTATTGCTTGCGGTTGCGATACGGCACCTCCATGGCATGAGGAACCACCAATTCTACGTGGGTGCAGTCGAGGGCACCTATGCAATTTGGCATGCCTGCAAGTGCATGGAAGGCAGCTTCAGTATCATATATCTCCTGTGGAGTCCGAGGGAGGCATATGTAGTCCCTTCTGTGCTTGAGGAGGGCATCCAGCACTTGGTTGAGTATCCGGGAAAATATTGGCTGTGAAATGCCATGCATGTGCCCCACTGTATGCTGGTAGGTGCCTGTGGCAAGGAAGTGGAGCACGGACACTACCTTTAGTAGAGGGGGGATGGCAGTGCTGATTTCTATGAGGCTCACTATATCGGTATGTATCAGGGCCACTATGGTGGTTATGGTGTCCCAGTCAAGCCGGTGCAGGGTGTGGATCTGCTCTGGTGCAGGGAATTGGGGGCTGCCGGCGTGGTAATGGTGGCTGCACTGGTAGGGCATGCTGGCCCTGTCTCACCCTCCTTCTCTTCCTGTGTATCCTCTGTGGTGGGGGCTGTGGTTGCTGTGGTTGCTGTTGTTGCTGTTGTCGTAGATGCTGCCTTGCAAGCAGGGCCTCCAGCTCCAGGAATGTTGCTACAATTGGTATCATCTTGGTGTGGGAGGGGGTGTGGTGTGTGGGTGTGCTCCTTTTGTGCTGTGCCAGACTCTATTGCCTCCACCTGCGCTGATTGGGTGCACCTGTTCCTCTTCCAAACACTGATCAGGGTTGTTAACACCTTCCCCGCGATGCCGGTATTAACGCCATGGTGGTAAGGTACTTTGCGCCCTTGTGGAGGTCGTTATTTCCGTGTTTGCTTTGCTTGGAATCGGAGACGGTTTACGCCTTCCCGTTATTTTCGCGATGGTGTGTTGGGCGCGCGACACTGGTCCGCTATTTACGCCATCGTAGTTTACGGTGGCGTAAATAACGGTGTGGCGGGTCAGAATGGCCCGTAACGGTAAAGGAAGTCGTTATTCCTTTACCGGCCTCGTCTTCCCTTAACGCCGGACTCGGAATGACCCCCAATGTGTTTTATATCAAGCCTTGTAAACTCTGGCAAATTTAATTAAGCAATGCTGAGAAATGAAAAGCAACCCATAGTCTATCTACATCAGCTCCATGGAAAAATATAAGCCAAAGGTATAACATTCCTTATTTGTCAACATGCCACATCATGACTAAATATCCTAGAAAAATCTGCATCAAATAGAGTTGGACTGGAAAAATGAATAATTCTCTTTGTAAACTACCAAGTAATACAAAGACACAACCTTCACCTAGATCAACATTTTGTCAATTAAGTAATTGGAAAAGTGGTTGGCTTACAAATATGCAGAGAACAGTTCTGTCTCCCTGTGCACACAATGTAACAATTTGCAAGTCACAAGATCTAACCCTTGACCGTGCACCTGTAGAATATGGCAGCATAGTCTTCAAAGTAGGTTTATTTTTACTGAACAGGTCAAAGCAGATATCCTTTGTATCCTTGAAAATAACATAGTATGTGCATTGCACACGTCACATTTGGATATGTCCCTGCACCTGAAAAAAGAAAAACCTAAACAGCACTTAGTAGAAAATAAAAGTCCATCCGACCTCCCAATAATCCCCATTAAAAAGAAAACAACAACACAAACTTCAAGTCCACCACATTCCACATTCTCTGGTCCTTCTACATTTTAGAATATAACTGGAGGGAATGTCTATGGAAATGTAGCAATCAATATACTATTCCAATTGTCAGTACTCTATTTACAACTTCTCAGCCTGCACAAAAATGCCACTAACATTCCTTACACTATCTACATGAATGTTTACATTTGTCATAAATACATAGGAGGATCCACATGAATTCCTCATGCATTTACTAGAATGATCAGAGAGAAAACAACTCATTAAATGAAATCCTACACAGTACACACATGGAAACATACTTTCAGTATCTGCAACTGTTTCACAAGACTATGTTCCCAATTAATGTTTTGTGTATGTATCCATATCAAACTGAAATACAATACCATTTCAATAACTTCTGTAAAAAGCAAATCATGTCATGAATTGCTCATTTTGCAATTCAATCGTTCAAGAATAAAATTATATACACGTGGCCAATATGTTACATTAATATTGTATACGATACAGTGCAGATGGAACAAAAAGTAGCGGTAAACTCACTAACTTCACACATGTATAGGTATCTCTTGGCAGAAAAAAAATCATTCACCACGGTAGGCATAATATACCACACTGGTGACACTACCACGTCAGAACACTATGTTGTATATATCAATCAAATAAGAGGTTGGTTTGAATATAAGAACACTTCTGCTACACAAAAACAAAGGCTATTATCATACCTACAAAATGCCCACTTATTATTCTATAAATAGAAATGCCATCATTATACTATACTTCACATTTATATTTGCAATAATTATAGAGTTAGAATAAGCCAATGTGTATCTAATGCTTTGATGCAGTGATGTATCAAGGAAAATTGACCCTTCTCCCCAAATGGGCACCCCCTTGTGAGTCTAGGGTGGTGAGCCTGCTCTGCAACACCCTCCTTTGGGTTCAAGGCAAGTGGGACCTCACTGAGAGGGACAACGACTTCCATTCATGTGAGGAAATCCCAACACCAGTAACTAAAGGAATGCATAGGACTTTCAAGTCTTATCAAACACAAAGCCTGCGCCGAAAAAGAGGCTGAAGGATATTATTCTTCACGAGGAGAAGAAAATATCTCTTAAATGAAAACTGACCATATATTGAGATGAGTCGACTGAGAAGAAAAAAACTCATCAAATAAGGAAGGAGGACAAAGATGGAGAGCGACATTGAGAGAGCGATACGGCTTCACACAGTGGAAGTACCCTGCTGACAGAAACCCACAAAATACAAACTTTTGGTCAGGCAAATGAATGAACTCTGAACTGTCAGCATGCTGAAATGCTGGAGAGAAGAAGAATTGATGGGAGTGTGACCCTGGAAGAGCCAGGGTTGGCAGCGGACTCAAGCAACAACACAGACAACATCTTTGGGATGGTGCTGTAGGTAACGCGGATCCTGGGTGATAGAGCAAATAGAATAGAAGAAGTGCAAGGACAGCAGGCAAAGATACATTTGAAATTGTTTTATTTTTTCCATGTAAATATTCCGCTGGGTCTGAACAAATACCACATTTGAAGATGTGCATAGATATTGGCCTAATCACGAGTTGGGTGCTAGCCCCGGTGGTATTACCACCAGGGCCATTAGCCCTACCGCCAAACCCCTGCGCTATTAGCGCCAGATCACTGGTTTGGCAGAATGGTAAGTCCCCATTCCCCATTTGGCCCATTCGGGGATTTCCCATTTCCCATTCAGCCCAATGGGGAATGTTTGGTGCTATTACCGCCGGCAGTAATCGCACCTAAAATCAGCAAATCACTGAGGATTTGCCCCCAGCTCAGAGCTGGGGGTAAATCCGCCAAGCCCGTGATTTTGCAGAGCCTTAAATGCAGCGGTAATAGCATTTACGCCACATTTAAGGGTTACCGCCAAACTCGTGATGTGGCCCATAGTGTGGTATCAGCACCGAGCATTATGAGTCCAATATATTCTTTATTTTTTTTGTTTGTCTATAGGTCGTATTTAATTGAGTTAATGTACCCCTTATCCGTTATCCAGGATAGGCCGACAGTTGAGGTTCATTCTATTTTTTCATTTCTCTACAGCTTCATTAGTCTACATATTCATTAATTTCATATGTTCATTCTCATGTTCTTTTAATTATGTGGACCGTCCCTGGGTGGATTTTGAAGCAAGTCCGGCTTTATCTTTAACTTTTGTTAAGGTTTTATTGTGTCTATAGTTAGTAAACTGTATATTCTCCCCAATACAACAATTGCATCACATTAGCATTGTAACCTTGCAATTGGTAATACACGCAGCATGGGAACTATCCAACCATTGACTGGTCCGTATAAAGATACTATTTACCTTTAAGAGCTGTGGATGTATGCAACGCTATACACGTACATCACGCGATCCACAGAGTCACACGATCAGTAGTCACAAGGTTTCCCCTTCAGCAGCACACTCTGAGGGAGATTGAAAGCTACACGTGTATGAAACCGGTACGATACAGAGATTAGAGAGTGTGGAATATCAGATGGGGTCACCAGTAACAGAACATTACACTGAGGGGCAGGAGGTGCAGTAGTAGTTGACAGGAATGTTTGTATTTGTTTGTCTAGATTGGAGTTTGTAACCGCCATCCACTGAATACAGAGAATACGGACATGGGGACTAGCTTCTGGCATTTACACTGTGTCATTTTGACACACATCGATCTTGGAATTCATGCCAGGTAGGAACAGGTACTTAGATTGAAGGCGACATTCTATATATTATTTTGTATACTGCAAATTGTGTTTTAAATAGCCATGTTGTGCTTAATATGATTAAGACAGTTATAATAAGAAACACTGTGTACTAGATGTAGTGTAGATAAAGGTTTGCCTTCCACTAATGCTTCATCTTTATTTTCTCTTTCTTTGATTGTTTATTGATTTTTGTTTCCTGTTTTGGACTCATTTTTGTGTTCTGTTCTTGTCTGAACCAAATTCAATCTATCTACCCCATGATTGTCTCTGTGAATTGGTGCATTTGAAATCTGTTGTGTTTGGTTTAATAATGAAATTGTCCTCAACATTATGGTAAATTAATGGGATATCATGTGATTATAGTTCTCTGCAAAATGGCGTGCTGGTGATGGTGGCTGATGCATCTTTTGGTTATGTACACTAATGTAACGTGGTGTGGTATTTCAACCGCCAATTTGGTTAATTCTTTTATTATGGTGTTTAAAATGATTTCGTTATTTTCGGCTTCCTGTACATGCATGGCCCGGGTGACAGGTCATATCTTTGCTTGTTATGAAATGTAGAGCTATTAGCCCTAATGATGGGCGAGTGTCCGAAATGCATTGGCATTTGTAGCTTTTTCTAGCAGAAGCTGCTTATGTTAGTCTTGAGAAGTTATATCAATACACATCGTGTTCTTCAAAAACTATGCATGTCAAGAGTATTAATCAAATAAGAAAGAAACAAATAACAGTCCTATCACCTTGAATCGTATGTTTATCTATTCTGTGTACTAGATCAAGGGTGTGTGTAATGACACGGTCAGACAGTATTAGTTTGGACGGTAGACAGATTTGTTTTGGACATTGAAGAACAGATGACTGGTGAGCACCTTAGCTATTCTTTAGGTAGGGAACACCTGATAACCATAGGGATAGTTAGGTCTTTCTGACTATTATTTAATACAACGTACCTAAAATGTCCTTAAAGAGCCTGCATCCTTCTTCTGGCCCAGCTCAACATCTAAAGCAAAGAAATGAACAATATTATGCACTAAACAAAAAACGTTAACTTAAACTCACAAAATATATTTCTTAAATAATAGAATAAGCCCTCAGGATGCCATTCTACTTTAAAGACTTATAAAACATACATAGGGATTATTATGATACAATGTACTAATACTCAAACTAAAATATGTTTCTTTTCCAGTCCATCTAGTTTTTTTCTCCCATGACCCAATGATTAGAAATATGTACAACACATACACGTTGTATACATTTTAGTGCTAATATATCTCTTATATGTCCAAAACCAAGCATTGTGAATGACCTCATAACCCCTGTTATTCCCACCTCCAAATCCTCCAAAGTCATGCTTATGGAAGTGATACTGGCCTATGAAGGAAAGAAATAACAACCACTGCTGCCATGATTTTAGGTGCTCCTAAAACGTATTTGTCCACTTTAGGTGCAGAATCTGTTTGGAAATTAATTTTAAAAATTCATGAATACAAATGATATATATATATATATAGCGTGGCTGTGTAGTTATGATTAAGTTGCTGTTTCCAAGGAAGAGCACTTTTTGGGCGGCTTATAACTCCACTCCACGAATCCTCACCAAACTTTGCAAAAAAAGTAAATGGGCCACTCTGAATTGAAGATGTTTGGTCCAGGGGTGGCAAAGTTATAGGGGGGTCCCAAAACGTCTTTTTTTCCCATAGACTGAATGGGGGAAAACTTTGTGCACGGCTACAGACCAAACCGCTGGACGGATTTCAACCAAATTTGCGGCAGTGGCAGGGGCTTTGTCGCGAAAGCGTGCTTTTGTAAATTTTGTGACAATCCAATCCAGTAGTTCCCTTAAAAACGATCAAAAAGTATGTCTCTACAAATTAGTGATATCTTTGTCAGCTCTGCGGTCACACTTCCCTGTTCGCTCCGTGGAGAAGATTGCAATTGGCTATTCCGTGGCGTGCTGGCCATGACCATGTTGCGCTTTCGCCGATTGGTTGTGGCACAGCGTGAAGTGCGTCTTAATCTTTCGATATGTCCACCATGTTTACTTCGTTTTCTGTTGAACGCGGACATTGCCGCTAATATACCTAAACAAAGAAGACACCAATGCACTTGTTACCCTTATGGAACACTGTTTCGAAGGGTGAGCGTTAATGAGACTTGGTAGTAGAAAGTGAAACAATGAAGTATTCTTGTTAGCACTGTCGTACGGTACAGTGAAACTTGCTACTCATTGTACGAAATGAACTTACTGCGTCCATTTTAGAATACATAAACAACATTACTGCAGTCAGACTGGCGGCAATCTGAGGCAGCCACCTGCTCTATTTCGTACACACAGCAGTTCCGCACGTGTACGGGAGTAGCGGTTCTCATGAATTGCCGCTGATATGTTGTTGCAAAATGAGCATGTATTTGCATTCTCAGTGAAGGCCACTTCATTTTCTGTTTGAAATACGAGCTCAGTACGGCCGCATATTTGTCGACAGCCATAAGGGGCAGTGTTTTTTAACCTTGAGGTCCATCCCTTCATCCCTTATTGTGATTGTCACGGATTACAGCTGCCGAGTGACGGCTTGTTTAACCATCAAATGCAACTGTTCATTACTGGTTGTCTGTGCGTTATAATTGAGTGGGATGATCGTGTTGGACCTCTCTGTCCGTACGCTGCTGTCGCAATAAGAAGTAACATTCCATCCTTTCTGGTGGTGTAGATCACAGCGGTTGATGTCGTCTTGCACATCAATGTGGGAGGAAAACAACTATTGTGGCGGCAACGCTCACTTTCTGTGTGTGAAAGAAACTAACGTACCCATTACCATTTTCATTGTCGACGAAAGACAGAAAAGTAGTACTTGTATGGAAATGTGCATAGGGCAATCATTTCGCACAGTTCATTGTGAAACACAACTACTTTACTAATTGCTTAGGGTGATGATTTCACTCAGTTTATTGTGAAATAAAACTACTGTACTAATTTTGAAATGTCAGTGTTTTTTTTACAAATGTACTCTCTGCTTTCACAATGTGGCATGCTACATTGCATGTTGTAATGTGTTCTTTTGTAGGTGCTACATCACGGCACATACGTCAATATGGACACATTTGTTTAAGCTGCCAAGGAACGTTATGGAGAAAGGTACTGCATAACCCACTTGCTTTGGCTACAGGAGGGTCAGGCCCATATCATATGCTTTAGTGCCGTCAGGCCAATTTCTGTCACTGTCAGACCAATTTCTGTCACCCAGATGCCCTATTAACCAACATTAGTTCAGAATACTTACTATCTTCTTAAAAGCGGGAAAATTAGGTAAGGTGCACTGAAAGTGTTTGGTTCACAGAAATGTTTGTAAAATAATACATGGTTACACCCTCCCAATACACATATCTTCACACCTTTCGTCCTGTGCCACTTACGAAATTATGTGTCGAACGGTGAGTGGTAATGATGTTGCTTCCAGTATTTCTAACGTCATTGCGCTTCCCATCACAGAGTTTGTTTCAGATTTTATGTAAACGTAAGTAGACTACACCTTTGCGTTTTGTAAGCACATTTTTACAGAAAAAAATTACTACATTTACAAAACATGTAAGTAAAGGTCATTGCCAACACCCGAAAAGGTTTATGTTGTGTGTGTGATAGTGTTTTGATATTTAAGTGTACTCATGTACATAACAAATCAACGGTACAGCTTCCGTCTCTGAGGGGTAACATCTATGTATGGTTAGTGGCCACAATGTCGGGGATGTGGCTACTGGTCATTACTGGAAGGGACAAAACATTGCATTGAGGTTGCCATGTCCACCAGGGACTTCCTTTCTGGTAAAGGTGTTGTTTATAACCATACATTTCTCAAGGATCACAAATGTGGTGCTGCCTTTACGGTCACACAGTTTCATTTTTGCTTTCTGTAGCCTGCAATGGAAAGCAAAGAAGGGTTTCTATCCAACACCCGTCTTCCCTTTCTATGGTGGCCATCTTGAAAAAGGATTTGTTTTCTTCAGCCGGGAATGCCGGAGGCGTTCTGGTTGAAGACAAAACATCCTCTTTCTTGGTAGCACGGGTTACTGCTATAAAATCTCAATTGCTTATGGCATTCATCCCCCTCTCATTGGGGAGGAATGGGGGTTAATGATCCAGATACGTCAGTATGCACTCTTGCTTATATTGTGTTGCACGCTTGCCTTGTGGAGTTCTGTGCCGGAAATGTTCCATTTTCAAGTTCATACAATAATATAGAATGTACAACATTTTTGTTAACGTACTGTTATGATGTATTTACACTACTAAAAACCTATGGAATTCAGTTAAAAAAAAACTTTGTTAAAGGGACGTTATGGTTACGTTGCTCTCACAAAAACCTGTAAAATTCACTACAAAAAAACTTTGTTGAAGGGACTTTATGGTTAAGTTGCCCTACGAAAAAGCCCCCATACTTGCCATCACCACTGTGCACTACTAACAGTCACACCCAGAACATGAAAGATGTATCTGAAATGTTTTGTTTTCGTTCCCTGCTCTATATATATATATATATATATATATAAATGTACATTCAGTAAAAAACTTTGTTAAAGGGATGTTATACTTCACAGTGAAACCAAAATACACTGCACATTCCCCCATTATGGTAAGCTCAGCAACCATAACTCTCAACACCCAGGACATCAAAGATGACATCACAAATATCATCACATGTAACCATAATGTCCCTGTAAAAATGTTTTTCCATTGAATTTCATAGGTTTGTATTAGTGCAACATAACCATAATGTCCCCTTAACTATGTTTTTTCATTTAATATATATATATATATTCAGTGAAAAAAACTTTGTTAAAGGGACGTTATGGTTAAGTTGCGCTACATTTGTGATGTCATCTTTGATGTCCTGGGTGTTAGTCTTAGCAGTGCACGGTGGCGGCGTGAGTTATGGTTGCTTAGCTTACCATAACTGCCGAATTTCAAGGGTTTTTCGGTTTTACTTGGAACCATAACGTCCCTTTAACAAAGTTTTTTCACTGAATTTCATAGGTTTTTAGTAGCGCAACTTAACCATAACGTCCCTTTAACAAAGATTTTTTCACTGAATTTCATAGGTTTTTAGTACCGCAACTTAACCATAACGTCCCCTAAACAAAGTTTTTTCACTGAATTTCATAGTTTTTTAGTAGCACAACTTAACAATAATGACTTTGACTTTATATACATGTCATATGGAGCTGACTAGATCTCTTCTTATGAACTTGATGTCCGCGAACTTATTTAATGTTCGCGGACATGTTCGGAGAGCAGTACCACCACCTAAAAACTCTGGGGAGGTATGTGTAATAGTTATATCATAACATAGGAACATTTAACAAATTCACAAAGCAGCACACATACAAAGTATACGTAGTAATACTTAAAAAATGTTACCCATATATGTAACACACTAACCATTCATGTAAATACAATATGTTTTAAAATGGAATATACCAAAAGAAGATAAAGTGGCTTCCACCATAATTACCTCACAGACGCTCCACAACCAACAGCAAGACCAGACGTATACACTACTGATTACATATCTCACCAGACATAGTAAGTGCACTTCTTTTTACTCATATATTTATAAACTTTCTATATTAGAAAAAAAAAACATATTACTTCTTTGTTTTCTCACAGAAATGCGTAGTACTCTGGACTGGCTAGAGGACCATTTCCCACGAGATGAAATGTTAGAAGATAGTCCACCTAATGGTACACACTTTACTGTATAAACCAATTGATAAATATTATTTTGTATACATTCAACATATACATTTTTTTTTACAGACCCTACAAAAATTGCAACTTCCAAAGAAAAAGAAATGGTGGATAACACTCTTGAACACATTACCCACAAAATGGACCAACTTATGGCAAATTTTATGGATTTAAAGAACTTTGTGGAAGATCACCTAAAACCACCAACAACATACCATTGTCCCACCTGCACTTGTCCCCCCTCACCATATCCCATTCATTTATCCCCAAACTCTCTCCATGGACCACAACGTTTTGATGAGATTTCCATCCCTTCTTCACCTGATCCCACTAATATTGAAAACCCTAATTCTCCTGTTTTTGTTTCCGTTTCTGCCCCACCTTCTCAGTCATAAATTGTTTATATATGTTAAATAAAGTTACTTTTTTATATTGTGTTGTAATTACTTTCAGTTCCTTATAATAAAACCAATTTAGGTGTCCACGGACACCGCGGTTGTTCGGAAATGTTCGTAAAGAAACGAAAATGTAACTGTCCTGAGGACACTACATCTGTCCGTAATATTCTCATGCAAGTTCAAAATGTTCTAAGAACACTCGTAGTGTCCTGAAATGTTCGTAAAGAAACAAAAATTAAAGTGTTCTAAAGAACACTATATCTGTCCGTAATGTTCGCTATCAACTTAAAACTGTCCTAAGAACACAATTGCTGTCCTGAAATGTTCGTAAATAAACGAAAATGATGAGTCCTGAACAACAGTACAACTGTTCGTAGTATTCGCTACCCAATTGAAAGTGTTCTAAGAACACAATTGGTGTCCTGAAATGTTTGTACATAAACTAAATTACACGTGTCCTGAAGAACACTATGGCCCTCATTACGACCCTGGCGGAAAGCGAAAAACGATGGCGGAAATGCAATACCGCCATCGAATAGCGCTCGGTGCGACTATGACCCGTCACCGTAAAGTACGATGCCATTAGCGACACCGTAGTGAACGCCAACGCTAACTGCACCAAGTACGCGCGCGCCATGCCAAACCGTAATTAGCACCATGGCGCAAGGGTACGCGAATTCCGACCCTAGCGGACATGTACCTAACGCCATCAAGCACGGCGGAAAGTACCATTCCGCCATGGTGAGAAGTACGGCATTGCGAATCAACCGTAAACGGCCCCACTGAGTGCCTGTACACCGCTCCCTGGCCACATAGTACAACTCCCCGTAGGTGCAACGAAGTCACAATGCAACCAGTGAAATGTACAAGTCACCCATGCATGCCAACGAACAAAAGAATCACAAGAGGGGCCAATGGGAGCTGCAGGGCACAGATGGCACGAATACAGAAGCTATACCAATGGACATGACCTCAGTCTCCCACCAAGAAACGCACGCAAACACAGGCAGCATAATTCCGATAATCACATCATTCCACCAATCCACCTGGCTGACCGGCATCTGTTACACAAAACCTACCCCCCGCCCCTGAGCATGACATCATCCAAACAGTCATATTGGCAGCCCTCACCCCTGACCTCACTGGGCTTCGTAGGCAAACGCGCCCAGCACAGTACCACGCAACTATACTCCGAAGCTGGAACCCAATGCAGATCTCCTCACAATACATCGCTCCCCAAATAGGAATATGCCACATCACTTGCAAAGAAGAACGCTACACGGCCCATATGAGAATAGAAATTTAATGCACAACAAATTCACCAAGCCCATACAGCCATTAGGCCATGAACTCCAAAACACATTTCACCATTGTGGGCTGCATCCGCAAGAAATGACCAGCTACTTCCTGTGTGACGCCCTGTTCCCTCATGGTACACAGGGGCTACATTCCGTACGAAAAGGCAACATGGAAGCGCCTAGAACCGCAGGGCCGTCCCAATAGGGAGGCACTAGTCCAGCTGAAAGGCCGAAATGTTGCTCCGAGCCACTAGTACTGCGTAAGGGCATGTGGCCCATTGGCGATCGTCCCATAAGATCGTAATGCTGCTCCACTGATTAACACGAAGCAGCAGGTGTCGGGAGTAAAACCCATCTGCAGGAGTGGCATACAGATGGCAGTGGCAAAAAGGGAGGAGATACCTGTCAACCAAAAGAAAAGAAAAAGAAAAGAATGGCCATCAGAACTACATTCGAACAACTCACTTCAATGATCACACTAGATCCACAGCCATATGCATGCTAGCCCACTCCAAAGGATCATCACCACCCCAAAACCACTTGCGACTCATAACTATCCATATCGAGGTGAAAACACCATCACAAACGAGTGTACCTGTGCATGCGTCTGTGAAAACAGAATCCATCAGATGGGATTGGTAACGTGCATGGACACAAGTGTCTGAAGGCGCGTCGAGACAGGGAGGGCTCAACAAGGCCAGATAGACGATGGTCCCACTATGGCAGCCCTGCATCACATAGCGCAGGGGAGGCGGACAGATTCCAAGAAGCCCTGTACATGGCAAACACCGTATCAAATCATCTGCCCATGCATCCATTCATCATTCCCTCATCCCGTAATGATAACGCCTGTTTCCATACTCACATAACATGTGAGAATTCCATTGAGTCTGTGCGTTATGCAGCCTGCAAAATCCACTGTGCCCCAGCCCGTAATTCCAGTGTTGTGAAGTAACATGTATTTGGGAACGTCCGGCCTCATCATCCACTTCGCTATTGCGCATCCCAAACTATTCATATCAATCATTGCATCCTCGCCATGGCCCCTGTCCCAAGGACACTGAACAATAGAACGTTATATTTGCAGTCAGACCTGTGGGCATCTCCTCGCCGCTAGCTGAAGACCGAAATTTGCAACATCACGTCGAAAAGGCATCTGTGGCCGCTTGAAATCACAAATTAATCCATCTAGTGCGGCTGTGTGTGAAAATGGCAACTGCCTTCACCCACAAATGGGACGCCCCGCCCGTCGGTGCAACTCGGTACAGTGATGCATGAGGGCCCACCGTTACTCGAGTACTACGTTCCACTGACCCTTCACAAGTCTGTTCGCGACTGCAAAGAATGCATGTGAAACAATGGGACCATAGCCGAATGAACATATCAACCAATGTTACACGGCCATCGGGTACTAATACATGATTGTAATAGCAAGATGCCATTCCTCGAATTGCAGCGTTGTGTGCGGGACGTGCTCGCCCAAAGGGGAGAGCAGCTTGCACAGGTGGAATGAATCACCACAGGTGGAGGCCATACAGCCTGAAAACACATAAATTGCACGCCCAGTCTCTTCCCACACCCACTCCGAAATGCTACCGGCCGGACTCGCGATGTTGGCCCTGGGGGACCTGATAGCACTGCAAGTACTCCAACTCCAAGAAGAAGACGAACACCAACTACAACCGGCCGCACGGAGGAGACGCAGGAGGAGGAGGAGGGCAAGGCATGGCCAGCAAGGGCCGCCAGCACAGCCACTACCACCACGCAGGCAGCCCGCAATCCCACGCCTCCGAGCACATCCGTTCAACCTCACTGATGAGCAGATCCACACCCTCTACCGTTTGGACCGGGACACCATAGCCGCCATTGTGGACATGACACAGGCTGACCTTGTCAGCATGATAGATAGCCCAACCGCCATCCCACCCCTACTGAAGGTGGTGTCTGTACTCCACTTCCTGGCCACAGGCACCTACCAGCACACAGTCGGACAGTTGCATGGCATTTCTCAGCCACTGTTCTCACGGACACTATTGCAAGTGCTCGATGCCCTCCTGCAGCACGCAGACGACTACATCTCTCTACCACGCTCGGAGCAGGAAATTACCAACACAAAAGTGGGATTCCATGCACTTGGCGGCATACCGGGTTGCATTGGTGCCATCGACTGCACCCATGTGGAATTGGTCGTCCCACATGCCATGGAGGCCCAGTACCGCAACCGAAAACAATTTCATTCACTGAATGTACAAATGGTGTGTGACTCCAACAGGATCATTACACATTGTTGTGCCCGATTCCCTGGATCAACCCATGATTCTATGGTCTTGAGGAACTCTACAATACCACGCTACAAGGAGCGACACGCAGGGAACAGATCCTGGCTACTCGGTGAGTCTCATTTCATGCATGATGATGTGGGGTATGTGATGCGGCAATGACCTGGCAGGAAGGGGGGGGGTGCGTACGTAGCAATGGCATTCCACATAATTCGTTTATCGTCCACATACAGGTGATGCCGGATATCCACTGAAGAGATGGCTCCTCACACCAGTCCGGAACCCACGGGACCAGCATGAGGAGGACTACAAGCATGCCCACTCACGTACCCGTGTAGTCATTGAACAGGCATTCGGCCTACTGAAGACCCGTTTCCGGTGCCTCAGCAGGTCTGGCGGGGCACTCCTGTACCGCCATGAGAAGGTTGCAAAGATGGTGATGGCATGTGTCATGCTCCACAACATGTGCGTACGTGGAAATGTGCCCATGCCCCCTGACGCAGAACTTCAAGCACCTGAAGATGGTCATGATGAAGGTGGGGATGTGGCAGCACCTCAAGGAGTCTGCGAGGCACAGGAGGGCCGTGAAATTTGTCAGCATCTCATAGATGCATGCTTCTAGCACTCACGCCTGGTGGCTGATACATGGACACGGGACTCGTGGCACTGTGTGTGTCTGGTACATGCACAATATGGACTGTACGCCTATGATGGCCTAGTACACAAAGATCATTGTCCACACATCTCATTGTTTGATCGTGCATTGTTTATGGCATATGTGATATCATGTGGAACACCCTATCGACCCGCCACCCAAGTGAGCCCAACACACCCCCTCCACCCTCCCACCTCCCCCCCGAACACCAGTGTCCAAAGATGCTCATTGTCAGTGGGCAGTCGCTACTGCAAGCCCCCTCTGCGGGTATCAGGGGCACCCCTGCCTGTGGAGCGCAGGTTCCTCCCAGATCTACGTTGGGGGCTGCCCTGGACGGAACTTGCAACGGATGATGTCTCTGCCTGCTCACGTCCATGCATGTCCCTAAGGGTTTGTGAGAGCTCAGTGAGCACACGGCGCACTGCGGCAAGTTCGGCACATACGTCTTTGGACGTCGCATGCAGTTCCCCCCTCAGGCTCTCGGTGCTTCTCTCCATTTGGACTCTCAGGCTCTCGGTGCTACTCT
Organism: Ambystoma mexicanum; assembly: GCF_040938575.1. Classification (NCBI taxonomy): domain Eukaryota; kingdom Metazoa; phylum Chordata; class Amphibia; order Caudata; family Ambystomatidae; genus Ambystoma; species Ambystoma mexicanum. The sequence goes on from NC_090922.1 coordinate 974,559,501, forward strand.
CCATTTGGACTCTCAGGCTCTCGGTGCTACTCTCGATTTGTGCCCTAAGTGTCTCAGTTGATGTTTCTATGTCTGCCTTAGTGCCCCCACATCCATCGGCATGGTCCTTGAGGAGCGTGGCCAGTTGCTGCTGTTGCACGATTAACTGGTCGAGGGACTGTTGCCTCTGCTGGGCCATGGCCATTTGCGGTGGTGTCACAGAGGGGCTGTTCGCCTCATGTTGCCCTGCCACAGGGCTTGTGGGGGATGGCCAGTCGTCGTTTTGTGGGTGCCCCTGCGTGGTATCCTCATGGTGTACGGGATGGAACAGACAGGGGGATTGGGACAGGTCATGGATGGATCTGACTTCGACATCCCCGTCTTCTGTGTCGGAGCATGCTGCCATTAATGGGGTGTCACCTGTGGTGCTGCTGCCACCAGAGGCAGTACCTTCTGTGGCATCCATTGGGGGGACCTGTGGTGGTGGTGTTGTGGGCATGCTGGCTGCTGGGGTGCCTGTTGATGTTCCCTCCTGTGTGCTGCCACTTGATATGTGCTGCTGCCGTGTCTTGATGCGTGCAGCTGAGGTGGAGGGTCTTTGGCCGTCGGTCTTGGCCCTCTTTGCAGGTGTGCTGGTAGGGGTGTCCTGGAGCTCGTCGTTTGGATCGGACCCTGTGGTGGAGTAAAGGAGGGCGAGCGTTATTAATGGGTCTGTGGGAATTGGAATGGCAATGTATCACATGCATTGGGGTGGTACCTGAGGGTGATTTGGGTCGGGGCCTTGGAGGTGCTTTCATTTGTGTGTGGAGTGAGGGTGCAGTTGTTTGGCAGCCTGCAGTTAGGGTGTGCCTGCTGCACGTGTAGTGTGTGTTATTGGGGTTTTTAATTATTTATGTATTTATTGTGGTTTTAAAGTGCAGTATCAGGCCAATGTGTGTGGACGTTCTCCTGGCCATGTGTTTCTGTTGCACTATGTGGGCACGTGGTACTTCACATGATTGTACATTGTGGTTTTGGCATTGTTTTATTTGGGCCACCTACCTGATTCTCCGGATGTCTGCACTCCTTTCTCCATCCCTCCGACTCCCTCTATGCTCTCCATTCCGATGGTGGAGGCACAGATTTCTTCCCAGGGGGTCAACTTGATGGGTGATTCCGACCCTCCCCCGGTGGCTGTGGCAATGTTGCGGTTGGCAGAAAGTATGCTACGGACACGTATCCGCAGGTCGTCCCACCGCTTCCTGCATTGCTGTGGGTTGCGGGGTGCGGTCCCCACCGCACTTACCCGCTGTGCCACCAGGGCCCATATGGCCTTCTTGTTCGCAAGTGCCGTCCTGGTCATTTGCGTGGAGAAGACGGCGGCGGCATTCTCCTGGAGGGTCTCTGTTAGCACGGTGAGTTCCTCACGGGAGAAGTGGACCTGCCGCTTGCGGTCGCACGCTTTCTTCGCTAGTTTTCCCATTTTTCTTGGTTTCACTAGGGTGGATGACGGGTTGGGATGTGTCTCAGGGTGGTGTTTTTAGTGGTTGTGTGTATTTTGTGGTTTTATAGGTGTACGGGGTGTTGTTTCCCGTTCCGGGCCCATGTTTTTACTTCTGTTTCCGTATATTTACAGTCGCCGTACTTTCCGGTTGGCGCTCACTGCGGTGTCCGCTATGATGGGTGGCGGTATTGCACCTAGGGCGCCGTACGGCGGCGGTGTGGGCCGTTTTGGGGTCATTTCCGCCATCGCGGACTTTGCACTTCCGCCATGGCGTGGTGCTCGTGCCCGATGGGTCGGAATGGGCCGCACTTTGCTCCATCGTGCAATGGCGGAAACGCTATTTACGCTGTGGCGGTCCGGTCAGTCACTTTCCGCCAGGGTCGTAATGAGGGCCTATATCTGTCCTTACTGTTCGCTACCAAGTTTAAACTGTTCTAAGAACACACGCGGTGTCCTGAAATATTCGTTTCACGTGTGACGCACTTTTAATTACTTCAGAACCCGAACAGTGTCCGTAGGACATCAATGCGCATGCGCTAACCAATCTCCGTGCACTTGGTGTCCTGCGGACAGGCGCTTCGTTCGCAGACTAGTTCGCAAACAGATCATATGACCGCGCCCATGCTCATCGTGTGTCCTGAAATGCGGACACTGTTCGTGTCCCCGAACACATTAAAAGTACATTTTCAGTTAATCCATAATATTTTTCAATAAAATCTCACCATGCCACAAGTCCCACATAGCAATCTTGAGTTTCTATATACCTTTTGAAACTTTCCGATCCTTTTTTTGTGTTCGATCTGTCCGCGCACAGTGCGCATGTCCGCGGACCGCGCACAAGCACCCCTATAAAAGACCACGCCCAAGAGCTTATTCCCATTGTGTTTCTGGCTATTCTTCAGAACACAGTGATTTTTGCTACCACCTGCAGACTACACCATCATCGACATGGCATCCTTGGCTGCTGAACTGCCACTTGGTGCTGCACCTGCTTCAGCACCACCACCACCCCCTCCACCACCACCACCTCCCCAAGGGCCTGAAGAGGGGAACAGGACTGAGGATGAGGAGGAGGAAGAAGAGGATGATGAGAATGAGGTAGAGGAAATCCCTACTACCCGCACTAGGCGTGAGTCTTGGGTGTGGCGGTTATTTACCATTCATGGGAATGGTCCTAAGGCTTGTGCGAACCATGTTACCTGCAATGAGTGCAAAATGATACTCAGTCGCGGGAAGCACGGTAACTACAGCTTTGGGACCACTACTATGAAGCGACACCTGAGGTCATTTCACTCTGGGGCTATTCGCAGGGTTGTACCTTGCGAAGAACGTAGCAGGTTGATTTCCTCTACTTCATCCTCTGTTTCTGATCCTGTCACCACAAGGACCATCTCTGTGGGACAGCGTCTTTCTGAAGCTGCCTCACAGGCCATACAGAATGCTGATGACCCTTACCTTTCGAGGGTCACAGTTGTATGTATGTACTGTGACACAGTACTCTGCAGGCGGGAGCGACTTCGGAGTGCTTTTGAGACTATCGTCTCAGAGCACGAGAAGACCTGCTCACTACCCAAATAAAACCCACTCTACATGTTCCTCTCTCAGCTCGCCCTTTCTTATCCCTGTGGTTGGTGTCCCCCTCCTCACCCTCCTTTACCCTCCTCTCCTAGTGTGTCGTGTCTGAAAAAGCAAAAAAAATACAAAATTACAAAAATCTAAGAAAATAAGGCTCTTTTCAGAGCCGCCTTTCCCAGTTAAAAAATAGAAGTGAAAATAAATGAAGCAGGGCTCTTTGTATTTTTTAGAAGCCCGCGGACAGTTCGCGAACATTAAAAAAATTGGGTTACTACTCCATCACAAACATTGTAATTTTCTCTGGAAAGAAGTGGTAGCTCTGAAAAGAGCCTTTGGGTGGTGTTTGTAAGTAAAAAATTGTAAATGCTTAACATCTACTTCAAAATCGTTGTTGTAATTCCAAAAAAGGTCGCAATGCATTTTGTACATTTCTCAGAAAAATCTGATTGCCAGCATAAGTAAGATGGACTCCATGTCTGCGAAAAATGTATGTACTACAAAACATAATATTTTCATTGTGAAAAGAAGACATGCCAAAATCTCTTAGAAAGCCACAAACAGCCTTATTAACATTGCGCCTTGCTTTTTCCATTTTTGGACCAAATGAAGAAGAACGAAGCCACATTTGTCTCTGCGCAATCCGTGAAAATATCACTTGCGAATTAGGAAACACGTCCATAACCTTCCTCAGTCCTTCTTTCATAGCAAATTGCAAAAAAATTCCAGTCACATGCCCTAAACTGTTCCCTCCACAATGAATTACAATTATGTCTGGATGTTGCTCTGTCTCCAAAGTAGCACAGAGAGGTAGCAAATCCAACCACTTCATTCCACGTACTCCATGCCAGTGTACTTCCACATGTGGGAATCCAAGATCTACAGCTACTCCACAGCTTTCTGCATGCACCTTCAACCAATGTATCCACGAATCTCCTAAAATCCAAACAATCTGTTTTCTGAAACACACAGCCATAGCTATCTTTTGTTCTCTCAGCAAAAAGAGTATCTCAGAAAATCTCTCCTGGCACAACACACCCACCAAACTTTCCTGACCAATCCCTTTCAGTGCTTATTCTCATTTGCATGACTTCTGAACCCAAAAATCCCCGGATGTAACTCCCGATGTCCGGGAACTACCGCCATGTCCGCGGACATATCGTAACATGAACAGCCCTTCTACCATTTCCACTACACTCTCTCTGCCATTCCCTCATTGGATGTACCTCAAAAATCACATGACCATGCACCAATCACATTCAAGACCTCTACATCTAACTGCATCATCATAGATCAGCACTGCAAATGTACTCTGAATCTCTCTGAGTACAAGTGTCATATCATTGGCAAGCAGCATCTACCACAAATACTGTACAAGTCTTCAAGATTTCTACTTGCAGCTCCATGCATATCCATATGCATGGACACAAACTTCAGGTATGCATATTTTCAGTATAGTAGATGACATAGCTCTCAACCATTTTTGTTTAACAGGCGGGTAAAATCACCCGATTTTGTTTTAAGCGGGTGAGACGCCCATTGGAATGAATGGGCATGCAGGAGGCTTGGCGGGTGAGTCTGCCCTTTACAAGACGTGTGACACCCGCCAAAAGCGTGTGAGTTGAGAGCTATGGTAGATGAACACATTTTCAAACAGACTTTTACCTTGTAAAATCTGTAAAATGAATTTACTGTACTTTTTTCAATTTCCTAAAATCAACTACCACTTATACACCTTTATACTTTTTACTTTCTTTATACACACACACTCTAATCATGTTAAACTAACATTTTTAAATGAAATATATAAACTACATATATTCAAACAAAATTGCATGCAAACACAATCTATGTTTAAACCTTTATAAAAAAATACTTATACAATTTGATATTTTTTGTTTTTATTTATTTATTTACTTAATTACTTTAAATTAGACATGACATTGAGGCGCTATTACCTAGAACAGTTTACTTACAGAAATAGTGGTATTCACTAATATATTATAAATTTCACAAGACATAGTAAAGATATTTTATTTTTGCTACAGTTAGTCATTCAATACAATTTGTTCATTAAGAACATATCATATGTACTGAACTGATGCAATGTATCTTATGTAAATACATTTGTTTAATGGTTTTACAGAAGGCACTGAGGATTTCAATTAAAAAAATCAATATCTAAATTAAAAACAGTGCTATATACAAACAAAGTTACTAATTTGAAGCTTTTACAGTTGCAGTGAAGACCAGTTTCCTGAAAAGAAGCAGCCGAATTCGAAGAAGAAAGAAAAACTAAGAAGTTACCTGTTAATTTAAAAAAAAAAGTAAGTAAAATATCACCATATTATTTATATTATTAATCAAATATACTATAACATCAATACCAGCTATTTGGGTTTCTTAAAATAGAGATTTTGTACCATTTTGTCCAAAAATTTCCATGTCGTAAACAGCGATTTACAACCAGAATGGCCCACAAATTTCTATTTTTGGACACACAAATTAGCCAACTGAACCACTACAATTTTCATATTATAGAACAAACAACTGTTTTAATTGTATACATTACATTTTCTATTTGTACTTTTCCACACCACTAGCTTACTTTTTTTTTGTCATCTGAACCCCAGTTTAGTGACACATAAATTCAAGAATACCTACCCCTACTAGTTTTAGTTCCCAATGCACAATCACACACCACTACATACATCTTTATCATCTTACTCAAACACTCATGCACACAGCACACATACATTCCAGAACACCCCAACCCATATCTTCTTTATTTTTTTCAACAGACCCTAAAGAATGCCTACCAAAAGACAACTCTGTAGAAAGCAACGCAAAATTAGAGCAAATGAAAATAAAGGTGTCCAACATAAGCATCCATCTCTAGCAGAATTTGTAAAAAAAAGTTGAAACAAAACAGCTAATACAATCCTTTAGTGAAACACACGAAGTTTCAAGTACAACAACTTCGCTTCCTCTATCAAAATGTAAAACAAACCAAAAAACAATTAACAGAAAATCAGCTATCAGTACAGATAAAACTACTTCTTCAAATTTTAATATAGTGCAAAGTAAGCATACCAAGAAAAGTATTTTAGCCAAAATATACCGTCACAAAGTCCTTCAAAATCTTATAAAAACAGGAGAGAAATCATGTTCAAAGCTTAAAACCTATCGTAGGAAATTAATCGTAGAAGCATTGATGGACAGTGCAATTCTTCTCAAAAGAAATGCATTTATTTTACTGTTAAACAAAATGAAACCACTAACAAAACTAATAACTAAATTACAAAAAAGACTTCTCAATAAGTGAAATTTCAACAGAAAGAACTTCTTAAGTATCTGCGGAGGTGAATGGAATCACACTACGAGCACAGAACCATATTTTAATGAAGAAGCGTACAAACAAAAGCAAACAAATACAATTGCCATAAATAGCAGTGGTCGAGGTTATGAAAAAGTGAATAATACCATAATGGAACAAGAAGTACTCCTTAAAAAATATGCCCTGAAAACTTAGAATTACCCCTCCATTCAACTGAATCAGAACGTCTAGTGTACAAATGGCCATGCACGTCAATGTGTAACATTCCCAAACAATGTTTCAAATCTTTACACCAATTCCTCAATAAATATGTAAAAAGCAAAGACAAAATCAAAATTAAATTACTGCAAAATATAGATACCTGTCTAGTGCGCAAGTACACAGGACTACAAGGACATTCATTGGCCTGCATTACAGGACCTACTTGTAAAACCACTTTCCATGATATCAAAAGGATATCAACACATCATTCAACTATAAGAAATCTAGTCTATAAACTGTACTATGCTAAAAGTCCTGCTTTAGCACTAGCAAAGTTAAATAACATCCTTCTACATGGTACAGCAAAAGACCTACTTGAAGAAATTCACTATATCCAGAAAAAATATTTTGGAAGTGAAAGCCATTTACAGAATGAAATAGCTTTAAACCAATTAAGCAACAATTCTACACATGGCAACCTTTTGGAAAACACATACAAAAAATAAATACTAAAATTTAAAAGTACATCAGCTGAAGTACCAAACCATGTATGTGTATGTTGCCGTAGAATTTTTTATAAAAGTAACACAAAAACTGTGGACCTATCATACAAAATAGAAGACAATGAAGATTCTAAATGGTTTGAATTAGCTCTCTACCTTCTAGCAGAAAACAAATATGAAATAACTGAGCCCTTAATACTTTGCAGTTATTGCACTACAAAACTTGACAACAACCAAACTTCTTCACGTTCTATCACAAATAATTTGGAATTATACCCAGTACCAAAACCTCTACAACAACTTAATTTATATGAGAGCATCATAATTCAAACAGTACACCCATTTCAAGCAATAATACGCCTTCAACCAAAAACAGCAAAATTACCTCCCTCTGAATTGGTAAAAGGCATTCGTGGAAAAGTAGTTTATTTACCAATAAATCTAAAAGAAAATGTGCATACTCTAGGAGTGCAACGTCCAATGCAGCAATCTTTAATTATATTAGTAAATGGAGTACCTACAAAAGACAAAAAAATATGGCAACAGCTGCTAGATTTATATAAAGTTAGACAAGCCTTCCAATATCTTAAAGAGAATAATGAATATTACAAAGAAATTAATATTGAAGAAAACTTGAAAGATACAACTGAAATAATTCAATAAACACAAGAAGCTGGTCAATTTGAGCTACTAGATCCTGCTACAATATCAAATACTTTAGACCAGTATACAATTCATCCTTTGCACTGTAATGACACCGTACAAGATGTACTGGAAACTTACCAAATGCGTCAAACAAAAGGATCGCCAATCAGTATATGGGAAAAAAGTATAGAAGCACGTGCTTTTCCTCTACTCTTTCCAACTGGCAAAGGAGGAAGGTATGATGATAGACCTATTCAAATATCAGCTTCAGAATACTGCTCATTACGGATGTATTCTGAAGATCCCAGATTTAGACAAAATGTGGGATACATATTCCACCTACTCTTTGAAAGTGAACGAGCAACTTTATGTTACGGAGTTGCACACATATTAAAATCAGGATCACACTTTCAAAATATGACAGCTACACAATTATTAGAGAAAGTGCAACAAAAGGATGAGGTTTTACAATCAAATATTACAAATCTATTAGCAAATATGCGTGGTACTAAAGAGTACTGGTTTCGACGTCATGGAGATGTACGTTGTATGATCAGAAACCTTGGCCCACCAACTTGGTTTGTTACATTAAGTTGTGCAGAATATGCATGGGAAGATTTACATGATTTCCTACGCATATCAAATAAAAACAAAACAAACATAGATATTCTAACACCTGGAGAACTTTGTTCTTTGGATCCTTTTAATGTTTCAAGATATTTTCACCATCGCTTCATTGCTATGCTACATTTTATTTGTAATAAAACTGTTCCTCCCCTTGGAGAAGTGCAACACTTCTTTTGGAGAAAAGAATACCAAGCCAGAGGAGCACCACATATCCACATGCTTTTATGGATTAAAGATGCTCCTAAATTTGGTCAAGACAGTGATGCCACTGTTTTACAGTTTATTGAAAAAGATGTCACTTGTGAAATTCCATCAGAAGCCACAAAGAGTGATCTTTGTGCACAAATTTTACAATTTCAAAGACACAAAAGTGGAAAATATTGTCGTTGCAAATACAAAAACAAAGGCAAATACTACACCAAATGCCGATTTGGTTTCCCTAGACCAGTTACAAATACAGGTCAAGTAAACAACCTCATGTCTTCAGTTACACATACTGTTAAAGGAAAGTCACCTAAAAATACATGTTACATAAAAAGAAAAGAAGAAGAAAAATATATCAATGATTATAATGCAATCATTGCCCACTTATGGAATGCAAACATAGATGTGCAGTACATTGCAGACAATTCTACTGCAGTTGCACGATATGTCACAGCATACCTAACTAAAGCAGAAAAGACAGAGCTCCAAGACCTCTGGAATGACCTGTCATCAGATAAAACAGTATCTCAGAAATTATACAGCTTGGGCATAAAAATGCTCACCCATAGAGAATGTGGATCTTATGAAGCAGCTGATCGTTTAACTGGTACTTCATTGTATGGTAAATCTGAAAATATAGTATGGCTAAGTCTTGGTCCAGCTAAATCTAGAAAAAGAGTTCTAAAATCATATGAAGATATAGAAACAATAGCCAAACATGATCCCAACAGCCAAGACATTTTAAAAAACAATTTATCGGACACATACTACCCAAAAAGAAGTAATACTTTGGAAAACATGTGTCTATACCAAATAGCCCAAAACTACACATACAAAAATAATATGAAACCCGATGAAAAAAAAGGTAAATATAGAGTGACAGACTTTGAAGGCAGCTTAGTTAAACTCACTAAATCAAATTTAATTAATCATATCAAATTGTCATTGATGATTCCTCAACATAAAGAAGTATATTACATGTCCCTGCTACAACTCTTCAAACCATGGAGAAAAGAAGAACAATTACTAGATAACTATGACTCATATGAGGATGCTTTCAAAGCAAATGAAAGCACTATAACTGATGTAAACTTTACACAGTACAAAACTATGTTGTACAATGAACAGCAACATGAAGAAGAACTCCAAGCTCAACTAGATAAGGATACTCCTGACAGTAGTCAACCTTCTGTAACAGGAAGCCAAGAACCACTGGGAGAACCACTAATAACAAATGAGGCAGAATTAGCTATGATAGAAGTAGAAAACACCATGTGTAAGTATGAAGATAAGGAAGACTTAACTATACTACAATCAAAACTAAACAATGAGCAAAGTAGCATTTTTCAAGAAGTAACAAAACAAATTGCACATGGTGTAAAACATGAACATGAAGAATGTTCCTGCCATAATTATAAACCTATACTACTGTACGTCAGTGGTGAAGCTGGTTCTGGCAAAACATTCCTAATCAAAATCATTAGTAAGTTCCTTCAACAATTGACAAACAACAAACTGTCAGCTGTTGTCACTGCCCCCACAGGTTTAGCTGCCTACAACATAGGTGGTGTTACATTACACCGATTACTACTATTACCAGTAGAACACCAGAACAAATTAGACTATTACAAACTTTCTGCTGAAGCTGCAATGGAATTACACAGAGTATTGAAACAAATGAAAATGCTACTAATAGATGAAGTGAGCATGGTCTCCAGCCTGATGTTAGCTTTGATTCACCTCAGATTACAAGAAGTACTCAAAACAGACTATGAAGAGCTCTTTGCAGGAAAACACATTATTGTTTTTGGAGATCTGCTTCAATTAACACCAGTAAAAGGTGAACCTATTTTTAAAACATTAGGGCACAAACTCTGCTGTAAAACTGTTGGCAGCATTGGAAATGTCAACCTTTGGCAACATTTCCAATACAGAGAATTAACAGAAAACATGCGCCAATCTGCAGATCTAACTTATGCCAACATTTTAAAAAGTTTGAGAGTTGGTATACTTTCTAAAGAAGGAGAAGCAACATTGAAAACCCGGCACATTAATGCACTTTATGGCGATAATGCATGTGCTACAGATGTTATGGAACAATTAGCCCACAAAAATGTCAATTGTATGGCCTTAATGCCAACTCTTGCAAGCTGTTTCAAATTCAATGAAATCATGCTAAGTAAAGAAATGCAACCAATAATGGAAATTAGCGCCACAGACAAACTAGATGTACATGGTATGACACTACCCATGTGTGACCAAGCCACAACAAGACTAAATAATTTAGAAAAATCAATCTCAAACACAGCAGGCTTAGAAAAGATGTTAAAATTATCCTTAAATTGCAGAGTAATGCTTAAACGTAACCTTGACGTGGACCAAGGACTAGTTAATGGAGCACTGGGTACAGTTGTTGGCTTTCAAACATACCCACGTGACAACAAAATTCAGTTTGTCAATATACTCTTTGACAAACTTTCAGAAGTAAAACGGATAGGACGCTCAACAGCTAGATTCCTTCTCTTCAAAGATATGTATGTACGCAGAGAACAATTTTCTCTAACTCTTGCATACGCAGTCACAATTCATAAATCACAAGGTCTTACCCTAGACAAAGCAATGATAGATATTGGTAACACAGTCTTTAAAGAAGGCATGAGCTACGTAGCACTATCACGCTTACGTACACTTGACGGTCTATTTCTAATCAACTTTGATGCAAGTAAAGGAAACGCTGATATTCCTTGCATTTTAGAATATAATAGACTTCGCTCACTATACACTCCCCATCTAAACACATATTCTGTTCCACAAAAACTAAAACGTTGCAAAAGAAAACTAAATCAAACAGAAATACAACAGGACGTCACTGCAAATCCTCCAAAGAGAGTAAAAGAAACGAATACTTCATCAAGTACCACAAACAAAAAAGAATCAATTAGAGAAAGTAAACCAGGTACTTCTTTAAAGAAGGAAGACAAACTCCAAAAAAAGCAGTTAGATACAGAACTACCTGGACCATTTAAATTCTCAAATATAGTTGGTGTAAGTTGCTATGCAAATGTAGCAATGAATATTCTGATTCAATTACCACCAAATGTTGACAACATTTACTCACACAGTACAGACCCATTGTGTTTGCAAATGTTAGTACTTCACAGAAATGCAGCAAACAATCCTGACACCACATATAGTGTTTTTGGAATAAGACGACAATTGGACTACTGTGCTGGAATATTGAAATTCACTATAAACTCACAGGAAGATCCACAAGTATTTCTAATGCACTTACTACAAGTACTGGAAAACAAAAACATACCTATAAATGAAATCTTTCAGATTTCATACATGTGGAAACATACATCCACTCTCTGCAACAATGTGACACAGGAAGAAATCCCCAATGAACGCTTCATATATATATCAATACCAAATTGTGAATCCATTCCATTTCAGCAACTTGTACAAAATGCAAACCATGGTAGATTATGCTCTACCTGCAATTCAGATAATCGCTCCACGTTAGTAATACAAACACATAGTAAATACGTAATACTAATGCTTCTACGTTACAATGCAGATGGTACCAAAAACAACTGCAAGCTGACTGGATTCACACATGGTCAAATATCACTTGGTAAGAAAACCTTCACAACAATAGGTATAATCTACCACGCAGGAGCCACAACCAATTCAGGGCACTACACTGCATACATAAAAAAGAAATGTGGATGGTTTGAATGTAATGATAGTACCATTACTCTAAAGCAGAGATTACCAGCAAATCTTACAAACGCTTATTTGATGTTCTTAAAACCAAAATTTGATAAATAAACTGTATTTAAACCTTTAGGTACATTTGTGTTACAAAAATATAAACTGTTAGAATACTCCAAAAGCTATCTAACTGCTCAAAGATTCTACAACAACTAATCAGATAAATGAATACCACTAAATTAGATCAAAAAATACACAGTTAGAATACGCCAATTGGTATCTAACTGTCCCAAAATTATAAATGTGTGTTAAAATAATATAAACTGTTAGAATACTCCAAAAGCTATCTAACAAATCAAAGATTCTACAACAACTAATCAGATAAATGAATACCACTAAATTAGGCCAAAAAATAAACAGTTGGAATACGCCAATTGGTATCTAACTGTCCCAAAATTTAACAATATCCAAATAGGTAAATCAAAACCACTAAAATATATTTAAAAAATAGACAGTTAGAATATGCCAATTGGTATCTAACTGCTCCAAAATTTTATAATATCAAAACAAATGAAGAATCTGTTACTGCTCTAAAAAAAATACAACAAAGCAAAGTATGAAGCATTAGCCAGAAACAACAAGTGAACACTAAAAACAAACACACAAATAAACTGTAGCATAACAGAAAAAGGTTTTTTTTTAATCCAACATGGATTTTTTTTTCTCCCACAGACCTAATGATTTTAGCAACAAATACAGAAACTGAGCAAATTGCACAGTACTCTGATTAGTACTCTACTAAATATGAGGGTCAACAAAAAATAAAAGTATATTGCTTATACAATGTAATAAGTCATTACAAAATACTAATACTAACATGCTATTTTCTTTTATCACAGAAATGAAGAAGAAAAACATGGACTCCCATTACTAGACCAAAACAGTAAATAAACAATAATAAGGACAACCATAGCAGCATATCACATCCATAGTATCTAATACCTTTGTTCCTTATTCATTTGTTTTTCACCCAAATATATATAAGCAAATATGAATGGGATATGCTGCGGTGGTTGTTGCCAGGGCATAGAGTCTTGGGTGCATGGTCCCATGCACCCAAGACTCTATGCCCTGGCAACCACCACCGCAGCATATCACATCCATAGAGTCAAACATTTCAACTATGATCTATGGGAAACTTTTAATGTCCGCGAACAATGTGAGTGTTCTTAGAACACTTTGAACTTGCCAGCGAACAATACAGACACCGTTTTCAGGACACCCCCTACGAACATTTCAGAACAACGCAATAGTTCTTACAACACTTTCAACTTAACAACGAACAATACGGACAGCGTCCTAAGGAAACCCCCTACGAACATTCCAGGACACCGGGAGTGTTCTTAGAAGCGTCTTCAGAACACCACCATCTTGTTTATTTGCGAACATTTCAGGACACCGCGAGTGTTCTTAGGACACATTCAACTTGACAAAGAACAATACGGACAGCGTCCTCAGGACACCCCCTACGAACACTCCCCGGACACCGGAAGTGTTCTTAGAAGCGTCTTCAGAACACCACCATCTTGTTTATTTGCGAACATTTCAGGACACCGCAAGTGTTCTTAGGACACATTCAACTTGACAAAGAACAATACGGACAGCGTCCTCAGGACACCCCCTACGAACACTCCCCGGACACCGCGAGTGTTCTTAGAAGCGTCTTCAGAACACCCTCATTTTGTTTATTTGCGAACATTTCATGACACCGCGAGTGTTCTTAGGACACATTAAACTTGACAGAGAACAATACGAACAGCGTCCTCAGGACACCCCCTACGAACACTCCCCGGACACCGGGAGTGTTCTCAAAAACATCTTCAGAACACCCCCATCTTGTTTATTTGCGAACAATTCAGGACACCGCGAGTGTTCTTAGGACAGACTCAACTTGACAGAGACCAATACGGACAGCGTCCTCAGGACACCCCCTACGAACACTCCCCGGACACTGCGAGTGTTCTTAGAAGCGTCTTCAGAACACCCCCATTTTGTTTATTTGCGAACATTTCAGGACACTGCGCGCGTTCTCAGAACACATTCAACTTGACAGAGAACAATACGGACAGCGTCCTCAGGACACCCCCTACGAACACTCCCTGGACACCGCGAGTGTTCTTAGAAGCGTCTTCAGAACACCCCCATTTTGTTTATTTGCGAACATTTCAGGACACCGCGCGTGTTCTTAGAACACATTCAACTTGACAGAGAACAATACGGACAGAGTCCTCAGGACACCCCCTACGAACACTCCCCGGACACCGGGAGTGTTCTTAGAAGCGTCTTCAGAACACCACCATCTTGTTTATTTGCGAACATTTCAGGACACCGCGCGTGTTCTTAGAACACATTAAACTTGACAGAGAACAATACGGACAGCGTCCTCAGGACACCACCTACGAACACTCCCCGGACACCGTGAGTGTTCTTAGAACAGTTTCACTTTGCTTGTGAACAAAAGGTACACATATTGACTCCTTAGAACACCCCCTAGTCAGTTTATTTAGAACATTTCAGAACACCCGTGATGTCCGCAAACAAATCGAACACAAAAAGAACGTCTAACACATAAAAAACACAACTTTCATCCTATCTCACACACTCCCACCCTCCCCAAACAATCCTACACATCAACACACTCTACAAAATACACATTTTGAACAAAGTTTCACCGCGCTGTCCGGGGACGTCCACAAATCCAATATGGCGGGCGCTACCGAAAAATCTGACGCGCTTCACGCTCCACGCTCCACGCCGTCCAATCAGCGAACACTTTGCATGTCCGCGAACATCACGCAAGACGATTGGCCAATCAGGACACTTTCCGCGGAGCGAACAGGGAAGTGTATCCGCAAACCGAACACAGATATCACTAATTTTTTTTTACCTACTTTTTGGTCATTTTAAAAAAAACTACTGGACGAATTTTCACCAAATTTGCAAAAGCACGCTTTCGGGACCAAGCCGCTGCTCCTGGTCCAAATTTGGTGGAAATCCGTCCAGCGGTTTGGGCTATATGCGCGAGCAAAATTTTTTTCCCATTCACTCTATGGAGAGTGAGTATAATGTATACAAATATGAGCATATAGAGGGAAGGTAGAGTAATAACAATAAAACTATGACAAAGTGCTGATAACCATAATGATTATCTTCATGCACAGAAAGGATTGCTCTCTTTCAAGCCTGTATCTTCCGCTATATACATGTTTCATGTGATGTGACAGGACCCCAAGTCTACAAATATAGTACCTTTTCAATTTTTACTTCCTGACTGTTACTGAAGAAAACTATGTGGCTTCGATATGTCAGTAAAGGATAAAAAGGGAGAGCCAGCCATGTGATATCATCAGTTATATCATCAATGACATTTGTGATGTCATCTTTGATGTCCTGGGTGTTAGTGTTAGCAGTGCACGGTGGCGCGAGTTATGGTTGCTTATGTTACCATAACTGGCGAATTTCAAGGGTTTTTTGGTTTTACTTGGAACCATAACGTCCCTTTAACAAAGTTTTTTCACGGAATTTCATAGGTTTTTAGTAGCACAACTTAACCATAATATCCCTGACATGTAACATAAGCCAACTTCAAAGGGGAAATGGGGCACACTATTTAAATTTACATTCACCACGCTCAGATTTTCGATGTGTCCGCGGACATGGCGGTAGTCCGCGGACATGAAAATCACTACGAGGGGGTTAGTATGTTCTATGTTCTATGGGGCCGATTCATGGAACAAACGTGCGCCGAAAATCTTCGCGCAAGCATGCGCAAGCATGCGCAAGCGGAAAAAAACAAGCGCACGCGCACGCGTGCGATTCATGGAAGTCCCTGCGCGTGTTCACCGCGGGATGTGCGCCAAACCCGTGCATGGCGCACAAGTCACTGCAACATCGCGAAAGGCGTGCGCGACACGCACAGTGAAAGCGCACAACCTCAGCGCACACACCAGAAAGTGGGCAGGACATGGGGCATAACGCGCGGAATGGGGAACAACACTCGAAAATAAGGGCGTAACTGGGGATGTACTGCAGGGAAGCAGACGGAACGCCCACACGCACTCGAACCACACGTATTCATGGAATCGAATAGGGCAAAGCCACGCACAGCCAAAGACACGCACAAGCTGAAACACGGCCGCCACACGAAGGCAGGCGGTAGAGTCCCAGGGCATCAAAAAAGTGGCGCGCGGGAAGTTAAATACAGCGGGGTACGTGGATTTCAGGGGTGCGCGAGAAATTCTACACGCGATTGGCCTGGGTACGTGTATTACAGGGGTGCGCGAGAAAATCTACACGCGATTGGTCTGGGTACGTGGATTTCAGGGGTGCGCGAGAAATGCTACACGCGATTGGCCTGGGTACGTGTATTACAGGGGTGCGCGAGAAAATCTACACGCGATTGGGCTGGGTACGTGGATTTCAGGGGTGCGCGAGAAATGCTACACGCGATTGGCCTGGGTACGTGTATTACAGGGGTGCGCGAGAAAATCTACACGCGATTGGGCTGGGTACGTGGATTTCAGGGGTGCGCGAGAAATGCTACACGCGATTGGCTAGGTACGTGTATTCCGGGGGTGCGCGAGAAATTCTACACGCGATTGGCCTGGGTACGTGTATTACAGGGGTGCGTGAGAAATCCTACACGCGATTGGGCCTGTGCGAGTGGGGCAGTGTATTACGTGGGTGTGCGGGAAGTTGAAGAGGTGAATTGCCAGTGTGGGTCCTCCCAGGTCTCCCCTCTACCCCCTCCACGACCTCTGCAGGCAGCCCACACCACAGGGGACTACCCTGCACCCCTGGTCATGTCCCGCAGGCAGCCCATCCACCATGGGCATGCCCCCCAGCCAAGCCACATGTCCCCTTGCACCCCCACCCCCCAGCACCGTGGGGTACCTGCCAGCAGGCCCCCAACCATGTCCCACTCATGTCCCCTTGCACCCCCACCCCCCAGCACTGTGGGGCACCTGCCAGCAGGCCCCCAACCATGTCCCCTTGCACCCACACCCCCCAGCAGGCCCCCACTCATGTCCCCCTGCACCCCCACCCCCCAGCACTGTGGGGCACCTGCCAGCAGGCCCCCAACCATGTCCCACTCATGTCCCCTTGCACCCCCACCCCCCAGCACTGTGGGGCACCTGCCAGCAGGCCCCCAACCATGTCCCCTTGCCCCCCCACCCCCCAGCAGGCCCCCACTCATGTCCCCTTGCACCTCCGCCCCCCAGCACTGTGGGGCACCTGCCAGCAGGCCCCCAACCATGTCCCCTTGCACCCCCACCCCCCAGCAGGCCCCCACTCATGTCCCCCTGCACCCCCACCCCCCAGCACTGTGGGGCACCTGCCAGCAGGCCCCCAACCATGTCCCCTTGCACCCCCACCCCCAGCAGGCCCCCACTCATGTCCCCCTGCACCCCCACCCCCCAGCAGGCCCCCACTCATGTCCCCCTGCACCCCCACCCCCCAGCACTGTGGGGCACCTGCCAGCAGGCCCCCAACCATGTCCCCTTGCACCCCCACCCCCCAGCAGGCCCCCACTCATGTCCCCTTGCACCCCCACGCCCCAGCACTGTGGGGCACCTGCCAGCAGGCCCCCAACCATGTCCCCTTGCACCCCCACCCCCCAGCAGGCCCCCACTCATGTCCCCCTGCACCCCCACCCCCCAGCACTGTGGGGCACCTGCCAGCAGGCCCC
Source organism: Ambystoma mexicanum (assembly GCF_040938575.1). Classification (NCBI taxonomy): domain Eukaryota; kingdom Metazoa; phylum Chordata; class Amphibia; order Caudata; family Ambystomatidae; genus Ambystoma; species Ambystoma mexicanum. The sequence goes on from NC_090922.1 coordinate 974,577,518, forward strand.
CAACCATGTCCCCTTGCACCCCCACCCCCAGCAGGCCCCACTCATGTCCCCTTGCACCCCCACCCCCCAGCAGGCCCCCACTCATGTCCCCCTGCACCCCCACCCCCAGCACTGTGGGGCACCTGCCAGCAGGCCCCCAATCATGTCCCACTCATGTCCCCTTGCACCCCCAAACCCCAGCACTGTGGGGCACCTGCCAGCAGGCCCCCAACCATGTCCCCTTGTACCCCCACCCCCCAGCAGGCCCCCACTCATGTCCCCTTGCACCCCACCCCCCAGCACTGTGGGGCACCTGCCATCAGGCCCCCAACCATGTCCCCTTGCACCCCCACCCCCCAGCAGGCCCCCACTCATGTCCCCCTGCACCCCCACCCCCCAGCACTGTGGGGCACCTGCCAGCAGGCCCCCAACCATGTCCCCTTGCACCCCCATCCCCCTGAAGGCCCCCACTCATGTCCCCCTGCACCCCCACCCCCCAGCACTGTGGGGCACCGGCCAGCAGGCCCCCAACCATGTCCCACTCATGTCCCCTTGCACCCCCACCCCCCAGCACTGTGGGGCACCTGCCAGCAGGCCCCCAACCATGTCCACTTGCACCCCCACCCCCCAGCAGGTCCCCACTCATGTCCCCTTGCACCCGCACCCCCCAGCACTGTGGGGCACCTGCCAGCAGGCCCCCAACCATGTCCCCTTGCACCCCCACCCCCCAGCAGGCCCCCACTCATGTCCCCCTGCACCCCCACCCCCCAGCACTGTGGGGCACCTGCCAGCAGGCCCCCAACCATGTCCCCTTGCACCCCCACCCCCCAGCAGGCCCCCACTCATGTCCCCCTGCACCCCCACCCCCCAGCACTGTGGGGCACCTGCCAGCAGGCCCCCAACCATGTCCCCTTGCACCCCCACCCCCCAGCAGGCCCCCACTCATGTCCCCCTTCCCCCAGGTCCTGACAAAACGCAATCATGGCAGTAATGGGCAGCATACCCAGCACAAACACCCAGCCAAGGATTGCATCCACCCACATAGTAGATGCAATCACATGATACAACCCCAATGGCAAGTATGTAAATGAACACATGTCCGTCACACACACATACACAATGGGTGCAAGTGAATGTCAAAACCCATATCATGACATGCATGAAACCAATGAGAATATACCACAAATGTAAGTAATAAATATATGTATTAAAGATGAAAATGAAGCAAAGAAATAAAACACACAACAATGGGGATGACAAAACAAATGGTCCTTGTCCGAGAACTAATAGAAAAAATCAAAAAACAAAGGAATCCAAAAACTAATGTAGTCCAAAGCAAAATAATGGGGGGAAAAAATAAGGAAAAACCATTGCCTCATGGTGAACACAAATATAAATCCAACAAATGTTTTCAAAACATCAAACTATGTACAAGAATATCCCAGGGTCCATGAGCCCAACACCATAAATGAAACCTACTACTACTAACTAATAAAAAAAATATATACAGAAAAGTGGCCATTGTCCGAGCGGTCCAAAAAAAACTTAAAAAATAAAGGAAACCTAACACTAACTAACTAAAGAACTATATACAATGGCAGCGGGCAAGTCCTGCGGCTCACTCTGTGATGTTGCCGGCCAGGGCATCATCGAACTCCATGTCGATGTCCCGGAGGCGGGACTCTGTCCTGGCCCCGAGGTCTCGCAGGGACAACCCCGTGTCCACCTCAAACTCCCTGCGAGCTTCCTCGAGGCACTCAGCCCGCCTCAACGCCCGACGCATGGAGAACTCCGCCCTGACCATGGTGAGCCGCTCCTCTTCCGCCCGCTGCCGCTCCGCACCTATCCGCTGGACCAACTGCTCCCACACGGAAGACACTGCCATCCCAGGGTTCTCCTGCCCTCCGGCCGATGCCTACCCCTCTGATCTTGATGGCCCCGAGCCATGATGCCTCCCACGTCGAGCCTGCTGCTGCCTCCGACGCCACTGCCTCTGCCAGCACGACGGCATCCACGCTGATGGAATCCACTGATGCCGTCGTGCACATGCCCTGCCAGATGATGCCGGCACATCCTCCATCTGCAGGGGGACAGTTGCTGGTGTGTCCACCCCTGCTGGACCTTCGACTCCCGACTGTGGCAGGGATGGGGTCCCCACCGAGCTGGCTGCGTTGGTCGGGGCAGGTCCACAGGGGGCTCTGGTGGCATCTGGGCCGGAAGATGGCATGGAGCACGACTGGCGCATTTCCTCCACAGAGGAGGAGAGGGTCGCCAGAAGGCCACACACATGTAGGAAACCCCCGAATATGGCGGCTCCCAAATGGTTCACGTACGCACGGTGCTCTTCGTGATGATGTGCATGCTCCTCCCGGGAAGCATGCACCTCATCACGAATGCCAGCCGTGCGCAACGCGACACCAATCAGGTCCCTCTCCACATGGCCAGGGGTCCCCTCGTCCGCAGGTAGAGGAGTGTCAGATGACATGGACATCTCCCCTACCTGCGGACGGGCCTGGGATGGGGCATCCCTGCTGGTGCATGGTGGTGCAGTCACAGTGTCAGGGACAGTGACATGCACAGGCACCTCCACGGTGACCTGTGCTGCCTCCTGCCCCTGGCCCTGGACTGCACCACTTGCACCAGCGGGGATGCCCCCACCAGGCCCCATGTGTGGCTCAGTAGCGGCCTCCTCCCCCTCTGTGGAAACCACCAACCTGGATGTCTCCACGCCGTCTTCCGCCGGTGCAAGCCCCTGTGGGGGCTCACCCACCCCTTCCGCTGCAGCCGTGGCGGCATCCCCGCCGCTCTGCTCCACAGCGCCTTCTCCTCCCTCTTCTTCACTTGCCACTGTGTAGAGGGAGACATAGAACACAAGCATCAGGGTACTGTACAATGGTCCCCTAGACAGGAAGCAACAGCAGATGAGTGGCACTGTCATACATCACTTCCATCATGTCCCTCCACAACACATGGGTCAGTGCAGGCAAAACACATACAGTAACAGGCATGGCGCATGCCATGGGCATTGGCATACATGACCAAGGGACTCATGATTCATACAATGTTGGTTTTAAACTCACATGCATCATGGGTCTTGCCATCATATGCACACACCTCACCGTAGTTCCATCCATCTGGCCTCGTACACCACAGACGCAGTGAATACAAGGATGACTAGGCTGCATCAGTGAATCTGAACATTGTCACAGACATGTGTCATGCATCCATGGCATTTACAAGTCACAGACACGCAGGTCAGACACACACACATGGACACCATACGTGTACATGGGACCAGCACCCATCCCTCACCCCCACCCATGTCCAGGAACAGAGACTGCCATGCTTCCATGTGTCCATTCCGCACAGAGCCCCCCATGTTGCAATAGAACACATGCACCAACCATGTGGTTCACACATCACTGTACTCACATGGCTGACCATGATGTCCCTGCACACACACATACGTACATGGCCTATGTCACACATACAGGCAGGTATCAGACAACCAGCACACTGCAACATGCCCTGTCTCACACAGCAATGCTTGGCCACTTACCGGCCAACTCCAGATGGGTCTGCCTCCGAAGGATCTGGGCGTGGAGCGCTGGGTCTACGCGTTCCAGGACCCTCATCTGGATGTCACTCAGGCGTGCCCGGCCCCCCTCCGCGAGGCGCCGGGCCTTATTGAGGGTCCTGGACCTCAAGTCCTCCCAGCGCTTCTTGATGTGCTTGATGTCGCGGGTTGCCACCCCCTCCGCGTTGATGGCAACCACTACATCGTCCCAGATCCTCTCCCGTCCTTCCTTGTTGGCGCGTGGTCTTCCGAAGAGGGCATCATAATGCCCCAGGACATGCTCCACCAGGACACCAACTTCCTTCTGACTGAAGCTGGTGGCCCTCTGCCTCTCTGGCTGGGGGTCGCCACTGGTCTCAGATGGTGCTTGCCCCGACATGGCGACCCCCGAGGCAGGCGTGGGTGGGCAACTGGGTCCTGGGGCTGGGCTGTGGAGCGATGGTATCCCAGTCGGGAGTCTACTGTTCCAGCAGGGGTGGACACAGCAACTGGACCCCTGCAGATGGCTGATGTGCAGGCACCAAATGGCAGGGCACGGTGGCAGCAGGCAGGCAGGCAGGCAGCAGCATTTGGCACGTGGGAGGCTGCTCGGGGCACTGGGGGGCAGTGATTCGGCCTTCTGGGCAGGAGCGTGGTCTTCCGTGTGTATTCGCGTGGCCAGCTTGATACGGAGTGATTTGGCACGTGAAAAATCTGCACGTCAGCGTGTAATTCGAGGAAAGACCCTTAGCGCGTAAGCGCGTCTGCACGCATACGCATTTTCATTGGACCAAAGGCCCTCAGCGCGTGAGCGCGTCTGTGACGTGACGTGCGAGGGTGTATCCCTCATTGCACGTGATGACAGAACACACGTGGATTTCAACCAATCGCGTGTGAAAGTTCACGGCACCCCGGAACACACGTACCCAGGCTAATCGCGTGTGGAACTACCCACGCACCCGGAAACACAAGTACCCAGCCCAATCGCGTGTAGATTTTCTCGCGCACCCCTGTAATACACGTACCCAGGCCAATCGCGTGTAGAATTTCTCGCGCACCCCTGAAATCCACGTACCCAGGCCAATCGCGTGTAGCATTTCTCGCGCACCCCTGAAATCCACGTACCCAGGCCAATCGTGTGTAGCATTTCTCGCGCACCCCTGAAATCCACGTACCCAGGCCAATCGCGTGTAGAATTTCTCGCGCACCCCTGAAATCCACGTACCCAGGCCAATCGCGTGTAGCATTTCTCGCGCACCCCTGAAATCCACGTACCCAGCCCAATCGCTTGTATATTTTCTTGCGCACCCCTGTAAAACACGTACCCAGGCCAATCGCGTGTGGAATTTCTCACGCACCCCTGAAATCCACGTACCCAGCCCAATCGCGTGTAGATTTTCTCGCGCACCCCTGTAATACACGTACCCAGGCCAATCGCGTTTAGAATTTCTCGCGCACCCCTGAAATCCACATACCCAGGCCAATAGCGTGTAGATTTTCTCGGGCACCCCTGTAATACACGTACCCAGGCCTATCGCGTGTGGGAACACCCGCACACTCCTGAAATACACGCTCCCCGCTCTGCGTTTGCTGCTGCCCTTTGCGCTGGATTGGGGATTTTGATGGCTTTTCCCTGCGCGAGGGGCGTTCTTGGGGGCGTAACTGACGCTGCTGCAGGGTCGCTGCGCCACTCTGCGCCACGGCTGGTTGTGGATGTTGGAATCCATGAATACGCTGTGCGCCTGAATGTGTTTCGGCGCACGCGGCTGGCGCAGACTACCGCACGCGCACACTGTGCGCCAGCCGCGTGCGCCACTTGTGCGCCGAATTCTATGAATTGGCCCCTATATGTGTTGTCAGGATTGTTTGCTGCATTTCTGTGAAGTACTAACATTTGCAAACACAATGGGTTTGTACTGCGTGAGTAAATGTTGTCAACAATTGGTGGTAATTGAAATAGAATATTAATTGCTACATTTGCATAGCAACTTACACCAACTATATTTGAGAATTTAAATGGTCCAGGTAGTTCTGTATCTAACTGCTTTTTTTGGAGTTTGTCTTCCTTCTTTAAAGAAGTACCTGGTTTACTTTCTCTAATTGATTCTTTTTTGTTTGTGGTACTTGATGGAGTATTAGTTTCTTTTACTCTCTTTGGAGGATTTCCAGTGAGGGCCTGTTGCATTTCAGTTTGATTTAGTTTTCTTTTACAACGTTTTAGTTTTTGTGGAACAGGATATGTGTTTAGATGGGGAGTGTATAGTGAGCGAAGTCTATTATATTGTAAAATGCAAGGAATATCAGCGTTTCCTTTACTTGCATCAAAGTTGATTAGAAATAGACCGTCAAGTGTACGTTAGCGTGATAGTGCTACGTAGCTCATGCCTTCTTTAAAGACTGTGTTACCAATATCTATCATTGCTTTGTCTAGGGTAAGACCTTGTGATTTATGAATTGTGACTGCGTATGCAAGAGTTAGAGAAAATTGTTCACTTCGTACATACATATCTTTGAAGAGAAGGAATCTAGCTGTTGAGCGTCCTATCCGTTTTACTTCTGAAAGTTTGTCAAAGAGTATATTGACAAACTGAATTTTGTTGTCACGTGGGTATGTTTGAAAGCCAACAACTGTACCCAGTGCTCCATTAACTAGTCCTTGGTCCACGTCAAGGTTACGTTTAAGCATTAATCTGCAATTTAAGGATAATTTTAACATCTTTTCTAAGCCTGCTGTGTTTGAGATTGATTTTTCTAAATGATTTAGTCTTGTTGTGGCTTGGTCACACATGGGTAGTGTCATACCATGTACATCTAGTTTGTCTGTGGCGCTAATTTCCATTATTGGTTGCATTTCTTTACTTAGCATGATTTCATTGAATTTGAAACAGCTTGCAAGAGTTGGCATTAAGGCCATACAATTGACATTTTTGTGGGCTAATTGTTCCATAACATCTGTAGCACATGCATTATCGCCATAAAGTGCATTAATTTGCCGGGTTTTCAATGTTGCTTCTGCTTCTTTAGAAAGTATACCAACTCTCAAACTTTTTAAAATGTTGGCATATGTGAGATCTGCAGATTGGCGCATGTTTTCTGTTAATTCTCTGTATTGGAAATGTTGCCAAAGGTTGACATTTCCAATGCTGCCAACAGTTTTACGGCAGAGTTTGTGCCCTAATGTTTTAAAAATAGGTTCACCTTTTACTGGTGTTAATTGAAGCAGATCTCCAAAAACAATAATGGCCCTCATTACGACCCTGGCGGAAAGTAACTGACCTGACCGCCATAGCGTAAATAGCGTTTCCGCCATTGCACGACGGAGTAAAGTGCGGCTAATTCTTACCCATCGGGCACGAGCACTACGCCATGGCGGAAGTGCAAAGTCCGCGATGGCGGAAATGTCCCCAAAACGCCCCTCACCGCCGTCGTACGGCGCCCTAGGTGCAATTCCGCCACCCATCATAGCGGTCACCGTAATGAGCGGTAATCGTAAAATACGGTGACCGTAAATATACGGAAACGGAAGTAAAAACATGGTCCCGGAACGGGAAACAGCACGCCGTACACCTATAAAATCAGAATCCCAACACAAGCATCAAAAATCCTACCCTGAGACACATCCCAACCCGTTAGCCACCCTAGTGAAAACAATAAAAATGGGAAAAGTTGCAAAAAAAGCGTGCGACCGCAAGCGGCAGGTCCACTTCTCCCATGAGGAACTCACCGTGCTCACAGAGACCCTCCAGGAGAATGCTGCCGTCGTCTTCTCAACGCAAATGACCAGGACGGCACTTGCGAACAAGAAGGCCATATGGGCCCTGGTGGCACAGCGGGTAAGTGCGGTGGGGACCGCACCCCGCAACCCACAGCAATGCAGAAAGCGATGGGACGACTTGCGGATACGCGTACGGAGCATACTATCAGCCAACTGTAACATTGCCACAGCTACCGGGAGAGGATCGGAATCACCCATCAAGTTGACCCCCTGGGAAGAAATCTGTGCCTCCACCATTGGAATGGAGAGTATAGAGGGAGTCGGAGGGATGGAGAAAGGAGTGCAGACATCCGAAGAATCAGGTAGGTGGGCCAAATAAAACAATGCTAAATCCACAATGTCCAATCATGTGAAGCACCATGTGTCCACATAGTGCAACAGAAACACATGTCCAGGAGAACGTCCACATACATTGGCCTGATAGCGCACTTTAAAACTCACATTAAATACATAAATAATTAAAAATCCTAAAAACACCCTCTACACGTGCAGCATGCACACCCTAACTGCAGGCTGCAAAACAACTGCATCCTCAATCCACACAAAAATGAAACCACCTCCAAGGCCCTGACCCAAATCACCCTCAGGTACCACCCCAATGCATGTGATACATTGCCATTCCAATTTCCACAGACCCATAAATAACGCTCGCCCTCCTTTACTCCACCACAGGGTCCGATTCAAACGACGAGCTCCAGTACACCCCTACCAGCACACCTGAAAAGAGGGCCAAGATCAACGGCCAAAGACCCTCCACCTCAGCTGCACGGATCAAGACACGGCAGCAGCACAAATCAAGTGGCAGCACACAGGAGGGGACTTCAACAGGCACCCCAGCAGCCAGCATGCCCACAACAGCAGCACCACAGGTCCCCCCAATGGATGCCACAGAAGGCACTGCTTCTGGTGGCAGCAGCACCATAGGTGACACTGCATTAATGGCAGCATGCTCCGACACAGAGAACGGTGCTGTCGATGTATGATCCCTCCATGACCTGTCTCAATCCCCCTGTTTGTTTCATCCCGTACACCATGAGGATACCACGCAGGGGCACCCACAAGACGACGACTGGCCATCCCCCACAAGCCCTGGTGCAAGCCAACATGAGGTGATCAGCCCCTCTGTGACACCAGCGCAAATATGGCCATGGCCCAGCAGAGGCAACAGTCCCTCGACCAGGTGATCGTGCAACAGCAGCAACTGGCCACGCTCCTCAAGGAGCATGCTGATGAATGTGGGGGTACTAAGGCAGCCATAGAAACATCAACTGAGACACTTAGGTCAGAAATGGAGAGAAGCACAGAGACACTAAGAGCACAAATGGAGAGAAGCACCGAGAGCCTGAGGGTACAAATGGAGACAAGCACCGAGAGCCTGAGGGTACAAATGGAGAGAAGCACCGAGAGCCTGAGGGGGGAACTGCATGCGACGTCCAAAGACGTATGTGCTGAACTTGCCGCTGTGCGCCGTGTGCTCACTGAGCTCTCACAAACCCTTAGGGACATGCATCATCCGTTGCAAGTTCCGTCCAGGGCAGCCCCCAACGTAGATCTGGGAGGAACCTGCGCTCCACAGGCAGGGGTGCCCCTGATACCCGGAGAGGGGGCTTGCAATAGCGTCTGCCCACTGACAATGAGCATCTTCGGACACTGGTGTTCGGGGGGGAGGTAGGAGGGTGGAGGGGGTGTGTTGGGCTCACTTGGGTGGCGGGTCGATGGGGTGTGTAACATAATTTCACATATGCCATAAACAATGCACGATCATCCAATGAGATGTGTGGACATTGATCTTTGTGTACGAGGCCTTCATAGGCGTACAGTCCATATTGTGCCTGTTCCTGACACACACAGTGCCACAAGTCCCGGGTCCATGTATCAGCCACCAGGCGTGAGTGCTAGAAGCATGAATCAATGAGAATCTGACGAATGTCACGGCCCTCCTGTGCCTCGCAGACTCCTTGAGGTGCTGCCACATCCCCACCCTCATCATGACCATCTGTAGGTGCTTGCAGTTCTGCGTCAGGGGGCATGGGCACATTTCTACGTACGCACATGTTGTGTAGCATGACACATGCCATGACCATCTTTGCAACCTTCTCATGGCGGTACAGGAGTGCCCCGCCAGACCTGCTGAGGCAGCGGAAACGAGTCTTCAGTAGGCCGAATGCCTGTTCTATGACTACACGGGTACGTGAGTGGGCATGGTTGTAGTCCTCCTCATGCTGGTTCTGTGGGTTCCGGAGTGGTGTAAGGAGCCATCTCTTCAGTGGATACCCGGCATCACCTGTATGTGGACAATAAAGGATGTTTGTGGAATGACATTGCTACGTACGCATCCCCCCCTCTTCCTGCCAGGTCATTGCCGCATCACATACCCCACATTATCATGCATGAAATGAGACTCACCGAGTAGCCAGGATCTGTTCCCTGCGTGTCGCTCCATGTAGCGTGGTATAGTAGAGTTCCTCAAGACCATAGAATCATGGGTTGATCCAGGAAATCGGGCACAACAATGTGTGAAGATCCTGTTGGAGTCACACACCATTTGTACATTAAGGGAATGAAATTGTTTTCGGTTGCGGTACTGGGCCTCCATGGCATGTGGGACGACCAGTTCAACATGGGTGCAGTCGATGGCACCAATGCAACCCGGTATGCCGCCAAGTGCATGGAATCCCACTTTTGTGTTCGTAATTTCCTGCTCCGAGCGTGGTAGAGAGATGTAGTCGTCTGCGTGCTTCAGGAGGGCATCGAGCACTTGCAATAGTGTCCGTGAGAACACTGGCTGTGAAATGCCATGCAACTGTCCGACTGTGTGCTGGTAGGTGCCTGTGGCCAGGAAGTGGAGTACAGACACCACCTTCAGTAGGGGTGGGATGGCGGTTGGGCTATCTATCATGCAGACAAGGTCAGCCTGTGTCATGTCCACAATGGCGGTTATGGTGTCCCGGTCCAAACGGTAGAGGGTGTGGATCTGCTCATCCGTGAGGTTGAACGGATGTGCTCGGAGGCGTGGGATAGCAGGCTGCCTGCGTGGTGGTAGTGGCTGTGCTGGTGGCCCTTGCTGGCCCTGCCTTGCCCTCCTCCTCCTCCTGCGTCTCCTCTGTGCGGCCGGTTGTTGTAGTAGTTGGCGTTCGTCTTCTTCTTCAAGTTGTAGTACTTGCAGTGCTATCAGGTCCCCCAGGGCCAACATCGCTAGTCCTGCCGGTAGCATTTTGGAGTGGGTGTAGTTGTGGGAGGGGGTTGGGTGTGCAATTTATGTGTTTTCAAGCTGTATTGCCTCCACCTGTGGTGATTAATTCCACCTGTGCAAGCTGCAATCCCCTTTGGGCGAGCACGTCCCGCACACAACGCTGCAATTCGACGCATGGCATCTTGCCATTACAATCATGTATTTCATCCCGATGGCAGTGAGATATTGGTTCATATGTTCATTCTGCTATGGTCCCATTGCTTCACATACCATCTTTGCAGTCGCGGACAAACTTGTGAAGGGTCAGTGAAATGTAGTACACGATTAACGGTGGACCCTCATGCAGCACTGTACCGCGGTTCACCGACGGGCGGGGCATCCCATTTGTGAGTGAAGCCAGTTTGCATTTTCACACATTGCCGCACTACATAGATGTATTTGTGAATTCAAGCGGTCACAGATGCCTTTTCGACGTGATGTTGCAAATGTGGAATTCGAAGGACAGCGCTTTCGGTTTTCAGCTAGCGGCGAGGAGACGCCCAGAGGTCTGACTGCAGATATTAAGTTCTATTGTTTAATGTCCTTGGGACAGGGGCCATGGCGAGAATGCAATGATTGATATGAATAGTATGGGATGCGCAATAGCGTAGTGGACGATAAGGCAGGACGTTCCCAAATACATGTTACTTCACAACACTAGAATTCCGGGCTGGAGCACAGTGGATTTTGCAGACTGCATTACGCACAGACTCAATGGAAATTTCACATGTTATGTGAGTAAATAATCAGGCGTTTTCATACCGTCATGAGGGTATGATGTATGGATGCATGGACAGATGATTTAATTGAGAGTTTACCATGTACATGGCTTTTTGGAATCTATCCACTTCCCCTGCGCTATGTGATGCAGAGCTGCCATAGTGGGACCATCGTCTATCTGCCCTTGTTGAACCCTCCCTGTCTCGACGCGCCTTCAAACACTTGTGTCTATGCACGTAACTAATCCCATCTAATGGATTCTGTTTTAACAGACGCATGCACACAAAGACTCGTTTGTAATAGTGTATTCACCTCGATTTATATAGTTATGATTCGCAAGTGATTTTTGGGTGGGAATAATCCTTTTGAGTGGGCTAACATGCATATGGCTGTAGATTTAGTGTGATCATTGAAGTGAGTAATTCAAATTAAGTTCTGATGCCCATACCATTCTTTTTCATTTCATTTGGGTGACAGGTATCTCCTCCCCTTTTGCCGCTGCCATCTGTATGCCACTCCTGCAGATGGCTTTTACTCCCGACACCTGCTGCTTCGTGTTAATCAGTGGAGCACCATTACGATCTTATGGGACGATCGCCAATGGGCCACATGCCCTTACGCAATACTAGTGGCTAGGAGCAACATATCGACCTTTCAGCTGGACTAGTGCCTACCTAATGGGACGGCCCTGCGGTTCTAGGCGCTTCCATGTTGCCTTTTTGAACGTGTATGTAGCCCCTGTGTACCATGAAGGAACAGGGCGTCACACAAGCAGAAGCTGGTCATTTATTGCGGATGCAGCCCACGATACTGAAATGTATTTTGGAGTTCATGACCTAATGGCTGTATGGGCTTGGTGATTTTGTAGTGCATTAAATTTCTATTATGATATTAACCGTGTAGCGTTATTCTTTGCAAGTAATGTAGCATATTCGTATTTGTGGAGCGATGTATTGTGAGTAGATCTGCATTGGGTTCCGGCTTCTGGTTATAGTTGCGTGGTACTGTACTGGGCGCGTTTGCCTACGAAGCCCAGTGAGGTCAGGGATAGGGTCTGCCATTATGACTGTTTTAATGATGTCATGCTCAGGGGCGGGGGATTAGCTTTTGTGTAACAGATGCCGGTCAGCCAGGTGGATTGGTGGAATGATGTGATTATCAGAATATGGCTGGTCACAGGTGCCTGTGTTTGCGTGCGTTTCTTGGAGGGAGACTGAGGTCATGTCCATTGGAATAGCTTCTGTATTCGTGCCATCTGTGCCCTGCAGCTCCCATTGGCCCCTCTTGAGATGGGCCTGGCTGCTCAGTCACTCTGCCAACTTGTGTGGTACATGCTTATGCTGATGTTTGGTTTGTTTACTGGCAAGAGTACAGGGCTGGTGCAGTCTCCCTCAGGTTACTGCTTTGAATGTTGCCTTACACTGGTGTCAAGCGATGGGGGCCTGTTGTTGTTTTGTCTCATATTTCAGTTCATATTGCTGTACTTGACCCTTCACATGCCTGTGCTGCATCAGTACGGCAATGGTGACATGGCAAATATGGATGGCCACTCACAAGGCACTTGGAGCCCCTACATTCATTTGTTCGTTGGCATGCATGGGTGACTTGTACATTTCACTGGTTGGATTGTGTGACTTCATTGCACCTACGAGGAGTTGTGCAATGTGGCCAGGGAGTGGTGTACAGGCACTCAGTAGGGCCATTTACGGTTGGTTCGCGTTGCCGTACTTCTCACCATGGCGGAATGGTACTTTCCGCCATGCTTGATGGCGTTAGGTAAATGTCCGCTAGGGTCAGAATTTGCGTACCGTTGCGCCATGGTGGTAATTACGGTTTCGCATGGCGCGCGTGCGCGTACTTGGTGCAGTTAGCGTTGGCGTTCACTACGGTGTCGCTAATGGCATCGTACTTTACGGTGACGGTGACGGGTCATAATCGCACCGAGCGCTATTCGATGCATTTCCGCCATCGTTTTTCGATTTCCGCCAGGGTCGTAATGAGGGCCAATGTGTTTTCCTGCAAAGAGCTCTTCATAGTCTGTTTTGAGTACTTCTTGTAATCTGAGGTGAATCAAAGCTAACATCAGGTTGGAGACCATGCTCACTTCATCTATTAGTAGCATTTTCATTTGTTTCAATACTCTGCGTAATTCCATTGCAGCTTCTGCAGAAAGTTTGTAATAGTCTAATTTGTCTGGTGTTCTACTGGTAATAGTAGTAATCGGTGTAATGTAACACCACCTATGTTGTAGGCAGCTAAACCTGTGGGGGCAGTGACAACAGCTGACAGTTTGTTGTTTGTCAATTGTTGAAGGAACTTACTAATGATTTTGATTAGGAATGTTTTGCCAGAACCAGCTTCACCACTGATGTACAGTAGTATAGGTTTATAATTATGGCAGGAACATTCTTTATTTTCATGTTTTACACCATGTGCAATTTGTTTTGTTACTTCTTGAAAAATGCTACTTTGCTCATTGTTTAGTTTTGATTGTAGTATAGTTAAGTCTTCCTTATCTTCATACTGACACATGGTGTTTTCTACTTCTATCATAGCTAATTCTGCCTCATTTGTTATTAGTGGTTCTCCCAGTGGTTCTTGGCTTCCTGTTACAGAAGGTTGACTACTGTCAGGAGTATCCTTATCAGTTGAGCTTGGAGTTCTTCTTCATGTTGCTGTTCATTGTGCAACATTGTTTTGTACTGTGTAAAGTTTACATCAGTTATAGTGCTTTCATTTGCTTTGAAAGCATCCTCATATGAGTCATAGTTATCTAGTAATTGTTCTTCTTTTCTCCATGGTTTGAAGAGTTGTAGCAGGGACATGTAATATACTTCTTTATGTTGAGGAGTCTTCAATGACAATTTGATATGATTAATTAAATTTGGTTTAGTGAGTTTAACTAAGCTGCCTTCACAGTCTGTCACTCTATATTTACCTTTTTTTTCATCGGGTTTCATATTATTTTTGTATGTGTAGTTTTGGGCTATTTGGTATAGACACATGTTTTCCAAAGTATTACTTCTGTTTGGGTAGTATGTGTCCAATACATTGTTTTTTAAAATGTCTTGGCTGTTGGGATCATGTTTGGCTATTGTTTCTATATCTTCATATGATTTTAGAACTCTTTTTCTAGATTTAGCTGGACCAAGACTTAGCCATACTATATTTTCAGATTTACCATACAATGCAGTACCAGTTAAATGATCAGCTGCTTCATAAAATCCACATTCTCTATGGGTGAGCAATTTTATGCCTAAGCTGTATACTTTCTGAGATACTGTTTTATCTGATGACAGGTCATTCCAGAGGTCTTGGAGCTCTGTCTTTTCTGCTTTAGTTAAGTATGCTGTGACATATCGAACAAACTGCAGTAGAATTGTCTGCAATGTACTGCACATCTATGTTTGCATTCCATAAGTGGGCAATGATTGCATTATAATCATTGATATATTTTTCTTCTTCTTTTCTTTTTATGTAATATGTATTTTTAGGTGACTTTCCTTTAACAGTATGTCTAACTGAAGACATGAGGTTGTTTACTTGACCTGTATATATAACTGGTCTAGGGAAACCAAATCGGCATTTGGTGTAGTATTTGCCTTTGTTTTTGTATTTGCGACGACAATATTTTCCACATTTGTGTCTTTGAAATTGTAAAATTTGTGCACAAAGATCACTATTTGTGGCTTCTGATGGAATTTGACAAGTGACATATTTTTCAATAAACTGTAAAACAGTGGCATCACTGTCTTGACCAAATTTAGGAGCATCTTTAATCCATAAAAGCATGTGGATATGTGGTGCTCCTCTGGCTTGGTATTCTTTTCTCCAAAAGAAGTGTTGCACTTCTCCAAGGGGAGGAACAGTTTTATTACAAATAAAATGTAGCATAGCAATGAAGCGATGGTGAAAATATCTTGAAACATTAACAGGATCCAAAGAACAAAGTTCTCTAGGTGTTAGAATATCTATGTTTGTTTTGTTTTTATTTGATATGCGTAGGAAATCATGTAAATCTTCCCATGCATATTCTGCACAACTTAATGTAACAAACCAAGTTGGTGGGCCAAGGTTTCTGATCATACAACGTACATCTCCATGACGTCGAAACCAGTACTCTTTAGTACCACACATATTTGCTAATAGATTTGTAATATTTGATTGTAAAATCTCATCCTTTTGTTGCACTTTCTCTAATAATTGTGTAGCTGTCATATTTTGAAAGTGTGATCCTGATTTTAATATGTGTGCAACTCCGTAACATAAAGTTGCTAGTTCACTTTCAAAGAGTAGGTGGAATATGTATTCCACATTTTGTCTAAATCTGGGATCTTCAGAATACATCCGTAATGAGCGGTATTCTGAAGCTGATATGTGAATAGGTCTATCATCATATCTTCCTCCTTTGCCAGTTGGAAAGAGTAGAGGAAAAGCACGTGCTTCTATACTTTTTTCCCATATACTGATTGGCGATCCTTTTGTTTGACGCATTTGGTAAGTTTCCAGTACATCTTGTACGGTGTCATTACAGTGCAAAGGATGAATTGTATACTGGTCTAAAGTATTTGATATTGTAGCAGGATCTAGTCGCTCAAATTGACCAGCTTCTTGTGTTTCTTGAATTATTTCAGTTGTATCTTTCAAGTTTTCTTCAATATTAATTTCTTTGTAATATTCATTATTCTCTTTAAGATATTGGAAGGCTTGTCTAACTTTATATAAATCTACCAGCTGTTGCCATATTTTTTTGTCTTTTGTAGGTACTCCATTTACTAATATAATTAAAGATTGGTGCATTGGACATTGCACTCCTAGAGTATGCACATTTTCTTTTAGATTTAATGGTAAATAAACTACTTTTCCATGAATGCCTTTTACCAATTCAGAGGGAGGTAATTTTGCTGTTTTTGGTTGAAGGCGTATTATTACTTGAAATGGGTGTACTGTTTGAATTATGATGCTCTCATATAAATTAAGTTGTTGTAGAGGTTTTGGTACTGGGTATAATTCCAAAATATTTGTGATAGAACGTGAAGGAGTTTGGTTGTTGTCAAGTTTTGTGGTGCAATAACTGCAAAGTATTAAGGTCTCAGTTATTTCATATTTGTTTTCTGCTAGAAGGTAGAAGCTAATTCAAACCATTTAGAATCTTCATTGTCTTCTATTTTTTATGATAGGTCCACAGTTTTTGTGTTACTTTTATAAAAAATTCTACGGCAACATACACATACATGGTTTGGTACTTCAGCTGATGTACTTTTAAATTTTAGTATTTCTTTTTTGTATGTGTTTAGCAAAAGGTTGCTATGTGTAGAATTGTTGCTTAATTGGTTTAAAGCTATTTCATTCTGTAAATGGCTTTCACTTCCAAAATATTTTTTCTGGATATAGTGAATTTCTTCAAGTAGGTCTTTTGCTGTACCATGTAGAAGGATGTTATTTAACTTTGCTAGTGCTAAAGCAGGACTTTTAGCATAGTACAGTTTATAGACTCGATTTCTTATAGTTGAATGATGTGTTGATATCCTTTTGATATCATGGAAAGTGGTTTTACAAGTAGGTCCTGTAATGCAGGCCAATGAATGTCCTTGTAGTCCTGTGTGCTTGCACACTGGACAGGTATCTATATTTTGCAGTAATTTAATTTTGATTTTGTCTTTGCTTTTTACATATTTATTGAGGAATTGGTGTAAAGATTTGAAACATTGTTTGGGAATGTTACACATTGACGTGCATGGCCATTTGTACACTAGACGTTCTGATTCAGTTGAATGGAGGGGTAGTTTTCAGGGCATATTTTTGTAAGGAGTACTTCTTGTTCCATTATGGTATTATTCACTTTTTCATAACCTCGACCACTGCTATTTATGGCAATTTTATTCATTTGCTTTTGTTTGTACGCTTCTTCATTAAAATATGATTCTGTGCTCGTAGTGTGATTCCATTCACCTCCGCAGATACTTAAGAAGTTCTTTCTGTTGACATTTCGCTTATTGAGAAGTCTTTTTTGTAATTTAGTTATTAGTTTTGTTAGTGGTTTCATTTTGTTTAACAGTAAAATAAATAAATTTCTTTTGAGAAGAATTGCACTGTCCATCAATGCTTCTAAGATAAATTTCCTACGATAGGTTTTAAGCTTTGAACCTGATTTCTCTCCTGTTTTTATAAGATTTTGAAGGACTTTGTGACGGTATATTTTGGCTAAAATACTTTTTTTGTTATGCTTACTTTGCACTATATTAAAATTTGAAGAAGTAGTTTTATCTGTACTGATAGCTGATTTTCTGTTAATTGTTTTTTGGTTTGTTTTACATTTTGATAGAGGAAGCGAAGTTGTTGTACTTGAAACTTTTTGTGTTTCACTAAATGATTGTATTAGCTGTTTTGTTTCAACTTTTTTTACAAATTCTGCTAGAGATGGATGCTTATGTTGGACACCTTTATTTTCATTTGCTCTAATTTTGCGTTGCTTTCTACGGAGTTGCCTTTTGGTAGGCATTCTTTAGGGTCTGTTGAAAAAAATAAAGAAGATATGGGTTGGGGTGTTCTGGAATGTATGTGTGCTGTGTGCATGAGTGTTTGAGTAAGATGATAAAGATGTATGTAGTGGTGTGTGATTGTGCATTGGGAACTAAAACTAGTAGGGGTAGGTATTCTTGAATTTATGTGTCACTAAACTCGGGTTCAGATGACAAAAAAAAAGTAAGCTAGTGGTGTGGAAAAGTACAAATAGTAAATGTAATGTATACAATTAAAACAGTTGTTTGTTCTATAATATGAAAATTGTAGTGGTTCAGTTGGCTAATTTGTGTGTCCAAAAATAGAAATTTGTGGGCCATTCTGGTTGTAAATCGCTGTTTACGACATGGACATTTTTGGACAAAATGGTACAAAATCTCTATTTTAAGAAACCAAAATAGCTGGTATTAATGTTATAGTATATTTGATTAATAATATAAATAATATGGTGATATTTTACTTACTTTTTTTTTTAAATTAACAGGTAACTTCTTAGTTTTTCTTTCTTCTTCGAATTCGGCTGCTTCTTTTCAGGAAACTGGTCTTCACTGCACCTGTGAAAGCTTCAAATTAGTAACTTTGTTTGTATATAGCACTGTTTTTAATTTAGATATTGATTTTTTTAATTGAAATCCTCAGTGCCTTCTGTAAAACTATTACACTAATTTATTTACATAAGATAAATTGCATCAGGTCAGTGTATATGATATGTTCTTAATGAACAAATTGTATTGAATGACTAACTGTAGCAAAAATAAAATATCTTTACTATGTCTTGTGAAATTTATAATATATTAGTGAATACCACTATTTCTGTAAGTAAACTGTTCTAGGTAATAGCGCCTCAATGTCATGTCTAATTTAAAGTAATTAAGTAAATAAATAAATAAAAACAAAAAAATATCAAATTGTATAAGTATTTTTATAAAGGTTTAAACATAGATTGTCTTTGCATGCAATTTTGTTTGAATATATGTAGTCTATATATTTCATTTAAAAAATGTTAGTTTAACATGATTTGAGTGTGTGTGTTTAAAGAAAGTAAAAAGTATAAAGGTGTATAAGTGGTAGTTGATTTTAGGAAATTGAAAAAAGTACAGTAAATTCATTTAACAGATTTTACAAGGTAAAAGTCTGTTTGAAAATGTGTTCATCTACCATAGCTCTCAAGTCACACGCTTTTGGCGGGTGTCACACGCCTTGTAAAGGGCAGACTCACCCGCCAAGCCTCCTGCACGCCCATTCATTCCAATGGGCGTCTCACCCGCTAAAAACAAAATCGGGTGATTTCACCCGCCTGTAAAACAAAAATGGTTGAGAGCTATGTCATGTACTATACAGAAAATATGCATACCTGAAGTTTGTGTTCATGCATATGGATATGCGTGGAGCTGCAAGTAGAAATCTTGAAGACTTGTACAGTATTTGTGGTAGATGCTGCTTGCCAATGATATGACACTTGTACTCAGAGAGATTCAGAGTACATTTGCAGTGCTGATCTATGATGAAGCAGTTAGATGTAGAGGTCTTGAATGTGATTGGTGCATGGTCATGTGATTTTTGATGTACATCCAATGAGGGAATGGCAGAGAGAGTGTAGTGGAAATGGTAGAAGGGCTGTTCATGTTACGATATGTCCGCGGACATGGCGCTAGTTCCAGGACATCGGGAGTTACATCCGGGGATTTTTAGGTTCAGAAGTCATGCAAATGAGAATAAGCACTGAAAGGGATTGGTCAGGAAAGTTTGGTGGGTGTGTTGTGCCAGGAGAGATTTTTTGAGATACTCTTTTTGCTGAGAGAACAAAAGATAGCTATGGCTGTGTGTTTCAGAAAACAGATTGTTTGGATTTTAGGAGATTCGTGAATACATTGGTTGAAGGTGCATGCAGAAAGCTGTGGAGTAGCTGTAGATCTTGGATTCCCACATGTGGAAGTACACTGGCATGGAGTACGTGGAATGAAGTGGTTGGATTTGCTACCTCTCTGTGCTACTTTGGAGACAGAGCAACATCCAGACATAATTGTAATTCATTGTGGAGGGAACAGTTTAGGGCATGTGACTGGAATTTTTTCGCAATTTGCTATGAAAGAAGGACTGAGGAAGGTTATGGACATGTTTCCTAATTCGCAAGTGATATTTTCATGGATTGCGCAGAGACAAATGTGGCTTCGTTCTTCTTCATTTGGTCCACAAATGGAAAAAGCAAGGCGCAATGTTAATAAGGCTGTTTGTGGCTTTCTAAGAGATTTTGGCATGTCTTCTTTTCACAATGAAAATATTATGTTTTGTAGTACATACATTTTTCGCAGAGATGGAGTCATCTTACTTATGCTGGCAATCAGATTTTTCTGAGAAATTTACAAAATGCATTGCAACCTTTTTTGGAATTACAACAACGATTTTGAAGTAGATGTTAAGCATTTACAATTTTTGACTTACAAACACCACCCAAAGGCTCTTTTCAGAGCCACCACTTCTTTCCAGAGAAAATTACAATGTTTGTGATGGAGTAGTAACTCAATGTTTGTAATGTTCGCGAACTGTTCGCAGACTTCTAAAAAATACAAAGAGCCCTGCTTCATTTATTTTCACTTCTATTTTTTAACTGGGAAAGGCGGCTCTGAAAAGAGCCTTATTTTTTTTTGATTTTTGTAATTTTGTATTTTTTTTGGTTTTTCAGACACGACACAGTAGGAGAGGAGGGTAAAGGAGGGTAAAGGGGGGGACACCAACCACAGGGATAAGAAAGGGCGAACTGAGAGAGGAAGATGTAGAGTGGGTTTTATTTGGGTAGTGAGCAGGTCTTCTCGTGCTCTGAGACGATAGTCTCAAAAGCACTCCGAAGTCGCTCCCCCCTGCAGAGTACTGTGTCATAGTACATACATACAACTGTGACCCTCGAAAGGTATGGGTCATCAGCATTCTGTATGGCCTGTGAGGCAGCTTCAGAAAGACGCTGTCCCACAGAGGTGGTCCTTGTGGTGACAGGATCAGAAACAGAGGATGAAGTAGAGGAAATCAACCTGCTACGTTCTTCGCAAGGTACAACCCTGCGAATAGCCCCAGAGTGAAATGACCTCAGGTGTCGCTTCATAGTAGTGGTCCCAAAGCTGTAGTTACCGTGCTTCCCGTGACTGAGTATCATTTTGCACTCATTGCAGGTAACATGGTTCGCACAAGCCTTAGGACCATTCACATGAATGGTAAATAACCGCCACACCCAAAACTCACGCCTAGTGCGGGTAGTAGGGATTTCCTCTACCTCATTCTCATCATCCTCTTCTTCCTCCTCCGCATCCTCACTCCTGTTCCCCTCTTCAGGCCCTTGGGGAGGTGGTGGTGGTGGAGGGGGTGGTGGTGGTGCTGAAGCAGGTGCAGCACCAAGTGGCAGTTCAGCAGCCAAGGATGCCATGTTGATGATGGTGTAGTCTGCAGGTGGCAGCAAAAATCACTGTGTTCTGAAGAATAGCCAGAAACACAATGGGAATAAGCTCTTGGGCGTGGTCTTTTATAGGGGTGCTTGTGCGCGGTCCGCGGACATGCGCACTGTGCGCGGACAGATCGAACACAAAAAAAGGATTGGAAAGTTTCAAAACGTATATAGAAAGTCAAGATTGCTATGTGGGACTTGTGGCATGGTGAGATTTTATTGAAAAATATTATGGATTAACTGAAAATGTACTTTTAAATTGTTCGGGGACACGAACAGTGTCCGCATTTCAGGACACACGATGAGCGTGGGCGCGGTCATATGATCTGTTTGCGAACTAGTCTGCGAAGGAAGCGCCTGTCCGCAGGACACCAAGTGCACGGAGATTGGTTAGCACATGCGCATTGATGTCCTTTGGACACTGTTCGGGTTCTGAAGTAATTAAAAGTGCGTCACACGTGAAACAAATATTTCAGGACACCGCGTGTGTTCTTAGAACAGTTTAAACTTGGTAGCGAACAGTAAGTACATATATAGTGTTCTTCAGGACACGTGTAATTTAGTTTATGTAGGAACATTTCAGGACACCAATTGTGTTCTTAGAACACTTTCAATTGGGTAGCGAACACTACGAACAGTTGTACTGTTGTTCATGACACATCATTTTCGCGCATTTAGGAACATTTCAGGACAGCAATTGTGTTCTTAGTACAGTTTTAAGTTGATAGCGAACATTAAGGACAGATATAGTGTTCTTTAGAACACTTTAATTTTTGTTTCTTTACGAACATTTCAGGACACCACGTGTGTTCTTAGAACAGTTTCAACTTGCTAGCGAACAGTACGAACAGGTGTGGTGTTCTTTAGGACACCTCCATTTTCGTTTATGTACGAACATTTCAGAACACTCGCACTGTCCGCGGACACTTTTATTGTTTTTAAAAAAAAAACGGAAACTGTTCACAATACAATATAAAAATTAAACTTTATTTAACATATATTAATAATTTATGATAGAGAAGGTGAGGCAGAAACAGAAACAAAAACAGGAGAATTTGGGGTTTCAACATGATTGGTATTAGGTGAGGAAGGGATGGAAATCTCATCAAAACGTTTTGGATTATGGAGAGGGTTTGGGGATAATTGACTGGGATATGGTGAGGAGGGACAAGTACATGTGGGGCAATGGTATGACGTTTTTGTTTTAAAATGATCTTCAACAAAAGTTTTTAAATTATTAAAATTGGTCAACAGTAAATCAATTTTTTCTTTTATGTTGTCAAGCGTGTTTTCCATAACAGCTTCTTCAGAGGTAGTTTCTATTTTGTTATGCTCTGTATAAAAAATACATATATATGTTAAATGTATACAAAATAATAATATTTAAATGGTTTATATTATAAAGTGTTTACCATTAGTTTCACTATCTTGTGACATTTCTTCATGTGGGAAATTGTCCTCTAGCCATTCCAGAGTACTAGACATTTCTGTGAGAAAAAAAAAGAAAAGATAATATATTTTTTAATCTAATACAGAAAGTTTATAAATATATGAGTAACATGAAGTACACTTACTATTTCTGGTAAGATATGTCCTATGTTTTCAGTGGGTCTGGTCTTGTTCTCAGTTCTGTTGTGTCTGTGAGGTAATTATGTTGGAAGCCAATTTATGTTCTTGTGGTATATTCCATTTCAGAACATATTGTATTTAAATGAATGGTTAGTGTGTTACATATATGGGTTACATTTCTTATGTATTACTATATATAATGTGTTTGTGTGCTGCTTTTTGAATTTGTTAAATGTTCTTATATTATGATATAACAATCAAACATACCCCCCCCCCCAAAGTTTTTAGGTAGTGGTACTGTTTTCCGAACATGTCCGCGAAAATTAAACAATTTTCCGGACATCAAGTTCATAAGAAGAGATCTAGTCAGTTCCATATGACATGTATATAAAGTGAAAGTCATTATTGTTAAGTTTTGCTACTAAAAACCTATGAAATTCCGTGAAAAAACTTTGTTAAAGGGACATTATGGTTAAGTTGCGCTACTAAAAACCTATGAAATTCAGTGAAAAAAACTTTGTTAAAGGGACGTTATGGTTAAGTTGCGCTACTAAAAACCTATGAAATTCAGTGAAACAAACTTTGTTAAAGGGACGTTATGGTTAAGTTGTGCTACTAAAAACCTATGAAATTCAGTGAAAAAACTTTGTTAAAGGGACGTTATGGTTCCAAGTAAAACCGAAAAACCCTTGAAATTCGCCAGTTATGGTAAGCTAAGCAACCATAACTCGCGCCACCACCGTGCTCTGCTAAGACTAACACCCAGGACATCAAAGATGACATCACAAATGTCATTGATGACATCACTGATGACATCACATGTGCATTTACCTTTCATGAAAAGTCTGTACAAGGATTTCTTATTGTAACGTTAATTTTAAAAAAAGTGTCAATGATCATTGGAATAAATATCAAGGGCTATTTAGTCCATCCAGTATACTAAGGTGCTCATGTAGAAACATAGGCATTGTGTGAAGCATACATGATGGAGGTGCAATATTCATAAGCTTGCCATGTTGAATAGAGAAATGATAACTGTTTTCTTATTAGACTTTTGCATACTGTGAAACATGTGATAAGTAGATAATAAAACACAAAGAGACAACACCACATACAAATATGAGTATATACAAGGAAATTGAAGTAGTAGCAAAAAGTGTTCATAACCTAACTGATTACCTTTATGCAGAGAAATGATTGCTCTGTTTCAAAGCTGCTACTTACCCTATATATATATATCACATGATGTGCCTGGTCTCTAAGGAAAGTAGTGTGAATACAAGATATAAACATATGAGCATATACAGGGAAAGTACAGTAATAAAAAAAACAACAGAACTATCAGAAAGTGCTGACAACTCTACTGATTATTTTAATGCACAGAAAGGATTGCTGTCTTTCCAGCTTGTTTCTTCCCCTATGTATATGTTTCATATGATATGACTGGATCCTAAGGGAATTATTGTAAGAACATACTTGAAGGATAAGTCTACAAATATACTACCATTTCCACTTTTAATTCCTGACTGTTACTGAAGAAAACCATGTGGCCTAGATATGTCAGTAAAGGAAAAAAGGCGGAACCAGACATGTGATGTTATCAGTGATGTCATCAATGACATTTGTGATGTCATCTTTGATGTCCTGGGTGTTAGTCTTAGCAGAGCACGGTGGTGGCGCGAGTTATGGTTGCTTAACTTACCATAACTGGCGAATTTCAAGGGTTTTTCGGTTTTACTTGGAACCATAACGTCCCTTTAACAAAGTTTTTTCACTGAATTTCATAGGTTTTTAGTAACACAACTTAACCATAACGTCCCTTTAACAAAGTTTTTTTCACTGAATATATATATATATATATATATATATATATATATATATATATATATATATATATATATATATATATATTCTTTCAAAGAAAAAACTGTAGTCACAGCGACGTTAAGGTGAGAGGTTAACACAATAAAACCCCTGAAATTCAGCTAAAGCCACCTTAACTTGCCCCCCCTGTTGCGCAGCCTATGACCACAATGATGACATCACATATCACATCACTGATGAGATCAATAATGACATGTTGTATGAGAACACTGATGAGTTTACACTAATTACATTGTATATAACTGATTACATCAAGAATGGAATTAGACATAACATAATTTATAAGTTAGCTCATGAAAACTTTGAATACCTTAATAAGAATTCAGGCCGTGGACTTGGCCATGACAAAGGCTGTGGTCACTGGCCAGCACTGGATAGCTAGTGGTTGGTTAGTGTTCAAAAATACTAAAGTGCATGGTTAAAAATTAGCCCATCACCGTTATAAAATATACCGTGCACCATCTGGAAAGCTGTAGTCAGTGGCCATGGATCAAGGACATAGCTAGTGCACATTAAGATGTTAGAATATGCACTCAGCAGAGCCAAAAGCCGTGGCCACTGGCTAGTGTTGTGTTGAAGATCATGGCAAGTGGCTGGTTAGTATATATTTAATATACAGTTGACACGACCGAAGGCCATTATCTATTGGCTGGTTACTGTTGTATAATACACAGTGGGCACAGCTGAAGGCCATTGCTTATGGCATTTTAATATTTTAAAATATACAGTGGACATGGCCAAAAGATGTACAAACTGCTGAAGGTCAAAGGCCATGGCTAGTGGCCCATTTATATGTTAGCATATATAGTGGACACATTCAAAGATTGTGGCCACTTTCAATATTGTGCTAAAGTCCATTGCTAGTGCCTGATTGGTGAATATACTATACAGTGGACACCATTGAAAGCTGTCTCCACTAATAAAGGCCAAAAACTATGGTTGGTAGCCTCTTAGTGTTTTAAAATATTCAGTGCACGTCAGTGAAAGTTGTTAATACTGTCCATTACTGAAGGCCATGGCTAGTACCCATTCATGTGTTAAATATATTTGGCCATGCACACTGACCATGGCTGAAGGCCATGCTTAATGCCAGTTACTGTTGTAATGTAATTAGTGATGTCACCAGTGTGGTCATAGGCTGTACAACTTTAAGGTGGCTTTAGCTGAATTTTCAGGGGTTTTGTTGCGTTAAGTTCTCACATTAACGTCCTTGCAACTAAAGTTTTTTCCTTGAATTTCAAAGGTTTTGTTACTATGTATTGCTCACCTTAACAACCCTGAAACTAAAATTTTTTTCCTTGAATTTCAAGGGTTTTGTTATTCCATATACAATTGACATTAATTCTACAGACAATTGAGCTAATGAAAGAAATGTATCATACATAAAAGATCTTGTGCAACCACATTCCCCCAAATAACCCTGTTCTTAAAGAGCTTTGTTTGCACATTAAATTAACTTTTAAAAGTGTTTACATTTATATTATCTATTGAGAAAAGAAAGTTATACAAGTGTTACAGTAAATGTATGCAAACAGTACAATCAATATATCCCAAAATACATCTTTACAAGTCTACTGCCCACATATATATGAACATATGTTTATTTTTCTGGGTAAACTGATTTATTGCCATGGCTACCCAGGATGCATGTGCGGCTAAATGTATCAACAACTAGGGGGGTTTTACCTGCAGCTTCCACAGGGCATAAGAGCGGCTATAATGAAATACACAAGTTTATGTATTCCATTATAGTATTAACATAAGTTTTTAATACTTTGTTTTTTTTAACACACACTGTATTGAAATGATCAGGAAAAGGTCTTTGATCCATAAATTCAGTATGTGTTTTTATTGGCTATTTTTATAACTGATAAATTGGCCCTCAAAAGGACCATTTTGGTGGATAAGGGGAAACGAGGTAGGAACTGGGAATGGAAAAAGACTAGTATTCCGACATATAACAAAGGGTATTTATGTTTAGTACATTTGTTGGTGTTTTTTGTCTAAAGTATAGAGTAAAAAACAATTGACAGTTAAAAATATACCTAGCATTGGCAATTGGCGGAATGATATGAAAGAGCCTTGCCCAAAGTGTGTACTCAATCAAACTGTGACAGGTTTTGCACATCATGATAAAGTTAGAAAGATCAGGTGACACACAGTGGAAAATAGCTAGTAATTGTTTTGGAAATCTGTGCTAGTGGTACTCATTTTGAAATGAGTGACCGTGGAGGGAAAATAAATACTGTAGAAATGCACAACACAAAAAAGACTCTTAATATTAGAAAACATGTCAAAGCACAAGACAAAGGACAATGATATAAGAAGAAGAAAGGTAAAAAAGGAATGGATAAATCGAGGTACTGCTTTAAAAAGTTCCTGAATACTTACAAATAAGTTAACCCGCCAAGAGACAAAAAGCAATAACAGACAACAGGAAAAAGATGCTTTGCTGAGGAATATTAATGTGGTTACATGATATAGAGAACAAGAATGTGTTTTCCGTAAGCACGGGTACGCCCAAGCACAATGACAAGTTAGTACCTAAACTATTGAGCAATCGCCTCAATTAACAGCCTGCATGTAGCTGTTACCACGTCAGGGAAAAGCCCAATCACTTTGATAACTACGTTGACGTAGCAACATGACTTCATCCATATAATCGGATAATTTAACAGTTTTGTTTTTCCATTATATCTTGATTGTGTTCATTTTTCTAATGATATTCAAGTAGACAGTTTAAATGATAATGATTTTCCAATGATATTCAAATAGACAGTTTAAAGTACAATTAGTACCCAACAAGGGATAACCAGTTTTTTACTAACTATCTGATTGGCCCTCACTGGGTCCTTAGCAGCATGACAAGGGACCAGTCACCACTACATCCCTCGATGTTCGTTCTCTGAGTGGCTGCCATGGAAAGAGAGAAGGGACTACATGTACTCCCTTCTCCCTTTCCATGGCAGCTGTTTTCTTTTTTTCCCTATCTTTTTAATAACTGCCATGGAAAGGGAGGGAGAAGAGACTATATGTAGTCCCTTCTCCCATTCCATGGTGGCCCTCTTCTTTGTTTAGTTGTTTAATCTGTTTTAAATGGTCATCATCGAAAGGGTGATCAGACTTCATATCCCTTTCCATGGCGGACATCTTTTTTTTTTCTTTTTTCAGTTGCAAAATGCCGGAGTATCTTGCAACCAAATAAAGACACTATTAGTACCCCAGGATAAAGTGGATGAAGACTTCTGCAGATGTATTGCTTCAGAAATAAAAGATACTGTGAATGCCTCTCATCCAAGTTGTACTGCTGGAGGTAGGAGCAGCATGTTTGTAGGCACTTCTTGAAAACCCTCCTCTCTGACCCTCTCTGCCATTTATAGTAACTCTTCAAATGGAGTGCCCCAGTGCTGCAGTTCTTTTAAGACTCTAGGTCTCATTACAGGGTTGCCGGTAAAACCCGCCAATAGGTGACAAGCTACCGGCATGCCTGTAACACTGTTTCCACTGCCTGACTTCCTGGTGCCATCAGGATATTATGGCAGGTGGCGGAAACCATGGGAATGGAGTCACTGAAGCACCGGCACAGTTGCTAACAGTGGTGGTGCTTTAGTGAAAACACTGCCAGTAGGGGCCTGAACTCCCAGCAGATCCAGCCTGCCGAGAGTTCCGTGCCCCTACCAACTAACTCTTAGTTTGTTGGTCCAGAAAGGGGGCCAGCACATTGATACCGGATGTGTTGGGACCTTTTACAAAAAAAACAATTAGAAAGAAAATGGACCCAGACACATTCTTTCATCCCAGGTCATTAGAATAGAAGCCCCCAACAAAAATAGCTTTTGTTTGTTAACTCAACCTCAAGCATACACAAGTCTGGTACATTCAGACTGCCTTTGTATAAATCATTGTGCTCCAATAGAAGTTCCAATGCATTTTTCACATTTCCAATATCTATAAACTGTTGCCTATTGTTCTTTTCTTTAGTGGCATCATCATTTACTAAAATAAACAAGCAATATCACAGTCCACTCCTAGAGGAGCCCTCTCCCCCTCCCTGAAGTTGCCTCCAAGCTTCCCTCGCCGCCGCAGAGATCCACAGAGGCCTGCCTGCCCTGTCTCAAGGCCTGCCTGACCATCCAATGCCGGGCGCATTGCGGTGCCGAAGCGAGGCTGAGGCCGCCTCTTTTCACATCCCAGCATCCGCCGGCAGGGGGATACGCCGGCGGCCAACACAAAGGCCATACTAAGGCCTGTTGTGTGCCTGTGCCCCCACTCCGTTCCATCTGCCAAGGGAAGAGGGCAGGAGCCCTCTCCCCCTCCCTGAAGTTGCCTCCAAGCTTCCCTCGCCGCCGCAGAGATCCATAGAGGCCTGCCTGACCCTGTCTCGAGGCCTGCCTGACCATTCAATGCCGGGCGCATTGCGGCACTGAAACGAGGCTGAGGCCGCCTCCTTTCACATCCCAGCATCCGCCGGCAGGCGGATACGCGGGCGGCCAACACAAAGGAGCCAGGGGCCAGGAACTCTGCCCGTTCTGCTCCAGGTAAGCCAGCGCTGCAACATGCATAACACCATTTGCTGACTAGAAGCCCTTAATTCACAATGCATTTCTTACGTTCCTGTCCAATTAACGCTGCCAGCCCGCACGGCTGAACACGTGTGTGCTGTCCATGCCTATAACGTGCCACTCGGATACATCGCATTTCACCTCCCGACTCACCTTCGCTGGACGCCCTTGCCACTTACCCGCAGCTACAACTATTATGGACCACATCCTTTACACCTACGGCTGAACGTTGTGCATCCCTTACTTGCCCCTCTCCTTTAGACCTTTCTTTACATCCCCCTTATTTACAAGTATATTCTGTAATGCCTGTCTAATGCCATTTTGTATCTAGATGCCTTTATACTGTGCCTAGTGAACTGTGTTGCACTGCTGTTAGCTGCCTAATTGTGCCATTTTGAATCTAGATGTCCCTGTACTGTGCCTACTGACCTGATTTGCACTGCTGTTAGCTGCCTAATTGTGCCATTTTGAATCTAGATGTCCCTGTACTGTGCCTACTGACCGGATTTGCACTGCTGTTAGCTGCCTAAATGTGCCATTTTGAATCTAGATGTCCCTGTACTGCGCCTATTGACCTGATTTGCACTGCTGCTGGCTGCTTCATTGCGCCATTTTGCATCTAGATGTCCCTGTACTCTGCCTACTGACCTGATTTGCACTGCTGTTAGCTGCCTAAATGTGCCATTTTGAATCTAGATGTCCCTGTACTGTGCCTATTGACCTGAGTTACACTGTTGCTGGCTGCCTAGTCGCGCCACCTCTACTCCTTTATAGCCTTTGTCCTGAACCCATATAATTATATCCTCAGTCCCCTGAGAAATACAAGCTGCGACATGCAGCTAAAAACCTGTGCCAGCATTGACCTTATATTCATAGTCTTCCTAGGACTATCA
Source organism: Ambystoma mexicanum (assembly GCF_040938575.1). Taxonomy (NCBI): domain Eukaryota; kingdom Metazoa; phylum Chordata; class Amphibia; order Caudata; family Ambystomatidae; genus Ambystoma; species Ambystoma mexicanum. Next base: position 974,607,643 of record NC_090922.1, read on the forward strand.
GCCTGCACTGCTGCCAGCCACCGTGCAAGTAACTCTAAGACCTTACTTATTCGCCCATCAACCATGCTCTACCATCCCGAGCCTCTATCGAACCCTTACCTCAATGACCCAGCCCTCTGGCTCAAGCACTTTGCTACCAAACCCACTCCAAACATCCCATGTACTCTACAACAAAGGAATAGCAGACTTAGAACTAGACTGCCCACACCACCTTGTATTTTGTGCAATCGCTCTGCCCTTCCACTGCCCAACTCTACCGCAACGCCTAGTCCTCCACCATCCACCTTACCCATCGCAGCACTCAAGGGAGCCCTTATCAATGCTAGATCCCTCACGGCGCACGCCCTTGACATCGCTGACCTCATCACAGTCCAGAACCTTGACTTCCTAGCTATTATCTAAACCTGGTTACATGACGCCTCTGGCCCACTCCTCGCTCTATCCCTACCCAAGGGTTATACCATTATCAGAAACGACCGCCATTCCAACTTGTCGAAAGGAGGAGGAGTCGCTTTTATTCACAGCAACAAAATCGTTATGAGAGCTGCTCCCCACATACAACTTAGTTCTGCAGAATCTCTCTCAGTGACACTATCGCTCTCTCCTACCAATACAGCAACACTCCACCTTATATACAGACCTCCAGGCCCATTGGGTTCATTCACAGATGAGGTTGCATCCGCCTTGTCGACTAACACCAAGCCCAACTCTCAGATACTGCTACTAGGAGACCTCAACCTAGGTCTCTCAGATCCCAAGGACCACATGGCCACTGAAGTAGACACCACCCTCTCCAACCTAGGCTTCCAGCAGCGTATTCGTGATCCTACACACATCAAAGGAAGAACGCTCGACTGGCTAGCCGACCTTAACTGTAACACCAATGTCACTTCTAATGATGCATGCGCCTGGTCTGACCATCATGTTATTACCTTCCTCCTGCCAGCCACCAACCCCCAGCCCATACCTACCATAGCCCCCGCTATACCTACCAGAAATAAAAAAGATATCACCAGGGAGAAACCGCTTCCTCTTATCCTCCCTTGCTTGAACACTCTTGCTGCACAGCAGAAGGATAAGGACCCCACTGTCCTAGTAGACACTTATAACAGCCTAATGACCAATGCCATTGAGAGCCTAGCTCCACTAAAAATCCGTAAAGCCAAACAACAGTCCCACCTGAACACCTGGTTCACCCCGCAGCTCAACGCGCTGCGTAAAGAAAAGCGCAAGGCTGAAGCCCTTTGGAAAAGCCACCCCAGTGCTGCCAATAAAGCCTCCCTTCTAATCACCTCTCTTAATTACAAGGAGGCCATATTACAAGCCAAAAAGGAGACATACAACTCACGAATATCCCAGGCAGAATCGAACACTAGAGAATTATTCAAAATCCTCAAAGAGCTAGAATCTCCCTCACTTGCCCCGGACACGTGCACCAAGGACAGCACCTGGTGTAACAATATACAAAATGCCCTTCTTAACAAAATATCCACCTTGCATTCCAAAATCAACGCCAAACAAAATACCCTCCACACCCCTACATTTAGCAATACCAGGCCACCTAAAATAACAACCCCTGACTCCCCGGTGCCGTTCAGCTTCTCACCACTCACCGTTCTGGAGGTTGAAAAAATCATCTGCAATTTAAAACCCTCAAACTGCCAAGGGGACACCTGTCCAGCCCCGATCATTAAGGAGTCGGCTCATGACCTCGCTCCTTTTATCACCTCTTTCATCAACGCCTCCTTTCAATCGGGAGTGGTCCCCAATAACCTAAAGGATGCTTGGGTTATCCCTCTCCTAAAAAAAAACACCTTAGACCCGGAGGTTCCAACCAATTATAGGCCCATCACAACGGTCCCATTTCTGCTAAAGATCTTAGATAGAGCAGCCTATCTTCAGATACAGAACTATCTGGAATCAAACAACCTACTAGGCACAAGACAATCCGGCTTCAGACCGAAGCACGGTACGGAGACAGCCCTCCTCGATCTCAAGACCCAAATTGAGGATCTCAAAGACAAAGGTAAACTAGCCCTGTTACTACTATTAGACTTATCTGCTGCCTTTCATCTGGTTAATCACCAAATCCTCTGTCACCACCTGAAAACTGCAGCTCACTTCTCCGACATGGCCACAAACTGGATCCAATCCTTCCTGGATAACAGACAGATGAGGGTATTCTCGCCCACCTCCGCGGCTGACCCTGCACCAGTCCCTTGCGGAGTCCCCCAAGGATCATGTGTATCCCCTACCCTTTACAATGTATTTACTAAACCCTTATTTGATGTGCTCGACTATCTGGGTGTCACCTACACAAATTATGCTGATGACACCCAGATACTCATCCCCATCACGGGTTATTACACATTAGACTCAAAAGCCTTAAATGACGTTTACCATGTCATTCAAACATGGATGGCCCAACATGAGCTCTGTCTCAATGACGACAAGACAGAGCTCCTCATCCTAGGTTACTCAGCAAAGACTAAACAAGCTGAACCCTATGTTCAGTTCCTTTAACATCGATGGAAATATAATAAAAGTCTCCAAAGACACAAAAACGCTTGGAATCTACCTCGACTCCACCCTCTCCCTTCACAGACAAACTAATGCAGTTGTGGCCGCCGCCGCCTATACCTGCAAGCTGATCACAGCATGTCGCCCTTTCCTCTCCTCGCACAACTGTACTACCCTTGCTAGGACCCTGGTCATGTCTAAACTTGACTATTGCAATGCATTGTACCAGGGCACTAATCAGGGTAACCTAGACAAGCTCCAAATCATACAAAATAACGCCATCAGGGCAGCCCTCAATATCCCCAGATCTGCACACATTTCGGATACCAGGAAGAACCTTCATTGGTTGTCAGTCACCCAAAGGATCTCACTAAAATCGTTTGCCCTTACCTACAAATGCATGAACAACCTGGCCCCCACTTATCTCTCCTCACGATTCACGCTGTACACTCCAGTTCGCTCACTTAGATCTACCCTGAACCAGAGCCTACTGATACCTAGATACAAGCTCCAAACAGCTGTGGGTTCTAGCTTCCCAGTCCTGGCAGCCAAACTGTGGAATGCTGTCCCCTTGACTATCAGAAACCTCCCCTCCCTCAAACTTTTCAAACATAGAGCCAAATGTTGGCTCGCCTCTTCCAATGCCTAAGCTACATTCTGAAAACGTGTTGCAATAACCTATGTAGGGATGTACTACTTGACAAACCATGTATTGTTGTACTACCTACCTATGTCTATTTCTATGCCATATTTATTGTTTGATATATTATCACTGTATGCAACTTATGTAACCATTGCCTTAAGGAATGCGCCCGGTAGCCTCCGGGCCTGGTCTGCGCTATACAAATAAAATAAATACAAATACAAAATAGAGTGTTGATATTTTCTTCCAAATTGAGAGGTAAGGACACAAAGTTGCCTCTCACACCTTGCACTAATGATTCTTTGGGCAGGTTTGACATCTTTGTTTGCAACTTAACAATTACTTGGAAATGATGAACACTTTGCAATGCAATCACTTCAAACACGTGCACTGTATACTTTCAAACACTAACATGCCACCAACCATAGACTTTGTATTTCATCAGTGATATCAATAAAATAAACACCAGGGATATCTCTAAATTGCATTGGACATTGTCACTTTCTTAGAGAATTTGCAAATCACTTGCTCAGACCTTACAGGAAACCTGCTCAGCACAAAGAGGAAACAACTATTTAAGTAATGGTATGAAGATGTGTATGATCATGCTTAATATTTACCTTAAACCCATGAAAGAATCAGTCTGCCCATAAAACTTTCACTGACAGCTGGCAGTATTTCTGTATCAAGTAGCATTGGAGAAAGAAAGGCATTAACAATGTTATGTGTGTTTCCTATAGTTAGCTATTGCAGATGGAAGCTTCCAATAACCTTCGCAAACTTTCTCAACCTCTAATTTGATTAATCACCTCATCCACTTTCATTATATCAATATAGAGGAACCCTATACAAAGACTAATTTACATCAAAATGTAGAAACCCATGAGCTATAATCTGCGCACAGGTATCTACTGTAAAAAAACATTAATGCAATTATTATTGTTTATTTATGCAATAATTATTATTATTTTCCTCTAACTGATGAGGAAAATATAAAATAACAAAAATGACAACTCTAAAAAGACAATGGGGCTGATTCATGGAATTTGTGCGCTGAAAAACGGGGATTTGTGTGCCATTCTGCCTGCAAATCCCCATTTGTTAAACAGGGATTTGCGGGCAGAATTGGCGCACAATTCCCTGTTTTTCGGCGCACAAATTCAATGAATGAGCCCCAATGCCACAAAAAATAAAGGCCCGATTCATGGACTGATTTGCGTGGAAAATAGAGGGCTTGCACGCAAAATCGAATGCAAGTGTCCTTTTGTTGACTCATGGAACCCATGCGTGAGTTTTACCAGGGACTTGCAAGGAATCTGCGCCGGTCCAACACGTCACGGCGACACCACGAAAGCCTTGCGCAAGACTCCAAGCGAAGATTCGCCCGTGTGTGCGCAGTCACCCAAAAAGGAGCAGAACACGTGGAATGGGGAACAATAAACTAAAATATGGGCTTAAAGAGGAAATGACAACAGTAAAATCCTTGCAACGCCCATATGCACGCTAAAAACCCATATTCGTGGAATTGAACAGGGCTCGTCGGAGCGCTGAAAAATACGTGAAAATCGTGAAACACTTCCACCATGGGATAGCTGGTGTAAACGTCAACGCGCACAAAAACAAATGCATGAAAAGCCTGCACGATCAAACAATGCATGTATACAGCTATGATGAATGTACCATTTGTTGCAGCAGTGATCGCGGGACACAGCAGGAGGAAGAAGATGGCCAGGGCCCAGATTTTTCTACCTAGGACCAGCCTTTTTGGGATGCCTGATGACCAGGTCTATGGCAGGTATAGGTTTCCACATCATATCATATTAGATCTGGGAAGAGGGAGTATGCCCCTACCACCATGCCAAACTAGACATCAAATCGCCTGTGTGTCACATAAAACGTCCCATATGTCATGTGAAATCATCACCAGAGCGTACTATGGTATGTAATGTCAAAGGCGATAGATACATGGCCAATACATAATACAGGTGTCTGAAAGTGTCCAAACATGTATGGAACAAATTCAAAATTAACACCCGATCGGGGTGAGAGAGTGAGAAAGTGAGATAGCGGAGGGATTGATTAGCATGGAAGAGGGAATGAGAAGGAAGAGCATAAGATAAAACACATGGGTAGTTCAATGAAAGTAAGGAAATGAGTCCTCAAACAGAGGGCGGCAGTATGGGTATTGCAGAGGTTGGCCCCTGCTGATAATAAAGATCCCTGGAAGAAATCTCCATCAATAACTGGATCACCTTAAGAAAGTGAGAGTAACATGATGAAATGCTCTGGAGGGACAGCATTGAGGAATGAACATTAGCAGATAGGGAGTAAGCAGGCCTCACAAATCACACTGCACAATGCATACTTACTATGACTCGACACTGTCTGCCATTGCTAGACAATGGAGGACAATCAGTGGCAGACAGATGTGGACCCTGGCCTTTACGTCAAGCATAATACTTGTGCCCTTGTTCTGAATGAATTACACAGGGTGTGGATTGCAAGCATGGAGTTGGTGCAATAGGCAGTAGCACTAGTGTAGCCTGGCGAGTAACACAGCATGTGTACGATTGCACCTCTGTGTGATGTTGTGGAAGTGTACATTAACTGTGTGCATCAAAACCTGCAAGTCGGTCTCATTCACAATCACATGAATATGTGGCAGTCAAAGAGGGGGTAGTTGAACATCAAGGCAACATCCCTGCCTTGGAATGAGTGTGCATGGAGTGCAAACATGTAGGAAGGACTGAGTCAGTGGCACAAGTAGGCTGCAGTGGAGTCAATAGGGACATGCAATTTTGTAAATGGTGCACAAGCCAAGGTCATTTTGAGGGCACCAGCCCAGGATGGCTGTGTGGCAGACATGGTGAATAAGGGTGCTAGTGTATCACTACAAACAGTGCTGAAGTGTACTCTGTCCTCATCATAGCACATTATTCATAATGAAATTGTTCCAAATATGCATAGCACCAGGCAAATGTATATGTCAAAGATGCATGGTAAAGGAATGACCACCTGCATGATGCCACAGGTGGCGGCTGAAGTAGGGCAGAAGAAAGGACTCAGTATGGGGTTTTCATGAAATATATTTACAGGAATGGCATAAGCAAGTCCACTGTCCGTTCACCGATCATCAAAATGAGGATGGAATGCATGACTGTGTGAAAAGCAAATGAGACATCAATGATGATGAGGACAGCAGGGCATTATGAATGGATGGATGCCACCATTCATCATTTGACCCTAGTGACTGTTGCTCCGGACTGTTAGAATGCACACTGGTGTTCATGTACATCCACACGAATGCCCTTTTGCTCACTTTTTATCCCGGAAGGCTATCAAGCTATTCACCAGTATGTTGGTGGTCAGGAAGGCTGTGCATGTCATATTAGCAATGTTGTGCAGAAGTGAGTCCCTGAGTGAGGATTGAAATTAAACACCAGTTAAGGAGAGTATGCATAGATCAACAAGAGCATTATACCTAGAGGAGACATTTGCAATGATGGTTCTCTATGAGCAGCGGTACACCAATAGGGATGACACCTTCATGTACGTGTCAATTTGGTTGAGTCCTTCAGGGGAGACATGAGTGAATGAGGAGAATGAATAATGTTAATGGTAAGTGTCAGGGTGTGTCGAGGTGCAGACGGTTGTGTATGAAGTGTCTCTCAGTAGTTGGGTCATTCAGTCACGTGTATTATCAAAACAAATGTGGTGCGAGCGCATAACAAGGGTACTGTGAAGGTGGACTAGGAAAATATGCAGTGGATGTCTTCGAAATAAATAATCCACTCACCTGTTGCTCCTCCGGCATAAACCTGCTTGATGGCACAAAGTACTGTTGCACAACAACAGAGCGTTAAGGGAAGACATAAGCCAACAACAACAAGCAAACATATAAAATCCTAAACATAACATAATGTTCAAAGTACACAGTAAACCACCAGAACATGGTCAATGCAGACTTCACTGTTGCTGCATACCTATGGTGTAATGCTGCATCTATTCCAATGCCTCACCACCATCCACCCAGATGTGTTGAACTAGAGGCTGCATACACCGTGTTGCCACATGCCTGAGAAAAGGAAGAAAAGCCACTAACAATACAAAACCTGAAGTGCTGTAAGACCAAATAGGCCACATACCAGCAGACATAGCAACATGTTTGTGGAATGAAAATGCTGTAGCACACAGTAATAATTGAGCCATAAATTCGATCAGGCAAATCTGAAAAACATCCCTAATTCCACAAACCCTGATAGGGATAAGATGCGCCACTCATTAGACCTGATGAAAGTTGAATGAGGCACACCTAAGCCCAAACATCTGCCCCTGCCACAGTCCACAAACTGTTGACCATGCTACACACTCACAACCTACCATGAAAGCCAGACACACAGTCTGAAAGCACAGTTATCATAATCAGTAAACAGTGTCCCCAGCAATCCATCAGATTATCAAGACCATAACCAACATTGGCATCACCCCTGGGTGAGTAATATAACCCTCGAGCAGTAGTGACAGAGCTAAAGGTTAGTAAAGCAAGAGTGAACACACACGGTGCCCCGCTCCCATGCAAACACCCCCGAAGTGTCAGCAAATGCCATGCACTCACCTGTCCGTGGAACTTAAATGCCTTGCATACGATGCATACTGTCGAGAGACGCTTTACCTATCTGCAGGCTAAAATATCTGCGAAAAAAAGCTCCTTGCGCTCCACTGAGATGCACAACACCCCTCCCACCGCCACCTTACTACCAAACGCACCTTTCAGATTCAATAAAATCTCCATATTGGACACTGAAAAGGCCACAATCTCCTAAAAAGCCTCGAATTGCCAGGGTGACAGTTGTCCTGCCCAAATCATTAAGGACGAAGCCAGATAGCTAGCACCTTTCATTTCCAAACTAATTAATGCCTCCTTTAATTCAAGCACCGTCCCGACTAAACTCAAAGAATTGTAGGTATTACCACTTCTTAAAAAACAGACACTTGACCCGTCCATTGCCACCAACTATAGACCTATAACAACTGTTCCCTTCCTCCTCAAAATTATTGACCGAGTAGCCTACCTCCAAATTCAAACCTATCTGGAGGAAAACCACTAGGATCACACCAATCTGGATTCAGAGCACAACATGGGACTGAAATGGTGTTAATTGATTTAAAAACACACATCGACGAGCTGAAGGATAAAGGGAAAACAGCTATGCTACTCCTCCTCGACCTCTTGGCAGCTTTTGATCTGGTGGATCACGCAATATTATGCAAACATCTAGCATCAGCTGCACACTTCTCGAATGAAGCCATAGCTTGGGTTCCATCCTTCCTTGCCAACCGTACGATGAGAGTGTTCTCCCCATCGGCCAAAGCAGACCCAATCCAAATCACCTGTGGTGTCCCATAAGGTTCATGCTTCTAACCAACAATGTGTAACATCTTTACCAAGCCTCACTTTGACAAATTTGACCGTTTGGGTGTTACATATACTAACTATGCTGACGACACTGAGATCCTCAGTCCCCTATCGGGCAACTTTGTTGAAGATACAGCTTTGGTAAACATGATATACCTCATCATTCAGGCATGGATGGCCTCACATGGACTCTGCCTGAATGATGACAAAACCGAGATTCTGATCCTGGGTTTTGACTTCAACCTTAAAAAACTAAGTCCCAACTATGCCGCTTTTACCATCGATTGCAATGTAATTAATGTAGTCACTCAGGTAGAAACACTAGGTATCTACCTGGACTCCACACTTTCACTAAAAAACAAGTCAGTTCCATGGCCTCATCTACAGCCTATACTTGTAAATTAATTAGAACCTGTAGACCCTTTCTATCTAAATCTAGCTTCATTACACTTGTTAATGCATTAATAATGTCCAAACTGGACTATTGCAATGCTTTATATGCCAGCGCTAATAAAAGTATCATCAATAAAATTCAAATATTGCAAAATAATGTGTTGAGAGCAGTCTTGGATATACCCCGTCATGAACATATCTATAACCAAAGAAGAGAACAGCACTGGTTAAATGTTAGCGAAATGATACTTCTCAAAATGGCTTCCCTCTCCTTCAAATGTCTTAATAAAGCTGCTCCCCCTTATCTCTCTGCCAGACTGACCAGAAAAATCCCTACCTACCAAACCAGAGCCTCCAACCACCTCTGCCTAGAAACTCCTAGATTCAGACTGTCCAAAGCAGGTGGATCTAGCTTCCCTGTCAAAGCTGCACTCTACTGGAACACGTTTCCTATTAATATCAGAATGAAACAACCATACTCTAGCTTTAGGTGAAATCTGCTGACCTGGTTGTGAACAAATGACAATTAACATCAAGTGAACTGCTGATCCCTGTATAACCTGCATCTGTACATATGCATATAAAGCTGCTCCCATCTGCCTAGCAATGTATCGATCATGTATTGCACACACCCAACCAAATTGTAAATATGTTATATGTTTCTTTGATGTATGTAACTATCCGTAGTCTGTAACTAAGCTTCAAGTATCTTTATAACTGCTGCACCCAGCTACCCACGGGTTTGGAGCGCATTACCAAATAAACAAACAAACAAACAAACATGGAATGCAATGCAGAGTAACAGCACAAGATACATGCACATACATGATCACAGTTGACACCGGGAAGAAAATATGCATACAACACAGAGTGCAGGAGCACAACACAGGGTGACACATGGTGAATGGCCATTGACATTGATTTGTACAGGGGTACAGTGTACCACACCAGAGAGATGGAGAGAGAGAGTGGCACAGAGAGTGAATAACAAGGAAATGACAGACCAAGGAGTCCATGACCTGGTTTACTGATGTACAAAGACATTCTGCACAGCACAGTCAGTGCGCCCATTGAGGGTTCCACATAGGTAGCTTACACAGTGACATGAACTCTAATCAAATTACCACAACACCATGTGAGCATGCAAAGGACATATAAGAGAACCGACACATGCAGCAAAGATTCCCAACAATGAAGCATGACCAATATGCAAGACAGTACAAATGCTTACCAAATAACTGTGTCTGCATGTTGTAAATCCCATATGACCTTCACCAGTAAGTGTGTTTCCTAATTCGTTAAAAGAAGGACATTGTCTGGTGGAGGGCGTGAGGAGTGTGGACTTTGAATGGTGCAGGATGTCTCACCTGGGACAGCAGTCACCGCCACATCACGGATTACTGGAACAACATGGGTGAACATATTAAAACATCCATTGTGCAGTATAATTGACACAGCACACACGTGCCATGGAAAAACAAAGATATGATTGCCTGCATGTGCCGTCCTGTGCACCCCAATGCAAACATGCTAGATTAATTCACTAGGCATGCCTGCACGTACACCACTGCACATGTACAGTCCCTGAGGAGTTAACTGCACACCTCAAGGGCAATCAATACAAAAAATATCAAATACCACAACCAGGAAAGGGCGAAATAAAATATGACATGCCAACATCTGGCTAGGGGGGGCAGAAAACAAGAAAAAAATGTCCATCTTGGACCAGAGGCCTGCGGGGTCCAACCAGGAGGGGGGAGGGGCAGGGTGCACGTCAACACCCACATGTGTGGATGTTGAAAAAAACAGTTCCATCCATTGGTTCATGCACCGCACAGCTATCATGGATTCGGAGGGCTGTCCCTGCTGTCGCCACTTTCCTGTGTAGAATGCAAAGGTGGTAGTGGTAAGAGAGGTTAACCATGTAGAGCCCTGTCCTGGTCCTCCATGGCAGCAGCCAAGCAGGACCAATATTAATGCATCTGCAACGTTAAGCCTTGGTGGTTTGCATGCAACACCTCACGGGATGCACAAAGTTCCTGCGAGATGGTATGACTTAAAGGTTGCATCTGCTGTTGGTACTGTGTACTGCAGGCTGCCTCTAGCACTTCCAATGAAGCTCTGAGGGCCAGAAAATCTTGCCTCAGAGCCTGACGGTCTGCAAGCAGGGATGCCTACAGAGACCTCAGATTGGCCCGTCGGCTCCTGCTGGTGGCCTCTATGTGCAGCCTGTGTGAGCAGCATGTGGACTGCAATGCTCGCAGCTGGTGCGCTACCTGTGTTTCTCAGGAGAACATGGAATTGGTCACCCTATCCATGCCCTGAGCCAACATCTCAAATGAAGCACCCTGTTGCTGTGCAACATGCAACATTGACTGCTCCCACACTGTCTCACCAGCCGCGACACCTCCACCACGTGTGCGTGCCCCATGCCTGCCTGTCATGAGGCCTACCCCCGGGCATCTGGACCAAGCCCATCCGCCCCGGAAGCAGGCATCCAGACATTTAGTAAAACCTCAGAAGCCCCGGCTAGAGGCTATCTGGGTTCAGTCCTGGCACCTTAGGCGCCAGGCTCATAGTAGGAATCAGTCCTGGCGCCTAAGGCGCCAGGCTCATAGTCATTACTTACCTCAGGCAGACCATGCTGCACATGCATCCAGGCCAACGTGAAACCGGGAAGGGACTATTTTTCTGCAAGGACTATTTTTTACTTGGGTGTGGTTCTAGGGACTTCTTACCTGGGACTACTTTTGAGGCTATTTAAACCATGCCCGATCTACAAACCACGCTTCGCGTTATTCTGCATTTTGCAACGTAACGCTCACCGTGCCTGCGAACCTGCATTCAGTCTTCTGCCACACCCGCCTCGCATCCGGAGCTCCTAGAAGAAAGGGACAAATAGGAGAAGAGGTTAGGTTACGGACATTAATCTAATTCCTTACCTGATTCAGGATCTTGCACCATTCCGAGCCTGAAGGGACATTACTTCGACACGTGTCGCTTCGCAGCTGCAGCGCCGCTCCATTCTCACCAGTCCACAGCATCTTCGACTCGGCGCTGCCTCCATCATTTTCTTCGGTGATCTTCAACACCTGGAGAAAAAAGACAAAGGAAAGCGAGGTGAGCCTAGAGAGACTACAAAGACAATCATTTTTCCACAAGGCTTACCTGATTTACCACCAGAGGCATTATCCTTCAATACGCCGCATCTTCTTACGCCGCATCTATGAAGGGAGGACAAAACAACAAGTTAAACTCATGCAACTTTACCGGATAGTGTTGGGTAATACAGACTCTTACCTGAACGCCACCAGCAACCTCCAGACAGTATTTGTTGCCGCAAAATCACCAAGGGGTACAAGAGTGAGCATTGGACATATTGAACTCTTTAAACTTGGTAAACTCCGGAGTCAATAATCTTCCAGAACTCCAATACCTCAAACCAGTGAAGTAACTGGTATCTACGTGCCCCTGCAAGCCACACAGGATGGAGAGCTCATCCATTAAAAACATAAGGTGAGGACACTAAGTGGGAATATCGGAGGTGGCCAGCGGGGAGAGCGGGAGCAGTGGGGAGGGGTCTGCACTCAAATCCATGGGACTAAATCCCTTTCTCCATCTACAGGAGAATATTCCTACGAGTCAAGCACACAAGACTAGGCGGGTCCGTCCAGACAGCCATCTTTGCCCTACGCTTCACGTTGGTGGAGGCCGCTGCTGTCCGGGTTCGATCGACGCCCCTGTGGGAACCAGGTGAGCGTAACACTGCCAGACCCAAGTGAGCATGGCCCTTGATTTGAAGCCGCTGTCTATGGATGCAGGACTGCATCCCTCTCTTGGTCACCCGTCCCAGGACCGGAAGCCAATACAGTGGACTGTGGCCTTCCAGCCTTAACCACCACAGACTGATGTGGCAAAACTGACTGGCCCTGTGAGGGGATGTGACCCCCTGCAGACACACGGGCTACAACACCTCCAACACTTGATGCACTCACCTCTAACAGCATAGAGGAATGGACATCTGGTTCACCACCAGAGATACTGGTATTTTTGGATTCGTACACATACTGAGTCATGACTCGGATGGACTTTAGCAGCAGTGGATTCTCATGGGCTGCCAAAACATGTCCTCCACTGGTGCTGTCTTGGGGTTCAGGCTCCCATTCCTCCTCTACCTCCTCCCCTGAATCTGGTGGATCATCACCTGCACATGGACACATAAAGACATGAAGAATCATGTTAATTGCATCTACCACATGGATTGTCCTCACAATGCTGTCCTGCAACACATTGCCATACATGTTAACATGCCATAGTTTTCATAAACAATCTATGTACAGAAATCCTTGAGATCATGGCGTATGCAGACTTGCCACCACACCCTATGTCCCTGACCATGTAAGCACTGCACACATTGCCAACAGACGTGTATCTGTGGACGCACATCCCGTCCCATGGCACAGCAAACAGTATACTTAAACATGACATTTCTGACTCATCAAGTGGATATGCAACATGACATTAACCTACAGGAGAACATGTTCACACATAATTATAGCCAAGTCCACTACAACTACATCTAACACCAGTGCACCACTGTGAAAATGCCCCCAGTGTGGTGTCCCAGTTGTGTGATGTGGAGAGAGTGATGACATGTCCTGGGAGATGAGGGGACAGTGACACACAAGAGGCACAGTGCTATGCACCCATGGGGGGTGTGTTGAGTGTGGCAGGTCAACATGGATGACTCCTGACAAATATCTTACAAGGGGGTCACTGCCATAGCTGTGGAAGGGGTTTGCACAGTGTAGTAAAATGCTATGTCACTCATGGCACAATGTCCCACATGCTGCAATGTTAATCGAAAGTATGGGTAGCGTGAAACCACCTATGGACTGTGTGGATGGAAATTCTACTACATGCAGTGCATGATGTGTAACACGTGCTTCATACACAAGCACTTGACTGGCATAGCTGAGTCACTAACATCAGTGATGTGCATAGCCAGATGCCACGTTGTGTTGGCATGCTGGAAATGTCTTTTAGTATCTGACGGTTGTGGATGACTACTGTCCCAAAGTCATGTTCAACCGATGTGCAGTACATGGTTTGTATGCACTCTGCAGTACACTAAGCACAGGTCAGTAAACCATGACATGGTTCCCCCACGGCAGTCACACAAATGCAGGCAGAAGTGCTACACAATCATACACATTTATTTAATCTACATACACATATTCAGGATGCACATGCTTCATCACTCACTGGACGTTTCCTCGTAATATGTCAGGCCTCCCACGCCTTGCAGCTGCTCCACATGAATCAACTCGGTCATCACCTCCTTATGTGGTGTGAGATTGTGCTTCTATGGTGACCCCCCACCAGTCACCAGAGCAGAACAAGGTTGGCACCCAGCTCCTATTTGGTTCGGCGGTGGAGGTCATCCCAATGCTTCATGACCTCACGAGCAGTGTGCCTCTCACTCCCCAAGGCGATGATGCCATCCATGGCTAGCTGCCAGTGGACCATACGCTGAGCAGGCATGTGTGCTCCCTGGCTGCATGCACATGTCACGGTGGTGGTCTTGCACGTAATGCACAACGAAGTGGAGTTCATCATCATTGAAGCGCCTCTTGCTGAACGTGGCTGTCTCCTTTTCAGTGCTTTGGGATTGAGCCTTTCCCTGTTCTGCATGCTTTTGCCTCCTGGAAGTGGTGCAGACCCTATGTGGCTAAGACCACTCATGGCAGTAGAGGCTGGACCACTAGTGGCCTGGGCCATGCCATCACCCAATGATGTTGGGTCAGTATCTGGCCTTGCAGGGTCCTCAACCTGGGAGCTGGTTCCAGGGCCTTTAACGGTACGTTCCTTCCACCTAGATGCATCGACATCAGCTGCCCCTGCATGACCGTGGACCTGGACTGGTGTCAACAGATACTGTTGTAGCTCCCTGACCCTGGCAGTTGGGGACAGCAGCTGCATCTGCAGGTGCCTCAACATGGGAGCTGGGTCCAGGGCCTTTGACTGTACGTTCCTTCCCCTTGGACGCACGGACATCAGCTGCACCTGCGTGTGTGTACCAGAGGGGGGGCAACAGATACTGTTGTAGCTCCCTGACCCTGGTGGTTTGGGAGAGCAGCTGCATCTGCAGGTGCCTCAACCCGGGTGCTTGGGAGAGCAGATGACCCTGCAGATCCCTGTCCCAGGGTGCTGGGGACAGGTGTTTTGTGTGGACCACCCTTCCCCTTGGACACGGGGACATCAGCTGCCCCTGTGTGTATGTGTACCTGTGGGGGGGACACCAGCTACTGCTGAACCTCCCTGACCCTGGTTGAAGGGGAGAGCAGCCTCACCTGCATTTCCCTGACCCTGGGTGCAGGGGACAGCAGTATCACCTGCAGCTCCCTTACCCTGTTGGGGGTGGGGCACAGTTCTCTCTGCACAATCCCAACCCCGGCCACCTCTGCCACCTCTCGCTCTTGGGGCCTTCCCACTCATGGTACAGATGGATTTGTACAGTAGGAGGCACAACAAACAATTGTCCTAGGCAATAGGAGTGAGAGGTAGGGTATGTGATATAAAACTTACTAGTGTTGTCCAGCAAGGCTTAATATTACCCCTGGTGAAAAAAATGAACGGGGCGTGTAATGCACAGGCACCCCAAACATCAAAGATGCATGGACACAATCCCTCGGTAGCTCCTGTGAAAAGAAAAAGCATTAGCGATATGTTGCGGCACCCAGCAACACAAACATGCGTATGCGAAGCCCGCAAAAGCCACTGTGATGTTAATAATGGGGCTACAGGATACACAGGGGCACCCAGAGTCTGAATAATGCATACGTGACCCAATGTTAGCCTCAGAAAAAAGAAAAAGCCACACTCGTGTGCACAGAGGCAAATCCCCCTACCAAAATAAGAAGCTTACACTGTCACAGTAGTGATCAAATTGCGTGGCACCCCAAAAATCTCTGAAGTCCACTCCTCTGTCTGCTCCAATTTGCACGTGTGGTTTAATTTTGTCCTATGCACTCCTTTATATCCAATCTGAATGCCAACACCCTGCACGTGTCACGTAACTTACGCGATGAGGCCCTTTCCTCTGATTTCACATGTAAGCGCTGATTTTGAACGCGCATACTAACCGTCACTCTGTTTCCGCCTGCCCACACAAGAGACACGGAAGACCCACGCTCCTACCTGTGAGCCTTTTTACCTGCCTCCTACTACCCTGAGCTGCCTCCTGCGAGCCAGCTGCTGCTGCCTGCCCACTTGGTGTACCTGCTGCCCGGCTGCCCTGCAATTTGAGTGCCTGCTGTCCAGCCATTTTCAGTGCTCCTGTCCTTGGCCCTGTGACCACCTCAGCTGATTCAAAAGAATCCCAACATGCCAGAACATAGCCACTACTACACAGCCCAGCCCAAGAACCACCGTGCCCACTCACACATAACTCGGATGTTGCCATGTCTCAAAAAACATCTTCAGCGGTTAGTGGAAACCCTGTGAGGCAAAGGGCTGTCAACTTCAGTGCCAAAGAAGTTGACATCCTGGTGGAGCATGTCCTGGGGCATTATGATGCCCTTTTCCACGCCCCAACACAAGTCGGCAAGGAAGGACGGGAGATGATCTGGGACCGGATCGTGGATGCCATCAACGCAGAGGGGGTGGCATCCTGTGACTACCACCACATGCACAAGCGCTTGGAGGACCTCAGATCCAGGACCCACAACAAGGCCCTGTGCTTCCTCCAGGCTGGTGCCAACCAAGGGGGCGCAGGGGCCAGTTGAACAACACCGACATGCGGGTCCTGGAGAAATTCTACCCAGCGCTACACACCCAGGTCAGCGATTTCCAGCTCCATCTGGAGTCATCAGGTGAGTGTCCATGTGTTTCTGTGCTCCACAGTGCATGTGCATTTTAATGTATGGTGGTAGTGAGCACCTTGGGCATACAGCAAGTATGCCTCTTGTACGGATGTCTGTGTGCATGCCCCAGCCAGTGCTCTACATGTGTTCAGTGAACCATGTGTGATTTCAATGGTCTTACATTTGCATTGTGTGTTATACTACAGCATTTCACTATGTGCAACCTCATGTGCATGCATGGTGTTCATGTGTATGTGTCTAAGATGTGACTGTATGACTGATCATCACTCCTGGATGGATGCAACATGTGGTCTGGAGGGTTGCCCAGAGCATTGCCAGTGGTTAAGATTAATTCTAAACCTTCCAGCCATCACCTCTTTGTTTTTGCTATGTCACCCCGAGTGGGACGGTTATGCCCAGACGTGGGTCCCGTGCCTGCTGGGCCTAGAGACCCAAGCTACTCCTCTCCAATGAGCCCCAACAAGGGCGAAACATGTTTGGGGATGCTTGTGGTCTCGTGCAGAAGGGATGTGGCCTAGCAGTTCGGGCTGGACTGCCCCTTTTGGGGTGGGGCCAAGCCTGATTTGCATATGGTCTTTCCCTTCTGTAATGGCTTGGCAGGCGAAGAACGGTGGTCTGGAGGGTTGCCCAGAGCATTGCCAGTGGTTAAGATTAATTCTAAACCTTCCAGCCATCACCTATTTGTTTTTGCTATGTCACCCCGAGTGGGACGGGTATGCCCAGACGTGGGTCCCGTGCCTGCTGGGCCTAGAGACCCAAGCTACTCCTCACTGATGAGCCCCAACAAGGGCGAAACATGTTTGGGGATGCTTGTGGTCTCGTGCAGAAGGGATGTGGCCTAGCAGTTCGGGCTGGACTGCCCCTTTTGGGGTGGGGCCAAGCCTGATTTTCATATGGTCTTTCCCTTCTGTAATGGCTTGGCAGGCGAAGAACGGTGGTCTGGAGGGTTGCCCAGAGCATTGCCAGTGGTTAAGATTAATTCTAAACCTTCCAGCCATCACCTCTTTGTTTTTGGATGCAACATGTGCCTTTCAATATGTGACCTAGTCATGTTGTGTGATTGCTGTTGAGGGGACTCTGATGTGATTGCTCAATGCACTGTTTGAGGACTGTAAGGTGATGTGTGTGCATGACATTTGTATGAGCCCAGTATGCATGTTTGTGTAGCATGTGCAATTGATAGTTTGTGACAGTGCCATGTCCCCGGATGGGATTGTCTGGTGTGAAGGACCGACATGTATGTGTATGTATGTACCTGTGTGTTGTGGAGGGTGATGAAGGTTGTACCCTGCAGCAGTGTACTTCATGCGCATATTTTTTGTTCCAAACACACATAGGTGCAGTACCCTGATGTTTATTTTCTATGTCTACTTATCTGCAGTTGCGTTGGAAGAAGAGGGCGGAGAAAGTGCTGAGGAACAAGGCAGCATGGATGCCTCCACCAGGCAGAGATGCAAGGCCCAGTCACGCCACCTGGGCATGACATCATCGGGGAGCAGGGAGGCTGGTGCCGCGTATCAACCATCGGCCACAGCTGCTGAAGGGAGGTCCAAGAGTGCAAAGGTAGACGTGGACTCCTCTGCAGTGGGGGGGGGGGCAGATGTGAAAACACAGGGGTCATCCACTGCGGAAGACGCTGGGGAGGCATCCAGGTTGGCAGGGGAGAAGGAGAAGAAGGAGGGGGCCATATTAGTCCAGTCCCTGGGGCCCGGCCAGTGTGGTGAGGTGGGTGTGACTGCTACAGTCCTGTCCCAGGGGCATAAGGCTGTGCAGATATGATATGATGTGATATGACATTTATAACATGCCTAAACACAGGTGTTGCAAGGCACTAGATCACTGTGGAGGTACCAGTGCAAAATCCTGGCCCTGGTTCAGCGCCTGCAGCAGTATGCACCTGCCAGCATGCCCCAGGCCGTACCCATCCACAGGTGTTGTTTGTTTCCACCCAGACCGACACCCCAATGCCTGCGAAAGTTTTCATTCGGGACAGAGTGGTATGCTTACTAGTCAGAATCGGGAAGCGTACCATCGTCTTTTGTAATGATGTGCATACTTGCACACGTGTGCTTGCACATCATCACAATGACGTCTGGTATCTCCTGAACTGGCTAGTAGCATTCCTGGTCTCGAATTGGATGCATGGGCTGGCCACTTATGCAACCCCCTTTTCGTCTTGCTCATCTGTGCACCAGTCGTCCTCCCTGGTGCCTTCCAGCCCAGATACAACCAGGGCCCCCTGTGCACCAGTCCCACCCATGTCGGCCCGTCCGTTGGAGCTAACATTTCTACATGAGTTGATCCATGCTACGACAATAGCTATGGCAATGGAGCGAGAGCAGGCACCCAGTAGCCGGGCATGGGCCAGACACCCCTGGCTAGTGTCATCGGGCCGGAGGGTGTCCACATGAAGCAGGCACTGGGCGCTATGGCAGCAGCAGGCTCTGAGGAGGCTGCTATGTACTCAGGGCAAACCATACAAAAGGGGCAGGTATCAGGCATCTAGCAGGATGCAAATGTGGACCTCAGATGGAGGATGTCTTCCGTGTTCATGCGATACGGGCAGCAAGTCCGTCAGAGAGGTAGCGGGCTGAGAAGGCGGTAATCACAATGGCCAGGGCGGGGATTGCACTGCGTCGGGCAGAGAGGCGGGCTGCCATCCTCAAGGATACTTGCAGGGAGTGGGAGGGGATGGAGGGGTCCATGCTGGTGGCCCTGCAAGCCCTCGAGGAGAGTACCGAGGCCCACCTAGGGGAAGTAGACGAAGTGCTCGATGATGACCTGGCCAAGCATTGAGTGACATTGGTGACAAGGAGGACTAGCAAGCTGCCTGTGTACATAGTTTTGTTGATATAAGTACCCTTTGATTTTTATTTTTATTTGGAGCTTGGATTTTGGACATTACTCCATTTTTGTACATAGTTGTTTATGTGTTGGTTTCCTTTTATGAGTAGACTCTTTGGACCATCGGCCATTTTTATATTGTATATAGTTTTTTAGCATGTGTTTTAGCAACCCTCTACAGAATGCATTGTTGCTATTTTGTTATTTTTCCAATTGTAAATATTTTTATGAACATGACAATTTTAATTATTTTCTTTTTTCAATGGACATGATTTATACTTTAATGTATGGTCTGTATGCAAGGAATACAACTGTTATATCTTTATTTTTTACTCTCACAGTCATTTTTTATTACAGTTATTTTTGCGGTGTGCCTGTTTGCTAGTCCATTTAGTCACAATGATCCTGCACATTTTTAGTCATGTGTATGGTTGTTTACTTGCTTGTGTAATGTTCGGGGTTTATTTGCAGGGTGAGTATATACATGTGGTGGTGTATGAAGTGGGATTTGGGTGTGCATGGGCAAATGGCATTTCCTTTCACCTGTGCTGCATCACTGTGTATTATCCCTTACTGTGATTGTGAGTAAGGTGGGTGGGATGACTGTGGGAGTGTAACATATTCAGGTCATTTGCACATGATTTGCTTGATGCTGGGTAACACACAGGTGGTGCTTTCCCCTTCACCAGCATGTGTTTGTACAGTTATCATCACCTCCGGTGTTGGTCAACCTCTTGCACTGGGATAAACCATTGGCATTTCTTTGTATTTAAACATTGGCTTCCCAATGCTGTAGTCTCTGTGCATGGTGCACAGTCTGATTGCCATTTTCTTCACACATGGGAGCACCAGTGACGTGTTTGTTATGACATCTCTTCTAGATATAGCAGCTCAATGAGGCTCAGGTTGTGAGACACCTAACTAGTGTTTGTTCATGTGGCACACATTGAGGGTGTTGTTGATTCTGTCATTGTAGAACTGTTTGTCCCTGGGAATTGATGACATGACATTGTCACATGGCCAGCAGGGCCTCACGTTTACATTGACTTGTTACATGTCTATGTTGGGATATGGTGGTGGAAAGCCATTTTGTTTGAGCAAATTCCACGCACATGGATGTGGCCCAGGTGAATGTATTCATTTTGCTTTGCGGAATACATGTTCCTGTGGATATTCTGGCTATTGTCACAACACAGCAGTCAAGGTGCAGAACACAGAATCGATGGAGTGAAGATGTGTCACTATGTCAGGGTACAGCATACAGGTGATGTGCCGTCTGGAGGGGGCTGCCTGCAGGGTGGGGTCACAGGTGATGTGGGCTGGAGTATCCCATGTGGAAGTGGCTGCCTGCAGGGTGGGTTCACGGGTGATGGGGGCTGGGGTATCCCATGTGGAAGGGGCTGCCTGCAGGGTGGGTTCACGGGTGATGGAGGCTGGGTATCCCATTTGGAGGGGGCTGCCTGCAGGGTGGGGTCACGGGTGATGGGGTGGGGCTATCCCATGTGGAGGGGGCTGTCTGCAGGGTGGGGTCACAGGTGATAGGGGCTGGGCTATCCCATGTGGAAGGGGCTGCCTGTAGGGTGGGGTCACGGGTGATGGGGCAGGGGTATCCCATATGGAGGGGACTGCCTGCAGGGTGGGGTCATGGGTGATGGGGCTGGGCTATTCCATGTGGAGGGGCAGCCTGCAGGGTGGGGTCCCGGGTGATGGGGGCTGGGCGGGGGTATCCCATGTGGAAGGGGCTGCCTGCAGGATGGGGTCACGGGTGATGGGGGCTGGGGAATCCCATGTGGAAGGGGCTGCCTTCAGGGTGGGGTCACGAGTGATGGGGGCTGGACTATTCCATGTGGAAGGGGCTGCCTGCAGGGTGGGGTCACGGGTGATGGGGCTGGGGTATCCCATGTGGAGGGAACTGCCAGCAGGGTGGGGTCACAGGTGATTGGGGCAGGGGTATCCCATGTGAAGTGGGCTTCCTGCAGGGTGGGGTCATGGGTGATAGGGGCTGGGGTTTCCCATGTGGATGGCGGTGCCTGCAGGGTGGGGTCACGGGTGATGGGGCTGGGCTATCACATGTGGAGGGGGCTGCCTGCAGGGTGGCGTCAAGGGTAATGGGGCGGAGGTATCCCATGTGGAGGGGGCTGTCTGCAGGCTGGGTCACGGGTGATAGGGGCAGAGATATCCCATGTGGAGTGGGTTGCCTACAGGGTGGGACCATGGGTGATGGGGGCTGGGGCATCCCATGTGGAAGGGCTTCCTTCAGGGTGGGGTCACAGGTGATGGGGGGTTTCCCATGTGAAGGGGGCTGCCTGCAGGGTGGGGTCACAGGTGATGGGGGCTGGGGTATCACATGTGGAGGGGGCTGCCTGCAGTGTGGGGTCACAGGTGATGGGCACGGTGGCACCTCATGTGGAGGGGACTGCCTGCAGGGTGGGGTCACTGGTGATTGGGGCTGGGGTATCCAATGTGGAGGGGGCTGCTTGCAGGGTGGGGTCAAGGGTGATGGGGTCAGGGGTTTCCCATGTGGAAGGGTCTGCCTGCAGGATGGGGTCATGGGTGATAGGGGCTGGGGTATCCCATGTGGTGGACGTTGCCTGCAGGGTGGGGTCACGGGTGATGGGGCAGGGGTATCCCATGTGGAGGGGGCTGCCTGCAGGATGGGAGTCATGGGTGATGGGGGTTGGGGTTGGGGTATCCGATGTGGAGGGTCCTGCCTGCATGGTGGGGTCATGGGTGATAGGGGCTGGGGTATCCCATGTGGAAGGAGGTGCCTGCAGGGTGGGGTCACGGATGATGGGGCTGGGCTATCACATGTGGAGGGGGCTGCCTGCAGGGTGGGGTCAAGGGTAATGGGGCGCAGGTATCCCATGTGGAGGGGGCTGTCTGCAGGCTGGGGTCACGGGTGATAGGGGCAGGGATATCCAATGTGGAGTGCATTGCCTACAGGGTGGGGCCATGGGTGATGGGGGCTGGGGTATCCCATGTGGAAGGGCTTCCTTCAGGGTGGGGTCACAGGTGATGGGGGGTTTCCCATGTGAAGGGGGCTGCCTGCAGGGTGGGGTCACAGGTGATGGGGGCCGGGGTATCACATGTGGAGGGGGCTGCCTGCATTGTGGGGTCACAGGTGATGGGAACGGTGGTACCTCATGTGGAGGGGACTGCCTGCAGGGTGGGGTCACAGGTGATTGGGGCTGGGGTATCCAATGTGGAGGGGGATGCTTGCAGGGTGGGATCAAGGGTGATGGGGTCAGGGGTTTCCCATGTGGAAGGGTCTGCCTGCAGGATGAGGTCATGGGTGATAGGGGCTGGGGTATCCCATGTGGTGGAGGTTGCCTGCAGGGTGGGGTCACGGGTGATGGGCAGGGATATCCCATGTGGAGGGGGCTGCCTGCAGGATGGGAGTCATGGGTGATGGGGTTGGGGTTGGGGTATCCTATGTGGAGGGTCCTGCCTGCAGGGTGGGTTCATGGGTGATGGGGGTTGGGGTATCCCACGTGGAAGGGGCTTCCTTCAGGGTGGGGTCACGGGTGATGGGGGCTGGGGTGTCCCATGTGGAGGGGGCTGACTACATGGTGGGGTCATGGGTGATGGGGGCAGGGCTATCCCATGTGGAGGAGGCTGCCTGCAGTGTGGGGTCACAGGTGATGGGGCAGGGGTATCCCATGTAGAGGGGAGTGCCTGCAGGGTGAGGTCACAGGTGATGGGGGCTGGGCTATGCCATGTGGAGGGGTCTGCTTGCAGGGTGGGGTCACGGGTGATGGTAGCGGTGGTAGCCATGTGAAGGGGGCTGCCTGCAGGGTGGGTTCACAGGTGATGGAGGCTGGGGTGTTCCATGTGCAAGGGGCAGCCAGCAGGGTGGGGTCATGGGTGATGGGGGCTGGGCTATTCCATGTGGAAGGGGCTGCCTGCAGGGTGGGGTCATGGGTGATGGGGGTTGAGGCGGGGGTATCCCATGTGGAGGCGGCTGCCTTCAGTGTGGGGTCACGGGTGAAGGGGGCTGGGGTTTCCAATGTGGAGGGGATGCATGCAGGGTGAGGTCACAGGTGATGGGGGCTGGGGCGGGGGTATCCCATGTGGAGGGGGCTGCCTGCAGGGTGGGGTCACGGGTCATGGGGGCTGGGGTGGGGATATCCCATTTGGAAGGAGCTGCCTGCAGGGTGGGTTCATGGGTGATGGGGGCTGGGGTATCCAATCCTGCAGGTTGGGGTCATGGGTGATGGGGGCTGGGGCGGGGGTATCCCATGTGGAGCAGGCTGCCTGCAGGGTGAGGTCACGGATGATAGGGGCTGGGGTATCCCATGTGGAAAGGGCTGCCTGCAGGGTGGGGTCATGGGTGATGGGGGCTGGGCAATTCCATGTGGAAGGGGCTGCCTGCAGGGTGGGATCACGGGTGATGAGGGCTAGGCTATTCCATGTGGAGGGGGTTGTATGCAAGGTGAGACACAGGTGATGGGGGATGGGGTTTCCCTTGGTGAGAGGGCTGCCTGAAGGGTGGAGTCACGTGTGATGGGGGCTGGGCAATTTCATGTGGAAGGGGCTGCCTGCAGGGTGGGGTCACGGGGATGGGGTGGCATATCCCATGTGGAGGTGGCTGTCTGCAGGGTGGGGTCATGGGGGCAGGGGTTTCCTATGTGTAAGGGCTGCCTGCATGGTGGGTTCATGGGAGATGGGGGCTAGAGTATCCCAACTGGAAGGGGCGGCCTGCAGGGTGGGATCACGGGTGATGGAGGCTGGGCTATCCCATGTGGAGGGGGTTGTCTGTAGGATGTGGCCACAGGTGATGCGAGCTGGGTTTTCCCATGTGGAGAAGGCTGCCTGAAGGGTGGGGTCATGGGTGATGGGGCAGGGTATCCCATGTGGAGGGGGCTGCCTGTAGGGTTGGGTCAGGGGTGATGGGGGCTGGGGTTTCCCATGTGGAGGAGGCTGTCTGCAGGGTGGGGTCACAGCTGATGAGTGCTGGGCTATCCTATGTGGAGGGGGCTGCCTGCAGGGTGGGGTCACGGTGATGGGGGCAGGGTGGGGTCATAGCATGTCTAGCAGGGTATGTGCCAACAATGCCAAAGCGCCTGCAATTCAGACATTGTTTGGAGTGCCACAAGGCGCCAGTCTGTCACCTTGCATCTATAACATCTTCATGTCCCCTTTCTTTGCCCATCTGGCCCATGAGGGCATCCTCTTTTCCAACTATGCAGATGACACCCAATGTGTCATCCCTCTTACAGGCCAGCATTCGGAGGATGAAAAAGAACTTAATTGCATCTTTGCCATGATAGAACAATGGATGATGTTGAATAATCTTGCACTCAACCGCAGCAAGACAGAACTCATGGTTGTAGGATCTGATAGCATCATAGCCAACTTGGACTCAACTTACAAACATTTCCAGCTGGGAGATGCTCTAATTTCCACTCTTCCCAAGGTTAAAATCCTAGGCGTGGTATTGGATCAATCACTCAAGATGAATTCTTATGTGGCCAGTACCGTCTCTTCCGCCAACTATTATATTAAATTGTTATCCCATCTGCGTCCATACATCTCCCAAACCAATGCTGAGACCGTCGCCCGAGCCATTATAGGCTCCAAACTAGACTACTGTTGTAGCCTATTAGCAGGCTCCATTAAAAAAATCATCAAACGCCTTTAGGTGGTTCAGAACGGATCTGTTAGAGTGGTATCCGGTCTTGCGTACAGGGTACATGTCTCGGAAGCACATCGAGCACTACACTGGCTGCCCGTGGAATCAAGAATCTCCTTCAGACTTATGGTCATCACTTTTAAATGCCTTCAGGGCAAGATGCCCTCCTACCTGCAAAGGTACATTGGAATAAAATCTTCTGCCAGAAACCTTCAGTCCAACAACCGGAACCTGCTCCAGCAGCCCAGAGTCAAAGGCAAAAAGGCACAATGTGGTGCTTTTGCCTCAGCGGCACTGGCACTTTGGAACACTCTGCCTGACCAACTGAGAAATTCATCATCCCTGAATACATTCAAGAAGGGCCTTAAAACCTTCCTCTTCAAATAGTTGCCCCTGGTTTTCAGTTACTTTTTTCCATTAGATCGTTCAGCCTCTCTATCTCCCCTTTCTTCTATGTTTTTTTGTCTGCGCCCTCACACCTATGGGTTTATGGTGCGCCATACAAATGCTATTAAGTAAAGTAAAGTAAAGGGGTATCCCATGTGAAGGGGGCTGCCTGCAGGATGGGGTCACAGTTGATAGTGGCTGGGTTATCACCTGTGGAAGGGGCTGCCTGCAGAATGGGGTCACGGGGATGGGGGCTGGGGTGTACCATGTGGAGAGGGCTGCCTGAAGGGTGGAGTCACGTGTGATGGGGGCTGGGCAATTCCATGTGGAAGGGGCTGCCTGCAGGGTGGGGTCACGGAGATGGGGTGGCATATCCCATGTGGAGGTGGCTGCCTGCAGGGTGGGGTCATGGGCGATGGGGCAGGGGTTTCCCTTGTGTAAGGGGCTGCCTGCATGGTGGGTTCACGGGAGATGGGGGCTGGGGTATCCCAACTGCAAGGGGCTGTCTGCAGGGTGGGATCACGGGTGATGGAGGCTGGGCTATCCCATGTGGAGGGGGTTTTTCTGTAGGGTGTGGTCACAGGTGATGCGAGCTGGGGTTTCCCATGTGGAGAAGGCTGCCTGAAGGGTGGGGTCAATGGTGATGGGGCAGGGTATCCCATGTGGAGGGAGCTGCCTTTAGGGTTGGGTCAGGGGTGATGGGGGCTGGGGTTTCCCTTGTAGAGGAGGCTGTCTGCGGGGTGGGGTCACAGGTGATGGGTGCTGGGCTATCCTATGTGGAGGGGGCTGCCTGCAGGGTGGGGTCACGGGTGATGGGGGCAGGGGTATCCCATGTGAAGGGGGCTGCCTGCAGGATGGGGTCACGGGTGATGGGGATGGGGTATCCCATGTGGAAGGGTCTGCCTGTAGGGTGGGGTCACGGGTGATGGGGTCTGGGGTATCCCATGTGGAGGGAGCAGCCTGCAGGGTGGGGTCACATGTGATGGGGGCTGGGGTTTCCCATGTGGAGGGGGCTGCCTGCAACGTGGGGTCAGGGGTGATGGGGGCTGGGGTTTCCCATGTGGAGGGGGCTGCCTGCAGGGTGGGGTCACAGGTGATGGGGGCTGGGCTTTCTCATGTAGAGGGGGCTGCCTGCAGGGTGGAGTCACTGGTGATGGGGTGGGGGTATCCCATGTGGAGGGGCTGTCTGCAGGGTGGGATCATAGCTGATGGGGCTGGGCTAACCCATGTGGCAGGGGCTGCCTGCAGGGTGGGGTCACGGGCGATGGGGGCTGGGGTATCCCATGTGGAGGGGGTAGCCTTTAGAGTGGGGTCACAGGGGATGGGTGTAGGGGTATCCCATGTGGAGGGGGCTACCTGCAGGGTGGGGTCACTGGTGATGCGGGCTGGGCTATTCCCTGTGGAGGGGGCAGCCTGAAGGATGGGGTCATGGGTAGTGGGGGCTGGGGTATCCCATGTGGAGGGGGCTGCCTGCAGGGTGCGGTCATGGGTGATGGGGGGTGGGGAGGGAGTATCCGATGTGCAGGGGGCTACCTGCAGGGTGGGGTCACAGGTGATGGGGGCTGGGGTATCCCATGTCAAAGGGGCTGCCTGCAGGGCGGGGTCACTGCTTATGGGAGCTTGGCTATTCCATGTGGAGGGGGCAGCCTGAAGGGTGGGGTCATGGGGGCTGGGGTATCCCATGTGAAGAGGCTGCCTGCAGGGTGGGTCATGGGTGATGGGGGCTGGGGAGGGAGTATCCCATGTGCAGGGGGCTGCCTGCATGGTGGGTTCACGGGTGATGAGGCTGGGATATTCCATGTGGAAGGGGCTGCCTGCAGGGTGGGTTCACGGGTGATGGGGGCTGGGGTATCCAATATGGAGGGGGCTGCCTGCATGGTGGGTTCACGGGTGATGAGGCTGGGATATTCCATGTGGAAGGGGCTGCCAGCAGGGTGGGGTCATGGGTGATGGGGGCTGGGCTATTCCATGTGGAAGGGGCTGCCTGCAGGGTGGGGTCATGGGTGATGGGGGTTGAGGCGGGGGTATCCCATGTGGAGGCAGCTGCCTTCAGTGTGGGGTCACGGGTGAAGGGGGCAGGGGTTTCCAATGTGGAGGGGATGCATGCAGGGTGAGGTCACAGGTGATGGGGGCTGGGGCGGGGGTATCCCATGTGGAGGGGGCTGCCTGCAGGGTGGGGTCACGGGTCATGGGGGCTGGGGTGGGGATATTCCATTTGGAAGGAGCTGCCTGCAGGGTGGGGTCATGGGTGATGGGGGCTGGGGTATCCAATCCTGCAGGTTGGGGTCATGGGTGATGGGGGCTGGGGCGGGGGTATCCCATGTGGAGCGGGCTGCCTGCAGGGTGAGGTCACGGGTGATAGGGGCTGGGGTATCCCATGTGGAAAGGGCTGCCTGCAGGGTGGGGTCATGGGTGATAGGGGCTCGGCAATTCCATGTGGAAGGGGCTGCCTGCAGGGTGGGATCACAGGTGATGAGGGCTGGGCTATTCCATGTGGAGGGGGTTGTCTGCAAGGTGAGACACAGGTGATGGGGGATGGGGTTTCCCTTGGTGAGAGGGCTGCCTGAAGGGTGGAGTCACGTGTGATGGGGGCTGGGCAATTCCATGTGGAAGGGGCTGCCTGCAGGGTGGGGTCACGGGGATGGGGTGGCATATCCCATGTGGAGGTGGCTGCCTGCAGGGTGGGGTCATGGGGGCAGGGGTTTCCTATGTGTAAGGGGCTGCCTGCATGGTGGGTTCATGGGAGATGGGGGCTAGAGTATCCCAACTGGAAGGGGCGGCCTGCAGGGTGGGATCACGGGTGATGGAGGCTGGGCTATCCCATGTGGAGGGAGTTGTCTGTAGGGTGTGGTCACAGGTGATGCGAGCTGGGTTTTCCCATGTGGAGAAGGCTGCCTGAAGGGTGGGGTCATGGGTGATGGGGCAGGGTATCCCATGTGGAGGGGGCTGCCTGTAGGGTTGGGTCAGGGGTGATGGGGGCTGGGGTTTCCCATGTGGAGGAGGCTGTCTGCAGGGTGGGGTCACAGCTGATGGGTGCTGGGCTATCCTATGTGGAGGGGGCTGCCTGCAGGGTGGGGTCACGGGTGATGGGGGCAGGGTGGGGTCATAGCAGGTCTAGCAGGGTATGTGCCAACAATGCCAAAGCGCCTGCAATTCAGACATTGTTTGGAGTGCCACAAGGCGCCAGTCTGTCGCCTTGCATCTATAACATCTTCATGTCCCCTTTCTTTGCCCATCTGGCCCATGAGGGCATCCTCTTTTCCAACTATGCAGATGACACCCAATGTGTCATCCCTCTTACAGGCCAGCATTCGGAGGATGAAAAAGAACTTAATCGCATCTTTGCCATGATAGAACAATGGATGATGTTGAATCGCAGCAAGACAGAACTCATGGTTGTAGGATCTGATAGCATCATAGCCAAATTGGACTCAACTTACAAACATTTCCAGCTGGGAGATGCTCTAATTTCCACTCTTCCCAAGGTTAAAATCCTAGGCGTGGTATTGGATCAATCACTCAAGATGAATTCTTATGTGGCCAGTACCGTCTCTTCCACCAACTATTATATTAAATTGTTATCCCATCTGCGTCCATACATCTCCCAATCCAATGCTGAGACCATCGCCCGAGCCATTATAGGCTCCAAACTAGACTACTGTTGTAGCCTATTAGCATGCTCCATTAAAAAAATCATCAAACGCCTTCAGGTGGTTCAGAACGGAGCTGTTAGAGTGGTATCCGGTCTTGTGTACAGGGTACATGTCTCAGAGGCACATCGAGCACTACACTGGCTGCCCGTGAAATCAAGAATCTCCTTCAGACTTATGGTCATCACTTTTAAATGCCTTCAGGGCAAGATGCCCTCCTACCTGCAAAGGTACATTGGAATAAAATCTTCTGCCAGAAACCTTCGGTCCAACAACCGGAACCTGCTCCAGCAGCCCAGAGTCAAAGGCAAAAAGGCACAATGTGGTGCTTTTGCCTCAGCGGCACCGGCACTTTGGAACACTCTGCCTGACCAACTGAGAAATTCATCATCCCTGAATACATTCAAGAAGGGCCTTAAAACCTTCCTCTTCAAATAGTTGCCCCTGGTTTTCAGTTACTTTTTTCCATTAGATCGTTCAGCCTCTCTATCTCCCCTTTCTTCTATGTTTTTTTGTCTGCGCCCTCACACCTATGGGTTTATGGTGCGCCATACAAATGCTATAAAGTAAAGTAAAGTAAAGGGGTATCCCATGTGAAGGGGGCTGCCTGCAGGATGGGTCACAGTTGATAGTGGCTGGGTTATCACCTGTGGAAGGGGCTGCCTGCAGAATGGGGTCACGGGGATGGGGGCTGGGGTGTACCATGTGGAGAGGGCTGCCTGAAGGGTGGAGTCACGTGTGATGGGGGCTGGGCAATTCCATGTGGAAGGGGCTGCCTGCAGGGTGGGGTCACGGGGATGGGGTGGCATATCCCATGTGGAGGTGGCTGCCTGCAGGGTGGGGTCATGGGCGATGGGGCAGGGGTTTCCCATGTGTAAGGGGCTGCCTGCATGGTGGGTTCACGGGAGATGGGGGCTTGGGTATCCCAACTGCAAGGGGCTGTCTGCAGGGTGGGATCACGGGTGATGGAGGCTGGGCTATCCCATGTGGAGGGGGTTTTTCTGTAGGGTGTGGTCACAGGTGATGCGAGCTGGGGTTTCCCATGTGGAGAAGGCTGTCTGAAGGGTGGGGTCAATGCTGATGGGGCAGGGTATCCCATGTGGAGGGAGCTGCCTTTAGGGTTGGGTCAGGGGTGATGGGGGCTGGGGTTTCCCTTGTGGAGGAGGCTGTCTGCAGGGTGGGGTCACAGGCGATGGGTGCTGGGCTATCCTATGTGGAGGGGGCTGCCTGCAGGGTGGGGTCACGGGTGATGGGGGCAGGGGTATCCCATGTGAAGGGGGCTGCCTGCAGGATGGGGTCACGGTTGATAGTGGCTGGGTTATCCCCTGTGGAAGGGGCTGCCTGCAGAATGGGGTCACGGTGATGGGGGCTGGGGTATACCATGTGGAGAGGGCTGACTGTAGGGTGGGGTCACGGGTGATGGGGATGGGGTATCCCATGTGGAAGGGTCTGCCTGTAGGGTGGGGTCACGGGTGATGGGGTCTGGGGCATCCCATGTGGAGGGAGCAGCCTACAGGGTGGGGTCACATGTGATGGGGCTGGGGTTTCCCATGTGGAGGGGGCTGCCTGCAACGTGGGGTCAGGGGTGATGGGGGCTGGGGTTTCCCATGTGGAGGGGGCTGCCTGCAGGGTGGGGTCACAGGTGATGGGGGCTGGGCTTTCTCATGTGGAGGGGGCTGCCTGCAGGGTGGAGTCACTGGTGATGGGGTGGGGGTATCCCATGTGGAGGGGCTGTCTGCAGGGTGGGATCATAGCTGATGGGGCTGGGCTAACCCATGTGGCAGGGGCTGCCTGCAGGGTGGGGTCACGGGTGATGGGGGCTGGGGTATCCCATGTGGAGGGGGTAGCCTTTAGAGTGGGGTCACAGGTGATGGGTGTAGGGGTATCCCATGTGGAGGGGGCTACCTGCAGGGTGGGGTCACTGGTGATGCGGGCTGGGCTATTCCATGTGGAGGGGGCAGCCTGAAGGATGGGGTCATGGGTAGTGGGGGCTGGGGTATCCCATGTGGAGGGGGCTGCCTGCAGGGTGGGGTCATGGGTGATGGGGGCTGGGGAGGGAATATCCGATGTGAAGGGGGCTACCTGCAGGGTGGGGTCACAGGTGATGGGGCTGGGGTATCCCATGTCAAAGGGGCTGCCTGCAGGGCGGGGTCACTGCTTATGGGAGCTTGGCTATTCCATGTGGAGGGGGCAGCCTGAAGGGCGGGGTCATGGGGGCTGGGGTATCCCATGTGAAGGGGCTGCCTGCAGGGTGGGTCATGGGTGATGGGGGCTGGGGAGGGAGTATCCCATGTGCAGGGGGCTGCCTGCATGGTGGGTTTACGGGTGATGAGGCTGGGATATTCCATGTGGAAGGGGCTGCCTGCAGGGTGGGGTCACGGGTGATGGGGGCTGGGGTATCCAATATGGAGGGGGCTGCCTGCAGGGTGGGATCACGGATGATAGGTGCTGGGGTGGGGGTGTCACATCTGGAGGGGTCTGCATGCCGCGGATTGCGATTTATCTGGGGCTCAGATAAATCTGGCTGGTGGTATTCCGGGCCTTGTGTGGGAGGTCACGCACTTTCTAGGGCAGGGCACAGGATTTGCAGGGTGTTTTTGTGTGATTACATTGAGATGCGGCTGGAGATTGCAATGTATTTTTGCGTGATTACTCTGGGGTGCAGACAGGGATCACTGGGTGTTTTTGCATGATTTCCCTGGGGTGTGGCCGATGATTGCGAGGTGTTTTCATGTGATTATGCTGTGGTGCAGCCAGGGATTGCAAGGTGTTTTTGCACGTTTATGCTAGGGTGTGGATGGGGATCGTGGGGTGCTTTAGTGTAATTATGCTGTGGTGCGGCCAGGGATTGCAAGGTGTTTTTGTGCAATTGGGCTGGGGTGCGGCTGGGGATCGTGGGGTGTTTTCACACGATTACCCTGGGCTGCGGCCGGGGATTGCATGGTATTTTTGAGCAATTTGCCTGAGGTGCGGCTGGGGATCACAGGGTTTTTCCACGTGATTTTGCTAGAGGGGCTGTATGCTTGTCCAGGTATGGTGCGCAGTATTGCGCCTTGCTAGGCATTTCACTTGTTTTTTACTGTGCGTGGAGGCATGTTGGGGGCATTACTCGCGCAGCTTGCTGTTATTTGCACCACGGCTACTGATGCCTCGGGAAATCCATCAATGCTGCACAAATATTTCTCTGCACCAAGGCTGGCACAGACTCCTTCTCGGCGCGCCGCCCTTGTGTCTTTTATGCACCAGATTCTATGAATCGGGCTCAAACCTCCTCTCTAAACCTTTTTGTTGGACCTGTAACTATTGGCCCCAGAGCATTAGCTAATGCAATAACCCTCACCTGGCTCACAGATTAATGTTAAACAATTATTTTCTGCAACACAGATGTGCAATACATTACACACTTAGACTGAAAAGACAGTACTTCCCTCAACCCATGTGTAAATTAATTTTTTTTTTATTGAAATCTAATATGCATAAAAGAAATAGTTAAAATATATATGTTCTTAAATCTGCAAATAGAAATCTGCAAGTTGGTGAACAATAGCACACTCTAAATAACTCAACAAATACACCGTCTCAGAGTTTCCGCTGCGAATAAAGCTGTAAATATTATCCATAAGATTGACAGATGTTTACATAAACAACACAGTAAGCATATGCACAGTGTGACTTGTGCAAACATACGTGCATTATGATTAAGAAATACAAAATGTTTATAACCAAACATATAAATAACATTATATGTAATGCCATAAGTGTTTCATCCACGTCCACATAATCGCTTTTCTTTTTTTTAAAGAAGGTGAGAAAAGATTGCCAATAAAACACAAATCATTAGTATAACAATAAATGTGGTAGTCAGGTAGACTTATCCCAATCCTTAGCTGCACCACCTACCACAGCAACCCATTTGTGGCATAGATCACAGATAACCCTCATAATTTAGACATTAGCAGCCGGTAAAACTAAAACATGTGGAGTTGAGACAGCTGCCAAAGTC
The DNA here is from genome assembly GCF_040938575.1 of Ambystoma mexicanum. Lineage (NCBI taxonomy): Eukaryota > Metazoa > Chordata > Amphibia > Caudata > Ambystomatidae > Ambystoma > Ambystoma mexicanum. The sequence continues at coordinate 974,641,017 of NC_090922.1, forward strand.
AAGGGTTCATTAAAAATGATGGTGGTGTGTTTGAAGACTCTGGGTGTTCCTAGCATAGGTGGAGGTTGATTCTACACAACCAACGCTCACAGCTACAGTGAGTCTCGCATCAGATGATTTGTGATGATTGATGTTCCCAAGCTTTCTGATGGACCATTAGAAGGGCCACATCTTAGTGTTTACTTGCACACTTTTAGACATGTTCAGATGTCCAACTGGTGAGGAAAACATAAAAAAACTAAAATGACAACTCTAAAAACTCAATGCTACAAAAAATGAAGCCTCCTCTCTGAACCTCCCTTGCTTTTCTAATGACTCTTCTAATAGAGTGTTCCAGTGCTGCCAGTGTTTGAAGTCTCTGGCTGTCACAAAAGCACTTCTAATGGGTGCAGGTTGATTATGTACAACCACGGCTCACAGCTACAGTGGAGATATGAGACCACACATCAGCCAAAAAAGGCTGCAGCCCTGTATGGGCCAGACCATCTCATGCAATTTCCAATACGCATCATTCATTGTTAGGGAGAATTCTCAAGAATCTGCTAATTTCCCTTACCTTTTGAGACCCCCAGCAACTTTGCTGAATTTCTGGGATTTGATATTTTTACCTGGGAAGAGTGTAGGCTTTTTTTCCCACTCGTCCATGTATTTTGATGTGTGTTTCACTTTTGTGTTCTTTGGTTATGGAGTTTTAAGACAACTCCATAGGCATCATCTTTTTCTGTGCAGTGGCACAGGGATCTCTTTCAGACTTCCCAAGGTTTGGATACCTTCTCTGAGACTGACTACTGTCTCCAAGAGCATGTAAAGTTAAATTGACTTTACTAATCTATTTAAATGTACAGACCCAGCACACACTATCTTCCTATAGAGTGCTGGCTGGAGGGGTTGCCTAGCATCTGCTGAGTCAAAACACACACGTAACTGACAAATGTTACCCTTTCCTACTTTTAATGGTTGGTGGCAGTGGTTTAGATAAACTTACCATGATTTATACCGACCGTGAAAAACGGTAGCCAAATAACGGGTCAGCCATGTTTTTCAACATGGCACCCAAGACCTATCTGTAAGAACAGACTCCGGTCAACTTTTTTATGCCATTTCTTTTAGAAAAGGTCCTTCTTGTGTTTGTCTCTGCGCGCCAAACCAGATTTAGTCCCTTTGTTCGTTGGCCTTTGGCGGGCTTCAGTGCTGAAGCCCTCCTCTCGTGCATGAGTGTCTGGGGTGGACAGGATGTGAGGGAGGTGCCCGAAACTCCCCGTGCATAATCTCCTAGGAGACCTGAATGCACTCTGGAGTGATTGTCCAGCTGGCTGTCCGACAAGGATAGCCAACCTGCTGTGTGAATGACAGCCAGGTTAGAATGAATGGGGGAAAACTGTTTAAAAGCAGGTCTCTGGGACTTGGAAAGCAGAGTCGACCACTGGAACGAAAGAGCTGAAGACGAGCTGAAGGGAGACGACTGCTGCTTCTCCTGGATGACCGGTGAAGCCCTTTTGCAGGTCCGAATTGCCTGAAACTGCAATCGACAGAGAAGCCCTTCAAGGGTAACTTTTTCCCTTGAGTTTTGTGGGAACATCCAACTCGTTAGCCACCTTGACAACATCCCCATCTGGTCGAAATTTCATCAGAGTGCCGTTGAAAACCGAAAAGCCATAGGGAAGGAAACCAGCTTGTGGTTTTAAAGGCACTCACACCTTAAACTGACATCTTGCTAAAGCTTTTGGCCTCATCCCTGGGCAGTGCAGGAACCTCCCGACATCCTCCATGACTGAAGCTCAGCAACAGCGAAATCTGCTCGAACTCCCAGGAACAACTGCCACAGCTACAGCTCTTCTTCATTAATAAGGTACTGTGCAAACGCGGTCCGGAAATCTTTTCGGCCATCAAGAAAGTGCATGAAACTTTCCTCAACTTTGAAGGCTTGTCCTTCCCTAAACATTCGTCCAACTTTTCGCCTAGCCAAATTCTTCTAAACTCTCTGGCAAAAGACTTTACCGTTACTACCAAAACTGTGCTATCCAATACAAAGACACTGAACTATTGACTTTGGCCCAGGCCTATGAGATGGTTTTCTGGTTGTAGTTACTGAAACCCTTTTCCCTGCCTATGAATGCATTTGTGCTGTTGATTCGCATAACCTTGTCTTTTTACCCCTTTTAAAAGTATATGAAGTACTATTTTGCTCCCACTTCATTGGAGAGCTAAACTTGTTCAGTTACTTGCCGGTTGTGTATTAGTGGTTTATTAGTGTGTGAAATTGAGCTGCTCTTGCTAGTGTAATGTTTTCTAACTGACTGAGTAAATAAATGTATATTTTTTTTACCAAGAAACCTTGAGTTAGTGTCATTTGAATCACTGTATTAGTTTGTTCTTTGTGTAACTTGTGCTACTGCTCACTTAAACTCTTGAGATAATTATGGCTGCTCAGCCATCGCTACCACTTTACTGTGTAGTACAGGCTTGTACCAAAGGTGAAATCGTGCTTACACTTTTAGTACTAATTGCATGTAGTGTTCCCAAAGGGTACTGCATGTGATTCTGCCTATAAATTGCACACACCAGCCACCGGCGGTGCTTAGCCCCAGGAGCCTGTGCATCTGGCATATCTACAGCAGATGCCTGCGGCTGGGCGCATCACTACTCCTTTCCAGATGCTATGTAAGTTCATTCGTAGCCTTTGACTATCTTTGCCTTGATCTTCTTGCTTCGAGTAACCCTACTGTCATACTTTGTAGTGTTTCTGAGTCTTTTGCCGACGGCTCACACGATTCTCAGCATTCAGACTTTTACTCCGTTAAGTCAGAGTTTGGTCAGTGTTTCACGATCGGTAGTATACCCTGAAAGTGTTTATTCCTTCAGATTGCAGGCGGGATCACTTTCACCAGTATTAGGCTAAGCGTTAGTGGTAACCCTTCCTTGTTAAGCTCCACTCGTTCAGCAATTCGTATGGACATATCCTATATTTTCAGCCTGCATGCAGTTTATGTGAGAGTCCTAGCAAGCACGATTATCTTCAGCTCCAAGATAAATCTGCTACTCATGTCCTTTGAGCAACCCAGAGACTCCTCCACAGTTGAATATCCGCTCCACCTCTTGTGATACCTACACCTTATTCCTGTCTCTGATCTACATTAACTGTCTCTATCACTGCTTTCCAGGACATGGTCACAGTCCTTCCAGATTGTCCCTTACTGAGAACCCTTGCACCGCAGCATCATATTAAGTATAGGGGAGACTCTAGACTGCACGCAACTCACCTGTGAAAGCTGCACTTCAAGATACGTCAATCCCCATTCCAGTCTCCATGGTTTGTTTCCGTAGAGGGTTTCCCAGGGTCCTCTGCGCTCCGCAGAGCCGGTTCCATAGGCTGAGGTTCATAGAGCTCCAGGGAGGATTCCTTGCCCTCAGCTGCTTCATTAAACCCAGGTTGGTGAGTTTAGTTCCATATATTCCATTGTTTATAAGGCTGTCTATTACACATATGACAGCTATTCACGTTATAAACAAAGCTACAGAAAGCTTCAACTTGCAAACTTGGTCCGTGGACCTCTATAACTTTCAAATTTCACTTGCTGTCCTCAACCAACTGCCCTACCGCTAGACTAAAGTAATTTTCAATTATTTTAACCTGCTTTTTGACTGCTTTTCCTTTCCCATTACCCTCACCTATAACCAAGGTTATCGCTTGCATCAACAGAAAAGCAAGACAGTGGCTATTTCATTTCTAAAAACACCAAGTTTTGGTTAAATCACCAAGATATTTCTATCTATTTTTTGGAAGGAGCACTCCGTTGTCTGTCAAATATTCAAAAACTAGAGCATGGAATAACCACAAACCATGCATGGATCACGAGTCAATGCTTAGTGCCCAAGTTGTTTTCAAACCTTGCACCAGGCCAAATCAACTGTCAATGTCAGTCCCATGTTTCATCCCTCATGGCCATGGCAAATGGCAAGACAGTTTTGGCCATGATCACTGGCCATGGCCGCAGCCCAAAAGCCCTACAGATCAACTCAGCACCACCTTCCCATACCCCAATCTGGCTACTTATCCTAATCATTTCAAACTACATATTGACCCTTACAGCAGGCCAGACCCACTGCCAATATCAAACCCATATACCATCCCTCATGGCTATGGCCAGTAGTCAGATTGTTCAGAGCATAGCCATGACCAAATCACAAAAAGCCCAACAAACCCACAGTTCCACAACCCAAAAGACCAACTCAGAACCCCCTTCCCATAACCTAAACAATCTGGCTAATAAGCATGACCACAGCCCAACTTATCAAGTGATTCATGGAATTATTTGCGCCGAAAAACAGTGATATGTGCGCCATTCTGCCCGCAAATCCCTGTTTAAGAAATGGGGATTTGCGGGCAGAATGGCGCACAAATCCCTGTTTTTTGGTGCAAAAATTCCACGAATCAGCCCCTTAATTTGACCACTAGCCATAGCCACAGACCAGCACCACCTTTATTAAACTAGAACCCATGCTCACATTTCCTTTTTGCTTACATGATAAAACTCAGATCAACATATATACAATCAATATACATTAAATACATGACCATATGTATGGCTTTGGACTTCCACAACTATAAGAGACTAGAGGATGGAGACATATATTTTAGTCTTGGACCTATTTGAAACAGCCCTCTTCAAATCATAGCCTACAATATGGTATCATATGTGCAAAGGGTCCCTTGTTTTTCCATTTACAGCCAGTTTTTGCCCATAGATGCATGTCTTTTGCCAATTAAATTTAGACATACCACAGAAGAGTGTTGTATCAAAACATATCACAATTTTATTTTCATTAAAAAAAAATATATAGCATGTTTTTTGTTTTTTTTTATACAAATACACACATTTCATTGAGAACAATACTATTGGATTTGTTTCCTTTTGTATTTCTCTCTATTCTTTCATATAAAGAAAAATCTACTATGCTAGCAACCATTCTCTATGTCAACTCCTTAAGAAGCAATTCATTTTGAATCTAATGTGCTGTTCATTTTAATTACACAAGAAGATATTCTCTGTCAGTCTCATCTACTATGTTGTACCGACTGATAGTCTCTGTATTATTTTTGAATAGATGGCCTTTCCTTCATCCATTCTTTCAATACTCACACACACATACCCAACATGTTTCGTTCATCATCTCGACTCTCATACTGGTTTTAAGGAAATTCTCCAGGGGAAGAAAAACACCATAAGTAAAAACAATTTCTGTTTCCAAATTGCTTCTTGTCCTTAATTTTCGCTTGGTCTCTAAGTATCCTTTCTCGTCCATCTGTTAAAGCTCTAGGTCAACCTCTGGATGATGTTTTGCGGAAAAACAAGGTTTAAAGATGGCTCTATTAATCACCAATCTTTCGATGTAGTTCAATACCTACATCTCTATAAATATCTTAGTTAGATATCTGATGGGTTCATTAATCCCTATCATATTACTTTTTCACTAGTGCATCCTTTTCAGTCTTGTTTAAAAACTATCACAACATGTTACTGGTGCATCTGTCTGGTTAAGGTCATCTTCATCTTTCATTTAATTAATTTCTTTTAATTCCTAACAAACCTTTACTTTCATATAGAAGGAATCTCATAAATACCTCTGGGATATTTTCAATGGATTAATGCTCCTCCTCATTTGTCTGCCTGTTCTTGTTCTTCAATAGGCATTTCTAATGTTCCGTTTTCTTTTTCTAAAACCCTTTCCATTTCTTCTATTGTCTGTATTCTAGTAAAAAGAAAACAGGGTACCGTCTGTTATTCAGGTATCCTATTCATGTAGTCGAAATACTGTACCTTTTTTCCTCCTTATTTTCATTTACCTTGTTAAAGGTTATCCTTTCCCACAGCATTCAGCTATGTTGTTTGTTTAGATGTTTTTAAATGCTTTTTCTAGAGACTGGTTATTTAGGATTTTGGCAGACTTTAGGCGGCTTCTTGGTAGCTCCATGGGTTCAGGCTGCGGCTTGATTTTCAATTCCCTGTAATGGTAAGATATTAAGCATTATTGTTGCATACTAATATTATTCTAAAGGTATCTCTATCTATAACGTGTTGGCAGTCCTAATTCTATCGCTGTTCCAGGTCGAGTGATCTGCTTATCTTACCTTTGGCTGACTGCTGCATGACGTTTTCTTCCTGGGATGTGTCCCGCGGTCGAGAATTTCTACTTCTGCGTACTTTTCTCTATATTCCAGGCCATCTTCTTCTTTTCGGAGTTCGCTGTGGCCTCAGTGTTCTTTTTTTTTTCCTTTGTTGCTACGTGTTTACTGGAAACCGACTCGGAAGAGGCGCGTCTTCTTCTTCATTAGAGTCCTTCTCCCGCGTACACATCCACTGTCCGTCTACATCCAGCTGACAAATCTTGCATCTCTTCTGTCTGTATTCTTGCGTGTAATATATTCGTAGAGACGTCATACCATCTCTTTTACGTGTTTTAGGTCCTTTTTACAAGTGTGCTCTATATTCGCTTTTTTTTCTTCAGATATTACATGAAGATTGACTTTGTTTCGGTACCTGCGTTTGTTTATGTTTTTCTTACCCTGAAAAGTACTGGGTAAGTCTTCTAATATCAGGCTCAAGTTCCATTTGTACATTTTTCTTATTTTCTCAGATATCGTTTGTCATTGCCTCTACACCTGTATTTGTTTGTTTGTTCTCTCAGCTAAGCAGTGGGTCAGGCTGCCACAAACACTTCCATATGAACCTCATTCTCCCTGATCTCAAAAAAGGGGAGGTGGGGCATGGTTTCCACAGCATTTGATGTATCCAGACGTTGTTTTGTTAGTTCCTGAGTTAGTTCCTGAGTTAATCAGATCTCTCGTTTAGACTGTTTTCCACAATTTTTGTGAGGAAGATGAATTCTTTTTCCTTTTTCAGGAGTCTCTTACTGTCCATATTGATGTCATTGCTTACTTTCAATTTGAAAATAACTGACCATGTTAGTTCCTCTACTCTGTGTATTTTTTCTATAAAGTGCCCTACTAATGGTGCTGTATAGACATGATTCTTAATACAGCTGTTATGTTCTATTATCCTTGTTTTCACCTTTCTTTCTGTTTTTCCCACATAAAGATTTTTGCAAGGGCACCAGATGTAATATACCACGAATGATGAGTTGCAGTTTGTCAGGCTACATTGTTTCCATTTTGTCTCCAGTCCTATATACATTTCTGCTGTTTTTTTGGTTTGTTGGCAACATGTGCAATTTCCACATGGAAAATGGCCTATTGGGGCTTTTAAACCACACTTTTCTGTCAGCGTTGGTTGCTTTTTCCTTTGTAATGTAATGTTGTTCCTCATCAACTGATTTTTAATGGTTTTGCTTCTTCGGAAAGCAATCAAAGGTTTCTCTATTGGGTTACTACTTTTCTCCAAGATCTTCCAATTCCGATATATGATCTTTCGGATTCTATTCAATAGGTTACTGTGTCAAACGGGAAATAATATCGTACTTCCTATTGTAATGAATATATGTATATTGGCCCACGCCAAGCTGCTTATAAGTCACTTGCTAAGGAATCCGTGTTGCAAGGTCCTGACCTTAGAATCAATGTAGGCTGCCATTTTAGGTCAATCCGCCATTTTAGGTTCTCTCTGTAAAGTCACCCTGTGAGTTAAAATGTTGGACGATGTCATTCCGAAATACAACATGACCGTCTTGACCTCTGTGTGTAATTAATATGTAACTTGCCTGCAGGCTACTTGATGGGGTCGTGAACTGAGACCTTGTCCTTCGCTGACCTGTGTGTAAAGGATTACTCACACGAATGAAACTAATCCGGGAGCATATGTTAAGGACAATGTATCCAAATACTGAACTGAGAACACTTGTTTAACTACATTGTATTAATGTTTGAGAAGACTCTATGAGAAATCCTAAAATACACTGTTACCGTGTAGACTTGTTGGCGGATGTATTAAAGGCAAACCCTATGCATATAGATGTTTGAACTCGGCATGAACCCTAGATCAGTAATGTATTAGAGGAATATTAACCCGCAGTAGGGTTGGACATCATGTTTGCAAACTTATATAAGGTGGGACTATTCTAATGTACAGTCCCACTCCCTGAGCACACTGAACCACGCTGGAGTTCGTTGTGTTGTACTGAGGGCCGATAGCTATCCGTTACTTTTGCACTTTGAAACTGTTCAGTATAAAATAAAAGATCTTTGTATGTTGCTTTGTAACCTGTGTTCGGTGTATTTCCTTTTGGGGTACTCAGCCTCGATATTTTAACTTTGTTTTCACAGTTGGCACCCGAATAGGGACCCTCAAGATTGATGCTGGATTGTCGAAGGTTGACACGAGCTATCGGACCGGGATCGGACGGTGAAGGGAGCCCCTTCTGACGAGACGCAACACCTCATTAGCGCTGCACGACCCGATCCCTGGACGATTAGCTTGTGGTCCGAGACGGCATCTTGACGAGGGTCCACCTATCGAGGCAGGCAGATTTGCCGAAATCACCAAACACGAGGTAATATTAGTTAGGTAAGATTCTTTGCAATCCAATCGGACCTCCTTAGGATTGATCAGGTGAGTCGTGACCCGATTCTTAAATATCCTGATAATTTGATTTAGGCGTATTGTATCTGCAGACACAATTATTGACCGGATAACACCAATATTTTGATATGCCTGGGAAATTGTCTACCTGCTTCAGGGCGTAATTCCACAGCAATAGACAATCTTTGGAATTTAGCCGTCCAGCACCACAGGAGGGGTAACCGGCATGTACTATGTACTGTAAGCATGGCATTGGAAGTATAGTGTTTAATGACATTTGGCACAGACAAACCAGACATGCCTCCGAACTTCAGTGGCCAATCAATTTGAAATCCCTCGTATTGAGTATTTAGAGTCGATTCTATTAAAGAAAAAGGCTAGACCTGCAGCATTCGATGTTTTGCAGAATTGGAAAAAAGAAGCGTTACAGCAATTTAAGAGTAGGGAAAAACATGCGCACCGTCATAAGACGAACGCCGTAAAAGCATTATTGTATGACAAAGATAAACAGGCTGAGTCAGCTAGGAATATGGATAGGGCTTTCTCACTTGGTATTCAGAAAATCTATCCTTCCATAGATTTCCATGTTTCTGATTAATTTATTGACAAATTGTTAAATGAACGAAGGCCTGGTGCCTCTGCGCCACCTCCGTATGTTCCTCTTCCTGCTGCTTTGCCTCTTCCTGCTGTTATTCCTGCTCTTCCTGCTGTTGTTCCTGTTGTTCCTGCTCCTCCTAATGTTCCTCTTCCTCCATTTGTAGTTCTTCCACCTGTTCCTCCACCCCTTCCTATTGTACCGGTAACAGTACCTCCATTGGATTTGCCTGCTCCCCCTCTTCCAAGTGGTCTTGTACCGCTTGTGGTCGATCAGGGTGCGGGGTCAAGGGTTGTCACTTGTAATACTGTATCTCCAGAAAAGAAACATGAATTGATTGCATGGGCTAAGCATTGTATGGAGAGAGATGATCAAACTAACGTTTTTGCCACACTTTCTAATATGGATAATTTTCCTGAGAAAAATGTTTTCATTGAAAGTTTAGGGATTCATTTATGTGTAATGTGGGGTAAATTAAATAATACCTATCTCCCGCAAGGGTTAAGGGATCTAAACATGTTAGCGTTTTAAAGAGACACTTTGGAGAAAGTAAATGAGCATGATGAGAGGTTATTTGAGTATAGAAAGGAGTTGGAAAGGTTACAGAATGAGGATGACGAGGGGGAAAGTATGTATGTACAGAAACGGTTCCTTCCTTGTCGTAAATCAATATCTGAGGAAGTACGAATTTGTGCAAAAGACACGCTTAGATGGATTTCAGATATGTCGATAACTCCAGTTGAGGTATATGACACATACAGTCAGTATACGCCGGAAATGCAGAGGAAAGTGATACAGGTAATGATAGAGTACCTACAGGATGATTGTGTGAAGAGAAAAATTTGTTGTCCCACAGAGTTATTGAGTATATATAAGAGAGCTTTCTCACTTGACACTTCTTCAACGGCTTTAGAGCTCGACCTGGCTCTGCTGCTTAGTAAGCGTTCGGAGTCGCCTACTTTCAGTTGCCTATGAGAGAGGTTCCTCCGACATTTGTCCCGAAGGTTGAGATTGCGGCTGATCCTGCAACAGATGCAGTTGCTGTGACCATTCCTGCACATTATGTATCACAGTTTGTTCATGTCCCGTTCTCAACTATTAGACAATCTATTCCTGACATTAGGAAAAATCCGACAGGATTCTAAAAAGAAATGGAGTCTGTCCTGCAGTCCTCAGTATTCACCATGGGTGACATTGATTTGTTATTTCCTGTACTCCTGCTCGTAGATTTGTGGAAACAAGTTAGGATTATAGACGACCTACCAGGGTTGGGAGATACATGGGCTAACATAACTCGACTGGATGGAGAAAGACCAGCTGGTGAAAGACCGCCCCAGGTGATACTAACTTTGCCTGACAAAATCATTGTAAAATTGAAAACCATAATTCCCGAAAAAAGGGTTATTTGGGACACGCATACGGCCTGTGTCCAAGGGAAGTCTGAGGGTGCTACCGAGTTCTTCAATCGGTTCGAACAGGTATTCTCGGATTTCAGCAGACAAGACTTAGGCACAGAGTCTGGGAAAAGGTTATTTGTGGACAAATTTGTGTGTGGATTGCTGCCTGACATCCAGTCACAAATGATGTCTTCTGAGAGCGCTTGGCAGGCGAAGTCCCAATCAGAAGTACTGCACATGGCTCAGTACTACGAGAATCGTGTCAACAATGAAAAAGATAGAGTTGAGAAGAAAAAGGTGATTTAAAGACTAAATTATTATTACAGCAAATTGTTAGAGGCTCCAGAGGGGGTAGTTCGCAGATTAGAGGTCAGTATGTTCCACAAGGGAATGTGCCCTTGGGTCCTGTGAACATTAACCAGTGTACCTATTGTCGACAAGAGGGTTATTGGCGTGCACAATTCCCCGTCCTTTGACAGGGGTCGAATAACACATTTGGAAATATGGGTAGATGATCCAGAGGTCGCCCGGGTGTAGGGGGCCCTGGTAGAGGTCGGTTTACACAGGATCCTCAGCAACCTTTTTTCGCAGGATAATCAGGTACCAAGTGTGGATACTAGAAAGATATTTGATCATCCTTCTGCTGCTTACCTCTCTGAATAGCTTCCTTTTGACGATAATCTGTTTCGTTAGGGTTGCCCGAAGCAGGGTTTGGAACCTACACCTATTCCTGTTAATCAGAAAGGTCCCTAAATTGAAATGGTGTGGGAAATAGGAAACATCTGTTTTTGATAGATACCGGAGCACAGAAGTGTTCCATTGATTATTCTCGGGTTCCAAACGTTCCACTGTCAGGGCAAACCAATGTTTCTGTAGGGTTTTCTGGCACTTCGGTTGTTTGTCCAGTTTCTTTGCCGGTACCTATATCTTTGGGTCCCTTTACGGACCACTGTCCTTTTCTGTTAACTTTGAATTGTGGAGAGAATTTGCTGGTACCGACCTCTTTACTGAGATGTATGTTTCAAGGGAGACTGTAAATGCCTACGCAATGGATGAGGGTGTTGGGTCTGTACGGGATATCCAAGCCGATGCCACTTTAGAAGAATCCAAGAGGTGGGCTGAAGGCTTGTGGAAACTCAATGATGATGGGTGTTGGGTGTACATAGTCGAAGGGAAATGGCTACTCCCTGACACTTTTGTAATGATGATGGTCGTCATGGCCCATGGTCCTACGTATATATGTGCCCAGAAAGGTATGAAAATTTTAGAGAAGGTTTGGGCAAATGACAACATTTTGAAAATTGCCAAGCGCTATGTCCAGGACTGCATGAATTGCCTACAACACAATTTGGGAAAGGGGACATCAACTCCAAGGGGAAGTTTTGGGCCACCTTCTGTCCCCTTCGAAGTCATTCACTTCGATTTTATTGAAATGGAACGGTGCAACAATATGAAGTATGTATTAGAGGTCGGTAGCAGTTTGTCTAGCTATCTGATCAGCAGAAGCATTCCCTTTTCCTATATCATCTGTAATCTTTCGATGTGCTGCACATTTTACGACAGCTAACTGAGTAGGGAGCGCAAGCGCTGAGAACAGTTGTACTATTATGGAGCCATGCTGGATCTTTGTACAATGCGAAGTTAAGAACCCTCTCTCTGACCAAAGTCTCCCAAAGTTGTGAACCACGCCAAAAGCATACTGACTATCAGTATATATGTTTGTTGTAAGCCCTTCGGAAAGTTCACAAGCTCGGGTCAATGCTATAATCTCTGCGGCCTGCACAGAGTTATGCGTGATTCTCTTGGTTTGCACGACCGTGCTTAATGTGGTGATTGCATAAGCAGCTGTGGATGTACCATCCGGAAGTTGAAGCAGGAGCCATCACAAAACAGCTCTCCTTGCGGATTGTTCAATGGAGTGTCTTTTAGATCAATTCTACCCTTTGTCTCTTGTTCGGTAGTATACAGACAGTCAAGTGACTCTTTGTCGCCGCAAACCGTATCTTGCGGGAAAGGTAGGAGTTCAGCCGGATTAAGAGCACAACACCTCTTAATTTGGATGTGAGGAGCAAACAAGATCAATTCATATCTCGTCAACCGTGCGGAAGTGAGGTGTTGCGTTTCGATTCTATTGAGTAGAACATCTACAGAGTGAGGCACCATCAGGGTTAGATCATGGCCTAGGACCATTCCCTCACTCTGTTTTACAGATGCAGCAGCAGCAGTGACAGCTCGCAAACAGAAGTAAAAGAAAGGCATTGTTAGAACATTCTAAACTGCCTTTCATTGTCAGCTGCCCAGCAGGAAGGTCTTATGGTTGAAGCTCTGAAGATTTAGAAACTTTAGCTAGGCCCTTGTGCCTAGGATTTGTTATTTGGATCAGGAAAGTGTTGGAGAATTGAAGAAGAAAGTCAGAAACGTTCCGGTAAAAGAAAGAAGCAAGTTAAGTGACTTCATAATTTTTAACTGAACTTTGTAAAATTCAAGAAAGAGTTATATTTCTATACAATTTATTAACCAGTTCCTGTTTTCTTATTCTTTGTTTAAAGAGTAGTTTGTTTTGTTCTTTAAAGACATTATTTTTGGATTTCTTGAACAGTACTCTTATTTAATGAGCTGTGCAACATATTTGGCAAGTTGGTGTGTGGGAGCCTGTTAATTTTTTCAGCGTTGTGTGTTTTTTCGGCCGTATAAAAAATTTTGAGCACTGTACCTTCTTACGGTAACAGTGCTTTCTTTTAACGTCGGGTTAGCGCTAGAAATCTTACACTGTCTGCGCAAGTGACAGTGCTAAAAGATACGCGATCCTGAAATGTTATGTTTTATTTACTAACATTCGAACCTGGCGCACGTACCTCATTAAGCTGCCTCTTCAAGGATCAGTGTCCGGAGCTCAGTAATTTCCTCTTTCCTACTGGAACAAATAAAATTAAGGAGGGAGAAATACTGATCTGCCATTTTTGAACTCTATTTTCTGTTCCTATGTGCACACCATTCTAGAAGGAAAAGGAATATCTTCACGCATGCGCATAACTCTAGTCAAGTGAACGCTTCCTTGAAGAGCGATATTTTTACGCAAGAAAAAGATCCAATTAGTGAACACTCCTTTCTTTCCACATGCACAAACAATTCTAAAAGGAAGAAGCAAGAGTGTCATATTTGGAATTTGTGTTAAAGCTAGAGATTCACACAAAAGACGGATTTAGCACTTCCAGATAGGCGTGTGGGTGTTTTGGAATTTCAACTGCTAGAAGATTAATTCATGGAACTGAGAGAGTGAGCTAAAGGTAGCAGTTTTCCAATTCTGAATTGAAGAAGTTATTAATAGCATCAGAGACTCAGTAAGAAAACAAACACTTCCTCTAAATTATCAATAGAGGATATTCATGTATGGTGGCGTGTTTATTTACTCAATTCGATAAAGAGAAGTCAGAGCCTAGGAAAAGAAAGGTTAGTGACTAAAGTTTATTTGTTGTTATTTTATCTACAGGTTATAAAGAAGCTGAGCAAAACCTGAAGTTTATTATTTTGTCCCATTTTCCCCCTTTTCCTTGGGGATGCTCTCAGCTGAACTGTTTGTTACCAGTTAAGAGGTTAGCATCCAAAGGGGACTGCGGGGGTTCAGCAGCTTCCGCGGACAACATCCTGATTGAAGATAAAGCCTGACAGTCGCTGCTGTAATTCTGCAGATATGTTCGGCATTACAGATCGACAAACGGTTCCATTTGGCCAGACACGCTCAGAGCACCGGACTAGTAGAAAGACACAATGGTATCATCAAGAACAAGCTCGCTAAGACGTGTGTCGGCACTAAATTAAAATGGCCGGACACCTTACCGATTGTGTTATTAGCCATGCGTACAACCCCTCAAACTAAGACTGGGTTCTCTCCATTTGAGGTGGTAATGGGGAGACCTGCCAATATCTGGAATCTTCCTAAAAGTAGATCCTTGAAAAATGTTGAAAATGTACTTCAGATTATTGCAGCCAGTTGACTAAAAACCTGTATTTGATTTATCACCAGGTGCAAGAGGCTTTACCTGTGCGATACGAGGGCCCGGGCCACAGCATACGGCCTGGGAAATGGGTGCTCATCAAGGCATTTGAGCGTTCTTCCTGCCTTGCACCTCGTTTGCAGGGCCCATTCCAGGTCCTGTTGGTCACACAAATGGCGGTGCGTGTCTCAGGCAGGAAACACTGGATCCACGCGACGCATGTCAAGAGACTTCCTCACCCAGTGCCACACGATACAGAAGAAACAGAACCCCTCGCTAACGCTGCAACCAACAATCCCAAAGCAGTAAATAGAACTGAGAGTGCATCAGAGAATCTTTCTGAGCCCGTGAGGCTTGGGGAACCTGCCATTCTGTCTCCACACGCTCCAAAAGTTTTATTTCCGGAAACTGTCGTTTCAAATTCTGCATCTTCACTTGCTCCTGATACGTTGCTTCCAACGGGAAGTGACGACACATTGTTTCCGGATCAATCAGTACCGGGAAAAGCAAGGTACAATCTGCGTCCAAGAAGATAGACTTACGGCACGGTTCGGCTGTGCATTCAGAGAAGGAAAGGATCATCGAGGGCTTGTTTTTGCCCAAATTTGAGAAATGGGATTCTGTTGGCTAGGGTTGTGGAAGGACTTAGAAGTCGCGCAGCCGGGAGGTCACCAGCTAATAACATTGGGGTTTGTCGTTTGACGACTACAATGCCTGCCACCGCTACCGCTCGTATGGGACTTGTAAATGATCGTGTGAACAGCTGGGATAATGGACAAAGCACTTGGGCCCCGAAAACGTATTGCTGTGTTTTTATAATAATATTTGGTTTTATAATAGTCACTGTCTTAGGCTTATGGTATATCGAGGAAATTCATCCTTTAGAGTCCTTGTTACCGACTGAAAATGTACCCACTGTTCCTACTGCCTTTGTACATTTGCATACTCTGTTCCCTAGGGACTCCCAGCATAGACAAAGGTACCATAACAATACTCTGTAACTTATCATGAATGCTACGCATGTCATTTTCAATAGGTCCAACTGTTGGGTCTGTTCACATTTACCGCAACATGGGGATAAGGGGCTAGGTTGGTATATTCATCCTTTACCTTTGACAACTGCTTGTTATGCTTCTCTTAGAGCACTGTTCTTTGACCGTTGGAACGATAGCATCTCGGGGAACTTTGATGGTACTAATCTGAATAATTGTGAGAAACGTGTTCTGACTCCCCTGGGATGCTCGCTTTTCACAAATAGGAGTAAGCTCAACGTTGCTTCTATTAGGCCTTCTGATAGACTTTCTCGTCCCTTTCAATCTGTGATTTCCTTCAAGATGACTCTGATAGGCAATAAGGATGCCATGCCTCCTTCTTACACTGTTAACCATAGCCCCAATTCAGTTTCTTTCTGCATACAGAGGAATGGTACTCAGTCAATGGAAGATTTTAAAGGTTGTGCCAACATTGCAAATTTGACTGGGGAAGACAGACCTCTGTATTTAGGCGAACCTGTCTACTTTGTTTGCGGTAATGTAGCATTTCCATGGTTACCCAGGGATTGGCGGGGGACCTGTTATTTAGGGATCCTGTTACCTGCGGTGTTCATAGAGAGTACTATAGAGGTTTCAAAGGCCCGTCCACAGCGGGACGAGAATGGTGACACTCCAGCACAGGTCTTGGGAGATGTAGCAAAATCATTTGTGCCATTTTGGGGGCAAATAGCAAATTCCGAAGATATCAGAAGACTGGCGAGAGTACTGGAGAGAACCATCAACCGGACCACGGACATACTTTTTAATATGACATTAGAACAGAAAGCGATAAGACTAGTAGCGCTCCAGAACCGGATGGCATTAGATGTCATTCTGGCTGAATGTGGTGGAGTGTGTGGGGTCCGCTTGCTGTGTTTTCGTGCCAGATTCCTCCCCCAACTATCTTCAAAGCAATACAGAATCTGCATGTGCTTAGTTCAGAAGTGCATGTTCCCGAGGGAAACTGTGATTTTAGCACTTGGTTCTGGGACTTTTTTGCGATCTTGGGGTTGGAAGGTACTTTCGGTCTTGCTGATCATTTTGGGAATTCTGTTGTTTCTTTGTTGTTGTATCCAGTGTTTACCTAGTATATGTTCGATGCTAGGGGGATGTTGCGCACAAGCGATAGGTACAATGGGACATAACGTGTATGCCCCAGATAAAACTTCTAAGGAATATGTGTTAAAAGAAATTTTAGCCAATGATCTGATGGCAATAGATATTTCTGAAAGCGATTCAGGGTGCATGAACGATGATACATGGAGTTGTTTGCCAGGAGATCAGAAGTAGTTTAGCACTTGGCGTAGGCCAAAAGGAGGGTTTGTCAAACGGGAACTTATATCGTACCTCCTATTGTAATGAATATATGTATATTGGCCCACGCCAAGCTGCTTATAAGTCACTTGCGAAGAAATCCGTGTTGCAAGGTCCTGACCTTAGAACCAATGTAAGCCGCCATTTTAGGTCAATCCGCCATTTTAGGTTCTCTCTGTAAAGTCACCCTGTGAGTTAAAATGGTGGACGATGTCATTCCGAAATACAACATGGCCGTCTTGACCTCTGTGTGTAATTAATATGTTACTTGCCTGCAGGCTACTTGTTGGGGTCGTGAACTGAGACCTTGTCCTTCGCTGACATGTGTGTAAAGGATTACTCACGCCAATGAAACTAATCCGTGAGCATATGTTAAGAACAATGTATCCAAATACTGAACTGAGAACACTTGTTTAACTACATTGTATTAATGTTTGAGAAGACTCTATGAGAAATCCTAAAATACACTGTTACCGTGTAGACTTGTTGGTGAATGTATTAAAGGCAAACCCTATGCATATAGATGTGTGAACTTGGCATGAACCCTAGATCAGTAATGTATTAGAGGAATATTAACCCGCAGTAGGGTTGGACATCATGTTTGCAAATGTATATAAAGTGGGACTATTCTAATGTACAGTCCCACTCACTGAGCACACTGGACCACGCTGGAGTTTGTTGTGTTTTACTGAGGGCCGATAGCTATCCGTTACTTTTGCACTTTGAAACCGTTCAGTATAAAATAAAAGATCTTTGTATGTTCTTTTGTAACCCGTGTTCAGTGTATTTCCTTTTGGGGTACTCAGCCTCGATATTTTAACTTTGTTTTCACAACTGTATGTGTTAGAAAACACTATGCCATCTTTTTTTATTTCTCATAGATTTGTGTTGATATTCGAAGAGGGCCTCTCGATTGTTGTTATCTGCTCTTTTCATTGCTTTTTTTGTTAAACTTGTCGGGTAACCTCGGTTATGTAGGTGGTTTCTCAGTTTTCTCGCTCCCTCTCTATAGTCTTCTCTATTTTTGCTGTTTTGCTTGAACCTCAAAAATTGGCCAAAAGGCAAGTTGTCTCGTATGTGGACTGGATGGAAGATTTGGTAGTGTAGAATAGCATTCCGGTCAGTTGTTTTTTTTACATGGTTTAACATAAGATGTTCCATTTGTTGTATCTGCTTTTATTGCTCTTTACTGTGGTTATGAGTGAACTTCAGATGTTGATTTTGTAGATTGATCCATGAGAAGAACTGTAGCATTGTGTATTAATTTCCTTTCCATATCAGGAGTACGTCATCTATATATCTTTTCCATAGTTGGATGTTATCTTTGAATGGATTACTTTCTATATAGATGACGCTTTCTTCAATTGCCTCCATATATAGGTTGGCAATACTGGGGGCTAGCCTAGCCCCCTTTGCTGTTCCCTGTATTTGTTTGTAATAATTTCCATTGAAGTGGAAATAGTTCTCTGTGAGTGCTACTTCGGCATACCATAGGATCAGAGAGCTCTGGTTCTTCTTGTCTCTTGTTTCACTCAACAGTCTTTCCTCTAGAACATCCAATGAAGCCCGCTGTGGTATGTTAGTATAAAGTGCAACCACATCTAGGCATATGAGAATCTCTTCCTTGGGGTTGAAAGGTCTCCCTTCAATTTCTTTTATTAGCCGGGTCGTGTCTTTTACAAATGACAGCATCTTTTTGACCATAGGTTGCATGAATACATCTGCAAACTTAGATAGGGGTTCTAGAACTGAGTCACAGCCCCATACAATTGGTCTCCCTGGTGAACTAGTGTGGGATTTGTGGATCTTGGGGAGAACATAAAATTGCGGAGTCCTAGGTTTATCTTGTTGTAGGAAATCCGCCTCTTTTTTTGTGATCCAGTCTCTTTCTAAGGCTTTCGCCACTTTCAGACTAATTAGTTTTTCCAATCTTTCAGTTGGATTTACATCCAGTAGTTGGTAGTTGTTTGCATCATCAATTTGCCTCAAACATTCCATTCTTCTATGTAGTCTTTTCTGTTTGGCTTTGGACTTCCACAATAGTTAATGTCGTGGTATCTGCAGACAGAAAGGAATCCTCAGATGTATTCTTATACCATCAAATCTAGACACAAGCAATGCAGAAAAGCTAACTTTTTGGGGGAGGAAAACACGTATATTCTGTTCTTCCCTACCCATCCCTAACCTCCATGACCCACACAAGTCTAAATGTGCATTTTCCACTTTTTTCTAGCGCCTAGCGTGCTGATCGAGACAAACTGCATGGATCAAAAACCCAACATAGCCGCTCCTTCAATATATTTCACGCACCTCACATTCCTTGGTAGATCAATTGGCACAGTTGTATGGTAACCACGGATATTACACAGAACTCTCATTAATCCATGGGCATCCACGGACACTGAATGAGAAAGCGTGTAAAAGACATAGCATACATTTTTTTTACCTATTCTTTTTTTTAAAACACTGGCTGAGCTAACACCGAATTCACACCAAATTTACAAAGCACACTTTCAGAACCAGGCCTCCTATCTTTGTTCATGTTTGGTGCAAATCTGTCCACAGGTTTGAGCTGCAGTCACAAGCATAGTTTTTTTGCCCATTCAAGTTTTTCTGGATTTTGAAAAGGTTTGGGACCTGCCTACAACTTTACCCTGGAAGGAACTGCACCAAACCTTGCAGAGAGAGAGAGAGAGAGAGAGAGAGAGAGAGAGAGAGAGTGAGAGAGAGAGAGAGAGAGAGAGAGAGAGAGAGAGGGGATTAATGGCACCTCTCTCTGCAGAGGCACACTGCAATGCTGATGAATCACTTCTAAAATCAGAGTGAGTGCCAGGATAACTGCTAATCTGCATGGTTTCATGCGATGCATAAACCCATGATGGTGTAAGACTCGACACAAAGTCTCTGTCCATCCCTTGAGTTTCCATACAGGCTGGAGCTCTTTGAATTCACCACTTCTCGTGTTTTCCTCTCCTTTTGGTATTCGTCGATCTGCATTACTGAATCAATCAACTCCTGAAAGGAAGCTGGAAGACTAACCCTCACAAACTCGTTTTTAATCACAACCTTTGCACCCCTTCGAAACAACCCAATATCAAACCTCTCCAACCTACCAGTCTCTCAAGATAATGCCATTAAACTTGTCATGTAAGAGACATCTCCCATGGTATCATTGAGCAAACCTTTGGGTATACATGATGAAGCATGTGTGCAAAGGTGACCACCATAATTGAAGAGCTATCAATAATGGGGTCTCATAAGGTTGGAACTGATAGTGTGATCTTTGCCAGACGCGCAAGGGTTGAAGTAAGTAGGACAAGAAAATAATGAAAGAACTCTTTGTAAGGGCCTCCCAAGATTTTCACAGAATAGATTGAAATGCCCTTAAATACTAACTCTGAACATTCTGAACAGGCGGCCTTTTGGTAAACAGATTCTACCTTAGAGGAGCAGAATCGTGTGTGACAAACCATGAAACCTCTGCATTGTAGTGACCTCTGCATGTGCACCAAAATATGAATATGGATGTTCGTGAGTTGCAACATGCCAGGATTAGGATCTTGCCTTTTTCGCAGCACCTCTGGCATGATAACGTTTGTGACGTTGTGACAAATACCAGTGATCAAAGGATTCATTTAGCAGAGACCACGCAAGGCTAAACAGTTCAACAATCATTGTTGTGTAGAAAACATTTAGGAATAAAGTGCTTAGCTCCCCTCAGCCATCCAACTCATTATAAAATGGAGATAACGTGTTCCGTAGGGACGAAAAACTGTACCTTTTAAGCGTGGACTTACTTTAAGCCACAGAGTGTGTAATATCCTTCGGTGCTCAGCATAGCAGCAATGCACTCGCAGCTGCAGACATGACGTTAGAGAAATATGGCTGTGCAGTAGAGAATACTCTCTTCTTTTCTCCCTGCATTTGATAAACAAAGCCCGTTCTACTGCATTCTCCTGTGCTGGCAGCTCAAGGTCAAACCTATTTCTTAAAAGCTATAAGCTTTTTTGCTGTGAAATTATTGTTATCAGCCGATGCAGACGTAAAAGAAGATTGCCCACAACACTACCATTTCCCAGAGAAGTTTCTGGAGCAGCCTATGTTTCGCGGCCCTTTTGATTCAACAATAATGAATGCACCGTTCACCTCAAAATAATGTGTGACTTGTAATTGAAATTCTGTTTAGCACACAATCGTGAAGAACACGCCTGCTATAGAGGAAATAGTTCACGAAACTGTGAAAGAACTGTAAACTCTGTGTTTTGCAAATGACACGGAAAGTCTATCACAAATAACTCCTGCAAGTCAGACAACCTAAATGCATGACAGCAATTAAAGAGAAGACAAGCTATACTTTTGCTTTCAGTATTCAAAGAATGCAATGCAATCTTTCCATAGTTCTAAGCGGTTATTTTGTTTTAATGCATGCTTCCACTATAGAGAAAGTCAATTTGTGTTCACCGTATCTATAACAAAATCTCAAAAAGCACTTGATCCGTAATTTAGAAGCAGAAACATGAATCTATGTAATGAAAGAAATTCTAGAAAATAATGAAACATTTGATAGTTTTTTTCCAGAAATAATATCTTTCTGACAACGTTTATATTGTGTCAACTATTTCGGGGTTCCTATATACTTGTCGGGAATGTCATCCTTTGGGTTGGGACCAGGGCTTTTTGTAGCCCTATACAAAAATGTGTTCTAATTCAAGTTTACACAGGCCTGGCACATGCACAGCAACAGGCTCCACCTCCCCAAGTCCGCCACCGGACATCGTGCCTCAGTCCTTTTCGACCTGCCTAGGTCGGCTCCTGACTGAAAGCTAAGGCATTTTAGGGGAATGACATGAGGGCATATGGAAGAAAGGGAATAACCTTTTCCTGCCTCCTATGTCCCATCCTCTTGCCTCCATATTTGCGGAAAATTAAAAAGCACTTCTCTCCCAACATGTAGAAGGTCTATTTCCAATGTATTTAAAGATGCTCTTTAGAACTGACAGACCAAATTGAGCACCTGCCCTCGAGCTCATGTCAAGACAATAATGCTTTCATAAGGCCGAGATGAGGCAGAGTCGCTCGCTGCCTTGGTGATGGTGTCGCAAGGGACGTGCATTTGGAAGGCCACTGAGGCTGCTTTGTCTCTGACCAGGTGAGCATGATGCCCCTGAGGTTGAGAACGATTTTGTAGGGAGTAGCTCTCCAAAATAGCTGCCACTAGCCATCTGGAGATTGTAACTTTAATGGCTGACAAACCCTGTTTAGTGCCTTCAAAAGTTAAAATAGTTAAGGGGACTTCCTGAATTCTTTGGTTGAGTTAATGTTAATGTTAAAGACTATTTGTACCACGCACTATCACCACCGGAGTGGTCCCCTGGCGCTTGAGTCCGAATAAAATTTCAGAGTACTCCTGATGTCCAAGACATGAAGGACTCTTTCTGGTTCCGAGTCGGGGTTTGGAAGAAACACGTGGAGTAAAATCTCTTGGTTGATGTGGAACTCTGACACTGATTTGGGGAGTAAGGATGGGTGAGTGTGAAAACCACTTTATCACATTGGAAAACAGTGAACTGCTCTTCAAAGGTAAGAGACTGTTTCGTACTTATTAATCTAGCCTAAGGGACCGCGACCAGAAATGCAGTTTTCCAAGAAATCAGTTTTATTTCCATGTTAGCCAATAGCTCAAATGTTTTGTAGGACAAGGCTGTAAGAACCACATTCAGATCCCACTTGGGATGTGGAGGTTTGGCACGAGGGAAAGACGACAGAGACCATTTAAGTGTCGCTAGACCAGCGTATTTGAGATGGAAAAACACTGTACTTCTGAATTGAGGTAAGCACCCAGTGTTGATAGATAGGTCCTGCAAGTGTCTACTTTACTGTCAGAAGCTGCAAAGCCTGAGATAAACAAAAAGAAACCATCCAAAGATGCCAAAAAATGATTATTGTGTCTGCCCAGGCATAAGTGGCAATATCTGGTCCACTTACCTTTGTACTGAAACCTGGTAGATTCTTCCCAACCTTCTTGAAGAATCCTCATGTTCTCTTCCCAAAGGTCCAGATGATCTAGGGCCCTGACCTCAGGACCCACACTGCCAAGCTCAATGATTGTGGGCAGGGGTGGAGGATCCTACTCTCCTCCAGAGGTAGCAGGCATGGGTGAACCGGAACGAAGATAATGGTACCCTTTGCCAGAGTCAACAGATCCCAGAACCAGAATATGCCTCTGACAAGAGAAAAGAATGCTGCTTCCTGAAACATGCAGAGAGCTTGATGCAGTATAGAGACAGGGGCAAAAGCATATGCTGCCATGCCATCCCACAGAAGTTCCAGTGATTCCTCAATGGAATCCACTCCCTGCCCCCCTCTGGATGCATACATGGCACTGTATGCTAGTTGAGACTGTTGGCAAAGAGGTCCACCAGGGGAGACTCCCACCACAAGAAAAGGTTCTTGTCTACCTGTGGATGAAGCTGCCACTCGTAAATGGCCTTTGCCAGATGGCTCAGCTGATCCACTTCTGCATTAGACAATACAAGCAGGTTAGGAGCTTGAAGCTATATCTCACAAATGACTGATGGCCCATTCCCATATCTGCAAGGCCAACAGTACCAGTGGTGGGGATTTAGACTGCCCTGTTTGTTGATGTACAACTTTGAGACGGAAATGTCCATTCTGATGGACACCGTCTTGCCCTGGATATTGGGGAGAAAGGCTTTCAATGCCAATAAGATGGCTTTCAGCTCTATGTAATTGATATGCTAAGTTTGGTCTTTCCCCAACCACTGGTAGAAAATGCAGATATGGTTCATTTTTGCCCAACAGGGAGAAATCTGTGGTGATAACCACCTGTAGGAAGGGGTCTAGGAAGGGAACAAACAAAACTGGGTGTCTTCACTCAGTTAGCCATGCACTCTCAGAGTGCTCTTTTACAAACCTGCAAAATGTGTTGAATATTAACTTGGTCTCATATTGAAAGGTAATAGATCTCTTTAAAGAAAAATACCCACATGTATTATCATTATTTGAGACAATAGCATTCTCAACTAAGTTCGCTCATGTGCCAATGCATTTCGGAAAAAAAATCTATCTTTTCTATCTCCAAGACTGAGCTCTATGTGATTACAGCATGTGATTTCAAAAAAACTCAATTTCAAATAAACATCAGAAGTAAATGATATATACAAAGTTTTGAATGCATAGAACATACGTTTCCCGGCAATCAGCAGTTTGTGAAAAAGAAACAAAAACAAGGAAAAGTGATCACATTAAGAGTACAAAATGTTACCATAGTGTTCATATCAGTCAAACAAATAGTATAAGGGTATACCTTTGCTGGTTAGTCTGCGTATCTGTGGAAACAATAGTAGAGTATATTCATTGGGCCTCATTACGACCATGTCGGTAAGGCAACAACGGTGCCAGTAGTGCTACCTGCGCCGTTGTTGCCTCACTGCCTCATTACGAGTTCTGCTCGCAGGGCCTCCCTGTACACCTGGTCAGACCAGACATGCAGAGCGGCACCCGCTAGCAGAACAGGATGCTAACAACAGTCCCGTCATTAACGGGACCGTTGTTAGCATCCTCCCCATTCCCATCGAGCCCTATGAGGGCTCAAATGGGAATGGGGACGTACCGGGTCCGGGTCCCGTGAATGGGAATTACCAGGCCCGCAAAGGTCGGAATGGCCCGGTAATTCCCATTTTTCAGGACCCGGACACGAGTTTGGGGGTAGCCATGCCACTAAAAACGGCATGGCTACCTCCAAACTCGTAATGAGGCCCATTATCTTTCAATTTGAGAGCCAGTTAATATTTGCAGCATTGTAAAAGAGCACTCTGAGAGTGCATGGCTGAGTGGATACACCCAGTTCTGGTCATTTCATATTCTGATTCCTGTGTCCTAGAGGAAGCCAATGTAGATCAGATGCTGGGATGTCAGCAAATGAGACTTCTTCCAGTTGAGTGAAAGGTAAGATCGAAAGGCAAGTCCAGTAGATAGCAGAGATGCGCCTCTACGAGCCCTTTTCAGCAATTCGTCCAAGTACAAGTATGGAAAACATGGATGCCTTGAAGGTGGACAAATAAGCCAACTGTTGATATCTTCTTTGTAAAGAGTCTGGGTGCTGCATTTAAACCAAAGGGAAATTGCTCTCTACTGGTAGTGGGACTGCCCCACCATAAACCTGAAAAACCTTTGATGTGGGGACCAGATAGGGATGTGTAAATATGTGTAAATATGCATCATTCAGAACCCCTGCACAGATCCAATCTACCTGCTCTAAGACAGACCCAATCTGATTCAGCATTGTCATCTTGAATTTCTGAAGGGGAACATAAAGATTGAAGTCTGCCAAGTCCTGTATGGTGCACAAGCCTGCCTTGTTTGACTTTGGCAACTTACACAGGTGAGAGTAAAAACCTTGGCCAACACCTGCACCCCCCTCTAAGGCTTTCACCTGCAAAACCTTCAAGATTTCTAGCCATGAGCAGAACACCCAATCTGGTTTATAGGAGGGTGTGAAGGAGGGAAGTGAGGTAAAAGAAGTCTGTATGCTCTGTTGAATACCAACAGCACCCAGAAGTCCAAGGTTAAGGTCCTCCAGGCCTCTAATTCCCCAGCAGAATACCTTGGGACTTGGTAACCCCATCACTTTGAGGATGTATCAGTGGGCAGTGATTAAGCAAACGGTGAGGAGGGTGGGAGGGAGGAAAATAAATCTTGCCTGAGTGTTTTAATATGGAACGTGGTGTACACTAGGTTCCATATTTTCTGGAAGATATTCTACAAGGGAGTGTGATCACTGGAAAGAGGGACAGAGAAGTCATGTCGGCATGAGGCTCATACTGTTGTACTTGTGTTTTACTTGAGTACATACCCCCATCCATGGTGCCCTCGTTCTTGCACAAAATTGGCAACCAGCGGGAGTGGATGGGCTGAAGATTGAGGGAGCAGCACGTTAGAAGTGGGAGAGCAATTCACAGTCAGGTGGCATGTAGAGCAAGGCCGCAGTATGCAGCAAGCACAAGCGACTGCTGGCTGGGAACCACAGTAACCCAAGCTGATCGCCAGATGAGGCTTGCTGAGGGAGGGGACAGAGGACATTGTCATCCAAGCATTGCTAGGTGATGTAGGAGGGAGATGGACGCAGACAGTTTGGGAAAAGTCTACAGGCAGAACACACTTTGTGGGAAATATGCAGAGAAGGGGCAGACTCATCCAGTTCAGTGAAAGCAAACACATAGATCAGGCTTCACTGCAAGTGGTAGTTCTGTTGTGACAATTAACAGTTAAAAAGCAACCACCTCAAAGAGAACCACCCAGGCACGACAGTAGTCAAAAAGAAACCTATGGAAAACAATGCTGCATTAGTTGACAGCAAGTACGGGTGGGGTGTGCAAACTTATGCAAGCAATTAAGGGCAAGGGGTTCAAGCTTATGAAATTTCACAAGCTGTCAGGTGAAGAGAAAGAGAGAGCAGCCTGCAAAGGGGAAGCACCATGAAGAATTAAGTACCAGCAAACGGGTGTGAAGGAGAACTATACCAGAGGGATTCATTGGCAGATGAGCAGTGTGTGGAGACAGAAAGATTGCCATGAGATTAGAGCAGAATGAGGAGTCTAGGATTAACCCCACCATCTACATTTGTAGAAACACAGGGTGGCACTACCACGGAATTGGAGGAATGGAAAGACTTGTTTAGATTCGAATTGTTAGCCATTGAAGACAACAGGTTTTCAGATGAGCGAAAACGTGCAACGTTGATGAACTGCCTGGGTAAGGGAGCAGTGAGGATCATAAAACACATACTGGATCCTGGATATGTGGGTGATGGACCAGCCAGAGGAGATATGTGTAATTAACCTGTACGGATGATGGAAGAGCAGTATGGACACCTGACAAATATTTTACTGGAGAGGTATAGGGTCTTTTCACACAAACAGATGTCCACGGAGAGCGAGGATGTATATCTAGTGGATTTGAGGATATTAATATCACCATGCCATTTTTCAGGCATAGAGGATCCGGATTGTCTTTCTATGAAAGGGTTGTGCTGCAAATGTAACAAGAAGGGACAATTCACAACAGCTTGTCGTGCAATTGAACAAGCGAGAAGGGATATTTAAAGGCACACGTAAATGTGATGAACTCGCAGAAAGCAATAGACTTTTCGAGAGTAGTCAAACATATTCAAGCAATCAACAGAACTGGAGGAGCAGAAGAAGAAGAAGGGGAGGAAGGAGCAAATTGATCACCCCTGGTGAATGTTAAAGTGGATGAGAGTTGACTTCAGATGTTAGTGGACAAAGGATGTTTATGTTTATGTTTATTGAGTTTATATGTCGCTTTACACCAAAGCGCTTTACAGAGTAACAACAAGATACAGTATTGAAAGAAGCATATTTACAAACATGAAACAAAAGAGAAGTACAGTATATGGAACAATTTGCTCAAAGGGAGGGGAAGAAGGAGGATAGGGGAGGGGAGAGGAGGTAGGTGAAGGGGTATAAATGTCAGGTTTGAGGTCAGTGGGAGTGTGAGGAAGGGGGAGGAGGAGGGAGGGGGGACAGGAGGGAGTTCCCGAGGTTTCCTCCTACACCTCCTGGTAGCAGTGTCCAGTATGAGGTTAGCGGGAGGAGGGGGAAGGAGGGAGCGAGGGGAGGAGGGGCAGGGGTTTGAGGGGGAGAGAGGTAGGTGAGGAGAGTCGGGGGGAGTGGAGAAGAAGGGCTTTCAAGGAGGAGCGTAAGGATGGGTAGGTGGAGGGTAGGTAGAGAGTTCCAGTAGAGGGGGGCCAAGAGTTGGAAGCAGCGGAAGCATGCGGCAGCACAGGGGCAGGAGTTACAGTGAGAAGGTAGAGATCGGCAGATCAGAGAGAGCGGGAGGGAGAGTAAAATGAGAGGAGGGAAGAGAGATAGGGGGGACGAGGCCATGGAGAGATTTTTAGACAAGACAGAGGAATTGAAATTTCAATTGTGAGAGCCAGACGAGTTGAGAGAGCGAGGTAGAAATAGAGTCACGAGGGCCGAGAAGACATAGAGTATGGATAGAGGAGTGGTAGATGGATTTTAGGGGAGTCAGGAGAGAGACAGGGAGTTCAAAGAGAAGAGGGGAGCAGTAGAAAAGGCAGGAGAAAATAAGGGAGGAAATTAGGAGTTTAGAAGCGTGGAAGGTGAGGGAGGAGAGGATCTTGCGGATGTTGAATAGGTGGTGCCGACAGTCACTAGAGGTTAGGGAGATGTGGGTGGAGAAGGAGAGAGAGGAGTCAAGATGGAGTCAAGAATCATCATACATGCTTGTATCACAAAACGTGGATGAATCAATGTTACAAAAGAGGGTGGAAGATTTAAATTGGAATGAAATTGATCCCTCTGCCTATGGTGGGGTGCTGATCGACATACTAGGCTACCCTTGGTGTAACATAGGAGTGGGTGATCGTAATATAATGGGGAAAGGATATGTTTGAAAGAAGGTGGATAATTTGCTAGGATGGAGGCACCAGAGGCATCTAAAAAAGCGCAGCAGAAACAAGTCCAGTTTCTAGTCTCTGGGAGTGAATATCAAAGCAAATATTTGACACATTTCCAGAGGTTTTTAACGATGACATAGATATGTTGAATAGTTCCAGTCACAAAATCAAACTCAAATGGGGGTCTGTCCCAGTGGTAGATAAAGTCAGACAAGTTCTTTTGAGAATGAGAGGCGAGTTGGATCAGGGGTTAAATGGTTGTATGGTGAGGGCATTATCGAACCCATTGAGGCAAGTTAGTGGTTTTCACCCATTGTGGTGACTCAAACGTCAGATGGCAGGATAAACATATGTGTGGACGCGTGCAATGTTAATAAGGCAATATGGTTGCACCGGTATCGACTTCCCAATATTTGGGCCACAATGGGTAAGGTAAAGTGGTTTTCAACCATTCATTAATTGTCTGCATACCATCTTGATATGAGACACATTGCATCATTTATAATTATTATAATAATTGATTATTTATAAAGCACTTAATACCAAAGAGATTCCGAAGTGCAGGCCGGGGATTCAAACCTGTGTTTCACTGCATCATCTTGCTTACAAAACAAGTGCGTTGCCACTGGGCTACACTACCCTTGCTGATGGGTGCATACCAATATAGTCACATGCTGTTTGGTTTGGCATCCATGTGTGCAGTCTTTCAGAGGATAATGGAAAACGTTTAGGGGATGCAAAGACATATACTGTTTCTAGCATGGCATCCTGGTGTGTGCATGGAAGTCGGAGGAACATGATAAGTTATTAGTGCATGTTCTCGAAACTATACAAGAGATAATTCTGACAGTGAAGAAGGAAAAATGCAAGTTCAAGGTATATGAGGTTATGTGTCTGGGGTACGTAGTAGATGGAGAAGGGTCTAGATGCAAGCCTGAGTTTGTGAAGGCAAAAATGAAGGTGAGAGGCCAGGGGTTTAAGGAATAGTTAATGTTGTTTTTAGGACTTGTGGAGTTTTATGCAAAGTTTGTCCCAAATTTCTCAGAAAAGATGACAGATTTTTTAGATGTTTTAAAAGGTACTAAGGAGTTTGAGTGGTCTGATCAGATTAAAGAAGAATTCAAGAGCACCAAGAAAGACATAATGAAAGCTCTCACGTATATAGGTTCAAAATGGGGGCTACAACACTTCTGACTGTAGATGCGAGTTTGGGGTGTTGGTGCATTATTGAGCCAACTCCAAGGGAGAGAAGAGGTACCCGCACTAAATGCTTTCAAAGTGCTCAATGAAGGGGTGTTAGGCAGAATTACAATTACATGCAGTGCCCTTTGGGAACACTATACACAATTAAGACTACAATTGTCAGTGCAATTTCAGCTTTGTTTCAAGCATGTGCTACACAGTAATGTGGTAGCAGTGGCTGAGCAGCCAGACTTATCTCAAGAGTAAAGTGAGCAGTACAAGAGGTTACACAAAGGACTAGCAATCACAGTGTTTCAAACAAACACTTACTCAAGGATTCTTGGTAAAAGAATATACATTTATTTACACAGTCAACTGGAAAACATTCCACTAGTAAGAGCAGCATAATATCACACGCTAATATACTACAATACACAACTAATACGTTTCTGAACAAGTTCAGCTCCCCTGAAGTGGGAACAAAATGGCACTTCAGTTACTTTAAAAAAAGGAAAAAAGACAAGGTTAAAAGAAATAAAGCACAAATACTTTCAGATGTAGGGCACATAGTTTCAGTTCACTACAACCAGCACTTCAATTCAATAGGCCTGGGCCAAGGTCAATGGTTCAGAGTTTTGTATGGGATAGCACAGTTCTAGTAGTAAACGGTTAAGTCTTTGCCACGGTTTTTAGAAGTAGTTGGTCAGACGAAAAGTTATATGTCAGTTTAGGGAAGGACAAGCCTTCAAAGTTGGGAAAGTTTAACAAACTTTCACCGCGCAAGAAAGGATTTCCTGACCGCACTTGCACAGTACCTTTTTAGTGAAGAAAGGCTGTAGCTGAGGCAGTTGTTCCTGCCAGTTCCTGCAGATCTCGCTGTTCCTGTGCTTCAGTCGTGGGGACAAGAAGGAGGATGTCAGCAGATTCCTGCACTGCCCAGGGAAGAGGCCACAAGCTTGGCAAAACATTGGTTTAAGGTGTGAGTGCCTTAAAGACCACAAACTAGCATCCTTCTCACTGGCTATCCGGTTTTCAACAGCACTCTGAAGAAAATTCGACCAGTATAGAGACGGTGTCCAGGTGACTTGCGAGTTGGTTGTTCCCACCTAACTCAAGGAAAGAAGTTAACCTTGAAGGGCTTCTCTGTCGATGGAGTTTCAGGCAATTCGGACCTGCAGCAGGGCATCACCGGTGGACCAAGCGTTGCAGCAGTCCTCTTCCTTCAGCTGGTCTTGGTTCTTTCATTCTAGTGGTCGACTCTGCTTTCCTTGTCCCAGAGGCTTGCTTTTCAACAGTTTTCCCCCATTCATTCCAGCCTGGCTGTCACTCACACAGAAGCGTGGCTGTCCTTGCCGGACAGCCAGCCTGCCAATCATGTCAGAGTGCATTCAGGTCTTCTAGAAGACTAAGCACAGGGAGTTTCGGGCATCTCCCTGACATCCTATCCACCCCAGACACTCAGGCGCCAGAATAGGGCTTCAGCACTGAAGCCCACCAAGGCCAACGAACAAAGGGACCAAACCTGGTTTGGCTTGCAGAATTTAAGACAAGAAGGACCTTTCCTAAAAGAAATGGTGATAAAAGTTGACCGGAGTCTGTTTTTACAGATAGGTCTTGGGTGCCATATTGAAAAACATGGCGTACCCGTTTTCCCAAAATATAGCAAAAGCGCTGGAGGGCTCTAAGGTAGAGGGAATTTAGCACTTGGGTGAGAAATCTCCCTAACAAGGGGAGAAGACATTTTCTGTGATTGAAAAGGAGGCATGGCAGTGTTGCTTATGGAGTATACCGTGTATGGTGAGGAGCAATCACAAAACATTGGTTCAGATCATCTCTGCCCGGAGATCAAGATTGGCCACCCTCTACATCGTGGGGAGGTTGGCCAATACGCAAGAGTTACATTTTACTGTAGAACCTGTGCAAGGAAATTACAATTTGGTGGCGGATTGTCTGTCAAGATTACTTCTCTATGGAGGTGCTGAAGAGGAAGTGACAGAAGTGATGGTTACAAGGGTAGTGAGCATTGAGGTGTTGCTTGTAGTGGATGAGGTGTAGATGGAGGCCAAATCTAACTCTCATGCCCCCCACATGATCCTCAGCAAGAAGGCAGAGAGATGACAGATGGGCCTCACTTCTAGCCTCATTGCCACAAACTTCGATGTATCGCAGTTATGAGAAGTGGTATTCACTCAGAAAACCATTCAGACCATATCCAATCGATTACCTGGATGTTATGGAAATGACATCGATCGAGCAAGATGACTGACTGCAAAGCCAGAAATCAATGACGTCATCACTGACATCACAACATAGCCGCATTATACATGAAGCACATATTCATCCATTCATGAAGTTACAGAAACATGCACTAATTTATTGCATATAGGCACGAAGCATATGTTTATGACCCATGTAGCTAAGCGGCCAGATACACGTACATATAGCTGTGTTCATATCTTTCACTAAAGCTGAAACGCAAGATGCAAAGATGCAAAGACTTCATATATTTAGCTTACACATGTTTGAGTGCTATTAACATGGAGAAGCCATAGGGAATGATTTGAACACATGGAAAGGATGACACGATCGCAAGCAGAAGCAAGGTAATCAGCCAAGGACAAGTGGAGAAGGAGATGTTCCAGATACCAAGATAATTGGCCACTTGCAGCGGGTCTGGCTAAAATCCTCATGAATACATGTGAGAGGGCTTAATTTCATGGTCTAAGCACACTTCTTCTCATAGTTTTGAATGTAAGACTTAACAATTTGAGTGATCAATGACAGCATCAATATTCAAGTATCCAAGGTGGTGAAAACTTTCGGATTTTATCTTGACTCAGCTCTAAACCTCAACAGACAGGTCAATGCCACAGCCTCAGCCACGGCATACACCTGCAAATTAATTAACGCTTGCAAACCTTTCCGCTAGACAGATAGCTGCACCACATTGGCCAGAGCCCCAATTTTATCAAAGTTAGACTACTGTAATGCCTTCTATTTTGGTTCCAGTAAATATAATGTGAACAAGCTCCAAATATTGCAGAACAATGCCTTACGAACTGTGTTCAGCATTCCGAAAACCAAGCACATGTCAGCTGTCCGACATAGCACAAAGTGGCTTTCCATTAAAGATAGAATATACTTTAAAGCCCTAACACTTACACACAAATGCCTCGCCAGCGCTGCCCCTAAATATGTAGTGGATACATTTACCGAAAAAACATTGGAAAGACCCACTAGAGCAGCACACTCATACTGTCTCGATATCCATAGATTTAAAGTTCAAAAAGCAGGCGGAAGTAGCTTTCCAGTAATGGCCTCTAAACTCTGAAACTCACTACCTGTTGACCTAAGAGCAGAACCTTCCTACAACAGCTTTAGGAACTTAACAAAATCCTGGCTCCTATCTCTTGATTTATAATGAATTAACCAGTCTGCCATCTTTGCATTTCTGTATGTAACCTTTGTAAATACCTGTGGTTTATTGTAAATGTTTGCTGCTATTTTTGCTTCCATCCTGTAGATTATTGTAATATTTTTAATCTATTTTGTTTCCATCCTGTATGTAACCTATGCATCTATGTAATGCGCCCAGATACCTCCAGGTTTGGTGTGCTTTATAAATATAATAAACAAACAAACTAAAGTGACCGAGCTGAACAGGACAATGCCCATTCAAATAAGGTTGGCAAGAAGAGCTGTTCCCATTTAACCAAGGGAGAAGAAGCTACAAGTGTTGCCTCTGAATGTTTAACTGAATGCACTCTCACAGACTTAAGTGATCAGAGAATGGGAACATTAGGTACCACTTCACACCTCTATTTTCATTCCCATTGTCTTGAAAAGGTACACTCAGTCTGGTAATTGTCCAGCGACCATTTCACAGCTCCATGTTCATTCCCATTGTCTAGAAAAGGTACACTCAGTCTGGTAATTGTCCAGCCCACTTCACAGCTCCATGTTCATTCCCATTGTCTTGAAAAGATACACTCAGTCTGGTAATTGTCCAGCATCCCAGGGATTGGAGGACACACTCTGTCCAATCCAGATTCACATTTCATGTGAGGATATATTGGTGCAAGGGCCAATGGTCTCCATGCGACCCTGAACAGTGTAGACAGATATGAGTAAGAGTGTTACTAGGAGGGGCTCTTAAATGTGGCTATCCAATTTTAGGATTATCCTATATATTCTCTATATATAACTTGCTCAAATTAACCAATGTAATCAGCTGATATTTTCATAGGGCTGGAACCTGAATTTGTGACGTCACACTGATTTAACACTGGGTGGCATATGCTTAGAAGACAAGAGCTCTGGAGAATATTTGTTTTCTGGTGTGATACCTGTCATTTTTGGTTTTGCTAATAAAAGAGAGTAAAGCATTGCCCCATGGCTGAGTTTCCCATTGTTGTGGCTGGGAGTGTTTGATGGGCCTGAATGTTGGTGACTGCTAGAGGGTCCCGGCCATGCTATACAAAGTGGAAGCTATTTTTTTTTTTAGCAAAAGCCATCTTGTCCCAACGCATGAATGAGTAATCGATTCATTCAATCAAACGTGTCTAAAGAAGAGGTCAACAGGACCTGCCTTTGATGACAAAATCCTGCTCGCTTTCTGTGAGACGCCTGTCTGACCGGACAGCGGGGTGACAGGTTTTGGAAGAGTTGGTGTCTGAGAGAGTAGACTCAGCTATACATCAAATGGGGGGGTACGAAATGTCTATTTGGTGTCATTTGTTAAAATATTTGTTTGATGTAGAGATGTCTGTTTGTTAGGCGGTCAGTTTGGGAGATCCGCTTAGACTGTCAGCTTAACTGACACACATGAATACATATATAATGGTTTCCCTGTGAGTTAGGCAAGTTAACTTAGTTCATGGATGATTGTTTAATGATTTACCTGGGTATATTGGTTAGCGGAAGATGATACTTTATATCTCAGAAGGTGGTTTCCTGTTTTACCCCGTGGAGGTGCATTTCTATAAGGCAGCGATATAGAAAAGGGACCATAAGACATAATGGATTTCCCTGTTAGGATACAGGAAGGTGGCCATATATATGTCGTATTTATGTAGCGTTATGTTTTGTTATTGGCCCTCATTACAAGTTATGCCGGTAGCCATGCCGCAATTTGCAATTTAAGTCCTAAGAATGAGGACTTACCGGACCATTCCGAGTTCGGATGGCCCGGTAATTCCTCACTCGAGGACACGGACACGGTTCATCCCCATTCCCATTTCAGCCCCCATAGGGCTGAATGGGAATGGAAGAGGGAGTAAACAACAGGCCATTACGAGATGGCCCGTTGTTTGCTCCTTCTTCCCCTCGCGGGACCCGGTATGCACGCCTGGTTTTCCCAGGCGTGCTTAACGTATCCCGCGAGGGGACCTCGTAATGTGGTGGAACGGGTTGAACGGGGCCGCAGCCTTTTACGGCGCAGTTTAACCCGTTCCGCCAGGGTCGTAAATAGGCCCATTGTGTTTGGGGCAGGTCATAAGCGGGCACATTTCTTGAAAGCTTGATTTTCTTTGTTGAGTAAAACCTCCTCCTTTATGGTAGTGGTGACTTCACCAGTTAGGTTATTCAATAGAACTTGAAATGCACAGAACGCAGTGGAACATGGTGGGTAATTTGCTGATTGAGAGTTGAAAAATTGTGTTGGGCCATTTGGGCGGAGCCAGAGAAGCTTGCAAGTGGAGTTGTGTCTTGAACCTTTAATTACAGAGGAAACCGCAAGAGCTGCAGTGCGTGCAGCACGCCTATGTTTTCCTTTTGATGCTGAGCCGGAGAGGCTAGAGAAAATATTTGTTATATTGTATTAATTGCAATTGGATGTATCAAAATCCCGATTTTAGCTCAAGTAAGTATTGATAAAGTGTTGTATATGGGTGACACAAACAAGGGATACACCTCTACATCTACAGAATATGTGCAAGTCCCACCTGCGGTATCAGGACAAAATATGCAAGTATAGCAAAGAATGGACTCTCGACACGGAGGTCAGATTGGTAAAGCCATGGCCCAAAGACAGAAGTGTTTCCAAATGTGTGCAGCATCAAATGGTTATTTATTTCCAGGCAGCTTACAAGGGGAATAAACTGAGCAAGCGATTAGCCATATTAGAGCTATGGAAAATGTTTCAGGGTGAGGAAGGGGTAACCGTTCAGCAGCATTGGATGCTGAGCCAACGGGACCCGGGGGACGAGCAGCCCTCTGCTTCCCTGCCCCCTCCTCTTTTTGAAACAGCAGATGAAGACACAACTACAGAAAGCAAGGGATTTAACCACATAAAGGAATTAAAAGCAGTGGCAGGATAAACTAATCACACTTTCACACTTTCAGAGTATAACATTGAAGGCACAACTAACGGCGCATGGCCAGCAATAAAGCAGCGAGAGATAGTAGCAATGAACGAAGGGAGCTAAGTGAGATGCAAGTGGAGCTAAAAGGGAATGTCTGAGAGAAGACAAGGCTTAGATGGGGCCAAGAATCGGTGGCATAAAATGAGTCGATAGGTGGTGTGAAAAATCAGAGGGTGTTTCATTGCCCAGAACCCGGGATCCCTTATTTAGGTGGCCAGGTCATGGCTATCGCCTTTGGATCCAGACCCTGGGCGTGGTCAAGTGGGGGAGAATCACCTGGGTGAGGGGTCCCTGGTAAGTGGGGAGGGACACCCGAATGGCCATGAGGATAGCGCACAACAGTCCAGCTAGAAGGGCGAAAGAGTCTTCTGAGAGCTCCAAGCTTACCAGCCACCCTCACGGGTTAACAGCAGAGTTGGGGAGGCACAGAAACGGCAGTGGTAACAACCTTGACTCCTACATCAAAGGTGAAATATATGGAAATCATCTTAGCATGGCCAGTGAGTTGAGGGAAGCAAAGAAAGCCTGGTCTGTGTTTAATTGAAATTTATGTGACAGTATTTGCGGGATGAAGGTTACTTGAGCGGCAATAAGCTGTGAGAAAAAAAGTGAATCCATTGTTAAGAACTGTGAATAGGAAATACAAAGTAGCAGAGTGGTCCAGCTAAGTGAGGTTGCCCAATCAAAGGGCTTTGTGTTATGTCTTAAAGCTGTAGAGGGAGCAGGAAGCGAAAGATGATGAGTGTTAAGTGAAAAGCTCACAAACGGTTGAATTATGTTTGTTGAAATTGGCAAGAGAATGAAAGGAGGGTCCGAGCCTGACTCATGGAAACCCGTATGAAAAGCAAGAGAAGGGTCTGAGCCCGACTGAGGGAGATCTGTGTGAAAAGCAAGAGAAGAGACTGAGCCCAACTGAGGGAGACCGATAAGGGAAAGTAAAAAGGAAGGTCTGAGCCTGACCAAGGGAGACCCGTGTGTGAAAGTAAAAAGGAGGGTCCGAGCATAACTGAGGGAGACCCGTTTGAAAAACAAGTGACATGTAACAAGTGCATTTTCCTAAAGACATTGGAACTGAAGGAAAATATGTAAATATTCTATCTGCGCCCTGATGCCTGCGGGCTCAGGCACGATATAAACTGACAAATAAATAAAAAGTGGAAGTAAAGAAAGAAAGGATGGTCGAAGGGTCATGTGGAGGTGAGAGCAATAGTCCTCCCAGTTTCAAAAGTCTTTGAGAGCAAAATCAAAATAGGAAAGGAGGTTTGAGCCTGACTGAGGGGCCCTATAGTGTGGAATGTCAAGAAAGCTTGGGGACGGGAACCCCACCAAGGAGAAAAGGTTTGAGCATGATTGAAGGGAACCTATAGTGAACTGAAATCATATACTATACTTAGATACTGTTTTGCTGAAACCACTTAGAAGCTTGAAGAATGACTTGGACTTCGGTGAAAGGAACCCGAGAGGGTCAACCCATGAACCTGTGACTCAGAATTCAATGGCCAAAAAGGCTGTGGAGGGCAGAGCCAGTCGTCTAACTGTGTTTGCAAGCCAACGTACGATCATCCATCAAGTGTTCCATCTAACCACGTACTATACAATGTGGGGACAAGAATTAATACTGATTTATATTGCCATTGTGACATTTTGTTTCACTACTAATTTTTCCTTTTGCAGATACATATCCCTATGTCACATTAGAGTGTATTAGAGTGAGGGCAGGCATTAGGTTTTTGTTAGTATAGGCCTTTATTGTTTCACTAAGACTAATTAAGACTGTTTCTTTATTATTTAATGGTCAAGATTACTCCCATTTTAGTTATAGGTCCAGACAGGAGTTTTCCCAAAATCCTTGACTTTAACAGGAAAGGTTTTGAAACTTGCAACTGTTTTGTCAGTGTCTATCTATGCCACTTGTTAGCTTCTTCCCCTGTGTCTTTGCTATTTGACAATTGCTTCCTTGTGATACAATGCCTCACTTACAATGCCCCGAAAGTACTTAAACTGGATGGAAATCAGCCAGCGAGACAGGGCACGCAAGGAAGCAATTGTCAAATAACAAAGACACAGGGGAAGAAGCTAAGGAGTGGGCATAGATAATGGAGGAAGTAGAATAAGGGTAAGGGAAGAGATGGAGGAAAGTGAAATATTGAAAAGAGAGGCGAGGTAAAGAAAAAAGCAGCAAGACCTAGAAATCAAAGCAAGAAAAAAAAGCAGAAGAAGAGAAGAAAGACAATTACAAATAAAGAAAGAAAAAAGAAGGTTAGAAATTGAGCGTCTGGTTAAAGAATGCCATCGCAGGGAAAGAGTGTAATACAGGAGTGAGTGAGATAAAGATGAGAGCAGAGAAAGACGCTCTCTGAAAGTGGTTGAAGTTGAAATAAAGATGGACTTGGTGCGCTAAGATGATGAGGAAGGAAAAGCTATACGAAGAAGAATAGGAGAATTCTATGCGAGCATGAGAAGCAGCATGGTTACCCAACAGGTAGACAGAAGTGCTGAACCCTCAGTGAGGGGGGAGCACAAAGTCACAGTACAAAGAAGGGGAAACAGCAGGAAGATGCAATGTTAAGGAGACTTAGCTTTGACAGAGAAGGTAACAGTGACAGTAGCATTGGGACCATGGCGTCGGACTAGGATTCACAGGGGAGCAAAGACGAAGAGATAAGACATTTTTGATGCTCCAGGGAAGTCAGCCCAGAAAAAGACTCAATATGTTGAGGTAAATAGATTATGGACAAAGGAGAAGAGGACATTGCAGGGCGATTACCACATCTGAGCGTAAGTCAAAGA
Organism: Ambystoma mexicanum; assembly: GCF_040938575.1. Classification (NCBI taxonomy): domain Eukaryota; kingdom Metazoa; phylum Chordata; class Amphibia; order Caudata; family Ambystomatidae; genus Ambystoma; species Ambystoma mexicanum. Next base: position 974,679,681 of record NC_090922.1, read on the forward strand.
GCACAGGCAATATCACTCTGCATGCACAGAGGCTCAGGGCCCATCTAGGAGAGACAAGAACAGAGATGGCATGGGAGGACAGGATGGGTGGATGACACTGACACAATTCCCCTTACTGGAAAAGGGTGAAGGGTGACCTCAGTACATACCATGGCAGCAGATGGAGAAAGACAATCTAATATGTAAGCTACCTTCGCTAACTACAGGGGCTGGCAAGTAGATTTATGAGAGCGAACAACTGACAGCGGGAACGACATTGACAGTAGGGGACATGAAGTATTCACTCTCAGTCATTCTTGGGGAGGTAGCTGATGATGTATGGAAAAGGGCAGGATATCCTGAGGTGAGAGCACAAAACATGTCATACAATGGTGCGTTGTTCAATAACTGCCAATCGGCTGTATGACAGGCTCTAAGGGTGCAATACCCAGACATGTTGGACATAAGCACGATAATGACATGCAAAATGTGTGAGGAAGAAGACCCACTTGAATACATTCAACAAATTCAAGAGCGATTGCCTCTCGAGACGAGAGAACCGTGGGACAAAACAGTGGGGTCATTTTTATCACATATCATGTCAGGGGTTACCTAAACAAGTGTAAACACAGCTTAAGAAACTAAAGGGAATGGAGGCTAAGCCATGGTCAGAAACCCAGCTGAATATATTGCACTATTGTAGGCTACATCAAGAGAATGCGAGAAAGAAGCATGAGGAGAGAAGCAAAGTTAGTGCAGAAGAAATGAACTATGTATAAAATGGAAGGGGAGATGTTGACAAGTGAAGAAGGAGTAGTTGCTCAGCAGGTGCAGAACCAACCACAGATGGCAGGGGAGGGTTTGTAGGATGGGTGGAATATGAATCTGTGGCTGAGAGGACAAGGAGGGATACCTCAGGGAAGAGGGTACGGATACCAGATGCAGCAGAATGCAGGAGAGTCTCCTGGGGTACAGCAAAGAACAATGGGTGTATGGACACATGTGCCATATCTCGCTGGTATGTAGTTATAGGAGCAGAATGTCTCAGAATGGGCATGCAGCAACAGCCCACATACCACACACAGCAACATGACTATTATGCACAAGATCACAATCAAGCACAGATGTACATACCACAAAAGGAGCATATGCAGGACATGCAAACACAGCAATATCAGCCCATGACACATACAGTGCATACAAAGGGAGACATGCAGAAATTGCAACCAACACAGCAGGTGCCAGTTCAGCAGAACATGATAACCACAACACATGCACACTCCACGATGTCAGCTCCCGCGCAAAAGCTGGGAGGGGTGACTGTTGTAGGGGACAATCCATTCACAGGGACTGGAATGTCACTATATCCAGAATAGGACAGCCAACAGGCAGACCGGATGTGTTCAATCCTATCTGTTACACCTAACACCTAATCCAGCTGAGGAACCACATATAGGGTTGACTATAGGTGACACAACTTTTTCCTTCCTCTTGGATGAAGGGGCGACTAGGCCTTGTGTCAGGGAGAGGAGACATCCAATGTCAGGCATTGCAATGAATGTGCAGGGATTCACTGGGGCCGCTGATATGGTTCAATTTACTGACGAATGGCCACTTTCTGTGGCTGAACACAACCTGACCATGCAACTGTTATATTCCCAACAGGCACCAGTGAATCTTATGGGTAGGGACATGATGAGCCGATTGAATATGACCATTTCTCATCCAAGCTTATTGCTGCGAAACGGTACAGAGGGGGGTGCCAGTAGACATTGTGCTGTTTTGATATGGGGTAGAAGTATTAATACAATGACTTCTAGGGATACACGGTAGACTGTTTTGCATACCAAATGAATTCCTATTCATAGACTCCTTCAGATGAGAAAAAAGGTAAAGTAATCCTAATAAAATTCTAGCCATTTATTATAGGACACTAGATAATAGTACTGCATTGGAGTGATGATACAGGACAAACATGAAGAACTGTAATTGCAGTGTGGCGAAGGATACAGGTTGACTGACAGACAGATGAGGAGTTATTCCAAGATGATGATCAGATAGCGAGGGAGTGTTTGACATAAGCATTACACACTGGGTGGAAATGCATTACAGGGAAGTACTGCAGAGAATTGTTGTGTTGGGAAAACCACCACCACTATTTCTTGAGGAGTCTTAGGGTGGGTACCAAGTGTTTTAGGGACAATAGTCCTTATGACATGGGTCTGCTAAAAGGATTAGGAGCGGTCAAGCTAAAGCTTAAACAGGGAGCTATTCTGCCAAGGGCCAGCCAGTATCCCCTCCGAGGGTAGCAGACGAGGGAATTTACGAAAATGATTGCCGCACTGGTGAAGCAAGGCATTCTGGTGCCTTCCGAGTCGCAGTGTAATACTGCAGTGTATCCTATGAAAAAGGCAACAGGGGGTTCATGGTGTTTTATTCAGGATTTGAGTCCTTTGAATCAAACTGTTGAAGAAGAATTGCTGTTAGTTCCAAAGCCAGCAACAATTCTGTGCAGCATCCCAACGGAAGCTGCACACTTTACAGTGATAGATTTGAAAAACTCCTTCTTTTCTATGTCACTTAATGAGGAATCCCAGGACTTGACATAATGTCTATATAGAATCCGAAGTGGAAACATACAAGATTATCACAAGGGTACTGCGAATCACCTTCCATATTAATTAGGGTCCTTCAGATGGACCTAGGCAACATACATACAGCAAGCTCAGCCATGCAATATGTGGCCACCATTTTAATCTGTAGTAAATCAGAAAAACAGTGTCAAATTACTCAGTATATTTGATGACAGTATTGGTAGAGAAAGTTTACAAGGTGGACAAGGCAAAATTACAATTTTACCAAAAGGAAGTGCTGTACATAGGACAGTTGATATCACTGGAATGGCAAAAAGTGACTCCAGAACAAGCTGAAGTGATCAGTAGAATGCCAGTGCCAAAGACAGTGAGAGAAATGCAACAGTTTCTGGGTCTTTACAATTATTGCAGCGCTTGGGTGTTTGATTGTAGTACATACTCATATAACACAATGGGCCTCATTATGGGTACAGCGGTAACCATTCTGGTGTTACTGGGAGGTTGTTGCCGGAACCATTATGATTTACTGGGAGATTACAACTCCGGTGGTCCGGGAAGTCAGGCGCTGGCAAATTGTAAGTCCCCATTCCCTGGGACTCTATGGGAATGGGAACAACAGAAGCACCAGCACCATTATTAAAGGTGCTGGTGCTTCCATGAAAACTCTGTGGGCAGGTGCTGTTCTGTCCGGCAAGACTCACCTCCTGGGCAGGACGGCACCCGCCCGCATACTCATAGTATGCCAGTCTGGAAACACCAGTGCCGGTAAGCATACCGGCACCATTGTTTCCGGGCCTGCATGCTTGGAATGAGCCCCAATGTGTCCAAATAGTCAAATTCAACACATTTTAAAAATGTGTGTATCATTCAAAGCTGGTGTTGCAGCTGTGCTGCCTACTGTTTATCCAAAGCAAACCCTATTACAGCAGTTACTGTATTTAAACTTATTAACATAAGGGGGCCCTGTACTGTTAGGACCTGGGGCAGACAATACTCATAACACAATGGGCCTCATTACGGGTACGGCGGTAGCCCTGCTGGTACTACTGGCTGTTTGCCGCCAGACCCATAAAAAATTACCAGTGCCTGACTTCCCAGTGCCATTGGGCTATTACAAGTCCAGCGGCTGGGAAGTCAGACGCTGGTAATTTACTTAATCCCTAATACAATAGGGAATGGGGACTGGGGAGCACCAACACTCTTGCGAATGGCGCCGGTGCTCCCGTGAAATTCTGCGGGTGGGTGCTGCCCCACCCGGCAGGTCTAACCTGCCGGACGGGAGGGCACCCGCTAGCAGAGTTGGAGTGCGCCAGTCCTGAAACAACAGTGGTGGTAAGCTTACCAGCACCATTGTTTACAGACCAGCAGGCTTAGAATGAGGCCCAATCTGTCCTAATAGTCAAATGCAACAAATGTTAAATTCATGTATCATTCAAAGCTGGTGTGGCAGGCCTGCTGCCTACTGTTTATTCAAAGCAAACCCTAGTACAGCAGCCGCTGTATTTAGACATGTTTAACATGAGGGGGCCCTGTACTGTTAGGCCTTGGGGCAGACAATACTTATTTACCACAATGGGCCTCATTACAATAGAGCCTGTACGGAAACAACGGTGCCGGTAAGCCTACCAGCGCAGTTGTTTCCAGACCAGCACACTACAACTCAGCAGGAGGGTTATGTCCCACCTGCCAGGGTCAGACCTGCCGGGCGGGACGGCATCTGCTCGCAGAGTTCTCTCGGGAGCACCTGCACCATTGTTAACCATGCCAGTGCTCCCATGGCTACATTCCCTTGGAGTCCTATGGGAATTCTGAAATAACTGCATTCCCAGTCACCAGACTTGGAATATCCTGGTGGCACCGCAAAGGCAGGGTTACCGCCAGACCCGTAATGAGGCCTAATGGTCCTCATTATGAGTTTGCCAGTCCGGGAACTACAGTACTGGTAAGTTTGCTGGTACCGTAGTTCCCGGACAGGCATACTATGAGTTGTGCTTACGGGTGCCTTTCTGTCCACCAGGTCGAACCTGCCGGGCAGAAAGGCACCCACGAGCACAGCATGTCGGATGCACAGGCAACGTTATAATCGGCGCCTGTACATCCAACCTCCCCATTCCCATTCGGCCCTATGCGGCCGAATGGGAATGGGGAGCATCTTTTTTCCGGCACCCGTGAATGGGCAATTACCGGGTGCGGCGGAGCAAGGGCTTACCTATTTTTTTCTTTTTTGTCTCAGTGCAATCTGCCAGAGTATTCACGTATGCTAAACAGCGATGTGTGTGTGTTTGTTTTTCTTTCCGTACAAACCGTAATGGTCAATGCATGTCTCATCGCATAACCCACTGGACCGCTTCAATGTAACCTTAGGTAGAAATTAGGATATATGGCTGTGGCTGCCATTTTACGGGGACTCTTAGAGCCCATGTTTACTATTCACCCAGAATCAAGAGTGCTAACGTGAACAAAGATATTGTCAAAGATAGGCAGTTGGATTATGTCTGCTTCATACTGTTCATCATATTTTGAACTTATTTACAAAAAAGAGGTTCTGAAGGAGCTACGTACTAGTAGTGTCTGAAAATGTACTGTGTTTAACTCTACATCATCATTAATGAGACACTGATCTAGAAGAGATTGGTTCCGACTTCAGTAGAATAGGTGTTCATATGATACAAAGAAGTTGTAGAAGAAAAAAGGAAACAAGTATTTTTCACACCATGTGTTCAATGTGTTAACTTCAAAACAAGATGGCTAATGTACGTTATTTGTACATATAAGGTAACGATTGTTTTTTGCCACACATGTTCAATGTGTTAGCTTCAAAACAAGTTGGCTAGTGTACGTTATTTATCCATGTGGAGTTGTTAATTAGTACAAATGTCTCTATAGTCTCAGGTGAATCAAAGTCCAAGTTAGCTGTTATCAACTGAATAGATCATCCCAAATTGACGGTAGTGATATTTTCCAGCTTTTAGAATATCCTTTTAGCCAATTCTATCCATTAATGGTTCACAATAAGTGTGGAACTGGTCACAGAAACAATGCCCATTCGACCGCCGAGTTTAAGCCTCGTTTCACTGTTTTCAAGTTATGGATCCATTTTTGTTCACTCTTTGTAAGAGCTAAGTCCCTATTAATTCCACGTGGTGGTTGTGGGACAATTTGGATAAGAAACCAGAACAAGTCAGTGTGGGAATGTTGTTTTTGTATGAAGTGAGCCACCATTGGTTTGTTGTCCATTTTGTTCTTAAGGCAAGACCTATGATCACATATTCTCTGTTTCACAGGACAGTTGGTCTTGCCTATATACAGGAGATTGCACAGGCACTTAATTCCATATATGGCCCATGATGTATTGCAATTTGAGAAGGATGGTAATGTCCTTTTGACCTCATAAAAGTCAAAAACCTTAATGTTCTTAGTCAATGCACAAACCGAACATGCGCCACATTTAAAATGTCCCACTACCGGTGGAAGGGACCACAAAGTTGTTTGATTATTTGGATACTCCATTTTATTAGGATAGGTGTGTACAAGTTTATCCTTCTAGTTGGATTGCCTTATAAAGTCAAACCGGGGAGTAGATTAATTGAAATCTGGGGTCTTAATGATGTGCCAGTTTTTTAAGATTGTCTTCCTTAGATGATGGTTTATTGGAGATTTTGTCTAGCTGAGTCTTCCTCGAAGGATTTACGTATATATTTTGGTCAGTGTGCTTAGCCCTTTTATATGCTCTCTATATTACTTTTTGTGGATAACCACAATCTTTTAGACTTTTTTAAAGTTTACAATGATGTTCATATTCCAAAACCTTTGTACAATTACGTCTAATTCTTAGAAAGTGCCCGATTGGGAGGTTCTCTTTAAGATTGGATGGGTGAAAACTGTCAAACTGTAGCAAGGTGTTTTTATCAGTCTCTTTCCTATACAATGTGGTTTCCAAAATACCTTCTGGTGATTTCATGATGAGCAAATCTAGCCATGGCACTGTGTGCCAGTGAATTGAATGTATGCATTTTGTTGGCTGAGCCAAGTTGTATATAAAGCTAAATTTGTTACAGAACCTCTCCATACCATAGAAATGTCATCTATGTAACAGAATCAGCACAACATCTTGTTGTTAAATGGATTATTGCGGTGGTAGAAAAAAATCATTTCCAAGTTATCCATAAAAAGATTTGCTAAATCTGGGGCGAAAGTTGCCCCCATGCTGGTACCGTGACTCTGATTGTAGAAGGATCAGTCATATAGAAAATAGTTTTCCATTAATGCAATTCTAGTACATTCTAGAAGGAAAGCTGTGGGTACTCAATGTAAAGTTGTTGTTTTTTTATTCGGGTAAAGTTCAATCACTTGAATACAATCAAGTTGTGGAATGCTGATATACAGCAAAGTGACATCATGATCACTAAAATGCCTGTTGTTTGAATCTTTAAATCGGCCGGCACTTGGATCATACTAGTGGTGTCCTTAATGTACGATGTCATCTCTTTAATAAAAGGGCGAAGGAACCATCCACATATATAGACAAAGGTTCTAAATTGGAATTGAACGCTTAGACTATAGGTCTCCCTGGAGGATTAGTTGCATGTTTATGTATTTTGGGCAAAAGGTAGAAAGCTGGAATAATGGGATTTTTTGCAACTAAAAATTGTTGTTCTTCATTACTTATCCAGCCTTCTAGATTTGCATGGTACGTCAGACTTGTGATCTTTTCCGTTAGTCTTTTAGTGGGGTTCATATATATCATCCAATGGAAAATACAGTCATCTAACTGTCTTTTGACTTCTTTGTCATAGGCTGTTTTGTCCCATAGAACTATCCCTCCTCCTTTGTCCGCTGGCTTGATGACAAATGTCTAATTTTCTTTTGTAAATTCAGGAGAGATGTCCGTTCTGTTTTGGATAGGTTATCAATTTGGTGATTTTTATTTTGCAACAGAAGTTCACTTTCATGTGTCACTTTATTCTCAAACGCTAAAATTGCTGGGCTTACCATGTTGTTGACCGGAGTGAAAGTCGAAGATGGTTTTAGACCTGTTATATTTTCTTTCTCTCTCTCTGAGGTGGAATTTCCCAAAAAGTAATTCAAGAAGACTATTCTAAAAAAAATGGTAGTTCTAGTGCTGTCTCAAAACTGTTTGCTTTTTTGGTAGGGACAAAAACCTAAGCCGTTACTCAAGATGTTTGTTTTCTCATTTGTTATTTAGGTCTTGGGGCAGAAAAAACTCATATAACACAATGGGCCTCATTATAAATTTGCCGGTCTGGGAACTACGGTACCGGTAAGCATGCCGGTACCATAGTTTCCAGACCGGCAAACTACAAGTTGTGCTCATGGGTGCCTTTCTGCCCGCCAGGTCAGACCTTGCAGGCAGAAAGGCACCCGTGAGCACAGCATGTCGGATGCACCGGCACTGTTACAAATGGTGCCGGTGCATCCAACCTCCCCTTTCCCATTCAGTCCTATGGGGCCGAATGACAATGGAGAGCATCTTTTTTCCAGCAGCCGCACATGGGCAGTTACCGGGTCCGGCAGGGCCGTAATGACCCGGTAATTGCCCATCCACGGGCGCCGGAAATTTTCAGAAGTTTGGTGGCAGCCTGCTGGTTTTACCAGCAAGGCTATCAACAAACTTCTGATGATGCCCAATGTGTCATAATAGTCAAATTCAACAAATGTTAAATTCATGTATCATTCAAAGCTGGTGTGGTAGGCCTGCTGCTTACTTTTTATTCAAAACAAACCCTATTAAAGCAGCAGCGGCTGTATTTGATCATATTTAACATGAGAGGGCCCTGTACTGTTAGGACTTGGGGCAGACTATAACACATATGCAAGACCCTTACTGAGTGGACATATGGAGGCACAGAGAGGAATTGGTAAGTTGGAATGGACACAATAAATGACTGAAGTCTTCAAAGAGCTGAAGAAAGCAATATGCACAGTTCCATTACTACAGATCCAAGACTATCATGGCACATTTGATTTGATTTCACACTTTAACGAAGTAGTAATGACTGTTGTACTCACACAGTAGACTACCCTATGGCACAAGACATTAGCTTATTAGACCCAGTGATGAGCTGACATTACCTTTTTGAGCAAGCTCTGGATGCTGTTGTGTTCGCGGTAGAGAAGTCAGTGAGTATTATCATGGGGTGCAATACCACACTTCATGTGGAAACACCCTCTTTGCAATTCTAAAAAGACCCAAGCGTACGCTAACCACACAGAGAGCTTCAGAATATGAGGTATTTATCTCAAACTCAGCAATCAAGGTGGTGAGGTTCAGGACTTTTGATCCGGTGACATTTTTAGCTGAGCCAGTAGAAGAGGTAGACTATGTACACGACTGCACTACATACATGGAACAGTATGATGACCTTCCCAAGGTGGTGGAGAAGTTACTTGAGGGGGAGAAGTGCTTTATATTGACGGGTCATCGACAATAGACCAGACAAAAGGGGAAAGCCATACGGGGACAGCTGTGGTAAACTTAAAACAGACGGTACAGCAGAAACAATAGCCAGCACAACATTGACTTCATATTTTTGGGCGCAAGCAGCAGAATTAGTAGCTCTCATAATGGCATTATAATCATGCAGATCTCAGGAAATCACAGTTATTTAGTTTCAGCCTTTGTGACATATACAGTACACTTTGGGCTGTCACATTGGCAGAGGGGGGGCTTTAGACATGCTGACGGCACACCAGTGCAGCATGGGCCCCAATTGGGTAGGATCATAGATGCACTTCAACTCCCAGTAGCTATGCAGTCATAAAGTACCATGCCCTTATGAGGGAGGGGGATGCAGATTCTCAGGGCAACAAAGCAGCAGATGCAGAAGCAAAGCATGCAGCATATTTTCCTGGGATAACAAACTTTGGTACCCTATCAAGAACATGTATTTGTGTGCACAATATGATCATAAGGGGAGATTATAACATATTTATTTATTTTTATTTATTGGTATTTATAAAGTGCACTGGCAGCCCAGAGGCATCAAGGCACTGTTACATGAAGGTGACCTTAGTTATAGGTTGCAGCATTGCATACTAGTTACATGAGGCATAGCAATGTTTGATCAGGTTACAGTACATGGTGGCATAGCATACACATGGGAAGAATTCTTTAATGAAAAAAACAGTGTTACATGTGGGGTGATTAAGTACCTATGGAGTAATGAGGGGTAATTATTGTGGGTCAGGTGAAGAATCTGGTTTTGATTTCCCTGTGGAAGGCTAAGTGGGATGAAATACCTCTGATGTTGGGCGGAAGGGAGTTCCACAGGGTTGCTGCGATGATGAATGGGAAGGTGGAGCCTCCTGTCCGCGCTCTGGTGACCTTCGGGATTGAGAGAAGGTTAGTGTAAAGGTGTCTGGTGGGTCTTTCAGTGAGTGGTCTAGTGAATCTCTGAGAGAGGTATTGAAGTGCTGCATGGTGGATACAGTTAAGGGTGCGTGGCAGTATTTAAAAAAAAACTCGTTCCTTGACTGGTAACCAATGTGCTTGTTTCCTGGCAGTTGAAATGTGTTCTCTTCTTGGAATGCCAATGGTGGATCAGCGTGCATTATTTTGGACAGTTTTGTAATTTGTCCAGATTCTTTGTTGAGATCCCAGCCATGAGGATGTTACAGCAGTCGAGCCAAACCATAGTTATGGCTATGGTTATGGTCGGGCAATTTTACTTTGTGAGAGCTATCACATAGTCAGTCACTCTGAATGGCTTGCGGGAAGGAGCACTCTCCAACCCCTCCTTAATCAGGGCCAAGAGGTCTCTGACTGAATGGCCATTGAGAAGTTCAAAGGGACTGTAACCAACTCCCCCCTGAGGGTCTTCTCTATAAGCAAAGAGAAGGCATGGCAGTAGGAGGTCCCACTTTCTTTTAAGCGGTTCCTCTAAAGCACCTATCATGCTCGTCAAAGTATGATTAAACCTCTCTACCAGTCCATTTGTCTGTGGCTGGTAGGCTGTAAAGAACATGTAAGTGACACCACAGTTTTTCCACATGGCTTGCATGCAGTGGGACATAAAATTGAATCCCCTGTCGGATATCCCTTCCTTAGGAAACCCTACTCTGGTCAAAATACCAAGTAGAGCTTTAGCCACAGCCTGAGCCGTAACAGTCCTCATAGGTATTGCTTCTGGGTATAGTAGCATGGTCTACTGTAACCAGGATAAACCTGTTCCATGAAGATGTGGGAGGGTCAAGGGGACCAACAATGTCAATGCCAACCCTCTGAAAAGGAACTCCCACCACTGGGAGAGGCACCAGGGGTGCCACATTCTTAGCTCCACTCTTGCCCGAGGTTTGGCAAGTGTGACAGCTCCTACAGAATTTGTCAACTTCTAACCCCATTTTAGGCCTGTAGAAGTATAAGGAGAGCCTTTCCTTGGTCTTTCCCGAAACTCAAATGACTAGCCAAAGGTATCACATGGGCCAACTGTAGGGAACTGTAGTCTGTTTTCTAGGGACATTACAATTCTTTTGCAGTCCCCAGGGATAGACTCAGATGGTTCAATGTAGAAGAGGCCATCTTCCCAGCTCAACCTATGCTTTCCAACTTCTTGCCCATCAAGTTGGGAAGCAGCCAGTTGTTGAAGACCTTCGAGAGTAGGACACTCTCTTTGTCCTCTGCTGAAGTCTGACCCGTTGGGGCCACCTTATGCCAGTAAAGACTGCAGCTCAGGATGGTCAACAGGGTCAAGATCTCCAACCAAAACAGTGTCTTCCTCCAGATCTGACTCTTCAGAAAATGGATCAACCATACATACATGGTTATACCTCAAACTCTGCCTCAGCAGATGGAGGAGTCACAGGTGTGACTTTGGACAATCTGGGGATGTCCTTTTTGGTAGCACAGGGGTGCCATCTGTCTTTTTCTTGGAGGTCTTGGGTTTCCCCTTTGCCTCTTTCTTTCCAGAAATAGCAGTGAGCAACTCAGTGATAGTTTCCTCTTTCTCCTCCTCGGAGAGACTGTCAAGGTCCTCTCCCTTGCAGGCCTAGTGATCTCTTGTTTCCTTTTACTGGAAGGCCTGGGGGTACTGAACACAACTCCAAAGGTTTTCATGTCATTACCCAACAGGACTCTCCCAGGCACTTCACACTGCACACTAACAGGTATCTTGACAGTCAAACCATTACACTGGATGAGAGCTGGTAACTGGGAAAACATTTGCACAGGACCTCCAGCTAACTTGATGAGGCATTTGGGTGCCTTAGCAACATCCTCCACCTTGAAAAATGATTCATCCAGCACAGTTATCCTGGCTCCAGTGTCTCTGATGGCAGGAGTCTCCTGGCCATTCACAAGAACACTATCTTTATAATACTCTTTAGTGTTATCTGAGATGGAATTAAAGACATCTAAATTCTGTTGTTCCCACAAGCCAAGGGACACTAAAGAAACACTAGCTGAGACTCTCATGGGTTCATAAGCGAGTAGGTGAAAGTTTCCACTTGCCATAGGTTCTTCTTCCTCTGCGGAGGAGGCTAAGGAGACAGTGTGGAGCCCTGAAGGTTTACCCTTACATCTGGGATCCCCTTTCACATGGTCAGTTGACACACAAACATAAGATTTCCCAAATGTCTTGATGAATGGGGGTTGTTCTGACCTCCATCTGGTTTGGGTCCAGATGGTGCACTAGCTTGATTCGGTTCTCCTTGTGGTTTACCCTTATGTTGCTGTTTGTGGCCCTGTTTTTGATTGGAGGTATTTGAATTCTCCTTGTTATTTTCCTTTGGCTGCTTTCCCTCATCCTTCATCTGAGTTGCCCCAGAATCCTTGTGAGTAGCCCTGTTGGCAACCCACAAGTCAGCAGCCTTAGCTAATTTCTTGGGATCTATCTCCTTAGAATCAGCCAAGTGCTGCCTGAGCTCAGGAGAGCAGGCATCATAAATGGACTACAACATAACAAGATTTCTCATACCTTCATAAGTGTTCACTCTGTAACCCTTAACCCAACCATCTAAGTTTTTCAAACATTCACATATCCAGGTAGCCCAAGGGGTACCATCATGTTTTTTGAGGGTCCTAAACCTCTTACGGTACTGGGAAGGGGTTTTCCCAAATCTAGAAATTAAAGCTAGCTTCACACACTCATAATCCTTCCTATCCACCCCCCCCCCATCTCCATCACAACATCAGATGCAACAGAGGGTAGCCTAGAGAAGAGCCAAGGAAGCAACGGATTCCCTGTAATGTCATTTTCAATAGACAACTTTTTCATTTCTGATGCATGGTTCATCTCCATTTTTCTGAGCTTAAGTTCTTGATGCTTTTGTTCAGTTTGAGCATTTAAATGTTTAAATTCCAATTCAAGCCTCATCTTTTCTACAGCAATGAATTCAGGACTGAGTGTAGGGCCGGTAGAGGTCCCAGTGGACAAAGGTTGAGGTTGTTGAGCAGGTAAAGGAGCAGTGAGGCCTACATTGTGGGACACAGCTGTTTCATCTAACTCATCAATAATGGATACATTATCCTCATCATCATTTTCCACATTTGCTGAGGGGTCAGGTATTTCACACCCACACTCCATACTGTGTTTCTCTAACAACCTTTCAATCAATTCTGACTTTTTGCCTTTAACAGAGAGATTCCTTTCTCTACACAGATTTTTCAGATAATCCACAGTGTAACTAAGAAGGGTCTCCTGACAGTAGCTTTCCATATCATACATGATTAATATTGCTTTTTAGTGATGTTTAGCCTTGTGGTTAGTTGATCCAAGGCAATAGCAGCACACTAAGTGTAATCACTATACTTGATCCTCACAGCTGTACACCAGTTTTAGGCAGAATTATATGCAGTACCCTTTCGGAACACCACACACAATTAGGACTACAAGTGACAGTACAAATTCACCTTTGGTACAAGCCTGTACTACACAGTAAAGTGGTAGCGATGGCTGAGCAGCCAGACTTATCTCAAGAGTAAAGGGAGCAGTATAATAGTTACACAAAGGACAGCAATTACTATGATTCAAACAAACACTGACTCAAGGTTTCTGAGTGAAAGAATATACATTTATTTACACATCAGTTATTAAACATTTCACTATTATCAAGCAGTTGAAAAATCACAATCCTAATACACTACAGCACACCCAATAGATTCTGGACAAGTTAGGCTCAAAATGAAGTGTGAGCAAAATGGCACTCCAGTAATTTAAAAGGGAGGGAAAGACACAGTTAGACAGAAGTTGAGTAGCACCAACAAGTAAGTAAACAGGGCAATCTAGAAAAAGGAACTACAGTGAGGAAATCAAATCAAGAGGCCAGGGCCAAAGTCAATGGACCAAAGTCTTTGCAGAGGATCACAGAGTTCAGGGTAGTTTGTGGTTAAGTCTTTGCCAAGAGTTTAGAACGAAGTTGGTCAGATGAAAAGTTACTTTCAATAGAGAAGGACAAGGCCTCGGATTGGCGAAAGATTTCACGCACTTTCACTGTGGCTGGATGAAACGAACAACCGGGTTAGCACAGTACCTTTAGAGCAGGAGAATGCTGTAGCTGAGACAGATATTTCTAGCAAGTCCTGCAGGCTCACGGTTCCTGAAGCGACTGTAGGACTGACAAGACAGAGGAAGACTGGAGGGTCCTGCACTGCCCAGGGAATAAACCAGCAGCAGAGCAAAGAGACGAATAAAAGGTGTGCTCCTTAAAACTCAAGCAGGGTCTGACCTTCCTGGCTATCCGGTTCACTGTAGCTGTGCACAGTGAATTCGACCAGAGGAGGGAGGCCTGGCTTGCAGTTTGGCAAACTGGCTGTTCCCACCAGCTCAAGGGGAAAAGATCCCTTGCAGATCTTCCCTGTCGTCGAAGTTTGGAGATTCGGACCCACAGCAGGGCTTCACCGGGATGTTCAGTCATGGTAGAGGTCCTATTCTGGCAGCTTCTCTTTGGTTCTCTTGATCCAGTGGCGACTCTGGCTTCTTAGTCTCATAGACCTGCTTTTTATGCAGTGTTCCCCCATTCTCCCAACCTAGCTGTCAATCACACAGCAGGGGGGCTGTCCCGCCGGGACAGTCACCACAGCCAATCATACCAGAGTGCGACATGGGTCTCCAAGGAGACCCTATGCAGGGAGTCTCAAACCTTCCCTCGCATCCTGTCCTCCGCAGACATTCAGGCGCCCAAGGAGGGCTTCTGTGCCTAAGCCTGCGAAAGGTCGGCGAACAAAGGAACCAAACCTGGTTTGGCGAGCAGAGTAAAACACAAGAAGGACTTTTACAAAAAGAAATGGCGAATAAACCCAACCAGAACCATATAAAAATGTATATGGTACAGCAGGTTTTAAGTTTGAGGCTACTAAAATAGCCTAAAACAATACCTAGGCTATTAAAAAAAAACTGCAGTAGGAAAAATAGGGTAGTTACCACTGCCAACAACCAAATCTTATTGAAAAGGTAACGAAACAATGTTCCATAAGAAAAAGACAAAAAGGGCTAAATAGTAACCTTTTCCAGTACTCTATGTAAGATAGTTTGTATGGGGTCTGTGGATTTAAAAAGACTAATAGAGAAATAACAGTAGTCAGTCCCAGAAAATGGAGTCTGAGTCGGAAAGTCTAAAAGACAACCCTTTGTCACTGCACTGAAGGTGCTGTGTAACACACAGTAAAAAGATGATGCCTATGGAGTAGGTGAGGCTCCACAGTCTATGAACACAAACATGTTAAACACACACAGCAAAACACATGTACGAGGGGGAAAAAAGGCTCTGTTACGCTCACCTGGCTCGCACAGAGGCGTCGATCGGAACTGGACAGCTGCGGTCTCCACCAATGTGATGCGTAGGGCTGAGATGACGGACTGGACTGGCCCACCTAGCTTCGTTTGCTTGGCCCGTAGGAATATTCTTCTGCAAAATGGAGAAAGGGAATTAACCACCCGTGGAGTTGAGTGTAAATCCCCCCACCCCTGCTGTTCTCCCCACAGATCGCCTTTGATGTCCCCTCTTATAGTCTCACCTGATGGTTTGAAAAGATGAGCTCTCCATCCTGCATTGAGCGCAGGGGCGCGTTGATAACCAGTTGCTTCACTGGCTCGAAGGAATTGGTGAGTTCCAGAACAATATTGACTCCGAGATTCCCGGCAAGACGCCGTAAGTATAAAGTTCATAAGAGTTCAAATACCTGACTTTCACTCTTGTCCGATTCCTTGCAGGTTGCAGCTTGACCCTAATGAAGAGTTCCTTGTGGCAACCGGTAGTATTCTGGTAAGGATTTGTATTAACCAACACAGTGCGATAAAATAATGTCAATATGTAAGCTGTTGCTTTCTCCCTTATTCAGGCGCTGAGAGAAAGTATGAAGTCTTGGGGAATAATACCTCCGGCGGTAAAATCAGGTAAGTCTATTGTGTTGAGGAGGGTTCCCCTTGTTAGTCCCTTCGTTTCACCTTGCTGTCCTTTTGTTTCCCTTTAGGGGCCGGGGTTCGGCGAAGATGCAGTGGAAGCTGCGACGACCCGTGAAGAGGAATAGTACCCCTGGTGGTAAAATCAGGTAAGTCTATGGGGGGGTAACTAATATTCCTCTGTGTATGCCCTTGGCTCACCTTGCTGTTCTTGTCTTCTCCTGAGGTGCCGGAGTGCGGCGGGAACATGCAGGAGGATGCAGTGGAATGTGAAGATGCTGCGAAGGCCGGTGAGTTCAGCGTGGCACTGCAGCAGGCCAGGCAATGCGCATAAAATAACTTCTTTCTTCCAGCTCGAAGGCGCGATGGATTGGGAATTCAGGTAAGGATTAAAGGTATTGCTCTTGTTCTAACCTTTTCTCCTTCTTTCTCCCTGTTTCTAGGAGCTCCAAACTCGAGGCGGGCATGGCAGAAGGCTGGATGCAGACTTGCAGGCACCGTGAGCGTTACGCTGCTGGATGCAGAATAACGCGAAGTGTGTGCTGCTCTTTGGGCATGGTTTAAATAGCCTCAAAAGTAGTCCCAGGTAAGTATTCCTCCCCAGCCCCGCCTGAGTAAAAAATAGTCCGTAAGTAAAGTAGTCCCTTCCAAGCCTCTTTTGGTTTGGAGATTTTGCAGCATGGTCTGCATCAGGTAAGATTTAATCTATGAGCCTGGCGCCTATGGTGCTAGGACTGACTCTCCATATGAGCCTGGCACCATAGGTGCCAGGACTGGACCCAAATAGCCCCTAGCAGAGGTTGTTGGGCTTGCTTAGGATAACTTGATGCCTGCTTCCAGGGTTGCTGGACGTGGTCTGGGTCCCCGAGGGTATGCATCATGACCACACTCTTAGCAGGTGAAAAAAAAAATCCTAGAAATCCAGCAAAGCTGCTGACTGTCTCAGTGGGTAAGGGAAATTAGCCATTTTCCCTAACAGAGTTGCCTTGTCATAGTGAGGTTAGAGTCTAAGTAGGCTTGCAAGGTTTTAACGGCCTGAGAGACTGGGATTTGTATGTTGTCATTGGTAAAAGCTTTGTATTGGGATTCAAGTTTCTTTAGTGTTTCAGGTGAACCGACTAAGAGTAGTTGTGTTTTGTCTTTGTTGAGATTGTATAATGGAGTAGATGGTGTTCAGGGTTATGGAGTCTGCCTCGTAGTCACCTGAAAGTGCTAGGAGGACCTGACTAACATCTGTGTATTTCGTGTAAATGATGCCTAGTGAGTCGAGGATGTAGAACAGAGGCCCAGTAAAAATTTTGTACAGGGTAGGCGATATGCATGAGCCCTGGGGGACTCCACATTGGATGGTTCTGGGGTGGGTGCAGGCTAGGTCTGAGAAGACTCTCATAGCTCTGCCTTGCAGGAATGAGGTGATCCATGTTGTAGCATTGGGCGAGAAGTGTGCAGAGGTTGAGAGGTGTTGCCATAGGGTTTTCTGATCGACGAGATCAAAGGGCTGATTTTCCAGAGTCTCTAATGTCATCCATTTGGTTGTTGAGATCTAGTAGGGCTGTTTCGGTTCCGTGACCTGGTCAAAAACCCGACTGTCGGAGACCAAGGAGGTTATTGGCTTCGAGGAATTATTGGACTTGCAAGAAGGCTCCTTTGTCTATGATCTTCAGGAGAAAGGGGACTGTGGTGATGGGCTTGTAGTTGCCTGGTGCAGTGGGTCTAGTGATGGTTTCTTTAGGAGCCGATGGGCCCAGGCTTCCTTGAGACAGGCAGGGATAATTTTCCATGAGGCGTTAATGAAGGCAGTGAGGAAGGGTGCAAGAGTGGAAGTGCATTCTTTAACGGGAGTGGCTGGGCAGATGTCACCCTTGCAATTAGGGGATTTGATGGATTCCATGAGTGCTATGACTTCCTGTTCAGTGACTTCCCTAGAGGAGAATAGGGGTTGTTATCCGGAGTGTTTATAGGAGAATGGGGTGCTTGGTTGTTGAGTGATTATTAGTTGGCTTGGATTCTTTTGCGTAGAAAGTCTAGTTTTCTAAGCATGGCATCTTGGATGCTGTTGCACCAGGGCTCATCTTTTGAAATAAGTTAAGGGGGGGTAGGTGTTTCCAGCTCCATGAATATGGAGAAGATCTCCTTGGTTGTGGAACTCTCTGAGCCTATCCTAGTATTGAATGAGGTGGCTATGGCTTTGATTATGCTGTTTTTATATTCTTTTGCTATTTTGTTGAATTCCCCTTTAGTGGTGTTGCTAGGGTTAGCTTTCCAGGTAGATAGTGCTTCCATTTTTTTTAGCGAAGTTCTAGGAGCTCGGGGTTGAAACAGGCATTGGAATGGTTGGTGCGTTTAGCTTTCCTATGGCTGATGGGTGTGCTACGGTGTCTATAGCTTGGATCGTGATGGAGTTGAACGTTTGAATTAGGGATTCAGGGTCATTGGAGAAGGGTGGTCTTAGGACAGGAACTGTGAGGTGGGGTATGAGTCTCTCTTGGTTAGTTGGTGGGCGCTTCAAGTGAGAGCTGACGGGAGGGGGTAGTGGGTCGGGGAGCTGCCTTGGCTGTGGTGATATTGAAGAGGATGAAGTGATGGTCAGTCCATAGCAAGGGTTTGTTAGCTTTGATGGTGACTTGGCAGTTATGTTGGGCTATCCAATCGAGGGTGCAACCTTTGATGTGAGTGGGGTCTGAGACAGTTTGTTGGAATGCTAAAGTGCCTAGTGCTTTGTTTATGGTGTTATCTGGGGGATCTTTCTGGTCATTTAGGCCAAGGTTGAGGTCACTTAGGAGGATGGACTGGGTGGATTTATTTTAGGTTGTCTGCTAGGAGATGTGTCAGGGTGGCTTGAAAATCTGTTATGGGTCCTGGTGGGTGGAATACGATGAGGAGGGTGATGGTGCAGTTAGGAGAGGGGTTGAGTTTGAGCATTAAGTGGTCACTGTTGTTTTCAGTTGTCTTCTCAACCTTTCTGATAGGGATAGAGTCTTTTGCTATGAGGGTGACTATACCGCCTGTGTGGTGATCCTGTCTAAAGTTGGTGTGTCCGGGAAGGAGTGCAAGTGATAATGCTGGGCCAGAAGCTTTGTGAAGCCAGGTTTCACTGATTGCCAAGAAGTCGAGGTTGTTGGTGGTGATAAGACCTTGAATGACATGGTCGTGGGCGGCGAGGGATCGGGCATTGATGAGGATGCAGTTGACCGTCTAGGGAAGTGTTTTGCTAAAGGTGGTGTGAGGTTCTGGTTTAAAAGTAATTGGGATGTCTGGGATGGTCGAGGGTTCAAGCGATGCTTTGTGAATTTGGGTAGGTAGTTCTGTTGTGTAGCTAGTAATCGGGGCCTGTAGTTCGGGTGGTACGGGGCTAATCAGAGGCGAGTGTGATTCAGGCATGGTATCATGTGGTATAGCGGGCTGTGCTGCATGTGTTTCAACACATAGCATGGACTGTGTGGGTTCAGTGGCATGACTAGTTGAGGGCGCATGTGTTAATGTAGCTCGATTGGTGACAGTAGGGGGGGTGGTAGTTGGGATTTCTTTGTGTTTGTTTAGATAGTCTTTCTTTTCTGGTTGACCCTAGAATATGTATGGCGGGGGATGAGTGGTTTGGAATTCTGGAGCTAAGGCGTAAGTGTCTATTTTGGCCTACGTATGGGATGGTGGGGCTGGTGAAGTTAGGAGTGCTGGAGATTGCTATAGAGGCAGGTAGTGTGAGGGTGTGATGGATAGAGATGTGTAGGAAGGGAGTTAGAGTGGGTAAGAATGGGGTAGGACAGGGAAGGGGTGGTGGTGTGGGCACCCGAGGCTGGTGAGGCCATTGTGGTATTTGATATTATGGTATACAATAAAGTAGGTGGGTGCACAATATAGATCAAATGGCTAGGCTAGGCAGATATACAAATCAACTGCATATTCCGTGAAGAATCAAGAGTTAGCACAGGCTAGGCATGTGTGCAAATCAAGTGGATATTCCATGCAGAATCAACAGTTAGCACAGGCTAGGCATGTGTAACAATCAGGTGGATATTTTGTGCTGAATCAAAAGCTAAACAGGAACATCAACATCTATAGGCTATTAAATTTATAACAGTGGATCAGTAATGTTAGTTTGCAGAAGGCAGTGATTTGATCCGGGGCAATGACCGCCTGCACATGGGCTAATGCAGGTAGCCGATAGCGGCGACAGAATGGTGGATGTAGGTTGTGGGTGCAAAGCCAAGTGTTAATGACAGCAGGTTGTCTGAATGGGACCCGAGCATAGCGTACAGTTAATTGAAAGTAAATGTACAGGGTGCGACAGTAGGTGGGCTTAGGGCTGGTGATTGAGGTTCAAGATAGGCAATATATAACATTGTGAGTTGAGGCATAGGGCCTCATCACGTGTTGGGTGGTAACGCCAGCACTATTACCGCCGGCGCTATTTGTACCCTACCGCCAAACCACCGGTGCTATTAGCTCCGGATCATGGGTTTGGCGGAAGGGTAAGTGCCCATTCTCCATTCGGCCCATTCGGGATTTCCAATGGGGAAAATTCGCATTATTACCACCAGCAGATTTCCCGCTGGCGGTAATAGCGCCGAAAATCGTCAAATTTGCTGCAGATTTCCCCCCAGCTAAGAGCTGGGGGGAAATCCGCCAAGGCCATGATCTGGCGGACCCTTAAATGTGGTGGTAATAGCGCTACTGCCGCATTTAAGGGTTACCACCAGACTCATGATGAGGCCCATAATATTAGAAAGAGGGTGCAGCATGCACAAATTGGTAATACGGATGGCTACATATGTTCCGGATGTGGTGTGGCAATGGGATGATGTAACGCGAAAGAGGAAAAAACACCAATGGGGCAGGTGTGGTCACAGGCCTGGGATGGGGCGGGTGCTTCCCAGGATCAAGTGTGGGCAGTCCGCGTAGTCAGCGATGCGTCTGTGGAGGGATTTCGGAGAATGTGGCCGGTAAATGAAATCTGGTATCCACATCCTAGGAGAGGCCTGGAAGGGGCAAAGTGTAGTGCTCCTGAGCTTCGAAGGCCCGGACAGGCAAAGACAGGTCCTTGAATTTATGGGCCTTTGGTTGACGTGCCCGCTTCCGCCTGGGCCGACATTGCGAGCCACACAGAAAATAGAGTTTCAGGGAAGGGCTCCGGCATAGGAAAAGAATCTATAGGTAAAAAGGGGGAGTACAATATCCCCCACTGATTCTCTCTGGCAACAAGAAAACACAGGCAAAGTAGTACTCACAATGACATTATTACAAATTGCATTTACGCAACTGCACCATCCCACATACATGTGTAAAGTAGTACTTGCTGCTCATATTGGAGAAGATTGATTCTGTCTGAACATGATTGAGCATATAACTACATTTATGGAGAACTGTGTCACCTGCAAGAAATTCACTGCAGGACGTACATTACTTGCAGTGAGGTGAGCCATACCTAAACCAATTGGACCTTTCCAACATCCACTACCTCGATATGATCCAGGTGTGGCAGGTCTACCACTGCATGATAGTGGTTGTATGACCGTTTGTACGATGGAGCAAAGCTGGCCTTGGTTCACACCATGATGCTCTAGTGGCTGTGCAATTCCTCTTTAGAGAGAGGTTCCCAAGATCGAGGGTCTGTGAGGTCCTGCAGTCAGACAATAAGTCTCATTTCTTGTATGAGACTTTTGAACTCATCACAACCCTACTGGGGATGCAGCACACATTCTCCTGTGCTTATCACCCTAAGTGAACGGGTTGTGTGACAACCTCAATGACCTGCTCAAAGAAATTATAGCCAAAATAAAAGCCACTTTAAAGAAGGGATGGCTTCACTGTTTGCCCTTAGCTCTGTTTGCATTGCACAATGAGACCGGGACCGACCATCAAGTAATGCCCCATGAGGTGGTGACAGGATAGCACATGCGACTACCCC
Organism: Ambystoma mexicanum; assembly: GCF_040938575.1. Classification (NCBI taxonomy): domain Eukaryota; kingdom Metazoa; phylum Chordata; class Amphibia; order Caudata; family Ambystomatidae; genus Ambystoma; species Ambystoma mexicanum. The sequence continues at coordinate 974,701,514 of NC_090922.1, forward strand.
TGGCTCCTTCCACTAGAGCATTGACAGAATCAAATGCAACCTCTGATATTTTGGGGAATTAAATGCATGAATATGTGGCTTCCTTGATGGCTACTGCATCTTTTATTTCTCGCCAACTGCAGGTGCAGGGGCAGAGTTCAAAGAACAGTGAAGGAGATACCAGCCAAGCCACAAGTGAAGCAACTACTAATTTATCCAAAGGGAAACATGGTTCTGCTTCGGAACTTTGTGAGGCCCTGGTTCAAACCCAGATTTGAGGGCCCCTATACTATAGAACAAGCACCAGAGCATGAAGTAAAACTGCACGTGAAAAAAGCATGGTACTACATTAGAGACGTTAAGCCCTGACAAGGTGAGACCTCTTCCCATCTCAGAGATGATGATTTGATGCAAGGAGAAGATAAACAGAAAGAAGAAGAACAACAACCCGTGATGACACAGTCTAGAGCAAGAGAGATAGGTAGAGACATTGCACATACCTAGAATAGGCACACTATTTCTTTTTGCCTACAATAGGCATTTGTAGAGAAAGAAAGGACAATTCAAGCTATATGGTGCTTAGTAGACATAATCCTTTCCGGAAGGGTTTCATACGCTTTGTAATACGGATGGAACATGAGAGAATTATAATACCACAATTGTTTTTTTAAGCCTTTGTTTTATATGTTGCACCCATTTATCCACAACTAACTTGTGTAAACCCATCTGTCATCACTCTGCCTCGGGATTCGAGAATCCATATAGTGTTGGACCGATTGTTCATCACAAGACTCGCCCAATACTATAGGCACAGGTCTTAACTTGACATAAATTAACATCCTAAAAATGCATTTCCCAGGCTTTTCAGGTGAGTTGCACAAGCCCTTGGGTCAACACAAAGAAGCAACCAAGAATAACAACATGGGAGTTGTAATTTGTAATATTGTGGTTATCTAGTGTTTCTTCGGCTGTCTCTACCTCTATACACTCCTTATTCTATGAAGATTGCTGTTCGCAAATCCACAAGCTTTGATCCTTTGAACGTAAACCTGATCCATTCTGTTACGGAAGCCATGTCTGGGCAGACAACAAGCACTGCTAGAAAAGTAAAAAGGGCCATGCGCAGTGCAGGAGTAGACTTTAATCAGGTAAATTCCTACATGATTCAGCCCATAAATTGAATAACATGTGGTATAGGCCAAAATGGGGGAGCAAACAACAAAAGAGAGCTGTTATGTCTGCTCTCTCATCTCCTATGCCATGAGTGCATCCAGAACATTTGTACCAACTGAAATTCCAGCAACAAAAGCGCAATGCTTCATGCATTTATCGCTACACACCACACAAGGATGATTTCAAGGGAAGTGTGCCACACTAAGGTCGATGTCCAAGAAAACACAAAGTCCAAGGAAATGTTAGACAATTACTGGTACACAGCTAAAAGCATAGAGTGTATAACAGAGGGTCCTCACAAAGTGGAGGTGCAGACAGTGACACAGAAGGAGTTACAGTGTCCCAAGAGAGGACCTACGTAAATAGGAGGGATGCCAGGATGTTGGGAAACACTGCAGATGCTAGTGTGTGGATAAGTATACACAAAAGACGGATGGAAAGAAGGAGTGGTGGGGATCAAAGCACATGCTCTCCTAAAAGTTCCAGTAGAAGTAGTACAGCAAAAAAAATGACAAGTGCTTTAAAGAATGGGAAGCAAGTGCAAAACTGCTCACATGTGTTGAAAACGAAGCAGTGCCCATGCCCAACATACCGTTCAAGGAAGCAGCTTTATGTTTCCAGAATTATGGCGAAGTAGAGGTTGGAGAAAATGAAGGATGCAAGCAGATTTCCAGAATGCCAAGCATGAAGTCAGAACAGCAGTGCCCATGGATCACTATTGGGCCTGCAAATAGAAGGCATATCTGTAGCTGCCATCTGACGGTGTAATAAAATATGCACTTCTACATCTGACCACTCCAGAATTAGTAGTGTCCCAGATGGGCATACAAGTTTAAGGGTTCCCTAAAATGGATAGCATTAAAAGGAAGAGAAGATCTGTGGAATTGACCAGAGTGAAGAGGGGAAGCTTTGCATCATCAGACATGTAAAAGGCATTGGATGAAATACCACCAAAGCACAGGTTGTTCAGCAGAAATTAAATGTTTGCATCCATCGTTCCACCAGTTCAAAGAAACAGAAATGCCAAGTGGCTCCAGATTACAAGGTGGGAGTTGATGCAGATAATGAACTCAACCATGAAGGGGTTCAACACCATTAATGAGGAGCTGGGAGCGGTTAGACAAAAGGCCGTCCAAAACAGATACATTCTGGGTCTCCTCACACCCATGGAGGAAGGTGTTTGAGCCAAGATCGAGTCTTGTTGCTGTACATTCCTGACAATGACAAAGGCAATGGGATATTGACAGAGGTCATCACCAGGATCTCTGAACTTCACACAAAGATGGAGGCAGAAACAAAAAGCATTGAAAAGGATGAAGTTTGTCTGTCTTACATATTCTCATGAATGAAAGTACTGGTATCAGCCTTGATACTAATGTTGCTGATAGTTTGTATCAGCAAGATAATAATCAGGCAATGTAGAAAGACAACTGAGAAGACGTTAGGGATGAAAGTGATAATAGATGTAGAGACTGAAGAAGATGAAGATACAAAGACATGTGGGCGGGACAAAGACTGATATGCAAATGGGCATTTCCCATCTGTTAAAGGCACAGTGAGCAAAAAGCATGTGCTGCAAACTCTCATCTCAGAACAGGTTATCATGCCATGTTCTTTCTGGAGAGGAGCGCCTGCCACCTTTTTTGAGATACAAAGACATGGAATGCACTGAAAACACAACTGACACAGTGCCCCCTGTTCCTGACAGGAACGATGTTCCAGTATCCCTATAATACCTGTGATTATTGGGGAAAATGCATATGGTGCAACCTTGATGGGGACTGCAGCTACGTGACATGGAGCATAGATTATAATGCAAAATACTAAGGACATCTTGGAGGGATAACAAATTATTCTGTCTCAGGAAGCTACAGATGAACCAAGAGAATGGTATATATAGTTTGGTCAACTGGTCGACCAGAGGGTGATTGTAGATGGGGTGCCAGATCTAACTCTCATGCTCCCCACCCAATCCTCAGCATGAAGGCAGATACACAACAAATGTGCCTCACTTCTAGGCACGTTGCCACTAAACTTCGATGTATCGCTGGTGTGAGAAACGCTATTCACTCAGAAAACCGTTCAGACCATACCCAATCGATGACTTAGACGATATGGAAATGACATTGATTTGAGCAAGACGACTGACTGCAAAGACAGCAATCAAAGACATCATCACTGACATCACGACGTAGCCGCATTATACAGGAAGCACATATTCACCCATCGGAAACAAGGCACATATCCAAGTACAAGAGGAGACAGGAAAGTTCTAGTTAGAAAGACAATAGGCCACCTGCAGAAAGTTAGGCACAAATCCTCATAATTACAAGCAAGAGGGCTTAATTTAATGGTCTCAGCACACGTGACCCAGCTGAACAGAACAATGCCCTTTCAAATAAGGTAGACGAGGAGAGTCATTCCCATTGAACCAAGGGAGAAGAAGCTACAAGTGTTGCATCTGAATTTTCAACTGAATGTGCACTCACAGGTTTAGGTGATCAGAGGATGGCAACATGAGTGAACACTTCACACCTCCATGTTAATTCCCATTGCCTTGAAAAGGTACACTCAGTCTGGTAACTGTCCAGAGTGCTGGGTATGAGAGGACACACTCTGACAAATCCAGTTTCACGTTTCACGTTGGAATAATTTGTTGCAAGGGTAAATGGTCTCTCTGTAACCCTGCAACAGTGTTAACTGATACCAGGTGGAGTGGTCTTAGGAGGAGCTCCTAGACATGGTAGACATGGCTATCCAATGTTAGGACTGACCTATATATTCTCTATATGTAACCTGCTCAAACTGACCGATGTAATCAGCTGATCATTTTTTTGGTTTGGAACCTGAATTTGTGACTTCTCACTGGCAAAAACCGGGTGACACATGCTTAGGAGATGAGAGCTCTGGAGAATATTGTTTTTTCTGGTGTGACCCTTGTCATTTTTGGTTTGGCTAATAAAAGACAGTAAATCTTTGTCCCATGGCTGAGTCTCCCGTTCTTCTGGCTGGGAGTCATTGATGGGCCTGAGTTTTCTCTGCCAATCATTGGGGAAACTGCTACAGAGTCCCAACCACACTACACAAAAGAATGGAAGAAAGTGATGGAGGAGAATGATGAACTAAATTGTGTAATATAGTATGTGCAGAGAGGGTGGCCTGTGAAATCTATTTGTGAAGTGGCATATAATATGGTTAAAGATGAGTTGTCATGCATGCGTGGGGTTTAGCGAGAAAGGGGAAGCCCATTCAACCTTTTGTGGTAAGGCAGAAAACTGTGATGAATGCCGATATGGGACATTTGGCCCACAGTTTGTTGAAGAGAGGATTGAGGGAGAACTACTGATAGCTAGAAATAGATGACCTGTAGGATGGGCAGTGAAGAACGGTCACACATGTGCAGAGAGCAACAAAACTAAGAATTTGGTTCATGTACCGCTTAAGTAGTGGTGGTACCACTGGAGGTATGGGAGAATGCAGGAATTGATGTGATAGAATATGTGGCTCAGGACTGTTGGGATCTGATTATAATGGTGGATTACACATTGTTTTGAAATCAAATTTGCTAACTCACTGACTAATAAAGTCATGATAGACTTTTTGTTAGAAGTGTGTGCTAAGGAGGATTTGTAAAATGCATTGTGAGCGACAATGGAGTGCAGTTTGTGTCCACAAAGACAAAAAGATTTTTCAATGCACATAGGATAAGGAACATTAGGATCTCACTGTGTCACCCACAGGGAACTGGATTGGCAGAGAGAATAAGCAGATTGATTAAACACAATTTACAGCTGGTGGTGGCAACGGGTTTACTATGGGAGTGAGTGCTGGGGAAAGGATTGCTGTATACGTGGATATGTCTCATCCTGCTACAGGATACACACTTTTTTTGAGATGAGATGGAGAGATATGAAATCGGATGTCAATCTCCCTTGGATGGGAGGGGTATTAGAAATCAGTTTGGATGAGAATGTAAACATTTAGATGGTATGCAGGTATCAAATGGGACACAGAAGTAAATATCATCAGAAGCAGCAAGTATATGAGCAACAGGTGAATGTGGGTGCTGTAGTTAGAATCAGAAAACCTTTCAGAGTTAGCAAAGGGCAATCAGTGTATTTCTAACCAAGGGAATTAGTGTGCCATGGTCTTCTGATGGCTGTAACAAAGCGTTAAAAGAGATCTAGTATCAATTGGAATTGACCATGATACAAATATAAGTCAAATTGAGCAAGATAGTCCAATCGGTTTCAGTTGCTGTAGTTAAGGGCTGAGTCCCCCCTTGTGCAGCACAATGAAGAAGGATAGTTCTCTCAAAAAAGTCAAAAGCAAAAGATTTTTGAGACTCGATAGTCAAAAATCCAATGTCATCTTGCACAAGCTTCAAAATTTCCAGGTTAGAAAAAGAGGAGCAATCAACCCCTCCTTCCTACAAACCACCTAAAAAGTCCATCATGGTCTTCAAATGGCTATAACAAAGCCTTAACATAGATATAGTGTCAATTGGACTTTACCATGATGCAAACATGAGCCAAATCTGAGCAGGATAGCCCAATGGTTTTAGGCTGCTGTAGTTAAGGGCTTGATGTCTCCTTATATATCTCAATAAAAAGTTTTAGGTCTTTCAAAAAGTCAAAAGCAGAAGTTTGTTGAGCCTCTGTAGTCAAAAATACAATTTAATGCTGCAAAAGCTGATAAAATCCCATATCAGAAAAAACAGGTGGAATCGGCCCCTCCTTCCTCCATAAGCCAGTATGGAGAAGGTTTTCCAATTTAGTTAACCCCTCAGCTCTGCCTCCAATCTGAATGTATCCATTGGCAAATCCGAACAGCTCTGTCTACCTCTCCCAGATACTTCCTTTTTAAAGCTTCTAGGTTTGTTCATGGATAAGCAATGAAAATATTTTTGAATGCACTCCATGATTATGAACATAACGTCTTCTGGTTTGTTAATGCATGAACTCTTCAAACACTCCAAGCATATTAAAACATAGTCTTCTGGTATGGTTATGCCTCAGCTCTGAGAATGTTTATCCTAATACTCCCAAAATATGCATAAACAAAATTCCGTAAGCACCTCTGGGCTTACCCAGAAGCCACATCAAGTCACGTTCCATAGTCCATTGTAAACCATCAGAACATTGTTTACAATTTACTGCAACATTTAGTACTTATTTACATAATGAAAATAGCCACTGGATTGCAGTAAAATAACTGATAACCTGGCTCAAAGCCCGGACTTCCTCGCAAGAGAGTAAAGCGTGCCTATGCATGCCAATGTATGTAAATCCCATGTGTGTTCCGACATTACACATATGACTACTTCTATAGTTTGGTGTGAACAACTGTAGATCAACCTGGAATTGATCCAGGACCACTTCAATTATCCAAAGTGTGATGCACGATCAGATCTGGACAACCAATAGAAGATCTGCTCCCTTGCATGCACACCAACCGTGGTCCAATCATGGTCCACAGTGGTCCTCATGTACTCATGCACTCCAGACACCTTGGCATCAGTAGTGTGGAGTGGGACCAGAGAGTCCCCGCCCTCTTCCTGGGCACTAGCACACCTGACATGCAGGAGCCCGCAAAAGATGCAGCTTCTGTGGGCAACTGAATGACCAAATAAGGATGTCTGACCAGGGGGAATGCCAAAGGACAAGATGACCAAAGGACAGTACAAAGAACTTTGTGACACAGCCATTTTCAGCACTGGCCACAGTCAGGAACCACCCACGGTTCGCTAAAAAGTTGTAAAAATAGCACAAAAGTAAACTGCTGCCATCAGTTCATTATAGGCACACTTGTACACTCACCAAATATTGCTTAGAACATATTATGGCCCCTTAAAACAAAGGGACCCAGTGTGCAGTACTCTGATAAAAAAGTAAACAAGAAATGGCAAAAAAGTAAAAGACTAAGGGAAACATAGTTTCCCAATACTGACAGTCTGAAGGATGTGCCACTTTCCCCATAAGAAATTAGCAAATGCCCAGGGAAGGGAGCTGAAGACTGTGCTCTGCTGGAAAAAGTCAGGTTAGGATAGCCAAACAAAACAAAAAAGTTTGGGGGTCATAATATGGAGGGAAAATTGCAATTACGGAAATCTTTCCTGACAATAGGTTTGAGGGATAACCATGAATTGAACGAATTCGGAAAGTTTGAGAGAGAAAAAAACGAAAGTCATTTGAACGAAAATGACTTTTGGTGTTCACTCTCCATAAAATTTCTGACAACCCACTGCCCACCACCCCCTTTCTTACCTCTTGGCAGCACACCTCCTTGTGTGCAACGTTCTCCTGCTTCCCTCTGTGATGCTGTTTCCCTTCACTTACGTGAATGGAAGCCGGTGCCACAAGGGCCTCTTTTTAAAACATTTTTTTAAATGTTATTGAATAGGAAGCAGGGGACACCACTGCATCCCCTGATGGCATTATAGTTCACAAGGGAGCGGGGTGCACACCCGCAGTCCTTGTTCACTATAAAGACACTGACTGGGGGATTTATTCAACATTTTTGACTGTAGTAATCTTTGTACAGCAGATTTTTTTAATACATCTCGCATTTGTTTGTTTTTTATACGATTACATCTGCTGATAGCAGGTTTGAGTGCTTAGCAGAGGTGATGTCGTTGGAAACATACATGGGAGCAGTTTCCATGGAGTGACAGGAGTGAAAACTTGCTTGTAGGGGGCCTCGAAGGTCATAGATGTCTAAGAAATTGGTAAAATTGTTGAACACAACCCTTTTTCGAACATGTTAGAGTAGTGCGGAAGGAGAGACACAGGGTGAAAGTTAGCTGGTAGGATCGTGTCAGCCCATTGCTTTTTTAGGAGAGGGATGACCATGGCTGTTTTGAAAACAGATGGAAAGCAAACAGAGTAGAAGGACAGGTTGAAGAGTTCAGCGAGGTGAGATGCCACCATAGGGGCAGTAGGTTTGCCTAGCTGAAGACCAAGGGGGTCTGATGGAGCACAAGAGGGGTCAGTCTTCATCAATAGAGAGATCACTTTGTCAGTATTAGTGTGACTAAAGTGGGAGATGGTGGCTGACAATGGTGGGAGAGTAGGCAGAGTATAAATTGTAGGAGGAGGGAGTGCAAGGAAGGTCAGTGGAGAGTCTCTAATTTTGGCAACTTTTGCAGCAAATATGTCAGCTAGGTCATTAGCTGTGAGAGTGGAGTTGACAGTCATATATTTAGGAGGAGTGAGCAGTGAGTTTAGGGTGCCCTGTAGCCGGTGAGGATGGTTGGAATGAGAGTCAAGAAGGGTTAGGTCGAATTCTAGTTTCAATTTATCAAGAGTGAAATTGATGGATTTCAGGGCAGAAAGGTAAAGTTGCAGGTCCTCATGCAAGTCAGTACAGCTTCATTTGCACAGCATCCAATGCATTTCTGTGTGAAGAGAGCGTATGAACGGGGTGACCCCAGGTTGAGGATGCTGAGACTTAGGGCAAAGTAAGCAGAGAGAAGCGAGAGTAGAACAAGTCATATAGCAGGTATTGGAAACTGGTTAAGGCAGTGTTGGAGAAAGAGGTATACAGTGTGAAGGAAGAGAATGAGAACTGTAGGTCAGAGAGAAAGAGGGAATGACAGAAGGTCTATATTTCCTTTTAGCAATAGGTGAAGCAAGTGTTGAGGAAATGTCAGAGGGTGGAAAGGAGATGGTGGTGGGAACAATTGAGTGATCAGATATGGATGGTGTGACAGTAGTGTTAGTGGGTGAGAGAGAGGTGAAGATGAATAAGAGATTCAAAAAGTTATGGATAGAGTGGAGAGCATGGCCACCAAGAAAACACTGACGTTGAGATTTCTGAGAAATGGTTGGAGAGGGAAGGTTAAAGTCATCTAGGAGAGCAAGGTGGTGTTTAGTGGAAAGAGAATAAAGGAATTGCTCATGATAATCAAAGAATTACCCAGTGGGGCCAGAATAGTGATAAATGGAGATGATGAGAAACGAGTAAGGCAGAGGAATAGTAGAGATGGTGAATTCAAAAGAGGTAGGAGAGGACATGACTTTGAAGATTTGTGAGGCATCGAGGTGGGAAGAGAGTAGGTGTCCAACGACTCCACCTTGTCCAGTAAGTCAAAGAGAGTGAACAAAGGATAGTTTAGAGTCATGTAGTGCTGCCAACAGTCTTGATTTTGTGCTGCGAAATGCGTCCTCACCATGGAGTCCTTCAGGTGATTTGTTAGAAGAAGCTGGCTGGCCTGGTGAGAGAATTAGAGGAATTCAATAAGTAAGGCATGTACACGGGAATGCCATAAAGCAATTCATAATGGGTTTTACCCTCACTTTGGAAAAGATGAAGTAAGTAATGAATGCTACGCTGCACTAGTGGTACATGATTTACCCAATTACCTCCAAAGGAGGTAATGCATTTAGTCAAGGCTTGATTTTTTATCCTATTGGTTCTCTGAACCACCCCATTACACTGAGTACTGAATAGGTTTGAAAAAGGCAGAGCACAACCCCTGCTTGGGAGGGCTTCTCTTAAGGCTTTGCCAGATAATTCTGGCCCATTGACATCTTGGAGCAATTTAGGTGATACCATAGCTACTAAGGAAAGCAATACTTTTGTGAACAATTTACAGTCAGCTTTCATTTGGAAAATTAACCCGATAAATCTGGTGCACGAGTCCACCAAGACTAAAACATATTTCTACTTTAACTGATGGTAGTGGATCTATGTGATCCATATACATGCATTCAAATGGTTCTGTCTTTTTTTTTAAATAGTCCATTGCTGCTTGGAAACATATGGAGAAATTCATTATATACTGGCATATGTCTATTCTAATCCCTGGCCACCTATATCTGTCCAGAAAAACGCTGTGTAGTAGCTGCCATCCCAAATTAGGTTGTGGATGCGCTTGCATGTGATACAAAAACTCATTTTTACCTGTCCTTCTTATTGGGCAGTAGCCTATCAGTAGGACCTCCCTTTGACCTAGGGATAGTGTCTATGACTGTGTTCTCTTTCACACTGTATGTATAAGAAGTGGGGAACCCTTGCGGTTTAGGAATATTTACTATTTGCATCCAAACATGCTTGTATGTCCTGATCTATCTGTGTAGCAGAGCGTGTGAATGCTTTCAACATTATTTCAGCATTCCACTTTCACTCAGACTGATCACCAAGCTCTTTGCCTGTACTATGCACATAATTTTTTCTGTATGCTTTTGTATGCATAATCCAAGTTAGAGGATTTGCTTGTCTGATGTCCCAAACCTTTTCCAAGGTTGCTTTGACAATAATAATGTACCTTTGGAATCTCTAAATGCTTTTTCCTGCCACCATTGTAAGTCGAAATTGTAACCTCTCACTACATAGTCTGAATCAGACCTAATTAATGTGGGCTTATGTGGGTCAACTTGCCGCAGTGCAAGGAGGAGGCTGTAGAAGTCAGCAACCTGAGCTTAAGCATCAAATACGTGTTTCATGTGTGTATCCTGATGTCCAAAAGCATTATTATGGTTAAATTGCCCTTTTGCAGCAGCACATGTAGTAGATACGCCAAGTATGTTATAACTGCTGGAACAGCACACCCATCGCAGTATGCAACATTTGTAAAATTCCAAGTTGGATGTCTGTATCTACTGCATCTGCTTCTGATTTTAAAGACAATTCCAGACCATACATCTGTTGTAGTTCTGGTTTGTAATGATATTTTATGTCTGGTGCTGCTAGAGTGGATGACCTTTGGACCCACCTTGAGCATAATGCCTTTGCATTTAAGATACTAGAGTGTGTAGCTGCTTCTAACTGCAATAATAGTGTGTTTATGTGCATGGTTTTGTTTTCAGCTAGTGTCCTTTACACTACAAGTACACTACAACTTGTACTGCAGCCAGACTTTGCTCAGAAATTGAATAGACATGTGAGTTGTATGCTACGGATTTAGGGCCAATTCAAGAAAAATTGCATGTAGATCCCTCAAAGCCTGCACACGGAGAAAGACTCTGCGCGAGCTTGTGCAAATAAGATCCTCTGCCTGCTGCGTGTATTCGTGGATTCCAAAGTGCATTACAACCCGACCGGCAAAGAAATCTGAGCTGCCTGAGGAGCACCCAAAACACGCCCCCATGCAAACCGTAAACCTAACCATATTCCAACCTAAGCGCAAACCTCTGCGTCCACTCCTGACCCACCCTCCAGCACACCTGCAAAACACACAAGCTCCCTTGTAAGTCAAGGTTGTACCACCGCGAAAACACGGGAGTTCCCTCATAAATCAAGGCTGCACCCCTTGCAAAAACATGGGTGCACCCTCGTAGGTTTAGGCGCCACCCCTGCGAAAACACAGGAGCACCCTCGTAAGTCAAGGTTGCAACCCCTGTGAAAACGCAGGGGCTCCCTCCTAAATCAGGACTAAGTCCTTCCTGTTAGGAAAGATTTCTCTTTACTGCACCTTTCCTTCCTCCTTCATGGAACCTCCTAAACTTTTTGCTTTTATTTTTGAATCTGTCCTGTACTTTTTGCAGTGCAGTGAAGCCTCCAGCTTCCCTGCACTGGCCTTTGCTCATATGTTATGGGGAAACTGATAGATCCAACAGCCTTTTTTCCCGTAGTTGCGTTAATGTGTTACTACTTTTGGTTACTTTTGTATCACTTGTCGTGACTTTTTATCATTGTACAATGCAGCGTACACTGCAGTACACAGGGGTCTATTTTTGTTTTGCCTTAGACTAAGGGCCTCATTATATGGATGGCGGTAAGGGATTACCGGCACCGGTAAGGGCACCGGTGCTGGTAATCCCTTACCGCCCTACTACGAGGTCCCTTTGCTGGTCCCTACCTTAACCTTAACGGCTGGTTTTACCAGCCGTTAAGGACGAGACCCACAAAGGGACCTTGGAGGCAATTACGGCACCGCAATTTGCGGTACCTTAATTGCCACCTTCCCCATTCCCATTGAGCCCTATGGGGGCTCAATGGGAATGGGGAAGGGCCAATGGTGAATGGGAAATTACGGCCCCGTCAACCTTGGAATGGGGCGGTAATTCCGCCATTCACCATGGTGGGATTGGTAAATTACCAGCGGCAACCATGGCGCTAATAGCACCATGGTTACCACCTTCCGTGTAATGAGGCCCTAAGATTCAGAGGATTTCTGGTTACTTTTTACGTGCTAATAGTATAGGCTGGTGGCATCAGTGACTTTTCCCCGGTTATTAGCTATACCACGTTTACTGCGTTTGACTACTAACTGTGGCTACTGGTTAGACATGGCCCTGCCACGAGATTTTTCACCTGTTCTCTTTCCATCTTGTCCTTTAGCCTGCTTCCTGGCCTAAGAGGTTAGGAAAATCCTTATTAGGACTTCCAGTGCCCTGGAAAGCAGGAGCTTTTGGCGGGCTACTGGAGGGCTGTGTGTGCTTGCTAGCAGGATGTGGGCTGTGTCTGCCTGACTCCAATCCACAAACTGGTTTTAGAGTGTTTGAGTGGTATGCATGAATGTTCCTGCCAGTGGTCCTGATTGGACCACTTCTGGGGTGTGTGTGTGCTAGTCTTGCTATTGGCTAGTGAGGGCAGCAGCTCTTACCTGGCTTTTTGGATAAGAAGAGGACCCTTGCACCCATTATTCAGAGATCATGGATAAACCTGAAGGATCCAAGTATCCTAACCAACTGTGAGACCTGTGAAGAAACCTGAGACCTGACTGAAGGAGGACTGGCAAACAACATTTGCTGCTGTCCTGGAGGATCCCTGCCTTGCTCTTGATCTTTAGTAGTCCTGCAAAGGAGATACAACCCTTGGAGTGAAGGGACAATCCATTCCGACGCTCGGTGCCCTGCCAAAGGAAGCCTTCGGAAGTGCCCTGGAACCGTCCTGTGGCTGACCAGCATCGTTTTTGGGCTACCGTGCTGCTAGACTGAAACTTGGGGGATCCCCTCAGCTGGCCCTAGAAGACTACATCCTGTGAGATGTTGGCGTCCTAGCATCGAGGGGACCCGAGATAGAAGGGAAAGTCTGACCACAGCTGCTGAGTCCTTTTGCATCACTTTGTTTGGTGAACACTGTTTGAAAATGGTTTACCTGACCCGAGTCCAGTCCTGAGAGGGTAGCTACATAGAGTTTTCTGCATTCTTTGACCGAGAGTCCTTGAAACGGTAAAATACACCAACCAAAGACCAGCTCAAACCTGCAACCCCTGGGAATCAAGGACCGCAAATTACAGCAGGAAAAGCAACGTCAGTCACTCTTCCTTTATTCTGCCAAGTCTGGGTAAAGAGTGTGAGGGCTAAATTACAGAGTTTCTAACCTACCCATATACACCCATTATGAGTCAACTGGCTTATAATAAAGCTTATTGCTAACATTTTTGGTTTTGCCAATGCTTGCTTGTACAAGACATCTAACTGTTGGGGCTACTTTGAGACGTTAGTTTAAATTGAACCCTAACTGTAAGAACCCTTCATTGGACCCCAGTGACCCTACCTGCATTGTTTCCTGCATCGTAAGTTCTGTGAAACTGTAACCTGAACTTTTGGGCATAAGTAACCTTTCCTTTGCAGGGGTTTCTGATTTGGATTATGCTCTATAACAAAGTGAATGTATATATGTATTTAGTTAAGTGATATTATTGTATGATACGTCTACGTGCTTGTAGTCATTTTTCTATAGTGTGTTTTGGCCATAAATAACTAACTGTATTTTTATACATCCTGTCTAAGTATAATCTGGGATTCCCATAGTGTGACCTCATTGTGGACCCTTTACAAGCTCACCACCTCTGAAGAACTTAGCCTAGACTGCTTGTCACTGCTACCTAAACTGGTTTGGTTACAGCTTCCCAGAGTTGTTCCTGTCACAATATAGGTTGGCCTTCTATAAATCTGTTCACCAGGTCAGAGTATAGAAAATCAGTCCAACCAAAGACTGCACCCCTGTAAAAACACACAAGCTCCCTCACAAGTCAAGGATGCACTCCTGCAAAAATGTGCAAGCTTCCTCGTAAGTCAAGACTGCACCCCCTTCGAAAATGAACGCGCTCCCATGTAAGTCAAGCCTGCACCCGCTGCAAAAACACGGGACCTCTCTCGTAAGTCAAGGCTGCATCCCCTGTAAAAATGTGTGAGCTCCCTCGTAAGTCAAGGCGGCACCCTTCAGAAACTGTGAGTACTCCCCCTATTCCCAAGGCACCCAAACTGCCTCCATATACCCCTACTGCACATCTACATGTCCAGACACCACCAAACAGCCCCCTCACCTCTGACGCTACCCCAGACAGCCCCCTCAAGTCTAGATACAACCCACCAGCCCTTCTCACCTCCCAAACTACCCCCAGGCAGCACCCTGACAGTACACACCCCTCCCCACACCTCCCTCAAGTCTGACACTACCCCAGATGGCCCCCTCAAGTCCAGACATGACCCACCAGCCCCCTCACCTCTGAAACTACCCCAGGCACCACCCTGACAGTACACCCACCTCCCTACCCCTACATCACCTCAGACACTACCCCAGGCAACCCCCTCAAGTCTAGATACCAACCACCAAACCCCCTCACCTCTGACACTATCCCCAGGCACCTGTGTGAGAAAAGACCTAGGCAAACTTGCCTGCGGTGTGGGCCGCACACCCTTAAATCCCAATTGGGTTTCAAAAAAAGTTCAGTGTTCTGTTAGTCAACATTAATGAGTCGTTCATTCTTGAGTTTGGTGGTTTTTTTAAAGTGCCAGTAAGCAATCATTTTTGTGATGGGCAACATTACCCAAAAAATGACCAATGCATTTTGGACTCAACAGTCCTTCATTGGGGCCTATCTAATCAAGATTTTTTGGCCAAATATAACACATTAGTGTCAGTTAAATCAATCGTACAAAAGCCAGCATAGTCCAAAATTAACCACGTTATAACACATAAAATGAAAAATCAACAGGGTCGCACATACACAGAAACATATTAAGAAAAACAGAAAAACAGAAGAGAGAGTCAGCAATATAATACATAAACATTTTCACATAAACATTGTGTGGTGCATCTTCACATTTTACAATGTTTCATGAGATTTTCTGTTATGCCAGTACCCAAATGTCCATTCAATGTTAGAAATACTGATACACCTTGTGTGTTAAATACTCTACTAACAAGTAATGGCTGTCCTGTGGTATCTAATATTGATTAAACCAGTTGGATTTAGAATTCCCGTTGACCCGCTCAAAACGAGTGCTTACGATCATATTACTGTGTTTAGAATACATGCGTGATGTTAAAGTGCCTATATTGTGAACAAATCAAAATTGATGACCTTTGTTGGCTTATCCAAACTCAAAAAGCTTTTAGCTAAATGTGCGGCGCAGCCGCTTCACATCACGTACACAAGTCAGCCTGTATCAAAAAATGACATATAATCGAGTGTGCCGTCAGCCCGTTTGCATCTGCTTTTATACTCTAAACCTTTCTGCAACGTGGATAAGCTAGTCTACCATTTAGCGCTTACCTTGTGTTTAGTGCTGCAGCGCAGGAGACGTGCCTCGCTGAGTCATGATACTCTGTCAAATCACTACCTAAGTAAACACTAAGCTGTGTTCAAATTGAGGCTTAGGTTACTATGGTAATGCCTCCTCCAAGATGGAGTCCTGTCTATGTAAAAGACGCCATCTTGCTTGGGGCTAATTCTAACTGTAAATAAGTGGATGCTGTATATGATTGGACTATTGTGACATGCTGCAGACATAATGTCTGGCAAACAGTACAAATGATGATTATGTGTACTATATTGGTACCATTAATTATATTGAAAAATCAAGAAATAAACAAATAAAATTTACATGATAATGAAATCGCTGCAACATGATGAAATAGTCATATAAACACGTGAAAAAACACATTATATAAAGAAAATAACAGAAACACATATATGACTAATTAGTAAGTCAGCTTGTGCTGATCAGATGTAGGAATGTCGTCCGTAGGGAATGATCTCAACCTCACTTCTGCATGCAGTACGTGCTGGTCCTGCTTGGTCAATCACTAATACCATGGTGTCTACTTATAGAAAACAGTTCAAATCCAATTCTTCGTTCATTCCCCTGGGTGATAAACTGTCCAGCCGATCTATCCAGTACGCCTCTCTTTGTTGACGTCTTCTTCGCGGATCGATGCCTGGTTGCTGGTTGCTTAGTACTTCCAATATTTGGAATCTTAGCTGGGCTACCATATGCTTTTTTTGGTTAAAATGTCTAGCCACTGCTGAGTTTGGATTCCTATTTCGTATACAGGACTTATGTTTACTCATCCTGGTTTTCAGCTTTCGTCCAGTTTCTTCTACGTAATAAAGTTCACAAAGACAGCGTATGCAGTATATGCAATTTTCAGAGTCACATGTCCCGAAATCTCTAAGTTGGATCTTTTCTCCTGTGTGGGGGTGTGATACTGTGTTCCCCTTGATGACACTATTACAATTGTTGCAGTTCAGACATGGGTAGGTACCTTGTTTTTTATATTTTTGTTTCTTCCCTTCAGTGTCTCTTGCGTTGACCAGTAGATCACGTAAATTGTTTGAGTGCTGGTATGCAAACACTGGTTTAGTTTGGAATAAGGCCGTTGTACGTTCATCATTGGTGAGTATTGCCCAATGTTTGGTAATGCATTTCTTAATTCGTGCACTCTGAGTTGAACATTTAGACACATATACTATTGTGGGGGCTTCTTTTTTGGGTTTCCCTTCCAGTATATTCTCTCTGGTTCTAGCTGTCACTTTCGAAAATGCCTCATCTAATTCTTCTTGGTGGTATCCTCGTTTGGATAATTTGTTTGCCAATTTGCGTAGTTCATGGTAAAGTTCTTCTGGATCACTAATGATTCTTTTCAATCGTAGCATCTGTCCATAGGGTAAGTTCCGTAGCGTTTTCTGAGGATGAAAACTCATATGATGTAGCAAATTATTCCTGTCGGTGGGCTTAGTGTACAGTGAGGTCATGATCTGTAGTTGATTCACCTTTACTTCAACATCAAGGTAGTGGATATTGGGATTTCCGATTTCTGCGGTGAACTGTATTCGTGAATCAACCTGATTTAGATATGTCAAGAATTCCTTTAATGCTTCAGTGGATCCCTTCCATATCCCGAAAATATCATCTATGTACCTCACCCACACTTTCAGTTGGTCATTTCATTTCTGTATTTCCAAAATATGTTCGGTTTCAAACCGATGCATAAATGCGTTGGCATACGCTGGTGCCATTGTGGCTCCCATGGCGGTTCCTGATATCTGCAGATAGTGTTCTTTCTCATAGGTGAAGTAGGAATTCATGGAGATAAAAGTGAGTAATGTCAGTATAAATTCCTTATACTCTCTTATGTTGTCTTCCTTAAGTAAAAGCTATTCCACTGCTGCCTGTCCTAAGTCATGGGGTATGCTCGTATAGAGGCTATTCACATCAATGGTGAACAGAATATCTTGTTCTTCTAGTTGGATCTGTTACAGGATTTTTAAGAAATGATTACTGTCTTTAACATATGTAGAAGTTTTTTGTATGATCGGCTGTAAAAAGTAGTCAATGTAGGTTCCCAAAGGTTGTAATATCCCTCCTGTCGCTGCGACAATTGGTCTTCCGGGTGGGTTGTCGAGATTTTTGTGTATCTTAGGGAGTGAATAAAAATGTGGAGTTTTAGGTTTTTGGTTCTGCAGGAATTGTTTGGTTTTGTGTGTAATCATGCCCAATTCTTCCGCTCTTGTGAGAACTGCCTCAAGGTCCGTTTTGATTCTGTTCGTCGGATCATGATCTATTTTAGCATAGATTTGGTGATCTCCTAGTTGTCGTAAGCATTCTTTTTTATAGTCTGCTGTATTCTGGATAACTAACACCCCTCCTTTGTCAGCCGGCCTTATAGTTATTTTGTCATCCATGTATAAGCCTTTGATGATGGCCATTTCACCTCTGCTGAGATTCTTGTATTTGGGCGTACCGAAATGTATCTTTTTTAGGTCTGCGAGAACCATTTTTTCAAAGATATTGACTTCGGGAACTGTAATTGGAGCTACAAAAGTACTTTTAGGCTTGAATTCTACTAACTCTGATGTATCTCTATCGGATTGTTGCTCATTCTCCATTTCTGCAAAGAATACCTTTAATTTTAGTTTGTTTTCGTGTGAGTTTATTTAGCTCAATCTTGGTGTTAAATAAATTAGTTCCGTAGGTTGGTACAAATTTGAGCCCCTTTTGTAATACGCTGTTTTCTTGGTTGCTAAGGGTCCTGTGTGAGATATTTACTACAAGGTTGTCCATGCTTGGTGTCTCGTTTGGACCCTGGGTCCTTTTCCTCTTGCCCCTCCTCGTTCTTTTCTTCCTCTGCTGTTGTCTAAAAAAGGCTGGCTATTCCTTCTTGCTCTGGGTCCGCCTTCTGCACTTACTGATGCTGTTGGTTGATTTTGTGGATTTTCTTCTCTGCTTGAGTCTGTGTCTGAACTACTCTGTTCTGTGTGTGGTTTGTTGAATTGAGAACCTTGTAAACCTTGTCGCGTAAAAATTCAAAAGTATCACGTCTGAATTTGGTTATCTTCCTTGCTTCCAAATCTGACTTGTAGCTTTCAAGGTGAGTGTTAATGTCGGCTAGAATTTCTGCAAAGGACTCTTCGTTGGTAAGCTCAGTAATCTCCTTGGTTAAATCTTGTATTTCTTGTTCCAAAGTGGACAAATTTGCTGATAATTCTTGAATAGTAAGAAGAATAAGATCAAGTGAGCATCTGTTTAAAATCTGTTCCCACTTTTTGACAAATTCCTTATTCTCTTTGCACAATGTTGGTTTTAGGCCAATCCTCAAGCAACGAGGGATGCGTTGGGCCTTATAATATCGTCCAAGAGTCACTGTGTGTAATTTGCAGTTGATTTCTCTACGGATCAGGTATTCCAACTGTTTGATTTCCTTATTTGGATCTATGTCTGGAGTGGCTATATGTGTGTCTTTGATTAGACCAAGGATGGTGTTTGCCTCATCTGCTGAAAAACCAAAAATGGTTGCTCGTGAGTCTGTTAATTTTTCAATATCTTCATATGACATTTTTGCGTACCACCGCTCTTCAATGCACTGAAGTAGAAAGTACAAGGAGAGAGACAATGAACTGGAGCAGGCACCGCTATTACTTCTTGTTTCTTCAAAAATAATTTCCAGATACTGGTGTATTTTGGGGTGCAGCCCACTAAATCATGCTACCATGCGTCAGCAGGATAAGAGTGAACTGTGTGAGAAAAGACCAAGGCAAACTTGCCTGCGGTGTGGGCCGCACACCCTTAAATCCCAATTGGGTTGCAAAAAAAGTTCAGTGCTCTGTTAGTCAACATTAATGAGTCGTCGATTCTTGAGTTTGGTGGTTTATTTAAAGTGCCAGTAAGCAATCATTTTTGTGATGGGCAACATTACCTAAAAAATGGCCAATGCATTTCGGACTCAACAGTCCTTCATCGGGGCCTATCTAATCAAGATTTTTTGGCCAAACATAAGACATTAGTATCAGTTAAATCAATCGTACAAAAGCCAGCATAGTCCAAAATTAACCATGTTATAAAACATAAAATGAAAAATCAACAGGGTCCGACATACACAGAAACATATAAAGAAAAACAGAAAAACAGAAGAGAGAGTCAGCAATATAATACATAAACATTTTCACATTCATTGTCTCACTACCCCCAGGCATCACCATGTCAGTACAAAGCCCTCCCCACACTCTTCACATCTGACACTACCGCCAGGCAGCACCCTGATGGTACACAACCCTCCTCACACTGCCCTCATCACCGAAACTACCCCAGGCACCACCCTGACAGTACACCCCCTCCCCACATCACACTCACCTTCGACACTACCCCCAGTTAACCCCCTCAAATTCAGACACCACACACAAGCCCCTCAACTCTGAAATTACCACAGGCAGAACCTTCACATCCAGAAACTACCCATCAGCCCCCTCACCTCTGACACTACCCCAGACAGCCCCCTCAAGTCCAGACATGACCCACCAACCCCCTACACCTCCAAAACTATCCCCAGGCAGCACCCTGACAGTAGACACGCCTCCCCAGCCCTCCATCACCGCAGGCACGAAGCCAGGCAGCCCCCTTAATTCTAGACACCACCCACCAGACCCCCTCACCTCTGACACTTCCCTCAGGCAGACATCTCAAGTCCAGACTCTACCCACCAGCCCCACTCACCTCCGACACTACCACCAGGCAGCACCCTGATGGAACACAACACTCCCCACACCGTCCTCACCTCCGACATTACCCCAAGGCACCACCCTGACAGTACACCCCCCTCCCCACACTGCCATCCCCTCTGACACTACCCCATGTAGCCTACCTGCAAGTCCAGACAAAACACAGCAGCCCCCTCACTTCCGAAATTACCACAGGTAGCACTCTCACATCCAGAGACCAGCCCCCCTCACCTCTGACACTACCACAGGGATACCCCTCAAGTCCATTCACCACCCACAGCCCCCCTCACCTCCAACACTACCAAAGGCAGCACCCTCAAGTCTAGACATCACCCCATCTCCTCCAATACTACCCCAGCCAGCACTCCCAAGTCCTGCCACCAACCACCAGCCCCCCCTCACCTCTGACACAACTCCAGGCTGCAACCTGACAGTACACTCCCCTCCCCAAACTGCCTTCACCTCCAACACTACCACCCTCACATCTGGACACCACCCACCAGCCCCCTTCAACTCTGACACTACCCCAGACAGCCTCCTCACATCCAGGCACCACCCACTAACCCCCTCACCTCTGACACTACCCCTAGGCATCGCCCTGACAGTACACACACCACCCCCCACTGCCCTTACCTCCAACACTACCCCAGGCAGCACCATAACAGTAAAGCCCATCCCCGCACCACCCTCACCTCCAACACTACCCCCAGGCAGCCCCTCAAGTCCAGAAACCACCCACCAGATCCCCTCACCTCTGACACTATCCCCAGACAGCACCCTCAAAGTACACACCCCTCCACACACTGCCTTCACCTCCGACACTACCCCCAGGCAGCACCCTCAAGTCCAGACATCACCCACTAGCCCCCTCACCTCTGACACTATCCTCAGGCAGCCCACTGACAGTACAGAATTCTCCCCAAACACCTCTCACCTCTAACACTACACCCAGGCAGCACTCTGGCAGTACAACTCCCTCCCCACACTGCCGGCCCCCAGGAACCCTCTCAAGTCCAAACAACCCCCACAACACCCTCTCACCTAGGAGGCACCCTCAATTCCAGATACCACCCATCCTTTCACCTCTGACACCACCCCAGGCAGCCCTTTCAAGTCCAGACACCACCGACCAGCCCCACTCATCTCCAAAATCTACTCCCAGGAAGCAATCTGACAGTACACATCCCTCCCCACACTGCTGTCACCTCTGACACTACCCCCAGGCAGCCCCCTCAAATCCATACACCACCCTTCAGCACTCTTCACCTCTAACATGACCCCCAGGCAGCACCCTCACAGTACACACACCTTCGCACACCGCTCTCACCTCTGACACTACCTCCAGGAAGCAGCTTGCCAGTACACCCCCTCCCTACACCGCACTCGCATCTGACACTACTCTCAGACGGTATCCTCAAATCCAGACACCACATACCATCCCCCTTTTTCTCTGACACTACCCCAGACAAACCCCTCAAGTCCAGATACCAGCCACCAGCCCCCTTCACCTCCAATACTACCACAGGCAGTACCCTCAAGTCCAGACACCACCCACCAGCCCCCCTTACCCAGGCAGTACCCTCAATTCCATATACCACCCACCATTCCACTTCACCTCCGAAACCACCCCAGGCATCCTCCTCAAGTCCAAACACCACCGACCAGCCCCCCTCATCTCCAAAAACTACTCCCAGGCAGCAACCTGACAGTACACCCCCCTGCCCACACCGCCCTCACCTCTGACACTACCCCAGGCAGCCTCCTCAAGTCCAGACACCACCCACCAGCCCTCTTCACCTCTGACACTATCCCTAGTCAGCACCCTGACAGAACACACCCCTCACCTCAGACACTACCCCCAGGCAGCACCCTGCTAGTACATCCCCCTCCCTACAATGCACTCACCTCTGACACTACCTAGTGGCAGCACCGCCAAATCCAGACACCACCCACCAGCCCCCATCACCTCTGACACTACCACAGGCAACACTATCCAGTCCAGACACCACCACCAGCCCCCTCACCTCTGACACTACCCCAGGTGACACCCTGACATCGGACACCCTCTCCTCACGCCACCCTTACCTCTGACACCACCCCCAGGCAGCCCCCTCAAGTCCTGATACCACCCACCAGCCCCCCTCACCACCTACATTACCACAGTCAGCAACCTCAAGTCCAGACACCACCCACCAGCCCAATCACCTCCAACACTACCCAGGCAGCACCCACAAGTCCAGACACCACCCACCAGCCCCCTCACCTCTGATACTACCATCAGGTAGCACACTGACAGTATACACCCCTCTCCACACCGCCCTCAAGTCCGACACTATCTCTAGGCAGCAGCCTGACAGTACACACCCCTGAACCCAAGTGGGTCCTTTAAGACGAGGTAACAGTATCTGAGATGGATGGGGATGCAATCTTACTCAAACATCAATATTCAGACTGACAAAATCACGACTGTTTTAATAACATTAGTTAATACAGGGAATATAACAGGCATTAATGAACGCTGCACAGCACGATCTCAATACATTTCATAAAAGATTATACTTTTCATAACAAAAACTCATCATAAGTGACATCATACTACGTGGCAAAATAAGAAAACCTACTAGCGAATGTGATAGGCATAAAGGGAGCAATAACGGAGCAATCATGCACCTGCTCATCCGCTCTCAAAGGTTCGGCTACGAACGTGGCAGGGTTCACTATTCTGCACCTGACTATTTTAATCGCTGGATTCGATATAACTACCTCATATGCAGAAGCCCTCTGAGATGTCAGTTTACCATTAGGTTTTGGCCAAAACAGCAAACAAAGCATGCTCAACCAATAAAGTCATGGAACACCCCATCACAATGCTTGAAGACTTCTCAATGGTCGAACGGGGCTGATGCCAGTGATGGTTCTCAAAGAAAGTGCCCTCTCATAACTGGATCTAAAATTCCACTATAATATGCCAGAGGTTTGTACCCTATTGTAGTCCTCTGTGTTAGCATTGCTGTCATAACTGTACCATTTGTGTGTGAAAACAGGAAGAACTCCTCAGAATAATTGAGAATTGCTAAAACTGAAGCTGTACATATCGTTTTTTTTCAATTCCTCAAACCCTTCCTCCATTTCCTCAGTCCATTCTTTTTCTCTTTGTTCACTTGATCTTTTTTCAAAGCATGCAAAAGGGGTCTTGTGTATGAACTATAATCAAATACCCATTCTCTAACATAGTTGCACAATAGCAGAAACTGCTGCATTTGCTTTATCGTGTGCACTTTTGGTATTTTCACAATCGCCTCAGCCTTTTCAGGTGTCACTTTCTTTCCTTCATGCAAAATTAACTCCTCCTGAAAATATTGCAATTTCTCCTTGTTTACTTTATATTCCTTGTCTGCTAGGATAGTCATTAACTGAATTGAATATTCTCTACAATCATCTTCTGTCGTGCTACAAACTAAAATGTCATCTACGTACTGCAGCCTAACACTTGGCAAATCAATATTGCTTAGGTCCATCTGCAGGACCCTATTAAAGATAGATGGAGACTCACAGTACTCCTGTGGCAAACAAGTGCCCTTCAATTTATTCTGACAAAACGTAAATGATGTAAGGTCTTGGGAGTCCTTGTGCAACGGGATTGAGAAAACACATTTTTCAAGACAATCACTGTGAAATATCGTGCTTTTGTGGGATACTACATAAAATCATCACAGGATTTGGAACTAGATGAAACTCTGCCTCTACAATCTGGTTAATTGGTCTCATGTCCTGAATTAATCTCCATGACCCCCGTTTCTATTTTTTCACAGGGTACACAGGAGTATTACACGCTGTCTCTGACATCACCAAGATACCCTGTTCCATCATAGCTGAAATAGTCTTTAAAATACCCTCATCCACCTCTCGAGACATCGGACACTGCCTTACTTGATGTAAAATTGCTCCTGAGTTAAGCTTAATCTTAACTTTTCCCACCCCCTCGATAGGCCTACGTCATAGGGGCCTGTAGTCCATAAAGAGGTTGGCACTTTCTCCAAGTCCTTGTCCAAGTCCTTGTCAAAATATGCTGGACGCTGCCGTACTATCATTATTCACTGTGGGACCTCTCTTTTCTCTATTTTAATCCAATATGTAATAAACATTTCAAATATCACTTCATCAACTGACAGATTATTTCTAAACATATGCTCATCAGTGACGTCAGTCAATCTATACCCTTCCCCAAAAGCAATCACTGTTGTCCATGGCCTGCTTCGCCATTGTTTCCTTCGAGCATGGCCAGTTCCCCTCATACTATGGCTGCAATTAGTCCTAAGGGAATAATCACCCATTTTCATCCATAGATATCTGTGGCCTGAACAAAAACTCATCAGTTAATTTCATAGTCTTTCCCAATAAGCCGGGTAGCCACATTAACAAAAAGCGTTCTCCATAAAGAAAAACTTCTGGCACCAATGGCATCCCTCACAGAGCTATTTGCCCTGTAAACACCATTATAAATTCACCTACATTTAGATAATGTATCCCTGGAGTGGAACACACTAGGCCTTCATTAGTAAAGGAAATTGTCATGTTTAATTTTGTCATTAAATCTCGGCCATGAATATAAATTGGTGTCTGCCATAAATACAATAATGGAAGATACATATCACACTCTCCTACAGAGACTGACAAATTAATCAATAAAAGGAACTACTTGTAGCTCCAGAGAAGCCCTGTGCATTCATGCCATTTCCCAATAATGGATATTTCCCTTCTCGTATACATGAGCGAGTTTCCCCGGTCTCTACTAAAAAAGAAAAAGATTTGCCTCCTATGGTAACATCGATCCTTGGTTCCTCTTGAGGATTCGGTGCCACTGATAGTACTGAACACATCAAGTCACCCTGTGAGCTGTCCTATTGTGGGTACATGCTTATTCCTGTACCTGTAAAAGGATTTTCTCCCATGACAGTGACACCCCCTACTCTAGGTTTTGACAACTGTCCTGTGCTTGCACTCTGCTGTATCATTGGTGCATGCTGTGACTGCCCTTGCGGCGGATTCAATGGTGCTTGCTGTGGTTGCAAAGCCTGTTGTATTTGCGGAGCTTGTGCTTGATACTTGTGGTCTGACCTTGGGCAAGACCCTCCCTATTTTGTGGGCTATATGCTGGAGGATAAGCTGTCCCCCTCTTGAGAATTTCCCATTTTGTACATGCCATTGACTTCCACATGTTCACGCAATGTGCCCTGTCATACCACATGTCCAACATACAGGAGGGAGCCTTCTAATTTGCCCTCCTTGCATATGTGTATTGTCATTCTGCCTGTTCTGATACCTTTGTCTTGGTTATTTTGAAAACCACCCTGATTATTCTGGAAACCACCTCTTCCTCTGAAACTCATTCCTCTGCTTTGCATCGAGAACCCATTCCCTCCTTGATCTGTTTGGCGTTGATTTTTCATTTTCATTCCTACTAATTAATTGAGCTGTCTCTGTACTTGTTCTGGCAATCCCTGACAGTAAATGCGGTAACATACTGGTACTGATTTCCCCCATGGCTCCCTCGTTTCCAAGGTCCACTGTTTCTGAATACTTTGAATGTAAGCAAGCAGATTTTCATCATCTTTTTATCTTATGTGCCATAATTGCACCTATATCTGACGTATCAGAATACTATAGCCTGAACGCTTTCCAAACAACCACAATACAGTTATTAGATGGCGCTCCATCATGCCCTGTGTTTTGTGCCATGACATTTGAATAACATGCTCTCGTACAAATATCATCAGCCCTTTCCCCAGGATTGGCTGCTAGGAGACCCTTAAGGTCCCCTATAGCTAGAGTATTTCCTCCTGTCATCTTTTCTAATTCATAAATCCATTTTCCTGCATCCGTTGTCAAACTAGGGAGTGTACATCTTAAATTATCCTTGTCCATCTGGGGCCAAGGGATATAGTACGGTGTGGCCCCTCCTTTCTGCAATAGAGGGAACTTCGTAAACCTAAATCTGCAAATGGCTCCCATCATTTTCCTATCCATAGTAAGGACAATGGTTCCAGCTTGCCTTCTACCTAGCAATGACATCAGCCTGTTCACATATGGTGGTGATTCCCCCTCTTACTATGCGATTGCCCTTTAGGGTGCGCTGGATACGCTATGGGGTCTGGCATCCTACCTTTAGGTTGGTCTAAATCCGAGCATCACATTCCCTTTTCTGTCTGCAAACATCCCTCAGGACATGCACTTTCTCCCTCCTCCCCATGGAAGGTTTCTCTGTCTTCTTCAGACATATCTAGTCCCCAACTAGTATGGCTTTCATCCTTTTAATACTTATTAAAAGCCAGCCTCTCTAAAGACAAGGTTCTATGCTCAAGACTAAATAGACTTCCTTCTTTGCCTCGTGACCGGGCAACTAGAGATCGATTTCCTTTTCCTCTGCTTCCCGCTTCACCTTCCACCCTCATCTCCTGATTGGCTTTATCGATCCAATCCGATGCTTCCTATCTAACATTCTCATCAAGGTTTACCCTAGATGGTCCTGGCATTACTCCGTGTGACAAGAAAAACTCCTATATATCGCTCCATGATATTACTGGAATCAGTTCCATCAGCTCTTTCTGAATGCGATCAATGTTGCATGCTCTCTGTCTCCTTTTTTGATCCATTTCTTTGTCTAATTCCATTTGTTTCTTCGCTTCCCACCTAACTCTTTCCTCCTCCTTTCTTTTCTCTTCCCTTCTTTCCTTTGCCCTGCGCACCTCCTCATCTCTTTGCCTTTGAATTATTGTGTCCCGTAATCTCTGAGCCTCTTCTCTCTTCTTTTCTAGCATGTCTTGTTCTTTGATTGCTCTCTGCCTGATGTCATACTTTCTTTGATCCTCATCCGTTTCTTCCTTTCTTAGCTGCCCTCCTGATACATTTGCTCTCATCTTTGTCTACTCTTTCTTTTCTGCTCTTCCTCTTTCACTCATTTCCCTCTTTCTTTGTCTTTTCTATCTTGTTCGACTTGGACTTTCCCTTGCCTTACTTCCTTGATACTCTGCCCATCCAGTTTAAACAATGTCAGTCCACCCATCCATTCATTTTGTACGCACTTAACCTTCTCAGTTCTTTTTCTCCTTTCCATCTCTTAATCTCTCGTTCTATAGCTAAGGATACATTTGGTTGTTCACTTTTCTCCATTTTTTTCTTTTAACACCTTAAAGGTCTCTTCTTTTCCTTTAGTCCTTTCTGAACTATCATCACTGCTAAATGCAGACAGTTTGTGTACCTGATAACTATATCATGTCACCACCTTTAATTCCCTTAATGGATACAATCCTTCATCTTTTGCACTATTGCCATTTACTTCAGGCAAGATAAGGGGAGCAGAAGTCTCAACACCTTCCTCCCTACACTGATTAAGCATCCAATCCTCAGGAGGCAGATCTTATTGTTCCTCCATGTACATTTTCCAAAGCTCTAAACTAGCTAGCCTTTTCTCCAATGTCTTCCATGAGTCCCTCTCATGCACGTATGTGGTCATGTGTTGCAAAAATGATCCCCCTTGGGGCCATGGAATGAACATTTAATCTGTGGTACCCTTAACCCATTCCGCACTGAACTATTTCAGCTTGGGTGCGTGTTTTGGCAATTGCTTGCAAAGATGCATCAGTGGATTAACATCCCCCATCGTCTCAATTGACTGTCGATGCTTACCGTTGATTTACACAAAATACATTTCAGAAAAATAACAAATGTGAGCGTGCACCAAGAGTCACCGCTCAAAGCCTCTACTTCACAGTTTACTCCAACAATGGCTAAAAGATAGATGTTAACTTTTGATCACTGCTGAACACAGCCTATCTTTGTCGCTCTTCGAAACTTCACATTTCTAATACATTAAATACACAAAAAGACAAAATAGTTGACTTCAACATATATATCCTCAGCGCTCTTCACTGCTAGAACGTGCCCCTAAAATACCCTGATAGGAGTTTGAATCATTCCCTCTCACAGACCTTGTCCGGGTGCCGCCTAAGTACCCAATTTGGGTTTTGAAATGACTCCTTCAAGAAGCACTGTGAGCTTAGGATTCAGGGCTATACAGATGCTCCTCATCTAGATGCTCCTCATCATATATTCACCAACCGACCCCCCATTACCTTATACTTTTACAACAACTCCCTTTCCCATATATTGCCAGTCCCCTCAATCTTTTCACCATTGGCCTTTCGACTCCTGACACTCGAGATTGTCTCCTCCTCCAAACGGCCACAGTTGCCTTTGGTCCGCTCAGCGCCTGTGGAATCCAGTAGGGATTTTGTGAAAGAGGTATCCACCCCACCTGTATCAGTCTTCTTGTAAGAGTTCTATATCGGCCGCTATCCAATGGAAGCCTCACAATCCTCCAGCTAAATGGCGGAGGATGCCCAATTTTCTGAAAGTTTGAAAATCCTTCTAATCAATGGATCTTCGAAACCACCCTCTGCTACCAAGTGAACCCGAGTGGGTCCTTTACGAAGCGGTAACAGTATCTAAGGTGGATGGGGATGCAGATCTTACTCAAACATCAATAATCAGACAGACTCAGGAAGTTTGCCAAGATCACGGCTGTTAATAACATTTGTTAAAACAGGCACAACAACAGGCAATAACGAACACCGCACAGCACATTCTCAATATTTTTCATAAAAAATTATACTTTTTATAACAAAAACTCATCATAAGTGACGTCATACTACATGGCAAAGTAAGAAAACCTACTAAGGGATGTGATAGGATTAAAGCGAACATCTAAGTATACTTTCTATAAGGGTGGGGATCGTGATTGGGTCTCTAAGATCAGGTGGACAACTAAGCCCACCCCAAGTGATATGATATGATAGTTTATTTATATAGCGCCTATACACAACATGTTTCAAAGCGCTTCAAGGCAAGGGAGGGAGCAAGGGAAAATACAATGTAATTATTACAGGCCATGAACAGTAAGGATGTGAAATTAACTATTGTACTCGGCCTGATGACATTTCAGATAGTGCAAGAGCTAAGGCATAGATAAGGAAGGGAGCGGGAGAGTGGGAAGGAATTGGAAACAGACAGGCGACTACCGTACTAGGCCTGACGACATTTCTGGTAGAGCCGGAGAAAAACAAAAGGTGAGGGAGAGGGGTGCAGAAAGTCAGGGGAGGAACAAAACAAGCGACTATCGTACTAGGCAACATTTCAGATAGTGCTGGAGGGGGTGGGGGACATTAAGGGGAGGTCGGAGGAGACAGACGAGGTTGTTATCATACTAGGTCCAGGGACAATTCTGATAGAGTAAGTGCATAGAAGAAAGTAAGGGGAGGAGATAGGAAACGGGATAAGGGATAGGCGGAATGAACAGAGAGTAAGCATTCAAAAAGAGTGGAGAAGCAAGAGGACAGAGGGAATACAATTGCAGAAGTCAGTAGTAACACATATGTTGCAAGCCAGGATACAAGATGAAGATGGGAACAGCATGATTCAAGGCCACCATGAGTACAAGATGCAAGGAAGTCCAGCATTAGAGTTGAAAAAGGGTGGCGCACCGTGAAGCAACGAAGTCCATAAAAGTCCAATCCAGCATTGGACCCAAGACGGTGATGGTGAAATCAGAATGTATCAGAAAAGACTCCTGTAGAAGTAGGCTGGAGGGCAGTATGGGGAAGCCGGGTAGAAGAATCAAGCAAAACAGGCAGCACCTGTGTATGAGAAGGTGAGAAGTGCAAGTTATCTTCCATGTTAGACTAAAACACATTGTTCTATTGGCTTCTCAAATGATAGGGCTCACTGCTATGTGGCCCTCTACAATTGGTTGGCACACTTGTACCCTTTTCAAATATTCCACTTGCTAGCAGCATGCACGCTGGGGGGGTCGGCCTGGCGCTTCTAGTGTTTTTCCATTACACCTCAAACAGGAGCTCAGCTCACTTCTCATGTTATTGCATCTTCTCAAGTATATAACCAAGTTTTCGGTGGCTCCGACTCTTGACACTGGACCACGCAAGCTTTCTAGAATCTTCCTTTACCTTCAACTTGTTTTATTCTGCAGCGCCACCCTTTCAGCCCTTTCATTCACGGGGTCCAAGTTTGCCAAAATGCATTGTTGAACATCCAGAATCTATACATTCTTATACATATACATTGGCTGCACCGTCTGGAATCTATTCACTACGTAGCCAGCCTAATGAACACTTTCTCTACTTGAGTTACTGTGTCTGTACAATAGTAAAATGCTTTTGCATTTTCTTCAGTGCTTCTCTGCACGTGTAATTTTCATTTTGCTCCCGAAATGTTGCTTAATTTGCTACTTCTCCATTAGATTGTATAAGGTCTATATTCTTTCTTCATTGGCATCTTTCGTAGGTGCGTCATTTCCGTCTTCTCTTCCATTTACTTTCACACTTCTTCCGGAACTTCCTCCAGAAGATCGTAATTTCTCTGGGTATTGGCTTTGCGCACGTCATAATTTTCATGCACCCAAGAGTCTAGGCCCTGGCTACAACCTCTGCAGCATAAAACAGCAATGCATGCAAACATCTGCCCACTTACCACAACCCACACACATAACACAGCCACCCGAGACTATATCCACTTCAGTTGACATTATATTACAGTATTTCTGCCAATGAACAGACTCTTGTATGCATGACCTCAGCATCCAAGACTCAACTAACTGCCCACAACCAATACAGTATAATACAATAAAGAACCCAAAAATCTGCCCAGTGGCCACAACCCAAACACATAATGCATACACCTGAGGGCCTGTCCACTTCTGTACACATAGTATTACAGTATGTGCAACCAGTCAGCACACTCTTGACTCCAATAAGCCAGCCACCAGAGGTTCTGTCCCCTTTCCTACACATACCATTACAGTACTTCAACCAGTGGGCACACTCTTCACTCTTGAGTGCATCAATGAAGCCTGCCTGCAGTCACCACATAAGCTACTCACTTGAGGACCTACCCATGAAGTGCCGCCGAGTACTTGCAACCATTCATATTCCACTTCCCTACCCTAAACCGCATGAA
This sequence comes from Ambystoma mexicanum, assembly GCF_040938575.1. Classification (NCBI taxonomy): domain Eukaryota; kingdom Metazoa; phylum Chordata; class Amphibia; order Caudata; family Ambystomatidae; genus Ambystoma; species Ambystoma mexicanum. The sequence continues at coordinate 974,732,865 of NC_090922.1, forward strand.
AACATTTACCTGACATTAGGTAAAAACAAGTCTAGGAAATCTAAATTGACATAGTGATCTATTTAATTATCCATACTGGCCACCAGACATTTTCTCTGACTAACTCCTATGTTACTGAGATGCCTGACTTCCCTAAGTGAGCATTAGCTATACTCTGTCCCCTAATATATTTGTACAGATGGTATCCCCCCCCCGAAGTGCCCACAACTGAAGAACTGTGAGGTAAGAAATGTGTTTGTTCTTGCTACACATGTCTGGCTTCTTCTCTGTTGACTTCCTGTCTGGAATAGAGCTCTGTCACCCATGGTGTCACTGGTCATAGCATACTATTGCAGAACCTTGGAGCTGGAGCTAGGCAACCGTCAGGCAATACAAATGCTAATATAGTAGTAAAGTAGTAAAGTAATGTCACAATAAAAATCAGTTGTTGTATATGTAACAGATTGTAATTGAAGACTTGGGAAGGTTTTGAATATAGGCCTTGCATTCTACACCTCTTTTACACCGGCCTTCGATTTAACCACCTGAGGAATCCTCCCCTTGCACTGCCAGAAAAAAGGACCCAACTGGCATATATAAAGAATTCACTCAGAGGATGAATTTGTAATCACGGTAGCGTGTGTTTGCCTCCAATGTATGCAGAAAACAATAATGAGGTGAACAAATTGCAGAAAGACAGCTTTTTAATGCATGCAACACTGGCCGGGACGTCAGTCAGTCTCAAGTAACCAAAATACAGTATTTATAGACAAAACCCATAACATTACAATATATTACAGAAATTAAGTAAATGTAAATCTGTATTCTCCTACTGGCTCTGGCCATTTTCAAACCTAACGAATGACTTTCATTACCCTACTCTATTGGTTGGTGCATTACATGTGATATTCCAAATCCATCGTCTGCAGGTGACCTAATAGGGCAATTAGTAAGCAATTGAAATCAGCACCTCGTGGCAACAATAGTAGACTAACATCCTTGCTCATGACACCACACATCTTGGCACCCTAGACTGTTGCCAGACATTGCAGCTTCCTCTTCATGAAACATATCTTTACAACTACCTTATTGATACATGTTGCTGTCTCCATTACCTAGCTAGGCCAAGGACAGAAACTGTTAGTTTGCAGGACATTCATTTTGCTTGGAAAAGAGAGATGGTCGTAGAAAAAACCTGCAACAGTGACTCAACTCTTGAGAAGTAATTTCTTGTATTATTTGTGCTACCAAGCCATTCCGCCACACAACTAGAAGTCCTAGGACTTCACTAGAGGGTAGTAAATCGAAAGCCTTATTTGGTATTTTGGCAGTGCCTCCCCCTGAGGCCTATTTCACACCAGAACATGTCTTTCCCAACTATTGTATTTCTGTCTGACTAATGCTAAGAACAGAAATCGTTTTTATTCTGTGTGTTCACATTCCCTGGGAAAAGCTTAATGAGAAAGGATAACTGGAACTTATTCTCAGAAACATAACAATACGAGTCATATTTGCTCTTCCTTGCTCTCCAACCGCATACTTGCCAAGAAACAAGGCCTAATCAAAAATGGCAGAGAAATTAAGACAACATGGCAACGATACCAACATTAAAATGGCAGAAACATTTTTAGTATTCTTGCAGCCTGTATTTCCCTTACATTCAGGTTGCTGCATTTGAACATGCCAATCACACCATGCGGATTCCTGAGCTATCTACAATTGAGCAAAACAGCTTGCAGGCAAGGGCGAGATTGCTCATCCTTTTTGCATAGACTTACATAATAGCCTGGCGCTTAAGGGGTTAATGACCCAGACAAAAATGTCAAACAATTTTTGACTTCAAGAAGCAAGTACAGCCACTCATGTACACAAGTATAGCTACTCAACTGCTAAAAAATATATTCCTTTTTTCATCACCTAGTGCACAAGACTCGCTTGGAATATTTGTTTCTAAAATTGCGTCTCCTGAAGAACCGCTAGACACAAATTAGCGGGAAAACAAGTATTGGGGAGCAAACAACTAGGACATATGAAAACATTTGTAACTACACTATTGAATTAAGTTAATTCAATTATCATCAGGGGAGCAAACAACCAGGATTAATGAAAGTACAGCAATTATACTACTGAATGGAATGAAGTAAATTCAAGTGTCTTTTCTTTCATTTGTGTCAAAATTACTAAATACAGATGTACATCTCTAGTCATTCATTTTTTGTATATTGCACTAAGCAATTTAAAGGTGGAAGCGCAACTTTGGACTTTTCTACTTTCACAGAAACATTTTTAGTATTTCCCTTACATTTAGGTTGCTCCATTTGTATATTAACAACATTCTGCCCTCTATTTAATTAACTACCCCACTGCTCTCTTTCATCTTGTCAAAAGGAGATTTTGATACACACTCTTTAATGACATTCTGTAAATCTCCTCCATATTAATTTGGGCTGCAACGTAGGAAAAAGCAATCCCCATATATTGTGCTTTCAACATAAGGTTCAATGTCGTTTTCAGGGACATTCAGGCAATCGAAACGTGTTCCTGGTGGAACAGTTGGACATTCTTTACTAACCACGCAAGGCAGATCATCGCCAGTCCATTGTTCTGTTTGTGTGTGACCATCTTTCAAAAGGGGAGTGTCATTGACAGGTTTCAGGGTGAGTGACAACATGTGCATTGCTTTGAACATTATCTTCTTGGAGCATCCCACAATCAGTTCAGTTCATTTAGCCTTTATTTGATATAGATATTTAAGCACAAGAATATACAGCAACTCAATTATACTTCAAGAATTATAAAATGAAATAAGATAGAATAAAACAAACCTTGCCATGCCTATAAAATACATTCTGAACAATAGAACATGTTGTTAAAATTGATAACATATACATAGCTTAGTAATTCCAAAAAACAAGTAATCAGATGACAAGAACAAAAAAGAACAGGCAGCAAAAAAAGAACAGTAATCAGCAGCAATATTACTCATGCATGAGGGCACCCAGGAAATAAATGATGTGAAGCAGTAATTTCATTTACCCCACCCTCTTATTCCATTGTGGTGTGCACATTTTGTATTGCATCTATTGCCTTGGTAAGAGTTCCATTATCCATGTCTTTGGAAGGTCTATAAACACAACAGGAATTACTTCGTTCTGCACAAACTCTGCCTTCCATTGCAGTTAATAAATCTAAAACATAGCAGTTATGAAGAGTGGTCAGCCTAATCAGTCATTAGTCAATTGCATCAATTCCCACCTTGTTATTTGGAGCCATTTAGCATTGGCCGCTGTTTGTATCCTGCGACCCACATATGAGGCAAAAAACGTTTTGGCTTTGCTAAATAATCTTTCATCAGGTATGTCGTTCAGCTTATTTCTGGAGTCTTGGAACAGGTAGTTGCTATGGCAGTGCCGTTGCAGGCCCAAAGATCACCGGATCTGCTAATGCATTAAGTACATAGGCTCAGTCATTGGGTGTTTGCTGATTTCTGTGAGATTAACATCCTGGATTAGCAACATGGGGGCTTGTAATCTTGCCATGTAACATATTCTTCTCCAGAATGGCAGCAATTGCACATACGCTACCCCTCCACACTCCCAAAAAATGTCCATGAATGCTGCTGTACCCCCCTGGATATCAGGGAGATCAAGAGTCATGTTAAACTACTTGTTAGTGCCCAAAAACACACTGCTGTTGCCTCTGAAACACAGGGAGAATCGTGTAAGTGCTATGATTTATCTCAGGGGTTTATGTTGTTCTATCCAGGTCCAATTTTTGACATATTTTTCCCAGACAACAACATATTTTTTATTCTTTTGTATTACTGCACCTTTTGGTAGCCTAAACATCGCTCCTGCTTTGCCCTTTGACCCATTTATTTTTTGTAGAAAATAGCACCTTTCATCTCTAGCCAAAGTCATCTTCTGAAGTGAAGCTGCCCCTGTCCTACTTCATCAGAACACCGGAACTTGGGTGGTACCATAAAATTACCCCATTCCTCCCTTCTCTATGACTAGACATTGCCAGCCCGAGTGTTATTTTAGGTAAATCGATGGATGTCCATCACCACGCCGACAATAACATGTGGTAAAGCCACATAAGGGCAGTGGGAAGAGAGAAATCGAGTGGACTTTGTTTTGTTTGTTCATTGATCCACATACTCTGGAAAACACCAGGGTACCCTGATTCACCAGGAGATCAGGGACAACAAACTATATCAACGACATTTCTCCTGGACCAAACCAGTATATTCAATTACTCAAATGTTCTTCTGCATACAACTCTTACTGTATGGAAATACTAATATTCATAGATACATTTGCAATGTTAATATAATTATTGGACCCAGCCCTAGAAGGAAACCATATGAATGTGGCCATGAAGAAAGATAAAGACATGAGGCAGAAGAGAAGAACAATGTAAGACACATACTTTCTAATATTTTCTGCAGGCCCGGCTCCAGCAGGGGGTCAGGGGGGCCTGGCCCCCCCTAGAAAGGAGGCCATGTCAGTGATGTTTATGATCACCAGGTAGCTGTTGGAGTGGGGGGTGGATGTCATTCTTAACCACGGGTGCACAACATGGGGCCCAAGTGCGGTCCAGCATGTTGATTTTCCCGCAAGCAGCTACAGCCGTCCTCTATTAGGAAAGTCTTTTTTTGACTTGCCAATGGGAAATGCTGACCCTCTATTGGTGGACTGCATTTACTACGTGGCGCTTACGAGTCACGTAGTGCATGGGCTATACCAACAGAGGGCCAGCACTGTGGCTGGCATGGCGTGGAATGTTGCCAGAAGGCATTTCAGCCTTGCCACGCCAGCTGCAGCGCAAGCACATCCACAGTGCTGGTAAGTGGGGGCGCTCTCATGTTCTTTATCAGTGTTTGTGTTCTGGGAGTTTGGGGTGTGTGCAGGGGAGTATCCAGCATTGCAACAGTGTGTTGGGTGAAGCGCAAAAAAAAGTCCTGCTACTTTCCCCCCCAAATGCAGTGTGCGCAATTCCATACATACAGCCTCATTCACGCAGCTTCCCCTCCCATCAACTTTTTTTTGGTAACATTAGTGGCAGATGGCATTTTAACACCTACACTTGCATATGGATTGCACCAACAGAAGGGGCCTCACAGAAAAGGACTTTGCAAGGAGCATCATCAGTTTTTAGTACTTGCAGGTACAATGGAAGTGACTTTAGAAAAGGTTGCCATAAGTAAGCCAAGTGGCACATAACTTTGTGGTGCAAAATGCCTAAATTGCACTGTTATTATATAAGAACTCTATAGTCATTAGGATTTGTTTTTCTTAATGACTTTATAACAGCATGATATGCTAACATAAACTATGAAGTGAATCACTGCAGATAAGGCACAGTGCGATTACATGATTTGCCCAGGATCACACACTTTGGTTCGTAGTGAAACCGGGATGCAGACAGAGTCATTTGTTGATGCCAATTCTATTTAGCTCACTGTCTTTGTGAAAAGGCTCTTGCGCTGATGCAATCCACTGGTCACTCTGTTGTTTGGGGGTGTGTGGGCATAGTGTTTGGTTGGGGGTGGTGGCCATGGGACATAGTGTGGGGGAGCAGGTCATGGGACACAGTTTTTAGTTGTGGGATTGTGGCCATGGGGTATAGTGTTTGGTTTGAGGGTGGGGGCCATTGGTCATAGAGTTTGGTTGGGGGGTGGGGGCCATTGGGCATAGTGTTTGGTTGGGGTGGGGGCCATGGGGCATAGTGTTTGGTTGGGTGTGGGACCAATGTGGCAAAGTTTGGTTGCAATGGTGGTGGCCATGGGGCATAGTGTGGTGGTGCGGGCCATGGGGCACACTTTTTAATTGTGGGATTGTGGCCATGGGGCATAGTGTTTGTTTGGGGGTGGGGGCCATGAGGCATAGAGTCCGGTTGGGGGTGGTAACCATGGGGCATAGTGTTTGGTTGTGGGTGGTGGCCATGGGGCATAGTGTGGGGGTGCGGGTCATGGGGCACAGTTTTTAGTTGTGGGATTGTGACCATGGGGCATAGTGTTTGGTTGGGGGCCATGGGGCATAGTGTGTGTTTGGGGGGTGGTTGCCATGGGGCATAGTGTCTGGTTGGAGGGTGGGAGTCATGGGGCATAGTGTTTGGTTGGGGGTGGGGGCCATGTAACAGAGTTTGGTTGGAGGGATGGTGGCCATGGGGCATAGTGTGGGGGTGCGAGCCATTGGGCACAGTTTTTAGTTGTGGGATTGTGGCCATGAGGCATAGTGTTCAGTTGGGGGTGGGGGCCATGGGGTATAGTGTCTGGTTGGGGTGTGGGAGCCATGGGGCATAGTGTTTAGTTGGGGGCCATGTGGCAGAGTTTGGTTCAGGGGGTGGTGGCCATGGGGCATAGTGTGGGGGTGCGGGCCATGAGGCATAGTTTTTAGATGTGGGATTATGGCCCTGGGGCATAGTGTTTGGTTGGGGGTGGGGGCCATGGGGCATAGTGTTTGGTTGGGGGGTGGTGGCCATGGGACATAGTGTCTGGTTGCGGTGTGGGGGACATTGGGCATAGTGTTTGGTTGGAAGGTGGGGGCCATGGGGCATAGTGTCACATGCAAGAGTGAACCCAATCATAAAGCTAAATTAGGCACAGTTAAGAGATGTACCTCCTTTGCCTTTTGTGGAAACCTGACACAACGAAGGCCATGCTCCCAAGAGTATGACCAACTCAAACAGCAAAGTATAGCAGTCCAAATAGCAGTCCAAAATAATGAGCTTGTGCCTTGCAAATCTAAAGCAGCATAATGCATGACATGTTTGAGCACAGTGTTTTTTCTCCTGAATGATTTGTCTACTTTGTCCACTATTGCCAATATATCCTTATGAAAGAAATGAATTATAAAAATGGAAAATCTGTAGTACAAAATGTACGTTTGAAATACACAAAGACCGGCACACCTAAACATGTATTTTTTCCATGTGTTTAATAATAATTGAGGGTTGAAGAACACTCCTGCCGCTCCTCCCGCATTTAGTTTTTGGCCCACTATAGGCAGCATGTAGGGTACATTCGGCCCTCTGGCAAAATCAGTTGTACACCCCTGCTCTAAACATTCAGCAGCAACCTCAGAGACATCATTCCGAGAGGCTGAATTGCAGGAGGCCTGGCCAAGATTTGTTTTCTTACCCTAGACAATGATTTATGCCCCACAGCCATGAAAGTACAAACGACCAGGGAGATGGAGGGCCATTCACACCTCTAAGTTAGGTAGCACACTTATTCAAGCAGGCTGCCTACAACCATTTTCTGAAACCTAAAATCACAATTTTGGTTCCGTGATTTAAAGTACGTTTTTTTGTGGGAATATAGTGGTTTTTCACATCATGATTAATAAAACAGTTAACTATATCAAACAATAAATGACATGTAAAGTTGCTTTAACACAGATCTCTGCAGAAGGTGGTCAACTGATGGGGGGGCCGTACAAATTACATTCAAAGTATATATTCTGCTGCATTAACTACTTGAGTATAAGTGAAAAGATAAGGTTGGTAGTAACAAAAATGTAATTCTGGAGGGGAGTGTAGTAAAATCAAAAAGTGATAGATGCAAATCAATGTTTGAATTAAACATTATCACTACCATTGCTCTGCGCAACATTCCATGCCATCATTCTGTAGTATGTCTGTGCGATTAGAGAAGGGGACAAGCCATTAGCAAATGACCTTTGGTGCTGCCACCGAAAGGTGCAGTGCATTCTCAATTGCTAGGTAGTGTTGTATCTGCACTGGAACACAAGCAACCACATGAATTTTTAGGCCCTGTGGTTTAGCAGTTTTGGAAGGGATTCTGACGTTAGTGACAGGGCCAAGGCTGATATGTAAACAATGCAATGGATGGCTGGCCAGAGCAATGACGGTGGTTCTAATTGATTCAGAGACTTTTTACCTATTAGGTACAAACAGAACTCATGCTGTGGAACACAGATTCAATGGCAATAAACTGTCCGGAGAAACACACATTCTATGGGCGTGTCTGGTCATTTACCCACATAATGACTAGCCATGGCAATGTTAATGCCTCACCACCAAAACATAACCTTTGCAGAGCTCTTTGAGCAAGCTCTATCACAAAGTAAAAACAAACATGTTACTGTACAGGGCCTACCAGTGCTATATCTAAGCATTCTTTTGAGTATTTAATTACATAATTGCCTCTAAATGAGCTCCTGTTGTAGTCAAATTCTCTTAATGTGTGTCTTCAGCAAGTTGATTTTTATAAGGAATATATTTGTCAATGCCTCTGATTTGCACTGAAGTCCTGTCTTAAACAAGCAATTACAAAGCCAGCAGTTTTGCCTTGCTTATAGGTATTAGCAGACATTTGCCAGGCAGTGCCATCATATGCCCAGTTACTGGCTGCATTTTCCAGCTGTTTCCATCTTATGGCCAGGTGGTACCCTTATGGCAGTACCTGGCAAATGCCTATCCATGCCTAATCAAAAACCCAAGCTGTTGGCTAGGCCAATGCATGTTGCCTTGAGTTAGTCTCCCTAAGTGAACGTGTATATGCCCAGATGTGGGTGGCTTGCTTGCTATGCCTAGGGAATCAAGCTGCACCTCACTGAGCTGGTCCAACAAGGCCCTACCTGAAAATGATAAGGCTTGGTTGGCAAGTATTGACCAATTTCAGATCTTCTCATGCATACTTACCAGTGGGGCTCTGACCTAAATAGAATGTATCTTTGTTTGGAAGCCTAGTCTACTCTCCCAGAACGTTTCATGATTCAAACTGATAAATACTGACTTGATAACTTCATTCTGTTTGAATAAATTTAGAGAGTTTGCATGCAAACAGAACAGGTCATGTGTTTTGTGGGATTTGTTTGGAAAGTATGATGTAAATCTTGGATGCTGGGTGTTTAGGCAGTGCCAGAAATGAAACATGAACACCCCTAAAATAACAAAAAAGAAGAGTTTTCTATAATGTTACGGACAAAGAATGAAAAGTGTACATCTTTTATACCTAAAAAGCAGTTTTTAAATATTTTCTAAAGAGTGCAATCAGAGGTGGATTTAACATTTGGACAAGGGACACACGCCAATGCTAACCCCCCGCACCCCAGCTCTACTCCCTCCCCTCGAATAAGAACAGCAGGGCTAAACAGGCCCTACCAGTGAGATCTTATCTTTTTAACGTGTTTCAGAGGCAGATTATTTACAACAGGAAGTGATTAGAGATGGGAAAAGGTAAAACGATAGTGACCATTGCTGTGGCACTTTAAAAAAAGTTATATAGGATTTTAAGAAGGTATTTAAGTGTGATTGGTGGCTGATTAGTAATTAAGGGGATACAGAACAAGCTGTGTGAAACAATAACTTTTTTCATGCTTTTTATTTCACTTTGTGTCTGTATGAGATTTTGTGAAGGTTCTCATTAATTGCTATGCTGGAGCTTGTAGGCTTCCATTCAGGATGGGGAAAATAAAGCTACAGTCATAGGGGATAATTTTCCAGGTCAAGCGATGTGGAAGAAATGGCGCTAAATGCATTTAGCTCCACTTTTTATGAGCTGCAGGATTTTGCATGATTTGACAGGTGAAGTTGGAGAGCAGATCGAACTTAACAATGTCCCCCTGCCAAAACCGATTGGTGTTCCACCAGCATTTATTTTTATGTTGGCGGAAAGCCAATGGATTCCTATGGGATCTGCCTGACGTTTTACACCTGGTATAAGGGGGCAGAGTCCAAAGGAATACTATGTGGATGGCTCCCACAATCGTTAATTGTGGAAGTGATTTACACTTTCCAGACACGTAGTGGTAAAGAAAGGAGCAAAGGCAATTTTCGCCTGTGTTTTACTCTTTACTTTTCCAGTACTTGGTGGAAACAATTAAAATTAATGAATGTGCACACAGGAGAATAACGCTCTGTGCAATATAGGATTCAAAACAAAATGCCTCCCTTAATCTTTTCATCAACATGTTTCTACAATGATGAATACATTGTGAGGTTGGTTTGTCATGTGACTTGTGCATTTCTAAAGTAATCTGTATAACATTTAGTATTATTTTAGGTATACAAAGCCAAACTTCAACACATATTTGTACCAACTTGAGCTCGGAAGATGTGTGATCAAGTATCTAAATTTCAGGCTAGACTCAAATTATGGCTTTACCACTTGATCAAAGTGTGTGATCCTTGGCATATTTTTAATTTCACTATGCCTTACCTGTTAAAATTAGGTGCCCCTAGAAGTGATTCAGTTCGCATTATAAGGTATTCCAAAAAGCCTCACTCATGGTTTAATAGATGGACAGCAAAGGCATTAGGACACACACACACACACATCTAACTTTGAAAATGTCTGGGCCACATTTATTGAACAAAATTGTGTCATTCAATAGCAAATCAAAGTAAACACATCAAACAAAGAGTCATTATGGACAATTGCATTTATAACCAGTGTGTAAACAGTATGTACCAGACAATGATGTACAGGGTCACGCCCCACCAGGAGCGATACCAGGAGGCCACAAACCCCTCAAACATCACCGTCTGCCTCCTGATGCAGCCCTCACAGCCCTAGCACCCCCTTGCAGTCTCAACTCAATTAAATAACATTTTGTGTTTAAAATGTAATTTTGGACATGAACCATTGATAGGAGACATTCAGAATGGGACTACTGCAGTGTTTCAGTTGGAAAGGAGGGGCAGGGAGGTTGTGGAATGGGTGGGTGAAGGGAGGATTGTATATACATGTGTATGTTATTGGAAGATATGTAGTTGTGCTCGAATTTTTTTAAGATCAAAAGACTACCTGTGTTGATTGGACATGGTATGTTCTGTTCTTGAAATTAAAAGAAGTTTGAAAAAAAAATGAAATTTTGTAGGAAACAAAATCTCCTATTCCTTGCTTCAGTATTCTGGGGGGGGGCTCTATCTTTCACAACAAGATGGAGGGAGCACAAGCATCTCCTCTGGGTCATGCTGCGAGTAGCCTCAGTGCTCAGGAAGGTATTGTTGGGCAGACACCATCTGAGATGGTACAAAGACTAGGGGCCTCACTGCTCAGCCCTCTCAGGAGGAAAAGGAGGCATCACCCTGAATTCTCCGAAGCCAGGCAAGGAAAGGCATGCTGGGTGCTGGTGTGAATAGGTGGGAAGGGAGGTAAATGGGAACGGTGGTTAGGGCAGCTAAGGGAAGGTGACTGGATGGTGAAAGGTGAAGGAGGATCAGATATAACAAAAAGGGGAGAGCAGATGGGAAGGGAAGATAGGTAGATTGATGTTGCAACACTATTTTCCTTGCTTCTCTTTTGCTATGTACTGTTTTTTATAGAGGGGTGCAAACATATTTTTGCAGATCCTGGAAGAAATGTTTTGCTGGATCACGGATCTAGGAAATCTGGATCAACGCCAGCACTTTGTTTAGGGTACTCCTAGACCCACACCCAATGAAATATGGGCCCCCCTGATCACAACTATGGCCCACCCAGATGAAAATTCATGGAGCCGGGCCTGATTTTCTGTAGTCTTGGATGCTGTGGAGAAACGTTAATGTACAACCGCCCAAATGGAGGTATTGCTTTTAAGAATGTTAAAGGAATGTCACTCACCTGATTATTTCCCCTTGTTCCTCCCACTGCTATTGGGTAGGGAGGGTGGAGCTCTTGTCCTTCCTGACATTGCTGATTTGGATCCATTGATTCTTGCCAGGTAACTTTGATGGCTATGCACCTGTTGTAACTGACGTCATACGGTCCAGTGAATTTAGGTTCCTTCCACTTGCGCACAAAGTTCCGTACTCAAACACAGTCTCCTGGGAAGAGCTGTAGTGGCTGTAGCTGTCAAGATTCTTTCTACTGCTGTGATGAGATGGTCACTGGTGAAGCATTCTCTTTTTCGTGGGGCCCAATCTGACAAGATATCAATCTGACAGATTTTGTTAGTTCTCTAAAATACCCCCAAATTCATCACCTAAACTTTCAGCCGAATGATGTGCATCAGTGGCTGAATATGAAGGTGTAAGGGGAACATGCAGTCTCCCCAGTGACCAGCTTATGCAGTGTAAGGAGATGATAAAAACCAGGATGGTTTCTTAGTGCAAGCACGGTAAGCGGCTGACAGTGTTGCCAGCTCTTGCGCAGAGTAACGCATAATTTAGCAAGTCTTAGTTTCAATAAACCATTTCAAATCTCCACTATCCCATTGGTATGTGGTAGTAAAATGAGCACAGTTTGTGCTTCATGCCCAATAAAGAGGAAATCTCTTTAAATATATAATTGAAAAAGTGAGCCCGTTGTCTGATCTCAGGACATCACATGATCCACAATGGAAGAATACTACATGCACTGGAAATTTGGTAGCCAATTTGGCATTGGGGTGAACACAGGGACCTGTTTCAATCCATCTGGAGAATGGGCACACAACAACAATTTGATAACGAAAGTTAGTGCACCTGTTAGCCATGTGCATGTGGTCAATGTGCAAGTGTTGAAAAACAATGAGGGGTGGGGCAATGTAGCTTTCAGGGTCCTGATCAATGTTCCCTCTAATTATTTTTTCTAAGTGCAGAAATGATTAGCATTCGTGCGCACATTACTTTCCATGTGCGCAACTCAATAACAATGTAAGCCACTTTGTGAGCATGCATAGTTAGTGAAGTACCATCTCCAAAGAGTATGGAAGGCAATTTCCCCTTCCCAACCACCGCACTTGTTTACAAATCAGTGCAAGGAGCATCTTTTTTTCCAAACAAATAGGCTATAAAAAAACAAATATTTTACATGTGATTATAAGGAGAGCTCATCAACCAATTCAAGAATCAAGATATTCCATAGTTCCTACCAAAAGTACTCCAACGCAGAGAGAAAAACGTGCATGCACAAACAAAGCTTTCCATACTCAGCAGAAACAATAGAATTAGCTGTGGTTATTCGTTTGTTAACTCTAGTCAGAAACAATATAGAACGTATTTAATGCCATTGGGGAAAAAAGTTCTGTTTATTACAAAAAACAAGTATTGCTAACCACTGATGTGGCTGTCAAATAAATCAGATATTATGCAATTTGTGTAAATGGAATAACTGCAACTGAAAAGAATGTGTCAGAAAACATGGCAATAGGAGTTCATGTGACACTTTCATGGAGTAATTCAAGGGCCAGGAGAAAATGCGCTCTAATTTGTGTAGTGATGATAAATGCATCAAAATAACTGCACCACAGAATATGATGGTCAGAATTCCTGGGACTCTGCTTACTATCCACAGCATGTTCTGCGAGTTGTGACAACACTCAAAACCAGCCTTACAGCTATGCACCACCCGTTTTACTCCCTATAGAGAGGGCAATGTGCGTAACAAAACCAGGAAACCATGAACATTTAGGAACCTATCCCCTGCTTCTACCCACAAAGTTCCATTGATCTTTTCGAATCCACGACCAGCAGAGCAGTGACATTGGGAGAAACATGAATAATACTACCTGGCGGGGCCAGGGCTGAGTCCTCCCAGCCAATGAGGAGGCTTAGAATGGGGGCTTTACCACAAAACCCATTTGAAATATATAGTTTGTGTATAAAGATAATTTCTCAGTGACAAGAAGAACTTGAGTAATACGACCAGCTAGAAAGAGGGTTGAAATCTGAGGGGAAGCTGCTGGGGCGGAGCTATACACTTGAAGTCCTATTGGTGGGACCAAAAGCACCCACAACGACGTTGATGGGACTCTCAAGGTGTCAAAATGTTTCCATAGGAAAAGTACTAAATTAAAGTAACCGCCTGATGACAGGGAATATTCACGGCATGTGAATCTATGAAAGATCGAATGCCGGAGAAAATTCTTTGGACACATTTCAAGAAACAACAGGAAGGAGCCATCCTCCTGAAGAAGGAACTTTCTGTTAGTTTATCCTTAGTTATAGTGTGAGGGTTAGAGTAGGATTTGATGCAGGACAGTGGAACTTTGATTTGGCAAACATTTTGACAATTTATTTAGTTTTAGTTCGAGGCAGGAAACCCCCTCTTAGAGATGGGGACAGATCATTTCTTTTGTATTCAATAAATACAATCTTATAACCTCCTTCTTGGACACACTTACACTACTCAAAATACTTAGAGGGAAAATTAATATTTGAGTTTTTATAATGCGTCAACTTGCAAGGGGGGTGTGTTTCAAAGTGTGTGTGTGGCATATGTACAAAGAATAGGAAGCATGGGATTTGTATTTGTTTTATTTATAACACGCAAAACCATCAGGCCCGGAGGGATCAGGGCGCAATTCATACAAAGTTACAGAAATGCATATATACAGACATAAAAATTACATTACATTACATTAACAGAAATATTCTTCGTAAACCATTTACAGATTTATATGGTGACTGTGTATCTGAGGATCAGTTGTTTCTATCGGATCCGACTATCCAATATTATTTATGTGCATCAGTTGAGGATTTCCCTGTTTTGTTTTTGTTCTGTTTTATGTAGTCTGTGTGTGGTCTTTATGTGTTTGTAATGTTCTATGTTGCATTTATTGTTAAATTATTTTGAGATTAGGCGTTTTATTTTAAGAATAGTACAAAATGTGTCTTGTATTATCTGAAAAGTTTCAATATTTATCCATGATTTGGACTTTTTTGCTTCTGTACCTATGAAACACTGAGTGTTATGTTTAATACTCTGTTTGAACTTTTGATGATGTATATTTTGGTTATTGTAAATCTTGAAAATAAATTAATAAAAAAAGGCCTAGGATATAGCCCCGAATAAAAAAAAAGAAATATTAACAGGGTTTCTATCTACATATATTACAGTGGTTTCACTTAGGGTGTACAGTCAAAAAATAGTAACGGAGGTCAGTGTGTCAGGGTATTTAAGACAAAGACGCTGAGCATGTCTTAAAGCTGGTCGAAAAGCCAGGATTTGGTTTTGGCCTTGAATGTGTTGAATGAGTCTTCAGCTTTGATTATAGCGGGGAGGGACTTCCATAGCTTAGAGGCTAGAACAGGGAAGCTTGATCCCCCCGCTTTTTGCAGTTTAAACCTAGGGATCGATAGACAGTGGGACTGGGCAGTTCTTAGTGGTCGGGAGGTCGAGTGGCGCGACAGCCGACTGCAGAGGTAGATAGGGGCCTTGTTAGCCAGGCATTTGTGCGTTAGGGCGAGTGTTTTTAGTGAAATTCTCTGCTTGACAGGTAGCCACTTTAGGTTGGTTCTAGATTCTGAAATGGGGTGGTTGCAGGGAATGTTTAGGGCAGCACGAATGGCATTGTTCTGGGTTGTTTGGAGTTTATTCAGTTTCTCTTGGCTGGTGCCTAGGTAAAGAGCACTACATGAGCATTACTAGGTTACACATCCTAGTAGCCTGCTTACTTACAGACAGTATCCAATATTTGAATTGTAACTTGGGTTATGCTTTAATTCTAGTGCTTGGACATCATTCATATTATTATAACAAACATAAAACAAGACTTGTATCTAAGTCTGGTAACCTTTTGCTGAGCTAAGGGAGGCAGAGTCAAGTTTGTCTGGTAATATCTGAATGTGGCCTGGGGCAGAGTTTGAGTCATACGGTATAAGTGTAATAGAGTCAAGTGTAGGAGTCAAGGGTGGGGAGGATAGATAAATTGGGTAATGTGTGCATGCGTATCTTAGTTATATGCTCTCTTCATGGAGCCACTATTTCATATAAGTGTTTAACCTAAGTTGTGGGTGTATTCTATTGTTAGGTTTTTAAGATCAAGCGTGCATAGTAGGGCAATATAAATAGGCTAGATCAGAATATCAAGAATAGTATAATTTAGTTTTTTTTGAGAGAACGCAAATATTAGGTACTTGTTGTGATTTGTGCCTTATTAAAACTTTTAGACTAGGTGGGAATTGTCTGTGTGTGCTGCTAAAATTCTTCTGAGCAGCACCCAGAAGGAAGTTGGGCAAGCGCACAGCTTAGAGAGAACATTGGTCCTGAGTGTATGACCGGTAGTGCTCATGATAGAATTGGATATTAAATCATCAATGTGTTCTTAAAGGTTTGGAATGAACCACTCTTCCTGTAAATCTGCTGCTATGTACTGTTTGGTTGTGTGTGCAGGGAAGGGCACCTGGTCAAGCGAAACTGTAAGTAATCTCTGGGGTATAACTGGTTTCCCTGAAATAGTTTTTCTCCATATTAGATCTGTGGGGGATAATGAATAACCTATCTTTGTCCATAACGCTTTCTCCTGCTGGGGAGCAAGGGCTTGTAGTTTGATAATTTGGGCCAAAGTGATTGCATTGTAAGGGACTGTGAGTTCTACTTGCTGTAATACTACTTCAGGTATACTGTGGCAGTGGAATTGTCTGAGTATGCTGCTTCTTTTGCTGCTAAATCTTCTGCACTATTGCCATAAGAAATTGGGTTTGGATTGTTTGTGTGGGCTGCACACTTAACTACAGCCGGATTAAAGCTACATATTGCACTGGCGTGCCATCTGATTTTATTTAACCTTCTCCTACGCTATCTGGATAGACTGTGATGTACTGTAGAGTTGACATGTGCCTGATCTCAGTAAATGATGGTAGGATACCCTTTGGATAGATGTAATGCTCTTATTAGTGCTACAAGTTGTGCTGCCTGTGCAGAGTAGTGGGCAGGTAGTCATCTTTTTCTAACGCCTGGTAGTTCCCCGATTCAAGACTTACTGCTGCTGCTCCCATGTGCTGTCATGATTCCTGCCCCTCATGTCCCCAGCCCTCCAAGATGTCAGGCTGGAGCCAGGCCACGATCACCTACAGGGCCCTCAAGTGCCTCTCCATCCCTCCAAAGACCCACTTGGAGTCAGACTTGGCGCTTGTGGCACCAGACTCACTCACTCCCATAGGATAACATTGAGGATTGGACTTGTAGTGCATTGATGGGGACAAGATGGATGCCCCCACATATTTTGGTTCCCAGAACTGCATGTGCAGTCTAGTCTTTTGGGTGTGGTTCAGCCCAGAGACACCTGGGATACCCAGAGACTATTTAAGCCACTATTTAAGCCACGCCCAGGCTGAGAAACATGCTTTGTGTTTTCTGCACCTGCAGCGTGACATTCACCGTGTTCGGATGCTTCTGCCCATCATTCATCGCTTCTTCTGTTCTGCAAGCACCTTCGGCGGTGTCATTCCCATCCCGGCACGGCGCTTCCTAAGAAAAAGGGAAAAGAACAGAAAAAAGGCATTAGTAAGCATTCATCAAATCTTCGCTTATTTTTAAAGACTGTACGAGCTTCAAATGCTTACCTGAATCCCAGCCGCTCTGGGGGAACTCTGTCTCCGGAACCTCTCATTCATCTGCAAGAGGGAAAAGAAACTCCAGGTTAGCGTGGAAACATCTAGAGGCGCCGCATACCGCGCTTACTCACCGCATTTCTTCTTCATAACCGGCATACACGCTGAAAACGTTGCGACACCTAAAACGCATAGAAAAAGAACTCATTTCAATACAAATACGAAAGGGTCGCATTGCGCATCGCGCTCCCACTCACCTTCAGCACTACTCATCTCAGCAGCACCTCGCCATCCCCGGACGCCGGCCATCATCTAAGGAAGGAAAGGAACGAAGTTAGAGAACTGTTTAAAAGACTCATTATACTTACCTGTCAGACTCTTGCCAGTGAAGTAACTAGGTAGCAACAAGTCAAATCAATCAATGCGCCCCTGCGCTGAAAGCACACTTTCCAAGAAAACAAGTGAGCTGTGGATCAAAGGGAAGGGTTGGACACCGGAGAAGAAGGGGTTCAAGTACACAGAGACAATAGGGAGTTAAACTCTACCAATCCTGTGTTTCAGGCCCAGTCTCCAGCCGAGTAGACTCCAGGGAAGGGTTTGAGGTCGTAAGAGGTCAGAACAGGCTGAGTGACGTCCCCGTGGATACCAGGTGAGCGTTACATGTGCCTTTGTCCCGTGCCCTGATTGATCATCAATAAACCATTAACAAAGAGTATCTTCCCTTCCGTAAGTGTGTCTTCTCTAACGTGAATAGTCTCATCTGTAATATCTTCATATGTAGCGCAATCATGCACTATGGCAATGGGCTGTACCGGCCCAGCAATTAATGCTGATAGGTTGACTGTGTGGCACCTGATAATGTAAATGGAGGGTTTGGACAAAAAAGAAATCATACCCTGATGTTTGCTGTTTGGTGAGTTGATTTTTCTAATACTGCACAACATGCATTCTCTACATTAAGAGTGATCGCCCCCCACGGTGATGGTGGATGATGCATGTAGTGCTAAAGTAGTGGCTGCTAGAGCCTGCTCACATGGGAAATGTTCCTGCATGAGTGGGTATAGGAGGCAAAGGCTTGTGACCCATCAACGTTCATTGGGCAAGAACATCCACCATCATTTGGCCATTAGAATGTGAGAACAGGAAGAATTATTTTTTGTAATCTGGTGTTGCTAAAAATGGTACATTACTGATCGCAATTTTACATTCTTGAAATTATTGGATCATCTCATCTGTCCTGACAATGGGCCCCTTAACTATCTGTGCTTCCTTCAACCCATGCAATAGGGGTTTGGTTTGAGTATAACAGTCAACTATCCATGCTCCCCAGTAATTACATAACCGTAGGAACTGTCACATCTGTTTGACTGTGGTTAGCTGTGGTGTTTGATATACTGCTTCTGCTGCCCTTTTTGGCATTACTCTTCTCCCTGCAGATGATGTGATCTGCCCTAGGTACATAACCTCTTGCTGGCAATACTGCAGTTTCTGTTTGTCTACGTTGTAGCCCTTTCCTGCCAATAAAGCCTGTAGTTTGACAGAGTCTCTTCTACATTGTTGTTCTGATAGGCTGCAGACCAGGAGGTTGTCCACATACTGAAGGAGTGTGCTCTGTACTTGTACGTGTCCAAAGTCCATTTGAAATACTCTGTTAAAAATACTAGGGATTTACATTGCCATTGTGGCAAACAAGTGTGTTGGAATCTCTGGCCCCTCTAAGCAAATACTGTGAGGGGCTGGGACTCAGGGTGCAATGAGATGGAGAAAAATGTGTTCTTGAGATCTACTGCAGTGAAATGAGTGGCTTCAAGTTGGGATGGTACAAAGAATGGCAGCACGATAGGGGGCCACTGGGAATTCTGCCTCTGAAATATTATTCAATGGGCAGTGGTCCTGAACCATCTTCCAAGATTACCCTTCTGCTTTTTTGACAGGGTAAATAGCCATGTTACACGGTGCTTCTGATGGCTGTAGTATGTCCTGCTGCCATACATCTAAATGGTGTCCTCCTCCTCCTCTTTTGACATGGGATACTGCTTTACTTGTGGAAACCCTGCACCTGGTATCAATTTGATGCAAACCACTACTATGCCCTTTAACAGCCCTACATGGAGGAGGCTACCGCTCCATAATTCAGTGGGCTCTGTCTCTAAATCTCTGAAAGTACAGTGGTAATGTCTTGGTAAGGAGCATGGTGTCAGGTAATTCTCTGTGCTATGAAATTATCTGGCAAGTCATGGACATTTCAGATATCATTTCTCCCTCATTCTCAGTGTATTCAAACAGCCATTCGTCAGTCAAATCCCTCAATTGCTGTGTTGCATCACAGAATATAATTGTGCACCATTCAAGAACATAGAGGATTACAATGTCTGCCTTGGTGATAACTTCTTTCACATATAGCTTGATAATGGCACCTGGTGCCCTTTCCTTTGGGGAAGCTGGTCTGAATAGAGATGTGGCAGGTGTGTGTCTAACCCTGTCCTTACAACCTGGCACCCAACCAAACAAAAATTGCTACCCCATAAAGGAACATATAAATGTATGTATACATATATATAAGAAGCAGTACACCCGGTGGGTGCTGTGACTGCAGAGTGCTTGTATTAGTGCAACAGCCCTAGCATAGTATGTGCCTATGGTAGAACACACTTTATCCTCCTCTGTGAATGAGATGGTCATATTCAACTTGGCTATGAGGTTCTTGCCAAATAGGTTGACTGTGGTGGTGTCTCATGACTACAATAAGGGTGCTGACATTTCTTGAGTGCGTACAGTGATGGTTAAGTCTTTGGTCAAAGGTGTTGTACTCTGAGACCCGTGGCCGGCCACAGAGCCGAGGTTTGCTCACAAGTACTTTAAGACGAGATCGCTACACCCTTGAGATGAATGGGGGTGCAGATTCATTACTCCAACACCACTCAATAAGGACAACTCAGTGGTTTGGCAAAGGGAGTCAGTTTAATGACAAGTACAGAAAACGGGGGGTCATGGATATCAGCAGTGATGCGATTGTCCTTCTTGCTTCAAACTCCAACGAACTTCATACAAGTTGTAACATTTATACTCCAAAATGGTCATCTTTGACGTGTAACACTCAAAAGTTAACATGCAATTCTATTGGTTAGGAAAAGGTAACTTTACTATAGGTAGTATATTTGTATATGCTAACGGAGTGACCGGATTGGGTAAACACTGTCAGGTGGGAATCTAAGCCCTTCCTTCAAAAATGACAACTGTAGATGTCACTAAAAGTACAACATCTCATTGGTTCTACTAACTATAGAACCCCAGATTATTTGGTCTACTGTGATTAGGTTGGCATCAACCCCATGCAAACTTTTCCACTTCGCTTAGCAGCATGCAGAACGGTTGGCCAGGTGTGGGGTACCCCTTAGTTACCTGGCCTTCCTCCGATTATGGTTACAATCAATCATCACTTTAGTATCCATGTGTCAATGAGTTCACTATGGTTGGCCTCGAGACCGCATCTTCTGTCTGGAAAAGTTCTGATATCTCCTGCCTGGTCAGGTGCAAAGCGTAAGTGTGAACCCACACTTCTTCTTGCTCGGCTAGTCTTGTGCTTCCCACACCGTGATTTTTTCTCTTTTCTCTCAATGTGTATATTTGATTCTTATTTAGCCCGCTACCTGCCTACGTCTTCTTATCTCGACCTTTCAGAGGCAGGATATTCTGTTCTCGGTTTCAATTAGATGTAGCTACTGTTCGGTCCTTCTATTGTTATGACCTTGGCTCTCTTGGCACGAGTTGCATCTGCTGAGTTTCATTTCAGCCGTCCCTTCTCATTTTGTTAGAATATGAATCTTTTCTCGTTTGGCCTCTAGTAACCTGGGTTGATTCTGCTTTTTGTGCAAAGTGGAAATACACTTATAATACTGGGTTTCGTTGAGGTAGATTATGTATAATGGCGCTTGCCGCACTATTCTTCTACTAAGCATAGCAAGCCGCACTGTTTTCTTAGCTTTCTTGTGGTTCCAAGCATATTTACAGGTGTAAACAGGTCGACTATCTATATTTTGCTTACAGCTTAATTCTCTTATGTTTTGATGTCATTCTTTCACTTTAAGTTCACAATCTCTTTTCTCATGTTGTATCGTCTCTGTGTGTCATTCCTCAGGTCGTCATTTCTTCTATCTGTGAGTGTGTCTGGGTCCTCGTGATGTCACCATTCGTCTTCCATCAAGACCCGTTTGGGTTTCTTCCAGGAATGTACTCAGGCAATCTTCATTTCGTTTAATTTGGTGGTAGGGTTTTCTTAATGCATAACTTACTGTCCATGGTTTCCTTGGTATTGGTACTTCAATAGGTGCTGCTCTTCTGATAGGCACTGGGCAGTGCCCTACTGCGGCACTCTGCTGGTTTATTTGCTCATTATATGTCACATATCTCGGTGTGAACGTTCCTGGAACTTCAAAATGGACGATTGGAGTGCAGGCTTTATTTGGGACCTCCTCTACAGTGCTGATACAAAAACACCAGAAAATCCCTATCTGTCCATTATTTTGACTGAAAAATGAAACCTCCCTTCTCTAATACTGGACTTGGTAGCCCCTGCGTCGATTAAAAAAGAAAATGTTTGATATCCTATTTTCACTGCCACTCAGGGTTCCTCATCAGTGTCAGCAGTTATTGATAGTACTGGGTATGTCAGAGTTCCCTATGAGCTGTCCTATTGTGGGTGACCATTCATACCTGGGAAAAGGAAGGTTTTGCTACAAACACTCTCACTCTTGTGTGATGGGTTATCATCCCTGTGGCAGAGGGTTCTTATCCCAAGGATGAGCGGGCAACAGGTGCATATGTGAATGGATGAGATTTGGTGTTGTGTATTATACTGGCTTTTGTGCATTTGGTACCTGGTATTGTACTGGCTCTTATTGCAAGGGGCCGGGGAGTATGGGGAAAATGAGTGCTGTAGGAATTGGGGTTGTGGGTAAAATGTATGGTAATACCGCAAGACGTTAGCGTGGTGGGGCATGGTCAGTTTACTTCTGCAGTGACATGATAAATGGCCTGTCCTCCAACAGGATCAACACTTCCCCCCAAATCTAGGTCCCATACCCCCAAATTTACCCACTCTACCTCTCAGAAAACCCCCACTCTTCCTCTGGAAACCTCACATTTCCCTTCTATCAAGTCTGTCAGCCCTTCTGTCCTTCCCTGCATGGGGCTATTTTCAGGTTGTGCTTTCATGGTGCTGGTTATTACCACACCTTCCATGCTCAATTTAGCCAGTTATCTCTCCACTAGCTTTGCTTCTGTCCTCACGGTTTTCTCTACCATATCCTTCTCCATCTTCTGTGTCAGTCTGCTATAATGAGTTATGTGTACCTGTATATCGGGCTATCCCTTTGCTTTGAACCCAACCACCTTATTCAAAGTGTCTTGTACCTCTTCCATGAGACCCTTTGCGCAACATGTTAAAAATCCCAGGCCTCTCCCATCTTTAATCACCACATCTCTTGTATCTGCTGGCCATAGAGTGCAGGCTTCTCATCTACCTTCATCGTGCAAGTCACACTTTTTCATATCTTGTCAGCCTGCTCTCCTAACAGGGACACAAACACGTTATCTCTCCTACAGCTAAAGTGTTTCCCGATGTGTGCTTCTCTAGGGTATAAATCCACTTGCTAGGTTCCGCAGTGAGGGAGAGCAAGGTGCGCATTAAGTTGTTCTGATCCATGTGGGGCCAAGGTACATAATGAGATCTTCTCGGTCCCTTCTGCAGCAATGGGAACATTGTTCCTCACTTTTTATAATGCAATAGTATCCCTTACTTCTTACCCATGGCTAGGACCATTCAACCAAGCTATGGTCTGAGTCTGTGGCCCCATGGTGTTACTTTTTCTGGGTCCTCTGTCTCCAACCCATCGTCATTATCCTCTAGTTTTCTGTTGGAACATACCTAGTCATAGTCTACACTGTTGTGCTCGTTGATATCTTGTGGACTCCCTGTAGCCTCCCATATTTTGGGTGTTACAAAGGAGTGTGGCAGCCCCTCTACTGAAAACAAAAATGGGTCAAACACCCTGTTCAATAGAATTTCTTCTACTCAGGAGGGTCTATAACCACTTCTACAACCACTTCACAATGTTCTCTGAACAGGAGTACCATCGGCAACCCCAGGCACGCCTTTTGGCCTTGTCGGGCCTCATCAGTGAGGTGTAGCTGAGTCTCTCTAAGACACAGTGAGCATCGTCATCATCCTCTAATTTTCTGTCGGTATATACCTAGTCATAGTCTACACTGTTGTGCTCTTTTATATCTTGTGGACCCCCATAGTCTCCCTAAAATTGGGTGTTTCCTCCATTGCAGCTATCTAAGGATCTTCAATAGATTTACTATACATCTTAAAAAGAACATGTGCTGCCTTCCATTGGTCTGTGCCTATCAACACTCACTGTCCCTTTGTTGCCCCTCTGCTGTTTTTGCCAGCTCCTCTTCCTCTTTCTATAATGCTGTTTCTAATTGTCTGCAAGGCTTATTCTCAATTTCTAAAATAAATGGCTCTCTGGTGATGTCCATGGATTACCATAACATCCCCTTTGAGCCTTCAGTTGGACAAGAGTACTGGAGGTTAGCATATACTTTTGCAGGTTGTAGGGGGTAGGACCCATAAGGTGGGAGGTGGTGGCATGACTGTGCACCTCACCGGATCCCTCTTTACCATTCTCTGAGACATTCTCTTCCTTTACAAACATTTTCCATAGACCAAGTATGCTCTTTCTATTGTCAACTGTTTCCCTTTATATGTTGACAAAAAATATGGGTGCATATGTTCTAATACATTTTTATTGTTGCTGCCCTATTGGGCCTATGGAATTGTCTTGTACTTCTGCGGTGAGACCCTTGAAGAACATGTTATAGAGTCAAACAGGTTACCCACTGTCCCCTGAATACTCTGTTAAAAAGTACATTCAACTCACAATGAATTGCAATAATAAAACATAAAAGAAAAATGTCAGGAACACTGTGTTTCACTCAAAATGTGCACTCACCATGTGTCCTCCGAGTCTACTTGATGGTGTGCCCCTTTTAACTGCCTGCACACCTGGTGCAGAGCCCCCAATCCAGAGATTAGACAGACATTTAGAGAAGACAGTGTCTGCTCACCTACTCTGTGTGTGCACACTAAATGCTCTCTGAAGGCAAGTGCTGTGGCCCAGGATATTGGGTATGGGTCCCCATCATCCTGGGGGTCACTGGGCATCATGTCAGCAGGTCACCAGCTGATTGACTCCAATAAATCTAGGGAAGAATAACATGGTGCACAAATTGCAGAAAGACAACTCTTTAATTCATGCAATTATTGGCCGGGTGTCAGTCATGCTCAATTGACCAAAAGGCTGAGAACTCTCGACCTGCCCACATCGGGCTACAGTATTTATAAACAAACACAACAAAATTGCAATATATTCCAGAAATTAAGTAAATGCAAAACCGTGTGCTCCTACTGTCTCCTGCCATTTACAAACCTAAATTACAACATACATTACTGTATTGGTTAGTTCAATACACGTGACATCCGAAATCCATCCCCCTTCGGATGACCTAATACTGCAATTTGTAAGAAAGTGAAATCATCACCTCTTGGTAACAATAGTAGATGCAAAAACATCCTTTCCCATGACACCAGACATCTTGGCACCCTAGAACGTTCCCAAATATTGCAGCTTTTTCACTGTGAAACATATCTTTGCAACTACTACATTGATACATGTTTCTGTCCCCATTACCAAGCTAGACCAAGGACAAATACTCTTCCTTTGCATGTTCATCATACTTGGGGAACAAGAGATGTTCATAGAAAAAAAAACATATAACAGAGACTCCACTTTTGAGAAGTAATTTATTGTATTATTTGTACTACCAAGCCATTCTGCCACAAACTCATCAATCCAAAGACTTCACCAGAAGGCAGCACATATAAAGCCTGATTCAACTTTTTGGCAGTGCCTCAACGCGGGGCCTAGTACACACAAGAACATGTCTTTTGCAACTGTTGGATTTCCATCTAATGCTAAAGACATACATCGTTATTATTCTGTGTGCTCAAATTCTCTAGGAAAAGCTTCTTGAGAATGTATAACTAACCATAACTAATATGATTAATATTTCCACTGCCTTGCCTATCCAGCTGCATACTTGGCAACTTGAAAAGTTATCTTGGTGCAGCAGAAATGTGGCCTAATCAAACATAACAGAGACTCTAAATATAGAGGCCCTGAAAAATCAGCTTGTATGGAGGAAAAGAAAATCCCTATTAACCTGGCTAGATGTTTGACTGAGGTGACAGACACCAGTTGAGCCCTTTTCTGAGCTCCTTCTTGACAGCAGATAATGTAATGGCAGGTCAAATTAGGTTTTTGTTCCCTGGGGTCTACCAGATATCCTATAAACTGCATCCTCTTGACTGGTACCAGTTCCAATAGCTGGAAAGTTATGATAAACCCCAAAGACTGCAATAACTTTTCTGCAAATAGGCTTGAGCCTGTGTGGCATGTAATGAAGGACTCATGATAAGAATATCATCCAAGTAAAGAGACACCACTGGCCTTGAAGAATGTTGCTACTGGTTTGATCAATTCAGCAAAGAAGGGGCAAGGAAAGGCCTCAGAATTGGCAACAGTTCCCTTCACATTGTAATCCTTGAGATCCAGCATCATGAACCAATCTGTTAGCCTCAGTATAATTATAATTGTTCTTTTATAATGCACTTAATGCCGGGGTCCAGTTTCTAAGCCAAGGCTGGGATTCAAACCTGTGTTTCTATATGTTTTCTTGCTTCCAAGACAAACTCATTGCCTCTGAGCTATCCTCCGTCATATTCATCTTATTGCGCCAATGTAGCAGGAATACATTCAATTCCCTCTGATGTATCACTCTCTGGAAACCATTGTTCTTTGTTGATACTAGAGATATGTTGTTGATGAAGCCCCCCCCCCAGTTTAACATCCAGTCTCTCTGTTGCCTTTGTCCTCTGATAAGCTCCTGAATTTTGTGCCAAATTAACTGATGATTCTTCACAGAGAAAAAGTCTACCCTTCTGGGGAATTCGAGGAAATGGAGGTGTTCTCCCCGATGCTCTGCTTTACCCAAGCCTCAGCCTGTTAGGAAATATGGCATGCACTTATAGCAGATGACTGGGGTGAAAAAGGAAGCAGTGGTGCCCGACCCACAAAAGGTGAGAAGGGAGATGTGGGTAGGAGAAGATGTATTTCTTTTCTTCAGGGGAATGTATAGCGGGCAAGGTAGAGTCACGGATGGGAAGCATTGGGGTCTAGTGGTAGATCAGTGGATGTGGGTGCCATCCTTAGAAGAGAAGTGTAGGGGTGTTGGTGGGGTTGATTGGACAATGGTCAGGGTTTTCTTGGGTGTCCCCCACACAATAGGAAAGTCAGGGGCAGCAAGTGCATGGGACATAATTCCATGCAGCACCAACGCAGGACAAGGAAAATCAGGCTTCAGCAAAATTGTCATTGTCATCATAGATCTGAATTTCTGACATGGGGAGCCTGAAAACTACAGACACAACCGCTGAATGGTTTGAAGAACCCATGGTTCTTTAGAATAAAGCAAACAATTTTAAGTAAAGAATCACAACTGTCCCTGATCCCCTACAGTATTTCCCACTGAGCAAAGAGGGCCACAGGAGCGGAAACCTCTGTCTCTGAAACAGACACTGCTACGGATGGCCCTGGAAGAAACATGGGAGAGAAATGTAAGCATTCTCCAGAGAAGTGAAAGTATTGACATACTTCTCCAGCTCCTTGACGATTGTGTCCCAAAATGAAAGGGAACCTTTGTCCTCTGCCCTTTTGGCATCTGCAAAATCTACAGCTTGGTGCTAATTTTCAGCACCAAACACTATACAATGGTGGCTTTGGTGTTGCAGCAGAAAGCATAGGGCTTGTAGAGTGAAATTGCTCATTTGGATAGTATACACTAACTCCCCAGCCATATTCAACTGTTCTGCTAGGTTCAGAATTATAAACAGGGGAACTAGCCATATCCTTCGACACATCTCTTCCATACTGAGGGAAAAATGTGATCATCCTAGGATCTACTACTGGGTTAAATGCTAATCAATATGGCATTATGGTCTAACTCGTACGTTCTTTATTTTAATACTGGCTGCAGATTCCATATTATAAACAAATACCCCAGCATAATCCCCTGCTCGCTAGGAGGGGCACCACTGGCTAACGTCTGGATGGCCTATGAGATCACAGCAAGCCCTGCAGTCCTGAATGAGCATCATACAAAAAAGCAGTATCTCCCAATTGGGCCGAATCTAAAAAGGGATCAGAACCCAACTCAGCTCTTGACCTGTTTCTCTAACTTCTCCAGGCCAGAGGCTCTTGTGCCTGCTTGAAGCAACTCAACCATGAACAGGCACACAGCCATCCCTGCCCTGGAATCTGTGAGCTCTGGACAATAACCACAGGAGTTCATGTGTTTGGGGGTTTTAGAACCTCACCTTGACCCCACATTGCCTTCTGGAATCTTACTAGATTAGGAAAGGCAACTGGGCTTCCTGGCACCCTCTGCCCGAGAGACAGAAGTCTGAATGGACTGGGATAAGGCAGAAATATTGTGTCCTAAAACCTGGTCTACTGCTTGGAAAATAAATATATTTACAAATGACACAAACTTAATTCTCTATAGCAGGTTCCCCTTCCTTATCCTAAGAAATAGGGTGCACCAAAGGATTCCCCTCTTCCCTATTCTCTTCTGTGACATCCTGTCATGTTATGTTATGTTATGTTATGTTATGTTATGTTATGTTATGTTATGTTATGTTATGGTATGTTACTTGGCATTTATATAGCGCCTTATATATCATTGGTATGATCAAAGCGCTGGTAGGTTGAACACCCTCGGAAACCGCAGTTCAAGTCAGTAGAGAGAGTGTTGTATGGTGCGTGGGCCCACCGGCTATGTGTGCAGCTGGTGTGGTTGTTGCATGATAGCTGCTTCTTAGCGGTAGGTATGGTGCTAAGGAAATCAGTTGAATGTGTTCAGTCTGGAGGGTGGACACCCAGACTGAGTTCTGGCTGCGTTAGGCCTGAGGAGACACCTAAGCTAGCCAGAATGTGCTCAGCTAGCTGTGTTTTATTAGGGTGATGAGGTGTTCATGGGGTCAAGTTAGTATAAGAACAGCTAGACCGAATTGATCATGGTAAAGCTGTGTTCTAGTTAAAAGATGTTTTATAGGAGAGAGTAAGCGTAGTAGTGGTATATGGTAGATATCAGTCAAGCGCCTGTGACCAAGCACGAGAGCACTACAGGGGGGCATACATAGTGGCATACATATACAAAGCAACAGGATGGATAGGGGTAAATATGTGATACAGATAATATGGGGATACAGGTACATAGCATATATAGGAGATACAGGTATGTACCATCTGCCGCAGCATCCATATCGTCCGCAGCATTCGCATTGTTTGTACCATCCGTACCATGCGTACAATCCGCGCCATCGGTAGCATCTGCACCATCCTAGCATCCACACTGTCTGCAGCGTTCGCACCATCCGCACCATCCGAAGCGTCCGCACCCAACGAAGTGTCCGCACCATCCCCAGCGTCTGCACCAACTGTAGCATCTCCACCTTCCACCCCGTCCACTCCAACCGTAGCATCCGCACCATCCACACCATCTGCACCATCCGTAACATCCACACCGTTCGTAGCATCTGCCCTGTCAGCAGCATCCGCACCATTTGTGGCATCTGCACCATCCATAGCATCCACACCATCCGTAGCATCCGCACCATCCATAGCATCCGCACCATCCGTAGCATCCGCACCACCTGTATCATTCGCACCATTCGTAGCATCTGCATCGCCGGTAGTATCCGCATCACCCGCAATATCCGTAACATTCATGCTGTCTGCAATGTCTGTACCAACCGTAGCATCTGTTAGATCCGTCACATCTACGCCATCCACAGCATCTTTACCATCCATAAGATCTGTGGCATCTGCGCCATCTGTGTCATCCGCACCATCCAGGATATTCACTTGGTCCTTTCAAATCACTCCATCCATTCCATCCACTCTATCCATTCTGTCTACTCCATCTATTCTGTCCACTCCATCCGTTCCATGCACTCCATCCATTCCATGCACTCCATCTGCTCCATGCAGTCCATCCATTCCATGAACTCCATCCCTTTCATGTACTCCATCCGCACCATGTATTCCATCCGTACCATGTACTCCATCCGTTCTATCTGCTCCATACTCTCCATTCTCTCATTCGTTCCATCCTCTCTATCTGATCTATCTGATCCATCCATTCCATCCACTCCATCCGGTCCATCCACTCGATCTGGTCCATCCATTCGATCTGGTCTATCCACTCTGTAAATTCCATCTGGTCCATCCATTCCATCCAGTCCATCCATTCCATCTGTTCCATGCGTTCCATCAGTTCCATGCGTTCCATCTGTTCCATTACTCCATCCGTTCCATTCACTCCATCTATTACATCCACTCTGTTTGTGCCATCCACTTCACCCGTTCCATCGACTTCATCGGTTCCATCCACTTCATCCGTTCTGTCAACTCCATCCACTCCATCCACTCCATATATCCACTCTATCTGTTTCATCTACTGGATCCGTTCTATCTACTCTAACTGCTCCATCCATTCCATCCATTTCATTTACTCTATCTGTTTCACTCGCTCTATCCGTTTTAGTTATACTATCCGTTGTAGTCTTTCCATCCCTTCCATCGACTATCTTTTCTCTTTTATTTTCCTTGTTCAAACAACCCTGGAATTCTGTGTATTGTGACTATTCATTCCATTTACTGTAAGCATTGATTCTCTATGGGAAGAGCCACGTTTTCAGTCATTTGTGGAAAGACAGGTAATCTTCGGTGTCGAATGTGGGGTGGAAGCGAGTTCCATAGAGTGGGTCCAAGGCTTAGAATGAGGATCCTCCTAACCTGACTGAGTTGGTGTTTGGTATCACTAAAAGGAGGGCAGAGCTTGATTTTAGAGTGTGCAGTGGGTGGTAGGGTTTTCTGTAGGCATAAAGGGCCGTTTTTATGCACTGCTCAGTGGGATATGCCTAAGGTTTGATAGTCAACCTTTGCCCAACCGGGAGCCAATGGAGAGTTCTGAGAGCTGGAGAGTTGTAGTCTCTTGGGAACAATATGTGAGTCTCAGTACAATATAAATGGACCATGGAACATGAAATGCCTTCCTCCTGTGCCTTTTAACCCTACCTTTTGTCCCCGAATCAACAAATCCATTGTATTAACTCTGTGAGTCTTAGGCACGGCTACATGAGTGGTTCAGCCCTTTTTTTCCTAACTAAACCTGCATGTTGCACCTCGAAGTAACGCTCACTTGAGTCGCGAGCCAAACACAACGAACAATTGCAGACAATCTACTCATTTGGTCGATATTATGCAACATAAACCCTGAGAGGGATTGAGACTCACTGAAAGTGACCCAAATGGAGGAGCTCCACTTGGCATATGAACACATAACTCTTCAAATCATGGTGAAACACATACTTATCAATCTTCCTTGTGGTGAAGTACGAAAAGAAGGAAATTCTGCGAACGACTTTTGAATGGATACGATGGGCAATGTTTGGTTAGCAAGAGCACATGTGAGGAAAGGGGGTTATAGAAGTTGCTTTTTTCCTTTTGTTTTCTTACTGATGTTGGAGCAAATACAGTATCTGATGATAATAAGACGTCTCTGTGGCATGCCATTGAATCACTAATTCACATATTCTATTAATTGAAGGTGGTTCAATCAGAGACTAAACTCACCTGTGAAAGTTGCACATGACAGTCACACTTCTAAGCTATTAATGAGGTATTTTAAAGGGACAACTGTCCCATGTCCTCTCCTCCTAGGCTTTGATTCACAAAAATGCATGTGTGACATGCCAATGCACTGGTGTGTCACAACACACTTTTAGGAATCAATGTCATGTAGATGTGTGTGATTTGTGTGCATCTGTGCGTGATAAATTCAACAGGTATTACAATGAGTCCTATTTGTACACATATATGGGAAAATAAACCTTTTATGTTTTTGAAAATATGAATGACTTTATGAATCGTGGACAAATTAAACTGTGATTGCTTACTGTTTTGTCGGGAAACATGTGTCCCTCTTTTGGTTTTGCGAAAAATAGGAAAGGCCCATATTCAAAACACATCAAAGGGAATAGTGCCTATTCTGGTGCTTTTTAATAACACCTGGGCAGATTTTTCTCCAAAGATGCATTACCTACAATTGGAGCGAATATATGTTCCATCCTAAGATGTCACACTTAGAGAGATGTATGCAGCCTTAATGAAAGATGTAACAATGAATATGTAAATTGCTTATTTACATCTCCTTACAAAGCTAAATGCAGCTGTGATTTCCTAAGCAGGGATGATGTGTCACAATAAACCAGATTTACAAAACCCTAGCAAATGATCCATGCTACGTTTGCCAAATTCCTTGTTTGCCTCCCTTCAGCCAAAGGTGTTAACACTGATAATATTGTACGGCCATTTTCATATTCATCGTTGTCCTGCGTTTATTTTCCTTACTCCAGGGTTTGTCTAGATTAAATCTAATGAGGCCATTTGTGCATCTGCCGAAAATAGTTTTACCTTATGCGTAATGCATTCCAACAATTCATTAATTATTTACGGTCACACCACACACACATTACGGGTCCTTGTTGAGCAGATCCATACATCGTGGTCTGCCCAAGTACATTTTCATTGGACTTCATCTGAGCAAAACTCTAAAAATTGAAGCAATGCAGCCAATGTAATGACACATGGTGGCATGAGTGTCTTTCCAACAGGCCACGGTGAACATAAGATTCAGAAAGAACCTGAATTACTTTTATAACATTTTATTTATTAGACCACAACACTAAACAATGAAAGGTTTCCGAAATACGATCCACCACAGAGGCTACATTATTGAAACAGTGTATGATATGATAGGTTATTTACAAGCTTCTAAGCACGGACCCGGGAATCAAACCTGTGTTGCTCCATGTCGTTTTGCTTCTGCTGAGCTATCCTCCCGAGACCAGTCTAGGATTCAATACACCATTTAATACCGTTAAGGTCAAAGGCCGCATGTTTCAGCGAGTATGACCATAGTCTCCATACGATCTTGTGAGTTTAGTTCATTGCCTTAAAGTCGTCCCAGACCATGGCTATGTGTGCTGCTCAGCCTAAGTTAGTTCATGAAGAAGGTGGTGATGGCCTTATCCAGCTCTCCTTTGAACACTAGGTCAGGCAAGGATAGTGCTTTAATTTAATGTGGGAGTAACTATCATGCACGGAGGAGTAGAAAGAGTAATCCAATGTCTCCTGGTTAGGTGCATGGCATAAATCCAGGATATTGAAAATGGGCAGGGCCTTATGTAATGTTTGCACTGCCAATGCAAGGGTGCTTGGCTCCCCACTTGATCAATCCCTGACAGTGTCTGTTATTGTGTTGAAGTCCCCTGCCCAGACCATCTGAATCTCCTTGTATTTCAATCATGTGTCTGCTAGGGCCCAGAAAGAGTGGGGGTTCTCAATGTTGGGCACTTGTATATTGACCAGTATAATGATTCTCCTAAATAGGACACCATTAAGGAATATATAATGTCCCTATGGGTCAGCTTCGCATGAATTAAGTGTGAACATTAACTACGTATGAATTAGGGTAAGGACTCTACGTCAGTTAGTACAATATGATGTATAAAAACAGTGTGACCCCAAGCACTTAGCAAAGGGAATAGGGACGAGTATGATTCCTGAATTGAGATTATCTTGGCACCCTGCCTTTCGCTGTCGGCCTGCACTTTCCTAGCTTTAATCACATTTTCTTGGCTGCGTACATTCCAACTAATATCAGTACATTGCTCTCCCATATGGTGTAACAATAGCATTAAGAGGTAGCATGGTGTAGTGCAGGGAAAAAACAGTGTAAGTCCAATTATATATATATTTTTAAATTGTTACATTTAGTTTATTACAAACTTTTCATTACATAACATCACTACCACATCCACCACTTGTCATGATCACCTCCTCTAGAACAATAGGACAAACTCTATTTCAAGTTTACAGTCAACATGTTGTCCATATCATTAATTACTGCACACGTCAGTTTAAAGTTATTGCCACTCCTCCATGTGTCCATTTAGAGGGGCAAAATTCTTCACGTGCATTACTCGTTGCGGGATTAACTCCACACATTCCACAACCAGATGTTTTACTGATTCGATCGCACTATTGCAAAATCTACACAGGTTATGTGAAGCCTCTTTATCATGCCTCAGCAATAGCATGTCCTTAGTTTTATAAAAATGTAAACGTGATCTCAGAAACTGGTCTCAGTGGTAACGAGATGGAAATTGTATTAAGCAGTTTGGTATCTGATGGATAGCGCGAGCAATGGGGCCATTATCTAATGCAGACCTCAATTTGTTCCATTTCCACCTTCTTAATTTTTTCTTTGCCACTTGAGGATTTGCCAATGTCACATCAGCTTCCTTTAATATTTTCTCAATTTTCTTCTCCCACATCAACAACAGTCCAGAGTTCGCTGTCTTATTCTTATGACTCAAGATGTCATATGGTAATGCAGTGGGAGACAATCGCATTTTCCTCAAAGCTGCCACAGATTTCCGTATCACTGACCCATGCAGCGATTCAATGCATATTTCATACCGGATAGAAGTTATTGAGACATTCGACGGCAGTTTGAGCACTTTCCTCCAGAAACAGCCTTCTAATTGACACCACACAGCTTCACTGATATTCCAGCCGGCTTCACTTCCGAACACGATTGTTGGTACGACCTTTTGCTGGTAAAATGATAGTATAGGTTTTAATGTAAGTTTACCACAGGCAGCATGGAGTTTTGCCCCTTGTAGTGCCAACATTCGCATCCGAGTTGTCAGATCTTGCACCCAACTCCATTCTCTAATCAACTTATTAAATAGCACTCCCAAGTTGCGTATACTGTCAGTGGGTTGTAATTGTTCTCCTGCAACTGACCTTTGAAAGGACTTGTGGCGTTTCTCTCTTTTTGGACCAAATGCCACAATTCTAGATTTTTTTACATCTATTTTAAGGTCATTTTGCTGGAGATAGCTTTGCAAGTTAGAGAGCAGTCTTTGCAAACCAATTTGTGTTGAGTCCATTACCACAATATCGTCAGTGTAGATATTAGCACAATATCGTCAGTGTAGATGACCCAGCTGATTTGTTGACCGTTTATTCGTGGGGAAAGGAATTTGTTTCTTTTAGGGCAGTTGGTAAATCTGCAATAAATAATTTGAAAAGAAGTGCTGCTAACGGGCATCCTTCCTTTACCCCTTTTTTTGTTTGTATTTCCTCTGCAAGGTCACCTTATGTGTTAAAGCAGACTCTAATTGAAGTATTTGTGTATAGAGCCATCAATGGGTAAAGCAGCTGATTCGGACATGACCATTTTCGAAGTTTCTCCCACAGCAATTGTCTATTTATGCTGTTGAACGCTTGCCTAAGGTCTATAAAAGCAAGGAATAGCTTGTTTTCTCCCTTTATAGTGTTCAGTTTTAGTATGTTCAACTAAAGCAGGTTCAGCTCTGTTCCAACGCCTTTTGTAAATCCAGATTGACCTTCGTCTGTGATCTTTACTTCTGATGCCCACTGAGTATTTTTTTTTTGAAGGAATGTTGAAAATGTCTTCTCAATTGTGTCAAGAAGGCCAATTGGATGATAGTTTCTTGGGTCATCCCGAATGCCCTTCTTGAACACTGGAACTATCACTGCAGTACGCCCTGATCCTGGAATGTCCTTTTATTCAGTTTTAGCATAACATTTGTAATGCCGTCCGGGCCAGCTGCTCAATGCAGAATTACCAATGAATATCCAATACTTAGCACCTTACTGTCCAACCCAAACTAGCAGTGACAAGCCCCATCCAAAGCATTACGAACTGTATTTGAGACTTTGCATTATCCACAAGGCTGTCTGGGGCCTGGGACCTCTCTACATCCGGCTTTCCCTCCCTAAATACCTCCCTTCTGGAGTTCTTTGGTCCTCTAGCTGCAAATCTATGCAGGTGAGACACTTTTACAAGCAGAGAGTTGGAGGTAGATCATTTTCCTTAAGAGGAGCCTTCTTCTGAAACGGCCTCCCTGCCCTCCTCAGACTTGAGCTGGACCTTCCTAAGTTCCAGAAACTTCTAAAGAGTTTCCTCTTCTGCTCCTCCTTCCCTCTCCCTTGCTTATCTCCTTCTGCCTCTGAGACTGTTGTCTGACCCCTTATGAGTCTTAAGGGCGGCTGGTCCTCCTCGAACAGCCTCCCCAAGCGTCCCTACCGGCATTTGCCTTTGGACACCGTTACCGGACTAACCTGAGTCTGGTCCACTCTGTCCACACTCATGCTCTCCCTCTCCCACTTTCCCATGGCACGTTCACTCGCTCATCACCCTGGACTCCAACTTCTGCACTTCACCCCCTTGCACCCTCCCCCGTACAAGCTCCTTTCCTGTACTTCCACCCTCCCCCGCCCTTCCTTATCCTTACACTTGCAGGGTAAGAATGCCATAAGTCCTAGTACAGCCCGTTAATGCTGCCCCCCTCTTTTTGCCTTGTGGCACCTGGAAACACTTGTGTATAGGCACCATACAAATGACCAAAAAAATACAAAATAAAAAAAGTGTCCATCGTC
Organism: Ambystoma mexicanum; assembly: GCF_040938575.1. Classification (NCBI taxonomy): domain Eukaryota; kingdom Metazoa; phylum Chordata; class Amphibia; order Caudata; family Ambystomatidae; genus Ambystoma; species Ambystoma mexicanum. The sequence goes on from NC_090922.1 coordinate 974,768,777, forward strand.
CAGGGACGCAAAGAGAGCCTGCGCGGTTTAAGCCCTGGCAAGGTAGTGAAACACTGGGAGAGTCATGGTCATTAAAATGCCAACTAAAGACTGGTACTTTACATACATGAAGTAGGTTATATTAAACTTGTGATTTAGGAAACAAAAAACTGAGGTGTACTTAGATGTTATGTTATTTTGCATTTGTATAGTGCCTACTGCCATAGTTCATGGTGTCAACGCGCTTTTGCCTGTAAAATAGGGAAAAGGAGGAGTATGATAGAATACTCAGTAGAAAATTCAGTAGTGGCAGGGAGGCGCAGTGTCGGTTAGATGGTTGACATGAACGCAAGGCATAGATAAGGTGCTCAGGAAAGCATGAGAAGGAAAAGGTAGAAAAGCAATGCATACAATTGGACCCAATGTATCATGGGACTCAATTGTATTCTATTAGGGGCAGTGCTGAAGCTAGCTGGGGAATAGGCGTTTGCTGTGCTAGTGGTTATGTCTGTAATTTACTCACTGCAGGGTTAGCTGGGGCTTGTTGAACCCATGTCCAAGAAAAAAACAGATGGCAAAAGCCTTCTACCTACTTCCCAAACACCATCAACTAAATATGGTAGAGGTTGTATGTCAGAAATCCTAATTTGCCAATGTTGCCAACTTTGCAACGGGCTCCCTGATAAGTGAGCAAAACAAACCCTCACATGTTTTTGTTTCCTCATTTACTTAAGTCATGGCAGGCATACAATGAAGTGCTCACACAAGAAGGACTGAGGAGGAAAGTATGTCAAAGATGTTAACTCTGTTCTGTGCTTGTACACCACATGTTGTCAGCTGAAAGCCAGTTGGAGTGTAAAATGAAAGCGTTAAAGTGTGTTAAGCTTTCCTTTTACATTCCAACACATTCTGAAATTACCCCCTAACGGTGGTGGGATACTGAAATTACTTTACTGATGAGTACTCTATCTTTTGGTTGGCCAATGCTCTAAATGCATCGTGTTCATGAGTTTTTAAAAAGCTGCACCTCCAGCGCACAGCTTGGTAAATTCATCATCACCCAGGTAAGCAAAGAGTGGGAGGGTATCAGGTGCTGTCCAAAGCAGTGTATTGTAGCGTGAATTCTTTGTTGAAATTTTACTCGCAATTTCTTAACGTTTTGCAGTGATGGCATGCAATGCTATGGGTAATTCAGGATTCTCATTGAAGGCATGGATTAAATAACATCTTTCAAGGAAATCATTGCTGTCCACTACATGTCAGCATGCCCAATTCAAACATGGAGATGCTTGTCCAGCAACAAATAATGCTCCATATTTTCCTATTACAAATGCAGGTATTTAAGACTCAGAATGCAAAGACAAATCATGAGCAGTCATCCCCAAACATTCTGATACTGGCAAGCATTGTGTTGGATGCCTCTGTCTAAGGTTTGTCTCGCGTATATTAATTGTCGTCCCACTTTTATTGGGAGTGTTCATTTGCAACAATACCCAGTGCAAATGAAAAAAGACATAGGGCCTCATTACGAGTCAGGCGTTAAGGGGTTAACGGCGCCTTAAACGGCGCCGACCCTTAACGCCTGATTTCGAGCTCCCTTTGCGGGATGGTGTTTTTAATGACTGCTTTTTGCAGGCGTTAAAAACCATGCCGCAAAGGGACCTTGGCGATAATTACGGCAACCGTAATTTACGGTGCCGTAATTATCGCCTTCCCCATTCCCATTATGCCCTATGGGGCAAAAATGGGAATAGGGAAGGGGCCATTGGTGAATGGGGAATTACCGCCCCACTCACCTTGGAATGGGGCGGTAATTCCGCCATCCACCATGGCAGAGTTGGGACCTTAGGACCATGGTGCTAATACCGCCATGGTCCTCCGCCAAGGTCGTAATGAGGCCCATAGAGGACTGACGTAGAGAGAGGAGCCGAATTTGACAGATAATGGTTTTTCAGTGCCTGCAATCACCTACCGCAGTTCTCCTGTACGCATTGGTCAACTAGGGGGATTTGAAATAGGCACATTTACAAATATCGGTTAAGGATGACATGCTACATCCTCAGACACTTCCAATAAACCACCAAATACCTGGCTGAAGGTGCAGATCTAGTTTTGAGTGAAGGTGCTGGTAAGTTGTCAACGTGTAGCCTACTATGCCTTAAATACTTTGGCCCTCATCACAACACCGGCGCTAAACCATGGCGCTATTAGCACCATGGTTGGTGCCGGTGTTGTAACGAGTCCGCCATGGTGAAATGGGGAAATACCGCCCATTCCAAGGTTGGCGGGGCGGTATTTCCCCATTTCAACATGGCCCTTCCCCTTCCCCATTCCCATTTTTGCCCCATAGGGCTCAATGGGAAAGGGGAAGGCGGCAATTACGGTACAGCAAATTGCGGTACCGTAATTGCCTGCGAGGTCCCTTTGCAGGTCCCTACTTTAACGGCTGGTCCAGACCAGCCGTTCAGGTCGGGTCCCGCAAAGGGACCTCGTAGTAAGGTGCTAAGGTGTTAACGGCGCCAAAGCTTTTTACGGCGCCGTTAACCACTTAGTGCCAGGGTCGTAATGACCCCCTTTAACTACAATATCTCTAAAGGTCTTTTTAATGTGCAGACAGAAATACTATTATTAATAATTGAAAGCATTGTCTAATCTGAAATAATAGAAGATCGTTGGTGGGGAGGATTGAATACAGCAACTGCAGCTGCTGGCTGATCCACCAGTGTCCATGACACTATGGGAGCCTGAGTGCCTATGAACCTGCTTTCTTTCTAGGCTCAACAGCGAACATCTGGCCACACTGACAGGGCTCTGTTGAATTACAGGGGGACACCTGCTAATGAAACAATGGACAGCACTGGCATAGATGTATTGTCTATATTTAATTGAGAATTTGAAAACAGTATTCAGTGAGACAAGGATCCATATTTTCAGATGAATCTTTTAGTACAATGCATAGCTACATAACTCATCCCATCAAATCCTTGGCATGTGAAGAACCAAGAACATCCAATCAGCAAAAACACACACTGTATTACAAATGTATTCTTGGAAAAATGAGCCAATTGTAAGAATAATCCTTAGCACCACTTAGATGGTGACGTAAAATGGCGATAAAATGCTCAACAAATATGCTCAACAAAACGGACACAATTTGCAACAAACAGCTCTCTGCAAAGCATGCAACTGAAAGCAGTGTGGCTCTGCTGCAGAGCCACTATATTTACTGTCCGACACAATCTATATTTAAGAGAAAGAACCAGATACATGTTCATGGGTGAGATCTGTTTCCAAACGTCAGCTTACAGCATTACATCATCAAAGGGCACGATGAACATGTTATCTTTCCAATGTCTACACGTTATGTACCGCACTTGTTATATAAAGTACGTGCTTCACATAGAATTGACATTTATCAAGACCCTACAAGTAACCTGTCTCACATGCATTGGTTTTATTGTATTCAGTGTTTTTGTCTTATATTTACATGTTCCACTCAGACAACATATACAAATCACATTTACAAATGCTTAAATATCACCACGTTTCTTAAAAATGATCAGTTAATGATAGTACAAACTTCAAGAAGGTCGCTCATATTTCCAGATACGAATTTCGTTTTAGAAATTCATCATGAGCAGGGGCGGACTGGCAATGGAGGCAAAGGAACAATTGCCCCCGAGGTTGGCTGGGCTGTTGCCCCATGGGCCAGAGCTCCAACATGTAACAATACAATTGAGAAAGACAAAATCCTCCATAATCTAGCCTGCCACTAAGGAACAGGGTGCTCCAAAGCCTGTTTGGATTCTGTTTAAATGGGGTGAGGCATTGGTCTTCATTTAAGCAATGTTGTAGATGTGCCTGGGTGGACCCCACTCATGGGCATCCACAGTGAGTGAGAGGGACAGGAGTCCTAGGTTCAGGGGTATGTTCATACCACCAAGTGGCAATGTATGCATTTAAATAACAGATTCTGTGACTCTAGATGGTAATGTTGGCAACACTGCTCCCCATATGCCATTGGTGTGTTACAATCCACAACACCTTATTACAACTACTACTTGCTGAAGATGTAATGAAAGAACAAAGAAATATGGAGACTGAGTACCACAAAGGAAATACACCAATCACGGGCTAAAAGATTCACAAATCTTTTATTACTGTACAGTTTACAAAGCACAACAGATAGCTATCTAGCTCCCAACACCTCGCAGTGTGTACCAGTTGACAAGGAAAGGTGAAAGAGTTCTGGACATCTAAACATTTGTGCTTTTATACAATTCCGTGTAATATTATCCAGCCTGTCTTCATGTTAATAATTTGTGGTCTAGAGTTCATGCCTAGTTCACATACAGATTATACAATATTATGCAAAGGATTACATAGGTTTGCATTTCCATGAAGGCACAATGGTGATGTGTGTTCTCGGATCCCGCGGTAAGCCATGTTCCACATTCCTTTACATTACAGTTTAGTCAAAACATACATTTGCGGTTTGTTCTTCATTGTCCCAACGTTTATACAAGGATGAGGCTTGTGAGCGCAGACAACACTTAGATCAGAGTTCATATGGAGCGCAAAGTCTCTTTGCCTAGTCTAAACAGTCGGCTCTCAGACAGCCTAAACATTAACAGAACTCAAAGGTCGGAAGGATTGGTTGCAAGTCGAAAACATAGTCCACCATTTTAGAACGATGAACACATGAGTGGAAATCAAAATGACGGATGAATCTTAAAATGGCGGCGAAGTTAAAGCAAAAATCGGAACTTTGCAACACAGTTTTCTGTGTAGTGCGAATAGGTTAAGGCCAATAGAACTACTAAGGAGGCACTATATAATTAGCGTTTAACAAACCCTCCTTTTGGCCTAAGCCAAGAGCCTTAAAAATATTCACTTTATTCGTAACTCCACATTTCAATGTCCGTACATCATGAATTACACTCATCAGATATATCAATTGCCATCAAATCTTTGACAGTAATATCCTCCATTACAAATGCATTAGTCATCTTCTCAGGTGCATGTATTTTCGGTCCTAATGTTCCTACAGTTTGCGCACAACATCCCCCTAACATCGAACATATGGCAGGAAGACATTGTATGCAACAACAACAGAACAACAGAACACCAAGGATTACCATTAAGACTGAAAAGAATTTCCATCCCCAAGACCAGGGATCCCCAACGTGTAGCTCGGGAGCAACATGTTGCTCACGGCACCCTAAATTGTTGCTCGCCAGTTGCCCTGGGCCATGGTGTGAAGGCCTAGAAGGAGGTGCTGAATGGATGAGACCTCAGTAGCACTGTAGTCAGGACAGAGTCCTGGACTGTGCAAGAATGTTGGCCAATGAGCCGCTGTGTTTCCAGCTGGATTATTTTTATACATGCAAGATTTGTTTGGTGCCACCATGCACATAATTCTTCAGTAAATGTCCTTACTTGTTATGGTAGCGTCATTGCTAAAACCCTGTCATCTCCAGTTACTTTGCCCAGCTGACAAATGTATTAATGAGTACAATATTTGAACCATGTTTGTGTCATGGAGAAAATTGGCATATTCTGTTCTTTGGTACAACTAGTATGAGCATAATCGACAAGGAGGTGGTATGCATACCCAACTTTCCTTTATTAAATAATGTGCATGCACACTTTCTGTACAAGTGATGTTTGTGTTTGATCCCACCATGTATATTTATCGACAATATTCATTTTGGTGTCTCCTGTATTTATTATTACATAGTGTCCTAGCGGAAAAATGGTCTTCGTTTGATAACCTGCCCATCTAGCACATGGTTAATGGGCAGATACGGTAAATTCATGCCACATTTTTCATAATTAATTTGCCCTGTATTCCAATCCAATTAATTGATTGTTAATAGGTTTAAACTAACAAGTCAATTAATTGATTCAAATACTCAGTTAACACCACCACACCCCTCTATGAAGTGGTCATCAAATGCTCAAAGGTTAGCGCCATGGTTCATGTCGGTAATTTACCGGTTCCGCCTTGGAGGAAATGGGAATTACCGCCCTATTCCAAGGTTGGGAAGGCGGTAATTCCTCCTTCCTCCATTGCCCTTCCCCATTCCCATTTTTGCCCCATAGGGCATAATGGGAATGGGGAAGGCGCTAATTACGGTACCGCAAATTGCGGTACCGCAATTAGAACCCGGGTCCTTTTGCTAAGAGAAGTACTAGAATTAACATCCAAAAGGAATACATTGGGACCAAATGACATCCCTGCTTGTCACCTTTATTTGTGTTGGAAAACAATGCATAATTCCACAATCTTGTATATTGGACAGATGTTGAGAGGTCTGCGTCTCACGTTGGATAAGACTTAAAAAACTATTAGTGACCTGTAAGAATTTAGAAGTAGGACTCGGACACAGTGGGCTCATGTTGAATGACATATACTTTTATTGAAAGGAAAAGGGTGGGGGACTGGGGAAACTCCTGCCTTTCCCTAAAGCTAAGAGGGGTTTCCCTTCCTCAACCAAAACTAAGGAAACTGGGTTCCATGTAATAATGTCATCACAAAAATATCGCCATGCAAAAATATTGCCGAAAAATGGTTGTTTTTTGTGGCACCATTATTGCATGGAACATGCGGGGGACACCCCCGCAACCCCCACATTTTTTTATTTATTTTAATTTTTTTTTTTTTAGTAAATTGTTTTTTTTTTGCCCCTATCGCCACATATATGGTCACCCAAATAATATCGCCACAACATTTTCCCGGCGATATTATTTACGGCGACCATATATGTGGCCATATTAATACCTGATACCGGAAACTGCCAGTATGTCTTGTCTAAAGTAAATAGTCCACTGTCTGTCACAGGTCCGAAACCTATTTCCATCCATGACACTATTTACTAAACTATAAAAAACAAAATGTCCTCTTAATTCAGAAGAATAGGTTGTAGATCCAATCAAAGAGTTCCAAATAACTCAGGTTCCAAACCCAAAGTTCTCTTAGACATTTCTCTGTTGCACAAACTTCGTAGCAACCTGGGCAACAACTCCCTTGCCCTGGTTCCTTCTCTTGGCAACTCTCTATTTATTGGACAGGGGCAATGACTCCTTTGCCCTGGTTCCTTCTCTTGTAGGTTCTAGATCTCGGCCTTTCTCTCTTTCTGCTTGGGTCAACTTGGTTCACTTCCCTGCGAAGTGTGGTCCTTAGTAAATTACTCTGTGGTTTCCCTTCTTCTCATTGGATTGTACCCCTCTTTATGTTTGGGAACTGGGAGCCCTCTTCTCCCAAGTACCACTACGAGGAAGAGGACTTGTGTGTTTCTCCTGTAGTGGGTCCCAAACCCCCCTTCTTTGCATGAGGGTACTTGGAGCTCTCTTTTCCCATGTACCACCACGAGGAAGATGACTTGTGTGGTTCTCGTATAGTGGGTCCCAGAAACATTCTTTGTGTGTGAGTACTTGGAGCCCTTTCCTCCCAAGTACCGCACAAGGAAGAGGACTCATGTTGCTTTCGTTTGGTGGGTCCCAGACACGTAAGTTTCTCTTGTTGGGGGACAGACATGGTTCACATGCCTGCCAGGTACTGTGACTATTAAGATGCTGACTGCACCGTCTTAGTTTCCCACCAGCCAGCCTGAGTGCTCCCCTTTGTAGTGGACTCTGGTCTGCCCAGGAACACTGCAGTGTCAATCTTTCCCAGGACAGCGTGGTCTTCCTTTCACGCGCTTCCCTGTCTGCAGGAACACCGGGAGCTTCTCTCTGCCAGCTCGCCTTTTGGTCCTTCCACTGTGGACTGGCCCTTGTCCTTCCAGCTCCTCTCTTGGCTTCCTGGTGTGCTTCCTTGCACTTTCCTGCACCGTGCTGGCTCCTGCAGCTCCTTCATGGAGGACTAGACAACTTCTTCCTGAGTCCCTCATCCTTTTCTACTATGCATTGACCAATGAGCAGCCAGCAACAACTAGACTGCTCATTGTGGTTCTTAGGAGAACTCTTCATGCCTCCGCCCCTCCTCTTCATCCCAGTACTTATTCCAAATTGTCTAGAATGCTCATGTTGGTTATGCAGAACACTCTACATTCCTCCATGCATCTTATTTGTCTCAGTGGTTGTCAATAACATATCTTTCAACTCTTCCCCATTCTTCCTCGTCTCAGTATTTCTAACCTTGATCTCCCTTGGGTCAGTTGTGCTCTTCATAGTCCCAGTACTTATCTAGGGAAGGGGTTGTTCTTTGGGTTATAGGAATGGGGGGGTCCTAGGGTCTGGTGATTGGCGAGTATATTGCGTTCTCATGGTAGGGTTGTTCCTAGTCCCAGGAGGGGTTTCCTCTCCCTTGTGATTCTCTCCCTGTGCACCACCCTCAGGGGAACTATTGTACCAAGGACGTACCGCCCTGGCCACATGGAATGCTCTCCCCCATAGGGGAGAAGGGACAGCATCCACAGATTTGTCACCGACTCCAATAAAATGTAAATTCCGCCACATTATGTTTCTATCGATCAAATACCGACGAAATCCACCCTGGAGTGCTACGGACTCCATAATTGGCGACTAACACCGCTAAACCACCACTTGGAATCTGGCAGTGATACCGCTGGACGAAGTAGCAGTAACGGTACCGTTGAGATGCCACCAAACTCGTAATAAGCCCCAATGTCCAGTAAGGGAATTGGCCTATAACCTTGAGCGGCTGGTGTTCCAAGAAATACTTGTCTAAGGGGATGGCATAATGCCCGTCTTGATTTTGGTGTCCTTCAAGAAAGCTCCCTTTTTTTTCTCAAATTCTTTTTTTGTTTTAATGCAATTTTTTTATGCCATTTTGAAACTATAAATCTGACTAGCAGTGTACACACCCCTCATTAAATCATGGTTCAGTTTTCTTTTCGAGATTCTACATTCTGCATCGAACCATGGTGCATCCTTTTCTATAAACTGGAACTCCTGAACATGGGAGCACGGTTTGCCAATAGCTCTGTCCTGGATAGTTTCTCCTAAAGACTCACACAAACTGACGTTTTCCTTTGTGGCCTCTGAACTGTTCAACAGTTTTAGGAGAATATGTTAATTTCTTGTGAATTAGTCATTCTTTCCAATGCCTCCTTTTCGAGCGTAGGCATTGCCAACCAGTCTCTCTGGCTGTCAGATATCTTCTTCGTGGTGCCTACCCTGGCCATTGGAAAATGAACTCAAGAGGATTGTCTTTACTCTTTGATCAATAAGAAATTTAACATTTCATAACATTCCTGAAGAAAAAAAACATCCACAATACAGTCATCAATGACTGTGGAACAGTACTGCCGATCTTACATGCTTAGGAATGCACCATTTGCCATTAAAGATCCCATAAAATCCTAGGCAGAATCTCAAGCTCCGTTTGTGGCCATTTTTACTGTCCATACATTTGCACTAATATTTTGCTCGGGAACCTGAAACCCCTGGCAATGTTTATTTACTCCTACTCTATTTTTGAACAGCTGGACTGGTCCTATATGTCTATAAATGTACTACTGACCACTCAATTTCCTCAACATTCCTTGTAAACAACCACTTAATGTCAAATGAAGTTAAAGGCCTTGCACATTCCCTTGACTAGAATAACACGTGGTCTAGATAACTATTAAGTACTGCAAATTAAATGTTCTATATGCAGTTTTAATTTTGTTACATTTCTAATTTGTGTTGCGAACAATTTGTCCGCCAACTGTGCGCCGATACATTCCGTCGAAAAATGGATGTTGCTCACCATTTAATTTGATATGCCAATGTTGCTCATTGTGCACAAAAGGTTGGGGACCCCTGCCCAAGACCGTAAAATTCCCAGAACCAAGCACTAAGATCCCAGTTTCCCTCAGGAACATGTACTTCTGTACTTAGGACGTGCAGATTTTGTATTGCCTTAAATATGGTGGGGAAGGAGTCAGGTACAAAAACGCAGCAAGCAGATCCCACCAATTTACATACTAACCACGCTCAGCCAGGATGACGTCTAACACCATCCGGTTCTGTAGAGCCACTAATCTAATCACTTTCTGATCTAACGTCATATTGTAGAGTATGTCAGTGGTCTGGTTGATGGTTCTCTACAATACTCTTGCTAGTCTCCTAATATCCTCATGATCTCTCCCCAAAATGGCACAAAGGATTTTGCTACATCACCCATGACTTGTGAAGGATTATCACTGTTCTTGTCCCGCCTTGGACGAGCCCTAGAGATCTCATAGGTGCTAGCTACATATACCCCTGGAAGCAAGATACCCAAATAACAAGTACCCTGCAAATCTCTAGGTAGCCAAGGATAAGCCTCATTGCCACAAAATAAATAAACAGGATCACCTACATACAAAGGTCTGTCCTCACTAGTCAAGTTCGCAATATTGGTACAACCCTCAAAAGAACCCATTGACTGAGAACCATTCCTTTGTATGCAGAAGGAAACAGAGCTGGGGCTGTGATTAATAGTATAAGAAGGAGGCGTGGCATCCCAGTTGCCTACGGGAGCCATCTTGAAAGAAATTAGCGATTGGAAAGGCCTAGAAAGTTTATCGGAAGGCCTAATAGAAGCAACATTCAGCTTGCTCCTATTTGGAAAAAAGGAGCATCCCAGAAGCGTCAGGACTCGCCTTTCAAATTCATTCAAATGAGTCCTGTCAAAATTTCCTGAGATGCTATCATTCCAACGACCAAAGAATAATGCCCTTAGAGAGGCATAGCATGCAGTAGTTAGAGACAAAGGATGAATATACCAGCCCAACCCTTTTTCCCCTTGTTGTGGCAAATGCAAGCATATCCAGCAATTAGTTCTGTTTAACATCGCATGAGTTGCATTCATAATTACGAAAAGTGTATTGTTGTGATAACTCTGTCTGTGTTGGGAATCCCTAGGAGATAGAGTGTGCAGATGCACGAAAGGAGAAGACATAGTGGGAACACTCTCAGTGGGTATAAAAGTTTCAAGTGGACGCACACCCCTCAATGTACCAAAACCCAAGAGCAATTACTACTGTCAGACCGGTTAACATAATTACAAGAAAACAATACGTCCTCAAGGACCATGTATTTTTCTGTCTAATGTCTTTTTTAGCGACACAATCGATTTGTTGCTCCGTACGAGTAGAGATAGTGACAGACATTGTTCCTCGAAGCTCTTTCCTGCAAAGTTTCTGTGATAAACACTGTAGTTCGTTTGCTGGTGATCTCCTGACCACGTGATCTTGATTGAAGATAACTTTTACTGGTCCCAGCCACTTACTTATGTTTCAGTGCAAAAGTGGCAAAGGACGAGCTCAACAGTCGTTTCCTGTGGGCACAGCCGTGCTGTGCTGTAAGTCTAGTGCCGTGGATGCAGATCGTACCTTAAGACTCTAGGCACTGCATGATATGCGAACAGTGTGTTGTAATGGAAGTGATGAAACAAGGCAAGGTCGTTCAAGGGTACAGAAAGATCCGAAGAAGAATTCAGAGACAAAGCAGCAGTCTCCCCGGCCCCACGGGCTCAGGAAGAGTCTCCAAAATACCCTTGATGTTGTTCAAGACCGATTGATCACCAGAACCAGAGCAAGTAGTTTCCTTTTTATCTTCTCCGTCATGTGGCAAAGGGAAAGGTATCCTCTTGATGTGTGTAGCATGTATCCAGTGTCATTGACCAGCCACTTGTACAGCAGTCTGTGTGGCTAACAGGACCTGAAATGGTCCTCTCCAGCATGGTGCAAGGCTGGATGCTCTCTCAAATGACTTTGTGAGCACCCAGTCACCGGGTCGAATTCTGTGACCCGGCCCCTCGTATTTAACTGGGAGGGCTTCTCGCACATGTTGGTAAATCAAATACAAGTTTTGAGTTAACTGGTCACAGTATTCTGATAAATGTAAATGATCCACATCTCTCAAATTCTTAGCTTTAGGCAAGTTCCAAATATTAGCTGGCCTCCCCATTATTATTTCATAGAGGGAGAGCCCAGTTCGAGTCTGTGGGTTGTCCACATGGACAGTAGCGCTATAGGTAAGGTGTATGGCCATTTCAGATTACTGCTGGCACAGACCTTGGCAATCTTGTTTTTCAAAATACCATTATGGCATTCTACAAGTCCAGCGCTCTGAGCATGTCTAGCCGAATGGAACAGTTAATCGATCTGTAATCCCACGCATACTTGCAGAATAACAGCAGCGATAAAATATTGACCATTATCCGACCAGATGACCCTTGGCAAACCAAACCTAGGGAAATATTCCTTAAGCATGGTTTTCACTGTTGCCATAGCTGTAGCATTTTCCACGGGGAAGGTTTCAACCCATTTGCTAAAGGCAAACATGACCATCAAGACATGTTTGTAGTTATTACAGCGCTCCATCTCAATGAAGTTGAAATGAATCACTTTAAAAGGCACAGAGGGGGGACCAAAACTACCCCTAGGTGTCATTGTTACCCTTCCCCTCATTATGCTGTAGGCAAACCATACAACTCTGGACAAAACACTCAGCAGTTTTTGAGATATTGACATTCACCCAGACAGATTCTAGCATTTTACATATTTTCCTAGCACATATGTGAGTGGGACCATGAGCCATTGTGATCATGGCAGTAACATATGCATCGGGTAGCATCCATCTTCCCTTTGAACTGTCTACCCAACACCCTTCCTCATCCAACCTTGCCAAACCCTCAGCCCAGTGTTTAAGCTCATATAAATAGGCATCAGCTTGCATATTCCTTATCGAGTCAATCCCTTCATCTACTGTGCAAGTATTTGTGGCTTCCTTAGTAACATACATTTCTGAATATAGGTCAGTAGCAGTCTGTTTAGCTATCCTGTCAGCAAAAGCATTTCCTCTCCCTCCATAATCTACTACTTTTTGATGTGCGGTGCACTTTATGATTATGATTGATGACCTAGAACCATACCCTCACTTTGTTTTACAGATGCAGCAGCAGCAGCAACAGCTGTCAAACATCTCGGCAAAGCGCATGCAACAGGATCAAGTGTGGAGGAAAAATAATCGCACAGTCTATTCTTCCCCCATGTTCCTGTGTTAACACAGCTAAACACATCCATCACGTTCATGCACATACAACACAAAGGCCTTATCATAATTTGGTGTGTCCAAAACTGGTGCTGAACACAGTGCAGACTTGAGCAGATCAAAAGCTTTCTGGTGTGCCAAGTTCCACGGTAGTGGCAAGAAATGTCCTTCTTTGTCAATGCCAACATTGTTTTTATCACTAGCGAGAAGTTAGGGATCCACTGTCTACAGTAAGAAGCCATTCCTAACAAGACTCTGACTTCCTTCTGTGTATTTGGGACAGACATGCCAGAAATGCTCTTAATTTGTTCAGGTGTCAATCTTCTTCCCTCCTTTGACAGGAGATAGCCTGAATAGGGGACCTCCTGTCGGCAATACTGACACTTTTTCAATGAAGCTTTATGCCCATGTTTTGCTAGATGAATATGCATTAAAACAGTGCCTTCCTTGCAAGCACTTTCTGAGTTTGCAGCTAAGAGAAGGTTGTCCACGTACTGTAACAATGTACAAGTAGAGGGCAACTCCAGTGTATCGAGCTGCTCTTTCAAAGCCCTACTATAAACGCTCAGACTCTCTGTGTACCCTTGCGGTGCACGGGTGAATGTAAACGAGCGTCCCCCTAGGGTGAACGAGAACAAATATCTACTATCCACGTGTATGGGAATGCTAAAGAAGGCATTCTTAAGATCCACCACACTGAAATGAGAAACAGAAGCTGGAATCATTGTTAGTATCGTCGTTACATCAGGCACAGTTGGAAATTGTGGAGCAACAATCTTATTGCTAGCGCGCAAATCGATAATGAAACAGAAAGGAATCACATTATCCCCTTTTTTATACACCGGTAAAATCAGGCTATTGAACAAACTTCCTGCAATTTCTTCGACTACCCCACAATGTACAAAGTCGGAAACTATACACTTCAAGGCTTGCTTACCATCAACTGAAATCTTATCTTGTGGAATTCGTGGCAACTTAACTCCTGGTTTCAAAACAATTTTAACAGGCTCAATTTTTAAAAAACCAACATCATTGTCGTCCACCGCCCATAAACATGCCGGAACTTCACTAAATTCTGGTGGCAAAGGTCTCATCAGAAACTGTGAGGCATAAAATTGCTGAGGTGAAATCATCAAACGCACTCCATCCGAAGAACAATGAATTACCGTATTTAATTCCTTCAACAGATTCAACCCCAGCATATTCTCTCCACAGTTTGTTGTCAGAAGAAATGGACAGTGATCCGTGAATGGACCTAGTGAAATCGGTACCGGCAGAGAAACCAGACTTACCACTGGTGTCCCAGAAAACCCTACAGAAATGTTATTGTGCCTTGACAGTGGAATTTCTGGAACCCGTGAATGATCAATTGAACACTTCTGTGCTCCTGTGTCTATTAAAAATAGATGCTTCCTATTCCCCACCATCATCTAAATGTAGGGACCTTTCTGATTAACGGGAATAGGAGTCGGTTCCAGACCCTGCTTCGGGCTGTCCTAATGGAACAATATATCATCGAAAACAAGATCTTCAGAGAGATAAGCAGTTGAAGGATTATCAAAAATGTTTCTGCTATCTACACTAGGTTGCTGATTATCTTGCGAGAAAGACTCAGAATTTTGAGCGAACTGGCTCCTACCAGGACCCCCTACCCTAGGGCGTCCTCTGGATAATCTAGCCATGACACAATATGTGTTATTCGACCTTTGCTGGAGGATCGGGCATTGTGCTTGCCAATGACCCTCTTGTCTGCAATAAGCACATTGGTTCCCGTGTACAGGACCCAACGGCGTATTACTTTGTGGAACGAATTGACCTTGAAACTGTGTATTTCCACCTCTAGGGCATTTGGCCATCTGTTGCAATAGTACCTTGGTTTTTAGCTCTCCCCTTTTCTTTTCGATCCTTTCTTTTTCATTATTGACTCTATTCTCATAATACTGAGCCATATGCAATACTTCAGACTGTGATTTGGCTTGCCAAGCACTCTCATAAGTCATAATTTGTGACTGGATATCCGGCAACAATCCACGCACATATTTTTCCACAAACAATCTTTTCCCTGACTCAGTGCTCAAATCTTGTCCGCTAAATCTTAGAACACTTGTTCGAATCGATTAAAGAATTCGGTAGCACCCTCGGATTTTCCTTGGGTACAAGCAGTGAGTTTGTCCCAAACAAACCTTCTTTCTGGAATCAAAGTCTTTAATTTTGTAACTACTCTATCTGGCAAAGTCAGTATCCCTTGCGGTGGTCTTTCACCAGCTTTCCTTTCTCCATCTAACCTAACCAAGTTAACCCACGTGTCACCTAACCCCGCTGGATCATCTATAGTCCTAATCTGTTTCCATAAATCAGCAGGTAGGATCAAACAAATCTGCATCACCCAAAGTAAAAACTGACGACTGCAAGACAGATTCTATTTCTTTGTAAAACCCTGTTGGATTCTTCCTAATGTCTGGAATCGACTGTCTAACAGTATTGACTTCCTGTCTTGAGAATGGGACGTGAACAAACTGTGATACATAATGAGCTTCAATATTGATGGCTGCTGCACCTGTTGAAACATTAGCCGGAATCTCAACTTTGGGAACGAATGTCGGAGGAACCTCTCTCGTAGGCAGCTGAGAAGTATGCGACTCCGAACGTTTACTAAGCAACAGAGCCAAATCGAGCGCTAAAGTGGTGGAAGCAGTATAGGACGCAAAAGCTCTTTTATAAATATTCAATACTTCTGTGGGATAACAAACCTTTTTCTTTATACATTCATCCTGCAGGTATTCTACCACACCTGTAACACTTTCTTCTGCATTCCTGGAGTATACTGACTATACGTATCGTATACTTTTACGGGAGATATCGAAATATCTGAAATCCATCTAAGCGCATCCCTTGTGCAAATTTGCGTTTCTTCACTTGTTGACTTACAATGAGGAAGGAACCATTTCTGCACATAAAAAGCGTCCAAACTATCACCATCTATTTCAACGTTCTGTAACCATTCTAACTCCCGTCTAAACTCAAAAACCATCTCGACATGCTCATGTACTTTCTCTGCAGTATCCCTTGAATAAGCTAAAACGTTCAAGTCTCTCAGCCCTTTTGGGACATCTATGTCCGCCAATCTATTTGACATTACAGCCAAATGTATTCCCATCCCCTTAATAAAGACATTCTGATCGGGAATACTTTTTAAATTAAGGAGTGTAGCTAACACAGTAGATTGTTCACCTTTCTCTATACATTGTTTAGCCCATGCATTCAGATTTCTCCTATTTTCTTTGGAAACTGTGTTCCGCGTTACAATTTTTCATTCAGCACTCGCCCCTTTATCAGCTACATGTGGAGCAAAACTGCTTGGAAAAGAGCGAGTAGATAAATCCTGTACAACAGGAAGTGGAGACGCTACTACTGGCAACAAAGACGGATTTACTGGAACACTAACAGTCGGTAAAGGTAGAGGTACAGACAGAGGAACAACAATAGGAAGAGGAGCAATAACTGGTGGCAGAGGAGCAACAGGAAGGACAGGAATTGCTACGGGAGGAGGAGCAACAGCAGGAATAGGTACATAAGGAGGTGGTGTTTATCAATTAGCACATCTGAGGTATGAAAATCTTTAGACGGATATATTTTCTGTATACCAAGTTGAAAAGCCCTATCCATGTTTCTAACAGACTCTGACTGTCTTTGTTGATCGTACAATAATGACTTTTCTGAGTTTGACATGTGACGACCTGCATGCTTCTCTTTACTCTTAAGTTGCTGCATAGCTTCCTTTTTCCAATTTTGTATTACATCAAATGCTGCAGGTCTAGCTTTTTTCTTTAACAATATGGATTCCAAATACTCTATCCGAGCAATCTCAAAACTACCATTGACTGGCCACTGAAGTTCGGGAGCATGTCTAGTATGTCTGTGCCAAATATCGTTGAATACAACACTACCAATGCCGTACTTACAATACATAGTACATGCCGGCGACCCACCCTGTGGTGCCGGATGGCCAAATTCCAAAGATTGTCTGTCTCTGCGGAATAACGCCCTGAAACAGGCAGACAATTTCCCAGGCATGTCAGATTACTGGTGTTACCTGGCGGCGATTGTGCTCCCAAGTACAATACTACAACAAATATCAGGATACTTAGGAATCGGGGCATGACTCACCTGATTCAAAAGACAAAGGGAGGTCCGATTGGATTATAAAGGACAAAGGACCCTCATGGTTGGTGATTTCGGTAAAACTGCCCGCCTCGATATATGGACCCTCGTCAAGAGGCCATCTCGAACCGCATGCTCACCGTCCAGGGATCGGATTGTGCAGTACTGTTGAGGTGTCGCGTCTCATCCAAAAAGGGGCCCCCTTTTCTCACCATCTGATCCCGGTCCGATAGCCGTGTCAACTCTTCAACGAGATGGCATCAATCTTGAAGGTCTCTATTCAGGCACCATCTTGAATGAACAAAGAAATATTGAGGCTGAGTACCACAAAGGAAATACACCAATCACGGGCTAAATAATTCACAGATCTTTTATTACTGTACAGTTTAAAAAGCAAAACAGATAGCTATCTGACTCCCAACACCTCAAAGTGTGTACCAGCCGACAAGGAGAGGTGAGAGAGTGCTGGACATCTAAACATTCTTGCTTTTATACAATTCTGTGTAATATTGTCCAGCCTCTCTTCATGTTAATAATTCGTGGTCTGGAGTTTGTGCCTAGTTCACATACAGATGATACAATATTATGCATACGATTGCATGGGTTTGCATTTCCATGAAGGCACAATGGTGATGTATGTCCTTGGAATCACACGGTAAGCCATGTTCCACATTCCTTTACAATACAGTTTAGTCAAAACATAAGTTCGAGGTTTGTTCTTCATTGTCCCAACAGTTATCCAAGAATGAGGCTTGTGAGCGCAGACAACACTTAGATAACAGGTCATATGCAGTGCAAGCTCTCTGTGCCTAGTCTAAACAGTTGGCTCTCGGACAGCCTAAACATTAACAGAACTCAAAGGTCGCAAGGCTTGGTTGCAAGTCGAAATCATAGTCCACCATTTTAGAACGAAGAACACACGAGTGGAAATCACAATGGAGGATGAATCTTAAAATGTCGGCGAAGTTAACCCAAAAATCGGAAATCTGCAACACAGTTTTCCGTGTAAATATAGGTGGATTTTCTGCAAAGGTCTGCCTAAAATTCCACTGCTGGTATTCCCATGGAATACCACTGATGATGTTTGATCAAACCCTGAATTGGGTGGACGGTAAAATGAACAGTATTTGGCAAATAGTGACAATTTTACTGTTACCTCCCAACTCTGAGTATGTGATTGGTTTTCCTTGGATTATCCAGAATACCCTTTTCTTATGTGATCAACAAAAAACACACATGCAAATCAACATTAGATTCAGATATTTAGATGCAAAGTCACTCTTCCATCTATACATTACACTGTCACAAATACATGCAAACACATTACTCCAGTCACAGAAACTGAAACACAAACACACACACCTCCACTCTACACCTTATTTCAAAGCACACATAAATATAATAGGCAGCTTTTGCTCCCTCTCCATCACCCGTCCAAGGCATATATTCGGTGCAGTTTTCTCTGCTTCCATGAGTTGAAATATGCAACCAACTTTCCAAGAAAGTACAAGTTGGAGCACAATACAGCCAGGTCCCCTAGCTGTCTTTCGCTCTGCATCGTCAAGTTGCAGACCCCATAGCCACAATTATTAGCAAGAACCCAACCACATCTTCTTGTCATGTTTGCAGAGGCTGACTGGCAAGTCATGGTGGTCTACTGTCTAACTGCAGGTGAGGGCAACGGAAGGTAGTGAAGGGAAAGAAATGATCCTGGTATGATGGGAAATTAAAGGGCATGGGTGACAAGGAATTCGGGACTGAGCAATTTGGGCAAGGGAAGTGAAGAGGAGGGCCCATTGCCCTCCCTGGGCATTGACTTCTGTGGATCAGGCAGCAGAGACTGGACACATAGCAAGGAGGCAGACAGGTACCTGGGCTGGTTTCAAAAGTCTTTTTTAATCTGCCATGGGATACCAAGACAACACTGGCAATTAGCTCCCAAAATCACTGGGTTTATATACTTTTTTACGGCTGGTGCAACATTTCATTTTATTACGCAACTCATTTTGATTGGCTCTTTCAATTAAAGACAAGCCCTTATTTGTCACATGACATAACTTGGCATGCCTCACTTCACGTGCATATAGGCTATTACATTTGTGTGAGATCCTACTGACCTTTATTATAAATCCTTTGATGTCTTGAAAGGAGCAGTTTTTATCAGATCACCAGTCTTTTTGGCAGGCTATACCATGCTTGCTCATCACATTTGTTGCAAACTAAACAGCTGTCTGCTCTAATTGCTACTTTCTCAGTCCGCTAACTGGCTTCCCCGGCCCATCAATGTCAGAATTGATGTGAAGAAGTTCTAAATATATGCCCCAGCTGTAGTGAACTATCCATGAACTGCTGATAGAGAATGTTTTCATTATCTTTGCATGACTATGTTTTTTTCCCCCATCTGGTTTTCTGCGCAGCCATTTTAGAATCAACCCCTGTCTGAATACTTGGCCATGTTACCAAATGGCAACCTACTTTTGAGCATAACTTATTTTCTGTCCAGTTGCCAGACTAGATTTTCGATATTCATGATATATGTGTACTACCTGAGATACCCTCCACTGCGTAAAGCATTATCACCCTAAAAAATGTATATTGCCCTAAAATGTGCTTTTTGTCCGAAAAAGCGCTACAATTCTTACAATTCTGATTTTTGCAATTCTGAAACCATTGATCAGCCTGACAAGTTATCTGCATTCAGTTTGAAGGGGGTAGGGTCTAGCAAGTCTAGCACCTCCTCTATAGAAGGAAGTGTGTGCAAGATAAGGGAAAGGGGAAAGAGTTAATAGTTAAAGGATGGAGCAAAAGGGGAATGGAGATCTGCAAATTAACTGTAAGAAACAGAAGAGTTTGAGAATTTGATGTAAGGAAAGGACCCCAGAGGATAATTGGGTAAATGAGATGGAGGTCAACATCTGGAATGGCAGGCCGAATGTTGCTGAGATCTATGTCTTACATGATTGTGGAACTGGTTTGACCCCCCCTTTTTCTCTGACTCATTGATGTATACTGTCTCACATGGGTTTATACTCTAGAGTGTTGCTTTATGAACATATCATTCTATTACTACCTCTCTAATATTTTGTTTCTTAGATTTATTGCCTTAGGAAACAGATGATTCATAGGATACCCTCTTGTAAATATATTGGTTCTTTAAAAAAACAGATTTATTTAACAGTATACTAGATTATCCCTTGAATAACCACTTCACAGAAAGCATTTGTTTGGTTCTAATACAGAAGATGTATTAAAAGAAGATAAAATAGCTCCTACTTTCACAATTGAAAACTATGGAACCGAGAAGACAGGGCTCAAATCCCACTTTCCACACGTCATACCTTATGTGATCTTAAGTGAATAACTTTTCATCACTGTGCCATATGTTCCTTAACTATATGTAGAGAAAGCATCTCTCATATGAGTTTTTACTCTATAGTGTTTCTCTATAATCATAATTTCAACATGTTCTGTTAAGGAGGCAGGATGACAAGTGAGGGGCAAATGGTGTGGGGATTGGATAGACTTGGTGTCAGTTCTGGGTTTTGTGTTGTTGGCTGAGGAGGCAGGTAACTAGGTATTGGTCTTTTGCCATGCCAGCTCTTGTTTGACTCCAAGAACAAACCCAGACCCCCTTGCCCAGACCCCCTTGTTCAGCAATTGGTCTGCTCTACCAATGAATTCTCTAACTTTGCCACCTCTTTACATAGTTCTACATCTAAATATGGGATGAGGTGGGAAGAGATGTAACCTGTTGTCAAATTACAATCTGTGACACATTTAAAAGTGGGCCTAAATTCCAGCTTTCCCATTTCACCAGTTATATTATCCAGGTGAAATAATTTTACAATGTTTGGTAAGTTGGAACATTTCCAGTGGTCGGGCACTCTAAGAAACCACAAACATTAAAAAAAGGTATTGTATAAATGGAAAGTAATATCAATAATGTCTACTATATATATTTGAGAAGTGGGGGAGGGGGAGAGTTGACGTACTGTTGAAGTTGGGGCCACCGCACTGTGTGTTTGGGCAATTGCACTATGAGCCAGAAAATTAAAATTGCCCCCAATAAGCTAAATGTTGCAAGTCCTCCCCTGATCATGAGTTCATCATTTTCAAAATCTGCAAAATTCTTTTTGTTAAGATAAAGTTATGCATTTTTAAAAGAAACATGTTCAAATGTCCCTACCTATATTTTCTTTATTTCTGATAGGTTAGCAATCAGTGCTAGTGTAAATGTAATTTGAATCCCATTCATACACACTTCACAAACTCTATTGACTTTAAAAATATGGAATTATTTTCTAATCTCAGAAAATGTTTGGTGTTAAAATCTCCAAGGTCACACATGCATTTATACAGTACTTAGAAGTCTCCTGTTTGTGTAAATCATTACATGTTATATTGTTCTCTACAATGTGTAATCATAACCCAGGATAGTCTGGGCGTTTAAAAGATTTAAATATAATTTCATGAATTAGTGCCTTATACTATTTTTCCAAAAATTCGGTATACAAGGCAAGACTCTCAACAGATTCAAAATTTCCTTGGGCAAACTTTGTATTCAAGATACAATTAATGTTCACATTTTAAAACCACACATTACCTTTCTGTTTTTTCACTACTGTCATTACTGCCGGATATCCAAAGCTGTCACATTTCAATTAAATCGAGATGAAGAGTTGTTCATTCAGTTCCACAGTGGTGGATAGCTATGGATAACCCCCTACTTCTCTATTCTCTCTCATAAATGACAGTAAATAATTTGAAAGTATGTAGTTGATACTAAGACGGAGAAAAGTGTTCCTTATATATTCCAAAGATATTAGACCCCACACTGTGTGAAGGTAATATATTGATGTACATTTTGGCAGCCCTTCAATGGGCCTCCAAACATCGCCATTGATCCAATCTAAGCAGGAAGCTAACATTCTAGATTTGGATTTGATGCCCTACAAAAGCATCGGTTAGGCTTTTTAATAATATGATCTAATAATAAAGACCTCTAATTGTTTTATGAAACCTCCTAAAAGCTGACATTTGCACAGTTTCATATATTCAATAATTTATCCCATGTTTTTTGTTTAAATATATACCTAAATTACAATATTCTTGTACCACCTCGATGGGACTATCACCATATTTGCATTAGAAAATACTATGATTGTGTTCCTCCATGTGGTAACATATGATTTTGCTTTCATACATTTCTATATCTAATGGGTGCATTAGTAAGTAAATAAAAAAACTTTATACCATGTTAATGCTCCTCTCGGCCAGTTTTGGTGGATCAAGTATCACACGATCATTTGCATAGCTTAGACATGAAATATGAGTTCGACAAGTTTGAGGGACCTTTTTGCATGGTACATTAGGCCAGATATAGATTGGCCATATAAAAATTGATCAACAAGGATGCTATACTGTCAGCTGTTTCACTGGCTATGCAGTCTAGAATAAATGGAGGCTGACACCAGCATTGGCCTTCCGAAATCACAGAAATTCATTAGAATGTCTATGTAATGGTCAGGCACATCGGCCTCGGACCGCGACTCTTCTCGATGTACTGACATCACAAGATGACTGCTGCTGCTTCCAGCAGAAGAGTTGTTTCATTAAGCAGTAAATCGTATTGCAGCTCTTGTTGTATATGCGTTCCCTTTTCCCATCCTTGCCTAGTTCCTTCTGGCTCCTTGTTCTATGTCTTCATGGTTCATTATCCCTGTTCTCTGATGCTCTACACCTTAATCCATTCTCCAGGTGTTCACCATCATGTCATCCAGAGACTCCTGTCATGACAGAATGTTTCAATGAGGGTTTTTCTCCTGGCTGGGAGTTTTTTCACCTTTTTTGGTCTATTCCTCAATGGAGCCATGATTCTCATCTAATCAGCTGTGGATGAATTGCAGGAGCTTACTCACATACCACCAAAGCTGCTCATGCTATTCAGGTAAGGTGCATTTGTCAGAAGTACACACCAGTCTTTAAGCGCACATCATTTTGATTAAGCAGGAACAATCCTCTTCTCTGTCCAACCTCACCCAGGAACCCTGTATTAGAGTACAGTTCACATTAATTATAACTAGGGAGTCCGGTTTTTGGTGATTACCGATTTTCCCCGATATCTAGACCCCGTTATTATTTATTACTCGGGGGACTCCGATAAACCCCGGTAAATCATATCCTGGGAGCGGGATTTGAAGCTGTGATGTCTTGTATTCAAGACAGATGCGTTGCCAGTGAGCTATCATGGCAGCTCTATGAAAGACTTGGATTTAGTGCCTTAAATGATTATGCACCATTGCCACCTTGTGGCTGAATGGTGAATTGAATGCATTTTGCAAACAGTTTTTTTTGTTCTCTCTGTCAACTAGTCCCTTATTGTTGTGCTTATTTCTTCATAAGCACAACAATAAGGGCACTTCTTCCCCACCAACATTGCAGAAATAAATAAATTAATCGGGTCCACGGACCCGAAGAACATTGTCCAAATAAATAAAAAAACACGGCCGTGGCGAAGGGGGCACCAGAGGCAGTAACAGTCCTGCCCCCGTCCTGCTTCTCGGCCACAGCCGTGTTTATTTATTTATTTGGACAACTTTCTTCGGGTCCGTGGACCAGATTAATTTATTTATTTCTGCAATGTTGGTCCCCCACCAACATTGCAGAAATAAATAAATTAATCGGGTCCATGGACCCGAAGAACGTTGTCCAAATAAATAAATAAACACGGCCGTGGCCAGAGGCATGTCATGCCCTTGGCCCCCGAGTAGCTCCCCCACCAGCAGAGAAGCGGGATGTGGGGAGGGCGGTGCAGTTACAGGCCTCAGCCACGGCCTTGTTTTTTTATTTATTTAGACAATGTTCTTCGGGTCCGTGGACCCGATTAATTTATTTATTTCCGCAATGCTGGTGGGGACCATCACTGCAGAAATAAATAAATTAATCGGGTCCACGGACCCGAAAAACATTGTCCAAATAAATAAATAAACACGGCCGTGGCTGAGAAGCAGGACAGGGGCAGGACTGTTACTGCCTCTGGTGCCCCCTGCAAGGGGGCACCAGAGCAGTGGCCTTCGCCACGGCCATGTTTTTTAATTTATTTGGACAATGTTTTTCGGGTCCGTGGACCCGATTAATTTATTTATTTCGGACCATCACTGCAGAAATAAATAAATTAATCGGGTCCACGGACCCGAAAAACATTGTCCAAATAAATAAATAAACACGGCCGTGGCTGAGAAGCAGGACAGGGGCAGGACTGTTACTGCTTCTGGTGCCCCCTGCAAGGGGGCACCAGAACAGTGGCCTTCGCCACGGCCATGTTTTTTAATTTATTTGGACAATGTTCTTCGGGTCCGTGGACCCGATTAATTTATTTATTCCCGCAATGCTGGTGGGGACCATCACTGCAGAAATAAATAAATTAATCGGGTCCACGGACCCGAAAAACATTGTCCAAATAAATAAATAAACACGGCCGTGGCTGAGAAGCAGGACAGGGGCAGGACTGTTACTGCCTCTGGTGCCCCCTGCAAGGGGGCACCAGAGGCAGTTACAGTAGGGTGACCAGACGTCCTGGTTTTCCCAGGGAAATCGCCCTCCATCCCACGACCCAGGAGTTCTTTTTAATTTTACCGTCAGGGGTTTGCATGGTTGGGTGACTATGGAAATTAAAATTATTATAATTATTTTTCACAATGTTGGAGTTGGAGGATTGGCTCGAACCCCCAACCTTTCAAGTGCACGTCACAACACTTACTGACTGTGCTACAGAGACTGGCTTGGAAATAATTGTACAGCAGGCCATGTAATATGACTGAGTTATAGCAAACGCTTGTTTTGAAGTAACATGCGAAGATTCAGAGACAAAACTGCACAAATGAGATCATATACAATTTATAAAAAGGAGAAGAGCTGGAAATATGATTGGGTGGTGGTTTTGGGGACGTGTTGGGGGAGGGGTGGTCATTGGTGGGCTGCAATCTGGGAGTCCCTCTTTTATGTTGTTGGTTGTCCCGGTTTTCGTTTTGGAAATCTGGTCACCCTAAGTTACAGGCCTTCGCCACGGCCCAGTTTATTTATTTATTTGGACAATGTTCTGACAAACGTTGTCCAAATTAATAAGTAAACTGTGCCGTGGCCAGAGGCAAGTCATGCCCTTGGCCCCCGAGTAGCTCCCCCACCAGCAGAGGAGCGGGATGTGGGGAGGGCGGTTACTGCCACTGGTGCCCAGCGGCAGTTACAGGCCTCAGCCACGGCCTTGTTTTTTAAATTTATTTGGACAATGTTCTTCGGGTCCGTGGACCTGATTAATTATTTATTTCCGCAATGTTGACCCGAAAAATATTGTCCAAATAAATAAAAAACCAAGGCCGTGGCAGAGGAGCAGAACGGGGCAGGACTGTTACTGCCTCTGGTGCCCCCTGGTTATTTCCCCACCCATTGACTGTCTACTGCTAAACTAAACCCTATTGTCCTTCCCACTCAATGCCCACCATCCTGGTATGTCTTAGTGCTTTCTCTATCAAACCGTAACATCAAGCCACTATTATTAATTAGTAGTCTGTTGTGAGTTAATGGCTTAATTGCGTTTGCAAATGTTTTACTGGTAAAATGAAAATGTCTTAAGTGTGCCTTTCCCCCACATCTGTTCCTCGAAGCAAAAGTCCTGTAAAAAGCAACGATTTTAGCTCGTTCTTAGGTTTTGGGTAGGACTTGCATGGTGGTAGTCATGATAATATAGTCATAGCTGGTCACAGAGGAAAGCATACCTAGTTACATCTTGGATACAGGTATTGCATAGACTGACAAGGTGGTGTGTGAGGGTATGACCCCTTATTTCCCCCGCCCTCCAGCACTATCTGAAATGTTGTCAGGCCTAGTACGATAGTCGCTTGTTTTGTTCCTCCCTTCCCTTTCTCCACCACTCTCTCTCACCTTTTGTTTTCTCCAGCTCTACCAGAAATGTTGCCAGGCCTAAATCGTTAGTCGCCTGTCTGTTTCCATTTCCTTCCCACTCTCCCCCTCCCTTCCTTATCTATGTCTTAGCTCTTGCACTATCTGAAATGTCGCCAGACCGAGTACGATAGTTAATTTCACATCCTTACTGTTCATGGCCTGTAAGAATGTCATTAGGTCCTAAGTGTCACTCACTGGTGTGGGAGAGAAATGCTCCCTCTTACGGGCAATCTAGAAATTGTTTAGAACATCTCACATTGAGAGATTACCCTACATTTGCATGCAATGAAGCAATAAAATTAAATTTCTGTGTTTCCACCTGGAAAAACAGTTGTCCGCCATTTTTTGAAAGGGGCAAATGAGAAAACACTGATAAACACAGATTCTGAAATTTTTTTAAAACACTTGAAAAACACCCCCAGAAGTAAAAAAAAATAAACCCCTTAAACAGGAAACCCTAATTATAACAGTCAAAATGTGATACCTATCTTTTTCAATTATTTTAAAAGCTATTGTATAGTAAAACATAACCTAAAATAAACATATTCATAACAAAGATGTTATCTGAAGATATCACTATTTGTTTCTTAAAACCTTTTTGATAGAGGAAGAAAATCCCTTCAGATTTTACCCAAAATATGAGATAATTGAGTAGCAAAGCAGTGAAGTTGTTACTGCTACTACTCAAAACAGCTATTAATTGATAATTGCAAGGATCTTCATGCACACCTTTTGTAAATAGAAATGATATGATATGATATGGCATTTATAACACGCCTATACACAAGTCTTTCAAGGCACAATGAGGCAAGGGAGGGGAACAGAGGGAGGACAGACAATGATCCTACTAGGCCAGGTGATATTGAGACTGTGCAAGTGCAGGGGAAAGGGGGTGGGGAAAAGTGCAAGGGGTAGGGGGAAGTGCAGTACATAGGATAAACAGTATACAAATCAATAAAACCATAAATAATAATATTAAGGTGCGGCCAGCTGGTGGCAGGTGAAGGGTCAGTGCAGGTGTCAGTGCTGGTGGGGGGCTGCAGTGATGCAGAAACAGCCAGAGTGAAAGGGTTGCCAGGGGGCAGTGTAGGTATGCAACTGGCGGGGAGGACATAGGCCCATGAACAGAGGGTAGCCAGGTTACCAGTGCAGTTTCAGTTTCAGCCAGGAATTCCCCAGGGGAGAGAAAGCAGAAGCAAAGAGGAAGGTCTTGAGGTGCTTCCGGAACTGGAGATGGTTCTCCTCAGTTTTCAGAGAGGCAGGGAGGCTGTTCCAGAGGGATACCCCAGCTAACAAAAGAGATGTACCACCAACTCGTTGCTTGGAGAAGCGACTGACCGTGAGGGAGTTGGAGGCGGATGAGCGAAGGGTTCTAGAAGGAAGATATTTCTGAGTAGAAATTTGAAGGTTTTGAGGTGCCAGAATGCCTTGTGGACAATGCAGAGGGTTTTGAACTTAATCTTCACAGCAACTGGGAGGCAGTGAACAGATTTCAGTCCTGGAGAGACACGATCCTTGGGCTTGAGGCCAAGGAAAAGTCTTGCAGTCTTGTTCTGGATGAGTTGCAGAGGGCGGAGAGTAGAGGCAGGTAGATTTAGAAAGAGGCTGTTGCAGTAGTCCAGCCTAGAGAGAACCAGAGCTCTGGAGACAGTGAGCCTCTGGGGGAAGGAGAGGAAAGGAAGAATACCTATGAGGAGGTGCAGCTGGTAGTGTGAATTCTTAGAGATGTTAGAGATGTGAGGGGAGAAGGAGAGTGTGGAGTTGAAGATGACCCCAAGGTTTTTAGCCTCACAGGTGGGTGCAGTGAGAGGGCTAAGAGAGGCCAGCCAGAGAATGACAGGAAAGGAGGGAGCGGGTATGTTGATGAGGAGAATCTCAGTCTTACTGGCTTTAAGGCAGAGATCATTGGTGGCACACCACTCCTGGATAGCAGACAGACAGTCAGAGATGAGAGAAGAAGAAGAGGTGGCTGAGGGGAGCCTGAAAATAAGCTGAGTGTCATCCGCATACCAATGAAAGTTGGGGCAGAGAGCAGTAATGCGGTAGGCAAGAAGTGCCAGGCATTTGTTAAATAGCCAGGGCAAGAGGATAGACCTTTCTGGAACACCAAAGGTAGAGATAGAGATAGAGTAGAGGAAGGACCCAGGTTGGACGTGGGAGGGTCAATCAGAGAGGAACGAAGTCAGCCAGGCCAGGGCCTGATCAGTGTAAGATGAGGACACAGGGGGTGTTGGAATCAAGGTTGGAGAGCAGGTCTTCACGGATGTTCAGGAGAGCAGTTTCCGTACTTCTGGCAGCTCTGAAGCCAGGCTGATGGTCACAGAGACAACCAACAGATTCAGTGTGAAGATTAAGCTGAATTAGAATACTCTGCATGCAGGAAAACACAAATATCCCTTCTTCCTCTATTTGTTTATGTAAAGCATGCAAAAACTGAGCCCTCTTCTGTGAGTGATTTTTAAGACAATATTGGCTGAGGGTATCCAGTCATTCTATGGACAACTAAATAGAGTGGTACATAACGGAGTGGACAATAACCCTGAAAAACACAGAAAGATTAAATACATAAATAAAGGGTAGTAGGTAAGGGGTAAAAATGGGTTGGGATGGGGTTGGGGTGGCATTATAAGGGTAGAAAATAAAAGGGTTTGGGGGGCATATTAAAAAAAAAAAAACAGTATTTAGACTGCAATGAAATGTACCACTCTATAATTGTGGTCGGTAAAATCAAATATAACCTTGGCTAAGCAATACATTTCTGCAGTTTATGACAGTTTGCAATGACTGATAATCATGGGTATATCTACATTATCAATGTTGTATGACCATATAGTCATCTTAATGTCCAGATTTAGTACATTTCATTAAGAGACACATCATTTTTCTTTATGGTCCATATATTTGAATGGCTGGTTCAAAATTATGAATGACATGTAACACCTTGGAAGAGTTGCTAGGTGTTAGGGGGAATTCTTCCAGAATGGCTAATTTCCCTTACCTACTGAGTCCCTCAGCAGCTTTGCTGGATTTCTAGGATTTATTTTTTTCACCTGGCAAGAGAGTGAGCCTTTTTTCCCACTCTTACATGTGTTTTGCTGTGTGTGTTTGACATTTTCTTGTGTTCATAGACTGTGGAGCCTCACCTACTCCATAGGCATCATATTTTTATTGTGTGTTACACAGCACCTTCAGTGCAGTGACACAGGGTTGTTTTTTGACTTCCCAACTTCGACTCTATTTTCCGGGATTGACTACTGTCTCGCAGAACATGTAAAGTTGCCATTGACTTTATTCATCACTTTTAAAATCCACAGATCCAGTACAAACTATCTTACATAGAATATTGGAAAGGGTTAATACTTATCCCTTTTTGTCTGTTTCTCTTGGAGCATTGTTTTGCTCCCTTTTCATTAAGACTTGGCTGGTGGCAGTTTTAACTACCCTATTTTTCCTACCGCGGTTATCTTAAATTACCTGGGTATTGTTTTAGGCTATCTTGGTAGCCTCGAACTTAAACCCCCTAGACCATATACGTTTTTTATATGGTTCCGGCTGGGTTTATTCGCCATTTCTTTTTGAAAATGTCTTTCTCGTTATTTTCTCAGCGCGCCAAACCAGGTTCTGTTCCTTTGTTCACCGTCCTTTCTCGGGCTTCTACACAGAAGCCCTCCTTAGGCGGCTGTATGTCTGGGGGGGACAGGATGTGAGGGAGGGGTTTAGGACTCCCTGCACAGGGTCTCCTTGGAGACCAATGTCGCACTCTGATCTGATTGGTTGGGGTGACTGTCCCGGCGGCACTGCCACCCTGCTGTGTGATTGACAGCCAAGGCTATGTGAATGGGGGAAAACTGCATAAAAGGCAGGTCTCTGGGGCTGGGAAGGCAGAGTCGCCACTGGAACAAAAGAACCGAAGAGGAGCTGACAGAAGAGGACCCCTACAATGACTAAACCGCCCGGTGAAGCCCGCTGCAGGTCTGAATCTTCATACTCCAGCGACAGGGAGGATCGTCTAGGAACTTCTCCCCTTGAGCTGGTGGGACCAACCATTTCACCCAAACTCCAAGCCAGGCCTCCCTCCTCTGGTCGAATTTGCTGTGCAGAGCTACAGTGAACCGGATAGCCAGTAAGGTCGGACCCTGCTTGGGTTTTAAGGAATGCACCTTTCCTTTGTTGCTTTGCTCTGCTGCTGGTTTCTTCCCTGGGCAGTGCAGGACTTCTACTTCGTGTCAATCCAACAGTCGCTTCAGGAACCTTGAGCCTGAAGGACTTGCCAGGAATTTCCACCTCAGCTACATCTGCTTCTCATTTTAAGGTACTGTTCCAATCCGGTTGTTCGTTTCATCCAGCCGCGGTGAAGGTGTGTGAAACCTTTTGCCAACTCGAGGGCTTGTCCTTCTCTACTCTTTAAACTAACATTTCTGCTGACCATCCTCGCCCGGAACTCTTGGCAAAGAATTAACTACAAACTACCCTGAACTGTGTGATCTTGAGCAAAAGACTTTTGTCCTATTGACTTTGGCCCTAAGCCTTTTTGATTTGATTCCATCACTGTAGTTCCTCTTTCTAGATTGCCCTGCTTACTTACCTGTTGGTGCTGCTCAATTTTTGTCTAAATGTGTCTTTCCCTCCCTTTTAAATTATTGGAGTGCCATTTTGCTCACACTTTGTTTTTGAGCTTAACTCGTCCAGAATCTATTGGGAATGGTGTGGTGTATTAGGAGTGTGATTTCTAAACTGCTTTACTTTAGTGAAATGTTTTACAACTGATGTGTAAATTGTGTAAATAAATGTATATTCTTTTACTCAGAAAACTTGAGTCAGTGTTTGTTTGAATCATAGTAATTGCTGTCCTTTGTGTAACTATTGATACTGCTCAACTAGGGCCTCATCACGAGTTTGGCGGTAGCCCTTATATCAGGTGGTAGCGCTGTTACTGCTGGATTTATCACGACTTCGGCTGATTTCCCTCCAGCTCTGAGCTGGGGGGAAATCCACCGAGATTTTGCCGATTTATGGCACTTTTACTGCCGGCGGGAAATCCGCCAGCGGTAAAAGCGTGAAATTTCCCCATTGAGCCCAATGGGGAATGGGGAAATCCCGAATGGGCTCAGTGGGGAATTGGCAATACCTGTTCCGCCAAACCCGTGATCCGGTGCTAATAGCACCGGTGGGTTTGGCAGTAGGGCTAATAACGCCAGCGCTATTACCGCCGGCGTTACCGCACAACTGGTGATGAGGTCCATACTCTTGAGATAAGTCTGGCTGCTTAGCCATCGCTAACACTTTACTGTGTACTACAGGCTTGTACCAAAGGTGAATTTGTACTGTCACTTGTAGTCTTAATTGTGTGTGGTGTTCCCAAATGGAACTGCATATAATTCGGCCTAACACTAGGTAAATAAAATGTGGCCATTATGATGAATATTACTGGTGGTAGCTCAAAGAGATCATGAAGTCTATATTTACATTTAAGATGTTTTCAACAGAAGAATGCCATGTTTTTTTGTCCACTTCATCTTTGTTTATGTTTTATTCTAACGTTAATCATTCACAAGCCATTCCATTAAAAACTGGAACATGTATGTCCTTCCTTGATTTCAAGCTAGGGGGCAAGAAAACAACCATATGTTGACTGTGATGACATTACAATTTGTGGAAGTTTTTATATCTAATAGGAATTAGGCCTAGACTAAATAAAATGAGAAAGCCTTCCTGTCAAGAGAAAGAGAAACAATATACATAGATGCTGTAAATTATTAGAGATTTATGGCCTTTGCTTTCTATCACAAATAAATCAGATGCATGTAAAACTGTGTAGCATGCCCACATTTTGTAAACAGGTTGAAAATGACATGTGAACTGCCTTTATTTCAAAGCATGAACTGTGCTACATTTGAAAGGCAGATCCAGAACTGAACTATTTATTTCTCAGGGAATACAGTCTTCAAGAACTGGATTTCTTCACATGTCCTTATAATGCCGATAGCATGTATAAAGAGGAAGTACTTACAGAACAGTTGTATTCTCAGTCTAAATGAAGTTAATCCATATGTAATGTGCCCCATTATTCTGCTACATTAGAAATTAATTTCAAAGTATATTGTGTTAAAACGTAAAGATAGGACTGAAAATACCATTGAGTTTCATTTTGCTGAGACATGTACCTTGAAAAGTCAGAAGTAATAATAATAGGGCGGACCCTCTTTTTTGTAAGGGGCTTGACTCAGAAGGGTAAATGGTATAGAGAGAGGGGGGGAGAGTCAAAAGCTACCCTGACCAAAGGCGTGACATAGGGTCACCATATTTTGCAGTAGAGCTAGGTAAATACTAACTCAAAAAAGGACAGAGAACAAAAACCCAAGAGTGTGGAGAGTAACAAGGAAAAAAGGGTTTTGTTTATTTTACATTAACTAAGAACAAAAACAATTTAACACACTGCGCCTCGGCGCTGGGAAAAGAAAGATAGCATTACTAGACACATAGTAATCGGCAATACTTGTGGATTAGTAAGCATAGTGATTAACAGTGTTAGTTTTTATGTATTGTTTGAAGTTGCAATACATTTAACATGGTTTAACATTATTTTTCCTATGTATTGTTAAGAGTGGCAATACATTTAAAATTGTCTACCATCTTTGTTCTCTGTCCTTTTTTGACTTAGTATTTACCTAGCTCTACTGCAAAATACGGTGACCCTATATCACGCCTTTGGTCAGGGTAGCTTTTGACTCTCCCCCCCTCTCTCTATACCTTGAAAAGGCAGACCAGCATTGCAAAAATCAAGAAATGTAACCTAAAGTGTAAGTCTCAGTTCACACTTGCAAGACATGCTGAAGAGCTTACAGGGCTCCAGTCCAGATGAAACAAGTTAGAAGATTATTACATGTAATGGTCAGGTCACATGGCTTTTAGGCCAACCAAAATGCTCCTCTATTGTATGCAAGGCAGGTTTTTAAACTAGATCAGCATACACATTTACTTCACTAATTGACACAAGGTTTTGGCTTT
Source organism: Ambystoma mexicanum (assembly GCF_040938575.1). Lineage (NCBI taxonomy): Eukaryota > Metazoa > Chordata > Amphibia > Caudata > Ambystomatidae > Ambystoma > Ambystoma mexicanum. The sequence goes on from NC_090922.1 coordinate 974,801,876, forward strand.
CTAGAAGGTCAGCTGCACACTTTACTTCAAATAAAGTCTAAACAATGCATTAACTCAAGAGGTCAATAGAAAGTTGGCTGCCATTCAGAAGCATGCCACATAGAAATCAGCCTTAAATTTGTCAAGTTCAATTGTTATTAACATGCACACCAGGAGAATGTTGCTTTGGATAGTGGTAACATAAAAAAAAAGAATAATTAGGTACTCTTTTGTCTCTGCACTCTGGTGCAGAACAGTGGTAATTGCTCACCAAAGAAATAAATGCACTTAACATGAAGAGAAATGACCAACAATGTGTAATCATGAAATTAATCGGTGCATCATAACCAAAGCTCTGCTTGATCTGAACATTGGATATGATGGAGCCAGAAGTGATATTATCCGATTCTGTACTATAAACTAGGCTTTGCTTGTGTTAGGAATGGCCAAAGAAATTGTAAAACATGTAAAATAGTCAACTTTGATCACACAATATTCATTAACTTCTCTTAAGGTTCACCCAGACTTGCATAATTTTAAAATATACATGTGATCATCCTGCCATTTGGTAATAAAGCATTATGTATATGTTTTATTATGTTTATAGCTCAAACAAATTTCATCATAATATAAAGACAATAAATGCATTTAAATTAATTTAAAACACAACAATCAATCAATCAATTAATCATAGATAAGAGAGAGAAAAATACAATTAAATGGATCCATCCACAATACATTGTTGATTTAATTCTTCCTAAAACAATTCAGTAGAGTAAAGCTATCATTGCAAGCATAAAAGCAGTACATGTCATCAGATACCTCATAGTTAAATCATAGAACATCTCACCGTTTAGCTCACTCTTCCCACCTTTCCCAGCTTTGATATTGCATTCCAGATGTTGCATAATGGAAAATGTACTGATTTATTTCTTGTATTAAAGCAGTATCATCAAAAAGCCTCACTCTTGATACCATTGTAGGCAGATATTGTGGACCCAACAACTTCATGTAGAGTGGGCCATAGTCACGGCACCTCATCTATATGAGCTGAGCAGTCTCTAGTGTTCCAGGTAACCCACAGCGGCGATACACTCTTCACTCGTTGGGTACACCCAACTCAGGTCCAATAGATGACATTACCAGTTATTTACCCATTTGAAGTAACAACCCAAACCTGAGTAATTTGGGGGAAGGGTATTGTTTGATATAACCTTGAGGAGTTTTATATTTATGGGCTAGCTGGACAATAAGAGAGCTATAGCTACTCAAGGTAGCAAGGTAGGTATAATTTGCACACAAATCCTGTTGCTCAAGTTTGCTGGTGGACTTGTTAGTTAGTTCATGCAAATTACCCTCCCAAACAGGCATCCAGGCCATATTTTCAACGCTTTCTAGTGCCAAAGATGCCAGGGAGTCATGGTTTGCGGTAGGAACTGATTGGCCCAACAGGTTTAAAAATGGGCATCTAGGTGCTTTGCAAGATTTAAGAAACAATACAATTCTCCTTCTTGATACCATTTTAGACAGTGTGCTGAGGCCTAATTCTAGACAAATTATTTCTACAGGGACACTAGGGCCCAGGCTCTGTATTTTATGCCAGAATGTGCCCTCCAACACCTCTAACCAAGTAAGTTCTTTCATGCTAAGTCATTCCAAGCCATATAGAATCGAGGTACAGAAGCATTGCTTGTAGAAAGTGAGAACGCCTTGAAATCTATATCCAGAGGCTGCTCTCATGCATCTATACATCATGCTCAGTTTGGACATTGCATTATGTTTCCTAATATCAATGAATTCTCTGTAGTCAGTCCCAGTTGTAAACTCTACACCCAGGTATTTGTAACATGCAACATGCTTGATAATGTTCCAGTCAATGAACAGGTCGGGGAAGGATACCAGCTTGTATGAAAAGTGCATATCCTTAGTTTTCTCATAATTCTTTGCATCTCTTCTAACAATCTCCTAAGGACTGCAAAAGGGCTATTGAAGAAAAATAGGTTGTCTGCACATCATAGACATGACACGTTTGGCCCCATGATGTTCGGGGGGAAAGACTCCAGCAAAATTAGCATCTTTTCAACATGACACATTTTTCCCTCCAATCATTGTTGATCATGTGACTTTTGGCTGAAAAATACACCTCTGACAAGCCAGGGGTGGAGATTGTGGGATACATAGAGACATACACATAGGACAGATGGAATATTGGGCGAGTAAGATTCAGAAGGGGAACACAATGGAGCACAGAAGGACTAGCACTACCCAGACAATGGCACTGTACATTGAGAAAAGGAAGACCAGTCTGTGCTTGGGGATTGTTTTCCAATTAAGCCACCTGAATTGAGTGCTTGCTGCAGGAATGATGTCTGACTGAGTGGGCTCCCTGCTGGTTGTTCCAAATCTTGAAATTACATCCAGAAGTGTAATTCCAACCCAAACCCTGAACTGTCCAAATTATTCAGGGTATATTTGGGGTGGACAAAACCAGAGAGTAGCGGGGAAATGCATCTTTGAGACAGGAGCACAGGTGTTAAGATCAGATGTCATGTGTTTACTATATCACATTGAAAATTAAGTGAGATGTGGCTTATTTTAGGCCCTGTCCTTTTGCAGTCAAAAACAAAATCCAAATCAGAAGGCAGGTTTCGACTTTAAAGTGGGATTGTCTGTCTAATGTTAAGTATTATCTGCAAATATGGTGGAAGCTGGTGTTGAGTCATTTGGATCATTATGGAATCAGGACTCACTATCATCTAAGAGACATCATGCAGTTAATGCCACTGGTGGAGACCACAGTATAAACTGAATGTTTGTGCAATGAAATGCATGCTGAAAGAATTAGTTCATGCATTGTCTTTTTATCTGATGTTGGAGAATAGTACATCTCCAGCACATACATGTAAAGAGACTGAAAGCATTATATGCAGGCTCCTTTAAAAACAGCCATGCATCTATATTGAAAGGAAGCCACACACACACACAGATACATATATGTACAGATTGCAAGCAGTACTTTCATACTGAGTGAAAGTCACTTATACATGTTCAGAGAAGGCTGCGCCCAGGTGTATTGATACCCAGAATACATGTGGGTTCAGAACAGGGTAAATAAATTACTTGAAAGCAATTTTGAAGTTATACCAATGTATGTATGCAAACCTTTGTTAACACACAGCCTATACATAATCCCCACCGTTAAAATTTCACACATGTATAGAAGGGGAAGTGGAAAAAGACATTTTGAATTTAAGTTTAAGAAGTTTTTATCTGACACCATACTTTTCTTGATGTTGGAAAAAAATACATATTTGTAAAAAAAGTATTGTTAAATGTCTGTTCGGCAGTTCCTTTCTGGTACCATACGCATCTTGATACTGAAGAAATCTAAGGGACAAGAGATTTTAGGAATAGAAAAATGCTTACACTTATACCTTGTGAATGGCTACCCAAAAATTAATCGGTGTATATTAGTTGATGAAAAAGCTATAGAAATATGGTTTAGAAATATATAGATGGTTTAGTATTTTTGGTATCTAAAGTATCCAGAATATAGAGTGAATGTTGGAAAGTGGATGAATTTCTGGGTTTATAATAGTGAGATTCATATAGGCAGGTAACATTTTGTTTCATTAATCAATTTATGTTGGATATAATATTATAGTGGTTTCAATGGTAATGCTGGAGACAGAGTTAGTTGTTCTTTTAAATACTGTTTGATGTTTGAATATCTCAATGCCTGTTCTTTGTCCTGAATTATTTTGTTTAGTTTAGTTTAGTTTATTCATTTGTATTGCGCACCCGACCTGAGGGCAGGAGCAACAAGGTTATTCGAAGCTTGGTTACAGGTTACAGTGCATTACAATGATTACAAAGATTACACTGGAAGGCAAAAAGTTTACAAATTTGCAAATAAACATATTTACATAGTATACAGCTGTGCAGTGTGCTGGATGGTATTAGTGGTCATTGTTCTTTAACCAATGTATATAGTTGCGTCTAAAGTGTGTGTAAGTTTGGGGTGTCCTTAGAGAGGGTGGTAGGGAGTTCCAGTGTTCGGCTGTTTTCACCTGGCAGCTGTTGCCATACATTTTGGAGCGTTTGAACCTGGGAACTGTGAGCAGGTTTGCGTTGGAGTTTCTGGTAGGTCTATTAGAGGTGTATTTGCTTATTCTATCGACTAAGTAGCGGGGGCAGCGTTGTTGAGGCATTTGTGTATTAGTGAGGAAACTTTGAGCAGGATTTTATCTGTAGTGTTGAGCCAATTATGGGATCTCATAATGTTAGAGATGTGTTCGCTCTTGGGGATACTGAGCGCTGCTCTGAGAGCTTTGTTTTGTAGCGTCTGTATGTTGTTAGTGACCTGCTTGCTAGCTCCAACGTAGAGGGATTTACAGTAGTACAGTTTTGATAATACAAGGGCTCTGGCTAACGTAATGCAGCTCTGGGTGGATAAGAAGGGTTTGGCTGCTCTTATAAGCTTACATGTGTAGGCCGTGGAGGATGCCATAGAGCTAACCTGTATATGGAAGGAGAGGGAGAAGTCGATGTATATTCCTAAAGTTTTCACTTCTTTCGCTACCTTGATCGGGTTCCCGTCTATAATGAAGCTGCCGTAGTTGTGGTCCAATTTGGTTAGGTTTGAGGTGGAACCAAGGATGATGAGTTCAGTCTTGTCATCATTCAGGCATAGACTGTGAGAAGCCATCCATGCCTGGATGATGAGGTACACCTTGTTCACCAAGGCCAAATCATGGTTGTAATCTCCCGTCAACGGGATGAGGATCTGTGTATCATCGGCGTAATTAGTGTAGGTGATACCCAGACCATCTAGATCATCTAGATCATCAAACAGGGGCTTCGTGAACACGTTGTACAGTGTGGGGCAGACGCATGAACCTTGGGGGACTCCCCATGTGATGGGGATGGGGTTGGCGGCAGCAGAGGTGGAGAAGACACGCATGGATCTCTTGTTAAGGAATGACTCGATCCAGCCAATGGCTTCTTGGGAGAAGTGGACAGCTGAGTCCAAGTGATTGCATAAGATTTTGTGATCAACTAGATCGAATGCCACGGAGAGGTCCAGGAGAAGTAATAAAGCAGTTTTCCCATTGTCTCTAATGGTGTCAATTTGAGCCTTAAGGTTGATAAGGGCTGCTTCTGTCCCGTGTTGGGGTCTGAAGCCTGATTGCCGAATACCTAGGAGATGGTTTATTTCAAGGTATTTTTGGATTTGTTTGTAGGCTGTCTTGTCTAATATCTTGATCAGGAATGGGATGGTGGTATTGGGTCTGTAGTTAGTGGGAATGGAGGGGTCAAGAGAGGGCTTTTTGAGAAGGAGGAGGACCCAGGACTCTTTAAGTTTGTTTGGGATGGTACCTGAGGAGAAGGAGGCGTTAGTGAGTTTGGTGATGAATGGCGAGAGGTCTCTTGCTGCATCTTTAATGATTTCTGGGGGGCAAAGGTCACCCTGACAGTTGGATGGTTTTAGGCTGAGAATGATTTTTTCCACTTCAAGAGTGGACTTTGGAAAAGCTGAAGTGAGTGAGGTTGGGGGTGTTGAAGGGTGGGGCGCGGGGCAGTATTAGTGGGGTTGGTTGGTTTAGCTATGGATTCTTTCTTATTTTGGACACTCGTGCACCATTGTTTGTCCTTCACACAGGTGTCTGGAGTTAGCACCGGTGTTTCCAGTTCTTTAATGATCGTAAACAGCTCTTTGGTGCTGGAGTTGGATTGTGCAATTCTCTGGTTGTAAGACTCTTGTTTGGCAGCTATGATTTCTTTTTTGTAGTTGGACGTTATTTTATTAACCACTAACTTGTTATGGTCTGTGGGAGACTGTCTCCAGGCTTGTTCCATTTTGCGTTTTTCTAATCTAAGAGCTTTAAGGTGGCTAGAGAACCATTGGTTGAGGTGCTTTTTCGGTTTACATTTTCTTAGTTTTAGTGGTGCAATGGAGTCTAAGGATATGCGCATGGTTTTGTTATAGCCTTCTCCGAGGTCATAGGGGTTGGAAGTAGCAGGGAGTTGGTTAAGCATTGGGAGGATGAGAGGGATCAATTTTTCCACTGTGATATTTTTCTTACTTCTCGTGGGGATGGCTGAGGCTAGCACATTGTTGGTGATGGGGCTCAAAGCTTTGAGGGTAAAGGAGAGGAGATGGTGGTCAGACCAAGGTTGAGGGGAGTTATTAGTAATGGAGGCCACGCAGTTGTAGTCTGATACCCAGTCAAGGGTTCTCCCTTTGTTATGGGTGGGGCCAGATACTTTTTGTGTAAAGCCTAATTCAGACAGAGTATTGTTGATGAGGGTGGCCTGGTGATCTTTGGGGTCTTTAAAGCCTAGGTGGAAGTCCCCTAAAAGGAGGCAGTGGGAGGAGTTCTTTAGGTTATTGGTGAGGATGGTGCCGAGGTCTTCCTCAAAGGATCCTAAGGGTCCAGGAAGTCTATAGAGTAAGTGAATGGATATCGTTTGGGAATTTGCAGTAGGTAACTTAACTGTGAGTGATTCACATGATGGGAGGTTGGTAGAGGAGTCAAGTCTAATGTTGAGGTGCGTTTTGGCTTTTACGGCCAGGCCACCGCCTCTGGATTCTGTTCTATCCGCTCGGAGGATGGTGTAGTCGTCGGGGATGGCTAGTGAGAGGGCTGGGCCTGCAGCTGCGTGAAGCCAGGACTCATTATGGCTAAAAAATCTAAATCTTCTGCTAGAATGAGGTCTGTTATATCTGTCGCATGGGCTATTATGGAGCGTGCGTTAATGAGGGCACCTTTTATGGGTGGGGCGGTAGTCTTAGTGGGGGTGGTCACTATGTTGTAAGTTTTGTGTTTGGTCGTAATATTAGGTGGGCTGGACTTGAGTCTTTTCAATGTAAGGTTGGCGCAAGTGCTAATGGTAGTGGAGCGGTTGGTCAGTTTGGACTGGATAGAGTCCCTGGCTCGGGGCCTGTATAGTTTAGGTAGTCTGGACCGTAATTTGGTGTTTCTTTCAGAGATGCTGCATGGTAGAAAGAATTGGAGCAGCATGGTTGTGGTGTACAGCTCTATGGGGGTGTGTGGAGTGGTACCTATGATCGCCGAGCTAAGGGTAGGACTGGGAGAGCATGAAGAGTTAATAAGGTGGAGAATAGTTCTCAGCAGTATTGAGTAGATACCTCGTAGGAACATTTTGTTGGCAGTGGGTGGGGTGTGGGAGTCAAGTGAAGAGGCCAACCTAGTTGCTGGTTGGGTGTGTGGTGATCAGCCGGGGGCAGGGGGTTAACAGATACTGCATATGTAAGTGAGCTAGAAGCAATAGTCTGATAGTGTGGTGGTCAGATGGCAGGGCAAGTAGCTACTAGGTGCATCTTAGGTGGCCGGGGCGGTATTCAGCGATATGGCAGCTGGGTATCAGAATACATTAATCCAGTGTAGCAGTTAGATAGGGGTTCAGGTGACTGCTAGGCAATGTTCTGTCAGGGTTAGCAGTGGAGGTGTTCACAGGGCGGGGCAGTTAGGTGCAGTAGTCAGTGTAGCCGCCGAATAGAGAGGCAGGTGGTTGCTAAATGTAACATGGGTGACAACTTTGGGGCAATTTTAGCCACAAAAGGTTTGGCTGAGTTTGGGGATTGTAGCCTGGGCTATACTACAGTGTGCAGGCAGATAATAACAACTGTGGCAGCCAGCCTAGATTTGAAAATCACAAAATAGGGCAGAGCGCAGTGTGCAGGCAGATAATAACAACTGTGGCAGCCTGCCTAGATTTGAAAATCACAAAATAGGGCAAAATGCAGTGTGCAGGTGGATAATAACAACTGTGGCAACCTGCCTAGATTTGAAAATCACAAAATAGGGCAAAATGCAGTGTGCAGGTGGATAATAACAACTGTGGCAACCTGCCTACATTTGAGAATCACAAAATAAGCCAAAATGCAGTGTGCAGGCCGATAATAACAACTGTGGCAACCTGCCTAGATTTGAAAATCACAAAGTAGGGCAAAATGCAGTGTGCAGGTGGATAATAACAACTGTGGCAACCTGCCTAGATTTGAAAATCACGAAGTAGGGCAGAGCGCAGTGTGCAGGCAGATAATAACAACTGTGGCAGCCTGCCTAGATTTGAAAATCACAAAATAGGGCACAATGCAGTGTGCAGGCGGATAATAACAACTGTGGCAACCTGCCTAGATTTGAAAATCACAATGTAGGGCACAATGCAGTGTGCAGGCAGATAATAACAACTGTGGCAACCTGCCTAGATTTGAAAATCACGAAGTAGGGCAGAGCGCAGTGTGCAGGCAGATAATAACAACTGTGGCAGCCTGCCTAGATTTGAAAATCACAAAGTAGGGCAAAATGCAGTGTGCAGGCGGATAATAACAACTGTGGCAACCTGCCTAGATTTGAAAATCACGAAGTAGGGCAGAGCGCAGTGTGCAGGCAGATAATAACAACTGTGGTTAGATTTGAAAATCACAGATACAAAATCACAAAATAGGCTGAAATGCAGTGTGCGGGCAGATCATGACAACTGTGTCAGCAGGGTCTCACTATAGGAAAGGCCTGTATAGACAGGTAGGGGAGATAGCAGTGGTGTTGAAACTAGGAGTAGCAAATATAAAGCCTGAATGCAGTTTCCTGACACGTGCTAGGTAGTGCTAAGTGTTAGGAAAGATTTCTTAATTGTGGGTAATTTTCCTTCCATGTGGCAACCCCTAAACTTTTTGCTGTTGTTTTCACCATGATCTAGACTTTGCCAGAGAAGTGCAGCCTTCTGCCGCACTCCTCTGGGCTTTCGCTCCATTCTTACGGGGATACTGACATGCCCTTAAGACAGTCAGTACCGGGAAACGTTGTTTTCCATAGTTTCTTTATCATGTTGCAGCTTTCGCGCAACATGGCACAAGAGGGCACTGTAAGCTAAGTTACTGCTCTCTTGGGTCTCTAGTCTTCTACAGGCCCTAGATACTCTCTTTGGATCGTAAATGAACGGTGCAAGTGAATCACAGACGGGATTGGTGGCAGCAATCGTTTCTTGTGTTTTTGAGCTCCGTTTGGCGTTTTAAGCAAGTTTCTCGCGCTTAGCCCAAAATGGTGGCCTGGCTCCCAAAATAGCCAGACCACGAGGCTCTTTGTCCTGTCCGCTGACCGTCTTGTCCCTTCACCTCCCCCAGGTCGAGCCGACCAGGGGCCTTCCTTATTTGGGCATGTACTTTCCCGCGAAACGCAGATGCTTTCGCGGGCTTCTACAGGCCTTGTGTGTGCCTCCAGGATGGGGGCTGGGATGTCTGGTCCCAATACACATCCTGGGTGCCAGAGAGTCTAGGGTGGTGTGAATGCCTGCAACCCCCGTGGTCCATGATAAGGTCCGCAGATGGCATGAGTGTTTTATGAGCGGATCTCCCATTGGGTCCCCTCCGTTTTGGCGCGAAGGGAACCGTGGATAAGAGGGGGCTGGAAACGCCACTACCATGTTGATCTCCTGAGTTCTCACGAACAAAGGAATACAGGAGCCAAGTATCCTGCAACCACGAGGCTGAACCGAGGAATCGCTGGTGACCGGCTGAAGGACTGCTCCTCTGCACTTCTGTTGCTTTGTGAAACCCTTTCTACCTCGGATCGAACAAGAAGGCCTGTTCTGGTACTTCGACCCTTGGAATAGTGGGAACAACTATTCTCGGCATCTTCACCATCTCCTGCACGTAAGTCTTCGGAAGTGTCTCTGGGCCATCCAGCAGACTGACCAGCCTACCCAGGAGCCCTGCTCTATAACCGCCGTCGGGTTGTGTTGTATTACGAGTCCTTGTCATTCTCACACGATTCGTACACTTGGCATTCCCAGGTCTGAAGTGAGTAGTGTACATTTGGCTGGAATACACACGGCCGCTCCGTTGCCCTGCTGTGGTAACAAACTGTGCAGGTTCACTGCATTTGGGACGTCCCAAACTCAACTTCTGCTGTTGCGGAATCTACAGGACGACGAGACGTCCCCTGCTCCTATCTGAACCTGCCAGCACTGAAACGGACGCGGAGAAGCCTGGGTCTGCTTGCATCGGGGACTGGTGAGTAGCATAGCTAGGAACTGGTCGCCCTCCTGCAGGAGCCCATAGCTTTTCCCCGCTGTGTCAAACAGCACGCCTTTCCGTACTCGCGCTCTGCTTCTTCCCACAGTGGAGGCTGCGCTTGAGTCGCTGAGCTCTGTTCATCTTCATTTGTTCACCGAACTAAACTGCCTGATTCCCTCGAAGAGACTCCCCTTTTTGCCCGTTGGCACCAGCGTGTGCAGGTACTTTTGAGCACAAGGCTCCACTCTTCGTAGGGCTTGGACTTCCTTTTAGTTAGGTGCCTCTGAAGGTGGACTGGGTCTAATTATTATTCGCACTGCCTGTTTTCCTCCCCATCTAGGTGGTCTACACATTTTGTGCGTCTAACTCGTTAGACTTGTTTGTATTTGTAAATATATTGTATTGGTTTGGTATGTGTTGGTTTACTTGAGTTTTATTGTGATTTCTCGCTACGGTCAATGTTAAAAAGGCCTTGTAATAAATGTGTATATATTTTGAATATAACACCTGCTTGGAGTAATTTGCTAGTGTCCTTGCTTTGTGTGCCCATTGCGGGCATTCAGTCACCCTCACCCCTCTTGTGACCTAGTCTTGACCGCCGCGATCGCTACCCTGATTGGTCTGGCTTGTCCAGAGGTTACCCTGTTCCAAGAAACTAGGTTGGCCTTCTGAACCTCTGCGCCTCCAGGACAGAGTTCAGAAATCCGTCGTAACACTAAGCAGGTAACAGGATGGCAACGCATAATGATACACAGTAAATTAGGTCATATTCAAACCTAGGACAGGGAAGCAGGGAGCATAATACTGTTATGATCTGGCAATGGGTCATATGTCTAAGGACATCTATGTGGAATAATTTCAATGACTATCTAGGAAGAAAGACAGTTTAAGAAGCATTGGAGCTAATGAGACAAAATAGCAGTAAGCAGTAGTTAAATAACAAAGTTGTACAATTAAAAATGCCATGACCTCCTACCTGAGGTTGTTCAATCAGTACTGCAGGTCAGAGGCATATAGTGTGAAGTACAGAGTTCAGTGACAAATACGGGTTCAATATACCGCGTCGAGTGGCGCTCACCGGTGACCAGCGGCAAACAGGCCTGCTGACAGATATGATGAACATAAGTGGTTACTTAGATACACAGGGTATAGCAAACCTAGGTACAACATAATAAGATGTAGCCAAGGCAATGCTTTTCTAGGGTCATTTCGATGGTTCCAAGATGGCGGGCTGTAACACTTATTATGATCCACAGCATTTGCAAGGGGATCAAGGTCCCATAAGATAATTGGTTAATGGTGCATATCAGAGTCTTAGTGTCTTGTAAAGATAACTGAGTGTGGGCCAAACAAGTAGGTCAGGCGCTAGTAGCTCAGGATGCGATAAATAAGTGCCAGGAGGGCACCCACTTGTAGTGAGGGTCACAGAGGATAACTATGCAATTTGGTGAGTCGTGCGTCGAGAGAAATAGGTCACATGGCATGTGTAGTAGTGTACTTACGGGTGTGCCAGAAGTAGTATAGACTTGCACCGATCGCCGTGCCCTGCCGCGGACAGCCGCAGACAGGCCCTTAAGAGCATGGCCCTTTAGCCTATGCTTACTTGCATGAAAGTAGATGATAGAAAGCAGCAGTGCTGCAGGTTGTCGAGCGTTGAGCGTCGTTGGGGGATCACGGAGTCAGAGGCTGGTCCTGTGATCAGCAGCTGGGGGAGGCTCCTGTCCTGCCCACGGGGCTGAATAAAGATGAAATGGCTTGGTGATCCCCGCAGACAGGCCCTTAAGAGCGCGGCCCTTTAGGGAAAGCGGCCGGCTTCCGCCTCCGGTCAGGGGGTTCCGTAGATGAATGTGATGCGGCCAATCAGTTGGTAGCTGTTGCGGGAGATAAGGCCTTCAGTGGCTTACTGGAATACCGCGACCATTTTGGAATGACTACACGGATTCGTTCCAGTAGATGAGAAGCGGCAGTGCAGAATCGAACATGGAATGCTATTTACAAGATAGCCTATGCTCACTTGCATGAAAGTAGATGATAGAAAGCAGCAGTGCTGCAGGTTGTCGAGCGTCGAGCATCGTCGGGGGATCACGGAGTCAGAGGCTGGTCCTGTGATCAGCAGCTGGGTGGGGCTCCTGCCCACGGGGCTGAATAAAGATGAAATGGCTTGGTGATTGCCGTAGACAGGCCCTTAAGAATGCGGCCCTTTAGGGAAAGCAGCCGGCTTCCGCCTCCGGTCAGGTGGTTCCGTAGATGAATGTGACGTAGCCAATCAGCTGGTAGCTGTTGCGGGAGATAAGGCCTTCAGTGGCTTACTGGCATACCGCGGCCATTTTGGAATGACTACACAGCTTTGTTCCAGTAGATGAAAAGCGGTAGTGCAGAATCGAATGTGGAATACTATTTACAAGATAGCCTATGCTTACTTGGATGAAAGTAGATGATAGAAAGCAGCAGTGCTGCAGGTTGTCGAGCGTCGACCGTCGTCGGGGATCACGGAGTCAAAGGCTGGTCCTGTGATCAGCAGCTTGGGGGGCCTGCCCACAGCGCTGAATAAAGATGAAATTATGGGGTGGGTGTGTAAAAATGGGAGCATTATATTAGTGCGCCACGTCTGAATGATCTAACATCAAAACATATAAACACATTCAACACATATCACAAGTTTCATATACATTTTTAAAATGTGTGGCCACTGCAAGAAAAATGTGAATGTGGTGTCCACCAAGGAAAACCTTAATTAAATGCATGTGTGATCATTAGGAGGAACACCTCTTATTTTGGCTCACATAGTTAAATAATTTACAAATATAATCTGCAAATTACTTTTTAAATGTTAAATACTTCCAACTATGATCGTAGTTTTGAACAATTTATTGAATAGCTTTGTGGAGTCCTGATTTTTAGCTTTCATTTAGTGACATACAAATAATAATGACTCCTGAACATTTTTAACTCAGCATTTAATATTAGGATTAATGTTAGTATTCCTTAATACAGTAAAAATAACTTGAGTCAGAACTACTGCGTCATCAGCTTTAAGTATTGATTAAGGAAGCACATCCTTAAACATCAACTTGCTAAAGGTGAGCCAAAATGATAACACAGCATGGATGCATATTTTTTAGAATATCACATATAATAATTGATGAATGTTTATTTTTTCGAATATCATTTATAATAATGTATGCACTGATTAAGGATCATAAAGTAGATGTACTCTTTGGGTACACTTTATCGTGGCTGTGTCAGGGCTGAACGACCCATGGTGGGCTCCTCATCTTGAAGACATACACTTTTCCATCAGTGTGTTGAGACTGAGATTTGAATTAAGGGACACCATCCTTTACTAAGATGCTCTTTTTTAGAGCTGTGCAGAAATGCACTACTAGTTACATGTTTAAAACAGTATGAAAATGAATGCTTGGTCCTGAAGACGGTCATTAGACTGATCATACAATGAAACAAACATATTTATGTCAACCAAAATAAACCTGAGAAGGTAGGTGTTGGATTAAACTATGCACAAGACATTCCCTTGAATGATTACAATACTCATGAGTACTGCTGTAATGAACCCCTCTAGATAAGTCTACTTGAATTAAAAATGTTCATATTGCACTACATGATTTCATAATAGTTGCACACTTGGCTTGGCTCCATAATCTATTGTAACATTGAAAAGGTTTTCTATTAATTTTAAACGTTTCAAATGTTCTTTTGTTTGTTTTTTTCCTATGCTTCCTTTCATTGTAAATAATGTATATATGTTTGATTATTTATTGCGTAATCAAGTAAACATGAATTCATATTTTCTATATATTGCTTATAAATGAGGTATTTGTGAATATGTTTAAAATCATTGTAAATACAGATCTGAACCACTGCATGAGAGGTGTATTATGATATTGCATTGAATTGTAATGCTGCGTTAAATATAAAATAATACAGATTGAGCAAAACAAAATTATATGACAATTAAGGAACATCTGTTGTACTTACATTTTTAGATGGTCTATGCGGGCACACGTATTTTTCATGCTGGTAGGTTACACACGTCTTTTCTCTATGCGTTTAATTTGTACAGCTTCCATATGACTGACAATATGGTTAGTCAAACCCCACAATCTTCATGAATGTGAAATGGCCAATGTTAATTTTTCTTTTCTTCTAGCTAGTTAATAATTCAATTCTTATATAACTGATACATTCTGTGACTTTCAGATAGCTGATGAACAATATCGAAGCCCTCCTCTTGAGGTACAATCCTTGTCTTTTGCCATGTTCTCCTCATTATCCCAAGAAAATATGGTCAGATGTAATAAATGTTCAATTCTATAATTAAATTAGACCTTGGGAAGTTGAAGTAACTAACTTGCTGTGAATTAATTTGCTCAACTTGAGAAATAGCTTAGGTCTAATATCCAATCAGTCTCCTAAGTGTTGCGTAGTACATACGCATTGTGCGCAAGCACGAGCCTCATTCCGGGCCGCGCAAGTGCGTTGTTAATAAAGGAGGTCCCGGGTGGCAGTTGCAGCCGGGTGGCAGTTGCAGCCGGGACCCCATACCAGCAACACGCGTCCCGTGTGTGTTCCTGTATGCATGCGTGCAAGCGTGTGTGTGCATGCAGGGGGCTTGCGAGAGTGTGTGTGCATGCGGGGGGCCTGGGGGTCACATGCCACCTCTAACACTGGCGATGAGGAACTACGACAGTGGGGAACGCGACATTGCTCTGGCTACTGCTGAGTCGGAGAAAGTGCTTTCTTTCCCCACACGGTCGCAAACCTACGCACGTGGGACACACGTGGATCACAACGGTTGTGGCCCACACGGGTGCTTGTGCGCCGGCTGTGATCCGGATCATCCTCAGACAATTTTTGGACACTCCATGGCCCTTTTGTGATAAAGGGCCATGGCTCATCAAAAAAAAAAGGAAGATAAAGGCTGAAGGCGCCTCCTACACATGCTGCAGGCCCACCATGCATCCATCCAAAGCCTTTGGTGCCTGGACAACATCCGAGATTCCTGAACGTCAGTGCAGGCATTTCAGGGCCGACCGATCTGCAATACCCTCAACCCAGTCACCACCATGGGTGAGGAGGAGGGAGAAGATGGAGCCCCAGAGCCAATTCCATGCAGGTTGTACAGTACCTTGGCACCCATGCCTGAATTTGACACCACAGGCCCACCATCCAAGCTGGGGCCGAAGTCGCTATTGTGGGTGAAAAAGCTAGAAATGTTCTTCAGTGCCTCAGGAGAGATGGATGATGATGCGAAGGTGGCCACGATGTTATATTCAGCTGGCACGGAGGTCCACAGGGTTTATAACTCGCTGAATCTTCAGGTGGTCACCTATGATGCGGTGAAACAGGCCCTACAAGACCACTTCCTCCCCATGGCGAATGTCGACTTCAACAGATTTGTAATGTGTGCGGAGAAGCAGCAAGGGGAGGAGTCTTTGGACAAGTTCTGTGCATGGCTGAGACACCTCGCGAGCACCTGCAGGTGGGTGAATGAGGAGGAGATGGTGAGTATCCAGCTGATTCAGGGGTGCAGCTCCAGAAAGCTGAGGAGACAGGTGCTTAGGGAGCCAGGTCTGACGCTGCCGCAAATTCTTGACACTGGGAGAGCGTATGAACTGGCGGAGTCCAGAGGTGCGAAAATGGATGCAGCAATGCACCCAGGCAAGGGTGAGGATGCCTTTGTCATCGGGCACTCCGCCCAAGGTAGGGCGCGCTGGGCCCCCAGAAGAGTAGACAGTCCCTCTGCACCCGGAAGTACCCAATTGTGTCCGTACTGTGGAAATGACTTGCCACACACGGGGGAGTGCCCTGCAAAGACGAGAGTCTGCGGACGGTGTGGCACACCGGGACACTTTGCAAGAGTGTTCAGGGCCTCAACCCCAGTGGCTGCGTCGAGGGGGCCAGCGAGGTCAGTCAGGGGCAATGCCCAGCAAGTGAGGGGTGTGTCGTCAATTGAGCATGGCATGCAAGATCTGAACATCGCGGAGGAGGAAGAAGAAGAGGAGGAAATCTTTTTCATCTCGAGCATAGCTACCGGGTGAAGGCAGAGAAGGCAGCTGACGTGCATGGTGAACATTGGCGATGTGCCAACCCCAGTCTTGATAGATACAGGGGCATTGGTATGTGTGCTGGCCGCTGAACACTATGAGGCTCTCCGGGGTCCTCCCAAGTTGGAGGAGTCCAAAGCCCGGATATACTCCTTCGGAGGGGACACGCCACTGCAGATTCAGGGAGTCTTCGTAGCCCCGGTGTCACACAGGCTGAACAAGATCAAGGCGAGGTTCTTTGTGACGAGTGTGGGCCCGCACTCCCTATTGAGTTGTGCCACTTCCGAAGCCCTCGACATCGTGCACTTCACTCTGGCAGTGTACTACACAGACATTGATCGCCTGCTGCAACGGTTCAAAAGCATCTTTCAAGGGGTAGGAAAGCTGAAGGGTGACCCCATCAGACACCACATTGACAGGTCCGTAAGGCCGATGGCCCTCAAGCATCGAAGAATCCCGTTCCACCTGTCTCGCCCATATTGGTGGCACCAAACCCCAAGCAAGTAGGGGCCGTCCGCATCTGCGTGGATATGAGACTGCCAAATGCCACCATTAAGAGGGAGCGTCACCTGACGCCCACGCTGGACGAAATAGTGGCCGAGTTGCAAAGGGGCAAAAGTCTTCTCCAAGATTGATCTGAGGTCGGGGTACCACCAGCTAGAACTCCACCCAGAGTAGCAGTACATTACGCCTTTACGACCAATGAAGGGCTATATCAGTTTAAAAGACTCAGTTTTGGTGTCTCGTCAGTGGCGGAAGTCTTCCAGAACGTCACCCGGGAGCCCTCGCGGAACTCAAAGGAGTCATAAACATGTCGGACGACATCCTGGTTTTCACACAGTCAGAGTCTGAACACCTGAAGAGACTGGAATGTGCCTTGGAGAGACTTAAAAGTTTGGGGCTGACCCTGCACCGGAAGAAATGTGAATTCCTCAAGGACTGCATAGAGTTTTTCGGGTTCATATTCCAATGCTGGGGCATATCGCCCGACCCAGAGAAGGTGAGAGACATTCGAGAGGCGGCCCCGCCCGAGTCACCAGCAGAGATAAGAAGCTTCCTCGGCATGGTGAACTATTGTGGAGGGTTCATCCATGACCTGGCATCACTGTCAGAGCCTTTACAGGCCCTGACGAGGAATGAAGTTGCATGGGCATGGACGTCTAAGGAACAAAAGGTGTTTGCCGAGATCAAGAATGCTCTATCGGGCCAGGAAACCATGGCGTACTTTAGCCTGGATAGGAAATCCGAGATAGTTGTGGATGCCAGCCCGGTGGGGTTGGGTGCGGTGCTCATACAAGCAGCCTCTCAGGGGCTCATGCGTCCAATTGCATATGCCAGCAAGGCACTCACAGAAACAGAAAAACAGTACTCCTATATCGAGCGGGAGGTCCTAGCTATCCAGTGGGGCTGCAAGCACTTCAGGATCTACATTCTGGATAAACCGGTTGTAGTGATAACTGACCACAAGCCGCTGATTCCTATCATGGCGGGTGCCTCCTCTAAGCCTCTGCCACGCATCGAGAGGTGGATGCTGTCGCTGATAGAATATGGGATCAAGCTGCAGTATCGCCCGGGCACCCATAACCCTGCGGACTACCTGTCCAGACATCCGGGGGTCGGGCACCCCCAAGACACGGCCGAGGTGGTGGACTGCATCGAGATGGTGCACAACGTTGTGGAGGTGGTCATGCCGGTGGCCCTGGCGTGCCAGGAGATTGCGGACACCTCGAATGAAGATGAGATGTTTTTGATCATTAAGGAGGCCATGGACAGCGGGGAGTGGAGAGAGGTGCTTGCCAACAATGCCAGGAGGGAGACAGGGGCCCAAAGAGACCTCCAAGCACTGTGGAAGGTGTGCAAGAAGCTCTCGGTTGCGGAGGATGGCCTTCTGTTGAGATGGCGCCAGATCGTCATCCCGAGAGCCTTGGTGATGAAAGTGCTACAGCTGGCTCACAAAGGACACCAGGGAATCGCAAAGATGAAGGCATGCCTAAGACTGAAGGTGTGGTTACCGGACCTGGAGAAAAGGGTGGACAAGTTTGTGCGCTCATACGTACCTTGCCAATTGGCCAGTCCAGTGGAAAGGGGACCACCAATCAGAGCGATGGAAAGAAGTGAACAGCCGTGGGGGACGGTGCATGCCGACTTCGGATCCACAGGCAGAGGGCTGTACTTTCTCACAGTGGTCGACCAATGGTCACGGTATCCCGAGGTGAAGCTGGTAGAGTCAACGGCCAGCGACCACACCATCCTGGCACTGGAGAAGATGTTTGCCACCCACGGGTTCCCAACTGAACTTTGTTCGGACAACGGCCTGCCTTTCCAGGGGCAGCAATTCGCCAGGTACTGTGAGGAAAGAGGGATCACACACCGGAAGGTCACCCCACTATGGCCCGGGGTGAATGGTGAGGCTGAGCGCTTCATGTGGACACTCAATAAGGTCTTACGAATCTTGTTGGATGGGGGAAGGGAATTACGCCAAAACATCTTTGAATCCCTGCGAGAGTACTGCACAAACCCCCATCAGTCCACCGGGGTCACGCTGACCGAGGCCCCATTCAAGCAGTGCCCCCAGAGGATTGCTGCCAGAAGTGGAGGGGCGCTGCCCAGGGGTGATTGACAATAACCGTGCACGTGCAGAGCGTGTGGTCAAGAACGAGCGGGAAAGTGCCCACAGGAACCTGCCTGAGAAGACGATCATGGTAGGGGACACTGTGAACAGAAGGCCGGAGGGGAAGCTGGCACTCCCGTATGAGGCCGTATGAGGCCCAGCCGCTAGGGGTGACCCACATCAAGGGGTCCATGGTCACAGCGGCCAATGCAAGAGGAACCATCACGCGGAACATCTCGTTCTTCAAACGGATTGAGGCCTCACCACCTCCCGTACCACCGGAGGCATCATTCCTGGGACCAGGACCGCCACCGAGGGAGGAAGACCCTCCAGAGGTCCCAGGGACACCAAGACCACCTCGATAGGAGTCCCGTGAGGGTCGACAGTGCCTGCAGAGGTTCCAGGATTTCATCATGGACTCAGCCTCCTAGGAGGTCGAGAACTGTTGTGGTGTTCCCAGGTTGTGTGTGTTACTTGTTAATGTTGGACTTGTTCATTGTTTGGGGGAAAAGGAGGGATGCTGCATAGTACATACGCATTGTGCGCATATCCGAGCCTCGTTCCGGGCCGCACATGCGCGTTGTTAATAAAGGAGGTCCCGCATGACAGTTGCAAACGGGACCCCGTACCAGCAACACGCGGCCCTTGTGTGTTCCTGTATGCATGCATGCAAGCATGTGTGTGCATGCGAGGGGTCTGGGGGTCACACGCCACCTCTAACACTAATCATCCTTCCCATAACTAAACTGTGTCTCATTAGCTGCCACTACACTTTGATAGACTAGATTAAATGGTTTCTTATGGAGTTATTCCTAGTAATACATACAAGTTAATTTTGAAGTATTGGGTCTGGTGGGACGTGTATTCAATGTCAAACTCAATGTTGCATGGCCACTACAAGGAGATAGTCATTCATTTGACTCTTTCAGTGGAGTCTGTGTTGTTAAAAAATAATCTACCATTCTACCACTTGAATTGTAAAGACACCTAAATATCAACGGACACAGGCCAATTTACCATTGCTAAACACCAATTACTCAACAGATGTGCCCATAGTTTTCTGAATGTGCTTGATGTATTTACTTTAGTAAAGATGGAGGGATAATAAACATTACTCTATTACCTTTGCCACAGTAGGGGAGAGAATTCACATTAGAGCCCCTTATTATGATTATGTTTGATGCTTCCAAAAACCACATTAGTCACCTGCTTATGCGTACAAAATGTAGGTGATCAAGCGGATCATGTTTATTAAAAATAAACAATTCTTCAGCATTTCCCCCATTTCCATGGACCTTTTTCCATGTTATGTTATGTTAAATGATTTTTAATACTTCCCACTATCACCATCTACGTGGTCGCTTGGTGCTCTGGCGGATCTGTAAAGTCAGGGGGTGGGGTGTGACCATCAAGCTTTTCAATTGTAATTCCCTTCTTAGCTACAGTTAAGAGTCCACCCCAGGTCTACCTTTAGAACCTTTGTTGGCCGCTTCATCTATCTGGGATAAAACCAGCAATCGGAGGACTTCCACAAAGCCAGGTTTCCTTTATCCATATTGTTCTAGAAGCGTGCCAAATGAAAAACCTTTGGTCATCAAAAGGCTATGCCCATGAATGTTCAATGAGAGAATGATAAGTGAGTGTGTTGTATTACTAGGTAATAGGTATGGGATGAGATATCAGTGTTGGTTGCAGGAAAGAAGGCAATCATACACAACTGTGAGTTTGTACCATTGATTTCTGGACTCTTTCATGAAATACTATTCTGGGAAGGATCATTTTAATTTCAGCACACTTTTAGATTGTCTATTCCTTACAACTGTTAGGCACTGTGTCTTAGCTGGTGATAGTCATTTAAGTAATTTCCATTTAAGTAATGATCAGCTTATTCCCAATGTCCCACTACCACATACCATCAGGTTGCTTGCAAGATACATATCATAAATGACTTTGGTTCTATTTGAAAATGTTTGCCAGTCCAAATGTATTCTTGTGAAAAAGTAGTCAGCAAAACATAGCTTTCAAAAATTAGTAATTATACTCAAGTAATGTGTGAAAATGTTGCTATTGATAAGTTCACTTTAAAACTCTACTTTCAAACACTCAAAATTACAACACTGTGACCATAACAAGCCACCAACCCTTTATGAGGCAGGCAATAACCAGTCCTCCACAACCACCCTATCCCTAACCCTTACTCTAACACTAACTGCAGCTCTTCTCCTACCTAACACCTCAGTGCTCCAAAGCATCCTATTTGCCTATGACATGATACAAACTATCAATAGCAAATGAATGTTGACCCTAGGTTTAACCCCATCATTAGCCTGCCACAAATTCCATAGCCCTTACCTTAACCCACCTAATCTTAGGCTTACACTAACCTGAACTCTACTCTACTCTATAGGTTTACCCCAACCCCTTTATCCCAACCCAAACATGACCAGCCATTCCTGACCTCTATATTCCTTTCTTTAACTCTAACACAAATGCTAACTCTGTTCCCCATAGCCTTAGCATTACCCCTACCCTAACATTTACCCTGTCTTGACTACCCTAACCCCTAATTTATTTATGTATTTATTTATTTGCATTTGTATAGCGTACAGCTGCCCGGGGGCATCGTGGCGCTGAAAAGGAAGGCTTACTTAGTAAATGTCATGTAAAATTGCTTGGAATACAACAGGTAAGTTTTGTGGGTGTGGTTTACAAGCGCAGCATCCAAAAATAACAGGAGGTCAGAGCATATATCCGATACATCACCTTGAGGTACCTAGTTTACATTCAGTAAAGCTATCATGCGTCAATGCGTTTAGACAATACATCACATAGAGGCACCCCTACAGGCCTAACAATCAAGCGGAGGGTGTGCATCTGGGGAGTGTGGGTGTAGTTTAGTTGAATAGAGTGGTTTTTAGCAGAAGGCAGGGTATGACTTATCATTCCTTTGTGCAGTAGGAAGGGCGTTCCACTTTTTGGGTGCCAGATGTTGGAAGCTAGAGCCTTTGCATCTTTTGAATGTGGGTATAAATGTCTGATTAGTCAGGTGAGATCTAGTCGGTCTGGTGGAAACATTGAGGGTGCTCCTTTCAGATAGATAGGGTGGGCGTCTGCGGAGAGGCATCTGTGGGTGATGGCCATGGATTTGAAGAGAATGCGATCTTTTATTGGCAGCCAGTGGGCGTCTTTCCTGGCCTGGGAGATGTGTTCCCTTTTTGGAATGCTCAGAGCTGCTCTGAGGGCATTGTTCTGGGTGACTTGCATTTTCTTAGGTTTTTTTGTCGACGTGCCTAGGAAGAGGGCATTACAATAATCCAATTTGGTGCCTACTGTGGCTCTGGCTATTGACAAGCAGTTTTCCGTGGAGAGAAATGGTTTCACAGCATTGATTATTTTGATGGTGAGTGCAGCGGAGGATGCTATGACATTGACCTGCCGTGACATAGACATTGTGGAGACAAGGTAAACTCCTAGAGTTTTTACTGCAGCTGAGACTGGAATGGTGGAGTTGTCTATGATAAAGGTTTTGTATTGGGATGGGAGTTTGTTTAGCATTTCTTTGGTGCCAACTATGAGGATCTCTGTTTTATCTCCATTTAAGCAGAGGCCATTGGCTGCCATCCAGGTTTGGATGACTGTGTAGATCTTTGTTAGTGCCGCAGCATCCTGTTCATAGATGCCTGTGAGGTAGAGTAGGACTTGGGTATCGTCGGCATAGTTGGTGTAGGCTATGTCTCAACGATCCAAGTCATTGAAGAGCGGGAGGGTGAAGATATTATATAGTGTAGGGGCTGTGCATGAGCCTTGTGGGACTCCACAGTGGATGGTGGTAGGGGTGGTGCATGCTGAGTCAGAGAAGACTTTCATGAGTCGAACTTCGAGGAAGGATGTGACCCAGGAGATGGTTTGCGGCGAGAAGTGGGCTTTGTTTTTTAGTTGCGTGCCTAGGATGTCATGGTTGACCAGATCGAAGGCAGCGGATAGGTTGAGCAGGAGTAGGAGAGCTGGTTTGCCTTTGTCCATGATGTTGTTAAGTTGTATTTTGAGGTCGAGTAGTGCGGACTCGGTCCCGTGTCCAGGGCGGAAACCAGATTGTCTTTTACCTAGGATGTGATATTCTTCAAGGTATTGCTGGATTTTAATGTAGGTCACCTTGTCCAGAATCTTAAGCAGGAAGGGGACGGTGGTGATAGGTCTATAATTATTGGCATTTTCAGGGTCTAGAGTGGTTTTTTGAGCAGTGGGTGCACCCATGCTTCTTTTAGGCTGTCCGGGACTGAGTTGGAGTTGAAGGAGGCCTTGATGAAAGATTTGAGGAATGGTGTGAGAGTTTCCACGCAGTCTTTAATTACTTTGGCAGGGCAGGCGTCGCCTTTGCAGTTGGAGGGCTTGATTTTGTTCACGATTTCCATTACCTCTAATTCAGTGACTTGTCTTAATTTGAAAGGTGTGGTAGGTTTGACTGTGGCCTCAGACATTGTTTCAGCGTGAGAGGCTGACTGGATGTGCTGAGTGAGGTTTTTATGGTGAGTCAGGATTTTTTCCTGAAGGAGCTCAATTTTTTTCAGGAGGGCGGACTGTTTGGTGTTGCACCAAGCTTCATCTTTGACGATCTCTTTAGATTTAGTGGCTGGTATGGATAGTTCCCTGTATATGGCAAAGAGTTCTTTTGATTCTGAGCTGGCATTGGAAATTCTGTTATTGTAGGATGTGGACTTGGCTGCAATGATGGCCTTTTTGTATTCTTTGGCAAGTGATTTATAAGAGGATAGTGAGGAGGCGCTGGGGGAGTTTAGCAAAATGTTGAGTGCTTGATGTTTTTTAGTGCTTAGTTCTTTTAGATCTGCGTAGAACTAGGAGTTGGTGTGTTTGATATTTTTGGCTTTTTTCTTTTGGAGAGGGGCAATGGTGTCTATTGCCGTGCTGATGGTGGATTTGTAGATATCCACCAGTATTACTGGGTCAGGGGTGGTAGGAAGGTTGTTGATTAGTGTGTCTAGGTGTGGTAGGATCCTTTCTTTGGTAAGGTCCTTGGCGCTTCTGGCCATGGCTGGTGGCGTGGGATTGTTTTTGGCTGTGCTGGTAGGGGTAGGGATGAAGAAGTGAATGAGTGCATGGTCAGACCATGTGGTGGGCGTGATAGAGCTAATGTCTATGCCACAGTTATGATCTGCTACCCAGTCAAGAGTGTGACCTTTGCAGTGTGTAGGTGAGTGTATTCTTTGGTCAAAGCCTAGTTCTTGAAGTGCTTGGGCTAGTGCTGAGGAAGGTCAGTTCTTTTGGTCATTGTATCCCAAGTTGAGGTTGCCTAAGAGGATAGTTTTGGTAGTGTTTTTTAGATTATCTGCTAGCAGGTGCATAAGGTTTTCATGGAAGTCCGCCATGGGACCTGGTGTGCGGTAGACTGGGTTGATGGTAATGGTGGTGTTGGATGATAGTGAGATCTTAACGGTGTGGGAGTGTTGTTTCCTAGTTCAGCAGGGGATTGCCTTATATCTAGGTGATCCTTGACTATGAGGGCTACTCCCCCACCTGTGGTTAGCAGTCTGTCCTGTCTGAGGATGGTGTATCCTGGTGGCATGGTTAGGGAGATAGCAGGCCTAGTGGCAGAGTGAAGCCAGGTTTCAGTGATGGCTAAAATGTCCAGGTCAAGGTTGGTAAGAAGGTTGCAGATTTCTATGGCAAGAGCTGGTAGGGTTCTAGCATTGATCAGGGCACGGTTATAGGTCAAATGTTCAAAAACAAAAGGCTCAAATGCCTTTTTTTGACAGTAAAAGGACTGAAAAAAAGAATCACATTTTTTTAACTTTCTTTATGGGGGGGTTCCCCCCTGACCCCCCGTTTTCCTTTTATAAAAAAGTCTTGTATACATGCTAAACTAAAAAAATATAGAAATAAATAAATTTAAAAAATGTGATCCTTTTTTTCGGTCCTTTTACTGACAATCAAAAGGTCATTTGTTCCTTTTGATTCGAACATTTGACCGGACACCTCAGGGCACATTGTAGGTTAGGTGGGGGTGGTAGGGTCGCTTTATCGTTTTTGATTTTGGGTGCTTTTCTTGTGGTGGAGGGGGGTATGAACTTGGGTGGGCGGTGTGCATTCTGGTTAGTGTGCTGTGCGTTACCATGGTTGGCCTGTGAGGTTTTGTGCCGATGCCTGGAGCGGAGGCCAAGAGTTTGGTTTCTGCAACTGGTATTTCTAGGTAGTGTTGTGTGAGTAGTGAGTTTTGTGTGGGTGACTTGGGGGTTAGGTTGAGTGAAGAAGGATGGGAGTAACGGGGTGGGAGGGATGAGCATGGATGGGGGCATGATGCCGCTTTAGTCATGTTGAGAGGCTGTGGTGCAGGACGGCAGCAGTGACTTGTTTTGGACATGGGCGTAGTAGCAATAGTGTTTGTGGGGGCCATCATTAGCTTGGAGTATAGGCCCGGCAGTAATCACTTGTGAGAGTATGGGTGGCTGCCGTTGATTCTAGGCATAGGGCGGCAGCAGTCAATTGGGCAAAGAATCATTAACAATCAATTGTAGCAGAGCGGCAGCAGCCAATTTGCGACAGTAATCAATTGGCGGCAGTAATCAATTGGGGCCAAGACATCAGCAATCAATTAAGGCAGAGGGCGGTAGTAATCAATTGGGGGCAAGACATCAGCAATCAATTAAGGCAGAGGGCGGCAGTAATCAAATTGGCAGCAGTAATCAACTGGGGCAAGACATCAGCAATCAATTAAGGCAAAGGGTGGCAGTAATCAAATTGGCGGCAGTAATCAATTGGGGGCAAGACATTAGCAATCAATTAAGGCAGAGGGAGGCAGTAATCAATTGGCAGCAGTAATCAAGTCAGTTGTAGGAATGAAGGCGGCATTATATTAGTTCTGGGCAATGGGTAGTGGTTCACGAAGTAAACTGCAGAGTGCAGGTTAGAAAGGGGAGATGCGGGTACCCTATGAGAGGATATGATGGGTGATTATAGGCGCGGCGTGGGGGGCCCCTCTGGCCCGTAATGGCACGGACAGGCGAAGACAGGCCTGGCCCTTGCTCCGTGGCCCTTCCTATGCCGGCTCACGCCTTCCGGTGAGGCTGTGGCAAGGAAGTTGATCGTTGGGCCAATGGGCGTCGGGTGGTGTAACTGGTTGCCTAGTAACCGGTCAACATCAAAGCAGTGGCCATTTTGGCGGCGCTGTATCTTTCTATGCTCCACGCAGGATTCAAATGGAGGCGAAGGGCAAAAATGGATGTAGTGGGCACACATCTTGGAGAAAGGTGTCGGAGGGGGCAACCAAACTCCAACATTATCATCCCTCACAACTACCCCTAAGCCTTAGCCTAATCGTAACCATAAACTTTACTCTTACTGTAAACCCTAGCCTTAGCCTATCCTAACCCAGACCAGAGAATCGAAAAAGCCCTCCACACCCTCATTAATCCTAATATATACCCTACACGTTACTACATTGTTGGCTACGTGTTATCTTCACTTTTTATTTACAATTTGCTTGCCAACATTTTCATAGCAAAGGTCATTTTACCTCGATGTTTGCACTGACTACATTCTGTCTGGAAGCATTTCACTGGACACCCTATTTTTGTGTAAAGCCTTCCTTTTGTTCAAGCACTATTATGATTAGTGTTTGATTAAAATTCACCTTTGCTCATCTTCAATTATTCAGATAACTATTTGGCTTGGTAAATATATTCACTGTGAATTACTCCCAAAAATGGTATAAATGTATAACGTTGCTTTGATTGTGAGAATGTTGATCACCTGAATCAAAGCGGTGCCCAAAGAACAAGGTGATAAATGGTTTGTCACACACCCTAAGTCATCAATATCCCAGTTCAGATTCTCCATTCTGTAGAGGATATGTTTGTATGTAACACATAGGGAACACTCTAAGGTATTGGGAATGCAATAGATGTGTTAAAAACTCTACCTCTTTGGTTGATGGGCAGGACTGTGATATGCAAAATAGTTATCCTGCTGAGATAACTATATGTTTGTTGATAATATGTTCTACATAATTTTAAAAAAGTATTTTTCAAGATGATGGACTCCAAAATAACAGAGTTTCTTTAGTCTAACAGACAATGCAAGGTGGTATTGCCTACCATACAAAGACCTTATATGGAAGGCAGATTTGCCCATCCTGATTTTGAGCTTTATTTTTTGGCTACCCAACGGCAATACACCACACAGGAATGATTCACCAGAAGGCAAAGTTAAATTGTTGGTTAAGGATTTGCTGAATTATAGTGAAGGGATTGAGCTACTAAGGGATGGTGTGGGCCAAAGGGGCAATTCAGGTATACTATGTATTGTTCATTTGAAATGGGGAAGGGCACTGGCAAATAATGTTTGTCTTAAATATTGCTACACATCCATAGGTCTCATAATGCTGAAATAACAGAAGACATTTTTTATCCCACAGAGTGGTACTCAATTTATTGACCTCGGAAAGATAAAAGGTTGAGTTGACCCTGCCAGGATCTGAACCTGCAACAGCAGGCTACACACAGACATTAGGGGTGAGTGCCTAGCATACTGCGCTATCTGATCAGCGTGATTGAGAGGTTAGTGGCGTATAGCTTAGACTTAACCTTTGGTGCTGAAAGTATTATCCTGAGCATATTTAAAAATATGGGTATACCCGCTTTGATACAGGCGAATGTAGGTCATTGGGAGATCTATTTATTGAGGGCATCCATTTGCCAGTGGACAGAGGGAGATGACATGCCAGTGGATACATTCTTGAATTATGCAGGATTGCCTCAAAGGTTCGCTGAATTATGGCAGAGCATACCGACCGAACCAGAACCCACTCCATTGCTGTCAATGATTTTACACTTTTATTCAAAGGGACTGAAAAGGGGTCATATCAAAGATGAATAGGACTTTAAAATAAGATTTATAGGACTTTAAGAAACGGAAGACCCCGTCTGAACCTAACAGTGAAAAATAAATGGGAATATGGCTTGGGTTACTTGATATCAGATAAGGAAAAATTTAAAATGTGTGAACACACGAAAAAGGTATACATGAACGTTACGTTGAAATGGATGAAATTTAATTTACTGCATCGATTAGCCAGCCAACCTGCAAGGCTACATAGTGTTACTCCAAAATGATCCCACACATGTCCTAGATATCAACAGTATTTTGCCGGATTCTGGCATATGATATGGGAATGCCCAATAATTCAAACTTACTGGAGTGAGGTGGTGGGTAAGATTAATATTTTAATACATGATTTCTACAAGTGTGATCCCTATTCCTGCTTACTGTGAAGACTGTTAGGACATAAGATAAATACAAACAAGAAGAAATGTTCACAGATGGTGCTTTTATTGGCTAAAAGGAGGATTGCAATTTCATGGAAATGTCCAAGGGGCCCACTGGTGTCTCAATGTAAATTGGATATTAAAAGATGGAGCAAATGGAAATGGACATTTTACATACTACTAAAGCGATGAAATCAGAAGATTGCATTTTGAGTGGCTGGGGACAACTCTTAAATGTCCTCACTACTTCTCCTGATACTACATCTCTGTGAAAAGGGCAGGTCTAAGTCCGAAATAGGGTATGTGAATAAATTGGTGATGATTTTACACTGTTTTGACCTTTATTGACGATTGCTGGTGGGGTAACAATGATTCCCCCTTCTACAGTACATGCTACGAAATGTTAGATATAATATATACGAGACTGGCTGGGTAAAAACATGTTACTGTATTGTTCACAGACACAAAAGGCTATTGTTTCTGTTTATGCATCTCTGAAAGTCATGATTTTTTGGTTTGTTAATTATTTTTGTTGACAAACTCAATAAAGTATTAAAAAAACAACAATATCCCTGTCAAAGGAATCTAAATCTTTCTACCAAGTGTTGTTAGTGACAGTTCTTACACTTGGTGTTTACTGATAATCCTCATTGTGAGGCAAGCAAGCTAAGGGCATGCCAGACGTCAATTGGGCTACGGTTATTTCCTTTCTTAGGTCTCTCATGTTGGAGTTAATCAAACTATCACTTGACGTGTGATCTCAAACCCACATTACACTCAAGTCATGAGAAGGAACCAGTGCAAGACTGATTGTTCTCTAATGCCAAGGCTAATCCCTGTGCCCAAATTGATAGTTATTATTATGCTCTCAGGCTTATGGATAAGCTTATTGACACCCTGAGTGTTGGGTCCAATGGAGGTAAGTGTTCTATCTTCTAATGTGCTATAAGGATCTCTTTGTAGTGCATGCTCAGGCTTTCTCTTCTTTCAGTGTTGTTTCAAAATGACTGCTGCATTGTAGGGTTGAGAATTGGTTAACGTGCCTACTCAGGCCTGTGCACTACCACTAAACCAGCAGTGATCCCAATTATAAAGGTGGAACAGGTTCAACACGGGATTGTGTACATCCTTTGCTATTTTAGGTAGCAAAGATCAAGAGAAGGCTATACTCTACTCTTCAAGAAGGGTGGCAACAAAAGCAATCATAATAACATTAGTACAGTGGTGAAAATAAAACAAGGCACAGCCAGGATTCCATAAAAGTAAGATCTTTAAATAAACTAAGAAAAATGTACACTGCCAATACAACGATCATTGGCCCACCCGTGTAAAGGTAAATGAACAAAAAGCAAAACTTAAAAATAAAAGGGCATTCTGGGTTTTTAGACAGAGGAGCTCAAGGAAGGATTTCAACTGCTAAATGTCAAAGTTATTGGAAATGTTTTTGAAAAGGTTAGAGCAGGGAAAGGGTCTTAAATGCTGCTATGCTCCTCTGAGGCAGACCAGGAACAGGGCCACGTCAAATACGTTTATTTGTTATAATTCATGTCTCTAAAACGTCGTGCTAGGATTTCCAGAATTGAAGCAGAGCCAGGAGTATGGACACTTTAAGCACTGAGCATTTAAGACATGAAAGCAAGATTTTCTGTCATCACTATGGACCATAGGTGGGAGCATTCACTGACCTTCTATTATGACCCCCAGGAGGATAGCTCAGGGACAGCGTGCTCGCTTTGGAAGCAAGACGACGAAGCAACACAGGTTCGGTCCCTGGGTGCGCACTTAGAAAACCTCTGGGTATTTAACCGTGTTATAAAATATGCAACTAAAACAACAACAACAAAAAAAAAATTAGGCAACTAACAATTCCTGTTACAGTGCCTCTGTGTGAGCGCTTTAAAAATGCATAATAAATAAATAAAATTTAACGGGAAAAGAATCTTCACAGGGCACCCAACTTGCTAAAGGAAAACACATTGGAAATGTAGTACAATTCATTTAGCTTTTCAGAAAAAAAGTCAACCACGAAGTATGTTCAAGCTTTCAGTCCTTCTGCAAATCAGTATAGCAAGCTGCCCTCCTGTGCTGTGCCACCCCGTGTTCTTCTGCTGTAGCCCCCCTTATATGACTATTATATGTGCTGCTCACATAGCATGAAAAGGAAGGTTACACACGACCACATACCTGATGTTGAAATTACCGGCATGATGGTGTAAATGTGACATAGTATGCAGTTCTCTAAAATGGTCTAAAACACATCTGCTGAACGAAACATTTGTAACAAATGGATCGGTAATGTTTATGCATCGTTTTAAAAGAAACACACTCGAAACATATGTGACCTTGGCATTTTTTTTTTTGAAAATGTACCTACTGACTTCCATCAAAGAGCTGTAACTGCTGGTGGCCGTCTCATCTCATCTGACCTCTCTCAAACATTAACTGGCATTGCTTTGCACTGCTGTTTTTGGCCCTGAGTGGCTGTTGGTTTCAAGAATAATCATACTTAATCATGGATCACAGCGGAATGCCTTCATCTGATGTTTATGTTAAATAATCATTCAAGGTCAGAAAGCCCAATGAAGGAGGGGGATATCAAAAATACCAATTATATTATCAACAGATGACTCGTGATGATTTAATGGCAACCAGCAGCTAATGGCACGGCAATGCATTTAAGCCGAGGACAGAAACGCATCTTCCATCTGTTCTCTATCGTGTGTGATTGATAACTAGCTCATCGTTGAAAGCATATTGTTGAATCAAGATTTTTACTATGATATGAATTGCTGGGCACGTTTTTTTGTGTGTGTGTGTGTGTGTAGTTAGTGCCGCACACGCAAACAGACAGTTCTAAAGAAAGCAGCGTGAGAGGCGCGTAGGGAACATATTCAGGGAATTGACTTCTCACTGGTATGACGATCGGGGTTATGCCATGTATCCTCTATCGTCTGTTCGTGGTTTCTACTTTATGTATGCAGCCGCTTGTCATTCTGTCCTTTGCTATGTATCTCTAGCGCTCGAAAGCAAGCATGGCTCAAGTGGGCAACAAACGTGCACTTAACATACGCCCCCGCAACCCAGACTACACATTTGAGAAAGAAGCTTTAAAAAATATAAAAGTTATTTACAAAAAAAAATGGAAAAGGCAGTTTCGGCCTTTTTTCCCCCTTCATTTTTCAATAGACAAAAAAAGGTACATTTTTGCCAGACAATGCAGCCCGAACCGCTGCATAGATTTGGACCAGGTTTGAAACAACTTGGGCATGAAGCGTTGACTCGCAATTCTTTTGTGACTTAGGCTTATTTCGTCCAGTACATTTTAATGTATTTGATGGAGAATGGGGTGCCCTTATCCTAAAGAGATAGCTATATATATGCCCGGATACCTTGAGTATCTGGGTGTTTAGGGTTTTTATACAAATGAAAGTCACCATAAGTTTTTTTTTTTCTGTGTGTGAGATTGATGCGGTTATACCCCAGGTTTTAAAGAGGGTATAACAAACAAAAAAACATGTCATTTGCAGGAAAACAAATCATACAAATGCCACAGGCCAGAGGTGAGGGAAGGAAAGAGGACAAGTGAAATTTGGTGGTTGGAGGGGTGCTAGGGGACCAAGTTTGCAAAACATAGCTCAGACATTTGCTGCATACCCTTGGTTATAACCTGGGGTGTAACCGCAGCTAGCTGACATTTCAACTGAAACATCGACACAGAAATGGCAAGTGTTGTAGGGGGAATGGGAGACGGGAGGTGAGGAAGCCATCAGGGGAGTTGAGGGAGCAGGCACACAATAGGGGACACTTGTTGAGGGTCTGAGTGCGAAGGAAAGCATATTTGTTTGTGCTTTTTCCGAAAACCATGGGTGATGAGTACAGCTAACCAAGGGTATAACCAAGGGTATCTGTAGTTCTGTACAGGCGGTTATGGAAATTATATATTTTTACAGCTATAGTGACACTGGGGGTGTAAAATCACTGGCCATGGACATGATTGTGTTTTATAGTACAGAGTGTGCGTGGCTGAGTGGGCATTAAATACCGTGGG
The DNA here is from genome assembly GCF_040938575.1 of Ambystoma mexicanum. Lineage (NCBI taxonomy): Eukaryota > Metazoa > Chordata > Amphibia > Caudata > Ambystomatidae > Ambystoma > Ambystoma mexicanum. Next base: position 974,833,899 of record NC_090922.1, read on the forward strand.
CACAGCCAAAGGCACACTTTGGCACACTAGCTATGGCCAAAAGCCATGGCTTGTGGCCCGTTTGTGTTTTAAAATATACAGTAGGCACGGCTACATGGATTGTGTTCTGAAAAATATGTAGTGGTCTGGTAGTGTTTTAAAATGGCTAATGGCTAGTAATCAGGTAGCGACTTAAAATATACAGTGGGGAGGGCCAGAGACTCTGCCCACTGGCCATGTCTAGTGGTCTCATAGTGTTCTAAAATGGACAGTGGGCCCAGCCAAAGGCAAGTACGTCCTGTCCTGTTTTAAATTTGTTTGAGATTTGAGAAATTTGTTTGAGAAAGTACTCCATTGTGCTGGGTGAGTGACAGGGCACCCGGGGATAATTTATTTTATTTCCTTGTACTCGCCATGCATGGCGCTTGGAAGTTGCCTGGCTTCCTTCTATCAGACACGCTTTTGCAGTATGTTTCCCATTCCCTTTCCCTGACAATAAAGAATAATGGTGGAAGTACAGAGGACAGGCACAGCGGGCGAGGGCTCAGTACGCCAAAGTCATGCCAAAGTCAAGTCCATCTGTGCTCGTCCAAATGCACTCTGTGCCAAGGGCCGACACATTAGTAAGTAAGCCTTGTATTAGATGGCCAAGAGAGGAACTACTGGCACTAGCTCTCGGCTCATCTGTGCCCGATTTGGGAGATCGGATAATACCTCTTCAGTTTTGCCCTGTTAAATCTCTTACTGGCTTGTTGATTAACGCTTGTTCCCTGGTTCAGACTTGTTAGCGGAGTTGGCCCCCGATGTGCTATGTGTCACAGAGACATGGTTTATTGTCTCTGGCCCGGCACTTGTCCAACTTCTCTCTGATTCACATAACATTAGAACGCCAATTAGGACAAGCTGGGGGTGGGACTGTGGTGATTGTCAAATCCAGCTCTTCTGCTAGCCTTATTCTCCTGACCCATTCTATAAAGATGGAGGCTATTTTAGTAAAAGTTGCCATTTCTACTCATCTTATTCGACATATATTGGTGGTTTACTGCCCTCATGGAGCAGTTGGCTCGTCTGTGACTTATTTTTGACTTTGTCACTGACTTGGAACTCAGATATCCTCACCTAGTTGTAACAGGTGATTTTAATTTGCATTTTAACTGCCCTAGTGCTATGGCTGAGAATCAATTCTTTGAAGCTATGAAGGACATGGGCCTGGCACAATTAGTGTCTGCTCCTACGCATTTAGCCGGTAATACACTTGACTTAGTTTTTGCCAGAGATTCCCTAGCTACTGTTTTGCCTCATTTCCCTATTCTATGGTCAGACCACTTAGTGGTACCCTTCCTGATTCAGGTCCAGAGAGTTCAGACCCCTGTTGAAGCTAAATACCAACGTAGCTGTAAATGGTTAAAAACTTTGAATGCTGATATTGTTTCCAGCATCCAGGCACAGTGCCAAGCAGTGGGTTCAATAACCTTCTCTACATAAACAACATTTTTTCACTAGTGTAGCTGGTACGCTAGCCTCGCTCACTCTTCGGAAGCTGAGGGGTCACCCCTCTCAGCCTTGGTTCTCTGATGAGCTGAAGTCCTTACGAGCAAAAAAACGGCAGACTGAGAAAAGTGGAGGAGAACTTATTTCACTGGTAATAAGTCAGCATTTTACTCTATATGTAGCATTTACCATCTAGCTATCCAGATGGCTAAAGGCACCTATTAAACAGGTACGTTCACCCTCTTCCCCACTGGATACTGCCACCTTCTCAGTTGAGGATGTAGAGCTTGCAGCTAGAAAACTAAAATCTACCTCTTCCTCAGATGCCACCCCCTTGAGGATTTTGAAAGATATTTCTCCTACTATCTCCATATGGCTGACAGAAGCGGTTAACAATTCTTGCCGATCTGGGCTCAAGCAGGTGGTTGTTATTCTGCTTCTGAAAGAGCCTTCATTAGATCCTACATCCCGGACAAATTTCCAACCTATCTCTTTTCTTCCGTTCTGTATGAAATTAATGAAATCTCTTGTATCTCCCCTGCTTATGTCTTTTCCTGAGTCCCCTTCCTTGCTTAATCCATTTCAGTCTGGTTTTCGCCCGGGTTGCGGGACAGAGAGCGCCCTGGCTTCTGTGTACGATGACCTGTGTCGGCTGGCCGATGAGGGGGAACAGGAGCCCTTATTCTATTAGATTTATTGGCCGGGTTTGATACAGTGGACCATCAGGTGCTATTGGATCGTTTGGCTGTGGCAGGTCTGTCTGGTCAGGTTCTGGATTGGTTTTCCTCTTTCTTGGCTGACCGTAGTCAAATATTGACTCTTGCCTCCTTTTTCTCAGCTGCTGCAATGATTCTATGTGGGGTCCCCCAGGGCTTGGCCTTGTCCCCGTCTCTCTTCAACATCAACATTCAGCTTCTTGTTCTGCTCATCCACTCCTTCGGCTTCAGGTTTTACTCCTATGCTGATGATACACTGTTCATCGTACGGTCCAAGGGCTCCTGTCTCTTTGTTGTTCCTCGCAATCAGTTTGAGCAAGTAGGGGGTCGCTCATTCTCAGTGGCTGCTGCTAAATTGTGGAACTCTTTGCACACTCAACTAAGATACACTGATAATCATCTAGCTTTCCGTGGATTGTTAAAAACATGTCTATTCTAAATCTGTAGCATATACCTGTGCGCAGATTATAGGCCAAAGGTTTGTACATGTTGATGTACATTAGCCTTCCTGTAGGGTTCCTCCCCATTGTTGTAATGGAATGTGATGAGTTGCTAAATCAAATTAGAGGTTGCAAAAGTGTGGAATGCTTTATTGGAAGCTTCCATCTGCAACAGCTGGTATTACCCAATTTGATCGATTTAAATTGATCGAATGGTACATCTGGCTGAATTCGGCCATTACCATTCGATCGAATAAAATCGATCAAATTGGGTGATCACTACTGAACATGAAGAGTGGTGGTTGCGAGAGTGTCCCCTGCTCCCCATGTTCAGCAGTGATGGCATTTGGTAGCAGGGGTGTCTGCCACTTCCTGAGGATTGGAGGCGGGGACAGGAAAAAAAAGAGAAAAGCAGACCATCGGATACGACCCGCCTAAAAGTTAAGTGGGCAGGTTGGGTTGGGGCTGTCTTGGTCAGATAGGTGTGGGCATAGTAGTGTGGATTTTGGCCACAGCAAAATTGGTTTTGTAGTAAAATTGACTCAAATGGTCAATTATGCCGCAAACAATTATGTCAAGGCCAAATCACACCGATGTGAACAGCTTACAATAGAAACACACTGTACTTCATTTATATACTTTTTACTCAATTGCTACTTGATACAGAAATACTGCCAGCTATCAGTGACAGTTTTCTGGGCACACTGGTTATTTCATGGAGTTAAGGTGAATATTTAGTATACTCATCCATATCTTTATAAAGTTCATTGCTTTTTCCTCTCTGTGCTTTGCAGGTTTCCTGTAAGGTCTGAGCAAGTGATTCGCAATTTCCCAAGCAAGTGACAATGTTCAATGCAATTCAGACATATCACTGGTGTTTATTTTATTCATATGTTGAACAATGTCAGCAGGATATGTAGTCGAAGATTTTTAAGCTAGGGATTTATATGAAAATTAAACAAAACAGATCAAGTAACAAATGTTTATTTGTCACCAAACTGGTATTTCTTTACTAGGGGACGGATAAAGTATGAATGAATATGAAAAAAATGTTGTTTGTTTTTTTTTTGATGAGCGATTTTCTAAATTCTTTGCCTTTGGCTGCTGCTGCCTTTGATGTCGCTAGCACGATCAAAATAAGATCAATGTATACTATGGTGGCCCTTGTCCTTTCCGTTGTGATTTTACAGTTGGAATTATGCAGTAGGCATATGGTTTTCAGGGCCTATTTCGTAAGAACTGTAGGGTCTATGATGTCCCCTATTCTCTTTTACTTTATGAGCCAGGTATTGTATCTTTGTAATTGGCCCCAACACATCCAGAAATGTATATTCATATTCACATCCAGTATGTATATATATTGGTATAATTTCCAAGATGCATCAAGCTGCTTCTTGATTTGTTTAGTATAGTATTCCCATGCAGGCGAGCATTATTTTGTCTTTTTTTAGGTGTTTCAGAAATTCCTTTTGACAGATGTGGTCTGGAGCATTCATTCTGTAGTTTGTTAATGGCTTTTTTAGCTAGTGGGGTTCTCAACATCCTCATCAGTTATGCAGCTATGTTTGTCGGTTGCTTCCATTGTGATGACCAGGGATGATTGAGAGTGTCTGGGTCAACATTGGCCCTCATTACGACCCTGGCGGAGTGGGTTTACGCCAGCGTTATTCGCGGCGGACCCGTCCGCCCTACTACGAGTTCCCGTAGCGCCATGGAACGTTTTCCGCCTGGTTTTTCCGGGCGGAAAAATCCAAGGCGCTACGGGACCTTGTTGTTAATTACGCCACCGTATTTAACGGTGGCGTAATTAACGCCTTCCCCACTCCCATTATACCCTATGGGGCAAAAATGGGAATGGGGAAGGGTAAAATGGGGGATGGGGATTAACCGCCCCGCCAAGGTCGGCATGGGGCGGAAAATCCGCCAACCCCCATGGCGCTATCGGCAGCTTTCCGCCGTGCTCCGCGGTGCATTTAGCACCGCGATTTCCGCCTGGGTCGTAATGAGGGCCATTGTCTCAATTTTCCTTCACCTTTACGGGGTCTTTCTTTTCTTTAGAGCTTTTTTATCTTCACTGGAAGATGACGTTTCTGTCTTCTCTTCACTGGATTGCTCCTAACAGCTGTCCTTTCCCTCGACCTAGCTGGCTGAGGATACTTTCTACCATGTGCTTTCTTTTATATTTGATCTCAGTGCTTTTATTTTGCCACTTTTCACTTTCTGTTGTGCACTTGGAGGTGTTTGGCCATCATGTGCCGTATGGGCTTTCTTTCTCCCCCCCTTTTTCTCTTCCATGGTCTCCTATACTTCTAATCTTGTCCATACCTTGGAAGAACTTTATCAAAATCTACATGAGGGATAGATGATGTGAAGTATGTCTCAAACTAGTACCTGACAGCTTCTGGATGGTCTGGCCCATACTGGGCTGTAGCCTTGTTTGGCTTACATGTGGTCTTACCTGTTAATTGTAGCTGTGAGCAGTGGTTGTGCATCAACAACCACCACCTATTAAATGTGCTTCCACCAACAGCCAGAGTCATGAAACACCTATAGAACTGGAGCACTCCATTTAAAGAGTCATCATAAATGCTAGAGAGGTTTCGAGACGAGACTTCATTTTTTTGTGGCATTGGCCCTCATTACGACCCTGGCGGAATTCGGAAAACGATGGCGGAAATGCAATACCGCCATCGAATAGCGCTCGGTGCGACTATGACCCGTCACCGCAAAGTACGAAGCCATTAGCGACACCGTAGTGAACGCCAACGCTAACTGCACCAAGCACGCGCGCGCGCGCCATGCCAAACCGTAAACATCACCATGGCGCAAGGGTACGCTAATTCTGACCCTAGCGGACATGTACCTAACGCCATCAAGCATGGCGGAATGTACCATTCCGCCATGGTGAGAAGTACGGCATCGCGAATCAACCGTAAACGGCCCCACTGAGTGCCTGTACACCGCTCCCTGCCCACAAAGTACAACTCCCCGTAGGTGCAATGAAGTCACAATGCAACCATTGAAATGTACAAGTCACCCATGCATGCCAACGAACAAATGAAACACAAGAGGGGCCAATGGGAGCTGCAGGGCACAGATGGCACGAATACAGAAGCCATCCCAATGGACATGACCACAGTCCCCCACCAAGAAACGCACGCAAACACAGGCACCTGTGACCAGCAATATTCCGAAAATCACATCATTCCACCAGTCCACCTGGCTGACCGGCATCTGTTACACAAAACCCAATCCCCCGCCCCTGAGCATGACAAAATTCAAACAGTCATATTGGCAGCCCCCATCCCTGACCTCACGGGCTTCGTAGGCAAACGCGCCCAGTACAGTACCACGCAACTAAACTCCGAAGCTGGAACCCAATGCAGATCTCCTCGCAATACATCGCTCCCCAAATAGGAATATGCCACATCACTTGCAAAGAAGAACGCTACACGGGCCAAATCAGAATAGAAATTTAATGCACAACAAAATCACCAAGCCCATACAGCCATCAGGCCATGAACTCCAAAACACATTTCACCATTGTGGGCTGCATCCGCAAGAAATGACCAGCCACTACTTGTGTGACGCCCTGTTCCATCATGGTACACAGAGCCACATTCACGTACGAAAAGGCAACATGGAAGCGCACAGAACCGCAGGGCCGTCCCAATGGGGAGGTACTAGTCCAGCTGAAAGGCCGAAATGTTGCTCCGAGCCACTAGTACTGCGTAAGGGCATGTGGCCCATTGGCGATCGTCCCATAAGATCGTAATGCTGCTCCACTGATTAACACGAAGCAGCAGGTGTCGGGAGTAAAAGCCATCTGCAGGAGTGGCATACAGATGGCAGTGGCAAAAGGGGAGGAGATACCTGTCAACCAAAAGAAAAGAAAAAGAACAGAATGGCCATCAGAACTACATCCGAACAACTCACTTCAATGATCACACTGAATCCACAGCCATATGCATGCTAACCCACTCCAAAGGATCATCACCACCCCAAAACCTCTTGCGACTCATAACCATCTATATCGAGGTGTAAACACCATCACAAACGAGTGTACCTGTGCATGCGTCTGTGAAAACAGAATCCATCTGATGGGATTGTTAACGTGCATGGACACAAGTGTCTGAAGGCGCGTCGAGAAAGGGAGGGCTCAACAAGGCCAGATAGATGATGGTCCCACTATGGCAGCCCTGCATCACATAGCGCAGGGGAGGCGGATAGATTCCAAGAAGCCCTGAACATGGCAAACCCTGTATCAAATCATCTGCCCATGCATCCATTCATCATTCCCTCATCCCGGTATAAAAACGCCTGAACATTTACTCACATAACATTAGAAATATCCATTGAGTCTGTGCGTTATGCAGCCTGCAAAATCCACAGTGCCCCAGCCCGTAATTCCAGTGTTGTGAAGTAACATGTATTTGGGAACGTCCGGCCTCATCGCCCACGTCGCTACTGCGCATCCCAAACTATTCATATCAATCATTGCTTCCTCGCCATGGCCCCTGTCTCAAGGACATTGAACAATAGAACGTTATATTTGCAGTCAGACCTGTGGGCATCTCCTCGCCGCGAGCTGAAAACCGAAAGCGCCGCCCTTCGAATTCCTCATTTGCAACATCACGTCGAAAAGGCATCTGTGGCCGTTTGAAATCACAAATTAATCCATCTAGTGCGGCTGTGTGTGAAAATGGCAACTGCCTTCACCCACAAATGGGACGCCCCGCCCGTCGGTGCAACTCGGTACAGTGATGCATGAGGGCCCACCGTTACTCGAGTACTACGTTCCACTGACCCTTCACAAGTCTGTTCGCGACGGCAAAGATTGTATGTGAAACAATGGGACCATAGCCGAATGTACATATCAACAAATGTTACACGGCCATCGGGTACAAATACATGATTGCAATAGCAAGATGCCATTACCGAATTGCAGCGTTGTGTGCGGGACGTGCTCGGCCAAAGGGGAGAGCAGCTTGCACAGGTGGAATGAATCACCACAGGTGGAGGCCATACAGCCTGAAAACACATAAATTGCACACCCAGTCTCCTCCCACAACCACACCCACTCCGAAATGCTACCGGCAGGACTCGCGATGTTGGCCCTGGGGGACCTGATAGCACTGCAAGTACTCCAACTCCAAGAAGAAGACGAACACCAACTACAACCGGTCGCACGGAGGAGACGCAGGAGGAGGAGGAGGGCAAGGCAGGGCCAGCAAGGGCCGCCAGCACAGCCACTACCACCACGCAGGCAGGCCGCAATCCCACGCCTCCGAGCACATCCGTTCAACCTCACTGATGAGCAGATCCACACCCTCTACCGTTTGGACCGGGACACCATAGCCGCCATTGTGGACATGACACAGGCTGACCTTGTCAGCATGATAGATAGCCCAACCGCCATCCCACCCCTACTGAAGGTGGTGTCTGTACTCCACTTCCTGGCCACAGGCACCTACCAGCACACAGTCGGACAGTTGCATGGCAATTCTCAGCCACTGTTCTCACGGACACTATTGCAAGTGCTCGATGCCCTCCTGCAGCACGCAGACGACTACATCTCCCTACCACGCTCGGAGCAGGAAATTACAAACACGAAAGTGGGATTCCATGCACTTGGCGGCATACCGGGTTGCATTGGTGCCATCGACTGCACCCATGTTGAATTGGTCGTCCCACATGCCATGGAGGCCCAGTACCGCAACCGAAAACAATTTCATTCCCTGAATGTACAAATGGTGTGTGACTCCAACAGGATCATTACACATTGTTGTGCCCGATTCCCTGGATCAACCCATGATTCTATGGTCTTGAGGAACTCTACAATACCACGCTACATGGAGCGACACGCAGGGAACAGATCCTGGCTACTCGGTGAGTCTCATTACATGCATGATAATGTGGGGTATGTGATTCGGCAATGACCTGGCAGGAGGGGGGGGGGGTGGTGTGCGTACGTAGCAATGGCATTCCACATAATCCGTTTATCGTCCACATACAGGTGATGCTGGATATCCACTGAAGAGATGGCTCCTCACACCAGTCCGGAACCCACAGGACCAGCATGAGGAGGACTACAACCATGCCCACTCACGTACCCGTGTAGTCATTGAACAGGCATTCGGCCTACTGAAGACTCGTTTCCGCTGCCTCAGCAGGTCTGGCGGGGCACTCCTGTACCGCCATGAGAAGGTTGCAAAGATGGTGATGGCATGTGTCATGCTCCACAACATGTGCGTACGTAGAAATGTGCCCATGCCCCCTGACGCAGAACTGCAAGCACCTGATGATGGTCATGATGAGGGTGGGGATGTGGCAGCACCTCAAGGAGTCTGCGAGGCACCGGAGGGCCGTGACATTCGTCAGCATCTCATTGATGCATGCTTCTAGCACTCACGCCTGGTGGCTGATACATGGACACGGTACTCGTGGCACTGTGTGTGTCTGGTACATGCACAATATGGACTGTACGCCTATGATGGCCTAGTACGCAATGATCATTGTCCACACATCACATTGGTTGATCGTGCACTGTTTATGGCATATGTGATATCATATTGAACACCCTATCGACCCGCCACCCAAGTGAGCCCAACACACCCCCTCCACCCTCCTACCTCCCCCCCGAACACCAGTGTCCAAAGATGCTCATTGTCAGTGGGCTGTCGCTATTGCAAGCCCCCTCTGCGGGTATCAGGGGCACCCCTGCCTGTGGAGCGCAGGTTCCTCCCAGATCTACGTTGGGGGCTGCCCTGGACGGAACTTGCAACGGATGATGTCTCTGCCTGCTCACGTCCATGCATGTCCCTAAGGGTTTGTGAGAGCTCAGTGAGCACACGGCGCACTGCGGCAAGTTCGGCACATACGTCTGTGGACGTCGCATGCAGTTCCCCCCTCAGGCTCTCGGTGCTTCTCTCCATTTGGACTCTCAGGCTCTCGGTGCCACTCTCCATTTGGACTCTCAGGCTCTCGGGGCTAGTCTCCATTTGGACTCTCAGGCTCTCGGTGCTTCTCTCCATTTGGACTCTCAGGCTCTCGGTGCCACTCTCCATTTGGACTCTCAGGCTCTCGGTGCTACTCTCCATTTGTGCCCTTAGTGTCTCTGTACTTCTCACCATTTCTGCCCTAAGTGTCTCAGTTGATGTTTCTATGTCTGCCTTAGTGCCCCCACATTCATCGGCATGGTCCTTGAGGAGCGTGGCCAGTTGCTGCTGTTGCACGATTAACTGGTCGAGGGACTGTTGCCTCTGCTGGGCCATGGCCATTTGCGGGGGTGTCACAGAGGGGCTGTTGACCTCATGTTGCCTTGCCACAGGGCTTGTGGGGGATGGCCAGTCGTCGTCTTGTGCGTGCCCCTGCGTGGTATCCTCATGTTGTACGGGATGGGACAGACAGGGGGATTGGGACAGGTCATGGATGGATCTGACTTCGACATCCCCGTCTTCTGTGTCGGAGCATGCTGCCATCAATGGGGTGTCACCTATGGTGCTGCTGCCACCAGAGGCAGTGCCTTCTGTGGCATCCGTTGGGGGGACCTGTGGTGGTGGTGTTGTGGGCATGCTGGCTGCTGGGGTGCCTGTTGATGTTCCCTCCTCTGTGCTGCCACCTGATTTGTGCTGCTGCCGTGTCTTGATGCGTGCAGCTGAGGTGGAGGGTCTTTGGCCGTTGGTCTTGGCCCTCTTTGCAGGTGTGCTGGTAGGGGTGTCCTGATGCTCGTCGTTTGGATCGGACCCTGTGATGGAGTAAAGGAGGGCGAGGGTTATTAATGGGTCTGTGGGTATTGGAATGGCATTGTATCACATGCATTGGGGTGGTACCTGAGGGTGATTTGGGTCGGGGCCTTGGAGGTGCTTTCATTTGTGTGTGGAGTGAGGGTGCAGTTGTTTGGCAGCCTGCAGTTAGGGTGTGCCTGCTGCACGTGTAGTGGGTGTTTTAGGGGTTTTTAATTATTTATGTATTTATTGTGAGTTTTAAAGTGCGCTATCAGGCCGATGTGTGTGGACGTTCTCCTGGACATGTGTTTCTGTTGCACTATGTGGACACATGGTACTTCACATGATTGGACATTGTGGATTTAGCATTGTTTTATTTGGCCCACCTACCTGAATCTTCGGATGTCTGCACTCCTTTCTCCATCCCTCCGACTCCCTCTATGCTCTCCATTCCGATGGTGGAGGCACAGATTTCTTCCCAGGGGGTCAACTTGATGGGTGATTCAGGACCTCCCCCGGTGGCTGTGGCAATGTTGCGGTTGGCAGAGAGTATGCTGCGGACGCGTATCCGCAGGTCGTCCCATCGCTTTCGGCATTGCTGTGGGGTGCGGGGTGCGGTCCCCACCGCATTTACCCGCTGTGCCACCAGAGCCCATATGGCCTTCTTGTTTGCAAGTGCCGTCCTGGTCATTTGTGTGCAGAAGACGACGGCAGCATTCTCCTGGAGGGTCTCTGTTAGCACGGTGAGTTCCTCACGGGAGAAGTGGACCTGCCGCTTGCGGTCGCACGCTTTCTTCGCTACTTTTCCCATTTTTCTTGGTTTCGCTAGGGTGGATGACGGGTTGGGGTGTGTCTCAGGGTAGTGTTTTTAGTGGTTGTGTGGTTTTAGTGGTTTTATAGGTGTACGGCGGGATGTTTCCCGTTCCGGACCCATGTTTTTACTTCCGTTTCCGTATATTTACGGTCACCGTACTTTCCGGTAGGCGCACACTGCGGTGTCCGCTGTGATGGGTGGCGGTATTGCACCTAGGGCGCCGTACGGCGGCGGTGTGGGCCGTTTTGGGGTCATTTCCGCCATCGCGGACTTTGCACTTCCGCCATGCCGTGGTGCTCGTGCCCGATGGGTCGGAATGGGCCGCACTTTGCTCCTTCGTGCAATGGCGGAAACGCTATTTACGCTGTGGCGGTCCGGTCAGTCACTTTCCGCCAGGGTCGTAATGAGGGCCATTGTCTTTTTAGAGTTGTTATTTTTGTTATTTTACATTTTCCTTACAGTTGGGGAGTTTACCTTGTCTAATCATGAGATCAGCAGGAGCTGCGATGATGATACTTCTGGGTGCCCAATCCATCACCAACCAGTTAGAAAGGCCCAGGAATAAAAACCTGTGTAACCAGTTGTAGATATGTCAAGGTGAAAGAGCAGTGTTCTTAAAGGGAGGCAGAGGATGTTCAGTGCACAAATTTGCAAGAAAACACTAAGACATGGCCCTTCTAATGTTCTGTCACAAAGCCTAAAAAAATCATCTGGTTTGAGTCTACAGGGATGATGTGGATGATTAGTTCTGGAAATTGCACAAGCCCCACAAGTTAAAAATGCATGGGGCTCAAGTATTATGTGTATGGAAGTTGGCACCACGTCCAACACCTGATTCCACCAGTGTGACGCCACCGACAATGAATGAACCATCAACTTTGGAAGCAGTGTCAACTCCACATGTTCCATTTTTACTGCCTCCCAATGTCTAAGTTATAAGAGTCATTTGTGATCTATGCCACCAATGTTTAGCTTTGGTAGGTGGTGTAACTAAAGATTGGGAAAAGTTAATAGCTGAATACCAGAATAATTGTCATCCTTAGATTTCTTTTTTTTACATAGATGTAACACTTATGGCATTTTATGTAATGGTATTTCTAAGTTTTGAAGAGAGGGTCCCAAGGATGCCCCTCATCACCCCCAGAATCATGTCACGATGAAGAGCCAGAAATCCTTGCAGCCATCCATCTTATTTTGGACAAATCCAGAGTGCATCGATGATTGACAAATGTACTGAAAGGTATCCTCACAGTAGCCATACAGACCAAATACAATGCAGGTCTTTTCAAGTGTAGGAGAAGAACCAGAGATCATGGACAGAAACACCTATATAGACAGCCTCGACTAAGCACCAAGAAGCCATGGTCTGATGTCATTACTGACACCACTATGTAGCAATGTTAGACTTGAAGCACACTTGCAGTCCTGCACCGCATTACACAAAAAGGTATTTGTATACATGAAGAACATGCTTACACAGTTCTATAGCTAGAGGACAGATACATATACATATTGACAATGCTTTCATTATTTTTGCAATAGCTAAATGCAGTAATGCAGAACCAAAAGGCACAAGAGATTCTGCAGAAACTTGCAGATGCTTATGACAATGATCGATTGGACATATAGGAGTATATATGGAGCCTGATAGAGCCACATATCACTAACATATAAGGAACCTAGTATAACATGGACAATATAGAAACTGCATTATAAAGGCTAGAAGAATTACAGCAGGCCTCAAGCCACTGAGCACAAGATGACCAAAGCTGATTCAGGCTGCACAGAGAGCAAGACGTGCAAGCCAAGCTCACAGCCAAGGTCAGAGGTATGCACACATATTACAATCTTCAGAAAACAAGGGGACCAGCTTCAGAGAAGCGGAATAAATCCCCCTAAATGTGAGCTACAGAACTGAAATGTGTGGTCTCTAAGCACATGTTACAGCCAAACGAGACAATGGATAGTCATCCGTGGTGGGAAAGCAGAGCCAATCCCAGCAAACTAGACAGATAACAAGTGTTGCAAGGTCTGAAGCAAATTTTTGTCATAGGCAAAGGTAGTACACGCAAGTTACAATACAGACACATAATCGTTCACATTACCTTTAAGAGGTGCACAGAGGGCTGAGAACTCAATCTAGTCCCAGGCCTGGCAAGATCAGCTCTAACCAATCACAGCTTAGATCGTCAGGGGTGGATGGAAAAGGGTATCAACCAATAATAAGCCCATTACTCTGCAACAATGTAATAGTTTCTTGGGTACGGGACAGACATGCAAGGACAAGTAGAATAACACCTATAGGGTCCTCCTATAGGTAATAGAACCCTTGATACCCAATCCGGTGGGATGATAGATTTTTCAGGGAAGGACCAAGGTGATGATGACATTCTCACACATAACAATGACGCACACCATGGAGAGCTGAGATGTACCAAAGAATTCCTATTTTCTTGAATTGATCCCTGTTGGTGTTATTTGTAATAAACCACAGTTTTTACTTGCAATTGGTGTTGGGCCTTCGAAATCCGGGAACCCCAGCCATGCTCTGGCATACCTGGGAGTCCCTCCCAAAAAGTTGGTAGCAGAGGTGAAGGCTGGCTGCGCCAGCCCAGCACGAAAGCTGAGTGTTGTGCCGCAGAACCCGAGAGACTGCAGGAACCTCATGTATCTCGAGAAAGACGTGGAACGCATACCCATGGAAAGGCCATCAGAAGCCAGCTTGGAAATATCCTGCCCGAGGTCAGTGAGGCAACCAGCAGACCAGGACGGGGAAGTGACAGCTTTGAGGGGACACAACAGCCAAGCAGTGTCAGCAGACCACAGAGTGCAAGTATTGACCCAGTCACACAGTAACTGTGGGTGTGAGGGAGGGTGGGAGGGTGTAGTGTTGTCTAATATTGTTTGTCATTTTCAAGTATTGTCAAAGTAGTGTCAAGCATTGTCAAACTTAGTATGGACAGGATCAGAGCTAGACGTCATTATTTGTGGTTAGGGCACATTTGAGGTGAGAGGTAAATGGTTCTGGTGAACAACCTAGACTATTGACTCGAAGGGCACATATGACAGAAGTATGTAAATAGTGGTTTCCTGTTGATTGGGCATTTGAGCTCAGGTCATAGATGATGGTATCCCAGTAAGGTTTAGCAAGGGAGCTGACCTAGATTGTGGAAGGTGATTCGACTGTTTAAGTCTTGAGGAGGCTTATCATTTGCTAGGCGACGCAGTAGGTACAAATCGAACACGAGAGAATATTGGAATACTCTGCCAGGAGGCAGGAAGACAGCTCTGGGGTTTGTGTTGGACCTGTGTGTATTTTGGGGCAATGGGTTGTAATATTTTGTGCACAGTATATGGCTTCTTAGCACTGCCTTGTCTAGTAACTTGGTGACATCACCCGTAGGCTCGTAAATGGGACTTGGAAAACACGAGACAGTGAGGTGATAACATTGGAAAACGTGAGATTGGCAGACGAGGTGAACAAGTGGCGGTGCGCTGATGGTGCATGCACAAAATTGTGGGTGTGTCTGAGCAGGCAACGATTGAGAAAGGGGCAGTTTCTGGAGCATGTCCGACAGGTTGTGGAACAGGAGAGGCTCATAGTGATTTAAAAAGGTATTGTGATTACATTGTGTTTCTCGCTTAGCAGAGGATTATCGAAACCCTCAACTTGAGTTCCGGTAAAAGCAAGAATGATGCATCAAGGGAAGAGTGGGGGTGACATGCCATTACAGCATCTTTCTAAAACACTTCCACCTTTTAGGGATAAGATCTGAAAATATAGCATAGAATGGTCCAAAGGCACCGATGGGAAGCTCACTAAACCATGGTCACCCTGCGAAGGTTTCTCCAAGGATGTGCACAATTACTACTGACACACATACAAGGTACCAATAAGGGGAAGAAGATAGCAAGCCGCATGGCTATATTTGAGCTCTGGAGGATGTTCCAAGAGGGTGAAGGGGATGCAGTGAGGCGTCAGTGGAGGCTGAGCCAGCAGGAGGTGCAGGGGCTGCAACCCTTCCTTCCACTCCCCCAACCGTTCCTCCAAGCATAGTCTCATATGACACAGATAATGAACAGGGAATGTACCCATTATGGGAGCTAAGGGCAGCAGAAGGGTATTCAAGTCCAACTTATAAACCACCACCATACACTAGGGAAGAGAGACTGAAAGGCACCTGGCCACTGAATGAGGAGCAAGCAGTGAAGCGCAGAAGGACGCTAGGGAGCATAGCCATGAATGAGTGGATAGGGGGTCAGATTCATCTGAAGTTGGAAGGGAAGACAGATGGGGAAACAGAGGGGGCAACCAAGGCATGCATTTAAGTGGGGCAGCGAAGCAAAGGATTGGCTGCAATAATGGAGGAAATGGACAGAAAGAAGAAGGAAAGAGAAGAGAGGTTTGAGAGAGAGGACAGGGGGAGGAGAAGACAGAAGGAGAAGGAGCAGGTGCAGAGATAAAGGTGACAGACGAGGATCTATTCGGAGACGAAAGGTCAGAACACGAGATGGTGTTTGAAATGAACGTGACGTGCTGTTTGAAGATACACCTTCAGAGAGGTACCACAGATGACCATGGCGATCGATGCACTACCATCTTCTTGTGAGGAGGATCTGGCCAAGCTACCCAGCATCCTATGGACCACAAGTACCTATGATGTGGGTCTGATGAAAGGAGTGGGGGAGTGCAGATAAAGTTAAAACCAGGAGCAATCTTACCCCGATTTAATCAATACTGACTCTCAAAGGATGCAGACGAGGGCATTCATGAGACAATTGTAGCACTAATTGAGAGAGGCATTCTAGACCATCATAGTCCCCATTCAACACTACTGTGTACCCAGTTGAGAAAGCAAAAGGGGGGTTGTAATGCTTATGTGAAATACGAGATAAAACAACATGGTGCCAGTGTGCGGCCATCTTGCACGTTCATCTCCCATTACTGTAATGAAAGCTTACATTTTTTGTGGACTCAGCAGAGTAAACACACCTCCTGGCAGTGAATTCAAAGGAAGGTCACATAAATATTGTTTCTGAGTGGATTTACTCTACAGAATAGTTATTATATTGTCCGCCGAAGGACGAGCCAGAGAGGGAGTCAGAACGCTCTGCAGGTGCAGCGATGAGGGCTCCTGGGAGAATGCGAGGAGAGGGAAGCTGGGTTTTTCCATTCTTTGCTCCCTTCCATTTGTGACCTGCTCTTGGGCCGAGGACATTCATAACTGAGAAGAGCAGGGTCATTCCCCATAAAGAGAAGAGGTCATTCCTCTGTGAAGACAGTTGGAATCTGGATCCCCGGGTGATTCAGTTCTGCTGAGAGGGAGAACTCTCCGTTCCAGACCCCGTTATTTTGTGTTATCTCTTTGCCTACCTGCTCTGGTACTAAGCAGTGTTGTATGGGCCAAGATGAAGGTGTCTTCTGCTACATTAATAACAGTGATGAGCTCTTTTTCTATTTTTCTATATAAATGACTACATGTGTATGTTGTATTTGATGTGTTCATATATATAAGGTTTTAATAAAGAGCCTATAATGAGCCATTTACATTTGTTTACATACCTAATGGTCTAATTATGATTTCTTGCCTGTCCAATCACTTGTTTTGCCAGGGAAGTCTAATCACTTGTTTTGCCAGGGGCCGGGGAGTGGCAAGTTTAAGGCTCTCCCCCCATGGCCAAGCAAACACAAAACAGGGGTTGTGGGGTTACATTCGATTTGCACCCCCTTAACCACATTGCAGAAGCAGAGTATCCTCTGGTGCCAAATCCAGCAACAATTATGTGCAGCATTCCACTGGAATCTGCCTGATTCATGGTCATAAACTTGAAAAATGCATTTTTCTCAGTACTACTACACCCAGCCTCACAAGACTTGACTTCCTTTATATATAGAAACCAGAAGTGAAAACATACAGGACATCCTTAAGGGTACTGCAAGTCACTCTCGATATTCAATAGGGTCCTCCAGATGGACTTAGGAAATGTCCAGATGAAGACAACAGTTCTAAGGTACGTTAATGACATTTTGATTTGCAGCATGACAGAATACTAGTGTAGGGAGGAGTCAGTGCTCATGCTGACAGTGTTAGCTGACAAGGGATAGAAGGTTGCCAAAGCCAAACTACAGTCCTCCCAGAAAGAGGTGTTATACATTGGAGAGACAATCTCCCAAAATGGCGGACAGATCACGCCAGAAAGGACAGAGATAATACCCAAGACAGCCAAACCAACGACAGTGAGGGAAATGCAGCAGTTCTTGGGGTTATGGAATTACTGCAGAACATGAATTTTTGACTACAGCATATACACAAGACCCTTACTAGGTTCCTGAAGAAAGCACAAAAGGGACACAAGGTTGTAAACTGGACAACAGAGATGACTGAGGCATTTGAGGAGCTGGAAGTCATATGCACAGCTCCAGTTCTAGGGATACCACACTACACAAAATAATGTTTCCTGTTCACACACACTGATGGAGTAGTGATGAAGGCAGTACTGACACAGAAGGCAAGTTGGGGGACAGGACCATAGCCTACTACAGTGGGAAACTTGACCCAGTGATGAGAGGACACTACCAGTGTGAGCAAGCATTGGCTGCTGCCGCATTCGCAGTGGAAAAATCAGCAGGGGCTACCATGGGGTGTAGCACCACTCTTTATGTGGAGCATGCCCTTTTTTGAGATACTACAGAAACCAAAGAGCACACTGACAACACAGAAAGCATCAGGGTATGAGGTGCTACTATCAAACCCATCACCTATGGTGGTGAGGTGCAGACTTGTTAACCCACCAATTTTCCTAGCTGACATTCTGCAAGAAGGTGACTACACACACGACTGTGCAGAAAACATACAGGAATTCAGTGGCAACCGCAAAGTACATGAGGGTGCACTTGAGGGGGGAGACGTGCTGTATATTGATGGGTCTTCAACAATTGACCAGACAGATGGGGCCAGACAAACAGGAACTGCAGTGGTGAGGTTGAGAGAAGATGGAACAAGCAAGGTAGTGGCCAGTGCGTGATTGCCATCAAATTATTCAGCACAAGCAGCAGAGTTAATAGTTTAATACTAGCATTGAAACACAGCATGGGAAAGCAAGTGACAGTGTACTCACACTCTGTGTACATGACACCAACAGTAAACTCAGGACTGTCACAATGGTTAAGGTGAGGTTTCAGGAGGGCAGACGGGTAACCAGTACAGCATGCACTTCTACTGGGAAGATTAATTGCAGTTATCCAGTACCCAGCGCAGATAGCGATAGTGAAGTCCCAAGTACACACCGAGGGGAAGATCCTATCTCAAGGGGAAACAAAGCAGCAGTTGCAAAATGCACAGCATATTTTAGAGAGTCACTAGAAATGGAGGTAGCATCACATGCTCGAGACTATGCAGGAAACATGGTACTGAAGGAAGGGTACACTGCATTACCAGAAACACAAATAATGGAGTTGCATGGAGCTTCACCCAGGGAGGAGAAAGAACAGTGGACCAGGAGGGAATGTGCAGTAACTCTGACAGACACCCCATGGTGACAGAACAACGCTGGGAAGGTGGTGATGCCAGTAATATTATTGACCACTACACTGACGAAATTACACTATACAATACACACAGGATCCCTGTTGGTTTTATTTGTAATAAACTGCAGTTTGGACTTCCTGTTAGCTGAGTCATCCGTTTGTTCTGGGGAGGCTGTTGGGCCCTTGAAGTTGGGGTCCCCCTGCTATGCTCTGGTATATCTGGGAGTCCCTCCCAAAGGTTTGCTTATACTGCATCTGGTAATGCTCTGGGACCCATAGTTACAGGCTTCACCAAAGTGAAGCCCTTAATAAAGACCCTGGGGCATTACCTGATGTAGGAATGCTGCCCCCCTGGATCTAGGCTTGTTACTATTAGGGTTTCTATGTCATTTCATCACCAGTCATTTTTACAACTGCCTTTTCTACGAGTACACTATTATGAAAAAAGTTGTTGATATTTTTATTTTTTATTTTTGGTTGATCCCCCTCAACCCTCTCTATCCCCCACCTAGTTTTAACTATTCCTGACCCCCCAAACCCTTATCTGCACTTTCCAACCCCCCAAAAAAATGGGATGACTTTTTTCCTAATAGTGTACTCGTAAAAAAAGACAGTCATAAAAATAACTGTTGGTGAAACAACGGTATACCTTATTAGGACACTGGCCCATTAGACCAGGGTACTAATAGGGTCTTTATTCAGGTGCAAGACATACCAGCATTTTGCAACTGAAAAAGATGTCCGACATGGAATGGGATACGAAGTCTGTTCACCCTTTTGATGACCGCAATTTAAAATAGGAGGAGCTCATTAGCAATTTCTGTGGTAACATTTAGCGAAGCGGACCTTTAAAGAAGCTTTTGCAAAGTTTGGGAACCTTAATGTTTATTCAACATCTTGTCTGCATACATTGGAATTAAGTGGATGAATTCTATATAAAGGCTCATGTGAAACATAAGGTGAAAGCGCAAGAAGCAAGATTAGTGTAGCAATTTTTATCATCTGTAACTACAGTTCCAATACCATTACTAGTTATTTCCACTAACAATGAACCTCAGTCCATTCTGCCTGCACCCAATCTTTCAAACTTTGTGGCAATGTGCAAAACCTGCCACATCTTGATCGAGGTGAGAGGTGGTATCATAGACGCTTTAGGTTCTTTTAGTACAAATGGGCAGTTGCGAAAGCCAGTAATGTTTTTAAGAGTCCATTTTTACTCCATTTCTTAGAAAACAAATATTAAAAAATATATAAAACATGAAATGCGAAATAATGCTATTTTTTTTACCTTTCCTTAGATATATCAATCCTATTATTTTTCACTTCCCAGTTACTACCTCTTTTTTCCTTAACTCCGTAAACGGTCCTTTTTGTTATAAAAATAGACATTAAAAACACATAGGGCATCATTAGGACCCAGGCAGTAGCCGTGCCTTATAAAGGGCATGGCTGCCACCGGAAAGGAATTTTTTCCGGGTCCATGAAATGGGCAATTACCGGATCATGCCGACCTAAGCAGACCCGGTAATTGCCCTTTTCTTGGACCCGGTAAAAATTAATCCCCATTCCCATTGAACCCCAAAGGGCTTAATGGGAATGGGGAGCATGCTAACAACGGGCCCATTAATGATGGGCCCGTTGTTAGCATGCTTGTCCCCTCGCCGGACCCGCAAAGGACGTCTGGTAAAACCAGATCTCCAGAGCGGGTCCCGCTAGTGGACCTTGTAATAGGGCGGTACGGGGCGAACGTCTCCGGCACCTTTACCGGCACCATTAACCCCTTACCGCCCTCCTCATAATGAGTCAATTTTTTCCCATTCCTTAGAAAACAAATATTAAAAAATATACAAAATATGAAATGCAAAAAAATGCTTTTTTTTAACTTTTGTTATATATATATATCAATCCTAGTATTTTTCACTTCCCAGTTCCTACCTCTTTTTTCCTTACCTTCGTAAACGGTCCTTTTTGTTATAAAAATAGACAATAAAAACACATAGGGCCTCATTAGGACCGAGGCGGTAGCCGTGCCCTTATTAAGGGAACGACTGCCACCGGAAAGACATTTTTAATGGGTACATGAAATGGGCAATTACCGGGTAATGCAGACCTAATCAGACCCGGTAATTGCCCTTTTCTTGGACCCGGTAACAATGAATCCCCATTCCCATTTGAGCCCCAGAGGGCTCAATGGGAATGAGGAGCATGCTAACAACGAGCCCGTTAATGACCCGTTGTTAGCATGCTTGTCCCCTCGCCGGACCCGCAAAGGATGTCTGGTAAAACCAGATGTCCAGAGCGGGTCCCACTAGTGGAACCCGTAATAGGGTGGTACAGGGTTAACGACTCCGGCACCTTTACCGGCAACATAAACCCCTTACCGCCCTCCTCGTAATGAGGCCCATACTGTATACAGGCATCAAACCCTTAATTGATCTTTTCAATACAGTGGGCCTCAATACGAGTTTGGCGGCAGCCATGGAGCTATTAGCTCCATGGCTGCCGCCAAACCGGGCTCCTTTACCGGGTTCCCAGAATGGGGAATTACCGGGCCATTTCGAGTACGGAGGGCCCAGTAATTCCTCCCTCTAGGAACCCGGGCCCGGAACTTCCCCATTCCCATTGAGCCCCCATAGGGCCAATTACGAGCGGCACGTTGTTTGCTCCCTCTCCCCCTCTTGGGACCCGGTAACGACGCCTGGTTTGACCAGGCGTTCCTTACCGGGTCCCACGAGGGGAGCTTGTAATCATGTGGAATGGTGTTAACGGGTCCGCACCCATTAGCGGGACCCGTTAACCCATTCCGCACAGGCCGTAATGAGGCCCAGTGTGTGTTAAAAAAAATGAAATAGCTTTATGTATTTAATTATATTTGTGGTTATCTACTGTGGAAGCCATGGGTAGAACTCCCCAGTCATTGCTTCATTTAGCCACGCATGCATCCTTGATAGTTACGGCTAAAAAAAGGTTTTAAAAAAACATATATACATATATATGTGGCCAGTAGTCTTGTAAAGATTTATTTCAAGATACATTGGGGGTCATTCCGAGCATGGAGGTAAGCTAAAAACCATGCCGGTAATGATTTACCGGCATTGTTTACCGCTACATGCTATTCTGACCCCTCAGACTGCTAATTACGGCACTGTAAACTACAATGCCGTAATTATCGGTCTTGGGTCTTGCGCGCGCCCCACCATGCCAAACTTAGCAGCATGGCGTAAACCGGAGCTGATCGCAAGTAAGGAGCACGCGTAAATAACGGCCTCCTCAAGCCCATAAAGTACCTTACCGGCATGGAGTACATACAGGCATCTCAGAGAAGGGGTAAAGAACCCTGAGCAGTGGTTCCCAGAGCCACAGGTCCACACAATCAGCACAGGTGGAGGCAATGGAGTCTGCCACAGCAGGAAAGTAACACACCCACACACCACACCCCCTCCCACACCAAGATGACACCAATAGAACCAGCAAGGGCACAACCACAAAAACTTCAGCAACAACACCAGGCCCCCTCTTTGAGGAGACACAGGGGAGAAGGAGGGGGAGACAGGCCCTGCATGCAGCACCAGTGCAGCCTCTGTCACCACCCCAGCAGCCCCCATGCACACGCAGCATGTCCGGCAACTCAAGGAAAACCCTTAGCAGATATACACCCCTGACAACCTTGGCTGTGACACCGTCACCACCATATTTGGCCTGAAACATAACGAGATAAGCGAGCAGCATACAAATATACACTGCTAACCTGGCACAATTGACGGTGTTGCCTGTGCCCCACACCCATGTCACAGGCACCTACCAGCACACAGTGGTGCCCATGCATGGCATGTCACAACCGTCCATTACACGGACACATAAACAAGTGCTGTTTCACCTCCCCAAGCACACAAGGGCCTACCAATCCCCAACATGGACCACCCAAGAGATACACAACAGTAAAGCTGGACCTCATGCATATGGAGGCATGCCAACTGACATTGGTGCCCCTACAGCACCCACGTGTCGTATGTGGACCACAGGGCATGCAGGTGGCGGACAGCAACTGCAAACAATACCACTCCCCCTACGTGCAGATGGAATGCAACGCAACCAAGAACCACACACATGGGTGGGCCCGACATCAAAGAACTACACATGACTCAAAGGGCCAGCAGTTCACCACGCTACCGTGCCACATGGTGCAACATGCAGGATGAGGTGCCTGGCTGCCTGTTGAGTAGTCTGACTGTGTCATGCAAGTGCATTGGTGCCATGAGGTGGGTGTCTGCATGAACCAACTGGGTTGAAATAATGAAGCCATCGTACGATGTTCACCCCAACAACCAACCTACCACAGAACCAGTGCAACGGCACATGAGAACAGATTATCACATTGATGG
Organism: Ambystoma mexicanum; assembly: GCF_040938575.1. NCBI lineage: Eukaryota > Metazoa > Chordata > Amphibia > Caudata > Ambystomatidae > Ambystoma > Ambystoma mexicanum. The sequence continues at coordinate 974,856,976 of NC_090922.1, forward strand.
AATAAGGCACTCATAATACACTACATCTCCACCACCTGACAAGGGCAAATCCCACTACACTTGCACCACTCATTGGCAGCCACCACGACCGTAAGTGCATATAGGAAGACGCACTGCATATTGTGTCCATGAATGTGTGGAATGCATCCATGGACATGTGCATATGGCCATCAGTGAAACCCTGCCATGTCAGCCAAATTCAGTTCTCCACCATGACAGTCCAAACACTCACCTTATTTGGCTAGACATGCAGCTGTTGGTGGCTGTCCCTTGACACCATGGTACATGACCCCTGTCAGTAACCCACAAAACAGGCCCAGGGAGCACCAAAAAACACTTACCATACCCGTGCATGCGTGTAGATGACGCAGTCACCTGGCTTGCGTAAGGCACATATGAGTTGGCGAAGCAGGACTGGTGGGTGACCCATCCACTGCTATCTGGTGTCCAAAAACCCCATGTCATATGTGTAGCTGAACAAAATGTGCATCCCTACAATTGCGTCTCTCTCCCCTGACATGGTACTGCTACTACCACATGACGATGTGGTGAAGGTGGAGGAAGAAGCGGCAATAAAGCATCATGGAGGCAGTTCACTTGAGGGACATGTAATGCGCCAAAAAAATGAGTGGACAAGATGTCCAGAACACAAGTCAGCAGAGGGTGGCATAACATGGACACACAGGGCACTGGATGTGTGTATACTTGTACACCATGCACTGTCAGATGTCATTATGCACATGCTCAATGATGAATGTCCACAATGGTTGAACTTTTCAACACCAATAGTGTATTGTGAAAAGAGTATTAGTGAGAACATTATCTGCAGCCCCCCTCCCCCCAACTCCACAACAAACCATCACCCCCCTAAACCCCAACACCACAACAAACCCCCACCCCTGAACCCCCTCCCCCCAACTCCACAACAAACCCCCAACCCCCACTCCCTCCCCCACAACTCCACAGCAGTGGTCCCATGAAGGACGTAAACGCCATATGTGGCAGCAATGACTATTGTTTCTTGCTCCCCTGGCACAGGGGGGAGGAATATCCCTGCGCCGCATGGAACGCCGACTGTGTCTAGCTGGGCTGCCTTGTGTGGCCTCACTGGATGCGGGCGTGTCCGCCTGCTCTGGCTAGGCATTAGAATGGCCTGCCTCAAGGGCATCGGCTATGCGGCCAAGGATGTGACACAGAAGGGTTGTGCTGTCAGTGACAGTGTCACACAACCGGTTGGTGCAGTTGGTGAGTGCCTGCCGCATTTCCCTTACTCCATCATGCCATTGAACCCTGGCCTGGCGGTTGTTCTCCATGAACTCTGTTATGAGGTCTGCCAGCTGATTCACTCGATGTGTGCCGAATGATGGAAAACCATTGCTGAAACCACTTGCCCCTCCATGCTCGGGCGAGGGCTGTACCGGTGGACTTGGGACATCATCATCATACCCCTGCGGGTCTATTTGTGGACTACGGACAGGTGTTGGTGCATCTCCACAGTCACTTCATGAGGCCAGGGGTACAATACAGGGCTCTGGGGTGTGGACTGTGTGTTGGCCCTCTTCCTCGGACGCACCACAGATGGGTGACGGGCTGTCCACACACTCATCAGGGCCGGTAGCAGCAGCCTCCCCAGAGATGCTCGACTGTGTGGTTGGCATTGTGGCTGGCGCCAAAGCTGGGATGGATTGTGGTGGGGCAGCATCCAGTGGCCTTTCCGGAGCCCGGGGGGCTGTTCTTTTTGGTGCAGGGATTCACCTGAACCTGCCACTACCCATGGAGGTGCTTGGCCTGCTTGATTGTGGCTGGGCGCTGTCATGGTCAGTGCCTGTGGGGGTAGAAGAGAGGGACAACATGAGTGATTTTAAGATGTCCTATTTGCATACATGGCTGCATACACATTTCAGTCAATTGTGGTTTGTGGCCTTTTGGGTGTAGCTACGGCAGTGGTACATGTGCATGAGTATGTCATGTACGCATGTTTGGGAGTGACTCATCGTGGCCTGGTTATGTGCAGTTTGGCTGGCACAATGCCAAGCCGGCTGCACAGTTTGCATGATGGGATGTGCAAGTTAATGCACTATGGTTGATGTGCGTTATGTACTCGCACTTGGCCCTTGATTGCGTGGGACTTGCTTCTGCATTAGTTGGATAGGGGATGAGTTGGATGGGGGGAGGGCAACACGAGAAGGTGCCTTCGATGGCCCTTGGGGCAGTTTGAATCATGCAATGGACATTGGCAGTGTACACTGTGGACACTCACCTCCTTCGGCAGAAGTAATTGCCCCGCACTCCATGTTCCCCTCACCCTCGATCGATTCTGTGTCAATAAGAGCCGCACCTGTCTCCTCCCACGGCTCTAGTTGCACAGGGGCACTTGGACCACCTCCCGTCTGCATGGCCTGAATCCGGTTGCTGGAGAGGAGGCCCTGCACCCGCACCCGCAGGTCATCCCACCACTTGCGGCAGTCCCTGGTGTTGCGGGGGGTGTTGCCTACAGCGCTCACCCTCTGGGCAAGATCAGCCCAGATGTTCTTTTTGCGGAGGATAGACTCCCTCCGCATGTCGTTGCTGAAAACGACATCTGCATGCTCAGCCAGGAAGTCCACCATGGCCTGGAGTTCCTCTGGGCTGAATCTCCTCTTGCGGATGCGGTCCGCAGCCTTCTTTGGAGCTTTCGGCATGTTGGTAGTCGTCTGGTCCTTTTCAGAACTTTAGTTTGCTCCCAAGGGTGCTGGCGGATGAGGATGGCAATGGATTGTGTTTTTAAAGATGGCCGCCGCTCTCCTTCCCGTTCCTTTGCGATGACGTAATTTCTGGTTCCTTTTTTGCAGTGACTGTAATTTACGGTGTCCGTAAATACGGTCACCGTTAAGTACTGACGCTACTGCTTCCAAGGCGGTGTTGTTATTTACGAGTAGCAGCATGCTGGTAGGTGATTTGCGGGTCGTTTAGCGGCAGGCCGCTCGGTTCTTTTCCGGCATGGCGAAAAGCGCATGTCCATAAGGTCGGAATGGGCCGCAATTAGCGGTCTGACGCCAGGGCGGTGTTGTACTTTATGCCATGCCGGAAAATACCGGTACTTACCTCCGATCTCGGAATGAGGGCCATTGAGTGTAGTCTTTGTACCCAGTTATTGTAACACTTTATAATAATTTTCTATTTATCAAAAGTACATATAAATGTAAACATTTTAAAAAGTTAAGTTAATATAAGAACATGTTTATTTGGGGGGAAAGTGGTTTCACAATGTCTTTTATTTTACTTTCTACATATGATAGATACATCGTTTTCATGTGCTCAAATGTCTGTATTATTAATGACAATTATGTATGAAATGATAAAGCCCTTGAAATTCAAGGAAAAAACGACTTTAGTTGCAGGGAAGTTAAGGTGTGCATTACATTGTAACAAAACCTTTGATATTCAAGGAAAACACTTTATTTGCAGGGACATTAAAGTGGGAACTTAACACAACAAAACCCCTGAAATTAAGTTCAAGCCACCTTAACTGCCCCCCCTGTTGTACAGCCTATGACCAAAATGATGACATCACAGATCACATCACTCATGACATCACTAATTACATTACAACAGTAAGTGGCATTACGGATAGCTTTCAGCCATGGTCAGTTTACATGGGCAAATATATTTTAACACATCAATGGGTACTAATCATTCATGGACACCGGCCACAGTCTTCACCCATGTGCACTGCATATTTTAAAACACTAACATGCTGTCAACCATAGACTTTGCTCTTCACCATTGGCTACAGCTTTCAGTTGTGTCCATTGCATGCTATGTACACTAATTAGCCACTAGCCGTGGTCTGTAGCACAACACAGGCCTTTAGCCACAATCTTTGGCTGCTCTCACTATACATTCTAAAATATTCAAATGGGCCTCACTAGCCATGGCCTTTGACTATGAACATGTCCACTGTAGTATTTTAAATACTTACATGTCATAAGCGATAGACTTCGGACGTGCCCACTCTGTATTATGGAACACTAACCAGACACTAACTATGGCCTTCGGCCGTGCCCACTGTATTTATATACACTATACCATGGTCTTCAACACAATATTTGCCATTCATGTATTAGGTGTTTGTCTTATGAGTAACTGCCAAATTGCTGGGGTGTTTTGGTTTTACTTGAAACCATAACATCCCTTTTAGCAAAGTTTTTTCATTGAATTTCATAGCTTTTTCTTAGTGCAATTTAACCATAAAGTCCCTTTAAAAAACGTTTTTTCGCTGAATTTCATGGGTTTTTATTAGTGCAACTTAATATAACATCCCTTTAACAAAGTTTTTTCAGTGAATATATTACATGGCCTGTGGTAGCGCCCCCTGTAGTTATGGATAAGTTACTCAACCTATATGAAGAACAGGTTTTGGGTGACTTATATTTTCACCCCCGCTGGATGAATCCTCCCGAAAAAAGTATATGGCCCCGTCAGATTGATCCTGCAAAGTTTGGTGAGGTTTTGTTAAGGGTGGGCAAAGTTATAGAGGGGGTCCCAAATTGTGTGGTTTTTCCCATAAACACCAATAGAAGAAAAAAAAAATGTGAGCACGCCTACAGCCCAAAAAACAGGATGGATTTTCACCAAATTCATGGCAGGAGCAGCGGCTTGGTCCCGGAAGCATGATATTGTAAATTTGGTGTAAATCCATCCAGTATTTCATTTTAAAATGAACAAAAAGTATATTAAAACATATTAGTGATATCTGGGTTCGGTCCACGGACTCACTTCCCTGTTCGCTCTGCAAACGGGCCACCAAATGGTCCAGAGGCTGACATCAGGTCCACGTACATTGGATACACCTGCCATGTTGGATTCACGGACAGCGCCTGTTGTCCGCAAACATTGCAGTGAAAACATAAAAAAACACAACATTGCACTTGTTAAACTAATGAAACAGGTGCTTTTTCCTCTACGATGTCACAAACAGTCCTGATGTCTGGGGCAGTCCAGTGATGTTGGCGAACACCTGTGATGTTCGGGGGCATCTATGCCTATTACTGCATTACAGGGTTGGTGAAAGCAGTTTTTGGATGGCTTATAACTTTGGCGCCACTCAATGAAACTGCATTAAACTGCATTAAATTTTGGAATTTTCATCTAGAGCTGACTCTGAATGGTTCTGCAAAGTACAGTGCAGTTTTGGCAAGAGGGAACAAAATTAGAGGGGGGGTCCAAACATATTTTAAAGGCTTATAGATGGGATGCCATATGAGGAATTTGCACAAAGGCTTGCAAACAGCATTTAGACGTAGATATGAATGTTTTTGCAAAGTGTCATGGGATTTTGTCAAGAGGGGGGTCTCAACATTTTTAGATGGCTTATAAATGTGTTGCCATTTGATGAATTTGCAGATCAGTTTTCAGGCAGATTATACACCCAACCTTGAATGTTTGTGCAAAGTCTGAATGAATTCTGTGAAGTGGGGGCTAAGTTATATGACTATTTCATGTACGTACATTTTGACACTTTTAAAAAAATAAAACATGGGCAGATTTGCAGCAAACTCTTGCAAGGAGCATTGGCAAGGACCTCGAAGCATGGTTTTGTAAATGTGTCTATGTTTTATTTTTTGCAAAATGTCATAATGTAGCTACAAAAAAAGTGATATACTTTGGTGACTGGGGTATAGCCTGTGGTCATGGGCAGTGGCCAGATTGTCCGGGTCATAATGACCCAGACAATTTGGCAACAGCCCATGACTACGAGGGACTAGCGATGGGGTTAAAGTGGGCATGGCCACCACGGGCCAGCTATATGGTAAAGTTTTTTTGAAATTGGGATAGGTTTGAATGGGAAAATAAATTCTGCTTGTTGGTACAGATTAAAATGCTGGATGGGATTGCAGCAAATATACATGAGGAGGGTCAGTAAAAACTTAAAAGCACAGTATTGCCACTATGTCCTGTATTTTTTTATTTTTTTTTTAAGCGTGAAAATGTTCACAAAACAGTGATATAATATTGGTGTCTGGACAATGGGCCTGGCCGTCAGCAAGGAGAAATGTGTACTGTCATTTGCTTATTGGAGGATGCAACATGGGCAAAGCGGTAGTTTTGAATGGGAAAACAATATTCTGCTTGCTTTTACAATCTGCAGTGGTGGACTAGATTACAAGAAACTTGCCCAGCAGGCATTCACACGGGCATAAAAGCACGCTTTGGGAAATATGTCTTGTTTTTTTTTATTTTTCCAAAATGTAAGAATGGAAGTAGAAAAACTAGTGATATACATTTGGTGTTTGGTGTCTGGGTAGGGGTCCTGGCCCTCGGCAAACGCAAATGTGTACTTTGATTTGCTTATTGGGAAATGCAGAATGGCCAAAGCCCAGGCCCCGTGGATTTGGAGACTGGCCATGGCTGCAAGCCATGAGCACTGGCCATTGGTTACATTATTAGGGTATAGTGAAAACTGGCTGGGATGTAGGGTAGGTGCAGTAAATAATAGGGGTGGGTTCTTTTGGCTGGGGTCATGGTGGAATATTATGCCGTAGGAAATTGAATGATGATTTCCATCCCCAGCATGCGCTGCTGATAACACCAGATATAAGTATGTGTTGCAAACAATATGTTTCTTAAAAAAGGTTTATAGTTCTTTCATATATATGAAAAGAGGAATTATTAATAAAGTATATAGTGATGTAACACCATGAAACATTTTCACTTATAAAAGCCTATTAAATTGACAGGAAGAACTTTGTTAAAGGTATGTTACGGTTAAGATGCATCCCACACTTGAGACTCATCTCCTCCAGTGGTTAGCCAGTAAGTAGCGTCCCACCTTGGCATCCGAAATGCAGATGCAAAAGATTTACAAAATATTATATTACATTTATTTAACAAGCTTGAAATTGCAACAGAGAAACCAGCAAAACAAAGATAGGCTGCACGTGTACTTTCAGCATATGAATGCCAGAGGTAAATGAATTAACACAGTGGAGCGGCAGTACAGAGTACATTTGATCACAATACAGGCAATATAGTGATAGCCTAAACATACAGGTTAAGCAGAATTTGGCACCGGAGAGATCCGGCCGCTGGCTTCATCATCAGTGTCGGAGGACAGAGAAGAAATATAGGAGCGGAATGGGATCCAGATGTTCCTTGGTCTAGCCACTATTGGTTGTAGGAATGTCCAACGTTCGTCAGTATCTGAGGCCCCGGTGACAGCCCGAAACCCTTAAGTGTGTGTGGGGACCCCAGGATGGAGCCATAGTAGTAGGATACAGCGGGACAACCAGTAGCAGACATCGACCAGCCAGCTTCCTGGCATCACGACCGAGCAGGGGAAGCTCGTGAAAGAGGCATGTCAATGGAGAGGGGGTGATAGTGCAGTCCAACATTTCGGATATCGTCTTCCCAGAACAGGGAGAGGCACGGGCAGGACCAGACCATATATATAGTGTGCGTCATCTGTTCCACATCTGGGGCATGTATGTGGATGGTCTTTTGACATATGATGTAGTCTGACAGGGGTGCAGTGGATCTTTAAAGTACTTTGAATTGGATCAATTTAAATCATGAATTAAATGATATTTCATGAGTGCGGGCAGCTGGTGTGTGGAAGCCTAATAAGGTCATAGGGTTATATGTAAAATTTTAGGAAGTGATTAGTGGATGGATGTGTGAATGTGCCTGTGACTGTTTGAAAGCAGGCATTGAGGGAGTGTTAAAAATATAAAATTAAAAAGGGTAGAAGGGCTACCCTGCGCAAAGGTGTGCAGATGCCATCCAGGTCTTTTAATGATCCATGGCTTAGAAAGGGGACTGTGGAGACCGTGGATAGTTATAAATTAGCATTGATTATGGTCCTTATTGTATGCTACAGAAAAGTATTTGGGACAAAAAATTGTTTCTGTCGTTTTATTTTTTTCTCTCGTATGCAATTGTCCATTAGCACCCGGGATGGGGGAGGGAAGCCAAACAGGTGGCTAGGAACGTGGGCTTGAACTTCCGGTACAAGCACGTGTTCCATGCTGCCTCACGGTCAGCTCTCCCCACCGCTATCTCCCCCACCCTCTTTTCCATTTCCTTTTTTTTAAACCTTCACCCTTCATTACCTTATTTCGGCAGATACGGGTGCCGCTGCCACATTTGCTCCTTCTCTTCGCCTCCCGCAGGCCCCCTTGGAAAGGGAAGATGGGCTCTGTATGGAGTGCCGCCTTCCCTTTCTATGGTGGCGTCTTGTAAAAGGATATTTCTTTCTACAGTGGGACGCTGTGCATTTCCCACTGTAGGAATGAAAATTATTTTCTTTTAGAACCCTGGTTTACTGTTTCGGCAACTCTGGGTGCTTATGTCCTTCATCCCCTTTAGCAGGGGCTGGAATGGGGGATAATGGCACAGAATCCTTGTTATCCACCCTTCACTTGGGCCGATAACGTGGGCTGCCAGGTGATTATCCCCCATTCCAGCCCCTGCTATGGAAATGTTGGAGAATCTTATTGAGCCTATCTACTTTACTGAGAAATGTAAAGTAGATAGAGTCTATAGGATTATGGGCCTCATTAGGACTCCGGCGCTGCCATGGCCCTTCCCCATTCTCAGTTTTGCCCCATAGGCTCAATGGGAATGGGGAAGGCACTAATTACGGTACCGCAAATTGCGGTACCGTAATTAGCACCAAGGTCCCTTTACGGGTCCCTACTTTAACGGCTGGTAAAACCAGACATTAAGGTCGGGTCCCGCAAAGGGACCTCGTAATTAGGCGCTAGGTGTTTAACGGCGCCTAATTTTTTAATTCTAATCTTTAACCGTGAAAGGTGGTTGCTAAATTAACCTTTTTTTTCTTTGTTATTTATTGATGCACGAGAGGTTAGAAAGTAGTGTGGGGACTAAAATGAGGGAAGAGGCACCAACCACTAATATGGAGGGGCAGGTGGACATGGGAAGATGTTGCGAATGTGTTACTTCTAAGGGAGGGGAAAGTGTTTCTCGTGATCCTTGATTACAGCTTCAAAAGCACTTCGAGATTGACCTCCCCTGCAGAGTGGTGTGTTGCAGTATATACAGAGTACGGTTGTCTTCAAACGATATGGATCAACAGTCTCTTTTATCACTTGCAAGGTAGATGGTGGGATTATGTATCCCATAGAAGTAGGCTGTGTGGTTACAGTATTGGTTGAGGAAGATGAGGTGGAGGAATACAGCTTACTACTTGCTAAGAAATGAAAAACCTTTCTGAGAGCCTTGCAGTGGTTGGATTAAATGTGGCAGCACATGGAGGTGGTCCCATGGGAGTACTGTCCAGGTAGTATGTGACTGAGTACAACGCTGCACTCAGTGCATTTCACTTTGTTATCTTTAGCCGTTGGTACATTCCTCTACCTCATATTTCCTCTACCTCATATTCTTGTGATGTCATCTTTCATGTCCTGGGTGTTAGTCTTAGCAGTGCACGTAGTGGCGCAAGTTATGGTTGCTTAGCTTATCATAACAGGTGAATTTCTGAGTATTTTCGGTTTTACTTGTACCCATGACGTCCCTTTAACAAAATGTTTTCATTGAATATATAGACATGCATAGTACAGGGCCTCTGGTAGCTGCCCTGTAGTTATGGTTAGGTTGCTCAACTCTAGAAAGAACACTATTTGGGTGACTCATAACTTTGACCCCCTCTCTCCCTGGATGAATCCTCGCCAAATTGTGCGCAAGAAAATGTATGGGCCCCATTGAATGATTCTGAAAGTCTGGTGTGGTTTCGTCAAGGGAGGGGGCAAAGTTATAGGTGAAGTCCCAAAATGTTTGAAATCCTCATAGACACAATTGCAAATAAATGTTGCTCATGCCTAAAGCCCAAACTGCTGGATGGATTTTGACCAAACAGGAGTGCTGGCTTGGTACTGCACTTGTGTTTTTATAACTTTGGTGTAAATATGTCCAGTAGTTTTTCAATTGTCAAAAAGAGGATGAAAGACAATTAGTTATATCTCGGTCCGGTCCGTGGACTCATTTCCAGATTTGGAGTCTGCGGACACCTCTGAACCAATCAGGGGGTTACTCGATATCCGCGCACAACAAAAACACATGCTGATTGGATGGTGAAATAAGTGAGGTGCGTCATAATTTTGGAAACAGTCGCCATGTTGGATCCAAGGACAGCCACCACTGACCGCAGACAGCGTACTGAGAAAAATGTCTGCAAAACACATTTGGGGTTATTTGGTGGCCAAATGAGAGCTTGGAATGTGTGGGGGAGTCGAATAAAGCTGAGATGGAGCTGTTTTTATAGGTGAAAAAAGGTTTGCAGGTGCTGCCGAGTCTGCTGACATCACCACTGACTAGGGATAGCACAGTGAAAAAAAAAGTCTGGAAAACACATTTGGGGTTATTTGGTGGCCAAAAGAGGGCATGGAAAGTGTGGGGGAGTCGAACAAAGTTGACATTGAGCTTTTTGCATAGGTGAAAAAAGGGTGTGCAGGTGCCACCGAGTCTGCTGTCAATTGAGATGTCTGCTGACATCATTTGGATTGCAGGGGTTCTCAGTGAGTCTTGTTATTTGAAGGTGTATTTTACATAAATATTATATGGTTCAATTATGTTGTGGTGGTTGTGGCCAGTGGCCAGATTCTTGGGGGCATGGCCATAGGACATGCACCCAAGAATTTGGCCACACACAATATGTAATATGAGTATATGAGTATTGTAATTATAGGTACTGTAGGGGTAGGCAGTATTTATAATATGGTGAATGATATAATTGAAGTGCAAAGGGTATTTGTGAGTGTAGTACAATTGAGAATAGTGCTTTTCAAATATGTATTTGTTTATTTGTGAAGATCATGAATAGGATAATATGGTTACTTAGTTGCATATTGTAATAACGCTGGAATCCCTGGTTCTTTTTCTGTGGAGAAAAAACAGTATAATGTGTTAAGCAGGATAGTTTTAAACCTTTAAATGCATATAACTTTATGTATTGATTTACATTTTTGACCCTCATAAGTAGTACATTCTATGTATAATGTTTGGTACAACATTAGTGAGTGCTACACTGTTGTTGTATAGACATGAAATAATGATTGGGTCATTGGGAAAAAAGATCAATAGTGGATTGAACAAAAACGACTGTAATTCAGGGGCCTAGAGCCTCAATATCTTGAACTCGCTCTTCCTAAATATCTTCCTTCTCGAGCTCTTCGCTTATCCGCCTCCAACTCCCTCAGGGTCAGTCGCTTCTCCAAGAAACGAGTTGGTGGTAGATCTCTTTGTTCAGCTGGAGCCTCCCTCTGGAACAGTCTCCCTGCCTCTCTGAAAATTGAGGAGAACCATCTCTGGTTCTGGAAGCACCTCAAGATCTTTGTCTTTGCTTCTGCTTTCTCTCCACCTCTCCCTTGCTGATCTCCTGTTCGAACTGAAACTGCACTGGTGTACCTGGCCACCCTCTGGCCCAGGTCCCATCCCCACACTGCCCCCCTGACAACCCTTGCACTCAGGGACTGTTTCTGTATCCCTAGAGCCCCCTGCCAGCACTTGCCACTTGATGTATGCCCCTACCCTTGCACTTGCCACCAGCTGGCCACACTTTTATTTATTGTCTTTATTTACTTAATACATTTATTAATCTTTATTTTTTACTGCTATCCTATGTACTGCACTTCCTCCACCCCCTTTTCCTCCACACTTTTCCCCTCCCCCTGCACTTGCGCAATCTCAATGTCACCTGGCCTAGTAAGATTGCTGTCTCTGTCTTCCCTCTGTTCCCTCTCCCTTGCCTCATCACACCTTGAAACACTTGTGTATAGGCACGTTATAAATGTCATATCATAGTATATCATAGCAATACAGTTTCTGGCATTTACATAGTTTTAAAAAATGTACATGTGACAGAATAGTTGTGTGTCACAGCATGGACTTTACAAGAAGTTTTGCAGTAAGAATAACTGTGATGGTATAATTGAAGTGTATTACTATGAAGCATGCTTTTTATGTAGTACTGTGTTGGATTTTAAAAATTGAACCCATAGACCTAGGGCCATTTAAGACGAGGTAGCAATACTTAGAGATAGATGGGGATGCAGAATGTATTCAAACATCAATAATCAAACCGACTAAGGAAGTTGGTAAAACTTGGTCTGCTTTATTTGCAATTGTCTAAAACAGGGAGTTACAACAGACATAAACGGACGTTCGCTCGATTTCTCTCCACGCAAAAAACACAACTTTTATAGCATAAACTCATCATCAAAGACATCACACTATGTAGCAAACTACAAAAACCTACTTGAGGATGTGATAGACTGATAGGGAACATCTAAGTATATGTTCTGTACTAACAGGGGTTGTGATTGGGTTTCTACTGTCAGGTGGGCAACTAAGTCCATCCCAAGTGCAAGTCATCTTCCGTGTCACTCTAATACTTGACACTTCATTGGTTATACGAACTATAGGGCTCTTTGATACGTGCATCTCTACCATTGGTATGGCACTCTTGTACCCTTCTGGAATATTCCACACGCTAGCAGCGCGCAGGCTACCATACCAGGTGCAGGGAGGGTCGGTGTGATCATGCCTCCCCTCCCAATTACGCCAACATCTATCATCATTCTTGCAGTCTGCCAGTCAATTGAGGCTTTGAACTTGGCCTTGCAGAAGCTCACTGTGCCTGAGAAATAAAGGGAGCATCTTCTTGGTTTCGGTGTAGCTCAACCCAATGTCTAGTTTGATCAGACCATGTGACTTGGAAACCACATTTTCAAGCTCCTTGCAACATTTCATTCAATGAAATGATGTACCTTTGATGCCTTCACTATTTTTCCATTCCACCTCAAACAGAAGATTGTTCCTTTCTCACGTTCATGTAACTACTGGATTGAAAACCAGGCTCACGGTGACATCAACATCTTCGTGCTGGGCCAGTCAAGCCTTTCTTGAATTTCTCCTCCGCCATCAGTAATTTTCCAACTGCGCATGACTGAAAACTCTTCCCAATCAAGGGGTTTCAAGCCTTGCGAAAGTGCACTGTAGAATATCAAGGTTCTATACATTCCTATGTATTATACATTGGTGCATCGCCACAACCATTCACTACATATCCAGCCTTAAGTTCACTTTGTCTACTTGCATTACTGTATCTGTACAAGTGTAAACTAATTTGGATTTTTCTTCAGCATTTCTGTAGCATGAGCATCATCATTTCAAGCCCGAAATGTTGCTCATCTTTACCCCCTTCTCTCCAGATCTTATAGTATGTCTATGTTCTTTTACCTCATGTATCTTCTCTGGGTGTGTCAGCCCCGCATGATGGCACCTTTCTTCTTTTTTCACCTGTTTTCATACTACCTCCGGGACTTTGTCCAACAGATCGTTATTTCTCTGTGAATGCATATAAGGTTTTCTCAATGATACCTTATTCTTGACTTCTCCTCTACACTCCCCCTCTGGGCGATTTATCGACCATTCTCTCATCAATCTTCAAATCAAGACATCCTCTTCTGAAGAAGTGCTTCTTTGGGACCCATATCTTTAAGACTCCCTTCAGGCATCCTACTGATTTCACATGCTCATCAACACTCCAAGTCATGAGCATGCATTGTCCATTGGGACTGCAATAAATCCATCTCCCCACATATTTCTTGTGGTTCTTTGGGTACAGGAACTTTTTTTCCCTCAGGTGCATGAATACTGGCCTTCATTTGTCACGTCCTTTGGTTCAAATCCTGATTCCACATCAACCACAATCTTCATTCTTACATTGTGTGATTGTTATCCTGATCACACAAAATCGAAACATGACATCACAAAAGGGCTCAAAGTCACTTGAAGATATTCGCCATCCATTGTGGAACCCATTAGATTGACCCAGAGCAACTGTCATCACTGATGTTTTCCACTTCGTTTTCCATCTTGATGTGTAGGTTTGTCAGCATCGTTATGGACTCTGTCAAGGTGCCATTCTCGTCATTGTGCAACATGATTTTCCAATTTTGGCACAAACACCTCGATCCATAGATGTGATCATGTCAAGGACATATCTGTTCTGAAAAGTCATCAGTTTTATGGCTCTCAGCTCCTCCTTGATAGCATCAAATCCTTTTATAGTGGTGTTGATTGTCTGCAAAAGCTTCCATCTGGTTATCTGTAACCATTTGGTATTCGCCATCGTTTGAATCCCAGGCATACAGATCATAATAATAACTGAAGAGATCTTGCTGAACAATCTGTGTTCATATAGAATGGCATCAAAAGCTTCTATCAATTTGGCTGAGAAATAGTTCTCTCACTTCATTTGATTCAAAAGATCAGCAGATCTATTCTTCCTCAACTGAGCATCTGCATTTGGGAACTCGCCAATGTTCATGTTACTCTTTGGGATCACCATTGCTGGAACATGGCCAATCACTATAGAACATAGTCTTCCCCAATCTCTGGGCAGCTTCATGTATGTAGGCCCAGTAGTGATCCAATATCACTGCTGTCCCATCCTTCATTCCTGGTATATCATAGATTTGTCTGCACTGCTGATTCTCCCCAACCGTTCCTGTGCCATTGTTTCTGAAACATAGTTCTGCACTTGCCAAAGGCACTATTTGCAATGGACCTCCTTTGTCTTCATCCCATGTCAGCAACTTTGCAAGCCTCAGCCATAGAGATTTGCATCCATTTTCCACTAGTTCGATAACTTGCTTGTGATGACCAGGGACTGTTATAGCTCTGGATATGACTACCCCTTCTTCCCATCTGTCTAGAGTAAGCACTGTTCTCCTGACCTGCATCTGACCTCTTTCCTTACAGCTTCGAACCTCTTCATCAGTTTTTCTTTTCCAATTAAGTCTTCTGTTAACATCCCATCTGATTCCTCCTCCCTTCATACCGGGCTGTTCGTATCTTATCATATGATTTTTGGTATGTGCTCTTGCTCTTTTTCTTCAAATTTTGGACATAGTCATGTTCATCTGGTGCTGACCATTCTGTCACCCATAGAGATGACGCCGTTCAAGCCTGGAATTGACCTCTTGTATGGCAGAGTGCCAGTTGAGTAATGCAATGAGCCGTTTGAATATCTATTTCAATAGCTACGAATAACTCTGACTTTCCCATAGCGTAAGGCAGGAGTACACATACATAGTAATCCTCCTCAGAAGGCTCTTTCCCACCTCTTTCATGTGCTGATACCAAATACCCCAAATGTGCTGGACTGTCCAAATAATTGTTTAATTCATAATCATCCTCCTGTGTACTTTTCTTAGGTATCTGTTTCATTGACTCTGCTGACTTTGTGGACCTGTAATATGCTCTATGGACCACATGTTTATTTGCCTGTGATTACTTTTTAAGGAAGGAAAAACTTGTTTTATTCACGCAAACTCATCAGATGCTCCGGTAGTTTCTGAATCTGTTCAATGATTTCCACAAGTAACTGGCTGATTGTTGGACGATGTATAGGATCTTGCATGAACACAAAAGTGTTGGTGTCTCGCCAAACAAGGTAGGGATGAACTTGAAGTAAAAGATCATAGCAAGTAGCTTGTAGGAATCATCACTAGACAGGACCATCTGTACCTCCAGTAATATGCTCAGGTAATAGTCTTATCTGCGCCATTGTTGCTGCCAGTAGTCGTCTAATAGTCGGGCCATTCTTAGGATCCTGGATATAAGTATGTATGTCAGTGCTCCTCCCAACAAGAGCAGGGTAAGCTCTGAGTATAAATATGAAGACAGCAAGAAGAAGTCGGTGTACATCAGCCATCAGCATCGTTAAGTACCACAGGCTCCTCCAAAGAGAATTCAGTGAGAAATAAGTCCGGGAACTGCTCCCTCTTGCAGTCGTCCAACTCAAAATCCAAGTTGTCATATTTTGCTTACTTCCGCACTCCACAGTCCAATGTCAGCAAAGCACCTGTAGCTCAAGAACAAAATAGCCTTTTCACTCCTTGCTTAGCAGCTACAAAGAGTTTATCAAGGGAGCCACAGTCCAAATGTACACTTTTATATCTTTACAGGACAGTCTCTGCGTCCTTCTTCCTCGTCATCAATCGAGTCTGCATGTGCTGAACTTCTCCTTGACATGCTTCCAAATGGTCTCGGGGTGCTGCGACCTCGCCAGTGTAGACTTTCACATCTCCTTGGTGTATGCAAGCTCATCTTCCTAGGACCTTGACTGCTGATGGAGTAATGTCGTCCACTACAAAAGGGCTGCTAAAACGGGGCTTGTGCCACTTTCATGTAAAGTTTCTGATTAAACTTTATCTCCAGCAAAGAGTCTGGGTAAACATAGTTCTTCAGCTGTGGTTGCTGTATGGTCTTACTCTGTTTACTGAGACCGACACCCCGTCCGCTTGACTTGATCTAAAATGACAGAGATACTAGTCGTCATACATGTTAAGTACACACATAACTCAACTCCTAACAATTCTGTAGTTGTCTGGCAACACTTCTAGTCCTCGATGGAGTAGTTAGAGGTGTTCTCATTCGCCTCCCTGTATCTAGTTTGTGAGGTGTGAGGTGGTGGTCAGACCCTGGCTCACTTCTTAATGCATAAAATGCAAGGGGCAAGCAATGCAGCCATACCTTCTTCAGTGTCAGTTTCAACTTAGCTATTCTCTCTGTGAGCAGACCAATGTCTCTCTCACATATCCGTTCGCTTGCGGGTGATAATCAGAAGAAAATGTGTGCTTAATACTAAGTAATACGCTAATTTGCTCAAATACCTCATTCACAAAATTGGGGCCATTGTCTGATCTTAACACCTCACACACTCCCCATCTGGGAAATACTTCTCGGACTAAGAACTTTGCAGCGCAAGTGGTGTAAGGGTGTGTGCATGGACCGGCCTCAATCCACCAGTAGAAAGGGCACACCACCACTATCATATACCTATATCCATTACAGATCTGCAGCATGTCAACATAATCAATATGGAAATATTGAAAAGGACCATTTAGTGGAGGAATTACGCTTCTGACTGTTCGCAGCGTGTTCCATGCAGTAAACTTTTGACATACGATGCAATTTACTACATAAAATGCAACGTGTTCAGTACAAACAAGTCCTCAGCAATGGTTGCTACAAGGCTCTCCCTAGAGACATGTGCAGGGTAGTGTAGCTGTTCTAACGCCACCCTTAAGAAGGCTACAGGCATCACTGGTTTACCAGTGCTGTCGCCACAGTGCCTCAGAAGGGGATAAAGAACACGCCCTCCGTGTCCACAGGTTTTTTTCTTCCTGTGGAGCTTCACCCTGAACTTGCATAAATTGTGTTCCCCCGATAAGTGGTTAAAGCTTTCATTCACAACCATCATCACAACAATTTTCTCTTTCACATCAGGCGCATCAAAACTCATTATGCCAGATGTATATTCAACCCTTTTTGGCACTTTGTCTGCGGCTTGGTTTCTGCATGAACTAAAGTCTGTTCTCTTAGTGTGCACTTCACACTTAACTATTGCAATGGCTACTCGGAGTTGTAGTGCTTTGAATACCCTGTCCAATAATGCAGCGTGAGGCACTGGAGTGCTGTCTGCTCGGAGGTATACCCTCCTTTTCCAACATGTTAGCCCTACTTGCACGTTTGACATCACACTGTACACTGTTACTTCCTGGTCTGTGTGATTCTCAAGCACAGCAATAAACGCCACTAATTCTGCAGCCTGTGCTGAAAAGTGAGACGGTAGTCCTGCACTCATTATTACTTCAAATTCCCCATTAGCCTTGTGCTTCACTACAGCAGCACCTCAATGCCTGTCTCCATCAGTTTGATCGAATCTTGACGAACCATCCATAAAAAGAATCTCCCCTGCTGCTAAAGCATTTTGCTTTACCCTTGGAATCTCATCATAGAGTTTCTCATAGTTTGAGCAATCATGCACTTGTTCATCCTCTGCCAGTATTTCAGTTACAAACGTGGCAGGGTTCACCATTTTACACCTTACTATTTTGTGGGATTCTAAATGAACGCCTTATAAGCAGAGGCTTTTTGGGACGTCAGCGTACCCTTTGTTTTTCCAAAACAACAAACTAAGCATACTCAACAAATGAAGTCATGGAACATCCCATCACCATGCTGGCAGACTTCTCAATAGCGAGAGTGGCTGCAGCCAACAAATGTTCGCAAGGGAAGTCAGCCCTCATCACTGGCTCTAAAATCCCACTGTAATATGCTAAAGTATTTTTGTACCCCAAGGTATTTCTGTGTGTGAGCACTGCTGTCATTACGGTCTCATTCATATGTGAGAATAAAAAGAACTGCTCAGAATTATTGGGAATTCCTAAAACTGGAGCTGTGCATATTGCCTTTTTAAATTCATCAAACCCCTCCTCCATCTCCTCAGTTCATTCAATGTTTTCCTGATTTACCTGTGCCTTTTTCAGGGCCTGCAACAAGGGCCTCGTGAATGAACTATAATCAAATATCCATGCTCGAACCTAATTACAAAGTCCTAAAAACTTGCATTTGCTTTATCTTGTGCGGTTTTGCTGTTTTCATAATTCCCTCCGCTCTTTCAGGCGTAACCTTCTTTCCCTCATGCGAGATTAACTGACCTATCTACAACACTTCTTCTTGGCAGTACTCCAATTTACTATGTACACCTTATATCCATTTTCAGCTAGAATAATCATTAGCTGAATCGAGTCTTGTCTACACTCTTCTTCTGATATGCTACAGACCAAAATATCATTTACGTATTTCAGCACGACACTTGGCAAATCAATATAGCTTAGGTCCATCTGCAGGACCCTATTGAAAATCGATGGAGACTCACAATATCCCTGGGGCAAATGTGTACTTTTCAACTTACTCTGAAGAAACATAAATTATGTAAGGTCTTGGGAATCTTTAAGTAATGGGATTGAGAAAAACGCATTTTTCAATCATCGTAAAATATCGTGGGATACTACATAGGATCGTCGCCGGATTTGGAACTAGAAGAAATTCTGCCTCTACAATCTGGTTAATTGACCTCATATCTTGAATTAAATGCCACAACCCACCATTCCATTTTTGATAGGATACACTGCAGTATTACATGGTGACTCTAACGTCACTAAGATGCCTTGATCCATTATGGGTGATATAGGGCCTCATTACGACTCAGGCGGTAAGTTACCACCTGGGTCGTACCTTTACCACCATGACGTAAACTACGTTTACGCCATGGTGGTTGGCGGACTTACCGCCCCATTCCGAGGTGAGTGGGGCGGTAAGTCCCCATTAACCCATTTACCCTTCCCCATTCCCATTTTTGCCCCATAGGGCATAATGGGAGTGGGGAAGGCGTTAATTACGCCACCGTAAATTACGGTGGCGTAATTAACAACAAGGTCCCTTAGCGTCATGGATTTTAACACCTGCTAAAAGCAGGTACCTCCATGGCGCTAAGGGACCTCGGAATCAGGCGGTAAGGGTCGGCGCTGTTTACGCCGCCATAAACCCCTTACCGCCTGGGTCCTAATGAGGCCCTTAGTCTTGAAAATACCTTCATCTGCCTCTTGAGACAAAGGTACTGCCTTGCTCGAGGTAAAGTTGCTCCTGGTTTCAATTTAATTTTAACTTCTCCCACTTCCTTTAACAGGCCTACATCATAGGTGCCTATAGTCCATAAAATAGCAGGCACTTTCTCGATATCTCAATCAAAAAATTGCAGGGCGCTGCCGCACTATCATCATTTTCTGTCCTGATCCAACACCAACATGTAATGGTCATCTCGAACACTACTTCCTCAATAGCAATCACCTTCTCCATGGTCTGCTTCGAACGCAACCTTCAAGCATGGCTAATTGTCCTCACACTATGACTGTCTGCAATTCCAATGGAAAATCTCTTCATACATGGCTATCTTTGGCCTGAACAGAAATTCATCAGGTATTCTCATAAACTTGTCCACTATACCGGGTAGCCATGTTAACAAAGTGCATACCCCGTAGTGAAAGACTTCTGGCTCTAAAGACGTTCCTTGCAGTGCTATTTGTCCTGTAAATGCCATGATAAATGTGCCCACGTTCAAGTAATGTATTTGTGGCGTTGAGCACACTATGCCTTCATTAGTGAAAGAAATTGTTATATTTAACTTCATCATTAAATCTCTTCCCAGTATATTAACTGGTGTCTGTCTTGAATACAACAATGGGACAGACATATCACGCTCTGTTATTGGGAATGGCAATTTCCCAGTAAAAGGAACTCTACTTGTACCTCCAGAGAACCCTTGAGCATTCATTGCATTACCCGATAACGAAAATGTTCCCTCTCCTATACATGAGTGAGTTGCCCCTGTATCTACCAAAAAAGAAAAGGATGTGCCTCCAAAGGTAACGTCAACCCTCTGTTCCTCTTGAGGATTGTGCATCACCGATAGTACCGAACTCATCAAGTCACCCTGTGAGCTGTCCTATTGTGGGTACATACTTATCCCCATGCCTATAAAAGGCTGCCCTCCGATGCACCCCCTACCCTAGGAGTAAATAACTGTCCTGTGTTTGCACTCTGCTGTATCTCCATGGGTGTGTGCTGTGACTTCCCTTGCAGCGGATTCAATGGTGCTTGCTGTGGTTGCAAAGCCTGTTGTGTTTGCGGCACCTGTGCTTAATACACTGTCCGGTGTTGGGCGAACCCATCCCTGTTTTGTGGGCTATATGCTGGAGGATAAGCTGCCCCCCTCTTGAGAATTGCCCATTTTGCACACATCCTTGGCTCCCACATGTTTGCGTGATGTGCCCTGTCATTCCACATGTCCAGCATACAGGAGGGAATCTCCTAACTTGCCCTCCCTGCAAGATTTGACTATTATTTTGCATATTCAAAACCTGCCTTGGTTATTCTGAAAAGTTTACATGATTATTATGAAAGCCTCTTCTTCCACGGAAGACTGCTCTGCCTCTTGGTGTAAATCCATTCCCTCCTTGATCGGACTGCCTTCGGTTATTGACCTGCGGCATACCCGATACTTGCTGTGATCCTGGCCCTTCTCCACTAGTCAGCATTGCCCCTTCTACAGCATATTCGAGAGTTTCATCTGCACTAACTTAACTTCTTCAATTGTCCTAGCATCCTCTCTCTTCCAATTCTTTTCTTGCAACAATCGGCAATTGTACATGATGGTCAGCCTTATTTCTGGCCATGGCTTTGCCTCCATACCCACCAGCTTATTGAGCTGTCCCTGTACTTGGTCTGGCAAACCCTGACATAAAATATGATAGAATACAGGTATAGATTTCCCCCACGACTGTCGAGTTTCCAAAGATCACTGTTTCTGAAAATTCTGAATGTAAGGAAGTGGGTCTTCACCTGTTATGCTCACATGATATCCACGGGGGCGTCTGAAAGGCTCTGAGATCTAGAACCCTGGATGCGTAGTTGCCCAGTGCTGAATAATGAATCTGCAATTAGAGAAGGGAGGATTTGTGATAACTGTCTCTAATGGGTGAATCTCCCACCTCCCTCTGACCGATTCCCTTCCCACTGGGTTCTTTTCTCACCTTAGTTATTTGTAGGGTGAGCTATCCGTCCTGTGTTTCTTGTGCAGGGGCACTTGACATTTGTTGGTGGGCTGCCTGAGTTGCTTCACTGGTACAGTACGCCTTCCTTGGGCACAGGCCTGCTGTGACCCTGAATCTGCTGGTAGGCAGGGGGTTTGTTAATTGTAAGTCTTTGTTCTGTTTATGGTGGGAATTCGTTAATGTCTTTATCTCCTTCTTTTCAGGTGCGAAGGTCTTGATGTTGGCATGCCGGAAGGAGAGGCATGTTTCTAGGTAAGAGAAAGCGCAAAGTGCAGCACCTTTATTGTCTTTTAAAGCTAACCTGTGTTTTCTTCTTCTTCTCCTCACAGGCCGCTGTGGTGCTGCCAGCGGATGAGAGCGCAATGAAAAACAGGCCCCCGGAATCCATTAAGGTAAGTACAGCGCTGTGCAGTTGTTTAATATTGAAAGCAAACCTGAATATGTCTCTTTTCCTTTGCAGATGTTGCTGTGGTGCTCTGGATGGAAGCGTGGCGTAGCACGATGGAATTCAGGTAAGACTGACGGAATTCGATGTTTTGGAAGCGCGCGTTCTAATATTGTTTTTCCGTTTCTCGTTATTGCATTTCGCAATGTTCGAACAGTAGCTGTGGTAGCGGTTTGCCGGAAGTCCTTAAGCTAGTACTCATAGGTGAGTGATGTTTCTTCTTCTCTCAGTTTCCACAGATTGCAGCCCAGTTGAGATGCTGAGTGCTGGATGGTGTTTTCTCAGGTAAAACAGAATAATCTTGTTCTTGTTCTTGAAGGATTACAGGAAGATGCTGAAGGTCAGGAGCTGGACACGGTGAGCGCCACGCTGCTGGTGGCAGAATAACACGAAACGTGCTCTGAAGTCAGGGTGTGGTTTATATAGCCCAGGTAAAGTAGTACCAGGGAAAGTAGTTCCAGGCCAGCCACACCCAAAACACTAGACCGCATGGCTTGGTTCTTAGAACTAGACTGTGTGGGTGCTTCCATGTTGGATTTAAAGGCCCATGTACATAAATGGGACCTAGTTTGAACAGCCCTTCCTTCCTACATATGAGCCTGGTGCCAAAGGCACCAGGACTGGCTCCAGGAGCCCTTTTGCAGTAGTTTTAAGGCCCTCAGGGTTCTGGTGGGAGCCTGCTTGTGCGCAACTTGGGCCCCCTCACAGTGGTCATGACATCACCTTCCTGCATCTTTCATGCCATTATAATGCCCATATCCAATGTATCAGGATATTGTACTCTAAGCACTTTCCAGACTGCCGCTCCACAATTATTAAACAACACTCTGCTGTGCGCTGTGTTCTGTGCTGTGACACTTGCATATTCTGCTCTCGTCCAAATGTCGTCAGCCCTTTCCCCAAGGATATCTGCTACAAGACCCTTAATGTCCCGTTTAGCTAACGTGTTTCCTCCTGTCATGTTTTCTAATTCAAAGATCCATTTCTTGGCGCCCAAAGTCAAACTCGGGAGCTTAGACGTTAAATTATCCTTAGCCATCTGGGGCCAAAAAATATACTGTGGTCTGGCCCCTCTCCTTTTTCTATCAAGGGAAACTGCGAAAATCCAAAATCACAATCGTCTCCCATTGTCTGCCTGTTCATAGCAGTGACAATGGTTCCTGATCACCTTCTTCCTGGTAATGACCTCAGCCTGCTCACATAATGTGTCAACTCCCCCTTATCACTAAGAGGTTGTCTTTTAGGTCGCTCTGACTGCACCATAGGCTCTGGCGCTTTCTTTAGGTAGGTCCAAATCCGACTACCCCACTTCCTTGTCTGTCTGAAAACACCCCTCAGGACCTTATTCACCACCCTCCTCCCCTCAGAAGATGTTCCTTTCCTCGTCTGATATAGCTTGTCTCCAACTCGTATGACTATCTTCTTGCTCGTCTCTATTAAGTGTAAGCCTCTTCAAAGACACGGCACTATGCTCGAAGCTGAATAAGCCGGCCTCCGTGCCTCACGATTGGACAATTTCAGATCGATCACCATTCCCTTTACTGCTCAATTCACCTTTTGCCCTCATCTCTTGATAGGCCTTTTTTCGGTTCTGTCTCCAAAATCTACTATCTCAAAATTCTCCTCCAAATGTATTCTATTTCATTCCATTTCCTCATCAAATTCCCTTTGTTTCTTTGCTTCCTCCCTAAGCCTTTCCTCTTCATGTCTTTACGCTTCCCTTGTTTCATTTGTCCTACGCACCTCTTCATCTCTGCGTCTTTGCATTCTTTTGTCTCTTAATGTCTGTTCTTCCTCTTCTTCTCTTCTCTTTTCTAGCCTGACTTGTTCTTCAATTGCTCTCTGCTTATTGTCATTTTTTGTTTGCTCTTCCACCCTTTCCTCTTTTCTTAACTGTTCTTCTTGATACAGTTGCTCTCATCTTAGTCTACTCTTCTTTTTAGCTTTGTCTCTCAATTGTTTCTCTCTTCTCCTGTCTTTTTTATCCTGCTCGTCTTGATCTTCCCCTTGCCGTACATCCTCAATGCTCTTCCCATCAAGTTTGAGCAATATCTGACTGCCATCCATTCATTCTGTATCAGCACTATCTCTTCAGCTTTCTCCTTTTCTCCTTTCCGTCTCTTAATTTCCCATTCTATATTTAGAGTCATACGCAGCCATTCACTTCTCTCTTTGTCCCATGGGACCTTAGAGATCACATCCCTTTCTGGAGTTTTTTCTGGAGTTTCATCACTACTATATGCTATACTATTATACAGAGGCGGCTCATGCGTTGGATAACTGTATCCTGCTGCTGCATTAAGCTCCCTTAATGGATACACTCTCTCGTCTTTCACACTATCACCATTTAATTCAGGCATAGTAGGGGAGCAGAAGGCTTGACACCCCCCTCTTTACACAGGTTAAGCATCCAATCTTCAGGAGGCATGTCTTCCCAATTCTCCTGGTACATTTTCCAAATCTCTAAACTGGCTAATCCTTTTTCTAACTTCTTTCCTGTGTACGCTGCATGCAAGTATGTGGCCATGTGTTGCAAAACTGCATTTAACAGTAATCCCCCTTATGACCATGGCATGAACATTTTATCTGCTGTGCCCTTATCCCATTCTGTACTATATTTCTAAAGCTTAGATGCTTTTTCCGGCATTTGTTGGCACACGTGCATGAACAGAGTAACATCCTCCATCATGACTAGTCACACTTGACTGTCAATACTTACTGTTGTTTTACACAGAAAATAATTTTCATAAAAATTACACAATATGAGCGTGCACCAATCGTCACAGCTCCAAACTTTTGTATCTCACTTTACTTCAGTCTACATGTTCAATGAATACTTTTGACAATGAAATAAATAAATAATCTATTCTCACCTTTTTACCACAATCTATTGGTTGTCGCTCTTTGACATTTTCATCATATCCTTAAAACATACAATACATACAATATACAAACAGACAAACTAGCTGGCCCACATATACTTCTGCCAACGCTCCTCGTGGATGCTCTCGCCCATTAAAATGACTCTGATCGGAGTCTGAGTTGTTCTCTTTAACAGATCTATCTGTTTGTCACCTAAACATCCATTTGGATTCTAAAACAACTCCTTCTAGACGTCCCTGGATGTAGGATTCTGGGCTTGTCTTATTGATCGCTCCTCATCCATATATCTTCACCTGACGTTCTTTGACATTAATTCGAATACCCCAACAACCTTCTGTTATTTTCTCTCCATTATCACTTTCCCCTTTTTATGCACAATTATTTTTGCCACCTCTAGATATCTACTAACCATTTGCTTTTCAGCTCTTGACCCTCCGGATCGTCTCCTCCTCAACCGGCCACCTTAACCTTCAGCCCACTCAGCTGCCTGTAGAAACCCAGAGGTGAATTCCATAAAAGAGGGATCCGCCCCACCTGCTTTGTTTGTCTTGCAAGATTTTATTGTGCCCGCTATTCACAGGGAGGCTTGCGGTCCTCCAGCTAAATGGTGGAGAACATCCGATATTTCCGAGACCATTGAAAGCCTACTGGGTCGTCAGATTCTGAACCATCCTCTACTACCACGTCAACCCATAGACCTAGGGCCCTTTGAGATGAGGTATCAATACTTAGAGATCGATGGGGATGCAGAATTTACTCAAAGATCGATAATCAAACCGACTCAGGATGTTGGCAAAACTGGGTCTGCTTTATTTGCAATTGTCTAAAACAAGGAGTTACAACGGACATCAACGGATGTTCACTCGATTTCTCTCTGTGCATGTTATAAAAACTCAACTTTTATAGCAAAAACTCATCATCAAAGATGTCACACTATGTGGCAAAATACAAAAACCTACTTGAGGATGTGATAGGCTTACAGGGAACATCGAATTATACGTTCCATAGTAACGGCGGTTGTGATTAGGTTTCTACTATCAGGTGGGCAACTAAACCCATCCGAAGTGGAAATCATATTCCTTGTCACTGTAATACTTGACACTTCATTCGTTATACAAACTATTGATACATGGCCCTCTACCATTGGATTGGCACTCTTGTACCCTTCTGGAATATTCCACATGCTAGCAGCACGCAGGCTACCATACCAGGTGCAGGGAGGGTCGACATGATCATGACTACCCTCCCAATTAGCCCAACATCTATCATCACTCTTGCAGTCTGCCAGTCAATTAAGGCTTTTAACTTGGCCTTGCAGAAGCTCACTGTGATTGAGAAATAAATGGAGTATCTTCTTGGTTTCGGTGTAGCTCGACCCAATGTCTATTTTGATGTGACCATGTGACTTGGAGACAGCATTTTCCAGTTTCTTGCATCATTTAATTCTATTAAATGATGAACTTTGGATGCCTTCTGTGTTTTTCCATTCCACCTCAAACAGAAGTTTGTTTATTCCTCACGTTCATGTAACTACTGGATGGACAACCAGGCTCACGTTGGCCTCGACTTCTTCGTCCTGGGCCGCCATCAGTAATTTTCTTAAAACTCTTACCAATCACGGGGTTTCAAGCCTTGCTAAAGTGCCCTGTAGAATATCCAAGTTCTATACATTCCTGTGTATTATACATTTGTGCATCGCTGCAGTTCTTCACTATGTAGCCAGCCTTAGGATCACTTTGTCTACTTGTGTTACTGTGTCTGTACAAGTGTAAACTAATTTGCATTTTTCTTCAGCATTTCTGCAGCATGAGCAGCTTCATCTCGAGCTGGAAATGTTGCTCATCTGTATCCCCTTCTCTTCAGATCTTATAGAATAGCTATGTTCTTTTACCTTGTGCATCTTCTCTGGTGCATCAGCTCGGCTCTGCATGCCGTCACCAGTCTTCTTTTTTCACTTGTTTTCATACTTCCTCCGGGACATTGTGCTTTGGGCCATTATTTCTCTTCGAATACATATAGGGTTTACTCAATGGATACCTTGTTTCAAGGATTCTCTGTTGTACAGGCATTCTCACTGGTACTGCACGTGTTGCAATTTCCAGTTCCCAACATATGGGCAACATGGGGCAGAGCTTTTAGTGGGGGTACTTGACTCCTCATTTACAAAATACTATTATAGTTTGAGATTTATTTAGATACCAGTTGGAGTATTCTAACTGTTTATTGTAATACTTTAGCAACAAAATTTGGGATGAAGGAATTTTATGTATGCATTTGTTAGATTTGGTGGTAATGGTGTATTGAAATTATATCATATTTTACAATAAGTATTGCAGTGACAAGAACTGTGATGGTATATTTGAAGTGTATTGCAATGAAGAATATCTTTGAAGTAGTTAGATTTAATGTATTTATTTATTTATTGTTTGCTTGTTAGGCGCTTATACAGCAAGTACATTCTGGTTCAAAGCTCCCACAGGGCAACAGGGAGGGGACATGGGGATGAGAAACATTAAAATACATAACAAATATTGAGCACAGTAAGGGGCAAACCTACTATGCCTTGTGAGTATTCAGAACATGCAAGTGCAGAAACGAGGTGCAGTGGGGGTAGGTGGTGGGGTGCTCGTGGTTGAGCAACAGATGTAGTGCAAAGTATGATAAGTGTGTGCCTCCAGGATGGAGGGTGTGCTGATGCAATTGCTTAGGATAGACAGAAGCTGGGTGTGATTCAGTGTTGGAGGTCAAGGCCTTGAGGATGCATAAGGGCCCTGGACACCAATTAAGCAGCTGTGAGATTAGCAGAGGAGAGAAAGGGGGAAGGAGGAGGTAAAGAGGAAAGTCTTGAGGAGTTTCCAGGATTTAAGAAAGTCCTGCTCAAAATGAACAGGGAGGGGCAGGCTTTTATTGACCCCCTGCCCTCTGTTCAGCAAAACTCTTTACACACAAAGTGTTGGTGCCATAGGAATGCAAAGGTTTAGAGGGGGAATATTTAGTAGGAGAGAGTTTCATATAGTGGGGTCCCCAACCCCAGGCAGCCTTGTGGATGATACAGAGGTATTTGAATTTAATCTGTGAAGCAACTAGTAGCCAGTTAAGACTTTTTAGGGCAGGAGAGATGCAGTCCCTGGCCTTGAGACCAAGTATATGTCTTGTTGCCCTATTCTGGGTTAGCTGCAGGGGTCGCAGATTGGGAGAAGGTGGATTCAGGAGGAGACAATTGCAATAGCCCAGCCTAGAGAGAACCAGGGCTCGGGCAACATTGAATTTCTGGGGGAAGGTGAGAAAAGGTTGAATTCCTTTGAGAAGGGAGAGTTAAAGTGGGACTTTTTGGCAATGTCCTGAGAGTGAGGGAGGAAGGAGAGAGAGGGGTCGAAGATGACTCCAAGGTTTCTGGCTTCAGAAGAAGGATCCGGGGGAGATTACATGGAGAAAGGCCAGAGTGAAGGGAAGAAGGCTGGAACAGTGATCCCAATGAAAGGATTTCCATTTTGATGGCATTGAGGCAGAGATCATTGGAAGTGCACCAGGTCTGGATGGCATATAGGTAGTCAGTGATGATGGAAGTGAAGGAGGGTCAGCAGGAAGTTTGAAAAAGTGTGCATGTCATCTGCATAACACCGGAAGTTGAGGGAGAAGGAGGAGATAAGGAGTGCCAGCTCAAAAAGGCAGATGTTAAAGAGCCAAGGCGTGATGATAGAGCCCTGGGGTACACATCACGGTTGGAGAAGAAATTAGGAGATGAGAAGGTGCTCAGGATGCCTTGGGAGGAGCGGTCAGTTAGGAGGGAAGTCAGCCAGTCCAGTACCTGCTCCAAGATACCAAAGGTATCATAGAGACTTTGTATGAGGTTAGAGTGGTTGACTATGTCAAAGGCAGAGGAGAGATCAAGACGGATGAGGACAGCTGGGGAGTTGTAATCCAGTGATGCAAGCAGTTCTTCATGGGAGTTCAGAAGAGAGGTTTCAGTGTCGGTGGATGCTCGGAATCCAGATTGATGGTCATGGAGACCACCAAAAAGTTCAGTTTGAGGGTTCAGTTGGGGGAAAGGGCAACTTCTCCAGCAGTTTTCCCTGGAAGGGGGTGATGGAAATAGGGCAGTAGTTGGCTGGACAGGTAGAATTTGCTGGCAGTTTTTAAGGAGGGGGCACACAAGGGAGTGCTTGAGGGAGGAGGGGAAAGAACCAGTAGCAAGGGAGTGGTTGCAGAGATCAGCGAGTGCAGGGGCAAGAGAACCAATATTGTCCTTGGTGGTTCTTGATGAGCAAGTGGAAGTCTGTTTGGAAGAGACCTTCATGGAGTGTACAACTCTGGTGACTTCTTCAGATGTGACAAGGGTGAAGGAGGAAGAAGGAAGAAGGTGAGTGGCCAAGGGAGGCAAGGCGGTGTGGGATGGATTGGGAGGGTGAGTAACAATGCTGGTCAGGATGTCTTGAGTTTTGGTGGTGAAGTGAGTGGCCAGTGCATTGGAAAATAATAGGGGAGGAGCAGAGTGCAGAAGGGTTAGTTCCTGCAGATTTTGAAAAGTTCAGTCGTGTTTTTGGACTTAGCTAGATATCCGTGTCTGAATGTGGGTCCTTTTCTTTGCACGGATAGAGAGTCTGTATTACCTTTGGAGAAGGCGGCAGGCCAGTTTGTCAGAGGGTGAGCGTGAAATTTGCCACTTCTGTTCCACTGCTCTGCAACTGCGTTTCAGGGCTGCAAGTTCAGAGTCATACCAGGTGTTCCGCTTAGAGGCGGGTTTCAGGCAGATCCTCATGACTCGGGCAAGAATATGAAGGGTGTTGGTGATGGACAGGTGGAAGTTGCTGAGAGTAGTGTCGGTAGCAGAGTCTGAGTTAAGGGGGCAAGGGTAGATAAAGGTAAAAGTGAAGGCAGCAGCTAACACTCGTTTAATTTGTAAGATATTTGTGATCAAGGTTGGCAGGGCTTTTTGGGGTGTGGTCAGAGGGACTTTAGGGAAGGGAGGAGAGAACAGAGTGGTCTGGCCAGGAAAGAGGGGTGACCACAGGAGATGAGAGAGGGAGGTTGGAGTGTATGAGGGCATCCAAAGTGTGTCCCACAGAGTGGGTTGCACCAGAAGGGAGAATGCAGAGGGATAGAGAGGTGCAGAGGTCAATGAAAAGAGTAGATACTATGCCAGGGGAATCCAATTGGATGCTAAAGTCACCCAAGGTTGGAGAAGGTTGAAAGTAAGTTGAAACAGAAATCAGCCCATTCTGAGAGGAACAGGGAGGTAGCACCTGGAGGCCGGTAAATAGTTGCAACATTCAGGGTGAAGGAGGAAGAGATTACCAACTTGCATACCAGGCTCTCAAAGGAAGACTAGAGCTGGGTGGGTAAGATGGAAGAAGGAACCCACTCAGGGAATATTAAGGCAACCTCATTGCCAGCACAGTGAAGTTGCAGCTTGGAAATAATCTTGAAGCCACCAGGTAGGAGGGAGTCAAAAGCAGGAACTGAGCTGGCATTGAACCATATCTATGTAAGAGCGAGAATGTCCAGGTCAGTTTCTTCAAGAATGAGGCAGATGTCAGCAGAGTGTTTGTTGGCTGAGTGGGTGTTAAAAGTCACCAGGTGGAAACCGTATCTGCATTTTAAGGTTTTCTGAGGTGAAGTACAGGGACGGAGGACTTCAGTCAGTGGGGGGTCAGAGAGAGTGGTAAGGGGAGAGGCAGGAGAAGGTAGAAAGTTAATGACGGACGGCAGAACCCAGTCAAAAGGAAGGAGGTTGGCTTGAGGACCCTGAACCAGGATAGTGCCAGTGTGGTAAACATTAATGATGCAGTGTGGTGAGAAGAAGCCCACCAAGAGGACTTCACACTTGGTTCATCCATTAATGGGAGAGGATGTGAAAGGGGATGAGAGTAGAGATGAGATGAGAAGGGAGACAGAGAAGGGGACAGAGAATAGGATATCGGCGAAGATCTCTCTGGAAGATGCTCTGAAATAGGTGTCTGCAATGGGAAAGCCCGGATTTGCACCCAGGATGTCTTTGTTGTGCTTTTCCCATCCCAACGTCATGCGAGAGGGAGGATATGTGATAGTGTAACAATTAGCTAAGATTGGAGAGATGGTGAGTGCCATCTCAGTGGCAGAGGATATATGAGAGAAGCAAAAGAAAGGGGGTCTGCACTGTACCATCTTGGCCCTTACTCCAAGGTGGCCTAGTAATTTAGGAGGGCACAAAGACAAATGCAGAGCAATAAGTGGGGAGAATGCTTCAATTATATAAAGGATCACAGGGCAGTGCACAAAATGAATGCAAGATGTAAAGCACAATTACAATGCAGTGCACACAATGGATGCAAGATGTTAAGCACACCCACCTAGATCCAATTTTAAAAAGGGTCACCATGCAGTCTCAAAGTGAATACATGATGTAAAGCACATCCACCTAAATACAATTTTAAAAAGGGTCACAATGCAATGCACAAAATGAATGCACCATGTAAAGCACAATCACAATGAAGTGCACAGCATATATGCACGATGTTAAGCACACCCACCTAGATACAGTTTTAAAAAGGATCATAATGCAGTGCACAACATTAATGCAAGATATAAAGCACAATGACAATGCAGTGCACAAAATGGATGCAAGATGTTAAGCACACCCACCTAGATACAATTTTAAAAAGGATCACAATGCAGTGCACAAAATGAGTGCAAGATGTAAAGCACAATCACAATGCAGTGCACAACATAGATGCACGATGTAAAGCACACCCACCTTGGATACAATTGTGAAAAGGAACACAATGTAGTGCACAAAATGAATGCAAGTTGTAAAGCATAATCACAATGCAGTGCACAAAATGGATGCACAATGTTAAGCACACCCACCTAGATACAATTTTAAAAAGGATCACAATGCAGTGCACACAATGGCTGCAAGATGTAAAGCACAATCACAATGCATAGCACAGAATGGATGCAAGATGTTAAGCACACCCAACTCAATACGATTTTAGAAAGGATCACTGGGGGCCTTAGATGTGGGCCTTCGATGGAGGGGCTGGCTTCCGCCTACCGGTGCCTCTGATTTGCATATGTGGGGCGACACAGTCAATTGTAGAGGGGAGCAGGCTTACAGGCAGTGGATGGCTACTCTGCCCTAGGCCATCTTGGAGAGTGCTCACTATGCACCAGCAATAATTGCAGAAAAAATGGTTTGGCCCACTGTGAGATTTAAAGCAAGACGGATGCCTGAAAGTAGGAGCGCTTTGATGCAAATTTAGTTGCGCTTCATCTGGTCCAATTTAGGAGCATGTCACACAGAGAGCGCAACTTTTGTAATAAATGAAGAACGAAATCCCCTGCAGATACAAAGCCCCACTGAGCTTACCTGAATTGTGTGTGCAATGCTGCTCAAGATAAAGGGTGGAAATGTGGTGGGAGAACAATGTTTTTTCTTCTTCCTTCACCAGGTCAATGAGGCAGTGTCTCTCTCCATGGGTCTAGATGTGGGCCTTCGATGGAGGGGCCGGCTTTCGCCTGCCAGTGCCTCTGATTGTCTCATGTGGACTGAGGCAGCCAATTGTAGAGGGGGGCAGGCTTACAGGCAGTGTATGACTCCTCT
The DNA here is from genome assembly GCF_040938575.1 of Ambystoma mexicanum. Taxonomy (NCBI): domain Eukaryota; kingdom Metazoa; phylum Chordata; class Amphibia; order Caudata; family Ambystomatidae; genus Ambystoma; species Ambystoma mexicanum. Next base: position 974,889,350 of record NC_090922.1, read on the forward strand.
GCCATAGGCAAAGGTGGCCTTCTTGGAGAGCGCTCACCACGCACCAACAATACTTGCAGAAAAAAAAGGTTTGTGCCCACTGTGTGATCTAAAGCAACACCATTGCCCCAAAGTAGGAGTGCTTTGATTTAAATGTAGTTGTGCTTCATCTGAACCAAATTTTGAGAATGTTGCATGCTCAGCAGTGACTTTTGTAATAAAAGAAGAACAACATTCACTGCAGGTCCAAAGCCTCAATGGGATTACCTGAATTGTGTGTGCAATGTTGCTCAAGATAGAGGGAGGAAAGGTGGGTCAAGCATGATGGATCTTCTTCTTCCTTCACCAGGTCAATGAGGGAGTGTCTCTCTCCATGGTTCTAGATGTAGGTCTTCGATGGAGGAGCCAGCTTCATCCTACAGGTGCATCTGATTGGCTTATGTGGAGTGAGACAGCCAAATTGTAGAGTGGGGAAGGCTTACAGGCAGTTGATGGCTCCTCTGCCCTAGGCACACCATACACCAACAATACTTGCAGAAAAAAGGTTTGTCCCGTAGAAGCGCTTTGTCACTCTCCATCTGGTTGAATTATGGAGTGTGTCGTAAAATACAAATGGAGAGCAGTGCACACATGCTCCAGTGGAGGTGATGGCTCTATTTTGGTGGCCCCTACTCACTCATAAATTCTTTAATCAACTCAGGCGTTGATCCAGTGGTGCCTTAATGCCTCTTCCCCCACCCCTTTCCTGTTTCTGTCCACTCTCCCCCACTGGACACTCTTCACACCCACACCTTGTTTCACCACATTACTATAATCCATGCATTCTCACTACCATACAGACATTATTGTCATTTCACAAAGTTATATGTATACCCTTCCTCACGCCATAAAACCACAATGAAAACAATAGCAAACACAGGCCCTCTCTTATACTGGGCATCTACCAATATTCCTCTATGTTTCCTTAGTTCTGTAGCCCTGCCTTCTCCCCTCAATCGGAGAGGATCCTGTTACTCTCTTATGATCCTTTTACCTCTTTTTCAATTCATATAACTAAATACAAATATTATGCCACATAGTCTTTCAACTCAACATCCACTTCTCCAGCAACACAGCTCCTGTAAACCTCTCCAGTTTGTGCACAGGGGACTGTGTGGAGGGTCTGGGATCACTTTGGGGTAACCAGCTTTGCGAGGCAAGACCTCCAGACAACCAGACAATAAAAACACTCCTCTAAAGGAAAAAAGCTTGGTGCACCGCGTTGCAAACGGAACTAAATTTACTGTATATACAAAAGGAGAAAAGATATCAGAAGTCCCATATAAACAAACTGACACAAAGTTCTCTGTTAGTTCAAAGCAAGTATGAAGTTTTTTAAGAAAGAAATTGTCACTTAAAACATAAACAATTTGCAGTGTTATTCCCCCTCCCTCACTGGCTACAGCCTATAAAGATACAACCAATCCCTTATAGTCCCGTGACTGTTTGGCCACATCGTAATCCACCTCTTCTCTCTATCAGATGGTCCCCCTATCCCATCACTTTGGTTGCCAGCTACTGGATTGGGGAGATACCTAGGATGTTACATGCCCAATCGGCCTATTCACATGGTGAGCTCATTGAACATGAGCTCATTGAACAACTCCAAGGTCAAATTGGCCGTTTTAAATAATACTGCACTCCTCTTGATACCAGCCAGAGAGGTGCCCCTGGCATGCCTCCGCCGCTCTGGACTAGAGTTATTGCCATCACTTCTTGCTCTTCATATCACAAATTCACAGGATGTTCTACTCCTTGCTGCCTCCTTATCAGTTGCCCACTGCAGTACACCTCCTTGCTCTCTGGAGGACCACATTAATTGGCCCAATTCTGACGGATGTGTGGACTCTATTTTCCAGCTGCCTGGCAGTTCAATTAGGACCACCATTGTCCCAGGTGCCCAAAATCTAAACTGAGCATGTTGGCATCTCAAGACCTCTAATCTGGCTCCCATGGATGTGTCCTTTGGGAAGGGTGCAGCCCTACCCTCACTCTGCCATTCACATTCCAATCGTGTTCCACATGCCTAGAGCTGGATACCATTTAACAATGCCACTCCTGGGGCTTGGGATAGGGAAAATATGTCCAACTCTTCATTATGCCATGGTAATATACCCCTAATAGGGATTACTAAATGCTAGTCCTCATTTCCAATATGGTGATGCTTAAGTATTTCCGCCAACCCGGCCCTGTAACGGCGCCATAATTGTTACACACTGTATTTCGCTACTGCTACACAATATCACCTTTGTCCTATACCTGGGCCTACCTAAGCCTCTATAACTACTTTAAAAATACATGTGTTGCTCCCAACTATACTCCCACTCCTCTGCTGTTGCACAGCTTCACTTTACCGTACGCTAATAGATTTTTCCAATCATTTGGCCATGTCTGGGAGCTGCACGTACATCCCAACATTAGGAAAGACTTTTTACAATATTTAGATCACAGTAGAATTAAATTGTTAATTGGCATAGGTAGAGTTAGAGAATTTTGTGTGGGCCTGGGGGAATATTATTTGTGGGTAGTTGTGGGTGTCAATTATGGGAGAAGGCGTAGTGCAATCAACATGCATTCTGAATGAGAAGTCCAAAATACTGAGAAGCTCACAACATGCATTTGCCAAGTGTAGAAGCAATGGAAATCTTAAATGCATTTACTGGGTGTGGGAGAAGGCCAAAGAACTGAGAGCCCCAATTGGCTTTTTCTAGGTGTAGGAGAAGGCAAACCCAACGAGAATGCCAGGTGAATGTACAAGGCATAACTTTCTAGGTATAGAGAAACACCAAAGCTATGAGAACCCACGTTAATGTACTAGGCTGAGGAGAAGGCCGATGCACTGAGATCATTTCTCAGGTAACACTGCACTTGATACAGTTGCAGTGGATTGGGTGCCAGCAGATGAAAACAGATTTGGGTATCCTCAGTTGTTTTTGCCTGTCTTTCAAGCATATGCTCTACAAACATGGGGTCTTTCAAATGCTCTTCAGTGCATTCATGGATAATCCAGCTATGCTTTATTTATGCGTCGTCCTACTGCCAACATTCTTAACATAGATGTCAATTAATTACACCAAAAGAGACTCCATATTCTTTCATTCTTTTATCCATGTTATAAGTAGGTTGTTCTGAAATATTGCCAGAAGTTAGCTCACCAGCTGTTCAATGTTTGACTTGCGCATGCTATCATGATCTGTAACCCTTATGCACATGCTCATTTTGAGCAAGTAGATCAATGAAAGTACCTCACTCACTGACACAGAGCTTTAGCTCAAACGCTCTGTTGCTTCCTCAAAGGGTGACAGCAAACAGCAGATATTCTGCATGAGCTACCACTGGGTCTAATTTTCAAAATGACTTTAACTAACGTCACTCACAGCATTGCTTTGCACACAAAGCCGATTAAGCATATCCCAGTGTATTGAGAAAAACATTATTAGCTAGTGATGTGGGAGTTTTGGCTGAAACACACTCTATTGCTGTGTGGCCGGCTGAAATGTCAGAACACAGTGTGTGCCACAGCAAGCATGTAATGCAGAGAGAACAAATCTGTGACACAACATGTCGTTACAACGTGGAGAATGTAGGCAAAGTAGGGGACTTGCCTTGTATCCCTGAGCCTTAGTGAAGCAATTACATTGGCGGTGGTGTGCCAGTCCGTCTGTCTGGTTTGACGATTTGGCAAATGTTTCTTGCTTTGCTTTTGCCTTCTTCAGGACCCAGGTTAATTTCTTTGAGGGGCACCCTGCAAGAAAACATAGACTGAAATAGGCATGTTTGCTAAGATTGGGGAAACCCAATATGGAGCCAATAAAAGGGGGGGAGATCGAGTGGAAGGGAAAAAGGGGCATAAAAGCATAAGTCAGCAAAAGGGCGGTACTAACCTTTATATGCGGTGCAGATGGGGGCAAAGAAAATGACCTCTGTATGGATCTGTAGACAGTAGATGGTTCATTATGCTACTTGGAGGTCCTTTAGATGTACCTGGAAAAGGGAGAAAGGGGAGAGAAAAGAGATAAAAACCCAAAGATGGAGGGTTAAATATATATATATATACTTCCCTGTTCGCTCCGCGGACAGTGTCCTGATTGGCCAATCGGCTTGCGTGATGTTCGCAGACATGCAACGTGTTCGCTGATTGGACGGCGTGGAGCGTGAAGCGTGTCAGATTTTCGGTAGCACCCGCCATCTTGGGTTCGCGGTTGTCCACGGACAGCGCGGTGAAATCTTGTTCAAAATTTGTATTTAGTAGAGTGTGTTGGTGTGTAGGAGTGTTTGGGGAGGGTGGGAGTATATGAGATAGGATGAAAGTTGTGTTTTTTTATGTGTTAGACGTTCTTTTTGTGTTCGATTTATCTGCAGACATCACGGGTGTTCAGAAATGTTCTAAATAAACTGAATGGGGGGTGGTCTGAAGACTCAATATGTGTCCGTTTTGTTCGCAAGCAAACTGAAACTGTTCTAAGAACACTCACAGTGTCCTGAAATGTTCGCAAATAACAAAATGGGGGTGTCCTGAGGACGCTGTCCGTATTGTTCGTTGTCAAATTGAATATGTTCTAAGAACACTCGCAGTGTCCTGAAATGTTCGCAAATACACAAAATGGGGGTGTTCTGATGACGTTGTCGAACACTCGCTGTGTCCTGCAATGTTCACAAATATGAAGGGGGGGGTTGTGGCTGGCAAGTTGAATGTGTTCTAAGAACCCTTGCGGTGTCCTGAAATGTTCGCAAATAAACAAAATGGGGGTGTCCTGAGGACGCTGTCCGTATTGTTCTCTGTCAAGTTGAATGTGTTCTAAGAACACTCGCTGTGTCCTGAAATGTTCGCAAATAAACAAAATGGGGGTGTTCTGAAGACGTTGTCGAACACTCGCTGTGTCCTGAAATGTTCGCAAATATGAATGGGGGTTGTGGATGGCAAGTTAAATGTGTTCTAAGAACACTCCCAGTGTCCTGAAATGTTCGCAAATAAACAAAATGGGGGTGTCCTGAGGACGCTGTCCGTATTGTTCTCTGTCAAGTTGAATGTGTTCTAAGAACACTTGCCGTGTCCTGAAATTTTCGCAAATAAACAAGATGGTGGTGTTCTGAAGATGCATCTAAGAACACTCGCGGTGTCCGGTGAATGTTCGTAGGGGTGTCCTGAGGACGCTGTCCGTATTGTTCTCTGTCAAGTTGAATGTGTTCTAAGAACACTCGCCGTGTCCTGAAATGTTCGCAAATATGAATGGGGGTTGTGGCTGGCAAGTTGAATGTTTTCTAAGAACACTCGCGGTGTCCTGAAATGTTTGCAAGTAAACAAAATGGGGGTCTTCTGAAGACGTTTCTAAGAACACTTGCGTTGTCCGAGGAATGTCCGTAGGGGGTGTCCTGAGGACGCTGTCCGTATTGTTCTCTGTCAAGTTGAATGTGTTCTAAGAACACTCACGGTGTCCTGAAATGTTCGCAAATACACAAAATGGGGGTGTTCTGAAGAGGTTGTCGAACACTTGCTGTGTCCTGAAATGTTCGCAAATATGAATGGGGGTTGTGGCTGGCAAGTTGAATGTGTTCTAAGAACACTTGCGGTGTCCTGAAATGTTTGCAAGTAAAGAAGATGGTGGTGTTCGCAAATATGAATGGGGGTTGTGGCTGGCAAGTTGAATGTCTTCTAAGAACTCTCGCAGTGTCCTGAAATGTTCGCAAATAAACAAAATGGGGGTGTCCTGAGGACGCTCTCCGTATTGTTCTCTGTCAAGTTGAATGTGTTCTAAGAACACTCGCAGTGTCCTGAAATGTTCGCAAATAAACAAAATGGGGGTGTCCTGAGGACACTGTCCGTATTGTTCTCTGTCAAGTTCAATGTGTTCTAAGAACACTCGCGGTGTCCTAAAATGTTCGCAAATAAACAAAATGGGGGTGTTCTGAAGACGTTTCTAAGAACACTTATGGTGTCCTGGAATGTTCGTAGGGGGTGTCCTGAAGGCGTAGTCTGTATTGTTCGCTGGCAAGTTGAATGTGTTCTAAGAACACTCGCGGTGTCCTGAAATGTTCACAAATAAACAAAAATGGGGTGTCCTGAGGACGCTGTCCGTATTGCTCTTTGTCAAGTTGAATGTGTTCTAAGAACTCTCGCGTTGTTCTCAAATGTTCGTAGGGGGTGTCCTGAAAACGCTGTCCGTATTGTTCGCTGGCAAGTTGAAAGTGTTCTAAGAACACTCATAATGTCAGCGGACATAAGAAGTTTCCATAGACCATAGATGAAATGTTTGACTCTATGGATGTGATATGCTGTGGTGGTTGTTGCCAGGGCGTAGAGTCTTGGGTGCATGGCCAAAACGTTTTGGGTTATGGAGAGGGTTTGGGGATAATTGACTGGGATATGGTGAGGAGGGACAAGTACATGTGGGGCAATGGTACGAGGTATTTGGTTTAAAATGATCTTCCACAAAAGTTTTCAAATTATTAAAATTAGTCAACAATAAATCAATTTCTTCTTCTATACTGTGAAAAGTGTTATCCATAACAGGTTTTTCTGAAGTATTTTCTATTTTGATATGTTCTGTACAAAACATATATATATATAGGTTAAATGTATACAAAATAATAATAATTAAATGGTTTATATTATAAAGTATTGACCATTAGTTTCACTATCTTGTGACATTTCTTCATGTGGGAAATGCTCCTCCAGCCATTCCAGAGTACTAGACATTTCTGTGAGAGAAAAAAAAAAAGATAATATTTTTTTTATCTGATACAGAAAGTTTATAAATATATGAATAAAATTAAGTACACTTACTATTTCAGGTAAGATATGTCCTATGTACTCAGTGGGTCTGCTCTTGTTCACAGTTCTGTCGTGTTTGTGAGGTAATTATGTTGGAAGCCAATTTATTTTCTTGTGGTATATTCCATTTTAGAACATAGTGCATTTAAATGAATGGTTAGTTTGTTGTATATATGGGTTACATTTCTTATGTATTAGTACATATAATGTGTTTGTGTGCTTCTTTTTGAATTTGTTAAATGTTCCTGTGTTATGATATAACATTCAAACATACCCCCCCAGAGTTTTTAGGTAGTGGTACTGTTCTTCAAACATGTCGGCGAACATTAAATGAGTTTGCGGACATCAAGTAAAGTAGAAGAGATTCAGTCAGTACCATATGATATGTATATAAAGTCAAAGTCATTAATGTTAAGTTGCACTACTAAAAACCTATGAAATTCAGTGAAAAAACTTTGTTAAATGGATGTTATGGTTAAGTTGCGCTACTAAAAACCTATGAAATTCAGTGAAAACACTTTGTTAAAGGGACGTTATGGTTAAGTTGCGCTACTAAAAACCTATGAAATTCAGTGAAAAAACTTTGTTAAAGGGACGTTATGGTTCCAAGTAAAACCGAAAACCCTTGAAATTTGCCAGTTATGGTAAGCTAAGCAACCATAACTCGCTTCACCACCGCGCACTGCTAAGACTAACACCCACAACATCAAAGATGACATCACTGATGACATTGATGACATCACTGATGACATCACATGTCTGGCTCACTCTTTATTCCTTTACAGACACATCTAGGGCACATGGTTTTATTCAGTAGCAGGCAGGAAATAACAATTGAAAAGGTACTATATTTGTAGAGTTATCCCTCAAGTATGTTTTTACAGAAATTCTATTAGGGTCCAGTCATATCATATGAAACATATACATAAGGGAAGACACAGGCTTGAAAGACAGCAATCCTTTCTGTGCATGAACATAATCAGTAGAATTATCAGCACTTTCTGATAGTTCTGTTGTTGTTTTTATTACTGTACTTTCCCTGTTTATGCTCATATTTGTATACATTGTACTCACACTACTTTCCTTAGGGTCCAGTCACATCATGTGATACATATACAGAGGGTAAATTGCAGCTTTGAAACAGAGCAATCATTTATTTGCATAAAGATAATCAGTTAGGTTATGAATTATTTCTGCTACTACCTCTGCGTTTTTGCTTACTTCACTTTCCCTGTATATACCCATATTTGTATGTGTTATTGTGTCTTTGTGTTTTGTCTGTAATAATTCAATTATGTAATACGTGGGTTTTATTAGCTACTTATTACATATTTCACAGTACACAAAACTTTAATAAGAAAACAGTTATCATTTCATTATTCAACATATCAACATTATGAATATTATACCTTTATTATTTATGCTGCACACAATGCCTATGTTTCTGCATGAGTAGCTTAGTATACTCGATAGAACTTCATAATAGAATGCTATTTATATCAATGCATTGCTTAATGCACTAATTAGCTCTTGATATTTATTTCAATGATCTTTGACACTTTTTTCTCAACATTATAAAAAGAATCCCTTGTACAGACATGTCATGAAAAGTAAATGCATATGTGATATCATCAGTGATGTCATCAATGACATTTGTGATGTCATCTTTGATGTTGTGGGTGTTAGTCTTAGCAGTGCACGGTGGTGGCGCGAGTTATGGCTGCTTAGCTTACCATAACTGGCGAATTTCAAGGGTTTTTCGGTTTTTTTTCATTGAATTTCATAGGTTTTTATTAGTGCAATTTAACCATAACGTCCCTTTAACAAAGTTTTTTCATTGAATTTCATAGGTTTTTATTAGGGCAACTTAACCATAACATCCCTTTAACAAAGTTTTTTCATTGAATTTCATAGGTTTTTATTAGTGGAACTTAACCATAACGTCCCTGTAACACATTTTTTTAAACTGAATTACATATGTTTTTATTAGTGCAATGTAACCATAACGTCCTTTTCAATAGATGAAGACCACTAGCATCCTAGGTCCTCAAAGTGGGAACCCCGGGTGGCACAAAAAAAGATGGCCACCATGGAAAGGTAAGGTGGGGTGTATAAAGTGAAGACAACAGGTCATCAGCGGGGGGCGGGGGGGACAAGGATGTAGACAAGGGGCATGAGCGGGGTGTGGGGAGGAACAGGGGAGACACGGGGCATGAGCAGGGGGTGGGGGGAAAGGAGGGAGAAACTGGCCTTGAGCGGGGGGTGGGGGGAAAGTAGGGAGACACGGGGCCATGAGCGGGGGGTGGGGGGAACAGGGGAGACACGTGGGCATGAGCAGGGTTGGGGGGAGACACAGAGCATGAGTGGGGGGTAGGGGGAACAGGGGAGACACGGGGCATGAGTAGGGGGTGGGGGAAAGGAGGGAGACACGGGCCATGAGCGGGGGTGGGGGAAAGTAGGGAGACACAGGGTCATGAGCGGGGGGTGGGGGGAACAGGGGAGACACGTGGGTATGAGCAGTGGTGGGGGAACAGCGGAGACAATCGGCATGAGCGGGGGGGTGGGGGGAAAAGGAGGGAGACAAGGGGCATGAGCGGGAGGTGGGAAAATGAGGGGACATGGGGCATGAGTGGGGGGTGGGGGGAACAAGAGAGACACAGGGCATGAGAGGGGGTTAGGGGGCAACAAGGGAGACACGGGGCATGAGCTGGGGGAACAGGGGAGACACGTGGGCTTGAGCAGGGGGTGGGGGGAAAAGGAGGGAGACACGGAATGAGCGGGGGTGGGGGGAACAGGGGAGACACGGGGCATGAGCGGGGGGTGGGGGGAAGAAGGGAGACACGCGGCATGAGCGGGGGTGGGGGGGGAACAGGGGAGACACGGGTCATTAGCAGGGATGGGGAACAGGGGAGACACAGGGCATGAGCAGGGGGTGGGGGAAAAGGAGGGAGACACGGGCCATGAGCGGGGGGTGGGGGGAGCAGTAGGGAGACATGGGCATGAGCGGATGGTAGGGGCAACAAGGGAGACACAGGGCATGAGCAGGGGTGGGGGGAACAGGGGAGACACATGGGCATGAGCGGGGGTGGGGGGAACAGGGGAGACAAGGAGCATGAGCGGGTGTGGGGGGGAAAGGAGGGAGACACGGGGCAGGAGCAGGGGGTGGGGGGGTAACAGGGGAGACACAGGGCATGAGCCGGGGTGGTGGGAAAAAAAGGGAGACATGGGGCAAGAGTGGGGGTGGGGGGAACAGGGGAGACACGGGGCATGAGCAGGGGTTGGGGGAGAAAAGAGGGAGACACGGGGCATGAGCAGGGGTGGGGGGAACATGGGAGACACAGGGCATGAGCGGGGGGTGGGGGGAAAAGGAGGGAAACACGGGGTATGAGCGGGAGGTGGGGGGATCAAGAGAGAGACACTGGCCATGAGCGGGGGGTGGGGGAACAGTAGGGGACACATGGCATGAGCAGGGGGTGGGGGGAACAGGGGAGACACGTGGGCATGAGCGGGGGTGGGGGGGAACAGGGGAGACAAGGGACATGAGCAGGGTGTGGGGGGGGAAGGAGGGAGATATGGGGCATAAGCGGGGGGTGGGGGGGTAACAGGGGAGACACGTGGGTGTGAGCGGGGGGTGGGGGGAACAGGGGAGACAAGGGGCATGAGTGGGTGTGGGGGGGAAGGAGGGAGACACAGGGCATGAGCGGGGGTGGGGGGGTGACAGGGGAGACACGGGGCATGAGCCGGGGTGGGGGGAAAAGAAGGGAGACATGGGGCATGAGCGGGGGGTGGGGGAAAAAGAGGGAGACACGGGGCATGAGCGGGGGTGGGGGGAACATGGGAGACATGTGGGCATGAGCAGGGGGTGGGGTGAACAGGGGAGACAAGGGACATGAGCGGGGGGTGGGGAGGGAAGGAGGGAGACACGGGGCATGAGCGGGGGTGGTGGGATCAAGAGAGAGACACGGGCCATGAGCGGGGGGTGGGGGAACAGTAGGGAGACACGGGGCATGAGCAGGGGGTGGGGGAAAGGAGGGAGACACGGGCCATGAGCGTGGGGTGGGGGAAAGTAGGGAGACACAGGGCCATGAGCGGGGGGGTTGGGGGAACAGGGGAGACACGTGGGCATGAGCAGGGGTGGGGGGAACAGGGGAGACAAGGGACATGAGTGGGGGTTGGGGGGGAAAAGGAGGGAGACAAGGGGCATGAGCGGGGGTTGGGAAAATGAGGGGACATGGGGCATGAGTGGGGGGTGGGGGGAACAAGAGAGACACGGGGCATGAGAGGGGTGTGGGGGGCAACAAGGGAGACACGGGGCATGAGCAGGGGGAACAGGGGAGACACGTGGGCATGAGCGGGGGGTGGGGGGAAAAGGAGGGAGACACAGGCATGAGCGGGGGTGGGGGGAACGGGGGAGACACGGGGCATGAGCAGGGGGTGGGGGGGAAGGAGGGAGACACGGGGCATGAGCGGGGGGTGGTGGGAACAGTAGGGAGACACGGGGCATGAGCAGGGGGTGAGGGGGAACAGGGGAGACACGTGGGCATGAGCGGGGGTGGGAGGGAACATGGGAGACAAGGGGCATGAGCAGGTGTGGGGGGAAAAGGAGGGAGATATGGGGCATGTGCGGGGGGTGGGGGGGTAACAGGGGAGACACGTGGGCATGAGCAGGGGGTGGGGGGGAACAGGGGAGACAAGGGGCATGAGTGGGTGTGGGGGGGGAAGGAGGGAGACACGGGGCATGAGCGGGGCTGGGGGGTGACAGGGGAGACACGGGGCATGAGTCTGGGTGGGGGAAAAGAAGGGAGACATGGGGCATGAGGGGGGGTGGGGGGAACAGGGGAGACACGGGGCATGAGCGGGGGTGGGGGAAAAAGAAGGAGACACGGGGCATGAGCGGGAATGGGGGGAACATGGGAGACACGTGGGCATGAGCAGGGGGTGGGGGGAGCAGGGGAGACAAGGGGCATGAGCGGGGGGTGGGGGGTAAAGGAGGGAGACACAGGGCATGAGCGGGGGGTGGTGGGATCAAGAGAGAGAAACGGGCCATGAGCGGGGGGTGGGGGAACAGTAGGGAGACACAGGGCATGAGCAGGGGGTGGGGGAAAAGGAGGGAGACACGGGGCATGAGCGGGGTGGGGGAAAAGAAGGGAGACATGGGGCATGAGCGGGGGGTGGGGGGAACAGGGGAGACACGGGGCATGAGCACGGGGTGGGGGAAAAACAGGGAGACACGGGGCATGAGCGGGGGTGGGGGGAACATGGGAGACACGTGGGCATGAGCAGGGGGTGGGGGAACAGGGGAGACAAGGGCATGAGCGGAGGGTGGGGGGAAGGGAGGGAGACACGGGGCATGAGCGGGGGGTGGTGGGATCAAGAGAGAGACACGGGCCATGAGCGGGGGGTGGGGGAACAGTAGGGAGACACAGGGCATGAGCAGGGTAGTGAGGGGGAACAGGGGAGACACGTGGGCATGAGCGGGGGGTGGGAGGGAACAGGGGAGACAAGGGGCATGAGCGGGTGTGGCGGGGAAAAGGAGGGAGATATGGGGCATGTGTGGGGGATGGGGGGTAACAGGGGAGACACGTGGGCATGAGCACGGGGTGGGGGGGAACAGGGGAGACAAGGGGCATGAGCGGGTGTGGGGGGGGAAGGAGGGAGACACGGGGCATGAGCGGGGGTGGGGGGGTGAAAGGGGAGACACGGGGCATGAGCCGGGGTGGGGGAAAAGAAGGGAGACATGGGGCATGAGCGGGGGTGGGGGGAACAGGGGAGACACGGGGCATGAGCAGGGGGTGGGGGGAAAAGAGGGAGACACGGGGCATGAGCGCGAATGGGGGGAACATGGGAGACACGTGGGCATGAGCAGGGGGTGGGGGAACAGGGGAGACAAGGGGCATGAGCAGGGGGTGGGGGGTAAAGGAGGGAGACACGGAGCATGACCGGGGGGTAGTGGGATCAAGAGAGAGACACGGACCATGAGCGGGGGGTGGGGGAACAGTAGGGAGACACAGGGCATGAGCAGGGTGTGAGGGGGAACAAGGGAGACACATGGGCATGAGCAGGGGGTGGGGGGAACAGGGGAGACAAGGGGCATGAGTGGGGGGTGGCGGGGTAACAGGGGAGACACGGGGCATGAGCTGGGGTGGGGGAAAAGAAGGGAGACATGGGCATGAGCGGGGGGTTGGGGGAACAGGGGAGACACAGGGCATGAGCGGGGGGTGGGGGGGAACAGGGGAGACACGGGGCATGAGCGGGGGGTGGATGGGGTAAAAGAGGGAGACACGGGGCATGAGCGGGGGTGGGGGAACATGGGAGACACGGGGCATGAGCGGGGGGTGGAGGGGAAAAGGGGAAAAGGAGGGAGACACGGGGCATGAGCAGGGGGTGGGGGGAAAAGGAGGGAGTCATGGGGCATGAGCGGGGGGTGGGAGGAACAAGAGAGAGACACTGGGCATGAGCGGAGGGTGGGGGGAAAAGGAGGGAGACACGGGGCATGAGTGGGGGGTGGGGGGATCAAGAGAGAGACACAGGCCATGAGTGGGGGGTGGGAGGAACAGTAGGGAACACGGGGCATGAGCAGGGGGCGGGGGGGAACAGGGGAGACACGTGGGCATGAGTGGGTGTGGGGGGAAAAGGAGGGAGACATGTGGCATTTGCGGGGGGTGGGGGGGTAACGGGAGACATGTGGGCATGAGCGGAGGGTGGGGGGAAACCGGGGAGACAAGGGGCATGAGCGGGTGTGGGGGGAAATGGAGGGAGACATGGGGCATAAGCGGGGGGTGGGGGGTAACAGGGGAGACATGTGGGCATGAGCGGGGGTGGGGGGAAACAGGGGAGACAAGGGGCATGAGCGGGTGTGGGAGGGAGACATGGAGCATGAGCGGGGGGTGGGGGGGTAACAGGGGAGACACGGGGCATGAGCCGGGGTGGGGGGAAAAGAAGGGATACATGGGGCATGAGCGGGGGGTGGGGGGAACAGGGGAGACACGGGGCATGAGCAGGGGGTGGGGGAAAAAGAGGGAGACACGGGGCATGAGCGGGGGGTGAGGGGGAACAGGGGAGACACGGGGTATGAGCAGGGGGTGGGGGAAAAAGAGAGAGACACGGGGCATGAGCGGGGGTGGGGGGAACATGGGAGACACGTTGGCATGAGCAGGGGGTGGGGACAACAGTAGGGAGACACGGGGCATGAGCAGGGGGTGGGGGGAACAGAGGAGACATATGGGAATGAGCGGGGGGTGGGGGGAACAGGGGAGACAACGGGCATGAGCGGGTGTGGGGGGGGAAAGGAGGGAGACACGGGGCATGAGCGGGGGGTGGGGGGTGTAACAGGGGAGACACAGGGCATGAGCCGGGGTGGGGGGAAAAGAAGGGAGACACTGGCCATGAGCGGGGGCGGGGGAACAGGGGAGACACGGGGCATGAGCGGGGGTGGGGAGAAAAGGAGGGAGACACGGGGCATGAGCGGGGGGTGGGGGGAAAGGAAGGAGACACGGGGCATTAGCAGGGGTGGGAGGAACAGGGGGACATGGGGCATGAGCGGGGGTGGGGGGAAAAGGAGGGAGACACGGGGCAAGAGCGGGTGGTGGGGGGACCGGAGGGAGACACGGGGCATGAGTTGGGGGTGGGGTGGAACAGGGGAGACACGGGGCATGAGCAGGGTGGGGGGGAAAGGAGGGAGACACGGGGCATGAGCGGGGGGTGGGAGGGAACAAGAGAGAGACTCAGGCCATGAGCGGGGGGTGGGGACAACAGTAAGGAGACACGGGACATGAGCAGGGGGTGGGGGAACAGGGGAGACACGTGGGCATGAGCGGGATGTGGGTGGAACAGGGGAGACAAGGGGCATGAGTGGGTGTGGGGGGGAAAGGAGGGGAGACACGGGACATGAGCGGGGGGTGGAGGTGGTAACAGGGGAGACACGGGGCATGAGCCGGGGTGGGGAGAAAAGAGGGAGACACGGGGCATGAGCGGGGGTGGGGGGAACATGGGAGACACGTGGGCATGAGCAGGGGGAGGGGGAAACAGGGGAGACAAGGGGCATGAGCAGGGGGTGGGGGGAAAAGGAGGGAGACACGGGCATGAGCGGGGGGTGGGGACAAAAGTAGGGAGACACGGGGCATGAGCAGTGGGTGGGGGGGACAGAGGAGACACGTGGGCATGAGCGGGGGGTGGGGGAACAGGGGAGACACAGGGCATGAGCGGGTGTGGGGGGGGAAAGGAGGGAGACACGGGGCTTGAGCGGGGGGTGGGGGGTGTAACAGGGGAGACACGGGGCATGAGCCGGGGTTGGGGGAAAAGAAGGGAGACATGGGGCATGAGGGGGGTGGGGGGGAACAGGGGAGACACGGGGCATGAGCAGGGGGTGGGGGGAAAAGAGGGAGACACGGGGCATGAGCAGGGGTGGGGGGAACAGGGGAGACACAGGGCATGACCGGGGGTGGGGAGAAAAGGAGGGAGACACGGGGCATGAGCAGGGGGTGGGGGCAAAAGGAGGGAGACATGGGGCTTTAGCGGGGGGTGGGAGGAACAAGAGAGAGACACGGGGCATGAGCGGGGGATGGGGGGAAAGGAGGGAGACACGGGGCATGAGCAGGGGGTTTGGGGCAACAGGGGGACATGGGGCATGAGCGGGGGTGGGGGGAAAAGGAGGGAGACACGGGCAAGAACAGGTGGTGGGGGAATGGAGGGAGACACAGGGCATGAGCGGGGGTGAGAGGGAACAAGAGAGAGACACGGGCCATGAGCGGGGGGTGGGGACAACAGTAGGGAGACACGGGGCATGAGCAGGGGGTGGGGGAACAGGGGAGACACGTGGGCAATAGCGGGGGGTGGGTGGAACAGGGGAGACAAGGGGCATGAGCGGGTGTGGGGGGGAAAGGAGGTAGACACGGGACATGAGTGGGGGGTGGGGGGGTAACAGGGGAGACACGGGGCATGAGCCAGGGTGGGGGGAAAAGAAGGGAGACATGGGGCATGAGCGGGGGTGGGTGGGAACAGGGGAGACACGGGGCATGAGCAGGGGGTGGGGGGAAAAGAGGGAGACATGGGGCATGAGCAGAGGTGGGGGAACATGGGAGACACGTGGGCATGAGCAGGGGGTGGGGGGAACAGGGGAGACACGGGGCATGAGCGGGGGGTGAGGGGAAAAGGAGGGATACATGGGGCATGAGCGGGGGTTGGGGCAAAAGGAGGGAGACATGGGGCATTAGCGGGGGGTGGGTGGAACAAGATAGAGACACGGGGCATGAGCGTGGGGTGGGGGGAAAAGGAGGGTGACACGGGGCATGAGCGGGGGTGGGAGGGAACAGAGGTAGACACGGGGCATGAGCGGGGGTCGGGGGAACAGGGGAGACACGGGGCATGATCAGGGGGGTGGGGGGAAATGGGAACAGCTGAGACACAGGGCATGAGAGGGGGTGGGGGGAATAGGGGTGACATGGGGCATGAGTGGGGGTGGGGGGTACGGGAGGGAGACATGGGGCAAGAGCGGGTGGTGGGGGAACGGAGGGAGACACAGGCATGAGTTGGAGGTGGGGGGAACAGGGGAGACACGGGGCATGAGCAGGGTGGGGGGGAAAGGAGGGAGACAAGGGCATGATCAGGGGGGTGGGGGGAAACCAGAACAGCTGAGACACAGGGCATGAGCGGTGGTGGGGGGAACAGGGGGACATGGGGCATGAGCGGGGGTTGGGGGAAAAGGAGGGAGACACGGGGCAAGAGCGAGTGGTGGGGGAACGGAGGGAGACACGGGCATGAGTTGGAGGTGGGGGGAACAGGGGAGACACGGGGCATGAGCAGGGTGTGGGGGAAAGGAGGGAGACACGGGCATGATCAGGGGGGTGGGGGGAAACCAGAACAGCTGAGACACAGGGCATGAGCGGGGGTGGGGGGAACAGGGGGACATGGGGCATGAGCGGGGGTTGGGGGAAAAGGAGGGAGACACGGGGCAAGAGCGGGTGGTGGGGGAACGGAGGGAGACACGGGCATGAGTTGGAGGTGGGGGGAACAGGGGAGACACGGGGCATGAGCAGGGTGGTGGGAGGGAACAAGAGAGAGACAATGGCCATGAGCGGGGGATGGGGGGAACAGTAGGGAGACATGGGGCATGAGCGGGGGGCAGGGGGAACAGGGGAGACACGTGGGCATGAGTGGGGGTGGGGGGGAAAGGAGGGAGACACGGGGCATGAGCGGGGGTGGGGGGAACAGGGGAGACATGGGGCATGAGCGGGGGGTGGGGGGAAAAAGGAGGGAGACACGGGGCATGAGCGGGAGGTGGGGGGAATGGAGGTAGACACGCGGCATGAGCAGGGGGTGGGGGGAACAGGGGAGACACAGGGCAAGAGCGGGGGGTGGGGGAACAGGGGAGACACGGGGCATGAGAGGGATGGTTGGGGGGAAAAGGAGGGAGACACAGTGTATGAGCGGGGATGAGGGGGAAGAAGAGAGAGACACGGGCCATGAGCGGAGGATGGGGGGAACAGTAGGGAGACACGGGGCATGAGCGGGGGGGCAACAGGGGAGACACATGGGCATGAGCAGGGGGTGGGGGCAACACGAGGGAGACATGGGGCATGAGTGAGGGGTGGGCGGAACAAGAGAGAGACACGGGGCATGAGCGGGGGGTGGGGGAAAGGAAGGATACACGGGGAATGAGCACGGGGGTGGGGGGAACAGGGGGACATGGGGCATGAGGGTTGGGGGAAAAGGAGGGAGACACGGGGCAAGAGCGGGTGGTGGGAGGGAACAAGAGAGAGACAATGGCCATGAGCGGGGGATGGGGGGAACAGTAGGGAGACATGGGGCATGAGCGGGGGGCAGGGGGAACAGGGGAGACATGTGGGCATGAGTGGGGGTGGGGGCGAAAGGAGGGAGACACGGGGCATGAGCGGGGGTGGGGGGAACAGGGGAGACTTGGGGCATGAGCGGGGGGTGGGGGGGAAAAGGAGGGAGACACGGGGCATGAGCGGGAGGTGGGGGAATGGAGGTAGACACGCGGCATGAGCGGGGGGTGGGGGGAACAGGGGAGACACAGGGCAAGAGTGGGGGGTGGGGGAACAGGGGAGACACGGGGCATGAGAGGGGGGTTGGGAGGAAAAGGAGGGAGACACAGTGCATGAGCGGGGGTGAGGGGGAAGAAGAGAGAGACACGGGCCATGCGCGGAGGATGGGGGGAACAGTAGGGAGACACGGGGCATGAGCGGGGGGGGTCAACAGGGGAGACACGTGGGCATGAGCGGGGGTGTGGGCAACACGAGGAAGACATGGGGCATGAGTGGGGGGCAACACGAGGGAGACACAGGCCATGAACGGGGGTGGGGGCAACACGAGGGAGATACGGGACATCAGCGGGGGGTGGGGGGAACAGGTGAGACACGGGGCATCAGCGGGTGTGGGGGGGAAAAGGAGGGAGACACGGGGCATGAGCGGGGGGTGGGGGGAACAGGGGAGAGATGGGGCATGAGCGGGGCATGGGGGGAAGGAGGGAGACACGGGGCATGAGCATGGGGTGGGGGAAAAGGAGGGTGACACGGGGCATGAGCAGGAGTGGGAGGGAACAGAGGTAGACACGGGGCATGAGCGGGGGTCGGGGAACAGGGGAGAAACGGGGCATGAGTGGGGGGTGGGGGGTACGGGAGGGAGACACTGGGCACGAGCGTGGGGTGGGGAATAGGGGAGACATGGGGCATGAGCAGGGGGTGGGGGGAACAGGGGAGACACGGGGCATGAGCGGGAGGTGGGGGGAAACAGGAGAGAGACACGGGGCATGAGCGGGGGGCAGGGGGAACAGGGGAGACACGTGGGCATGAGTGGGGGTGGGGGGGAAAGGAGGGAGACACGGGGCATGAGCGGGGGTGGGGGGAACAGGGGAGACATGGGGCATGAGCGGGGGGTGGGGGGAAAAAGGAGGGAGACACAGGGCATGAGCGGGAGGTGGGGGGAATGGAGGTAGACACGCGGCATGAGCAGGGGGTGGGGGGAACAGGGGAGACACAGGGCAAGAGCGGGGGGTGGGGGAACAGGGGAGACACGGGGCATGAGAGGGGCATGGGGGGAAGGAGGGAGACACGGGGCATGAGCATGGGGTGGGGGAAAAGGAGGGTGACACGGGGCATGAGCAGGAGTGGGAGGGAACAGAGGTAGACACGGGGCATGAGCGGGGGTCGGGGAACAGGGGAGAAACGGGGCATGAGTGGGGGGTGGGGGGTACGGGAGGGAGACACTGGGCACGAGCGTGGGGTGGGGAATAGGGGAGACATGGGGCATGAGCAGGGGGTGGGGGGAACAGGGGAGACACGGGGCATGAGCGGGAGGTGGGGGGAAACAGGAGAGAGACACGGGGCATGAGCGGGGGGCAGGGGGAACAGGGGAGACACGTGGGCATGAGTGGGGGTGGGGGGGAAAGGAGGGAGACACGGGGCATGAGCGGGGGTGGGGGGAACAGGGGAGACATGGGGCATGAGCGGGGGGTGGGGGGAAAAAGGAGGGAGACACAGGGCATGAGCGGGAGGTGGGGGGAATGGAGGTAGACACGCGGCATGAGCAGGGGGTGGGGGGAACAGGGGAGACACAGGGCAAGAGCGGGGGGTGGGGGAACAGGGGAGACACGGGGCATGAGAGGGATGGTTGGGGGAAAAGGAGGGAGACACAGTGTATGAGCGGGGATGAGGGGGAAGAAGAGAGAGACATGGGCCATGAGCGGAGGATGGGGGGAACAGTAGGGAGACACGGGGCATGAGCGGGGTGGCAACAGGGGAGACCCGTGGGCATGAGCGGGGGGTGGGGGCAACACGAGGGAGACATGGGGCATGAGTGGGGGGTGGGCGGAACAAGAGAGAGACACGGGGCATGAGCGGGGGGTGGGGGAAAGGAAGGATACACGGGGAATGAGCAGGGGGGTGGGGGGAACAGGGGGACATGGGGCATGAGGGTTGGGGGAAAAGGAGGGAGACACGGGGCAAGAGCGGGTGGTGGGGGAAACGGAGGGAGACACGGCATGAGTTTGAGGTGGGGGGAACAGGGGAGACACGGGGCATGAGCAGGGTGGGGGGAAAGGAGGGAGACACGGGGCATGAGCGGGTGGTGGGAGGGAACAAGAGAGAGACAATGGCCATGAGCGGGGGATGGGGGGAACAGTAGGGAGACATGGGGCATGAGCGGGGGGCAGGGGGAACAGGGGAGACATGTGGGCATGAGTGGGGGTGGGGGCGAAAGGAGGGAGACACGGGGCATGAGCGGGGGTGGGGGGAACAGGGGAGACATGGGGCATGAGCGGGGGCTGGGGGGGAAAAGGAGGGAGACACGGGGCATGAGCGGGAGGTGGGGGAATGGAGGTAGACACGCGGCATGAGCGGGGGGTGGAGGGAACAGGGGAGACACAGGGCAAGAGTGGGGGGTGGGGGAACAGGGGAGACACGGGGCATGAGAGGGGGGTTGGGGGGAAAAGGAGGGAGACACAGTGCATGAGCGGGGGTGAGGGGGAAGAAGAGAGAGACACGGGCCATGCGCGGAGGATAGGGGGAACAGTAGGGAGACACGGGGCATGAGCGGGGGGTCAACAGGGGTGACACGTGGGCATGAGCGGGGGTGTGGGCAACACGAGGGAGACATGGGGCATGAGTGGGGGGCAACACGAGGGAGACACAGGGCATGAACGGGGGTGGGGGCAACACGAGGGAGATACGGGATATCAGCGGGGGGTGGGGGGAACAGGAGGGAGACACGGGGCATGAGCGGGGGTGGGGGGAACAGGGGAGAGATGGGGCATGAGCGGGGCATGGGGGGAAGGAGGGAGACACGGGGCATGAGCGTGGGGTGGGGGGAAAAGGAGGGTGACATGGGGCATGAGCGGGAGTGGGAGGGAACAGAGGTAGACACGGGGCATGAGCGGGGGTCGGGGAACAGGGGAGACACGGGGCATGAGTGGAGGGTGGGGGTTACGGGAGGGAGACACTGGGCACGAGCGTGGGGTGGGGAATAGGGGAGACACGGGGCATGAGCGGGGTTGGGGGGAACAGGGGAGAGATGGGGCATGAGCGGGGCATGGGGGGAAGGAGGGAGACACGGGGCATGAGCGTGGGGTGGGGGGAAAAGGAGGGTGACACGGGGCATGAGCGGGAGTGGGAGGGAACAGAGGTAGACACGGGGCATGAGCGGGGGTCGGGGAACAGGGGAGACACGGGGCATGAGTGGGGGGTGGGGGGTACGGGAGGGAGACACTGGGCACGAGCGTGGGGTGGGGAATAGGGGAGACATGGGGCATGAGCAGGGGGGTGGGGGGAACAGGGGAGACACGGGGCATGAGCGGGAGGTGGGGGGAACAGGAGAGAGACACGGGGCATGAACGGGGGGTGGGGGAATGGGAGGGAGACACGGGCCATGAGTGGGGAGTGTGGAGGAACAGGGGAGACACAGTGCATGAGCCGGGGTGTTGGGGGGCATCAGGGGAGACACGGGGCATGAGCGGAGGGGTGGGGGGAACAGAGGAGACACAGGGCATGAGCGGGAGGTGGGGGAACAGGAGAGAGACACGGGGCATGAACGGGGGGTGGGGGAATGGGAGGGAGACACGGGCCATGAGTGGGGGGCATGGGGGAACAGGGGAGACACGGTGCATGAGCGGGGGGTAGGGGGCAACAGGGGAGACACGGGGCATGAGCGGTCGGTGGGAGGGAACAAGAGAGAGACAATGGCCATGAGCGGGGGATGGGGGGAACAGTAGGGAGACATGGGGCGTGAGCAGGGGGCAGGGGGAACAGGGGAGACATGTGGGCATGAGTGGGGGTGGGGGCGAAAGGAGGGAGACACGGGGCATGAGCGGGGGTGGGGGGAACAGGGGAGACATGGGGCATGAGCGGGGGGTGGGGGGGAAAAGGAGGGAGACACGGGGCATGAGCGGGAGGTGGGGGAATGGAGGTAGACACGCGGCATGAGCGGGGGGTGGGGGGAACAGGGGAGACACATGGCAAGAGTGGGGGGTGGGGGAACAGGGGAGACACGGGGCATGAGAGGGGGGTTGGGGGGAAAAGGAGGGAGACACAGTGCATGAGCGGGGGTGAGGGGGAAGAAGAGAGAGACACGGGCCATGCGCGGAGGATGGGGGGAACAGTAGGGAGACACGGGGCATGAGCGGGGGGGTCAACAGGGGAGACACGTGGGCATGAGCGGGGGTGTGGGCAACACGAGGGAGACATGGGGCATGAGTGGGGGGCAACACGAGGGAGACACAGAGCATGAACGGGGTGGGGGCAACACGAGGGAGATACGGGACATCAGCGGGGGGTGGGGGGAACAGGTGAGACACGGGGCATCAGCGGGTGTGGGGGGGAAAAGGAGGGAGACACGGGGCATGAGCGGGGGGTGGGGGGAACAGGGGAGAGATGGGGCATGAGCGGGGCATGGGGGAAGGAGGGAGACACGGGGCATGAGCGTGGGGTGGGGGGAAAAGGAGGGTGACACGGGGCATGAGCGGGAGTGGGAGGGAACAGAGGTAGACATGGGGCATGAGTGGGGGGTGGGGGGTACGGGAGGGAGACACTGGGCACGAGCGTGGGGTGGGGAATAGGGGAGACATGGGGCATGAGCAGGGGGGTGGGGGAACAGGGGAGACACGGGGCATGAGCGGGAGGTGGGGGGAACAGGAGAGAGACACGGGGCATGAACGGGGGTGGGGGAATGGGAGGGAGACACGGGCCATGAGTGGGGAGTGGGGAGTGTGGAGGAACAGGGGAGACACAGTGCATGAGCCGGGGGGTTGGGGGGCAACAGGGGAGACACGGGGCATGAGCGGAGGGGTGGGGGGAACAGGGGAGACACAGGGCATGAGCGGGAGGTGGGGGAACAGGAGAGAGACACGGGGCATGAACGGGGGGTGGGGGAATGGGAGGGAGACACGGGCCATGAGTGGGGGGAGTGGGGGAACAGGGGAGACACAGTGCATGAGCGGGGGGTAGGGGGCAACAGGGGAGACACGGGGCATGAGCAGGGGTGTGGGGGGGAACAGGTGGACATGGGGCATGAGCGGGGGGTGGGGGGAAAAGGAGGGAGACACGGAGCAAGAGCGGGGGTGGGGGGAACAGAGGTAGACACGGGGCATAAGTGGGGGTGGGGGGGAAATGAGGGTGACATGGGGCATGGGCGGGGGGTGGGAGGGAACAAGAGAGAGACACTGGCCATGAGTGGGAGATGGGGGAACAGTAGGGAGACATTGGTCATGAGCGGGGCGGGGGGAACATGCGAGACACATGGGCATGAGCGGGGGGTGAGGGGAACAGGGGAGACACGGGGCATGGGGGGGTGTGGGGGGGAAAAGGAGGGAGACATGGGGCAAGAGCAGGGGGTGGGGGGAACAGGGGAGACACGGGGCATGAGAGGGGGGGAAAAGGAGGGAGACACGGAGCATGAGCGGGGGGTGAGGGGGAACAGGGGAGAGACACGGGCCATGAGCGGGGGGTGGGGGGAACAGTAGGGAGACATGGGGCATGAGCGGGGTGTGGGGGGGAACAGGGGAGACACGTGGGCATGAGTGGGGGGTGGGGGGCAACACGAGGGAGACACGGGGCATGAGCAGGGGGTGGGGGGCAACACGAGGGAGATACTGTGCATGAACGGGGGTAGGGGAAAACACGAGAGAGACACGGGGCATCAGCGGGGGGTGGGGGAACAGGTGAGACACGGGGCATCAGCGGGTGTGGGGGGAAAAGGAGGGAGACACGGGGCATGAGCGGGGGTGGGGAGGAACAGGGGAGCCACGGGGCATGAGCAGGGGGTAGGGGGGAACGGGAACAGCGGAGACACAGGGCATGAGCGGGGGGTGGGGGGGAACAGGGGAGACATGGGGCATGAGCAGGGGGTGGGGGAACAGGGGAGACATGGGGGGTGGGGGGAACAAGGGAGACACGGGGCATGCGCGGGAGGTGGGGGGAACAGGAGAGAGACACGGGCATGAACGGGGGCTGGGGGGAATGGGAGGGAGTCACAGGCCATGAGCGGGGAGTGTGGAGGAACAGGGGAGACACAGTGCATGACCGGGGGTTGGGGGGCAACAGGGGAGACACGGGGCATGAGCAGGGGGGTGGGCGGGAACAGGGGAGACACAGGGCATGAGCGGGAGGTGGGGGAACAGGAGAGAGACACAGGGCATGAACGGGTGTGGGGGGAATGGGAGGGAGACATGGGCCATGAGTGGGGGGTGTGGGGGAACAGGGGAGACACGGGGCATGAGCGGGGGTGAGGGGCAACAGGGGAGACACGGGGCATGGGCAGGGGTGTGGGGGGGAAAAGGAGGGAGACACGGGGCATGAGTAGGGGGGTGGGGGGGAACAGGGGGATATGGGGCATGAGTTGGGGGTGGGGGGAAAAGGAGGGAGACACGGGGCAAGAGCGGGGGGTGGGGGGAACAGATGTAGACACGGGGCATGAGTGGGGGTGGGGGGAAAGGAGGGAGACATGGGGCATGAGCGGGGTGTGGGAGGGAACAAGAGAGAGACACTGGCCATGAGCGGGAGATGGGGGAACAGAAGGGAGACATGGGTCATGAGCGCGGCGGGGGGAACAGGGGAGACACATGGGCATGAGCGGGGGGTGGGGGGAACAGGGGAGACACGGGGCATGAGGGGGGTGGGGGGGAAAAGGAGGGAGACATGGGGCAAGAGCGGGGGGTGGGGCGAACAGGGGAGACATGGGGCATGAGAGGGGGTGGGGGGGAAAAGGAGGGAGACACGGTGCATGAGCGGGGGGTGAGCGGGAACAGGGGAGAGACACGGGCCATGAGTGGGGGTTGGGGGGAACAGTAGGGAGACACGGGGCATGAGCGGGTTGTGGGGGGGAAGAGGGAAGACACGTGGGCATGAGTGGGGTGTGGGGGGCAACACGAGGGAGACACGGGGCATGAGCAGGGGGTGGGGGGCAACACGAGGGAGATACGGGGCATGAACGGGGTTAGGGGGCAACAGGAGGGAGACACGGGACATCAGCGGGGGGTGAGGGAAGGTGAGACATGGGGCATCAGCAAGTGTGGGGGGAAAAGGAGGGAGACACGGGGCATGAGCGGGGTGAGGTGGTACAGGGGAGACACAGGGCATGCGCGGGGGATGGAGGGAAAGGAGGGAGACATGGGGCATGAGCGGGGGTTGGGGAAAAGGAGGGAGACACAGGCATGAGCGGGGGTGGGGGGAACGGAGGTAGAACCGGGGCATGAGCGGGGGGTGGGGGGGAACAGGGGATACATGGGGCATGAGCAGGGGGTGAGGGGAATGGGAGGTAGACACGGGGCACGAGCGTGGGGTGGGGGAACAGGGGAGACATGGTGCATGAGCAGGGGGGTGGGGGGGAACGGGGGAGACACGGGGCATGAGCGGGAGGTGTGGGGAACAGGAGAGAGACACGGGGCATGAACGGGGGTGGGGGGAACGGGAGGGATACACAGGCCATGAGCGGGGTGTGGGGGTACAGGGAAGACACGGGGCATGAGCAGGGGGTGGGGGGCAACAGGGGAGACACGGGTCATGAGCAGGGGTGTGGGGGGAACTGGGGAGACACGGGGCATGAGCAGGGGGTGGGGGGAACAGGGAAGACAAGGGGCAAGAGCGGCGGGCATGGGGGAAAAGGAGGGAGACACAGGGCATGAGCCGGGGGGTGGGGGGGAACAAGAGAGAGACACTGGCCATGAGCGGGGGTGGGGGGAACAAGAGAGGGACATGGGCGATGAGCGGGGGTGTGGGGAACAGGAGGGAGACACGGGGCATGAGCGGGGGATGGGGGAGCACAGGGGAGACAACGGGCATGAGCGGGGGTGGGGGGAACAGGGGAGACACGGGGCTTGAGCTGGGGGTGGGGGGAACAAGAGAGAGACATGGGGCTTTAGCGGAGGGTGGGGGGAACGGGATTACTGCTCCTTGGCCCTCCGCAGGCCACTTAGCGGGGATGGGGTGTCTCCTGGCAGTCTGCAGCAGCCCGTGACAGGTTGTATGCAGGGTCTCTGTTGCCTCAATGCGAAGGATAAACTAAGATGGCGGGCGTCACTGAAAATACGACGCACTGCACGCTTCACCTCAGCTAATGGGAGAGCACATCACATGTCCGCGGACATCACGCAAGCCCCTTCCCCAATCCCTTTCCTGTCCGCGGAGCGAACAGGGAAGTGTGTCCGCGAAGCGCACACAATATAACTAATTTTTTTCACTTACATTTTTGTCATTTTTTAAAAAACTACTGGACGGATTTACACCAAATTAAAAAAGGCATGCTTTTCGGGACCAACCCGCCGCTCCTGCCGCAAATGTGGTGTAAATCCATCCAGTGGTTTAGGCTGTAGGCGTGAGCAAAGTTTTTCCCCATTATGTCTATGGGAAAAGAAGAAGTTTTGGGACCCCCCCCCTATAACTTTGCCCCCCCCTGGACCAAACCTCACCAAACTTTGCAAAAAAATTCAGAGTTGGTCATATACTTTTTTTTGCAAAGTTTGGTGAGGATTCGTCCAAGGGGAGCGACGTTATAAGCCACCCAAAAAGTGCTCTTCCTATGGAAACAGCAACTTAACCATAACTACATGGCCACTACCGTGGCCATGTAATATATATATATCAAATAGGTTTCTCATAAAGCTGCCTAAGGGCCCTGGAGGTCCGTTGCCTACCTGCCCACTCAACATTGCGTTTTGTAGGAAAATAAAACGTGCCCCTATAGAATGAGTTGACGAACAGAGACGTTATAGCTTGTATACCAGAAGCTGGAGGTCTCGTCCAGATGTTCTAAACAAGCTATGGATAGATGCTTTAGAAAGGGTTGCCAGGATGGTTGAAAAGCACTGCTGGTCTATGATAGTGGGACACTGAACGTTGAGGAAGTGTAGGTCTAACTAGAGTATAGCAACCCGTGTAGCGAAGGGGTCCGGGTGCCAGAATCTACAAGCATGCATGGGATACAGAAGGAAAAGGTATTATGGGTGATCACATACTACGACCCATGCTGAAGTGGAGGAATTAAATGGAGAATTAAATGAAAACGTTTGGGCACATGGCTGCATGTGTAAAGCAGCCTTTTCATGAGCGCCTGGCTCTGTAGAGAAACAGCATCTGAATCAGCGTCTCGTGGCGTGTTTGGAGACCCGATGGAGGAAAGGCTATCGGTTGTGTTTGCTCACACAGGAGAGTTATGTGTAGCAGCTGTTGTCAAGGTAACGGGGCCTGGGGCGAAAGGCTGATTTGATAGGTGGATGTGTGGCCGTTCATGGGATGTTGTGGTGGTTCTGAAGGCACAGACCCGATGGCGGCGATGTAAAAGGGCTACTAGCAATGCTAAGCAACCACTAGGAGACTCGTGCTATGCGGGACGCAGAGTATAATACTAATAGGATTGAAGTTGGGGTGGCGTATCCTGTAGACAAAACATATTTAGGTGATCGTGGCCACATGTTGGTGGTTGATTGCAGGTATGTAGGTAACAATGATGTGGATCGATAGACAACAACAGGGTAAAGATTAGCTACTGTGTGGTTGTGGAAGATGTGTAATGAGTGGACAAGCGATGGAAGATGCGTGGGAGCCCGGCCTATCCAGGTCTACATTGTCACAACCTGCGCAATGTAGTTGACATGGAATGGAGCCAGACGAATGGGAGGAAGTGTTGGCCCTGCATGTGGCCCAGGCCTACTAACGGGGCCCTGCTGGAGGGTAAGTTGTATAAATGCCAGGAAAGTGTGCACGCTGGGAAAAAAAAAGGCCTGTGAGGTGCTGGCCGCACATGGTGGCCTGTGAGGCTGTCTGACACAAATGGCTGGCAGAATGCGTGGGGATGCCTCTATGCCCGGACATAATGGCCCTCATTATGACTCTGGCGAAAAGGGTTTAACACTGCCGATAGGGCTGCCGGCACGGTTAAACCCATTCCGCCCTATTACGAGGTCCCCTTGCGGGACCTGCTCTGGACATCTCCTTTGCTGGTACCATGAGGGGACCAATACGCTAACAACGGGCCCATCATTAACGGGCCCATTGTTAGCATGCTCCCCATTCCCATTGAGACCAATGGGGGCTCAAATGGGAATGGGGATGGTCCGGTCCTATGGACATGGCTACTTCCAAACTCGTAATGAGGCCCATAGTGTCCCTGACAGTACATACGTTATTCATGTTGTTCAAATCTCTTATCTGCAGGCTGTACCCGCCCAGTATGTGATGATATCAGTCTCTGAGTAGGGCGGAAAAAAGGAAGAGGTAGGCTTGTGGTGATAGGGATAAGGACAAGGCAGAACAGTCAATCTAGCTCAATCTTGCTCTTTGAACGAAACTACTGCTGCTGTTTGAGTGTGGTGAGGTACCTGCCCCGTTGTGTACATGGGTGGGCATCAGGACCTTCCTGGGGTTTCTGATAAGGATGGTGGAGGTGTGGAGGTTTTTATTGAGCATGCGTTAGATCAAGCAGCTCGGTAGCGTATATGCAAACTAAATTAGTTTGTGAAATACCCCACCTTTCATTGGTAATTGATGAATGATGGGGCATACCTGACAAGGAAGGGTTTTGTGCTAACCTGGTATAAAATTCCTTACTTGATGAGAGTCATTCAAAGGCGGCCAGCTGACATATATACCCAAATGTAAAATGAAAGAAATGAAATGTGTGTCACTTCTACCTGCGCACATGTATTGAGAAATAAAATAATGGAATCAAGGATAATTATACAACTCGTAATGGTAGTGATAGATAAACCAAAGCATATTTGTATTAATTCCTTAAGATCTACACATGTTTCACGCATAGAGCTTCCTCGGGGCCTAGGCTGTTATTAGCATTGAGAAGTGTATTTCATAGAATGAGGGTGTCCATTGATAAAACCACGTCATGTGGTTGTACACTTGAGTGCACCTGTTGATGATGGGAGGGAAGAAGGAAGGAACTGCTTGCTCCTCCTAGCTTTCTCCAGTAATATAAACCAGCAGGTTGAGCGCTCGCTGGCGTTGCTGTGATCTATGCATGATCTGCAGGTAGCAGGTTCAAATCCTTGCAAGCCCAACTCAGCCTTTCATTAATCAGCGGTTGATAAATGAGTACCAACTACTTCAGTTGGGAATGATTGTATGTACATATGTGCTATGTACAGTGCTTTGGCAAACGCGCTATTTAAATAACAAATCATTATCAGAAACCATGGAAAAGGAATGTTATCATTCATTTCCTCAAGTGTATACACAAAACATTACATGAAACAAACACCATTAACCAACCGTACATAAGAAGCATTTTTTGTAAATTTGTGAATTGACATGATTCAAGGATGAGGGTTTAAGGGGCCACTATTTTTATGTGAGGGACACATTTTTTGAGGTTTCTGGGCCCATTTCTTGTCCCAGTCCGACCCTGTCTTTGCATGCATTGTTAACCTGAACTATTGCCAACTTTTCTACCAGCACAGGGTGATAACAATCATATGTGAGCAGGTTGGGTGATTTACATTTGGTCCGGTGCTAGTGCATGAACAGCTTAAACAGGTTACCAAATCCAAAAAAGGGTGTATCTGTTTTAAAATATTGAAAATAGGTCTGTGCTTTATCGTCATATGTTTGTCAAGTGAATACAATAATATGTAAAGGAAAGAGAACATAAGACATTTATTTAACTTGCGCCGCATCTATGATTGTCAAAAACCGAATTAAAGCCAGGATGTAAAATCCAAAGAGTATTTTAATAACGTCTCCAGGTTATATAGTTATTTAAGAATAGGAACAATTTGAGACTTTAGTATTGTTATATGGAGAAACCTAAAAAGGTTTCTGTCCCCTTCCCCAAGAACCAAAGAAGGTGTAAAAGAATGATCTATTTCTAGAATCAGTATTCTGCCTCTTGTCATTCCGGCATTTGAAATGCATACTAATGGTGAAGAATTTCAGAATTGCTCTTCATCAGCTGCCAGGAGGGCGAATTCAGATTAATATATTTTTCAAAGGCTTGTTCAACACAGCTGGACTCTTCGGAGAATTGCAACCTTCGGCTTTAATTAAGTGTAACTATGTCTCTAGAGGGAATGAATAAGACATCCATCACGGATTGATTCCCTTTTTATTGCAACTACAGTTTGATCTGTATTTATGACTTATGTATTTTGGGAATGCACACATGCTCTTTTTTAACATTCCATTTCCATGGGATATATTTTCTACTGTTTATGAAGCGAATGTCTGTCTCCTTCACAATAATGCATAATGTCCTTTGTGCGGTAAAGCAGAAGGTCAAATATATACTTGTCACATAGAATCACAGCCATCAAATCTAACACCTTAATATGTATTTGATGCATAACCTTATTCCAAATTCCATTATGTCACTGAAATTGGTAGAATATTCGCAGGTGAGGAAAACAATATCCCTGACTTCCATGTAACTGAATAATGGCCTATTGACCAGGCAACAACATTCTCAAAATGCTGGAAGTCAAGGAAACACAGACGGCAAATCCATAAAGTTGATAAAACTGTTATGATATTTAGATTGCACATGTCCTACCAAGTGAGGAGGCAGAGAAGGAGGAAAAGGTTAAATACAAAATAAGAATATACTTAAATTTAACAGAAACGAGAAAGACGGAATTATGGAATCATATTGGAGAAGCGCTTGCAGATTTATCACTGTAGATTTTAATTCCAAAAGGCTGTAGAGCTAAGGGTGTGGAGGAAGAAGTGTAAATACCCAAATCAAAGCAGGGCATGGCTTCCCAAAGTTGGAACCACTTGGCCGTAACAAGATCAACCTCTGGGAAAGCTATATGGTCTCAAAATCAAAAACAAAACACAAAACACATGTTCCTCAATTGGCGTTGCAGGTGAAGAGTCAGAACTCTACGAAACGATTGTGTCAGCAATAATGAAACAATATGTACACCTTTTCGGAGGTACGATGGCACGTTTGACCGTTTGACCCTTTACAATAGAATCATTTTAACTGAACTTGATCTCACTTTGACTTGTCTAGAAAATTAAACATCAATTAAACCTTATTTCAACGTTAGAACTATTAGCGAGTTCTCAAATCCATGAACAGCAAGATGACATACCTTGGAATGCTATGACATATTCTGGGATCTCCTTGCAACCTCCACCTGTACTTTATAGATGTAATCAAAAGGACCTTTGGAATTCATTGGAACAGGGACATGTTGGTAACATAGGAAAAGCAAATAAGTTCTCAGATTGTTGGGTTAAAGAATGTCAAAGGCAAGAATGGGCACATTTGGTATCTAGAGTGCCCCTCTTGGTTAACACAGCTGAATTGAGACACCCAACACAAGTTTGGCAGAACTGAAAACTGTGCCAGTCGCTAACATTAGAGCTGGCGAGCACTACTAAATATAATATTCACTGGAGAAGACCAAACTAGTGAAGGAAAGCTGGTGGGTCGAATCTCAAATCCATTCCAATTAATATTTTATTTTGTATGTTAATGATATGATATGATATGGCATTGATGAATCGCCTATACACAAGTGTTTCAAGGCGTGACGAGGCAAGGGAGGTGGAACCGAGGGAAGACAGAGGTATCTTACTAGGTCAGGTGACATTGAGAGCGTGCAACTGCAGGGGAGGGTGAGGGGGAGGGGGAGAAGTGCGGGGAGATAAGGGGTGGCGTTAGTGCAGTACATAACATAACCATAAAATAAATAAAGATAAGTAGTAAATAAAATAAATAAAGACAATAAATAAGATGTGTGGCCTGCTGGTGGCAAGTGCAAGGGTAGGGGCAGACATCAGGTGTCAAGTGCTGGTATGGGGCTGTAGTGATACAGAAACATTCCCTGAGTGCAAGGGTTGCCAGGGGGGCAGTGCAGGTGTACAACTGGCGGGGAGGGGACCTGGGCCCGAGATCAGAGGGTAGCCAGGTAAACCAGTGCAGTTTCAGTTTCAACCAGGAGATCAGCATGGGTGCAGAAGAGAGAAAGCAGAAGCAAAGAGGAAGGTCTTGAGGTGCTTCCGGAACCGGAGATGGTTCTCCTAAAGCTTCAGAGAGGCAGGGAGGCTGTACCAGAGGTAGGCCCCAGCAGAAGAAAGTGATCGACCACCAACTCTTTGCTTGGAGAAGTGACTGACCCTGAGGGAGTTGGAGGAGTATGAGCGAAGAGCTTGAGAAGGAAGATATTTAGGAAGAGAGAGTTGATGGTATTGAGGGCCAGGCCCCAGAAGGCCTAGTGGACAATGCATAGGGTTTTTAACTTAATCCTCGATGCCACTCGGAGCCAGTGCAGAGATTTCAGTCCTGGAGAGATACGGTCCCTGGGTTTGAGGCCAAGGACAAGTCTCACACTCCTGTTTTGGATGAGTTGCAGAGGGTGGTGAGTAGAGGCAGGCAGATTTAGAAAGAGGCTGTTGCAGTAGTGCAACCTAGAGAGAACCAGAGCTCTGGAGACAGTGAGCTTCTGGGGTAATGAGAGGAAAGGAACAATACCTCTGAGGAGGTGCAGCTGGTAGTGTGACTTCTTAGAGACATCAGAGATGTGAGGAGAGAAGGAGAGAGTGTTGTCGAAGATGACCCCAAAGTTTCTAGCCTTACAGGTGGGAGCAGGGAGAGGGCCAAGAGAGGCCGGCCAGAGAGTGACAGGAAAGGAGGGAGCAGGTGTGCAGATGAGGAGAATCTCAGGCTTACCGGCATTAAGGCAGAGATCATTGGTGGCACACCACTCATGGATAGCAGACAGTCAGAGATGAGAGAAGGAGAAGAGGTGGCAGAAGGGAGCCTGAAAATGAGTTTTGTGTCATCTGCATAGCATTGAAAGTTGGGGCAGAGAGCGGCAATGTGGTTGGCAAGAAGTGCCAGGTATTGGTTGAACAGCCAGGGAGAGAGGTTATACCCCTGGGGAACACCACTGGTAGAGATAGAGATAGAGCAGAGGAAGGACTCAAGTTGGACCTGGGAGGGTCGATTAGAGAGGAAAGAAGTCAGCCAAGCCAGGGCCTGATCAGTGATACCCAGGTTATCATGGAGATGGAGAGATCAAGTAAGATGAGGACACAGGGGGTGTTGGAATCAAGTTTGGAGAGCAGGTCTTCATGGAGGTTCAGGAGAGCAGTTTCCGTGCTTCTGGCAGCTCTGAAACCAGACTGATGGTCATAGAGAATTCAACAGATTCAGTGTGAAGATTAAGCTGGGAGATGGCCAGCTTTTCCAGGAGTTTGCCCAAGAAAGGAGTGATGGAGATTGGGCGATAGCTGGCCAGAAAGGGTTGGCAGCGGGATTGTTAAGAAAATGGTGCACACGGGAGTGCTTCAGGGGGAAGGGAAGACTACAGTGGTGAAGGAGTGGTTGCAGAAGTCAGCCAGAGCAGGAGCCAGGGTGTCAACATGGTCCTTGATGGTTTTGGAGGAACAGGGGTGAACCTGTTTTGACAAGACTTTCATAGATCAGACTTGTCTATAAGCCTCGTCTGGGGATAACAGGGAAAAGGAAGAGAAAGAAGGATGAAAGGTGGCTGAAGAAGGGCCAAAGGAAGAGCAGGGCGGTGAGGGAGGAGGGGGAGAGGACGAGAGAGAGGACAGGATGTCCTGAGTTTTTTAGATGAAATGAGAAGCCAGGGAGGTACAGAGTGCCTGGGAGGGGACAGAAGAGGTAGATACTGCAGCAGGATTGGTCAGCTACTTGCAGATTTTAAAGAGTTTGGCCTAGTTGCTAGATGCCGCAGAGACTCGGGCATGGATGTGGGCTCTCTTCTTGGTGTGGACAGAGAGCCGGTATTGCCTTTGGAGCAGGTGGCAGGCCAGTTTGTCAGAGGATGTACCAGAGGTCCGCCATTTCTTCTCAACCACCCAGACTTGCGTTTAAGGGTGACGAGGTCAGAGTCATACCAAGAGTTGCACTTGCCTTTGGTCTTCAAGCGGATCCTCATGACAGGGGCATGAACATTGAAAGTATCAGATAGAGCAGAGTGGAGCATTGAGAGGGCAGGATCAGGGTGTGAGTCAGCCAAGGGGGGTGAAGGGGAAAAGAAGGTGGTGGCAAAAGCCTCAACTGTCACACGCTTCATGGGTTGGATAACCGAGAAGGTAGGTGGCAGAGCTGAAGTAGGCTTGGTCTGGGGGGCAGGTAGGGGGAGCTGGGAGGAAAGGAGAAAGTGATCACTCCAGGAGAGAGGAGTGGTGAGAGCGATCGAAAGGGGAAGGTCTGAATAGATCAGAACATCCAGAGTATGCCCTGCAGAGTGAGTCGGGCCAGAGGGGAGAATAGAGTGTGAGAGAGACACACAGAGGATCTTGTAGCCATAGGGGAGGAGAGAGTCAAAGCTCCTGACAAAACTGGCCGTGAACCATGTCTCAGTGAGACCAAGGACATCAAGGTGAAGTTCCTCCAGGAGGTGGCAAATGTCAGAGGAGTGTTTGACAGCTGAGCGAGAGTTAAGAGTGGCAATATTGAGAAGGTTGCTGTCCTTGAAATAATTCCGGGGAGGGGCACAGATCAGAGGTACGTCCTGCGGAGGTGTGGAAGGAGCCTCAGGGGGGAAGAAGAGAAAGGAGGGGAGGGCAAGATAGCCAAAGATGAGACAGCAGGAGGAATCAAGGAAGCTGAGGAAGGGAGAGAAGGGAGTAGCAGGAAAAAACAGGAAATTGATGAGGTGCGGGAAGCATCTATCATAGAGGAGTAGATTGGCCTGAGGGTCTTGGGCCAAGATGGTGCTGTTCTGGTAAACATTAATGATTAGCTTAGAGGAATTGAAGGAGGCCAGGAGGGCCTCCCACTGGGTGCCACCATTACTGGGAGAAGAAGAGAAAGGAGAGAGCACAGCGACCATATGTAGAGTTCATAGGTCCGGCGTGGGAATGACAAAGAGGATGTTGGTGAGGGTTTGCCTGGAGGAGGCACTGGTATAGGTATCAATGAAAGGGAGGCCTGGGTTGGAGACCAGGATGTCATTTTTTTTTTCAAAACATTATTTTCATTTTCATAGGGGTGATACATGACTGCACATTATCTTCATGGTAAGTCTTGTTTACAACTTGAGAACTCATCATCCCCCCAACTTTAACTGCCCCCTTCTCAAACCTCCCCCATCCCCCAAAGAATGTGGTTCAGTTCCGCATTGACACCCTTCATGGTGCTTGGGGGGTATTGCTGTGTCTAGCTGCATGTTTCGGCATCTGTGTAGTCTTGGTCTGAAGTGTTGGGCTTCTCTGTTTTTCACAAACTCTAAATAGGGGTCCCATATTGCCAGAAAGTTCTCGTATTTCCCTTCTTTTAATTATCCCACTTTCTCCATCGCCAGTATGTTCCATATCTTGACCCACCAGCATGCAATTAAGGGCCGTCCTTGTTTTTCCAACTTTGGACTAGGGTCAGTCTTGCCGCCATTAGGTGTTGTGTGATGAGGGCGGCCATCTTTCCGGATGCTGGGTAGACCCCTTCTGCCACTGCACCTAATAGAATCACTTTTGGATCGTGTGGGAGTTGACGGCCCGTTATTTCTTTTATGTGCCCCAGGACCTCGTTCCAGTATATTTTTGCTTTGGGGCATTCCCACCACATGTGATACAGGTCCCCTCTGTGTCTGCATTCCCTCCAACAGGTGGGGGGGTAGGAGGAGTTCATTTTATGTAACCTATAGGGCGACATGTACCACCTGTAGCATAGTTTGTAGGCAGTTTCTTTGACTGTCATACACACTGATGTTTTCTGTGCTCTCCTCCATATTTGCCCCATTCTTCCTCTGTAATGGATGTGCCAATGTCCCGCTCCCAATTACCCTTGTATGCTAGAGGGTCCACCATTTGTGCATTGTCCAATAGTCTGTATATTTTGGAGAGCGCTCTCGCTGTTTCTCCCTCCTGCAGAGTCAGTTCCAGACCCAACAGGTTTCTGGCGGCCGCCAAATGCCTGATTACTTTCCTCAAACGAGAGTGGGTTACCTGCGAAGTAGAAATCTTTCAAGTGGAGCATCTGTGGTTGTCCCCAGTTTGCCCAGAATCGGTTTTCTTTCCGAATTTGTACCAACCTCTCAGTGCCACTCGGTTGGCCTCTAGGAGTTGACCCTCTGCCTCTCTGGCCCACGGGCATAGTGCATGTAATGTGCTCAAAGGGATGTCAGATGCACTTTGTTCAATGCCCACCCAACCCTGTAGCTTATTTCCCCCTATCCACTTCAACATAGGTGCCACCTGGGCTGCTAATTTATATCTCCCAGCCTCAGGCACGCCCAACCCTCCCAGCAGTGGTGGTCTGGTGAAAATCCTTTTTTTCAACTTTTTTTCCCATGCCATATAAAATTCACTATCTCTCTCTGTAGGGACCTAGACATTCTGAGCAGAATCTCCATCAGGAGGGAGCTCACCACATATAGGAGATGGGGCAGTAGCAGTCATCTTAACCATAGCGATGCGGGCAAACCATGATAGGTCCTGTGTGTTTCAACCTTCAAGGTGTTCCTTCAGTTGTTTCCACAAGGGGGTTGTGTTTGCCTGGTATAGGGTCCTGTAGGTTGTTGTTAGTTGGATACCCAGATATTCTATTGTGTTGGGCTCCCAGACTAGGGGGTACAGGGTTCTCAGCATTTCTATCACTCCTTCTGAGACGTTCAGCGCCTTGGATTTAGGGCCATTTATCGCAAAGGCGGAAACCTCAGCAAAGGCATGTAGTACACCTAGGGCCCTAGGGCCCTAGGCAGTGATCTTCTACTATCCCTAAGGAACAGCAGGATATCATCAGCATATTGCTCTACTTTATGTGATGTGTCCCCCCGACCACCCCTGTCACCTCTGGGTCCTGTCTAATGATTTCCGCTATTGGCTCCATTAACATCGCAAAGATAAGGGGAGACAATGGGCAACTCTGCCATGTGTCCCTCCGTATTTCAATTTTCGTGGTGGTACCCTTATAAGTTTGAAGCTTGTGGAGGGATGTTGAAAATTAGCCAGGACCATCCTAGCAAAGGTGGGATTGCAACCAAATTTCTGCAGGACCAACGCTAGGTACGTCAAGTCCATGTTGTTGAAGGCATGATGCGCGTCTAGCGCCGCTATTGAGAACTTTTGCCCCGTTATTTTGTTTAGCCCATATCACTCCCCAGTTTGTATCCACGTTATCATTGTCCCAGAAGTAATTAGTAAGTATTTCTTCTATGTGTGCCCTAAGTGCAATGTCTTTCCATATTATTTAATTTAGTCTCCACTGTCTACGGGGTGTGGGAGTATGCTTCTCTCGCACCATCTGTATTAGGACCGGGTCGTGAACAGAGAGATACGTGGGCTCTATTTGCACCTTGTTTATTTGGGGGATTAGCGTGGATGAAACTAAGATCATATCAATCTTCCATATCATATCAAGCCCCCTGTGGGCTGCTGAGTAGTGTGTAAATTCCTTCTTCTGTTCGTGAAAGAATCTCCAAGTTTCTATCACCCCAGATCCCAGAATAGCCTTCCGAAGGCCTGCCCATTCCTGCTGTCTGCATGGGTTATGGAAGTGTCTTTTCTAAGGCCGGGTCCAACACACGGTTAAAGTCTGCCCCTTTCACAATTTGGCCCTCGCACCAGCCCCCCAGACAGCGTAAAATTTCATCCAATAATAGGTCTTGTTTCTCGTTTGGGGCATAAATCGATATTAAGGTATATATTTGGTTGTCTAGCGTGCCCTTGAGCAGCAAATATCAACCCTCTGCATCTCTGTGGATGGCCTGTTTTTTAAATGTGACATTAGAACCCAGTAGGATTGCCACCCCTTTGGTTTTCTTCCCCCCCGAGTCAAAGTATTGTTTAGGAAAGGCCTTATGGGCCAATCTCTTCTCATCCACCAGTAGAAAATGTGTTTCCTGCAGGAAGATTATTGCAACCTGGAGCTCTATGAGCCTAGTTAGAATAGCTTGTCTCTTTGCCAGAGCGTTCAACCCCTGTACATTTAGGGTAACTATGTTCAGTTCAGACAAACCCTTCCCCAGGATCCTTTTCCCTCATGGAAGCTCTATGGAAATTCGTCCCCTGCGTAAAATGACTCATTACCTTGCGCTGCATGAACCTTGGGATGCCCCTATTGAGCTGGACCTTAACTACCCCACCCTGTTCTCCCTCCCCTAACCCCCCTCGTCGCCCTGTTCCCTTCAACTTGGAGCCAAGGCATCGTTGTGCCTTCCCCAGGTTCCTCTCGGGACAAAAGGCCCTAAACATGTCTTCAAAACTTCCCTGCCAGGACATATATATGTCCTGTGTTATGATTCCAATGTGTCTGCCACTCTTCCCCCATTGGAGGGAGAGTAGTTCGTTCCCAAGGGAGCCCCTGAGAACCCCCAGTTAGTATTTATCTTACTTGATTACACCAGTCCCAGACTTTACTTCGGTCTGGATCCCTGCGGGGTGGCGTTCCTTCCCCGTCGTCTCTTGGGCATCGATGACCATTCCCACTGCTTCGGCCTTCCTCCATTTTGGTTGTGTGACTCCTCTTTGTCCCTACTGCCCATGTCTTCCTCCTCTATCTGTAGGAGTGCCAATCCCTCCTCACATGTGGAGATCCGCTGCTCCTTTCCTTCCCAAGTGAAGGTCAGTCCAAACGGATACGCGCATCTGTAGGAGAACCTCTTAGATATCATTAATTTAATTACCGGTTGCATCATCCTTCTCTTGTGGAGAGTGGACAGTGCAAGGTCTTGGAATAGCTGTACTTGTGTTCCCTTGATTGTAACTGTCTACTGCTTTCTTGCTGCACGTAAAATCTCTTCTTTCATTGTGATAGAAGTCATCGCCAGTAGGGCATCCCTTGGCCTCTCTCCCGGGTCACCTTTCCTTGGGCCGACTCTGTGCACCCTATCAATGAGTACTTCTTCCGGCTGTGTACCCGGTAGGAGGCTGCTAAAGCAGTGTTGCATCGTCTTGCAGAGGTCCAAATCCTCTATTGATTCGCCCAGACCTTTGACCCTAATATTAGATCTTCAAGGTCTGTTTTCCAGGGCTCTCGCCTGGAGCTCCAAGTTATGCGTAGCTCTAGCGAGTTGTTCTCAGAGGATACTGTTTTGTTTCTTGTCTTCCGTGACCTGTGAGATGTCCACTTCTGTGGTGTCTACTCTCTCCCCGAGCTCTGTAATCTCCTTCCTCACCTCCTGCAAGGAGGTCCGCAGGTCTTCTCTGATAGAGGTCAGTTGGGTCTGAAGGGAGTCCATCATCCTGGATTCCATGCCTCTCAGGCATTCTTGAAGCTCTTCCTTATTGAGTGCCATATTCGCCGGCTCCACTCCATTTTCCTCAGTTTCTCCTTGTTCTGCTGGTTCTAGAGTCTGGTATTCCTCCGATCTCAGCTGTCTCCAGCAGTGCTCCAGTTGGCCTGGCCTTGCTTTAGATACAGATTTTTGGTCTAAGTGGGGTATTCTTGGGACTGGCACCTGGCATCTGTGACCCTCGCTCGGCGGCCGGGATGTCAGGCAGAGTGGCTGATCTTTTATAGGATGCTCCTGATTTTTCCCACCCACGTTACAACAAAGGACCTGACTCGGTTGTAGGTACTTTGAGTGAGACTGACATTTTGTTAGTCCCCGTTGGTGGGTAGACCTCCTGCCGATGGGTGGAAGGTGTTGAGAGATTGCTTCTAAGGTCAATGCTATCTGCATCTGCTACCTAGACCCTTTGTTATTGCCATATACCCCAACGGTGCGAGGGCAGATTCCTTGCCGCACAGGCTGAACCACTGCGCAGTGTGACCATGTTGTATAACACCACCTTGAACCTTAGGTACAGTTATGGCTCACAGTCTATCTGGGGCCCGCTTTTCCAACTTCTGCGCGCCTTATATACCAAGTTCCTGTTTTGGTGGTGTGCTTGGGTAGGTCCCACCTCCTCAATCTGTCTGTGGAGTTACCCTTTGTCCAAGTGGATGTCTGGCGTTTGCTCTCTCCGTTAGGGGCGAATGTCAAGAATGCCGGAGGATCAGGGTCACCGGGGTGGGGTTACTTCTGTTGAGCAATCCTCTGCTGGGTCCGGAGGTGCTAACAGGTAGGTAGTGAGTGCCACTCCCTGGGTTCTAGCCTAGGAGTATGTTCAATTACCCCGGCCGTGAGTGGGCCCGGAAGGCCCCGCCAGACGGGTAGTGAGGGATGTCTATTGGGCTCCGGTCTGTGTCACATGCTATTACACGCCCTGCGAATGGCCCGGGGGTTGAGGGGGTGCTGACAAACTGTCAGTGGGTGTTGGGCACTGGCCTCCAGGCTGGAGCGCGACTCTTGCATGTACTGTCAATGGGGCCGGGGGTGTCAGCAGATCAGCCTGGGATGGCGCTCCCCCAAATCCAGCACGGAGCACCACCCCCCACACATCCTGCGGATGGGCGTGCTGTCAGTCAAGCCGCAAGTACCGTTCCACAAGCCCTAAGTCAGACACATACTCTTTTGCGCCCTACGGAGGACCCGAGGACGCTACCAGTCTGTTAATGGGTGCTGCGGGGTGGGCTCCCGATCGGTGCATGCTCCTTTGCTCGTACTGCAGATTGGCTCGGTGGCGCTGCTCGGCCACTTAGTACACTGAATTCCGGGCCGTCATTTTTAAACTTCCTCTACTAGACTTAGTGAGGAGAGCAGGATAATCGATAGAGAAGCAGTTAGAAAAGATAGTAGAGACAGGGAGCACCAGAGAGTAGGTAGGGAAATGAGAGAAGAGGAAAGGTGAGAGGGGAGGGGAGAAAACTAGGGAAGGACAAAGGACAGGGTGCAAGCAGAGGGCAAGGAGGGAGACATGACAAGTAGACA
This sequence comes from Ambystoma mexicanum, assembly GCF_040938575.1. NCBI lineage: Eukaryota > Metazoa > Chordata > Amphibia > Caudata > Ambystomatidae > Ambystoma > Ambystoma mexicanum. The sequence goes on from NC_090922.1 coordinate 974,929,825, forward strand.
ATTGGAAAAGACGACAGGAGCTTGGATAGTTATAGAAAAGTTCATTAGTTGAATGCTATGCTAGGATGCAGACCACCGAATGGTACAACTTTCACAATGCAATTTTTTACCGCAGAAAAAACACCTAAGTCTGAGAGTCCTGTATAAGGGGAAAAAAGGCCTAGGTTTCACAATGCAATTTTAAGTACTTTCACAATGCAATTTTTTTACTGCAGAAAAAACACCTAAGTATGAGAGAATGCTAAGTAGCCAGGTGATCAGGGTAGAGTGAAGGCTCTGTTCAAACCCAGGGCCACTCCTATCTACTTAGTAGCTGCTTGTTGGCGGCTTTCCACTGGCTTCCTCTGCTGACACCTGCAGGCACGATAGGGAGCCACCTCTGTGGGAGCTGCCCTTTGCCTTATGGATGAGGGCTGCCCTGGGAGGGTCTGTTAAGGCCACAGGCCCGGGCAATCAACCTGTGGAGGGAGGTCTGGGAGGGGGAAGGAGGGAGGAGAAGAGGAAGGAAGGGTTCAGGGCAGCGAGCGCTGCAAGCAGTGCCTGGGGGGCTCCAGATTAATCAAAGGCAGCAAATATGAAGGACAGTACAGAACATATTTCCCAAATGAATACCATTTCATATTTGTTTTTATAAAATGCTTTTAAAATATTGATACATAGCACTGATAGAATATAATGTATTAGAAATAATTGTTCTTATATGTAATTAAGTGCATTGTGAAATATCCTAAAATAAGTGAATTGCATATAATAAAGAACAGTATCAAGTCAAAGGAAAGGGTATACATGCAGCAGACCCTATTCTGACATACAGACAATAATGTTTCATAGACTGAAACTTTGAAGAAATTGGTTTGCATCAATATTTTCCCAACTTGACTGCTTCCTGTTGGACTAATTGTTTGCTCAAAATCTACATGTCTCAGGTAACAAAAATACAAAAATATAATAATTCTGGCTTACATGTTTGGAAACCTCACAAACTATGTATTTGAAGTAAAGTTTAGCCCTGATTATTTACTTATAGGATAGAGTAATACAAAATGCACTGGGATTCCATTGACTGCAAATCACTGTGACACACATATTATGGAGAAGGGTATCTGGGCCATTTCCAGTGACAGTGTTAGCGTGATAGCATGTGAATGACACAAATAAAGGGTCAGATGCTGAACTTATGTAACCCACATTAAATATGGCATGTGGCCATTATAATGAGAAAAAGCAAATATGTTCTTTCATGGTGAAAGATTAAAAATATCAAGGCTTACTACGACATAATAGAAATACGCTAGTCATGAGGTCAAAGTTACAATTGTATTCATTAGCAAGTAGCAACTTGGTTCTCAACAACGCACAATGTGTGCAAGCAGACACCGTGAGATGAGAGACTACTGAACATTCCACAAGTACACACATTTATACAAATTCTTCACAGCCTTGGACACATTATCCAGCCCCTCTTCATATAATAAATAACCTAGGGTTTGTGACCTAACTACATATCTAATTCATATTTAACCATCATTGCATAGTTTGCAGTTTTCCATCAAACAATTCACATGTTTTCCAAATACATCACACAAGGTAACATTTTACGCGCTTATATTTTTCCAGCATTTGTTCTTGAGCTTAAAGTCAGTTTGTTCCAAGGAGAGAAAACAAGGATTTCTGCAGAAGAGCACGTTCAACTATTCATTATTTTACTTTACTGTTTGAACAGAGAAGGCACTGTTGGGACAGATGGCATCTAAATTACTGATTAATACAGCTTTTTTTTAGCTTCAAGGTTCTTCAGTGCAGGATAAACAATCCACCAAAGCAGCGTCAACATTCTTATTTAAGTTAACATCATAAAGCAGCACAAAGTTCATCCTGCTCTGTTGAAGACAAAAACACAAGTTCTGAACATGGAACAGAAAGCAGGAGGCGATCAAAATGGTGGATAACTCAAAATGGTGGCATAATCAGTCTGTTTCAGGTTCATTCAATGCAATATTACAGTGTGATGTGAATGTGCTTAGGCCAAAATTTACTACCAGGCGATATTATAGAAAATACATTTTCACAAATCCTCCTTTTGGCCTAAGCCATGAGCATTATTCAAACATTAGCATCATCCGAAGAGCACGTATCATCATCAGAACATCCTGAATCTCTATCCTCATAACCACTGATTGCCATGAATTCCTTCATGGTGACATCCTGCATTACCGAGGCATTTGTAACTTTTCCCGGCATATGTATTTTAGGTTCTAGTTTACCAACCGCTTGTGCACAGCTACTCCCGATTATGGAACAAATGACAGGAAGACACTGTATGCAACAACAACAAAACAGTACAATGCCAAGGATCACCATCAGAACTACACATATTTTCCAGCCCCATTTGTAACAGGTCCCAGAAGCAAAAATTGCATGTATGGGATTTATTAATCATCAAGAGGGTGTTGTTATGATAACCCCCTCTATGTCAGAGTTCCTGAGGACAAAGAGTATGTGAATGCACATATGGTGGAGACATGGTAGATACACTTGCAGTCGGCTGTAGAGTATCAAGGGGTTGCATACTTTACAAATAGCATAATACGAGTGTCAATATAATTACAATACAAGCTGTTATTGTGATCAGTATCCATTTGATCCTAGGGGACCATGGCCTTTGATGGACAGGCCTATTGTCATCAAAACGGTCAATTTCATCATTAGCACGAGAGGCCCCAAACACAGGCATAGTTTCCCATTGTCCGTCAAGAAGCCTCACTGTTAGGCTTTTTCTTTTCAGTTCATCCATTGGTCATACTTCACCACGTGGCCAAACTTGCTTGACGGTAACTTTGACAATCCCTGCCTCTTACTGTATGCAGAAGAGGAATGACGAGGGACTGGCTGAATGTTGGTTTCTTGTGGGTACAGAATCCTAGCCACACTTTCCTATTCTATTACATTAACATAATGTCAAGCCCTAAATCTAAATCCTGTTTCGTGGTCGCAGATTGTACCTTAAAACACCATGTTCAGAATGGTCAGCAAACAGTGCATTGTCGCTCTCTGAAAAGGATGAAGAAGCAACGTTGGTCGATGGTGAAGAAGAAAATGAAGACAAAGCTGCATTCTACCCAGGCCCCACAGGCTCTGTGTGGGAGGAAAGGTCATTTTGGACCCTCCTCCCCTTCATTCCCTTCCCCGCATGCACTCTATGCTCGCCCCATGACAGGTCCCACACCTCTGGCCAAAGGTGCCGAACAGCCTCGGGTCGACACATAAGCGCAGCATCTGTAAGAGGACTAAGAACTGACTCCATTTTGTAATGAACCCCGACTCAATTTTGTATGTGCCCAAGCAGGCCTCAAAGCAAAGCCAGCCTGCAGGCCTGCTGCTCTCCCATGGAGCCGTGCACAGTTAGCCAGCTACTCCCCACACCTCCTCCCTTCTGGTGTCCCTGCAGCTGCCCTGTTCTCTCAGAAGACTGGCTGCGAAAGGCTACAAACTAAATACTGTATCTCTCGCCTTCCTCCTTACCTCACTGCCCTGTGAATGACCGGGCCAAAGCTTGGTCCTGGAAAAAAACATTCATCTCCACAAACCTGCCTCCGTACTTGCAGACGCTGCCCATAAGATATATAACCTATATAATCCCCCCGACCTCATCCTCTTTTTGATGTGGCAGATGTATGCGCCGCGACTGTGTGCCACCCTGCTTCTCCCACAATACAAATCTCATCTGTGACTATAAATTCTCTCCTGTGTTAATGTATGATGAAACAGTCCCTATGAGATGCAACAGAACGATTGATAAATAATACACCTTACAGATTGTAATGAATAAGATATCTAGAATGTGCATGCTCTTGTTCTGTGATGTAGGTTAATTGTCTTTCAGTACCGTGTACACTTGCAAATGTGTTAGATGCTAGGAGACTCATGTGTTGTAATGTAAAAGGCGTGGCCTACGGAGCCAATGTACATAGAGCATTCCGGTAGCATGGCGACCATTGTACATAAGAAGATATAGCCCACGATATAATCAGAAGTTCCTTTTCACCTGTTACAAATGAAGTCACAGAAAACATGTGCAAACCCCATTCCAATGGTTTACTTATAACTCCATTAATCAAAATAGGCCACACTTTGAGAGTCACAGGGCCTTCTCTCCCTCTCCAGCAGCGCCGCGCATGGTGTGCGCGCAATCCCCCACCTTTTTTCCAGGCCCATGATAGTACTGCGGCCAAATGACCATTTCTCAATGATGCCTTAATGCAACAAATGTATCCTCTCATCCTTCCACTGGGCACATACAGAGTTTTCCCCCCCATTCCCCCTGACACAGATGACCCCCATACCTTTCTCCCGATCAGTGATGCAAGATAAATGTATGTATATACAACAAGTGAAATATATGACTCTCTCCCATCTGTCATGATGTTAATGGTTATTTTTTATAAGTCTTTTATTGTGTACTTTGAAGTGGTGTTTAGATTAGAGAGTTAGGATCAATCACCTTATCCAGAGCCACATAACCTTCACCTGGCGCTGACTAGCCTGGCTGATGCACGTGATGTCCGTCTTCCCAACAAGCAACTATCCAATCATCTGGAGGCGGCGCCTATGAAGCTATACTGGATCTGCGGCTCCTCCAATGAAATGTAACTTTTGTACTTTATACAATTTCGTCACTAATGATGCTGTAACCCTTTTTAGTGCAATGCTGGACAGAGCGCTCTCAGAGTATGCAGAGTCCTCTACCCTATTTTGGTTTAGATCAAATTTACCTTTAACTTCACCCGCACTTGGTCTTGGTCTCATTCCCTCCTTGGGTGAGCCATTATTGACTCTCATTGGGGAGTTTTGTTTATGTTTTGGAGGACTGCTCACTTTCATTTGGTGACCCCAATGTAATAGCGCCCTTCCGTTCCTTCTGGCAAGAGATGTCCCCAGCAACAGCGGTGACCAAGGGCGTGTCCCCTCAAGAGCTGCCCGCCTATGCTAACCGGTACACCTAGACATGAGCACGCAGTATGGCGAGCGGGCGTACGGGCCCCGGCTTTGCCAAAACCCAATGTACCGCATGCCAGTGCCTGGCATGGCCATTTAGTGTGCGGTGGTGCCTTGACAGACCGGGTCCGGAGGGTCTCAGATCAAGACGGACATGTGAGTATGGGGTAATGTCAGAGGTGTGGGGCTTTGGTGGGTGGTGTCTGGACTTGAAGGGGCTGCCTGGGGGCAGTGCTGAAGGTGAGGGCAGTGTAGGGATGGGGGTACTGTCAGGGTGCTCCCTGGGATAGTGTTGGAGGTTAGAGGGGTGGGTGTGGTGTCTGGAGTGTAGGGGGCTATATGGGGGCAGCTTCGGAGGTGAGGGCAGTGTGGGTAGGGCAGAGTACTTTCAGGTTGCTGCCTGGGGTGGTGTCGAAGCTGAGGGAGCTGGTGGATGGTGTCTGGACTTGAGGGGGCGGCCTGTGGTAGTGTCGGAGGTGAGGGGGGCTGGTGGGTGGTGTCATGACTTGAGGGGACTGACTGGGGCAGTGTCAGAGGTGATGGTGGTATGGGGAGGGGGAGTACTGTCAGGGTGCTGCCTGGGGTAGTGTTCGAGGTAAGTGGGGCTCTGGGGTGGTGTCTGGACTTGTGGGGGCTGCCTAGGGGCAGTGTCAGAGGTAAGGGCATTGTGGGGAGGGGGAGAACTGTCAGGGTGCTGCCTGGGGTAGTGTCGGAGGTGATGGGGGCTGGTAGGTGGTGTTTCAACTTGAGGGTGCTGCCTGGGGAAATGTCAGAGGTTAGGGTGGATGGTTGGAGCTATATGAACTTGGGGATGCGACCTTGGGCAGTGTTGGAGGTGAGGTCGGTGTGTGGAGACGAGAGTACTGTCAGGGTGCTGTCTGGGGTATTGTCCATGCTTAGGGGGTCTGGTGGGTTGTGTATGGACTTGAGGGGGCTGCCTGGGGTAGTGTCAGGGGCAGGGGGCTTGTTGGTGGTGTCACGACTTGAGGGGGGCTGCCCGGTGCAGTGTCGGAGGTGAGGGCTGTGTGGGGATGGTGGAATACTGTCAGGGTGCTGCCTGGGGTAGTGTCGGAGGTGAGGGGGGCTGGTGAGTGGTGTCTGGACTTGATGGGGCTGCCTGGGGGCAGTGCTGCAGGTGAGGGTGGTTTGGGGAGGGGGGAGTACTGTCAGGGTACTGCCTGTGGTAGTGTCTGAGGTGATGGGTTTGGTGGGTGGTGTATGGACTTGAGGGGGCTGTCAGGGGCAGTGCTGGCAGTGAGGGCAGTTTGGGGAGGAGGAGTACTGTCAGGGTGCTGCCTGGGGTAGTGTTGGAGATGAGGGGGCTGGTGGGTTGTGTCTGGACTTGGGGGAGGCTACCTTGAGGCAGTGTCAGAGGTGAGGGTGGTGTGGGGAGGGAGAACAATGCCAGGGTGCTGCCTGGGGCAGTGCTGAAGGTGAGGGGGTCTGGTGGGTGGTGTCTGGACTTGAGGGGGATGCCTGGGGCAGTGCCAGAAGTGAGGGGAGTTTGGGGAAGGGGGGAGTAAAGTCAGGGTGCTCCCTGGGGTAGCGTCGCAAGTGAGGAGGGCTGGTGTGTGTTGTCTGGACTTGAGGGGGCTGCCTGGGGGTTAGTGTCAGAGGTGAGGGTGCTGTGGGTAGGGTGGAGAACTGTCGGTGTGCTGCCTGTGTTAGTTGAGGGATCTGGTGGATGTTGTTTGGACTTGAGGGAGTTGACTGGGGTATTATCGGAGATGTGGGGGCTGGTGGGTGGTTTCTAGACGTGAGGGAGCTGCCTGGGGTAGTGTTGGGGGTGGGGGGCTGGGGGGTTTTTGTGTCACGACTTGAGGGGGCTGCCTGGGTGCAGTGTAGGGGTGATGGCTGTATGGGGGAGGGGGGAGTACTGTCAAGGTGCTTCCTGGGGTAGTAATGGAGGCGAGGGGTGCTTGTGGGTGGTGTCTGGCCTTGAGGGGGCTGCCTGGGGTAATTTCAGAGGTGAGGCCGTTTGGTGGGTGGTGTCTGGACTAGAGGGTGCTGCCTGGGGCAGTGCTGGAGGTGAGGGTGGTGTGGGTAGGGAAGAATACTGTCAGGGTGCTTCCTGGGTAGTGTTGGTGCTGAGAGGGGCAGTTGTGGTGTCTGGAATGTAAGGGGCTGTCTAGGGGCAGTTTCGGAGGTGAGGGTGGTGGGGGTAAGGCAGAGTACTGTCAGGTTGCTGCCTGGGGTGGTGTCAGAGGTGAGGGGGCTGGTGGATGGGGTTTGGACCTGAGAGTGTTGCCTGGGGTAGTTACAGAGATGAGGGGGCTGGTGGGTTTTGTCTGGACTTGAGGGGGCTACCTGGGGGCAGTACTGGAGGTGAGTGTGGTGTGGGGAGAGGGAGTACTGTCAGGGTGCTGGGGGCTGGTGGGTGGTGTCTGGACTTGAGGGGGCTACCTGAGGCAGTGTTGCAGGTGAGGGTGGTCTGGGGAGGGGGAGTACTGTCATGGTGCTGCCTGTGGTAGTGTTGAAGGTGAGGGGGCTGGTGGATGGTGTAGGACTTGAGGGGGTTGACTGGGGTAGTGTCAGAGATGAGGGGTCTGGTGGGTGGTGTCTGGACTTGAGAGGGTTGCCTGGGGGCAGTGTCAGAGGTGATGGGGGCTAGTAAGTTGTGTCTGGACTTGATGGCTTGATGTGCAGTATGGGCATAAGGCTACAGTTTGGATGTCGTGGAAGTAGGGGGTGTACATGCATTTTTGAAGGGGTACTGCCTTAATTTACCAGGGATCACTTGCGTGTTAGCAGGAGGGCAGCCTTGATTTACGAGTGTGCGCCTGTGTTTTCGCAAGGGTGCAGTCTTGAGTTACAAGGGAGCACCCATATTTCCGTAGGGCTGCCGCCTTGACTTATGAGGGTACGATTTGTGAATCGTGTTGTTTGCGCGTTTGAATCTATGAATACTTATTGCGCATTGTCATTCTTGGTGAGCAGCCTTTGTGGGTTAACTGCACAATTTTCCATGGATGAGCCCCTGACTGCTTTGGGCAGACTCTACCTGAATACATTTTCTGCAAAATAATTTTTCTTCTGAAGGCCAAATGTTGTCACAGTAGATTGACTCATTTCCATGTCAAGCATTCAAGCCTTCATAAAGGGTTGTAAGGACGGAGGGGTCAGTTTTCCCCTCCTCCCCGTACATTCGACACAAAAGGGACCACCTGCTCTTGCACTGGTGAAGGGACGCCTTCCTTGCCCTTCTGTGGCCTCAGCGGACTAGTCCCTGTCACACAAAGAGGTGGGGCTATTGCAAGATACATTTGGACTCCATTTTGTGTACCCCAGACTCCATCTTTAGACTAGGCTGCACTCTGATATCTGTGAAGCCTTCTCTCTCCTCAGCAGCACCGTGTACAGCAAGCACTGACAGCCCCCACCTTTTTATTCTTGCGCGTGTGCCTCCCAAGCCCATTTCTCATGGATGCTCTGGCACAAATTGTTGCAAGAAACAGTGTATTCTTTTCATCCTTCCTCTGAGATCACTGCCCTGTGTGTGACTGGGCCGAATCATAACTTGTGGCCCATCTATCTCAACAAATCCGCTCCTGCACCTCTCACCCCCACTGTTGGAAAGTTACTACCTGGTCAACCATGTGCCCCTCTAAGCCTACCTTTGATGTAGCAGCAGCATGACCCTTCCTTGCTGACCACCCTAGAGTGCCCCCAATAAAACCAAGCTCCTGTCACTATATATCATGTCCTAAACTAACATGTGTCAATCCATCTCCCCTCGCTCTGAAGTGCCAGACTCAACAACTGTTAATCTCACCCCCCAAATTGGGGAGCAGGACCCCCACACCTTTTACCTCACCAATGACCTAAAGCAGGATAATGTAAATAAGGGTGTACAATTTATAGGTGTCATGATGCCTACCCCCGCGCATCAGGACCAAGCCTATCAGCTCCGGGAGAAGGCATCCAGATACTTATTAAAACCCCAACAACCCCGGCTGGGGGCTATTTGGGTTCAGTCATGGCACCTTAGGCGCCAGGCTCATCATAGAAATCAGTCCTGGCGCCATAGGTGCCAGGCTCATAGACTTTACTTACCTGATGCAGACCATGCTGCGAGTAAGTCCAAGCCAACGTGAGGCCTGGATGGGACTATTTTAGTACAGGGACTATTTTTTACTCGGCCGTGGTTCAGGAGAACTTCTTACCTGGAACTACTTTGGAGGCTATTTAAACCATGCCCGAACAGCAGCACAAGCTTCGCGTTATGCTGCATCCAGCAGCATAACGCTCACCGTGCCTGCAGTCAGCATCCAGTCTTCTGCCACGCCCGCCTCGAATCTGGAGCTCCTAAAACAAAGAGGAAAGAAAAGGACAAGGTTAGAAAACAAACTATTTTCGAATGCCTCACCTGATTCTGGATCCATCTCGCCTCCGGACCTGGAAAGAACATCATTTCAGTACGCGTCGCATCTCCAGCTGCAGCGCCGCGCCATACTCACCAGTCCTCGCAGCATCTTTCGATTCGGCACTGCCTCCATCATTCCTTCGCCGAACTCCGGCATCTGGGGGACAAAAGAAAACAACAAGGTGAGCCGAGAAAACCAACAAATATAACCCTTATCACCATAGACTTACTTGATTTACCACCAGAGACATTATTCCATAACTCTCCACATCTTCATGTGCCGCACCTGCAAAGAGAGAGAAAACAACACGTTAAACACGTGCAACATTTACCGGACAGCGTCAGGTAATACAGACTCTTACCTGAGCGCCACCAGCTACCACGAGAGCATCTTTTGTCACAAACTCAGCTACAAGACAAGGAAGGAAGGGGGGAACAAGAGTGAACATCAGACATATTGAACTCTATGAGCTTGATACTTACTGGTCCTTGCCAGGAACCGCAGAGTCAATACTCTCCGGAACTCTCCCACGCCTTCAACCAGTGAAGTAACTGGCATCAACGCGTCCCTGCAATCCATGCAGGATGGAGAGCTCATCTTTCAAGAGTATAAGGTGAGATTGCTGAGAGGGCACTTCGGAGGTGATTAGTGGGGAGGAATGTGGGGGGAGCCATCACTTGAATCCACGGGTGGCTAATCCATCTCTCCACTTGCAGGAGAATACTTCTACGGGTCAAGCAGACAATATTAGGAGGGCCAGTCCAGTCAGTCATCTCTGCAGTATGCATCACGTTGGTGGAGACCGCAGCCGTCTGGGTCCGACCGACGCCCCTGTGGGAGCCAGGTGAGCATAACAATAGGCCTCTCTTAATACCAAAGGTTCAGTTTATGGGTTGTTATTTACTGCATGACTTGTGATAGTGTGTATATCAGTTAGACAGTGCCAGCCGCCTCTCAACGACCCATCCCGACGTTCACTCTGCATGGACCGGCCCAGCTGAACCACGTGATGCCAACCAACCCGCTAAGCTGCCAGTCAATCTGATGGAGCCGGCCCCTACAGCGCTATACTAGGACCCATCCCCTCACCAATCCGAATGTAACTTGTAGACTGTATAGAAAATGTCATCTGTGACACTGTAACCTTTTTTATTTTGTATTGTATGTATTTTTGGACAGAGCGCTCTCAAGGCAGCAGAGTTCTCTGGATGCTGAATTTTACATAAAGACTTTGTTGCCTCTCACAACCAATCTCTTGGTCTCATTCCCTACTGGGATGTGTCCATTATTCTGAGTCCTAATTGCAATGTGGGGATTGAGCCCCTTCAGGGGTCAATCATCCCTCCTCAGCTACCTTCCTTCCCTGTCTCTTCTTGTCTGTGTTACTTCAAAGAGACTCCAGTTATTATCAATGGTGGGACCGATTCATGGAATTTCGTGCAGAAATCGCGCAAGTGCTGCACGCCAAGAAGGACACTACATGAGCCTGCACGCAGAAAGAAAAATGTGCACCACGTGTATTCATGGAATTGATAGTGCAAAGTAACCGTATTCGCAAGTCACGGCCGGAATGCCCCCGACAAGCCCACACGCAAAGCAGAAAACTGCCAGATCAGCTACCTTCACGCGCTCCCCTGAGTGCGAATACACGCACCCTAAAAACAATGCATGGAGTCCCCATAAGCAGGCCTGCGACCTGGGGACCTTGCACAGGGTCCCCTGTAACTGTATCCAGCACCACAACATGCGTCTAAAAATCATAACTCAGCAATAACTCAGGAAATCTGCATGAAAACCCACGTAAAACTTCCTGCACCCCGCTACACTGCTTACACGTACCCCTAAGTTGCATTGGAACCCCGATTGAGTACACAAACCTTAAAATCTGACATGCAGGCCCACCTGCATGCTAAAAATCCTACATGCAAGTGTACTTACGCCTGCTTTCGAATGTAGGATTGTGTGAAGGACTTGCATGCTCATTTCCCAGCCAAGGCGTTGTGTGGTTGAATCCATGAATACGTCTTGTGCCGTGCAATTGTGGGCGTGCAAGGAACTCCCTGCAAGCCGTCCCACTAAAAGCCCACTTTATCACAAGTTCTTCCCCATTTTTGGTGTTTCTGTCCACTTGCCAGTCCTCTGCGCAAGCCACGCCCATGCTATGCTTGGAGTCTCTTGCAAGGCCCTTGACGGCTCGCACAGACTTGCCGAGCCAGCGCGAAATCCACGCAAGTTCAGGAAAAGTACCACACAATCAATTCCATTAATCGACGAAGAGGGATTTGTACGCAGTTCCGCACACAAGTACCTAATTTTCTGCGCCAAATGTTCCATGAATTGGCCCCTGTCTGTGATAGCCTCATTTTGCAGTAGGAGTTTCCTTTGTAGCACTGTGTCAAGCAGCTCGGCCTAGCTCCCTCCATCCTGAGTGTGAAGCCTTGATCTGAAGATAGATACGCAAATACTTTGTTTGTGGTACGAGTCACTAGCAAGCAGTTTCACACGGTAATGAAACCCAAGGCATTTGACAATGTATAACTATATATTTTATCATACAGAGGACAGTCTAAAAGTAGGACTGTTTAGCAGATCTGACTTTTATGGCAAAACCAATGTACTAAAGCTTCAACCATTTCAAAACATTTTGAAATAATAGCTAGAATCCTAGCAGATGAAAATGTATCACAATAACTTCTATCCAAATGGATATGTTTGTCAAAATGTCTTCTACAAAACGAGACACTTTTTTAAAACCAGCCGGAAAGGGCCACACATACTTCCCGTTTCTAAGAGTTTTGAAATGAAGCCGTCAATGTTTCGCTCTCAGACGAGACAGATTTGAATGGAGTGCCAGCTGCAACCTTGAAATGAGGTAAATTATTATTTTCTCCTTAGTATAATTACTTTTTCAACACTCCTAGCACACGCAGCTCATCAACCGTTTTTTATGTTGATATAGTTGGACAAACGTTGGTATTCGGGAAAGGAAAACAGCATCCTGTTTCTAGGTTTTTCCGTTTTTTTTTTTTTTTTTTTTGCTGTTGCTGTTTCCTATTTGGCCTGTTCCTCTGAATCCTTTAAAGCAAAGCAACATCACCCCCCCCCCCCGCAAATGACAACAAAAATGAACATATATAGTTAAGAATATTAATTATCACGCTGTCCAGCTCTAAAGCTCATCTTCCTATTTGTAGTGTTGTCTTTATCAAAACGCACGTTCATATTAGCAGACGCAGTATTTCACAGCGTGCCAATGTATCCTTAACCCTCGTTTCACGTTTTGAAATTGCAGAAGTGAGTTTAAATAAAAATAACTAGAACCAGATGAAAAAATAGAGCATGCCGGCCAACAAATTCCACTCGCCAGTAAATATTTAACAGACTCTTCCACTCAAATGAGTTGAAAATGAAATGGTGCGTTGCTTGGCAAGCTTTCGTTTTTACCAAGGCCATTAATAGAACTCGCCGCGTTATTTGTGCTGAGGGTAATTCATTTTGACTTTTCCTTCCATTTGCCTTGAGGACAATCCAGTTTAAAACTGTTCAGCACACTACACCATGCATACCAGGTAATCGGTCTAATTAAAGCTTGTACGGATGTTCAAAGTTAAATATTGAAGAGCTTGCCTAACCTCTCGTTCACCCTCCCTACGAAGCTCGGCTTCTGGGTCTCCGAGATATCCCAGCCATTAACTCAAGTGTTTACACTCCTAGATCAAATTCGACTCTTCCGGGATGCTTCATTTCACATTATACAAGTAGGCTTTCTCTTATGCAGGCAGAAAGTCATTTATCAAATTTTTATATTGCATTTCTCGGCTTGTTAGGATGGAGGAAGATCTAATCCTTGCTTACAAATTCCAAATGGGATGGCGCGCAGTGACTTCATCAGGGGACCTCATAAGATGTATATCCGCATTTTGTTGTCTGCAGCTTTGGTGCATTTCAATGAATTATTAATTGTAACCGACAATAAAATATTATTTTGCTCTGATGCACAGCAAGCGGAAAGGTGCCCTGGAGGAATTCATCTCCCAGGGCAAAGAAAGGACAGCCACATCACATTCGCAAGTTTCCCATTGAGTGGAGACTGACATGCACCCTCGAATCATGTTAGCCCCACCATGACTTCTTCTGCAGGTTACGCTGGCTAGTTCTTGCAGGTAGGTGAACAAGACCTAATTGAAAAAACACAAGCAATGCCAGTTCTACATTTAAAAGACCCTTTCATAGTTAGGTCCCTTTTCAGAAGGCAATGCAGGGGCATACAGTCTGTAGCCCTTCAACGGAATAGGAAAGGTGTATGGGACACAAAATGATATCTATCCCAGTGGTAAAATATAATAAAACATAGTATGGAATGAATTGTGTGTATGCAGGGAACATGCTACTATTTAACTGATCGCGGAGAGGGGCAGGGGGAGGGTTCTATTATATGTATTGCTTACAACACCCCTTCTTTAGATCTTCAGATCGGGTGCTCCTATCACATCTCTTCTTTATTTTATTACTGCATTCTACGCCTCTATTAAAGATTTCCATTTATAACGTCTTCTGGGACCTGTGCTCACGCATTTAATATGAAACCAATAGAAATCCATATATATATATATATATATATATATATATATATATTTTTTTTTTTTTTATACATGAGATATGAGAAAAGTAACAGACTTCTTTTTCAATATCTTTTGCAGCACTATTTAAGGTTTAAATTGAGATCAGACAAGCACTTTAAATTAATGAAGTCCAGTTTTAAAATAGGGGTGTTAATATATGCTGTATAATGTTAATATATTTACATGCATTGGAACTTATGAGAACATCTGCATATTTAACCATAGATCAGTGCAGCACTTTTAATTTATGCCTAACCTTCCCATATGACAACTTTGCCAGTGAAACTTTGCTCATCTCACAGTGCATTTGATGTGGTACATTAGCATTCTTCATGCATCACTACCTAATGAGGTTTCATTAAAAAAATACTATGGGACTTTTTTTTTTCATTCAAGGTCATAAAGTGATTGTCAAATTACATTGTGCAAACACATCTGCTTAAACTAAATGGAGATGCTTTTTCTCACAGTAGACCGACTAGAATTGAAAAGGAAACGTGCGTAAGATTAGCCACAAAGTAGAACGTAGAAATGCCTTTTGAGGTGCATTGTTTACAATATTTTTGCACATTCGAAAGATGCGCTACGTACATTTTAGCCAGATGTCCAATTCAAAGTGCGGTTTTAAAACAATAAAATAGCGAAATAGACAGCTATTTTTTTAAAAAAGTAAACATGTGGTGCTTATGTGCCGATCTACTCACAAATGCACATTCTGAGCAAAAGCCGTACCGAAAAAAAACAAAAAACTATATACAAATACAAGATGACCAAAAAGTAAAACATGCAAGTAGCAAAGGCCATATTATCTAAGTATTTGTATTTGTATTCGTATTTTTGCATTCATTTTCAGCAAACACAACCCAAAGGTATCTAGGCGCTGGTTTAATTGTGGAAGGGCAGGTTATTGATAACACGCAGTTTCTTTTTTTCAAGCGCGGTTTCGGATTTCGAGCCTGTGTTTGCTCAGCGTGGTCTTGCGTCCAAGACCCGCGCATTCCCACAGAGCGTTCCTCCCGTCCCAGTGAATAGAACATAAGAATTGCTCTTTGGTTTGTAGTATAATTTATATGCTTATCCCTTAATTTCGGTAGAACACATGTGTGTAATATAGGTGATGGCACTTGGTCAGTTTTCTATTAATAAAGAAAACAAAAAGATGTCCATGTTTAGGCAGAGTCGCTTCATACGTAGTCTTTCAATCCAATGAAGGACATCGCTCTGAGATGATCAACGGAAACAAATAATTGTTGCTCTTTGTTAGCACTTCAATCTATATGCAGAGGAACACTCCAAACAGGAATAACTTCCCATATGATGCCTCCTCCCCGCCCCAGGCACAAACCTGACCTCGCCCCTTGGATCAAAGAACTCATTACAGACAAACCACACACATCCCTCTGCACGCCTGTCAAATCCATATGCTTTACCATCAACTACCGCCTTTCCATCACACACCACATAGCTGCTGTCACCAAAACACGGAAGTTAACCTAATCTGAAAGATAATACACATCCCTCCCTCTGATGATTTCCAGGCTTCAGTTCAAGCAGTGGTACTGTCTAAACTGGACTACGTGAATGCTCTACTCACTGGAGACCCCAACAGCACAGTTTCCCTCTGCGAGCCATATTGAATGCAGTAAACTCATTCTCACCTATTCCAACACTCACACACACTCCCACATAGTCCTAGCCCTAGACCAGCTCCATTGGCTTCCCATACAACAAATATTTGCCTACAAAGTTCTCTGTAATGTATTCAAAGCTATCCACCACAAAACCCCTTCTTACATTCACAACAAACTAAAACCCATCATCCACAAAAAACAGACAAGCTAGCAAACACCATCTGCACATTCAACCCTGCAAACTTACATGCAGACAAAATCAATCATTTATCCAGTGGGCAACCAGTCCCTGGAACACTCTTGCATATCACAACCACACTGCACCCTTCTTCACCACTTTCCGAATATGCCTAAAACATTATTGTTTTCCCCGCTGTATCCTAGAGCCAAGTCTATCTATCATGCCCTCATAAGACTAACGTCTGATTCATCACCTTTGGAACATTTGAGCTTCGCAGGCTCTCAGAGCGCCTCTGGGTAGGAGAGCACTGAACCCAAATGTCTATAAAAAAAATTAATAACATAGTTTTGTTCCGCCCTCTTCTCTGAGATGGAAAGGTATTTTTATCCATGTTTCCTTCCATCGCATAGGAATACATATGGCTTGTTTGATCTTGCAAAAATGGACGATCAAGCAGTGTTATTTGACTAATTTCTACATAAGCCTGAAGAACTTCATAAAATACACTAACTCAAAGGCACAGTTTAGAATGGAGACTGCATATGTTGCCATGCCTTCCACATCTGCCAAAAGCCTCAGACAAAATGGACTTTCAAAATTACTAATTGTTATATATTGTTGGGTGATTATGTTGCTTGCCATGTATTTCATTGAAGTTGTCTATTTATTGAAGTCGTCTATTATGCATTCTACTTCTTGAAATGCTATGTCCATTGTTAATGTTTCTTTTGGTACACTCTTTTTAGATCATTAGGAGGTTCCATGTCATTTGCTCTCTGAGTCCAGGCTCTGTCCCCATGCTAACATCTGCATCTATTTTACTTTTGTATTCAGCCTGATAGGAAATGCTCCCCAGGCACTGATGAGGTCAGTTTGAATCTCCCCATAGGTGATAGTCCCATTCTCCCCCATAGGTGCTTGTCCCATTCTCCCTTTTGGACCTCAAGGCTCAGGCAGGCCCTCCCCCAACTTTCTAAACATATACAGCTCGCCCGCCCCGTATAGCAGATATGACACTCAATCTGTCATTCTTCTCCATATCTGTGAAAACTACATATATTGCTTTTGGTCATTTAGGATGGATCCATTACATGGCTTTTGACCAAATACTGCCTCTATTTCATTCCCCGATCCCCCATTGACTAGACAGTTATAACCGATTTTAAGATGTCTTCATGGCACCTTCAATGATTCATGAATCCTGTAAAAATAGTCAAAGTCCTTGCACAGGTCTGTTAAGATAACTGGTACATAGATCTCCCGCATAAAACGCATCTAGATGCAGGTGAGTATGCCAATCTACATGCAGGGTGGGTTGGTGCACCTCTATCAGCTCCTGTAGTTAACCATAACAGTTGGGTGCCAGTCCAAAACTGAAAAGTGCTCAATGCAAATATTAGCCAAACATTGTAACGAGCAGGTGGCATGTGCCCTGTCACACTGTATACAGTGAATAAACACAATTACACCTAACACACACCCATGTAATGGTGTTTGAACTGTGGTAGAGTAGTAAAACAACTCCAAAATGAATATTTCATAGTTACAGGTGGTCTTTATATTCCAATGGAACCACACCTACACTGGATATGTGTGGTGCATTTATACAAATCCTAAGCTCTCAATGCTTTGTATGTCATGCTTGATTGACTTGCCACTTTGACATCGTGTAGATTTGCCCCCTGCCCCCGCATAGCTATCACTTTTAAATATTTCCTAAAGAACACATGAAGGGGTCACTTGTCGAGCTAATCATGACCTGCTAATGCTCAGACTATCTCAAACAAGAATAGGCAGGACACCTATAACACATACAATTCTCACAGACAACATGTTAAACAGGCACTAGGAGCCGACTACCTGGTAACTTAGACAAATGAGACAGGGAAAGCTAACTGCCCCTGCCTATAACATCCACTATAGTTAGTGAAAAATGCTGGACCGCCTACGATAGCGGGGTAGAAAAAGAAGGTGCTCAAATGTCAGTCTTATTTCCTATACCAGTTGTCGTTTGTTGTAGTACATTTGAATTTCCCACTACTTCAATTGTTTTATAGACTCATTTTATATGATGAAACACACAACACGTAGTGACAAACCAGGCATAACTATTAGCTTAATGGAGACACATAACATATACTGTGATAGGGTAGTAAAAAATGATAAAAACAGAGAACACTGTATCGAGGACTCTTACTTTATTAGCCCTGGAATTTGGTTTCCTGTAATGATAATCTGAATACGAATTCTGAAGACGTTGTAAAACTAGATTAACAGTGTGTAAGAAAAAGTCAGATTACCCTACCCTCTACACTCATCAGACACAACCCTTGGAATATTCACGTGAGGAAAACAGTCCTGAAGAAGGCAACATCTAAAACAAACATTTTTGCTAAAACCGGTCGACACTGTCAGGAATGCCATAAACTTGCAAGTAAAACCCTTAATAGGGCTGATCATTTTAGTGGTCTGAATGATCTACAGTGTTTTAAGATTTCATTTTTAAGTTACCATTAGTGGGAAGTTAGCATTTTGTACACAGAACTACAACTGGTATAGGGAAATAAATTGACCTTTGAGCACCTTTTTTTCTATCCACTATTGTATATAGGTGACCCACTAGCCTTTGATTATTTCTGGACCCTTTATCAGAGCCTGCCAAAACTGATTATATTGCCGAAAATCAGGCTGTCCTACCCTCCAGCATTAGGCTGAGGTCAGGTCATCGCTATCGCCTAGTGTGTTCTGATTTTGTGATGCTCGATATAGGCTGTAGCTGCCCTATATTACAATTCTTTATTTATTTCATTTTATTTATTCAGTTTGATACCACTTATATTTAAGTTTAGACACTTTACGTGTATGGTGTACAAATTCAATGTATACAAATCCAAAAATGATTTGTACAACTAATTACACTTCAGTTTCATTGTAATTGTGTGTTGCATTACACTACAATGTAATTCTAATCACACACGATAGAGCAGTTAACTACCTTAATTTCTCTTCTGCTTTGTAGTGTAAGTTAAATGATCATATATAAACCAATAATAAACATGTTAACTTCCATAACCATCAGTAAACAATTTTCCTACACTAGTTTATTTTCGATTTTATGTCATACGTTAAATATAGAGAGGGAAAGGGTCAATTGAGTTCTGGCCAAGCAACCCAGCCATAAATCTCTAATTTTGATGGTGTCCAAGTTGTAGTCAAACTCTCCCAGTTGTTGCTTTTGTAAATTCTCAAAATTACTGAATTCTGTTAGTAAATGTAGAGTTTCCAGTTGAATGGTTCTACATCACTAACATGTTCTACCTACTATCAGTAAACCCATGCAGGGACCGAAACCAGACAACACAGGAAGTTGGTTTATTCTCCTTAACATAAACGTTCCTCTATGTCTGACTGAAGGGTACTACAGTAAGTGCCATTAGGGCTGGCAATAGATGTTTATCGTAGAGTCAATATTGACTGACGTTTTTAACTTCAACACGTTCGTAATTTATATACCAATCCCACATTTTAACTATAGTCATACTCTGATCCTTAGGTTGATGATGGTATTCAAGACCCTGGTCAACTTTCCTGTCTATAGTATGAATGTTTCATTATTTGTTCTAAATTGATTCAAGGCAGACATCTCTGCCCATTTCAAAAGTCCCCTAAAACTGCATTTCAACTAACTTCCAGTTTTTTTTAGAATACATGATAATCACACAGCTCCTCTTTGGGTCATATAGGATGCTTACCAGATTTTCCTGTGAGGAATGTTGATTTCACCTTCTGCATTGAATAGAAAAGCAGACCTTTGGAAGATAGCTTCATTTGAGAAAAAGACCAATTACATAGGCATACAGTATGCAGCTACAGGGATACTAGTACAGTGAGGGAACATGTAATGCCACATTCGAATAATTAAAAAAAACTACTTGGAGACAACAGGCACATCTAACCATCCTACATTAATCAATGAAATATAATATGCTAAAAATATATGGGTTAGCTGGGTACTTGACAGTGAAACCGCATTTCTTTCATTAACAAAGATCCCCAGTGCAATCCGTTGATGAAAGATTCATAGAAAGCTGAGGCTTTTTCTTCAGTTTGTATTCCCTTATACACATCAGAGGTAGCTCTTTTGGAGGCTACGATTTTCAAGTTCCTTCATGGAAAACTCTCCCCCAAGATTACAAAGATGTGCTTGTCAATAGAGCTCCGATTTTCCATAAATGGAACTTTAGTGCTCATCAAGTATCTCCTGTTACAGGATTTCAACTCTCTGCTTGGGGAAATGATGAAAACGTGAAAATTCTTGGATTTTTCAATGGTGCTGTAGCTTGACTACGAATCACAGTCGCACATTTCTTGAGTTAGCTTCATCAGCTTGGATTCCCGTACTTCGCTGTTGAGAGTGCTGCAATGATGAGAATGCCATCAAAGGGTCTCAAAGGGCAAACATTAATGAAGGTATCAAACTTCAAAAAATCCAAGTTGAGCAAAGCTCAAAAAGCCACACTGTGTATGCACAAGCAAGGCAGCAGTGTTCACAACCACCTATGCTGTTATTTTGATATAGAAATGACAGACATTGAGGCCTCATGTGTTTTACTTTTCCATAACAACCCTCTATTTTAAAAATGCACTTCATATTTGCAGTTTGCCTTTTGATTCATAGAGCAATATGTGGAGTCAAGGGTGGGACTCGGACTTAACAAGCGGTCCAGGCACCAATACAAAATGTGTCCTGTGATCAAACATTACAATGTGTTACTTTTCAGAACAGACTCTTTGATTACTCCCCAAGGGCACTTTTTCTTTAAAATAAGTTACAAATAATATATTTGAAAGTGGGAACAAATAATGATAGAGACCTGCGCCAAGTGCATCATCAAAATGTAATGAAAAATTGCAGTGTGCCCTTCCGATGACATCAGTTTCCGCAACTCGCTTTATGAAATCGCGGCAAATTTCTCTACATTGACCACATTTCCTACACCACACAAATAACCATTGTTGTGGGTACACACATTAATAATTGCACGATTGATACAAATTTAACATGTAGTTGGTTTGCAAGGTTTCCATTCAAATGTAAGATTATCAGAAAGAAAACATAAAAAGTTAAATAAATAAGACAGACATTAGGGGTTGGTGTAAGGGAGGAGATGATAGGATTAGAGAGAAGGAAAAAGACAAAGAAACTATATAAGTTATCTTTACAATGGTCCACTGTGTCACAGTTATATATTAATGGCCATTGATCCCTTTAAACATGATTACCCTCCATGCAAGTGCATTGGGCCATCTTGTTTAGGCTAGAAAGAAATAAATTCGAAACAAGCATTTCATTGCTGCAGAGCAGCCTTCTGCAATTCTCTCTACATCCACCTTTATTGAAAATAGATACCTCCACCTTACTCAATAAACATGCCACTTTCAAAATGCATTCTTTACATCACAATTGAAATACTGGCTATTTGACATTCCTACATGCAAGTAGTTTATAAAAAGAAACATGTATGTTCATTGTGCATGTTTGCTAGATTTCCCCTAGGGGTGTTCATATTGAATTCATGTGAAAAAAAGTGTACATTTCTCATTACCAATCGACAACTTTAATGTGCGAAACTGGGTAGCAAATAATCACCCTTTCCCTTTTGTCTTGTGCAGTTCAGCACTAATAACATGATTTTGCTTGGTGGTGCACTCAATCAATGACTTCAATTACAGTATTCTCTAGGTATGCACACAGTGGGATGCCCTTTTCACTACCAGCATACTTCCTCCAAGCTAGGCACCTTCACATAGAAGGAGTGAGAGGATCACTTGGTGTACACACCATAGCGCTTACTCTATCAAATATAACATTTGAGATGAACATAAACTTTGGAGATATTCCCTAATTTCTCAGAATGTACAATCAATGTATATATGGAGTCATCCAAATTGAAAAATATAATTAGACCGAATGGGTGAATTGGCTGAATTTCGGCCATTCGAAAATTCTGAACAGCTGAAATTTTTGACCAGATCACTCATTCGGAGCTAAAATCTGTGAGGGTTGCAGGGGTGTCCCCTGCACCCTTGCTCACTAGAGTGTGAGCGGGGGTTGCAGGGGTGTCCCCAGCAGCACATCCCAAAAATCCCCCCCCCCAAAAAAGGAAAGTTCCCTGCGGCACCGGTTCCCAATCACAGAAGTGAAAGCGAACCAGCATCGCAGGGACACAGTGTGTCGGAAGCCGCCGCACGTTAAGTCGAGGGGTGTGGGTGGGGGGTTCTTATCCGTGGGTGCCAAGTCGTAAATGTTCAGGGGAGAAAAGATTGAAGGTTATTTCAGGAAAATAATCTTCGGTCTTTTCTCCCTCAAACATTTCTGTCACAGTCCTTCAGCCTTGATCTGTATATACACCCACCCCTCAGTACTTAATACCAGGGGCTGTGATTTAATTTAGTCAATTTTAGAATATAACTCCCCTCTGAATTATTGGCTTTACTCACATACAGCTGTTGATTTTGGCAGTCTCACAGACAGGTAAGCGGCCTCTCAGCAAGATGGGATCTGCTTCTCTCCAAAGCCTGGTTTCCCTTCTTTCTACATTTGGGCCTATCTGCTGGCTTCCCCATTGAAGAAGGCATGCAACTATGACTTCAGGTAGGTCTCTCTTAAAGTGTACTGTTATTAATCCAAAATGGGTCCAGAAGAAAAGGAATCTATTCCATTCACCTCTCTGTTGTTGCCAATTCTCCATTCACTCCTTCTTCCAATCAGCCAGTCAGTGAGCCAGTGAGTTTATGTCCCCTGAATCTGTGGATTAGAATTGATGTAGAGAAGACACCACTCTTTTGAGGTGTGTATAATGTCTTTAATCTAATTGGCCAACGCATGTGATTGGGCAGTGTTCCCAGAGTGACACCACACTAAACCAATACTTCGGTAGTCATTGGGCATGTTAATGGGGAGGGCAGTGTGAAGGAAGTAACTTCTAAATCCAGTTTCTCTCCCAGTTCATGTGATGTGATGTTAGAGATGTCTGCATGAAACAATTGTAAACTTGTAAACCACCATATTCCTCACAAGTAATCATGGTACTAATTAGTTAATTAGATCACTCTTAACTAGACAAATCAAATAATGTGAGTTTGATCTCAGCATGTTGTGTGATGGGTGTACTACACATTTTAGCTTTTTACACACTGATCAATGTATGCAAAAATGTCATTTCCAGCTCAGAAAAATTGATTTTCTGGCACGGATGCCAGAACATATAAATCACTGATACGCACTGTTTCTGTGAGCACACATCGATATTAAACTAATTTACATAATTATCATATAAACACAAATTATTTTTCATCTATCAGCAAGAGCCTTTCAAGCTAAACATGTTTTAAAGAAATTACTCTCTAAGACCTTCTGTCAAATGTTAGAAGCAAAATATGGTTATAATATGCAACTTTCAAATAGTGCATTTTTCTTACTTATTTACAAAAATATTACTGGACACCCGCAGTTCCTGGTTTAACAAAGCCAAATGGTATCAGTTCCTTTTGTAAGCCAGAGAGTTAGGCCATTTTTGACCAGGGCAACAGGGTTCAGCCACTTTGTTTAAGTACAGATCTGGCAGGACTTTTTTATGGCTTTTTGAGTGATTCTAGACACTTACTATCTTTCAAGGCAGGCCTTCAGTCGACGTGTGTCAAATATTTAATCCTAGAAGCAGCTGGGCTGATAGCAGGATCTGGTTATGTGGTTTGAAAGATCACCTTTCAAACCATATTTACAGATTTTAGCATAGGCTCAGAGACATCCATAGCAAATGCTTAGAAGCTGTCGGAAGTAACAATTCAGTATTCAACTATTTAACAACGTAGGTGCAGAATGATGTTGAATGAAATCCAGAGCACTTTGCAAACGAGAAAATACACGCTTTATGGATAGAGAGGGGAAAACAACTGCAGCTGGACATGAATGAAACAGATAAATAAATGGAGTAATTAGAAGGATAATTGGAGCAGAGGGGATGTGCGTAAGTAAGCAGAAGCCAAAGGTTCAGTGATGAATGCAAAGTCACAGGTCTCTTTTAAGCTTCTCTTTGCTTCATTCTGCCCCTGCACTGTCAATGGGATCTACGCTTTCAGCCCCCTCACCCAAGAATGTTTCAACAGCTTTTCATTTTCCAGAGAAAGGTCACTGGAAATAAAAAAATGTTGATGAAAACCTTTATGAGAGCACGCTTGAATCTGCTTCCAACTCATGAAATCCTAGCCATTAGATTACAGACCAACATCAACGAATGCAGGCTATGTGAGACTCCGAACCAAATAGAAACTTTAAGACACCTTCTGATGCAGTGCCCCGAAATGAGACAACCTAGAGCAGCGTACCTGACCCCGTTATGCGCAGTCCTGGCCACCGCAGAAGAGGAAGTATTGTGGAATCATCTGATCACCGGGGAAAACACAAAATGGACCATTGCCACGGCGAAGCTGATTGAAATTGCCTTAGAAAAGATCAAACCAAGTCCAAATTTGTCAGAATAACATTCAGAGCCAACGACATTCAAAACGTCAGGGACCACGTGTTGGTGTTTCGCACGTCATCTTTAGGATCTATACGTTCGGACCTGGTCCCATTTGGGTATTTTCAGCCTTTTCCATCGTCTGACCTTCTTCATTGATCTTCGAGACCTTGTAAAAATCGTATTATGATTATACATAAGTAAATAAAAAAATAAAAAAATACATCTTTAAGATGTTTCATTGCTTCCTGGGACTGCCAGGCCACACGGGATGTCAGTCATCTTTTTATATGATCCATTGGAGAATAGCAGCAGCCACTGTTTCCTGACTGAGATCAAAGTTTTTACTCCTGGTTTTACACACATTTTTCAATCCAAATCACTGAAAAAATAGGAATATTCTGCTGTGCATTAGCTCACACAGGTGGTTCAGAAAATCCTCACATTTGCATCACAGAATATGGGGAATGTGTGGAAATCTTCTGTTTAGTTTCTGATAATATGTGTGACTTAATATCCACAAGCTAGGCACAGAGATTTTGTATATATTTCTGAAGTTATTTATTACCACTTTTTGAATGTTCTTGAAATTAGGATTTGTTTGCTCAACTTTGTATTAATGTTTAGTTATCTGGTCTTGCGATTGCCTCATTCCAGATACGTGCCCCCTTATTGTCAATAAATATACTTTTTGCTTCGACTCATGGCTGTTCTTAATTTAAGATGGAATTTATTGTCAAATGCTTTCACTTACGTTCCCCCTGTGCCGCATTTTCAAAAAACCACAGCACTGATTACATGATTTTAAAATTTTTCCAGTCTAGCTAATGAGGAATCTTGCGCAATTACATTTTCTCCTGGTGTTACAATGTTGTCATTTTGCTAATTCATACACACTTTTTCAAGTGTTTGCTTGTGTTTGCCTTAGTTAGTTAAAATTGAAATCAGAAATTGACATTGACATGCCCACCTTTGGGTGTGTTATGTCCCTTTCTAATTATCCCTCTTAAAGTTTTTAAATGCAAAGCTTTAGGTATGATATCTCACGTCACATCATTTGAGAGCCTCGCTTGGAGATAAATACATAGTTGCAACTCTCTTTACCTTTGTAGGGATATAACATCCTTCTTTAATTTAGCTTGTTCTTTGTTGATGAACAGTATACATACAAGAAGGCAATAGCTTGCAGTGTTACTAAGAGGCCACCTTCTACTGGGCTGCTGGCACTATGCATAACTGCTGACTTTGCTCGGTGGGTGATGGCACATATGATCAGCACTGGGGGGACATTCACAGCAATATTTAGACAAAAATTGGATCAGCATTATCAGATGGATCTGCCCTGGATGCACTCTCTATGAAAAGATGGCAGGTAGCCCCTCAAGGCTTTCTATCAGATGTAAATGTAATTGGTTATTTATAACGCTCTTAATACCCAGAGGTTTCTAAGCACGGACCCAACCTGTGATGCTTCATGTCGTCTTGCTTCTGAGGGGTTAGGGGGGTTCATTGCCCCTAAGCTATCCTCCTGAGACTATTGGAACATTGCAAGAGGATTAACAGTCACAAAATTGGGGGAAGTGGCAGGTGTAATGGACATTTGCACCCTGGAAGGTAAGGCTGCCTTATCACGTTGCTCTTAACACGTTCTGGAATCTGCAGTAAAAGCAAGTGTTTGTAGCTGCCTCAGTGCTGCTGGCCAGCGCTCTCTTCCATTCCCTGCTACTCCGTCACTTCTCTGCACCCCCTCACTTCTTACTACCTGTGTAGTTCCTATGCAGACACAGATGCTAAGAGTTGTTAATTAAAACAAAACAAAAGAAAGAAAAAAACCTTGTGATTCGGCCGGGCGCTGAAGTCTCTCAACTCCATTTCCTTGTTGTTGATGTGAAGGTCATCAACATAGAATACCGACTTGGAAAATACAGAGTTGCGCCGCGCAGCAGTGCAAGGTTTTAAAAAAAGAAATTAAACATCATTAGCACCCAAGTAGAAAACTACGTGGGTGCTAATTGCGATAATGACGAGTTACCTGGGCCGTACCAAGTAGTTATATCCTGGGGCCGTCAGTGATGGTCCTCGCTTTGCATGGGCCTCTTAACTCGGGCCATGGGCCATTACCACCTGGTATGTCCCTAGTTACTTGTCATTATGGCCATGTCAGCAATGAGCAAAAATGAGTTGGCTCACTGAAGAGGATAAGTGCATCTTTGAGGCGTGCTATCATTGTTAAGGACAAATGAGGTAGATCTGAGGCCAGGGCCATCAACAGCGCCGAAAATTGAATAAAAAACACTGCTTAGTCCCTTGGGTGAATGTGGCTGCTTTCAGTTCAAACAGTATGTTAGGGAGAATTCTAAGAAATGTGCTAATTCCCTTCACCTTAGAGACCCCCTGCAACTTTGCTGGATTTTGAGGCCTTGTTTTTTTCCCCTGGAGAGAGTGTGAGCCTTTTTTCCCACTCTCTCAGGTATTTTGATGTGTGTTTTATTCTTGTGTTCTTTGCTTATGGAGTTTTAGATAACTCCATAGGCATCATCTTTGTATTGTTGTGTCATACAGCACCTTTAGTGCAGTGGCACAGGGGTGTCCTTTGGACTCCCCAAGGTTTAAATACCTTCTCTGAGATGAACTATTGTTCCCCAGAGAATGTAAAGTTAAATTGACTTTACTAGTCTTTTTAAATTCATAGACCCAGCACAAACTATCTTCCTATAGAGTGCTGGAGGGGTTACTTAGTATGCCCTATGGCTAAACACTCGTGTAGCTGTCAAAAGCTACCCTTTCCTATTGAAATGGCTGGTGGCAGCGCTTTTATAACGAACTACCATGATTTTTCCCGACGGTGAACACTGATAGCTAAAAATCAGGCACCCATGTTTTTCAATATGGCACCCAAGACCCCTCTGTAAAAACAGACTCTGGTCATCTTTTTTCACTGTTTCTTTGTGGAAAGGTCCTTCTGGTGTTTAATTCTGCGTGCCAATCCAGGTTTGGTCCCTTTGTTAGTGAGCCTTTCGAGGGCTTCAGGACTGAAGTCCGCCAGGGTGTCTGAGTGTCTGGGGTGGGCATGAAGTGAGGGAGGTGCCCGAAACTCCCTGTGCTTGGTCTCCTAGGAGACCCAAATGTACTCTGGCGTGACCGGCTGGCTGACTGTCTGGCAAGGACAGCCACCCTGCTGGGTGAATGAAATCTAGGCTGGAATAAATGGGAGAAAACTGTTTAAAAGGCGAGTCTCCGGGACTAGAAGGCAGAATCGACCACTGGAACGAAAGAACCAAAGAAAAGCTGGAAGAGGATGGCTGCTGCAACCACTGGACCGTTGGTTTGACCAATAAAGCCGTGCTGCAACCCCGAATTGCCAGATCGCCAATCGACAGAGAAGCTCCTTCAAGGACAGCTTCTTCCTTTGAGTTGGTGGGACCAATCAACTCAGCAAACACCTGGATACCATTCTCGGAGCTGGTTAAGGTCAACCAGGGAGAAGGACACCAGTTTGTGTTTGGAAGCCACAGCTACTTGAGCTGAAGTGACGCCATTTTGTTTGCTCCAACGACGATATTGTGCAGTGCAGGAGTCCCCCGCCATCCTCCCTCTTGACCCACGACTGAGGCTCAGGAACATCGAGACCTGCAGGACCTGCTGTCACGACTTCTGCCCTTGGACTGGGGTGTCACACCATGTGGGCTGCACCCAGTACCTCCATCAGGGCCACAAGGCCCTTGACATTTGTCCCCAGACTCACTTGGAGTCAGTCCTGGTGGCTTCCTGGCTCATGTGAAAAGCCAATAATCTGGGCCCATAAGGGCATTTTTCCAACAACATGGATGCTCCCACATGGCTCAGTTCCATAACTGAGTCATGCGGTCTAGCATTTTGGGTGTGGATGGCCCAGGGACACCTGGGACACCTGCAGGCTATATAAGCCACGGCGGATTCCTGAA
This sequence comes from Ambystoma mexicanum, assembly GCF_040938575.1. NCBI lineage: Eukaryota > Metazoa > Chordata > Amphibia > Caudata > Ambystomatidae > Ambystoma > Ambystoma mexicanum. The sequence goes on from NC_090922.1 coordinate 974,958,084, forward strand.
CACGCTTCTCGTTGCTCTGCTTGCTGCAGCGTGACATTCACTGCGGTCAGCTGGAATCTTCATCCGCACACCTGACCTGATCTCCTGCAAGAAACAAAGATAAGACACCATTAGTATTCGCTTACCTTTTGGAATCAGCTCGTACTCCGCTCCAGGATCCCGAACAGTCAACATCACGGCGGATCTCGCTCTATCAAGAAAACCGCTACCTGGGAAAAGAAACAGAGAAAACAACATTAGTAAGCGTTTATTGTTCACATTCAATAAACACTCGCTTACCTGCATAGAACGGCCTCCAACACGTATTCCAGATCAGCAATATAAACAGGTTAGCACAAGAAAAGCATATAGCGCCGCGCTCCACGCTTTCTTACCATCCTGTGCACAAACTGCGCGACATCACGGGAACAGCATCCACACCTATAAACAAAGGAAAGAATTAAATAGAGACAATTACAAAACAAAGAACACACCATCAAAACAGACTTACCTGAAGAACGGAGTCGCAGCAGGTCTGTACTTTGTACAGTCGCTCCAGTGAAGTAACTAGGCAGCGACGAGCCCAACCCCAACGCACCCCTGCACCGAGTGGCAGGACAGAGAGCGCACCTTATCAAGAAGCAAGGTGAGAAGTGCGCCCGGGGGTCCTTGGATCCCTATGGGAGGTGGGCCCCGGGTCAGAGGAGGATACCAAGCTAAAATCTAACTACTGTGTTGCAGACCTGGTCTTCAGCCACACGAGGGTCCAAAGTAAGAGGTCCAAGGGTGAAACAGTTCGGACTGGGTGGCGCCCCCGTGGATACCAGGTGAGCGTTACACCTGCCAGGAACCAACGTCTTCAGCTGCATCTTTTTGCTCCACTTTAAGGTACTGTGCCATCCGGTTGAGAGATCCTAACTCTAACAGTGAAAGTTTGTGAAACTTTCCCAACTCTCAGGCCTAATCAGCTTGTGAGCCAGCATATCTTTCTTTATCATCTGAACTACTTCTAAAAACGTTTACAAAGACTTCTCCGTTTGTACCAGAACTGTGCTTTCCCTATCCAAGAACACTAGACTATTGACTTTGTCCTAACCTATTGAATTGAACTGACCCTCCTGGTACACTGAACCTTTGCATTATCTAAGAGAAGTGTTTTCTAACCCTTTGCACAAACCTTTTCTTTTTATTCCTATTTAAAAGTACTCAAGTACCATTTGGCTCCTTTTTCAGGGGAGTTCAAACTGTCTTTATAACTTAGAGTTTGATACTGTATTATATTGGTGTTTATTATTGAGTTGATTTCTACTAGTGAATGTTTTCTAAATGACAGTGTAAATAAATGTTTAAGTATTTTTTACCAAGAAACCTTGAGTGTAAGTGTCTACTTGAACCACTGTGATTCTGATACTTCTGTGTAACTTCTTCTACTACTCACATTCCCTCTTCAGATGCGCCTGGCTGCTCAGCTCACTACCAAAAGTGTGTGGTACAGATTTATACCAAAGGTTGGTTTTTGCTTACACCTGTAGTCCTAATTGTGGGTGGTATTCCCAGAGGGTACTGCCTGCAATTCTGCCTAACATAGTACAGCTGCCAGTTAGGGTGCTGCATTTACATTTAAAGGTGACTCTTGCCCACCCCCCATTATCAAGGAGGCTTCCCATGAGCTAGCCCCATTCATTAATGCCTTTATAAATAAATCCTTCAAAACAGTTTATAGTACAAGACAACCGTAAGTACGCCTGGGTTGTCCCTTTGCTCAGGGGTGTTGCTAGGGCTGGCAAACATCCGGGGCTACACTAATGTCGGGACTATTGGGACTCGGGGCTAGCAGGCCTTTTGGCTGTAGCCCTTGAGATTCTATCTGGGGCTACACCCAAAAGATCTGGGGCTATAGCCCCCTCAGCCACCCCCTTGCAACGCCTCTGCCTTTGCTTAAAAAACCTTCTCTCGATCCTAGTTTACCTACAAATTATAGGCCTATTACCACTGTCCCATTCATGCTCCAAATATTGGACCGTGCAGCTTACCTCCAGACACAGGACTACCTGGAAGCTAACAATCTTCTTGGTTTAATGCAATCGGGCTTCTTGCCTAGGCATGGGACACAACCACCCTTATCGATTTAAAAACACAGATTGAGGTACTGAAAGACAACGGGAAAATAGCCTTGCTATTATTACTTGATCTTTCAGCAGCATTTGATTTGGTTAATCACCACATCCTCTGTCAGCTCCTTATATCTGCCACTCACTTTTCAGAAACTGCCACCTCATGGATCAGATCCTTCTTAAGCAACAGACCATGCGGGTCTTCTCTCCGTTAGCATCTGTTGAGCCTGCTCCCATTAACTGTGATGCACCTCAAGGGTCCTGTGTGTCACCAACCCTCTATAATGTGTTTACCAAAACTTTGTTTGCTGCTCTTGACTATGTGGGTGTCTCGAACACTAACTATGCTGAGGACACCCAGATACTCATCCACATCACAGGTGAGTATGCAGTGGACACTAAAGCCCTGAATGATGTCTGCCTGGTTATTCAGGCTTAGATGGCACAACATGAGCTTTGCCTCAATGATGACAAGGTGGAATTACTTATTCTGGGCTCATGCCAACGACTCAATAAACTTGATATTTCCTTCAAGTCTTTCATCATTGATGGCAACGTCTTCAAGGTCTATAAGGACACCAAAACCTTAGGAATCTACCTCAATTCTACACTTTCACTTTGCAGACAATCCAATGCTGTCAGCTCAGCATCGGCATATGCATGCAAACTTATCACTGCCTGCAGACCAATTGTCAGGGCTGGAGCCATTGATAGAGTTGTGGGGGGCCTGGGAGGAGTTCAGGAGGCTTGGGGTTGTGCCAGCAGCTTCTCCAGGCGAGTTCTCCATCCTTTTTTCAGAAAGAAGGCCCTGGGATGGAGAACCGCCCGGAAACTACATCTCCCAGCAGGCCGTGTGCTTCACAGACCTGCTGGGAGCAATCGGATCCCACGCGCACAACTGCGCATGCGCGAGCCGCGCCCAAGGAGCTCCGCTCGCAATTCAGGTCACCGGCGAGAGAGGACGTGTTCTTCCCGAGCTCCAGGAGGCACGCCTACGCGGGGCATCGCCCGCCTGCTACATCCCCGGCCCCGCGTACAAAAGAAAGCTAAGTACACGTTTAACTTCTGTCGGCGTGAGACGCGCTGAGTGAGTCGCGCTACGCGCGGCTGGATCTATGTTCCTAGGCTGAATTGAAGCACAGGAAACTTGATTACTGGTTGCATGCAGAGCATGATTACTAACCCCAAGTTGGAGTGGGCTAGGCGGTGAAGTAACCGCACTAATTAACAAACTTGCAATCCTGTAGGGAACGTTCTTAAGGAACGACCTTTCGCACGCACGTGCATTGACTTTGTTTTACTGTTCACAGCATGAGTTCGAATCGGATCTGGTGAGAAGTATCACAGTCCATCAACACAGAAAGGCCCAAGGACCTCGAACTCACGCAGAAGCCAGAGCTAAGTGTTTCGCACTTGTTTGCATGTTATTGTTTGTTGCCTACACATGGGGTAAATGTGGGGGACTTGTGACAGCACATTGCTATGATATCTTGGGCAAGCCTTACAAAAGGGACACCAGGGCACAAGGTGATTATTGGTTAGAGGCTCCAATACAAAAGCCTTCCAAGAAATAATCTCTGAGTTAAGTATGTGGTACTAGATGTGCATGTATGAGAGGGCGGTGTATCTCAACTATATACCTGCAAGATCGGCACAGGAGTCGAGGAGTACGTTACCCTAATTTCCCCCAACCCATCCATTGTTAATTCCTAAACCTCTTTCCGGTCATCCTGAACTCTCTCTACCCATCCACTCCACGGACCCTAACCCTCTTTCCCCAGAGGGTTGCGGAGGCCTGCGGTGTCTACTTCCCAGGTGCCAAAACCCATTGGGAAGGGAGGCGTTTGTGCTGCTTCTGCGCCTGTCAAGAGGAGTGAGGATCTAACACCAATTTGTGACTACTCCAACCTGCATTACCTTGGCAAGAACATTTGTCATGTGCAAGATTGACTATTGTAGCACCCTCTACCTAGGGACTAGTCAATCTAACCTCAACAAACTGCAAGTCATCCAGAATAATGCCATTAGAGCAGCATTAAACATTCCGAGAAACCCCATTTATCGAATCACAGGCGCGACCTACATTGGCTCCCTTTTAAGCATAGAATTTACCTGAAATCACTTGCCTTGACTCACAAGTGCCTTACCCGCCAGGCCCCTATCTACTTAGCCAGCCAACTTACACCACACACGTCCACTCGGGCCCATGAGAGCAACCCAAGCGCGTAGTCTACACATCCCTAGGTTTAAACTACACAAAGGGGCGGCGCTAGTTTCCCGGTACTTGCCTCAAAGCTATGGAATACCCTTCCTAATGCTATTAGAGCTGATTCTTCCTTTCAAGTCTTCAAGAACAAAACTAAAGGATGGCTCTCTGCACAAAACATATGAGACTCCTGATGTCACTCTATGGCTTTCACCAATCCGTCAAACACCTTTAAAACATTGATGTATATATATTATGCGTGCAATACCCTTTGCATCCATCTTTTGTATGTTGATTATTTATCTTTTATGTATACTTCCTTGTTGGAACTTCCTGTACTCCCATGACCCATTGGTTAGAGGAACTGTCTGCATATCCTTCCTGCCTGTACATGCTATATTGTATATATCGGCGTCTTACCTGAGTCCTACCTGCATGTTTATTGTAAGCAGGTAGAGTATTCTATTCCATGTATGTAACCGTAACTTTGCCTCCTATGTTATGCGCCCAGAAGCCTGTTAGGGCCAGATAGGGCCCGGCGCTCTATCTAAATAAACAAAATATAAATACAAATGAAAAGATAGGCTCTCTCTTTTGCTGCACTTCCAAATTATCTGTGTGGACATTCCTCTTTGATCTCTGTTTAATGAAGTCTTACTACTTTAACACATCGACAGATGCAGGATATATATATATATATATATATATATATATATATATATATATATATATATATATATATATATATATATATATTTTAAATATAGGCTTAGTTTACTGCTGCAAGCTTTTTAAACAGACGTTTAAGTGCCAGTGTCTCATGAGCTGTTGATATGAGCTCCCTTTCAGCTTGGCTGTCTCTTTGCGAACTAGGCTAGGATTCTGCCTCTATTGTTAGGTTTTCTTTGCAAAACTTGACCTGTGTTCTCTTAAGTGAAGTCTCTAAATCGTTGTTCATACCCCTCCAATATTGATTAAAAATGTTTGACCCTTGTGGCGGAGTGAAGCATGTTTGTCATGTTCCTCTTTCTGCATGTCTTCTTGAATGATCGTTTACATAGAAACAGCTATCGGCTTGTCAGAAGGCTCGCCAGGCATTGTGTTCTCTTTAGCCGAAGCAGCATAAGTTGGGATATTTTGACAGATTCCATTAATATCAATATGTTATTCAGGGGTCGAAGTGTACAAGAAAAAGTAGTGGAACTTTGTTCCCTGCTGGTCTGCCCCGCTTCCCACAAACCCCATCCCTGCTCAACTCCCACAAACAATCCGAACCTCCAAACAAACACACCTGCTATTTATGGGAATGTGCAGTGCAGTGCACTGAAGTGCAAGCTTCAACTTCTTCCTACACTTTTATTTTAAACCTAAACCATTACAGAACGGTTTATTTTTAAAATAAAAGTATAGCAACAGTGAAACTTAAAAATAAAAGTATGGGCGCACCCACCAACTTCGACCTCTGATGTTATTTAATTTATTTTTATTTTACAAGGACGGACTGTACGTCAGTGTACGCTGTCTTTTCTTAACATACTAGATGGGCTACCTAATCTAAGAACTCTATTGCCGCTCACCATTAGTCATGGTGCATGGCCTGATACATTGGCTGATTACCTTGATATATATATGCAATAAATCATGGGGATACATTACCGGACCAGGTTATGTCCCGGACCCTTTAGAAGAGAGAGCGAAGCAGGGCCTTTAATGTAGCCTAGGGCATTACCTGCCCTGGTAATGCACCCGCCAAGAGCGGTGTATTGCGATTAGTGTCCCGGCACATTGCACCAGGACATTAATCGCTTTTTTTAAAGTTGAAAAACTGAGTGTTTGCCGTTTCTCACATTGAAAATAAATTGCATGTATTCCCTTCTCCCTTTCCACGGTGGCCATTACTGTGTTGGGGATGCACCATGAACACTAGTGTTCCTGGTGCCAGTGAGGGACAAGGGATTGCCAGTTAAGTGAGGCAGGGATAGGGAGGGAGCTAAATATGTGAACAAGGGGGATGGCAGGTGGGGGAAAGGTGGCTAGGGGAAAGGGATGCGCGGGGGTGCACATACCTTATACCTGGCAGGAGTAGATGGAGGCCTCCAGCTCTGAGGAGACTCGAAGCGGGAGAGTGACCATGTGGTAAAGCCCCTGTTCTGGGCTTCCTGATTGACTAGCAGGCCTCCCCTCAAACCTTGCTGGGTACTAATTCGAATGAAATATACATAAAAGGTGCCTATCCCAGTGTCCTTAGAGTTTCAGACATAAGTGTTTTTTTTTAATTAAAGACAGTAAGGTTATGGCAGGGACTATCATGCTTTCATCATTGAAAGGTTTGCCATAAACATGAGTTGTGCAGTGTTTCGGTAGCAATAATGAGGGTGGGAACAAAACATGATGATGCAATGGAGCATCGTAATGTGGCAGTGAATGAAGTAGACAACGTGTGTGCTAATAGTTGATGTTAGAGTTCTCATATTTGCTCTTTTTATTTAAAACATATTTTGGGATTACATATTGTCTACAACGAAAACAATCTGGTGGACCCGTGCTGTAAACAGCAGATATTATCCATATTCTGAAGCTTTACAGTAAGAGACGTTGCTTTGCATGAAAGGCAACAGGAGACAAATATGTTCATAGCGAGTTTATTATTAATAGGTAGGTAAGCAAGCACATTTCTGAAAGGTTTCTGTCTAGTTTTCTATTTACCTTTGGGCAAAATATGGGCATGTAAGATCAAGAACAAATTAGTTGTCATGTGGTAAACAAGGAGGTGTTGTATTACATTTTGCTTTGCCTTATGGTGAGAACGATGTGCTTTGTCCAGACACACTTGTAAAGTCAAGATGAAGTTGTTAGGACAACCTAGAGAGAAAGTTGGTTTGAATAACTGGCCAGTTCTGTGATTGAAATGCAGTAGTACAAAGACCAGAACTTAACAAAGCACAGGCCACAGAGTGGTCTGATGTAACTGGTTATATACAGATTGCTATATACAGAGGAGTATGGTGCTGGGTAATCATGGAGGGGCAGAAATATGGTGAGGTGTAATGAAATCCCGGAAAGGAGTGAGATCTTAGGTGAGTTTCAAATCTTGTGTGTTTCCAGCAGCAGCAGGAAGGGGCCTTTATTAATCCTTGCAGACGCAACTCTTTTTCCAGTCATTATGGTATGGAGACTAGTAAGGACCTTTTGTGGAAGACCTGGTGTCCATCACTCTAATATAGCTTTATAGACCCGCAGTGAAGGCCGTACTGGGCGTTATGGGCCCTGAAGACCGAGTTAAACCTTCATATACACCAAAGCAAGCAGCTTCCACGTTGTATTCTGCACCATTAAAGCTGCTTACTTTGATGTGTATGAAAGTGTTCATATGCACTGCGGGTGTATATGAACACTTTCATATACGCCAAAGCAAGCAGCTTCAATGTTGCAGAATACAACGTTGAAGCTGCTTGCTTTGCAAACAATCGATTTGCGGGCTGCAATAAATCTGCTGGCTATATCAGTGTGTGTAGCCCGCAGATTGACCAATCAGCTTCCCAGAAACAACACTATGATGTTCTAATAAAGGATACACAATGCTGAGCTCACATCATACCACACCTGTATGCTGTTATTCTTTATGTCATCGTTCTTCACACAGCCATCAATGTGAAGTCTTGTTCTGCACACCGCTGAAACGTAACACCTAGAAGGAAAAAAAGAACACATTGGAGAGAAAGGAGAGAGCAAGCAAACTTCTATGTGAACAAGAGGCTATTAGAACAATTGAAATCTACGGGAATCCAAAACCCAGAGAGTCATTGATTGAGACCAATACAGACATTGTGTTCAAGATAAAACACTGACAATTCAAGTACTCCACAGTGAATTTCTAATTAGTGGTATTCGATACACTCCTATCCTCAGGATTTGCTACTTACCTCAGTCTTCATTTGGGACTGCATTCAACTGGTGCTGGTCACAGTTGAAGACAAATGCATGAAGCTCAAGGGCACGACCGTCATCATATCGATAAACACCTTAATGGGGACAGGATACTGAAGAGGTACTTAACTGGGAAACCATTCTCAGTGCATCCCATTGTCAAAGAGGAATTATTGAGAAGAACAATCCAGAAAACGCCAGACAAACCACACCAAACAAGATTCAATATTCCCTATTCCTGAGAATACCCTCACTTTTTGTAGCCGCTGCTCCATAGGCAGTTCAAATTAGCAACATGAGGAGGACCTCACAAAGATGGACGGATACAAATATCAGGACCCAAACTTCATGATGTCTCCAAAAGTCAAGACTGGGCCAGCGTGCAAACGATGCGGACGTGAGCCGAGTGAGCTCCCGTAAGCGCCGAAACAATCCTGCATTTTCATCCTGATTCCTGGGGATTTCGTGCGGTAGAAACACTGCGACCGAGCCTGTGAAGCTGTGGGCTCGGGTTGACGGAGGTTGTGGCACCTATCAACCCAGACGACGGACACAAATCCACATTTGCCGAGGCCCGGCAGCGGAGCTACGCGACCAAGATGGCCGCCGGTGTCTGAGGGCGGACTTCCTCCGACCGAGTGAGAGGCCCGAGACGACCTGACATGGTGGGGCACAGAGTAGAAAGTGAAACGGACGCCCGTGACCATCCTCTCTTCTTCCCCCGCGGGCGGGAGGCGGCGCACGGGGACCGCGGGACCCGAGACTATCCACTGGCCGAGTCCTGCTGACACCCAGAAGGCGCCCGGACGGACCCGATCTGGGAGAGAGGTGGGGGAAGAAATAGCAGCCCCTCTGGGATCCCGGTGGTGTGCGGCTTCTACCTCCTGAGTCGTATCTACTTGGGACACCACGCCGCGAACACACACCCCCCCGGACAGCGGAAGACAGCAGCGACTTGACCGCGTCAGAAGTGAGGCCCCCCCTCTCCTCCTCTGATTGAACCTTGCTAACGGGTGCCTGCTGAGGCCCGTATCGCACCAGAAGCGAAAGGGGGACCACCAACTGCCTGGGTGGACAGCTAGAAGCGCCGGAGGTCCGCGCGTATTGTGAAGGCCCAGCAAAGGGCCCCAGGCCTCAAAGTACTCTCGCCATATAAACCCCAGGCCTTAGTGGAGGAGGCTCTTGGAACTCAAAGCCCTCCACCTGACCCGCTGCGCGGCCACCACTCCGCACACCTGGGGGGTACGACCACTCCAACTGCGTACATACAACAATACCTGCCCCATCGTAGCAGACACTCCACGACTTCCGAAAATATGGGGAAGGACAGACAGAAGAAACCATCTACACAGAGCAGCATGGATCAGTTTGCCGTCGCTACCACCCCGGCCCCGGCGGACCCAACAGCACAACCAAACTCCCCCATGGGAGATGACTCCCTCTCCTTACGGGACGTAATGGCGGCCATCGCCAACTCTCGCTCCTCCATGGAGACCAAAATAGACAGTATGGCGGCGGATGTCTCCTTCCTGCGCCATGATCTGCAGAAGTTGACTTCCAGAACAAGAGAGGCGGAACACCGCATCTCCGAAGCAGAGGATAGCATCGCCGGGATCAATCGTCAGCTGTCACAAGCCTTAAACCGCCTGAAAGCCCTGGAATCGAGAGTGGATGATGGGGAGGGAAGGTCCTGCAGCAACAACATTCACATCCTGGGCCTGCCGGAGGGGGAAGAGGGACAATGCATGGAATTGTTCCTGGAACAGTGGCTCGTGGACATCTTCGAGCCCCAATCCTTCTCAAAATTCTTTTCAGTGGAGAGGGCTCATAGGATACCTTCGGGCAAACCACTCCCGGGCGCTCCACCCCGGACTATCATTGCTCGCTTGCTTAACTACCGCAACAGGGATGCCCTCCTGCAATTGTCACGCTCACAAGGGACGATCACCCATAACGGCTCCCGAATCGCCTTCTTCCCGGACTATACCCGAGAAGTGCAGCGGGCACGACAATCCTTTGAACCACACAAGAAACAACTTGCTCAAATGAATGTAAAATATGGCCTGCTCTTCCCGGCCCAACTTAAGATTTACCATAAGGGTACTACTGTCCACTTCAACGACCCACAGGAGGACTGGAGGTGGGCAGAGGCTTACATAGAAGGCGATTGGACTGCAAGACCAAGGAGACCGAGAGGACTACCCCGACCCAGACCTGGGCGGGCCTCCCCGAGGAAACACCCAGAACGGGGGGGACAGGAGATCCTGGAGCCAGCGGCACAACAAGAAGAGGAATGAACAAACTATAGTCCCCTACTAAAGGACCTAAGAACTCTGCCGGGACGCACTGCCCGCGCCTCCGATCTCGACGCATTATCTACCCACCACGGAAGATGTCGACAATGGGCGCAAATGTGGGAACTCTGGGGAAAGATCTGATCTCTCTCCCCTGGTCAGACCTCTCTTCCCCCCCCTCTCTCTTTCTTGCTTGTTTTGACCCTAGCCAAGGGTCTGGTTTTTTGAGCTGACACTGTAAGTTGAAGGATCAGCATGTTTGGGCGACAGGTACTTCGTGTTGGGGTGGAGTATAGAGTTGGGAAAGTTCAACATTTTGTTGGTTATTTCAGGACTGACACTTGCTCATGGGCCGAACTAATCACTGTCCCTTATTAGAGACGTCTTGCACTACTCCACAAGTCAACTCTGCTTCCTTAGTACAGACGAGAAGTATACCGCCATCTCTTATAGATCGCTATACCCTGAAAATCCCCATCATACGTAGTAAATGTCCTCTACACAAACTCGCACATCCCTCATGCAGCACACTAAATCCTTGAAACTCCTCACTTCGAATGTGAATGGGATGGGGTCAGAAATCAAACAGCGCCTTATCATGCAATTCCTAAATAGACATTCCCCTGATGTGGCCCTCCTGACAGAAACCCACATGGCTGGGGTAAACTGTGCCTTTTTTCAGAGAACCAACTATCGCCTTGCCTTTCATGCGGGGTACACAATGGGCTCCAGGGGCACCCTCATTCTGATACACAAACATATACCATTTATTCAACAAACCATAGAACAAGATCCCAGGGGCCGATACGTGTTAATCCTGGGAATGATCTGGGGTCAAAGGGTGGCAATTGCCTCGATTTATTCTCCACCGGGTCTGGGACAGGAATTACTGGATGACCTCCCCACCCTTATAGGGAAACATCACCCTGACACGTACATCCTAGGGGGGATTTCAACGACACCATGAACAACAACACTGACCGCTCCCACCTCCGGAATTGTAACCCAGACACCCCTACCAGATTGGCCAACTTTACATCTGCTCTTGGGCTCCGAGATGTGTGGAGGGAGCTACACCCTGATGTTATGGAATATTCGTTCCACTCTGGTGCCCACGGTTCTATGTCCAGACTGGATTATTTCCTTCTACCACACATCGACCTCTACAGGGCAATGTCCGCAGAACTGCTCCATAGGGGCATCTCGGCCCACTCACCGCTTTCGATGGAAATATGTATGCAGGGCGCCCTCCCCCCTAGAACGTGGAGACTTAATAGCTACTACCTAGGGTTCCCAGAGCTGATAGATCGCCTAGAGGAAGTATCCACCGAATACTTCGAAATTAATGAGTAATCGGTAGACAACCCAGTGACATTATGGGAGGCATATAAAACAGTGCTCAGGGGTGAGATTCTCTCCTGGACGACACATAGAAGGAACACCCGGCTACAAAAGATACTGGAGGCCGAGAAGGAGGTGAGCGACTGGGAGGCTAAACACATTTCTGATCCCACGTCTGAAACTCATCGATCCCTCCAACGTGCCCAAGAGCGCCTTCGGAACAGAGCGATGGATGACACGAAGCAGGCCCATTGGCAGGCTAAAGCGAGGGTATATGAGCTGGGGGACAAGGCAGGCAAACTGCTCGCCTGGCTGCAGAAAAGAGATGAAGGACAACGCCATGTCCGGGAAATAGTTACACCACAGGGCGACAGCTATCACTCAGACGCTGAGATTGCTGAGGCCTTCTCGATGTTCTACGCAGACCTCTACCGAGCCCAAGCCTCTCCGCTAGACCCCTCCCTCTTGGATGGGGTAACGTTGCCGACGCTCTCTGTGCAGCAGAAGGAACATTTGGATTCGGAGGCGCTATCTCCGCTCCAACCGGGGAAGACGCCGGGCCCGAACGGATTCCCTGCCGAAACCTGGCAAAAGCTAGGGGCAGACAAAATTACGGCCCCCCTGCACAGAATGTTTCTTGCCGCCCGGGAACAAGGGACTCTCCCACCAGACCTGTGTAAGGCGACCATCGTGGTCATACCTAAACCTGACAAACCTCCACACAAATGTGCTTCCTATAGACTTATGTCACTGATTAACGGGGAGGCCAAGGTCCTCGCAAAGCTCCTAGCGAACCGATTACAACTGGTTGCATCCACCCTGATTCACCCGGACCAATGTGGATTTATGCCCCACAAACCCGGATAAATCTACGCCGTCTCCATCTGGCAATGGAGAGATCTCCGATTATAGTCGGACCTTTGGCCCTGCTGGCAATCGATTTCGAAAAGGCATTCGATTCAATTCGATGGGACAGCCTTTGGGAGATCATGCGCCGTATGGGATTCGAAGAAGCCTTTCTGGGATGGGTACAATTACTCTATACCAACATCCAGGCGGAGGTAAAAGTAAATGGATGGTCCTCTCGATCCTTCCCTTTGGGCCGAGGTACACGGCAGGGATGCCCGCTCTCCCCCCTTCTGTTTGCCCTTGCAATCAAACCACTTGCTATTTGGCTTTGCCAAAATACTGCCTGGACGGGGTTTAGTTGGCCAGAGGGCTATGAGGATCGTACATCTCTCTACGCAGACGATCTCCTTATATACCTGGGAGACCCGCCTCGGTCCTGCCCCATCATAACACAGCTGCTCGTCCGCTTTGGTAAATTTTGCGGACTCAGAATCAACTGGGATAAATCAGTCTTTTTTCCTGTAACGGGCGGAGAGCAGGCCATCCCCCAGGAGTGCCCGTACTGTGTTGAACGACTAGGCTTTCGATACCTGTGAATCTGGATATCCGAGGATTTGACAAGTTATGTAGAACACAATCTCCGACCGATCACAGACCGGTTCATTATCGATGTCCAACACTGGAAACTCCTCCCCCTGACTCTTATGGGTAGAGCTGCACTCTTTAAAATGATGACCCTTCCCAGATTCCTTTACATCCTTCAGAATGCCCCACACAGAATTCCAGATTCAGAGTTTCACCAAGTAGAGACACTTCTTAGAGACCTTATATGGGGGGGGAGGTCAACCACGAATAGCGCTAACCACACTCCAGAGATCGATCTGGGAGGGAGGAGTGGGAGTCCCCCGTCTCCAAACTTACTATTGGGCATCACAACTGGCTGTGATTAATGATCTTCTCCACGGAAATCGAGACCTACCTCACATACGCGCTGAGATAGCCACTATACAAAATGCAGATCCACTGACCCTCCTTTATCAACCCCTTCCGAGAACTACCCCACCCACAACCACAACACACCTCACTATGGTCTGGAGACAAGCACACCGGTTCATTGGGTGGGACAATAAAGTTACCATCGCACAACCTCTTTGGCAAAATAATAACCTAGCTGCATCCCAGAATCTTGAGCCATGGCCCAACTGGGTGAAAGCAGGGGTCACGAGAGTGGGGGATATGCTCACAGATAGGAAACTGACCTCATTTGAAGATTTGCAGTTACAATTCTAGATCCCGAATACGGAACGGTATCATTACATACAACTGGCCCATGCCTTAAGAACCCACTTAACAGCAGACACAAGGGTACCGGACTACGCCCCCATAGAGCGCAACATCCTACCAGCGTATATTCCAACCAAATGCACTTCCATCCTATACAATGCTATATCCTCCTTTGCTACCCCCGAACTGAACGAGCTCAAGGCGAAATGGGAAGCAGATGTGGGGAAAATAGATCCAGAGGACTGGATACAAGTCCTCATGCATCCCCGAGAAATTGCTATCTCCTTTAGGCTCCGATTGGTGCAGCTGAAAATACTGCACCGGGTATATTACCCTAGGACGCGCCTATACGGTTGGAAACGGGCCCCAAACCCAAACTGTCTCCGATGCGGGGAGGAGGAGGGAACCTTCTTTCATATCTTGTGGGCATGTCCCCGGATACAAACCTTTTGGAATGCATGCTGTGGGGAGCTCTCCAGAGTCTTGGCCCGGACCATACCACTGGACCCAAAGGCCCTACTCCTGGGAGTACCCAATGAAATCGAGTCTAACAAGTGGGAGAGATTGCTCCTACACACAGCAACAGGACTGATTAAGCGTAATATAGCGCAGAAATGGAGAGCCTCTGACTCCCCGACAATAGATCAATGGAAACTGGATATGGACGTGTGCGCCATGATGGAGCATAGGATCTACTTAGCAAGGGGCTGTCCCAACAAAGCCTCGAAAATTTGGGATAGATGGGAAGAAGAGGCGATTTAAGGCTCCGTCCTACATGCTTGGGAGCGTGCAATGGGTACTATGTACTACACGCCAATATATGTACTAAGGAAGACTTTTGACCACTGCTGACATGTGTATTGCCTTGATTATGAATGACCATGATAGTCCTTATGTTGATTTGTTTTTGTTCTTTGTGATTGTTATAATACAATAATAACAATAAAAAATACATTATAAAAAAAAAAAGTAAAGACTGGGTTGGTCACTGCAAAATGCCTGAGCTACAAATGCAGGGCTTCCCCTTGTACCATGGACACTTCTGTAGATGGTCTGACCAGTTATCTTCAGGAGCCTTATTTCCAACAGTTACAGTACCAATACTTCAACCAGAATGTCACCATTCTATCAAGCTCCTGCATCCAATACACTGTGACGGTCTACCAGTCAACCAGTTTTTCTGCTCATCCAGATAATTATGCTGGTTTCCATGTCCTGGCTTCCCCCTGGGAGGATAAGTGGGGATTAGGCAAAATGCCACATTATTAGAGCCAATGTGAGCTACGTTTCATGTGTAGACTAAAGCCTTTCACCAATGATTCTCCAGTAGTAGCTTGTATGTGGTCTTATTTAGGAGGCAATGTTGTTAATTGTGTGATTCCCTTTGTCTAGTGGCATGCTCTGGTGGTAAGAACTAGTACTCAGATACACTAATGCTTTCAAGGAAGACATGGGGAAGTTGTTTGC
The DNA here is from genome assembly GCF_040938575.1 of Ambystoma mexicanum. Lineage (NCBI taxonomy): Eukaryota > Metazoa > Chordata > Amphibia > Caudata > Ambystomatidae > Ambystoma > Ambystoma mexicanum. Next base: position 974,973,545 of record NC_090922.1, read on the forward strand.
CAGGTAACTGGTAAAATACAGCAATTTTGAAGATAGTTTCTGTCATGATTTACCATCATGCACGGAAATCAACGGTATGGTCCGTGTGCCATCGCTGGAAGAACTTCAACTCTCCCCAACATGGCAGGTGACATCACATTATTCCACGCTTGCATGTCGAGACGTCGCCCAATGGGAAGCCTATCACTGAATAGGCAGCTGGAATCGGCGCACTGCAACATTACTCTGTTGCGTGGTGCTTTGTATGTTTTTCTTCCATTGGCCTCTTGCTTTACTTTTTGCATCTATCCCAGAATGGTTTGCCTGCATCTGTTGAATTATTCATCCTGTGGATTTCTTCTCCTGCATGCTAGGCTCTGCGTTCCTGTTTGCAGTTTTTTTTTTTATCTGAGAGGGTGTTTTCCTGCATCCTTTTGGTTCTGCTTCGCCTGGGAAGAGCCAAGATACATTTCTCATCCCCTGATTGTGGTGGCTGCCCAGGGGACTGGAGGCCACACACACCCGAAGACACCTCAGACAAACAGCAAGATAAGGTGTGATAATGACAGACTGCAACAACTTCACTCCAAAGAAAAAAAATGATAAGCAGAGTTGATAAATGCAGAACAGGGGCTTTCTGCAGAAATGCAGAAGTTAAAGGAAGAACATTACTATTGATGCCAGGCTCTGCTTAACCATGATATGTCTGCAGTTTCTCCCTTGCCTAGTAGCTCTCCAGATTAAGACGTTCCAGGCTAATCCTAAAAAACATAAAGGGGGTCATTACGAGTTTGGAGGCAGCCATGGCGCTATTAGCGCCATGGCTGCCTCCAAACCCGGGTCCGGTCTCACTGAATGGGGACTTACCGGGACATTCCGACCTGTGCTTACCCGGTAAGTCCATATTCATTAAACCATTCCCCATTCCCATTTGAGCCCACATAGAGCTCAATGGGAATGGGGAAGGCGCTAATAACGGGCCCGCAAATTGTGGGCCCATTATTAGCTCCAAGGTTCCTTAATGTGTCCTGCAAAGAAAGGCTGGCCAGACCAGCTGTTCCTGCTGGGACCCGCTAAGGGACCTCGGAATAGGGCGGTAAGGGTTTACCGGCACCGACATCCTTACCGGTGCCTGTAAACCCTTACCGCCCAACTTGTAATGAGGCCCAAAGAGTTCCTGGGCGCCTGTCTGGTTGTGTTTTCCTTCCACCGCAGGCTTGCCCCTCTGACCATGCCATGTATGTCACATAACATACCAGATACGACCACCACTCGCACTTCCACAAACAAACCACACACACCTCACACACCTCACATCAAATGTGCCCTCCTCAATGTCCGTTCACTCCCAGCTCATGCATCTGATATTCACGACCTCATAACCAACAATAACATTGACCTATTAGCCATCACTGAAACATGGTTACATGAAGCATCAGGACCCGCCGTCGCACTTGCACTACCACCTGGTTTCACCATACTCAGACAAGATAGGCCAGATCGAACAGGAGGCGGAGTAGCCCTCATCTACAAAGAGAACCTCCAGCTCCGACCTGTCAGTCACCCCTCAACCAACAACTCTGACCTCCTATCAGCCAAACGCACACTGTCACCCAACAGCACCATCAACATCCACCTACTATACCGCCCCCCAAGCAACACCCCAGACCCCCAGGACAACATTATCCATATCCTCAGCAATAATATCAAAAGCTCCACCAAAACCCTTCTACTAGGAGACCTCAATCTCGGATTCAACAATACTAAGGACAAATCTGCAGCCACTCTCACCAAAGAACTCAATGACCTGGGCTTCACCCAAAAAGTAGAAAGTCCAACACACACCAAAGGCGCATTCTTGACTGGATTGCAGACCATAACTGCCTCTCCACTATCACCTCTAACTCCTCACTGCTCTGGACCGACCACAACTGCAACGAGTTCTCTATTCCTGTCACCAAAAACCACAAAACCCTGACCCCTGCTAGCGCTGCACAAGTCAGAAGCTCTAAAAAACTCACAGAGGAGAGCCTTCGCCCATACCTCAATACCCCCGAGCTAGCTCCCCCATTCGCTAATGACCCCAATATCATAGCAGACATCTACAAAGATGTCATCGCCGAAGCTATCGATGAAATAGCACCACTCAAATGGAAAAAAGAGAAGAAATCCCTACACACCAACTCTTGGTTTACTGAAGAACTGCACTCAATGTGATCCCACAAAAGAGCAGCACTAAAAAACTGGCAATCTGACCCCTGTACCAGTACCAAAAACAAATTCAATTTAATCTCCCACCAATACAAGATAGCTATCACTGATTCCAAAGCCAACGCCTTCAACACACGTATCTCCAATGCCAAATCACACTCCAAAGAGATCTTTGCCATTTTTAATGAGCTCATCTCCCCCCTAATACACCAGATGAAATAATCAAAGATGAAGCTTGGTGTACCAGCATCCAAGCTGCCATGCTACACAAAATTGAGCTTCTCCAAAAGAAAATCAAAGACCATTGCAAAGCACTTCCTCTACAGACAGGAACTAAACCTACCAACACCCCACCCACCTCGTCTAAGCCCACCATACCTGACTTCTCCTTCAGAGACGTCACTGAACCAGAAGTTATTAACCTACTAAAAAAACTCAAACCCTCCCCCTGTAAAGGCGATATTTGCCCCCCTAAACTCATCAAAGACTGCGCAGACTGCTTTCCACCGCTCTTCACGGCATTCATCAACACGTCCTTTAAAACAGGCATCATCCCAGCTAACCTCAAAGAGGCCTTGGTCCGGCCTCTCCTAAAAAAAACTACTCTCGACCCCTTACAACCAAACAACTACAGACCAATAACCACAGTGCCTTTCCTGCTAAAACTGCTGGACAAAGCCGCACACTGCCAAATCCAACATTTTCTGGAAACCCACTCCATCCTCGGGACTAGGCAATCGGGCTTCCGGAAAGGACATGGCACAGAAACAGCCCTGGTAGATCTGAAGAGTCAGATCACCCAAATCATGGACAAAGGCAAGCCTGCTCTCCTGCTCCTTTTAGATCTCTCAGCTGCCTTCGATCTGGTTGATCACAAGACTCTCACTTCACACCTCACACACTCAGCCAACTTCTCCAAAGAAGCAGCCCTCTGGATCACTTCCTTCCTAGAGGGAAGAGCCATGAAAGTCTTCTCAGACATCGCCAACGCCACTCCCACGACAATCCACTGCGGGGTCCCTCAAGGATCTTGCACTGCACCCACACTCTATAACTTGTTCACCAAACCCCTCTTTGACAAACTTGACTCATACGGCATCACATACACGAACTACGCGGACGACACACAAGTACTTCTACCACTTAACGGATCATACAACGAAAGCGCTAAGGCACTCCGCACTATCTACTCCGTCATCAAGGCATGGATGGCAGTCAATGGCCTCTTCCTCAATGGTAATAAGACTGAAATCATGATATTAGGTCAACAGAACACCCTAGACAAACTTGACAAACTATACGCTAACGTCTCCATAGACAACTCCATCATCCTCGTATCCACAGCCGTAAAGACTCTGGGATTATACCTTGACTCCTCACTATCTACGACTAGACAAGTCAGCGCAATCACATCTGCATCCGCACACACCACCAATCTCATAAACGCCATCAAACCCTACCTCTCTAAACCCAACTGCCTCTCTATAGCGAAGGCAACCATTGGAGCCAAACTGGACTACTGTAACGTACTCCTAGCAGGCACTTCAGCCAAAAACATAAACATACTACAAGTCACACAGAACAATGCCCTGCGGGCCGCTCTTAGTATCCCAAGAAGAGAGCATGTCACCCAGGCCAGGCACTCAGCCCAATGGCTTCCGGTCAAAGAACGGATCACTCTCAAAATCCTCACCCTCACTCACAAATGCCTCTCTCTCTCCGCCCCGTCCTATCTATCTGAAACCATCCTCAAACCCTCCTCCTCCCATCCCACCAGGACGCAATACTCCAACTTAATCTGCATCCCATGCATCAAAAAAGCCAAAGCCGGAGGTCTTAGTTTCCCCTAGATTGCAGCCAAGACCTGGAACGCTCGTCCTGCAGACATCAGAGCAGAAGACTCACTCCCTATTTTCCGCAGGAACCTAAAAACCTCTGTCCTTGCAAAATAATCAGGAAATTCTCAGGAATCCATGTAAATATACTGCGTTGCCAATGTATATATGTCTACTGTAAATTCATTATTGTATGTAATTACTGTATCCTATGTAACCAAGACATTGTCTGTAACAAGCGCCACGATGCCCCCGGGCTGCCGTGCGCTCTACAAATCTGAATAAATAAATAAATAAATACATAAGGTTGGCTTCATTATCACACATATAGCTTGAGCTACTACATTGGTGGTGGCTAGCGATCCTATATTGGACAACTATACAGGGTTCATGAAAGCATTCAAGGGCATGTTTGACCGCCATGAGCTTACCTAAACAAATCAAGATACATTACTGGATTTCGTCCAAGGAACCTTAGATACCATGTCCTACATCACCAAGTTTCATAAGCTTTCCCAGTCCACTGGCTCACCAGAAGAGGCGTGCTTCAACTGTCGAGGATTCCATGAGGACTTTAAGGATGAGTTGGCATGTGTGCCTCATACTCCTACTTTTGACAAATTGATCAAGCTTACACTACACATCGATTTCAGAATACAAGAAAACAAAGCTAAAGAGAAGCATAACAAACCTACTTTTCGTGGCACACCTATACCCTTGACAATAAGACAGCCCAACCATTCTGGACCGATCCAAATAGAAGTGACTAGGGGACCTTTATCCAACAAAGAGTGTAATTATAGTAGGTTCAAGGGACTCTGCATTGATTGTGGGTCCACAGAACATTTGTTTAGAAATTGCCCTGTGGCGCCCCTGAGGCATCGGGGAAATGCCAGCTCCTGACCTTAGTCGAGTTAAAGGGTCAGACGATGAGCCAAAATCCCCTGTTATCCACTACTGTTCATCTTAATTTGGCAACCTTACTTGTACTACATGTAGTCATATACTTACCCATGACTGGCATGACAAAGAAGCCAGCCTTGGTTGATTCCGGGGCGGCCAGGCTTTTTATGGATGCAGCCTGGGCAAGGAGACATGATGTCCCCTTCAAACTAAAAGAAGTGGCTTTACCTATGCTGGAGCTGATGGACATCTGCTGGAAGCAGGACCCATTGTAGCTAACACCCTGCCAATTTCTATGAGGATTCATCATCATGAGGAAGCCTCATTTTTTTTATTTGATACAGTCCACCAATTATCCTGTTATACTGGGAAAGCTGTGGCTAGAATAACACAATCCCTTCATAATCTGGGACACTCATTCCCTTTTTCTAGGTTCAGAATACTGTATTACGAACTGTCTTTCCACTTATATGAATGAAGTACAATTTTCAATTCCCCAGTTGGCTAATACTCCTGTACCACAAATACATTGTCTAATACCTGATGAGTATCAGGAATATCAGCAAGTGATTGTAAAAGGCAAACAAAAATATTTACCTCTGCACAGACCTGAGGACTATACATTTGACTTTCTTCCTGATTCTAAAGTTCCATTCAATCGGATGTTTATTCTTTCCCCAGTAGAGAAAGAAGCCCTATGGGCTTACATGTAAGAAAATCTTGCCAACTGACTCATAACAGAGTGTGAGCCAAATTGGCTTGAGTGGTGCCTATTATCTTGTTCATATAAAAGTATGCAACAAATGGAAGATTGCTTTCTGTACACTGTTTGGGCACTTTCAATATCGGATGATGCCTTTTGGGCTGGCTAATGACCTTGCTGTTTTTCAAAGATGTGTGGATCATTTGTGTCTGGGTCTTTAGTTACATACTGGGATCATTTATTTAGATGATATCCTTATATTCTCCGAGCATGAGGAAGATCATCCCCACCATGTCTGTGAGGTGTTAAAACATTTGCAAGAGAATCATCTAAGTGCCAAACCAGAAGAATGCCTTTTCAGGATCAATAAAGTTTCTTATCTAGGATACATTCTATCTGACAAGGGAATTTCTATGGACCGTAAGAGGGTCAAAGCTATCCTGGGCTGGAATGCTCACAATCAGTGAAGGACATACAACATTTTTGGGGATGGCGGAATTTTTACCGGAAGTTCATCCCATCCTTTTCTCATATCATCTTACCGATAACTGCCCTGTTGAAAAATAATGTTCCCTTCCTTTGATCTACACAAGCGTATCTTGCTTTCAGGTGACTGAAACACTTGTTCACTACTACTCCAATACTTTGTAAACCAGAAATCTTCATTCTGGAGACTGATGCATCTGCCTGTGCTGTTGGAGCGGTTTTGAAACAGTTGCAAGATGATGGCATAGAACACCCAGTGGCATATTACTCCACGACCTTGTCGCCTGCAGAAATACACTATTCTGTTTTGGAGTAGGAGGCCTTAGCTATCAAATTGGCTTGTCAAGAGGGGAGAGACTTATTTATGGGTTCTCTAATCCCTACATTAGTCCGTACAGAGCATCGGAACCTACAATAGTTACAGGAATATGAATGCAGAAACTGTCGACAGGCAGGTTTTGCCCATTTCTTTCAGCGTTACGATCTGTTGTTTTCGTATATTCCTGGATCAAAGAACATAATAGCAGACGCATTATCCAGGAGTGTGACACCCACTTTCAAACCTGCTCTAAGTAAACCCAGGATGTTTTCCCCTAAAGCCTTTATCGCTCTTCTGGAAACATTTTTAAAACAAGTAAAGAGTGCCCTAAGTCAGACCATGGTGACTGTACCTTGTGAGCTACAAGTTTCTTGTCTATTGTTCCACAATCAACAGCTGCACTTACTCACCCCAGAATAATAACTAGAAGACATGCAGATGTGCCAGGATACAAGAATAACGGGACATAAAGGCATTCATGCTGCCAATGAATTGACAAATAGATATTTCATTTGGCCTAATCTTGCTAAAGATATTAAATTGTGCCCAGGCTAAGAGTGTCCCAGGAAAACCCATAGAAAAACATACACAATCCACTCTTCCTCCGAAGTCTTGGCATAGAATAGCCACTGACTTCATTTGTGGACTTACCACCATCCAATGGTTATACTGTCATCGTGGTAAACGTCTTTACCTGTTAGCCCATTTTGTACCGTTCAAAAAACGACCTACAGCTGAGGAAATGAGCAATATATTTGTCAACGAGATATTTCGTCTACATGGGTTTCCTCACAACATAGATTCTGACAGAGGAACACAATACATATCCAAATTCTGCTCCGCCTTGTTCAAAGCCTTGAGTATACATCATTCTCTTTCCTCAGGATATCACCCGGAAACCAACGGTTTAACAGAAAAGATCATTCAAACTATTGAACAGTATCTCTGTTGCTTCTCTTCTGCCAAACAAAACACTTGGGTTTTGTTGCTTCCCATCGTGGAACCTATAACAACACACATCCCACGTCCTTGGGTATGAGTTATTTTTTGTGTGCATATGGTTACCACTCTCAGAGCATACCATCATCCTTACCAAATAGTTCTAAAGTACCTTCCGCAGAAGAGCATGTTCGCTCATTTCTCGCTATGCAGAACCTTGCATTGGACAATTTGAAAAAAGCACGACAAGAAACCAAGCGTTTTTCTACTTCCTCAAGTCCTTTTGGACTCAGCTTTGGAATACGATATTGACGCCATATGTGATTCCCGGTATCATCGAAGCAGGCTGCAATACCTGGTAAACTGGAAAGGATATCCAGTTAGCGAGAGATCCTGGGAGAAGGTTCAGCATATAAGCCCCTTTAATTAGTAATTTCCATGGAAACCTGGTGGCACACAGCTTGGCAGGGGGAATGATGCAACAAGTTACCGACATAGACAGAAAGCACACGTATGGTCCATGTGTCATCACGGGAAAACTTCCTCGTCCTCCCCAACATGGGGGATGGCATCAAGTGATTCCACGCTTGTGCCTAGTGACGTTGCCGGACTCATAGCAAAACACTGAGTAGGCAGCTGGAATGGCGTGTTGCAACATTACTCCGAAGCACTGCACTTTGTATGTTTTTCTTCCAATGCCCTCTTGCTTGGCCTCTTGCTTGCCCCATCCAGGTTCCTCACTGGCTCCCTTCCTCTACCTGCTCTCTCTCTTCTGCAATCACGTTCCTCTGTCCCGGAATGGTTTGCCTGCATCTGTTGAATTCTTGATCATATGGATTCCTGTGGATTTCTTCTCCTCTGTGAAGGGATATGCTGTTCCTCTTTGGTGGGTTTTTTACCAGAAAGAGTTTTTCACGCATCTTTTTGGCTATGCATCCACTGGGCAGAGCCAAGATACAGTTCTCATCCCCTGGTCACACTTGGCTGCCCAGGGGACCAGAGGTCGCACTCACCAGAAGACACCTCCGAATAGCAGCAAGGTATGGCGCGATTGTGACAGTTTCTCCTCTGTCTTTCCAAGGAATGCATAGCAGCTCAATAGCTAATTAGGAAGAAATCCATCTATGATGTGGGTACAAATATTAAAACTCAACATATCTCAGTTAGTGATGAGGTGAAAGTCAAGTTAACTTATATAATTCAAAGCGAGGAGACAAGTTTGGTGAACTCATAGCTGTTGTTTGAATTTTCAAGAACTCTGTTAAAACCGATGGTGGTCATCTATGTGGAAACAGTGGCTAAGTTGCCCAAGGGATTCCCACTAATTGAGTGTCTGCCACAATATGCCACCATAACCGTTGTTGTAGAGGAAACTAAGCAGCAGGGATCCACGGATGTCCATGGTGTTTTAGGGTGCCAAGAACCCAAATACATTCTTCCACCAGCTATGGAGTCAGGTTCTCAGCCACTTGAAATTATCACTGCTTGATGTTGGATAGATTGAAGCCAGAGAATCTGGAATGGCAGTTTGTTTCTAAAAAAAAACCTTCTTATTCAGCCTTGCTTACTCTCCATTGTCACCCTGGCCTCTATTTAGGCCATTGTTTGGCTTCTGTGGTTCATATGACGTTTTCGAGGGCATGTGATGTTTGGGTGTTCTTCCTTAACTTGTTTTCAAACATGGCGGTTTGGAAATTCCTGTGTTAAAGGGAAATGTGGTGGCATATCCAATGTTCACTCGCCGGTACTTGAGAAGGTACAATAAGAAATGGGCTCAGAGGAGGCGGTTCCATCGGACAGGGAGTTGGGGTATCCAGAATAAATCAATGAATCCCATCCTTCGACTCATAAAATGTGGAAAATTCACACCTGCTGAAGTCGTCTGCTGGCCTCCTGTACTTAAGTGCGTTCTCGACGATTTTGTGTAATACATTCCACTCTGCCAGCTTCCAAATCATTCTCTCGTCTGGAGAAACGGCCAGGTTAGTCGCTAATATATCTGCTGCGGTATGGATATCAACATAACAAAAAAAAAAAAAATAGAGAACGATTTATATTACTGAAAATAAAGGTGACTCCATCACGCTATGTTGTATTTGTAAAGGATGTTTCAGTTCAGTTTTAAAATATGTGTCCTTTATTGTGAAACCTGCTTGTGTCTTTCATAACGCTCACGCTGCGTTTAAGAGGGAACTTGTAGGCACTGATTATTCGTATGTTATTTGTAAACATATACACTCTGTGATAGTCTGTGTACGTGAACTTTTGATAGTCTCCTTTGTACCAACTAGGGGTGTTGCTAGGTTTGGAAAAGGTCAGGGGCTACTCTGTCAGGACTCGGGGCAAGCTAGCCTTTTGGTTTTAGTACTTGAAGTTCTATCTGGGGCTACAGCTATAGCCCCATCAGCATCACCCCAAGTCCCACAGCTTGTGATCATTTCTTTGTGGTGTGGAGCTATTCAAGGACAAACGCAGAGTTTAAGCTGCTGCTGTTTCAAACTGTTATCAACATATGCGATGTGTTAGATGCATGCTTAAGTTGATGTGGGTTGGTGGTTTATCTTGGTAGCCGGGACTAAACCATGTGTGTTTTATTAGCATTTGGTCAGAGTGTTAGATTGTGTTTCTTACAGCATGTGGCAATGTAGTGCTGACATTGCCCACTGACAATATTTCTAGTTTCACACAACACATACGTAATGTGTGTTTAATGTTAACGTTTCATATATAACATATGGTGTGCCCTTGACAGATCCATTTAATAAACTGGGCTCCTACAGTGTAGTGTGCATGCCCCTTTTTGACAACACACCCACGATGTTTTTTTGTTGTTAAGGGGAATGACAAACTTCATAATGTATTACTTGTTTCGCTTACTTATTTGGCTCAAAGCAAGAGACTGGTTTGGATAAACTCACCCCCTCTTAATAAAACGTGTTGTTTCACAGGAGTTGTTCTTCATTCCATTCTGACATCTGATTCAACATGAAAGCTCTTTATTGTCTTGGAACTCAAGAATGTCTGGCCAAACATTGACTCTCTTTGATCCATTCTCAACAATGTGTAAATGCGTTGGCTACGCTCCAATTTCTCATAGGAACTATGCGAGCACAGTCATGAACAATTACCTTTCCACAAAAATTTGGCTAGGGGTGAGCACAGATGGACATTTCGGATCAAAATGTGTGCTGTATTCAACATAACTCACAGAAAAACAGTAATTGTTTTTTTTGTTTTGCTATATTACTAAAATGGTGATGTTTAGTTTGACCTCTTTGCCAAGAAACATGTTGAAAAATTGGTCTTTGCCTTTCGAAATTGTTACTAGGAATGAAGTAAATTGAGGTAGACGTGGTTATTACTACTAAATATGTTACAGGGAGTGCCTTAATATTTGCTCTCAACTGCACACCCACACAGCAGAAGGGCTCCCATTGGCTGAGAGAGTGAGATTCCCATTGGCTCTCGCTCTGGTAGCCAGTATGGAAGTGCAAAGCGGGCAATTCAAACCAAGATAAGAGGAAGACATGCTGATAGCCAGCAAAGGCAATGGGCCGGAAAAGACAGAGCGGTATGCAGGGACGTCATTTAGGGGTCGCTGTGGTCTCCCTGGCTACCACTAAAAAGAAGAAAAATATAAATTTGTCCGGGGGTGCAGCCCAGCGCCATGTGGCTCTTTGCTTCTGGAGTGGCTGGCTTTCTTGTTCAAGCCTCTTTAAAAAAAAAAATTAAAAAAAAACAGGGGTTGCACTAGTGTAACACTTTCAGCAGTGACTCTAAATAAGAAAGAATAGGAATAACAAATAATTTGTCTTTCTGGAATTTTATACAATAATTGCTGAACTCATTAAAGGTTTATTTCAGGCACACTTCAGGGGGTGAGTAACTGATTTAGTAAGTTCTCAAAAACCTCAACTCAGCCTTTCATTCTTCTGAAGTCGATAAACAAATACCAACACAGTTTGGGTGATATTGTATGTATATGTGTTCTATATAAAGCACTTAAGCTTAAGTGCTGTATAATAACACATCATTATCATTTGGCCACTGTTGTCTGCTTGCATCACGAATTTGGTAATATGGGCCTATACACACTGATCTTAATGATACATATGGTGATCCATTCTTGTATGAAATGTATATCCTAATAGTGATATTGTAACCATATTTTACGTAGTGTACTTAGTAACAATGCTATGTGATGCAACTTCCTGTTCTGTCAAGGGGTGAAAGGTTGTGTTCCATCGTTTCCCGTGATATCACTTCGTGAAGGGGTCAAATGACATCACTTCCTGTGATGTCCGAGGTCAAGGGACGTGGGATGTCAATTCTGTTACCCTGGCATTTTGGTGTGATGACTTCTCTGGCAGAGCACTGTCCGCCACACCCAGGGGCTCCCAAACAAGACTTTCCCTAATCCTGTGTCTCATTGAGCAAACCTAGTTTTCAGAAGACTCAGCACAAAGTGCTGGACAACCCTTTCTTCAATGAGAGCTCAGAACACTCAGTACTATAGACTGCATACAAAAACTGCCCAAGCCCAAGCCTCAAACTTTTATATATGTCCTGCAATTTACAGACATGTCTTTATTAAGGTGAATGTTGTGACCAATCAAAACAAAAGGGTCCATTATTTGCTTAAAATGTTTTCTTATTGAATCACTTTAAGATATGTTTAACATTTAAAATTGTGTGCATTATGCTGTTCCCACAATGCTCTTTGCTTTTATGCAAATCACCAGGATTGGGTTCTATATAGAGATACTGGGGGTCATTACGAGTTTGGAGGTAGCGATGGCGCTATTAGTGCCATGGCTGCCTCCAAACCCGGGTCTGGTCTGACAGAATGGGGATTTACTGGGTCATTCCGACCTTGGAGGACCCGGTAAATCCCCATTCTATAGACCATTCCCCATTCCCATTTGAGCCCCCACAGGGCTCAATGGGAATGGGGAATGTGCTAATTATGGGCCCGTAAATAGCAGGCCCGTCATTAGTGCCCTGGTCCCTTAGCGGGACCAGCAAAGGACATGTGGTCAGACCGCAAGTCCTTTGCGGGTCCCGCTAAGGGACCTTGGAATTGGGCGGTAAGGGTTTAACGGCATCGGCATCATTACCGGTGACCGTTAACCCTTACCGCCCAACTCAGAATGAGGCCCACTGTGTTGCACAACCTGACCAGGGGCTACGACCATTGACCACGCCCCTCTTTCCGAAAGCCCCACCCCTTCTAAGAAGTGATGGTCCTCCCAATAAATGTTTTCCTTTTCCAGCACTGCTGGTAGCTCAGTTCAGGATGTGCTCCCATCTCCCTTGCTTCCGTGTCTGTACAGTGAGTGAGGGAGAGAAGCAGCTGCTCACATCACATTCATGAAAGAAATATTTGCAAAGAAATTATGAGTGACTTATTTATTTAATAGTCTGCGTCATTCATTTACCATGCAATTTTCAACAAAGTCAAAGGGGAAAATGTTCGTGCTTTCGACGTGAAAGCAGCATTTTGTATGAAAGCAATAGCATTGTATTGTAGTCTGTTTAGGAAAAGCTGCTCGTATTATAGACATGAAAGGTGTATTTGTAATAAACGAGAGGGGATTTATTTATTGAACTATGCAGTTTTCGAGGCAGGCGAAGGAGAAACTGCTTTGTTTTCCACATGAAACAATTGCATGTTTGTGTAGCCTGATGGCAATCATTTAATCTGCAGTTTTCCAGTCAGGAAGAGGAAAAGTTGACGTCTCTTCCACTGAAAGCTCATTAGTTTTGCTCTCAGGTGGCACTATTGTGCCATCTTTAAGCCGAATCGAATGCTTTAGAGTACAGACAGAGAGAGATGACATACGAGGAGGGACACAGTGCTCGTAGGTGTTGTTTGGCTATGTACCCACCCATTGTCTGCCCCTGGCAACACTGATCCCTATGCCATTTCCACACACGTCCTGCCCATCCACACCCAAAATACCTCCTCATGGTAGCTCTTTGAGCAGGATTTATCAAGCATTGAAATAAAACAGTGCCTGCCAGGGTTTTTTCAAAGCGGTCTTCTGTAAGATAATGGTTTCATTGGTGCTGACAACATACTATTGCTGTAATAAATATGTCTTTACCATGTATGTCTTCAGCCACTCGATTTATAAGCACTAAGCGTGTCCATTATTTCACACAATTCAGTTTAGTTTTTGTTAGGCAGAATTATATGCAGTACCCTTTGGGAACACCACACACAATTAAGACTACAAGTGACAGTACAAATTCACCTTTGGTACAAGCCTGTACTACACAGTAAAGTGGTAGCGGTGACTGAGCAGCCAGACTTATCTCAAGAGTAAAGTGAGCAGTATCAATAGTTACACAAAGGACAGCAATTACTATGATTCAAACAAACACTGACTCAAGGTTTCTGAGTAAAAGAATACACATTTATTTACACATCAGTTATAAAACATTTCACTAAAGTAAAGCAGTTGAAAAATCACACTCTTAATACACTACACCACACCCAATAGATGCTGGACAAGTTAAGCTCAAAATGAAGCATGAGCAAAATGGCACTCCAGCAATTTAAAAGGGAGGGAAAGACAAAGTTAGGCAAAAATAGCAGCACCAACAGGTAAGTAAGCAGGGCAATCTAGGAAGAGGAACTACAGTGATGGAATCAAATCAAAAAGGCTTGGGGCCAAAGTCTATGGGACAAATGTCTTTTGCTCAAGATCACACAGTTCAGGGTAGTTTGCGGTTAGGTCTTTTCCAAGAGTTCCGGACGAAGTTGGTCAGCAGAAATGTTAGTTTAAAGAGTAGAGAAGGACAAGCCCTTGGATTGGTGAAAGGTTTCACACACCTTCACCGCGGCTGGACGAAACAGCCAACCGGATTTTCACAGTACCTTTAAATGGAGAAGAAGCTGTAGCTGAGGCAGATGTCCCTGGCAGGTCCTGTAGGCTCACGGTTCTTGAAGCGACTGTCGGACTGACATTAAGTAGTAAGACTGGAGGGTCCTGCACTGCCCAGGGATGAAACCAGCAGCAGAGCAAAGCAACAAATAAATGGGGCGCTCCTTAAAACCCAAGCAGGGTCCGTCCTTCCTGGCCATCCGGTTCACTGTAGCTCTCTACAGCAAATTCAACCAGAGGAAGGAGTCCTGGCTTGCAGTTTGGGGAACTGGTTGGTCCCACCATCTCAGGGGAAGAAGATTCCTGGTGGATCTTCTCTGTCGTTGGAGTCTGAAGATTCAGACCTGCAGCAGGGCTTCACCGGGCTGTTCAGTCGTTGTAGGGGTCCTCTTCTGTCAGCTCCTCATCGGTTCTTTCGTTCCAGTGCCAAATCTGCCTTTCCAGACCCAGAGACCTTTTTCATATGCAGTTTTACCCCATTCACAATGCCTGGCTGTCAATCACACAGCAGAGTGGCTGTCCCGCCGGGACAGTCACACCAGCCAATTAGATCAGAGTGTGACATGGGTCTCCAAGGAGACCCTGTGCAGGGAGTCCTAAACCCCTCCCTCACATCATGTCCCCCCCAGACATACAGACGCCTAAGGAGGGCTTCTGTGTAGAAGGCCGCGAAAGGACGGGGAACAAAGGAACCAAACCTGGTTTGGCATGTAAAGTAAAACACAAGACAGACTTTTACAAAAAGAAATGGCGAATAAACCCAGCTGGAACTGTATAAAAACGTATATGGTCTAGTGGGTTTAAGTTTGAGGCTACCAAGATAGCCTAAAACAATACCAAGGTTATTTAAGATAACCGCAGTAGGAAAAATAGGGTAGTTATCACTGCCACCAGCCAAGTCTTAATGAAAAGGGAGCAAAACAGTGCTCCAAGAGAAACAGACAAAAAGGGATAAGTATTAACCCTTTCCAGTACTCTTTGTAAGATAGTTTGTACTAGGTCAGTGGATTTAAAAGACTAATAAAGTCAATGGCATCTTTACATGTTTCTGAGAGACAGTAGTCAGTCTCAGAAAATGGAGTCTGAGTTGGGAAGTCTAAAAGAAAACCCTGTGTCACTGCACTGAAGGTGCTGTGTAACACACAGTAAAACGATGAAGCCTATGAAGTAGATGAGGCTCCACAGTCCATGAACACAAGAAAATGCTGACTACACATAGCAAAACACATGTAAGAGTGGGAAAAAAGGCTCACACTCTTACCGGGTGAAAAAAAAATCCTAGAAATCGAGCAAAGTTGCTGAGGGACTCAGTAGGTAAGGGAAATTTGCCATTCTGGAGAATTCTCCTTAACAGTTGTGGAGCAAGGATTAGAGCATTGTGCTATTTAGGCACCTGGTCTCATATATAATGATTTGCTTCTAGTGGCTAAATTAATGCTATGCTTTATAGATATGACTTAAATTACACAAATCATGAAATAAATATGTAAATCAGCTATATTAACCTATTCCATAAGGCACAGTGTGCTGTGCTGGAGGCAGCACCCCTATCAAAGGGTCCTTTGTGATGCTCTGGGGCAGAATAACTATCATAGAGCACTGTATGCTGTCCCAGAGGCAGTAGCAATGCCATAACGCACTGTATGATGCTCCGGAGGAAGCACCCATACCATGCAGCCCTATATGAAGTGCTGGAAGCAGCAAGTTTGACAAGTGGGCAGACCCTGCTGCCGTGGAGACAGCACCAATGCCAACAGGCACTGTATTCTGCCCTGGAGACAGCAACACTGCCATTGGCTATTGTATGTTGCCTTGGAGGCATCAACTCTGCGATAGGGATCTACATGCTGCCCTGGAGGCAGAAAACGTTCCATATGACACTATGCTGCTCTGGAGAAAGCACCCCACCATAGGGCCCTATAAGATGTTCTGGAAGGAGCACTTTGGACCAGTGGGCAGTGCCTTCTGCCCTGGAGGCAGCAACAATGACATAGGTTACTGCCTTCTGCCCTGGAGGCAGCAGCAATGTCATTGGGTTCCACATGCTGTCCTGGCGTACCACCAGCTCCATAGGATACTATGCTTCTCTGGAGGGAGCACCCCTATTATACGGCCCTATATGATGCTTTGGAAGTAGCACCAGTTCTATAGGACACTATGCTGCTCTGTGGATTGCACCCATACCATATGGCTCTTTATGATGCTCTGGGAGCAGCACATTTGTCCAGTGGGCAGAACTAACTTCCCTGGAGGCAGTGCAAATGCAATAAGACACTATGCTGTCTGGATGCAGCAACAACACCATAGGGTACTGTCTGCTGCTCTGGAGGCAGCAAAACTGCCATAGGACTATATATGATGCCCTAGAAGCAGTACCAGTTCAATAGGACGCTATGTTGCTCTGGAGGCAGAACACCTACCATAGGACCCTAGATGATGCTCTGGAAGCAGCACTGTTGCCCAGTGGGCAGAACCTGATGTGCTGTAGGCAACGCCATGGCCTTAAAGTACTGTATGTTGCCCTGAATGTAGCAAACAGACATAGCTTACTTTATTCTGCCCTGAAGGCAGCAACACTGCTGCAAGGCTCTATTTGCTGCCCTGAAGGCAGCACCACTGCCATAGGACATTATGCTGCTCTGGAGGCAGCACCCGCTGTCTCGGGAGGATAGCTCGTGGGCAACATGCTCACCTTGGAAGCAAGACGACACAGAGCACCACGGGTTCGAACCACAGGTCTGCGCTTCGAAACCTCTTACAGGGTAATTCATAGAATTTCGCAGAAAAGTGTCGCAAGCGTCTGGCGCAGAGTGTCCGCGTGCGATTGTCTGCGCCAGGCACGTGCGCTAAAACCGATTTCCGCGCACAGCATATTCATGGATTCTAGGCTCCCAAACCAGCCGTGGCGCAGAGTATCACAGCGACCCTGCAACAGCGCCAGTAACGCCCCCAAGAACGCCCTCGCGCAAGGAAAAGCCATCAAAATCGCAAAATCATCGCAAAGGGCTGCGCTAACCTTGGACCAGTTTACAGGGCTGCCAAACAAGGAACGCAAAGCGGGTAACGTTCATATCAGGGGTACGCGGGAAGTTTTACACGCGATTAGCCAGGGTACGTGTATTACAGGGGTACGCGGGAAGTTCAACACACGATTGGCCAGGGTACGTGTATTACAGGGGTACGCGTGAAGTTTTACATGCGATTAGCCAGGGCACGTGTATTACAGGGGTACGCAGCAATTATCACACTCGATTTGGCTGGGTACGTGTATTACAGGGGTATACGGGAAGTTTTACACGCGATTTGGCTGGGTACGTGTAAGACAGGGGTGCACGGGAATAATCACACGTGATTTGGCCAGGTACGTGTATTACAGGGGTGCGCGGGAATTATCACACGCAATTTGGCTGGGTACGTGTATTACAGGGGTGCGTGGGAAGTTTAACACGCGATTAGGCTGGGTGGGTCCTCACAGGTGTACCCTGTACACCCTCCACGGCCCCTGCAGGCCGCCCACACCACAGGGGACTACCCTGCACACCTGCTCATGTCCCCCTGCACCCCCACCCCCCAGCAGTGCAGGGGCACCCTCCACCAGGCCCCCACCCATGTCCCCTGTCGCCCCCACCCCCCAGCCACCAGGGGCACCCACCACCAGGCCCCCACTCATGTCTCCCACCACCCCCACCCCCCAGCCACCAGGGGCACCCACCACCAGGCCCGCACCCATGTCTCCCACCACCCCCACCCCCCAGCAGTGCAGGGGCACCCACCACCAGGCCCCCACTCATGTCTCCCACCACCCCCACCCCCCAGCCACCAGGGGCACCCACCACCGGGCCCCCACTCATGTCTCCCACCACCCCCACCCCCCAGCAGTGCAGGGGCAGCCTCCACCAGGCCCCCACCCATGTCTCCCACCACCCCACCCCCCAGCAGTGCAGGGGCAGCCTCCACCAGGCCCGCACCCATGTCTCCCACCACCCCACCCCCAGCAGTGCAGGGGCAGCCTCCACCAGGCCCCCACCCATGTCTCCCACCACCCCCACCTCCCAGCAGTGCAGGGGCACCCACCACCTGGCCCCCACTCATGTCTCCCACCACCCCCACCCCCCAGCCACCAGGGGCACCCACCACCAGGCCCCCACTCATGTCTCCCACCACCCCCACCCCCCAGCAGTGCAGGGGCAGCCTCCACCAGGCCCCCACCCATGTCTCCCACCACCCCACCCCCCAGCAGTGCAGGGGCAGCCTCCACCAGGCCCGCACCCATGTCTCCCACCACCCCACCCCCCAGCAGTGCAGGGGCAGCCTCCACCAGGCCCCCACCCATGTCTCCCACCACCCCCACCCCCCAGCAGTGCAGGGGCACCCACCACCAGGCCCCCACTCATGTCTCCCACCACCCCCACCCCCCAGGGGCACCCACCACCAGGCCCGCACCCATGTCTCCCACCACCCCACCCCCCAGCAGTGCAGGGGCAGCCTCCACCAGGCCCCCACCCATGTCTCCCACCACCCCACCCCCCAGCAGTGCAGGGGCAGCCTCCACCAGGCCCGCACCCATGTCTCCCACCACC
Organism: Ambystoma mexicanum; assembly: GCF_040938575.1. NCBI lineage: Eukaryota > Metazoa > Chordata > Amphibia > Caudata > Ambystomatidae > Ambystoma > Ambystoma mexicanum. The sequence continues at coordinate 974,992,390 of NC_090922.1, forward strand.
CCACCCCCCAGCAGTGCAGGGGCAGCCTCCACCAGGCCCCCACCCATGTCTCCCACCACCCGACCCCCCCAGCAGTGCAGGGGCAGCCTCCACCAGGCCCGCACCCATGTCTCCCACCACCCCACCCCCCAGCAGTGCAGGGGCAGCCTCCACCAGGCCCCCACCCATGTCTCCCACCACCCCCACCCCCCAGCAGTGCAGGGGCACCCACCACCAGGCCCCCACTCATGTCTCCCACCACCCCCACCCCCCAGCCACCAGGGGCACCCACCACCAGGCCCCCACTCATGTCTCCCACCACCCCCACCCCCCAGCAGTGCAGGGGCACCCACCACCATACACCCCACCAACCTGGATGACTCCGTGCCATCTTCCCTCGTTGGGCCCTGTGGGGTCCCAGCTGCCTCTTCTGCTGCTGAGGAGTCCAACTCCGACCTCCGCCTCTTGGACCTCCCCTTGCCAGCTGCGGCCTGGGACGCGGCACCAGACTCCTCACTCCCCGACGAGATCACAACTTGGGAGGGGATCTGGCCCTTGCGTCTCCGGCTGGTGGTGCGACCCCTGCCGCTGTGCTCCACAGCACCTGCTCCGTCCTCTTCATCAGTTGACGGTGCAGACAGGGAGAAAGAAAACACAGGCATCAGGGCACTGTAAAATGGACTCATACACACATGACAGTTATACATGAGTGGCATAGGTAAACCTCAGACATGGCATCACAATCCCCAACACACATGTCATTTCAACTTGCACACATGAGCCATACCACAGCCATGATGCAACAGCCAGCACCATCCATTCACATACAACAGCATGTGCAGCCAAAGGTCATCCACACATCACATGCAACATAGGGAGTACACTACACATGCACACACAACACCAAACCTGCATGCATGTGTACACCTCGCCAACTGTCGCAGTGTCTCCATCGACATCCATGTCACACCTGACAATCATTCCTCCACATCCTGTGCCATGCAAGCCCACACACACAAGCACCATCCATGTGTCACACATGAGACCCCTCGCATGTGTCACCCTCACAGCCCTGTACACCCCCCCTACTTGGCCACATAAAAATACATGTTCAACCTGCACACTCCTGGCACACCACCACACGCACAACTTACTATCAGTATGCATGTACACTTACCGCTCGACTCCAGACGGGTCTGCTTCTCAAGGACATGGATGTGGAGCGCAGGGGGTATGCGTTCCAGGACCCTCATCTGATCTTCCGACAAGTGGCCCCGCCCGCCCCTTAGCATCTGCTGCCATCATGAGGCGCCGGGCCTTGTTGAGGGTGCTGGACCTGAAGTCCTCCCAGCGCTTCCTGACACATTAGTAGTCGCGGACTGCCACCTCCTCCGCGTTGATGGCAGTCACGACGTCCATCGGCGCGCAACCTTCCGAAGAGGGCATCATACTGCCCCACGACATGCTCCACCAGGACAACATCTTCCCTGGCACTGAAGCTGGTGCCCCTCTGCCTCCTTGGCCGGGGGTTGCCACTGGTGCCAGATGTCGTAGTGCCCGACATGGCAACCCCAGAGGCAGGAGTGGGTGGGCAACTGGGTCCTGGTGCTGGGCTGTGGGGTGACAGTCGGGAGCCTTTGGTTCCAGCAGGGGTGGTCACAGCAACAGCACCCCTGGCTGATGTGCAGGCAGCAAATGGCAGGGCACGTGGCCAGCAGGCAGTCAGGCAGCAGCAGATGGCAGGTGGGAGCGTGCTCAGGGCTCTGGGGGGCAGTAATTTGGCCTCCTGGGCAGGAGCGTGGTCTTTCGTGTGTGAATGCGTGGAAAGCCTGATAGGGAGTGATTTTGCACGTGAAAATCCCACACGTCTGCGTGTGAATCGAAGAAAGGCCCTTAGGGCGTAAACCCATCAACAGCATATGCGCGTCCATGAAGTCACGTGCACGTGCAGGAAAATGTTGCGTGACACGTCCGAGTGTCAAAGCGTGTGATTGGAGAAAATAGACCTACACGCAGAAGTCACAAAGCATGTAAATGGTTAAAATGGACCTACACACAGAAGTGACAAAGCGTGTGATTGGTGAATATGGATCTACACGCAGAAGTGACAAAGCGTGTGATTGGTGAAAATGGATCTACACGCAGAAGTGACAAAGCGTGTGATTGGTGAAAATGGGCCTAGCACGTACACGCCGCGTAAGTGACGCTGTACGTGTGGGCCTGTATATAAGGTACGTGTAGAACACCATTTCCTTGTACGTGCTTTTCGTGGAGAGCGAGTGGGTGAATTCTGTACTTCTTGTCGTTTCACACGCGATTTACTTCACGGCGTTTCCAGTTCGTACTCCCTGTTACCTCTGACAGCTTTTTCTCTTTTTTCTCTCGTACTGGTTTACCTGGGCCTGTTCCCTCAAACAGTGTCCCCTTCTACTGTTGTCCTGTCTCCTCAGACAGTGTACATATCTTCTTTTGGCGGGGGTGTTGCCAACCAAACGCGCTCATTTTTCACGCTCTTTTACCTGGCAGACGGTGAGTCACGCACGTATCTAACTTCTGTGCTTGCCCCGTGTGTAGCCTACCCCTTCAGAGGTAATCCTAGGCTGCGTGTGACACGCATACGTTCATTCTTGTGTTACTGGGTGCCACAGCGTAGTGCAGGTTTTTCTTTCTGCACACGTGGTCTAGGAGGGGTTGCGTGCACGTCATCTCCCTTTTTTGGGCCTCCTGTGCGTTGCGTGACCCGTCATCTTTCCCCAGGGGTTACAATCAGCCTTGCTAGAGCACTAGGGTACAATTACCATCTGGTACCCAACCCCTTTGACCCCCAATTGGCCAGGACTATAGTCTACAGCCACTCCCATACGCACATTAATATCAGTGCCATGGCTGGGAGGCGAGGATTCCGTAAGGGTGGCAAAGGTGGAAGAGCCACAAGTGGTGGCCGTGGTGGATCCGGTAGGGGACGTGGTCGTAACTTGCAGGGTGAGCCTGTCCCCCCATGTGCGGAGGACCAGTCAAGGGCACCCATTATTCCCCCCCCCCTGCCGTTGAGGCTGATGTGGCTGACACCATCCATGCTCAGCCCTTGTTGGACCAGCCCATTGTGGCACCATACCTGGCTGACTCCATGGCTGACTTCCAGGTCAGCAGGGCTACCACACGTGCGCTGGTGCACGTTGATGCCATCATGCCACGTGGATCTGGGGCAGCAAGGTCATCTGCTGCCCCAAGTAGGCAGGGCGGAGAGGCTGCAGGGGCAGCTGCGGCTCCATCCACCCCAGCTCTCACACACCCAGCCAGGACAGTGTCCGTCCTAGTCCATTCTGCTGACATTCCCCATGACACCATTACACTTGAGCCAATGCCTGCACCAACTCCCATGCTGAGTGTGCAATCCCACACACCTGATACAGAGCCCACCAGGGCTCCTGCCCCTAGTGTCCAGAGCGGCGCAGGACACTCAGGATCACCACCACCTTCCAAGCGGAAGAGGAAGAGTGCTCGTCCGGCACAGGCTGATGCCCCAGACACGGCTACACAGTCCGGTCCGTCGAGGAAGCCCAGCTTCACGGATGACGAACTGAATGCACTTGTCGAGTATGTGTCCGGACATGATAACGAGATGGTCATTGTTGCAGGATCAAAGACCACACCTGCACAACGCCAGGCACACTGGCAGACAGTTGCGGACATCGTAATTGCCTTTTGAATCGTGAGGCGCACAGCCAATGATTGCTACAAGCGCTGGAATGACCTAAAGCGCAGGGCAAAGAAGAAGCTGGCCTCAAGTCATGCCACAACTCTAGTGACTGGAGGTGGGTCTCCAGTAGAAGACATGGAACTCACTCCACATGAGTCAGTCGCTGGGACCTACGTCACGGAGGAACAGATCCAAGGCATGGGTGATCTGCCTGATTACGAGGCATTGTCCGGTGAGTGCACATGCATGTGTGTGTCATCCATGTGCATGGTGTGTGTGTGAGGGCATTTGTTTGTGTGCCAGGTGAGAGTGTGTGCGCCTGAGTCGAATGTGTCAGCCATGTGCTTCATGCAATACATCCTGCACAGCTGCAATTGGCCATTGCAGTATCCCTTCTGCCAACAGTAGACATCTAGCCCAACAGCACCCCAGTTGCCCTTGAAGTGTCACCTTGCCACAACATTGTTGCTTATTTTCCTATGTTCAATCAGACAGATTGTATGCATTCCACCACTTATACTAGGCATTCCTCAGTCCTCTAGTCACATGTCTGGCATGGCCATGGTAAAGTGGAGTGACTTTGTTACCTGGATATCATATGTTCACACATGTCCCTGTGCAATTGGACCATTTTGGACTGGCAGCTCCAGGTGATACAGCAGACCTGTTTCAATTAGAAAAGCTATTGCATGTGGGAACTGGACAGAATGAATAAGTGCTGCCCTCCTCTCCATCTACACTCAATAGCAATGGCACATGCCATCTATGTGATGGCATGTGTGTGTCACCTGGCAATCACAGGGCAATGTGTGATGCCACTGCCAGGCAGCATGCAGAAAATGTGTTCATCTTCCATCTTTGTGTAATGAGTGTGGGCCATTTGCCTGCCCTTCATACGCAGTGAGGGTGCATGCATGGGAGGGTCTTAGTCATGTGGGACATGTGTCAATCAAGTACTGGTTCTCTTGCTTCTCAGCCCTCATTGTGTGCCATGGTGCTAATGCGGGTTTCCATTTCTTTGTTATTATGTCATTGCAGGGGAAGACGCACCTGATACTGCTGGGGTTGTGGAGATGGTGCAGAGCCAGGAGGGGTCCGAGGGCCGACCAACCACCAGTGAGGGACGTGGTGTGGTGGTGGGTGAAAACCCACAAGTGCTACAGGTTGTGCTCTCAAGGGGTGTCTCTGGCTGCACCTCCCCCGAGCTGTACTCAGCTGTTGACTCGGATGATGAGACCTACGTGCCGTCGCAGGTGAGTGTTCCAGGGAGGGAATCTGTTCTGTCCCACCCACCTGCACCAGGGTCAGAACCCTCAATGGGGATGTCAGTGTTGGCAGCTAGGCCTTTGGTGGTTACGGATGCAGGGTCACACTCCGCGACATCTGATCCTGTTCCTGGGCCAGCAGATCAGAGGGGGAATGCAGTCCTGCAGCCTCAGGCAGTGCCGGCACAGCAAGGCGCAGTCCGCCTTGCCCAGACAGGTGTGGTGCCCGCCGACGTGGTGGCCGTACGCCACCTGGCAATACCGCATGGGAGCAATCCATTTACGGTATGGCTACCCAACACTGCCAGTCACACAGAGAGGACATGTTGGCGTCCAACAGGGACAGGCGGGCGGCACTGGCGACTCTGCAGGAGGCCATCTCCATAGAGTCCCAGGGCCACAGGGAAGCCCTGAGGCAGGAGCTACATCAACTCAGGACGACTCTAGTTGAGCTTGAGGCTTCAACACACCAAAGGACAGAACAGCAGCTGGAGCGTCTCACCCGTACGCTCTCAGCTGAGATGCAAGCAACGAGGGCGGAGGTCCGGGCATCCCGTGAGTTGTTGCATGGGGACCTCCGCACCCTCATCCTCCAGAACGAGACCTACCACACCCGCATGCTTGCAGCCATGGAGGAACAGAGTAGGGCCTTGCGTGGGCTGCCTCCCATAGTGCAACCACCTCCGGATGCAGCTGCACAGGGTGATAATAGCGACAGCAGTGATACTCCCACAATAGGGTAGCCGTGTGGGCCATGAGCCCATGGAGGTGTTTTTTTTTCCCAGGATCCACACAGGTGGTTTCTGGTGTGCACCCTGACCTCAGACCTCCTGGGTGGCCTCCCCAACCCCCCGGGGCCCTTTAATGGCCATTTTTTATTTTTTTTTATTTTTATTTTTATATTTATTTTTATATTTTTCCCAATTTTTTTGGGACAATTTGTTGGCTTCCGTGGTTCCTGTGGGCATACGCTGCATTGTGGCTGGGCACATGCAGGCTTGTCATGTATTAGGTTCAGATGCCTGGGTTTGAGTCACACACACCCCTCCTGCTTCCCGTTTCCATGGGCTTGCAAAGGGTGTGCCCAAGTGACATTGAAGTACATGGTGACATTGGACTCCCACTACATGTGTGGGTAGTCTAGTCAATACTGTGTATACATTCCTAGTGCATATTGCTGTTGTGTTGTACACTGCATGTTGCATTGATGTGTAACTCATCATCTGTGTCTGCCTCCCAATTTGCAGGTCCCTTCCTCATGTCTACACAAGGCCCTCTAGTCTGGAGATGGGGTCCTTGTTGGCAGCATTGCACCTACAACTCTACATGGCACCAACACTGTTCAGTTGGAAGTGGTGGGAGTGCAGGCATATCCAGGTGGTGAGACAACTGATTTATTACATTACTGAAGTCATGTTAATGGTAGTACCTGCTCAAGTTTGTTGTTGGTCCTGCATTACAGTGAGTATTTCAGGTGTAGGAAGTTTCAATTGGGGACACTGTACATTGCAACACTTGTCATGTTGTGGGGATTACTTTGTTTACCTGCACATAGCATGACATGGCACGGTGTGTTGTGTGGCGGTGCTGGGGATGGGTTGGGTGACATGGCACTGTCCTCTTGTTGCATTTAGCAAGTGGGTATTCATTTTGGCTGCTTGAATGTGTTTCTTCACAAAACTGCATTGGTGTTGTGTGTGGGTAGGGATGCACACATTGTAACACTTCCAGGTGAACAATCTCAGGCTGATATGCTTTTCACGGTTGAATCTCCAGACATTCAGGATCAGTGTCAGGTTGAGTCATCATTGACTGTCAGATGGAATGTGCCAGGCCAGTGTGCACTCCACAGGGGAGTGAATACTATGTGAAGTAATTAGCCACTAACTGTGTACGGGCTGCCTCCCCCCGTGCCCTTTCCCCTCCCATGCGCAGCGGCTGTGCATGTGGTTGGGGATGTGGGGCCACCACCATGTCCACGGGCAGGCCCCGGCGTGTTGCAACGTTGTGCAGGACACATGCTGCCACTATGATCCTGCACACTACTGGGGGAGCGTATAACAGCTGCCCGCCAGAACGGTCAAGGGAGCGAAAGCGTGACTTTAGCACTCCGAATGTGCGCTCCACTATGCCCCGGGTTGTAATGTGGGCTGTGTTATATCTTACCTGGGGTGGCGTGGTGGGGTTCCGAATTGGCGTCATCATGTGGGGGCTGAGAGGGTAGGCACTGTCCCCTGTGGAGGTGGTGATTGGTATCATTGGTTGGGTTGTGACCTTGCTCAGTATCCAACATGCATGCATGTGCAGTGGCATACATACTCACCAAGCAGCCATGTATCGCCATGCCGCGCAGCATCTATGTCCCGGCATAGGGTGGACATTCGGTAAATGAAGCTGTCGTGGGTGGACCCGGGATAGTTGGCATATACTGAGGTGATGATTCCCTTGGCATTACATACTACCTGCACGTTGATGGAATGCCAGTGCTTGCGGTTCCTATAGATGTGCTCAGATGCCCTGGGGGGACGTAGAGCCACATGGGTGCAGTCGATGGCACCTAGCACTTTGGGGAATCGTGCCACACCGTAAAAATCCTGGGCCGCAGCATGCCTTTCTGCAGGTGTTCTGGGCAGGTATATGTGCCTGCGGACTGATGGGCGTGCAGTGATGATGTCCAAGACCTGGTGTAGGCAGCGTGACTGGGTGGCCTGTGACACCCCACCCACTATGGCACTTGTCCGCTGAAATGATCCAGTGGCTAAGAAGTGCAGTACATTGAGGACCTTCTCCAGGGGGCTGAGTGCTTGGGAGCACAGGGTGGGTGATGTGAGGTCATCCTCCCACTCACTCACCAGGTCCAGTATTATGTGTGGTGGAAACCTGTACCTTCCATACACCTGGTCATCAGGCATCCCGAACAGGCTTGTTCTGGGTGTGAATATTCTGGCCCTGACTCTCCTCCTCCTCCTCCTTTGGTAGCGCACTGCCACTGCTGCTAGGAACAGTATGTTCATCCTGGCATCTGGCTTGTCATTTGATAAGTGCGCAAATTAATGCTTTGCGCGTGTACTAGGCGAGCGTGTGACCCGCGCACCCCTGGAATCTAGTTCCCAGTCCAATAGCGTGTGGAATTTCCCACGCACCACGGGATACAGGTGCGCTGAAGTACTTGCGTGTGTAAGTGCCCGCGCACCCCTGAAATACATGTACATAGGCCAATCGCGTGTAAGCGCACTTTTGTCCAATTACACGCGATGACACTAGGACGTGCAGTATTTTCACGTGTGCTCCGTCATCACGTGCTGAGTGGGGAACACCCGTGCGGGGCACGTCACAGACGCGCTTACGCGCTGAGGGACTCTGGTCCAATAGAATCGCGTATGCGTGCTGACGCGCTTACGCGCTAAGGGCCTTTCCTCGGATTTCACGCTGACGTGCAGGATTTTCACGTGCCAAATCACTCCGTATCAAGCTGGCCACCCGAAAACACACGGAAGACCACGCTCCTGCCCAGAAGGCCGAGTTACTGCCCCCCAGTGCCCTGAGCAGCCTCCCACGTGCCATCTGCTGCTGCCTGCCTGCCTGCCTGCCTGCTGCCACCGTGCCCTGCCATTTGGTGCCTGCACATCAGCCATCTGCAGGGGTCCAGTTGCTGTGTCCACCCCTGCTGGAACTGACGACTCCCAACTGGGATTACATCGCTCCACAGCCCAGCCCCAGGACCCAGTTGCCCACCCACACCTGCCTCTGGGGTTGCCATGTCGGGCACTTCCACATCTGGCACCAGTGGCAACCCCAGGCCAGAGGGGCAGAGGGGCACCAGCTTCACTGCCACCAAAGTTGGTGTCCTGGTGGAGCATGTCCTGGGGCAGTATGATGCCCTCTTTGGATCGTCCCGCGCCAGCAAGGAAGGACGGGAGAGGATCTGGGCCGACTGTGTGGTTGCCATCAACGCGGAGGGGGAGGCAACCCGCAACGTCCAGAAGATCAAGAAGCGCTGGGAGGACTTGAGGTCCAGGACCCTTGTGAAGGCCCGGCGCCTCGTGGAGGGGGGCCGGGGCCACATGAGTTCCATCCAGAAGAGGGTCCTGGAACGCGTACGCCCAGCGCTCCACGCCCAGATCCTTGAGACGGAGGCCCGTCTGGAGTTGAGCGGTAAGTGTCCAAGCATTACTGTGTGAGACAGGGCATGTTGCGGTGTGCTGGTTCTATGATACTTGCCTGTATGTGTGCCATAGGCCATGTATGCATGTATGTGTGCAGGGACATCATGGTAATGCATGTGCGACCAGTGATGTGTGACCCACGTGGTTGTTGCATGTGTCCAAATGCGGCATGGGGAGCCCTATGCAGATTTTGAACATGAGAGCATGCCAGTCTCTGTACCTGAACATGGGTGGGGGTGAGGGATGGGTGCTGATGCCAGGTACATATATGGTAGCCATGTCTGTGTGCCTGACCTGCGTGTCTGTGACTTGTGCATGCCATGGATGCATGACACATGTGTGTGACAATGCACAGATTCAGTGAAGCAGCCAATTTACCCTTGTTTTGGCTGTGTTTGGTGTGTTTGGGGCCAGATGGATGTGACTGAGGTGAAGTGTGTGCATGTGATATGCATGAGCCATGATGCATGTGAGTTGCATATCATTGAATGTTTCAAGAGTCCATTGGACATGCATGGAAATATCCATGGCATGCAGCATGCCTGTTACTGTGTGTGTTTTGCCTGGACTGACCCATGTGTTGTGGAGGGACATGATGGAAGTGTACTTTGACAGTGGTGCTCATCTGCTATTGCTTCCTGTCTAGGGGACCATTGTGCAGTACCCTGATGCTTGTGTTCTTTGTCTCCCTCTACGCAGCGGCTAGTGAAGAAGAGGGCGGAGACGGCGCTGTGGAGCAAGGCGGCGGGGATGCACCCACGGCTGCAGCGGAAGGGGTGGGTGAGCCCCCACAGGGGCCTGCTACGGCGGGAGACGGTGAGGAGCCATCCAGGTTGGTGGTTTGCACAGAGGAGGAGGAGGCCGCCACTGGGGCACACATGGGGCCTGGTGGGGGCATCCCTGCTGGTGCAAGTGGTGCAGTCCAGGGGCAGGAGGCAACACAGGTCACCGTGGAGGGGCCTGTGCATGTCGCTGTCCCTGACCCTGTGAGTGCACCACCATGCACCAGCAGGGATGCCCCGTCCCAGGCCCGTCCGCAGGTAGTGGGGATGTCCATGTCACCTGACTCCCCTCCACCTGCGGACGTGGGAACCCCTCGCCGTGTGGAGAAGGTCCTGATTGGGGTCGCGATGCGCACGGCTGTGATTCGTGATGCCGTGCGTGCTTCCCGGGAGGAGCACGCACGTCATCACGAAGTGCACCGTGCCGACGTGGCCCAATTGGGATCGGCCATGTTCGGGGGTTTCCTGCATGTGTTGGCCAATGTGGCGGCCCTCTCCTCCTCTGTGCAGGCTATCCACCAGTCGTTCTCCTTGCCGTCTTCCGGGCCAGATGCCACCAGGGCCCCCTGTGGACCTGCCCCGACCAATGCAGCCAGCTCGGTGGGGATTCCATCCCTGCCACAGTTGGGAGTCGGAGGTCCAGCAGGGGTGGACAACACTGCAACTGGACCCCAGCAGATGGAAGATGTGACAGCATCATCAGGCAGGGCACGTGCACGACGGCGTCGGTGGTTTCCATCAGCCTGGATGCCGTCGTGCTGGCAGAGGCAGTGGCGTCGGAGGCAGCAGCGGGCTCGACGTGGGAGGCATCATGGCTCGGGGCCATCAAGATCAGAGGGGCAGCCATCGGCCGGAGGGCAGGGCAACCCTGGGATGGTGGTGTCTTCCGTGTGGGAGGAGTTGGTCCAGCGGATAGGTGCGGAGCGGCAGCGGGCGGAAGAGGAGCGGCCCGCCATGGTCAGGGCGGAGTTCTCCATGCGTCGGACATTGAGGCGGGCTGAGTGCCTCGAGGAAGCTCGCAGGGAGTTTGAGCTGAACATGGGGTTATCCCTGCGAGACCTCGGGGCCAGGACAGAGTCCCGCCTCCAGGACATCGACATGGAGTTCGATGATGCCCTGGCCAGCAACATCAACAAGTGAGCCGCAGGACTTGCCCGCTGCCTTTGTATATAGTTATTTAGTTAGTTAGTGTTAGGTTTCCTTTATTTTGTTTTATTATTTTGGACCGCTCGGACAATGGCCACTTTTTTGTATATATTTTTTAGATTAGGTAGTAGTAGGTTTCATTTATGGTGTTGGGCTCATGGACCCTGGAAGATTCCTGTATATAGTTTGCTTTTTGTAGATACTTCTTTTTCATTTCTTATTGTGTTCACCATGACGAAATGGTTTTTCATTTTTTTTTCATACTACATGATATTGCTTTGGACGACAATTTTTTTTTATTCCTTTGTTTTTTTGATTATGACTTTTGTTCTCGGACATGGACCATTAATTTGCTTATCCACATAGTTGTATGTTTGATTTGTTTACTTATTTTTAATCTATAATAGATTTTTTATTTTTACTTTCACTTGTGTTATTTTCTCATTGGTTTCATACATGTCATGATATGTGTTTTGACATTCACTTGCACCCATTGTGCATGTGTGTGTGTCGGGCATGTGTCCATTTACATTGTTGCCATTGGGGTTGTATCATGTAATTGCATTCACTATGTGGGTGGATGCTATCCTTGCCTGGGTGTTTGTGCTGGGTATGCTGCCCATTACTGCCATGATTGTGTATCGTCAGGACCTGGGGCCAGGGGGACATGTGTGGGTGCCTGGTGGAGGTTGCCCCTGCACTGCTGGGGGGTGGGGGTGGTGGGAGACATGAGTGGGGGCCTGGTGGAGGTTTCCCCCTGGATGGTGGGGGTGGGGGTGATAGGGGACATGAGTGGGGGCCTGGTGGAGGTTGCCCCTGCACTGCTGGGGGGTGGGGGTGGTGGGAGACATGAGTGGGGGCCTGGTGGAGGTTGCCCCTGGATGGTGGGGGGTGGGGGTGGTGGGAGACATGAATGGGGGCCTGGTGGAGGCTGCCCCTGGATGTTGGCGGGTGGGGGTGATAGGGGACATGAGTGGGGGCCTGGTGGAGGGTGCCCCTGGATGGTGGGTGGTGGGGGTGATAGGGGACATGAGTGGGGGCCTGGTGGAGGTTGCCCCTGCACTGCTGGGGGGTGGGGGTGGTGGGAGACATGAGTGGGGCCTGGTGGAGGCTGACCCTGCACTGCTGGGGGGTGGGGGTGGTGGGAGACATGGGTGGGGGCCTGGTGGAGGGTGCCCCTGGATGGTGGGGGGTGGGGGTGGTGGGAGACATGAGTGGGGGCCTGGTGGAGGCTGCCCCTGGATGGTGGGGGGTGGGGGTGATAGGGGACATGAGTGGGGGCCTGGTGGAGGGTGCCCCTGGATGGTGGGGGGTGGGGGTGATAGGGGACATGAGTGGGGGCCTGGTGGAGGTTGCCCCTGCACTGCTGGGGGGTGGGGGTGGTGGGAGACATGAGTGGGGGCCTGGTGGAGGCTGACCCTGGATGGTGGGGGGTGGGGTGGTGGGAGACATGAGTGGGGGCCTGGTGGAGGCTGCCCCTGGATGGTGGGGGGTGGGAGTGATAGGGGACATGAGTGGGGCCCTGGTGGAGGGTGCCCCTGGATGGTGGGGGGTGGGGGTGATAGGGGACATGAGTGGGGGCCTGGTGGAGGTTGCCCCTGCACTGCTGGGGGGTGGGAGTGGTGGGAGACATGAGTGGGGGCCTGGTGGAGGTTGCCCCTGGATGGTGGGGGGTGGGGGTGATAGGGGACATGAGTGGGGGCCTGGTGGAGGTTGCCCCTGCACTGCTGGGGGGTGGGGGTGGTGGGAGACATGAGTGGGGGCCTGGTGGAGGTTGCCCCTGGATGGTGGGGGGTGGGGGTGGTGGGAGACATGAGTGGGGGCCTGGTGGAGGCTGCCCCTGGATGGTGGGGGTGGGGGTGATAGGGGACATGAGTGGGGGCCTGGTGGAGGGTGCCCCTGGATGGTGGGTGGTGGGGGTGATAGGGGACATGAGTGGGGGCCTGGTGGAGGTTGCCCCTGCACTGCTGGGGGGTGGGGGTGGTGGGAGACATGAGTGGGGGCCTGGTGGAGGCTGACCCTGCACTGCTGGGGGGTGGGGGTGGTGGGAGACATGGGTGGGGGCCTGGTGGAGGGTGCCCCTGGATGGTGGGGGGTGGGGGTGATAGGGGACATGAGTGGGGGCCTGGTGGAGGGTGCCCCTGGATGGTGGGGGGTGGGGGTGATAGGGGACATGAGTGGGGGCCTGGTGGAGGTTGCCCCTGCACTGCTGGGGGGTGGGGGTGGTGGGAGACATGAGTGGGGGCCTGGTGGAGGCTGACCCTGGATGGTGGAGGGTTGGGGGGGTGGGAGACATGAGTGGGGGCCTGGTGGAGGCTGCCCCTGGATGGTGGGGGGTGGGGGTGATAGGGGACATGAGTGGGGGCCTGGTGGAGGGTGCCCCTGGATGGTGGGGGTGATAGGGGACATGAGTGGGGGCCTGGTGGAGGTTGCCCCTGCACTGTTGGGGGGTGGGGGTGGTGGGAGACATGAGTGGGGGCCTGTGGAGGCTGACCCTGCACTGCTGGGGGGTGGGGGTGGTGGGAGACATGGGTGGGGACCTGGTGGAGGCTGACCCTGGATGGTGGGGGGTGGGGGTGGTGGGAGACATGAGTGGGGGCCTGGTGGAGGCTGACCCTGGATGGTGGGGGGTGGGGGTGGTGGGGGACATGAGTGGGGGCCTGGTGGAGGGTGCCCCTGGATGGTGGGGGGTGGGGGTGATAGGGGACATGAGTGGGGGCCTCGTGGAGGTTGCCCCTGCACTGCTGGGGGGTGGGGGTGGTGGGAGACATGAGTGGGGGCCTGGTGGAGGCTGACCCTGCACTGCTGGGGGGTGGGGGTGGTGGGAGACATGGGTGGGGGCCTGGTGGAGGCTGACCCTGGATGGTGGGGGGTGGGGGTGGTGGGAGACATGAGTGGGGGCCTGGTGGAGGCTGACCCTGGATGGTAGGGGGTGGGGGTGGTGGGAGACATGAGTGGGGGCCTGGTGGAGGGTGCCCCTGGATGGTGGGGGGTGGGGGTGATAGGGGACATGAGTGGGGGCCTGGTGGAGGTTGCCCCTGCACTGCTGGGGGGTGGGGGTGGTGGGAGACATGAGTGGGGGCCTGGTGGAGGCTGACCCTGCACTGCTGGGGGGTGGGGGTGGTGGGAGACATGGGTGGGGGCCTGGTGGAGGCTGACCCTGGATGGTGGGGGTGGTGGGAGACATGAGTGGGGGCCTGGTGGAGGCTGACCCTGGATGGTAGGGGGTGGGGGTGGTGGGAGACATGAGTGGGGGCCTGGTGGAGGCTGACCCTGGATGGTGGGGGGTGGGGTGGTGGGAGACATGGGTGGGGGCCTGGTGGAGGCTGCCCCTGCACTGCTGGGGGGTGGGGGTGCAAGGGGACATGAGCAGGTGTGCAGGGTAGTCCCCTGTTTTGTGGGCTGCCTGCAGGGGCCGTGGAGGGTGTACAGGGAACACCTGTGAGGACCCACCCAGCCTAATCGCGTGTGTAACTTCCCACGCACCCCTGTAATACACGTACCAAACCAAATCGCGTGTGATAATTCCCGCGCACCCCTGAAATACACGCACCCAGGCTATTCGCGTGTGGAAATTCCCGCGCACCCCTGAAATACACGTACCCTGCTGTAATCGCGTGTGGGACTTCCCGCGCACCCCTGAAATACACGCGCCCAGCCTATTCGCGTGTGGAAATTCTCGCGCACCCCTGAAATACACGTACCCTGCTGTAATCGCGTGTGGAACTTCCCGCGCACCCCTGAAATACACGCGCCCAGGCTATTCGCGTGTGGAAATTCCCGCGCACCCCTGAAATACACGCACCCAGGCTATTCGCGTGTGGAACTTCCCGCGCACCCCTGAAATACACGCGCCCAGGCTATTCGCGTGTGGAAATTCCAGCGCACCCCTGAAATACACGCACCCAGGCTATTCGCGTGTGGAAATTCCCGCGCACCCCTGAAATACACGCGCCCAGGCTATTCGCGTGTGGAACTTCCCGCAAACCCCTGAAATACACGCGCCCAGGCTATTCGCGTGTGGAAATTCCCGCGCACCCCTGAAATACACGCGCCCAGCCTATTCGCGTGTGGAAGTTCCCGCGCACCCTTGAAATACACGTACCCTGCTGTAATCGCGTGTGGGACTTCCCGCGCACCCCTGAAATACACGTACCCTGCTGTAATCGCGTGTGGGACTTCCCGCGCACCCCTGAAATACACGTACCCTGATGGAATGGCGTGTGGAACTTGCCGCGCACCCCTGAAATACACCTACCCTGATGGAATAGCGTGTGGACCTTCCTGCGCACCCCTGAAATCCACGTACCCGGCCAAATCGCGTGTGAGACTTCCCGCGCACCCCGGTATACACACACACGTATTTTTTGTCAGCGTGTCCGTGTTTGTGGGTACCCCTTTGCACGTCATTTGTCCTGGAGGGCCACAGTATAGGACATTCATCATGGCAGTATATGGGTGCTATTTGTTGGCGCACCTTTTGGCGCACATTTCTTACAGCCGCAGAGACGCTACCGCCTGCTTTCTTGTGGCGGTCGTGTTTGTGCCTGTGCGCTGGTTTGAGCGTGCGCTTTTTTGCCCTGTTCTATTCCATGAATACGTGTTGTAGGCGAGCGTGTGGGCGTTCCGCGCACTTGTGCCCTGTGCTTCCCCCGTGACGCCCACGTTTTTGCAAGTTGTTCCCCATTCCGAGTGTTACGCCCGTGTTCCGCCTACTTTTGTTGCGTGCGCCGCGCTATGTGCGAATTTCGCTGTGACCTGGCGCACGCTGTTAGATGGCCTGTGCGCCAACGTGCGCGGCGCCCTTTTTATCGCACATCCGCTGGTTTTCTCGCGCACGGACTTCCATGAATCGACGTGCGCTGCTTTTCGTGTGATTTTCGCACTTGCACTGCGATTTTCGCTGTTCCTCTGCGATTCGCACGTTTTTGCCCATTTGCGCCGCGCTAATTATTCCATGAATCAGCCTGTTAGTATTAAGTGCATTATAAATAACCTATCATTTAATACGACTATATATGATACTCTGGAAGCAGCACTTTAGACCAGTGGGCATAACCTGCTTCCATGGGGGCTATGCCAATTCCATAGGGCACTGTATTCTGCCCTCAAGGCAGCAACACTGCCATAAGGCACAGCCTGCTGCCGTAGAGGTTGCACTAGGTCCATAGTACAACATACTGCTATGAAGGTAGCACTCCTAGCATAGGGCTCTATGATGCTCTGGAAGAACCACCTTCGACTAATGGGTAGAATCTGCTGCATTGGAGGCAGCAGCAGTTCCATAAAGTACTCTATACTGCCCTGCCAAATGATACTGTATGCTGTCTTGGAGGAAGCAACACTGTGAAAGGGCTTCATATGGTTTCCTGGAAGCAGCACCCGTTCAATAGGACACTATGCTGCTCTGGAGCCAGCACCCCTACCAAAGGGCTCTATATTTATTTATGTATTTATTTATTTGAATTTGTAAAGCGCCCACTGCCCTCGAGCATCGTGGCACTGTTAAGAATGCTTGCTTAGTTACATAAGTGCAGTTAGAAGGCATACATACATAGATGATAGCTTCAGACAATTACACTAAGAGTGTAACAGTGATTACATAGATTGGTGGGCAAGTATATGGTGCCAGCCACATCTTACACAGCAGCAGCTACCTTTGACCAGAGGGCAGAACCTACTGACCTGGAGGCAGCATCAGTGCCATAAAGTACTGTAGGTTTCCTGGAGGCAGCAACACCTCTGTCTGTCACTATGTGCTGCCATATGGCTCTAAATGGTGTCCTAGAGGCAGTAACAGTTCAATAGGACACTATGCTGCACTGGAGACAGCCCACCCCCCCATCATGGGACCCTAGATGATGCTCTGGAAGCAGCACTGTTGCCCAGTGGGCAGCACATGCTGCCCTGGATGCAGCGCAAATGCCTTAAAGTACTGTATGTTAGCCTGGATGTAGCAACGCCGACATAGCTTGCATTATTCTGCCCTGGCGGCAGCAACACTGCCGTACGGCTATATTTGCTGTACTGAAGACAGTATGGGCCTCATTACAACCCTGGCGTTGGACCATGGTGCTATTAGCACCATGGTCCATGCCGGATTCCGCCATGGTGGATGGCGGATTTACCGCCCCATTCCAAGGTTGGCAGGGCGGTAAATCCCCATTCACCATGGCCCCTTCCCCATTCTGATTTTTGGCCCATAGGGCTCAATGGGAATGGGGAAGGCGCTAATTACGGCACCGTAAATTACAGTGCCGTAATTAGCACCAAGGTCCCTTAGCGGGTTGGACTTTAACGCCTGCAAAAAGCAGGTGTTAAAGTGTGAATCGGGCATTAAGGGTTTAACGGCGGCGCAGCCTTTTACGGCGCTGTTAACCCCTTAACGCCAGGGTTGTAATGAGGCCCTATCACTTCCACAGGAATTATGCTGCTATGGAGGCTGCACCCCCACCATACCACCATACATGATACTCTGAAATCATCACTTTTGACCAGTGGGCAGACCTGCTGCTCTGGAGGCAGCACCAATGCTATAAGGTATTGTATGCTGCCCTTTAGACAGCACCAGGTGCATAGGACACTATAATGCTCTGGTGGCAGGACCCCTACACTGGGGCCCTTTGCAATGCTCTGGAAGAAGCACTTATGACCATTGTGCAAAACCATGTGCCCTGGAGGCAGTGCCAAATCCATAGGGCACTGCCTGCTGCCCTGGAAGTAGTATCAGACCCATAGTACAATATACTGCTATGAAGGTAACACCCCTAACATAAGGCTCTATGATGCTCTGGAAGCAGCACCCTCTATCAATGGGCAGAACCTGATGCCTTGGAAGCAGCAGCAGTTTCAAAAAGTACTGTATGCTGCCCTGGAGGGACCACACTATCAAAGGTTATTGTATGCTGTCTTGTAGGCTGCAACACTGCCATAGTGTTCCATATGGTTCCCTGGAGGCAGCAACAGTTCCATAGGACTTTGTGCTCTGGAGGTAGCACCCCTACCATAGGGCTCTATATGATGCCATGGAAGCAGCACCTTTGACCAGTGGGCAGAAACTACAGCCATGGAGGGAGCTTAAGTGTCATACTTTTGGGTGTCCTGACCCACGTTTGGACTATTATGCTGCAACATTTGGTGCTGTGGGTTTAGGAAATCCAAGAGGGCGGAAAAGCCCACATTTGCACCAGAGTCCTAGAGGACCATGCAGTTTTGCGCACAGCAAAGTGGTCCCTGACCTGCCACCCACCAGTGCAAGGATGATGGGCCAGGAGTGCCATGAGTGAAATGTGTGCCAAAGGAAAAACAGCAGTGCCGGTTGGCTAAAAAAGTGCTTTAAAATCACCTTTGTTTCCCTGAATGCAAGCTCAAAATGCCTATTTCAAACATCACAAGATATTCAAAAATCTCAATGAACACCAGCAGGCATTTGGCAGAATGTATTCTTGTGTGCATACTAAACCTGGAAAGATGAAGAGCCCAAAACAATGTTCATAACAAAACTGGCTGAGCTGTGGATGTCAGCAGCTTAACTGAAATTGGATTTAAAACCACTAAAATCGAAATGTTTAAATTAAATGAGTGACCTACTTTTGAGTGTCACATAGTTTGCAACTGTTAAATGTCATAGTTTTGAACTTAGAATCAGCATTCTAGCTGCATGTGTAAAAATTGTAAGTTTGATTGGAATGTAGAAAACTGGGAACAAACATGACATTTAGCTGAAGCTTGGCTTAAAGAGATTGAATTCTGCCTGACAACTACCCCGACAGGAGAGGGAATTCAGCAGCTGTGTTCCCAGGCCTGGCTGCATCCTGCTGCCCCTGCCAAAAGGAGATGACACCTCTCTGATTGAATTAGGGGAGTGGCACCTGGGGACTACAGGAAACTAAACAAAGCACTGTCCCTGGCTCAGGCAAATGTTATATTGGGGGGTCTTAAAATGGCTTCCTCTTGGGAGAAACTGGGAAGGGCAGCGAGTTTTAACTGTCAACTTAAATCTAAGATTCTAAGCTTTCCAACAAACCTAGAACCGACTTCCTACTCCATACAGTGCCTCCGGAATTGAGCTCGACGCACGCAACTAAATTTGCCGCGATTTGACATTTTGCTTACTTTCAGCCACGTGTAAAAAGATTTGTCCTTGCTTTCCTTTGCTGAAATTCGTTTGCAACCTGACAATCATTCATAGAGCATTGCTAAAGTGATCCTGCACTGATACAAAGTAGATGTCACCCACCCTGAACCTCTAGAGGGAATTAAAATCATTTTAGCATATTTCTCACTTCTTTGCATACCACATCAAAGTATATTGCCTGTGTTTAAAACTCCTACCTGTTTTCCTCTAAGCTTGCTAGGGGGAACTGAATTATATTTGATTGCATTCCTGAGAACTTTGTGCTTGCTTTCCATCACTTTACCTTGCATAAAGGGGGGGTGAATTGTCAAAGAAAAGTGATTACATTGTCTTTTGTTGAAGTCATATCAAGTTTATTTTCGTACTGCATTTTCATTCTTCATTGCATTGTCCTTGAAGCCACAAAAGTTATCCACATAACCTCAGAAGCCCTAGTACCAGAGGCCTTCATCTCTCACAGTCCCTGGACTCTGCCACCCCCATGTCCCCTTGCGCGAATGAGCACAGGGCCACAGGAATGGCAGATTACTATCTAGCCAAAAGTATGGGGCTCATAGGCCAGTACCACCCAGGAATGGATGGGCGGGCACCCGGGTTTGGGCACGTAAGTACAGTGCAATTTAGTGGGGAACCTCAGGAAATTAGGCCCCCTAAGGGCATCCTAAAAACCTCTGCCCAGTTAGGTGACTGGGGGGGTACCCATCGAATCCTGGTAGCAAGAAGGTATCTGAAGACTCCTCTGAGAGTCACAGGACACAGGAGACCAGGTCCCCACATTCTGCCAGTTATTCTCAGGCTCGCAGAATCCGGGAAAACCTGGAAGATCAGACGGGCACCTCTGGGAGCAGTGCTTCTGAATCAGAGGATGAATGGACCAGGGTTACCCGAACCAAAAAGGCCAATAAGGTGAAAAGGGCCTTGCTTAAGGACCCCTTAAAACAGATTAAGGCAATTAGGAGTGTCATCACGCCTTTTCATAAGAATGCCAAGTATTCTGTTTGGGAACACTTGGAGCTCTATGAGTAAATGATGGAGACTTTCCATTTGAAGGACAGCAGTAGCTGCATCCAGTACGTCAAATGGACATTCTCCCCTGAATACTCCAGTTTCTTTGCGGGGCTGGAGGACCAAAACCATTCAAGATGGTCCACATATAGGGCGGCCAGCTTGAAACATTTTTCTGTACATAGGAATCCCCAAGAGGCTCGCCAGGCAGCCTACAATTTGCAATGAGGGGAGGATCAGGCCCCACAAGAATTGGTGCAAGAATTGAAGCGTGCCTTTGCGCAGACCACCAGAAGGGTGCGCACGGACAGCAGAGAATTCATCAACACATTTTTCCATGCTCTTCCCAAGTACATAATGACCCAGCTCGTGAGAGATTTTCACGAGAAAAGATCTTTAGACTGGGTCATTGAGCAAGCCACCCGGATCTATGAGGTGCAGAAGCCCATAGAAAATAAAAGTAATGCACAGAAAAACCCCAAAACCAACAGCACCCCTGCTGCTGCCAAGGTGGCGGAGGTAAAGGTTGCCCCTGTTTTAGATTTGGAGATGGGTGGGCCTAAAAACCTGCTGTGCAGAATAACTCTAACACCAGAAGGCCCTCGGCCCAGTCACAGACAGGGAGTCAAGGAGGTAGTCTCACAAATGGGGTCCCTCGCTCCCCTGTTTATGTAAGTCCCCGCTACAAGGGAAACCGACCCATCCTGGGTTATGTGTGGACTCCTCCAGCTCAAGGGGGAGGATCCAGTCAAGCACCTAACCCAGAGAACTTCCCTCCAAACTTCCCACAGGAGGGCAGAAATTCACCAAACCCTGGGCCGAACTTTTTCCCCAGGTATCCACAAGGATTCCAACCCCAAAACCATCCATCCTTCTTTCCCCAATTCCCTGAGCCCAGACAACCTAATCCGGGAGAGGGGAGGCCAAGGGTGGAGGGGTACCCAAATCTTCCCAACACAGGGTATTACCAGAGAAGGGATAGCTACCCTTCCCGGAATCAGCCCAGGGGATAAAACCGGACCCCGTATCAGCCTGAGCGGGTTTCCCAGTTAGAACACCAGGTTCAGAACATGGCACAGGATTTGGGCCGCATGCTGAGGGCCCAACAGAACCCTCATATGGGCATGCCGGCACATAATGCCCCAAACTCTGGACATAGTTCTCTAGAACAATGACGGGGACAGCACCCCGATAACCCACCGGTTCCCAGGGAGGAGGCACAAGGGGTAGGGGGGTGTAAAGCCTTGGAGGAAGCTTCCTTCCCAACTTGTAAACAGCCCCTGGAAACCCAGGTACCGGAAACAAAATCTCCTACCCCTGAAAGTCTGCCACCCAAGGAGCAGAGAGGAGGTAGGAGAAACAAAGGACCCAAACAGACCCACTATGTGCAGGAGGTACAGGTCTTCCAATTTGAGGGAGAGGGATCCTCAGAGGATCCTGGGAAAAGGATCTTCTCCTTCAGAGATGGGGGAACTCCTCCCAAGGAAAAATGGGTCCCAAGAGATTCCAATCCAGACTGGGTGGGTGTGGGGATTGAGCTGTCGTCGCCTATCATCCTATCCCAGAACCAACAAAACCAAACCTCCCTGGTTCAAACCCATCCTGGTGACTGCCTCCAAAAAGGCAGGAGTGGCCCAGAACCGGAACCAGGGGAACCTAAAACCGAATCAACGGACTGCTTAGATGTGGGGATTGAGCTGTCACCGCCCATCATTCTATCCCAGAACCAACAATACCAAAATCCCATGGGTCAAACCCATCCTGATGACTGCCTCCAAAAAGGGGGGGGCGGCCCAGAACCCGAAAACATTTCCAGTTGCTAACTTTTTCTTTCAGATTCCCCAGGCTCTCCACAGAATTCTGCCCAAATCTCTTCTCTCGCTATGTCAAAAACCAGAAAGTTAGCCCACCAGTTGTCCAAAAATGTGCATTATCTGTGCCCCCTTAAGGAGAAGGAGGGAAGATACTATGCCCCGGTACAAGTACAGGGGCAGGGTACAATCTTGGCGCTGGTGGACACTGTATCCCAAGCTACCCTTCTGTCCAAAAGGGCCTTTGATGAACTAAATGCAGGAAGGGGGGAGAATTATTGAATTCCTCTCACCTCTCTTCCTGGACAACTGCAGAACTTTGACGGGAAGGAAATTCCCATCGAGGGGACTGCAGACTTGGACATTAAAATTGGGCGACACAAGGTGAAACACCCGGTCATAGTAGTATCTCCAGAGGGCACCCCTTGTTTACTAGGGAATGACCTCCTGAGAAGGTTGTCACCCCTAATAGATTGTGTAAACAAGGTCCTCTTGACCCAGACTAGCCGACCAATAAAATTAAAACAGAGTGTCAACCATGTTAGTTTAAACGGCACCTGCCACATGGTTGAACAAAAATCTGACCAAGTAGAATTTCACTTCCAGACAACCAAATTCCAGACGTGACAGTAATAGCAGTAGGACAACAGACTGGTGATGGGGGGTCTTCTCTATTTCTGAAAATCAACCTTCCTTCCGGTTTAAGATGGTATTCCACACTGGAAGGAAATACTCTGAAATTCTTTACCAATCCACAATCAGACACTCCCACTCCTATAGTCCAGAAAGATGTGAAATCAGCTCAGAGCCTGGCTGATATTCAGCAAATTGGAGAGCAGTTGTTCATCCCTGTTCAGTTAAATGATGGGAAGGACTCTGTTCTCGCTCGAGTGTGTGTGAACAACGGTAAGAGCTTCATCAGCGAAGCCATGTTCCCGCCAACTCCCAAAAGATCCAGCCATTCCCACATTCAAACTGATAGACAAATGGGAAATGGATCTGGAAACACCCAACTCCAAACATCTCCTGCCAAGCAGGTGAATGCTCAAAATCTCCATTGGCAATAAGAGCATAGTCCGTAATTGTTGGGTCGTGCGAGACGTCACTGCCACCTTTTACTTAGGCAGTGACATTCTCAATCACTTCGCCATTAGTTTGGACCTAATAAACTTCAAAGCTTGGTCCCGATTAGCGGATGATCAAGAAAAATCATTTAGGTCAGCTCAAGTGCTACCTTATGCAGTTGAAATTCAGCTTAAAGAGGAAGTCACCATCACAGAAAGGACCCGACAATTCTCCCTGGAAGTGAAAGTTAAAAGAGGACAAAAATTGAAAAACAATGATGCTTATATTAATCTAAATGCTTCTCTCAAACAGCAAGGGTTAGGGGTAAATCCAACACCATTAGTCAACATAGAACATGACACCATTCCAATATAGGTGGATAACACCGACTTACAGAGTATTACTCTAGCCGCAGGCACCATTATTGGAATGGCGGTTGATGACCGACATTTCTCCATTGATTTAGGAAATGAACTGTTAGGACCGATCCCCAAGGACTGTTTTGACAGTGACAGTGATGACAATACAACACCATAAAGGATCCTTACCCGGCATGGGAGGAACTTCCTGGTGTACACTTCTTGCCCTTATGGTAAGGAAGATGTGACTTGTGACTTCAGGAGGGATGAGGTGATTTTCCAGGTCCATGAGGGCTGCCTTTCCCACCTGAAGCCTCCAGTCCAAATCAGCACTCTGACCAGGGACCTTTCCACCCAGTTGGAGGAGGCTGCTGAGATAGCAAAACCAGAAGTCTTTCCAGGCTTCAGGCAGATGGTGGAAGAGAGAGTCAACCTGGCTGATGCCTGCGTGACTCTGGAACAGAAGCAAAAGTTGAAACAAGTTTTCTTGGATTTCCAAGATCTCTTTGCGGTAGACTCATATGACTGTGTTCGCACCGACATCCACACAACAACAATTCCCACGGACCCTGGCATGACTCCAGTGTTTGTGAAGCAATATTGCTTGCCTCTCGCATCCATGGAGTCCCTTACTGAAATAATTAAGAACCTTGAGTCCCGGGGAATAATCCGTCCAGTCCACAGCACTTTCAATAATCCGGTGCTGGGAATATTGAAGCCAAATGGCCAGTGGAGACTCTGCGCTGACCTTAGGGAGCTCAACAAACGGGTCCATACTTCCCGATGGCCTCTGCCCTACGTTGACCAAGGGCTGGCCCAGATCCAGGGGTCACAGGTATTCACTGCAATAGACCTGACCAATGGATACTGGACCGTGCCTGTCAGTAGGGAGGACCAATACAAACTGGCTTTTACCTTTGGGGGCCAGCAGTACACATGGACCCAGACTCCCTTTGGATACCTCAACTCCGGCAATGAATTCAACATTTTCCTACATAAGGCCATGCCCGACCTGGGTGCGAGGGGTAACCT
Organism: Ambystoma mexicanum; assembly: GCF_040938575.1. NCBI lineage: Eukaryota > Metazoa > Chordata > Amphibia > Caudata > Ambystomatidae > Ambystoma > Ambystoma mexicanum. The sequence goes on from NC_090922.1 coordinate 975,016,837, forward strand.
GGCTAATGTAGATGATGTTCTCATCAAAAGTTCATCTGTGGAAGAACACATAGCGGAGATCCGTTATGTTCTGACACAGTTGAGGGCCGCCGGAGCAAAACTTTCTTTTCAGAAAGCACAGTGGTGTAGAACCTGTGTTAATTTCTTGGGGCATGAGATTACTCCTCAGGGTCTCTGTCCCCAGGAAAATAAAGTGGAAGCACTTCAGAAAATGAAAGACCCCACATCTCTGCCGGAACTAAGGAGCCTCCTTGGACTGACTAATTACAGCAGAAAGTTCAATGAGGGCTATGCAGAGATCACTAGACCCCTGATTCATCTCCTGAAGGGGGGGGTCAAGTGGGAATGGGGTCCAGAACAAGCCGAGACAGTAAGACAACTCAAAAGAAGCCTCTCACAAGCGCCTTGCCTAGCTTACCCTGTTAGAAACAAGGAGTTCTTCCTGGAGACAAGGTTCTCTAATACATGCTTGACGGCAGTATTATACCAAAAGCATGACAAGGTCAATAAAGTAATCTCCTATGTGAGCAAAACTTTACCCTCTGTGGAGGAAAAATTCAACGATTGTGAGAAGGCACTCCTGGCAACGGTGTGAGCATTGAAGAATTACCGCCCGTTTATCCAGGGGGAACACATCATAGTGGAGACTCCACACCAGCCTCTGCAATATCTCCAAAGTGACAGAATCCGGGCCGGGAATGTGAGTAATTCCCGAATTACTTCCTGGATTCTGTCAATGCAAGGCTTTCCTGTAGAGGTCAGATATGGCCAAAACAAGAAGTGTCCCCTCGCGCAAGGTCTGGCTGACTTGCATGATTGTGCCAGAGAAAACTGTCTCGAGGACAATAGTCTAAAAATCAAGGACAACATGGAGGCATACCTTAATTCCCCCCACAAAGTCTTTGAAGAAGACAAGTGTGAGGGAATGCCCACTTTCTATGTGGATGGATGCTCTTACCATGTTGAGAACAACGGGGGAAAAGAACTGGTGGCCGGCGTAGGGAACGCATGGGTGAATGAGTCCCCAGAACCCTCCGCTGGATACAAAATTGGTCCCCGAAGTAGTCAGGTGGCAGAATTGATGGCTGTGCATCAAGCCATCCTCACTGCTGTCCAACATCAACTCCACGAACTGGTCATAATCACAGATTCAGATTATGTACGGAACGGGTTCGTGGAGCACCTGGTTAACTGGAAAACAAGAGGCATGCTATGTGCTAATAACAAACCTTTGAAACATGGGAAGTTAATTCAAAACATTGATGATCTGTTCACCTCGAATGGGATGACCATCTACTGGAAGAAGATCAAGGGTCATTCCAAAGTAGAGGGACCAGACAAAACTGGAAATGACTTAGCTGATCAGCTGCCAGAATCGGGGCCATCCAAGGGGATCTAAGTCCCTGTTGGGGGAAATCCAGGTCACTGTTATCACTAGGTCCCAGACAAATGCTCACTGCACAATGGAGTAAGGAGACCCCTGATGCTGATTTAATTACGGGTCAAAAGGGGGATCCAATAATTGGTAAGTTTTACCAACACATTGGGGACCCTGAGAACTTTCCCCTGATGGATACCGATTACATTGGGAAAGAGGACCTAAGAGTGTTGATGAAATGTCCAAAAAGGTTTCGAATCCAAGACGGTTTGTTGGTAAGGAAATCCCAAGCTGCCCATGATCAGTGGGTGGTCCCCACCTCATTCCGAAGCCTGATGTTAAGTCACGCCCATGATGCGGCCACCGCCGGTCATAGGGGGTTTCACAGAACACTGGAGATATTAAGAGAGGTTGCATACTGGCCACGCATGGGGCAGGACCTCGACCAATAATTGAAGGGGTGTCTTGTGTGTGCACAATTTCAGCCATCATCCCTCTCACACCATGCACCTCTCCAAAGGAGGGGGATGACACTGCCATGGTCATATTTGCAAATCGACTTCGTAGGCCCTGTAATTCGCTCGTCTAGAGGAAACAAGTACATGTTGACCGTCACATGCTTGTTTACCAAGTGGGTGGAATGTCTCCCGGCCCCAAACTGCAAGGCAGAAACAGCAGCTGCCCTGATGATTAATTACATATTTTCCCGTTTTGGTCTACCTCAAAGGATTGAGTCAGACAGAGGTAGCCATTTCACCAGAGAGGTAATGACAAAGATGTGGGAGATACTGGGGGTCAAAAGGAAGTTACATATTGCTTCCCGGCCAGCTTCTTCTGGGGCAGTAAAACGCTACAACCAAACCATTGTGAGCATCTTAAAAAAGTTTGTGGCAGATTCTGGGCCAAGTTGGGATATCCGATTTCCTCTGGCCCTAATGGCCATCAGATCTACCCCTTCATCTGCAACTAAAATGTCACCATTTGAGTTGATGACCGGACGCAAGATGGTGCTTCCCCAGCACTTGCTCTACAGGACCCAAGAGCAGACGTTGAAAAATGCCTCCACAACTCATCGAGTATGTGGAGAATTTAAGGAAACACCTTCAGCATGCTTTTGCCTATGCTCAGCGGAATCCAGAAAGATCAGCTGATAGCATGAAAACCCACTACGACCTGAAGACCACCAGGAAGGAATATACTGTGGGAGACCGGGTCTATCTATACAATTTCCAAAGAAACCAGGCCAAACAGCGAAAATGTTTGCCTACATGGATGGGACCGTTTGAAATTATAGAAAAGATCTCCCCTGTAGCCTACAAGATACGCATCCCCAAAGGCAGTTTGGTAGAGGGAGAAGATAAGTGGGTCCATATAAATCAGCTAAAGTGTTGCCATCCTAGGCACACTCTGCAACAACTGGAGGAATCCTCTGGAATCCCAGAGGGGGCCGGCCCACATCAATAAAAGCTCCAACCCTAAAATATTCCACATACCAAAAATATCTTAACCTAATGTCAATATTTCCTGTTATATCTTGCTTTTTAAAAATAATACTGCAAAATGTATTCGGATGTATAAAATGTATATGTTCGCCACACCATTAATAGTGGTGGAAAAATGTCTAGGAATGTGTATTGCTGCTTTGCTTTATCATCCTAGGAGAGATGAAACCATGGACACCGACCAAGGAGGACGACCTGGGGACCGGGAGCAAAGATCCGAGGGGCCCGGGGTACCGCCCAATATTCCCATCAGGACCGGCGAGGAGAACTGATCGATCCAACCGGATGGAGGAAAAGATGCTGAACTGCGCCATCTACGGAATTGGAAGAAGATGATGCGGACATACCAGCGCGTGGATCAAAACATCCTTTGCACCCGACTCCCCCTCGACTAGAAATAAAAGTGCAGTCGGGCGGGGGGGTTTGTTGGATGTCCTGACCCACGTTTGGACTATTATGCTGCAACATTTGGTGCTGTGGGCTTAGGAAATCCAAGAGGGCGGAAAAAAGCCCACATTTGTGCCAGAATCCTAGAGAACCGTGCAGTTTTGCACACAGCAAAGTGGTCCCTGACCTGCCACCCACCAGTGCAAGCATGATGGGCCAGGAGTGCCATGAGTGAAATGTGTGCCAAAGGAAATACAGCAGTGCCGGTTGGCTAAAAAAGCGCTTTAAAATCACCTTTGTTTCCCTGAATGCAAGCTCAAAATGCCTATTTTAAACATCACAAGATATTCAAAAATCTCAATGAACACCAGCAGGCATTTGGCAGAATGTATTCTTGTGTGCATACTAAATCTGGAAAGATGAAGAGCCCAAAACAATGTTCATAACAAAACTGGCTGAGCTGTGGATGTCAGCAGCTTAACTGAAATTGGATTTAAAACCACTAAAATCAAAATGTTTAAATTAAATGAGTGACCTACTTTTGAGTGTCACATAGTTTGCAACTGTTAAATGTCATAGTTTTGAACTTAGAATCAGCATTCTAGCTGCATGTGTAAAAATTGTAAGTTTGATTGGAATGTAGAAAACTGGGAACAAACATGACATTTAGCTGAAGCTTGGCTTAAAGAGATTGAATTCTGCCTGACAACTACCCCCGACAGGAGAGGGAATTCAACAGCTGTGTTCCCAGGCCTGGCTGCATCCTGCTGCCCCTGCCAAAAGGAGATGACACCTCTCTGATTGAATTAGGGGAGTGGCGCTGGGGATTACAGGAAACTAAACAAAGCACTGTCCCTGGCTCAGGCAAATGTTATATTGAGGGGGTCGTAAAATGGCTTCCTCTTGTTAGAAACTGGGAAGGGCAGTGCCTGTGAGAGCAAGCTGAGCTTGGGGAAAGTGAATAAACCAGAAATTCTACCATGTGCTTTGGAAAACCACACCCCGTTGGGGCCATAGCATGATTTTAAAAAGATGGATAATTCATAGTGCGGACTTGTAAAAATTATATAAATAACATCATCATTCTTGTGATTTTTCTGTGCACATTTTAAGAGGTGTTAGGACCCTGTGGTATGTTCTTGGGGATAGTAGCGGAAAAAAAGGTTGTTACTCCAAATGTATGCATGTTAAAAATCTGACACTTTATCATCTGAAACCCATATACCTGGTGCACATTTGTGTAAAATCTGGAAAGGTTTAGAGGTCGTTATCTGAATGAAAAGGGGAGAATTCTGTCATCAGTGGACACAACATCGTACAAAGACAGGGATCGGATGGCTTGGTGCTACAGAAAATATGTTAACTGGACCTATAATATTAGAAAAATGGTACATGGATAAATATGTATTTGGATCAGAAATAGATTTGTGTGCAATTTGACAATGGGAGGATCCTCTGACCATAAACCTATCTCATCACTCTGACTCACAACCCAGTTCCCCCAATCAAGGAAGAGAGGAGGAACTGGCCAATGATAAGTTGATAGGGTTGGGCATGCAGAATTAGCCGACCCACCCACTTTCTAAACACATAAAAAGAGCCACTGGAACCCAGATAGGGGTTTCACTTTCCATTTTCTTGCGGGACGCTTTGCCAGGAGACTCCAGACTTCAAATCCATCAATCTGCAGAGACCAGAGATCCAGAGAGACCAGAGATCCAGAGAGACCAGAGATCCAGAGAGACCAGAACTCTGCAGTGCTGAGAGCAGAACCAGAGACCAGACCGCTTTGCAGTGCCGCTAGAAGAGCTGACCCAGATCGCTGTGAGCAGAACCAGGCAGAGATCGTCCGTGGGGAGAGAACCGCCAGGAGTCCAGTCCAACCGGTTGACCCGATCCGTGACGAAGTTGCATTCCTGTCCAAAATCTAGGGTGAGTACCCAGCTAGCACTGTGCCAAAACCAATCTCTTAGTTTAAAATAATGTAATCCAAACTATTTTAGCCTATTAGAACTGCCTCCTAAAATCGTGTCATTCTGTCATTTTTAAAACTGAAAAATGTCATCTGTCATTCTGAGCTTTAAAATTTCAAATCCGAAAAACTGCCTTTACTAAATCGGCCGTATCTCCGGAACCGTTTGTGCTAGGAGCGAGTTTTAACTGTCATCTTAAAGCTAAGATTCTAAGCTTTCGATCGAGCCTAGACTTCCTACTCCTTATAGTGCCTCCGTAATTGAGCTCGACGCACGCGACTAAACGTGCCGCGATTTGACATTTTGCTTAATTTCAGCCATGTGTAAAAAGATTTGTCCTTGCTTTCCTTTGCTGAAATTCGTTTGCAATCTGACAATCATTCATAGAGCATTGATAAAGTGATCCTGCACTGATACAAAGTAGCTGTCACCCACCCTGAACCTCTAGAGGGAATTAAAATCATTTTAGCATATTTCTCACGTCTTTGCATACCACATCAAAGTATATTGCCTGTGTTTAAAACTCCTACCTGTTTTCCTCTAAGCTTCCTAGGGGGGTACTGAATTATATTTGATTACATTCCTGAGAACTTTGTGCTTGCTTTCCATCTCTTTACCGTGCATAAAGGGGGGGGTGAATTGTCAAAGAAAAGTGATTACATTGTCTTTTGTTGAAGTCATATCAAGTTTATTTTCTGTACTGCATTTTCATTCATCATTGCATTGTCCTTGAAGCCATAAAAGCATTCTCAGCTACTTTATCCTCTCTATATCACTTCTAAGCCATCAAAAAGAGTGTACCACTGTAACATTATCCATTATTGATCACTATCATCTTCACAAGTGTGCTATCAAACATTAATTTATTATAAAGGTGTGATATATATATATATATATTGTTTAATTTTCAAATAAACCTTTTAATTTGCAAAATAAACCTACTTCTTGGCTCAGTGGGGTCAGGGGGATTCTAAGAGAGGGGTGTTATATAAGGGTTGTCATCCAGGGTAAACAAACTGGACATAAAAATATATCAATAAGGGTTTCCCTCAGCATCCCAGACTAGGCATTGACTTAGCTGTAGTGTTTAATTGAATCCGCTTACAATACTGTACTGTATACTGCCCTCAAGGCAGCAACACTGCCATAAGTTACCGTATTTTGCTCTGGAGGCCATATGGCTCTATATGGTGTCCTGGAGGCAGCACCAGTTCCATAGGACACTATGCTGCTCTGGAGGCAGCACCCCTACCATAGGAATCTTTATGATGCTCGGGAAGCAGCACATTAAACCAGTGAGAAGAACCTACTGCCCTAGAGGCATAGCCAGTGCCATAAAGTACTGTATGTTGCCCTGGAGGCAGCAACACTGCCATATGACTTTACATGGTGCCCCAGAGGCAGCACCAGTTCCATAGGACACTATGCTGCTCTGGAGGCAGCAGCCCTACCATAGGGCCTAGGTGATGCTCTGGAAACAGCACTCTTGACTAGTGGGCGGAATCTGCTGCCCTGGGGGCAGTACTAATGTTATATGGCATTGTAAGCTGCTCCTGAGGCAGCAACACTGCCATAGGTTGCTGTATGCTGCCATGGAGCCAGCACCCCTAGCCTAGGGCTCAATATAATTCTCTGGACGCTGCACCTTTGACCAATGGGCAGGTCCTGCTGCCATGGAGGCAGGCAGCAACATTGCCATAAAGTATGGTATGCTGCCCTGGAGGCAGACAAACTGCAATAGGTTACTGTATGCTGCCCTGGAGGCATACAAACTGCAATAGGTTACTGTATGCTGCCCTGGAGGCAGCACAGTTCCTTCGGACACTATGTTGCTCTGCAGCAGCACTCCTACCATATGATGCCCTGGAAGCAGCACTTTTGAACAGTGGACAACATCTGCTGCCCTGGAGGCAGCACTAATGCCATAATACACTGTAAGCTGCTCGGCAGATAGCAACAGTGCCCAAGGTTGCTGGATGCTACCATGGAGCCAGCAACATTGCCATATACACTCGAGGCAGTTCAATATGACACTACGCTGATCTGGAGGCAGCACCCCTACCCTAGGGCTCAATATGATGCTCTGGAAGTAGCACCTTTGACCAATGGGTAGAACCTGCTGCCCCAGCGGCAGCAGAATTGCCATAGGTTGCTTATGCTGCCCTGGAGCCAGTAACACTGCAATAACACTGCAATAGGTTACTGTATGCTGCCTTGGAGGCTGCAACACTGCCATAGCGCTCTACATTCTGCTCTGGAGACAGCACCTGTTCCATAGGACACTATGCTGCTCTGGGGGCAGCCCCCCTGCCTTAGAGTTTGGTAAGATGCTCTGGAAGCAGCACCTTTGACCAGTGGGCAGAACCATCTGCCCTGGAGGCAGCACACATGTAGTAAGGCACTTAATTCTGCCCTAGAAGAAGCAACACTGCAGTAGGTTACTGTGTACTGCGTTGGAGGCAGTAGCAGTTCCATAGGACACTATGCTGCTCTGAAGGCAGCACACCTACCATAGGGCCATATATGATGCTCTGGAAGCACCACTTTTGAAAATTGGGCTGAACCTTCTGCCCTGGAGGTAGCATCAATGCCATTAGGCACTATATGCTGTCCTGGAGGCAGCAACACCACCATAGGTTACAGTATGCTGCTCTGGAGGCAGCACCCGTTCTACAAGACACTATGCTGCTCTGGAGGAAGTACCCCTACCATAGGTCCCTAGATGATGCTCGGGAGTCAGCACCACTGCCATAGAGATAGAGTGCTGCATGCTGTCCCGGATGCAGCACCAATGCAATAAGGCACTGCATGCTGCTCTGGAGCTAACAACATCGCCATAGGTTACTGTATGTTGCATTGGAGGCAGCAACACTGCCATAGGGCTCCACATGCTTCCCTGGAGGCAGCCCCAGTTGCATAGGACACTGTGCTGCTCTGTAGGCAGCACACCTACCCTAAGGCCCTACATAATGCTCTGGAAGGAGCCCTTTTTCCACTGGGCAAAACATGCTGCCCTGGGGGCAGCAACATTGCCATAAGGCACTGTATGCTGCCTAGAGGCAGCAACACCACCATAGCTGACTTGGAAGCAGCAGCATTGCCATAGGGCTCTACACCCTGCTGTGGAGGCAGCATCAGTTCAATAGGACACTATGCTGCTCTGGAGGCCGCACACCTACCATAAGGCACTATATCAGGCTCTGGAAGGAGCCCTTTTTTCCACTGGGCAAAACATGCTGCCCGGAGGGCAGCACCATTGCCATAAGGCAGTGTATGCTGCCTGGAGGCAGCAACACCACCATAGGTTACTGTATGCTGGCTTGAAGGCAGCAACACTGCCATAGGGCTATACATGCTGGTCTGGAGGGAGCACAAGTTCCAGAAGTCACTATGCTTCTGTGGAGACAACCCCCCTACTATAGTGCCCGATATGATGCTCTGCAGTCGTCACCAATGGCATAGACCAATGTATGCTGTTTCAGAGGCAGCGCCAATGCCACAAGGCACTGTGTGCTGCCCTGGCAACAGCAACATCGCCATAGGTTACTGTCTGCTGCTTTGGAGGCAGCAACACTGTCATGGGGCTCATGGAGGCAGCCCCAGTTCCATAGGACATTATGCTGCTCTGGAGGCAGCGCCCCACCATAGGGCTTGGTACGAAGCTTTGTAAGTAGCACCTTTGACCAGTTGGCAGCACCTTCTGCCATGCAGGCAGTGCAAATGCAATAAGGCACTGTATTCTGCCCAGGAGTATGCACCCCTTCTGCAGGGCACTATATGCTGGCCCGGAGGCAGCACGCTTGACCAGTAGGGAGCAACACAGACTGCCAATACGAAATCTCTTCTGTCAACATGTCTTTAAAGCTGCCACTTTCCCATCCTAACTTAAATAGCAGGGAAAGGAGAGAGAACCAGCTATTGGCTGCAACAGCAGAGGAGCCATCTCTGCCAGCACATTATTCCAGTGTTTGTGGACTAGCTCGAATAAAGAAATGTTTAAAAAAAACGAGGACCCAACCCAGAAGTCTTAGCTGCTCCCTTTCCCAGGTGGCTGTTCTAACCTTGAGTCCATCAATGCACTTACTGTCATATTTAACCGTATATGTAGCTGGCTGACTACAAGGTGCCCGTGTGTTTTGTGGACATGGCATGCAATTGCAGGCACGCTCCAGAAAAAGCAAAGGTCGCCAACTATTTCCTCCGGGAGGAAGGCTGCAAGTGTTTTTAAGAACAAAACGGGGCTCCCAGAGAGTTTAAATGAAATAAGTGTCGTATATATGTAATATAACCAGTATGTTGACTCGATATACGTGTATGCATTCAACAAACGTCAAAGAGTGCATGCTACATTTCTGAAATCAAACACACACCATATGGTAACCTACAGCATATTACTGCAGTTTCTACAATTTATTCTAAAAAACCAAAATACTCGTTTTAAAAATGCACACTTTAAGAAAGCAGACACATAATCAAAAGCATTGTTTTACGCATTGCTTTCTGTGTCAATTCGTGTGTTGGATTTTCCAACCTGTGTGATCAACACGATGCCTACACTGCTGATCGACTACTGCTGTTTCTATTTGAGCACTTTTTGTAGTTTGTTGAATATATCACCCTATATGTTGTACACATACTGATTATTTTGAATATATTAGAGAAATATTTTATGGAATTACTCTGGGTGCCCCTATTTATTAACAAGACGTGTCTGTGGGTGTGTGTGTGCAGGAAAAGGCAACATCTTGTGAAAAAAACGATCAGCAGTGACTTGCACGCGTGTATTAGGCAAATATATGAGAAAATTAGAAGTTACGTCAAAAAAAAAAATAGCAATATTCAAGTTGTGACCCCAGCATCACACATATACTGGGTATTGTTAGAATGCCAATGATGGTGATTTCAGTTCACATTAGAATGTACCTGCATTGGAAGGAGTACTATGTGGGTGCAGCGCTCTTCATCCAAAACATGGACAAATCGCTCAAAGCATCAACATCCTGTGCCACCTGACATCTTTCCGTATCATCTTCAAGTACTGTTGCAATCTCTAGAAGGCTGTCACCCAGAAATCCCCAATCTACCTCACAAGAGAAATTCAGCATCCCTTTAGGCCTACGATCCACAAGAAGTAAGGACATGTGCAGACTTGAACTCCACCAATGCAGGAAGGAAAGAACCAGAAGACAGGCCTTCCATGTCTACACGCCAAGACTATGGAACCACCTCCCCATCAACATTAGTCTCTCTCCCACACTTCTACAGTTCCAGAAGGAGTTAAAGTACCTCCTCTTCAATGAATGACTGCTCCCTAACACATAGGTCCATACACATTTCACTCACCTGCCTACCTTAGAATGGGTGATCTTCTCACCACTGCCCCCCCCTGATTGCTTGATCCCATGCTATCAAACTGCCCACCCTACGCCATCCCTATTAACTCCCTGCTCTCTTGTTCTCTGCTTCTGTCACCTTCTTCCCACTATGACTGTAAAGTTCTTTTTTACTTCCCAAAGCTAAATCCACACTCAATACATAACTTAATAATATTAATAAAAATATTTCACAAACTGTTGCAGATAGTGTAACCGTCCCCACTGTAAGATACAATCTCTTGTAGCACAGCTCCTTGAAATGTATTAATTGGCTCAGAAGTACAAAGCAGCCTGTGCCTTGACATGAGTTTTGATGGCATACACATGAGCTGTGGAGGTTTCGATGTAAAGTAGGCGTGGTGTGGGATGCAATAACCCCACCACCTCTTGCTATAACGTACCAAAGTAAGCGTACATTTCAGTTTGTGTTAGCATGTCATCACAATTACGTAAGAATCAACATTTCAATTCATGGGCACTCAACAATCATATATACCATGAAGAATTCTGCCATCAAACACTTCTGAAATCCATACAAAATATAACATACCATACACCAATGTAAACATGTATTTTAAAAAGCACAGTTAAGCAGCATGTTCTATTACTTCAGTACAACAATCCTTACACAATGACGGTCCTCTCTGCATCAACAGTGCCGTTATAATACCCAGTTCCTTAACCTCTGTTCCATCTGAATATACAATCAGGGGATACACAATAAGGCAGTTCGTCACAATGGGCCTCATTCCGAGTACGGCGCTAACCAATGGCGCTATTAACGCCTTGGTTGACGCTGTACCCGGACCGGCAGCGCCTTGGTGGATGGCGGAATTACCGCCCCATTCCAAGGTTGGCGGGGCGGTAATTCCCCATTCACCAGGGCTCTTCCCCATTCCCAAATGAGCCCCCAAAGGGCTCAATGGGAATGGGGAAGATGCAAATAACGGTGACCGTTCATTACGGTCACCGTTATTGGCTTGGAGGTCCCTTTGCGCCCTCGACTTTAACACCTGCTCAAAGCAGGCGTTAAGGGCGAGGGCGCAAAGGGAACTCGGAGTATGGCGGTAAGGGATTACCGCCACCGGTCTCGTTACCGGTGGCCGCTATCCCTTACCGCCATACTCGGAATGAGGCCCAATGACTTTAGAGCCCTGCAATACAGAGTCTCAGTCTCACTAACACATTGCGCAACTGGATAATTGCCTTCCTCCTCTTGGGCGTTCTCAAAAGTAACCAATGCCCATGCTTTCCTTCAAACGCCAAATCAAAGAAGTTGAGGAATGAATTATAAGAAAGATTCTATTTAGTGCCCTGGAAGAATGTTATACTGAAAATGCTTAGAGCATGATAGCAATAATGTCATTAATCATTATTCCAACCAATAATAGAATCACAATCGCCTTCAAACACTTGTGTATAGGCGCGTTATAAATGCCATATCATATCAATCTCTAGTTCATCCACCCCATTTACAGCATACGTTCTTTCCATAATTCTTAGAACGTGTTGCCTCATACAAAGATGTGCCCCCTCATTTGGCCTCGTTGCCCACCTCCGCACACAGGCAGCAGCCACTGCAATAGCCTTCTTGTCCACTTCCTCAGAAACAAGTGCTAGCAAAAGCTCGGCAGGGAGCATTTCTTTTTAGTAGAAGCTGTTTATGACAGTAAGACCTCTTTTTATTGTGTACTACTGTCAACATTGTCATTTAGCACTCCCGCCTGAACTCAGTTGTGATCAATGTCACCTGCCAGTGGCACTTACATATCACGTGATTGATTTTTATTTGAATGATTCATGAAGTAGTAAATAGGTTAGTTGTTGACTGTCACAGCTTTGTTTGTGGTAGCACATGTAATGATCTTCCATGGCTTTCATCAGTGGCGGCTGATGAATTTTTTAACTGGAGGTGCGTATATTTTTGTCCCTGATATGGCCGAGCGAACAAGCGCAACGAGGGTGCCCACACCACTCAAAGGGAGTTTGGGGGGTTCCCCCCCCCCCCCCCGATATTCTTTTTTTTCCCAATAATGATGAAAATTCACCTGTGGGCACAGTCATCTTTTTCATTGGGATGGGTCATTGGCAACACTGTTGGGTACCGACATTTTTATTTTACAGGAGACCTGGCTTGATGGTCCAGTATATTTTGAAAGCTTCCATCTGTATCATCTGTTTGCCAATAAGGGCAAAAGAGGGAGGCCCGCTGGAGGGCGTATATTAGGTGTTAGCCAAAGGCTGTGGTCACGGGAAGTCTGGTGTACCCACAAGGTGTGGTCTGCCCTTGGGGTTGAGATCAGTAGCACTATAGTTACACAAAGGGCTATTATAAAGGTTTGTTTTGCTGGTTATTAATGTATATTAACCCCCTAGTCTAAAATCCATGAATGGTTTTCTGCCTAGATGGTTTGGCTGAAAATCTGAAAGTAAATGGGAGCAATGGATTAGTATTACTTGGGGGGATCTCAATGCAAGGTGCATTGATAATATATCTGGCCCACTGTATACTAATGTCGCCACAAGAAGTATTATGCAACAGGGAGTCTACAACTCTAGAGTTAAATAATTGCTTGGTTTCCTCCAGATGTGGGATATTTAAATGATGAACAGACATACTAATGGTGATGTACCTAGCCAATATACATGGAAAGGATCTACCCCTTCTGCCACGTTGGATTATCTGTTTGGCAATAATGGTTGCTTGCTGACAACTAAAAAGCTGCTTGTGACCGATCCAGGCTTTAGTGACCAGTATATACTTGGTCTGTCTTTGGAAATGACTGAGGGAACTGGAAAATTGGAAAGCCAGCCCAGCTGTTCAGGGGTGCAGACTAACCACTCAGGAAATCTTATAAAATGGAAGGAAAGGAATTTAGACAAGGTAAGTAGAAAGGTCGATAGCCTCGATCCAAATGTAGTGGCTTCCTTAGGGGTCATGAGTGTGCATGCGACAGAATATTGGATTAGGCAATTGGCAACTTCCTATGGGAAATGTCGACCTGGGCATTATGCACTACACCATAAGAATAACCTTACTTTTGACCCTGCGGTACAAGATGCTAAGTGCAATATGCACAGGGAAATAAAACAGATTAGGGTCTCTACCCAGACTTGGGAAGTAAAGAGAACTAAAATATGCCTGGTCAAGAATCCTTACAGGGGATGGTGTAAGAGATGGAAACATTCGATAGGGGTCCTTAGTAACAGAAACTATAAGGATACATGGCATCAATTAAACACAGTTAAGACAGTGAATAAAGATAAGACACTTAATCTTATACAGGAGAGAAAATGGGTTGATTACATTGAGAAGACCAACGAGAAGGGTGTTTTATCACGGGACCAAATTTCTCTATGTAGGGGTGGCAGATGGGCATAAATGAGGGTATTATAGAGGAAAATATCTCGAATTTAAGTAACTCTAGGGCACGTGGACCTAATGGTCTGGCTAACGTTGTGCTCAAGTCAAATTTAGGGATGTGCGCAAAAATACTATGGATTCTTTACAATAGAGTCTGTATTACACAATGTATACCCAGATCCTGGAAAGAAGCAGTGCTGTTGCCAGTTTATAAAAAAAGGTGTGCGCACAGCACCTATGAATTATAGGCTCCTATCTTTGCTGGATTCAATGGGAAAAATATTTGGGTCACTGGTTTTCACAGCCCTACAAAAGTGGGTTGATGACTTTTGCATTTTGAATTTTGCCCAAACAGGCTTTAGATCTGGATGCAGCACAGCATTTAATTGCAATGGATGTGTTGGTATAGGGATGCAATGGCCATGGGTGGGAAGTCTGTATATTTGATGGATTTTCGGGGCTGTCTTTGACCGGGTGGACAGGCAAAATTTCTGGGCTAAAATTGAGTGGTGGGGATGCCCTGGGGTGACTGCTTAATGTTCTCAAAGGCTTGCACCACGATACATCTGTATATGTTAGGTTGGATAACAAGGGAGGTCTTTCGGCACCTCTTGCTATTAGTGTGGGGCTCAAGCAGGGATGTGCGTTGGCGTCTCTGCTTTATTGTATCTATACGGCGGACCTCCCACTAATATTTTCACAATCCTTGGGTTGCTGGGTGCTCGACTTTTACCATGCATGTTATATGCAGATGATCTTGTCTTGTTTAACTACACTTTTAGTGGAATCAAAAGTATGTTTGAAAAACCTATTAAATATACGATTACCAATGACCTAACAATTAATTTGGATAAAACCAAGTGATGGTTGTGGGTGCTAAACCTATTAAATTCCCTGTTCTAGCCACAAATATAGGAGTTATCGCAAGGGTTGATAAATACCCTTAGCTTGGCCTTGAAATGAGCTGGTCTAGAGCCTATAACTATATTAAGGAAACAAAAAAACTCAAGGCAAAACCATTAGAGAACTTAATTCGCAAATACACATTTCAGACTGCTGGGTACTCGTTAGAAGGGATTTTGGTATTATACAAGCAGTGTATTTACCCTATGATACTATGGGCCTCATTACGATTCAGGCGGTAAGGGTTTTACGGCGGCGTTAACAGCGCCGACCCTTACCGCCTGAGTACGAGGTCCCTTAGCGCCATGGCGGACTTAACACCTGCTTTTAGCAGGTGTTAAAATCCATGGCGCTAAGGGACCATGGAGTTAATTACGCCACCGTAATTTACGGTGGCGTAATTAACGCCTTCCCCACTCCCATTATGCCCTATGGGGCAAAAATGGGAATGGGGAAGGGTAAATGGGGATTGGGGACTTACCGCCCCGCCAAGGTCGGAATGGGGCGGTAAGTCCGCCAACCACCATGGCGTAAACGTAGTTTACGCCATGGTGGTAAAGTCAAAGTTACCATGGTGGTAAAGTCACGGCCCAGGCGGTAACTTACCGCCTGGGTCGTAATGAGGCCCTCTATGGCTTAGAAGCGTTGGCAATGCAGGATATGCAATGGTTAGATAGAGTTGAGAGCTATTTTTGGAAACCAGTCCTGGGACTGGCACGGTCTATGCCTATTGAATATATTAGACTGGAGCTAGGCCTGACATCATTGAAGGGACAGGCCATTGCGAGACAAGGAGTTATATATCTGAAAAAGAACACCTCTCCGCATTGCAAATTGTTATCTCTCCTGGCAAATACCCAAGGCAGTACCTTGAAGGTTGTTTGCAAGGACTTTGATAGCTGGGTTTTAAAATGTCTTGATAAAATTCCTTGGAGCCCTGATTTCAGACGTGGCACTAGCTTCAATGTATTAAAATGGATATTTAAAAAGAAGCTGTGCATGTGGGACTGGACTAATAATTATGACCATTTGTTTAGATTAAGTTCACACCTGGAAGTAACGTGTGTCACCCTTATATATCTTAAGGTGCAAAGATATATTATGTGCTGTCCGAGTCCTGCTCTGAGAATGTTTTTGTTTAGACTAAGAACCAGCCAGCCACCGATATTGTTGAACTTAGGTCCCTGCTGCAATATTCCCCATAAAGAACGTACATTCCGGATATGTAACAGTACGAGTACACTAGAATCCTCGAGACATTTGTTTATGGAGTGCTCAAGCCTAGCACCAGTAATTGTGGAGATTCTTGGGTGCTTCGTTCATAACCTTGAGTACTTAAAATCTGATCATTTTTGGACATATTGCCTAAACACAGAAAATCAAATGGTATATTTCACATTATTACGTTTGTGGAAAATAAAATTGCCAAGTATTCCCTTCTCTGTTTAACCCCTCGGTAAAAGGGATACAGTAGGATAGGAGAAGGGGGGGACACTATATGCCCCCCTTTTTAAATGTGTTTTTTTTTAAATGTGAGGTTTATATATGTAAGCTGGAATTTTATAAGCTTTTAAGTTTTACTTTTACAGTTTTATTGTTACTATTTACTAAATTAAGTTTAATGGAATTGTATAATGAATTGATAATGAATTATGAATTCTTGAAGTTAGTATACAAATGAAATTAGATTTTAAAGAGTAGTGCATACGATTTACAGGGGTATCCAAAACGGATGTGAAGTATTATTAGACTGTCAAAGTCTGTAAAGTAAAATAATAGGTAATGGCATTAGGCATTAGGCAAGTTATCGAAATTTGCACTTGTTAATGTTATTGTATGATTAATTGAATTTTTATGTAAGTGTTTTGTTTTGTGATATATTGTTGTTGATTGATAATTGAAATTTGTAAACATTTTATACAAATAAATACATAAAATTGTTTCTGAGTTTGTTAATGGTGAAAATGGTGCATTTTAGAGCACACTTTTTAGAAAAATTGGGTAAAAAGCCTAACCGTTTTCAATTGGGTTTTGTAGGCTAACTCATGGAAAAATCCAAAAGATGCAAGTCACTTAGACTGCACAGGAGCATTTCTCCAACACATTTTCATGATGCCTTTTCCCACAATATGTGCCAGTATAAAACATGTGCCCATACATTTCCATGCTGACTGCATCATTATACCCATATAAGAGCATACTCATGTTTGCGTTGGGCATAATACCAGTGATGATACTATAAGAAAACATGTCCATGTTTGTTCCCCCAATGTATGGCAGTATCACCACATAAAAACATACTTCAGTTTGCTTTACCATTGAAAATATATGCCAAAGTATGAAAACATGTCCAAACTGGCTGTACTAAAATGCCAATCGAGCAACATAATAACACTTATCATGCTTGCTTTATCAAATATGTCCAATACAAAATGCCATACCGCAATAAGAAATAGCTAGACTAAGTGCATGCAAGTGACAGCCTTGTTTCATAATAATACTTATTATGCTTGTTTTACCAAAGATGTCCAAAACAAAAGGTCACACCACAATAAGAAATAACTAGACTGGCTGCATTGGAATGGCAAGATACATAACACAAAATGTCATGTCACAGTTACAATAATTTCACTGATCCTGCTTGCTTTATCAAAGATGCCCAAAAGAAAAGGTCATACCTCAGTAAGAAATTGCTAGACTGGTTGCATAAAAATACCTGTCTTGCTTCATATCATGCTCGCTTTATCAAAGATGCCCAATTCAAAATGTCATGCCTCAGTAAGAAATGGCTAGACTGGTTGCATAAAAATGCAAGTCTAGCTACATAATAACACTTGTCATGTTTGCTTTAACAATCATGCACAGTAAAAAATGCCATGCCGGCTCCATTGTGTGCCAGCGCCTTCAAGCCAGACATAATCACAATAATGATTGATGTGATTATGTGCTATTGTGAGGCGCTGGGGGCACTGGGGTAAGGCATGTTTTTTTCACTGGCCCTCTATTATAGATGCCCATTAAAAGAATGACACACCTGTCCCCTGAGTTCTGAGCTCCTCACACATGCACACAATCAATGTGGTTATGTGTGTATGCCAGGCACTGGGGGACCATGGGGTGGGATGGCATTTTTTTCAGATGTCCACTAAACAAATGCCATGCCAGTCACCATGGGCCTCACAGCGCTAAACACACACACACACACACACACACACACACACACACACACACACACACACACACACACACACACACAATTGAAGTGATTATGTGTGTATGCAAGGTGCAAGGAGGCCAGGGAGGCATGTATGGTATTTTTTAACTAGACATCTATCATAGATTTCCAGTAAAACAATGCCAAGCCTGTCCCCTGGGCCTCACAGTGCCAAACACACATACAAGCAAATTGATTATGTGTGTACGCAAGGTGTTGGGGGGCCACGGGGGCAGTAATGTTATTATTTACTAGACATTTATCATAGCTGTCCAGTAGGAAAATACCATGCGTGCCTCCTGGGCCTCACAGTGCCAAACACACACACGCACACAATCAAACGTATTATGTGTATATGCAAGGCACAGAGGGGACAGGGGGCAGGTATGGTATTTTTTTACTAGACATCTATCATATATTTCCAGTAGAAAATGCCATGCCTGTCCCCTGGACCTCACAGCACCAAACAAACACACACACAATTAAAGTGATTATGTGTGTATGCAAGGCGCTGGGGGGGCCAGGGAGGCAGGTGTAGTATTTTTAGGAGACATCTATCATACATGTCCAGTAAGAAATAGCATGCCTGTCCCCTGGGCCTTACAGCGCCTAGCACATAGACACAATCAAAGTGATTATGTGTGTATGCAAGGTGCTGGGGCGCCAAGGGG
Source organism: Ambystoma mexicanum (assembly GCF_040938575.1). Lineage (NCBI taxonomy): Eukaryota > Metazoa > Chordata > Amphibia > Caudata > Ambystomatidae > Ambystoma > Ambystoma mexicanum. The sequence continues at coordinate 975,035,604 of NC_090922.1, forward strand.
GCAGGTATGGTATTTTTTACTGGACATCTATGATAGATGTCCAGTAAAATTATATGATTCCTGTCCCCTGGGCCCCACAGCACTTCAGACAGAGAGATGTTTTTGGCTGGTGGAGAGGGAGTTTGTGCAAAAAAAAGGCATTTTTAAAATGCCTTTGTTGTACAAACCTCATACCCCCACTCGCCAAAATCATCTCGGACTAGCACAACCACACACACACACACACACACACACACACACACACACAAACACACAGACACACAAACACACAAACACACTTACACAACATACACACTGAAGGCATGCACTGTCTCATTCACAGTCATGAGCACCCATCATGCAGTCACTCATAACACAAGCATGCACGCATCCATACACATATTTAAATATATAAATGAACATCCAAACGCACACATTTAGACAACATATGCACAGCAACTACTCTTTCATTCACACGAGCACCCATCATGCACGCTCATAACACAAGCATACATGCATCCATACACATACTTAAATAATAAATAAATGAGCATACACACACACATTACACGACACATACTGAGTGAACATTATGTTTCAATCACCGAGCATCCATCATGCACTCACTCATAACACAACCATAAATACATCCATACACATATATAAATAGTAAATAAACAAACTTACAAACACACATTTAAACTACACACAGAAAGTACTTACACCAGCATCAAACATCATACATGCACCTAACAACACAAGCATGCATGCACCCATACACATAATTTAATTGTTTAAAAAAGAACATAAAAAAACATACCTTCTGACGGGGGTCCGGTGGTTCCAGTGCTAAAGCCCCCTGCAAGCATGAACAGGAATCAGTAAGTTTCCTGGTCCCTGCACATGAGTGCAAGGTGTCTGAGCATGAGTCCGGAGATGCCTGACGCCAGTCTGCTCTGTCTGTATGTGCGAAGTGGAGCGGGAGCACCACATTGCACATAGAGATGTGCAGTTCCCCAAGCAGCATTTCAAATGAGCCATGCAAGGCGGGGGAAGCAAATGCTGCCAGCATTGCATGGTTCGTTGAGCTTGCACAAATAGGGAAATGTAACTGGGAAAGGGAAACAAAGTTTCCCTTTCACAGTTATGAGCACTCCCTCAGCTGAAATAAAACAGCCGAGGGCGTGCTTGTATTTTACTGGGCATGCTGCTCCATAATGGTGAGAGGGGGCCAAGTCCCGGTGGGTAAACACCCCCTCACCAATTATGGACGAGCTGCCCCTGGCTTACATGTATGCAGTCACTCGCCTTCTGTCACTAATGTAGCAAAGACAACTTTTGTAAAACAGTTTGAATGGAAGAGCCATTTTAAAAGGGAATTAATATTTCAGGATTTGTGCACATATTTATTTACATTGTTTGCCAGAGAATTAATTTCTTAAGGCTCCAATTTGGCAACTTGTCAGAATGTCTGCACATGATCTCTGTGTGGAAGGAGTGTATGCTTTTTCATGAAACATGTTGCAATTCTGTTGCTGTGACTCCGAGCAATTGCTCCCTAAAATGATAAAGGTGATTTTTTCTCCAAAGGAGTAATATACTAACCAGATCCCCCTTTGTCACAACTACATGCAAAATTATAGTACATTTGTGCCCTGCTGTATCAGTAGCCTGAACCGCAGCACTGGCTCTGCTCATGGCGCACAGCAGGTTCAAAGGTTACAAGATGCCCACTCATCGACAACACTGCAGCACAGGGGAGACTTTTAAGATATGCCCCCTGTACCCAAACCACAACGATCATGATTAAACCATGCAGATTTCAGGGTAATCTTTAAGAATAAGCTATGCCTGCATTAAGGCATAGTGCATGGCTATACTTATGATTGTGGCCACCACAAACCAATTGATATTGCACATGTGTCATCTCCTATGAGTCTGCTCTGCTGTGGTAGGGAATGTGTATTAGGGTCAGACGGGCCAATACTGCCACCTAGCAAGACAGAAACCCAGAGGAACCAGTTTCTCTTTCATTCTCTTTGTGAGGGCCTTTGTGAGGGCCATTAACCCCCTCCCCCAGTGTCCGCTGCACATCAGGCAGCGGCCCTGGGCTCAGGTATGAAAGGTATGAAAGTAACACACCCATTCCAGGGTGCTGCGTGTCTAAAGGTCTTTTGTTGTCATTAGGAGGTAAAGTGGGCAGAAGTAGGGTAGGTAGGAGTACTCTGGAAAATGGAAGCAGCCTTCACCCATCTTGTTTCTCGATGTCCCTCTTCCCTTTTCCTGTCTCCTCTGTTTCCCCTGGAGAAAAGCACTATGGGTGCAAGATCAAGAGGGCATACTCCAATCCCACCAGGAGCAGAAATAGTTCTCCTAAAGCAGGCTAACTTTAGAACAATCATCTGAGGACGTATGCCCCTTAAAAGAAGGTATCTTGCACCCCTTCAACAGAATACCTTCAGTTTCTTGAAGATGCTTTAAGGCCTGAGGGATATTCTGGGGACTCTCACCTGGTCTTCATTTGAGACAGTTGTACTGTCTAAAGCACTACTCCACCGGATTTGAAAATAGAGCAGTCAAGACAGAAGAAAGATCTGCCCCCTGACCACTCTCAGGGACTATTGGGAGTGACCAGTGCCATGGACCAGGTTCAACCAAACTGCATGCGATCCTCTATGCCAGTAGAGCAGACTGTGAAGTGGAGCATTCTGTTCTTGAGCCCATTGTGAAGGCCTCACAGCAACCCGTAGGGGCAGACCAGCTGAAGCTCCCTGTTCATCCGCTCTGAACTGGTCGCTCTGTGTTCCTAGCCTTCTGAACAAGAGGGAAGGCGCTGGGGTTGGTATCTGCATCCTCCAACCAGGCGAATGATTGCACTGCATCTGCATTAGCCCAACACAGAATCACGTCCTAGCAGAGCCCACCAACTGCGTGGCCTAAAGTGTCTGCTCAAAGCCAGAAACTGAACTGAATCTCTGGAGGGTCACTCACTGATCTTACCAGGAGGTTATAACATGGCTCGGCTCAGCTACTCCGAAAACTGTAACCTCATTGCTTGCACCTTGACTCCCCCTTGATCACAACTCCATGACCGCCGCTCAACGACTTGAGCCCCAGGAGCGTCTCCCAGCAGTGAAAGCCTGACTCATCTGTGCCAACATTGAAGTGTTCTTGGGATCGCCCCCACGTGCATCACTTGAACTGCCATTGCTCGACCGCATGAGCACCCTTATTTCACCCTGCTCGAAGCCAGCTCACTGCCAGGGCCTACTCGATCCTACGTGCCCAACTGAGCCTGATCAGTTTGCCTCAATTTTCAACCCTTGTCTGATACATCAGCCCACCAAAAACCAAATTCAGGCACTGTGACACTGAAATGCCCCACCGGGTCCACTTTGGCCCTAGAGACTAGTTAAGTCAGAATCGTCCCTGTCTTTACCAAGATATACTTTTGGTAGTAACTTACCTAGAACCCTTGCAACTAATCTCAAAGTGGTACTTTCTCCAGTCTGGCGCATATTCTCTGTCTTTCATCTGGGGTGGGTTTTTGTACAGTAATCTCTTTTTATTTTACTTGCAGGTGGTGTGTTATATTAAAGTGTTTATATATTGATACAACCTTGATTGGACGTTCTCTTTATTTGTATAGTTTGTGTCACAACTGGTTCACCCTCACACCCGTTTTAGCAGTACAGTCTGCCCTCGAGCTGTATTACCACAAAAGGCAAAAGAGGTATACCCTTTAACTGTCCCCGTTTTACCTTTATGACTGTCAACAGAGGTAGCAAGACCACGTCTACCAACTTTGTCAAGAAAATTGTCAGGAGCGCTCTGACCTACACAAATATACCGTTCACTTTTTCATTGTCCAATGCTTTTAGCGTGAACATCAATAAACACAGCATATGTAGCACACGTTCTAAGAAGTGATTGTGGCAAGCTGTGCCTCTCCGTAAAGTGTTTTTAAAATATGTTGCTGCGTGAGTTTGAAAGCTCCAAAAACCTGGTCCTGCGAAGTTGCACAGTGAGAACATGCTTTAAAGTGTTTTAAATTGGTGCTTTTAGGCCGTATTTCATTTTTCATGCAGACACACATTTATTTGTCCATTTTCAAGACACGGTCTTATTTATAGACCTGCGTTCATAAGATCCATAGGAAATGCGCTGGGCAAACATGTTCTGGATGTAGAAAGGAGTGGCTCGTGCACCGTCTCTTTCTGAATTTCCATCTGTAGTCTTCTTTATAAGAGCTAAACATGTACATATGTGTATTTGGCTTCAAGCTATGAGATGGCATTTTTTCCATCAAGTGACCAATTTGATGTTCGACCTCTCAGGGTATTAATTTACTAAAGCTTCGCCATGTTTGGCTGTATGACTCATTTAAGTGCCAGAGAAGAAGGAGACCTCATGATCACTGCAGGCTTTGAAACTCACCTATTTATTAACATATTGTTACATCTACACACGTTGGAAACGGTACATAGCAAACATGCTGTTGGGATGTATGTACAGTGTCCCAGCCAGGCAAAAGGATTGAGGCTGAGGAAAACCTATCCGAATGTACCCTTGCAGGAGCAGACTGAAGTTTATGCTGCAGAGGGAGCATCTGTTGTCGTTAGGTTTGCCACATATCAGATACTCACGTAAAGCAACACAGAAATAGCAACAAACATTTATTTTGTAGTTGCAGAAGTCATAGTTAGGACAGTATTATAGGCCCTGTGTAGTGAGCTGTGTGGAAAGAGTTGAAACAGACAGAAGGTGGAGTCAGTAAGGTTCTGTGGTAGAAGCGAGGTCAGTGTGTTTAACATGGCAGAAGTGTCAACATATTGGATGCTAAGGCCTAGCACACAATGAATAGAATAGAACAAAGTCCCTGATGTGAAGTTGCTGCTCTGTTTAGCTCAGTTCCAAAAACAAATTCCCTTTGCCATTCCCCAGAGGCACCCATTTTGCACAGATAAGCATTAACTGTATTCAGCTGAAGGCTCTGAACGTGGTGGGAATGGAATGATATGTGAAGGAAGAACAGGAAGGAATGCGCCCTTTGAAGGACAAATTCACGAGAATAGGACATAGGGTTTTGTGAGGTCAATGGGTAAGGGGAGATATAGGGCACTACTGCCTTCACCTGAGACCTGTCATTGCATTTGAATTTCAAGCACCCGTATAACCAGAAATAAATATGTTGCTGAAATTAAGACTAAAGAGCAGTGCCCTAGTCACGTCATAACCGGGCACCTCGGGTTGGAAATAGGTCTGTCCATGATTCCTCCATACACTGCGCTATGTACGCTGCCCGTGCCCCTAACACGTACTGCATCACACATTCTGCCCATGACACCAATACGAACCATGCAACGCATTCCCCCCATGGCCCTGCTGCACACAAGGCCACGCATCCTGCTCACGGCTCAATGGCGCAAGCGCCATGCAACCCACCCATAACGCCATTGCGCTCCATGCCACACATTTGGCCCATGCCCCTGCTGCGCAATGCACCATGATCCCATGGTTCCACTATGCATCACGCTACACACTCTGCCAATGCCCCTGACACGCACTGTGCCATGTACTCTGCCTACGGCAGCTTTACGCACCGCACCATGCAGTCTGCCCATGGCCCTGCCATGCATAGAACCTCGGAATCTGCCCATTGCCCCATCGCACACCACATCTCCAGTGTGCAATGATTCCCACAAGATCCTGCATTGAAACTGAATGTAGAACTCAGCTCGCAGTCTGTACTTCACAGCCGTGGCCCCCCACCTCACCCACCCCCGGCGGCCACCTGTAAGAACTACAGGAGGTGTCTGCCTCTGCTTCAGTAGCAAGAAACATCCCATACCACTCTCTGCCACCCTCATCCACCACCCCTTCCCAGCATAATATGTGTGCTGATTAATGTACGTTCCCTTATCGCCCATGCACCTGACATCATGTGTCTCATTGTAGCCAACAACCTTGACATGTTTCCTGTCACTGAAACCTGGATCCATGATGCCACTGGACCTGTTCTGTCCATCACCATTCCACCTATCTATGTCATTCACCTCAACAATTGAAAAAAAACTACAAACATATGGCAGGGTCGGCCTCATATACAAAGATACCCTGGCCATCCACGACTTTTCCTCTATTCCATCCAGAATTGCAATTTGCTCTCAGTCAAGCTCTCTTTGGTACCCACCTCCACAATCACATTCCTTACCGCCCTCCTGTCCCATCCACTACATTTGAGGATGATCTCATGCAACTACTCCTGAGCAATCTGAAAACCAACTCTAAAGTCATTGTTCTAGAGGATTCCAATCTCGGCTATGCCAACTCCCTAGACAGAGATGTCACATCTATGAGCAGCGCCAACTCAGGCCTCAACTTCAACCAAAAAATACTGTTGCCCACACACGCTCTGGGATGCAGACTTGACTGGATACTAGACCACAACTGTAAAACCACCATCCTCGCCTACACACTCAGTGCCTGGTTGGATGACCACCTCATCAACTTAATGATACTACCATTTGATCAACCTCTGGCCCTCTCCATCCATCCCCCTTGTCATCGCATGCTGCACCCGTAACGTCTCCAGTGACCTTCTCCACCACTGCTCAAAAACATACCCGCCTCTCCTAATGCATTCAACGTTGACAGTTCGACCCCTCTACCCCCACAAACTACCAGCCCATCACCACACTCCCCTTCCTTTTCAAATCAAAGACCGGGCTGCCTATCTCCAGATTCAGCAACACCTTGAACAACATCATATCCTTAGCCCACATCAATCTGGCTGCTGCCCTGGCCATGGAACAGAATCAGCACTTCTTGACCTCAAGAACCACCTGAACGATTCCAGAGACTCAAGAAACCTCTCCCTCCTCATGCTGTTGGACCTAGCTGCAGACTTTGACCTTGTTGATCACTTCATCCTCTGCCACAATTTGTGCAGCACTACCTCCTTTTCTCCAGATGCTACCAAGAGGGTCAAATACTTCCTGGCCGATTGCACTTAAGAAGTCTTTGTTGACAACCACTCCTCCACCCAGAGGAGTTGCTAGGTCTGGAAAAGACCCGGGGCTAAGCTGATGTCGGAACTGTTGGGACTGGGGGCTAGCTAGTCTTTTGGCTGTAGCTCCTGAGATTCTATCCGGGGCTACAACCAAAAGATCAGGGGCTACAGCCCCCTTAGCCCCCCAAGCAACGCCCCTGCCTCCACCCCTACAGCAATCACCTACAGAGTTCCCGAAGGATCCGGCATCTCTCCATACCCTCTACAATGTCTATACTAAATCACTCTTAAACAACCTGGACTCTCTCAACATCTGGTACAAAACTGATGCTGATGACACCAAAATCTTCATACCCCTCACAGGAGATTACCTCGAATAAAATGGACTCCCAAAAAATCAATGCCATACACAAAGCCATCCAGGCTTGGATGGCACCTGACCAACAATGGGAAAACTGAACTCCTTCTATTGGGCAACCCCTTACACCTCGCCAAACCCAGCCCAGACAACCACTGTACACCATTGACAACCACCCCATCCACAGCTCCTCAGTTGTCAAGACTCTCTGTGGCCATCTAGAGGCCACTCTCGCCTTGTCCCACGATGTCAACGCCATTGCCTCATCTGCAGCATACATGACCAAACTCATCAAAGCAAGTCAACTCTTTTTATCAACTGACAATTGCCTCAACATTGCCAAGGCCATTGATGGCTCAAAATGGGACTACTGCAAGGCCCTCCTTGCAGGCACATCAGTGCGAAACCTGAACAAGTTGCACACCATACAGAATAATGCCCTGAGATGCCATGGGTCTGAGTAAACATGACCACATCACTGCAGCAAGGAGACACGCGCACTGGCTCCCAGTCAGAGAATTGATCAAGTTAAAAATCCTCACCATCACCCACTGCTGCCTCAACAACACGTCCCCTGGCTACCTGGTCCAGAGACGCTCCAAACCAGCCACCTCCAGGGCCACAAGGTCTGGTTATGTCAACCACCTATGCATTCCTAGGTTTAAGTGTGCCAAAGCTAGTGGTGCCAGCTTCCCTCTCTCAGAGGTCATGCTCTGGAACTCCTATCCCCCTGCCTTGAAATTAAAGCCAATCTACGCCTCATTCCGAACAAGACTGGAAATCCACCTGTTTCATTAGCAGTCCTCCACCTGTTAACATTTTCCAACTACTGTACTGAAGCTCTAACCAGCTCCTAGATGGCCATGGGTTGAGTGTGCTATACAAATGTAAAAATAAATAAGTACATGAATATATAAATAATGGGAGAGACATGTCGGGAACGTTCCGTGATTTGGGACTGGAAGAGCAGAGGTGATGCAAATACATTAAATACAAGGTAGGGGGTACAGCTTGTGTGCATCATGACATCTGGTATAATTAAAAGACCTAGGGCCTCATTACGACCCAGGAGTTAACCATGGCACTATTAGCGCCATGGTTGATGCCGGATTCCGCCATTCCAAGGTTGGCGGGGTGGTAATTCCCCATTCACCATTGGCCCTTCCACATTCCCATTCTTGCCCCCATAGGGCTCAATGGGAATGGGGAAGGCGGTAATTACGGCACCACATATTGCGGTACCGTAATTACCTCCAACGTCCCTTTGCGGGTCCCTTCCTTAATGGCTGGTAAAACCAGCTGTTATGGTAGGGACCCGCAAAGGGACCTCTTAATTGGGCCGTAAGGGATTACCGGCACCAGTGCCCTTACCGGTACTGGTAATCCCTTATCGCCCGGGTCGTAATGAGGCCCCTATTGTCTTATCAGAGCAGAGCTGGCCTTGCCAGTTTACTTTTATTGCGTTTCAAACAGAGCGGTGCACAGACTGTCTCAATTTATTAATGTATTAATAAGGGTAAACCACCAATCAAGTACCTGGATTTGCAAGTGACGATATAAGGGACCACCTGTCTAGGGGACAGTGTTTAGATTAGATCTGACCAATCAATTCAGGGACTATTGAAGAGGATTAGGACGTTCTGTAGGTGGAAGCTAATGAGTGTGGTGGGAATTTGTTGTACTCAATATTATGCCTAGTATTTTTAAATTGCAGTTTTGCTGCTATATAACCTGTAACTTCTTCATATAAGACACACTCTGTGTAAGGTTGAGTCTACAGGACTGTCTGAGAACTTGTTTGCATATACCAAACCTTGTTTGCTCTTGCAATGAGGTGCAGTGATCATTTTGCCTCCTGAATTATTTTTACCATTCTGTTTTTGGGTCGCCTTGTCCCCTTAATAGGTGACCCGACATGATCCCAGACTCTCCATAAGTTTGGGGGTGTTCCAGGGGGTGCATCCTGGGGTGCAGCACTCACTTGTAGTAACCAGTCACTTGTAGTAACCAGTCCTCCGTGCACGATCTGAAGAGGATTGCAGGCACTGTGTTGCCAGAAGGCCTGCCTGCTCCTTGTAGCGGGGTGCTGCTCCCAGGTTGTGCAGGTCTTTGATGGGACACCATATCGAAGGAACTCAAGAGAATGCATAGATGTAAGTGAACCTTTGCAGGAGAAAACAACGAGAGGAGAAAGTGTGGGAAGTGAGTTGATTGTGAGTGTATGGATTGTGAAAGGCCACATGGCGAAATATAATGGTTTTGATATAAATAGAGGAGGCCAGAGGGATCTTCTCTGTGAGAGGAAAGGTAACATCACAATATTATTGCATGTGTAAAAGAGAAGATGGAAACAGAACCTCCTCCATGCAGATGAAGGGCAGTGCTGCGCATAAAAGCGGGGTTAAGTCCAGTACATGGAGGACTTGGGATTCCTCCAATCAGCAGAAAAGAATGTGAGAACACAAACAATCTACTTTGAGTTTGACATGCAGTGCACCAAAGGGATCATATCTATCTCCACTGCTGTTTAATGTCTATAACAAGTCCAAATGTGACCCAGTGGACAGTTGGGGTGTACAGTTCTCTAACTATCTGGACAACGCCCAGATTCTCCTTGAACTCTCTGGGGTCTATTCCAGTGATGTGGAAAGGGTCAACCATGTCTTCTCAGCAATCCAGTTGTGGATTGCACGAAACTCCTTAGCTCTCAACAATGAGAAGACTGAGTTGCTGATCATTGGGACTGGCGCATGATTAAAGAAAAGGGATCCTAAATACAGCCAATTCATGATTGCAGGTAACATAATTCCTGTTGCCCAGCATGCTAAAACATTGTGAGGTGTTTTTTGTACCTGTGAAGGAGCACTTCTGCAATCTGAACGATCGCTCCTGCCAGCTGTCTAACAGCCCACAGCAGCACTGCGAGCAGAGCTCTTGCTGCTCTATCCACTTCCTGGAGGGGGCAGAGTCCTGTCTGAACACGTGACGGATCACGTGACTAACATCCACTACAAAGTGCCGGCCCAACCACCCTTGCAGCATTAAGCCCTGGAGGCAGTAAGGGCTGGAACCGCTGTTGTGCTGTTAGGCTGTGATCTGTGCCTGTGCTACAACCCTCTGAGTAGACCAGACTGAGGTTCTAAACTGCTATTCGATCTGCCGCATTCGTAACTAGTCCATAGGGTAAGGGGGGAGAGTCGGACTCTGGCAGCTCCTTAAGCTGTCGGCCATTCCTTACCCTAAGACTTTGCACTTCCTCAGTTCTATCTTAATTAATAGGACTAATATTCAGTTCTTGAACTTCTATCAATAATTAAAGGACATATTTTATGATATTTCTCAGAAAGGTATACTCCTCTAGCTATCTGTTGTGTTCTATTTGAAAAGCTCTGTTGATTCTATGGCTGACAAAAGAGGCAAACCTTACACTCTGCGCACGGACATGCCCTGTCCTGCACGACTACGCGCATTCTGTGACCCTGTAAATAGAGTAAATCCTCTATTAACTCCAAAACCTTCTCATTTCCTTGCTAAAGGCCCGCAATCAGACAAACGAGCTGGGGAAACAACGCAGCCGCTGTAACACCCTGGCTGGTGATATTAGAGACTTTGGGCCTCATTACACGGTAGGCGGTAAAAAATGCGATTTACCGTCATGGCGCTATTAGCGTGTCCGCCATCGTAGGAGACCGCAAATACCGTTCCATTACGAGTAAGCGGACACGCGCATAGGGCCATGCCGGTAAATGACCCTACCGCCATGGCGCAAAAGCACCTTTCCGGCTCCGACCAAAGTGCTGATAGCACCTCTGCCCTCATGCTGCACGCTATTAGCGGTCACCGCTGTTAGCGGTCACTGCTATTAGCGGTCACCGTAAAACACTGGGACCGGAAATAGCGTCATCGCACCGGAACGGGAAAGAGCCCGGCGGCCATCTTCAAAAACACAATCGATTGCCATCCCCTGCACTCAGGACCTGCAGCAACACCACGACTGGCAAAAGCACATCCCACAAGAACAAACAATGCCCAAGGCCCTAAAGAAAGCCGATGCACGCCAGCGCAAAATACGCTTCTCAAACGAGGAATTGAAAATGCTGGCAGACACCCTGGCTGCAAATGCAGACGTAGTGTTCGCTAGCGACATGCGGCGCCCTGCACTCCTGAGAAAAAAGGAAATCTGGGCTGAGGTGGCGCAGAAAGTCAGTGCAGTGGGCTCCACCCCCCGCACCGTAAAGGACGTGCGCAAGCGGTGGGATGATCTGCGCCTCCGTGTATGCAGCATTTTATCGGCCAACAGGAATCTGGCCATGGGCACAGGAGGCGGAGGAGGATCCCCGATGAAGATGCAGGAGTGGGAGGAGACATGTGCCAGCACCATTGGCATAGAATCCATCAAGGGAGTGGGCCGAATGGAGTGTGGTGTGGCAACAACGTCAGACGGAGGTGAGTGACCACGCAAAACACAGCAATGCTAAGCATGAGTCCCTCCCCCAAATGTGAAATGGGAATTAGCTAATGGATGGGGTCATCACACACACATGTACACAACCCTGCATATATGCCGTGCACATCCCCACACAACCACATGCATGCAGCACCTCACACACGTGTCACCCTGACACATGTCCGGATGACCCACCCATCTGGCCAACAACCTGCAGGCCCAAACTAGATGTCCAAATCCAAAGAACTGCAGCAACAACAACATATGCATGATGCACATTGACCCATCACTGATGCTATCCCTGTCTTGCTCCCCCACAGGGTCACATTCTGACAGTGAGGAGCTGGACTCTGCAACGCAGGGCCCACCACCCAAAAAGCAGGCCAAGGGAAAGGATGCAGGCACCAGGCCCAGTACATCGAGGGGCACTGGGATATCTGGAGTGGCCCAGCGTTCAAAAGCCACACACGCAACGACCACACCAAGGGTCGAAATGCCATCCGACACTGTGGCAGCACCCCCACCACCCACCCCCACCACTCAGGAGCCAGTGCCAGAAGGCACGCCGTCCGCAGCCAATAGCTCCGTCGGGGAAGCAGCAGCCACGGCACCTATGAGTGATGTGGACGACCCATGTCCGACACCGGAAGGGCAGCGTACACCCAGCACCCAGCTGCCCCCACTCCACAGCCCATGCAACACATCAAATGGCAGCATCCATGAGGTGCATGCCGGAGATTCAATGGATGGGTCATTCAGTCCCGTGGCGAGCTCACCTGATGTCGGCCACATGCAGCAAGCTGCGCCGAGGAGTAACAGGGGCAGGGCCGCAGACGACACCATGAGCCTGATACGCCAGCGCCAGGAGGAGCTCAATGCCCTGGTTGCCTGGCAAGTGAGCGAGGCTGCCTCGACCAGGGAGGAGATCCGGGTGTTGTCAAGGGACATGAAAGCTGCCATGGACAGCAACACGACGCGCCTATGTGACGAGATGGCCGCTGTGAGGCAGGTCCTAACGCGCATTGCTGAGGCGATGGAGAGCATGCGTCACTCACAGGGAGCAGATCAACCAGCCACCCCCTCGTCTACTAGCTCCGACCAGACAACCATCCTGCGCAGGTCCAGCCAGTCCTTGCGGCGGTCAGACTCACAACCCCCCAATGGTGGTAGTGGAGGAGGGAAGTAGGCCCAGCCTGTCCCTGTTGACACTTGGGAACTAATGCAGCACTGATGTGCACACCATGTTTGGTGGAGTTGTGGGGGGAGATGGGTGAGGGTGTTTGGGGGAGTTGTGGGGGGAGGGGGTGAGGGTTTTTGTTGGAGTTGTGGGGGGAGGGGGTGAGGGTGTTTGGGGGAGTTGTGGGGGGAGGGGGGTGAGGGTTGTTGGGGTGGAGGGTACATGCACGTTTGAATGACATAATGCTCAATACACACGTAATGGCATGGATAATCACATGACTGGACATTGATTATTGTGTATGTGTGCTTTATTGTTGAAGGGTGCACTGTGTTTATGTCCTCCGTACACCCCGTGCCCTGAGCTGAACACCAATTGCACCCTCCTAATCCATGTGCATCAGAAACAATGGTCTATCAGGTGCTGCCGCACAGCACGTCCCTCATGGGCATCGCCACCTGCATGACCTGCAGCCCCCTCTCCTCCATCCTCATCCCCGTCATCATCCTCAGACGGTGGTCGCAGTTCAATGTCAGGGGGCATTGGCACATTCCGTCTGATACACATATTGTGAAGCATGACACATGCCATGGTGATCTTGGCCACCTTCTCATGCCCGTACAGGAGTGCCCCGCCCGACCTGCTGAGGCACCGGAAGCGTTCCTTCAATAGGCCGAATGTCTGCTTGATCACCACGCGGGTACGGGTGTGTGCATGATTGTAGTCCTCTTCGTGCCTGTTCTGTGGGTTCCGCACAGGGGCAAGGAGCCACCTCTTCAGGGGATAACCTGCATCACCTGCATGGGTGCATCAATGGGTATGTGTAAGTGTCTACATAATGTGGAGCGTGCACATATCACACAAACAAACATTGCATTTTCAACGACATCCACAGATCCAAGCACGCATGGCAATCAGGGTAACTGCAATCTGGGAAGGTGAGGTGGTCCTTGCAAGTGGACATGCACCATGCATGCATACGGCAGGGATTGCCATGTCCCGCCTGAGTTTAAGTGATTTGTGTTTCCTGGCCCTGGCAACGTTAGTGCCACACTGCTAGTACACTGCCTTTCCTTAGTTGATGTCCCCATGCTGTTTGATGGCAATTCAGTGGTGGGGTACGGGTGTGGCTCACCACAATGGCTACAGGGGATCCATTTGTATGCACTCATGTGCGCGGACCATTTCTGATGTTGTTCAGCGTACATTTCAGTAGTGATTTTGATATGCATGTTGCTGATTTGTGTAATGGGGGGGAATGGTGTGTTGTGCGGTGTGCATGTTGTTTGGAATGGCCTGTTTGGCGTAATGGATTGATATGATTGTCGTGGCACTCACTTCCAGCATGTGGTTTTGTGTCTGGTCCATTGTGGGCTGCCTCACTGTACAGTGATGCAAATATGTATGTCCATTCTTCTCATGACACCAGTTCACGCCCAGTTGGAGTATGCATCCCCCCCCATTCACGCCCAGTTGGAGTATGCATCTCCCCCCCCACTCACAATCCACATCACACTGACATGTGGTCGGCCTGCTACTCACCAAGTAGCCACGAACGTTGTCCAGCATGTCGCTCCATGTATCGTGGTATTGTCGAGTTCCGCAGGACCATTGCATCATGGGTTGAACCGGGATATCGGGCACAGCAATGTGTGATGATCTTGTTGGAGTCACATACCATTTGGACGTTGATGGAGTGGTATAGCTTTCTGTTACAGTACACTGCCTCATTGGCATGTGGGACCACCAGTTCTACATGGGTACAGTCGATGGCCCCGATGCAACTTGGGATGCCTGCCAGTGAATGAAAGCCAACTTTGGTGTTGGAGATCTCCTGGGCAGTCCGTGGCATGTATATGTGTTGACTTGTGTGCTTCAGGAGGGCATCGAGCACCTGGTTCAGTGTGCGTGAGAATACTGGTTGTGATATGCCATGCATCTGACCTACCGTATGCTGGTAGGTGCCTGTGGCCAAGAAGTGGAGCACTGTTACTACCTTCAGTAGAGGGGGGATGGCAGTATGGATGTCAATGAGACTCACAATGTCGTTGTTTATCATGTCTACAATGGTGGTGATGGTATCCCAGTCCAGATGGTACAGGGTGTGTATCTGCTCAGGGGTTAGGTTGACTGGACTGGCTCTGATCCTGGGAATTGGTGGCTGCCTCTGTGGTATCACTAGGTGCACTGGTGGTGCTTGCTGCGCCTGTCTTGCCCTCCTCCTCCTCCTCCTCCTGCGTCTCCTCTGTGCTGCCTGTTGTTGTAGCTGCTGCACTGCAATCATGTCCTCTAGCCCATGTAATGCTGCTAGTATTGCATCCATCTTGGTGTGGGAATGGGTGTGGGGAGGGGTGTGGTGTGCTCTTTTGTGCTGCCAGTCTCCATTGCCTCCACCTGTGCTGATTTTGTCCACCTGTGGCAGGTGGGAACTCTGCTGTGCTCTTTTAACGTGTGGTTCGCGATGCCGGTATTAGCGCCTTGCCGGTAAGGGTTCTTTGGGTCTACTACATGCCGGTATTGCCATGTACGCATGGCTCGTGATGCCGTGATATTAGCGCTATGCCGCTATTTCCGGTCTGAGGGGGCGCGCGCTCACGGACTTGCCGCTAATAGTGCCACCGTACTTAGCGGTGCCGCTAATAGTGGTATGTCCGGTTCGTGATTGGGGAGGGGATTAACCGATACCGGTAATCCCTTACCGGTAACGGTATGTCCCTACCGCCTACCGTGTAATGAGGCCCTTTGGGTTTAGAACATTGCGCATTAGTCGTTTGATGGCAAAGATGCCAGAATTAACAAATTTAAGTGTATCGAATTTTGAGGCTCAACTGGTTCCAAATATTCAAGAATGCTTGATTATAAAACAACCCCTAATGAGCTCACTAACAGCATCAGACCCAAATGTCAGTAATGAAGGTTGTAAACAACCATGTAATATCTCATTGTCTGACACCATGATTTTACAAAATGCTCGTACAGGCAATGCTGTGCCTCCATCAAATAAGTCCAAAAGCATTATTGTTGTAGTTGATGAGGCTATTATTGATCTCCATTTGACAAATGCTTGCTTCTCGGCCAGAGAAAATGATCACGATCTGTCTAAATCTCCTATTCTGTTCCGGAATGAAAGTATATCTGAATCTGAGACCTCTATACCATTCATTCCGCCTACTCCAAGAAGGCCAAATCGAAATAATTCTGTAATAAATAGAGGATCTTCCTTAAAGAAATCCCTGTTGATAACACTTGAAGTGATGAATATTGCTATATTGTCTCTTGCCAAATTATTTGAAGTTCTTGACTCCAAAGTAAATACCATTGTTGATAATCTGAGAACTAGTACTATCTGGCAAAAGACAATTACTGATTCTTTGGCACAGAGGCAGGCGTGTGATGATGGAGTTGTCTTACCATCATTAACCCAGATACCAGAGATTATCTCTATGCTAAAACTGACAACTGAGCAGTTTCACTCTCAATGTGATCCATGTTTAGCGGAGAAAACAATACAATCTTTAGAGTTTGCAATTCCCTTTGTTGAGGGCATCATTTGTGAGACATCTGTAGAGACACAGGAGGCAGCAATTGTGCCTACTAATGAACTACCTGCCCCCACTTTAGCTGAGACAGAATCAATAGCGGAATGTGCACAATCATCCAATTAAGCATACACAATTTCTGCTAAAAATTCCAAAAAACACACATCTGAATGTACTATGAATCTGAAAAAATCCCAAAATCAGAAATCTAAAAGAATGGCATCCACTAGCCACTCGAAACAGTTTTTTAAATCTCTTTCAAAGATAGCGAGCAGCTTGATACTAACATCTAATGCTATAACAAAAAAATATTCTAACTTGGCTCAAGAAAAGAAAAAAAGTGTGAAACACGTGCCGAACCAGCCGCAAACAGATTTGAGTCATCCTCCTTTGGATGAGCTGGTTCAGGCCGTAGAGGAATGTGAAAATAGTTCTCTGAGGCTCATTTGATAGCTTCACTAAGGGGCTCTGCTGAGCATAACTCTGATAACTTTGACTCCTCATATACTCACAAAGAACTTAGGAAAGCTATAGATGAATATATGAGTCAATTCCATCCAGTATCAGCAGTGTCTCATCCGTTGATGAAACTTACTGCTTCCACCACAAAAACCTCAATGCAAAGTATGCTAAGAAGTGACAAATTGATCACTTTACCATCTGTGTGTGAGGTGAATGCCTCAGGCACTAAAAATGTGCCTATTAAAGTGGATACACCGGTGCAACAAGTGAATATGCAGGATTATATTTTATCCTCAATCAAAGACTGTCTAGTTGCCATAACCTCAGAACAAAAGACGCTCAAATCTGCCATGAAATCATTTATGTGTGACTCTACCCATGACTCCTCACCAACTGTAGATCAGAGAATGGGTTTAAAGAATGTCTCATTTAAATTACCAGTGGAGATTGAGAAATCCAACTCCTTATCAGAGGTACAATGCTTACAAAAAAGAGAGTCTAACAACATTTAGCACTAAGAATAAAAAGACCCCTCAACC
The DNA here is from genome assembly GCF_040938575.1 of Ambystoma mexicanum. NCBI lineage: Eukaryota > Metazoa > Chordata > Amphibia > Caudata > Ambystomatidae > Ambystoma > Ambystoma mexicanum. Next base: position 975,053,117 of record NC_090922.1, read on the forward strand.
ATACTCCATATTTCTTAGCTGTCGAGGTGGCTCTCTTTCAAAGTATACCATGAACAGGAAAAGTATCATGGAAATATTTTCTGAAATTCCGGTATTGGAAGATCTTACTTCAGGAGACATCGATTGGGTCGGATTTCCTGATGATAATGACTCAACTGTATCCTGTCTTTGGATTAGATCTCGTGCGATCCTTAATATGATTTGGTATGCCAGATCCTCTCTCTTTGACCTTGGTTTTAGCTTAATTCCCACAACTGGTAAAAGTCCTTTAATTGAGAGTCCACAACAGTCTAAGGGAGCTGGAGATGTAGGACAAACTATGGCAAATCTTCCAAGAGAAAATATAACATCTGTAATAAAATCCGATAATTGTTGCTGCTGCAAGAATGCATAACTAGCTTTTGATGAATTATGTCCCTTGACACACAAAATTACAATTATGAGCTGGAAATCTAGAGGACATAAACATCTACTGAACAACGCGAAGTGCCTTTTAACAAATTTTGATGTAGTGCTACTACAAGAAACTTGGATGGTGATGCCACCCTCCTGGGATAATCATCACATTCACTTGGTCCCTGCGATGAAAGGCCAAAAAGGCAGACAAATGTCTGGCCTCGCAACAATCTCTATCATCTCCACTGTAATTATTGTAGCTGAATGGCTCTCTCCGGACTACTTTATGCAATGTTCTATAATATCGTTTCAAAGTATAATAATCGCGATAGTTAATCTTTATTGGAACCCTGTGGCTATTCTTACATCTATCATTATCAAGGATCTTAACACAATCATGGAAAAGATAGCTGCCAACATTAATATTGCACATGTAATACTTGCAGGAGATCTGAACATTCATCTCTCGATGCCATCTAAAAAAGGAAATTCGAAACGGGTCACTCAATGGCTTCATTTTGTGGACACATGGGATTTAATAATGTTGAATGGTGCTCTCAAAAGTGATATTTCACCCTCTCACACATGGACAAGTGGATCACACAAAGCAACCATTGACTATGCGTATGTAGACAGAACGCTCTTTAGCAAAATATCTAAGTTTATCATTTTGCCTACTACATCCAGTGATCACTTGATGTTGACAATTGAAATTACAGTTCATGCCCAGAGTAAAGCACAAGCACGACAACAACAGCTGAAAAATTTGAAGGTAAACTCTCAAAAAACAGATTACATTGGTCTAATCCTGACTTAGAAGCGTTTGGTAAAGATCTAGAGAATGATCACCGCCTTCTTGTAGAGAAGGCAAACGCTCCTCTGGAATATTATGATAGAATGCATCTATTTGCATCCCCCAATATATCTAGTGGTAAAATATTTAATAACATCCGTCCCACTCATGTATTTGAACAATCGGTCAGACTTAGAAAGTCCTTATTTGGTAAACAGAAAAGACAGGCTATACTCCTTTCGCCAAAATATCGCGACTCTGCCCTGCGCAAGTTGAAGACCAATTATAAAAATTGGATACAAGCACATAAAACAAAAATGTTTCAAAAGGATGGTGAATGGTGGGTGCACGTGGCGCAGAGTAAAAACACCTCTCAAATTTGGAAGCTAATTAACATAGGCACAAGGTGCTCTCAACTATCATCCCAAATTATTGGTGTACCTGAAAAAAGTTGGGTTGATTATTTCACAAATATGTACAATCTTCCACAAAATACCTGTGCTCATTTGCAGCTGAAGCCGGTCAGTTCTTCCTTCTCTCTCAAATTTGATCGAGATGATGTGTTGTATTACATAAATAGAGCTAGCTCATCTAGAGCCCCAGGGCCAGATGGCTTATCAAATTATACCCTTAAACAAAATCCAGAACTGTGGGCCAGCATTTTGTATACCATATGTCTCTCCATTCAGATAAAGCAAAGCATTCCTCCATCTTGGTGCCAAGCTGTGATAGTCCCTATATATAAAAAAGGGGATCGCACAATTCCAGCAAGCTATCGCCCAATAGCACTTCTTGATGCTCCGGGGAAGATTTACACTCAAATCATTCTAGGAGATCTCAACATCTGGCCCACTAATGAAAATCAACGGGATCCCTTTCAGACTGGTTTTGTTGCGGGTTTAGGTTCTGCTATTAACATCACCACGCTTAACGCTATCAAAGCAGCCTACGCAACAAAACATCAACCTCTTTATTTGGCCTTTGTTGACTTTCGTGTTGCCTTTGATTCTGTGGACCTACTTTTATTATGCAAATTGCTGAATTTTGGTTGCCCACTTTCTCTTATTTCACTGATAGCTCTCCTTCATACCAACACTACAATGCAGGTCAAATTAAACTTGGACGGGTTACTATCCGAAATTATTCACACTGAACGTGGCCTTAAACAAGGCTGCATTCTTGCCTCATCCCTACTCAATTTGTTTATTTTTGACCTAGGCATTGAGTTTTTGAAAGAAATCAACAATGCACCTAAGATGGGCAACCAGGCCATCGCATGGCTTCTCTATGCGGATGACTTAGTACTCCTGTCACAGACACCAAGTGGCCTGCAGATGCTACTTAAGCAACTTGAACTTTTTGTCATCAAAAATAATTTAACACTCAATTTAGAGAAAACTCAAGTCATGAAGCTAGACAATAATAATTTGAAACATCAGAAACATTATGATTGGTTTCTACATAATCAAAAATTAGCTCTGGTTAATGAATACAAATATCTCGGAGTTTTGTTTAGGAACTCACCTACAAATAAGCCCCAACAAAGTAACATCTACAGGAAACTTGCAACCTTAATCTCGCAAGCAAAGATATTATTAGCCAAGTTTGGTAAATTCTCCTGTGCCCATGTAATAACATTTTACCAACAAAAGGTAATACCCATTATTACCTATGGGGCTGAAACTTGGCTACCACAAAATCAAGGGTACTGGAATAGAATTGAAGCCAAATTTTGGAAAAGAGTTCTTAATCTTCCCAACTCAACTCCAAATGCTCTTTTGAGATTTGAGTTGGGTACCCTATCAATTCACATTCAAATCTCTTTTCCGAAAATGTCTTCTGGGCCTGATAGCTAACAATCTGCTAGCAATACTGGCAGACTATTTATTACACTCTCAACACTTGCTTCCGACAGACTGGAGACATACTGTTCTCTCCGATATGAATGAAGCAAACATATCATTGGATTTGCTACTTAACAGACAAAAAGAGCTAAGCTAAAATTATATCAACTTGACTGGAATCGCACTCAACAGAAGTGTCTTGAACTAAAAGATTGTGATAGAGCCCTGTTTGGTCACAAACAATTTCGGCTGGCAGCTGATTATCTGCTAAAATGTCCTTCTTCGCTATTAAGAAATCAAACATTGAGATTCTGGATGAATCGATGGCCAACAAAACACATGTTAATAAGAAGAGGCCTAATTAAAGCTGAAGCATCATATTGTCGATTCTGTATAATTGGTGGGATGGAGGAGGCACTCAAACACATACTAATTGTGTGTGTTGCTTTGGAGAGGCAGAGGGAAACTATCATCTATAAGTTAACACAACTACATTATATAACCCTTTCTACTGATGAATTATGGTATGAATTGTTTGCTACACCTAAAATTTGAATAAGAATAGCTACTATGCAATTTTGAAATACAGTTCTACTCACAACTTAATCCTTGATTAAATTTGTGTAGTGATTGATTTTTTTTTATTAGATCTTGATTTTTAACTACTGAACTGTGATTCTTGTTGAAATTCGGATGATGGTGCATAACAGGCTTTTTCTTTCTTTTAAAACTTCTAAAATGTCCTAAAAATGAATAAATGTGTCTCTTAAATGTAATGTGAAATAATGAAAAATTGTATCTTGCATTTACATTTTAATGATTTACTTGCACAAAAAACTTTGTTTTGAAAGGTTATAATAAAATGTAACCAACCAAAATTAAAAAAACAAAAAAAATGAAAAAAGAAACCGAGTCTATCTAGACTCTCAAGTATTATATAAAAAAGCATGTGGCACATTAGAGATCATCATGCTCATATGTGAATAAATTGCTGCAGCAGATAAGACTCTATTTATCTGAGCAGAACAGGGCAATAGTGGCATCTGTCAAAGTAAATGCAAAGCTTTACTACTGTAACAGTTTGCTGGTTGGCACTTCCAAGGCTACAAAACAAACTGCAAACTATGCAGAATAGAGCGCTTTGTGTGGTATGTGGGCTCGGGAAGCTAGGTGGTACCTGCTTTGACCTCTGGGCTCCAGTGTCATGGAATGCCTTGTCATTTTTGATGAGAACAAAACTGTCACTACCACTCTTTAATAAAGGTCTGAAGACCTTCCTCTTTGATAAAGGCAGAGCATAGGAGGCTGCAGCCTTACTAGTTTAGATCTATGTATGTTTTATGTTCGTGTCTGTCCTGTCAGTGCTCTGAGGCCTCTGGGTGTGTGGCCCTATAGATAAAATATAGCAATAGATAGCTATGCAACCAGCTGCAGGGTATACTAATCCTGGTTATATGCCCCACACAGCCCCATGACAGTGAGCCCCTGCAACCTAAGAAAACATCCAGCAGCCCTCAGCAATGACTGCCACACGTGATCAATTAGTTTTGGGGACAGAGAATGGGGCACAAAGAGATTTAGAAATAGCACTTCCAAGGACAGAAGCAGAGCTTACATGAGTAACACAAGAACGGGAAGGGCGAAGGGTGCCAATAGATACGAATGAATGGAGATTGGGTGATTTTTTTTAGAATTTACAGTACCATGATCAGGGAGGTACATGTTGAAATGAGGGATGATGGTCTCAACAATGAGAGGTATCGAGAGGGACAACCTTGGGCAGATAGTTTAGATTATGAGTCTACTAGACCAGATTCTAATGCAGGAGTAACTGAGGAGGAGGAATGGGGAACAGATGAGGAATAGTGAGAAGTTATTGCACCCAGAGTGACACCAAGAGTAGCAGGTTTGAGGAGTCTAAGGCTGATAGCACGGCCAGGTCACATGGCGGTGATCAAAGGGAAGCGAGTGGGGAGGAAGTTACTGCTGAAGCAGGTGGGAACATAGTTTTCATTGTCACCTAAAGCTCTTAGCAGAGCACAGTATGTGCCCTGGCCACACATGGATAGAAACAATCACTCATAGTAGTTGAAGGCATCTGGATATATGCACTTGAGAAACAAACAGCAGGCATTACACTAGCAGTAGGAGACATGAAAAGCTTGTTTGCTGCAGTATTAGGGGAAACAAACATACAACATTTGGAAAAAAGTAAGATATCCAGGGATACAGATGGATGATAATGATTGTAGGGCTAGAGTGTGGGCTGCCTTAACAAATGAATATCCTGACACCGGACATACATTCAATCATTGCACATATTATGAAGGTAGATGAAGACCTGGCGCAATTCATATTACGGATAAATGAGATGTGGATGGCTGAGACAGGGGAATCATGGGATAAGAGTACAGCAATATGGTATTACATAGGAAGAAGGAACTCCCAAAAGAGGTGCAGAAAGATTTGGATAAGGTAGTAGGGATCAAGGCAAAGCGATGGGCAGAGATTCAGGTAATTATACTGCATCATTGCAAACAGCGGAATGAGAAGGGAAAAAAAGTAGTGCATAATGCACAGCAGGCTAATTGAAGTTAGTGCAAATGAAATTGGTGAAGTTTAGTATAGAAGGAGCACTGATTACTGGTCCTCCTGCACAGCAGGTGAAACCAAGGAAACCAAGGAAAGCTATGATAGAAGAGAGAAGGGTACCAGAGGGGACAGAAGGGAACCAAGGTTATCCAGACAATCAATTTTGCCAAGAAGGTCTTCAAGGAGGTTACCCACGGGTAAGAGGAGGACTCTAAGGGGGGTGAGGAGGTAGAGGAGGAGGATTTGGCAGGATGGGTCTGAGATTTGGGGGACCAAATTGAAAGTCCTAGTTGTAATACCGACATTTCAATCAGCGTAATGTCTCTTTTGGAATCATTGAACATCTTGACCTTCATGTCTTCTTCGATTGTCCTCTTGCTCTGGACCATTCAGCTTGATTCCTGATCCTTTTGTTGTTCGTTTTCCTATTCTTGTGATCTTCTGTTTATGTTTCCTTTTCCTCTTCCCAGAAGTCTGCCCCTTGCTCGTCTGTCTGATATGCTGTCCATGTGAAGAAGTTTGAACTCCTCCAGGAAGTCTAAATGAACACACACACACTCTACTGTACTTGGAGGAAGTGGTGGTATGGAAAGATTTGATTGCACTGGTCGCAAATGAAGAAAATAATGTGGAATGACCATCAATATTATGTATTGCTTCCACACTGACATTAACAGGAGTAAGTGACACATAGTTGTTTGCAACAAAAGAGAACCAAGAAGGAGAGATAGTGTTCGAGCTGAGCATACCTTGCCCAGTACATAACAGAAAGATCAATGCCCTAGATGACCCAGATAATGAAACAGAAAGCACTCTATTTACAGGAAGATATGGAAAAAGTGCCCAAGAATTTGTGGACAACAGGACCCCATGATGTATACTCAAATGGGTAGGGGCAGTACACATCAAGTTAAAATAAGGAGCTATATTGCCACAAGTAAAGCAGTACCCTGTTTCACGGGAGGCAGATGAGGGCATAAATGAAACACGGCATGCCCTATGGCAGCAAGGCATAATACAGGGGAGCTTGTCGCCTTGCAACATCGCTATCTATCCGATCAAGAAGGCAAAGGGAGGGGAATGGTGTTTTATACAGGATTTGCACCCTCTGAATGATATTATTGAGGCAGAGTGTCCATTGGTTCCTAACCCTGCAACCATTTTTTGTAACATTCCTGCAAAGGCACACTATTTCACCGTAGTGGACTTAAAAAACACCTTTTTCTCCATTGCACTACACCCAGAATCCAGGTATCTCACCTCCTTTACGTATCGCAGAAAATAGTTTGAGCATACTAGAATGATAATGATAATGATGTATTATTTATATAGTGCCTTAATACAAAGCGCTTTACAGAGCACATATTTACATACAATATCACCAAACCGAAATTGGTACTCATTGTCATTGAGAATGTCGCAGGGATACTACGAAGGGCCTAGTATCTTCAACAGAGTAATCCGAATTGACTTGAGCAATCTAAAGGTAGCTAGTGCAGTGATAGAATGGGCCTCATTAGAAGGTTGGAGGTAACCATGCCGCTTTTAGCAGCATGGTTGCCTCCATACTGCAATCTGGGCACGGGTTCCCCAAATGAGGAATTATGGGCCATTGCAACCTTGGCGGACCCGGTAATTCCCCCTCCGAGGAACCCACACCCGGTCCATCCACATTCCCATTCGAGCCCCCGTAGGGCTCAATGGGGATGGAGCTAACAATGGGCCCGTTAATGACAAGCCCGTTGTTAGCTCCCTGGTCCCCTTGCGGGACCCGGTAAGGATGCCTGGATTTTCCAGGCACCCATTGCGGGTCCCGCGAGGAGACCTCGTATTAGGGCGGAATGGGTTTACTGGCACCGGCACCTTTACCGGTGCCGGTAAACCAATTCCGCCAACCTTATAGTGAGGGCCAATGTGTTGATAACTTGATAGTGTGCAACTCGCCAGAAGAAGAATGTAGAAAAGACTCAGTGACACTACTGACACTGCTAGGAGCCAAAGCATATGAGGTGGACAGGGAGAAATTGCAATAGTGACAAAAACAGATGGTCTACCTGGGTCAGATTGGTTCAGCAGACAGGAGAAAAATAGCACCGGTAAGAGTAGAGGCGATACACAAGACTCTGCGACCAAAGAGCGTGAAAGAGGTTCAGCAATGTTTGGATTTATGCAATTATTGCAGCACATGGGTTTTTGATTATTCAACATACACCAGGCCATTGTTGCAAGCACTAAAGGAAGCACAGAAAAACAAAACACACAGAAAATGCACAGCTGAAATGGGTAGGAATTTTGATGAGCTGAAAAATGATTTAGCACAGACACCTGTGTTAGCAACTCCCAATTACAAGGGAAAAGGTCACCTGTTCTCACATTCAGATGGAAAAGTAATGACAGCAGTATTAACACAGAAGAAAGGACAGGGACACAAGCCACTTGCATACTTCAGTGGGTCAATAGATGCAGTAATGCAGGGACATTTCCCATGTGAGAAGCCGCTTGCTGCTGCTGTATTTACTATTGAAAAAGATTTCATTATAACCATGGGGTGTCCAGTAGTTTTTGTACATGGTAAATGTATTATTTAAAATACTGGAGAAAACAAAATCAACACTGTCAACACAGATGTCTTCTGGGTACCAGGTAATACTAACCAACCCAGCAATAGAAGTGGTAAGTTGCAGAAGAATAAACTCAGCAGAGTTCATTACAGAAAGAATAGAAGAAGAGGATTATGTGTATGGCTGTGTTGCATGCATTGACAGGAGCGGAGGTAATCCCCTAGTTAAGGAAGAATGATAGAAGGAGGGGCCATGATTTTCATTGATGTAAGTTCCAGTATTTGTCAGACCACGGGGCAAAGGCATTCTGGTTGTGCAGTGGTGGGTCACAGACAAGGAGTACATAAAGGGGAGGAATTGATTGTGTACTCACAGACACGATTGCCAAATCATTGCTCTGCACAAGCAGCTGAATTAGTCGCTCTGAATCAAGCACTAAATATGTCTGGGTACCAAACAGTGAACATCTTCTGAGATGCAGTTTATGTCACCTCTACAGTGCACACAGGACTAGCAAGATGGAAAAGGATAAGGATTAAAAGAAGTGATGGTACTCCCATTCAACATGCAGCATTATTGAGTACACTATTTGAAATGTTTCCACTCCCAGTAGCGTTAGCATTAAGAAAACGCAAAGCCCATAGAGGAGGCGAAGACTTTATATCATAATGAACTGAAAGAGCATACAGAGCAGCAAAAGAAGTAGCATATATGCCAGAGGGACCACATGTGCTGTTCCCTGGCAATGAAGGAAAGGTGCCTCTAAAAGCAAAGAGAAATATACAATTGTCAGAAAGTTTCAATGCAATCCCAATACTGCAGATAATTGAGTTGCAGGGAGAAGCATCAGAGAATGAATAGGAGCTGTGGAAAAAGAGAGGATGTTTTCTGTCTCCAACTGATTTGGTTTGGTGACATGATAGCACTAGAAAGGATGTCATGTCAAAGATATATTTTCAATTGGCATTGGAACCACTTCACTCTCCTTTCCACGTATCGAAAGAACATGTGGCTGCAGGGATAAATGAAGACTGGTGTGTCCCAAACATCTTTGAATATGTGGCGGAGTACATCAAAAACTGCATGATGTGCTAAAAAATACTGCCAGGTCACACATTGAGACTTTTACAGGGAATGTTGCTGTGACTGGAAAGCCCCTTCTGGCATGAGCATATCAATTACGTTGACATGCAAGAAAGATGTGCTTCATAAAAGTACTTTGTTGTAGTTGTGTTTCCATTCTCATGTTGACTTGAGGCAGGTCCCTGTGTGTACAATGATGCCAACTCTGCAGCCAAATGCCTGGTGAGGGAGGTGTTCCCAAGGTGGGGATTCCAGATGCAATGCATTCTGACAATGTGCAGCACTTTGCCAATAATTTGATAAAAGAAATTACAAAACTACTGGGGATAAGGCATGAACTATGCATGGCCTACCATCCAAGAGCCAATGGTTTGGTATAAAAGATGAATGGACTGCTGAAAATGCGATTAGCTAAGCTTATGCAAATGCTTGAGAAATCATAGGTGCACTGCTTGCCGCTTGCTTTGTTACATTAAGAAACACGTCTGGAGGAGATTATCATTTGACTCCTCATGAGATTGTTACAGGGATGAGAATGTATGCACCGATTACACCATCACATATAATCTCTGATGCTCACTCTACCTCTGCTATTCTGGGAGGGGAATTTGATTTTACCTCTAAGAATATAACAAGTCCCTTAAATATATTTCATGCAGAGGAGATATAAAAAACAAACTGGATAATCAGGTGATCTAACAGACATTTCCCTCAAGTAAAACCTCTGTATCCGTGGGACCAAGTTATTGTGCACAACCATGTGAGGAATTGGAAAGAGGAACATTACACTGTTGTCTATTTGTCAATGACTGCAGTGAATATACACAGACGATGTGGATAGGTCCACATTACAGACGTTCACAGAGACAAAGGTACTGTCTCCAAAGGCACAACCTAATTGGGAGCATGAGTGAATTTTCTTTTCATTTTCTAACAGCATTTAGATTTTATGTTAAATGTTAAAGGTATTTATACCATACAACGTCACCAACTGAATTGGTCCCGAGGCGCTCAGGCGGATCTGTAAAATAAGATGCGGTCGAGGTGTAAGTGACTTCAATCCAGCAATCCAACTAAGTCAATGCCTAGTCTGGGATGCCCAATGGAAGCCCTTATTTATATATTTTTATGTCAAGTTCTTTGAATCTGGATGATGAACCCTTATATAACGCCCCTCTCTTTGAATCCCCCTGACCACACTGAGCCAAGAAGTAGGTTTGTTTTGCAAATTAAAAGGTTTATTGGAAAAATTAAACAATATAGCTATATCACACTTTTATGAACAAAATAATATCTGATAGCACACTTATGAATATAATAGTGGTCAACAAGGGGTAATATTACAATAGCACACTCTCTTTAATCAATGAGGAGTTGGTATAGAAAGGATAAGGGAGCAGAGAATACTTTTTATGGTTTCAAGGAAATGCAAGATGTGAAAGAATGCAGCACAGAAATAAACTTGATATGGTTTCAATCACAAGATAATATGATCACTTTTTACCTTGTGACAACTCACTCCCCCCTTATGCAGTAGGAAGAGATGGAAATGAGGACACACAGGTTTCAAGAATACAATTAATAATGCAGTTCAATTCCAGTTCCCCCCAGCAAGCTTAGAGAAAACCGGTATGATTTTAAACAGGCAAAAATACTTTTGAAGGTGGTTGCAGGGAATGTGAAAAATATGCTAAAATGATTTTAATTCACTAAAGAAGATTCAGAATAAGTGATAGTTACTTTAGATTGGTTCAGGTCAACACTCGCAATGATTCATGAATGATTATCAGGTTGAAAACTAAATTCAGCAATTGAGAACAAGGAGCAGCTATTTTGACAGAAAATGAAATTGAGCTAAATAGCAATTTGCTGCACTTTTTCCACGTGCGTAAATCGCGATTATGAAAAAACTATAAGGTTCGTTGGAAAGCTGAGGATCTTAGCTTTAAAATGACATTTCGCTTCTAGGACGTGCGGTTCAAAAGATACAGACGTTTTTGTGAAGATAGATTTTCAGAATAAAATCAAGATTTCAGAATGACAGATGACGCTTTTACAGATTTGAAATCACCGGATGGACACAAAATTCTGAATGCAGTTCTGGACAGTTTGAAATGGATGGGATAAGATTACTTTAGACTAAGAGATGACTATGCACAGTTCTGGACTAAATACTCACTCCTTTTTTGGAATGGAATGGAAATGGGCCTCATCACCGATCTGGTCAGGTTGGACTTCACTTGCCACAGGACGGTCTCAGGCACTGGTTCTGCTCACAGCACGGCATAGCGGTCTGGTCTGGCCACTTGGACTGGATCAAGCGGGTTCTGGATGCAGCGCTGCTTTCTGGGTCTAGATCTGGTTCTGGCACAGGGTTCTAGCCAGTAGCAAACAGCACGGCAAGGCTGCTGAATAGTTTGGTTAGGTTGCTGGATTCTGAGGCCTGCTGAGAAGAGTTCAGCTTTGGGGTTGGGCCCCTGCTTAAGGTTCTAGAGCTGTGTTCTAGAGCTTTGTTCAGGATCTATCTGAAGTCTAAGTTCTTCTGGATATTGTCAGGATCCAGTCAGGCAGAGTGCTGCGCAGGAATCGATGAGTAGTGGAAAAATGAGTGTGTCTATCTGGGTCTCAGTGGTTTTTTTTATGTGTTTTCAAAGTAGGTGTGGAGGCTGACTTTCTATGTCCAACCCACTAAGGATTTGATAGGTTAGAGGATTCCCTGTGTCATGACTTGAGAATGGAGTAATGAGTCAGAATGAGTCATCAGGTTTCATGTTTATGGCTTAAGGAAGGAACACTCCCCTTTGGTTTCTCATAGAAAATCAATTTTTCATAATCGAACATGTTTCCAAGGTACACAAGTTGTTGAGAATACATGTGCACATCCCAGATTAATGAAGGTACATTCTGTTCCAACTCTGATTTTCCTAAGAACTTTAATTCAGAAATTACAACTTATTCGCGGTTTTAGTGAATTTCGCAATATTGGTTCTGCACCAAATTTTACCCAGACGTACACACCCTCTCTGAGCATATTACTGTATGCTGTTATGTTTCTAGCATAAACACTGTACCCACAATATTAATAAATCCTGGGGTTTGGTCTCAGAACATCGTACGGATTTCAGCTTAGTCTCAAACTGTGAGTGAATTTTTCATATTAAGAATCCCAAAGTTGCACATTTCTGTCAGCTAGATACAATATTTTAGAAGCATTTTCCTTAAACATATATTTGGTGCAATATTAAATCCACAACCCAGTCTGGTCCGCCCCTAGAAGCTCGGTGAGTCAGATGGTCACATGTCTTGCTTCTCCCAGAGCAGTGTTGACAGTTACACCTCAAATCAGCATATTCTATTCATCCCGAAGCCCCCATTGTTCCTTCCTCCGGGCTGCAGAGAAAATCTCCTTTCCTGATTTACATGTCAATGCGATATTCTGTGCTGTTGATGGTAAGACCAGGTGTGAAGGCTTTCCAGGGACAGAAGGCCTCTTGAACTTTTAATTAAATCAAACTGCCTTCTAATCAATTGCAACTTAGTTTCTTGTGAAAAAATATATCATTATAAACTGAAAATAAGCAACATATCTTTAATCCAGTCTTTTTCCACATTAAATCAATGTGTGGCACTCTATATTGCATTTTGATAGACTTCTCTGCTTTGGCATATTTAGCTTCTGCAAGACAGCTCTCCTGTCAAGATTTAGAAATCACCAGCACCTGTCAGTGGCGAGCACCGGTGCTGCACCCATTTTTGACAGCTGTCTTTAAATCAAATGTCTTTAACATGAGAATTTGTCCCAATAACATATGATTCTTGCTGACATTGTATTGATGTGGATTCTTGCAGTAGAGTAATGTGGAACACCCAACAAGAAGGTTGGATCTGTATGATGGTTTTGTGAGCCATGATTTTAGCAATTTTTGACACCAAATAAAACAGATTTTTGAACAGCTCTATATTCCTTTGTACTGATTTTTCTCTGTGTGCAGCCAAAGGATGGGGTCTGGTAATGGTCTCCTGTATTAACACTGACAGAGGCAAAAGTGGATGGTGGCCTATCTGTCAGGTTTTCACTGCGCTTTTTCTGGTGATTTCTGGCGAGCAGCATGCTTTCCAGTGGCCACTCTAATGTTTCTGCTGCCAGCGATGTTGTAGGTCTTGGATGCGTGGGTTAAAACATCCCACAAGCCCCCCTCTTGCGATGGCCTTGATTTTCCATCAATGGAACTCGCAAGACTGGAATGTTAGCCTCATCTTCTTCTGATTCCGCAGATGGCAAAGTTCAGCATCTTTTCCTCCTTCAGGGGTGGATCGATCGGTTCTCTTCGCCAGTCCTGATGGGAGTATTGAGCGATACCCCAGGCCCCTCGGATCTTTTGCTCAGGGTCCCCGGGTCGTCCTCCTTGGTCAGTCTCCATGGTTTATCTCTCCTAGGATGACAAAGCAAAGCGGCAGAAACATATTCGTAGACATTTCGCCACCAATATTAATGTAGTGGGGTGGGCATATACCTTTTATAAATCAGGAGACATTTGCATTCTTATTATGATATTTTATAGCATATATGTGGAATATTTTAGGGTTGGAAATGTATTAATCTGGAGCGGCCCCCTCTGGGGTTCCAGAGGTCTGCTCCAGTTGCTGCAGAGTGTGCCTGGGATGGCAACACTTTAGCTGATTAATATGGACCCACTTGTCTTCCCCTTCCGCCAAACTGCCTTTGGGGATGCAGATCTTGTAGGCGACTGGTGAGATCTTGTCTACAATTTCAAAAGGTCCCTTCCAGGTAGGCAGAGACTTCTGCTGTTTGGCCTGGTTCCTTTGGAAATTGTACAGATAAACCTGGTCTCCTACATTGTATTCTTTCCTGGTGGTCTTCAGGTCATAGTGTATCTTCATGCTATCGGCTGATCTTTCTAGATTTCGCTGAGCATAGGCAAAAGCATGTTGAAGGTGTTTTCTTAAATTTTCAACATACTTATGAGTTGTGGAGGCATTGATCAATGTCTGCTCTTGGGTCCTGTAGAGCAGATGCTGGGCAAGCACCATCCTGCGTCCAGTCATCAGCTCAAATGGTGACATTTTAGTTGCAGATGAAGTGGTAGATCTGATTGCCATTAGGACAAGAGGTAATCGGATATCCCAACTTGGCCCAGAATCTGCCACAAACTTTTTTAAGATGCTCACAAAGGTTTTGTTGTAATGTTCTACTGCAACAGAAGAGGCTGGCCGTTAAGCAATGTTTAGCTTCCTTTTAACCCCAAGTATCTCGCTCATCTTGGTCATTACTTCGCTGGTGAAATGGCTAGCTCTGTCTGACTCAATCCTTTGGGCAGTCCAAAACACAAAAAGATGTGGTTGATCATCAGGGCAGCTTCTGTTTCTGCCTTGCAGTTTGGGGCCGGGAGACATTCCAGCCATTTAGTAAATAAGCATGTCACAGTCAACATGTACTTATTCCCCCTAGAGGAGCGAATCACGGGCCCTATGAAGTCGACTTGCAAATCTGACCATGGCAGTGATGTTGGCTGAAATTGTGCACACACCAGACACCCCTTCAAGTATTGGTCGAGGTCTTGCCCCATGTGTGGCCAGTATGCAACCTCTTTTAAGATTTCAAGTGTTGTATGAAACCCCCTATGACCGGCTGTGGCCGCATAATGGGCGTGACTTAACAACAGGCTTCGGAATGAGGTAGGAACCACCCACTGATCATGGCCAGCTTGGGATTTCCTTACCAACAAACTGTTTTGGATTCGGAACATTTTTGGACATTTCATCAACACTCTGAGGTCCTCTTTCCCAATGTAATCGGTATCCGTCAGGGGAAAGTTCTCAGGGTCCTCAATGTGTTGGTAAAACTTACCAATTATTGGATCCCCCTTCTGAGCCGTAATCAAATCAGCATCTCGGGTCTCCTTACTCCATTGTGCAGTTGAAAGATAATTGTGAGCATTTTTCTGGGACCTAGTGATAGCAGTGACCTGGATTTCCCCCAACAGGGAATCAATCTCTATTAGATCCCCTTCGATAGCCCCGGTTTTGGCCAGCTGATCAGTTAAGTCATTTCCAGTTTTGTCTGGTCCCTCTACTTTGGAATGAACCTTGATCTTTTCCAGTAGATGGTCATCCCATTCGAGTGACCAGATCATCAATATTTTGGATTAACTTCCCATGTTTCAAGGGTTTGTTATTAGCACATAGCATGCTTCTGGTTTTCCAATTAACCAGGTGCTCCACGAACCCGTTCAATACATAATCTGAATCTGTGATTATGACCAGTTCGTGGAGTTGATGTTGGACAGCAGTGAGGATGGCTTGATGCACCGCCATCAACTCTGCCACTTGACTACTTCGGGGACCAATCTTGTACCCAGCGGAGGGTTCTGCGGACTCATTCACCCATGCATTGCCTACGCTGGACACAAGTTCTTTTTCCCCGTTGTTGTCAACATTGTAAGAGCATCCATCCACATAAACAGTGGGCATTCCCTCACACTTGTTCTCTTCAAATACTTTGTGGGGGGAATTGAGGTATGCCTCCATGTTGTCCTTGATTTTTAGACTTTCGTCCTCGAGACAGCTTTCTCTGGCACAATCATGCAAGTCAGCCAGACCTTGCGCGAGGGGACTCTTCTTGTTTTGGCCATATGTGACCTCCACAGGAAAGCCTGGCATTGACAGAATCCAGGAAGTAATTCAGGAATTACTCACATTTCTGGCCCGGATTCTTTCACTTTGGAGATATTGCAGAGGCTGGTGTGGAGTCTCCACTATGATGTGTTTCCCCTGGATAAACGGGCGGTAATTCTTCAATGCCCACACCGTTGCCAGGAGTGCCTTCTCACAATTGTTGAATGTTTACTCCACAGAGGATAAAGTTTTACTCACATAGGAGATTACTTTATTGACCTTGTCATGCTTTTGATATAATACTGCAGTCAAGCATGTATTTGAAAACCATGTCTCCAAGAAGAACTCCTTGTTTCTGACAGGGTAAGCTAGGCAGGGCGCTTGTGAGAGGCTTCTTTTGAGTTGTCTTACTGTCTTGGCTTGTTCTGGACCCCATTCCCACTTGACCCCCCCTTCAAAAGATGAATCAGGGGTCTAGTGATCTCTGCGTAGCCCTCAATGAACTTTCTGCTGTAACTAGTCAGTCCAAGGAGGCTCCTTAGTTCCCGCAGAGATGTGGGGTCCTTCAGTTTCTGAAGTGCTTCCACTTTCTTTTCCTGTGGACAGAGACCCTGAGGAGTAATCTCATGCCCCAAGAAATTAGCACAGGTTCTACAACACTGTGCTTTCTGAAAGGAAAGTTTTGCTCCGGCAGCCCTCAACTGTGTCAGAACATAACGGATCTCTGCTATGTTTTCCTCCACAGATGAACTTTTGATGAGGACACACCCAGGTCGGGCATGGCCTTGTGTAGGAAAATGTTGAATTCATTGTCGGAGTTGAGGTATCCGAAGGGAGTTCGGGTCCATGTGTACTGCTGGCCCCCAAAGGTAAAAGCCAGTTTGTATTGGTCCTCCCTACTGACAGGCATAGTCCAGTATCCATTGGTCAGGTCTATTGCAGTGAATACCAGTGACCCCTGGATCTGGGCCAGCCCTTGGTCAATGTAGGGAAGAGGCCATCAGGAAGTATGGACCCGTTTGTTGAGTTCCCTAAGGTTGGCGCAGAGTCTCCACTGGCCGCTTGGCTTCCATATTCCCAGCACCGGATTATTGACGGTGTTGTGGACTGGACGGATTATCCCCCAGGACTCAAGGATGTTAATTATTATAGTAAGGTACTCCAGCTATGTGAGAGGCAGGCGATATTGCTTCACAAACACTGGAGTCATGCCAGGGTCCGTGGGAATTGTTGTTGTGTGAATGTTGGTGCGACCACAGTCATATGAGTCCACCGCAAAGAGATCTTGAAAATCCAAGAAAACTTGTTTCAACTTTTGCTTCTGCTCCAGAGTCACACAGTCATCAGCTAGGTTGACTATCTCTTCAACCATCTGCCTGAAGCCTGGAAAGACTTCTGGTTTCGCTATCTCAGCGGCCTCCTCCAGCTAGGTGAAGAAGTCCATGGTCAGAGTGCTGATTTGGACTGGCAGCCCTCATGGACCTGGAAAATCACCTCATCAATTCTGAAGTCACAAGTCACATCTTCCTTACCATAAGGGCAGGAAGTGTACACCTGGAAGTTCCCCCAATGCCGGGTGAAGATCCGGTCTGGTGTTGTGATCACTGTCACTGTCAAAACAGTCCCTGGGGATTGGTCAAAACAGTTCATTTCCTAGATCAATGGAAAAATGCAATACCCTTTGAGTCGCTGTTATCCACCTCTATTGGAATGGTGTCATGTTCTATATTGACTAATGGTGTTGGGTTTACACCCAACCCTTGCTGTTGGAGAGAAGCATTTAAATGAATATAAGCATCAGGGTTTTTCAATTTTTGTCCTCTTTTAACTTTCACTCCCAGGGAGAATTGTCGGGTCCTTTCTGGGATGGTGACTCCCTATTTAATCTGAATTTCAACGGCATAAGGTAGCAATTGAGCTGACCTAAATGCTCTCTCTTGATCATCAAAGCCCATGGGATTATCCGCTAATTGGGACCAAGCTTTGAAGTTTATTAGGTCCAAACTAATGGCAAAGCGATTGAGAATGTCACTGCCTAAATAAAAGGCAGCAGTGACGTCTCACGCGACCCAACAATTATGGACTATGCTCTTGTTGGCAATGGAGATTTTGAGCATACACCTGCTTGGCAGGAGATGTTTGGAATTGGGTGTTTCCAGATCCATTTCCCATTTGTCTATCAGTTTGAATGTGGGAATGGCTGGATCTTTTGGGAGTTGGCGGAACATGGCTTCGCTGATGAAGCTCTTACCGTTGTTCACACACACTCGGGCGAGAACAGAGTCCTTCCCTTCATTTACCTGAACAGGGATAAACAACTGCTCTCCAATTTGCTGAATATCAGCCAGGCTCTGAGCTGATTTCACATTGTTCTGGACTATAGGAGTGGGGATGTCTGATTGTGGATTGGTAAAGAATTTCAGAGGGTTTCCTTCCAGTGTGGAATACCACCTTAAACTGGAAGGAAGGTTGATTTGCAGAAATAGAGAGGACCCCCCATCACCAGTCTGTTGTCGTCCTACTGCTATTACTGTCACGTCTGGAATTTGGTTGTTCTGGAAGTGAAATTCTACTTGGTCAGATTTTTGTTCAACCATGCGGCATGTGCCTTTTAAACTAACATGGTTGACACTCTGTTTTAACTTTATTGGTCGGCTAGTCTGGGTCCAGAGGACCTTGTTTACGCAATCTATTAGGGGTGACAACCTTCTCAGGAGGTCATTCCCTAGTAAACAAGGGGTGCCCTCTGGAGTCACTACTATGACCGGGTGTTTCACCTTGTGTCGCCCAATTTTAATGTCCAAATCCGCAGTCCCCTCGACGGAAACTTCCTTCCCGTGAAAGTTCTGAAGTTGTCCAGGAAGAGGGTTGAGAGGAATTTGATAATCCTCCCCCCTTCCTGAATTCAGTTCATCAAAGTCCTTTTTGGACAGAAGGGTAGCTTGGGATCCAGCGTCCACCAGTTCCAAAATTGTACCCTGCCCCTGTACTTGTACCGGGGCATAGTATCTTCCCTCCTTCTCCGCAAGAGGGCACAGATTATGCACATTTTCGGACAACTGGTGGGCTAATTTTTTCATTTTGGACATGGAGAGAGAAGAGATTTGGCCAGAATTCTGTGGAGAGTCTTGGGAATCTGAAAGAAAAAGTTGGCAACTGGAGATAGGAGAAGTTTTGAGTTCCCCTGGTTCTGGTTCTAGGCCGCCCCCCCCTTTTTGTTTCTCCTACTTCCTCTCTGCTCCTTGGGTGGCAGACTTTCAGGGGTAGGAGATTTTGTTTCTGGTTCCTGGGTTTCCAGGGGCTGTTTACAAGTGGGGAAGGAAGCTTCCTCCAAGGCTTTACACCCCCATTCCCCTTGTGCCTCCTCCCTGGGAACAGGTGAGTTATCGGGGTGCTGCCCCCATCATTGTTCTTGAGCACCAGGCCCAGAGTTTGGGGCATTCTGCGCCGGCATGCCCATTTGAGGGTTCTGCTGAGCCCTCAGCATGCGACCCAGCTCCTGTGCCATATTTTGGACCTGGTGCTCTAACTGTGAAAAACGCTCAGGCTGATACGGGGTTCTGTTTTCTCCCCTGGGCTGATCCCGGGAAGGGTAGCTATCCCTTCTCTGGTAGTACCCCGGGTTGGGAAGATTTGGGTACCCCTCCACCCTTGGGCTCCCCTGTCCTGGATTAGGTTGTCTTTAATCAGGGAATTGGGGAAAGAAGGATGGATGATTTTGGGGTTGGAAGTTGGGTGGATACCTGGGAAAAAATTCCTGCCCAGGATTTGATGAATATCTGCCCTCCTGTGGGAAGTTAGGAGGGAAGTTCCCTGGGTTAGGTGCTGGGTTGGATCCCCCCCCTTGGGCTGGAGGAGTCCACACATAACACAGGATGGGTCGGTTTCCCTTGTGGCTGGGACTTACATTGTCACGGGAGGGAGGGACCCCATTTGTGGGACTACCGCCTTGACTCCCTGTCTGTGACTGGCCCAAGGGCCTTCTGGGCTTGGAATTATTCTGTGCAGGCAGTTTTTTAGGCCCCCCCATCTCCAAATCTAAAATGGGGGCAACCTTTACCTCTGCCACTTTGGCAGCAGCAGGGGTGCTGGTTGGTGTGGGGCATTTCTGAGCATTACTTTTATTTTCTATGGGCTTCTGTACCTCATAGATTCGGGTGGCCTGTTCAATGACCCAGTCTAGTGACCTTTTCTCATGAAAATCTCTCACTAGCTGGGTCATGATGTATTTGGGCAAGGCATGGATAAAAGTGCTAACAAATTCTTTGCTATCTGTGCGCACCCTTTTGGTAGTCTGCGCAAAGGCACGTTTCAACTCCTGCACACATTCTTGTGGGGCCTGGTCCTCCCCACATTGCAAATTGTAGACTGCCTTGCGAGCCTCTTGGGGATTCCGGTGAACAGAAAAATGTTTCAAGATGGCGGCCCTATATGTGGACCATCTGGAATGATTTTGGTCCTCCAGCACCGCAAAGAAACTGGAGTATTCTGGGGAGAATGTCCATTTTACGTAATGAATGCAGCTACTGCTGTCTTTCAAATGGAAAGTCTCCATCATTTGCTGAAAGAGCTCCAAGTGTTCCCAAACAGAATACTTGGAGTTCTTATGATAAGGAGTGATGACGCTCCTTATTGCTTTGATCTGTTTTAAGGGGTCCTTAAGCAAGGCCATTTTTGCCTTGTTGGCCTTCTTGGTTCGGGGAAGCCTGGTCCATTTATCCTCTGACTCAGAAGCACTGCTCCCTGAGGTGCCCATCTGATCTTCCAGGTTTTCCCAGATTCTGCAAGCCTGGGAATGGCCGGCAGAATGTGGGGACCTAGTCTCCTGTGTCCTGGGATGCTCAGAGGAGACTTCTGATTCCTCCTTGCTCCTAGGATTTGATGGGTACCCCCCCCACTGACGTAACTGGGAAGAGGTTTTCAGAATGCCCTTAGAGGGCCTACTCTACCGGGGTTCCCCACTAAATTGCACTGTACTTGGGTGCCCATACCCGGATGCCCGCCCATCCATTCCGGGGAGTACTGGCCTATGCGCCCCATATTTCTGACTGGATAGTAATCAGCCATCCCCGTGGCCCTGGGCTCATGTGCGCCAGGGGACATGGGGGTGGCAGAGTCCAGGGACTGGGAGAGATGTAGCCTTCTGGTACTAGGGCTCCTGAGGTTATGCTCAGGTGTTTCCCTTTCCCAGCAAACCTCCTCTCTATCAGCCCCTGCTCCCTGTTGCCCTGCCAGAGCCTGTGCTTTCAGTTCCTCAATCAAGGCCTTACTAGACTCTATCAGTCTCTCCTGCATGGCTACCTGTTGCTGGAGCCTATCATTGTGCTGGCAGAGAGCTTCATTCTCTCTCGGTGCGTCCTGGTTAGTCTTGGAGTACTGGGCCAGTCTTTGCTGCAGGAGGGTTACCTCCTGAGTCCCATCCCTACTGGCCTGCTCCTTTCTTGCCAGAGCAACTCCCACCCTCCTGGTGTGTGTGCTCTAACAAGTTCTGATGCTCTTTTTGGAGGTCACCCAGTCCCTGGAGGGCCAGGTGATTTTCTTCCATTTTCTTTTTTAAGAGGCAGACTTCCTGGCCTAAGGTATCCCTTTCCTGAGTAAGAGAGTGCATCTGTGCCACCAGGTCATCCTTCTGCCTTTGAAGGGCACCAGCTTTCTGGCGCTCTTCATCAAACTCTGCCTGGGTATCCAGGTCTTTCAAAATCAATGTATTGCTCTCCCCTTTTTCTTCATCCAATTGTCTTTGCAGGGTGGCTACCTGCTTTGTGCATGCCCTGTTGAAATCTATCTGTTGCTCCAGCTTTTTCTGGCTCTGCAGTAGGGAATCCAAACCTTCTTGATGCTCATTCTGCAAGGCCAGAATTCTGGTATCCTTGTCTGCCCTTTCCTGTTGCAGGATGCCCATGTCCTCTTTTATTTTAATGATATACTGTCTACTATCATTTTCTGACTCCTGGCTCCTGTGCAGCCTCTGCTCAGAAGAGGCCAGGTCATATTGGGCCTTCTCTAATGCCATCAGCTGCCTACTTGCCAGATCTTGGCCGTCAGCATATTTGTCCTGTATGGCTCCCATATATAAATATAAATATGCCGCTATGCTGACAATCTTGTCGTGCTCATCTTTGGCCTTAGGGGCCATGTATAGTTCACTCAGGGCCACGTGTAAGGGGCCATGATCTCTCCAGATATCTAACCCAGTTGCAGTGACCTGTTGTGTGATTGCCTGCAAACACACATTCTTGTCCTGTTCAGCCCACTCACCTCTCACAAATAGCTTATGTAAGAGGTGCTCTCTCGCTATCTTGATGTCTACCAGTGCCGTCATTCTGGGAATTGATTTCCCTCCTGATTTACAGAAGTTTGTATTTTATTTTGCCAAACAGACCGTTTCCTGAGAGCGTTCCTTTTTGAAGTGTGCTTTTACAGCGTAGCACAGAGCTGTAGCCCAACAGGATTTATGTATCCTATTAGTTAGCACACTGCATTAAGCTGCACAAGTGGTAATTCTAATCCAGAAATCCCTTTACGAGCCCCCACTCTGTAAGTGACTTCAAACCAGCAATCCAACTAAGTCAATGCCTAGTCTGGGATGCCCAATGGAAGCCCTTATTTATATATTGTTATGTCAAGTTCTTTGAATCTGGATGATGAACCCTTATATAACGCCCCTCTCTTTGAATCCCCCTGACCCCACTGAGCCAAGAAGTAGGTTAGATTTGCAAATTAAAAGGTTTATTGGAAAAATTAAACAATATATATATATATATATCACACTTTTATGAACAAAATAATATCTGATAGCACACTTATGAATATAATAGTGGTCAACAAGGGGTAATATTACAATAGCACACTCTCTTTAATCAATGAGGAGTTGGTATAGAAAGGATAAGGGAGCAGAGAATACTTGTATGGTTTCAAGGAAATGCAAGATATGAAAGAATGCAGCACAGAAATAAACTTGATATGGTTTCAATCACAAGATAATATGATCACTTTTTTCCTTGTGACAACTCACTCCCCCCTTATGCAATAGGAAGAGATGGAAATGAGGACACACATGTTTCAAGAATACAATTAATAATGCAGTTCAATTCCAGTTCCCCCCAGCAAGCTTAGAGAAAACCGGTATGATTTTAAACAGGCAAAAATACCTTTGAAGGTGGTTGCAGGGAATGTGAAAAATATGCTAAAATGATTTTAATTCACTAAAGAAGATTCAGAATAAGTGATAGTTACTTTAGATTGGTTCAGGTCAATACTAGCAATCATTCATGAATGATTATCAGGTTGAAAACGAAATTCAGCAATTGAGAACAAGGAGCAGCTATTTTGACAGAAAATGAAATTGAGCTAAATTGCAATTTGCAGCACTTTTTCCGCGTGCGTAAATCGCGATTACAGATTACGCAATTACAACCCAGTCTGGTCCGCCCCTAGAAACTTGGTGAGTCAGATGGTCACATGTCTTGCTTCTCCCAGAGCAGTGTTGACAGTTACACCTCAAATCAGCATATTCTATTCATCCCAAAGCCCCCATTGTTCCTTCCTCCGGGCTGCAGAGAAAACCTCCTCCTCTCCTGATTTACATGTCAATGCGATGATATCCTGTGCTGTTGGTGGTAAGACCAGGTGTGAAGGCTTCCCAGGGACAGAAGGCCTCTTGAACTTTTAATTAAATCAGACTGCCTTCTAATCAATTGCAACTTAGTTCCTTGTGAAAAAATATAACATTATAAACTGAAAATAAGCAACATATCTTTAATCAAGTCTTTTTCCACATTAAATCAATATTTGGCACTCTATATGGCATTTTGATAGACTTCTCTGCTTTGGCATTTTTAGCTTCTGCAAACAGCTCTCCTGTCAGGAGTTAGAAATCGCCAGCACATGTCAGTGGCGAGCACCGGTACTGTACCCATTTTTGACAGCTGTCTTTAAATCAAATGTCTTTAACATGGGATTTTGTCCTAATAACATATGATTCTTGCTGACATTGTATTGATGTGGATTCTTTCAGTAGAGTAATGTGGAACACCCAACAAGAAGGTTGGATCTGTAAAGGTGGTTTTGAGCCATGATTTTAGCAATTTTTGACACCAAATAAAACAGATTTTTGAACAGCTCTATATTCCTTTGAACTGATTTTGCTCTGTGTGCAGCCAAAGGATGGGGTCTGGTAATGGTCTCCTGTATTAACACTGACAGAGGCAAAAGTGGATGGTGGCCTATCTATCAGGTTTTCACTGCGCTTTTTCTGGTGATATCTGGCGAGCAGCATGCTTTCCAGTGGCCACTCTAATGTTTCTGCTGCCAGCGATGTTGTAGGGCTTGGATGCGTGAGTGAAAACATCCCACAGAGGTAGGTTAGTCGGAAGGAGAAGGAGTAGGAAAGTCAGAGAAGTGGTGTGCTGTTGGCGACTTCAGTTTGGTTTTCAACGTGTACTCAGCTTCGGTGTGAGTATTGGACCGGTGCAAGACTTTGTGTGCTGTTTGTGCAGTTTATGTGTGTGGTGACATGCATGCAGTTTTCTGGGTGAGAGATGGTTGTGTGGATTTTTGGGAGAGTTAGGTATGCAGAGCTTTGAGATTGGGTTAGTAGGTTATATATCCTAAGAAATTGCAGGACTTGTTCTGTTCAATTGGTATTCCTGTGGGTAAGTTTATTG
Organism: Ambystoma mexicanum; assembly: GCF_040938575.1. NCBI lineage: Eukaryota > Metazoa > Chordata > Amphibia > Caudata > Ambystomatidae > Ambystoma > Ambystoma mexicanum. The sequence goes on from NC_090922.1 coordinate 975,077,688, forward strand.
CCACTTTACTTTCTTGTCCATATTAGTGTTGTGAGTGATGGCATGGTGCGTTCCCAGCTGTGTTTTATATGGGCTTAGTGTAACAGGACAGGGTATATCTAGTCACCGATTCTAGTGTTGGTGCTGTAGATTAGCAGTTCCCTACTCCCTTTCTATCTATTCATGTCGGTGGTCTGTAGGTGCAAGTGTGTAATTCGGCCCAGGGTGCTATTGGTGGTTGTCCTTGACCTTTTGTCCTGGTCAAGCTGTGTATTCAATTTTTAGTTTTGTCCTGTCATAGCTATCTCTCAGTTGGTAAGCTTGGTATGTCTTAGCTGTGTATTCAATCTTTAGTTTTATCCTATCATAGCTATCTTTCAGTTGGTACACTTGGTATGTCATAGGATGTCTTCCATAGATTCTGTTTGTAGTTGCTTGTTTAGTGGTATCCGGGATAAGTTTCTTTATTCATCATTGTTACAACTATGTTTATGCCCCTGTGGAAGTTCTTCTAGTTATGCAGTGAAGGGCCAGGATTGGAGGAGTTTCCTGAATAGTAGGAGAATTATTGTGTTATATATGTCCTTTGGTAAGTCATTCCATGTTTTTGGTGTGAGGTGATAGAAAGAAGATGCTCTGAGTTTTCTTTTGATGTAGGCTTTTGGTTCCAAGCGAATGTCGAAGCTTGTTCTGAGTGTCCTTTTGAGGTGATGTAGACTTAATTTGTCTCTCAGGAACTCTGTGCCTTGGTTGAGGATTGCTCTGTGTGTAATGCACATTGCTTTGAATTTGATTTGCTGTTTATTGGAAGCCAATGTAGTGTTTTTAGTTCTGGTGTTATGTGCTCTCTTTGGGGTATCTTGAGGAGTAATCTGGCTGCTGCATTTTTTATGTATTGTCATTTTTTTTGCAGTCATTCAGGCATACCCAGGTACAGGATATTGGCGTAATCTACTCTGGACATGACAAGAGCGATGACGGTAGATGTTTTGTTGGGCAATACCAGGAATGGTAGGATCCTTTTTACTGCTCACAGGAGAGAGAAGCATTTCTTGAGTAGAGCGTTTACTTGTGGCTCTAGAGTAAGTTTGTTGTCTATCAGGACACTCAGGTTTTTTACAGTCGGCAATGGGGCTGGGGTTGTACCGAGTTCCCTTGGACAGGGGATATAGTGGTTGTCTCCTCCATTTTTTGTGATGATCATTATTTCTGTTTTACCTGAGTTGAGTTTGAGGTAATTCGAGTTCATCCAGTTGTATATATCACAAAGGCAGTTCTCTAATGTTGTGTTTCCTTCTTGAGTGTCTTGAATTTTCTAGACTATTTGTGTATCGTCAGCGTAGTTGTAGCTGGTGAGGCCATGTCTTTTGATGATTTTGATTAGTAGAGATAGGGAGATGTTGAATAATAATGGGGAGAAAGATGATCCTTGTGGTACTCCGCAGGTGGATTCTCTTGGGGTGGATTTGAAAGGTTTCATCCATATGGTCTCTGTTCTCTTTGTTAAGAAGGATTTGATCCACAGTAGGGTGATGTCTGTTATTCCCCGTCCTTCCAGTCTTGTGGTGAGGATGTTGTGGTTAACTGTGTCAAATGCTGCAGAGAGGTCTAGAAGTATCAAGGCAGTACTGTTGTCTGAGTTTGCATTTGCTTTTAGGTCATCCCAAATTGAGAGGAGTGCTGATTCTGTTCCTCTCATTGGTCTGAAACCTACTTGTGCCTGGTCTAGTAGGCAGTGCTATTCTACAGATTCTTGAGTCGTTTGGTATATGTGCATTTTGAACAGTTTAGATATATACGGGATGTTGGAGATGGGCCTGTAATTGGAGAGGTTTTCTACATTTCCTGTTGTATCTTTGAGTAGCGGCCTGATGTGCGCTGATTTGAAGGATTGTAGTACTTTACCCTTTGAGATTGAGAGGTTGAGGACATTCCTGTGGTATTCCAGGGGTGTTCCTTGTTTGATGATTGATTTGCATATGTCCGGGGGGCATGGATCTGCAGAAGAGCCTGTTTTTTTTTTTATTTGGTTTACCATTTTGACAAACGTCTCCACTGATATTTTGGGGAAAACTTCAGAGTTTTTTTCAGGTGTTCCTCGTGTGGGTAGGTGGGTTCCGTAGTGTGATCGCATGGTCTGTTTCGTATGGTTTGTTTGGAAGGTAAGGATTTTGGTTATGAAATGGTCTGCTAGGTCATTGATGGTATTGTCATGGTGTTTGAAGCCAGGTTTTTTTTAAATTTCATTTATGAATTTAAAGAGTTCCCTTTGGGTGTTTTGTGCTTTGAAGATTCAGTTTTCGTAGAATTTCCTTTTTGCTTTTTATATTTCTTTTTTGCATGAGCGGATATATGTTGTTGAAATTTCAGTTTATTTCCCCTGTCGTTTTTGGTCCTCCATTCCAGGTCTAGGACAGTTGCATGTCTAGGACAGTTGCAGGTAATAATTAGAGTCACTCAATTTGAGACACCTAGATAACGGGAGGAATCTAGCAATCGATCTGGCAATCACAATGCTGTCAAAGTGTGCTGCAGGCTAACATTTATTTCCCCTGTCGTTTTTGGTCCTCCATTCCAGGTCTAGTTTTCGTTTTTTTCTTTTCATAGCGCCGAGTAGTGGGTGAGCCAATTTGCCATTTTTCTTTTGCGTGAATGGGTGAAAGGTTTTTCTTTGGCGATTTCGTCAATCATTGTTGTGATCCAGTTGTTGAGTAGAGCTACTTTTTTTGTCCGGGTCAGCTTCTTCCATATTTGTTGCTTGCGGTTTGCTGAGTTTCATGAGTTCAGTTAGGTTGGAGTTTTTGATGGTTGTCTTATTGCTTGTTTATTGGGGTAGTCAGTGTGATTATGAAGATAATAATGAGGTGCTCGCTCCAGAGTAGTTGAATTGGTATTGCCATGGTAATTAGTTTTTTATTGGTGAAGATTGCAGCAAGTGTATGCCCTGCCATGTGGGTTGCTCCTTTGACTAGTTGTTGCAGATTCATTGCTGCTAGTTGACTGGTTAGGGATTTTTGTGTTCTCTTAATCGAACCAGGGTATGATCAGATGATTATGCTCGAGGGCTAGGTTGCTGATTGCTTCTGTGAAGGCGTCTATGAATGATGCATCGTAGGTGGGAGGTCTGTATACCAATATGATTTTCAGGTTTGTTTTGGGGTATACTGATAGGCGTAGGATTAAGGATTCACATTTGTCGATGCTTAAATGGTCCTCATTTTTATAACCAGGTGTTCCTTGTGGACGATTGCCAGTTCACCACCTCTTTTGTTTTTCCTGTATTCTTGGGCGCATTTGAAGTTATCAGGCAGGCAGTTGTTGAGGGTGATCTTATAGTTGTTATCTAGCCATGTTTCAGTTACAAATAGGATGTTGATGCCATTGTCACATACAAGGTCGTAGATTTTGATGGCATGTTTAGACATTGACCTTGCGTTGATAAGGTTGCAGTGGATCTTTTTGGTGTTGTTTTGTTTATTTGTTGTTCCTTGTGTTGGTCTGTGTTTACTCAATCAGAGTGCTTCTGCATTGACGTTGATTGTGTGAAGATCAACGAAGGCCGATTCTTCATTGAAGCGGTCTGCTAGATTGATAGTTGGGCTGTTCAACCGTGGTTCTTCTCTATTGATGCTGATAGGTTGACGATCAGTGAGGGCTGCTTCTTCATTGGAGTGGTCTGCTTGATTGATAGTTGGGCTGTTCGATCGAGCTGCTTCTCTATTGATGCCAATTGGTTGAGGGTCAGTGAAGGCTGCTTCTTCATTGAATCAGTCTGTTAGGTTTGTGGTTGGGTTATTAAATACTTGAGCTTTGTCATCCCGTATGGTGTGCTTTGGGTATCGATAGTGCCCTTCTGTTCTTGTGATGTACGAAGTGAGGGGGTTGAAATATTCCCAATTTCTTCTTTGATACTCCAGTCTTTTTCTAGCTGTTTGGGGGATTCTTTGCTTGTCTCGAGATGTCAATGTCATGAGGTATCAATGTTCTGTGGTTGTCGCCAGGTACAGTGTAAGATTTAATGATTTTTCTCTTATGATGTTTGTTCTGCTGATAGCGGTTTTTGGAAGGGGGTGTTCTGCATTTGAGGCTGCTTCTGCTGGGGGCAGTTGGATTTGTGTATCTGTATTAGTTGTTCCATGTTCATATTCTCTTTGTCGGCGTCCATTTCTGTGTCGGTGCATTTTGGTCCTCAGTGGCGAGAATTGGTCTTGGTGCAGAATTTACAGGGCAGATGGCCATATGTTGTGTCTCGATCTAGGGCAGTATTGCTGTTTCCTCTTATGTTGCTACGCTTAGGTTAGGTATATTCCTGTAGGAGCAATTGTCAGGGGAGTGGGGGGTACTGGGTGTTCTAGCTCGTGGAGTGGTCTAGGGTTTAATTGAGTTGGGTGTCAATGGATTAACCAGAGGGTTGGAGTGCTAAGATGGTGGGAGCCTAGTTTTCCCTGATGTTCTAGTAGAGAATGGCAAACAGTACTTAATGCCTCATCTTGAGAGACCTGGACGGGGAGAAGGAGACCCAGGTTTCAAACAGTTGCAGGTAATAATTAGAGTCACTCAATTTGAGACACCTAGATAACGGGAGGAATCTAGCAATCGATCTGGCAATCACAATGCTGTCAAAGTGTGCTGCAGGCTAACATTCACAGTACTATCACTGTGTTGAGCTTTCTAGATGTGAATCAAGTCAACATGAACATATATCTGTGTTATGATGCAATCTAGTAATCACAATTCTATCACAGTGTAGTGCAGGCTAGTGTTCACAGAAGTGTTGCAGTGTGGAGCTTTGTAGATATGATTCGAGTTAGTACAAAGTATTCTCCAGGGTACGATGCAGTTTAGCAATCACAGCACTATCACGGTGTGTCGCAGACCAACATTCATAGTGTGATAAAGGTGTTGCACTTTCTAGATATGACTTCAGTCAGTATGAGCAATTCACTGGGGTGCTTTGAAGGACGTTGATCACAATACTATCACAGTGTGGTGCAGGCCCACATTCACTATAGTATTACCGTGCTGTGATTTCTAGATATTAATCAGGTCGATGTGAGCAATTCCCTAAGGTGTAACACAGGCCACCAACCACAGTACTATCACTGGGTGGAGCAGGCACATATTTGCAATACTATCACACTGTAGAGCAGGCTAACAATCACAGTACTATCATGGTCCAGTGCAGGCTACTATTCTCAATAATATCAGAGTGAGGAGCAGGCCAATATTCGTAATACTATCACAGTACTGAGCAGACTAACACTCGCAATGCAATCACAGTAGGGAGCATGCTAATATTCACAGTGCTATCCCTCTGTGGGTCTTTCTACATATGCATCTGATCAATGTGGACAATCCTCTAGGTTACTACGCAGGTCAGCAATCACAGTACTATCACAGTGTGAAGCAGGCCAGTATTCACAATACTATCACGGGGGGAGTAGGCTAACACTCACAATACTATCAGAACAAGGAGCAGGCTAACAATCACAGTACTATCATGGGTGGAGCAGGCAAATATTCACAATACTATCACAGTATGGAGCAGGCTAACAGTCATAGTACTATCATGGTGTGGTGAAGGCTAATATTCACAATACTACCACAGTGTGGAACAGGCTAAATTCACAGTACTATCCCCCGGTCAGGGTTTCTAGATATGAATCAGGTCAATGTACACAATTCTCTAGGCTGCTACGCAGGTTAGCAATCACAATACTATCACAGTGTGGAGCAGGCTAACAATCACAGTACTATCACGGGTTGGAGCAGTCTAATATTCACAGTACTATCGCCGTGTTGGGCTTTCTAGATGTGAATCAGGTCAATGCAGACAATTCTCTAGGGTTTGACTTAGGCTATTAATCACAATACTATCACAGCGAGGAGCAGGCTAACAATCACAGTACTCTCACAGGGTGGAGTAGGCTAACCCTCACAATACTATCACAGTGAGGAGCAGGCTAACAATCACAGTACTCTCCCTGTGTCAGGGTTTCTAGATATGAATCAGGTCAATGTGGACAATTCTCTAGGCTGCTACACAGGTTAGCAATCACAATACTATCTCAGTGTGGAGCAGGTTAACAATCACAGTACTATCACGGGTTGGAGCAGTCTAATATTCACAGTAAGCAGTAGTTTGTTTGTGCCTACACCTCTTTGCGCCAAATTTCTTATGTAAATGAATAAAAGTATGTAGTCAAGTTTCTTCAAGTATATTTTCTTAATTTATTTGATATATGTTCTGCCCATATGGATGACACGTGTTTCGGCGTTTCATTGGCGCCTTTTTCAAATCCGGGCTGAATGCAAGCGTAACATGTAATAAAACAAAACACAAAATATAACATATGAAATAGCATTTTAGCATATTTTGTAACACATTTAGTAGTTAGAATAGTGACTTAGGCTGTGTAGTATATATCCTTTTGGCATTCTCATGAACACCTAAAAGTGCTGCACCTCTTAGTTACCTCAAATGGTTAAAAATAAATCCATTACAGTGACTATGTTAGTTTTTTAAAATTAAATTTGTGCAATCCGAAAAAGAAGTAAGTATGGGATGGCATGGACCTAACAATTTTTGGCTGTCAGAAAAGCATGTAAATGTGTTTTCTTACCCTTATTGAATGTAATGCGAATCTCCCTTTCCTTATTTCCGGGAATTAGTTTTTAGTTGAAGTGTATCACGGTAGTTCCAGGGTTAAATCCCACCTAAAACAAATTTGGTTGTTCTATTATGCCAACATTAGCCTTTTAACCTTCTATCGGATTGATTCTTTATGCATGATTCCCTAGCATATATTTGGACACATTTTAAACTCTAGTAAGCATGACTAGTAACATCTTTCTCATTGCATTTATGTAAAAAGTGCTATTCATATTTGCAATCCTCCGATCGCATTACATATCCTTGATCTCATGCATTCTGTTTCTCTAGCGGTCACTAGGAATTACTTTTTCAGTTACAATGACTGGTAACCGATTTGCTCCCCATTTGTGTTTACCAAAACACCCTTTTGCGTGAGTTTGAAATCCCAACCAAAATATATTTTGTTTGTGCCACTCGGCATCAAGCCGGCTGAATTCTACATTGAGCATGCTTGTAGCAGTGGTCTTTCCACCCCTTAAAAGCGCTTACCTACAAAATTCTCTTGCTCATGCCTCAAGCGTCGGGGGTCCCGTTCTGGTTCTGGCAAATCCTTGTTCATAAAGAGTCACAGATTGCTAGTCCCTCTTTCCTTTTGTTCATTTGCAAAATTCGGCGGCCATACTTTGGGCTGAGTTTTAGTACGTAAGTCCTTTTTTCCTTTTTGATGTTTAAAATGATCTGTTGCATTTGTGTTTAGTGTAACATTGATTTGAATTTAAACTTCCGTATTTATCTTGCGCGGCTGATCTGTTACTTATTATTATGTCCAAATTTACAAAAATTAAAGTTAAAGGAGTAACTAATTTTTCACTATGTTTGTTAATATTTTTTTTTCCCTTCCTTCCCCCCCCCGCAATCTCTTTATATTATGTATGCCTAAGACAGTTTCCTGTTGGGAATGGTGCATTATGGTAACTTTAGTTTTCTTCATTGACCATTATTTTCTCACTATATTTTATTAGCATTCTTTTCACAATTTCAGAATGGTGCATTGTGGTACCTGTGGTTTGGTGTAAATTTCGCCTCTCTCATCTGTTTAACTTTCATCTGATTAGCGGTTTCGCCCATATAGGATCTCCCCATGTGTATATCTAAAACATATGATTTAACAGTGCACATTCTTTTCACAATTTCAGAATAGTGCATTGTGGTACCTGTGGTTTGATGTTAATTTCGCCTCTCTCATCTGTTTAACTTTCATCTGATTAGCGGTTTCGCCCATATATAAGATCTCCCCATATGTATATCTGAAGCATATGTTTTAACATTGCAGCATTCAATAATATTTTTCTATGCAACAAATTGTAATTGAACAAAATAGAAAACAGGAAAAAAACATGTTTGTAATTAATGAAAACATTTGCAATATTCATAACAAGAGTCCTGTGTATTATCATTTTTTTGGTTTTGTTTCTGCTATTTCTCTGCTACTTCTCCATCATCACAAAAAGTGAATCATTTCATTGTCTGAATTTAATCCATGTTCCAATGTTTGAAAATGGCAGATTAATCTGGCTTCTTCTTGCCTTAAGCAAAGTTCTTGATTTCCTCCTCGTTTTCCCATTTTGATTCTTTTCAGTCCAATAAATCTAATGTCTTTTTTATTTTGCATTTGGTGTTGGTTTTGCCAATGAACAGATAACGGGAGGTTTTTGTCTTGACTTCCTATGGCTGAAATATGTTCTACATCCTTGCGACACAAGAATAAAATAATAAAATAAGAAAACCATTGCCAACCTTAATAGCACTAACATACGGGTCGCGAAAGTACACCTTATGAGATCCCCACTCAAGAAGTTCCTCACTCAGTATAATATTCACAGTACTATCCCCGTGTTGGGCTTTCTAGATATGAATCAGGTCAATGTGGACAATTCTCTGGGGAGTGACGCAGGCTATTAGTTCCAATACTGTAACAGTGTGGTGAAGGATAATATTCACAATACTATCACAGTGAGGAGCTGGCAAACATTCACATTAACAGTACTATCACAGTACAGAGCAGGCTAATATTCACAATACTATCCCCGTGTTGGGCTTTCTAGATATGAATCAGGTCATGTGGACAATTCTCTGAGGTGTGAAGCAGGCTATTAATCACAATACTATCACAGCGAGGAGCAGGCTAACAATCACAGTACTATCACAGGTTAGAGCAGGTCAAGATTCACAGTACTATCCCCGTGTTGGGCTTTCTAGATATGAATCAGGTCAATGTGTACAGTTCTCTGGGGTGTGGCGCAGGTTTTTAATCACAATAATATCACAGTGAGGTAAGTTTGCTAATTGGTAGGGATTCCAGGGTAGAGTGATTCCTCTATCCTTCACCCTGGCCACTCCTACCTTGACTGCAGCTGCTGGTTGAAGGCTGGCCACTGGCTTCCCCTGCTGACACCTACAGACACGATATGCAGCCACCTTTGTGGGAGCCACCCTTTGCCTGGCGGCCCTTAGCCACAGAGGCTGCACGGGCAGAGGGCTGCCCTAGGAAGTTCAATGAAAACCCTACAGAGGTCTAATTGGTTCTTGGAGGCGGGAAGAAGACAAACCAGGAAGGATGAGCTGGGAGGGATTGGGAAGCCTCGGAGAGGAAACCACGGGATGGGGGCTCCAAATTAAAATGGGGGCAGCAATTTACCCAGGAGGGTCTTGGTGCTCAAAACACTCACCTGCTGATGGAAGGTGGAGAGGCGAGCAGGAGCCTCAGCTGCACGGTAGTACAGCAATACTAATAGCGAAAGATGGAGCTGTAGAAGCTTATAATATTAAAAAGGTGACAAAGAAAAAGAAATGTTTAGGTTTCTGGAGCGTTATAATGTTAATATGTTTTAGTGTAGCTCTGATGCTTCTGTTTCATTTGTTCATTAAAGAAAAAAGTGAAACGCAATTGAATGCAAAAGAAAAATGGGATAGAGAGATGTGATGAATGGGGAAGGCATCCACCATGGTAACGGGGAGGAGTATAGCTCATTAACAGTCAATCTCTGGTATGATGAAATGATTCTTGTGGAAACAGATAGAGAAAAGGGCACATTCTACGTGTGCTCTCTCATTTCACACATAGTTGGTGCATCTAATCTTTTCCTGCTCAAGCTGTATCCTATGAGGAGGCTGGATGCCTGATGCACCTGTCTCTGTAGAACCAGGAGAAAAAAGTAGCTGTTCATTTGGTGGATGAATGGGAAAAAGTATAGTATATGATCTCAACTATGTACAATTAACACAAATGCTCCAAAATGAGGAAACAAGGCATAACGTAATGGAGTATACAAGGTAGAATTAAAAATAAAAGATCAAAAAAGTTTCCAATGCACAACTGAAGAAGGCCTAAGTGTCCCTTGGTGGTCACAAGAGACTGCTGATGTGGATAGAGTGAGCAGTGTGGTATGGGGACAAATAGGAGGGGGAAAATTGCAGTTTCATGCTGAAGGACTGGTGGGCTTTGAACAAAGCGTGGCAGCGAAGGTAAATGACATCTGCCAAGCAACTTGGGGAAATAATGTTCATGCTTTAGCCTGGTTGCATGAAAAACATCAACCAATTGATATAAAGAGATGTACACAATTCCCTTTTTTTCAGTTTGAGTAGGTCAATTTTCCTGGGGACTAATTTAGGGTGTGCCAAGATAGTGCAGAATGCAGCGATGCTGAAGGGAACTACAGAAGTTGTGGATATTTGGTATGCCTGCGGATCCAAAGCATATTTGACCATGTTTCATGATTCATTGCAGTGCAAGCTTACTCCTGGACCCAAGGCACCCATTGCACAATAAGTAGAAAGAGTGCTCTTTATTTCTTGAGCCAAAGGTTTCTTGTTCATAAATACAAACATATGTATGTTAAAGGTAGTCCTTAAAATAACTGTTTTGGGCTACACTGAGTTTAGTATTTCAGCAAATGTGGAATACTGCTTTGATGTTATCAAGGAACACTGCATTTCCTTTATCAGTTAGGAGTACTGTATCATGTCTGTACAGGTTGGACATGTAGACTTGGATGTTGTTGTTGGTCTCTAATGAAACTTGAAGCTACCTTACTAACATTTTTCTGTGATATTTCAATTTTAGAATTAAACCTGGTGGTTTTCTTTCATTTTTGCCTGAGTCATTCTGGAAAAGATGAAAGTGGTGTGAGAAAAAAAGTTATATTTGTTTTTCCAAGTCCTGTTTCATTATTAAAGAAAGAGACATACCTCATATATATCCAGATCATTCCATCCACAATGGATGAGTGTGATGTATGGCTGCCCTTGGTTGCTCAGACTGAACATTTGAAGAAGATTTTGCGACCATCACATTTCCCAGATTCCAAACCATTTATGATATTTATTTAATTATTAACATTTATAAAGTGTGCAGCAGCCCGGAGGCCTCGTGGCGCTGTTACAGGTGAAACAAATCTGGTTACAGGGAGCATAACTGATACAGAGACAAGCAAAAACAAGCTTAATTGCAAGATGGTCTGTTTGGCTATACATACCTGGTTACAATCAATACATGGGGGATCCAGGGTTCAACAGGCAACAGTGGGAGTGGCGATGAATATTGTAGTTTTGAGGCTTTTTTGGAAGGTAGGGAGGGAAGTTTTACATGGAGGGCGTTGGGTAGGGTGTTCCAAAGTTTAGGGGCTAAGTGAGGAAAGCCTATACCCCCTGCTTTAGCCCTTTTGATGGACGGGATAAGCAGTTGGTTGGTGTGGTGCATTCTTCTCGGGCGTGTGGAGGTGTCTCTGCTGATAGTTTTGGATAGGTAGAAAGGCTAAGACATTTATGAGTTAAGGTAAGAGTCTTAAATGTAATTCTTTCTTTAACCGGGAGCCAATGGGCATCTCATCTGGCCTGTGTGATGTGATCTCTTTTGGGATTATAAAGTGCTGCTCTGAGCGCGTTATTCTGGACAATTTGGAGCCGGTTTAGATTTTTGGATGAAGTGCCTGTAAGGAGAATGTTACAGTAATCTAATTTTGCATCAATGGTGACTCGGGCAATAGAGAAGCAGTTTTGGTTGGAGAGGAATGGTTTGATGGCGTTTATTAATTTTTTGGTGTGGGCAGAAGCGGGCGCAATGGCACTAACCTGTTTGTTCACGGACAAGGTGGAGTTTAGATGGACCCCAAGGGTTTTGACTGAAGAGGAGACGGGGATGGTGGTGTTGTCAATGATGAAGTTACTGTATTTTTGGTTGAGTTTGTGCAGTATTTCTTGGGAACCTATGAGAATGATCTCTGTTTTTTCTCTGTTAAGGCAAAGACCATTGTCTGCCATCCACGCTTGGATGGTGGAATACATTTTGAGAAGGGCTGCAGAGTCATGTTCAGACAAGCCAGTGAGGGGGAGGAGGACTTGGGTATCAACGGCATAGGTGGTGTAGGCTATGCTGAGGGAATCCATTTTGTCAAATAGGGGCTTGGTCAACAAGTTGTAGAGGGTGGGTGCAGTGCACGATCCCTGGGGAACACTGCAGTGGATGATGGTGGGAGCGGCGTTGGCCAAATCTGAGAAAACTAGTTCCATGTTAATGTCTAGTTTCTCACAAAAACAACAGTATAACCAACTGTCTCCAATGAAATATACATTTTTTAAACCAGCCATTATATGTGCTCTACTTCTCTATTTCTAGGAAAATGACACCAGGTTTTTTTGTGGACCATGAATAGTGAGTGTTTTGGTATTTGTAATTGGTTGGTGTTACTGTTGCAATTGTGTACTTGCCTGTGACACGTTGCAGTGAAATGTCTCGGCCATTTGAATAGTTTGCTAACTATAGTCCTCTGTTTGTGCCATTGTTTTTTTTTAAAGTATCATGCGCACAATTTTGAATACTTTTATAATTCTGATAGCAGAACCAACACTGTGCAGATGGTGAGTAAGTGGCTGATGTGAATTTCTGTGCATGTTTTGAATAAGTTCAAGGTGAGTAATAATATATTTTTATATATTTGCTACTTTATTTGCACAGTAGTTCATATAAGGTACATTAAGTAAGTATATGAATAAGTAAAGGTTATAACTTTGATTTTTAATGCAGGATTTCCAGGTTTACTTCTGTGTTTTAAGGAGAGTGATCAATCAGCAGTCTATGTTATGATATTACTATCTGTAACAGAACATTGTTTGCATTTAAAAGTTCTTCCTCATTGTTTTGCTGAAAGTGTTATTTGATAATAAGCTTTTTGTTCTTTTTGTATCTTACTGTAATTGTTAAAAATACACTGGTACTGCCGCATATCTAAAGTATGGGCCTCATTAGGAGCATGCCGGTCGGTAACAACAATGCCGGTAAGCCTACCGGCACCGTTGTTACTAGAACGGCACACTCCGAGTGCGACTGCCGTCCTGCCCAGCAGGTCTGACCTGGAGGGAGGAACAGCAGCTGCTTGCAATCTTTCACTGAGACACTGTGTTCCCATTCTCATTGCGTCCTATGGGGAATACAATTTTCTGTTGCCTGACTTCCTGGACTGGCGGGGTTAGAATCCCCTGCTGTTACCAGCAAGCCAGGTGCCAGAAATATTCACAAGTTCGGCTGCAGCATGCCGGTTTTACTGGTACGGCTACCGCTGGACTCATAATGAGGCCCAATGTGTGCACAAATTGCTGGAATGTGTTGATTTGGAAAAGAAAACAGATTTCAGTTTGAAGAACCATGCTGTACCTTGGCATAGAAGGGGCTGAGTACTTTTTAGCTTGGAATCTTGTGAGTATGGTGGCATAGCAGAGCAAGATTCTTTTTCACACAGAGAACAGGTGTTGGAATGCACATGCAGCTTCCCACTATGGCCAAACGATTTAGACTAAAGAAAATCTATTAGTGCATGACAAAATGAAGGTGCACAGCAGCAGAGGCGAGGGGAGCATAGTTGGGAGCTGCTTGGGAGTAGTTTGCATATGGAAATATGGATTTAGCAACAAATGTATCTAGAAAGTAGTTCTAGAGGCTTAGGTGGGCCCAGGTATAAGGCACGGGTGATATTGGTTAGCAGTAGTGAAATGTAATGAGTAACAAATGTGATGCAGACACAGGGCTGGGGTGCGGCAAATACTGAAGCATCACCATATTGGAAGTGAAACCTAGCATTTTGTTTTCCCTTTTGGAGGTGCAGCAATGAAATGACTTGCCCTTTCCAAGCCCCAGGAGTAAAGATGAACATAGTGCCATTCAGGCGAAATTGATAATGGTTTCATTCTATGAAGTCGTAGGACTGGGGGACAAGATTGGAATGTGAATGGCTGAGTGAGGGTCGGGCTGTGGGCTTCCTGAAGGACAAATCCATGGAAGCCACGTTAGAGATCTCGAGCTGTCGACATGTTCAGTTCAGGGCAATTGTCCCATTGACCTGGGACAATGGCCCTCCTGTTTGAACTGCCAGGCGTCTGTAAAATAGAGTGCATAAATCCATCAGAATTGGGCTGATTAATGTGGTTTGTGACAGAGCAAGGATGTGTAAAGCAGGTGGACAATTGATAAGGGGGAGCAAGCAGCAGAATATCCTGTGATTTTTCATACGAAGAGCAAGAGGTGATGCCAAGACATCTAGTTCAGAGCTGGGGAGGCATGGCTGGGGCGCCTGCATGTCTTGTATCAAGAAGAGCACACTATTATCTAAAAGGGCCAGTTTTACCTCAGAGTTGTCCACTGAGCTCATGCTAATGGCCAGGTGCACACCACTTGACTAGGCCGATGCAGCAGAGAACATCCCAGGTAACTTGCCAATCCAGTAGCTGGAAACCAAGGTGACCGAATAGGGGGACCATGTGTAAGAGGGCAGCGGTAGATTAGGAAGTGGCCAATTGGTCAATGAACTATAGAGGACTGGTAGTATATATATATCGGTTAATGTCAATGAGGGTGGCTGAATAACACTTCATACTTTTTACGTCATGAGCGAAGAATTATTTAATTAAAAGACATGTACCTGCTTTGAACTAATAGAGAGCTCTATGTCAGTTTGACCATCTGATACCTTTTTCCTTTTTGTAAACAAAGTACATTTTGTTTTCCTTGCAAAGTCATGCACCAAGCCTTTTTTCGTAGAGGAGTATTTTCTATTGCCTGGTTGTCTGTAGGTCTTACCTACATATTTAGTGACCCCGACATGATAACAGACCCTTTGCATTGGCAGAGAATTTCTGGTCGCACATCCGGCGAGGCAGCACCCACCTGCAGTGACCAGTCCCCTGTGTACAAACTGGAGAGGGTCACAGGAGCTTTGTTGCATAAATTGCTGTCTGCTCTTGGAGTAGGGTGATGCTCACCAATTGTGCAGACCATTGATGGGACCCTGTGACGGAGGAACCTGGGGAGAATGTAGATGTAAGGTTTGCAGGAAAAAAACAATAAGGGGAAGAGGTGGAGGCGTGTTGTGGTGTGTGTGTGTTTGTTGATGGTGAAGTGGATGTGAGTGGAAAAAACATGTGGCATTATATATGTAATTTGTTATTTGGCTTGACATCATGGTATATAATATGAGGTAAAAGGAAGATAAGAGAGTAACGGGATCCTCTCAGATTGTGGGGAGAAGGCAGCATTGCAGAAAAAAGGAGAAAACTAGGAATACAGGTAGAGGCCCAGTATAAAGAGAAGGCCTGGGATCCCTCTGCCCGATATAAAGGGGATGTATGGACAAATAGTCATTTTTTGGGGGGGTTTAATGTGTTGGTATGGACTGAGGAGGGGTCCAGGTTTGTTGTATATATGATTTTATGGTAGGACAGCAATCTGTGCATGGTTGGTGTGAGAATGTGTGGATTATAGCAATGTGTTGAAATTGTGTTATAGTGTGAAGAGTGTAGGGTGGGGGAGAGGGGATGAAACAGGAAAGTGGTGGGGACAAGCGCGTTAAAGCACTACCTGTGTTGAGTAAGGATGTTACAACCAGTTAGGGATGATCAAAATGGTGCCATTGACTCCAATAGAGTATATATGTACGGCTCTCCATTTGTATCACAAGAAAATTATGAAGTATCATAAGGAGTGGTTGACCGAGACAAGAGGAGGCATGTATAAGCCATGGCCAGAACATGGATCAAATTATACAGAGGTTTTGGGCCATATGTACACGTTTATGGTGGCCAAGTATAAAGGAAAGAAATTGAAGAACAGGACGGTGGGGTTCTAGTACTGTGGAGGATGGTGGAAGATTTGGAGGATGTTACCTCTGGCCCCATGAAAGCAGAGAGTCGGACACCCATAACTTGTCTTCTGGCCCCATCCATGCCCATTGTCCTGAAATGCCCATTGTCCTGAATAGCAAAGGGTGCCCCGTCCTTCCGAGCACAGTACATACAGCACTGCCTCCCCACTACAGTGTTATAGCATGCTCAAAGCGGCAGTCTGCACAAATCCTTCATACGTACCACTATATGCCACTGCCCCTCCTCCTTCAACACCTACACAGACTGAGAATATCCCAAACCCTAAAGCATCTGCATCAGTGCACAGGGAATCAGAGTGGCGGTCACACAGAGATTAAGAGATGGCTTTAAGGAAGATGAAAGAAGAGTTACCAAGGTTAAATGTGGACATAAGAGATGGGCAGAGAGTCTCTGTTGTAACTGATGAATGGCAATCATTGCCATTTGGTTCAGAATCGAAAGTACTGCGATTAAGGATGTGCATGTGGAGATAGGAGGTAAAGGACAGTATTCGGAAGGGCAGCATAGATCAAGGCCTCAGACTGGGAGCTTGGACTCCAGATTGATTTGTTCCAATGCTGAGATAGCCACAGTAGTGGAAGAGGATGAGTGGGACACAGAGGAGATACAGGGGGAAAACAATGCCCCACCCATGATATCACACCGGGTACAAAGTTTTTTTTGGCCTAGGTTGATATCTTGCCATTGGTGCATGATGGTAGTGAAAGGGAAATGAGGGGGGAAGACGGCAAAGGGGAGGCCAGTAGGGGCACAGTTTGTATTATTGCACAAAGCTCCTGGGATGGCATAATACGTACCTTGGACAAACATGGACGGGAACAATTTGATGAATACATTGACATCTCTTACCTCAGGTGTGGGTAAATGGATATATGCCTTTGAAAAACGGACCGTTGGTGTTACTCTAGCTGTGGGCAATATGAAAGGTTTGTTCGCTGCAATATTAGGAGACCGGGCAGATGACATTTGGGTCATGGCAGAGTATCCGGGAGTACAGATAGAGGACGACAGCCATGAAGGGGCCCATTTTAATGACTGTTGGCCCGAGTGTGGGTGGCGCTGATAAGCCAGATCTTCATTCAAAAATGGAACAAACTACGCGGGATGATGATGACCCAGTACAGAATATATTACAAACACAGGAGATATGGAAGACATGCTCAAGGGAGCCATGGGTCTGGTCCACAGGGCTCTTTTACTATATGGCGAAGTGAGGCATCTTCAAAGAGGTACAGAAAGCTTTAGACAAGGTGGCATGGATTGAAGTAAAAGGTGGGTGGAGATACAGTCAATAATTGTGCGACATTTTAAAAGGGTGAGGAAGAAGAAAAAGGAAGTGGCAGAGACGGTAGAGATAGTAGAAGCGAAATGTGTACCGAAGAACCTAGCAAAGTTGTTGATAAAGAGAGTGGTAATTACTATGTCACACAGAGGGCAGACAGAGCAGAGGGCAATTCCAGGAGAGTTGCGAGCACTCCAAAGTTGGGGAGGTGGGTATGACTGGAATATTGGGTATTATTGACAATACCGAGCAGGGCCCAAAGGGGGGTATCCCAGAGGAAGGGGTTGGGGGATGGTGGGATTCCGAGGGGGCAGAGGAGTATTTGGAGGAATGGGCCAAAGATTTGGGAGTGCAGGGCATTGTTGGACGTGCAAGAGGATGGCCAGTTTCTCACTGCAATGTAGGAGCAGACAAGCAGCTGCATATGACCAGTGAATACTCCCATTCACACAAAGAGAACCAGACCCCTATCCACAGCCATATGCCATGGCACCTCCGAATGTTCCATATTGTGTACTGCCCACGCCCTCACTTAATGTCCCACCCCAGTATCCGCAGATGCCCATACCAGCACCCAACAGCACATCAGTTTATGCCATACATCAACCACTGCCACAGCTCCTTCAGGTGCCAAATATCAGTACAGTCACTAACTACCAAGGGGCCTTTGTTGTGGGTGGGAACCTATTTATATTTCCAGGAACTAATACCTATCCACATTAGGAGAGCCCAGAGAGAACTATAGCACCCCCAGCCCTGTCAGTTACTGCCAACCCAGAAGAGGAGCCATGGGTGGGTATGAAGATAGGAAACAAATCATGTGTTTTAATGTTAGACACCGGAGCAACAAAGTCATGCATCAGGGAGGTGCATTTCCCCTAATCATGTTAAATAATGGACACGTAAGCCTTGTTTGTGGCAATATAATTGTTTCCATTCACAAAGGAATTACCCATAAAGGTGGGTAACAGAGAAGTACGAGCACCATTGTTGTTCTCAACTGCAAGTGATTTTTTTACAGAGAGATGTGCTAAGCAAACTCAACATGAAAATATCATTCACAGAGGTAGATGTAGTATGTTGAAGCACAGGAATATGTTATGTGATGGACATGATAATTGTGGACACGTTAGGAAGTGAGGGAGTGACCTGAGTAGTACCTGTACAACCGGACTTGTTTACATAAGTGGTCACAGTTTTGCCTAATGCAGTGCCAAGTATGGCCATTTGACCATACAGGGTACCACGTGGATTCATATTTCTACCAAGTGGGCCCCAAGACCATGAAGCAGGGACGATTATTACATTGGATAGTCGTTGGAGATGAAATTGTGTTGATAGCGATCAATGCGGAGGGGAGAGTGGTGCACGGTCCTATGCATTGATTCAAACCAACTGTTTGAGAATGCAGACAATGATAGTGAAGTAATATTGGAAGTATGTGTCCCATGTGAAATCATTATTCAATATCACAATGTCCCATGTCACATCATGGTAGCTGGAAGCATACCATCATTTGCCCAGGACGTTTTAGGCCAAGTACCAGACAGTTTATGTACACATAATCCCTGTGATGTAGGACTGGTAAAGAGTTTTGTGGCAGTACACATTACCGTCAAGCCAGGAGCAACATTGCCCAGAGCAAACCAGTACCTGTTGCTTAAGTAGGCAGATGAGGGAATATCTGACACCATCACAGCATTACTGCACCACAGCATTATAGTGCCCTCTGAATCCTGCTGTAACATGGCTAAATTCTGTGTTAAAAAATAAAAGATGTCTATTTGGTGGATGATTCAGGATTTATGCCCCTTAAACAGTGTGGTTCAATATTAATTCCTGGTTGTACCGAACCCAGCAACGCACCTACCATGGCAACTTAAGTTTCTGTCATTGATTTAAAATAGGCATTTTTCTCCATCCCATTGCATCCCGATTCCAAATACCTCACTTTGCTTACCTATCACATGGTGAAATTCTGGCATACCCAGCTCCCACAGGGGTACTGTGAGTCCCCCAGTATTTTCAACAGAGTACCCCACACTTAATTAGGGAGCATACATATCTCCAGTATCACAATACGATATGTTTATCATTTGTTGGTATGCATTTCAAGTGAACAGCAGTGCAGAGAGTACTCCATCATACTGCTGCCATTTCTAGCAGAGAAAGGGTACAATGTGACAAGGATGATATGCAATATTGTCAACAGGAAATGTTATACTTAGGGCAACTGATTTCCGTTAATGGTAAGAGTGTAACACCTGACCATGCAGCTGCAATACTAATAACCCTATCGCCATTCACAGTTAAAGACACACAGAAGTTCTTGGGGCTGTGTAATTATTGTAGGGCACGGATATTCGACTACACCACATGAACAAGGCTATTATTACAAGGACTGAAGGAAGCCCAAAAGGTGAGAAGCCCCATTACATGGACAGAAGAGATGCTCACATGCTCCCAAGTGCTTAAAAAAAGATGTAATAGACCAATGGTGACAGCACCGTTGACACATAAAAATAATATTGGGCACAAGCCCTTGGCGTATTAGAGCAGGATGTTAGACTCCGTGATTCAAGGTCAGTTCCCATTTGAGCACTAGCCTTTGCCATTGAAAACTCTGCCCTGATTACTATGGAGAACTTTATATGTGAAGCATGCAATATTCACAACTCTTGAGGGGTCCAATTCCACACTGACTACACAAAGCGCTTTAGCATATGAGGTGATTTTACAAAGCCCATCAAATCACATGTGTAGAACTGCCAATCCAGCTTCTTTTCTCACCAAACCAATTAATGAGGGGACAAAGTATATGACTGTGTTACCTATGAGGGCCCCGAGGATGATATACCCTAGGTGAGGAAATGTGTTCTTGGGGGGGGGAATATTATTTGCGGGTGGTTCAGTCACCATAGACCAAGAGACGTGCAGCACTCAGGCATGGAGGTGGTCTGCCATGCACTACTCTGCCCAAGCTGCATAGTGCATTGCCACAATTGAAGCTCTGGAAGCATCCGAAGGGTGACAGGTAACAATATAGTCTGATTCAGCGTACGTCACCATCACTGTGCATTCATGATTATCTCAGTGGAAGAGGAGAGTGTCGCGCAGGGCTGACGGGTTGTTAGGGAGAATTCTCAAAATTCCCTTACCTTTTGAGACCCCCAGCAACTTTGCTGGATTTCTAGGATTTAATTTTTTTACCTGGGAAGAGTGTGAGCCTTTTTTCCCCACTCTTCCATTCATTTTGATGTGTGTTTTTACTTTTGTGTTCTTTGGCAATGGAGTTTTAAAACGACTCCAGAACATCATCTTTTCAGAGTGCCACAAAGGACATTCAGTGCAGTAGCACAGGGATGTCTTTCAGACTTCACAAGTTTAAATACCTTCTCTGGGACTGACTACTGTCTCCCAGAGCATGTAAAGTTAAATTGACTTTACTAGTCTTTTTAAAATAAATGACTGACTCAGCACACCCTATCTTACTATAGAGTGCTGGAGGGGTTGCTTATCTTCCCCTGAGTCAAAACACGCATGTAACAGTAAATTGTTACCTTTTCCTACTTTAAATGGCTGTTGGCAGTGGTGTAGGTCAACTACCGTGATTTTTCCCGACCACTAACAACAGTAGCTAAAAATCGGGTCAGCCATGTTTTTCAATATGGCGCTTCAGACCTGTCTGTAAAAACAGACTGTTAAACCGTAATCATATAGTGCCTCCTTATTATGAATATTGGCCTAAGCCCATTCGCGTTATGCAGAAAACCGCGTTCGCAAAGTTCTGATTTTGGGTTAGCTTCGCCGCCATTTTAAGAATTGTCCGCTATTTTTATTTCAACTCACGTTCCATGTTCTAAAATGGTGGACTGTGTTTTCAACTTGCAGTCGAGCCGAACGACCTTTGAGTTTCGTTAATGTTTAGGTTGACCGAAAACCGACTGTTTAACCTATGCAAAGAAACCTTGCAATTCATAGGAACTTTCATTTAAGTGTTGTTTGTGCTCACAAGCCTCATCCTTGTATAAACACCAAAACAATGGAGAGTAAACTTCGATCGTATGCTTTAGCTGAACTGCATTGTAGCAACTCTTGGAATAAGGCTTACCGTAGATCCGAGAACCTACAGCCTCTTTGTGTTTTCATGGACATGTAAACTTGTTTAATCTTTTGTATAATATTGTAATATCTGTCATCTGAACTAGGCACAAACTCAGGCACAAACTCTAGGCCGCAAATTATTAACTTGGAGAGAGGCTGGACAATATTGCTAAAATGGTATAAATATGCCTGTGTTTAGATGTTCAGCACTCTCACTCCTCACTGTGTCTGCTGATGCACACTGTGGGATGTTGGGAGCCAGATAGCTATCTGTTTTGCTTTGTAAACTGTTCAGTAATAAAATATACTTGTATCTTTTCAGCCCGTGATTGGTGTATTTAATTTGTGGTACTAAGCCTCGATATTTCTTTGGTCTTTCAAGACTCCGGTCATCTTTTTTCACTATTTCTTTTCGGAAAAGTCCTTATTATGTTTGTCTTGCGTGCAAAATCAGGTTTGGTCCCTTTGTTCGTTGGCCTTGGGCGGACTTCAGTGCTGAAGCCCTCCTCTGGTGCCTGAGTGTCTGGGGTGGAATGGATGTGAGGGAGGTGCCTGAAACTCCCTGTGCTTAGTCTCCTAGGAGACTTGAATGCACTCTGGCATGATTGGCCGGCTGGCTGTCCGGCAAGGACAGCCACCCTGCTGTGTGAGTGACAGCCAGGCTGGAATGAATGGGGGAAAACTGTTTAAAAGCAGGTCTCTGGGAGTTAGAAAGCAGAGTCGACCACTGGAACGAAAGCACAAAGACGAGCTGAAGGAAGAGTCCTGCTGCAACTCCTGGATAATCGGTGAAGCCCTGTTGCAGGTCCGAATTCCCTGAAGCTCCATCGACAGAAAAGCCCTTCAAGGTTAACTTCTTCCCTTGAGTTTGGTGGGAACAACCAACTCGCAAGCCGCATGGGCACCTTCCGCATCTGGTCGAATTTTCATCAGAGTGCTGTTGAAAACCGGATAGCCAGAGGGAAGGAAACCAGCTTGTGGGCTTTAAGGCACTCACACCTTAAACCAACATTTTGCAACAGCTTTTGGTCTCATCCATGGGCAGTGCAGGAACTTCCTGACGTCCTCCTTCTTGTCCCCAAGATTGAGGCTCAGGAATAGTGAGATCTGCTTGAACTGCCAGGAACAACTGCCCCAGCTACAGCTCTTCTTCAATACAAAGGTACTGTGCAAACGTGGTCCGGAAATCTTTTCCGCCATCGTGAAAGTTTGAGGAAACTTTCTCTACTTTGAAGGCTTGTCATTCCCTAAACATTTGTCAAACTTTTCACCTAGTCAAATTCTTCTAAACTCTGTGGCAAAGAATTTACCATTATCTACCAGAACTATCCTATACAACTAATCTGAACCATTGACTTTGGCCCAAGTCTATGAGAAGAATGGCGGGTTGTAGTTAACTGAAACTCTTTGCCCTGCCTATGAATGTATTTGGGCTGTCTATTCTTATAACCTTGCCTTTTTACCCCTTTTTACAGTATCTGAAGAGCCATTATGCTCCCACTTCAGGGGAGCTGAACTTGTTAATTTACTTACCGGTTGTGTAATTGTGGTTTATTAGCGCGTGATATTGAGCTGCTCTGGCTAGTGTAATGTTTTCAAATGGACTTTGTAAATAAATGTACATTCTTTTACCAAGAAACCTTAAGTAAGTGTCAGTTTTAATGACTGTAATTGTTGGTCCTTTGTGTAACTTGTTCTACTGCTCACTTTACTCTTGAGATAAGTCTGGCTGCTCAGCCATCACTACCACTTTACTGAACAGTACAGGCTTGTACCAAAGGTGAAATTGTACTTACACTTGTAGTCTTAATTGTGTTTAGTGTTCCCAAAGGGTACTGCATATGATTCTGCTTAACACGGGTCCCCAGTGCAAAATGCAGCGCTACTAGACAGATTGATTTCTGCCCTCTTTTGGCCCACATTTGCCACAGTGGTTAAGTGTGCCGCACATACTAACAACACAGACACAATTTCCTTCTGCAAGGAGACGGCAGATCAGGCAGCCAAAAAATTAGCATATCTCCCAATGACACACATTACTGCCTATCCAGTATGAGCACGTTTGCAAGTGTAATTAGAGGTTCTATATACTGCTGTACCTGTCACTTAAATTATTGATCTGCAGGGCAGGCACGCCAAGATGAGAAACAGTTGTGTCAAAAAAGGGGATGTATGCAATTGCCCAAGGATCGTATCTGGAGACAGGTCATCAAAGGGAAAAATGATGTCCAGAGAGTTGGTAATGTTTGCTTTTGAGCAGCTGCATCACCCAGTGTACTTGCATAAGCAGCACATTGCTGCAGACATTCAGGGAGATTGGTTAATCCCAAACCTGCAGGAATCAGTGAATCATTTTCAAGCTAACTGTACTACATTTCAGCTGTTTTATATGGGGCAAACATTGAGGACACTGCTTGGCACATTACTGTTCCGTGAGCTCCATATAGATATTGCTGATCTGGGGGAAAGATGCAACACCTAAAGATACCTCAATGTCATTATGTGCCCATTCTCCCGGTGGGTTGAGGGAGGGCCATTTGCACATCCAGACGGTAAATCATTGGCTAAAATTCTAGTTCAAAAAGTGTTTCCACACTTTGGGAGTGTGTGAAGTACTTAAATCCGACAACGGCACTCACTTTTTCAACAAGCTATTTAAAGCGATAACTGCATTGTTAGGCATTCTGCCATAAAAAGTGCTCCATTAACCATTCTCAAGGCATTGGGATGGTTTGAAGGATAAACTCACTTCTTAAGCGGAAGTTGTCCAAATTGTGTGTGACCCTCAAAAAGAACTTGGTCCACTCTTTGCCACTGGCTTTGTTCAGTTTGAGAATGCAACCCTCCAAAGATAATAACCTCTTGCCTCACAGAATTGTGACAGGGAGGAGAATGGACACACTACTTTCACCTACACATAATGCATCTGATGCTAACAGTTCTGCAAGTATTTTGGGGGAGGAGTTTACAGGGTATTCGTGTCAGTTAACAAGATGCATACAAGTTCTCTCTCGACAGATAACACCAAAATGATTTGAAGGATGGCATGGTGCCCAACGATGTAAGCTTCTGCCCTGCATCTCCTGCCTGGAGAAACCATTTATGTTAGGAACTTCGTCCATCGTTGGATTCAACCCAGATTTAACGGGCCCTACACTGTTGTGTATGCAGCACCTTTTTCCATCAAGGCCAAGTAGTTGCAGTATTGGTTTCACCTTTCTGATGTCTGTCACACACCTCTTAAAGCTCCCCCTTTGCCAGATCCAAAACAACTTCAGAATAAAAATATAACTGTCCAAGTGTGACTGCCAGTAATCAATGTTTTAGAGAAAGCACTTTGGGTAAAGTATGCATTCTTCTGTCACGATTGTGCTACTTCAGCTACATAACACATTCGTTTTAGTGGTAAGGAACAAGAAGAATATAGTGATCACTGCATGGTTGTCTCATTCTTCTCTTCCTCTGCAGGTTTCACACTGCAAGCATTGTGTAATATTGTCAATATTGTACATATGTTTAGGTTTTGTTGTAGGTTATTGTGCATATACTTTGGGTCCATTTATAGGGTGGGTATATATAAAGGCGTGGTGTAGAAGGTGTTGGCACAGTGATTTCTTTGGAAAATGTCAATATGAAAAGAAATAGAATAATAGACAACATCACCTGGTTTAGAAAACATTGTATTAGGCAGGGAATTGAAGAATATAGGGAATACGACCAATATAAGGGTGTGTGGTTTGATACAGTGGCTGACTTGCACCATCCAGAATTCAGTAATCTATGGTGCAGTCACATGCGCTCAGTGGGGAAGGAAAGGTAAAATGGGAGCTTCTATGTTTGCTCTCTCATCCCTCATGCATCAGTGTTAAGAAGAGGTTCAGAAGGCCAACCTAGTTTCTTGGAACAGGGTAACCTCTGGACAAGCCAGACCAATCAGGGTACCTATGGCAGGCGGTCAAGACTAATTCTCAGGAGGGGTGAGGGTGACTGAAAGACTTCAATGAGCACACAAAGCAATGACACTTACACATTACTCCAGGCAGGTGTTATATTAAAAATATAGACACATTTATTACAAGGCCTTTGTAACATAGACCATAGCAAAGAATCACAGAAACACTAGATTAAACCAATACATCACCATCAATACAATATATATACAAGACCAATGGGGTCTAAGGGATTAAAAGCACGGAATATATAGACCACCTAGATGGGGAGGAAAACAGGCAGTGCAAGTAATCTTTAGCCCCCAGTTCAACATCAAGAATACACCTAACTAAGAGGCAGTCCAAGCCCTATGAAGAGAGGAGCCTTTTGCTCAATAGCACATGCACGAGATTGTGCTATTGGACAAAATAGGGTCTCTTCAAGAGTCTCTAGCAGCTCAGGAAGGTGGATAAGGTGATGAAGAACAAGTTCCCACTATTCAAGCAGGACCTACACTTGAGGGCAGAGGCAGTTTGAGAGTGCGGGGTGGAGACGCTATTTCACAATAGCTGTGGAAAGGAAAGGGGCACTTGGGGGCCACTTTGTGCGTAAAAGTGGGCTCCTGCACTAGGGGCCACCGGTTGGGGTAAGGACTACTCACCGGTCCCCGACGCAGGCAGACCCAAACTTCGCCAGTACAGTCCACTTTGCTGGCAGGTTCGAATGCGACAATCAGGACATCTCAACACCTTTTAGTTCCCGAGATACAGTGAGGATTCCCAAACGGGACAGTGGCGATTTCTCCACTCCAGGTGGAGGAATCAGCCCAATTCCACTGCAGATGGCTTCAGGGGTAAAGGAGTTACAAATGCAGCAAACCTGCACAGGTTTTTGCCACAGCAGGGCAACACAGTAACCGCGTTTACTCCAGTCTGGGCGCACTCGTCTCACTTCAGACCTGGGAATGCCAAGTGCATGAAATTTGGTGTGAGGGTGACGTAGGCACAGAGCAAGCAGTATACCAAGTTTCGAGGGCCTCCTCGAAACAGCGGCGGTAACAGAGCAAACATCCCATGTAAGCTGGTCAGCCCACTGGTAGGCCCAGGGACACTTCCAAAGGGGCTTACTTGCAGGGTTTGTTGAAGGTGCCGAGAATAGTTGATCCCACTATTCCAATGATTCGAAGAAACTTCGCAGATCTTCCAGGACGATCAGAGGCAGAGGGGTCCCACAGGACGACAGCGGGCTCAGGGTGGCAAACTTACCAGCGGATCACCAGCGGTTCCACGACTCAGCTTCTTGTTGCAGGATACTTGGCTCCTTATCCTTTGTTTGTGCGAACTCGGGAGATCGACATGGTAGTGGTGTTTTCAGCCTTCTCTTATCCAAAATTCCCCTCACACCAAAACGGAGAGGACCCAATGGGAGATCTGCTCACAAACACTCACTCCATACGCGGACCAATCATGGACCACGGTGGTCCCAGGCATTCAGGACACTCCAGACTCTCTGGCACCCAGGATGTGTATTGGGAACAGACATCCCAGCCCACATCCTGGAGGCACACACACAAGACATGCAGAAGCCTGCGTAAGCATTTGGTTTCGACTGAAAGTGCATGCCGAAACAAGGACTGTCCCGGGTTGACTCGACCTGGGTAAGGTGAAGGGGCAAGATGGCCAAAGGACAGGACAAAGAACCTTGTGTGCCAAACGCAGTAAATGCAGTTAACATGGCAAAACAGGGTTAAAAATTTAAGAAAACGATAGCTGCCACCAGTCCTGTCCATGGCACATCTACACAGTTCATAAAAAATCCAGCGAGAGTTTCTAGGGTCTTTGTAAAGACTAGAGACCCAAGTGTGCTGTAAGGTAAGTTACATTGCACACTGGTTACATGTTGCACAAAAGCTGCAACAGGAGGAAAGGACTAAGGGAAACAAAGTCTTCAAGTACTAACTGTCTGAAGGGCATGTCAGTTTCCCCATAAAAAGTGAGCGAAAGCCCAGAGGAGTGCAGCTGAGGGTTGTGCTTCTCTGGCAAAGTGTAGTCAAGGGTGTAAAACAGTAGCAAAAAATTTGGGGGTTGACACATGGAGGGAAAATTACATTCAAATATGAAATCTTTCCTAACAATCAGGGGCACCCAAGCTGTTAATGACACCTCTGTTAGCCCAGTGTTTAGTCCATATGGCACTGTGTCAGATATGTTCCAAAGGCACAAAGTACAAGTTGAACTGATGTACAATATGCACAGAAAGAGAAGGAAACACAGTGCAGGATATATCCATTGCTAAAGAAGGAAAGAGTACTGTTTTTTGCCAACAAATGGGAGGAGGCAGTAGTAAGCTGTGCATCACAGGGGTTGGAGGGATTCGATGTAACATTGAAAGTAAACAGGAACTCTGTTGCCATATGGGGTAAATATGTGTCGAAGATGACGTTGTTCGAAGCAAAAGGTACCACATTGAAGATACATACAGTAGCAGAACATGTGTTTTGCTTCTGAGTGAATTGCACCATATCTGTGAGAACTAACAGCAAGTGCAACAAAGCATTATTCATCCCTGATCTTAGTGAAGGAACAGCTGTGCTTATAGACACATACTGGGTTAGCGGTCAGTAAGCCTACATACATCTTCCACCATCATGGAGAGGTACATGTCCTGCATTCAGCTGTCTTAGTGGTTCCTGATAAACGCTTGTCTCTCGTAAATATGCCAGGACCAGTGCCACCCCAAACCCCACAAGTGAGGTGCAAGACACGTTCAATTCAGAGAGGCTGCCAGAAACAATTTAATTACCTGTCTGAAGAATCTTACAAACATTTGATGGCAATCCCAGTCAAATATCGCCTTTATACAAAGACAGAGACATTCTTTTCCTGCTTATGGTACCAGGTATCCAGGCTGCAGCCAACACCAAATGGCTGCAGATAGTAGGTTGGAAATGATCCAGTTGGCGAATGACACAGAGTAGGGTCTGAATTTGCTAAAGGGTGTGTTGCAAGCAATAAGGTTGACCCTTCAGTCAGTACTTCTTGGACTTGTTGCCAGCCATGGAAGGAGGCATCTGCAAGACGATCGGGTTGTCCTGATGCACATATATACCTCTAAATGATGCAGACAAGGGGCTCCATCAAAATCGTGGTGGTATACCAGCGGTAAATCCGCTTGGATACCGCAAATGCATATTGCGTTAAAGCAGCTCAGTCTGGCGCTATTAGTGTTGGATCTCAAGGTGCGGTGGGGCGGTAAGTCCCCATTCCCATTGGGCCATTGGACCAGATGGGACATTCTAGGTGCTTTTACGGCAGTGCTATTAGCTCCACAGTAATAGCACCACGAATCGGCTGAAAGTGCAGAGACTTCAGAGATAAATCTTCCAACTTCCACCCACATTCGGGATTGAGTCGAGTGGTAATGTGTCAGTAATAGCATTACTGCTGCATTTTTACCGCCCCGCCCAACCCATGATGACCCCCAATGAGTCCTGCTCCCATATAATAGGGGTCCCACACAAGTTGAAGTTGGGAATAGAGACAGAAGTGGGAGTGCAAGATGATGATTTGTTTGATATCAGGAGTTCCTGGGCCTCAATAGGTCTAGTAATAGTGGTGAAGTTATGTTTTATACATGCCAGATGGTCCTTCGGTGTTGCACAAAGACTCTTCAGAACAGTGCCATGACGATGGTATTGATAAGGAAATGTGGACCATCTCGTATCACAAAACATCACTATACGCAAAAAGGCTGTCCAAATAGACACACATGGTGATAATAGAGCGTTCAATAGATCCCAGGGGACATTAACTTTGTCTCTACCAGCTCCGGAAAATGATGTAGAGAACTGGGTCAACTTAGCTGAGGATAGCGATTCTCTTTACCTTACCTGTACCCCAGAAAAATATGCCCAAGATGGGGGAAGTTTACCCCACATGTGCAAGTTATGGGTGCCTAAAGATGGTGATTATAGGAGAAGGGAAGCTTCTGGGTTAGTTAATGGAGGATTCACTAAAGGGGGGAATGTTGGGTTGCACATAAAGCTTCCCAGCACAGCTAAATGATTCAGACCAAGGAAAATCTATTAGTGCACAAGAAACTGAAGGTGTGATGCACCAGAGGTGGGGAAGCGCAGTTGGGAGCTGCTTATGCAAGCATATGGACATACGGAGTAAGCAACAAATGTATCTTTAAATTAGTGAAACAGGTTTAGGTAGTCCCAGGTATAGGCACAGGTGATATTGTGTAGCAGTAGTGAAATATAATGTATATCAATGATGATGCAGACACAGGGCTGGGGTGCAGCATATTGGCATATCGGAAGTGAGGCCTATCATTTTCTATTCCATGTTGGAGATGTAGCAGCATGGCATAATGAAGAGCTTGAATTATTTTCCCTTTCTCAAGCCCCACGAGTGAAGCTGAGAATAGTGGCATTTAGGCCAAATAGATAATTGTTTAATTGTATCAAGCTGTAGGCCTGGGGAACAAGATTGTAATGTGAAAGGCAGAGTATGGGAAGGGCTGTGGCATTCTCTGTTGGAAAATCCTTGGGAGCCAGGTTAGAGGTCTCAAGCTGCCAACATACTCAGTTTAGATTTAATCCACTAGTGCCCCCTGAGACAATGGCCTTCATAAGTGAACTGTAAGGCAGCTGGAAAATAGGGTGCATAAATCTATCAGAATTAGGCTGATTAATGTGGTTCTCTCGAGAGAGCAAGGAGGTGTACCACAGATGTGAAACTGATAACGAGGAACACTGAGCAGAACATCCAGTGATTTGTGATACATAGAGCAAGTGGTGATGCCAACAAATCTAGTCCAGAGCTGGGGAGGCATGGCTGGGGCACTTGCATGTCTAGTATCAAGAGGAGCACAGGATTATCTCAAAGGGCCAATTTGACCTCAGAGTTGTCGACTGAGCTCATGCTAATGACCAGGTGAACAATGCATAACTAGACCGATGGTGCGGGTCATATACCAGTTAACTCACCAATCCAGTAGGTGGGAATCAAGGTGACGGAATAAGAAAACACAACCATGTGTTGGAGGGCAGCCGTCGAATAGGATGTGGTGAATTGGTCAAGAGACTATACAGAGGGGTAACAAATATATAGGCCGTAGTCAATGAGGGTGGGGGAACAACACTGTATTCTGTTTAAATTATGAGTGATAATTTCTTTCCTTAAAAGCCATGTGCTTGATTTGAACTAACAGAGAGCTTTATGTCAGTTTGCTTCTATGGCCCTTCTTATGCCTTTTTTTTTACTTTTTTGTATATAAAATACATCTTGTTTTCCTTGCAAAGCGGTGCACTGAGCAGTTTCCCTTAGAGGAATATTTTGTATTATCTGGTTGTCTGGATGTCTTGCCTTACACGGCACATTGTGGGCAGCAGCACTGTAACTTTCATTGACCCAACAACCCACAAAGCATGTACCACAGCAACGTAAGCTTTGCACATGCATAACAACTACGCTTCTCAGTTTTTCACACACACAGAAACATCACAGGTCAACATGAGCTTCCTTGATAGCATAGTTCACAATAGGTCTCAGTAGAACAATATTTTCCAAAAACAGTTCAGGTACAGAATTGGACACAGTAGTGCACGTTTGTACTAAAAAGTCAAGTAGAAAAGAGCACAGTGATTAACCTTCCCTCAACAAGAGCGACAGAAGTGTATGCGTCCATCATATTATTTGTATTATTATAATGATTATCATTATGGTATTTATTGTGCACAGACCTCACATCGAGGAGCAACAGAGACCTATACAAGGTATACAATCAATACAGATACAAAACGGATCACTTTACAGAGGTATACAACAGTACAAATGCATAACAGAGCGTTTTTAAGAGGTAACAACAGAACAGATAAACATCGAGGTGTAGTATACAGAGAGGCACCTAGGAGGGGTACAGCTGACCTGGGTGACGGGAAGAAGCAGGGCAGGCTGTGCCTAGCGAGTCAGGTGGCATGAGGGGTGACGTGATGGCCTAGGTATTGAGGAGGACAGACAACTGAAGAGGTGGGTCTTGAGTTCTTTTCTGAATTGTAGAAGCGTGGGGGCGAGTCTGATGATGACGGGGAGGAGGTTCCATAGCCTTGGGGCATAGGCAGAGAAGGCTTGTTTTCTGGTCTTTTCCCTTTTGCAGCAGCCGATTTCAAGTCCGTGCGCGTCTTGGCTTCTGGTGGTGCACTGTCCACTGAGGTATCTGGGTGATTTGAGGGCGACTGCCTTATAGATCATGCAGCAAGATTTGAAGGTGATGTGTGCGTACAGTGGGAGCCAGTGAAGGTTGATTCGGGCTGGGGTGATATGCTTGTATATGTATAGACCCTTGATAAGGCATGCATCTGCATTTGGGTCAAGTCTCTGGGGTACACTGGAGGACCAATGCAGGGCTTTGAGGGGAGCATTGCTCCATCCAGGTAGGATAGGACCTGTGTTTGAATGGTGGATCTAAAGCTGTGTAGAAAGAGGAAGGGCTTGACTTTCCTCAGGAGGGGTGCTGATACCAAGTTGTCTGAGTTTCTTAGCTATGTGTGTCTTGAAGGAGAGGTGTTTGTAAATGTGAAATCCAATGAACTTTGCACAGGTGGTGAGCTTGTGTGTGGAGCCCTCAGAGTTAATGGTTGATAGCAATGACTGTATGTCTCGGTTTTCAGTGCTGTTGGTAAGCAGTAGGATTTTGGTCTTAGAGGAGCTGAGCTTCAAGTATGCACTGGACATCCACGAATGTATCAGCGAGAGGCAGGTTTCGAGCCTATGGATGTGCTTGATGGAGTTGATCTTGAGATATAGCTGTGTGTCATTGGTGTATTGGTGGATGTGGATGTTGTGTGTGTCTAGGAGGGCTCCCAGTGGCTCCATGTATAGATTGAAGATCACTCCGGAGAGGATGTTACCGGGTGGGACTCCACAGGTGACGTGTAGCATTGTCGATCTAGAGAGTCCATCCGAACAAACTGCTGGCAGTTGAAGAGGCAGGACTTGAGCCAGCATAGGGCAAGGTTGCTGATCCCCATGCACCGATGTAGGGTGTCTATAAGCACCTGCGGGTCTACTGTGTTGAAAGTGGCTGGGAGGTCAAGTAGAGCCAGGATGCAGGGGTGGCCGTCATCAAGGATGTTGGGGACATAGTCGAACACCTGTATGGTTGCTGTCTCCATGCTGCAACTGGGTCTGAACCCAGATTGGTAGGTTTGGAGGAGGAGATTGTTGGTGCCAATGTGTTGCTGCAGATGTGTGCCAACCGCTTTCTTGATGATGTTACCTAGGAATGGAAGATTGGTGATGGGGTGATAGTTACCTAAATTGTCGTGACCCACAGGGGGTTTTTCAGTAGAGGGAGGATTTGTTTTTAGGGTCAATGGGAAGGTTCCTTGAGTTACAGAGCTGTTGATGATCTCCAGGTAGGGAAGGAGAGATTCTGTGTGGAGAGTCTTGAGGATGGATGCTGGGAGGAAGTTGTCTGTATGCGGTGTGGTTTTGAGGGCAGCCAGGGTTTCTATCAGGTCCTCCGTCGAGAGTGTCTTGAATGTTGTCCAGGGTGTGGATGCATAGCTGGTGTCTATGTGCTGACAAATCTTGCTGATTTTGTCGATGAAGTAGGTGTTGATGGCAGTGGATTTTTCTATGTAGTGTGGTATGGCAGGGTTGGTTAGTGGCTTGGTACAGTGCTTGATTGCTTTGAAGAGGGCTCTGCATTTGTTGTTGGCTTCTGCTATGGTATTGTGATTGTAGGAGGCATTGGCTGTGTTGATAAGTTGTTGGCGGGTTGCTTGGAGTTCCTTGAGGGGCGCTTAGTTGGATGCAGTCCTTGATTGCCACCAGGTTTTCTCTGATGATTTGATTAGGTTGAATTCTTGCATGTAACAGGGTGCTGACAATTTTGGTTTGTAGGTGCGTTGTTTCAGAGGCATGTGTCGGTCATGGAAGCTGAGAATGTGGCATTGAGTTCTTCAAGAAGAGAGTCGCAGTTCGGTTGTGGGTGTTCAGTCCATTTAAGGTGAAGGTTGGCAATGTCTTCCGTGAGGACTTCCACCGGGAAGTTGTTGAAGCACCTGAAGGTTTGTCTGATGGGTTTCTGCTGGGAGTGCTTGACTGGGGTGGTGTGGCAGTTGTTGAAAAGTACGGCTAGGTAGTCAGACCCGTCAAGGGGGAGAGGAGAGCTCTATACAGTGTATTGATGATTAGATTGAGGATATAATAGAATCAGAGCTGCTCTAAATATACTCAAAAGAGAGCACATCTCAGGTGCCAGGAAAGAGGTACACTTGTTGGAATTGAAACAATATCATGCCTCCTATCGTAACAATTGTATGTGTATTGGCCTACGCCAAGTTGTCTAAACCTCATATGCGAACAAACTCCACGGCAAGGTCTTTACCTTAGAGAAAGTAATGTAAGTCGCCATCTTGGATTAAGCTGCCATTTTAGGTTCTCTTGTTATATGGAAGTCACCCTGAACATCAAAATGGAGGCCAAATGACATTCTGAGTAAGATTCTGGCCGTTGTGACCTCCGTACACATGAATAATTAGTATGCCTGCAGGCCACTTGTCGGGGTCGCGAACTGAGACCTTGTCCTACCGTTGACCTATGTGTAAATG
This sequence comes from Ambystoma mexicanum, assembly GCF_040938575.1. Lineage (NCBI taxonomy): Eukaryota > Metazoa > Chordata > Amphibia > Caudata > Ambystomatidae > Ambystoma > Ambystoma mexicanum. The sequence goes on from NC_090922.1 coordinate 975,111,414, forward strand.
TACAACTATATCAGCGAAACTAATCAAAATGCATATATTATAGGATTGGCCTGGCAAAGAACCCATAGGCCCGGCTCATAGAATGGTTAACCCGCGAGAGGGTTGGCCAAGGGCTGGACAAATCGTATAAAGAGCCTGAGTATTTCAATGTGCTCTCTCTCTCACTAACGCATCGAACCCTCGTTGAAGTTTGTTACGTTACTCTGAGAGCCGAATAGCAATCCGTTTGTCAATTGACTTGGTAACTGTCGTAGCTTTTAAATAAAGCACTTGTATGTTCTTTGTAACCTGTGTTGGTGTGTTTCTTTCTGGGCTTCCCGGCCTCATATTATTTTTTCTGTTTCCACAGTTGGCGCCCGACTACGGACCCTCAAGATTGATGCCGGATCATTGAAGGTTGACGCAGACTATCGAACCGGGATCGGACGGTGTGATACTGCGGGCCCGACTGAACGAGACGCGATATCTCGGCAGCGCTGCACGATCGGATCCTTGGACAATAGTCGTGTGGTCTGACACGGCATCTTGACGAGGGTCCATTTTTGAGGCGGGCAGATTTGTCGAAACCACCAAACACAAGGTAAAATTTGTTAGGTAAGTTATTTGGTAAACCGTACGGTCCTCCTTAGGTTTGGTCAGGTGCAGTCGTGACCCGGCTCTTAATTTAACCCTGACAATTTGAATTTGGCGTATTGTATCTGCAGACACAATTATTGACCAGGTAACACCATTTTTTTTTTAAATGCCTGGGAAATTGTCTAGCTGCTTCAGGGCTCTGTTCCGCAGCGATCGACAATCTTGGAATTTAGCCGCCCGGCACCACAGGAGGGGTCGCCGGCATTTACTATGTACTGTAAGTATGGCATTGGAAGTATAGTATTTAATGATATTTGGCACAGACAAACCAGACATGCCTCCAAATTTCAGTGGCCAATCAATGGTAGTTTCGAGATCCCCCGTATTGAATACCTAGAATCGGTCTTGCTAAAAAAGAAGGCCAGACCTGCAGCATTTGATGTTTTGCAGAATTGGAAAAAAGAAACGTTGCAGCAGCTTAAAAGTAGGGATAAACATGCACGCCGTCATAAAACAAATGCCGAAAAGGCGTTGTTCTATGATAAGGAAAAACATTCGGAGTCAGTCAAAAATATGGATAGGGCTTTCTCACTAGGTATCCAGAAAATGTATTCCTCTAAAGATTTCCATGCTTCTGAAGAATTTATTGAAATATTGTTAAACGAACGCAGGCCTGGTGCCTCTGCGCCACCTCCGTATGATCCTCTCCCGGGTGCTCTGCCCATTCCTGCTGTTATTCCTGCTGTTATTCCTGTTCCCCCTGTACAACCTATTGTTCCTATTCCTCTAGTTGTTGTTCCTCCACCTATCCCGCCACCCCTTCCTCTTGCGCCGATAGTCGCACCCCCATTGAATTTGCCCGCACCTCTGCTCCCCAGTGGTCCTGAACTGACTGAAGTTGATCGGGGTGCAGGGACAAAGATTGTCACTCGAAATACTGTTTCTGCAGACAAGAAACGGGAATTATTTGCATGGGCTAAGCACTGTATGGAGAGAGGTGATCAAGTTAAAGTTTTTTCCACATTATCAAATATGGGCAATTTTCCCGAGAAAAATGTTTTTATCGAAGGTTTGGGGACTCATTTATGTGTAATGTGGGGTAGATTACATAATACGGATCTCCCACAAGGAGTGAGGGATCTAAATACTTTAGCACTTTTGAGGGACACAGAGGAGAAAGTACATGGTCATGTTGAGAGATTGTTTGAGTATAGGAGGGACTTTGAAAAATTACGGGATGAGGATGGTGAAGACGACAGTATGTATTTACCGAAACGGTTCCTTCCGTGTCGTAGATCGGCATCTGAGGAAGTACGAATTTGTACCAAAGATGTGATTCGATGGATCTCGGATTCATCGATACCGCCGGATGAAGTATATGACACGTATAGTCAGTATACAGTAGAAATGCAGAGGAAGGTGGTTCAGGTAATGGTACAGTACCTGCAGGATGAATGTGTAAGGAAGAAGGTTAGTCGTCCTATAGAGTTATTGGGTATTTGTAAGAGGGCTTTTTCGCCCGACACTTCTTCAGCTGCCTTAGCGTTCGACCTGGCTCTGTTGCTTAGTAAGCGGTCAGAGTTACCTATATCTCAGTTGCCTATGAGAGAGGTTCCTCCGACATTTGTCCCAAAGGTTGAGATTCCCGCTAACGCTGGGACTGGTGCACCCGCTGTGGACATCCCTGCACATTATGTATCACAATTTGTTCACGTCCCGTTTTCACGACAGGAAGTGAACACTATTAGACAATCAATTCCCGATATCAGGAAAAACCCGACAGGATTCTACAAAGAGATAGAGTCTGTTTTGCAGTCCTCTGTGTTCACCTTAAATGATATTGACTTGCTATTCCGTGTACTCCTGCCCGTAGATTTATGGAAGCAGGTTCGAACAATAGACGATGTGCCAGGGTTGGGAGATACGTGGGCTAACATGACTAGGTTTGATGGGGAAAGACCAGCTGGTGAGAAACCACCTCAGGTAATACTTACTTTGCCTGATAGAATTATCGCAAAATTGAAAACCATAATTCCTGAGAAAAGAATTATTTGGGACAAGCTTACGGCCTGTGTTCAAGGAAAAACTGAAGGTGCCACCAAGTTCTTTAATAGATTCGAACAGGTATTCTCTGACTTCAGTGGACAGGACTTGGGCACAGAGTCTGGGAAAAGGTTGTTTGTGGACAAATTTGTACGTGGATTGTTGCCCGACATCCAGTCACAGATTATGTCCTCTGAGAGCGCTTGGCAGGCGAAATCCCAATCTGAAGTTTTGCACATGGCTCAGTATTATGAGAACAGTGTTAATAATGAAAAAGAGAAAATAGAGAAGAGGAAAGGAGATTTGAAGACTAAAGTATTGTTACAACAAATTGTTAGAAATCCCAGAGGAGGTACTTCACAGACCAGAGGTCAGTATGTCCCGAAAGGAAACGCTCTTTTGGGTCCTGTGAATGTTAATCAATGTGCCTATTGCGTCCTTCGCCAAAGGTCAAACAATGCATTTGGGAGTATGGGTAGAGGACCTAGAGGTCGCCCCGGAGCGGGGGACCCTGATGGAGGTCAGTTCTCGCAAGATCCTCAGCAACCTTTTTCACGGGAAAATCAGACGTCGAGTGTGGACACGAGAAACATATTTGATCACCCTTCTGCTGCCTACCTTTTTGAAGAGCTTCCTTCTGATGACATTTTATTTTGTTAGGACTGCCCGAAGCAGGGTTTGGAACCTTCACCTATTCCCGTTAATCAGAAAGGTCCCTTCGTTGAATTGTTAGTGGGGAATAGGAAACATCAGTTTTTGATAGATACTGGAGCACAGAAGTGCTCCATTGATCATTCCCGGGTTCCAAACATTCCACTGTCAGGGCAAACAAATGTTTCTGTAGGGTTTTCTGGTATACCAATTGCTTGCCCGGTTTCTTCGCCGGTGTCTGTCTCTTTGGGTCCCTTCACGGACCATTGTCCCTTCCTTCTGACTTCGAACTGTGGAGAGAATTTGCTGGGGTTAAATTTGTTGAAGAAATTGAATGCAGTAATTCATTGTTCCTCTGACGGAGTGCGACTGACGGTTTCACCACAGCAACTTCCCAATTCTCAGTTTCTGGCTCGACCATTGCCTCCTGAGTTTAGCGTTGTTCCCGAATGTTTGTGGGCGGTTGACGACAATGATGTCGGGGTGCTACAGATCGAACCCGTTAAAATAGTTTTGAAACATGGAGTTAAACTACCATGCATTCCGCAATATAAAATATCAGTTGAGGGCGAGCGTGCTTTGAAGTGCATTGTCTCCGATTTTGTGCATCGAGGAGTGATTGAAGAGATTGCAGGTAGTTTATGTAACAGCCCGATTTTGCCTGTATATAAGAAAGGCGACAATGCAATCCCATACCGTTTTATAATTGATCTACGTGCTATTAACAAAGTTGTCGCCCCACAATTTCCAATAGTGCCTAATGTAACAACGATACTAACAATGATCCCTGCTACAGCTACGCACTTTAGTGTTGTGGATCTAAAGAATGCTTTCTTTAGTATTCCTATACACAAGGAGAGTAGATATTTGTTCGCGTTCACCTTGGGGGGACGTTCATTCACATTTACTCGTGTGCCTCATGGGTATACTGAAAGTCCAAGAATTTATAGTAGGGCTTTGAAAGAGCAGCTTGATACCCTCGAATTGCCACCTACTTGTACATTGCTTCAGTATGTCGATGACTTACTTTTAGCTGCAGATTCTGAAAGTGCTTGTAAAGAAGGTACTGTATTGTTGCTTGTTCATCTGGCTGAAAACGGTCATAAAGCTTCGCTCAAGAAATTTCAATATTGTTGTCAGGAGGTCGCCTATTTAGGCTACCTCCTGTCAAAGGAGGGGAGAAGATTGACACCTGAAAGAATAAAACACATTTCTGGCATGTCTGTTCCAAATACACAGAAGGAGGTCAGAGTCTTAATAGGTATGGCTTCTTACTCTAGGTTGTGGATCCCGCACTTCTCACTAGCGATAAAACCGATGTTGGCTTTGACAAAGAAGGGCATTTCTTTGCCGCTGCCATGGAAATCGGAACATCAACGATCATTTGAGCTTCGCAAAACTGCTTTATGCTCTGCACCGGTTCTGGGTAATCCAAATTATGACAAGGCCTTTGTATTGTTTGTGCATGAATGTGATGGATGTGCTTTGGCTGTGTTAACACAGGAACACGGAGGGAAGAATAGACTGTGCGGCTACTACTCTTCCGCCCTTGAACCTGTCGCAAGATGTTTGCGAGCTGTCGCTGCTGCTGCCGCGTCTGTAAGACAGAGTGAGGGAATGGTCCTAGGCCATGATTTAATTTTGATGGTACCTCACTCTGTAGATGTCCTATTGAATAAAACCCAAACGCAACACCTCACCTCTGCACGGCTGACGAGGTTTGAATTAATTCTGTTTTGCCCCTCACATTCAAATTAAGAGGTGTTGTGTTCTTAATCCGGCTGAACTCCTACCTTTCCCGCAAAATACTGATTGCGGTGACGAAGAATTATATGACTGCCTGTATACTACTGAACAGGAAACAAAGGGCAGGATAGATCTTATTGATACTCCTTTGGGCAATGCGGAAGGGGAGCTGTTTTGTGATGGCTCCTGCTTCAAACTCCCAGATGGTACATCTACGGCTGCCTACACAGTTACTACATTGAGTATGGTTGTTGAAACTAAGAGAATTCCGCATAACTCCGTGCAGACCGCAGAGATTATAGCGTTGACCCGAGCTTGTGAACTCTCCGAAGGGCATACAGTAAACATATATACTGATAGCCAGTACGCCTTTGGGGTGGCTCACAACTTTGGGAGGCTTGGGTCGGAAAGAGGGTCCCTAACCTCACATGGGACCAAGATTCAGCATGGTCCCCTGATAGTGCAATTGCTCTCGGCACTCTCACTCCCTAGTCAGTTAGCGATCATGAAATGTGCAGCACATCGTAAGGTCATAGATGATGTGGGAAAAGGGAACGCTTTTGCTGACCAGATAGCCAGGCAAACGGCCACAGACCAGCAGACATGTATGCTCTAAGGGAAACAAAAGATGCCTATGTAATGGATGAGAGTATCGGGTCTGTGCGAGATATCCAAACTGATGCCACAATAGAAGAATCTAAAAAGTGGGCCAAAGGAATGGGGAAACTAGATGACGATCGGTGTTGGGGGGATACATCTGAAGGGAAATGGTTGGTCCCTGATTCATATGTGCTGGCGATGGTTACGATGGCACACGGTCCTACGCATGTGTGTTCTCAGCAGATCACGAAAATGTTAGAACAAGTCTGGGTGAATGATAACATTTTGAAGATTGCACAACAACATGTTCAGAATTGTATGATTTGCTTAAAGCACAATGTGGGGAAGGGGACAGTAACTCCAAGGGGTAGCTTTGGGCCCCCTTATGTTCCCTTCGAGGTCATCCACTTTGATTTTATTGAGATGGAACGGTGTAACAATCTAAAATATGTTCTTGTGATTATTTGTGCTTTTAGTAAATGGGTCGAGGCTTTCCCAGTTAAGGATGCTACTGCCATGACCACTGCAAAGACGATGGTAAAAGAATTCTTTCCACGATTTGGGCTTCCAAGGGTAATTTGGTCGGACAACGGTCCCCATTTTGTTGCAGCAGTAATTTTGCAGATATGCACAGCGTTACACATTGAAAAACGATTTCACTCAGCTAGGCATCCTCAGAGTGCTGGGTTGGTAGAGAGACATAACAGTATCTTAAAGAATAAGCTTGCCAAAACATGTGCCGGCACCAAACTGAGATGGCCAGATGCCTTACCTATTGTATTGTTAGCCATGCGTACCACACCTCAAACTAACACTGGGCTCTCTCCATTTGAGGTAGTGATGGGGAGACCTGCTAACATTTGGGGCCTTCCGAAGCCCAAAGCCCTGAGGGAGGTTGAGAATGTATTGCTTGTAGACTACTGTAACAAGTTGACTAAAAATCTGTATCTCATTTATCATCAGGTCCAATCAGCTTTACCTGTACGGTTTACGGGCCCAGGACACAATATTCAGCCGGAAGTTGGGTCCTAGTGAAGGCCTACGAAAGGTCTTCCTGTCTCGCGCCTCGCTGGAGGGGACCCTACCAGGTGCTGTTGGTCACCCAGACAGCAGTGCGGGTGGCTGGAAAGAAGCATTGGATCCACGGGACGCATGTCAAGAAACTTCCTCACCCGACGCCATACGTTACAGAAGAAGCAGAACCCCTGGCTGATGCTACAATCTCTGATCCTGGAGTAGCAAACAGCGCTGTGAGTGTGTCGGAGAATTTCTCTGAGCCCGTGGAGCTTGGGGAACAGTCTATTTCGTCTCCGTACTCTTTGAAAAGGTCACTTCCGGAAAACACTGTTTCAAGTTCTGCGACTTCCGTCGCCTCTGATACGTTGCTTCCCTCAGGAAGTGACGTTACCCTATTTCCGGATCAAACAGTACTGGGTGCCACCAGGTACGACCTTCGACGAAGAAAATAGAACTACGGCACAGGTTTTTCCTGTGCATCTGGAAATAAGAAGTGATTGAAAGTTTTCTCTTGTAAAAGAAAGTTCCTTTTGAACAAAAGGAAAAAAGGGATTCTGCTGGCTAGGGTTGGGGAAGGACTAAGAAGTTGCGCGACCGTAGCATCGCCAGCAACGAACATTGGGGTCGTCGATTGAGAAACTACGATGCCTGCCACCTCCACTGCTGCTGCTCGCATTGGACTTGTAAATAAGGGGGTGACCAACTCGGACAACGAACAATGTGCCTGGGCCCCGAAAACGTATTGCTGTGTTGTGTTAATAGTAATAGGAATTTGTATAATTACTGCTGTGGGACTTTGGTACTTTGAAGAAATGTACCCTCTTAAACCTTTACTGCCAATTGAAATTGTACCTACTGCCTTGACTCCCTCTGTACACCTTCATACTTTGTCACCTAGAGACTCCCAGCATAGACGAAAGTACCATAATAACACGTTAATGATAATAATGAATTCAACGCATGCCATTTTTAATAGGAGTAATTGCTGGATTTGCACCCATTTACCGCAACATGGGAACAAGGGGCTAGGATGGTATATTCACCCTTTACCTTTAACGACTGCTTGTTATGCCTCTCTCAGAGCACTATTCTTTGGCCGTTGGAATGACAGCATCTCAGGGAACTTTGATGGAACTAATTTAAATGATTTTGAGAAAGGTGAATTGACTCCCCTGGGATGCTTGCTTTTTGCAAATAGAAGTAGACCTAATGTTGCTTCTATTAGGCCATCTGATAAACTATCTCTTCCCTTTCAAACTCTAATTTCCCTTAAAAGTGGCTCCGATAGGCAATAAGGACGCTGTGCCTCCTTCCTTCTCTATTAATCATAGCCCCGATTCAGTCCCCTTTTGTGTACAAAGAAATGGCACTCGGTCAATGGGGGATTTTGAAGGTTGTGTGAACATTGTAAATTTGACCGGGGAGAACAGGCCTCTGTCTATTTCGTTTGTGGTAATTTAGCATTTCCCTGGTTGCCCAAGGATTGGCAGGGAACCTGTTATTTAGGAATCCTGTTACCTGGGGTATTCATAGCTAGTACATTGGAAGTTTCTAAGGCTCGCCCCTTGGCGGGACGAGAACGGAGATATCCCTGGGCAAGTATTGGAAGATATAGCAAAATCAGTTGTGCCATTTTGGGGACAGATAGCAAATTCTGAAAATATCAGGGGGCTAGCAAGGGTACTGGAGAGAACCATCAACCGGACCACGGATATACTCTACAATATGACACTAGAACAGAAAGCAATAAGATTGGTAGCACTCCAAAATCGGATGGCATTAGATGTCATCCTGGCAGAACGTGGTGGAGTATGCAAGTTAGTGGGGTCCGCTTGCTGTGTTTTCGTACCAGATTCCTCACCGACAATTTTCAAAGCAATACAGAACTTGCACATCCTTAGTTCTGAAGTGCATGTTCCTGTGGGAGATTGGAATATTAGCGCTTGGTTCTGGGATTCTCTACGATCCTGGGGTTGGAAGGTGCTTTCTGTTATACTGGTTATTTTGGGAATCCTGCTATTCCTTTGTTGCTGTTTCCAATGTCTACCTAGTATATGTGCAATGCTAGGAGGATGTTGTGCTCAGGCAGTGAGCACAGTAGGGCACAAAATGTATGCCCCAGATACAGCATCTAAAGAGTTTCTGTTACAAGAGGTTCTGATGAACGACCTAATGGCTATAGATATTACAGACAATGATTCAGGATGTATGGATGACAATGCATGGCGTTATTTACAAAGATATTAGAAAAGATATTAGCACTTGGCATAGGCCAAAAGGAGGGTTTGTCGCAATTGAAACAATATTATGCCTCCTATCGTAACAATTGTATGTGTATTGGCCTACGCCAAGTTGTCTAAACATCATATGCGAACAAACTCCACGGCAAGGTCTTGACCTTAGAGAAAGTAATGTAAGTCGCCATCTTGGATTAAGCCGCCATTTTAGGTACTCTTGTTATATGGAAGTCACCCTGAACATCAAAATGGAGGCCGAATGACATTCTGAGTAAGATTCTGGCCGTTGTGACCTCTGTACACATGAATAATTAATATGCCTGCAGGCCACTTGTCGGGGTCGCGAACTGAGACCTTGTCCTACCGTTGACCTATGTGTAAATGTACAACTATATCAGCGAAACTAATCAAAATGCATATATTATAGGATTGGCCTGGCAAAGAACCCATAGGCCAGAACTCAAAGAACTCATAGAATGGTTAACCCGCGAGAGGGTTGGCCAAGGGCTGGACAAATCGTATAAAGAGCCCGAGTATTTCAATGTGCTCTCTCTCTCTCACTAATGCATCAAACCCTCGTTGAAGTTTGTTACGTTACTCTGAGAGCCGAATAGCTATCCGTTTGTCTATTGACTTGGTAACTGTTGTAGCTTTTAAATAAAGCACTTGTATGTTCTTTGTAACCTGTGTTGGTGTGTTTCTTTCTGGGCTTCCCGGCCTCATATTATTTTTTCTGTTTCCACACACTAGACCCCAATTTGTGAGCCGATCATTTTCAAGTCACCTTCTATTACTCACAGAGGCCTCTCTGACTCAGCCCCACCCTACCTCTCTCAGAAGATCATCAGAGACCAGTCAGACAGGCCACTCAGGTTGGCATACACTAACAAGTTTTTTTCTACCCAAATTAAAAAAATCCAAAGCTGGAGGAGCAGGCTTCACCACCTTTGCAGCTAGACAATGAAATGCACTCCTGCTGACTCTGAGAGCAGATCAGTTATATTGGGGAGTTCAAGAGAACACTGAAAACTAAGCTGTTCAACTAACTTTATTTTGATGGTTTCGCCCCGACTAACCCTATGCCTACTCTGCTCTCTTTTCCTTGCTCTGTCTCCCTTCATTTTCTTTCTAGTTCTCCACCCACCCAAGATTTGGTAGTAACAGCGCCCTGATGCCTCTAGCTTTAGTGCACTTTATAAATGAAAAAAAAAAAAAAAAATACAAATATAGTACTGTATGAATACTGAATGTATATCGAGTACTCAACCAATTAAAGTTGCAAATATTAATTGTTTAGTAGTGGAACAAAACTTCTCATTGGAGAGAAAAAACTACTCTCTATACGAAATTCTAAACTGTTTTCTATTTAAAGATACTAATAATCTAAAATAATATTATTAAAAGTAATGACTTCATTGAAGCTAATTCTAAAATACATCAATACTGTGTGCAGTAGGTATTGCTAAAACATTCATTTTCTATATATGATTGCAACTTTTACCGCCACAGCGGGGTTCTGACATAGCCGGTAATGAGAGTCTCCCTGATCCCTCCCCAGATTAACTTTAATTTTTTTAAATTGTGCCACCCAGGATAAGGTCCTCAGGTGGCTGGGACAGTAGGTAGGGACTGTGTAGTCTTACCTGTTGTTCCAGCCACCAGATTGGCTGAGCGTCTGTCTCCGGGTGCGAATCTTCTTAAAAGTACAGCAGCTACACTAAGCTCTCATGTAACTACAAACCTGGTTTTGTCAATAGTTTGTGCACCTGCAAAGGTACTTCTGTACATTCTTTTTACTAAAAATATTTACAATAGGAGTATCATAAAATAAATAACTATATATACAAAGCCAATGTTTCATTTTTGTACAAACTATGTTTTATTTTATAACATATGAATTTTACAGAGTATGGTATCCAAGTTGTAGGGCACACATTTCTGATCATGCATCTGACTTCTGAGTGTCTTCTATACCAATATTCCTTAGTTCCACTCATTGTGGCAAGGATATTGGTAATGTTTCCTTCTAAAATTTCAATTTTTTCTTTCACCTGTCGCAGCATCTGAAATTCAGAAACATTTTGAAATCTAGTTCCTGTCTCAAGTGTATGAACAACAGCATAACATAATGTTGAAAATGGCCTTTCATACAGTGAGGGAAAATATATATTCAATATTGGATGGGGAATCGGAAATCTTCAGAATACATTTTGGTATCTCAATGAAGAAGAAATTGGAACCTTCCGATCATCCAATCTACCTTCTTCTCCAGCAGGAAAAAGTATAGGCAAACAAAATGTTTCTAAAGTATTTTCCCAGACACTGAATGGTGCACCTTTGTTACTTTCATCTGATGTAATTCTAAACTGTCGCCCATGACTTCTTGTGAGTGTAGTGGATGAATAGTCTAATGGTCAAACAAACTATTCCCTTCTGCAACAGTTAGATGTTTGAACAGACCTTCAAAGCTCTTGCTTGTCCATTCAACATAAAACATTGAGAAATCTGGTACAGACTCCTGTTATACAAATCATTGTGCTTGTAAAGTTTCTTTCATCTTTCTGATGTCTATAAGATGCTGCCAAACTTGCTCATCCTTTGTGCCAACACCATTTACTGAAACAATCTGTAATGTCACGTTTCATTCCTAGATTGTTGACATTTTCTTGCAAACTGAGTGGCAAATACATAACTTTGCCATTCAATCCTTGCTCTAATGATTTCTTAGGATGTTTTGCGACTAACAATAACTTGGAAAGGATGAACAGTTTGCAATGTAATACTGTCAAACATGTTCAGTTTCTGAAGCACAACAGGGCTATCAGGCAGTAACATGTCATTCAAGACACTTCTAGAAGACTGCATTTTCTTTTGTGAAACCCAATGTAGTGTCCCCTAACATATGGTGCCTCACTCGTGTAAAATCACTATTCTACAAACAAAGGCCCTCATTCCGAGTTTGGAGGTAATTACCATCCCTTACTCGCATGGCGCAAATAGCGTGTCCAAGCTGGCAGCAGCCCGCTAATAGCGGACTATTACGACTTTGCGGGCATGAGCTTTGCGCCATGCCAGTAAGGTACCTAGCGCCATGCCTCAAAAGGGCCCCAAAAAGTGCTTACCGGCATGAAGCGCACCGTAGATAACACTACTGCCATAGTCCAAAGCGGCAATAGCGGTGACCGTAAATAGCAGTGACCGTAATTAGCGGTCACCGCTAATTACAGTCACCATTAAATAGCGGAACCGGAAATAGCGTCATCGCAGAGGAACGGGAAGGAGCATGGCGGCCATCTTTAAAAACACAATCCATTGCCATCCTCACCACACAGGACCCCTCGGACTCTGGTGAGCTTCCAAAAAGCACATGCTACCTTCCAACAATGCCCAAAGCACCCAAGAAGGGATCTGCCTGCCTCTGAAAGGAGCGCTTCAGCCCGGATGAACTACAAATGCTCGTAGACACCCTGCACGAGCACGCAGGGACAGTGTTCAATAGCAACATGAGGAGGGAGGCAGTGTTGCGGAAAAAGGAAATTTGGGCACTAGTCGGGCAAAAGGTCAGTGCAGTGGGCAACACACCCTGCACAGTCAAGGATTGCCGCAAAAAAGGTGGGATGACCTGCGGCTGAGGGTGCGGAACATTCTTTCGGCAAACCGTGGCCAGGCTTTGGAGACCGAAGGAGGAACAAGTTCTCCAATTAAGCTCACACCGTGGGAGGAAACATGTGTGAGCATGATAGTCACAGGCGTAGGAGAGAGGGAGTGTGGTGCCACGTCTTCTGCTGATGGAGGTGAGTGTCCAAAGTAAAAACTACTAAGCCAAATGTGATGAAAGTCAATGCCAATGTCTTTCCTAAGAGTGACACCATGGTCGGCCGCACACACACTCCCTGTAAAGTATACCGAAGCAAGTGAGACACATGCCGATGCCTGGTGCAAGGCCGTAACACACATGACACATACCACACAAACTAGGAACTCCCATGAGGCACACACCATGCATGACCTAAATTGTGAGCATGTCAGACAGCACAGTACCTGGCCAACATGAGTGACACCGACATATGGCTGCATTTACCACCCATGTATGGAATGACGTGCCGTTCCAAACCCAAATGGCTATTACCCACAATTGTGTGGATGTGCAATCGTACCAATGTATGTTTGATGCCTATCAAACATTTTTCATACCGTCCCTCTCTTTCACCCCCACAGGCAGTGAGCATGACAGTGAGGAGGAGGATACCACCCATGCACAGGACAGCAACCTTCCCTCCACATCCAGGGGCCAAGCCAGGGGGTGCCGGGTCACAGCAAGGAAGCCAACACAGGGACACATGCCACCAGCAACAACAAGGCCTGTGGAGGGCACACCACCCCCACACCCTCCCCTCACTGCACTGCCTGCAGACACCTGTCCAACGCCACGGTCGGAAGAGTCCAGTGTGGCTGGGGAGGTTGCAGCCACGGCCCCCCTCGCAGTCGAAGACAGCCCCGATGACATCTGGGGCACCATTAAGGACGGCTCAGTGGATGTTGTACATACCCCAGCACAATTGGCATTCCCCCAGGTATCCATGGGTGACACTGTAGATACCAACACACCGGAGCAGTATGGGCAAGAACAGATCCGGGGACATTTCAGTCCTGTAAACAGTCCGGGCAAGGATGAGCAGGTTGGGCATGCCTGCCAGATCCCCAGCAGGGCCACTGGTGCAGCCAAAGGAGCACAGCAGGCTGACCAGCTCTCTGCCCTAATATTGGAATTTGTGCAGGACAATCGGCAGGCCAGGGAGGAGTGGCACGTGGATTTGAGGGCACTGGGCCAGTCCATCACTGAAAACACAAACCGCCTTTGTGAGGTGCTTGGCCGCATAGCCGATGCTTTGGAGGCAGCTCTTCCCGGCCAACAGCCTCAGTATGAGGACACACCATCCACAAGCAACTGTACACAGACCAGCCCGCTCCGCCAGTCGCTCGGTGTGCTGAACCGATGGGACATGCCTCCCGCTGGCTCCGGGAGTGCTGAGTGACTGTACTGGCAGCCTCATTTGGGGTCCGTGGACCCTATGGGACTCGTGTGGGGGAGTTGTGGGGGAATGGGAGGGAGGTGAGGGTGTGTGGGGGAGTTGTGGGGGGGCGAAGGTGTTTTGGGTAGTTGTGGGGGGAGTGGGAGGGAGGTGTGGAGGAGTTGGGGGGAGGGGGAGGGAGGGAGGGTGTTTTGGGGAGTTGTGGGGGGAGGGGGAGAGGGTGAGGGTGGTGGAGGGTTTGTTATTCAGGTATATATTATTACTTTCAATACACTGGTTGTGTTACAAAAAAAGAACCACTGAGGACATTCATCATTGCGCATGTGTCATTTAATCTTGCACAGTGCATAGTGTACATGTATCCCCACACCCAGTGCCCTATGTCCAAACATTATGTCACCCTCTGCTGACATGTGTGTCAGAAATACTGCCGTACAGCACGTCCCTCCTGTGCATTGGCACCGTGATGATGTCCTGCCACATCTTCCTCCTCCCCTTCATCATCGTCAGGTGGTAGCAGTTCCATGTCAGGGGGCAGGGGCACGTTCCGGCGGATGCACATATTGTGCAGCATTACACATGCCATGGTGATCTTGGCCACCTTCTCATGGCTGTAGAGTAGTACCCCACCTGACCGGCTGAGGCAGCAAAATCATGCCTTCAACAGGCCAAAGGTCTGCTCAATTACCACACGTGTAGGGTATGGGAACGATTGGAGTCCTTCTCGTGCCTGTTCTGTGGGTTTCGGACAGGGGTCAGGAGTTACGGCTTCAAGGGATAGCCACCATCACCTGAATGAGAGGGGAATGAAGGTAAATGTTCACACATTCATGTTGGACAACTGTACTAGTCTCACATGGCTGCAGGTAATTTGTGCCCACATGCACATGTCCCTGGATGCATTGACCCCATTTCAGGTCCCGCTATGTGTCCTGTGCAATGGACTGATGGTGTGGGTTGCATCTTCAAGATGATTCATGGTGTGCACTGGTGATCTTGGCCACCTTCTCATGGCTGTAGAGTAGTACCCCACCTGACCGGCTGAGGCAGCAAAATCATGCCTTCAACAGGCCAAAGGTCTGCTCAATTACCACACGTGTAGGGTATGGGAACGATTGGAGTCCTTCTCGTGCCTGTTCTGTGGGTTTCCGACAGGGGTCAGGAGTTACGGCTTCAAGGGATAGCCACCATCACCTGAATGAGAGGGGAATGAAGGTAAATGTTCACACATTCATGTTGGACAACTGTACTAGTCTCACATGGCTGCAGGTAATTTGTGCCCACATGCACATGTCCCTGGATGCATTGACCCCATTTCAGGTCCCGCTATGTGTCCTGTGCAATGGACTGATGGTGTGGGTTGCATCTTCAAGATGATTCATGGTGTGCACTGACATCTTGTTGCATGTGCATCGTATATGCATACAGCAGTGTTGAAGTAAAATGAGTGATGTGTTGTGTTCTGTGAGATTTAGTAGTAGGGAGCGTTGGCTGTAGTCTGTACAATATTGGGCATTCTGCTCTGATCATTTCCATGGTGACATGCAGCACCCCTATGGGTGTGCCGAATCAGTGACACACTGTGGAATCCCTGGTTGGCTCAGTTCAATGCACTCCCAGGGATGATTGTCCTGTGTGGCGATATGCTGGAGAGAGCAACATAGTGCATATGCACTGCATGGTGCAGGATGGCCTTACGGTGTGTGAGGGCCGCTGATGAGTGGTGCATGTGTTGTGGGATGTGGGCTGGTTATCTGTTAGTCATGTAGTGATAGGTCTTTCTTCATCACTATGGGATTTGGGTGTCATGTACCGTTTCTGATGCTTTGGGGCACGGTGTTCGGTGATGTGCACATCGTGCACAGACATAAACATTCCCACCCAGGTGGAGTATGCATCCACCCACCTCACAACCCCGATGCACTGCCATGACCCAGTCAGGCAACTGACCAAGCAGCCAGTCACGTCGTCCAGCATGTCGCTCCAAGAAGCGTGGTAGCGTGGAGTTCCGCAGGACCAAAGCGTCATGAGTTGATCCGGGATATCAGGCACAGCAATGTGTGATGATCTTGCTAGCGTCGCATACCATCTGCACATAGATGGAGTGGTTTTGCTTGCGGTTGTGATACACCACCTGCATGGCATGCAGGACCACCAACTCCACGTGGGTGCAGTCGAGGGCACCTCCACAATTTGGCATGCCTGCCAATGCATGGAAGGCAACCTTTGTATCAAATATCTCCTGGGGAGTCCGTGGTAGGGATATGTAGTCCTTTGTGTGCTTGAGGAGGGCATCCAGCACTTGGTTCAGAATCCGGGAAAATAAGGGTTGTGATGTGCCATGCATGTGCCCCACTGTGTGCTGTTAGGTGCCTGTGGCAAGGAAGTGGAGTACAGATACTACCTTCAGTAGAGGGGGGATGGCGGTGCGTACTTCTATGAGGCTCACTATGCCGTCGTGTAACAGGTCCACTATGGTGGTGATGGTGTCCCGGTCAAGCCGGTACAGAGTGTGGCTCTACTCAGGGGTTAGATTGAATGGACTGGCTCTGATGCGAGGGATTGTGGGCTGCCGGGGTGGTAACCGTGGCTGCACTGGTGGGGCATGCTGGGCCTGTCTCACCCTCCTTCTCCTCCTGTGTCTCCTCTGTGGTGGCGGCTGTTGTTGTTGTTGATGTTGAGGCATTGCAAGCAGGGCCTCCAGCTCCAGTAATGGTATCATCTTGGTGTGGGAGGGGTGTGGTGTGTGGGTGTGCTCCTTTTGTACTGGCCCTGACTCCATTGCCTCCACCTGTGTTGATTTTGCCGGTATGCACTTTTTCCGCCTTCATGAGGCCGGTATTTGCATGTCCGCCTCACTTGTGATCTTCTCCGGTTTATGGCATGCCGCTAATGCCGGCATGGTGAGTTGCGTGCGCGCGCCCACACTGCTATTTACGGCATCGTACTTTACAATGCTGTTAATACTGGTCTGGTTGGTCAGAATAGCCCGTAGCGGTAGACGATGCCGGTAATGTTTTTAGTTTACCTCCAAACTTGGAATGGAACAGGTAGAGGTCTTTTCAAACATCTTTTACAGTACCTGTAACTTTCTCCTCATTGTAAACTAGCTGTACTTGTGCTTAATAGAATGTGCATCGACAAGACATACACCCAATGGGCCTCATTACACGGAAGGCGGTAAGGGTTAACGGTCACCGGTAAGGGTACCGGTGACCGTTAACCCTTACTGCCTTACTACGAGGTCCCTTTGCGGGACCTGACCTTAACGGCTGGTGTACACCAGCCGTTAAAGTTGGGACCCGCAAAGGGACCTTGGTGTTAATTACGGTACCGCAATTTGCGGTACCGTAATTAGCTCCTTTCCCATTCCCATTATGCCCTATGGGGCAAAAATGGGAATGGGGAAGGGCCATGGAGAAAGGGGTAATTACCACCCGCCAACCTTGGAATGGGGTGGCAATTCCCCTTTCCTCCATGGTGGTACTGGTATGGTACCGGCGGCAACCATGGTGCTAATAGCACCATGGTTTACCACCTACCGTGTAATGAGGCCCATGTCACGTCTTTCGCTTGAAGGCATCTCAAACATTGTACTTGAAAGATGAAATCCTTTGAAAGCATAGGATGATCATTTTGACTTCCTGTAAGTGTTAAATCCACATATACATAGGGCCTCATTACACGGATGGCGGTAAGGGATTACCGGTACCAGTAAGGGTACCGGTAATCCCTTACCGCCTTACTACGAGGTCCTTTTGTGGGTCTCTACCTTAACGGCTGGTTTTACCAGCCGTTAAATACGGGACCCGCAAAGGGACTCTAAAGGTAATTACGGTACCGCAATTTGCAGTACCGTAATTACCGCCTTCACCATTTCCATTGAGCCCTATGGGGGCAAAAATGGGAATGGGGAAGTGCTATGGTGAATGGGGAATTACCGCCCACGCACACCTTGAAATGGGGCGGTAATTCCGCCATTCACCATGCTAATAGCACCATGGTTACCGCCTTCCATGTAATGAGGCCCATGATCTTTTAAAATAGTCATGTTAATCATTTGAAGTGTAGAAAGTAAACTTTTAATGTTCCAGTCATTATTGTTTTATTTAAAAGGGAAAGGGACATACTTGGTGTTTTGCATTGATACAATTTAACAAGAAGATATCTCATTTTGCTACGATGTTCTGCCATCATTATATGATGACACTGACTCTTACATCTGCTTTTATCAGGACAGGCTAGAGAGTGACCCAGGAGTTCTATTTTCTTACAAACCTCACAGGTATCTGCTTTCTACAACATCTTGATTTATCTTTGAACATTAATTACACATCCACACCACAGTTTATTTTCTTGCTTTTATCGCAGACGGTCCTAAACGCTATGCTTCACTAGTGACTGTCTTTCAGATTTCTCCTTTTTCAGAAATCACCCCATGTTGTACGTTATAGCTATGTCCACTCTCATCAACAGCAAGGGTTATGTTCCATTGTTGAATGTAACTTTCGTCATTAACAAAACTTTCTGTATGAGAATTATGTGTTCAGTCTCCGCCAAAGACTTCAGAAAAGTTGTCACGTGTAAGTACATCAGCTGTTTGTATCTGTGTGTGCAATGGTGTGGTGACCTTTATTAACATTTTAAGTTTGTTCAAAGCAAAAATGAATTATATATGAAGAGCTTTCCTAATTATTCCTTCAGCTGTTTTTCTTTACCAGAAAATGCTTCACCATAAACCTATACTTTGTTTGCACACTTCTCCAAAGATGTGTAAAGACTCATCAGTGGAACATTTTGCTATATATATCTTTGTTGCTCTGTCTAGAAACTAAGGAGTTGTTGTTTGTTTGCTCTTAAAAACCTTTTTGTTTTTTACTATTTAATAACAATATTGATACATTTTGTATTTGATGACTCTGACTTGAAATAAATAAGCTTGGTCCCATTCAATTCATATGTTGACATACCTCCTATCTGTATTTGGCCATTTTCTAAAACATTATCACTAACAGGCAAGGGTATGTTGTCATTGAAATGAGTTTGTATGAAACATGAGCATCAAGAGTTTTAGATTTCAATGCTTTACTTCCGTGCAAATGATCCTTCCATGACATGTTCCTGTTGATTCTTTGTTAACATGAATCAGCAATGTTGTAAAGAAACCAATATAATTAGTCGATATACGTCACCTCTAGTCATCTAAAATAGAAACAATCCATAAAAGGAACATCCACTCAAAACGAGCAGGTAACAATAGACGGAGTGGAAATAGCATGGGTGGGTAGAAATAAAGACGGAGGAGGTACAGTGTGTGCATGTCAGTAAATAATGTGGGAGTTCAGTGGGTGGGGATAAAGAGGGTGATGGTGTAGGGTGGGTGGGTAAGGGTAAAGAGGGTGGTGATAGGATGCATGTATAGGGGTAGAAACAGTGGTGATATGGTGGGTGGGATTCAACAGTGTGAAAGTAGGGTGCTGAAAGTAGAGTAGATGCAGATAGGATGACTGAGGATAAAACAGTGGAGGTAGGGTAGGTATACAGACAATTGAAATAGGGTGAACGGATAGAATTATAGAGTGTGGGGGTAGGGTGGGTGGATATAGGGTGCAGAGGTTGCAGGTAGGGTGACTGGGCACAAGAAGAGAAAACAGAGGTAGAGAGTGTGGACAGGGGAACCGAAATTTGAGGTAGGGTGGATACGTGGATGGAGGCAGATATAATTCAGCAGTCTGGGCACGCAACAATATGATTGAAAGAGGTTTGCAAGTGGCCTGTATGAATGAAGGGAGAACAGCAGAGCTCCATGCAGTGCATATTGAATGATGTGGGTACATTTTAACTGTTTAAACACATGTTGCGCCTGAGCAGAAATTGTACTTCTGAAATACATGCTGCGCCTGTTATATTAGAGGAGAACCTGGAGGACCATGCTATGACTTTACATGAACAAGCTTACACGGCACTGTTTATGTTCTATGTGAGTAGAGCATGGACTGCAAATGCCCCTGCTATGTCTAAACTATGTTAGTGCAGCAGGCACTGTCAAGTCCCATACTGGGACTGTTAGATGCAGCTTGAAACTATACTGCCTATGCCCATACTATGCCTATTCTTCATGACCTCTTGCCGGTAGGGCAGTTTCTACACTGCTGAGGCCCATGCTGCAACCACTGTATTTGATGGAAGCTTACACTGCTGATTCAATCTATTCTATTTGACACAGAGACCAGCTGACCAATACAGGCTGAGGCCTCAAAGTCATCTACAATACCGTGTGGCCCTGAGCCATACTTGATGTCAACAACATTGGCTTCTTCAAAGACCTCTTCTGCCTCTTGCGACTCTGCCCTATTGACACAGTTACCTTCCATTTCATATACAGACCACTTAACCCCAACACGACCTTCATCAGAGACTTCACCGACCTGGTCACCACCATGTCCCTCACGCATGTCAATATCTTCCTAGGTGACTTCAAACTCCCAGGCAACAAGACCACCAAACTGATGAAGGAACCTGTCTTCATCCTTCTCGATACCCCAAATCTCACACAGCACACGAAAGACCTGACAGACGAGAAAGGTAATCACCTGCCTCTTTCTAATGTTCTGTTGTGAGCTGCCAGCAAACAGGACATTGCAGTAGTCTAGCCGTGTCCCAATGATTGCTCTGGCAATAGTCAGGCAACTATCTTGGAAGAGGAAATCTCTGAAGGCATTGATGAGGTTTGTGGTGTGGGCGGCAGATAAGGCAATGAGATTCACCTTGTGTGTGAGTGATAGGTTGGCTAGGGGTAGACTCCAAGGTTCATAACTGAGGAGGATATAGGGATTTGGATGCCGTCAATGTTGAAAGATGCATAAGTTCAGTTGAGTTTCTTGATTACAGATGAAGGACCTACCAGAAGTATCTCTGTCTTTTCGTCATTCAGAGGTGGGGAGTGACCATTCAGGCCTGGATTATCGAGTACAGTGTGTTTAGGGCATGTGTGTCATCTAGGTAGTTGCCAAACAGGGGAGGAGAATTTGGGTGTTATCAGCATAATTGGTGTAGAAAATGCTGATGGAATAGAGAATGTCAAAAAGGGGTTTGGTGAATATATTTTAGAGGGTGGGGTCTACGCACGATCCTTGAGGGACTCCACAAGGGATGGGCTCATGTTGGCCACTTGCATTGTTAGAAAACACTCTCATGTATCTGTTCTTCAGAAATGACTCAACCCAGGCTGTGGCTTCACATGAGAAATGGTGAGGTGGTGGCACAAGATTTGGTGCTCGACCAGGTCGAACAAAGCTGATAGGTGCAGGAGAAGGAGGAGAGCAGAAGTGCCTTTGTCTCTGAACTCATCCAACTGGTTTTTCAGCTCAAGCAGGGCTGATTCTGTGCCATGGTCTAAACAGAAACCCAATTGGCACATTCCAAGACTGTGATGGGCCTCAAGAAATTGCTGAGTTTGCGTCTAAGATGCTCTGTCTAGAATTTTCGGTAGGAACAGGATGGTGGTGATGGGTCGGTAGTTGTTTGGAGTGGTTGGGTCGAGAGAGGCTTTCTTGATCAGTGGGAGAAGCCAGGCTTTTTTAAGGCAGGAGGGTACTAGCCAGGTGGTAATGGAGCTTTGGTTTGCAGGTGCTGTTGATGACTTTGGTAATGAATGGGACAAGGGATTCTGCACATTCCTTGACAATGGAGGCTGAGTAGAAATCTCCTTTGGACCTGTTGGGTTTCAGGCTATTTAGGATGGTGGCAGCCTCCATTTCAAAGACAGGTCTGAAGTTGAACAGTAGGGTCTGTTCCGTTCTTTCAGTGTCATGGGCAGGGGAGTGTGCTGTGTTGCACATGGTAGGGCATTTAAGTAGGGATTGATTGTGGTGATTTTTTTTTGTGCGTAGCACATCTATTTTCTTCAGCATGGCATTTTGTATCTCTATGCACCAAGCTACATTTTTGATGATGGCAGGTGGAGAGGTTGCTGGAGTTTCAAGTTCTTCCAGAATGGTAAATAGCTCCCTTGCGCTGGAGTTAACGTTAGCAATTCTCATGTTAAATGAGGTTGCTATTGCAGTAGTTATAGCTTGTTTGTAGGTTTTGTAGGTACTGAGAAAAATAATTGTTTGCTCGTCTGTGGGGCTATTCCTCCAACTGGCTGCGGGGAGCTAGGGATGCACTGCTGTTTACTGCAGTGGTGAGTGTCTTGAAGTGTAGGTCTGCTGGTGCATTAGGACCGTTTGTGTGGAGGTGCACGGTATTTAGATCCTGCAGTAATGGTGCAATGTCATCTTTTGAGAGTTTGCAAGAGCTGTGGGTGAATGTATGAGGAAGGGCAATGGTGGGTGGGGTATGGGGTGTTGTAGGCACGATAGTGAAAGACACAATGTGGTGGTCAGACCACGGACAGGAGGTGTTGGTGCCGATAGCGATCTGGCAGTCCATGTCTGATATCCAGTCTAGGGCACAGCTATTGACATGGGTGAGGTTATTGATATGGTGTGTGAAGGCCAATGCAGTACACAAGTTGGCTACAGAGGTAGCATTGATGTCCGTCACGTAGTAGGATTGATTCAGATATGGGCTTGATGTAGGAGCCTAGTAGATGAATTAGGTCCTCTTCAAAGGAGAGGGTAGGCCTCGGAGGGAAATAGATGATGTGGAGGGTGAGAGTTTTCGTGTGTGATGTGTGATTTTGATGGAAAGTAGGTCACAGTTCCTG
The DNA here is from genome assembly GCF_040938575.1 of Ambystoma mexicanum. NCBI lineage: Eukaryota > Metazoa > Chordata > Amphibia > Caudata > Ambystomatidae > Ambystoma > Ambystoma mexicanum. The sequence continues at coordinate 975,134,027 of NC_090922.1, forward strand.
ACCAAAGATGTAGTTAAGTGTCTGATTGAAAGGGATTCTTTGGCCATCAAGGCTCTGCCTCCCCTCCCATTAGGTCTGTTGCTCCTATGTATAACATAGCCATTGGGGACTGCTAGGGCTGAAGTAAACAGAATATCCCAGCCCCTTTGATGAGTAGCAATTACCTTAGAGATGGATGGTGATGCAGATTTTTATTCATACATCAATAATCAAAATGACTCAGGTAGTTGGCAAAAGGAAGCCTGTTTTAATATCAAGTATCTAAAACAGGGGGCATAACGAACATCAACGAACTTGCTCAATCCTCTTACTCAAACATTCTTAGTAAAAACTGAGATCTTATAAGAAAAACCCATCATCAAATGACATTAAACTATGCATGTACTAATGCCAGCCTACATGGCAAACTACAAAAAAACTACCAGTATGGGTGATTGGCTCTGAGTGAATATCTAAGTATACGATACATACTAGCCTAAAAAAGTGTGAATATGTGATTGGTTACTTAACATCAGGTGTGGCAACTAAAACCTGCCCTAAAAATGACCACCGTGAATGTCACTAAATACACGACATCCCATTGGTTTACATAACTATAGGACTCCTAAATACACGGTCCTCTATAATTGGTTGGCACTCTATCCTCCGTCAGTACTTTTCCATCTATGTCTATCAGCATGCAGGCTGGCCATCAAGGTGCTGGTGAGCTCGCTTTAACCATTGCTTCCTACCAATTAGCATATCAATCCATCATCACTTCAATAGTATACTGTCAATTGGGCCTTTGAAGCTCGGCCTTGAGAGTGTTCTTTGCTCTGTGAAATTTAGCAAGTGATAAGCACAGTCTGCGCAGGTGTGACCATCTCGTTTTTCCAACTTCATGCTTCCATTTGATTAGAGACCATGGAATCAAGCCTTTTGGTGTATTTAATACTATTTTTTAATAAACCTCTGACGTCTTCATTGCTATGTTCATGCCTTCTGAGCAGGAGTTTTGTTCTTTCACACGATTTTGTAACCAATGTCAGTTCACTCCAGTTTGATAAGAGCTTGGCTTCTTGGCTCGGCCAGCCTCATCTGCAGAGACTCACTTTGTAATTCAATTTGCTTTTTATCTCCAGCACATGAGAAATTAGACCTTCTTGCTACTGTCCAGCACTGCCATACTGCGTAGTGGAAACATCCATCCTTTACTTGTCCATAGGTGTATATGTATATGCTGGCGCTTGCCGCAATTTATTCACGATAAGCTAGCCTTAAGATTACTTCATCTACTTGTGTTTCTTTTGCATCTGTACACGTGTAAAATGACTCAATGTCTTCATCTATTTCTGTAGCATAAGCTTCTTCAACTTGATCCCAAGATGTCACTTATCCTTGATACTTCCTTGATACCTCATAGCATATCTGCATTCTCTGGTCTCTGCATCTCTTCTATGTACGTCATCTCAGCTCTGTGTGACGTATACTGGTGATAGTTAGTGACGTTACCATTCGCCCTTGCTGCTTATTGGCTCTGCTTCTTCCGGGATTTCTTTCAAATGATCATCATATTTTCTTCTATGCAGGTATGGTTTTCTCAATGGGTACCTTGCATCCGAGATTCTCTTAGGTATTGGTACTTTCACTGTTATTGCACAGAGTCCATACGCTGCCCTTTGTTGGTTCACCTGTTCTGTGTATGTCACATACTCTGGTTTCCAGCATAAAGGTAAAAGGGGCAGAACCGTTGAGATAGGGGTACTTGGCTCCTCCTCTACACTCTCCCCTCTGTGCGATTTATCAACCACTCTCTCATCATCCTTAACATCCAGGCATTTAGGTCTGAAGAAAAGCTTATTTGGGACCCATATCTTTATGACTCCCTTCAAGCATGCAGCTGATTTAACATTCTCATCTTTGTTCCATGTCAGAAAACTACATTGTCCACTTGGAGTGCAGTAGCTCCATCTTCCTACATACTTCTTGTGATTCTTTGGATACAGGAACTTCATTCCTTCAATTCCTTCAGGTGCATGTATACTGACCATCACAAAGTTTCTGATTTCTTCATCTGTGAGGTCTCAGACTTTCCATCCTGATTCGACATCGATCATGATCTTCATCCCTATGGCTTTCCTCGCAGTCTTCTTACATTGTGAGATTATTATCTTGATCACACAAAATCCAAGCAACACCAACACAATCAGTGCTCCAAGAAACATGAACATATATGCCATCCATTGTGGAATCCAAGAGAAGAGTGATCCAAACCAGCTGTCATCAGCAATATCTTCTACTTTGTATATCATCTGTCCATGGAGTTTTGTCAGCACCTCTATGGCCTCTGTCAAGGTACCATTCATCATCATCATGAGAAGGTATAAATGTGCAACATGATTTTTTTTTTTTTAAACAATTTTCTTTATTTTCCTTTAACAACAAACAAACACAAAACAAATAAACAACAACTATCAACATTTGCTCTGGCACTTTCGGGTTTAAGTTCATAATGTACGTTATCTGCTCGGGTCCCGGTTAGGCGCCCTCCTCCTCCGTTGCGTCGTCCTTGTTCCTGTCTCGTGCTGTGCATGGGTGCGGGCAGGTCTAGTCTCCTCTCCTCCCGGCTCACTCGAGTCAGTTGCGCTGTTTTCCTCGTCGCTCCCAAATAAGTCTTGAACCAAGGTATTCCACACTAGTATTCCGGTCCCACTGTTCTCTTCTCCCCTCTGCGAGGTTCTGGTCCAGACCATAGTTTCTGCTATTGCCCATTTTTGTAGGTCCATCCACCAGCCTTCTCTCAATGGCCCTGCGCTTGCTTTCCATGCCATTGCGATGCAGCGTTTCGCCAGAATTGTCATCAAGTCTATCCTCTTAGCTATATGGATCCTTTGCTTGTCGCCTCTCGGGAACAGGCCCAGTATGTAGGACGCCAGTGACCAAGCTCGCATATGGATTCCTGCCTTCAATTCCCTTTCCTGTATCGTATTCCAAAAGGCTGGCACACCCGGGCCTGTCCAATACATGTGCACCATATCTGCCTGTTCTTCCTGGCAGCACGGACAACTCCGTATTTGACTGTCCCCCGTGTTTGACATTCTTTTAGGTGTTAAGTATGCCCTGTGCACTATGTAGAACTGCAGCTGTCTGAACCTTGCGTTTCTGGAAACTTTCTTCGCATATTGAAGGGCTCTTTTCCATTCTTCGTCCCTGAGGGGTCGCTGCAGTTCCTCCTCCCATTTTGTTCGGCTTTTCAGTGTCCGAGAATTTATGATGCCCAGCAATTTTATTTAAAGTCTGGACACGGTGTGTCCCCCCTCCGCTACATCGTCCCAGGCGTCCAGCGGCCCATCCATGTCTTCCTCTTCCGGCAGATTCTCTCACCTCTTCCTTGTTCCTTGGACCATGCTGTTATACAGTATGAATTGGCCACTGTGTATGTCCTGCTCCTCCGCCAGGGTCTGAAAGTCTACCCAATGTCCTTCTTGCCACAGGTCACCTACTTTGACCACTCCTTTGTCTTCCCACTGTGTTCTGAACGTTGCTATGCTTGCTATACGGGTGTCTACCAGTCCCGCCAGGGGAATGTGCCTTGAACAGGGGTCTCTTATGTTCTGCACTTTCCATGCTCTCTTCCACAGCGCTCGGCCTAGTTGGACTATTCTGGGAAGGGTTTTTGCTTGGGTCTCGTTTATCCACAGTAGTTCTTTCAAATAGTATTGCTGGAGCGATGGTCGAAACAGTATTGCATCTATGGAGGTGTCCTCCCCCAGCCATCGGACCACGAATTGAAGTTGTGCGGCCAAGTAGTAACACTCAAAGTCGGGGAGCTTGATCCCTCCCCATTTGTAGCCCCTTTGTAATCTGCTCAGTGCTACCCTGTTCCTCCCTCCCCCCCATAGAAAGGACTGTGTTATGGAGTTTAATCATCTGAAGAATGACCTGGGGATGTTATAGGGGATATTGGTGAAATAATATAGGAGTCGGGGTAAAACTATCATCTTCATTAGGGCCGCCTGGCCTACCATCCCCAGCGGTAATGTTTTCCAGAACTGCATGGCGTTCTCTATTTTGTCCAGGGCTGCCTGCATGTTGGCCATGTATGTTTCCGCGGTATCTTGATATATGTCCACCCCTAAATATCTGAAGGTGATTGGGGTCCATGTCAGGCCCAGGTGTGGCAGCTGGTCTGACGTCGTCACCCTCAGGCGGGCCAGGGGGAACAGTGAGGACTTCCCCTTGTTGATGGTGATTCCCGATAGCCTACCAAACGCTCCCAGTTCCTCCAATAGGTCTGGTAAATGGGTTTGTGGGTCCTGGACATAAAGCAGCATGTCATCTGCATATATTGAAATCTGGTGTGTTTCCCCATCTATCACTATGCCGGTGTCTCCGTACTCCGCCCTTAGGAAGGCCACGAACGGTTCCAACGCCAATATATATAGCATCGGGGACAGCGGACACCCCTGTTTCGTACCTCGCCCGATGCTCCATTCCCCTGAGACATGCCTCCCCGTCTTAACTCTGGCCCTCGGGTCGTTGTACAGCAGCCTTATGCAGCGTAGGAACCCCCCGCCTATCGTGAAGTGGGCGAGCGCCCCTGCTAGCCAGTCCCTGTTCACTGAATCGAACGCTTTAATTGCATCTAATGACGCCACTGCATAATCTGCCTCCTCTTGGTTCGTCCTGTCAATGACGTGATGGAGTCTCTGGAGATTCCATGCCGTGTTGCGTTCTGGTACATACCCCGTCTGGTCCGTGTGTACCAGTGTGGGTATCACCCTTTTTAGCCGATTGGCCAATGCCGTTGTCAGTATCTTGGAATCCTGGTTTATCAGAGAGATAGGCCTGTCGGACCCGCACTCGAGGGGCGGCTTCCCCGCTGTAAGTATCGGGACTATTACAGATTCTGACATACTGCTCGGGAGTCGTCCGCACTCGTACACCAAGCTATCTTTGTATCTTTTATAGAATTCTCCTGGCAAATCGTCGGGCCACGGGGACTTCCCTGTCGGCAACTGGGCAATAACCTTTGTCAATTCCTCCACAGTAAGAGGGGCGTCCAACATCTGGGCCTGCTCTTCTGACAGTTGTGGGAGTTTGATTTCTGCAAATGCGTCCTCAAGGTCTCCCTCTTCTGCTTCCTGTACTCTGGTTATATAGTTCCTCATAGAATTGCGAGAACACCATATTTATACCCTCCTGGGACCTTTCAATCGCCCCCTGACTATTCCGAATTGCATTTATCGGTTCTCGCTTGGTCTCCTGTTTGGTCAGCCAAGCGAGAAGTCTACCAGGTTTATCCCCTTCTGCGTGCAGCCTTTGTATGTACTTTGTATGTACTTCCCATCGTCTAACCGCCCTAATCTCTCCATCCATACACTGTTGTCTAAGAGTGGTGAGGTCAGCCGTTCCCCCCCTCTTGCCCTGCCTGTGCTTCCGCCCTTTCTATCTTCCCTTCTATCTCATCCAGTTCAGCCAGGGTTTCCCTCCTAAAACCTCCCGTTTTCCCAATTGCCGCCCCCTGATCACCACCTTAAAGGCTTCCCATGTCGTTCCCGTACTGTCTACACTACCCGTGTTGTGCTCAAAATAGTCATCTATTGAAGTTTGGATATGGTCTTGGAAATCCCCCTCTAGGAGTGCTTCCGCCCTAAGTCTCCACGTGAGTATGGGGGCTTTCCTGTATGTACGTGCCCATGTTGCTTCCAGTGGGGCGTGGTCAGACAGGGTTCGTGCGTGAATGTGTGCCCCAGTGAATTTGCCTAGTGTCTCTTTGCCTGTGAATAAATAGTCAATGCGGGTAAATGTCTTGTGTGGGGTGCTATAGCGCGTGTATCCCCTCTCACCCCCATGTACCTTCCTCCAGACGTACTCCAGCTCGAGCTGGTCCAGTGTCTTCTGCAACACCCGCGCTGGTGGTGCAGCCCTTTTGTGTTTGTCGTCCAACCAATCCAGCCTGGGATCCAGTGTGCAGTTCAGATCTCCGGCCCAGATGGTCGTGGCGTTCCTGTATGGGGCCAGCCGGGGTGTGAGTGGTTTAAAGAAATCTGTTGCATTGTGGTTTGGGGTGTAGGTGTTCACCAGACACACTTCCCGGTTCTCCAGCATTCCGTGTATGATGAGGACCCTGCCTTCGGCGTCTCTCTCCTGTTTGATGAGTTGGAATGGGATACCCGGGGCAATCCAAGTCGCTACCCCTCTCGCGTAATTAGAGTATGTGGAGCTGTATGTCTGGCTGCCCCATTTCTTGGCTATCTTGGCTTGTCTTTCCACTGTCAGGTGGGTCTCCTGCAGCATTGCGATGCGGACTTTGGCTTTGTTTAGCCATTCATAGACCCTCAGTCTCTTCACGTAGGCCTTTAGCCCCTGACGTTCCAAGTCACCACTTTTAGTTCATCTCTGTTCCTGTGTCGTACAGTTTCCTGCGGCCCGCTCGTTCCCATCGGCCTGTTTAGTTTTTCCTTTCTGGCCTGCTGGCCTGGGAGATCTGTCTATCATCTTCTCCCAATTGTTCCCCTGGTAGCTTGCGGGTACGCCTTCCCTCTTTTCTTCCCCTGTCCTGGCAGACCGCCCTGCCACTCGTATCCGCTTCTCTCCACCTCCACTTTTTGGTGTTCCACGCCGGATTCCCGCACTTGAGTGCTGCTTCACTTGCGCCCTTGTGTTGTCTTTGCCGTGTCCGTGACCTCCTCGTTCATTATGTTTGCCTCCTCTCGTGCCTTCTCTTAACAAACTTAACCACACTACTACAACTACTATAAACTAACGCCCAGCCTCCCTCCCCCTGCTCGGGCCCCGCCACATTCCAGGTGCCACCCTCGATCCGTGGTCACACTCGTCGTGGCGTAGTGCCTTAAAAACTGACACTGCTAACTTGTCGCTACTTGGGGCCCCCTCTGTGGGTCTTGGCGGTCCAGTGCCGGAGGCCTCGAGCTCCTGGGTTAATCCATTAATTTATGCTTCCGGTTCTCATTCTTGCCACATCTCGATTCGGCATGTGTCCTCAGTGTTTTGTCCGCACCCTCATTCCCTTCCTCGCTGGGGTGCCTCTGATTCCTCTCGACCCCCTCTCTTAGTTGTGGGCGTCTGCCGTGGTCTCAAAGATCTGTGTCTTCCCATTGTGCAGGATTTTGAGCTTGGACGGGTAAAGTAACATGAATTTCACCCCCGCTGCCCGAAGGCGCTCTTTGGTCAGCCAGAACTGGGCCCGCTGTCTTTGCACAAGTGCCGTTTAGTCAGGGTAGATAGTTATCCTGGCTCCGTTGCGCGTTATCTCCCTGCCTTCACTTGAGAATGTCAGGATTTTCTCCCTGTCCTTAAAGTTCAAGATCTTCGCGATCATGGGACTCGGTGGCGCGCCCGGGCAGGGTTTCCTGGTTAGTGCTCTGTGCGCCCTTTCCACCACAAAGCCCTGGGACAGGGTCCCTGCAACCTACTTCCTGGAGCAGTAAGTTCTCTACGAAGTCTGTGCGGTCGCTGCCTTCCACCCCCTCCCGCAGCCCTGCAATATGGACATTGTTGCACCTGGCCCAGCCTTCCGCATCTTCGGCACTGCATTATAGTGTTTTAATCTGCTCCAGTGCATCCGACATTTGTGACTGGGAGGTGGTCATGTTTGCTGTATTGCTCTGCACCTGTTGTTCCACCGTCGTCACTCTCTCCGCTAGGTTCCTAGTGTCCTCCCTGAGGAGCCCCACGTCCACGATCACTGCATCCAGCTTGCACACTATTGAAGCCATTAGCCCCTCTATGGCCTCTAGGATACTGCCTTCCACTTGTTTGAGCTCCCCTTGCATAGCGTATGATGTGGCTTTGTCTGCCGCCGTCGTCCCAGGTTGTGAGTCCTCGCTTTTGCGGGCAAATGTCTCCATGCTTGTTTGCCTCCCTCTGCCACCTTTCTGTTTCTCAGGCATGCTGATGTTTGTAGCCTTGTGTGTCTGTGCTTGGATGGGGGCGTTGTGCCCCTGGGCGGCCTCCACTTTGTAGTCAGTGTTCTGCCTTCCCCGCGTGGGCCCTGCCGCTACCAGCACCTCCCTGTGCCCGGCGCGCAGCAGCTAAAGTCACTCTGTCCAGCTGCAACCTTACGATTTCCTGCCTCCGCTGTCTCGTCCTTACCGGGGGCTCCGGTTGCGTCTCCGCTGGTTGCCGCTGCCCGCTGCGCCGCCGCAGCCCCGGGCCGGTAGCCTGCTTGCCTTCTGCTGTCGAGGGTCAGAGTCCCCCCCTCTGGGCTGCCGCTGTGTGGGCACACTCTAGTAGGACGTCTGTGCGCTGGGGGGAGCCCTGTCGGTGCCTCTGAGCCGCAGGCGCTTTGCTCTCCCCGTGTCTCGGCCCTCCGCTATCCTCGGTTGCCTGCTCCCACTTCACGCGGCGCAGTGGTGTGCGCCTCGTTCCACGTCCCTGTTAGGAAGGGCGGGCGGGTTTGGGGCCTCTCTCGATCTTCCCCGGGTGGTGTGTGGGTATCCGGTGGGCAGCTGTCCGCGCCCCCACACCTAGCCGTCTGCGTACTCAGCTTCCACTGCCTTTCGGAGCGCAGGCGGGTCCTCAGTGGGCCGCAGCCGCCATTTTGTGTGGTGGCCCCGCTCCTCTGCTTCACCTCGTTTCTGGTCTTTCCGACCTCCGATTTTGTTCGGGCTTTCGTCCGTGCGTGCCCTGGACCCTCCGGGTGCCGTTCTTTCGATTTGTTCAGGGTCTCCTGCCGTTTTTCTGCCGTTTATAAGGATCATGTAGCAGATCACCCGGGAGCTCTCGGTGACTCACTCACTCTCGCATGGCCACTAAGCCACGCCTGAAAATGTGCAACATGATTCTCCGATTTTTACACAAACACCTCCATCCATTGCTGTAATCATGTCTAAGATGTGTCTGTTCTGAAGAGTCATCAGTCTTATGGCTCTCATCTCTTCTCTGATAGCACTGAATCCCTTTATAGTTGTCTTAATTGTCTGCAGCAATTCTCATCTGGTGATTTGAAGGCATTTGGTATTTGCTCTAACCTGGATTCTCGGCATAAAGATCAACATGAACACAGACGAGGACTGGCTAAACAACCTGTCACAAGGAATAAAGTCAAACAATTCTATTGATTTGGCTGAGAAATAGTTCTCTCTCTTCATCCTCTTTATCAGCTCCACAGATCTCTTCTTCCTCAGGTGAGCATCTGCTTTTGGAAAACAGTCAAGGCTCAGATCACTCTTTGGATTCACCAATGCTGGAACATGGACATTCACCAATGTGCATATTCCTCCCCAATCATTGGGTAACTTAATGTATGCCTTGGATCCATAAGCCCAATAATGATCCATGATCACTGCTGTCCCAATGTTAATTCCTGGTGCTTCAAAGATAATCCAACAATTCTGGTTCTCGCCAACTTTTCTTGTGACATTCTCCGAAGGCACTATCTGCAAGGGTCCTCCTCTGTCTTCGACCCATGTCAGTAGCTTAGCAAGTTTCGACCATGTAGGTTTACGCAACATCTGTGCATCTCAATAGTTGGTTGGTAGTGACCCATTATCACACAGCCTCTGCAGATCACTTCACCTTCTTCCCAGCCATCTGGTGATAGCACAGTACCCCAAATCTTCATCTGGCCTCTGTTCTTCCATCTACAAATATCTTCTGCAGTTTTTCCTAGAACTTCTAGTTTTTTATTTACTTCCCATCTCTTTCCAGCTCCTTTTACCCCAGGTTTTTCGTATCTGATGACATGATTCTTAGTATGGGCTCTGTTTCTTGTCTTTGTGTCTTGGATATAGTCATCTTCATCTGGATCTGTCCATTGTCTTGGATATAGTCATCTTCATCTGGATCTGTCCTTTCAGTTGCCCATTTGAGGTAGGCTATTAGACCCATGAACTGGCCTCTTGTACTACATAATGCTAGATGTAATATGCAGTGTTCAGTTAGAACATCTATTTCAATGGCTATAAAAATCTTAGATTTCCCCATACTGTATGGCAGGAGTGCATATACAAAGCGTTCCTCCTTTGAAGTACTCCTTCCTACTTCTTTCATATGCTGATACCATATGTTGATTCCCAGGTGAGCTCTGCTTCCCAGGTAATCATTTAATTCAAAATCATCCTCTTTAGTGCTTCTTTTAGGTCTCATCCTCTTCATATGACCTTCTATGATCATAACATTAAGTGTGCTAGCATAACTCCGTCTGACTGGATCAATAACAGGAACATGTATCAGTGCTCCCTTAGTAGGAGAAAGTTCAGCAAGATTCATCCTCTCAACATACCATTTGGACATGAAAATGTCTTGCAAAATCTCTATGTGCAACTGTCTTTTAGGGATCATCTTTGGGTCATTTATCACAGGAACAGGTGTATTTGCATGCAATACTTGTATAGGCTCACTTTCTAACAACCTCTTATCTTGCCTGTCTTGCCAAGCCTGTTTCTTGTGTCCAAACAGAATTTCTAAAACACTTTTTGCATGTGAATGATTATTAGTGACACTTATCTCAAGTGCAGGCAATTTGTCATGTTCTTTGGAACAGGAATACATACATAGGGTCTCGGCTGCCTAGTAGTTGCCATGATTACACCTTCCTTCTGCTCAGGAAGATTCACAGGAGTCCTAGCTCTTCGTGCATCAAGGTAGTACGATGTCCGTACTGTAAGTGAAAGTAATATGATTATGAACACAATGCAAGTGTAAATAACACAGAGGTGTGTCAATTTGCAGCATCTACTTCGCGGACAACGTGGATGTCTCTCTGCATCTGACATTATTATATTACTGCTGATACTACCCATTTTTATTGCCTAAGCAAGGAAAAAGTAATCTTTAATACTTCATCATTATGTACTGCTTCTGGAAGCTGCTGTCTTGACACAGCAATTCTGTCCTCTTTCTGCTGTCTGCTTACTGGATGACAGGAACACACTCTCGATGTCTCCCTGCAACCAGTTTTTAACCAGACAAAATGTGGATGCCTCTCCAGCAAGAAGAAAACAGCTCTCAGTATGTCTAGACAAGTTCAATGACATACACTAGTTCCCAGTCCACTCCTCAAATCTGCCTTAGACCAGACGAGATGATGAATTTCTTTCCGTATGAAACAAAGAGTTTTGTCTGACCAGCAACCTCTCGATCTGTCCCTTGAAGGAAAGTCTCATTCTGATCTCGGATTTCTTACAGTATAGGCGTTCACTTGCAGTATGATGCCTCTCAATATTTTATTTAGCGCTGCACTGTTTCTCAGATCCCTTAGGAACATGTGCACATCAGTGTGTCTTCCAACAAGATGCAGGTATTCTTCAAGCAGACGATGAAAAACCACAGCGACTCGTCTGTGAGCCTCATCAGTGGATATGGGCATTCGTCTTTTCCACACTATGCTCTGGCAACTGCAGAATTTGCTTGATAATTGCAGTGAGCTACCTTCTTACTATTGGACCATTCTTTGGGGTCTTCCAGAAAAATAGAAACACTAGTAGTTCTCCCCACAATAGCTGGATACGTGCACAGAATGAAGAGAAAAACCTCAAATATGATCCTTGAGATGTTGTCATTTGGAATCACCATGGGCAAATCCAAACAGGAACTCAGTGAGAAATGAATCGGGGTATTGCACCCTCTTCCAATTGTCAAAAATGAACTCAGAATTTGGCATATTTCTCTTTTTATCCAGGCTTAAAGCATGCCTCAGTCCAAAGTGAATAATGCTCCCGTGGCTTTAAGAACAAAAGATTTTTCTTTCATGTTGAAATGACACCACAGAATGTTCACATCAGCTTCCCTTAACCCGTTCAGAGATGGCTAAAAGAGTGTCCCAAACCAAGCCACAGTCCAATGAAATGTTTTCTTTTTACTCGAAAGCCTCTGCGTCCTTCTTTCTCGTCATAGACCTTGTCTCCGTTTGCTGAACTTCGTCCCCAATGCTTGCTTCTGTTGGGGGCGGGGGCAGAGGGGTTTCTCGACTATAAACTTTGTCGTCGCCTAAGAAAGTCCAAGCACATCTGCCTTGCACTCTGACTGCAGACGGCGTGACGTCTTCCACAATGAAAGGGCTGTTAAATCTTGGCACATGCCACTTTCTCATGAAGTAACCGATTAGGACTGCATCTCTAGGGAATAATGTTGGTATACAAAGTTCTTGAACACTACTTTTTGAAGCATCTCCTTCTGTGTTCTGTACTGCCCACACCCTTTTTGCCGTAGCTGACCTGAAATGACAGAGATACTTGAAGTCATACACATAAGACACTAATGTAGCTTCATTCCTAACAGTTCTGCGGTAGGCTGAGCATCACTTCTAAGTCTGGATGGAGGTGTGAGGTGTGTCCTCATCCATCTCCCTGTCACTATCTGAAGGAGGTTGAGATGGTGCTCCGAACCTTTGTTGGTTCCTCAATGCCTATAATGCCAGTGGTAGGCAATGCAACCACCCATTCATCAAGGTAAGCTTCAACTTGGCTATTCCTTCTTTAAGCAAGCCATTGAGCCATTCACAGATCCCATTTCCTTGTGGATGATAGGCCGAAGAGAACATGTGCATTATACCAAGCAACAATCTGATCTGCTCAAATGTTTGATTCACTTTGCTCTCTTTATCGCATCTTTCCCTGTCCTTCGGGACCTTACAGATTACATCTATCTCAATATCTTTGTCTGGACCCTCATCACTACTTTGCGTATGTGACTCATATGCTGGGTTGCTATAACCTGTTGCTGCCTTAAGCTAACTCAATGGGTTTGACCGATCATCTTTCTTGTTCTCGTCTTCTATTTCAGCTGTGGAGGGGGGAGCAGAGGGCTTCTCACCCCCCCTCATTGCATACATTAAGTATCCAATCTACAGGAGGTGGTTCATCTTGCTCCTCCATTTACATCTTCTAAAGCTCTAGGTTTGCTAATCACTTGTCTAGCTTTTACCCCATGTATGCTGCATTCAAAGAGGTTGTCATATACTGCAGAACTGCCTTTGATAGTGACCCTCCTTGCGGCCACGGCATAAACATTTTATCAGCGGTTCCTTTAACCCATTCTGCACTGTATGGTCTAAGATTAGGTGCATGTTTCGACAACTGCTTGCAGAGATGCACAATTGGAGCAATACCCTCCATTCTCAACTTGTCTAATCTTAATCTGTTTAACACTCACTTGTTTTCAATCAAAGATTTTAAAAAGTATGTTTCAGAAAAATAATACAATACGCGCGAGCACCAATTGTCGCAAGCTCCAATCCCGTTAATTAAAATGTTTACTTTAATCTTGCTAAAAAACAACCTCCAAATTCACTTAAAAAACAATAAATTAATTCCATTTATGACATCATAATTTTCAAAACCACATAAAACAAACAGACAAACTCGAAAGGTCACATAAATCTTCTATGATCTTTGCTTTAAGACTCGTCTTGCCATCCAAAATACTTCATGCGAAGTGTAAATTAACCTCTTTAGATTCGCCTTTGATCAAATCCGTTTCCTATGTCATCCGCTACAGGACTCTAGGTTCAAATTTCTTCTGTTACGTTTGTAAAAAACACAGGCCATGGCGTATTCTCTTATCGTGGCCTCTCTCACAATATCCTATTGCTTGGCCACACTCAAGTCAATATCTCATTCCCCATATATATATATATAACACTCTTACTCTCACATTATGTTTTATCCCGCCACCCTCCATTACTCACTTTGTTTCTTCACTCATCACACATACTTTTGCCAACTCACTTAGTTTTTATTCACCGCTATCATTTTCGTCTCTGACTCTCAGGATCTTCCGCCATTTTTACCGCTTCTTCAGCCTTCCAATCGATATGCTTCTCGTAGACATGAGCGGGGATTCTATGAAAACTAGGGGACCTGTCACCCCCAGCTTGCAAGGCTTTTTCAAATTACACTTACCACTATCTACAGGGAGCTTCACATCCTTTCAGCCGGATGGCAAAGCCGTCTGATATTTCCAAAACTCTAAAGTTTACTCATGTTGATGGCTCTGAACCATCCTCTCAGCTACCAAGTGAACTGGATATCCCAGCCACTTTGATGCGTATCAATTACCCTAGATATGGACTGGGATGCAGCTTTTTATTCATACATCCATAATCAAAACAACTCAGGTAGTTGGCAAAACGAAGACTGTTTTAATATCAAGTATCTAAAAGAGGGAGCATAACTAACATCAATAAACTTGCTCAATCCTCTTACTGAAACATTATTAGTAAAAACTGAGATATCATAAGAAAAACTCATCATCAAATGACGTTAACTTGTGTATGTACTAACGTCATCGTACGTGGCAAACTACAAAAACCTAAGAGTATGAGTGATTGGCTCTGAGTGAATATCTAAGTATACGATACATACTAGTCTAAAAAAAGTGTGAATATGGGATTGGTTAATTAACATCAGGTGGGGAAACTAAGCCCTCCCCTAAAAATGGCCACTATGAACGTCACTAAATACACAACATTCCATTGGTTTACACAACTATAGGACCCCTAAATACACGGTCCTCTACAATTGGTTGGCACTCTAACCTCCATCAGTACTGTTCCAACTATGTCTAGCAGCATGCAGGCTGGCCATTGAGGTGCTGGTGAGATCGCTTTAACCATTGTTTCCCACCAATTAGCATATCAATCCATCATCACTTCAGTGGTCTACTGTCAATTAGGCCTTTGAAGCTCGGCCTTAAGAGTGTTCTTAGCTTTGAGAAATTTAGGGAGTGATAAGCACGGTCTGCCCTTGTGCGTAGGTGTGACCATCTTGTTCATCCAACGTCATGCTTCCATGTGACTAGAGACCATGGAATTGAGCATTTTGGTGAATTTAATACAATTTTTAATAGTAGTTGCCCTTTTAATAACCTCCTCCTTCTCTCGTAGGTGCGGAAGGGATGATAAAGATGATGATCTGATGGAGAGGGCAATGCTCGAGAAGGTAAGAGAATGCACGGAGAACGGTGCTATGAGCGTCTTTTGAATCTGGCTAACCTGTGCTATTCTTTCTTGCAGGTCGCTGAGAAGTTTCTGGAAGAAATGCGGCCAGATGGAAGTGGAACGTAGAGTGGAAGATGTCCGGACCGTTGTCGAATTCCAGGAGGGGCTTCGGTAGGTAAGCATGAGTCTGAAAGGCTTTGGAATCGGAAGACGAACGCTTATTAAATTGTCCTCTTCTTTTTTTTCTTCTCCCTAGGATTTTGCTTGCTAGTGAGGATAGCTCCAGGGAAGACTCTGGAGCAATTGAGGAGCTTGTTGTTGAACAGGTACGGAATAATAATGATGTTCTTCTTCTTCTCCCTGTGTAAATGCAGGCCAGGGATGCTGCGAGCAGGTCTTGGTGAACGTCACGCTGCGAATGTAGAACAACGCGAAGTGCGTACCCCACTCGGGCGTGGCTTAAATTGCCTGCAGTTCACCCAGGCCCCTCCAGGGCGGACCACGCCCTAGATGCTAGATTGCATGGTGCAGTTCCACGCTGAACCTTGTGGGGGCAGCCATTTTGGTCCATTCCCCAATGGAAACTCCACCTGCCATATGATCCTGGCGCCAAAGGTGCCAGGACTGGCTCCAGGACAGCCGAGGGGGGCTTGATTGGGCCCTTGGGGCCCTGCAGGAGCACTGTGGTGAGGGCCTGAGACCCCGAGCCCCAAGGCCAGGGGCTATGGTCGTGTCAGGACTCCCCCCTAAGGCCCCTCTCAAGGTGGTTCTTCTGTCTGGTCCCGCCTTGGTGGGGTACTCCTGATGGAAGCGTTGTATCAGACGTGGGGCATGAATGTAGTCACTGGGCTCCCATGTCCTGTCCTGCGGGCCATATCCTTTCCAGTCTACTAGATAATAAAGTTTTTTCCTAATGTACTTTGAATCTAGGATGCCCTTTACTTCAAATTCTGGTTCTCCGTGAATTATCACAGGTCCTGGTGGGGTAGTTACTCGAGTCCCTGGCTGAACTGGTTTCAGAAGGGATACATGAAACACCGGTTTTATCTGCATGTTGGTTGGCAATGTCAGCTTCACAGCGGCTGGGTTTATGATGGACTCGATGGGAAACGGCCCTAAGAACCGTGGGCGGAATGTCTGGGTTCCCTTCAGAGGCACATGCTTAGATGCTCGCCACACCTTGTCCCCTATTTGGTAGTCGGGGGCTTTTTTGCGATGCAGGTCCGCGTATCTCTTCTGGCAAACTTTGGATTGGCGCAAATGTTCACTGGCTCTTGTGAAAGCCTGTGAAATGGTCGCGTGTAGGTTCTTGGTGGCTGGCATTTCCCGAGTCGTAGGAGTGTCCAGTTCTGACATGCGTGGATGTCTACCATACACAGTAAAAAATGGAGTCTTCCCGGTACTGCTGTGTAGTGAATTGTTATAGGCATACTCAGCGACCCACAATAAATCTTTCCAATCCCCTTCCACTTGGTGAAGCATGCAGCGCAAGTATTGTTCGAGCATCTGGTTCGTCCTCTCAGTTTGACCATCCGTTTGGGGGTGATGGCTAGTGGATAGTCGAATGTCTATTTGGGCCATCGAGCAACACTTCCTCCAGAAGTTAGACACAAATTGGTATCCCAGTTGCCTCCAGGGCGGACCACGTGCTAGATGCTAGACTACATGGTGCAGTTGCACGCTGAACCTTTTGGGGGCTGCCATGTTCGTCCATTCCCCAATGGAAACTCCACCTGCCATATGAGCCTGGCGCCAAATGTGCCAGGACTGGCTCCAGGACAGACGAGGGGGGTATGATTGGGCCCTTGGGGCCTTGCAGGTGCACTGTGGTGAGGGCCAGAGACCCCCAGCCCCAAGGCCAGGGGGTAAGGTTGTGACAGCACTTGGCTCCTCCTCTATAGAAGGCTGCCTACATCCAGGTTTCTGTAGTGTCCAGGAGATCAAGTTTGAGGGTGCTGACCTTCACTTCACAGAGAGATGAGCCCAGCCGACCCACGTGGGAACGGACATGCATGGCTAAATACATTCATACAACACACCAACTTTCTTGCTTGTATATATACTTTTCCCTTTTTCTCTTAT
Organism: Ambystoma mexicanum; assembly: GCF_040938575.1. Lineage (NCBI taxonomy): Eukaryota > Metazoa > Chordata > Amphibia > Caudata > Ambystomatidae > Ambystoma > Ambystoma mexicanum. Next base: position 975,150,993 of record NC_090922.1, read on the forward strand.
TTTACTTCCACGGTAAATTAAGTGGTACATATTTTACCCCTGTGGTGTAGGCACCAGAGCGCCTTCTAGTTATCGCCCCTCAGTTAGATAATAATCATTGTTGACATAAAAAAAAAATCCATACACCAATTCCGCTTTCACCTATTTTATCAATCTGTTAAACATGTCATTTACAAAAAAAGCGTAATCCCATTGGCAATGATGCATTCATCAAATCTTACCCACATCAACACTGATGCGGTTACCTAAGAGAAGAAATATAAACAGGTATTGCAGTACATTAAAAAACATTTATAAATGTAGCATTCTGTCCCTTTGTCATTTAGCGCATGCAAAAGAAAACATTCAACGTTTTAACTCCTGTGCTAACTGATAAGCATTCAATCGTCCACGCTCCTCATGTTTTAACTTCACTTACAATGAGTAATGTGACTTCTGCGCTTCATCTGGAACAACCTCTTTCTGCCGCAATTTATCTATGCTGAAGGGTTACAAGCCCTGCACTGCCTGTTCTCGCCCCCGGAGTCAGCCTTGGGATCCCAGCAGCTCCAATGCTAGGGCAGTCACCTCTCTCTGAACTCCCTTTTGCAGACTGCAGCGCCAGCAATGAAACAAGCCCCCTCCTTCTCTCAGCTCCCCTATTTATTTAATTTGCCTGTCAATCACCACAAAATGTCCTCCCTTACTGACGTATCTGAACACCTCCTATGCTCCTGATCTCACTGACCAATCACCCACGAGAGCATGTATCAACTTAATACCTGCACACAAAGAGATTTTAGAATGCACAAAAAACAGTTAATTTTTTTATACTGTGCATATTTCTCTTCCATGAAAAAACACTTAAACTGAATTTCCATCCGTGTACATTGGCATTGAATTGCAATGTTAATCGGGAGACCTAATTAGTTAGTGGGATGTTGTTAATAGGGAAGTTAGTAAGTTATATGGGTTATTCCTTTTAATGCAACTTTACACAGATGGGAATGCTCATAATTTATATAATGCACTTTGAGTCCACTGTCTTTTTCTGCATTCTACTTTGTCATGGAATGCCTAATTCACTGGTATAATGACCCAATGTGGCTTTCACCAGCTTCATATAATTTCCCATCTCTTTTCTGCATTTAGACTAATCCCACTAATAATGCTGACCTGTATCCCTAATCTGCTGCTCCCACTTGCACCCATTTGCTTTTAAATGACTGTCATCTGTAATTGCACCCATTTGACTGTCTGTTTTATAAAATGCTGTCATCTACACATATTTTTTTATCTTTGCACCCATTTGACTGGCTGCTTTTAAAATGATAATAAACCACTGCCATATGTCCCTACATATATTCCCTCCTTTTCTGACAATTATAACTGCTTGCAGTGTCATAGTTGGAGGAACTCCACGCCAATGTCTCTGGGAAAGCTCAATACAAATCATTAAATAAGTAACAGTTGAAAATAATACCACGGTAATGAAAATTAACATATGGATATTTCACAATGAATAATTGCTTGAGTGTAAAGCAAAATAAAACAGAATACATAGAGTGTGCATATCAGTCCTCTCATATATGTGCATATGTAATAGAATAATATATGTGCACACTCCCAAATGAAGTCTACACACCCAATAGTTCACACTTCCTTAGGAAGTCCATACTCCATAATATCACCATAGGTTCTGAATTATAGTCTCCATCTATGTATTTTATGGAGTAAACATTTATTTTTTAGCATGTATGCACAAAAATAATATAATAAAATAAAAACAACAAAATAAAATAAACAACTTTCATTGTCCCCAGTTCATGTCCCAACTGGTAAAACACAGCACAGTAGTATGCTCATGATCAATAACTGGGAAAACAAAATCAACCGCACCAGACAAACTGAATGTCAATTATGTTCCATTTCTGGCACCCACAATCCTCAGGACCACGCTTCCGGGATGTCCTGTCCATCAGAATTCCTTAACAGCATCCTTCTCAGCGGAATCTCTCCAGTCTGGCACTCCATGGATTTTCCTTCACAGAAGTCATCTCTTTTGGCATCTCGGGCTGTTCATCTTCACCCCCATACTTCGGTCTGTGGCCTTTCCTGGGGTTTCCTCCGTGGACTCCAATCCCGTGGCCTCCAATGGTCCATCATCTCGAGGAACCATCCCTGCCAGGATAATCGATTAGTGATTTCTAAAGTAAATAGAAAAGATACAGATTAACTACATAGCATAAAACAATTTTCTATGCCTTTTTCACTACTTGGCTTGAAAAATGTGGCCAAAACACCATAGTTCCCTGGATTTCCCACTTCTGGACACCTGCAATTAAACACATATTGTAGAGAAACAAAACAACATTTTACAATTTGCATCACTTTGCATAACAGTAATTTCCAACTAAAATACACACCCTTCTATACTATTTTACATTTCCATTTCTCTTCAGCATGTTTCTTTGCTTATCCGATGCTCACGCAGAAAAACCTTACCACACAATATTAGAATAGTTCAGTCTGATTCAGCGCCTTTTATGAAAACTTTGCACTATTTTTAAAGGCCAGATGTGGCATTTTTGTTTGCTTCTGCTTACTCACCAGACCATATTTCTGATTACTCATAGAGGGAAACATATACTGCCTTGCACCTGCTCTCATGTTATTAGGTCACATGCATTATGAAATAGTCACTATTCAGTGTATCCACCAACAGATAAACTTACTGTGCTTTTATCATTATTTCCTTAATCACACTGTCAGCTTAATTTTCATTGCAATCAGTACATTTAACTAGTCTCCACCTGCTCAAGTCTCTTGATCTCATACTTTGGGTGGAAGGGCTTAATTTGGTTAACGTGAACAAATTGCTCTGTCACAATCTCACCCTCCGTCCTCATTATTTTATATACAACAGGGGATATCTTATCTACAACCTCAAACGGCCCTTACCATAAGGCGAGAAATTTAGAATGTTTGTGCCTTTTCTTCCCAAAATGGTATTTATACGCCTTATCACCTATTTTATATTCTGTTACAGATGTCCTCTTATCATAATAGGTCTTTGCACTTTCAGCAGCTCTTTCCAGATTCCGCTGTACAAATGCAAATGCATGTTGCAAGTGCTTCCTCAATTCTTCCAAATATTTGTGAACTGTGGATGCAATCACAAGTGTTTGCTCATGTGTCCTGTACAATAAATGTTGTGGCAGTGCCATGTTTCTTCCTGTCAATACTTCATGAGGGCTGATGCCTGTTGCTTTAGCAGGAGTCGACGTAATGCCCATTAATAATAAATGTAACTGTAGATCCCAACTGGAACCTGCCCCTGCTACAAACTTTAGTATCTCTACTATAGATTTGTTACTTCTCTCTCCATTTCCAGAAGAAGCTGGCCTATAGGATATATGCAATTTCCTTTTTACCCCCAATATCTGCCACCCCTTGCTCATCAAGGCACTGGTGAAATGACTTCCCCTGTCTGATTCTATCATTTGAGGTAACCCGAACTTTGAAAATATGTGATTCACCAAAAATGTGGCTGCTGTTTGTGCACTACAGTCTGGTGCAGAAATGCACTCCACCCACTGCGACATCAGACATACCACCGTTAATAAATATCTATTTCCCCTGGCTGATCTTTTCACAGGCCCAACATAGTGGATTTGCAAATCTGACCATCGAAGGGTTAAACCTCTTCTCATTAACGGAGCTCTATGCATTGGTGAAGCATGTTTAAATTGTGCACATACCAGACTCCCCCTGGTGTACAATTCCAGATCTGGGTACATATGCAGCCAGTAAGCATAGTCATTCAATATTTCTAAAGTTTTTTGTGAACCCCTGTGTCCTGCAGTTATCGCGTCATGCGCATGGTGTACCATTAGCCCTCTGAATGAAAGAGGCACCACCCACTGTATCTGACCTGTCACAGACTCCCTAATCATCAGTCCATCCTGTAGTTTAATTCTTTTTTTGTTCTTCACAATACTACAATACTCTCAGCTCTTCCTTTCCTTTGCAATCAGTTTCAGCTAGAGGATTTTGTTCTGGGTCTATCAAATGAGTATATAAAACACCTAACATTAGGTCCTCTTTTTGTGCGTTAATCAGTTCCTGATCTGGCGTCTCATAAGTCCATTGCACCACAGGTTGTTCAACTTCTCTTGGAGATTTGGAGCGTGTAACTGCATCCACCTGTATTTCACCAATTAGGTGTTCAATGGGCAATAATTCTCCCATGACAGCCCCAATTTTGGCTAATTGATCTGCTTTGTCATTTCCCTCCTTAACCTCTCCTGGTGTCTTTAAATGTCCACAAATGTTCCTCTAGTGTATTATTAAACCATTCTCTGACACTAATTTATCTATAGCTTGTATCATTTTCCCATGTTTGAGGGGCTTTTTGTTACATGTCATCATACCCTTTGCTTTCCGGCCAGGTAAATACTCTACGAAGCTGTTTCGGGCATAATCGGAATCAGTACTTGGACATTTTCTTTGAATTTGTTTTCAACTGTGGTAGCAACTGCCTTACAAATGGCAGCTGACGCTGATATTTGGCTACTCCTGGCTCCAATTCTCATCCCTATACTAGGAATGCCTGCACAGCTTATCCAGACATTTCCTGTCCCTGCCAACAGCTGTTTTTCATTATCAGATATATGGTACGCACATCCATCTATGTACACGGTTGGCAAATCTTTGCCCACATTTTCATTAAAAGTTTTGTGTAATGAATGTTCAAATTCATTCAAACTGGGCTCTAACTCTATTTCATCAGAGGTATATACAGCTGCACAATCATGCAGATCTGCTATCCCTTGAGCAATTGGGCTCTTTTTATTCTGTCCATATCTTACCTCCACAGGGAATCCCTGCAATGCCAATGTCCAGGAAGTGATTCGGGACTGTGCTAGGTTGCCTGATTGAATCCTTTTACTTTGTAAAAATTGCAACGGTTGGTGACTTGTTTCAATAATTACTTTCTCTCCCTGAATAATGGGACAAAAATGTTGCAACACCCAGAAAGTGGTCATGAGAGCCTTTTCACGTTCATTGAATTTAGTTTCAACCTGAGACAAAGCCTTGCTCGCATAGGTGATAGCTTTATGATTCAAATCATGTTTCTGAGATAACACAGCTGACATACACTGTTCCGTGAATCCTATTTCTACAAAGAAATATTGATTCTTTATGGGATAGGCTAAGCATGGCACCTTCATGAGACATTTTATGAATTTCTCCACAGCCTCAGACTGCTCTGTTTCCCATTGCCAAGGCATATTCTGCTTCAATAATGTAGTCAAAGGTTTAGTGATTTTGGTGTAATTCTCAATTAACTTCCAGTTATACCCTGTCATCCCTAGTAGACTTTTTAGACCTTTCATATTAGTAGGATTTTTCAATTTCTGTACTGCTTCCATCTTTTTCTTCTGTGGATTCAATCCATGTTCAGTCACTTCATGGTCTAAGAAATTCACTTTCTTTTTGCACCATTGGGCCTTCTGCATGGATACCTTGGCATCCGCTTTCTGTAATTGACCAAGCACATGTCTAATCTCATCAAAATGCCTTTTCTGGCTTCATCCACATAGACTATGGTTCCCCTTTCTGCTGCATCTGGGAGTGCTTTTCTTAAAAATATGCCAACTTCTCTCCCACTATTAACATACCCAAATGGTGTTCTGGACCAAGCGTATTGCGTTTTATCAAATGAGAATGCGAATAAATTCTGAATGTCTTCAGCCAATGGTACACACCAGTACGCAGATGTAAGATCCAACGTGGTAAAAACCTTGAACCCATGAACCTGGGCAAGACCCTGATTAATAAATGGGAGTGGCCATCTAGACACTGGTACCCTCTTGTTTAATTCCCTCAAGTCTTGTTTAATTCCCTCAAGTCTCAAGATGCCATTGACCATTTGGTTTTAATACACCCAAAATCAGAGTGTTTGAGGTACTATGAATGGGTCTGATAATTCCTCTGGATTCTAAATTTTTAATTATCTCTGCTAGTGATTCCAAGCATGCAAGTGGCAACCGATATTGACACACAAATACCAGATCTCTACCATATCCCTCTAGTAATGTGGCAACATGCAAGTCAGTTAGGCCGCAATCATATGCATCCTTTGCAAAAACTTCCTTAAATTCCATAAATTTCTATTTCTCAGGGATGTTCCCAATCACAGTATTGTTGAAATCTGCAGTGTAATGTGATTTTTGTATTGTCATTCCTAGCGCGGAATTCTCTTCCAAATAAATATCTTGACACCCTTTATTATCTACCATGATTCTCACGGGCCCATTCCCAATCTCCACCAATGGTGTATATTCACATTCCAGCCTGTGATGCTTCATGGATTCATTTAAACACACAAATGCATAATAATCCTTAATCTGCTGTCCATTTCTATGCATTAGTGTTATAGTGACTTGTCTGGTGACTGCAAGAATGGTAACTTCCTTTTTCACCTGTAACTCAATTGCATATGGCACCAAGTGCGCACAATGATAATCTTGTCTTTTGTCTTCAAATTTAGGTGCAGGTCCTCCTAGCCGGGACCACACTTTTTGGTTAAGGAAATCCAATACCATACACATTCTGTGCATAATGTCATTTCCCAAATAAAAATTATTTTGTGTCCCACTCTCTTTCCACACATTATGAAAGTTGTTTTTTTGGCCAATGGTAATTTTTAGCATGCACCTTCCTGCAATCCTATTTTCAATTTCTGGATTGTCCAACCCAGAAATGTTTTGGTTTTTAATTCTGAATTTTGGGATCTTCTCCCTTTCAATTATTCGTTGGAATAGTTTCTCATTAATAAAACTCCTTTCCTGTTCAAGTGCTAACGTGGCTTTTACCATTTGACCATTTATACCAATATAGATCCATGGCTGCTCATCTCCCATGTGTATTACAAAAAGGGTGGTAATATGGGTGGTAATATGACAATCATTTGATAATATATGACTTCATATAGTTTAGTGGCTTGATCTACAATCCATTCAAGCGACTTCTCGTGATCAAACTTGTGAATTGACTGGGATATAATGTATTTTTGTAAGCCATAAAAGTAGGCAGTCTTAAACTCAGTTGAATTAGGACCAAAGTCATGTAGAGGTGGGGCTAACCTCAATCCCATTCAATGTGGTGCTTTGTTGTTTTTCTTGGGATTTAAAATGACTTATTTGCTGTTCCAAATCTTTGCACTTTTTATGGAACCGCTCTGCCTCCTGACACAAATAAGTATTCTCATCACCCATCTGATTTATTACATTCTGCATCTCACTCATATGCATTTGGCATTGATTAAACTCCTTGTCCCTTTTGTCCCTTTCCTGGAACATTTTAGCTACCTCATGTTCAATAGCTCTGAGCTCACTTTCTTTCTCCATATTTTCCTTTTGGAGAGTTTGTATCTCTAAGATAACATCCTCTTTGTCTTGTCTGATGTCGCTTACCAACCCTTTCAGGTGTTTTAGTTCTTGCTCACTGTCTTCGAAATGCTTCTTCTCTGAGACAGTTGGGTGTCGAATGCATTGCATTTTGACTGCATTTCTTTCTTTTTGACATAACTCTAGTTCTGAGTTTAACTTTTTTTCCTGCTCATTACCTCCATCTAATTTGATTTTTAGTCTGCTAATTATCTCAGCATAATTTTCTTGCATCCATAAAGATCCATTCAAAATGAACCAGATCTTGGCACAGTGCCTTATCAAGCAGACTCTCTCAGAATTTTTGTCCGTAGCTCTAAACAATCTCAGAAGGCAGACCTGGATTTTACTGCCCTCTTCAAGGATGGTGTTCAGTGGTTCTTTCTGCACTTCTCCACAAATGTGGTCATGCCACTGTATGGCATTGTCTGATGACCACACCCCATGCACATATAATTTTGACTCTAGGTATTTCACCATTTCAGTAAATGTGGCCTCAATTTGAGACATATTGATATATGTCATGATGCCCGCTCCCAGGGAGCCGGTTCAAGCCCTGCGTCCCCGAAAGCGGACATCCAGTCCCCAAGGAAGGACGCAGCAACCCCATATAGGGGCCCTTTGGACAGTGTCCTGGCGCCTATGGTGCCAGGCTCATAAAAGACATCAGTCCTGGCGCCATAGGCGCCACGTTCATTATGGAAGTGCTTGGGTGCACTTACCTGATGCAGACCATGCTGCAGGATCCGGCCTCCTTGAGGCCTGAAAGGAACTACTTTACCTGTGGGACTAATTTACCATCCAGGCGTGGTCGGGGAAGGATACATACCTGATTGGAGGAAGGATACATACCTGGAACTTCTTCCAAGGATATTTAAACCCCACCCGAACAGCCACACATGCTTCGCGTTGTTCTGCATCTAGCAGCTGGACGCTCACCGTATCTGCTCCTGCATCCTGACTTCTGCCACGCCTGCCAGCATCCTGGATCACCTGCAAAGGAAGAGAAGAAGAGAACAGAAGAAGGAAAAGCTCTTACCGCGCCGCATCCTGGCATTTCCGGACCCCGGCCCCTAAGGGGAAAAGAAAGACATCAGCGTTAATGAGCGAATGAAAAGACATTACCAAAAAACGCTTATTAAAGACTTACCTGATTTCTACAAGGATTTCACCTCTCATCTCGGGTCGGTGCCTGTTCCCCGGCATTCCGTACCTCGGCCCCTACGGGGAAAAAGACACTAGCATTAGTACATTAATGCATGGACACAAGGGGAACCTCTTATCAAAAAACTTACCTGGAAGCCAAGCAAGTTTGGTTCTCACCAATCCGAAAATCCAGTGAAGTAACTGGATACCAACGCGCCCCTGCATCAGAAGCAGGATGGAGAGCTCATCCTTCCAGCCCCTAAGGTGAGACGCTACGAGGAATCACAGAAGGGTTTCGAGGAGGGTGAGAGGGGAAAGTGGGAGGCTGATTGCATTACCCCGCAGACAGTTAATCCCCTATTTTCGCCTACAGAAGGATACTTCTGCGAGCCAGACAAGCCAGATTTGGGGGCCCGGTCCAGTCTGTCTTCCGAACCCTGCGCATCACCTTAGAAGAGGTCACAGCAGCGCGAACCAGGCGAGCGCCTCCGTGGGAGTCAGGTGAGCGTTACAATATAATGGGCATTGCTGTTCTAATCTCAAACAATTAATTCCCTTTAATGTACAGATGGTGGTGTGGAACACACTTGCAATGCCCAGTAGCTGCATTACAGTCTGTTCACACAGGGCCAACAAACCAAATTTGTAAGAGGTTTTGTCTTTGGGACTATTACCCAATTTGGTGGTATTTTAGTAGAGTGTTATAGTAGCACTATCTTGCTATGGTGGTAAACGAGTGGCGAGCAAATTCATAACACTGACCATTATGATAAGACAAACCTTCCCACTTTTGTAACTATCATATACTTCGGGCTGACTGTAAGCATGTATCCAGGCTTAGCATATGTAGAAGAGAACACAGTTCGTCAAGACTCACATGTAGATTATGCCAATGACTTATCTATGCCAGTGGCCTATGCCCTTGATGAGCTCCATTCATACAACACACCAACTTTTTTAGTTTGTATATATATTTTTCCCTTTTTCTCTGATTTTACCTCCGGGGTAAATAAAGTGGTAAATATTTTACCCCTGTGGTGTAGGCACCAGAGCGCCTCCTAGTTATCTCCCCTCAGTTAGAAAATAAGCATTTGAGACATAAAAAAAATCCATACACCAATTCCACTTTCACCTATTTTATGAATCTGTTAAACATCATGTCATTTACAATAAAAACATAATCCCATTGGCAACAATGCATTCCCCAAATCTTACCCACATCAACACTGCTGCGGTTACCTAAAAGAAGAAATATAAACAAGTATTACAGTACATGGAAAAACATTTATAAAAGTGGCATTCTGTCCCTTTGTCATTTAGTGCATGTAAAAGAAAATATTGATTGTTTTGTTTTAAAAATAATGTCCTGTGCTAACTGCTAAGTATTCAATCATCCACGCTCCTCATGTTTTAACTTCACTTACAGTGAGTTATGGGACTTCTGTGCTTCGTTTGGAACAATCTCTTTCTGCCGCGATTTATCTGTGCTGAAGTGTTACAAGCCCTGCACTTCCTGTTCGTGCCCCCAGGGTCAGCCTTGGATCCCAGCAGCTTAAATGCCAGGGCAGTCACCTCTCTCTGAATTCTCTTCTGCACACTGAAGCGCCAGCAAGGAACATAACCCCCTCCTTCTCTAGGCACCCCTATTTATTTAATTTGCCTGTCAATCACCACAAAATGAACGCCCTTCCTGCCATATCTGAACATCTCCTATGCTCCTGAATGAAGTTCTTAAGATCAACAAGATCCTCAAACGCTGATGTTTTGCCCTTAGTAGTAACCTTGAAAGTGAAGTCCATATCTGGCATTCATCTGCTTGGGAGCCGGTCAAAAAGATATCAACTCTTTCCTTTTCTGCTCTGTGACTTCAGAGGCGACTTGTGATATGTATAGCCTGTGGCCATTCCACGTAATATGATCCATTTCCTTTACTTTCTTAATAATCAGTTCAAGTTGCATATCTCATCATTGTACGTGTGCCAGAATTCTTACATGCACTTCTATTATTTTGAGAACAATCCTATGGGCTCGTTCAGTATTCAAAGAGACAGACGGGTGAAGCTTAAGAATATTGGGGAGGACCCTCTTCAAGAATTGAGCAGCTTCATCACCCTCATCACCCACTGGAAGTCCAGATATATGAACATTATTCCTGCGGTTTCTGTTTTTTATGCCTTCATTTTGTTTTTGAAGTGCAGCTACAAACGTTTCTATGGAAACCACCCGCAGTATGACATCTTCCATGTCCCCTATCCTCCTTTCAACCTCTTCCATCCTTGCATCACAATTAGATCACCTGTCATACAACTACTGGAGTTTGTTGTTGGTGGTTTCCATAAAGGGTTTCAGTGCTCTTCTTGTAAAATGGTATCCATAGTGGCTTGTAGTAGGAGATGGGCTGGGGAGGAGAGTATATGTTTGGCCTCTTAAGATTCAAAGCAACCGGTGACGGAACATCCTTAACTCCTCACTCATACGCCCTTAAATACTAGGTATATTTTAAATGGATGTCAGATAGGCGAATGCCGATTACAAACTAGCACCAAAGCAAATCACACAGTGTAGCCTTCATCCTTTTGCTGCTGCTAAACTGGCAAGTCATATGTTTTACAGTGCTTAGAATCCGGTGGATAGGTTTGTTAAACGGAATATGATAGTGTGCCTCCTTTATTCTATATATTGGCCTAAGCCCAGTCGCTCCGCGAAGAAATCCGCGTTGCAAAGTTCCGATCTTAGATCGATTTAGCCACCATTTTAGGTCCATTCACCATTTTGATTCTCACTCCAAAGTAGTTCAGTGTTCTAAAATGGTCGACAGTATTTCCCACTCGTAACTGAGCCGTACCGACATTTGTACACAAGTTAATGCATAAACTGTCGGTTGGCTGAATGTTTGGGTTGAGTAAAGAGACCATGTCCTACGCCTGACTTGTAGACAGAGGATTACCTGTGCCAACAAGTCCGATCCGTGGACATACATCAAATACAATGCTGTCTAAATACTGAACGTGGACACTTGTTGAACTACATTGTATAGGACATGTACTAAGGCTTAATGTTAAATCCGAAGATACACGGTTGCCATTGTGACTTGTTGATTTACAAACTGAAAATAATCCACATGCATATAGGTGGACAAACTAGAAGTGAACTCGGCACGAACCCTAGACCGAGTATTATTAACCTGTAGGGGGGCTGGACATAACGATCAGAACTGTATAAAAAGTGTAAATGTTTAGACGTCCAGTACCTCTCACTTCTCACGCCGAAAGGGCTGGTATTCGCTGTGATGTACTGAGGGCCAGATAGCTATCTGATACTTTGTTTCTTTGTAAACTGTACAGTTATAGAATAAAGATCTGTGTATCTTTATAAGCCCGTGTTTGGTGCATTTCCTTTTGGGGTACTCAGCCTCCATATTTCCTTTTGCTTTTACAGATGTCGCCGAATAGGGACCCTCAAGATTGATGCCAGCTCGTTGAAGGTTGACGTGGCTATCGGACCGGGATCGGACGGTATAAAAGGGGGCCCCTTTCTTGGATGAGAAGTGACACCTCAGCAGCGCTGCATGACCCGATCCCTGTATGGTGAGCACGCGGTCCGAGTCGGCATCTTGACGAGGGTCCATATATCGAGGTGGGCAGATTTGCTGAAATCACCAACCACGTGGGACATTAGTTATAACTTTGTAATCCGATCAGACCTCCTTAGGATTTGATCAGGTGAATCGTTACCCGATTCTTAAGTATCCTGATCATTTGTTTTGGTACATTACACTTGCAAGTGCAATTATTGACCAGGTTACACCAGTATTCTGATATGCCTGGTAAATTGTCTGCCTGCTTCAGGGCGTTATTTCGCAGTGACAGACAATCTTTGGAATTTGGCCAACCGGCACCAATGGAGGGGTCACCGGCGTGTACTATGTACTGTAAGCATTTTATTTATTTATTTATTTGGATTTGTATAGCGCACATCTGCCCATGGGCATCGTGGCGCTGAAAGCAAACTTACTTGTTACAGGCGTACATGGAGTAAATACAGATAAAGTGCAGAGCATTCATGCATATATACTTACAGTTGTGCTTAATTAAGTACAGTAGGATAGGATGGAGTTAGTTAAACAGCGTGGTTTTAAGTACTTTACGGAAGGCTTGGTATGAGTTTTCGTTCCTTAGCGCGGTAGGGAGTGCGTTCCAATTTTTAGGTGCTAGGTGTTGAAAGCTAAACCCACCGGCTTTGCTTCTTTTGAATGTGGGTACATATATCTGGTTCGTCAAATGTGACCTGGTGGGTCTGATGGATGAGTTAAGAGTGATTCTTTCAGAAAGATAGGGGGGAGCCTTGGCGGAGAGGCATCTGTGGGTGATGGCCATGGATTTGAATAGTATCCTTTCGTTTATGGGTAGCCAGTGAGCTTCTTTCCTGGCTTGAGAGATGTGCTCCCTTTTAGGGATGCTTAGGGCTGCTCTTAGGGCATTGTTTTGTGTTACTTGCATTTTTTTTAGGTTTTGTGCATTCGTACCTAGGAAGAGAGCGTTGCAGTAATCCAATTTGGTGCCTACTGTGGCTCTGGCTATGGCCAGGCAGTTTTTAGAGGATAGGAAGGGTTTGACAGCGTTGATTACTTTAGTGGTAAGTGCAGCAGAGGAGGCTATGGCATTGACTTGTCGTGTCATGGAAAGAGTGGAGTCAAGGTATACTCCTAACGTTTTAACTCCAGTGGAGACTGTGATGGTGGAGTTGTCTATGTTGAAGGATTTGTACCGCGGTGGGAGTTTGTTTAGAGTTTCTTTGGTGCCTACTAGTAGGATCTCTGTTTTGTCCCCGTTTAGGCAGAGGCCGTTGGCTGCCATCCATGTTTGGATGGCTGTATAGATCTTGGTTAATGCTGCTGCGTCATGTTCATAGATCCCTGTGAGAGGGAGCAGGACTTGCGTGTCATCAGCATAATTTGTGTAAGCTATGTGACGACGGTCCAGGTCATTGAACAGTGGGAGGGTGAAGATGTTGTATAAGGTAGGGGTGGTGCAGGACCCTTGTGGGACGCCACAATGGATAGTGGTAGGGTTAGCGCTGGCCGAGTCAGAAAAGACCTTCATGAGTCGACCCTCGAGGAATGATTTGACCCATGAGATGGCTTCTGGTGAGAACTGGGCTTTATTTTTGAGTTGCGTGCCTAGAATATCGTGATTGACCAAGCATGGCATTGGTGGTATAGTATTTAATGATATTTGGCACAGACAAACTAGACATGCTTATGAACTTCAGTGGCCAATCAATGGTAGTTTTGAAATTCCTCGTATTGAATACTTAGAATCCATATTATTGAAGAAAAATGCTAGACCTGCAGCATTTGATGTATTACAAAATTGGAAGAAAGATGCTATGCAGCAGCTTAAGAGTAGAGAAAAGCATGCGAGCCGTTATATGACGAACGCCGAAAAAGCGTTGTTATATGACCAGAATAAACAGTCTGAATCAGTTAGGAATATGGATAGGGCTTTTTCACTTGGTATCCAGAAAATGTATCCTTCTAAAGACTTTCATGTATCTGATGAGCTCATTGACAAACGTTTAAATGGACGAAGGCCTGGTGCCACTGCACCACCTCTGTTAGTTCCTCTTCCTGTTGTTTTGCCTCTTCCTGCTGTTATTCCTCCCCCCGCAGCTCCTCCGGCTCCTCCTGCTGCTCCTATTGCTCCTCTTAATGTTCCTCCTCCTCCGGCTGTTGTTCCTCCTCTTGTCGTCGCTCCTCTACCTGTTCCTCCACCTTTGCCTGCTGTTACGGGTCCGGTGGGTTTGCCTGCTGTACCAGTGATAGTACCTATGTTTCCAAATGTTCAAAATGTGCCTACTCTCCCTCTTCCTAGTGGTTCTACACCGCTTGTAGTAGATCGGGGAGCGGGATCGAGGGATGTAATTCATAATACTGTATCTCCAGAGAGAAAGCATGAATTGACTGCATGGGCTAAACATTGCATGGAGAGGGGTGAACAATCTGATGTTCTTGCCACACTCAGTAATTTAGACAATTTTCCTGAGAAAAACATTTTTATTGAAGGATTAGGAATTAATTTATGTGTAACGTGGAACGGGCTAAATGATATAGATCTCCCAGAAGGGTTAAGGGATCTGAATACTTCAGCATTTTCTAGAGATACTGCGGAGAAAGTACATGAGCATGTTGAGAGGGTTTTTGTGTATAGAAGGGAGTTGGAAAGATTAAGTAACAAAGATTTAGATGGTGATAGTTTGGACGCTATGTTAGTACAGAAACGGTTCTTTCCTTGTCGTAAATCGATAAATGAGGAAACATGAATTTGTACAAAAGATGCGATTAGGTGGATCGCAGACACGCCGATAACTCCTGTTGAAGTATATGACACATATAGTCAGTATACGCCAGAAATGCAGAGGAAAGTGATACAGGTAATGGTAGAGTACCTACAGGATGAATGCGTAAAAAGAAAGATTTGTTGTCCCGCAGAGTTATTGAGTATTTATAAACTTTTTTGTTTGACACTTCTTCAGCTGCTTTAGCGCTCGATCTAGCTCTGTTGCTTAGTAAGCGTTTGGAGTTGCCTACTTCTCAGTTGCCTATGAGAGAGGTTCCTCCGACATTTGTCCCAAAGGTTGAGATTTCCCCTGATCCTGCAGCAAGTACACCTGCTCAAGATATTCCTGCACATTATGTGTCACAGTTCGTTCACGTCCGGTTCTCGAGACAGGAAGTGAACACCATCAAACAATCTATTCCCGATATTAGGAAGAAACCGACAGGGTTCTACAAAGAAATAGAGTCTGTCTTGCAATCATCAGTATTCACCTTAAGTGTTATTGATTTGTTATTTCCTGTACTCCTGCCTGTTGACTTGTGGAAGCAGATTAGGACTGTAGATGATGTACCAGGATTAGGAGATTCATGGGATAATATGGCTAGACTCGATAGAGAAAGGCCAGCTGGCGAGACACCGCCACAGGTAATACTAAGTTTGCCTGATAGAATAGATACAAAGTTGAAAGCTACAATTCCTGAAAGAAGAATTATTTGGGACAAGCTTACTGCCTGTGTCCAAGGGAAGTCTGAGGGTGCTACCGAGTTCTTTAATCGGTTCGAACAAGTATTTTCAGATTACAGTGGGCAACACTTAAGCACAGAGTCTGGGAAACGACTATTTGTGGACAAATTTGTGCGTGGATTGCTGCCTGATATCCAGTCACAAATGATGTCCTCAGAGAGCGCTTGGCAATCGAAGTCTCAGTCAGAAGTACTGCATAAGGCTCAGTACTATGAGAATCATGTCAATAACATACAGGAAAACGTTGAAAAGAGAAAAGGTGACTTAAAGACAAAAGTATTATTGCAGCAAGTTGTTAGAGTCCCTAGAGGGGGTAATTCGCAATTTAGGGGTCAGTACGTTCCACAGGGAAATGCGCTATTGGGTCCTGTAAACATAAACCAGTGTGCTTATTGTAGACAAGAGGGTCATTGGCGTGCACAATGCCCGATCCTCCAGCAGAGGTCGAATAATGCATTTGGGAACATGGGTAGACGATCCAGAGGCCGCCCAGGTGAAGGGGGTCCTGGTAGAAGTCAGTTTTCACAGGATTCACAGCAACCTTTTTCACAGGACAATCAGGCACCAAGTGTGGATAATAGAAACATTTTTGATCATTCTTCTGCCGCTTACCTCTCTGAAGAACTTCCTTTCGACGACATTCTGTTTCGCTACGATTGCCCGAAGCAGGGTTTGGAACCAACGCCTATTCCCGTTAATCAGAAAGGTCCCTACGTTGAGATGATAGTGGGAAATAGGAAGCATGTATTCTTGATAGATACCGGGGCACAGAAGTGTTCCATTGACCATTCACGGGTTCCAAACATTCCACTGTCAGGGCAAACCAATGTTTCTGTATGGTTTTCTGGCACACCAGTTGTCTGTCTGGTTTCTTTGCTGGGAGCCTATTTCTTTGGGTCCATTTACAGACCACTGCCCATTCCTTTTGACGATGAATTGTGGAGAGAATTTGTTGGGGTTTAATCTGTTGAAGGAATTAAATGCAGTAATTAATTGTTCTTCTGATGGAGTGCGTTTAACGATTTCACCACAGCAACTTTCTGTCTCTCAATTCTTGACCAGACCTTTGCCGCTGGCATTTAGTGATGTTCCGGAGTGTTTGTGGGCAATTGACGACAATGATGTCGTTGTTTTTACAAATTGAGCCTGTTAAGATTATTTTTAAACATGGAGTGAAGTTGCCACGTATTCCCCAGTATAAGATCTCGGTCGATGGTGAGCAAGCTTTGAAATGCATTGTCTCCAATTTTGTAAATCGAGGGGTGATTGAGGAAATTGCAGGTAGTTTGTGCAATAGTCCGATTTTGCCCGTGTACAAAAAAGGCGATAATGCAATTCCTTTCCATTTCATTATTGATTTACGTGCCATTAATAAGATCGTTGCTCCACAATTTCCTATTGTACCTGACGTGACTACAATATTAACCATGATTGCAGCTTCAGCTACTCACTTTAGTGTGGTGGATCTAAAGAACGCCTTCTTTAGTATCCCTATTCATAAAGACAGTAGATACTTGTTCGCGTTCACCTTAGGGAAAGTCCTAGCATCTACAGAAGGGCTTTGAAAGAGCAGCTCGATACACTCGAGTTGCCCACTACTTGTACACTGCTTCAGTATGTAGATGATCTTCTCTTAGCTGCTGACTCAGACAGTGCTTGTAAGGAGGGCACCATGTTGTTGCTTACCCACCTAGCACAATATGGACACAAAGCTTTGCTTAAAAAATGTCAATATTGTAGACAGGAGGTCGCCTATTTAGGCTATCTCCTGTCAAAGGAGGGAAGAAGGTTGATGCGTGAATGGATAAAAATCATATCTAGCATGTCTGTCCCAAATACACAGATATAAGTCAGAGCCTTGATATGAATGGCTTCTTACTGTAGGCAGTGGATCCCGAATTTCTCCTTAGTGATTAAACCAATGTTGGCTCTGACGAAGAAGGGCATTTCTTCGCCATTGCGTGGAACTTGGAACACCAGCTAGCATTTGATCTGCTCAAGTCTGCATTGTGCTCTGTGCTCGGCACCAGTTTTGGGCATACCAAACTATGAAAAGGCCTTTGTGTTGTATGTGCATGAATGTGATGGATGTGCTTTGGCTGTATTAACGCAGGAACACGGAAGGAAGAATAGGCTGTGCGGCTACTTTTCTTCCGTCCTTGATCCTGTAGCAAGCGCTTTGCCAAGATGTTTGAGAGCTGTCGCTGCTGCTGCTGCGTCCGTAAAACAGAGCAAGGGAATGGTCCTAGGCCATGCTTTAACCCTGATGGTACCTCACTCTGTAGATGTTCTATTAAACAGAACACAAACACAACACCTCACCTCCGCACGATTAACGAGATATGAACTGATCTTGTTTGCACCGCACATCCATATAAAGAGGTGTTGTGTCCTTAATCCGACTGAACTTTTACCTTTCCCGCAAGGTACTGCTTGCAGTGACGAAGAGTCGCATGACTGCCTTTACACCACAGAGCAAGAGACAAAAGGCAGAATTGATCTAAAAGATATTCCTTTGAATAATCCACAAGGAGAGCTGTTTTGTGATGGCTCCTGTTTTCGACTCCCAGTTGGTACATCCACAGCTGCTTATGCAATCACCACATTGAGCACGGTCGTGGAGACCAAAAGAATCACGCATAGCTCCGCACAGGCCGCAGAGATTACAGCATGGACCCGTGCTTGTGAACTTTCTGAAGGGCTTATCATAAACGTATATACTGACAGTCAGTATGCCTTTGGGGTGGTTCACAACTTCGATAGACTTTGGGCGGAAAGAGGTTTCTTGACCTCACATGGCACTAAAATCCAGCATGGCTCCTTGATAGTACGGTTACTCTCAGCACTTGCACTCCCTACTCAGCTAGCGATTATATAATGTGCAGCGCATCAGAAGATTGTAGATAATGTAGGAAAAGGGAACACTTTTGCTGACCAGATAGCCAAACAGACTGCTACTGATCTCTCTTCAGATTCAGAAATGTATACTTCAAGGGAAGCCACAAATGCCTGTACTTTGGATGAGGGTATTGAATCCGTAAAAAACATTCACGCTGATGCCACGTTAGAGGAATCTAAGAAATGGGCTGAGGGTTTGGCAAAATTGGATGATGACGGGTGTTGGGTGGACAAAGTTGAAGCTAAACGGTTACTGCCTGATGCATATATTATGATGATGGTTGTCATGGCTCATGGTCCCACCCATATTTGTGCTCGTAAGGTCACTAAAAGGTTGCAACACTTGTGGGTAAATGATAAAATCCCTAAGGTAGCTGAGCATTTCGTTCAATGGTGTATGATTTGTCTGCAACATAATGTGGGAAAGGGCACATCAACTCCTAGGGGTAGTTTTGGCCCACCTTCAGTCCCCTTTGAAGTAATCCATTTTGACTTCATTGAAATGGAGCGTTGTAACAACTTTAAATAAGTACTAGTTGTTATCTGTTCCTTTAGCAAATGGGTCGAAGCTTTTCCTGTCAATGATGCCACCGCTATGACCACTGCGAAGACCATGCTGAAGGAATATTTTCCAAGATTTGGTTTGCCAAGAGTCATCTGGTTGGACAATGGTCCACATTTTATCACTGCTGTAATTC
The DNA here is from genome assembly GCF_040938575.1 of Ambystoma mexicanum. Classification (NCBI taxonomy): domain Eukaryota; kingdom Metazoa; phylum Chordata; class Amphibia; order Caudata; family Ambystomatidae; genus Ambystoma; species Ambystoma mexicanum. Next base: position 975,170,250 of record NC_090922.1, read on the forward strand.
TGCAGATATGCGTGGGATTACAGATCGATAAATGGTTCCATTCGGCCAGACACGCACATAGTGCTGGACTAGTAGAAAGACGCAACGGCATCATTAAGAACAAGCTCGCTAAGACGTGCGCCGGCACCAAACTGAAATGGCCGGATGCCTTATCGATCGTGTTATTGTCCATGAGGACGACCCCTCAAAATAAGACTGGGCTCACTCCCTTTGAGGTGGTCATGTGTAGGCCAGCTAACATTTGGAATATACCAAAACCTCATTCTTTACGAGAGGTCGAAAATGTATTTCTTTATGTTTACTGTGGCCAGTTAACTAAAAGTCTGTATTTTATTTATCACCAGGTGCGAGGGGCTTTACCTGTGAGGTACGAGGGCCGGGAGACTGGATCCTCACAAAATCATTTGAGCGGTCCTCTTGCCTCGCACCTCGTTGGTGGGGCCCCCATCAGGTCCTCCTGGTCACACAGACGGCGGTGCTGGTGGCAGGCAAGAAGCATTGGATCCATGCGTCTCATATCAAGAGAATTCCCTACCCTTTACCACACGCTACAGAAGATACAGAACCCTCACTAATGCTATAACCAATGATCACATAGCAGCAACCAGCATTGAGAGTGTGTCGGAGACTCTCCATGAGCCCTGGGGAAAAAGCCACTTCATCGCCACACTCTCCAACAGTTCGGTCTTCAAAATGTACTCCGAATCTTGTATCTGATCTCGCTTTGCATTCGTTGCTTCCATCAGTGAGTGACGACACGTTGTTCACAGATCAATCAGTACCAGGGATCACAAGGTACGATTTGCATCCGAGGAAGTAGACTTACTGCACGGTTTGGCTGTGCCATCAAGGAAAATCATCAAAGGGCTTGCCTTTTTGGCCCGATCATTTGTATATAAGGGGATTCTGTTGGCTAGGGTTTGTGAAAGGACTAAGAAGACGCTCGGTCTGGAGATCGCCAGCAAATAAACTTTGGTATAGTCGTTTGAAGAACACAATGCCTGCAACCGCTCCCACTCGTATGGAACAGATAAGAGACTGTGTGACCAGCCACGAAAATGAACAATCGAATGCGTGGGCCCCGAAAACATATTGTTTCCTTGTGATAATGTTAACTGGTTTTGCAATAGTAATTGCCTTAGGATTCTGATATCTACAAGAAGTACATCCGCTTGAAAATATGTTACCCACTGAAAATGTACCTACTGTTTCTACTTTTTTCGTGCATCTGCACACTTAATCTCCCAGAGACTCTCAGCACAGACAGAGTTACCACAATAACACTCTATTACTCATTATGAATGCTACACATGCCATTTTTAACAAATCCAATTGTTCGGTCTGTTTGCATTTACCACAATACGGGGATAAGCGGCTGGGTTGGTATATTCATCCTTTACCTTTGACAACTGCTTGTTATGCTTCTATTAGAGCACTATTCTTTGGTCGATGGAATGATAGCGTTTCAGGGAACTTTGATGGAACTAACCTGAATGATTTTGAAAAACCTGTTCTAACGCCCCTGGGATGCTCACTCTTTGCGAATAGGAGCAAGCATAATGTTTCTTCTATTAGACCTTCTGACAGACGTCCCGTCCTTTTCAATCTTTGATCTCTTTCAAAATGGCTCCTATAGGCAATAGGGATGCCACACCACCTTCTTATACTGTCAACCACAGCCCCGATTCAGTTTCTTTCTGCATACAGAGGAATGGTACTCAGTCAATGGGTGATTTTAAGGGTTGTGCCAATGTTGCGAATTTGACTAGTGAGGACCGACCTTTGCATGTAGGCGAACCTGTCTACTTTGTTTGCGGTAATGTAGCATTTGAATGGTTCCCCAGAGATTGGCAGGGAACCTGTTATTTAGGGATTCTGTTACCCGGGGTATTCATTGCTAGCACTGTAGAAATTTCAAAGGCTCGTCCACGGCGGGACGAGAATGGGAATATTTCAGCACAAATTCTGGGCGATGTAGCTAAATCTGTTGTGCTATTTTGGGGACAAATGCTGAACTCTGAAGATATCAGGAGACTAGCAAGAGTACTGGAGAAGACCATCAACTGGACCACTGACATACTCTATAATATGACGTTAGAACAGAAAGCAATAAGGTTAGTGGCACTTTAGAACCGGATGGCATTAGATGTCATCCTGGCTGAGCGTGGTGGGGTATGTAAAGTAGTGGGGTCCGCTTGCTGCGTTTTCGTGCCAGATTTCTCCCCAAATATCTTTAGGGCGATTCAGAATCTGCATGTTCTCAGTTCAGAAGTCCATGTTCGCGAGGGAAACTGGGATCTTAGTGCTTGGTTCTGGGACTCCCTACGATCTTGGGGATGGAAGCTACTTTCGGACTTGCTGATTATTTTAGGTATTCTGTTGTTTCTTTGTTGTTGTATACAGTGTCTTCCTGGTATGTGTTCGATGTTAGGAGGATGTTGTGCACAAGTGATGGATACGTTAGGGCACAAGTTATACGCCCCAGAGAAAATATCTAATGAATTCGTGCTGAAGGAAATCTCAGTATCTGACCTCATGGCAATTTATATCTCCGATAGTGATTCAGGATGTATGGACATTGAGACGTGGAGTTACTCATAAAGTGACTAGAAGTAGTTTAGCGCTTTGCTTAGGCCAAAAGGAGGGTTTGTTAAATGGGATATGATATTGTGCCTCCTTTATTCTAAATATTGGCCTAAGCCCATTCGCTCTGCGAAGAAATCCGCGTTGCAAAGTTCCGATCTTAGATCGATTTAGCCGCCATTTTAGGTCCATCCGCCATTTTGATTCTTACTCCAAAGTAGTTCAGTGTTCTAAAATGGTGGACAGTGTTTCCCACTTGTAACTGAGCCGTCCCGACATTTGTGCACAAGTTAATGCATAAACTGTCCTTTGGCTCTGAATGTTTGGGTCGAGTAAAGAGACCTTGTCCTACGCCTGACTTGTAGACAGAGGATTATCTGCTCCAACAAGTCTGATCCGCTGACATACATCAAATACAATGCTGTCTAAATACTGAACGTGGACACTTGTTGAACTACATTGTATAGGAAATGTACTAAGGCTTAATGTTAAACCTGAAGATACACTGTTGCCATTGTGACTTGTTGATGTACAAACTGATAATAATCCACATTCATATAGTTGGACAAACTAGAAGTGAACTCGGCACGGACCCTAGACAGAGTATTATTAACCTGTAGGGGGAATGGACATAATAATCAGAACTGTATAAAAAGTGTAAATGTTTAGACGTCCAGTACCTCCCACTTCTCACACCGAAAGGGCTGGTATTCACTGTGATGTACTGAAGGCCAGATAGCTATCTGATACTTTGTTTCTTGGTAAACTGTACAGTTATAGAATAAAGATCTGTGTATCTTTATAAGCCCATGTTTGGTGTATTTCCTTTTGGGGTACTCAACCTCGATATTTCCTTTTGCTTTTACAGGTCATGAAGCACTATATAAAACATGATAATGTTATTATTTCTAAAAAGGTAATAAACTTCCAAGTACCTGTAATACACATTAGGATAGGAATACACCGAGCAGTGCCACCGGCAGTCAATTGTTGCATCCCACAACACTCTGTAGTTCACAGGAACTTTTTTTGAAGGTACTCATTTCTGCTTATTAATAAGCCAGTTGCTAATCCAAAACATCATGGCAAGTATTGTTTTAAAGTGTATTATGGATGATGATGTTAAGGAGCTTATTTTCCATCGTGGTGTAATGTGAATGGAAGGCATAAAAACCTTGAGTAACACCACGCCACGTGTTTCGTCATTTGTACGGAGGAGAGAAGGAAAGCAGCTTGTGTTTCTGCCACCTTCCTTCCTCTCCATCATACAAATGATTTACCATTTACCCGAGCATGTATGTTCATGCCTGCGCAAATGCAGGAGATCCCTCTGGGCTCTGCCGGATTTATGCACCAGACAAAAGCAGGCAGACCCCGTAGGGATCTATTGTACAACTTGTATGCCATGCTTGCATGGCTGGCAGCATGTGTAATTCCAATGAAAGGATGCTGCCTAACATGCGTGCATGTCAGGCACTGTTTACCTGTAACTGGGAATGCTGCTTACGATGTGCACATGGTAAGCAGTGTTCACAAGTCAAATTAAACACTGGCCAACAAGCAAGCATTTCAGGCAGTGTGTAATTGTAATTGTATACGTTGCTGGCCATGTGTGCATTGCAAGCAGCCCGTACAATTAAAAGTAAACGCTATCTGGCATTCAAGCATGCCAGGAGCGTTTACTCACTTTGCACGGTGGAGTGCAAAAGTGCAGGGCAAAATGTGGCGTACACGTGTGTACACCACTTTTTGCCCTGCACATTTACACTCTGCTGTGAAATGATGAAAATTTGGCACGGAGGACCCTACTCCACCTGGGTGCAAACATACTAGGTCTTGCCATCTACTTTCTAAAAGGAGTAACATGACAAGACTTAAGAGGGCCGCTGTAGACTAAGGATGTGCAGGGTTCCTTCATGCCTGCCTATGTGCTGGACACTTATTATTAGGTTACTGACCCTATATATGTAGATGTGTGGTGACAACCCACTATTCATATGGGTTTAGTTAGACACATTGCAGTGGTATCTTCGTGAGGTTCAGTCACTCCAAATGACATGTTTACATCCGACCTCGATTTTAGAAGTAGAAAAGGAATTTGCTAAATAAATAAATATACTTATGCCAAGCATTAGCTTTTCTGTTTCTTGCCAGAAATTATATCTAGCTGTAACGATCGCTTGCACTTTAAGCATGGCTTTTATCAGTGGTGGTAACATCTCGAGGAGTGAACATATGAACTGCCTTTTCTGAAAGCAGAGAATTCTTAAGAACGATGAATGCATGGATTCGTGGACTTATTTGCGTGTAAAACTGTGATTTGCGTGCCATCCTGCCCACACATCCCCATTCGTCAAACAGTGATTTGCGGGCAGAATGGCGGGCAAACCCCCGTTTTGCACGCAAATAATTCCATGAATCTGGGTGGCATCCCCTCTCGCTTCTTGCTCCCTGCCTGCAAACTAGGATCACAGTGCTTGAGATCTTGTAATCTGCATGAGAAAAATCGATATGCTTACACAGATTCACTTCCACGAATCAGTGTATCTGGAGAATGTAGCCTTTCTTTCTCCCACTTAAGTGTAGCCTTAAAACACACAAATGGAGCAAACTTTCTTGTAAACTAACCTCATAAACATTGCACAAGTTGCAGACCACAAGGCATGGCAAACTAGAATGGCACACATAAAAAGAAGGTTGTTTGCGTGTGGGTCTTATGGCTAGAACTGGTCAGATATTATTAGGCGCACTTAGCAGAGATAATGAGCTCGCTCCGAAGATCTATGTCAAACCCGCGCACATCAATCCTGCTTGAGAAATAGTAGGTGCATATGTCCTTGATTTTCGTTGAGTCTGGCTCTTTTGCTATCTGTGTTTCTATATTAATTGCTTGCTTGGGGATATGATCTAAAAGTAAACACATCCTTCCTTCTTTGATGGTTTAAACCCACGCCAGTAATTTGGTTCTGGAACCAGCACTGCAAATGAAGACGTGATGTCTTCTGTCATCTGTGCACTGTAATCCACAAGGGATTTCACTTACTGTAGGCTTAGACCCAAAGCCATTAGAAGAAAAAAAGTTATGTCTTTATAAAATAAAAACCTCATATGTCACATCAGCTGTAATGGGAATGATATTTTGTAGAGCAATTCTAATGATAGATCGTTTTTTTAAAATTAATGGTCATAAATAACAGTGATCATTTTTCAGTGATGTTTATGAAGATGGTCCATTGAATTAATCATACATATCTCACATACTAACTATGTAATCAGCAAGAAATACAATGTTTTTAAATGAAAACAAAATAACACGAAGAAGCCTGTGGCAGAAATAATCATATGACGTATGATGACTTAATAGGTTCGCAATGATTTATGATACGTTGTACCTTCCATCATTGAGTAAATGAGCCTTGAAACTGACTAATGTTTCTCTTCATGTTGTTTGTTCGAAACAGCTATAACTTCCCCTGGGGAGTCATATGTCTGCGTTAAATTGTGAACTACACCTTAACTCTTTTGTACATTATAATGTCATCTTAATTACATTAGACTGGCTAGAATCTCATGAGAATACTCTTAACAAACTCCATTCCAAAGTCCCTCGGCTTTTTCTTCAAGCTATCACCAAAAACATTTAACCTTTCACGGGTTTTTTTTTTTTTTTACTGGTCACCTCTGCCCATTATAAAACATGTGCACATAGGATCTGCGACATTTGCACATGTGTAAAGAATGTTTTATTCATGCCCATTCATCTTAGATCCTACGTACATATATTTGCGACGTACGGGTACTTGCCCTCATTCCAAAAGTGCAAACAACACATGTGCACGTGAAAATGTATTATAATGCTGCACAAACAGCCTGATAGCTGAAAAGGGTACTGCGCGAAAGGATTGTGCACATGGACTAATACCTTTTGCACCTGAGCAATTGCATTAGTACTAGTGCAAACGCTGGTTGCACATGCGCACAAAGCATTTGCTCTCACTGGTGTGGCTTTTAATGTACACATACGTCTTCGTTTTAAGGTTCTCTTTTCAGATGGGCATAAATGGTTTATAACACACATTTTTTCGATAAAGTATTATTGAAGCTTAAGGAAGATTTGATTCTATTACGGTTTGAAAACAAATTATGTGTCAAAGTGTTTAGATTGCTCCATAGACCGTCATACAAACCACACTAGAGCTGATTAATAATTCCCGACGTCACAGCGAGCTGGGCGCCCTGTTCCCTCACTTGCAACGTCAAATTTCCCTGCACAATGTCTGCTTCAGGAGAGGGATTTGAATGCAGGAGGAAGTACTGGATATGGCAACACGGATCCGTTGCCTAGGGCACATCTGACATCTAAATACGTATTGATGCCTTTACATCAACTGCGTGAGGTGAGCTCAGCACACAACCCACTGGCCTGATTTACAAAGCGATTTCCAATGGGATTGTGCCATTGTAACACACTTGTGTACATTAGGCCCTATGTTGGGTCAGTGAATGAAATTGCACTGGTGGATCTGTTTCAAAGGCGAAAATTAAACCAAAGTACGGAAAGGCTCATGCTTTACATGAACATTTCTGTTTTGGGCAGAACAACAAAACCACATGTCCCTCAACTGTGGAGCCCAGATGTATTGAAATGAAGATAAAACGAACCAAAGCGCTTCACGTTTTAACCTGGGACGAGTTTGGGACTGTGACAGAACCTCATTGGCATTCCAAATTACTGCATTTTGCAGGTAGGCTGAATCGCAAAAGTGAAGCTTGCTGCACAGCGATTTTGTGCATGGACAGAATTGTGAAAAAACCCAACAGCACATTGCAGGTGTTATTGCCAGTTGTACATGTGCAGGGATCATGTAACAGAACAACTGATTTTTGTGAAGACCAAATATAAGAATTTCAGGAGACTGCAAGGTTGCAGAACTTGTTTTCATTTGTGTGCCTACTTTCTGCTCTTAATAGGAAGCTCTGGAATGTATCAAATTACACATAGGACCAGTATAAGCAGCAGACAAGCTAGGCAGTTGCCAGCAAAGGGCATCAAACAGTAGGATTGTCCCTCTTTGTGCATGAAATACCAAAGAGACACACACACATCTGAGCTATAGTAGCTGCACGATGCCCTCCTGAAAATAGGGTGTGCCCTGCTGTAACCCACAATACTTACATCTCTAGCAGTCATTCCTTACCTGGGTAGTGAAATCAGAGCTGTTGCTTATTGAAAACTGTTATCAGGCTGAATAGCAAATGGTCTGGGTCAAGTAAAAGCACAGAGGCCTGGAAGAAGAACGTATTGAAAGTTCTACACGGCAGGCACTCCAAAGCCGAAGTAGACATCATAAGGAGGAGCAGGAGGGAGACAGGGTGGGGAAAGGAGCCCCGTGCATGTTCAGCAACAAGGAGTCGAATGGTCTTTTCCATATAAACTCAGAATATGACAGTGAGGTGTGCTTGCGGAACATGTCTTCTTAAACATTTTCTTTCGCATTAACCATCTAACTGTTACAACGTTTTAAGGTGTGCTGAAAGGGCTCTGGGTACTGGCCCCACATTTGGTTTGTTGCATGAAGCCAAAATATATTTATTCATGCAATTTCAAAACTGCTGCAGGAATAAATTGACTTAATTTTTAGACACTGCTTGCAAGCAACAGTTGTTTGTAAATTCATGGGTGAATTCATAGTTCCACGCATTATCTAGCATTTCTTTCAAAGTTCAAAAGTAAAGCTGCTCAATCGATTTGCAATTTTCTGTGTAAACCTTCAAAGCAATGCTTCACTGTACTGGTCATGGCTTGCCCCTGTAGGCTAGTGTGTGTTTATTCAGCACATGCTATACAACTAAGATAAGCATCCTGGCTTAGAATATATGGATGTTGAAGCGCTCAACCTGTCACTTTTATATGGGTTGTCTGATGGTAAAATGCAGGTCCAACATTAAACACAAGGAAAAGTCTTGAACTGATTGAACATTTTTGAAGGTCATTGCAGAATACTGGTCATTTGATGATGAAGAAAGGTATGAGCCCAAACTAATTGAGGTCACATACAAGCAGGGCTGGAGCAACTGAAAGGCAAGTGGGGACGGCATTGAACATAGGGGACGCCAATATCTCTTTGCCTGCAGTGAATTTGCACTTCAAATAGCCATGTACGCTCCAGTAAAACTGCCCAGCAGTCTTAGCATCCACCCACCTAGGACAGCATGATATTGAAGAGAGGACATACTGGTCAGACTTGGGAGTGGTGCCTTTTCATGTTTGTTAATGGCCAAAACCCCTTTTAGAGAGGGAGACGGAGAATGATTGTGTGTATTTTGTGTGTGTGTGTGTGTGTCTGTGTGCCAAAAACACAGATGTGTGTATGCACTCAACTTCTTCATGTGATCCCTCCGCTCCGATACAGGACGTAAGAAGAGCAGCAAGGATTTGACATGGCAGAATGCAAAGAGCAGCCCATTCTTCAGCCAGCACATGGTAACTGGTAAGAGCTGCTGATTCCGGTAGAGCGTTAGGTGAAAGTCGATCTCTGTATGCATGGGAGCTGACAGGCTGCATAGAGCCAGAGTTCATACTGCGTCTGCTCTTTGGAAATATAACTTGCAGTAAAGCTGTCCATGGTGCGTCAGTTTGTCTGTGGGTGGATTTTGTCTTGTCCTTGCTCTGACCAGACTGTACCTGTACCACTTCAGTAGGAAACCCAGCACCGGCCTTGAACATGCTGTACCTGAACCAGCATGAAAGGGGAGCATGCAGTGGACCTGTTTGTGCTATGCATGTACTCATGTATGAGAAATGTTTACACAGGCCCTTGCAATCAGCTACTCCAGTGCTGTATTTGTGTATATTTATAATGGAATCTTACACTGCTGCTTGTAAGTGATTTCAATCTGGTACAAACCCAAGTCAAAGCCCAGCATGTAGTGCACAACTGAAACCCTTATTTATTTTTTGTCTATAAGTTCAATATTCTGAACGATATACCACTCATATCACACCCTTCTCCTGGAACCCCCAGTCACACTGAACCAGGAATCAGGCTGGTTGGCAAAGGTAAATATGTATTTAAAATGTAATCACAATCTGCTTTAATAGATAAACAACAATCACCAATGGGGTGACAGAATACTGAATACTATCCATAATACCCTAGGAATAAGTAATGACCAAGACAAATGCAGCACAGAAAATAATACTTTTGTGTTGGTTCAGGCCAGATAGCACTATGGTTAGAGGTTCCCCTGCAGCACACCTCAACCACCAATAGGCAATGTAAAAAAATAGGAGGAGAGAGCAGGTATTCAGGAATAGCACACATCAAACAGAATATCAGTACCAGCTTCCCTCCATAAAACACAAGAGAGAATTGACTTTTCAGCTGTCAGTATGGTTTTTACAATTGTCTTTAGAACTGACTGGGCAAAACACCAAATGTGGTCCAAAAATACTTAAATTGTTGTAAATTCCTACGGGAGCCGCTTTGAATAGGTGCAAACAATCAAAGACAATGATTTAGTCAGCACAAAACATTTGAAATCTTAAGGTCCAAGTCGGAAGCAGTTTAAAGCTCTTTTACACATGTAAACCTTTCACATTTCTAAAATTGCGGCAAACTTTTCCTTGCGCGAGATTCTCAATAATGGGAGAATCACACTGTTTTGAAATGCGCGAGAATGGAAAACAGAAATGCACTTTTGAAAATGACAAATGGGTTTGCTTACACTAGAGGATGACTATGAAAAAGCGAACACCACACAGGGATCTTACAGTGTCGTGATCAGTGCGACCCTCCTGCTAAGGAAACTTGACTTCTTCAGACGAGAAAAGGGTCAGCGCAAAGATAGTTCTAACAATACTGGTTCTGAGGGAAAGGTAGGATGGGTTTGAGATAGGTATAAGACAATGCAAAGATACTCCTAACAATACTAGTTCTGAATGAAAGATAGGATGGGTTTGAGGTAGGGAAGACAGCACATCAGGAACAGTACTGGAACAGCTAGGCCGGTTGTTGGATTTGCACAGGATCTGCCCTCCTAGTCTGCAGGTATTTGAATCAGCTGGATGGCGAGTTCCTCAGGCAAGCCTAGTGGTGGCAGGCCAGAGGATTTCAGGATATTGGTTCAAAAGGCCTTCTCACACCACACAGCACTTAACTAAGTGGAGAGAATACATTTGAGGGTTTGGGCCTTGCAGGAAATCAATAGTTCTCTATTGCTAGCAAGAGATTTGGCATCTGGATCTGGGAGAATATGAAAGCTGGATGTAGAATGCTGGATCAGAGTGCTTTGCCGGAATCAGGAAAGTGGCTTGATCAGTGAGTCCCTATGTGTTGTCAGCTGTATCTATTTATCCTTTAAAATGACATCACAAAAGGGGGTGTATAGGCCGGCTTAGCTAAGTTTACCCCTGTAGCTGGGATAGGACCACACTTCATCTCCACCTTGCAATAGGAGTGATTGGATCAAGGCTGGATGATGTCACATTTTATGATTTGCTTTACAGTCCACAGAGATCTCCCTTTAGCCACTGGTTTCAAAATAGGATTTGATACTAAATGTACATCTATACCTTGGTCACCTTTGTACAAATCACACACAAATATGTCATATTTTACGTAGCAGCTATTCCTCAAAACCCCGCAGCTGTGGGATCTTGTCTCATCTTTCTACAGAATTTTGCCCATTTCGCTATGAGCACAATTTCCAAATGTTATGCAAATTTCCACAAATGTGCATGTTTAACATAGGGATATGTGTGTAAATTTTCACAATTCTAACAGTAATACATTTTGCATAAAACCACATATATTGCCATTCCTGTCCAGAACATGTCATACAGTTCTACCGCCTCTTCACACGTGCAGCCAGAAATTAAATTGACAACTCTGTCCTTTTTATATTTTTCATCATTTTGAATAGCAAGTTATGTGTCTTTCAAAAAATTTTCTTTGTTCATGTTAAGCAGCAGAAGGTCTGCACCTTTTCTTCTCCCTGCAGTCCAGGGCATCCCCCTTCTTGTTTGTTCCTTCCAGAGGCCATTTATGACCCCCTTCACACTTCCAGTTTCCTGGGCTGAAGCTTTGTCATTGTTCCTTTGCTTTCTGTAGACAAGATTCTGGGAGGAAAACCTGCTTTTCCAGTTCTTGCAGCTTCAGCCATGCTAATTAGCTTCTTAAATCCAGCAAAAACCAAATTTGTTACATCAAACATAAATATGTTTCTTTTTTAAAGTATACTCATTACTCCTCTGACAGCTGTCATTCAGGTAGCCCCGTGTACTGCACTCAGATTTTGGCCTATGCCGTCAGTTTTCAGACAATCCAGTTTGTCTGAAGAATGTTTTACTCTTCACATTGGGACTTTGTATCTTCACAATGTTTTATTATATACATGAATTTTAGCACCAGGTAAGATTTTGAATGTTGAAAAGTGTTTTGTTATGGGCATTTTGGAGTTTTTGGCAACAAAGCAAATGTCATGTGTAGGCACATTTTTGGCTTTCACTTGCAAAGTGCTGCTTTTCTCTCTGCATTCTGTTTGCTGGTCATGGAGTCCACTGGCACATTTCTGCAGGGTGTGCTCTATTCCACCACACACGTACCATGGGTGGCAGGTTGTGCATCCCTCTTTTTGTGTGCTGAAGCACACAGTTTTTGTAGGTTTTTGTAGGTTTTTGTAGGTTTTTGTCGGTTTTGTAGGTTTTTGTAGGTTTTTGGCGCGCACAAGGGTTTTGCCACCATTGTTGCTGTTTCTTTCCCTATAACTGGCAGGGTGATGCCGCATAGCATAGCGGAGTGGGTCAATACATTCTACAGAGACCCCCCTCTCAACTTGGTTTTGACCACCCGTCAAGGGGAAGTCGGGAGATTGGGATGTTTCTTTTCTGTCCGTGTGGAGAAATTCAGCTGCTTCTCCCATCAGTACTGGAGGCGACCTGCTGTCCTTGCCAGTTCTGGTCAGTAGTATTGCTGGTTCTGGTTGGCTGTATTGCTGGTTCTGTTTGCGAGTATGGAGCGGCACTCCGTGCTCCTTGGGCCTTTCCTCCCGGTCCCCGATGGTCCTCCTTGGTAATCCTTTGGATGATTCTTTGTCCAGATGCTAGAAGATAGAACATAACATGGTTATGGATATTTTCCCACTACTGTATCCACACATCATCTGGGGATGTCAGCAGTGGGAAAGACACTTGCATTGGTTATAATTGGCAATATTCCCCATCTATGTTTACTACTGGTCTTAACACTCTTCTTGCACATACACGGTGAACATTTTGTGATTCTTCTATTTTTCCGGATTTTCCCCCTCTGGGTTTCCGGTTGGCTCCTCTATTTGCCGCAAAGTATGCCTGGGATGGCAACTCTTCAGCTGGTTTATGTGGACCCACTTGTCTTCCCCTTCAGCCAAACTGCCCTTGGGGATGCAGATTCTGTAGGTGACTGGTGAGATTCTGTCCACAATTTCAAAAGGGCCCCGCCAAGTTGGGAGGAATTTGCACTCTTTGGCTTGGTTAATTTGGAAATTGTACAAGTAGACCCGGTCTCCTACTTGATATGCTTTTTTAGTTGTCTTGAGATCATAGTGGGTCTTCATACTGTCTGCAGATCTCTCTATATTCCGCTGAGCAAAGGCAAAAGCATGTTGAAGGTGTTTTCTCAGATTCTCAACATACTCATGAGTTGTGGAGGCATTTATCAAGGTCTGCTCTGGGGTTCTGTAGAGCAGATGCTCGGGTAGCACCATCTTTCATCCAGCTCAATTGGAGACATTTTTATTGCAGAAGAAGGGGTAGATCTGATGGCCATCATGACAAGGGGTAATCGAATGTCCCGACTTGGCCCCGAATCTGCCATAAACTTTTTTAATATGCTCACAATAGTTTTATTGTACCTCTCAACTGCACCACTAGAGGACTACTGGGAGGCAATGTGTAGATTACCTTTGACCCCAAGGCTACCTCGATCTGACTCAATCCTTTGCAGTAGTCCAAAACGTGAGAAGATGTGATTGATCATAAGGGCAGCTGCTGTTTCTGCCTTGCAATTTGGGGCCGGGAGGCATTCCACCCATTTAGTGAACAAGCATGTTACAGTCAACATATATTCCCCCTAGAGGAGTGAATCACAGGCCCAATAAAATCGACTTGCAAATATGACCAAGGCAGTGTAATCCCCCTCTCTTGGAGGGGAGCACGATGTGTGAGTGATGTTGACTGAAATTGTGCACACACAAGACACCCCTTCAAGTACTGGTCGAGGTCCTGCCCCATGTGTGGCCAGTATGCAACCTCTTGCAAGATTTTAATATCTTATGAAACCCCCGATGACCGGCTGTGGCCGCATCATGGGCGTGACTTAGCATCAGGCTTCGGAATGAGGTGGGGACCACCCACTGGTCATGGCCAGATATGGATTTCCTTACCAACAAACCGCCTTGGATTCGGAACATTTTTGGACATTTCATCAACACTCTGAGGTCCTCTTTCCCAATGTAATTGGTATCCGTCAGGGGAAAATTCTCAGGGTCCTCAATGTCTTGATAAAACTTACCAATTATTGTATCCCCTTTTTGAGACATAATCAAATCAGCATTTGGGGTCTCCTTACTCTATGGTGCAGTTGAGAGTTCATTGTGAGCATTTGTCTGGGACCTAGTGATAGCAGTGACCTGGATTTCCCCCAATAGGGACTCAATCTCAAGTAGATCCCCTTGGATGGCTCTGGCTTTGGCCAGCTGATCAGCTAGATCATTTCCATTTTTGTCTGGACCCTCTTCCTCAGAATGACCCTTAATCTTTTTCCAGTAGATGGTCATCCAATTCGAGGTAACCAGATCATCAATATTTTGTATTAAGTTTCCGTGTTTTAAAGGTTTATTATTAGCACATAGCATGCCTCTGGTTTTCCAGTTAACCAGGTGCTCCACAAACCCGTTCTGTACATAATCTGAATCAGTGATTATGACCAGTTTGTGGAGTTGGTGTTGGACAGCAGTGGGGATAGCTTGATGCACAGCCATCAACTCTGCCACTTGACTACTTCGGGGACCAATTTTCTACCCAGCGGAGGGTTCTGGAGCATCATTCACGCATGCACTCCCCAGGCCGGCCACACGTTCCTTTTCCCCGTAGTTGTAAATATGGTAGGAGCACCCATCCACATAGACAGTGGGCATTCCCTCACACTTGTCTTCTTCATAGACTTTGTGTGGGGAATTAATGTATGCCTCCATGTTGTTCTTGATTTTAAGACTTTCGTCCTCGAGACAGTTTTCTCTGGCACAATCATGCAAGTCAGCCATACGTTGCGCGAGGGGACTCTTCTTGTTTTGCCGATATCTGACCTCCACAAGAAAGACTTGCATTGAGAGAATCCAGGAAGTAATTCGGGAATTACTCACATTTCCGGCCCGGATTCTGTCACTTTGAAGATATTGCAAAGGTTGGTGTGGAGTCTCTAAAATGATGTGTTTCCCCTGGATAAACCGGCAGTAATACTTCAATGCCCACACCGTTGCCAGGAGTGCCTTCTCACAATCGTCGATTTTTTCCTCCACAGAGGATAAAGTCTTACCCACATAGGAGATTACTTTATTGACCTTGTCATGCTTTTGATATAATACTGCAGTCAAGCATGTATTAGAGAACCCTGTCTCCAAGAAGAACTGCTTGTTTTTGACAGGGTAAGCTAGGCAAGGTGCTTGTGAGAGGCTTCTTTTGAGTTGCCTCACTGCCTCGGCTTGTTCTGGACCCCACTCCCACTTCAACAGATGGATCAGGGGTCTTGTGATCTCTGTGTAGTCCTCAATGAACTTCCTGCTGTAATGAGTTAGTCCAAGGAGGCTCCATAGTTCCCGCAGAGTTGTTTGGTCTTTTATTTTCTGGAGTGCTTCTACTTTCATTTCCTGGGGACAGAGACCTTCAGGAGTTATCTCATGCCCCAAGAAATTGACACGGGTTCTGCACCACTGTGACTTTTGAAAAGAGAGTTTTGCTCCAGCAACCCTCAACTGTGTCAGAACATAACATATCTCCGCTATGTGTTCCTCCACCGTTAAGCTTTTGATTAGAACATCATCTATATAGACCAGGTTGCCCCTTTCACCCATGTTGGGCATGGCCTTATGCAGAAAGATGTTAAATTCATTGCTGGAGTTGATGTATCCGAAGGGAGTCCGGGTCCAAGGGTACTGCTGCCCTCCAAAGGTAAATGCCAGCTTGTATTGGTCCTCCCTACTGACAGGTACAGTCCAGTACCCAATGGTCAGGTCAGTGGCAGTGTATACCTTTGACCACTGGATCTGAGCCAGTCCTTGTTCAATGTCGGGAAGAGGCCATCGGGAAGTATGGACCCATTTGTTGCGCTCCATTAGGTCAGCACAGAGTCTCCACTGGCCGTTTGGTTTCAAAATACCCAGCACCGGATTATTGAAGGTGCTGTGGACTGGACAAATTATCCCATGGGACTCAAGGTTCTTAATTATTTCAGTAAGGGACTCCATTGATGCGAGAGCAAGCAATATTACTTCACAAATACTGGCGTCATGCCAGGGTCTGTGGGAATTGTTGCTGTGTGATGTCGGTTCGACCACAGTCATGTGAGTCCACCGCAAAGAGATCTTGAAAATCTAAGAAAACTTGTTTACATTTTTGCCTTTGCTCCAGAGTCTCACAGGCATCAGCTAGGTTGACTCTCTCTTCAACCATCTGCCTGAAGCCCGGAAAGACTTCTGGTTTGGCTACCTCAGCGGCCTCCTCCAGCTGGGTGGAGAAGTCCCTGGTCAAAGTACACATTTGGAATGATGGCTTCAGGTGGGGAAGGTGTGTGGGAGGGAGGGACCAACAGACCCCTCTCTGCCGTCACTTCTCAGTACAAAACTCGGACCAAGTGCCACCAGTAGTGGGTACGCCCCTCGCCCTTATGTGATGTTAACTTTGGGTTACATTTGCGTAGATGGGACCACTGAGCAGGACACAGGGCATCCATTTTTGTACCCCCTTTCGACTCCATCTTGGTGACCAGGCCTCACTGCGATAGTACAAAATGTCTCTCTCCCTTTCCCCGCAGCAGCAGCTCAGAGCACATGGCCCCCACCCTTGTTCCCACTCTGACTGGAAAACTCTGCAGCTCCATTCTCACGCTGACGCCGGAGATGCTTGCAACAAATAATACATGTAACACATCTCTTTTCCTCTGAGATCACTGTCCTGCATGTGAACCAACATGAGCTAAGCACATAGCTCGTTCATCTCCACAAAAGTGTCCTTGTCCTCTTGCCCTCGCCAGTTAAAACGTATTGCCATTCTAACCCGGTGTCCCTGCAAGATATTCCTTTCATGTGCCAGACCGCTGACCATGCTATGAAGCCCACCCAACAGACCCCCAACTAACATTAGACCCCTGCTGCAGTATATCACGCCTAATACTAACAAATGCCACATACCTGAGATTCTTGTGAGACTAACCCCACAGTTCAATGAAAGTATTATAGTGGTCAAGAGCCTTAAACCTGTGACCTGTGTAACCCAAATGTTATAGATGATATAGACAACTGTGTGATGTGTATAGTAACATGATAAACTACTGAGGGTCTTTTGATCAACCATTATTTAGTACATGCATTATTTAGGATGTATTCATTAGCTTAGATAGATAGTGACCACCGTGTTTCACAGCAACCTGACCTTCACCCATCCGGAGCACAGATGTCTGACGTCAATCCTCCCGCCAACCAGGCAACCAACCTGGAAGAAGAGATGCCACGCACACCTGAGACAGTGTGCAACTGACCAATCCGGATTCGACATAGTATCCTATGTTAATTGCGTCACACTACTGTATAAAAATGTAATCTAATGATAATTTTTCAGATTGCTCTCAGAGATCTAGATAAACGTTTCCTTAAACTCTCGCAGCCTTCTCTTTCATGACTTATTCCCTGTCCAGGGAGTGTCTGTTTTATTCATTTTACACGGGTAAATCAGGGAGGGCACAAACAAAGGCAGTCCTTATGGACTTGAAAGATCACCTCATCCCTCCTGAAGTCACAGGTCACATCTTCCTTAAAATAAGGACAGGAAGAGTACACCAGGAAATTCCCCCCATGCTGGGTGAAGATCCTTTCTGGTGTTCTGTCATTTTCACTATCACTGTCAAAACAGTCCTTGGGGATTTGTCCTAGCAGTTCGTTACCTAAATCTATGGAAAAATGTCAGTCATCAACCGCCATTCCAATAATGGTGCCTGCGCCCAGAGTGAAACTCTTTAGGTCGCTGTTATCCACCTCTATTGAAATGGTGTTGTGTTCTATATTGACTAGTGGTGTTGGGTTTACCCCTAACCCTTGCTGTCGGAAATGAGCATTGAGATGAACATAGGCATCAGGATTTTTTATTTTCTGTCCTCTTTTAATTTTTACTTCAAGTGAGAATTGTTGGGTCCATTCTGGGATGATGACTTCCTCTCCAATCTGAATTTCAACTGCATTTGGCAGCAGTTGAGCTGACTGAAATGCTTTCTCTGGGTCATTAAAGTACATGGAATTACCTGCTAATAGGGACCAGGCTTTGAAGTGTATTAGGTCCAAACTAATGGCAAAGAGATTGAGAATGTCACTGCCTAAATAAAATGCAGCAGGGACATTTCGCACAACCCAGCAATTATGGACTACGCTCTTGTTGCCCATGGAAATTTAGAGCATACACCTGCTAGGCAGGAGATGTTTGGAATTGGCTGTTTCCAGGTCCATTTCCCATTTGTCTACCATTTAAATGTGGGAGTGGCTGGATCTTTTGGGAGTTTGCAGAACATGGCCTGGCTGATGAAGCTCTTACCGTTATTCACACATACTCGGGCAAGAACAGAGTCCTTCCCTTCATTTAACTGAATAGGGATGAACTGCTCTCCAATTTTTTGAATATCAGCTAAGCTTTGAGCTGATTTCTCATCATTTTGGACTATAGGAGTAGGATTTTCTGATTGTGAATTTGTATAGAATTTCAGAGTGTTCCCTTCCAGTGTGGAATGCCACCTTAGACTGGAAGCAAGGTTGATTTTCAGAAATAGAGAGGACTCCCCATCCCTAGTTTGTTGTCCTACTGCAATTACTGTCACGTCTGGGATTCGGTTATTTTGGAAATGGAATTCAATTTGGTCAGGTTTTTGTAGAACCATGTGGCATGTGCCATTTAAACTAACTTGGTTGACACTATGTTTTAATTTTATTGGTCGGTTAGTCTGGGTCGAGAGGACCTGTTTATACAATCTATAAGGGGAGGCAATCTATGCAGGATGTCATTCCCTAGTAAACTTGGTGTGCCCACTGGAGTCACAACTATGACCGGGTGCTTCACCTTGTGTCACCCAATTTTAATGTCCAAATCCGCAGTCCCCTCGACAGGAATTTCCTTCCCATCGAAGTCCTGAAGTTGTTTAGGAAGAGGTGTGAGAGAGATTTGGTATTTCTCTGCCCTTCCCGAATTCAGCTGATCAAAGGCCCTTTTTGACAGAAGGGTGGTTTGGGATCCAGTGTCCACTAGTGCCAAAAATGTACATTGCACCTGTATTCGGACCAGGGCATAAAATCTTCCCTCCTTCTCTTCAAGAGGCACTGATAATGCGCATTTTTGGCCGATTGGTAGGTTAATTTATTTGCTTTGAATTCTGATAAAGGGGTGATTTGGGCAGGATTTTGTTTGGGATCTTGGCAACCTGTAAGAAAAATGTGCCAATTGGATAGGGGGGGGGCTGGGCTCCCCTGGTTCTGATTCTGGGCTGCCCCCCCTTTTTGGAGGCAGTCACCAGAATTTGTTTGAACAAGGGGATTTTCTTGCTGGTCATGCTGGGGTTTGATGATGGGCGGTTTTAAATTGGCCCTCACATCTACCCAGACTTGATCAGAATCTCTTGGGACCCATGTTTCTTTGGGAGGCGTTCCCCCATCCCTGAAGGAGAAGATCCTTTCCAAGAATTCTCTGAGGACCCCTCTCCTTCAAATTGGAAGACTCACACCTCCTCCACAAAATTGGCCTTTTTAGGTTCTTTATTTTTCCCACCCACCCTCTGTTCCTTGGGTTGTAGATTTTCGAGGGCAGGAGTTTCTGGTTCTGGTTTCTGGGTTTCCAGGGGCTTTTCACAAGTGGAGAAGGAAGCTTCCTCTAAGGCTTTACACCCCCATTTCTCTTGTGCCTCCTCCCTGCGAACTGGTGTGTTGTCATGGTTCTTCCCCTGTCATTGTTCTGGAGCACCAGACCCTTGATTTGAGGAATTCTGAGTCACGATGTTCATTGGAGGGTTTTGCTGCACCCTCAACATTTGACCCAGATCCTGTGCCATGTTCTGGACCTGGCGCTCCAGTTGGGACACCTGCTCTGGCTGGTACGGGGTTCTCTGGTCTACCCTTGGTTGATCACGGGAAGGGTAACTGTCCCTTCTCCCATAATACCCCTGGTTGGGATAGTTTGGTACTCTTCCCCCCTTGGCATCCCCTCTCCTGGATTGGGCTGCCTGGGCTCAGGGAAGTGGGGAAAGAAGGGTTGTTTTGGGGGTTGAGGTTTGGTGGGTACCGGGGAAAGAAATTCAACCCGGCATTTGGGGGATTACTGCCCTCCTGGGGAAAGTGAGGAGGGAAGTTTCCTGGGTTGGCAGCTGCCTGGTTGGTTCCCCCTTGGGCTGTAGGAGTCCACACATAGCCCAGGATGGGTCTGTTGCCCTTGTAACGGGGGCTGATGTAGTCAGGGGAGTTAGGGGTCCCATTTGTGTGGTTACCTCCCTGACCCCCTGTTTGGGATTGGCCCGAGGGCTTTCTGGGTCTTGGGTTAGTAGGATTCTGTGCAGGAATTATTTTAGGCCCCCCATCTCTAGATCTAAAATGGGGGCAACCTTTACCTCCTCCACCTTAGCAGCACAGAGGTGTTGGTAGGTTTTAGGTTGTTATTGGCACTTTTATTCTCTACTGGTTTGTGTACTTCGTAAATGCGAGTTGCTTGTTCAATGACCCCATCTAGAGATCTTTTCACATGAAAGTACCTCACCAGCTGGGTCATTATGTATTTAGGGAGTGCATGAAAGAAGGTATTGACAAATTCCTGCTGTCTGTGCGCACCCTCCTGGTGGTCTGTGCAAAGGCACGTTTCAGTTCTTGGACAGATTCTTGTGGGGCCTGGTCTTTCCTACATTGCAGGTTGTAGGCTGCCTTGCAGGCCTCTTGAGGGTTTCTATGGATTGAAAAATGCTTTAAAATGGCCGCCTTATAGGTGGACCATCTTGAATGTTTCTGATCCTCCAGCCCCACAAAGGAGCTGGAGTATTCAGGTGAAAATGTCTACTTGAAATACTGAATCCAGCTTTGGCTGTCCTTCAGGTGGAAAGTCTCCATCATTTGCTTAAACAATTCGAGGTGCTCCCAAACTGAATATTTGGCATTTTTATGGTAGGGCTTTATGACGCTCCTAATAGCCTTGATTTGCTTCAGGGGATCTTTCAGTAAAGCTCTCTTAACTTTGTTGGCCTTTTTAGTTCTGGTCACCCTGGTCCACTCATCCTCTGACTCAGAGGCCCTGCTACCTGAGGGGCTGTCTGTTCCTCTACCCCCCCCCCAATGTCCTAGCTTGGAAGAGTTTTTTAAGATGCTCTTAGTGGGCCTATTTTCATGGAATTCCTCACCAAATTCGAGTGACTGATCTCTAGGTAGGTGACATTTTGGAGGATCCAGTTCTCTGATTCTCCCCGCACTGGAGTCTCCTGATCAGAGAAGCTGGCTCTAGCATTTGTGAATCTGTACATAGATGCCTGCCCATCCATTTCTGGGAGGCGTTGATCTATCAGTCCCATATTTCACATTGTGTTGAAGTCTACCATCCCCGTGGCCCTTGGTTCATATGAGCCAGTGGACATAGGGGTGGCAGAGTCCATGGAATTGAAGGGATTAAAGTCCCTGATACCAGGGTTCCTGAGGTTATGTTCAGGGGTTTCTCTCTCCCATATTACCTCATCTCTTTCAGGCCCTATTTCCTGATGACATGCCAATATCTGACCTTTTTGCTCCTCTATTAAGGCCTTATTGGTCTCTATGAGTTGTTCTTGCATGGCTATCTGTCTATGGAGCCTGTCATTCTTTTCACAGAGAGCCTCATTGTCTCTCTGTGCTTTCCTGCCTGATTTGGGAGTATTAGGACACTTTTTGCTATAGGAGACTCACCTCCTGAGTTTGTTCCTTAATGGTCTGATTATTTTCCAAGGCATCCTCCACCCGCCTGGTGTGCTCCAGTAGCTTTTTGTAATCCATTTTGATTTCACCAAGTTCCTGAAGGGCCAGGTGATTTTCTTCTAACTTTGTTTTTTAAATGGCTGACTTCCTGGCCTAAGGTGTCCCTTTCCTGAGTTAGAGTGCCCCTCTGTGCAGTCAGGTCGTCCCTCTGCTTTTTAAGTGCCCCAGCTTTGTGGCGCTCCTTATCAAACTCTGTTTGGGATTCTAGGTCTTTAATAATCAATTTATTATTTTCCTATTTTAATTGGTCTATCTGGTCTTGCAAGATGTTGAGCTGTTCTGCACACATAAACCATAAGTGTACCCTACCCCCTTGGTTCAATCTGATTTAATGTAAATTCTGGGGGAGCAAACAAACGACAATTTCTTTTCAAGAGTGCTATAAATTGTGCCAATTCACTAATGCTGGCATTTGTCCTCGTTTTAGTGAGATTCATCTGGTTTGAGAGAGAAAACAACAATCCTATATTTGACCTATAATCATTGAAGGATTAAAAATCATAAGTAAAGTACTCATTCGGAGAAGTAATTTAGTTCAACACATTTGTACATTTTCTAAAAAACTTTATATTGATTGCTTCAAGGTATAGTGCATGAATACACATAGCAGAGATCATTCAATTTCATGATTCATTGTGTAAAAAAATAAGAGAAACATAATGAAATTGATTCAAAACATTAGAACAACTTGACAAACACAAGCAAAAATTACAACAAGTGTGCGTCTAAATATAATCCAACGAAAAATACGGGGGGACATAAAACACACAACAAAACTAGGGGGAACTCAAACGGTAGTTGCCCCTGGGTGTATGGGAAATTCTTCTCTAGTTGAATTCCCTTGATTCCCTGTATGGATAGGTATGACTAAACTGATCCTTTGTCCATAGGGTTGGCTACATTTATTTTCTTTAGGCTTCAGTTTTGCCAATCCTGTGGGTCTTTGTGCGGTAAAAGAATTCTTTGCCAACGTGGTGCTGGGTGGGAATGTCCCAGCTATTCACGTTTCGGCGGTCTTGCAGCTCACGCATGCATCCGCCTTCATCAGGGCATATTATTTTGGGACCCTGTGTAGGTGTGGAAAAAACAAAAAATAAGGTTGAGGTACTCCCTCATATATCCTGTCAGAATAATACTGAAACTTAAACAAATATTTCTCTGCTCTAATGACAGTAGTTTTATCTGCCTTTGAGCTAATCCCAAGGTCTGGGTTGTAGAGTGGACTGGAGAGGCGAGACACCCCTTGTCTTCCTGTGGAGTTGCTGCTATGCCTAATGTAGGCACTAGTGGTCTGTAGTGAGATGTCGGTAATCTCTTCCTTGGTTCTGGTTCAGATTGGTGTGGATCTGTAGGGGACCAAGGGGGTAGCAAGAAAGAAGAAGACAGAGAAGAAAAAGAACAATGAAAGAGGAATGCTGGTCAACGCCTAGCGTAACACTGATTTCTGCGTGTAGGTAACTGGAATCCATTGTGCACATAAAGGACATACCTGTTCCCAAGTCAACAATTGTGCCCTTGTTCAGGGGTTGATCCGATATGCTGGCCGTTAAGGTCCGACAAGTGGCTCTAGCGCTGTGTATGCGTCTTGTGTGGGGGTTCTTGATTTTCCCGGGATTGATACTCGCATCTGCATAGGCCTGAGAGAATGGTATGTATGTATATGAAAATATATAAAAAAGTTTGTCAGCCGGTGGTTATCTGGCAAATAATATAGTAGCTGGCGGCAGTGCTTAAATGCGGGAGTGTGGGTCTCCTTGGCGCATACTACTACGGAAAGTATTCAGCTAATTACAAGTTGTGACCGGGCATAGTGAAACGGCGGGGTGACTAGGAGGACACGTACATCTGCCCCGTGAGTGTGTGCATCGCTTATTGCAGCAGAAGGACAACGCAGAACTCAGCGTGGAAGTGTTAGTCCCATGAGAGTGCTTTGTTACATGTTGCCTCTGTGTGTTTGTGCGCATAGAGACTGCCGCGGGCATATCACTTACTTGTTTTTCCGTGGCAGTAACTTGTTCGCGAGGGGAACGAAGCCTTTCCGTGTCTCTGTCTACGGCCGTCAGCTATGGTGTTGCTGAGCGGCTTGCGTTGTCATGTAAACGAAAGCCGCGTACGCGGCGTTCGTTGCCATGAGAGCTGGGAGCGCGTGTCTGATTGGGGCACGTGTTCCCGAAGGTCCTGGTGGCGAGAGGACTACAGTACTCATTGGGAGTTGTAGTCCAGGGCATTGTGAGAGCCTATGGCACTGTGATTGCTGCCTGGGAGCTAAGTGGTAGCTTTGATTATTGTGGTTGCCAAAGCGTCGTGGTTGACTCGCATCCTGCATATCCGAGGTAGCAGGTTACCTGAGGGAAGCAATAACGGTAGATGCAAGTATACCGGTGAGCGTGACACGTTAGAGCTCTATTGACTAGCTGTAAAGAGACTGAATGTGGAACCTACGGTTACGGGGAGAAAGGGAGGGGCTGGTATATGTGTCCTCTCCTATTGTAGGTGGGCAAGTAACTCGTGCCTTTGTGTGCAAGAATGTGTGTGTGGGAGCTAAATTTCCCTTTGAACTCTATGGCTATTAGCTAAGTGACCGGATGGAAGATTTCATTGAGTCCTTGGTGGTATGTATTTAAACGGTGTATCCACCGCGATTCCTTATGCAGTAGGCTATGTATAAGATCCGGTCCTCCTTTGACTTTTTCTAGAACCCACCACTTAATTTCATTGGGCGTATGTCTAGCCTCTAAGAAGTGTGGGACCAGTGGTGCTGTCAGTGTTTTGCACCTGATCTTAGATCTGTGCTCAGAGATTCTCAAATGGACAGATCTCATTGTCTGTCCGACATATTTAAGACCACATGGACATTTAATACAGTAAATCACTTGGGCACTTTTGCAGTTCATGAAATCCTTTAGAATCCAGTTCCTTTGTCCAATCTTGAAAGATCTCATTTTCATGGTAAAACGACAAGCCACACAGTTACCACATGGATAATGTCCCAGTATGAGTCGTAGTGTTCTCTGTCCTGTGCGGGATGGTTCAGCCTAAAATAGTGAGTGTGTAAGGTGTTCTTTCAGGTTTTCAGCCCTCTTATAGGCAAATCTGGGAGGTTCTTCCTCCGGGAGGTTTAGTTTGGCAATGTGCCAGTGTTTCTGCACTATTCTTTTGATTGCTGCAGTGTGTTTGCCATGTGTCACGGCACATGTGAGCCGGTCCTCTCCTTTGTTGAGTTCTTCCTCTCTTATTTGAATGAGCTGTTCTCTATTCATGTTCAAGGCTTTCTTCATGGATTGATTTAAAAGTCTTTTAGGATACCCCCTGTCTTTCAGTCTCACGGATAGGGTCTCTGCATGCGTTTGAAAGTCTTCTTTTTGTGTGCAGTTTCTGCGTATCCTTAAGAATTGACCATAGGGCAAGTTTTATTTAATGTGCATCGGGTGGTTGCTCATGTGGTGGAGAAGAGTATTCCTATCTGTACTTTTCCGGTGTAGATTGCAAATCAGTCTGCCAACGTGGTGTTGGATCGTGAGGTCAAGGAAAGTTATCTGGGATTTATTGTGTTCTATGGTGAACTGTATGTCGCTGTTACACGAGTTCAACCATCCCCAGAATTGTAAAAGTTGGTCCAATGGCCCTATCCAAATGAAGATCACATCGTCGATGTATCTATACCAATCGTGTATCTGTTCTTTCCATTGGTTCTGTTGGGAGAATACATGTTGTTCTTCGTACTTCGCCATTTACAAAATGGCCAGACTGGGAGCAAATGCTGCCCCCATTGCAGTGCCCTTAGTTTGAAGATATATTTGTTTGTCAAATGTAAAAAAGTTGCGCTGGAGGGCCAAAGACATCAGTTCAATAATAAAGTTTGTTGGGACCCTGTCTTGGGTAGGGTTGCTGGTGTAAGCCACTCCCTCATGCACTCTATAGCCTCTTCTTGTGGGATGTTGGAGTAAAGTGCTTTTATATCCATCGTTACCAGGTATTGGGTGTCAGGATCGAAGGGTAAGTTCTCGAATATGCTGATGGTATGTGCGGTGTCCCTCAGGTACGTATTTGTTTGGATGCTAAGTGGTTGCAGGAATTTATCCACAAACTTGCTCAATGGTTCTAATATCGATCCACACCCTGAGACTATCGGTCTCCCTGGTGGGTTGATTGAGTCCTTGTGTATCTTTGGTAGAGCTGTTCTGCACAGACTCTAATAAAAGTTAATTGCTGCACCAGCTTTTGTTGACTCTGTTGTAGGGAGTCCAACCTTTATTGACACTCTTTTTGCAGTGCCTGCACCTGTGCATCTTGCTCTGCATTCTTTTGCCGTGAGAGAGCCAGATCTTCTTGGAGTTTGGTGGCATACTGCCTAGCCTCTGTTTCAGATTCCTTGCTATCCTGGAGCCTTTGCTCTGCAGAGTCCAGATTGCTCTGGATTTTCTGCAGTGCTTCCCCTTGCCTCTTTGTAAAGTCTACATGGTCTGCGTACTTTTCCTGTATGACTCCTATGTGAAGGTAAATGTAGGCTGCTATTTTGGCAATTTTGCATTGCTACTCTTTTATTTTAGGGGTCATGTACAGCTCACTGAGTGCTTGATATAATGGACCCTTGTCCTGCCAGATTTTAAGGTTGATTTCAATGATTTCTTGTTTTATTCCCTGCAGCCATACCTGTTAGTCCTGTTCTAGCAATTCACCCTTGACAAAAAATGTGTGCAGTAGGTGTTCCCTTGCAATATTGATTTCCACTCGGGTCGCCATTCCGGAAATATTAATTCCCTTTTGGCTTATCTCAGGGTTAGTTCACTTTTGCAAACAGGCCAACTCCTTTGAGTATTTCTACTGAGGGGTGCTTATACAGTGTAACACAGTATGGTACCCAACAAGGTGTATGTACCCCATCAGCTAGCACGCTGTGTTAGACTGTTACGAGTGGTATGTCTAATTCAGGATCTCGCGACGAGCCCCCAAGCTGTAAGTGATTTCAATCCAACACACACCCAAGTCAAACCCCAGCATGTAGTGCACAAATGAAACTTATTTATTCTTTGTCTATAAGTTCAATATTCTGAACGATATACTACTCATATCACAACCTTCTCCTGGAACCCCCCCCCTCCCGGTTACTCTGAACCAGGAATCAGACTGGTTTGCAAAGGTAAATATTTATTTATGTATTTAAAATGTAATCACAATCTGTTTTAATAGATAAACAACAATCACCTTTGGGGTTACAGACTACTGAATAATATCTTTAATGCCCTAGGAATAAGTAATGAGCAAGACAAATGCAGCACAGAAAATAATACTTTTGTGTTGGCTTAGATCAGATAGAACTATGGTTAGAGGTTCCCCCTGTAACACCCGTCAACCCCCAATAGGCAATGTAAAGAGATAGCTAGAAAGAGCAGGTATTCAGGAATAGCACAAATCAAACAGAATATCAGTCCCACCTTTCCCCCATAAAACACAAGAGAAAAACAGAATTGACTTTTCATCTTTCAGAATGGCTTTTACAATTGTCTTTAGAATTGACTCAGCAAAACACCAAATGTGGTCCAGAAATACTTAAATTGTTGTACATTCCTATGGGAGCCACTTTCAATAGCTGCAAACAATCAAAGGCAATCATTTAGTCAGCAGAACACATTTGAAATCTTAAGGTCCAAGTCGGAAGCAGTTGAAGGCTCTTTTACACATGTAAACCTTTCAGATTTTTAAAATCGCGGCAAAGTTTTCCTTGCGCGAGATTCGCGATAACGGGAGAATCATACTGTTTTGAAATTCTATTGGGTTCTATGGATAGCTACAGATGTTAGATACAAGTAGGAGTTGACAATTCGTTTCTATCACAAAAACTGAGGGAGTTATAAAGGTTTTAGTAAAGGTCGTTTTGGTAAAATAGGCATGAGAATGGAAAACCAGTACCAGCTTCCCTCAATAAAACACAAGAGAGAATTGACTTTTCAGCTGTCAGTATGGTTTTTACAATTGTCTTTAGAACTGACTGGGCAAAACACCAAATGTGGTCCAAAAATACTTAAATTGTTGTAAATTCCTACGGGAGCCGCTTTGAATAGGTGCAAACAATCAAAGACAATGATTTAGTCAGCACAAAACATTTGAAATCTTAAGGTCCAAGTCGGAAGCAGTTTAAAGCTCTTTTACACATGTAAACCTTTCACATTTCTAAAATTGCGGCAAACTTTTCCTTGCGCGAGATTCTCAATAATGGGAGAATCACACTGTTTTGAAATGCGCGAGAATGGAAAACAGAAATGCACTTTTGAAAATGACTAATGGGTTTGCTTACACTAGAGGATGACTATGAAAAAGCGAATGCCACACAGGGATCTTACAGTCACGTGATCAGTGCGACCCTCCTGCTAAGGAAACTCGACTTCTTCAGATGAGAAAAGGGTCAGCGCAAAGATAGTTCTAACAATGCTGGTTCTGAGGGAAACATAGGATGGGTCTGAGATAAAGATAAGACAATGCTGGTTCTGAATGAAAGATAGGATGGGTTTGAGGTAGGGAAGACAGCACATTAGGCACGGTACTGGAACAGCTAGGCCGGTCGTCGGATTTGCACAGGATCTGCCTAATCTGTGGGTATTTGAATCAGCTGGATGGTGAGTTCATCAGGATAGCCTAGTGGTGGCAAGCCAGAGGATTTCAGGATACTGGTTCAAAAGGCCTTCTCTCACCACACAGCGCTTTACTGAGTGGAGAGAATACATTTGAAGATTTGGGCCTTGCTGTAAATCAATAGTTCTCTATTGCTGACAAGAGATTTGGCATCTGGATCTGGAAGAATATGAAAGCTGGATGTAGAATGCTGGATCAGGGTGCTTCGCCGGAATCAGGAAAGTGGCTGGATCAGTGAGTCCCTATGTGTTGTCAGCTGTCTCTATTTATCCTTTAAAATGACATCACAAAAGGGGGTGTATGGACTGGTTTAGCTAAGCTTGCTGGGGTAGGATCACACTTCATCTCCGCCTTGCAATTTGAGTGATTGGATCAAGGCTGGATAATGTCACATTTTATGATTTGCTTTACAGTCCTCAGAGACCTACCTTTAGCCACTGGTCTCAAAATCGGATTTGATACTAAATGTATATCTCTACATTGGTCACCTTTATATAATTCACACACATAGAGGCCATATTTTACGTAGCAGCTATTCATCAAAACCCTGCAGCGGTGGGATCTTGTCTCAACTTTCTACAGATGTTTTCCCTTTTCGCTATGAACACAATTTCCAAATTGTATGGAAAATTTCCACAAATGTGCGTGTTT
This sequence comes from Ambystoma mexicanum, assembly GCF_040938575.1. Taxonomy (NCBI): domain Eukaryota; kingdom Metazoa; phylum Chordata; class Amphibia; order Caudata; family Ambystomatidae; genus Ambystoma; species Ambystoma mexicanum. The sequence continues at coordinate 975,199,383 of NC_090922.1, forward strand.
AAAATAGGGATATGCATGTAAATTTTCACAATTCTAACCGTAATACATTTTGCATAAAACCACATATTTTGCCATTCCCATCCAGAACATGTCACACAGTTCTACCGCCTCTTCACATGTGCAGCCAGAAATTAAATTAACAACTCTGTCCTTTTTATATTTTTCACCATTTTGAATATTAAGTTATGCATCTTTTAAAATGTGTTCTTTGTTCATGTTTAGCAACAGATGTCCTGCCCCTTTTTGTCTCCCTGCAGTCCAGGGCATCCCCCTCCTTGTTTGTTCCTTCTAGAGGCCATTTACAACCCCGTTCACACTTCCAGTTTCCTGGGCTGAAGCATTGTCATTGTTCCTTTGCTTTCTGTAGACAAGATTCTGTTCTAACGCATTATTAACACCTCCCAGTGAGTTTCTGCTGAGAGGAAGGCCCTCCTTATGGGAGAAAAACATGCTTTTCCAGTTCTTGCAGCTTCAGCCAGGCTAATTAATTTCTTAAATCCAGCAAAAAACAAATTTGTTACATCAAACATAAATACATTTCTTTCTTGGCCTTAAAATCTGTGGGAAAAAACACAACTAAAATATGTACTCCTTTTTGGCAAAAATCCTTTTTATGTTTGCTAATCCAGCAGACTTTTAGTTTTAGGTCATTTTAAAGTTTCCTCATTACTCCTCTGACAGCTGTCATTCAGGTAGCCCTGGGTACCGCACCCAGATATTGGCCTATGCTGTCAGATTTCAGACAATCCAGTTTGTCTGAAGAATGTTTTGCTCTTCACATTGGGACTTTGTATGTTCACAATGTTTCATTAGATACATGAATTTCAGCACCAGGTAAGATTTTGAATATTGAGATGTTTTGTGTTATGGACATTTTGTAGTTTTTGGCAACAAAACAAATGTCATTTGTAGGCAGATTTTAGGGTTTCATTTGCAAAGTGCTGCTTTTCTCTCTGCACTGTGTTTGCTGGTCATGGAGTCCACTGGCACATTTCTGCAGGATGTGGTCTATTCCACCGCACATGTACCATGGGTGGCAGGTTGTGCATCCCTCTTTTTGTGTGCTGAAGCATACGTTTTCTGTAGATTTTTGTGGGTTTTTGGCACGCACAATGGCTTTGCCGCCATTGTTGCTGTTTCTTTCCCCATAACTGGCAGGGTGATGCCGCATAGCATAGCGGAGTGGGTCAATACATCCCACATGCTCACATGCTATACTAACACCCTTTTGCATGGGACTTGCACTGGCCCTGTCCATGTGGTACCTGCTTGTGAGGGAAGATTGGCTGAGCCCTACCCATGCTGTCCATGTAAACATTTGTAGTTTTTCCAGTTCAGCACTGACCCTGTCAATTCTATAGGTGCACCTGCTTGTGTGGGAAGCTTGCTTTGTGATTTAATGTGAAGAAACTTCCACTTGCCCATACTGAACTGTGTGTGAGAGTAGTTTGCACCTATCCTACGGATGCTGTACCTTCGTTGAGAATCTTGCACTAGAACTGTCCATGGTGTCTGCGTACTAGGTTGTTATGGAAGGTGAAGGTGACCCATGCACATAGTGAGTCTGGTAGTGGGGAAAGCTTCCTCTTTCCCTACCCATTCAGTACATGATAGATTTGTGCACTGGCTGATTCAGGTTTCACCTGTTTCCGGAAAGCTTTCACTGCCTATATCAGCATTTCCTCTACCTGTTCTGTTTGTGAGGTGAAGCCTGTGCTGGTCATGCCAATGTAGTATCTGCACATGCTGTATTTGTGAGGAAAGCTCATACCTTTGGAACAGTTTACACACTGGTGCCTACTTAGGATATGACTGTGTTAGGTGTTTAGAGGGGATGTTGGCATGGCTGCCTACTACACTGTGGAGAGATGAGGGTGAGTCCCACTTGCTCTATATAATTCTGTGATACTATTATTAAGATTCACATGGTACTGTGTCAAAGCATACCACTAAGGCCTAGGCAGCTAGGTATGAGACATTCCAAAACGAGAACTAGGAACACTTCCTAATTGGTGGTTAGCTCCTAAAGTGCTCTTCAAAAAAGCTGCATGTATTTACTACTGACTGTACTCTTTACAAGAAAGTAATCAAAAAAGAGACGTTCTATCACTGTTGTAAAAAAGTTCCAGATATTGAATCTTTTCAAAAGCAGTATGCATATCTAGATCATTGTCTTGGCAATGTGAGCCAATGCATTTCAGAAATATGTTCTGTCTACAGGGCTAAGCGACAAATATCTGGTTGCTTCTTAAAACAAGGATCTGGAAAATTATGGGGATAGAGTCACCATCTGGAGAAGATCCTGTACCTGTCACTGAGACGCGTGCTGCGCAGCAACGTGCAGGTTACCATACCTTTTTGGTGTGTGATAGTAGCTTGCAATGTTGGTGCCTATTTAATTTATATATTATTTTATTTAAACATGTATACAACACTGGGCCTATCCAGAGAGTCTCAGAGCACCTTACAAAGAACAAAAGAGAGGAGGTGAAAAAGAAATACCAATGTTTTCATTACAGGACAGGAAGGTTAGGATAGGAAAAGAATAGCAGGGGGTGGTCTAATTGGTTGTGTCCCTGTAGCAGATATAGTTGGCATGTGTGCCTTCTTAGAACATGTTATCGAAGAGTGGGGTGTCAAATGGGGCAGGCTGTTCCCTGTTCCCAGGGAGGTGGAGCCTAGCCCAGCGCCAACATCTCATGCAGCTGATGCTGCTTTAAAATTCCCTTCTTTATTGGACTGCAGAGCAGAGCGAGGCAGCAAGAGGCAGGCTGTTCCCTGTTCCCTGGGAAGCGGAGGTGGAGCCCAGCCTAGCACCAGCATCTGATGCAGCTGATTCTGCTTTAAAATTCACTTCTTTGCCAGACTGTGGAGCGGGGTGGCAAGTGGGGCAGGCTGTTCCCTGCTGTTACTTGCTGGCATACTGTTGGAAGCACTGGTGGCATGACCTATTGGACACAGACACAGATAGTGGCAGAGAGACTGGTCCTGCAATACCTGGTGAACCTTGTGGGTGTTTTGTTACCTGAAGCCCTATCAACCCGTTATTGAAACGTATCATTGGAAATCTAGCACATAAATTTGGTAAATGGTGCAGCTTCTATTTTTTTTAACTTTGCTCCCACAATCCATTTCAGCAAGTTGACCAACTGTTTTGCAGCAAAACTGAAGGATAGTTCTGATTCTGCTTTGTCATTTCTGTAAAGGTGTGGGTGCTTGTGAGGGGGGATTAAATTAACTTTGGGACAGAATTCTAATAATGGGTATTAGGACAAGGCAGAAGCAAGGTGGAATCCGTGTGCGGACCGAGTCACCAGCTAAGATGCTGGGCTGGGCTTATTCCTTGCGGTGCTCACCCAGACTATCTTGGTGCCATGACTGCCATTTCCCACGTGAACTCCCTCATAACACACCAGCACCCCTCCCCCGCCATGTAATACCAAACAGAAAATGTTGACTATTAGTCAGCAAATGCCACAGAAACCTTCCTCACCTGGTGCGGAAAAGAAGAATACACAGTCCCATAGCCCATAACACTCACAGGGAGGCCCATATACTGATAAATTAAATGAACCTGTTCTTGGATGCCAACCAGGAGGTGTGGAGTGTCAAATAAATCTAAGGATAAAGAGGTAAAGGACAACTTGCACATAAATGCCAGCAATGGAGTTGGCATTAGCAGCTACGTGCACTTGTCCCCCAGATAGCCCCATGGACTGTGAGGCAGTGGGCTTTCCAATGCCTGAGGGATTGCCTAGGGGTTTTCCCATTGCACAAGGTGTAGATCATTTATTCGCAGTGGATCCTGCGGGTGCAGGGAGTGACCATGCACTAATTCCAACTGCCATCCCAAAGGCCTTATTTCAGGAGGCCTTGCTCCTGAACAAGCTCCCGGCTATTAGCTTAGACCTCCCTGATCATCCCGATATGTTGTACATACCTGACCTCTCCTGTATTATACCTGGTGTGGGCAAAGATGAACACGTACAAATCATGGACTTCACAGCCCCGAATTGTGAAAATAGTTTTCCACAAAACTCTTTACAGGAGTCGGTGCTACTGGCCGGGAAACACCTTAAGGGAGATGCCAGAGATGACGTGACCACAATCATGTAAGACCCACTACCCGAACCTGACCTGAATTGGAACTCCCGATGCTGTTACTGCCCCTAGGCCCAGAAAGACTCATGACTTTTATGGAAGATGTGGAGAATGGGGAAAATCTAGGCAATATGGGCCCTCTCGTTAAACACTGTGCTGTTATTACTGCAAGCCACAACCCTATGGACACTTATTTAAATATGAAGGGGCTAGTCAAGCACAATGGTTCAGTTACACCCTCCCGCCCCCAGCCGATGTGCATATCCGGTATTGTGCTGTAAATCATGCTTAAAGGAGTCACCAGTGGCTACTAGATGTATTTGTAGCCTTGTTCTGACAGAGTTAGTAGACCTAAAGAGGCTACTTTTGTTGCTCCTAGATGCTCATGGAAGGGGTGGCTACAGCTTAGTCACATGCTAGAACGGATGAGGCCCTAAGGGCTCCAAAATCCCTGGTGGCACTAGATCCCCATAACATTATAAACAGGACTAGTACTGATGTGTGTGGTTGGGGCCCGGTACTGATCCTATAGAGAGTACACACAGTAACAGTGCACAGATGGTTATAGAGAACCAGGCAAAAATCCATCTAGGCCCTCTCCGCACCCCTCCTAGACCATTGTTTCATGTAGCACAATGCCCTCCACCGATATCTAGTTAGTGGGTAGATGGTGTTTCTAGTGTCAAACCAGTGGCTAACAAACAAGTTACCAAGAAAGTTTAAGTGGCATCTAACATTAACGCTCACTGTGGCCGCCCGTGGGCCTGCGGATCACTGTATGGGCACAGTATGACAAACAGCAAGTGTACAGGGGTCGCTTGGCAGGGGTAGTATTCTTGCACAAGTTCCCCAAGCTTCCCACTGACCACTTACACACCAGGGATCTTGGCTTTCATTATTAAATGCCGCCCCGCAAAATAGTGCAATCAAAATAGATCAATAGATCATACTTACCTGTGCCTTCTGGTGCTAATGCAGTGCCACTAGAGAAAAGGACCTTGGATAACCCCACCAGAACAATTTTACTTGTATTGCTGGCTGAGTCAAAGAGAAGTTAGTGGGGTTCTGAGACTGTTGATCAAAGGGAGGGACCAGGTACTTTCATAACTGGTTGTTTTGCACTTTGGAAGTATGTATATTCATTATTGTTTCATTTATTTATATGTGTGATGTACATTTATGGCCTCATGGATGAAATAAAGTTATTAACTGACTAATTGGTTATGTTCAGGGAAAGAGTTGCATTTTGAGTCTTCTGCAGAATATGATGATGGAGGATTTGGCACAGATGTGGGGTGGGAGAGCTTTCCAGTCTCTGTGTGCCCATTGGTTGAGGTGTGTCTTTTTGTGCATGTTAGCTTGCTGAGTGGAATGTGATTTTGATTGTCTTGTGTTTTTATAGGGGATAGGTTTCAGTTTATTGTGAAGGTAGGATGGGGTTTTAGGGTGGATGGCCTTATATATGATTCAGAGTCTTTCTAAAGCAATGACCTAGTTTATTGGTAGCTGGAAGAGGAGAGCTGATGCAATGTGTGTTTGGCTATGTGTAGTATGAGGAATAGGGCTGCTTTTTGTGTAGTTAGCATGGGGGAAACAGTATTGTTAGGGAGTCCAGTGAGGACATGATTTCCATAGTCCAGCCTGGTAAGAACTAGTGTCTGGACTGTAGTATGAAAGTTGTCAGGTGCACAGCTATTTCTTATTTTGTGTAGCTGTAGGGTTCGTGTTTTGCAGATAGAGTCTATGTGTTGTGAAGGTTAGGTGGGGTCTATGTTGATACCTTGGCACTTGATTGGTGTGAAGGGGGGTATGTGTTGGCTGTCTTTGGAGAGTATATTGAGAGTATATTGATCTAGGGGGTGAGATTGGGCTTGTTCCAGGAGTGGAGGGGCATATGAGGAAGCTTTCTGTTTTTAATGTACTAGTTGGTCATCCAGGTGGTGATGGTGGAGGGACATTGGAAGTATATTGTGGGTGTTCTTCATATGGTGAGAGCTGATGCTATTGTTGCTTAGAGTCTCTCCGAAGGATTCACGAAAAAGGGTGAAGAGGAGGGGAAATACAGAGATTCTTGCTGTACCCCATATGTGAATTTACATTAGAGGCACTAGTTCAGTGCACAATTGATGCCTTTGATGCTTCTCACTGGCATATGCCTGATTTATGTGTGGTTTTATACCACTTTTATACATGTGTTAAAAAATAATGATACTTGTAATAAAAGCCTATTTCATTTTACAATAACACATTTGTTTGTTCTTACCAATGCATCAACACTGACAAGGTTATCTAAGAGAAGAAATATGAAGCATAGCACAGTACATGGAAAATATTTTTGTCATCAGCTTTTGTCATTTACCATTGTTAAAAATAACCCTTTGTCCTAACTGATGGGAACCGCACAGGCAATCGTCCATCCTCCTCAGTTTTATACAGATACTTACACTGAACTATGAAGTCTCTGCGCTTTATCGGGAAAAAATCCCTCTCTGCTGGGGTTATCTGCAAAGAAGTGTTACAAACTCCACACTGCTTTTTGCACACCCGAAGGTCAGCCTCGGACCCCAGCTGCACTAAGGCCTGGGTAGCTCAGCGTTTCCCTCGCCTCTCTCTCTCTCCCTCTTCTTCTGACAGCCAGCATCAAAAAAGAACCCCACACCATTTCTGCTTCTTGTATTTATGCCTGAGCCCTGTCAATCAAAACTAAACCTATCCTATCACACCAGTATATTTCCAGAGCCATAGCACTTCTCTGTCCATTCACCCAGTGAGGGCATACATGTATCAACTTATTTCCTGCAGACACAATAGTTTTTCTGGATGGAAAAGACAGCTCATTCACTTTACAGCACGTTTACTTCCACAGAACGAAAAAACTGAATTTTCCATCTGTGCTCACTTGCATTTCAATGTTAACAGGAGTACACATTAGTTAATGGGATATTATTTAATAGGGACGGTCAGTTGATTAATCTGGGTTAGTTTCTTCAATGCAAGACTATACAGATGGCAATTCATATATAACATGAGTCATTTTCATAAGTGCCCAGAGCATCGTAAATCCGCTGTCTTTTGCATCCCTTTTACTGACACCATTGAAAGCCTAGTTCACTGACCCATGAACTCAATGTATTATTTTTTTATTTGCTGCCTTCACTTGCGCTAAACAAAGTGTTGTCTCTATTTTCCTTTTTCTATACTGACCCCAATGAAAGTACTGTCATTTTTAAATAATTTGCTGTTCCCATCTGCTCTCATTTTACTGGCTGGCTCCATTGGAATTCCTGCCATAGCATCTTACAAATTCTGGTATTCTTCTGTTTCATTTTAATTTAGATCAAATAAATATATTTTTCTTGGGGACAGCACACCGACTCACTGGAATCATAAGGATACACAGACTGAACTTTGAATATCCCTTTAGGCTGAGAATCCAGAGATTCTGGCAATTCACCCTGTGCACTTACATATCTCTCAGGGATGCTCCCAATCACTGTACTGTTGAAATCTGCAGTGTAATGTGATTTTTGTATTGCCATTCCTTACGCTGATTTTTCTTCTAAATAAATATCCTGACACCCTTTATTATCTACCATGATTTTAATGGGCCCATCCCCAATCTCCACCAGTGGTGTATATTCACATTCTAGTCTTTGCTGCCTCATGGATTCATCTATGCACACAAATGCATCAGCATCCTTCATCTGCTCTCCATATCTGTGTTTTAGTGGCATAGTGACTTGTCTGGTGAATGCTGGAATGGTAACATCCTTCTTCACCTGTAGCTCAATTGCATATGGCACCAGCTGCGCACAATGATAAGCCTGTTCTCCTGTCTTCAAACACAGGCACAGGTTCTCCTAGCCGGGACCACACTTTTTGATTAAGGAAGTCCAACACCATTCACATTGTGTGCATGATGTCATTTCCCAAATAAAAATCATTTTGTGTCCCATTCACCATCCACACATTGTGACAGATAGTTTTGGGTACATGGTAATTTTTAGCATGCATCATCCTACAATTCTTTCCCCTGAGTCTGGATCGTCCAACCCAAAAACTTTGGCTTTTAATCTTGAATTTTGGGATCTCCTCCCTTTCAATTATTCGCTGGACTAGTTTCTCATTATTGAAACTTCTTTCCTGTTCAAGTGCTATAGTGGCTTTTATCATTTCAGAATGACCATTAACATCAATATGGATCCAGGGCTGCCCATCTCTCATGTGTATTTCACAAAGTGTTGTAATATGCTTTTCTGTGGTTACCTCAGGGATAAAATTCTTCTTTTTGCACTTCTCTTCTTTTAAGTAAAAGCACAATGTATTTTCATCTATTTCTGTTTGCCATTTTTTTCTAGGATCCAAATAAATCTCTGTGGATTGCTTCTCTTTTTCTCTTAGCATTTCACTCTAACATATCCGTATGAAGGTGACACTAGGCACACAGCCATTTTGAAGATACACCTCCACTACATCATCTGATTTAACCACAGTGTGGCATTCTTTTATACTTTTTTGTGTGACATTACTTTTTTAGGCCTCAACAGCTTTTTGGCTAGGGGCAATAAAACCCCATTTACCCCATTAATGAAGGGCAACAACCTCTTCAGGCAATCTGTTCCCATCAAAAATGGAATTTCACTGAGAGATGTGATCACCACTGTCTCATCCTGTGTTTTCGTATCTTTATGTCAACCTTAGTGACACCTTCTATAGGTATCTCCTCACCATTGAAATTATGCACTGGGCCTTCATTTTGTTTCACTCTGATATGATTTTGTGGGGATCTCCCTTCATTGATACTTTTTACCAAATCGGTGGACATGATCGTGGCCTGTGCACCTGTGTCAATCATTAAAAAATGCATTGCACTTCTCATTCCACAGAGATAGGAGCATAATATCTGTCCTCAGCTTCCTCTAGTACATACAAAAAGTGTGAATTTCTGCTGATCTCAGGACTCACTTTTCTCAGGCCCTTTTCACTTTTTGGTAAGCACAGAGCCATATGGAATGGGATCCTTCCATCCTTTTTGCCCATCTTATTTCGGGAATCTTTGTCTATTTTTTCATGTTCAGCAGCCATCTCGAGTGTAGCCAATGTCCGCCCCTCTGCTCGGGGACCATCAGTGTTCACACTGCAGATTCCTGACTGAACAGGCCTATTGAAATCATGTGGTAGCATGTCATTTTCTTTCCCGGAATACTTATTTACATTTTGGGTGGTTCCTCTTCTCTTAGACTCTTGGAACATGTGTGGTTCACCCTCCTTTTTAGCACTCACTTTTTCTGTCTGTCTTTCATCGGCATTTTGACTATCAAGGGCGGATGTTATAACAAACAAACCTACCGCTTTATCAGGTGTTTTATCATGGCATGTGATGTCATTTTTGTATCTGTCTCTTTGCTCTTTTGGAATTTCTTGTTTATTTTCTCCTTTCTGTCTTTCATTTGCACAAACTTTGATAGTCTGATTCAACTCAAAATTAAACCAAACTTCCTTTTTAGGTGCATGTGCATGTTCTGCCTCATTCTCATTTGTGGTCATTTTCATTTTTAAATCGGCAAGCAATTCAGGAGCGTTACACAAAACTGGTTCGTGGGATTCTGGGCTATTAGTATTAGTCACTTGTTGTCAAAAAGCACCAGATTGCTTCTGCAACCTTCTGCTACCTCATTGTATGGCTGTTTTTGAACTGCAAAGAGTTTTCCTATTTGCTCAGACAACATTTTAACTTGGGCCTCAAGAGATTGAAATCTGTCCATTTTCCTAGAATCTTCTCTTTGCGACCGGCCTAGGCTGATACCGGTTACATTCAACTCAGTTGAATCTGTTCTGGTATATCTCAGGCGATTGATTTCTATTTTAGTTGATTCTTGGGTGTTAGGGAGCCCAGTGTGACCATTATTTGGTTGTGATACACTGGTGGTGGTGACTTATTATAGTTGCCCCGGGCATAGTTCATGTTTTGTTTTTCATTTTGTGGGAACCTTGCTCTATACTGTTTTCCATTTTCAATGACCTGATCTACATATCGTGGTCTCTGTTGATTGACATATACAATAGTATTGGGGTCAAATCTGCTTTGTGCACCCAATGTCTGGTATGGACCATTGTTTCTTGATTTTGTCTTTGATGGTTATTCATGCCTGATATATCGGGCCGGTATCCTACCCTAAGTCTGTCTCCCATATATCTCAGACTAATGTAATTTTATCTATTGCTCAGATCATGTGACTGAACATCGATGTTTGGGATGACATCCTCTGTGGCACGCCTCTTTGATCAGATGTCATACTATTTCTGACCTGGGTTTGGGCTGATTCAAGAGGCATTTTTACAGATTTTATCTCCATTACCGTTGGTGTGAAGTGTTTAGATTTTGATTGTGCCTCTTTATTTCTAACCCCCTCTTCACTCTGACAGTATATGACCTCAAACAGTTTAGCCCCGTGTTCTACAATCCACTCCAGTGACTTCTCATGATCAAATTCACAAATTAACTGTGATGTAATATCTTTTTGTAAGCCATAAAAATAGGCAGTTTTAAATTCAGCAGAGTTAGGGCTGAAAGGTACATAAAAGCGGGAGAATGCTCTTTTTAATTCTTGAAGAAATTGGCAAGGTGACCCATTTGGCTTCGCTGTCATGGTATACGCTGCCTTTTTTGCATCCTGCAATGACTGGTATGGTGAGAAGTGATGCCTAAACTCTTCCTCAAATTCTGCCCATGACATATTTTCTTGCTCATTTAGACCTCTGATAATGCTAGCAGAAGCAGCATCAAGAGTTAGGTGAAAGTACTATCTATATTGTTCCTTGGGTATTTGAAGACCTTTAAATATATCATGTACTGTTTCTAAGTGATTCTTTATGCAACAATCACCTCCCTTTTTGAATGGTTTAATCAAGGCCTTGATCGATTTCATTACTTTGATAGCACTACTTGGCGTTATATTTGGAGTAGCATTATTCTGTTGTTCATTCCTTCTCTCAGGTGGATAGGACTGATGGCAACCATCAGCGGGTGAGTCAAACCCCCCAAATGCATTGCAACCAGGCCTAGCCACCAGTGTAGCCACTGGTACATTGTTCCCTCGTGCAAAAGTGGGGCTAACCTCAATCCGATTGAATGTGGTGCCTTGTTGCTTTTAATGAGATTTGAAATTACATATTTGCTGCTCCAAATCTTCGCTCTTTTTATGAAGTCGGTCTGCTTCCTGACAAAGGTAAGAATTCTCATCACCCATCTTATTAATCACATCCTGCATTTCACTTATTTGCATTTGGCACTGATTACATTCCTTGTCCTTTTTGTCATTTTCCTGAAACATTTTAGCCATCTCTTGTTCAATAGCCTGAAACTCACTTTCTTTCTCCATCTTACCCTTTTGGAGTTGTTTGCGTCTCCAACATAATGTCCTCTTTATCTTGTCTGATGGTGCTTACCACCCCTTTCAGTTGTTTTAGCTCCTGCTCGCTCTCCTCAAATTGTTTCCTGCTCTAAGACAACTGTTTTTCTAATTCTCCACATTTAAATGTCATCTCTCTATTGCATGACTCTAATTCCGAGTACATGGAGGCAAAGCTATTTGCTCATGGGGTATGATGATCACAAAATGCTGCCTTGACACAACTGCATTTGTGGGGAAGTGCAGAAAGAGCCATTAAATAATATTTTCGAAGAAGGCAGCATAATTCACGCATGCCTTTTGAGATTATTTAGAGCTGCAGACAAACATGCTGAAAAAGACTGCTTAATAAGGCTGTGTGCCAAGATCTGGTTTCTTTTAAATCGGTCTTTAAGACTGCAGGAAAATGATTCTGGGATAATTAACAGATTACATATCAATTTGGATGAGGCTGATGAGCAGTTTAGTTTTAGAGAACACTGTTCCCTGCGTACATACACGTATTTGCAAAGAATGAATCGGGCTGTTGAGTGTCTTATCCTTCTAACTTCTGAAAGTTTGTCAAAGTGGATGTTGACAAACTGAATGTTGTTGTCACGTGGATATGTCTGGAAGCCAAAAACTGTGCCAAGTGCTCCATTAACTAAACCTTGCTCCACATCAAGGTTATGCTTTAGCATTACTGTACAGTTTAAACACAATGTTAACCACCTGTGTTCTAAGCTATTTAGTCATGCTGCGGCTTGTTGAGAGATAGGCACTGTCATACTGTGCACTTCCAATGTGTCTGTGGAGTTAATTTGCACTATTGGTTGCATTTCTTTTTTCAACATTGTTTCATTGAATTGTGCACAGCTTGCTAGGGTTGGCATTAAGGACAAACATATCACATTTCTGTGTGCTAATTGTTCCATGACATCAGTAGCAGATGTGCCATGCCCATATGTTGTTCTTGATCTAAAATGGCGCTGGTGCGCAATGCATTCTGGTAGCGCTCGGAGCCATGATGGATATTTACTTCATACCGCAGTGAAACGCTGCACACATTTTGCTGAGTGTTAGATTCACAGTGTTGAGAAAAACATGCTTTCCAAACCTGGTATGCGGTCAAGGACATTTCTGCTGGGAAAGCTAACGTTGTTATGGCTTGCTTCTGTTCTCCGTGGAGCATGTTTTTAGAGAAGGGAGGCACTGTGCTTCTTGGGGGGAGCTCTCGATTGACCCAGCTGGCAACCGACGGCTGTTCCTCAACTGCGCAAGTGCAATTTGCAGAATGTTCGAGAATTGACTCCCCATTGAGGAGTGTGTATATATGCGGATTCCCGGAGGTGGTCAGGTGAGACTTCAGCCGGAGAAAGGACACTTACGTCCGGCCCTCCTGTGAGCTGTGATGCTCTCGGCTTGGCTGTTCCTGGGGTCTTCTAGCCGCTTCTGGGCGAGATGAGGAATCCTGTTACGCTCACGGTGATGTATTTCCTTTTGACTTCTTTACTTCTTCTGTGATCTATGTCCATATTATTTTTGTGAGTTATTTCTATGTACTTTTAAGATTTTAATAAATAGCCGTAAAGAGCTGATTATCTTCTAAGAGTGCATGGCTGTGAGTTATTGTGTCTGTCTATGTTCAAAGTATTTGGTCTATAATTGCATTGATGATTTATGGTTGTTCCGTGCACTTTTGGGGGAGTCCAATGCCAACATGCCTTAGGATATATGGCTTCCAGAATATCATTGTTTTCCTTCCTTATTTATTGTTCATTTGCTAAAATGGATTTTATTATCTCGATATTTTGTCTCTTGTTTTCATAGTATTTTTGGAAAATTAACAATTTGTTAAGTGTTTTAATGTATGCATTATATTGTAAAGTTGAATTTATCAGCTATACCATTAGAAAAAAAAAGTAAATTAACTCCACCTATGTTGTAGGCAGCTAAACCTGTGGGGGCAATAACAAAAGCTGAAAGCTTGTTGTTTGTCAATTTTTGGAGGAACTTGCTAATAATTGTTATTAAGAATGTTTTACCTAAACCAGCTTCAACAGTTACATACTGGAGTACAGGTTTACAGTTTTGACAGCTACAAGTTTTAGTTTTGTGCTGCACACCATGTTCAATTTCTTTATATACTTCCAGGAAAATGCTACGCTGTTAATCATTCAGTTGTGATTTCAGTAGAGCAAAGTCTTCTTCTTCTTCTTTCTTCTTATTTACTACTTCAATCATGGCTAATTCTGCTTCATTCACTATGAGTTGATCTCCAATTGGTTATTAGCTTCCTGTAAAGTTAGTAGGAAAGGGTAGAGGAAAGGCTTGTGCTTCTACACTTTTTTCCCATATGATGATTGGAGATCCTTTGGCTTGCTGCATTTGATATGTTTCTAGTGCATCATCTATGCTGTCTTTGAAGTGCAGTGGGTGAATTGTATACTGGTCTAAAATATTGGATGCTGTAGTAGGATCTTCAAGTTCGGATTGGCCAGTTGAGGAGGAATCCTGAATTATTTTGGTGGTTTCTCTCAGGTTTTTTCTCAATGTTTATTTCTTTGTAGTAGTCATTGTTCTTTTTAAGATATTGCAGGGCTTCTCTAACTTTGTTTAAGTCTACTAGTTGTTGCCAATTTGTTTTTGTCTTTTTTTGGCACACCATTAACTAGGATAATCAAATATTGATTTATTGGCCGTTGCACTCCCAGAGCATCTACATTTTCTTTAAGATCTAATGGCAAATAAACTACTTTGCCACAAATGCCTTTCAGTAATTCAGAAGGATGCAACTTGGCTATTTTCGGTTGAAGGCTATTTTCGGTTGAATATCTCTTGAAATGGGTGTACTGTTTGGATTATAAAGGGCTGCATGAGGTGCCCCCCCTCCATTCGGGGTGGGGGGGAGAGGGCCACCACGAAACGTCGGACAGGCCTGCCAATGGATGGAGCAGTAGGGTTTGGGCACCCTGGGGGCAGATTGATATGATATAATATGGCATTTATAATGTGCCTATACACAAGTGTTTCAAGGCGCGACGAGGCAAGAGTGGAACAGAAGGAAGACAGACAATGATCCTACTAGGCCAGGTGTCATTCAGATCGTGCAAGTGCACGGGATGGGGGGAAGGTGTCATATATGCTGGGGAACAGGCAGGAGCAGGATGGGTTAGGGCCTGGCAGACTAAACATGCCTTGCAGGCATCCAAAACCCATTTCCCACACTCTTGAACTCAGGTGCGTTGCACAGTTAGCCTGGCCCCCTTTAGGGACTCTGATTGGCCCAGGCACACTTCTAGCACACTCAAGATGGCCCCAGAGGGACTTCCTGTGAATCCTGTGAATACCAAGGCACATTCTAGCCTCTGAGCGTGGTCGGCTACATAGGCCACGCCCAAAGGCAGACCCGTGCTTCGTGTTGCTACTGTGGCTTCGAGCAACATGCTTACCGCAATCCTCAAGTTGTTCCTTCCTCGATCTCGTCCGCACGCACGTCCTGGATCTCAGCATCTGAAAGAGAAAGACAGCACAAGAAAAGCAGAACCTGTCAGCGCCTCCTCAGCAATCCACCTCTTGAGCGAACGTGCGCGCAGTCAGTAGCATCACTTACCCGAATCTTGGAAAACCTTAAGGTAGCTTTCAGACTTCTTTCGCGTGCCTCCTTGGTCGGATCCTTTCCAAGAACCTCCGTGAACCACCTGTGAAGAAAGAAAGAACAGGATTAGAACTAGCAAGCGTATGGCCTCAGCGCGCAGAACTCACCTCATAGCAAGGGCTCTCTAAGACGCGCTGAATACCGAACCAGTGAAGTAACTGGAATCAGAATTTACCTACAAATATAACCGAACTAGTGACGCAACTGGAACAAGAACTAACTTAGCTGCACTCTGGAACTAGACCTTACCTGCAAACATATCTCGAGCCAGTGATGCAACTGGACACAGAACTTACCTGGAACTAGAATGTACCTGCAATATAACCCAAACCAATGAAGCAACTGGAACTAGAACTTACCTGCAACCAGGAACTAGAACATCAGCAAGCACCACAAACCTAACAGAGTTCCAAGGGTCTCAGAAATACAGCGCCCCTGCCTAGTTCAGGATGGAGAGCTCACCCAATCTATTCTAAAGGTGAGCCATATCCCTACACATCTATCACAGTGGACACACGGGAGGAGGGAAAGGCATATTTGGGCCATATCCAGGAAAACTGAGCAACTCACTTCTCTCTCAACAGATACCAGTAGTACCACTCCACTACTCCAGGGAAAGGGTCCGGAAGGCTTCATTGCTCCCGCGGAGAACCAAGTGAGTGTGACAGCAGGGGAGAGTGCAAGGTGAAGGGTGCGGGGACAGTGCAGTACATGGGGTAAAGAATAAATAACAAAGTAAATAAATTAAGGATACCCAGGAGGAGGACTGCTCATTGATCTCTTGCAATACTCGCAGGTTCATGCACTCATTCCATTAATCGTGTAAATAACTTTGTCATTTGCTTACAAGAGACATGGTTACGTGATCTCCCTCTCAGAGATGGATACACCACTTATTTAAATGCAGCTGGAAAAAATCTGACAGGTCGGCCTTTCTCTGGTCTGGTCACAATGCTAAAAAAAAACAGCGGATGGAAGGTAGAACAATCTGTAAACCCAAATCTATTTGTCCAAGCAACAACGCTGAAATGTTACATACAAGGACCTTTACTGAACAGACAGACCCTGATTATAAATGTCTATTGGAACCCTGCAAAGATCTTGTCTGAGACATTCACAAGTTTGGTCATGGTATTAGTTGATGAATGCATGATGGATTTTAACGATCATATGATATTATCTGTGGAGACTTCAACTACTCATGGGTCGAAGAAAATGGGTCAGTAAAAAAATTTGACTTGATGAAAGCAATACACAAACCAGATCGAGGCGAGAGTGGCAACGAGAAAGGAAGATTAGGAATTGTTTAATGCTGAATGGATCTACAAGAGGAGACATTCCTGCTGCACAAACATGGCACAGAAACCAGAGCCATAAGACCTTGGACTATGTATGGGCTTCCAGAAACCTACAATCAAAAATGGTTCAACTAACAACCATAGTTGCACACAATAGCGACCACGATGGGCTAAAACTAACCTTGCACATGCAACATAACAAAATATTCACCAAATGTTGAAATAAACCAAGGATTGAATAGACTATGGATCAGTGCTGGTCAAATCGGTTCACTGAATACAATGATGTTTTCTAATAAAACACCAATGATAGATGTGAACTATGCACAGGTTATTAGTCCAGTTTATGACAAATGGATTGGGGCACAAGAGAGGAGATTATACAAACAAGTACCCTTTCAGTGTGAAAGTTTGTGATGAGAAAAAGAAATACGTAAAGATATAAAATTGCTGAGACAAATCAGTTGAGTTAATCGTGACGTCGCAACCAAAAAAAGGGGCCAAAAATACTGGAATTGGTTATAAGCATTTCATTACCAACGTGACCAAGAAAGAGCTGAACACATACTTGGTCTCTTAGCTAAGAATGAGAGTTGACAAATGTGGTCAATAATAAATGAAGGTGCAGCTAACCAAAGTGCAACATTGACCAACACAATAAATGCTAATGATTCGTGCCGCCACTTCTCTAAAGTTTTTTTGACTTTCAAGAAGATGAAGACGATCAAAAGGAAAACATCTCTGGAAAGCCGCCATCAAAATGGAATGTATGTGAAACAATAGAAGACATACTGGTCGCAATACAAAAGTTGAATAACTCAAGAGCAGCTGGCCCAGAAGGCATTTCTAACATTATGCTAAAAATGCACAAAAATGAATGAGCACCACTGATAACAGCATTATTCCAGTGAATTGCAGCCAAAAATGAATTGCCAATCTCATGGTTATCAGCAATGATAATTCCAATTTTCAAAAAGGGCAACCGGGACAATCCATCTAACTATTGCCCGATTGCCCTATTGGATACAAGGAAGTAAACTTTTCCTCCCCTTTGTGGATTTGAGGCAGGCTTTCGATACCATCAACAGAAACCTACTATGGGAGAAACTGCATAAATGGTCTTGCCCAAGCAATCTTCTTGATCCTGTGAAGGCTCTTCACACAAACACGACAATACGAGTTCGATTGAACGCCTAAGGCGACCTAACTGATGAAATACCAATGAAGAAGGGAGTAAAACAAGGGTGTCCTCTGGCCTCTCTACTCTTTAAATTATTCATCTGTGATCTGCCAGCTGCGTTGGTTGCAACTAAATAATTTCCACCACGGATAAATGGGCAGCAAATAAGCTGGATCATATACGCAGATGATATTGTGTTAATCGACGCAACACAAATAGGGCTCCAATGATTGCTTTCAAATTTGCATATTTACCTACAGAAGAACGATCTAGAAATAAATGTACAAAAATCAAAAATTGTAACGTTTGGTTTGAACAAAGAGAAAAGAGATAAGAACTTTAAGTGGTCCGTGGCTGGGGATTTCCTTGAATCTGTTGCATCCATACGCTACCTGGGTCTAGTGTTTAATAAATCAATTTGAGAATGGACTTGGGTACAACATCTAAGAACTAGAATGCAGATGTTATCTCTACAAGGTGCCAAATTACACATTGCCCATGGTAAATTCACATTGAAACCTACGTTATGTTTCTACCAACAGAAAGTAGTGCCAATTATCACTTTTGGTAGCGAAGCAGGGTGGAACATAGGTGAATCCCTTCGGAGTCAACTAGAAGGTCAATTTTGGTGAAAAGTTCTCAAACTACCAACAACACCTCAATATGTGCCATAAGATACCAACTATGTCTGGAATCTCTGCACAATCTAGTGATCTGGAAATCAGTTGCTGTGGTGAGAAAAATGCGATAATCTCCTCCCTCTTTATCATATTGCATACTAAACACGGCAAATAAAGCCCCTAATCAAGGGCTGATAGCCTTATGGACAGCGAAAATTGATAAAATCCTAAAGGAAGCTGATTTTACAATGAGTACAGTTTTGGCTAATCCACTAGCTGCAAGGAAAAAACAAAAGAGATGGCAATGGATCTTAAACACTGAGACAAGAAACAAACTAGCCTCATCTGTACCAAATGGTCCAATCTCTCGTGAAGTTGATCAGCCACCAATTATCTAATAAAATTTCCTTCACGATATCACAGAGACCAATTCTTAAGATTTTGGCTAAACCTATACAAAACAAAACAAATGCTAATGATAAAACATGATCAAACGTATTAAACAATCTATGCATATTTTGCAATAACGAAGTCGAAACATTGAAGCATTTGGTCACGGAATGGTTAGCACTGAATACTCAGTGAACTAAATTTGTAGGCAAATTTGCACCACTGAATGAAGACATGGACGAGTGGTGGTATAAGTTTCTTACAGGAAATAATGTGATGTTAACATGTGCATTCATTGAGTATACGGACAAAATTCTAGAAGCGGCTTAGATTCACTTCCTCTGACCGATGAATTAACCCAGATGTACTATGTTCGAACTAACATGCATTTTCATGTGGCTGATCAAATGGATTTTTGGGTTTTGGTTTTTCTTTTTTTCTTTTTAAATGAAAAGAATGCCTTGATAAAAGTTTGTAATAAACTACATGTCAAATAAAAAATTAAAAATAAATAACAATAGGTAAAAGTGCGGCTAATAGGTGGCAAGTGCAGGGTAAGTGCTCAGAAACAGGTGTCAAGTGCTGGAAGTGGGACTGTAGGGAGACAGTGCAGGGGTTGCCAGGAAGGCAGTGCAGGTGTGCGACTGACGGGGGAGGGGACATGGGCCCGAGATCAGAGGGTGGCCAGGTAACCAGTGGAGATTTGGTTTCAGCCAGGAAATCAGCAGGGGAGAGGAGGACAGAAGGAAGAGGCAAAGATAAAGGTTTTGAATTGCTTCTGGAACTGGAGATGATTCTCCTCAAGTTTCAGTGAGGCAGGGATGCTATTCCAGTGGGAGGCCCCATCCGAAGAAAGAGACCTACTGCCAACTTGTTGCTTGGAGAAGCGACTGACCCTGAGGGAGTTGGTGGCCGATCAGCGAAGAGCTTGAGAGGGAAGATATTTAGGAAGAGAGAGTTGAAGATATTGAGGTCCCAGGCCCCAGATGGCCTTGTGTACAATTCAGATGGTTTAGAACTTAATCCTTGCAGTCACTGGGAGCCAGTGCAGAGATTTCAGTCCTAGAGAGATACAATCCTTGGGCTTGAAGCCAAGGACAAGTCATGCAGTCCTGTGCTGGATGAGTTGCGGAGGGCGGAGAGTAGAAGCAGGCAGATTTAGAAAGAGGCTGTTACAATAGTCCAGCCTAGACCAATGTGCCCATCTGCGCTATGGGAAGTTGGCTAAACAAAAAGAAACAATGAAAATGTTGGGATGCATTTTAGGGGGCGCTGAGGGGCACCATAAACCACCAGCGACTTATGTAATATAAAGGGTGGTGCCCATCTCCCCCCCACACCAAATGGAGCGGGGCATCTCATTCAGCCCTCCCTGTGGGCGGATAAGGGGGGCATCTCATGCGGCCCTCCCTAGGGTCAGATGCCCCTTCCTAGGAGCAGATAAATGCCCCCAGGGATGGCTGCATAACATGGTCCCCAGTTCATTGTGGGTGGGGGACACCCTCTTTCCATGAAAATAATCCCTGGTGGTCTAGTGGGAGGGTCACTTCCCCAAAACCAACCATGTCTTTTTTTAAAATGTTTTTATTTGGGCTCATCCCTAAGGGCAGATGGGGCCAGATGGGCACCCATCTGCCCCAGAGGGGCCCTAAAGTGCAGGCATGATCCTTTTGGGGGGCCTGCCCACACTTTCCTGGTTGCCCTCTGCCCCCCAAATGGATGGGGGGGCCACCTCATGTACTCCTGCCTGGGGGCAGAAATCTGCCCCATGGAGGACTATATGGGGTGCCCCCCTTTCCACTTTGGGTGGGGGGGAGGGCCACCCCCCTTTCATATAAAAACAAATACCTGGTGGCCCCCCACCACATCCACACGTCCATTTGCTTGCGTTTATATATTTTTGGTTTTTTTGTATCCCCTTCCCTGGGGGCAGACGTTCACCTATCTGCCCGCAGGGGTCTCCATTGCTGTGGCCCCATGCTTTGGGGCCTCAGGGGGGAGGGGGCTGCTTACCTAGTAATCAGCCTGCCCTTCCCCCACATAACAAACAGATCCTGGTGGTCTGGTGGCATTGCACGAAACCTGCCTCAATTTCCGGCTTCAAATACAGCTGGAGATCGAGGGAGAGGGAGAAGGGCACTTACCTTCTCTCTTCATTGTGGCAACCATCCGTGGTGAAAATAATTTCAGTTTCATGTCGGTGTGCACTACTTACGCCGACGTGAAACTGAAGGTAATCTAACCCCCGGGCCGTGAGGGTTGACCTTCCCCTCACACAGCCCAGGGGTTGTGTTAGGACAGTTTTTATGAAGTCCAACTAAGAGCTTAGTAAAACCATTTGACTGAGGCAGTACAAGACTCCACTCTTACTAAAAGCCTGTACCACCTGAGTTCATGGTAGCATAGACAGAGCAGCCAGGCTTATTTTAGGAGGGAGAGAGGGCAGTAGAATCAGTACAAGTGAAATTGTCATATAAATGATCGAAGAAACACTATTTATTGTAAAATTAAAGGATTTTTTTAAATACAGGTAGGTCCCGATAAATCCATGAGTAAGTAAGTGCTAACACATTTTATGAAATCAAAATATAGAAACACAACACTATACTTGAAAGTACACAGACGCAAGTATAGACCTTATTTGAAGTACCTAACAGTAGTTCTAGGGAAGTCAAAACCTTTTCATACACATTCAGTATAGGTCAAGCCTATTCTTGGGGAGTAAAAACCAATGGTTACTTTTTACAATTAGATTCAGTATTGCAAGGGCAGTAGACTCTTCCAGTTTTAAAATGATTCTAAGCACAACTCACTTAATCAGTCAACTGGACAATATACTTTTGGTGAATAGTGAAACACTTATTCTAGGTGCAGTAAAAACCTATAACTACTTTTGTCATAACACACAGTTATACTAGGTGAATAAAACCTAAGGATGTAATATACAATTACAGGTGCTTTTGAAATCAGGGAACCCAAGATTGAGGTAAGCAGTAACTCTTTTAACTTATTTGGATGGCACACAGCTATCACAAGGTAAGTAAAACCCACATACCTTGTTTAACATCACAATGAAGGGGTAAAGTAAAACCCAATGTTACACTTTACTGAATAGTTATTCCAGGTAGGCAACAACCTAATGCAGATTTATGAAGGACAGGCTAGCAGCTAGTCAGGGGAAGCAAGACCCAGTTGGGTTACACTCATACAATTATCCTCAAGGGAATAATGTGGTGATACCAACACTTTACTTTTAGGAAGAGGCACAACCTAATCACAGCAGAGTAAAATACCTTCACATCTACTTTCTATTAGGCTGGCAAAACAGTGGCTAAGGAAGAAAAGATGTTAACCATACTTTTAAGAATAGTGCATAACACATTCAAGATCAGTAAGAACTTTTGTAACTGTTCACTCTTAGAATTAGTGGCAGAAGGGGTGTCACTAGGACTAGTGAACTACAGGCAATGCATAATAGGTTATTTAGTAGCAAAAGTCAGAGTTCCTTAGGAAAATGGGGCAAACAGGTAAGTACTATACTTTTAAGTTATAAGAGGAACCAGGTGCTTTGCAGAAGACACCTTAGCAGGATTCTCACAGTGGGACTGGGTGTACTGGACGAAGGACCTCCTGATCACAGAAAACACTGCTTTGCTACACAGAAATCCTAAAAGACTTAAGGTAAGTACATACCCAAGCCAACACAGTACCTCAGCATTGAAGAAGATTTTGCAGCGGGAGAACTTCGGGTTCTGCAGTCAAATACCCAGTCAGTGGATTCCTTGTCATGGAGACAGAAAACAAGACCTCAGAAGGGACTTTGCAGCAGGGATCGATTAAGAAGGCTCTAGGCAAGGTTTCCCTTGTGGCTGAATGTGCGTCTGCGGATTTGGCAACTTTCAAGGAGCACAGAAGAAGGCAGAAAATTGCGGTTGAATTCTCGTCATTATAAAAGTCCAGCACTCTGGTGAGGGGACTTTTTGCACTCAATTGTGTCTCTTGATATCCACCAGGATGCCCACGTAGTTTTAGCGAGATTTGGAATTCGAAAGACCGTGCACCGCACAATGGCTCGAGTTCCCAGGGTTTTGGAGTATTGCAACATCGCAAAGTCGCAGCAATGCGTGGGATGGCTCAAAATGCAGGTATTCTCAATTCTAGTGGGTCTCACTAGACTCTGGGTAGGGGTTCTTGTTTTCGGAGATCCCAAGTCGATTGGAAGGAAGGGCTACAGCAGGCTCTGGTTACACAGAAGAATCTCTGGTCACTGGAAATCTTCTCAGCCTCTTTTTCTTCATCTTCCTATTTGATTTAATTTCCAGTGGTCGACATATCTTCAGCTTCCAGGTTTGCATTATTTAGGAGGAATAACAACACTACCTCTGCATTCTCTCACTGCATTTTACAAGAAGGGGCAGTCTGGTTGTCCAATCAGGACAGCCAGCCCCCCACTGTGATTTGTCCCCATTCAAGCAAGGCGTAAGACAAAGGGCTGGGGAGCTTTGGACTCCTCACTTCCTGCTCTTACAGACAGACTGGAGCCTGGGTGTGGATTCCATGGGACTTCCACCAAAGATACAAAACACACAAAGGAATTTCCCACCCTGGAGGTCAGGGGAAGGAAGAAGAAAGAGGAAATGACAAGAAACCGTAAAATGGTGAGCAAAGAAGTTCAGGGACCATTTTAGCAAAGATGTCTCAATGCCATATTGAAAAAGATGGCTCCCACGGTTAGCGTTACCGGAGCTGCGAACAGTGGCGGTGGATGCAAACCATGTTAGTTTATTATGAAACCACTGCCACCAGCCATTGAAGGTAAACTTGTCACTGTAACAGAATTGTTACAGTTTTAGTAAGAAAGGGGATACAGTGTATCTCACCAGCAAGCCACTTAAGGTGGGGTGTGCTTGCTTCAAAAAATAAAAGATGTAAAAAGGGATCCAAAGATACTTTCTACCCTTGGGAACTTTAGTTCACTGAAGGTTAGCACAAGAAAGTTAAAAGGGGAACCCCTAGGGCAACAAAGCAACAACAAGCACTTATTGCCTATAGGTTGTTAAAGATGATAACTTTAAAAATACACCATGGAGAGTCTTAAAAATGACACCCATAAAAAGAGTTAAAGATTAGATGAGTGTGGAAAAAGGTTCCCACTCACTGAGGTATTAATGAAAAATATTGCACTAGTAAAGCAAAAAGTTCTGGGGTTGAACCAGGAAAGGAAGATTTACCAGTTCTGTGCAAATGTTACCATAACAGGTTGTACAAAACACAGTGCCTAAAAGGAAGAGCTTTCTCGTCCTTGGCAACCTGGAGGGAATGCCAAGAACGAAATACCTCCCACTTGGCACTTAAGAGGTTAAAGGGACGTTACGGTTAAGTTGTGCTAATAAAAACCTATCAAATTCAGTGACAAATCTTTGTTAAAGGGACATTATGGTTACTTTGCACTAATAAAAACTGATCAAAACCAGTTGAAAAGTGTGTTAAATTTGTAATGGGTTATTTAGAAAGCACTTAATACCCAGAGGTTTCTAAGTGTGGATCCAGGGATCGAACCTATGATTTTCCGCGTCATCTTGCTTCCAAGAAAAGCGCGTTGCCCCGGTGCTATCCTCCGGAGACAAAGGATATTATGGTTACAAGTAAAATCGAAAACCCCCAGAAATTCACCAGTTATGGTAAGTTAAGCAACCGTAACTCGCGTCACCACCGTGCACTGCTAACACCCATTAAATCACTGATGACATCACATGTGCATTTATTTTTCATGAAAAGTCACTACAAGGGTTTGTGAGTATTATGTTGGCAAGAAAGTGTCGGGGGTGATCAGGAGATGTATCATGGACTATGTACTTCAATAAGCAACGTTCTGCTATAAACAACATTCCATTGCAGTGTTCTTTCTAGTACAGCAACCTACTCATACAGAAATATAGGCATTGGCTGCAGCATGCACCATAGAGGTGCAATATGTATAATGTTGCAATATTGGACAGTAAAATGATGAATGCTTCTGTATAAGACTTTTGCATACCGAGCAACATGTAATAACTAGCTAATAATGCATCCCTTACTACATACTTACAAACAAAACATGTGCTAAAAAGTCAAATCTTGCTGTTTTTGCTTTGCTCTTAAAAGTCAAATCTTGCTGTTTTTGCTTTGCTCTTAAAAGTCATATCTTGCTGCCCAGTGCGAAATTCTCTGTATTTTGCTTGTGTAATGTTTCTTCTCTGTAACTTGCCAGCCCAGTGACCTCACCACTCTCTTTTGTCTCACACCTACCTGCCTTAGCCCCCCCCAGTATCTCCATCCTCTCCTTACTTGCACCCCAATGGCGCTTTCTGTTTCTCCTATCTTCTCCAACTGCTTCTCCATTGACTATCCTTCCCTTCTCACTAAGTCTGGGAGGAAGAAGTTCAAAAAGGATATCTTGGCCTCTAATCCTGGTCTTCCTATCGCCGAGACCTACTCCAATGCTTCTGCCAGACAGACCCTTACTGACATCCTCTTTGTCGTTCCTTCGCCAGATCTATGGACTCCTCAAATGGTCTCTGTGTTCTGCCCTATCTCCTCCTCTCCCATTAATGGTGGCACTCGCTGGGAAGTTCTCATGACTTCCTTCGACTCCTCTAAAGTCATCATTAATGTCTACCTAAATGGCACTGTCATGGTCCAAGGCCCTCAGGCCAATCTCCTCCTCTTTGATAGGTGCTTCTCTCGCCTCATCAATTTCCTCTCATCTCCTGCTGTCCCCTCCTCTCCCCCCTTGGCTACCTTGCCCTCTCTCTCCTCCTCCTCCTCTGCCCCTCCTAGGGCTCTTTCTCCTCCGCAGGGCGTACCTCAGATCTGTACCCCTCCCTGGAAGGTCTTTAAGGCTGGCAACCTTCTTCATATTGCCACTCTCAACTCTCGCTCTGCCATCAAACACTCCTCTGACATCTGCCACCTCCTTGGAGAACTAGACCTTGATGTCCTTGGTCTTACTGAGACATGGTTCACGGCCAGCTCTGTTACGAGCTTTGACACTCTCCTCCCTGATGGCTACAAGATCCTCTCAGCACCCAGATCCTCTCGGTCCGGTGGGGGGGTAGCCCTGATCTTTCCTGAGTGGATTGCTGCCTCTGCATTCCCACTCAGACCTACTTCTCTTTTGAATGCCTTGTCTGTAGGCTTTCTCTCTCGCTTACCCATTCTCTTACTGTGGTTACCATCTACTGGCCTCCTGGTCAAATCACCTCATTTCTCTCTGAGTGGGCAGACCTCTCCTCCTCCCTCCTGTCCTCTACCACTCAACTCCTCCTCCTCGGGGACTTAAATATACATTTAGCCTCCCCTTGCTCCTCCTCTGTAGTCTTCCGTGACCTCTGCGACTCCCTCTCCCTGTCCATCCTCCCCTCTGGCCCGACTCACTCTGCAGGGCACACACTCGATGTCTTCATCTCCTCTGACCTCCCCCTCTCCATCCCTCTGACCACTCCTCTCTCCTGGAGCGATCACTCCCTCCTCTCATCTCATCTCTCCCTCTCTTCCCCCCAAGCCAAGCCTACCCCAACACTGCCACCCAGCCTTCTCGGACATCCGGCCCATTAAGCGTGTGTCAGTTGAGGCTTTTGCCACCACTTTCTCTCCCTCCCCTCCATCTTTGGCTGTCTCTCATCCTGATACAGCCCTGTCTCTGCTCTACTCTTCAATCTCTGATACACTTGATGTTCTTGCCCCTGTCATGAGGATCCGTTTGAAGTCCAAAGCCAAGTGCAATTCCTGGTATGACTCTGACCTAGCTACACTCAAACGTAAGTGTAGGGCAGCTGAGAGGAAATGGAGGACTTCCTGTTCATCCTCTGACAAACTGGCCTGTTGCCTGCTACAAAGGCAATACCGACTCTCTGTCCTCACCAAGAAGAGAGTCCACATTCAAGCTTGTGTCTCTGCGGCATCTAACAACTCGGCCAAACTCTTTAAAATCTGCAAGGAGCTGGCCAACCCTGCTGCAGTCTCTACCCCTCCTGTTGCCTCCCAGGCTCTTTGCAATGCCCTTGACGCTCACTTAATTTAAAAAACGCAGGACATCCTGTCCACCCTCTCCACCCACACCCCTCCTCTTCCCTCTACATCTGTGCTTGCTGACCCTCCTTTAGCCACCCTCCCACCATCCTTCTCGTCCTTTCCTCTTTTCACTCCTGATGAGGTTGCTGGCTAGAAAGCCTCTTCAAAACAGGTTCATCCCTGTTCCTCTAAACCCATCAAGGACCACATTGACACCCTCGCTCTGGCCTTTGCTGATTTTTGCAACCACTCCTTTGCCTTTGGATCCTTCCCCTCCCCTCTGAAGCACTCCTTTGTGCATCCTCTTCTCAAGAAACCCATGGACATCTCTCAGCTTAACCTTCATTCCAATTATGTTGGCTGTCTCCATGACCACCAGTCTGGCTTCAGAGCTGCCAGAAGCACGGAAACTGCTCTCCTAAACATCCGTGAAGATCTGCTCACCAACCTTGACTCTAAGATTCCCTCTGTCCTCATGCTCCTCGATCTCTCTTCTGCCTTCGACACGCTCAACCATACCATCCTGCTCAACCGTCTCCGTGAAAACCTGGGTATCACTGATCAGGCTCTGGCCTGGCGGACCTCTTTCCTCTCAGATCGACCCTCCTAGGTCCAACTTGGGTCCTTCCTTTCATCTATCTTCCTCTCTACCTGTGGTGTTCCCCAGGGGTCGAACCTCTTGCCCTGGCTTTTCAACCAATACCTGGCAACTCTTGCCCACTGCATTGCCATTTTCTGCTCAGATTTTCAGTGCTACGCTGACGACACTCAACTCATTTTCAGGCAACCTCCTCTCCCTCTCTCATCTCTGATTGCCTAACTGCCATTCAGGATTGGTGTGCCGCTAATGATCTTTGTCTGAATGCCAGCAAGACGGAGATCCTCCTCATCGGCACACCTTCACCATCCTTTCCCCTCACTCTCTGGCCGGCCTCCCTTGGCCCTCCTCCTACCCCCACCTGCGAGGCTAAGAACCTCGGGTCATCTTTGACTCCACCCTTTCCTTCTCCGCCCACATTTCTGAGGTCTCTAAAAAGTCAAATTTCCGACTGCACCTCCTCAGAGGTACACTGCCTTTCCTCTCCTTCCCCCAGAAGCTCATGGTATCTCAAGCTCTGGTTCTCTCTAGCTTGGACTATTGTAACAGCCTCTTTCTAAATCTACCTGCCTCTACTCTCCGCCCTCTACAACTAATCCAGAACAGGACTGGGAGACTTGTCCTTGGCCTCAAGCCCTGGGATCGTATCTTTCCAGCTCTGAAATCTCTTCACTGGCTCCCAGTGGATGCAAGGATTAAATTCAAAACCCTCTGCATTGTCCACAAGGCTTTCTGGGGCCTGGGTTCAAAATACCTTCAGCTATCCCTCTGCAAATACCTCCCCTCTCGAGCTCTTCGCTCCTCCTCCTCCAACTCACTCAGGGTCAGTCATTTTTCTAAGAAACAAGCTGGGGAGCTGGGGGTAGATCTCTGTCTTCGGCTGGGGCCTCCCTCTGGAACAGCCTCCCTGCCACTCGAAAACTTGAGGAGAACCATCTCCGGTTCCGGAAGCACCTCAAGACCTTCCTCTTTTCTTCTGCCTTCGCTCCCCCTCTCCCCTGCTGATCTGTTCTCTCTTGGCACCGTGCACCTGGCCACCCTGTCTTTTGGGCCCAGGTACCTGCTCATCCTGTCACCCACCCGCACTGCCTCCGGGCCACCCCTTGCACTGGGGTCTGTATCTCTACCCATACAGCCCACACTTTTTCTTCCTGAACTTATCGGATCTACCCTGTCTGCTGCCTGAAACCTAGCACTTGCAAATTGCTGGCTGCATTACCACTCTTTGTTCCCTTTATTATTTATTTATTTATTGTTATTTATCTGTTTCTCCTCTGCTTCGCACTTTCCACCTCTCCCCCTTCCATGCACTTTTCCCCTCCCCCTCTCCCATGCACTTGCGCGTTCTCAATGTCACTGCGCCTAGTAAGATTGCTGTTTTGTTCTCCCCTGTTCCACTCCCTTGCCTTGTCGCGCTCTGAAACACTTGTGTACGAGCGCGATACAAAAAAAATATCAATCAATCAAACACAGGTCCCCACAAGGCCATTTTTAAAAAAGTTATACAAATTGGCACAGACGACTTTTAAGTTGTTTTAAATCATTTGGAAGGCATTACCACACACACACACACACTGCATGCACACCCTCTCAGGTGACAAGCACACCCTCACACCACACATTCCCCTTACCCTCCACAAATATTCAAAAAGAGGACTACACTGTCTCTGGGCAACATTACAAAACAGAAAAAATGAAATTAAAAAAAAAAATCACATTTAGGCTGGAAGCTGCTATCAGAGAAGCCTGGCTTTAAGGAGATTGAGACACCTCACTTGACCATTATGCTACAATGATGTTATTGTTGGCATTTTCACTGGTATCATACCTAACCTTTTATCATTGAACATATTAAATTATAGGCTAAAAAATAAATGTATGCCCCATGAAGCATCATGCCATTGTGGCCTAGTGGTTAACTGCTTTACCCCGAACTCTGGCACACTAGGAATCAAGCCTGTATGTTTTTAAAAAATGTTTTATTAATATGTCAGAATATACAGTCGGCTCAGCAAAAGGCCATGGCCACTGGATAGTATTGTGTTGAAAACCATGGCTAGCAACTGGTTAGTGTGTATAATATACACTGGGCACAGTCAAAGGCCATAGCTAGTGGCTGGTTAGTGTTGTGTAATACACAGTGGTTACAACCTAAGGCCATCGCTTATTGCATTTTATTATTTTAAAATGTAAAGTGGACATGGCCAAAAGATGTACAAACTAATCAAGGTCAAAGGCCATGGCTAGTGGCTGATTTATAAATTAGAATATAAAGTGGGCACAGTCAAAGAGTGTGGCCACTGACCAGTATTGTGGTAAAGTCCATGGCTAGTGCCTGTTCAGTGTACATAATATACAGTGGACACTGTTGAAACCTGCATCCACTGGTAAAGGCCAAAATCTATGCTTGGTAGCTTGTTAGTGTTTTAAAATATTCAATGCACATGGGTGAAAGTTGTGACCACTGTCCATAATTGAAGGCCATGACTAGTACCCATTCATGTGTTAAAATATATTGGCCATGCACACTGGCCATGGCTGAAGGCCATGCTTAATTCCAGTTACTGTTGTAATGTAAGTAGTGATATGAGCTTCTATTTTTTTGGGGAACTTCAGGGAGATGTATCCATAGTTATGACATATCTGTGCAGAAATCTATTATGCCAGAACGGTAAGAGCTACAGAGAGTTAAACATGGGTTGGCTTTTTGCATTTTGCTGATAATCCATTAAAAAGTACTTTCGAACTGCATCTCAGATTACACATGTATTGAAGAGAGAGTTAATTTATGAAGAGAGTGTGTTGATCATTGAATAAGATATTTTAAATTGGGCCTATGTTATGTCATCCTACCATTTTGAGACGTTTTATCACGCACAATTTCTGGAGTGATTTCGGTAACATAGCTGGAATGAAATCAAGCTGATCATCCCATAGTCAATATGATATTTTATCTTACATTGCGTGTGTGTAATATTTCAGCAGCAGTTGTCTCTTGAGGGTCACCCACCAAGGGATAACCACTGTATGTCCCCAGCATTAATGTTTGCAGACACAGTGGTGGGATAGAGGCAAATCCTAAACCTGCTGTGCTGTTAGGTGTTAGTCAGAATTACAATGGACCTGAGTGCTGATCTGTAGATTTGGCACAATGAGAACATTTGGTCTGAAATGTTGACATTCGTAAGGTGCAATTATTTGCTAATGTGGAGAAAGTGCAATAGATCGAAACAAGAGATATTGGCTGCAGCTCAAATACTGCTGAAGTGCAAACAGCTAGGCCTGTGGAAGCCATCTGTGGGGGAATTGTGTGTTTGTTTGTTTGTTTGTTTATTTTATTTATAGTGCGCACCAGACTCTGGGGCATCAGGGCACAAGGTATAAGTATATGTCCAGCTTAGTAACATAGGTACATAAGATACAGAGAAGTAGATACAGTATAAAATACATGTGAGACTAAGTACAAAGTAATCCAGGTATAACTAATGTAAAGTGTCATTATGGACTAACACAAAGTGAGAGAATCAGAGTACAGAGGAATATACAGTGAGGCAGAGTATACACAGATATGTACATGGTTAGTAAGATACTAAAGCAGGCATCTACATGGTAGGGGCAGCTGTAATACAGCGAGAAACAGGGCTATTTACTTGTCATTTTCTTTCAACCAGTCCGTCATATTGTGTCTAAATTTAGTGAAGGATTGATGTTCTCTAAGGCCAGGAGGCAAGGAGTTCCACCGTTGAACTGCCTTACCTGGGAAGCTATGTCCCCCAATGGTGGAAAGTTTGAAGCGTGGTACTAGGAGGCAATTCGAGTTGGCCGATCTGGTCGGTCTGTGAGAGGTTTTTCTGCTAATCTTGTCAGTAAGGTATGGCTGTGCTTTATTGTTAAGGCATTTATAGGTAAGGGAGGCAAGTTTAAGTCGAATTTTGTCAAAGGTAGATAGCCATTTGTATTTTCTCCTGGTGGAGGAGATATGTTCCTTTCTGTTCATCTTGAGTGCTGCTCTCAAGGCGTCATTTTGGAGTACCTGTATTCTTTGGATGATTTGTTTGCTCGCACCATTGTAGAAAGCATTACAATAATCCAAATCGGAGAATATGAAGGCTCTAGAGAGGATTAGGCAACTGTCAGTAGAAAGGAATTGTTTGCTTCCTCTAATTAATTTGCACGTATATGCAGTAGCAGAGGCCCTTGAGTTGACTTGTTTAGTAAAGTACAAGGTGGCTTCTAGATAGAAGCCTAAGGTCTTCACTTCTTTAGCAACTTTGATGTCATTACCATCAATGGGGAAATTGGCATAATCCGGGTTTAGTTTAGATAAGTGAGCTGTGTTACCTAGGATGATAAGTTCAGTTTTATCATCGTTCAGGCACAGTCCATGGGTGGCCATCCATGCCTGAACGATGCCATAGATTCTATTCACCAAAGCCAGGTCAACGGAGTACTCTCCAGTAAGAAGTAAGAGGATTTGGGTATCATCTGCATAGTTCATGTAGGCAATACCCAAATGGTCCATTTCATCAAAGAGGGTCTTGGTGAATACATTATAAAGTGTCAGTGACACACAGGATCCCTGGGGTACGCCACTAGTTATAGGGATAGGGTCTGCTGATGCCGATGGTGAAAAGACTCTCATAGTCCTGTTACTCAAGAATGACTCAATCCATATTATAGCCTCTGTGGAAAAATGTGCTGCAGAATCTAGGTGGCTGCATAGGACTTTGTGGTCAACCAAGTCAAATGCAGCCAAGAGGTCAAGTAAAAGGAGTAAGGCTGGTTGGCCCCTATCTCTAAGTTTCTCTGTTTGAGTCTTACGGTCAATCAACACTGTCTCTGTACCGTGCTGGGGGCGGAAGCCAGATTGGTGTGTGTGTATGTAGTGCAGTGAAAGGTGGTAGAAGGTTTTAGCAGGGAGTTGGTTAGTCATGGAGGTGGGGGTATATATTACAAAGCAAAATAACTGAGTGTAATATAATGCTGCATGCCAACTACTTGTCTTGCAGACAGGTGGCAATTTCCTTTCTCATAATTCTGCTGTCAATCCGCCTCTCTTTGTCTCTACTTCTCTCATATGTGCAGTATCTCTCAAACATGCAGTTCTCTGGCCCTTTCAGGGAACTGACCTCTGGCAGGATCATTGGAAAGCTGTGTGCAAGAGAGATACATAATGAAACTAATGAAAATCTGGTATGCAGTATTTATTTTGGATAGTGGGAGGTTCTGTCAGGGATGAAATATACCCATATGATCATCTTGAGCAAGGAAGGACCACCTCACATATTATCAGCTATGTGCACTACAAAAGTGAAAGGAAGGTAGACAGGGGGCTCTTCTTCTGGTTATGGAAACAGTTGTGCGTTGCTGGATGTGAGTGCTAGTAAATCAGTTTTAAGCGTGAACCGTTTTCCTGATGTGGCACAGACAGAGTAAGCTCAGCAGGACTATCTAGTATTCTGGTATTACATCGTGTAACAGAACCACTAACAATCACTATGGGGTCCATAACTGACAAGCATGCCGTTCTCAGTTTCTCAGCTTATGTTAACTTTTTAGGTCGGGATTTACTATGAAAGCTTTGATGATCAACGTTTTTGTATTAGCACTGCAAAAAAAATCAATTTCATGGAAGGCTGTCTGAGGCGGCTGGCTTTGGTCAGTGCAGCTTGACAGCATAGTGCTTGTTCATAGGTCTGTTCTTCTAATGTTTCCAGAAACATGCTGGCTGTCATGCTGAGGGCTGCTGCATGGTGTAGCAGGGTAGGGGTGCAGCGGTGCCGGGATACTGCACTGTAACTGCTGTGAAGTGCACTGTGAGGACCTGGTATTTTGGTGCATCCTCGTGCGTTCCTTTTGTGATCCGGTCTGGTATTGGTCTGTGATATCCTTTGACCATCAATTGCTTCTCTATTGCTTTCCCAAATGTTTGGTGGGTGATTACTTGAAAAGTGGCAACAGGGTGGCTCGTACTCGTGTTTTCTGGCTAAACTCCATGCCTCTGCCCTGTTTACCTCCCTACCTCTCCCTACTGCTGCCTGGGGATGCTGCTGTCACTGTGGCTGTTTGTTACTGCAGTGGGGGTTCTGTAGAAGAGGTTAGTGAGTTGGTGGTGTGTTGGCAGGGTGGCTTCTGTGGTAGATTCTACCCCTGTGCTTTGAATCAACTGCATTCATGTATTGCATGGGGTACAGTATCAGACTGCAATCTTGACTTATAGTATATAGAATGCTGGTCACTAGAGCCCCTGCCATCTAAATTTCAGCTGACCATTTAGCCAAGCTACCCTCCATACTTCCTCAGCCTAAGTTCTCTACTCAAGGGGCAAGAGGGGGGTTCCTGCAAGAGGGTCCTAAATGTAGGACTCTGGATTTGGCTCTCATGGAGCATATTAGCTCATCTGCATCCCCAGTATCCAGTAGGCGTTGGCTGACTGAGGTTTGGGCTATGGGTGCTTGAAGGAGACAGCGACTTTCCAGGATATGAGAACAGGTCTCACCGACGATGATGATGAAGACCATGGTCTTTTTATGTGCACCCCTATGGCAAGTGTGGAGTTGGAAATGGAGGGTCTTGCCAGACAGGGAGATTGTAGGTGCTTAGGGGGGGATGTGTCTCTTGGAAGGCAAACTGGAAGCACTGATGGCCAGTCTCACCTTTGCCTGTGGCAATGCAGTCCCCAGCAGACATGGTGGAGAAATGTACTTTGAGACGTCTTTACATCCCTCTCAGGGTCCTTTGGGGTGACTTGTGTGAAAATTGATCATGTTGAGAAAATTAGGCCTGGGGAGTGGCTACAAGTTATGGAAAATATGTTATGTGAGCTTAATCAGTGTAAAAACGTTGCTGATTTCTCTAGTTGTGGGGAGCTACAGCAGAGTACATATGAGAGACATCAAACATTAAATAGATACTTGTGAAAGCTCACCTCTTGTTGCAGTTAAACTACATCAGACTACATATGATGGACATAGTAGGTGCATGAAATACATACTAGGAACAATCACCTCAAGTAACGGAGAGTTGAGACAGGTATGCATACAGGATATAACATTGATGGTAGTGTGGTATATGCTTAGGAAGGCGCAGTCTAGAATTAGAAGGCCATCACAGGCAAGCGTGCGAGTACGGTAAATGAAAGGAAGAGCAGCGTGGCAAGGGTTATAACATAAAGATAGGCTGTGTGGTCAAGCCGGCAGTATGACGGTAGCAAATTGTATGTAGGCAGCAACAGTATACTGTTATTTGAGGACAGTAAACACAGAAAACATGTGATTTTGCTAACAGAGTAATTCCAGATGTGTCAGAGGGTGTAGGGAACAAAGTGGGAAGAGGCGAGTATGGCATACTAATATTGCAATAGGCATGCAGGCCATAACAATGATAATAATGCTAACATTCCAGAGGGATAATTGAGGCAATGGTCATGAATAGAGCACTTGACGAAAGGATGCAAAGTTAGTTGAGAGGATTGGTGCAGGCCAATTAGCCCAGTTGGACCTGAATCCATCAGTAACGGCAATGTGATTAGAAAGGAAATTGAAATGCTGTATTTTGTATTCCTAACCATGTATGTAGGATCAACAATAGTGAACTGAACATTGTCAGGTAAAGCAAGGTTGGATCTGTGTCGGTGCAGCGGCCAATGTTTGTAGAGCTCCAAGAGAGTGAGCATTGTTTTGTGATTTGAGGGTTTTAGTAAAGTTCCAAACGAACACAGTACAGAGGCAGAGTAGCAGGAGGCTATGGAAACACATACTAAGTCAAACAGAGCACGAGATTCAATCAAGGGGGGAGCTTAGGGAGCAAAGGGAAGGCTCTCACAATAGGGAGGTGTGGATAGCACACAGGTTATAAAGATGTGTAAGGGACAGAGTAGGAAATGGGACTGATCGTGCATGCCTCTTACCTGAGGAAAAAGCCACGGCACCCCAGGACGTATGCAGGTAGTGGAAGGCGGACATTCGCACATTGGGTAAGTGGTGGCAATCCCAAGGCAAGGACAGGGAAAAGACAGGAGGCCTTAAAATCGGGCCTTTAATGCCAGGCATCACCTCACAGCTCAGCCAGGCCTCAGTATTTGGTAGCAGACAAAGATAATCAGCAAGCAGGATCTTGTAGGGTGCCTCTCCAGGCTCTGCAGCCAGCCCGAGAAGGAAAGAAAGAATGGTATAGTGGTATTTATGGTATTTCTTGGCAAAATGTTATGGTCAATTTATTGGGGTATTTTTATAGTGGTGAGACTAACTTCAGAACACTGCCTATTAATTATTTCACCAGGGTCACTAACGGTAAACAAATATTGGACTTAGTACAATCAGAATATTACCTTATGCCCTCCTGTGATATTGTATCTACAATATCAATTTTATGCCCTTTTGGCGGTGTTTTAAACATATATTAAAAATGCAAATGAAATACAAAACATTCATTCAACCATAACAATGTATTGTGGCTACTTTTATTTGAGATTTTTCTTACTGCACGTTTTACATCTCTATGCATGCCATCTCGATGACACTGAATGCAGAATAAATACACTGAAACTAAATTACCATTTCAAATTCGTATTCTTTATCAGAAACTAGAAATATGCAAGTTCCACAGAATGACATGTGCGCTCACGTTGTAAATTCAAACATAAACAAGGTTTTATCTGTGATAAAGTGCAGCGCTCTGCCTGTGGTCGCCTTTTGGTTTCGCAAAAAAGCAGGCAGCCTATGTCACTCTGAATCGCACCAAAACCTGGAGAAATATAAACACAGTTGTACATGCACTTTTATATTCTTATTACTAATGCAGCACCTAGAAATTAACTGAATTACTTAAATTATGCTATAAATTTCCAAACATCCACTTTAACACGCCCTCACTTAACATCATAATTGCCTAGATTAAGCTAACGATATCCCTGACTCAGCTAGGCAGTAAACACAAATTTCTTCCCCATCCTTCCTGCTTGCCGCTCTGGGTCAATAACAGATAAAGTTGCTTGAGTGTCAGCTCTTCTAAGGAATTCCAACCCAGGAGACAGGCAGCTTGCAAGACACAGGAGACTCACCCTGTACAGGATACTAACTCTCTCCAACTCTTTTTGCTTCCTTCACCAGTGAGTGGTTGAATGACCCACCCATCTCTTCTTCAGACCTTTTCAAAAACCCCTATGTCACTCAAAAAGCACCTCCCCATGATAAATAATCCCATCAAAATAGCAAGTGATTTCCTTTGTGCCTTTGTTCGAGAAACTGCATTGCTGAAGAGAAAATTATACATCTCTCCAGCGCTTCCTACCCCGAGACAATACCATGTCTTTAGCAGAACAGATCTCACATTCCACATTTTACAACACAGCTCATTTTCTGGCGTGCACGTTTAAAGTGTATTTTCCATTTCCAGAGCATCATGCATTTCCATCAATTTGCATCGAGTTTATCATGGACTGATTTGCACTACACGTTATTATGGGAGTTATATGTTAAATGGAATTGGGTAAATTAGTATTTTAGTGTCATGTTTGTTTCATTTTTTTGTACAACTCAGCTCATTAAAATAACACTGTGGATCAAAGTGATTATTTTCTATCATGTGTTCTGTGCAATGGCATCTATTTAGTTTCAGCCTGAGTCTCATGCCCTTATCCCTAGTTAAAATTCAAACCTTCGCTAAAATGTGAATGTTGAAATGTGGAGCCTGGAAGTTGAAATGCAGAGGCTACATTCCTACAGTGCCCAATGCTGAATCTCTGCTTCCAATTACCCAGGATGGTGAACTGCATGATGTGGAGCCTCATGATTGGGTTGCCATTATTGATTTCTTGTTAGCACTTCAAAGTTATTTAAATGATGCCCTTCTGTCAGAGGATGATCTGATTTATTTTGTGGGTGGGTCCCATTACCAGGACCAAAATTTCAATTTGGTGTTGATATATGAGGTCTGTGCACCTGCAGAGGAAGTGGAGAGTGGGTGGCTGCCTGAGGTTACCACTGCACAGGTTGCAGAGCATGTGGCACTCACTTGGGCATGGATCTAACTGCTCAGCAGTCTGTGAACATGTGTACTGCTTTTAGACATGCTTTTGGTCAAATTTGGTGACAGAGGGATTATTAACTTCCACAGGGTCCTTTAGTAAAAAATATTTAGTATGTGAAGGCACTTCTAGATGCTATTATTCTTTCAGAAAAGATAGCCATATTTAAGACTGTGATTCATCACCCCTGTACAATGAAATTAAATGTGCCAATGACTTTCAAGATTTTAAACCATGATGGGAGCAATAATTTAATAAGAAGTAGTTTACATTCTTCCAGCAAAGGTTACTCCTGAGCCATCCCTGTGCAGAAAATTTGAAGAATTTGCTTAGATATACGAACATGCCCCCTTCATTTAAATATAAAATTGGTTAAGGAAAGGGTGCAGATTGCATGAATATTCCCAATAGAAAGATGTTCATGGTCAGTCGGTTGCCTCGAAGATATTACTTTCCACCCTTGTTTGGAAATATCAAGGACAAGCCCGGGAAAAGGGGGAATGATGATAATTCTTAGTAAATAATGGCTCATTATAAATGCCCCAAGAGTATTGTAAGACATGTGCTAAATGCCTTCAGAATAACATGAGAAATGTTGGTCCCTGCCATCGAGGAAGAATATCAAACTCCCTATGATCTATTTGTTAACCTGATTTTCTCCAGATTCCTCAATGTAATAAGTGGCAATGTCTTCTCAATACTGGCTGTAAGCTTTGGGTGAATAAAGGCCTACCACTGTATAAAGGAGGACGCTATCACTGTGGTTAATATTATGGTTAAATATTTTGTAGCAGGATGTGGGATTCCTGTTGGTATTGATAGCAATCAGGTCACTCATTTTGGCAATAATGTGATGAAGGAGCTTCTGGCCGCTCTGAATGTAAAGTATAATCTACAATGCCCCTTCAAAACCGTGTTAGTGGGGACATAAGAGAGGAATGATGGGGTTATCAAGAAAAAGCTTGATAAGCTATGCAAGCAAACAGGGTTGAAGTGGCCAGATGCCTTTACCATCCTGCTACTCAGTATCCGAAGCAACCAAGCATAAACACAGGATTTAGCCCATATGAGATTTTATATGGGTGCCCTATGTGGCTCCCTTCATCCCCACCTGTAAAATATGTTAATACAATTGTGCATTTAAATTATGCCAATTTACTAGAGTATTTGAGATCCTTAATCCTTTCTACTACTTTCCCCATGGAATTGATCGAACATCGTCACTCCCTTAAGCCAGGCGATCACATCTGCATTATGATTACCAGCAAAAGTCTTCACTGATGCCGCATTGGAGGGATCCTTGTTCAGGTGCTGTTGATTGCAAATTCAGCTGTGAAGGTGAGGAAACATCACACCTAAGGTCCATGTGAACCATTGCAAAAATGCTGCAGCTGCAACCTGTTGAAAATGATGGCTGTTGTTTGGCTGAGGGGTGTGATTTTCTTGTGGTTTCTCCATAATTTGTCTTGTGTAACGTCATACCTAGCTCCTGGCTTCCGGGGACATTGTGAGTCTGTCCTTTGATGTCTGCACCTCTCCACCTGCACTGCGCACCCCCCGCGGTGATTGTATGATTGTGTACATGACATCTAAAAGGAGGCGCACAATGAGGGTTGAGGGCTTAGTTGGTTTTGGCTGCCTTTGATGTATGTGTGTTGCCCTTTCTTGGATGGGTCTTCCTCCCTTCTCCTTTTCTGAGGAAGTATCTGTGAACAGGATAACATCTATTAATGCTTAAGTCTGAGTAACATCCCCTCTTTCCCTTCCCTCTCCATGTCTCCCCATGTAGTCACAATGTTGTATGTATATTTATTATGTTTATTATGTTCATGTTTCTACATGAAAATAACTGCATTAACATGCAGGGTGACCAGAGGAGAATTTCTTCAAACCTTCCAGTCTTGTCAAGCAACAACTGGAGAATGTGTCCAAAGGTGACCACTGACCTGCAAGGTTGACATCACACCAGTTAGTAACTTTCAAAATAGATGATGGTTAGATTCACTCCATATCTTAAAATGGTTTTATGGTAAACAGTTGTTCATAATATCATGCAGCTTTCTTTCAGTGTGGCCCAAAGATTCATAAATGTTGTAGCAGCTTTGAACTCTTCTAAGGAGTATCCTAAGAATTTACTTGGAACTCTCCCTTGGAGCAAATGCCCATTTCGCACATCCAAAAAAGAACTGCAGATACTATCATAGACTACTCATGTCCTTAATGATGAAAATAGCACAACCATCCCTAGAGCTGTTATCCTCTCAATACTGGACTATGGTAATGCTCTGCTATTGGGAACAAGCAAGGGTTGCATCGACCAGTGCCTAGTCATTCAGAATGACACAGTGAGAGCTATAAAAAAGAAACCCAAACATAATCACATCACAGAAGACCTGAAAGCTTTACACTGGCTGGTGGTAGATGATCGTATTACATTCAAAGCGGTCTCAATCGTCCACCACTGCCTCTACGGCTCCGCCCCTACCTACCTAAAAGAACAAATATCCTTTTATGAACCTGGACGATCACTGAGATCCAAAAATCAAGGCCTAGTTAAGATCACTCGGAAAAGAAAAGTTAATGGAATGGGGCACTCTTTCCCAGTTAAAGCATCCCTAAAATGGAACAACTTGCCAACCACGCTCATACTAGAAGTACATTTTCAGATTTTCAAAAAGAAATTGTAAACACTGCTATTTAACTAACTTATCTAGTATCTTGAACTAGGCCACACGTTCCCGTATTGTTTTACTTGTAGTCCTCTGTCTTTATGTCCACGCCCTGATGCCTGCAGGCTTTTGGCATGTAACAAAAATAAATACAAATACAAATCCTTACATCTCTCCCCTACACAAGTAATACGCAAGTAATTGTTTTCATCACCCATCTTATTAATCACATTTTGCATATCACTCATTTGCATTTGGCGTTCATTGAATTCTTTGTCTCTCTTGTCTCTTTCTTGAAACATTTTAACTATCTCCTGTTCAGCATTTTGAAGATAACTTTCTTTCTCAAAATTTTATTTTTTT
Source organism: Ambystoma mexicanum (assembly GCF_040938575.1). Lineage (NCBI taxonomy): Eukaryota > Metazoa > Chordata > Amphibia > Caudata > Ambystomatidae > Ambystoma > Ambystoma mexicanum. Next base: position 975,239,730 of record NC_090922.1, read on the forward strand.
AAGATCTGCATTTCCAAAATAACCTTGTCTTTATCTTGTGTAATATGATCTATCAATGCTTTCAAGTGTTTCAATTCTTGCTCACTATCCTCAAACTGTTTTTTTCTTTGGGACAATTGAGTGTCGAGGTCTTTACATTTTGACTGCATGTCCTTTTGACATACCTCCAGTTCTGCTCTTAACTTTTCCTCTTGTTCACTAGCTCCATCCAGTTCACCTTTTAATCTGCTAATCATCTTGGTATCATTTTCTTGCATTCACAGAGACCTATTTAAAATGATCCATGTCTTGGCACATAGCAGTATCAGACAATCTTTCTCTGCATGTTTATCAGCAGCATTTAATAATTTCAAAAGACAGACCTGGATTATGCTACTTTCTGCAAAAATGTTTTCCAATGGTTCTTTCTGCACTTCCCCATGGATACGGTCATGCCACTCTGTGGTGTTATTTGATGACCATGTTCCATGTGCATATAACTTTGCCTCCAGATATTGCACTAACTCTGGGAATGTGGCCTCCATTTGAGACATTCTGAAATGTACTTCCAGTGTCACACTGCTCTCATAAAATGGGTTCCCTTTAATGCATGTATGGTAGTGTTAGATAGACTTGCCACACCCAGTAGGCGCTCTACAGTCACTTTCCCGGCCAACGCACTATTATATGTAAGAGATTTTGTTCTATTGGGGTAAATTTGGGGTTTGGCAGTATTTTCTTACCGTAAAAATATTGGCGGTATTTTGGCAATAAATTAGTCTGGCATTTATATTGGGTTTGGTATCACACTATTTCAGTGACCATACCTTGTTAGCTTATATTGGTGGTAATTTTAGTGATATCTTATTTTGCGGTATTTATACCTGTGATATAGCGGTGAGCATGGTTTTCTTTTTATACTATAACCCCATCATAAAACAAACCTTTCCTTTCTATTAGAATACCCCCTAGTTGTCTGTAGAGAGCTCCAGACCTATGCATTTGAGTAACCCAATGATTTTATTCAGAGCGCCACCTACAGTTCGTGGCTGGTGTTGCTGTCTTATGTACATCCAGTAACCTATGTGCCGTTAGGCATCACTGGCTTATGGACATCCAGTAAACATTCATCATACTGCAAACAAACGTTCTCTTGTTGGTTATTTTACATGCATTGATAAATTGGCAAATGCACTACTGAACAGATATGAACCTCCCCTGTATACTTCATTTATATAAATGAATTCACAGATGCAAAAATGACCCCAAAATCCCATTTGTTTTCATACACACTCATTATATTATGTCTTATCCACAAGTCCTTTTAGCCTTCTGCTGCCTAGGTGAGTGGACATGATCACTGTGCCCCATTGCTCTCATAATTTTTGAAAAATCCCCCCCAGGTCTCCCGCCTGCATCCCCTTGCTCCTTCTTCCTGGTGGAGCCTAATCCCGTCCCCAGCTCCCACCTCCGGGGAGCGATTGGCCCTCGTCCCCTTGCTGGTAATGTTTACCCTGTGAAGCGCCCCAGGACCCACTTTAGCTTTCTGCTGCCTAGGTGAGTGGTTGTGATCGCTGTGCCCCATTGCGCTCATCATTTTGGAAAAATCCCCCCAGGCCTCCCGCCCGCATCCCCTCGCTCCTTCTTCAAGGTGGAGCCTAATCCCGCCCCCAGCTCCCGCCTGTGGCGAGCAATTGGCCCTCATCCCCTTGCTGCTAATATTTACCCAGTGAAGCGCCCCCATGCCCCCTTTAGCATTCTGCTGCCTAGGTGAGTGGTGGTGATCACTGTGCCCCATTGCGCTCATATTTTTGGAAAAATCCCCCCCAGGCCTCCCGTCCGCATCCCCTCACTCCTTCTTCCTGGTGGAGCCTAATCCCGCTTCCGACAAGTGATTGGCCCTCGTCCCCTTGCTGCTAATATTTACCCCTTGAAGCGCCCCAGGCTCCCCTTTTAGTCTTCTGCTGCCTAGGTGAGTGGTTGTGATCGTTGTGCCCCACTGCGCTCATAATTTTGAAAAATTGCCGGGGAGCGATTGGGCCTTTTCACTTCAGCCGTCCCCTGTGCCTCCCCATTGATTGATTGGCCAACCCACCCAGTCATAACTGACCCTCCCAAGGCAGCCCTCTTCCCGGCAGCCCATTGGCTAAGGACCCAAGGCAAAGGACGGCCCCACTTTGACAGCTCCTGATCGTATCTGCAGGAGAAGCAAGAAGCCGACAATAAGTAAGTGTGGCAAGGGCGGGGACAGAAGCAATTACTTCTCGCCATACTACCCTACCACTCAACCCTCAAAACTAAAACATAATAAAATCTTCACACTGTTGTTTGCATTACGCTTGGAGGTCCACATTTACATGTTTGTGGTATAGTTGCATTCATAAAGCGTGAAATTAACCATTGAATATAGAAGGTGCCTAGTAGCGTCCCCTGGTTTCCTTTAGAAATGTGCATAATATCCTGTCTGTGCACAGTTGAATTTATAAGGTCCCTAGTAACATCCCCTGGTTGCCTTTAGAAGTGTGAATAATATCCTGTTTGTGCAAAGTTGAATTTAGAAGGTGCCTAATAGCGTCCCTTGGTTGCCTGTAGAAGTGTGCCTAGTATCCTATATGTGCAAAGTTGAATTAAGAAGGTCCCTAGTAGCATCCCCTGGTTGCCCTTAGAAGTGTGCATAATATCCTGTCTGTGCAAAGTTGAATATGAATTGTGCCTAATATCATGGCTGTGCAAAGTTGAATTAAGAAGGTCCTTAGTAGCGTCCCCTGGTTGCCTTTAGAAGTGTGCCTAATATCCTGTATGTACAAAATTGAATTTAGAATTGTGCCTAATATCATGGCTGTGAAAAGGTGAATTAAGAAGGTCCTTAGTAGCGTCCCCTGGTTGCCTTTAGAAGTGTGCCTAATATCCTGTCTGTGCAAAGGTGAATTTAGAAGTGTGCCTAATATCCTGGCTGTGCAAAGTTGAATGAAGAAGGTCCTTAGTAGCATCCCCTGGTTGCCTTTAGAAGTGTGCATAATATCCTGTCTGTGCAAAGTTGAATTTAGAAGGTGCCTAGTAGCGTCCCCTGGTTGCCTGTAGAAGTGTGCCTAATATCCTGTATGTGCAAAGTTGAATTTAGAATTGTGCATAATATCCTGGTTGCCTGTAGAAGTGTGCCTAATATCCTGTATGTGCAAATTTGAATTTAGAAGTGTGCATAATATCCTGTATGTGCAAAGTTGAATTTAGAAGGTGCCTATTAGTGCCCCTGGTTGCCTGTAGAAGTGTGCCTAATATCCTGTATGTGCAAAGTGGAATTTAGAAGGGGCCTAGTAGTGCCCCTGGTTGCCTCTAGAAGTTTGCATAATATCCTATTTGTGCAACATTGAATTAAGAAGGTCCTTAGTAGCGTCCCCTGGTTGCCTACAGAAGTGTGCATAATATCCTGTCTGTACAAAGTGGAATTTAGAAGGTGCCTAGTAGTGCCCCCTGGTTGCCTCTAGAGGTTTGCATAATATCCTATCTGTGCAAAATTGAATTAAGAAGGTCCTTAGTAGCGTCCCCTGGTTGCCTATAGAAGTGTGCATAATATCCTGTCTGTACAAAGTGGAATATAGAAACGCGAATGATATCCTCTCTGTGCAAAGTTGAAATTAGAAGTGGGCCTAATAACGTACCGTATTTCAACTGACTAGTGTTTCTTAATAGCCTCTCTGTGCATAGTTTAATCTAGAAGTGTGCCTAGTAGCATCCCCTGATTGCCCTTAGAAGTGTCATGATATCCTGTCTTGTGCAAAGTTGAATTTGGAAGCGTGCATAATATCCTCTGTGTGCAAAGTCGATTTTAGAAGGTGCCTAGTTGTGTCCCCTGGCTGCCTTTAGAGGTGTGGCTAATATCCTCTCTGTGCAAGGCTGAATTTGGAAGAATGCATAATAACCTCCCTGTGCAAAGTTGAATTTAGAAGTGCGCCTAGTAGCGTCCCCTGGTTGCCTTTAGGAGTGTGCATAATATCCAGTCTATGCTAAATTGAATACCGAAGTGTGCATAATATCCCCTCCGTGCAAAGTTGAATTGAGAAAGTGTCTAGCAGCATCCCCTGGTTGCCTTTAGAAGTGTGCATAATGTTGTGTCTGTACAAAGTTGAATATAGAAGTGCGCCGAATATTCTCTCTGTGCAAAGTTGAAATTTGAAGTGGGCCTAATAGCATGCCCTAATTGAACTGACTAGTATTCCCTAGTAGCCCCTCTGTTCATAGTTTAATTTAGAAGCATACCTGAGCGTGTGCCTTAGTTCAACTGACTAGTATTCCCTAATAGCCTCTCTGTGCATAGTTTAACTTAGAAGTGGGCCTAATAGTGTGCCCTAATTGAACTGAGTAGTATTCCCTAGTAGCCTCTCTGTTCATAGTTTAATTTAGAAGCATGCCTAATCACGTACCCTAGTTCAACCGACTAGTATTCCCTAATAGCCTCTCTGTACATAGTTTAATTTAGATGCATACCTAATCGCGTGGCCTAGTTCAACTGACTAGTATTCCCTAATAGCCTCTCGGCGCATAGTTTAATTTAGAAGTGTGCCTAATAGCGTGCCCTGTGAATCTAGAATTGCGCCCAACATCATCTCTGTGAAAATTTGAAGTTAGAAGTGTGATTTTAGAACTTTGCCTAATATCCTCGCTGTGTAAAGTAGAATTTAGAAGTGTGCCTAATATCCTCTTTGTGTAAAGTCGAATATAGAATTGTTCCTAATAGCATACCCTGGTTGAACTGACTAGTCTCCGTAATAGCCTCTCGGTGCAAAGTTGAATTTAGAAGTGTGCCTAATAGCGTGTCCTAGTTGAATTTTGAAGTGTGCCTAATAGCTTGTCCTAGTTGAATTTAGAATTGTACCTAATATCCTCGCTGTGCAAATTTAGAGTTAGAAGTGTGCAAATGTACATGTGCCTAATACTGTGCACTATTTGAACTGACAAAGTGTCCCTAATATCCTCTCTGTGCAAAGTTTAATTCAGAAGCGTACCTAATAGTTCAACTGACTAGCATTCCCTAAATAGCCTCTCTGGACAAAGCTGAATTTAGAAGTGTGCCTAAATATCCCCTCTGGCCAAAGTTGAATCTAGAAGTATCCCTAATATCTTCTCTGTACAAAGCTAAATTTCGAAGTAGACCTAATAGCGCACCTTGCCTGAATTTAGAAGTATGCCTAATAATATGACCTACTTGAATTCAGAAGTGTCCCTAAATACCCATCCCTAATACCCTCTCTGTGCAAATTGAATTTAGAAATATACCTAATATCCTCTCTGTGCAACGTGCGCCCAATAGCGTTGAATTATTAGTTGAACATAGAAGCATCGCTATTATCTACAAATTCAAAAAACCACAAATTCAAATTTAGAAATGTGCCTAATAGCATGCACCAATTGAATCTACAACTACAATTAGAATGTCCTCCTAAATTGCACTTAAAAGTCCACCTAAAAGCACACCTGTGGCATTGCTACACTCAATTTCTCCCTAATAGCTTACCTGTATTCCAACTTGCTTGAAGAAAGTCTTCCCAACAGCGTAACTGTGCTGTAGTTGCAACTAAATAAGCCACCTAACAGCATATACTAGGGTGTAGCTACACTTCAAAATGGCCTAATATCTGCAGCCAGCTACAATTAGTGCACCAAAACCTAGAATAAGTGAATAATATCACCCTGCTTAGTGGAACCCAGAAACCAAGACTAACCTCACCCAGTGATGTAGCCGAACTTATAAGAAGTCCAACATAAAGTGTAAATCGCACCTGAAACTACACCTAATAGCACGTATTAACCATGAGTGCACCCAATCCATAAGGGTCGGCCAGAAAAGACCACAGTGGACCCCCTCCAATCTCTGGTCAGCCTTACCTCCCGCCCCCCTTCCCAAATCACCCCACCCTCCTTCACATCCCCTACCCATCCCCTTTCCAAACACCAAGCCAGAGGAGCACAATGGCGAGCCAACCACCCTAAAACCACTGCTCCTCCGAACCCCACCACCAACCAGCCTACATTGATCATGCCCGCTCCCCTCACTATCATACCGGACACACCCTGCCCTGCAACCATGCACCCCCCCTTTTCCTATTAACCCCCACCTTCACCCCCCACCGACCACACCCCTTCCCCTCCCTAAAAACTGCACGCCTAGCCCTAGCAAGAACAGAAGCCACATCCATCTCCCCGTCTGACCCCCCTACACTCTCGCACACACCAATCATAGCAAAGACACTAAAGAGGAAACGTACCTGGTCCCCCTCATTCTCTCAGTACTCATCGCCTCCCCTGTCTCGACCCACCACCTCATTCCCCCAAACACCACCATCTCCCCTTGCTTCACCCTTCCTGAAACCCCTCTCCCTTGATTTTTCACCGACCGCAACTGAAACTCCTAACTGCACACACCTCACCTCCAAATCCCCTGTGCCAAACCCAATCACACTAACACACTCATCCATCCACTCACACCCGAGACCCACCAACTTTTCTGCCCACTTTTCCCATTGATCATCAACCACCCCACCCCTCTCCTGCCCCAGTTTCGCCCCGCCTCTCCAGCTGCAGCTCCGACACCAACCTCACCTACCAAAGTGAATTGTATCCTATTTAATGCCTGTTCCGTAGCAAAAAACAGACACAGCATCTTTGACCTCCTCGCCTCTGACAAACCAGACCTGGTTTTCATCACTGAAACTTGGTTCTCTGACGACTTCACCCCAATCGCCAATGAAGCCTTCCCCCCGACTACTCCCTCATCCCACTGAACCGTCCCTCTAGAGGAGGGGGAATAGCATTCGTCTTCAAGTCTCACTTCCACGCCTCAATCATCGATGACCAACCTTCCATTCCTTTATGTGAATCACTCCTCGTTAAACTAATCCTATCCCTGTCGTTCTCACACAGCTTCCTAATAATCTACAGACCTTCTGGCATACGATAGACAATTCTCAAACAACCTCTGCGACTCTATTGCCACCCTTCAAGTAAACCACCCCAACCTCACCCTTCTTGGAGATTTCAACATATGGCTCGACATCCCCACCAGCCCTATGACACACTCTCTGGTTATCGGTCTAGACACGATTAACCTCCAACCCCACATAAACGGCCCGACTCACTATAAAGGATACACTCTTGATGCCATCTTTAGCTCCCACAACCAGAAACGTCTAAACTCCTCCACCCCTATCATCTGGTCCGACCACTTCATTGTTTCTTTCGCCATTCGCTCACCCGACCCGCTTCCCGTACTCAAACCTGAACCTCCGAATCTACGCAAATGCTGGAAAAAGCTATTAATCGTTCATGACCTAGCCGACACACTTCTACAGTCTCCTCCACCTACCTGCCAACTCAATAAACAACTAACCCCCGACGCCTTTGACTCATGGCTCAACACCTCACTAATACGGCTCACACCCTCTTGCAAACCATCAGCCCACCGTGGCCTGTTCCCTAGATGGATTACTCCTGAGTTGAAGACCACTAAACAACTATATAAATACCTGAAACGCAAATGGCAAAATGACAAAACCCAAGAGAGCAGAGCCACCTTGGCCAGACACCTTCATCAGTACAAGGCCGAAATACGCAAAGCAAAAAAAAGCCCACTACAACTACCGAATCCTAAACTGCAAAAACCATCACCAAATTCATCAAACCGGCATGCACTACCACCCTCCCGACCCCCTCTCAATCACTGTGCGACTCACTCACTCTCCACTTTTACACCAAGGCTCTCGAAAACTGGCTCTCTTACATCCACCGGGCAACCCTCCCCCCATACCGGCCAATCCACCGCCTGCGACCACTGCACAACCACCGTTCGACTCCTTTACTCCAATATCACCCTGATGGGGCCCCTAGGGGACTCTCACATATGGAAACAAGGCACAATCACCAAACACAAACTGATACGCCAGACACGAGGTTCAATTCCCAAAATCTAGGGTTCATTGCAAAGCAAATCATCTCAGCCTTCACTCTCTCTGTTCTTGACTTGTGCCTGTGCAAATTTTTCTCCCTGCTTTTCCAAAGAAGCATAGCTTCCTTCCTTCAGTCTCTAATGTCGTCAAATGCCACAGGGCGTGCTTTTTTATGCAGCAATACTTTTTCCAAATAATCTATCCTTGCAATCTCATAACTTCCGTGTTTTGGCCATTGTAAATCTTCTTCGTGTCTGGTTTGCCTATGCCAAATTTCACAAAACATTATCGCCCCTACACCATACTTTAAATGCATCTCATATGCCGGCAACCCCACGGGTGGCGCGACCTGGCCAGTTTCCAAAGATTGTCTACCACAGTGGAAAAATCCCAATAGGCAGGAAGACAATACCCCAGGCATGTTTTAACCTTACCCTTGGTTAATTAACCTTACCCTGGGCGTTTGATTTGCAAAACCAACTCTCAACCAATATCAGGCTTATTTAGAATCGGGGCACGACTCACCTGATCAACCAAATCGTCTTTCAAGACGCAATTCGTCCATATACTGACGCAACCAAAAATCGTTGTGTCTGCGTATCTTGGCTCACTCTGCCTCATTTCGGGACCCTCGCCTCCTTGTTCTCTGGCCGGACACATCGTTCAGGGATCAGCTGTGTACAGATCTGCAAAGGAGTCTCTCATCACATTCACAGGGGTGCCCCGAACACCTCTTGATCCCGGCTCAACCGTCTCGTCCTTGCTTCGTTTTCTCCTCTCGCCTTCTTTATATTACAACGTATACGATGGAACAAGTGGGGGAGGGTCCCTATTCGGGTGCCATGTTGATGGGGCCCCTAGGGGACCCTCATGCATGGAAACAAGGCACAATCATTACACACAAACTGATACGCCAGACACGAGGTTCAATTCCCAAAATCTAGGGTTTATTGCAAAGCAAATAGTCTCAGTAGGCCAACTGGTTCTCACGTCCCGCAACGTGTGTCTCCAGTCCCCGAGGGTTGCAAGAGAGCGAGCATTCTACAACAGTTACATATATTGTTTTTTTGTTGATGTTTTAGTTTGATGTCAAACTTTTCCATCATTGTGAGTCGGGTGTGAGAAGGAGAGAAAAGAAAGAGAAAAACAATAAAAAATTTAAAAAAAATAATCTATTGGCGTGGTTCAGGCCTTTCTTCTATTAAGATCGAGGATGCTAGAGAGGAAAAGGGAAATTGTGTATATATATATTGTTGTTCTTTCCAATGAATATGGCCGCCCATCTTTCTTCTGTGTTCATTTGTTGCGATCTGAGATCAAAGTAGGAGCCAAATTGCTTGTGTTGGGGTGCAAGAGACTGACACTCCATCACCAGATGGAATATGGTTTCCGGTGTGTTTTCGGCTTTGCAGAAGCAGCAATAGTTTTGTGATTTGGGAATCTGTCTTGTTGTGGCAAGATAGGAGTTTGTTGGTAAGATGTTCAGCATAATTCTTAAGAACGTTGATCTGATGGTTTGGTCTGGGAATGATAGCAAGTACGGCTGTGGTTCATTTAATTTTCTATTATCTTTGTTACATTGAAGGGTCTGTTTGTAGGTGTTTTTCAGTTGTATGGTTTTGATCCAGTCATTCTGTAATAATTTGATTTTGGAGTGTTGAGGGAGCATGATTAGGAGTTCTTCGGAGATCTCTTTCTGTTCCATTTCTTTAATGATAGATTTTTTCAATTTTTCTAACACCGTGTTGTTGAAGGTGTTTGATTGGGTTTTCAGAATTTGAATTGCAGGAGTTTTCTAATCCGATAGTAGTTTACGATAAATGTCTAATCTTTTCCAACATATGATGGATCTGATAGATTTTGTTGCTAGTTCGTAGCGTATTCTCGGCATTGGGTACAAGTGAGGGAGATGGAGAATCTTACGCCAAAAGGTTGATTCCAATTTCATCCAGTTTACTTTTTCTGTATTCAACATTGCTTCCGTTCCGTATGTTATAATCGGGATGTATTTTGATCTGTAATAGGCAATGATAGGTTTGAATGAACATTTTCCATATTTCCTGTGGAGTATGCATCCCTGGCGTGCCAGTGTTTGTGCCTTTTGTTCCACTTTATACAACCATTGTTCTTCAGTCTTGGATTGGTTGATTACTATGCCGAGGTATTTGAATGTTGAGACATTTTCCAATCGAATTCCACTGATGTTAAATTGTGGTTGGTGTATTGATTTTGATTGGGGTTTTGTCAGAATCCTAGTCTTTGTTTTTGAGATGTTGATTGTTAGCTCATTATTGTTCATATAGTTGCTGAGTAATGTCAAGGCAACTTGTAGTCCAGATGGAGTTTTGTCGAGCAAAATGATGTTATCCGCATATGCCGTAAGAGGGACAGGTGTTGAGTTTAATTTCCGCGGATTCATTTGGCTGCTGATCAAATGTTGTTCAATGTCTGATGTGAAAAGATTGTAAAGGGTTGCTGCTAGAGGGCATCCTTGCTTTAAGCCATTTGATGTGGTTATTGGTTTGGTGGTTAAACCTTGTTTTGTAAGTCTCACTTTTATTAAAGTATCTGAGTAGAGTAAGATGATTGGTTCCAGGATGTTCGGGGGGCAGTTCCATGTTTTTAGTTTTACCCATAGCTTTTGCCGTGATATGGTATCAAAGGCCATCTTCAAGTCGATGAATGCAGCATATATCGTAGTCTTGTTGTTGATGGCTTCATATTTAATGAGGTGAAGTAATAGTAGGTTAATGTTGGTTCCAACATTAAGAGTAAAGCCTGTTTGTCGTGTTGAGATCCGGCCATTGCATGTTGCCCAAGAAGTTAGTTGTCTCAGAAGTGTTGTAGCAAAAAGTTTTCCAAGCGGGTCCAACAGAGCAATTGGGCGAAAATTCTGCGGTTGGTCGTGGGGTCCTTCTTTGTGGATGGGGACAATTGTAGCCAATCTCCAAGAGGTTGGAATTTGGTTGAGTGTGTTTATGATGTCTATTATCTGGCACATGAGGTTTGCCCATGCCAGAGGATCTTGCTCAGTATGGTGTTTGAGAGTCCATCAGGACCAGGTGCTCTAGATGTATTGAGGTTTTTAATCACACATAGCATGTCCTCGCAGGTGGCGGTTACCGTCCATTTTACTTTGTTGTCGGTTGATTCTTTTTCAGATTGGAACGGTCGAACCGCGTAGATGTTTGAAAAATGTGTAACCCAAGTTTCTTGCGGTACATTGGCCGTTAACTTGTGCTGTTTTTGAGCATTGTCGTTCAGTAGATTCCAAAGTTCTCTTGTGTTGTTCGAGTGATATATCTTCATTATGGTTTCTGCATCTGTTTGCAGCATGATTTTTTGTTGCTATTTTTTCCAGTTGTTATATGCTTGTTTCAATTTCGAAATCTGCAAGGTGTTTTCTGCTGTATTTCTTTTCTTCAGCTGTCTTAACGATTTCGCCAGGGCCTTTTTCTTTTCTGGTATTTCTTGGTTGTATGTATGAAGATGAGTTTTTTTGTGGTCGATTTTTGGTTGTTTGTTGGAAAGGAAGGAGGATCCACTCATAATTCAATTTTTCAAGTTCTGTCTTATTTGAGGCGAGAAGTTTCGACAGTAGAAGAGATATTGCTGATTGTGGAATGCTGAGCCTTGAGGAAGTTCCGTCAAGTTCGACTGGGCATCATTTTGGAATTGTTTCTTGTTTGATGGTGGGATGTGAAAAGACTGTTAGCTTGTTGTGGTCGCTGTTGTCAGAGAGTATCGTTTGGGCTGACTTGACCGATTCGTGCAGGGTTTGTGAGAGGAATAAGTAGTCGATGATTGCGAATGAGGATCCTCTGGCCCATGTTGGCACATAGGAGGTGGAGTTGTTCCTTGCGTGGTTTAAGAGGATGAGATCTCTGGTGAGTATTTCGTTCATCCATCTTGTTGCTTTTGGTGAAAGTTGATCGTAATTTCGGGGGGTACCGTCTTGTGTGATGAAGTTAATGTTAAGATCCCCGCAGAGTATTATTTCTAGGTGGTGATGGGTTCCAAATAAGTTGTCAATTGTGATGAATACACCATTGATGAATGCCTCAGTTGTAATTGCTGCGGGGTTCCAACATAGATTCAATATAGCAATTCTTGTTTCACCAGTTTTTTCGGATTGATTGTTCTCCATCATTGTTATTATTGTTAATTGGATCCAGGGATTGATGTTTTCACTAGTCAATACTTTCCATTGAGGGTTTATTTTGATTAGAGTAAGTAGGCCTGATGCTGGTCTTCCTTGTTTTTTAATTATGGCGGGGTTGAGGAAGGTGAGGAATCCATTGCACGCTGGCGTTTCGCTGATCCAAGTCTCTTGGATATATATGATTTGATAATTTTCGAGATCGGTGGAGGGTTGGGTAAACAAATGCATGTTTCTTCTAGTATTCCATGAGCAGAGTGACCATATGATGTCTGATTTCATTAGTTGTTATGATTGAGAGTAAACTGAGATTCTTGAAGATATGGTTTCTGTAAGTGAAGATTCTAGGTCGTAGATTCTTTTGAATGGACGGTCTCTTCTGTTCAATTCTTCCCGTTGTCCTGCCTGAGTCCAGGGTGCAGCATTTCGTGAGCAATCCTTTGTGTGGTTGCTCATCTGCATTCTCAGTTGATGTTTTCTTGTCCATGTAGATGCCCAGCAGTTAAAGCCGAATTTGAGGAGTTGGGCGCGTTTTGATAGGATTAATTCTTGGTCGTTTGGATCAGAGAGTTCAGCAACTATCTTGTCTAGGTGCTTGTCATCTTTGAAAGTTATTAAGTCAATCTTTTTTGTTGTTATTTGTTGTAATTGTGGAATCGCTACAAAGAGGCGCAGAGTGTTTGTTCTGTTGAGTATTAATGGTTCAGATCTGTTAGTTTTTTGTTTTCGATGTGAATTTCGTAAATTTGGTTTTGTTGCAGCGGATTGACAAATGAGGGAAAGGTACAATCGTGATGGTTGATGAACGTGAGCTGAAGGAGTCATCTGATACTTGTTCATAAGATTCTGATAGTGATGAGACAGGGGGGGCCAGGGTTGAGAAATATCTCTGAGGTTTCTTGTAATGAGTCCTCTGAGATTTCTTCATAGATGTCTATTTGTTGGGTTCGTGATTGATGGTGTATTCATCATTATTATAAAGCTTGAGGGTGTTGCAGGGTGCTTAGCTGGCGGTGTGTCATCTGTTAGCTGGCCTCCGTGGGTTGAGAGGTTGAGGAGATCTTCATCTTGGTTGGAATGTTCGGGCAGTGGGTCTGTTAGTCTGCAGGTTTGTAGAGCCACAGTCTGTTGGTGCCAGTTTGAGATTTTATTGTCCTTTGTGGAGGGACAAGGAATCCTCTCTGTGGGTAATGAATGACTTTGTTCCATTGTCTTCTCTGTTGGTATTGAATGTCTTCGTTCTGTCGTCTTTATTGTTCTGAGAAACGCTCTTGAGTCTGTTTGTCTTTTTTTATTTAATTTTGACTGTATTGGTTTATTACTAGTGCCTAGTTTGTTCTTCGAAAAGATCTGGTACTGCTCTGTGATGTTCTTGATTGGATGGTTGGGATCTTGAGTCTCTGAATGTGGGGTTATGGCAGATTCAGTTTTCCCTTGTGTGTGACTTGTGCCAATGATTCGGGCTCCACCAGCTGGTTGTTGAAGCGTATCCTTTGTTTGAGGAGATAATGCCGGTTGATCGCTTATTGTCTCTGCTTTCTGCATGGTTTGGTGTTGATGTTGGGCTATGAGTAGAGCTAGTGCTTCAGTGTTAAGGTTGATTTTTTCTTGGTGATCGCTTCTTGCTATTTCTGAGAGGCGTTGTTGGCATCGATTGGATTGCTCTGCTTCCAAATTCAAATGGTATTCAATTGTAGTTATGAAGCTCTTTATATAGATCTGTTTGGCGTGCTAAGAGAGTTGCTTGATCCTTGATGTTGTCATTCATGGCTTCATGTAACTTCATGTAGGGGATCATAGATTGCGAGAGCACTGCAATAAGCATGTTTTGTAGGTTGAGCATGGTAGTCGGGATCCTAGGGTTAGTCTGGTCCTCATAATCAGGTTTGTTGTATGTTGCGTTGGTAGATTTGATTTCTGTTGGGCTCGGTTGGGATGTGGGATGTTCATTCTTGGTCGTAGGATCAGGTGTGTAGTAGGATTCATCTGTATCATAGGTGAATAGAGTAGGGATGTTTTGGTTTCTTGATAAGTTTGATTCAGTTTCACTTTTGATCGGTCTTTGTCTGATTCCTTGTGTCAGACATGGGGTCGAGGTAAGCTGTGATTGGTGGTTTCCAGTTATATTGCCAAATATTTCTTTTCGTTTGTCGAGGCTTAGCATGATTGGTTACATTTTTGTAATATCCATTGAGAGTCTTCTTGCCTTGGTTATGGTTTGGTTGTCGACGTTTTCTGGAGCTTGAACAAGTTTAATTGAGTTATGAGTATGTAGCCATGCACGTTTGGCTAGTCTTGCTTTTTCCTTCTTTGTTTGTTGAGTTAAGCTGTTTGGTAGTTTTTGTAGGGTATTGGTAGGTCGTGATTCATCTGAATGAGGTTTGGTAGCTTTATGGATGTTGCAATTTTTTGTGGTCGCACGTGGTTCTTCTTTGGTGGCAGACTGAGTCTTGGGTGTATCGGTGGTGTGTTTGGTTGGTTGTTTTTGACAGTATCATCTGAGGTCTCATGTTTGTATGGTTCGAAGGGTGGCACAGACGATTCTTGTTGTAGTTCAGCAGGAAGCTTGTGACGTAAGTTAGTTGTTTTTTCTGTTGTCTCAGCAGCTGTGTTGCTGACAATGGTGTCTCGTAGTGGTGATGCAAGTCGTTCTTGTAGAGTAGGAAGCTTCATGTTACAGTTTGGTTGTGTGATACCTTTGACCGATGTATCATCTGTCATTACATCTGGCTTTCCATTTTCTACGCTTTTATTAGTTTTTGGTTGATGGAAAGGGTGTAAGTTTTGAGATGTCATTGGTGGTAGTTCTTCATGTTCATCGTGACTTCGTGAGTGCGCTTTTATTGATTAAGTCTTGTTGAATGATTGAGTTGGTGGGTTTCCTAGTCCTGGAGGCGCTAGATCAGGGTCCTTGCCGATGTCGGTGTCTAACGACATGATGTTCAGTTGTGGCAGTGGTGCTGTGAATTTGTGCTTGTATATTAATCTGCTTCTGAGAAACTGGCTGATCATTCAGTTGTCTAGTTAGTTCCAGAGTTGAAAGATCAGTTTCTATTTTGGGAAGGTTGTCTGTGCTGGGGGCATGCTCGATGTCCAGATCCACTTTCTGTTGGTGGTGATTCAGGGCAGGTTTTGTTATCTGAGCTCTGGAGAGTGATTGTTCCAAGGTTAATTGCGAAGAATCTAGGGCAGAGATGGCAGCTGTGATGAGTTTGGTTCTTAGTCTTGTTTTAGGGCATACAACAGATTGCTGTTTGGGTCCAGTTGCTGACATTTCTCCTGTATTTGATGTAGGATCTGTATTGAAGTCCGTCCTGCAGGCCCTATCAGGCTCCAAGGGGCGCGCGCTTTCGGTCACCTGGGTGAGCATGTCACAGTGACTCTATTGAAATTGTTATACAGATTCCTTAAAGTCTCTTGATTGTAGAAAGGGAGCGTTGTTGATGCTCCGGTGTACGATCCAAGGGCGATATTATTTCTGTTTCCTTCGTAGAAGCTGTGTTATAAAAGATTCGGTTAGGATCCAAGGCCGGAGCCCTTTCGGTCTCCTAACAGAGAAGGCAGTACAAAATTAAAACTGTAATCTACAGGATCCAAGGGATAAGCCCTTTCGGTCTCCTGAGTAGAGAACGTTGAAGAGGCTCTGTTGCAATCCAAGGGGCTTGCCCTTTTGGTCTCGCAGCAGATGTGATCGATGAGTGAGAGATTTGAAGTTTGATGTTGCAGCTGAAAGATACAGGATCCAAGGGACAAGCCCTTTCGGTCTCCTGTAAAAAGGACTATAGAGAATCTCTGTTGAGATCCAAGGGACAAGCCCTTTCAGTCTCTCAGCAGAAATGGTTGTTGGGTGTTGAAGCTGCAAATACAGAATCCAAGGTACAACCCGTTCAGTTTCCTGTACAGAGGATGTTGCAGAGGCTCTGTTGAGGTCCAAGGGACAAGCCCTTTCGGTCTCTCCGCAGGTGTAGTCGTTGAGTATCCGTCTCTTTGTAGGGTACTGGTTCCCAAGTGCAAGTCCTTCTAGTTTCCTGAAAGTGCGTTGTCTTGTCTCTGTGTAGATCTCGGTGCCAGACCCTTAAAGTATCCTGGCCGAGGTGATCCAAGTTCTTCTGAGGGGTTAGTCCGGTTTACACTCAGGGTTGGGTCTTCTTCTGAATGATTTGCGCTCTTGGTGAGGCACTGCTGGATTAGTGCTTACAAGATCCGGCTGGGTTAGTTGTGCCTTCAATGTTTGATCGTTGAGCAATGTTCTGCAAGAGAGGGGGTGTCAACTGGGCTTGTGGCTATTTTCCAGCAAAGCGCAGACTTGGGTGCAAGTCTGGTTGTTTGTTGGAATAACTGGAGCCTGATGGTGCGGGCAGAGGAATCCAATTTTCAAAACAGG
Source organism: Ambystoma mexicanum (assembly GCF_040938575.1). Lineage (NCBI taxonomy): Eukaryota > Metazoa > Chordata > Amphibia > Caudata > Ambystomatidae > Ambystoma > Ambystoma mexicanum. The sequence continues at coordinate 975,256,192 of NC_090922.1, forward strand.
TGACAGGATACTATCAGTATGGTCCTCGAGCAAGAAGGGGGGAGGGGCACAGTCCGGGAATGTGGGTGTTATGTGCCAAGGCGCTGGCTCGAATACAGGTTCAAAGGTTGTGCATGGAAACGGGAGCCAGGCGCTGCGGGCAGTGGAATCGGTCTCCTGAGGCAGACAGAAAAGCGCTCTCAGCGTGGTCCGCGCACACGGGTGTAGGGGAGACGGGAGAGGGATCGAGAGAGAGATCTTGTCACTAGCGGTCCGGTAGGTGGTAAGCAGAGGCAGGTGGGGGGTGTCTTCCTAGTACAGGAGGAGGTGGCTGTGTGAGTCTTGCAAGTCTGGCACTGACGGAGAAGGAGGGAGTGGGCGGTGCCTTCCTTGTGTGGGTACAGAAGGACAAGGAAGACTGGTGGCTCTATCAAGTGTGGAAAGAGGGACGGCAGCGCAGGGGAGCCGCAGGCAATGGAGGGAGAGGCGTCGGGCTGTAGGGCTATGTCTCTGGTGTTGCGGTAAGCGGAGGAGGGTGGGCGTGGGCTTTTTAGTGCGAGTGCAGGGGAGCGAGGAGGGCTTGTCGGTCGACCAGGTGTGAAAGGAGGTAAGGGAGGTGACTGCCGGGCATGTGGATGAGCGCCGGAGCTCGCCCGCGGGTACCTGCTGAGAAGGGCGGCGGCTAAGTGGAGAGACTTGCCCCCGTACTTGGCGCAATCCACAGGCAGGAGAAGGAAGCGCACCGAGGGGGCTGCAGGTGTCCGCCTTTAGACAGGAGAACAGGGAAATTTTGTGTGCATGGAAGGGGAGGGGGGAGCGGGTCAGGGGTCAGGAGAGTGGTTGACTGAGCAGGGGGTGGGAGGGAGGTGTTGACACTCACTGCGAGGGAAAGGATGTGATGGTATGCTGTGCTACTCCCACCAGCAGGGGTTTTCTTTCACGGAAGTCCTATTTAGATTTTTACGAGCGGGGTGTAGCAGCGCAGCAGAGCCTGCAGAGCCTAAGGACGAAAGACTCTGCAGCAGACTCCACGGCCGCTCCACGGCTTGATGGGTAATTTGAAGCAGGCAGCAATGGTAATAGAAAGAGGACAAGAGGGATTTCAGTTCCTCACAAAATTCAGGAGCAAAACGCTGTAGAGTCTCATCACAACCACAGACCGAAAGGCTCTGCAGCAGACTCCACGGCAGCTCCGCAGCTTGATGGGTAATTTAAAGCAGGCAGCAATGGTAATAGAAAGAGGACAAGAGGGATTTCAGTTCCTCACAAAATTCAGGAGAAAAACGCTGTAGAGTCTCATCACAACCACAGACCGAATGACTCTGTAGCAGACTCTGCGGGCGCTCCGCGGCTTGATGGGTAATTTGAAGCAGGCAGGAATGGTAATAGAAAGAGGACAAGAGGGATTTCAGTTCCTCACAAAATTCAGGAGCAAAACGCTGTAGAGTCTCGTCACAACCACAGACCGAAAGACATATATACAAAAACAAACATCTTATTATCAGCAATGACATATTCAATGCCGCCCATAATGTACTTCCTTTGAAATAGATTTGATGATTGACAATTGTGACGAATATGGCACCTTCAGACATTCATTTAGCAACAGTTTGCAATTTGCGGACTTGCAGACACGATTCTTTGTTTTGGGGAACATACTGCTTTTGTTCTTACAAGCAAGCTGCGTGCAGGGGAGAGACACATTCCAGGCCTCGCTATCTTCCAGTTTCTATTCCTGTGCTAGGGGTCAACTCGCTCTACAGGGCTCAGTGAAGGGGGGCTGTAAAAGAGAGCATAATTTAAGCCATTAATTGTTTGTTCCGAACATTTCTACTGCATCAGCAAGACTAGCTGGCATCTGCGTAGCGATTAAATGCCTTGTTGCTTACTTCCAAGGACTTGTGAGGGAGGAGACTTGGCTTTGCTGTCTGGGTTGCCTGCATTGTGTTTCAACATGTAACTTGTGGCCTTGCTCTATGCATGAGCAACAACGGAATAGAATATACTTACAGCAAAGCAGTTTGAACAGAAAGCAAGAAGTGAAAATTAATCAAAATGGTGAATTCTATTCCTACAAAATGGACGCTGTCTGGTCATGCTCATGAGTCTGTACTAACAATGCTGAACACATGATGTGGTTGGTTTTCGGCCAAAAAAATTCATCGCCTATGCTATGGGAGGGTCATTTCTAGACTCACAACCCAACCAATTTCTCAAACTTCTCTCTGCCCGCAAACCATCTGGCTCCCCGCTAGACTCTTGCCCGGCGACAACACTCAAAGACATTTTTTGCTTCAACCTGCGCAGGAGAACACGCAAGATCCATCATAAATGCCTCCCTTTCCTCATATATTTTTCCAGAAGCATTCAAAACGGTTCATGTCAAACCTCTGATAAAAAACCTTCCCTCGACCCTCTCGAGCCCAAACACTACCGCCCCATCTCAAACACCAGGTTCTTTGCCAAACTCATTCACCAAACTGCCTACACCCAACTAAATGCCTTTGTCGAAGCTAACAATCTCCTTGACCCCGCACAATCAGGTGTCAGAGCCCGGCACGGAACTGAAACAACCCTAACCTCGATCTGAGATGACCTTAAAATCACGGCAGACTCTGTGGGATGTGCCACATTAATCCTTCTCGAGCTATCCACCGCCTTCGACACAATCAATCACTCAATCCTCCTTGACCACCTCCACTCCCTAGGAATTTGTGGAACCACTCTCAAATGGATAGCCTCATTCCTCAAAGATAGGTACCAAATAACGATACTCTCTACCTATTCCTCCCAAGCCTGACCAGTCAACACGGGAGTTCCACAAGGAGCATGTCTATCTGCCCTCCTGTTCAATCTCTACTTGATCACCCTCCCACCAATAATTTGTTCACAAAACATCCTGTGTTACAACTACGCTGATGACACTCAACTCATTCTAAAACTCTTGAGCTCAAAACCCAATGGCCGATCTGACCTCGCCTCCTGCCTCCTTGACATAGAGCTCTGGATGACCCAAAGCCACCTCTTGTTAAACCCCTCCAAAACCGAAATCATGGTATGTGGCAACTCTGAGCTTCTTCCACACCCACTACCCTGGCCATCTGCTATGGGCAACTCACCGACTCCCTCTAACTCAGTAAAAAACCTTGGATGCATCCTTGACTCTGACCTAACACTCTCGCGTCAAGTCAACAATGTCTCAAAGTCCTGCCACTACCACCTTGAAACTCTTAGGTGCATCTTTCCATATCTCTCCTTTCCCAACAGACTCTCCGCGGTCCAATCAATTGTTATATCAAGACTGGACTACGCTAACCCACTCTACCTCGGAGTCCATGCTTACCAACTGAACAAACTTCAAAGAGCACAAAATGCTGCAGCCAAACTGCTACTAGCGCTCGGCCCGAGAGACCACATCTCGCCAGCCCTTAAAACTCTGCATTGGCTTCCAGTGGGCTGAAGGGTGACTTTCAAAACCTTATGCATTTCTCATCAAACAGTGCACAAAACCGGACCTCAATATCTTCAAGACAAGCTAAAACCCTATTACCCTCCACGTACTCTAAGATAAAGCTCAGCCGGCCTCCTAGTCATACCTGAAACAAACTCAGTCAGGTTAGGCAGATCATCATTCTCAGCCTTGGCCCCCTTGCCGTGGAATGCACTCCCAACCCACATCTGCCTAACTGAAGATCTAGTGTCTTTCCGCAAACTACTGAAAACTTGGCTCTTCCCCTAAAACCAACCCGTAGCAAACTAACCCAAACTGAATAACAGCATCTCAATGACACCAACCCAACAAACTACTAGATCTTGATTAACAATAAGACCATGCAAGAAAGCGACATCTAATAACCGATAATATAAACTAAAAGGACAAACAGAATAGAACGAGTGAAATAGATCAAAGCAGTGAAGTGTATAACAAGAATAAATCGTACGAAAACAGTAATGAGGTTTAAACTAATGAAATGGATATAATGAGTACAATGGACAAAATGAACAAAATGGGCGAAACGAATAAAGAGAAGAGGATGGAAAGATGTATACAAGAGACTGCAATGAGTGCAATGAACAAAATGAACAAAATGGGCGAAAGGAATACAGAGAAGAGGATTGAAAGATGAATACAAGAGTCTAATGAGTGTACAGAAAGATGACGCCGACTATATGAGTGACTGGCATAAATGGAAAATACATAATAGACGATTCAAATACATGAGACGTGTGTAGTGCATCAAAAAGATAGAGAGCATGGAACGGATCGAGTGCGTATGACGAGTGACATGGCTTGAAATCGATAATGCACAATGAATGAACGAAGTGAATGGAACGGATGAAATCGTTAGAATGAATGAAGCGTGTGGAAGAGATGATTGCGCTGAGCGGATGAATGCGTTGAGTAGATGAGTGTGTTGACCGGATGAGTGTATTGAACGCATGAGTATGCTGTGTGGATGAGTGTGTTGAGTGGATGGAGTGTAGAATGGATGAATGTGTAGAGTGGATGAGTGCATAGAGCGGATGAGTGCGTAAGTACGGAGGAGTGTGTAGAATGCAGGAGTGCATAGAGCAGATGTTTGTACAGAGGTGACTAGTGTAGAGCAGATGAGTGTGTAGAGCGGACAAGTGTCTAGGGCGGACGAGTGCATAAGTGCAGAAGAGTATGTACAACACAGGAGTGCATAGAACAGATGAAGATGCAGAACGGATGAGTGTATAGAGCGGGTGAGTGTATAGAGCGGGTAAATGTATAGAGCGGATGAGTGTATAGAGCAGATGTGTGTATAGAGCTGACGAGTGTATAGAGCAGATGAGCGTATAGAGCAGATAAGTGTTTTGAGCGGATGAATGTATAGAGTGGATGAGTGCGTATGAGCCAACCGACTTTGTAGAGCAGATGAGTGCATATAGCGGATGAATGCATGAAAAGAATGAGTGCATACAGCGAATGAGTGCCGGGAATGGATGAGTGCATGGAACGGATGGATGCGCACAGCGGATGAGTGCGCAGAACATGATAGGGGCGCTGAGCGTGATAGGTGCATAGAGCGGAAGAGCATGCAGAGCTGAAGAGTGCGCAGAGCGGAAGAGTGCGCAGATCGGAGGAGTGTGTAAGTACGGTGGAGTGTGTAGAGTGGATGAATCCGTAGAACACACTAGTGGATAAAGCAGACGAATGTATGGGGCATATGAGTATGTAAGAGTGAATGGGTGTGTGAGAGCGGAGGGGTGCATGAGAGCGGGTGAGTGCGTACAGCAGGTGAGTGTGTAGAGTGGGTGAGTGCGTAGAACCCGAGAGGGCACAAAGCAGACGAGTGTGTAGGGCGGATGACTGTGTAGGGTGGATGAGTGCGTAGAGAGGATGAGTGCGTAGAGCGGATGAGTGCATTGAGCGGGTGAGTACGTAGAGCGGATGAGTGCGTAGTGCGGGTGAATGCATAGAACCCGAGAGTGCATAGAGCAGATGAGTGCGTAGGGAGGATGACTACATAGGGCGGATGAATGCGCAGAGCGGATGAGTGCGTAGAGCAGATGAATGCATAGAGCAGATGAGTGCAAAGCAGACGAGTGTGTAGGGCGGATGACTGTGTAGGGTGGATGAGTGCGTAGAGAGGATGAGTGTGTAGAGCGGATGAGTGCATTGAGCGGGTGAGTACGTAGAGCGGATGAGTGCATAGTGCGGGTGAATGAATAGAACCCGAGAGTGCATAGAGCAGATGAGTGCGTAGGGAGGATGACTACATAGGGCGGATGAATGCGCAGAGCGGATGAGTGCGTAGAGCAGATGAATGCATAGAGCAGATGAGTGCATAGAGCATGCAGAGCAGATGAGTACCTAGAGCAGATGAGTGCCAGAATGGATGAGTGCTTAGAGCGGATGTGTGCTTAGAGAGGATGAGTACGTAGAGCGGATGAGTGCATAGAGCCGATGACTACGTAGAGCCATTGAATGCCTAGAGCAGACGGAATGGGTGAAGTTTAAGGATGGAATGGGTGACGTATGTAGATAGAACGAGTGAAGTATGTGAATGCAGCGGGTGATGTATGTTGATGGAACGGGTGATGTATGTGGATGGAACGGGTGATGTATGTGGATGGAACTGGTGAAATATGTGGATGCAACGGATTAAGTATGTGGAATGTACTAGTGTAATATGTGAAAGGCGCTGGGAAGTATGTGGATGGCACGGGTGAAATACGTTGATCGAGTGCATAAAACAACTTAGAAATACACTGAATGGATTGGAGTGCATGGAGCGGGCTGGAGTGCATGGGCGGATTGAAGTGCGTGGAGCGGACCGGACTGCGTGGAACGGACTGGAGTGTGTGGTGCAGACAGGAGTGCATGGTGTGGACTGGAGTGCGTGGAGCGGACTGGAGTGCATGGAGCGGACGGGTATGCATGGACCAGACTGGAGTGCATGGAGTGAACTAGAGTGCATAGAATTGCACGACTTACATAGAATGGTTTGGAATGCATGGAACGTTTGAAGAGCATGTAACCCACCATATCACATCACCATGCTTACTCTCTTCTTCTAGAACACAGAGATACTATGACACTATTCGGCATAACTGTTCTCATATCAACATCTGCCTCATACTCCCCATCACTCTAACTAAACACTGCTGGTTACACACCCCCCAGCCAGGCGTTCTCCTCAGGCCTAATGCACCCACAATCGGACAGGACAAATCCTGCCAGAACAAACACATACTTTTGATCTCTCAACCACCACACCTACCGCTAAGAAGCAGCTTTTACATGAATACCACACCAGCTGCACACATATCCGGTGCTCACACGCACCTTTGACTCTCCCTACTCTCTCTACTGACCTGAACTTTGGTTCCCAAAGGCGTTCAACCTCCCAGCGCCTTCAGACCATACCAATGGTATATAAGGCGCTATATAAATGCAAAGTAACATAACTTAACATAACATAAGTCTTACCGTGGGTAAATTACATCGTCATCTGGAATACAAAAAAGCAGGTCTTTTGAAAGATGGGTTGATGTTCCCACATTCTGAACATGACAAAAAATAAACATGCAATGACTTCCTGCACTGTAATAAACCTCAGCCACTCATACAGCAATTCACATGGTCCTCACTTGGGACATATCTTACCAAGATTAGTATTTCTTTGAAGTTCCCAGCACGACCTTGCTATATTCGCAAATGCAAGCCCAGTGTCAGCGCAAAATGCTTCTGTAATCTTGTGTGGGGAGCACTAGCGAGATATCTCTTACAGCCAGTGTTCTGACCCCTTCGAATTCCATCAGTCTTCTCAGTCCAGCCTCAACTAACTGCTCTCCACATTTCTTGTCACCAAGAAAGATCCTATCCTTCCCCTTTTGACATGGCTTCTCTGCCTATAATTTCCCCCAATCAGGTTAACAAAAATGTGTTTTGTATCAACCCTCATGTTCAGAACATTGAGAGCTTTGGGCATCCCTGTATTACTGTGTCATTCTGTTTCCTGCTGCCTGCATTTTTCTGTTCTCCACATTCTGAAAAGAAACGCCAGCGTGCAATAAAAAATGAATTACAGCAGTGCCACTAAAACATGGATTTCCACCTCATTTTGCATATGAGACTGCATTATAATGTTAGAGAAGTTATAATTAGTATTTTAGCAGTGTTAATTATGTTAGTCAGTTATATAATTTAATGTAGTCTCCATGTATGAGGCATCCAAAAATGGTGCACTTCAATATTTGACCTGGCAGCATTAAACTTTTCTATACGTGCATTTCATTATCTGCAGTTTCAAGTTGGGCTTGGCTGTGTTGTAAATCTAGTGCTTTGCATACTACCAATAAGGCTATAGTATACTGGTTAAAAAATGCTATATTACTGCTGGCAAAAGAATGCCATTAATTTTGCAATAAAAAATGCAATTACATTTGGTAAAATGCTATACATGTCCTTACAAGAGGGAGCTGTTGTCCAGAAAATAGCAGTGAATTGGATTGAGGCCAGTGGATTTCACCAGCACAGGCCTGTTCATAGAGACACAATCTTACCATGGAGGTGGAAGCCCTAAGCCACAGGTGAACCAGAAGGGCTAATGACACACATCATTTTTGAAGATTGGTAGTCCCATGAATTCATCATTTGTTTAAGGTTCGTGCAGATAGCATGCCTAATCTGAACATTCTCGCTAGTTTGATGGCCATGTGGTCAGTGGTCTATAGAAACACTGGGTCAAGAGGGAGGGTCACATTACTTCTGGGGGGAGGAGAGGAAAGGAAGAATACCTATAAGGAGGTGCAGTTGGTAGTTTGACTTCTTAGAGATGCCGGAAATGGGAAGAGAGAAGGAGAGTGTATAGTCAAAAATAACCCTGAGATTCTTAGCCTTACAAGTGGGAGCAAGAGGAGTGCCGAGGGAGGCATACCAGAGAGTGGCGGGAAAGTGGGGTGGAGGTGTGCTGATGAGAAGGACCTCCGTCTTACTGGCATTCAGGCAGAGATCATTGGCAGCGCACCACTCATGAATTGCAGACAGACAATCCGGGATGAGGGAAGGAGAAGAGAAGGCAGATGGGAACAGCAATGCAGTTGGTGAGAGGTGCCAGGTATTGGTTAAACAACCAGGGAGAAAGGTCGGAACCCTGGGGAACACCACAGGTGGAGCAGTGGGCAAGAAAGAAGAGAGGGAGCTGTAGTCCAGAAAATAGCAGTGAATTTGATTGAGGCCAGTGGATTTCACCAGCACTCTCAGTCAGCCAGAGGTGCAGTAGGGGGAGAGAAAGATGCGTAGAAAGCCTCAACTGACACACACTTCATAGATTGTCATAGAGACACAATCTTATCATGGGGTGGAAGCCCTAAGCCATAGATGAACCAGAAGTGCTAACAACACATCATTTTTCAAGATTGGTAGTCCTTTGAATTCATTATTTCTTTAAGTTTTGATGTGGAGATAGCATGCCTAATCTAAACATTCTGGATAGTTCGATGGCCATGTGATCAGTGGTCTATAAAGAGACTGGATCAGGAGGGAGGGTCAAGTTACTTCTGGAGGAAGGAGAGGAAAGAAACAATACCTATGAGGAGGTGCAGTTGGTATTTTGACTTCTTAGAGATGCTGGAAATGTGAATAGAGAAAGACAGTGTAGAGTCAAAGATAACCCTGAGGTGCTTAGCCTCACAGGTGGGAGCAATAGGTGGGCTGAGGGAGGCATGTCAGAGAGTGGCGGGAAAGAGGGGTGCAGGTGTGCCGATGAGGAGGACCTCTGTCTTACTGGCATTCAGGCAGAGATCATTGGTGGCGCACCACTCCTTGATTGCAGACAGACAATCGGGGATGAGGAAAGCAGAAGCAGCGGCAGATGGGAGCAGCAATCCGGTGGGTGAGAGGTGCCATGTGTTGGTTGAACAACCATGGAGAAAGGTTAGAACTTTTGGGAACAGCACAGGTGGAGAGAGAGAGATAGAGGAGAGGAAGGACTCAAGTGGAACTTTGTAGGGTCGGTTCGAGAGCAAAGACGTCTGCCAGGCCAGAGCCTGATCAGTGAAACCCAGGTTATCACAGACACTGTTGAGCAGGATGGCATGGTTAACCAGGTCAAAAGCAGAAGAGAGATCAAACACAATAAGGACCGAGGGGAGATTAGAATCAAGGTTAGAGAGAAGGTCTTCACAGATGTTCAGGAGAGCAGTTTCCATGCTTCTAGCTGCTCTGAAGCTAGACTGATAATCATGGAGACAACCAAAAGATTCAGTGTGAAGATTAAGGGGGGAGATGTTCAGCTTTTCCAGGAGTGTGCCCAGGAAAGGAGTGATGGAGATTGGGCAATAATTAGCCAGAAGGGAGGGGTTAGCTGAGGGCTTCTTGAGAAGAGGGTACGCCAGAGAGTGTTTCTGGGGGGACGGGAAGGTTCCAGAGGGCGAAAGAGTGATTGCAGAAATCGGCCAAGGCCAGGGTGAGTGTGCCAATGTGGTTCTTGGTGGTTCTGGAAGAACAGGGAAGAACCTGTTTTGATGAAGTGGTCATAGATCAGACTTGTCTAGATACCTTGTCAGGAGAGAAGAGAGGAAAGGCAGAGAAGGGTGGGGTTGGCCACAGGAGGGCGGAGGAAGAGGAGAGAGTGGAGGGAGAAACAGGAGAAGCTGAGAGGACAGAGAGTCAGTATTGCCTTTGAAACAGGCAGCAGGCCAGTTTGTCTGAGGATGTACATCATTTCTTTCCAGCCAGCCTACACTTGCGTTTAAGGGTGACATACCAGAGAGGATCTTGTAGCCATCAAGAAGGAGAGTGTCAAAGCTTGTGACAGAGCTGGCCGTGAACCATGTATTGTTGAGACCAAGGACATCATGTTGAGTTAATCCAGAAGACAGTGGATGTCAGAGGAGTGTTTGACAGCTGAGCGAGAGTTAAGAGTGGCGAGGTGGAGAAGGTTGCCATCCTTGAAAGACTTCCGGGGAGGGGAACAAATCAGAGATACATCCTGTGGAAGTGTAGAAGGAGCCCGAGGGAGGGCAGGGGATGTAGGAGGAGAGGGCAAGGTAGCCGAGGGAGAGGAAGAGGGCACCAACGAATTGACAGAGGGTGGAGGCATGGAAGCTGAAGACGGGAGAGAAGGGACAGCAAGTGAGGAAAGGAAATGTATAAGGAAGAGTAAATGTCTATCAAAGAGGAGGAGGTTGGACCAAGACAGTGCCATTAAGGTAACCATTAATGATGACCTTAGAGGAGTGGAAGGAATCCAGGAGGGCCTCTCACCGGGTGCCACCATTAATGGAGGAGGAAGAGGACCATAAGACAAACCACATGCCCAGAAAACATCCTGCCCCCCAAGCTAATTCTGGAAAACATAGACACTTTTGGACCCTTCCTACTCTGAATGGTAATTGCCTCATTCAGAGAGAATGAAGTTCCATCAGCCATAAAAATGGTTACAGTTACCACGTTATTTAAAAAAACAGGTCTTCACCAGCAAGATCTGGCACATCTCTGCCCGATAACAAATTGCAAATTCCTCTTGAAAGTTCTGGATAAGGCAGCAACTAGGCAACTTCAAGCTTTTGTGGATAAAAACAACTTACTCCAAAAGCCGCAATTGGGATTTAGATGAGCACACAGTACTGAAACTGCCCTGCTGGATCTTCAGTCCAAAATGCTTAACATCATGGAAAAGCTGTCATGTTAATACATTTGGACCTATCTGCAGCCTTCTATTTGTTAGGTCATCAAAAACTGAAAGAGGCCCTAAAACTATCGGGATGCTGTTCGTACGAATCCATTGATTGTGTGACCTCCTTCCTTACTGGACGGAGCTCTAAAATGTCCTGGGGCAGATAGTCATCAGTGCCTCTCTCCATCAATTGTGGAGTACCTCAAGGGGCAAGCCTGTCCCCTTTATTATTCAATCTATACTTATGGTGTCTCTGCACCCTTCTCACCTATCTAGGAATGTTTTTCACCAACTTTGCCGATGCCACCCAATTAGTGATAAAACTGAGCGGGTGTTATAATACAGACATTGTCAGGATTGCTAATATCTACAACATCATTGAGGCGTGGATGAAGATAAACTACCTATGTTTGAATGGAAGTAAGATTGGGCTTATGATCTTTGGCTCATCCCAGGCTCGGTCTTAACTCAATTCAGATGATGCCTCCTTTAGCATTAGAGATGCTTGCATCTCGGTATTCAGTGAAGTTAAAACACTAGGGGCCTCATTACAAATCAGGCGGTCAGGAAATAACGGTGGCGGTAAACCCGCCGCCACCGTTGTTTCCGGACCGCCTGATCCCGACTCCTGCAGGCGGGAGGTGATGTTCCCACCAGGTTTGACCTGGCGGGTTTAACACTGCCCGCCTGCAGGCGGACTAGGAAACACCAGCAGCATTACGAGATGCTGCTGTTGTTTCCATGATCCCCATTCCCATTGAGTTCCATAGGACTGGAATGGGGATTAACACCATTCCGCCTCGGTGATTCCCGGAAAAGCTGCCGGTGTTTCCATGATCCCCATTCCCATTGAGTTCCATAGGACTGGAACGGGGATTAACACCATTCCGCCTCCGTGATTCCCGGAAAACCGGGGTTGTAATGCCCCGGTAATTCTGGGAATCACGGAGGTGGAATGGTAATATGAGTCCGGCGGTAACCAGGCGGTTTTACCGCCTCGGTTACCGCATGACTCGTAATGAGGCCCTAGGTGTATATCTAGAGTCGTCCCTGGGTGCTGAAGCACATATGGCATATCTGAATAAAAAATGTCAATACTACCAGAGACTACTTAAGTCTATTAGATGTTTCCTGAATTAAAAAAACTGCTCCATCATTGCAAGGGCCACAATCCTCTCATGACTGGACTATGGCAACGCCTTACTGGTAGGAGCCAACAAAGGCTGCATCTGGCAATGTCATATTATACAAAATCAACACAGTGAGAATCATCAGGTGCAAAACAAGAAGGGAGCACATCACTGAAGATCGAAAGTCACTCCGTTGGTTAGCCCTGGAGGAACGTATTTCCTCCAAATCACTGACCATTATGCACCGCTGCATATACGGAGAAGCCCCGGCTTAACTGACAGATCAAATAAGCCCATATCAACCGGGCCGCCAACTGAGATCGGAAGCACAAGGCTTGATCAGACTCATCAGTGATAAAAGAGCAAATGGGCTTGACGCTCCTTTGCCTCAAAAGCAGCTCAACTATGGAATGGGTTATCCCTCCCTCTACGACTGGAATCAAACTATCTAGCATTCAGAAAGAAACACTATTATTCAGATAAACGATTAGCAACTGAGATGATTATTCTGCTGTCCTGTCTTCCTTATTGTTGTCTTGTCTGGTTGTACGTGCCCGGATACCTGCAGGCTTTTGGAGCGCTATAAACAAATACATAAATAAATTAAAAATAAGAGTAAGGAGAGAGCACAGGGACCATATGAAGAGTCCATAGCTCTGGCGAAGGAACGACAAAGAGGATGTTGGTGAGGGTCTGTCTGGAGGAGGCCCTGCTGTAGGTATCTGCAATAGGGAGGCCTGGGTTGGAGACCAGGATATCCTTTTTGAACTTCTTCCTACCAGACTTAGTTAGAAGGCTAGGATAGTCGAGAGAGAAACAGTTGGAGAAAATAGGGGAAACAGAGAGCACCATAGGTGATGTGTAGGAGGGGGGAGAGCAGAAGCATCAAGCAGTGATCAAATTCACCCATCTTTAGGCCAAACATGGTTTGGATTCTACAAAATGGGCAGGTGTCTCGTGATGTGAAGATCCTTTCCTGATACCGTGGTTCCCAGCATATGACTACCCTCATACCTTAAATGGGTGTTTTTTGAGGAATATCCTTACTTGGTGGCCATACGTGGAGTCTACATTCTAAATTACCTCACGAGTTATCTTGTGTATTGGGTCCCAGGCCTAGCATCTGTTGTAATGATAATGATGACGTGTTGTTTATATAGCGCTTATACCCACACACTGTTGATACAAAACATGTACATACATTTGTCATCACAATCAAAGTTTGCACTCATTTTTTACCTCAGAAGAATGAAAGGCTGAGTTGGCCTTGTTAGGAATCAAACCAACGACCTGCATATCACACATAGATCACAACAGCAAGTGCTCAAGCCACTGAGCTAATTTACCAGCTATACCATAGTACAATACCCGGCACTCATGACAGTGGGTTGTATATTGTAAGAAACTCTTTTCCCATAACTTGGCTCCTGCTTTGGAAAATTGGCAGACCATATGGCCTCTGAACTTATCCAAAATGCTTGATGATACAAGTAGGTCTGGTATCAGCATGCCTTCTCTGGAGTGGCTACTTATCCCAAAGCGAGGGTTCTTCTCATCCCATTGAAATGTCATTATTATGCTGTGAACTTCTTTAATAAATATGTTTATTCTGGGCTGTTAATGCTTAGTGCCCTTTGACTAAATACTTATTTCTGATTCAACATAGATTATTACTGCTGGTAGAAGTAGCGTCCAGTTATGAATATGTATCGTTGCCCTTTGACTGGACTTAACCGTCTTTTTTATAACCTTAAGCATGATTGGAAAGTGAATTTACACGGTGGCTGTGAACTGAACCTCCTATTGCTAATATTGTTGAGGTCAGATTACAGAATATGTGAAGTTTTGCGTGTTTTCCCTTAAGCTATGTTGGCATATAGTAATTGCATGTGGATAGTCATAGTGAGTTGCAGGTACGTGCATCTAGATGGGGCAGGTAGCCCAGCTCACAACCTTTAAAGCTAAACTAAATCCCACCGGGAGGATTTAAAATGGTTTCGTTCTCCCTTTAATGTGTTGAATTGTGTTACTGTGAATGTTACACACCCCATCACTTCTGCAGCCTCCGATTTTCTCACTTAGACTTGCTATCTAACCATGCTCCAAGAAGACTTCAGAGCATGTCCCCCTAGGAGGAGCAGTCTTTTCCTGGCGGCGAGACATCTTGGATATGGTTAGTACGGCGTTGCGTGCTGCCCCTCCTTATTTCAACCTGATGCTCTGCTTTCATGTTCTGGGCGTCACAGAAACGCTTTTTGCTTGTTAAATATTCACCATAATCAGCTAGGCAGCAACCATGCGCCCAGATACTTAAGTTTCAATTATATAAGGGAGGGTCAGGACACTGATCGTAATTAAGTGCAAAACGTTGAGGTTTTTCTTTTCTGCAAGTACCGTAATGCTCGTTGTTGTATTTTTTTGTTTTACTTTTTTTTTTTTTAATGAATACTTGTGCTAATTGTGCTATTGACTTCAGGGGAAACCATTATCATGTGAAATTGGCTTCCACTCTTTGCTGCCCTTGATGTCGCCAAGGGGTGAATACATTTAGTGATGGCCAGGCATCATATGGTAATGGGCACTCTCATCATGAGCTTCGACTAATTAATAAAATGAAATGTTGGTTTCCATGGCAAATATGAAATAATCTAAACTGCAATCAGAGTGTGGCTTGGTCTGATAAAAAAAAGACACACATTTAATATGTATTACTCTACTGAGTCTACTAAAGACAGGTGTGTATAGATTTCTTACGATGTATCAATCAATTTAACTATATACGTGTAGTATGAGAGACAGGGTAAGTGGCTTTATTTTTAGGATTCCGCTCGTTATTGCCTCGGTAGAGCACTTTTTGATACACGTACAACATTGCCACCGTTCAGTGAATCAATAATGAGGGCCCGATTCATGGAACTTTTAGCAAAGTGACTTTGCACTGGTGCAAAGTGACTTTTTACTGCCAACAAACACCCTAATTCACAGAGTGGTGCAAAGAATATTTTCGCAGTGCAAAGTGACTTTGCACTGGTGCAAAAGTGGTGCAAAGTCACTTTTCACTGCAAAAATACACTTTGCACTGCTCTCTGAATCCGGGTGTTTGTTGGCAGTGAAATGTCACTTTGCAGCAGTGCAAAGTTATTTTGCACTGCACTAGAAGTTCCATGAATCGGGCCATTAATCTTCTACATTGAATTTTACTGACCTTTGCATTTTTTTGCAAAGGCGCCGAGGTCCCGCAAGTCTTTGTGTGGCACGAGTGTGGGAGGCACAAGAGAGATCGCAAAGTGGGAGCTAAGCAAGTGAGGGTCAGTCCCTTCAAATGCGGTTATCCATGCAGGCTTTAAGTGGGCTGGGGCTAGCTTGTGCTGAGCCCCAGCAGTCTACAGAAACGCTCCTATCCCACTCCCGACTAGCCCCACCTACACCGACCACACGACTGTGTAAACCAAAGAGCCATACAATTACACACGCTGCCTGCAGGTGTCAGCACTTCAGATTAGAAAAAAAGAAAAGGCATTGCATTTTCTTTTTTCTGAAGAAAAGTACTGACACCATACTGACACCTGTAGACAACCCGGCGTAACTGTGGCTTCAGCTACACTGGCTTCCTGATGACTCAGAAACAGTTTTATATACATTTATTTTGGTTATCAGAAAAGCCTTCGGCACAAACTCACTTATATTTCATTATAACATACATTTTACATTATATATCCATTACATTTATATCTATACAATAATTCATCATAAACAAGTATATGGCCCACTCTGAATTTGTTTGCAAAGTTTGGTGAGGTTTGGTCGAGGGAGGGGGGGTAGTTATAGGGGAGGTCCCCCAAAAAGTCTTTTTTTCCCCATAGACTGAATGGGCGAAAAACTTTGCGCATGCCTACAGCCCAAATCGCTGGACGGATTTTCACCACATTTGCGGCAGGAGCAGCGGCTTGGTCCCGAAAGCGTGCTTTTGTAAATTTGATGAAAATCAGTCCAGTAATTTTCTTTAAAACGACCAAAAAGTAGGTCTAAAAAAATTAGTGATATCTATGTCCGCTCAGCGGACACCCTTCCCCGTTCGCTCCACGGACAGGACGTTGATTGGGTACTCGGCTTGCGTCAAGTCCGCGGACATGTGACGCGTTCCCTCATTGGATGGTGAAGAGCGTGAAGTGCGTCAGATTGTTCCAATGCGCCCGCCATCTTTCAACCGTGTTTTGGTGTCTGCGGACATCTCCAAAAGACATGCAACAATATACCACATTGCACTTGTTAACCTTATCAAATACTGTTTCGAAAGGTGAGGGTTGATGAGGATGTGATGGGATGTGGCAGTAAGAAGCAAAAAAATTGGGTTTTTTTGTCACGAAAGTCATACGGTACTTTTGCAGGTGTTCCTTATTACAATGTGGGTAAATTACAGGTGAACGACTAATGTGTCTGTTTTACAATGTATTTAAAATAATAATCAAGTCAGAGTGGCGCCCCCCTAGAGTCTGGCATCTGAGGCAGCCACCTGCAGTGTTTGATGGAAACAGCGGCACTGCACGTGTATGCGACTACAAGTTCTCATGAATGTGTTGAGCCATGTTGTTGCAAAGTGAGAATGTATTTAGCTTTGATTTTTTGGTTGCGAGCTAAGGAGGTCCACGCATGGGCCAGAAACTATAAGGGTCAATTGTTTTTTGACCTTGAGAGAAAGGGAATATTTTGTGAGAAATGCAGTGAGAGGAGGTTTGTATTAATGAACATTTGATAAGGTTATGCCTTCCAAAAGTGTACAAGGAACATTTAAAATCAGTTCTTAAAGAACCTTTGGTCCGCGCACATTGAGCTTCACGGTCTGAGTTACGCGAAAAGAATGGAGACGGTGAATTTCATGTAAGTTTGCTTTTGACGACTGTACACCGGAACGAGCATTAACTTATTATTAGCTGAACTTTTATTTTGGCAATGTAACTCACATACCATCTTTATGTGTGGTTGTTTTTTTATGTAGCTATGGGGAGTGCAGAATAAAGGTGTATGTAGACTATCACTACATTTACCCAGGTTGAACGCTAATATTTCTTTAAAATGTCATGTATGACCATATCCAATTGTGTATCAGTTTACATGTTCATTTTGTCTTTTTTGAGATTGTTTGATGTGTATGCTAATCGTTACTTTAAACTATATGCCGAATTAAGAAATCAATACATATAATGTGAGAAAGGTCAGGTATTGATACTTATTTTCTGTTATGTTTTCAAAATAGCTACATCCTGCCTTACTGCGATTGCCATGGATTCCAGATGCCAACTGATGGATTTTTCATTCGCCAGGTGCACCTCGTCGTCAACGGCTGGCTCACTGTGACTGTTTTGTGGGACGATCGCGCAGGACCCATGTGCCCGTACGCTGCATTAGCGATTAGGAGTAACATAACATCTTTTATGGTACTCTAGGCCCAAGTTGATGCAGACGCCCTGGAATTCACTGTGCGACCCAAGCGGTTGCTTTATTGACAATGAACACTTTGTGTATGCAAACCGAACAACGTTTGCATCACGATTACCATTTTTGACCACGAGCGAAGAAACAATTTTACAATTTGATTGCATATGAGAATAGTTGGATGTTCTCGAAGACTTCATTGTGAAATTTTTCCCTCCTGCAGGCTGCCATGGAAAGCGAAGAGAGGCTCTGTATGGAACCCTCGCCTTCCCTTTCCTTGGTTGCCTTCTTGGAGAAGGATTTTCCTTGCTACACCAGAACACCGCAGGAAGTGTAGGAAGAACAATCTTTTTCTTCAGTACTCTGGCACTGTACGGAAGGTCCACAATGAAATCAGATGTTCGTAGACATCCACGGATGTAAAACTAGTTCAAATTGTTGCAAAAAGTGTATAGAAGTGTTTCAAATGATTCTAGAAGGTGGGAAATGGCAGAGTTTTAAGGTGACACTTTGTAAATTCGACACAAATATTGCTATATTGGGTAAGTATGATATTAGTAAGTTGTAGGAAAATAGCACGCACTGGTAAAAACCCATTGCAATCATAAAAAGCTATGAAATTCAATGAAAAAACGTTGTTAAGGGGATGTTATGGTTATGTGGACTAATAAAAAGCTTTTGAAATTCACTGAAAAAACTTTGTTAAGGGGACTTTATGGTTAAGTTGGACTAATAAAAACCTATCAAATTCAATGAAAAAACGTTGTTAAAGGGACGTTATGGTTAAGTTGCACTAATAAAAACCTATGACATTCTATGAAAAAACGTTGTTAAAGGGACATTATGGTTACAAGTAAAACCGAAAAACCCCTGAAATTCGCCAGTTATGGTAAGCTAAGCAACCATAACTCGCGCCACCACCGTGCACTCCCAAGACTAACACCCAAGACATCAAAGATGACATCACAAATGTCATTGATGACAACAGTGATGTTTTTTGTGATCATCAGGAATTAATTTCCTGGTTTGTTATTGATTTCCTATTTCAGTGTCAAAGGCTAACTAAACACCTGTTTAATTCATCTGACACATTATGCCTGGCATACTCATTAACTATTGCAGGTGCCTGGGCATTTTGGAGGGTGAAAATGACTATATGGGCATTTTGGCGAGCCTCTGATTTTTCAGGGAGGGCTACTTGCTTCTTTATGATGTTTAGAACTTGGGAAGCCCATGGTTCTTCTTCAACCATTAAAAAATCCTTGTACATAATTGTATTTTCCACAGTTTATCTCTCCATATCTTTTGGAGCACTATAATAATTTGCTCCATTAGGAATTTTCTTAGATCGATATCATCTTTATTGTTCGTTAACTCTGCTATTCTAAATCATAGACCACATTTTTATAAAGTGTTCCATGACAGATTCTTATAGATTCCTATCAATGTTTTGATATCTATGATTACCCATTGCAATAGTTTATTTTGCACCACTGTTTTAGATTCTGAACCTTCTCCTCTTCTCCTAAAGTAAAGGGGATGCCATGTCAAAATCTTTATTTTCACAGACATGGCATGTCCCATTTATGCCAGGTGCTGCATTGAAAGAATACCTAAGTTCAATATGAAAATTATTTGCCTATTACAGATTCTAGCTCCAAATCCTTAATTAATTCCAAAACAAAACTTGATAGCAGATTATATGTCAGATAGGTGAATGGATGAATGCTTAAAAATGGGTTGTTCTGCGATAAATATACAAATATTTGAAGGCCAAAAAAAAGTTTGCTTTCAGTTAAATATGTCATATGCCCTGCTACTGTAACACAATAAGAACATCCTTTCAGTGCAGTACGACTTTGACCAATGACCGATGAGCAAATACATTAACTGCAAAGGCGTAGAGGATAACCATGATGAAAACGAACATCATGTTTTAATATGTTTCAATACTCAGAACAGTGAAAACATGTCCCGTAGGACATAGTAAATGTTAAATTAATATGCATTCCTTGTGTAATGTAATGTAATGTAAGTTGTATTATAAAGCACCTATCTGCCACTATCGGTGGCTTGCTGCCCTTGGCTGGGTAAAGGTGGCATGGTTCATTTACGGGGAAGTGGGAAAGGAAGGTACAAAACCTGTGGCGTTGATGGGAGTAGTTCAGAAATACCTGGTTCATGAATTCCAATCTTCTTTTTATGGGTTTGGCGGCAGAAATTTAGGAGTATGTTATTCATAGGAAAAATGCAATTATAAATAAAATTTTGTTCAGCAAAAAAGGTGCTTCTTTATAGCACAAAATGTTCAATTTCATGCTGCAATATCATGGAGGGTTTGATTAAAGTCTAGCAGAAGAAATAGATGGATTTGACACTTTTGGGAGAATCAAGTGTAATGACCTCATGTTTTTTATTCTTAGTTATGCTAATTCTGGGGTGACTTTACTACCAAATTCTGAAAATGATTATATCATTTGGTGCACATAGAGTTGCAAGGTGGAATCTTATGTTTGCATCACCGTTTCTCATAGGTTGCACGGTCAATATGATAAAATACTGTCCTATATACAGACCATACTTACAATGGTTCATGAAGTTTTGTGAACAAACACATCATGTTAATCTTTTTCTAAAAGCAATGAGAGTTGAGAGCAGAATATAGTGTCCCTGTTTACCTCATGCTTCACGTGCCTCTGTGACCAATCTGACCTTTGCACCACCCAGCTTTAATGGATGTTTACCTTTGCTGCAGTGCTGGTAAACTGTGGGGATAAAAGGGTAGTGGGAGACTATGGATCCTGCACTATTTTACAATGCAAGTACCTTCACAGTACTGATAGATGGGAACAATGCAGCATCTTGGCTTTCTTTCTTTATGTGCCACACTCAGCACCCATTCGAATTCATTGATGCCATTACTGAAGTAAGGATTAGGAGATGGGCTAGATGGGGAAGGGATGAGAGAACCAGCACTCCTCTACTTTATTATAGGGTTACCTGGAAACATGAGTAACATACTAACCAATGTTTTTGGGTACTTTGATATAAATGCTTGGGAATGTAATGATACATTTGGTACATAATGTCGATCCGGGCAAATGATATACAATCCTGATATGTGGAGTAGGTGCCTACTATATGATGCCACTACATGACATATGACATTAATACCTTGTTCATTTCTGACGGTGCTTTAATTGTTGTAATCACCCCAACAAATGAAGACGCATGGACATGATGTTGTAATATCTGC
Organism: Ambystoma mexicanum; assembly: GCF_040938575.1. Lineage (NCBI taxonomy): Eukaryota > Metazoa > Chordata > Amphibia > Caudata > Ambystomatidae > Ambystoma > Ambystoma mexicanum. Next base: position 975,277,140 of record NC_090922.1, read on the forward strand.
CTGCAATGCATGGCTGAGCATGGATAATGCCTTTCAAATTGTATTAGCAACTTTTGTAGCAGGTGAAAAAAAATGCATCTAAGATAATAAGAGCATAAAGAGTGGTTACAGCTGATAAAATACAAACTTTCAACAAGTAAAGCACAGGTGGCCTGAGACCTGTCAGTGGGACTGGGTCCATCACTGGCCCCACGAGAGTGACATGGTCAGAGAACCAAATCTCATGTTCTAAAAATGTATAGGTAGTAAGATCATAATGGCCAACTCTTAAAGTCTGTAAAAGGTCTGCAGTATTTCTATAGTCACAAGATAATGAAGGACCAAGTAGAAGTAAAATACCAAAGAAGGCCAAACAAGCTATCCAGCTAACCAGTCAGCCAAAACACTTGCTTGAAGAAGTAACTTTTTAGTCTTTTCTTGATTTTTAGATGTGTTTTATATGGTTAGTTGTATGGTAGATGGTTAGTTGTATGGTAAGTGGAAAGAGGTTCTATCACCACCACCAGTTATTGGTTGGTGAGTAATTTATTTGTGGAATCCATCACTGATTTTCTAGCCATTGTAGATCTTATATGTAGATCCCCTTCCCACTTCCCCTGCACTTGCACAAACTTAATGTCACCTGGTCTAGTAAGACTGTTGCCTGTCTTCCCTCTGTTTCACCTCCCTTGCCTCGTAGCACCTTGAAATACTTTGTATAGGCGCATTATAAATGCCATATTATATCATATCATATCATGCGATCCTTTTATTTTTACTTGATGATGAAAATGCCTCACTGGTGAAAGTCCTGTTTTGAGATGTTTGCTTTCTATGTTGAACAAGTATTTTCTTTTACCTCTAGGTGATTGGTTCCTATGAGTATGAATGTTCCTTACATTAAGATTTCTTGACTTGCTTCAGTTCTTATAACCCCCTTGGCTCCCCTTATTTGCGATCTTATCAGCTCATTGTAGATCGTAGCGCTCTGGTGGGGTTTATCTCTTGAGGGACAAACAAGAGCGTTAAATGAGTAATCCACAGGTAATTGAATTCAATATGTGTTTCAAGTGGAACCAGTGCAAAGGAGTAATACTGTCATGTCATTTCAGTTTCAGGATGAGGCTGGAAGCTTTGTTTGAAACCGCTCAAAGGATGTGGGTGAAGAGTTGTGGGTGGAAATGTTACAGCCTATTGCCACATTGAAACAACTTGTTCCATGGTGACCCTTACAGAGGCCCATTATGGAACATATCCCAGAACATCAAGATCTTCTTCAATAGGGTGTAGATGGAGCATTCCAATTCCAAAAGTTTGTTAATCGTCCAATGTTATATTGAAACCAGACACTTAGAGATTTCCTGGGCTGTCCTCTCAGGACACTGCCGTTTAAAATCAAGCTGCGTTTCATTGCAGCAGATTTGGCAACACATTTGGCTCGGGGCAGTAAAGGATCTAAAACAACTGACACAGCCTTAGAGCAGCAGTTACCGGGCCAGAGTGAACAGACTGAGCACTGGGCACTCCTTCCACTGCAATGACATGCTTTTAGCTGAAGGGGGCCTATTTCAACCATTAACTCTGTTCTGAAAGAAAGAAGACACCGCTGTATGGGATTTCCTGACTACTCAGAGAGATGTGCAGGCTCTGTGACAAGATATAAGAAGTAGTCGTGTTAAGCGCAACAGATGTGGCCAACAGGAAGAAAATGGCTCGGCGGTCTTCACCACCAGTGTCAAGAGTGCCTCCTTCATGTAGACCACTGCTGATTAGGCCCTACACACAGGATGGAACCTGGAGTAGGCTTTCCTTTTCCCGGTAGTACATACGTCTATAGGCAGCATTTTACTCAAATATCTTCCGTTTGAAAGTGGTGTTAGTAATTGCAAAGATGTGTGAAGCATTGTGGAAGGAGAGTAGCTCGGGGTGTCTTCTCACCTTCCCTGCAAACTGTGTAGATTCCAGGAAATGTGAAGCAAGTGGCTGACAGGTTGTCTACAATCCTGTCTAACAGTGCAAGTACCTTGGAACGTTATTACTGTTAAATTGGTTAATATTAATAACAACTATTATTCCCCGGTATAGATGTGGGAGATTCCAGTGATGAAGCACTAAATAAATTAAAACGATGTGTCAGATGATGTCTTTACCTATCATAATATGGCAATGCATAGAACATGAACAAAGTTGCTTTATATTTGAAGAGAACATTGTACATTGCACATTGTATAAGATGACAAAATGTGACATATGGTTGGAGTACTTGAGCATATAAAGTCAATCGCCTCATTACAAGTGAGGCGGTAAGGGGTAAACAGTGCTGGTAAAGGTTCCAGCGCCGTTAACCCCGTACCGCCTCATTGCGAGGTTCCCTCCCGGGACCCGCTCTGGACGTCTGGTCAGACCAGACATCCTTTGCGGGTCCCGCGAGGGGACCAGCATGCTAACAACGGGCCCGTTAATGACGGGTGGGCCCGTTGTTTGCATGCTCCCCATTCCCATTGAGCCCTTTGGGGGCTCGAATGGGAATGGGGATGGTCGGGTTCCCTGAATGGGGAAATACCGGGCCCTCCAAAGTTGGAATGGCCTGGTATTTCCCAATTCAGGGGCCAAGGACCCAGACCCGAGTTATGAGGGAGCCATGCCCTTATTTAGGGCTTGGCTACCTCCAAACTCATAACGAGGCCCATTTTCGGGATGAGGGTTTGAATGACAGGGTATATGATGATGATTAATGGCAATGAAATGAGTACTCGATGTTACATTAATTATAAAAGGAAACGTGCGTTAATATCTGGGAAATGATAGCAGTGAGTGCATCGATTGTGTTCATGGCTAGCACATTGTATGAGCACATGGGAAAATGTAAGCAATGCATAGAAAAACACAGAACACATTTTAAATTATACAATATCCAAGATTTCGGCTTTGTCTATATTTCTTTATTTGTCTCACAAATCCTGAACAACTTTTTCGACATTGTGAAATTGTGTAGACCTATATCACATGGCTGTATTTGATGAACGTTTTGTATGTCACTGTGTAGTAGTTTATGAAACAACCCTTCTGTTTAAAGAACATGTAAATCAAACTTTGTCTCATAGTCTGGGGCACTTTCCCGTCAATGCTCCCACAACCCCACCACCATTGACATCTACCAGTGAGCTCTCCTTAGCTTGTTCAACTACATATTCCAGTGTTGCAGATGATGATGATGCAATTGGTTCTTTTTACAATCTGGTGGCCATTGATTGCTGTCTCAATCTTGGTTGAATTTACAGGGCATTGTCATTACCCGCACCCCCAACTCAAAGGGCCTCATGACGAGAATGGAGGTAGACATGGAGCTATTAGCTCCATGGCTGCCTCTGTTCCGGGTCCATTACTGGGTTCCTGCAATGGTGATTTACCGGGTTACTCCGAAATAGGAGGACTCGGTAAGTCCTCCATGCAGGAACCCATCCCCATTCCCATTTGAGCCCCCATAGGGCTCAATGGGAATGGGGAGGGAGGTAGTAACGGGAAGAGTACAACTTGCCCGTTATTGCCTCCTTCTTCCCCTCGCGGGTCCCGGAAAGCACGCCTGGTTTTACCAGGCGTGCAATCCGGGTCCCACTATGGGAAGCTCGTAATCGGCACTCCTGGATTGAAGGGGGCCGGTCCCGTACCGGGCCCCTTCAGTCCAGGAGCACCAGGGTTATAATGAGGCCCAAAGTGTGTTGTAGCACAGCATGTTATCTGTGTCCTGTTTGCTGGCCTTGCAAATGCAAATTCCTCTTTCTGGTGGACTTACCAAGCCCACCAGACCTGGAGTATAGCTTCTGGTGTGGTTTACCCCGTTGTTCACATCTAGTGGTGTTTGGATTTGGGCTCTACCTTTATTGGACAACAGGTCAACACGATATCTGACTCCTCAACCCTTGCACTCTGCACCCTTCACCAGCTCTGGTCCCATAGGCACCATATCCCTGTTACTACGCCCCCATTGCATTCTGGCATTCTTGTCATTTCAAGTCATTGTCATGTAACTGACTTTTTTTAACTCACTTTCTTCTTCCTTCCTTTCCCTATTCTATTCTTAAAGCAATCTCTTCCCAGTTCTCCTCTTCCTCCTTCTCTCCTTTTCTCTCCTCTCTCATCCTCCTCGCTCACTTCCTCTACTTGCTTTCCTCCTACGTCTTTTTGGTCTCTCAATTTTCCCACGTCCCCTTTTCCTGATACTGCCTGCCTACTTTCTTCCTCCAGATGGATTCCTTTCTATTTTCTTTCTTCTAATTCACCCCATTCTTCTAGATTTGTCAGAGCTCCTGGAGACTATAAAAATGGCAGTGGTGCATGGTAAAAATCCAAACAACAGAACAGCATGATATAACTAATCCTCTGCTTCCTACTTTCCTTGCCAGACAGATGCACATTTCTCCCCTTGCTCTTTCCTCACTACTTCCCTCTGCCTTGATCTCTCTTTCCATTTCCAATTCCTACACCATCCTCCTTTTATACACTGGGCTTTGTGCAATCAGGGTCACTAAGTATGTGATTGGGTGTACCAGCGAGGACTCAATCATCGGGCCAGGTGATTGGTTTATGACATTCAGACCGATCTCAACCCCAGATGCAGCGACAGAACTTCGTTTTCTTTTCCGGCATATGTTGTTGAATTTTCAGTATAATCTGGGCTGTACAAAACCTCAAAAGCCAGATCAATGAAAACAGTGGGTCGGAGATAAACAAGACCCATGTGCACGGACAACAGAAACAAGGATTGGAGAAAGCAATAGAGTTGGTGTTTGCAATTGTTTATCGACGTTCACATGTATTATAAATGTACTACAATGCATTCTGAGGCTTTAGTTTTGAGTTGGATCAGTAGGATGGAATGAACTAGAGTAAAACATAAAGCAAAAGAAGAGCCTAGGGCTGGGATTTAAATTCGGTTTTGTTAATCTTCTAGCCTGTGCGACATTGCCCCGACGAAATTACCACAAAACAAGGATGTACATGTTGGAGGAGTAAATTTGTCATTTATAGGAGTTCTTCGATTGTGTTCTGTTATGCTGTGAGATTTTATTTTAGGTAGCTGTCGTGTCATGTTATGCTCCTGGCATGGGAGCAGGGGTTATGTTTTTTGTTTTACGTTATGGAAGCTGCAATGTGATGTTATGTTACAATGGTAATAACACTACTTTAGCTTGCAGGGGGCACACCTCTTGCTTCTACCTTAGGATCCTAGAAGGATCATTTATTGGTTTTGAAAAAAAAAAAAGACACAATAATGACATTTAAAAAGAGGCTATTAAAATGATTGCTAAGCACTTCTAACTATACTCGAGTGTGCAGGAAAAATGCACTATCGCATCTCAACTTCTAGACAGGATGAGTAACTTTCAAACACTAATAGGATGCCACTTCGATCATACACCAATTACACAGGGCCTTGTAATGACCAAAGCCAAACCCACATTTACCAGGCGAAGGATGAATTCAGGCCCCATATAGAAAAGGAATATGCTAGTGTATCTGGGGGACTAGGGAATCCCACCTAGTTATGTCTTTTATATTTAGTCAATCAATATTCACAGCACTGTTCGGACCCATTATGGGATGTCTTAAGGAAATAGTTCGCTTTTGTCATTTGCATTTTACTGATGCATTTACTTCCACTCTTCTTAGCTGCACTTTCTTTGATCTACCAAAGAACATGTCGTATATCTTAGATGTGGTATGGCAGAATCCATCGTTGTGATTGATGCTTAATATTGTAGACTGTTTTATCGTCTTGGTTGCATGTAAAACTATGCCTTCTGGCGAACGCCTGGGTTTTTTGCGGCACTGTTTGACCTAACAAACGATCCAGTCCGAGTGCGAGTGTGTATTCGGAAAATTGCAGCATCAAATGCAGGTGTAGTCTGTTCTGGTAGGAAATGTAAAGGGGTTGTGTACTCAAGGACACGAAATTATTGGTGGCTATTGTTAGGGAGAATTCTCCAGAATGGCCAATTTCCCTTACCTGTTGAGCCCCTCAGCAGGTGTTCTGGATTTCTCAGATTTATTTTTTTCACCTGGTAAGAGTGTGAGCCTTTTTTCCCACTCTTACATGTGTTTTTCCTGTGTGTTGTACATTTTTTGCTCATGGGTTATGGAGTCTCACCCACTCCATAGGCATCATATTTGTACAATGTGTCACACAGCACCTTTAGGGCAGTGACACAGGTTTGTCTTTTTAAACTTCCCACTTTAAACTCCATTTTCTGGGACTGACTACTGTCTCCCAGAACATGTAAAGTGCCATTACCTTTACTAGAGTTTTTAAATTTACAGACCCAGTACAACCTATCTTTCAATACAGTACTGTAAGGGTTAATAGTTATCCCTTTTGTCTGATTCTCATGGAACATTATTTTGTTCTCCTTTGTCTAAGATTTGGCTGGTGGCAGTGGTATCTACCATTTTTATTCTACCGCAGACTATGAAAATAGCCTTGGTACTTTAAGAGGCTATGGTGGAAGCCTCAAACTCTAATCCGCTGAACCCCTTTTATTTTTATTAGGTTCTGGTCGGGTTTATTCACCATTTTTTTTGTAAAGGTCTTTATCGTGTTTTACTCTGCGCGCCAAACCAGGTTTGGTTCCTTTGTTTGCCATCCTTTGGCGGGCTTCTGCACAGAAACCCTTCTTAGGTGCCTGAGTGTCTGGGTGGACAGGATGTGAAGGAGGGGTTTGAGGCTCCCTGCACAGGTTGGCACTCTAGTTTGATTGGCAAGGTGGCTGTCCTGCCACGACAGCCACCCTGCTGTGTGATTGACAGCCAGGCTGTGCGAATGGGGGAGAACTGCTTAAATGTAAGTCTCTAGGACTTGGAAGGCAGAATCATCACTGGAACGAGAGAACCAACGAGGAGCTGAAGGAAGACGACTGCTGCAACTACTGGACATCCCGGTGAAGCCCTGCTGCAGGCCCGAATAACCCGAAACTCTGACGACAGATAAGATCTGCAAGGAATCTTCTTCCCTTGAATTTGGTGGGACCAACCAGTTCGCCAAACACCAAACGCCGGCCTCCCTCCCCTGGTCAAATTTGCGGTGCATCGCTGAAATGAACCAGATAGCAAGGAGGAACGGCACCTGTTTGGGTTTTAAGGAATGCGCCTTTTATTCAATGCTTTGCTCTGCTGCTGGCTTCTTCCCTGGGCTGCAGGACCCTCCAGTCGTCCTCCTTCTTGTCACCACAACAGTCACTTCAGGAACCGTGAGCCTGCAGAAACTGTCAGGAACAACCGCCTCAGCTACAGCATTCTTATTCATTTAAGGTACTGTGCAAATCCGGTCGTTCGTTCCGTCTGACCGCAGTGAAAGTGCTTGAAATTTCCGCCTCTCCGAAGGCTTGTCCTTCTCTTCTCCTTTGAATAACTTTTCCTCTGACCAACTTCATTTTGAACTCTTGGCAAAGACTTAACCAAAACCTACTCTGAACCTTGTGATTCTCTGCAAAGACTCTGAACCATTAACATTGGGCCAGGCCTACTGACTTGAATTCTAGTTGTAGTAAGCCGTTTCTAGATTGCCCTGCCTATCACTTGTTGGTGTTGTTGATTTCGGATAACCTTGTCTTTTCCTCCCTTTTAAATTGCAGGAGTGCCATTTTGCTCACATTTCATTTTGAGCTTAACTTTTCCAGAATTGATTGGGGGCTATTGTAGTGTATTAAGATTGTGACTTTCTGCTGCTTTATAATATTGGACTGTTTTATAACTAATGGTGTAAATAAATCTATGTTTTTTTTTGTTATTTTATTTTTTAAATGATGTTTGATTAGACAAACTTTTCATTATACAATTCATTATACAAAAAAAATAAAAAGATCATTTGAGTTAAAGAAAAAAAAAAAAAATGGAAGGATAAAACAGATGAAAACGTGACAGCTACTACTCAGTGTCCTTGTGAATCTCTATACAAAATTTGATGGCTGTTGAAATTAAATGATTATCGTGACCTTTTAGTAGTTGGGCCCACCGTTCTTGTGCAGTCATCTGCTTTTTCGATATTCTAAAGAAGTCCTTGAATAAGTTTCTTTTTCCTTCAAAGCAGGACAAATCATGATGATATGGAATAATGTCTCTTTGGTATTTTCAGTCATACAAAATCGGCAGTCTGAAGATTTTATATCTGTCTGTTTGATCTTGCTCAGGTAATCACGGGTCGGTAAGATGTTTAGTCGAAACCTTAGAAAGAGATCTTGCATATATCAGTCTGGAAAACATGTCAGATATGCAAGGAGTTCATGTAGAGCTCTTGTATCTATTACACATTCTTGATGTCGTTTATATTTTGTCTGGTCACTGAGAGTTTTTATTCAATCATTCCTCTGTATTGTTCGTTTTGCATATTGTGATCTGTTTATTAACATTTCTTCAGTAATGTCTTCTTCTTCCATCTGGTGGTTGATCCTGGGAAACCATTGTTGCAGAACCGTGGCATTTAATGTGTTCTTTATGGTTTTTAATATATCTACAGATGGTATTTTGTCTTGACTGATTATCTTCCTGAAGAGGTCCATTTGTTTCCATAATATTATGGATTGTAACGATTGTAGAGCCAGTTCAAAAAGGATCCTTGGCATTGGAACATTTTTGGGTAATGCTAGAGTTTTCCTCCTAAATATGGCTTCGTATAAATGCCATTTCAATCCGTGTTTGTTAACCAGTGTTTCACCAGCATAGGTCAGAATGGGAACCACCTTTTGGTTGTAAAGGGTGATGGTTGATTTAAATGAGTATGTCCCAAATTTACAATGGTAAAACCGACCTAGTTGAGCTAAAGATGTTGCTTTCTCTTCAATGTGAGTTTTCCACTCTAGCTCCGTTGGTGAAGTGTTTATCATTACACCTAGGTATTTGATGGCAGTTGTCGGTTCGATTTCCTTGCCTTCAAGGTAAAGTTTTGTAGTTTTCTGATTACTCCTTTTTTGAGTTGTTAATTTCATTAATTTGGTTTTATTTATGTTGATCTGGAGTTCATTCTCTGTCATATAGCTTGCTACTTTATGAAGAGTTTTTTGTAATCCTGATGTTGTTTTATCCATAACCATAATGTCATCTGCATATATTAATGATAATAATGGTTCATTGTTTAAATTTGGCAGATTTGAGAGTGAATCTTCAATCGATTTAACAAAGTCACAAGTATATAAATTATAGAGGCAGGCAGCCAAGGGACAACCTTGCTTCAGACCGTTGAAGGTGTTGATCGATTGAGTAACTTTGCCATCTTTTGATAGCCTAACTCGAACTGAAGTGTTGGAATACAATTGTTTAATAGGATTGAGACTTGATGGTGGACATCCCCATGTTGTTAATTTGTTCCATAATTTTATTCTGTTTACGGAATCAAACACCATTTTTAGATAGATAAAGACGGGACATACCTGTTGGTTCTTAGATATAGCCTTGTATTTTAACAGGCTCAAGAGTAGCAAATTCACATTCGTTCCAATCTTGTTGACAAATCCAGTTTGCCTTTTTTCTAGTTTTCCATTGTTGGCTGCCCATGTGTTAAGTTTTTTCAATAAAAAAAATGTGCAAAGAGTTTTCCTAGCGGATCTAATAAGGCAATAGGTCTATAGTTCTGTGGATTTTTTCTATCGCCAGTTTTAAAAATTGGAATCAGGATTGCTAAAGTCCAACTACACGGAATTTGTTGTGTTCTTTCGATGATCAGGAGCAGGTGAACAAAGAAGCTGGCCCATTTTTCGGGCGCTGCCTTTAGGTTTGCGTTTAATAGTCCATCTGGGTCCGCGCTCTCGATGAGTTTAGAGTTGTGATGGTTTTAATCATGTCTTTTGATTCCCACGTCAGATTCCATGGAGGACCAATGTGCTCTTCTTGGATTGTGGCGGCAGATGCTTTGGCTCCATAGAGAGTAGTGAAGTGTTTAATCCAATCGTGCGCTTCTACTTCTTGGACCATGGTCGTTTCTTTATTGGTTTCATTCAGAAGCGACGATAGTTGTCTCGTATTTTTCCCCTTGAGTGCTGCTAATATTGCTTCTGCATCGCTTGATGTAATATCGCTTTAACTGATTTAATCGAGTTGGAATATTTTTTGTTTTTCCTTTTTTATATCTGCTTTTGGGGCTGATGTGTTCAGTTTTTTAGTAAATGTAATTTTTGTCGATGCATTTTTTTTTCCTATGTTTAATTTCGGTGTTAAAGGCATGTTTATGTGTAGCGTTGTGGTTGATATTATTGCTTGCAAGGTCTGGTAATCCTGAAAGTACCCATTCATAGTTGAGTTTTGAAGAATCATGCAGCATTGATGTTTCAAACTTAGAGACAAGGTCAATCATATGATGCTGTTTTATTTGTAGTTTGTTCAAGCCGTTGTTTATTTCAAGTTCTGGAAGGGTTAAACGAGATTCCAAGGTTCGCGCTGTCTTCCATGTTATTAAGATTTGAAAGTGATCGCTATTAGGTTGTAAACGGTTATCGTTGGCAATTAAACCTTTCCTTATACCATCAGAGATATAAATGTGATCGATAATCGACTTAGATTTACCGCTTGACCAAGTTGGAGGCGTTTGACCATGGTCGTTTAAAGGCTGTCCTGTTAGAGTTAGATTTCGGATCTCGATCACTTTAGTCCATTTCTTTGCTCTTGGGGAAAGTTTCTGAAAGTCCAATCAAATGCCTTCGGAGTTGTAGAGATGGATGTTTATATCACCAGCAATGAAGAACTCTGTTTGTGTGAAGGAGTTTGCTATTTTGTCAAACTCATCGTAGATTGAAACGATGAACTTGCTGTCATTCATTGCTATTGCGTTCCAGTTGATATTGAAAATTGTTAGATGTGTTTTCCTGGATAATGATTTCACTCGGTGTTGTGGTCGAGATACAGATGACAATGTATTGGGCCCAGGCATGAATGTTTTTCTTCTTTGCAATTAACCAGTTGGGGTCTAGCTTGGTCATGATTATGATTCCAGATGATATTCTACCTTGTCGGATGGTGATCTCTGGGTTCTATAGGTGGAGAATCCATCTCAAACAACTTCTGTTGAGAGCCAAGTCTCTTGGAGACATATTATCGACATTTCTGTTTGAAATGTATATTCTTTTACTCAGAAACCTTGAATCAGTGTTTGTTTGAACCATAATAATTGCTGTCCTTTGTGTAAATTCTGGTACTGCTCACTTTACTCTTGAGATAAATCCGGCTGTCCAGCCATCGCTGCCACTTTACTGTGTAGTACAGGCTTGTCTCAAAGGTGAATTTGTACTTACAATTGTAGTCTTAATTGTGTGTGGTGTTCCAAAGGGTACTGCATATGATTCTGCCTAACAGCTGTACATATTTATGTAAAGGGATAATAACGTGACTTATTGTATGCGTCAATGACTAATGTAATCTTGACCTTTTGAATTTACTTGGTGGCAGATGGAGGCGATGTGAACATTTGTAGGCAGAAATTGTAATACATGTCATAGTGACATATTACATACTTATCGTACATGAGAGCATGACACTTATTTCCAGTTGGTTGCTATTTATGCATTGAAGAACAGATCAAATACATAATGTATCATCTTTAAAATGCAAAAGAGATGACTTGTGTCCTGATTTACAAAATCATTTTACAATGGGGCAATCCCATTGGAAAACGCTTTGTAATTCAGGCCCTTTGTTGGGAGCAAAATATGTATTTTCATACTATGTACGTAGCAAAACAGTGCAACAGTATATCCCCATCATTGCCCAAGTGCACGCATGTGTTGTTATGTTGTGTTATCTTATGGTTTGGTACTGGTTGCACTCCTCTGCACTTGCATGTTCTCCAGGTGCTTTGGTGAATCTGAAGGAGAGGGGGTGGGTTAGGGTAGTCTGGATAAGGGGAAAAGGCAAAAGAGCTTTACTGTTGTGTTGATGAGTGCAGACCAAATGTACTATTAGCTCTGCACAATGGCCTTTTTCTAGGTGTTCTATGTCTAGAGACATGTGTTTCTTGAGAGGAGTCAGCAGTCTTGTGTGCCTGTAGTGTGATGAAGTTACTACTGCTCTGCAGGACTACCGGAATGAGCAGTGGTTGAAACGTTTAAATAGACCCACACTAATAATAAACCAGCAGCGATCTAAATAAAAAAAACTCAAAATGGCACAAATCGAAACCCCCATAGCTTAAGCAGAACCTTATCCCGTTTCCAACGCTTACAACGACCGGCGAGGTCCTGTAACAACAATGAATGATCTGAAACATTTTCAAAAATGTTTTCATATAAAATCACAAATTCCGTAAGAACCCCATTAAGGGCAACAATTGTGGAAGCATTTTGATCCCCACCTGTGAAGTTCATAACATGGAGGAGAGACCCCTTCCTTGGGGCAGAGCCGGCAAGTCCAAAAAGGAGCTCTCACTATCACTGTCTTCCATGGCAAATTCCTTATAAAACAGAGGGGTTTTGATGAAAAGATCACTGGTATGGCCAGATATCTTTTTTGCATTAATGTCCAATAGGTCTGTCGTCTGTATCTGAAATAGTGTTCTCCAGACCTTCCTCCTGTTCCCCCATAGAAATGGCAATGCCCTTACCAATTGGTCCTTAGCATTTGGCTGTGTGCCACACTTTGATTACTAACTTAAACACCCAGACAGCCCAACTGCCAAACTGTACACTGCCTCTTCCACATAGGGTGAAGTTATATAGCGGCCACCCTTACAGGTGCAGCCCAAGATTGAATGATAATGGAAAGTGAAAGAGGTCTCCAAGTATATTTCCTCCACTTCACTTGTGCTTCGATGTCAGTGGCGTAATGTTTATGCTCAGGACCAAGACATAATATGGAGGTAGTACTCCCCTCAGCAGACAACGAAACCAAGTGACAGTGTGCAGAATTAGTAACTTCAGCAGTCTGCTCTATCAGACTGCACACTTTCGCACACACTTTACACAATTAAATAAGATTCAAAGGGGCCAAGATTTAATTTAGGCAAAGAGTAATGGTAGTAAGCTGACAAATTAGAGCACAGTAATAACACTTGAGATGAACAGGCAAACACTGGGCATTAGGCCGAAGAACCCTATGGCACTCTGCAGTAAAATGCACAACTTCAAAACTGCAAATGGTCAGTTTGCGGATGCACTTGCTGCCCACTTATCCAAGGGCCATGGCCACTGCCACACGACGGCACACTCCACTCTATGAATGGCCTGACGCACCAAGACCTGAGAGACTGATCTATGTGGACTTTCCAATTTGCTCTGCAACCTTCAGTCTTTAATCACGGACTCAGAATGCTCTGCTCCACTTCTCTGCGGCAGCCTACTATGGCACCAACGTGTTCGCGTTCGTGTGGTTAGAGGAAAGAACCCCTTGCTATCAAGCCACACTGCCAAATGCACCGCCTCTCACTGCTCACAACACAGCCTCTTCCGACAGCAGTCTGGTGATACACATTTATTTATGTATTAATCAAACTGCCATCAGAACCCGAGGGTAACATTATTATTTATAATTCATGTAAGGGTCGCCCACACTTATTGACTGTCCTTGGCTGCTTTAAGACATTTGGGTTCCAGTAGGCTGTTAAGGAATGCACATGCTATTCTGTAACTACCATTTTGCCACACTACAGGGCAGCTTCTGGCCGTGTCAATAGACAGTCCCAGAAAAGTTACATGTATGCATGATAGTTTTCAACATGGACCATTATGATAGTGGGGAATGCTATGCTATGTTATCTTGCATTTGTCTAGCTCTTCCTGCCATGGTTTTTGGCGCTGTAGTGCTTTTCCTGTCAGATTGACAAGGGAGTAGTATGAGAACATTCTGTAGTGAAATGGAGAAGCAAATGTGGGTAAATAGTTGGCATGAGGGTGAGGGATAGAAAATATGCACAGTATTATACGAGTTGCAGCACCAAGAGGACAGATAGATGGAGAGGAGGTGTTTACTGCATCAAGAGGGCTATGTCTGAAATGTACTCACTGAGTGGTGAACCTGGGCATATTGAAGTTAGGCCCAAGAAAACACAGACAGCTAATCCCTTCTGCTTACTTCCCTAGGTCCCATACAACTTTGGGAGGGTTGTGTGTCAGTAATGTGAATTTGCCAAGTTTGCAAAAGCTGCCTGAAAAGCAGATTTTTTGTTTTTTTTAATCTATTTCAAGGTTACCAAAACCCTAGGCTTTTCAACCATGGATTCAATTAGAGCAGAGGTCCAGTTCAACCTTCTTTAGGTTCCTGAGTTCTGCTACAGACTTTAGGGTAATGGTTATATGACTGTGTGGGGCAGAAATCCTCTTAGGCTGAAGCTGGGAGTTTACGGGATTTATTTGACATAATCCATCCTTTGGCTAGCCTTCTCATCCTGGGCTTTAGTTACTGGGTACTGTTAATAGTGGGGATCGTATGATTGTTAGGTCAAAACAGGGGATTATGATCTAGTTAAAAGATTAGATTTCCAGGTCTACGTTCTGCTTTTTTTCTTTTGAGTGTTTAGGGGGTGTCTTTAGCTGCTTCAAAGGCACTTGAAAAATAGACATTTAAAGCGAAACATTATAATAAAACCACAATGCAATCTTAACATGATCTAACCAGCTATTATAAAAGGAAACTGAAATTGTATTGTCTCTCCTCCACCAAAACTAGTGAATTAGTACATACAGTATCACTCAGGTAGATTGTAGTTAAGGGTCTTTTAGCTTTGGGAAAAGAAGACATTGATCCCAGCAGAGCAAGACATTACACAACATATTTCTGCAGCAACAAAATAGCTTAGCATAACATAACACATTGTAGCATACTGAAACTAACTCAGTGTAGCACTCCAAAACAGGGTAGGGGGCATAGATTAATATAGCCTATCGAAGGCACATAGCAAAACGTCACACACATACAGCTCCAGACTCACAATTTCATCCACTGCCCTTGAGTTGACTGATTTCAAGATACAATTGCCTACTCTTTTGAAGGCCAAGGTCCTGGTTCTTGGAAGGCAAGGGACTTCACCCCTCAAACCATTACTTCCCTCTGCCGTGGGGCAAATTGCTGATTTCTTGCATTTAGAGGTGCCATTCCTCCTTTGATTAATATATGTCATCTCTCTTTGCAAGGGTCATGAAAAATGTGAAGTTCTGTTTGGTAGCAGAGTGATTGCCCATACTTTGAAACAATTGGTGGCTAACTTAAATGGAGATTTTTATTTTATTTTTTTATTTTTTCAATTGTATTTAGTGACTTTGCTTGATTTGGGGGTTTCCACAGTAATTTCATGGTTAACAAAAGGATTATTTTTTTTTTACCAAAATCATAGTGTTGTTTGATAATCAGATCTTACATTCTGAGATACAAATAATGTCGCCTTAAAACTAAAACAAATCAGGCTAGTGTGCCCTCAAAGATCACATTCTGTCATATGTATTTGTAAAATGTATTGGCCAAGACATTAGTATGTAAGTTGGTTGTAGAGCAGTGGAGTTTTGCTGCTTGATTTCTGCTGGGAGGGATATTAAATTAGATTGTGCTAGTGGCTAGCCTGGTCCCCAAATTGTATGCATGAGCATAGAAGATGGGCATGCATGGTTAGGGGAAGGTGCATTGGGTATCCTATGTTTCAATAACAACATCTTCATGGGGGTCCCCCATGGCCGATGTATCAGTTGTATAGTATCAGTATCAGAAGTGTGCCCTTTGGGTAAAGCACTTGGTAGGAGATGTACTGTGGGCACTCTGGTGTCAGTTGGCTTCTCTGGCAGTGAGCAGTGACTGGTCTTGCAGGATAATGTGAACACAAAGGGGGAGGCAGGCAGCATACAGCAATGGGTACAAATAAGCCACTGTGCAAAAAGGTGGAACACATCTGTACCCACCCAGTAAAATTCCATCCACAGACCTTTTGAGTGTTTCATTTGAAAGAGGCAACAAATCCACTCCCTTCATAGTGCAAGTCATTTTTCATGTGTGAAGTCAAATAACCCTCTACCCTCTCACAACAATGAGAATAATGCATATAGGCCAGCATGTCTGCAAGTCAAAGTAGATGACAGACAAATATATCTGAGAACAAACAAAAAAGTTTTCACTTAGTGTCTGACCTTCAGGTTATCCAACATTGGGTAGCAGCATTCTCCTCAAAACAACATAGCAAATGTTACCAAAGTTCAAGGTTAAAATCATCTCAACAAATCTTTGCTACCATTTCCTTGAGTAAATCAGCAAGGAACCCTGGTCTCTCATTTAAAAAGACAATTAAATTGACAACCTGATCCTTTAACATCCAGATGAAGATCATAATTACAATAGCACTGTGAGGAATTGCCATGTGGCAACGGTGTAGAAGCCCTTTTTGTTTTCTTTATTTGTATTCATTTATAAACTGATGCAGGTAATTACCCTGAATGAGTAATCTGCCAATCAAATTGGTCCCCATAAGCTTCATGCCAAAAGCATAGTATACAAAAGTGCCCTGCTGCATCAGGAGCCTGATCTGCAGAACGTGTTCTTCAGTGGCACAGAGAAAATGAAGGACACTGGTGCCCATCTGAAAGCTTCAGTGATAGCCAAGAATGTGCAGAGCAGAGGTGCCTTTTAATATATGCACCCCATATTAAAACCCTATAACTATGAACTACTATTCTGGTGGTAGATACATATTTAAATATATACCATACCTCCATGTCAGTGCATGGTGGATGGTATTGTTTGTAATTTTTACAGACACAACTGTTTAATGGCACACATGTGTCATCCCTGTGGGGAATACTAAAGGATTTTTGACCAAGGAATTAATGAGCTACTTGGTGTCTAAAGAACCCTATTTAAGAAATCCATGGCTCAGACATGTAAAAGCGAGGCTTGCTGGTTCATTGTTTCCATAGTCTCTGTCTGCCAGAAGAGAGGCTCTGGAGCTCATGAAGCCAACCAACAGGGCACATTTGATTACTACGTACCCCAGCCTTCAGAAATATCTGAGCCGGGCTAATCACCCATCCCAGGACTTTCTTGTCTCAAGGGCCAGCTTCAACTGTATAATTTGAGAGCTCTGCTGTCAGTTTGTTCTAAAGGTAGTGTGGCTCAGTCATGTCCTTTTCGTAGGGCATCTTGAGAAGATATGGCTCATTTCTTTTTGTTTTGTCCTATTTTTTGTAGAGATTAAGGTAAAAACATTCAAGCCTGTTCTGCACGGCTGTGGCTTTCGTTGTTATGTGCCCGCATTGTACTATCTGCTAAGTGCAGATTCGATTCAGGTGGTGTGGGCCGTTTTGACATTCCGAAAAAGTGCCTTGTCACTAAGGGAACTCCTACTAAACTATGACTGTTCATGATTTTATAGTTTTGTTTGAAAGCTCTTATGATGATTTTACCTGTTTAATGTGTTTATGGATATTATGATGTAATTTGTTGTGTTTTTTATGATATGCTATGTCTTACCGAAATAAACTTTATTTGGAAGTCTGACATACCTCTGAGCCCAGCCCAGCTGTGAAAGGACTGTGTGTCTTCTACCAAGACAAGGCTGTCTCTGCTACTGCTAGCAAGAATGTAGCCTTGGGGGAAGCCCTCTCTTTGATATTTTTGTGAGAGCTGGTAACACACTCCACAGGAAACTAGCCTGAGAACAGGAACCAAGGGAGCACACCCACTCAAACAGGGGTAGGCTCACACCAGGGTGCTGCATATCTGAACACCTTACATTCTATTGAGAAAAGAAGGAGGTGGGTTCAGTGTACAGAGGGGACCTCTTGACAACTGGAGAAAGGTTCCACCATCTTGTGTCTCTGTGCCTCTACCTGTCCTTCTTGTCCCCCCACCACCTGTTGCACAAAGCACTTTGGTTGTGATGTTGAAGGCAATGTGCACTGGTTCCAAGGAAAGGGATTGGGCCCATTAAGCAAGCTCGCTTTTTGTCCAACCATGGGGGTTTTGCCTTTGAAAGAAGAGGTCTTTGACCACTTTTCAAATTCACTTTGGAACAAGCACTTATGAAGAATTTCACTGGACCACTGTTGGGAGAATTGAACTTGCAGGGCCCTCCACCAGTGAAGCAGAGACAAATTGACTAATTCAGAAACATTTTATAATGGTGCAATCCCATAGGACAAATTGCCTGATATGGATACATTTTATAATGGAGCAATCCCATAGGAAATTACTCTGTGAATCAGCCCCAAAGTGCCTGAGGCAGAGACATGCTCTGTTCACGAGCCATCCCCAGGGGACATTTGGGGTGAACCTGCACTGAAGAAGACCTGCATCTCTGCTAGTCACACTAATGCCAGGTACTCCTCATGGTGAAGAACTGCTGAAGGTGGCAACTAGCCTTCCTTGCTGGTAGCTTGAGAACATGGACTGAACTTGTGTATGGGACCCCAGAGTTGGCACTCACCGCATCCTGAGAATCAAGACAGCCAAGAATGCTGTGTTTAATTGCATGCAACAGGTCAAACTGTCATTGAAGCGGGTTCACTGCAACCTAGACTAGCAGGACCCTCCAGATTTGCCTTTGGCACTCACCAAGCTCTTTGAACCCAAACTGAACGTTTAACATGTTCACAACAACACAGCGCTAGATGTGTGCACCATTGCTTTGGCTTGAACTGCAAGCTATGTGTTACACCTGCCACTTTTGAACAACCGCCCATCCCACCAGCATCTTTGTTGCCTATTGTCATCACCAGTCGAAATGACTGGGTGGATCCTCGAGCCCAGATCGATGGATGCTGCATCAAACCACTCAAACCAAACCTGGCATCCAGTCGCCAGCGGCATCACCATCTACACCACTGCTGAACCAACTCCAGTGGCCCTCACAATTCACAGTTCCTTGAGCACTTCATCAAACTGATGCCACCGACCTGCACATTCAATAATGAGCCTCTTTGAACTGTCTGTCCAACCTACTGTGGTGGCCATCACGATCCACTTGTCCAAAATCATCACGATTGAATTGCAACAAGCTCCGTTTGACCCCTGCTTGACACTGTTCCTCACCTAGGACACCGCAACCACTGCACTCATACAGCTTTGAACCACACAAATACCTCCAAACACCCTGTTTCACCACAGTCAAGTCACCAAGAAAGTACTATTGGCACATAACTGCCCATTTGGTCCATTCTGGGTCCCATAGTCTGGTTAGTTCACTTCTGCACCTTTTCCCCAAGACATATCCTTTTACATATACCAGTGCGGTTGCTGAAATCAAATTTGAACCCCTGTATTCTCACTAGATTGCCACACTCTTTCCTGTATATTCTCTGTTCTTTCAACAGGGGTGGGCTTTTGTACAGTTTTTCTATTTAGTTTTTTTTGCAGATGGTGTGTTTAATTAATGTTTATAATTTCTTGTATTAGACCTTGTTTGGACATTCTCTTTATTTTGAGCTATGATACTTTGCTGTTTGTATCACTACTGAATCACATGTACACCTCTCTTTAGAGTGTAGTCATCCCTTGACTCACATTACCACGAAAAGTTAAGGAGGTATATCTCGCTACTGAGACTGTTTTACCTATATGATTAGGATCAGTGTTGGTTTGTAGAAGTTTGAGGTCTGAGTAGGTGGTTTATGCATTACTCTCCTCTATACTCTTGCAGAGCAGACATCATTTTGTCACAAGCACTTTGTACTTCAAAGTGGGACAGGAGGAGACAAGGACATTGTCTATCATACCAGTAAAAAGTAGCCACATGGATTGAAACCAAATCTGTTTGCTTGCTCTCAAATGTAAAGACCAAGTTAACCCACCTAGTTCCACTCCTAATCTGGCGCAATATAATTACAGGCACATGATTTATTTGCACACTTTTTGGAAACTGAATGTAACTAGGACCACTTCTAGTGAAACACAGTTTGTGAAACAGCTCTAACATTGGCCCAGTGACAGATTCCCCTCAATGTGCAATATTGTGTACCCATCCCAAAGCAAAATTATAATAAATTGAATGATTACTAGAAGTCTTTTTGTTTCAGGAATGTGTTTGCAACTGCTGGACAGAGGTCTGAAACATTTGTTTGCCACCGCCACCTTGTATTCTTCTGAGATATAGAAAATATCTTTAATTGAATGGTATATTAGCCAGGGATCCTTTCACACATAAACAGACTGTTGGGAAGAAATTACAGTATTTTGGTGGGAGTGCGGAGAATAAGTGCAGTCAGCTGTAGTCTTCTGGAGGCCTGGAGGTGGCGGTGGCTGGTGAGGTGTACCTTCCTCCTGTGTGACACGCCGGTATGCGCCCTATAGATAGTATGTCTTCTGTCTATGATCTTACAATTAAAGCCTCTGGCTCTCACCAAAATATCTCCCAGTGGAAGGTTTAGCGATGGGAAAAAATAAGGATTCAGCCACTACTAACTTGCCCTAGAAAACCTGCTAGGAGTCAGTGAATTTGCGTAATGTGTGTATTTATTTATCTAAGCATTCATATAGCGCACCAAATCCAGAGGCATCTGGGTGCTTTAGCTTAAGAAGGTGGTTACAGTAAATTAAAGGAGCGGTAGTATCCGGTTACAAGAATTGAAAAGCCAAACCTTCTGTTGCAAGGCAGCTATATCAAGACATGCAGTAATAGGTAGGTGAGTTACAGTAATGGCAGGTACAAAACTTGGAAATCTAACCCCTTTTGTGGGAAGGATACATCAAGACATGTAGTAATAGGTGGGTGAGTTACAATAATGGCAGGTACGCAAATTGGAAAACCTGACCCCCTTTTGTGGGGAGGCTTCCTCGATCAATCAAACTCGGTTATAGGAATTGGAAAGCAGAGCCTCCTGTTTCAAGGTGGCTACATCAAGACATGCAGTAATAGGTAGGAAAGTTACAGTAATGGCAGGTGCACAAATTGGGATGGTGTGGAGGCCCCTCCGGTGCGTGCCTAAAATCCTGGTAAAACCTCTGCTTGGGTTGGTGGAGATGGGGTCTTACAGGCAAAGATAACCGCATTTTTTCCAAACAAGAGTGCTTCTTATATGCAGGACGCTTTCATGCTCTCTTCTGCCAATGTGGTGGAAACTTTGGCTCCAACAGATATACCAGATGCTGAACTACTATGCCTCTGTGAACCGGATACAGGAGTAGCAGCAAACCTGGAGGTCTCAGACGGAAAAACTATAGCACCACCTTTAATACATTGCTCACTTCAGCTCTTCCTAGAACTGCTCTATGAATCGCACGAGAGCAATCATCCTTCATATGTTGCTGCTCCTCCTCTCTCCTCCCCTCAACTTGTGACTTACGAAACTACTTTGCCCCTCTTGGAACAACTACATTGTCGGTCCAAAACTCGCTTGTTAAACTTTCTGAAAACATAAATACTAATTGAAATGACCAAATCTCTTTGCTGGGCACAATGAATTTAAAATTCTCCTTTCTAGAGAGCTACATTTTTGCAACTAATATGTTTGCAACTAATAAATGCAGGGAGCACCAAACACATTCATAATGGTGAAATGAGGTCAAGGAGATTGGGTGAGTTGCTACCAGGTACATGAGTTGCATAACTCGCTGCAACTGGAGGTTTATTTATTGTATTTATTTAAGGGATATTTATGAGGCCCTTGTCCAACAAGAACAGTGTTTCAAACGGCCACAAGGAAAAAGGGAAGGGAGCAAGGGAACAAAGAAAACAATGGAAACGCAAATGAATAAATAATAAAACAAAAAGTGGTCCTAGTAGGCCTTGTGACAATCGGGAAAAAGAAAGGGGGGCAGAGGTGGGGTGGCAAGTGCTATAGGGTCCCCCAATGGGGGGGAGTGCCAGAAGTGCCTGCCTGAGAGGCAATAGGTAAGTGCACGGACGTAGAGGTCCCAAAGCAAAGTGGGAGGTCTACCACCCAACAGGTAAGTGCAGGGCTGGGACACACCACCTGACAGGTGTGTGTGGTCCAGAGGACTGTGCAGGTTGGTGGGTGCTGGAGGTGATTGGGCAGAAGGCCAGGACCCAATTGGACTCTTGAGGGCCAAGGCCACGGTAAGGGGCGAGGGAAGGGGGAGGAGAAGAGAGAAGTATTGAGTTGCTTGCAGAACCAGAGGTGGTCTGGTTCAAGATGGAAAGTGAGAGGGAGACTCTTTCTGAGGAAGGAGCTAGCCGAGGATAGAGATCTGCCCTCAGCTCTCTGCTTGGAGAAACATTTGACTAGCAGAAAGTTGGAGCCAGAAGATCAAAGGCATCTGGAAGGATAGTATTTAGCATGTAAGATCTGCAGGTAGCGTGATTCCAGGGCCCAGACAGGCTTGTGCATGATGGAAAGGGTCTTGAATTTTATCCTGGCAGCAACCTGGAGCCAGTGGTGAGATTTTAGGACTGGAGAGATACGGTCCTTGTGCTTGAGGCCAAGAATAAGTCTTTTAGCCCTTTTCTGGATTAGTTGAAGAGGGAGGAGGGAAGAAAGAGGCAGGTTGAGGAAGAGGTTGTTGCAGTAATCCAGCCTGGAGACATTGAGATGCTGGGGGAAGGTGAGGAAAGGTAAAATGCCTGTAAGGAGGTGAAGTTGAAAATGGGCCTTCTTGGCAAGATCCAAGTTGTGAGGAATAAAGGAGAGAGAGGAGTCGAAGATGACCCTGAGATTTTTGTCTTCAGTGGAAGGAGAGCGAGGAGAGCCCATAGAGTGTGTCCAGAGTGCAGAAGGGAAACGGAGAAGATGTGCCCCAATAGGAAGAATCTCACTCTTTTAGCATTAAGACAGAGATCGTTAGAGGTGCACCAGAACTGAAGGGCAGAGAGGTAGTCAGGGATGACAGAGGAGGAATAAGAGGAGGAGGAGGGGAGCTGGAATAAGGGTTGTGTGTCATCCGTGTAAACATTGAGAATGAGGAGATAAGGCAGAGATCAGGTGAACAAGAGGTGTAAGGTAGATGTTGAAAATCCAAGGTGAGAGGATAGAGCCCTGGGGAACACCACATGTAGAGTGGCGTTGGAGAAGAAGGAACCTAGGAGCACCTGAAGAGGCGGTCATTAAGGAAGGAGTTCAACCAACCCAGTGCCCAAGGGTATCTTGGAGCCGCTTTATGAGGATAGAGTGATTGACTTTGTCAAATGCAGAGAAGAGATAAAGGAGAATGAGAACAGCAGTTGAGTGAGAGTCAAGATTAGAAAGCAGTTCTTCACGGGTGTTCACAAGAGCAGTTTCTTTGCCTCCGGATGCTTGGAAACCAGATTGATGGTCAAGTAAACAACCAACGAGCTCAGTGTGCTGGGCCAGTTGGGAAAAGACCAACTTCTCCATGAGTTTCCCAAGGAAGGGTATAGTACAGATTGGGCAGTTGTTAGATTGACACAAGAGGTCGACTGAAGGTTTTTTAGGAGTGGGTGCACAAGGAAGTGCTTGAAAGAGGAAGGGAAAAAGCCAGAGCCAGGATTTTGCATAAGATGCCATCTAATTACGTGGGGGTTGGCGGACTGGATGTGGCAGGCAATTGGAAATAGAAGAACTTGTGAAAATTGGTAGAGTAAAAAATGCGCTTGTGAACAGGATTTGCTACAGATGTGCAAAAACAACAGTTATAAATCAGAAATATTGTTCTGTAAACATGATCAGCAAGAAAACATAGTTTTGCCGGTATCATGTAAATACATGGAGAAAAGTAAAGTAACCACCCACGGAATTGCAACCTGCTAACATCAGGTTGAGAAGTTTTCTCAGTCTATCGCCTAAGAGAAAGACTTTCTTGTAGTTCTAATCCAGTTCAAAGGGAATTATTTTCCTGGTGGGCTGGTGGACCAATCAATGGTTACTGTGGGTGTGTAGAGACCAATCCAATGTCAAAATGCACTGTTCGGCTCTATTGATTGCTTGGTGTCGATTGTGTCAGGTGATTTATAAAGTTTGAAAATGACTATACACTGAACCGTGTCCGTCTACATGTTAGATCCAAACTTATAATGGAGATTCTACTATCATTGGTGGCACAGCTATTCATTTTGGGATATTATTAGAGAGAAATGTGATGGTCTTCTATGGCAACATTCTGCAAATGACAAAGATGCTAAGTCATGATATTAATAACTGCCAGGCAAGGGTGTCTAGATTACAGATTACTTGTGTCAGGGAGGATTCTAACGATAGAAGGGTGCTGTTTGCAGGCTCAGAGGAGTGGAACTCTGATACAAAGGCTGAACATTATTCATGGTTGTTGGAGTCCTCCAACCCAGTAATACAAAAAAAGCACTAACAAAAACCCATCTTCAGTAATCATCATGTTCAAATAGTCTCACGGAATATGAGGGTTTTTTCTCACATGTTTCAAGTGTGTAATTTTAATTTCAAAATGGATGATATATTTGCATTCCAAAAAGTTTGGCTTTTAGAAGAAAAAAAAACTCTTTGATGGTAATACTATATTCCTCACTATATTCCTTTATGCATCAAGGAGGGGTCTGACCGAGAAGCAGAGGTGGCCATCAGGTGTGTGTGTGCTGATATGCAAATGGATATTTCCCATCTGTGAAAGGTACAGTGAGCTAAAATGTGCTGCAGACTCTATAATCCGTACCATACCATAGAACAGGGCATTTTTGTGTTCATTGTCGTAGAGGGGCCCCAATTACTAATCCAGACGTGGACCCCTTGCTCACTGTGCTCAGAGAGGCACAGCTCCACCTCACTGATGATGCCTAACAAGGCTGAAACACGTGTATGGGGTTGCTGATGGTACTCTTGTTCAGAAGGGAATTGCAATAGCATTTCGGTGCTGGACTGCCCATGTGGGCAGGACAAGGACTGATATGCAAATGGATATTTCCCATCTGTGAAAAGTACAGTGAGCTAAAATGTGGCTGCAGACTCTAGATTGCGTACCATCCCATAGAACACGACATTTTTGCCATGTTCGTTCTCATAGAGGGGTGCCCATGACACATGTTTTTATATTAACATATGTATGTTCTAGTAATATTTAATACTGTTTTTAGTCGAATAAGGTTTTATTGTGAGATGAAAGACATGCGCTAAAAAAACTTGCTGTTTTGTACTTGCACTGCTGCTTTTATACATGCGCTGTTAACAATTTGTGGGTAATTCATGGAATAAATGTGCGCCGAAATGAGTGGTGCAAGCTGGCGCAAGCGTGAAAAAGCCGGCGCACGCATGCAATCTCACGCGTGTGATTCTTGGAAGGCCCTACGTGTGTATTTCCCAGGATGTGTGCCACATCCGTGCGTGGCGCACACCGGCGCACATGTCACTACCACATCCCGAACACTGT
This sequence comes from Ambystoma mexicanum, assembly GCF_040938575.1. NCBI lineage: Eukaryota > Metazoa > Chordata > Amphibia > Caudata > Ambystomatidae > Ambystoma > Ambystoma mexicanum. Next base: position 975,302,313 of record NC_090922.1, read on the forward strand.
TCATGGCGCACACAGCGAAAATGCACAACGTTAGCGCACACATCAAAAAGGGGCGGAACACGGGGTGGAACACGTGGAATGGGGAACAACGTGTGAAAATAAGGGTGTAACTGGGAAGTACTGCTGGGAAGTACACAGAACACCCACACGCACGCGAACTGCACGTATTCGAATAGGGAAAACCTGCACACGTCAAAACACTTGCACACGCACAATTACGTCCGCCATACGAAAGCAGGGGGAAGCGCCCCTGCGCCGCATAAAAGTGCGCGCAAACAACAAACAAGCATATACAGCTACGATGATTGTCCCGTTCCTCGCAGCAGTGATCGTGGGACACCACAGGAGGAAGAGAATAGCCAGGCCCTGCATTCTTTTTTGCCCAGGACCAGCATTTTTGGATGCCTGATGACCAGGTCTACGGAAGGTATAGGTTTCCACCTCATTTCATCCTTGAGCTGGTCAGGGAGTGGGAGGATGAACTTACATCACCCAACCTGTGCTCCCAAGCATTGAGCCCCTTGGAGAAGGTGCTCAATGTACTGCTTTTTTTGGCCACTGGGTCATTTCAGCGGACAACTGCCATAGTGGGGGGTGTCTCACAGCCCACGCAGTCATGCTGCCTACACAAGGTGTTGGCAATCATCCCTGCGCGGCCCTTAGTCCGCAGGCACATATACATGTCCAGAACACCAGCAGAAAGGCAGGCTGTGTTCCTGGACATCTACAGGGTGGCACACTTCCCCAAAGTGCTCAGTGCCATAGATTGCACCCAGGTGGCCCTACGTCCACCTAGGGCCACTGAGCACATCTATTGAAACCGCAAGCACTGGCATTCCATCAACGTGCAGGTGGTATGCGATGCCAAGGGAATCATCACCTCTTTCTATGCAAACTATCCTGGGTCCACCCATGATAGTTTCATATTCAGAATGTCTGCCCTGATCCGGGCCCTGGAAGCTGGGAAGCATGACGACACATGGCTCGTAGGTGAGTACAAATGCCTGTGTATATGCATGCATGTCACACACAGACAAATACACAAGCCCAACTAATGACAACCATTACCACCTTACCAGGGGACAGTGCTTACCCTCTGAGCACCTACATGATGACGCCCATACGGAACCCCACCACACCACCCCAGGTAAGATACAACGCAGCCCATATTGCAACCTGGGCCATAGTGGAGCGCACATTCAGAGTGCTAAAGTCATGTTTCCGCTCCCTTGACCCCTCTGGTGGACAGCTACTATATGCACCCCCAGTGGTGTGCAGGATCATTGTGGCAGCATGTGTCCTGCACAACATTGCAACATGGCATGGCGTACTGGTGGACATGGTGGTGCCCTCACATCCCCAACCACATGCACGGCCGATGCGCATGACAGGGCAAGTGGCGAGGCAGCCCGCACCCAGCTTGCGGCCACATTTTTCATCTAAACTCCAACCTCTGTGGAGTGCACAAATGCCTGGCACATACCAGGTCACAATCGATGATGAGAAAGGGGCAGTTAACTGTCACTACCTTACCACCCTGAGAATGTGTACACGGAAGTGCCACATTGTGTGCATCCCTAACCAATTAAACAAAACCAATCCCATGTGACCAAAGGGAACACATGCAAGGTGCTCCCCCCCTTGTTAAACAGGGCATGAAAGTACTGGTATGCCAGCCAAACCCTCCTAACACCCCAGAGCCCCGTCTGCCACACCATACCATGGTATGCAATGGAAAAACATCAAACCATATGCACAACACTTGACACAATAGTCATGAAGTGCCACGTGAGATATGTAAATAGGCACCAGACAATTATACCTGACATGGAATCTGAAGAAATGGCTGACCCAACCATCACACCATGAAAATGGTCGCACAAATGCAAGCCACCAGTGGTGCAAGCAACAAAAGTCAGAATACCTGTTGCCATGCACATTGTACAATTGCAAATTGTCATTTCAAACACCGCTCACTGGACAGCAAAGTGGGTGTGCATTGCATTGGAGAAAACCCTTCAGCATCATTTGAAAAAATGACATTCAACCAAATAGTACCCTGTCATGCATGTACACGATCAATTACTCAGAAGTGAACATGGATTGTCGTGACACAGCATGCCTGAAAAGTCAATCTGGGTGCACGTGTGTGCATGGTATCAATGTAGTTGGGGGGGCGTTGCCTAAGTGTATTTTTCAGTAGGGACATGCATCAAATACATGCATGTGAAATGAAGTGAGTGCCAGTGTCCCGTACACAGCACACGTGAACATTGCACTCAAGGACCCTTCCTATCTGTTAAACCACACCCATCCCCTGACACCTCAAAATAAAGCACAACATTGCATCAGCCATTGACCAGCAGAATGTATCATGTACAAAATACCCCACATCGACAATGGCAGACAGTGACCCATCACTGAATCATAGAAATTCATAATACGACCCACACACAAAGTTCATCAAAGTGCATCAATGAGAGAGGTAACAAGGCAGAAGAACAGTACATTCCTACATGTCCTTCAAACAGTCCACAATGTGAAAATGAACTGTAAAATTGAAGTACATATAACAAGTGCCTGGAACAATAAGGGAGAGTCTAGGGAGTGAATGTTGGATGACAAAACTAGCATCAACATTGATATGCCTGACGGCAATATTCGCAGTGCAGGAGTCACATAAGGAGGTGAGTGGGGGAAGAGGAGGGAAGAGGTGAGGAGAGTAACAAAACAAGTGACAAACTGTGGTAGGTCAACAAAGAATCTAGATAGGGCTGGGGAGGGGGAGAAGAAACACAGAAGGGAATGTGGGAACAGCCGATCTGTAATCAGTGGTGGAGGGACTAATGATAAAAGTAAGTGGCAAAATAATACTAAAAAAGGTGAAGGTGGGGTGCGGATGGACGGAGGCAGAAGGGCAAATGTCTGCAAAGAACAAGCACCTACGTATCACCATGGCTGATGGAAATTGGGGTAATGGTGGAAAATGACAGACAGAGGACAAGGAGGAGGGTAGAGGATGGTGGAGAGGGAGGAAAGAAGGGAGGAGGGGGCCAAGGTTAAAATGCATAATGGGGAAGATGGGGAAAGAAAGCACACACAGGGGGCAGAGGGAAACCAGACGGTGCAGAAGATCAGGGGATGTGATGATGAAAGGGGATGGAGACAGAGGGACACTGGCAGAGGCAGGGGAGACAGGGGGACAATCAAGTGACTCAGAAGGCTGGTGAACAGTTCTAGACAGGGCCTCCATTGTGGGCTTTTGGTAGTGGTGGCAGGCTCTAGCATCCTGGTTGGATGGATTGTCACAAGGGCCAAGTGCAACCAATGGGAGGGGGGAGCAGGTCCAGGACACAAATCAAATCAAGATCAATGCACCCATACCTCAAATGGCACATCCAAACACCAGCCAGTGCTGCAAGATGGCCAAAGTGGTGCTAGCAAGGAATGGGTGGTTGTTGAAATGCAAGGTGACATGGGTAACTCAGCGTGCAGCCTTCATTTGGCATATCGAAATCACTGTGGGGAAACTGTCCCAATTCAACATTTTCAGCACATGGACCCCTCCGACCATCAGTGTGTCGTACACAGCCAAAGGGTGCATGGTACCACCTACAGCAGGAAGTGCATTAAAATAGACAGTCAATACATAACAACTATCTTAAGTGACATGATGAAATGCACAGTCAACATAATACTCACCAAAGTGAAGTGCAGACATGCATTGGAGAAACCATCCAGAACACCCACTAGGGGTGTACACACAAGTAGGACTGCAGGCTGGCCACAGATATGACGGAAGCCGAATGCCCATGTGTGAAATGCTGTTACACCGAGCAATCCTTGCGAGCCCATGGAAAGGTAAAGCAGGAGTAGCATATGTGTCAGGACCCCCAAGCAAAACACATACACAAGACAAGCTTGAATGGGCCTAGCTGGAATAGACAGTGGATGCCTTTGAATGCCACAAAGCAGCACACTGTCACATGTATGCACAATAGACAAAAGAACATTTCAAAAAAAGAAATCTGCAGAAAATAAAAATAAAATTAAATAATCATTTGAAATAAAAAAATGAAATGAGTAATTTTTTTTTTTTAAAAGATCATTCATTGTAAAAAATGTTGGAAAAAAAAAGCCAAAAAAAGAAAAAAACATTGAAAAATAAATACATAAATAATATAAAATAAATAAATACCAAAAATCATAAAAGTTTGATGAAAAATCACTATTTTTTTGCAGACCAAAAAAAAAATGCTGGAAAAAAATTAAAATTTGCAGAAAAAATAATCAAAAATGGCCATATATGACCCAGGGGCTTGGGGGGCACCTAGGAGGGGGGAGGTAAAGGGTGCACCTCAACACCCACATGTGTAGATATTGAGATAAAAAAAACTCACTGGGCTCAGCGCCTGCACGGCCCGACCTATGCCCGTCTACTCTCGTCCATCATGAGCGCAGCCAGAGTATATCTGAGGGATCGGTGTTCCACCCTCAGGGCCTCATGGTGTGCCTCTGCTTGAGCATCAAGTGCTTGACGCAGAGCCACCATTTCAGCCCGGCGCGCCCTGTCAGACGCTGCCATGCCGAGCCTGAGTGAGCGGCACTGGACTGCGTAGCCCGTTGCTGGAGCGCCATTTGCCTTACAGAGGGGAGGATGGAATGGGCCACACTTTCCATAACTTGAGCAATCATCTCAACTGCTCCCCCTGTTGCTGTGCTATGGCAATCATGGAACGCTCCCACTCAGTTGCCCCGGTGACACACGGCCATCGCGTTGCGGGACACCACACCTGCTGGGCCCAAGGAGATGTGGTCCTTGCTGGGTTGGTGCCGCCCGCAGCTGCAGGACTGCATCCCTCCATCGACCTGATGCCCCAGGAACATGGCCAACTGGTGTTGAGTGTGACTGTGCACCCTTAACCACCACAGGCAGACATTCCAACCCTGCCTGGACCCCTACTGCAGGTATCGCAGACAGAAGATCATCCAACACAGGATCACTTACCGGCGACGACACGTCATGATGCAGATCCGGCTCAACATAGTGGTCAGAGGATTCATCAGAGCCTGACTCAGAGTCAGCTCTGGACACGATGGCCTGTAGCACCTTTGGGTTCTCATGGGCTACCACCCCACAACCACCACTGGTGCCTGGTTGGTCATGTGAACTAACCACCGTGTCTGGGATGACATCTTCATCTTCTGCCGCCAGTGCGTCACCACCTGCAAAGTAAAGGAAAGAAACAAGGAAACACATGTCAGTAGCACATACCACACACATACAGTTCACAACATTGACAGCCAAATAATGAAGCAGCTATGTCACAGGCAACTCAAACCCCAACATGCATCCAGTGGCATTGCAATGCAAGGGTATCCCAAAAGCATAAAAGGATGTGTGCAAATTGTGAAGGCAACACATGTATTGCATGTTGCACATCACCTGCATCACACACAACCTCTAGCAGGCACCTATCCAATGCCAAAATGAGAGATGGCAACAAAGAGATGGCAGCTCGCATAAGCATGTGTGAACACACAAAAAGCCACAGCTAGAAATCTAACCAAACACACCATTATACATGCAACATGCATGTTCATGTGCAGCACTCAACTACCATCAACTATGCACAGTACATGAGATGATATGATATGATATGATAAGGCATTTGTAACGCGCCTATACACAAGTGTTTCATGTGTCACAGGAGGCACCTACGCTAGTGCCTTTCCAAACAGTGAAGGGAGGGGGACATGGGTACATACATGTCAGGCCAACATCACACAGCAGCATTGTGGCTGCATGTTGAAGGGCTTAACTTGGCACAGGAGTGGGTGTGTGCGGTGCAGTGCAGGTGTAGCCCCTCAACTTACAAAATCAAAACTTATGTAGTGATGGCAATTTCCAAACATGACGGCAGTGTAACGACAATTGCAGCCATCATGTGCAAATGGCATGCACCATGTAGCATGGTTTCCATGAAACATCCAGCCTCTGGACAATAGCAGGGAGGCACTGCATGGCAATAACATGTTCCACACATGACTGTGCATTGCCAGACAGTGTAGGCATGCGCCTATTGCATTTTGTCATGCAAATGTCACTACAGCCGATTAGAAGTGGACATGATGGAAGACAGATGAGGAATCATCAATAGTACACCCATGCATGTAGAAGACAACACCAGTTGAAAGGAGGTGGGCCTGACACAGGGGGGGGGGGGCATGTGCATGATACAGATGTGGACAGCCTGATGTTGTGTGTGATGACACACAGACCTACAGTGAGCATGACATGGATGTCCAAATGGGATGACAACTGGATCATTCTGGACACATGCTACAATGAGTAGGTGGTCAAGGACACCTAGGGGCATACATGGAATGCCCATGGAACAGGATTGTGCACACATGTGCATGGGGACTCACTGACATCAGCACAGTCAGAGTGAGACACACTGCACCAAGGACGAAGGATGTAAATGACATGATATGACATCTCATCAAGATTGCACTCTTACACAGGGGCCTCAGAGCGCAAACAAGTTAAGGGAGTGGGACAAGGGAGAAAAGGAATTCAAAACAACTATCATACTGGGCACAGTGACATTGGGAACAAGCAACTGCATGGAGAAGCGATAAAGGGCTGAAGACCCTGGAAGGGGGAGAAGGGGAACGTGCCAAACAGAGGAGACCAAAGAAGGTAAATGAAGTACAATGATAGAATAGGCATTCAAAAGGTGGCAGTGCAGCCAGCAAGTGGCAAGTTCAAGACAATTTGTATAGGGCAAATCTGATAAGTGCACAAGAAGAGTGGGGGTCTGTATGGGCACACACACAGGACCGATTGCAATTGGAGGCATGGAGGCAGTACAGCAGGGAGGCAGGGTGAGCATATACCTAGGCCCGAAGGACAGAGTGTGTGCAGGGGCACAGTGTCGACAGAGGAAACTGTTCATCTGGGGAGAAGATGGGCTAATGCAGGAGCAAATAGGAAGGTCTTGATTTGCTACCGGAAGCAGAGATGTTTCTCATCAAGTTTGTACATGCCTAGTTGGCTGTTCCAAAGGGAGTACCCAGCCGTACACACAGATCTGCCCCCAGCTAATCTATTCAATTAACAACTGACCTGGAGTGAGTGTGAGGTGGAGGAGCAAAGGACTCAAGAGTGGAGGAATTTGCAGAAGGATTGTTGCAGCTCCTTCACACCCAGTCCCAAAAAAATCCTTGTGCAGAATGCAGAGGGGGTGAAGTATCATCCTTGCATCCACTGATAGGCAATGAAGGGATTACAGAGCTGGAAAGGTAGGATCCAAGGCCATGAGGCCAAGGACAAGTCTCGCAGTCCTGTACTGGATTAGTGTCAGAGGGTGGGTGGAATATTCGAATAGCCTGTCACAGTACTCCAACCTTGAGTAAAACCTAGCATGAGAGACATTGAGCATGTAGTTGAACGATAGGAAAGGCACAGTACCCTTGAGGATGCGAAGAAGTTAATCTATCTCAAGATACGTCAGAAACATGTGTGGAAAAGGAATGTGTTGAGTCAAAGGTGACCCCAAGGTTGTTGGCCTTGCAGGTGGAGTTAAGAGCAGGGCCAATTGTGGCTGGGCAGATAGTGAGGGGAAAGGATGGCGAAGGTGTACCAATGAGGAGAATGTCAGTCTTGCTGGCATTTAGACAGAGATCGTTTGCAGTACGCCAATTGCAAATGGCAATGAAGCTATCAGAAATAAGGGAGGGAGAAGAGTTGTCCAAGGGCAGCCTGGAAATGAGTTGGTTGTTGAGATTGAAGAAAGGAAGGAGTCAAGTTGTAGCTGGGAGGGACACACATGCCAAACACACATGTCATTGAGTCACACGCATCAATACTAACGCATCCTGCCTCTGTGATGTTGAAGGCCCCGAGCCATCATCGCTCCCACCCTGAGCCTGCTGCTGCCATGCATGTGCCCTGCTTGTCAATGCCTGCATGTCCTCCTATTGCTGGGGTCCAGTTGGTGGGGTGGCCACCCCTGCTGGACCTCTGACTCCTGACTGTGGCATGGATGTGTCCTCCACCAGCCTAGCCGCTGGGTCAGGGGCTGCTCCACAGGGTGCCCAGGTGATACTTGGGCAGGAAGATGGCACAGAGGACAACTGGCGCATAGGGAGTTCAGTTGAGGAGGGGGTCGCTAGAAGATCCAGCACACGGAGGAACCCAGCGCCAGTGACCTGTCCTAGTAGGCTGATGCAGTCAATGAGGTATTCAAAATGACGTGCATTGTCCACTCGAGAACTTTGCACGTCATCCTGAATACCACGTTGACACATCGCCACCCCAGCTAGGACAGGCTCAATCTGGTCACAGATTGCCGGGTCCGCAAGGAGAGGAAGGCCAGTTGTTGTTCACGCAAGCCCTCCCTGAAAACGGGTCTGGACAAAGGCATCCCTGCTGGTGCGGGATGATGCAGTCACAGGACCGGGGATGGGATTACACACAGGCAACACTGCAGTGGCCTGTGCCACCTCTTGTCCCTGCCCCTGGACTGCACCACTAGCACCAGTGGAATGCCCCCCTCTAGGCCCCGTGCGTGGGGTTCCACAGCCTCCTCCTCAACCAAAACCCCCACCAACCTGGATGACTCTGTGCCATCTTCCACCATAGGCCCCTGTGGGGGCTCAGCTGCCCCTACTGCTGCCGAGGAGTCCACCTCCAACCTCTGCCTCTTGGACCTTCCCTCAGCAGCTGCGGCCATGGACGCTGCACCAGACTCCTCACTCCCGGAAGAGATGACAACGTGGGAGGAAAGCTGGGCCTTGCGTCTCTGGCTGGAAGTAGGATCTCTCACTCTGTGCGCCACAGCACCGTCTCCGCCCTCTTCATCACTCAACGCTGCAGATAGGGAGAGATAGAACACAGGGATCAGGGCACTGTACAATGGTCATATTCACATGTTACATTTGCACATGAGTGGCAGTGTCAAACTTCACAGATGGCATCACACTCCCCAACACTCATATCATTTGAACTCACACACATGCACAAATTGACAGGAATTGTGCAGCAGGCAGCAGCATCCATACACACACACCAGCATGAACATCCGAAGGTTGGCATGATGTCACAAGCAACATGGGGAGTGCCGAACACATACACACATGCCAACAGACAGACATGCATCTGTACATCTCCACTACCTGTCACAGTGCAATCATCGGCAACTATGTCACATCTGCCAATCGGGTTCCTACATGTCCGTGCAACATGCATCCATGTTGTATCACTGTCACACATGTGCAACCAACACATGCACATGTATGCTGTGCACATACATGAAGGCGGAACCAGCACATACACAGAAATACCAACATGTGTGCATCTCCACATGCAGTTGTGCATCATGATTTGGAACACATACACCATTGATGGGCATCACTCATGACAGGACTCACATGCAGCACGGTCATGTCCCTGCACATACACATCCATACATGGACCTTTTCAGACATATGTCCAAGCTGCACACTCCTGGCACACCTCAACATGCAATGCGTCCAACAAGTACGCTTGGACACTTACCCCTCGACTCCGGACCGATCTCCTTCTCGAGGACCTGGCGGTGAAGCGCTGGGTTAATTCATTCCAGGACCTCATGTTGTTGGGGTTAAGGTGGACCCGGCACCTCACTGCATCCGCTACTTCCAAGAGGTGCCAGGCCTTCCTGAGGGCCCTGGACCTGAAGACCTCCCAGCGCTTATGGACGTGTTGTATGTCGTGGGTTGCCACCCCCTCCGCTTTGATGGCAACCACAATGTCCAGCCAGATCCTCTCCCACCCATCTTTGTCAGCGGGTTCTCTTCCATAGAGGGCATCATAATGCACGAGGACTTGCTCCACCAGGATGCCAACCACTCCTGCTATGAAGCTGGCAGCCCTCTGCTTCTCTGGCTGAGGGTTGCTAGTGGTGTCTGATGGTGTTTCCACCGATGTGGCAAACCCTGAGGCAGGTGTGGGTGGGCAACTGGGTCCTGGTGCCGGGCTATGGAGCGATGGAACTTCAGTTGGGAGTCTTCTGTTCCAGCAGGGGTCGTCACAGCAACTGGACCCCTAAAGATGGCTGACGTGCAGGCACCAAATGGCAGGGCACATGGCCATAAGGCAGGCAGGCAGCAGCAGATGACAGGTGGGAGTCTGCTCAGGGCTCTGGGGGGCTGGAAAATGGCCTTCTGGACAGGAGCGTGGTCTTCCGTATGTTGACGTCTGGCCAGCTTGATACAGAGTGATTTGGCATGTGAAAAAAACAGCACATAAGCAGGTAATTCGAGGAAAGGCCCTTAGCGCGTAAGCACGTCTGTGACATAACATGCATAGGCATTTCCCTCAGCACGGGTGCATCCACATGTGCAAAAAAATCATGTGCTCGTGTGAATGCGAGTAATTGGAGGAAAGGGCCTCTGCTGGAATCACACGTGATTACTTCACAGCATCTGAAGTCCGTACCTTTTATTTTGGTGGGTGTTGCCTACGTGAACAAGCACGTGTGTTTTTGTTTTTTTTCTATGCAAGGCAGGCAGTGAGTCGTGTATGCTATTTTTACCACTGTGGTTCCCCCTGTGCATCGTGTACCATTTTCGAGGTCATAGTAGCCCGAGTGTTCCACGTGTTTGTGTTTTTTATGTTCCTCGGTGCCACACTGTATTGCTGAAGGTAAAATCCATGCACGTGGGCTACTGGGGTCACGTGAACATTTTTTTTTTCAATTTATTGTTCTTATATTTTGTCAATAATTTATGTCTTTATTTATTTAAAATAAATCTTTTTGGGGGTGCCTGAGCGTTGCATGACCCTTCATATTTTCCCAGGGGTCACAGACAGCCTTGCAGGAGCACTGGGTTACCTATTCCATCAAGTACCCTGCCTCCTTCTAGCCAATTGCCGAGGACAATTGTTGAGTGAACCTCCCATAGCCTAAGGGCGGCAAAGCTGGGCGTCCTCCCAGGGCTGGAAGTGATCGGGCACATGAGCGCGGAGACCAGGGAGGATGGGGAGGCCAGGGTGGCTACAGGGGGGGAAGAGGAAGGGGTTCCCCTCTGGGACAGGATGCCCAGCCATGTTTTGGTGCTGACATGCCACCACCCCCTGTGGCTCCTGGTGATGCAGCTGCTGCATCATAGCCGGGCACCCATATCACCCAACAGCAACTTACGTCTGCTGTCAAGGGCCCACCGGTGGTGGTAGCTGCAGGTGCAGCTGTGGGCACCTCCACCCGGGCTCTGGGTCAGGCAGTGCATGTTTCGTTGTGTGATGAGGACTCCCAGGATGATTTCCATCTTGTCCCGAGGTTGTGGTCATGTGTGTCCACTGTAGCTGTGACTGTGGCACATGTATCTGGGGCAGTCATGACATATGCTGAGGGTGGTGGTAACTGCATGTGCAGATGCAGCCAACACCACCCTGGCAGTGAGTCAGACCCAAGCCAGACCTTCTGTCCTCATATCAACACCCACTGACTTGGTCCAGTCCACCAGCGCCACCACTGATCAGGGCCACATTGCCCACTCAGTGTCAGTACCACCGGCCAAAAGGAGGAAACGTTCTCCTGCATAAGAGGCTGGGACCCCAGACACGGATCTGTCCTCCGGCACGTCAAGGAAGAAGCCTTTCTGCAAGCAGGAACTGGACTTCCTTGTGGACTACATGTTCGAACACCAACACAATATGCTTGTGGGCCCACAGTGCCATACAATGCATCACCAGGGTAGGGTCCACTGGCAGCATGTTACAGATGGTGTGACAGCCATGGGATTCCAGGTGCGCATGGCTCAGGACTGTTACAAGCGTTTGAATGACCTCTGATGCAGTGCAAAACAAAAACATGCCTCCAATTATTCTATGTCTCTGGTGACTGGTGGTGGGCCACCACTAGAGGAGGATGAACTCACTCAGCATGAGGTGATTGCTTCAGAGTTCATCACGGAAGAACAAATCTGGAAGAGAGGATGGATTATGATGCATCATCTGGTGATTTTTGTTTTTCATTGGATGTTCTGTTTTTATTGGTACTATCTGTCATTATTTATTAATTTTCAAGTTTGATTTTCTTTGTTATTTCATTATGTTTTTAATACATTTATTCTAACTTCATGATTGGTGTTGTGTACTATCATTGGTTTTGTGCATGTCTCAAAGAACATTGCCTCAGTCATATGTTGTCACTGTGTGGCTTTGTTGTGCATGTATGCATGGGCATGGTGTTTTTTTTAAGACTGTCATGGCATGGGTAATTTGGGAGTAGGTGCAGTGGATGGTTGCATGCTTGTACTAGGGGGCAAGGGGTATTTGGGTTGACATTAGGGCCATGGGTCTGTTTTGTTTGGACATGTTGTTTGGGGTGTCAATGGGGTGGGCGGGGATGTGAGGGGACATGAGTCGGGGCCTGCTGGCAGGTTCCCGTCAATGGGGGTGGGTGGGAGTTGTGGGAGTCATGAGTTGGGGCCTGCTGGCAGGTGCCCATCAATGGGGGTGGGTGGAGGTAAGGGGAGACATGAGTCGGGGCCTGCTGGCAGGTGCCCGTTAATGGGGGTGGGTGGGGGTGTGGAAGGACATGAGTCTGCACCTGCTGGCAGATTTCCGTCAATGGGGGTGGGTGGGTGGGAGGTGTGGGGGTCATGAGTGGGGGCCTGCTGGCAGGTGCCCATATCAATGGGGTGGGTGGGGGTAAAGGGGGACATGAGTCGGGGCCTGCTGGCAAGTGCCCGTCAATGGGGGTGGGTGGGGGTTGTGGGGGGACATGAGTCGGGGCCTGCTGGCAGGTGCCCATCAATGACGGTGGGTAGGGGCGTGGGGGGACATGAGTCGGGGTCTGCTGGCAGGTGCCCGTCAATGGGGGTGGGTGGGGGTGTGGTGGGGACATGAGTCAGGGCCTGCTGGCAGGTGCCCGTCAATGGGAGTGGGTGGGGGGCATGTGTCGGTGCTCGCGAGTGCATGTTGCCATGTGGCCTGCCTGTGGGCCAAGGTCTCGGGTGATGTGTTGCCTATGGAGTATTCGGAGGGGAGGCAAACCTGGGAGGGCACACACTGCCAAATCGCATCTGAATGTCCACGCATACCCCCTGGAATACACGTACGCCAGCGAAAACGTGTGTGAAAGTCCACTTGCACCCCCGGAATACACGTACCCTGCTCGCGCTAGTGAAAACGCATGTGAAAGTCCACACGCACCCCCAGAATGCATGTAGCCCGCTTGCGCTAGCGAAAATGCGTGTGAAAGTCCACACACTCCCCCGGAATACACGTTCCCCGCTCGCACCAGCAAAAATGCGTGTGAAAGTCCACGCGCACCCCCAGAATACACATACCCCGCTCACGCTAGCAAAAACATGTGTAAAGGTCCACGCACAACCCCCGGAATGCACAGCACCCCATGGGCTGCCTGCGGCCCATGCCCAGGGGTGATGGGCTGCCTGCGGGCAATGCCCAGGGGTGATGGGTTGCCTGCGGGCCATGGACTGGGGGATGGACTGCCTGCGGACCATGGACAGGGGTGATGGGCTGCCTACGGGCCATGTAGAGGGTGGATGGGCTGCCTGCGCATATTCCGGGGTTGCGCGTGGACTTTCACATGCAGTTTCGCTGGCGTACATGTATTCCGGGGGTGCGCATGGACTTTCACATGCGTTTTCGCTGGAGCAAGCGGGGTACGTATATTCCGGGGTGCACATGGACTTTCACACACGTTTTCCCTAGTGCGAGCGGGGTAAGTGTATTCTGGGGTTGTGTGTGGACTTTCACATGCGTTTTCGCTAGCGCGAGCAGGGTGTGCCACTCTGTGCCACGGCTGGTTATGGATGTAAGTATCCATGAATATGCTGTGTGCTGAAATGGGTTTTGGCACACGCGGCTGGCACAGACTGGCGCACGTTCCCTCTGTGCGCCAGCCGCGTGCGCCACTCGTGCACTGATTTCTATGAATTACCCCTTTTATGGGCCCGATTCACATAGCGTTTTCCTCTGGGTCTGTGCCATTACAAAAGTTTCTGTGACGTAGGCCCACATCTCCTGATTGCATGGCGTCACTGTAGATGTTTTCTTAATACTTAAAGGTTTTCTTTCTGATATCCACACACTTCTTTCATCGAATTGTGATGTAGTGTTAATTAGTTTTGCTGTTGCAAAAGTATATATTTTATGGTGAAAGGATTGAAGTTTGAACCATAACACAATTAAATAATGCAAAATTACAGTACATTTGGACTGTATTTTCACTTCTGCTAATAGTACTCTGCAAACTGTGTGTGCAAATGGGCTGTAACTGTAGCCTTGGTGAACCTATGTAGAGACCAATAAATGAAAGGTCTCACCACACGTGTGTATTTCAACTTAACGTAAAGTTTAATGTTACGTTTAAGAGAACGTATTAGATATGCAGGTTTCTCATATTCGTTCTCTAACAATGTTGGTGACACTCCACTCAAATACGTGTTGTAAGTGACCAGCCATGGATAAAGGAGCTACCTAAATCTGGTAGCATTGTGAACGTTTTTGAGGTAGTCCCCAGTTTCTGCGGAATAATTCCAACTATTACAGATAATTAGTATGCACATGAACTACCTTCAGTTATTTACATGGTCTGATGTGAGCTCGGGGCTGTACACAATTCCAGGTGATCATTGTTAAGAACAAGTATGCAAATGCGATTGATGCGGGCAGCATCTGCTCCCCCAGCCAATGCCCAGTGCGATGCGCGGCTGAATGAGAAGGTGATGATTAGCGGGAAAAAAAACGGAACTCATAAAAGCAAAAGCGAGGAGCAAATCAGGACCCCCCCATTTAAATTGCCTGATGAGCAGCAGCATGGGTTTAAAATAGCATGCCATCAATCGTGTGTCTGGATGCAACATCTCTGCAAAATTGGACAACTTGCGGAAGTGATGTTGAACTGCAGTGAACGGGGATTTCATCAATTAAAAATAACAGTACTGCCAGCACTCAGGAAGGGGAATGCCGGAGGTGAGTGCCCCTGCTTTTCTGATTTGCATTCTCTCCAAGCAATGACTCCCTTCCTTACTTCCTTTTTATCTGGAACGTCTTTCATTTTTTTGTTTTTTTGGTGTGTGGAATTAGGGCCTACATTGTTCATATTACATTTCTACAGCACACGTGCTTCATTCTTTACAACAATTCTGTTTGGCTGTTGCTTTAAATAATTGTGAAATGCATTCTACAACGCCCCTGCCGTTCTCTGTTTGAGTAAATCTCATTTTTTGATTACATCATCCTGTTTCTTTTCTTTGATTGTATGCTTTATTTGTTGCTACTAACACTGGCAATCTTCCAATGATGTTATGAAACCACAAACTAAATACCAGACATGTCTAATGCTTTTATATCAGTTCCATTACACTATTTGGTTGTTACTCATAGTAGTAAGTCTTCTTGCATGTTTCTTTACTTCCTAGCATTGCTTAATCACAGTAGACATCTGCTGCCTACATAAGTACATAGTGTAGGTATGTTGTTGATGTCCGTAGCCCTTTGGGGGCGAGAGGATGTGAGTGTGGATTTAAAAGGCTAACCTGTTGTGGGGTTTGCTGTGGCCTGAGGCCAATGAAGTCCGTTTACAGCATAGAGTACCTCAAGAACTGGGCTCAGGAGAATTGCCTTACAATGTGATTGTTCTGCCATCACAGCCACCAACCATAAGATTGAGTCTCTGGGTCTCCGCTTAGAGCTACCCCAGTGTTTCTCGGCATATACGTTTTTTTTTTATTTTTTTTTTTTGGTATCTTCTATTTTCTTGGTCATTGCTCGTTCCCACCTTTTCCCACTTTAGCAACAGACGTCTCTTAAGTCTCTGTATTTCTGGTGGGTTAAGCCTGCTCTGCGTGGCACTTCTTAGTTACTCTGCTCTTTGCAAGCCACCTGCTACTAGAATATACACGCTGTAACACTGACAGGGCTGCAGGAAAACTGCCGCCACCACTGCAGGACACTGTGATCCACATATGCAGCTCCTAGATCTTGCACATTGCTGACTGTCCGTTGTGCAAGCACAGAATGCTTTAGAGCCAATGTACATGAAGGCATGGTGGCAAGTGGGCATGGATGAACTTTGCCACAACATAGCTGAATTACCTGAATTGTGGCTGATTTGTCAAGGAACAACTTCGGACAAACCTTTGGAAAATGTGCCTACATTTCATTCAAATGATTTAAATGGGTGTGATGGATTGCCATCTGACAATGGTAGGGGAGCCCTAGCTATTTTGATTTGTATGTATTTTAAAATGGTGCAGTTAAGCGATCCCTGAAAGGGAGGTTGCCAACCACACCCCACTTTGCTCTAACTCCATGCCAAAAGCATAGAGTGCCCCTGTGTCCTGCTGAATCAGTATCCAGATCTGCAACACCTGTTCTCCAGTGGCACAGGTGCCCTGTTTGACAGCTGTTGTGTCAGCAGCATCACTTCAGCACAAAGGCTGCATATAAATCATCACCTCTGAGATAAAGCGTTATAATTATGATGCACTATCTATCTGTTGGCAGCATAATCTGGAATTATAAGATATACCTGGCTTTTGGTATGGTGGCTGATGGCCCATATAATTACTAAAAGCCACTGCCGATTTGTAACATAACAGTTTCAGCCGTGTGAGCTAAGACAAGCCATGAGAGGAAAAGAGGACTCCTAGCACCTGCCTGTCTTCAATCAAGTGAATGGGTCAAAGGATAGGGGGTGTGCCTCTATTGACATGCTGGGAGGTTGGGTAACCAGCATGAGATTTCCAAGCTGGAGATTGTCGCAGGGCCTGGCTTTTTTTGCCCTAGCAAGCAGACGCAAGCCACAGGCGCGAACCTCCGCTGCCGAATTTCATAATCAGTTTTGAAGTTGACATAAGCAACACAGCCCGAACATGTGTGCACGCGCTCGTTAAGCTGCATCTACCAAATCAGTCAGGGACTACCTAAAGCGCACTGCCCTGCAACTAAACTGGGGTTTCCTATTTTCTGACCTGGTGCACATCACGATGAGCCAGACAGTAGTCCACATATCTAACATACAAGACAATAGAGAGACACATCAGTGACGCGAAGCCCCATTGGTGGCACCTTACACGCCAGGATCCATTCCAAGTACTGAGTCACTGGCCCCTGGTAGTCCAGAGGAGAATTGAGGCTCTCTTGTCACACACCCCCCATATTTTGTGCTTTGAAGAGGCAACGTGAAACTAGCGTTTGCACTCCGTCCTGAGGAAGGTTGAACAAAATCAACTGGACAGGGGGACCCTACCCTTGTTTGAGAACTCAACCGAAACATATGTCGACAATAGTTTTCTTCACCCCTGAAGATGCTCAGAGGGTCACATCATAGAATAGCAGAGTGGTAAAGTGACATTTGTTTAATTAATATTAGAGATGGTAACAATCCTCATTGCCCCAACGTATGTGAGTATGATGAATGTCTGTGAGTTATGAATGAAATGATTGTGGAGGTATGTTTCAGTACACTGAGCCTAACTTATTTAATTTTGTGAAATTGTTCTTTGTATTTGTACAATAAATGTGATGTTATTATTAATTAAGAAATAGTAACCTGTCATCTTTGGTCTAGTTGGTCCACCCCCTTCCTTTGTTACTGTATACCCGCCTGGAGAACCATAGACATATTACTAGGCATCCCTTATATTTTTGTATCAAATGGGTAATTCCATAACAAAGGTATGCCTCAAAGTAAAGGGTGCACACCGGAGGGATGTTAATGTCAGAGGAATTTAGGTGTGTGCCACTTTACTGTGAGACAGGCCTTTGTTATGGAATTGCCCCGTTGCACTTAAAGGGCTAGAGAAAGTGGAGGGATTTAGTCAAGCTGGCAGAGCACAAACCAAGGGAGGAAGGATTCTCCCATTTCAGTTTTCTGTTACTCTTTTTTCCATAACTGTCTCTCACACTTCCTGCATGGCAATATATTTTGGGTACGGTGCAATAAGGCACACACTGCTTGTTCTCTTAAAAACGATGGGATACTTTAAGCAGGCTTTATTTTAACCAATCCCAGGTGGGTTGTTGCCTTTATATGGAATGAGTTACCCTCTCCTTCTTTTGGGCAATGCTGCATGGGCATCCCACAAGCGAGGCAGGGTAACTGCTGTTACCATCGGCAGCTGGGAAAGGGGCAGCCCCAACCCCCCGCGCCTGCTCCTCTCTTCCCCCCAGCTACGGAGACACGCAGTCTCGGCAGCACAAAAGCCACGGAAGGGTAAGGTGTGATCAGTCATCGCACCCTTCCTCCAAACGGCAAGGTGCTAAGCGCCATAAGGAAACAACCATCAGGCAGGGCCCAGGTTCAAAAGATCTGCCCTCACCAGGGGGTCAGATAGTCGGCTATCCGGCTGGTGGCTGCGACAACAACGGCCCCCACCACATACACAACAAAGACACATGGCCTCCCTGGGTCCTATAAATGAGAGCAGCATGCTCAGAGTAAACACAATCTGTTTGTGGGCCCTGAACGGTGACCCAAGCAAACAGGAGGTTCACTATTTACTCAGTGTCTTCCAAATCTTCTTGCTTCTTTACCACAGAACCCACCCACCCTACAAAAAGGGGAGAAGAACAAAAAGAAGTACAAGGCACTGTACGGTGCCCACAACAAGTCGTGGGACACAAGAAGGCAGCACGGGTCCGAGGGGGTAACCTCAGGACCCGGTGCAAAAAATTATGATACCATCATGATATGTGATATTGTTATTGTCATAACCCTTATCTGTACAATAAAATCCTACTGCCTTTTTAATTGCCAACACTTGAAACAAGTTGTGAGCCTATCATTACGGGTGAGGGTTCGGCCATTACTAATGTATGCATATGGGTTCAGCAGTTAGATGTATTGCTGTACGCCCAGGAGAAGAAATTTGAGCCTTTTTTATGGTACAGTTGATCTTTCCGAAGCCTTCAGTGAATGAGGTGAAGCATGAGTTCTCCAAGGCACAAACAAGATCTCCCAGAGAACATTCTTGGTAAACTGCTGTTAACCAGGGCCTCACTGCAGGAGAAGGACCCCTGCCAGTGTTAACAATGGCTAGTTTTGTCCCTGAGCCCCTGAATTGAGACTCACAGCAACAGAAGAAGCAAAGCAGCCGTTTTCCGGAATTCTACTCTGTGAAACCACTTTTGGAACAGCATTAACCGCATTAGAACACATTCAAACCAATGAAGCACCAGGTGTTGTCTGCTGTTCCTGCACCTCAAACCAGTTTGCTGCTGGACTGTGCCAGCTGAGTGCTTTTCATGCCCCTGCTCAAACATGAAGCTCAATTAAGGTGAAGCCTTCAAACCACATCTCTAACCACACCACAAACGCCAGCATCTTCATCACCTACCCCGGATGAATGCTAAACAAACTATGGTTGACTCATCAACCCAAATCCTTCAAACACTGCATTACACTAAATAGAAAACCCAACTTGTGGCATACTCACCATCTGGTTCAAAGTACCTTGTCACACCCAGATCTGGTTTAACATGTTTGCTAAATGTTGAGAACTCTGGTTTGACATTGTTGAACTGTCAGGAGCTTAAAAAAGTACTTTTGTACTTGGAGAGCCCCAGCCCCCCATGGCCATGTGTTGGGACCATAGAGAATGCTTAAGCACTCTTTTACAAACAAGATATTGGGCCTCATTACAAGTTTAGCAGGGGGGGCAATTTTCAGAGACAAAGTGGCATACTCACCACTGGATTTTTGCTGGTGGTAAATCCTCCACAAACATAGGACCTCATTACACGGTAGGCGGTAAGGGTTAATGGTCACCGGTAATGGTACCGGTGACCGTTAACCCTTACCGCCTTACTACGAGGTCCCTTAGCGGGTTGGTACTTTAACGCCTGCTTTTAGCAGGCGTTAAAAACCAACCCGCTAAGGGACCTTGGTGCTAATTACGGCACTGCAAATTTGTGGTACCATAATTAGCACCTTCCCCTTCCCATTATGCCCTATGGGGCAAAAATGGGAATGGGGAAAGGCAATGGTGGAAGGGGGAATTACCGCCCCGCCAACCTTGGAATAGGGCGGTAATTCCCCTTTCCACCAAGGCGGTGCCGGTATTTTACCGGCATGGACCAAGGTGCTAATAGCACCTTGGTCCAGCGCCTACTGTGTAATGAGGCCCATAAACAGATTCACCATGTGGTAATCCCCATGGAGTCCTTTGGTCAGCTTTTTTCCTATTCCCTGAGGTCGACTGCTCCTATACTGTTGCTTCATTCCAGCCCATTTAACACTGGAAGTGCATCCTGAAGAAGGCTGTGGCAGCTGAGATTTGGATCTACTGCAAATGCTGGAGTACTAACCCCAGCACCCTCTATCATGGCTCATAAACCACAGACTCTTCAAGTAGATTGGTGAGTGTCATTAATCACAGCAGCAAAACAGCAATCAAATAATCCACAAAACAGGAATCGGAACCACCAATCTGTACACATCAAACTCCTCTTCCCAGGCTTACAGGGTTTTCACACAGTAATCCATATGGTTTCTTCTATGGAAGGAGGTGGTCAATGCATCATACGGTGGCAACAGTATACTATGTTTCAACAAAAAGAACATGGTTCCCAGAGTACAGCGTATAAACATTGATTGGGTTCTCATACCTTGGCAAGTAAACTTTGCAATTAGCAGCAGACATCCTTGCATACATTTCTTAGCTACTCAGTAGTTTTCTATTACAACTACCTTTCTAACATGACTCAGATCATGCCTGTCCACTTAATGTAGCTATTTTAACCTGCTGTAGCAGTCTCACCTAGAGGGACAGCTAAAACATGTTTGCTTGTGCCAAACAGAAATATGTCAGAAGCAAGGAATGCAGCAGTGGGCCACATCTAGCATTCTACCTAGAATCTCCTTCAATTCAGACATGCAGGCAATGATATACGACAATGCAGTCAATGGAGTGAGGTACGGGTTGATATGGCAGTCGTAGCGGAGCTAACATGAGTCAGAAACAGAGAGATACATAAACAAATGAGCAAATACATTTTCTGCCACCACAATCCCCTCCTATTAGACCTTCACATTTTCCAGGGAACAAAATGGTACATCCTGACCGTGTACTTCTTCGGTGGTATTGAAATACATTATTTAAGTTACCTGGCAGATCCTTTACATTGGATGTAGATACAGGTACATTAACATTTGCATCAATGCAACAGAATACAGGCTCAGGAGTAAAACTAGTATCATGACGACAATCTGGACAATGGACATTTTCCAGGAGCCTAGGATACCAGTGACCCAAGACCAAATTGCCCCCCCCCCCTTGAACTCATGTTCTCCCACAGAGCAGCTACAGTGTGGTTGATGTAGGCAACAACATTAGTAAACAAACTTTGCAATGTAAGTGTATCATTCACTACTCAGTCTCCAGGGCCATACGGTTAATGTAATACCATGGATTGGATAGCCGCTTGTTCGCGGGACAGGAGGGACACAGAAGTAGCATTGGCATTCACAACATCTTCTATTAGTCAGGACAGCCATTCACGCTTAAGCTTGGCCCAACCCAGGAAAGAGATAACCCATACCTGTGACAAAAATCTTTCCCATCCTGAGTTCCTCCTCCAGCGATAGTGGGATTGGAAGGTACAAGAATGCTAGATGGCAGTCAGGACATTCCCCATGTAAGAAACTCCACCCCCAATTGATGGCCAACTAAGAAAAGGCTTTACACCCTGAGATGTAATAGGTTGCCTGCTAAGTGGCTAACCCAGCTTTTGAAAAAGAAAATCCTGGGATGAAGGCAAAGGTGACATTGTTAATTATCAAACTTGAATTGGCCAAAAGGTAATGCCAACATTTACTGTTTCCCATGAAAGGTACTCTCTGGTTAGTGTAACAAATAAGGCCATAAACCTGACAGGAAAGGTGAAGGGCTGCTGGTCTATGGAGGGACAATTTGGAGGACCAGTAAATCCCATCTGGGAATGAAAAGCACCACCGGGTTCTGTGGTCTCGGGATTGAGTGACCAACTTGAGATCCAGGCAGACATAATCCCAGTTAAAAGGAATCAGACCTATTGGGAACCCAGAGGACATGTTGTTTGGGAGATGAGCACAAATCCAACAATCAAACACCTTAAGATACAGATTATTGTCAGGTGAGGGGCAGAAATAGGTTCTCACTGTGAGCACAGGGGTGATAAGATGGGCAATCCTATCCATGGCATTTGGTTGAATGTGGCAGCAATCACAGTGATCTGAAGGTAAAACAGCCACTTGATGATGGTAACTACTGTATTCATAAAGCAGGACACGATGCATCAATGACACCACTTACATATGAGAAGAGGGATTGTGTGTTTCCTAAGGATCAAATACGAAGAAAGATCTGGTAGTTCAGTTCATATGGAGGACAAGTGTCCGTGGGGATTCACAAGTGTTCATTTTTTCAGCTTTGAATAGAAAAATGGTTCATGTTCAGGCAGAATGGGGCAGTTACAAAATGCATAAAAATCCTCTTTTTAAGAGGCATGTGGGAAAAAGTAAATGTTGCTTGACAGGAAAAGGGTCAGTCCAGGGCTGTTTATTAGATCTAGTGGCTGTGAAGTCAGTCAAAGATAGCCATAGTGCTAAAGTCACACAAATAGAGAGGCCATCAGCAGAGAATGACCAGCAGGTAATAGCAAAAGGATCCAAACCCACTAGGTAAGTGCATGCTAGCAGACAGTGTCTACACTCTGACAATGTACTACCAGACCTGGAAGGTGCATCTCTTGCCAGCTGATTGGGCCAGGGAAGAGTGACTGTACACAGATATGATATCCTCCAAGTTACTGACCCTGTAGAGGACCTCCAAAGGGTTCTTTCCTGTGCAAGGATGTGAGGTCCAGAGGTATCAGCTACTGGATGTGGTAGGCAAGGAGAGGGTCCCTTCTGGTGTTTTATTTCTTTGATGCAGAAGTACCTCCTGCAGAGACCCCACCATGGTGTACAGGCTGTGTAGCTGTGGGTCTCTATTCAAGACCTGTGAGTAGAGGTAGAGGGGATGTTGTGGAATCAGCTTCCGTCTTGCTCGAGGATGGTCTCCAGGATCGAACTGGGCTGGCAGCAACAGGGTAACATGGCTGTAGCTAAGGAAGAATGGCCATCCAATGTAGCTGTGCTGTTCTTGCTGACAGTGGATCTGAGGTGTTAGTTCCAGAGCTGTCTGCTAGGGCTGATATCTTCTGGCACTTGGCAGCATGCATCTAGGAAGTAATGCTAGAGAACTTGACAGCCATCTGAGTTGTGAACAGGACTTGGTGTGGGCTATGCCGGCAGGGCTGGAGTGCTGATTGTCGCTGGTGTACACCCATTCCCAAGGTTGCAGCGAATGATAAGGTTCAGTAGCTGGCTCTGTTGAAGCAGCCTGTAGCTGAGAATGTAGAGAATGAACAGTCTTGACAAGCACACAACAATATTGGAGAACTGTTTTGTATACCAGGTGCAAGTCCAACAGGTGTGGGACCACTAGGGGTGTGATGCTCATAGGCATCAGGTGATCCATATGGACCTCAAGTGGGGACAAGCCTTACCTTTGGTATTGTTGATTGTGCTTGTTGAGCAGGGTGAAGAGAAAGAGAAAGAGGTGTCCAGTGAAATGATCACCAGACCTTAGGACAACAATGGGTGTAGTAGAAACTACGGCATGTTGTAAAGATACATACTGTGTTGTGGAAGAAGATTTCTCTTAAATGTTTCATTTTTCGTTAATGCTGTACAGAGGCCCTTTGCCAATGCATTTCGGACAGTGTGTTCTTCTTCAGGGCAGGCCCTGTGAATACATACTAATTACAACCGTGTTTCAATTGTACATGTTCATTATCTAACAACTCTTCAATCTTCAGAAAAGGTACTGTCTGAAAAAATATACAATCAGAAATATGGGTATGTACCTGGGGATAAAAGATGGTGGTGGAAGTTAGGACACTTGGATGTCCAGAGAAAAGCTGTGAGCAGGTTGGGTTGGCTATAGACTGGGGGTTCATGAGGTCATATCTGCACCGTTCATATAATCAAATAAACTATGTTGATGACAAAGAGTATATTTCACTGGGCATATGGTAAGATTCAAGGCCTAGGATGTGCAGGTTACTTACCACGTGTCTGTAATGGATGCCAACGCTAAAGGTGATGGGACAAGTTTATAAGGAAAGTTATGGGCTGGAGACACCATGGAACTGCTTAAAGCTGTGCTCTCATTGAAAGATTGTGACACTGCCTGTAGGAAAGGAAGCACACCAAATGTTAGTTTAAGCATATAACCACCAGGGTGTAGTGTGAGTGGTGCATAAGGGGTGATATTGCACATACCTGATGTGCTATACAGCACATTTTTCTCAAGCTGAGGGATCCACTGTGGGAAGCAGATCAAGGTTTGTTCTGCTTTGTATATCTGGGAATGCTAAAGTTGCTACGGTGGCCTAAATGTACACAGACCTGTTGCCTAGGGCAACATGCTGTGCATGTGCATTGGTGTGCAAAGATGGTAGCTCATTGGGCAAAACAAAGATGATGTTAATGTTACTGCGCGAGGGGCAGATTGGAAAATATGTGTCTCATGCATCAGGTAATAATCGCATCAAGACCTGCTGTGTAAGCGGTCTGGGAACTTGGCACTGGGGCCAGTGGGTAATGAAGTTCTGTGTGAAATGAAAGCACCAACCTGTGTTTGCTGGTGAAGACTGATGTCTGGCTTAAGGTATATATTGGATTATGTTCAGTTATGGACTGCCTCATGTCTCATGAATATTAGCAGAGAGGCATGCTAATGAGTACCGCTACATGATTAAGCATCCTATGTGTACAAACATGGTGCTGTTACATATTGTTTTGGACATTAGTGTACATGGAAAACAACTTAATGAAAACTCAAAGTAAATCAAATACATTCTGATCATAAGTAAAAAGTATAAAGCAGATTTTTGTCACGCCTCTTGATGTTCACAATACAGTGTTGTACGATTCATGTATTAATATGCTTGTAAGACAATGATCGGTGATCACCAATCATATGATCTTTGGACAATTCATGATTGATGGACATACACGGGTAGCAAGAACAGAATACACAATGAAACAAAATCAAAAGTGCTGGTTTCTCTACTGGCACAAACTCAATGTGTGTTTATTCCCATGAGGGAATCAGTTGATGACATCTCACGTAATAATCACTTCATGTGGTCCTACATACATTACTTTATTAAAGTCTTTATGGCTGAGGTGTTTTGCATCATGTTTTTTCCCAGGCTCCTGTATACCTAATGCCATTCTATATTCATGGTCACTCACACGGTAAAATCTCTGTGTCTATATAACTTGTCACATACAGTAGTGTACTGTCAAAAAGAAAGTCTTAAAGATAGCAGAATAGGTCTAGTTCTTCATTTAGGCCGTTTGGAGTGATGATGTCAAGTCTACTGATCCAATATGCCTCCCTTTGTTCAAGTGTTGTGCTGATGGTGATTCTTAGATTGGTGATTCTGACTACATATTAGAGACTAGCAAAGACATGTGCAATGCCATTATGAAGTTAAAGAATTCAAGAGCTGCAGGGCCTGATGGCATCACGAATATGATGTTAAAGGAGCACAAACACGAGGGGTTCATGTTTATTGAGAAGTTGTTCTCAGTGATGTAGGAACTGCGGAGAATTCCAGCCAAATGGACTGAAGCTATAATAGTGCTGATCTTCTAGAAGGGCAGTTGGGACGACCCTGATAACTATCGCCCAATTGCCCTTCTGGATACCATCCGAAAGGTGTTCGCGACGTGTCTGGAAAAAAAATGGTCAGCCTGGGCCTTGAAGACTGATACTTCAGATGAAAGGCAAACAGGATTTACCAAGGGCGTTGGCACCGAGATCAATCTGGCTCTGATAAACCTGTTGAAGTTGGAAGCCTTGAGAAAGAAGGAAAACCTATTCTTGGCCTTTATTGATATGCAACAGGCTTTTGACACCATAAATCGGGAGAAGCTATGGCAGAAACTGGAAAAATGGAATTGCCCAAATGCGTTGCTGCAGCCAATAAAGGCATTGTACTCAAAAACTTCAATCAGAATCAGGCTAAATGAAAAGGGAGACCTATCGGAAGCCATCGACACAAACAAAGGGGTGAAACAGGACTGCCCCTTGCAGCGACCTTGTTTAAGCTGTATATTGCCGATGTTCCAACTGCTTTAGCAAATGTGAACTGCTTTCCACCAAAAGTCAATGGAAAACATATAAGCTGTGCAATATATGCAGACGATTTGGTCTTGGTGTATCTGACCCAAATAGGGTTACAGCGGCTCCTTACAAAATTGGAAACCTACATGGCGACAATGACTTGAAGATACATGTGAAAAAAACGAAAATAATGAAGTTTGGCCCCTCTAAGGGTAGTAGAAATAATAACTTCAAGTGGCAAGTATACAAGGAAAAAATCAAGGAAGTCGAAGAAATTCAATACCTGGGGATAATGGTGAATACTTCATTACGGGAATGGAGCTAGGTGAAAGATCTATACTGGCGGACTTGAATTCAGACCCAGTTTGGGAAATTTTCGCTAATACCAATACGTACATTCTACTTGCAGAAAGTCATACCTGCAATAACATTTGGGGTGGAAGCAGGTTGGGACATTGATCATAAGATATGGCCTCAACTTGAAGGAATTTTTTGGCGGCGTGTTTTCTTATGGTCATCTATCCATGACCATAATATGACACGAGTTAGCCCTGGAGGGCTTACACAGAGTGGTGATATGAAAGTCAATGGCATTGCTGAGAAAGATGTGTATTTCTAATCCTGAACCAGCGTATAAAATACTGGCTCCTCCCGAAAACCATCCGTATGAAGATTTACTGTTGTCCTGGTATGGAAAGGTGAAAGCATGCATGCAAGCAGCTAATATTTCGATGGACATGCTGCTGCAGCAGCCGCAAATTTTGAGAAGAAAACTGAAACAGTGGTCATGGATTGAAAATCTTGATAAGTACGGAAAGTTATCCACAGCCCTAGATCTGGGTTCCACAACTATCTAACTATCTTCGACAATTTCCTTCTAGGTACCACCGGGATGGCTTCCTTCGCCTATGAACAAATGCATACAAATCAAAACAAATAATGGCAATGAGACACATTGAAAATGTAAAGGACGATGCCTGTAGGCACTGTTTATCAAAGGCGGAAACAGTAAATCATTTACTAATTGGATGTCAACCGCTCTGAGACCTAAGATCTATACACCTGAGTAAATATGAGCCTAAATCTGGAAACATGGAGGATTTTTGGGCTCGTATTCTGAGCGGGAGCTCGGTACATTTAACTTGCTCAGTCATAAACTTCCTTGATAAAATCATAAAATGATGGCTTGAAGAAATAGCAAACAGAAATTAAGTAATTAAGTGGAGTGATGGAATCAAATAAATATTGAAATACAAGTTTGTAATAAACTATATGTTACAAATAAAAATAAAAAAAAAAACAAAAAAAGATTCTGACTACTTCCAGAATTTGGAATCTAATCTGCGACAGTTGTCTGTGCTGTTGAAAGTGTCTGCTGACAAGTGACTGTTGGTTATAAGTTCTGATGTTAGATTTATGTTCGTTCCAGCATATCCTTGCCTTACAGCTAGTTTGATCAATGTAGAGAAGGCTGCATGGGTATTTGATGGAGTAAATCACATGTTGAGTTTTGCTTATGGCATAGTTGTAAGCGGATTCAATTCAACACTACAGCTAAGTCAATGCCTAGTCTGGGATGCTGAGGGAAACCCTTATTGATATATTTTTATGTCCAGTTCGTTTACTCTGGATGACAACCCTTATATAACACCCCTCTCTTAGAATCCCCCTGACCCCACTGAGCCAAGAAGTAGGTTTGTTTTGCAAATTACAGGGTTTATTTGAAAATTAAACAATATAGATATATATCACACTTTTATAATAAATTAATGTTTGATAGCACACTTGTGAAGATGATAGTGATCAACAATGGATTATGTTACAGTGGTACACTCTTTAGATGGCTTAGAAGTGATATGGAGAGGATAAAGTAGCTGAGAATGCTTTTATGGCTTCAAGGATAATGCAATAATTAATGAAAGTGCAGTACAGAAAATAAACTTGATATGACTTCAACAAAAGACAATGTAATCACTTTTCTTTGACAATTCACCCCCCCTATGCAAGGTAAAGAGATGGCAGAAAGCACACAGTTCTCAGGAATGCAATCAAATATAATTCAGTTCCCCCCCAACAAGCTTTGAGGAAAACAGGTAAGAGTTTTAAACACAGGCAATACACTTTGATGTGGTTACAATTAAGTGAAAAATATGTGAAAAATGCTTTCAATTCCGTATAGGAGGTTCAGGGTGAGTGAGAGATACTTTATATTAGTTCAGGATCACTTTAGCAATGCTCTATGAATGATTGTCAGGTTGCACACGAATTTCAGCAAGGAAAGCAAGGACAAATATTTTTACACGTGGCTGAAATTGAACAAAATGTAAAATCGCGGCAAATTTAGTCACGTGCGTCAAGCGCAATTACGGAGGCACTATAAGTCGGTTTTAGGTTTGTTGCTTTAAGATGACAGTTAAAACTCGCTCCTAGCCCAAACGGTTCCGGAGATACGGCCGATTTAGTAAAGTTGGTTTTTCGGATTTGGAATTTTAAAGCTCAGAATGACAGATGACAGTTTTCAGTTTTAAAGATGACAGAATGACACGATTCTAGGAGGCAGTTCTAATAGGCTAAAATAGTTTGGATTAGATTATTTTAAACTAAGAGATTGGTTTTGGCACAGTGCTAGCTGGGTACTCACACTAGATTTTGGACAGGAATGCGACTTTGTCACCGATCGGGTCAGGATTGGCTGGACTTCTGCTAGCAGTTCTTCATAGCGATCTGGTCTCTGGTTCTCTCTGGTTCCGGATACACCATTGCTTTCTGGATACTGCTACAGGTTCTTGCAAAAGTTCTTGACAAAGAATTCAAACAGCTCTGCTTTCTGGACAGTGCTACAGGTTCTTGCAAAAGTTCTTGGCAAAGAATTCAAACAGCTCGCCCGGCTGTTGAATAGTTTGGTTGGTTTTGAGGCCTGCTGAAGAGGATTCAACTTGTGGATTCAGGCCTCTCTGCTACAAATTCTGGAGTTAATTTCTGGTCTCTGGAGATTGATGGATTTGAAGTCTAGATCTCTGGATGTGAAGTCTGAAGTCTCCCGGCAAAGCGTCCCACAAGAAAGTGGAAAGTGAATCTCCCTACCTGGGTTCCAGTGGCTCTTTTTATGCGTTTAGAAAGTGGTTGGGTCGGCTAATTCTGCATGCCCAACCCTCTCAACTTATCATTGGCCAGTTCCTCCTCTCTTCCTTGATTGGGGAGCTGGATTGTGTGTTATCTTTATGGCTTAAAGAAAGACACTTCCCTTGTCAATGTGCACACAAATCTATTTCTGATCCAAATACATATTTCCAGGATACACAATTTGTTGAAATTACATGTACATATTACAGATTCCTTATGGTCCATGCTTGCCCGACTCTGATCTTCCTGGGGGCTTGCATTAAAAAATGACAACTTAATTTCGTTTTTAATTGGTTTACCAATGTTAAATCTGTATCAAAAATTACACCAATGTACACTTTCCTTCTACACACATTCCAGTAATTTACTAGGCTTCTAGCACAAACACGGTGTCTGTAATATCAATAAATAGCGGGGTTTCGCCTCAGAACATGGTACAAAGTTGAATCAAGTCTTGAATTGTGGGGACATTTCTTGGATTAAGGTTCTCCAAATTGCACATTTTTGTGAGCTTAATACAATATTTTAGAAGCATTTAACTTAAACATATATTTGCTGCAATAGGAATCCACACTCAAGTCTGGCCCGCCCCTCGAAGCTGGATGAGTCAGCTCACATGTCCCTGATCCCAGGCAGTGCTCTGTTTACAGTACACATGCAAAAATAACATACTCCATTAAAGGGAAAGAGTCTATTGTGTGGGTCTCTGGGGTGAGAAGGTTTCCCAGCCTCTTGGCCTGTTAATTGAATCAGATTGTCTCTGGGAACAGCAGGTGGTTAAGAATTTTAATTAACCAACAGGCTTTGAAGTCCGAGTTAGGCTGGATACTCTTGCAATCATGAGATACAGTCCTACTGTCAGAGTTTAGACCGCTAGCGCCCGTTTGTGGACAAAGCTGGCACTGCACCCATTTTTGCGATCTGTCTTGAATTAATGCATTTCAATAGAGTGGTCTTTTGCTTGATAGTATAGGACCCTTGCTTAACATTGTTTTGATGGCATCCTTACAGTAGAGTGGTGATGTGGAACCTCCCACAAAACATTTGTATCTTTAGAGTGGTCTTGTGCCCATGATTTTAGCAACTTTTTGATATAAAAAAATGGATTTTGAACAGGACCACCTTTCTTTGGACTGGTGGGTGGCAGATTAAGTGACCATTTTGGTGTGCGCAAACTGCGCAGTTCTCCTGGATTCTGGCGTGAATGTGGGCGGCGACAGCTCAATCCCCACATCTACCCAGTCTGTTGATTCGGTTTTAGGTTCCCCTGGTTCCGGTTCTGGGCCGACCCTGCCTTTTGGGAGGCAGTCACCAGGATGGGTTTGAACCAGGGGTTTTTGGTTTTGTTGGGTCTGCGATAGAATGATGGGCGGCGACAGCTCAATCCCCAGTCTGGATTGGAATCTCTTGGGACCCATTTTTCCTTGGGAGGAGTTCCCCCATCTCTAAAGGAGAAGATCCTATTCCCAGGATCTTCCGAGGATCCCTCTCCCTCAAATTGGAAGACCTGTACCTCCTCCACAAAGTGGGTCTGTTTGGGTCCTTTGTTTCTCCTACACCCCCTCTACTCCTTGGGAGGCAGGCTTTCAGGGGCAGGAGATTTTGTTTCCGGTTCCTGGTTTTCCAGGGGCTGTTTACAAGTTGGGAAGGAAGCTTCCTCCAAGGCTTTACACCCCCCTTCACCTTGTGCCTCCTCCCTCGGAACCAGTGGGTTATCGGGGTGCTTCCCCCGTCATTGTTCTGGAGCACCAGGTCCAGAGTTTGGGGCCTTCTGTGGTGGCATGCTCATTGGAGGGTTCTGTTGAGCCCTCAGTATGTGACCCAGATCCTGTGCCATATTTTGGACCTGGCACTCTAACTGTGAAACCCGCTCAGGCTGATACGGGGTCCTGTTTTCTCCCCTGGGCTGATCCCGGGAAGGGTAGTTATCCCTTCTCTGGAAATACCCTGGGTTGGGAAGATTTGGGTATCCCTCCACCCTTGTCCTCCCCTCTCCCGGATTAGGTTGCCTGGGCTCAGGGAATTGGGGAAAGAAGGATGGATGGTTTTGGGGTTGGAAATTGGGTGGATACCTGGGGAAAAAGTTCTGCCCCGGATTTGGTGAATTTCTGCCCTCCTGGGGGAAGTTAGGAGGGAAGTTCCCCAGGTTAGACGCTTGGCTGGATTCCCCCCCTTGGGCTGGAGGAGTCCACACATAACCCAGGATTGGTCGGTTTCCCTTGTAGCGGGGACTTACATAATCAGGGGAGCGAGGGACCCCATTTGTGGGACTACCTCCTCGACTCCCTGTGTGTGACTGGCCCGAGGGCCTTCTGGGCTGTGAATTATTTGGCGCAGGCAGGTTTTTAGGCCCGCCCATCTCCAAATCTAAAACGGGGGCAACCTTTACCTTGGCAGCAGCAGGGGTGCTGATGGTTTTGAGGTTTTTCTGCGCATTACTTTTATTTTCTATGGGCTTCTGCACCTCATAGACCCGGGTGGCTTGCTCAATGACCCAGTCTAAAGATCTTTTCTCGTGAAAATCTCTCACGAGCTGGGTCATTATGTACTTGGGAAGAGCATGGAAAAAAGTATTGACAAATTCTCTGCTGTCCATGCGCACCCTTCTGGTGGTCTGCGCAAAGGCACGCTTCAATTCTTTCACAAATTCTTGTGGGGCCTGATCCTCCCCACATTGCAAATTGTAGGCTGCTTTGCAAGCCTCTTGAGGATTTCTATGAACAGAAAAATGTTTCAAGATGGCCGCCCTATATGTGGACCATCTTGAATGGTTTTGGTCCTCCAGCCCTGCAAAGAAACTGGAGTATTCTGGGGAGAATGTCCATTTGACGTACTAGATGCAGCTACTGTTGTCCTTCAAATGGAAAGTATCCATCATTTGCTCATAGAGCTCCAAGTGTTCCCAAACAGAATACTTGGCATTCTTATGATAAGGCGTGATGACACTCCTTATTGCCTTTATTTGTTTCAATGGGTCCTTAAGCAAGGCGCTTTTTACCTTATTGGCCTTTTTGGTTCGGGTAACCCTGGTCCGTTCATCCTTTGACTCCGAAGCACTGCTCCCAGAGGTGGTCATCTGATCTTCCAGATTTTCCCAGAATCTGCGAGCCTGGGAATGGCTGGCAGAATGTGGGGACCTGGGACCTGGTCTCCTGTGTCCTGTAACGCTCAGAGGAGTCTTCAGATCCCTCCTTGCTGCCAGGATTTGATGGGTACCCCCCCACTGACCTAACTGGGCAGAGGTTTTCAGGAGGCCCTTAATGGGCCTACTCTCCTGGGGTTCCCCACTAAATTGCACTGTGCTTGGGTGCCCATACCCGGATGCCCGCCCCTCCATTCCTGGGTGGTACTGGCCTATGAGCCCCATACTTTTGGCTAGATAGTAATCTGCCATCCCTGTGGCCCTGTGCTCATGTGTGCCAGGGGACATGAGGGTGGCAGAGTCCAGGGACTGAGAGAGATGAAGGCCTCTGGTACTAGGGCTTCTGAAGTTATGCTCAGATGTTTCCCTTTCCCAGCAAACTTCATCTCTGTCAGCCCTTGCTCCCTTTTGCAATGCAAGAACCTGCGCTTTCAGTTCCTCAGTTAAGGCCTTACTAGACTCTATCAGTCTCTCCTGCATGGCTACCTATTGCTGGAGCCTATCATTGTGCTGACAGAGAGCCTCATTTGCTCTCTGTGCCTCCTGATTGGTCCTGGAGTACTGGGCCAGTCTCTGCTGCAGGAGGGTTACCTCCTGAGTCCCATCCCTACTGGCCCGCTCCTTTCTTGCCAGAGCCTCCTCACCCTCCTGGTGTGCTCTAGCAAGTCGTGATGCTCTTTTTGGAGGTCACCCAGCCCCTGGAGGGCCAGGTGATTTTCTTCAATTTTTTCTTTTAATTGGCAGACTTCCTGGCCTAAGGTGTCCCTTTCCTGACTAAGAGCCTGCATCTGTGCCGCCAGGTTGTCCCTCTGCCTTTGAAAGGCACCAGCTTTCTGGCGCTCTTCCTGAAATTCTGTCTGGGTGTCCAGGTCTTTCAGAATCAGTTTATTGCTCTCCTCTTTTTCTCTATCCAATTAGCTTTGCAGGGTGGCTAAGTGCTTCATGCATGCCCTGTTGAAATCTACCTGTTGCTCCAGCTTTTTCTGGCTCTGCAGTAAGGAGTCCAAACTGTCTTGGTGCTCCTTCTGCAAAGCCAGAATTCTGGTATCCTGGTCAGCCTTTTCCTGTTGCAGGATATCCATATCCTCCTTCATTTTAATGATGTATTGTCTACTCTCATTTTCTGACTCCTGGCTTCTGTGCAGCCTCTGCTCAGAAGAGACCAGGTCAGATTGGACCTTTTCTAACGCCATCTCTTGCCTATTTGCCAGATCTAGGCCTTCAGCACATTTATCCTGCATGGCTCCCATACATATATACAAATATGCCGCTATCCTAACAATCTTATTGTGTTCATCTTTGGCTTTAGGGGCCATATATAATTCACTCAGGGCCACATGTAATGGACCCTGATCTCTCCATATATCTGACCCTGTTTCAGTGACCTGTTGCGCGATTGCCTGCAACCAGACCGTTTGGTCCTGATGAGTCCACTCACCTCTCACAAATAGCTTATGTAAGACATGCTCTCTGGCTATTTTGATATCTACCAGTGTTGTCATTCTGGAGATTTGAGTTCCTTCCTGACTTACCAAAGTTTGTATTTTATTTTGCAAAACAGACCTTCTCCTTAGAGCGTCCCTTTGAGGAGTGCTTTACAGCGTACCACAGCGTGGTGATCCGACCGGATGTATGTATCCCGTCAGTTAGCACACTGTATTAAGCTGCACAAGTGATAAATCTAACCCAGAATTTCCCGGCACGAGCCCCCACTTTGTAAGCGGATTCAATTCAACACTACAGCTAAGTCAATGTCTAGTCTTTGATGCTAAGGGAAACCCTTATTGATATATTTTTATGTCCGGTTCGTTTACTCTGGATGACAACCCTTATATAACACCCCTCTCTTAGAATCCCCCTGACCCCACTGAGCCAAGAAGTAGGTTTGTTTTGCAAATTACAAGGTTTATTTGAAAATTAAACAATATAGATATATATCACACTTTTATAATAAGTTAATGTTTGATAGCACACTTGTGAAGATGATAGTGATCAACAATGGATAATGTTACAGTGGTACACTCTTTGATGGCTTAGAAGTGATATGGAGAGGTTAAAGTAGCTGAGAATGCTTTTATGGCTTCAAGGATAATGCAATGATGAATGAAAATGCAGTACAGAAAATATGCTTGATATGACTTCAACAAAAGACAATGGGCCTCATTCCGACCCTGGCGTTAACCAAGGCGCTATTAGCGCCTTGGTTGACGCTGTTAACATTCCGACTCCGCCATGGTGAATGGCGGAATTACCGCCCCATTCCAAGGTTGGCGGGGTCGGTAATTCCCCATTCACCATGGGCCCTTCCCCATTCCCATTTTTGCCCCATAGGGCTCAATGGGAATGGGGAAGGTGCTAATTACGGCACCGTAAATTACGATGCCGTAATTAGCTCCAAGGTCCCTTTGCGGGTTGGTTTTTGAACACCTGCAAAAAGCAGGTGTTAAGTTCCAACCCGCAAAGGGAACTCGGAATGGGGCGGTAAGGGTTTAACGGCACCGGTCTCGTTACCGGTGGCCGTTAACCCTTACCGCCCGACTCGGAATGAGGCCCAATGTAATCACTTTTATTTGACAATTCCCCCCTTCCCCCTCTATGCAAGGTAAAGAGATGGGAGGAAAGCACACAGTTCTCAGGAATGCAATCAAATATAATTCAGTTCCCCCCTAGCAAGCTTAGAGGAAAACAGGTAAGAGTTTTAAACACAGGCAATATACTTTGATGTGGTTGCAATTAAGTGAAAAATATGTGAAAAATGCTTTTAATTCCCTATAGGAGGTTCAGGGTGAGTGAGAGATACTTTATATTAGTTCAGGATCACTTTAGCAATGCTCTATGAATGATTGTCAGGTTGCACATGAATTTCTGCAAGGAAAGCAAGAACAAATATTTTTACATGTGGCTGAAATTGAGCAAAATGTAAAATTGCGGCAAATTCAGTCGCGTGCGTCGAGCGCAATTACAGAGGCACTATAAGGGGTAGCAAGTCGGTTCTGGAGATACGGCCAATTTAGTAAAGGTAGTTTTTCGGATTTGGAATTTTAAAGCTCAGAATGACAGATGACAGTTTTCAGTTTTAAAGATGACAGAATGACACGATTCTAGGAGTCAGTTCTAATAGGCTAAAATAGTTTGGATTAGATTATTTTAAACTAAGAGATTGGTTTTGGCTTAGTGCTAGCTGGGTACTCACACTAGATTTTGGACAGGAATGCGACTTCGTCACCGATCAGGTCAGGATTGACTGGACTTCTGCTAGCAGTTCTTCACAGCGATCTGGTCTCTGGTTCTCTCTGGTTCCGGAGACAGCACTGCTTTCTGGATACTGCTACAGGTTCTTGCAAAAGTTCTTGACAAAGTATTCAAACAGCTCTGCTTTCTGGATACTGCTACAGGTTCTTGCAAAAGTTCTTGGCAAAGAATTCAAACAGCTTGCCCGGCTGTTGAATAGTTTGGTTATTTTTGAGGCCTGCTGAAGAGGATTCAGCTTGTGGATTCAGGCCTCTCTGCTACAAATTCTGGAGTTAATTTCTGGTCTCTGGAGATTGATGGATTTGAAGTCTGGATCTCTGGATGTGAAGTCTGAAGTCTCCCGGCAAAGCGTCCCGCAAGAAAGTGGAAAGTGAATCTCCCTACCTGGGTTCCAGTGGCTCTTTTTATGTGTTTAGA
Organism: Ambystoma mexicanum; assembly: GCF_040938575.1. Lineage (NCBI taxonomy): Eukaryota > Metazoa > Chordata > Amphibia > Caudata > Ambystomatidae > Ambystoma > Ambystoma mexicanum. The sequence goes on from NC_090922.1 coordinate 975,338,437, forward strand.
AAGTGGGTGGGTTGGCTAATTCTGCATGTCCTACCCTCTCAACTTATTATTGGCCAGTTCCTCCTCTCTTCCTTGATTGGGGAGCTGGGTTGTGTGTCATCTTTATGGCTTACAGAAAGACACTCCCCTTGTCAATGTGCACACAAATCTATTTCTGATCCAAATACATTTTTCCTAGATACACAATTTGTTGAAATTACATGTACATATTACAGATTCCTTATGGTCCATGCTTGCCCGACTCTGATCTTCCTGGGGGCTTGCATTAAAAAAAATGACAACTTAATTTCGTTTTTAATTGGTTTACCAATGTTAAATCTGTATCAAAAATTACACCAATGTACACCCTCCTTCTACACACATTACAGTAATTTACTAGGTTTCTAGCATAAACCCGGTGTAAATAGCGGGGTTTCGCCTCAGAGCATGCTAAAAAGTTGAATCAAGTCTTGAATTGTGGGGACATTTCTTGGATTAAGGTTCTCCAAATTGCACATTTTTGTGAGCTTAATACAATATTTTAGAAGCATTTAACTTAAACATATATTTGCTGCAATAGGAATCCACACTCAAGTCTGGCCCGCCCCTCGAAGCTGGGTGGGTCAGCTCACATGTCCCTTCTCCCAGGCAGAGCTCTGTTTACAGTCTACACCCAAAATTAACATACTCCATTCAAGGGAAAGAGTCTATTGTGTGGGTCTCTGGGGTGAGGTTTCCCAGCCTCTTGGCCTGTTGGTCTGAATCCGATTGTCTCTGGGAACAGCAGGTGGTTAAGAATTTTAATTAACCAACATGCTTTGAAGTCCCAGTTAGGCTGGATCCTCTTGCACTTCTGAGATACAGTCCTACTGTCAGAGTTTAGACCGCTAGCGCCGGTTTGTGGACAAAGCTGGTACTGCACCCATTTTTGGGATCTGTCTTGAATTAATGCATTTCAATAGAGTGGTCTTTGGCTTGATAGTATAGGACCCTTGCTTAACATTGTTTTGATGGCATCCTTACAGTAGAGTGGTGATGTGGAACCCCCCACAAGACGGTTGTATCTTTAGAGTGGTCTTGTGCCCATGATTTTAGCAACTTTTTGACATTAAAAAAAATGGATTTTGAACAGAACCACCTTTCTTCGCACTGGTGGGTGGCAGATTAGGTGACGATTTTGGTGTGCGCAAACTGTGCAGTTCTCCTGGATTCTGGCGTGAATGTGTGCAGCGACAGCTCATCCCCACATCTACCCAGTCTATTGATTTAGTTTGTTCTGGGATAGATTAATGGGTGGCGACAGCTCATCCCCACATCTACCCAGTCTATTGATTCAACATGGGTCAAAACCCTTGACATAGTATTGTAATTGAATCTTTCTCCTGTTTGTTAGTACCCCTTGAGCAAATCCATTCTGTTCATCACAATACAGCATACATGGTGTCGGATAGTCCAGTAACCCTAATGCCGGTGCTTTTGATTCAGACCACGGCACAGGGTTGGACGACAAATCATGAATGAGAGCATGAACGGTCTTAACTATGTTGACATATCCTGGAATGCATTGCCAGCAATAACTGGCCATTCTAAGGAATCCCATCATTTGCTTTTGGGTTCGGGTCTGGGAACCAGTTGAATCATCTTAATGCAATCCTGGGACAATTGTCTCTGGCCTGCTGAAATATCATGGCCTAAGTAAAACACATGGGGAAAACACAATTGTAACTTATCCTTAGCAGTCTCTTTTGAACACGAGCTGTCAGTAGTGCAAGTTTGTCTTGTTTGCATGCTTCTAAGGAGAGTACTGCACCTGCACAGACCCTCCTCAGAACTCAAGTCAAGGTCTCTTTTCAAGATCTGAAGAAATGGGTGGGGATTTCCATGATCCCCATTGGAAGCCCAGTGAAAGGTTACGTAAAGGTTTTATATGTAAAAGCCAACAAGTACTGGTGCCATGGGGTATGCGATTATCATGAAAAAAGCTTAACACAGATCAATAACAGTAAAGTGAGTAGCAGAGGCTTGAATATATGGCACTATGGTTGCAGGGTTAGGGGCTACTGAGAAGGTAGGCAGTACAGCCGCATTGACTGCAGACATGCCCTGGATGACACAGTAGACCTCTTTACCTGGCTTCTTTGATAGGAGAATGGGGGTGTTCCATGACTGTGAGTGGGTACAATAATCCTTTGTTCATGCAATGATTCAGTAACAGGACGAATACCTTCCTTTGCATGTTTGGAAATGGGGCTGAAGTACAGGATAATTCTTACAGGTTCAGCATTCAGTATGCAACCAACATCATTAGCATGTGTAGATCATACCTTTGGAGGGACTTGGTCCAATAATTCCTGTTTCAATGAGGGGAGGTGGTCTGGTCTCCAGGGGTCAATTTACTCTCATCCTGTAACACAACCGAGAACTCTATTTCTCTATGGGCTTGGGTGCCAAAATAAAATACAATCAGGGGAAAAGCAGATGGCAAAACTCATCTTGCATAACAGATCCAGACCCAACAAATGAGTAGTAATACAGGGGATGAGCAAGAAAGTGCATTCTTCAGAGATGGAATCCACAGAGACAGTGAGAGGGTGAGACACAGGATATGGGATTGGCATAACCTCAATACGAACAGAGTTAACAATTTATAAACTCATAATGGCTCTCATTCTGAGGTTGGTGCTAGTCATGGCGCTATTAGCGTCATGACTAGCACCAATAGCGGTACCGCCACCGACTTGGTGGTATGGGGACTTACCGGTCTATTACGACCATTGCAGGACTGGTAAATCTCCATTTGAAAAGCCATTCCCCATTCCCATTTGAGCCCCATAGGGCTTAATGGGAAGGGAGAAGGCATCAATAACGGTACCGTAAATTGTGGTACCGTTATTTACCCCGGTATCCCTTTGCGTGTCCCATCCTTAACACCTGGTAAAACCAGGCATTAAGGGAGGGACCCGCAAAGGGACCTCAGTATAGGGCGCAAAGGGATTAACGGCACCAGTGTCATTACCGGTGCCCGGTATCCCTTTGCGCACAGGCTGTAATGACCCCCAATGTTTTCAGAGTGCAACACTGATGCTCCAGGATCAACCACACGTGGGATTTTTTTGCCAACGACTGCATTATTTACATACCAGGCAAGAGGATTAACTCAGAAGAATGAACAACGATTTCATGGACCCCATGTTTGTTCTAAGAGGATTTCAAAAGCAATGCCAGTGTAGGAGGTGGAGGAAGGACCAATGGGCTATGGGCTGCCCACCTCGTCCACCATGATGTGGTCTGTATGGTTATTCTGCTTTCCAGGAGCAAATTCTTTGCCATATTTACATTAATCATTCTACACATTCCCAACATTTCTTTCATCAATCTTCTCATGGTCTGCCTGTGTGGAGGGGCCTCTTTCCCATCCTCTTTCCTGCTCCATGGATGCAAGTCTTAAGCTTTCTCTTCCTTGAGAGGGCTGCAGTAACTGAAGTTGTAATGCCGTGAGCATCACTTCAGTACTTTCTTTCTGTCTTTCTACTTTCTGATAAAGGATTGTGCAGCCAACAACACCCCAGTCAAGTTGTTTTACTTCCCAACCAATCAAGATAGATTGTATTGCTTCAGTCATTTTGAGTCCCAGTCCCATAAGAAACTGCCATACTGTTGCTTGCAAGGGCAACAACAGAGGAGTCTTAGATCTGAATGGTGTTCAAAGCATTGTTTCAAATGTTTGAGTCTTCATGGTTTTCACCCTTAGCCTGCTAACAGGCACTGATTTTTGACTAATTTGACTTTCTGAGGAATATTTCAATGGTGGATTACACTAGTCTGTCAGAAAATGATTTTAACCCATCACTGGGGGTTCCTTAACTGGCCAGTTACTTTGTTGTTTAAGTAGGCTAAATGTAGTATCAGGGAGAGCCACGCTCAGCAAATGATTGCGATCAGTGCAGGTGGGTTTATAGTAGTAATTTGACGTGATCCTCATGAATCTTAGCGAATATCTAGATGATATTATAGAATAGCTCAGTTGCACTCCACAGGGCGTGCACGGTAACTGTTGTGTTCCCACCTATTGGTAGCTATCTTAAAGGGAACGTTGAGACATTGCAAGGTGTGGGAAAGACAGGGAAACCTTTGAAGGTTTGATATATCTCTTGGATTGAGGACTGAAAGATGCTGGCTATTTGGACTTTGAGGGAGTCCGGGACAGAGGGCGATTGGGTCTGGCTGGTAGGTAAGTGAATTAGCGGGGATTGGATATATGATGGCGGGTTATTCAGGGTTCAATCGAGGCTTGAGGTCAGTCTGCGCATGCTCTGGGCCGAAAGCACAGGAAAAGGCTGGCAGTGGTCACTGTGGGGGAGTCAGACTTATATCCAAGAGTGCAGGGTTAGACATGATTTGTTACTTTAAGTTGTGCAGAAAATGCATGGGAGTACTTTTTACGTATTGAAAACCAAAATAAAGAGTGAATAGACATAAAACAACTGTTCTCTTCTCCCTTTCAATGTTTCAAAATACTTAGGGTATGACCAGCCTGATTTGCATATGGTCTGTCCCCTTTTGTAAAGGCTTGCCAGGAGAAGAACAATGGTCTGGAGGGTTGCCCAGTGGAATGTCAGAGGTTAGGATTAATTCTAAACCTTCAAGCCCTCACCTCTTTTATTTTGCATATGTCACTCAGAGTTAGATGTGGATTCACAGATGTGGGTACTGTGCTTGCTGGTCTAGCGACCCAAGCTACTGCTCATGAAACATGTTTGGGGATGCTTGTGGTGTTGTGTAGAAGGGATGTGACCAAGCAGTTTGGACTGGACTGCCCATTTTGGGGTGGGGCCAAGGCTGGTTTGCATATGGTCTTTCCCCTTTTGTATTGGCTTGGTAGGTGAAGAACGATGGTCTGGAGGGTTGCCCAGATCAATGCCAGAGGTTAGGATTAATTCCAAACCTTCTAGCCATCACCACTTTTATTTTGCTTCAAGATACTTTCACCATCTCTTCATTGCCATGCTGTACTTCATTTGCAATACAACTACCGCTCAACATGGAGAAGTAGAACACATCTTTTGGAGAAAAAAATATCAATCTAGAGGAGCACCAAATACCTACATGCTTTTGTGAATAATGGATGCTTCAAAATTGGCCATGACAGTGATACCATTGTTTTACAATGTATTAAAAAATGCATTACCTGTGACATCCCTTCAAAAACCACACATTTGTGACCTATGCACACACACCTTATGCTTCCAAAGACATAAGTGTTGGACATACTGCTGCCATCGATATAAAAACAGAGGTAAATACTATAACAAAAGCCGCTTTTGGCTTTCCTAGACGAGGTTTCAACAAAGGACAAGTGACAAGCTTGCTGTCTTCTGTTGGGCACAGTGTATAAGGGAAATCCCCTGAAAACACATACAACCTTAAAAGAGATGAGTCTTCCAAGTACATCCATGATGACAATGCGATCATTGTCCTCTTGTGGAATGCAAATATAGACATTCAATGCATTGTAGACAAATGCACTGCAGTTGCTAGATATTTCATAGCCTATCCCACCAAAGTTGAGAAAACTGAGCTGAAAGACTTTTGGGATGGCATTTAATCCGACAAAACCCTGTCACAAAAATTGTACAGCTTTGGTATCAAAATGCTGTCACAAAGAAGACAATGCGGGTCCTACAAAGCTGCAGATCGTTTAATACACACATCCTTTTATGGGATAGCTGAAAACATTCTTTGGCTAAACCTTGATCCAGCTTCATCACGAAAAAGGGTACTAAAAATCTTCCAAGAAGCAATAGCCACAAATGATCCCAACAGCCAGAATATTAATACAAAACAATTTAATTAACACATACTATCCAAACAACAGTAATGCTTTGTAAAGCATGTGCCTGTACGACACAGCCCAAAACTATTCTTACAAAAAATAATGTTATGCCAGATGAGAGAAGTGGCACATATTCAGTCACAACTTGAGAAGGGAGCCAAGTAAAGCTTACCAAGTCCAGCCTAATTAATCATGTAAAGTTATCCATTACATCTGCACAACATAGAGAACTGCATTATATGGCCCTACTGCAACTATTCAAACAATGGAGAAAAGAGAAAGAATTGTCAGTTGACCATGGCATATTTGAAGCTGCATTCAAGGCAAATGAAAGCAGTATAACAAATGTCAATTTTAAACAATACGAACAATAGTTGTACAATGAACGCCAACAAGAGGAAGAAATAGAAGCTCTACTAGATAAAGACACTCCTGTAGGCCGTCAACCTACTGTTACAGGAAGCCAAGAACCACTTGCAGAACCACTCATTCTAAATGAAGCATAAATTGCCAAGACTGAGTTAGAAAACACGGTGTATCAATCTAAACAATCTGAAGAAGACTTATCAATGCTAAAATCACAGCTAAATGACAAATAACTCACCATTTATCTAAAAGTCACTGAACAAATTGAACATGGTTTGAAACATGAAACTAAAATGTGTAGCTGTAAACATTATACACCTCTGCTCCTGTATGTATTTGGTGAAGCTGGTTCTGGCAAAAAGTTCATATTTAAAATAAGCAGCACATTTCTACAACGCTTATCAAACAACAAACTTTCAGCTGTTGTAACAGCCCCCACAGGTTTAGTTGTCTACAATATAGAAGGTTTAACTTTACTCTGACTACTGCTCCACCTGGTAGAACTTGTCACGAGATATTATGAAGCACAAGCATGTCAGGGACCTTCTACCCTGCCATGATGGTGACACACAATAAAATGTGTTTTTATGATTCCACAGAATTCTTTTGAGGAGGCCTCCACCCCGTCTCACACCCAATCTCCACCAGCACTCCTTTTCTCAATAAACCAGGTACCAGGCCACTGTGTTGTTAATGAATAATTTATTAATGTATTATTTTAATATTCAATCAGGACAGAAATATGACAGCAGCCTCTAATGTTGTGGCAACACAGTGCACAGGCTTCTAGAACATAACCAGTTTAAGAGAGACTTCAATGCCACACCAATATTGTGTTGTGAAAAGCAATGCCAAATAATTTCCCTAAAGTGATTGCAGAAATGTTATGCGCTGCACCTGTTACAATGAAAAACTGGGTTTTCAATGATTAAATAATACTACCATGGGACAACACACAAGGGACCTTCAGACTGCTTACACTAGAGAACAAATAGGGCTTCCAAACAGTTTTTACACAGGCAGCACATGAGAAAGAAAAATAAAAATAAATAAAAGGGAATATAATTTGAATCCGTGATCAGGGTATGATAGAGGAAGAAAGATAGAGTTGGAAAAACGATTTTTCAAAGATGAAAAGAAATATTTAGAAACACAAAATTGCAAATCTCTCTTTAGCTGGAACTGCCAGGCAATCTCAAAACCATGTAAAATGAAAGAAAAGCAATACAACATCAAGCTCAGCACATGATAGAGGAAGGGGAATACTCTGAGAAAATCAATGTTTAAAGGATGAAAAGAAATATTTAGAAAAAAGAAATTGGGACTCCCACTAAATTATGGCTGAGGTTGGAAATGACAGACACGCTTTCAATAATGAGTAAGGCACATAGGAACCACAATTTGTAGTGAAAATGGCAGGGCCAACTCACAAGTATGTTTTGGGCAAAGAGATCCTCACAGTGGGAACAACAGTTTGGGTTTAATATGACAGATGCAAAGGTGATTTGTTTTTAAACACACAATTTATGATTCCTTTGGGGCAACACTTTAATGACAATGACAATTTAATAACAACACTGGGTACAAGATGGTTCATTTTGAATTGTAACAATCTTGATCCGTGAATTTCAATGGGGGAATTAATTGATTTACTAAGCAAAATACTAGGGTAATAACTTACTTAACTATGCAAACAAAGGACTTTTCAGGGGAAAGAGAACTATAAACAACAGATGCACAAAGGATGATTTTGTTCCATAGGAAAAATGACTTAAATGCACAGAGGAATACAGTATTTGTCATGGGGAGAGTTACCAAATTGTACAGGCAGCTAAAATACTTTTCAATAGAAAAATTACTAAATTTCACAAACAGATAGCATAGAAGACTTTTCCTGATGGGGACACTCTAGGGTAGTGCTTAAATAGATAGGACTTTTTTTAATCTATGGATTTGCAGATCTATACAGGATCATTAGAGGGGTCAATGAAGGGGTTAATCAAGGCCTCACTCTGTCTTCCCAACCTGTTACTCCAAGTACCTGCTTCACTCCAGGACTAGCCCAATTTCTGAAAGTTTAGCTTAAATTTTCAGTCAGCTGCACGCCTCGGATTTTGTAGAGAGAATCTTCAGTTGAGGAGGAGTAACCTATTTATAAGCCAAATGACATAACAGCTGTGTCATCCTCCTCAGACAACTGATTTGGCAGTGGTTAAGGGTTCCCTCTCCCTCTGTCAGCCGGAAGGCTCAGAGAAAGTAAGCATGATTTGGCAGTCAGGGGAAGATACCCCATCAATCATATGACACAGGCAGGGGGTTGGAACTGGCTTTTGTACCTGGAAACCTCACATTTCAATACATATTTTTTCTCATCATCACCTGAGGCAACATTTCTAGACAAAATATTTTATGGCAGTTGCCTAAACTTTGTTTGATAACCGTGGGACCTACTGGTGCGAAGCCACAGTTTCCCCTAATTTCCGCCCAAACCATATTACTGAAAAATCAGGTATTCGATGGGCAGAACATGTATCATCTGTTACACATGTTCTCACATTTTTACAATTGTCATATTTATGCAGAGGACACAATTATTTTATTTCTTATAACCTTTGATAGGTTGGTGTCAAAAATCTGAACATGAATATTTGTGGACGAACATTATGAATACTACACGATGAAACATATGTCTCCTATTTTACACAAGGGGAAATCAGCTCCCTCCTTAAACTAGCCCCCAAGTGTGGCTTTGACATCACAAAGGGCCCTGTGCTGAGATAAGATCCCGTTCTGCTGAGCTTCAAAGGCCTTGTTGCTAGGTCAGGTCAATTTTATTGGGGGCTAAGTGGTTTGGACCATAAACAGCTGGAGAGCAGACTTGCTTGAAAGGAAACCATACTCACATTATCATGGCAACAGGCTTTGAAGCCTCAGTTTCACATTTGGAAAGCCCACAGCAGAAACAAAACCAGGACCAAAGTTTGTGGCCTATCTCTGCTGCAAGCATTTTACTGTACATGTGAATACTTAATGTGTAAATGGTAAAACACCAATGCACAAAGTTCCAGCCGTGACACCTTTTATTCTAGTGCAGTTCAAAATCTCCATGTATGTTCTGCAAATTATGAAGTCTTTTCATGATGAGCTCATGATGAACAAACTCACAGTTCCTTTCTGGCATTCCTGAGCATATTTTGAAGAGCATGGGACTCATTACGAGGTAGGAGGTAGCCATGATGCTATTAGCACCATGGCTACCCCCTTACCGCATTTCGGATCCGGGTTCTCGGAATAGGGACTTACTGGGTCATTCCAACCTTGGAGGACCCGGTAAATCCCCATTCTGAGAACCATTCCCCATTCCCATTCAAGCCCCCATAGGGCTCAATGGGAATGGGTATGGAGCTAATAACGGGCCTGCTAATAGCAAACCCGTTATTAGCTCCCTGGTACCTTAGCGGCTCCTGCTAAGGGACCTCGTAATGCGCCGGTAAGGGGTTTACGGCAACAGCACCCTTACCGTTGCCATTAACCCCTTACCGCCGACCTTGTAATGAGGCCCCATGCCTTTAATACAACGGAATGGAAAAACAGATTTGGAAAACAATAATTCTTGTTCCAGTAATACCCCAGCCTGTTGTGCAGGCTTGCACACATTTTGGCACACATTTTGGCACTTCCATTTACATGCTGGATTCCTCCTTATTTGCTAAAATGGATTTAGCCACTTGGACCCTTTGGAAAATGTTTTCTCATGTCTTTCCCTTCTGAAAGGCCATGATCATTTTTAGGCACCTTCAAGTTTCAAAATCACTCCTTCGTGTTTGGCAAGGGCCTCATTTTGCACATACTCCAGCACTGGCCTTTTACTGAGAGGCATGCCCCCCACTGACTATGGCCTGTAGCTATGGCATTTTAGGGTTATTTCACCCCACAAACATCAGAAAACATTACAATACTGCATATTATCAGCAGAAGCTGCTACTGAAGAACACAGAAATCTGAAACAAATAAAAGTCCTTCTGATAGATGAAGTAAACATGGTTTCCAACCTCATGTTAGTTTTAATTCAACTCAGAATACAAGAAGTCCTAAAAATGGACTAAAAATAACTGTTTGGAGGAAAACATGTTATTGGTTTCGTAGACCTACAGTTAACACCAGTAAAGGGTCAACCGATTTTCAAAACATTGTCACACAAACAATGCCATAAAACACTCAGCAGCATTGGAATGTAAATCTCTTGCAACATTTTAGCTACAAAGATATCACTCAAACATGCTTCAGTCTACAGATCGCACATAAGCTAACATTTTAAAAAGCATTAGAACTGGTCTGCTTACTAAAGATGCAAAATCCATCTTAAAAACTAGACTCATTGACTCATCGACTCCATATATGGACAAAATACTTCTGCCCTGATGTCATGGAATAATGAAATCAACAAAATATGAAATGCATGTCCTTAATGCCAACCCTTAAAAGCTGTACTCAATTCAACAATGTTAAAAAAAGAAATGCACCCAATACTACATGTCAGATCCATAGACAAACTAGAAGTGCACAGCATGACACTCCCTTTGTGTGAATAAGCAGCATGACTAAATAGCTTAGGAAAATATATCTCCAACACAGCTGGATTAGAAAAAGTATTAACTCTGTCTCTAAATGGCAGAGTAATCTTAAAATGTAACTTTGACGTGGAACAAGGTTTAGTCAATGGAGCAATTGGTACATTTGTTGGCTTCCAAACATATCCACATGACAACAACATTCAGTTTGTCAACATCCACTTTAAAAAACTTGCAGCAGTAAACAAAATAGGATGCACAATACCATATTTTCTTGTTTTCAAAGAAATGTCCGTATGCAGAGAACAATTATCTCTATCTCTTGCACATGCTGTCACTATTCACAAATCTCAAGTTCTAACCGTAGCTCACTCATTGATTGAAATTGGCAGCACAGTCTTCAAAGAAGGTATGAGTTACATAGTACTTCCACGTCTCCATATACTCTATGGTCTATTCCTAGTTATCATTGATGCAAACAAAGTCATGTTGACATTCCTTGCATCCTAGAATCCAACAAGCTATGTGCACTGTTCACCTCCATCTAGCTATGTACCCTGTGCCTCAAAACATAAAACCTTTAAAAAGATAACTTATACAAACAGAACCTATATCAGATCTACCAGCAATATCACTGAAAATTCAAAGAAGAACTGCTATGCCATCAAACAATATAACCACAAAACACTCTAGCCCAAAAACAACTGCACTTCCCTCAAATGACAAAGCAACAAATGTCTCTTCTAAAAAAACAACTGCAGGCCCATCTAAGCACACAGAGGCACAACTCTCTGGTCCATTTAAATTCAGCAGCAGAACTGGAATAAATTGTTGTGCAAATGTAGCAATCAATTGTTTCTTCTAATTGCCATCAATTGTTCCGACCATTTACTTAAATGTCTGTGACCAGATGTGTTTGCAAATGCTCATCCTTCAGAGAAATGCCAAAAATAATAATGACAGCATATACAGTGTCTCAGCTATAATGCAAGCATTGGACTACTGTACAGTAATGGTAAAATGCACCTTAAACACAAAGGGAGATCCACAAGGTTTCCTAATGTACTTAATACAAGTACTGGCAACAAAAAAAGCATTGCTATTTCTTTCATATATGTGAAAACATACATGCACTATCTGCAACCATGTTTCACAAGATCACATTGCTAATGAATGATTTGTGCATATATCCATACCAAATTGTGAATCCATTCCATTTTACTGGCTTCTGCAGAATGCAAATCATAGCATATTATGCCCTTTTTTGCAATTCAGACAATCGTTCTATCATACAAATAAGCTCTCATGGCCAATTCTTCATACAAATGCTTCTAAGGTACCATGCACATTATAACAAAAATAACTTTAAGCTCACTAGCTTTACACACAGCCAAGTATGTCTTGGCAAGAAATCTTCACAACAGTAAGCATAATATACCATAGTGGCGCCACAATGTCTTCAGGCCACTATACTGCATAAGTAAAAAAATAAGTGGTTGGTTTGAATGTAACTACACTTCCGTTACTCCAAAACATAAGTTACCAGCAAAACTAACAAATGCCTCCTTAATATTCCTTCAACCCAAATTTACTCACTGAAGTATAGTACAATACAAAGTTAGAATACAACACAGATATCTAACTATATCTATAGTACTACAAGTACTACAATTTTAAAATTCAAAACTCCACTGGGTATGTAACTACAACCATAATACTACAATAGTAATTTCAAAATTCAAGACAGTTAGAATACACCAACAGGTATCTAAATACTTTAAAAGTATCTTTCATTATAATAAATTTCAAAAATGCCATCATAGTTATTGTTACTACAAAACTGCATGTAAAGTCCAATATTGTTAAAATACGCCAACGGACATGTAACTACTTTAAACATACACTTGATTACAACACACTTCAAGCAAATATCCTATCACACTTACACTCACATAATATATCCATGCTACCACCCGCCTGTAGATAGTAACATGCCCATTCTTTAAAACTATGTAAATGCCAAAAACTGTATCTAATTGCAGTAAGTACAGTGATTATTTCATGTCAGTACAACACCCATGTACCAGACACTAATGTACCAAACAAAGCACATATAATGTACTGCTTATGATGGTCAAACAAGTACATTTATGTGTACATTTCTTTGCAATTAAATGTTTTAACCTATCTTGTTTAACAAATCATACATTTTTTTTTTCTCACAGGAAAATAACCAGAGATTGCAGCTTTTTTTGCCATATACAACTAAGTACAATACCCATTATTATCCTATTTTATTTCCTTCACAATGAAAAAATATACAGATTCCATGAGCACTATCCTCCATTATGCTAATACCATATACACTTCAATTGTATCAGTCCACCATATTACAAATACTATATACTCTCTCTACAGTACCTATAATTCCGATAAACATATTATGATGGCTGTCGCCAGATTCTTGGGAGAATCTGGCCACTGGTCACTGGCCACAGCGGGCACAATAGGAGCAAGACATATAACAAGTATGTACAAAACACCTGTGAATAACAACACTCACCCTGAACCTTCCCACTGCTAACGTTGTCGCAGACAGTACAAATAACTGTGGATTTGGCAGCACTTGCATTGCATTTTTTCAGCCTATAAAAAAAGTTCCCTATCAACTTTTTTCCATTACCCCACCCATTCTGGTCCCTCTTTTGGCCACAAATAACCCAAAATATATTTTCCAGCCTTTTACTCACTGCACTGTCTGCGGACAACAGCGGCTGTTAGCAAATCCAATATGGTGACCGTTTCAAAAATTATGACGCACCTCCCATTTTTCAACATCCAATCAGCGTGTGTCTTTGACGTCTGTGGACACCAAGCCACCCCTGATTGGCCCAGGGGTGTCCGCGGACTCCGAATACTGAAATGAGTCTGTGGACAGGACCCAGATATCACTAATTTGTATGGACCAACTTTTTGGCAATTTTTTTAAAACTACTCTACAGATCTACACCAAATTTGCAAAAGCACACTTTTGGGACCAAGCTGCCAATTCTCACGCAAGTTTGGTGAAAATCCGTACGGAGGTTTGGGCTGTAGGCTCAAAAATGTTGGGACCCCCCTGTAACTTTGCCCCCCCTCACCAAAACGGCGCCACACTTCACAACAAACATTGTGAGGTGACATATATGTTTTTCTGCAAAGTTTGGTGAGGATTTGTCCAACGGCAACAACGTTTTAAGCTGCCCAAAAAGGGTTAATTCGTAAAGGAAAACATTTCCGTTGCAGTGACGTTAAGGTGAGAGCTTAATGCACCAAAATCCTGGAAATTCAGCAAAAAAAACTTAACTTTGCACCTCCTGTTTCGCAGACTATGAACACAATGATTACATCACTGATGACATCACTTGGTACATTTTGTATCAGAACAATGATGACATTACAAATCACACCACTGATGCCATCACTGGTGACATCAGTAATTGCATTGCATATGAACTAATTACATCAATAATGGATTTATACATAACCTCATTTATAAGTTAGCTCATGAAATGTTTGATTACCTTTAGGCTGTGGACTTGGCCATGACAAAGACTGGGGTCACTAGCCAGCACCAATGGTGATAGCTAGTGGCGTTAGCGCTAAAATATACCAATGTGCATGTTTAAAATCTAGGCCTCATACCCGTCACTGTTGTTTGTTTGTTTGTTTGTTTATTTATTTGATAATGCGCTCCAAACCCTTAGGTAGCTGGGCGCAACAGAGATCAGTAGACTTCAAGCTTAGTTACAAAAGATACAAAATAGTACAGTGTAGACGATAAACTTTAGTCACTGCGTGCATGTTACAGAGGTGCAGCGGTGCTTAAGGATCCAAGGTGAAAAGGTACAAGTCATGGACACATAATACAGGGGGACTTCGTGGCTTGGTTACAATAGATAGGTGCAATAATGAAAACGATGAGACATATGTATGAGTGTTAAGTTTGTAGTTTACAATGAGAGAGAATTAGGTCAGTGATGATCAGGTGTTAGTGGTCATTTATTTGTCGCCAGTTAGCATGTTATGTCTGAATTTTCGGTAAGGTTGTTCAATTCTCAAGTCTAGGGGAAGTGCATTCCAGGATGTGGCCACTTTGACCGGGAAGCTAGAACTGCCCGTTTTTGGTTCGTTTGAATCTCGGAATCTCAAGAAGGTGGGCATTGGATGATCTGGTTAGTCGTGTTGGGGTTCTCCTATTTATTCTTTCTATGAGATATGGAGGTGCTATATTCTTCAGACACTTGGAGGTGAGGAATACTATTTTGAGAAGAATCCTGTCATTTATTTTTAGCCAGCGGACATCTCTTCTGAAGTTAGAAATGTGCTCTCTGTTAGGAATATTTAGTGCTGCTCTTAGGGCGTTATTTTGTAACCTTTGAATTGTATCTAAGATGTATTTGTTAGCACCTGAGTATAGGGCATTACAATAGTCCAGTTTGGACATTATTAGATCGTTAGCAAGTGTGAGGCAACTGGTTTCGGAGAGAAATGGTCGACGGGCACTAATAAGTTTACAGGTGTAGGCGGTCGAGGATGCAAGGGAGTTGCACTGTTTTGTAAGTGTTAAGGTGGAGTCCAGGTACAAACCTAGAATTTTTACTACAGACATCACCTTAATTGTATTGCCGTCAATATTGAAAGAGGCATAACTGGAGCTACGTTTGTCTATGTTGGACTCTGTGCCCAGGATCAAGATCTCAGTTTTATCATCATTCAGGCAGAGGCCATGGGATGATATCCTTGCCTGAATGAGGAAATATATCCTGTTTACCAAGGCTGTGTCCTCGACAAAGTTGCCCGAAAGGGGAATAAGGATCTGAGTGTCGTCTGCATAGTTTGTGTAGGTGACACCCAGTCTGTCCAATTTGTCGATTAGGGGCTTGGTAAAGATGTTATACATAGTAGGTGAGAAACAGGAGCACTGTGGCACACAGCAAGAGATTTGCATGGGGTCTTCGGAGGCTGATAGGGAGAAGACTCTCATTGTGTGGTTTGCTAGAAAGGATTGGACCCAAGTTATAGCATCACTTGAGAAATTGGCAGCTGAATCGGGGTGTCTGCACAAGACTGCATGATCCACCAAGTCGAAAGCCGCCGATAGGTCAAGGAGGAGTAGCATTGCTGTTTTCCCATTGTCCTTCAGCTCATCAATTTGGGTCTTGAGGTCTATTGATGCTATTTCTGTGTCGTGTTGGGGACAAAAGCCAGACTGGTGTGATCATAATAGGTGGTTAACTTCAAGGTACTCCTGAATTTGAAGGTAGGCTACTCTATCAATTTTTTAAGGAGTAAGGGGACTGTAGTGATTGGTCTGTAATTAGTCGGTATGGCACGGTCCAGAGTTTGCTTCTTCAACAATGGGAGAGCCCAAGATTCTTTAAGGTTATTGGGCACTGTGTTAGTCTTGAAGGAAGCGTTAATAAGCTTGGAGAAGAAAGGGGCTAAGTCTCTAGCTGCGTCCTTTACAATTTGTGCCGGACAATTGTCACCCTGGCAATTCGAGTGCTTCAAGGAGAGTATTATTTTCTTGGTCTCTAGGATAGAATCTAAAGGGGGTGGTGGATCTATCCGATGTGGGAGGAGAGGCAAGTTGTGGATAAGTCTGGAGCAATAGGGACTTTTTGTTGGCTATTTTAGTTTGGAAGGATGCAGTTTTATTTGACAAGGCATTAAGGATGTTGGTGCACCATTGCTTGTCTTTAGGGACATTGTCTGTGGGTGGGATAGGGGCTTCCATTTCCCGGAGGATGGTAAATAATTCCTTAGTATTGGAAGTAGTCTTTGATAATCTGTCCTTGAACACATTTTTTTGTTTGGTAAGGATTTTTTTTTTGTTATACCTGTTAGCGAGGTTAGTTAGCGTTGCTTTATTCTCAAACATGGGAGAGTGTCGCAATGTGGCTTGGAGTTTTCGTTTTTGGAGTCTTAGTTTTTTTTTTTTCTTCAATTAGTTTATTACAAACTTTTGAAAAAAATAAAAAATAAAATATAATAATGCCCTCATATCCTTTTTACTTCTGGTTGGGAGAGGGGTTGCCATGTCAATCCCATTAGAATTGTGAAGTTCAAGGGTGGAGGAGAATCTGATGAGGTGGTAGTCAGTCCAGGATTGTGGTACGATGTTGGTGATGGAGATATTACAATTCAACTCGGCCACCCAATCGAGGATCCTCCCTTTGATATGGGTCGGGGTAAGAACTTTTTGTGTGAGACCATGATCCGTCAATATGGCTGCAACTGATTGTGCATGTTTGTTTTCCTGGTCATTGAAGCCCAGATTGAAGTCTCCCATCAGTAAAATCTGTGAGGAGACTTTTGTGTTGTTTGTCAGAAATTATATGATATGATATTTTATATGTATCGGGCTCGTACACAGTGTTTCAGAGCACGAATAGGCAAGGGAGGGGATCAGAGGAGAACACAAAACAACAACAATCTTACTAGGCCGAGTGACATTGAGAACATGCAAGTGCATAGGAAAGGGAAAAGGGAAAAGGTGCATGGAAGGGGGAGAGTGGAAGTGCAGAGAAGATAAATAAATAAATAAATAAATAGAAAATGGAGGCAATAAACAGTGGTAGTGCAGCTAGCAAGTGGCAAGTGCTGTGTTTATGGCAGCAGACTGGTGGAGTCTGACAAGTGCAGAAAAAGAGAAAATGCCGGGTGCGCGGGCTGTATGGGTACAGATATAGTCTACCAGTGCAAGGGGTGGCCAGGAGGCAGTGCAGGAGGGTGGCAGGGTGAGCAGGTACCTGGGCCCAGGGAAAAGAGGGTGGCCAGGTGCACAGTGCCAAGATAGAGCTGGTCAGAAGGGGAGAGGGGGAGAGAAGGCAGAAGCAAAGAGGAAGGTCTTGAGGTGCTTCCAGAACTGGAGATGGTTCTCCTCTTGTTTTAGAGTGTCAGGGAGGCTGTTCCAGAGGGAGGCCCCAGCTGAAGATAGAGACCTACCCCCAGCTCATTTCTTTGAAAGACGATTGACCCCGAGGGAGTTAGAGGTAGAAAAGTGAAGAGCTTGAGAGGGGAGGTATTTTCGGAGGGATAGCTGTAGATATTTTGGAACCAGGCCCCAGAAAGACTTGTGGACATTGCAGAGGGTTTTGAATTTAATCCTTGCATCCACTGGGAGCAGATGGAGAGATTTCAGGGCTGGAGAGATACGATCCCAGGGCTTGAGGCCACGGACAAGTCTCACAGTCCTGTTCTGGATAAGCTGCAGAGGGTGGAGAGTAGAGGCAGGTAGATTTAGAAAGAGGTTGTTACAATAGTCCAACCTAGAGAGAACCAGAGCTTGGGAGACAGTGAAATTCTGAGTGAAGGAGAGGAGGTGCAGTAGGAAGTTTGACTTTTTAGAGACCTCATAGATATGGGCGGAGAAGGAAAGTGTGGAGTCAAAGATGACCCCAAGGTTCTCAGCCTCGCAGGTAGGAGTAGGAGGGGGGCTAAGGGAGGCCAGCCAGAGAGTGAGGGAAAAGGATGGAGATTGTGTGCCGATGAGTAGGATTTCAGTCTTGCTGGCATTCAGACAAAGATCATTGGCGGCATACCAATCTTGAATGGCTGTTAGGCAGTAAGAGATGAGAGAGGGAGAGGAGGTGGCCGAGGGCAGCCGGAAAATTAGTTGAGTGTCATCAGCATAGCACTGGAAATTTGAGCAGAAAATGGCAATGCAGTGGGCAAGAGTTGCCAGGTATTGGTTTAAAAGCCAGGGTGAGAGGTTAGACCCCTGAGGAATCCCACAGGTAGAGAGGAAGCTAGATGATAGGAAGGACCCCAGTTGGAGCTGGGAGGGTCGATCAGAATGGAAGGAGGTCAGTCAGGCCAAAGCCTGATCAGTGATACCCAGGTTATCATGGCGACGGTTGAGCAGGATTGTGTGGTTTACCAGAAGGCTGTAATAGTCCTTTTCGAAGGTTCCCAATGGGATAGGGGGTCTGTATACCAAATGAATGGTTAGTGTCTGGTTGCTGAATATGGGTAGTTTGGCTGTTAGCATCTCGCATAAATGAAATGCTGGTGGCTTGGCAAGTCTCAAGGCAAGGTTATTTTTTGATATAATAGCTAGGCTGCGTCCTCTGGCATTGGGTCTGTCTATTCTAAGTATATGGTAACTGCCTGGGATAGCTAGTATAAGGGCAGGGCCTGCTGCGTCGTGGAGCCAGAATTCAGTTATTGCTAGAAACTCCAGGTTCCCATTGGATAGGATGTCTTCAATTTCAGTGGCGCGTACCATGAGGGATCTGGCAATAATGAGTGCTCCCGAAATAGTTGTGGTGCTGCTGAGTTTATGGGGTGGAGAGTGTATGGTTGTGGGTTGGTTAATTCTGGTGTGAGTATGAGAGGAGGGGGCGTGCATAGCGTTAGGTATTCTATACCTCATCTCCTGCTCAGGCTTGGACGTTAGTTCCAGTACTCGAGGGATGGTGTTAATTTTAAGGTGTTTTGTTTTGGATGGAGTTACTATTAGTCTTTGGCTCGTAGAGACAGGGAAGTCTAGCTCTTAGTCTGTTAGTTCTATGCTGAGTTCGGTATGGTGCGATCTTAAAGAGGAAAGAGGAGAGTAGGACCCACAGGCACACCCCAGTAACAGGAGTAACAAGTTTGAGAAGATGGGTTGGTTTCAAGTTTGTTAGGAAACTAAGTAAAAAGAGGTAAGAGGTGCAGAGGAGAGAAAGGCAACCTTGACACCTAGGTTGCTCTATATATAACAGGACAAAAATAAGTTCCCAAGATAGGAACTTACGTCCCCTGCACACTATCTAGTATCTGGATGACCAGACCAACATTTATAGAAAGAGTAGTAAAGTAACTCTATGTAATAAAATCTTAATACAAGTCGTGTTGGTATGAAAACAACAAATTCTTAATAAAGAACAACATTCAATCGTTTAAGGTCACAAGAAACAATCTTCATTATTTATTCTTGGTGGTGGAGCTGTGGTAGGCCCAATGCGTTTCGAGTGAAACAAACACTCTTCATCAGGGGCAAAAACAATGATTCTAGGAAAAAATATGCACAATATTTAGTTTAGAGTGATGTATAAATCCAAATGGAAACATTAACCAAATGTCTTTTCTGACTCGACAAAGCAAGTGGTCCCACGATTTTGTACAGTAATTCAATCCCTAGAACATTTAACATGTATGAGATTTGCTGGGTGCAGAAAAATAACTAACAACAAATATATACTTGTTCATATATTTTGGAAAAAAGCAGACATTAGTTATTTAGATAATATATTACATAATTTAGTGTTTATGTGGATCACAAAACAAATAAGTCACAAAAGTATGAAAGATAAAAGTATGAAAGATAAAAAAGGAGGAAAGAGAAAAATCTAACCTTGTGTGTTATATATAAAAAAGGAACTGGACGGGGACTGTGACAGGAAACCCAGTCATTCATGTATGCAGGGAACCCTTTATCTGAAAAAGTAGAGCATAACAGAACTCAGTTCAGTCAGAAGTGAGTTAGAGGTCTGAAGCAAATCAAAACATGGAGATTTCACTTACATGCTTAATTGGTCATCCGAATGGGAGAACCCATCAATTGAAAAAATAAGCGGATAAGTAAGCAGAGGGTCTTGTAGTAGTGCAGGGCTTGAACACTATGGATGAAAGTCCAAAGACAGAAAGTCAGGGTGAGGAAAACTATATGTAAGGAGAAAAGCGGGTTCAACAGAACCCAAGGGTAATATAACTTACCTAACTTAATGCAGCGTTGCAGACAGAGGGCAGGAGACCGGCAGGCAATCCTATTCCTCCTACAACGCCGCCGCCATTATGTACTATTCGTTAGTATGACGTCACCACGCGCATGCGCGTGATCCGTCATTATTAGAGCTGCTGTGAAAGCGCAATGCAATTATGCGCGAATAGATGGCATTGCCCCGTGTACGGAACGGATAATGCCTTTGTATAAAAAGAGCGAAAAATAGGTATAGGTGAGTGACTACCAGCCTGGGAGTGTTTACACTCTGACGTCATCACGCAAACGTGTGCATGACGCCACTTGTAAACAATAGAGCAGCACCTAAGGAAGGGCAAAAGACGAAGGAGGCGTAGAAGTGTACGTCGGGGAATTTAAGAGGAGCTCACTGCAATCTGATAACTTAGTAGAGACAGTTAATGTTAGATGGTATAGTAAAGGTGTTTCTCAGGATTGACATAGTCCAGAACTGAAGAAGGACATCAATTCAAAAGATCATGGAACTGATGACTATAGAGGTATTAATCAAAAAATATGATTGTTATAAGGTCTTTTGCCCTTCCTTAGGTGCTGCTCTATTCATACCTTACCTTTAGCGATTCCTTGAGTACAGTATTTTGACATTTGATCGTTCCATGCCACTTCGTGGACAACTTCTAGGCATTGTTGAACATAGCGCCTCCTTTCCTCTAAGTTGTTCTTTCCTATACCAACTGTGTGTTTACAAGTGGCGTCATGCACACGTTTGCGTGATGACGTCAGAGTGTAAACACTCCCAGGCTGGTAGTCACTCACCTATACCTATTTTTCGCTCTTTTTATACAAAGGCATTATCCGTTCCGTACACGGGGCAATGCCATCTATTCGCGCATAATTGCATTGCGCTTTCACAGCAGCTCTAATAATGACGGATCACGCGCATGCGCGTGGTGACGTCATACTAACGAATAGTACATAATGGCGGCGGCGTTGTAGGAGGAATAGGATTGCCTGCCGGTCTCCTGCCCTCTGTCTGCAACGCTGCATTAAGTTAGGTAAGTTATATTACCCTTGGGTTCTGTTGAACCCGCTTTTCTCCTTACATATAGTTTTCCTCACCCTGACTTTCTGTCTTTGGACTTTCATCCATAGTGTTCAAGCCCTGCACTACTACAAGACCCTCTGCTTACTTATCCGCTTATTTTTTCAATTGATGGGTTCTCCCATTCGGATGACCAATTAAGCATGTAAGTGAAATCTCCATGTTTTGATTTGCTTCAGACCTCTAACTCACTTCTGACTGAACTGAGTTCTGTTATGCTCTACTTTTTCAGATAAAGGGTTCCCTGCATACATGAATGACTGGGTTTCCTGTCACAGTCCCCGTCCAGTTCCTTTTTTATATATAACACACAAGGTTAGATTTTTCTCTTTCCTCCTTTTTTATCTTTCATACTTTTATCTTTCATACTTTTGTGACTTATTTGTTTTGTGATCCACATAAACACTAAATTATGTAATATATTATCTAAATAACTAATGTCTGCTTTTTTCCAAAATATATGAATAAGTATATATTTGTTGTTAGTTATTTTTCTGCACCCAGCAAATCTCATACATGTTAAATGTTCTAGGGATTGAATTAATGTACAAAATTGTGGGACCACTTGCTTTGTCGAGTCAGAAAAGACATTTGGTTAATGTTTCCATTTGGATTTATACATCACTCTAAACTAAATATTGTGCATATTTTTTCCTAGAATCATTGTTTTTGCCCCTGATGAAGAGTGTTTGTTTCACTCGAAACGCGTTGGGCCTACCACAGCTCCACCACCAAGAATAAATAATGAAGATTGTTTCTTGTGACCTTAAACGATTGAATGTTGTTCTTTATTAAGAATTTGTTGTTTTCATACCAACACGACTTGTATTAAGATTTTATTACATAGAGTTACTTTACTACTCTTTCTATAAATGTTGGTCTGGTCATCCAGATACTAGATAGTGTGCAGGGGACGTAAGTTCCTATCTTGGGAACTTATTTTTGTCCTGCGATCTTAAAGAGGGCCATGGTAGCGTAGAGGCACAGTAAAAATAGGAGTAGCTGATTCAGCTGGATCTTATTTCTGTTCATGACTATAAGTAGGGTAATTCACAAAAGAATAGGCTGGTCTAGCATATACCGGCCATTCACAACTGGGCTAATGCACTATAGGTAAAGCAATGCACAGAGGCTAGACTGACTTACGCAGTCCATGCACAATTAGTCTGATCCACTAAAGTAATGTACAACTATGCTGGTCTAATATAGGCAGGCAGTTCACAGTTAGTCTAATCAACTAGGGTTATACAGTGCAAAAATAGGCTAGTCTGACATATGCAGGCCGATCACAATTAGCTGATCCACTAAAGTAATGTGAACATATGCTGGTCTAATATAGTCAGGCAGTTCACAGTTAGTCTAATCAACTAGGGTTATACAGTGCACAAAAAGGCAACCTGGCACAGTTCAAACATAATTCAGCACAGGGCAAAGCAAAAATACACAGTGGGCTAGTTTAACTCAGTAGTATTTGAAGGCGGTAAGGCAGTACAATTAAGGCACAATAGACTAGATTGACTGAGATTGGGCTTTGATTAGGCTAGAGTTGCTAAGTATGGATCAAACATTTCAACACATACTAATGCTCTAGTGCACGGTAGGCTAGTTTCACTTTCACTAATGCACCGTAGGCAAGGATCAATTACTATAGCTCAAGTAGGATCAATTTGGTACAGATCGGGTCATGAGTGCGAATTGGAATAGTGTAGATCACAGGTTCATTTGCTAAAGTACAGTGGGCTGGTTCCGCTCAATTTAAAATAATAGCATTATCAATTTGCTGTAATAACAAGACATCAAATGCTAGTTCAAGTGATATGGAATCCATGTTACTCACAGTGTAGGTCGTGCTAGTAAAGCAGGAGCAGGCGTTAGAACAATACATAGGCAATGCGGGAATCGTGTCCAGAGATCTTTGCTGTGATCAAATGAGGATGTGGGCCTGTACTTAGATAACGTGTATTGTGGTAAATATGTCTGAGTCGTACCAGTGGATAGTTGAGTGGTGCTGATAGGGTTTCCGGCCCAACAGCTCTTTAGGCAAGGACAGGTAAAGACAGGAATCAGCCTTGTGCCTGTAGGCCTTATTCAGGAAGTCCAGGCTAATGCCATCCGGCGGCAGCCTACTACATTAAAGGCAAACAGGCCCAATCAGAGCAGACTGCTCTTTTTGTTCTGTTAGTTGCTTGGTAACCTTTTCAATAATCATGGAGCGCGGACATCTTAGAGCCCCGACTCCCATAGATGAACGTAGGGACATACACACTTGCAGAATTCGTCGAGAATCAAGTCGGAGGCTTGTACTGAATAACAAAGTACATCAGAGTGCCAAAGCAGGGCGGGGGGACACGGCACAGCTGATTAGTTACCGTAGCAGGTGTTAGAGTGGCAAATCACCGTCGGATCAGCAGGGCAGGCCTCTTGGTTGCGGTCTCATGGCCGGTGTCACCAGGGATGAGGGGGGCTCCTGCCGTTCCCGGACGGTGAGACAGGCAGAGACAGGAATCAGCCTTGTTCCTGCAGGCCTTATTCAGGAAGGCCGGCTAATGCCACCCGGCGGCTGCCTATTACATTAAAGGCACACAGGCCCAATCAGAGCAGACTGCTCTTTTTTTTCTGTTGGTTGCTCAGCAACCATATCAACAATCATGGAGTGCAGCCATCTTTGAGCCCCGACTCCCGTAGATGAACGTAGGGATATGCAAACTTGCAGAATTCGGCGAGAATCAAGCCAGAGGCTTGTACTGAATAACAAAGAGCATCAGAACGCCAAAGCAGGCCTATAGTGGGCAACATTGAAAGCTGTAGTAAGTGGTCATGGCTAAAGGCCATAGCTAGTGCCCATTAATATGTCAGAATATACCGTCGGCACAGCCAAAGGCTGTGGCCACTGGCTAGTTTTGTGTTGAAGACCATGGCTAGTGGCTGGTTAGTGTTGTGTAATACACAGTGGGTGTGGTGGAGGGCCATTGCTTATTGCATTTTATTATTTTAGCATGATCTGTCTAATAGACCTGTCGGAAGCAGCTGTGCAACCATGTGTGATTGCGAGCTTGGCTCTAGCAGTGCGCAGTGTGGCTTCATGTGTTTCTGTGCAACGTTCCACGTTCAAGTTCCTTTCCTCTGATCTGAGGAAGTCTGCCATGAGGCACGGAAGATTTCGGCTTTCCGAACTGCTGGTTTGGAACCTCGGACATCAGCCGACTCCGTCGACCCTGTTGAGACTGTACCTGTGCCCGCTGCCCGGCAGCGCCTTGTCTGTGCTTCGCCTGATGGGCTGCCTAAACAGTGAGCCCAATTGTGAGCTGGAGGGAGTGGTGAGCAGACCACTTTCAATTCTCTGTTGTGAATGTCTGCGCCTCTGCCGATGTGCCACGGCGGCAGTGTTTAAAAACCCCTGTGCCTGTGGCAGGCAGTAAGCAGAGTTGGAGTTGCATTTTTAAATATAAATAACAAAGTTTAGGTAGTCAACTGGCAGTAGCGGCAAAGTTGTTACTTAAGGGGGCTAGTAGGCTAGTAAGCTTCTAATTACTCCCATAGTATTCTCACGTCATCACTGGTTCTTATTCGCTCAAGCCTACGCAGCTTAACAAAAGTAAAATATCACGCCACTCTACATGTTAGATCGCTTGATAGTTTGAAGGCCTGTCAGGAGACTGTGTGGGTAACCCTTTGATCCTGCCAGGCAAAGACAGAAAAACTGCTGTGCGCATTTTATTTTGTTTACCCTGTATATTTATCAAAGGTAAAGAGTGTCATTTCATTAACACGTCAGGTATAAACACTGTTTAAATTACCCAACCAATAATATTGAGAATCCGGGAGACTGTGGGCATTTTGCCTTTGATCTTGGCCTCACAATAAAGACCAAATACTGTGATCTATTTGGCTGTGTGTGTTGCAGAGCTTTTTGTTTTAGTAGCTTACTCACATACTTTGTTCACCCTAAATTAGGGGGTTGAAGAGGTATTCCATGCCCGATAGTACCTGGACTGGTCCTAATAAAACTCAACATGCCAGCTACAAAGAAGAATACGCAATTGAAACATAACCTACACAACCAGAAGGGTAAATCTAAGTACAAGCAGTTAGCATTGCTGAGAGCACAGATGAGACTGTGAAATTAAATAAGAAAGCAAAAAAACAGATCTCCCCTAACCAAGGCTTAATAACTGGCCTTTTTTCCTGTTAACCCCCAGCCTGAAATTAATTCCACCCTATTGGAGGAAGCAGAACCTCTTGTCACTAGTGGAAGCAACATTCAGGACATGTTGAATTATGTCGATAGAGGCAATCATTCTCTACTTGAATTATGTCTATAAAGAAGGGAATGACTCCAGCCTTGATCCACTTGGTGGAGATGAATTCTGACAATCAACAAGAATCATATCCCAACTAACCCTCTAACCTTCCGAACTCCTCTATGCCGGCTACCAGATTATCAGCCTCACCCAATCTAGTGATTAACACGACTGACACTGCCCCTGGAGGTGTACTTGAAGTAATGGGTGACTCTTATCCATACTCGTATGACCTAGCATAGATACAGTCATCTATGGCGGCACTAAAATTTGCTCTAAAAATCCTATTGAAAATGTGTGGCCGCATTCTGGAAAACACGAACAACATGGGTCCATCTAATATCTCAATGCGCAAAAACAAAACAATGCCAACTGTAACCTATCAGAAGCGCTACGTACAATCGAAGAGCTGAGAGACAAGCCCACGCAGGACATAAATTCCAACTCAGCAGAATCTTCAATCCCATTTTATTCACTGAAACAATGATGCATGGCAAAAAGGGTAGCAATGAACAAAAGACTGTGCGTGGAAGCCTCCCAGCTGGCTGAAACTGGTCTTCCTGAAAAAAGCCCATGGAAAGCCAAAAAAAAGAGCTGCCCGAGCTAGAAAATGCAATGCCAACGGAGAGGACTGTCTAACGAGCTGGCTTATCTCAAACAAAGGGAACGAGTCACAAGAAGTGGAAGTACTTGAATCTAATCTACCGCAACTGCAGAATGAGGAGGATAACAACTTTTCAACACCCAACATGAATTTAAGTCCAGCCCCTTCACTGAAAGAAGTACTCTCTCCACCTAAGGCAAACAAAAAGAGTACTGAAGAGAGGCCTGGCAATCGTATTTGTCTAATTAAACATGTATACCAAGAAAAGGAATACAAATGGTTATCAAGATCAGAATTTTTAACTAGCCTACATTAATTCCCGCAGTGGAGAGTGTTCAAATCAGATGACTTTGAATACACAGATCCACTCAAAGGAATAAACCCAAACATCTCAGCAATCCATTGTAAATTTCTAGCTAGAGCACAGATACTCAGAGTTTACAGAGATGAACTACTGGAGCTTGATGTTGAAATAGATGCCGACCTAGACCAAGAAGATCCAAATTGGCCCAAAAAAGACTTAGAGGAGGTTGAGAGTGGGGAAGTAGTGTCAGCACTTCCAACAGGGAAGGAGGTTGGACAATTCGACATTCAGAATGTATTAAAATGGCTAGCAGTCGCACTCCCAGAAGTAGTATTAAAATCCTGCGAATTTACGATCTTATCTTCGAACTGCAGAGGTTTTTCCCATTTGTTGTCACCCGCAGGCTCCCTTCCATATATAATCACTCATACAAGTTTCTGCTTACAGGAAACCTGGCTAATCTCACCTATGATATTGGATGGCTATACAATATATCCATCAACAGCCAAAAAGGGCCTGCGAGATACACCATATGGGGGCCTACTTATCGGCGTACTTCATTCAATTAAATCAAGCCGTAAATATACTGACTTTGGGGATAATCTTATTGCTTTGGAAATTGAATGTTATAGGCATGATACCTTGGAGAGAATTTTGCTTGTCAGCCTGTATAATCTCCCGGGGGCCGAATTGAGACAGCAATTACAGGACGCCTTGCATGATCTCCTGGCCCATTGGACCCTAATCCCTGGGAATAGAGCTGCAGTGATATTGGGTGATTTCAACTGTCATATGACAGGAGGGGTAGGCACTAAATCCAATCCTAATGTAAAAGCTAAAAGCATATTGACACACTCTTGAAAGTGACCCTGATGGACTATGCTGGCTGAATTTCTTTAAAAACAGGGAGTTGGAAATGTTGAATGGTAGGACAATTAACGATAGCACTGGGAATTATACTTGGAAGAATGACAAGCGCCAGAGCACACTGGACTATTTATTTTTTAATCCACAATTGGCATCCCAGGATATTGAAACTTGTTGGCAATGATGAATTTAAATATTAATCAGATAGCTAAGCACATAAGGTGGTCAGACAAGAACATATCCCAAGCAGTCGGTACTGTATCCGAGGTTTGCTTCCCAGAGCTCTGCCAATTTTATACAATGTCGTTAAACGCAATTGAGAGCTGGATATGTTCTTTCTCGGGTACACATGAAACTATAGCAACTGGAATTATCTACAGAGAATCGAATAAGAGAAACCCATTTGACAGATACACAAGATATCAAAAGAAATCTAAGGGCTGAGCTTCAAGTAGCTAAGAGATTAAATGTCCCTCATGAATCCCATTACTCTATCATTAGGACTATTAAGAACAGGTATAGAGCTGAGATTAAACCAAGGAGATGCTTTGAGAGGGACACACAATGGCAGAAAACACAACAAATAACCTGCTAAAAAAACACCAGAAGTATATGGACCCTCTTAGGGGAAACCAGGAATAAAGGGAACACCAAATTAATTAATCCAATTGGAGCAAAAGAATGGGTCAGTTTCCTTGAAAGGCGTAACACACTTCTGAGTGATGAAGCTTCTGATCCACCAATCTTAGCTCCATCCCGCCCTCCTTTTGCAGTATCATAAAAAAAAAACTGCTTGACAAGATCAAAACTGTGAAATCGTCCCGAGCACCTGGCCCCAATGGGCTAGCTAACATAGTAATTAAGAACAAGCCTGAATTCTGGGATAGTTCACTGACCATCCTGTTTGAAAAAGTAATGCTTGAAGGTAAAATACCCTCATCCTGGCAGTCTGCCATATTCATTTCCGTTTATAAGAGAGGCAATAAACTGGACCCTAATTACTATAGGATCCTCTCTATCCTTCACTCAACAGGTAAACTTATTGCCACTTTTCTACTGAATGAATTACAAGCTTGGGTAGATAAGACACATTTGCTATGTAAATTTCAAAGCTGATTCTGACAGGTTTATTCCACCACTTATAACCTGGCAATTATGGATATACTACGTATGAGAGCCAAGAAGAAAGGAAATCCACCATTATATGCCCTCTATGTAGATTTCAAAGCCGAGTTTGACCTAATACCAAGATACAAATTATGGTAAAAACTGAAGGTTATAGGATGCCCTGAAGGATTGCTCTGTTACCTTAGATTATTACATCAAAACACCTGTGTGTTTCTTAAACTCGACCAACAGGGCAATATTACAAGTAAGGTAGAGCAGAATAGAGGGGTGAAACAGGGCTGTGTAACAGCCCCTATTCTTTATAACCTATATCTATATGACATTCCATTGGCAATCACATCTGTACAAAACTGCCCCCCCAACAATAGGTCAAGCTCATTGCCCAGCTTTAGTCTACGCTGACAACTTGGTAATTTTCGATCATACCTTCAGTGGCTTGTGTAGATCTGTGGCAGCCCTTTGTACATATGCAGATAGCAACTGCATAATAATCAATCAAAATAAAACCCAAGTGATTGTATTTTTCAATAAGAAAACAGCTTGCCCCAGATCAATGGTTCAAGAATCAGAGATCTTGTATACTCCCTATTACAAATCCTCGATATTGAGTCTGATATTAGTGGCAATAACACCATCTGTAAGCAATCACAAATTACTAGAGCCTCCCAGGTTACTGCAGTGATTCACCACTTTACTATCAAGCAAGGATGGTACACTTGGTGGGGCACACACCAACTATATATCCAGGTTTTTGTACCCATGATAACCTATGGTCTGGAATCCTTTTTACACATTGATCAGAAATGGCTGCAGGTTATCGGGGGCAAATTCTGGTGAAAAATTCTTGGTTTGCCGGACTGTGTCCCAATGGCCATTATTAAATTCGAATTAGGCCAAATTTCCCTAAAAGCTAATGTGCTAAAAAAGAGGGCAGATCTCTATTTAAAAGCATATAATAATGTGAATAATGGTCTCTTAACAGCTATGCACCAGGAAACATCTAAAGAACACACAATTTGTTCACTAAAGGAGTCTACGGAAAACTTATATAAGCCGAAATATGCTGGTTCCCTCAATGGGGTAATGATACTGTGAAGATACAAAGATCACTAGCCAGGCAATGAGAATTCTGGGATTGTTGGAGAACTATGCTCATCTTAGTGGCCAGAAAAAATATTACTTTGTGTCCTATGTGTTATACACAGACACAAGACTCCCCATGGGTATCTTAATCTTTGTGCCTTAGATAGGCTTAGACGATTCATCCTACTCATAAGACTAGCAAAATTACCAACTCTGACAGTAACAGGTATTATTAGTAAGATTCCGGCCATCGACCGATTCTGTCATATATGTAAAAATCGAGAAAAATTAGAGACAGCAAAACATCTATTAACTGAATGTCCTGATATGTCAACAACTTAAGAATTCTACTTCGGTCATTATATCCATAGTTAGATATGATTGGGCAAATGACCGTCTGGCTTCGCTGTATTAAAACTAAAAGTATCAGGCTACTTACTGCAATATATACAGGCCGATTCATGGAATTAATGTGCGCTGAAAATTCCGGCGCAGAGGGGCCAAAACGTGCGAATCGCAGTGCAAGTGCGAAAATCGCAGGGAAACCAGCGCACATTGATTCATGGAAGTCCGTGCGCGAGAAAAATATTGGATGTGCGCTGAAAAAGTGCGCGGTGCACGCCGGCGCACAGGTCATCCAACGGTGGTGCACGCCGCGCACAGGGCCAAACAAGTCCGGCACAAGAAAGCAGGCGGTAGCATCCCTGCGCCTGAAATAAATGTGCGCCAAAATGTGCGCTTACAAAAAGCACCTATATACAGCTATGATGAATGATCCATACTGTGGCCCTCTAGGACAAATGAGGTGCAAAGGGGGACCGACAAACACGGACACCCGCTGTGTGAAAAATAGCGTGTGCGTGTATTTCGGGGTGCGCGGGAAGTTCCACAAGCGATTGGCCTGGGTACGTGTATTTCGGGGTGCGCTGGAAGTTCTACACGCGATTGGCATGGGGACGTGTATTTCAGGGTGCGCGGGAAGTTCCACAGGCGATTGTCCGTGGTACGTGTATTTCGGGGTGCATGTGAAGTTTCACACGCGATTTCAGCAGGGTACGTGTATTCCAAGGTGCGCGGGAAGTTTCACACGCGAATTTGCAGGGTATGTGTATTTCGTGTGCGCGTGAAGTTCCACACGCAATTCCAGCAGGGTACGTGTACTCCGGGTGTGCAGTAAATTCCACACGCAAATCCAGCAGCCTACGTGTATTTCGGGGGTGCCAGGGAGTCCTTCACGTGAATTGGCCGTGTGGGTCCTCCCAGCTGTTCCCTCTACACCCTCCACGGCCCCTGCAGGCGGCCCACACGACAGGGGACTACCCTGAATCACTGCACATGTCCCGCAGGCAGCCCATCCACCTTGGCCATGCCCCTCAGCCAACCCACATGTCACCTTGCACTACTGCCAACCAACGCATGTCTCCCAGCACCCCCACCCACCCAGCATACAGGGGGACCCTCCACCAGGCCGCCACTCATGTCTCCCAACACCCCCAACCCTCAGCAGTGCAGGGCATCCTCCACCATGCCCCCACACATGTCTCCCAGCAGCCCCAACCTCCAGCATCCAGGGGCACCCTCCACCAGACCCCCACTCATGTCTCCCTGCACCCCTACCCCCCAGCATCCAGGGGCACCCTCCACCAGGCCCCACTCATGTCTCCCAGCACCCCCACTCCCCAGCAGTCAGGGGCAGCCTCCACCAGGCCCACACACATGTCCCCCTGCTCCCCCACCCCCCCAGCATCCAGTGGCACCCTTCACTAGGCCCCCACTCATGTCCAACTCATGTCCCCCTGCACGCCCACCCCCCAGCATCTAGGGGCACCCTCCAAAAGGCCCCCACTCATGTCCCACTCATGTCCCCCTGCACCCCCACACCCCAGCAGCCAGGGGCACCGTCCACCAGGCCCCCATTCATGTCTCCCTGCACCCCCACCCCCTCAGCAGTGCGATTTGCCAGGGTACGTGTAATACGGGTTCACGTGAACTTCCACATGTGACTGGGCCTGGGAGAGCGCATTACGTGTATTCCTGGGGTGGGCGGGAATATTCACTCGCGACTGGGTCTGGGAGAGCGTGTTACGTGTATTCCTGGGGTGGCCGGGAAGATTTACATGGTCGCGTACAATGCTCCAAAAAAAAGATCCAATCCGGAAACACGTACGCCAGCATGAAGCAGGTGCACGTCCCGTGCAGCATAAAAGTGTGCGCAAACAACAAACAAGCTCAGACGCCAGGATGAATATACCGTTCCTAGCAGCAGTGGCCGTGGGATACCGCAGGAGGAGGAGGAGGATAGTCAGGGCCAGAATCTTCACACCCATAACCAGCCTTTTTGGTATGCCTGATGACCAGGTGTATGGGAGGTACAGGTTTCCACCTCACATAATACTCGACCTGGTCAGTGAGTGGGAGGATGACCTCACATCACCCACCCTGTGCTCCCAAGCACTGAGCCCCCTGGAGAAGGTCCTCAATGTACTGCACTTCTTGACTACCCGATCATTTCAGCGGACAAGTGCCATAGTGGGGGGGGTGTCACAGGCCACGCAGTCACGGTGCCTACACCAGGTGTTGGCCATCATCACTGCATGCCCATCAGTCCGCAGGCACATATACCTGCCCAGAACACCTGCAGAAAGGCAGGCTGTCAGCCAGGATTTCTACAGGGTGGCCCAATTCCCCAAAGTGCTAGGTGCCATTGATTGCACCCATGTGGCTCTACGTCCCCCCAGGGCATCTGAGCACATCTATCGAAACCGCAAGCACTGGCATTCCATCAATGTCCAGGTAGTATGTGATGCCAAGGGAATCATCACCTCAGTATATGCCAACTATCCAGGGTCCACCCACGACAGCTTCATTTACAGAATGTCAACCCTAAACCGGGACATGGAAGCTGGCCGGTATGGCGATGCATGGCTGCTTGGTGAGTATAAATGCCACAGCACACACATGCATGACAGATACAGAGTAATGTCACTACCTCACTAATGATCCCCATCACCACCTCCCCAGGGGATAGTGCCTACCCTCTGAGCACCCACATGATGACGCCAATTCGGAACCCCATCACGCCTCCCGAGGTAAGATACAACACAGCCCATATTGCAACCAGGGGCATAGTGGAGCGCACATTCAGAGTGCTCAAGTCACGCTTTTTTAACTCTGGCAGCATGTACCTTGGGCAGCATTAATGCCTGCAGAATTTACCACTTGGGGGGGGTAATTACCTCAAATGGTAATGACATACCACTGGCAATAGCACTGCATGCCAATGGTTCTAATGTTTACCACGCGAAGTGGGCTAATCGTTACCACTATTGATTCGGTCACTCATGCGCACATACATTGCTGTTGTAAAAATCCCACACATTTTCAAATGGGAAGATTTGCAGTGTGGGTGTATTGGTGTACTCGAGTCCTCGATGCAGCCTGTGGCTTTGTTCATTCTAGTGCCGCATGTCCCACCTCTGTGTGCAGCCGTGTTTATTCTAATGCTGCATACTACTCAGCATTGATCATACTGTTGCTGAGGGATTATCTGCTGCCGTATTTTGCTCAGTAACGACCCTGGTGCTGCTCAGTTGATATTCTAATGCAGCTCAGTTGATATTCTAATGCAGCTCAGTTGATATTCTAATGCTGCCCGGTGTTCATTCTAATGCTTCATGCTGGTCAACGTTTAGTCTCATGAGCTTGACCGTTCTGGCGGGCAGCTGTTATACGCTCCCCCAGTAGTGTGCAGGATCATAGTGGCAGCATGTGTCCTGCACAATGTTGCAACATGCCTGGGCCTGGCTGTGGACATGGTGGTGCCCCCACATACCCAACCACATGCACGCCCGCTGCGCATGGGAGGGGAAAGGGCACGGGGTGAGACAGCCCGTACGCAGCTGGTGGCTAATTACTTCACATAGAAATCACACCCCTGTGGAGTGCACACAGCCCTGGCACATACCATCTGACAATCAATGATGACTCAATCTGACAATTCTGATGAATTAAGGGACAGTCAACTGTCAGAACCATAGCAGCCTGAGATTTTTCACCGGGAAGTGTCACAATGTGTGCGTCCCTACCTACACAAACACCACCAATGCAGTGTCATCAAAAGACACACTTCTATGCTGAATACCCACTTGCTAAATACAACATGAGAACAGTGCCATGTCACCCAACCCCTCCCCGGCACCGCCACACAACACACTATGGCATGTCATGCTCTGTGAGAGCAAACAAATTAATCCCCACAACATGACACAAGTGTCACAAATTACAGTGTCCCTAATGGAAGCTGCCCACACATGAAATGCTCACAGTAATGCAGGACCAACAACACACATTACCAAATATTTACCAATAATACTAATCACCTACACAACCTCCAACCTACCATAAACATGACAGTACGGATTTAAAAAATTGGTAGTCTCACTACCTGATAATGCCAGCACTTCCAACACTTCCAACTGTACAGTGTTAGCGCCACGCAAAAGTGTAGGTGCACTGCTTACAACATGGACTCCATTTGCAAAGTAGACCGCCTTGTGAAGATATGAGAAATGGACCTGCAAATTAGGAGGATGAGATGGATGCAGAGGTACATATCAATTCACGATGCAGTGTACAATAAAACAACAATATGCACTAGGAATGTATACACAGTATTGCCTACAGACTGCCCACACATCAAATGGGAGTCCAACGTCACTGTGTAAGTCAATGTCACTTGGGCACACCCTTTGCAAGCCCATGGAAACGGGAAGCAGGAGGGGTGTGTGTCACACAAACCCAAGCATCTAACCCACATTCAGGACAAGCCTGTATGTGCCCAGCCACAATACAGCGTATGCCCACGGGAGCCACACAAGGCAACACACTGTCAAAAAAATCAAAAATCAAAAATCAAAAATCAAAAATCAGAAATGGCCATGAATGGATCAGGGGAGGTGGGGGAGGCCACCCAGGAGGTCCGAGGACAGGGTGTACACCAAAACCCACCTATGTGGATTTTGCAAAAAAAAAACACCTCCATGGGCTCATGGCCTGCACGGCTACCCTATTGTGAGAGATTCGCTGCTGTCCCTCTCCTCACCCTCTGCAGCTCCATCAGGAGGTGGTGGCACTATGGGAGGCAGCCCACGCAAAGCCCTAGTCTGGTCCTCCATGGCAGCAAGCATGCGGGTGTGGAAGGTCTGGTTCTGGAGGATAATCGTGCAGAGGTCCCCATGCAACAACTCACGGGATGCCCGGACCTCCTCCCTAGTTGCCTGCATCTCAGCTGAGAGCGTACGTGTGAGCCGCTCCAGCTGCTGTTCTGTCCTCGTGTCAGTTGAAGCCTAAAGCTCAACAAGAGTCACCCAGAGCTGACGAAGTTCCACCCTCAGGGCTTCCCTGTGGCCCTGGGACTCAATAGAAATGGCTTCCCGCAGAGTCTCCAGTGCCGCCCATATGTCCCTGTTGGACACCAACATGTCCTCCCTGTGCGACTGACAAATGGAGTTTGTTGCCTGCTGTAGTTGTTCCTTTCTTGGGGGACAATGGAAGTGGCCACCCTATCCATGGCCTGAGCCATCATCTCAGATGATGCTGCCTGTTGGTTTGCTATACCGTATATGGATTGCTCCCATGCGGTATTGCCAGGTGGCGTACGGCCACTGCGTTGACCACACCTGTCTAGGGCAAGGCAAACTGCGCCTTGCTGCGCCGGCACTGCCTGAGGCTGCAGGACTGCATTCCCAATCTGATCTGCTGGCCCAGGAACAGGATCAGATGTTGCGGAGTGTGACCCTGCATCCGTAACCACCAAAGGCGGATCTACCAACACTGACATCCCCATTGAGGGTTCTACCCCTGGTGCAGGTGGGTTGGACAGTACAGAATCCCTCCCAGAAACACTTACCTGCGACCGCACATAGGTCTCATCATCCGAATCGACACCTGAATAGAGCTCGGGGGAGGTGCACCCAGAGACACCCCTTGAGATGATGGTCTGCAGCAAGTGTGGGTTCTTACCCACCACCACACCACGTCCCTCAGTGGTGCCCGGTTGGGCCTGAGACCTCTCCTGGGTCTGCACCATGTCCACAACCCCAGCAGTATCAAGTGCGTCATCCCCTGCAAAGATTTGAAAGAAAAGAAATGGGAACAGGCATTAGCACCATGGCACACAATATGGGCTGAGAAGCAACAGAAACAGTACTTCATTGACACATGTCCCACATGACTATAACTCTCCCATGCATGCACTGTCACTGCGTATGAAGGGGAGGCAAAGGGCACACATTGATGACACCAAGATGGAAGACCAACACATTTGCTGCATGCTGGCTAGCAGTGCCATCACACATTGGCCTGTGATTGGCATGTCAATACACATACATGACACATGCCATCACACAGATGGCATGTACCGTAGCCATGTCACACATGTGACAATAGGACTGAGAAATGCCTAGTGAAAGTGGTGGAATGGAAACAATCAGCCTGAATGAACACAGAATAATACGCAACTATGTTGTGGCAAGATGACACTTCAAGGGCAACTGGCGTGAGGTTGGGCTGAATGTCTACTGTTGCCAGAAGGGATACTGCAATATCCAAATCCTGGTGCACAGAATATATTGGATGAAGCACATGGGTGACCCAAACCACTCAGGCACACACACCCTCACCTGGCACTCAATCGGAAGCCCTCACACACACACCATGCACATGGATGACACACACATGCATGTGCACTCACCGGACAATGCATTGTAATCTGGCAGGTCTTCTAAGCCTTGGACCTGTACCTCCGTGGCGTAGGTCCCAGCAACATACTCATGTGGAGTGAGTTCTATGTCCTCTGCTGGAGACCCACCTCCAGTCACTAGAGTTGCAGCATGGCTTGAGGCCAGCTTTTTCTTTGCCCTGCGCTTCAGGTCATTCCAACGCTTGTAGCAATCATTACCTGTGCGCCTCACGAATCCAAGGGCACTTATGATGTCCGCGATGGTCTGCCAGTGTGCCTGACATTGTGCAGGTGTGGTCTTGCATCCTGCAGTAATCACCATTTCGCTGTCATGTGCGGACACATACTCCACAAGTGCATCAAGTTCGGCCTGATTGTAGCTGGGCTTCCTTGGTGGGCCGGACTGTGTAGCCATGTCTGGGGCATCAGCCTGTACTGGACAAGCACTCTTCCTCTTCCGCTTGGAAGGTGGTGGGGATCCTGAGTGTCCTACGCCGCTCTGGACACTAGGGGCAGAATCCCCGGTGAATTGTGGACTAGGAGTGTGGGAATGAACACCCACCATGGGACTTGGTACAGGCATTAGCTGAAGTGTGGTATAGTCAGGGAGAGCGTCAGCAGGATGGACTGGGACTGACACTGTCCTGGCTGGGAGACTCAGAGCTGGGGTGGATGGAGCCACAGCTGCCCCTGCAGCCTCCCCACCCTGCCTACTCGGGGCAGCAGATGACATAGCTGCCCCTGATCCACGTGGCCTGGTGACACCAATGTGCACCGCCATACGTGGCCTAGACCTGCTGACCTGGAAGTCAGCCATGGAGTCACCCTGTGCCAGGTCTGGTGCCACAATGGGCTGGTCCAACAAGGGCTGAGCAGGAATGGTGTCAGCCACGTTACCCTCAACCAGGGGGGGGCATGGGTGTCCCTGACTGGTCACCCACACACGGGGGGCTAGGGGCACCCTGCAAGTCCCAGCCACGTCCCCTACCGTATCCACCACGGCCACCTCTTGAGGCTCGGCCACCTTTGCCACCCTTACCGCGTGCTCGCCTCCCAACCATGGCACTGATGTTGTTGTGCGTATGGGAGTTGCAGTAAACTATTGTCTTGGGCAATTGGGGGTCAAAGGGGTAGGGTACTAGATGGAATTCGTACCCTAGTGCTCTAGCAAGGCTGTATGTGACCCCTGGGGGAAGATGACGGGTCACGCAACGCACAGGCACCCCAAAAAAGGAATAAAATGTGCACGCAACCCCTCCTAGACCACGTGCATCGAAAAATGAACCCGCACTACGCTGTGGCACCCAGAAACACAAAAATGAACGTATGCGTGTCACACGCAGCCTAGACTGACCTCTGAAGGGGTACGATACACACGGGGCAAGCACAGATGTTAAATACGTGCGGACTCACCATCTGCCAGGAAATATTGCGTGAAAAATACTCGTGTGTGCGCGTTGGCAATACCCCCGCCAAAAGTAGAATTGTACGCTGTCTGAGGAGACAGGACAACAGAAGAAGTGAACGCTGTTTGAGGAAACAGGCCCAGGAAAAAGACAAAAAGAGAAAAAGCTGTCAGAGGTAACAGGGAGTACGAACTTGGAACGCTGTGAAGTAAATCGCGTGTGAACCGACAAAAAGTACAGATTTCACCCACTCGCTCTCCACGAAAAGCACGTACAAGAAAATGGCGTTCTACATGTACCTTTTAAACATGCCCACATGTCCAGCGTCACTTCCGCGTGTATGCGCTAAGGCCCTATCCTCCAACTACACGAGCTGACACTCTGACGTGCAGTCATAGGGAAACGCCCGCGCACGCACGTCACAGACGCGCATACGCGCTGAGGCCCTTTCCACCAATTGCACGCTATGACACTCTGACGTGCTTATTTTTTCTATGCGCCATGGAAAACGCACGTGCGCGTAACGTCATAGACGTGCCTACACGCTGGGGGCCTTTGGGCCAATGAATTCGCATACATGTGCTGACGCGCTTACGCGCTAAGGCCCTTTCCTCGAATTACACGCAGACGTTCTTGATATTCACGTGCCAAATCACTCCGTATCAAGCTGGCCACGCGTAAGCACACAGAAGACCACGCTCCTGCCCAGAAGGCCGAATTACTGCCCCCCAGAGCCCCGAGCACGCTCCACCTGCCATCTGCTGCTGCCTGATTGCCTACTGCCCACGTGCCCTGCCATTTGCTGCCTGCACATCAGCCAGGGGTGCTGTTGCTGTGACCATACCTGCTGGGACCGAAGACTCCCGACTGGGATTCCATCGCTCCACAGACCACCTCCAGGACCTAGTTGCCCACCCACTCCTGCCTCTGGGGTTGTCATGTCGGGCACTGCAACA
Organism: Ambystoma mexicanum; assembly: GCF_040938575.1. Lineage (NCBI taxonomy): Eukaryota > Metazoa > Chordata > Amphibia > Caudata > Ambystomatidae > Ambystoma > Ambystoma mexicanum. The sequence continues at coordinate 975,377,403 of NC_090922.1, forward strand.
TCTGGAACCACTGGCAACCCCTGGCCAGAGAGGCAGAGGGGCACCAGCTTCACTGCCACCGAAGTTGGTGTCCTGGTGGAGCAAGTCCTGGGGCAGTATGATGTCCTCTTCGGAAGTTTGCGAGCCGACAAGGAAGGACGGACTCGGATCTGGACGGACATCGTGACTGCCATCAATGCAGAGGGGGTGGCAGTCCGACTATTCCATCATGTCAAGAAGCGCTTGGAGAACTTCAGGTCCAGGACCCTCAACAAAGCCCGGCGCCTCTTGAAGGCAGCGGATGCTAAGGGGCGCCGGGGCCACTTGTCGGACGATCAGATGAGGGTCCTGGAACGCATATCCCCAGCGCTCCACGTCCAGGTCCTTGAGAGGCAGACCCGTCTGGAGTCAAGCGGTAAGTGTACATGCATCATGATTGTAAGCTGTGCGTGTGGTGGTGTGCCAGTAGTGTGCAGGTTGCACATGTGTTTTTATGGGGCCAAGTATGGGGGGGGTGTACAGGGCCGTAAGGCTAACACATGTGAGGGCTCTCATGTGTGAGACATGGATGGTGCTTGTGTGTGTAGGCTTGCATGCCAAATGCAGATGTGTGGGCACACATGTTTGGATGAATGTGTATGTAAGTAGGCATGTTCGTGATGTCACACATGGATGTTGGTTTCAGCTGCATGTATCAGCACTGTGTACATGTGCATGTGTGTGTATTTGACAAGGGTGCAACAGTGATGCAACATGGATGCATGTGACAGCGGGATGTTGAAGCCTGATTGGCAGATGTGACATGGATGCCAATCTGAACACTGCGACAGTTGGCAGAGGTGTACACATGCATGCAAGTGTGGTGGTGTGTGTGCACTCCCTGTGTTGCATGTGATGTCTGGCTCACCTTTGCCTGTCCATGCTGTTGTATGTGTATGGATGGTGCTGGCTGTTGCAATATGGCTGTGTATGGCTCATGTGTGCGCGTTGAAATGACATGTGTGTTGGCGAATGTGATGTCATGTCTGAGGTTTCCAAATGCCACTCATGTACAACTGTTATGTGTGTATGTGTCCATTGTACAGTGCCCTGATGCCTGTGTTTTATTTCTCCCTGTCTGCAGCGTCAACTGATGAAGAGGGCGGAGAAGGTGCCGTGGAGCACAGCGGCAGGGATTGCACCGCCAGCCGGAGATGCAAGGCCCGACTCCCCTCCCAGGTTGTCATCTCGTCGGGGAGTGAGGAGTCCGGTACCGCGTCCCAGGCCGCAGCTGCCGGGGGGAGGTCCAAGAGTCGGAGGTCGGAGTTGGACTCCTCGGCAGCAGAAGGGGCAGCTGGGACCCCACAGGGCCCAAATGGGGAAGATGGCACAGAGTCATCCAGGTTGGTGGGGTGTTTGGTGGAGGAGGAGGCCGTGCAAGCGACAGAGATGGGGTCTGTAGGTGGGGATTCCACTGGTTCTAGTGGTGCAGTGCAGGACCAGGGACAGGCGGCAGCACAGGCTGCCGCAGAGGTGCCTGTGTGCAATCCTGTCCCTGATCCTGTCACTGCATCATCTTGCACCAGCAGGGATGCCTACGTCCAGACCCGTTTTCAGGCAGGGGATGAGCTTACAACAACTGGCCTTCCCTTGCCTGCGGACGTGGCTATCCAGGTACGGGTTGAGCCTGTCCTGACTGGTGTGGCGTTGCATCAACGGGCCATGCGAGGTGACCTGCAGTCTTTTCATGAGGAGACTGCACGTCATCTCGAATGGCTCGTTGACCGCGTCGGCCTACTGGGACAGGTCACCCAGGCCAGATTCCTCCGTTTGCTGGAGCTTGTTCCGACCCCCTCCTCAACTGAACACCCTATGCGCCAGTCGTCATCTTTCCACCCATTTGTCACCTGGGTGCCCTGTGGAGCTGCCTCTGACGGTGCGGCCAGGCTGGTGGAGGACACATCCCTGCCACAGTCGGGAGTCGGACGTCCAGCAGGGGTGGCCACATCAACGATTGCACCCCGGCTGGTGGAGGATGTGCAGGCAGCAAGAGCCAGGGCACGGGCACAGGCACAGCAGCAGCAGCAGCAACGAGGTGGGAGCCATGATGGCTCGGGGCCTTCGACATTGGAGGGGCAGGCATCGGCCGGAGGGCAGGAGGAACCAGGACAGGAAGTGTCTTCCGTGTGGCAGCGGTTGGGCCACGCCATAGATGCGGAGCGGCAGCGGGCAGAAGAGGCACGGCTCACAATGGTCAGGGCGGAGAACTCCATGCAGAGGGCCTGGAGGCGGGCCGAGTGCCTCGAGGCAATCCGCAGGGATTTGGAGGAGAACATGTCGTCGGCCCTAGGGACCCTCGGGGCCATGGAGGAGGACCGCCTCTGGGACATTGAGCAGGAGTTCGATGATGCCCTGGCCCGGAACATCCAGAAGTGAGCCGTCGGACTATCCCGCTGCCCTTGTAATTAGTTCTTTAGTGTTAAGTTTCCTTTCGGTTTTGTTTTGTTTTGGGGTGCTTGGACAATGCCCCAACTTCTTGTATATAGTTCTTCATTAGGTAGGATTTTATTTTATAGGTTTCATTTAAAGGATTGGGCACATGGACCCTGGATGTTCACCTTGTACATAGTTTGACAATGGATTTGGATTTTTGATTTTTTTTTTCACATGGATCAATGTTTTTTTCTTATTTTGGAACATTGCATTTATTTTCTCAGACTGACACTTTGGAGACTTTGCTTTTGGATTGCCTTTCATTTGGATTTCATGCATCTTTTTCATTTATTGGACATCCTGGATTTCATTTATTATTTCCATTTATTATTTCCATTTTCTTCTGTTCCATTTCATTGCCTTGCTTTTCTGTTTAATACATTATAATTTTGTACTTCAATGTGTGGTATTCTCTCTTTGGTTTCATGCATGTCACAATGTGTGTTCTATCATTCACATTCTGTCATTGTGTGGGTTTGACGGATTTGTGTTGATGTGCAGACCAACCATTTGGGATGCATCATGTGCTGGTGATTTCTTTGTTGGGTGGATGTCATACCTGGTGGTGTGTTCGGACTGGGGTGGCGTAGGCAGTGTATTGAGTGGGCATGGGGGCCATGATTATGGATCGTCATGAGGTGTTGGGGGTGGGGGTGCAGGGGGACATGAGTGGGGGCCTGCTGGCAGGTGTCTCACAGTGCTGGGGGGTGGGGGTGCAGAGGGACATGTATGGGGGCCTGCTGGCAGGTGCCCTGCACTGCTGGGGGGTGGGGGTGCTGGGAGACATGTGTGGGGGCCTGGTGGAGGGTGCCCCTGGATGCTGGGGGGTGGGGGTACTGGGCGACATGTGTGGGGGCCTGGTGGAGTGTGCCCCTGGACGCTGGGGGGTGGGGGTGCTGGGAGACATGTGTGGGGGTAAGGTGGAGGGTGCCCTGCACTGCTGGGGGGTGGTGGTGCTGGGAGACATGAGTGGGGGCCTGGTGGAGGGTGCCCCTGACTGCTGGGGTGTGGGGGTGCAGGGGGACATGAGTTGGACATGAGTGGGGGCCTGGTGGAGGGAGCCCCTGGATGCTGGGGGGTAGGGGTGCAGGGAGACATGATTTGGACATGAGTGGGGGCTTGGTGGAGGGTGCCCCTGGATGCTGGAGGGTGGGGGTGCTGGGAGACATGCGTGGGGGCCTGGTGGAGGGTGCCCCTGACTGCTGGGGGGTGGGGTGCAGGGGGACATGAGTGGGGGCCTGGTGGACGGTGCCCCTAACTGCTGGGGGGTGGGGGTGCAGGGGGACATGAGTTGGACATGACTGGGGGCCTGCTGGCAGGTGCCCCACAGTGCTGGGGGTGGGGGTGCTGGGAGACATGCGTTGTTTATCAGTAGTGCAAGGTGACATGTGGCTTGGCTGGGGGCATGCCCATGGTGGATGGGCTGCCTGTGGGACATGGGCAGGGGTGTGCGGGAAGTTTCACACGCGATTTCAGCAGGGTATGTGTATTACTGTGGTGCGCGGGAAGTTTTACACGCGATTGGCCCTGTGCGAGCGCGGTACGTGTATTATTGGGGTGAACGGGAAGTTTCACACACGATTGACCCTTGTGCAAGCGGGGTACGTGTATTACTGGGGTGCGCAGGAAGTTTCACATGCGATTGGCCATGTGCGAGCGGGGCACGTGTATTACTGGGGTGCGCGGGAAGTCTCACACGCGATTGGCCCTGTGCCAGCGAGATACGTGTATTACTGGGGTGCACGGGAAGTTTCACACGTGATTTCAGCTGGGTACGTGTATTACTGGGGTGCGCGGGAAGTTTCACCCGCGATTGGCCCTGTGCGAGCGGGGTACGTGTATTACTGGGGTGCGCGGGAAGTTTCACGTACCCTGCTGAAATCGCGTGTGAAACTTCCCGCGCTCCCCAGTTATACACGTACCCCGCTCGCACAGGACCAATCGCGTGTGAAACTTCCCGCGCAGCCCAGTAATACACGGACCCCGCTTGGCGTTTGCTGTTTGGCAGCCCTGGTCCAGGGTTAGCGCAGACATTTGCGATGAATTGGGGATTTTGATGGATTTTCCTTGCGCAAGGGCGTTCTTGGGGGCGTAACTGGCACTGCTGCAGGGTCGCTGCGCCACTGTGCGCCATGGCTGGTTTTGGGGGCTAAAATCCATGAATACGCTGTGCGATGAAATGGATTTTATCGCACGTGGCTGGCGCAGTGTATCGCACGGGGACACTGTGCGCCAGCCGCGTGTGCCACTTTTGTGCGAAATTCAATGAATTACCCTGTTAATGTCTGGCTGAAGATTGAACCCTTATTAGATATTTTGATATAAGCCAGTGAATTAGCCTTAGTATGAAATGGTTCTTGAAATGAAATTTAAGCTGACATGTAAAATTGATATAGGAGGATTTAAGCTTAGCCTCAGTATGATTCGACGTAGGGTTATTCGTGGCTGAAATATGCCCTTACTTGTATATGAGATATGACTCTCACTCATAAAAGAAGAGGCTCTTGGAGACAAAATGAACTGTTAAATGGTCCAGAATGACACACAGTTGATTTTGATGTTTTGGTTTACAAATGTCACTAAGTGTGATTTATGAAAGTATAATGTATTTTATTTTTGCGCTATGTATGTTATTACATGTTACTATGAGCTATTTTAATACTTTCTTCTGGTTTTCAGTTTTAGATATTTATTCTTTGTTTCTCTCTGCTTGTTGTTATTTGGGTTAATGAATTTGCTTTTTCTATAATTGTAATTTATATTATGCTATGTTTTATTTATATGTGAATATGTGTAAAGTTTATTTTTAAACTATATCACATTAACAATAAATTATTATTTTAAAATGTAGATGGCCAAAAGGTGAGCAAACTGATCAAGGTCAAAGATAATGGCTAGTGCCCCATTTATATGTTAGAATATATAGTGGGCACAGTGAAATATTGTGGACACTGGCCAGTATTGTGCTAAAGCCCATGGCCAGCGCCTGTTCAGTGTATATAATATACAGTGGACACTAATGAAAGCTGCATCCACTGGTAAAGGTCAAATCTATAGCTGGTAGCTTGTTAGTGTTTTAAAATGTTCACTGCACATGGGTGAAAGTTGTTATACTCTCCATAACTGAAGGCCATGCCTTGTAGCCTCTCATGTGTTAGAGTATAGTTGGCCATTGCGCACTGAGCATGGCTGAAGGCCATGCTTAATGCCTGTTAGTGTTGCAATGTAATTAGTGATGTCATCAGTAATGTGGTGATGTCATCATTGTGGTCATAGTCTGCGCAACAGGTTGGCGTAAAGTTAAGGTGGCTTTAGCTACATTTCCATAGTTTTGTTGCATTAAGTAATCACCCCAAAACTAAAGTTATTTCATTGAATTTCAAGGTCTTTGTTGCAATTTGTTGCTCACCTTAGCATCCCTGCAACTAAAGGTTTTTCCTTGAATTTCAAAAGTTGTGTTATTCCAAAGTTTCATATTTGTAAATATTATTATTTGTAGCCACAGATACAGCATCAGCCAATGAATTGCAGGATTTTACGTGCAAAGCTAACACAAGCAATGACTGGAGTGCAGTTTGCAGCTAAACCACTGGCTGTTTCTAGCAGCACCTTTAATGGGTAGAGGTTTATTATGCACAACCACTGTGCATAGCTACAGTGAAAACATTAGATCACATATGATTTATCATAATTCTTATTGCCAAGCTTCATATCGCAAATTTTTATTTTATTTTTTTAGTTGAATAATGCTGGAATGTCTTCAACCGAATAAAGACAATATTAGTACCGTAGAATGAAGTGGATGAAGACTTAATGCAGATGCATTGCATCATAGAGAAAAGATCCTACTCAGAACTCTCACTCATCCAAGTGGTACAGGTGTAGATAGAGCAGTACATCTGTAGAAACTTCATTAAAAGCCTCCTCTATGAACATCTCTACCATTTTTAATAGATCTTCAAATAGAGTGGTCTAGTGCTACCACTGTTTAAAGACTCTGGCTGTTCATAGCAGCACGTTTAATGGGTGGAGGTTGATTCTACACAACCACCGCTTACAGCTGCAATGAAAATATAAGACCATATATAAGCCAAAAAACACTGCAGCCCAATATGGTCCAGACCATGTCATGCAATTTCCAATACACATCATCCCAGGAGATTCTGACCAAATGCTTTATCATAATTGATACTGCCAAGCTTCATCCCTCATCTTATTTTTAATTCTTTTTTCACTTCTGAAATACTGATGTGTCTTCAACTGAAAAACTACACTATTACTACCCCAGGATGAAGTTGATAAAATCATCGAACAGATGCATTGCATCAGAAAGAAAAGATCCTGCGAGGGCCTCTCACCCATCCAAGCAGCACATCAGTAGACACTTCATGAAAAGCCTCCTTCCTAAACGTGTCAACCATTTTGAATAACTTCACATAGAGTGTTCCAGTGCTACCTGTTTTTGACGACTGTGGCTGTTGCTAGAAGCACCATTAATGGGTGGAAGTTGATTCTTCACAACCACCATTCATAGCTGCAATGGAGATATAAGGCCACATATAAACCAAACAAGACTACAGCTCAGTATCATCCAAACCATCTTATTCAATTTCTAATAAACAACATCCACATTTTCCTAGGAGACGCACACCAAATGATTTATCATAATTGATGTTCTCAAGCTTCATATCCCACATTTTTTTAAATTTTTTCAGTTGTGAAATGCTGCAGAGTCTTCAACTGAAATAAATACATTATTAGTACCCCGGGTTGAAGTGGATGAAGACTTACGGCAGATAAATTGCATAAGAAAGAAAAGACCCTTAGTGGGCCTCACGCTTATTCAACTGGTACTGATGGACATAGAGCAGCACATCTGTACACACTTCATGAAAAGCCTCCTATCTAAATGTCTCTACCATTTCTAGTAACTCTTCAAATAGAGTGATCCAGTGTTTGAATACTCTGGCTGTTGTAACAACACCTTTAATAGGCAAAGTTGATTCTGCACAACCACGTTTTACAGCTAAAATAAAGATGTCAGGCCACATATAAGCCAAAAACAACTGCAGCACACTATGGATCCGACCCTCTCATGCTATTTCCAATACATATCATGCCAAGAGATGTGCACCAAATGCTTTATCATAACTGTTGTTCCCAAGCTTCATCCTGCATCTTTTTTTTTTTGTTCTGACATGCCAGTGTGTCTTCAACTGAATAAATACACTATTAGTACAGTGGGATGAAGTGGATGAAATCTTCCGACAGATGCATTGCATCAGAAAGAAAATATCCTGTGAAGGCCTCTTGCTCATCCAAGTGGTACATTCTGCAGATAGGAGCAGCACATGCGTAGACACTTTATAAAAAGCCTCCTCTTTGAGCATATCGACCATTTCTTCAAATAGAGTGCTACCAGTGTTTGAATACTCTGGCTGTTGCTAAGAGCACCTTAAATGGCTGTAGGTTGATTCTGCACAACCACTGCTCACAACTACAGTAAACATATAATGAAGCCAAAAAAGACTGCCCTCCTGCAAGTGCCAGACCATCTTGTTCAATTTCCAATACACATCATCCACATCATCCCAGGAGACTCGCACTACATGATTTATCATGATTGATGTTCCCAAGCTTTCAGATTAAACAGTAGAAGGGCCACGTCTTAGTGTTTTCAGGAACAATGTTAGACATATTCAAATATCCAACTGGTGAAGAAAATATAAAAAAACAAAAATGACAACTCTAAAAAGACAATGCCACAAAAAATGAAGCCACCTATCTAGAATGTCTAATAACTCTTCAAATAGAGTGTGCCAAAGCTGCAGATGTTTGTAAACTATATGTGTTACTAGCAGCGCCTTCAATAGGTGGAGGTTGATTTTGCACAACTACTGCTCACAGGTACAGTAAAAATATAAGACCACATATAAGTCAAATAAGACTGCAACGCAGCAGGGGCCAGACCATCTTGTGCAATTTCCAATACGCATCATCCACATCATTCAAATGGCTTATCATGATTAATGTCCCCAGGCTTTGAGACAGAACATTTGAAGTCCCACGGCATAGAGTTGTGCTGCGGAATGTGTAAAGTATCTCCTCTGCCTCTTTTAGGAAAAAGTGTTTTTTAACTTTAAAGAAGCACCACATCATCAAATATCCTACTGGTGAAGAAAATATAAAATAACACAAATGACAACTGTAAAAAGACAATACCACAACAAAATGAAGCCACCTCTCTAGACTTTCTAATAACTCTTCAAATAGAGTGCTCCAATACTGCAGATGGTTGAAAACTATAGCTCTTTGCAAGCAGCACCTTTAATGGGTGAGGTTGTTTCAGCACATCCACCGCTCACAGATACACTAAAGATATAAAACCACATATAAACCAAACTAGGCATGGTCCAGACCATTTCATGCAATTTCCAATATACATTATCCACATCACCCCAGGGAAAACAAATGCAGCAAATCATTTATCATAATTGATGTTCTCAAACTTTCTAATTGAAAATTACAAGAGGCATGTCTTACTGTTTCCTGCAACACTGGTACACATGTTCAAATTATCAACTGGTGAGCAACACATAAAATAACAAACAGTACAACTCTTAACAAGACTATCCCACAAAAAATTAATCTTCCTCTCTCAACCTCTGTAGCATTTCTACTGAGTCTTCAAATAGAGTGTTCCATTGCTGCCAGTGTTTGAAAACTCTGGCTTTTCCTAGCAGCACCTTTAATGGGTGGAGGTTGATTATGCACAACCACCGCTCGCAGCTACAATGAACATGTAAGACCACATACAAGCCAAGAAAGACTGCACCCCATCTGAGCCAGACCATCTCTTCTAATTTCCAATATGCATCATTCACATCATCACAGGAAACTCACACCAAATGATGTATCATAATTGAGGTTCGCAAGCTTCATATCCCATTGCATGGCATACATGTTCTTTTTTTCTTTTTTCAGTTGTGAAATGCCAGAGTTACTTCAACCGAATGAAGACACTATTAGTACCCCTTGACGAAGTGGATGAAAACTTCAAACAGATGCATTGCATCAGAAAGAAAAAATCCTGGGAAGGTTTCTTGCTATGATATGATATTTTATTTTTATCACACTCATATACAAGTTTTTCATCTTATCGAAGTGCTATTACTGGAGATAGGAGCACCACATCTGTAAACACTTCATGAAAACTGTCCTCTCTGAATCACTCTAGCTTTCTAATAATTCCTCAAAAAGAGTGTTCCACTGCTACGGGTGCTTAAAAACTCTAGCTGTTGCTGACAGCACCTTAAATGGGTGGAGGTTGGTTCTGCACAACCACTGCTCAAAGATACAGTAAAGATGTAACGCTACATATAAGCCAACAAAGGCTGCAGCCCACTATGGACCAGGCTATCTTGTCCAATTTCCAATACACATCATCTATATCATCCCAGGAGATTTGCACCAGATGATATATCAAAATTCATGTTTGCAATGTTTGTGACAGAATATTAAAAAAGCCACACCTTCATGTTTTCTAACTCAATGTGATTTTTACTGTCCATAATTTCTCTTAAATGATCAATATCCTTTTTAATTGAAAGTACTTTTTTCCAACATAAATTGTCGTTTTAATTGTTTTCATTAATCCAGGATTGTTTTTGTGAGTAGTTGTTGTAGTGCTTCCTCTTTGATTCTTCCTCATACTACAATAACTTCACCTGTTTGAAAATATTTCAAATATTTATAAACAATTGAAGATATAATACACTTTAAAAGTAATTGTGTTGGTTAACACAATTATTTAAAGTAGGCAATCTATATGTGTTGGTGGCTTATATTTCTTCCTCATAATGCTGCATGTGGTGAATTCTTTTTGTTTCTTTTTTTTGTTCAACAACTTTTTTTGTATTTATTTCATCTGTAGGATAATTATCCTCCAGCCATTGCATGCCGTTTCATGCATTAGTGTGGTAAATACAAATACAACTTGTCACTTCAAATATTGGAATTAGAAATAGAAAACAGTACATGAGAAATAGCAACCATTCTAAGAGTGAACACACTTTCTAGCTCATTCTATGGCAGAAACCTTTCTGATTTGAAAAATATCGTTCTCTCTTCTGAGCAAATAAAGATACCATTGCTAGTCCAATGTAATGGAACACAACCTAACAACTATAAACCCACAGCCAGGGTGATGTTCCTGTGTCACATAGTGCCCCATGTTGTCACTTCAACATTGGAATTAGAAATAGAAAAAGAGTACATGACAACAGCTAATTGAATATTTATATGAACTTTCTGATTCATTGTTCATTGTCTAAGCCGTGGGTAGCTACCAATAGCATGTCAAGTACGTCAGATGCTGTTGAATTTTTATTACTAAAAAAAATATTTTTGAGTGATGTTTAAATATGCCAATACAACTGTATATTATATTATATCATTCTGTTAAGACTTTTTCTAGATACTACATATTTATTACATGAGGGTGATGTGTCATTTTAGGAGACTGCTATTTTTAGGGTTCATGTATTCTTGGATTAGATATTTCAAACATGCAGTCTGTTTTTTGAAAGAGAGGATTTTTATGCCACAAGCATTTTTTATTTAATGGTGCTCATGCATTTTCCAATACGCATCATCTACATCATTTCACCAAACTTCACAATATCATTTATCATAGTTAATGTTCCCAAGCTTTAAAGCAGGACATTCGAAGGGCCACATCTTAGTGTTTTCTCCCACATTGTACACTCGACATCCTCTGCCTCCATTTTAAGGCACTATTTGTTCACCTTAAATATCTCCAACTGTCTACACACATTTTCATTCTTATGACATCCTACTACTGTTCATGGATTGGGGACCCAGATGGTATTATCATCGCTTCTGCTTCTGCTAATTTCATGAATAGACCTGTTGTCAAATGGCACAGCAAGCAGTTCTCAACAAATAAAAAAAACAAAAATGCCCACCCTTTCCATAACAACCATTCAAATAATTATACAAAAATAAACAAACAGACATTAAGTGCTCATTTGAGACATAATCATCCTGTATTAAATACAACCATTCAAAGAGTGCACACACTTTCTATCTCATTCCATGGCAAAAATCTTTCTCAGTTGCAAATTCCTGTCTGTCTTCCATGCAAATAAAGACACTATTACTACTCCACTCTAATGGACACAATCCTAACAACAATAAACCCACAGCCGGGGGTGGGGTGGGGGGCATTCCTGCGTCACTCAGTGCCCCAGCTTGTCACTTCAAAATTGAAATTAGAAATAGAAAAACAGTACTTTAGAACAGACAATCGAATATTTATATTAACTATCTGATATATTGTTCATTGTCTATGTCATGGGCAGCTACCAATAGCATGTCAAGTACATCAGATGCTGTTGAATTTTTGAACCAGAGAATGTATTTTTTGAGTGATATTTATATATGCTAATAAAACAGTAGAGTATATTATATTATTCCATTAATACTTTTTCTACATAATACATATTTATTACATAAGAATGATGCGTAGTTTTAGGAGATTGTGCTATTTTTAGGGTACATTTATTCTTGGATTAAATATTTCAAACAAGCAGTCCATTTTTGAAAGAGGATTTGTATTGTTCAGAACACGTACACATTAGCACACGGAAATACTGGAACATCTGAAGTAGACACTATTGTCAAAGTCAACGGTTCATTATCTATTGGTGTACTTCTCACTGGGGGAATCTCCTACTCGAAATGTTTCCATACCCATAAAACATGAGCTCCAAGCATTTTATTATTTGTAGTGCTCATGCAATTTCCAATACGGATCATACACATAATTTCAGGAAATGTTCACCACATAATTTATCATAATTAATGTTCCCAAGCTTTAAAAGAGAACATTAGAAGGGGAACTCTTCACATATATGAAAGGACTATAAAGCACCTTTAAGAAATACATTTTTTGGAACACATACTTATATCTGTTGTTATAAGCAGCGCATGCTGGTGATGGAAATCATCATTCAATTGCGTACAGCATAAGACTCCACCATGATCCCAGCCTAACAAAGCAACCCCTATTATTCACTGTATCTACCTTGCATACTAATTAAGTGTGCACCATACCATAATAATATAACCAATGGCCAGTGACCATTGCTTGCAGCCATGGAAAGTCTCCAAATCCATTAACCATAGGCATCAGCCATGCTGCATTCCCTAATAAGCAAATCATAGTACACATTTGCATTTGCTGAGGTCCAGGCCCAAAACCCAGACACCAAATGTATATGACTCATTTTCAAACTTACATTCTTACACTTTAGAAAAATAAAACAGAACACATATTACCAAAACCATGCCTGCAGGTCCATGCTAATACTCATCACACAAGTTTGTTGTAATCTAGTCCACCAATTCAGGCTGTAACCACACCAAAATATGTTTTCCCATTCAAACCTACGGCTTCGGCCATGCTGCATGCCCCAATAAGCAAATTACAGTACACATGTCTCCTTGCTGACAGCCAGGCCAACTGCACATGTCACCAAAGTTATATCACTGTATCAGTACTTACTAGTTATACTTTCATATTTGCTGCAATCCCATCCAGCAATTCAACCTGTACTCACAAGCACATTTATTTTTCCCTTTCAAACCTATCCCAATTTCAAAAAAGCATACCTCCTCGTGGCCATGGCCATTAGCCAGATTGTCTGAGTCATGACCTTATACCATGACCCGGACAAACTGATCACTGCCCATGGCCACAGGCCATGCCTCAGTCACCGAAGGTATATCACTATTTCTTGTACCTACATTATGACACTTGTCAAAAAATAAAACACAGGCACATGCTTTCAAGTCCTAGCCAATGCCCCTTACACGACTTTGCTGGAAATCGCCCAGGTTTTATTTTTTTCAAAAGTGTCAGAATGTACGTATATACAATAGTCCTATCACTCAGCCCCCACTTGACAAAATCAAATTCAGACTTTGCACAAACATTTTTTATCAGGGCTATAATCTTTATGAAAACCTTTGCCAACATTCGTCAAATGGCAACAAAGTTATAAGCCATCTAAAAATGTTGAGACGCTCCTCTAATTTTGCCCCCTCTTGAAAATCTCACTAAGCTTTGCAAAAACATGTATATCTAGATCTAAAATCTTTTTGCAAACCTTTATGAATATTTATCAAATGGTAGAACATTTATAAGCCTTCACAATATTTTGGGACCCCACCTCTAATAAGGTTACCTCTTGATAGAACAGCACCATACTTCGGAAGACCATTCGGAATCAGGTCTAGAATGGAATTCCAAAATTTCATGCAGTTTCATTGAGTAGTGCCAAAGTTATAAGACATCCAAAAACTGCTTTTCACCAACAAATAACTCCAAAAACTGGCTTCAAAAAACCTACCAGCTTCCTCCACTCCTCCACTCCTCTAGTCTCATATGATCCCCCAAAACACTGAATGCATATAATATGACACCCTGCCTTGACACATTTTCGGAAAGCCGCGGTTCCTGCACGACCACAAACACACGACGTTCACTTGCTCAAATATAGCCGTAGCTGCAACGGGGACGATGTAGGTCTACCCATGAATAGCAATGCTACACGCTGGGTGGCTGTTGGATATCCGCGAATAACAGCACCATTAACCAATTAGAAAGTACAACATACACACATCATACATACCCTGCCAATACAAACTACTAGAAATTCAAAAGGAAATCCTGGCGCAAGCAGGCGCAAGGTGGCGCAAGAGTGAGAAACCCAGCGCACGCACACGCGTGCGATTCAAGGAAGACGCTGCGCGTGTTTCCCGCTGTCCGTGCGCCAAATCCTGCCATGGCGCACGCGGGCACACACGGCGTGCGCTACGTGCACAGCAAAAGCGCACATAGCGCGGCGCACACAACCAAAGTGTGCGGAACAGTGGGCGTAACGCGCGGAATGGGGAATAACCCGTGAAAAAGGAGGCGTAACTGGGGAAGTACTGCAGGGAACTACACGGAACGCCCACACGCACGCGAACAACCCGTATTCATGGATTCGAATACGGGAAACCCGTACACGGCAAAAGACGCACACAGGCGTCAACGCGTCCGCCACACGAAGGCAGGCGGAAGCGTTCCCGCGCACAGTATAAAAGTGCGCGCAAACAACAAACACGTATATACAGCTACGATGAATGCCCCATTTGTCGCAGCACTGATTGTGGGACACCGCAGGAGGAGGAGAATAGCCAGGGCACGCATTTCCGCACCACGGACAAGCCTTTTTGGGATGCCTGACGACCAGGTCTACAGCAGGTATAGGTTTCCACCCCATATCATCCTAGACCTGGTCAGGGATTAGGAAGATGACCTTACATCTCACACCCTTTGCTCCCAAGCATTGAGCCCCTTGGAGAAGGTGCTCAATGTACTGCATTTTTTGGCCACTGGGTCATTTCAGCGGACTACTGCCCTAGTGGGGGGGGTCTCACAGGCCATGCAGTCACACTGCCTACACCAGGTACTGGCAATCATGACAGCGCGCCCCTCAGTACGCAGGCACATATACATGCCCAGAACACCCGCAGAAAGGCAGGCCGTTGTCCTGGATTTTTTCAGGGTGGCACACTTCCCCAAAGTGCTTGGTGCCATAGATTGCACCCATGTGGCCCTACGTCCACCTAGGGCCACTGAGCACATCTACCGAAACCGCAAGCACTGGCATTCCATCAATGTACAGGTGGTATGCGATGCAAAGGGAATCATCACCTCTGTCTATGCAAACTACCCTGGCTCCACCCATGACAGTTTCATATAGAGAATGTCCGCCCTGAGCCGGGCCCTGGAAGCTTGGCAGCATGGTGACACATGGCTCCTAGGTGAGAACAAATGCCCGTGCACATGCATGCATGTCACACACACACAAATACACAAACCCCAATAATCACAACCATTTACACCTCCCCAGGGGACAGTGCCTACCCTCTGAGCAACCACATGATGACGCCAATCCGGAACCCCACCACACCACCCCAGGTAAAATACAACGCCGCCCATATTGCAACCAGGGCATTAATTGAGCGCACATTCGGAGTGCTCAAGTCACGTTTCCGCTCCCTTGACCGCTCTGGCGGGCAGCTACTCTATGCACCCCCAGTAGTGTGCAGGATCATTGTGGCAGCATGTGTCCTGCACATTGTTGCAACACGGCAGGGCGTACCGGTGGACATGGCGGCGCCCCCACATCCTCAACCACAGGCACAGGTGCTGCCCATGGGAGGGGACGGGGCACGTGGCGAGGAAGCCCGGACCCAGCTTGTGGCCACATTTTTCACCTAAACTCCCACCCCTGCAGAGTGCACACAGGCCTGGCACATACCAGGTGACAATCGATGATGACAAAGAGACAGTCAACTGTCACAACCCTACCACCCTGAGATAGTTGCCATGGAAGTGCCACATTGTCTGCATCCCTAGCTACTTAAACACAAGCTATCCTGTGTGACCAAAAGGCACACATATGACATGACATGATATGGCATTTGTAACGTGCCTATACACAAGTATTTCAAGGTGCGATGAGGCAGGGAGGGGGGAACGAGGGAAGACAGACAACAATACTACTAGGCCAGGTGTCATTTAGATTGTGCAAGTGCAGGGGTAGGGGGAAGGGAAAACTGCAAGGGGAAGGGGAGGGGGGAGTGCAGTACAGGGTAAGTAGACTAAAAAACAAATAAATAGGCCAGCTGGTGGCAACTGCAAAGGTAAGTGCAGACAAGTGCTGGGAAGGGGGGGCTATAGGGATAGAGAGACAGTCCCGCATTGCAGGGGTTGCCAGGGAGGCAGTGCAAGTGGAGAGTTGCAGGGCCAGGGACCGAGGTCGGTGAGAGTGGCCCAGTTGCAGATCCAGTGCAGTTCCAGTGAAGGATTTTGCAAGGGAGAGGCAGAGAGAAAGCAGAAGCAAAGATGAAGGTCTTGAGGTGCTTCCGGAACCGCAGATGGTTCTCCTCAAGTTCCAGTGAGGCAGGAAGGCTGTTCCAGAGGGAGGCCCCTGCTGCCGAGAGAGAACTACCCCCAGCTAGTTGCTTTGAGAAGCGGATGACCCTGACATGCAAGGTGTGAATCACACACACCTGCAAAACAGGCCATGGCCATCACTGTTATTTCACTCACACCCTCCCAAACCACAACATGACATGGCAAGCAATACCCATACACCAACACAGTAACAATAAGGTACACATTGCCATGTCAAAAATGTACAGTGGCATCAGACTGACCAACAACCTCCGGCCCAAAATAAGTCATTTCCAAATGCATTACAAGAGTTGTAGACGTAACATAACAATGAATGCCTGTCTACATGCACATTGTGCATTGCAAAATCAACACTGCAGCTTATGTGTGCTGTGTCCAACTCCTGCAACACACTGCTCAGCGCACAGCACAGTGAACAGCCATTGTGTGTGATGCACACCCTGAGCATCACATCTAAGCCACAGACCACATCAAAAAGCAAATTAGGCATGTACAGGATCTATAGTTGGTCACAGAACATGTGCTGCAGGGACATAGTGGGCACCTGAAGGCAAACAGTGTACACGTGGATATGCAAGGGTGGTTGTACATGTAGTGCATCATAGTGCAAGTGTGTGGGTCAGTAAGGACATGCACTCAACATATGCATGAGCAATCAAGTGACCATCAGTGCCCTCTACACATCACATGTGAACATTCACCATGTGTACACCCCAGCATGTCAAACCACAACTATCCCCTCACACCTGAAAGGTAAACACAACACATGAACAGGCATTGATCAGCAGAACACAACATGTACATAGGATACCACCATTACAATGTCAGGGATCCCATCACACTGCAGGGCAAGGAAACTATCAACAACAACCCCCCCTCCCTCACAAATGACCATGACCCACTGAACAACTGCACCTGGGTCATGGAGCCTTCAACCCTCAATTTCACCTGGCCACAGGATCACGCTTCCCCTTCATCACCATCTCCCACCTTGTGTTTAAAAAGGTGCCTGCACCCTCAGAGTCCACCCTCATTTGCAAAATCACAAAACCCAAGCCAGAAAAACGAACCAGAACACCCTCCAGTAGATGACTTGTCGTAGCAGTACCTCACAAAGGCCAAGTACTACCACAAAGATGTAACAACCAAGGTAGCACAGTAAAACAATGTCACAACAGGATGTGAACCATGTGTGGTACATAACATAGAATGATGCACCATGAACGGATGTGTACTGTCACAGGTCCCGTGTACAGGCGCAGGAGTGTCAAGAAACAACCACCCCCACCGTGTCCCGGGTGCCTGCAAGGTCAAACTCACACAGGCCTCTGAGACCTTGGTGGGGAAGGAGGGTCAGGGATATGCAGTCGGGACAGGTGTTGGCACACTGGATAACTGGAATGAGTGGCAGGAGAGGGGAGGAGGAATGACACATGAAAGTAGGGAATGCACGAAAATGTACTACCTGCATGAACACATACACAATCCGAACAAACTAGGACATCATTGTCATGGCCTTCTGTAGTCCAGGCTTAGGAGTGGCATGAACCAACCACCCCCTCTAGGGTTTTGGCGCCTGCAAGTTTGGGGCTTACACAGGCATCCGCAACCCCAGCGGGGAAAGAGGGTTAGGGAACGTTGCTTGGATAGGTATGGGAAGCAGGAACACCGGATAGAGGGTACAGGGTTTAAAATTGGATAGGACTCCGGGTGAATAAGGGGAAAAAAACATACCAAATTGAATTACACATTCATCCATGCATTAGTGCACCCCCCAGCAAGCCTATTCAGAGCATTTTGAAAGATAAACAACAAGACACTTAGCTCTGGTTTTGAGTGCTGGCCTCCTGCCTGCGCACTCTCAGGTCCGGTTACAGGAGCACTGCAATGCTGCAAAGAGAGCCACAGTCAATAATCTGTACGTGCCCATTACACAAAAACATACCACCAAACATGCCCCATAGCAACAAACTACTCTACAAACAGACAATCGGGTGTAGATGCTTTGTACCCATATATAACATTACCCCTGTGATGGGTCATACACAGTCAATGCAGTAAGTCAGCCGCCGGTGGGTGCGTGGCAAATGGAACACCAATGTGTCAGAATTCACACAACATGCAATGTTCCCTGGGTAAGCAGACAGACCCATATAGCAAGGTATGACTTCAGAACAAGTCGTGTTCCACCATGACCGAAACAAAGTTGGCAGTGCATGTGTCAAAATGTACATGGAAATGAAATGCACTGCACCCAAGTATGTCTCTTGCTGTATGTCCCTGTGAGCTGCCCCTTTCCATGTCTTGGAAGGCTACATGGTTGATACAAGTGCCTCAATGGACCTTGGTGTACCAGAGGGTATGTGCCACTGCCCCTGTAGGTGTCCCAGACAACCTTACAATCAACAACCATCAGTCCACCAACACATCTGAGCTGCATTGTTTGCTTCAACACCAATATTCGTCCAAGCACACCCTCAGTGCTGTGACTAAGCCTGCATGTGCAACTCGCCTGGTGCAAGCTTTGCTGTGTTGTGGCCTCCCTGTGCTGCTTACCTTGCCTGGAGTTCCTTGGAACACGTCAGCAGTTCTAGGATGTAGGTCTGCAATCCCTGTGCCTCTGCTTGTGCACACATGTGCATGTGGGCACCAACAAATGTGTCCAGAATTCAGATGTCCACTGGGCCATGTCTGCTGGCAAAGGTGCTCTGGAGGCTCATCCACCTGCAGAAAGGGCATGGAACACATGATTAATGCTTTAAAGTCATCTGTGTGTGTCTCTTCAGGCATCTCATTACTGGACCATGTAAGAGACTTACATCAGAAATCACACCATCAGTCCGTCTTTTACATCCAAAGTGTGGAACACACTATCTACGGCATGAATTGCAACAAGCACGTGTACAGTAAAGATAAGAAACATACTACACAATGCATAGCAATGAATGTACAAATTAATCATGAAACACCCCATCTAGCAAAAGCTGAACAGTGGACAATAACACTGCAATCATCCCCACTAGGGGTGTCAACACAAGTCACACAGCACCAGACATGCCACAGATATGACAGTCCAAAGCCCTTGTGTAATAGGTTGTCACACCGAACCATCCTTGCGAGCCCATGGATAACGGAGGCAGGAGTGGCATATGTGAGTCAAGGACCCCAAGCAGCAAACACATACACAAGACAAGCCTGAAGGGCCCAGCTGGAACAGACAGTGGATGCCTTCAAAAGCCACAAAGCACCGCACCGTCACATGAAAGCACAATAGACAAGCAATTTTAAACTCCATTAACTAATTACACTAACTATGGAAAACCTAAATTACTTAAGTAAACTAACTATCAAACAGAAACTTAACTAACTAAACTAAAAGAAAAATAAGAAATGGCCATATATGACCCAGGGGGGAGGGGAGGCACCCAGGAGGGGGGAGGTACAGGGTGCTGCTCAACACCCACATGCGATGATGCTGAGCCAAAAAAAAAAACCTCCATGGGCTCAACGCCTGCACAGCCCGACCTATGTGGGAGATAGATGGTCGTCTGAGTCTGGCTCATCCTGGAAAGGAGGATGTGGCACAGTAGCCTGGCCATGCCTAGCCGTAGCTTGCCCCTCGTCGGCAGCAAGTCTGCCGGATGGGTGAGCCTGGTTCTGTGTGGCGATGTGACGTAGGTCTGCATGCAGAACCTCACGTGATACACGTTCTTCCTCTTGCAAGGTAGCACGTGTAACACGGAGTTCCTCCTGCAAGGCCTGGCTGGACAAACGCTGCACCTCCCGGCAAGCCTGTAGCTCAGCCGAGATGGTAAGCTCAAGCTGTGCAAACCTCTCCTCTGCCCGCTGCCTCTGGGACATCATAAGGACACCCAGAGTGGATTTGAGGGAAGCATACTCCTCCCTCAGGGCATCCATGTGCGCCTCTGCGTGAGCAGCAATTGCTTGACGCAGAGACGACATTTCAGCCTGGCATGCCCTGTCTGAGGCCGCCATGCCCAGCCTGAGCGAGCGGGCCATGGACCGTGCCGCCTGCTGCTGGAGAAGCACCTGCCTAGCAGGGGGAGCATAGATCGGGCCACACGCTCCATGCTCTCAGCGATGTTCTCCATTGCTGCCCCCTGCCGTTCTGAATTGGCAGTCATGTCTTGCTCCCACTCAGTATACTGCGGTTGCGCGCGGCGACCGCGTTGCCGGGCTTGACCCCTGCGATACCCAAGGACTGGGTTTCCTCGCTGTGTTGGCACCGCCCGCGCCTGCACTACTACATGCCCCCGTCGACGTGATGTCCCAGGCACATCAGTGACTGGTGTGGAGGGTGACCCTGCGTCCCGATCCACCATGGGCGGAGGAACCAAGACTGTCTGATCCCTCAGTGCAGGTGTCGCAGAATCACTCACCCCTGACACATGGACTTGATGCTCATCCAACTCAACATGGACGTCAGAGTCGTCATCAAGGCTGGACTCATAGGCAGCCAGAGACAAGATGGACTGTAGCACTTGGGGGTTTTCGTGGCCTACCACCCCACGACCCCCACTGTGTGCCGGGTTGATGTAGTGGTAACAACCCTGTGTCTGGCATGACAACACCATCCTCCGCCTCCATTGCATCATCACCTGAAAAATAGAGAGAAAAAGGTCACTACACGTGTCAGAAGCACACAACACACACACACACCGACAACAAACGCATCAGGCAGACATGTGACACACAACATATAACCTGGCATGCATGCTGGGTCAACTTTGAATTGCTTCTGTGATCAGACCTGTTGAAATGTGGCAGTTTCCATGGAAGTGGGTCTATGCAATGCAGAAAATGTGTACGCCACTCACTACGTACATGTACAAAGACTCCATGGTGTGTGCCAGGAAATGTGAAGGCAGTGCAAGGTCAAATTCAGGCATCACATGCATTGTGCATTCAATGTGTACCATATCTAGAAGCCAAGCACCCCTCCACCCCAGTACAAAAGCAGGGATACCTAGCATGGTATCAAAAGGCTGACCATACACCTGTGTATTGACAGGCAGTGTTGACTGGCATCAACAGTTTAATGTGATTCAAGTGACAACACTGCAAATGATGATGGGACAGTAAGCAGGACACATGATGAAAACTCTGGAGGCCGCCCACGTGTGAAGAAGACACAACAACAGTTGGACAGAGTCATTGGCCAGTGAACAGGCTGAGGCCTGTGAGCCACACAGATTGTCAGACCCTAAACATGTGTGCAACGCAGTACTGAGCCACTGTTGACTTGTGAAGGCTGATGAGATGCCATGCAATGTATGTCACCCAGGACTTGTATTACAGTGATCATCCAGTCAAGGACACAAAGGGGCATGCGTGCAATGCACATGGAGCATGAATTGGCACTCATGTCCCTGCGGGACATCTGACCTATGCACAGTACAAGTGAGATACCCTGCATCAAGTACTAAGGCTGTACCACAGGGCATATGTCTGGCAGATTCTATGCTGGAAGTTAGCATCTACACAGGACGCATGAACAGGAAAGTACACATTGGCAAGATTGAAGCAGACCAGTGCAAAGGTGGAACTGGGGTGCAGAGTGGTGGAGGAGGGGCAAGGGAGCATGCCTACATGGAGTCCCCGCATGCAGGCAGAGGAGACATGCATAACAGAAGCACTGCATTACTTACACATCAGAACCATGTACACGTCACATGTAGTGGCAATCATGCACAACACATCCCACAAGTGAAACACACACGTCCTCAACAAACACGCATCAACACTCACTGGACTGGGCATCAAAGTCCAGCATCCTTCGACCAAGTTCAGGTGGTATGAACTCCGCAACAAGTGCCTTATGTGGAGTGAGCTCTTCCTCCTCTGGTGCAGGCCCACCGCCAGTCACCAGAGTCAAGTTGTAATTAGAGGCACGCTTAGCCTTAGTGCTGCGTTTGATGTCTTTCCAACGCTTTTTGCACACTTCCGCTGTGCGCACCTCATGGCCGAATGAACTGACATGTTCCGCAACATGCTTCCAGTGGGTGTCATGTTGGGCAGCTGTAGTCTGACTATTGGCACCCACTAGCATGTCACGGCTGTGACCCCACACGCAGCCCATGAGGAAGTCCAGTTCCTGCTTGCAGAAAGGCTTCTTCCTCGCCGTGCAGGAGGTCGTGGCTGTGTGTGGGGTCCCAGCCTGTGCTGCAGGTGCAACCTTCCTCCTCTTGGACTGTGGCGCAGACCCTGGCTGGCTAATGCCGCCCTGACCAGTATGGCCAGTGGGTTCGGTGGATTGAGCCAAGGGAGTGGCAGGTGGAGGGACAACCAAAGGCCTGACTTGTGTCAGTGGCATCTGGGTGCCCTCTAATGGACCCTGCGCAGCAACATCAGCTGTGGCAGACTCACAACCGGGGTGTTGTTGGGTGCATCTGCCCCTGCACTTGCCAACACCCGGCTGTTCAGGGCAGCAGATGACATAACTGCCCAGGGACACGTGTCTTGGTCTGAGCAGCCCGGCCTGCCCCTACGGTTTCCCTCCTGGCCTGTTGGAAATCTACCAAGGGCTCCTCAAGTGCCAACGCAGCCTGCGCTGGCAGACCCTGAGCCTGGGTGGCGGTGTCCACAGCTGCACCTGCAGCTACCACTACCCTTGGGCCCGTGGCAGTCGATGGAACGGACTGCCGGGTCACACGGGATCCAGTGCCAGATGCAGAAGCTGCATCCCCCGGAACCACAGGGGGTGGTGGCATGACTGCACCGTTACATGGAACAACACTGTGCTCAAGTGGCGTACCCCTGCCTCTTCCCCCTCTGTGGACACCCTGGACACCCTGGAGTCTCCCTACTCCCTGTTCACCACGGCCACGTCCCCGACCAAGCCCGCCACGAGGAGTACACCCAGCTGAGGCGCCCCTCACCTTTGGTGTCCTCCCAACCATGGCACAGATGTAGTAGTGCCGGCACAGATGGAGTAGTGCCAATGGGAGGTGTACACCACAATTGACCTGGGCAATTGGGGTGAAGGCGGTGGGAAGCAAGATGTTAACAGCCGCCCTGCACCTGCAAGGCTGTATGTGACCCCGGTGATGTAGTGACGGGTCACACAACGCTCAGGCACCCCAAAACTGCAGTACAACCGTGCACGCAACCCTGCAGCCTACGTGCGTGGATTCAACCTCCCGCAGTACGCGGTGGCACCCAGTAACAAGAATAACGGGTACGCGTGGGACACGCAGGCTACTATGACATCGAAAATGGATGCGATACACAGGGGCACCCGCAGTGGGAAAAATAGTGTGTGCGACTCACCGTCTGACTAGCGCGATGCAGAAAATCACGCGTAGCCAATACCCCCACCAAAAGAAGAGATACGTCCTTGATAGCTGTGAAATTGTGATGGCGCACGAAACAACAGGAAGCAGCAACACACGTTGGTCTCCAGGAAAGGCACGTACAGCAAACTGCTGACCCCGCTCACGTTTAACCCGTGCTGAGGGAAACACCCGCGTGCGTCACTTACACGCATGGGACCTTTCCTCGGATTACACGCGGACGTGCAGTTTTTCACGCGCGCTGAAACTCCCATGCACACCTGCGCGCATCATGTCACAGAGGCGCTTGCGTTTGAAGGGCCTTCTGTCCAATGAAATTGCGTATGCGTGCAGAAGCACTTACGCGCTAAGGGCCTTTCCTCGAATTACACGCTGACATGCAGAATTTTCACGTGCCAAATCACTCCGTATCAAGCTGGCCACGCGTAAGCATACGGAAGACCACGCTCCTGCCCAGAATGCCGAATTGCTGCCCCCCAGAGCCCCGAGCACGCTCCCACCTGCCATCTGCTGCTGCCTGACTGCCTGCTGCCCACGTGCCCTGCCATTTGCTGCCTGCACATCAGTCAGGGGTGCTGTTGCTGTGACCACCCCTGCTGGAACTGAAGACTCCCGACTGGGATTCCATCGCTCCACAGCCCAGCCCCAGGACCCAGTTGCCCACCCACTCCTGCCTCTGGGGTTGTGCTGTCGGGCACTGCAACATCTGGCACCACTGACAACCCCCTGCCAGACAGGCTGAGGGGCACCAGCTTCAGTGCCAGGGAAGTTAGTGTCCTGGTGGAGCAAGTCCTGGGGCAGTATGATGCCCTCTTCGGAAGTTCCCACGCCGACAAAGAAGGACGGACTCGGATCTGGACGAACATCGTGACTGCCATCAACATGGAGGGGGTGGCAGTCTGCGACTTCCAACATGTCAAGAAGCGCTGGGAGGAATTCAGGTCCTGGACCCTCAAGAAGGCCCGGCGCCTCTTGAAGGCAGCGGATGCTAAGGGGCGCCGGGGCCACTCGTCGGAAGATCAGATGAGGGTCCTGGAACGCATATCCCCAGCGCTCCACGTCCAGGTCCTTGAGAGGCAGACCCGTCTGGAGTCGAGCGGTAAGTGTACATGCATCCTGATTGTAAGCTGTGCGTGTGGTGATGTGCCAGTCGTGTGCAGGTTGCACATCTGTTTGTATGGGGCCGAGTATGGGTGGGGGTGTACAGGGCCGTGAGGCTAACACATGCGAGGGCTGTCATGTGTGAGACATGGATGGTGCTTGTGTGTGTAGGCTTGCATGCCAAATGCAGTTGTGTGGGCACACATGTTTGGATGAATGTGTATGTAAGTAGGCATGTTCGTGATGTCACACATATATGTTGTTTTCAGCTGCATATATCAGCACTGTGTACATGTGCATGTGTGTGTATTTGACAAGGGTGCAACAGTGATGCAACATGGATGCATCTAACAGCGGGATGTGGAAGCCTGACTGGCAGATGTGACATGGATGCTGATCTGAACACTGCGACAGCTGGCAGAGGTGTACACATGCATGCAAGTGTGGTGGTGTGTGTACATGTGTAGTGCACTCCCTGTGTTGCATGTGATGTCTGGCTCACCTTTGCCTGCTCATGCGTGTATGTGTCCATTGTACAGTGCCCTGATCCCTGTGTTTTATTTTTCCCTGTCTGCAGCGTCAACTGATGAAGAGGGCAGAGAAGGTGCTGTGGAGCACAGTGGCGGGATTCGCACCGCCAGCCGGAGACGCAAGGCCCGGCTCCCCTCCCAGGTTGTGATCTCGTCAGGGAGTGAGGAGTCCGGTGCCGCATCCCAGGCCACAGCTGCCGCGGAGAGGTTCAAGAGGTGGATGTTGGAGTTAGACTCCTCGGCAGCAGAAGGGGCAGCTGGGACCCCACAGGGCCCAACGGGGGAAGACGGCACGGAGTCATCCAGGTTGGTGGGGGGTTTGGTGGAGGAGGAGGTCGTGCAAGCAACAGAGACGCGGTCTGGAGGTGGGGATTCCACTGGTGCTAGTGGTGCAGTGCAGGACCAGGGACAGGAGGCAGCACAGGCCGCTGCGGAGGTGCCTGTGTGCAATCCTGTCCCTGATCCTGTCACTGCATCATCTTGCACCAGCAGGGATGCCTACGTCCACACCCGTTTCCAGGCCGGGGATGAGCTCATGACAACTGACCTTCCTCTGCCTGCGGACGTGGCTATCCGGGTCAGGGTTGAGCCTGTCCTGACTGGTGTGGCGTTGCGTCAACGGGCCATGCAAGGTGACCTGCAGTCTTTTCATGAGGAGACTGCACGTCATCTCGAATGGCTCGTTGACCGCGTCGGCCTACTGGGACAGGTCACCCAGGCCGGATTCCTCCGTTTGATGGGGCTTGCTACGACCCCCTCCTCAACTGGACCCCCTATGCGCCAGTCGTCCTCCATGCCACCTTCCCACCCATCAGTCACCTGGGTGCCCTGTGGAGCTGCCTCTGACGGTCCGGCCAGGCTGGTGGAGGAGGCATCCCTGCCACAGTCGGGAGTCGGACGTCCAGCAGGGGTGGCCACATCAACGACTGCACCCCAGCCAGCGGAGGATTTACAGGCATTAGGAGGCAGTGCACGGGCAGAGGCACAGCAGCAGCAGCAACGTGGTGGGAGCCATGATGGCTCGGGGCCTTCGACATTGGAGGGGCAGGTATCGGCCGTAGGGCAGGAGGACCCAGGACGGGATGTGTCTTCTGTGTGGCAGTGGTTGGGCCACACCATAGATGCGGAGCGGCAGCGGGCGGAAGAGGCACGACTCACGATGGTCAGGGCAGAGAACTCCATGCGGAGGGCCCTGAGGCGGGCTGAGTGCCTCGAGGCAATCCGCAGGGGGTTGGAGGTGGACACGTCGATGGGCCTGCGGACCCTCGGGGCCATGGAGGAGGACCGCCTCCGGGACATTGAGCAGGAGTTCGATGATGCCCTGGCCCGAGACATCCAAAAGTGAGCCATCGGACTAGCCCGCTGCCCTTGTAAATAGTTCTTTAGTTAGTGTTAGGTTTCCTTTGGTTTTGCATTTTTTTTTGGACCTTTTGGACAATGGGCCACATTTTTCTATATAGTTTTTTTTTATTAGGTAGTGTTATTAGATAGGTTTCATTTCTTCTGTTGGGATCATGGACCCTGGATTGTTTACCTGTATATAGTTGACTGTTGGATTTTCATTTTTTTTATGATTTACCCATGGAGCAATGGTTTTCGATTTTAATTTTCCATTGGATTTACTTTTGTGGACTGTGACTTTGGACACCTTTCCTTTGGATTATGATTTGTGGTTTTGCATTATTTCACGGACATGCTGGTTTTTATTTTTTTAAATTCCCATTTTTGTTTGTTTATTTTTGATTCAATTTATGTTGCTTTTAATACATATTTTTTGTTCAAACTTCAATGTGTAGTATCATCTCATTGGTTTCATGCATATCATGATATGGGTTTTGAGATTCACTGACACCCATTGGGTGTATGTGAGGGACATGTGTTCATTTCAAAACTTGCAATTGGGGTTCTATCATGTTATTGCCATTTCTAAGTGGGTTGATGCAATACTCGGGTGGGTGTTTGGCATTTGGGGGCTGACCATAAGGGCCAGGGATCTAGATTGTGATGACATGTTGGCTGGTGGAGGGTGCCCCACAGTGCTGGGGGGTGGGGGTGCAGGGGGACATGAGTTGGGGGCCTGGTGAAGGGTGCCCTGCACTGCTGAGGGGTGGGGGTGCCGGGGGACATGATTTGGACATGAATGGGGGCCTGCTGGCAGGTGCCCCACAGTGCTGGGGGGTGGGGTGCAGGGGGACATGAGTTGGGCATGAGTGGGTGCCTGCTGGCAGGTGCCCCACAGTGCTGGGGGTGGGGGTGCAGGGGGACATGAGTTGGGGGCCTGGTGGAGGGTGCCCTGCACTGCTGGGGGGTAGAGGTGCAGGGGGACATGAGTTGGACATGAGTGGGGCCTGCTGGCAGGTACCCCACAGTGCTGGGGGGTGGGGGTGCAGGGGGAAATGTGTGGGGACCTTGTGGAGGGTGCCCCACAGTGCTGGGGGGTGGGGGTGCAGGGGGACATGAGTTGGGGGCCTGGTGGAGGGTGCCCTGCACTGCTAGGGGGTGGGGGTGCAGGGGGACATGAGTTGGGGGCCTGGTGGAGGGTGCCCTGCACTGCTGGGGAGTGGGGGTGAAGGGGGACATGAGTTGGACATGTGTGGGGGCCTGCTGGCAGGTGCCCCACAGTGCTGGGGGTGGGGGTGCAGGGGGACATGAGTTGGGGGCCTGGTGGAGGATGCCCTGCACTGCTGGGGGGTGGGGGTGCAGGGGGACATGGGTTGGACATGAGTGGGGGCCTGCTGGCAGGTGCCCCACAGTGCTGGGGGGTGGGGGTGCAGGGGGACATGAGTTGGGGGCCCTGTGGAGGGTGCCCTGCACTGCTAGGGGGTGGGGGTGCAGGGGGACATGAGTTGGGGGCCTGGTGGAGGGTGCCCTGCACTGCTGGGGGGTGGGGGTGAAGGGGGACATGAGTTGGACATGTGTGGGGGCCTGCTGGCAGGTGCCCCACAGTGCTGGGGGGTGGGGGTGCAGGGGGACATGAGTTGGGGCCCTGGTGGAGGATGCCCTGCACTGCTGGGGGGTGGGGGTGCAGGGGGACATGGGTTGGACATGAGTGGGGGCCTGCTGGCAGGTGCCCCACAGTGCTGGGTGGTGGGGGTGCAGGGGGACATGTGTGGGGACCTGGTGGAGGGTGCCCTGCACTGCTGAGGGGTGGGGGTGCAGGGGGACATGAGTTGGACATGAGTGGGGGCCTCCTGGCAGGTGCCCCACAGTGCTGGGGGTGGAGGTGCAGGGGGACATGTGTGGGGGCCTGGTGGAGGGTGCCCCACAGTGCTGGGGGGGTGGGGGTGCAGGCGGACATGAGTTGGACATGAATTGGGGGCCTGGTGGAGGGTGCCCTGCACTGCTGGGGGGTGGGGGTGCAGGGGGACATGTGTGGGGGCCTGGTGGAGGGTGTCCCACAGTGCTGGGGGGTGGGGGTGCAGGGGGATGTTAGGGAGAATTCTCTGTTTAGGCTCAATTTCCTAACCTAGTGAGTCCCCCAGCAGCTTTGCTGGATTTCGGGAGTTTGTTTTTTTCCATCCTGCCAAGAGTGAGACTCTTTTCTCCCGCTCTTGGACATGTATGTGTGTAATTCCTTTGAATGTCAATGTGTTCTATGGGCTATGGGGTCTTTTACTCCATAGGGTCTCATATGTTTTTCTATGTGTGTTACACCGCACCCTATGTGCCGTAGCACTGGGGCGTCCTAGCGGACCCCCACCATAGACTCCATACCCGGGGACTGACTACTGTCTCCCCGGGCATGTAAAGTCACCATTGGCTTTACTAGACCTAAATTTACTAACAGAACTAGTACAAACCATCTTATTGTGGGCATACTAGTAGGGGTAATTCGATTACTCCTGGATCTGTTATTCGAGGGGGCACTGTCCGGTCCCCCCTCGTCGAGTTTTGGCTGGTGGCAGTGGAAACTACTTGTTATGTTCGACCCCGAACCTAACCCTATGGGATTCGTCCCATTGTTGGAGATTGATACTTTTCCTCGTTAATCTCTAACATACCACCGGTCTACTTATCTTAAATAAGTTATCGGATGGTATTTTCTGCCAGAACTCGGTTTTTAAAATGGTGTCTGTGTTCGTCTCTGTAACTCCTAAACCAAAGGTTGAGCCCTTTGTTTCACTTTTGGCGGGCCTCTGTACAAAGACCCTCCAAAGTGGTGGCATTCTGTCTTGGTTACCACAGAGGTGTGGGAGGGGATTTAGGCACCCTGGACCGAGTTGCCTTGCCAACTCCGGTCGCACTCTGGAGTGATTGGCCCAAGTGGTGAGCCTCCCCGCTCACCACTTAGCATGTGTTGATTGACAGTTAGGCTGAATGAATGGGGGTTTTCTGCATAAAAGCAGGACTTTTGGGACTGGATCTTCAGAAGTCGCCACAGAACCTAAGAATCCGACGAGGGTAACGATGAGCCGACCTGCAACGACGACACCTCTGGTGGAGCCCTGCTGAGCCGATTCACCACTTCCCGACGACAGAGGAGATCTCCCTGCCGGAGAGTCTCTTCCCCTGACTGGTGGGAACAACCAGTCCCCTTTGCTTTTTATTCGCCTCAGGACGCAGTGGTCGAATTGTCCGTGCAGCGCACCTCGGCAACCGGATAGCCACTACCCCTGTACCGCGACCAAAAGGTGGTGCCTTGTGACGGAGCACTCCACGGCTGGTCTCTTCCCTGGTGGTGCACCGGATTTCACTTTTCTTCGACGACGAGAACATCTCTACTCTTGGCAAAGACCCGACGTGCATCCACCACCAGGAACAACTGCCCCCGCTGGAGCTGCCCTCCACAACAAGGTACCGTGTCCGCCTGGCTTCCCTTTCGATCGGTTCGAGTGAGGTGTCTTAATCCTCTCCTTTCCGTTGGGTCACCCCAAGCTTTTCTCAATTGTTGTTCTGAACTGGTTCAATCTGCCGATAACAATTTGCTACCAAGACTTGAATGCATCTCCACTAGAGACTTTTTGGGACATACCGCCTTGCCTCTCTCCGAGTGGGCCTGGCCTCTGAACTTTATGCTCTATTGTGGTTCTTGCCTTCTTGCCTTGCATTTTACCCATGAAGTATTGAACTGCGTTGATTTCGTAACCTGCCTATCTTTTTCTCTCCCGTCCTAACTAATATTAGAGTGCCATCTAGGTTGAGGTATACACCTCTGTCTGTAAATAAGTGGTGCCGGTAGAACCTAGACTTGTCGAAATATTGCTAGGGGGATTGATCGTTTCTTCTTCGTAGAGTAATTGTGTTTGATTTGTTTGCCGTGAAAGTGCCGTAGTGTTTTTGATAGATGTTTCGTTATAAATAAATACCTTAATATCTTTACACTAAGCCTCATTGCGTGTTTGCTTGTCTTGCTGTGAAGAATTGCCCTATTTTGTATACTCCACATACTGCTCAACTCTTCCTGAGGGAAGTCTGACTGCTCAGCCACAGCTACCAAGTGAATCTGTGTGGTACAGACTGCTACCAAGTGGGTTCACCGCCAAACACCTGTAGTCCTAAATCTTTTGCAGTGGTCCCAGAGGGAACTGCACAGGTTTCCGCCTAACAGGGGACATGAGTTAGGGGCCTATTGGAGGGTGACATGCACTGCTGTGGGGTTGGGGGTGCAGGGGGACATGTGTGGGGGCCTGGTGGAGGGTGCCCCACAGTCATGGGGGGTGGGGGTGCAGGGGTACATGAGTTGGGGGCCTGGTCGAGGGTGCCCCACAGTGCGGGGGGTGGGGGTGCAGGGGGACATGAGTTGGACATGAGTGGGGGCCTGCTGGCAGGTGCCCCACAGTGCTGGGGGGTGGGGGTGCGGGGGGACATGAGTTGGACATGAGTGGGGGCCTGCTGGCAGGTGCCCCACAGTGCTGGGGGGTGGGGGTGCAGGGGGACATGAGTTGGACATGAGTGGGGGCCTGCTGGCAGCCCCACAGTGCTGTGGGGTGGGGTTGCAGGGGGACATGAGTTGGGGGCCTGGTGGAGGGTGCCCTGCACTGCTGGGGGCTTGGGATGCAGTGGGACATGAGTTGGACATGAGTGGGGGCCTGCTGGCAGGTGCCCCACAGTGCTAGGGGGTGGAGGTGCAGGGGACATGTGTGGGGGCCTGGTGGAGAGTGCCCCACAGTGCTGGGGGGTGGGGGTGCAGGGGGACATGAGTTGGACATGAGTTGGGGGCCAGGTTGAGGGTGCCCTGCACTGCTGGGGTGTGGGGGTGTACGAGGACATGTGTGGGGGCCTGGTGGAGGGTGCCCCACAGTGCTGGGTCGTGGGGGCGCAGGGGGACATGAGTTGGACATGAGTGGGGGCCTGCTGGCAGGTGCCCCACAGTGCTGGGGGGTGGGGTGCAGGGGGACATGAGTTGGGGGCCTGGTAGAGGGTACCCTGCACTGCTGGGGGGTGGGGGTGCAGGGGGACATGAGTTGGACATGAGTGGGGGCCTGCTGGCAGGTGCCCTACAGTGCTGGGGGTGGGGGTGCAGGGGGACATGAGTGGGGGCCTGGTGGAGGGTACCCCACAGTGCTGGGGGTGGGGGTGCAGGGGGACATGAGTTGGGGGCCTGGTGGAGGGTGCCCTGCACTGCTGGGGGTGGGGGTGTAGGGGGACATGAGTTGGGGACCTGGTGTAGGGTGCCCTGCATTGCTGGGGTGTGGGGGTGCAGGGGGACATGTGTGGGGGCCTGGTGGATGGTGCCCCACAGTGCTGGGGGGTGGGGGTGCAGGGGGACATGAGTTGGGGTGCAGGGTAGTCCCCCGTGGTGTGGGCTGCCTGCAGGGGCCGTGGAGGTTGTGGAGCAAACACCTGGGAGTACCCACATGGCCAATTCACGTGTAGTACTCCACGGAACCCCTGAAATACACCTGCTGATATCGCATGTGAAACTTCCTGCACAACCCAAAATACACGTACCCAGGAAATTCGCGTGTGGAACTTCCCGCGCAACCCTGAAATACACATACCCTGCTGAATTCAAGTGTGTAACTTTCCGCGCACCCGAAATACACGTACCCAGGACATTCGCGTGTGGAACTTCCAGCACACCCCTGATATACACGTACCTGAAGGAATCGCGTGTAGAACTTTCCGCGCACCCCTGAAATACACGTACTCTGCTGAATTCACGTGTGTAACTTCCCGCGCACCCCGAAATACACGTACCCAGGACATTCGCGTGTGGAACTTCCAGCGCACCCCTGATATACACGTACCCTGATGGAATCGCATGTAGAACTTTCGACGCACCCCTGAAATACACGTACCCTGCTGAATTCACGTGTGAAACTTCCCGCGCACCCCTGATGTACACGTACCCTGCTGAATTTGTGTGTGAAACTTCCCGCGCACCCCAGTAATACACGTACCACGCTCGCACAGGGCCAATCGTGTGTGAAACTTCCCACGCACCCCTGAAATACACGTACCCTGCTGAATTCACGTGTGTAACTTCCCGTACACCCCGAAATACACGTACCCAGCTGAAATAACGTGAGGAACTTCCTGCGCACCCCTGAAATACACGTACCCTGCTGAATTCACGTGAGGAACTTCCCCCGCACCCCAGTGATACACGTACCCCGCTTGCCGTGCTGGTACAGGGTTATCGCAGCCCTTTGCGCTGGATTGGGGATTTTGATGGCTTTTCCCTGCGCAAGGGGCGTTCTTGGGGGCGTAACTGGCACTGCTGCAGGGTCGCTGCGCCACTGTGCGCCACGGCTGGTTTTGGTGGCTGGAATCCATGAATACGCTGTGCGCGGAAACGTATTTTGGCGCATGCAGCTGGCGCAGGGATTCGCACGCGCACACTGTCCGCCAGCCGCGTGCGCCACTTGTGCGCTGAATTCTATGAATTACCCCCTAAATATTAACATGGACCTAGGTTTGAAAGATTTTACAATTAAATGGTTTGGATTGCAGGGAATGAGTTGGTTCCACGTTTTTCCAAAATGTTTAAGTCTGAGAAATGCAGGCACCCAGACATCATACTAATTCAATGCGTAGGCAATGATTTGGGGAATGTACGAGAGGTGTCCGTTATTTTAACGATGAAACAAGACATGGGAAAACTAATTGAACTATTTCCTCATATCGTATTTATCTTTTCCAATCTCACTCAGAGGCAAAAATGGAGATGGCAACCAGATTTAATGGTAAAGTTGAGAAATCCCAGGGAAATGTTAATAAAGCAGTTTCATCATTCATGACAGACCACAACCAATTATGGGTTGCGAACAACAACATACAGTTCTGCATGGGCAATTTCCATAGACATTACGGGGTACACCGAACCGATGAAGGAAATGCAGTGTTTCTTCATAATATCAAAACAGTTCTCTTAATTGCTGAAGTTCTACATTCAGTGTATCACAAAACAATTCTTTTAAGGACTACTTATCATATAAAAATACACAAATACAATTAATAATAACAAAAAACATATTTATTATACACGCAACTACAGTTCATTGACTTTTATCATAACCGTGGTTACGAAACGTCAGTTGACAAGGGACTGGTTTCAAGTTTTATACTACAATCCATCTTAAATGATCAATACAGAACAACACTACTCATGTACTTATAGAAAAATAGATAATAGTAAACTAGATAGGCAAACATTGCACATCCACACAACATAATACAAGTGAGAATACACAACCTAAAATACATTGTATGTCACATCTAAAACTAGACTACAATTGTTCCTTTTTATATTCATTGTGTTAAACTATTTTCTTTCATCTTTCTCCAAAGTCTCATATGCACAAAATTAAGAAATCACACATCCAACATAAAAAAAGACTCTCTAATACCTACATAATGGAACAGAGATGATATTGGGCTGTTTTTTAAGTGAAAAAAGTGCATATGGGTGCTGTTCGCTCTGTGTACATAATGGTAGTCTGTGGACCACGCCGTGAGCGAGTAGTTTGGAAAAGACATTTGGGGTTATTTGGTGGCTGAAAAAAGGTATAGAAATGTTAGGGGAGTGGAATGAAGGTTATATGGAGCTGTTTTTATAGGTGAAAAAAGGGTTTGGGAATATTGCCTAGTCCACAGCCTATTTCTATGTCCTCAGACTTAATTTTGGTTGCAGGTGGTTTAGGGTGAGTTTTATTATTTGATGGTGTATTGTGTGTCATTGCTATATGGTTAATTGTCTTTCGGTGGTTGTAGCCAGATGCCAGATTCTGGGGGCATGGCGATAAGCCATGCCCCCCAGGAATATGTCCACTGGCCACCACCACCACACCACAGTAGTAATATGTGGGTAATAATTATTGGTAATGTAGTAGGAGTAGTGCCAGAATCCCACAGTAGTAATATGTGCATAGTAATTATAGGTAATGTAGTGGGAGTACAAAGTGTTTGTAATATGGTGTAGAGATGTCATTGAACTGTGCATGGTACTTATAAATGTAGTACAATTAAGGATACTGCTTATAGAATATATATTTGATTATACTTGGTGTGGTTTCTCATTTCAATAGTGTTATGAAGCAGGATTCTCTGGTTTATATTCTGTGGGGGTGTTAAGGAGAATTCTCATAAATGTGGTAATTTCCCTTACCTTTTGAGACCCCCAGCAACTTTACTGGATTTCCAGGACTTTAATTTTTACATGGAAAGAGTGTGAGCCTTTTTTCCCACTCTTTTATGTATTTTGATGTGCGTTTTAATTTTGTGTTCTTTGGATATGGAGATTTAGACAACTCCATAAGAATCTTCTTTTCTTGTGTGTCACACAGCACCCTCAATGCAGTGGCAAAAGGATGTCTTTCAGACTTCCCAATTTTTAATTACCTTCTCTGGGACTGACTACTGTCTCCCAGTGAATGTAAAGTTAAATTGACTTTGCTAGTCTTTTTAAATTGCTAGACCCAGCACAACATGCCTTACAGCAGAGTGCTGAAGGGAATACCTGGTATTCCCTATGCTTAGAAAACTCATGTAGCCCTCAAAAGCTACCTTTCCTCTCAGAATGGCTGGTGGCAGTGATATTACAATGATTTTCCCGACTGCAACCCTTTTAAATGGTGCGAGTAGATAAAATCCACCTGAGCCATGTTTTTCAAGATGGCGTCTGAGCCCCCTCTGTACGTAAAACAGGTTCCGATCGACTTTTTTCACCATTTCTTCTTGGAAAGGTCTTTCTAGTGATTGGCCCTGCGTGCCAATCCAGGTTTGGTCCCTTTGTTTGTTTGCCTTTGGTGGGCGTCAGTACTACCTCTGGCGTCTGAGTGTCTGGGGTAGACAGGATGTGAGGGAGGTGCCAAAACTCCTTCTGCTTAGTCTACTAGGAGACCTGAATGCACTCTGGTGTGATTAGCTGTTGGGTGAGTGGCAGCCAAGCTGGAATTAATTGGAGAAAACTGTTTAAAAGCAGGTCTCTGGGACGTGGAAGGCAGAGTCGACCACTGGAATGAAAGAACCAAAGATGATCTTAAAGGAGACGACTGCTGCAACTCCTGGACCATTGGTTTGTCCGGTGAAGCCCTGCTGCAGGTCTGGATAGCCTGAAACTCCCTCGACATAGAAGCCCCTTCATGGACGACTTCTTCCCTTGAGCTGGTGGGAACAGCCAACTCACAAGCCACCTGACAAACATCTCCATATTGGTCAAATTTTCTTCAGAGTGCTGTTGAAAACTGGATAGCCAGTGAGAAGGATACCAGTTTGTGGACTTTAAGGCACTCACACCTTACACTGACATCTTGCCAAGCTTGTGGATCAGTCCCCATTCAATGCAGGAACCTCCTGAGGTCCTCCCTCTTGTCCCCACGACTGAGGCCCAGGAACAGCGGGATCTGCAGGAACTGCCACAAACAATTGCCTCAGCTACAGCTTTTCTTCATTACAAACGTACTGTGCGGTTGGGAAATCCTCTCTGCCGCAGTGAAAGTTTGTGAAACTTTCCCAACTTTGGAGTCTTGTTCACTCCTAATCTGACATATAACTCTTTTGCGTGCAAACTACTTCTAAGAACATTGGTAAAGACTTAACCGTTTACTACCAGAACTGTGCTATCCTATACAAGACACTGATCAATTGACTTTGTCCCAGGCCTATTGAATTGAGCTGCCTCTTGTAGTGAACTGAAACTATTTGCCCTGCCTAAGAAAATGTTTGCCTTTAATTCTTATAACTTGTGTCTTTTACTCCCTTTTAAAGTTACCGAAGTGCCATTTTGCTCTCACTTCTGGGTAGCCTAACTTGTTCAGAAACTTATTGGTTTGGTACTGGAGTGTATTATAGTGTGATATCGAGCTTCGTATTGCTAGTGGGATGTTTTTTAAATGACTGTGTGAATAAATTAATATTGCTTTGTAAGTGTTTGAACCACTGTGATTGCAATTGCTTTGTGTAACACCTTTTACTGCTCACATCGCTCTTGAGATAAGCTTGGCTGCTCAGCCCTGTTACCACAAAACTGTGTCGTACAGACCTACACCAAAGGTGAGATTGTGCTTACACCTTTAGTCTTAATTGTGTGTAGTGTTCCCAAAGGGCACTGCATGTAATTCTGTCTAATACTGGAGGCAAGTGGTGAGGATAAAGTATAGTTGTTACATTGAGAGTGCTGCTCTTACTGTTGTTCAAATAACCTTCACAATGCTAAGCACCACTAGAAAAACAATTGTTTTATAATGCCTGATATGGATAACTACAGACAGGAGGCCCTAGTCATTTTAACAGTTGATCAACTAAAGTAAATGTGTAAAACTAGGAACCCCACTGTTAAAGACAAAACGAATGAATTCATAGAAAGATTGTTGGAATTTCAAAGTCTGAGAAATAGGTCTGCCACACCTACTTCTGTGGAAAATGTGGAAACTGATGATGAGGATGATAATGCTTCAGAATCCAACTCAAATGTTATTTATGAGTTAGAAGAGGCAGAGGAGTCTCAAGATGTAGGCCCTACTGCACTTCTACCTGTTCTTAGGCCTCAACCTTTAGCCACAGGGACCCTACCAGGCCCAGTACTGAGTCCAGAGTTTGTCTCTCTTGAGAAGATGAGACTTGAGTCAGAATTCAAAAGGCTCCAAGCACAAACCGAAAGTAAACATTAAGAACTTAAACTAAGGGAAATGGAATTACAACATGCTCTAGAAATGAAGAAATGGTCTCTTGAGAATGGTTCTCTCCAGAATCTTCTAGGTCTTCCAGTCCTAAGAGGCCTTGCATGCCCAAAGATGCAGTAAGTATGTATGAGGTTAAGCTTGATATTTTGGATTGGTTGGCTGCTTTTGAGTATACATATGGGATTCAGGAAATTACAGGGAATCAGCGGATTCCTTGGCTTTTGTCTAGGCTACCCCACTTTGCAACTGATGCTGTAATGGGGTGAGTAGGAAAATGTGAAACTGGCTTTGATAGCTAGGTTTGGGAAAACTCCTTCCTTGGGATAGCTGTGTCTGTGAATGTTTGAAAAACATGGATGGTTGGGTTAAGGGTTACAGAGTTAACACTTATGAAGGTATGAGAAATCTGTTCATGTTAGAGGCTATCTATGATGCCTGCTCTCCTGAGCTCAGACAGCACTTGGCTGATTCCATGGAAATTGATCCAGAGAAGTTTGCAAAGGCTGCTGACTTGTGGGTTGCCAACAGGGATACTCACAAGGATTCAGGGGCACAAGAAAGATAACAAAGAGAATTCCAATACCTCCACTCCAAAAAGGGCCAGAAACATAAGAAGAGTAAGCCCTCTGGGAAACAGAATAAGGTTAGTGAAACATCTGGTGCTAAACCAGAGGGAGGTCAGGGCAAACCCCCATTTATCAAAACATTTGGGGAATGTTTTGCTTGTGGGTCAAATGAGCATGTGAAATGGGATCCCAGATGTGAGGGTAAACCTTAAGGGATCCACACTGTCTCCTTAGCCTTCTCCCCAGAGGAAGAAGTACAAATGGAAAGTGGAAACTTTCACCTACTGACTGAATAACCCATGAAAGTCTCAGCCAGTGTTTCTTTATTGTCCCTGGGTCTGTGGGAACAACAGAACTTAGATTTCTAATTCCACCCCAGTCAATACCAAAGAATATTACAAAGACAGTGTACTTGTGAATGGTCAGGAGACCCCTGCCATCAGAGGCACTGGGGCCAGAATTACTGTAGTGGATGAATCTTTTTTCAAGGTTGAGGATGTTTCTAAGGCACCCAAATACCTCACTAAGCTTGCTGGAGGCCCTGTCCTAATGCTTCCACAGTTACCAGCTCTCATCCAGTGCAATGACATGACTGTCAAGATACTTGTCAGTGTGCAGAGTGAAGTACCTGGGAGAGCCCTGTTGGGGAATTACTTAACAACTCTTGGAGTTGTATCAAGAACCCCCAGGCCTCCCAGCAAAGGAAACAGGAGCAGACATGGAAGGCCAGAGAGAGTACCTTAAAAGGATATCTAGGGGAATTAATAGAGGAAACTATGACCCCAGTCCACAGGAATTACTGACTGCTATTTCAAAGAAAAAGGAGGAAAAAGGGAAACCTAAAAACTGCAAGAAAAAGCTAGCAAGCACTCCTGTGATACCTAAAAGGACATTCCCGAGAGGACTGTCCAAAGTCACACCTGTGACTCCTCCGCCAGCCAAAGCTGAGTGTGAGGAACAACCAGGACTGGTTGAATCAGCTACTGAAGATTCAGAGCTGGAAGAAGACCTTCTCCCTGTTGAAGATCTGGATCCTACAGACCATCCTGAGCTGCAGTCTTTACTGGCAGAAGGTGGCCCCTGTAGGGCAGACTTCAGTAGAGGTCAAAGAGAGCGTCCTACTCTTGAAGGCCTTCGCCAACAGGAAGCTTCCCAGCTGGAAGGGCAACAGCCAGGGAAGCATAGGTTATACTGGGAAGATGGCCTCTTCTACAGTGAACCAACTGGGTCTACCCCAGAGGACTACATGAGACGTGTAGTGCCTCTAGAGACTAGAAACCAGTTCCTACAGTTATCCCCCAAAAAGTTCCTTTTGCTGGTCACTTGAGTTTTAAGAAAACTAAGGAAATGATTTCTCCTTATTTCTACTGGCCTAAGTTGGGGTCTGATGTAGATAAATTCTGTAGGAGTTGTCACACTTGTCAGACATCTGGCAAGAGTGGAGCCAAGAATGTGGCACCCTTGGTGCCTCTTTCAGTGGTGGGAGTCCCTTTTGGAAGGGTAGGAATCAACATTGTTGGGCCTTTAGACCCTCCAACCTCTTCAAACAACAGGTTTATCCTGTTTGTAGTACACCATGCTATTAGATACCCTGAGGCTATACCTATGAGGACTGTTACAGCTCAGGCTGTTGCTAAGGCCCTACTTGGTATTTTTACCAGGGTAGGTTTTCCTAAGGAAGTAATCGCTGACAGAGGATCCAATGTTATGCCCCACTACATGCACGTCATGTGAAAGAACTGTTGAGTGACTTACAAGTTCTCAACTGCCTACCATCCCCAGAAAAATGGGTTGGTAGAGAGGTTTAACAGTACAATGAAGAGCATGATAGCCGCTTTAGAGGAACCCCTTAGAAGAAAGTGGGACCTTCTACTGCCATGCCTTTTATTTGCTTATAGAG
Source organism: Ambystoma mexicanum (assembly GCF_040938575.1). Taxonomy (NCBI): domain Eukaryota; kingdom Metazoa; phylum Chordata; class Amphibia; order Caudata; family Ambystomatidae; genus Ambystoma; species Ambystoma mexicanum. The sequence continues at coordinate 975,417,385 of NC_090922.1, forward strand.
AAGTCCCTCAGGAGGGAGTTGGATTTAGTCCCTTGGAGCTTCTCTATGGCCATCCAGTTAGAGGTCCCTTGGCCCTGATTCAGGAAGGGTTGGAGAGTGTTCCTTCCCCCACGCCAGTGATAGACACTGACTATGTGATAGGTCTCCAGAGGAGAAGGTCACACATGATGGTAGACACATCAGATAACCTGAAAGCAGTTAAGACTCAGGTGAAGCATTGGCATTGCCAGAATGCCAACATGGCTGTGTTTACTCAAGACAAGCAAGTTTTAGTTATGGTACCTACAAGGCAGAGGGCCTTACAGGACAAATGGATATGACCCTTCAAGGTTGTGGGTAAACCTTAAGAGATCAACTATCTGTTGGACTTAGGCAATCCTAATAAGGCTCCCAGAATCTTTCAAACCAACTGCCTAAAAGCATATGTCTCAAGATCAGCAGTAGGAGCTTTGCTTCTAGCTTCAGCCCAAGAGGAGGAGGAGAGTGAACCTCTACCTGACCTACTCAGAGGACAGCCTTTATATGATAAGATATAAGGAGTCAATCTCTCTTCTAATCTGACACTGGAACAACAGGAGGAGTGCAAGTGTCTATCGAATCAGAGTGCAAGATTCTGTCGAATCAGTTTGCCTCCCTGTTATCCCTATCACCAGGCTTGACCCCTTGGGGCCAACATGATATTCTCACTGGGGACTGTTTACCTGTTAAAAGCAGAGGTTACATGATTTCAGATCATGTAAGAACTGGTGGACAAACTTGGTTCAGCCAAGTACCTCAGTACATTTGATCTCACGTCAGGCTGTTGACAAATAGCACTGCCAGACCATGCCAAGGAGAAAACTGCATTCACCACCCCAGCAGGCCTCTGCCAGTCTAAGGTAATGCCTTTTGGACTAAAAAATGCACCTGCAACATTCCAAAGGATGGTTAATCAACTTCTGAATGGGATGGAGGACTTATGCATGGCATACTTGGATGACATTGCAGTGTTCAGCATTGTTTGGTAAGAGCATTTTGACCACTTAGGATATGTTTTGCAGGCTCTTGAGCAGGCCAATCTGACCATAAAGGCAAGTAAGTGTCAAATTGGTCAACGTAAAGTGGTCTACATTGGACATGAGGTAGGAGGAGTTCAAATCAGGCCATTGCCTAGCAAGGTAAAAGCTGTACAGAACTGGGCAATCCCTACTACTCAAACCCAAGCGAGAACCTTCGTAGGTCTCACTGGGCACTGTAGGAACTTCATAGAGAAATATGGGACCATAGCTTCTCCCTTGAATGTGGCTGCTTCACCCAAATTTCCCAAAAAGATACGGTGGAATGAGGAGTGCACTCAAGCATTTGAAGGACTTAAGAAAGCCCTTTGTCAAGCTCCACGTTTAAGGGTTCCTGACTCTAACCAAATCTTCATTGTGCAAACAGATGCTACCAATACAGGTATAGGTGCAGGTCTGAGTCTGCTGGATGGTAAAGGTAGGGAGCACCCCATTGTATTCATCAGCAGGAAGCTGAAGGAACCACAAACAAGGTGGGCAACCATTGAAGGAGAATGTTTTGCTATTGTGTGGTCACTGAAGAAGTTTAGACCATACTTGTATGGATCTACTTTTGTGATTCAGACTGACCACCAACCCTTGCGATGGTTGATGCAAATGAAAGGGGACAATCCTAAACTATTGAGATAGTCAATCATCCTGTAGGGGTTTGATTTCACCATTGAACACAGGTCAGGCTGTCACCATCAACATGCTGATGGTCTCTGCAGGATGTTTGACCGACTGGAGTAATGAGATTCATCCAGATGTGGATTAAATCCTCCTGTCCCTTTGTCTGGGGACGATGAGTGCAGGGGGAATTCTTATAAATGTGCTAATTTGCCTTACCTTTTGACACCCCCAGCAACGTTGCTGGATTTCTAGGACTTTCATTTTTACCTGGAAAGAGTGTGAGCCTTTTTCCCAATCTTTCATGTATTTTGATGTGTGTTTTACTTTTGTGTTATTTGGATATGGAGTTGTTTTATTTATTTATCTGTAATATGACATAGTTTAAGATTAAACTTTACACATACAATATACATTTATATACTTGCATACAACATTACACATAGAAGATATACACTAGCATTATAATAAATAAATACTCATAGCTCAGTTTCTCAAGGCCAGACTATAAAAAATAAAACCTAATATTTAACCATCTTCAGATAAAATAACATAAAGTAACCCAAATAATACATTTACATACAACCAATCACATTATTGCCTAACACATAGATAAGTCCATAAGTCCATACTTCAGGAGGCATATATCACAGATTGCATGAATCACATGATCCTTCTACCTATCAATAAATCAGGGATTTCAAGAAGGACGGTACACACATTAGAAAGACAAGGATAGTTAACGTCTCTATAGATGCCAGAAGTTGTTTCAGATGGAAATTCCCAACAGGTTCTCTATCTCTAGCCAGGCATTGTACATAGCGATCAAAAGCCTAATATTGATGTGTTAATACTACTCCACCAGAAGAGAGATTTTTCTATATGGTCAGGTCGGTGGATGTTTCTACCATTTTGGCTCTGATATGTTATGGCTAATTTGGGGCAATTTGTCAGTACATGTTTCCCTGTTTCTGCAATTGACTTGTTCTTACACAGTCGGCAGTAACGGTCTGTATCCTGTATCTGATTGATTACTCCTGCGCAGGCCAACACCGGCAAATAGTTCACCCTAAGTAACAAAATAAAATGCCTTATTCTAACTGCAGGGCACAGATTAAGGTAGACCTGTGTTTTTTTATAAGTGTATAGAATACACTTAACAAAATGATCATTTTGAAGGCTTTCTAAGTGTGCATAATTAGCAATCCAATCCCAAAAATCTGTTTTTTTTAGAAAGAGCGGTACTATGTCTTTGGGTGAACCCCTCAGCTCTAATGTTCCAGCCAATTATTTTCTCTTAACCAAAACCGATACTTTCCCTTAAGGGTTTTACATATTGAGACAAAACCTGCAATTGACAGAGAGGTTTTCTTTGCCCTCCTTATATCCGCTCGTGGACACCTTTTCGCATCTCTCATTTCACGCTCATATGGCTTTATTTTGGAATGATCAATAACTGGCCCTCTAGTTCCCACTGAAGCATGCAATATCACAAAAGTGGATATCCAATGTTCAGTCCCCTCTATCGACATACATTGGAATAAATTGGTGTCCCCATAACAGTCTGCTGACAACAAAGCTACCACTTAGCTATGTTCTTCTTCGACCACAAGATACATGTACCAGCATGATTTGCCTTTAAGTCCCCCCATCGATTTTATAAGATGGTTTACTACATCCACATTTATAGTTAGCTCAAATGTAGCATGATCACTCCATATGTTTTTTACCACCTTCATGTCCTTCACCCAGCAGGCAATAGACTCAGTCACAAAAATATAATCCAATGTATTCTAAGTACCGCTGCCTTTCCAAGTGAAGCGACCGGGGGAATCACTGCTAGTTCTACCATTAATCCTTTCCATCTCCCAGTGTTTGAAAAAACTCTACCAGTACTGACCTTCTGGGTCCACTTTCCTATGAGACATTATACTCTTAGGTCTTAGATATGGATTACTAGTATTGCCCTCCCCCCAGAAATATGACAATTGAATCCTCCATGATGATTACAGATCTGTTTCCCTGCCTCAAAGTACATTTGATCATTATATCATGCAAGGTTCCTTGAACCGCCTCAGTTTGAGTTTCTCCTGGGGGATTATATATATTTATCAGGAGGATATTCTCTGGCTTCTTCTGAATGTACAGTACCAGATCTTTGCAATCAAAAATTCATCTAATTTGGTTGTGATTTGGCATGACTTAACATTGTGTTGTATGCCTACAATCAGGCCTCCAAAGGGTTTTCCCTGTTCGCCTTTTTTGGCAAGAGATTGGTACACAGTATATCCATCAAATATAACAGGGGTAGTCAGCCAGACCTCCTGCAAGCACATACACGTAAACTTGCTTATCTAGGTCAATGATCATTTCTGGTTAATTAAATGGCTGAATCCCCTGCTATTCCAGGACAGAATCAAACTCCCTCAGTCTGTTTTTAAAACAATTGGAAGAGATTCCGCCAGCCATTTTAAGATATTCTGTACGTCTGAAATGTGTACCACATTGCTAGCAGGGAGTTGTGTAGTGTTGATCTTATTCTTTGGTTCCTCCAACAACTGTTTGGGCAGTCCAGATCTTCTTTTCCCAGATCTGCATCAATTTCCAAATCCACCTCGAAAAAATTGAGTTTGTATGTGAGAAACGAATTTGCAGTAGCCAGGAATTTACAATGGACAGCCAAGAGTTTTGTATTTAGGACTTTTAATTGCTCGATATACTTAAAATCATCAGATGTCAGAACTCTTAGTTGCGGAATTGAGAGCAATCTAGTCAAAAATTCTGTACATGACAACCAATCCTGATCATTATTTTGATACAAATTCTTAATTAAACACATACGATTAGTTCTATTTGCTGACAGTTGCACTTCATTCTTGCGTACCGACATCTGTACTGCCTCCATATAAGAGATCTGTCTTGCAGTATTTGGCGTAGATGAGATATTTCCTTCCTGCTGCTCAATTACCAGACTTGTCGGTGCTAAAGGCACTTCCACCTCCTCCGGCTGGGCTTTGTCTTTATCAGAAATTAGCCAGCTAGTAAGGCGTCCTTCTCTCTCCGAGTTTCTCTTCCTGGCCCTGGCTGGCTTTTTTCACAATTTTTTTTAATGTTTTTTTTTTTCTCAGGAGTCGGCAATAGAGTGACAATGCAACGTTGGATGGCCTCTTCTTCGTTATTGCTCTCCTAACTAATCTCCATTGTTTCCGGGAGAAGTATGCCTCAGAGTTATTTGACACATTCAAGTCAGTCTCCAGAGCTGCCATCCAGCTGTATCGCCTCAGATAAGTTATGCTCATTGTCCTCAGTGACACCTTTATCCCCATTGTTCAGGGTGGCGAGGTTAATTGTATTTTCTAAAATACGGCCACTCATTTTTAATAATATTTTTAATGTGAACTGCAGAGAAGCGATTGAAGCTTGCATTTCAGCCAAGGTGTTTGCACCGGAGACAGAGCTCATATTAGGCTCTGGTTCCGAGATGTCAGTGTGTATCATTAAATTAGGCAACATTGATAATCTCTCCAGAGATGTAGTTGCATGCAGGGCTTTTTTAGCAGTCACACCTTTTTCTTTCTCTGTAGTAGAGTTAAGTGGAGCAGGGGTCATAGACCTTTGAACTGACAAACATAAGTCTAACAAAGAGTTGGTATAATTCATTAGATGTATTGAACTGTCCCGCATATAACATTATACTCAAATTGTACTCTGCCTCCATTCAGAAATATTCAGAATCAGCACCACTGATGAGGTTGGTGGAATGCTGTTGGGTTGCTACATTGCTGAAGCCATGCCATCGATCCCAGCAAAAACTTGGCAGAACCTAGAAAGCCTGTTCTGGAAGTCGGTGTTGGCCTTCCAAAATCTACATCTATTGCTGCAATTTGCCGCGAGTTGAGCCTTACAGGAAATGTATTATGGGCGACAGCGATCATATTTATGGTCTCCTCAATAAAGAAGTGCACTCTGGTAATGTGAAGATGCTGACAGCCTGGAAAGATTTCAACAAGGCCAAACGTGAGTCGGTCGAGTGTTCGGAATCTGATCTCAGCACCAATCCCACAAGAGTCTACCAGAAACTGAAAGACCTAGATTGGATTCAAACTCAAGAATCAGCATCCAAGAATAAACTTCTCCTTCACCTCCCCCCATCGTTCAGCAAGCTCAATTAGCCGATGAAATATCTGCAAAAATTCCCCAGTAGGAGGGCCCGAAATGTGCTCCTAAGGATCAGATTGAATCTACTAGAGACCAACGAAATCTGGCACATCAGAGGACTCGCGGATTCAAGCACATGCCGCCTGTGTGCAACTGAGACTGAATCAATTAGACATCTGCTGCTGGTCTGTCCAAAAACCGTAACTCTGAGGGCAGCTTACTTCAAACATCTAATCGGGGACGACAGAGGGTGGGACAAAGAAACTTGATGGCCAAGACTGATTGGAGGAGACCGTACATCGTGGCTCCTAGCAACCACAAAAATCTTGGAACATACCATGAAAATGCTAACATCTGAAGGAGCCCACCCTGAGTAGTCGTAGTGACTTTGTTCTTTTCATTCTTCCCGCAACTTGTCCTTTGTAAAGTTCGCTTTGAACATATACAAATAAAAAATTTAAAAAAATGCTGTTTTGCTTTATTTTTAGCTCCTGCTTTTCCAGAACTGTTTTGACGCAACTCTTGTGCATATTATAATTATTCTGCACAGCTCTTCTCTTTGGAGACATATTGTTCTTTTGTCTACCGCTATCCACTTGTTGCTATGAACAAGATCTATAGTTGTTACTTAATGCTGCCTTCGGAGTCAGTCTTCCTGGTGGACGTGTGCCCCACTGACTATATACAGGATCAAAGGAATAATAAAAGTATTCCCACAGTCTCCTGTAGGCATCCTGCCACTCTAGAATAGGGCTGCTAACTGACCCCTTTATCTATCAGGGCACTACCAGTGCCGTTGCCCAACCCAGAGGGCTTCCTGCCGTGTGTTGCAGCTGCTTTAACACACTTGCTCAGATTAAAAACAGTTAATGTTCCCTAATACCCAATACCTGAACACTCTGTCTCTACCAGGGCCCCATAAGCACACCAGCCTAGTGAAACTCTTGCAGCTGCACCTGCTCACATAAATATCAATAGTGAGCTAGGCTAAGCCACAAACATTGCACGTGTTTATCAGCGGTGGCTTAGTAAAGTAAAATGAAACCTACCGCATACACCCAAGTCGTACAGCGTTGGGGACATCAGTGGAATCAATCAGCTGCTCAGCTGCTCATCTCAGTCAGTGGCAGTGGCAATGGCAACCCGCTATCCTCCTTCAACAGCAGCGGCAGCAACACTCTGCTCGTAAGCCAAGTTCCACGGCCCGCAGTCCGCAGCTCGCAGCTCATAGAGACCTCTCAATCTGGCAACAACCCAGAAACAACTAGAAACAAGCAAGAGGAAAGGACCTAAACAATTGTCAAGCTTCACCAACGAGACACACACTCTCGTCTCAGCTGGCCGATTCCAATGAATTTGAAATTTAGAGAACTCCATAGGCATCATCTTTTCTTGTGTGTCACACAGCAACCTCAGTGCAGTGGCGCAGGGATATCTTTCAGACTTTCCAATGTTTAAATACCTTCTCTGGGACTGACTACTGTCTCCCAGTGAATGTAAAGTTAAATTTACTTTGCTAGTCCTGTTACATTGCTAGACCTAGCACACTCTGCCTTACAGCAGAGTGCTGGATGGAATACCTCGTATTCTCTATGCCTACAAAACTCATGTAGCCTTCAAAAACTACCCTTTCCTTTCAAAATGGCTGGTGGCAGTGGTATTATCATGATTTACCCAACTGCAACCCGTTTAAACTCTCCGGTAGCTAAAATCCACCAGAGCCATGTTTTTCAAGATGGCGTCTAAGCCCCCTCTGTTTCCCCTCAGGTTCCGATGGACTTTTTTCACCATTTCTTTTTGGAAAGGTCCTTCTAGTGTTTGTCTCTGTGTGCCAAACTAGGTTTGGTCCCTTTGTTTGCCTTTGGCGGGCTCCAGTACTGAAGCCACCCTCTGGCACCTGAGTGTCTGCGGTGGACAGGATGTGAGGGAGGTGCCCGAAACTCCCTGTGCTTAGTCTCCTAGGAGACCTGAATGCACTCTGGTGTGATTGGCTGGCTGACTGTCCGGTAAGGACAGCCACCCTGCTGGGCGAGTGGCAACCAGGCTGGAATGAATGGGAGCAAACTGTTTAAAAGTAGGTCTCTGGGACTTGGAAGGCAGAGTCGACCAGTGGAACTAAAGAACCGAAGACAAGCTGAAGGAAGACGACTGCTGCAACTCCTGGACTGTTGGTTTGCCAGGTGAAGCTCTGCTGCAGGTCTGAATAGCCTGAAACTACTTGAACAGAGAAGCCACTTCAAGGACGACTTCATCCCTTGAGCTGGTGGGAACAACCAATTCATAAGCTACCTGGAAACCATCTCCATACTGGTCAAATTTTCTTCAGGGTGCTGTTGAAAACTATATAGCCAGTGTGAAGGATACCACTCTGTGGACTTTAAGGCACTCACACCTTAAACCAACATCTTGTCAAGCTTGTGGATCCATCCCCGTGCAGTGCAGGAACCTCCTGACGTCCTCCCTCTTGTCCCCATGACTGAGGCACAGGAACAGCGAGGTCTGAAGGAACTGCCAAGAACAATTGCCTGAGCTACAGCTTTTCTTACATACAAAGGTAGTGTGCAAACCCGGTTGAGAAATCCTCTCTGGCGTGATGAAAGTTTGTGAAACCTTCCCAACTTTGGAATCTTGTTCGCTCCTAATCCGACATATAACTCTTTTTCGTGCAAACTACTTCTAAGAACATTAGCAAATACTTAACTGTTTACTACCAGAACTGTGCTATCCTATCCAAGACACTGATCCATTGACTTTGGCCCGGGCCTATTGAATTGAACTGCCTCTTGTAGTTAACTGAAACTATTTGCCCTGACTAAGAAAGTATTTAAGTTTAATTCATATAACTTGTGTCTTTTTCTCTCTTTTAAAGTTACTGAAGTGACATTTTGCTCTCACTTCTGGGGAGCCTAACTTGTTCATAAACTTATAGATTGGGTACTCAAGTGTATTATAGTGTGATATTGAGCTGCTTATTGCTAGTGGAATGTTTTCTAAATAACTGTGTAAATTAATTAATATTGTTTACCGAGAAACCTGGTGTGTTTGTTTGTACCAGTGTGATTGCAAGTCCTTTGTGTATCACCTTGTACTGCTCGCATCCCTCTTGAGACAAGCCTGGCTGCTCAGCCCTGCTACCACAAAACTGTATAGTACAGATGTATGCCAAAGATGAGATTGTGCTTTCACCTGTAGTCTTAATTGTGGGTAGTGTTCCCAAAGGGTTCTGCATGTAATTCTGCCTAAGAGGGGGGAAACACAAAATCATTTGTTAAGCAGGATAGTTTAAAAGCTTTTGTTGTAAAGAAATGTACATATACATGTTTTTTAGACCCTCATGAACAGTACATTCTAAGTACTATGTTTGGTACAACATTTGTGCATGACACTCTGCTGTTGTTTTGTCATTAAATAATATGTGGCTCATTGGGAAAAAAAATCCATACTGGATTAAAAAAATAACCTGATTACAATTATGTGAGTGTAAATCTGATAGTATCTTTGTTTGAAGTATGTTGTGATTGAGGGAATGATTAAAATAGTTAGATACCAGTTGGCATATTCTCACTAGATTGAGTTTGAAAACTACTATTGTAGTAATATGGATGTAGTTAGACACCTGTTGGCATATTCTAACTGTTAATTGTGCTACAGTCTAGTGACTACATTCGGGTTCATGGAATAAACAGAGGTATCTTTACATTCAAACCAACCACTTGTTTTTTTGACATATGCAGTGAAGTGCCCTGAAGTGGTTGTGGCACCCGTGTGGTACATTATTCCTCCTGTTGTGAAGGTTTCTTTCCAAGAGATACTTAGCCATGTGTGAAGCCTGTAAGCTTACATTTATCTGCATTGTACCTTAGAAGCATTAGTATGACATATTGGCTACATGTGTTCATTTGTATGGTGGAATGATTGTCTGAATTGCAAAAAAGGAATAATATGCCATGATTTGCATTTTGCAGAAGCTGGTGAAATGCAATGGATTCCAAATTTTGATATGGATACACATATGCATGGTTCATTAGGGTTGTGCTCTTCTGAAAATTGGTTGCAGAAAGTGTATGTATGTTTCCAAATGTATGAAATATGGATGATTTAATTTATAGTGATGTTTTTGGTTTCCAGTACTTGTAGTAAGTACATTAGGATTTCTTGTGGATCGTCCTGTGTGTTTATGGTCAATTTTATGATTCCTGCACAGTAGTCCAATTCTTGCTTTATAACTGAGACACTGAAAGTGTTGTCAGCATCATTTGTGGCATTTCTATGAAGGACAAGTATTTGCAAACACAACTGGTCCAAGCCGTTTAAGTAAACATTGTGAACAATTGGTGGCAATTGAAAGTGAAGATTCATTGTTACATTAGCATAACAATTTACTTCAGTTGTGTTAATGCATTCAAATGGACCAGAGAGTTCTGTTTTTGGATTTTTTGATGGGTATGCAGATTTTTCAGAAAAATAAACATTTGTGTCTTTGTTTTGTGATGGAAATGCAGTTAACTTTCTACTAGACAGTTTTGTGGTTGTCTTTTTTGATGCAGAAGGAGTTGGTTGTTGTTTCTTTGCAGTAATTTTTAGAAGATCTGTTATTGATTATTTTTGTATTAGTTGTCTTTTTTACGGTTTCTCTTTTGATGTACAAGGTACATATCTAGATGGGTGGTGTATAGTGCCCGTAGCCTGCTGTATTCCAGGATGAAAGGAATGTCTGTGTTTACTTTGTTTGCATCAGGGTTAACTAGGAATAGACCACTGAGTGTACGCAGATGTAAAACAAAAGAGGTGATGGCTGGAAGGTTTAGAATAAATCTTATTCTCTGGCATTACTCTGGGCAACCCACCAGACCATCGTTCTTCACCTGCCAGGCCATCACAAAAGGGGAAAGACCATATGCAAATCAGGCTTGGCCTCAGCCCCAAAGGTATAGTCCAGCCCAAACTGCTAGGTCACATCCCTTCTGCACGAGACCACAAGCATCCCAGACATGTTTCAGCCTTTTTGAGCATCATCAGTGAGGAGTAGTTTGGGTCTCTAGCCCCAGCAGACATGAGACGCACGTCTGGGCATACCCTTCCCACTCGGGGTGACAATAGCAAAACAAAAGAGGTGATGGCTGGAAAGTTTAGAATAAATCTTAACCTCTGGCATTGCTTTGGGCAACCCTCCAGATTATCATTCTTCACCTGCCATGCCATTACAAAAGGGGAAAGACCATATGCAAATCAGGCTTGGTCCCACCCCCAAAGGGGTAGCCCAGCCCGAACTGCTGGTTCACATCCCTTCTGTACAAGACCACAAGCATCCCCCGACATGTTTCAGCCTTGTTTGGAGCAGTTTGGGTCTCTAAGCCCAGCAGGCATGGGACCCATGTCTGGGCATACCTGTCCCACTCGGGGTGACAATAGAAAAACAAAAGAGATGATGGATGGAAGGTTTAGAATACATCTTAACCTCTAGGATTGCTCTGGGCAACCCTCCAGACCATCGTTCTTTGCCTGTCAAACCATCTCAAAAGGTCTTGAATTATTTGGGTGGTTTCTCTTAAGGTTACTCTATGTTTATATCTTTGTAGTATTCATTGTTTTCTTTAAGATATTGTAGATATTGTCTAACTTTGTTTAAGTTGACTAGTTGTTGGCAACTTGTTTTGTATTTTGTTGGCATACCATTAACTAGTACAATCAAAGATTGATCTATTGGTCGCTGAACTCATGGAGTTTCTGCATTTTCTTTCAGATCTAATGGCAAATATACTACTTTGCCAAGGATGCTCATTAGAAACCTGGATTGAGGTAATTTGTCTGATTTTGGTTGAAGGTGTATTATAGCTTTAAATGGGTGCACTGTTTGGATAATAGTGCTCTCACACAAGTTAAGTTGTTGTAGAGCTTCCAGAAGTGGGAATATTAGTTATTAGTGATAGCACGTGATGACATTTGGTTATTGTCAAGCTTTGTGTTGTAGTATGTGCAAACTGTTGAGGGGTCCATTATTTTGTATTTAGTTTCTGCTGGTAGATATAAAGCTAATTGGAACCATTGAGATTCTTCATTGTCTTCTATTTTGTAGGTTATATCTACTATTTTTTGGTTTAGCTCTACTTGATCGAAAATATTTTACCTTAGCCAATTTGACCTAATTATTTTGGGTCTTTTTTTGATGAACATGCAGTGCTAGTCTAACCTTACCTCTACCCCACTTCCTCCCACCTTACCCTATTCCCTTACTATTCCCCATATATTTATTTAATTTTATTTGACCAAAGAAACGATCAAAAAAGTTTGGTCATATTGAAAAGGTTAAATATTTTTAGATCAAGTATTCTAATACCCTATTTTACACTCATTTTATAAAACGTCCTGCGACAACCGACACATTATTGGTCGGATATTTCAGCAGATATGTTTAGCTATTTCTTTTTTGTATGTCTTTATTAGGAATTTGGTTTTCATGAGGTTTTTGGTAATGTTTTCTGAAGGTACAGAATTTTCTAAGTCAACTTCAGTTCCAAAGTATTGACGTTGGATGTGCTCTATTTCTTGATGTATTTCTTTGGCTGTTCCATGTAGGAGAATGTTATTTATATTTTGCAGTTCTAGAGCAGGACTTTTTGCATAGTATCGTTGATGCATAAGATTCGGTATAGCAGAATGTTGTGTTGCTAACATTTTTATGTGGTGGAAGATGCTTTTGCAGACTAATGAATGTCCTCACAGACCAGTGTGGCTACACACTAAACATTAGTCCATGGTTTGTAAAGTTTTCATTCTACTTTTGTCTAATAGTTTCACATAGTCATTGAGGAATTGTCATAAAGATTTAAAGGATTGTTAGCATACATTGCACATTGAGCTGTATTTCATGTATACACTGGGCGGTTTGTTTGGGTGAAATGAGTATTTAGTTAAAAGTTTGTTTGGGAATTATTTTTTATAAGGGTTTCTTTTGCTATAATATTGTCTTCCATCATTTCTTACCCTCAACCATTATTGTCTGTGGAAATTGTTTTTTGTTGTTCTTGCTTATATTCTTATTCATTGAAATATGGTACTGTGCTGCTTGTGTGAATCTATTCACCATCACAGAAGTTTGAAAAGGTGTGTATATTGACAATGCGCATTTTTAGAAGTACTTTTTGTAATGTATTCATTAATTTAATTAGTGGTTTAATTCTGTTTAAAATCAATATAAACAATGTTCTCTTTAGTAGAAAAGCACTTTCAATTAGGGCTTGCAGGGCTAGTCTCCTGCGGTAGGTTTTAAGGGTATATCATGACTTTTAAGCTGTTTTTATAAGATTGGAAGAACTCTACCATGAAATATGTCCTTGAAATGTTTAAATTGCATTACCGTGACTACGTTAACACTAATAGATACAGAGTTAGGCTAGTTAGTAGGTCTGCTTTTCTTTGTACATATTTGTTTACTTTTTTTTTGGAAGAGGGGCCTTACCTTTTTACTCGTGGCTGCTTTTGTTTTGTTGAGTGAAGTTACTACCTCTTTTGTTTTAATGTTTTCTGTAAAATATATTAGAACACAAGAGGAAATGCACACCTATTCAATTGTCCATCCCCGGAATTAGAATCACACCATATTATCTGTTTACAAGAAACATGGATAACAAAACCACCTTGCTGTGACAGATTTTTAGCATTCCTCAACCCGGCACCAGAAAGAACACAGGGGAGACGATCTTCAGGTCAATTAACACTGATCAAGATTGACCCAGCATGGACTGTGCGATATTCAGAGAACATTCATTCCTGGACCCAGAACACTGTAATAATAGTCAAAACCTACAAGACTGACCAAAACACCCGGCCGCATTATCAACTACAGGAAAGAGTAATCTCAATCATGAATCTCTACTGGAATCCCACAGCCATACCTAATGACACCTTCCTAGATGGGGTATTCCTATCAATTGACAACCTGATTAATAAATACACAGTGATTGAATGTATTATCTGCACAGATCTGAACTTCCATCTTTATGCGCCAAATGGCCAATTGCTTGACCGAAAAGACCTGATGATACACGCAAGGAGGTGGATCAGAGAAACCCACATCCGCGACTTCAAACTCATCGCACATCCAACGTACAAGATGACCAACATCATTCCAACTTGATCTCGTGGGAAACCGACAGCTGTAATCGATTTTATCTACATGTCAACAAATATAAGAAAACTAATAGAAAAAGTATCTATAAACATAACAGCAAAAAGCAACCACATCCTGCTGATCATACAAGGTCGAGACATGGGACAGCCAGCGGAAACCCAACCGAAGAGTCGTCTAGAAGTCACCTTAATAGGACGAACATTGCGCATAAGCCAGCAACAAATTAATTCACTGCTGATCCAATTCCAACAAACGACAGTGGATGACCCAGATAAACTGGACTACTGATTCCCTTTTACAAACAGACAACAATACAGGCCAGAAAAACACACCTTCATGCCTATATTGCAGACGTAGCAGGAAATAAAGAGCTTGCGCAAGACACTCCAGAAACTAAGAAAAACCAATGGAGAAGACACTGCTGCCCAAAAAAAAGCATCTAAACAGGCCTACAAAAATTGGAGAAAATCCCACCGTCAGATCTTACAGCAAAAAGATGCAGAGGCTATTTTAGCAACTTACAAAACCCATAACCTAAGAGAACTATGGAAACTCCTCAACAATAATTCGGAAAATCAACACAAATTGACAGCAAATGTCACAGCAAAGATGGATTCAACACTACTCTGACATATAAAAACCTCGACACCTTGACACTGCACCAGTGAAAACATACGAGAAAGACAACTGGCACGTATGCTGCAACAAACAAGACATCATGATGTTGATACAAAAACTAAACACATCATGTGCTCCTGGCCCAGACGGGATCTCGAACGCAACTATAAAAAAGGATCCAGACACTTGGGCAACCCTCATGGCTAACATCATTTCGCTGATTGCCACAATCGTACTGATCTTTAAACAAGGGGCTCGAGATGACCCAGCAAACTTTCGACCAATCACCCTACTAGATCCACTGGAAAAGCTATTCACCTCCATTCTCCTGCAAAACCTTAAAACATTGGCCAATGAGACTAATCGATTTGCAGTAAGACAAACAGGCTTTACAGAAAATGTTGGCACGAACATCAATCTGCTTATACTGAATCTGATTAAGCATGAGGCAATAAAGAACAACACAGCTGTATACGTGGCCTTTATCGACCTCCATATGGCCTTTGATGCAATTTCTAGACAGAAACTCTGGCAGAAGCGAGAAAAGTGGAACTGTCTGAATAACATCTTAGGTCCAATCAAACAACTTTATTCGAACACCTCGATAAAGATCAGATTGTCTAAAGAATGCACAACCACTCCTGACATCCAAACAGCAAATGGTCTGAAGTAGGGCTGTCCATTGGCTGCCACGTTGTAAAATCTATTTACTGCTGACATCGAGAATCATGTCCAAACTAATGCATTGAACCCACTGAAGATAAATTCAGTCCCGGTGAAAATGATGATGTATGCAGATGACATCATCCTACTTGATAAAACAACCTCTGAACTACAAAATAGCCTGGATTGTATTCACACACAAAAATGATTGCTGTGTTTCAGGCCTGCTTCTTCCCCTATATATGTACATCATAAAATGCGATTAAATTCTAAGGAAAGTAGTGTAAGAACATGTGAGAATAGCAACATCTATAAATGTAATACATTTTGAATGTTAAGTTTCTGACGGTCAGTAAATAAAACCGTCATCTGGGGCATCTATTTGGCAAATTTGACTTTGTGGATGAAGAGGGGAAATGGAACAATTTGATGAGCGGAGAGAACATTAAATGGACCATCACAGCAACAGGTTTTTACGAAAGTCTTGGTCTATTGAATCGCCTGGATCAGGGCAAAGTAAAATAGTGCAACCGGAGTTGATGGTACTCTTAAGAACAAAAACTCCCTCTCCGCCTAGTCCTTCCCGACCCTCCCCTCTTCTAGCAACAGAGGCTGGCAGGATTTGGACTTTTCTTTCTCTTTTCAACACTTATGAATAACCTTATAAACATTGTTTCTTGTTAAAAAAATGTTAAGTTTCTGTCAGTAAATAAAACCACCTGGCCTAGATATGGCAGTGAACAAAAAAGAAGGGGCTAGACATGTGGTGTCATCAATGCTATTTGTGATGTCATATTTGATGTCCTGGGTGTTAGTCTTAGCAGTGCACGTTGGTGGCTCGAGTTATGATTGCTTAGCTTACCATATCTGGCAAATTTCAGGGTTTTTCGATTTTACTTGTAACCATAACATCCTTTTAACAACGTTTTGTTACAGAATTTCATAGGTTTTTAGTATCGCAACTTAACCATAACGTCCCTTTAACAAAGTTTTTTCACTGAATTTTGTAGGTTTTTATTAGTGCAACTTAACCATAACGTCCCTTTAACAAAGTTTCTTCATTGAATTTCATAGGTTTTTACCAGTGTGTGCTATTTTCCTACAACTTACTAATATCATAGGTTTTTATTACTGCAACTTAACCATAACGTCCCTTTAACAAAGTTTTTTGAGTGAATTACAAAGGTTTTTATTAGTGCAACTTAACCATAATGTCCCCTTGACAATGTTATTTCATTGAATTTCATAGGTTTTTATGAGTGCAACTTAACCATAACATCCCTTTAACAACGTTTTTTCATTGAATTTCATGGGTTTTTACCAGTGTGTGCTATTTTCCTACAACTTACTAATATCATACTTACCCAATATTGCAATATTTGTCTCCAATTTACAAAGTGTCACCTTAAAACTCTGCCATTTCCCACCTTCTAGAATCATTTTTAACACTTCTATACATGCTCGGGATGACCGAATATGCAAAGCGAGCCTGCTAGTCCTTTTGGATCTAACCACAGCATTCAACCTCGTGGACCTCCAATGCCTCTTACATTCCTTAGGTCATCTTGGATGGTGTTCCAAGGGGGCGGTTGACTGGGTCCACTCTTTCTTATCTGGACAAGAATCCAAAATCTAGTGGGGTTCAGGTAATACGACTCCTCTCTGGTGTGGTGTTCCCCAAGGGGCTACTCTGTCGCCCATCTTGTTTAATCTTTACATCAAGCCACTGTGTTCTCTTCTAGATGATCTGGATGTATTTTTCACCAACTACGCTGATGACACTAAGCTGGTTCAAGAATTCATGGGGGATCATTTAACTGACAACAAAACCTGTCCCAACATTTACCATCAGATAGAACATTGGATGTCATCCAATTGGCTGTGTTTGAGTGGCAACAAAACAGAGATTCTCATGTTTCACTCTAGACAGGCTCAGGCTAAATTGAGCCTGACTTTTTGGAGTTTTACAATTGGAGTCAACATCATACCAGTCCAAACTAAGGTGTACAGTTGGAGGCCACTCTGAACTATGAGGCCTATGTTAATCAGTTGATCCAAAACTGAAATTACCATTTTCAGCTCCCCAGAAGTATCCGTCCCTACATCTCTGAAGGAAACAGTGCCACAATAGCCCAAGCATCTATCACACCTAGGCTTGACTATTGTAATTCTTTGCTTTTTGGAGCTTCTAGATCCAGCCTAAATAAATGTCAAGTCCTACAGAACAATGCAGTACACATAGTTAAAAATGTATCTAAGCGTACACACATATCAAAGAATCGACAAAATCTTCACTGGCTCCCCACCAAGGGAAGAAGTTTGTCTTAAAATGGCAACCCTGGTTCACAAATAAACTTTTGGACAAGCCCTTACTTACTTAAAAACATCTATCTGACAGTACTGCCTTCCAGGACCCTACACTCCTCTAATAAAAGGTCTGGAGCATAAGCACACTAATGGACTGGAAAAAATCCTTCCCTGTCAAAGCAGCTACTTTCTGGAACTCTGTTCCTATTTTCCTCAGATCGGAGGCAGCCTTGCATCCTTCAGAAACACCCTAAAAACATATCTCTTCAAGTAAACCTCATTGCTGATCTCCTCTCTTTACTTTTGTCCTTTCTTTGATGCTTTTCCTTGTGTGTGAAAGTCATGGCACCCTGATGCCTGCAGGATTTCAGCACCTAACAACCTAATAAATGGATAATAAATAAATAAAGAGTGTGTTAATGATGATACGTTACAATAGGAAGTTAATTGAAGAGTATGCAGAAATTGCACTACCAATGACTACGTTATTGAAACAGGGAGTGCTCTGGAAATGTGGACAGGAACAATGTGAAGCAGTAGCTAAATTGAAAGATTGTCTAATAAAGGCCCCATGCTTGGCTTATCCAAAGAAGAACCAAGATTTATTTCTGGAGATAGGGTTTACAGATCAATGCATGCATGATTCAAATGCAAAATTATGGCATATGCTAGCAAAGCATTGTCACAGGTGGAAACTAAATTTTAATGAATGTGGAAAAAGACTTTTTGACACCAGTGTGGGCATTATAATATTTCTGCTCCATTATGCAAGGAAAGCTGGTGATTGTTGAAACTAATCATCAGCCTCTGCAATTCTTGCAGAGTCAAAGAATCAGATCAGGGAATATAGCCCAATCAAGAGTTACATAATGGGCATTGGCGTTACAGGGATTCCCTGTGAAAGTGAAGTGTGGGCAGAATAAAACAGGTCCAGTAGCTCAGGGGCTGCCAGACGTACATTACTGTGCAGCTATAGATGCTACAGATGGTGCAGAATTAGAAAATAAATTGACTGAATTTGAGCAATCATCACAGAAGGACTTTGATGATGAAGGGTATATAAATCTCCCAAATGTATATATGGATGGATGTGCATACTACGTGGGGGTTAATCCTAACCTAAAATAGTTGGTGGCAGTAATAGGGAATGTGTGGGTCAAATGTGAAGGTATCTGAAGATTCTAGAACCTGCCGTCCAAGAGATGGCAGCTTGAGGGCCCTGTTTATGTTTATTAATTAATTTTATGTTTATGTTTATGTTTATGTTTATGTTTATTAATTTATATTGCGCTCCAGGTACCCAAAGGCGTATGGGCGCAGACAACAATCAAACAAACAATACAAAACATATTTTACATGAGGCAAAAAGCAAGCATATCATATATCAGAGACAGAAGACAGCACATCCAACTGTAAGAGGCAAGAGAGTGAGGCAATCTCCTTAACCGAGTAAATGATCAAATGACCAGATTACAGGTTGAGGATCCCCTCGGGATGTATCTGCATAGTTTTAGGAAGGTAGGTAGGGAACTAGACCCACACCCCACTAGGACACAGTCTTTATTGCCATTCATGTTCCAGTCTTTCAAGTCCATCCTACGGAGGATTTTAAGATCCGAAAGTCTGACCACACCTGGCCCCGTTCTCTGTCTCAGCCAGGCTAGGACTTTAAGCCTCAGAGCTTCTTTGGGCTCATGGTCATTAACCTTGCTGATATTGGTAATGATGAAGTTCCTCTGGTCTGAGACAAAATCCTGGACGCTGGTGTCTTCTATTATGGGCATCTGGCATTTTCTGATACACAGGTTCTGGGAGGAACCTGGCTTGAAAAGGGCCTTCCTCTGTAGCGGAGGTTTAGAGGCTCCTTGGCATGGTTTCTGCGCCGCTGCTGTGATGGCAGCAGAAGGTTCCAAGATAGAGTTGACGATGTTTAACTTTGTGGTTATGCTCTTTTTATTGATCGGGGGACTGTGCAAAGCCAGAACTTCCTTACTACGGTAGTTGTCCGATTGTGAGGCTTTGTCTATTAACTCTTTTTGAGCCTTAAGTTGACAGGGTTTATCCAGGTTACCTGTCTGAGTCCCAACACTACAACAGAGGGAAGTATTAGTTTGAGAGGCCATATTCTTACTCAATGAGCTTGGAGCCACAACCAATTTGCTCAATGAGTCGACTAAAAGTTCAAGATCAAAAGGGCTTGTACACAGCAGCAGCTCCTTGGCAATACTAGCCATGAAGTCCAGCCAGTGATCTAGTACAGATTGATCTAGGGATAAGGGAGGGGATTCCGTCTCCTCCTGCGGGACATCAATAGGAGACTTAAACTGCTCCTTACCATTTCCTGGGGGATTCTCACATGTCTCCGGGCCTGCCTGTCCTATTTCCATTTTGGTCGGATTTATATGGACTTTATCACTACACACTGGGTGGGAGCAGGACTGCTCCCTAATCCTAGGGCGTAAATTGTGGACACTCCCTTTTCCCCTAGTGGCCATGAAGCAAGGTATCCCTTTCAGATTGGTAACCCTTACAGATTGGAGCTGAGACAATATGCCAGCAGGGTGGGGGCCAGCTAAGCGTGCATGCAACCTGTCTCTCCCGGAAGAACCCGGTCCGGGCAAAAAAGCGAACAGGAGACCGCACACCTCCTCTCCAACTGACTCACACTTCCCCCGCTAGGCAGCCAGAAATGGGAAGGGGTGTGGACCGAGCACAGCGAAGAATACAGATTGTGCTCGAAGCTCAAAGCAGAGCCTGAGCATCGAGCCTTGCGTGTACCTCCGATACTCACTCGGCTGACATTTTAGGCCTGTGATGGCAGCAATTATGAGGCATACGTGTGAGGTGGAACTTCCAGTTTCCCTGTGCGTAGTTTCTCGTTGCTGTCGGTTCAGATGGCCCCCGACCGCATCCCCAACCTCCACCTGGAGCTGCACGAAGTTGCAGCCGACCGCCGACACGCCTGCTGGATCGCACTGATTCGAGGAAAGGACCTAGAATTGACAAGAATAGTGGACGTCAAGCCGCACGGCCGTAATCGCCGCTTCCGACATCCTCAGTGCTAGTCTACCAGTTACCAGGAAACATTGTACTCACCCTTACATTCATGATGTCTGACCCCAAACTTTCTGAAATATCGCAACCAGCAAAGAGGCAATAGGGTGAATGAGATGACAATAAAGAGAATGAAAGAAGAGAAGGCAAACTACTGGAACTATTAAACAAGGTGACATCCGACATTGCTGTGATCAAAGCAAAATTGTTTTCTTCAGAAGAAAACTATGTCGAACTGCCTACAGGATTTAATTATGTAGAGGGTCACCTAAACTCAGTTGATGAAGACATACCGAGGATCACTAAGCAAATTTGAGAATTACACATCCAAAATGAGAAGCTATTTCTTAAAACCTCAGAGCAGGAACATTTCTCCAGAAGAAACAACATTTGCATTGCTAGATTTCCAGAGAATATTGAAAAGAGTTTTGATTAAACTGCTCAATCTGGATCCCAAAATGCCCCTGGAAATGGAGAGAGTGCATAGATCCCTAGGTCCAAATCCTACACTTGGACCGAGACCAAGACATTTTATTGTGAAATTTCTGAGATTTCCTATAAAATAAGTGATTATAAGGAGGGTGAGTTGAGAGATCTTGCTTCGGGAGGATACCAAATAATGATTTTTGGTGACCTGATTAGAGATATCTTGAAGAAAAGGGGAGTGTTCATTGTAGCCGAAGAAAAAGCAAGAAGCGAAAGCTTAAAGTACAATATTCTGTATCCTGCAATCTTTAAAGTGGTCCTGGACGGTTAAAATAACTCATTTACTGATCCTGCTGTGCTGAGACTTTTTTTACAGATCAAAACCTATGGAGGATTCAACAAACACAAAAA
The DNA here is from genome assembly GCF_040938575.1 of Ambystoma mexicanum. NCBI lineage: Eukaryota > Metazoa > Chordata > Amphibia > Caudata > Ambystomatidae > Ambystoma > Ambystoma mexicanum. Next base: position 975,438,817 of record NC_090922.1, read on the forward strand.
CGGAAGAAAAAACGGAGATAATCCTGAGAGTAATATGGGCTGCTATTAAACTCCTTGTGAATTTTATATACCTATTAGTTTGCAGATGTACTGTGAGTTATAAAGAAAACAAACAACATGTTTTTATATTTTACTCTTTAATATTTAATAAAATGTTCTTGGACTATCTAAATTTTTTTTATTTTTACTGTTAAAACTGTTTCAAAATTGTTTTTTCATTTAATTAATTGCTGTGAGCGTGGAGAAGGAAAGAATACCTTGGAAAAAAGCACCTTGCAGCGTTGTGACATGGTTTTGTCATGCTGAGGACCATAATGAGGAAGTGTATGTGGCTAAATGAGAAGAGAAATAAGGACTACCTGCATCTGCCGCGGAGGATGTAATTAGTCCCAAGGAAGGTGCTTACGCGTATGTGGAGCATCAATCATTTAGCGCTCCAGTCTCCGTTGCTATTAACACTGTGGTAACTTGCATTAGAAATGCATCACTTTGGTTGCTTACTTTTTGTCTCAAATATCTATGCTCACTAAGCGAATACAACATCAACGCATATGATCATTACTTAATTGGATGGTGATTACCGCATTTGATTGGGAAAGGTTGCATGTTAGTGCAGTGGCAGTGACTGTGGGCTTTGCCTTTGAGCTGCTCCTGCACTATTGGTGAGGACTGTTTTTGTTGATTTATCACCCTAACAAGTTGCATACCTATGGGAGTTAAATAGAAATCGTACAATTAGTACATGTTCGTAACATGCAGGTTTGAAAGAGGAAGCCTTTTGTAATAAAGGGTACTGAATCCTTGCGATACAGATGGCACTACAATGAATGGTATAATACCATTTTATCAATGATTATATTTGTCAAAATTCTGGGGATGCCTCTATGGAATACCAGGCTTTGTGGTTCTTGTGGGGCCAGAGATTTCATGGAGCACTTTTCAGACTGAAACTGGTCACAATACATAAATGCAAGTGGTGTGTGCTGGATGGTCGCACCATAGGCTCCATTTTCCCCAAGAAGCCTCGTAAAGTTTGAGTCTAGAGGGAGCCAAGTTTGAGTCTAGAGGGAGCCCAGGAATGTCTGATGAGCTCTGCAGCTGAGCTAGAAATTGCCTACCAAGGCCCATCTGCTCCTCATTCCCTGCATGCAATGAGCGGTAGCTGGTCGGTCTTCATCAGAAGATGGAAGCTCCCTGATGGATCTGTAGGAGAACCATCCTGGGAGGGAGGACTCATGGGAAATCCGTAGAAAGTTCCATCAGAACTGGAAACCACACTTGCGATTTCCAGTTCTTGGCTATCACTATCACTTCTTCTCTTTCCCTCCTGATTTTTGCAAGTGCTCTGGCTAGCACCACAAAGGGAGGGGATGGTGTAGTGCATCACATCTGCCCACGATTGCAGGAATGCGTCTGCTCCTTCTGCATCTGGATCTAACCTCCAGCTGAAAAATCCTTGTAATTGTTTAATTGTTAGTTTAATCTGGAGGCAAATAGGTCAGTTTTTGGAGTACCCATTTGCTGACTGTGGAGGTTCCTCTGTGCTACAGAAAAATCACACAGAGTTGTGTTCTGTCCCGGGAAGATCACCTGTATGGAGGCTGCTAGGAGGCTGGCTATTCTCGCTAGAACTCAGAGTGATATTAGATCCTTTGTTAGGGTTGATCGGTCTCTTTCTTTATTGCCCTTATCTTGTGATTTGAAAGTTCTAGCATTCCTCTTGTGGTGTTCACTATGAATCCCCGGAATTCTAGATGCTGTTTGGGAGTGAGTTTCAATTTCTCCCTAATCATCAAGAATCCCAATTAACAGAGCTGTTCGGAGGCCCACTATTTTTGCATGTTCAATACTTGTTTGTCTTCTGCAAGCATTAGGATGTCATCAAGATAGAAACTCATTTGGATGCCTCTCTTCCTCATGACTGCCACTATCACCCTCATAATATTTGTGTAGGGCTACGGTGCTGAGGCTAGCCCGAATGGGAGGCATTTGAATTGCCATGTCTGGCTGTTCCAAATGAAGTTTAATTATTTCTGGTGTTCGCGGGCTATTGGAATCGTTAGGTAGGTGTCCTTTAGATCTAACCTCACTAACCAATCTCCATTGCAGAGCATATCCCTGAGACGGCGTACTCCTTTCATCTTGAAATGTCTGTATATGAGTCCACTGTTCAGCTCCTTCAAGTTTATAACTGGGCAGACTTTTTCCTTTATACATACTTGGAACATGTTGCTAATGAATGCCTGTCCCAGGGTACCGCATTCGATTGCTCCTTTGCTCTCTAACATCTTTAACTCTTTGTCTTGCAAGTCGCTGTCTTCCTGCGCTGCGACATAATGCTTCGTTTTTGTGTGCTGAACTGGAATCACGCTGAACTCTGGGCGTAAACCTGATATTCCTTGTAAAAGCCATGCATCTCTTGAAGGCATTTGCCAATTTTCTAAGTATAATAGCATCCTGCCTCCCACAGGTGGGCAGGGCTGTATGTTTCTCACCTGTTGGTGTGTTTGGGTAGCAGTAATATCTGAGTGCCCTGCACCCTCTGAAGCAGCATCTGGAAGCCGGGAAGAAGGTGTCCTGTTGCCAGGATTCCCAGTAGTGTGCTCTGGGGTTCTGAGGTCTCCTCTCTGACTGAAAGTGACCAGACTCACAACCTCTGTTGCGGCCAGTCCTGACAAAAACTCTTGTGGGGAAAATGTTCCTGATGGATGCCTGGGCTTTCTCGAGTGCTGTGTAGGTACCCACACATCTCCTCATTTCCTTGTCGAAAGTTTTGCCAAAAAGTAGGCCAGGTCTCCCAGCTTTGAGTCTATCTTTAGCAGAAGACGTCTTCTCCTCTCTGATAATAAGGCGCAATTTGCATTACTGAGCAGGCACACTGCTCTTTGCGCCCAACCAGCTAGGGCCTCAGGATCTACTGGTACTCTTTTGTGCACGGCCCTCTCTGCTAGGAACATTATTTTGGCTATGGGACTGGACAACTCTCGGACTTTTTCCTGGAATCCTCTCCAGGCTCAATCCATACCCTTTCTGAAAGCTCCTGCTGCTTTTGAGACAAACGTGGTCATCTTCGGCTCTAACTCAAGTGTGTCTGCCACCTTGCCCTGTAACTCTGGTCTGGGACACTCAGAGCACATATGCAACCTTACTTCTTTTTCAATGGGCTTGCACATTCTCTGCACCATGTAAGGCATCAATCTGGGTGAGGGGCGCCAGCTGTTAGATCTCGGGTGTACTATCGACTCAGGGTCAAACATGTCTCTTCCTTAGGCTCCTTAAAATGTTTCTCTTTTTGCTTCCTCTTTCCTCCTTTGGATTTATGGGAAGTCTCAGAGTTGGAATCCCTGGATTCTGAGGAGTTGTCATCCCCTGTGCTTTGCGCCCCTGGGCAGAGGGTTAGGAGATTTGACATGGTTGATTTCGAGAGAAAAGCATCTCTCAGCTTTTGAAATGCATTGACAGCCTAAGGAGGTCTTCTCTTATCCTCCTATCTAGGACCCTGGAGAGTCGGTGAGGCTTTACACTTACTGGTCAATTCTCACTCCTTACTCACTGCCCGGCTGGTGGGCTGCTATGAGGATTTTCTGGCTACATCTTTAGAGCCTTTCTTCTTAAGTCTGCCCTCGATGACGTATTCGAGGGTGTCCAGTCTATCCTGAAGTGGGTATACCCATTTTGCCACTGCGTCTGTCAGAGAATCCCCTACTAGCGTCTTAAAACTGAGAGTGAGATCTGAATTCTCTTCTTCAAAAAACACTTCCACAGAAAACACTTGTTATATATATTCGTGGAGGCTTCTTCTTCCTAAATAGTTGCAGCTTCTAACCGCTGTTAGTAATGTCTCACGCGACCTGGCTCTCGGTGCGTGACTGTTGGATTCGGATTGCTGCTTGATGTCGGCAAAAAAACGGAGGAAAGGCCCTAGTAATGGGCTGGGAGCTTTGCGTATGCGCATAGTGCTCCGTTGTCTGTGTGCCGTTCAGATTACTTCTTCAAGTGCACAAGTAGTCATCCGTTGTTCGTGAGATGACTTTGGAATGCAAATGCCTTCCAGAGCGCAGCCGAGCCCCGGGTGCGAGGTAGATATTTGCGGGCCAGGCTGCGCTCCCTAGCTGAAGTGTCTCGCTGTGTGTGCGCACACTGCGCATACGGAACGGCAAAAGCGAGGAGGGAAAAAACGCTTCTGTAGCAGAAAAGATTGAAATAAACTCTCATTCAAAGTCGTGCTGTAACCGCAGAACATTGCTGCCCAAGGTATTTGTGCCCCCAAACCTTAATCATTATAGAGAGGCCCATAAACAAGGTACTTTTCTCTGAGAAGAGCAGAAAAGAAGAGCAAGGGAACTAGGCACGAAGTGAAACATGGACCTCAGTATGACCATTAGGACTACCATAAACGCTGGGGATTGTGGGGAATGGAGTATGGTTGTGTTTTTCTTCGTTTTTTCAACAACAAAAAATATGTTTACTGAAAATGGATACAAAGATTTGAATTTGCTGAAGAGTATGATTAAAGAAGAGACAGCATAATGCTCGCCTCCGGCCTTCACATAGAATCTGTGTCTTGGCAATTGTGGCTGTACCTGTCTTGTGATGACTGTACCATGGCTATGATATACGTTTCGTCAAACGTGAGGTCATTTGATTGATGGTCATATGATTGATGGTCGTATGATTGATGGAGTTCCGAGTACGAGGGTGAAAGTCGTTGCAAAAAACAGAGCTATTAGCTCTGACGTTCGTTTCCTTCTATTACTCTTGCTAACGCAAGTAACTGGCAGGGCATTAAATATGTTTGCAAACTTAATATGCTATGGGTATCAGTGTGACATATGAATGGGAAAGAAGTGCAGTATTGAGGGATACGTCTGTGTAGCTGGCGTCTAACTTGTACATGGCTGAAGAATCACCAGTGTCAAGTCAAACAACCAATTCTCTCATGTTGGTAATTACCGTCAGCCTAATAAGCCATTCACACTAAGAGATAATTGAGAAGCCTCATTAGTTTAAACAGAGGCTCCTAGGTACGCCTTGCTTTGGGATCCAGATATAGCAGTTGATTATTTATCTTCCAGTGATCATTTTAATTGCTCCCTCTGAGATTCACCTGTGACGTTTCCTTTGCTGCTCTTCTCAGCGTTGGCTGTCTACAGTGTCTAAACCAGTACTTGTCAGAATAGACACACTTGGGTTAAAGATCCGTGCGATTATGACTTGGTTTAAAATACCGGTGTCAAGCACTGCTAATCTCTAAACCCTATCATTTTTTTTCCCTTGGATAAGGCATCCTCGTGAGATGGGTTTACGCATCTCTGAGTATTTGGAGACTTGCACTGACAGAACACATTCTTTGAGGAAACACGTCAAAATCCGTTTATCTGCACAGCAACTCCCCCAAACCTGTCAGCGCCTAATGCTATCTGATCTGGGATTACAGCAGTCAGATAGAGCATCCGAAATGCCACTTCGATATTCAAAGCACTCTCAAGATGAAGCCTCTGTTTTGAAGGGGGAGGGGGGGTGAATACAGACCGTGTGCACTCCCAGGCAAAGATATACTTCTGAAGAACTTTCTTTAATGTTTGTCTTTGCTTCTGTTGGACCTCGGTTTACAACAACTGCATTTTCGGACGGGTTCCTTTCCTTGATAGTATAAGGTCGCCACCTCCCCAAGAACCCCATGTATGTCATATTCGGCGTTTCCAGGACTTTGCCATTGGCTTCTTTGTAAAGTGAGCCCCGATGCAACTTTGTCTGTTACATGAATATGCTTGGTAAATGCAAAGTGACCTGCACACAGATATGTTTGAAGAACAATATCGTTCATTGTTGCACGTTGATGTGAACATCCCGAAGTGACTTCTTGAACCGAGTTTTTCTTTTCCCGAATCTCTTGCTTTGCATGATTCCATGATTGCCTGAGCTTGTTAGCATTTTGGTATATGACATTATATCTATGACAAGGAGAAACGCTGCTTGGCCCAGGCACGTGGGTCATGCTGTTCGTTCCTACTTACATATTTGACTGAGCACTCTTAAGAAAACGTTGTGTGACAATCTAAAGTTACATGCGCGTAAATGTATTACATGTTTAATTGTGACTAAAACGTGCTGCTTGTATTCTATTCAACCAAACACGGATTCTGGGGCAAAATATTTTTCAGAGTTCATTTACAATCATTCTCCTATCCCACCTAGAACGTTCTCACTGAGGGAAAGATAAAACAATGTTTGGTTGCCATTAACAACACATGTGTGACAAAATGGGTTTGATTCTTGAAAGCAATTCCTTTGTTGTTGGACTAAATATGAACAATCTGTGAAAATCAATCATTGAAAAAAGCAGTCATGTTAAGGTCCGACATCTGAATGTATTGGCAACTTGCCTGCGTGGCAAATCAGCATATTATCGCGTTTTCAACCAAATGTCCACTTGTAAAAACACAAATAAATACGTCAATTAATTCATAGCTCTTCTGCTGCTACCTTTAAAAAGAGCTCTGTTATGCATCTGTACTGTTGTATACCTCGGTAAATCACTCGATTGCTTCTCTGAGCTAGGTCTGTGATTAATAATAATAATAATAAAAATAATAATAATAATAATAATAATTAAATACACAAAATAAGCAACAAATGCAAATTTGCATAAGGTATTCATTTTGATATGGTTGGTGGTGCCTAGATATTTGTCATAGATCTACGTTGTTTGCAGTCTTCCAAGGCCACTTTAATGAGGCTTAAGAAATCTCACCAGTGATAAAAGTACCAATACAAAAATCAAAGCATGAAAAGAGATTATTTCTGAACCTCTACTCAAAAATATACGTTTATATAATGTTGCCTCCTGTAAACATTACTTAGGAAGCCATTAGATCTACTGATCCAAAAAAGATCTTGGCACAGCACACCTAGGTAATCAACTCAAGACACACCATCATTGGCTCCCATATTATAGAAACTTTGCACCTGTGCAAGTGCAATTGTGCACTAGAATTCACTCTTGGGCAAAAAATCTCCTGTATGTCCTCACAGACTTATATCTAGCAAAGAAAAAACAATGAATTATGCGGTCGGCCCAAAAACCGAATGGAAAAAACAATCCAAGGAAACAATAATGGAGTACACAAGTACAAGAAAAAAGGTTTTAATACATGCAAATTACAGCTGTGAGGGTCAGACAGCTACATAGAACTGAAAACTGAAAGCAGTCTTGATCCGCCCACATTTTGTTACAGTATTTAAAGACAAAGGGCACACAATTTGGATTCATTACACATACCATGTACATGGTAATCCAACGTTCCATATTGGCTCCCACCTATAGAGTAATCTAAACAAAAAATGCATTAGTACCCCCTACTGGTTAGTACACTACCCTTGACCATCCTAAGTGCACCCCTTTATGAATGACCTAATTGTGCAGTAAACAGAGCATACTTTATCCTGATTGACTAAGTTATACATGTGCATTTTACTAAAATGACATACCCTCATTGGTTAAAACAAGTCCATGTAACTTCTGATGTGCAGTCCCAGCGAACAGGGCCAATAATGTAGTGAGTGTGAACAGTGAAGTCAGCAAATTAGACACAGTGATAGCCTCTCGCATGAGCTGGACCAATTTGGCAATCCCATGCAGCTCTCCGACCTTGTAGTAGTTTACTTCAGCAACAGTTTTTGCATCTCCTGTTTTGAAACATGTTGATATCCCTAACACACATACATTTGGGTATCTCTTGGGAACTAGGTTGTTTCATGAAAAAAGCATAACTGAGGATCCACTCCTTGGAAATTAATTTCTCATATATATTTGTGCTACCAAGCTGTTCTAATGCAGACCCAGTTGTCCCAATAATCCCTAGGAGTATGACCACAATCTAGTTTTGACGCTTTGGCAATGCCTTCACCCAAGGCTCTGGTCATTTTTCTGTGGAAAATAAAAACTGTATAATTTGTTAAACAAGATAGTTTAAAGCATTTATTTGAATTTAATTGGTAAATACATTACTTTGTAGACCCTCATAAACAGTACATTGTAAGTACTATGTTTGGTACAACCTTAGCCTGTGTTACACTGTTTTTGTATTGGCTTGAAATAATCATTGGTTCATTGGGAAAAAAATGCATAGTGGATTAAAAAAAAGTACTACTTTTTAAAGAATATACATATCACAGAGTAGATGTGTGTGGTAGCATTGACATATGTTATGAGTTTAGGTGTGGTAGGATGTTTGTTTGAAGTGTGTTGTAAGTAAATATATGTTTAAAGTAGTTAAATACCCATTGACGTATTCTAACTATATTGTATTTTAGATGATGAATTGCAGAAACAATAAGTGTATTAGAACAAAAGGAATTTTTAAAAGAGTTAGATTCCCATCGGGGTATTCTCACTGTATTGGATATTAAAATTACTATGGTACTATTATGGATGTAGTTAGATACCACTTGGCGTATTCTAACTGTGTACTGTACTCTACTTTAGTCAGCATATTTGGGTTGAAGGAAAATTAAGTAGGCATCGGTTAGATGTTCTAGTAACCTTGGTTTTGGAGTAATGGATGTGTCATTACATCCAAACCAACCACCTGTTTTGTAACATATGCAGTATATAGTGGCCTGAAGTGGTTGTGCCACTAGTGTGGTAGATAAGCAGTAGATTATGCATACTATTGTGAAGGTTTTCTATCCAAGAGATACTTGTCAGTGTGTGACACGCACTTCAGGCACCTGCCACCCTGGAAGCTATGGAATGCATGGCGGCTTCACCGACATTGAATGGTGCCACTCCTTTCTCTTTCTATTTCCGGGTTCCGTGCTCTAGTCTGTCTGTTTGTCTCTGTGTTATTTCCTTTTTAACCACACCCCTTCTTTGGTACTGCATGTTGCAACCCTACTGCTTTCGCTTCTGGGTTTTTGAGCTAGTACTCTTGTTTTCCTTTCATGCTCCAGTTCGATTTTTCTTCTAATTTTTGCTTTCCTCCTTGGTTCCCTTTCTTTGCTGGGTCTCGCACCGTGTAATCTTTGTTATCCTTCTACCATCTAATTTCGTACGGGCTGCCTTCCATCCTCTCTTGCTGCTGCACTGTCTTGCGGTCCTTGCACTGCCCCCTTTTCTTTCTTTGGTTCTGCATCTACCTCCCTTTTCCTACCTGTTACTTCCCTTGTGTCGGTTCCATCTTTCTTTCCTCATTTACTTTCTTTCTTTTTCCATTTGCTGGCTTACCTGCATTCGAAGATCCACGGCTTTCAGGTTTCATCGCCTTGGATTGTCACAAGTTGTGTCCTGAGTTCCTCCATTGCATCCATCCTGGTGAAAGACTCTAAAATATTTCTTCAGGATACCTGGACTCATCGCTTCTCAACTGTCTAACGGAGCCACTGTTCCTGTGCAGTCTTACCTCTGAAAAACACCAGCATTAGGATACCACGCACCACTAACTACGAGAGGCTTTTTCTGCTGTTTGGGCTTTCTCCTCTCTAAGGCTTCCTCGGAATGAGGTTCTCTTTTTTTTTTTATAAAGTATTTTATTATTTTAGACATAATAAAATAGTCGTAATAAAGCAACAAGCAAACAACTCAACTTAAAGACTGTCATGGTCATTCAGAATCAATGGAGATAGTACCATAGCATCAGAAGTCGAACGGCTTCCACAGAACGTGCAGCAGTATGTAATACAAATACATATCCTAATACAAAACAAAACAGAACACCCAGTACACATTCCTCAGGCTGTGGGAGGGAGTTCTCAGGTTGCTCCTTCTTCCCATCTGCCCCATATTTTCAAGGCTTTGTTGGGACAGCCCCGTGCTGAGTAAATCCTATGCTCCATCATAGCGCATCTGTCCATATCTAATTTCCATTGGTCCAGTGTTGGGGAGTCAGGGGCTCCCCATTTCTGCGCTATGTTGCGCTTGATCAGTCCCATTGCTGTGTGTAGGAGTAATGTCTCCCACTTATTAGCTTCTAACTCACCAGGCACACCTAGAAGCAGAGTCTTTGGGTCTTGTGGCAGGGTTCGGTTCAGAACTCGAGAGAGTTCTCTACAGCATGCGTTCCAAAAAGTTTGTATCCGGGGGCATGCCCACAAAATATGAAAGAAGGTTCCCTCCTCCTCCGCGCATCGCAAACAGTTCGGGTTTGGGGCCCGATTCCAGCCATATAAGCGCGTTCTAGGGTAATAAACCCGGTGCAGTATCTTCAACTGCACAAGTCGAAGCCTAGAGGAAATAGCGATTTCTCGGGGGTGCATGAGGACTTGTATCCAGTCCTCTGGATCTATCTCTCCCACATCCGCTTCCCATTTCGCCTTCAGCTCGGTCAGTTCAGGGGTGGCAAAGGAGGACATGGCATTATAGAGGATGGAAGTGCATTTGGTGGGAATGTACGCCGGGAGAATGTTACGCTCTATAGGGGTATAGTCTGGCAGTTGTGTATCATCTGTTAGGTAGGGACTTAGGGCGTGGGCCAGGCGTATATAATGGTATCGTTCCGTATGTGGAATCTGGAATTGCAATTGTAGGTCATCAAATGAGGTCAATCTACCCTGCGTGAGCACATTCCCAACCTTAATAATACCTGCTTTAACCCATTTGGGCCACGGCTCAAATTTCTGGGTCGCAGCTAGATTGTAGTTTTGCCAGAGGGGTTGTGCAGTAGTAACTTTGTTTCCCCACCCAATTAATCGGTGTGCTTGTCTCCACACCGTAATCATGTGTGTTTTGGTTGTGGGTGGGGGGGTTCTCGGGAGGGGTTGATAAAGGAGGGACAATGGGTCGGTGTTCTGCATGGTGGCTATCTCAGCACGTATGTGGGGCAAGTCTCGATTTCCATGGAGAAGATCATTAACCACCACCAGTTGTGATGCCCAGTAGTACGTTTGTAGACGGGGGACTCCTATACCTCCCTCCCAGATCGATCTCTGAAGTGTGGTTAACGCAATTCGTGGTTGGCCTCCCCCCCATATGAGATCTCTAAGGAGTGTCTCCATCTGGTGAAACTCCAGATCGGGGATTCCAAGTGGGGCATTCTGGAGAACGTAAAGGAATCTGGGAAGGGATATCATTTTAAAGAGTGCCGCTGTTCCCATAAGTGTCAGGGGGAGGAGTTTCCAGTGTCGGACATCAATAGTGAAGCGGTCCGTGATCGGTCGGAGATTGTGTTGTATATAACTTGATAAGTCCCCAGATATCCATATTCCCAGGTATCGAAAGCCCTGTCGTTCCACCCGATACGGGCACCCCTGGGGAATTGCTTGGTCTCCACCCTTTACCGGAAAGAAGACTGATTTCTCCCAGTTGATTCTAAGTCCGCTAAGTTCCCCAAAGCGGATGAGCAGTTGTGTTACAATGGGGGAAGATCTTGGTGGGTCACCCAGATATACGAGGAGGTCGTCTGCGTACAGGGACGTACGATCCTCGTGACCCTCCGGCCAACTGAATCCTTTCCAGGCGGTGTTTTGGCGAAGCCAAAGAGCCAGTGGTTCAATAGCAAGGGCGAATAAAAGAGGGGACAGTGGGCATCCCTGTCGGGTACCCCGACCCAGGGTGAAGGACCTGGAGGACCAGCCATTTACCTTCACTTCAGCTTTGATATTAGTATAAAGTAACTGCACCCATCCCAGAAAGGCCTCTCCGAATCCCATACGGCGCATGACCTCCCAGAGGCAGTCCCATCGAATGGAATCAAACGCCTTTTCAAAATCGACTGCCAACAGGGCCAAGGATTCGTTTATGATCGGGGATCTCTTGTAAGAGGATTCAATTCAACACTACAGCTAAGTCAACGCCTAGTCTATAATACTGAATGAAAACCCTTATTGATATATCTTTATGTCCAGTTCATGCGTTCTGGATGACTACCCCTATATAACACCCCTCTCTTGGAATCCCCCTGACCCCACTGAGCCAAGAAGTAGTTCTGTTTTGCAAGTTTAAAAGGTTTATTTGATAATTTAAAATATATATATCACACTTTATAATAAATTAATAATTGAATAGCACACTTAATCTGATATGATAAAGATCAACAACGGAGAATCTGGCACTAGCACACTTCTTATAATCACTAATGAGTTGACATGAAATGGATAAGGTAGCACACTGGTAAATAGGAACAAAAGTATAATGTGGTAGAGGATGCTTTAAGTAAGCTCAGGTGGATGCAATATTCAATGAATGCAGTACAGAAAATAACTTGATATAATTTCAACAAAACAATGTAATCACTTTTCTCTGGCAATCCCCTCCCCCCCTTGATGCAAGGCAAGGAAATGGAAGGAAAACACACAGTTCTCAGAAATGCAATCAAATGTGATTCAGTTCACCCCAGCAAGCTTAGACTACAGAAGTTTGAAAACACAGGCCCAAATTGCTTAGATATGTGCTGGCAATGAATTAAAAATATGCTAAAATGTTTTTAATTCCCTTTCAGAGGTTCAGGGTGAGTGGTATCTAGTTAATATTAGCTCAGGCTCACACTAGCAATGATGCAGGGATAGTTAGCAGGTTAAACGAATTTCTGGCAAATGGAAGGCAAGCAGCAGCCGATTTTTTACACGTGAAGAAATTTGCAAATCGCGGCAAAATTCGCGGATGCGCCGAGCGCTATTACAGAGGAACCACAAGGACTATCTCTATCGTTTTGGGGTTCTAGGAAAGCCTAGGATCTCATCTTCCAAATGAAAGTTACTGCAAGTCTCTAGCACAAACGGTTGCGGAGATATGAGCGATTAAATAAAGGTCGATTTTCAGATTTGAAATTTTAAAGTTCAAAAAGACAAGTGCAGCTTGCAACTAGGAAATGACAAGTGACAGCTATGCAAATGACAGGTGACAGTTAGGAGACAGTTCTACTTAGGTTAAATAGATTGAATTAGATGAATTTAAACTAAGAGATTGGTTCTACACAGTTTTCTAGGTACTCACACTATATTCTTGAGTGAAATGGGCCTCGCCATGGATCTGGTCAGGTTTTAAACTCGCCTCTGGTCTCTGCACTTCACAGTGATCTGGGTCAGCTCTCTCTGCTGGTCTGGGTCTCTCTGGGTACAGCACTGCTTTCTCTCTGGTCTGGTCTCTTAGTTCTGGATAGATTGAAGTCTCTAGTTTGGCTCTCTGGAGGTTTGATGGAGGTAAAGTATGGATTTTTCCGGCAGAGCGTCCCGCTGCAGATGGAATTGAAGGTCTCTATCTGTCCTGTCTGTCTGCTTTTATGTGTTTAGAATGTGGGTGTGATCTAGCATCACTGACCCTACCTCTCTCTCAGCTTCTAATTGGTCAAACTTCCATTTATCATTTGATTGGGGAATGAACTGTGAGTCAGAGGGATGTCATTTTATGGCTTGCAGATAGGACACTCCTCTGTCAGATTGCACACATTCTATATTTGATAATAAAAGACATATTTCACAGTTACACAGTTGCTTGAAACATATATACATGGTGTGGCTGAATTTAGCCATGTCTCTGTCCAAATCTGCTGTTTCTAAGAGCTTGCATTCAGAAATGGCACATAATTGACTTTTTAACTGATTTTTCAATTTCTGACATTGACCCAACTTTACATACATGTGCGCAGGGAGTATGGACATTAACTGATGAAGTTTCAGATTTTTAACATGCATACATTTAGAGTAATATCCACTTTTCCACTGACACCCCCCTGAACATGCCACCGGGTCGAAAAACCTCTTAAACTGTGGGCAGAAAAATCACAAGAATTATGGTATCATTTATAAAATTTTCACATGTCCGCTCTATGAGTTATTCATCTTTTTAAAGTTATGTTCTGGCTCCAAAGGGGTGTGGTTTCCTCTCAGCACAAGGTAGAAATACTGGTTTTTCCAGTTCTGCCAAGCCAGCTTGCTCTCACAGGCAGTGCTCCTCCCAGCTTCTGCCAAGAGGAAGCTTACATTTTACGACTGCTGTAATAAAACCTTTGCCTGAGCCAGGACAGGGCTTTGTTCACTTTCCTGCAGAGCACAGGTAATTCAATTATCAGATAGATGGCATATCCTTAGTGTGAGCAGCAAAAGGGCAGCTAGGCCTGGGAACACAGCTGTGACTCAAGTTTCACTCCTGATGGGGGTAGTTGCCAGGCAGAATTCAGTTCCTTAAGCCAGGTTTCAGATAAAATGTCACTTTTTGTTCCCCAGTTCCTGCATTCAAATAAAACTAAACATTTTTACATATGCAGCTAGAATGCTGATTCTAAGTGCAAAACTATGGCATTTCAACAGTTACAAAGGCATGTGACACCAAACATAGGTCACTCATTTCATCTAAACATTTTCGATTTTAGTGTCTTTAAATCCAGTGCAACTTAAACTGCTGACTCCATAGTAGTTTTGTTATAAGCACTGTTTTGGGCTCTTCATTTCCCAGATTTTGTAAGCACACAAAACCTCATTCTGCCAAATGTCTGCTGGTGTTCAGTGAATATTTTGCACATGTTGCAATGTTTAAAATAGACACTTTGGCTTGCCTTCAGAGGAACACAGGGTGGTTTTAAAACGCCGGCTTTTGGATAGTGGTGAGTACTGGTATTGCACCCATTTTTGGGATTGAAGAATGAATTCCCCACAATTCTAGGTTGCATTTGGCAATCAGCATTGCCATTCCCAATGGTTTCAGACTACTGTGCGGGTAGTCCAATGGTGGTTTTAGGCAGTGTCCTTCTGTGCCCATAACATCGGCAAAAATGGGTGGCAGCCTATTCTTCCTGCATTTCCCTGTGCATTTTCTCGGAAGCTCTGGCCATCATGATGTTTTCATGTCAGTACTGCACAGTTTTGAGGTAGGGCTCGGATGCATGGGTAAATACATCCCACACTCTCCAACGCTAGATGGAGGCGACGTAGATTCATCCGAGTCGATTTGCACGGCATAAATCCGCATTGGTCCGGGTGGATCAGGGTGGGTGCAACTAATTGTAAACGGTTCGCTAGTAACTTAGCGAGGATCTTAGCCTCCCCGTTGATCAGTGATATAGGCCTATAGGAGGCACAATCATGTGAAGGTTTGCCAGGTTTGGGAATGACTACGATAGTCGCCTTGCAAAGATCTGGTGGAAGGGTCCCCTGATCCCGGGCAGCAAGGAACAATCTGTGTAGAGGAGCCGCCATTTTATCTGCTCCTAACTTTTGCCAAGTTTCGACAGGGAATCCATTTGGGCCCGGGGCCTTCCCTGATTGGAGCTGAGACAGCGCCTCCGAAATCTCAGCCTCCGATAAGGCAGAGTCCAGTTGGTCTCTTTGTTGTCCCGAGAGAGTCGGTAACGTTACCGCATCTAGGAGGGAGGGGTTTAATGGTGAGGTCGGGGCTCGGTACAGGTCCGCGTAAAACTCTGCGAAGGCCTCAGCGATCCCAGAGTCTGAATGGTAGCTGTCGCCCTGTGGCGTAACTATTTCCTGGACATGGCGTTGTCCTTCGTCCCTCCTCTGTAGCCAGGCGAGCAGTTTGCCTGCCTTGTCCCCTAGTTCGTACACCCTCGCTCTAGCCTGCCAGTGGGCCTGCTTAGCGTCATCCATCGCTCTGTTCCGAAGGCATTCTTGGGCACGCTGGAGGGATCGATGGGTCTCGGGCGTAGGGTCAGAGATATGCTTAGTCTCCCAGTTACTCACTTCCTCTTCGGCTTTTAGTATTTCCCGAAGGCGGGTGTTTTTTTTATGTGTCGTCCAGGAAAGAATCTCACCCCTGAGCACTGTTTTATATGCCTCCCATAGTGTCACGGGGTTATCCACCGACTCCTCGTTAATTTCAAAGTATTCGGCAGACACCTCCTCTAGGCAAGCTATCAGCTCCGGGAACCCCAGGTAGTAGTTGTTGAGTCTCCACGTTCTAGGGGGGAGGGGGCCCTGCATACATAATTCAACTGAAAGAGGTGAGTGGTCCGAGATACCCCGGGGGAGTAGAACTGCGGACTTTGCCCTGTAGAGGTCGGTATGCGGCAAAAAGAGGTAATCCAGTCTGGACATGGAGCCGTGAGCGCCGGAGTGGAAGGAGTACTCCCTAGCATTCGGGTGTAACTCCCTCCATACATCTCGGAGCCCAAGAGCAGATGTAAAATTGGCTAATCTAGTGGGAGTGTTTGGGTTGCGATTTCGGAGATGGGAACGGTCCACGCTATCATTCATGGTGTCATTGAAGTCTCCCCCCAGAACGAGTGTATCAGGGTGGTGTTTCCCTATAAGGGTAGTGAGGTCGTCCAGTAACTCCTGTCCCAGCCCAGGTGGAGAGTAGATTGAGGCAATAGCCACCGTCTGACCCCAGATCGTTCCCATAACGAACACGTATCGGCCCCTCCGATCCCTTTCAACCATTTGCTGGACAAATGGGATGCGCTTGTGTATCAGAATGAGGGTGCCCCTGGAGCCCATTGTATACCCTGCCTGAAAGGCAAGTTGGTAGTTAGTCCTCTGAAAAAAGGCCGAGATTGATCCCGCCAGGTGGGTTTCTGTCAGAAGGGCCACATCAGGGGAGTGTCTGTTTAAAAATTGTCTGAGAAGACGCCGTTTGATTCCCGACCCCATCCCATTCACGTTCCAAATAAGGAATTTCAGAGATTTAGTGTGTCGTATGGGTGTCCAGTTAATCTGTGCGGAGGATGCTTAGTACACATAGTGGGACTGTCAAGGGTGTAGCAATCAGTAAAAGAAGGCGACATGGTATCTGCCTGTGTCAAAGGAGCGGGGGTGTTCCGTAAAATAGTACAGAGCGCCTTCAGCCAGAGATAATGATTCGCATGACCTGCGAACACATGACAGTCTTGAAATAACAAACAAAACTTTAAACATTCCCAACCCCCCCCCCACCCTATACTCCACCCCAACACGAAGTACCTGTCGCCCCAACATAGCTGAGCCTTCGATTAAGGTATCAGCTCAAAAGCCAGACCCTTGGACAGGGACTAGATAAACAAGAGAGAGAAAAATAAAAAAAATAAATAAATAAAAAAATAAAATAAAAAAAGGGGGGGAAAGAGGGGGGGAGGGGAAATGGAAGGGAGAGGGAAAGGACTTAGCTAGGGGGGGGGGTTGAGAGCCTTCTCCAGAGTTCCCTCCCTTGCGCCAATGTCAACATCTTCCATGGTGGACTATTTATGCGTGGGTCTCAGGAGTGCGAAAAGTGCACGCCCCCCTGTCAGAGCATATCTCCTAGGCCCCAGGAGTAAGGGGCAATACTCTGTTTAGTGTTCTTCTTGATCTGCCACTGGCTCCAGGATCTCCTGTCCTTCCTGTTCTGGGTGTCTCCTCGGGGAGGCTCGCCTAGGCCTCGGCCGGGGTCTTCCCCTCGGTCTACTTGGCCTTGCTGTCCAGTCGCCTTCTACGTGGGCCTCTGCCCATTTCCATGCCTCTTGCGGGTCACTGAAGTGAACAGTAGTTCCTTTATGATAAATCTTTAGTTGGGCCGGGAAGAGCAGGCCGTATTTCACATTCAGTTGAGCCAGTTGTCTCTTGAGTGGTTCAAATGATTGTCGTGCCCGCTGCACTTCTCGGGTATAGTCCGGAAAAAAGGCGATTCGGGAGCCGTTATGGGTAATCGACCCTTGTGATCGTGACAGTTGCAGGAGGGCGTCCCTATCTCGATAGTTGAGTAGGCGGGCGATAATAGTACGTGGCGGAGCACCCGGGGGTGGTTTGCCCGGCGGCATCCTATGAGCCCTCTCCACTGAGAAAAACTTTGAAAAGGATGTGGCCTCGAAGATATCCACGAGCCACTGCTCCAAGAATAGTTCCATACATTGTCCCTCTTCCCCCTCCGGCAGGCCCAGGATGCGGACGTTGTTACGGCGGGATCTCCCCTCTCCATCCTCCACCCTCGATTCAAGGGTTTTAAGGCGGTTCAAGGCCTGGGACAGTTGACGATTGACCCCGCCAATGTTGTCCTCAGAGATGCGGTGTTCCGCCTCTCCTGTTCTGGAAGTTAGTTTCTGCAGGTCATGGCGCAGGAAGGAAACATCTGCCGCCATACTGTCTGTTTTAGTCTCCATGGAGGATCGGGAACTAGCAATGGCCGCCATTACATCATGTAGGGAAAGAGGGCCGTCCCCCTTGGGGGAGTTCTGTCGTGTTGCTGGGCCCGCCGGGGCCGGGGTAGTAGCGACAGCAAATTGGTCCATACTGCTCTGTGTGGATGGTTTTTTCTGCCTGTCTTTCCCCATGGCTCCGGAGACCGTGGAGCGTCGGGCACAGTGGATCGAGTGATATTATTTATACCCAGTTGAACCCACTCCGGTGTGTGGTGTTGAAGGCCTGAAGCAGATCAGATGGAGAGCCGCGGGTCCCCCAGAGCGTCCTCCAACCGGCTAGTATGTATTCTGGGTAGTAGGGACTCGACGTCCTGTATTGGGGTTTCACGGGGCCTCCAGAGACCGTGCAGGCCTCCGTCGTATCTCAGAGTCCCTCGCTAGGCGGTGGTCCCCTTATGTCCCCTACGCGGCACCCGGCTCCGTTTTCCGTGTGGAGCGGGGGGGGGGAACCCACCTACCTCTAGCGCGGTCAAGCCGGGCTGCTGCTGTCCTCCACCGCTCGGCGCTGGGACGAGATGGGCTCGGGTCTGTCCAGGCGTCCTCCGGGTGCCAGCAGGTTCAAATGGTGTCCGCCTCATATACCGCTTCACACCGTACCACGAGCCACAGTCATGAAAAGGAGACCTGCCCTCAGGCCCCGGCGGCCATCTTGATCTCGCAGTTCGGACAGCGCCACCGGCCTTCAGCAAACTGTAGATTCAGCCCGTCGGGTGGACCGTTAGGTGCCCAGATTTCAGTCGATCCTAGCCCACAGCTTCACGGGCACAATCGCGGCGTTGATATCGCCCGAAATCCCCAGGAATCAGGATAAAAGTACAGGATTGTATCGGCGCTCACGGGAGATCACTCGGCTCACGTCCGCATCGTTCGCGCGCTATCCACGCCCCGAATGAGGTTCTCTTTTGACCTTATCTATTAAGGCATCAGAATGGCTTCACTCCGTGGAAGGCCGTATCTCTTCAGGAAAAAACGGAGAGACCGGAGAAAGAAGGGACACCAACAAGACAGCTCTTCTGAAGACGCAGGTGAGGAGGAGGTGGTGTTCGAAATAAGTGAAATAAGTGATACCCAAGGAGTCGATGACAAACTTGACAGTGTGTTAAGCTAGTGAGCTTACAGTTATTTTCGATACCATGTGCATTGTTGTAAAGACTGGAGGGGGTATCTGTTCCTCTCTTCTCTATATGGTAGAGGAGAGGCACAGAGGACCCCGGCCAAGATTCTCTATAGGGTAGCAATGGACGAGCAATCAAGGCCTAGCTTCTCGGGAGGTGATGCAGGCTGGTTCTTAAGTACAGTGTAGTCCCCAAGCCCCCACAAAGGAATGTCCACACACTGTATTACTGAAAACACAATTTTTATATAATTAATATTCAAAGGTATGTACACTATCACAATAGCGCACTTTGTACTCAGAAATCAACAATGGTAAATATATACAATTCTAAAGTGGTACCACCAAAATTATCACATCTCATTACAGTGCATCAACTATACTGTTAGAATGTCACACAGATCAATAACAAGGAAACCAGCAATAGAGATAGGATGGAATGCAAGATGGTTGAAACAATAGGCAGAATACTGGCCTCTACGGTTAAGCACAGTCCTGTGTGGAGATACCCCCACCTGGGCAACCTGTAAAATATAGATATATAGGACAAGCCCAGTCCATATATTGCTCAATAGTCTTGCTCTCTCCTATAATGTTTTTATCCCCCCAATGTACCTGGCGGAGTAGAGTTCTTCGAAGAAGTGTCGACGGATCCTTCTTATGTGACCCCCTTTCAAGCAGGAGACACGGATCGTCGAGAGGCGTCAAAGAAAGTGAACTTGGTGTTGACGGCGCTGATGAGAAGTTCGAGGGTGCCGAGACCACGGCGTCAATCCAGGCGGTGTTTGTCGGCGACGTCCTGCGAGGATGAGGTGTGCGGGGCACCTCAGTGTTTGATAGTTCTGGACCGCAAAGAGTTTCAGAAGAACTGTGGCCCAGCAAGGGCGTCGAGTTGTCGAAGTCTTTGTGGCCTTCAGGTGGCGGGAAACCCACCGGCGGATTCTCCTCACCGCGTCGGCGGCCTTGACTCTCTCCGGCAGGAGAAAGCAGTCATCGGTGCGGACAAGGGAGTCCCTTGATTCAAATGTTCTTAGGCAAAGGAGCGGGCGGCTCCGGTCGTCAGCGGTATGGCGTCAAGTGGTCCCCGCGTCTGGGCAACACAACTTCGACGGGCCTCCAGTGGTTACACAAACCTGCAAACCCTGGTCTACGGCAATGGACTTCGACAGCAGCGAAGTCCTGGTGCTTCACTTCATTCTCCTCAGCGGTCCTGTCTCGGGTCGGCAGCCTTTCGAGGGTCTGAATTCCAGGGAGCTTCGGCAAAGGTTAGCAGTGCTCGATGGTCCCTCGGAGCACGGGAAGAGGGCGCCTTACCAGGTCCTCTCTCAGATCGGTCTTTGATGAATTCGGCAGCTTTCAGATCAGGTCAAAGCAAATGCAACAGCAAGTATTCCTCTTCCAGCTGGGCATCGAGGATTAGCAGTTCCAGTTACTCTTTAAGTGTAGACACAGCTTCTGAACAATTTCCAGTAGTGAGAGGTCCCCAGATATACTATCCTGTCTCTCATCCACACTGCTGGGTCACTCTCAGCAGCCAATCATACAGAAGGGCATTCATGCAGTCAATCAGCCAATCAGGCACACAGTGCATTCAGGCCATCCTCCTCCCTCTCAGACACTCACAACAAGGAATGTGGATTGGGACAAGTACCAGCCATTCAACACTACACACTGCATTCAGGCCAGTCTCGGGCAGGGCTGTCTCAGTCTTTGTCTTTCATACCAGAAACCAGACAGCCACAACAAGAAGTGCATATTGGTCACATACTCCATTCACCCAGGTCCCACCCACAGGGTGTACCCACAACATACAGTCACTGGGAAGGCTCCAGCCAGTCTGGACTGGACTTCACAACAACCCCATATATGGAACTTCCACCCAACAGCCAGTCAGGGGGACGGGACAGAGTCAGGGCTTCCCAGGACTTTGGGAAAACAAGGTAACAGGCAATATAAAGCAAGAGCCCACAGGGGCCATCTTGTTTTCCATCAGGAATCAACTGATTCCAATGGCAGTGCCTGGGTATACCAAAATGGAGGATACTCAGAGCACCTGCAATTCAGCATGGAGCTGCCACCAGCCCATACTCTGCTCTGTGGGCCACCCACAGGTGCCAAAAAACATACACTAGGGGCACAGGGTTGTACCCCCACCCATGGGTGCCATAAGGGTATCCCATGGGTCTGTACACCAAACCAAAAACAGGAAGAGCTGCACTGCCAGGAGTCCCACATGGACTCCGGGGCAAAAAACAATACAGAACACATATGAAAAACGACTACAGGACAAGGACAGGGAGGCCATGTCCCTCCAATTTCCAGCATCACAATTGTGTCATAGAAGCAGTAGTTTGACATTTTTTGTATGCTGGAACGATTGTCTGAATTGATAAAAGGGCATACTATGCCCTGATTTGCATTCTGGAGAAGCTGCTGAAATGCAATCGATTCAAAATTTGGTATGGATGCATACACACATCGTTCATTAGGGATGTGCTCTTGTGAAACATGGTTGCAGAGAGTGCATGTATGTTTCTATGTGTATGAAATATGGAAGATTTCATTCATAGGTATGTTTTGATTTCTAGTACTTGTAGTAAGTACATTAGTAATTCTTATGGATCTTCCTGTGTGTTTAAGGTGAATTTTAACATTCCTGCACAGTAGTCTAATTCTTGCCTTATCCCCAAGACACTGTAACTATTGTAACCATTGTCAGGAATATTTGTGGTGCATCTACTAATGAAGAGCATTTGCAAACACAACTGATCCGTTTAAGTAAATGTTGTGGACAAATTGTGGCAATTGAAGAGAAGATTGATTGCTACATTTGCAAAGCATGTTCCTCCACATGTGTTTCTGAATTTAAATGGACCAGAACATTTTGCTGTTGTATCTTTTGATGGGCCTGCAGTTGTTTGTTGAGAAGAGTCATTTGTCTCTTTGTATTCTGATGGATGTGCAGTTGTTTTTGGACTAGAGAGTTTTGTGGTTGTATTATTTGATGGAGTAGCAGGTTTTCGTTTTTTACACAATATTGCTGGTAGATCTTGTATAGGTTATGTTTCTTTTCATAGGTTTTCTTTTTTCAGGAACAGGGTACATAACTAGGTGGGGGTGTTCTGTGCACGCAGCCTATTGTATTCTAGGATGCATGGAATGAAATTGATTATTGAGTGTACGGAGATGTGAAAGTGCTATGTAATTCGTAACTTCTTTGAATACTGTGCTGCCAATTTCAATCAATACATGATCTGGGGTCAGACCTTGTGATTTATGAATAGTGACAGCATATGCAGGAGATACAGAGAAGTGTACTCTGCATACATACATGTCTTTGAAATGAAAGAAACATGCTATTGTGCGGCCTATTTTGTTAACTTCTGCAAGTTTGTCAAAGCGGATGTTGACAATCTGAATGCTGTTCTCATGTGGATATGTTTGGAAGCCAACAACTGTACCAATTGTTCCATTGACTAAAATCTGTTCTACATCAAAGTTACATTTTTGGATTACTCTGTAGTTTAGACACAGAGTTAAGACTTTTTCTACTCCAGCTGTGTTGGGGATAGCTTTTTCTTAGCTATTTAATCATGCTGTTTCTTTTTGACTGGTAGGGAGTGTCATGCTGTGCACTTCAAGTTTGCTGTGGAGCTGA
Source organism: Ambystoma mexicanum (assembly GCF_040938575.1). NCBI lineage: Eukaryota > Metazoa > Chordata > Amphibia > Caudata > Ambystomatidae > Ambystoma > Ambystoma mexicanum. The sequence continues at coordinate 975,461,624 of NC_090922.1, forward strand.
TATGCACTATCGGTTGCATTTCTTTTTTCAACATTGTATCATTGAATTGACTACAGCTTGCAAGGGTTGTGATTAAGGACAGGCATTTAGTATTTCATTGAGTTCATTGTTCCATGACATCAGGGGCAGATGTGATTTGACCATATAGCTCATGGATTAGTCTAGTTTTCAGATGGATTTTACATCTTTAGTAAGCAGACAAGTTCTAATGCTTTTTAAAATGTTTGCATAGGTGAGGTAGGCAGACTGACACATGTTTTGAGTTAGCTCTCCGTAGCAATTAGTTACGGCATTGTTTGTGTTCTAATGCTTTAAAATAAGTTCACCTTTTACTGGTTTTAACTGTAGGAGGTCCCTGAAAACAATGGTGCGCTTTCCTCCAAACAGTTCTTTGTAGTCGGTTTTGAGGACTTCTTGCATTCTGAGATGAATTAAAGGCAACATGAGGTTGGAAACCATGCTTACTTCATCTATCAGGAACACTTTCATTTGTTTCAGAATTCTGTGCACTTCAGTAGCAGATTCTGCTGATGATTTGTAGTACTCTAATTTGTTTTGGTCTTCTACTGGCAGGACAGTGGTTGGTGTAAAGTTCCACCTCCTATGTTGTACGCTGCTAAACATGTGGGGACTCGTCCAACATATCAAAGGTTGTTGTTTGTCAAGTCTTGTAGAAATTTGCTGATTATTTTAATTAAGAACATTTTACCAGCACCAGTTTCTCAACGTGCACACTGGAGCAGAGGTTTATCAATTTTACATCTACATGTTTTAGTTTCCTGTTTAAGTCCATGTTCAATGTCTTCAGTGACTACTAGATAAATGGTGAGTTGTTCATCATTTATTTGTGATTTCAGCACCAACAAGTCTTCAGATTGTTTAGATTGATAAATGGTATTTTTTTCAACCTCAGTCATGGCTATTTGTTTCATTTAGAATTAGTGGTTCTCCCAGTGGTTCTTGTTTTCCAGTATGTGATGGTTGACTGGCCGTAGCAGTGTCTTTATATATTATAGCTTCAATTCCTTCTTCTTGATGGCGGCGTTCATTGCCCGACATTTGTTTGTATTGTTTTAAATTGACATTTGTTATACAGCTTTCATTTGCTTTGAATGCAGCTTCAATTGCGTCAGGGTCAGCTAATAATTCTCCATCTTTTATCCAAGGTTTAAAAAGTTGTAATTTGGCCATGTAATAAAGTTTCCTATGTTGCAGAGATTTAAAAGATAACTTTATATGATTAATTAGGCTGGGGTTCCTATGTTTTACTAGGCTTACTTCACAAGTTGAGACTGAATGTTTCCCAGTTGTCTCATCTGGTGTGAAATATAGAGAGGTAATATGACCATTGTTGAAATACTGAAAAGTATGTTGCAGATGCTGGGTCTAGCTGGGATCCTTGTCTTCTATTATTGTTAATGGCTATACAAACAGACCTTTAAAACTCACACTCTCAGTCAAATGTAAATTAGGGTATACAGGGTATAAAGGTATAAAGGTGGTACACTCTCCATAAGTGCTGAGTGCTCTTGATTGCACCCATGTTGCTCTATGTCCACCTAGAGCAACAGAGCACATCTTCTGTCATGATGCATACCCCCGGGCATCCAGACCACTTCCATCAACCCCGGGAGCGGGCATCATGTCGTCTTGAGAAAACCCAGCAACCCCTGCTAGGGGCTGTCTGGGTTCAGTCCTGGCGCCTATGGTGCCAGGCTCATATGGGACATCAGTCCTGGCACCATAGGCGCCAGGCTCATAGGTGCACACTTACCTGATGCAGACCAAGCTGCAAGAAGATCCAAGCCCATGTGAGGCCTGGAAGGGACTACTTTACCTTAGGGACTATTTTGTTACTCGGGTGTGGTCGGGGAGGAATACCTACCTGGTACTCCTTTGGAGGCTATTTAAACCACGCCCGAAGAACAGCACACGCTTCGCGTTATTCTGCATCCAGCAGGGTAACGCTCACCGTGCCAGCAGCAGCATCCAGCCTTCTGGCATGCCCGCCTCGAACCTGGAGCACCTAGAAAGAAGGAAACAAGCAAAGGTTAGAACAAGAGTATTACCTGATTTCTTACCTGATTCCGATATTCATCGCATCATCAAACCAGAGGAAAGACTTTGTTTTAAACGCGTTGCAATGCCTGCAGCAGCCACGCGCCAAACTCACCGTTCCACACAGCATCTCTTCGATCCGGCGCTCTCTCCATCTTTACATCGCCGAATCCCGGCACCTATGGGAGACAAGAAACGACATGGTGAGCAGAGAGAACAGACAGAGACAATCTCTTTAGCCACCATATGCTTACCTGATTTTACCACCGGAGGTATAATTCATCAGCACGCCACATCTTCTAATGCCACACCTGTAAGATAAGGAGAAAGCAGCAAGTTTAACCCTTGGCATTATTTACCGGACAGTGTTGGGTAACACAGACTTTTACCGGAGCACTTTCAGCTGTCAATCTTCTTATTGGGTCAAAGCTGCAAGATAAAAGAGGAATTGGACAGGAGTGAGTTCCAGACATTTTGAACTCTTACGAACTATATACTTACGGCTCTTCGCCAGGATCTTTTGGAGTCAGGATTCGTCTACAACTCTTCCACTATCTTCAGGCCAGTGAAGTAACTGGTCATCAACGCGCCCCTGCGTGCTTCGCAGGATGGAGGGCTCATCCCTCAAGAACATAAGGTGAGATTGCTGAGAGGGCGCTTCAGAGGTGATTAGTGGGGAGGACAGTGGGGGTGCTATCACTTGAATCCACAAGTGGCTAAATCCATCTCTTCACTTGTAGGAGAATATTTCTGCAGGCCAAGCAGACAAGATTAGGATGGCAGATCCAGTCAGTCATCGCTGCACTACGCATCACGTGGGTGGAGGCCGCAGCAGTCCGGGTCCGACCGACGCCCCTGTGGGAGCCAGGTGAGCGTAACATCTAACGCAACCAGAAACATTGGCACTCCATCAATGTTCAGGTTGTGTGTGATGCCATGGGCATCATTTTTGAAGTGTATGCCCATTATCCTGGTAGCACACATGATAGTTACATCTTCAGGATGTCCCCGCTACACCGGGCCCTAGAAGCTGGTAAGCATGGCAACACATGGCTCATTGGTGAGGATGAATGGCCATGCACATGCATGCATGTTGCTCACAGACCAGTAGAAACTGTGATCAAATGACAATGACAACCATTCTCATATCTACAGGGGACAGTGCCTACACTCTGAGCACATACATGATGACGTCCATATGCAGCCCCAACACAACTGCTGAGGTAAGGTACAACACTGCCCATATTGCGGCTCAGGGCATAGTGGAGCACACATTCGGAGTGCTCAAGTCACTTTTCCGCTCCCTGGACCACTGTGATGGTGTGTATGCTATATGCACCAGCAGTAGTCTACAGGATGATTGTGGCAGTAGGTGTCCTGCACAATGTAGCAACATGGCATGGCATCCCGGTGGTTATGGTGGTGGCACACCATCTACACCCACAGGCAAACCGCTTGCCTATAGCTGGGCAAAGGGCATGTGGAGAGACTGCACGTACCCAGCTTGTGCAGTAGTGTGACTTCTTAGAGACGTTAGAGATGTGAGGGGAGAAGGAGAGTGTGGAGTTGAAGATGACCCCAAGGTTTTTAGCCTTGCAGGTGGGAGCAGGAAGAGGGCCAAGAGAGGCCGGCCAGAGAGCTACAGGAAAGGAGGGAGCGGGTGTGACAATGAGGAGAATCTCAGTCTTACTGGCATTAAGGCAGAGGTCATTGGTGGCACACCACTCCTGGATAGCAGACAGAAATGAGGGAAGGAGAGGAGGAGGCCAAGAGTAGCCTAAAAATGAGTTGGGTGTCATCTGCATAGCACTGAAAGTTGGGGCAGAGAGCGGTGATGTGGTGGCAAGGAGTTCCAGGTATTGGTTGACCAGCCAGGGAGAGAGGTTAGACCCCTGGGGAACACCATAAGCAGAGAAAAAGGTAGCAGAGAGGAAGGACTCAAGTTGAACCTGGGAGGGTCGGTCAGAGAGGAAAGAAGTCAGCCATGCCAGAGCCTGATGGAGAGGTTTGTGCAAAATTCGGAGAATCACGTTACACATTCATACTTTCTCACAGTGACGAGAATGGCACCTTGACAGAGGCCATAGAGATGCTAACAATGCTACATGTCCAGATGATAGACGAAGTAGAAGACTTTGATAATGACAGTTGGTTTGGCTCACTCTTTTCTTGGGTTCCACAATGGATGGCAGACATGTTCAAGTTCCTTGGAACCCTGATCGTGTTGGTGTTGCTTGGATTCTGTTTGATCTGATCAAGATAATAATCACACAAAGTAAAAAGACAGTAGAGAGAGCCACAGTGATGAAACTAATGATTGAGTTGAAACAGAATGGAAGGTGTGAGACTTGACAGATGAAGAAATAAGAGACTTTGTGAAGGCCAGTATCCATGCACCTGACGGAATAACATTCCTATATCCAAAGAACCATAAGAAGTAAGTGGGAAGATGGATCTATTGCAGTCCAAGTGGACAGTGCATTATCATGATTTGGAACAAGGATGAACATGTGAAATCAGCTGGATGACTGAAGGGAGTCATAAAGATATGAATCCCAAAGAAGCATTTCCTCAAGCAAGGATGTCTAGATGTGAAGGATGATGGGAGAGTGGTCGATGAATTGCCCAGAGGGGGGATTCATCGACCACTCTCCCATCATCCTTCACATCTAGGCATCCTTGTCTGGGGGTCAGCTCGACCATGGGAAGGTGAAGGAGCAACTTGACCAAAGGACAGGACAAAGAAACTCGTGGCCATTTTGGAGCCAGGGCCCCTATCTGTGCCAAAAGTGGTAAACACAGTTTACCTGGAAGGAAAGAGTTAAAAATACCTGAAATGATAAGCGGCCACCAGCCCTGTCTGAGGCACACCTGCACTTCTCACAAAAAATACGTCGAGAGTATCTAGGGCCTTTAGAAATGACAGGAAGGCCCAAGTGCACTATACTGGAAGGTACATTGTGCACTTGCAACATGTTGCAGAATAGTTGCAACATTGACAAGCACTAAGGTAAACAAAGTCTCCCACTACTGACTGTCTGTAAGAACATGTCAGTTTCCCCATAATAAAGTGAGCGAAAAGCCCAGGGGGGAGCAGCAGAAGGCTGTGCTCCTCTGGCAAAGTCAGACTATGGTATTTAACACCAGCAAAACGTTGGGGGGTATACAACACAACTGGAGGGAAAATTACACATGAAATGGAAATCTTTCCTAGGCTACAGTGGTTCAGGTAAACTGCAGAAATGCATTGCACTGGTATTTTGGGAGAGTGTCAGGCGGCTGCCTGGGGGGTGTCCAGTCTGGAGGTGGCTACCTGGGTGGGGTGTCACAGGTGAGGGGGCCTGTGGGGATGTACAGACTGGATCGGACTGTCTGGGGGTGTGTGAAAGGTGAAGGGGTCTGAGGGGTGGTGTCCAGACAGGAGGGGGCTGTCTGGGGGGGTGACAGGTGAGGGGGGATGCGGCTAGTATCCAGACTGGAGGGGGCTGAGGGTAATGTCCAGTTTGGAGGGGGCTGTCTGGGGGAATGTCACAGGTGAGGGGGACGGGTGTGGTGTCCAGACTGAAAGGGGATAGGAGTGGTGTTCAGTCTGGAGGGGGCTGCCTGTGGAGGTGGGGTCCAGACTGAAGGGGGCTGCCTGGAGGGGAGACATGTAAAGGGGGCTTGGAAGTTGTGTCCAGAATGGGGGGGTCTTCCTGGGGTGTGTCACATGTGACGGGGGCTGATGGGTGGTGCCCAGATGGTAGGGGGTGCCTGGGGGTGTGTGACAGGTGAGGGGGGCTGGGGTGGTGTCTTGACTGGAGGGGGCTGCCTGGTGGTTATCACATGTGATGGGGCTGGGGGATGATGTCCAGACTGGAGGGGACTGCCTGGAGGAGGTTAGGGGGCTGGGGGTGTTATCCAGAGGAGGGAGCTTCCTGGAGGGTGTCACAGGTGATGGGGACTGTGGGGAGGTGGCCAGATTGGAGGGGGCTGCCTGCGGGGGGGTTGACAGGTGAGGGGGCTGGGGTCGAAGTCCAGACTGAAGGGGGCTGCCTAGAGGGTGTCACAGGTGAGGTGTGTGGTGCCCAGACTGGAGGGGGCTGGGGGTGGTGTCCAGTCTGGAGGGTGCTGCCTGGGAGGGGTGTCTGGACTGGAGGGGGCTGTGTGTGGTGGCCAGATTGGAGGGGGCTGTCTGTGGGGGTGTGACAGGTGAGGGGGGATGGGGCTGGTGTCCAGACTGGAGGGGTCCACCTGGGGTGTGTGTGACAGGTGTGGGAGGGTGGTGGTCGTGTTCAGACTGGAGGGGGATTCCTGGGGGGTGTGACAGGTGAGGGGGCTGAGGGTGATGTCAATAATGGAGGGGGCTGCCTAGGGGGTGTCACATGTGAGGGGGCTGAGGGTGATGTCAATACTGGAGGGGGCTGCCTAGAAGGGTGTCACAGGTTAAGGGGGCTGGGGGTGATGTCCAGTCTGGACGAGGTAGCCTGGGAGGGCATGTCCAGAAAGGAGGGGGCTGCCTGAATGGGTGTCACAGATGAGGGGGCGGGGGTGGTGTCCAGTCTAGAGGGTGATGCCTGGGGGCTGTGTCCAGACAGGAGGGGGCTGCCTGAATGGTGTCACAGGTGAGGGTGTTGGGGGGTTGTCCAGACTGGAGGGGGCTGCCTGTGGGGGGTGACAGGTGAGGGGGCCTAAGGGTGCGGACCAGACTGGAGGAGTTCTGTCTGATGGAGTGTCACAGCTTAGGACTGCTGGTGGGTGTCCACACTGGAGGGGCTGCCTGGCGGGGTGACAGGAGAGGGGGGCAGGTGGAAGGAGGGGGCTGGGGGGTGGTGTCCATTCTGGAGGTGCTGCCTGGGGGGGGGGTCTGGACTGGAAGGGGGCTGGTTGTGGTGTCCAGACTGGAGGGGGTGCCTGGGTGGTGACAGGTGAGGTGTGTGATGCCCAGACTAGAGGGGGCTGGGGGGTTGGTGTCCAGTCTGGAGGGTGCTGCCTGGGAGGGATGTCTGGACTGGAGGGGGCCGGGGGTGGTGACCAGATTTGATGGGGCTGTCTGTGGGGTTGTGATTGCAGGTGGATGGGGGTGGTGTCCAGACTGGAGGGGTCCACATGGGGGGGGGGTTGACAGGTGAGGGGGGCTGGTGGTGGTGTCCAGACTGGAGGGGGTGCCTGGGGGTGACAGGTGAGGGGGGCTGGAGGGTGGTGTTCATAGTCATATATAGACCCCCCTCATTGGGTTCAGACTTCTCCAATGAACTATGCTCCCAACTAGCAATGCTGAAATCCACCAATGTATCCAACTTGGTGGTGGGGGACATTTATCTTTGGCATAGAGATACAAAGGACAAGGAGGCTATCTCCCTAGAGAAACAACTAACCAATTTGGATTTTAGCATTAAAAATGAGACCTCAACCACACCACAAGGAAATCAGTTGGATTGGATCATAGCTAATGACCTGAAATACTCTAGCTGCAAGACAGAGCCATGCATATGGAGTGATCACTATTTGGTCACCCTAAATATTGAGCTCCAGCCATCATGCACTAATGACAATCCCCACTTGAAGGTCACTAGTAGAAATTTTAAAAAACTGACCATAGACCACATTCGGCCATGCCTAGACAAAATACTCACCTCCTTTCAGGAGCAAGATAGTTGTGAGGAAATGATTAAGGTATATAATGCACAAATACAGCTCCTGGTAGACGACATTGCACCGCTCAAAACAAAGCTAATCAGAAAACATAGCAACCATAAAAAATGGTTCAACTCAGACATAGAGGCCATCAAAATTGAGAAACGAGCCCTAGAGAGGAAATCGCTCGCAGATAAAACTACTGAAAATAAAGAACGATGGGAAATAGCTAACAAGAAGTATAAGGAAAAAGTCAAACTTGCTAAAACTGACTACTTTAATACGGAAATTGAGTCAGCAGATAAGAAAACTAGCAAACTTTTCGAAATACTAAAGAGTGTGGAAAAACCTCCAACTCTCACACCTTCATTACATCCATCCAAAGAAGACTGTAACATTGTGCAAAATGCATTCATAGCAAAAATACCCAAAGCCAGGCAAAACATCATTTTGGCTAGACAAAAAAGGGATGGCAGCACCCATGAGTGTAAAACTAAACATAGTCATAAAACGTTTTCGTTCACACCCATAACAGAACCAAAGTTATTAAAATTGATTGACCTTATGAAACCCACATCTTGTGCAGAAAATGTCCTACCCCCCGACATCATCCTGCAACATAAGGAGCACTTTGCCCCCATACTACTCAAGATCATAAACGCATCTCTTAAAGAAGGTATTGTTCCAGAAGAAATTAAAAAGGTGACCATCACGCCCTTAGTAAAGAAGGTGGGCCTAGACCCGAAGGACCCAGGGAATCTACGACCCATAACAAACACCAATTTCATCCTGAAAATACTGGACAAACTGGCTACCCAGCAATTACAGGACCACATAGAAACACAGGAGTCATTACACCATCGGCAATCAGGTTTCAGAGCTGCTCATAGCACAGAAACAGCCATGCTGGATCTCCAGAATCATATGCTGGGCCTTATGGACAAAGATAAAATGGGAATTTTGATGTTATTAGATCTTAGTGCGGCTTTCGACCTAGTGGACCACAGATTGTTGGTCAGAGCTCTCCGAGACAACGTATGCTGTTTGGACCTGGCTTTGAAATGGCTTGTATCTTTTCTTACCAACCGCCAAGCCAGAGTTCACTGGGGTGACAACTTCTCAGACCCCACCCAAATTCTTTTCGGTGTGCCACAGGGTGCAAGTTTTTCACCCATGCTCTTTCACCTATACATGCGGGCACTGTGTGACCTACTGACAGAACTTGGAGTCTTCTTCTCCAATTTTGCAGACGATACGCATCTTATAATGGAGGTAGAGGGATTACATCAGAAAGACAACGAGAAATTAGGCGTTATATACAGTAAAATTGATTAATGGATGCAATCCAACTGGATGTGCCTCAACGACTCAAAAACAGAATTGATGCTTTTTGGCTCCAGCCGTCAACTGGACAAATTGGGCGGGGAATATGAAACATTCCAGATCAAAAAGGCCATCATAACAGTTTCCAGCCAAGTGAAGACGCTGGGCATGATGATGAACTCCTCGGTTAACTCTGAGGCTCAGGCCAATTTCTTACGTAAGAATACTGCCTATTATCTGCGGTTGATGAGGGCCATCAGACCTTTTTTGAACGATAATAATATGGCCACCATTGCCAGGGCAGTAGTGCTATCAAGGCTAGATTATGGCAATGCCCTATTGTTAGGGCGAAGTATCAAAGACTTACATACTTGCCAAGTCATACAAAATGACGCTGTCAGGATTGTAAAACAACTGGCTAGAAGAGACCATGTTAACACTGCTAGAGAATCTCTCCACTGGCTTAGAGTCAAAGACATGAACGTATTTAAAGCTCTCACCCTGATGCACAAATGCCTTTTCGGCAAAGCACTCTATTATTTGAAGAAAAATATCGAATTCTACTCACCTAAGAGACAGCTTCGCTCAGCTGGAAAAAATCTACTAGTGGAACAGAAACATAGGCTCAAATCTGTTATGGGCAGATCATTCACAGTAAAAGCGGCTCAGATGTGGAACACCCTTCTGCTTGCACTGAAAAGCCAAGAAAACCACCTTCGAAAACTCTTGAAAACTCATCTTTTCAAATAGTCTCCCTTGACACCCAGTTGGGCCAGAGACCAGGTTGTCTAATTAAATTTGTATGTATTTTGTGTTACAGCGCCCTGATGCCTGCGGGCTTTCTGCACTCTAGAAGCATATAAATAAATAAATAACTAAATAAATAAATAAATAAAACTGGAGGGGGATTCCTGGGGGGTGTGACTGGTGAGGGGGCTGGAGGTGGTATCCAGAATGGATGGGGTTGGAGGTGGTGTCCAGTCTGGAGGGGGCTACCTGGGGGGTGTCACATGGGAGGGGGCTGAGGGTGATGTCAATACTGGAGGGGGCTGCCTAGAGGGGTGTCACAGGTGAAGGGGGCTGGGGGTGATGTCCAGTCTGGATGGGGTAACCTGGGAGGGCATGTCCAGACAGGAGGGGGCTGCCTAAACAGGTGTCACAGATGGGGGGCTGGGGGTGGTGTCCAATCTGGAAGGTGATGCCTGGGGTCTATGTCCAGACAGGAGGGGGCTGCCTGAACGGTGTCACAAGTGAGGGTGCCGGGGGTTGTCCAGACTCGAGGGGGCTGCCTGGGGGGTTGACAGGTGAGAGGACCTGGGGGTGCGGTACAGACTAGAGTTGTTCTGCCTGGCATAGTGTCACAGGTTAGGACTGCTGGTGGGTGTCCACACTGGAAAGGCTGCCTGGCGGGGTGGCAAGAGAGGGGGCAGGTGGGTGGTGTCCAGACTGGAGGGGGCTGGGGGGTGGTGTCCCATCTGGAGGGGGCTGCCTGGCATGGTGTCACAGGTGAGAGGCCTGGGGGGTGGTGTCCAGACTGGAGGGGGCTTCCTGTGGTCATTCCAGACTGGAGGAGACTGCCTGGGGAGGTGCGACAGGTGAGGGGGGCTAGTGGTGGTGTGCAGTCTGGAGGGGAATGCCTGGGGGGGTGTGCCCAGACAGGAGGGATCTGCCTGAATGGGTTTCACAGGTGACGGTGCTGGTGGGGTGTCCAGACTGGAGGGGACTGCCTGGGGGGGTGACAGGTGAGTGGGGGCTGGGGATGGGGTCCAGACTGGAGGGGTTTAGCCTGGGTGAGTGTCACAGGTTAGGGGGGCTGGAGGCTGTCCACACTGGAGAGACTGCCTGGGGGGGTGGCAGGTGATGGGGGCTGGTGGGTGGTGTCAGACTGGAGGAGGCTGGGGGGTGGTGTCCCATCTGGAGGGGGCTGCCTGGGGTGTGTCACAGATGAGGGGCCTGGGGGCGTCCAGGCTGGAGGGGGCTTCCTGGGGGTAACACAGGTGAGGGGGCTGGGGGTTTGTCCAGACTGAAGGGAGATGGGCGTGGTGTCCAGTCTAGATGGGGCTTCTGGGGAGGTGTGACAGGTGAGGGGGGCTAGGGGTGGTTTCTAGTCTGGATGGGTCTGTGGGGGGGTGTTACAGGTGAGGGAGCTGGTGGTGGTGTCCAGACTGGAGAGGGTGGCTGGGGGGTGACAGATGAGGGAGGCTGGAGGGTGGTGTTCAGACTGAAGGGGGATTCCTGGGTGATGTGACAGGTGAGGGTGCTGGAGTTGGTATCCAGACTGGAGGGGGTTGGCGTGGTGTCCTGTCTGGAGGGCGCTACCTGGGGGGTGTCACCTGTAAGGGGGGCTGAGGGTAATGTGCAGACTGGAGGGGACAGTCTGGGGGGGTGTCACAGGTGAGGGGGGCTTGGGGTGATGTCCAGTCTGGAGGGGGCTGCCTGGGGCCGTGTGTCCAGACAGGAGGGGCTGCCTGAGTTCTGTCATAGGTGAGGGGGCTGGGGGGTGGTGTCCAGACTGGAGGGCACTCACATGTGGAGGGTGACATGTGAGTGGGTTAGGTATGGTGTCCAGTCTGGAGAGGGCTACCTGGGGGAATGTCACAGGTGAGGGGTGCTGGGGGTGGTGTCCATACTGGAGGGGGCAGCCTGAGGGGGGTGTCACATTCGAGGAGGGCAAGGGGTGGTGTCCATACTGGAGGGGGATGGGGGTGGTGTTCAGGCCGGGGGGTGCCTGAGATGGGTGTCTGGACTGGAGGGGGCTGGGGTTGGTGGCCAGATTGGAGGGGGCTGCCTGCAGGGATGTGACAGATGAGGGGGGCTGGTGGTGGTGTCCAGACTGGAGGGGCTACATGGGGGGGTGACAGGTGAGGGGGGACCGGAGGGTGGTGTTCAGACTAGAGGGGGATTCCTGGGGGGTGTGACAGGTGAGGGGGCTGGGGGTGGTATCCAGATTGGAAGGGGTTGGGGGTGGTGTCCAGTCTGGAGGGGGCTACCTGGGGGGTGTCATATGTGAGGAGGTCTGAGGGTGATGTCTAGACAGGAGGGGGCTGCCTGGGGGGTGTCACAGGTAAGGGGGAGCTGAGGGTGATGCCCAGTCTGGAGGTGGCTTCCTGGGAGGGCATGTACAGACAGGAGGGGGCTGCCTGAAAGGCTGTCACAGGTGAGGTGGCTGGAGGATGGTGTCCATACTGGGGGGAGCGGGGTTGGTGTCCAATCTGGAGGGGGGTGCCTAGGGGGTATGTCCAGACAGGAGAGGGCTGCCTGAACGGGTGTCACAGGTTAGAGTTGTTAGGGAGAATTCTCAAAATGTGCTAATTTCCCTTACCTTTTGAGACCCCCAGCAACTTTGCTGGATTTCTAGGATTTTATTTTTTTACACGGGAAGAGTGTGAGCCTTTTTTTTCACACTCTTCCAGGTATTTTGATGTGTGTTTTACTTTTGTTTTCTTTGATTATGGAGTTTTAAAACAACTCCATGGGCATCATCTTTTGCTGTGTGTCACACAGCACCTTCAGTGCAGTGGCACAGAGATGTGCTTCAGACTACCCAAGGTTTAAATACCTTCTCTGGGACTGACTACTGTCTCCCATAGTATGTAAAGTTACAATGACTTTACTAGTCTCTTTAAATGTACAAACCCAGCACAAACTATCTTCCTATAGAGTGCCGGAGGGTTAGCCTAGCTTCCCATGAGTCAAAACACTCATGTAACAGGCAAATGTTACCCTTTCCTACTTTAAATGTCTAGTGGCAGTGGTTTAGATCAAACTACCCTGATTTTGCCCAACCGCTAACAACGGTAGTTAAAAATCGGGCCAGCCATGTTTTTCAATGTGGCGCGCCAGACCTATCTGTAAAAACAGACTCCGGTTGACTTTTTTCGCCATTTCTTTTAGGAACGGTCCTTCTTGTGTTTATCTCTGCGCGCCAAACCAGGTCTGGTCCCTTTGATCGATGACCATTGGCGGGCTTCAGTGCTGAAGCCCTCCTCTGGCACCAGGGTGTCTGGGGTGGATAGGATGTGAGGGAGGTGCCTGAATCTCCCCGTGGTTAGTCTCCTAGGAGACCTGAATGCACTCTGGTGTGATTGGCCGGCTGGCTGTCCGGCAAAGACAGCCACTCTGCTGTGTGAGTGACAGTCAACTGAAATGAATGGGGGAAACTGTTTAAAAGCAGGTCTCTGGGACTTGGAAAGCAGAGTCAACCACTGGAACGAAAGAACCGAAGACGAGCTGAAGGAAGAGGACTGCTGCAACTCCTGGAAGACCGGTGAAGCCCTGCTGCAGGTCCGAATTGCCTGAAATTGCATCGACAGAGAAGCCCTTCAAAGTTAACTTCTTCCCTTGAGTTTGGTGGGAACAACCAACTTGCAAGCCACCTGGACACCGTCCTCATTTGGTCGAATTTTCTACAGAGTGCTGGATAGCCAGAGGGAAGGAAACCAGCTTGTGGACTTTAAGGCACTCACACCTTAAACTGACATCTTGCTAAAGCTTTTGGCCTCATCCCTGGGCAGTGCAGGAACTGTCTGACGTCCTCCTTCGGTTTATAGTGATAATTTTGAAAAACATTATTTTTTCGACATGTTTGTAATTTGACCAAATGTTTTCGACATTATAACTGCACACCTCCTCCTTCTTGTACCCACAACTGAAGCTTAGGAACAGCGAGATCTGCTCAAACTGCCAGGAACAACTGCCTCAGCTACAGATTTTCTTCACTTTCTGGAGGGGGCTGCCTGGGGGGTTACACAGGTGAAGGGGCTGGGGGTTTAGTCTGGACTGAAGGGGGAAGGGGTTGTGTCTAGTCTAGATGGGGCTTCCTGGGAGGGGGCAGACTGGAGAGGACTGCCTGGGGTGGTGTGGCAGGTGAGGGGGGCTAGGCGTGGTTTCCAGACTGGAGGGGTCTGCCTGTGGGGTGTGTGACAGGTGAGGGGGGCTGGGGGTGATGTCCAGTCTGGAGGGGGCTGCCTGGGAGGGCATGTCCAGACAGGAGGTGGCTGCCTGAGCGGTGTCATAGGTGCAGGGGCTGGAGGGTGGTGTTCAGACTGGAGGGGGATTCCTGGGGGTGTCTAGACTGGAGGGGACTGCCTGGGGGGTAACATGTGAGGGGCTTGGAGGTGGTGTCCAGATGGGAGGAGGCTGCTTGGGGGGGGTGTCACAGGTGAGGGATCTGGGGGTGGTGTCCAGCGTGGAGGGGGCTGCCTGGGGGTGTGTGACAGGTGATTGGGGTTGGGGGTGGTGTCCAGACTGGAGGGTGCTGCCTAGGGGGGTGTCAGAGGTGAGGTGGGATGGGGTGGTGTTCATACTGGAGGGGGCTGCCTGGGGGGGTGTTTTGACAAGCGGGGGCTGCCTGAGGGATATCACAGGTGAAAGGGCTGGGGGTGATGTCCAGTCTGGAGGGGGCTTCCTGGGGGGATCCAGACTGGAGGGGACTGTCTGGGGGGTGTTACAGGTGAGGGGGGGTCTAGACTGGAGGGCTCTTCTGGGGGGAGTGACAGGTGAAGGGTGCTGGTGGTGGTATCCAGACTGGAGGGGGTTGGGGTGGTGTCCTGTCTGGAGCGGGCTACCTGGGGAGTGTCACCTGTGAGGTGGGCTTAGGGTGATGTCCAGAATGGAGCGGACTGTCTGGGGGGGTGTATGCCTGAGGGGCGTAATAGGTGAGGGGGCTGGGGGTGGTGTCCAGATGGGAGGAGGCTGCCTGGCGGGTCTCACAGGTGAGTGGGGTTGGGTTGGTGTCCAGACTGGAGGGGGCTGACAAGGAGGGTTGTCACACGTAAGGGGTCTGGGGGGTGGTGTCCAGATTGGAGGGGACTGCCTGGGGGTGTATGACTGGTGAGGGGGGCTGGGGTGGTGCCCAGACTGGAGGGTGCTGCCTGGGGAGCGTGTCACAGGTGAGGGGGGATGGGGTGGTGTCCATACTGGAGGGGGCTTCCGGGGGGATGTCCAGATAGGAGGGGGCTGCCTGAGCGGTATCACAGATGAAGGGGCTAGGGGTGGTGTCCAGTCTGGAGGGGGCCTCCGGGGAGGGGTGTCCAGACTGGAGAGTACTGCCTGGGGGGATGACAGGTAAGGGGACTGGGGTGGTTTCCAGACTGGAGGGGACTGCATGGGGGGTGTCACTGGTGAGGGCGGCTGGGGTGGTGTCCAGACTGGAGGGGGCTGCCTTTGGGGTATTTGACAGGTGAGGGGGACTGTGAGGTGGTGTCCAGATTGGAGGTGGTTGTGTATGTGTCCCGTCTGGAGAGGGCTACCTGGGGGTGTCACAGGTGAAGGGGACTGGGGGTGGTGTCCAGACTGGAGGGTGCAGCCTGGGAAGGTGTCACAGGTGAGGAGGGCAAGGAGTAGTGTCCATACTGGAGGGGGCTGGGGTGGTGTCCAGTCTGGAGGGTGCTGCCTGGGAGGGGTATCTGGACTGGAGGGGACTGGGGTTGATGGCCAGAGTGGCGGGGGCTGCCTGTGGGGGTGTGACAGGTGAGGGGGGATGGGAGGAGATGTCCAGACTGGAGGGTTTGTCTGGGGGGTATGTGACAGGTGAGGGGGGCAGAGGGTGATATCCAGTCTGGAGGGGGGCTGCCTGGGTGGGCATGTCCAGACATGAAGGGGCTGTCTGGGGGGTATGTGACAGGTGAGGGGTGCTTGGAGGTGGTGTCCGGACTGGAGGGGACTGTCTGGTAGGGTGTCACAGTTGAAGGTGGCTGGGGGGTGTCCAGCTGGATGGGGGCTCGGGGTGGTGTCCAGGCTGGAGGGGGCTGCTTGGGGGGTATCACAGGTGAGGGGGGCTGTGTGGGGTGTCCAGACTGGACGGAGCTGTCTGCAAGGGTGTCAGAGGTGATGGGGGCTGAAGGGTGGTGTCCAGACTGGAGCAGACTTCCTGGGGTGTGTGTGACAGGTGAGGGGAGCTGGAGGGCGTCCAGACTGGTGAGGCTGCCGGGGGGGTCACAGGTGAGGGTTCTAACGGGTGTTGTCGGCTGTTAGGGAGGATTCACAAAATGTGCTAATTCCTCTCTACCTTAGAGACCCCCAGCTCTTTTTGCTGATTTTTAATTCTGTTAATTTTCTGTGTTTATTTCTTTTTGATTATGGAGTTTTACTGTAACTTCATAGGCATCTTTTCATGTGTGTTAACCAGCACCCTCAGTGCAGTAACACAGGAGTTTGTTTTAGACTTCCCAAAGGTTTAATTACCTTCTCTGGGATAAACTACAGTTTCCCAGAGAATGTAAGGTTACATTGACTTCACTAGTCTTTTCAGGAGCCTAGACCCAGCACACATTATCTTCCTATAGAGTGCTGGAGGGGTTACCTAGTATCCCTTGTGTCTAGAAACTTGTTTAGCAGTGAAATGCTACCTTTTCCTAACGAAATGGCTGGTGGCAGTGGTTTTACAACGAACTACCATGACTTTTGCTGACCACGAACACCAGTAGCTAGAAATCGTGGTAGCCATGTTTTACAAGATGGCGCCTTAAGCCCCTTTGTTTAAACGGGTCCCGGTATTCTTTTTTTGCCATTTCTTTCTGGAAAGTTCCTTCTAGAGTTTGTCTCTGCGCGCCAAACTGGGTTTGGTCCCTTTGTTTACATGCCTTTGGCGGGTTCAGGATTGAAGACTGCCTCTGGCTTCTGAGTGTCTAGGGTGGCCGGGAAGTGAGGGAGGTTCCCAAAACTCCCAGTGCTTAGTCTCCTAGGAGACCCAAATGCACTCTGGTGTGATTGGCTGGCTGACTGTCTGGCAGGGACAGCCATCCTGCTGGGTGAGTGGCAGCTAGTCTAGAATGAATGGGAGAAAACTGTTTAAAATGCAAGTCTCTGGGACTGGAAAGCAAAGTCGACCACTGGAACGAAAGTACCGAAGATGAGCTGGAAGAGGACAGCTGCTGCAACTCCTGGAGTGTTGGTTTGCCCGGTGAAGCCCTGCTGCAGGTCCGAATCACCCAAGCTTCTTTTGGCAGAGAAGCCCCTTCAAGGATAACTTCTTGCTTTGAGTTGGTGGGACCAATCAACTCGTAAGCTACCTGGATTCCATTCTCAGAGCTGGTTAGGACTAACCAGGGGGAAGGACACCAGCATGTGTGCTTGACGACAGCTACTCGTACTGAAGCGACTCCATTTTGTCTGCCTGTTCCGACGATTCCGTGCAGTGCAGGAGTTCACTGACGTCCTCCCTCTTGTCCCCAAGACTGAGGCTCAGGAACAGCGAGATCTGCAGGAACTGCCAGGAACCAACGTCTTCAGCTGCATCTTTTTTTGGCTTCATATTAAGGTAGTGTGCAAACCGGTTGAGAGAATGCCACTCTCCCGGTGCAAGTTTGCAGAACTTTCCCAACTTGCAGGCCTAATCAGCTTGTGACCCAACACATGATTCATTTTCGTGCAAACTTTGACAAAGACTTTACCGTTTACTTCAAGAACTGCTCTTTCCTTTCCAAGACACTAGTCCATTGACTTTGCCCTAGGCCTATTGAACTGAATCGAGTCCTCTAGTAACTGAAACGATTTGCACTGCCTAAGAAAGCAATTGTGATCTATTCTGTTAACTTGTGCCGTTTCCCTCCCATTTAAAGTGACTGAAATGCTATTTTGCTCCTATTTCAGGGGAGCGTAATTTACTCAGAAACATATTAGTTTGGTGTTGAAGTTTATTTGTGTATAATATTAAGTTGCCTCCTTCTAGTGAATGTTTTCTAAATGCTTGTGTAATACATTAATAAGTGTTTTACCAAGAAACCTTGCGTAGTGTCTACTTGAACCACTGTAATTGTAAGACCTCTGTGTAACATCCTTGTACTGCTCACATTCCCTCTTGAGATAAGCCTGGCTGCTCAGCGCGCTACCACAAAACTTTGTAGTAGAGACTTATAGCAACGGTTGGTTTTTGCTTACACCTGTAGTCCTAATTGTATGCGGTGGTCCCAAAGGGTACTGCATGCAATTCTGCCTAACAGAGGCTGCCTCTGGGGGTGACAGGTGATGGGGTCTGAGGGTGGTGTCCAGACTGGAGGGGGCTGAGGGTGGTGTCCAGTCTGGAGAGGGCTGCCTGGGGGGTGTCACAGGTGAGAGAGGTAGGGGGTGGTGTCCAGACTGGAGGGGGCTGGGGGGTAGTGTGCATTCTGGGGGGGGGGGGCTGCCTGTGGGGTTGTCACATGGGGGCTTTGGGGTGGTGTCCAGTCTGGAGGGGGCTGCCTGGGTGGTGTCACAGGTGAGGGGGTTGGGGGGTGGTATCAATACTAGAGGGGGCTGAGGGTGAAGTCCTGTCTGTGGGGGCTGCCTGTGGGGTTGTCACAGGGGTCTGCGGAGGTGGTGTCCAGTCTGGAGGGGGCTGCCTTGGGGCTGTCACAGTTGAGAGGTTCTGGGGTGGTGTCCTGACTGGAGGAGGATGGGATGGTTTCCAGTCTGAAGGGGGCCTGGGGTGGTGTCCAGTCTGGAGGGGCTGGCTTGGGGGTTTAACAGGTGAGGGGGACTGGGGGTGGTGTCCAGACTGGAGGGGCCTGGGGGTGGTGTCCAGTCTGGATGGTGCATCCTGTGCCTGCAAGGGAGGGCACACATTATCACTGGAGTGCACCCTGGGCTTGTGAGGGAGGGCACACATTTTCGCAGGGTGCAGTCTGGGCTTGCGAGGGTGGGCCTGCATTTTCACTCAGGTGCAGCCTGGGCATGCAAGGTGAGGCACAGACTTTCGTTTGGGTGCAGTCTGGCTGTGCAAGGGTGGGCACAGGTTTTCACAGGAGTGCAGCCTGGGCTTGTGAGGGAGGGCCCACATTTTCGCTTGGGGTGTAGCCTGTGTTTGCGAGGTGAGGCACGCCATTTCTCTGGGGTGCAGTTTGGCTTTGCGAGGGAGGGCACATGTTTTCGCAGGGGTGCTGCCTGGGCTGACGGGGAAGGGCGTGCCTTCTACACGGGTACAGGATTGTGGTTCAGAGCTGGACACGGAGGCTTGCACCTGGTTTGGCCTTTAGCTTGCTTTTTTGTGTGTGTGGGGGGGTGTTGTGGGCATTCTTCGAGCAGCCTGTTTTTACTTGCGCGACGGCTAGTAATGCGCCTTTGAATCCATAAACACGCAGGGAGCACAGGGTCCTTCTCGGCGTGCGACACTTGCGCCATTTCTGCGACCGATTCCATGAATCAAGCCCAAGTTGTATACAAGATGGTGTTTAAGATGGTGATCAGGAACAGGCACATTAAGTTCATGTGATGCACTGAAGGCTGATAGCCGTAATCATGAGATCGGAAGGATAGACGTTTAATTTTCTGTTAATGCAGACTGGCTGTGTCTTTGCCATTGAAATACAGTGACTGTACTTGACTGTAAGAACATCCATGCAAAAGGTAAGTTTGTTGGATAAGGTGCTAATAGCACCATGGTTTAGCGCCGGGGTTGTAATGAGGGCCTATGTTGAGTTTCTGGCCCCAGTCCAGCAGGTAAATGGGTGGGGAGCGGATGGGTTGGATGGTACTTGTGTCTTGGCGGAAGGAGGAACGGGATGGGCAAGGAGTGTCAGGCAGCCTAAAATAAAGTGAGTCAGGGCCTCATTACGACTTTGGATGCAGCCAACAAACTTTTAGCACCATGGCTGCCTCCAAACTCGGGTCCGGGTTCCTTGAATGAGGAATTACCGGGTCATTCCAACCTTGGAGGACCCGGTAATTCCTCATTCAAAAAACCCATCCCCATTCCCATTTGAGCTCCCATAGGGCTCAATGGGAATGGGGAGGGAGCTAATAATGGGCCCGTTAATAACGGACCCGTTATTAGCTCCCTGGTCCCCTTGCGGGATGCACAAAGGATGTCTGGTCTGACCAGATGTTCTGAGCGGGTCCCACAAGGGAACCTTGTAATAGGGCGGAATGATTTACCGACACCATTACCAGTGCTGTTAAACCCATTCCGCCCACCTCGTAATGAGGCCCTCAGTGTTATATTATTGATTAGATTTCTAATTTGCAAGATGCAGGAGATCAATAAAATAATGTGCTCAAATGATCCAATACTTAACCTGTGTGTCTCCCTCAACTATTCTAAAAAAAACACTAACTCGCTTTCTAACAGAAACATTTGCTAACCTGTGATAAAGTTCACAGAAGGACATGAAAATCTGATTAGCTATAGATGGCACACAAAGGAGAAGGAGAAAAGGAAGGATAAAGGACAAATGTGCTTTGAAAATCTGGGGTACAGGCACATTGGCACACAAACAAGGGTGCTTAGCCAATAAGGTATTTGGAACCACTCACCTTATTTTAGGCTGCCTGACACTCCTTGCCCATCCCGTTCCTCCTTCCGCCAAGACACAAGTACCATCCAACCCATCCGCTCCTGTTAGGCGGAAACCTGTGCAGTTCCCTCTGGGACCACTGCAAAAGATTTAGGACTACAGGTGTTGCGATGAACCCACTTGGTAGCAGTCTGTACCACACAGATTCAATTGGTAGCTGTGGCTGAGCAGTCAGACTTCTCTCAAGAAAAGTTGGTCAGTATAGGGAGTATACAAGATAGGGTAATTCTTCGCAGCAAAACGAGTAAACACGCAACCAGGCTTTAGTATAAAGATAGTAAGTTATTTATTGATAACAGAACGTCTACGAAAAATACTAAAGCGAATTACGGCAAACAACTCAAAATACAATTACTCTGCAGAATGGAATAAAGCTCAATCCCCCAAAACACAATATCGACAACTCTAGGTTCTACGGCACCACTTATTTTCAGACAGAGGTGTATACCTCAACCCAGATGACACTCGAATATTTAGTGAGGAAGGGAGAGAAGAGATAGGCAGGTAATGAAGTCAACACGGTTCGTACTGAAGCGGGTAAAAATGCAAGGCAGGAAGGCATTAATCACACTAGATCACAAAGTTCGGCAGCCAGGCCCACTCGGTGAGAGGCAAGGCACGATGTCCTAGAAAGTCTCTACGGATGATGCATTCAAGTCTTGTTTAGCAAATTGGTTAGCGACAGGTTGAACCAGTTCAGAACAAAGAGTGAATAAAGCTTGGAGGCAACCCAACGGAACGGAGAGGAATCAGATACCTCACACGAACCGATCGAAAAGGGAAGCCAGGCGGTTACGGTACCTTGTTGTGGAAGACAGCTCCGGCGGGGGCAGGTGTTCCTGGTGGTGGATGCACGACGGGTCTTGGCCAAGAGAAGAGATGCTCTCGTCGTCGAAGAGAAGATGTCCGGTGCACCACCAGGGAAGAAGCCAGCCGCGGAGTGCTCCGTCACAAGGCACCACCTTCCGATCACGGTGCAGGAGTAGTGGCTATCCGGTTGCCGGGTGCTCTGCACGGGCAATTCGACCACTGCATCCTGGGCGACCAAAAAGCACAAAGAAGAAGACTGGTTGTTCCCACCAGCCAGGGAAAGAGACTCTCCGGCAGGGAGATCTCTTCTGTCGTCGGGAGATTGTGAGACGATTCCGCAGGGATCCACCGGAGGTGTCGTCGTGCAGGTCGGCTCAGCGTTACCCTCGTCGGATTCTTTAGGTCCAGTGGCGACTTCCGAAGATCCAGTCGCAAAAGCCCTGCTTTTATGCAGACGTCCCCCATTCATTCAGCCTAGCTTGTCAATCAACACATGCTAAGTGGTGAGCGGGAAGGCTCACCACCTGGGCCAATCACTCCAGAGTGCGACCTGAGTTGGCAAGGCAACTCGGTCCAGGGTGTCTAAACCCCCTCCCACACCCCTGAGGTAACCCAGACAGAATGGCGCCACCTTGGAGGGTCTCTGTCCAGAGGCCCGCCAAAAGTGGAACAAAGGGCTCGACCTTTGGTTTAGGAGTCACAGAGAAAAACACAGACGCCATTTTACAACCCGAGTTCTGGCAGAAAATACCACTCGATAAACCTATTTAAGATAAGTAGATCGGTGGTATGTTGGAGATTAACGAAAAAACAGTATCAATCTTCAACAATGGGACGGATCCCATAGGGTTATGCTCGGGGTCGAACATAACAAGTAGTTTCCACTGCCACCAGCCAAAACTCGACGAGGAGGGACGGGACAGTGCCCCCTCGAGTAACAGATCCAGGAGTAATCGAATTACCCCTACTAGCACGTCCATAATAAGATGGTTGGTACTAGTTCTGTTAGCAAATTTAGGTCTAGTAAAGCCAATGGTGACTTTACATGCCCGGGGAGACAGTAGTCAGTCCCCGGGTATGGAGTCTATGGTGGGGGGACCTGCTAGGGCGCCCCCGTGTCACGACACGTAGGGTGCAGAGTGACACACATAGAAAAACTTATGAGACCCTATGGAGTAAAAGACCCCATAGCCCATCGAACACATTGACATCTCAAAGGAATTACACACATACATGTCCAAGAGTGGGAGGAAAAGGGTCACACTCTTGGCAGGATGGGAAAAACAAACTCCAGAAATCCAGCAAAGCTGCTGGGGGACTCACTAGGTTAGGAAATTCAGCCTAAACAGAGAATTCTCCCTAACAGCTCCCCACCCATTTACCTGCTGGACTGGGGCCAGAAACTCAACATAGGCCCTCATTACAACCCCGGCGCTAAACCATGGCGCTATTAGCACCATGCTTGGTGCCGGTGTTGTAACGAGTCCACCATGGTGGAATGGCGAAATACCGCCCCATTCCAAGGTTGGTGGGGCGGTATTTCCCCATTTCACCATGGCCCTTCCCCATTCCCATTTTCGCCCCATAGGGCTCAATGGGACTGGGGAAGGCGCTAAGTACGGTACTGCAAATTGCGGTACTGTAATTAGCACCGAGGTCCCTTTGCAGCACCCTACTTTAACGGCTGGTAAAACCAGCCGTTAAGGTCGGGTCCCGCAAAGGGACCTCGTAATCAGGCGTTAAGGATTTAACGGCACCGACACCTTTTGCGGCGCCGTTAAACCCTTAACGCCAGGGTCGTAATGACCCCCATAGAATTAGAAAAGGGACTGATACTTTACTATAGTGAGGACCATCTTGTTTTTTGTGGGAGGTTGGGCTTGCACAATAGTTACACTTCAGATGGAACCCCATGGCGCTAATAGCTATCACCCCCTTCGACCAGTTTACGGCCCTGAGTCCTCGCTGAGGCTTTCACTTTGCTTGGGCTTGCATAAGCTTGGTTTTGCAGGCAGTTAAAGGTGCTGATATGCCCCTAGATGCAGGGTTGATTGCTATAAAAGGAGAGGATCACTCAACAAAACCCAGTGATGATGATGCTTTTGCATTAGTGGCGTTTCTGTGGATTGAGGGGCCATGCAGAGACTTAGATTTGGGAATGTGTGTAATTAGGTGTGTTTGGTTTAACTATTACTGAAAAGAAAATAATGTATCAAAATACACACACAATTTTAAGCCCACATGTGCTAATAGAAAGGCACTCTGATTCCATAGGCACGTATAGAGCTCACACACCATAATAAAAGAAATCCTTTTGCAAATGAAAATCATCTGGTTGACTGCAGCCCTTTAAGATGAGGTAGCAATACCCTTGAGATGGATGGGGATGCAGAAGTTACTCAAACCTCAATAATCGAAACGACTCAGGTAGTTGGCAAAATAGCTGTTTTAATATCAATTACCTAAAACAGGGAGTGCAACCAGCATCAACAGACGTCTCAGCGCATGGTCTCTCAATGCATTTTTAAAAGCAACTTTCTTTTAAAGCAAAAAATCCTCATTGATGACATCAACCTACGTATTTACTATTGTCATCCTACGTGGCAAACTACAAAACCTGGTAGCTTTTGTGCGTGAGTCTACAGGAACATCTAAGTATATGATCCATACTAGCCTAAGATTGTGAAAAAAAAAGTGATAGATTTCTTAACATCAGGTCGGGCAACTAAGCCCTCCCCTTAAACAGGTCACAATGACGTCACTAAATACACAACATTCCATTGGTTACACAAACTATAGGACCTTTAATCATGTGGCCTCCTACAATTGGTTGGCACTCTAACCTCCGTCAGTACTTTTGCCCCTGTGTTAACAGCACGCAGGCTGGTCTTCCAGGTACTGGTGAGCTAGTATTAACCATAGCATCCCACCAATTAGCATATTCATCTATCATCACCTCAGTGGTCTGCTGTCAATAAAGGCTTTGAACTTGTCCTTGGGAGTGTTCTTTGCTCTGGAGAATTCAGGGGAGTGAAGGCACGCGCTGCCCTCATGCGTAGGTGTGGTCATCATGTTCGTCCAACTTAATCCTTCCACGTGACTGAAGACCACAAAATCGAGTTTCTATCGCATTTAAAAGACTATTTTCTAATAGACCTCTGACGTCTTCCTTGTTTATGTCCATGTCTTCTAAACAGGAGTTTAATTCTTTCACACGATTTGTACTCAATATTTGCTCACCCCAGCCTAATACGGCCCTGGCTTCTTGGGGCTCGTCCAGCCTTGCCTCTCTGGGATTCACTTTGTAATTCAATTTGCTTTTTAACTGTGACACACTGAAAGAGAGGCCTTCCTTTTTTAGTCCAGCTCTGCTATAATATGTAGTGGAAACATCCATTCTTTACTCACTTCAATATATGTACAGGTTGGTGCAATAACGCAATCTATTCACTATAAAGCTAGCCTCAAGAATTCTTCATCTGCTTGTGCTTCTTTGCATCTGTACACATTTAAAATGACTTGATATCTTCATTGTTTCTGTAGCATAAGTATATTCATATTGATTTCAAGATGTTACTTATATTTGATACTTTCTTGATGGCTCATAGAATATCTTCATTCTCTTATCTCCGCATCTCTTCAATGTATGTCAGCTTGCTTTGTGCGTGACGGTGATGCCACCATTCATCTCTTCCATTCATTTGCTCTGCTTCTTCTGGGATTTCATTGAAATGGCCATCATATTGTCTCGTATGCATGCAAGTATGGCTTTCTCAATGGGAACCTTGCTTCCAGTATTCTCCTGGGTATAGGTATTATCACTGGTAACGCACATATCTCACACTCTGTTACGCTCACCTGGTCTCTGCGTGGGGTGGTTGGGGCACGGTTGGAGCCCTTCCTCAGCTTGGCTCCCTTGTATCGGCTGTCTTCCCCAGCTGCTGTGGAATGTGCTGTTCTGGATGCTGGTATTGCCCCTGGGAGGAGATGAGAGGCAATGAGAATGGCATGGAGGTGTTACGAATTCCTTTGATCCTTTCATGCCAAAACATAGTGCGCAAGAGTTTTCCCATGCAAGCCAACCTGTTATTTTGTAATGCTGAGCTCTCCGTCCTGCTTCCTTCAGCAGGTGCGAGTAGAGTGGGCCTAGTTGCTTCACTGGCCAACGAGAATGATGATCCAGACCAGCTGCAACCAATCCACTTGAAAGGTAAGTCTTTGATTATGGTTATTGTTCCTTTATAATAATGTCTTTGGCAATGAGTCTTTTGACTTGATGGTAAGTAATAATAATTCTTGCAATATCTCTGGTCTTCCGTATAGGTGTGAAGTTGGCAGATCTGAAGCGTGAGCAGATCCGGGGATTCCCTTAAGGATGATGGGACTCTCAAAGTCAACAGGTAAGCTGGCCATTATAATGGAAGTCAAGACTAAGGTATGGTGCGGCCCAGAGTTCGTTATTTATACAATTTCTAACCTGTTGTGTGTCTTTCCCCTTGTAGGAGCGGTCTGACAGCGTGGAATAGATCCTGGATGCTTGAAGGCAGTCCCGCGGCACCGGATGAAGATACCGCAATGAAGAGGAGAAGAAGCAAAGCTCCTGCGTCGCTGGAAGTCCGGATCGGGTGAGGAAAGGCTCTGACTCCGATGGCGCTGGAATGCAGGTAGGATGCGCGTACATCGATGTGGCAGCTGGAATCAGGTAAGGTGCGCCTCAGCGATGAGGCGGCTGGAATCAAGTAAGGTGTCCCTTCAGTGATGGAGCGGCTGAAGTCAGGTAAGGCACGTCTTCAGTGATGGAGTAGCTGGAATCAGGTAAGGTGAACCTTCAGTGATGGAGTGGCTGGAATCAGGTAAGGTGAACCTTCAGCGATGGAGCGGCTGGAATCAGGTAAGATGATCTTCAGCGATGGAGTAAGAGGAACCAAGGTGAGGAACAGCGGTAAGCATCACGCTGCAAAGCAGAATGACGAGAAGCGAGGGCATGTGGTTGAGCTGGCCTTATATAGGCTGGCTCTGGCCCCTCCCTTTAGCCCCACCTTGTGGCTGCACCTTGCCCCTCCCAAGGACTCTGGCACGTGCCTCCCAATGATGTTCTATGGCCACGCCCGGCCCTGATGCACGTGCCTTAGGCACAGGGTGTGCAAAGCACACCTTTCTATGAGCTTGCACCAGAGACGCCAGGACTGTGTCCATTTGGACCCTGGAGGTGATGAAATCCTGGGCCCTTGCCCAATGGCCATGACACACTCTGGTTTCCAACACATAGGCAATATGGGTGAAGTGGTTGAGGTGGGGGTTCTTGGTTCCTTTTCTGCACTCCCCCCTCTGGGTGATTCATCGACCACTCTACCATCATCCTTCATATCTAGACATCCTTGTCTGAAGAAATGCTTCTTTGGGATCCATATCTTTTTGACTCCCTTCAGGCATCCAGCTGATTTCACATGCTCATCCTTATTCCAAGTCATGAGCATGCGCTGTCCACTTGGGCTACAATAGATTCACTTTCCCACATACTTCTTGTGGTTCTTTGGATACAGGAACTTTGTTCCCTCAGGTGCATGGATGCTAGCCTTCACAAAGTCTCTGATTTTTTCATCTGTCAAGTCTCTGGCCTTCCATCCTGGCTCAAAATGGATCTTGATTTTCATCCCTATAGCTTTCTTTGCAGTTTTCTTGCATTCTGACAGTATTATCCTGATCACAAAAAAATGTGAGCAATACCAACAGGATCAGGTCTCCAAGGAACTTGAACATGTGTTCCATCCATTGTGGAACCCAGGAAAAGAGTGATCCAAATCAGCTGTTATCAGCAATGTTTCCACTTCATCTATCACCTGGATGTGTAGTTTCGTTAGCATCTCTATGGCCTCTGTCAAGGTGCCATTCTCATCATCATGAGAAGGTATGAACGTGCAACATGATTCTCTGATTTTTGCAAACCACCTCCATTCATAGCTGTAATCATGTCCAGGATGTATCTATTCTGAAGAGTCATCAGTCGTATGGCTCTCATCTCTTCTCTGATATCAATGAATCCTTTTATGGTACTGTTGATTGTCTGCAGCAATTCCCATCTGGTAATCTGAAGTACATTTGGTTTTGCTCCAACCTGGTGTCTCGGCATGAAGATCAATGTGAATACTGACGAAGTCTGGCTGAACAATCTGTGCTCATACGGCTTCTATTGACTTGGCAGAGAAACAGTTCTCCCTCTTCTTTCGATTAATCAGCTCCACCGATCTCCTCTACCTCAGGTATGCATCTGCTTTTGGGAAACCGTCAAGGTTCAAATCACTTTTGGGAATCACCAACGCTGGAACATGAACATTCATTAGTGAGAATAATCTGTCCCAATCCTTTGGTAACTTCATATACGCTCTAGATCCACAAGCCCAATAGTGATCCATGATCACTGCTGTCCCAATGTTGATTCCTTGTGCTTCAAATATTCAACCACAGTTCTGATTCTCTCCAACCTTTCTTGTGCCATTGTTTCTGAAGCACAGCTTTGCACTCTCCAAAGGCACTATCTGCAAGGGTCCTCCTCTGTCTTTGATCCAGGTCAGTAGTTTAGCAAGTTTCTAACATAAAGGCTTACACAGCATTTGTGCATTCTCAATAGTTGGCTGGTAGTGGCCCATTATTATCCAGTCTATGCAGATCACTACACCTTCTTCCCAACCATCTGGTGATAAAGCTGTTCCCCAAATCTGCATCTGGCCTCTGTTTTTCCATTTACGAATGTCTTCTGCAGATTTTCCTGGACTCTCAATTCTTGTGTTTACTTCCCATCTGATTCCAGCTCCTTTTACTCCAGGCTTTTCGTATCTGGTCACGTGATTCTTAGTATGAACTCTTAGCCTTGTCTTTGTATCTTGGACATAGTCGTCTTTTTCTGGATCGTTCCATTCAGTTCCCCTTTTGAGATAGGCTGTTCAACCCATGAAGTGACCTTTTGAATGACAGAATACCAGGTGTGATATGCAATGTGCAGTCAGGACATCTATTTCAATAGCTATGAAGATCTTAGACCTCCCCATGCTACAAGGCAAGAGTGTACACACAAAGCCTTTGAGGTCCTCCTTCCTACTTCTTTCATATGCTGATACCATATGTTATTCCCCAAGTGTGCTGTACTATCTAGGTAGTCATTTAGCTCATGATCATCCACCCTAGCATTTCGCTTATGTCTTGTTATTTTCTTATGAGCCTCTATAATTATCTCATGAAATTGTCAGCATAACTCTTCCTTACTGGACCAATCATAGGAACATTTGTCATTGGACTGGGTGTTTTTACATGTGCTACCTGTATAGGTTCACTCCTAGGCAATCTCTTCCTTTGTCTCTCCTTTTGAGCCTGTTTCTGGTGCTCAAGAACAATCTCCACACCACTTTTTTCTAAAGAAAGATATCTGGTGACATTTGTCATAGACCCAGGCAATTTTACACTGTCTATTGGAATAGAGATGATGACATAGGGTCTTGGTCGCTTAGTGGTTGCCACATATGCACCTTCCTCCTGGATAGGAGGACACACAGGACTCTTTACTCTATTTGGATCTAAATAGTAAGCAGTGCATACTGTAAGTGAGAGCAGTATCACTATGAACAACATGCAAGTGTAAATCACACATAAGTAAGACCATTTACAACAATAGCTTCTTGCACATCGTGCACATCTCTCATGGTCTGCCTTAATGATATAACTATTGATGCTGCCCATTTTTACTCTTTTTTAAGGAAGGAAAAAATAAACTTTAATCTGGCAATATTATGTTATTCACTGGAAGCTGCTGAGTCTGCTCCACAAGTTCCCTTGATCAGCTTTAGCCGGCTGACTTATACGAAGATGAGCAAATTGGCCTTTTACCAGAAG
Source organism: Ambystoma mexicanum (assembly GCF_040938575.1). Classification (NCBI taxonomy): domain Eukaryota; kingdom Metazoa; phylum Chordata; class Amphibia; order Caudata; family Ambystomatidae; genus Ambystoma; species Ambystoma mexicanum. The sequence goes on from NC_090922.1 coordinate 975,490,585, forward strand.
ACATGAAGATTCTCCTTCAGCATGAAACAAAGTACTTTAATCAGCAGACTCTGGGATCTCTTCCCTCAAAAGTCTCATTCACTTCTCAGTGTTCTCTCAGAATAAAGGTTCACCTGTGCTATTATGTCTCTTAGTATTTCATTAAGTGCTGCATTAGTCCTTTGATCCCTCAGGAAAGTGTGGACACCAGTTTGTCTCCCAGTAAAATGTGGGCACTCCTCAATCAAATAATAGATCACCAAGCCGACCGGTCTATGCGCATTATCTGCAGATAGGGACATTTGTGTTTTCCCGACTGTGCTCAATGACAGCTGCGAGCAATCTTTTCATGATTGGACCATTCTTAGGATCTTACAGGAACAGATGAACGCTAGTAGTTCTCTCCACAAGCGCAGGGTATGCGCGCAGAATAAACAGGAACATTGCAAGAACGATCCATGAAACGTTGTCATTGGGAACCACCATGGGCACCTCCAAAAATAAATTCAGTGAGAAAGGAATCGGGGAACTGTTCCCTCTTCCAGTCATCGAAAAGGAACTCCAGATCTGGCATGCTCTCCTTTACGATCAAGACTAATGTCTCAGTCCAATTTCAACAAACTCCTGTGGCTCAAGAACCAACAGCTTCCCTTAATTCCTTTTTGAGTGACTGAAAAGTATGTCCCGACAATAAGCCACAGTCCACTATACTCTTTGTCTGCTTATTCGACAGCTTCTGCGGCCTTCTTCCTCGTCATAGACCTAGGCTGCACATGCTGTGGTTCTTCCCTGATGCTTGCTTCTGACATGGGTGGGGGCCAAGGGTGTTCCCCAGCACAGATGTTCTCATCTCTGAGAAATAGCACGTCTGCCTTGCACCTTGACTGCTGATGGTGTCACATCTTCCACTACGAAGGGGCCGTTGAAACGCGGCTTGTGCCACTTCCTTGTGAAATTGCGGATTAGGATTGAATCACTGGGGAAACATTTGGGAAGACATTGTTTGTCAACTCCGGTTGTTTTAGCAGCTCCTTCTGTGCTCTGAGATGCCCCATACCCCTTTCACTTGAGCTGATCTGAAATGACAGAGTTACTTGAGGTCATGCATGTTAAGTAATCACGGGACTCCTTTCCAAACAATTCTTCTGTTGTCTGGGCATCACTTCTAGATTTAGATGGAGGTGTGAGAGGTGCCCTCATTTGCCTCCCTGTCACTATTTCATGGGGGGTAAGATGGTGGGCTGAACCTGGTTGATTTCTCAATGCATACAATGCCAGTGGTAGACAATGCAACCATCCTTTCTTCAAGGTGAACTTCAATTTGGCTATTATCTCTTTGATCAAGCCATTGAGTCTCTCACAGATCCTGTTCGCTTGCATGTGATATGCCGATGAAAACCTGGGCTTTATGCTAAACAACAAGTTTATTTGTTCAAAGACTTCATTAACAAAATGAGGGCTATTATATGATCTTAATACTTCACATATTTCGCATCTAGGAAATACTTCACATAATAAAAATGTTGCTGCATAGGGGGAGTCTGGGGGTGTACATGGACCAGCATCAATCCACCTCAAAAGGGACATACCACTACAATCATACATCCTAGATCTGTATCCATTGCATACTTGCAGCATGTCGACAAAGTCGATATGCAAATGATGAAAGGGACCATTAGGTCTTAGAATAACTCCTCTAATTGTGTGAGCGCAGCAGAAACATTTTGATATACGATACAATTTACTACATAAAATGCAACGTGTTATACTAAATTTGGAACAAACCATTCCTCCACAATATTTGCAGTGAGGCTCTCTCTAGTAACGTGCGCAGCGTAGTGTAGCTGTTCCAACACCACCCTTAATAAGGCAACAGGCATCACCGGTTTACCAGTGCTGTCTTGTTGGCACAATGCTTCAGAGGGTTTAAAGAACAGCCTCTCTGCATCCACAAGTCTTTCTCATCTTGAGGTGCTTCCCCTTGAATATCTACCAACTGAGTTCTAGACAAATTATTATAACACTCAGACACACTCATCATCACCACCATGCTTTCATTCATATCAGGAAATTCAAACAACATATAATATCTGAACATACAACTCATTTTGCTTTCTCATCTGCCTTTTGATTTCCACATGAGATAAAGTCTGCTCTTTTAGCATGTGATGCTCATTTAATGACTGCAATGGCTACTGGGAGTTGCCTTAATGAGTCTGTCCAATAAGGCTGTGTGATGCACTTGAGTGCCGAATGCTCAGAGGTAGCCCCTCCTTTTCCAATGTGCTAGTCCTGCGTGCACTATTGACGTTACATAGGCGGAGTCGCTGTACACTGTTACTTCCTGGTCTGCGTGTGTCTCGAGTGCGATAATCAGCACCACTAATTCTGCAGCCTGTGCCTAAAAGTTAGATGGTAGTCGTCCACTTATCAATACTTCAAACTCTCCATTGGCCATGTGCTTGACTACACCGGCACCTGTATATCTTTGTCCATCATTTTGATCGATTCTAGAAGAACCATCAATAAAAATAATCTCTCCAGCTGCCAAAGCATTTTCCTTCACCCTTGGGAGTTCATCATAGAATTCCTCATAATTCGAGCAATCATGTGCATGTTCGTTGTCTGCCAGTGGTTCTGCTACAAACATGGAAGGGTTTACTATTTTGTATCAGACTATCTTAATCGTTGGATTCGTTATGACTACCTCGTAGGCAGAAGCTTTTTGAGAAGTCAACGTGCCTTTAGGTTTTTCCAAAATGGCAAACAAAGCATGTTCAATCAATAATGCCATAGAAGACCCCATTACTATGCTGGAAGCCTTCTCAATGGCGAATGCGACGGCTGCCGCAGACTGTTTGCATGGGAAGTGACCCCTCATTACTGGATCTAGAATCCCACTGTAATGTGCAAGGGGCTTTTACCCCAACATGGTTCTCTGCGTAAGTACAGCTGTCATAACAGGGCCATTCGTGTGCAAAAACAAAAATAATTCCTCAGCATAATTGGGAATGCCTAAAACTAGAGCTGTGCAAATTGCCCTTTTCAACTCATCAAACCCGTCTTCCATTTCCTTAGTCCAAACAATGTTCTCATGATTTGCCCGTGCTGTTTTCAGAGCTTGCAACAAGGTCCTTTATATGAACTGTAATCAAAGAACCATGCTCTTACATAGTTACACAGTACCAAAAATCTTTGCAAGTGCTTTATCGTGAGTGGTTTTACTGTTTTCAAAATAGCTTAAGCCCTCTCAGGAGTAACTTTCTTTCCATCACACAAAATGAATTTACCTATTTACAACACTTATTCTTGACAATTCTCCAATTTCTCCTTGACTACCTTATATGTTTTGTCTGAAAGAATAATCATTAACTGAATTGAATCATGTCTGTACTCTTCCTCTGAGGTGCTGCAGAACAATATGTCATCCATGTATTGCAACACAACACTTTCCAAATCGATATTGCTTAAGTCCATATGCAGGACTCTATTGAAAATCAATGGAGACTCATAGTACCACTGGGGCAGGTGAGTACTTTTCAGACGAGTTTGCCTGAACCTAAATGACAGTGAAATATCAAATCACTCACAGTGAAATATTGTGCCTTATCAGGGATATTATATAAGATTGTTTCAGGATCAGGAACTAGAGGGATCTTAGCCTCTACAATCTGGTTATTCGAGCAAAGGTTTTGCATTAAATACCACAACCCCCTTCCCCTTTTTCACAGGATACATTCCGGTACTACACATTGACTCTGACGTCAGTAGGATGCCTTCTTCCATCATAGCAGATATCGTCTTAAAAATACCTTATTCTGCCTCTCGAGACATAGAATACTGTTGTGCTCTCCTGGTTTCAAATTAAACTTCACTACTCCAACCCCCTTCAATAGGCCTATGTCATAATGTCATAATGAAACTGGCACACTTGCCATGTCTTCACCGAAATACTCAGGGTGTTTCTGTGCTAGCATCATTTTCTGAGGAACCTCACATTTAATTGCTCTGACCCAAGAAGTAATGCTCATCTCAAATACTATGTCAACATCTGATGGACTATCTCTAAACCTATCATCATCAGTGAGGTCAGTCAATCTTTAACCTTCGCCAATGGCAATCACTGCGCGCCATCGTCTACCTTCATAATCATCTACATCAAGCAAAGCCATATCTCCTCGCACTATGGCTGCTTGTAATACTAAAGGAAAAACTTGCCCTTCCTCTTCACCCATAGGTATCTTTGACCTGAATACACATTCATCAGGTATTCTCATAGTTCTGCCCACTAAACCTGGCAGCCATGTTAACAGAACGCATACCCCATAGTGAAAAGCTTCTGGTTCTAACAATACTTCTCGTATGGCCATTTGTCCTGCAAATGCCATAATAAATTCACCCACGTTTAAATAATACATTCCTGGTGTTGAACATACTATGCCTTTATCAGTGAACGAAATCATAATATTTAATTTTGTCATCAAATCTTGACCTAATATATTGAACAGTGTCTGCCTTGAATATAACAATGGCACAGACATGTCACATTCTCCTATAGAGACTGGCAATTCTTCAGTAGAAAGGAACTCTACTTGTAGCTCCTGTGAAACCTTGAGTATTCATGGCATTTCTAGATATTAGAAATGTCCCCTCTCGTATACATGAGCGTGTTGCACCTGTGTCTACTAAAAAAAGAAAAAGATTTGCCTCCTATATTGACGTCAACCCTTGGTTCCTCTTGAGGATTGGGCATCACTGATAGTATCGAACACATCAAGTCTCCCAGTGAGCTTTCCTATTGTGGATACATTTTCATCCATGTACCTGTGAAAGTATTGCCTCCATCAACAGTAACACCCCCTATTCTAGGAATCATTAACTGACCCGTGCTTGTACTTTGGTGTATCTGCATGGGAGACTGCTCTGACTGCCCTGGTGGCAAATTCATTGTTACCTGCTGTGTTTGTAAATCTTGTTGCATTCTCGGTGCTTGTGTTTTGTGCACTTTCTGATTCTGAGCAAACCCATCTCCATTCTGCTGCGAATATGCAGGTGGATGTGTGGTCCTGCCTCTTGAGAATTGCCCATTTTGCATGAACCCTTGACTTGTACATGTGCGACCAAAGTGCCCTGGCATAAGACATGTCCAACATATAGGAGGAGGTCTCCTAACTTGCCCCTCTTGCATGCCTTGACTATCATTCTGCGTGTTTTGCAACCCACTTTGACTATTCTGGAAGTTTCCATGATTATTCTGGAAACCTCTACATCGAAAGCCTCCCCTTCCATGTGGTACAAATCCATTATTACCTTGATCAAAGTGCCTTTGGTTATTCACCTGCTGCATTCTTGCTGCAAACCCGATCTGTCTCCACTAGTCAACATCACCGCTTCAATGACGTACTTTGATAGTTTTTTCTGCACTAACTTTGCATCTTCACCTTTCCTTACATAGTCTTTCTTTCAATTCTTCTCTTGCAACAAGCTACAATAATGCGCAATGGTCAGCTGTATTTCTGACCATGGCTTACCTCTCTCATCAACAGCTACTTTGCCTCATGCAAAGTACCAGATGACCTAAAAGAGGATTGGGTATTACCATTGCTAAAAAAAACATCCTGGACGCAAACATCCCAATCAACTTCCGACCCATCACCACTGTGCGTTTCTACTAAAAATCTTAGATCGAGTAGCCTATCTACAGATTCAAAAGTTTCTTGAAACAAACATTCTCTTAGGACTCAGACAGTCTGGCTTCCGCCCTGGTCATGGAATGGAAACAACACTCCTGGATCTAAACATATAAATGGAACAGATGAAGGACCGAGGGGACCTTTGCATCGTCCTCCTGCTTGACCTGTCTGCAGCATTCAATTTGGTCAATCACAAAATCCTTTGCCATCATCCTGAGAATGCTGCCCATTTCTCCCCTGAAGCCATTGACTGGTTCCAATTGATTCTCTCCAACCATACCATGAGGGTCTACCCAGCCTCTGCAGTGGCTACCCCAGCACTAGTCTCCTGTAGTGTACCCCAAGGCTCTTGTGTATCACCCACACTGTATAATGCCTATACCGAACTACTCTTTGACAAACTAGACAATTTGGTTGTCATGTATACTTTTCCCCATGCACTTTTCCCTTCCCCTCTACCCTTGCACTTGCGCGATCTGAATGACACCTGGCCTAGTAAGATCGTTGTCTGTCTCCCCTTGTTCCCCCCCCTGCCTCGTCGCGCCTTGAAACACTTGTGTATAGGCGTGTTACAAATGCCATATCATATCATATCATATCATACTAACTATGCAGACGACACCCAAATACTCCTCCCCATCACAGGCGACTATGACACCATCAACAAAATCTACCTCATCATCCAAGCCTGGATGGCACAAAATGAACTACGTCTGAATGATGAGAAGATTAAACTTCTCATCATAAGAAGCAAACCTAAACTAAACAACCCCTCTCAACAATATAAATCCTTAGTCATTAATGGCAATATGATTAATGTTGCTAAAGAAATAAAGGCGCTGGGTGTCTATACTAACTCAACACCATCCCTAACAGGACAGGTCAATGATATGATATGGCATTTATAACGTGCCTATGCACAAGCGTTTCATGCCATTGTCTCCTCATTGTCGCCTCATCGGCATACATCTCCAAACTAATTAGAGCTAGCAGACCTTTACTCTCACCTGACAACTGCATTACCCTGGCCAGAGCACTCATCCTCTCGGAGATTGACTATTGCAACTCACTCTTAGCAGGATCCAATACCAGAAACATCAGCAAATTTCAAGTTGTGCAAAATAATGCAATCAGAGCTGTGCTAGACATACCCAGACATGAACACATCTCTTCTACAAGACGCAACATTAACTGGCTCCCAGTAAGGGACAGAACTAAATTCACAGACCTCTCACTGACCCATAACTGCCTCTCCAACAATGTCCCAGTTTACCCATGTAATCGAATCACAAAAACCCAATACAGCAGACTGACCCGCTTCTCCAACACCAGCCTAATATCCATGCCGAGATTCAGGAGACAGAAAGCCAGAGAATCTAGCTTCCCGGTGGATGCTGCCCAACTTTGGAACACTCTGCCTCCATCACTTAGAAGGGAAACGTCGCTATGGTCTTTCCGAAAAAAAATAGAAACTCTGATGTTCAATCAAGGTGCCTGCTAACATAGCTAAAAAAAGCCTATGTAACCCATGTAAATCATTTTTGTAAATAATGAAAACCCTACCTATAATGTATACTGTATATCAAAGTTACCCTGTACCCTACTATGTAACATCTTCATTGTGATTAAGTCGAAATCTATGCCTGTAACCAATTTCTTACGTTTTTAAGTACCTAGATATCTCTGGGTGTTGAGCGTTATACAAATATCAAAATAAATAAATAAATGTGCAGCCACTCCACAGTGCTCTGCATACACCTGCAACCAATGTATCCGAGAGTACCCCAAAATCCAGACACTCTGCCTCCTAAAACACACAGATATAGTCATAGCCATCTACACTCCTCTCAGCAAATAGAGCCTCTGCCACACTCTCTCCTTGCACACCACACCCAGGGAACTTTATTGGCCAATCCCCTGGCCTCCACAGTCCCATTTCCATACCTGCCATCCTTAAAAGTCTGTGCGATCCGCGAACTACCATCGCATTCGCGGATAAATCGTCCAAATTAAGGGGGTGGGGAGAGAAATGTAACCCAGGGCAGGAAATTTCCTCTATTATGGGGGCTCTGAAAAGAGCCTTTTTTTAGGTGCTACTAAGCAAACACCTTTTGTTTTCTATTTTTTGGGGGGAGTGTTCCCTTATTTTCCTCCCTACTGCCTTACATCAGCCTCTGCAAAGCATCCCTTAGATTGCGAGAAACAAAAGACTTTTCCAAGAATGGACAACGGAACCCTGTCTGGGGTAATGACACCCATGCCTCTATTAATGAGGCGCCTTCCAGCATTGTGCTGGGGATTAAGGACATTGGGGTTGTTCCATTGTGCTCTAGGTGGTATTTCGGAAAAAGAACACCTTTGCAGTAGGGAAAAGCAGCATGAATTCTTCCACCAACATCTTCAGTACAGGAACCAAACTTGGAGCACTGAAGTAGCCCAACTTCCCTCTTTCAGTGCACCACCAAAACATCAGGACTACCAAAAGTACCATGTCTCCAGGATTTCTGCTTCCAGATTCATCCACCTCTGCATCCATCAGCACAAACTACTGGTATGCATATATTTTGTAGAGTACATTTGCAACTCTGTCACAAATGCATATGAACAGGCTGCCTGCAACTTATCCTGCATAACCTACTGAACAATTGTACTCTCATTTGTCTCATCCCCTGACATCAAGTGGCAGATACTTACAATTCTGTGTGCTTTCAAAGTTTTCTTTTAATGCCCACTTGCAGAACAGTTGCAAACCACATATTTCAGTTTAATCAGCACTCTCTCTGTTGTTGTTGTAAAACAAAAAAGAAAACCACATTGGGAACATTTGCACAGCAAATTCAAGGCGCAAATCTTATGTTAAATGCCCAGAATGAACACAGAAAAGGGAAACTGCAAGCATGTTAGCAAAGCTTGGCAAGTACATACATTGCAAAATTACCAAAATGCACCATTGGAAAGAAAGCAACAGTGCTAGCTGTAAATTTGAATAAATAAATGCAAGAACAGGTAAGGATTTCTCACTCATGTAGCAAGCATCTATATGTGGGAAACTTAATAAATTCCACACATGGTAATATTCTCATTTCCAATTTGTACCTCTTTCTGCCCTTTTTCTCATCCTACTAGGACTTGCATTAATCCATTTCCAAAGCAAGCAAGTAGAGCAACAGCATCTCTCACAATTACAAAGTGCAGCCCCCTAGGCCACAGTTATCACTACAGCACTGGCCCCCACAGCAACAATACTGATGCTCCCGATTCCACACTGCTATGCAGTGCTGTACAATTGGACACACACACTAACTCCTCCTGCCAACAAATCCTCCTCCAATCTAAAATAATGTGTTCCCCTAGTGCTATTAATGTGCCATTAACACACATACCCACTAAGTTCCTTCTTTCACAATTGCAGTTAAGAAGAGCCTCCTAAAAGCCAGTGACATCTCTACTGGAAGATAAAACCGAGAAGAAACCTACTCTTCACATTCAACAAAGTAAGTGCAGTATTGTAGAAGGGTTCTGCATGTTACTCAGACAGTGCAGTATTGTTGTATTGTAGCCTAGAAAATGCTATCCAACCCAACAGCACTTGCTACAATCTTACTCATTGTACCTTAGCAGGTCTACTCTTTGTATTGTCATCTGAACACCAGTATGGTAACACCCACTAGTTTTGTGAAAACATTGTAATGTCTTTACTTCTTCAGGAACAGTACACTGTAATACACACTGAAGCAAACCTTTCACACTGGAACACACACACATACCAGTACAACCTTACCAACCAAAAGCAACAGCCCGTCCCACAATCACACACCCTTATATGCATACCCTCATATTCAGACACTCATGCACAGTGCACACAAATACATTGCATAACTTCCAAACCCACACTTTCCTTTTTTCTCCAACAGACACAAGAGAATGCCTACCAAAAACAACACAGAAGTAGAGCAGATAAAACTCAACGCATGCAAAATAGCCATCCGCCTCTAGCAGAGTTTGTACGAAAAGTTCAAGCAAAACAGCTAATAAAGTCACTGAGCAATATGGAACCAAGTAGCAGGAAAAAAAGTTGACCCCCCTCTTACAAAATGTAAAAATAAAAATAAAAATGTATTAAGAAGAATGCAACTACCAGTAGTGCTAACGCTGCATCTACCAATGTTAACGTAGCCACATGTAAGCATTCCATAAAATTAATTTTACAAAAAATGTTCCACCATAGAGTCCTTCAGAACCTTTTAAAAACAGGGGAGAAATCATGCTCAACCCTTAAAACTTACAGCAGAACAATGATCCTGGAAGCTCTCATAGACAGTGCAATGCTCCTCAAAAGGAAATTGTTTATATTATTTGTAAACAGAATGAAACCACTAACAAAATGAATTAGTAAACTACAAAAAGTATTTCACAACATATGCAATATCAACATAGATAGCTTTGCAAATGTCTGTGCAGGTGAGTGGATTCAAAAAAAACAGCACAGAGCCATATTTCAATGAAGAGGCATACAAACAAGAGCAAACCAACCCAATTGCCATACATAGCAGTGGCTGAGGGTATGAAAAGGTAGACAGCACCATTATGGCAGAAGAAACGCTGATATAAAGAATATCCCCAACAAACTTACAATCAACTCTCCATTGCACTGTACCAATCTTGCCTGTCTACAAATGGCTGTTCACCTCAAAGTGTAACGTACAAAAACAATCCTTCAAATCTTTATGGCAATTCCTCAATCACTATGTGAAAGCCAAAGACACATTAAAAATGAAAATATAACAAACCATGGACTCCTTTCCAGTGTGCAAATACACAGGACTGCAAGGACATTCATTAGCCTTCATTTCCGGGCCTGCTTACAAAAGCACCTTCCACCACATCAAAATGTTAGCAACACAACATTCTACTATACAAAATCTCATTCAGAGACTGTACTATGCAAAAAGTCCTGCTTTAGCACTGGAGCAATTAAATCACAAGAACTTCTGGACGAAACAAACCACATCCAAACCAAATATTTGGAAAATGCAGCACTTACAAAGTCCAGTAACTTCAGAACAGAGTAACAACAAACTTGCAGATGCCAACCTTCTATTACACAAATGCAAAAAAGAAATAGCAAAGTTGTAAAAGCACATCTGCTGAAGTACCAAACCAAGTATGTCTATGTTGTCGCAGAACATTTTATAGCAAGAGCACCAAAACTGTAGTAGTAGCATACAAGAAAGAAGACAATGAGGAATCCCAATGGTTCCAATTGGCTCTCTACCTCATAGCAGAAAACAAATAAGTAATTACTAACCCCTCAATACGTTGCACATACTAGACTGCAAAGCTTGATAATAACCAAATGCCTTCACAGGCTATCACTAATAATTTGGACATATTCCCACTTCCAAAACCGCTGCAACAACTTATTTAGTATGAGAGCATTGTAATATACAAACAAACAATACACCCATTTCAAGCGATAATATGCCTTCAACCGAAAACAGCCAAGCTGCCTCCTTCTGAATTACTGAAAGGCACATGTGACAAAGTAGTTTATTTGCCATTAGATCTTAAAGAAAATGTAGACACTCTGGGAGTGCAACGGCCAATGGAACAATCTTTGATTATCCTAGTGATTGGTGTACCTACAAAAGACAAAAGAATTTGGTAACAACTAGTAGACTTAAACAAAGTTAGAGAAGCCCTACAATACCTTAAAGAGAACAATGAATATTACAAAGAAATAAACATTGAAGAAAACCTGAGCAAAACCACCAAAGTAATTGAAGATTACTCATCAACTGGCCAATTCGAACTTGTAGATCCTACTACAGCATCCACTATTTTAGACCAGTATATAATTCAACCATTGCACTCAAAAGACAGCATAGATGATACACTAGAAACATATCAAATGCAGAAAGCCAAAGGATCTGCTGTTGTTTTTACTGGAATTACTGGAATTGCTGTTTTTACTGGAATTACCTGTGCCTGAACGTTCGTTTGGTGAATCACATCCTTCCAGCATTGCGAGCTGTCTAGGGGCTCTTGCTGGCATACGCCCGCTTCCTGGAGGAGGCGGAGCTCACTCTTGACACGTGACTTATCACGTGACTATTCTCCACTACAAAGCACAGAGGAAACCTCCCGAGTGGCGTGCGCTGCTGTTTTTACTGGAATTACCTGTGCCTGAACGTTCGTTTGGTGAATCACATCCTTCCAGCATTGCGAGCTGTCTAGGGGCTCTTGCTGGCATACGCCCGCTTCCTGGAGGAGGCGGAGCTCACTCTTGACACGTGACTTATCACGTGACTATTCTCCACTACAAAGCACAGAGGAAACCACCCTTGCGGCGTTAAGCCCGACGGCGAAAAGCCCATTGGCTGTTGTGCGGCTGTTTGGCGGCACAATCAGAAGGGAGACTGCAGTGTATAGTCACTTTGATCCCTGAGGCTCCACTCCAACAATCGTTTTAACACTTGTTACGTTCCGGTTAGTTCTGAAAATACTGTAATATATCATATACTGCTAGATCACGGAGATCTCATGATTTTATAACTAGCGCTGGTGAGCGTGGGTGAGGTTCCATTTTTTTTGTAAATTGTTGACATTTTATTATAAAGTGTTAGGTGTTGCTCACCACACACCGGGCTAATTGGTATTTTATCAAAATTTGAGTGTAAAGCTAGATTAGTCTTTATTGATCCTTGTCTTATTCCAACAAAGCTGAAAACCCTGTCTCTTCATTAATATATTGCACCTGTGCTATTTTTATTATTTTTACTATGGCTAATGGATTGCGTAGCGGGCGGTGCATGGGGGCAATATTGAAAGCTGGTACTGAAACTAATACTGATCTTTTAGACCACAAAGGAACTATTTCTGACAATGAGCTACTCGATAATGACACTCCAGTTGGGGTAGCTAACGACGATAATTTGAATCATACTGATACTCCAACACGTACTACTTATGTGGCCCAGATTCATGCCAATCCTACTCCTACTTCGTCCAATTCCATAAAAGACGAAGTAAATATTGATCTTAGGGTGGGTTTGGGGAGTTGCATAACCCCACTGCTACCTTGCACTTTTAATGAAGACCCGTTTAGAATAACTATGAAGAAAATGGCTGAATTAGATGAACAGGTCAATCAATCTATTGAAATGATGACCCCACTGGTTCACAGATCATCTAACAGGGCTATTTTTAAATCAACCTATAGCAAGGGCTTTACAAAATCTGATAATGAAATAACACGTGAAGGAAGCTCTGAAGGGAGCTCGCATGCTCTATTGTACTCTCCCGAGCAACTCAAAGATCAAAGAAGGTTTATAAATGACGATCCTGAGGGTAATATATCAGAGAGGTGTAGTGTTGAACATCAATCTCCTAGCCCCCTTCCAGTGATCACAAAAATACTAGATCTTCTTGACAAGGGCCATGAACTTACACATTTGGAATTAAAAGAACTAAAGGCAATTATGCATTATTTCTGTTCCAAGATGGATAAAATTGAGGGCTTCATTACTGCAATTGATACCCTGAGATCTTTGCAATATGAAACAGGTGGCCAAAGATCAAGGGTAGTTACGAATGAGTGTCATGAGAAAAGCACGCAATGTTTGCTACCTGCTAACCTAGAATGTAACAATTCTGGACAATCACATGGGGTATCATCTGAGCTATTGAAGTGTAATTGCAAGAACGATCTGAGTGAGATTAAATCATCAATAACCGCATTAAACGATATTATAGTTTCTCATCTATTTAACAAAGCACGCCCTTCTGATATGCTGCGAAGTCCTATTACTGAAGTTCCGATTCTAGATCCGCCCGATAGTCCTTCTGTCTTATTGGATGAAATTGAAAAACAGAAAAACACGGAAACTGAAAATACTCACACCGAAACAACTCCAACCTTTATGTCTCGCCGGGCAAAAAGGATGCACATGCGTGCTGTGAAAAGACTTGCTAAAAGAAAGAGGGAAGCGAAGATCATTAAATCAACTTCATCCTAGAAATTGCAGATGAGGAGCATATCAACTTGGAGGAGTTGTCGAAAGAGAGCCAGTATGCCCTCGCATCTGCTACTGAAGTAGAAGTGGAAAAAGGAGGAGGAGATTTAGGCACCCCTTCACTACTGAACGATGACGTACACACCAACACGGGAATCATAAAAACTAGTACTTCACAATTGGCTAAATCAAAATCTCAAAAAACCTCAATTTCCAAAACTGTGTTACATCAGAAAATACCTATGATTATTACAAAAGATCACTCAACTCAGCAAAATGAAACCGTAAAGTCTAACACAGTTTTCATTACTCAAAACTCGGCAAAAGCCACTTTAAGTGAATATTTCCCTATAGTAGGCAGATGCTGTACCTCAAAAAATCAAACAAAACAACAAGATGAAGCAATCTGCACCTCCCCAAAAACTCCTATGAGGAAATCCTATAGCGAGATATGTAGCAATGTCCCGAATGATCGTACACATGTAAACAATATGTGCACAGTGAGTAATGAAACACAATTAGAAGTAGCAAATAGAAATAGTAATAAAATTAATGTAACACGTGATGATTCAATAAGGTGTGAAAATTGTTTATTCGATAAAAAGAGAAATGTAGTGATGCTAAATGGCCCAGGCAAAAAAGCGGGAATTGCTGAGACACCTCTCAGGACCCAGCCTGGGAATTTACCAATTAATGAAGTAAATAATGTGGATGCCCCCTTTGCACCGAGTTACATATCTATTCATGGTCCGCCTTTAAGAAGGTCTTTATCTGACAAACAAACTAACATGAATAAAGAATACGATCACTCCGATAGCAAGAGCGCATCTTCACTTGAGTTGAATCCCCGCGTGGCTACTAGGGCATCTTCACTGGTTACAACATTAATAAATACACGAAAAAATACACCTCTAACTAGGCATCAAGATAGGGGATTGGAAACACAGTACATTATTGGATTTGAGGGGGATGAAAGGATATTGGCGGATAATCGCATTAATCGATCCTTTATATTCTCCGTATTCTCAAAAATACCTCAATTGAGAATAATCAAATCCGAAGATATTACAAGGGTTTCCTTGGCAAGTGTAAATAATCACAGGGCAATATGTTATCTTACCTCTGAGGCTATTATGAAATTTATCTGGTCTAACCATGAGGAAATAAAAAAGGAGGGTTTGACGCTGTTTCTGTTTGACTCTGAGTCGGAGGCTTTAATATTTCTGGAAACACCGGCTAAGGGCATTGAAAATATAGAAGAAGCAGGTAGGCCTCATTCACAATTTGTAGCAGGGTTGGATGGTGGCATGTTGGAAATTTTGAAATTTGCAGCCAATACAAAAGGGCTACCATGGCTGGAACCTATGCTTTCGTCAATTTTATGCCCAAAATTGCCCTCCCCTGCTAAATAGCTATGCAATGATACGATTATGCAAATTATATCGTGGATTTCTTGCGGACATGTGAACTTAATGAAGTGGCACTCTGCTTTAACTCCCGTAGATCTACCTACAATAATAATGATACAAGAAACGATGAAAACTGAGCCATTCGTAATTCCTGGGTATTTAACTTTTACCTCACCTGCAAGAAGATCTTTGCTAGGACGTCCATCTGGGGGTCTGTTGGTTGGAGTTAAGATATCCTTGCAGGCTCAAGCGGAATTAGCTTGGGTATCTGCCAGTATTCTGGGGATTCATCTTTCAATACCCTCATTTAGTTATTCCTCACTTATGATAATCACCCTATATTGGAATCCAGCTGTCTTACCAGTCGACGAGATGTTGGATGAATTGGACGCATGCTTATTATACATATCTGGTAGATACCGGACTTGTGAAATCATTATAGGTGGTGACTTTAATTGCGATTGTAGAGATTTGACTGAAACCCACAAATTTAAATCATCCACTCTTTCTTATAGTAGAGGAGCTAAATTTAGAGAACTCCTCACAGAGTGGGATATGGATTTAATGGTAAGAAATGGCATGAATCTACGAAATACATGGGCAAGAGGTACGTTGCACTCAATGATAGATTATATATTTGTATCTCACAATCTTATCATGCATATGGCTCCCCTAGTAATAGGACAGATTGAGATAGGAGATCACGCTCAACTTTCTACCTTCTGTCAACTGAAATGTCATTCGCTCATGCCAAATATTACCTTGGCAGTGGTCGAAATTGATCGTCCCCTGCATTCCATTAGATGGAATCGAGGGATCTGCAATTTTGTTGTTAAACAAATTTCCTCGGTGATTGGGAGGATCAGACGTGCAGGGGGAAATTATGAATATATATTGCGCATGCACTATCCTGATATAGTTGCCACAGCACTCAAGCGACTTGGTAAAATACAAAGTAATGTGCAACATCCACACTTATATGATCATACATGCAAATTATTAAAAAAGGAGAAGAATAGGGCGTTGAGATCTTTAAAGAGAAGCAACTTGGGCATCGAAGACAGCAAGGCAAGGAGGAATAGGATATTATCAGCCTATAAACATAATTTGAAATCTGCTCGTATTTCAAGATAAATGACGCAAATTGCACATTCATTCGAGCCATTCTGGCTCATGACACACGAGTAATTTGGCGCACCTTGAAAGCTAATAATAAATGTGTGGCATTGTATTCGCTTAACTGTATTCCTGAGCAGACTTGGCAAACATTCATAAAGACTAAATACCAACTGCCTTGTAGTTTTCGCTTTGTCCCAGATGTTTCTCTTGAATACTCTGAAATCCCAAGGCTGAAGTGGGACTGTATTGATATTATATGGGCAATCTCCAGGTTGACATACTCAAAAGCTGCAGAACCAGATGGTCTCCCCCCATGTCTTTATAAGGCGGATCCAGTGCTGTGGTCTGGCATTATAAACCATAAGTTCAACTCTATCATTAGGTCTGGGGAAATTCCACCCTCATGGTTAACTGCTAATATTGTACCCATATTTAAAAAGGGTGATCCATCTCTCCCGGAAAATTATCGTCCAATATCTTTAATTGATACTGAGGCTAAGATTTTCTCTATCCTTCTCTTAAACGAATTGGAGAAAGTAATTGCGGCGAATGACATGTACTCGAAATATCAAACTGGATTTAGGAAGAGCATGAGTACAACCTTAAATGCTTTTATCATGTCGCATGTCATCTCGGGAGTAAAAGAAAAACATTCCAATCCTGTTTATATAGCAATGATCGATATGAGTTCAGCTTTTGATACGGTGGTCCGCAATTTATTGTGGAAGAAAATGTTGAAAATAGGGATTCCAACTGTGCTGATGTACTGGATCATTAAGTTGCACACGAATACTTCCTATAGAATAAGATTCTCTCCGGAAGGTGGGACTACTCCCCCCATATGTACAAAAATTGGTGTAAAACAGGGTTGTAATCTGGCGGCCACCTTATTTAACTTATATCTTTCTGATATGGGTGAAAATTGGGAAAAAGGGAATTTGTTTTCGGTTAAAGTGGGGAGTATTCATCTGAAATGGATTGCATTCGCTGATGATATCATCTTGTTTGACCCTACTCCGGTAGGACTTCAAACTAAACTCTCATTATTTGAGACTTTTGCAAAAGCTAATAATTTGACACCGAACCCAGCGAAAACTGCCATTATGACCTTTGGAGTTAAATCAAAAGGAGGGAATTTTAGATGGCAAATGTTGAACACACAAATTTGTCGTGTGAACAATGCTCTCTACTTAGGGTATCATTTATCAGCCCTCAACTCCATTAACGCTTGGTCAATTATAATTAGAAACAAAACACGACCACTATTGTCCCAAATGAAAAGGATCTATAGCCAATATTGCAAATTCTCTTTAATTCCGCTAATAGATTTTATGACATTAAAAATTGAGAGTGTTATATTGTATACATTAGATATTTGTCTATGTGACATGGCAAGCGCGCTGGACAGTTTACAGAGCTCTCTTTTGAAATCTGCAATGTTTCTCCCTATGTCAATTCCAAATGCCATTATTCGGCATGAATTGGGGCTGGTTGCACTATCATCTCGTTGGAAATGGAGACAGCTGTCCAACTATGTCAAGATTCATTATCCTCCAATTAATTCATTGTACATTGATCTAAACAAAATGTTGGGTTCTCAAACTCCAAAATCTTTTTCTAACTATCAATTGAAAATGCAACAAATCCTGGACAATGCAAATATTACTGTTGAGGATATTCAATATCGTCCTGGTTTTGCTAAGAAAAAACTCTTTGAAATGGATTGGTGTATAACAATTGATTCAATTAAGACCTATGGGCTATATAAAGAATATGGTACACATGTAAAACAGCGCATTCCACGTTACGATCATGTCTTGTTATTCCCCTGTGAAAATATCCGAAAGGCATATATTCGTTTTAGACTAAACCTATACCATACTAGGGAAAGAACTAAGAACTGGGAAATGAATAAATCAAATAATTATGTGGGATGTCGATTTGCTGAATGTAACAAATCTTATGAAACATTGAAACATCTTATGTTGTACTGTCCGCATTTTAAGAACTTTAGGACACTTAAATTGAGGAAATTTGTGGAAATTGAATTCGAGGACTGCCTTGAAGTTTTGTGGTCCAGAATGATGCAGGGATCATGTAAACCCCTAATATATGAAGTGGCAAAATTCTGTAAGTACATTGAAAATGAATTAGAGTTATTTTCTAAACTGTATTGATTGATTAAATGATTATCTGTAAGATTTTAAACTTTGTAAAGGTTCTACATGAATTGTCATGAATTCTGAACCAAATGCAAATTAAAAAAAAAAAAAAAAAAAAGGATCTCCAATCAGCATTTGGGAATAAAGTGTAGAAGCACGTGCCTTTCCTATACTCTTTCCTACTGGAAAAGGTGGAAGGTATAATGAAAGATGCACACACATAACAGCATCAGAATACCGCTCTTTACAAATGTATTCTGAAGATCACAGATTCAGACAAAATGTTGAATACATATTCCACCTCCTGTTTGAAAATGAACTAGCAACTCTATGTTACAGAGGTGCCCACACATTGAAAACAGGTTCCAATTTTTTAAACATGTCTGCTCGTAGCTACTTCAAAAGGTGCATGACAAAGATGAAGTTTTACTGTCAAGTATCACAAATATCTTTGCCAACATATGTGGTACGAAAGAATACTGGTTCTGATGTCACGGAGATGTACCTGTATGCTACACAACCTTGGCCCACCCACATGGTTTGTCACTTTAAATTGTGCAGAGTATGCATGGGAAGAGTTGCATGATTTCCTACGCATAGCAAACAAAAACAAAGCAGGGATAGACATGAAAACACCAGGAAAACTCTGCTCTCTTGACCCTGTAAATGTGCCAAGGTACTTCCATCACCACTTTTTTGCAATGCTGCACTTCATCGTTAATAAAACAATTCCTACCATTGGTGAATTGCAGACTTCATTTGGAGAAACGAATATCACTCCAGAGGAGCACCACACATCCATATGCTTTTGTGGATAAAAAATGCTCCTAAATTTGTTCAGGACAGTGATGCCACTGTTTTGCAGTTCATTCATAAATATGTCACCTGCTAAATTCCTTCAGAAAGCGCACATAGTGAGCAACATGCACACATTTTGTGGTTTCAAAGACATAAATGTGGCAATTATTGTCAACACAGATATAAAAAAAAGGCAACTACTACACCAAATGCCACTTTGTCTTCCCTAGACCAGTTTCAGCCAAAGGAGAAGTAAACAGCTTCATGTATTTTGTTAGACACAGTGGGAAAGGCACATCGCCTAAGAACACATACTGCATTAAAAGAAGCGAAGTATCAAGGTACATCAATGATTACAATGCAATCATTGCCTTCTTGTGGAATGCAAACATAGATGTGCAGTAAATTGCAGAAAATGTCACTGCAGTTGCACAATATGTCACAGCATACTTAACCAAAGCTGAGAAAACAGAGCTGAAAGACCTCTAGGATGACATATCATCTGACAAAACACTGTCACAAAAATTATACACCTTTGGCATAAAAATACTCTCCCATAGTGAATGTGGTTGCTACAAAGCCACAGACCGTTTAACCGGCACAGCCTTATATGGGAAATCTGAAAAATATTCTGGATAAGCCTTGGTCCTGCTGCATCCAGCAAAAGAGTTCTCAAATCATACCAAGACATAGAAACAGTAGCCAAAAACGATCCCAACAGCCAGGACATTTTGAAAAACAATGTATTGGACACATACTACTGAAACAGGAGTACCGCTTTGGAAATCATGTGTCTATACCACATAGCCCAATATTTCTCATACAAAAATGATATTAAACCAGTTTGGAAAAAAGGTAAATACATAATCAAATTTTGTGAGGGCAACCTGGTTAAACTTACCAAACACAGCCTGCTTAATCATATGAAGCCATCATTTAAAACTCCTTAACATATAGAACATTACTACGTGTTCCTACTGCAACATTTTAAACCATTAAGAAAAGAAGAAGATTTATTGGACACCCATGCCTCCTATGAAGATGCTTTCAATGCAAGTGAAAACACTATAAGAGATATACAGGAACAACAGGGAACTTTTCTGTAATATCACTATCTGACCTTTGTGACCCGTATATGAAGTACCATTTTTAAAGGTGTCACATAGGTGTGTCCAAGGAACAGAGACAAAGATTTCCCCTACTCCGTTTGTGAGGGTGCGAGTGTATTTCATGCACACACCAAATTAATGTGCCACAGTAACAGTTAGGTTCCAGAGAACCGAATTCTAAGTGCCTTTTTCAAATCAGGGAATATATTTCTGTGTTCCGGAACACGACGCGAGATGCGAGAAAATTGATACTTGCCGGGATTTAGCCCGGTATTATGCAATCATCCTAGCAAATATGCATTTTTGAACCATGGAGAAGGACACAGAAATATATGCCCTGATTTGAAAAAGGCACTCAGAATGCTGAAACACGTGTCATCATAAAGGGCTACTATTAAAAACCTATCATGTTATAAGAAACAGTTCTCTGGAACCTAACTGTTACTGTGGCGCAGTAATTTGGTGTGTGCATGAAATACACATGCACTATAACAGATATATACATTTCAAGCAGTACAAAAACATGTTGGACAATGAATGCCAACATGAGGAAGATCTTCAAGCACAACTAAATGTAGACACTCCTAAGAGCAGTCAACATTCTCTTACAGGAATCCAAGAACCACTTGGAGAGCCACACATAGTAAATAAGACAGAATTAGCCAAGACTGAAGTAGAAAACATCATGTGTCAGTATGAGCAATCTGAAGAAAACTTTGCTCTACTGGAATCACAACTGAATGATGAACAGCCTAGCATTTTCCTGGAAGTAACTAAATAAATTGAAAATAGTGTGCAGCACAAAACTAAAACGTGTTCCTGTCAAAACTATAAACCTGTACTCCTGCATGTAAGTGGTGAAGCAAAACATTCTTAATGAATAATCATCGGCAAGTTCCTCCAAAAATTGACAAACAACAAGCTTTCAGCTGTTGTACCTGCCCCCACAGGTTTAGCTGTCTACAACATAGGCGGTGTTACTTTGCATTGATTGCTACACCTTCCAGTAGGACACCAAAACAAATTTTAGTACTACAAACTTTCAGCAGAAGCTGCTATGGAGCTACGCAGTATTATGAAACAAATGAAAATGTTCCTAATAGATGAGGTGAACATGGTCTCCAACCTAATGTTGGCTTTGATTTACCTCTGATTGCAAGAGGTCCTTAAAATGAACTACGAAGAACTCTTTGGAGGTAAACAGGTTATAGTTTTTGGAGATCTTCTTCAATTAACACCAGTGAAAGGAGAACCTATTTTTAAAACCTTAGGACACAAACTGTGCTGTAACACACTTGGCAGCATAGGCAATGTACATTTCTGGTACCATTTCCAATGCAGAATACTAACTCAAAACATGCACCAGTCTGCAGACCTCACGTATGCTACCATTTTGAAAAGCATTTAGATTGGTGTACTTTCCAAGGAAGCACAGTCTATCTTAAATAGCAGACTCATCCATGAGCCATACATGCACACATCATCTGCTACTGATGTCATGGAACAATTAGCACACACAAATGTAAAATGTATGTCCTTAATGCCAAATCTAGCAAGCTGTGCACAATTCAATGAAACAATGTTGAAAAAAGAAATGCAACCAATAGTGCAAATTAACTCCACAGACAAACTGGACGTGCACAGCCTATGTGTCAACAAAGCCACAGCACAACTAAATAGATTGGAAAACTCTATCTCCAACACAGCTGGTTTGGAGAAAATGTTAACATTGTATTTGAACTCTAGAGTAATGCTAAAGCGTAACCTTGACGTGGATCAAGGTTTAGTTAATGGAGCACTTGGTAGAGTTGTTGGCTTCCAGACATACCCACGTGACAACAACATTCAGTTTGTCAACATCCACTTTGACAAACTTTCAGAAGTTAAAAGGATAGGGCACTCAAAAGCCCAATTCCTTCTTTTCAAAGACATGTATGTATGCAGAGAACAGTTTCCTTTGTCTCTTGCATATGCAGTCACTATTCATAAATTGTATGGTCTAACCCTAGATCAGGAATTGATTGACATTGGCAGCACAGTCATTAAAGAAGGAATGAGTTACGTAGCACTGTCATGCCTATGTACACTTCAAGGACTATTTCTAGTCAATTTTCATACAAAAAAGTCAAGACTGACCTTGCATCAGAGTAACACAGGCTATGTGCACTCTTCATATCACATCTCAAAATGTGCCCTGTTCCTTCCTCAAAACGGAAAACTTGTCAAAAGAAAACTAGTACAAAGACATCTTATAAATATCACAATACTGCAATATTAGTTGTCAAAAGTACAGTACTTAGAAAACCCCAACAGCAATGAAACAGCATAAAGGGATACTATTAAAAAGAGGAAACAGATAAACAGTTAGAATATGCCAACTAGTATCTAACTGCAACCATAGCACCACCACTTCCGAAAAGCAAAACACATACACCATTTCAATTCCCCCTACTGCAACAGTGCTTATAACAGCAAGACCACATAGATGTGTACCTTAAACATTCCTGTAACTACTGCACACTACAATGAAACATAGTGTGCCATGTAACATAAAACTAATGTAGAAGATTTTTTTTTTAATCTTGCATGGATTTTTTTTTTCCACAGACCCAATGATTATGCATCCAAACACAGGAACCGAGCACATTGCACAGTACACTTCTTTGAAGCATAGTACTTGTAATGGACTAATTATGAGGGTCCACAAAGTACATACATGTCATATTTTGCCATCCAATGTCTTCTAACGTTTTCTGTTTCATTAACCCCTTAAGTGGCAACAGGGAGGTAATCCCGAGGACGAAATACCTCGCCCCTGGCACTGAAGGGGTTAATATATTAAAGGGCGCCGGTCACCACCCTATAGTTAAGGTGAGTCAGAGACACATAGACACCCCTCAAAATTCTATTGTTAATAACTTTTGATTTGAGTAATGGATTTGGCAGGAATTCCAAAAGTGATTAAAGGTCAGAGGGTCCCTCCTTACTGAAAAGATATGTAAACATTAATAAAAAAAGTTATCAAGCGTAAAAAAAATCCAAAAGTGCAGCCTACTTCCCATTCATTTTCCCATAGATAAAAAGGTTATATTTTTGCCAAAAGGCAAAGCCTAAAACATTGGACAGATTTGGACCAGGTCTGAAACAACTTGGACATGAAGCGTTGACTCGCGATCCATGCATGGTTTGGGGTTTATTCCGTGCCGTAGTTATTTTAAAATTTGATGGAGGAGGGGATGCGCCCTTCCCCAAATATTATAGTTATATCTCACATGGTGCATTGCAGGATCATGGTTTTCTGAAATGAAACAACCACCATCTTGTTTTTCTCTTAATGCGAGAGATATTCACAGCTATAGCCGAAGTTATGGGAAAATGGAATGCAGTAAAAAGCTATTTATAGGTCAATAGACTTACAAATGCCATCAGGGTAGAGGTGGGGGGATGGCTAGAAAGCACTGAGTGAAATTTGGGAGTTGGAGGGGGTCCAGAGACTGAGTTTGCAGCACAAATCTTTCTGTAGTCTCGGCTATAGCCGCAAACAGCCGACATCTGAAAGCAAACTACGTCACAGAAGTAGCATTTGTGCTCTGGGTTGGAAGGGATAGGGCAGTGGAGGTGAGGAGGCTGTCTGTGAAGTGGGGGCAGCTGGCACAGTTGACGGGGTCGCACTTGGTTATGGCCTGGGAAGCATGTTTTTTTGGCTGTTTTGCCGATATTTGCAGCTATATCCGAGGTTACAAAGAACTACAGATAACCACTGGTATGTGTAGTTCGGTACCCGTGGTTACGTTTTAAAACATTTTTGGGGGAGAAAGTTATTTTTATAACTATAGTGACATCGGGGGGAAAAATCACTGGCCATGTTCAGTGACTGAATTGCCATCCAGGTCTCCCATTCATACAGTAATCAGGACAGACTAGGAAGGGGCCAGCCTGCTCAGGCCATGTTACCTGATAAATGAGCCAAATTTACAAGACCACTTAGAGCAATGGGCTGGCTGGCTTTGAAGCTAAGCAGGGTCAGTCCAGATTACTGCACAGATGGGCGACCAGATGGGCATGTGGATTATTGACTATTTTTTAAACCGTACTACTATTAGTCCTTAAAGCTTTTGCACTCAGAGACAAGTTTTTGCCTTTTGCTGAATTGCATTCTCCCACTTAATAATACAATATAAAAAAATATGTATGTTTACTGCTGCAGTGGTTTTCCTATGCCTGCAGTAACTGGGACGAACACTTAGAGAAACATGCCCTAAGGGGGTTGCCTCCTTCCTCGCTTTAAAACAAAGTAAGGTTGGTCCCGGTTAGTGCATGGATGGCAGTCAGTCTATGATTCTGAATGCCATGTGTTTTCTTCATTTTAAATATCTCATAACACACGGCATCCACATTTCTATAAAGCAGAACAAATGAAATTTAAAAATTCGCATTTATGCTGAACACTGCTATCAGAGAACTCTGGCCTTAAGGAGTTTGAGACACGGCACTTCACCATTATGCAACAGGTATATTATTGTTTGGATTTTCACAAGTTTCATACCTAGTTTTTTATCACTGAACATATTAAATTATAGGGTAAGTATGAAATGTACGCCCCATGAAGCACCAAGCCATTGTGGTTTAGTGGTTAAATGCTGTGTCTCGAACTCTGGCAGACCAAGGCTGTATGTTTGTTTTTAATTTATTTAATTTAATCAAAAGAAAAGTCTGTGTCCAATCTGTCTGCCTGTTTGCTTAAATAAAGTGTTTTTTTTTTAAAAAAGGCAACACAAGTGGGAGATGGTGAGGTTTGTTGCAGTGCATTCCTGTGATCTTATTTAGCATGAGGGCATTTAAACGTGTCTGCAATGTCTGCCATGTCCAAGCATCCCTCGTGCCAAAATGGCTTTTGCGCTAAAAAGGGTGCACCAAAATGGGTGCTGCAGTGAAATGGGCATACCAACTTGGCCCGCACCAAAATGAGGGCCCTGAAAACGGGTGTACCGCTTGGAGAAGGCTACTTAAACAAAGTCTCCATGGCAAATAATGTTATCTCACTTTGCATTGCCTAAAAACATTGTGAGTTCTCAAAGTCTGCAATGCGAAGGCCATTGCTTGTGGTCTGCTAGCATTTTAAAATGGACAGGGTTACCGCCAAAGCCCATGCCCACTGACCCTGGCTGAAGACCATGCTAGTGGTCTAGAAGCATTCTAAAAATCTATGGAATAACAAAACCCTTGAAATTCAAGGAAAAAAAACCTCAGTTTCAGGGACGTTAAGGTGAGCAAAACATTGTAAAAAAAAACTTTGAAATGCAAGGAATAAAACTTTAGCTGCAGGGCCGTTAAGGTGAGCAATACATTCTAACAAAACCTTTGAAATTCAAGGAAAAAAACTTTAGCTGCAGGGACGTTATTGTTAGAACTTAATGCAACAAAACCCTGGAAACTCAGCTAAAGCCACCTTAACTTTGTGACCCCTGTTGCGCAGATTATGGCCACAATGATGAAATCACATATCACATCAGTGATGACATCATGACATCACTAATTACATTGCAACAATAACTGGCATTAAGCATGTCTTTCAGCCATAGTCACAGTGCATGGCTAAATATAAACACACGAATGGATACTAGTCATGGCCTTCAGTTATGGACAGTGGTCACAACTTTTACCCATGTGCACTGAATATATTAAAACACTAATAAACTACCAACCATAGATTTTAGCCTTTACCAGTGGATGCAGCTTTCAACAGTATTCACTGTATATTATATACACTGAACAGGCACTAACAATGACATTTAGCACAATACTGGCCAGTGGCCACAATCTATGACTGTGCCCACTATATATTCTAACACATAGATGGGCCACTAGGCATGGACTTTGACCTTGATCAGTTTGTACTTCTTTTGACCATGTCCACTGTACATTTTAAAATAATAAAATGGAATAAGCAATGGCCTTCATCCTTGCCCACTGTGTATTACACAACACAACCAGCCACTAGCTGTACTTGACCGTACGCACTGTATATTATATACACTAACCAGCTGCTAGCCATGGCTTTCTACACAATACTAGCTAGTAGCCATGGCCTTTGGCTGTGGCGACTGTATATTCTGACATCTTAATGGGCACTAGCTATGGCCTTTAGCCCTGGCTGAATATTTTAAAACATTGTTGGGCTACTAAGCATGGCTTTTAACCATGTACATTGGTATTTTTGAACACTAACCAGCCACTAACTATGGTGTTTGGTGCTGGCCTGTGACCCCAGCCTTTGTCCTGGCCAAGTCCACAGCCTAAATTGTTGTTAAGGTAATCATAGTTTCAAATGTTTTCATGAACTACCTTTTAAATGGTGTTATGTCTAATTCCAGTATTGATGTAATCAGTTAAATACAATGCAATTAATGTTGCCACATGTGATGTCATCAGTGTTCTCATACAACATGTAATTACTGATGTCATCAGTGATGTGATTTGTGATGTCATCAGTGTGGTCATAGTCTGTGCAACAAGAGGTGGAAAGTTAAGGTGACCTTAGCTGAATTTCCAAGGTTTTGTTGCATTATGTTCTCACCCTAACGTCCCGGAAACTAATGTGTATTCCTTGAATATATAGAGATAAGATATATATATACATGTAATTTTAAATTCTTCGACATATTACAATAACTTGGTGTCCTTTTTTACTCCTCTGTAATTGTTTACCTTGCATTTTAGCACCTCAAATCTCCTGGAATGTGTTAAATGTGAAGGAATTCAAGGAGATTCAAGGACATTTGGTGCATTGTGAGTGGCCCACGGGACCCCGCAAACTTCTAGAACTCTTTAAAAAATCTTTGAGTGTCTCGCAGGACACTTTTATAAGAGGTTCGCTCACTTCTTGATGCAGTATACTGCATATTAAAGTCTAATGGCTATAAAGACATGAATACGAGTACCTAGCATTTGTGTAAATTAATGTAAATCTCTAACAGTGCGTAAGGTGAACATATGCCACCATTTTAGCATATGTCGAATGGGGCAAAATATGTGAGATTAGCGAGGAAACCTCTGTTTTTGTTTAAGTCCCAATAAGTCCCATTAATAAACTACAGCGAAACAAACAATGTTCAATGCTAAATGAGCAATGGGAAAACAGTTTCTTTCAATTGTATGACAAGTTTCAGCATTTTCCGGAGAATGTAATACTTTAAAATAATATTGGTTCAAAGATTCATCATATGTGACCAAGAACATGGAATTTGGAGAAATCAACTCAATCAAAAATTAAAAGAAACATTACACCTTTGTCACAATCTGGTTAATCAGTTCTACATGGCAGAAAAATGCATCGCCAAACTGAATTTTCCTGAAAAGGATTATCAATATCAAATAGAGGACAAAGACATACATCAGACGTTTCCATAAAATTGCATTTGTATAATTGAACGAAGAGATGACACGTTACTTTGGCTTACCCTGGAGACTTTACAAACTCAATGCTGAGCCTTTTATTTTTTCAATTATTTAACACATTAATAATATTTTAGATGTGGATTGTTCAACATAAGTGGGTGATTATTTAAATGAATATTTAATATATGTTTCACCTTGCCAGAAGACAGAGCATAATTTTAATTGCCTGGTAAGAAAAATGGAAATATGATCACTAATATAACTTTGTTTCCAAACAGACACCTCACTGTGTCTATAATGTTAATGTAATACATTGACTTCAATTTAACGAACAGAATGCACATGCAATCATCTTTTCATTTCGGTGTTCATACATGCTCACTTTAAGCGGATCTTGATAGGAATACATATATCATTTCTAATACAATCTGAGCCCAACTGAATTCTTTGTGTTAAATCATCTTGTATAGGTGTGGACATTTGTTCGTATTACAGTCAAGGTATTCAATCAATAAAAGACACCTTGCAGGTGTAAACTGACCTTGAATTCACGCATGCTGCATTCATCAAGAATGGTGTCTGGCCCTCTCACCACCACTGCTTTTAAGAATAGTTTTGAGGTTCCTAATTTATTGGCGAAAGCGGGAAAACTGCCGGTTTTTGTGTCAAAAATTTTAGGAGAGGAAGTGATTATATAAACATTAACATCATTTAATGATTATTATTATTTTTTAAAGTCAGTAGTGAAAGGAGAAACATTATGAAATGGGAGGTCGAAACGTAATGCCAGTTTGTTTGGTTTGAATGATCGGACACAATCACTTTAATGGGTTTCAAGCACAGATATACACTTTGTAGCCTTTTATTACCTAGCAAACATGTTCAAAGTTCATTGCCTTAAAGCGGCCGAGGTGTGCAACAGAACAACTATAGGTAAATGGATCATGATGTGTCCCTCACCTTCTCAATGTTACTGTTTCCATTCATTGCAGACTAAAAAAACAATGGAGTCATTTGGATTCTTGCAAGGCCCAGAACATTGGAAGTGCAGTTTCAGGGACGGGCATTCACTATGTGAAACCTTTCTATTTTGAACAGGGAGAGGCAACCCTCAGCTAGCAACATATTTAGGCCTCAGTTCTCGTCAGCTGCTTCAGCCTTATATATGTGTACATTTAATGCATGCATGAAAGAGTGGTGGCAGCATGATATCATTCGTGTTTTGCTGAATAGAATCTTGATTTAATACTGTGACTGCCCTCTGAATTCGAATTATATTCTGGCTCGCTGAGGATGAGATGGTTCAGGGGTTGATCCAACATGTACACGACCTTGATCATAACCTCAATATTACACTCTTTTTTGTATTTGTGTCTCCATGTTCTTCTTCCAGAAGGGCCCTGCATGTGGAATACTATGTGATGAAGAGAGTGGAATTCCTGTAATGCTGAGGGGCTGCAGAGATTTGTGTGATGGATCGGGAGCAGCAGAAGCAAGCAATGACACCAGCCTTTCTTCCATAAGCACTGTGAATGCATGAGGATCACCCACATTTTCATAACCTCCGCTAAGGTATTGAGTACCTGGTTGAACGTTTCCAAGAACATCACTGTCTAAAGAGTCTTTTTCCAGTAATGGCCATATCAAAGAAAGCTAAAGGAATGAAGGGGTGCCACCTTTACAGAAGGAGAGATTGAGAAACGTACGCAAAGAGCATAAGGCGTCAGAAAAGAATTCCTTACAAATCAAATCGTCATTTGGAGAAGTTGAAATCAGACTTTTTCAGAAAATATATTGTCAGCCTTCAATGCTGAAAAAGTGTGACAAGTGAGAACAAAACAAGAAGCTGCCAATGAAACCTAACACAGAGATGATTTGAATGTTATTTCGATGTGAATAAAGGGAACTTTATTTTGTAAAAAAATGTTTTAATTAAGATATTGGTTTAGTTGAATTAACAACTTTTTCAATAGTCGGATGACATTTCAGTTCGAGCTGTTTTTCAACAATTAACATGATTTATTACGTATTTACACACAACACAATTAGCAGTCTAGGTGATTAACCAGACAATAGTCGTGACAATATCGCTATCGCTATCAAACTTTCTTTTAAAAAAACAGATTGATGATATTACAAATCTCAAGAAATTGAGCAACATGTGGATCAGAAAGGGGTTTAGTACATTTCTAATACGAGTGGATCTGGTGAATAAAGTAATTGATGTCCAATGCATTTATATGTCGATGTTTGTGTTTCTGAATTCTCCATTGTGTGTTTTATGGCACATGTTTCTATTTGCCTGGGAGGGGTGTGAGAATGTGAGCTTATTAGCACCTATTGTATGTTGGTTCTGCTAAAGTGTAATAGAAAAGTGTCCCAGATATCCCAAGCGTGACTGAAAATTGTTTCTTTTGTGCTACTTTTGTTTAAGTGCATGCTTATTTTAGGTTATTACCTGTGTTGATGTTGTCAACCGACTTGGTTAGGAAAGGTAAATGGGCCTCATTAGGGGTCCGGCGATAACCCTGCTGGTGCTACAGGTGGGTTGCCGCCGGACCGTAATGTTTTACCGGCACCTGACTTCCCGGTGCCACCGGCTCATAATGAGTCCAGCGGCCCGGGTAGTCAGGCGTCGACAATCGTAAGACCCCATTCCCATAGAGTCCTATGGGATTCTATGGGAGTGGGGACACGGAAGCACCGGCCCTGCTAGCAACGGTGCGGGTGCTTCCGTGAACAGTGTGCCTACCGAGGCCACAGCGCCCAGCAGGTACAGTCCTGTCTGGCACAGCGGCCATGGCACGCAGACTCTGAGTTTGCCGATCCGGAAACAAGGGTGCCAGTGAGCTTACCGGCACCCTTGTTTCCGGACCGGCAAACTCGTAATGAAGCCCAATCTGTTCACTTCAATAATCTACATGTCTACACATGCAACGAATCTGATCAATATGAGATTTGTAAATCCCAACAAAGCTAATAACGCTGGAAAGCACTGCCCACTGTCCTCTCATTGGATCACTATATTAACACTCTTGTTTATTAAATGTATGCAGAAGTATAGCTATATTGCCATTTTCTGTAAGTCCTGACATTTAAATGCCTGCCGTTTTGCATTCATTGCACATTATAAGGGTTTGACTAGAAGTACCACAATGCAACATAAGAGCGTAAATGCTCGGGCTGGTTTATTATTTCACAACTGCCATTGGATGGCTTTAGATGTACATAAGCTATGCTATATGTTTTACTAGTTTCAAGAATGGAGCACACTCCTCTTCCCCCCCCCCCCGCCCTGAAGAGCCCTTTTGATAAACCGATCTGAAGCCTGGATGACATGCTATAGAGTGGGTGTCTGTGATTGCATATGATTGTATGGGAGGGTGGGTGCAAGGTAGCAGGTGTGAGGGTGCTTGTGATGGCATGAACAAGTGAGAGTATGTGCATGCAAGGGTGAAAAGGTGTGGATGTGTGCATGCAAGTAAAGCCTGTGTGACAGCAATGTGTGTATGTGATGCATGTGGGAAAAATGGCAGATGAGGCAACATGAGACACATGGATGAGTGTCGGCACAAAAGGAATTCAACTGTCTGAATGGGGGCAGAAAGAGAGGCAGGGACATGATAGGCACTCAGGGTGTTGGCCAGGTAGTAGAAGATCTAGGATCTGGCAGGATGGACTTACTGACACTCCCCTGAGACATTCTAGGAGCAAGTAGATTGTTTGAAACTCTCTTAAGTGTTCTATTGTTGTGTCTCATTCACTCTTTTTCTCACACTCTGGCTCTTTCTCTCTATCTCCCTCATGCCCACCTTTGTCTTCCTGCACTTTCTCCTTTTGTCTTCTTCTTGTCGCCATTGCCTTCATTACTCACTCTCTTACTTGATTATGCAACCCTTCACTGTGTCTCTCTTTTTCTCTCTCCCTCTATATCTTTTCCCTTCTTGCTCTCTCCCACATCTACTTGTAATGCATGTTTTGACCCCTCACTGTTTCTCTCCATCTCTGCTTTTCTCTTATTCACTCAAGTCTGCCTTTTCACTCTAGGCAACCCTCTCACTAGTACTCTGTCCATTCTATTTCCCCCTCTACTCCCACTATTTTCTTCTGTCTCTCCTTGCCCCCCTGACACACTCTTTTCTCTTACATTCTTATCACTTATTTCCTGTCTCTATTGGTTTCATCATTAGCTTTCTCTGTCTCTCCCTCTCTTTTTCATAGCTCACTTGTGTAGCTTCCATTCTGATATTCCTGTGTTTTAATCATTTCCCCCTCCTCCATTTCTCTTGTCACCATTGTCCATACCCCTTCCCTCTGCCTGTCTCCCCGATCCTGAATCCTTTTATTTTACCTGACTTTAAGGGGTTCATTATGAGTTTGGTGGTATCTCGGCAGTAAGTGGTGGTGGCAGTGCTAGTCCCCATTTTATTGGAGTCCATGGGACTCCATGGGGGGTTTCAGAGGGAATTACTGCAGCGGTTATTCCGCTGGTGGGAATTCCACCAAAATTTGGCAGAAAGGTGACAGATTTACCTCCAGCGCTGGAGGTGAATCCTCCAACTTTCTGCCAAACTCATAACACTCTTGTTTATTAAATGTACAGAAGTATAGCTATATTGCCATTTTCCGTAAGTCCTGGCATTTAAATGCCTGCCGTTTTGCATTCATTGCACATTATAAGGGTCTGACTAGAAGTACCAGAATGCAACATAAGAGCGTAAATGCTCGGGCTGGTTTATTATTTGACAACTGCCATTGGATGGCTTTAGATGTCCATAAGCTATTGGATAGGTTTTACTAGTTTCAAGAATGGAGCACACTCCTCCCCCTGAAGAGCCCTTTTGATAAACCGATCTGAAGCCTGGATGACACGCTATAGAGTGGGTGTCTGTGATTGCATATGATTGTATGGGAGGGTGGGTGCAAGGTAGCAGGTGTGAGGGTGCTTGTGATGGCATGAACAAGTGAGAGTATGTGCATGCAAGGGTGAAAAGGTGTGGATGTGTGCATGCAAGTAAAGCCTGTGTGACAGCAATGTGTGTATGTGATGCATGTGGGAAAAATGGCAGATGAGACAACATGAGACACATGGATGCGTGTCAGCACAAAAGGAATTCAACTGTCTGAATGGGGGCAGAAAGAGAGACAGGGACATGATAGGCACTCAGGGTGTTGGCCAGGTAGTAGAAGATCTAGGATCTGGCAGGATGGACTTACTGACACTCCCCTGAGACATTCTAGGAGCAAGTAGATTGTTTGAAACTCTCTTAAGTGTTCTATTGTTGTGTCTCATTCACTCTTTTTCTCACACTCTGACTCTTTCTCTCTATCTCCCTCATGCCCACCTTTGCCTTCCTACCACTTTCTCCTTTTGTCTTCTTCTTGTCGCCATTGCTTTCATTACTCACTCTCTTACTTGATTATGCAACCCTTTACCGTGTCTCTCTTTTTCTCACTCCCTCTATATCTTTTCCCTTCTCGCTCTCTCCAACATCTACTTGTAATGCATGTTTTGACCCCTCACTGTTTCTCTCCATCTCTGCTTTTCTCTTATTCACTCAAGTCTGCCTTTTCACTCTAGGCAACCCTCTCACTAGTTCTCTGTCCATTCTATTTCCCCTCTACTCCCACTATTTTCTTCTGTCTCTCCTTGCCCCCCTGACACACTCTTTTCTCTTACATTCTTATCACTTGATTCCTGTCTCTATTGGTTTCATCATTAGCTTTCTCTGTCTCTCCCTCTCTTTTTCATAGCTCACTTGTGTAGCTTCCATTCTGATATTCCTGTGTTTTAATCATTTCCCCCTCCTCCATTTCTCTTGTCACCATTGTCCATACCCCTTCCCTCTGCCTGTCTCCCCGATCCTGAATCCTTTTATTTTACTTGACTTTACGGGGCTCATTATGAGTTTGGTGGTATCTCGGCAGTAAGTGGTGATGGCAGTGCTAGTCCCCATTTTATTGGAGTCCATGGGACTCCATGGGGGGTTTCAGAGGGAATTACTGCAGGGGTTATTCCGCTGGTGGGAATTCCACCAAAATTCGGCAGAAAGGTGGCAGATTTACCTCCAGCGCTGGAGGTGAATCCTCCAACTTTCTGCCAAACTCATAGTTTTACTGCTTCATAATACGGCCCAAGTCCCCTTTACTTTTCTTTAGCTGAACACTTAGCACTTAACAGCTGAGAGCAAATAATATTATCTTTCCAGTTCCAGTAAAAGAAAAATGAACAAGCTGACACATGCATCACAATGTGTCTTTTTGTTCTTGTAACTGTGACTGGAGACTAGGGTTATGAGCTCTGCCCTGTACATGCAATGGGCCTAATTCGCATAGCTTTTTTCAATTAGATTGCACATTGTAAAACGCTTTTGTAAATCAGGCCCAATGTATTCACCAATGAAAAGTGAATGGAGATGGTGCAGGTTTTCAAAACAATGCAGAACATTGTGGGGGAACCACAGGATGTCAAATCTGACACCCTGGAAACCGCTTACGAAGCGCAGGGAAGAGTGAAACACTTGGCTGCATTCACTCAGTAGCCCAGAGTGAAATGTTTGTTTATTTCTGCAGGCATTGTCGGGTTCATAGCAG
Source organism: Ambystoma mexicanum (assembly GCF_040938575.1). Lineage (NCBI taxonomy): Eukaryota > Metazoa > Chordata > Amphibia > Caudata > Ambystomatidae > Ambystoma > Ambystoma mexicanum. The sequence continues at coordinate 975,524,861 of NC_090922.1, forward strand.
CACTTGTGACCTCAGCTGATTTTCCCTTTATTTTGCACATCTGGTCTGATCAGAGTGGCCATAAAATGATTATCTGGTGGCTCTGTTTAGGGGGTTCCTTTTTGAATTTGAATTTCTTTATTTGTAAAACGCGCATCACGTTCTAAAAGTGGTGATTTTCGAGAAGTTCAGATAGTAGTTGCATTGATTGTGTGTGTTTGTGTACATTTATAGCAGACGATTTATAGCAGAAGAGCTCAATGAGGAATATGAAAGAGTGGCGTGCTAAAATATATTGATTTGCTCATTTTGGATGATATTTGTATTTATTAAATGATATGGTGAGCAGATGTGAGAAATGCGTAGTGTCCTGTCTTTTGTTTACCATTTTGGGATTGAACTTTAGCTATGGCATTATCTACCAGACCATGTCAAACAGAAGATTCATGGAGGTTAAATTATCAAAATGTAGGTCCCGCAGGAGGAATGTCCAAGCTCATCAAGTAATGGCCCTGTTCGCTGTCCTTTGAATAGACCCTAAAAGTGCCCTTGCAGATTTCAATCAGTGCATAACATCTCAAGACCACACCCGCTGTATGGGGGGACTGGGTCACAGAATTCATACTCCAGATTTCATGTGAACAATCAGAATAGAGAATTGATCAGAATTCTATTCCAATGCATAGCCTGCCGACCCTTTCATCTTTAAATCACAGCAGTGATAGAATGTGGTCACCAGGGTACTCAAAAATGCTATATACATCAATAAAAAATACATAAATAAAACAACTGGTGGCAAATATGTCTACTAGCCAGTTGACATTTCAGCCCCACTTCATGGAATCAAACACAGTACATGATGAAACGTATGTGTATTTTAGTGCTTTTGAAATTAGTCCGGCAAGAAAAAAAAAAAAACAATGTGGCTTAGGAAGTCAGTCAATGAGTATGTAGCAAGACAGCAGAGGTCTGGTGAGTAAAATGAGAGATGGTGCATGGAGAGAGCTTGTAAGAACCTAGGTCTGTGTGTAAGCATGGATATTATAGGAGGAGATGTGCTAGTGAGAATCAGTCACCACTACCACTTATGAAGAGACACAAGGTCCATCCTACCACAGTGTGCCTTACATACCAAGACAAATCAAACACGTACTGAATGAGGCTAACAAATGTCTTAACTCTAGCCTTTATGTCAACAAAGTGTTGTTCATTTGGATGCTGACAGGATAATTCTTTTAAAAGCCTTTTGCATGGGCATTTGGGTCTAGGTGGGACAGTTACATGAAATCAAATGGCTCTTTTCCCTAAGACTAATTTTCAATTGAGTATGACATACAACTAAGTATGATTCTGAAAATGGATTGAGTTAGGTATGTGAACGTTATTACAAGTGATCAACAAGCATATGCCCTATTCACCAAAAGATGCAAGGACATCCAATGACCTCATCAGGATCCAAAGTGACGCACAAACAATATATGCAACAATTGAAAAAAATGCCAAAAACACAAAGAAAACATCCTTAACAGGTACTGTTTGTTCACAGAAAATGCATAGGAAATAGTTTACAGAGAGAAAATACTATAACAACATGGCCATCACGGAATTGTATGCAGGGCTCTGTATGGAGCTCCTCTTCCATTTCCATGATGGCCACACCGGGATAGGAGCTGACAGGAGCTGCGATGGCGGGTGGCGGGTCACCGCCACTACAATCAGGTAAGTGGGTTAGGTGGATAATAATATCAGTGTTGGTGGAGGCAAGATGTTGGGTGGGTGGAAATGGCCATCAGGCGGCTTGAAACGCAGGCTTACACTACTAGTGTCAGCCCCCGTTCTGAGCTCCCTGTTGGCTGGCGCCCCCCCCCCAGAGTGCTAATATTGAATATGTAATTACTATTATTATGGATGTTTCCTTGTTTCTCGATGGTGCATCATAGGTACTACAACTTTAGATTGTATGTAACCTTGACTTATTGATATAATTAGAATGCATATGTTGTAGACATTTAGTACAGGTAAGTTGACAAAGCAACTGGAAATCGTTTTTGGAATGTCAATGGGCTGAACCACACAATTAAAATTAAAAGGTCATGACTCATTAAAAAAAACCTATATATAGATATCGTTTCACCCAGGAATCACATTTAAAAGAACGACAGATACACAGTGCAAAGTATCACAGGCACAGAGTTACATAATTGAGTGTACGACTTCACAGACATTGGCAAATGTGCATTGGCTTTTATATCCGCATAGCACATTCACAGTCCTCACCAAGCCGCATAAATTAGTTATTGAGCCCAGTCATCAGGCACTTGCTGATCTGCTGTACACTTTCCAATGGTCTTTTTCCCTGGCACACGGCCTTATAAGGCTCCATGGCCTGGGTAAACAGATCTCTGCTTCGGTTCACAGGCCAAGTGGCCAGTCTAGAAGTTCTGATGAATCCTCAGGTATGGTTTCAAGGAATGTGCCAGGGAACGTGATAATAGGAACATGGTACATGGGGACAGCCTTTGTTCCATGTACACTTTACACAGTCTGCTATTAGGCTCAGTTGCCACTTTAAACCACTTGCAGGTCCAAGGGTCACTGGCCATGGACTGGATAAATGGCAAGGAACTACTTTTCTCAGGCCGTCACCTTCAGCATGCCCCGGACAACACCATCTCATCTTAACTGGTCACTGAACCTGGCCACAGTCCACACACACATGCACCTCTTGACCCCCATTCCACTGTCAAAATGAAGTCACTGAGCCATTTCGAAAGAAATCACATTCCACATGACCCCTTATATCATAATTTTGTAGCTCTAAGTGAATCCAGTCGAGCTTTAATGCACCCCATTTAAAAGGGTATGACGTTTGCATACCGATATTGCATCCTGTTGTAATGTGTTTCAGATCACAAGCTCAATGAAAAATACCCTATTTGTATGACCTCTTGAAGAAGTATTACATGCCACTGTGACCACCAATTATCCCCACTGGAGTCCTCATATGCCCCAGGTGCTTCAGCAGGTTGATTTCCAAGTGAGTCCATTTTTAGAATGTTGTCCAGGCCTACTTTTGACACCCTACAGGTGGGCAAAGCAAAGGTCATTTGTGATCTGACATGGTGGGATTTTGGGCTGCAGTGAGAAATACCTGTGCAGTAATTGTATTCTCCTAATCTATGCTCTGAATCCACTGTATGCTAAAAGAGGACTGTGTGTTCTTTCCTCGTGGTGTAATTCAAACAACATGTTCTGATCTACTGCATGTACATTTCATATGTTATTTAATATAGGTTTCGTTTTGTTACTTACAATATGGATTATGACTGGGGAAAGATGGGGTCTGAACATAGATTCATTCATGGAACCCTATGGTGGAGGGGGGAATGTGTCTGTTTCTAGACGGATTTATTGCCCAGCAAGGGGCTGTCTGTCACGAGGAGAGGCTTTGCACTTTGGTCTTCTCATCCAATGAAGGACAGGAATGCAATATGCTAGACCTACTCTACATTTGATTATATAGATGTGCAAGTGGAATGTTCATGGGAGATTCTGACACACTGCCATCAACAAATCCTTATTGTAGATACACAAATGTTCTTTTTTAACATTACCTTCTAAAGTTGACGAGCAGAGAGCAAATGCCATAACTGTCTTTGGGGGTCTTTCTATCCATGTTCCCCTAGGTAGGATGGTCATAGTGCATTACAAATTATTACAGTATGTTTTGATATTTATTAGACAGACTGTGCTGTTACAAACTGCTTTCTGGTGAGTGTAGAAATGCATTCTACATAACCATGGTCACTGTAGCAACTTTATACCATGTGTCTCCTGGCTCAGTATGAACAGAGTACTGACAGTTTGTGTACTAATATGCTTATCAATAAGTGTAGTTCACCAATCATACGAACAGAACTGCATCTGGGAGAGTATGTAGCTCATGAAAATATGAACAATTAAACACCTTTATACTGCAAAATCTTAGATATTTTTAATTCATTCTTGTTGATTCACAGAGTGGTTTCAGATTGGGCACTGGAACAAAGGAACAAGCCCTTAACTTGCACCTAATGGTTGCAAAAGATTATTTGTGTATGAACCTTCACTATCTTTGCCTTTTATTGAAAACTTGTTTGCCTTTTGACATGGTAGAGAGGCCAATTTTATGGGAGGCCTTTAACCAGTTACAAATGCCATCCACCTTTTATCTTTTCTTAAATTGCTGCATAAGATACAGAGGCAATTGTCTGTTACAGATAGGATGCTGAATGTATAAACATTGTCAAGGTTAAACGAGGGTTGCTCCAATGCTGTGTCCATTCCGTGTAATCTTTGGCCAATGCCTTAGATACTGAATTGAAATCTGGACAATTGGACATAGCTAGGATAAAAGGGTCTTCTTGCACGTACTCCAAAAGCACTGAAAGTTGTTATACATAGGTATGCAGATTTCATAAAGACGCGTCATCTATTGGTAAATGTATCCAAGACACAGATTGTGATGGTGGGAGACAGAAGGTCCTGTCTTCCTTCTATCAAATTAACTGGACTAAGTTTGGAAGAAATGACATTTTCATAGAAATGGAGTGGGCGAGCACATATCATGGCCAATAGCTAAGCCTGTGCAATCTTCTGGCACTTTACTCACTAGCAGCAACTTTACTGGATATCAGTATTTTGGGTAAATCTGGATTTGTATGTGCTAGGACTCAATGATATATTCATTCAATTGAATTTGCTGCATAAAGGATTAACCTAGGCCTTGTCCTGAGCCTAAATCAACATCAACCATTAAATAACCGTTAATCCTAATAATTGCACTCACCCATGAATTGTATAAATGAATGATTTCCTTGCAAAACAACCATAGGGTCATTACTCCTGAATAACACAATTTAACATGTGTCTATCCTAGACAACGGCCCTCATTACGACCCTGGCGGATTTTTTCCGCCATCGACGGACTTTTCGGCCATGGCGTAAAGTCCGTTTACGCCATGGCGGATGGCGGACTTACCGCCCCATTCCGAGGTTGGCGGGGCGGTAAGTCCCCATTGACCCATTTACCCTTCCCCATTCCCATTTCGGCCCCATAGGGCTCAATGGGAGTGGGGAAGGCGTTAATTACGCCACCGTACATTACGGTGGCGTAATTAACACCAAGGTCCCATAGCGCCATGGATTTTTACGCCCGCAAAAAGCGGGCGGAAAAGTGACCATGGCGCTTTGGGAACTCGTAGTTGGCGGTAAGGGGTCGGCGCAGCTAACGCTGGCGTAAACCCCTTACCGCCAGGGCCGTAATGAGGGCCAACGTGTTTTTCGACCTTGGTCCTTTTTGGCTTAAATTTAACTGAGAACATGCCACAATTTCCAAAATACAACCAGTGAACCGAGTTCTGGACACAACAGATTTCCACCATCAAACATAATACATAAATTATGGTGATATCGCCAAAATTGTCAAACATTGGTATATATTATTGACAGCAAGGAGAAAAGTAAACAAAAAAAACAAAACAAGGAAAGACTAGATATATCACAATTAATGATATGCATTACTTATATTCTACCATAACCACAAACACCTTTTCTGATAACTCCAGGTTTATGTGAAAAACTCTCTGCGATATAACGAAAACACTGCAATCCATTAGTTATTGATGCCCAACCATGCTGTATATCAAGACTCAATGAGCCTCATTACGAGTATGGAGGTAGTCATGCTGCTTTTTTGGCATGGCTACCCCAATACCGGGTTCCCGGGTCCGGGTTCCTGGAATGGGGAAATACCGGGCCATTCCGACCTTGGAGGGCCCGGTATTTCCCCTTTTCAGGAACCCAGACCCGGTACATCCCCATTCCCATTTGAGCCCCCATAGGGCTCAATGGGAATGGGGAGGATGCTAACAACAGGCGCGTTAATGACGTGCCCGTTGTTAGCATCCTGGTCTGATAGCGGGTCCCGCTAAGGACACCTGGCTTTACCAGACGTCCTTAGCGGTACCCGCCAGCTGACCTCGTGATGGGGCGGTAGAGGGATAACGGCGCCGGCAGCTCTACCTGCGCCGTTATCCCTCTAACGCATTCCTCATAATGGGGCCCAATGTCATCTATCATCCATAATTAGTTACCAATTAACTCGTTAGTCACCCAGTATACTATATTCCTCTTGGTTATTGCTGAGGTTACCCTAAAGTCAATATTTAAAAAATATGTAACCCATCTCCACGGGAAAAATATATATAGGATTAGCACTCATCAAGGTGCTTCCTTATAACATGTGAATGCTGTTTTGACCAGGTTTTACCTAGTATGCAACTAAAAAAGTTGGGCATTTTATTTTTTACTGTTAAACAGTCAGCAGTATCACCCCTCACAGTTAATGGAGATAACTGTTTCGTAAGCATATTTTTCTTAGCCAAATCCTGATCACTAAAAATCAATATAATGTTAAATAGTTAAGCTACAACAGCTGTTTCCTTGAGCCTGACCTTGTAAGTCTTTTTAAGTGATCTTGACCATATGTTTTTTCAAATGTGGATATTGTAGCATGTGCAGATTTGCATATCCAAACCGTGATACATTTATTTGTAACAATGTTATGGAATTGCACATTAAGGATTTTATCAACTGCAAAAATATGTTTGTTGTTATATATGCTATTGTATGTGTGTGCCCAAAAAAATTTATAGGTAGCACTATTCGACAATCATATTTATCTGTATAGACACAGGATGACATATGAGAATGTATATACTTGGGAATAGACAGTCTGAGCCAATTTAATTGTGAGTTTACAGAATTTTTTAACAAATAATGTTTCTGATTTGGTATTTAATATCCACAACTAAGAGATTGAATAATGGGAAGATATTGAATTATGCTAATGCACTTTCTAACTGGAAAGAGCTAGAACAGTCTTACTTTAATCATGGTTTGGGCTAACTGTGAATAGATTAACAGGATTAAATTGAACCATGGTTATCTGTTTTGTAACTGAGAGTGCTGGAAACAACCTTGCTTAAATTATGGTTCTGTGATAGTTCAGTACTTAAGAGTTGTAAGAATTTTGTGTGTGTCTAGATTGGAACCAGATTAAATGTGACTGCAATATGTCTCAGAGGGGGAATATAGATCATAGTCATAGTTTAACACCTCCAGTTGGTATTAGAGATGAATGCTGAGTTGAAGATATTTGCTGTGAAATTATTTAACCCAATTGAAAAGCAAATGGTCCTTAGATTTAACTGAGACAGGCTATGCTGAATTGAAGATACCAACACCAATTAATAGTAGAGATGATTGCTGGGTCACTCTAATAGTAGGGGAATCATCAGACATATAGTTTAAATCTTAAAGACACTGACGTTTCAAGTCAGATTACCGCAATCGTGGTTGATGTTATGGTTTTTCTTTTGACAGGAGGTGATGTCACGGACATGTGATGTCACTTCAGTGTATATAAGTTGACCCACAAATAGTGACCGCACCAGCTTACATGCGGCATGCCGATTGCGGTTGGATGATCCTGAAAAAAGGACATCCAATAACATAGGTAAGATGAATTAACTAGTAGCATTTATGGCTGACAGAAAAATAAGCCCAATAAGACAATAGCATAGTATTTGATTATTATAGCTTAACTACTTAACATTATATTGATTTTTAGTGATAAGGAATTGAATAAGAAAACAAATGCTTACCAAGCACCTATCACCAATAACTGTGAGGGGTGATATTACTGGTGAGTAACCAGGAGTAATTTTGTTATTTTTTTTTCTACTTCTTTGCAAAATTAAGTGCAATTTTGAAGTATAGTTCACTGACTATTTAACCATCCAAACATTTTTTAAACTTAAAAAAAAATACTAGGTAAAAACCGGGTCAAAACAACATTCAAATGTATAAGGAAGCACCATGGTGAGTGCTAATTCTATATATATTTTTCCAATGGCGATGGGTTAAAATGTGTTTAAATATTGACATTAGGGTAACAGCAGCAATAACCAATATGAATACAATATACACGTGTGACTAACTAGTTAATTGATAGCTGAATATGGATGATAGATGACATTGAGTCTTGATATTCAGAATGGTTGGGCACCAGTGACTAATGGAGTGCGGTTGTTTCATTATATCTGGGAGAGTTTTTCAAGGTTGACTAAACCTGATGAGTTATCACAAAAGGTGTTTGAGGTTATGGTAGAATATGTAAAAAAAATAAAAAATATGTGTGATGCATACCATAATTTGTGATATATCTAGTCTCCCCCGCACTTTTTTTTACTTCCTTTTCTTCTTGCTGTTAATAATATATATCAATGTATTGGCAATTTTGTCAATATCACCATAATTCATGCATTATATTTGATTGTGGAAATCTGTTGAATCCAGAACTGGATTCACGTATTGTATTTTGGGAATTGTGGAATGTTTTCAGTTTAATGTAAGACTTGGAATGGACCAAGGTCAAAACATGTGTCGGCTAGGAAATACAAATGTTAATTTGTGATATTCAGGATTAATGATCCTATGCTTGTTTGCAAGGAACTGCTGTTTTTGTTAATGCCACTGAGTAAATCATTCATTTACACAATTTATGGGTGGGTGCTATTATTAAGAGTAACGTTTATTTAATAGTTAACTGGATATCATTAAAGAGAAATAGTGATGAGACATTACTCTGCAAACTCGCACACCATTGCTCTTATTGTTTTTAACATATGGGGAATCAAAGATCCAGCTTTTTTACAAGTAAGTGAAGATATTTTTCTAAATAATGTTTATTTCTTCCCTTATCTGGTGCATATTTCTCTGTTCACCATGAACTTAATCTAGGTTACATACCGGATGACCACAAACTAAAAGAGCTGTAGTTATATCGCATTCAATTTGGACCAACCCACATGCAACATGTACTTTGCTTCTGGCAAAGACCCAGGTTTTAAACAACATATTGGTAAAAGATCAACCAACTAAAATTCCATGATGGTACTATATCCAAAAATGCCTTTGGCTATTAGTCAGGAACCATATATATATTTATTTATTTATAACATTTTTGTAATGCCCAGACCCAAGGGTATCACAGAGTTTGCATAGTCTTGGTGTGGGCTTCTGGCAGTCAACAGGTAAATGGGAGGATAGGTGGAACAGGAAATTGACAAGTTAGTCATATTTGTTGAAAATCCAGATCTTGATTTGTTTCTTGAAGATGATGTAGAATGGTATCCTAACCCTTCTTCCTTCTGAGATAAAGCTTGAGGTCCTTTCTAGATTTAAGTACCTTTTGACCTCTAATAGAGAGGACATGAAATTGATTAAAAAGAGTAACAAGTTGCGTTTTATACTGACATATTTTGGTAAGAGAAGGTTACTTAAATTGGCACCTATGGACAGGTATACTTTACCGCGAATGTGCTTTCTGTGGGCCAGAATCTGGCTCTTTGCAAGAAGCACTGATACTCTTTGCTTTTGTCCTTTCTGCCCAAACATTAAGGAAACTATATTTAGTTTTGTTGCATTTTGTCCTAGGTATGTTAATACAATGAACAAATATGGCATGTTTTAGATCTAGTTGTTTTAGAGCAGTTAGACAAGCTCTTCTGTACTTACAATTGTTGCCTGGTGTATTTATGGCTTAGGTGAGACAGCATTTTCTTGAAGCTGCACTATCAGTAGGAAAAGCTAGGTTATACCTTCTCGTTAACTAAAGCCGTTCGCCAATGTTGTATCTCGACCTTTGTGTATGCTAAATGCGGCCCTCAGGTGCTTAGATTACCACTTCTGTGCCATATCTTGTGATTGAAGCACTGCCTAAGCGGCACTTGTTTGTTAACAAAAGCCCTTGGCTAATGCTGGTTATATGCCTCTGATTGTGCTAAATGTGGCCTGCAGATACGTAGAACACTGCCCCTTGCCATCTCCTGTGCCTGAATTACTGCCAAAACCACAGCTGTTCCTCGCCCTAAAATTGAGTGCTGATGCTGTTTTGCTAAAACGTGGCCTGCACATGTCCTAAACACTGCTTGCTGCCTTTTGTGTGCCAGAACACAGCCCAGACCGCTTCTGATTGTTTGCCCTAGTCGAATACAGATGAGATACTCTGACTATCTCTTAGGCTAAATCACAGTTCGCAGGTCCTAATACAGCCTGCGTCACGACATGTAAGGCTACACTGGCATTTAAATATTATTGGCTGCCTATGCTATGTTAAACATCAGGCTAAGAAACGTTACCCCCATGTCCAGACTAAACTATCTATATGCTGATTTAGGCGACTCTGACATCAGGCTACATTAGCACCCTCATACTAAAAGCATGTCAGCCAAACTAACTAACGTGCCTGTTTCCTTCGATAAACACTACAATCATGCAAGTTACGTAGAGACTCAGACTAGGATCAGATCAGCATGATCCTTATCTCCGCCTCTCCACCTTTCTGACTTTAGCTCTATCCAACCCACTTGCTTCCTCCCACCAGTTTACAACCACTTTCTCAAGCCACCTCAATCTAGTAATAGTATAATCAACCATCTTGACAAATATAGAGCTGCAGCCTTGTCAACCATCCTTAGCTACCACCACCCTTGCCTACTCACCCTGAGAAACAGTAAGTTAGCATGTAGAACAAAGCTTAAGAGAGACACTATTATCACTACTGCCCCTGCCATCCTAAGAAGGAACTCACTCCTACCACTCAGAACAGCCTGCACCCGAGTAACCAAAACAAAACACTACATTACCAACACTAAAGATAAATACTATCTACCGCCTTTCAATGTTGGCCCGACTACTAAAATAAACATATCCACCCACTCAATAGCTCTAAACCCTAGCCCAACATCTCCTGCCACCATTCTCATCAGGAATAGCAAACCTAACGATAATATCCAGGGTGCTCTCATTAACGCCAGGTCTCTACCGGCCCATGCCCTAGACATCGCAGACATCATCATTACACATAATCTCGACTTCCTAGCCATCACAGAATCATGGCTCCATGTGGCAGCAGGTCCGGCCCTTGCCCTACCCATGCCAGACAACTACACAATCTGCAGGATGGACAGACCCTCTGCTAAAGGTGGAGGTGTAGCAATTATAGTAAAAAACACCCTTAATATGAGAGAAACACCAAATTTTCCCATCCCGTTGGGAACATTATTTTCAGTAAAAATGGCCATGTCTCCTCACGCCACCTTGAATATCCACCTGATCTACAGATCCCCAGGGCCTAAACCCCTTTATTCGAAAAGTATGTAACCCAAGTCCTCTCTACTAATTCCAAACCAAATTCCCAAAACATTATCTTGGGTGAGTTCAACTTAGGTTTTAACTACCTACTAGACCAAAATCCACTATCCCTTGCCAATACTTGGCTTCTCACACCGTATCCAGAACCCTACACATGAGAAAGGCTGCATCTTCGACTGCTTCACGGATCTTAACTGCAAGTCTGCCATCACTTCGAACTCTGCCTCTCCATGGTCTGACCACCATCTCATAACATTTTGTATCGATACCAAGCTAGGCCTTACTAACCTCCCATACCTGGCTCTGGCTGCCCCTTAAAGAAACAAAGGAAATATCGCAGCTAATAATCTACTACCCCTTTTGCAACCGATTCTAGCACCACAAAACATTGGAAATAATGACCTTACTAAAATGACAAAACAGTATAATGAAACTGTACATGCAGCCATATACAAACTAGCTCCTCTCTCCATACGCAAAGCTAAACAACTAGCACACCCAAATGGATGGTTCACTCCTACCCTAAAAGCCTCAAGAAAGGCCAAGAGAAAAGCCAAATCTCATTGGAAAACATATCCTAACAAGCCAAATGAACTAAATTCTCCAGAGCCGCCCATCAGGATAAAAAAGAGGTCCTCCTGACAAAAAGTATTTTATACAATGAAAGAATCACCAAGGCCAACTCAAAAACAAAGGAACTCTTTTCCATCCTCAGAGAATTAGACTCTCTGGTTCCTCCAGCAGAAGGCTGCAACAAGGACGCAAACTGGTGTTTGAACATCCAGCATGCTCTCCTAGACAAAATCACACTACTTCAGTCAATAAATTAAGCAAAAAAAACCTTAGTCCGACCTACCGTACCGTCCAGCAAGCATCCTAATGCCCTAGCTAACAGTGGAGTGCCACAATTTGAATTTACAAAGATCACCAACTCAGAAGTCCTCCAAATTATCTCAAGTCTAAAACCCTCAAGGTGCCAAGGCGGCCCATGCCCAGCAACAGTCATCAACTCACCCTTTTCATCATGAGTCTCATCAATGCCTCATTTGAAAACATCTGCATCCCGACCGACCTCAAAAACGCATGGGTGGTACCTCTACTAACAAAACCTATGCTTGACCCAAACATACCTACCAACTACCGCCCAATCACAACAGTGCCCTTCCTACTGAAAATACTAGACATGGTAGTATACCTTCAAATACAAAAACTACTTGGAAGCCAATAACCTCCTCGGGTTACAACAGTCTGGATTCCGCCCAAGACATGGGACTGAAACAGCCCTCTTGGACTCAAAAATCCAAATGGATGAATTAAAAAACAAATGGAAATTATCCTTACTTCTCCTCCTCAACATTTCTGCTGCCTTCGATTTTGTTGACCATAGTAACCTTTGCAAACACTTGCCCTCTGCAGCACATTTCTCCCCGAATGCCACTCAATGGATAACATATTTCCTAAAAGACAGAACAATGGGAGTATTCTCCCCTAAGGCTGAAACACCGCCCACTGCTGTCTCATGAGGAATACCTCAAGGTTTGTGTGTCTCTCAAACATTATATAATATTTTCACTAAACCCTTATTTGACTGCCTTGACGATTTGGGTGTCACCTACACGTCGCCCAAATCCTCATCCCTATTACCGGCGATCATGCCACTGATACTTCCACTCTCAATGCCATCTACCTAACTATCTAGGTAAGGATGGCTCATCACGGTCTGTACCTGAATGATGAAAAGCCAGAGTTGCCTCTCATAGGATCCCAATTCCGGCTATCCAAACTAAACAACACCTTAAAATCCTTTAACATCGATGGTAACACCATCAAAGTTTCCAAAGAGGTAAAAACCCTTGGTTTTTACTAGGACTTGTCACTCACACTATCGAAACAAGTAAATGCCACTTCATCAGCAACAGCTTACACTTGTCACCCGACAGTTGCAATACTCTGGCCAAAACCCTCATCCTGACTCGACTGAGCTAATGCAATACCCTCTATGCTGGCACTAATATCCACAACATCAGAAAACTCAAGCTATTGCAAAACAACATCCTAAGAGTCACACTTAACAACCGTAGAACCACACACATTTCCACAACTAGACAAAATGTCCATTGGCTACCGGTGCATGAACGGATCATGTTCAAAACACTCACCTTGACACATAAATGTCTTCGCCGGTCGGCCTCCTCATACCTGTCTGACAAAATATCAAGACCCACATCATGAAAGGCATACTAGAGCAGCCTACATGCACTTTCTCGCCACGCCAAGATTCAAACTCCCGAAAGCGGGCGGCAGTAGCTTACCCACAATTGCCAGTAAATAGTGGTACACCCTGCCAGTCCAATTTAGGGCCCAAGATTCCTTCTAGATCTTCCGCAAACAACTGAAAACCCACCTCCTTACACAAGGCTTGGGTAACTAACCTATACACATATGTTTTTGTATATAATTCACTGTCACAAGTTCCTAGGGGATGCCCCATACAACTATGTAAATAATGTATTACTTTTGAAACAACTGTACCAATAAGTGTCCATGATTTTGTACATACATAACCATGTAAACAATTGTATCATCACATGTAGGAAAAGCGCCCAGATGCCCTTAGGTTAGGCGTGCTATATGAATAACAAAATAAATAAATAAATAAACATAGAAGATACAACACATTTTATCATTGGAAAATGTAGCCTCTATATTGTGTAAAACAATTTTATGAAATGTAGATTTTTCTAGTATGATTGATTGTGATCGACCACACACATTTCCACAACTAGACAAAATGTCCATTGGCTACCGGTGCATGAACGGATCATGTTCAAAACACTCACCTTGACACATAAATGTCTTCGCCGGTCGGCCTCCTCATACCTGTCTGACAAAATATCAAGACCCACATCATGAAAGGCATACTAGAGCAGCCTACATGCACTTTCTCGCCACGCCAAGATTCAAACTCCCGAAAGCGGGCGGCAGTAGCTTACCCACAATTGCCAGTAAATAGTGGTACACCCTGCCAGTCCAATTTAGGGCCCAAGATTCCTTCTAGATCTTCCGCAAACAACTGAAAACCCACCTCCTTACACAAGGCTTTGGTAACTAACCTATACACATATGTTTTTGTATATAATTCACTGTCACAAGTTCCTAGGGGATGCCCCATACAACTATGTAAATAATGTATTACTTTTGAAACAACTGTACCAATAAGTGTCCATGATTTTGTACATACATAACCATGTAAACAATTGTATCATCACATGTAGGAAAAGCGCCCAGATGCCCTTAGGTTAGGCGTGCTATATGAATAACAAAATAAATAAATAAATAAACATAGTTGATACAACACATTTTATCATTGGAAAATGTAGCCTCTATATTGTGTAAAACAATTTTATGAAATGTAGATTTTTCTAGTATGATTGATTATGCAGATTAACTTTTCTGAATATTATGCTACTACTGTTTTATCAACTGGTATTTTACTGATTTTTAAATTATGCATATTTGTGTTGTTGGAATTCTCCTTTAATGTCATGTCAATAAACTAAGGTATTTATTAAAATACCATAGCAACAATAAAACCTGAAACACATGTGTTGGGCTACCCAGTTGAAGAGAAGCACAAAGCTTTAATCCCTGACTTCCAATCTATTGCAGACTCTGAAGTGGGTACCTTCTCAAAGAACAGGTCAATTGGCCCTGTTTGTTCTCTTATAGGGGTGCCTATGACTCATTTTTGATTGTTTAAGGGACTTAGAGTTAGCCACCCTAAGGTTCCTTGGGTTATCCGGATGTGGACCCTTTGCTCACTATGCTCAGACAGGCACAGCTCCACCTCACTGATGGGGCCCAACAAGGCTGAAACATGTGTCTTGGGTTGCTGTTGTTCAGAAGAGAATTGCCATAGCATTTCGGTGCTGGACTGCCCATGTGGGCAGGACGAAGATTGATGTGCAAATGGATATTTCTACTCTGTGAAAGGTACAATGAGTTAAAGTGTGGCTGCAGGCTTTCGAGTGGGTACCTTCCCAAAGAAAAAGGTCAATTGGCCTTGTTCGTTCTCGTAAAGGGGCCCCCGACTAATTTTTGGTTTTCTGTGACAGATAGGTTTTCATGCATTCTGCCACTGCTGCTTCAGAGAGTGAATGCCCATTTAATGTATATCTGCTTGAAAAGTTTCCCCAGACAAATTGTTCTGATCCTCAAAGCATGCTTGTAGACTGATCCGGTGCATGAGGTTGCAAAAGATGTTACACTCATTGAATTGTATTGAGCCACCAAGTAGTAAAAGGGTGAACAGTATCTCGAAAGGTTGTGCAACACCACTACTGAAGACACCTTGGAATCAAAATATTATCATGATGTGAGGAGGATTCGTTGATTTGGCTGATAAAAAAGAAATATGGGACAATGTCACTTTCATATATCCATGTAGATTTCAATAGACTGTGGTTGTTTATGGGCCTCCCATGTATCTTCAAGATTTGAATAACCTTTTAAATGGTTTTCTGTTATTTATACAATTCTAGCTAGGTGTTCCCAAACACCATGTCCTCTTCTGAAAAGAGGGCCGAAATTACCTATGATTGATTTCATCAGGACAGTGATTTGCTTCACCAAAGCAGAGGAATATATGTTGACGATTACTTGCCTATTATGAGGTAGATTGGAAGGTGGAGAGTGCTGTGTCATTGATGATAAACCACATCTTTTCTCATTTAGGTTTTCCTCAAAGTACTGTGACCGACTTGGCCATTCATTTTACCAATGAGGTAGTGACTATGACGGATGAAATCTTAAGCTCAAAAAAGAGAATCCATACTGCCTAGTTTCCTGCAACTAGTGAAGATGTGGAGAGGTACAATAAAACAATTGCCAGAGAAATTAGGCATTCATGATAGAGTTTGGACCCAGGTGGGACTGGTGATTAACCCTTATTCAGATGACTCCAAGTTGTACCCCATTTTTGGAGGACCCAATACTCTCATTAGAACTAATAACAGAAATAAAGATGGTGTTGCACCAACACTGGACAGACCACACACAAGAACAAACTTTGATTAAGGTCTATTTCGCTAATGTGCATGATGAATATAGTTAAAAGCATTTATAGCATACTTCAAAACAGAGAACCGAGTGCCACTCACACCCATCAGGGTCAGTCCCTATGACAACAAGCTTCTTTGCCGAAACCACCAGACCATGCAAATCAACAATATTGTTCTTGTCACTAACTCGGAGGTCACCAGAGGGCAAAAAACAAAATGAGCTGGCACTCACCAGCAACCTTTGCCAACTTGGGACACCGTCTCAAGAAGCACTGTAATCACATACATGAACATGCCTGTGTCCACGGGAATCCCGCAAATCACAATTTCTCCCCCTCTTGCATATATGACAACCATTGCCGCAATTGTGCACATTTCTGGGGTGGCAGATGCTATCCCACTGTCTGTAAAGGAGATAGTCATGTTCAATTTGCTAAGGAGGTCGTGGCCCAACACCCTTATCAGGGAACTTTCAGAATACAACAGGGGAACCCGCAACACCTTCCCCATATTTTAATGTCAACCTCTTTAGTTTATGGAACCGTGGTGACAGCCCCAGTGAAGCACTGCGTGTCAAGAGTTTCACCTGATAGCTGGAAGTTTCCCTCACTGATGCATGATTTAATGGCACCTGTGTCAACCATAGAGATGAGCTGTTTGTTTCCTATCTCAGTGTGAAGGGTTCTGCGTCAGGGTGGACCACCATGGATAGTACTAGGCATGCAAGAGCTTTCTGTGGGCTGTCCTAGTCAGGGTAGGTGTTTGTACCAGGGAATGAAAAAGGGTTGCCTCCCATGGTGCTGAGGCCCTGTGTGCTCCCTGTCATTTCTATCTGCAACGATGTAGGCGCCTGCCCTTCTACAGCTGTTTGAACTAACTTTTTCTGTACCAGTTTCACTGCCAGTATCGCTTCACTGCATCGTTTTCATTCTCCTTAATTCTTTTACAATGGTGTATTATTATTGTCTGAATCTCTGGACACCCTTTTGCTTCAATGCCCACTATTTTGTCGAGTGCCTTCTGCACCTCCTTGAGTAAGCCTACTTTTTATAACAAAATAAAAAATAGGAACTGATAGGCCCCACTAGTCCCCTGTTTCTGCCCTCTACATCTCTTGAATATTGATCATGTACTTTGTGGGGTCCTCATCCTCTAAAATAGTTTATTGCATTATAGATCGTAAGTCTGGGGCATCGGGATAAGTGCATTGTAGCACGTAACACACTTGTGCCCTAATGCTGTTAAAGGGATGCCCCATCGTGTGCATTGTTATCCAATTTTACTCCCGGATATCCTGGCTTGACCCATATGTTCCGGGCCTGATCACCAAAAATTGCCACTAGCAAACATTTCATATACCATACAGCTAGAGGAACGTCTGTCATTTGTTTTTCAAATGTGTAAATCAATTTCCCAGCCCCAGCAGTAAGGGGTGGGAGCACCATGATTACATTATACTTATCTATCTCTGCCCAGGGCACACATGTGCTCTCCCCGGTCCATTTTGTAATAGTGGCATCTGGGTTCCCATCCCCTTCCCTCCCTTCCGTCCAACAATTCCCTTTTTCCTTGCAACTGCCACTCTGCCATATCTATTCCTCAATTGCGGCCCCCAAAAGCTCTCCACTTTCTGTGTTATATCTGGTGCCTGTTGTCCCTCCTCTTCATCTTCCTCAACCTCATTTATATTGACCTATTCATCCTCCCTCAACTCTCTATCTGTTTCTCCATCGGACCTCACTGTCTAATATCCTGTGCTCCCTGCTTGCCCACCGTCACCCTCTGCTGTCTCGATGTGCACATATTTAATGGCTGTACTATCCAATCTAAATAAAATGTCTCCCGCCATCCATTCATCTAGTCTGCTCCCTTTCACCCTTCCCTCACTTTGTGCTGTTCTCAATCATGCCAGCTCTACTCGCACCACTTCCAGCGCCTCCTCTAACTCTTTCTGCCCCTTACAGTCTTGAGGTGGGGCAGTAATTGGGGTGGAAATGTAGGGTGGTGGCAGAGCGGCGGCTGGGGTGGGCACATTGGTTGGGTTAGTGTATTCCTTTGCTGGGCAAGCAGCTAATGGATATAATCCCTTATGTTCTGTTGAGGTTCTAGCCCCTCTATTACGGTGGCCCCTCCATTGGAATCCCACGCCCTTCCCTCATCGCAGTCCTACATGTCCTCAATCATCTTCCAAAGATCTAAAATATCCTTCTTCTTCTACAGCTGCTTGCCTTTGCACTTCACTGCTTAAAATGTGCTCATGTGTTTTAGCACTCCCCTATTGTGGGCGCGCTGTTCTGGCCAAGATCGGGCACCCACCCTTGTGTCTCTACCACCCATGGCTTGTGCTACTTTTTTCTCTTGACTCTGTACAATGGTAGCACACTATATATGTATTCTAACGGAATCCCTCCTCCCATTTTAGCATATAACGTACTCAGATCTCCTAAACTTGCCAACTCTTGCGCGCTGCACGCGCTGCAGTTGTCAAAGTCAAAACTAGTCTTCTGTCCCCTCCTGTCCTCCATCGCCCACTAGTCGAAGTTCCCTTCCCTTCCTTTCATGCACCCTCAATACCACATTGCACTCACTCAATATACTTAAAATGCTATACCAACAACGACCCATTTGGGGCCTTCACCCCTTACAAATAAAACAATCGCAATACACTAAAACAACAGGCTAAAATAACAAACTAAAACAACAAATAGTTTTCCTCATATGTTGTCACTTGCAGTTTGTGCGACTCCTGCACCAAATGTGATACGGTAGACTCTTAGTTTTTTTAATTCATAAGTGGTTTTATTCTTCATGTATTAGTTTCATACATTCCAATCATCTGAGTTTACATGCAAGCACTTTTTTTCTCCCAACACGTGTTTCACCACAGCTTTTAGCCGTGGTTCCTCAGGAGAGATTCCTTTTGTGATGTTCACTTTTTGAAAAATAATTGTAGTTTTTGATTTCAGAACTTGGAATTAGGTTTCCTTTATACCGAAAAATCTTAATCTGCTTTTCATTTGCTAGGTCCGATTGCCTAGAGCAAACTCGCCAGGATCCGCGGTTAAATAGTACTATATCTAAGCCCACTAATGATGCAGAGCTCCTACTGTTTACCTCTGTGTCACAAAACAAATGGTACCATCATCTCAGCTCACTCGGGAAGGCTCCCTACATTCCTTTATTTTCCATACTTATTATACCTCTTAAAAATGTCATAATGAAAAAGCATACAAACTTCTCCTTTACCACACAATCAAACACACCCTTCTGTCATTTACCAAATCCTCGTTTGCCACAGACATACACACCCCATTCCCCTACTTGTTATCACTTGCAAGGATATATTCACGTATGTTCATCCTCCATCATGGGGTCTCAACAATGGCCTACACTTGCCTCGGAGCTGCGCCCCGCTTCAAGGAGCAGACAGGAATTGTGTAAAAACGGCCCCTGCACACATCTGGGACTGACACGCCTGGGACTGGTCCCTGCAGGTGAGAGCGGCCACTTCAGAGAGGCGGCCTGGAAGCCTCCGTTCACATGGGGCTCGCTGGGATCACATTGTGCTCCCGTGGAGTGGGCTGGATCTGCCCACCCTCCCTCAGCAACGATGACTGCCGCCACACCTGCAGATACCAGAACACGATCTGACTCAAATTGGGTGAGATTCCAGCTTCACAGCAAAGCCGCACACCACCATCAGCTGTTCCCTACTCTTGTTACTGTGCGCGCTCGATTTCGTATGCCTGCACCTAAGATGGCCGCCCCCGGAGCATCATCAGGTTGCTAGGATACACAGTACATTTAATCACTGAGTATCCACAGCAAGGCAGAGGCCGGCCCTCGTCAGAGAAGCCCTGTGTAGAAAAGGCCCTGTTTGCGCCCTTTCTCCTCATCAGACCCCCAGCCACGGAGCAGGCAGGAGCCCCCTGCTGTTCCACCTCATCACAGCTCATTTGTGTCTGCCATTGTGCTCCCGTGGAGTGGGCCGGATCTGCCCACCCTCCCTCACCAACGACGACTGCCGCCACACCGGCAGATACCAGAACACGATCTGCCTCAAATTGGGGGAGATTCCAGCTTCACAGTGAAGCCGCACACCGCCATCAGCTGTTCCACACTCTTGTTCCTGTGCGCGCTTGATTTCGTATGCCTACACCTAAGATGGCTGCCCCCGGAGCATCATCAGGTTGCTAGGATACACAGCACATTTAATCACTCAGTTTCCGCCGGCAAGGCGGAAGCCGGCCCTCGTCAGAGAAGGCCCATGTAGAAAAGGCCCTGTTTGCGCCTGTTAGCGCGCTGGTGTGCGCCCCCCCAGGCAATCCACCTATTCAGGGTAAGTCTCACAGAACATTTGACATCTGGAGAATCACCTTACCTAAAATCAGACCTTAATTCAGCACTGCTCCAATTTGTGTCAACCGACTCTTTAACACGGCCGGCATCAGACCCCTCATGAACGCTCGGTGTCCGCTCCTAAAGCTCAGTTATTACACTGTGTGTCATATATGCTCTGGCCACCCTACTATTGTATAGGTTTTGCTTATAGCTCACTACGACCTTACTAATACCATAACCACTGCGCCAGCACGGCTATGTTTATCCTGATTTTAGATATTTAGGCTTACACTGTCCTTAGCTTGCCTAGACCATGCTGAAAGTTCTATATCTAGACATATGTGATCACCTTGCAACCCTATACTTGTGTTGACTAGTTATTTGTGAGCCTCTGAACCCACTTTGTTCCTAAACATGCACAATTGTCATTTGTACCGAATTCGAATCTAGATACCTGTACACACTTCATTCGTAGCCTACTGTGCCCACATTATTCAGAGCCTCTGACCACTGTGAACGAACTATATTTTGATGCCGGCAATATCTTGCAACTAGATACTTGTGCTGACTAGATATTTGTGAGCCCCTCCACCTACTTGAAGTCAGCCTAGTGAAAGTACTATCCGTGCATATATCCTAATTAGATACCCGTGCATACCTCGATCCCATCCTTGTGCCTATAATGCTCATAGCCTGTGACCCGCGACCACTGTGCAAGCACTACATCTAGACATTTGGACACAACAATCTACGCACTGACTATGTACATGCCCACTATTTACATTGTCCTACTAAGGTCTATCCTATACTTAGTACAATAGCGACCACCATGCCACTCATCTTGCCCTTATCACCATACGCGACTCTCCCCAACAAACTCCCTAATCACAATGACCCCACTACATCACCTTGTAGCCTCCTCCAAAGAAACCTTAAACTTCGTGCTAGACTACCCAAAATCTATGAACCGCTAGCCAAAACCTTATACCTTTCAAATTACATCATCAGAAACCCAAGAGGCCCTCAACCCAATTCCAAAACCACCATGCACAAAACTACGAACACTCAGCACCCACTCCAGCTTAACAGCCAACTCACTTGAGACCACAATACCCACCCAAGACACCTCCATAGCACCCAGGCATTACCTATGGAGTCGAAACAGAAAAGGAGCTCTTATAAATGCCGGTTCTATGGTCGCCCATGCCACAGAAATAGCCGACCTTCTCCTAACAGAAAAAGCACCCTATCTAACAAGATAACGACCCTCCAGACCAAAATCAACAATAAAAAAGAAACACTCCTCCTCTCCCATTCCCCTACTAAAATCATTGCCCCTACTCCAAATAAAATCCTTGCTCCCTCGCCCCTGACCACCCTGCCTCCAACCCCCCTTACTACACCTTCTCCCATCTTCAACTTTAAGAAAGTATCTACCTTAGAAGTTGAAAAAGTGTCCTAACCCTCAAACCATCCAACTGCCATGGCGACCCTTGCCCAGCACAAATTATACAGGATGCTGCACGTGACCTCTCCCCTTTCATTGCTAAACTCATAAATGCCTCCTTCTCCACCGGCACCATTCCTAACAACCTGAAACAGTCGTGGGTCCTCCCACTTCTTAAAAACCAAACTCTTGACCCGTCTATACCTACTATACCTACTAATTACCACAGTTCCTTTCCTGTTAAAAATATTGCATAAGATGGCCTACCTCCAAATCCAGCAATTTCTGGAATGCAACCACCTTTTAGGAGTACGTCAGTCAGGTTTCAGACCTCTACACGGTACAGATACTACGCTTATCGACCTTAAAGAACAAATAGATACCTTGGGAGACAATGGTAAAACAGCACTACTACTGTTACTTGATCTCTCAGCGGCGTTCGACTTGGTCGACCATAAGATTCTCTGCAACCACTTGGACTCTGCTGCCCACTTCTCAAAACAAGCCTCAATCCTTCCTGGACAGCAGAACAATGCAGGTCTTCT
Source organism: Ambystoma mexicanum (assembly GCF_040938575.1). Lineage (NCBI taxonomy): Eukaryota > Metazoa > Chordata > Amphibia > Caudata > Ambystomatidae > Ambystoma > Ambystoma mexicanum. The sequence goes on from NC_090922.1 coordinate 975,547,492, forward strand.
CTCCTCTAGCAGCTGCTGACCCCATACCCATCACCTGCGGTGTGCCCCAGGGCTACTGCGTCTCGCCCACCTTGTACACCATCTCTACAAAGCCCCTTTTTAATGATCTAGATGGCCTGGGTATCACCTACACTAACTATGCCGATGATATTCAGATCCTCATCCCGTTGACGGGAGATTATGACAAGGATTTGGCCTTTGTGAACAGAGTGTACCTCATCATCCAGGCATGGACGGCATCCCATGGACTATGTCTGAATGATGACACAACGGAACTCCTCATCCTTGGCACCCCTGCTTACCTTAAGAAATTAGGACACCTCTACTCGAACTTCAAAATTGATAATAACATCATCACAGTAGCCAAGGAAGTCAAAACTCTTGGTTTCTACTTAGACTCCACTCTAACCTTCAAAAAGCAAGTCAACTCCATGGCCTCAGCTACTGCTTATATGTGCAAGCTAATTAGAGCAGCCAAACCATTCCTCTCATCCAATAACTGCATCACCCTAGCAAGAGCACTTGTTTTATCCAAACTAGATTACTGCAATGCCTTATATGTAGGGAGTAACAAATACATCAACAATAAGATCCAGATTCTGCAAAATAACGCCCTGAGAGCAGCCCTTAGTATTCCCAAGAAAGCCCATATTTCCGACCTCAGGAGATCCCATAACTAGCTCTCTACTAAAGACAAAATTCTCCTTAAAACAGCCTCCCTGACACACAAATGCCTACACCAAGCGGCCCACAATACCTCACTGCCAGATTCTTGAGACAATCCTCTATCCGCCTTGCGAGAACAGCCAATGCCAATCTCCTACAGGTGCCTAGATTCAAACGCACGAAGACTGGTGGAAGCAGCATCCCGGTCAAAGCTGCCAATATTGGAACTCCCTCCAACCCACCTTTAGGGTAGACTTACCTTATCCACACTTCAGATCCAACCTCATCCATTGGATCAAGGAACATGACATCTGATGCTCTACCATACTTTCACCATATAATTTGCCCTGCTTACACATATTTCATATAACTGTCTCTCATCGTACATACCTTACATAACTGTCTCTTGAAGCTTTGGCTATAATGTGTACATAATGTATGATATTTTACTGTAATTTAACCAAAGCTGAACAACCCTCTTCATGCCTTTTGCGCCCTGATACCCTTGGGTCTGGTGCACACTATAAATAAATAAACAAACATACAAACAAACTAACAAACAAACAAACGAACAAACAAACAAATGAAGGCAAGCCACTGTATGCTCACACCAGAAATAATAAAATCCTCTAGTGAAAAAGCCCCCAAACACTGCTTGCAAGCATAGCAAGTTTCTATTCCTACAAAACAGAATTGCACCAGCAAAGAACTCTGCTGCCGCCAAACGTTCTGCCAAATTAGGGGTGTGCAGTAAGCTAAAAGAGTGCCTAGCATCATCTATGTTGTCATTTCATACAGTGAATACCCATGAGGCTGGTTGGCGAGACCCTACACATGGGCGGCACACTCCAAAAGGGATTTTAGGCTATTGGACCCAGCCCTATTGTCCGTCTACATCCACGTGGATGCTGCTGTGATCGTCATCCACAGTAGAACAGGGCCTAATAAGCAATGAGTTACTTCGAATCGAAAACAATGCTACTCAATCACTGTAACGGTGCACCTGGCAGACACAGATATGGGCCCAGGGGAAGAGCCGAGGTCATACTAACTTGCATACTTCACTCATTACCAGATGCACTAGCAACCTCCCAAGGTCTACCTCCCTCCTTTTGGGCTATGTCATCCCTCCCTGGCACCTTGCAGCACAAATCATTTGACCCAAATGTGAATGCGAGATAGCCTTGCTTTCTGATCTTGTTGATCGATCGGGGGTCTTACAGCTTTATTGTCACTGGTCTGCACCTGACTGGCAATGTGGTATGTGGGGATCTTGGGTTCAAAGCAGAGGGCTGTAGCTCTGATGCAGGGCGTGTTGGGTCTGAGGGGCCATATTCTGGGATGGTAACTGATAAGATGCACTCTTCCACTTTCTTGTGGATTTGCAGAGCACATTCTTCCCGGTGCGCAAAGGCCTACAGCCTCTGAGACAATGAAAGGCTTGTAACTCCCTGAAGCTCACTCGTGGTGTGGGTTATGTCTGTGCTAAAAATGCAGGTCTAATACAAACACGGTTGGTGCTTTTGCTGCGCTTGGCCCTATGTTCCAAAATGGCTGCCAATAACTAAGATGGCGTTTACACTTGCCTCTACAATATAGCTCCTAATGCATGCACTACGGCATCATGTACTCTCCTGCATGCACACACCCCTCCCCCCTGCTCTCTCGAAGTGCAGTCTATTGTTTGTTTCCCATTCGGAATTGCCTAGGGAGTGAGATGTTCCTCTCTTCTTCCCAACAACGCCAAATCTATTGGCATTGCCAATGCTTGTTTATTTTTCTTCAAGACAGAGCACATTTATAATGTTTTGAGATTTCATTTACATTAATATATCATTATGCGAGATATCAGCCAGTTATTTAATGACAAATTTACCAACAAGAATGTATCAGGGCAAGGTACTTATAACAACGACTGACTCAACTGTCCCTGAAGACCAGATGTCTTCTCGTAATTGTGAAACCCATTAACATGTTCCAATTCCCTGAAAGCCTGCAAGCCCTTGGTGTGCTTGCATTCTGTGCAGGCCTCTTTCCATGGCTTTGAAAATAAACCGCTTCTATACTCTGTGCATATAATCAGTTTTTGTTGAGTGTAGGATTACTGCCACACACGAAATTCTCCAGTGATTTCTGAATTACTGAAAATGCACTAGCTTTTTTTAGTCTTCCACTTAGTTATTCGATCCTTCAGCAGATATGTCTGAAGCTGTAGAAAAAGAAGACTGTGAAATGAAACCTCATTTGATTGAAAACATATAAATAGATAAAGATGAATCTTTCTGCAAACCTTAGCGCATATAAAATACTCTCAAACTGACGCATTTCCATGGACGTATTTAAGTTGACATGAAGTGTGTTCTGCATGAACTGCAAGTGACAAATACCGCATACCACCAAAGAACGGCTTATATGCTTACTTATATACGTTCAACTATGCCCTACCCAAGGTGATGTCATGCCCTATTAAACACGCATCAATGTGGCAAAACCTAAACAGTGTAAAATGTTGCAGGTTTAACCAATTACGCTAACCGACCTTTTTAGCATTCATTTACTTCAAATTTTACGGGGCTTCTAAATCAGATGGTGTTATTTATAAACTTTTAGACTTGACGCAATGTGCACATCTGAGTGTGGAATGCAATGTAATGCATGTGTGTAACCTTGCCAAAAAGGAACAAATGGCGGTAGAATGAAAAAGGAGTTGTTTTTTTTTACAGAACCGTTACCCATTTAATTGCACGAGGATTAGAAGCAGCCAGCGGGGGTTCCAACTGCTGCAGGAGGGATCAGACAGATCTGGGGTTCGTTTTCATGTTGATTGCTGAAGTAAACAACACGTGGAAGGGACTGCAGCAAAACACGGGCCAGTGACACAAACGTAAGTTTCATTGAATTTTAGTTTAATTTCTTAGTGCTTCTTTGTTTAAACCGGATGTTGCTAGTTGGGTTCGGCAGGGTTATAGGACTATAAATCAAATCAAGGGTGCAAACGAAGGGGTGTTAAAAGTGCACAATATCAACAAAATTAGTTTTATGAATTAGCAAAATACGAATTGTTAAAGACATGCTAAATGAATGGTTCTTTTACACAAGGTATCACTTTCTCTTCTTCCTGTGGTCAACAAAGTATGTTGCAAGGATTGAAAGACAGTTTGTTGTTGGACAGAAACAGCAGATTTATCAATTTCAAGATTTGTATTCTTGAAACCTGCTTGATCAACTGTTGAAGTGTGTCTTTCATTGAGATGATGTGTAAATGAGTGAGGTGTGTCAATACAGACCTTTACTTTCCTTCATAAAAGCCAATTAAAAAAGCCATAAAAGCCAATTCACTAAGTATTTTTCAAGTCTTCTGGCCTTTAACCCCGTAACTGCTGAGGGTTTTCCTTCCCAGTGCTGGTGATTTTGGTATGTTGCCATTCAATCCCATGTAACGTTTTTCTTACATGTGAAATCTTGGCCAAATCTGGCCCCTTTTCTTCCCAAATGTAGGCGGTCATAACGCCACCAAGGAATCCCAGTTTGCTGTATGGGGGTGAGAGAAAATAACAAAAAAGATGTACAAAGAAGCCTGTCATTGTTTTCCTTGTAAGAGCTAGGAACAAACTGTTTGCTTTTCTGAATTCACCATTTCCCAGGCTTCCAAGAACAGGTTGAGTGGACAAAAAAATACTTTTTTATAAGTCTACCATCAGTTTTTTGAGAGTTAGGCAATTTTTCACTTTTTTTCCAATAGGACATGCCTGGACGGAATGGAAGAGGACAGTAGGAAAGCTGAATGGGAAGACAGAAAGGCATACATTTCTGAAAAGTAGACAAAATTCCAAGTTTAGGATGGGGTCATTTGTGCCTGTCAGACAACAGCTATGTAGGTACAGTTCCCATAGTTTGGGGAAAAAGTTGAAAAATGACTGAAAAAAGGTATATACTGGACATGTTTGAACGCATAAGGTAATGGCTTCTGTGAATATTGAGAACTGCAAAATACTGCTACATTCCCCGACTCTTCTAGTTAGGAAATCACACATTTTTCGTAATGTTTCACAAAACAAGCAATATGAAGTCAAAAACGGAGACATTGTACACAGAATGGTTATGCTGATGGCCTTAAAAACACTATGGGGTGCCTCTCAATTGAATTTCTTGCGGGGTATGTCCTAGCAATAATGTTATCACACAATAGGGGACAATGCCCCAACTCTTTAAATAAAAATTGCAACAAAAATCACGTTGTTCCAAATGGAATCCTGAAAGGACAACTAATGTGGAACACAGCAGGGTGAGCCCCAACTAACAGCTTGCATCAAAAACCAGACAAAGGGGACAGAAGGATAGACGGAATTTCTAACTATGCCTTCCGAATGCCCCTCTCATACTAGGTTGCGCTGGTGTGCAGTTTATCTAAAAGCAGACAGAAAACGGAAAAGGAATTGAATACAAATATAATATGCAGCTGATGATGGAATGTTGGAGCTGGGGCTAACAGCTGCAGAAACAAGACGTCAAACACACTGCTTAGAAAATGCTGTGTGTGGCATCATAAGCAATGTAAAAACACACAGTGGAATGTTCTACTTCTGGTAACTGATTCCATTGTATTAGCCTGTAGACCCAAACTAATGTGTGCTCATGTGTATAAAAAGGATTCTAAGTGATCCGACCGTGGCTGAATTAGCTGCGGGCCGTAATGTTTGCATGAGAAAGGTACGAACTACCAAATGTTTGCATCTTTCTCATGCAAACACACTTACATACTCACACCCACACACACAACACACCCATAACACACCCCCGACCCACACCCTCAGCACACCCACACCTCCAACATTAACAAACCCCACTTACCGTCTTCTTCTTCACCCTGGGTTCCTGCAGCGCCAGTTCCCTTTCACTTCCGTGATCGGGAACCGGCGCTGCAGGGTCCTTTTCTTTTTTTTTATGGAAGGCTGCGGGGTGTCCCCTGCAACCCCCGCTCACTATACCATAAAGTAAAGTGAGCGGGGCAATGCGGGGGACACCCTTGCAGCCCCCGTTTTTTTTTTGTTTTGTTTAAACGGAAGGATGCAGGGGTGTGCCCCACAACCCCCGCTCACTATACTATATACTATGAATTATAGTGAGCGGGGCGATTCAGGGAAAACACCCGCAGCCCCCATTTTATTTTACAATGCTACCATCAAAGGTTCGAACTTTTGGTGTTGGAACCTTTGGTGGAAGCATTTTTAGATCGAATGGTTCATGCAAACCATTAGATTCGGTCAAAAAGACCAAAACCTATAAAAAGATAATCCAATTTAGCTAGTTACTTTTACAATAAAGGGTTTAAATTAACCTGAGGAGTTCATTGTACATGCAACTTGCTCATACTGACATGAAGGTGATACAGTTGATAAAGAAGACATAGGGATAATGTCACACACTCAAGGGAACCTAAAAAATGTGGTACTCAAAGGTTTGGCAAAACAAGAACCTGTGATTTCTGTTGGTTCTCAGTCAAAACAAGAACCTGTGATTTCTGTTGGTTCTCAGTCTACTGGCGTTAGGAAAGATTCTCTTTACTGCACCTTTCCTTCCATCTTTATGGAACCCCGAAACATTTTGCTTTTATTTTTGATCCTGACCTGTACTTTTTGCAGTACAGTGAAGCCTTAAGCTTCACAGCACTGGCCTTTGCTCACATGTTATGGGGCAACTGATATGTCCTTAAGGCTATCAGTACTGGGAAACAGTGTTTCCCTTAGTCTTGTGACTCTGTTGCTACTTGTGGTTACTTTTGTATCACATGTGGTAGCTTTTTATCGTTGCTGAAAGCAGCTTACACTAATGGGGAGCATTTTTGTTTTGCCCTAGACTAACACTCAAAGGATATTTTGGTTATTCTAGAGGTGCTTAAAAGTTGGGCTGGTGGAAGCAGTGACTTTTCCACACTTTTTGAGGAATTTCGTTTTAGCGTAACCGCTTTTACTGCGTTTGGCTACTAACTGTGGCTACTGGTCAAACATGGCCATGCCACAAGGTTTTTTGCCCATTCTTTTTGCATCTTGTTGTTTAGCCTTCATTCTGGTGCTGCATTGTTGGTTTTTGCATTTCTTCACTGAGAGTCCTTGCACCAGCAAAAGATCCCAACCAGAGAATCACTCGAACCTGCAACCCCTGAAAATCGAGGACCGCAGATTTTGGCGGGAAAAGCAATCCAGGACACCTTTCCTTTGTTCCACATAGACTTGGGAAGATTCAGAGTAAGGGGGATAAATTACAGAGCTTTTAACCTACCCCTATACTCCCATTATAGGTCAATGGGCTTATAATAATCCTATTGCTTATACTATTGGCTTTGCCATTACTTGCCTTGGCAAGACTTCTGACTTTTGGGGGTAATTTTAGGCACTTGTCTACATTGAACCCTGACTCTAAGAATCCATCACTGGACCCCAGAGACCCTACCTACATTTTCTCCTACATCCTAAATTCTGTGCAACTGTATCCTGAACAATAGGGCACAAGGCCCCAGACAATTTAGGGTTGGACAATTTTTAGCTAGGGATCATCTCTGTGGACCTTTTCGTGTATGATACTTACCTATTCATTCCTTTGCAGGAATATTTTGAGTATTTTGATTTGTATTGTGCATTTGAACCTGTGACTGTATATATGTATTTTAGTTTGATGGTATTGGTTGATAAGTCTACTTGCTTGTATTCATTTTCTTATAGTTTGTTTTGGCCATAATTAAATAACTATATTTTTCTACATCCTGTCTAAGTGCAATGTGTGACTCCCATTGGTGACCTCATTGTGGACCCTTTACACTCTCACCCCTCTGAAGCACTTAGCTTAGACCGCCTGTCACTGCTACCTTAAACTGGCTTGGCTACAGCTTCCCAGAGTTGTCCCTGTCACAATATAGGTGTAACGCTCACCTGATTCCCGCAGAGGCGCCGGTCTTGACTGGGTGAATGCCGTATCTTCAAAGGTGATGTGTAACACACGGTTGGCTCTTTGGGCTGGACCTCTGTGCACTGTATGTCTGACTCGAAGAGTAAGATGTCTGCAGATAGAAAATATGGGATTAATGAACTGGGGTTATTGGGTGCCTCTCTCCTCTTCCCTTTCTCTTCTCCTGTAGAACCCCAAAGGTTAACACCCTCACCTTAGGTAAGTGAACGCCGAGCTCTCCATCTGCCTCGGGGCAGGGTGCCGTAACCAGTTTCTTCACTGGATAAGGGTGCAGGCCTCTTGACCTCAGAGGACTGCTGTCCGTCGTTAACTGCACAAACGGTAAGTTCTGGGCACTTCAAATGTCTTAAAAGTCTTTTGTAATGATATCTCTTGTTTTGCAGGGTTCCGGCGATGGCGGATGGCGGGCTGATGAGAGTTGAGGATCGAACCCGCGTGAGGAATAGAAGCGCCTGGAAGCACGTAAGTAAGCGCTTGTAGCCTGCTTCACGATGCGCACTAACTGTCCCTTTTATCTTGCAGGTACAAGTTCGGAGCTTTAGAGAAGCTGAAGGGTGCTGGAATACCCACTGGATTCGGCGTGGGAAGGAGTAATGGCACGTGAGTAATAAAGTTGCCCAATGTCTTTAAACGCACCTTCTTTTGTCTTTCAGATGCGGGATGCAGCTCCGAAGGCCTCCGGAGCGTGCGAAGAGCTGGTAAGCTTTTGTCTTTCAGATGCCGGAATGCAGTGCGAAGACCTCTGGAGCATGCGAAGAGTAGGTAAGCCTTTGTCTTTCAGATGCCGGAATGCAGCGCGAGGCGTTGGAGACAGCCGATGGACCAGGTAAGAGATGCGCTGCCACTGAAGACCGTAGTGCTAACCTGTTCTTTCTTTGTCTTTACAGGTGCTGCTGAAGACTGGATTCCAGGATGGTAAGCCTTTGTTCCCTTAGGCCCAGGATCAGAAGCAGAAGACACGATGAGCGTTCTGCTGCAGAGAATGCAGAATAACGCAAAGCAAGATTCATCCATCGGGTGTGGTTTAAATAGCCTCCTGTAGTGCTTAGGTGTCTCCTTCCACAGCCACGCCTAAGAAAAGAGTTCCTGCTTTCCAGATGAGTTCCAGTGTTCTGAACCTAGGGAGTGGCTCCTGCCCCACCCAACAGGAAAAGTAGTCCCAAACAGAAGAGGATCAGGGGTTCAACTGGCAGGTAAGTAAGCAGCATGATCTGCTGCAGGTAAGTCCACCCAAGCATTATGAGCCCTTCGCTTCCAGCGCTGGGACTGGGCATCTTTATGAGCCTGGTGCCACTGGCGCCAGGACAGGGTCCAAAAGGTCCCAATTGGGACTGGCTGGCACTCGGAACCGGGGTTATGGGTCTGCTTCCAAGGGAGTCGGGCAAGTCCTGATCTTTTGGAAGCAGAGATCATGACAGCAGGTTGGCCTACTATACATCTGTTCACCAGGCCAGAGTATGGAAATTCATTCCTAACAACTGGTTTCAGTGGTTTCCTAAACAAATGTACCCACTTTCTTCAGGACTGTCTTCAATTCACTATGGATAAGTGAATAAGGATGGCATGGACAGATATCATGAAGTTTCAATCTTCCTCGCCACTCTTGCCATCAAGCATGTGAACATATAGTTGGCCCTGTAAGGAAAAAAACAATACCAGGGTCACTAAAGTGCTGCAAGACTAACTAAATTAAGACTAAAACAGTGCTAAAAATAGCTAGTCTCAAGGTATGCACCTTCTGCATAATGTCTAACACCTTCACATGTTATTCAATTTTATATGAAATCAATATGGATAATGAGCCCAAATTCACAAATTGTTGGTGTCACATAGATTTATAAATATCGTGGTTGTGAATTACCTGCTTGAATAATCTGTACACAAGTGCACCTCTGTAGCATGGGTGACAAGGTTTGCTGCCCAAGTGGCTTGGCTTGTCAGACCATTATTGAGCCATATGCAAAAATGTTTCTAACCTCTATTTTATCCTATACGGAAATGAATTCTATGCAGGTCGGGGTAATATGGTAGTAAAATTAGAACACATACCTGATTATGCAAGTCTGTTATCATAATCAGGCCTGTTAGGTGGGGCTCACCCTGCTGTGTTCCACATTGGTTGTCCTTTCAGGATTCCATTTGGAACAACCTGATTTTTGTTGCATTGTCCCCTGATTGTCTGTTAATGCTGATGGCCTAAACAGACGTACTTAGCATTTGAAAATAAGGAAAACAAATGTGGTCAGAAATAGCAAGCATGCATTTTTTGAAAGAGCACAGGCAAAGCTTTTGAAGAATTGGTGACTTGTGGAGGTTACAAAAGTGTACAGTGGCTAAAGCAGCGACTAAATGTAGATTACATTTGTGAAATTAAAGGGTTGTGTAACAAAGTGCAGTAGCAAATGTATGAAAACATTATCAAAACCAAGAGAAAACAACAAATTTCCTACCTTCCCACATTCCCACAAGTGCCCTGATCAAAACGGTACCGCACTTGTGTGGGTGCACCTACCTGGGTGCAAAGGGAGAAGGCTAAACCACTGGTACATCAAATGCCCTGGGGAAGACTGGATTTGGCTTTGCAGACAACCCACAGATTTGGGCTTGGGGTGACGCAGCCACCATCTTAAACAGGTAATCACATGCATTTCTGAAAATAAGACACCTGTGGGAATCCACAGTGGTCCGACTTGCAGGAATCGCCCCAGAATGTATTATCCACACGGTCTGGCAAACTCAAAATCTAGGTGAAAAAACACACTTTTCAAAAATTTGCCACCAGGAAACCACTGAAACATGCCGCCAGCAACATATATTCAACCTTCCCACATTCCCAATGGTGTCCCGACAAAAACAGTACCTCACATGTGTGGATGCACCTACCTGGGCGCAAAGGGAAAAGGCTAAACCACTGATATCCCTAAGGGTTTCGGGAGAGGGCATTTTTCGAATTTTGGTCTTGTGGAAAACCTACAGATTTTGTCCTGTTGTGTCCCAGCCACCAAGGAAAACAGGGAACCCCATGCATTTCTGAAAAGAATATACCCGTGGGAACCCACAGAGGTATGACATGAGCGAATCACACTAGAATGTTTTACCCACAAGGTAAAGCCAGCCAGCAAAGTCCAAACTGTAGGGGAAAAACTCAATTTTCAGACATTTGCCACGAGAAAAACGCTGCCAATAACACATGTCCTACTTTCCAACATTCCCACAGGTGTCCCGACAAAAATGGTGCATCACATGTGTGGGTACACCTACCTGGGCGCAAAGGGAAAAGTTTAAACCACTGCTATACCCATGTATTTACAAGCAACAAACCACATGTATTCAAATGGTGCCAAATTGCAATTAACGTGTTTCTGATGTTTCTTTGCAGACTTTACTTGAAAATCCTATGAAAGCGAAAGTAAGATGTTTAATGCTGATTGGATTAGAACTCGAGCACATTGCACAAAATGATGTGATTTTAAAAATTACTTCTTATCACAAAAAAAAACAGGGTATAATGGAACCCTATCGAAATAGATCGCCCTCAGTGTTACATAGAATGGAATTCTCTAGATTAAGGTTTCACCTTTGTCCAACTTGTGAAATACTGCTATACGCACTGGGAATCCATAGAGGTCTGACTTGTGCAAATCACCCTAGAATGTATTACCCACAAGGCCCAGCAAATTGCAACATTCAGGGGAAAAACACAATTTTCAGACATTTGCCACCACAAAACCACCGAAACACACCGGCAACAACAGATGCCCTACCATCCCACATTCCTAGATATGTCCCAATGAAAACTGTACCTCACATGTGTGGGTGCTCCTACCCGGGCAGAATAGAAAAAGTGTTGACCATCCACAAGTCCAACGGCAGTCTCAGGGAGCCGCGAGAGGGTCCCCATCCCCACCCGGAGTGAAAATCTCTAACGCAGCACAGCTAGAGATCCACAACAGTCAGGGGTGATATCCCGGCCATGGGCACCTGTCTCTCATGTGGATTGATCATCCCCAAGTCCAGCACCAGTTCCAGGGAGCCCCAGCAAGTTCCCCATCCCCTTCCGGAGGGAAATTCTGTAATGCAGGCCAGCCAGAGCTCCAGGATGGTCGGGGTGATGTCGCCAGACTTGGGTGCCTGTGTCTCATTTGAGTGGACAGCACCCAAGCTCAATGGCTGTCCCGGGGAGCCCTGGCAGGGTACCCATCCCTTCCTGGAGGAAAAAGCTGTAATGCAGACAAGCCAGAGCTGGTCGGGGGTTATGTCCCAGGCCGTGGGCACCCGTCTCCCATGTAGGTAGATGTGATGCTGGAAATGCATTGGAGGGACAGGGCCTCCATGTCCTTGACCTGTACTCCCATATCATGCGTGTTCTGTTTTATTTTTTGCACAGGTGTCCAGTTGGGACCCTTGGCAGTGCAGCTCTTCCTCTTTGTGTTCATGGAAAGCAGACACACTTGGGATACCATTATGGCACCCATGTGTGGGGGTACACACCTGTACCCCTAGTGCATGACTTTGGTCAACTGTGTGTTGCCCACAGGGCTGGATATGGGCTGCTGGCCGCTTCATGTTTTAAGTGATTTCAACCCAGCACTCCACCTAAGTCAATGCCTAGCGTGTGATGCACAGCTGGAACCCGTAATTATATATTTGTGTCTATAAATTCTTTTATTTTTTTATTTTTATTTTTTATTATTTTTTATTTAGCTGATGTTAATCAACTTTTAAAAACAAATATAACATATAAAATTCAAGAAATTCAAGAAATACATGAATTATACAGAGTGATGAAATCCAACAATCTTTTGTTTCTTTAAAAACAAATTAAAAGGAAAGCAAGGAAAAACGTGAAACACACACAACCTAAAAAATTTCTAAATTATTAAAAATAAAATATAATAAGAACAGAATAATAAATACATGAATAGACAATGTACCTATCAGCATTAAGTTATCTGTAGTCATTATGCATTTTCGAAATAAGCTAACAATTAGCCACAGGTGTCGGGTGTATAAAGAAACCAGACCTAACTCATGTCTAATCCAGGAAATTGGTACACAATTTGGCAATCCTAAACAGCGCCTCCAATAGATGCTCTCCAGTCTACTCCAGCAAGGTTCTGGCATTAATCCTTGCATCTCAGATCCATAAAGTAGAATCGGAGTGACCTTTTGGCAATAATAAATTACAGCCGGTGTAATTGAGAACTTGCCCAGCCTTGCTTGGATGATCTTGACTTGAGAAAGCATCTGGCCCAGTTTTCCATTGATGGTAAGCCAATGAGACTGGGATCTGACGTTAGAAATGGTCACACCCATATAAGTGTATTGATTGACTATTTCAATTTCAACCTTGTTAATATGCCTATGATAGGACTTTATCAAATTTTTCTGTTTAGGTGCAAAAGTGATAATTTTTGTTTTTTGTGAATTGATAGACAACAGATTTTACTGGGTGTACGATGCAACTGCGTCAAGTACGTTTTGAAGTCCAGAAGGCGTCTTTGAAAACAAAACAAGATCATCTGCATAAAGCAGGGCTGGAGTTGGTTTAAAAGCAAGTTTTGGAGGGTCTCCCACTGTTTGTACAAGGATAGCGCCAATATCAGCTAGAAAAAGTTGAATATTGAGGAGGCTAGTACACATCCTTGTTTCAGGCCCCTACAAGTTTTAATAGGACTAGCTAGGTCACCCTCGCTGGTAAGTCTGATCTGAACAGTTGTCTGTGTAAAGCATGAATTAATGAAATCAGATATAGTGGACAACCTGCCAGCTTCAGTTTTTGTAATAAGAATTCTCGCGAAACCGAATCAAAAGCGGCTCTTAGATCGAAAAAGACCAGATAAAGCGGTCGTTTAATCATATAATGAAAATTGATTATGGTTGTCAGGGAAACAAGATTGATTGAAGTGCCTAAACCCTGTATAAATCTTGTCTTGCAAGGGTCACATTTGAGATGTTTCAAGGTCCATAGATTGAAATCTCACAAAATGAAACGAGCAAACAACTTGCCAGGAGCGTCAAGAATTGCAATCGGTCTGTAGTTCGAGGGATCAGACCGATCACCCTTCTTGACGATCGGTACAATGATCGATTGGCGCCAAGACTCAGGAATGGTGTTTGTCTTAAGTATTTGTACAAAGATACGATATACTATTGCTGCCCATTCAAAAGGATTCTGTTTAAAAGTGTAGTTTGAGAGGCCATCAGGGCCAGGGGCTCTTGAAGAGCTAGATTTCTGGATATAGAACAATATGTCCTCCTCTAATATTTCCATTTGATCAAAGAGCCCTGATGGTAAAGTGAATGGTTGTTGAGACACATTTGGAAGGGCATACAATGTTTTGTAATGTTCAATCCACGCACTCTCCAACACACCATTTATATGGACTGGAGCCTGTGAGTCATGGTTGGCAATATTCAAAAGAGACCATATAGCAGACAGGTTTTTGGACGTAATGGCGGACAGCATTGCTTCACCATCATGCTGTAATTGAGTCATTCTATAACACTTCAACCAATTCTTATATTTGCATTTTAGGGTTTTCAAGGTGGCAAACCTAACAGCGGGTTGTAAATGGACAGCACAACGTTTTTGCCAATTTACCCACTTCTTTTGGTTTTGAATCTCTTGATCAAAGGTGTGTTTATGCAAGTTATGCAAATGTAGATTTACACCATCTTTAGTTCAAAATAAAGACAAATGTGATGTATAAGATTCATGGGGCCAGTTTGAAATCTCGTTATCAGTAATGAGCTGCTTAAATTGGTCCAAAGACTTGTGCGTTCAACGTAATCTTGTTAATGCATTGTTAGCCACAACAATAGTTTGTGATCACTAGAGTCGCGCTTGATAACTTCAAACTTAGAAATTTCTGAAAAGTTACATGCGTTGACCAATACGAAATCAATAATCGAGGTTGTGGAGCCTCTATGCCAGGTGGAGTGGGGGGAATGTCACCCTCGCAGGCACCATTCAACATAATAAGGTTGCGATACTCTATTAAAGTCTTCCACTTGGAATATGTTAATGTGGATTTGGTGTTAGAACTAGATAGACAATCTATGTCAAAATCACCAACTATAAATAAGTTGGTGATTTGTGCGTCCTGCATGATTGTATCTAAAAGAAATTGTAATTCAGAAAAAAAAATAGAGTCTGTTATAACAACGGGGTTCCGATAGAGATTTATAAGGGCAATAACTCCCCCAAAAAAAGTAATTCTCAAAAGTTGTAGGTAGTGATTTGGTGCAAGCCAGGGACTGAATTGCAAGACCATTCCACATTTCACAGCAATCATTAAGCCTGATGATGGGCGACCCATCAATCCAGATTTAGCTGGATTGAGAACAACATCATACCCACTCCATAGAGGTCTCTGAAACAACCACGTTTCTTGAAATGCTATTATAGTGTGACTCAATAGAACAGAATCCATTCCAGTCATCAAATGGGAATGCCCACGTGTGTTCCAACTACCAATTCAATAATCAGTCCGGTATGGTTGCAATGATGGCTATTTCTGACAATTCCAGTATTGCAAATTTGTTTGATGATTTTGAGGGAGCTGAGAATGAGCTTGTGAATTTGAGAGAGGTTTGGAGGAAGAATACAACCTCAGCTTCTTTGTCATCGGGGTAGTAAAAGCTGGGGATTGAGAAGCCATATCAAAAGGTTCTTCTACGTCAGTTGGATCAAGAGCCAAAAGGAAACCCATCGAAAAGAGCTTCATTTTAGCTTGCCATAGGGCATTATGAATCAGTGCAGAGGCTACCCAAATCCGCACCACAGACCAGTCCTGGTCATCCAAAAATTCAACTTATAATATGTCCTGTGTGGAAATGCCACATAACGAATCAACAACATTCAATAGCGCTAATACACTCGATCTTGATAGGTCATAAGCTGGAAAAGGAGCAGCTTGACACTTAAGAATGAATCGATGATGTTTGCTAATAGATAGAGCATGTCTAGATTTAGAGGGGGCGCATACACAAAGTGGGCGATCATTGTTGCGATTCTTTTCTGAGTTATATATTAGATGAAAGTTATTAGTATCCTTAGGTAGTTCCACTGGTTGAAAAACAGTGAACAACAGAGGGTTTGGGGCAGGCAACTGATGACATTAAAGCAGATGGTAAAATGGGCTGATTTGTTGATGATTTAAATTTTAGATATTCATCCATTGATTATAAGTTATTTTATTTCTGAATGATGTACCTTATATCACGTCCCTCTTTTTGAAAACCCCCCGGTCTCACTGAACCAAGAAGCAGGTTTTTTTGCAAAGTTAAAAGATTTATTTTATGAATTTGAACAATATATATATCACACTATTTAATATTTATACAATAATCAGCATTGGGTGATATCACAACAATCAACAATCTCTTTAACCAGAATGAGTATGGATAAGAAAAATAATGCAGCATGGAATAATACTTGATATGGATAGGAAAACAATGCAGCATGGAATAATACTTGATGTGGATTCAATCAAATGCAATGTCACTCTTTCTCCCTGATACCACTCAATCCCCCCTAATATGCAATATAGAGATGGAAGGAGAGAAAACAGGTTTCAGGAATATACAATCTCAACTAATACAGTTTCAATCCCAGTTCCCCCCAGCAAGCATAGAGAGAAAACAGGAATGATCTCAAACAGGTCAAATGCTTTTGAATATGGTTTTGAATGAATGGGAAAAACACTGAAAAATGACTTTAATTCACTTAATGGGATTCAACACTACTGGGAGCGGCTTTGTATAGTTTCAGGGAAACGCTAGTAATGATGATTGAATAACTAGCAGATTGAAAACTGAATTCTGAGGTCGGATGCAAAGAATAGCTGTTTTACACGTGTTGAAATTGAGCCAAATGCGAATTTGCAGCAAACTTTTCAGCGTGTGAGAAAAGTGATTGCGGAACAACTACAAGGAGTTGGAATGTGCTTCTGAGTTCGTTTGAAGGCTCAGGATGTTAGCTTCAATTTGACACTTAGCATGTACGGTTCAGAAGTTATGAAGGTTTTTGTAGATGTTGTTTTTTTCAGAAAGAGTCAAGATTTTCAAATGAAAGATGCACTTTTGAAATTACAAACAGATATTCTTTACACTAAGGAGGCTATGGAGATGCAAGATACCCAACGGACAGCCACCAGAACAGCAGCGCCTATGCTCTGACTTTTGCCCGCCAAGACACTTGTCTTTCTTCAGCAAATATATTAGCGCAAAGATGAATTTATCACTACAATTAACAAAGGACTATATGGAGGAAGGAAAGATTGAGAAAAAACAGAAAGATATTCTACAATGTAGTTCTGGATATGATAGAATGGGTTGGATAGTATTACTTAAGGATACGATATTGGCTATGGACAATTCTTTGCTAGATACTCACAACTATGGTTTGGAATAGGCCCGCCAAAGATCTGGTCAAAGGGTTCTGGACTGGAATTCTGCTAGTCCACTGGACAGGATTCAGGCAGCCGGTTCTGCACTCAGCACAGCACTCTGGTCTCTGCATGGCCTCTGGACTGGATCTGACGGGTTGGTTCTGGGTTACAGCTATCTGGTTACAGCTCTGCTCTACTGGTTTGGATCTCTGGTTCTAGCAAGAGTTCTTGGCAAGATGCAGAATCAGCACAGACAGGCAGTTCAATTTTTGGTGTGCCCCTTGGAAGTCTGGGGTTAAAATCAGGTTTCAAGATTTTAAAGGCCAGCTGAGAAGGGTTCAGCTTTGGAATTGGGCCTTCTGCTTTCAGAGTTCTCGAGTCTTGGATCTGGGTTCTCCTGCAGAGTGCTTTGCCAGTAAATAAGTTGATGGGTGAACCTGTGTGTCTCTAGGTCCTAATCCGTCTCTATTTATGTATTACCCAAAGGGGTGGGTAGGCTGAATTATACTAAGCACACCCTCTAGGATTCCTATTGGTTAAAGTATTTCCCCTCTCCTGATTTGAGAAGGAAATCTAGTGTCATAGTGATGCTGCATTTTACAATCCAGGGAGTACCTCCCCTTTGTTTCAGTACAGTATATCTATTTTTCACATAAATCATATTTACAATATCACCAACTTGCTAATAATACATATTCACATCACAAGTTTAATAGACCACGTAACCGTCCGAGTTCCATTTTAGTGATAGCTTCGGTTCAAATTTGACAGTTTTTCGTGCTTTTTGTGGGGTACCCAGTGTCAGATCTATCCACATTTTTCTCCATACATGCACATGCCTTCTGGGCATAATCCTGTGAAGTTTTATATTTCTAGCATTATCACAATTGCTACAACATCAACATTTTGGTAGTCCTGTCTCTGAACATCGCACAGAGTTCAGAGTAGTCTCAAACTGTTAGCAGTATTTTCCTATTAACAACCTATAAATTACAGATTTGTACAACTTCTGCACAGTTCTCTATGAGTTTTTTCCAAAAAGATATTTTCTACAGTTTCAGATACACAAATCTGCCTGGTCTCGCCTCCATGGTTTGCTGGGTGTTATGACCCGGTCAGGGTCAGAGTGATATAAGAAAGGATACTGTGGCAGGTATACTTCATAGATGCTTTATTCCAGTTCCTCAGTTACAGGTACAAATCAGGTCTCATCAAGTCCATAAGGAGATAGGAGGAAATCATGAGGGAAACCCACTGCCTCCCACCACCCAGGCTATCAATCTTCAACTCGCCTGGATTGGAACTCAGTCATACACAAACACTCCAAGCTTACCTCATACATTCCACCAATGACATCACGACATACATTCACTGGAGAAATCAGAGGAAGGAAAGCTAATCATAAAAGGAAGGCTAATCCTAAGGAAAGCTAATCATAAAAGGATGGCTAATCCTAACACTGGGTCCAGAGCACTCCCAGGCACCCTTCCTGCTGGCATTTGTGTTCTGTTGACAGTTGAATCTGCATATCTTTTCAATTAAGGGAGTCTTTTGTCCCTCCTCATTAACAACTCAATGGCATTTCCTGAGCAGAGAGCAGGGGGAAGATGCCTTTGTTTGGGGCAAACTCTGGAATGTGCCTTTGAAGTACTGTGGCTAACATTAGTTCACTTTTAAAACCCCTTGTTTAAAATTGTCTTTTCTAAATAAACTTACATTTTCAACAAATATACCCACAGATCTCATAATTCCAGTCTTTTTCAAACATAGAGATTGAATTGTAGCAACCTATATTGCTTTTGATGGAAAGTCTCTTCTTTTACATAATTTGATTTTAAGACACACGTTTTAAACTGCCAGTATAAGTAAATGACAGCTCTGACACAGGCGAGCGGCGGTACTGCGCCCATATTCTGACATATTTTTCCAGGCAAGCACCTTTTTTAATGTGGGTTTTCTTGTGATGAAATGTGCTTCTCCTGACATCGTGCTTAGGTGGATTCTTTAAATAAAGTGAGGTGTAACACCCAACAAGGATGATGGATCTTTTCTGATGTTTGGGAACCATGATTTTGCACTTTCAACAGCCAAGGAAAAACGCATTTTACAGCACTTCTGGGTTTTCCTTGGAGGGCAACACTGCCTTTTCAAATAGTTCCATTTCACTCTGTGGGCAGCCCAATGACAGGTTTTGTAGTGTGGTCTCCGGTTCCACCACTGACACAGGCAAAATGGATTGACAGCCTATTTTTCAGGTTTCCCTGCGCACTTCTCAGAGATTTTAAGCACATAGAGCATTTTGCCGGCCATCCTGTTATTTCTGATGAAAGCAGCACACAGTGATGTTGCAGGGCAGAGCCTAGTGGGTCAGAACATCCCACAATGCAGATATGACAGTAGCGATGAGTATCGTCTATTTTGGGATACCCAGGCCCTGCCATAGGAATCAGTGGATTCCTGATGGATGGCAAGATGTCCCCTGGGCCCCTTTGTTTTCTATTGCCTGTTACCTTGTTTTCCCAAAGTCCTGGGAAGCCCTGACGCTGTCCCTTCCCCTGACTGGCTTTTTGATGGAAGAGCCATATATGGTATTGTGGGGAAGTCCAGGCCAGACTGGCTGGCACCTTCCCAGAGACTGTATGTTGTGGGTAAATGTTGTGCTGCTCGATACCTGGAGCCAAAAAGCTCTACATCGCCTGAAGAACATTTGATCGAGGGCTCTCTTGCCATCAGTGTTGATCACATTCTTACGGCCGAGAAAGTCGAGGTTGCCGACTACCGAGGAAAATTTGCTAGTGGGTTTCCCGCCACCTGAAGCCGACAAAGAAGTCCAGAAGACATTGACAGAATGAAAATCCGTGGTTCAGCCCATGGTCGAGTCCCGATTTCCGAAGCTATCCCGAGGTTAGTGCTGCCGTGCAGCACCGACAGGCCAGAGGACTGCCGAACATGACTCCTGACAACCGAAGCCCGCTTGCTGGCCCGACATCCATCACTGCGTCTTCTTTGCGGGTCTGAACACTTTGCATCTAGGTTTATTGCACGCCTATTCTTCCCAGCACTTCCACAATCAATCATCGAAGAACACCTCGAAGTTCGAAGCTGCAAAATCGACACCAGTGTTCCACTTTTCTTCGAGTATCTTGATGTCCTGTGGCTCCGGCTTTAAAGGGAGTCCACCCTCGAGGGGCACCATCATTGACCCATTGAAGAAACCCTTCCATCTCAGGTACATTGGGGTGGTTGCATTTTCTTACCAGAAAGCAAGACATATTAAACATTTATGGACTGGGATTGTTAATACTTATATTACAGGTTGCCCAGATGGGGGTATCCTCACTCAGAATTGTGCCTCTATAGCTAGAGAAGGCATTCTGCCATTGTTTAACCAAACCTGCCTTCCTTCCTTATGATCTATGTTGATACACCTTGCTGAATGATTTGTATGCTACCTAATAACTGTCAACAGTTGATGCATTTGAAAGGAATCTTAAGGTACGTGTGGTACCACATAGAAATCAGATATATGTGTCATTTTAGAATTACCAGAGTACAAAGTGTGTTATTGAATTGTGTATATGCCTCTGAACCTCCAGGGTGGGATTGGCACACTTCCAGGGCTACCTAGTGGGAAAAAGCTGTAACGCAGCCCAGCCAGAAATCCAGGATGGTTAGGGGTGATCTCCCTGGCCTTGGGCATTTGTTTCCCATGTGGGTATACCATCCCCAAGCACAGCGGCAGTGCCAGGGAGCACCGGCAGAGTCCAAGGAGAAGCTGTAACGGAGGCCAGCCAGAGCTCCAGAATGGGGGGGTGAGGTCCCTGGCCTTGGAAGGCTGTCTCCCATGTGGGTTGACCATCCCCAAACCCAGCGGCAGTTCCAGGGAGCCCCGGCAGGGTGCATGTCCTTTCCCATTGGGAAAAGCTGGAATGCAGGCCAGCCAGAACTCCAGGATGGTCGGAGATGATGCCTCCGGACTTGGGCGCCTGTATCACATATACTAAGCAGCCCCCTCAGCAGCAGCAGGGCCATCATGCCTTACAATGGAGAGCCACAACCATAGCTTTCCCCCACCCCCCATCAAGGGGAAGATTTGTGCTATGGAGGGAGTTGTTTCCAGTCACCTGCAATAAAAATTAAGTGCAGAAAATACAAGTACCAGAATCCTTAGAGTCAATTAACTTGCCACACCTGAAAAGGAAATGAAGACGAGCCTGAAAAAGCAAAGAAACACAGCCTCCCTGAAGATTGATGGAGTCATGAAAATGTGCGTTTGGGGGAGAAGCTAATGCAGGAAAACTTGACTGGCAACAGAGCGCCTGCCTTGTCACCAGTTGTTAAATATTGTTCCAGAAGTGCCGGGCTCAAAAGGCAGCAGCAGCAGGGCCATCATGCCTTACAATGGAGAGCCACAACCATGGCGTTCCCCCTGACCTCATCAAGGGGAAGATTTGTGCTATCGAGGGAGTTGTTTCCAGTCACCTGCAAGTAAAATTAAGTGCGAAAAATACAAGTACCAGAATCCTTAGAGTCAATTAACTTGCCACACCTGAAAAGGAAATGAAGACGCGCCTGAAAAAGCAAAGAAACACAGCCTCCCTGAAGATTGATGGAGTCATGAAAATGTGCGTTTGGGGGAGAAGCTAATGCAGGAAAACTTGACTGGCAACAGAGCGCCTGCCTTGTCACCAGTTGTTAAACATTGTTCCAGGATTCCCGGGCTCAAAAGGCAGCAGCAGCAGGGCCATCATGCCTTACAATGGAGAGCCACAACCATGGCGTTCCCCCTGCCCTCATCCAGGGGAAGATTTGTGCTATGGAGGGAGTTGTTTCCAGTCACCTGCAATAAAAATTAAGTGCAGAAAATACAAGTACCAGTATCCTTAGAGTCAATTAACTTGCAACACCTGAAAAGGAAATGAAGACGCGCCTGAAAAAGCAAAGAAACACAGCGTCCCTGAAGATTGATGGAGTCATGAAAATGTGCGTTTGGGGGAGAAGCTAATGCAGGAAAACTTGACTGGGAACAGAGCCCCTGCCTTGTCACCAGTTGTTAAACATTGTTCCAGAAGTCCCGGGCTCAAAAGGCAGCAGCAGCAGGGCCATCATGCCTTACAATGGAGAGCCACAATCATGGAGTTCCCCCTGCCCTCATCAAGGGGAAGATTTGTGCTATGGAGGGAGTTGTTTCCAGTCACCTGCAAGAAAAATTAAGTGCGAAAAATACAAGTACCAGAATCCTTAGAGTCAATTAACTTGCCACACCTAAAAAGGAAATGAAGACACGCCTGAAAAAGCAAAGAAACACAGCCTCCCTGAAGATTGATGGAGTCATGAAAAAGTGCGTTTGGAGGAGACGCTAATGCAGGAAAGCTTGACTGGCAACAGAGTGCCTGCCTTGTCACCAATTTTTAAACATTGTTCCAGGAGTCCCGGGCTCAAAAGGCAGCAGCAGCAGGGCCATCATGCCTTACAATGGAGAGCCACAACCATGGCTTTCCCCCTCCCCCCATCAAGGGGAAGATTTGTGTTATGGAGGGAGTTGTTTCCAGTCACCTGCAATAAAAATTAAGTGCAGAAAATACAAGTACCAGAATCCTTAGAGTCAATTAACTTGCCACACCTGAAAAGGAAATGAAGACGTGCCTGAAAAAGCAAAGAAACACAGCCTCCCTGAAGATTGATGGAGTCTTGAAAATGTGCGTTTGGGGGAGAAGCTAATGCAGGAAAACTTGACTGGCAAGAGAGCGCCTGCCTTGTCACCAGTTGTTAAACATTGTTCCAGGAGTCCCGGGCTCAAAAGGCAGCAGCAGCAGGGCCATCATGCCTTACAATGGAGAGCCACAACCATGGCTTTCCCCCTCCCCCCATCAAGGGGAAGATTTGTGCTATGGAGGGAGTTGTTTCCAGTCACCTGCAATAAAAATTAAGTGCAAAAAATACAAGTACCAGAATCCTTAGAGTCAATTAACTTGCCACACCTGAAAAGGAAATGAAGACGCGCCTGAAAAAGCAAAGAAACACAGCCTCCCTGAAGATTGATGGAGTCATGAAAATGTGCGTTTGGGGGAGAAGCTAATGCAGGAAAACTTGACTGGCAACAGAGCGCCTGCCTTGTCACCAGTTGTTAAACATTGTTCCAGAATTCCCGGGCTCAAAAGGGTGCAGCAGCAGGGCCTTCATGCCTTACAATGGAGAGCCACAACCATGGCGTTCCCCCTGCCCTCATCAAGGGGAAGATTTGTGCTATGGAGGGAGTTGTTTCCAGTCACCGGCAATAAAAATTAAGTGCAGTAAATACAAGTACCAGAATCCTTAGAGTCAATTAACTTGCCACACCTAAAAAGGAAATGAAGACACGCCTGAAAAAGCAAAGAAACACAGCCTCCCTGAAGATTGATGGAGTCATGAAAAAGTGCGTTTGGAGGAGACGCTAATGCAGGAAAGCTTGACTGGCAACAGAGTGCCTGCCTTGTCACCAATTTTTAAACATTGTTCCAGGAGTCCCGGGCTCAAAAGGCAGCAGCAGCAGGGCCATCATGCCTTACAATGGAGAGCCACAACCATGGCTTTCCCCCTCCCCCCATCAAGGGGAAGATTTGTGCTATGGAGGGAGTTGTTTCCAGTCACCTGCAATAAAAATTAAGTGCAGAAAATACAAGTACCAGAATCCTTAGAGTCAATTAACTTGCCACACCTGAAAAGGAAATGAAGACGTGCCTGAAAAAGCGAAGAAACACAGCCTCCCTGAAGATTGATGGAGTCATGAAAATGTGCGTTTGGGGGAGAAGCTAATGCAGGAAAACTTGACTGGCAAGAGAGCACCTGCCTTGTCACCAGTTGTTAAACATTGTTCCAGGAGTCCCGGGCTCAAAAGGCAGCAGCAGCAGGGCCATCATGCCTTACAATGGAGAGCCACAACCATGGCTTTCCCCCTCCCCCCATCAAGTGGAAGATTTGTGCTATGGAGGGAGTTGTTTCCAGTCACCTGCAATAAAAATTAAGTGCAAAAAATACAAGTACTAGAATCCTTAGAGTCAATTAACTTGCCACACCTGAAAAGGAAATGAAGACGCGCCTGAAAAAGCAAAGAAACACAGCCTCCCTGAAGATTGATGGAGTCATGAAAATGTGCGTTTGGGGGAGAAGCTAATGCAGGAAAACTTGACTGGCAACAGAGCGCCTGCCTTGTCACCAGTTAAACATTGTTCCAGAATTCCCGGGCTCAAAAGGCGGCAGCAGCAGCAGGGCCATCATGCCTTACAATGGAGAGCCACAACCATGGCTTTCCCCCTTCCCCCATCAAGGGGAAGATTTGTGCTATGGAGGGAGTTGTTTCCAGTCACCTGCAATAAAAATTAAGTGCAGAAAATACAAGTACCAGAATCCTTAGAGTCAATTAACTTGCCACACCTGAAAAGGAAATGAAGACGTGCCTGAAAAAGCAAAGAAACACAGCCTCCCTGAAGATTGATGGAGTCATGAAAATGTGCGTTTGGGGGAGAAGCTAATGCAGGAAAACTTGACTGGCAACAGAGCGCCTGCCTTGTCACCAGTTGTTAAACATTGTTCCAGAATTCCCGGGCTCAAAAGGGTGCAGCAGCAGGGCCATCATGCCTTACAATGGAGAGCCACAACCATGGCGTTCCCCCTGCCCTCATCAAGGGGAAGATTTGTGCTATGGAGGGAGTTGTTTCCAGTCACCGGCAATAAAAATTAAGTGCAGAAAATACAAGTACCGGAATCCTTAGAGTCAATTAACTTGCCACACCTAAAAAGGAAATGAAGACACGCCTGAAAAAGCAAAGAAACACAGCCTCCCTGAAGATTGATGGAGTCATGAAAAAGTGCGTTTGGAGGAGACGCTAATGCAGGAAAGCTTGACTGGCAACAGAGTGCCTGCCTTGTCACCAATTTTTAAACATTGTTCCAGGAGTCCCGGGCTCAAAAGGCAGCAGCAGCAGGGCCATCATGCCTTACAATGGAGAGCCACAACCATGGCTTTCCCCCTCCCCCCATCAAGGGGAAGATTTGTGCTATGGAGGGAGTTGTTTCCAGTCACCTGCAATAAAAATTAAGTGCAGAAAATACAAATACCAGAATCCTTAGAGTCAATTAACTTGCCACACCTGAAAAGGAAATGAAGACGTGCCTGAAAAAGCGAAGAAACACAGCCTCCCTGAAGATTGATGGAGTCATGAAAATGTGCGTTTGGGGGAGAAGCTAATGCAGGAAAACTTGACTGGCAAGAGAGCGCCTGCCTTGTCACCAGTTGTTAAACATTGTTCCAGGAGTCCCGGGCTCAAAAGGCAGCAGCAGCAGGGCCATCATGCCTTACAATGGAGAGCCACAACCATGGCTTTCCCCCTCCCCCCATCAAGGGGAAGATTTGTGCTATGGAGGGAGTTGTTTCCAGTCACCTGCAATAAAAATTAAGTGCAAAAAATACAAGTACCAGAATCCTTAGAGTCAATTAACTTGCCACAACTGAAAAGGAAATGAAGACGCGCCTGAAAAAGCAAAGAAACACAGCCTCCCTGAAGATTGATGGAGTCATGAAAATGTGCGTTTGGGGGAGAAGCTAATGCAGGAAAACTTGACTGGCAACAGAGCGCCTGCCTTGTCACCAGTTGTTAAACATTGTTCCAGAATTCCCGGGCTCAAAAGGGTGCAGCAGCAGGGCCATCATGCCTTACAATGGAGAGCCACAACCATGGCTTTCCCCCTGCCCTCATCAAGGGGAAGATTTGTGCTATGGAGGGAGTTGTTTCCAGTCACCGGCAATAAAAATTAAGTGCAGAAAATACAAGTACCAGAATCCTTAGAGTCAATTAACTTGCCACACCTAAAAAGGAAATGAAGACACGCCTGAAAAAGCAAAGAAACACAGCCTCCCTGAAGATTGATGGAGTCATGAAAAAGTGCGTTTGGAGGAGACGCTAATGCAGGAAAGCTTGACTGGCAACAGAGTGCCTGCCTTGTCACCAATTTTTAAACATTGTTCCAGGAGTCCCGGGCTCAAAAGGCAGCAGCAGCAGGGCCATCATGCCTTACAATGGAGAGCCACAACCATGGCTTTCCCCCTCCCCCCATCAAGGGGAAGATTTGTGCTATGGAGGGAGTTGTTTCCAGTTACCTGCAATAAAAATTAAGTGCAGAAAATACAAGTACCAGAATCCTTAGAGTCAATTAACTTGCCACACCTGAAAAGGAAATGAAGACGTGCCTGAAAAAGCGAAGAAACACAGCCTCCCTGAAGATTGATGGAGTCATGAAAATGTGCGTTTGGGGGAGAAGCTAATGCAGGAAAACTTGACTGGCAAGAGAGCGCCTGCCTTGTCACCAGTTGTTAAACATTGTTCCAGGAGTCCCGGGCTCAAAAGGCAGCAGCAGCAGGGCCATCATGCCTTACAATGGAGAGCCACAAACATGGCTTTCCCCCTCCCCCCATCAAGGGGAAGATTTGTGCTATGGAGGGAGTTGTTTCCAGTCACCTGCAATAAAAATTAAGTGCAAAAAATACAAGTACCAGAATCCTTAGAGTCAATTAACTTGCCACAACTGAAAAGGAAATGAAGACGCGCCTGAAAAAGCAAAGAAACACAGCCTCCCTGAAGATTGATGGAGTCATGAAAATGTGCGTTTGGGGGAGAAGCTAATGCAGGAAAACTTGACTGGCAAGAGAGCGCCTGCCTTGTCACCAGTTGTTAAACATTGTACCAGGAGCCCCGGGCTCAAAAGGCAGCAGCAGCAGGGCCATCATGCCTTACAATGGAGAGCCACAACCATGGCTTTCCCCCTCCCCCCATCAAGGGGAAGATTTGTGCTATGGAGGGAGTTGTTTCCAGTCACCTGCAATAAAAATTAAGTGCAAAAAATACAAGTACCAGAATCCTTAGAGTCAATTAACTTGCCACACCTGAAAAGGAAATGAAGACGCGCCTGAAAAAGCAAAGAAACACAGCCTCCCTGAAGATTGATGGAGTCATGAAAATGTGCGTTTGGGGGAGAAGCTAATGCAGGAAAACTTGACTGGCAACAGAGCGCCTGCCTTGTCACCAGTTGTTAAACATTGTTCCAGAATTCCCGGGCTCAAAAGGCAGCAGCAGCAGGGCCATCATGCCTTACAATGGAGAGCCACAACCATGGCGTTCCCCCTGCCCTCATCAAGGGGAAGACTTGTGCTATGGAGGGAGTTGTTTCCAGTCACCTGCAATAAAAATTAAGTGCAGAAAATACAAGTACCAGAATCCTTAGAGTCAATTAACTTGCCACACCTAAAAAGGAAATGAAGACACGTCTGAAAAAGCAAAGAAACACAGCCTCCCTGAAGATTGATGGAGTCATGAAAAAGTGCGTTTGGAGGAGACGCTAATGCAGGAAAGCTTGACTGGCAACAGAGTGCCTGCCTTGTCACCAATTTTTAAACATTGTTCCAGGAGTCCCGGGCTCAAAAGGCAGCAGCAGCAGGGCCATCATGCCTTACAATGGAGAGCCACAACCATGGCTTTCCCCCTCCCCCCATCAAGGGGAAGATTTGTGCTATGGAGGGAGTTGTTTCCAGTCACCTGCAATAAAAATTAAGTGCAGAAAATACAAGTACCAGAATCCTTAGAGTCAATTAACTTGCCACACCTGAAAAGGAAATGAAGACGTGCCTGAAAAAGCGAAGAAACACAGCCTCCCTGAAGATTGATGGAGTCATGAAAATGTGCGTTTGGAGGAGAAGCTAATGCAGGAAAACTTGACTGGCAAGAGAGCGCCTGCCTTGTCACCAGTTGTTAAACATTGTTCCAGGAGTCCCGGGCTCAAAAGGCAGCAGCAGCAGGGCCATCATGCCTTACAATGGAGAGCCACAAACATGGCTTTCCCCCTCCCCCCATCAAGGGGAAGATTTGTGCTATGGAGGGAGTTGTTTCCAGTCACCTGCAATAAAAATTAAGTGCAAAAAATACAAGTACCAGAATCCTTAGAGTCAATTAACTTGCCACAACTGAAAAGGAAATGAAGACGCGCCTGAAAAAGCAAAGAAACACAGCCTCCCTGAAGATTGATGGAGTCATGAAAATGTGCATTTGGGGGAGAAGCTAATGCAGGAAAACTTGACTGGCAAGAGAGCGCCTGCCTTGTCGCCAGTTGTTAAACATTGTTCCAGGAGTCCCGGGCTCAAAAGGCAGCAGCAGCAGGGCCATCATGCCTTACAATGGAGAGCCACAACCATGGCGTTCCCCCTGCCCTCATCAAGGGGAAGATTTGTGCTATGGAGGGAGTTGTTTCCAGTCACCTGCAATAAAAATTAAGTGCAAAAAATACAAGTACTAGAATCCTTAGAGTCAATTAACTTGCCACACCTGAAAAGGAAATGAAGACGCGCCTGAAAAAGCAAAGAAACACAGCCTCCCTGAAGATTGATGGAGTCATGAAAATGTGCGTTTGGGGGAGAAGCTAATGCAGGAAAACTTGACTGGCAACAGAGCGCCTGCCTTGTCACCAGTTAAACATTGTTCCAGAATTCCCGGGCTCAAAAGGCAGCAGCAGCAGGGCCATCATGCCTTACAATGGAGAGCCACAACCATGGCTTTCCCCCTTCCCCCATCAAGGGGAAGATTTGTGCTATGGAGGGAGTTGTTTCCAGTCACCTGCAATAAAAATTAAGTGCAGAAAATACAAGTACCAGAATCCTTAGAGTCAATTAACTTGCCACACCTGAAAAGGAAATGAAGACGTGCCTGAAAAAGCAAAGAAACACAGCCTCCCTGAAGATTGATGGAGTCATGAAAATGTGCGTTTGGGGGAGAAGCTAATGCAGGAAAACTTGACTGGCAACAGAGCGCCTGCCTTGTCACCAGTTGTTAAACATTGTTCCAGAATTCCCGGGCTCAAAAGGGTGCAGCAGCAGGGCCATCATGCCTTACAATGGAGAGCCACAACCATGGCGTTCCCCCTGCCCTCATCAAGGGGAAGATTTGTGCTATGGAGGGAGTTGTTTCCAGTCACCGGCAATAAAAATTAAGTGCAGAAAATACAAGTACCAGAATCCTTAGAGTCAATTAACTTGCCACACCTAAAAAGGAAATGAAGACACGCCTGAAAAAGCAAAGAAACACAGCCTCCCTGAAGATTGATGGAGTCATGAAAAAGTGCGTTTGGAGGAGACGCTAATGCAAGAAAGCTTGACTGGCAACAGAGTGCCTGCCTTGTCACCAATTTTTAAACATTGTTCCAGGAGTCCAAGGCTCAAAAGGCAGCAGCAGCAGGGCCATCATGCCTTACAATGGAGAGCCACAACCATGGCTTTCCCCCTCCCCCCATCAAGGGGAAGATTTGTGCTATGGAGGGAGTTGTTTCCAGTCACCTGCAATAAAAATTAAGTGCAGAAAATACAAGTACCAGAATCCTTAGAGTCAATTAACTTGCCACACCTGAAAAGGAAATGAAGACGTGCCTGAAAAAGCGAAGAAACACAGCCTCCCTGAAGATTGATGGAGTCATGAAAATGTGCGTTTGGGGGAGAAGCTAATGCAGGAAAACTTGACTGGCAAGAGAGCGCCTGCCTTGTCACCAGTTGTTAAACATTGTTCCAGGAGTCCCGGGCTCAAAAGGCAGCAGCAGCAGGGCCATCATGCCTTACAATGGAGAGCCACAAACATGGCTTTCCCCCTCCCCCCATCAAGGGGAAGATTTGTGCTATGGAGGGAGTTGTTTCCAGTCACCTGCAATACAAATTAAGTGCAAAAAATACAAGTACCAGAATCCTTAGAGTCAATTAACTTGCCACAACTGAAAAGGAAATGAAGACGCGCCTGAAAAAGCAAAGAAACACAGCCTCCCTGAAGATTGATGGAGTCATGAAAATTTGCGTTTGGGGGAGAAGCTAATGCAGGAAAACTTGACTGGCAAGAGAGCGCCTGCCTTGTCACCAGTTGTTAAACATTGTATCAGGAGCCCCGGGCTCAAAAGGCAGCAGCAGCAGGGCCATCATGCCTTACAATGGAGAGCCACAACCATGGCTTTCCCCCTCCCCCCATCAAGGGGAAGATTTGTGCTATGGAGGGAGTTGTTTCCAGTCACCTGCAATAAAAATTAAGTGCAAAAAATACAAGTACCAGAATCCTTAGAGTCAATTAACTTGCCACACCTGAAAAGGAAATGAAGACGCGCCTGAAAAAGCAAAGAAACACAGCCTCCCTGAAGATTGATGGAGTCATGAAAATGTGCGTTTGGGGGAGAAGCTAATGCAGGAAAACTTGACTGGCAACAGAGCGCCTGCCTTGTCACCAGTTGTTAAACATTGTTCCAGAAGTCCCGGGCTCAAAAGGCAGCAGCAGCAGGGCCTTCATGCCTTACAATGGAGA
Source organism: Ambystoma mexicanum (assembly GCF_040938575.1). Taxonomy (NCBI): domain Eukaryota; kingdom Metazoa; phylum Chordata; class Amphibia; order Caudata; family Ambystomatidae; genus Ambystoma; species Ambystoma mexicanum. The sequence continues at coordinate 975,577,871 of NC_090922.1, forward strand.
GCCACAACCATGGCGTTCCCCCTGCCCTCATCAAGGGGAAGACTTGTGCTATGGAGGGAGTTGTTTCCAGTCACCTGCAATAAAAATTAAGTGCAGAAAATACAAGTACCAGAATCCTTAGAGTCAATTAACTTGCCACACCTAAAAAGGAAATGAAGACACGTCTGAAAAAGCAAAGAAACACAGCCTCCCTGAAGATTGATGGAGTCATGAAAAAGTGCGTTTGGAGGAGACGCTAATGCAGGAAAGCTTGACTGGCAACAGAGTGCCTGCCTTGTCACCAATTTTTAAACATTGTTCCAGGAGTCCCGGGCTCAAAAGGCAGCAGCAGCAGGGCCATCATGCCTTACAATGGAGAGCCACAACCATGGCTTTCCCCCTCCCCCCATCAAGGGGAAGATTTGTGCTATGGAGGGAGTTGTTTCCAGTCACCTGCAATAAAAATTAAGTGCAGAAAATACAAGTACCAGAATCCTTAGAGTCAATTAACTTGCCACACCTGAAAAGGAAATGAAGACGTGCCTGAAAAAGCGAAGAAACACAGCCTCCCTGAAGATTGATGGAGTCATGAAAATGTGCGTTTGGAGGAGAAGCTAATGCAGGAAAACTTGACTGGCAAGAGAGCGCCTGCCTTGTCACCAGTTGTTAAACATTGTTCCAGGAGTCCCGGGCTCAAAAGGCAGCAGCAGCAGGGCCATCATGCCTTACAATGGAGAGCCACAAACATGGCTTTCCCCCTCCCCCCATCAAGGGGAAGATTTGTGCTATGGAGGGAGTTGTTTCCAGTCACCTGCAATAAAAATTAAGTGCAAAAAATACAAGTACCAGAATCCTTAGAGTCAATTAACTTGCCACAACTGAAAAGGAAATGAAGACGCGCCTGAAAAAGCAAAGAAACACAGCCTCCCTGAAGATTGATGGAGTCATGAAAATGTGCATTTGGGGGAGAAGCTAATGCAGGAAAACTTGACTGGCAAGAGAGCGCCTGCCTTGTCACCAGTTGTTAAACATTGTTCCAGGAGTCCCGGGCTCAAAAGGCAGCAGCAGCAGGGCCATCATGCCTTACAATGGAGAGCCACAAACATGGCTTTCCCCCTCCCCCCATCAAGGGGAAGATTTGTGCTATGGAGGGAGTTGTTTCCAGTCACCTGCAATAAAAATTAAGTGCAAAAAATACAAGTACCAGAATCCTTAGAGTCAATTAACTTGCCACAACTGAAAAGGAAATGAAGACGCGCCTGAAAAAGCAAAGAAACACAGCCTCCCTGAAGATTGATGGAGTCATGAAAATGTGCGTTTGGGGGAGAAGCTAATGCAGGAAAACTTGACTGGCAAGAGAGCGCCTGCCTTGTCACCAGTTGTTAAACATTGTACCAGGAGCCCCGGGCTCAAAAGGCAGCAGCAGCAGGGCCATCATGCCTTACAATGGAGAGCCACAACCATGGCTTTCCCCCTCCCCCCATCAAGGGGAAGATTTGTGCTATGGAGGGAGTTGTTTCCAGTCACCTGCAATAAAAATTAAGTGCAAAAAATACAAGTACCAGAATCCTTAGAGTCAATTAACTTGCCACACCTGAAAAGGAAATGAAGACGCGCCTGAAAAAGCAAAGAAACACAGCCTCCCTGAAGATTGATGGAGTCATGAAAATGTGCGTTTGGGGGAGAAGCTAATGCAGGAAAACTTGACTGGCAACAGAGCGCCTGCCTTGTCACCAGTTGTTAAACATTGTTCCAGAATTCCCGGGCTCAAAAGGCAGCAGCAGCAGGGCCATCATGCCTTACAATGGAGAGCCACAACCATGGCGTTCCCCCTGCCCTCATCAAGGGGAAGACTTGTGCTATGGAGGGAGTTGTTTCCAGTCACCTGCAATAAAAATTAAGTGCAGAAAATACAAGTACCAGAATCCTTAGAGTCAATTAACTTGCCACACCTAAAAAGGAAATGAAGACACGCCTGAAAAAGCAAAGAAACACAGCCTCCCTGAAGATTGATGGAGTCATGAAAAAGTGCGTTTGGAGGAGACGCTAATGCAGGAAAGCTTGACTGGCAACAGAGTGCCTGCCTTGTCACCAATTTTTAAACATTGTTCCAGGAGTCCCGGGCTCAAAAGGCAGCAGCAGCAGGGCCATCATGCCTTACAATGGAGAGCCACAACCATGGCTTTCCCCCTCCCCCCATCAAGGGGAAGATTTGTGCTATGGAGGGAGTTGTTTCCAGTCACCTGCAATAAAAATTAAGTGCAGAAAATACAAGTACCAGAATCCTTAGAGTCAATTAACTTGCCACACCTGAAAAGGAAATGAAGACGTGCCTGAAAAAGCGAAGAAACACAGCCTCCCTGAAGATTGATGGAGTCATGAAAATGTGCGTTTGGGGGAGAAGCTAATGCAGGAAAACTTGACTGGCAAGAGAGCGCCTGCCTTGTCACCAGTTGTTAAACATTGTTCCAGGAGTCCCGGGCTCAAAAGGCAGCAGCAGCAGGGCCATCATGCCTTACAATGGAGAGCCACAAACATGGCTTTCCCCCTCCCCCCATCAAGGGGAAGATTTGTGCTATGGAGGGACTTGTTTCCAGTCACCTGCAATACAAATTAAGTGCAAAAAATACAAGTACCAGAATCCTTAGAGTCAATTAACTTGCCACAACTGAAAAGGAAATGAAGACGCGCCTGAAAAAGCAAAGAAACACAGCCTCCCTGAAGATTGATGGAGTCATGAAAATTTGCGTTTGGGGGAGAAGCTAATGCAGGAAAACTTGACTGGCAAGAGAGCGCCTGCCTTGTCACCAGTTGTTAAACATTGTATCAGGAGCCCCGGGCTCAAAAGGCAGCAGCAGCAGGGCCATCATGCCTTACAATGGAGAGCCACAACCATGGCTTTCCCCCTCCCCCCATCAAGGGGAAGATTTGTGCTATGGAGGGAGTTGTTTCCAGTCACCTGCAATAAAAATTAAGTGCAAAAAATACAAGTACCAGAATCCTTAGAGTCAATTAACTTGCCACACCTGAAAAGGAAATGAAGACGCGCCTGAAAAAGCAAAGAAACACAGCCTCCCTGAAGATTGATGGAGTCATGAAAATGTGCGTTTGGGGGAGAAGCTAATGCAGGAAAACTTGACTGGCAACAGAGCGCCTGCCTTGTCACCAGTTGTTAAACATTGTTCCAGAATTCCCGGGCTCAAAAGGCAGCAGCAGCAGGGCCATCATGCCTTACAATGGAGAGCCACAACCATGGCGTTCCCCCTGCCCTCATCAAGGGGAAGACTTGTGCTATGGAGGGAGTTGTTTCCAGTCACCTGCAATAAAAATTAAGTGCAGAAAATACAAGTACCAGAATCCTTAGAGTCAATTAACTTGCCACACCTAAAAAGGAAATGAAGACACGTCTGAAAAAGCAAAGAAACACAGCCTCCCTGAAGATTGATGGAGTCATGAAAAAGTGCGTTTGGAGGAGACGCTAATGCAGGAAAGCTTGACTGGCAACAGAGTGCCTGCCTTGTCACCAATTTTTAAACATTGTTCCAGGAGTCCCGGGCTCAAAAGGCAGCAGCAGCAGGGCCATCATGCCTTACAATGGAGAGCCACAACCATGGCTTTCCCCCTCCCCCCATCAAGGGGAAGATTTGTGCTATGGAGGGAGTTGTTTCCAGTCACCTGCAATAAAAATTAAGTGCAGAAAATACAAGTACCAGAATCCTTAGAGTCAATTAACTTGCCACACCTGAAAAGGAAATGAAGACGTGCCTGAAAAAGCGAAGAAACACAGCCTCCCTGAAGATTGATGGAGTCATGAAAATGTGCGTTTGGAGGAGAAGCTAATGCAGGAAAACTTGACTGGCAAGAGAGCGCCTGCCTTGTCACCAGTTGTTAAACATTGTTCCAGGAGTCCCGGGCTCAAAAGGCAGCAGCAGCAGGGCCATCATGCCTTACAATGGAGAGCCACAAACATGGCTTTCCCCCTCCCCCCATCAAGGGGAAGATTTGTGCTATGGAGGGAGTTGTTTCCAGTCACCTGCAATAAAAATTAAGTGCAAAAAATACAAGTACCAGAATCCTTAGAGTCAATTAACTTGCCACAACTGAAAAGGAAATGAAGACGCGCCTGAAAAAGCAAAGAAACACAGCCTCCCTGAAGATTGATGGAGTCATGAAAATGTGCATTTGGGGGAGAAGCTAATGCAGGAAAACTTGACTGGCAAGAGAGCGCCTGCCTTGTCACCAGTTGTTAAACATTGTTCCAGGAGTCCCGGGCTCAAAAGGCAGCAGCAGCAGGGCCATCATGCCTTACAATGGAGAGCCACAACCATGGCTTTCCCCCTCCCCCCATCAAGGGGAAGATTTGTGCTATGGAGGGAGTTGTTTCCAGTCACCTGCAATAAAAATTAAGTGCAAAAAATACAAGTACCAGAATCCTTAGAGTCAATTAACTTGCCACACCTGAAAAGGAAATGAAGACGCGCCTGAAAAAGCAAAGAAACACAGCCTCCCTGAAGATTGATGGAGTCATGAAAATGTGCGTTTGGGGGAGAAGCTAATGCAGGAAAACTTGACTGGCAAGAGAGCGCCTGCCTTGTCACCAGTTGTTAAACATTGTTCCAGGAGTCCCGGGCTCAAAAGGCAGCAGCAGCAGGGCCATCATGCCTTACAATGGAGAGCCACAACCATGGCTTTCCCCCTCCCCCCATCAAGGGGAAGATTTGTGCTATGGAGGGAGTTGTTTCCAGTCACCTGCAATAAAAATTAAGTGCAGAAAATACAAGTACCAGAATCCTTAGAGTCAATTAACTTGCCACACCTGAAAAGGAAATGAAGACGTGCCTGAAAAAGCAAAGAAACACAGCCTCCCTGAAGATTGATGGAGTCATGAAAAAGTGCGTTTGGAGGAGACGCTAATGCAGGAAAGCTTGACTGGCAACAGAGTGCCTGCCTTGTCACCAATTTTTAAACATTGTTCCAGGAGTCCCGTGCTCAAAAGGCAGCAGCAGCAGGGCCATCATGCCTTACAATGGAGAGCCACAACCATGGCTTTCCCTCTGCCCCCATCAAGGGGAAGATTTGTGCTATGGAGGGAGTTGTTTCCAGTCACCTGCAATAAAAATTAAGTGCAGAAAATACAAGTACCAGAATCCTTAGTCAATTAACTTGCCACACCTGAAAAGGAAATGAAGACGTGCCTGAAAAAGCAAAGAAACACAGCCTCCCTGAAGATTGATGGAGTCATGAAAATGTGCGTTTGGGGGAGAAGCTAATGCCGGAAAACTTGACTGGCAACAGAGCGCCTGCCTTGTCACCAGTTGATAAACAATGTTGTGGGTAAATGTTGTGCTGCTCGATAGCTGGAGCCAAAAAGCTCTACATCGCCTGAAGAACATTTGAACGAGTGCTCTCTTGCCATCAGTGTTGATCACATTCTTAGGGCCGAGAAAGTCGAGGTTGCCGACTACCGAGGAAAATCCACTGGTGGGTTTCCCGCCACCTGAAGCCGACAAAGAAGTCCCGAAGACATTGACAGAATGAAGATCCGTGGTCCAGCCCATGGTCGAGTCTCGATTTCCAAAGCTATCTCGAGGTTAGTGCTGCCGTGCAGCACCGACAGGCCAGAGGACTGCCGAACATGACTCCCGACAACCGACGCCCGCTTGCTGGCCCGACATCCATCACTGCGTCTTCTTTGCGGGTCTGAACACTTTGCATCTAGGTTTATTGCACGCCTATTCTTCCCAGGACTTCCACAATCAATCATCGAAGAACACCTCGAAATTCGAAGCTGCAACATCGACACCAGTGTTCCACTTTTCTTCGAGTATCTTGATGTCCTGTGGCTCTGGCTTTAAAGGGAGTCCACCCCCAAGGGGCACCATCGTTGACCCATTGAAGAAACCCTTCCATCTCAGGTACATTGGGGTGGTTGCATTTTCTTACCAGAAAGCAAGACATATTAAACATATATGGACTGGGATTGTTAATACTTATATTACAGGTTGCCCAGATGGGGGTATCCTCACTCAGAATTGTGCCTCTATAGCTAAAGAAAGCATTCTGCCATTGTTTAACCAAACCTGCCTTCCTTCCATATGATCTATGTTGATACACCTTGCTGAATGATTTGTATGCTACCTAATAACTGTCAACAGTTGATGCATTTGAAAGGAATCTTAAGGTAAGTGTGGTACCACATAGAAATCAGATATATGTGTCATTTTAGAATTACCAGAGTACAAAGTGTGTTATTGAATTGTGTATATGCCTCTGAACCTCCAGGGTGGGATTGGCACACTTCCAGGGCTACCTAGTGGGAAAAAGCTGTAACGCAGCCCAGCCAGAACTCCAGGATGGTTAGGGGTGATCTCCCTGGCCTTGGGCATTCGTTTCCCATGTGGTTCTACCATCCCCAAGCACAGCGGCAGTACCAGGGAGCACCGGCAGAGTCCAATGAGAAACTGTAACAGAGGCCAGCCAGAGCTCCAGAATGGGGGGGGTGTTGTCCCTGGCCTTGGAAGGCTGTCTCCCATGTGGGTTGACCATCTCCAAACCCAGCAGCAGTTCCAGGGAGCCCCTGCAGGGTTCATGTCTTTTCCCAGAGGGAAAAGCTGGAATGCAGGACAGCCAGAACTGCAGGATGGTCGGAGATGATGCCTCCGGACCTGGGCGCCTGTCTCACATATACTAAGCAGCCCCCTTACCCTCCACTTCAAAAAAGGATCCCTGGTGGTCTAGGGGCATTGCTGGATGTGGATTGAGAGATCCGCGCCCAGCAATACTTAAAGGAAGGTGTCATTGGAAAAGGGAGAGTCTCCCCTTTCCAACGACACCACCCTCGATCAAAACGACATAGAAATGACAGATATCGCAGGCTGAAGCTAGCTACCATTTCACCGCAAAATGTACATTCAGTGTCACGTCAGCGCGCATTAAGATTCAATTTACCGCCAGAGTGCTGAATGAAGGATACATATGTAGACTCTGGGTATGATTTACAAAAGTGTACATCAGGCCCTCTCTCTTTAAACTTTAAATGACTTAACATATTGCAGCACTGTATTTTGGTGCTGGTAAGACTGCCAAAGTAGTCAAAAAGGAGTGTATGCCAGTGTGTAACAATTCAACACTAACCTATCTCTTGCAGCAATTAACGAGGCAAATGTGGAGTCCCCTTAAGCCCCTAACACCTCCCTCCCCCTTCAAAAGGAAAGAAGGGGTTGTGCGAGGGATCCCAGGGAAACCCTCCTGGGGAATAAAACCCTTCTGGAATGGATGTGGAGCCGGATGGATCAAGTTGTCCTCTGGATGCAGCTTCTCAAGATGAAAGGACTCACAGGTTCTTGCCACGGAATCCCGACAAAGTCTGTATTCTGAATAAACAAACAGGGAATGAGCAAAGGAACAGAAATACTAAGGGAATCAAATGTAGATGGTTCGGAATGTACCTAGCGTGTCGGAAAGGGGAGCCTAACAAAGCTTCTTGAAGGATTGTGGACAACGGATGTAGATGGCTGGACAGAAACACAAGGCTGCGGAGAAGAACAGGAGGAAAAGGGTAAGTACAGGAATGGATTTGGGTAAACATGCACCCTAGCTGCGAACTCACGTAGTGTCTGCAGAGAGAAGCGACGCACAGAGCTTCAGATCTGCTGTGCCATATCCAGAATCCCTGGAACAACGTGATGACATCAGAGGACGTCTGACATTCAAATGCGAAAACACTGCACTGCGTCTCAGGGGATGAGGAGCCATGTTGGAAGAAGGGAAAATAGAAAGCGCTCACAACCTCCAGCGTTGCCAAAGAGAACGGTGGCGCCAGCGAGCCGTGACAGTATGCCCCCTCCTGAGGGCAACATCCCCCGGCCTGAACGGGTGACACCTGTGAAAAACAGCAAACAAGCAAGGGGGCGTGGACAGTGGAGGCCGGTTACCACGAACGATCAGCCACCGAGTAACCCTTCCAATGGATCAAATACTGCAGCCGACCGTGATGATATTGGGAATCACAAACACCAGAGACTTCGAACTCGGGACCATCCATAGTAGACACTGGAGGAGGGCAGGCCATTGAAGAACGCCCAAAACGATCTGACACATGAAGCTTGAGTTGAGAAACATGAAACACCGGGTGGATCCTGGACCACGATGGTGGAAGCAGCAACTCAAAGGCCAAAGGACCCTCCGCACCCAATACCGTGAAAGGCCCAAAAAACTTTGGAGACAACTTAGATTGAATCAGGTGTCTGGGAAGAAATCTTGCAGAGAGCCGGACCAAGTCGGCGAGCGATGCAAATCCGCATAGCGTTTAGAACGCTCTTGAGCTTCCATCAATGCGGTCCTGGCCAAAAGATGTCCCTGTTGAATGTCGCCCATCAGGGCGTCAACATCTGGAAAGGCTGAAGACTTGAGAAGTGAGGATGGATAGCAGGAGGGATCATACCCATAAGTACAATGAAATGGACTTGTCTTAATAGATGCATGGGGAGCGTTATTATAGGCAAACTCTGCCAAAGGTAACAGATCCTTCCAATTGTTCTGTGCATCAGGCACGAAACAGCGAAGGTAAGTTTCCAGAGTTTTATTTAAACATTAGGTCTGCCCGATTGTGTGAGGATGGTATCCCAAACTCAAGGCCCTTTTAATGCCTAAAGTGGAGCAGACCTGTTGCCAATATCGGGAGAGATATTGGGAACCCCGATCTGACAGTATGCTGTCCGGAAGGCCGTGCTGGGAGAATATGGAATCTATAAAATGTCTTGCCATCTGTGGAGCTGTCGGTACTGAGGGTAATGCCAGGAAATGAGCCAATTTGGTGAAATAATCGACTGTTACCATAATGGTGGTATGATCTTTGGACACAGGTAAATCAACAATAAAATCTGTGGAGATCAGTTGCCAAGGTCTGGTAGATATTTGGGCTAGTGCCAATTTTCCAAATGGATTTCTGCAAGGAACTTTGGTTTGAAGACAGACCACGCAGGAAGAGACATAGTCAGTCACATCCTTTCTTAGGGTTTCCCACCAGAAGTGTCTCAGTATTAGCTCCTGGGTGCTAGCTATCCCGTGTTGTCCGGCCACGACAGAATCATGGCACATGTGCATTACTTCAGTACGGAGTTGGAGTGAGGGGATGTACACACGATGATCTCAGTAGAAACATCCATCTTCGAAACATAGACCCAATTTATCCACCTGAAGTATAATGGAGTCCATTAAGATGTGAGTTAGGGCTGCTACAGAGTGAAGGAAGTCCTGAACTACTGCCATAAATGTTGCACAAGGAAACAATCTTTCGGTCTGAAAACCGGGCTTGCAAGTGGGATCTCTTCGTGATAAAGTGTCAGATTGTAGATTAGTTTTACCTGGAATAATAGTGAAAGTAATGTTGTAGGGAGAGGAAAATGTGCCCATCTTGCTTTCCGGCTGTTGTGTGTTTCGGCGTATTGCAAACTCTTGAGGTTCTGATGATCTGTGCGTACCTCGATGGATGTTGGGAACCCAAAAGGAGATGCCTCCATTATTGAAACGCTCATTTTATAACCAGGTCAGACTGACTGGTACCTTCCCAGAGACTGTATGTTGTGGGTAAATTTTGTGCTGCTCGATACCTGGAGCCAAAAAGCTCTACATCGCCTGAAGAACATTTGAACGAGGGCTCTCTTGCCATCAGTGTTGATCACATTCTTACGGCCGAGAAAGTCGAGGTTGCCGACTACCGAGGAAAATCCGCTGGTGGGGTTCCCGCCACCTGAAGCCGACAAAGAAGTCCCGAAGACATTGACAGAATGAAGATCCGTGGTCCAGCCCATGGTCGAGTCTCGATTTCCGAAGCTATCCCGAGGTTAGTGCTGCCGTGCAGCACCGACAGGCCAGAGGACTGCCGAACATGACTCCCGACAACCGACGCCCGCTTGCTGGCCCGACATCCATCACTGCGTCTTCTTTGCGGGTCTGAACACTTTGCATCTAGGTTTATTGCACACCTATTCTTCCCAGGACTTCCACAATCAATCATCGAAGAACACCTCGAAGTTCAAAGCTGCAACATCGACACCAGTGTTCCACTTTTCTTCGAGTATCTTGATGTCCTGTGGCTCCTGCCTTAAAGCGAGTCCACCCTCGAGGGGCACCATCGTTGACCCATTGAAGAAACCCTTCCATCTCAGGTACATTGGGGTGGTTGCATTTTCTTACCAGAAAGCAAGACATATTAAACATTTATGGACTGGGATTGTTAATACTTATATTACAGGTTGCCCAAATGGGGGTATCCTCAGTCAGAATTGTGCCTCTATAGCTAAAGAAAGCATTCTGCCATTGTTTAACCAAACCTGCCTTTCTTTCTTATGATCTATGTTGATACACCTTGCTGAATGATTTGTATGCTACCTAATAACTGTCAACAGTTGATGCATTTGAAAGGAATCTTAAGGTAAGTGTGTTAGCACATAGAAATCAGATATATGTGTCATTTTAGAATTACCAGAGTACAAAGTGTGTTATTGAATTGTGTATATGCCTCTGAACCTTCAGGGTGGGATTGGCAAACTTCCAGGGCTACCTAGTGGGAAAGAGCTGTAACGCAGCCCAGCCAGAACTCCAGGATGGTTAGGGGTGATCTCCCTGGCTTTGGGCATTCGTTTCCCATGTGGGTCTACCATCCCCAAGCACAGCGGCAGTACCAGGGAGCACCGGCAGAGTCCAAGGAGAAGCTGTAACGGAGGCCAGCCAGAGCTCCAGAATGGGGGGGGGGTGAGGTCCCTGGCCTTGGAAGGCTGTCTCCCATGTGGGTTGACCATCCCCAAACCCAGCGGCAGTTCCAGGGAGCCCCGGCAGGGTTCATGTCCTTTCCCAGACGGAAAAGCTGGAATGCAGGCCAGCCAGAACTGCAGGATGGTCGGAGATGATGCCTCCGGAATTGGGCGCCTCTCTCACATATACTATGCAGCCCCCTCACCCTCCACTTCAAAAAAGGATCCCTGGTGGTCTAGGGGCATTGCTGGATGTGGATTGAGAGATCCGCGCCCAGCAATACTTAAAGGAAGGTGTCATTGGAAAAGGGAGAGTCTCCCCTTTCCAACAGCACGACCCTCGATCAAAACGACATAGAAATGACAGATATCGCAGGATGAAGCTAGCTTCCATTTCACCGCAAGATGTACATTCATTGTCACGTCAGCGCGCATTAAGATTCAATTTACCGCCAAAGTGCTGAATGAAGGATACATATGTAGACTCTGGGTATGATTTACAAAAGTGTAAATCAGGCCCTCTCTCTTTAAACTTTAAATGACTTAACATATTGCAGCACTGTATTTTGGTGCTGGTAAGACTGGCAAAGTAGTCAAAAAGGAGTGTATCCCAGTGTGTAACAATTCAACACCAACCTATCTCTTGCAGAAATTAACGAGGCAAATGGGGAGTCCCCTGAAGCCCCTAACACCTCCCTCCCCCTTCAAAAGGAAAGAAGGGGTTGTGCGAGGGATCCCAGGGAAACCCTCCTGGGGAATAAAACCCTTCTGGAATGGATGTGGAGCCGGATGGATCAAGTTGTCCTCTGGATGCAGCTTCTCAAGATGAAAGGACTCACAGTTTCTTGCCACGGAATCCCGACAAAGTCTGTATTCTGAATAAACAAACAGGGAATGAGCAAAGGAACAGAAATACTAAGGGAATCAAATGTAGATGGTTCGGAATGTACCTAGCGTGTCGGAAAGGGGAGCCTAACAAAGCTTCTTGAAGGATTGTGGACAACGGATGTAGATGGCTGGACAGAAATACAAGGCTGCGGGGAAGAACAGGAGGAAAAGGGTAAGTACAGGAATGGATTTGGGTAAACATGCACCCTAGCTGCGAACTCACGTAGTGTCTGGAGAGAGAAGCGACGCACAGAGCTTTGGATCTGCTGTGCCATATCCAGAATCCCTGGAACAACGTGATGACATCAGAGGACGTCTGACATTCAAATGCGAAAACACTGCACCGCGTCTCAGGGGATGAGGAGCCATGTTGGAAGAATGGAAAATAGAAAGCGCTCGCAACCTCCAGCGTTGCCAAAGAGAACGGTGGCGCCAGCGAGCCGTGACAGTATGCCCCCTCCTGAGGGCAACACCCCCCGGCCTGAATGGGTGACACCTGTGAAAACGGCGAACAAGCAAGGGGGCGTGGACAGCGGAGGCCGGTTACCACGAACGATCAGCCACCGAGTAACCCTTCCAATGGATCAAATACTGCAGCCAACCATGATGATATTGGGAATCACAAACACCAGAGACTTAGAACTCGGGACCATCCATAGTAGACACTGGAGGAGGGCAGGCCATTGAAGAACGCCCAAAACGATCTGACACATGAAGCTTGAGTTGAGAAACATGAAACACCGGGTGGATCCTGGACCACGATGGTGGAAGCAGCAACTCAAAGGCCAAAGGACTCTTCGCACCCAATACCGTGAAAGGCCCAAAAAACTTCTGAGACAACTTAGATTGAATCAGGTGTCTGGGAAGAAATCTTGCAGAGAGCCGGACTAAGTCAGCGAGCGATGCAGATCCGCATAGCGTTTAGAACGCTCTTGAGCTTCCATCAATGCGGTCCTGGCCAAAAGATGTCCCTGTTGAATGTCGCCCATCAGGGCGTCAACATCTGGAAAGGCTGAAGACTTGAGAAGTGAGGATGGATAGCAGGAGGGATCATACCCATAAGTACAATGAAATGGACCTATCTTAATAGATGCATGGGGAGCGTTATTATAGGCAAACTCTGCCAAAGGTAACAGATCCTTCCAATTGTTCTGTGCATCAGACACGAAACAGCGCAGGTAAGTTTCCAGAGTTTTATTTAAACGTTCGGTCTGCCCGTTTGTTTGAGGATGGTATCCCGAACTTAAGGCCCTTTTAATGCCTAAAGCAGAGCAGACCTGTTGCCAATATCGGGAGAGATATTGGGAACCCTGATCTGACACTATGCTGTCCGGAAGGCCGTGCTGGGAGAATATGGAATCTATAAAATGTCTTGCCATCTGTGGAGCTGTCGGTACTGAGGGTAATGCCAGGAAATGAGCCAATTTGGTGAAATAATCGACTGTTACCATAATGGTGGTATGATCTTTGGACACAGGTAAGTCAACAATAAAATCTGTGGAGATCCGTTTCCAAGGTCTGGTAGATATTTGGACTAGTGCCAATTTTCCCAATGGATTTCTGCAAGGAACTTTGGTTTGAAGACAGACCACGCAGGAAGAGACATAGTCGGTCACATCCTTTCTTAGGGTTTCCCACCAGAAGTGTCTCAGTATGAGCTCCTGAGTGCTAGCTATCCCGTGTTGTCCGGCCATGACAGAATCATGGCACATGTGCATTACTTCAGTACGGAGTTGGAGTGAGGGGATGTACACACGATGATCTCGGTAGAAACATCCATCTTCGAAACATAGACCCAATTTATCCACCTGAAGTCTAATGGAGTCCATTAAGATGTGAGTTTGGGCTGCTACAGAGTGAAGGAAGTCCTGAACTACTGCCATAAATGTTGCACAAGGAAACAATCTTTCGGTCTGAAAACCGGGCTTGCAAGTGGGATCTCTTCGTGATAAAGTGTCAGCTTGTAGATTAGTTTTACCTGGAATAATAGTGAAAGTAATGTTGTAGGGAGAGAAAAATATGCCCATCTTGCTTGCCGGCTGTTGCGTGTTTCAGCGTGTTGCAAACTCTTGAGGTTCTGATGATCTATGCGTACCTCGATGGGATGTTGGGAACCCAAAAGGAGATGCCTCCATTCTTGAAACGCTCATTTTATAACCAGGTCAGACTGGCTGGCACCTTACCAGAGACTGTATGTTGTGGGTAAATGTTGCGCTGCTCGATATCTGGAGCCAAAAAGCTCTACATCGCCTGAAGAACATTTGAACGAAGGCTCTCTTGCCATCAGTGTTGATCACATTCTTACGGCCGAGAAAGTCGAGGTTGCCGACTACCGAGGAAAATCCGCTGGTGGGTTTCCCGCCACCTGAAGCCGACAAAGAAGTCCCGAAGACATTGACAGAATGAAGATCCGTGGTCCAGCCCATGGTCGAGTCCCGATTTCCGAAGCTATCCCGAGGTTAGTGCTGCCGTGCAGCACCGACAGGCCAGAGGACTGCCGAACATGACTCCCGACAACCGACGCCCGCTTGCTGGCCCGACATCCATCACTGCGTCTTCTTTGCGGGTCTGAACACTTTGCATCTAGGTTTATTGCATGCCTATTCTTCCCAGGACTTCCACAATCAATCATCGAAGAACACCTCGAAGTTTGAAGCTGCAACATCGACACCAGTGTTCCACTTTTCTTCGAGTATCTTGATGTCCTGTGGCTCCGGCTTTAAAGGGAGTCCACCCTCGAGGGGTACCATCGTTGACCCATTGAAGAAACCCTTCCATCTCAGGTACATTGGGGTGGTTGCATTTTCTTACCAGAAAGCAAGACATATTAAACATTTATGGACTGGGATTGTTAATACCTATATTACAGGTTGCCCAGATGGGGGTATCCTCAGTCAGAATTGTGCCTCTATAGCTAAAGAAAGCATTCTGCCATTGTTTAACCAAACCTGCCTTCCTTCCTTATGATCTATGTTGATACACCTTGCTGAATGATTTGTATGCTACCTAATAACTGTCAACAGTTGATGCATTTGAAAGGAATCTTAAGGTAAGTGTGGTACCACATAGAAATCAGATATATGTGTCATTTTAGAATTACCAGAGTACAAAGTGTGTTATTGAATTGTGTATATGCCTCTGAACCTCCAGGGTGGGATTGGCACACTTCCAGGGCTACCTAGTGGGAAAAAGCTGTAACGCAGCCCATCCAGAACTCCAGGATGGTTAGGGGTGATCTCCCTGGCCTTGGGCATTCGTTTCCCAAGTGGGTCTACCATCCCCAAGCACAGCGGCAGTACCAGGGAGCACCGGCAGAGTCCAAGGAGAAGCTGTAACGGAGGCCAGCCAGAGCTCCAGAATGGGGGGGTGAGGTCCCTGGCCTTGGAAGGCTGTCTCCCATGTGGGTTGACCATCCCCAAACCCAGCGGCAGTTCCAGGGAGCCCTGGCAGGGTTCATGTTCTTTCCCAGAGAGAAAAGCTGGAATGCAGGCCAGCCAGAACTCCAGGATGGTCGGAGATGATGCCTCCGGACTTGGGCGCCTGTCTCACATATACTAAGCAGCCCCCTCACCCTTAACTTCAAAAAAGGATCCCTGGTGGTCTAGGGGCATTGCTGGATGTGGATTGAGAGATCAGTGCCCAGCAATACTTAAAGGAAGGTGTCATTGGAAAAGGGAGAGTCTCCCCTTTCCAACGACACCACCCTCGATCAAAACAACATAGAAATGACAGATATCGCAGGATGAAGCTAGCTTCAATTTCACCGCAAAATGTACATTCAGTGTCACGTCAGCGCGCATTAAGATTCAGTTTACCGCCAGAGTGCTGAATGAAGGATACATATGTAGACTCTGGGTATGATTTACAAAAGTGTACTTCAGGCCCTCTCTCTTTAACTTTAAATGACTTAACATATTGCAGCACTGTATTTGGTGCTGGTAAGACTGCCAAAATAGTCAAAAAGGAGTGTATGCCAGTGTGTAACAATCCAACACTAACCTATCTCTTGCAGCAATTAACGAGGCAAATGGGAAGTCCCCTGAAGCCCCTAACACCTCCCCTCCCCTTCAAAAGGAAAGAGGGGGCTGTGCGAGGGATCCCAGGGAAACCCTCCTGGGGAATAAAACCCTTCTGGAATGGATGTGGAGCCGGATGGATCAAGTTGTCCTCTGGATGCAGCTTCTCAAGATGAAAGGACTCACAGGTTCTTGCCACGGAATCCCGACAAAGTCTGTATTCTGAATAAACAAACAGGGAATGAGCAAAGGAACAGAAATACTAAGGGAATCAAATGTAGATGGTTCGGAATGTACCTAGCGTGTCGGAAAGGGGAGCCTAACAAATCTTCTTGAAGGATTGTGGACAAGGGGTGTAGATGGCTGGACAGAAACGCAAGGCTGCGGGGAAGAACAGGAGGAAAAGGGTAAGTACAGGAAAGGATTTGGGTAAACATGCACCCTAGCTGCGAACTCACGTAGTGTCTGGAGAGAGAAGCGACGCACAGAGCTTCGGATCTGCTGTGCCCTATCCAGAATCCCTGGAACAACATGATGACATCAGAGGATGTCTGACATTCAAATGCGAAAACACTGCACCACCGCATCTCAGGGGATGAGGAGCCATGTTGGAAGAAGGGAAAATAGAAAGCGCTCGCAACCTCCAGCGTTGCCAAAGAGAACGGTGGCGCCAGCAAGCCGTGACAGTATGCCCCCTCCTGAGGGCAACATCCCCCGGCCTGAACGGGTGACACATGTGAAAACGGCAAACAAGCAAGGGGGCGTGGACGGCAGAGGCCGGTTACCACGAACGATCAGCCACCGAGTAACCCTTCCAATGGATCAAATACTGCAGCCGACCGTGATGATATTGGGAATCACAAACACCAGAGACTTCGAACTCGGGACCATCCATAGTAGACACTGGAGGAGGGCAGGCCATTGAAGAACGCCCAAAACGATCTGACACATGAAGCTTGAGTTGAGAAACATGAAACACCAAGTCAGCGAGCGATGCAGATCCGCATTGCGTTTAGAACGCTCTTGAGCTTCCATCAATGCGGTCCTGGCCAAAAGATGTCCCTGTTGAATGTCGCCCATCAGGGAGTCAACATCTGGAAAGGCTGAAGACTTGAGAAGTGAGGATGGATAGCAGGAGGGATCATACCCATAAGTACAATGAAATGGACTTGTCTTAATAGATGCATGGGGAGTGTTATTATAGGCAAACTCTGCCAAAGGTAACAGATCCTTCCAATTGTCCTGTGCATCAGACACGAAACAGCGCAGGTAAGTTTCCAGAGTTTGATTTAAACGTTCGGTCTGCCTGTTTTTTTGAGGATGGTATCCCGAACTCAAGGCCGTTTTAATGCCTAAAGCGGAGCAGACCTGTTGCCAATATCGGGAGAGATATTGGGAACCCCGATCTGACACTATGCTGTCCGGAAGGCCGTGCTGGGAGAATATGGAATCTATAAAATGTCTTGCCATCTGTGGAGCTGTCGGTACTGAGGGTAATGCAAGGAAATGAGCCAATTTGGTGAAATAATCGACTGTTACCATAATGGTGGTATGATCTTTGGACACAGGTAAGTCAACAATAAAATCTCTGGAGATCAGTTGCCAAGGTCTGGTAGATATTTGGACTAGTGCCAATTTTCCCAATGGATTTCTGCAAGGAACTTTGGTTCGAAGACAGACCACGCAGGAGGAGACATAGTCAGTCACATCCTTTCTTAGGGTTTCCCACCATAAGTGTCTCAGAATTAGCTCCTGAGTGCTAGCTATACCGTGTTGTCCGGCCACGACAGAATCATGGCACATGTGCATTACTTCAGTACGGAGTTGGAGTGAGGGGATGTACACACGATGATCTGTGTAGAAACATCCATCTTCGAAACATAGACCCAATTTATCCACCTGAAGTCTAATGGAGTCCATTAAGATGTGAGTTTGGGCTGCTACACAGTGAAGGAAGTCCTGAACTACTGCCATAAATGTTGCACAAGGAACCAATCTTTCGGTCTGAAAACCGGGCTTGCAAGTGGGATCTCTTCGTGATAAAGTGTCAGCTTGTAGATTAGTTTTACCTGGAATAATAGTGAAAGTAATGTTGTAGGGAGAGAAAAATGTGCCCATCTTGCTTGCCGGCTGTTGCGTGTTTCGGCGTATTGCAAACTCTTGAGGTTCTGATGATCTGTGCATACCTCGATGGGATGTTGGGAACCCAAAAGGAGATGCCTCCATTCTTGAAACGTTCGTTTTATAACCAATAGTTCTTTCTCTAACACAGTGTAGTTGATTTCTGAGGGAGAAAAGGTTTTGGAAAGATAGGCCACAGGGTGCTCTGGTACCTGTGCAAGAGCTTGTTTAAGCACGGCTTCCAAGGCAAAGTGAGAGGCATCAGTTTCGACTATAAAGGGCAGACTCTGATCTGGGGTCTGCAAGAGTGGAGCCAAAGTAAAAAGGGCTTTCAAAGTATCAAAGGCTGATTGGGCGTCATCTGTCCATTCAAAGGTTTTTCCCTTCTTGAGTAATCTTGTCAGTGGCAGAACTATAGAGGAAAACCCTGCTATAAATTTCCTATAAAAGTTTGAAAACCCCAGAAAACTTTGAAGCTCTTTGATGGAACGAGGAGGGGACCATTCCAGAATAGCTGTGACCTTGCGTGGATCCATGGGAATTCCAGTAGAGGACAGGACAAACCCCAAGTACGTAACAGTAGACTGATGGAATTTGCACTTCTCTGGCTTACAGTAAAAGTGGTTACTCTGTAATCAGTGTAATACCTGACACACATGTTGGTGATGTTCTTTAGGATCTTTAGAATATACCAAGATGTCGTCAAGATAGACCACTATCGTATGAAAAAGGAGCTCTGAAAAGATATGGTCAATGAACTTGTGAAAAACTGCGGGAGCATTTGAGAGACCGAAGGGCATAACCCGGTATTTTTGAAATGTCCAAATGGGGTACAAAACGCAGTTTTCCACTCATCCCCCTCTTTGATTCTGATGAGGTGATAAGCACCTCTGAGGTCCAGTTTTGTGTATATTGTTGCCCCCGTTAACTGCCTCCAGGATATCTGGGATTAGTGGCATTGGATAGCGATCGGGAATGGTGATTTTGTTAAGACCCCAATAATCAATGCAGGACTGTAATTGGTCTGTGTCCTTCTTTGCTATGAAAAATAATGACGCTCCTGCGGTGGAGGTTGATTCAGTAATCAGCCCATTTCTAAAATGGGTATCTAAATACTGTTGTAAGGCTAACTTTTCTTTTTCAGAAAGGATGTACATCTTTCCGAAAGGAATTGGCTGTGAAGACTCACAACGAATGGAACAATCGTCTCTTCGGTGAGGCGGCAGTTCAGAGAACTGAGAAGAGGAGAAAATGTCCTGGAACTCTTTGTACTCTGGAGGTAAAAGACTGATCAAATCCACTATCTTTCGGGAGGTGTCAGGATTCGAAGGAGGAGTGCAGAATACGACTGATATTTCAGCAAGACAGTGTTGAACACAATGTTCTGATCCTAAAAAGATGGAACCGGCTGCCCAATTTATGAAGGGGTTATGTAGTCTTAACCATGGCAAGCCCATGACGACGGGATAGTGAGCGGCTTTTATAATATCGAAAACTGCTTCTTCCCTGTGAGATCCAATGAACATTTTCAAGGCGAGAGTCTGTTCTCGAATGGGTCCCGAAACTAGTGGTGTTCCATCCACTCCTTCTACGGGTATAGCTATTGCTTTGGGAGAGCGAGGAATATTCTGTGATCTCGCCCATAAATCATCTATGAACATACCAGCTGCCCCACAGTCTACCAAGGCTGGTACTGTAACATTAGTCTTATCTGGCAGAGAAAAAGTAACACGCAGGACTACCATGTCCAGCGACAGAGGCAACATTGTAGGAGAGTGGGAACCTGTACCCATTACCCCGACCTTAGTTCCCTTTATGGCTGAGGTCTAGCGTTTCCCGAACGGAATGGCCTTCTGAGAGGATCTACTGGGCATTCGTGAACTGCATGAGCAGAAGAGCCGCAATACATGCATAGCCCCTGATTCCTCCTGCGGGAACGTTCCTCTTGAGTTAGAGGACCCTGTGTAATGCACACCTGCATGGGTTCATCCGGAGTAGAAGTTTTAGGGGAGGATACGAATTCTGGCCCAGAGTGATGACTTCTCCCTTTTTTTCTTTTCAGCGTGTCTTTCTTGCAGCCGATAGTCCAACTGCATGGTTAGAGAGATTAATTCTCCTAATGTGGTTGGCCCCGTGCAAGTTCATCCTTCAAATCATCATTAAGCCTTCTTCTAAACAACGTGATAAGTGCATCATCGGCCCAGGATGTACCTAAGGCCATTTGTTTAAAACGAGTAATGAATTCTAATATACCTAAAGATCCTTGCTTGAAATCTAAAAGTTTCTCTTGGGAGGAAACATTGTACTCCCTTCGTGAAAACATAGCTTTCAGGCTCGCCGTGAAAGCTGGCGCAGAATCTAGTATGCCATTGTTAGAAGTGACAATCGGTGTGGCCCAAGCAAGGGCAGGACCTGTTAGATGGGAAATCATATAACCCACTCTGTCTCTATTCAAGGGAAAAAAGGACATTTTAAATGCAAATTGCACTGTACATGCATCCAATAATTCCCTTAAGGAGTGAGGGTTTCTATCGTATTTCCCACCTGGTAATGGACTAGGAGGAATCTCAGAGCTTGTCAGGGACTTTATTAACATTTGTTGTTTAAGAATTGCATTTTCATGCTTCAAGGCTTGTACCTCATGGGACAATCCTTGTACTGCTGTCATCAATTGCTGCACTTGATCTAACGCTGCCTGCAACATAGTCATGTTGCAATTCCCTCTCATAGGCGTTGCTTGCTGTAACAATTCAACACTAACCTGTCGCGTGCAGCAATTAATGAGGCAAATTGTGAGTCCCCTGAAGCCCCTAACACCTCCCCTCCCCTTCAAAAGGAAAGAAGGGGTTGTGCGAGGGATCCCAGGGAAACCCTCCTGGGGAATAAAACCCTGCTGGAGTGGATGTGGAGCCGGATGGATCAAGTCGTCCTCTGGATGCAGCTCCCAAGATGAAAGGACTCACGGTTCTTGCCACGGAATCCCAAAAAGTCTGGATTCTGAATAAACAAACAGGGTATGAGCAAAGGAACAGAAATACTAAGGGAATCAAATGTAGATGGTTCGGAATGTACCTAGCGTGTCGGGAAGGGGAGCCTTACAAAGCTTCTTGAAAGATCGTGGACAACGGATGTAGATGGCTGGACAGAAACGCAAGGCTGCGGGGAAGAACAGGAGGAAAAGGGTAAGTACAGGAAAGGATTTGGGTAAACATGACCCTAGCTGCAAACTCACGTAGCGTCTGGAGAGAGAAGCGACGCACAGAGCTTCGGATCTGCTGTGCCATATCCGGAATCCCTGGAACAACGTGATGACATCAGAGTATGTCTGACATTCAAATGCGAAAACACTGCACCACGTCTCAGGAGATGAGGAGCCATGTTGGAAGAATGGAAAATAGAAAGCGCTCACAACCTCCAGCGTTGCCAAAGAGAACGGCGGCGCCAGTGAGCCGTGACACAGTGCCAGATGTAACACAGTTTTATTCAGGGCCCCAGATGCAGCTGAGACAGCAAATTCAAACAGATCGCGTAAACAGAATTGCGTGAAAAGGCGCTGTCAAAGAAACACCCTTAAATTTAGAATGTATATACAATGCAAAGTAATTAATATTTGTGATCGTGCAACATGAAAAAATCTCCCCACACGAAGCTGATTGGTGTTCGCACTTTGAACCCTTAAAGAAAAGCATACATTTTGTTCAATAATTGGGTAATCAAATCTCACAGATCATGGACAAAGGCAAACCTGCCTTGCTCCTCCTTCTCGGTCTATCAGCTGCTTTTGACCTGGTAGATCACCAAACACTCACCACCCACCTCACCCATGCAGCCCATTTCTCTAATCAAGCAGCATCCTCGATCACTTCCTTCCTTGAAGGAAGAGCCATGAAGGTCTACTCAAACACAGCTAACGCAGATCCTACCACTGTAATCTGCAGTGTCCCCCAAGAATCTTGTACAGCCCCCACCCTCAATAACCTCTTCACAAAACCCCTCTTCGACCTACTTGACTCCATGGGTATTGCATATACAAACTATGCAGACGACACTCAAGTACTTTTACCCCTATCTGGACTCTATCACCAAGATGCCACGGCCCTTCACAACATCTATGCCACTATCCAAACCTGGATGGCAATCAATGGCTTCTGTCTTAACGGGGTGAAGATTCTCATCCTGGGCCAGACAAACACATTATTAAAACGAAGCCCCCAATACAACAACTTCAACATAGACAACTCAACCATCTCCGTATCATCCTCTGTCAAGACTCTAGGTGTTCAAATTGATGCAAATCTATCGATGAACAAACAAGTCTGCGCCATAGCCTCTGCATCAGCATTCAGCACCAAACTCATCAATGCCATTAAACCCTACTTATCCACCCTAACCGCTTGGCCATAGCTAGAGCAACTATAGGAACCAAACTCAATTATTGCAACACCCTCCTAGCTGGCACCTCTGCCAAAAACATTCACAGACTGCAAACCACACAAAACAATGCCCTCAGAGCTGCCATGAGCATCCCTAGAAGAGACCATATATCCCGGGCCAGACGTGAAGCCCGGTGGCTCCAGGTCAAAGACCGTATTACTCTGAAAATCCTCACCATCACTCACAGATGCATCAACAAAACCGCTCCAGCATACCTATCTGAAGCAATATCAAGGACCACATCCACACGCCCCACCAGAGCTCAGTACACCAACCAGCTACACATACCACGCATAAAGAGAGCCACAGTGGGAGGTCTAGGCTTCTCCTATATTGCACTGAAACTCTGGAACTCACTCCCTGCCACCTTAGAGCTGAAACTTCCATCTCTGTCTTCCGCAACAACCTCAAGGCTACCCGCCTTAACTAGCAAGTGGAGGACTGCCTCCTCCACATCTGCCATGTATATTGTCAAATAATATGCAACTATATTGCAACCTGTATAAATATTGCTAATGACCATGTAACTAAGTAACTAAGCTTTGTACTGTAACAAGTGCCACAATGTCCTCAGGCTGTTGTGCGCTATATAAATATGAATAAAACAAACAAAGAAACAATCCACTCCCAATTACCACAGCACAAAGTTAAAACATGTGAGATGACCAGCGGAACTTTAATCAACTGCCATGGTCGCCTCATCCTGGTTAACATGAGAGTCGCTTACCACCATGTCACCACCAGAGCCTTGAACCACGGACGCATTGCTCCACAAATGTTACATATCGGGGACACTCAAACCCTTTACCCCGGGAAAATGTAAGACGGGGCAATTTGAAACCACAGCGGTTCTTTTCAGCTCCATTAGAAAATCGTATTTTACAAATGAATTTGAATTATAAAATGGTCATGCATCATAGCTTGTTGGCGGAACCTGTGAGCTCTAATCTATGACCTTGTAAAATAGCAATGACTGTGTACTTCTTTCAGTACTGGCCTGGGATCACAGACTCTGCACTAAGTCAACAGCCAGAGTGGCTTTCCCGCACACAAAAGGCTAACACACGCATTCTACAAAAGCAAGCTTTAAGCATATTTACAGTATCGTCCTAACACTAAGTTTGATTATACTTACCTGGGCCACTATATATATGGGATCTGTTTTATTATGGGTTGTATTTCTGAGATATCAGAAAGAGCCCACTCCACTTTAATAGTGCTACTCTTGCAGCTGATAAGTGTGTTTCTTTATATTGCATTGAACTTGCATCTTTATTACCCAGTTTTGCAATAAATGTTGATACATTTTGAAAACTAATTTGGAGGTACCAAATTGGACATTAGAACAATGCATTGCTGGAGTTTCTTTTTTTGCATCTCAAATGACTATGGAATGAAGAGAGAACATTTAGTAATATGAGAACTATGTCGGCGTGAAGAACATTCTGAAAGTCTATATTTAACATGAACTGCACAAAATGCAGAGCCAGTGCACTTTACAAATTCCAATAAATTAAATAGGAAAAACGTATGCAGTAGATTAGGGTTTAAGTGGTTTACATCTATCCTGGTAAACGAATACATGTAAGAAGTGGGACTTCAGCTCCTGACAACCCCTTTAGGAAGTAGCCATGTGTGGCAACCAGAACAAGTGTGTAAGGGATAAGTAATCTGCACATGAAACGTTCTGCTGCTAAATTCATCAAGGACCTTAATACCTGTTAGAGCTGTGAAATTCCAGTAATAAACTGAGTAGCATGGCAATGTAGTGCTTTGTTGGTGGGAATGTTGAATTATACTGAAATTGTTCCTTTATCAGTAGCCAATGGGGGTGGGAGCTACACAACAAAGCAAGAGCCAAGATAGTCATAAAGGTAAAAAAGGCACAGTTAAGAGATACACCTTCTTCGCCTTTTGTGTTACCCTGGTCTGAGGGAAGGATATACTCTAAAGAGGGGTGTGAATGTGGTTCAGTAGCAACCCAAGCAGCAAAGTATAACTATCCAAAATAAAGGAATGCCCAATCAAGGTCATATAATAATATCTATACTTTAATCAAACAGAACATACACCATAAAAACTAACCAGAAAACACTGTGAAAACCAACCCAAGTAGAAGGAACACAGATTACGTAACGATAGAATTGAGGCTGCACTCTGGGTAATGAGATGGACAGAAAAGGCAATTAAAAGACCTCAATGTTCAGAAAAGATATTTCCTAAGGTTGCAAAAAGTATTAAAATGACCTTGCCAGTCTCAAGGTCTCAAAGATTGACTAGGGGGCAGATTGAGACCAATCAACTTCTGGGGAACCAGTGGTCCAGGGATGAATATCGGTTTCTAAACCATAAATCAGCCCCACACCTCTAGTACACCAGAAAGCATCCGAACAGACTAGAAACACAAGCACATTATAAACCTCCTTGTCCAATTTTGGTAACGTGGACGGAACGGCCGGCTTATCTCTGCAAGGTTGTGGATAACTGGTTAGTTGCAACACAGCAAAAATACAATTATTACAGTCAAGGTTTTGTAAAAATATCTACTTTATTATTATTCAACTGACAGTTCTAGCACACTACAAAATACAACCCATCCTGTAAAAGAATGCAGAAGACAGACAGTTTCAAGAAGGAAAAGGAATTCAATCTGGATACTGACAGAAGGGTAGTCGGTAAAGTAATTAATTGCAATAGTTCAAGGATCCTTGGTTTCAGCACAAAGGGAGCAATGGGTCATAAAATGTCACTAGGGGCCTTCACAGAAGGAACGGCAGACAGAACCAATATGTACCTTGTGCTTCTAAAAGTTCTTGGTGCAAAACAGTGTAGAGTCAGTTTCAGGGTGCTTTGCAGCTCCTGTGACAGAGTTCAAGACGGGAGACAGCCACAGGTATGAGGCAGGAGGCAGTACAGCAAGCGAGGCTGGACGGACGGCTGCAGGCTGGCCTACTCAGCAGCTCAGGGTCAAGAATTGTCTCAGTGCTGGTTGGCTGGTCTGAAGCACTGATCGAGGTGTTTCAGATGGGTTAGCGACTGCGGCGTAACAACAGTCAGGGGTGCAGTCTGTTGCAGCTCAAGGGGCTCTACTGGCTCGAACATGTCCTTTATGGTGGACACTGGTTAATGCTTGTCGATGCACTCCTCCTAGCTTCTCCACTGGGCTTGTGTCATCCTTTAAGGCGGACGGCCCAAAGCTGAGGAGAGTGTTGAAGGCAACAGCCTTGTCCTTTGGTTTGGTTCAGAGACTCTCTGGCAATTCCCAACTTGGAAGTGTGCTTGCAGAGCCTAGCAGGGCACGCTGTGTGCTGGCTGGGTATCAGTTATGGAGCTACTAGATGGTCGATTGGATTCAATATCTCCCTCTGTCCCATGGGAGATGTTTAGGGGAGGGATATTGCTTCCCTCTTTGGAAATCCTGGCCTTCCTTTACTTGCGGAAGTTGTAAGGCAGACTGTACCTTCAACCAGGGTCCAATGCTGAGTTCTTCTTGTTACTCCTTGCAAAGTCTTTAGATGATCTGCCCAAAAGAGAGCAAAACCCTCTTTTAAAGCCAAATGGGCCCCAATAGTTGGTGTAGGCTAATTCTGGGTTCCCACCAACAATCTCCTTTATGCATGAGGTCATAACCGAGTGCTTTGCAACAGAAACGGTAAAGGGGTGAACACATGTAATACTAAGTCCCACACATCTTCCTGTCTGTTGTGGTCTCTTTGGTTAATGGAGCTCTCTGTGGTACCTGATTAAAGAGGCAGGTCTCCCATTAAGCTGTGACGAGACCAGACTGGTGGTCTCCGCCAACCCACATACACCTACCTTGTGAATGCGGGGGATGACTACTGTAAATACATAGTCCCAGACATGACAAGTCACTGCCCTTGATACTGAGAGGCAGGAGCTGGCTTCAGCTTGACACAGTGCATATGAAAGGTTGATGGGGTTTCCTGTCTCCTTTGTTAACCTCTAGCATGTGGGCCTGTTTGAAGTATACTCAATTAGTATGTTAATTATGTTAATTGCTGCTACCATCTGCAGAGGGTATACAAATGGGCAGGGTGGATCAATGGAACCTTTGATAATTAATTAGACTGGCAAAGGCAGGAGTAAGGTTGTGTCCCTCTCCCTTCTGAGATGCATCATGTACTCTACCTGTAAGACCCCAACTAAATATGACAGGGAGGACTGTGCCTGTAGGTTATGTACACACAGAGTACACAAGTCTATGTTGTGCGGATTAGCCCCAACACATTTTATAGAGGTTGATCTACCATCATTCAATTTCATGTAAAATTTCAAATAAACGCCTAGGCGAGCGCACACCCACCATGCGGATGATCGAATTTCTCACACTGATATCATACAGAAATACCTTTGAAAATATCTTGGTAGTTCAGCAGCTTTGAAACAGGGTTATCTTTGTTGTTGACAGGTTATTTGCAGTTTGAGGATGTGGCAGTCGAGATGGTGCAGTGGCAAGCTGGTTACAAAAGGAAGGTAGCTGGGCTCTCAAAGTGTCTATTCGAGCTGTGTGTATCAGGCAGTCACCAGGTTTGGTGGGTGGTCACACTTTAATACCAGTGAGTTGGTACCAGGATGTGCAGGCAAGTGAATTTGATAGGTTATGATAGGTTATTCATAATGAGCTTAATACCGAGAGGTTTCTAAGCACAGACTCTGGGATCGAACCTGTGTTGCTCTGTGTTGTCTTCCAAGGCGAGCATGTTGCCCCTGAGCTATCCTCCCGATGCAGAGGTTAAGAGGTCAATGTTCAGGGGTCACCCGGGCCAGGTCAATCAACTTACAGGAGTGGCGATGAAGAGCTGGTGCTTCAGTCAATGACTCAAGCAATGCAAGACAGCAGTAATTCATTGGTTTGAGTTGAGGCAATTACATGCTTAAACTGGCACGGTGTGGCAGCGAACAGAGTTGAATAGCAAACGGTGGATCATACAGCAGCTTCTAAGAGTCCTGGCAGAACGCTCACCTTCAAACCTGCTTGAATCAAGGCTCACAGCGGGTTGGCATCAAAAACACAGGGATCTTGGCTGTTCAAGCTTCCAGGAGCTGCAAGCCTCACTCCAGGGTCTGAAGGGCCAAGCTTAGTCCTTTTCTCAGGCTCCCAAACATCATGGGGAGGGTGGCACACAACATATGGGGGCGTGCAACATGCTGAGTTCCTTGGCAACAGGGTGACTGTCATTGATGCAGGTCTTGGTCCAGCAGCAGCATTCTGCCCTATTGTCCCAAGATGGTTTGGCAAAAGGCCTCATCTCTGCCTTGGAACACCTGAATCCACCTCACAACTGGACTTTTGAAAGTACTGCTCTCTGATCAGGGTCCAGCAAAATCGTCTCCCAGGGTTGGATTCCAGAGGTTATTCAAAGAAGTGATGGGAACAGTTCTTTTAAAGGTAAAAGTCCACTGGTGATTGGAACTAAAGCTTGCCTGCCTTATTGGTCTGATCCCTGTTCTTGAAAAAAGTAGACCTTGCCCTTCTGACATCACACCCAATGTTCTGTGCTCTAGATGAAGTGCAGGAGACATGAAAGAGAGAAAGAAGCAGAGAGAAACAAGATGGCCGAATCTCCCACACTTGTACAGATATCTCCTTGGCTACTCTAATCCCTCCCGCTACCCTGCTTAATAGACTCTAAAGCGTTTAGAAATGCAGCACCGTTGTGTGAGCCCCAGCCCTTTGTGAATGGGTGTGCCCTTTGATTCCTGTTTCCAGGCCAGCTTGCTGGGGAGTGGCTGTTCCTGGTGAAAGTGTGTTCCCAACCTTTGCAATGGAAAAAAGAGAGGCAATTCCCCAAAGCTACTGTCCTGCCAGTGGGTGACGGAGAGCTTTTCTGGAACAAATACACATAAACCTACCACAGCTGAACTGGGCCCACAGGGCTGATACATGTATGATATTAAGTTAATGTGGTGGGACAACTATGATAAATGCTTGACTCCATATCCTAGCTCAGATGTGACTTATATTTACAATTTCACATGCCACCAGAAAATAATCCTCACAGTTATGCAGTTTTTGGAACAGTGGTGCATATCTTAAATGCAACCCCGTCTGCTGTAAATAATTGGCTGTCACTGCAGCTGTCAAGAAGGTACCTGTGACCTGAACCTACTCTGTTCCACTGTTCGGCAGGCGCTGCAACCAGGTTACTGAAACAGCAGTGCCCAGGTGTACACTATGTTTTCTGCATCGAGTTTTATGAAAGGGAAATCTGATCAGCAGATTTACCTTCCTGGAATGGAATTACTTGCATCATTTTATTTTCTAATAAAAACTTTAAAATAGCCAAGGGTCCCACACCCTTGCCAGATGGATATTCCTCACAGTTTGATGTTCACAGAACTTGCTTGAAGAATTTTGCATGTCTGTCCTGGATGCAATGCCTTCCTCTAATATTTCTCTGGATTTAACACAAAACATGATATCAAAGAGTAATTCTTCTTAACACTAGCAGCTCTATTTTTGGTGTTACAAAATAGTGTGCACTCCAATTGAAGGTGTGTATGCCAGGTAACGCCAGCTGTGGTAGGTGCCTGATTCAACCTTTCTTGTTTTTTATTGCACACACTGAATTTAGTCATTTTTTGGTGAAAGAGATTTGCACAGTGTCACTCAATTTGGTCAAGTGAAGAAGTTGGGATGTATGTTCCTGTGTCATGTCTTTATAGTATCCAATTACCCAGTAAACCATGTCTGCACTCATATCATCCTTAGTTCCATACCAACATACTAAGATGTTTGCATTAGTTTCTTTCTTGAGCAGAACCGATTGTTTTCTTTATTTAACAAAGAGGATTTGCAAATAATCAAGCCACTTCCCAAATCAAGCTGAAAATAAAAAGGACATCCTTATCAAAATGTGTTGGGTATAAAATGCATGATTGTTTTCAATATATAGCTTTCTAACATAATGTGACAATTGTGAAGCATAGTAAATAACAGATCTTAATGTCATCCAAATTATTGGTAGTTAATATATCAACATTGGAAAGTGGAAAGTTTGGGTCGGTCTTACTGAGATTCACCTATTTGACGAACTGCAGTCTGAAAGCACAGTTATTGTTGCTAATCACTTAACACGCTGAACTATCTGGATCTCTTTCCCTATATGCATACAAGGAAGGCAATATAAAAATGTACAAAAGTACATATAGATACGTGTTTTGAATAGCTTCCAATGAAATGACGCACACGTGAGTTATGCACACACATTGAAAGTGTACATATGAATATAGATACCTAAACATTCATATTTTGCTAGATGCCTTGGCAAGTGTTATGTTATGTCAGGTAATATTTTTATAGCACCTACTGCCAATCGTATGGCCTCGAAGCGCTCTGCGGGATGAACGCCCTTTGAAAGACCTTAATCTATGTTGAACTGTAAAGAACTGTCTGTGTTCATTTAAAGCCAAATCAAAGATACGCAGAGAGTGGGTAGATCTCTAACAGTAACCCATATTTCAGAGGTGAGAGGACGATTGCTGTGTCAGAGTGCCATAGTGTCAAAAACTATATGAACAGCTGGACCAAAGGTTTTCGTGTGACTCAGCTGTATTCTGTGGGTTGTAGTGTACAGGGATTGAGGGTGATGTAGGTCTAGAGCAAGGTATAAGCCAAGTAACGGATATCTCAAAGACAAGGAGTGTGTGGCTATGTGAAGAGCTGGACCGCATTGTTCATGTTACTCAGCTGTATTGTATGGTACACAGCACACAAGGCTAGGCTGAAGCAGGTCTGAATCATAGTCGTTTTAGACATGTGGTGCATATTGTAGAGGCATGGGTAGGAGTGCTATGTTGCATTTAACTGATTCCCTTTGTGCCTCCGATTCCCCACATGGGAGGCAGGGTGGGGGTAAGAAATTGAGATGGGTGTGAGAGCCGGACCAAAAGTGTGAGGGTGAAGAGAGGAAGCATCAGGTTTTGAGTGCCTTCCTGAAGGCATGGTGGTCCTCTATGCTGCAATTGGTTGACAGGAGGGGGTTCCAGATGGTGGGTGTTTGTACTGAGAAGGAGGAGCCCCGTACAGGTTGATTTGATCACTGAAATGACATGTAAGTGCTGAGGATAATCTAAGGTTTCTGTTAGGCCCGTAGCGGGTACATTTATGCTGCAGGTATTCCAGTACTTTGTTGAAAAAGGTGTTATGTCTAATGCACATTGACTTGACTTGAGGATCGCCACCCAATCAGAAGCCATTGAAGGACACAAAGGGTTGGAGAAATGTGTTCTCTAGGGCCTAACGCTTGGAGGAGCCTTGCACCATTGTTTTGTACTCAGAGTTTTGTCAGCTGCAATGTGTGGCACCCTAAGGCTGGGAGGATAGCTCATGGGCAATGCTATTGTCATGGAAACAAGACAACACAGTGCAACAGAAGTTTGAATCCCGATCCCACGTTTAGAGACTGGTCTCCGATATTAAGCGTGTAATAAGAGGTTAATCAATAAGTTGGCTGTTAGCATAGTCTAGACGGGAAAGTATGTTAGGAACAATCATGGTGACTCTGGGTGGGAAGCTCAGGAAAGGAAAAAGGTGACAAAGGATGCGTATGTGTATGTAACCACATTTTACCATGGAATCTATATGACGGGACAAGGTCAGGTCCACGTCCATAATGCATCCGGGATTGTGTAAAGTGTTGCATGTGGTGGGAAGTGGGTCTAGGGAGAGAGGCCAACGGGTGGGTTGAGAGACGAGGGGTGTCTTCCCACATAGCATGATTTTGGTTTTGCCTTGATTTAGTAGAAGGTGATTGGCCATCATCCAGGTTTCAATCCCTGTGAGCAGGTTGCAATATGAGGGTGATTGTGGCTGTGAAAAATATGTACATTTCTTTTGGCAATGTACCAAGCTTGCACTTCTGCAGGAATTGCTTGAGGTGTTGGTTACCACTTCACAAGCTGCCAAACATTTAAAAAGGACAATGTGAATGCACATATTTGGAGCTGCAAAACTAAAGCATTTTATTTCAGGTAAACGTTATTTTTATCAATGAGCAATAAAGCACTTTCTTTACATCTATAGGCTTTTAGAGTATGATGGTTTTTCCTTGGGAATTACTGCCTAAGTAAATTACTGTTGCTGTTACCGCATGGGCTAAGCATTTGGTAAGAGGAAGCCTCTGCAACATTAATGTGTGCAGCCCCTTCAAGTGTTTCCCATTTTTCAGTCAGATTGGACTCCTTGAGAATTATTTATTACTGTATGTGGAAATAACTGAATTTGGTAGGGGTATTTTGTGGAGGAAATTCCCTCCACAACAAACAGGTCGTGTTTAAGAGCTTCCACTTGAAACTCAAAATTTGTCAGTGCGGTTTAAGTGGCAGTAAACCCATAACCAACACATTTTTCTTCTACACCACCAGAGTCGAAATAAGGCCTAACTTGTGAGGTTCACAGAGGCAGTGACATGGATATCAAGGGGATTAACAGGGGTAGCAGCTGTTACCCCTAACTACCCTTAAATGATGCCCAGACCAATTTGAAGATGTGCATTTTGTACTCTCCAAAACGTACTGAGCGCCTTTTTGGGTGTCCCTGTGTATAGTGTCATGCAGTCAGCATGTGTATGAGGTTGCTGATGGTACTCTTGGTCAGAGGTGAATTGCTTAGTGCTTCGGTGTGGTGGGACAAAGACTATATGCAAATGGATAGTTCTCTGTGAAGGGTACAATGAGCTAGAGCGTGGTTGTAGACCCTCCTGAGTGGAACAAATTCCATAGAACAGGGTATTTGACCCTTGTTTGATCTCGGTAGACGGCTCCAACACTCCTTTGTCACTTCTGAATGACCACTGCTAATACAAACATGACATTTGAGCAGGATTCAGTTAGAAAAAGGGGTAATCCAAAGCAACCAGTAGAGAAAATACCAGTAATGTATTGTACAAGGAAAAAGAATCTGAAGGAAAGTACTTTCCATGAAATATTAACACATTGACATATGAAGGTTCATACTAATGGTCAGATATATTCTCAAAGTCTATGTTACTAAGGTTAAAACAAATGCAATTAGTCTTTTATGACAGACCTTTCTTACTAGTAAAGGCATGAAGGCATTTTCTATAGCAGAAAGACTTTTTGAAGAAATACTCCTGCCACAATATGGTTCTACCGAATCATCCTCACTTTTATGTCCTCCACCAATAGGTGTCATTCCTCTGGTACATCCTGGGAACCGAAGGTCCACTTTTGGTGGAAAATCTGTTATTAGTAACTGGCGGGGTGTGGTTTCAGCCTCCAAGTCAATGATGAGGGTCAGAACAGGGGCTTTACCGTATGGTAAATCCCCCACTCTGATCCTCGTTGGAGCTGGATGCCACCATCTTCCCCCTCCAAATAATCAGGTAAGTGTTCCCCTGCATCTCACATCCCCAACCCCCGCCCCTTTTCCACATATTTAGCTACCCTTTTGAGCCTTCACCACTTACCTGGCACTGCTGTCCCTCGCCAGTGACAGGAACACTGGTGTTCCCAGCGTGTCCCAGACACACGACTGGATGCAATGGAAAGGGAGAAGGGACTATGTGTAGTTCCCTTCTATCCGATCCATGGGAGACATATTATTTTGTATTTATTTTTTAAGTTGAGAAACAGTAAACATGTTGTTTCTCAACATAAAAAAAACAAAACGCTATTAGTACCCCTTTGCAACGTGCCAGGGTACTAATAGCAATGTTACCATTGCAGGGGGGCATTACCGGGGCAAGTAATGTTCCAGGCTATTGTTAAATCCCTTGCTTCACTCAAGCTTCTAACTGGAATGGGGCATTACCTGCCCCGGTAATGGCCCCCGCTGATCAGATAATATTGGTTAAATAAGTGTATCTTTGGCAAAAAAATCAGGAAGTCAGACCTGACTTAGAGTTTCATCGATTGATTCTAAGATAGTAACATATTCAAAGATGAGCAACACGGTATAAGAAGGACAGATGATACCTCCCTGCACTCTTAATAGAAACATGTTTGTCAGATATAATTTTCAGGGACAAACGTGGATTCTATGGTATTGCACAACGTCTTCCTATTTACGCACAAATTATTGGTCTGAAGCATTCGTGACAGATTTTCAATAAAATATATTAAAAGTGAAGGAATTCAACCCACCGGAAAATTTGAAAATACCTTCAATAGGCATAGATCTAGCCCTTGCAATCTCATCATCCACTTCACTATGATCCTTGACACGCCATTCGTTCCCTTTCGATTAAATAGTCCTACTAATGGATTGTAATCCATCCTTATGGTGGATGATTATTCATACAAATATGCTTTAAGATTGGTAACTGCTCACACACAGGCCAATGCCTCCTTCTCCATAACATCATTCAGCATTCTTGAAGAAAACAGGATTGTGTGTCTTCAATGCCAACTTCTTCCTGCACCAACACTGCTCCTAACTCACATTTGTTGGCATCAGTATATGCAATGGTGTACAGATCACCTCTGTAGCCTTTAGGCCCTGGAGCAATTATTATGTTTACTTTTAGTTCAATAAACTCCTGTTCACACTCTCCTGACCCATTGATCTGTACTCTCTTTCTCGAGAGTTTGCTCAGATTCTTTGTCTTATCGGACTACCCTTTAATGCATTCGAAATAATATTCTATTAACCCCAAATATGATGCAACTACCATCTTATTTTTTGGTACGCACATTTTTGATATGGCCTTAATAATATTTAGTTTTGGCCTTACTTCATCCATTGATAAATTGAAGCCAAGATGGTTAACATCTGTTTGGAAACTTTCATTTCTATAGGGTCAAAGTGAATCCTGTCTTTCCTAATCTTTCCAAGACTTCCTTGATTCAGCAAGCATGTACAGACTCATCTCTATCCCATATGAGTATATCATCCTGATAAAAGGTCACTCCTTTCAACCCTTCCAAAACCCTGTACATGATTTTCTGAAATACACTCACTGCTGACACTACTCCAAATGGCATTCTGACACATTTAACATTTAAGCATACCTACATGTGTTATGAATTAGGTCGAGTCAGCAGATTATGGGCACATCATAATCTGATGGTAAGCAGATCTAAGATCTAGCAATGAGAATAGTCTTGCTCCTGAAATATCATTTATCAATTTGTCTATTTTTGGGAGTGGATATCTCTCATATATTATGTTGCAATTTTACTCTCTCGGCTGCGTTGGCTGTATGTGAGCAGACACTCTGGCACTAGGTAAACCTGGGCACAGTTGGTTAAAAAACTGAGATGAAGAAGAGGGATTGGGAGGCAGGCAGTTGTAAAGAAACCACAACTCCCATCACACACTGCATTACACTTGTCACAGTGTTTACCTGAGGATTTCCGACGCAAACATTGTTCCACCACCAGATATCATCTGAAGGAAGAAGCAAAAAGAATGTTGCTAATTCTGGTTCTCTCTCTACGCTCGTGGTCGGTTAGTATCTAGACAGGACTGCTCCTATGCTCTGAAAGCCCTCTGAAAAAGTGACACTCAAACCTCCACATGTAGCAGCACTGATTACAATGCAGCACTCAGCCTTCCCAACCCTCCACTCACCAGAAGCCCTGATTACAATGCAGCACAGATACAAATATAGATAATGCTGGTCTCTGAAAAAAACATTTCTACAGACTGGAGCTACGCATTAGAAGCTTCATTGATAATACTGCACTCGGTATTCGGTTCACTTACCTTAATCTATGGAGTCCTACATCCCTCTTTCGACGTCGGGACGCTGTAGAGAGAAGAAATAAGTCAGACATTTGCATCACAGCAGAGGTCAATGTACATAAAACATTAAGAAGAGACGTGCATCCCTTCGTAGTTCATAGTAGCAGGACTACATATGGTTCAGTCAGTGCTGCTCAAATGATTGAAGAAGCTGCAGCCATCTCCAGCAGACCTCAGGCAGAACGCACAGTATCCCTGAACACACGTCCTGGGGACAAAGAGGAGCTAGGCAAGGGACTTTTTACATTCCATCCCCATTCCCTTCATTGGGCCCCCAGGTTTGTGTATAATTCCAGCCTTGGGTAACCTGGTGGAAGAAGTGGTGGCCCCACGGCATTCCCGTGCAAGTTCACATGGTAAGAGTGTTACAGTTACTACTACTATGGAACGGACCCATTCTGACATGTCTGTGGACGCAATTATTTGTTCCTTATGCATTCTTTTTAACTCGTCTTTTTTCTTTAATGGGTAAAGGGACAGTCATCACCTTGGTGATTGACCGTATTGCTCTGCTTTTCAATTTAATTTCATGCACAAACCTTTCTAAATACCCAATCTTATCTTGAAATACTTGTGGTAGCCATTTTCCTATTTCTTCCTTCTTCAAATCATTGACGATATTAACACTTTGCTCACTGTATATCTGATGTTCACCATTACTGTCTAATTTGATCCCTAACTCAGCCTGACACCCCCATGACAACACATTTCTAACAAAATGTGTAACAACCACTCTGGCAGTTGTGCTTTTGTTTAGAAACTCCACTTGTGTCACTAACTCCCCAATTATCTCAGCAGGTTTTTCTCCATAAGCATTTTTCTCCATAAGTAAACCAGGCTTGTCCTCACCCGCAAAGGGGCAGTCCAGCCCTAACTGCTATGTCGCATCCCTTCTGCACGAAACCATAAGCATCCCCAAAAATGTTTGAGAGTAGTATGCATATCTGCCAACAGTCTGATGGAAGCCGCATTTTTAACAGCAGGGCCCTGCCTCTAACACAGTGCAGCCCTTATCCAAATTACATAACTGTGTGCCTAGCTGGCCTGGTGGCAGATTAATAAATACAAATAGATCCTGTCTTGTTAGGGCATGGTGGCCTCTGGGACTCTACAATCATACTGGCCTAAACCCATTGGTGTATTTTTTTTTATTGTCAGCCTGATTGATAATGTTATGTTATGGTATTTGATATATCTACAACACCTAATGCCATTTGTGTGCTTTAGAAGCGCTGTGAAGGATGGAAACCCTTCAGAAGTTGAAAATCAGTAAATAAAAAAAATTGTTAATAATAGGAGCAATACAATCATGCAAACAGTAAGCATTCAGTGATTAGCAGAGATGACTAGGTCAAAACAGTTTGAAACATGCAGCGCATATTCCTCAGGTGCAGGATAGACTGCTATGTCAGTAACTATTTGAAAGCTGGACCAAATATTTTCGTGGGACTCAGCTGTATTCTATGGGTTTCAGTGCAGGAGAGTGTATGGTATCATAAATAGTCTAAAAATCCCTAGGACAACTGCCTATAGTTGATGATTCTGCTATACTTTACATGCAGAACACATTCATAATGACTAGCATGCGGTCACATGCAAATTGCTTGCACAATTGTCAGATAAAACAAAGATACATGTTGTTGTGATAATACATAGATACCTACAGAGAATAATACTGACCTTGTCCTCTGTACCATCAAAAGTCTCCAGGACCCCCAGTAGTCTACCGAAAGACCACTCTCTCCCTTGCCTTCCCCTTGACCCACCCACCTGAGTCCCCGGAATGTCTATTTTTCTGCCAGGGGGAGTCCTGAGTGCCGGATCTTTGGAAAGTGGGAATTCCAACGAATTGGACTGCACTACTCCTTGCAACACCAGATCCACTGAGGACTCATTTACCATGCCAGAGTGTTTGCATCCAGCGGCCTGGGACTGAGTTTCACCAAAAACAGACCATTCAGCATTAGCCCAAGCAAACCATTTTTTCTTCCTGAGAGAGAGGTTCAACTTCCTGAATAACAGGATCTGCACCCAGAGGCGATTCATGCTTCAAAGGACAGGCTCTGGCATCAAGGGGGACCCCACAACAGGGTGATGATTAGAAGAAGATTCTTTGAAGTAGGCAGAGGGCAAATAAGGCAGAGTTACAGTAGCTTAGGAGATTAGTTGCCGCCCAGAGACGAGTCCCACCACCCTGTAATCTTCAAGGGCTCCCAAATTTTCTTTTCCCACTTCCTACTTCAGCAGACAAAGCACACTGGAGCTGACATCACCAGAAAAAGAAAAATACACGGGCCACCTCAGCCAGGACTGCACCCCTGGAGAAGGCTTGAGATGGACCAATCTGCTGTGACAGATTTTCTATTACTCGCACTGGGTTATCATATGCAAGATATACCAGTGATCAAAGTGCTGATTATAAAATATAAAGCAACGAAGATGCAGTAATAAAGTGGGGCAACAGGAACGTAGGTGTCTAAAATGCAGATTTTAAAATAAGCAATAATCAAGCAGGAGTTATACATTTAGGGCGCATGGCCTTAAGTAGCCATTATGCAGGTTATTGTAGTTATTGTGCAGCTTATTTAACACCCGCCTGGTCATACGTCTCCTCTCACTCTTAGTAATAAGTGAAACATTACGAAGTGAGCAAAAGTGAGAGGCAGTTGGCGGTGTTATTGTGCTGATATTGACATTAAGTCTACCTTCTGCTGTGGTGGAAGAAGAACAGGCATCAAAACACCCTGCAACGTATTCTTGAAACGTACGTATCACTGCAAGTCTGAATAAGGAGCCTGCACCTTTAACAGCATCACTATCCAAGGGACGCTGTGTGGGCGGATGAGTTCCACGCCCCTGGACTGCTTAAAATCACTTCCGTTCCTCAAAGCGGATGCAAAGTGACGAAAAGTGAGAGGCAGTTGGCAGTCAGCAGGTAGTACCGGTGCCTACGCTATTTTCTTATACAGCCTGGACCCGTCCCCACCAGCAAGTAACTTAAGGCATTCTTTCTGGCGCGTGTCAGGACAGGACAGGACTAAACTGTAAGTAAGTTTACCATTCTTACACACTTCATCATTGACATTACATCTATGGAGTGTGTGTTTCAATCCAATGCCGCAATAGAAAGTGGGGATTGACATTATTGTGTAGACCTAACTATAAGGGGGTAGCACGGGAGACTGCGGGGGGCACTCCCCTTTGATCCCGGGGCCTACCAGGAACAATTCCCCTGACTCCACTACATTTCAGGCGGGCAGGACCCTGAAGGCAGTAGTACTGATTTAATGGACTGGTTCTACCAATAAGAGAGAAGTTGGACGCCTTTAGTCACAACTGTCCTGTTTAAGGCAGAAACTGCAACAGTAGCCGGGAAAGCCTCTGTGCCGACTTCAACGACTCATTACATCATGCAGGCTATTCCTCTAGGGGGAACTGGACTTCAACATGCAGCAGAGACAGTAACAGCTCATGGGGAGGTTTTGGCAACAGATGAAATTAAAGCAGGGGAAGATGAATGATTGGAGAAGCAGGAGACTGCAAAAACAGACGACTGCAGACCCCTGGACCAGTTCCCAATTGACATAAGGGTGGAAATTGCCCATGCTACGACATCTCATGAAAATATATTGCAAAAGCAGAACAGCCCATTAGGGGAGGAAGTACATCTATTGAATCAAGCCATAGAGACCTAAATTAATACTCTAACATGTAATGGTCTCACAATCTTCTCTGATGGCAATCTGGTTGGGAGGGGCCAGGTTGAAGCTTGCGATCATCTGGGGTCACGATGCACAGGGAGGAAACCGGGGGATCCCTGGCAGTCCTACCCTCGGCCTCTGTGGCTAGATCACCACCTGTGGGCTACAGGTTTGGCAACTCTAATTCTGTTTCCAGAACGATGACAAAAAAATCAGCTCAATGTGTGGGAAAAACAACGAGGAAGCCACCGTCTCTAACCTCTGAAATGCTGCTATCTAAACAAAGATTTTTCTTTAAGAGGGTGGACAATAAAAATTTACATAAAGTTGCAGAGCCCCTAAGCGACTGTGACCACTCTTAAGGACACTAGTTTAAGGACTATTCAAACAAACAATGTTCCAACAAAGAACCATATTCACAATAATGAGTTAGCTCGGACGCAGGTGGAAACTATGCAAGCGAATGGCAAGGCCAAGACGATGCAGAGTACACCTGCCAACAAGACAATAGTTTCGACTAACATCACCATTGATGATCCGAACTGTGATTTGGATACTCCTCCATCAGATGAGGATCGTTTAACAGAAATAGAATCTGCACAAATTGATGGTCAGTCAGAGAAAAAAAAAAATCTCTGATTGACGCAGCCTTAATAGCAGCTTTAACACTGACTTTGACGCCCTATATGAAGTTACACACATCTTTAAATGAGCAAATACAAGGCCAGTCGACAATATTAGCTATGCTACACTCTAAAATGATATTCCTACAAGGGTTTGTTACAGCAATTCAATCGAATCTAGACAAGAACGCAGAGCAAATTACGTCTATTTTGCACCGCATAATTGACCCCAGTATCCAAGAAAATATAAAAGACGTGCTGACCTGGAGAAAGGGAGAGGGTGAATTAGTTTTCCTACTCTAGTTAACACACCACGAGATATCGAGGGAACAGCTGGCAAAGGGCACGCGGCTAGGGAACAAGATTCAACACAAAACCCTGCTGGAAATCTGCAGGGCATCCTTGCTGCTACGCAGGACTCTGAAAACGATATTGTAGTAGTCAAGGAGTCAACTAATAAAGAGAGGTTAACTTTGGATCCTGAAAAAGAAACTAATGCTGCTATAACAACAGTACAATCAAAAAGAAATGACCATAGATTGCTAGATGAAGTCCGGGCACCGGCCACCACACAGACTAAAAACAAAACAAAATACGAGACATTTCAAAAATTGGTAGCGGCAGGGAAAAAATCTCAATCTCCCCATACAAAAAGAGAGCTGCTCAAAACCGTGCTGGACAAACAAAAAAAAACAGCAAAATAAAGCAATTGTACTACTGGTGAGGCAAGATCAACTGCTATTGGTGAAGAAAATTGGTCCTGGGTGGCAGGTGCTCTGGTAGGGAATAACGTTTGCGCATAGCATCCAAAACAAAATGAGGACATCAACTTCGAAGGTCAAAATAACCAAATCTCGGTGGCTTTGTAGAATACACAAGGCTTTGCCCCCTTTTTGAAGCAGGAGATTTAAGTTATGAGCCGTATGATATCATACGCCTAGAGAAAACGTGGCTGAAGGACTCCTAGAAGGATATTCAGTATACAAAGGGAGTGTCTGGGCGTCCGATGGCTGCCCTGCTACTTGCTCTAAAAAATATAACAAGACTCCATGTAATTAAAGAATATTGTCCCTCACCTCTGATATAAGCGGTATTAGCAGCCTCTGAAGAACAGACAAGCCTTTTTATCATGAACTTGCATTGGAACAATGCCTCGCTAGACGTGTTGGGATTTGAAAAAACAGTCTTGAATTTAATCAAGAAAGTAATGGAGACAAGGAACAACCCGGACATATTACTTTTTGGAGACCTAAACATTTATTGTTTTGATGAATGCTTCATCACATATTATTAGAGGGGTAGCCTGGAGGGAAGAACTGGAAAGGAAAAATATTGACATTGTAAATGGTCACATGGATGATGACATTCCTGTGCAAGTGACATGGAGGAGAGGAACTGAGGGTAAAACCATAGCCTATAGACCATAGACTATATATTTGCCTCAGCAAATTTACACCCACTGTTATCAAATTTTAGGGTTAAGAAGACAAATGTATGCGACCATGTGACCATGATATATTATCAGTGTCAATTAATGCAAGGATACAGAGTGCTCCAAGGATTGACTCTTTTAAACTAATTATTGAACAGGGACGCAATGGACTCAAAATAACAAAGAGCACCTGGAAGCAAAAAGAGGGGAGCACAAAGTTGACAAGCTTCAAGGAGTTGAAAGGGATAAATGGTAGAAGTTGTTTCATGAACTATCATCGTTTCGATCAGAACATTGCAATGAGGAAAAAAGACCTCAAACGCAAAAATCGAGAAGTCCTTAAAAAAGATCCTAATGATAATTTCTCAGTAAGTAAGTAGAAACGACAACATAGATCCTGGACAAAAGAGCACAGGGTAATTTTGTATCAAAGGGATACAGAAACAATGTTACAACTCATTTCTACAAATAACACCTCATAAATGTGGAAGATTTTATATAAATGAATGACCCCACAATCCTCCCTGTTATCTAATGGAGTTTCCGGCAGCGACCTAGTGCAATTACTTTGATGCCCTGTTTAATTCCGGTAAATCAACGCCTTGGAATTTTCTGACAGAAAGAATAGATATCAAGCCTTTAATTATGAGGGCGAGTAATTCAAGAGCTGCTAGGCCCAACGGGCTAACTAATTATGTACTGAAGGAAGATCCGGTAGCTTGGTCGGAAGTGATGTGTGCTCACTTTACAAAGATCAAAAAAGCTAAATTCCATTATAGTTCCATTATAGTATTTAAAAAGGCGATAGGTCCAATCCAAGTAATTATAGACCTATCACCCTCCAGGATGTGAACTCTGCAAGTAAGACGGGATAAAAGAGGTCTCCTGCCTAACCATATTAAAACATCGAAAGGATTAAAGCAGGGGTATACCCTGGCTCCTGCTTTGTTTAATCAGTTTATTTCAGATGTCTCTGATGCCTTTGACGATGTCAAGATGTTTCCCCCCAAATTGGCTGGAGAGGTGCCAGGCCGTCTGCTTCATGCAGACAATCTAATTTTATTGGATCAAACACAAGTGGGCCTTCAGAGACAGCTAAACACCTTAGCCACCTACGTCAATGACAATGTACTAAAAGTTAATGTTGCCAAGTCCAGAATTTTGACTCTAGGGGTAAAACTGGCAGAAAAATCTTCAATAAACAGGCATGGTACTTAAAGGGAGAAAAAATCATAGAAGTACAAAGCTTTACTTACCTTGGTGTCTGTGTGAACAAAAGTGCAGTGGACACTCCTTGTGAGGCCGTTGAAAGTGAGAAGCCCCCAATGCTGCTGACAAATCACCCAACAGAGTCAGTAAATGTACATCCCAGGAGGGAATAAGACCAAGACCAAGTGAGAGTATGATTAAAGGCTTTATCTAAAGTTAGGGCAAACAGAATCTAATCTGCTCACGGCGAGAGCGCTCTGCAGAAAACATGTTACAATTTGTTTTTATACAATTTCTGCGTCATCAACAAGGGGAAGGCCTAAGGGGCACAAAGTTGTTTGGGATTGGACACTAAGATTAGGCACCTATGGGTGCTATGGGGACGGTGATGGCTGATTGGTCCGGGGCACATGACAAGATGACGTGGTGCGTCTGGTCAAAGGTTCTGCTGGGATCATCAGTCTGGAATCCGTTCGTTGTTGATTCTGACATCCTACCTTTTGCAACATTTGCCCTTGTGGCCACTCATTCTCACCCATTCGCAATCTTGACCAGTTCATCCCGCGGCAAGGCCAATAATTTGTACATGTGAAGACAATGCTTTGACACAAGCCTATTCATTTCTGGACATGAAATATATATTACCATCAATGGTATCATTCTCCTGTTAAAACTCCTGTTAAAACATACTCAATTCTAGGTCAGAGGTAGGGTTAGGGGTTATGGGACCATGATACGGTCGGTGGTGTTCATTCAATATTGACAAGGGGAGGGCGGAAAGATATAGCTGTGGCTTGTCAATTCACAAAGAAAATTAGTAGTTTCCAAATTGGACAACGCAAATGGATTTTGAGGGATCTCACTAACTGCAAAAGCCAGAATGTGATTTACTGTATTGAATGCACCTGTGGACTTCGGTACATAGGTCAAACCACAAGAGCAGTCAATATCCGGATCTCGGAACACAGATCTAGAATTAGGTGTAAGAATCTTACATCACCCCTAGTTGAACACTACATGGAGGCAAATCACACACCAAACAATCTCTTCTGGTGGGTAGTTGAGAAAATTAAGGGGAGCCCCGACATCCAACAAAGCCTCCTTAGGAAAGAGTCCAGGTGGATACATCGATTAAACACCTACCACCATGGCCTCAATGAAATTTTTCAGCCAGTAATATAACAATTATGACGTATGCTTGCCTCAACGTCTCTGCCCATCACTACTGATTAGACCCTCCATATCCACACTTTTCACCAACCCACCCCACTCCTATCTTCTCTTCTTCCCCCCTTTCCCCCCCTTCCCCCCTTCCCCCTTCCCTCCACTCCTTTTTCTCCTTTCCCCCTTCTCTCACTCATTCCAATTTGCTCTCCCCTTCCCCCCCTCCCCCACCTCCCAAGTATCACACCACCTGACTTGACAACACTATGCACACAAGCTTTAATTAACAAGTTGAGACAAACAAAGCTCTTGCTTTTCTTTGTTCTTGTCATTTATATATAAAAAATACGCACAGAGTTACGTATTCCTCCTTTTGCCTCTTTGTTCAGCCTACGACTTCACATGAGGCCGACAGCAACACTTTCTCTACACTGAGGCAGACTGTAAACTGATACTATATCCCCCAGCATGCTTGAGTGATTTCGTCTCGGGTCGCCATGACAATGATCAACTACGCGGCTGAGCGCATGCGCAATCATCACGGCCCCGGCAATTTTGAGCAGGCAGTCACAGTCTGCACACACCCTCGAACCAGACGGGACGGGTGAGACGAGCCTCCAGCCTCTCCCTCTCCCAGCAGATGTTTGCTGAGTCATGCAACAGGTCTGCAAAGCAGTGAAGCAGGTAAGCGTGAAATGGGTTTCTTGTCCTTTTCCCCAGGCACGTCTTCACCTCGCATGCAGCGTTCAATACTCCATGCCATTGGCCCGCTCCCCACTCACAATTTTTTATTCGTAGCCCATTCATTTGGCATTTCGACCCATGCGGCTGGGTTAAAACACTTTAGACCGGCCGCCGCACTGCTTCTTGCAACCCTCACGTGCACACAACATCGTGAATGCACATAGGCATCCAAACGCACAGCGCGCAGTTTGGGAGCACTTCTTTCACTATCCTGGTTCTGGATCCAAGCACCAGTAGCTACAACATTAAGCCACAATTTTGGTGCACAGGATTTTTTATCCACCATCCCAACACTCTCGAAACAAACGAGTTCTGGTCCTTAGTTCTGCTTTTCTCATACAAGCAACAGTCGCCAGCCCACAGTGAATAACCACGTTCCACAAAGCACCGACAGAGTTGAAAATTTATCCAAGCGGTGCAGTTTCTTTACTATCAGGTAATCAATACTGGTAGAGCATTACCCTCTACTTTTTCATACTTTTCATACATGTAGCTACTCAGCCATTACCTATTAGTACTACATAACTTGGGGCCAAGATACCCCATCTACAGCTTCTGTTCCCCATTTCCTTTTATTTTCAAACTCTATGCAGGATATCACCAAGATGTAACTGTGACTGTACCTGAGAGCTCTCAGTGTTCACACAGACGCATGATCTTGTCGCCTGATTTTCAGGTAAGCCGGCCACCGGTGCCGAGAGTTTAAAATATTTTTGTGCATTGCCCTAAGTACATGGGGCCACCGCCTGTTCACATCCACCCCTCTGACTCGATATCCATATATTCTCCACAGGGTCCCCAACTAGGAGCCCTGATGAAGGCGGACCTATCGCAATAGAATACCGCCGAAACGTGATGAAGACAGGGAATCAAATCAAACACATATATCCCTGATCCTTTGGAACTTATATTCCGGTTCCAACTATCAAACCTCACGTTGGCAAGGATAAAAAAGATATCTTGTATCAAAGACCCTGCAGCATTAATTGC
The DNA here is from genome assembly GCF_040938575.1 of Ambystoma mexicanum. Taxonomy (NCBI): domain Eukaryota; kingdom Metazoa; phylum Chordata; class Amphibia; order Caudata; family Ambystomatidae; genus Ambystoma; species Ambystoma mexicanum. Next base: position 975,622,656 of record NC_090922.1, read on the forward strand.
TTGAAATTAACAATTGCAAAAAGGGACTATCACTGAACAGTATCCACAGTTTGGGCAATGATATTGTCTATCTATTGAACCAGTATCATGCATATGTCCTTTTTGCACTCTACTTTATGATTTAGTCACTTTAGTGAAAAGAAATGAATTTAAACCCAATGTTCTTTGTGTTTTTTGTTTTTGTTCTGTGAATATAATTGTGTTAAAACACTTATGTATACTGTAATCTTTCCCCAAAAAAACGTTGTCTTCTCAATGTACCATGTGGATGTACTTGTATTTTGTTCTACCCTAGGTTGAGATTATAACCTTGTTGACTTCCGATTATGTGTTCCGTTTTTCTTAAAACATATGATTTTGATCTTCTTGGAAGTAGAAAGTGATTGTCTTGTATTCTTCCTAAACTATATTAGTTATCTTTTACTTATTTCTCAAACAATGGAAACATCACTGCAATATTTGTCCTTTGAAACACAGAGCAACTTCACTATTTGGTTGGACACATGAGAACAGCGCAATCCGGAAACCTTGCAAAAATAATAATTAACTTTTAAAAGAAAAAATATGAAAATAAATAGTAGCAAGGGTACATTCTTCTGTTTAGACGGGTTGAAAAAGGTGCATTACATTATAAACATGCACTTCCTTAGAGGGGGCTTCAGGGGCTGGATGTCCAGACAGCATAACTCTTTACTGACGCCAGAGTGATTGGAAATGAATTGAGGACCCCCTTCACAGTTCTAGTCCCATACTACATAATGGTTGGAAGCCTTTTTAATTCTACTTAACAGCTAATTCTTTAACACGTGGCACATCAAGCGAAACAAATTTGAGACACGCTTGTATCTCCATGTATATAACTGGGCGATTTTTATATCATCTGAACAAGAAGAGAGAGAGAGATAATCACATATTAATGACAGCCATAGTTGACTACTTTTACTATCGTACAGGGTTAACATTGTGCAGGTATCTTACATGTATTCTTGTCAGGTACGAGGTAGCTTTGTGTGAGCATGCATAAATCTATGTTTCACTATCCATTGGAATGTTCCAATCAGTTATACGATTGCTACAGCACTATAGGTCCATACATATTTTGCTTTTAACATAGCCAGTCAGTATAGGAATTTCCAGTTACACGCGTACATGTATTGACATTGAATCCTCATAAACCTTCTTGGGACCACCATAAGTTTATATAATTTCACACACACAAAGAGAAGGCATGGTTATTTCTACACAGGTCAAAGGGAAAATTAGGTTCACCGGTTTAAGAGTCTTTCTGACTGTTGACTTTGCTCTAGGGTACACAGGGATTATGTTTTTATGGCCAAGGTCTGTGGTGTGCAGGGCAGGTTTACAGAGACAGATAGCCCTTGCCCTGGCCCTCATTTGGGGCTGCATCTGAATCAGGGAAAGGAGCCGGACGGCAAATGATACAGTGTGGCTTTTGTTGCATTCTCACTGCCAGCCTTCTCATGGGAACCAGGCAGCTATGTGGACGACAGAGGGGAGGGGGTGGGGGAAAGTTGCGCTCACTGCAACTGCCTGATGGGCATGGCTGTAGGCTGGGGTGGAACCTAGATAGCTTTTGCTATTTGCAAAATGGAGTCTGTGAATTATAAAGATGGAGTCCTTTTTACATGTGATCGTTCTATACAGAGGTGTACGTAGGGATATTGCTTCACTCAGAGATGGTCTTGCACGAAAGGGGTCATGGTTCCCAAAAGGTATTCCCACATGAGTGCCCCAGGGCTGGGGCCCTAGACCTGAAGCAGCCATGACTGGGCCGACCTGGGGGGCATAGGAATAAGGGGGAGGTGGTCGTAAGCGGCCCCTCCTTCCACTCACCGTCTTAACAAGTAAAATCAGGAACTTGACCTCGCAGGCATGTATAATCAAAAGTACGTAACTGGAACAATGGCTTTGATATACGTTGCACTGTAAGTGCACCCTTTGACCCGTGATCGACTTTTATAATATCAATGTGGCACCTATTGTCACATATGGATCAGTATCCTCATTTTTGCTTCCTCCATCCGTGTGGCCAATACTTGAAGGCCAATTTTGGAGAAAGGTGCTTTCGCTTCCTTCTTCCTTCCCTGTCCAACTAACTAGAGATGAACTGGGCTTGGTATCCTTATTTGCCATCACTTAATGGAAAACCTTTGGATTTTTGGGAAAATGCCTGCACGGACAAACTGAAGGTGGCTTTAAGGTATTAAACAAAGCACTAATGAATGATAATGAGCTGACTTTGGCAAAATGGAAAAACCATGTTTTAAACACCTCTGAAGACGTCTTATTGAGTAACCGTCCAAGGTTAAAAGAAACCCGTTTGATTTGGATAAACACCAGGGAGAAGGGGAGACAACTGAACCTTTATGGATGCCAGGGGCTGGAACACAGACCAAGAGGAAAAATTCCAAGATATCTGGAGACATTCCCAAGTCCACAATTAAGGAGTTAATTCCTGCGCTTTCAACTAAATTTGATGCCCACATTAGAAATTCTTGAAGGAAGAAAGAAAAAAGCCTTCGCAAATATGAATGCAGACTATGTGAAGCACAAAGGGAAACACTATTCCATCTGACTTTAGAATGTTTAGAATTAAAAATGCAAAGAGAGAGATGGTTGGGGAAATTATTGTTGCAATACACTACTTGGACAATGAATTTGGAGGAGTGGTGTTCGAACTTATTACAAGGCAATCAAATTTCACTGACGTTGGCTCTCCTGGCATTTCTGAAAGAAGCGTTTCTCATTTTGGGATAAGAGTTGACCTAGTTCAATTTCTGTTTCATATGCAGCTCTATTTCATTTCCTCTCACACTTACTGTGTCCTTTTCACTTGAAAAAGGGCGGTTGGGACCCTGTGAATTGATGTGTTTTTTTTTATTCTGTTCTATCTTCTTTTTTTATTTTTTATAGTTTCTCAATATTCTGTGACATTTGTTGTTAATTTCTGTTTTTCTAACTGGATGTGATAAATAGCTGTATTGTTTAAATTAAGCCAAATGCTAATAAAAATTACAAAAAATAAGTGAAACATTTGGAAGACACTCTCAGCTAATAACTTTAGACTAGATTTGGTGGAATTGGCAAGTCCACCAACAATACTAAAAAAACGTTCCTGAAGGTCCACTTGACAAATATATGGTTGCCTCGTTGACCTGTCGGGCATGAGCACAATGGATAGAACAATAAAAGGGTCACTGATATGATCTCACAAGATTGTGTACCAGAGCAATGTTGAGCTATTTTCCTGGATGGGGCTTAATGACAGAGGCCTAACAATTCCACCTGAGACCAATGGGGAAGAAATCAACAGTTATCTTCGGCTATCTCAATTATATTTCCTTGGGGGGAAACTTCATAACTCATTTGAGTGACTGTGTTTTGTGGAAACATTTCACCTTCGTGAAACTGTGTTGAACATTTACCCAGGGTGACAACACAGTTAGAGACTCAGCCTGAACCATGTGAACATTCCCTGTTCTGGTCAATAATCTTACCGTAGCAGAATTTCTGAACTTAGTTTGCACTTTTTGGTGCAACAGAAGATTAAAGCAAAACCAACCGTTTTGTTTTCACATATTTCCCTCTCAAGTACACTTTTTATCCTACACTGTATGGCAATACCCAGTAAGGTGTGTGGGGGGGGGACTTTAATTACACATAGACACTCATCACTTAGCCTGGCCAGTAAGAAATGCACTTGCAACTTGGACACAATACATATACAACTTGATGAATTAAACTGTTCTGATTTGACTTGGTTTCTTCTCATTACAAAAAACAATCAAGTAACTCACCCACTCTACTCAAGATGGTAAATATGTAAATAATGTTAAAGGGCATTAGAGTAGAAGTGGTGTGCCATATTGTGCAAGGTCTGGAACAGACCCTAACATCTAGCATTTATGGGTGAAAATGTGTGCCAAAGATGAAACACTACACTACTTTTCAGATGGTGAGTAAATTGGGGAGTTTGATATACAATTGATGCACGCTATAGTCACCCTCTACTTCTATAATACCCATTAACAATGCTTAAATATTGACCATCTTGATTGGAGTGGGCCCATTGCTTGATTGTGTTTGGAATGCAGACTGTCAGGTTTGCTTTGCATTGTCTCAGAATCCCCATTACCAGGAGTGAAACAGTTAGTGATCCATGTTGCTTGATAACACGTTTAGAATCGGTTGGTTTCCAGCTATAACTAGCACTGCCTGTGATGCTCTCTCTGTTGATTGCATTGTGAATTCCTGGTCATTTGCTCCTGGACTGTGCCAGATCCACACTGTGTCTAAGTGCATGTTCTTGCCCACTTATTCATCAGTCGTAAGGAGAACAGAAGTAACATAATTTGAACAATTTCCTAAAATCGCAGACTGGGCGAGCTAAAACCAACAGACACTGCATCATTCATTAAAGGGAGAGAATGTCATGTGGGCACTGAATTTGGTTTTAGTCCTCAATGTTGAACTATTTGCTGAGATGCTGCTGCGCATGTTTGTTGCACAACTACAGATGAATGTGGAAGAACACCATTTATTGAATGTTGCACAAGCTGGCTTTAAACCTTTGTGCAGCACAGAAACAGTTGTGGTTGCAGCATTGGATGACTTGAGATGGCTGGTCGATCGTGGTCACTCAGGGTCCTAATTTTGTAGGACCTCTCAGCGGCCTTGGAGATGGTTGACTATTCCATTCCCCTCTCTCACTGCAATGACTATGGGATTAGAGATAAAGCCCTGGGTTGGCATTCCTCCTTTCTGTCAGAAAGAACTCAGTCATTGGTTCTTCCGCTTTTTTGAATCAGCCATAAAACCTGTGACCTGTGGTGTTATACAGGGCTCCTCCCTGAGCCCGTTACTATGTGGTCTGTGCAGTGACCTATAGCGGACCTTATACATTCTTTTGATGTTAGATTCTGCATATCCGCTGAGGACATGCAACTGATCTTCCATTTGGGAGAGGCTGAAGGTTACAAAGGAATGAGGTTAAGACATGCCTGCAACAGACCAACTGGTGGAGGCATCACATCTGACTTACATTTAACTATACAAAAAAGCTTAAATGCAGGTCTAACTCAGAATCTGTTGATCAGAGGGAGTTATCAGCAGCAACCAGGCTTTCTCAGTTTTGGCACTCATCTTTAAGTACCTGCCCTACCGCAATCCCAAAATTTAGGAATTTGGAGGTTAGGATCGATAAGGCACTGTCTCTTGAGGCTCAAATTTCTCAACTGTCCAGCTCCTGCATTTCTCACCTTCGCTCTCTAAAACATTCCTGCATGTATTTGCGCTTCCAAATAAGATCCAATGGGTGCATGCATTTATATATAACAGATTGGTCTTCTATAAAGCAATTTATTTAAGTTTGCCGAAGCATCAATCTGCAGACTCCAGAGGGTTTCAAAACGCATCCACAAGGGTGCTGCTAAATATGGGTCACAATGATCACATCTTCCCAGCACTGCGTGCCTTACATTGGTCCCCAGTGGAGGAACACACATTCAAGGTGCTCTGTATCCCTCTGTATCCCTCCCAGAGTGTTTTATAATGCAGCACCCAGTTTAATAGACTGTAATCTGCTTTGTTACTTACCTTCTAGAGCTCTACGTTCTGCTTCGGCCAATCCTCTGACTACCACTAGGTTAGAAGGATGAGGGGCCGTTCATTCTCTGTCCTAGCAGCACATTTCTGGAACTCCATTCAGGTGACACTGCAGGGCATTGCCAATCATCTTGATTTTAGACATACACTACATACCCTTTTTGTTCCCACCTTGATCTCTGGTCGGAAGAGAGGGGATGCTATCTGCCACCTGAGTGCTCTTTCAGTGCTGTGGTGCCTTATCAAGGTGTATGTTTGTTCCACGTCTCAATCAATCTCTCTTGTTCGGATAAATGCCCTAGCTTTATAATATTGCTGAATTGCATGGTCAAAGAAGTTGTCATATTCACTTTCAGATATATCAGCAAGTTCACTTGCCCAAACGTCAACCTTTCACAATTTCCTGACTTCATCCCTGATATCCTCTCTGCATTTTGGGGTGGCCACATACTTTATTAGCACTCATCTGTAGGATTCTGCCTATGCAAAAAAACTCTGCTGCACTCACATCCCATGGAAACCATTCCCATCAATATTCATAATTGACGAATTGCTATGCTCGTCTCTTGATGCCCCAATTATTGCAAATCTTCTCATACATATTTATTTGTACATAAGCGTTCATGCTTTCAATGCAGAATACACATCCTTTTTTGGCCTGCTTGGCAGCTGTCTTTTGGAGGAGTATACAGCACCTGTTTTCTGTTTATATAGTCAGTTTTTCTGGTTTCACCTTTAAGTTATTGAAACCTGGCGTTGGAGAGAGATCTGTTTACTAATGCATAATGGGAGACAATCTGTTTACAAATACAAAGTGGCAGTAGGTTGTTCTGAAATTGGATAAAGGGATGGCAAAACTGATTTTAGTTATTCATGCTTGTCTTTCATTGCCCAGATGGATTTGGTAGTATAATAATATTGTGACAATCGCTCTTTGTATTAAACCCTTAAATGCACTGAAAAGAAGAAGGTCCATTCTGTTTATAAGAGCTTCATGGTGGAACACGATATACTAAAAAGGAAAAGGAAAAGAAAAACTCTCCTGTTGAGCCATTACATAATAGTTTGGTGTTGGTCTGTGGTCCACATGTTTTCTCTTCACATGTAACATGTGCGAGGAAGGTCACAACATTTATAGAGAACAAAAGAACCTGTTATCTGAATGGGTTTTGTAGACAGACATGATAACACTGATCCTGTAATTCACTGTTCCGTTTCGCTTTTCACTTGATGTGCTTTACACCTTGAAGTAAACTGCACTGAGAATGGACGTGTGTGGATGGCTGACATAACCTGAATCAGATATTGGGGGGATGAAAGAGTTGGTGTGCTGCTGTATACTTGGACCTTCTGTGCTCTCTCCCCACATGTTGCCTCACCCTGGCGTGGGGCAGCTTGTTGAGGTGCATTGCTCTCAAATGTCTTGGAAACCGTGCCTCCTACGGTCTCGAGTTTTGTTTTTCGTGTCAGGACCAGTCCTTCTATGACCACATTGATTTCAGGCAATCGTCTCATGTGTGATGGTAATGAAATCTGGGGCAAAGGGGTGGGGTGTCCAAATGTCATGTAGCTAGTAATGTCTGGAGAGCCCTAACAGGTAACTGTGCAACATTTGGGGCAGATTGGTGAAACAGTGTGGAATTGTATAAGGAGCAAATCTTCACCAAGCCACAAACCCACAAACAAATGTGGGCATGTGCTGAAATCTGGGGTGTGTGGTGGGGTGTCCAAATGTCATGCAGCCAGTAATGTCTGGAGGGTCCTAACAGGTAACTATGCAAAATGTGGTGCAGATTGGTGAACAAGAGTGGAATTGTGTGAGGAACAACGATTCGCCAAGCCACAAACTCACAAACAAATTTGGATGTGTGCTGAAATCCAGGGAAGAGGTGCTGGGTCCAAATGCCATGTAGCCGGTAATGTCAGTAGGGTCCTGATAGGTAACTATGCAACATTTGGTGCCGATTGGTGAAATGGTGTGGTATTATATAAGGAACAACTCTTTGCCACAAACCCACAAACACATTTTGACTTTTGCTGAAATCTCGGGAAAGAGATGGGGTTTCCAAATGTCATGTAGCCAGTCATTTCTGGAAGGTCCTAACAGGCAGTTGGTGCAGATTGGTGAAACAGTATGGAATTGTATAAGGCACAATGCTTCACCACACATCCCGCCACAAATAAACACATTTTGACTTTTATATACATAGATTAAATCTTCTTCCAGCCTGATTTGGTGCAGGTAAATGCTGATATCAGGTTTGTTATTGTTGCCAGGAATTCATGCTGCATATAAGGCGGTCATTATAAATGAATTTGCCCCTAAAATAGATTTTCCACAATTCTTTATAACCCTAACCATGAGTTCCTGTAACTGTTTCCATGCTCTAATAAACTAGACAGGATGTCAGTCATTGGTAAAAATAAATGCTTCACAGCATTCAAGAATACTTACTTCATTTGTTTATGTGATGAAATGACTACTGCTCTGCAGCAGAACACAGATGATGAGTGGTTAGATCTCCTACTCAGACCCATGCTACTACTAAACCATCAGTGATCTCAGTCATAAAGGAGAAACAGGCACTACCCCAGAGGGTATCGTTCTTTGCCTTCTCTGGTAACATGGGCTATACTCTTTAGGGAGGATGGGAGGTAGCAAAGAATCATCCAAGCAACAATATTACTGTGATACTAAAATAAAGGTATGTCCAATCAAGGTTCTTTAAAAAGGAAGAGGCTTTAATGAATCTAAAAATGCAAACACAGCAATGCCACCACTGTAAGAAAAAGTGCAAATTATTCAGACTTTCAGGTGAACAATGCAATCACTATCTGAAGACAGTTTGAGATAGGCATTAGTTTCAGTGGCAATGTTCAAGTTCAATGAAGATGTACTTTAAATAGTTAGGGACTATAATCTAAAATGTCACTATAGTCCTCCGAGTTAAGCAAGAGGGACAGAAATAATATAAATATCTTTGAGGATTGTTCTTGTTGAATCACAGCATGCAGGCAAGTTCTGGGTGCTTATCCGCAGTTTGGGGCAGCGTTGATATGGGATGTGTTGGGCTTCCCAATGGGTTGAATTCACATGCAAGATGGGCAACACATTTGCTTCCAAGGGCTCAAGTCTGGGCTGAGACAGGTCAAGATGTTTGATTCTAGAAGGTCGACTTGGCTTTTGGAATCGAGTGAGTCTATGACTTCTACTTGCTTGAGTCAAAATGGGCTAGATTATTGCTTCAAACTGGTTGAGCTGGCATTGGTATGTATCAAATAGTGGTTTACAGTAGCACAAAGTGCATCGAGTAAAAATGCACCCTGCAACATCTCACAATAACTACAACATGTTTGAGTTAGCTTGAAGAGCGGATCAAGTCAGAAGACAGAGCCCAAGGTTGTTCCTTTGCCTTTTGCTTGCTGGGAGATCCAGTCCAGTGTATCCAGGGATAATGTGAGTAGTTGTTCGGCTCTTCCCAGCCAGGATGTTTGCTAGAGAATACTTGCAGAGGCTGTCACCTCCAGTGAGCAGGATACTTTTGACAGTATTTATACATTCACATAGCAGGTAGGACATGTCAGTACAGTAGTTTACTGCAAATAATAACCTGGTATGGGTTCTAGGAACGTCCTTTTCCTTCCTTTGGGGCTCTATTATCAACTTGATGGCAGAGGACTTTGGGTAGGCTTTATTCTCATAGCGCTCCAGGGAAATGCTTTTTCTTTTGTTGTCCAATAATGATTTCTTTATAGTGAATCATAAACTACATACTATTCAAATCTGATTACTATCTTGCTGTGAAAAATAAACGATATTCCTAAATGAGACCTGGATTAGGAGTTATCTGTGCATGTGTCATTTTGAATACAACACCTTCCTAAATCCATGTGCTCTTCACTGGTACTTCATATGCATTCCACTGTTCTACATTTGACTGCTCCCTTAACTATTTGTGATATGTTTTCTTCACTACTTCTACAGTTACTACTCTCCCACATGCTGCCTTATTACATTCTCCTAATTCCCCAAGTCCCTGGCTCATCCTACTCATCTTTTCCGCTAAGATCCTCACCTCTACCTGTTGCATTCCCCCTGCTTGAACCTATTGCAGAAGGTTTGCAGTTTACTCAACTTTCTTGATACATATCCAACCTTCCTGTCTCCCACTCAGCACACCCTCTGTTCCTCTTCTCCTACTCCTACATTAGGGGGTTTGGAATTCTGTAAGAGAATTACTTCTTCACTGATCACTTTGACTCCAACAATCCACCTGACAGCCTCTGGCATCACCAGCACTGAAATCACTGCCTGTGACCATGTATCCTCTGTTCCACTACAAACAGTTTCTAATCCCTTCTCGCATTCCTCCATTTTTTTCAAAAGAGGTGGGGGTTGGCCTAATGGTCAACAAGTTTTTTCCTCTTTTACCCATCCCACCCTCTGACTTTTTGTCACCTACTTTTAAATTCACTGCATGTTTAACATTCCATGGTCTTTTCATTAAGACACTGCCTACTGAAATACCTATAGAACCCCTATAGTACTCATGGAGGAGTAAAACCATCTGACCACTCTCTAACCTTCCTTCCACATCTCCTAACTCACTCCCAAGACAACGTCTTGCTTGTATCTTTCTCACCTCTTTTCTCCCTACATCAATCCCACAGCTTCTGATAGTTCTATACTCCGCATTAATATTACTTTGCTCCCCTCAACCATCTTTCTTTCCATTCCTGCTACCTTCAAATTTAAACCTGACCACCTAGCAATTTTCCGAGCACATGTCAGATCCTCCCAACTCTATCTTGCTTCTCCTCTGACCTTACCTATTGAAAATTACTTATGAGACTTTAATAAGGATCTCTATCAAACCTCTGATTTCAACTATCACTTTAGTCCCATCTCACCTTCTGCCACGCTCCCCACCCCGGGATTAACTTTCAGACCAGCCTCCTCAGAATGGAATACAATGTTACCTTAATAAGAGATGCAAATACTACAATCTCTCTATTCTCCAAATCCACAAGAATGGCCTTGTCTCCTTCGCCATGTCCTTTGACCCTGCTGCAGCATCTTATTTTTGTAATCTACTCACCAATCTACACGCTCATCGACACAAACTCACCTCTACACTGCAAGCCATGCTAACTCTGTCTCACCCCAAGGTGACCAATTTCACTTTGATTCTAAAATTGAAAAAATCCTGAAAAGCTTTTCGGCTCTCCCATCCCACCCTACTCCCACCCAACTTTACATATCATTACCACTTCCTGCTTATATCCATTGCCCCCAATTACTGCTCTCCCACCATCCCAAGGAATGAAAATGCCACTGGTGCCCCTGTTGAACTAGCTGCCCTCAAAAGTAAAGGAGCTTGCACCTCTCACTTGCTCCCGTCTCTCCTCCCTCTTCAAGTTCTCCTGGCATCTTTCCTGCTTGCTTCTAGGTGGCAAAAGTACTTCCGTCCCTGACAATCCTGACAAATATTGGCCAGTTTCTTTTCTTGCCCAATATTATAAAGTCCTTCAATCTCACAACTGAATGGGTTCTCCATCTACCTGGACTACAATAATGTCAGTGTCCCTCTTCAATCGGGTTTTCATAGCTGACATTCCTATGTGAATAATCTGTCACTCTTGTCTCTATATTTCTTACTGCTGCTCACCACTCCAAAGCTACAGTTCGAATCCTACTTGATCTCTTTTCTGCCTTTGAAACGGTTAACCAAACCTCTCATCTGTTGACCCTCAATCACTTTGGAGTCCAGAGGTATTGAATGAATTGTGTCTTACCTCTTGCATCAGTCCTTTTCTAGCTCAAGGAACATGCATACCTCTTCGCAAGTCCCCCTATGTGTTGGTGTTTCATAGGGATCTGCACTCAGCCCCCTACCATTCACTCAAGACACCTCTTCTTTCTAAAAAATAATTTCTTACTTTTGATTCTTCTAGCATCTCCTTGAAAATGATACCCAAATCCTCTTCTCCATCGTGATGTTTACTCCTGACCTCTCTACCTCTATATCTGACAATCTACCTAGCATTTTGCAATGGATTCTCCTTTTCTGGCTTTTGCTGAACTCCTCTAAAACTACCCGTCTACCTCTAAATGCCTGTCAAATTCCTTCCTACATCCTATTTTCCCAGATTTACTCCTTGCCCAAGGGCTAGAAACCGCAAACCCAAACTTAATCAATGTATTTTCTCTCCTGGGATTTGGGTTGTGATTAACCTTTCTACCATCAGGAAATTCCAACCCTTATTACTTGAAATGCACTAAAACCCCAATTGTATCACTTTTTCATAGTCAACTAGGCTATTAAACAAACCTCCTTCTTGGTCTCCCCCTCTAATCCTTCTCACCACTCGATGACAAGTTACTCAATTCTGCCTCATACGGCCTTGGAACTCAATTAGAAACCAATCTCTCTTATGTTGTACCTCCCGCTGTTCAATTCCTGCATAGACATTCCCTCTCCTACTTGGCAAACACTATTTCTTGCTAAACTATGAACGTCTTCAATCTACCTATTCCCTTGTCATTCCTCCTCCCTGACCTGTCTGCTATTTAACATAATGTGCAAGATAACCCACCCATGTTCAATTCTATCCTGTGTTGATTGAGTCCCTTATCCCTGTAACATTCTCCCGCCATGATATACTGTCCAGCAACACCTCTAGATCCCTATATTGTGGAGTACTTGACTCCGATATTCCTGCTGACAGTTTTTCCTTTCACATGAGTTTCTTTTTGAAATGCATGTAGCCTCCAATAAGGGAAATAAAAACACAGTATTATTTTGTGTAGTGGGGGGACTTGAAAATGTCACATTTGTAATTCTGTACCATCTAGCTTCACTTTGGTTTACTTAATCTGGAGACACACATACTTGGTCTCTGGTCAGTAAGGCTCCCAACTACCTTGGCTCAGGTGCTCTAAACTTCCAGCTGGGGCTCTACATTATAGCTTTTCTCCTCTGGATTCCCCCTTTATCTATAATCTTCATGTCTTGGCCAATGATGGATTTGTTCTTTGAACATCAGTGTTCCTCACTTAATCTTCCCTACCTTATTGTTTTAGTTCTTTCTCGACCATTTGTGTTAGTCTTTCTTCTTTGTTTATCAGGATCCAGGAGCAGTAGCTCCTCTCACCCGGGGGCTGCAGGAGCAGCTACCCGGCTCACCGCGCCCACTGCTACCGAAAGGTAAGGCGCCGTGCATATTTTAGAGCATCCGCTCCTATCCAGCAATCACCTCGCTTTTTTCTATCGTGACCGTTGATATTACTGCAGCTACAATTACCCTGAATCTCTTCATAATTACGTTCGCTGCTCTACGAATTGTCTTTGCTGTATTAATCAAGCGGCAGCAGCATAATGCAACCTTTGCATCCAATAAGATGGGCGCTGCTTGAAACCGGCACCACCGACACATTAGTAAAGAATCGTCGCATTTTGATTGGCTACTGATTGATGTTAACCAATCGTGGGGCACCGGCAGGCAAGAGCCGGCCCCCAACCAAGGCACACTATCAGGGCACCACTCCTGTGCCGGTCCCGTGATGCCCCGTCGCCTGCGCCAGAATCCGTGCCCCGCCTCTATTCCAGCATGTCCTCCCCAATGTGACCACTGCAAACTTATTCTGAACTTGCCCTTCCTGAGTGCCTCTAAGCAGTGTTCTATCTTCATGCCATGCATTCGAATGACTGATGCTAATCACTGTGCATACTTACGGTAGACAGTCATTGCTGTTTCCTTCTACCACGCCACCTATGGAATCCTGAATTATACCCGCCTGCTCGGCACCAAACCTATGTTCCAATTTGTATTAACAACACCAATAGTCCTCCCTACGAAACCCCACTGCACCGCGGGTGCTATCAGGCAATGCTTGAATGGGTATAATTTGATGACATGTAGCCAAGTAATATTGTCCTGTTTGTCTTTATTTTAATGACTGATGCTAATCACTGCACATACTTACGGTAGACAGTCATTGCTGTTTCCTTCCACCACTGCACCTATGGAATCCTGACTCATACGCGACTACTCCGCGCCAAACCAATGTTTCAATTTGTATTAACAACACCAATAGTCCTCCCCACGAATCCACACTGCACTTGAATGGGTATAATTTGATGACATGTAGCCAAGTAATAGTGTCCTGTTTTTCTATATTTTAATACCCATCTAGACGCTGCTTATTACCGTCCCAATGCCGTTATCATTTGCAATGTGCGATGCTTAAGCTCGTGCACAGGCTGCTTACTTTGACCGCCTCCCAGCTTTCTAATAAGGCATGAATGTGTACACTCTAGCGATTTGTAGCCATGCAATAATGTTCAGATTGCCCATTCTTCAATGCTCTTAGCTGCCACCTATTATAGACTCGCCAGAATCATCAACCTGTCTGTTTAATATACCTTCTACCTCCAATTGAACATTAATCGGAGGCCCGTCTAATGAGCGACCTGTCTCATTTTACGATGTATAGTCCCTTTCTAATCCGTGTTTCATTGGACCTTCCTGTACCCGAACGTAGCTTTTACCTGCTTAACTTGAGTGTCATTCATTACCTTTATATACCGTGCCATTATTAACTGTCACCTAACCAAGTATTCCAATTTTACAAATTGCCTTCATACTGTGTTAGTGCAACAATGTTTTCGCATATTACATATTGTATAGCCATAGCCAACCCTAGGCTTAGTCTTTATGTATTAGTCCTTCTCACAAATATCCTCACTACCTCGGCCAAGTTACCTGTCGACATCCGGAACCCAGGTACTGGGAAACCTCATAACTCTATCATTATGATAAAAGAACTTAATATTGAGAACTATGTTAAACCGACAGCCTTCCTCCCTCCCTTGGATTAAACCCACACGATTCCTACCTCCTTGTAAACCTGTGGATACCAATACCCACTCCAATAGGCCACCGCATTCACCAACCCCAAATGCCTATTCCATGCAGAGGGACTGCATCTGTAACCCCACCTTACCACCAAGGACCCCAGCACTCGCTAACCCTCTGCCCACTCTGCTCCTCCCATGCCCAACTACAGTAAGAAACTCTAGGATAGGCTCCAGACTGGGCAGAACCTACAACCTACCCACCATAGCCACATCCACTAACAAACCCATCCACTGCCCGAAAAAAACACCTTGCAAAATTACCAAAACCTCCACGACAAATTAAGCCAGACCTACCACACCCAAAGTACCTGCCAATAACATCCAACCCTTAGTCCTTTCCGGGCGTTAATAAATGCCAGATCCTTAGTAGCCTACTCAGCAGACATTGTCGACCTAATTATTGATACAAAATTAGACTTCCTGGCAATTGCTGAAACATGGCTTCATGCAGCAGCAGGCCCCTCCCTCCTTATAGCTACACCTGACAACTATATTGCCTATAGATCAGACAGAGAGTCCTCTAAAGGTGGAGGTCTGGCCTTCATCGCCAAAGCCTCATTAGGACTTAGAATCATCCCACATGACCCCACAACCTCATATGAGCTACTATCAGTGAAACTTCATTTTTACCCTCGAAGATGTTATCCACGCACCTTATTAATAGACACCCGGGACCAATAGCTGCCTTCAAAGAAGAGATCAATACATTGATCGTCTCCAGCACCAAACCCTCTTCGCAAATCCTTTTACTAGGATACTTCAACCTTGGTTTAAATGATCCGACTGACCATTCAACACTATTTATAGATAATTCCTTGTCAGAACTAGTCCTTACTCAGAGGGTCCTCCAACCCACTAACAATAAAGGAAGAATTATTGATTGGCTAGCTGGCCTCAACTGCAACATTACCTCTATCAAACCCATGTCTTGGACTGACCACCAGTGGTTTAAGTGGGACAGGCCTGCCTGCGCCGGGCCCTGGCAGTCTCCAAAAAGTGGGGCTGAGCATGGGCCCTGCTGGGGCCCCCTCCCCGCGTCCCACCGCAACATTGGCGGGATGCATTATACCGTCGCGGCCACGACGGGAGATGCGCCTGCCATGAGGTCAGGCTAGCTGACAGAAGTGGCAGCCAACCATAATGATGCTGTGCCTGGCTGCCACTTCCGTCAGTCATAGTAACTGCCTTTGGTGACCCCTCGCTCGAGGGTCACCAGAGGCAGTTACTGTCCCTTTGATTCCCCAGGTTGCCAAGGTGTCATTAACCCCCGGCGAACCTGGGGATTCCTCGACATTTTTCGAGGTTTTTAAAAGATGGCTTGAAAAGTACACAATTCAAGCCATCTTTTATAAAGCTTTGCCGACGGACAATTTTGTCCGTAGTCAAAGCTTTATAAAAGATGGCTTGAATTGTGTATTTTCAAAGCCATCTTTTATAAACCCGAAATGTTTAAAAAGATGACCTGAAAACTAGGCAAACGTATGCACACAAATATATGTACATGTTATATATCTGTGTGCGTACCTTACTATGGTTTGTGTACTTTGCAAGCCATCTTTTCTAAACATAGAAAAATGTCACATATTTCTATGTTTAGAAAAGATGGCTTGCATAGTACACAAACCATAGTAAGGTACGCATACAAATATATAACATTTATATATATTTGTGTGCAGACCTTACGATTTGTGTACTTTTAGGCCATGCCCCTCTCAAAAGCCACGCCCCCAAATGAGGGCCCCCCTCGATTTCTTACACCACTTAAAGCCCCGCTGACCACTTTTTACTCACATTTGACCTGCAAGACTACACCCCCCATTAAGAATATTGCCATTCCACCCCATGCCAACCAGAAATATAAAAACATTACAGTTGATAACCCTTTACGCCTTCTCAGTCCTCTGCTGTAACCCACATCGCTGACAAATCCACCAGAAATAGTAGAGCTATATAACAAAGCTATCACCAGTGCCATAGATACTGTAGCACCTCTTAAATTATGTAAAAGTAAACCTTCTGCTCACTTGAACACTTGGTTCACCCCAAACTTAAAGATTTTAGGAAAGAAAAAAGGAAATGTGAAACCATCTGGAGAATTGACTCATCCACTGTAAACAAAAATACACTCCTCAAAATCACAGCCAAGTACAAAGAAGAAATAATTGCTGCTAAACGTAATTCCTATAATGATCAGATAGACAAAGCTTCCACCAGCACCAGAGAATTGTTCACCATCCTCAAATAACTACTCATAGAACTTGAGGCACCCACAACCACCTCCGATGACTGCATCAAAAACCATACCTGGTGTACCAAAAGTCAAGATGCCCTAGTTAACAAAATTACAATGCTTCAAAAGAAAATCGCTGATAAAAAACTACACCTCCTGTCACAAGATAACCTCCAGAAACAAATGCCCAACCCTACAACCCACCTCATTGATTTAAATTCACATCAGTCTCTACCCAAGGAGTAATAAAAATCATAGCTTCCCTTAAACCTTCAAACTGCCAAGGGGATGCATGCCCAGCTTCAGTCATAAAAGAGGCAGCAAGTATACTTGCCCCTTTTATCACATCCATTATCAACGCTTTGTTCCAGATTTGCACTGTACCCACAAACCTGAAAAACTCCTGGTACTCCCTCTTTTTAAAAAAACCTCCCTGAACCTTTGCATACCTACCAATTTTAGACCAATAACTACAGTCCCATTCTTGTTAAAGATTATAGACAAAGCAGCCTATAACCAAATACAAAACTATCTAGAAATTAACAAACTACTCAGACTCCATCAATCAGGCTTCAGGTCCCAACATGGAACTGAAACAGCCTTGATTGACTTAAAAAAAATACAAATCGACGACCTAAAAGACAAAGGCAGCTCAGCCCTTCTGCTTTTTCTAGATCTGTCGGCTGCCTTTGATCTGGTGGCCCACAAGATTCTGTGCAGGCATCTCTCTTCAGAAGCCCACTTCTCACCAGAAGCTACAGTATGATTTAATTCATTCTTAAACAACAGATTCATGAGAGTTTTTTCATCATCTGCTGCAGCTGACCCTATCCCCATACCATGTGGAGTCCCGCAGGGCTCATGTGTTTCGCCCACTATTTACAATGCCTTTACAAAACCACTATTTGAAGATTTTGACTACCTGGGTGTCACCTACACTAACTATGCAGATGACACCAAGATCCTTATACCCTTGACAGGTGACTACGTAAAAGACTTAGCCCTTGTCACCAGAATTTATCTCATCATCCAGGCATGAATGGCCACATACAGACTCTGCCTGAATGATGGGAAAACAGAACTCTGGCTTCTAGCCACCCCCACCAACATCACTAAACTGGGCGAACTCTATAGATCCTTCAACATTGATGGACATGACATAAAGTTCGCCAAAGAAGTAAAAATGCTAGATTTATATCTAGATTCCTCCCTGAATATGGGCAAACAAGTCAGCGCAACAGCCTTGGCTACAGCCTACACTTGTAAACTCATCCATTCCTGTTGACCTTTCCTGTCCACTAAACGTTGCTCTACTTTAGCTAGAGCCCTTGTACTTTCCAAAATTGACTATTGTAATGTACTATACTTAGGTGCCAACAAACAGGTCATAAAGAAATTACAGGTCCTACAGAACAATGCCCTTAGAACAGTCCTCAGCTTCCCACCCAAACATCATATCTCCTCGATTAGACAAGACAATAACTGGCTTTCCGTAAAGGAACGGATCCATCTCAAAACAGCATCCATTACGCATAAATGACTTTATAACTCTACTCCACAGGAACTCATGCATACATTCCACAAGACCCAGCATGTCAGACTTACAATATCTTCCAACTCAGGGTGTCTTCAAGTACCTAGATACAAACTTAAAAAATCAGGTGGAAGTAACTTTCTCGTCCTGGTGGAACAACTGTGAAATACGCTCCCCACAACTCTCATAGCTGACGTGGCCTTGTATAAATTCTGGAAAGACTCTCACAAAGGATGTACCCTACTAAAAACCTCAGTCCTCCCTACCTGACAAAATTGCAAGGGACCTACCCTACATGGGCATAACACTACCGTCTTGTAAATATGACTGCACTCTTGTAATACTGTCTCCTACCAATTGCTACTGATTGTCAATTCCTGTTGTGCATTGTATATAATATTTGTATATTATACGTTATTTGTGTTTCTACTATTTGTAACCAAGAAATTGTATTTTCCTCGTACTGCGCCCAGATACCTCAGGGTGAGGTGCGCATTATAAATAAATAAACACACACACAAACAAACAAACAAACACACTTCAGGTCCTCTTATTTCTCCAGCAGGTTGTTCTTGTTCCTCCTGATCGTTCACTCTCTTCTCCACTGTGTTCCATTGCCTGTTTGTGCTTTCCCCCTCCTTCTGATTGATAACCTTCTCCTGGACTTCAGCATCCTGTATTCTTGTCCCCTCCTCCCTCCTGCTCTTTTTCATTCTGCAGACACATTGGTCTCCCTGTTCCTTACTCATATCTCCACTTTGCTTAACCTGCTCCAACCACCTCCAAATGCCCTCATCTCCTCCGCATTACAACCCATATTGATATTATGGATCGTGTGTAATTGTACTGATTGTTTGTGGTGATGCACATTCACTTCCTCACCAAACCTACTTTAGGATGGGGTTGTGTTATTTTGCCCTGTTCCCAGGTTTTTCAAAAAGCATTCTAATTAATTTGTGCATTTTGCTAAGCATATGCCATAGTTCCAACCGCAAGGTGTCAGACTATACTGCACTGAAGATCTAATGAGGGCTAAATGCTTATGTTTTAGTTTTACTCTTTTTTTTTTCTTCTGTCTTTTTTTTAAAAAAGTTTGTAACAAACTAAACAAAAAGAAAAAAAAAAGAAAAAATGCTTTTGTTGGTTTCTATGACTTTGATTTTTGATTTGTATTGATAAAGCGATATAGCAAAAAATGCTGGCTGCTCTATAAGAAAATTACTTTTTTAATTTTTTTTTTTAGTGAAGTGCTTTATTTTGACATAAGTTGTCTGCCCAAAATGCCTTCCTTAGTGGCTCCAAACTGGCGGTGAACTTCCAGGGATGGCCACTGGGTGGCTGTCCAGCACACGTGTAGCTGAAATGGCCTGTACTTTAGGTAGACTATGTTTCTATGCTTTTATAAACCAACCATAAGATTGTCGTGTTTTTTTATATTTGCCCCAATTCTCTAACCATAAGTAGGTAATACAATACAGTTCAATTATCTCTGTTGATAGTGAAACATGTATGTAATTGCATTCTGGAGTGCTGTGTGTCTTGGGTTGCTTAAACTATGCATAAACCATCCATGCCATGTATGAGAATCTCTTTTTTCTGCTGCAGAAAGCATACTGTTGATGCAAATGTATAGCCAATACAATGAACATTGCCTGTGAATTGGAGGTGGACTTCCAGTGATAAATAATGGGTGGTGTTCTGGCATGCATTGTTTAGCTGAAAATGCCTATTAACCTCTAACATTTCAGGTATATCTGTCATGCTTTTTTAAACCCACCTTAACAATATTCGTATTTGCCACACCTACTTTTAATGATGGGCAGGGCTCCCTCCTATAGCACAATGTTGTTTGGTTGCAAAGAAAACACCAACATCTGCTGTAGTTTGTGAAAGCCAATCAAATGTTGCACTTAGCACTATTATATTTGCACATGAAGTGCTGAATTTGCTTCATAGTCCCTATGGGGAAATATGGTATGTCATTAAGAATCACAGCTCAGTATTCTGTTTTAGCCAACTAGTCCAAAATTAAATTCTAAAGTGTATATTAAATGTAATCCAATCTAATCTACATTTTTCAAATGGCAAAACATTTAAAAAAATCATAAGGCTAGAAAAATGTCCACGGAACAATACAAATGTAGTGATTTCTAAAGCGTTTTTTTGCTGGAATCCTTTGTCTCGTAAGCGTTTTAATAGATAGTCTCCGTATTACTACCCATTTTTCATTTTAATGTTTCGATGCTCATGGAAGAGGGGGGTGAAAGGATCTGTCGGCCCCGACCAGGGCATTCGACCCATGGTGCATGGCATTCCCGTTTTTTCAATGTAAGAAAAGGTAAACGTCAAGGAATCCAGGAAGCAAAGAGTAAAACATATGTTGAAGCCTAACAACACTCGATATAACTTGCTGCCATTAAAGTGATAGGACGTTGCACGAGTGTTTGCCATGCAACACCGACTAATTCCTACAATGTAATTGAAACGCAATGAATAAAAACCTAAGAACCCAAGAATACATCTCCATAAAACGGTGTATATTCTGCAAACGGGTATGACAGATGGGGAATCGGCCTCTCTTACCTGTGCTCTTAGAAGCTCTCCAAGATGTGCCAGACATATTCGAGGGGACTGTCACTGAAAGGAATTCAATCTGCTCTGATTGGAGCTACTCCACATCAGACCTACAGATACAGTACATACTTTCATTCAATAGTTGATTTCAAATGATATGCCATGTTCAAGAATAATGGGCCCATATGGCACAGTATCTAAAGTCATTTGAAACGCCTTGCAGTTGTGTATTTTACGCAGTTACAGCCTTCAAAATCAAATGCTTTCACGTCCAATAAAATTGGTGTGCTAGCCTATTGTATTTCTCGTACAACATGCTGGGTTTCTATCTGCCTTTTATAAAACATCTGCCATGTTCCTCATTATTCAGTCGGAACATATGTGCTTGCATGAGATCATCACTCCTGAACTGCTGTGTTTTTTATTTCAGTGTCACATAATATTGCATAGACCTATTTGGATCTAGGGCCCCCCGCTCTACGTCGATTTGTCTGAAAATTGTGATATATTGAGCATGACCTTTTGCAAAATTGTTTATTTCCATGTCTTCATTCCTGACGTTCAACCAATCAGTCTACCATATAGAGCGCATAGCATTTTTTTCTGTAAACATCTGCAACCAATCTGATGTCATGTTAAGTTATGTTTTGATAATGAATGTTGAAAAGATGCAAACAAAATAGGAACTTTATGTTCAGAGCTACTCGCAGAAGACTTCATAGTAGCTTGTGCTTATTCGAAATTTAAAAAAAAAAATAAAATACAAAACACATATCTGCATACTATCTATGCTTCTGGAATATAAAGCAAAGTAAAACTCTTCAATTAAAACCTACACGCACATGTACAGTGAGTTTCCAAAGAATGCTTAGTACATCATATTGTAAATTGCGGGGCGTTGTCAGTGACTAATCCTTATTAGCACCACGGATGTGTGTGGAAGCCATTTGCTATGAACATCAACCTTGCCTATTGATTGTGTTCAGAGCAAGTGGTCACCTGGTCAGGCTCAAGTATGTTGCATCTTTTTCTCCCTGCCACGCCTCTCTCTGCTGTAAACTCGCTTTGCTATTGATAGACAATGCCGCTGCCTCACCTGGATCACCCTTCTTCAATGGCCCCTGAGACACTGCTCCGGATACCGCACTTCATATGCTCATCTCTGTCTTGCTGTGAACATTGAAGAGGGACTCTTCATTGAACCCTTGTCCATCTCAGTTTCTTTTATGTATGAAATAACAGGTGTCCTGCTAGCTGCAACATTTTTTACAAACAAAATATTCGCATGGCGGAGTTGACTGCCGAGTCGAGTGCAGTCTTTGGCAGTCTCTCTTTGCTGTTGTTTCCAGAGAGCAGTCTGTTGCCAGTGTTCACTATTGTGTGGTAGGACCCACCTAAACACTGAGTTTGGCCACGGAGCGGCCGCAGAGTCGACTGCTGAGTCGAGTGCAGTCATTGGCAGTCTCTCTTTGCTGCTGTATCCAGAGAGCAGTCTATTGCCAGTGTTCACTATTGTGTGGGAGGACCCACCTAAATACCATGTTCGGCCGCGGAGCGGACGTGGAGTCGACTGCTGAGTTGAGTGCAGACTTTGGCAGTCTCTCTTTGCTGCTGTATCCAGAGAGTAGTCTGTTGCCAGTGTTCACTATAGTGTGGGAGGACCCACCTAAATACCGAGTTCAGCCGCGGAGCAGCGGCAGAGTCGACTGCTCAGTCGAGTGCATTCTTTGGCAGTCTATGGCTGCAGTAGTGCGGACTGCCATAGAAGAAGAAGGTCACCTCTTACTAAGCTCGCGCTCACGACTCAAGGAGATGGTCTCCAGGCAGGCGTACCCTTTGGCCCTCGGCTGTAAATCCTATCTGTTCCAGGTCAGAAAGGACGTCCGCCCCACACTGTAGCTATGGTACCTTCAACCTCGCATGGCCCCTCTTCGAATTTTGTCCAGCCATCGCAAGAGATGGCAGGAGAGGTTTGTTATGATCAAGTAGGCCAGGATGCAAAAAAAGACTTCAATCTGGCATTGCCTGCCCCCTGGAACTTTTAAGCCCAAGGAAACCTCAAATCACTCAGACACAACACGATCCTCCGAGTGCAGTTGGCGACGTTCCTAGCTCAACAACAGAACTTTTTTACCCCTGCAATGGACCTTCAACAAAACAAAAATACGGCAGCGCCTCAGGTGATGAAAACAAGCATCGTGGGGGAGACCATCATGGGTGAAATGGACTGCCCCTCAAAGCCGAATGACATAAAGGTTCAGTTGAGTACTCGGGCAAGGACCCTATGGTCAAACAGTCTCGATGGGGCCTTTACCCAAACAACATTACACATTGATATTCATCCAATAATTGATTGGGACGATTTGGTGAGTCCACGCTCAGATCATTCAGTGCTTTTGTCAACTGAATCCCAGGACACTTTAAATAGGACTGGAGATGAAGCAGCAACCTAAATAGACGCACTTCCCACTGATGTCCCGTTGGAAACCCCTAACTTGGAAAACTTGTCTGTGCAAAAAGATATGGCACTGAAGATCTCCAATACCATGTCAAAAGACTCGGAAAGTGTTACAGCGAAAGGCACGGAGCCCTACAAGATCAACGGTGTAACCAAATCCAGAAAGAAGCAACCAAGAACTGGGGGCCATTTAATATTTAACCTTCAATCACGCACAGCAACAAAAAATCAGAGGAAAACAGTGTGCATAATTCCAAGAATAAAAGTCCCTAATAGGAGGGCTACATCGGCCCAGTCCTGACATCTGCTGTTACCATCTAACATCCTGGAGGATTTCTTTAAGAAAAAGCTTTCATCGACCAGCAGGGTTTTTGACGAACTTTCGGACGCCGAGATTCTGGAATGCGTGGAGGGAGACACACAGACGGAGCATTGTGGGTCAACGTTTCCAGTTCTTCAAGTTAAATCGTCCATTGGAACGGAGTCTGAGGTTAGCCGGAGAGAAAATAATCTGAAGCCACGAAGATGGCATTTTGGAAAGCCAGCGGGGAACCTATGCAACACAACCTTGGCTTCTCCAGGAGTCCCAATAGCCTTTATAGACCTTACGGAACAACCTACAAAGGCACCGATGCCCGAGATCTTGAAGTCTCATCTATTGGAACCCATTACAAATGGCTTGGCAAATCGAACTTTGGACGACCGTCGGCCGGACGATCTAGTTTTAGAAAAGTGATCCATCGACCTGAGGGCAATTAGTGATGAAAGCCTACAGGCCTCGTGGAGTTGCCAGCGGAACCAAGAACCAGCTCCAACATGGCCCAAGACCCACTCCAATTGTACATCAAATCCAAGTATGCCTCAGAGAACACTGCTTGTTAACAGAGGATTGAGTGAGATCTCAACCCCACTGCAGAAAGAATCTTGATCTAAAAGCATGATCTGCTGACAATAATGTCAACAGTCACAATACCATTGGAACTTTTCAGTAAGCTGTACAAAGCAATAAATGAAACCCTTAAAGACCACACCACCATGACAGCGTTAATGCATACAAAACTGTCCTATTTAGAAGGCTTTTGACAGCCAAGATAACCAAAAAACTAGTAAAGAAGAGTCAAGCCACAGACGCTCCTGTATGGCCATTGAACCCCCATGCCTCTGATTGGTTGGATCCAAAAAAACAGAACCAAATTTCCTTCAGTCACAGACATTAGACATAGTTATCACAAAGGAAGTTCCTCCCAGTAAGACAAGGGAAATCGAACCTGAAATCCTGCCAGACCCAAACACAGTCAAACATAGGGCAGAAAAATCATTGTCTGATTCAAGCCAAACAAAACAATTAGCTGAGAAACTGATGCTAACCTGTCAGGTGCAACAAGCGACCTCAGGGAGATAAAAAAGGCAACGGTTCAATTGATGCAGCTCTTACAGATAAGATTCTGAAAGCTCCTGCGCATATTCAAAGAGCCAAAACAATATTTAGGGCGCACAGCGCCACACAACCATGAGACCCCGAGTGGAATCGACCATCAACCACTGGTCTTTGTTTATAAACTGAAAAAGGGAAAGTGTTATCCCTCACCAAATTCAACAATGCACGAGTACAATGAGCAATTGGTTAAATAAAAGAAGGACGCTGAAGCTAATAAAGTGTATCACAAAAAAATCTCACTCGGTTGAAAAGGGAAAAGAGGCCAAAGAAGCTGAGAAAAATTATAAAACCTGGTTTAGACAATGTAGACATCGTCTGCCGTTTGTGGTAAAAAATCTAGAGACTTCTGGAACTTGATTAAGTGCAGTGCACAGGATGCTAATGCCACTCTACAGAACGGTGTGGGGGAACAAATGTGGGTTGATCACTTTACGTCTCTGTTTAAAAAACCAGTGGGTGAACCTTCAACTGCCCAAACACAATCAACCAATTCCTGGATGATTCAATTCGACAGGGAGACGATATCAGCAAAGATCAAGAAGCTAAACTGCTCACGAGCTCCGGGCCCCAAAGGGATTACGAATTTCGACTTAAAACAACACCCTGAGGCGTGGGCTCTCTTTATAAGTGAGGTTTTTCAGAATTGCTTGAGAACAAAGGAGCTCACAGCCTCATGCAAGACGGCATTTGTGGTATACATTTTTAAAAATGAACCAAATATAATCCACAGCACTACTGACCAATTGCTCTTTTATATACAATTAGGAAAATCTTCGGCTCGCTGGCCCTGGACAACTTCCCCGAATGGATCAAACAGACGGCTTGTTTCGACCCCCTTCAGACTTGCTTTGTTAAGGGTATGGGGACTACAGCAAATATACTCCTCCTGAGCACCGTGAAGGCCAGTGTCTTGGAGGGCAAACCCCGTGTGTTCATGGCATTCGTTGACTTGGTCCAGGCTTTTGACCAGGTCAACCATGACATCTTATGGAGAAAGCTTGACAACATGAAGTGCCCGGGATCCATCCTCGACCCAATAAAGGCTCTCTACTCAGATACAACAATCTGAGTAAGATTGAGCAGAGCTGGACTTATATCTAAGCTGATCAGTACAACCCGAGGTATCAAGCAAGGCTGCTCCTTGGCGCCAGCCCTGTATTACTCCTACATAGTGGATTTCATGAACTGCGAGCAGAGGATTAGATCTTTCCCTCCCACATTGGGTGACACGAAATTGTCAAGACTCCTTTACGCCGATGATATAATCCTAATGGACCAGACGGCCCTAGGCTTACAGCAGCAACTAAACAATTTTCTAGCCTATATAAAGGATAACAACCTGGAATTGAATAAAGTGAAAACATAAATAATGTATTTCGAAAAAACAATGAAAAAGACAGAACACCTAAACTGGAACATCGATGGAGGACCCTTGGAAAAGGTCAAGAGCTTTAGATATCTGGGAATTACTTTGAACAACAGTTCTACTGAAATTCCAATGCAGGAAAGTTTATATACGAAGACAAGAATTTTGATAGCCCAGACGAAAGCCATAGATAGGAAATATGGCGATTTTCGATCATTCCAGCCCTGAACATTTATAAGGCCAAGGTGGTCCCAGGAATAATCTATGGAGTGGAAGCTATGCCCAATATCTCGGAAGGCCTCTGGCAAAAACTAGAAGGCCTTTTCTGGCATAAAGTCTTGGTACTACCCCAGTCAACACCAATAGTACTAATTCCGCGTGAATTAAGCCAACGTCACTGAGTGTGATGGTGGCACGTAACGCCTTAATATTATACAGAAAGGTCATTCTCCCTTCACCTCCTCTGATCTTTGAGATCATAAAAAAAGAAATAGAAGTAGGAAACAACAGATTTCTCACGAAATAGATGACAAAGAACAAAGTCCTCTTGGAAACTAATTCATCAAAAGTCAAAAAGAGACTCCTAGAGTATGACTGGATTCGAACGTTGGAAGTAGCCGCAAACTCATAGCTTACCACTCCCCTACCCCCTAATCTTAAGAAAGTAAACCAGGTAAAGCCTTACTTGGCAAATATTCCTGACAGAGGAGTGCGGCACGGCTTCACGAGGATGCGCTTAAACTTGCTTGCCATAACAAGCAAATCCAGTTCTAATAAATGCCGGTTTTGTCAACATAGAGACCAAGTAGAAACAATAAGACATCTTTTGCTATCATGCGCGAGAACCCAAGACGACCTATTTTGGTCATTTCTTTAAGGAACTACAGTTCTATGATGAGGAGGAATGGTGGGCCAGGCTTATGAGTGGTGAAAAGCCCTCCTGGGTGATCGCAGTCGTTCGTTTTTTCCAGACGATTGGCCTGGACAGATCTCCTGGGTCAGTAAGAGAAACAGTGGAAACATCAACAAACGGGACTCCATTGAGCATTTGTTTGACACCTTTGGCCTCCTTAACCATAGAGACTTTGTGATTATTTGACTGCGTCCTCCTGCATAGCTTTATGGACGCTCGGAATGGATAAGGATATATGTATTAAAAATCTGGACTCTTGTAAAATTTGTTTTTCAATTAAATCAAGTAATAATAGAATTTTTTAAAATATTCACCTTAAGCACCCGGATTTTAGTCAAGGTTGTTAATAGCTATGATGCCCCATTCAAGGAGCCATTTTGGGTGGTAACAACAACACACCCATATCAAAAGCCGCCACTTTGATCTTGCTTATTAACCTAGACTGCCAGATTTATTCATCCGGTACTGCGTTCACTATTCAAGGAGATGTGTTACAGGTAGACCCAGAAAGGCATCTCCCTTATCTCCCTTAGGTGTGCTTTATTTTCCGAGGCTTACTGGTAAAGTATAGGACAAGCATGACTCTCAGGTTTGTATCTGGGAGCCAGAAAACATCTTATATTGTTTTTACTTTGAATGCAAGCAAGAGGCCCTGGAAATAATTACTGGAGGCCAAAAGAGGCCCTGGAAATAATGTGCAAAGTGGCCCCATATGACACATTTTCAGCAAGCCCAATGCTTTTCCTATGAGAAAATTTGGAAATACCACACAAAAGAGGCCCAGGGTGCAGAGGCCCACCGGCAAATCTCCAGAGTTCCCTATAGGCCAGTCCACCCCTGCAAAGGGGACTGCTAATGTGTGCATTTGCATGCAATCCAGTCCCGTCTGTGTCAATGTCACTGTTTGACCTAGAAAGTACCGAGGAACCACGGAAGTATTTGACCACCAAGGGTTCTAGGCATTTGTTGTACTACACAGTGCATATAATCGTAAATGCATTCTACTATATGTTCATGGCGGGAGGCATATAACCAGATTCCTATGCAATCTGACAGGTTTTAGCTGATTCTAATGACTGGCAGCTTCAAAAGGAATCCAGTGCATTTAAGCCACCATTCAAATAAAATGATTTTGTAAACTCTTTCATTTTTGCAGTCAGAGAGAAGGGTGCAGGTGGAAAGGTTTATGTTTTTCCTTACCACCACTGCGCCAAAAAGTAACAATACTGCGTACAGCCGTGTGGAAACATTTTATTTAAAAAATGCGACACTTAATCTCAATTTGTGTTCAGCACAGAATGTTATTTACAGGATAGGGTAAGTGATTAATTCTAAAACTCAGAAAGTTATGCAGGAGCATTTGGTAGTTTATCTTGAGTTAACTTTAGAAAACTGATTTAAAGGTCATACGCTGAAAACTAAAGTCTATTGTGCTGGAATGTCACTGGATCAAAGAAAGCTTCATGCTATCTATGTGCCAGCTACATTTGCTGTATCCAATCTAGCAGCAAAGGCACTAGACGAGATTCTCCTATTGCTAGCATTAGGGATCGCGTGGTCCGGTTTTATGTGATGGACAAACCAGACATGACCCAAATACAGCAGTAGTCACGTGTGGAGTATTCTGAAATTCTCTGTGCTACAATTCAAGTATATGGGCCATTTGAAAAATACACAGTATTACCCAATGTAACAACCGCAAAAAACAATGGTATTGGATGCAAATTGGATTTCCAAAATGGCCGTCGGCATTAGAGCACTGTAACCAATGCTCTCCTGCCTACCTCCAGCGTGAGTATTTAAGATGATCCCAACCTTCATTCAAGCGAAGCGGAGAGAAACGGAAGCAGTTGTAGCAAAATCGGAGGTTCAGAGCAGAGGAGACCCCAGCGAAAGTAGGAGCGGCCTGTGAACATCAGGGAACTGCGCCTGGGACCGTTCCATACAAACGAAGGAGCCACGAGAACCCCAGGGGAGGAACCACAACCAGAGTGTTGAGAGAAGGCCCCCCCGTCGGAGTCAATCGGCAGAGGGGCAGAGGGAATCTCCTCCAACGAGAAAGCACCTAGGGAGAACGGGGGATCGGGACTCAGACTCCCGGATGAAGAAGTGAGCAGAGGCCCGCCAGAGAGGAGGTGAGAGCGGAGAGGGCTCCTAACAGCAAGGACTCCCTCTGCATGAGACAAGGGGAGAAGACAAAGTGAGGAAACTGGCAGATCAGACACAGGGCACACAGAGGCAGTGATGGAAGCATTGGAAAGGAAAACAGCACCTCCACCCCCTCATACCCCCCCCACCAGTCTGGGACTTGTAACCAAGGACACAAGCAGAGAGCACCAGCAGAATAGGAAACCAACCCAATGCCCAGAAAACAATCCCTAAGCCGCCGCAATTGAATGTAGTAAACACAGCACATGGCCACTAAAGAAAAAGTAGCACTCTAGTGAAGAAAACAAATGCTAAAGTAGATAAAGGTGGAAGAGCCCTCCACCTGAGCACTTGGGAAGCAGGACCCGGCCCAGGTAGCAAAAAGGGAGCAAAAGGTTGCAAGGAGCGGGAAAGGGTACCTGGGAGTACTGTGATGCAAAGATACAGCCCCGACAGAACGTGGAAAACATGGGCAGTGCCTATGGAAAGGGTCCCACGAGGGACAAAGAAACAATTGAGAAAGCAAATCAAGTGGAATGAAATATCCAAGCCAGGACAGCAAGCCCCCGTAGAAACACAGTGGAAAAGGGGTGGAGGGGCTGGTATCCAGAAATGCGCATCTAGAAGAGAAAAGACAAAACATTTAAAAAAAGAAGGGAAAAGAGGTGCTGACTTCCTCCAAAGGCAACAAAAAACCGCCAGAGGGCATCATAAAGAAACTATGGAGGAAAGACGTGGGGGGTCGTTCCGAGGTTGGAGGTAAGTAACTGTCCTTACCGGCATGGAGCAAATAGCATGTCCGTGTAGAGGGCTATTACAACTTCGCGGCCACGAGCTTTGCGCCATGTTGGTAAGGGCATTACCGTCATGCCGTAAAAGGCTTGAAAAAGGCCCTTAGCAGCATCATGTATAGCGTAGATTGCACTACCGGCATGAACCAATGCAGCATTAGCGGCCACCGCTAATAGCAGTCACCGCTATTAACGGTGGCCGCTAATAACGGTGACCATAAATACGCAGAACCGGAAGTAGCGTCATCTCACAGGAACGGGAAGGTGCACGACAGCCATCTTTAAAAACACAATCCATTGTCACCCTCAGCAGCCAGAACCTGTTGGATGCTGATATTTGTGAAAACTAATCCTCTAACACACCACAATGCCTAAGGCCGTGAAGAAGGGCGCCTCCGCCAGCGCAAGGAGAGCTTCAATGAACATGAGCTGACCATGCTAACTGACACCCTGCAAGAACATGCAGATGTCGTGTTTGCCCAGAGCATGAAGAGGGAGGCCATAATACGGAAAAAGGAGATGTGGGCACTTGTGGCGCAGAAAGTAAGCGTGGTTGGCAACACACCCCGCACTATCAAGGACTGCAGGAAGCGGTGGGACGACTTGTGGCTGCGAGTTCACAACATACTCTCTGCCAACAGGAGCCAGGCAATGTCAACTGGCAGAGGAGCAAGCTCCCCCATAAAGCTGTCCCCATGGGAGGACATCTGTGCTAGCCTGATCGGCATGGAGGGAATAGAAGGTGTCGGAGACATGGAGTGTGGCGCCACAACATTGGCGGATGGAGTTGCGTGTCCTAAGAAAACACTGTAATGCAGAGCCTGATGAAAGTCCCCCAATATGTCTGTCCAAAGAGGCAAGCCATGGCCCAACACACACATTCCCAGCAAAGTTGTCGATCACAGCACAGACACATGCAGTTGCCTGCAGTAAGGCAATGCCGTACCTGACACATACTTCTTTTTTTATTTTATTTTATTGCTATTTTATTGTAACAATTAGTTTGTATTCAAACTTCAATTACAATAAAAATTCTGATTCGTCAACTCTAAACTGATGATCACAAAAAAAAGCCAACAGATTGAATTGATGTAATATATGAATTAGATTATCAGTCAACCGATAACATTGAGTGGAGCGGAGATATCGCCGTTCAAATTATTCTCTAGAAAATCACACACAGCACATGTAAGTGGCACATTGATGCCAGACAGTACCCAGAACCACCATTTAGTGGTATCGCCATCTGCAGGAGCAAATTTCCCAAGATAGCGAGATCTAGAGTGCGTTAATTATTGACATTCCGTAATCAGGTGTTTCAATGATTCAATTGACTTTCCACAAAACCTGCAAAGATCATCAGTAATGTTTGTATCACGTCTAAACCATAAGATCTCTTTTGTTCTGTATACATTCAACCGAAATCTTAGGAATTGGTTACAATGTTTTCTTGATGGAAATAATTGAAGATATTTAGGTAGCTGGTCTAAGCTATTTGCTGCAAGTCCCAAATCAATTGAGGATTTCAAGAGATTCATTTTTTTCTGAAATTTGAATCCAGTTCCACTATCTCCGTTTTTTTTGGCAATTTGTGGAGTTGATAGGAGTGTTTCCCAATTTATGTCAGCATAGTCAAGTATCAATTTTAATCTGGTTGCCCATACAAACAAGATACCATGATATTGGTTTGATGTGACTGATGTTAAGATTTGGTAGGCGGGAGGCTGATTTTCCAGAGACATCTTCCGTAACACAGCCAAGGATTTCCATACAACTATGTTATACATGGATTCAATCCCAAGCTCATATCTTATGGAGAACATTGAAACACTCGTGGGCAGTTTTAGAATGCGTCTCCAAAATAGCCCCTCAAAAGACGACCACAATTTATGACTTAAGTTCAAGCCAGCCTCAGCACCAAATGTGATTGATGGAATCACTTTTTGAGTGTAGAAGGTTACAACTGGTTTCAGTGTAAATTTGCCGTATTCAGCTTTGCCCCTTGAAGCAAAAATGTTACCATTCGTTGTTTCAGGTCTGTCATCCATTCATATTCTCTAATTGAGGTATTGAACTGGATGCCTAAATATCATAACACTGGAACGAGCATGATTTGTGAGTCGGCAAGTTTCCATCTGAATTTTTTAATTATTCGCTTGGACATTCCCCCAATTGCCATGATTTTGTCTTGTCTGCATTTAGCGTTGTCATTTAGATATCTTTCTAGAGCCAATAAGAGTCTTTGAAGACCATTTGGAGTTGAATCCATTAGAACAATATCATCGGCATAAATGGTCCAACTGATGGACTGACCATTTATTTTTGGAGGGAAGCAGCAAACTTGTTGAAATGCTTCTGAGTCATCTGATATTAAGAGTTTGAAGATAAGAGCAGCCAAGGGGCACCCCCGTTTGACTCCTTTATTTATCGTTAATTCCTCAGTAAGATCACCGGCTTCATTTATACGCACTCTGATGGAGGTTTCCTTATGTAGTGCCATTATTGGCTGAAGTAGATCCAGAGGACATGACCATTTCTTCAGTTTCGCCCATAGTTTATGGCGGTTAAGTGAGTCAAACGCTTGCTTCATGCCAATGAACGCAATGAACACGTTTTTTCCTTGTTTAAGTGCTTGCAATTTCAACAAGTTGAGTATTATCAGGTTGAGCTCTGAGCCGACACCCTTGGTGAATCCGGTCTGGTGTATATCAAAACGACCTGAAACCATTGCCCACTTCGAAAGATTTTGCTGTAGAAAGGTTGCAAAAATCTTGCCCACAATATCAAGAAGGGCAATGGGACGGTAGTTTGCCGGATCGTCCCAATTGCCCTTCTTGAATGTGGGAACTATGATGGCAGAGTTCCATGATTGTGTGAGCACCTTAGTGGTTGCTATCAGTCGAAAACAAATGCTCAATGAATGCTGCCCAATGCTCATTATTTGTTTTTAACATCACATTTGTGAGGCCATCAGGTCCAGCAGCTCATGAGTTTTTAAGATGTTTAATTGCTGTTTTGATATCTTCTCTAGATTCAATTAGATCCCAAGAGTTTACCAATAAGGGAATTTCATCACTCTGTCTGATTTCGTCAGTGTTGAAAACCTTATCAAAATGTTGTTGCCAACTCGCTTTTGATATGCCATTATGAATCTTTGCGTTCTGAAATACAGACTTGTTGTTTGTTATATTGCATTGTTCCTTTGTCTGATGGCATATAATCATCTTTAGAATTCGCTCACCACGCTCTTGGTCTCTCATAATTGCAAAACTCTTCAGCCAATTGCGGTATCTCATCTTGCGATGTTTCATTGGAAATGGCTTATTTGGATCTGATCCTTTTTTCAATTTGTGGAGATCTTTCTGCAATTGTTTTTTTTTTGTTGAGATACCAACATACTGAATTTGTGTTTCTTTACGTAGGTGCAGCTGTTCGGATGATTGAACTTTATCCCAAATTGCAACAGCAGTAAAGTATAGTTTAATTTGTCTTTTAAAGAGACTACATCTGAAGACATATTTCCCATCAGGGTGATGATTTGTCGGATATTCATTTAAGTCTGTTGCCTCTTTGATTTATTTCCAAAGGCTGGCTGAATTTTACATCAGATGTTTTTGATGGCGATGTCCAGGTTAATTCTAGCGGATTGTGGTCACTGAGGGTTGAATCCAAGATCTTCAAGCATTTGATCTCATTAAACAGTGAATTTAAACAAATATAGTCAATTATTTTCTTGCAACAATCACGGTGCCAAGTATAGTATGGGGGAATATCTCCCTTTGTTTGACCATTGAGCATCCAACAGTTCCTAGCTATCATTGCTGATTGAAATAGGTAGCCTCTGCATGTGACAGTAGTTTGATGCTTAGGCTTTATGACATTCTTAAGATCGTCAAACCAGGAGAAATTCAAATCGCCACACAGGATCACATTTATATCTATGTAAGTTTCCATACTGTCATCGATCAGTTTAGTTATAGACTGTATGAATTGAAAGGATGAGATCATTGCTGTGTTCCAATACGTATTGAGTAATAGCAATTGTTTAATTTTTGCCCCAGGGCCATTTCTGCTCTGTAGTACGGTTCCTTGAACAAAAAGGTTTGGGGAAAAAAACTACATGATCTCCCAGCCGTTTGCGTTATTTATCATAGTCAACAGACCAGAGTAAGGTCGACCAAATTGTTTTTTTTGCAGGATTCAGAATCATGGAGTATCCATCTCTAGATGGCGCCTACCCGCAACCACGTCTCCTGAAGACACACTGCAAAGTTGTTTATCAAAGATAATTCAGAGTTCTGGAACAGGTGTCGAAAGCCTTTGGTTTTCCATGATATCAACACATTTACAGCTTCCTTACTGATTTGCGACAGTTAGGCTCTTCGAGATTTGTGTTGTAGCAGAATTTTGAGCGGCCATTTTGGACGGAAAGTTGTGGATTTCTTCCACTTGCCACTCCTTCTTTTATGTTAAATTGTTTCCTCAGAGCTTTGCGTCTTTGCTCATGTGTGTAATCCGACTCTCCCTCCTCAACTATTTCTTTGGGTATTTTGGCTTCTAATGTCAAATGGAAGCCATACAACAGCAATTCGTCTTTGGCCATGATGAATTTATTTTCTACAGCTTGTGAATTGATGTGTAGGTAAACCTTGTTGAGTCAGTCTTCAGTGATATATTCGACGATTGCTATATCGTTAGAGGTTATCGTTCTTAACAAGGGAAAATTGTTTAGGAGACACATCACGTTTCTGTGTTTTAAATTCACCACGTTCTCATCAGGAAAAATGTTCTCAAGCCGGATCTTCCAGTGCTTTTGATCTTTTTTCTGCATCGTGATTGGCAGCTCTTTTAATTTAGTTAGATTTTGTTTGCGCCATTGTGCAGCCATCATCTTTGGATTTAGCTTTGTCGAGATCTCTCTTGTTTTTTGATCAACAGTCCCATCAGTTTATTGTTTTTGGCTTATTGTTTTTTCAAAGGAGACGCTTGGAGCCGGACAATTTGCTGCATCATTGATTAAACCGTCTTTTGCTTTAGTTGCAAGCTGGGTTTTCTTAATAGTTGGTCGGGTGCTCATAACAGAATGCTGTGATATATCTTGTTCCTGGGAAGGAGATATCACTTCATCCAACTCAACTGAATATGTAGATAGATCACATAGATTAGTGACACTTAGGTCACGACTGTCGGAACCAGAATCTGAATCTAGTCTTCTTCTTTTATTTGGATCAATTTTTTCCGCCACAATTGGATTGACAATGGCATTTGGTGATGGCTCAGCTGGTGACACTTTACCGGGGCCACCGGACTGAGAATTCTGTGGACTTTGAGAGAAGAGACCAAGCTTTTGAGGAGTAGAGAGATTCCTAACAAACTGGGTTTATTCTTGGGCAGATTCTTTTTGTTGGTTAATGCGTTTGTCATTTTTTCACCTATTTTTGCCTGTTGTCTGGGTTCAAGAGTCTTTGCAGACCCCATAAAGATTCCAAAAGTGTTCAGTTTTCCTTTCAAGGGAGGTGCATCAAACTATTCAGTTTTTCTTTCAAAGGGGCTGCATCAGGTAAATTGTTGTTTATTGCTGGACTGATGGTCAGAGATTGAATTTCTGACGGTCGTGTATCCTCAGAGAGCTCCTTTGAGATTACTGCGGCCTTTGGGTCAGATGTGGCAGAAAGCACACAAACTGGCTCAATGATTTGGCAAACTCCTTCATTCTTGTCAAGGACAGTGTTTCTCTTGATTTTGTTTTTTACACGAGTTGCCACAGTATTTTTCCTCGTATTTGAGCTTCTACTCGCTGAGTGCGGAGGTTGTCTCGCTTCTTGCTCATGGACGACAGACGCTGATCTCACTTGCTCGGTGTCCCGAATCCATTTCAGTGTTTCGAGGATGGCTTCCATTAAAACTGTTTGTCGGTGTGGTCTCTCATGGCAAGGTCACCTAGCCGATTTTGCCATTGAAATGAGATCTCAGCTTCACATTCGACTCTTACTAGTAGATGAGCATTGGTTTCTTCAAGTGACAATATTTTGCTTGATAAATTATGCAGCAGCGCACTTTGATCCTTCAATGTTTCACTTAGAGTTTCATACAACTTGATGAACGGTATTAGGGCTAATGATGTTGCTGCCAGTACATTGTTGTGGATCTGGATCCTGGCTGCCACTGATACATTTGCTTTATTGGCTGTTTCTAACTCAACCTCCTGGGTAGGAGTTTCTTCTCGTTGACTTAGGCGACTTTCATTTGTGGTTGACTGTTGAGCAGTTTTTGAGTTTGGTTTGTCACGGGAGTTAAAGTTTGACTCATTTGTAGTTTTATAATTTGGGTTTACAGTCGATGCATTGACCATATTAGACTGACATTGAGCTCCTTTTTGATGTGGAGTACTGGTTCGAGATTTAAATGGGTCAATACTTAATCGCTGTAGATAATGTTCTCCTTTCTCAAAGTTAGAAGGTGCTTTGGCTTTTGCAGTGCTTAAGCCTGGTGAGGCACTGGAGAAGCTATTGATCAGTTTGTCTTTCACAAGCTGGTAAACAGCGGTAAGTCGTTCAGTCAGCCATGCTTCCCGACCAGCCAGGTCTAATCCGAGGATTTTTTTTATTTGTCGGCTGAAGGTGCTGTGGTAGTAGGCTTGTAGAAGGACGTGCTGCACCGGCGTCAGAGGGATCCGACCTGGCACTAGGGACCATGTTGTCGACAGCAGCATTTCGAGAAGTCGACATGGGAAATGGCTGATCGCTAGTATGAGGTGCACTGTTTGGTTCTTCATCAGTTATTAAGGTTAGTGAAGTTTGGACTGCCGCGGCTTGTGGGACACTCGTAAACCAACTGGTCAGATTTAGTTGCAGCGTCATTTGAAAATCCATCATTGTCATTAAAATTGGGGTTTTGAGCGTGTAACATACCAGGTGTTTCAGAGATGCACGCACACAACCGTGCTGTTGAATTTATCGATTTGAAATTATGTTGCAGATTGTTGCAGTCATCAGTCAGAGTGGAGTTGTTTCTACAAGCAGTTAATGGAGGAACAAATGTAAAGTTTGTGTGATCTCCCACTCCACTGAGTCATTTTAGCGCCAAAAGTTCAGTGTCCGTGACATCAAATGGTGATTGAAAAGAAGCGGTGTCAATTTCCACCGCTGCACTTGAATCAGGTATTTGGGCTGCTTTATTTTCAGTGTAGGCAGTGTGCGTGTCGATTGAAGGCGGCAGCAATTTGATTTCCGCATTGACAGTAATGTCATTCACAGACTTTGAAAGAAAGTTTACATTCAAAGCCACACACTCGGGCTTAGCACACACATCATTACTGGGTTTACTATGTCGGGAACACTCTCACCTGCAAGCGACACAACAGCCGTTGGTACTGAAACATTTGTTTCCATTCTTACAGAAGCGCCAGCACCAGCCGTTTGTGATATTGGCAGGCTGGCTGGCGTCGGCAGTGAAGACAGGGAGAGGGGAAGGGGAACGGGAAAGAGGAGGGGGGGAGAGAGTGCTAACCACACCCGAAGAATAGAATGGAGTAGTCAGAGCTGACAGAGCTGACACAGCGGGCTCAATAGTGATTGACAGTTCCCTGCGGACGCGAGCATACAATGTTTTCAGGCAAGTTTGTGGTCTAGTGTCAATCACCATTTTTCTTACCAGTTGCGTTCTTGGCTCTTGGCGTCTCTGCAGCTGAGGCGGACTGGAGGCAGACCAGACTCTGCACCGGACTCTGCGCCGTACCTGAAACATACCACACAAAGATGTAAATGCCATAAGTCACACTGCATGCAGGCCCCAACAAATATGCATGCCACATACCATATGTCTGCCCCAACATGAGTGACGCCGATGTATGCCTGCATCACCCACCTATATAGCAAGCAACGTCATCATCCAAACTCAAATGCCTATTACCCTCGATTGTGTAGATGATCAATTGTACAAATGTATGCATGATGCCTATCAAACCATCACTCATGCCGTCCCTCTCTTCGACCCCCACAGGCTCAGACCATAAGAGCGATGCGCAGGACTCACCCCCACAGCAAACCACACCCCGGAAGAGGGCCCGGGATGAGGCCAACAGGCCTTCCACCTCAAAGGGCCAACCCAAGGCCTGCCGTGCACCACCAATGAAACCACCTCAAGTCGCCACGGCACCGGTGCTGCCAAGGGCCGTTGAGATGGAAGCACTAACACCTGTCGCACTGCCATAGGACACAGCTGAGGCTCCACACTCGGCAGAGTCCAGTTCGATTGGGGAGGTGGCAGCCACAGCACCTCTGGCTGAGGAGGAGGCACAGGAAGAGGTGTGGGTGCCCGTGGAGGACGAGTCTGACCACAACACCACCCCAGAGCAGTCTGGGGGGAAGTTAAATCAAAGGGCCGTGAGTCCCATAGTGGAGCGCATTGAAGCCGAACATGAGACCCAAGCACTGTCCACCTCCACAGGTGCACCGGCGGGGCCACAGCGGCATGAAGAGATGATTGCCCTTGTGCATCAGTTTGTGGATGACAATGCACAATCAAGGCTTGAGTGGCGTGAGAACACTGCCTCCCTGGGCAGGATAATTGCAGACAACACCGCCTCCCTGGGCAAGAGATTTGCAGACTATACTACTAGACTGTGTGAGGAGGTATCCGCCCTGTGGCAGGTCCTTGGCCGCATCGCTGATGCTATGGAGGGTGAACTCCAGCACCCCAGATGCAGCAGGCGGCCACACCATCATCCTCCAGCTCAACCCAGACAAGCCCACTCCGCAGGTCATTGCGTACCCTCTTCCGGCCGGACATGCCGCTACCAGTTCCAGGGAGTGCCAAAAAGTAGACTGGCCAGCCTGATGAAGGCATTAGACACTTG
Source organism: Ambystoma mexicanum (assembly GCF_040938575.1). NCBI lineage: Eukaryota > Metazoa > Chordata > Amphibia > Caudata > Ambystomatidae > Ambystoma > Ambystoma mexicanum. The sequence continues at coordinate 975,661,511 of NC_090922.1, forward strand.
TTAAGACATGTGTGGGGGAGTTGTGTGGGGAGGGGGGGAGGGTGTGGGGCGGAGTTGTGGGGGGAGGGGGTTAAGGGCATGTGGGGAGTTGTTGGGGGAGGGGGAGGGTGGTGAGGCTGATGGAGGGTTAGTGCACTATCATTTTCATTGTGATTTTCAATACACCCATTGTGTCAAAAGAAAGACCTGAGTGGACATTCATCATTGTGCATGTGTCATTTATTCCTATACAGTGCATAGTGTACATGTACCCCCACACCCAGTGCCCTCTGTCCAACTATCATGTCACCCTCTGCAGCCATGTGTGACAGTAATAATGTGCAATCACTGACTAACACACAGCACGTCCCTCCTGTGCATCGGCAATGCAATGATGTGCAGCCACTTCTTCTTCATCCCCTTCATCATCACCAGGTGGTTGCATTTCAATGTCAGGGGGCAGGGGCACATTGCGTCAGATACACATGCCGTGCAGCATGACACATGCCATGATGATCTTGGCCACCTTCTCATGCCTGTAGAGGAGTGCCCCACCCGACGGGTTAAGGCAGCAAAACCATGCCCTCAACAGGCCAAAGGTCTGCTCAATGACCACACAGGTACGGGTGTGGGATTGATAGTAGTCCTCCTTGTGCATGTTCTGTGGGTTATCGGGCAGGGGTGCGGAGCCACGTCATCAAGGGATAGCCACTGTCACCTGCATAGGAAGCAAAAAAAGATATATGTCAGTCGATTCATGATGGACAGCTGTACTAGTCACACATGCCGGCAGATTATCTTTGGTCACATGCACATGTACCTGGTTGTATGCACACCATTTTTAGGCCCTCAATGTGTCCTGTGACATGGAATAATGGTGTGGGTTGCATCTTCAAGATGATACAGGGTGTGCTCTGCCGTCTTGTAGCTCATGCTTTGTGTACGCATACAGCTGTGTCCGTGTCCATTTAGTGATGTGTTGTGTTATGTAGGATTTTCTAATTGGGAGCGTTGGCAGTAGGCTCTGCAATATTAGGCATTCAGCGCTGATTTTTCCTATGGTGAGATGCAGAATTCCTGTGGTTGATCAGGGATATCGGGCACAACAATGTGTGAAGATCTTGGTGGTGTTGCATACCATCTGCACTTTGATGGAGTGGTATTGCTTGTGGTTGCGGTACACCACCTCCATGTCATGCGGGACCAACAACTCCACGTGGGTGCAGTCAAGGGCACCTGTACAATTTGGCATGCCTACCAGTGCATGGAAGCAAACTTTTGTTTCAATGATCTCCTGAGGAGTCCATGGTAGGGATATGTAGTCCCTTGTGTGCTTGAGGAGAGCATCCATCACTTGCTTCAGAATGCGAGAAAATAAGGTGGTGATATGCATGCATGTACCCCACTGTGTGCTGGTAGGTGCCTGTGGAAAGGAAGTGGAGCACAGACACTATCTTCAATAGAGGGGGGATGGCGGTGCATATTTCAAAGCCGCTGACAATGCCATTGTGTATCATGTCCATGATGGTGGTGATGGAGTCCCGGTGCAGACGGTACAGGGTGTGGTTCTGCTCCGGGGTCGGGTTGAAAGGACTGGCTCTGATGTGAGGGATTTGGGGATGCCTGCGTGGTTATGCTGGCTGCACTGTTGGTGCATGCTGGGCCTGTCTCACCCTTCTTCTGCTGCTGCGTCTCCTCTGTGGTGCCTGCTGTTGCTGTTGTTGTTGCTGGTGTTGTAATGCAAGCATGTCCTACAGCTCAAGTATTGATACTACTATTAAAATTATCTTGGTGTGGAAAGGGGTGTGGTGTGTGGGTGTGCTCCTTTTGTACAGGCCCAGACTCCATTGCCTCCACCTGTGCTGATTGTGTGCACTTGTGGCAGTTGGGAACACTGCACATAGCATTTTACGGTTGGTTCACGATGCCGGTATTTATGGCATGCTGGTGTCCACTATTTGCGCCTTCATGATGCCGGTATTTGCTTGTCCGCCTGACTTGTGATTTTCTCCCTTTAGCCGCATGCTGCTATTGCCGATATGCTGGGCTGCGTGCCTGCGCCCATGCCACTATTAGAGGCACCGTTATTTACGGTGCTGCTAATAGCGGGTTGGCAGGTTGGAATAGCCCGGAGGGGTAAGCGATGCCGGTAATCCTTTACCGGCATTGTTTTTCCCTTACCTCAACCTCGGAATGAGCCCCATGGACTCCCGGCCCGAAACGGAGGGAAGCCCGGAAAAGGAAGTCTTAGGGGGCCTTCAATTTGGTGATAAAATTGCAGGGATGGTACAGACACAGCTGGACAAGATGGAAGAAGAACTGGTGTTAGCCCTCCATCAAGTAAAAGGAGAGGTACATAAATTGGAAGAACAAGTGCACATGAATGAGACGGCACTCTAAGACCTCATAAGTGACGCTTGGAAAACAGACAAATTGGTAGAAAGGCTGGCGTCCCAACCCACAACCTGGAGCTGCAGACAGAGGACTTCAAGAACAGGTCAAGGAGGTTGAATGTAAGGATAAAAGGCCTGACAGAAGAAGTATAAGATAAAGAGCTAAAGGGGGCAATCCAACAAATCGTTAGCGACCTGATTGAACTTGAAGGGGACGCAGAGTTGAAAATTGATCGATTACATGGAGTGGGTTCTATTAGAAGGGAACCGGGGCTATGCCCAGGGATGTCCTGGCGGCCCAACACAATTATGGGAAGAAGGAAGAGATACTGGTAGCAGCAAAGAAAATAAGACAGTTCAAATACAATGGCTCGGAGATGCAACTCTATCAGGAACTATCCCAAATAACACTGCCTAAAAGGAGGAAAATGAGCCCAGTGGTGAGTGGTCTCTGAGAGAAGGACATCACATATCAATGGACATTTCAGTTTGGACTAGTCTTTGAGTGGGAAGGCCGATAACACACCATCCCATCCTGCAATAAGGGGTTGGGAACATTGGGATTGGTGGAGTAAGAAGCAGGACAAGGCGAACCCAGAATGAATATGCAGGAATCCAGGAGGTCCTGGGAATGGTCCACAGTAAAGCGAAAGAACACCAAAAGGGGACCAAAGGAATATAAAGCTACACAAGAGGAAGATAGGAGACCAGGAGAAGGTCGAGTCGATTTAGTGGAGGGTAGCCAGGGGAGTGCAATCATATTAACAGAGAGAAAGTTGGTTGGGGGGGGTTGGGGAAGTTGGGATCGAGAAATGGGCTTGGGAAAGCCTGCAGAAGGAGGGGCTGGGAAATGGTTTGGGCTCAATCCCTGAGAGGGCAAATCGTGAGAGGCTACAGGCCAACTGAGCCCACCCAGTCTGGGGACAGTGGAGGGTTAGAGAGGGGAGAACCACGGTGGAGGCGGGAAAGGGAGCAAGTCCCAACCAAATGGTAAAAAGGCATGGAAATGGAGCACTGAACAGTCAAGGAAATGGCTACAATGAAAACTATGACCATTATGTCACTAAATGTCAATGGCCTGAATTACCCACTGAAAAGAAAAGAAAATTGAGAGATTTTTGCAGAGGGAAAAAACAGACCTTTTAACCTTGCAGGAAACCCACCTGCAAATGACAGATAAGCACAGGGGCGCCGACAAACTTACCAAGCAAATGAAGGGAAGAAGAAAGGGGGGGGGGTGTTGACAGCCTTATGATTCAACCTTGACCTAACTGACAAACTGGGAAAAAGACAGTACGGGCTAGGGCATAACTGAATACTGTAGCAACCATTTATGCACAGAATGAGGGGCAAGACAAGTTAATCCAACAGAAGCTAGGTAAACTAGAAAGATTTGCCAAAGTTCAAATCATACTAACAGGACACTTTAACATAGTGTGGGACCCAAGAGTGGATAGGAGTGCGGTTAGATCCGGCACCCTGGTCTAACCGCACTCCTATCCCCTCGAAAGAATTGAGGGGAAAAATCGATAAGCTCTCATTGGTGGACACCTGGAGGGAAAAGAGGGCAGGCACTAAGGGATACACATTCTTCTCCCATGTTTATAAGACATCATCAAGAATAGAGTATATATGGGTATCCAGGACATGCTAGGTATGATAACAGAGATCGAGACAGGAGCAATTGCACTAACAGACCAGGCACCCATTACAATGACAGTGAGAAAAAAAGACACTAGCCCAGGGATTTGGAAGTGGATATATCCAGGTTATATATTTAAATATAAGATATTGCGGGAGGAGACAAGACAATAAACTGTGAGACACGGGTCAAAACACGAGATGGGATGCATTTAAAGCCACAATTAGATGAAAGATCATTGCAGTAAAAGCCTGCAGAGACAAAGAGAGGAGACAATTGGAAAGGGAGTCGGAATAAAAATTGAAACAGGTCTTGTCTAAGATGGGGGTTGGAGAAAGTGGAAAAACACTAGAGCATATAGGGCCAAAATGGGACAGCTGGAAATACTGCAAACAAGGGAGGCAGAACATTCACTACTATACCTCCGACAAAACTATTATATTAAGGCAAATAAAATGGATATTCTGTTGGCTAGGTTACTAAGGAAGGAAGAAAAAAACAGAACCATAGTAAGAGTTCAATTAAAGAAGGGAGGTGGAAGTACAGAATTAGTAGAGATAATCAGGGAATGTAGAGATTATTTCTCCCAGCTATATAAATCTGACAACCTTGTGCAACAGAATCAAAAAGATTACTTGGAAAGATGCGGTCTCCCAAAGCTATCAGAACAAAATAAGCAAGATTTAGAACAAGATATTATGGTAGCGGAGGTCCGCAGGGCAATACCGTCATTAACAAACTATAAAGCTCCAGGCCCAGATGTGTTTACTTTGGATTTTTACAAAACTTACAAGGAACAGCTAGTCCCCCACGTGGTACAGTTATTACACAATTTTGAAGGGGCAAAGTTGACAACACCAATTATGGAGGAAACAAAGTGTATATTGCTTCAAAACCAGGAAGACCACCATGCAGTAAATCATATAGACCGATTGCTCTGATCAACATAAATGCAAAGATCTATACTAAAATACTGCCAATGCGGCAAGACCGCCTCTTGCCGTCACACATCGATAAGGCTCAATCAGCAATTATAAGGGGTAGACAGACAGGAGATCACACAAGAAGACTAACACATTTAATAGAAAAGGTTAACATTAAGGAGGATCCAGCTCCCCTTATGGAATTGGACGCTGAGAAAGCATTTAATAGAGTGGAATGGCAATTCCTGTTCGCCACAATGGAAAAAATGGGGTTTGAACCTAAAACCCTCTCAATGATAAAATCAAACTACTCAAATTCTAAACTCTGCTTATTGATAAATGGGCAAATGGCAGGCCCAATCGGGGTAACAAGGGGAACAAAACAGGGATGGCCTCTATCCCCATAACTATACGCGATTCATCTGGAACCGCTCTTAGCAATAATTAGGGAAACACAGACATTGTAGGAATCACATTTGGAGGAAAGACGTGCAACGTTGCTGCAGATTGTGTTAATGCTCATAGATCTAGAAAGTCTGTTAGGGCCCTGGACAGGGAATTGATCAGATTTGGGACATTATCTGGGATACAAATCAACACCCCCAGAGGCTCTGAGCTTCACACTACCAAAGGGGAAAGATCAGGAGCCATAGAATCACTAGCAAAGGCAAATTACACACCCCTATTGGGAGAAATTAAACAATTACTACAAGAATGGAGCCCACTACGGGTAACATGGTTAGGAAGGATTAATGTGATAAAAATGGTAATTCTCCCAAAAATATTATCTTACTTCATGACAGTACCAACAAAAGTACCCCACCCTTTCTTTCATGCGGTACAATGGCACATAGGGAGATGTATTTGGAACAATAAAAATCCTAGGGCAACAAGTCGGTGATGAAGATGCCGAGAAACAGCAGGGGGATGGGAGTACCAGATATGCAGGAGTACTATCTAGCAGCTCAGATAAGGGGCACCAGAGATTGGTGGAAAGATGGTAGGCGAAAAGTGTGGAGATAAATGGACGAGCCAGTCATGGGAGGCCAACTTGAAACCGTGTAGAGGAGGTCCCAGATATGGCCTGCACCCCTCCCCCTCCTTTCGAAGCACCAGGAAGGCACTCTCCAAGGTATGTGACGTATGAAGAGCAAATGAACCTACAAAGAGCTGCAGTAGGACTCTGCCCAGTATACATCAGAAGATCCATACCGGTTGAAGCACCCATAACCAGACAACCCTGGGCAGCACGGTACCCCATCAGACAGCCATACCCGCCGCTGATACGAAATGAGGAGTACCTACACACAGTCCATGAAAGACTCCAAAAGCCTTAATGGAAGGCCTGTGGAAATGACACAAAGGCCTGAACAGATTCGAGAATGAACAAAAACAGCTATCGAAGATAACACGCCAGTGCGAGTAGCTACGAAATTGAATGGAGTAGGCACATAGAGGAGACAATGTTACAACGCCAGGAAACAGTGTTATGAGACCAGATGGAAGCAGCCATCCTGCTAAATGTGTGTAAATAGGCTTGAAATGCAAGATGCTAAGAAATCGATATTGCTTGCAATGCTTAGTAGAAGATAGAGCGGCAAGCGCCAACCATATATTTGCCTCAATAAGGCACATTATACAAGTGCGACTCCATTTTGTAAAAGCAGATAAGGTACCCAGGCGGCCAGAGGCCTGCCAGGCCAAGTTTCGAAACCCAGCCAAAGGCAAGAGAAGGAGCGGAATCGAAACTCAATAAAGAGCGGCTCATGCCTAGGAAATCGAGGTCAACCGGAGAAGGGGAGGAGAGTGTCAGCTCACAAGACTCCAACTCCAGAGCATACCAGCCTGCCTCATGAAGGTCAAGATAAGGGGGCCCATGCAGGTGGCCAGGCCGACACAGAATTAAATGCACTAAAAGCTGGAAACTGAAGCAGATTCATGGTGAACTAACACGTGACCAGCCAGGCGCGAAGAAGTACCATCGCCTGATGTCATCCAGGACCTGAGGATGTCATAACTTTTTCCGATAAGAGACTACAGTTTCGAGGCCATCCCTAGCCAACTAATTGACATGTCGCCCTAAAACACTGATTGATGGAAGGGACGCAGGGTGAACTTGGGACACCAGGCTCAGGGGTGTCTATTCTGCATGCTGCTAATTAAAGTGGAGATTTATGTTTAGGGGTGTAACTTGCCCAATCACAATGGACCATGTAATCTAGAGTCCTATAGACACTGTAGCCAATGAGACATCATATGTGTAGTGACGCCAATCATGTGTGATATAGAGGGATGGGCGTAGACGCCCACCTGATAAGAGTTATCCAATCCACATGCTCCATTATCACATACAGATATAACACCTATATTTAAGTTACATTTCCTAACCAATTATATTGCATTATGATTTTTTTATAGAAATTAGACGTCAATAATGATGATTTGTGCCTATAAAAATTGTTGTTCAACTGAAGTTCATGGAAGTCGGAGCAAGACCGGTGATCACACTACAGTTGATTCCCATTTGTTTCCCTGTTTGATGTATGTATCATTAAATGGACTTCTGTTTTCCAAACTACTGAGTCCTCGTTATTGAGTCGTGTCGGAGTAAGTGAATCCTGCACCCCCTGTCCTCAAATGGTGCAGCTATCTTGTCTTACAAGTTCTAGAGGGTGATTGCTGTCCAATGGGCCCATCAGCGAATTCCTCTCCTCGTCAACACTTGGTAGCGTGAGGATGGTTACGTCCATCGATTATAGATTATCGATTGATATAGTCATAAGACACCCTTAGACCGAAGGCACAAACTAACTCTAGGCCTTCGGTAAGATCACAAGTCCTTTCGCCATTCCAGCTGAGTAGACTGAGAAGCTTCCCGTGCACAATGATAGAGTAAAAATGTCCTAAAAAAAATCTGCAGTGGGTCTGAAGGAACCCGCCTTTCCAAGCATAAGCCTTCTCATTCCCACTGGCAGCATATAGGACGAATACCTTAAATTCAGGAAGAGGAAGGGGCCGTGATCCCGAAGTTCCAGAGAGGAAACGATCCGATCGGTGAGTGAAACCGTAAACTCATTGGCAAATGTTGTGTAGGCATTAGAGCCAGCAAGGTAAAGGTAACAGAGGGTGGTGGAGAAACAATAAAATAGTTAGAAGTAGAGAAGACTATATATATATATATATATATATATATATATATATATATATATATATATATATATATATATATATATATATATATATGGGATAATGACTCGAGCATAAGAAATAAAACGTAAATCAGGGGGGCACCTGAAGTAAAAACGTAAATCAGGGGGGCACCTGAAGTAAAAACAAAAAGGGTTGCCTTGTTCCTGCACTTTAAAGAGTGGTCAGAAGGCGCGTGAACCCAGAGCCCACAGTGGGGGGATGATTAGGCTACGATTACGTTTAAAGATGTAATAAGAGGGTTCATTCAAATCCCATGGTGGGGTAGTGATTAGAAGGCAGGTATATGTATGACCAGCTGGCGTCTATCTAGTCTGTCTAGTCTGTCTAGTCTGTCTAGTCTGTCGTATATGTCCTGTATATGTCAAATGTGAAATTATTGTATTATTGATTGCAATGGATTTTGGCTTTACGCGATTTCTTAACTAAGAGGGAATCGCCTTTGAATTGATGAGTTTTGAGCAAATTGTTGATACAAAATTTGTCGGGAAAAGGTTGGATTGGAGCTTGCGTATATGGTGCTCGCTCATACTAGTGGAAAGCTTAAGGAACTGTGTGTGAATATTGTTGGTGACAAAAATTAAGAATGGAGGAAGTTACCCCACTTGTGCATTTATGTAAGCAGCTGCCCAAGCATGCAGTTAAATTGAAAAAATACAGTCAGGAGTGGTTAAGGGTACTGCCAATAAGATGTTTATGGCTTGGCACCAGAACGGGTTACTGTCTAAGGCTGTTTTACAGCACATGACAACATTCCTAGACGCCACATATACCGGCAATAAGCTAGAAAAACGCCTTGCTGTCCTCGAACTTTGGAAAATGTTCAAGCAAGCGAAGGAAGAAGAACCACCTGCAGACTGGATATTAAACGTATGTACGGAGGGCAGTGAGACGCCTACCGCGCCACCTGCCCCGCCAGAACCAGTCATTGAGGGAAGCAAGTCAGAGGGTCTTTACTCGTTGAGAGAGCTCAACACAGCCACAGGGTATAACAACCCCGCATATGAGTCACCTACATGCAGTAGTGACGAGATGAAAGAGAAGGAACAGGAAATTGATTTGACCTCCACAGTCCCGAGGGACAAGGAGAGGCGTGGCGATGGAAGAAAGGATTAGGCACAGACTAGTGCACCTCTCGACAGGGAGAGAGAGGGAAAAAAGCGGAAAAGAAGTGATGAGTTAGCATTTGCAAAAGACGAATGATGAAAGGAGAGATATTATTGAAATTAGATGAAAAGGAAGTGATGACGTAAGACCGAGTGAACGGTCTGATGAGGCGCAAAGAAGGGAAAAGGAGAAAGAACAGGACATGAGTGACAAAAGGGTAAGAAAGAAGGCTAGGTTGAGGAGAGAACAACTATATCGCGAAGAGCAGGGAATAACGCTCAGTCGCACACAATACGCTGCCTACGAAAAGTACAGGCAGAACATGCTAAAGCTGGAGGAAGAAAGGAGAGTGCACAAAAACAAAGTGAAGAAGTGAGAAGATGAGGAAAGTAGAAGGGCAAAGGAACGTAGAAACGAACAAATGAGAGAAGTAGATTTGGCTAGAGATGAAGCAAGCATAGACAGGGGGCACAAGTTCTTGAGTATTTGGAACAAGAAGTCATTAAACCCAATCCTGTTGCAATTACTTCACAACAAGGCCGACCGGCTTCAGGCATGTTGATCCTGGTAAAAATGACTCCTTCATGGATAACTATATCCAAGAAGAACATTCACCCTTGGGCACAATACATGACCATTCTCATACCGACTCCTAACAAAGATTTAGATCAGTGCACAAAAAACACCTGTGTTACCATCTTCAATATATATTGGAACCCGACTGCGATGAACGACAACAAGTTCCTTGATTCCATATACGACGAAATTGATAATATTGCCTCCTCTAACCATGGAGCAGAATTTATAATTGCAGGGGATTTCAACATCCATTTATTCGATAAGGAAGGTTAAAAATTGGAGTCAAACGCATTATCAGCCAGAGCCAAAAAAATGGGTTAAAGAACTATCCATCCGTAATATCTCATTAATTGAACCCACTGTGAATAACAAAGGAGTGCCTCTGCAGACATGATCACACGAAAATACGACATCTACCATCGACTACATCTTTACATCGGAAGGGATAAGAAACCTAATCACATCTACTGCTAATGTTCCTCAGTCCACCAGTGATCACCACCAAATAGGGATCACTTGGAACACAGTAAGCACAAAATACCCACGAATAACCTTGCCAGCTCTGGAGATTAATAATGGTCTTAATGAACTCTGTATCAAAACCCATCAAATTCCTGGCATATTAACAACATTTAAAGAGTCCCTGCTCCAGGATCAAACAAAACTGAACTACAGTTGGATTCTCGAGAAATAGTATCAACCAAGGTACAAGGAAAACAAATTTAAAAATTCACATAGACATCAATTTAACTCAGAAATTGCATTGAAGAAAAAATCTCTTCATAAACAAATAAGGATGCTAAAAAAATGAAAAAACCTGATTTTGAAACTGAAATAAAAAAGAAAAACAAAAATATTCAAATGCAATTAAAGCAATCAAGGCCCAAATGCAACAGAATGATGCCGAAGCAATCCTAGCTGCACTTAAACAGAAAAATACGAGGCCATTGTGGTTGCTGCTGAACGATTCCTCCAAAGCAACTACCATGATCCAAGAAGTAGAAGCTCAGGAATGGACTAAGCACTTTACAACACTCTATAACCCCAATCCTAATGACACATTAGCTGATTCAACTCAAAATGAGAGTTCCTGGAATCTCAATTGGGACGTAGAAGATGTAAGAAATACCATCATGGCTCTGAACCCCTCTCGAGCTCCGGGACCCGATGGATTATCAAATGCTATGCTCAAAGCAAGTCCAAACGAATGGGCAGCCTTCTTCATTCTTCTTCTTCAACTCATCGAAAAAACGAAACAAATCCGTCATAGTTGGACATTGGCTGTTTTGATCCCTATCTTCAAAGCTGGCGATCGCAAAAACCCTTCAAACTACAGACCCATAGCCCTGCTGGATCCATTGGGGAAATTATTTGCGGGATATCTTGTAAAAAAACTCAACAACTGGGCAGAGGCGAATGCGAAACATGAAAAAAGGCAAACTGGTTTCGTCAAGAAAATCGGAACAAACGTCAATCTCCTGTTATTGAACTTGATCAAACACGAGGCAATAACTGAGAAACATCAAGTATATGCCATCTTTATAGATTTAAAGATGGCTTTTGATTCAGTGAACAGACCAAAGCTTTGGTCCAAGCTTACTGCCTAGGGATGTCCAGCTTCTATTTTGAATTCGATCAAGCAACTCTACTCAAATACTTCTGTCAGAGTCCAGCTAACCAACGACGGAATGGTAACCCCTCCCATTCACACTTCCAATGGTTTGAAACAAGGATGCCCTGTCTTTATAATCTGTACACCCATGAATTTAGCGAAAAAATCCAAAATTCAGCGGCAAATCCTCCAAAAATTAACAACGAGTGTATCCAGACACTAATATATGCCGATGATATTATTATTTTGGACAAAACTGTATCGGGTCTACAAAAATCTCTTAATAAAGCTCAAAAATTCATGCTTGAAAATGACCTGGTAATTAACAGCAATAAAACCAAGACAATGAAACTCACCTCGCGAAAAAACAATAAATCCCAACCTAATCTAAAAATATATCTAGAAAGAAACGAAATCGCCACAACCACATCAATGAAATATTTGGGTGCAATGATTAATTCTTCCGCAAACGAACAAGAGTGGAAAAATCATATCGAGGGAAAAACCAGATCCCTGGCCAGACAAGGCTGTTTCTTTCATAGAAAATACGGAACATATTCTATAAAACCTACAATAACCTTGTATAAACAAAAAGTAATTCCGATCCTGACGTATGCAACCGAGTCTCTGATCAACCAAGAAACTATACACTGGCCCAAGTATGAAGCATTATTTTGAAGGAAAACTCTATCTCTCCCAAAGTCTTTCCCGATGGCAAGAATCCGTTATGAACTAGCTATTCAATCCATCAAATCAATAGTATTGTGGAAACAAATGGACCTCCTCAGGAAAATAATTTCCAAAGACAAGATTCCATCATTGGAAATCCTGAGAGAAAAAAAATCACCACTACACATTACACCACTGACCAAATGGGTTTCTGATATCAAAATGAAAATGCAAGCCGAAGATATCACTGAAGAAATGCTGATCAACAGACCACAATACGCAAAGCGTAAAATACAGACCAATGATTGGATCCAAACCATCGCTGATCAAAATGAATATAAAAGATATTTGAAATGTCAAACAGAAACAAGAGGTCTTCATGAATTTCCTGCTTATTTAAATCTCTTCCCGGATTGTAAAATTTGTGATCTGTTTCTCCGTTTCAGGTTTAACATCTTACCAACTCGAGAATATCATTCGATGATGGACAAGTCAAATAAAATAAGTCCTGATTGCCGCTTTTGTAAGGACACTAACTGCAAGGAAACTCTATTCCATTTGATTACAATCTGCACGGCACTGAAGGATCAAAGATCTTTGCACAGAGATTACTAACTCAAGAAAGATGGGACAATTTGATAAGAGGTCAAGATAAACGCCTAATTCTGACAATAATTAAATTTTGGTTGGAAATCACTAAGGAAAATTCTAAATGAAGGAACGAATAGCAAATATTGATTGTTACTGATGCTCTCTTTTTATTTTCAATAGTGTAATACAGAAATGAAAAGTTTGTAAAACCAAACAAAACATTTTAATAAAAAAAAAAAAAGAGACCACGTGTCGGAAGCTCGGTGTAGTTTACACTGGTTACCTGTGTAGGCCAGGATTGTGTTCAGGCTTCTCCTCATCACACATAAATGCATACATGGAGTCATGCCACCCTATCGAAAGAATTAGTCATGGTAAAAAACAATATTAGATCCCTTCGATCGGATGATTCCAACACCTTGGCTATGCCATGTTTGAAAACAAAAAAGTCCAGGGACTCAGCATACTCCTCGGCAGCCCCTCTTAAGTGGAATTCGCTAGCAGCCATATTGAGGACCACTTCTTCAAGGGACATATTTAAAAAGGGGCTAAAAACCGCTCTTTTTGTATAAATCACTTCTGACTCTTGCCTGATCCTGTGCGTGTTTGATTCATGCTCTGGAGTCTATTTTAGACTCAGGTCCGCCTTTTCTGTTTTAGTTCTGTTTGTTTTGCTTTACGTTTCACAGCGCCCTTAAGCCTGAGGGTACTTGGTTGCGCTATATAAATGTTAAACATAAACATAAACACATGACGAAGGGAGATGGTGCGAAAAGTGGCTCCCAGAGGACCGAGAGGTACGCCGGTCAGATGCTGGCGGGTCCATAAGTAGGACGCCAAAAGCCACTGGATAGTCCAGCCGACATGGAGAAAAACCCTGCGGTCAGAGGGGGGCGTCGGCGCCTGCCTATGCAGACAGGTTAAGGGCATTGCCAGGCAGACGGCAAGGTGGGAACGTAACCCCGGTGGTAGACCGGAGAACTATGGGGAAAGAAAAGGAGGACTGTGCTTTCCAATTCCCGTTGATAGAAAAGGGGGAGCAAGACTACAATATACTCCATGGCCACACATGGACCGAGAGCACCTTAAAAATAACTTTCCAATGCTGACATCGGGAGCCGGAAAGTGGATACATGAGTTAGAGAAAAAGACAGGGGGTGCCACCTTAGCTATAGGGGACATTAAGGGCCTCCTAATTGCCATACTGGGTGAAAGAGCCGATGAAGTATGGAAACGGGCAGGTTACCCTAGGGTTACCCTAACTGACACCTCCCATGATGGAGCGCCATTTAATAACTATAGAACAGCAGTGTGGAAAGCGCTGCGTACGCTATATCCCGACACTTCTGATATGGGAGCTATAATGACTCGAAAAATGAAAGAGTCAGAGGATCTGTTGCGTTATGTCCAAAATTTTCAGGACTCATGGGTACTCGAAACGCATGAGTCTTGGACAAAATCTATCCCTGTATTCTATCACATATTGTGCCAAGGGTTACCAGAACCAGTGCAAAAACAACTCAAGAAATTGGTAGGAATAGAAGCTAAACCATGGGCCGAAATCCAGTTGACAATTGCACATTACTGTAAGCTGTTGCAAGAAAAGAATCGGAAGAAGGAGGCAACGCGTAAGGGGGAGGAAGCAAAGCTTGTGCAAGGGATGCTCTCAAAGTATGCTCTCGAGGGAGAAATTCTCATCAGCCCGGCCGAACCAAGCATACAGCAAGCGACTAACCCCTCGCAAAATAATCAAGGTAGCACAGGATTTTACCCGAGGGGAAGAGGGTTTGGAAATAGAGGATGGCAGAGTAATCAGGGAGGGTTTCGTGGTAACCAAAGAGGGTTTCAGAATATTCAAGCTGGCTTCAAGAACACACAGATGGGCAATCTAACTATGCCAGATGGAAAGACGGCCCGACCACCGCCAGTATGTTGGCAGTGTGGAATGACTGGACACGTGGCACGCATGTGCAGAAGCTATGGCATGTGGCAAAATAACCAAGGAATGGGGGCAGGCATGGCGAATCAACCTGCATCCCGCAATAGGGCGGTGCCCAAAATTACACGATGCAGCAACAGGTGGCAGGCTTGCAGCAAGGTGCACAGCAAGTAGTTCAACCACTGAACATGGGGAGTATGCCACAAGGACAACCCCAGCAGGCACCGCCGCAGATGACCCAGGGCAATGATCCCGGAGGGGGAATTAACCCTGGAAAAGGGGGAAACCCACAAGTGTACAGTGGACCAAACCTATATATAAAATAGGACAGCTCACGGGAGACTCTGATGTGTTCTATCCTATCAGTGACACCAGACCCTAACAGGGAACCTAGGGTAATTGTCACCATAGGGGGGAAAGAATATTCCTTCTTAGTTGACACGGGTGCAACGCGTTCGTGCATACAAGAAGGCAAGTTCTCCTTGTCCGGCGAGGCTATAGATACCCAGAGTTTTACTGGAGCTCATAGTAGAGTTCCCTTTACTGATGCACTCCCACTCTCTGTAGGGGAGCTCGAAATTAATGTACCTCTATTATTTTCTCGTCAGTCCACAGTAAATATCATGGGTCGGGACTTGATGACAAAGTTGAATATGACCATCTCGTTCACTGAGGATGGCATTGTGTGCTCCACCCGAGGAATGCATTATTCAAACGTGTGCGAAATGATCCGAGCATACTCTGGAAGTGCAGCTATGAGAGCTGTACCACTGGAGCCAGAGGTTTTTGCATATGGCGTACGAGTGCTTATGGGGGAATTGCCAGGCCTCGCAGACAAAACTATGAGAGCCCCTGATGAGTTTCTATTCAGACCAAGAATACCCATGCACGAAGAGGAGGGACAAGTATTTTCCTTAATGATACAATCTGCTGCAGTGCGAGGAAAAGTGGCATTAGTTGAAGGATATGACAATGAGGGCAGACCATGATGTGCGATTGTCGCCATCGAAGAAGGGTATCGAGTGACTGACGTCACCAATGACGATCTGTTCGAAGAACACCCTGACCTAGAAGAGACAAGAGTGAAAGTGAGTCTCATATTTTGGGTCAAAATGATCAGAAGGGAGGTACCACAGAGAATGATGTTGGCACTAAAACGCCCAGAATAATTTGATAATGACATGGCCCAAGTGCCTGCCACAGTATGGACTACTGAGTCCTATGATGTAGGTCTCCTGAAAGGGGCGGGTGAAGTGAAAATCAAATTAAAAGCAGGAGCAATTTTACCACGAGCACAACAATATCCCATGTCCGGAGAGGCAGATGAAGGAATCGCGAAGACTATCTCCGCCATGATGGAGCAAGGCATCCTAGTAACGTTAGAATCACCTTGCAACACAGTGATTTATCCAGTCAAGAAATCAAAGGGAGGGTCCTGGCGTTTAATCCAGGACTTACGAGCATTGAATGCCATAGTCGAAGCTGAGTTTCCTCTAGTCCTGAACCCCTCCACAATTTTGTGCAACATACCCACTGAGGCAAAATATTTCACGGTGATCGATTTGAAAAATGCGTTTTTCTCGATTCTATTGCACCGTGACTCACAAGACCTGATGTCCTTTAATTTCAGACAAATGCACCTGAAAAGTACGAGCTTGCCACAGGGGTACTGTGAGTCTCCATCCATTTTCAACAGAGTCCTACAGATGGACCTAAGCAACATTGCGGTGGACAGTGTTGTCTTGCTGTATGTAGATGACATTCTGATCTGCAGCACCACTGAAGAGCAATGCAGGCGCGATTCTGTCCAGCTATTGACTATACTGGCCGAGAAGGGGTACAAGGTTGACAAGGAAAAGTTGCAGTACTGCCAACAGGAGGTGTTGTACATTGGGCAACTGATCTCAAATGAGGGGAAAAAGGTAACCCGAGAAAGGGCTGAAGCTATCATGAACACGGCCAAGCTGCGCACGATAAAACAAATGCAGAGCTTCTTAGGACTGTGCAATTATGTCCGAGCATGGGTCTTTGACTACAGCTCGTACATCAAGCCCTTGCTACAGGCCCTTAAAAAGGCCTAGGCAACAAGAGAAGAAATTTAATGGAATGAAGCAATGGAGAAAGGGTTTACAGAGCTCTATGGGGAAATTTGTAAGGCCCCAGTGCTCGGGATTCCTAGTTATGCAGAGGAATTCTACTTGTTCTCACATACCGATGGCAGTTTTATGATGGCAGTGCTCGCACAGCGAACCTCGCTGGGATACAAGCCCCTAGCATATTACAGCGGGAATCTGGACCCAGTCATGAAGGGCCACTTCCCATGCGAACAAAACCTAGCTGCTGCAGCATTCGCTATCGAAAAGGCATAGTCCATTGTGATGGGATGCTCCATGACATTGTGTGTTGAGCACTCACTCTTTGCCTTACTAGAAAAGCTAAAGGGCACACTGACATCTCAAAGAGCATCCGCCTATGAGGTGATTATTTCCAACCCATTGATCAAAATAGTGCGATGTAAAACTGTGAACCCTGCTACATTCATAGCTGAGCCAGTCACAGAGGGAGAACCCATACACGACTGTGCGAACTATGAGGAATTCTTTGATGAGATCTCCAGGGTAAAAGAAAATGTCCTGGAAGGTGGAGAGATCGTCTTTATTGACGGGTCTTCACAAATTGACCAAGAAGACGGACAAAGGTATACAGGCGTGCCCGTGGTAAAACACATAGCGAATGGAGAGTTTCAAGTACTCGTTAGTGCACGAATACCATCTCACTATTCAGCACAGGCTGCAGAGCTAATGGCATTGATACTCGCCATTGAGAACCATGCAGACCAGGAAGTAACGGTGTATAGTGACTCCGCCTATGTGACGTCCACAGTTCAAGCAGGACTAGCGCACTGGAAAAGGAGGGGCTACCTCTGAGCAGACAGCACGCCAGTGCAGCATGCAGCCTTGTTGGGCAGGCTGATAAAAGTACTACAGCTCCCAGTGGGCATAGCGGTCGCAAAATGCGCCACTCATACCAAGGGGACAGATTTCCGAAATCATGAAGTGGACACGGAAGCCAAGCACATGGCATCCAAAATTGAAGCAACCATGGACGTGGAGGTGGCACGTACCCATGAGAGTATGATGGTAGCACGAGCCACACCCGAGGCCTATAGTCACATGGGGCAGACTGAGCTAATGGAACTCCAAGGGGAGGCACCTCAGAAGGAGAAGAATTTATGGAAGCGTAGAGGGTGTTCTTTAAACCCCTCTGACGGGCTGTGGAGGCAAGACAGCACTGGCAAACCAGTAATGTCTGTCGCCCTCCTAAAGGTAGGATTAGAACAACTGCACTACCCCATCCTCATGACAAAAGAAAATTTTGCTGTGGCGCTCACAGAAGACTGGTTCACGCTGAATTTAGCGGAGAATGTTGCATTTTTTATGGTGAACTGCATTATCTGCCAGCAATTCACCGCTGGGCACACATTAAAAGTAGTGAGGGGAATCATTCCCAGACCAAATGGACCATTCCAGCACTTACATATCGACTACGTCAACATGATTCAAGTGTGCAACGGCTGCAGGTATTTAATTGTGGTGGTGTGTCCCTTTTCAAGATGGGTAGGAGCAGGTCCCTGTACACACCCGATGCAACCTGTGCCACAAAAATTCTGGTGAGGGAAGTGTTCCCCAGATGGGGGGTGTGCGAAGTGATGAGATCAGATAATGGGGCCCATTTTGTAAACTCAATATTTGAACAGATTAACTTGTTGCTTGGTATAAGGCACAAGTTCTCGTCGGCGTATCATCCTGAGGGGAATGGGATATGTGAATAAATCTGCGGCTTGCTTAAGGAAAGGATAGCCAAGTTGAAGCTCACATTAAGGAAGGATGGCTGCACTGTCTACCATTGGCATTGTATGCACTTCGGAACCAGCCAGGCTCCGACCATCATCTCACGCCGCACAAAATAGTTATTGGTAGAAGGATGAGGACCCCTCTTACCCCCCAAGACAGAGCTAGAGGTGATGCACAGTTGACTGGGGAAGTTCTATGAGAAGAGATGAAAGCCTATCTGGACTGTCGCACATCCAGCACCTCTGTCATTTCAGGCCAGCTGCAGCGACGGCAGAAAGGGGACAGCACAGCACAAACCACAACAGATAGTGCTGATGCAGATGCAACTCACAGCCTGTGTGCACCCCTCATCTTCCCTGGAGACAGCGTCCTCGTGAGAAACTTTACAAGAAAAAGATGGGACTAGCCAAGGTTTAATGGCCTGTTTATTGTAGATGACTGCACCCCGTCTGCTGTCAAGCTCAAGGGCAGAGAGCCTGGATCTTTCTAAATGACATCAAGCCCTTTGTAGGAGAGAGCCCTCCTGCTGCACCCAACTCCAAAGAATCTACAGACAAAAGAGAAGAACCTCAGCAGGTACAGACAAGATCCATGACGACGAAAAAGGGCGCATGAGCAGCAAAACAAAGACATGGAACTCTTTGTGCGAAATTGTAGGTTAAAATTGGACAGTTCCCCTGAAAAAAAAGGAGATAAGGAAAAATAAAAAATGAACACTCTGTGCATCCCAGTTGCAGAGTAAAGGGAAGCACAATCAAAGCCATAACAACATTGATAAAATGAACTGTTGAAAGCACGAAATGCCCAGAGTGATACAAGAATCAAGACCCTGATAGACTGTAACCAAAACCTTGCCTAAGAGTGCAACGCAGTATCCTAAAGCAACCAGTATCGAGACTTTAATCACAGAATTCATGGTACATTCCAGCAGAAATCTGAAGTGGGATGTGCTAATCTACTTCCAACTCGTGGTGTTATCATACCCATCACATAGGGAGAGGAGCCAGTGTCACAGACTTTATTCGAGATCCTGCAAACAAGAAGGTAATCTGGCAACTGCGGACTGTCATAACGGAAGCCTTCATCAAACTGCCCGAGCACAACGAAGAGGACACTAATGCTCCCACCTCAAGTGATCATTGATGAACTTACATATATCCTATTTTTCCGCATCATAGAGGAATGCCCAGGACTCGTCGGGAGAACCACAGGTACCCTAACCTTTATCAGAGACCCAAGAAACAATGACTTTCTCAACCAAGTATGGTACAAAGTGAACTACGTGGTTGCAATCCGAGCGGCAGGAAAGTGTAAAAACTGTGCGAATCAAAAGAAAAGCTTGTGATCAGAACACAACCAAACAGGGCAAATGTCCCTATCACCCGAGGACACCCAGCTGGCGCTCAATGTCCTGTTTAGATTAGTCACAGACTATCTGGAAATGGTGGGGAGGCCTGCAGATGCTGATGTCATTACCTTTCTTAGAGATCCGGCCAACGCCCCACACATGGGCACACTCCTCCAAGGCATAATGCTCCAGGTGGAGCTGTCCAATTTCCAGCGAGAATTCCTAAGGAGATTCCAGTGAGACTTTTATCTGAGGGACAGATCGAGGAGACAAAACTGTTAGTGCTGAAAAAAAAGGCCTGTAATCCAGAGGCTAGAAAAACAGAGCAAATGTCATTAACACCAGAAGAGAGACAATATGCATACCGTGTTTACTTCCACCTCATTGAAAACTTTCCAGAACTAGTGGGTAGACCCAGCAATGTTGACATACCCGCATTCCTCAGTAATACATTTAAAAACGCGCAAATGAACAGGCTCCTGAGGGCTATCATACGCAACTAAGAAGCAATTATGGACATCCACTGCTGAGGAGAGCCTTAGAAGGAGGAAATCCAAAATAGAACTTTGTCGTCATCATTTCACTGTGGAGCATATAGAGAAGAGAGACACTGTTCCTCAACTTGTCAGCGAGAGACCGAACGAAGGTAGCAGACACAAGAACTTTGCCATCGTATTTTTCCCTGCTCTGCATCCTTCTAATTTTTTCCTATTTTTCATATATTGACTCCTGCTTTTATTTTTGTTCCTGTTGGTACATCTTATTTTTTGCAATTTTGACTCGTTTTCTATTTTTCCATATTTTAATTTTTTTTTTTATTTTTGTTCCTATTTTTACAACTTTATTTTTGTACGATTAGCTCATCCTTTCCTATTTTAGCCACACGTTCAGTTTTTATTTTTACTTTATTTTTTATTTTTATTTTTCATGTTCGCTTTTGTTTTTATTTTTACTTTTATTTTTGCAATATTTTATTTTTTCACATTTGAACTGTTTCCAGCACGTCCTCAGGACCAAAGCAAATTCGAGACGTGTACTGGGACCTCACCTAGTATCGATATGCTTAGATGGACGTGATGTACCAGAATTGATAGCCTAACCTTTTTCCATAGTCTAGCGAACAGAACCGTGCAACATACCCAGAGACTGCCATCATCACCCACAAGATGGGGGACACTGAAAAAACTCGGCACTTTAATAGTAATAAACTTTCAAACTGTGACCCCAGAGCAAAAGAAGGAATAAATAACTGACTATGAACTCATTCGAAATGGGGGCCCAGAACAGTAATTTGGTTTTACCCCCAACAGAAGGGTGCCCCCGCTTTCCTGGAAGAAAATGCTGCACACTTTCACTCAGAACGATTATGTGCTGTGATCATAATTGGTTTTCTATTATTAAAAATCAGAACTGCTTTTTTTATTGGTGCACAAAGTGTCCCCCTATCAGTGCACCCCCCAGATAATGAACATCTGGGGCCTACAAAAGCACCCAGACCCTACATAGTGATTCCAGTTCCAAGAAAAGCTAATGATGAAGAAAATGATTTAAACTTGAATATAATTAGCAGTGATACATATACACACGAGTACAAAAGTAGTGAGGGGAATCATTCCCAGACCAAATGGACCATTCCAGCACTTACATCTCGACTACGTCAACATGATTCAAGTGTGCAACGGCTGCAGGTATTTAATTGTGGTGGTGTGTCCCTTTTCAAGATGGGTAGAAGCAGGTCCCTGTACACACCCGATGCAACCAGTGCCACAAAATTTCTGGTGAGGGAAGTGTTCCCCAGATGGGGGGTGTGCGAAGTGATGAGATCAGATAATGGGGCCCATTTTGTAAACTCAATATTTGAACAGATTAACTTGTTGCTTGGTATAAGGCACAAGTTCTCGTCGGCGTATCATCCTGAGGGGAATGGGATATGTGAATAAATCTGCGGCTTGCTTAAGGAAAGGATAGCCAAGTTGAAGCTCACATTAAGGAAGGATGGCTGCACTGTCTACCATTGGCATTGTATGCACTTCGGAACCAGCCAGGCTCCGACCATCATCTCACGCCGCACAAAATAGTTATTGGTAGAAGGATGAGGACCCCTCTTACCCCCCAAGACAGAGCTAGAGGTGATGCACAGTCGACTAGGGAAGTTCTATGAGAAGAGATGAAAGCCTATCTGGACTGTCGCACATCCAGCACCTCTGTCATTTCAGGCCAGCTGCAGCGACGGCAGAAAGGGGACAGCACAGCACAAACCACAACAGATAGTGCTGATGCAGATGCAACTCACAGCCTGTGTGCACCCCTCATCTTCCCTGGAGACAGCGTCCTCGTGAGAAACTTTACAAGAAAAAGATGGGACTAGCCAAGGTTTAATGGCCTGTTTATTGTAGATGACTGCACCCCGTCTGCTGTCAAGCTCAAGGGCAGAGAGCCTGGATCTTTCTAAATGACATCAAGCCCTTTGTAGGAGAGAGCCCTCCTGCTGCACCCAACTCCAAAGAATCTACAGACAAAAGAGAAGAACCTCAGCAGGTATAGACAAGATCCATGACGAGGAAAAAGGGCGCATGAGCAGCAAAACAAAGACATGGAACTCTTTGTGCGAAATTGTAGGTTAAAATTGGACAGTTCCCCTGAAAAAAAAGGGGATAAGGAAAAATAAAAAATGAACACTCTGTGCATCCCAGTTGCAGAGTAAAGGGAAGCACAATCAAAGCCATAACAACATTGATAAAATGAACTGTTGAAAGCACAAAATGCCCAGAGTGATACAAGAATCAAGACCCTGATAGACTGTAACCAAAACCTTGCCTAAGAGTGCAACGCAGTATCCTAAAGCAACCAGTATCGAGACTTTAATCACAGAATTCATGGTACATTCCAGCAGAAATCTGAAGTGGGATGTGCTAATCTACTTCCAACTCGTCGTGTTATTATACCCATCACATAGGGAGAGGAGCCAGTGTCACAGACTTTATTCGAGATCCTGCAAACAAGAAGGTAATCTGGCAACTGCGGACTGTCATAACGGAAGCCTTCATCAAACTGCCCGAGCACAACGAAGAGGACACTAATGCTCCCACCTCAAGTGATCATTGATGAACTTACATATATCCTATTTTTCCGCATCATAGAGGAATGCCCAGGACTCGTCGGGAGAACCACAGGTACCCTAACCTTTATCAGAGACCCAAGAAACAATGACTTTCTCAACCAAGTATGGTACAAAGTGAACTACTTGGTTGCTATCCGAGCGGCAGGAAAGTGTAAAAACTGTGCGAATCAAAAGAAAAGCTTGTGATCAGAACACAACCAAACAGGGCAAATGTCCCTATCACCCGAGGACACCCAGCTGGCGCTCAATGTCCTGTTTAGATTAGTCACAGACTATCTGGAAATGGTGGGGAGGCCTGCAGATGCTGATGTCATTACCTTTCTTAGAGATCCGGCCAACGCCCCACACATGGGCACACTCCTCCAAGGCATAATGCTCCAGGTGGAGCTGTCCAATTTCCAGTGAGAATTCCTAAGGAGATTCCAGTGAGACTTTTATCTGAGGGACAGATCGAGGAGACAAAACTGTTAGTGCTGAAAAAAAAGGCCTGTAATCCAGAGGCTAGAAAAACAGAGCAAATGTCATTAACACCAGAAGAGAGACAATATGCATACCGTGTTTACTTCCACCTCATTGAAAATTTTCCAGAACTAGTGGGTAGACCCAGCATAGTTGACATACCCGCATTCCTCAGTAATACATTTAAAAATGCGCAAATGAACAGGCTCCTGAGGGCTATCATAGCGCAACTAAGAAGCAATTATGGACATCCACTGCTGAGGAGAGCCTTAGAAGGAGGAAATCCAAAATAGAACTTTGTCGTCATCATTTCACTGTGGAGCATATAGAGAAGAGAGACACTGTTCCTCAACTTGTCAGCGAGAGACCGAACGAAGGTAGCAGACACAAGAACTTTGCCATCGTATTTTTCCCTGCTCTGCATCCTTCTAATTTTTTCCTATTTTTCATATATTGACTCCTGCTTTTATTTTTGTTCCTGTTGCAATTTTGACTCGTTTTCTATTTTTCCATATTTTAATTTTTTTTTTATTTTTGTTCCTATTTTTACAACTTTATTTTTGTACGATTAGCTCATCCTTTCCTATTTTAGCCACACGTTCAGTTTTTATTTTTACTTTATTTTTTATTTTTATTTTTCATGTTCGCTTTTGTTTTTATTTTTACTTTTATTTTTGCAATATTTTATTTTTTCACATTTGAACTGTTTCCAGCACGTCCTCAGGACCAAAGCAAATTCGAGACGTGTACTGGGACCTCACCTAGTATCGATATGCTTAGATGGACGTGATGTACCAGAATTGATAGCCTAACCTTTTTCCATAGTCTAGCGAACAGAAACGTGCAACATACCCAGAGACTGCCATCATCACCCACAAGATGGGGGACACTGAAAAAACTCGGCACTTTAATAGTAATAAACTTTCGAACTGTGAACGCAGAGCAAAAGAAGGAATAAATAACTGACTATGAACTCATTCGAAATGGGGGCCCAGAACAGTAATTTGGTTTTACCCCCAACAGAAGGGTGCCCCCGCTTTCCTGGAAGAAAATGCTGCACACTTTCACTCAGAACGATTATGTGCTGTGATCATAATTGGTTTTCTATTATTAAAAATCAGAACTGCTTTTTTTATTGGTGCACAAAGTGTCCCCCTATCAGTGCACCCCCCAGATAATGAACATCTGGGGCCTACAAAAGCACCCAGACCCTACATAGTGATTCCAGTTCCAAGAAAAGCTAATGATGAAGAAAATGATTTAAACTTGAATATAATTAGCAGTGATACATATACACACGAGTACAAAAGTAGTGAGGGGAATCATTCCCAGACCAAATGGACCATTCCAGCACTTACATATCGACTACGTCAACATGATTCAAGTGTGCAACGGCTGCAGGTATTTAATTGTGGTGGTGTGTCCCTTTTCAAGATGGGTAGAAGCAGGTCCCTGTACACACCCGATGCAACCAGTGCCACAAAATTTCTGGTGAGGGAAGTGTTCCCCAGATGGGGGGTGTGCGAAGTGATGAGATCAGATAATGGGGCCCATTTTGTAAACTCAATATTTGAACAGATTAACTTGTTGCTTGGTATAAGGCACAAGTTCTCGTCGGCGTATCATCCTGAGGGGAATGGGATATGTGAATAAATCTGCGGCTTGCTTAAGGAAAGGATAGCCAAGTTGAAGCTCACATTAAGGAAGGATGGCTGCACTGTCTACCATTGGCATTGTATGCACTTCGGAACCAGCCAGGCTCCGACCATCATCTCACGCCGCACAAAATAGTTATTGGTAGAAGGATGAGGACCCCTCTTACCCCCCAAGACAGAGCTAGAGGTGATGCACAGTCGACTAGGGAAGTTCTATGAGAAGAGATGAAAGCCTATCTGGACTGTCGCACATCCAGCACCTCTGTCATTTCAGGCCAGCTGCAGCGACGGCAGAAAGGGGACAGCACAGCACAAACCACAACAGATAGTGCTGATGCAGATGCAACTCACAGCCTGTGTGCACCCCTCATCTTCCCTGGAGACAGCGTCCCCGTGAGAAACTTTACAAGAAAAAGATGGGACTAGCCAAGGTTTAATGGCCTGTTTATTGTAGATGACTGCACCCCGTCTGCTGTCAAGCTCAAGGGCAGAGAGCCTGGATCTTTCTAAATGACATCAAGCCCTTTGTAGGAGAGAGCCCTCCTGCTGCACCCAACTCCAAAGAATCTACAGACAAAAGAGAACCTCAGCAGGTACAGACAAGATCCATGACGAGGAAAAAGGGCGCATGAGCAGCAAAACAAAGACATGGAACTCTTTGTGCGAAATTGTAGGTTAAAATTGGACAGTTCCCCTGAAAAAAAAGGGGATAAGGAAAAATAAAAAATGAACACTCTGTGCATCCCAGTTGCAGAGTAAAGGGAAGCACAATCAAAGCCATAACAACATTGATAAAATGAACTGTTGAAAGCACGAAATGCCCAGAGTGATACAAGAATCAAGACCCTGATAGACTGTAACCAAAACCTTGCCTAAGAGTGCAACGCAGTATCCTAAAGCAACCAGTATCGAGACTTTAATCACAGAATTCATGGTACATTCCAGAAGAAATCTGAAGTGGGATGTGCTAATCTACTTCCAACTCTTGGTGTTATCATACCCATCACATAGGGAGAGGAGCCAGTGTCACAGACTTTATTCGAGATCCTGCAAACAAGAAGGTAATCTGGCAACTGCGGACTGTCATAACGGAAGCCTTCATCAAACTGCCCGAGCACAACGAAAAGGACACTAATGCTCCCACCTCAAGTGATCATTGATGAACTTACATATATCCTATTTTTCCGCATCATAGAGGAATGCCCAGGACTCGTCGGGAGAACCACAGGTACCCTAACCTTTATCAGAGACCCAAGAAACAATGACTTTCTCAACCAAGTATGGTACAAAGTGAACTACGTGGTTGCTATCCGAGCGGCAGGAAAGTGTAAAAACTGTGCGAATCAAAAGAAAAGCTTGTGATCAGAACACAACCAAACAGGGCAAATGTCCCTATCACCCGAGGACACCCAGCTGGCGCTCAATGTCCTGTTTAGATTAGTCACAGACTATCTGGAAATGGTGGGGAGGCCTGCAGATGCTGATGTCATTACCTTTCTTAGAGATCCGGCCAACGCCCCACACATGGGCACACTCCTCCAAGGCATAATGCTCCAGGTGGAGCTGTCCAATTTCCAGCGAGAATTCCTAAGGAGATTCCAGTGAGACTTTTATCTGAGGGACAGATCGAGGAGACAAAACTGTTAGTGCTGAAAAAAAAGGCCTGTAATCCAGAGGCTAGAAAAACAGAGCAAATGTCATTAACACCAGAAGAGAGACAATATGCATACCGTGTTTACTTCCACCTCATTGAAAACTTTCCAGAACTAGTGGGTAGACCCAGCAATGTTGACATACCCGCATTCCTCAGTAATACATTTAAAAACGCGCAAATGAACAGGCTCCTGAGGGCTATCATAGCGCAACTAAGAAGCAATTATGGACATCCAATGCTGAGGAGAGCCTTAGAAGGAGGAAATCCAAAATAGAACTTTGTCGTCATCATTTCACTGTGGAGCATATAGAGAAGAGAGACACTGTTCCTCAACTTGTCAGCGAGAGACCGAACGAAGGTAGCAGACACAAGAACTTTGCCATCGTATTTTTCCCTGCTCTGCATCCTTCTAATTTTTTCCTATTTTTCATATATTGACTCCTGCTTTTATTTTTGTTCCTGTTGGTACATCTTATTTTTTGCAATTTTGACTCGTTTTCTATTTTTCCATATTTTAATTTTTTTTGTATTTTTTTTCCTATTTTTACAACTTTATTTTTGTACGATTAGCTCATCCTTTCCTATTTTAGCCACACGTTCAGTTTTTATTTTTACTTTATTTTTTATTTTTATTTTTCATGTTCGCTTTTGTTTTTATTTTTACTTATATTTTTGCAATATTTTATTTTTTCACATTTGAACTGTTTCCAGCACGTCCTCAGGACCAAAGCAAATTCGAGACGTGTACTGGGACCTCACCTAGTATCGATATGCTTAGATGGACGTGATGTACCAGAATTGATAGCCTAACCTTTTTCCATAGTCTAGCGAACAGAACCGTGCAACATACCCAGAGACTGCCATCATCACCCACAAGATGGGGGACACTGAAAAAACTCGGCACTTTAATAGTAATAAACTTTCAAACTGTGACCCCAGAGCAAAAGAAGGAATAAATAACTGACTATGAACTCATTCGAAATGGGGGCCCAGAACAGTAATTTGGTTTTACCCCCAACAGAAGGGTGCCCCCGCTTTCCTGGAAGAAAATGCTGCACACTTTCACTCAGAACGATTATGTGCTGTGATCATAATTGGTTTTCTATTATTAAAAATCAGAACTGCTTTTTTTATTGGTGCACAAAGTGTCCCCCTATCAGTGCACCCCCCAGATAATGAACATCTGGGGCCTACAAAAGCACCCAGACCCTACATAGTGATTCCAGTTCCAAGAAAAGCTAATGATGAAGAAAATGATTTAAACTTGAATATAATTAGCAGTGATACATATACACACGAGGTGATGAATGAGAGAAAAGGCTGGAGAGAGGTGATGAATCAGAGAAAAGGCTGGAGACAGGGTCAGCATAGTATGAATGATAATGTAGCACTGGCCACGGCACGCACCCACACTCAGAATGCACACAAACAAAGGCAAGTCTCAATGGCTACAAGGCCTCCAACGAAGGCAGCAGAAAAGGAGAGGCTGCCTGCCGAACTTTCAATTCCAGAGAATAGTGGAGCTAACCAAGAAAAGCCAAGTGAAATGCCAAAGAAGGAGGGAATAGCAAGATCCCTCAAAAAACAGAAGTGGCCACAGAAGAACTCACAGAGAAGACCCACAAGCTAATAGAGTGTTTGTTCCCATTTATAGTCCAAGCAAAGAAACTACAGGAGGAGCTGAAAAACAGAACTATAGAAACTATAACTGCAAGCACACCTGCTCCAACTCAAGGAACAAGCCACAGGCCTACAGCACAGCCACAAGTTGGGAGGTTGATAAACCAATGGTGGTTACGGGAAGTCTATGGCAGACTGCAAAAGGGAAGGAAAGGAAGCACAAATATCCCTCCTACCACAGTGATGCAGTCAAGGCAGCCTGCTTCGAGATACCCGAAGTGGAAAAGCAGCACAGATGCATTCAGAGACGTAGTGAAAGCAAACTACAGAAGAGCGCTGAGAATCAAGAGAAGCCCTCCCGAAGATAACAATGAACTTAATGACTACCTGGACAGCGCAGCCCATCTCGGAAACAACATATGGTACCAGCACATGAAGGAAGTAGGACGAAGTAGTCAGAAGGAGAATGCTTTGGCTGTGCACTCCTACCATACAGCATGGGAAAGTCCATGATCTTCGTGGCTGTAGAAATTGATGTCCATACAGCACACTGTATGTCACATGTAGCTATGTGCAACACCAGAGGACAATTTATGGGAAGAGACGCCTAGTTGATATGGGCCAATGAAAAGGATTACCCGGATGAAGATGGCTACGTCCAGGACATTGGTGTCAAAGGATCTGGGTTAAGATGGGAAATAAACGCAAGACTGAACGTTCAAGGGAAGACTGCAGAAGAGGCTCAAATGTGGAAAAACAGAGGCCAAATGCAGATCTGGGGGTCAGTGGTCTCCCCAGATGGATGGGAGGACGGAGTAGTAATCTGCCGAGCATGGATGGTCCTCGCAGCATGCAAGGAAGCAATAGAGAATTCACAGGTTTTATGCAAACCTCTGTGGCCAAAGCTAGTAAAGTTGCTAACATGGATCGAAGATAGAGGGGGACCCCTGCAGATAGTGCCACTGGAGAGCCCAAAACTATGCTTCAGAAACAATGGCACAAGGAAGATGGGAGAGAATCAAAACTGCGGACAAATCTTTGAAGCTCCGGGAATGACACAAGGAACCGCAGTTATTATGGACCATTACTGGGTGTGTGGAGCCAAGGCATACATAAGACTACCAAAAAACTGGGGAGGCATATGCACACCAGTGAACGTCCACATTCCTGCACTAGTGATCCTGAAAAAATGACCTGAAGTTGGGCAGTTTCCAGAAAGCAGATGCTCATCTAAGAAGAAGAAGAAGATCTGTGGAACTGATATCCAGGATGAAGAGGGAAAATTACTTTTCTCCCAAATCAGACGAGGCATTCAATGCAATCCCGTACGAACACAGGCTGTTCAGCCTCACCTCAACAGTATTCACAACACTGCTCTTGCCCCACATCCAAGTTGGAGTGAATGCTAAATGGTTGCAGATAACCAGATGGGCGTTATTGCAGACCATCAATACCACTATAGAAGGATCCACGCGATCAAAGAAGAGCTGAGAGCAATCAGACTGAAGACCCTCCAGAACAGATATGTGCTAGACATGATCACAGCAATGGATGGAGGTGTTTGTGCAAAAATCGGAGAATCATGTTGCACATTCGTACCATCACACGATGAAGAAAACGGAACCCTAACAGAGGATATAAGCATGCTGACAAGCCTAAAAAAAAGATGATCGATGAAAGTGATGAAGTAGACGATGACAGCTGGTTTGGAGACCTATTCTCGTGGGTCCCACAATGGATGGCAGATATATTCAAGTTTCTGGGAGCTCTACTAGCAATGGTGTTGCTAGGATGCTGTGTAATCAAGATAATCATTGCACAGTGGCAGAAAACTGCGAAGAAGGCCATAGGGATGAAAATAATGATTGATGTTGAACCGGGATGGAAGCCGAGAGAACTGACTGATGAAGAAATAAGAGACTTTGTGAAAGCCAGCAAATTTGTGCCAGAAGGAACAAAGTTCACAAACCTTAAGAAACAAAGAAGGTATGAGGTAAAATGGATCTACTGCAGCCCAAATGGACAATGTCAGCTAACGACATGGAACAAAGACGAACATGTGAAGACAGCAAGGAGTTTGAAGGGAGTAATAAAATATGCACTCCAAAGGCTCACACATTCACACCATCATGTACCAACGCAGAGGACAATGAGCTTGACACTGAAGAAACAAAAGAAATGAATGCAAAGGAGATTGCAGAAGTGTTTGATGAAGCGACGAGAGGGGGGAGTGTAGAGGAGGTCCCAGACATAGCATGCACCCCTCCCCCTCATTTCGAGGCACCAGGAACGCGTTCGCCAATGTATGTGACGTATGAAGAGCAAATTAACCTACAAAGAGCTGCAGTGGGACTCTGCCCAGTATACATCACAAGATCCAGACCGGTTAAAGCACCCATAACCAGACAACCCTGGGCAGCACGGTACCCTATCAGGCAGCCATACCAGCCGCTGATACGAAATGAGGAGTACCTACACACGGTCCATGAAGAGACCCCAAAAGCCTTAGTAGAAGGCCCGTGGAAATGACACAAAGGCCTGAACAGATTCAAGAATGAACAAGAGCAGCTAGCAGCTATCGAAGATAACACGCCAGTGCGAGTAGCTATGAATTTGAATGGAATGGGCACAGAGAGGAGACAATGTTACTACACCAGGAAACTGTGACACAAGGAACCGCAGTTATTAGGGACCATTACTGGGTGTGTGGAGCCAAGGCATACATAAGACTACCAAAAAACTGGGGAGGCATATGCACACTAGTGAACGTCCAGATTCCTGCACTAGTGATCCTGAAAAAATGACCTGAAGTTGGGCAGTTTCCAGAAAGCAGATGCTCATCTAAGAAGAAGAAGAAGATCTGTGGAACTGATATCCAGGATGAAGAGGGAAAATTACTTTTCTCCCAAATCAGAAGAGGCATTCAATGCAATCCCGTACGAACACAGGCTGTTCAGCCTCACCTCAACAACATTCACAACACTGCTCTTGCCCCACATCCAAGTTGGAGTGAATGCTAAATGGTTGCAGATAACCAGATGGGAGTTATTGCAGACCATCAATACCACTATAGAAGGATTCACGCAATCAAAGAAGAGCTGAGAGCAATCAGACTGAAGACCCTCCAGAACAGATATGTGCTTGACATGATCACAGCAATGGATGGAGGTGTTTGTGCAAAAATCGGAGAATCATGTTGCACATTCGTACCATCACACGATGAAGAAAACGGAACCCTAACAGAGGATATAAGCATGCTGACAAGCCTAAAAAAACAAATGATCGATGAAAGTGACAAAGTAGACGATGACAGCTGGTTTGGAGACCTATTCTCGTGGGTCCCACAATGGATGGCAGATATATTCAAGTTTCTGGGAGCTCTACTAGCAATGGTGTTGCTAGGATGCTGTGTAATCAAGATAATCATTGCACAGTGCCAGAAAACTGCAAGGAAGGCCATAGGGATGAAAATAATGATTGATGTTGAACCGGGATGGAAGCCCAGAGAACTGACTGATGAAGAAATAAGAGACTTTGTGAAAGCCAGCAAATTTGTGCCAGAAGGAACAAAGTTCACATACCCTAAGAAACAAAGAAGGTATGAGGTAAAATGGATCTACTGCAGCCCAAATGGACAATGACAGCTAACGACATGGAACAAAGACGAACATGTGAAGACAGCAAGGAGTTTGAAGGGAGTAATAAAATATGGACTCCAAAGGCTCACACATTCACACCATCATGTACCAACGCAGAGGACAATGAGCTTGAACTGAAGAAACAAAAGAAATGAATGCAAAGGAGATTGCAGAAGTGTTTGATGAAGCGACGAGAGGGGGGAGTGTAGAGGAGGTCCCAGACATGGCCTGCACCCCTCCCCCTCATTTCGAAGCACCAGGAACGCGTTCGCCAATGTATGTGACGTATGAAGAGCAAATTAACCTACAAAGAGCTGCAGTGGGACTCTGCCCAGTATACATCACAAGATCCAGACCGGTTGAAGCACCCATAACCAGACAACCCTGGGCAGCACGGTACCCTATCAGGCAGCCATACCAGCCGCTGATACGAAATGAGGAGTACCTACACACGGTCCATGAAGAGATCCCAAAAGCCTTAGTAGAAGGCCCGTGGAAATGACACAAAGGCCTGAACAGATTCAAGAATGAACAAGAGCAGCTAGCAGCTATCGAAGATAACACGCCAGTGCGAGTAGCTACGAATTTGAATGGAATGGGCACAGAGAGGAGACAATGTTACAACACCAGGAAACTGTGTTACAAGACCAGATGGAAGCAGCCGTCCTGCTAAACGTGTGTAAATAGGCTTGAAACGCAAGATGCTAAGAAATCGATATTGTTTGCAATGCTTAGTAGAGGATAGAGCAGCAAGTGCCAACCGTATATCTACCTCAATAAGGCACATTATACAAGTGCGACTCCATTTTGTAAAAGCAGAAAAGGTACCCAGGTGGCCAGAGGCCGGCCAGGCCAAGTTTCAAAACCCAGCCAAAGGCAAGAGAAGGAGCGGAATCGAAACTCAACAAAGAGCGGCTCAAAGGGGAGGAGAGCGTCAGCTCACAAGACTCCAACTTCAGAGCAGTTCTAGGTCATTTGGTCAAAAACCAAATGATCGAATGCCATTTGATCGAGAGTCAAATGGTCGAAAAAATGGTCTATTTTTTTTTTTTATTTGTTTTTTTTATGGGGGGGTTCCTCCCCAACCCCCCTTTTTCTATAAGAATTTTTTTTTTACCAAACAAAACTAACAAAATATATAAATAAATAAATAAAAAAATTCGACCATTTTTTTTCCGACCATTTGGCTTTCGATCAAATGGTCATTCGATCTTTATTTTCGACCATTTGACCGGACACCCCTTCAGAGCATACCAGCCTGCCTCATGAAGGTCCAGATAAGGGGGGTCCATGCAGGTGGCCAGGCCGACACAGAATTAAATGCACTAAAAGTTGGAAACTGAAGCAGATTCATGGGGAACTAACACGTGACCAGCCAGGCGCGAAGAAGTACCATCGCCTGATGTCATCCAGGACCCGAGGATGCCATAACTCTTCCCGATAAGAGACTACAGTTTCAAGGCCATCCCTTGCCAACTAATTGACACGTTGCCCTAAAACACTGATTGATGGAAGGGAGGCAGGGTGAAACTTGGGACACCAGGCTCAGGGGTGTCTATTCTGCATGCTGCTGATTAAAGTGGAGATTTATGTTTAGGGGTGTAACTTTCCCAATCACAATGGACCATGTAATATAGGGTCCTATAGACAATGTAGCCAATGAGACGTTGTACGTGTAGTGACGCCAATCACGTGTGATATAGAGGGATGGGCGTAGACGCCCACTCGATAATAGTTATCCAATCCACATTCTCTATTATCATATACAGATATAACACCTATATTTAAGTTACCTTTCCTAACCAATGATATTGCATGTTGATTTTTTATAGAAATTAGACGTCAATGATGACGATTTGTGCCTATAAAAATTGTTGTTCAACTGAAGTTTGTGGATGTCGGAGCGAGACCGGTGATCGCACTACAGCAGCTTTCCATTTGTTTCCCTGTTTGATGTATGAATCATTAAACTGACTTCCCTTTTCCAAACTACTGAGTCCTCGTTATTGAGTCGTGTTGGAGTAAGTCAATCCTGCACCCCCTGTCCTCACTTGGTGCAGCTATCTTGTCTTACAAGTTCTAGAGGGTGAGTAGCTGACCAATGGGCCCGTCAGCGAATTCCTCTCCTCGTGAACAACCGTTCTTTCGAAACCTAGGAAAGATATATGATGTGATAGCGCCTATACACAATGTGTTTCAAAGCGCTTCAAAGATAGGCCCCACAATTTCTATAGAAGCAAGTTTAGCTCTTAAGTAGGGGACTCATGGTACAAATTAGTAAACAGAGCGGGGCTTACCACTTTTCCGTCACCATTTACCCCCATATTTCAAAACCCTCAATTCACCCCGGGAATGGGAAAATCAGGGTCGGCAAATGGGAAAATAAATCCTTCAGTCAGTGCCAATTTCACTTTACTCTAGTAGAAGAGGAGACATTTTGCTGCACACAATTGAGACACTGTCTACTGAACCCAGCTATCAAAGAGGCAGTGATCAGAACCCCAACACCCTTTGAAAAGCTAATATTAGCGGACTCTGGGGACAAAAATTTAGTGGGGACTTATTATAACTTCATTAAACAAAACTAGGACTGTATATGGGGCAATGGGAACAGTCAGTGGGACAACAGATTGTTAAGTCTGATTTCCCATACTCTGGCCTGGTGGACAGATGTATAGAAGGCCAACCTATATGGGAAGCTGTAGCCAAACCAGTTTAAGGTAGCAGTGACAGGCAGTCTAGGCTAAGATCTTCAGAGGGGTGAGATTGTAAAGGGTCCACAATGAGGTCACACAATGGGAGTCACAAATTACCCTTAGACAGGATGTATAACAATACAGTTATTTAATTATGGCCAAATACACTAAAGAAAAATGAACACAAGCATGTAGACTTATCAGCCAATTCCATCAAACTAAAATACATGTATACAATCACAGGTTCAAGTGCATAATACAAATCAGAATATTCCTACAAGGCAATGAATAGGCAAGTATTACACACAAAAAGGTCCACAGAGAATTAACCCCTAACTAATATTGTCCAACCCTAATTTGCCTGGGGCCTTGTGCCCAATTGTTCAGGATACAAAGATACAGCACTCAGGAGGCAGGAGAAAATGTAGGTAGGGTCTCTGGGGTCCAGTGATGGATTCTTAGAGCCAGGGTTCAAGATAGAGAGAGTCCAAAATTCCACCCGACAGTTAGAAGTCTGGCCAAGGCACATATTGGCAAATCCAATAGGTTTTAGAAAAAGGATATTATAAGTCCATCGACTTACAATGGGAGTGTAGCAGTATGTTAAAATCTCAATAACGTTCCCCCCTCAATCTGGATCTTCCCAAGACTTTCCAGAACAAAGGAAGGGTGTCCGGGCTTGCTTTTCCCGCTGAATTCTGCGGTCCATGATTTTCACGGGTTGCAGGTTCGAGTGATTCTCCGGTTAGGATCTTTTGCTGGTGCAAGGACTCTTGATGAAGAAATGCAGAAACAAACAATGCAGCGCCCTTCTCGGGACTGGAGACAGGTCAGAAAAGCAGGTTTCAGACCATTCACGCCGCGCACAGTGATGCAGCAGTACTCAGAAGCCGCGGTCAGACTTTCTGCTATCTCTCGGGTCCCCTTGGTGCTAGGGTGCCGAGGGTGTCGTTACAGTGGCAGCTGAGGGTGTGCCAAGTTTCAGGCGGAAACTCAGAACGGCAATGAAGATAACACTGAAGCACATACCCTAATTCCCAGGATCCCATTTTCAAAGACACACAGAAGGCACCTCTTTTGAAGATGTGAAACTTGTGTCCATACTGCCACACTGTGAAGTAAAGGCCCAGGTAGGATATGTTGCAACACATTGTACAGGCACCAAATATCCCTGTAGAGACACACCCATTTTGAACTTTAATTTCTTTGCTTTTAGATGTTCCACCCTAGGGAAACATCAATGACACTACTCAGACAACGTCACCAGTCCTGAAGACGGCACTAGTACAACAACTTTTTACTATGTGCCAGAAACACCATCTAGTGTCGACTAGATAGATTTTTGGTCACCAGGACCTCATTCTAAGTCACTGTGTATACTAACCCACACTGTTAAGAATCAAATGCAAATGCAAACAGTTATTGTATTTGTTTTGAAGATGCCTTACAATAAGGCACCCTCGAAGTAACAGAAAGTTACAGTGTTAGCCCTGCGAGGCTATTTTTAAATCACATGAAAAAATAAAATTCGTTGATGTGTTACATGCAAATTGGGTGCTGTTCTCATATGTACCCGTCGTAAGTCACGATGTGTTAAATGTGTGTTGCATCTACCGCCGGCCAGTGGTAGACATGTGCGGTAGTCTATGTCCTTCAGACAGATTACAGGTTTCTTTGTGGGTCTTCTCAGCTGGACGGATTCTTGGCTCCTTCAGGTTCTTCCAGGATCTCTGAGAATTGCATGCAGGGGCCCTTTTCTTATCATAAAAGGCAGGAAGGAGTCAAAACACCCACTAGCCAATGGCAGAACTAGCCCACACACACACCCCACAGTGGTCCAATAAGGATCACTGGTGGGAACACTCATGCATACCACTCAGACACACAGAAACCAGGATGTGTATTGGGGTCAGACTGACCCAGCCCACATCCTGCCCGCAAACACATAAAGCCCTCCAGCAGCCTGCCAAAAGCTGCTGCTTTTCTGGGCACTGGAAGTCCTTATAAGGATCTTTCTGACCTCTGAGGCCAGGAAGAAGGCTAAACAACAAGATGCAAAAAGAATGGACGAAAAACCTTGTGGCACGCCCATGTAAGGCCAGTAGCCACAGTAAGTAGCCAAACGCGGTAAACACGGTTAAGCTAACACGAAATTCCCCAAAAAGTGGGGAAAAGTCACTGCTGCCACCAGCCCATCTTTTAAGCACCTCAGAATAACCAAAAAATCCTTTGAGTGTTATTCTAGGGCAAAACGAAAATGAACCCCATTGCACTGCAGTGCAAGCTGCTGTGTGCAATGATAAAAAGTTACCACAGGTGATACTAAAGTAACCACAAGTAGCAAAAGAGTCACACAACTAAGGGAAACACTGTTTCCCAGTACTGATAGCCTTAAGGACATATCAGTTTCCCCATAACATGTGAGCAAAGGCAAGTACAGTGAAGCTTAAGGCTTCACTGAACTGCAAAAAGTACAGGTCAGATTGAAAAACAAAAGCAAAACGTTTGGGGGTTCCATAAAGATGGAAGGAAAGGTGCAGTAAAGAGAATCTTTTCCTAACACAGATTGACAAGACAGAGTGGTGACACTTATGGCATATCATCCCCAAATTGACAAGATCACTCCAATATCCAGAAATATGCATCAAACTGATGTTCCAATGGCACCTTACCCCTGTTAGATTACACAGAATCTTCCTTTAGGTGTCCAAGGAATACTACAGGGAATGTGGGGAGGAGGTGACATCATGCCACGTCTGGTGGGAATGCCCAAGAGTCCAAGGCTATTGGGTTAAGATTATGGAGTCAATAGAAGAGATGGTGGTAATTTATAGAAGAATACATTAGGCCTAGCAATTCTAGGGCTAGGAGGCATATTAGAGGAACTTCCCCCAAGAGCACAACAATACGTGTATGTGATATTAATGATGGCATGGGCATTGGTTATTGTGCAGAAATGGAAATCCAAGGATCTGCCTACTGAACACTAGTGGGTAGGAAAAGCATGGCAATGTGTAGCTTTAGAATGGGTGCCCTACTCCCTACAAAGGAACTATCAGGGTGTTGTGGCTGAGTGGGACTTGGTAATGAGAATCCTACAGAAGTACTCTAGAGTTATGTGGAGTCCAAGAAAGATGAAACTGCTAGGCCTGATTGATAGACTAGGAGAACAAAACGGGGCAAAGGGGCAGCTTTGGGGAAGAGGAGAACACAGACAAAGGCTCAGGTCAATGAGCCAATGGACCTTTTGTTTTCTAAGTGTTCAAGGACGACATGAAGAATATATCAGACTTTGGTTGAGACGATGGGGAG
Source organism: Ambystoma mexicanum (assembly GCF_040938575.1). Classification (NCBI taxonomy): domain Eukaryota; kingdom Metazoa; phylum Chordata; class Amphibia; order Caudata; family Ambystomatidae; genus Ambystoma; species Ambystoma mexicanum. The sequence goes on from NC_090922.1 coordinate 975,699,509, forward strand.
TGGGAGGGGAGAGAGGGAGGAGACCCAGGGAGGGGGAAGCTAAAAATGTATTAAGAACATTCTAATAAAATTGTATGCGAAAATAAACAACAATGGAATTGGTATGGTATTGTTTATTTATACAGCACTTAGACACAAGACAAGTGCTTCAAACTGCTCCAAGATTGAGGGTGGGGGGCATGGGATACAATCATTAATAAGGCCTTGGAGAATTCCAAATGATATACAATAATAATAAGCAGACTAGGACTTTCAACATTTATGCTAGTTTATGTGTGTTAACAGATAGTGGGAATGCATGGGGGGAGGGGGCACATGGATGACAAACTGACAGTAGTGCAAGTATCTGAGATGTAGTGAGGGTGGGAGGGAAGAGGGGAGAGAGGTGGAGGCACGTGACAACTCAACAGCCATATTAGAGGACGTTTCTAGCTAATTAACACAAGTAGACATTGATATAAGGGGAGTGGATCTGGGATGGGGAGGGGAGTGGTTAAGTTGTTTGGGCATTTTATAATGTGCCACTAAGTGTTTCAGTTGAAAATGCTATTGGGTGCAAGGCGAGACGAGGGGCAGATAGACATTGACATTGCAGGGTTGGGTGCATTCAGTCTGTATAAGTGCGCAGACAGGAAGTGCGAGGGATGGGAGAAGGGATGATTGCGCCTAGTCCAGGAGGGCCGGGTTAGGTGCAGAGGGTTATCTCTTTGGGAAGTGCATAGTGCAGCAAGTAGTGCAGAGGACTGAAGCAAGTGCAGGGACTGCTGTGGGAGTCTGCGACGTGTAAGGTTTTGATGTGATCCAGAAAACCAGTCAAGCTAGCAGAGCAGACGTTAGAGGTAGCAGGTAGGGAGCAGAGGTTAGCAAGGGAGAGGTAGAGAGAAGGCAGATAAGAAGAGGACGGCCTTGAGGATTTTCCGGAATTTAAGGAGATCTGGCTCGAGACAGAGAGAGACAGGGAGACTGTTCCAGAGGGTGGCCCCTCCAGAGGATAGGGATCTACCCCACAGTCTCTGTTTGGAAAAACAGCTCATTCTCAGAGAGTTGGAGGAGGACGACTGGAGTGCTCTAGCGGGAGTGTATTTGGGAAAATTGTTTTGTAAGAAGTGCATAAGTAGTGTGTTGTAAGTAATGCCAGGTTTCACCAGAATGTATAATAGGTTTCTAGAATGTTCTGCACCACAGTAGGGAAGCCTTTGAGGTGAGGTATTTGAAGTGCTCTCAGTAGTCATGTTGACTAGAGTAGTATTCAGCAGAATGTCAAATTGAAGGATTGCAACTAAGGAGGTCTTGGATTCTAGCTCTGGAGTGTTGATCATTTAGACATCTCCTTAAAATATGTCTTGAAGCATCACAGGGACATTGTCATCATTCTGAACCATTCACTGTGCTCCTCTTTTCAGGCAATAGTGTGCACACAATTTATAGACAAGCGTCTCAGATCAGGGAGTCCTGAGTGCTACCACCATGACTAGTTCACAGGGTCAAGGAAATAAGATCATATACTAGTTATGCCCTGGTGTGTGGGCACAATGCACAACTATGCTCTCAAGAGCATTACTAATTATAATGCCTCTTGGATTGGTTCTCCTTTGTTCAACAATGTATTGATGCCAGATCAGCTCCATGAAACCCTATGACAGAGTTTCATCCTTTCAAAATGTGGGGGCTACACAATTACTAGTGGTCTTCCACATTTAATCTCTTCCAGCACTCTTTACCGGCTTTTCGTCCATATTGGCAACATCTGAATCCCACTTACTCCCACTCACTCCTACAGGACAAAAGATCGGTTTGTTGGATTTGTTACCGGATTTTGCTTAGGGGTTGCCTGTAGCAACAGCCAAACACCATGGGTGTACACTAGAAACATACAGAAATGTCTTTTAGCAGCCAGTTGGGCCCCCAAAATCGTTGTGCTAAGAGACATTTAGGAAACAGAGTTCTTTGGGTGACCTTTTGTCTCTGGGTGTACAGGTATTCGAGGGGTACATTCATTCCTTGCATAAAGGTCACATTAACCTGTCAAGACACATTCATAATAACCTGAATGTATTTTCACAAAGAAGCCGATTAGGATGCTAAACTGTGTAGGATTTCTGTTTGCATGTCTGTTATTTTTACTATGTGGTCCATTGTCAACTGTTATTCTTTTTCATGGTTGGTGGCAATATCAGAATCCTACAGCCTTAGCACAACAGGAAACAAGAGCAGGTGCACTTTCTACTAGGGTGAGTGGCAATTAAGGTCCCCCATATCCTTGGGCTCAATGAAATGTACCGCCTACTTAGTTCTTCCTTGTCATCCACATGGGAGCCTCATGCAGCCCTACTCAAAGAAATGCACACAGAGTATTACTTAGTGTAGTTGAGGGATTTCCAAATGTCACCAGTGTCGTTCTCTAGTTACCATCTAGCTTCACTTTGGTTTGCTTGATCAGGGGGAACCCACACCTGGTATCAGGTCAGTAAATCTCCCAACTACCTTGACTCAGGTACTCTGAGACTACAGCTAGGGCCCTATGTTATAGCTCTTCTCCTTTGGACTCCTCCTTTGTCCATAACCTACTTGGCTTGGCCAATGCTGGGCTCATTCTCGGAACCTCGTTGTTCATCATTAAATCTTCCCCACCTCATTGTTTTAGTTCTTTCTCACCGCTTCTGGTCCTCTTATTTCCCCCAGCAGGTTTTTGTCATTCCTCCTCCTGATCTCTCCCTTCTCCACTGTGCTCCTTCCCTGTTTGTACTCCCCCCCTCCTTCTGATTGATAACCTTCTCCTTGACTTCAGACTCCTAAATTCCCATCTCCTCCTTCAATCTCTGTTCCTTACTCATATCTCCATTTTGCTTAACTATCTCAAACCACCTTCAAATATTTGATATTATGGATTGTGTGTAACTGTACTGATTTAGTGTTTGTGGTGTTGCACATTAACTTCCTCATCAAACCGACTTTGGGATAGTTTTGATATTTTGCCCTGCCTCCAGTGTTTAAAAAAGCATTCTAATTAAATGTTGATGAGCCTATGCCTTTGTACCACGGGACAGTGGTAAAAGTAACTCCAGTGAATTAAAGTAATACAAAAACAGAGAGTACACCAAGCAAATAGTAACACAAATTTAGTGTACCCAAACAGCTGGGAAGCATGGTTCAGACAGCCCTGTGATACTGGACTGAATGAAATCAGCCATTAAGGCCCCCCACTGAGGTCAAACATTGTATGCCTGATTTGCCAAATTATCATACAACATTTTAGTTACATTTTTGAGGCAGGTCACAAAATCTGATTGGTGGGAATACATGTTGAATGATCCTAATTGGGTGATACCATTTTTGCCCCAGATGCATTAACACCCCTTGCCTTCCCACACCATCCCTCAATTGCATGATTGATTGTCCAATATAGAAAATATCTTCAGATGGCAAGGGGAAAGTTGTTCACACTGAGCTGGACCAATGGTGTGTCCTGCGGACCTCAGCAAGGACATTGTACAATGTTGCACCTTAGGGGCACGGAAACCTCCTTCTGCTGATTGTCTCTCTCTCCCACGCCCCATAGCCCTAAACCCACTACTCTGACCATACAGCTCCCTTCCAATCCCTTGTCATGCCTTGTTGCCAATTGTGGTCTGGAAATAAACTATACCACATTGTTCCTGAAGTTTAATTAACAGTATACAATTTCTATTTCTCTGCCAATTCTCCTCGTGCACCCAGGTGCCCAGCTCTTTGGCCTCGAACGTATCTTTTAGAATAACTTAGCAGTGGCTGTGTTCTTCTGAGTATCTTCAGCTATGCAACTTGCAGCACACTGTTTCCGGTGCATGTTCAGAAAATATATACTGCTTGTCACTTAAGGGCATGCAGCTCATTTCTTATGAAATGCTTAGCCAACGTACACCTACAACCAAATTGGCTTATCTACTGTTCACATAATTCTCAAAGAAAACCCACATACCCTAAACCCCCCTTCTACATCTTGAACCCCAACCCTGTGCCTACTCTGTACAACTACCCCATACTGCCCCCAAAGCACTCACCCCTCCTTGAGTTTCCACCTAGGATTTCTCACACTGTGCCTACTTTTGTTTTTTTTTTTATGCAAGCTGTACTGCATTCAATGATGTCCACACCCTCAATGTCACCCACCACGTCATCCTTGACATCACATTACTTGCACAATTGGTATGTGTGCCAAACCTGGCAGCGCTGGCTATGGGCCTTTACAAAATTCCCCCCTGTGAGTGATCTATTGACCAACACATTTTGGGCTAGCAGCTCTTGCTTTTTTCCTTCGGTTTCCATACCCTTGTCACTCTTGTCCAGCACCATGATGCCTTTGGGCGACCGTGAGCTTTATAAGTTGAAATAACATAACATAACATAACTCTCTGAATACTCTCCCTATGAGCCTTGTACTTCTCTGTTGAGCAACCCATTATCATACACACTTTCCTATCAGCTGAACAGTCTACCCAAAAAGCCTAATAGTTGTCTATATCCAACGGCATGGTGAGCATTCCTGCTGGCCCACATTCAGGCATTTCCGTTTGTGTGTGTGTTTACACAGGGTGTCATTTTCCCAGCCCCGTCAAATTCAGGGACATCATATATTTCCCCTTCCCCCTGCTTCCTTTCCAAATTATTACGTCCTAATTGGCGTGCAGAAAAGGTGATGAGTATCAGAATGAAAATGGGACAGTTACTATAAAGAATAGTGCCAAACATATGGGAACCCTAGCAACTAAATTGTCAAGCCAGTTGTCAGGTGTTATTGTGCTTCTTTCCCTCATCATAGGCCCTCATTACAACGCCGGCACTAAACCATGGCGCTATTAGCACCATGGTTGGTGCCGGTGTTGTAACAGATCCGCCATGGTTCAATGGGGAATTACCACCCCATTCCAAGGTTGGTGGGGCGGTAATTCCCCATTGATCCATGGCCCTTCCCCATTCCCATTTTCGCCCCATAGGGCTCAATGGGACTGGGGAAGGCGCTAAGTACGGTACTGCAAATTGCGGTATCGTACTTAGCACCAAGGTCCCTTTGCGGGTCCCTACTTTAACGGCTGGTCTAGACCAGCCGTTAAGGTAGGGTCCCGCAAAGGGACCTCGTAATCAGGCATTAAGGGTTTAACGGTGCCGACACCTTTTACGGCGCCGTTAAACCCTTAACGCCAGGGTCGTAATGACCCCCATAGTCTTGCGGAACATATGTAGCTCCTCAATAGCCTCTGTCAAAGTTATGTTTGCTGCATCAATATCAGGTATTATCGAGGGACAGGTGACTGCATCATCCATGACGTCGGCCCCTCCCCAGCCTCTATATCGAAGAAATTGGAGAAGCATATCAGTCATGACAAATGCATCCCCCACCACCATCCTGCAGGTACAAAAGGAGATATTCACTAAGATGACCCTCTCAGCCTTACCCTGGAACGATCGAAGTGTAGATGAGTCTACAAGATCTTGCATGCATGAACATGCTAGAGCCAAAGAATGACCAAAGCAAATGATGCCATCCCGCTTCTGACACACTTACATGCACGAGGCACGAAGCAAATATACATTCATCATGAAGATCACCTGCATTTATACATGAAGAACATACATTGCACTCAATAGGCACTAGAAAACATATGCTCTAATATATCCGCTGTAACGCAAGATCCACAAGAACACATACTTGCTCAATGCAGAAACACAATAAGCAGACATTTTGGATAAAATGGACAGCACTGTGTAGAGGAGCAGCTGAATGCCTCTGAAGGAATCCCACCCCCGACCACTGCCTGTATGTTGGAAAGCTGAAATTGCACCATGTTTGACACCAGTAGTTATGACCATACCATGTAGAGTGTTTGAGAAAAGGTATCCACTTAGAAAACCATACCTGATATATCACCGAATAGATGATAATGTCTTGGAGGAGATTACGGAAAGAATATGAAGACAAAAGAAAGAGAAGCTTGTGACATAACAAGAAATGAGCGTGACACTGAGAAGAGTGGCTGAGGAAGAGGATGTATGGGCCTTATAGAAACTGAGTAAAAAATAAGGAATCAAGTGAAACTCCTTATGCAGAATGTAGATTTCACATATAAAGAGTACTGCAGAAAATGCAAGCTGTTTAACAATTGTACAGATGCAGCAAGGCAAGTAGATAAAGCAATATTAGAAGCTAGCTATACGTAGCAAATACACTGCAGGCAAAGCCGCCATTGTATAGTGTCTGGACATCAGTGCCACAATTTTAGTAAGTTTAAATCCACTGAGAAAGTAGAATCGAGAGCTGTGTGTGTCACAGCAAAGAATTAGCTAGAGATCAAAGATGTGAAGGGTGAAGCTGTTTGGCCTGATCTCAAAGCTCAATCAGCCAAGAACTGGTCATCTATCCATGAAGAACAAAAACTGTGAGATGTTGAATCATCTTGTGTTAAGGTGCAAAGAAGCAAAACCATGAGTGCCAAGTTTAATAAAGACAATTAAATGCTGCAAAACAGGCCGAAACACGGTCTCCTGTCATGTGAGCCAAGGATGAAAATAGGAGTTGGGCACACAGACCAGAACTGTGATAAGCGTGTGCCTGTACTCCTTTTTATTCCCAACAGAAGATAATCTACTGCAAGGCTAAGTTCAAAGACAGTCTGCATGGCAGAAGGCATTGGTGATGAGAGATGTGGGGCTATTTTAGTGGGAAGCAAAGTCAGGTCCAAATCCCGGCACCTGGATATGAACTTATGTGTTGCTAAGGAGCCAAATGCTGCAGGCATTGGATGAGCGTGTCAAGCAATTATAGAGGGCCACATAACGGCAGGCCTTATAGTTTAAGAACCAATAATATTCTGTGTACTTAATAAGTGCTGAAGATGACTTGCACATTGGGTGGGCACAAGTTGTCCACTTGACTGTAGAGACCCAATCGCAACCTGTTCCTATATGGAAAGTATACTTAGATGTTCCCCTTGTTCCAAACACAATACCCCATAGGTTTTCCTTATTTGACACGTAGTATGACATTACTTAATTTTTCATGAAATACATTCAGAGCTCGAGTGAACCTACATTGATGTCCGTTGTAACTTCCTGTTTTAGACAATTGATAATAAAACAGTCAGATGCAACTTTTTTGAATACTTCCTGATTCAGTCTGATATTCTGGTGAAGAGTTATTCTACATCCCATCCATGCATGACATGTTACTGATTAAGGACCTTAAGTTCACAAGGTAGCAATGTTGGATGGTTAAAAAAGACCCATTGACCTGTTGTGCTCCAGACTTTTGGACGATCAGATATCCTCTGCCATTTAGCGCAACGATTGTGGGGTTTCCTCTGGAGAGCAGCCAAATAGAAAACTTGCAAAAATAATCAAGACAGTGGGTAGGGTCCCTCTTTGATGAAATCCTTACCTGGTTTCTGAAGGCACTTTGTGGACGGAAGGTGAAAGTGGTCGGTTCGATACCAAAGACTGTGAGCCAAACGACTGAATGGTGAGTAGATTGAGGGGAATGGAAAATTAGGGGAACAGGGTTGTGGTAATTTTAAAGTAACAAAAGTAACAGGAGTAATGGAAAATACTGTATAGAGATAAAGAGAGAGGTAGCGCCCGAGAGTCCTAACCCAAGGGGTTTAGAATACGTTGTCTTACCCCCCAGCGGGGGTCATTAGGCTACGTGCAAACAGGTCTGCATAAGAAGATGAGCTAACATCTATATTCAGAGCATTGATTAGGGCTGGAGAAGAAATAAAGGCGATCACTGAGGTTTTAAATGTGAAAAGTCGACTAGTTTGTCTGTGTATTTGTGTTGAATTAAGTTGTTGAAGAGTGACAGAAACAGTTGTGAAGGAATTAAGATAATATGTCAAGGAGTTATATTGTCTATGGAGGGAAGTGGATGGTACCAATCTAGAGGTAGAAAGAGGTTTTCAGTGGCGATTGTTGAGGCACCCTCATATTTGTTGTTTTTGGTAAATGTATTTTTATTAAATCTGGTAAGTATTGACAGTCAATTGCGACTCGTCACAATGGGAGATGACTCTCCTCTGATGCATTTATGTAAGACATTGCCAAAGCACATGCCCAAGCTCAAACAGTATAGTGCGGAATGGGTAAAAGGCACAGCAGATAAGATGTTCATGCCATGGCCACAAGGGGAATCGCTGTCAAAAGCGGTATTGCAACATATGACCACATACTTGCATGCAGCATAGAAGGGGAAGAAGTTGGAGAAAAGGTTAGCAATTTTAGAGCTCTGGAAAATGTATCAGGAAGAGAGGAAAGATCTGCCACCTGAGGAGAGGATGCTTAGTCAATGTAAGGAGGAAGGTGTCAAGCCTTCGGCTCCCCTTGCCTCGCCTGCATTGAAAGGCATTGAAATGGAAGACGTAGGGTTGTATCCGTTAAAGGAACTGAAGGCAGCGGCAGGGTATAGTAATCCGATATACAAACCACCTGCTTATAGCCATGACGATAGTCCAGAAGAGACTAAGATAAAAGAGGAGATTTTTAAAATCATACAAGATAAAGAAGAGAAATCTGAGCAATCGAAAATATCAACAGAAATAAAACGAGAGATCAAGAGATGGAAAGAAGAGAAAGATAAAGCTGACGGGGTAGTGCTTGTACAGAACAAATGGATAGGAGTATAGATATTATACTCAAAGTAGATGGAAAAAGCATGGAAGAAGTAAGGCAAAGAGAAGATAAAGATTAACAGGACAGAAAAGACAGGGCATGAGAAAAAAGATTGAAGGAAGACGAGCATAAGAGAAGGAGCAAGGAGTGATGAGAACAGATGTATCAGGAGTAGCAAGAGAAAAAGCAAGAGCGGGCAGAGGAACAAAGAATGTATGATAACAGGCAGGGAGCCATTGAAAATAAGGACAGACAAGAAAGGAAGAGAGAAGAGGAGGAAGTGCTGAAATTAAGGGACAAAATAATACAGAGATGAAGAGAGGAGGAAGAAAGGAGATCAGAAGCAAGGTGAGAAGATATACGACAAGAGGAGGAGAGAATTAGAAGACAGGCGAGAAAGCGAAGAGAAGTAGATGAAGAATTAGAACATAAGAGGAGACAACAGGAGCTTGATATTAACCACATTCAAAAGGAGCTAATGGAACTGAGTCTAACAGTACAATGGCACAGATTAGAAGAGTTTCTTCCAATGAAGGAGGCAATGTCAGGAGCACCTAGAGTAGCACTAGATGAAGAGAATTTTGACATAGGAAGCATTGGAGATAGGATCAATAAGACTTATCAAGAATTAAGGGATGGCAGCAAATCGGGAAGTCGAGGGAAGGAAGATCCATACCTAGTATTTCAATTATGAAATGAAGAAGAATATCTGTTTCGTCTAGCGCATAGAGCTTTGTCTTTGAGCATACTGAACCTAGACCAGTGTGAAGGGGACAAAAGTCACACTAGTTGGGGGCTAGACATGTCAGATAAAGAGAGAAAATCTTTCTGTGGGGAAGAGGGAGGAGGCGCATGTGCCCTGAGGGAAGTGTACAGGCAGACAAGGAAGTAAGATGGTCCAATCTAAAGCAGCCTAAAGAAAGGACACCAGGCACCATAGGATATCCAGAGCGTCCCTGAGGATGATTGTATAGTGATAAGGGAGAATCACTGCCATATGTGAGCAAATTGAGATCATTGCCAGGGAGAAGATGGTCATGGACCATTGTCCCTGCCATGGATAGGCAGACGATGGGAACCAATTGTGCGTTAGGGTTTTTGCAGTTTCTCTTACTGGAAAAAGTGGGTTCAAGACCACAGAATATTCCATGGTCACAGATGGATAAGGATAATTTAAGATGCAATCTCCCGAGTTTGACATCTGGTGCAGGAAAATGCAGAAAATGCAATTTAATAATTGCAGAACAAATGTTTGGAGGGCTCTTAGAGTGCAGTATCCTAACACATCAGATATGGGTGTAATTATGATACGTAAGTTTAAAGAAGACGAAGACCCTATTGCTTACATTCGGGATATTCAAGAGCCTTGGACTCTTGAAACAAAGGAAAAATTATTTTACCACATTTTATGTCAAGGGTTGCCCGAACCAGTACAGAGGCAAATGAAGAAATTGGTGGGAATGGAAGCCAAACCATGTGCTGAGATACAGTTGACAATAGTGCATCACTGTCAGCTATTGCAGGAGAAAAACAAGAAGAAAGATGAGTCTAGGAAAAACTGAGGAAGCTAAATTAGGTCAGAAGATATTATCAAAATACACCATAGAAGGGGTTGTATTGACAATCGGAGAAGGACTGGGAATACAGCAAGCAGTGGGTACATCACAGGCACATAATCAACGCCCGATGGACCAAGGAGGAAATGGGTTCATGCAGCGAGGCAGAGGCATGGGATATAGGGGAAGGGGTGGATTCCAAAGTAACCGAGGTGGGTTTCAGAATGCACAGAATGAGAATCAGAATGTGCAAGGAGCATTTAATCAAGGGGGACTAGTCATACGGTCTCCCCCTGAATGTTGGACCTGTGGGATGACAGGGCACATTGCACAGATATGTGGGAGCCAAGGGAATGGATAGAATGAATAATTCACAAGAGTGGGGACAGCTTATTCTCCACTATATAGCACAAAACCTAGGGAGGGGTTTGTCCAAGATCAGACAGTTTATCATACACAAGTGCCATAAGTACAACAGACAAAGCAAACACAGCAAGTGCAAACAAATCCACTGCAAGGGCAGTCACAACATGCCCCATGCAGACCCATCTGTATGCAAAAACGCAACAACTATTGACACCTAGAAAAGGAGGTGCCACTGTAATGGGAGCAAATCCTTGCACAGGTACAGGGGTGTGCATATACCCACAATAGGACAGCTCACAGGGTGACCTGATGTGTTGAGTACTTTCTGTGACACCAGATCCCCAAGAGGAACCAAGGGTCGATGTGACAATAGGAGGCAAATCTTTTCGTTTTTAGTAGAAACTGGGGGTACTCGTTCATGTATATGAGAGGGAAAATATCCAATGTTGAGAGTTGCCATGAATGCTCAAGGGTTCTCTGGAGCTACAAGTCAAGTTCCTTTTACTAATGAATTACCAGTCTCTATAGGAGAGTGTGACATGTCTGTTCCATTATTGTATTCCCGGCAGACACCAGTTAACATTTTGGGAAGAGATTTGATGACGAAACTTAACATGACAATTTCTTTTACTGACAAAGGGATAGTGTGTTCCACTCCTGGAATACACTATACGAATGCGTGAAAATTTATACTGGCGTTCACTGGGCAAGTGGCTCTGCAAGACGTTCCAGTGGAGCCAGAGGTTTTCCTTTATGGGGTGCACATTCTCTTACCATGATTACCAAACTTAGTAGGGAAGACTGTGAGACTACCGGACACATTTTTGTTTTAGACCACAGATAGCTATGGACGAAGAGGGGGGACAGACTGTCCCATTAGAACTAGAAGCAACCATATTACGAAGGGAAATGGCAATGCTCGAAGGAACAGATGATGATGGTAGACCATGGAGGACAGCGATAGCTATCGACGAAGGGTACAGACTGACATTACTGATGATGACATGTTTAGAGATGACCCAATAGATAATGAAGTGGCGTTCTTTATGAGCATCACATATTGGGTAAGGATAGAGAAAAGGGAAGTCCCACAGAGAATGGCAATAGTGCGACAGCATCCAGCATTTTTTTATGAAGACTTGGAAAAGGAGCCCAACGTCCTATGGACTACAAGCCCTTATGACGTAGGTTTGATAAAGGATATAGGGGAAGTTAAAATAAAGCTGAAGCCAGGGGCAATTTTACCTCGAGAAAGACAGTACCCAATGTTTTGAGAGGCTGATGAGGGTCTATTCAAGACTATCTCAGCACTAATGGAACAAGGTATTCTGGTACCGTCAAAATCATTGTGCAACACACCAGTGTATCCCATGAAGAAATCAAAGGGAGGGTCATGGAGATTCATACTGGAAATGAGACCAATTAACCGGATGGTAGAGGCAGAGTTTCCTTTTGTTTCTGACCCGGCGATGACACTATGCAGTATCCCGGTAGATGCTCGATATTTCACAGTGATTGATTTGAAAAATGTGTTTTTCTCAATCCTGTTGCACAAGGACACAAGACTTGACTTCACTTATGTTCTGCCAGACCTGTCTGAAACACACTCGTTTTCCCCAAGGGTACTGTGAGTCTTCATCTATCTTTAACAGAGTCCTCCAGATGGAACTAGGCACTATTGATATGCGGTGATCAAATACATAGACGACATTTAAATTTTTACCACTACAGAAAATGAGTGCAGATAAGACTCGATTTGATTAATGATTTTCCTAGCAGACAAGGGATACAGGGTAGACAAGGAAAACTTGCAGTACTGCCAAGAAGAGGTGTTGTACATATGACAGTTGATCTCACATGAGGGAAAAAAGGTGACACCTGAAAGGGCTGAGGCAATTATGAAAACTGAAAAACCGCACACGTTAAAATAGATGCAACAGTTTTTTGGGATTATGTAATTATGTTAGAGCATGGGTGTTTGATTACAGTTCAAACACAAGACCCCTTTTGCCGGCTTTAAAAAAGGCACAGGTAGCTAAAGTCACAATAGAATGGACTGCGGAAATGGAGGAAGGATTTGAAGAGTTGAAAAAATCAATTTCTACAGCTCCTGTTTTGGGAATCCCCAATTATGCTGGGGCGTTGTTCTTATTCTCGCACATGAATAGGACAGTCATGACTGCAGTCCTTATACAGAGGACCACCCTGGGGTACAAGCCTATAGCATACTATAGTGGGATTCTAGACCTAGTTATGAAAGGACACTTCCCTTACGAACAGTCATTGGTAGCCACCGCATTTGTAATCGAGAAGTCTACAAGCATTGTAATGGGTTGTTCTATGACTCGTATTGTGAAGCTTGCTCTGTTTGCCATTTTAAAGAAACCCAAGGGTACATTCACAACCCACAGAGCTTCTGCTTATGAAGTAATGATTTTCAATTGAACAATCAAAATTGTCAGATGTAAAATAGTGAACCCTGACACATTATTATCTGAGCCAGTGACAGAGAGTGACCATGTGCATGACTGCACACACTGGGGGTCATTACGAGGTTGGAGGTAAGGGATTACCAGCACCGGTAAGGGTGCCGATGCCGGTAATCCCTTACCTCCGTATTCCGAGTTCCCTTTGCGGGTCCTTCCTTACCGCCTGCTTTTAGCAGGAGTTAAGTACGGGACCCGCAAAGGTACCTCGGAGGTAATTACAGTACCATAATTTACGGTGCCGTAATTACCTCCTCCCCTATTGGGCAGAAATGGGAATGGGGAAGGGCAAAAGGTGAATGGGGAATTACCGGTCCCTCCAACCCTAGAATGGACCGGTAATTACTCCATTCACCATGCCGGATTTGGGACGGTTTCGGAGGCAACCATGGAGCTAATTACTCCATGGTTAGCTCCAAACCCGGAATGAGGCCCACTATGTTGAATTTTATGATGATATACCTTGTATTAAAGAGAACACATTATCAGGAGGGGAAATTCTTTTTATTGATGGTTCTTCGAGAGTTGATCAAATTAGTGGAGAAAGGCATTCTGGCGCAGCTGTAGTGAGGTTTAGAGCAAATTGTGAGTTTGAAGTTGTAGCAAGTGCAAGACTACCGTCTCAATTTTCAGCACAAGCAGAGGAATTGGTAGTGCTCATTGTCACGCTTGAGAATGCACGAAGGGTAGGAAGTGACAGTGTACATTGACTCCACCTACGTGACGTGAACCGTGCAGACAGGGCTAGCGGGTTGTAAAACTAGGGGCTACCTCTGAGCGGATGGCACTCCAGTGCAGCATGCTTCCTTATTGGACAGGCTTATTAAGGCACTACACTCCCAGCATATATGAAACAGGTGGTGGTGCCGGAAACACGAGAGCAACTGAAGAACAAGGCAAAGGGTATTACATCAAAAATTAATTTTATTTTGTTATAGATTGTAAAAAAGTCTTTCATTAATTCATTTTGTAAAACACATCCTATATAACAGACATTCATACATTCATTCATACTAATACAGCTCAATACAGCTCTAAAAATAGTACATTTACATTTTTTAAAGGGAAATGTGAAGAAAGTGCAACAACTGTTCCATTGTTAGGATAAAAATTACGCTTTCTAAAAAAACAATTAATGGGATCAAAAGCAAACAGATACAAATTCTGTGTAATGGAAATGTCAACAACACTTCCAGTGTTCAATGATAATGGTTCATTCAGACAAATGTTATCGACTATTAGTGCCCAGACTGTTGATGCCAGGATAAATAAGTTTTCTTAGTCAAATAGGCTTCTTAATACATAGTTTCGACTTGGATAGTTATCTATGTCTTCATCAGGATAGGGATGAACCTAACAACATTTCTGAAAACCATACACCGGATGGTAAACTGGTCTTGTCTTGACCAGCTTCTCCTTTGTATTAGAGATGCTGGGTCAAATACACCACCTGTTTCATATGTATTGTTTTACCTCTAGATGCCGGGTTTGGAGGTTCCCACCATTGTTTGTTGGTTTACTACACTCCCAGTAGCCATAGCAGTCGTTACATGCACCGCTCATACTAAAAAAACAGATTTTATTTCTTGTGGGAATGAAACCGCAGATGCAGAAGCCAAGAGGGTTGCATATTCTCAAGATATTTCAAGTTTTGATACATCTAATGTTAAAGAAAAAATAGTCACAGTTATGGTGATGCAAGAAGGGTTTAATAAATTACCAATAACCGAATAATGGAGATTCAAGGAAGTTCCTTGAAGCACTTGTGTATAGGCACGTTATAAATGCCATATCATATCACCACAGGATTTAAGGAAACAAAGGGGGTGCTCTTTATCCACCACAGAAGCATTATGGTGACAGGATAGCACTGGGAAACCGATGATGCCAGTAGCATTATTGAGGATTGCGCTTGAACAATTGCATTATCCTGTGCATGTAACTAGAGAAAGTCTTGCTGCAAAAATTGCGGAAGACTGGTCTATTCAAATTTGTTGGAACACGTTGCATTTTATGTAGTAAACTGCATCATATGTCAAAGGTTTACTGCTGGGCATACACTGCGAATGATTAGAGTAATTCCTCAACGGAATTGTCCTTTTCAGCATTTACATATTGTTTATGTTGATATGCTGCGGATGTGTAGTGGATACAGGTTTCTGATAGTGGTGGCGTGTCCCTTCTCCAGATGGATCAAAGCAGGTCTGTATGCACACCCTGATGCCACTTGTGCAGCAAAGTGTTTAGAACATGAAGTCTTTCCAACATGGGGTGTGTGTGAAGTGCTGAGATCCAATAATGGGCCACATTTTGTCTATGAAATATTTGAACAGAAAAGGGTTTCATTAAACATTAAGCATACTTTTTCTTCTGCTTATCACCTGCAAGCAAACAGTACATGTGAGAGACTCAATGTCCTCCTTAAGGAAAGCATAGCCAAATTCAAGCTGACTTTGAAAAAGGGATGGCTACATTGCCTGCCTTTAGCTTTATATGCCCTACGGACTCAGCCTGGTTCAGACCATCACCTCACCCCCCATGAATTAATGATGGGGAGGGGAATGAGAACACCTCTTTCACCACCATTGGGAGTAGACGTGATGCCCATAGTTCAGCAAAAATGTTAGGAAATGAGTTAAGTGATTATTTAACATTTATGATGTCCAACATTTCTCTCATTTCAAATCATCTCAAGCGCCAGACGGGTCAGCCTCAGAACACAGATGAAAGCCATTCAGCAACAGAATCTCTTGGACCATTATCAGCACCCATATTATTTTCGGCTGATTGTATCCTAATTAGAAATATTACCCAGATGTGGCACGAGCCACGCTTATGGCCCGGTTATTGTTGAAAATGTCAGTCCCTCAGCATTAAAAGTTCAAGGCAGATGAGCGTGTATTTATCCAAACGATGTGAAGCTGTACACCGGCAAGACCGTACCACCCCCAGCCGACCTAGAAGCAAGACAAGAAGAATTTCAGCATGTGCAGACTCGATCGATGACGAGGAAGAAGGATGATAAATGCAAATTTGCATTTGTACTGTGACTTCCATTGGACACTCCTTATAGATATTATAGCAGGCGTGCAATTTTTTGCTAGAGTCACAAGAATCTTTGAAAATTAACTTTAGGGAAATACTGATGTATCACAATTATGCTTAAATGACAAGACTTGATTAAGAATTGGAAATGAGAGCAATACCCTGACTCGTTTCTCACTGAGCATTTATTTGGCTAGCTCTATGGTCCTCACAGTCGGGGATACACATTGCCTTGTGCTTGTTGTTTTGTGTCTATTCTTCATGCTTATCCTGCCCTTGTCAGAAGAAACATTGATATTCGTACTTTTTGACAGGATCCTAAAAATGGGCAAGTGATTAGAAGACTGCTAATCAAGATTATTGAAGAAGTATTATATCTTATACCGCGCCCCCGTCCAAGGCCAGCCTACAAGTGCAGGAGATCTGCAAAGCATTTGACCTATCAGATATATGGAGGATCCAGAATTGGGAAGTCAGAGACTACACATAACACTCAAGTGTACACAATACGAACTCCCACATCGATTATCTGCTAGTCTCCGCACACAGCAACTGGCAATGGGGCAGCTGCCAAATACTTCCCAAAACCTTCTCGGACCAGGCCACGGTAATACTCGAATGCTGCCTGCCGAGTAAAGTGTGTCTTTTTCCTTTAATGATCACAGAAACAATTAGGAATAATGAGGTAAACATGGTTTTGGAGAATGAGCAAGCACAACAAATTCCAGAATGGCATAAGTGGTCGGGACTAATATGTTGGTTCATGATATACATATGTATGATTATACTTTTTTTTTATTACTTCTGATTCACCTTTTCTATTTCATGAATCCAAACAAGACAGATTTCCTTTGATCCTCCCTACTCCAGGAACTATTGTTGTTTTGCCTTTTATCAATGAGCCAAAACCCTTTGTGTTGTCCTCCCATAGTAAAGCTGCTTTAGAATTGTTTCCATGGGCTGCACATATTTTGCGGGGGAAACACAAAAGAAGCGCAGAGGATGATAATGAGGGGATAGATACATACTTGGATAAAGTAGCACACCTGGGTAATAACATGTTTTAACAGCACATGAAAAAGGTGGGAGAGAGAACATCTAAGGAGGGTTGCTATGTGTGTTCCCTCATCCCTTATGCTTTAGAAACCGCCACAAAATTCATAGCCTACAGAAGTGTCAGTGAAAAAAGTCCATTGCCTGATGCATCTTGCACTTTGCTTAACAAGAGGACAGTTTCAAGGCAGAAAAGCATCTATAGTGTGGATGAATAAAGCGACATCTCAAAGAGAAAACAATTATGTAGGGAGAAGCCAGGAACAAGGCATCAAATAATCAAATATGAACATCCTGGAATGGATGGAGCTGGAATCAAGATCAAAGAAAATAAAATGCAAAATTGTCAAGGCAAGAATGAAGAAGAGATTCAGAATTGCCGGGAAAGAGGACAACTACACATTAAGGGAAAAGTGCTGACTCACTAAGGATGGGTTGATGGACTGGTTGGTTGTAAAGCAGCAGCATTGACTGGACAATGGGAAGCCGTGGTGGAGAATGCCAAAAAAGAATGCAATGACTGAAGATTACAACATTGTTGACATGGGTTGACGATCAAGGAGGATCATTGCAGATACTACCCATGAAGGATGCATCCTTATGTTTCATTGATAATGGTACGAAGAAGGTTGGAGAGAATTGTCAGTGTGGCTGAATATTTGATGTACCAGGTATGAAGTAACAGCAGCCTTAATGGGTCATTATTGGGCTTGTGGGACTAAAGCGTATATGAAGTTGCTCAAAGATTGGGGAGGAACATGCTCCTTAGTGTGTGTTAAGTTTCCAGCATTAGTGATTCTTAAAGTGAGCTGAACATTGGAGAAGTTCTCAAAAGCAGGTGCTCATTTGAGAAGGAGAAGAGCACACAAAGTTCACAATCAAACAAAAAGGGAGAACTAGAAGCATTTAATGCCATTCCATAGGAGCACAGGTTGTTCAGCAAGACTGCTTCAGCATTCACGGTTATCTTTATGTCTGGGATCCACACGATGGCAATGCAAAGTGGTTACATATCACTCACTGGAGCTTCTGCAGGAAATCAAAACCAAACCACCATAAAGGGATTTAATGCTTTCAAGTAAGAGTTGAGGGCCTTACTACTAATGACCCTCCAGAACAGATATGTTCCAGATATGGTCAAAGCGATGGAAGGAGGAGTTTGTGCCAAAATTGGGCCATCATGTTGCACATTCATACCTTCTCACGATGACGAGAATGGGACCTTGACAGAGGCCATAACGTTGCTGATGAACCTACATAACAAGATGGGAGATGAGACAGAGGATGCTGAAGACAACAATTGGTTTGCATCTATCTTCTCATGGGTTCCACAGTGGATGGCGAACATCCTCAAGGTTCTTGGAGCAATATTGGTGATGGTGATGTTTGGATTCTGTGTGATCAGGATAATAATCACATAGTGCAAGAATACAGCCAAGAAAGCAGTGGGAATGAGGACAGTGATTGATGTTGAATCACGATTTGAACCCAAATAATTGAATGATGAGGAATTCAGAGAATACATAAAGGCCCCCATTTTAGCACCCGAGGGAACGAAGTTCCTGTATCCAAAAAACCATAAGAAATATGTGGGACAGTGGGTCTATTGTAGTCCAAATGGACAATGCAATCAAATGTCCTGGAGTCGAAATGAACATGTCAAATCAGCTGGCTCACTGAGGGGAGTAATGAAAATCTGTGCTCCAAAGAAGCACTTCTTCAAGAGAAAGTCTCAAGATATGGGGACTGATGAAGGTTTGGTCAATGAATCAACCAGATGGGGAGTGTAGAGGATCAGCCGAATGCCTCTGCAGGAAGTCCACCCCCCGACTGCCTTTATGTTGAAAGGCTAAAACTGCACCACGTTTGACAACAGTAGTTATGACCATATCATGTTGAGTGTTCGAGAAAAGGTATCTACTAAGAAAGCCATACCTGATGTATCCTCAAAGAGATGATAACCACTTGGAGGAGATTCCTGAAGGAATATGAAGACAAAAGAAAGCTGGTGATGTCACAAGAAATGAGAGTGACACTGAGAAGAGTGGCTGAGGAAGAGAATGAATGGACCTAATAGAAACTGATGATGAAATAAGGAATTGAGTGAACATCTTTTGCAGAATGAAGATTGCACGTATAAAGAGTACTGCAGAAAATGCAAGCCGTTTAACAATTGTATAGATGCATCAACGCAAGTAGATCGAGCAATCTTAGAAGCTAGCTATATGTAGCAAGTAGACTGCAGGCGAAGCCGCCATTGTATAGTGTCTGGGCATCGGTACCACAAGTTTAGTAATTTCAAATCCACGGAAAAATAAGGATCGAGAGCTGTGTGTGTCGCAGCAAAGAATTAGCTGGAGATTGCGGACTTGAAGGGTGAAGCTGTTTGGCTTGATGTCAAAGCTGAAGCAGCCAAGAACTGATTATCTATCCATGAGGAACAGAAACTGTGAGACATTGAATAATCTTGTGTTAAGGTGAAAAGAAGGAACATCATGAGTGCCAAGTTTATTAATTAAAGACAATTAAATGCTGCAAAAAAGGCCAAAAAACTTCTCCTGTCATGTGAGCGATGGATGAAAATAAGAGTTGGGCACGCAGACAGGAACTTTGATAAGCATGTGCCTGTACTCCCTTTTATTCCCAAGAGAAGAAAATGTACCGCAAGGCCAAGTTCAAAGACAGTCTGCATCGCAGAAGACATGGGCGATGAGAGATGTGGGACTAATTGGGTGGGAAGCAAAGTCATGTCCGGCTCCCGGCAACTGTGTATGAGCTTATGTGCTGCTAAGGAGCCAAATGTTCCAGACATGGCACAAACGTGACATCCAATTATAGAGGCCAGCATAATGAAGAACCAATAATATTCTGTGTACTTAATAAGTGCTGATTATGACTTGCACTAGGGGTGGGCATAAGTTGTCCACCTGGCTTTAGAGACCCAATCACAACCCTTTACTATATAGAAAGTATACTGAGATGTTCCCTTGATCCAACCACAATACACCGTAGGTTTTCCCTATTTGCCACATACTATGACATCACTTATGATACATTTTCAGTACTTAAGTGTAATTTTTCATGAAATACATTGAGAGCTCGAGCGAACATCCATTCATGTCCAGTGTAACTCCCTGTTTTAGACAATTGATAATAGAACAGTCGGGTGAGACTCTTTTGACTACTTCCTGAGTTGGTCTGATTATTTGGTGTGAGTTATTCTGCATCCTATCCAACGATGACATGTTACTGATTAAGGACCTTAAGTTCAGCTGCTATGCTTAAAATGAATGGGAGAGAGTGAAGCAGCATTGAACCTGGAGGAGAAGCAAATCTACTGAATTAGCTAAAAAAGCATACAGATGGACAAACCAAACAGTAGCTGCACAAAGCGCCAAGCTTATTGAAGAAAAGGGAGGTTTGAACTGTTACACAGGAGCGCATGAGATAAACAGTTCACATGCATAAGACATATTTCCCTTAGATGAAATAAAGAAACAGGCAACCTCCAATGTCCAGGTGCTCATTAGTTAAAAATAAAACTGAGAGAGGTGTAGCTCGAACTAGTCTCCAGTTTAAAGAGAGGGTATTGGCACCCATGGTAAAATAGATGCAAGTCCTGGTAAAAGCTGAGTACAATAATTCAAACATGGTCTTAGAGAGGGCGCTAGAGGGCCAACCAAGATGGCCGCTCCCCTGTAAGCTCTCGGCTACCTCCCGCAGGAATCCTGTTTAATCGCGGCAATCCTGAGGCGAAATCATTAAATTCGCAAGAAATACACTACCCTAGCGCAGCACTTCATCCCTGCCGAAAATCTGGAGAGAATCGGTCTCGCCTTTGGCAAGAAACCCACTGCGTGGTGCAGGCCGCACAGCCAAGAACCGCGTGGGCCCCTGGAACACCGGCCCGCCTAGCCACAATCCTCCATAGACGGACAGGAGCCAGCCGTGAGACCTACCGAGACCGGCAACAGCGTGAAGAGGACTTCGGAGAGCAGCACTGCAAGAATCGCTCGAGACAGTGGCGCCCCCTCACGGGCCCTGCAGGGCAGTTACTCGGCCCACAGCCGGCAGAGGGACGGTGTCAGAGCCAACACCCGCAGGTGAGAGGCGGGAGGCATGCAAAGGCACACAGAAGCGCACAAAACGAGTGGGACGGCAAGTCCACGGTATGCTAGCAAGAAAGGGTTGTTCTGCGGCAACCCCGCCATCTTAGCCCATAATGACTTTCCGCATGGCTGGGTCTCAGCCCCTTGCGTGGCACATAGCGGCTAAATCTGAACTTGAGACGAAGAGGGATAGACTATAAACCCCAGTACGACTCCACTGCGGCCCTCCATATGTGCACGCCTCGACAGCGCCTTTACTAAAATGCAAAAAGCGGACACTCTGACGCTGCCGTCTGCAGAACGGTACCACCAGCCGATCTGCGCCCATACACCCACCAAGATCAAGATGGAGAAGCCTGACAAGTCCCAGAAAAGACTAAATCGAAGGTAGAACAACTGCAACAAACAGACATTAGGGAAATCCTGATGGAACTAAAAGCTGGGATAGGCGGCCTATACAGCAAGGTAGACTTGCTCTCGTCCAAGGTGGACCTGCTGCAGCACCATCTCGACAAACACAGTGACAGGCTCGACTCCGTCGAACAGAGAGTGCCAGATCTGGACAACTGGACATCAGAACTCACCTCCCGAGTCTCCAGGCTTGAGGGCGAAATGAAAACCATACTGGCCAAAAATGAGGACTTGGAAGGCCGCTCCAGACGGAATAACATAAGGATAGTCGGAGTCAGAGAACAACAACTTCCAAACAGAATGGAGGAGCACATCGAAAAACTATGCACTGAAATTTTTGGTCCCGCAGTTCTGTCACAAATATTCATAGTGGAAAGAGCCCACAGAATCCCTGCAACGATACCTGCTCCGGGAGCTCCTGCCGGCCCGATCATCGCCAAGCTCTTAAGCTACAAGGACAGGGACGCGATCCTGAGAATGGCAAGAGAAAAGGGCAAACTCCACTTCGATGGGGATGACATCCAGTTTTACCTGGACTTCTCCCCGTCAGTCCAAGCCCAAAGGAGATTGTTCACCCATGTCAAACACAGATTGCGTGCCAACCAAATCAGGTACTCGATGCTCTTCCCGGTAAGGCTTCGTATTCAACTTGAGGGAAATACTCACTTCTTCAACATCCCCTGACAAAGCCACATTGTTCCTCAACAGGCAGGGATATAAATCCGCAAGCCAAATATTCGGAGCCACAAACAGAGAAAGAACGGGGAGAGTCCCGCCTTGATGAACACCCGTGCCACTGATCCAAAGCAAGAAGGAAAACAAGCCATCAGGACAATCTTTGCAAACGGGAGGTTGGGGACTAAGCCTCGGAAGGCCACCTGCACCCCGTGCACAGCACACCTTGTGTTCTAGTTGGGGGGGTTTCAAATGGACAAGTTGGGGGTTGTCCGTGTAAGGAAAATTGTGTTATTGTTGTTGTTGTTGTTAGAAACGCGTGCTATGCACCACCGCCTAGCCGCGGGCCTCACCCTGGGCCTCGCCGCCGCCCTGCGTGTGCCCTCCCGTCTGATGCAGTTACCATGCACTCCAGCTGCCATAAATGCCGGGACACCACTGCTTTTCCCGCAAACGGGCTCCATATAAAACATCAGCGTTCCAATTCAAAGTAGCAACCTGGAACATTAGAGGCGGCAAAATCCCGGCCAAGACGCGAAAGATCCTGCAATTACTTCGACGTCATAAGATCGAGGTGGCAATGATTCAAGAGACCCAACTTTTACCTCAAAACGAACACCTGTGGGCCCGCAGCTGGGGATGCCACCGCTACTTCTCTTCATAATCATCCTACGCCAGGGGAGTCGCAATACTTCTTCACACTTCGCTGGGGTTTCTCTTGATCAAAACGGAAAGAGATAACGATGGAAGGGCTCTTCTGGTCCGGGGCATGGTGGAGGGAGAGGAGGTGGTTTTCATCAACTCCTACACCCCCAACACAGATGGCGCAAACAACTTTGACTGAGTGCTGTCCCACCTTGCGCAAGTGCGAAATGCTACCATAATCTGGGGAGGTGACCTGAATACTCATCTCGACCCACAGAAAGATAAATCACAGCCAATAACCGCGCCCCCGTCCAAGGCCAGCCTACAAGTGCATGAGATCGGCAAAGCATTTGACCTATCAGATATATGGAGGATCCAGAATTGGGAAGTCAGAGACTACACATAACACTCAAGTGTACACAATACGAACTCCCACATCGATTATCTGCTAGTCTCCGCACACAGCAACTGGCAATGGGGCAGCTGCCAAATACTTCCCAAAACATTCTCGGACCATGCCACGGTAATACTCGAATGCTGCCTGCCGACTACAAGACCACGGCCCCCGCAATGGCGCTTCAAACCCAGATCTCTTGCAGATCAAATATTTGCCACTGAACTAAGCGAAGAAATCAGCACCTTTCTTGAAATCAACCATGGCACTGTCAACTCCGCCGGAGTGCTGTGGGAATCACTCAAATGCTATGTAAGGGGCGTCTGTCTAGCCAAAGAAAATGGAATCCTGAAACTTATCAGACGTGATCTAGGGACCAGCGAAACACACCTGAAAGAACTGGAAATGCAGCAAGCCGCTCACAACTCAGACCACATCCAGGCTATGTTGAAAGAAGAACTCCTCAACTTCAGAAACCTAGCTGTATGGGAGTTAAAATTTCTGGGCCACAATCAGAGAATCAGACAATACGGCGAAGGCTAGAAGCCTGGAGCCCTTCTTGCTCGTCTTATAGCTGCAGACAGGAGGCCAACAAGGGTGGATAGTATCCGAACACCACAGGGAAATATGCTGCACAAAGAAGAAGACATAGTCGAAGTTTCAGGGCATTCTACCAAGATCTATACAGCGCCGAGCGCCCGGCAGATACCGAGGTGATCCGGAACTACCTCAATGACACAGAACTGTACTGGGTGGAAATGGAACTCCGTGAGCCGCTGATCGATCTCATAACTCTAGATGAGATCCAAGAAGCCATTAAAAGTCTACCGCCATCCAAATCCATGGGGCCTGATGGGTTAACTGGTGAGTTTTATAAACACTTTGCCCCTCTCATAGCCCCTCTTCTGCTAAATGTTTTCGAAGAAGCAATCGAATCTGGCATTCTCCCACAGACATTAAGAGAAGCTAACGTAATACTGCTACACAAAAAAGACAAACCACCCGAAGATTTAAATCCTATCGCCCCATATCATTAATTAATCTCGACAATAAAATCCTGGCAAAGATCCTCGCTAACAGACTTCTCCCGCTAATGCCAGCACTGGTACTCGCCGACCAGGCAGGATTTGTACCTGGCCGAAACACTAAATTCAGGATACGTAGAATGTTCGGAGTTCTGACAGCCCTCGACCCCGAACAGCAGGTGGTGGCAGTGCTGCTGGATGCCGAAAAGGCGTTCGACTCCGTTGAGTGGCCCTTTTTGTTTTGCCGTGCTACAACAGCTCGGACTTGGGAAACAGTTTAAGCTGGTCTCACTTCTCTATCAGCCCCTATCAGCAATCACTCTTGGGTCGACTAGCTCGGCATATATTAATCTCCAACGCGGCACCAGGCAGGGATGCCCACTATCTGCCATGATATTCGCCCTTCTGATGGAGCCCTTAGCAGCGGGTCTCAGGGAACACCAAATTCAGAGAGGGCTCAAAATAGGACCTCACCGTCTGATAATATCCCTCTATGCCGACGACATTGTCCGGTACATACAAAACCCTAGCGAAAACCTCAACCCAATCGTGCGAGAAATAATAAAGTTTGGGCGGGTATCAGGGTTGAAAATCAATCAATCTAAATGAATTGTTTTTCCCTTAAACACAATGACCAAAATAGTTCAAGACGACTTCAATTTCCATTGGGAAAAAGCCCACGTCCGATACCTAGGAATCCAAATGTCCCTGAACCACCACGACATATTCAAAGACAATTATGAAAGCACACTGAAATCACAAAGGGATAAGGTGAACAGGTGGAAGACTCTACCACTCACCACCTGGGGAAGAGCCTCACTGGTAAAAATGGTAATTCTCCCCAAACTCCTGTATCTATTCTCCAACATCCCCATCCTGTTGTCTCGGCGCTTCCTGGGTAATCTGAGAAGTCTAGTTCTGGACCTCATTTGGTTGGGCAAACCCGCAAGAGTGGCATTCTCGTCCCTCATGCTCCCTGTCACTAAAGGTGGCCTAGCTCTACCCAATTTAGAACGGTACTACTGGGCAGCACAAGCCCAGTTCCTTAGTCACTGGTACAAGCCCCAGTTCGTAAACCCACACGTACAGGTCGAACGGGCACTAGCCTCACCCAACCTGCTAAGGGCTGTGATCATCAGCATACAGGCTGTGCCTCACACGACGCTGAACATTGTACAAGCCACCTACACAATTTGGCGGAAAATGGCCCAAAAGTACAAGATACAGTTTAGATACTCTCCTCTGCTACCCGTTAAATTCATCCCCGGGATCCCACTCACCGCTGAGAAAGTGTATCTGAACTGGGCGGACAAGTGCAAAATAAAGACAATAGGTGACCTCTTCATACAAGACACCTTCATAACACCGCAGCAAGCGAAGGAGAAAGGTAGCACCTCCTTCCTTGATATCTTTATGTACTTCAGAGTGCGGTACACCCTTCAGGCCATCATTCCTTCGTTCCCACAACAACCACCCACTTGGCAGCTGCTGCACAGAGTTATTCAGGTACAAGGGGAGGGCAAATTGGTCTCATCTATCTACAAAGCCCTGCTCATGGACACTCTACCATCGAACCCCCAAACGGAAACAAGATGGGAAACCGCGCTACAAACACCCATTCTAGATGAAGACAGGGACAGACTCAAAAAGTGGCACTCAACTCCCGCTTCAAACAAATCCACTTCAACTTTCTGCACCAGACCTATTATACCCCCAAAAAGAGGAACAGACACCACCTCGGAGCAAACGCATCTTGTGACAGATGTGGAACCCCTGATGCTGACTTTTTGCACCTGGCGTGGAGCTGCCCACCAGTGACCAAATTCTGGTCAGATGTGCTCGATGAAACTGGCGCAATAATCGATGAGAGGGTGGAGCACACCCCACTGGTGGCAGTCCTAGGGCTAACGAGACCCCTGTCCTCTCACGTTAGAAAACTTGGAAGACATGCTATTGGTACTGGCACGTAGATGAGTGGCCATGGCGTGGGGACGTGGTACACCCCCCACACTAGCAAACTGGAAGAGAGACATCACATATTGCCAAGAAACAGAAACAGAATTTATAAGGACACTACCCCACCAGGTGAGACCCCCAGATATTTGGGGCCCGTACATCTCTCACCTCCTCTCCAACACTGTGGCAACTGAGCCAACTGATCAGCCACCTCAAGCTACACCTGAGTAAATCAAAAACAATAGAAGCCTGTTGTGTAGTGGGACTGTCGGGGGGCGGGCGGGCGGACGTTGTGGGGGGCGACAGTGGCAAGTTGGTAGCCCACTGTTTGGGCTTGTTTGTACACATGTCTTACTAAAATGCAAAAATAAAGTTTTTAAAAACAAAAACATGGTATAATCACGAGTTACGTAGAGTTGGAGGACAAGGGCTATCCATTGGCCTGCAACATAGAGAAACCAAAACCTACACTCATTCTGAATTCTCAGAATAGAAGATATAAGACAGAACCCAGTTCAAAGCTGAAGCCCTGGATCATGGCCTAGGAAATCAGAGATGGTGGTTTATAATTGTGAAAGGCAGAATATGGAAGTCATCCCCTGCCATAAAATGTTGCTCACATGCTGATGACCTGCCAAGTAATCAAAGTTGGCAAAGCCAATGCCAACCAATCATTTCTCCCAAAATGGTGTTGTTTTGCAACAGTTACATGAACCAATCCAAAGGCGTAGAGATGACACACAACTACTGTTATCAATTTGGAGGTGGTCCCTGGTGGAGTCATCACATAGAGCAAAACCAATCAGAAGGCTGACTACTTTAGATTATGTACTTATATGATACAAGTAACACAATTACACGTTCCAGTAGGTTTTACTAACCCAGATAACGTTGTGACATCAGAAGTGACATATTGTTGCCTTTTAAGCCAATGTTTGGCATTATGAAATGTGAGAGCTCTGAGACTTGTGTGCTTACTGCTATCCCTGTTTTACAAGTGTTAACTAAAACAGGCCTTTGTCATTTACTCTGAATCTTCCGTTTTTGGGCCCAGGATTTCACAGCCTACTTGGTCTGCTCAAGGCTGGAATTCTTCGCCCTTCTCTTACAGTATGAAAGTATATCAGCTGCTTCTGATCTTTTTGCAGATGCTGCCCTCCATCGCAGATAGTAGCTCCAAAATGTATCTATTCAGGAGAGAAACTAATCTGACTGTACTCAGTTCTTCCCTCACCGTGTTTAGCCCTTTCTACATCGAATTAGCCAATTGTACCACTTCATAATGGTGATTATCAGCCACTTTGCATTGTCTGCCGTCTGTACACCTGGAAGCAACAGAGATGCAATATATGTTGATGCCTTATAAAACAGTCTATACTTCAGTGGAATGCTCAATGCTTTATTAGTGTGTGAATAGTCAATAGTGCAGGATGATTGTTGAATGGAATGAGTTTTGAGGGGCCACCATCATGGCAAGGCTGTGTAGGGTGATGAGGGAACACATGCATCCCCAATCTGGAGGGAGCTAGGCGTATGCCTGGACTCCGCATGCCCACCATTCATTCATAATGACTGCAGGCCCGCTCTTCAGTGCCAGGATACTCATCAACTTGGTGTATCCAGTATTAGCCCTCAAATATCCAGAGCCAGTGGATATGAATCATAAAGAAAAGTTTGTGACTTCATTCATGTGCAAAGGTTATTTTTTCTCATCGATCCACGTTAAGGCATGAATATGTTTGTTCCAAACTGTAAGGCTACTGGTACTGATTTTGCTCACTACATCTTCTTCACACCCAACCGGTTCTTCCGCCCTACATTGCAAACATTCCCCCGGCCTTGTTTCCTTCATGGAAGATTGATCCCTCATTTCACATTAATGGTCCTATGTGGCACCACAAAAGCCTGTGTCCTGTATCATTGTCACTTTCATCTGATGTGGGTTGTGAATAGTTGCACCCCCTTCTTGCCCGTTATGTCATATATTCTAATATAATGTGTTTTATGGCTTCTTTGTAGCCATTCTCCTAAGTTGCAGTTAATTGTCAGCATATACTTTATTCCCCTCATCTATCCATTGGACAGTAACTGATTTTCACTGGAACAAGCCCTTTATCTTTCACAATGACAAATACATCAAACACCCCCATTCATCCGCTGACACTTCTTGAGGTAGAAAGAGCTGGGGTGCCCCTGTAATGTGTGGAATGAGGGAACACACATAACATGAGTCATTGGCACTCTCTCGCCCCACCCTTCTCATTTCGTCATACCATATCTTGCCAGACGCAGTGCTGTGACTACACCTAATCCCATAGTCAAACAATTAATTATTAAATACATTTTGTTTGGTGTGTACCCCTTCATAATTACTCCTAACAGCGGTAAACTGTCCCCTTTCCATGGATGCCTTTCTGCTATCTTCACCGCTGGAGTGCAATATGTACAACAAATATAGGTGATGACTGGAAGGATTGGATTTAATCCTTACCACTGGTATTGCTCTGTGCAACCGCCCAGACCATTGTTCTTCACCTGCCAAGCCATTACAAAAGGGGAAAGACCATATGCAAATCAGGCTTGGTCCCTCCCCAAAAGAGGAAGTCCAGGCTAAATGCTTGGTCACATCCATTCTGCACGAGACCACAAACATACCCAAACATGTTTTGGCCTTGTGGCCACATCTGTGAGGAGTAGCCTGGGTCTCTAAGCAGGCATGGGACCCACATCTGGACATGCATGTCCCACTCTGGGTGACTTACACAGAACAAAAGAGGTGATGGCTGGAAGGTTTGGAATCAATCCTAACCTCTGGCATTTCTCTAGGCAACCCTTCAGATCATAATTCATCGCCTGCCAAGCCATTACAAAAGGGAAGACCATATGCTAATCATGATTGGTCTCACCCCAAAAGGGGCAGTCCAGTCTGAACGGCTTGGTTACACCCCTTCTGCACGAGACCACAAGCATCCCCAAACATGTTTTGACCTTGTTGGTCTGCATCAGTGAGGAGTAGCTTGGGTCTCTAGTGCAATACGTCACAGTGAAGGGCCTATAAAACGTGGTTCTTTCCAAGATCTTGTGAAATTCCTGATGCAGACATGTTCACCCAGATAAAGGAGAGACTGTATTGCAAATGTCTTTTCTTCTTGTGCAGTTTGAGTATCTGGGCTTGATGCCGTGTCGGCAGGCCTGCCTTGACGTGGTCACATCTGACGTGATATATAGGTGAGAGATTTTGTGAGCTCAGTCAAATATTCTTTAAACTCATCAACACGGAGTTGCGCTGAACTGTTAGCTTCAAAAATTGTATGGACAATTTTGTGCATAGTCAAGTGATGATCTGTGTAGGCGAGTTGCGTAGTGCAAATATAACGAGCAGAATACAATAGAGCCAATTCTTGCAAAGTGCAGAGTGTTGCTGACAGCTTTGTAATGGACTCTTTAAGCAGGCCATTGAGGCCCTCAACAAGTCAGTTGGCTTGGGGATAGTACACTGAGCACGGCTTGTGCTTGATGCTGAAAAGGAACGTTACCTCCTAAAATAGATCATTTACAACGTGTTGTCCATTGTCCGACCTGAACACATCACATAACCACACCTTAGGAATACTTCCCAGTGGGACAATCCTGAATGAACCATTGATGTGACGTAAGCTGAAAGTGAAGCATGCTGACTTAATACCCCTCTGATGTATTCACAGCCATTACCAGGGCTGTTAGTTCAGCTGCTTGCGCTGAGCATTGTAATGGCAACCTCATCTGAGCCCATACCTGAAATTCTCCTTGGTGAACTGTATGCTGACAACCCAGGCTCAAGCATATTGTTGATGCCCCTTCAGCGAGTAGCATGTCTCCTCCTACTATAGGCTCTTTATGTACCTGGAGTAGCTCCCCATCCTGTCCATGTATGAGGAACAGTCACACACATATTCCCCTTCCTCACCCGGTTGTGCTATTAATGTCGCTTAATTGACAACCCAACACCTCACTACCTCGCTTGCTTGATTGGACAAAATTACCTTGTACCCTGGCGCTCTCTGAATTGTCAATGTGGACTTTGATTTTTCCAGGCTTGCAAAAAGTGAATTCTCCACATAAAGCGTAACTGCGTAGCCCATCGTTATCAATGCTAACTTCTCAATTTCAAATGATCCTGTGGTCAGTGCCTGATTCGCTCGAGAATTGGCCTTGCATTACTTGGTCTAGGTGACCACTGTAGTGTGCCAGGAGCTTGTGTCCTTGTAGCTTCTTTTGAGTGAGAACAGCCATCTTCATTGTGCCATAAGAATGTGAAAACAAAATATTTTTTTCTTTATAGTTTGGGATTGTTAAAACATGTGTTTGTGCTAATGCTTCTTTAACTCAGCAGCTGACTTATTCATTTCAGATGTGCATTTTATGTGTCCCTTTACCTTCTGTGCTTCTTTTATTCCATGAAGGAGCGGCTTTGTAAATGTGGAATAATCGAAGAAACAGGCACTACAGTACTTGCACAGGCATAAGAACTGCTGCATCTGCTTGACCATGCGTGGCTGTGGTGTACTGTGTATCACTTCCGCTCTCTCTGGAGTGATTCTCCTGCCATCTGCCATCTGATATTAACTGTCCTAAGTATACTACTTATTTTTGTCAGTACTGCACTTTTTCCTTGTCTATCTTGTACCCTTTCTCTGCTTGCAATGCCAGAACTGTAACTGACCTTTTCCTGCATTGGTCCTCCGTGGTGCTGCACACCAGGAGCCATCCAAGTATTGGATGACTGTGTTGTGCATTTGCAAGTTACTTAGGTACATCTGGATCACCCTATTAAGCACACTAGGCAACTCGCAATACACTTGTTGTAAACAAGTATGTTGGAACATCGTACCCACGATAAGGAAATGCAGTGAGGTAGTGTGAATTTGGATGCAATGGGATAGAGAAGAATGCATTAGTCAAATCAATGACTGTGAAGCATGTTACTTCTGTAGGTGCAATGCATAATATTGTGGCTGGGTTTGGTATGAGTGGAAACTTTTGCAGCCACCTCTCCTCCCTCCTTCTCGGCCTTTCCCCTTTTCTCCGCAGACAAGGTTTCTAGACAACTCCGATCTATGAAAGACTTGTCAAAACAGGTTCACCCCTGTTCCTTCAAAACCATCAAGGACCACATCGACTCCCTGGATCCTTCTCTGGCTTATTTCTGCAATCACTCCTTCGCCACTGGAGTCTTCCCATCCCCCCTGAAGCACTCCCTTGTGCACCCTCTTCTTAAGAAACCATCTGCCGACCTTCCTGCCCAGCAAACTATCGCTCCGTGATAACCTGGGTATCACTGGTCAGGCTCTGGCGTGGCTAACGTCTTTCCACTCTGACCGACCCTCCCTGGTCCAACTTGGTTCCTTCCTTTCCGCTATATTTTTCTCTACCTGTGGTGTCCCCCAGGGGTCTAACCTTTCCCACTGGCTGTTCAACCAATACCTATCACAACTTGCCCACCGCATAGCCACTCTCTGCCCCAACTTTCAATGTTATGCGGATGACACCCAGCTCATTTTCAGGCTACCCTCAGCCTCCTCCTCTCTTCCCTCATCTCTGACTATCTGTCTGCTATCCAGGAGTGGTGTGCCGCCAATGACCTCTCTCTAAATGCCAGTAAGACTGAGATTCTCCTCATCAGCACACCCGCTCCCTCCTTTCCTGTAGCTCTCTGGCAGGCCTCACTTGGCCCCCTTCCTGCTCCCATCTGCAAGGCTAAAAACCATGGGGTCATCTTCGACTCCACATTCTCCTTTTCTCCTCACATCTCTGACGTCTCTAAGAAGTCACACTATCAGCTGCACCTCCTCAGAGGTATTCTTCCTTTCCTCTCCTTCCCCCAGAAGCTCACTATCTCCATAGCTCTGGTTCTCTCTAGGATGTACTACTGCAATATCCTCTTTCTAAATCAGCCTGCTTCTACTCTCCGCCCTCTGCAACTTATCCAGAACAGGACTGCAAGACTTGTCCTTGGCTTCAAGCCCAGGGATTGTATCTCTCCAGGACTTAAATCTCAGCACTGGCTCCCAGTGGCTGCAAGGATTAAGTTCAAAACCCTCTGCATCGTCCACAAGGCCTTCTGGGTCCGCAATACCTTCAACTCTCTCTCTCTAAATATCTATCTTCCTTCTCGAGCTCTCCGCTCATCTGCCTCTAACTCCCTCACGGTCAGGTGCTTCTCCAAGCAACGAGTTGGTGGTAGATCTCTTTCTTTGGCTGGTGCCTCCCTCTGGAACAGCCTCTCTTCCTCCCTTAAATTTGAGGAGAACCATCTCCGGTCCCGGAAGCAGTGCAAAACCTTTCTCTTTGCTTCTGCTTTTTCTACTCCTTTCCTTTGTTGACCGACTGGCTGTAACCTGAACCTGCACTCGCTACCTGGACACCCTCTGATCTCGGGCCTTGGTCCCTCCCCCGCCAGTGTCACACACCTGCACTGCCCACCTGGCAACCCCCGCATTTGGGACTGTTTTTGTATCCCTACAGTCCCCCTACCAGCCTGACACCTGATGTCTGCACTTACCCATGCACTTGCCACTTGCTAGCCATTACTTACTGTTATTACTCCCATGTACTGCACTGTCACTGGCCCCTTCCCGTGCACTTGCGTGATCTGAAACATTAGCCCTTCTTGCCATTTTATGCAGACTGTCCTATCACCCTTCAACGACACTATATCATGGGGCCCACTGGTCCATAGTAACTCTGGTACTTTTATCAAATCTCCCACAAGTGAGTTGATGCCTTGCTCCCTACCTGCATTCTTTGGGGAACCTATCTCTCCTATGTCTACCAGACATGGGATGCATATCTGAAATACCATTATTTCCCCCTCCTCTTTGTCCTTTAAGACAACCTGTTTGTCACTCAAGTGTGTAAGTTCGAATGTTGGGTCCATACAGAGGACTGTGCGCCACTATGTATCATCTTCATCTATGCCCAAAACAATTACCATGTCCTTCCTTGTGAGTGTTACTTCTTAATGTATTGTGCATATTGTTCCTGGTACTATTTCTTTGTGTACTGCTGGTCTGAACAAGATTTCTGTGTTCAATCATAAAATCTTATCTGTGCACAATCATAAAATCTTATCTTTCATTGTGGGTACCCACCCTAGCACTACTTGTACCCCATAAAGGAATACCTTGGGTGGCATGGTGTCCCTGTAAAGTGCAGTGTGTGCAACATTCTTGTATGGTGGCTTTGATACCGGGTGTTGAGCATACTATACCCTTTTCTGAAAATGGAATGGTTGTATTTAAATTGCTCATTACATCACTTCTTCCTATGTTGATGGGGTATCTTTTTAACACAATAGGGTGCTGCAATCTGCTGTGTGCTTATTGTGAGTGGTAAATCTTCAGTGATAGGAACCGTTACAATGGCCTCAGAAAGTCCCTGTGTCCATTACTTTGTCCAACAGGGGAAGAAGCTCTCTTTAATACAGGATTTGGTGGCTCCCGTGTCAGCCAAAAACGACCAATCTTCACTGCTACCTCATATTCCTCATCAGGGTATTCAGTTACTGAGAGGATTGGGCACACATGTCTCTTCTGTTTGCTGGCCTATTGGGCAATTGCGCCTTGTCCTGAGATTGGAAATGAGTCACCTCCATGAACTGTCACTCCTGTATAATATGGTACTGTATTCTGGGCTAGAATGTGCTCTCCCCCTGCGTGCGTATATGTGCTTGGGTCTGCAAGGCGTTCTGTGTTTCTGTCGTCTTCTGCTGTGTGGTTACCTGTGGTGTCAGGGCAACTGCGGGCCCAACAGGTTGCATTGTCTGTGTGAAGGATGCCTTCACCTGCCATGGTGGCAGTTGTGTTTGGTGTGGCTGCATATGCAATTGTGTAGGTTGCCATTGATGCTGCATGGGTGGAACATATACTTGTAGCTCCCATTAGCCATACTGCTGCTGTTGTTCGTGTGGACATTTTTGTGCATAGTGAC
The DNA here is from genome assembly GCF_040938575.1 of Ambystoma mexicanum. Taxonomy (NCBI): domain Eukaryota; kingdom Metazoa; phylum Chordata; class Amphibia; order Caudata; family Ambystomatidae; genus Ambystoma; species Ambystoma mexicanum. The sequence continues at coordinate 975,733,835 of NC_090922.1, forward strand.
CCCTCTGGCCACAAATAAAGTATGGTCCTCCAAATCTGGGTCTGATCCACTATAACCAAACCCCCTTCCCTCTCTGTGAGTATCCTCTGCCCTGTTCGTAATATCCTGTTTGTGGGTAATACCCCCATTCTGGTAGTATCCCTGTTTCTGATACACTTCATGTTGTGGATACCCTCCATGCTGTTGGAACGGCCCTTGCTGTGGGCATACTCCTCCCTGTGGCGTGCCCCCCACGTGGAACTACCCCTTGCTGAACTACGAGCTATCCTTTGACAATGTGTAATTACAGTCCCTTCCATGGACATTTTTGCTAATTTCATTTCCACCAATTTTGCTTCTTCCTAAATTGCATTGTCTGCTGTGTCCTTCTCTCTTTCCTGTTTCCTCTTACAAAAGTGCACTGTTGTGGTCTATATTTCTGGCAATCCCGTCGCCTCCCTCCCTACCACCTTTTCTAGGGATGTCTGCAAGTATGAGGTGAGTCCTCGGACCGGTATGTGGTAGAATATTGGTATGTTCATGTCCCATGATTGTCGTGTCTCTAATGTCCAAATCTTGTGTATCTAATGTATATATTCTGTGGGGTCCTTGTCTTGTTACATTTTGTGTGCTAAAATGCCCTCCATGTCTGTTGTTTCTAGGTACATGGTCCTTAATACTTTCCACAAGTGTGTGAGGCAATTGTTAAATAGTGCACCATTGTGTATGTTACTACTCCAAAGACATATGCTTGAATTATGTAGCATTGCAAGAGGCATTGGCGTTTAGATTATCTGCCTGAGTAAAACGAATCAGGGAAGGGGCCAATAAGTGGGCGGCTTGGTTCGACAAGGATTGCATAGTAGCTACATGAAAGGGGACGATCAGGTGGGCATGGATTGCCTTCAGTTTATGAGAAGATCATACAAGTCACTCATAGATACTAAAAAGACATGACACATGCAGGAGAAGTGTCACTCATCCAAGAGTGTGCTGAGGTTAATGATGGCGTAGGTTTCCAGAGGTTGATTACCGATTCTGATTTGAAAGTTGTCATGGCACCGGAAAGCATACACCCGACTAGGTGGCATAACCATTTTGAGAGCATGTATAGAGATCAGCTTATGCCTGACAAATTGATCCCCCTGAGAGTTCCCTGCCCAATCTCATTCCTAGCTATAAAGCCCATAAACCAGTTAAACGTCTCAATTGAAATAGTGGCTCGGGTCATAAGTGTGCAGAAAGGGGAAAAAGCGCCAGGCCCGAATAGGGTCCCGGTGGATTTTAACAAAAGCAAAATGGCAGTCTGGGCAAAAGTGCTCACTAGGGTATGTAATGCTACTCTGTCCCAGGACTGGGTCCCAGAGACTGGGACAACGACAGTGATTGTCACCATATTCAAGAAGGTGGACAGGGCTGACCCTAGTAACCACCGACCCATATCGATGTTGGACGCAACAGGAAACACCTTTGCAAAGGTAATCCTACAGCACCTAATGGCGTGGGTCAAAGAAACAAACCAATTAAGCCACCTTCAGGTCGGGGTTCCAAGTAGGGAAAAGCCCAAAACATCCCCGAAGAACTGCTATACCCAATCACACTCCTCTATGAAAACAACAGGGCAGTTGTTATATGGTGATTGGGGGGCGAACTAACAGACCAGTTTGAGGTTGCTAGAGGGGTCCGGCAGGAATGCAGTCTGGGACCTCTTTTATTCTACCTATGTATAAATTTGATAAATGTGAGACTCTAGGAGGAAAATGTGGATTCCCGAGGATGGGGAGCGAACATATTTCGGTTCTGTTTTTTGCAGATTATGCCATCCTTTTGTCCACTTCCCAATGGGTTTGCAGTATGCCTTCAGCACGTTTGAAAGTGAGTGTTTAAACTAGTATTAGAAATGAATGCCTCAAAAACTAAGACTGTGGCTTTCTCTGCAAAAACCGCAAGGTCAAAGCCCTTAAACGTGAGGGCAAATGGTAGTACTCTAGAGTGTATTGGTACAATTGCCTTGGGATCCGATTTTCAAAGGGGGGGCAGTGGGAAAATCAGGTGATCAAGGCCAACACTGTGCTAAAGAAAGCCAGTGGGGTGGTCAAGGCTTATTATGCAAGACATGACAGGGGGGCGTTGGGCCTGGCTTTGGGCCTTTATCAGGTGCAAGCCAAGACAGCGGCTATTTATGGGACAGAGGTCTGGGGCTATGCGGACACAGCAACCATGAGAACAACATAAATACATTCCTGAAAGCCATCCTGTTTCTTCCCCAAAATACCCCAACAACCTCCTCTCACAGGGAATGTAATCTCCTGCCAATTGATGAGGAACTAGAAATTAGACCAGTTTTTTATTGGATCAGGATCCGGCATCCGGGAACTTGAGGAATATCGCTAGACCTTGGAATATGTGCTATATCTGAGGGGTTGGCAGAAGATCCCCTGGATGGTGCATGTTCAACAATGGCTGGCCCAGCTGGGGCTCCCCCTCTACTGGCTGAGCCTGTGTCAGATGGAACACAATGCCAAAAACAGAGTAAAGGATGCCTTCAGAAGATACAAGGAGATGCTCACACTTGCTCTAGCCACAGGCCTGGCCTAACTTGCCACAAAAGTGTCCCAGGTGAAAATAACTTGAACATCCTTAAACCAGCATTTGCTCTGGCGCTGTACATGAGTCTATGCCTGAGATCGTTGCCACTACAAGATATAACTATAAAGTGAGCGGTGTCAGAAAATTCTGTGTTTTCGCTGTGCAAAAAGGGGTGGAAACAATGGTGCACTTCTTATTACTCTCTGACACATTGAAAGACCTCAGAGTAATGTACCTAATACCCCTGTTAAGACTAAGTGGTTTCCGAACTGTTAACAAAACTGTCCTCCTATGCAAGGAGGCCACCGACTTTACCATGGCTCACTTCGTCGCTAATTATATTGCAGTGTTGTTAGCCGTGGTGGTCATTTTCGCTGCTAAACACACATTGCAAATAATCAGAGTAAGCATACACATATGTTATATATGTGAGAATTTAAAATGGAGGTAAATAAAGATTTGGTGTTCAATAAATTAGTGAAATTAACATGTATCAAGTTTATTAAGAAATCAAGGAAAAGAAAGACAGACTAACTCTCTTCTTTAAAAAAATGTGAACACAAAAAAACACAAGACCGATTTAGCATAGACAGCACTGTGATGAGCACTTTTTACAAATGACCTGTAGATGGCGCACGGAACACCACAAAACGTAATGCTGAACAACCAACAACCAACAAAAATGTATTATCACGGGTACAGGATGACCTATTGAGCTAGAAATAGTTTCATTAATTTGGCAATGAAATAAAGAATATTCCATGCATCATTAATGAGGAGTTGCGTCCCCAATAACAACGTCACATAGAAACCCACAAACAAACACTACTTTGTTTTGTATATATAGATAATATATTACAGATACATTTCAAGTAATGTATAATCAATTAGAGTGGTATCATATGAAGTAAAGGAAAGATCTCTGAAACTATCTTAAGACAAGGGCAAAGTGTAGTTGAAGTTATTTATACTGGAATGTCTTCAATCATCAGATCATATTAACCAACCTTCATCAACGCGTTTGATGGCATGTTGCAGGAGCAATTCAATACAATCTGTTGGACAATATATACAAAAATGAAAATCAATTTGTTTAAAGATTTTTTAGGGAAAACTTTTTGTAAAACTTAATTTCTTAAATCAATTTTAACACCAGATGCATAGAGAATTGGTTAAAACAAATATGTTTTCAGTGTAATGGTGTTCAGGGACAAGGTACAGGGGAATGGAACAGTGCCAAATAGTTTTGACCAAAATGCTCATGTATAGAAATTCTGTGTGAAAAAGGCATGCAACTCTTATTAAAAAAAGGTTGTTTAATGTATACCTACATCACAAAGGCCAAAACGAAGACTAAGTGCAGATAATCGCCTGACATAATGGTAAAAAGGACATAATTCCACCATAACACAAAATATATGGTACAAGAGCTCTGACGAGGCATGTCCATGATATTGTGCTGATCTACGAGTTAGCAGTGACACACAAGAGGGAGGAAGTGAGGTTACAGCTGTCATACAGACTCAAGCTACTCCTCACTGACTGGCTTAACTAGGCCGAACATGTTGAGGAATGCTTGTGGTCTTGTGCAGAAGGGATGTGAACAAGAGGTTCGGGCTTGACTGCCCCTTCTGGGGCAGGACCATGTCTGATTTGCATATGGTCTTCCCTCTTTTGTAACGGCTTGGCAGGTGAAGAACCATGGTCTGGAGGGTTGCCCAGAGCAATGCAAGAGATTAAGATTAATTTGAAACCTTCCAGCCATCACCTCTTTTCTTTTGTTATAGTCAACCCAAGTGGGACGGGTATGCCCAGATGTGGGTCCCGTGCCTGCTGGGCCTAGAGACCCAAGCTACTCCTCACTGATGATGCTAAAATAGGCCTACACATGTTTGGGGATGCTTGTGGTCTTGTGCAGAAGGGATGTGACTAAGCAGTTTGGGCTGGACTGCTCCTTTTGTGGTGGGACCATGCCTGATTTGTATATGGTCTTTCCCCTTGATTAATGGCTTGGAATGAAAAGAACGATGGTCTGGAGGGTTGCCCAGAGTATTACCAGAGGTTAAGATTCTTTCTAAATCTTCCAGCCATCACTTCTTTTGGTTTGCACCGGAAGAAGAGAAGACAGAGCTGTTTCTCAAATACTGATGATATATAGGCTGGATAAAGTGAGTATCACCTACACACCCCACCATATGCAGGTTGATACAGACAACATCTGCATATGGATTGATTTACCCCATCTAACTAGAATGCTGACATCCCTGCACTTCTCTGCAACTGATATATTTCAACATAGCACTCAAAATTCTGCTTGGCATGTCGCAACCATCACTGTCGCGCAAGGTGCAGGTACTCAATGCCTTCTTCCTCCATGCAGATTCCTATAACTCTCTTCCCACCACAAAGGCTGGTCAGATAGCATAGCGAGTAGAGCTCTCACTTTGACATCCGTGCAGATCCTGCTGACGCAGATTTGAATCCCGGTAGGGTCAAACTCAGCCTTTCATCCTTCTGAGATCGATAAATGAGCACCACACACAGTGAGACATATTAAGCAGCGCTCAGATACCTGAGTGTTCATAACGCTATATAAATACAAAAAATAATTTATTTTTTAAAAAAGGCTGATTTCAAACATGCCAAATGCACCTTTTTAGTCACCCTTGACTTTCTCAATGAGCTAGGTGAACTAAATTGCTTGAACATTTATGTGGACACTTTCGCAGGAAGGGTGCAGCGTTTCATGCACAAAAAACAACAGAACACACTCAATGTGCATATTACATGTGGTGCAACCCTGTACATTCTAGACTGCTGAGCATGCTTTCTTGGATTATTATACAAATCCATGATCTTTCAGAAAAGCATTTGTCCATTGTTCCTGGTGTCAAACAAAAAAGTACATGATACAAGGAAGTTTCTTCGATCCACACTTCCTCCCCCCAACACCACTACTTCACACAACTAGACACATTTCCAGCCCCACACACTCTTCCACTTCTATTGTGTTAAATGATGCCAGCAGCCCCAAGGTGTTGTATCTGGATACCCACTTTGACCATGGCATCTTCCCTCCATTCACGACCCATCAAAACCTTGTGAAGTGAATTTTATATGGCCTCATTAAACATGCCTCTTTTTATAACATATGATGCCCCAGTCCTACTGCCTGTAATGTACAGGCGACACAATACAGTACAGAAACAAGCTACATCTGACATTGCTAATGAAGGTGACAATAAAGAAGGTGCAGGAAAGAGATGAAAATGATGGATAAGACACGTGAGCTATGGCTAATGCAGTAGTGGTGGGGACAAAGGCTAGGAAGAGGTGCTGGTGTTGGTGGTTGCACTGGTGATGATGATGGCGGCTTCAGTGGGGAACACAGAGAAGTCTGAGGTGACTGCTGTAATGGTGCAGGTGTTGGCGGTGGTACACACTACTGTGGGGGATTTTGTGGAAGTACTAGTGGAAGTTGCAGTGACCTATGTGCAAGCCTACAGGGCTCATGTACCTAAACTGTTTTGGGAGGAATAAATGTCACTCCATATGGCAGCCCCCATTGTTAATGCAGATATCCTACAGTTACATTCTGTGCATTTATTGTTATGAATTTTTCTGCCATGCATGCCATTTGGAGGCACCTTCTTTCTCATGCCAATTTGGAGTCAGAATCTTTATGTCTTGTTTGCATCCCTAACATTTGTCTACCAACCAGTCACCTCACCAACCTCAAATCCCTCTGTGCAAACCATAGGATTCTGATTACTGAGGCCAAAGCTGCTTACTAATCCATCACCAAAGTGACAGACTCTAACAGGAGCAAAGCCCTAATTGAAGGAGTAAAGCACTGTACCAAACCTTCATCTGACCCCGAGGTCCCAGCACAGCTTCATAGGAAACATGCAAGGGAATCAACACATTTATTATTGAAAATATAGACAAAATCTGAGAGACCATTTAAAAGACTTCTGAAAGCATTAGATCTCCCTACTCACCAGCCCACACACTGCTTTGTGGACTTAAGCATCTCCTCTCTCTCCCCACCATCTCCTAAAAAGGACTGCCTCTCTCAAACCTACTTCTTACTCTGATTATATTATTCCAGCCTCCATCATTAAACATTTGATGAGCCCGGCGCTCAATGCACTCCTCAGCATCATCAATGCCTCCCTCACAGCAGGGTAATTCCCTGACACACTCAAGACAGGTCCCATATGACCTCTTTTGAAGAAACCCAAACTAGATCCAGACGACCTGCCCAACTGCAAACCTCCCGATTATGGGCACAATCTTGGAAAAAGTGTTGCTACACGGCTACTCATCAGAATTGAACAACTCCATCTCCTAAATGACCATCAGTCAGGGTTCCCCCCCAAGTGTCACATTGAGACAGCCACCATCCAGGTGGTGGATGATTCCCTCCAAATCATGGAAAAGCGTGACTCATGTCTCCTCCTCCTTGACCTCTTGGCTGCATTCAACACCATCGACCACCACATTCTTCTCTCCCTCTTGCTGACAGTATGAGATTCTCTGGCACTGTCCTGAATTGGTTTACCTCCGACCTCTCAGGCAGATACCTGGTCATCCAGATGCACTTGTTGCATTTTAACAGACTCCAGGTCTCTTGCAGTGTCCCCCAAGGCTCCATCCTCTCACCAATCCTTTTTTACCTTTACACTGACCTTCAAGCAATCTCCTTAAAAATCCCAATATAGCATCCAACAATACATGGACAATACTCAGTTGCACATGAGAGTAAAGTGCATGCAGGACATCATTCATCTCCGTGATTACCTATCTATCATCGGGTCCTGAATGTTGACTGCCTACCTCAAACTAAACCCATCCAAGACTGAATACATCCTCAACAGTTTGTGTGCTAAAGAAAAACATGGCCAACAATGGTTCAATGATATGCGCCTAGAAGGATTTCATACACAGCTCTCGGACTCAGCAAAATCTTTAGGCTTCATCATTGATAGCAGCATGTCCTTCCAGAAACAAATAGCCATGAAGACCCAAACAGCATGGATCCCAATTGCAACCTTTTGAAAAATCCAAACCTTCATCCCACTGCAGGACTTCTACAACATAGTGCAGGCACATTAATCAGAGAAATGCTCGCCTTACAGGTCTCCCAGCTGCTCACTTCACTCCCCTAAAATCAGTCCACCACAATGCAACACCTCTTATTACGGTAGCACAGAAATGTGAACAGATCTCCCCCATCCTACGCAAACTACATTGGACTCCTCTGCAGGCCAGGATACTGTTCAAGACTGCATGTATCATTTACAAAACATTCATGAGTAGCACAACAGCGTATCTGGCCGCCAAGCTCCACATATGTGTTGGCACATGTTCGACCAACCATCGTGAATCACAACTTGTCCGTAAACTGAGGACCCACAATCAATCCTTCACTTGTCATGCACAGACATTCTGGTACTTTATCCTGTTGCCAGCTTGGAATGCCCCCACAATATTCCAATTTTGCAAATCTTTCAAAACATGGCTCTTTCAACATCACCTGACCAAGGACTGATTTCAATGGATGCACATACAGACGCACAGACCACAACACACAGTACTGCGCTGCTGTTAAAAGAAGCCAGTCCAAATGCTGGCTACACACACTCTGTGCAGTGTTCCACTTCTCTCGAGCTAAGTGTACACATTAAACAAGAAAATAAAATAAAATAGTTGAAATGAGTGACATGTTTCGGGAGCAAACACTTGCTTAACAGCACAGTTCATTACTGGCAGTTATGATTTGCAGTTGTGTGTTTTAACGAGGTCATGCCTATGTTGCAGCACCACAAACCAATGTTTTGCCAAAGATTAGAGAGAGAGTATTAAGAGCACAGACACACAAAACAGAACTAATATACTCCCCCAACACACTTCTAAATGCTCTTAAACACACAGAAAGCATTCCAAATCAAATGTTTATGATACTGTTCTTTCCAGCACTAACTTGACAGCCAAACAAAAAAAAAACACAAAAGAAGCAGTAAGCAAGCTTGGCCTTTTAAAGGCCCGCATATCTCTTTTAGAATGGCTCTGTGCTTCTAATTGCCTTTGTTGATTAGCTGAAATTGACATTGTACCTTTTGCTAGGCATTTTCCAGAGCGCCAATCACGAGGTGTCAGACTATACTTGATCTAATGTGGGCTAAATGCTAATGCAGGTTTTTCTATCCTTAATTTTTGTTTTGTATTGAGAAAGCTATGTAACAAAAAGTGCTGCCATATAAGAACATTACTTCTATTTTGTAGCAAAGTGCTTGCTTTTTTTTAGCTAAATTGCTTACCTAAAATGCTTTCCTTAGTGCCTCCAAACTGGCAGTGAACTTCCAGGGATGGCCACTGGGTGGCTGTCTGGCATGTCTAGATGAATTGGCCTGTTCTACTCTCACATTTCTGGTAAACTATGTTTATATGCTATTATAAAACAATCATAACATTGTTGGTGTTTTCTAAATATCCACCAATGCTCTAACCATGAGTATGTTATGCTATACAGTACAATTATTTCTGTTGATAGTGAAACATGTATATGGTTGTCTGCATTCTCGAGAGATGTGTGTCTTGGGTTGCTCAAACTATGTGTAAACCTGCCATGCCATATATGACATATTCAATATTCTGCTGCTGGAAAAAAGTACTTTTGATGCAAATTGCATTGCCAATACAATGAACATTGACCCTGAATTGGAGGTGAACTTTCAGGGATACATAATGGGTGGTGTTTTGGCATGCATGGCTTAGCTGCAAAGACTTATTATCCGCTAACATTTCAGGTATAATGTTTTTCATGCTTTTTTGAACACACCGTAACAATGTTTGTATTTGCCACACCTACTTTTAATGATGGTCAGAGCTCCCTCCTATAGCACACATGTTAGTTTGCTGCAAAGAAGACACCAGCATCTACTGTTGTTTGTGAAAGCCAATCAAATGTTGCACTTAGCACTATTATATTTGCGCATGAAGTGCTGTATTTGCTTCATAGTCCCTATGGGTTGCTATAACAAATTACTCTCTGCCATGTGAAATGTTCAATAATCGTCAGAAATGTGGAATCTAATTAAGGCATCTAGTCCAAAATTCAATTCTACAGTTTATATTAAATTAAATCCAATCTGATCTAAATGTCTCACATGGCAAAGCATTTAAAAAAAATCATAAGTTTAGAAAAATTCCACGAAGCAATATACATGTGGTGATTTTTAAATCCTTTCGCTTCTAAGCATTGTAATAGTAAGTGACATTATTACTAGCCATTTGTCATTTTAATGTTGTCGACACACAGGGAAGATGGGGTGAAGGATTGAGTCGGGCCCCGACCAAGCTATTGTACCAATGATGCATGGCACTGTGCTTTTTCCAATGGAATTAAAGGTAAACATTCAGGAATACAGGAAGAAAAAAGTAAAAAAACATGTTGAAGTGTATCAACACTCCCTATAAAACTGCCATTACATAGGTCTTAAAGTCATATGAAGTTGCACATATTTTTGCCACACAACACCGACAAATGTCCTCCAATGTCATAGAAACAAAACGAATACAAAACATAAGAACCCAAGAATAAATCTCCTTAAAATAATATGTATTCTGCAAATGTGTATGACAGAGGGTCAATCAGTCTCCCTTCCCTTTGCTCTTAGAACCTCTGCAATAAAGGTGTTGATTGCCAGAGAGATGGTCACACCTATCAATTGCAGGATTAAGGGTATTGGCTGGAACACCCCAGAGGGGGGAATGAAGGGATCACGGGAAGCCCCAGAATCCAGAATGGAGGGAAACAAAGAGGGACACTCTGTAAATAACATAACATGGACAAATGGGACCTGGCTAATTAAAGCGAAGGAGGCGAAAACGCAGGTAAGCACACTCCCTGGGTGTGCTGCAGGTAGGCCTCTCACAGTGGGTAAACCTTTGAATACACTGCCCGCACACAGCTGCTGAGGGAGGGGGGAAGCTGAACTCAGGATGCTTGTCTGCTGCAGACTGTGGTCACTGGTAACAGCACCGGGTGATACAATCAACTACTGCAAGCCAGTCCCACAGTAACTCGCTTTAGCTGGGATACAGCGAGGTACTTGCATAACACAGAGGACGGTTTCAAATCACCCCTTGGCTCTTGGGCATGGGAACCAGGAAGTGGGATGTAGGGGCGCTCCGAGAAGAACCAATCAGATTGTAAGTTTTGGTGTCCCTGGAATGTAACAAAGAGTGTCCACAAACGAGTTTGCAAAGGCTCTCATCAAGCAGGTGCAGTGTGAATGTCTCCCTTCCCACTAGTGCAGAGTGTCTCATGTTTCTCTCTTCCTGGTGCTGGCCAATGGCAGACAAATACGTTCCGGAGGTCAGCCCAATTATGTTATTACTAAAACTGATTGCAGGGTAGAGAGGGAAGCAATGTGGTGCCACATGGGGAGTAGATGAGTCAGGAGAGGGCCGGTCTGTTTTGCTCCAATCATGTTCATATAACATATGTCTAGCTATAGTGGAATGACGTAGTGTAACCAGTTAGTTCTATGAGAACGTAAAAGACGTGAAGTTTAAAATGCAACAGTTTCTAACTGCACACACTTTGTATTAACAGAATAAAAGCACTCTCTTCTGTGAGCCAGTCTGTCATTTATCATCAACCAGTACTGTTCCACTGTGCTGTTTGATTTGTGCTCCCCCAGCTGTAATAAACAGCATTACTTCTTGCCTGGTGTATGCTCCTTCTTGGACCAGTAATTGTAGCATATTAATTATGATCTCTAGTGGACCCCTAGTGCACTGTTGTGATTGCAGTCCACATCATACCTTCAGATACCGTACATACTTTATTTCAATATATGATTCCAAATGATATGAGATGTTCAAGAATAATGGGCCCATATGGCACAGTTTCTAAAGTAATTTGAAACGCCTTGCAGTTGTGTGCTTTATTCAGTTACAGCCTTCAAAATCAAATGTTTTCACATCCAATAACATTGATCTGCTAGCCTGTTGTATTTCTCCTAAAACATTCTGGGTTTCTATCTGCTTTTTATAAAACATCTGCCATGTTCCTCATCATTTAGTCGGGTCGGAAAATATGTGCTTGCATGAGTTCATCACTCCTGAAATGCTGTGTTTTTTTATTTCAGTGTCACATAGTATTGCATAGACCTATTTGGATCTAGGACCCCGCTCTATGTCGATTTGTCTGAACATTGTGATATATGGAACATGACCTTTTGCAAAATTGTTTATTTACATGTCTTCTTTCCTGACATACAACCAATCAGTCTACCATATTGAGCGCATACCATTTTGTTCAGTAAACATCTGCAAACAATTTGAGGCCATGTTAAGTTATTATTTGATAATGAATGTTGAAAAGATTCCAAAAAAACAGGAACTGTTTGTTCAGAGTTACTCACAGAAAACTTCATAGTAGTTTGGTGTCCGTACACTAGGTTTTAAAATACGAAACAGATATCTGCAAACGTACAGTTGGTCCCAGAGGCATGCTTAGTATACCACATTGTAAGTTGCTGCCCATTGTCAGTGGATAATACTTTTTAGCACCAAATATATGTTTGGAAGCCCATGGCTCTGAACATCAACCTTACTTATTCATTAAAGCCTGTATTCAGAGCAAGCTGTGACTTGATCACGCTTGCTCTCTGTGCCTCAAATGTCTTGCACCTCTCTCTGCTGTAAACTCACGTTGCTATTGATCTACAATGCCGCTGCCTTACCTAGATCACCCTTCTTCAATGGCCCTGAGATACTGCTCCGGATGCTCATCTCTGTCTTGCTGTGAACATTGAAGAAGGACTCCTCAGGGAACGCTGTCTCTTTTTGGGTGGCAGTGATAGTGTTCATCTTTGGTTTCTTTTTTTTGTAAAATACCAGGTGGCCTGCTTTCTGCAACACATTCTGTTATACAAAATGTTGGCCTTTAGTACTCTGATTTTAGCCAAGGGTGCTAAAAGCTATGATGCCCCATTCCGTGAGCCATTTGGATGGTAACAACAACACACCGATATTAAAAACAGCCATTTTGATCTTGCTTATTAACCTAGGTTGTCGGTTCTAATCATCCAGTACTGCGTTCACTATTCAAGGAGATCCCTTACCGATAGAAGCCGAAAGGCATCTCCCTTATCTCCCTTATGTGTCCTTTATTTCCATAGGCTCACTGGTAAGTGTCAGTGATAATGTTTACTGTCACTTTTTTTCGGGGCCAGAAAACTAAAAGGTTTAACAGTGGGGTTGCCTGAGTTACCTTCAGCCAACATTCCCCTCATGGTCTCCTATGAACTCCATGGAATGGGGATTAACTTACCATTGCCGGCACGTATCTGCTGGTAGGTCTGGTAGATCAGACGCCAGTAACAGTATTACCGTTTGCCACCATGCCGGTAAACATATAATGAGGCACCTTTATATTGCCGGTGGAGCAGAGATAGCATCTGACCGTGACCTGCCTGCCTTCCATATTGCTGCAGGAGGAATCGCCAGCCCCGGTGCCCCAAAAGTAACGTGTTTGTTACTGTTTCTTTGTTGTTTGTGCCTTTCGTGCTCTGAGCGCATTGTCCTCCCTCCCCCAGCCCCTCCGCTACTTCCTTGTTCTCTCTCCCTCCTGCCTCCCAGCTATCCCCTTCCCCATCCTGATTGGCTGCCCGGCGGTAGTAACTGGACTATACGGCTGCTGCTATCCCCGCTCGCCTCATTGCCGGCGGAGCGGAGATAGCAGCTGACCGTGACCTGCCTGCCTTTCACATTACTGCAGGAGGACTTGCTGGCGCCCCAAAAGTAACATGTTTGTTTCTGTTTCTTTGTTGTTTGTGCCTTTCGTGCTCTGAGCGCATTGTCCTCCCTCCCCCACCCCCTCCGCTATTTCCTTGTTCTCTCTCCCTCCCGCCTCCCAGCCATCCCCTTCCCCATCCTGATTGGCTGCCCGGCGGTAGTAACTGGACTATACGGCCGCTGCTATCTCCGCTCGCCTCATTGCCGGCGGAGCGGAGATAGCAGCTGACCGTGACCTGCCTGCGTTTCACATTACTGCAGGAGGAATTGCTGGTGCCCCAAAAGTAACATGTTTGTTTCTGTTTCTTAGTTGTTTGTGCCTTTCGCACTCTGAGCACCTTGTCCTCCCTCCCGCCACCCCCTCATCCACTTCCTTGTTCTCTCTCCCTTCTGCCTTCCAGCCAGCCCCTTCCCCATCTTGAATGGCTGCCCGGTGGTAGTACCTGGACTATACGGCCACTGCTCTCCCCACTTGCCTCATTGCTGGCGGAGTGGAGATGGCAGCTGACAGTGACCTGCCTGCCTTCCATATTGCTACAGGAGGAATCACAGGCCCTGGTGCACCAAAAGTAACGTGTTTGTTTCTGATTCTTCGTTGTTTGTGCCTTTCGTGCTCTGAGTGCATTTCCCTCCCTCCCCCACCCCCTCAGCCACTTCCTTGTTCTCTCTACCGCCCGCCTCCCAGCCAGCCCCTACCCCATCCTGATTGGCTGCCTGGCGCTCTTAGTTGACAATCCCTGGGTAGCCCTCTGCCCGGCAGCACCCCTCGGCAAAGGGCCCCCTAGGCAAAGGGCAGCTCCCAGATTGGCGGCTCCTGGTTGTGTCTGCAGGTGTCCACAGGGGACCCCTGTTGCCAGTTATCAGCCTGCTCAATGATCCAGGCCTCCCTGCCTACCGCCTCCACCTAGCAGCCCCACAACCTTGGTTGTGTTTTCTCCTGTCTATTTTAAATTGTATCACTTCAATATTTATAATATGCACTGACTCAGTATAATTAAAATTGCATTGTTAAACCTAGGCCGTTCTCCCTCTATTCAGGATTCTCGAATTTAGGTATGTTTTTCTCCTGTTATAATATGCACTGTCTCAGTATTTAAAATTTAATTGTGAAACCTTGGCCTTTCTTCCTTTATTCAGGATTCTCAAATGTAGGTGTGTGTTTCTCCTCTTATAATATGCACTGTCTCGGTATTTAAAATTGCATTGTGAAACCTAGGCCTTTCTCCCTCGATTCAGCATTCTCAAATTTAGGTGTGTTTTTCTCCTCTTATAATATGCACTGCCTCAGTATTTAAAATTTCATTGTGAAACCTTGGCCTTTCTTCCTCTATTCAGGGTTCTCAAATTTAGATGTGTTTTTCTCCTCTTATAATATGCACTGTCTCGGTATTTAAAATTTCATTGTGAAACCTAGGCCTTTCGCAATTCTCGATTTTGTTGTGCCTTCTCTCCTGCTTAAACTGTGGAATATGTTAGCTCTGTATTCCTGTGTGTCGTTATCTTGTCATATTGCGCAACTTGCCTGCCTCTCGCTTTCTTGTCTGCCTACTCTAGTGTCCTTCTCTAGTACCTCCTCATCTCCCTTCCACCTCTCTCCTCTCCCACCTAGTCTATGGTGCTCTCTGTCTCCCCTATCTTCTCTAACAGCTTCTCTATTGACTATCCTGCTCTCCTCACTAAATCTGGTAGGAAGAAGTTTAAAAAGGACATCCTGGTCTCCAACCAAGGCCTCCCTATCGCTGACACCTACACCAGTGCCTCCTCTAAGGAAACTCTCACCGACATCCTCTTGGTCGTTCCTTTGCCAGACATATGGACCCTTCATATGGTCTATGTGCTCTCCCCTTTCTCCTCTTCTCCCATTAATGGTGGCACCCGTTGGGATGTCCTCCTGGCCTCCTTCCATTCCTCTAAGGTCATCATTAATGTTTACTCGAATGGGAACGTCTTGACCCAAGTCCCTCAGGCCAACCTTCACCTCTTTGCTAGACGCTTCCAGCACCTCATCTATTTCCTCTCTTCTCCTGCTGTCGCCCTTCCCCTTTCCGTGGCTTCCTCACCTTCTCCTTGCATACCTTGCCTTCTCCTTCCCTCTCTGCCCCCTCTCTGGCCCCTTCTACAGCTCTACAGGGCGTACCTCTGATCTGTACCCCTCCCCGGAAGTCCTTCAAGGATGGCAACCGTATCCATATTGCATCTCTAAACTCACGCTCTGCTGTCAAACACTTCTCTGATATCTGCCACCTTCTGGAAGAACTTGACCTCAATGTCCTCTGTCTCACCGAGACATGGTTCACGGCCAGCTCTGTCACTAGCTTTGACACACTCCTACCTGACGGCTACAAAATCCTCTCCGCGCCCAGGTCCAACCGCTCTGGAGGGAGTGTTGCCCTGATCTTCCCTGAGTGGATTCCTACCTCTGTCACTCCTATGCAGTCCTACTCCTCTACTGAATGCCTTGTCTGCAGGCTCTATCCCTCGCCTAGCCATTCCCTTACTGTGGCTACTATCTATCGGCCACCTGGTCAGTTCTCCTCTTTCCTCTCTGAGTGGGTGGACCTCTCCTCCTCACTCCCGGCCCCAACCACTCAACTCCTCCTTATTGGAGACTTCAACATCCATCTGGATGCCTCCTGTCCTCCATCTGGACTCTTTCCCGACCTCTGCGACTCCCTGTCACTCACTATTCTCTCCTCCGGCCCAACTCACTCTGCAGGGCACACTCTGGATGTTCTGATCTCCTCAGACCTTCCCCTCTCTGTCCCTCTCTCCACTCCTCTCTCATAGAGTGATCACTTTCTCCTCTACTCCCACCTCAACCTCCCTACCCCCCAAGCCAATTCAGTTCCATTACTGCCACTCACCTTCTCGGTCATCCGACCCATGAAGCGTGTGTCATTTGAGGCTTTTGCTGCCACCGTCTCCCCCTCCTCCTTCCCCTTTGGCTGACTCTCACCCTGACACAGCCCTCTCCACGCTCCACTCTGCTATATCTGATACTCTTGATATCCTTGCCTCTGTCATGAGAATCCGCCTGAAACCCAAAGCCAAGTGCAACTCCTGGTACGACTCAGACCCCGTCTCCCTAAAACGCAAGTGCAGGGTGGCCGAGAGGAAATGGCGTGCTTCATGTACATCCTCTGACAAGCATTCCTCCAGCCTGCTCCAAAGGCAATAGAGGCTCTCTGTCCTAACCAAGAAGAGAGCTCATATCAAAGCCTGTGTCTCTGCAGCATCTAACAACTCGGTGGAACTCTTTAAAATCTGCATGGAACTGGCCAATCCTGCTGCAGTCTCTACCTCTCCTATCCTTTCCCAGGGCCTCTGCACAGCACTGGATTCTCACTTCATCTCTAAAATGCAGGACATCCTGTCCTCAGTCTCCTCCTATCCGCTCCCTCCCTGTACTCCCTGCTCCTCCTCTGGCCCCTCTATAGCCACCTCTCCTCCCTCCTTCTGTGCCTTTCCCCTGTTCTCCGCAGTTGTGGTTTCTAGACAAGTCCAATCTATGAAAGTCTTGTCAAAACAGGTTCACCCCTGTTCCTCCAAAACTATCAAGGACCACATCGACTTCCTGGCTCCTGCCCTGGCTGATTTCTGCAATCACTCCTTCGCCACTGGAGTCTTCCCATCCCCCCTGAAGCACTCCTGTGTGCAAGCTCTTCTTAAGAAACCCTCTGCCGACCCCTCCTGCCCAGCTAACTGTCACCCAATCTCCATCACTCCCTTCCTGGGCAAGATCCTGGAGAAACTGGCCATCTCCAAGCTTAATCTCCACTCTGGATCTGTGGTTGTCTTCATGACCATCAGTCTGGCTTCAGAGCCACCAGAAGATCAGAAACTGCTCTCCTCAACATCCGTGAGGACCTGCTCTCCAACCCTGATACTAACACCCCTTGTGTCCTCATTCTGCTTGTTCTCTCTTATGCCTTTGACACTGTCAACCATGCCATCCTGCTCAACCGTCTCTGGGATAACCTGGGTATCACTGGTCAGGCTCTGGTGTGGCTTACTTCTTTCCTCGCTGACCGACCCTCCCAGGTCCAACTTAATTTTCTCTACCTGTGGTGTCCCTTCAGGGGTCTAACCTCTCTCCCTGGCTGTTCAACCAATACCTGGCACTCCCTGCCCACCGCATCGCCGCTCTCTGCCCCAACTTTCAGTGCTATGCGAATGATGATACCCAGCTCATTTTCAGGTTACCCTCGGCCTCCTTCTCTCCTTCCCTCATCTCTGACTGTCTGTCTGCTATCCAGGAGTAGTGTGCCACCAATGACCTCTGCCTTAATGCCAGTAGGACTGAGATTCTCCACATTGGCACACCCGCTGCCTCCTCCTTTCCTGTAGCTCTCTGGCAAGCCTCTCTTGGTCCTCTTCCTGCTCCCACTTGCAAGGCTAAAATCCTTGGGTACTCTTCAACTCCAACCTCTCCTTTTCCCCTCACATTTCTGACGTCACTAAGAAGTCACACAACCAGCTGCACCTGCTCAGAGGTATTCTTCCTTTCCTCTCCTTCCCCCAGCAGCTCACTGTCTCCAGAGCTTGGGTTCTCTCTAGGCTGGACTATTGTAACAGCCTCTTTCTAAATCTGCCTGCTTCTACTCTCTGCCCTCTGCAACTTATCCAGAACAGGACTGCGAGACTTGTCCTTCACCTCAAGCCCAAGGGTTGTATCTCTCCAGGACTGAAATCTCTGCACTGGCTCACATTTGTTGTGAGGATTAGGTTCATAACCCTCTGCATCTTCCACAAGGCCTTCTTGGGCATGGAGCTTTAATACCTTCAACTCTCTCTCCCTAAATCACATCCTTCTTGAGCTCTCCGCTCATCCGCCTCCAACTCCCTCAGGGTCAGTCGCTTCTCCAAGCAACGAGTTGGTGGTAGATCTCTCTCTTCGGCTGGTGCCTCCCTCTAGAATAGCCTCCCTGCCTCCCTTAAACTTGAGGAGAACCATCTCTGGTTCCGAAAGCATCTGAAAATGTTCTCTTTGCTTCTTCTTTTTCTCCCCCTCTCCTCTGCCGACATCCCGGCTGTAACCGGAACTGCTCTGGCTACCTGGACACCTGTGATCTTTGGCCCAGGTCCCTCCCCCGCCAGCATCACACACCTGCACTGCCCACCTGGCAACCCCTGCACTTGGGGACTGTTTCTGTATCCCTACAGTCCCCCTACTAGCCCTTGACACCTAATGTCTGCACTTACCCATGCACTTGCCACTTGCTGGCCCTTACTTACTTATTGGTGTCTATTCCAATGTACTGCACTGCTCATGCCCCCTTCCCATGCACTTGCACAATCTGAATGACACCTGGCCTAGTAGGATCATTGTCTGTCCTCCCTTTGTACCCCGCTCTTGCCTTGTCGCACCTTGGAACACTTGTGTATAGGCGCGTTATAAATGCCATAACATATATCTTATCATATATTGTTTTTACGTTGTACGAAATCTGTGTCCTCATTAAATGACAAATACGTTTGGCTCATTTTATTTTTTACTCTGCTGATTGCACAAAGGGGACTGCTAATGTGTGCATTTACATGCAATCCAGTCCCCTATGTGTAAGTGTCATTGTTTGACCTATACGTGCCAATGAGCCACAGAAGTATTTGACGACTAAGGATTCTGGGTATTTGTTGTACTACACAGTGCAAATACTCATAAATGCATTCTGCTGCTATATGTTCATGGCGGGAGGCATTTATCCTGATTCCTATGAAAACGGACAGGTTTTAGCTGCTTCAGCTTCCATAGGAATCCAGTGTAATCATGCCACACTTAAAATCATGTTTTTTATAATTCTTTCATTTTGGCAGCCAGAGAGAAGGGTGAAGGTGGAAAGATTTATGTTTCTCCTTACCACCACTGCGCCTGTCCAAAAGGTAAAAATACTGCATCCAATCATGTGGAAACCTTTTATTTAAAATAGTAGACACTTGATCTCCATTTATGTTCTGTACAGAATCGTATTTACAGGATAAGGTAAGTAATTCATTCTAAAACTCAGAAAGTTATGCAGGAGCATTTGGTACTTTATCTTGGACTAACTTTAGAATACTGAGTTAAAGGTCACACACTGAAAACTACAGTCTATGGTTTTGCATTTTCACTGGATCAAAGAAAGCTTCATGTTATCTATGAGCTATTTATTTATTTTGTATTGTATTGCACAATTTTTAGGCACTTATACAACTGAATAGTGTTTCACCACACGGCTAAATGGGAAGGGAATAGGGGAAGAAACACAGTAAAATACAGTCATGGTCCGTCTATGCCGTGCCCAAGGGTGGGATGCAGAGCCGCCAAGCTAAGGCCCACAAGGGCAGGCAGTGGGAGGACTGCTGGTATTGACTGTGAACAAGGGCCTGGAATCCTGTGAGATTCATGAGGATCAAGCCACCAGTCACAGCGGCAGTGGGGT
Source organism: Ambystoma mexicanum (assembly GCF_040938575.1). NCBI lineage: Eukaryota > Metazoa > Chordata > Amphibia > Caudata > Ambystomatidae > Ambystoma > Ambystoma mexicanum. Next base: position 975,753,634 of record NC_090922.1, read on the forward strand.
GATTAGCAGGGAAGGGAAAGAGGGAAAGAGGTAAAGAAGAGCAGAGTTTTGAGAAGTTTCCGGAACTTGAGGCTGAGAGGGCCATGGAGGCAGTCGAGGACAGTGACCCACCCCCCACTCTCTGCTTAGAGATGAGTTTTACAGTCAAAGAGTTGGAGTTAGAGGAGTTTAGGACTCTAGCAGGGGAGTATTTAGGGAGGGACAGTTGGAGATAGTGCAGTCCCAGGCACCAGAAGGTCTTGAATTTGAGCCTTGCAGCCACCAGGAGCCAGTGTAGAGGTTTCAGGGCTTGAGTCTCAGGGCTTGAGGCCAAGGATAAGCCTTGCAGCCCTATTCTGAATTAGTTGGAGTGGGCGTAGAGCAGAAAGATGGAGGTTGAGAAAGAGGCTGTTGCAGTAGTCCAGCCTGGAGAGGACCAGCCTCTGGAGACATTGAGCTTCTGGGGGAAGATGAGGAAAGGAAGAATGTCTCTGAGGATGTGGAGCTGGAAGTAGGACCTCTAAGTAAGATCCGTGATATGAAGGAATGAATGAGAGAGCGAAATCGAAGATGACCTCAAGGTTTTTGGCCTCATATGATGGGGGTAGAGGGCCCATAGAGGGTGTCCTGAGGGTAAGAGGAAAAGAGGACACAGGTGTTTCAGTCAGAAGGTCTCTGTCTTACAGGCATTGAGGCAGAGTTTGTTAGCTGCACACCATGCCTGAATGACGGACAGACAGTCAGGTATCAGAGAGAAGGAGGAGAAGGTAGTAGAGGGAAGTATGAAGGAAAGCTGTGTGCCATCGGCATAAAACTGGAAATGAGGAGAGACAGGGGAAATCAGGTGAGAAAGAGGGGCAAAGAGCCATGTCGATAGGATCGAGCTCTGGAGGACGCCACAGGTAAAGAGTGAGGTGGTGGAGGAGAAAGGGCCCAATTGAAACTGTGAAGGGCATTTAGTGAGAAAAGAGGTCAGCCTATCCAGTGCCCGTTCATTAATGCCGAGGGTGTCACAGAGTCATTTTATGAGAATGAAATGGTTGACCGTGTCAAAGGCAGATGACTGCAGTGGGAGAGTTGGATTCTGGTGGAGGGTGTTCAGGACAGCAGTTTATGGGCATCTGGATGCCCGGAATCCAGATCGATGGTCATGAATACAACCAACAAGATCAGTGTTGAGGGTCAGTTGGGGGAGCACCAACTTCTCCAATAGTTTAACCAGGAAGGGGATATTGGAAATAGGGCAGTAGTTAGCCGGGCAGGAGGGTTCAACAGACAGCATTGTTAAGAGAGGGTGCACAAGGGAGTGCTTGAGATAGAGGGAAAGAGCTATTGGTGAAGGAGTGGTTACAGAAGTCAGCAAGAGCCAGGTTGAGAGAGGAGATGTTGTCCTCAATGGTTCTGGAGGTGCAGGGGAGCACCTGTTTGGAGGAGACCTTCATAGAGCGGACCCCTTTAGAGACCTCATCCAGTGCTCTGGGCAGGAGGGAGGAGAGTGAGGGGGGTGGAAGGAGAGGAGCCAAGGGAGGCAGTACGGCAGGTGTGGGAGTGGGGATGAGAGTGGAGCAGAGTAAGGACAAGATGTCCTGGGTTTTTTATATGAAATGGGATGCCAAAACAGTGCATAGAGCCTGGGAAAGCAGGAGAGGGGTGAGGACTGCTGCTGGATTGGGTAGTTCCTTGAAATTTTGAAAAGTGTGGCTGTGTTGTTAGTGGCTCCATGGAAGCCGACTTGGTCCTACTTCTTGGAGTGGATAGAGAAGTGATATTGCCTTTGGAGCAGGCAGCAGGCCAATTTGTCAGAGGGTAAACCCAAGGTCTGCCACTTCCGTTCAGCAACTTTGCACTTGGGTTTCAGAGATGCTAGATCATAGTCGTACCGGCTGTAGCTACATTTGTTGTATTCTTTAGTCTTCCAATCTAGCAACAAATGTGATGGACAAACCATAAATGACCCAAATACAGCAGAAGTCCTGATGTTGGGTTTTATGAAATTCCCTGTGCTACAAGTAAAGTATATGGGCCATTTGGAAAATACACAGTGTTACTACCCTTCAAAAACTAGTGCCAGGTTTCAGTAGATATTTAGAATATAATAGGTTTCTAGAATGTTCTACACCATAGCAGGGAAGTTTTTAGGTGAAGCATTTGAAGTGCTCTCAGTAATCTTGTTAACTGGTGTAGTATTCTGTGGAATGTCAAATAGAAGGATTGCAATTAAGTGGACCACCAGGATGCAGAAGGAGGTCTAAGAGTCTAGCTCTGGAGGGTTTATACTTTAAACAGCTCTTTTAAATGTGCCTTGATGCCTGACAGGGGCATTGTTGTAATTCTGAACTATTTGCTTTCCTCGTCTTCTCAGGAAATAGTATGCACACAAGTTATAGACACGAATGTCAGCGAGTCCTGAGTGCTACTGTATGACTAGTTTACAGGATCAAGTAACTTTGGGTTTCACCCTAAGTTACTAGGGGAATCCAGGCGTGGAGCCCTTGCTCACTATTCTTAGAGAGGCACAGATACACCCTACTGATGAGGTTCAACCAGACCGAAACACGTGTCTGGGGTTGCTGTTGGTACTCTTGTTCAGAGGAGAATTGCCTAGCATTTCCGTGCTAGACTGCCCCAGGACAGGACAAAGATTGACATGTTTGGGATATTTCTCCTCCGTGAAAGATAGTGAGCTAAAGACTCTGGGTAAGGCTCTTTAATCAGGACTCATGTCTGGCAGAGAGTCTCCCAGGACCCCCCTTTGTATGCGCATATTTCAAGTAACTTTGGGTTTCTCCCTAAGTTACTAGGGAAATCCAGACGTGGACCCCTTGCTCACTATTCTTGGGCACAGCTACACCCTACTGATGCGGTTCAACCAGACCGAAACACGTGTCTGGGGTTGCTGTTGGTACTCTTGTTCAGAGGTGAATTGCGTAGAATTTCGGTGCTGGACTGCCCCAGGGCAGGACAAAGACTGATATGTTTGGGATATTTCTCCTCTGTGAAAGATAGTGAGCTAAAGACTCTGGGTAAAGCTCTTGTAACCAGGACTCATGTCTGGCAGAGAGTCTCGCAGGACCCCCCTTTTTATTTGCATATTTCAAATAACTTTGGGTTTCACCCTAAGTTACTAGGTGATCCCAGACGTGGACCCCTTGCTCACTATTCTTAGAGAGGCACAGCTACACCCTACTGATGAGGTTCAACCAGACCGAAACACTTGTCTGGGGTTGCTGTTGGTACTCTTGTTTAGAGGAGAATTGCCTAGCATTTCGGTGCTGGACTGCCCCAGGGCAGGACAAAGACTGATATGTTTAGGATATTTCTCCTCTGTGAAAGATAGTGAGCTAAAGACTCAGGGTAAGGCTCTTGTAACCAGGACTCATGTATGGCAGAGAGTATCGCAGGACCCCCCTTTTTATTTGCATATTTCAAGTAACTTTGGGTTTCACCCTAAGTTACTAGGCGATCCCAGACGTGGACCCCTTGCTCACTATTCTTAGAGAGGCACAGCTACACCCTACTGATGAGCTTCAACCAGACCGAAACACGTGTCTGGGGTTGCTGTTCGTACTCTTGTTCAGAGGAGAATTGCCTAGCATTTCGGTGCTGGACTGCCCCAGTCTTTGTCCCCAGGGCAGGACAAAGACTGATATGTTTGGGATATTTCTTCTCTGTGAAAGATAGTGAGCTAAAGACTCTGGGGAAGGCTCTTGTAACCAGGACTCATGTCTGGCAGAGAGTCTCCAAGGACCCCCCTTGTTATTTGCATATTTCAAGTAACTTTGGGTTTCACCCTAAGTTACTAGGGGAATCCAGGCGTGGAGCCCTTGCTCACTATTCTTAGAGAGGCACAGCTACACCCTACTGATGAGGTTCAACCAGACCGAAACACTTGTCTGGGGTTGCTGTTGGTACTCTTGTTTAGAGGAGAATTGCCTAGAATTTCGGTGCTGGACTGCCCCAGGGCAGGACAAAGACTGATATGTTTAGGATATTTCTCCTCTGTGAAAGATAGTGAGCTAAAGACTTTGGTTAAGGCTCTTGTAACCAGGAGTCATGTCTGGCACAGAGTCTCCAAGGACCCCCTTTTTATTTGCATATTTCAAGTAACTTTGGGTTTCACCCTAAGTTACTAGGGAAATCCAGACATGGACCCCTTGCTCACTATTCTTAGAGAGGCACAGCTACACCTACTGATGAGGTTCAACCAGACCAAAACATGTGTCTGGGGTTCCTGTTCGTACTCTTGTTCAGAGGAGAATTGCCTAGCATTTCGGTGCTGGACTGCCCCAGTCTTTGTCCCCAGGGAAGGACAAAGATTGATATGTTTGGGATATTTCTCCTCTGTGAAAGATAGTGAGCTAAAGACTCTGGGTAAGGCTCTTGTAACCAGGACTCATGTCTGGCAGAGAGTCTCCAAGGACCCCACTTGTTATTTGCATATTTCAAGTAACTTTGGGTTTCACCCTAAGTTACTAGGGGAATCCAGACAAGTACCCCTTGCTCACTATTCTTAGAGAGGCACAGCTACACCCTACTGATGAGGTTCAACCAGACCAAAACACTTGTCTGGGGTTGCTGTTGGTACTCTTGTTTAGAGGAGAATTGCCTAGCATTTCGGTGCTGGACTGCCCCAGGGCAGGACAAAGACTGATATGTTTAGGATATTTCTCCTCTGTGAAAGATAGTGAGCTAAGGACTTTGGTTAAGGCTCTTGTAACCATGAGTCATGTCTGGCAGAGAGTCTCCAAGGACCCCCCTTTTTATTTGCATATTTCAAGTAACTTTGGGTTTCACCCTAAGTTACTAGGGAAATCCAGACGTGGACCTCTTGCTCACTATTCTTAGAGAGGCACAGCTACACCTACTGATGAGGTTCATCCAGACAAAAACACGTGTCTGGGGTTCCTGTTCGTACTCTTGTTCAGAGGAGAATTGCCTAGCATTTCGGTGCTGGACTGCCCCAGGGCAGGACAAAGACTGATATGTTTGGGATTTCTCCTCTGTGAAAGATAGTGAGCTAAAGACTCTGGGTAAGGCTATTGTAACCAGGAGTCATGTCTGGCAGAGAGTCTCCAAGGATCCCCCTTTTTATTTGCATATTTCAAGTAACTTTTGGTTTCACCCTAAGTTACTAGGGAAATCCAGACGTGGACCCCTTGCTCACTATTCTTAGAGAGGCACAGGTACACCTAGTGATGAGGTTCAACCAGACCAAAACACGTGTCTGGGGTTCCTGTTCGTACTCTTGTTCAGAGGAGAATTGCCTAGCATTTCGGTGCTGGACTGCCCCAGTCTTTGTCCCCAGGGAAGGACAAAGACTGATATGTTTGGGATATTTCTCCTCTGTGAAAGATAGTGAGCTAAAGACTCTGGGTAAGGCTCTTGTAACCAGGACTCATGTCTGGCAGAGAGTCCCCAAGGACCCCCCTTGTTATTTGCATATTTCAAGTAACTTTGGGTTTCACCCTAAGTTACTAGGGGAATCCAGACGAGGACCCCTTGCTCACTATTCTTAGAGAGGCACAGCTACACCCTACTGATGAGGTTCAACCAGACCAAAACACTTGTCTGGGGTTGCTGTTGGTACTCTTGTTTAGAGGAGAATTGCCTAGCATTTCGGTGCTGGACTGCCCCAGGACAGGACAAAGATTGATATGTTTAGGATATTTCTCCTCTGTGAAAGATAGTGAGCTAAAGACTTTGGTTAAGGCTCTTGTAACCAGGAGTCATGTCTGCCAGAGAGTCTCCAAGGACCCCCCTTTTTATTTGCATATTTCAAGTTACTTTGGTTTTCACCCTAAGTTACTAGGGAAATCCAGACGTGGACCTCTTGCTCACTATTCTTAGAGAGGCACAGCTACACCTACTGATGAGGTTCAACCAGACCAAAACACGTGTCTGGGGTTCCTGTTCGTACTCTTGTTCAGAGGAGAATTGCCTAGCATTTCGGTGCTGGACTGCCCCAGTCTTTGTCCCCAGGGAAGGACAAAGACTGATATGTTTGGGATATTTCTCCTCTGTGAAAGATAGTGAGCTAAAGACTCTGGGTAAGGCTCTTGTAACCAGGACTCATGTCTGGCAGAGAGTCTCCAAGGACCCCCCTTGTTATTTGCATTTTTCAAGTAACTTTGGGTTTCACCCTAAGTTACTAGGGGAATCCAGACGAGGACCCCTTGCTCACTATTCTTAGAGAGGCACAGCTACACCCTACTGATGAGGTTCAACCAGACCAAAACACGTGTCTGGGGTTGCTGTTGGTACTAATGTTCAGAGGAGAATTGCCTAGCATTTCGGTGCTGGACTGCCCCAGGGCAGGACAAAGACTGATATGTTTGGGATTTCTCCTCTGTGAAAGATAGTGAGCTAAAGACTCTGGGTAAGGCTCTTGTAACCAGTACTCGTGTCTGGCAGAGAGTCTCCCAGGACCCCCCTTTTTATTTGCATATTTCAAGTAACTTTAGGTTTCACCCTAAGTTACTAGGGGAATCCAGACGAGGACCCCTTGCTCACTATTCTTAGAGAGGCACAGCTACACCCTACTGATGAAGTTCAACCAGACCGAAACACGTGTCAGGGGTTGCTGTTCGTACTCTTGTTCAGAGGAGAATTGCGTAGCATTTCAGTGCTGGACTGCCCCAGTCTTTGTCCCCAGGGCAGGACAAAGACTGATATGTTTGGGATATTTCTCCTCTGTGAAAGATAGTGAGGTAAAGACTCTAGTTAAGGCAGTTGTAACCAGGACTCATGTCTGGCAGAGAGTCTCCAAGGACCCCCCCTGTTATTTGCATATTTCAAATAACTTTGGGTTTCACCCTAAATTACTGGGCGAACCCAGACGTGGATCCCTTGCTCACTATTCTTAGAGAGGCACAGCTACACCCTACTGATGAGGATCAACCAGACCAAAACACGTGTCTGGGGTTGCTGTTGGTACTCTTGTTCAGAGGAGAATTGCCTAGCATTTCGGTGCTGGACTGCCCCAGGGCAGGACAAAGACTGATATGTTTGGGATATTTCTCCTCTGTGAAAGAAAGTGAGTTAAAGACTCTGGGTAAGGCTCTTGTAACCAGGACTCATGTCTGGCAGAGAGTCTCCAAGGACCCCCCCCCTTGTTATTTGCATATTTCAAGTAACTTTTGGTTTCACCCTAAGTCACTAGGCGAACCCAGACATGGACCCCTTGCTCACTATTCTTAGAGAGGCACAGCTACACCCTACTGATGAGCTTCAACCAGACCGAAACACGTGTCTGGGGTTCCTGTTCGTACTCTTGTTCAGAGGAGAATTGCCTCGCATTTCGGTGCTGGACTGCCCCAGTCTTTGTCCCCAGGGAAGGACAAAGACTGATATGTTTGGGATATTTCTCCTCTGTGAAAGATAGTGAGCTAAAGACTCTGGGTAAGGCTCCTGTAACCAGGACTCATGTCTGGCAGAGAGTCTCGCAGGACCCCTCTTTTTATTTGCATATTTCAAGTAACTTTGGGTTTCACCCTAAGTTACTAGGGGAATCCAGACGTGGACCCCTTGCTCACTATTCTTAGAGAGGCACAGCTACATCCTACTGATGAGCATCAACCAGACCGAAACACGTGTCTGGGGTTGCTGTTCGTAATCTTGTTCAGAGGAGAATTGCCTAGCATTTCGGTGCTGGACTGCCCCAGTCTTTGTCCCCAGGGCAGGACAAAGACTGATATGTTTGGGATATTTCTCCTCTCTGAAAGATAGTGAGCTAAAGACTCTGGTTAATGCTCTTGTAACCAGGAGTCATGTCTGACAGAGAGTCTCCAAGGACCCCCCTTTTTATTTGCATATTTCAAGTAACTTTGGGTTTCACCCTAAGTTACTAGGGGAATCCAGACGTGGACCCCTTGCTCACTATTCTTAGAGAGGCACAGCTACACCCTACTGATGAGGTTCAACCAGACTAAAACACGTGTCTTGGGTTGCTGTTGGTACTCTTGTTCAGAGGAGAATTGCCTAGCATTTCGGTGCTGGACTGCCCCAGGGCAGGACAAAGACTGATATGTTTGGGATTTCTCCTCTGTGAAAGATAGTGAGCTAAAGACTCTGGGTAAGGCTCTTGTAACCAGTACTCATGTCTGGCAGAGAGTCTCCCAGGACCCCCCTTTTTATTTGCATATTTCAAGTAACTTTGGGTTTCAGCCTAAGTTACTAGGGGACCCCTTGCTCACTAACCAGGAGTCATGTCTGGCAGAGAGTCTCCAAGGACCCCCCTTTTTATTTGCATATTTCAAGTAACTTTGGTTTTCACCCTAAGTTACTAGGCGAACCCAGACGTGGACCCCTTGCTCACTATTCTTATAGAGGCACAGTTACACCCTACTGATGAGGTTCAACCAGACCAAAACACGTGTCTGGGGTTGCTGTTGGTACTATTGTTCAGAGGTGAATTGCGTAGAATTTTTGTCCTGGACTGCCCCAGATCAGGACAAACACTGATATGTTTGGGATATTTCTCCTCTGTGAAAGATAGTGAGCTAAAGACTCTGGGTAAGGCTCTTGTAACCAGGACTCATGTCTGGCAGAGAGTCTCGCAGGAAACCCCTTTTTATTTGCATATTTCAAGTAACTTTGGGTTTCACCCTAAGTTACTAGGCGAACCCAGACGTGGACCCCTTGCTGACTATTCGTAGAGAGGCACATCTACACCCTACTGATGAGGTTCAACCAGACCAAAACACGTGTCTGGGGTTGCTGTTCGTACTCTTGTTCAGAGGAGAATTGCCTAGCATTTCGGTGCTGGACTGCCCCAGTCTTTGTCCCCAGGGCAGGACAAAGACTGATATGTTTGGGATATTTCTCCTCTGTGAAAGATAGTGAGCTAAAGACTCTGGGTAAGGCTCTTGTAACCAGGACTCATGTCTGGCAGAGAGTCTCCAAGGACCCCCTTGTTATTTGCATATTTCAAGTAACTTTCGGTTTCACCCTAAGTTACTAGGCGAACTCAGACGTGGACCCCTTTCTCACTATTCTTAGAGAGGCACAGCTACACCCTACTGATGAGGTTCAACCAGACTGAAACACGTGTCTGGGGTTGCTGTTGGTACTCTTGTTCAGAGGTGAATTGCGTAAAATTTCGGTGCAGGACTGACCCAGGGTAGGACAAAGACTGATATGTTTGGGATATTTCTCCTCTTTGAAAGATATTGAGCTAAAGACTCTGGGTAAGGCTCTTGTAACGAGGACTCATGTCTGGCAGAGAGTCTCGCAGGACCCCCCTTTTTATTTGCATATTTCAAGTAACTTTGGGTTTCACCCTAAGTTACTAGGGGTATCCAGACGTGGACCCCTTGCTCACTATTCTTAGAGAGGCACAGCTACATCCTACTGATGAGGTTCAACCAGACCAAAACACGTGTCTGGGGTTGCTGTTGGTACTCTTGTTCAGAGGAGAATTGCCTAGAATTTCGGTGCTGGACTGCCTCAGGGCAGGTCAAAGACTGATATGTTTGGGATCTCTCCTCTGTGAAAGATAGTGAGCTATAGACTCTGGGTAAGGCTCTTGTAACCAGGACCCGCCTTGTTATTTGCATATTTCAAATAACTTTGGGTTTCACCCTAAGTTTCTAGGGGAATCCAGACGTGGACCCCTTGCTCACTATTCTTAGAGAGGCACAGCTACACCCCACTGCTGAGGTTCAACCAGACCAAAATACGTGTCTGGTGTTGCTGTTGGTACTCTTGTTCAGAGGAGAATTGCCTAGCATTTCGGTGCTGGACTGCCCCAGAGCAGGACAACGACTGATATGTTTGGGATTTCTCCTCTATGAAAGATAGTGAGCTAAAGACTCTGGGTAAGGTTCTTGTAACCAGTACTCATGTCTGACAGAGAGTCTCGCAGGACCCCCCTTTTTATTTGCATATTTCAAGTAACTTTGGGTTTCACCCTAAGTTACTAGGGAAATCCAGACGTGGACCCCTTGCTCACTATTCTTAGAGAGGCACAGCTACACCTACTGATGAGGTTCAACCAGACCAAAACACGTGTCTGGGGTTCCTGTTCGTACTCTTGTTCAGAGGAGAATTGCCTAGCATTTCGGTGCTGGACTGCCCCAGTCTTTGTCCCCAGGGAAGGACAAAGATTGATATGTTTGGGATATTTCTCCTCTGTGAAAGATAGTGAGCTAAAGACTCTGGGTAAGGCTCTTGTAACCAGGACTCATGTCTGGCAGAGAGTCTCCAAGGACCCCCCTTGTTATTTGCATATTTCAAGTAACTTTGGGTTTCACCCTAAGTTACTAGGGGAATCCAGACGAGGACCCCTTGCTCACTATTCTTAGAGAGGCACAGCTACACCCTACTGATGAGGTTCAACCAGACCAAAACACTTGTCTGGGGTTGCTGTTGGTACTCTTGTTTAGAGGAGAATTGCCTAGCATTTCGGTGCTGGACTGCCCCAGGGCAGGACAAAGACTGATATGTTTAGGATATTTCTCCTCTGTGAAAGATAGTGAGCTAAGGACTTTGGTTAAGGCTCTTGTAACCATGAGTCATGTCTGGCAGAGAGTCTCCAAGGACCCCCCTTTTTATTTGCATATTTCAAGTAACTTTGGGTTTCACCCTAAGTTACTAGGGAAATCCAGACGTGGACCTCTTGCTCACTATTCTTAGAGAGGCACAGCTACACCTACTGATGAGGTTCATCCAGACCAAAACACGTGTCTGGGGTTCCTGTTCGTACTCTTGTTCAAAGGAGAATTGCCTAGCATTTCGGTGCTGGACTGCCCCAGTCTTTGTCCCCAGGGAAGGACAAAGACTGATATGTTTGGGATATTTCTCCTCTGTGAAAGATAGTGAGCTAAAGACTCTGGGTAAGGCTCTTGTAACCAGGACTCATGTCTGGCAGAGAGTCTCCAAGGACCCCCCTTGTTATTTGCATATTTCAAGTAACTTTGGGTTTCACCCTAAGTTACTAGGGGAATCCAGACGAGGACCCCTTGCTCACTATTCTTAGAGAGGCACAGCTACACCCTACTGATTAGGTTCAACCAGACCAAAACACGTGTCTGGGGTTGCTGTTGGTACTATTGTTCAGAGGAGAATTGCTTAGCATTTCGGTGCTGGACTGCCCCAGGGCAGGACAAAGACTGATATGTTTGGGATTTCTCCTCTGTGAAAGATAGTGAGCTAAAGACTCTGGGTAAGGCTCTTGTAACCAGTACTCATGTCTGGCAGAGAGTCTCCCAAGGCCCCCCTTTTTATTTGCATATTTCAAGTAACTTTGGGTTTCACCCTAAGTTACTCGATGAACCCAGACATGGACCCCTTGTTCACTATTCTTAGAGAGGCACAGCTACACCCTACTGATGAGCTTCAACCAGACCGAAACACGTGTCTGGGGTTGCTGTTCGCACTCTTGTTCAGAGGAGAATTGCCAAGCATTTCGGTGCTGGACTGCCCCAGACTTTGTCCCCAGGGCAGGACAAAGACTGATATGTTTGGGATATTTCTCCTCTGTGAAAGATAGTGAGCTAAAGACTCTGGGTAAGGCTCTTGTAACCAGGACTCATGTCTGGCAGAGAGTCTCCAAGGACCCCCTTGTTATTTGCATATTTCAAGTAACTTTCGGTTTCACCCTAAGTTACTAGGCAAACTCAGACGTGGACCCCTTGCTCACTATTCTTAGAGAGGCACAGCTACACCCTACTGATGAGGTTCAACCAGACTGAAACACGTGTCTGGGGTTGCTGTTGGTACTCTTGTTCAGAGGTGAATTGCGTAAAATTTCGGTGCAGGACTGACCCAGGGTAGGACAAAGACTGATATGTTTGGGATATTTCTCCTCTTTGAAAGATATTGAGCTAAAGACTCTGGGTAAGGCTCTTGTAACGAGGACTCATGTCTGGCAGAGAGTCTCGCAGGACCCCCCTTTTTATTTGCATATTTCAAGTAACTTTGGGTTTCACCCTAAGTTACTAGGGGTATCCAGACGTGGACCCCTTGCTCACTATTCTTAGAGAGGCACAGCTACACCCTACTGATGAAGTTCAACCAGACCAAAACACGTGTCTAGGGTTGCTGTTCGTAGTCTTGTTCAGAGGAGAATTGCCTAGCATTTCGGTGCTGGACTGCCCCAGTCTTTGTCCCCAGGGCAGGACAAAGACTGATATGTTTGGGATATTTCTCCTCTGTGAAAGATAGTGAGCTATAGACTCTGGGTAAGGCTCTTGTAACCAGGACTCATGTCTGGCAGAGAGTCTCCAAGGACCCGCCTTGTTATTTGCATATTTCAAATAACTTTGGGTTTCACCCTAAGCTACTAGGGGTATCCAGACGTGGACCCCTTGCTCACTATTCTTAGAGAGGCACAGCTACATCCTACTGATGAGGTTCAACCAGACCAAAACACGTGTCTGGGGTTGCTGTTGGTACTCTTGTTCAGAAGAGAATTGCCTAGAATTTCGGTGCTGGACTGCCTCAGGGCAGGACAAAGACTGATATGTTTGGGATCTCTCCTCTGTGAAAGATAGTGAGCTATAGACTCTGGGTAAGGCTCTTGTAACCAGGACCCGCCTTGTTATTTGCATATTTCAAATAACTTTGGGTTTCACCCTAAGTTTCTAGGGGAATCCAGACGTGGACCCCTTGCTCACTATTCTTAGAGAGGCACAGCTACCCCCCACTGCTGAGGTTCAACCAGACCAAAACACGTGTCTGGTGTTGCTGTTGGTACTCTTGTTCAGAGGAGAATTGCCTAGCATTTCGGTGCTGGACTGCCCCAGAGCAGGACAACGACTGATATGTTTGGGATTTCTCCTCTATGAAAGATAGTGAGCTAAAGACTCTGGGTAAGGTTCTTGTAACCAGTACTCATGTCTGGCAGAGAGTCTCGCAGGACCCCCCTTTTTATTTGCATATTTCAAGTAACTTTGGGTTTCACCCTAAGTTACTAGGGAAATCCAGACGTGGACCCCTTGCTCACTATTCTTAGAGAGGCACAGCTACACCTACTGATGAGGTTCAACCAGACCAAAACACGTGTCTGGGGTTCCTGTTCGTACTCTTGTTCAGAGGAGAATTGCCTAGCATTTCGGTGCTGGACTGCCCCAGTCTTTGTCCCCAGGGAAGGACAAAGATTGATATGTTTGGGATATTTCTCCTCTGTGAAAGATAGTGAGCTAAAGACTCTGGGTAAGGCTCTTGTAACCAGGACTCATGTCTGGCAGAGAGTCTCCAAGGACCCCCCTTGTTATTTGCATATTTCAAGTAACTTTGGGTTTCACCCTAAGTTACTAGGGGAATCCAGACGAGGACCCCTTGCTCACTATTCTTAGAGAGGCACAGCTACACCCTACTGATGAGGTTCAACCAGACCAAAACACTTGTCTGGGGTTGCTGTTGGTACTCTTGTTTAGAGGAGAATTGCCTAGCATTTCGGTGCTGGACTGCCCCAGGGCAGGACAAAGACTGATATGTTTAGGATATTTCTCCTCTGTGAAAGATAGTGAGCTAGGGACTTTGGTTAAGGCTCTTGTAACCATGAGTCATGTCTGGCAGAGAGTCTCCAAGGACCCCCCTTTTTATTTGCATATTTCAAGTAACTTTGGGTTTCACCCTAAGTTACTAGGGAAATCCAGACGTGGACCTCTTGCTCACTATTCTTAGAGAGGCACAGCTACACCCTACTGATGAGGTTCAACCAGACCAAAACACGTGTCTGGGGTTGCTGTTGGTACTATTGTTCAGAGGAGAATTGCCTAGCATTTCGGTGCTGGACTGCCCCGGGCAGGACAAAGACTGATATGTTTGGGATTTCTCCTCTGTGAAAGATAGTGAGCTAAAGACTCTGGGTAAGGCTCTTGTAACCAGTACTCATGTCTGGCAGAGAGTCTCCCAAGGCCCCCCTTTTTATTTGCATATTTCAAGTAACTTTGGGTTTCACCCTAAGTTACTAGATGAACCCAGACATGGACCCCTTGTTCACTATTCTTAGAGAGGCACAGCTACACCCTACTGATGAGCTTCAACCAGACCGAAACACGTGTCTGGGGTTGCTGTTCGTACTCTTGTTCAGAGGAGAATTGCCTAGCATTTCGGTGCTGGACTGCTCCAGTCTTTGTCCCCAGGGCAGGACAAAGACTGATATGTTTGGGATATTTCTCCTCTGTGAAAGATAGTGAGCTAAAGACTCTGGGTAAGGCTCTTGTAACCAGGACTCATGTCTGGCAGAGAGTCTCCAAGGACCCCCCTTGTTATTTGCATATTTCAAGTAACTTTAGGTTTCACCCTAAGTTACAAGGCGATCCCAGACGTGGACCCCTTGCTCACTATTCTTAGAGAGGCACAGCTACACCCTACTGATGAGGTTCAACCAGACTGAAACACGTGTCTGGGGTTGCTGTTGGTACTCTTGTTCAGAGGTGAATTGCGTAAAATTTCGGTGCAGGACTGACCCAGGGTAGGACAAAGACTGATATGTTTGGGATATTTCTCCTCTTTGAAAGATATTGAGCTAAAGACTCTGGGTAAGGCTCTTGTAACGAGGACTCATGTCTGGCAGAGAGTCTCGCAGGACCCCCCTTTTTATTTGCATATTTCAAGTAACTTTGGGTTTCACCCTAAGTTACTAGGGGTATCCAGACGTGGACCCCTTGCTCACTATTCTTAGAGAGGCACAGCTACACCCTACTGATGAAGTTCAACCAGACCAAAACACGTGTCTAGGGTTGCTGTTCGTAGTCTTGTTCAGAGGAGAATTGCCTAGCATTTCGGTGCTGGACTGCCCCAGTCTTTGTCCCCAGGGCAGGACAAAGACTGATATGTTTGGGATATTTCTCCTCTGTGAAAGATAGTGAGCTATAGACTCTGGGTAAGGCTCTTGTAACCAGGACTCATGTCTGGCAGAGAGTCTCCAAGGACCCGCCTTGTTATTTGCATATTTCAAATAACTTTGGGTTTCACCCTAAGCTACTAGGGGTATCCAGACGTGGACCCCTTGCTCACTATTCTTAGAGAGGCACAGCTACATCCTACTGATGAGGTTCAACCAGACCAAAACACGTGTCTGGGGTTGCTGTTGGTACTCTTGTTCAGAGGAGAATTGCCTAGAATTTCGGTGCTGGACTGCCTCAGGGCAGGACAAAGACTGATATGTTTGGGATCTCTCCTCTGTGAAAGATAGTGAGCTATAGACTCTGGGTAAGGCTCTTGTAACCAGGACCAGCCTTGTTATTTGCATATTTCAAATAACTTTGGGTTTTACCCTAAGTTTCTAGGGGAATCCAGACGTGGACCCCTTGCTCACTATTCTTAGAGAGGCACAGCTACACCCCACTGCTGAGGTTCAACCAGACCAAAACACGTGTCTGGTGTTGCTGTTGGTACTCTTGTTCAGAGGAGAATTGCCTAGCATTTCGGTGCTGGACTGCCCCAGAGCAGGACAACGACTGATATGTTTGGGATTTCTCCTCTATGAAAGATAGTGAGCTAAAGACTCTGGGTAAGGCTCTTGTAACCATGAGTCATGTCTGGCAGAGAGTCTCCAAGGACCCCCCTTTTTATTTGCATATTTCAAGTAACTTTGGGTTTCACCCTAAGTTACTAGGGAAATCCAGACGTGGACCTCTTGCTCACTATTCTTAGAGAGGCACAGCTACACCTACTGATGAGGTTCATCCAGACCAAAACACGTGTCTGGGGTTCCTGTTCGTACTCTTGTTCAGAGGAGAATTGCCTAGCATTTCGGTGCTGGACTGCCCCAGTCTTTGTCCCCAGGGAAGGACAAAGACTGATATGTTTGGGATATTTCTCCTCTGTGAAAGATAGTGAGCTAAAGACTCTGGGTAAGGCTCTTGTAACCAGGACTCATGTCTGGCAGAGAGTCTCCAAGGACCCCCCTTGTTATTTGCATATTTCAAGTAACTTTGGGTTTCACCCTAAGTTACTAGGGGAATCCAGACGAGGACCCCTTGCTCACTATTCTTAGAGAGGCACAGCTACACCCTACTGATGAGGTTCAACCAGACCAAAACACGTGTCTGGGGTTGCTGTTGGTACTATTGTTCAGAGGAGAATTGCCTAGCATTTCGGTGCTGGACTGCCCCGGGCAGGACAAAGACTGATATGTTTGGGATTTCTCCTCTGTGAAAGATAGTGAGCTAAAGACTCTGGGTAAGGCTCTTGTAACCAGTACTCATGTCTGCCAGAGAGTCTCCCAAGGCCCCCCTTTTTATTTGCATATTTCAAGTAACTTTGGGTTTCACCCTAAGTTACTAGATGAACCCAGACATGGACCCCTTGTTCACTATTCTTAGAGAGGCACAGCTACACCCTACTGATGAGCTTCAACCAGACCGAAACACGTGTCTGGGGTTGCTGTTCGTACTCTTGTTCAGAGGAGAATTGCCTAGCATTTCGGTGCTGGACTGCTCCAGTCTTTGTCCCCAGGGCAGGACAAAGACTGATATGTTTGGGATATTTCTCCTCTGTGAAAGATAGTGAGCTAAAGACTCTGGGTAAGGCTCTTGTAACCAGGACTCATGTCTGGCAGAGAGTCTCCAAGGACCCCCCTTGTTATTTGCATATTTCAAGTAACTTTAGGTTTCACCCTAAGTTACAAGGTGATCCCAGACGTGGACCCCTTGCTCACTATTCTTAGAGAGGCACAGCTACACCCTACTGATGAGGTTCAACCAGACTGAAACACGTGTCTGGGGTTGCTGTTGGTACTCTTGTTCAGAGGTGAATTGCGTAAAATTTCGGTGCAGGACTGACCCAGGGTAGGACAAAGACTGATATGTTTGGGATATTTCTCCTCTTTGAAAGATATTGAGCTAAAGACTCTGGGTAAGGCTCTTGTAACGAGGACTCATGTCTGGCAGAGAGTCTCGCAGGACCCCCCTTTTTATTTGCATATTTCAAGTAACTTTGGGTTTCACCCTAAGTTACTAGGGGTATCCAGACGTGGACCCCTTGCTCACTATTCTTAGAGAGGCACAGCTACACCCTACTGATGAAGTTCAACCAGACCAAAACACGTGTCTAGGGTTGCTGTTCGTAGTCTTGTTCAGAGGAGAATTGCCTAGCATTTCGGTGCTGGACTGCCCCAGTCTTTGTCCCCAGGGCAGGACAAAGACTGATATGTTTGGGATATTTCTCCTCTGTGAAAGATAGTGAGCTATAGACTCTGGGTAAGGCTCTTGTAACCAGGACTCATGTCTGGCAGAGAGTCTCCAAGGACCCGCCTTGTTATTTGCATATTTCAAATAACTTTGGGTTTCACCCTAAGCTACTAGGGGTATCCAGACGTGGACCCCTTGCTCACTATTCTTAGAGAGGCACAGCTACATCCTACTGATGAGGTTCAACCAGACCAAAACACGTGTCTGGGGTTGCTGTTGGTACTCTTGTTCAGAGGAGAATTGCCTAGAATTTCGGTGCTGGACTGCCTCAGGGCAGGACAAAGACTGATATGTTTGGGATCTCTCCTCTGTGAAAGATAGTGAGCTATAGACTCTGGGTAAGGCTCTTGTAACCAGGACCAGCCTTGTTATTTGCATATTTCAAATAACTTTGGGTTTTACCCTAAGTTTCTAGGGGAATCCAGACGTGGACCCCTTGCTCACTATTCTTAGAGAGGCACAGCTACACCCCACTGCTGAGGTTCAACCAGACCAAAACACGTGTCTGGTGTTGCTGTTGGTACTCTTGTTCAGAGGAGAATTGCCTAGCATTTCGGTGCTGGACTGCCCCAGAGCAGGACAACGACTGATATGTTTGGGATTTCTCCTCTATGAAAGATAGTGAGCTAAAGACTCTGGGTAATGTTCTTGTAACCAGTACTCATGTCTGGCAGAGAGTCTCGCAGGACCCCCCTTTTTATTTGCATATTTCAAGTAACTTTGGGTTTCACCCTAAGTTACTAGGGAAATCCAGACGTGGACCCCTTGCTCACTATTCTTAGAGAGGCACAGCTACACCTACTGATGAGGTTCAACCAGACCAAAACACGTGTCTGGAGTTCCTGTTCGTACTCTTGTTCAGAGGAGAATTGCCTAGCATTTCGGTGCTGGACTGCCCCAGTCTTTGTCCCCAGGGAAGGACAAAGATTGATATGTTTGGGATATTTCTCCTCTGTGAAAGATAGTGAGCTAAAGACTCTGGGTAAGGCTCTTGTAACCAGGACTCATGTCTGGCAGAGAGTCTCCAAGGACCCCCCTTGTTATTTGCATATTTCAAGTAACTTTGGGTTTCACCCTAAGTTACTAGGGCAATCCAGACGAGGACCCCTTGCTCACTATTCTTAGAGAGGCACAGCTACACCCTACTGATGAGGTTCAACCAGAGCAAAACACTTGTCTGGGGTTGCTGTTGGTACTCTTGTTTAGAGGAGAATTGCCTAGCATTTCGGTGCTGGACTGCCCCAGGGCAGGACAAAGACTGATATGTTTAGGATATTTCTCCTCTGTGAAAGATAGTGAGCTAGGGACTTTGGTTAAGGCTCTTGTAACCATGAGTCATGTCTGGCAGAGAGTCTCCAAGGACCCCCCTTTTTATTTGCATATTTCAAGTAACTTTGGGTTTCACCCTAAGTTACTAGGGAAATCCAGACGTGGACCTCTTGCTCACTATTCTTAGAGAGGCACAGCTACACCTACTGATGAGGTTCATCCAGACCAAAACAGGTGTCTGGGGTTCCTGTTCGTACTCTTGTTCAGAGGAGAATTGCCTAGCATTTCGGTGCTGGACTGCCCCAGTCTTTGTCCCCAGGGAAGGACAAAGACTGATATGTTTGGGATATTTCTCCTCTGTGAAAGATAGTGAGCTAAAGACTCTGGGTAAGGCTCTTGTAACCAGGACTCATGTCTGGCAGAGAGTCTCCAAGGACCCCCCTTGTTATTTGCATATTTCAAGTAACTTTGGGTTTCACCCTAAGTTACTAGGGGAATCCAGACGAGGACCCCTTGCTCACTATTCTTAGAGAGGCACAGCTACACCCTACTGATGAGGTTCAACCAGACCAAAACACGTGTCTGGGGTTGCTGTTGGTACTATTGTTCAGAGGAGAATTGCCTAGCATTTCGGTGCTGGACTGCCCCAGGGCAGGACAAAGACTGATATGTTTGGGATTTCTCCTCTGTGAAAGATAGTGAGCTAAAGACTCTGGGTAAGGCTCTTGTAACCAGTACTCATGTCTGGCAGAGAGTCTCCCAAGACCCCCCTTTTTATTTGCATATTTCAAGTAACTTTGGATTTCACCCTAAGTTACTAGATGAACCCAGACATGGACCCCTTGTTCACTATTCTTAGAGAGGCACAGCTACACCCTACTGATGAGCTTCAACCAGACCGAAACACGTGTCTGGGGTTGCTGTTCGTACTCTTGTTCAGAGGAGAATTGTCTAGCATTTCGGTGCTGGACTGCTCCAGTCTTTGTCCCCAGGGCAGGACAAAGACTGATATGTTTGGGATATTTCTCCTCTGTGAAAGATAGTGAGCTAAAGACTCTGGGGGGTAAGGCTCTTGTAACCAGGACTCATGTCTGGCAGAGAGTCTCCAAGGACCCCCCTTGTTATTTGCATATTTCAAGTAACTTTAGGTTTCACCCTAAGTTACTAGGCGATCCCAGACGTGGACCCCTTGCTCACTATTCTTAGAGAGGCACAGCTACACCCTACTGATGAGGTTCAACCAGACTGAAACACGTGTCTGGGGTTGCTGTTGGTACTCTTGTTCAGAGGTGAATTGCGTAACATTTCGGTGCAGGACTGACCCAGGGTAGGACAAAGACTGATATGTTTGGGATATTTCTCCTCTTTGAAAGATATTGAGCTAAAGACTCTGGGTAAGGCTCTTGTAACGAGGACTCATGTCTGGCAGAGAGTCTCGCAGGACCCCCCTTTTTATTTGCATATTTCAAGTAACTTTGGGTTTCACCCTAAGTTACTAGGGTTATCCAGACGTGGACCCCTTGCTCACTATTCTTAGAGAGGCACAGCTACACCCTACTGATGAAGTTCAACCAGACCAAAACACGTGTCTAGGGTTGCTGTTCGTAGTCTTGTTCAGAGGAGAATTGCCTAGCATTTCGGTGCTGGACTGCCCCAGTCTTTGTCCCCAGGGCAGGACAAAGACTGATATGTTTGGGATATTTCTCCTCTGTGAAAGATAGTGAGCTATAGACTTTGGGTAAGGCTCTTGTAACCAGGACTCATGTCTGGCAGAGAGTCTCCAAGGACCCGCCTTGTTATTTGCATATTTCAAATAACTTTGGGTTTCACCCTAAGCTACTAGGGGTATCCAGACGTGGACCCCTTGCTCACTATTCTTAGAGAGGCACAGCTACATCGGACTGATGAGGTTCAACCAGACCAAAACACGTGTCTGGGGTTGCTGTTGGTACTCTTGTTCAGAGGAGAATTGCCTAGAATTTCGGTGCTGGACTGCCTCAGGGCAGGACAAAGACTGATATGTTTGGGATCTCTCCTCTGTGAAAGATAGTGAGCTATAGACTCTGGGTAAGGCTCTTGTAACCAGGACCCGCCTTGTTATTTGCATATTTCAAATAACTTTGGGTTTCACCCTAAGTTTCTAGGGGAATCCAGACGTGGACCCCTTGCTCACTATTCTTAGAGAGGCACAGCTACACCCCACAGCTGAGGTTCAACCAGACCAAAACACGTGTCTGGTGTTGCTGTTGATACTCTTGTTCAGAGGAGAATTGCCTAGCATTTCGGTGCTGGACTGCCCCAGAGCAGGACAACGACTGATATGTTTGGGATTTCTCCTCTATGAAAGTTAGTGAGCTAAAGACTCTGGGTAAGGTTCTTGTAACCAGTACTCATGTCTGGCAGAGAGTCTCGCAGGACCCCCCTTTTTATTTGCATATTTCAAGTAACTTTGGGTTTCACCCTAAGTTACTAGGGAAATCCAGACGTGGACCCCTTGCTCACTATTCTTAGAGAGGCACAGCTACACCTACTGATGAGGTTCAACCAGACCAAAACACGTGTCTGGGGTTCCTGTTCGTACTCTTGTTCAGAGGAGAATTGCCTAGCATTTCGGTGCTGGACTGCCCCAGTCTTTGTCCCCAGGGAAGGACAAAGATTGATATGTTTGGGATATTTCTCCTCTGTGAAAGATAGTGAGCTAAAGACTCTGGGTAAGGCTCTTGTAACCAGGACTCATGTCTGGCAGAGAGTCTCCAAGGACCCCCCTTGTTATTTGCATATTTCAAGTAACTTTGGGTTTCACCCTAAGTTACTAGGGGAATCCAGACGAGGACCCCTTGCTCACTATTCTTAGAGAGGCACAGCTACACCCTACTGATGAGGTTCAACCAGACCAAAACACTTGTCTGGGGTTGCTGTTGGTACTCTTGTTTAGAGGAGAATTGCCTAGCATTTCGGTGCTGGACTGCCCCAGGGCAGGACAAAGACTGATATGTTTAGGATATTTCTCCTCTGTGAAAGATAGTGAGCTAGGGACTTTGGTTAAGGCTCTTGTAACCATGAGTCATGTCTGGCAGAGAGTCTCCAAGGACCCCCCTTTTTATTTGCATATTTCAAGTAACTTTGGGTTTCACCCTAAGTGACTAGGGAAATCCAGACGTGGACCTCTTGCTCACTATTCTTAGAGAGGCACAGCTACACCTACTGATGAGGTTCGTCCAGACCAAAACACGTGTCTGGGGTTCCTGTTCGTACTCTTGTTCAGAGGAGAATTGCCTAGCATTTCGGTGCTGGACTGCCCCAGTCTTTGTCCCCAGGGAAGGACAAAGACTGATATGTTTGGGATATTTCTCCTCTGTGAAAGATAGTGAGCTAAAGACTCTGGGTAAGGCTCTTGTAACCAGGACTCATGTCTGGCAGAGAGTCTCCAAGGACCCCCCTTGTTATTTGCATATTTCAAGTAACTTTGGGTTTCACCCTAAGTTACTAGGGGAATCCAGACGAGGACCCCTTGCTCACTATTCTTAGAGAGGCACAGCTACACCCTACTGATGAGGTTCAACCAGACCAAAACACGTGTCTGGGGTTGCTGTTGGTACTATTGTTCAGAGGAGAATTGCCTAGCATTTCAGTGCTGGACTGCCCCAGGGCAGGACAAAGACTGATATGTTTGGGATTTCTCCTCTGTGAAAGATAGTGAGCTAAAGACTCTGGGTAAGGCTCTTGTAACCAGTACTCATGTCTGGCAGAGAGTCTCCCAAGGCCCCCCTTTTTATTTGCATATTTCAAGTAACTTTGGGTTTCACCCTAAGTTACTAGATGAACCCAGACATGGACCCCTTGTTCACTATTCTTAGAGAGGCACAGCTACACCCTACTGATGAGCTTCAACCAGACCGAAACACGTGTCTGGGGTTGCTGTTCGTACTCTTGCTCAGAGGAGAATTGCCTAGCATTTCGGTGCTGGACTGCTCCAGTCTTTGTCCCCAGGGCAGGACAAAGACTGATATGTTTGGGATATTTCTCCTCTGTGAAAGATAGTGAGCTAAAGACTCTGGGTAAGGCTCTTGTAACCAGGACTCATGTCTGGCAGAGAGTCTCCAAGGACCCCCCTTGTTATTTGCATATTTCAAGTAACTTTAGGTTTCACCCTAAGTTACTAGGCGATCCCAGACGTGGACCCCTTGCTCACTATTCTTAGAGAGGCACAGCTACACCCTACTGATGAGGTTCAACCAGACTGAAACACGTGTCTGGGGTTGCTGTTGGTACTCTTGTTCAGAGGTGAATTGCGTAAAATTTCGGTGCAGGACTGACCCAGGGTAGGACAAAGACTGATATGTTTGGGATATTTCACCTCTTTGAAAGATATTGAGCTAAAGACTCTGGGTAAGGCTCTTGTAACGAGGACTCATGTCTGGCAGAGAGTCTCGTAGGACCCCCCTTTTTATTTGCATATTTCAAGTAACTTTGGGTTTCACCCTAAGTTACTAGGGGTATCCAGACGTGGACCCCTTGCTCACTATTCTTAGGGAGGCACAGCTACACCCTACTGATGAAGTTCAACCAGACCAAAACACGTGTCTAGGGTTGCTGTTCGTAGTCTTGTTCAGAGGAGAATTGCCTAGCATTTCGGTGCTGGACTGCCCCAGTCTTTGTCCCCAGGGCAGGACAAAGACTGATATGTTTGGGATATTTCTCCTCTGTGAAAGATAGTGAGCTATAGACTCTGGGTAAGGCTCTTGTAACCAGGACTCATGTCTGGCAGAGAGTCTCCAAGGACCCGCCTTGTTATTTGCATATTTCAAATAACTTTGGGTTTCACCCTAAGCTACTAGGGGTATCCAGACGTGGACCCCTTGCTCACTATTCTTAGAGAGGCACAGCTACATCCTACTGATGAGGTTCAACCAGACCAAAACACGTGTCTCGGGTTGCTGTTGGTACTCTTGTTCAGAGGAGAATTGCCTAGAATTTCGGTGCTGGACTGCCTCAGGGCAGGACAAAGACTGATATGTTTGGGATCTCTCCTCTGTGAAAGATAGTGAGCTATAGACTCTGGGTAAGGCTCTTGTAACCAGGACCCGCCTTGTTATTTGCATATTTCAAATAACTTTGGGTTTCACCCTAAGTTTCTAGGGGAATCCAGACGTGGACCCCTTGCTCACTATTCTTAGAGAGGCACAGCTACACCCCACTGCTGAGGTTCAACCAGACCAAAACACGTGTCTGGTGTTGCTGTTGGTACTCTTGTTCAGAGGAGAATTGCCTAGCATTTCGGTGCTGGACTGCCCCAGAGCAGGACAACAACTGATATGTTTGGGATTTCTCGTCTATGAAAGATAGTGAGCTAAAGACTCTGGGTAAGGTTCTTGTAACCAGTACTCATGTCTGGCAGAGAGTCTCGCAGGACCCCCCTTTTTATTTGCATATTTCAAGTAACTTTGGGTTTCACCCTAAGTTACTAGGGAAATCCAGACGTGGACCCCTTGCTCACTATTCTTCGAGAGGCACAGCTACACCTACTGATGAGGTTCAACCAGACCAAAACACGTGTCTGGGGTTCCTGTTCTTACTCTTGTTCAGAGGAGAATTGCCTAGCATTTCGGTGCTGGACTGCCCCAGTGTTTGTCCCCAGGGAAGGACAAAGATTGATATTTTTGGGATATTTCTCCTCTGTGAAAGATAGTGAGCTAAAGACTCTGGGTAAGGCTCTTGTAACCAGGACTCATGTCTGGCAGAGAGTCTCCAAGGACCCCCCTTGTTATTTGCATATTTCAAGTAACTTTGGGTTTCACCCTAAGTTACTAGGGGAATCCATACGAGGACCCCTTGCTCACTATTCTTAGAGAGGCACAGCTACACCCTACTGATGAGGTTCAACCAGACCAAAACACTTGTCTGGGGTTGCTGTTGGTACTCTTGTTTAGAGGAGAATTGCCTAGCATTTCGGTGCTGGACTGCCCCAGGGCAGGACAAAGACTGATATGTTTAGGATATTTCTCCTCTGTGAAAGATAGTGAGCTAAGGACTTTGGTTAAGGCTCTTGTAACCATGAGTCATGTCTGGCAGAGAGTCTCCAAGGGCCCCCCTTTTTATTTGCATATTTCAAGTAACTTTGGGTTTCACCCTAAGTTACTAGGGAAATCCAGACGTGGACCTCTTGCTCACTATTCTTAGAGAGGCACAGCTACACCTACTGATGAGGTTCATCCAGACCAAAACACTTGTCTGGGGTTCCTGTTCATACTCTTGTTCAGAGGAGAATTGCCTAGCATTTCGGTGCTGGACTGCCCCAGTCTTTGTCCCCAGGGAAGGACAAAGACTGATATGTTTGGGATATTTCTCCTCTGTGAAAGATAGTGAGCTAAAGACTCTGGGTAAGGCTCTTGTAACCAGGACTCATGTCTGGCAGAGAGTCTCCAAGGACCCCCCTTGTTATTTGCATATTTCAAGTAACTTTGGGTTTCACCCTACGTTACTAGGGGAATCCAGACGAGGACCCCTTGCTCACTATTCTTAGAGAGGCACAGCTACACCCTACTGATGAGGTTCAACCAGACCAAACCACGTGTCTGGGGTTGCTGTTGGTACTATTGTTCAGAGGAGAATTGCCTAGCATTTCGGTGCTGGACTGCCCCAGGGCAGGACAAAGACTGATATGTTTGGGATTTCTCCTCTGTGAAAGATAGTGAGCTAAAGACTCTGGGTAAGGCTCTTGTAACCAGTACTCATGTCTGGCAGAGAGTCTCCCAAGGCCCCCCTTTTTATTTGCATATTTCAAGTAACTTTGGGTTTCACCCTAAGTTACTAGATGAAACCAGACATGGACCCCTTGTTCACTATTCTTAGAGAGGCACAGCTACACCCTACTGATGAGCTTCAACCAGACCGAAACACGTGTCTGGGGTTGCTGTTCGTACTCTTGTTCAGAGGAGAATTGCCTAGCATTTCGGTGCTGGACTGCTCCAGTCTTTGTCCCCAGGGCAGGACAAAGACTGATATGTTTGGGATTTTTCTCCTCTGTGAAAGATAGTGAGCTAAAGACTCTGGGTAAGGCTCTTGTAACCAGGACTCATGTCTGGCAGAGAGTCTCCAAGGACCCCCCTTGTTATTTGCATATTTCAAGTAACTTTAGGTTTCACCCTAAGTTACTAGGCGATCCCAGACGTGGACCCCTTGCTCACTATTCTTAGAGAGGCACAGCTACACCCTACTGATGAGGTTCAACCAGACCGAAACACTTGTCTGGGGTTGCTGTTGGTACTCTTGTTTAGAGGAGAATTGCCTAGCATTTCGGTGCTGGACTGCCCCAGGGCAGGACAAAGACTGATATGTTTAGGATATTTCTCCTCTGTGAAAGATAGTGAGCTAAAGACTTTGGTTAAGGCTCTTGTAACCAGGGGTCATGTCTGGCAGAGAGGCTCCAAGGATCCCCCTTTTTATTTGCATATTTCAAGTAACTTTTGGTTTCACCCTAAGTTACTAGGGAAATCCAGACGTGGACCCCTTGCTCACTATTCTTAGAGAGGCACAGCTACACCTACTGATGAGGTTCAACCAGACCAAAACACGTGTCTGGGGTTCCTGTTCGTACTCTTGTTCAGAGGAGAATTGCCTAGCATTTCGGTGCTGGACTGCCCCAGTCTTTGTCCCCGGGGAAGGACAAAGACTGATATGTTTGGGATATTTCTCCTCTGTGAAAGATAGTGAGCTAAAGACTCTGGGTAAGGCTCTTGTAACCAGGACTCATGTCTGGCAGAGAGTCTCCAAGGACCCCCCTTGTTATTTGCATATTTCAAGTAACTTTGGGTTTCACCCTAAGTTACTAGGGGAATCCAGACGAGGACCCCTTGCACACTATTCTTAGAGAGGCACAGCTACACCTTACTGATGAGGTTCAACCAGACCAAAACACTTGTCTGGGGTTGCTGTTGGTACTCTTGTTTAGAGGAGAATTGCCTAGCATTTCGGTGCTGGACTGCCCCAGGGCAGGACAAAGATTGATATGTTTAGGATATTTCTCCTCTGTGAAAGATAGTGAGCTAAAGACTTTGGTTAAGGCTCTTGTAACCAGGAGTCATGTCTGCCAGAGAGTCTCCAAGGACCCCCCTTTTTATTTGCATATTTCAAGTAACTTTGGTTTTCACCCTAAGTTACTAGGGAAATCCAGACGTGGACCTCTTGCTCACTATTCTTAGAGAGGCACAGCTACACCTACTGATGAGGTTCAACCAGACCAAAACACATGTCTGGGGTTCCTGTTCGTACTCTTGTTCAGAGGAGAATTGCCTAGCATTTCGGTGCTGGACTGCCCCAGTCTTTGTCCCCAGGGAAGGACAAAGACTGATATGTTTGGGATATTTCTCCTCTGTGAAAGATAGTGAGCTAAAGACTCTGGGTAAGGCTCTTGTAACCAGGACTCATGTCTGGCAGAGAGTCTCCAAGGACCCCCCTTGTTATTTGCATTTTTCAAGTAACTTTGGGTTTCACCCTAAGTTACTAGGGGAATCCAGACGAGGACCCCTTGCTCACTATTCTTAGAGAGGCACAGCTACACCCTACTGATGAGGTTCAACCAGACCAAAACACGTGTCTGGGGTTGCTGTTGGTACTATTGTTCAGAGGAGAATTGCCTAGCATTTGGGTGCTGGACTGCCCCAGGGCAGGACAAAGACTGATATGTTTGGGATTTCTCCTCTGTGAAAGATAGTGAGCTAAAGACTCTGGGTAAGGCTCTTGTAACCAGTACTCATGTCTGGCAGAGAGTCTCCCAGGACCCCCCTTTTTATTTGCATATTTCAAGTAACTTTAGGTTTCACCCTAAGTTACTAGGGGAATCCAGACGAGGACCCCTTGCTCACTATTCTTAGAGAGGCACAGCTACACCCTACTGATGAAGTTCAACCAGACCGAAACACGTGTCAGGGGGTGCTGTTCGTACTCTTGTTCAGAGGAGAATTGCGTAGCATTTCAGTGCTGGACTGCCCCAGTCTTTGTCCCCAGGGCAGGACAAAGACTGATATGTTTGGGATATTTCTCCTCTGTGAAAGATAGTGAGGTAAAGACTCTAGTTAAGGCAGTTGTAACCAGGACTCATGTCTGGCAGAGAGTCTCCAAGGACTCCCCTTGTTATTTGCATATTTCAAATAACTTTGGATTTCACCCTAAATTACTAGGCGAACCCAGACGTGGACCCCTTGCTCACTATTCTTAGAGAGGCACAGCTACACCCTACTGATGAGGTTCAACCAGACCAAAACACGTGTCTGGGGTTGCTGTTGGTACTCTTGTTCAGAGGAGAATTGCGTAGCATTTCAGTGCTGGACTGCCCCAGTCTTTGTCCCCAGGGCAGGACAAAGACTGATATGTTTGGGATATTTCTCCTCTGTGAAAGAAAGTGAGTTAAAGACTCTGGGTAAGGCTCCTGTAACCAGGACTCATGTCTGGCAGAGAGTCTCGCAGGACCCCTCTTTTTATTTGCATATTTCAAGTAACTTTGGGTTTCACCCTAAGTTACTAGGGGAATCCAGACGTGGACCCCTTGCTCACTATTCTTAGAGAGGCACAGCTACATCCTACTGATGAGCATCAACCAGACCGAAACACGTGTCTGGGGTTGCTGTTCGTAATCTTGTTCAGAGGAGAATTGCCTAGCATTTCGGTGCTGGACTGCCCCAGTCTTTGTCCCCAGGGCAGGACAAAGACTGATATGTTTGGGATATTTCTCCTCTGTGAAAGATAGTGAGCTAAAGACTCTGGTTAATGCTCTTGTAACCAGGAGTCATGTCTGGCAGAGAGTCTCCAAGGACCCCCCTTTTTATTTGCATATTTCAAGTAACTTTGGGTTTCACCCTAAGTTACTAGGGGAATCCAGACGTGGACCCCTTGCTCACTATTCTTAGAGAGGCACAGCTACACCCTACTGATGAGGTTCAACCAGACCAAAACACGTGTCTGGGGTTGCTGTTGGTACTCTTGTTCAGAGGAGAATTGCCTAGCATTTCGGTGCTGGACTGCCCCAGGGCAGGACAAAGACTGATATGTTTGGGATTTCTCCTCTGTGAAAGATAGTGAGCTAAAGACTCTGGGTAAGGCTCTTGTAACCAGTACTCATGTCTGGAAGAGAGTCTCCCAGGACCCCCTTTTTATTTGCATATTTCAAGTAACTTTGGGTTTCAGCCTAAGTTACTAGGGGACCCCTTGCTCACTAACCAGGAGTCATGTCTGGCAGAGAGTCTCCAAGGACCCCCCTTTTTATTTGCATATTTCAAGTAACTTTGGGTTTCACCCTAAGTTACTAGGCGAACCCAGACGTGGACCCCTTGCTCACTATTCTTATAGAGGCACAGCTACACCCTACTGATGAGGTTCAACCAGACCGAAACACGTGTCAGGGGTTGCTGTTCGTACTCTTGTTCAGAGGAGAATTGCGTAGCATTTCAGTGCTGGACTGCCCCAGTCTTTGTCCCCAGGGCAGGACAAAGACTGATATGTTTGGGATATTTCTCCTCTGTGAAAGATAGTGAGGTAAAGACTCTAGTTAAGGCAGTTGTAACCAGGACTCATGTCTGGCAGAGAGTCTCCAAGGACCCCCCTTGTTATTTGAATATTTCAAATAACTTTGGGTTTCACCCTAAATTACTAGGCGAACCCAGACGTGGACCCCTTGCTCACTATTCTTAGAGAGGCACAGCTACACCCTACTGATGAGGTTCAACCAGACCAAAACACGTGTCTGGGGTTGCTGTTGGTACTCTTGTTCAGAGGAGAATTGCCTAGCATTTCGGTGCTGGACTGCCCCAGGGCAGGACAAAGACTGATATGTTTGGGATATTTCTCCTCTGTGAAAGAAAGTGAGTTAAAGACTCTGGGTAAGGCTCTTGTAACCAGGACTCATGTCTGGCAGAGAGTCTCCAAGGACCCCCCCTTGTTATTTGCATATTTCAAGTAACTTTTGGTTTCACCCTAAGTCACTAGGCGAACCCAGACATGGACCCCTTGCTCACTATTCTTAGAGAGGCACAGCTACACCCTACTGATGAGCTTCAACCAGACCGAAACACGTGTCTGGGGTTCCTGTTCGTACTCTTGTTCAGAGGAGAATTGCCTCGCATTTCGGTGCTGGACTGCCCCAGTCTTTGTCCCCAGGGAAGGACAAAGACTGATATGTTTGGGATATTTCTCCTCTGTGAAAGATAGTGAGCTAAAGACTCTGGGTAAGGCTCCTGTAACCAGGACTCATGTCTGGCAGAGAGTCTCGCAGGACCCCTCTTTTTATTTGCATATTTCAAGTAACTTTGGGTTTCACCCTAAGTTACTAGGGGAATCCAGACGTGGACCCCTTGCTCACTATTCTTAGAGAGGCACAGCTACATCCTACTGATGAGCATCAACCACACCGAAACACGTGTCTGGGGTTGCTGTTCGTAATCTTGTTCAGAGGAGAATTGCCTAGCATTTCGGTGCTGGACTGCCCCAGACTTTGTCCCCAGGGCAGGACAAAGACTGATATGTTTGGGATATTTCTCCTCTGTGAAAGATAGTGAGCTAAAGACTCTGGTTAATGCTCTTGTAACCAGGAGTCATGTCTGGCAGAGAGTCTCCAAGGACCCCCCTTTTTATTTGCATATTTCAAGTAACTTTGGGTTTCACCCTAAGTTACTAGGGGAATCCAGACGTGGACCCCTTGCTCACTATTCTTAGAGAGGCACAGCTACACCCTACTGATGAGGTTCAACCAGACTAAAACACGTGTCTGGGGTTGCTGTTGGTACTCTTGTTCAGAGGAGAATTGCCTAGCATTTCGGTGCTGGACTGCCCCAGGGCAGGACAAAGACTGATATGTTTGGGATTTCTCCTCTGTGAAAGATAGTGAGCTAAAGACTCTGGGTAAGGCTCTTGTAACCAGTACTCATGTCTGGCAGAGAGTCTCCCAGGACCCCCTTTTTATTTGAATATTTCAAGTAACTTTGGGTTTCAGCCTAAGTTACTAGGGGACCCCTTGCTCACTAACCAGGAGTCATGTCTGGCAGAGAGTCTCCAAGGACCCCCCTTTTTATTTGCATATTTCAAGTAACTTTGGGTTTCACCCTAAGTTACTCGACGAACCCAGACGTGGACCCCTTGCTCACTATTCTTATAGAGGCACAGCTACACCCTACTGATGAGGTTCAACCAGACCAAAACACGTGTCTGGGGTTGCTGTTGGTACTATTGTTCAGAGGTGAATTGCGTAGAATTTTTGTGCTTGACTGCCCCATATCAGGACAAAGACTGATATGTTTGGGATATTTCTCCTCTGTGAAAGATAGTGAGCTAAAGACTCTGGGTAAGGCTCTTGTAACCAGGACTCATGTCTGGCAGAGAGTCTCGCAGGAAACCCCTTTTTATTTGCATATTTCAAGTAACTTTGGGTTTCACCCTAAATTACTAGGCGAACCCAGACGTGGACCCCTTGCTGACTATTCGTAGAGAGGCACATCTACACCCTACTGATGAGGTTCAACCAGACCAAAACACGTGTCTGGGGTTGCTGTTTGTACTCTTGTTCAGGGGAGAATTGCCTAGCATTTCGGTGCTGGACTGCCCCAGTCTTTGTCCCCAGGGCAAGACAAAGACTGATATGTTTGGGATATTTCTCCTCTGTGAAAGATAGTGAGCTAAAGACTCTGGGTAAGGCTCTTGTAACCAGGACTCATGTCTGGCAGAGAGTCTCCAAGGACCCCCTTGTCATTTGCATATTTCAAGTAACTTTCGGTTTCACCCTAAGTTACTAGGCAAACTCAGACGTGGACCCCTTGCTCACTATTCTTAGAGAGGCACAGCTACACCCTACTGATGAGGTTCAACCAGACTGAAACACGTGTCCGGGGTTGCTGTTGGTACTCTTGTTCAGAGGTAAATTGCGTAAAATTTCGGTGCAGGACTGACCCAGGGCAGGACAAAGACTGATATGTTTGGGATATTTCTCCTCTTTGAAAGATATTGAGCTAAAGACTCTGGGTAAGGCTCTTGTAACGAGGACTCATGTCTGGCAGAGAGTCTCGCAGGACCCACCCTTTTTATTTGCATATTTCAAATAACTTTGGGTTTCACCCTAAGCTACTAGGGGTATCCAGACGTGGACCCCTTGCTCACTATTCTTAGAGAGGCACAGCTACATCCTACTGATGAGGTTCAACCAGACCAAAACACGTGTCTGGGGATGCTGTTGGTACTCTTGTTCAGAGGAGAATTGCCTAGAATTTCGGTGCTGGACTGCCTCAGGGCAGGACAAAGACTGATATGTTTGGGATCTCTCCTCTGTGAAAGATAGTGAGCTATAGACTCTGGGTAAGGCTCTTGTAACCAGGACTCATGTCTGGCGGCAGAGAGTCTCCAAGGACCCGCCTTGTTATTTGCATATTTCAAATAACTTTGGGTTTCACCCTAAGTTTCTAGGGGAATCCAGACGTGGACCCCTTGCTCACAATTCTTAGAGAGGCACAGCTACACCCCACTGCTGAGGTTCAACCAGACCAAAACACGTGTCTGGTGTTGCTGTTGGTATTCTTGTTCAGAGGAGAATTGCCTAGCATTTCGGTGCTGGACTGCCCCAGAGCAGGACAAAGACTGATATGTTTGGGATTTCTCCTCTATGAAAGATAGTGAGCTAAAGACTCTGGGTAAGGTTCTTGTAACCAGTACTCATGTCTGGCAGAGAGTCTCCCAGGACCCCCCTTTTTATTTGCATATTTCAAGTAACTTTGGGTTTCACCCTAAGTTACTAGGGGTATCCAGACATGGACCCCTTGCTCACTATTCTTAGAGTGGCACAGCTGCACCCTACTCATGAAGTTCAACCAGACCGAAACACGTGTCTGGGTTTGCTGTGCGTACTCTTGTTCAGAGGAGAATTGCCTAGCATTTCGGTGCTGGACTGCCCCAGTCTTTGTCCCCAGGGCAGGACAAAGACTGATATGTTTGGGATATTTCTCCTCTGTGAAAGATAGTGAACTAAAGACTCTGGGTAAGGCTCTTGTAACCAGGACTCATGTCTGGCAGAGAGTCTCCAAGGACCCCCCTTGTTATTTGCATATTTCAAGTAACTTTGGGTTTCACCCTAAGTTACTAGGCGAACCCAGACGTGGACCCCTTGCTCACTATTCTTAGAGAGGCACAGCTACACCGTAATGATGAGGTTCAATCAGACCGAATCACGTGTCTGGGGTTACTGTTGGTACTCTTGTTTAGAGGAGAATTGCCTAGCATTTCGGTGCTGGACTGCCCCAGGGCAGGACACAGACTGATATGTTTAGGATATTTCTCCTCTGTGAAAGATAGTGAGCTAATGACTCTGGTTAAGGCTGTTGTAACCAGGAGTCATGTCTGGCAGAGAGTCTCCAAGGACCCCCCTTTTTATTTGCATATTTCAAGTAACTTTGGGTTTCACCCTAAGTTACTTCGCGAACCCAGACGTGGACCCCTTGCTCACTATTCTTAGAAAGGCACAGCTACACCCTACTGATGAGGTTCAACCAGACCAAAACACGTGTCTGGGGTTGCTGTTGGTACTCTTGTTCAGAGGAGAATTGCCTAGCATTTCGGTGCTGGACTGCCCCAGGGCAGGACAAAGACGGATATGTTTGGGATATTTCTCCTCTGTGAAAGATAGTGAGCTAAAGACTCTGGCTAAGGCTCTTGTAACCAGGACTCATGTCTGGCAGAGAGTCTCCCAGGACCCCCCTTGTATTTGCATTTTTCAAGTAACTGTGGGTTTCACCCTAAGTTACTAGGGGATTCCAAATGTGGACCCCTTGCTCACTATTCTTAGAGAGGCACAGCTACACCCTACTGATGAGGTTCAACCAGACCGAAACACGTGTCTGCGGTTGCTGTTTGTACTCTTTTTCAGAGGAGAATTGCCTAGCATTTCGGTGCTGGACTGCCCCAGTCTTTGTCCCCAGGGCAGGACAAAAACTGATATGTTTGGGATATTTCTCCTCTGTGAAAGATAGTGAGCTAAAGATTCTGGGTAAGGCTGTTGTAACCAGGAGTCATGTCTGGCAGAGAGTCTCCAAGGACCCCCCTTGTATTTGCATATTTCAAGTAACTTTGGGTTTCACCCTAAGTTACTAGGGGATTCCAAATGTGGACCCCTTGCTCACTATTCTTAGAGAGGCAAACCTACACCCTACTGATGAGGTTCAACCAGACCAAAACACGTGTCTGGGGTTGCTGTTGGTACTCTTGTTCAGAGGAGAATTGCCTAGCAATTTGGTGCTAGACTGTTCCAGGGCAGGACAAAGACTGATATGTTTGGGATATTTCTCCTCTGTGAAAGATAGTGAGCTAAAGACTCTGGGTAAGGCTCTTCTAACCAGGACTCGTGTCTGGCAGAGAGTCTCCCAGGACCCCACTTTTTATTTGCATATTTCAAGTAACTTTGGTTTTCACCCTAAGTTACTAGGGGAATTCAGACATGGACCCCTTGCTCACTATTCTTAGAGAGGCACAGCTACACCCTACTGATGAGGTTCAACCAGACCGAAACAAATGTCTGGGGTTGCTGTTTCTACTCTTGTTCAGAGGTAAATTGTGTAGAATTTCGGTGCTGGAATGTCCCAGGGCAGGACAAAGACTGATATGTTTGGGATATTTCTCCTCTGTGAAAGATAGTGAGCTAAAGACTCTGGGTAAGGCTCTTGTAACCAGGACTCATGTCTGGCAGAGAGTCTCGCAGGACCCCCTTTTTATTTGCATATTTCAAGTAACTTTGGGTTTCATCCTAAGTTACTAGGGGTATCCAGACGTGGACCCCTTGCTCACTATTCTTAGAGCAGCACAGCTACACCCTACTGATGAAGTTCAACCAGACCAAAACACGTGTCTGGGGTTGCTGTTCGTTCTCTTGTTCAGAGGAGAATTGCCTAGCATTTCGGTGCTGGACTGCCCCAGTCTTTGTCCCCAGGGCAGGACAAAGACTGATATGTTTGGGATATTTCTCCTTTGTGAAAGATAGTGAGCTAAAGACTCTGGGTAAGGCTCTTGTAACCAGGACTCATGTCTGGCAGAGAGTCTCCAAGGACCCCCCTTGTTATTTGAATTTTTCAAGTAACTTTGGTTTCACCCTAAGTTACTAGGCGAACCCAGATGTGGACCCCTTGCTCACTATTCTTAGAGAGGCACAGCTACACCCTACTGATGAGGTTCAACCAAACCAAAACACGTGTCTGGGGTTGCTGTTGGTACTCTTGTTCAGAGGAGAATTGCCTAGCATTTCGGTGCTGGACTGCCCCAGGGCAGGAAAAAGACTGATATGTTTGGGATATTTCTCCTCTGTGAAAGATAGTGAGCTAAAGACTCTGGTTAAGGCTGTTGTTACCAGGACTCATGTCTGGCAGAGAGTCTCCAAGGACCCCCCTTGTTATTTGCATATTTCAAATAACTTTGGGTTTCACCCTAAATTACTAGGCGAACCCAGACGTGGACCCCTTGCTCACTATTCTTAGAGAGGCACAGCTACACCCTACTGATAAGGTTCAACCAGACCAAAACACATGTCTAGGGATTCTGTTGGTACTCTTGTTCAGAGGAGAATTGCCTAGCATTTTGGTGCTGGACTGCCCCAGGGCAGGACAAAGACTGATATGTTTGGGATATTTCTCTTCTGTGAAAGATAGTGAGCTAAAGACTCTGGGTAAGGCTCTTGCCAGACCTAAACACGTGTCTGGGGTTGCTGTTCGTACTCTTGTTCAGAGGAGAATTGCCTAGCATTTCGGTGCTGGACTGCCCCAGGGCAGGACAAAAACTGATATGTTTGGGATATTTCTCCTCTGTGAAAGATAGTGAGCTAAAGATTCTGGGTAAGGCTCTTGTAACCAGGACTCATGTCTGGCAGAGAGTCTCCAAGGACCCCCCTTGTTATTTGCATATTTCAAGTAGCTTTGGGTTTCACCCTAAGTTACTAGGCGAACCCAGACGTGGACCCCTTGCTCACTATTCTTAGAGAGGCACAGCTATACCCTACTGATGAGGTTCAACCAGACCGAAACACGTGTCTGGGGTTTCTGTTGGTACTCTTGTTCAGAGGAGAATTGCCTAGCATTTCGGTGCTGGACTGCCCCAGGGCAGGAAAAAGACTGATATGTTTGGGATATTTCTCCTCTGTGAAAGATAGTGAGCTAAAGACTCTGGGTACGGCTCTTGTAACCAGGACTCATGTCTGGCACAGAGTCTCCAAGGACCCCCCTTGTTATTTGCATATTTCAAGTAACTTTGGGTTTCACCCAAAGTTACTAGGCGAACCCAGACGTGGTCCCCTTGCTCACTATTCTTAGAGAGGCACAGCTACACCCTACTGATGAGGTTCAACCAGACCAAAACACGTGTCTGGGGTTGCTGTTGGTACTCTTGTTCAGAGGAGAATTGCCTAGCATTTCGGTGCTGGACTGCCCCCAGGGCAGGACAAAGAGTGATATGTTTCGGATATTTCTCCTCTGTGAAAGATAGTGAGCTAAAGACTCTGGGTAAGGCTCTTGTAAGTAGGACTCATGTCTGGCAGAGAGTCTCCAAGGACACCCCCTGTTTATTTGCATATTTCAAGTAACTTTGGGTTTCATCCTAAGTTACTAGGCGAACCCAGACGTGGACCCCTTGCTCACTATTCTTAGAGAGGCACAGCTACAACCTACTGATGAGCTTCAACCAGACCGAAACACGTGTCTGGGGTTCCTTTTCGTACTCTTGTTCAGAGGAGAATTGCCTAGCATTTCGGTGCTGGACTGCCCCAGCCTTTGTTCCCAGTGCAGGACAAAGACTGATATGTTTGGGATATTTCTCCTCTGTGAAAGATAGTGAGCTAAAGACTCTGGGTAAGTCTCTTGTAACTAGGACTCATGTCTGGCCGAGAGTCTCGCAGGACCCCCCTTTTTATTTTCATATTTCAAGTAACTTTGGGTTTCACCCTAAGTTACTAGGGGAATCCAGGCGTGGACCCCTTGCTCACTATTCTTAGACAGGCACAGCTACACCCTACTGATGAGCATCAACCAGACCGAAACAGGTGTCTGGGGTTGCTGTTCGTACTCTTGTTCAGAGGAGAATTGCCTAGCATTTTGGTGCTGGACTGCCCCAGTCTTTGCCCCAGGGCAGGACAAAGACTGATATGTTTGGGATATTTCTCCTCTGTGAAAGATAGTGAGCTAAAGACTCTAGGTAAGACTCTTGTAAGCAGGACACATGTTTGGCAGAGAGTTTCCAAGGACCCCCCTTGTTATTTGCATATTTCAAGTAACTTTGGGTTTCACCCTAAATTATTAGGCGAACCCAGGCATGGACCCCTTGGTCACTATTCTTAGAGAGGCACAGCTACACCCTACTGATGAGGTTCAACCATACCAAAGCACGTGTCTGGTGTTGCTGTTGGTACTCTTGTTCAGAGGAGAATTGCCTAGCATTTCAGTGCTGGACTGCCCCAGGGCAGGACAAAGACTGTTATGTTTGGGATTTCTCCTCTGTGAAAGATAGTGAGCTAAAGACTCTGGTTAAGGCTCTTGTAACCAGGAGTCATGTCTGGCAGAGAGTCTCCAAGGAACCCCCTTTTTATTCGCATATTTCAAGTAACTTTGGGTTTCAACCTAAGTTACTAGGGGAATCCAGACGTGGACCCCTTGCTCACTATTCTTAGAGAGGCACAGCTACACCCTACTGATGAGGTTTAACCAGACCAAAACACGTGTCTGGTGTTGCTGTTGGTACTCTTGTTCAGAGGAGAATCGCCTAGCATTTCGGTGCTGGACTGCCCCAGGGCAGGACAAAGACTGATATGTTTGGTATATTTCTCCTCTGTGAAGGATAGTGAGTTAAAGACTCTGGGTAAGGTTCTTGTAACCAGGACTCATGTCTGGCAGAGAGTCTCGCAAAACCCCCCTTTTAATTTGCATATTTCAAGTAACTTTGGGTTTCACCCTAAGTTACTAGGGGTATCCAGAGGTGGACCCCTTGCTCACTATTCTTAGAGAAGCACAGCTACACCCCACTGATGAAGTTCAACCAGACCGAAACACGTGTCTGGGGTTGCTGTTCGTACTCTTGTTCAGAGGAGAATTACCTAGCATTTCGGTGCTGGACTGCCCCAGTCTTTGTCCCCAGGGCAGGACAAAGACTGATATGTTTGGGATATATCTCCTCTGTGAATTATAGTGATCTAAAGACTCTGGGTAAGGTTCTTGTAACCAGGACTCATGTCTGGCAGAGAGTCTTGCAGGACCCCCCTTTTAATTTGCATATTTCAAGTAACTTTGGGTTTCACCCTAAGTTACTAGGGGTATCCAGAGGTGGACCCCTTGCTCACTATTCTTAGAGAGGCACAGCTACACCCTACCGATGAGGTTCAACCAGACTGAAACACGTGTCTGGGGTTGCTGTTGGTACTCTTGTTCAGAGGTGAATTGCGTAACATTTCGGTGCTGGACTGCCCCAGGGCAGGACAAAGAATGATATGTTTGGGATATTTCTCCTCTTTGAAAGATAGTGAGCTAAAGACTCTGGGTAAGGCTCTTGTAACGAGGACTCATGTCTGGCAGAGAGTCACGCAGGACGCCCCTTTTTATTTGCATATTTCAAGTAACTTTGGGTTTCACCCTAAGTTACCAGGGGTATCCAGACATGGACCCCTTGCTCAGTATTCTTAACGAGGCACAGCTACACCCTACTGATGAAGTTGAACCAGAACGAAACACGTGTCTGGGGTTGCTGTTCGTACTCTTGTTCAGAGGAGAATTGCCTAGCATTTCGGTGCTGGACTGCCCCAGTCTTTGTCCCCAGGGCAGGACAAAGACTGATATGTTTGGGATATTTCTCCTCTGTGAAAGATAGTGAGCTATAGACTCTGGTTAAGGCTCTTGTAACCAGGACTCATGTCTGGCAGAGAGTCTCCAAGGACCCGCCATGTTATTTGCATATTTCAAATATCTTTGGGTTTCACCCTAAATTACTAGGGGTATCCAGACGTGGACCCCTTGCTCACTATTCTTAGAGAGCCACAGCTACACCCTACTGATGAGGTTCAACCAGACCAAAACACGTGTCTGGGGTTGCTGTTGGTACTCTTGTTCAGAGGAGAATTGCCTAGCATTTCGGTGCTGGACTGCCCCAGGGCAGGACAAAGACTGATATGTTTGGGATATCTCCTCTGTGAAAGATAGTGAGCTAAAGACTCTGGTTAAGGCTCTTGTAACCTGGAGTCATGTCTGGCAGAGAGTCTCTAAGGACCCCCCTTTTTATTTGCATATTTCAAGTAACTTTGGGTTTCACCCTAAGTTTCTAGGGAAATCCAGACGTGGACCCCTTGCTCACCATTCTTAGAGAGGCACAGCTACACCCCACTAATGAGGTTCAACCAGAGCAAAACACGTGTCTGGTGTTGCTGTTGGTACTCTTGTTCAGAGGAGAATTGCCTAGCATTTCGGTGCTGGACTGCCCCAGAGCAGGACCAAGACTGATATGTTTGGGATTTCTCCTCTATGAAAGATAGTGAGCTAAAGACTCTGGGTAAGGCTCTTGTAACCAGTTCTCATGTCTTGCAGATAGTCTCCCAGGACCCCACTTTTTATTTGCATATTTCAAGTAACTTTGGGTTTCACCCTAAGTTACTAGTGGTATCCAGACATGGACCCCTTGCTCACTATTCTTAGAGAGGCACAGCTACACCCTACTCATGAAGTTCAACCAGACCGAAACACGTGTCTGGGTTTGCTGTGCGTACTCTTGTTTAGAGGAGAGTTGCCTAGCATTTCGGTGCTGGACTTCCCCAGTCTTTGTCCCCAGGGCAGGACAAAGACTGATATGTTTGGGATATTTCTCCTCTGTGAAAGATAGTGAGCTAAAGACTCTGGGTAAGACTCTTGTAACCAGGACTCATGTCTGGCAGAGAGTCTCCAAGGACCCCCCTTGTTATTTGCATATTTCAAGTAACTTTGGGTTTCACCCTAAGTTACTAGGCGAACCCAGACGTGGACCCCTTGCTCACTATTCTTAGAGAGGCACAGCTACACCCTACTGATGAGGTTCAACCAGACCAAAACACATGTCTAGGGATGCTGTTGGTACTCTTGTTCAGAGGAGAATTGCCTAGCATTTTGGTGCTGGACTGCCCCAGGGCAGGACAAAGACTGATATGTTTGGGATATTTCTCTTCTGTGAAAGATAGTGAGCTAAAGACTCTGGGTAAGGCTCTTGCCAGACCTAAACACGTGTCTGGGGTTGCTGTTCGTACTCTTGTTCAGAGGAGAATTGCCTAGCATTTCGGTGCTGGACTGCCCCAGGGCAGGACAAAAACTGATATGTTTGGGATATTTCTCCTCTGTAAAAGATAGTGAGCTAAAGATTCTGGGTAAGGCTCTTGTAACCAGGACTCATGTCTGGCAGAGAGTCTCCAAGGACCCCCCTTGTTATTTGCATATTTCAAGTAACTTTGGGTTTCACCCTAAGTTACTAGGCGAACCCAGACGTGGACCCCTTGCTCAAAATTCTTAGAGAGGCAGAGCTACACCGTAATGATGAGGTTCAATCAGACCGAATCACGTGTCTGGGGGTGCTGTTGGTACTCTTGTTTAGAGGAGAATTGCCTAGCATTTCGGTGCTGGTCTGCCCCAGGGCAGGACAAAGACTGATATGTTTAGGATATTTC
Source organism: Ambystoma mexicanum (assembly GCF_040938575.1). NCBI lineage: Eukaryota > Metazoa > Chordata > Amphibia > Caudata > Ambystomatidae > Ambystoma > Ambystoma mexicanum. The sequence continues at coordinate 975,793,696 of NC_090922.1, forward strand.
TCCTCTGTGAAAGATTGTGAGCTAAAGACTCTGGGTAAGGCTCTTGTAACCAGGACTCATGTCTGGCAGAGAGTCTCCCAGGACCCCCCTTTTTATTTGCATATTTCAAGTAACTTTGGGTTTCACCCTAAGTTACTAGGGGAATCTAGACGTGGACCCCTTGCTCACTATTCTTAGAAAGGCACAGCTACACCCTACTGATGAGGTTCAACCAGTCCTAAACACGTGTCTGGGGTTGCTGTTGGTACTCTTGTTCAGAGGAGAATTGCCTAGAATTTCGGTGCTGGACTGCCCAAGGGCAAGACAAAAACTGATACGTTTGGGATATTTCTCCTCTGTGAAAGATAGTGAGCTAAAGATTCTGGGTAAGGCTCTTGTAACCAGGACTCATGTCTGGCAGAGAGTCTCCAAGGACCCCCCTTGTTATTTGCATATTTCAAGTAGCTTTGGGTTTCACCCTAAGTTACTAGGCGAACCCAGACGTGGACCCCTTGCTCACTATTCTTAGAGAGGCACAGCTATACCGTAATGATGAGGTTCAATCAGACCGAATCACGTGTCTGGGGTTGCTGTTGGTACTCTTGTTTAGAGAAGAATTGCCTAGCATTTCGGTGCTGGTCTGCCCCAGGGCAGGACAAAGACTGATATGTTTAGGATATTTCTCCTCTGTGAAAGATTGTGAGCTAAAGACTCTGGTTAAGGCTGTTGTAACCAGGAGTCATGTCTGGCAGAGAGTCTCCAAGGACCCCCCTTTTTATTTGCATATTTCAAGTAACTTTGGGTTTCACCCTAAGTTACTAGGGGTATCCAGACGTGGACCCCTTGCTCACTATTCTTAGAGAGGCACAGCTACACCCTACTGATGAAGTTCAACCGGACCGAAACATGTGTCTGGGGTTGCTGTTCGTACTCTTGTTCAGAGGAGAATTGCCTGGCGTTTCGGTGCTGGACTGCCCCAGTCTTTGTCCCCAGGGCAGGACAAAGACTGATATGTTTGGGATATTTCTCCTCTGTGAATGATAGTGAGCTAAAGACTCTGGTTAAGGCTGTTGTAACCAGGACTCATGTCTGGCAGAGAGTCTCCAAGGACCCCCCTTGTTATTTGCATATTTCAAGTAGCTTTGGGTTTCACCCTAAGTTACTAGGCGAACCCAGACGTGGACCCCTTGCTCACTATTCTTAGAGAGGCACAGCTATACCCTACTGATGAGGTTCAACCAAACCAAAACACGTGTCTAGGGTTGCTGTTGGTACTCTTGTTCAGAGGAGAATTGCCTAGTATTCCGGTGCTGGACTGCCCCAGGGCAGGAAAAAGACTGATTTGTTTGGGATATTTCTCCTCTGTGAAAGATAGTGAGCTAAAGACTTTGGGTACGGCTCTTGTAACCAGGACTCATGGCTGGCAGAGAGTCTCCCAGGACCCCCCTTTTTATTTGCATATTTCAAGTAACTTTGGGATTCACCCTAAATTACTAGGGGAATCCAGACGTGGACCCCTTGCTCACTATTCTTAGAGAGGCACAGCTACACCCTACTGATGAGCATCAACCAGACCGAAACACTTGTCTGGGGTTGCTGTTCGTACTCTTGTTCAGAGGAGAATTGCCTAGCATTTCGGTGCTGGACTGCCCCAGTCTTTGTCCCCAGGGCAGGACAAAGACTGATATGTTTGGGATATTTCTCCTCTGTGAAAGATAGTGAGCTAAAGACTCTGGGTAAGACTCTTGTAAACAGGACTCATGTCTGGCAGAGAGTCTCCAAGAACCCCCCTTGTTATTTGCATATTTCAAGTAACTTTGGGTTTCACCCTAAGTTACTAGGCGAACCCAGACGTGGACCCCTTGCTCACTATTCTTAGAGAGGCACAGCTACACCGTAATGATGAGGTTCAATCAGACCGAATCACGTGTGTGGGGATGCTGTTGGTACTCTTGTTTAGAGGAGAATTGCCTAGCATTTCGGTGCTGGACTGCCCCAGGGCAGGACAAAGACTGATATGTTTAGGATATTTCTCCTCTGTGAAAGATTGTGAGCTAAAGACTCTGGTTAAGGCTGTTGTAACCAGGAGTCATGTCTGGCAGAGAGTCTCCAAGGACCCCCCTTTTTATTTGCATATTTCAAGTAACTTTGGGTTTCACCCTAAGTTACTAGGGGTATCCAGACGTGGACCCCTTGCTCACTATTCTTAGAGAGGCACAGCTACACCCTACTGATGAAGTTCAACCAGACCGAAGCATGTGTCTGGGGTTGCTGTTCGTACTCTTGTTCAGAGGAGAATTGCTTAGCATTTCGGTGCTGGACTGCCCCAGTCTTTGTCCCCAGGGCAGGACAAAGACTGATATGTTTGGGATATTTCTCCTCTTTGAAAGATAGTGAGCTAAAGACTCTGGGTAAGGCTCTTGTAACCAGGACTCATGTCTGGCAGAGAGTCTCCAAGGACCCCCCTTGTTATTTGCATATTTCAAATAACTTTGGGTTTCACCCTAAGTTACTAGGCGAACCCAGACGTGGACCCCTTGCTCACTATTCTTAGAGAGGCACAGCTACACCCTACTGATAAGGTTCAACCAGACCAAAACACATGTCTAGGGATGCTGTTGGTACTCTTGTTCAGAGGAGAATTGCCTAGCATTTTGGTGCTGGACTGCCCCAGGGCAGGACAAAGACTGATATGTTTGGGATATTTCTCTTCTGTGAAAGATAGTGAGCTAAAGACTCTGGGTAAGGCTCTTGCCAGACCTAAACACGTGTCTGGGGTTGCTGTTCGTACTCTTGTTCAGAGGAGAATTGCCTAGCATTTCGGTGCTGGACTGCCCCAGGGCAGGACAAAAACTGATATGTTTGGGATATTTCTCCTCTGTGAAAGATAGTGAGCTAAAGATTCTGGGTAAGGCTCTTGTAACCAGGACTCATGTCTGGCAGAGAGTCTCCAAGGACCCCCCTTGTTATTTGCATATTTCAAGTAACTTTGGGTTTCACCCTAAGTTACTAGGCGAACCCAGACGTGGACCCCTTGCTCACTATTCTTAGAGAGGCAGAGCTACACCGTAATGATGAGGTTCAATCAGACCGAATCACGTGTCTGGGGTTGCTGTTGGTACTCTTGTTTAGAGGAGAATTGCCTAGCATTTCGGTGCTGGTCTGCCCCAGGGCAGGACAAAGACTGATATGTTTAGGATATTTCTCCTCTGTGAAAGATTGTGAGCTAAAGACTCTGGGTAAGGCTCTTGTAACCAGGACTCATGACTGGCAGAGAGTCTCCCAGGACCCCCCTTTTTATTTGCATATTTCAAGTAACTTTGGGTTTCACCCTAAGTTACTAGGGGAATCTAGACGTGGACCCCTTGCTCACTATTCTTAGAGAGGCACAGCTACACCCTACTGATGAGGTTCAACCAGACCTAAACACGTGTCTGGGGTTGCTGTTTGTACTCTTGTTCAGAGGAGAATTGCCTAGCATTTCGGTGCTGGACTGCCCCAGGGCAAGACAAAAACTGATACGTTTGGGATATTTCTCCTCTGTGAAAGATAGTGAGCTAAAGATTCTGGGTAAGGCTCTTGTAACCAGGACTCATGTCTGGCAGAGAGTCTCCAAGGACCCCCCTTGTTATTTGCATATTTCAAGTAGCTTTGGGTTTCACCCTAAGTTACTAGGCGAACCCAGACGTGGACCCCTTGCTCACTATTCTTAGAGAGGCACAGCTACACCGTAATGATGAGGTTCGATCAGACCGAATCACGTGTCTGGGGTTGCTGTTGGTACTCTTGTTTAGAGAAGAATTGCCTAGCATTTCGGTGCTGGTCTGCCCCAGGGCAGGACAAAGACTGATATGTTTAGGATATTTCTCCTCTGTGAAAGATTGTGAGCTAAAGACTCTGGTTAAGGCTGTTGTAACCAGGAGTCATGTCTGGCAGAGAGTCTCCAAGGACCCCCCTTTTTATTTGCATATTTCAAGTAACTTTGGGTTTCACCCTAAGTTACTAGGGGTATCCAGACGTGGACCCCTTGCTCACTATTCTTAGAGAGGCACAGCTACACCCTACTGATGAAGTTCAACCGGACCGAAACATGTGTCTGGGGTTGCTGTTCGTACTCTTGTTCAGAGGAGAATTGCCTAGCATTTCGGTGCTGGACTGCCCCAGGGCAAGACAAAAACTGATACGTTTGGGATATTTCTCCTCTGTGAAAGATAGTGAGCTAAAGATTCTGGGTAAGGCTCTTGTAACCAGGACTCATGTCTGGCAGAGAGTCTCCAAGGACCCCCCTTGTTATTTGCATATTTCAAGTAACTTTGGGTTTCACCCTAAGTTACTAGGCGAACCCAGACGTGGACCCCTTGCTCACTATTCTTAGAGAGGCACAGCTACACCGTAATGATGAGGTTAAATCAGACCGAATCACGTGTCTGGGGTTACTGTTGGTACTCTTGTTTAGAGGAGAATTGCCTAGCATTTCGGTGCTGGACTGCCCCAGGGCAGGACACAGACTGATATGTTTAGGATATTTCTCCTCTGTGAAAGATAGTGAGCTAATGACTCTGGTTAAGGCTGTTGTAACCAGGAGTCATGTCTGGCAGAGAGTCTCCAAGGACCCCCCTTTTTATTTGCATATTTCAAGTAACTTTGGGTTTCACCCTAAGTTACTTCGCGAACCCAGACGTGGACCCCTTGCTCACTATTCTTAGAAAGGCACAGCTACACCCTACTGATGAGGTTCAACCAGACCAAAACACGTGTCTGGGGTTGCTGTTGGTACTCTTGTTCAGAGGAGAATTGCCTAGCATTTCGGTGCTGGACTGCCCCAGGGCAGGACAAAGACGGATATGTTTGGGATATTTCTCCTCTGTGAAAGATAGTGAGCTAAAGACTCTGGCTAAGGCTCTTGTAACCAGGACTCATGTCTGGCAGAGAGTCTCCCAGGACCCCCCTTGTATTTGCATTTTTCAAGTAACTGTGGGTTTCACCCTAAGTTACTAGGGGATTCCAAATGTGGACCCCTTGCTCACTATTCTTAGAGAGGCACAGCTACACCCTACTGATGAGGTTCAACCAGACCGAAACACGTGTCTGCGGTTGCTGTTTGTACTCTTTTTCAGAGGAGAATTGCCTAGCATTTCGGTGCTGGACTGCCCCAGTCTTTGTCCCCAGGGCAGGACAAAAACTGATATGTTTGGGATATTTCTCCTCTGTGAAAGATAGTGAGCTAAAGATTCTGGGTAAGGCTGTTGTAACCAGGAGTCATGTCTGGCAGAGAGTCTCCAAGGACCCCCCTTGTATTTGCATATTTCAAGTAACTTTGGGTTTCACCCTAAGTTACTAGGGGATTCCAAATGTGGACCCCTTGCTCACTATTCTTAGAGAGGCAAACCTACACCCTACTGATGAGGTTCAACCAGACCAAAACACGTGTCTGGGGTTGCTGTTGGTACTCTTGTTCAGAGGAGAATTGCCTAGCAATTTGGTGCTAGACTGTTCCAGGGCAGGACAAAGACTGATATGTTTGGGATATTTCTCCTCTGTGAAAGATAGTGAGCTAAAGACTCTGGGTAAGGCTCTTCTAACCAGGACTCGTGTCTGGCAGAGAGTCTCCCAGGACCCCACTTTTTATTTGCATATTTCAAGTAACTTTGGTTTTCACCCTAAGTTACTAGGGGAATTCAGACATGGACCCCTTGCTCACTATTCTTAGAGAGGCACAGCTACACCCTACTGATGAGGTTCAACCAGACCGAAACAAATGTCTGGGGTTGCTGTTTCTACTCTTGTTCAGAGGTAAATTGTGTAGAATTTCGGTGCTGGAATGTCCCAGGGCAGGACAAAGACTGATATGTTTGGGATATTTCTCCTCTGTGAAAGATAGTGAGCTAAAGACTCTGGGTAAGGCTCTTGTAACCAGGACTCATGTCTGGCAGAGAGTCTCGCAGGACCCCCTTTTTATTTGCATATTTCAAGTAACTTTGGGTTTCATCCTAAGTTACTAGGGGTATCCAGACGTGGACCCCTTGCTCACTATTCTTAGAGCAGCACAGCTACACCCTACTGATGAAGTTCAACCAGACCAAAACACGTGTCTGGGGTTGCTGTTCGTTCTCTTGTTCAGAGGAGAATTGCCTAGCATTTCGGTGCTGGACTGCCCCAGTCTTTGTCCCCAGGGCAGGACAAAGACTGATATGTTTGGGATATTTCTCCTTTGTGAAAGATAGTGAGCTAAAGACTCTGGGTAAGGCTCTTGTAACCAGGACTCATGTCTGGCAGAGAGTCTCCAAGGACCCCCCTTGTTATTTGAATTTTTCAAGTAACTTTGGTTTCACCCTAAGTTACTAGGCGAACCCAGATGTGGACCCCTTGCTCACTATTCTTAGAGAGGCACAGCTACACCCTACTGATGAGGTTCAACCAAACCAAAACACGTGTCTGGGGTTGCTGTTGGTACTCTTGTTCAGAGGGGAATTGCCTAGCATTTCGGTGCTGGACTGCCCCAGGGCAGGAAAAAGACTGATATGTTTGGGATATTTCTCCTCTGTGAAAGATAGTGAGCTAAAGACTCTGGTTAAGGCTGTTGTTACCAGGACTCATGTCTGGCAGAGAGTCTCCAAGGACCCCCCTTGTTATTTGCATATTTCAAATAACTTTGGGTTTCACCCTAAATTACTAGGCGAACCCAGACGTGGACCCCTTGCTCACTATTCTTAGAGAGGCACAGCTACACCCTACTGATAAGGTTCAACCAGACCAAAACACATGTCTAGGGATTCTGTTGGTACTCTTGTTCAGAGGAGAATTGCCTAGCATTTTGGTGCTGGACTGCCCCAGGGCAGGACAAAGACTGATATGTTTGGGATATTTCTCTTCTGTGAAAGATAGTGAGCTAAAGACTCTGGGTAAGGCTCTTGCCAGACCTAAACACGTGTCTGGGGTTGCTGTTCGTACTCTTGTTCAGAGGAGAATTGCCTAGCATTTCGGTGCTGGACTGCCCCAGGGCAGGACAAAAACTGATATGTTTGGGATATTTCTCCTCTGTGAAAGATAGTGAGCTAAAGATTCTGGGTAAGGCTCTTGTAACCAGGACTCATGTCTGGCAGAGAGTCTCCAAGGACCCCCCTTTTTATTTGCATATTTCAAGTAGCTTTGGGTTTCACCCTAAGTTACTAGGCGAACCCAGACGTGGACCCCTTGCTCACTATTCTTAGAGAGGCACAGCTATACCCTACTGATGAGGTTCAACCAGACCGAAACACGTGTCTGGGGTTTCTGTTGGTACTCTTGTTCAGAGGAGAATTGCCTAGCATTTCGGTGCTGGACTGCCCCAGGGCAGGAAAAAGACTGATATGTTTGGGATATTTCTCCTCTGTGAAAGATAGTGAGCTAAAGACTCTGGGTACGGCTCTTGTAACCAGGACTCATGTCTGGCACAGAGTCTCCAAGGACCCCCCTTGTTATTTGCATATTTCAAGTAACTTTGGGTTTCACCCTAAGTTACTAGGCGAACCCAGACGTGGTCCCCTTGCTCACTATTCTTAGAGAGGCACAGCTACACCCTACTGATGAGGTTCAACCAGACCAAAACACGTGTCTGGGGTTGCTGTTGGTACTCTTGTTCAGAGGAGAATTGCCTAGCATTTCGGTGCTGGACTGCCCCCAGGGCAGGACAAAGAGTGATATGTTTCGGATATTTCTCCTCTGTGAAAGATAGTGAGCTAAAGACTCTGGGTAAGGCTCTTGTAAGTAGGACTCATGTCTGGCAGAGAGTCTCCAAGGACACCCCCTGTTTATTTGCATATTTCAAGTAACTTTGGGTTTCATCCTAAGTTACTAGGCGAACCCAGACGTGGACCCCTTGCTCACTATTCTTAGAGAGGCACAGCTACAACCTACTGATGAGCTTCAACCAGACCGAAACACGTGTCTGGGGTTCCTTTTCGTACTCTTGTTCAGAGGAGAATTGCCTAGCATTTCGGTGCTGGACTGCCCCAGCCTTTGTTCCCAGTGCAGGACAAAGACTGATATGTTTGGGATATTTCTCCTCTGTGAAAGATAGTGAGCTAAAGACTCTGGGTAAGTCTCTTGTAACTAGGACTCATGTCTGGCCGAGAGTCTCGCAGGACCCCCCTTTTTATTTTCATATTTCAAGTAACTTTGGGTTTCACCCTAAGTTACTAGGGGAATCCAGTCGTGGACCCCTTGCTCACTATTCTTAGACAGGCACAGCTACACCCTACTGATGAGCATCAACCAGACCGAAACAGGTGTCTGGGGTTGCTGTTCGTACTCTTGTTCAGAGGAGAATTGCCTAGCATTTTGGTGCTGGACTGCCCCAGTCTTTGCCCCAGGGCAGGACAAAGACTGATATGTTTGGGATATTTCTCCTCTGTGAAAGATAGTGAGCTAAAGACTCTAGGTAAGACTCTTGTAAGCAGGACACATGTTTGGCAGAGAGTTTCCAAGGACCCCCCTTGTTATTTGCATATTTCAAGTAACTTTGGGTTTCACCCTAAATTATTAGGCGAACCCAGGCATGGACCCCTTGGTCACTATTCTTAGAGAGGCACAGCTACACCCTACTGATGAGGTTCAACCATACCAAAGCACGTGTCTGGTGTTGCTGTTGGTACTCTTGTTCAGAGGAGAATTGCCTAGCATTTCAGTGCTGGACTGCCCCAGGGCAGGACAAAGACTGTTATGTTTGGGATTTCTCCTCTGTGAAAGATAGTGAGCTAAAGACTCTGGTTAAGGCTCTTGTAACCAGGAGTCATGTCTGGCAGAGAGTCTCCAAGGAACCCCCTTTTTATTCGCATATTTCAAGTAACTTTGGGTTTCAACCTAAGTTACTAGGGGAATCCAGACGTGGACCCCTTGCTCACTATTCTTAGAGAGGCACACCTACACCCTACTGATGAGGTTTAACCAGACCAAAACACGTGTCTGGTGTTGCTGTTGGTACTCTTGTTCAGAGGAGAATCGCCTAGCATTTCGGTGCTGGACTGCCCCAGGGCAGGACAAAGACTGATATGTTTGGTATATTTCTCCTCTGTGAAGGATAGTGAGTTAAAGACTCTGGGTAAGGTTCTTGTAACCAGGACTCATGTCTGGCAGAGAGTCTCGCATAACCCCCCTTTTAATTTGCATATTTCAAGTAACTTTGGGTTTCACCCTAAGTTACTAGGGGTATCCAGAGGTGGACCCCTTGCTCACTATTCTTAGAGAAGCACAGCTACACCCCACTGATGAAGTTCAACCAGACCGAAACACGTGTCTGGGGTTGCTGTTCGTACTCTTGTTCAGAGGAGAATTACCTAGCATTTCGGTGCTGGACTGCCCCAGTCTTTGTCCCCAGGGCAGGACAAAGACTGATATGTTTGGGATATTTCTCCTCTGTGAAAGATAGTGAGCTAAAGACTCTAGGTAAGACTCTTGTAAGCAGGACACATGTTTGGCAGAGAGTTTCCAAGGACCCCCCTTGTTATTTGCATATTTCAAGTAACTTTGGGTTTCACCCTAAATTATTAGGCGAACCCAGGCATGGACCCCTTGGTCACTATTCTTAGAGAGGCACAGCTACACCCTACTGATGAGGTTCAACCATACCAAAGCACGTGTCTGGTGTTGCTGTTGGTACTCTTGTTCAGAGGAGAATTGCCTAGCATTTCAGTGCTGGACTGCCCCAGGGCAGGACAAAGACTGTTATGTTTGGGATTTCTCCTCTGTGAAAGATAGTGAGCTAAAGACTCTGGTTAAGGCTCTTGTAACCAGGAGTCATGTCTGGCAGAGAGTCTCCAAGGAACCCCCTTTTTATTCGCATATTTCAAGTAACTTTGGGTTTCAACCTAAGTTACTAGGGGAATCCAGACGTGGACCCCTTGCTCACTATTCTTAGAGAGGCACACCTACACCCTACTGATGAGGTTTAACCAGACCAAAACACGTGTCTGGTGTTGCTGTTGGTACTCTTGTTCAGAGGAGAATCGCCTAGCATTTCGGTGCTGGACTGCCCCAGGGCAGGACAAAGACTGATATGTTTGGTATATTTCTCCTCTGTGAAGGATAGTGAGTTAAAGACTCTGGGTAAGGTTCTTGTAACCAGGACTCATGTCTGGCAGAGAGTCTCGCATAACCCCCCTTTTAATTTGCATATTTCAAGTAACTTTGGGTTTCACCCTAAGTTACTAGGGGTATCCAGAGGTGGACCCCTTGCTCACTATTCTTAGAGAAGCACAGCTACACCCCACTGATGAAGTTCAACCAGACCGAAACACGTGTCTGGGGTTGCTGTTCGTACTCTTGTTCAGAGGAGAATTACCTAGCATTTCGGTGCTGGACTGCCCCAGTCTTTGTCCCCAGGGCAGGACAAAGACTGATATGTTTGGGATATATCTCCTCTGTGAATTATAGTGATCTAAAGACTCTGGGTAAGGTTCTTGTAACCAGGACTCATGTCTGGCAGAGAGTCTTGCAGGACCCCCCTTTTAATTTGCATATTTCAAGTAACTTTGGGTTTCACCCTAAGTTACTAGGGGTATCCAGAGGTGGACCCCTTGCTCACTATTCTTAGAGAGGCTCAGCTACACCCTACTGATGAGGTTCAACCAGACTGAAACACGTGTCTGGGGTTGCTGTTGGTACTCTTGTTCAGAGGTGAATTGCGTAAAATTTCGGTGCTGGACTGCCCCAGGGCAGGACAAAGAATGATATGTTTGGGATATTTCTCCTCTTTGAAAGATAGTGAGCTAAAGACTCTGGGTAAGGCTCTTGTAACGAGGACTCATGTCTGGCAGAGAGTCACGCAGGACGCCCCTTTTTATTTGCATATTTCAAGTAACTTTGGGTTTCACCCTAAGTTACCAGGGGTATCCAGACATGGACCCCTTGCTCAGTATTCTTAACGAGGCACAGCTACACCCTACTGATGAAGTTGAACCAGAACGAAACACGTGTCTGGGGTTGCTGTTCGTACTCTTGTTCAGAGGAGAATTGCCTAGCATTTCGGTGCTGGACTGCCCCAGTCTTTGTCCCCAGGGCAGGACAAAGACTGATATGTTTGGGATATTTCTCCTCTGTGAAAGATAGTGAGCTATAGACTCTGGTTAAGGCTCTTGTAACCAGGACTCATGTCTGGCAGAGAGTCTCCAAGGACCCGCCATGTTATTTGCATATTTCAAATATCTTTGGGTTTCACCCTAAATTACTAGGGGTATCCAGACGTGGACCCCTTGCTCACTATTCTTAGAGAGCCACAGCTACACCCTACTGATGAGGTTCAACCAGACCAAAACACGTGTCTGGGGTTGCTGTTGGTACTCTTGTTCAGAGGAGAATTGCCTAGCATTTCGGTGCTGGACTGCCCCAGGGCAGGACAAAGACTGATATGTTTGGGATATCTCCTCTGTGAAAGATAGTGAGCTAAAGACTCTGGTTAAGGCTCTTGTAACCTGGAGTCATGTCTGGCAGAGAGTCTCTAAGGACCCCCCTTTTTATTTGCATATTTCAAGTAACTTTGGGTTTCACCCTAAGTTTCTAGGGAAATCCAGACGTGGACCCCTTGCTCACCATTCTTAGAGAGGCACAGCTACACCCCACTAATGAGGTTCAACCAGAGCAAAACACGTGTCTGGTGTTGCTGTTGGTACTCTTGTTCAGAGGAGAATTGCCTAGCATTTCGGTGCTGGACTGCCCCAGAGCAGGACCAAGACTGATATGTTTGGGATTTCTCCTCTATGAAAGATAGTGAGCTAAAGACTCTGGGTAAGGCTCTTGTAACCAGTTCTCATGTCTTGCAGATAGTCTCCCAGGACCCCACTTTTTATTTGCATATTTCAAGTAACTTTGGGTTTCACCCTAAGTTACTAGTGGTATCCAGACATGGACCCCTTGCACACTATTCTTAGAGAGGCACAGCTACACCCTACTCATGAAGTTCAACCAGACCGAAACACGTGTCTGGGTTTGCTGTGCGTACTCTTGTTTAGAGGAGAGTTGCCTAGCATTTCGGTGCTGGACTTCCCCAGTCTTTGTCCCCAGGGCAGGACAAAGACTGATATGTTTGGGATATTTCTCCTCTGTGAAAGATAGTGAGCTAAAGACTCTGGGTAAGACTCTTGTAACCAGGACTCATGTCTGGCAGAGAGTCTCCAAGGACCCCCCTTGTTATTTGCATATTTCAAGTAACTTTGGGTTTCACCCTAAGTTACTAGGCGAACCCAGACGTGGACCCCTTGCTCACTATTCTTAGAGAGGCACAGCTACACCCTACTGATGAGGTTCAACCAGACCAAAACACATGTCTAGGGATGCTGTTGGTACTCTTGTTCAGAGGAGAATTGCCTAGCATTTTGGTGCTGGACTGCCCCAGGGCAGGACAAAGACTGATATGTTTGGGATATTTCTCTTCTGTGAAAGATAGTGAGCTAAAGACTCTGGGTAAGGCTCTTGCCAGACCTAAACACGTGTCTGGGGTTGCTGTTCGTACTCTTGTTCAGAGGAGAATTGCCTAGCATTTCGGTGCTGGACTGCCCCAGGGCAGGACAAAAACTGATATGTTTGGGATATTTCTCCTCTGTAAAAGATAGTGAGCTAAAGATTCTGGGTAAGGCTCTTGTAACCAGGACTCATGTCTGGCAGAGAGTCTCCAAGGACCCCCCTTGTTATTTGCATATTTCAAGTAACTTTGGGTTTCACCCTAAGTTACTAGGCGAACCCAGACGTGGACCCCTTGCTCAAAATTCTTAGAGAGGCAGAGCTACACCGTAATGATGAGGTTCAATCAGACTGAATCACGTGTCTGGGGTTGCTGTTGGGACTCTTGTTTAGAGGAGAATTGCCTAGCATTTCGGTGCTGGTCTGCCCCAGGGCAGGACAAAGACTGATATGTTTAGGATATTTCTCCTCTGTGAAAGATTGTGAGCTAAAGACTCTGGGTAAGGCTCTTGTAACCAGGACTCATGTCTGGCAGAGAGTCTCCCAGGACCCCCCTTTTTATTTGCATATTTCAAGTAACTTTGGGTTTCACCCTAAGTTACTAGGGGAATCTAGACGTGGACCCCTTGCTCACTATTCTTAGAAAGGCACAGCTACACCCTACTGATGAGGTTCAACCAGTCCTAAACACGTGTCTGGGGTTGCTGTTGGTACTCTTGTTCAGAGGAGAATTGCCTAGCATTTCGGTGCTGGACTGCCCAAGGGCAAGACAAAAACTGATACGTTTGGGATATTTCTCCTCTGTGAAAGATAGTGAGCTAAAGATTCTGGGTAAGGCTCTTGTAACCAGGACTCATGTCTGGCAGAGAGTCTCCAAGGACCCCCCTTGTTATTTGCATATTTCAAGTAGCTTTGGGTTTCACCCTAAGTTACTAGGCGAACCCAGACGTGGACCCCTTGCTCACTATTCTTAGAGAGGCACAGCTATACCGTAATGATGAGGTTCAATCAGACCGAATCACGTGTCTGGGGTTGCTGTTGGTACTCTTGTTTAGAGAAGAATTGCCTAGCATTTCGGTGCTGGTCTGCCCCAGGGCAGGACAAAGACTGATATGTTTAGGATATTTCTCCTCTGTGAAAGATTGTGAGCTAAAGACTCTGGTTAAGGCTGTTGTAACCAGGAGTCATGTCTGGCAGAGAGTCTCCAAGGACCCCCCTTTTTATTTGCATATTTCAAGTAACTTTGGGTTTCACCCTAAGTTACTAGGGGTATCCAGACGTGGACCCCTTGCTCACTATTCTTAGAGAGGCACAGCTACACCCTACTGATGAAGTTCAACCGGACCGAAACATGTGTCTGGGGTTGCTGTTCGTACTCTTGTTCAGAGGAGAATTGCCTGGCGTTTCGGTGCTGGACTGCCCCAGTCTTTGTCCCCAGGGCAGGACAAAGACTGATATGTTTGGGATATTTCTCCTCTGTGAAAGATAGTGAGCTAAAGACTCTGGTTAAGGCTGTTGTAACCAGGACTCATGTCTGGCAGAGAGTCTCCAAGGACCCCCCTTGTTATTTGCATATTTCAAGTAGCTTTGGGTTTCACCCTAAGTTACTAGGCGAACCCAGACGTGGACCCCTTGCTCACTATTCTTAGAGAGGCACAGCTATACCCTACTGATGAGGTTCAACCAAACCAAAACACGTGTCTAGGGTTGCTGTTGGTACTCTTGTTCAGAGGAGAATTGCCTAGTATTCCGGTGCTGGACTGCCCCAGGGCAGGAAAAAGACTGATTTGTTTGGGATATTTCTCCTCTGTGAAAGATAGTGAGCTAAAGACTTTGGGTACGGCTCTTGTAACCAGGACTCATGGCTGGCAGAGAGTCTCCCAGGACCCCCCTTTTTATTTGCATATTTCAAGTAACTTTGGGATTCACCCTAAATTACTAGGGGAATCCAGACGTGGACCCCTTGCTCACTATTCTTAGAGAGGCACAGCTACACCCTACTGATGAGCATCAACCAGACCGAAACACTTGTCTGGGGTTGCTGTTCGTACTCTTGTTCAGAGGAGAATTGCCTAGCATTTCGGTGCTGGACTGCCCCAGTCTTTGTCCCCAGGGCAGGACAAAGACTGATATGTTTGGGATATTTCTCCTCTGTGAAAGATAGTGAGCTAAAGACTCTGGTAAGACTCTTGTAAACAGGACTCATGTCTGGCAGAGAGTCTCCAAGAACCCCCCTTGTTATTTGCATATTTCAAGTAACTTTGGGTTTCACCCTAAGTTACTAGGCGAACCCAGACGTGGACCCCTTGCTCACTATTCTTAGAGAGGCACAGCTACACCGTAATGATGAGGTTCAATCAGACCGAATCACGTGTGTGGGGATGCTGTTGGTACTCTTGTTTAGAGGAGAATTGCCTAGCATTTCGGTGCTGGACTGCCCCAGGGCAGGACAAAGACTGATATGTTTAGGATATTTCTCCTCTGTGAAAGATTGTGAGCTAAAGACTCTGGTTAAGGCTGTTGTAACCAGGAGTCATGTCTGGCAGAGAGTCTCCAAGGACCCCCCTTTTTATTTGCATATTTCAAGTAACTTTGGGTTTCACCCTAAGTTACTAGGGGTATCCAGACGTGGACCCCTTGCTCACTATTCTTAGAGAGGCACAGCTACACCCTACTGATGAAGTTCAACCAGACCGAAGCATGTGTCTGGGGTTGCTGTTCGTACTCTTGTTCAGAGGAGAATTGCTTAGCATTTCGGTGCTGGACTGCCCCAGTCTTTGTCCCCAGGGCAGGACAAAGACTGATATGTTTGGGATATTTCTCCTCTGTGAAAGATAGTGAGCTAAAGACTCTGGTTAAGGCTGTTGTAACCAGGACTCATGTCTGGCAGAGAGTCTCCAAGGACCCCCCTTGTTATTTGCATATTTCAAATAACTTTGGGTTTCACCCTAAGTTACTAGGCGAACCCAGACGTGGACCCCTTGCTCACTATTCTTAGAGAGGGCACAGCTACACCCTACTGATAAGGTTCAACCAGACCAAAACACATGTCTAGGGATGCTGTTGGTACTCTTGTTCAGAGGAGAATTGCCTAGCATTTTGGTGCTGGACTGCCCCAGGGCAGGACAAAGACTGATATGTTTGGGATATTTCTCTTCTGTGAAAGATAGTGAGCTAAAGACTCTGGGTAAGGCTCTTGCCAGACCTAAACACGTGTCTGGGGTTGCTGTTCGTACTCTTGTTCAGAGGAGAATTGCCTAGCATTTCGGTGCTGGACTGCCCCAGGGCAGGACAAAAACTGATATGTTTGGGATATTTCTCCTCTGTGAAAGATAGTGAGCTAAAGATTCTGGGTAAGGCTCTTGTAACCAGGACTCATGTCTGGCAGAGAGTCTCCAAGGACCCCCCTTGTTATTTGCATATTTCAAGTAACTTTGGGTTTCACCCTAAGTTACTAGGCGAACCCAGACGTGGACCCCTTGCTCACTATTCTTAGAGAGGCAGAGCTACACCGTAATGATGAGGTTCAATCAGACCGAATCACGTGTCTGGGGTTGCTGTTGGTACTCTTGTTTAGAGGAGAATTGCCTTACATTTCGGTGCTGGTCTGCCCCAGGGCAGGACAAAGACTGATATGTTTAGGATATTTCTCCTCTGTGAAAGATTGTGAGCTAAAGACTCTGGGTAAGGCTCTTGTAACCAGGACTCATGACTGGCAGAGAGTCTCCCAGGACCCCCCTTTTTATTTGCATATTTCAAGTAACTTTGGGTTTCACCCTAAGTTACTAGGGGAATCTAGACGTGGACCCCTTGCTCACTATTCTTAGAGAGGCACAGCTACACCCTACTGATGAGGTTCAACCAGACCTAAACACGTGTCTGGGGTTGCTGTTTGTACTCTTGTTCAGAGGAGAATTGCGTAGCATTTCGGTGCTGGACTGCCCCAGGGCAAGACAAAAACTGATACGTTTGGGATATTTCTCCTCTGTGAAAGATAGTGAGCTAAAGATTCTGGGTAAGGCTCTTGTAACCAGGACTCATGTCTGGCAGAGAGTCTCCAAGGACCCCCCTTGTTATTTGCATATTTCAAGTAGCTTTGGGTTTCACCCTAAGTTACTAGGCGAACCCAGACGTGGACCCCTTGCTCACTATTCTTAGAGAGGCACAGCTACACCGTAATGATGAGGTTCGATCAGACCGAATCACGTGTCTGGGGTTGCTGTTGGTACTCTTGTTTAGAGAAGAATTGCCTAGCATTTCGGTGCTGGTCTGCCCCAGGGCAGGACAAAGACTGATATGTTTAGGATATTTCTCCTCTGTGAAAGATTGTGAGCTAAAGACTCTGGTTAAGGCTGTTGTAACCAGGAGTCATGTCTGGCAGAGAGTCTCCAAGGACCCCCCTTTTTATTTGCATATTTCAAGTAACTTTGGGTTTCACCCTAAGTTACTAGGGGTATCCAGACGTGGACCCCTTGCTCACTATTCTTAGAGAGGCACAGCTACACCCTACTGATGAAGTTCAACCGGACCGAAACATGTGTCTGGGGTTGCTGTTCGTACTCTTGTTCAGAGGAGAATTGCCTAGCATTTCGGTGCTGGACTGCCCCAGTCTTTGTCCCCAGGGCAGGACAAAGACTGATATGTTTGGGATATTTCTCCTCTGTGAAAGATAGTGAGCTAAAGACTCTGGTTAAGGCTGTTGTAACCAGGACTCATGTCTGGCAGAGAGTCTCCAAGGACCCCCCTTGTTATTTGCATATTTCAAATAACTTTGGGTTTCACCCTAAATTACTAGGCGAACTCAGACGTGGACCCCTTGCTCACTATTCTTAGAGAGGCACAGCTACACCCTACTGATGAGGTTCAACCAGACCAAAACACGTGTCTGGGGTTGCTGTTGGTACTCTTGTTCAGAGGAGAATTGCCTAGCATTTTGGTGCTGGACTGCCCCAGGGCAGGACAAAGACTGATATGTTTGGGATATTTCTCCTCTGTGAATGATAGTGAGCTAAAGACTCTGGGTAAGGCTCTTGTAACCAGGACTCATGTCTGGCAGAGAGTCTCCCAGGACCCCCCTTTATTTGCATATTTCAAGTAACTTTGGGCTTCACCCTAAGTTACTAGGGGATTCCAAATGTGGACCCCTTGCTCACTATTCTTAGAGAGGCACAGCTACACCCTACTGATGAGGTTCAACCAGACCGAAACACGTGTCTGCGGTTGCTGTTTGTACTCTTGTTCAGAGGAGAATTGCCTAGCATTTCGGTGATGGACTGCCCCAGTCTTTGTCCCCAGGGCAGGACAAAAACTGATATGTTTGGGATATTTCTCCTCTGTGAAAGATAGTGAGCTGAAGATTCTGGGTAAGGCTCTTGTAACCAGGACTCATGTCTGGCAGAGAGTCTCCAAGGACCCCCCTTGTTATTTGCATATTTCAAGTAACTTTGGGTTTCACCCTAAGTTACTAGGCGAACCCAGATGTGGACCCCTTGCTCACTATTCTTAGAGAGGCACAGCTACACCCTACTGATGAGGTTCAACCAGACCAAAACACGTGTCTGGGGTTGCTGTTGGTACTCTTGTTCAGAGGAGAATTGCCTAGCAATTTGGTGCTGGACTGCCCCAGGGCAGGACAAAGACTGATATGTTTGGGATATTTCTCTTCTGTGAAAGATAGTGAGCAAAAGACTCTGGGTAAGGCTCTTGCCAGACCTAAACACGTGTCTGGGGTTGCTGTTCGTACTCTTGTTCAGAGGAGAATTGCCTAGCATTTCGGTGCTGGACTGCCCCAGGGCAGGACAAAAACTGATATGTTTGGGATATTTCTCCTCTGTGAAAGATAGTGAGCTAAAGATTCTGGGTAAGGCTCTTGTAACCAGGACTCATGTCTGGCAGAGAGTCTCCAAGGACCCCCCTTGTTATTTGCATATTTCAAGTAACTTTGGGTTTCACCCTAAGTTACTAGGCGAACCCAGACGTGGACCCCTTGCTCACTATTCTTAGAGAGGCAGAGCTACACCGTAATGATGAGGTTCAATCAGACCGAATCACGTGTCTGGGGTTGCTGTTGGTACTCTTGTTTAGAGGAGAATTGCCTAGCATTTTGGTGCTGGTCTGCCCCAGGGCAGGACAAAGACTGATATGTTTAGGATATTTCTCCTCTGTGAAAGATTGTGAGCTAAAGACTCTGGGTAAGGCTCTTGTAACCAGGACTCATGTCTGGCAGAGAGTCTCCCAGGACCCCCCTTTTTATTTGCATATTTCAAGTAACTTTGGGTTTCACCCTAAGTTACTAGGGGAATCTAGACGTGGACCCCTTGCTCACTATTCTTAGAGAGGCACAGCTACACCCTACTGATGAGGTTCAACCAGACCTAAACACGTGTCTGGGGTTGCTGTTGGTACTCTTGTTCAGAGGAGAATTGCCTAGCATTTCGGTGCTGGACTGCCCCAGGGCAAGACAAAAACTGATACGTTTGGGATATTTCTCCTCTGTGAAAGATAGTGA
Organism: Ambystoma mexicanum; assembly: GCF_040938575.1. Classification (NCBI taxonomy): domain Eukaryota; kingdom Metazoa; phylum Chordata; class Amphibia; order Caudata; family Ambystomatidae; genus Ambystoma; species Ambystoma mexicanum. The sequence goes on from NC_090922.1 coordinate 975,812,615, forward strand.
GCTAAAGATTCTGGGTAAGGCTCTTGTAACCAGGACTCATGTCTGGCAGAGAGTCTCCAAGGACCCCCCTTGTTATTTGCATATTTCAAGTAGCTTTGGGTTTCACCCTAAGTTACTAGGCGAACCCAGACGTGGACCCCTTGCTCACTATTCTTAGAGAGGCACAGCTACACCGTAATGATGAGGTTCGATCAGACCGAATCACGTGTCTGGGGTTGCTGTTGGTACTCTTGTTCAGAGGAGAATTGCCTAGCATTTCGGTGCTGGTCTGCCCCAGGGCAGGACAAAGACTGATATGTTTAGGATATTTCTCCTCTGTGAAAGATTGTGAGCTAAAGACTCTGGTTAAGGCTGTTGTAACCAGGAGTCATGTCTGGCAGAGAGTCTCCAAGGACCCCCCTTTTTATTTGCATATTTCAAGTAACTTTGGGTTTTACCCTAAGTTACTAGGGGTATCCAGACGTGGACCCCTTGCTCACTATTCTTAGAGAGGCACAGCTACACCCTACTGATGAAGTTCAACCGGACCGAAACATGTGTCTGGGGTTGCTGTTCGTACTCTTGTTCAGAGGAGAATTGCCTAGCATTTCAGTGCTGGACTGCCCCAGTCTTTGTCCCCAGGGCAGGACAAAGACTGATATGTTTGGGATATTTCTCCTCTGTGAAAGATAGTGAGCTAAAGACTCTGGTTAAGGCTGTTGTAACCAGGACTCATGTCTGGCAGAGAGTCTCCAAGGACCCCCCTTGTTATTTGCATATTTCAAGTAGCTTTGGGTTTCACCCTAAATTACTAGGCGAACCCAGACGTGGACCCCTTGCTCACTATTCTTAGAGAGGCACAGCTACACCGTAATGATGAGGTTCGATCAGACTGAATCACGTGTCTGGGGTTGCTGTTGGTACTCTTGTTTAGAGAAGAATTGCCTAGCATTTCGGTGCTGGTCTGCCCCAGGGCAGGACAAAGACTTATATGTTTAGGATATTTCTCCTCTGTGAAAGATTGTGAGCTAAAGACTCTGGTTAAGGATGTTGTAACCAGGAGTCATGTCTGGCAGAGAGTCTCCAAGGACCCCCCTTGTTATTTGCATATTTCAAATAACTTTGGGTTTCACCCTAAATTACTAGGCGAACCCAGACGTGGACCCCTTGCTCACTATTCTTAGAGAGGCACAGCTACACCCTACTGATAAGGTTCAACCAGACCAAAACACATGTCTAGGGATGCTGTTGGTACTCTTGTTCAGAGGAGAATTGCCTAGCATTTCGGTGATGGACTGCCCCAGTCTTTGTCCCCAGGGCAGGACAAAAACTGATATGTTTGGGATATTTCTCCTCTGTGAAAGATAGTGAGCTGAAGATTCTGGGTAAGGCTCTTGTAACCAGGACTCATGTCTGGCAGAGAGTCTCCAAGGACCCCCCTTGTTATTTGCATATTTCAAGTAACTTTGGGTTTCACCCTAAGTTACTAGGCGAACCCAGATGTGGACCCCTTGCTCACTATTCTTAGAGAGGCACAGCTACACCCTACTGATGAGGTTCAACCAGACCAAAACACGTGTCTGGGGTTGCTGTTGGTACTCTTGTTCAGAGGAGAATTGCCTAGCAATTTGGTGCTGGACTGCCCCAGGGCAGGACAAAGACTGATATGTTTGGGATATTTCTCTTCTGTGAAAGATAGTGAGCAAAAGACTCTGGGTAAGGCTCTTGCCAGACCTAAACACGTGTCTGGGGTTGCTGTTCGTACTCTTGTTCAGAGGAGAATTGCCTAGCATTTCGGTGCTGGACTGCCCCAGGGCAGGACAAAAACTGATATGTTTGGGATATTTCTCCTCTGTGAAAGATAGTGAGCTAAAGATTCTGGGTAAGGCTCTTGTAACCAGGACTCATGTCTGGCAGAGAGTCTCCAAGGACCCCCCTTGTTATTTGCATATTTCAAGTAACTTTGGGTTTCACCCTAAGTTACTAGGCGAACCCAGACGTGGACCCCTTGCTCACTATTCTTAGAGAGGCAGAGCTACACCGTAATGATGAGGTTCAATCAGACCGAATCACGTGTCTGGGGTTGCTGTTGGTACTCTTGTTTAGAGGAGAATTGCCTAGCATTTTGGTGCTGGTCTGCCCCAGGGCAGGACAAAGACTGATATGTTTAGGATATTTCTCCTCTGTGAAAGATTGTGAGCTAAAGACTCTGGGTAAGGCTCTTGTAACCAGGACTCATGTCTGGCAGAGAGTCTCCCAGGACCCCCCTTTTTATTTGCATATTTCAAGTAACTTTGGGTTTCACCCTAAGTTACTAGGGGAATCTAGACGTGGACCCCTTGCTCACTATTCTTAGAGAGGCACAGCTACACCCTACTGATGAGGTTCAACCAGACCTAAACACGTGTCTGGGGTTGCTGTTGGTACTCTTGTTCAGAGGAGAATTGCCTAGCATTTCGGTGCTGGACTGCCCCAGGGCAAGACAAAAACTGATACGTTTGGGATATTTCTCCTCTGTGAAAGATAGTGAGCTAAAGATTCTGGGTAAGGCTCTTGTAACCAGGACTCATGTCTGGCAGAGAGTCTCCAAGGACCCCCCTTGTTATTTGCATATTTCAAGTAGCTTTGGGTTTCACCCTAAGTTACTAGGCGAACCCAGACGTGGACCCCTTGCTCACTATTCTTAGAGAGGCACAGCTACACCGTAATGATGAGGTTCGATCAGACCGAATCACGTGTCTGGGGTTGCTGTTGGTACTCTTGTTCAGAGGAGAATTGCCTAGCATTTCGGTGCTGGTCTGCCCCAGGGCAGGACAAAGACTGATATGTTTAGGATATTTCTCCTCTGTGAAAGATTGTGAGCTAAAGACTCTGGTTAAGGCTGTTGTAACCAGGAGTCATGTCTGGCAGAGAGTCTCCAAGGACCCCCCTTTTTATTTGCATATTTCAAGTAACTTTGGGTTTTACCCTAAGTTACTAGGGGTATCCAGACGTGGACCCCTTGCTCACTATTCTTAGAGAGGCACAGCTACACCCTACTGATGAAGTTCAACCGGACCGAAACATGTGTCTGGGGTTGCTGTTCGTACTCTTGTTCAGAGGAGAATTGCCTAGCATTTCAGTGCTGGACTGCCCCAGTCTTTGTCCCCAGGGCAGGACAAAGACTGATATGTTTGGGATATTTCTCCTCTGTGAAAGATAGTGAGCTAAAGACTCTGGTTAAGGCTGTTGTAACCAGGACTCATGTCTGGCAGAGAGTCTCCAAGGACCCCCCTTGTTATTTGCATATTTCAAGTAGCTTTGGGTTTCACCCTAAATTACTAGGCGAACCCAGACGTGGACCCCTTGCTCACTATTCTTAGAGAGGCACAGCTACACCGTAATGATGAGGTTCGATCAGACTGAATCACGTGTCTGGGGTTGCTGTTGGTACTCTTGTTTAGAGAAGAATTGCCTAGCATTTCGGTGCTGGTCTGCCCCAGGGCAGGACAAAGACTTATATGTTTAGGATATTTCTCCTCTGTGAAAGATTGTGAGCTAAAGACTCTGGTTAAGGATGTTGTAACCAGGAGTCATGTCTGGCAGAGAGTCTCCAAGGACCCCCCTTGTTATTTGCATATTTCAAATAACTTTGGGTTTCACCCTAAATTACTAGGCGAACCCAGACGTGGACCCCTTGCTCACTATTCTTAGAGAGGCACAGCTACACCCTACTGATAAGGTTCAACCAGACCAAAACACATGTCTAGGGATGCTGTTGGTACTCTTGTTCAGAGGAGAATTGCCTAGCATTTTGGTGCTGGACTGCCCCAGGGCAGGACAAAGACTGATATGTTTGGGATATTTCTCTTCTGTGAAAGATAGTGAGCTAAAGACTCTGGGTAAGGCTCTTGCCAGACCTAAACACGTGTCTGGGGTTGCTGTTCGTACTCTTGTTCAGAGGAGAATTGCCTAGCATTTCGGGGCTCTTGCTCCAGGGCAGGACAAAAACTGATATGTTTGGGATATTTCTCCTCTGTGAAAGATAGTGAGCTAAAGATTCTGGGTAAGGCTCTTGTAACCAGGACTCATGTCTGGCAGAGAGTCTCCAAGGACCCCCCTTGTTATTTGCATATTTCAAGTAGCTTTGGGTTTCACCCTAAGTTACTAGGCGAACCCAGACGTGGACCCCTTGCTCACTATTCTTAGAGAGGCACAGCTATACCGTAATGATGAGGTTCAATCAGACCGAATCACGTGTCTGGGGTTGCTGTTGGTACTCTTGTTTAGAGAAGAATTGCCTAGCATTTCGGTGCTGGTCTGCCCCAGGGCAGGACAAAGACTGATATGTTTAGGATATTTCTCCTCTGTGAAAGATTGTGAGCTAAAGACTCTGGTTAAGGCTGTTGTAACCAGGAGTCATGTCTGGCAGAGAGTCTCCAAGGACCCCCCTTTTTATTTGCATATTTCAAGTAACTTTGGGTTTCACCCTAAGTTACTAGGGGTATCCAGACGTGGACCCCTTGCTCACTATTCTTAGAGAGGCACAGCTACACCCTACTGATGAAGTTCAACCGGACCGAAACATGTGTCTGGGGTTGCTGTTCGTACTCTTGTTCAGAGGAGAATTGCCTGGCGTTTCGGTGCTGGACTGCCCCAGTCTTTGTCCCCAGGGCAGGACAAAGACTGATATGTTTGGGATATTTCTCCTCTGTGAAAGATAGTGAGCTAAAGACTCTGGTTAAGGCTGTTGTAACCAGGACTCATGTCTGGCAGAGAGTCTCCAAGGACCCCCCTTGTTATTTGCATATTTCAAGTAGCTTTGGGTTTCACCCTAAGTTACTAGGCGAACCCAGACGTGGACCCCTTGCTCACTATTCTTAGAGAGGCACAGCTATACCCTACTGATGAGGTTCAACCAAACCAAAACACGTGTCTAGGGTTGCTGTTGGTACTCTTGTTCAGAGGAGAATTGCCTAGTATTTCGGTGCTGGACTGCCCCAGGGCAGGAAAAAGACTGATTTGTTTGGGATATTTCTCCTCTGTGAAAGTTAGTGAGCTAAAGACTCTGGGTACGGCTCTTGTAACCAGGACTCATGGCTGGCAGAGAGTCTCCCAGGACCCCCCTTTTTATTTGCATATTTCAAGTAACTTTGGGATTCACCCTAAATTACTAGGGGAATCCAGACGTGGACCCCTTGCTCACTATTCTTAGAGAGGCACAGCTACACCCTACTGATGAGCATCAACCAGACCGAAACACTTGTCTGGGGTTGCTGTTCGTACTCTTGTTCAGAGGAGAATTGCCTAGCATTTCGGTGCTGGACTGCCCCAGTCTTTGTCCCCAGGGCAGGACAAAGACTGATATGTTTGGGATATTTCTCCTCTGTGAAAGATAGTGAGCTAAAGACTCTGGGTAAGACTCTTGTAAACAGGACTCATGTCTGGCAGAGAGTCTCCAAGAACCCCCCTTGTTATTTGCATATTTCAAGTAACTTTGGGTTTCACCCTAAGTTACTAGGCGAACCCAGACGTGGACCCCTTGCTCACTATTCTTAGAGAGGCACAGCTACACCGTAATGATGAGGTTCAATCAGACCGAATCACGTGTGTGGGGATGCTGTTGGTACTCTTGTTTAGAGGAGAATTGCCTAGCATTTCGGTGCTGGACTGCCCCAGGGCAGGACAAAGACTGATATGTTTAGGATATTTCTCCTCTGTGAAAGATTGTGAGCTAAAGACTCTGGTTAAGGCTGTTGTAACCAGGAGTCATGTCTGGCAGAGAGTCTCCAAGGACCCCCCTTTTTATTTGCATATTTCAAGTAACTTTGGGTTTCACCCTAAGTTACTAGGGGTATCCAGACGTGGACCCCTTGCTCACTATTCTTAGAGAGGCACAGCTACACCCTACTGATGAAGTTCAACCAGACCGAAGCATGTGTCTGGGGTTGCTGTTCGTACTCTTGTTCAGAGGAGAATTGCTTAGCATTTCGGTGCTGGACTGCCCCAGTCTTTGTCCCCAGGGCAGGACAAAGACTGATATGTTTGGGATATTTCTCCTCTGTGAAAGATAGTGATCTAAAGACTCTGGTTAAGGCTGTTGTAACCAGGACTCATGTCTGGCAGAGAGTCTCCAAGGACCCCCCTTGTTATTTGCATATTTCAAATAACTTTGGGTTTCACCCTAAGTTACTAGGCGAACCCAGACGTGGACCCCTTGCTCACTATTCTTAGAGAGGCACAGCTACACCCTACTGATAAGGTTCAACCAGACCAAAACACATGTCTAGGGATGCTGTTGGTACTCTTGTTCAGAGGAGAATTGCCTAGCATTTTGGTGCTGGACTGCCCCAGGGCAGGACAAAGACTGATATGTTTGGGATATTTCTCTTCTGTGAAAGATAGTGAGCTAAAGACTCTGGGTAAGGCTCTTGCCAGACCTAAACACGTGTCTGGGGTTGCTGTTCGTACTCTTGTTCAGAGGAGAATTGCCTAGCATTTCGGTGCTGGACTGCCCCAGGGCAGGACAAAAACTGATATGTTTGGGATATTTCTCCTCTGTGAAAGATAGTGAGCTAAAGATTCTGGGTAAGGCTCTTGTAACCAGGACTCATGACTGGCAGAGAGTCTCCCAGGACCCCCCTTTTTATTTGCATATTTCAAGTAACTTTGGGTTTCACCCTAAGTTACTAGGGGAATCTAGACGTGGACCCCTTGCTCACTATTCTTAGAGAGGCACAGCTACACCCTACTGATGAGGTTCAACCAGACCTAAACACGTGTCTGGGGTTGCTGTTGGTACTCTTGTTCAGAGGAGAATTGCCTAGCATTTCGGTGCTGGACTGCCCCAGGGCAAGACAAAAACTGATACGTTTGGGATATTTCTCCTCTGTGAAAGATAGTGAGCTAAAGATTCTGGGTAAGGCTCTTGTAACCAGGACTCATGTCTGGCAGAGAGTCTCCAAGGACCCCCCTTGTTATTTGCATATTTCAAGTAGCTTTGGGTTTCACCCTAAGTTACTAGGCGAACCCAGACGTGGACCCCTTGCTCACTATTCTTAGAGAGGCACAGCTACACCGTAATGATGAGGTTCGATCAGACCGAATCACGTGTCTGGGGTTGCTGTTGGTACTCTTGTTTAGAGAAGAATTGCCTAGCATTTCGGTGCTGGTCTGCCCCAGGGCAGGACAAAGACTGATATGTTTAGGATATTTCTCCTCTGTGAAAGATTGTGAGCTAAAGACTCTGGTTAAGGCTGTTGTAACCAGGAGTCATGTCTGGCAGAGAGTCTCCAAGGACCCCCCTTTTTATTTGCATATTTCAAGTAACTTTGGGTTTCACCCTAAGTTACTAGGGGTATCCAGACGTGGACCCCTTGCTCACTATTCTTAGAGAGGCACAGCTACACCCTACTGATGAAGTTCAACCGGACCGAAACATGTGTCTGGGGTTGCTGTTCGTACTCTTGTTCAGAGGAGAATTGCCTAGCATTTCGGTGCTGGACTGCCCCAGTCTTTGTCCCCAGGGCAGGACAAAGACTGATATGTTTGGGATATTTCTCCTATGTGAAAGATAGTGAGCTAAAGACTCTGGTTAAGGCTGTTGTAACCAGGACTCATGTCTGGCAGAGAGTCTCCAAGGACCCCCCTTGTTATTTGCATATTTCAAATAACTTTGGGTTTCACCCTAAATTACTAGGCGAACCCAGACGTGGACCCCTTGCTCACTATTCTTAGAGAGGCACAGCTACACCCTACTGATGAGGTTCAACCAGACCAAAACACGTGTCTGGGGTTGCTGTTGGTACTCTTGTTCAGAGGAGAATTGCCTAGCATTTTGGTGCTGGACTGCCCCAGGGCAGGACAAAGACTGATATGTTTGGGATATTTCTCCTCTGTGAATGATAGTGAGCTAAAGACTCTGGGTAAGGCTCTTGTAACCAGGACTCATGTCTGGCAGAGAGTCTCCCAGGACCCCCCTTTATTTGCATATTTCAAGTAACTTTGGGCTTCACCCTAAGTTACTAGGGGATTCCAAATGTGGACCCCTTGCTCACTATTCTTAGAGAGGCACAGCTACACCCTACTGATGAGGTTCAACCAGACCGAAACACGTGTCTGCGGTTGCTGTTTGTACTCTTGTTCAGAGGAGAATTGCCTAGCATTTCGGTGATGGACTGCCCCAGTCTTTGTCCCCAGGGCAGGACAAAAACTGATATGTTTGGGATATTTCTCCTCTGTGAAAGATAGTGAGCTGAAGATTCTGGGTAAGGCTCTTGTAACCAGGACTCATGTCTGGCAGAGAGTCTCCAAGGACCCCCCTTGTTATTTGCATATTTCAAGTAACTTTGGGTTTCACCCTAAGTTACTAGGCGAACCCAGACGTGGACCCCTTGCTCACTATTCTTAGAGAGGCACAGCTACACCCTACTGATGAGGTTCAACCAGACCAAAACACGTGTCTGGGGTTGCTGTTGGTACTCTTGTTCAGAGGAGAATTGCCTAGCAATTTGGTGCTGGACTGCCCCAGGGCAGGACAAAGACTGATATGTTTGGGATATTTCTCTTCTGTGAAAGATAGTGAGCTAAAGACTCTGGGTAAGGCTCTTGCCAGACCTAAACACGTGTCTGGGGTTGCTGTTCGTACTCTTGTTCAGAGGAGAATTGCCTAGCATTTCGGTGCTGGACTGCCCCAGGGCAGGACAAAAACTGATATGTTTGGGATATTTCTCCTCTGTGAAAGATAGTGAGCTAAAGATTCTGGGTAAGGCTCTTGTAACCAGGACTCATGTCTGGCAGAGAGTCTCCAAGGACCCCCCTTGTTATTTGCATATTTCAAGTAACTTTGGGTTTCACCCTAAGTTACTAGGCGAACCCAGACGTGGACCCCTTGCTCACTATTCTTAGAGAGGCAGAGCTACACCGTAATGATGAGGTTCAATCAGACCGAATCACGTGTCTGGGGTTGCTGTTGGTACTCTTGTTTAGAGGAGAATTGCCTAGCATTTTGGTGCTGGTCTGCCCCAGGGCAGGACAAAGACTGATATGTTTAGGATATTTCTCCTCTGTGAAAGATTGTGAGCTAAAGACTCTGGGTAAGGCTCTTGTAACCAGGACTCATGTCTGGCAGAGAGTCTCCCAGGACCCCCCTTTTTATTTGCATATTTCAAGTAACTTTGGGTTTCACCCTAAGTTACTAGGGGAATCTAGACGTGGACCCCTTGCTCACTATTCTTAGAGAGGCACAGCTACACCCTACTGATGAGGTTCAACCAGACCTAAACACGTGTCTGGGGTTGCTGTTGGTACTCTTGTTCAGAGGAGAATTGCCTAGCATTTCGGTGCTGGACTGCCCCAGGGCAAGACAAAAACTGATACGTTTGGGATATTTCTCCTCTGTGAAAGATAGTGAGCTAAAGATTCTGGGTAAGGCTCTTGTAACCAGGACTCATGTCTGGCAGACAGTCTCCAAGGACCCCCCTTGTTATTTGCATATTTCAAGTAGCTTTGGGTTTCACCCTAAGTTACTAGGCGAACCCAGACGTGGACCCCTTGCTCACTATTCTTAGAGAGGCACAGCTACACCGTAATGATGAGGTTCGATCAGACCGAATCACGTGTCTGGGGTTGCTGTTGGTACTCTTGTTCAGAGGAGAATTGCCTAGCATTTCGGTGCTGGTCTGCCCCAGGGCAGGACAAAGACTGATATGTTTAGGATATTTCTCCTCTGTGAAAGATTGTGAGCTAAAGACTCTGGTTAAGGCTGTTGTAACCAGGAGTCATGTCTGGCAGAGAGTCTCCAAGGACCCCCCTTTTTATTTGCATATTTCAAGTAACTTTGGGTTTTACCCTAAGTTACTAGGGGTATCCAGACGTGGACCCCTTGCTCACTATTCTTAGAGAGGCACAGCTACACCCTACTGATGAAGTTCAACCGGACCGAAACATGTGTCTGGGCTTGCTGTTCGTACTCTTGTTCAGAGGAGAATTGCCTAGCATTTCAGTGCTGGACTGCCCCAGTCTTTGTCCCCAGGGCAGGACAAAGACTGATATGTTTGGGATATTTCTCCTCTGTGAAAGATAGTGAGCTAAAGACTCTGGTTAGGGCTGTTGTAACCAGGACTCATGTCTGGCAGAGAGTCTCCAAGGACCCCCCTTGTTATTTGCATATTTCAAGTAGCTTTGGGTTTCACCCTAAATTACTAGGCGAACCCAGACGTGGACCCCTTGCTCACTATTCTTAGAGAGGCACAGCTACACCGTAATGATGAGGTTCGATCAGACTGAATCACGTGTCTGGGGTTGCTGTTGGTACTCTTGTTTAGAGAAGAATTGCCTAGCATTTCGGTGCTGGTCTGCCCCAGGGCAGGACAAAGACTTATATGTTTAGGATATTTCTCCTCTGTGAAAGATTGTGAGCTAAAGACTCTGGTTAAGGATGTTGTAACCAGGAGTCATGTCTGGCAGAGAGTCTCCAAGGACCCCCCTTGTTATTTGCATATTTCAAATAACTTTGGGTTTCACCCTAAATTACTAGGCGAACCCAGACGTGGACCCCTTGCTCACTATTCTTAGAGAGGCACAGCTACACCCTACTGATAAGGTTCAACCAGACCAAAACACATGTCTAGGGATGCTGTTGGTACTCTTGTTCAGAGGAGAATTGCCTAGCATTTTGGTGCTGGACTGCCCCAGGGCAGGACAAAGACTGATATGTTTGGGATATTTCTCTTCTGTGAAAGATAGTGAGCTAAAGACTCTGGGTAAGGCTCTTGCCAGACCTAAACACGTGTCTGGGGTTGCTGTTCGTACTCTTGTTCAGAGGAGAATTGCCTAGCATTTCGGGGCTCTTGCTCCAGGGCAGGACAAAAACTGATATGTTTGGGATATTTCTCCTCTGTGAAAGATAGTGAGCTAAAGATTCTGGGTAAGGCTCTTGTAACCAGGACTCATGTCTGGCAGAGAGTCTCCAAGGACCCCCCTTGTTATTTGCATATTTCAAGTAGCTTTGGGTTTCACCCTAAGTTACTAGGCGAACCCAGACGTGGACCCCTTGCTCACTATTCTTAGAGAGGCACAGCTATACCGTAATGATGAGGTTCAATCAGACCGAATCACGTGTCTGGGGTTGCTGTTGGTACTCTTGTTTAGAGAAGAATTGCCTAGCATTTCGGTGCTGGTCTGCCCCAGGGCAGGACAAAGACTGATATGTTTAGGATATTTCTCCTCTGTGAAAGATTGTGAGCTAAAGACTCTGGTTAAGGCTGTTGTAACCAGGAGTCATGTCTGGCAGAGAGTCTCCAAGGACCCCCCTTTTTATTTGCATATTTCAAGTAACTTTGGGTTTCACCCTAAGTTACTAGGGGTATCCAGACGTGGACCCCTTGCTCACTATTCTTAGAGAGGCACAGCTACACCCTACTGATGAAGTTCAACCGGACCGAAACATGTGTCTGGGGTTGCTGTTCGTACTCTTGTTCAGAGGAGAATTGCCTGGCGTTTCGGTGCTGGACTGCCCCAGTCTTTGTCCCCAGGGCAGGACAAAGACTGATATGTTTGGGATATTTCTCCTCTGTGAAAGATAGTGAGCTAAAGACTCTGGTTAAGGCTGTTGTAACCAGGACTCATGTCTGGCAGAGAGTCTCCAAGGACCCCCCTTGTTATTTGCATATTTCAAGTAGCTTTGGGTTTCACCCTAAGTTACTAGGCGAACCCAGACGTGGACCCCTTGCTCACTATTCTTAGAGAGGCACAGCTATACCCTACTGATGAGGTTCAACCAAACCAAAACACGTGTCTAGGGTTGCTGTTGGTACTCTTGTTCAGAGGAGAATTGCCTAGTATTTCGGTGCTGGACTGCCCCAGGGCAGGAAAAAGACTGATTTGTTTGGGATATTTCTCCTCTGTGAAAGTTAGTGAGCTAAAGACTCTGGGTACGGCTCTTGTAACCAGGACTCATGGCTGGCAGAGAGTCTCCCAGGACCCCCCTTTTTATTTGCATATTTCAAGTAACTTTGGGATTCACCCTAAATTACTAGGGGAATCCAGACGTGGACCCCTTGCTCACTATTCTTAGAGAGGCACAGCTACACCCTACTGATGAGCATCAACCAGACCGAAACACTTGTCTGGGGTTGCTGTTCGTACTCTTGTTCAGAGGAGAATTGCCTAGCATTTCGGTGCTGGACTGCCCCAGTCTTTGTCCCCAGGGCAGGACAAAGACTGATATGTTTGGGATATTTCTCCTCTGTGAAAGATAGTGAGCTAAAGACTCTGGGTAAGACTCTTGTAAACAGGACTCATGTCTGGCAGAGAGTCTCCAAGAACCCCCCTTGTTATTTGCATATTTCAAGTAACTTTGGGTTTCACCCTAAGTTACTAGGCGAACCCAGACGTGGACCCCTTGCTCACTATTCTTAGAGAGGCACAGCTACACCGTAATGATGAGGTTCAATCAGACCGAATCACGTGTGTGGGGATGCTGTTGGTACTCTTGTTTAGAGGAGAATTGCCTAGCATTTCGGTGCTGGACTGCCCCAGGGCAGGACAAAGACTGATATGTTTAGGATATTTCTCCTCTGTGAAAGATTGTGAGCTAAAGACTCTGGTTAAGGCTGTTGTAACCAGGAGTCATGTCTGGCAGAGAGTCTCCAAGGACCCCCCTTTTTATTTGCATATTTCAAGTAACTTTGGGTTTCACCCTAAGTTACTAGGGGTATCCAGACGTGGACCCCTTGCTCACTATTCTTAGAGAGGCACAGCTACACCCTACTGATGAAGTTCAACCAGACCGAAGCATGTGTCTGGGGTTGCTGTTCGTACTCTTGTTCAGAGGAGAATTGCTTAGCATTTCGGTGCTGGACTGCCCCAGTCTTTGTCCCCAGGGCAGGACAAAGACTGATATGTTTGGGATATTTCTCCTCTGTGAAAGATAGTGAGCTAAAGACTCTGGTTAAGGCTGTTGTAACCAGGACTCATGTCTGGCAGAGAGTCTCCAAGGACCCCCCTTGTTATTTGCATATTTCAAATAACTTTGGGTTTCACCCTAAGTTACTAGGCGAACCCAGACGTGGACCCCTTGCTCACTATTCTTAGAGAGGCACAGCTACACCCTACTGATAAGGTTCAACCAGACCAAAACACATGTCTAGGGATGCTGTTGGTACTCTTGTTCAGAGGAGAATTGCCTAGCATTTTGGTGCTGGACTGCCCCAGGGCAGGACAAAGACTGATATGTTTGGGATATTTCTCTTCTGTGAAAGATAGTGAGCTAAAGACTCTGGGTAAGGCTCTTGCCAGACCTAAACACGTGTCTGGGGTTGCTGTTCGTACTCTTGTTCAGAGGAGAATTGCCTAGCATTTCGGTGCTGGACTGCCCCAGGGCAGGACAAAAACTGATATGTTTGGGATATTTCTCCTCTGTGAAAGATAGTGAGCTAAAGATTCTGGGTAAGGCTCTTGTAACCAGGACTCATGACTGGCAGAGAGTCTCCCAGGACCCCCCTTTTTATTTGCATATTTCAAGTAACTTTGGGTTTCACCCTAAGTTACTAGGGGAATCTAGACGTGGACCCCTTGCTCACTATTCTTAGAGAGGCACAGCTACACCCTACTGATGAGGTTCAACCAGACCTAAACACGTGTCTGGGGTTGCTGTTGGTACTCTTGTTCAGAGGAGAATTGCCTAGCATTTCGGTGCTGGACTGCCCCAGGGCAAGACAAAAACTGATACGTTTGGGATATTTCTCCTCTGTGAAAGATAGTGAGCTAAAGATTCTGGGTAAGGCTCTTGTAACCAGGACTCATGTCTGGCAGAGAGTCTCCAAGGACCCCCCTTGTTATTTGCATATTTCAAGTAGCTTTGGGTTTCACCCTAAGTTACTAGGCGAACCCAGACGTGGACCCCTTGCTCACTATTCTTAGAGAGGCACAGCTACACCGTAATGATGAGGTTCGATCAGACCGAATCACGTGTCTGGGGTTGCTGTTGGTACTCTTGTTTAGAGAAGAATTGCCTAGCATTTCGGTGCTGGTCTGCCCCAGGGCAGGACAAAGACTGATATGTTTAGGATATTTCTCCTCTGTGAAAGATTGTGAGCTAAAGACTCTGGTTAAGGCTGTTGTAACCAGGAGTCATGTCTGGCAGAGAGTCTCCAAGGACCCCCCTTTTTATTTGCATATTTCAAGTAACTTTGGGTTTCACCCTAAGTTACTAGGGGTATCCAGACGTGGACCCCTTGCTCACTATTCTTAGAGAGGCACAGCTACACCCTACTGATGAAGTTCAACCGGACCGAAACATGTGTCTGGGGTTGCTGTTCGTACTCTTGTTCAGAGGAGAATTGCCTAGCATTTCGGTGCTGGACTGCCCCAGTCTTTGTCCCCAGGGCAGGACAAAGACTGATATGTTTGGGATATTTCTCCTATGTGAAAGATAGTGAGCTAAAGACTCTGGTTAAGGCTGTTGTAACCAGGACTCATGTCTGGCAGAGAGTCTCCAAGGACCCCCCTTGTTATTTGCATATTTCAAATAACTTTGGGTTTCACCCTAAATTACTAGGCGAACCCAGACGTGGACCCCTTGCTCACTATTCTTAGAGAGGCACAGCTACACCCTACTGATGAGGTTCAACCAGACCAAAACACGTGTCTGGGGTTGCTGTTGGTACTCTTGTTCAGAGGAGAATTGCCTAGCATTTTGGTGCTGGACTGCCCCAGGGCAGGACAAAGACTGATATGTTTGGGATATTTCTCCTCTGTGAATGATAGTGAGCTAAAGACTCTGGGTAAGGCTCTTGTAACCAGGACTCATGTCTGGCAGAGAGTCTCCCAGGACCCCCCTTTATTTGCATATTTCAAGTAACTTTGGGCTTCACCCTAAGTTACTAGGGGATTCCAAATGTGGACCCCTTGCTCACTATTCTTAGAGAGGCACAGCTACACCCTACTGATGAGGTTCAACCAGACCGAAACACGTGTCTGCGGTTGCTGTTTGTACTCTTGTTCAGAGGAGAATTGCCTAGCATTTCGGTGATGGACTGCCCCAGTCTTTGTCCCCAGGGCAGGACAAAAACTGATATGTTTGGGATATTTCTCCTCTGTGAAAGATAGTGAGCTGAAGATTCTGGGTAAGGCTCTTGTAACCAGGACTCATGTCTGGCAGAGAGTCTCCAAGGACCCCCCTTGTTATTTGCATATTTCAAGTAACTTTGGGTTTCACCCTAAGTTACTAGGCGAACCCAGACGTGGACCCCTTGCTCACTATTCTTAGAGAGGCACAGCTACACCCTACTGATGAGGTTCAACCAGACCAAAACACGTGTCTGGGGTTGCTGTTGGTACTCTTGTTCAGAGGAGAATTGCCTAGCAATTTGGTGCTGGACTGCCCCAGGGCAGGACAAAGACTGATATGTTTGGGATATTTCTCTTCTGTGAAAGATAGTGAGCTAAAGACTCTGGGTAAGGCTCTTGCCAGACCTAAACACGTGTCTGGGGTTGCTGTTCGTACTCTTGTTCAGAGGAGAATTGCCTAGCATTTCGGTGCTGGACTGCCCCAGGGCAGGACAAAAACTGATATGTTTGGGATATTTCTCCTCTGTGAAAGATAGTGAGCTAAAGATTCTGGGTAAGGCTCTTGTAACCAGGACTCATGTCTGGCAGAGAGTCTCCAAGGACCCCCCTTGTTATTTGCATATTTCAAGTAACTTTGGGTTTCACCCTAAGTTACTAGGCGAACCCAGACGTGGACCCCTTGCTCACTATTCTTAGAGAGGCAGAGCTACACCGTAATGATGAGGTTCAATCAGACCGAATCACGTGTCTGGGGTTACTGTTGGTACTCTTGTTTAGAGGAGAATTGCCTAGCATTTTGGTGCTGGTCTGCCCCAGGGCAGGACAAAGACTGATATGTTTAGGATATTTCTCCTCTGTGAAAGATTGTGAGCTAAAGACTCTGGGTAAGGCTCTTGTAACCAGGACTCATGTCTGGCAGAGAGTCTCCCAGGACCCCCCTTTTTATTTGCATATTTCAAGTAACTTTGGGTTTCACCCTAAGTTACTAGGGGAATCTAGACGTGGACCCCTTGCTCACTATTCTTAGAGAGGCACAGCTACACCCTACTGATGAGGTTCAACCAGACCTAAACACGTGTCTGGGGTTGCTGTTGGTACTCTTGTTCAGAGGAGAATTGCCTAGCATTTCGGTGCTGGACTGCCCCAGGGCAAGACAAAAACTGATACGTTTGGGATATTTCTCCTCTGTGAAAGATAGTGAGCTAAAGATTCTGGGTAAGGCTCTTGTAACCAGGACTCATGTCTGGCAGAGAGTCTCCAAGGACCCCCCTTGTTATTTGCATATTTCAAGTAGCTTTGGGTTTCACCCTAAGTTACTAGGCGAACCCAGACGTGGACCCCTTGCTCACTATTCTTAGAGAGGCACAGCTACACCGTAATGATGAGGTTCGATCAGACCGAATCACGTGTCTGGGGTTGCTGTTGGTACTCTTGTTCAGAGGAGAATTGCCTAGCATTTCGGTGCTGGTCTGCCCCAGGGCAGGACAAAGACTGATATGTTTAGGATATTTCTCCTCTGTGAAAGATTGTGAGCTAAAGACTCTGGTTAAGGCTAATGTAACCAGGAGTCATGTCTGGCAGAGAGTCTCCAAGGACCCCCCTTTTTATTTGCATATTTCAAGTAACTTTGGGTTTCACCCTAAGTTACTAGGGGTATCCAGACGTGGACCCCTTACTCACTATTCTTAGAGAGACACAGCTACACCCTACTGATGAAGTTCAACCGGACCGAAACATGTGTCTGGGGTTGGTGTTCGTACTCTTGTTCAGAGGAGAATTGCCTAGCATTTCGGTGCTGGACTGCCCCAGTCTTTGTCCCCAGGGCAGGACAAAGACTGATATGTTTGGGATATTTCTCCTCTGTGAAAGATAGTGAGCTAAAGACTCTGGTTAAGGCTGTTGTAACCAGGACTCATGTCTGGCAGAGAGTCTCCAAGGACCCCCCTTGTTATTTGCATATTTCAAGTAGCTTTGGGTTTCACCCTAAGTTACTAGGCGAACCCAGACGTGGACCCCTTGCTCACTATTCTTAGAGAGGCACAGCTACACCGTAATGATGAGGTTCGATCAGACTGAATCATGTGTCTGGGGTTGCTGTTGGTACTCTTGTTTAGAGAAGAATTGCCTAGCATTTCGGTGCTGGTCTGCCCCAGGGCAGGACAAAGACTTATATGTTTAGGATATTTCTCCTCTGTGAAAGATTGTGAGCTAAAGACTCTGGTTAAGGATGTTGTAACCAGGAGTCATGTCTGGCAGAGAGTCTCCAAGGACCCCCCTTTTTATTTGCATATTTCAAGTAACTTTGGGTTTCACCCTAAGTTACTAGGGGTATCCAGACGTGGACCCCTTGCTCACTATTCTTAGAGAGACACAGCTACACCCTACTGATGAAGTTCAACCGGACCGAAACATGTGTCTGGGGTTGCTGTTCGTACTCTTGTTCAGAGGAGAATTGCCTAGCATTTCGGTGCTGGACTGCCCCAGTCTTTGTCCCCAGGGCAGGACAAAGACTGATATGTTTGGGATATTTCTCCTCTGTGAAAGATAGTGAGCTAAAGACTCTGGTTAAGGCTGTTGTTACCAGGACTCATGTCTGGCAGAGAGTCTCCAAGGACCCCCCTTGTTATTTGCATATTTCAAATAACTTTGGGTTTCACCCTAAATTACTAGGCGAACCCAGACGTGGACCCCTTGCTCACTATTCTTAGAGAGGCACAGCTACACCCTACTGATAAGGTTCAACCAGACCAAAACACATGTCTAGGGATGCTGTTGGTACTCTTGTTCAGAGGAGAATTGCCTAGCATTTTGGTGCTGGACTGCCCCAGGGCAGGACAAAGACTGATATGTTTGGGATATTTCTCTTCTGTGAAAGATAGTGAGCTAAAGACTCTGGGTAAGGCTCTTGCCAGACCTAAACACGTGTCTGGGGATGCTGTTCGTACTCTTGTTCAGAGGAGAATTGCCTAGCATTTCGGTGCTGGACTGCCCCAGGGCAGGACAAAAACTGATATGTTTGGGATATTTCTCCTCTGTGAAAGATAGTGAGCTAAAGATTCTGGGTAAGGCTCTTGTAACCAGGACTCATGTCTGGCAGAGAGTCTCCAAGGACCCCCCTTGTTATTTGCATATTTCAAGTAGCTTTGGGTTTCACCCTAAGTTACTAGGCGAACCCAGACGTGGACCCCTTGCTCACTATTCTTAGAGAGGCACAGCTATACCGTAATGATGAGGTTCAATCAGACCGAATCACGTGTCTGGGGTTGCTGTTGGTACTCTTGTTTAGAGAAGAATTGCCTAGCATTTCGGTGCTGGTCTGCCCCAGGGCAGGACAAAGACTGATATGTTTAGGATATTTCTCCTCTGTGAAAGATTGTGAGCTAAAGACTCTGGTTAAGGCTGTTGTAACCAGGAGTCATGTCTGGCAGAGAGTCTCCAAGGACCCCCCTTTTTATTTGCATATTTCAAGTAACTTTGGGTTTCACCCTAAGTTACTAGGGGTATCCAGACGTGGACCCCTTGCTCACTATTCTTAGAGAGGCACAGCTGCACCCTACTGATGAAGTTCAACCGGACCGAAACATGTGTCTGGGGTTGCTGTTCGTACTCTTGTTCAGAGGAGAATTGCCTGGCGTTTCGGTGCTGGACTGCCCCAGTCTTTGTCCCCAGGGCAGGACAAAGACTGATATGTTTGGGATATTTCTCCTCTGTGAAAGATAGTGAGCTAAAGACTCTGGTTAAGGCTGTTGTAACCAGGACTCATGTCTGGCAGAGAGTCTCCAAGGACCCCCCTTGTTATTTGCATATTTCAAGTAGCTTTGGGTTTCACCCTAAGTTACTAGGCGAACCCAGACGTGGACCCCTTGCTCACTATTCTTAGAGAGGCACAGCTATACCCTACTGATGAGGTTCAACCAAACCAAAACACGTGTCTAGGGTTGCTGTTGGTACTCTTGTTCAGAGGAGAATTGCCTAGTATTTCGGTGCTGGACTGCCCCAGGGCAGGAAAAAGACTGATTTGTTTGGGATATTTCTCCTCTGTGAAAGATAGTGAGCTAAAGACTCTGGGTACGGCTCTTGTAACCAGGACTCATGGCTGGCAGAGAGTCTCCCAGGACCCCCCTTTTTATTTGCATATTTCAAGTAACTTTGGGATTCACCCTAAATTACTAGGGGAATCCAGACGTGGACCCCTTGCTCACTATTCTTAGAGAGGCACAGCTACACCCTACTGATGAGCATCAACCAGACCGAAACACTTGTCTGGGGTTGCTGTTCGTACTCTTGTTCAGAGGAGAATTGCCTAGCATTTCGGTGCTGGACTGCCCCAGTCTTTGTCCCCAGGGCAGGACAAAGACTGATATGTTTGGGATATTTCTCCTCTGTGAAAGATAGTGAGCTAAAGACTCTGGTTAAGGCTGTTGTAACCAGGACTCATGTCTGGCAGAGAGTCTCCAAGGACCCCCCTTGTTATTTGCATATTTCAAGTAGCTTTGGGTTTCACCCTAAGTTACTAGGCGAACCCAGACGTGGACCCCTTGCTCACTATTCTTAGAGAGGCACAGCTACACCGTAATGATGAGGTTCAATCAGACTGAATCACGTGTCTGGGGTTGCTGTTGGTACTCTTGTTTAGAGAAGAATTGCCTAGCATTTCGGTGCTGGTCTGCCCCAGGGCAGGACAAAGACTGATATGTTTAGGATATTTCTCCTCTGTGAAAGATTGTGAGCTAAAGACTCTGGTTAAGGCTGTTGTAACCAGGAGTCATGTCTGGCAGAGAGTCTCCAAGGACCCCCCTTTTTATTTGCATATTTCAAGTAACTTTGGGTTTCACCCTAAGTTACTAGGGGTATCCAGACGTGGACCCCTTGCTCACTATTCTTAGAGAGGCACAGCTGCACCCTACTGATGAAGTTCAACCGGACCGAAACATGTGTCTGGGGTTGCTGTTCGTACTCTTGTTCAGAGGAGAATTGCCTGGCGTTTCGGTGCTGGACTGCCCCAGTCTTTGTCCCCAGGGCAGGACAAAGACTGATATGTTTGGGATATTTCTCCTCTGTGAAAGATAGTGAGCTAAAGACTCTGGTTAAGGCTGTTGTAACCAGGACTCATGTCTGGCAGAGAGTCTCCAAGGACCCCCCTTGTTATTTGCATATTTCAAGTAGCTTTGGGTTTCACCCTAAGTTACTAGGCGAACCCAGACGTGGACCCCTTGCTCACTATTCTTAGAGAGGCACAGCTATACCCTACTGATGAGGTTCAACCAAACCAAAACACGTGTCTAGGGTTGCTGTTGGTACTCTTGTTCAGAGGAGAATTGCCTAGTATTTCGGTGCTGGACTGCCCCAGGGCAGGAAAAAGACTGATTTGTTTGGGATATTTCTCCTCTGTGAAAGATAGTGAGCTAAAGACTCTGGGTACGGCTCTTGTAACCAGGACTCATGGCTGGCAGAGAGTCTCCCAGGACCCCCCTTTTTATTTGCATATTTCAAGTAACTTTGGGATTCACCCTAAATTACTAGGGGAATCCAGACGTGGACCCCTTGCTCACTATTCTTAGAGAGGCACAGCTACACCCTACTGATGAGCATCAACCAGACCGAAACACTTGTCTGGGGTTGCTGTTCGTACTCTTGTTCAGAGGAGAATTGCCTAGCATTTCGGTGCTGGACTGCCCCAGTCTTTGTCCCCAGGGCAGGACAAAGACTGATATGTTTGGGATATTTCTCCTCTGTGAAAGATAGTGAGCTAAAGACTCTGGTTAAGGCTGTTGTAACCAGGACTGATGTCTGGCAGAGAGTCTCCAAGGACCCCCCTTGTTATTTGCATATTTCAAGTAGCTTTGGGTTTCACCCTAAGTTACTAGGCGAACCCAGACGTGGACCCCTTGCTCACTATTCTTAGAGAGGCACAGCTACACCGTAATGATGAGGTTCAATCAGACTGAATCACGTGTCTGGGGTTGCTGTTGGTACTCTTGTTTAGAGAAGAATTGCCTAGCATTTCGGTGCTGGTCTGCCCCAGGGCAGGACAAAGACTTATATGTTTAGGATATTTCTCCTCTGTGAAAGATTGTGAGCTAAAGACTCTGGTTAAGGATGTTGTAACCAGGAGTCATGTCTGACAGAGAGTCTCCAAGGACCCCCCTTTTTATTTGCATATTTCAAGTAACTTTGGGTTTCACCCTAAGTTACTAGGGGTATCCAGACGTGGACCCCTTGCTCACTATTCTTAGAGAGACACAGCTACACCCTACTGATGAAGTTCAACCGGACCGAAACATGTGTCTGGGGTTGCTGTTCGTACTCTTGTTCAGAGGAGAATTGCCTAGCATTTCGGTGCTGGACTGCCCCAGTCTTTGTCCCCAGGGCAGGACAAAGACTGATATGTTTGGGATATTTCTCCTCTGTGAAAGATAGTGAGCTAAAGACTCTGGTTAAGGCTGTTGTTACCAGGACTCATGTCTGGCAGAGAGTCTCCAAGGACCCCCCTTGTTATTTGCATATTTCAAATAACTTTGGGTTTCACCCTAAATTACTAGGCGAACCCAGACGTGGACCCCTTGCTCACTATTCTTAGAGAGGCACAGCTACACCCTACTGATAAGGTTCAACCAGACCAAAACACATGTCTAGGGATGCTGTTGGTACTCTTGTTCAGAGGAGAATTGCCTAGCATTTTGGTGCTGGACTGCCCCAGGGCAGGACAAAGACTGATATGTTTGGGATATTTCTCTTCTGTGAAAGATAGTGAGCTAAAGACTCTGGGTAAGGCTCTTGCCAGACCTAAACACGTGTCTGGGGTTGCTGTTCGTAACTTGTTCAGAGGAGAATTGCCTAGCATTTCGGTGCTGGACTGCCCCAGGGCAGGACAAAAACTGATATGTTTGGGATATTTCTCCTCTGTGAAAGATAGTGAGCTAAAGATTCTGGGTAAGGCTCTTGTAACCAGGACTCATGTCTGGCAGAGAGTCTCCAAGGACCCCCCTTGTTATTTGCATATTTCAAGTAGCTTTGGGTTTCACCCTAAGTTACTAGGCGAACCCAGACGTGGACCCCTTGCTCACTATTCTTAGAGAGGCACAGCTATACCGTAATGATGAGGTTCAATCAGACCAAATCACGTGTCTGGGGTTGCTGTTGGTACTCTTGTTTAGAGAAGAATTGCCTAGCATTTCGGTGCTGGTCTGCCCCAGGGCAGGACAAAGACTGATATGTTTAGGATATTTCTCCTCTGTGAAAGATTGTGAGCTAAAGACTCTGGTTAAGGCTGTTGTAACCAGGAGTCATGTCTGGCAGAGAGTCTCCAAGGACCCCCCTTTTTATTTGCATATTTCAAGTAACTTTGGGTTTCACCCTAAGTTACTAGGGGTATCCAGACGTGGACCCCTTGCTCACTATTCTTAGAGAGGCACAGCTACACCCTACTGATGAAGTTCAACCGGACCGAAACATGTGTCTGGGGTTGCTGTTCGTACTCTTGTTCAGAGGAGAATTGCCTGGCGTTTCGGTGCTGGACTGCCCCAGTCTTTGTCCCCAGGGCAGGACAAAGACTGATATGTTTGGGATATTTCTCCTCTGTGAAAGATAGTGAGCTAAAGACTCTGGTTAAGGCTGTTGTAACCAGGACTAATGTCTGGCAGAGAGTCTCCAAGGACCCCCCTTGTTATTTGCATATTTCAAGTAGCTTTGGGTTTCATCCTAAGTTACTAGGCGAACCCAGACGTGGACCCCTTGCTCACTATTCTTAGAGAGGCACAGCTATACCCTACTGATGAGGTTCAACCAAACCAAAACACGTGTCTAGGGTTGCTGTTGGTACTCTTGTTCAGAGGAGAATTGCCTAGTATTTCGGTGCTGGTCTGCCCCAGGGCAGGAAAAAGACTGATTTGTTTGGGATATTTCTCCTCTGTGAAAGATAGTGAGCTAAAGACTCTGGGTACGGCTCTTGTAACCAGGACTCATGGCTGGCAGAGAGTCTCCCAGGACCCCCCTTTTTATTTGCATATTTCAAGTAACTTTGGGATTCACCCTAAATTACTAGGGGAATCCAGACGTGGACCCCTTGCTCACTATTCTTAGAGAGGCACAGCTACACCCTACTGATGAGCATCAACCAGACCGAAACACTTGTCTGGGGTTGCTGTTCGTACTCTTGTTCAGAGGAGAATTGCCTAGCATTTCGGTGCTGGACTGCCCCAGTCTTTGTCCCCAGGGCAGGACAAAGACTGATATGTTTGGGATATTTCTCCTCTGTGAAAGATAGTGAGCTAAAGACTCTGGGTAAGACTCTTGTAAACAGGACTCATGTCTGGCAGAGAGTCTCCAAGAACCCCCCTTGTTATTTGCATATTTCAAGTAACTTTGGGTTTCACCCTAAGTTACTAGGCGAACCCAGACGTGGACCCCTTGCTCACTATTCTTAGAGAGGCACAGCTACACCGTAATGATGAGGTTCAATCAGACCGAATCACGTGTGTGGGGATGCTGTTGGTACTCTTGTTTAGAGGAGAATTGCCTAGCATTTCGGTGCTGGACTGCCCCAGGGCAGGACAAAGACTGATATGTTTAGGATATTTCTCCTCTGTGAAAGATTGTGAGCTAAAGACTCTGGTTAAGGCTGTTGTAACCAGGAGTCATGTCTGGCAGAGAGTCTCCAAGGACCCCCCTTTTTATTTGCATATTTCAAGTAACTTTGGGTTTCACCCTAAGTTACTAGGGGTATCCAGACGTGGACCCCTTGCTCACTATTCTTAGAGAGGCACAGCTACACCCTACTGATGAAGTTCAACCAGACCGAAGCATGTGTCTGGGGTTGCTGTTCGTACTCTTGTTCAGAGGAGAATTGCTTAGCATTTCGGTGCTGGACTGCCCCAGTCTTTGTCCCCAGGGCAGGACAAAGACTGATATGTTTGGGATATTTCTCCTCTGTGAAAGATAGTGAGCTAAAGACTCTGGTTAAGGCTGTTGTAACCAGGACTCATGTCTGGCAGAGAGTCTCCAAGGACCCCCCTTGTTATTTGCATATTTCAAATAACTTTGGGTTTCACCCTAAGTTACTAGGCGAACCCAGATGTGGACCCCTTGCTCACTATTCTTAGAGAGGCACAGCTACACCCTACTGATAAGGTTCAACCAGACCAAAACACATGTCTAGGGATGCTGTTGGTACTCTTGTTCAGAGGAGAATTGCCTAGCATTTTGGTGCTGGACTGCCCCAGGGCAGGACAAAGACTGATATGTTTGGGATATTTCTCTTCTGTGAAAGATAGTGAGCTAAAGACTCTGGGTAAGGCTCTTGCCAGACCTAAACACGTGTCTGGGGTTGCTGTTCGTACTCTTGTTCAGAGGAGAATTGCCTAGCATTTCGGTGCTGGACTGCCCCAGGGCAGGACAAAAACTGATATGTTTGGGATATTTCTCCTCTGTGAAAGATAGTGAGCTAAAGATTCTGGGTAAGGCTCTTGTAACCAGGACTCATGTCTGGCAGAGAGTCTCCAAGGACCCCCCTTGTTATTTGCATATTTCAAGTAACTTTGGGTTTCACCCTAAGTTACTAGGCGAACCCAGACGTGGACCCCTTGCTCACTATTCTTAGAGAGGCAGAGCTACACCGTAATGATGAGGTTCAATCAGACCGAATCACGTGTCTGGGGTTGCTGTTGGTACTCTTGTTTAGAGGAGAATTGCCTAGCATTTCGGTGCTGGTCTGCCCCAGGGCAGGACAAAGACTGATATGTTTAGGATATTTCTCCTCTGTGAAAGATTGTGAGCTAAAGACTCTGGGTAAGGCTCTTGTAACCAGGACTCATGTCTGGCAGAGAGTCTCCCAGGACCCCCCTTTATTTGCATATTTCAAGTAACTTTGGGCTTCACCCTAAGTTACTAGGGGATTCCAAATGTGGACCCCTTGCTCACTATTCTTAGAGAGGCACAGCTACACCCTACTGATGAGGTTCAACCAGACCGAAACACGTGTCTGCGGTTGCTGTTTGTACTCTTGTTCAGAGGAGAATTGCCTAGCATTTCGGTGATGGACTGCCCCAGTCTTTGTCCCCAGGGCAGGACAAAAACTGATATGTTTGGGATATTTCTCCTCTGTGAAAGATAGTGAGCTGAAGATTCTGGGTAAGGCTCTTGTAACCAGGACTCATGTCTGGCAGAGAGTCTCCAAGGACCCCCCTTGTTATTTGCATATTTCAAGTAACTTTGGGTTTCACCCTAAGTTACTAGGCGAACCCAGACGTGGACCCCTTGCTCACTATTCTTAGAGAGGCACAGCTACACCCTACTGATGAGGTTCAACCAGACCAAAACACGTGTCTGGGGTTGCTGTTGGTACTCTTGTTCAGAGGAGAATTGCCTAGCAATTTGGTGCTGGACTGCCCCAGGGCAGGACAAAGACTGATATGTTTGGGATATTTCTCTTCTGTGAAAGATAGTGAGCTAAAGACTCTGGGTAAGGCTCTTGCCAGACCTAAACACGTGTCTGGGGTTGCTGTTGGTACTCTTGTTCATAGGAGAATTGCCTAGCAATTTGGTGCTGGACTGCCCCAGGGCAGGACAAAGACTGATATGTTTGGGATATTTCTCTTCTGTGAAAGATAGTGAGCTAAAGACTCTGGGTAAGGCTCTTGCCAGACCTAAACACGTGTCTGGGGTTGCTGTTCGTACTCTTGTTCAGAGGAGAATTGCCTAGCATTTCGGTGCTGGACTGCCCCAGGGCAGGACAAAAATTGATATGTTTGGGATATTTCTCCTCTGTGAAAGATAGTGAGCTAAAGATTCTGGGTAAGGCTCTTGTAACCAGGACTCATGTCTGGCAGAGAGTCTCCAAGGACCCCCCTTGTTATTTGCATATTTCAAGTAACTTTGGGTTTCACCCTAAGTTACTAGGCGAACCCAGACGTGGACCCCTTGCTCACTATTCTTAGAGAGGCAGAGCTACACCGTAATGATGAGGTTCAATCAGACCGAATCACGTGTCTGGGGTTGCTGTTGGTACTCTTGTTTAGAGGAGAATTGCCTAGCATTTTGGTGCTGGTCTGCCCCAGGGCAGGACAAAGACTGATATGTTTAGGATATTTCTCCTCTGTGAAAGATTGTGAGCTAAAGACTCTGGGTAAGGCTCTTGTAACCAGGACTCATGTCTGGCAGAGAGTCTCCCAGGACCCCCCTTTTTATTTGCATATTTCAAGTAACTTTGGGTTTCACCCTAAGTTACTAGGGGAATCTAGACGTGGATCCCTTGCTCACTATTCTTAGAGAGGCACAGCTACACCCTACTGATGAGGTTCAACCAGACCTAAACACGTGTCTGGGGTTGCTGTTGGTACTCTTGTTCAGAGGAGAATTGCCTAGCATTTCGGTGCTGGACTGCCCCAGGGCAAGACAAAAACTGATACGTTTGGGATATTTCTCCTCTGTGAAAGATAGTGAGCTAAAGATTCTGGGTAAGGCTCTTGTAACCAGGACTCATGTCTGGCAGAGAGTCTCCAAGGACCCCCCTTGTTATTTGCATATTTCAAGTAGCTTTGGGTTTCACCCTAAGTTACTAGGCGAACCCAGACGTGGACCCCTTGCTCACTATTCTTAGAGAGGCACAGCTACACCGTAATGATGAGGTTTGATCAGACCGAATCACGTGTCTGGGGTTGCTGTTGGTACTCTTGTTCAGAGGAGAATTGCCTAGCATTTAGGTGCTGGTCTGCCCCAGGGCAAAACAAAGACTGATATGTTTAGGATATTTCTCCTCTGTGAAAGATTGTGAGCTAAAGACTCTGGTTAAGGCTGTTGTAACCAGGAGTCATGTCTGGCAGAGAGTCTCCAAGGACCCCCCTTTTTATTTGCATATTTCAAGTAACTTTGGGTTTCACCCTAAGTTACTAGGGGTATCCAGACGTGGACCCCTTGCTCACTATTCTTAGAGAGACACAGCTACACCCTACTGATGAAGTTCAACCGGACCGAAACATGTGTCTGGGGTTGCTGTTCGTACTCTTGTTCAGAGGAGAATTGCCTAGCATTTCGGTGCTGGACTGCCCCAGTCTTTGTCCCCAGGGCAGGACAAAGACTGATATGTTTGGGATATTTCTCCTCTGTGAAAGATAGTGAGCTAAAGACTCTGGTTAAGGCTGTTGTAACCAGGACTCATGTCTGGCAGAGAGTCTCCAAGGACCCCCCTTGTTATTTGCATATTTCAAGTAGCTTTGGGTTTCACCCTAAGTTACTAGGCGAACCCAGACGTGGACCCCTTGCTCACTATTCTTAGAGAGGCACAGCTACACCGTAATGATGAGGTTCGATCAGACTGAATCACGTGTCTGGGGTTGCTGTTGGTACTCTTGTTTAGAGAAGAATTGCCTAGCATTTCGGTGCTGGTCTGCCCCAGGGCAGGACAAAGACTTATATGTTTAGGATATTTCTCCTCTGTGAAAGATTGTGAGCTAAAGACTCTGGTTAAGGATGTTGTAACCAGGAGTCATGTCTGGCAGAGGGTCTCCAAGGACCCCCCTTTTTATTTGCATATTTCAAGTAACTTTGGGTTTCACCCTAAGTTACTAGGGGTATCCAGACGTGGACCCTTGCTCACTATTCTTAGAGAGACACAGCTACACTCTACTGATGAAGTTCAACCGGACCGAAACATGTGTCTGGGGTTGCTGTTCGTACTCTTGTTCAGAGGAGAATTGCCTAGCATTTCGGTGCTGGACTGCCCCAGTCTTTGTCCCCAGGGCAGGACAAAGACTGATATGTTTGGGATATTTCTCCTCTGTGAAAGATAGTGAGCTAAAGACTCTGGTTAAGGCTGTTGTTACCAGGACTCATGTCTGGCAGAGAGTCTCCAAGGACCCCCCTTGTTATTTGCATATTTCAAATAACTTTGGGTTTCACCCTAAATTACTAGCCGAACCCAGACGTGGACCCCTTGCTCACTATTCTTAGAGAGGCACAGCTACACCCTACTGATAAGTTTCAACCAGACCAAAACACATGTCTAGGGATGCTGTTGGTACTCTTGTTCAGAGGAGAATTGCCTAGCATTTTGGTGCTGGACTGCCCCAGGGCAGGACAAAGACTGATATGTTTGGGATATTTCTCTTCTGTG
Organism: Ambystoma mexicanum; assembly: GCF_040938575.1. Taxonomy (NCBI): domain Eukaryota; kingdom Metazoa; phylum Chordata; class Amphibia; order Caudata; family Ambystomatidae; genus Ambystoma; species Ambystoma mexicanum. The sequence continues at coordinate 975,840,753 of NC_090922.1, forward strand.
AAAGATAGTGAGCTAAAGACTCTGGGTAAGGCTCTTGCCAGACCTAAACACGTGTCTGGGGTTGCTGTTCGTACTCTTGTTCAGAGGAGAATTGCCTAGCATTTCGGTGCTGGACTGCCCCAGGGCAGGACAAAAACTGATATGTTTGGGATATTTCTCCTCTGTGAAAGATAGTGAGCTAAAGATTCTGGGTAAGGCTCTTGTAACCAGGACTCATGTCTGGCAGAGAGTCTCCAAGGACCCCCCTTGTTATTTGCATATTTCAAGTAGCTTTGGGTTTCACCCTAAGTTACTAGGCAAACCCAGACGTGGACCCCTTGCTCACTATTCTTAGAGAGGCACAGCTATACCGTAATGATGAGGTTCAATCAGACCGAATCAAGTGTCTGGGGTTGCTGTTGGTACTCTTGTTTAGAGAAGAATTGCCTAGCATTTCGGTGCTGGTCTGCCCCAGGGCAGGACAAAGACTGATATGTTTAGGATATTTCTCCTCTGTGAAAGATTGTGAGCTAAAGACTCTGGTTAAGGCTGTTGTAACCAGGAGTCATGTCTGGCAGAGAGTCTCCAAGGACCCCCCTTTTTATTTGCATATTTCAAGTAACTTTGGGTTTCACCCTAAGTTACTAGGGGTATCCAGACGTGGACCCCTTGCTCACTATTCTTAGAGAGGCACAGCTACACCCTACTGATGAAGTTCAACCGGACCGAAACATGTGTCTGGGGTTGCTGTTCGTACTCTTGTTCAGAGGAGAATTGCCTGGCGTTTCGGTGCTGGACTGCCCCAGTCTTTGTCCCCAGGGCAGGACAAAGACTGATATGTTTGGGATATTTCTCCTCTGTGAAAGATAGTGAGCTAAAGACTCTGGTTAAGGCTGTTGTAACCAGGACTCATGTCTGGCAGAGAGTCTCCAAGGACCCCCCTTGTTATTTGCATATTTCAAGTAGCTTTGGGTTTCACCCTAAGTTACTAGGCGAACCCAGACGTGGACCCCTTGCTCACTATTCTTAGAGAGGCACAGCTACACCCTACTGATGAGGTTCAACCAGACCAAAACACGTGTCTGGGGTTGCTGTTGGTACTCTTGTTCAGAGGAGAATTGCCTAGCAATTTGGTGCTGGACTGCCCCAGGGCAGGACAAAGACTGATATGTTTGGGATATTTCTCTTCTGTGAAAGATAGTGAGCTAAAGACTCTGGGTAAGGCTCTTGCCAGACCTAAACACGTGTCTGGGGTTGCTGTTCGTACTCTTGTTCAGAGGAGAATTGCCTAGCATTTCGGTGCTGGACTGCCCCAGGGCAGGACAAAAACTGATATGTTTGGGATATTTCTCCTCTGTGAAAGATAGTGAGCTAAAGATTCTGGGTAAGGCTCTTGTAACCAGGACTCATGTCTGGCAGAGAGTCTCCAAGGACCCCCCTTGTTATTTGCATATTTCAAGTAACTTTGGGTTTCACCCTAAGTTACTAGGCGAACCCAGACGTGGACCCCTTGCTCACTATTCTTAGAGAGGCAGAGCTACACCGTAATGATGAGGTTCAATCAGACCGAATCTCGTGTCTGGGGTTGCTGTTGGTACTCTTGTTTAGAGGAGAATTGCCTAGCATTTTGGTGCTGGTCTGCCCCAGGGCAGGACAAAGACTGATATGTTTAGGATATTTCTCCTCTGTGAAAGATTGTGAGCTAAAGACTCTGGGTAAGGCTCTTGTAACCAGGACTCATGTCTGGCAGAGAGTCTCCCAGGACCCCCCTTTTTATTTGCATATTTCAAGTAACTTTGGGTTTCACCCTAAGTTACTAGGGGAATCTAGACGTGGACCCCTTGCTCACTATTCTTAGAGAGGCACAGCTACACCCTACTGATGAGGTTCAACCAGACCTAAACACGTGTCTGGGGTTGCTGTTGGTACTCTTGTTCAGAGGAGAATTGCCTAGCATTTCGGTGCTGGACTGCCCCAGGGCAAGACAAAAACTGATACGTTTGGGATATTTCTCCTCTGTGAAAGATAGTGAGCTAAAGATTCTGGGTAAGGCTCTTGTAACCAGGACTCATGTCTGGCAGAGAGTCTCCAAGGACCCCCCTTGTTATTTGCATATTTCAAGTAGCTTTGGGTTTCACCCTAAGTTACTAGGCGAACCCAGACGTGGACCCCTTGCTCACTATTCTTAGAGAGGCACAGCTACACCGTAATGATGAGGTTTGATCAGACCGAATCATGTGTCTGGGGTTGCTGTTGGTACTCTTGTTCAGAGGAGAATTGCCTAGCATTTAGGTGCTGGTCTGCCCCAGGGCAGGACAAAGACTGATATGTTTAGGATATTTCTCCTCTGTGAAAGATTGTGAGCTAAAGACTCTGGTTAAGGCTGTTGTAACCAGGAGTCATGTCTGGCAGAGAGTCTCCAAGGACCCCCCTTTTTATTTGCATATTTCAAGTAACTTTGGGTTTCACCCTAAGTTACTAGGGGTATCCAGACGTGGACCCCTTGCTCACTATTCTTAGAGAGACACAGCTACACCCTACTGATGAAGTTCAACCGGACCGAAACATGTGTCTGGGGTTGCTGTTCGTACTCTTGTTCAGAGGAGAATTGCCTAGCATTTCGGTGCTGGACTGCCCCAGTCTTTGTCCCCAGGGCAGGACAAAGACTGATATGTTTGGGATATTTCTCCTCTGTGAAAGATAGTGAGCTAAAGACTCTGGTTAAGGCTGTTGTAACCAGGACTCATGTCTGGCAGAGAGTCTCCAAGGACCCCCTTGTTATTTGCATATTTCAAGTAGCTTTGGGTTTCACCCTAAGTTACTAGGCGAACCCAGACGTGGACCCCTTGCTCACTATTCTTAGAGAGGCACAGCTACACCGTAATGATGAGGTTCGATCAGACTGAATCACGTGTCTGGGGTTGCTGTTGGTACTCTTGTTTAGAGAAGAATTGCCTAGCATTTCGGTGCTGGTCTGCCCCAGGGCAGGACAAAGACTTATATGTTTAGGATATTTCTCCTCTGTGAAAGATTATGAGCTAAAGACTCTGGTTAAGGATGTTGTAACCAGGAGTCATGTCTGGCAGAGAGTCTCCAAGGACCCCCCTTTTTATTTGCATATTTCAAGTAACTTTGGGTTTCACCCTAAGTTACTAGGGGTATCCAGACGTGGACCCCTTGCTCACTATTCTTAGAGAGACACAGCTACACCCTACTGATGAAGTTCAACCGGACCGAAACATGTGTCTGGGGTTGCTGTTCGTACTCTTGTTAAGAGGAGAATTGCCTAGCATTTCGGTGCTGGACTGCCCCAGTCTTTGTCCCCAGGGCAGGACAAAGACTGATATGTTTGGGATATTTCTCCTCTGTGAAAGATAGTGAGCTAAAGACTCTGGTTAAGGCTGTTGTTACCAGGACTCATGTCTGGCAGAGAGTCTCCAAGGACCCCCCTTGTTATTTGCATATTTCAAATAACTTTGGGTTTCACCCTAAATTACTAGGCGAACCCAGACGTGGACCCCTTGCTCACTATTCTTAGAGAGGCACAGCTACACCCTACTGATAAGTTTCAACCAGACCAAAACACATGTCTAGGGATGCTGTTGGTACTCTTGTTCAGAGGAGAATTGCCTAGCATTTTGGTGCTGGACTGCCCCAGGGCAGGACAAAGACTGATATGTTTGGGATATTTCTCTTCTGTGAAAGATAGTGAGCTAAAGACTCTGGGTAAGGCTCTTGCCAGACCTAAACACGTGTCTGGGGTTGCTGTTCGTACTCTTGTTCAGAGGAGAATTGCCTAGCATTTCGGTGCTGGACTGCCCCAGGGCAGGACAAAAACTGATATGTTTGGGATATTTCTCCTCTGTGAAAGATAGTGAGCTAAAGATTCTGGGTAAGGCTCTTGTAACCAGGACTCATGTCTGGCAGAGAGTCTCCAAGGACCCCCCTTGTTATTTGCATATTTCAAGTAGCTTTGGGTTTCACCCTAAGTTACTAGGCGAACCCAGACGTGGACCCCTTGCTCACTATTCTTAGAGAGGCACAGCTATACCGTAATGATGAGGTTCAATCAGACCGAATCACGTGTCTGGGGTTGCTGTTGGTACTCTTGTTTAGAGAAGAATTGCCTAGCATTTCGGTGCTGGTCTGCCCCAGGGCAGGACAAAGACTGATATGTTTAGGATATTTCTCCTCTGTGAAAGATTGTGAGCTAAAGACTCTGGTTAAGGCTGTTGTAACCAGGAGTCATGTCTGGCAGAGAGTCTCCAAGGACCCCCCTTTTTATTTGCATATTTCAAGTAACTTTGGGTTTCACCCTAAATTACTAGGGGAATCCAGACGTGGACCCCTTGCTCACTATTCTTAGAGAGGCACAGCTACACCCTACTGATGAGCATCAACCAGACCGAAACACTTGTCTGGGGTTGCTGTTCGTACTCTTGTTCAGAGGAGAATTGCCTAGCATTTCGGTGCTGGACTGCCCCAGTCTTTGTCCCCAGGGCAGGACAAAGACTGATATGTTTGGGATATTTCTCCTCTGTGAAAGATAGTGAGCTAAAGACTCTGGTTAAGGCTGTTGTAACCAGGACTCATGTCTGGCAGAGAGTCTCCAAGGACCCCCCTTGTTATTTGCATATTTCAAGTAGCTTTGGGTTTCACCCTAAGTTACTAGGCGAACCCAGACGTGGACCCCTTGCTCACTATTCTTAGAGAGGCACAGCTACACCGTAATGATGAGGTTCGATCAGACTGAATCACGTGTCTGGGGTTGCTGTTGGTACTCTTGTTTAGAGAAGAATTGCCTAGCATTTCGGTGCTGGTCTGCCCCAGGGCAGGACAAAGACTTATATGTTTAGGATATTTCTCCTCTGTGAAAGATTGTGAGCTAAAGACTCTGGTTAAGGATGTTGTAACCAGGAGTCATGTCTGGCAGAGAGTCTCCAAAGACCCCCCTTTTTATTTGCATATTTCAAGTAACTTTGGGTTTCACCCTAAGTTACTAGGGGTATCCAGACTTGGACCCCTTGCTCACTATTCTTAGAGAGACACAGCTACACCCTACTGATGAAGTTCAACCGGATCGAAACATGTGTCTGGGGTTGCTGTTCGTACTCTTGTTCAGAGGAGAATTGCCTAGCATTTCGGTGCTGGACTGCCCCAGTCTTTGTCCCCAGGGCAGGACAAAGACTGATATGTTTGGGATATTTCTCCTCTGTGAAAGATAGTGAGCTAAAGACTCTGGTTAAGGCTGTTGTTACCAGGACTCATGTCTGGCAGAGAGTCTCCAAGGACCCCCCTTGTTATTTGCATATTTCAAATAACTTTGGGTTTCACCCTAAATTACTAGGCGAACCCAGACGTGGACCCCTTGCTCACTATTCTTAGAGAGGCACAGCTACACCCTACTGATAAGGTTCAACCAGACCAAAACACATGTCTAGGGATGCTGTTGGTACTCTTGTTCAGAGGAGAATTGCCTAGCATTTTGGTGCTGGACTGCCCCAGTCTTTGTCCCCAGGGCAGGACAAAGACTGATATGTTTGGGATATTTCTCCTCTGTGAAAGATAGTGAGCTAAAGACTCTGGTTAAGGCTGTTGTTACCAGGACTCATGTCTGGCAGAGAGTCTCCAAGGACCCCCCTTGTTATTTGCATATTTCAAATAACTTTGGGTTTCACCCTAAATTACTAGGCGAACCCAGACGTGGACCCCTTGCTCACTATTCTTAGAGAGGCACAGCTACACCCTACTGATAAGGTTCAACCAGACCAAAACACATGTCTAGGGATGCTGTTGGTACTCTTGTTCAGAGGAGAATTGCCTAGCATTTTGGTGCTGGACTGCCCCAGGGCAGGACAAAGACTGATATGTTTGGGATATTTCTCTTCTGTGAAAGATAGTGAGCTAAAGACTCTGGGTAAGGCTCTTGCCAGACCTAAACACGTGTCTGGGGTTGCTGTTCGTAACTTGTTCAGAGGAGAATTGCCTAGCATTTCGGTGCTGGACTGCCCCAGGGCAGGACAAAAACTGATATGTTTGGGATATTTCTCCTCTGTGAAAGATAGTGAGCTAAAGATTCTGGGTAAGGCTCTTGTAACCAGGACTCATGTCTGGCAGAGAGTCTCCAAGGACCCCCCTTGTTATTTGCATATTTCAAGTAGCTTTGGGTTTCACCCTAAGTTACTAGGCGAACCCAGACGTGGACCCCTTGCTCACTATTCTTAGAGAGGCACAACTATACCGTAATGATGAGGTTCAATCAGACCGAATCACGTGTCTGGGGTTGCTGTTGGTACTCTTGTTTAGAGAAGAATTGCCTAGCATTTCGGTGCTGGTCTGCCCCAGGGCAGGACAAAGACTGATATGTTTAGGATATTTCTCCTCTGTGAAAGATTGTGAGCTAAAGACTCTGGTTAAGGCTGTTGTAACCAGGAGTCATGTCTGGCAGAGAGTCTCCAAGGACCCCCCTTTTTATTTGCATATTTCAAGTAACTTTGGGTTTCACCCTAAGTTACTAGGGGTATCCAGACGTGGACCCCTTGCTCACTATTCTTAGAGAGACACAGCTACACCCTACTGATGAAGTTCAACCGGACCGAAACATGTGTCTGGGGTTGCTGTTCGTACTCTTGTTCAGAGGAGAATTGCCTAGCATTTCGGTGCTGGACTGCCCCAGTCTTTGTCCCCAGGGCAGGACAAAGACTGATATGTTTGGGATATTTCTCCTCTGTGAAAGATAGTGAGCTAAAGACTCTGGTTAAGGCTGTTGTTACCAGGACTCATGTCTGGCAGAGAGTCTCCAAGGACCCCCCTTGTTATTTGCATATTTCAAATAACTTTGGGTTTCACCCTAAATTACTAGGCGAACCCAGACGTGGACCCCTTGCTCACTATTCTTAGAGAGGCACAGCTACACCCTACTGATAAGTTTCAACCAGACCAAAACACATGTCTAGGGATGCTGTTGGTACTCTTGTTCAGAGGAGAATTGCCTAGCATTTTGGTGCTGGACTGCCCCAGGGCAGGACAAAGACTGATATGTTTGGGATATTTCTCTTCTGTGAAAGATAGTGAGCTAAAGACTCTGGGTAAGGCTCTTGCCAGACCTAAACACGTGTCTGGGGTTGCTGTTCGTACTCTTGTTCAGAGGAGAATTGCCTAGCATTTCGGTGCTGGACTGCCCCAGGGCAGGACAAAAACTGATATGTTTGGGATATTTCTCCTCTGTGAAAGATAGTGAGCTAAAGATTCTGGGTAAGGCTCTTGTAACCAGGACTCATGTCTGGCAGAGAGTCTCCAAGGACCCCCCTTGTTATTTGCATATTTCAAGTAGCTTTGGGTTTCACCCTAAGTTACTAGGCGAACCCAGACGTGGACCCCTTGCTCACTATTCTTAGAGAGGCACAGCTATACCGTAATGATGAGGTTCAATCAGACCGAATCACGTGTCTGGGGTTGCTGTTGGTACTCTTGTTTAGAGAAGAATTGCCTAGCATTTCGGTGCTGGTCTGCCCCAGGGCAGGACAAAGACTGATATGTTTAGGATATTTCTCCTCTGTGAAAGATTGTGAGCTAAAGACTCTGGTTAAGGCTGTTGTAACCAGGAGTCATGTCTGGCAGAGAGTCTCCAAGGACCCCCCTTTTTATTTGCATATTTCAAGTAACTTTGGGTTTCACCCTAAGTTACTAGGGGTATCCAGACGTGGACCCCTTGCTCACTATTCTTAGAGAGGCACAGCTACACCCTACTGATGAAGTTCAACCGGACCGAAACATGTGTCTGGGGTTGCTGTTCGTACTCTTGTTCAGAGGAGAATTGCCTGGCGTTTCGGTGCTGGACTGCCCCAGTCTTTGTCCCCAGGGCAGGACAAAGACTGATATGTTTGGGATATTTCTCCTCTGTGAAAGATAGTGAGCTAAAGACTCTGGTTAAGGCTGTTGTAACCAGGACTCATGTCTGGCAGAGAGTCTCCAAGGACCCCCCTTGTTATTTGCATATTTCAAGTAGCTTTGGGTTTCACCCTAAGTTACTAGGCGAACCCAGACGTGGACCCCTTGCTCACTATTCTTAGAGAGGCACAGCTATACCCTACTGATGAGGTTCAACCAAACCAAAACACGTGTCTAGGGTTGCTGTTGGTACTCTTGTTCAGAGGAGAATTGCCTAGTATTTCGGTGCTGGACTGCCCCAGGGCAGGAAAAAGACTGATTTGTTTGGGATATTTCTCCTCTGTGAAAGATAGTGAGCTAAAGACTCTGGGTACGGCTCTTGTAACCAGGACTCATGGCTGGCAGAGAGTCTCCCAGGACCCCCCTTTTTATTTGCATATTTCAAGTAACTTTGGGATTCACCCTAAATTACTAGGGGAATCCAGACGTGGACCCCTTGCTCACTATTCTTAGAGAGGCACAGCTACACCCTACTGATGAGCATCAACCAGACCGAAACACTTGTCTGGGGTTGCTGTTCGTACTCTTGTTCAGAGGAGAATTGCCTAGCATTTCGGTGCTGGACTGCCCCAGTCTTTGTCCCCAGGGCAGGACAAAGACTGATATGTTTGGGATATTTCTCCTCTGTGAAAGATAGTGAGCTAAAGACTCTGGTTAAGGCTGTTGTAACCAGGACTCATGTCTGGCAGAGAGTCTCCAAGGACCCCCCTTGTTATTTGCATATTTCAAGTAGCTTTGGGTTTCACCCTAAGTTACTAGGCGAACCCAGACGTGGACCCCTTGCTCACTATTCTTAGAGAGGCACAGCTACACCGTAATGATGAGGTTCGATCAGACTGAATCACGTGTCTGGGGTTGCTGTTGGTACTCTTGTTTAGAGAAGAATTGCCTAGCATTTCGGTGCTGGTCTGCCCCAGGGCAGGACAAAGACTTATATGTTTAGGATATTTCTCCTCTGTGAAAGATTGTGAGCTAAAGACTCTGGTTAAGGATGTTGTAACCAGGAGTCATGTCTGGCAGAGAGTCTCCAAAGACCCCCCTTTTTATTTGCATATTTCAAGTAACTTTGGGTTTCACCCTAAGTTACTAGGGGTATCCAGACTTGGACCCCTTGCTCACTATTCTTAGAGAGACACAGCTACACCCTACTGATGAAGTTCAACCGGATCGAAACATGTGTCTGGGGTTGCTGTTCGTACTCTTGTTCAGAGGAGAATTGCCTAGCATTTCGGTGCTGGACTGCCCCAGTCTTTGTCCCCAGGGCAGGACAAAGACTGATATGTTTGGGATATTTCTCCTCTGTGAAAGATAGTGAGCTAAAGACTCTGGTTAAGGCTGTTGTTACCAGGACTCATGTCTGGCAGAGAGTCTCCAAGGACCCCCCTTGTTATTTGCATATTTCAAATAACTTTGGGTTTCACCCTAAATTACTAGGCGAACCCAGACGTGGACCCCTTGCTCACTATTCTTAGAGAGGCACAGCTACACCCTACTGATAAGGTTCAACCAGACCAAAACACATGTCTAGGGATGCTGTTGGTACTCTTGTTCAGAGGAGAATTGCCTAGCATTTTGGTGCTGGACTGCCCCAGTCTTTGTCCCCAGGGCAGGACAAAGACTGATATGTTTGGGATATTTCTCCTCTGTGAAAGATAGTGAGCTAAAGACTCTGGTTAAGGCTGTTGTTACCAGGACTCATGTCTGGCAGAGAGTCTCCAAGGACCCCCCTTGTTATTTGCATATTTCAAATAACTTTGGGTTTCACCCTAAATTACTAGGCGAACCCAGACGTGGACCCCTTGCTCACTATTCTTAGAGAGGCACAGCTACACCCTACTGATAAGGTTCAACCAGACCAAAACACATGTCTAGGGATGCTGTTGGTACTCTTGTTCAGAGGAGAATTGCCTAGCATTTTGGTGCTGGACTGCCCCAGGGCAGGACAAAGACTGATATGTTTGGGATATTTCTCTTCTGTGAAAGATAGTGAGCTAAAGACTCTGGGTAAGGCTCTTGCCAGACCTAAACACGTGTCTGGGGTTGCTGTTCGTAACTTGTTCAGAGGAGAATTGCCTAGCATTTCGGTGCTGGACTGCCCCAGGGCAGGACAAAAACTGATATGTTTGGGATATTTCTCCTCTGTGAAAGATAGTGAGCTAAAGATTCTGGGTAAGGCTCTTGTAACCAGGACTCATGTCTGGCAGAGAGTCTCCAAGGACCCCCCTTGTTATTTGCATATTTCAAGTAGCTTTGGGTTTCACCCTAAGTTACTAGGCGAACCCAGACGTGGACCCCTTGCTCACTATTCTTAAAGAGGCACAACTATACCGTAATGATGAGGTTCAATCAGACCGAATCACGTGTCTGGGGTTGCTGTTGGTACTCTTGTTTAGAGAAGAATTGCCTAGCATTTCGGTGCTGGTCTGCCCCAGGGCAGGACAAAGACTGATATGTTTAGGATATTTCTCCTCTGTGAAAGATTGTGAGCTAAAGACTCTGGTTAAGGCTGTTGTAACCAGGAGTCATGTCTGGCAGAGAGTCTCCAAGGACCCCCCTTTTTATTTGCATATTTCAAGTAACTTTGGGTTTCACCCTAAGTTACTAGGGGTATCCAGACGTGGACCCCTTGCTCACTATTCTTAGAGAGGCACAGCTACACCCTACTGATGAAGTTCAACCGGACCGAAACATGTGTCTGGGGTTGCTGTTCGTACTCTTGTTCAGAGGAGAATTGCCTGGCGTTTCGGTGCTGGACTGCCCCAGTCTTTGTCCCCAGGGCAGGACAAAGACTGATATGTTTGGGATATTTCTCCTCTGTGAAAGATAGTGAGCTAAAGACTCTGGTTAAGGCTGTTGTAACCAGGACTCATGTCTGGCAGAGAGTCTCCAAGGACCCCCCTTGTTATTTGCATATTTCAAGTAGCTTTGGGTTTCACCCTAAATTACTAGGCGAACCCAGACGTGGACCCCTTGCTCACTATTCTTAGAGAGGCACAGCTATACCCTACTGATGAGGTTCAACCAAACCAAAACACGTGTCTAGGGTTACTGTTGGTACTCTTGTTCAGAGGAGAATTGCCTAGTATTTCGGTGCTGGACTGCCCCAGGGCAGGAAAAAGACTGATTTGTTTGGGATATTTCTCCTCTGTGAAAGATAGTGAGCTAAAGACTCTGGGTACGGCTCTTGTAACCAGGACTCATGGCTGGCAGAGAGTCTCCCAGGACCCCCCTTTTTATTTGCATATTTCAAGTAACTTTGGGATTCACCCTAAATTACTAGGGGAATCCAGACGTGGACCCCTTGCTCACTATTCTTAGAGAGGCACAGCTACACCCTACTGATGAGCATCAACCAGACCGAAACACTTGTCTGGGGTTGCTGTTCGTACTCTTGTTCAGAGGAGAATAGCCTAGAATTTCGGTGCTGGACTGCCCCAGTCTTTGTCCCCAGGGCAGGACAAAGACTGATATGTTTGGGATATTTCTCCTCTGTGAAAGATAGTGAGCTAAAGACTCTGGGTAAGACTCTTGTAAACAGGACTCATGTCTGGCAGAGAGTCTCCAAGAACCCCCCTTGTTATTTGCATATTTCAAGTAACTTTGGGTTTCACCCTAAGTTACTAGGCGAACCCAGACGTGGACCCCTTGCTCACTATTCTTAGAGAGGCACAGCTACACCGTAATGATGAGGTTCAATCAGACCGAATCACGTGTGTGGGGATGCTGTTGGTACTCTTGTTTAGAGGAGAATTGCCTAGCATTTCGGTGCTGGACTGCCCCAGGGCAGGACAAAGACTGATATGTTTAGGATATTTCTCCTCTGTGAAAGATTGTGAGCTAAAGACTCTGGTTAAGGCTGTTGTAACCAGGAGTCATGTCTGGCAGAGAGTCTCCAAGGACCCCCCTTTTTATTTGCATATTTCAAGTAACTTTGGGTTTCACCCTAAGTTACTAGGGGTATCCAGACGTGGACCCGTTGCTCACTATTCTTAGAGAGGCACAGCTACACCCTACTGATGAAGTTCAACCAGACCGAAGCATGTGTCTGGGGTTGCTGTTCGTACTCTTGTTCAGAGGAGAATTGCTTAGCATTTCGGTGCTGGACTGCCCCAGTCTTTGTCCCCAGGGCAGGACAAAGACTGATATGTTTGGGATATTTCTCCTCTGTGAAAGATAGTGAGCTAAAGACTCTGGTTAAGGCTGTTGTAACCAGGACTCATGTCTGGCAGAGAGTCTCCAAGGACCCCCCTTGTTATTTGCATATTTCAAATAACTTTGGGTTTCACCCTAAGTTACTAGGCGAACCCAGACGTGGACCCCTTGCTCACTATTCTTAGAGAGGCACAGCTACACCCTACTGATAAGGTTCAACCAGACCAAAACACATGTCTAGGGATGCTGTTGGTACTCTTGTTCAGAGGAGAATTGCCTAGCATTTTGGTGCTGGACTGCCCCAGGGCAGGACAAAGACTGATATGTTTGGGATATTTCTCTTCTGTGAAAGATAGTGAGCTAAAGACTCTGGGTAAGGCTCTTGCCAGACCTAAACACGTGTCTGGGGTTGCTGTTCGTACTCTTGTTCAGAGGAGAATTGCCTAGCATTTCGGTGCTGGACTGCCCCAGGGCAGGACAAAAACTGATATGTTTGGGATATTTCTCCTCTGTGAAAGATAGTGAGCTAAAGATTCTGGGTAAGGCTCTTGTAACCAGGACTCATGTCTGGCAGAGAGTCTCCAAGGACCCCCCTTGTTATTTGCATATTTCAAGTAGCTTTGGGTTTCACCCTAAGTTACTAGGCGAACCCAGACGTGGACCCCTTGCTCACTATTCTTAGAGAGGCACAGCTATACCGTAATGATGAGGTTTAATCAGACCGAATCACGTGTCTGGGGTTGCTGTTGGTACTCTTGTTTAGAGAAGAATTGCCTAGCATTTCGGTGCTGGTCTGCCCCAGGGCAGGACAAAGACTGATATGTTTAGGATATTTCTCCTCTGTGAAAGATTGTGAGCTAAAGACTCTGGTTAAGGCTGTTGTAACCAGGAGTCATGTCTGGCAGAGAGTCTCCAAGGACCCCCCTTTTTATTTGCATATTTCAAGTAACTTTGGGTTTCACCCTAAGTTACTAGGGGTATCCAGACGTGGACCCCTTGCTCACTATTCTTAGAGAGGCACAGCTACACCCTACTGATGAAGTTCAACCGGACCGAAACATGTGTCTGGGGTTGCTGTTCGTACTCTTGTTCAGAGGAGAATTGCCTGGCGTTTCGGTGCTGGACTGCCCCAGTCTTTGTCCCCAGGGCAGGACAAAGACTGATATGTTTGGGATATTTCTCCTCTGTGAAAGATAGTGAGCTAAAGACTCTGGTTAAGGCTGTTGTAACCAGGACTCATGTCTGGCAGAGAGTCTCCAAGGACCCCCCTTGTTATTTGCATATTTCAAGTAGCTTTGGGTTTCACCCTAAGTTACTAGGCGAACCCAGACGTGGACCCCTTGCTCACTATTCTTAGAGAGGCACAGCTATACCCTACTGATGAGGTTCAACCAAACCAAAACACGTGTCTAGGGTTGCTGTTGGTACTCTTGTTCAGAGGAGAATTGCCTAGTATTTCGGTGCTGGACTGCCCCAGGGCAGGAAAAAGACTGATTTGTTTGGGATATTTCTCCTCTGTGAAAGATAGTGAGCTAAAGACTCTGGGTACGGCTCTTGTAACCAGGACTCATGGCTGGCAGAGAGTCTCCCAGGACCCCCCTTTTTATTTGCATATTTCAAGTAACTTTGGGATTCACCCTAAATTACTAGGGGAATCCAGACGTGGACCCCTTGCTCACTATTCTTAGAGAGGCACAGCTACACCCTACTGATGAGCATCAACCAGACCGAAACACTTGTCTGGGGTTGCTGTTCGTACTCTTGTTCAGAGGAGAATTGCCTAGCATTTCGGTGCTGGACTGCCCCAGTCTTTGTCCCCAGGGCAGGACAAAGACTGATATGTTTGGGATATTTCTCCTCTGTGAAAGATAGTGAGCTAAAGACTCTGGTTAAGGCTGTTGTAACCAGGACTCATGTCTGGCAGAGAGTCTCCAAGGACCCCCCTTGTTATTTGCATATTTCAAGTAGCTTTGGGTTTCACCCTAAGTTACTAGGCGAACCCAGACGTGGACCCCTTGCTCACTATTCTTAGAGAGGCACAGCTACACCGTAATGATGAGGTTCGATCAGACTGAATCACGTGTCTGGGGTTGCTGTTGGTACTCTTGTTTAGAGAAGAATTGCCTAGCATTTCGGTGCTGGTCTGCCCCAGGGCAGGACAAAGACTTATATGTTTAGGATATTTCTCCTCTGTGAAAGATTGTGAGCTAAAGACTCTGGTTAAGGATGTTGTAACCAGGAGTCATGTCTGGCAGAGAGTCTCCAAAGACCCCCCTTTTTATTTGCATATTTCAAGTAACTTTGGGTTTCACCCTAAGTTACTAGGGGTATCCAGACTTGGACCCCTTGCTCACTATTCTTAGAGAGACACAGCTACACCCTACTGATGAAGTTCAACCGGATCGAAACATGTGTCTGGGGTTGCTGTTCGTACTCTTGTTCAGAGGAGAATTGCCTAGCATTTCGGTGCTGGACTGCCCCAGTCTTTGTCCCCAGGGCAGGACAAAGACTGATATGTTTGGGATATTTCTCCTCTGTGAAAGATAGTGAGCTAAAGACTCTGGTTAAGGCTGTTGTTACCAGGACTCATGTCTGGCAGAGAGTCTCCAAGGACCCCCCTTGTTATTTGCATATTTCAAATAACTTTGGGTTTCACCCTAAATTACTAGGCGAACCCAGACGTGGACCCCTTGCTCACTATTCTTAGAGAGGCACAGCTACACCCTACTGATAAGGTTCAACCAGACCAAAACACATGTCTAGGGATGCTGTTGGTACTCTTGTTCAGAGGAGAATTGCCTAGCATTTTGGTGCTGGACTGCCCCAGTCTTTGTCCCCAGGGCAGGACAAAGACTGATATGTTTGGGATATTTCTCCTCTGTGAAAGATAGTGAGCTAAAGACTCTGGTTAAGGCTGTTGTTACCAGGACTCATGTCTGGCAGAGAGTCTCCAAGGACCCCCCTTGTTATTTGCATATTTCAAATAACTTTGGGTTTCACCCTAAATTACTAGGCGAACCCAGACGTGGACCCCTTGCTCACTATTCTTAGAGAGGCACAGCTACACCCTACTGATAAGGTTCAACCAGACCAAAACACATGTCTAGGGATGCTGTTGGTACTCTTGTTCAGAGGAGAATTGCCTAGCATTTTGGTGCTGGACTGCCCCAGGGCAGGACAAAGACTGATATGTTTGGGATATTTCTCTTCTGTGAAAGATAGTGAGCTAAAGACTCTGGGTAAGGCTCTTGCCAGACCTAAACACGTGTCTGGGGTTGCTGTTCGTAACTTGTTCAGAGGAGAATTGCCTAGCATTTCGGTGCTGGACTGCCCCAGGGCAGGACAAAAACTGATATGTTTGGGATATTTCTCCTCTGTGAAAGATAGTGAGCTAAAGATTCTGGGTAAGGCTCTTGTAACCAGGACTCATGTCTGGCAGAGAGTCTCCAAGGACCCCCCTTGTTATTTGCATATTTCAAGTAGCTTTGGGTTTCACCCTAAGTTACTAGGCGAACCCAGACGTGGACCCCTTGCTCACTATTCTTAAAGAGGCACAACTATACCGTAATGATGAGGTTCAATCAGACCGAATCACGTGTCTGGGGTTGCTGTTGGTACTCTTGTTTAGAGAAGAATTGCCTAGCATTTCGGTGCTGGTCTGCCCCAGGGCAGGACAAAGACTGATATGTTTAGGATATTTCTCCTCTGTGAAAGATTGTGAGCTAAAGACTCTGGTTAAGGCTGTTGTAACCAGGAGTCATGTCTGGCAGAGAGTCTCCAAGGACCCCCCTTTTTATTTGCATATTTCAAGTAACTTTGGGTTTCACCCTAAGTTACTAGGGGTATCCAGACGTGGACCCCTTGCTCACTATTCTTAGAGAGGCACAGCTACACCCTACTGATGAAGTTCAACCGGACCGAAACATGTGTCTGGGGTTGCTGTTCGTACTCTTGTTCAGAGGAGAATTGCCTGGCGTTTCGGTGCTGGACTGCCCCAGTCTTTGTCCCCAGGGCAGGACAAAGACTGATATGTTTGGGATATTTCTCCTCTGTGAAAGATAGTGAGCTAAAGACTCTGGTTAAGGCTGTTGTAACCAGGACTCATGTCTGGCAGAGAGTCTCCAAGGACCCCCCTTGTTATTTGCATATTTCAAGTAGCTTTGGGTTTCACCCTAAATTACTAGGCGAACCCAGACGTGGACCCCTTGCTCACTATTCTTAGAGAGGCACAGCTATACCCTACTGATGAGGTTCAACCAAACCAAAACACGTGTCTAGGGTTACTGTTGGTACTCTTGTTCAGAGGAGAATTGCCTAGTATTTCGGTGCTGGACTGCCCCAGGGCAGGAAAAAGACTGATTTGTTTGGGATATTTCTCCTCTGTGAAAGATAGTGAGCTAAAGACTCTGGGTACGGCTCTTGTAACCAGGACTCATGGCTGGCAGAGAGTCTCCCAGGACCCCCCTTTTTATTTGCATATTTCAAGTAACTTTGGGATTCACCCTAAATTACTAGGGGAATCCAGACGTGGACCCCTTGCTCACTATTCTTAGAGAGGCACAGCTACACCCTACTGATGAGCATCAACCAGACCGAAACACTTGTCTGGGGTTGCTGTTCGTACTCTTGTTCAGAGGAGAATAGCCTAGAATTTCGGTGCTGGACTGCCCCAGTCTTTGTCCCCAGGGCAGGACAAAGACTGATATGTTTGGGATATTTCTCCTCTGTGAAAGATAGTGAGCTAAAGACTCTGGGTAAGACTCTTGTAAACAGGACTCATGTCTGGCAGAGAGTCTCCAAGAACCCCCCTTGTTATTTGCATATTTCAAGTAACTTTGGGTTTCACCCTAAGTTACTAGGCGAACCCAGACGTGGACCCCTTGCTCACTATTCTTAGAGAGGCACAGCTACACCGTAATGATGAGGTTCAATCAGACCGAATCACGTGTGTGGGGATGCTGTTGGTACTCTTGTTTAGAGGAGAATTGCCTAGCATTTCGGTGCTGGACTGCCCCAGGGCAGGACAAAGACTGATATGTTTAGGATATTTCTCCTCTGTGAAAGATTGTGAGCTAAAGACTCTGGTTAAGGCTGTTGTAACCAGGAGTCATGTCTGGCAGAGAGTCTCCAAGGACCCCCCTTTTTATTTGCATATTTCAAGTAACTTTGGGTTTCACCCTAAGTTACTAGGGGTATCCAGACGTGGACCCGTTGCTCACTATTCTTAGAGAGGCACAGCTACACCCTACTGATGAAGTTCAACCAGACCGAAGCATGTGTCTGGGGTTGCTGTTCGTACTCTTGTTCAGAGGAGAATTGCTTAGCATTTCGGTGCTGGACTGCCCCAGTCTTTGTCCCCAGGGCAGGACAAAGACTGATATGTTTGGGATATTTCTCCTCTGTGAAAGATAGTGAGCTAAAGACTCTGGTTAAGGCTGTTGTAACCAGGACTCATGTCTGGCAGAGAGTCTCCAAGGACCCCCCTTGTTATTTGCATATTTCAAATAACTTTGGGTTTCACCCTAAGTTACTAGGCGAACCCAGACGTGGACCCCTTGCTCACTATTCTTAGAGAGGCACAGCTACACCCTACTGATAAGGTTCAACCAGACCAAAACACATGTCTAGGGATGCTGTTGGTACTCTTGTTCAGAGGAGAATTGCCTAGCATTTTGGTGCTGGACTGCCCCAGGGCAGGACAAAGACTGATATGTTTGGGATATTTCTCTTCTGTGAAAGATAGTGAGCTAAAGACTCTGGGTAAGGCTCTTGCCAGACCTAAACACGTGTCTGGGGTTGCTGTTCGTACTCTTGTTCAGAGGAGAATTGCCTAGCATTTCGGTGCTGGACTGCCCCAGGGCAGGACAAAAACTGATATGTTTGGGATATTTCTCCTCTGTGAAAGATAGTGAGCTAAAGATTCTGGGTAAGGCTCTTGTAACCAGGACTCATGTCTGGCAGAGAGTCTCCAAGGACCCCCCTTGTTATTTGCATATTTCAAGTAGCTTTGGGTTTCACCCTAAGTTACTAGGCGAACCCAGACGTGGACCCCTTGCTCACTATTCTTAGAGAGGCACAGCTATACCGTAATGATGAGGTTTAATCAGACCGAATCACGTGTCTGGGGTTGCTGTTGGTACTCTTGTTTAGAGAAGAATTGCCTAGCATTTCGGTGCTGGTCTGCCCCAGGGCAGGACAAAGACTGATATGTTTAGGATATTTCTCCTCTGTGAAAGATTGTGAGCTAAAGACTCTGGTTAAGGCTGTTGTAACCAGGAGTCATGTCTGGCAGAGAGTCTCCAAGGACCCCCCTTTTTATTTGCATATTTCAAGTAACTTTGGGTTTCACCCTAAGTTACTAGGGGTATCCAGACGTGGACCCCTTGCTCACTATTCTTAGAGAGGCACAGCTACACCCTACTGATGAAGTTCAACCGGACCGAAACATGTGTCTGGGGTTGCTGTTCGTACTCTTGTTCAGAGGAGAATTGCCTGGCGTTTCGGTGCTGGACTGCCCCAGTCTTTGTCCCCAGGGCAGGACAAAGACTGATATGTTTGGGATATTTCTCCTCTGTGAAAGATAGTGAGCTAAAGACTCTGGTTAAGGCTGTTGTAACCAGGACTCATGTCTGGCAGAGAGTCTCCAAGGACCCCCCTTGTTATTTGCATATTTCAAGTAGCTTTGGGTTTCACCCTAAGTTACTAGGCGAACCCAGACGTGGACCCCTTGCTCACTATTCTTAGAGAGGCACAGCTATACCCTACTGATGAGGTTCAACCAAACCAAAACACGTGTCTAGGGTTGCTGTTGGTACTCTTGTTCAGAGGAGAATTGCCTAGTATTTCGGTGCTGGACTGCCCCAGGGCAGGAAAAAGACTGATTTGTTTGGGATATTTCTCCTCTGTGAAAGATAGTGAGCTAAAGACTCTGGGTACGGCTCTTGTAACCAGGACTCATGGCTGGCAGAGAGTCTCCCAGGACCCCCCTTTTTATTTGCATATTTCAAGTAACTTTGGGATTCACCCTAAATTACTAGGGGAATCCAGACGTGGACCCCTTGCTCACTATTCTTAGAGAGGCACAGCTACACCCTACTGATGAGCATCAACCAGACCGAAACACTTGTCTGGGGTTGCTGTTCGTACTCTTGTTCAGAGGAGAATTGCCTAGCATTTCGGTGCTGGACTGCCCCAGTCTTTGTCCCCAGGGCAGGACAAAGACTGATATGTTTGGGATATTTCTCCTCTGTGAAAGATAGTGAGCTAAAGACTCTGGTTAAGGCTGTTGTAACCAGGACTCATGTCTGGCAGAGAGTCTCCAAGGACCCCCCTTGTTATTTGCATATTTCAAGTAGCTTTGGGTTTCACCCTAAGTTACTAGGCGAACCCAGACGTGGACCCCTTGCTCACTATTCTTAGAGAGGCACAGCTACACCGTAATGATGAGGTTCGATCAGACTGAATCACGTGTCTGGGGTTGCTGTTGGTACTCTTGTTTAGAGAAGAATTGCCTAGCATTTCGGTGCTGGTCTGCCCCAGGGCAGGACAAAGACTTATATGTTTAGGATATTTCTCCTCTGTGAAAGATTGTGAGCTAAAGACTCTGGTTAAGGATGTTGTAACCAGGAGTCATGTCTGGCAGAGAGTCTCCAAAGACCCCCCTTTTTATTTGCATATTTCAAGTAACTTTGGGTTTCACCCTAAGTTACTAGGGGTATCCAGACTTGGACCCCTTGCTCACTATTCTTAGAGAGACACAGCTACACCCTACTGATGAAGTTCAACCGGATCGAAACATGTGTCTGGGGTTGCTGTTCGTACTCTTGTTCAGAGGAGAATTGCCTAGCATTTCGGTGCTGGACTGCCCCAGTCTTTGTCCCCAGGGCAGGACAAAGACTGATATGTTTGGGATATTTCTCCTCTGTGAAAGATAGTGAGCTAAAGACTCTGGTTAAGGCTGTTGTTACCAGGACTCATGTCTGGCAGAGAGTCTCCAAGGACCCCCCTTGTTATTTGCATATTTCAAATAACTTTGGGTTTCACCCTAAATTACTAGGCGAACCCAGACGTGGACCCCTTGCTCACTATTCTTAGAGAGGCACAGCTACACCCTACTGATAAGGTTCAACCAGACCAAAACACATGTCTAGGGATGCTGTTGGTACTCTTGTTCAGAGGAGAATTGCCTAGCATTTTGGTGCTGGACTGCCCCAGTCTTTGTCCCCAGGGCAGGACAAAGACTGATATGTTTGGGATATTTCTCCTCTGTGAAAGATAGTGAGCTAAAGACTCTGGTTAAGGCTGTTGTTACCAGGACTCATGTCTGGCAGAGAGTCTCCAAGGACCCCCCTTGTTATTTGCATATTTCAAATAACTTTGGGTTTCACCCTAAATTACTAGGCGAACCCAGACGTGGACCCCTTGCTCACTATTCTTAGAGAGGCACAGCTACACCCTACTGATAAGGTTCAACCAGACCAAAACACATGTCTAGGGATGCTGTTGGTACTCTTGTTCAGAGGAGAATTGCCTAGCATTTTGGTGCTGGACTGCCCCAGGGCAGGACAAAGACTGATATGTTTGGGATATTTCTCTTCTGTGAAAGATAGTGAGCTAAAGACTCTGGGTAAGGCTCTTGCCAGACCTAAACACGTGTCTGGGGTTGCTGTTCGTAACTTGTTCAGAGGAGAATTGCCTAGCATTTCGGTGCTGGACTGCCCCAGGGCAGGACAAAAACTGATATGTTTGGGATATTTCTCCTCTGTGAAAGATAGTGAGCTAAAGATTCTGGGTAAGGCTCTTGTAACCAGGACTCATGTCTGGCAGAGAGTCTCCAAGGACCCCCCTTGTTATTTGCATATTTCAAGTAGCTTTGGGTTTCACCCTAAGTTACTAGGCGAACCCAGACGTGGACCCCTTGCTCACTATTCTTAAAGAGGCACAACTATACCGTAATGATGAGGTTCAATCAGACCGAATCACGTGTCTGGGGTTGCTGTTGGTACTCTTGTTTAGAGAAGAATTGCCTAGCATTTCGGTGCTGGTCTGCCCCAGGGCAGGACAAAGACTGATATGTTTAGGATATTTCTCCTCTGTGAAAGATTGTGAGCTAAAGACTCTGGTTAAGGCTGTTGTAACCAGGAGTCATGTCTGGCAGAGAGTCTCCAAGGACCCCCCTTTTTATTTGCATATTTCAAGTAACTTTGGGTTTCACCCTAAGTTACTAGGGGTATCCAGACGTGGACCCCTTGCTCACTATTCTTAGAGAGGCACAGCTACACCCTACTGATGAAGTTCAACCGGACCGAAACATGTGTCTGGGGTTGCTGTTCGTACTCTTGTTCAGAGGAGAATTGCCTGGCGTTTCGGTGCTGGACTGCCCCAGTCTTTGTCCCCAGGGCAGGACAAAGACTGATATGTTTGGGATATTTCTCCTCTGTGAAAGATAGTGAGCTAAAGACTCTGGTTAAGGCTGTTGTAACCAGGACTCATGTCTGGCAGAGAGTCTCCAAGGACCCCCCTTGTTATTTGCATATTTCAAGTAGCTTTGGGTTTCACCCTAAATTACTAGGCGAACCCAGACGTGGACCCCTTGCTCACTATTCTTAGAGAGGCACAGCTATACCCTACTGATGAGGTTCAACCAAACCAAAACACGTGTCTAGGGTTACTGTTGGTACTCTTGTTCAGAGGAGAATTGCCTAGTATTTCGGTGCTGGACTGCCCCAGGGCAGGAAAAAGACTGATTTGTTTGGGATATTTCTCCTCTGTGAAAGATAGTGAGCTAAAGACTCTGGGTACGGCTCTTGTAACCAGGACTCATGGCTGGCAGAGAGTCTCCCAGGACCCCCCTTTTTATTTGCATATTTCAAGTAACTTTGGGATTCACCCTAAATTACTAGGGGAATCCAGACGTGGACCCCTTGCTCACTATTCTTAGAGAGGCACAGCTACACCCTACTGATGAGCATCAACCAGACCGAAACACTTGTCTGGGGTTGCTGTTCGTACTCTTGTTCAGAGGAGAATAGCCTAGAATTTCGGTGCTGGACTGCCCCAGTCTTTGTCCCCAGGGCAGGACAAAGACTGATATGTTTGGGATATTTCTCCTCTGTGAAAGATAGTGAGCTAAAGACTCTGGGTAAGACTCTTGTAAACAGGACTCATGTCTGGCAGAGAGTCTCCAAGAACCCCCCTTGTTATTTGCATATTTCAAGTAACTTTGGGTTTCACCCTAAGTTACTAGGCGAACCCAGACGTGGACCCCTTGCTCACTATTCTTAGAGAGGCACAGCTACACCGTAATGATGAGGTTCAATCAGACCGAATCACGTGTGTGGGGATGCTGTTGGTACTCTTGTTTAGAGGAGAATTGCCTAGCATTTCGGTGCTGGACTGCCCCAGGGCAGGACAAAGACTGATATGTTTAGGATATTTCTCCTCTGTGAAAGATTGTGAGCTAAAGACTCTGGTTAAGGCTGTTGTAACCAGGAGTCATGTCTGGCAGAGAGTCTCCAAGGACCCCCCTTTTTATTTGCATATTTCAAGTAACTTTGGGTTTCACCCTAAGTTACTAGGGGTATCCAGACGTGGACCCGTTGCTCACTATTCTTAGAGAGGCACAGCTACACCCTACTGATGAAGTTCAACCAGACCGAAGCATGTGTCTGGGGTTGCTGTTCGTACTCTTGTTCAGAGGAGAATTGCTTAGCATTTCGGTGCTGGACTGCCCCAGTCTTTGTCCCCAGGGCAGGACAAAGACTGATATGTTTGGGATATTTCTCCTCTGTGAAAGATAGTGAGCTAAAGACTCTGGTTAAGGCTGTTGTAACCAGGACTCATGTCTGGCAGAGAGTCTCCAAGGACCCCCCTTGTTATTTGCATATTTCAAATAACTTTGGGTTTCACCCTAAGTTACTAGGCGAACCCAGACGTGGACCCCTTGCTCACTATTCTTAGAGAGGCACAGCTACACCCTACTGATAAGGTTCAACCAGACCAAAACACATGTCTAGGGATGCTGTTGGTACTCTTGTTCAGAGGAGAATTGCCTAGCATTTTGGTGCTGGACTGCCCCAGGGCAGGACAAAGACTGATATGTTTGGGATATTTCTCTTCTGTGAAAGATAGTGAGCTAAAGACTCTGGGTAAGGCTCTTGCCAGACCTAAACACGTGTCTGGGGTTGCTGTTCGTACTCTTGTTCAGAGGAGAATTGCCTAGCATTTCGGTGCTGGACTGCCCCAGGGCAGGACAAAAACTGATATGTTTGGGATATTTCTCCTCTGTGAAAGATAGTGAGCTAAAGATTCTGGGTAAGGCTCTTGTAACCAGGACTCATGTCTGGCAGAGAGTCTCCAAGGACCCCCCTTGTTATTTGCATATTTCAAGTAACTTTGGGTTTCACCCTAAGTTACTAGGCGAACCCAGACGTGGACCCCTTGCTCACTATTCTTAGAGAGGCAGAGCTACACCGTAATGATGAGGTTCAATCAGACCGAATCACGTGTCTGGGGTTGCTGTTGGTACTCTTGTTTAGAGGAGAATTGCCTAGCATTTCGGTGCTGGTCTGCCCCAGGGCAGGACAAAGACTGATATGTTTAGGATATTTCTCCTCTGTGAAAGATTGTGAGCTAAAGACTCTGGGTAAGGCTCTTGTAACCAGGACTCATGACTGGCAGAGAGTCTCCCAGGACCCCCCTTTTTATTTGCATATTTCAAGTAACTTTGGGTTTCACCCTAAGTTACTAGGGGAATCTAGACGTGGACCCCTTGCTCACTATTCTTAGAGAGGCACAGCTACACCCTACTGATGAGGTTCAACCAGACCTAAACACGTGTCTGGGGTTGCTGTTGGTACTCTTGTTCAGAGGAGAATTGCCTAGCATTTCGGTGCTGGACTGCCCCAGGGCAAGACAAAAACTGATACGTTTGGGATATTTCTCCTCTGTGAAAGATAGTGAGCTAAAGATTCTGGGTAAGGCTCTTGTAACCAGGACTCATGTCTGGCAGAGAGTCTCCAAGGACCCCCCTTGTTATTTGCATATTTCAAGTAGCTTTGGGTTTCACCCTAATTTACTAGGCGAACCCAGACGTGGACCCCTTGCTCACTATTCTTAGAGAGGCACAGCTACACCGTAATGATGAGGTTCGATCAGACCGAATCACGTGTCTGGGGTTGCTGTTGGTACTCTTGTTTAGAGAAGAATTGCCTAGCATTTCGGTGCTGGTCTGCCCCAGGGCAGGACAAAGACTGATATGTTTAGGATATTTCTCCTCTGTGAAAGATTGTGAGCTAAAGACTCTGGTTAAGGCTGTTGTAACCAGGAGTCATGTCTGGCAGAGAGTCTCCAAGGACCCCCCTTTTTATTTGCATATTTCAAGTAACTTTGGGTTTCACCCTAAGTTACTAGGGGTATCCAGACGTGGACCCCTTGCTCACTATTCTTAGAGAGGCACAGCTACACCCTACTGATGAAGTTCAACCGGACCGAAACATGTGTCTGGGGTTGCTGTTCGTACTCTTGTTCAGAGGAGAATTGCCTAGCATTTCGGTGCTGGACTGCCCCAGTCTTTGTCCCCAGGGCAGGACAAAGACTGATATGTTTGGGATATTTCTCCTCTGTGAAAGATAGTGAGCTAAAGACTCTGGTTAAGGCTGTTGTAACCAGGACTCATGTCTGGCAGAGAGTCTCCAAGGACCCCCCTTGTTATTTGCATATTTCAAATAACTTTGGGTTTCACCCTAAATTACTAGGCGAACCCAGACGTGGACCCCTTGCTCACTATTCTTAGAGAGGCACAGCTACACCCTACTGATGAGGTTCAACCAGACCAAAACACGTGTCTGGGGTTGCTGTTGGTACTCTTGTTCAGAGGAGAATTGCCTAGCATTTTGGTGCTGGACTGCCCCAGGGCAGGACAAAGACTGATATGTTTGGGATATTTCTCCTCTGTGAATGATAGTGAGCTAAAGACTCTGGGTAAGGCTCTTGTAACCAGGACTCATGTCTGGCAGAGAGTCTCCCAGGACCCCCCTTTATTTGCATATTTCAAGTAACTTTGAGCTTCACCCTAAGTTACTAGGGGATTCCAAATGTGGACCCCTTGCTCACTATTCTTAGAGAGGCACAGCTACACCCTACTGATGAGGTTCAACCAGACCGAAACACGTGTCTGCGGTTGCTGTTTGTACTCTTGTTCAGAGGAGAATTGCCTAGCATTTCGGTGATGGACTGCCCCAGTCTTTGTCCCCAGGGCAGGACAAAAACTGATACGTTTGGGATATTTCTCCTCTGTGAAAGATAGTGAGCTAAAGATTCTGGGTAAGGCTCTTGTAACCAGGACTCATGTCTGGCAGAGAGTCTCCAAGGACCCCCCTTGTTATTTGCATATTTCAAGTAGCTTTGGGTTTCACCCTAAGTTACTAGGCGAACCCAGACGTGGACCCCTTGCTCACTATTCTTAGAGAGGCACAGCTACACCGTAATGATGAGGTTCGATCAGACCGAATCACGTGTCTGGGGTTGCTGTTGGTACTCTTTTTTAGAGAAGAATTGCCTAGCATTTCGGTGCTGGTCTGCCCCAGGGCAGGACAAAGACTGATATGTTTAGGATATTTCTCCTCTGTGAAAGATTGTGAGCTAAAGACTCTGGTTAAGGCTGTTGTAACCAGGAGTCATGTCTGGCAGAGAGTCTCCAAGGACCCCCCTTTTTATTTGCATATTTCAAGTAACTTTGGGTTTCACCCTAAGTTACTAGGGGTATCCAGACGTGGACCCCTTGCTCACTATTCTTAGAGAGGCACAGCTACACCCTACTGATGAAGTTCAACCGGACCGAAACATGTGTCTGGGGTTGCTGTTCGTACTCTTGTTCAGAGGAGAATTGCCTAGCATTTCGGTGCTGGACTGCCCCAGTCTTTGTCCCCAGGGCAGGACAAAGACTGATATGTTTGGGATATTTCTCCTCTGTGAAAGATAGTGAGCTAAAGACTCTGGTTAAGGCTGTTGTAACCAGGACTCATGTCTGGCAGAGAGTCTCCAAGGACCCCCCTTGTTATTTGCATATTTCAAATAACTTTGGGTTTCACCCTAAATTACTAGGTGAACCCAGACGTGGACCCCTTGCTCACTATTCTTAGAGAGGCACAGCTACACCCTACTGATGAGGTTCAACCAGACCAAAACACGTGTCTGGGGTTGCTGTTGGTACTCTTGTTCAGAGGAGAATTGCCTAGCATTTTGGTGCTGGACTGCCCCAGGGCAGGACAAAGACTGATATGTTTGGGATATTTCTCCTCTGTGAATGATAGTGTGCTAAAGACTCTGGGTAAGGCTCTTGTAACCAGGACTCATGTCTGGCAGAGAGTCTCCCAGGACCCCCCTTTATTTGCATATTTCAAGTAACTTTGGGCTTCACCCTAAGTTACTAGGGGATTCCAAATGTGGACCCCTTGCTCACTATTCTTAGAGAGGCACAGCTACACCCTACTGATGAGGTTCAACCAGACCGAAACACGTGTCTGCGGTTGCTGTTTGTACTCTTGTTCAGAGGAGAATTGCCTAGCATTTCGGTGATGGACTGCCCCAGTCTTTGTCCCCAGGGCAGGACAAAAACTGATATGTTTGGGATATTTCTCCTCTGTGAAAGATAGTGAGCTGAAGATTCTGGGTAAGGCTCTTGTAACCAGGACTCATGTCTGGCAGAGAGTCTCCAAGGACCCCCCTTGTTATTTGCATATTTCAAGTAACTTTGGGTTTCACCCTAAGTTACTAGGCGAACCCAGACGTGGACCCCTTGCTCACTATTCTTAGAGAGGCACAGCTACACCCTACTGATGAGGTTCAACCAGACCAAAACACGTGTCTGGGGTTGCTGTTGGTACTCTTGTTCAGAGGAGAATTGCCTAGCAATTTGGTGCTGGACTGCCCCAGGGCAGGACAAAGACTGATATGTTTGGGATATTTCTCTTCTGTGAAAGATAGTGAGCTAAAGACTCTGGGTAAGGCTCTTGCCAGACCTTAACACGTGTCTGGGGTTGCTGTTCGTACTCTTGTTCAGAGGAGAATTGCCTAGCATTTCGGTGCTGGACTGCCCCAGGGCAGGACAAAAACTGATATGTTTGGGATATTTCTCCTCTGTGAAAGATAGTGAGCTAAAGATTCTGGGTAAGTCTCTTGTAACCAGGACTCATGTCTGGCAGAGAGTCTCCAAGGACCCCCCTTGTTATTTGCATATTTCAAGTAACTTTGGGTTTCACCCTAAGTTACTAGGCGAACCCAGACGTGGACCCCTTGCTCACTATTCTTAGAGAGGCAGAGCTACACCGTAATGATGAGGTTCAATCAGACCGAATCACGTGTCTGGGGTTGCTGTTGGTACTCTTGTTCAGAGGAGAATTGCCTAGCATTTTGGTGCTGGACTGCCCCAGGGCAGGACAAAGACTGATATGTTTGGGATATTTCTCTTCTGTGAAAGATAGTGAGCTAAAGACTCTGGGTAAGGCTCTTGCCAGACCTAAACACGTGTCTGGGGTTGCTGTTCGTACTCTTGTTCAGAGGAGAATTGCCTAGCATTTCGGTGCTGGACTGCCCCAGGGCAGGACAAAAACTGATATGTTTGGGATATTTCTCCTCTGTGAAAGATAGTGAGCTAAAGATTCTGGGTAAGGCTCTTGTAACCAGGACTCATGTCTGGCAGAGAGTCTCCAAGGACCCCCCTTGTTATTTGCATATTTCAAGTAACTTTGGGTTTCACCCTAAGTTACTAGGCGAACCCAGACGTGGACCCCTTGCTCACTATTCTTAGAGAGGCACAGCTACACCCTACTGATGAGGTTCAACCAGACCTAAACACGTGTCTGGGGTTGCTGTTGGTACTCTTGTTCAGAGGAGAATTGCCTAGCATTTCGGTGCTGGACTGCCCCAGGGCAAGACAAAAACTGATACGTTTGGGATATTTCTCCTCTGTGAAAGATAGTGAGCTAAAGATTCTGGGTAAGGCTCTTGTAACCAGGACTCATGTCTGGCAGAGAGTCTCCAAGGACCCCCCTTGTTATTTGCATATTTCAAGTAGCTTTGGGTTTCACCCTAAGTTACTAGGCGAACCCAGACGTGGACCCCTTGCTCACTATTCTTAGAGAGGCACAGCTACACCGTAATGATGAGGTTCGATCAGACCGAATCACGTGTCTGGGGTTGCTGTTGGTACTCTTGTTTAGAGAAGAATTGCCTAGCATTTCGGTGCTGGTCTGCCCCAGGGCAGGACAAAGACTGATATGTTTAGGATATTTCTCCTCTGTGAAAGATTGTGAGCTAAAGACTCTGGTTAAGGCTGTTGTAACCAGGAGTCATGTCTGGCAGAGAGTCTCCAAGGACCCCCCTTTTTATTTGCATATTTCAAGTAACTTTGGGTTTCACCCTAAGTTACTAGGGGTATCCAGACGTGGACCCCTTGCTCACTATTCTTAGAGAGGCACAGCTACACCCTACTGATGAAGTTCAACCGGACCGAAACATGTGTCTGGGGTTGCTGTTCGTACTCTTGTTCAGAGGAGAATTGCCTAGCATTTCGGTGCTGGACTGCCACAGTCTTTGTCCCCAGGGCAGGACAAAGACTGATATGTTTGGGATATTTCTCCTCTGTGAAAGATAGTGAGCTAAAGACTCTGGTTAAGGCTGTTGTAACCAGGACTCATGTCTGGCAGAGAGTCTCCAAGGACCCCCCTTGTTATTTGCATATTTCAAATAACTTTGGGTTTCACCCTAAATTACTAGGCGAACCCAGACGTGGACCCCTTGCTCACTATTCTTAGAGAGGCACAGCTACACCCTACTGATGAGGTTCAACCAGACCAAAACACGTGTCTGGGGTTGCTGTTGGTACTCTTGTTCAGAGGAGAATTGCCTAGCATTTTGGTGCTGGACTGCCCCAGGGCAGGACAAAGACTGATATGTTTGGGATATTTCTCCTCTGTGAATGATAGTGAGCTAAAGACTCTGGGTAAGGCTCTTGTAACCAGGACTCATGTCTGGCAGAGAGTCTCCCAGGACCCCCCTTTATTTGCATATTTCAAGTAACTTTGAGCTTCACCCTAAGTTACTAGGGGATTCCAAATGTGGACCCCTTGCTCACTATTCTTAGAGAGGCACAGCTACACCCTACTGATGAGGTTCAACCAGACCGAAACACGTGTCTGCGGTTGCTGTTTGTACTCTTGTTCAGAGGAGAATTGCCTAGCATTTCGGTGATGGACTGCCCCAGTCTTTGTCCCCAGGGCAGGACAAAAACTGATACGTTTGGGATATTTCTCCTCTGTGAAAGATAGTGAGCTAAAGATTCTGGGTAAGGCTCTTGTAACCAGGACTCATGTCTGGCAGAGAGTCTCCAAGGACCCCCCTTGTTATTTGCATATTTCAAGTAGCTTTGGGTTTCACCCTAAGTTACTAGGCGAACCCAGACGTGGACCCCTTGCTCACTATTCTTAGAGAGGCACAGCTACACCGTAATGATGAGGTTCGATCAGACCGAATCACGTGTCTGGGGTTGCTGTTGGTACTCTTGTTTAGAGAAGAATTGCCTAGCATTTCGGTGCTGGTCTGCCCCAGGGCAGGACAAAGACTGATATGTTTAGGATATTTCTCCTCTGTGAAAGATAGTGAGCTGAAGATTCTGGGTAAGGCTCTTCTAACCAGGACTCATGTCTGGCAGAGAGTCTCCAAGGACCCCCCTTGTTATTTGCATATTTCAAGTAACTTTGGGTTTCACCCTAAGTTACTAGGCGAACCCAGACGTGGACCCCTTGCTCACTATTCTTAGAGAGGCACAGCTACACCCTACTGATGAGGTTCAACCAGACCAAAACACGTGTCTGGGGTTGCTGTTGGTACTCTTGTTCAGAGGAGAATTGCCTAGCAATTTGGTGCTGGACTGCCCCAGGGCAGGACAAAGACTGATATGTTTGGGATATTTCTCTTCTGTGAAAGATAGTGAGCTAAAGACTCTGGGTAAGGCTCTTGCCAGACCTAAACACGTGTCTGGGGTTGCTGTTCGTACTCTTGTTCAGAGGAGAATTGCCTAGCATTTCGGTGCTGGACTGCCCCAGGGCAGGACAAAAACTGATATGTTTGGGATATTTCTCCTCTGTGAAAGATAGTGAGCTAAAGATTCTGGGTAAGTCTCTTGTAACCAGGACTCATGTCTGGCAGAGAGTCTCCAAGGACCCCCCTTGTTATTTGCATATTTCAAGTAACTTTGGGTTTCACCCTAAGTTACTAGGCGAACCCAGACGTGGACCCCTTGCTCACTATTCTTAGAGAGGCAGAGCTACACCGTAATGATGAGGTTC
Source organism: Ambystoma mexicanum (assembly GCF_040938575.1). NCBI lineage: Eukaryota > Metazoa > Chordata > Amphibia > Caudata > Ambystomatidae > Ambystoma > Ambystoma mexicanum. The sequence continues at coordinate 975,871,181 of NC_090922.1, forward strand.
AATCAGACCGAATCACGTGTCTGGGGTTGCTGTTGGTACTCTTGTTTAGAGGAGAATTGCCTAGCATTTTGGTGCTGGTCTGCCCCAGGGCAGGACAAAGACTGATATGTTTAGGATATTTCTCCTCTGTGAAAGATTGTGAGCTAAAGACTCTGGGTAAGGCTCTTGTAACCAGGACTCATGTCTGGCAGAGAGTCTCCCAGGACCCCCCTTTTTATTTGCATATTTCAAGTAACTTTGGGTTTCACCCTAAGTTACTAGGGGAATCTAGACATGGACCCATTGCTCACTATTCTTAGAGAGGCACAGCTACACCCTACTGATGAGGTTCAACCAGACCTAAACACGTGTCTGGGGTTGCTGTTGGTACTCTTGTTCAGAGGAGAATTGCCTAGCATTTCGGTGCTGGACTGCCCCAGGGCAAGACAAAAACTGATACGTTTGGGATATTTCTCCTCTGTGAAAGATAGTGAGCTAAAGATTCTGGGTAAGGCTCTTGTAACCAGGACTCATGTCTGGCAGAGAGTCTCCAAGGACCCCCCTTGTTATTTGCATATTTCAAGTAGCTTTGGGTTTCACCCTAAGTTACTAGGCGAACCCAGACGTGGACCCCTTGCTCACTATTCTCAGAGAGGCACAGCTACACCGTAATGATGAGGTTCAACCAGACCAAAACACATGTCTAGGGATGCTGTTGGTACTCTTGTTCAGAGGAGAATTGCCTAGCAATTTGGTGCTGGACTGCCCCAGGGCAGGACAAAGACTGATATGTTTGGGATATTTCTCTTCTGTGAAAGATAGTGAGCTAAAGACTCTGGGTAAGGCTCTTGCCAGACCTAAACACGTGTCTGGGGTTGCTGTTCGTACTCTTGTTCAGAGGAGAATTGCCTAGCATTTCGGTGCTGGACTGCCCCAGGGCAGGACAAAAACTGATATGTTTGGGATATTTCTCCTCTGTGAAAGATAGTGAGCTAAAGATTCTGGGTAAGGCTCTTGTAACCAGGACTCATGTCTGGCAGAGAGTCTCCAAGGACCCCCCTTGTTATTTGCATATTTCAAGTAGCTTTGGGTTTCACCCTAAGTTACTAGGCGAACCCAGACGTGGACCCCTTGCTCACTATTCTTAGAGAGGCACAGATATACCGTAATGATGAGGTTCAATCAGACCGAATCACGTGTCTGGGGTTGCTGTTGGTACTCTTGTTTAGAGAAGAATTGCCTAGCATTTCGGTGCTGGTCTGCCCCAGGGCAGGACAAAGACTGATATGTTTAGGATATTTCTCCTCTGTGAAAGATTGTGAGCTAAAGACTCTGGTTAAGGCTGTTGTAACCAGGAGTCATGTCTGGCAGAGAGTCTCCAAGGACCCCCCTTTTTATTTGCATATTTCAAGTAACTTTGGGTTTCACCCTAAGTTACTAGGGGTATCCAGACGTGGACCCCTTGCTCACTATTCTTAGAGAGGCACAGCTACACCCTACTGATGAAGTTCAACCGGACCGAAACATGTGTCTGGGGTTGCTGTTCGTACTCTTGTTCAGAGGAGAATTGCCTAGCATTTCGGTGCTGGACTGCCCCAGTCTTTGTCCCCAGGGCAGGACAAAGACTGATATGTTTGGGATATTTCTCCTCTGTGAAAGATAGTGAGCTAAAGACTCTGGTTAAGGCTGTTGTAACCAGGACTCATGTCTGGCAGAGAGTCTCCAAGGACCCCCCTTGTGATTTGCATATTTCAAGTAGCTTTGGGTTTCACCCTAAGTTACTAGGCGAACCCAGACGTGGACCCCTTGCTCACTATTCTTAGAGAGGCACAGCTACACCGTAATGATGAGGTTCGATCAGACTGAATCACGTGTCTGGGGTTGCTGTTGGTACTCTTGTTTAGAGAAGAATTGCCTAGCATTTCGGTGCTGGTCTGCCCCAGGGCAGGACAAAGACTTATATGTTTAGGATATTTCTCCTCTGTGAAAGATTGTGAGCTAAAGACTCTGGTTAAGGATGTTGTAACCAGGAGTCATGTCTGGCAGAGAGTCTCCAAGGACCCCCCTTTTTATTTGCATATTTCAAGTAACTTTGGGTTTCACCCTAAGTTACTAGGGGTATCCAGACGTGGACCCCTTGCTCACTATTCTTAGAGAGACACAGCTACGCCCTACTGATGAAGTTCAACCGGACCGAAACATGTGTCTGGGGTTGCTGTTCGTACTCTTGTTCAGAGGAGAATTGCCTAGCATTTCGGTGCTGGACTGCCCCAGTCTTTGTCCCCAGGGCAGGACAAAGACTGATATGTTTGGGATATTTCTCCTCTGTGAAAGATAGTGAGCTAAAGACTCTGGTTAAGGCTGTTGTTACCAGGACTCATGTCTGGCAGAGAGTCTCCAAGGACCCCCCTTGTTATTTGCATATTTCAAATAACTTTGGGTTTCACCCTAAATTACTAGGCGAACCCAGACGTGGACCCCTTGCTCACTATTCTTAGAGAGGCACAGCTACACCCTACTGATAAGGTTCAACCAGACCAAAACACATGTCTAGGGATGCTGTTGGTACTCTTGTTCAGAGGAGAATTGCCTAGCATTTTGGTGCTGGACTGCCCCAGGGCAGGACAAAGACTGATATGTTTGGGATATTTCTCTTCTGTGAAAGATAGTGAGCTAAAGACTCTGGGTAAGGCTCTTGCCAGACCTAAACACGTGTCTGGGGTTGCTGTTCGTACTCTTGTTCAGAGGAGAATTGCCTAGCATTTCGGTGCTGGACTGCCCCAGGGCAGGACAAAAACTGATATGTTTGGGATATTTCTCCTCTGTGAAAGATAGTGAGCTAAAGATTCTGGGTAAGGCTCTTGTAACCAGGACTCATGTCTGGCAGAGAGTCTCCAAGGACCCCCCTTGTTATTTGCATATTTCAAGTAGCTTTGGGTTTCACCCTAAGTTACTAGGCGAACCCAGACGTGGACCCCTTGCTCACTATTCTTAGAGAGGCACAGATATACCGTAATGATGAGGTTCAATCAGACCGAATCACGTGTCTGGGGTTGCTGTTGGTACTCCTGTTTAGAGAAGAATTGCCTAGCATTTCGGTGCTGGTCTGCCCCAGGGCAGGACAAAGACTGATATGTTTAGGATATTTCTCCTCTGTGAAAGATTGTGAGCTAAAGACTCTGGTTAAGGCTGTTGTAACCAGGAGTCATGTCTGGCAGAGAGTCTCCAAGGACCCCCCTTTTTATTTGCATATTTCAAGTAACTTTGGGTTTCACCCTAAGTTACTAGGGGTATCCAGACGTGGACCCCTTGCTCACTATTCTTAGAGAGGCACAGCTACACCCTACTGATGAAGTTCAACCGGACCGAAACATGTGTCTGGGGTTGCTGTTCGTACTCTTGTTCAGAGGAGAATTGCCTGGCGTTTCGGTGCTGGACTGCCCCAGTCTTTGTCCCCAGGGCAGGACAAAGACTGATATGTTTGGGATATTTCTCCTCTGTGAAAGATAGTGAGCTAAAGACTCTGGTTAAGGCTGTTGTAACCAGGACTCATGTCTGGCAGAGAGTCTCCAAGGACCCCCCTTGTTATTTGCATATTTCAAGTAGCTTTGGGTTTCACCCTAAGTTACTAGGTGAACCCAGACGTGGACCCCTTGCTCACTATTCTTAGAGAGGCACAGCTATACCCTACTGATGAGGTTCAACCAAACCAAAACACGTGTCTAGGGTTGCTGTTGGTACTCTTGTTCAGAGGAGAATTGCCTAGTATTTCGGTGCTGGACTGCCCCAGGGCAGGAAAAAGACTGATTTGTTTGGGATATTTCTCCTCTGTGAAAGATAGTGAGCTAAAGACTCTGGGTACGGCTCTTGTAACCAGGACTCATGGCTGGCAGAGAGTCTCCCAGGACCCCCCTTTTTATTTGCATATTTCAAGTAACTTTGGGATTCACCCTAAATTACTAGGGGAATCCAGACGTGGACCCCTTACTCACTATTCTTAGAGAGGCACAGCTACACCCTACTGATGAGCATCAACCAGACCGAAACACTTGTCTGGGGTTGCTGTTCGTACTCTTGTTCAGAGGAGAATTGCCTAGCATTTCGGTGCTGGACTGCCCCAGTCTTTGTCCCCAGGGCAGGACTGTGATGCTGGAAATGTATCAGAGGGACAGGGCCTCTGAATCCTTGTCCTCTTCTGCCTTTTATCGTGTGTTCTGTTATGTTTTCTGCCCAGGAATCCATTTGGGACTCCTGGCAGTGCAGCTCTCTCTTTTGGTTTGGTGAACAGACCCCTGGGATACCCTTATGGCACCCATGGGTGGGGGGGTACAACCCTGTGCCCCTAGTGTATGTTTTTGGGCACCTGTGGGTGGCCCACAGAGCAGGGTATGGGCTGGTGGCAGCTCCATGCTGAATTGGACAGGTGCTCTGGGTGTCCTCCATTTTGGGATACCCAGGCCCTGCCATTGGGATCAGTTGATTCCTGATAGAAACAAGATGGCCCCTGTGGCCTCTTGCTTTCTATTGCCTGTTGTCTTGTTTTCCCAAAGTCCTGGGATGCCCTGACTCTGTCCCTTCCCCCTGACTGGCTGTTGGGTGGAAGTTCCATATATGGTGTTGTTGTGAAGGCCCAGCTAGACTGACTGGAGCCTTCCCAGTGACTGTATGTTGTGGGTACCTCCTGTGGGTGGGACCTGGGTGAATGGAGTGTGTGACCAATATACACTCCTTGTTGTGGTTGTCTGGTTTCTGGCATGAGAGACAAAGACTGAGACAGCCCTGCCCGAAACTGGCCTGAATGCAGTGTGTAGTGTTGAATGGCTGGGTACTTGTCCCAATCCACATTCCTTGTTGTGAGTGTCTGAAAGGGAGGAGTGTGGCCTGAATGCACTGTGTGCCTGATTGGCTGACTGACTGCATGAATGCCCTTCTGTGTGATTGGCTGCTGTGTGTGTGCCAGCAGTGTGGATGAGAGACAGAATAGTATATCTGGGGACCTCTCACCACTGGAAATTGTTCAGAAGCATTCAGAAGCTGAGTCTCCACTCAAGAGTAACTGGATTTGCTGATCCTCGACGTCCAGCTGGAAGAAGAAGACTTGCTGTGGCATTTGCTTCGACGGAACTGAAGGTTGTCGAAATCGTCGAGGACTGACCCGAGAGAGGACCTGGTAAGGCGCCCTCTTCCCGTGCTCCGAGGGACCATCGAGCACCGCTGAATCTTCGCCGAAGCGCCCTGGAAGTCAGACCCTCGAAAGGCTGCCGACCCGAGACGGGACCGCCGAGGAGATCGAAGTGAAGCACCCGGACATCGACGCTGTCGAAGTCCATTGCCGTCGACCAGGGTTCGCAGGTCTGTGTAACCGCTGGAGGCCCGTCGAAGTTGTGTTGCCCAGCCGTGGGAACCACTTGACGCCGTGCCGCCGACGATCGGAGCCGTCCGCTCCATTGCCTAAGAACATTCAATCGAAGGACTCTCTCGACCGCATCGTCGACCGCTTATCCTGCCGGAGAAAGTCGAGGACGACCAACGCGCCGAGGAGAAACCTGCCGGTGGGTTTCCCGCCACCCGACGACCCCAAAGACTCGGACGACTCGACGCCCTTGCTGGGCTCCCGTCTCTACAATCTTTGCGGTCCAGAACTATTGTCATCGAGGTGCCCCGCACACCTCCGCCTTGCAGGACGCCGACGCCCCGACGCCGACGAGCACCGCTCGGACGGAGCTGCCGCCTCTTCGACAACGTTCGGCCTCGTTCGTCGACGGACGTTCGACGCCCCGTGCCTCCCGCCTGAAAAGGAAGGCATTCAAGAAGGGCCGTCGATTCCCCGTCGCCGAACAGCGAGTCCCTCGACGCTTGTCGACGCCTTTTCGAGGAACTCGACTCCACCAGGTACATTGGGGGGGTAAAAACATTATAGGAGAAAAATAGACTATTGAACAATATCTGGACTGGGCTGGGGTTATATCTCTTTATTTTGCAGGTTGCCCAGGTGGGGGGATCTCCACACAGAACTGTGTCCAGTAGCAAGGGCCAGTATTCTGCCTATTGTTTCAACCCTCTGTTATCTCTCCTCTCTCTATTGCTGGTTTCCTTCTTATTGATCTGTGTGCCATTTCTACAGTATTGTGAATGCACTTTAATGAGGTCTAATATTAGTGGTACCACTTTAGAATTGTAGATATTTACCATTGCTGATTTTCCTGAGCACAAAGTGCGTTATTGTGATAAGTGTACATAACCCTTGAATATTAATTATATAAAGACTGTGTTTTCAGTAATACAGTGTGTGGACATTCCTTTGTGGGGGCTTGGGGATACACTGTACTTAAGAACCAGCCTGCATCACCTCCTGAGAAGCTAGGCCTTGATTGCTCGTCCATCGCTACCGTATTAGAGAATCTTGGCTGGGGTCCTCTGTGCCTCCCCTCTACCATATAGAGAGCAGAAGTACAGACCCCCCCACCGGTCTTCTTTACAAAGCTGGTGGCAGCGGTGGGATGCTTATGGTTTTAAGACTCAGTGTATAACCGTGCCACTTACAAAATATCCGCACTTTTATTAGATTAAGGTTTGGGTGTGTACCAAATAACTGCATTACAAGCAATGGAGGCCATTGCAAATGGTAAATTGACTCGGATGAGCTTAGAGGCTCTCCAGAGTGCTTGTGAAGCCAGGGAGTTAGACTTTGTGGATAAGTCTAGGGCTGAGCTGATAGCTGCCCTGGTGGATTACCAGACTGATGGTGAAACTCTTGAGGAAGGGGGGGATGCAACCAGTGAGGACTCTGCCCCTGGGGTTGTCGCTGAATCTGTTTCTGGGAATGCCACCATTCCTGCTGCCTCTGTTCCAAACCCCAGCAATTCCATGGAACTTGAGTTATTGAGGATGAAGTTAGCCTTTGAATATCGCAAGTTGGAAATAGAAGCTGAGCTTAAGAAAGAGGAGCTGGCACAGCAAGTGGAACTCAAGAATAGGGATCTTGAACTCAGAAATAAGGACCTTGAACTCAAAAGCCAGGACACTGAATGTCAGAGAATCCAGCTAGAGAAAGCTAGAGTGGAGACTTCAGCTAGATCCAGTGAGAGTGTCAGGTCCCCAGCCACCAAGTTTATGAAAGATTTGGTTGGTGTGTTTGTGGAGGGTTCAGATATCCTCCAATGGATTGAAGCGTTTGAAATGGCTTGTGCAATTCATGATGTAGATAAAAGAGATTGGGCTAAGTGTTTGTTAAGCAGAGTGCCTCAAACTGGATATGACTGTATTCTGAAGCTGAGTGTGGAAGAAAGGGGTCAGTATGAGTGTATGAAGTCTGCTTTGATTGCCAAGTTTGGCAAGACACCTGCCCAATACCTTAAAAGGTTCAGGGAATTTAAGAAAAGAGAGAATGTGTCTTGGGTTGACTGGGTGAGTACTGCGCACATGAACATGATGGGGTGGATTGATGGATACGAGGTGAAAACTTTTGTTGAGTTGTCCCACCTCTTGTTTTTTGAGCATTTTTCTGAAGCCTGTTCACCAGAGCTGCGTCAGTATGTGGCTGACCAGAACATTTTGGACCCCTTTAAGCTGGCTAGGTTGGCTGACAAGTGGGTCTCCCACCGGGTGTCCCCTAAGGACTCCAGTGGGAAGGACAAGGACAAAGAAAAGGGGGCCTCTCAGAAAGCTGAGGAGTCCCAAAAGCAGTCACAGTCGGGTAAACCAAAACCTTCCTCTCCTAAGACCCAAAAATCTAGTGGGGATAAGTCCTCTGTGGGTGGGAATAAGAGTAGTGGTCCACCTGCTGCAAAGCAGGCTCCCAGTGGTTCCAGTACCGTACCCCGCACTCCTGGCACTTGTTGGGATTGTGGGGCTCTGGATCACAAAAGGGGTGACCCCAAGTGTAAAGGTAAGGCACTTGGAGTACAGGCTGTCAGCCTGACCTACCCTTACCCCGTGTCTGAGGTGGAGGCCACTGTCCTCCCCTCCTCTACAGGAATCACATTTGGTGCTCCAGTAGAGATTTCCTTAGTGTCCCTTGGGGCCTGGGACCAGTACGCAGAAGTACTGGCGACTATCCCGCAGAACACCCGTAGGTTTTTGAGAAGTGTCCTCTTGAATGGCCAGCCTTCTACTGGTTTGAGAGACACTGGGGCAAGCATGACAGTGGTGGACAGGACCCTGCTCAAGCCAGAGGACTATGTAGGTGCTCCTCTGAGAACCACCAGGTTAGCTGGTGGGCCTCCCAAATTATCGCCTGTAACCCTAGTCACACTCATGATTGGAGACAAGACAGCAAAGCTTCCTGTCCTGGTTCAGGACAATGTCCCTGCTAACATTCTGTTAGGAAACGATCTAGTAGAGTTGGGGTTGATCTCGGATGGTCTTCCCATGACTGCTGCTGCAGTCACTAGGTCACAGGTGACACCGGGTCTGGCTGTGAGTCAGGTATCCGAGCCAAAGGCGAGGCCTAAGGCAAGAAGAAGGAAGACCAAGAAGGCCACCTCTGTGGAGGGAACACCTTCTCTTCCTGCTGTTCCGACAGCACCCAATGGGATCCATGCTCCGGACGGGCTGGGTCCAGCGGAAAACCCAAACTCAACTCCTGTGGGAGAAGAGACAGAAGACTCTCCTGTGGGAGAGGTTCTCAACCCGGAGGATCATCCCGACCTTCAATGCTTGTTAGCTGAAGGGGGACCCTCCCGGGCAGACTTCTGTAAGGGACAGAGAGAGTGCCACTCTCTCGAGGGCCTGAGGAAACAGGCCCTGTCCCAGGCACAAGGTGAAGTGCCTAGGACATTCAAGATTTATTGGGAGGGTGAGCTCCTTGTTAGTGAGCCCACTAAGCCCGAACCTGGTGCCCGCAAGAGGTTGGTGGTACCCCAGGTTTACAGGCCCTTCCTACTGCAGTTGGCGCATGAGGTGCCCTTGGCTGGTCATCTTGGGACCAAGAAGACTAAGCAGAGGCTCTCTGCCCATTTCTACTGGCCACGGATGGGAGTAGAGGTGGAGTCCCACTGCAGGACCTGCCCAACTTGTCAGTTGTCTGGCAAGACTGGAGGCAGGGTCATTGCCCCACTGCAGCCATTACCAGTGGTTGGCACCCCATTTGAGAGGGTGGGCATCGACATCGTCGGTCCCCTTGACCCTCCCACTTCAGGTGGACATCGGTTCATCCTGGTCTTGGTAGATCATGCCACCAGGTACCCTGAGGCAATACCCCTTCGGACTGTTACTGCCAAGGTGGTTGCCAGGGCTCTCCTGGGCATTTTCACCCGTGTTGGATTCCCCAAGGAGGTTGTCTCTGACCGAGGATCCAACTTCATGTCTAGTTACATGAAAACCATGTGGAAAGAGTGCGGGGTAACCTACAAGTTCTCCACCTCTTACCACCCCCAGACCAATGGTCTGGTTGAGAGATTTAACAAAACTCTCAAGGGCATGCTAGGTGCTTTGGAAGAGCCCCTAAGGAGGAAATGGGATCTCCTCCTGCCATGCCTGCTGTTTGCTTACAGAGAGGTACCTCAAGAGGGTGTTGGTTTCAGCCCCTTTGAGTTACTCTTTGGACATCCCGTGAGGGGGCCCCTCGCCTTGATCCGAGAAGGCTTGGAAGCCACCCCTCCAGGTCCCGCCAAGCAAGTGGGGGACTATGTGTTAGGCCTCAGGCGGAGGATGACACAAATGATGGGTCAGGCAACAGCAAATCTCAAGGCCAGCCAGGAATTGAATAAGTACTGGCATGACCTGAAAGCTTCGCAAGTGGATTGGACTCCGGGACAGGAAATCCTTGTGATGGAGCCTACCAAGCCTAGAGCTTTGGCAGACAAGTGGACTGGACCCTTCAGGATCATCTCCAAGATGGGCGAAGTCAATTATCTGGTGGACATGGGAGCCTCTGGGGTAGCCCCCCAGGTATTCCATGTCAACAGGCTCAAGCCTTTCCACAGGCGAGCAGAAGTCTCATGTCTCTTGCTAGCTTCAGGGCAAGAAGAGGATGAGAGTGAGCCCCTTCCTGATTTGCTGCATAGCAACCCTCAGGATGGCTCAGTGGAGGGAGTACAACTCTCTCCCGATTTGACAACAGAGCAGCAGAGGGCCTGCCGGGCTTTGCTCCAGCAGTATGCCCCTCTGTTTTCACTGACACCGGGCCTTACACCGTGGTGTAAGCACGAAATTGACACTGGTGACAGTGTGCCTGTCAAAAGCAGGAGCTATCGTATGTCAGATACCGTCAAAAACCACATCCAGGCTGAGGTCGCCAAGATGTTGGATCTGGGTGTTATTGAACCCTCCACCAGTCCCTGGTCCAGTCCAGTGGTCCTTGTCCCCAAGGCAAGTTCCCCGGCGGGTACCAAGGATTGGAGGTTCTGTGTGGACTACCGAGGAGTCAATGCCGTCACCAAAACTGACGCGCACCCATTGCCCAGGGCTGATGAGCTCGTGGACACTATAGGTGCTGCCAAATTTGTGAGCACCTTTGACCTTACCTCAGGCTATTGGCAAATAGCTCTGACGGACCATGCCAAGGAAAAGACGGCATTCTCCACACCTGAGGGACTCTACCAGTTTAGGGTCATGCCCTTTGGGTTGAAGAATGCCCCTGCCACCTTCCAGAGATTGGTCAACCATGCGCTCAGTGGGCTGGAAGCCTTTTGTGTGGCTTACTTAGACGACATTGCCGTCTACAGTTCCACCTGGGAAGAGCATTTGACACATCTGGATAAGGTGTTGCAGGCCTTGAAAAGGGCTAACCTCACTATCAAGGCCACCAAGTGCCAGATAGCTCAGGGGAAAGTTACCTATCTTGGTCATGAGGTAGGAGGGGGTCAAATCCAACCTCTCTCCAGTAAAGTACAGGACGTACAGAACTGGGAGACTCCCACTACTCAAACCCAGGTGAGAGCCTTTTTGGGCCTCACTGGGTACTATCGCAATTTCATGGCAGACTATGGAACCATAGCTGCACCCCTGACAGCTCTAACTTCACCCAAACAGCCTAGGAAGGTTAATTGGACTGAAGACTGTCAGAGGGCCTTTGATGGCTTGAAAGAAAGTCTGTGTAGGGCACCTGTGTTGAGTGCGCCTGACTACAGCCGACCCTTTATCGTCCAGACGGATGCCTGCGACACCGGAATTGGAGCTGTCTTGTCCCAGTTAGATGACAAAGGGAGAGAACATCCTATCATATTCATCAGTAGACAACTCAAGGGTAGAGAACTTAGGTGGGCTACTGTTGAAAAGGAATGTTTTAGTATAGTTTGGAGCCTTAGGCGTTTTAGGCCCTACCTTACGGGGTCCACCTTCAAGGTCCAAACAGATCATAAGCCCCTGAAGTGGCTTATGCAGATGAAGGGTGAGAATCCGAAATTGCTCAGGTGGTCGATTAGCCTACAAGGGCTAGACTTCACCATAGAGCACAGACCAGGGAAGAGTCACGATAATGCAGATGGCCTTTCCAGAAGGTATGTTGACCGTCTGGATGAGGGTGTCTATCCCGTGGGAGATTAGGCACCCTCCACCTCAGTCTGGGGGGGGCGACTGTGATGCTGGAAATGTATCAGAGGGACAGGGCCTCTGAATCCTTGTCCTCTTCTGCCTTTTATCGTGTGTTCTGTTATGTTTTCTGCCCAGGAATCCATTTGGGACTCCTGGCAGTGCAGCTCTCTCTTTTGGTTTGGTGAACAGACCCCTGGGATACCCTTATGGCACCCATGGGTGGGGGGGTACAACCCTGTGCCCCTAGTGTATGTTTTTGGGCACCTGTGGGTGGCCCACAGAGCAGGGTATGGGCTGGTGGCAGCTCCATGCTGAATTGGACAGGTGCTCTGGGTGTCCTCCATTTTGGGATACCCAGGCCCTGCCATTGGGATCAGTTGATTCCTGATAGAAACAAGATGGCCCCTGTGGCCTCTTGCTTTCTATTGCCTGTTGTCTTGTTTTCCCAAAGTCCTGGGATGCCCTGACTCTGTCCCTTCCCCCTGACTGGCTGTTGGGTGGAAGTTCCATATATGGTGTTGTTGTGAAGGCCCAGCTAGACTGACTGGAGCCTTCCCAGTGACTGTATGTTGTGGGTACCTCCTGTGGGTGGGACCTGGGTGAATGGAGTGTGTGACCAATATACACTCCTTGTTGTGGTTGTCTGGTTTCTGGCATGAGAGACAAAGACTGAGACAGCCCTGCCCGAAACTGGCCTGAATGCAGTGTGTAGTGTTGAATGGCTGGGTACTTGTCCCAATCCACATTCCTTGTTGTGAGTGTCTGAAAGGGAGGAGTGTGGCCTGAATGCACTGTGTGCCTGATTGGCTGACTGACTGCATGAATGCCCTTCTGTGTGATTGGCTGCTGTGTGTGTGCCAGCAGTGTGGATGAGAGACAGAATAGTATATCTGGGGACCTCTCACCACTGGAAATTGTTCAGAAGCATTCAGAAGCTGAGTCTCCACTCAAGAGTAACTGGATTTGCTGATCCTCGACGTCCAGCTGGAAGAAGAAGACTTGCTGTGGCATTTGCTTCGACGGAACTGAAGGTTGTCGAAATCGTCGAGGACTGACCCGAGAGAGGACCTGGTAAGGCGCCCTCTTCCCGTGCTCCGAGGGACCATCGAGCACCGCTGAATCTTCGCCGAAGCGCCCTGGAAGTCAGACCCTCGAAAGGCTGCCGACCCGAGACGGGACCGCCGAGGAGATCGAAGTGAAGCACCCGGACATCGACGCTGTCGAAGTCCATTGCCGTCGACCAGGGTTCGCAGGTCTGTGTAACCGCTGGAGGCCCGTCGAAGTTGTGTTGCCCAGCCGTGGGAACCACTTGACGCCGTGCCGCCGACGATCGGAGCCGTCCGCTCCATTGCCTAAGAACATTCAATCGAAGGACTCTCTCGACCGCATCGTCGACCGCTTATCCTGCCGGAGAAAGTCGAGGACGACCAACGCGCCGAGGAGAAACCTGCCGGTGGGTTTCCCGCCACCCGACGACCCCAAAGACTCGGACGACTCGACGCCCTTGCTGGGCTCCCGTCTCTACAATCTTTGCGGTCCAGAACTATTGTCATCGAGGTGCCCCGCACACCTCCGCCTTGCAGGACGCCGACGCCCCGACGCCGACGAGCACCGCTCGGACGGAGCTGCCGCCTCTTCGACAACGTTCGGCCTCGTTCGTCGACGGACGTTCGACGCCCCGTGCCTCCCGCCTGAAAAGGAAGGCATTCAAGAAGGGCCGTCGATTCCCCGTCGCCGAACAGCGAGTCCCTCGACGCTTGTCGACGCCTTTTCGAGGAACTCGACTCCACCAGGTACATTGGGGGGGTAAAAACATTATAGGAGAAAAATAGACTATTGAACAATATCTGGACTGGGCTGGGGTTATATCTCTTTATTTTGCAGGTTGCCCAGGTGGGGGGATCTCCACACAGAACTGTGTCCAGTAGCAAGGGCCAGTATTCTGCCTATTGTTTCAACCCTCTGTTATCTCTCCTCTCTCTATTGCTGGTTTCCTTCTTATTGATCTGTGTGCCATTTCTACAGTATTGTGAATGCACTTTAATGAGGTCTAATATTAGTGGTACCACTTTAGAATTGTAGATATTTACCATTGCTGATTTTCCTGAGCACAAAGTGCGTTATTGTGATAAGTGTACATAACCCTTGAATATTAATTATATAAAGACTGTGTTTTCAGTAATACAGTGTGTGGACATTCCTTTGTGGGGGCTTGGGGATACACTGTACTTAAGAACCAGCCTGCATCACCTCCTGAGAAGCTAGGCCTTGATTGCTCGTCCATCGCTACCGTATTAGAGAATCTTGGCTGGGGTCCTCTGTGCCTCCCCTCTACCATATAGAGAGCAGAAGTACAGACCCCCCCACCGGTCTTCTTTACAAGGACAAAGACTGATATGTTTGGGATATTTCTCCTCTGTGAAAGATAGTGAGCTAAAGACTCTGGGTAAGACTCTTGTAAACAGGACTCATGTCTGGCAGAGAGTCTCCAAGAACCCCCCTTGTTATTTGCATATTTCAAGTAACTTTGGGTTTCACCCTAAGTTACTAGGCGAACCCAGACGTGGACCCCTTGCTCACTATTCTTAGAGAGGCACAGCTACACCGTAATGATGAGGTTCAATCAGACCGAATCACGTGTGTGGGGATGCTGTTGGTACTCTTGTTTAGAGGAGAATTGCCTAGCATTTCGGTGCTGGACTGCCCCAGGGCAGGACAAAGACTGATATGTTTAGGGTATTTCTCCTCTGTGAAAGATTGTGAGCTAAAGACTCTGGTTAAGGCTGTTGTAACCAGGAGTCATGTCTGGCAGAGAGTCTCCAAGGACCCCCCTTTTTATTTGCATATTTCAAGTAACTTTGGGTTTCACCCTAAGTTACTAGGGGTATCCAGACGTGGACCCCTTGCTCACTATTCTTAGAGAGGCACAGCTACACCCTACTGATGAAGTTCAACCAGACCGAAGCATGTGTCTGGGGTTGCTGTTCGTACTCTTGTTCAGAGGAGAATTGCCTAGCATTTCGGTGCTGGACTGCCCCAGTCTTTGTCCCCAGGGCAGGACAAAGACTGATATGTTTGGGATATTTCTCCTCTGTGAAAGATAGTGAGCTAAAGACTCTGGGTAAGACTCTTGTAAACAGGACTCATGTCTGGCAGAGAGTCTCCAAGAACCCCCCTTGTTATTTGCATATTTCAAGTAACTTTGGGTTTCACCCTAAGTTACTAGGCGAACCCAGACGTGGACCCCTTGCTCACTATTCTTAGAGAGGCACAGATATACCGTAATGATGAGGTTCAATCAGACCGAATCACGTGTCTGGGGTTGCTGTTGGTACTCCTGTTTAGAGAAGAATTGCCTAGCATTTCGGTGCTGGTCTGCCCCAGGGCAGGACAAAGACTGATATGTTTAGGATATTTCTCCTCTGTGAAAGATTGTGAGCTAAAGACTCTGGTTAAGGCTGTTGTAACCAGGAGTCATGTCTGGCAGAGAGTCTCCAAGGACCCCCCTTTTTATTTGCATATTTCAAGTAACTTTGGGTTTCACCCTAAGTTACTAGGGGTATCCAGACGTGGACCCCTTGCTCACTATTCTTAGAGAGGCACAGCTACACCCTACTGATGAAGTTCAACCGGACCGAAACATGTGTCTGGGGTTGCTGTTCGTACTCTTGTTCAGAGGAGAATTGCCTGGCGTTTCGGTGCTGGACTGCCCCAGTCTTTGTCCCCAGGGCAGGACAAAGACTGATATGTTTGGGATATTTCTCCTCTGTGAAAGATAGTGAGCTAAAGACTCTGGTTAAGGCTGTTGTAACCAGGACTCATGTCTGGCAGAGAGTCTCCAAGGACCCCCCTTGTTATTTGCATATTTCAAGTAGCTTTGGGTTTCACCCTAAGTTACTAGGTGAACCCAGACGTGGACCCCTTGCTCACTATTCTTAGAGAGGCACAGCTATACCCTACTGATGAGGTTCAACCAAACCAAAACACGTGTCTAGGGTTGCTGTTGGTACTCTTGTTCAGAGGAGAATTGCCTAGTATTTCGGTGCTGGACTGCCCCAGGGCAGGAAAAAGACTGATTTGTTTGGGATATTTCTCCTCTGTGAAAGATAGTGAGCTAAAGACTCTGGGTACGGCTCTTGTAACCAGGACTCATGGCTGGCAGAGAGTCTCCCAGGACCCCCCTTTTTATTTGCATATTTCAAGTAACTTTGGGATTCACCCTAAATTACTAGGGGAATCCAGACGTGGACCCCTTACTCACTATTCTTAGAGAGGCACAGCTACACCCTACTGATGAGCATCAACCAGACCGAAACACTTGTCTGGGGTTGCTGTTCGTACTCTTGTTCAGAGGAGAATTGCCTAGCATTTCGGTGCTGGACTGCCCCAGTCTTTGTCCCCAGGGCAGGACAAAGACTGATATGTTTGGGATATTTCTCCTCTGTGAAAGATAGTGAGCTAAAGACTCTGGGTAAGACTCTTGTAAACAGGACTCATGTCTGGCAGAGAGTCTCCAAGAACCCCCCTTGTTATTTGCATATTTCAAGTAACTTTGGGTTTCACCCTAAGTTACTAGGCGAACCCAGACGTGGACCCCTTGCTCACTATTCTTAGAGAGGCACAGCTACACCGTAATGATGAGGTTCAATCAGACCGAATCACGTGTGTGGGGATGCTGTTGGTACTCTTGTTTAGAGGAGAATTGCCTAGCATTTCGGTGCTGGACTGCCCCAGGGCAGGACAAAGACTGATATGTTTAGGGTATTTCTCCTCTGTGAAAGATTGTGAGCTAAAGACTCTGGTTAAGGCTGTTGTAACCAGGAGTCATGTCTGGCAGAGAGTCTCCAAGGACCCCCCTTTTTATTTGCATATTTCAAGTAACTTTGGGTTTCACCCTAAGTTACTAGGGGTATCCAGACGTGGACCCCTTGCTCACTATTCTTAGAGAGGCACAGCTACACCCTACTGATAAGGTTCAACCAGACCAAAACACATGTCTAGGGATGCTGTTGGTACTCTTGTTCAGAGGAGAATTGCCTAGCATTTTGGTGCTGGACTGCCCCAGGGCAGGACAAAGACTGATATGTTTGGGATATTTCTCTTCTGTGAAAGATAGTGAGCTAAAGACTCTGGGTAAGGCTCTTGCCAGACCTAAACACGTATCTGGGGATGCTGTTCGTACTCTTGTTCAGAGGAGAATTGCCTAGCATTTCGGTGCTGGACTGCCCCAGGGCAGGACAAAAACTGATATGTTTGGGATATTTCTCCTCTGTGAAAGATAGTGAGCTAAAGATTCTGGGTAAGGCTCTTGTAACCAGGACTCATGTCTGGCAGAGAGTCTCCAAGGACCCCCCTTGTTATTTGCATATTTCAAGTAACTTTGGGTTTCACCCTAAGTTACTAGGCGAACCCAGACGTGGACCCCTTGCTCACTATTCTTAGAGAGGCAGAGCTACACCGTAATGATGAGGTTCAATCAGACCGAATCACGTGTCTGGGGTTGCTGTTGGTACTCTTGTTTAGAGGAGAATTGCCTAGCATTTCGGTGCTGGTCTGCCCCAGGGCAGGACAAAGAATGATATGTTTAGGATATTTCTCCTCTGTGAAAGATTGTGAGCTAAAGACTCTGGGTAAGGCTCTTGTAACCAGGATTCATGACTGGCAGAGAGTCTCCCAGGACCCCCCTTTTTATTTGCATATTTCAAGTAACTTTGGGTTTCACCCTAAGTTACTAGGGGAATCTAGACGTGGACCCCTTGCTCACTATTCTTAGAGAGGCACAGCTACACCCTACTGATGAGGTTCAACCAGACCTAAACACGTGTCTGGGGTTGCTGTTGGTACTCTTGTTCAGAGGAGAATTGCCTAGCATTTCGGTGCTGGACTGCCCCAGGGCAAGACAAAAACTGATACGTTTGGGATATTTCTCCTCTGTGAAAGATAGTGAGCTAAAGATTCTGGGTAAGGCTCTTGTAACCAGGACTCATGTCTGGCAGAGAGTCTCCAAGGACCCCCCTTGTTATTTGCATATTTCAAGTAGCTTTGGGTTTCACCCTAAGTTACTAGGCGAACCCAGACGTGGACCCCTTGCTCACTATTCTTAGAGAGGCACAGCTACACCGTAATGATGAGGTTCGATCAGACCGAATCACGTGTCTGGGGTTGCTGTTGGTACTCTTGTTTAGAGAAGAATTGCCTAGCATTTCGGTGCTGGTCTGCCCCAGGGCAGGACAAAGACTGATATGTTTAGGATATTTCTCCTCTGTGAAAGATTGTGAGCTAAAGACTCTGGTTAAGGCTGTTGTAACCAGGAGTCATGTCTGGCAGAGAGTCTCCAAGGACCCCCCTTTTTATTTGCATATTTCAAGTAACTTTGGGTTTCACCCTAAGTTACTAGGGGTATCCAGACGTGGACCCCTTGCTCACTATTCTTAGAGAGGCACAGCTACACCCTACTGATGAAGTTCAACCAGACCTAAACACGTGTCTGGGGTTGCTGTTGGTACTCTTGTTCAGAGGAGAATTGCCTAGCATTTCGGTGCTGGACTGCCCCAGGGCAAGACAAAAACTGATACGTTTGGGATATTTCTCCTCTGTGAAAGATAGTGAGCTAAAGATTCTGGGTAAGGCTCTTGTAACCAGGACTCATGTCTGGCAGAGAGTCTCCAAGGACCCCCCTTGTTATTTGCATATTTCAAGTAGCTTTGGGTTTCACCCTAAGTTACTAGGCGAACCCAGACGTGGACCCCTTGCTCACTATTCTTAGAGAGGCACAGCTACACCGTAATGATGAGGTTCGATCAGACCGAATCACGTGTCTGGGGTTGCTGTTGGTACTCTTGTTCAGAGGAGAATTGCCTAGCATTTCGGTGCTGGTCTGCCCCAGGGCAGGACAAAGACTGATATGTTTAGGATATTTCTCCTCTGTGAAAGATTGTGAGCTAAAGACTCTGGTTAAGGCTGTTGTAACCAGGAGTCATGTCTGGCAGAGAGTCTCCAAGGACCCCCCTTTTTATTTGCATATTTCAAGTAACTTTGGGTTTCACCCTAAGTTACTAGGGGTATCCAGACGTGGACCCCTTGCTCACTATTCTTAGAGAGACACAGCTACACCCTACTGATGAAGTTCAACCGGACCGAAACATGTGTCTGGGGTTGCTGTTCGTACTCTTGTTCAGAGGAGAATTGCCTAGCATTTCGGTGCTGGACTGCCCCAGTCTTTGTCCCCAGGGCAGGACAAAGACTGATATGTTTGGGATATTTCTCCTCTGTGAAAGATAGTGAGCTAAAGACTCTGGTTAAGGCTGTTGTAACCAGGACTCATGTCTGGCAGAGAGTCTCCAAGGACCCCCCTTGTTATTTGCATATTTCAAGTAGCTTTGGGTTTCACCCTAAGTTACTAGGCGAACCCAGACGTGGACCCCTTGCTCACTATTCTTAGAGAGGCACAGCTACACCGTAATGATGAGGTTCGATCAGACTGAATCACGTGTCTGGGGTTGCTGTTGGTACTCTTGTTTAGAGAAGAATTGCCTAGCATTTCGGTGCTGGTCTGCCCCAGGGCAGGACAAAGACTTATATGTTTAGGATATTTCTCCTCTGTGAAAGATTGTGAGCTAAAGACTCTGGTTAAGGATGTTGTAACCAGGAGTCATGTCTGGCAGAGAGTCTCCAAGGACCCCCCTTTTTATTTGCATATTTCAAGTAACTTTGGGTTTTACCCTAAGTTACTAGGGGTATCCAGACGTGGACCCCTTGCTCACTATTCTTAGAGAGACACAGCTACACCCTACTGATGAAGTTCAACCGGACCGAAACATGTGTCTGGGGTTGCTGTTCGTACTCTTGTTCAGAGGAGAATTGCCTAGCATTTCGGTGCTGGACTGCCCCAGTCTTTGTCCCCAGGGCAGGACAAAGACTGATATGTTTGGGATATTTCTCCTCTGTGAAAGATAGTGAGCTAAAGACTCTGGTTAAGGCTGTTGTTACCAGGACTCATGTCTGGCAGAGAGTCTCCAAGGACCCCCCTTGTTATTTGCATATTTCAAATAACTTTGGGTTTCACCCTAAATTACTAGGCGAACCCAGACGTGGACCCCTTGCTCACTATTCTTAGAGAGGCACAGCTACACCCTACTGATAAGGTTCAACCAGACCAAAACACATGTCTAGGGATGCTGTTGGTACTCTTGTTCAGAGGAGAATTGCCTAGCATTTTGGTGCTGGACTGCCCCAGGGCAGGACAAAGACTGATATGTTTGGGATATTTCTCTTCTGTGAAAGATAGTGAGCTAAAGACTCTGGGTAAGGCTCTTGCCAGACCTAAACACGTGTCTGGGGTTGCTGTTTGTACTCTTGTTCAGAGGAGAATTGCCTAGCATTTCGGTGCTGGACTGCCCCAGGGCAGGACAAAAACTGATATGTTTGGGATATTTCTCCTCTGTGAAAGATAGTGAGCTAAAGATTCTGGGTAAGGCTCTTGTAACCAGGACTCATGTCTGGCAGAGAGTTTCCAAGGACCCCCCTTGTTATTTGCATATTTCAAGTAGCTTTGGGTTTCACCCTAAGTTACTAGGCGAACCCAGACGTGGACCCCTTGCTCACTATTCTTAGAGAGGCACAGCTATACCGTAATGATGAGGTTCAATCAGACCGAATCACGTGTCTGGGGTTGCTGTTGGTACTCTTGTTTAGAGAAGAATTGCCTAGCATTTCGGTGCTGGTCTGCCCCAGGGCAGGACAAAGACTGATATGTTTAGGATATTTCTCCTCTGTGAAAGATTGTGAGCTAAAGACTCTGGTTAAGGCTGTTGTAACCAGGAGTCATGTCTGGCAGAGAGTCTCCAAGGACCCCCCTTTTTATTTTGCATATTTCAAGTAACTTTGGGTTTCACCCTAAGTTACTAGGGGTATCCAGACGTGGACCCCTTGCTCACTATTCTTAGAGAGGCACAGCTACACCCTACTGATGAAGTTCAACCGGACCGAAACATGTGTCTGGGGTTGCTGTTCGTACTCTTGTTCAGAGGAGAATTGCCTGGCGTTTCGGTGCTGGACTGCCCCAGTCTTTGTCCCCAGGGCAGGACAAAGACTGATATGTTTGGGATATTTCTCCTCTGTGAAAGATAGTGAGCTAAAGACTCTGGTTAAGGCTGTTGTAACCAGGACTCATGTCTGGCAGAGAGTCTCCAAGGACCCCCCTTGTTATTTGCATATTTCAAGTAGCTTTGGGTTTCACCCTAAGTTACTAGGCGAACCCAGACGTGGACCCCTTGCTCACTATTCTTAGAGAGGCACAGCTATACCCTACTGATGAGGTTCAACCAAACCAAAACACGTGTCTAGGGTTGCTGTTGGTACTCTTGTTCAGAGGAGAATTGCCTAGTATTTCGGTGCTGGACTGCCCCAGGGCAGGAAAAAGACTGATTTGTTTGGGATATTTCTCCTCTGTGAAAGATAGTGAGCTAAAGACTCTGGGTACGGCTCTTGTAACCAGGACTCATGGCTGGCAGAGAGTCTCCCAGGACCCCCCTTTTTATTTGCATATTTCAAGTAACTTTGGGTTTCACCCTAAGTTACTAGGGGAATCTAGACGTGGACCCCTTGCTCACTATTCTTAGAGAGGCACAGCTACACCCTACTGATGAGGTTCAACCAGACCTAAACACGTGTCTGGGGTTGCTGTTGGTACTCTTGTTCAGAGGAGAATTGCCTAGCATTTCGGTGCTGGACTGCCCCAGGGCAAGACAAAAACTGATACGTTTGGGATATTTCTCCTCTGTGAAAGATAGTGAGCTAAAGATTCTGGGTAAGGCTCTTGTAACCAGGACTCATGTCTGGCAGAGAGTCTCCAAGGACCCCCCTTGTTATTTGCATATTTCAAGTAGCTTTGGGTTTCACCCTAAGTTACTAGGCGAACCCAGACGTGGACCCCTTGCTCACTATTCTTAGAGAGGCACAGCTACACCGTAATTATGAGGTTCGATCAGACCGAATCACGTGTCTGGGGTTGCTGTTGGTACTCTTGTTCAGAGGAGAATTGCCTAGCATTTCGGTGCTGGTCTGCCCCAGGGCAGGACAAAGACTGATATGTTTAGGATATTTCTCCTCTGTGAAAGATTGTGAGCTAAAGACTCTGGTTAAGGCTGTTGTAACCAGGAGTCATGTCTGGCAGAGAGTCTCCAAGGACCCCCCTTTTTATTTGCATATTTCAAGTAACTTTGGGTTTCACCCTAAGTTACTAGGGGTATCCAGACGTGGACCCCTTGCTCACTATTCTTAGAGAGACACAGCTACACCCTACTGATGAAGTTCAACCGGACCGAAACATGTGTCTGGGGTTGCTGTTCGTACTCTTGTTCAGAGGAGAATTGCCTAGCATTTCGGTGCTGGACTGCCCCAGTCTTTGTCCCCAGGGCAGGACAAAGACTGATATGTTTGGGATATTTCTCCTCTGTGAAAGATAGTGAGCTAAAGACTCTGGTTAAGGCTGTTGTAACCAGGACTCATGTCTGGCAGAGAGTCTCCAAGGACCCCCCTTGTTATTTGCATATTTCAAGTAGCTTTGGGTTTCACCCTAAGTTACTAGGCGAACCCAGACGTGGACCCCTTGCTCACTATTCTTAGAGAGGCACAGCTACACCGTAATGATGAGGTTCGATCAGACTGAATCACGTGTCTGGGGTTGCTGTTGGTACTCTTGTTTAGAGAAGAATTGCCTAGCATTTCGGTGCTGGTCTGCCCCAGGGCAGGACAAAGACTTATATGTTTAGGATATTTCTCCTCTGTGAAAGATTGTGAGCTAAAGACTCTGGTTAAGGATGTTGTAACCAGGAGTCATGTCTGGCAGAGAGTCTCCAAGGACCCCCCTTTTTATTTGCATATTTCAAGTAACTTTGGGTTTCACCCTAAGTTACTAGGGGTATACAGACGTGGACCCCTTGCTCACTATTCTTAGAGAGACACAGCTACACCCTACTGATGAAGTTCAACCGGACCGAAACATATGTCTGGGGTTGCTGTTCGTACTCTTGTTCAGAGGAGAATTGCCTAGCATTTCGGTGCTGGACTGCCCCAGTCTTTGTCCCCAGGGCAGGACAAAGACTGATATGTTTGGGATATTTCTCCTCTGTGAAAGATAGTGAGCTAAAGACTCTGGTTAAGGCTGTTGTTACCAGGACTCATGTCTGGCAGAGAGTCTCCAAGGACCCCCCTTGTTATTTGCATATTTCAAATAACTTTGGGTTTCACCCTAAATTACTAGGCGAACCCAGACGTGGACCCCTTGCTCACTATTCTTAGAGAGGCACAGCTACACCCTACTGATAAGGTTCAACCAGACCAAAACACATGTCTAGGGATGCTGTTGGTACTCTTGTTCAGAGGAGAATTGCCTAGCATTTTGGTGCTGGACTGCCCCAGGGCAGGACAAAGACTGATATGTTTGGGATATTTCTCTTCTGTGAAAGATAGTGAGCTAAAGACTCTGGGTAAGGCTCTTGCCAGACCTAAACACGTGTCTGGGGTTGCTGTTCGTACTCTTGTTCAGAGGAGAATTGCCTAGCATTTCGGTGCTGGACTGCCCCAGGGCAGGACAAAAACTGATATGTTTGGGATATTTCTCCTCTGTGAAAGATAGTGAGCTAAAGATTCTGGGTAAGGCTCTTGTAACCAGGACTCATGTCTGGCAGAGAGTCTCCAAGGACCCCCCTTGTTATTTGCATATTTCAAGTAGCTTTGGGTTTCACCCTAAGTTACTAGGCGAACCCAGACGTGGACCCCTTGCTCACTATTCTTAGAGAGGCACAGCTATACCGTAATGATGAGGTTCAATCACACCGAATCACGTGTCTGGGGTTGCTGTTGGTACTCTTGTTTAGAGAAGAATTGCCTAGCATTTCGGTGCTGGTCTGCCCCAGGGCAGGACAAAGACTGATATGTTTAGGATATTTCTCCTCTGTGAAAGATTGTGAGCTAAAGACTCTGGTTAAGGCTGTTGTAACCAGGAGTCATGTCTGGCAGAGAGTCTCCAAGGACCCCCCTTTTTATTTGCATATTTCAAGTAACTTTGGGTTTCACCCTAAGTTACTAGGGGTATCCAGACGTGGACCCCTTGCTCACTATTCTTAGAGAGGCACAGCTACACCCTACTGATGAAGTTCAACCGGACCGAAACATGTGTCTGGGGTTGCTGTTCGTACTCTTGTTCAGAGGAGAATTGCCTGGCGTTTCGGTGCTGGACTGCCCCAGTCTTTGTCCCCAGGGCAGGACAAAGACTGATATGTTTGGGATATTTCTCCTCTGTGAAAGATAGTGAGCTAAAGACTCTGGTTAAGGCTGTTGTAACCAGGACTCATGTCTGGCAGAGAGTCTCCAAGGACCCCCCTTGTTATTTGCATATTTCAAGTAGCTTTGGGTTTCACCCTAAGTTACTAGGCGAACCCAGACGTGGACCCCTTGCTCACTATTCTTAGAGAGGCACAGCTATACCCTACTGATGAGGTTCAACCAAACCAAAACACGTGTCTAGGGTTGCTGTTGGTACTCTTGTTCAGAGGAGAATTGCCTAGTATTTCGGTGCTGGACTGCCCCAGGGCAGGAAAAAGACTGATTTGTTTGGGATATTTCTCCTCTGTGAAAGATAGTGAGCTAAAGACTCTGGGTACGGCTCTTGTAACCAGGACTCATGGCTGGCAGAGAGTCTCCCAGGACCCCCCTTTTTATTTGCATATTTCAAGTAACTTTGGGTTTCACCCTAAGTTACTAGGGGAATCTAGACGTGGACCCCTTGCTCACTATTCTTAGAGAGGCACAGCTACACCCTACTGATGAGGTTCAACCAGACCTAAACACGTGTCTGGGGTTGCTGTTGGTACTCTTGTTCAGAGGAGAATTGCCTAGCATTTCGGTGCTGGACTGCCCCAGGGCAAGACAAAAACTGATACGTTTGGGATATTTCTCCTCTGTGAAAGATAGTGAGCTAAAGATTCTGGGTAAGGCTCTTGTAACCAGGACTCATGTCTGGCAGAGAGTCTCCAAGGACCCCCCTTGTTATTTGCATATTTCAAGTAGCTTTGGGTTTCACCCTAAGTTACTAGGCGAACCCAGACGTGGACCCCTTGCTCACTATTCTTAGAGAGGCACAGCTACACCGTAATGATGAGGTTCAACCAGACCAAAACACATGTCTAGGGATGCTGTTGGTACTCTTGTTCAGAGGAGAATTGCCTAGCAATTTGGTGCTGGACTGCCCCAGGGCAGGACAAAGACTGATATGTTTGGGATATTTCTCTTCTGTGAAAGATAGTGAGCTAAAGACTCTGGGTAAGGCTCTTGCCAGACCTAAACACGTGTCTGGGGTTGCTGTTCGTACTCTTGTTCAGAGGAGAATTGCCTAGCATTTCGGTGCTGGACTGCCCCAGGGCAGGACAAAAACTGATATGTTTGGGATATTTCTCCTCTGTGAAAGATAGTGAGCTAAAGATTCTGGGTAAGGCTCTTGTAACCAGGACTCATGTCTGGCAGAGAGTCTCCAAGGACCCCCCTTGTTATTTGCATATTTCAAGTAGCTTTGGGTTTCACCCTAAGTTACTAGGCGAACCCAGACGTGGACCCCTTGCTCACTATTCTTAGAGAGGCACAGATATACCGTAATGATGAGGTTCAATCAGACCGAATCACGTGTCTGGGGTTGCTGTTGGTACTCTTGTTTAGAGAAGAATTGCCTAGCATTTCAGTGCTGGTCTGCCCCAGGGCAGGACAAAGACTGATATGTTTAGGATATTTCTCCTCTGTGAAAGATTGTGAGCTAAAGACTCTGGTTAAGGCTGTTGTAACCAGGAGTCATGTCTGGCAGAGAGTCTCCAAGGACCCCCCTTTTTATTTGCATATTTCAAGTAACTTTGGGTTTCACCCTAAGTTACTAGGGGTATCCAGACGTGGACCCCTTGCTCACTATTCTTAGAGAGGCACAGCTACACCCTACTGATGAAGTTCAACCGGACCGAAACATGTGTCTGGGGTTGCTGTTCGTACTCTTGTTCAGAGGAGAATTGCCTAGCATTTCGGTGCTGGACTGCCCCAGTCTTTGTCCCCAGGGCAGGACAAAGACTGATATGTTTGGGATATTTCTCCTCTGTGAAAGATAGTGAGCTAAAGACTCTGGTTAAGGCTGTTGTAACCAGGACTCATGTCTGGCAGAGAGTCTCCAAGGACCCCCCTTGTTATTTGCATATTTCAAGTAGCTTTGGGTTTCACCCTAAGTTACTAGGCGAACCCAGACGTGGACCCCTTGCTCACTATTCTTAGAGAGGCACAGCTACACCGTAATGATGAGGTTCGATCAGACTGAATCACGTGTCTGGGGTTGCTGTTGGTACTCTTGTTTAGAGAAGAATTGCCTAGCATTTCGGTGCTGGTCTGCCCCAGGGCAGGACAAAGACTTATATGTTTAGGATATTTCTCCTCTGTGAAAGATTGTGAGCTAAAGACTCTGGTTAAGGATGTTGTAACCAGGAGTCATGTCTGGCAGAGAGTCTCCAAGGACCCCCCTTTTTATTTGCATATTTCAAGTAACTTTGGGTTTCACCCTAAGTTACTAGGGGTATCCAGACGTGGACCCCTTGCTCACTATTCTTAGAGAGACACAGCTACACCCTACTGATGAAGTTCAACCAGACCGAAACATGTGTCTGGGGTTGCTGTTCGTACTCTTGTTCAGAGGAGAATTGCCTAGCATTTCGGTGCTGGACTGCCCCAGTCTTTGTCCCCAGGGCAGGACAAAGACTGATATGTTTGGGATATTTCTCCTCTGTGAAAGATAGTGAGCTAAAGACTCTGGTTAAGGCTGTTGTTACCAGGACTCATGTCTGGCAGAGAGTCTCCAAGGACCCCCCTTGTTATTTGCATATTTCAAATAACTTTGGGTTTCACCCTAAATTACTAGGCGAACCCAGACGTGGACCCCTTGCTCACTATTCTTAGAGAGGCACAGCTACACCCTACTGATAAGGTTCAACCAGACCAAAACACATGTCTAGGGATGCTGTTGGTACTCTTGTTCAGAGGAGAATTGCCTAGCATTTTGGTGCTGGACTGCCCCAGGGCAGGACAAAGACTGATATGTTTGGGATATTTCTCTTCTGTGAAAGATAGTGAGCTAAAGACTCTGGGTAAGGCTCTTGCCAGACCTAAACACGTGTCTGGGGTTGCTGTTCGTACTCTTGTTCAGAGGAGAATTGCCTAGCATTTCGGTGCTGGACTGCCCCAGGGCAGGACAAAAACTGATATGTTTGGGATATTTCTCCTCTGTGAAAGATAGTGAGCTAAAGATTCTGGGTAAGGCTCTTGTAACCAGGACTCATGTCTGGCAGAGAGTCTCCAAGGACCCCCCTTGTTATTTGCATATTTCAAGTAGCTTTGGGTTTCACCCTAAGTTACTAGGCGAACCCAGACGTGGACCCCTTGCTCACTATTCTTAGAGAGGCACAGATATACCGTAATGATGAGGTTCAATCAGACCGAATCACGTGTCTGGGGTTGCTGTTGGTACTCTTGTTTAGAGAAGAATTGCCTAGCATTTCGGTGCTGGTCTGCCCCAGGGCAGGACAAAGACTGATATGTTTAGGATATTTCTCCTCTGTGAAAGATTGTGAGCTAAAGACTCTGGTTAAGGCTGTTGTAACCAGGAGTCATGTCTGGCAGAGAGTCTCCAAGGACCCCCCTTTTTATTTGCATATTTCAAGTAACTTTGGGTTTCACCCTAAGTTACTAGGGGTATCCAGACGTGGACCCCTTGCTCACTATTCTTAGAGAGGCACAGCTACACCCTACTGATGAAGTTCAACCGGACCGAAACATGTGTCTGGGGTTGCTGTTCGTACTCTTGTTCAGAGGAGAATTGCCTGGCGTTTCGGTGCTGGACTGCCCCAGTCTTTGTCCCCAGGGCAGGACAAAGACTGATATGTTTGGGATATTTCTCCTCTGTGAAAGATAGTGAGCTAAAGACTCTGGTTAAGGCTGTTGTAACCAGGACTCATGTCTGGCAGAGAGTCTCCAAGGACCCCCCTTGTTATTTGCATATTTCAAGTAGCTTTGGGTTTCACCCTAAGTTACTAGGTGAACCCAGACGTGGACCCCTTGCTCACTATTCTTAGAGAGGCACAGCTATACCCTACTGATGAGGTTCAACCAAACCAAAACACGTGTCTAGGGTTGCTGTTGGTACTCTTGTTCAGAGGAGAATTGCCTAGTATTTCGGTGCTGGACTGCCCCAGGGCAGGAAAAAGACTGATTTGTTTGGGATATTTCTCCTCTGTGAAAGATAGTGAGCTAAAGACTCTGGGTACGGCTCTTGTAACCAGGACTCATGGCTGGCAGAGAGTCTCCCAGGACCCCCCTTTTTATTTGCATATTTCAAGTAACTTTGGGATTCACCCTAAATTACTAGGGGAATCCAGACGTGGACCCCTTACTCACTATTCTTAGAGAGGTACAGCTACACCCTACTGATGAGCATCAACCAGACCGAAACACTTGTCTGGGGTTGCTGTTCGTACTCTTGTTCAGAGGAGAATTGCCTAGCATTTCGGTGCTGGACTGCCCCAGTCTTTGTCCCCAGGGCAGGACAAAGACTGATATGTTTGGGATATTTCTCCTCTGTGAAAGATAGTGAGCTAAAGACTCTGGGTAAGACTCTTGTAAACAGGAATCATGTCTGGCAGAGAGTCTCCAAGAACCCCCCTTGTTATTTGCATATTTCAAGTAACTTTGGGTTTCACCCTAAGTTACTAGGCGAACCCAGACGTGGACCCCTTGCTCACTATTCTTAGAGAGGCACAGCTACACCGTAATGATGAGGTTCAATCAGACCGAATCACGTGTGTGGGGATGCTGTTGGTACTCTTGTTTAGAGGAGAATTGCCTAGCATTTCGGTGCTGGACTGCCCCAGGGCAGGACAAAGACTGATATGTTTAGGGTATTTCTCCTCTGTGAAAGATTGTGAGCTAAAGACTCTGGTTAAGGCTGTTGTAACCAGGAGTCATGTCTGGCAGAGAGTCTCCAAGGACCCCCCTTTTTATTTGCATATTTCAAGTAACTTTGGGTTTCACCCTAAGTTACTAGGGGTATCCAGACGTGGACCCCTTGCTCACTATTCTTAGAGAGGCACAGCTACACCCTACTGATGAAGTTCAACCAGACCGAAGCATGTGTCTGGGGTTGCTGTTCGTACTCTTGTTCAGAGGAGAATTGCTTAGCATTTCGGTGCTGGACTGCCCCAGTCTTTGTCCCCAGGGCAGGACAAAGACTGATATGTTTGGGATATTTCTCCTCTGTGAAAGATAGTGAGCTAAAGACTCTGGTTAAGGCTGTTGTAACCAGGACTCATGTCTGGCAGAGAGTCTCCAAGGACCCCCCTTGTTATTTGCATATTTCAAATAACTTTGGGTTTCACCCTAAGTTACTAGGCGAACCCAGACGTGGACCCCTTGCTCACTATTCTTAGAGAGGCACAGCTACACCCTACTGATAAGGTTCAACCAGACCAAAACACATGTCTAGGGATGCTGTTGGTACTCTTGTTCAGAGGAGAATTGCCTAGCATTTTGGTGCTGGACTGCCCCAGGGCAGGACAAAGACTGATATGTTTGGGATATTTCTCTTCTGTGAAAGATAGTGAGCTAAAGACTCTGGGTAAGGCTCTTGCCAGACCTAAACACGTATCTGGGGATGCTGTTCGTACTCTTGTTCAGAGGAGAATTGCCTAGCATTTCAGTGCTGGACTGCCCCAGGGCAGGACAAAAACTGATATGTTTGGGATATTTCTCCTCTGTGAAAGATAGTGAGCTAAAGATTCTGGGTAAGGCTCTTGTAACCAGGACTCATGTCTGGCAGAGAGTCTCCAAGGACCCCCCTTGTTATTTGCATATTTCAAGTAACTTTGGGTTTCACCCTAAGTTACTAGGCGAACCCAGACGTGGACCCCTTGCTCACTATTCTTAGAGAGGCAGAGCTACACCGTAATGATGAGGTTCAATCAGACCGAATCACGTGTCTGGGGTTGCTGTTGGTACTCTTGTTTAGAGGAGAATTGCCTAGCATTTCGGTGCTGGTCTGCCCCAGGGCAGGACAAAGAATGATATGTTTAGGATATTTCTCCTCTGTGAAAGATTGTGAGCTAAAGACTCTGGGTAAGGCTCTTGTAACCAGGATTCATGACTGGCAGAGAGTCTCCCAGGACCCCCCTTTTTATTTGCATATTTCAAGTAACTTTGGGTTTCACCCTAAGTTACTAGGGGAATCTAGACGTGGACCCCTTGCTCACTATTCTTAGAGAGGCACAGCTACACCCTACTGATGAGGTTCAACCAGACCTAAACACGTGTCTGGGGTTGCTGTTGGTACTCTTGTTCAGAGGAGAATTGCCTAGCATTTCGGTGCTGGACTGCCCCAGGGCAAGACAAAAACTGATACGTTTGGGATATTTCTCCTCTGTGAAAGATAGTGAGCTAAAGATTCTGGGTAAGGCTCTTGTAACCAGGACTCATGTCTGGCAGAGAGTCTCCAAGGACCCCCCTTGTTATTTGCATATTTCAAGTAGCTTTGGGTTTCACCCTAAGTTACTAGGCGAACCCAGACGTGGACCCCTTGCTCACTATTCTTAGAGAGGCACAGCTACACCGTAATGATGAGGTTCGATCAGACCGAATCACGTGTCTGGGGTTGCTGTTGGTACTCTTGTTTAGAGAAGAATTGCCTAGCATTTCGGTGCTGGTCTGCCCCAGGGCAGGACAAAGACTGATATGTTTAGGATATTTCTCCTCTGTGAAAGATTGTGAGCTAAAGACTCTGGTTAAGGCTGTTGTAACCAGGAGTCATGTCTGGCAGAGAGTCTCCAAGGACCCCCCTTTTTATTTGCATATTTCAAGTAACTTTGGGTTTCACCCTAAGTTACTAGGGGTATCCAGACGTGGACCCCTTGCTCACTATTCTTAGAGAGGCACAGCTACACCCTACTGATGAAGTTCAACCAGACCTAAACACGTGTCTGGGGTTGCTGTTGGTACTCTTGTTCAGAGGAGAATTGCCTAGCATTTCGGTGCTGGACTGCCCCAGGGCAAGACAAAAACTGATACGTTTGGGATATTTCTCCTCTGTGAAAGATAGTGAGCTAAAGATTCTGGGTAAGGCTCTTGTAACCAGGACTCATGTCTGGCAGAGAGTCTCCAAGGACCCCCCTTGTTATTTGCATATTTCAAGTAGCTTTGGGTTTCACCCTAAGTTACTAGGCGAACCCAGACGTGGACCCCTTGCTCACTATTCTTAGAGAGGCACAGCTACACCGTAATGATGAGGTTCGATCAGACCGAATCACGTGTCTGGGGTTGCTGTTGGTACTCTTGTTCAGAGGAGAATTGCCTAGCATTTCGGTGCTGGTCTGCCCCAGGGCAGGACAAAGACTGATATGTTTAGGATATTTCTCCTCTGTGAAAGATTGTGAGCTAAAGACTCTGGTTAAGGCTGTTGTAACCAGGAGTCATGTCTGGCAGAGAGTCTCCAAGGACCCCCCTTTTTATTTGCATATTTCAAGTAACTTTGGGTTTCACCCTAAGTTACTAGGGGTATCCAGACGTGGACCCCTTGCTCACTATTCTTAGAGAGACACAGCTACACCCTACTGATGAAGTTCAACCGGACCGAAACATGTGTCTGGGGTTGCTGTTCGTACTCTTGTTCAGAGGAGAATTGCCTAGCATTTCGGTGCTGGACTGCCCCAGTCTTTGTCCCCAGGGCAGGACAAAGACTGATATGTTTGGGATATTTCTCCTCTGTGAAAGATAGTGAGCTAAAGACTCTGGTTAAGGCTGTTGTAACCAGGACTCATGTCTGGCAGAGAGTCTCCAAGGACCCCCCTTGTTATTTGCATATTTCAAGTAGCTTTGGGTTTCACCCTAAGTTACTAGGCGAACCCAGACGTGGACCCCTTGCTCACTATTCTTAGAGAGGCACAGCTACACCGTAATGATGAGGTTCGATCAGACTGAATCACGTGTCTGGGGTTGCTGTTGGTACTCTTGTTTAGAGAAGAATTGCCTAGCATTTCGGTGCTGGTCTGCCCCAGGGCAGGACAAAGACTTATATGTTTAGGATATTTCTCCTCTGTGAAAGATTGTGAGCTAAAGACTCTGGTTAAGGATGTTGTAACCAGGAGTCATGTCTGGCAGAGAGTCTCCAAGGACCCCCCTTTTTATTTGCATATTTCAAGTAACTTTGGGTTTTACCCTAAGTTACTAGGGGTATCCAGACGTGGACCCCTTGCTCACTATTCTTAGAGAGACACAGCTACACCCTACTGATGAAGTTCAACCGGACCGAAACATGTGTCTGGGGTTGCTGTTCGTACTCTTGTTCAGAGGAGAATTGCCTAGCATTTCGGTGCTGGACTGCCCCAGTCTTTGTCCCCAGGGCAGGACAAAGACTGATATGTTTGGGATATTTCTCCTCTGTGAAAGATAGTGAGCTAAAGACTCTGGTTAAGGCTGTTGTTACCAGGACTCATGTCTGGCAGAGAGTCTCCAAGGACCCCCCTTGTTATTTGCATATTTCAAATAACTTTGGGTTTCACCCTAAATTACTAGGCGAACCCAGACGTGGACCCCTTGCTCACTATTCTTAGAGAGGCACAGCTACACCCTACTGATAAGGTTCAACCAGACCAAAACACATGTCTAGGGATGCTGTTGGTACTCTTGTTCAGAGGAGAATTGCCTAGCATTTTGGTGCTGGACTGCCCCAGGGCAGGACAAAGACTGATATGTTTGGGATATTTCTCTTCTGTGAAAGATAGTGAGCTAAAGACTCTGGGTAAGGCTCTTGCCAGACCTAAACACGTGTCTGGGGTTGCTGTTCGTACTCTTGTTCAGAGGAGAATTGCCTAGCATTTCGGTGCTGGACTGCCCCAGGGCAGGACAAAAACTGATATGTTTGGGATATTTCTCCTCTGTGAAAGATAGTGAGCTAAAGATTCTGGGTAAGGCTCTTGTAACCAGGACTCATGTCTGGCAGAGAGTCTCCAAGGACCCCCCTTGTTATTTGCATATTTCAAGTAGCTTTGGGTTTCACCCTAAGTTACTAGGCGAACCCAGACGTGGACCCCTTGCTCACTATTCTTAGAGAGGCACAGCTATACCGTAATGATGAGGTTCAATCAGACCGAATCACGTGTCTGGGGTTGCTGTTGGTACTCTTGTTTAGAGAAGAATTGCCTAGCATTTCGGTGCTGGTCTGCCCCAGGGCAGGACAAAGACTGATATGTTTAGGATATTTCTCCTCTGTGAAAGATTGTGAGCTAAAGACTCTGGTTAAGGCTGTTGTAACCAGGAGTCATGTCTGGCAGAGAGTCTCCAAGGACCCCCCTTTTTATTTTGCATATTTCAAGTAACTTTGGGTTTCACCCTAAGTTACTAGGGGTATCCAGACGTGGACCCCTTGCTCACTATTCTTAGAGAGGCACAGCTACATCCTACTGATGAAGTTCAACCGGACCGAAACATGTGTCTGGGGTTGCTGTTCGTACTCTTGTTCAGAGGAGAATTGCCTGGCGTTTCGGTGCTGGACTGCCCCAGTCTTTGTCCCCAGGGCAGGACAAAGACTGATATGTTTGGGATATTTCTCCTCTGTGAAAGATAGTGAGCTAAAGACTCTGGTTAAGGCTGTTGTAACCAGGACTCATGTCTGGCAGAGAGTCTCCAAGGACCCCCCTTGTTATTTGCATATTTCAAGTAGCTTTGG
Source organism: Ambystoma mexicanum (assembly GCF_040938575.1). Classification (NCBI taxonomy): domain Eukaryota; kingdom Metazoa; phylum Chordata; class Amphibia; order Caudata; family Ambystomatidae; genus Ambystoma; species Ambystoma mexicanum. The sequence goes on from NC_090922.1 coordinate 975,904,425, forward strand.
GTTTCACCCTAAGTTACTAGGCGAACCCAGACGTGGACCCCTTGCTCACTATTCTTAGAGAGGCACAGCTATACCCTACTGATGAGGTTCAACCAAACCAAAACACGTGTCTAGGGTTGCTGTTGGTACTCTTGTTCAGAGGAGAATTGCCTAGTATTTCGGTGCTGGACTGCCCCAGGGCAGGAAAAAGACTGATTTGTTTGGGATATTTCTCCTCTGTGAAAGATAGTGAGCTAAAGACTCTGGGTACGGCTCTTGTAACCAGGACTCATGGCTGGCAGAGAGTCTCCCAGGACCCCCCTTTTTATTTGCATATTTCAAGTAACTTTGGGTTTCACCCTAAGTTACTAGGGGAATCTAGACGTGGACCCCTTGCTCACTATTCTTAGAGAGGCACAGCTACACCCTACTGATGAGGTTCAACCAGACCTAAACACGTGTCTGGGGTTGCTGTTGGTACTCTTGTTCAGAGGAGAATTGCCTAGCATTTCGGTGCTGGACTGCCCCAGGGCAAGACAAAAACTGATACGTTTGGGATATTTCTCCTCTGTGAAAGATAGTGAGCTAAAGATTCTGGGTAAGGCTCTTGTAACCAGGACTCATGTCTGGCAGAGAGTCTCCAAGGACCCCCCTTGTTATTTGCATATTTCAAGTAGCTTTGGGTTTCACCCTAAGTTACTAGGCGAACCCAGACGTGGACCCCTTGCTCACTATTCTTAGAGAGGCACAGCTACACCGTAATTATGAGGTTCGATCAGACCGAATCACGTGTCTGGGGTTGCTGTTGGTACTCTTGTTCAGAGGAGAATTGCCTAGCATTTCGGTGCTGGTCTGCCCCAGGGCAGGACAAAGACTGATATGTTTAGGATATTTCTCCTCTGTGAAAGATTGTGAGCTAAAGACTCTGGTTAAGGCTGTTGTAACCAGGAGTCATGTCTGGCAGAGAGTCTCCAAGGACCCCCCTTTTTATTTGCATATTTCAAGTAACTTTGGGTTTCACCCTAAGTTACTAGGGGTATCCAGACGTGGACCCCTTGCTCACTATTCTTAGAGAGACACAGCTACACCCTACTGATGAAGTTCAACCGGACCGAAACATGTGTCTGGGGTTGCTGTTCGTACTCTTGTTCAGAGGAGAATTGCCTAGCATTTCGGTGCTGGACTGCCCCAGTCTTTGTCCCCAGGGCAGGACAAAGACTGATATGTTTGGGATATTTCTCCTCTGTGAAAGATAGTGAGCTAAAGACTCTGGTTAAGGCTGTTGTAACCAGGACTCATGTCTGGCAGAGAGTCTCCAAGGACCCCCCTTGTTATTTGCATATTTCAAGTAGCTTTGGGTTTCACCCTAAGTTACTAGGCGAACCCAGACGTGGACCCCTTGCTCACTATTCTTAGAGAGGCACAGCTACACCGTAATGATGAGGTTCGATCAGACTGAATCACGTGTCTGGGGTTGCTGTTGGTACTCTTGTTTAGAGAAGAATTGCCTAGCATTTCGGTGCTGGTCTGCCCCAGGGCAGGACAAAGACTTATATGTTTAGGATATTTCTCCTCTGTGAAAGATTGTGAGCTAAAGACTCTGGTTAAGGATGTTGTAACCAGGAGTCATGTCTGGCAGAGAGTCTCCAAGGACCCCCCTTTTTATTTGCATATTTCAAGTAACTTTGGGTTTCACCCTAAGTTACTAGGGGTATACAGACGTGGACCCCTTGCTCACTATTCTTAGAGAGACACAGCTACACCCTACTGATGAAGTTCAACCGGACCGAAACATATGTCTGGGGTTGCTGTTCGTACTCTTGTTCAGAGGAGAATTGCCTAGCATTTCGGTGCTGGACTGCCCCAGTCTTTGTCCCCAGGGCAGGACAAAGACTGATATGTTTGGGATATTTCTCCTCTGTGAAAGATAGTGAGCTAAAGACTCTGGTTAAGGCTGTTGTTACCAGGACTCATGTCTGGCAGAGAGTCTCCAAGGACCCCCCTTGTTATTTGCATATTTCAAATAACTTTGGGTTTCACCCTAAATTACTAGGCGAACCCAGACGTGGACCCCTTGCTCACTATTCTTAGAGAGGCACAGCTACACCCTACTGATAAGGTTCAACCAGACCAAAACACATGTCTAGGGATGCTGTTGGTACTCTTGTTCAGAGGAGAATTGCCTAGCATTTTGGTGCTGGACTGCCCCAGGGCAGGACAAAGACTGATATGTTTGGGATATTTCTCTTCTGTGAAAGATAGTGAGCTAAAGACTCTGGGTAAGGCTCTTGCCAGACCTAAACACGTGTCTGGGGTTGCTGTTCGTACTCTTGTTCAGAGGAGAATTGCCTAGCATTTCGGTGCTGGACTGCCCCAGGGCAGGACAAAAACTGATATGTTTGGGATATTTCTCCTCTGTGAAAGATAGTGAGCTAAAGATTCTGGGTAAGGCTGTTGTAACCAGGACTCATGTCTGGCAGAGAGTCTCCAAGGACCCCCCTTGTTATTTGCATATTTCAAGTAGCTTTGGGTTTCACCCTAAGTTACTAGGCGAACCCAGACGTGGACCCCTTGCTCACTATTCTTAGAGAGGCACAGCTATACCGTAATGATGAGGTTCAATCAGACCGAATCACGTGTCTGGGGTTGCTGTTGGTACTCTTGTTCAGAGGAGAATTGCCTAGTATTTCGGTGCTGGACTGCCCCAGGGCAGGAAAAAGACTGATTTGTTTGGGATATTTCTCCTCTGTGAAAGATAGTGAGCTAAAGACTCTGGGTACGGCTCTTGTAACCAGGACTCATGGCTGGCAGAGAGTCTCCCAGGACCCCCCTTTTTATTTGCATATTTCAAGTAACTTTGGGTTTCACCCTAAGTTACTAGGGGAATCTAGACGTGGACCCCTTGCTCACTATTCTTAGAGAGGCACAGCTACACCCTACTGATGAGGTTCAACCAGACCTAAACACGTGTCTGGGGTTGCTGTTGGTACTCTTGTTCAGAGGAGAATTGCCTAGCATTTCGGTGCTGGACTGCCCCAGGGCAAGACAAAAACTGATACGTTTGGGATATTTCTCCTCTGTGAAAGATAGTGAGCTAAAGATTCTGGGTAAGGCTCTTGTAACCAGGACTCATGTCTGGCAGAGAGTCTCCAAGGACCCCCCTTGTTATTTGCATATTTCAAGTAGCTTTGGGTTTCACCCTAAGTTACTAGGCGAACCCAGACGTGGACCCCTTGCTCACTATTCTTAGAGAGGCACAGCTACACCGTAATTATGAGGTTCGATCAGACCGAATCACGTGTCTGGGGTTGCTGTTGGTACTCTTGTTCAGAGGAGAATTGCCTAGCATTTCGGTGCTGGTCTGCCCCAGGGCAGGACAAAGACTGATATGTTTAGGATATTTCTCCTCTGTGAAAGATTGTGAGCTAAAGACTCTGGTTAAGGCTGTTGTAACCAGGAGTCATGTCTGGCAGAGAGTCTCCAAGGACCCCCCTTTTTATTTGCATATTTCAAGTAACTTTGGGTTTCACCCTAAGTTACTAGGCGAACCCAGACGTGGACCCCTTGCTCACTATTCTTAGAGAGGCACAGCTACACCGTAATGATGAGGTTCGATCAGACCGAATCACGTGTCTGGGGTTGCTGTTGGTACTCTTGTTTAGAGAAGAATTGCCTAGCGTTTCGGTGCTGGACTGCCCCAGTCTTTGTCCCCAGGGCAGGACAAAGACTGATATGTTTGGGATATTTCTCCTCTGTGGAAGCTAGTGAGCTAAAGACTCTGGTTAAGGCTGTTGTAACCAGGACTCATGTCTGGCAGAGAGTCTCCAAGGACCCCCCTTGTTATTTGCATATTTCAAATAACTTTGGGTTTCACCCTAAATTACTAGGCGAACCCAGACGTGGGCCCCTTGCTCAGTATTCTTAGAGAGGCACAGCTACACCCTACTGATGAGGTTCAACCAGACCAAAACACGTGTCTGGGGTTGCTGTTGGTACTCTTGTTCAGAGGAGAATTGCCTAGCATTTTGGTGCTGGACTGCCCCAGGGCAGGACAGAGACTGATATGTTTGGGATATTTCTCCTCTGTGAATGATAGTGAGCTAAAGACTCTGGGTAAGGCTCTTGTAACCAGGACTCATGTCTGGCAGAGAGTCTCCCAGGACCCCCCTTTATTTGCATATTTCAAGTAACTTTGGGCTTCACCCTAAGTTACTAGGGGATTCCAAATGTGGACCCCTTGCTCACTATTCTTAGAGAGGCACAGCTACACCCTACTGATGAGGTTCAACCAGACCGAAACACGTGTCTGCAGTTGCTGTTTGTACTCTTGTTCAGAGGAGAATTGCCTAGCATTTCGGTGATGGACTGCCCCAGTCTTTGTCCCCAGGGCAGGACAAAAACTGATATGTTTGGGATATTTCTCCTCTGTGAAAGATAGTGAGCTGAAGATTCTGGGTAAGGCTCTTGTAACCAGGACTCATGTCTGGCAGAGAGTCTCCAAGGACCCCCCTTGTTATTTGCATATTTCAAGTAACTTTGGGTTTCACCCTAAGTTACTAGGCGAACCCAGACGTGGACCCCTTGCTCACTATTCTTAGAGAGGCACAGCTACACCCTACTGATGAGGTTCAACCAGACCAAAACACGTGTCTGGGGTTGCTGTTGGTACTCTTGTTCAGAGGAGAATTGCCTAGCAATTTGGTGCTGGACTGCCCCAGGGCAGGACAAAGACTGATATGTTTGGGATATTTCTCTTCTGTGAAAGATAGTGAGCTAAAGACTCTGGGTAAGGCTCTTGCCAGACCTAAACACGTGTCTGGGGTTGCTGTTCGTACTCTTGTTCAGAGGAGAATTGCCTAGCATTTCGGTGCTGGACTGCCCCAGGGCAGGACAAAAACTGATATGTTTGGGATATTTCTCCTCTGTGAAAGATAGTGAGCTAAAGATTCTGGGTAAGGCTCTTGTAACCAGGACTCATGTCTGGCAGAGAGTCTCCAAGGACCCCCCTTGTTATTTGCATATTTCAAGTAACTTTGGGTTTCACCCTAAGTTACTAGGCGAACCCAGACGTGGACCCCTTGCTCACTATTCTTAGAGAGGCAGAGCTACACCGTAATGATGAGGTTCAATCAGACCGAATCACGTGTCTGGGGTTGCTGTTGGTACTCTTGTTTAGAGGAGAATTGCCTAGCATTTCGGTGCTGGTCTGCCCCAGGGCAGGACAAAGACTGATATGTTTAGGATATTTCTCCTCTGTGAAAGATTGTGAGCTAAAGACTCTGGGTAAGGCTCTTGTAACCAGGACTCATGTCTGGCAGAGAGTCTCCCAGGACCCCCCTTTTTATTTGCATATTTCAAGTAACTTTGGGTTTCACCCTAAGTTACTAGGGGAATCTAGACGTGGACCCCTTGCTCACTATTCTTAGAGAGGCACAGCTACACCCTACTGATGAGGTTCAACCAGACCTAAACACGTGTCTGGGGTTGCTGTTGGTACTCTTGTTCAGAGGAGAATTGCCTAGCATTTCGGTGCTGGACTGCCCCAGGGCAAGACAAAAACTGATACGTTTGGGATATTTCTCCTCTGTGAAAGATAGTGAGCTAAAGATTCTGGGTAAGGCTCTTGTAACCAGGACTCATGTCTGGCAGAGAGTCTCCAAGGACCCCCCTTGTTATTTGCATATTTCAAGTAGCTTTGGGTTTCACCCTAAGTTACTAGGCGAACCCAGACGTGGACCCCTTGCTCACTATTCTTAGAGAGGCACAGCTACACCGTAATGATGAGGTTCGATCAGACCGAATCACGTGTCTGGGGTTGCTGTTGGTACTCTTGTTCAGAGGAGAATTGCCTAGCATTTCGGTGCTGGTCTGCCCCAGGGCAGGACAAAGACTGATATGTTTAGGATATTTCTCCTCTGTGAAAGATTGTGAGCTAAAGACTCTGGTTAAGGCTGTTGTAACCAGGAGTCATGTCTGGCAGAGAGTCTCCAAGGACCCCCCTTTTTATTTGCATATTTCAAGTAACTTTGGGTTTCACCCTAAGTTACTAGGGGTATCCAGACGTGGACCCCTTGCTCACTATTCTTAGAGAGGCACAGCTACACCCTACTGATGAAGTTCAACCGGACCGAAACATGTGTCTGGGGTTGCTGTTCGTACTCTTGTTCAGAAGAGAATTGCCTAGCATTTCGGTGCTGGACTGCCCCAGTCTTTGTCCCCAGGGCAGGACAAAGACTGATATGTTTGGGATATTTCTCCTCTGTGAAAGATAGTGAGCTAAAGACTCTGGTTAAGGCTGTTGTAACCAGGACTCATGTCTGGCAGAGAGTCTCCAAGGACCCCCCTTGTTATTTGCATATTTCAAGTAGCTTTGGGTTTCACCCTAAGTTACTAGGCGAACCCAGACGTGGACCCCTTGCTCACTATTCTTAGAGAGGCACAGCTACACCGTAATGATGAGGTTCGATCAGACCGAATCACGTGTCTGGGGTTGCTGTTGGTACTCTTGTTTAGAGAAGAATTGCCTAGCATTTCGGTGCTGGTCTGCCCCAGGGCAGGACAAAGACTGATATGTTTAGGATATTTCTCCTCTGTGAAAGATTGTGAGCTAAAAACTCTGGTTAAGGCTGTTGTAACCAGGAGTCATGTCTGGCAGAGAGTCTCCAAGGACCCCCCTTTTTATTTGCATATTTCAAGTAACTTTGGGTTTCACCCTAAGTTACTAGGGTTATCCAGACGTGGACCCCTTGCTCACTATTCTTAGAGAGGCACAGCTACACCCTACTGATGAAGTTCAACCGGACCGAAACATGTGTCTGGGGTTGCTGTTCGTACTCTTGTTCAGAGGAGAATTGCCTAGCATTTCGGTGCTGGACTGCCCCAGTCTTTGTCCCCAGGGCAGGACAAAGACTGATATGTTTGGGATATTTCTCCTCTGTGAAAGATAGTGAGCTAAAGACTCTGGTTAAGGCTGTTGTAACCAGGACTCATGTCTGGCAGAGAGTCTCCAAGGACCCCCCTTGTATTTGCATATTTCAAATAACTTTGGGTTTCACCCTAAATTACTAGGCGAACCCAGACGTGGACCCCTTGCTCACTATTCTTAGAGAGGCACAGCTACACCCTACTGATGAGGTTCAACCAGACCAAAACACGTGTCTGGGGTTGCTGTTGGTACTCTTGTTCAGAGGAGAATTTCCTAGCATTTTGGTGCTGGACTGCCCCAGGGCAGGACAAAGACTGATATGTTTGGGATATTTCTCCTCTGTGAATGATAGTGAGCTAAAGACTCTGGTTAAGGCTGTTGTAACCAGGACTCATGTCTGGCAGAGAGTCTCCAAGGATCCCCCTTGTTATTTGCATATTTCAAATAACTTTGGGTTTCACCCTAAATTACTAGGCGAACCCAGACGTGGACCCCTTGCTCACTATTCTTAGAGAGGCACAGCTACACCCTACTGATGAGGTTCAACCAGACCAAAACACGTGTCTGGGGTTGCTGTTGGTACTCTTGTTCAGAGGAGAATTGCCTAGCATTTTGGTACTGGACTGCCCCAGGGCAGGACAAAGACTGATATGTTTGGGATATTTCTCCTCTGTGAATGATAGTGAGCTAAAGACTCTAGGTAAGGCTCTTGTAACCAGGACTCATGTCTGGCAGAGAGTCTCCCAGGACCCCCCTTTATTTGCATATTTCAAGTAACTTTGGGCTTCACCCTAAATTACTAGGGGATTCCAAATGTGGACCCCTTGCTCACTATTCTTAGAGAGGCGAAGCTACACCCTACTGATGAGGTTCAACCAGACCGAAACACGTGTCTGCGGTTGCTGTTTGTACTCTTGTTCAGAGGAGAATTGCCTAGCATTTCGGTGATGGACTGCCCCAGTCTTTGTCCCCAGGGCAGGACAAAAACTGATATGTTTGGGATATTTCTCCTCTGTGAAAGATAGTGAGCTGAAGATTCTGGGTAAGGCTCTTGTAACCAGGACTCATGTCTGGCAGAGAGTCTCCAAGGACCCCCCTTGTTATTTGCATATTTCAAGTAACTTTGGGTTTCACCCTAAGTTACTAGGCGAACCCAGACGTGGACCCCTTGCTCACTATTCTTAGAGAGGCACAGCTACACCCTACTGATGAGGTTCAACCAGACCAAAACACGTGTCTGGGGTTGCTGTTGGTACTCTTATTCAGAGGAGAATTGCCTAGCAATTTGGTGCTGGACTGTTCCAGGGCAGGACAAAGACTGATATGTTTGGGATATTTCTCCTCTGTGAAAGATAGTGAGCTGAAGACTCTGGGTAAGGCTCTTGTAACCAGGACTCATGTCTGGCAGATAGTCTCCCAGGACCCCCCTTTATTTGCATATTTCAAGTAACTTTGGGCTTCACCCTAAGTTACTAGGGGATTCCAAATGTGGACCCCTTGCTCACTATTCTTAGAGAGGCACAGCTACACCCTACTGATGAGGTTCAACCAGACCAAAACACGTGTCTGGGGTTGCTGTTCGTACTCTTGTTCAGAGGAGAATTGCCTAGCATTTCGGTGCTGGACTGCCCCAGTCTTTGTCCCCAGGGCAGGACAAAGACTGATATGTTTGGGATATTTCTCCTCTGTGAAAGATAGTGAGCTAAAGACTCTGGGTAAGGCTCTTGTAACCAGGACTCATGTCTGGGAGAGAGTCTCCAAGGACCCCCCTTGTTATTTGCATATTACAAGTAACTTTGGGTTTCACCCTAAGTTACTAGGCGAACCCAGACGTGGACCCCTTGCTCACTATTCTTAGAGAGGCACAGCTATACCCTACTGATGAGGTTCAACCAAACCAAAACACGTGTCTAGGGTTGCTGTTGGTACTCTTGTTCAGAGGAGAATTGCCTAGCATTTCGGTGCTGGACTGCCCCAGGGCAGGACAAAGACTGATATTTTTGGGATATTTCTCCTCTGTGAATGATAGTGAGCTAAAGACTCTGGGTAAGGCTCTTGTAACAAGGATTCATGTCTGGCAGAGAGTCTCCAAGGACCCCCCTTGTATTTGCATATTTCAAGTAACTTTGGGTTTCACCCTAAGTTACTAGGGGAATTCTGACATGGACCCCTTGCTCACTATTCTTAGAGAGGCACAGCTACACCCTACTGATGAGGTTCAACCAGACCGAAACACGTGTCTGGGGTTGCTGTTGGTACTCTTGTTCAGAGGTAAATTGCGTAGAATTTCGGTGCTGGATTGTCCCAGGGCAGGACAAAGACTGATATGTTTGGGATATTTCTCCTCTGTGAAAGATAGTGAGATAAAGACTCTGGGTAAGGCTCTTGTAACCAGGACTCATGTCTGGCAGAGAGTCTCCAAGGACCCCCCTTGTTATTTGCATATTTCAAGTAACTTTGGGTTTCACCCTAAGTTACTAGGCGAACAGAGACGTGGACCCCTTGCTCACTATTCTTAGAGAGGCACAGTTATACCCTACTGATGAGGTTCAACCAGACCAAAACACGTGTCTGGGGATGCTGTTGGTACTCTTGTTCAGAGGAGAATTGCCCAGCATTTTGGTGCTGGACTGCCCCAGGGCAGGACAAAGACTGATATGTTTGGGATATTTCTCCTCTGTGAAAGATAGTGAGCTAAAGACTCTGGGTAAGGCTCTTGTAACCAGGACTCATGTCTGGCAGAGAGTCTCCCAGGACCCCCCTTTTTATTTGCATATTTCAAGTAACTTTGGGTTTTACCCTAAATTACTAGGCGAACCCAGACGTGGACCCCTTGCTCACTATTCTTAGAGAGGCACAGCTACACCCTACTGATGAGGTTCAACCAAACCAAAACACGTGTCTGGGGTTGCTGTTGGTAATCTTGTTCAGAGGAGAATTGCCTAGCATTTCGGTGTTGGACTGCCCCAGGGCAGGAAAAAGACTGATATGTTTGGGCTATTTCTCCTCTGTGAAAGATAGTGAGCTAAAGACTCTGGGTACGGCTCTTTTAACCAGGACTCATGTCTGGCAGAGAGTCTCCCAGGACCCCCCTTTTTATTTGCATATTTCAAGTAACTTTGGGTTTCACCCTAAGTTACTAGGGGAATCCAGACATGGACCCCTTGCTCACTATTTTTAGAGAGGCACAGCTACACCCTACTGATGAGGTTCAACTAGACCGAAACACGTGTCTGGGGTTGCTGTTCGTACTCTTGTTCAGAGGAGAATTACCTAGCATTTCGGTGCTGGACTGCCCCAGTCTTTGTCCCCAGGGCAGGACAAAGACTGATATGTTTGGGATATTTCTCCTCTGTGAAAGATAGTGAGCTAAAGACTCTGGGTAAGACTCTTGTAACCAGGAGTCATGTCTGGCAGAGAGTCTCCAAGGACCCCCCTTTTTATTTGCATATTTCAAGTAACTTTGGGTTTCACCCTAAGTTACTAGGGGTATCCAGACGTGGACCCCTTGCTCACTATTCTTAGAGAGGCACAGCTACACCCTACTGATGAAGTTCAACCGGACCGAAACATGTGTCTGGGGTTGCTGTTCGTACTCTTGTTCAGAAGAGAATTGCCTAGCATTTCGGTGCTGGACTGCCCCAGTCTTTGTCCCCAGGGCAGGACAAAGACTGATATGTTTGGGATATTTCTCCTCTGTGAAAGATAGTGAGCTAAAGACTCTGGTTAAGGCTGTTGTAACCAGGACTCATGTCTGGCAGAGAGTCTCCAAGGACCCCCCTTGTTATTTGCATATTTCAAGTAGCTTTGGGTTTCACCCTAAGTTACTAGGCGAACCCAGACGTGGACCCCTTGCTCACTATTCTTAGAGAGGCACAGCTACACCGTAATGATGAGGTTCGATCAGACCGAATCACGTGTCTGGGGTTGCTGTTGGTACTCTTGTTTAGAGAAGAATTGCCTAGCATTTCGGTGCTGGTCTGCCCCAGGGCAGGACAAAGACTGATATGTTTAGGATATTTCTCCTCTGTGAAAGATTGTGAGCTAAAGACTCTGGTTAAGGCTGTTGTAACCAGGAGTCATGTCTGGCAGAGAGTCTCCAAGGACCCCCTTTTTTATTTGCATATTTCAAGTAACTTTGGGTTTCACCCTAAGTTACTAGGGTTATCCAGACGTGGACCCCTTGCTCACTATTCTTAGAGAGGCACAGCTACACCCTACTGATGAAGTTCAACCGGACCGAAACATGTGTCTGGGGTTGCTGTTCGTACTCTTGTTCAGAGGAGAATTGCCTAGCATTTCGGTGCTGGACTGCCCCAGTCTTTGTCCCCAGGGCAGGACAAAGACTGATATGTTTGGGATATTTCTCCTCTGTGAAAGATAGTGAGCTAAAGACTCTGGTTAAGGCTGTTGTAACCAGGACTCATGTCTGGCAGAGAGTCTCCAAGGACCCCCCTTGTATTTGCATATTTCAAATAACTTTGGGTTTCACCCTAAATTACTAGGCGAACCCAGACGTGGACCCCTTGCTCACTATTCTTAGAGAGGCACAGCTACACCCTACTGATGAGGTTCAACCAGACCAAAACACGTGTCTGTGGTTGCTGTTGGTACTCTTGTTCAGAGGAGAATTGCCTAGCATTTTGGTGCTGGACTGCCCCAGGGCAGGACAAAGACTGATATGTTTGGGATATTTCTCCTCTGTGAATGATAGTGAGCTAAAGACTCTGGTTAAGGCTGTTGTAACCAGGACTCATGTCTGGCAGAGAGTCTCCAAGGATCCCCCTTGTTATTTGCATATTTCAAATAACTTTGGGTTTCACCCTAAATTACTAGGCGAACCCAGACGTGGACCCCTTGCTCACTATTCTTAGAGAGGCACAGCTACACCCTACTGATGAGGTTCAACCAGACCAAAACACGTGTCTGGGGTTGCTGTTGGTACTCTTGTTCAGAGGAGAATTGCCTAGCATTTCGGTGCTGGTCTGCCCCAGGGCAGGACAAAGACTGATATGTTTAGGATATTTCTCCTCTGTGAAAGATTGTGAGCTAAAGACTCTGGGTAAGGCTCTTGTAACCAGGACTCATGTCTGGCAGAGAGTCTCCCAGGACCCCCCTTTTTATTTGCATATTTCAAGTAACTTTGGGTTTCACCCTAAGTTACTAGGGGAATCTAGACGTGGACCCCTTGCTCACTATTCTTAGAGAGGCACAGCTACACCCTACTGATGAGGTTCAACCAGACCTAAACACGTGTCTGGGGTTGCTGTTGGTACTCTTGTTCAGAGGAGAATTGCCTAGCATTTCGGTGCTGGACTGCCCCAGGGCAAGACAAAAACTGATACGTTTGGGATATTTCTCCTCTGTGAAAGATAGTGAGCTAAAGATTCTGGGTAAGGCTCTTGTAACCAGGACTCATGTCTGGCAGAGAGTCTCCAAGGACCCCCCTTGTTATTTGCATATTTCAAGTAGCTTTGGGTTTCACCCTAAGTTACTAGGCGAACCCAGACGTGGACCCCTTGCTCACTATTCTTAGAGAGGCACAGCTACACCGTAATGATGAGGTTCGATCAGACCGAATCACGTGTCTGGGGTTGCTGTTGGTACTCTTGTTCAGAGGAGAATTGCCTAGCATTTCGGTGCTGGTCTGCCCCAGGGCAGGACAAAGACTGATATGTTTAGGATATTTCTCCTCTGTGAAAGATTGTGAGCTAAAGACTCTGGTTAAGGCTGTTGTAACCAGGAGTCATGTCTGGCAGAGAGTCTCCAAGGACCCCCCTTTTTATTTGCATATTTCAAGTAACTTTGGGTTTCACCCTAAGTTACTAGGGTTATCCAGACGTGGACCCCTTGCTCACTATTCTTAGAGAGGCACAGCTACACCCTACTGATGAAGTTCAACCGGACCGAAACATGTGTCTGGGGTTGCTGTTCGTACTCTTGTTCAGAGGAGAATTGCCTAGCATTTCGGTGCTGGACTGCCCCAGTCTTTGTCCCCAGGGCAGGACAAAGACTGATATGTTTGGGATATTTCTCCTCTGTGAAAGATAGTGAGCTAAAGACTCTGGTTAAGGCTGTTGTAACCAGGACTCATGTCTGGCAGAGAGTCTCCAAGGACCCCCCTTGTATTTGCATATTTCAAATAACTTTGGGTTTCACCCTAAATTACTAGGCGAACCCAGACGTGGACCCCTTGCTCACTATTCTTAGAGAGGCACAGCTACACCCTACTGATGAGGTTCAACCAGACCAAAACACGTGTCTGGGGTTGCTGTTGGTACTCTTGTTCAGAGGAGAATTTCCTAGCATTTTGGTGCTGGACTGCCCCAGGGCAGGACAAAGACTGATATGTTTGGGATATTTCTCCTCTGTGAATGATAGTGAGCTAAAGACTCTGGTTAAGGCTGTTGTAACCAGGACTCATGTCTGGCAGAGAGTCTCCAAGGATCCCCCTTGTTATTTGCATATTTCAAATAACTTTGGGTTTCACCCTAAATTACTAGGCGAACCCAGACGTGGACCCCTTGCTCACTATTCTTAGAGAGGCACAGCTACACCCTACTGATGAGGTTCAACCAGACCAAAACACGTGTCTGGGGTTGCTGTTGGTACTCTTGTTCAGAGGAGAATTGCCTAGCATTTTGGTACTGGACTGCCCCAGGGCAGGACAAAGACTGATATGTTTGGGATATTTCTCCTCTGTGAATGATAGTGAGCTAAAGACTCTAGGTAAGGCTCTTGTAACCAGGACTCATGTCTGGCAGAGAGTCTCCCAGGACCCCCCTTTATTTGCATATTTCAAGTAACTTTGGGCTTCACCCTAAATTACTAGGGGATTCCAAATGTGGACCCCTTGCTCACTATTCTTAGAGAGGCGAAGCTACACCCTACTGATGAGGTTCAACCAGACCGAAACACGTGTCTGCGGTTGCTGTTTGTACTCTTGTTCAGAGGAGAATTGCCTAGCATTTCGGTGATGGACTGCCCCAGTCTTTGTCCCCAGGGCAGGACAAAAACTGATATGTTTGGGATATTTCTCCTCTGTGAAAGATAGTGAGCTGAAGATTCTGGGTAAGGCTCTTGTAACCAGGACTCATGTCTGGCAGAGAGTCTCCAAGGACCCCCCTTGTTATTTGCATATTTCAAGTAACTTTGGGTTTCACCCTAAGTTACTAGGCGAACCCAGACGTGGACCCCTTGCTCACTATTCTTAGAGAGGCACAGCTACACCCTACTGATGAGGTTCAACCAGACCAAAACACGTGTCTGGGGTTGCTGTTGGTACTCTTATTCAGAGGAGAATTGCCTAGCAATTTGGTGCTGGACTGTTCCAGGGCAGGACAAAGACTGATATGTTTGGGATATTTCTCCTCTGTGAAAGATAGTGAGCTGAAGACTCTGGGTAAGGCTCTTGTAACCAGGACTCATGTCTGGCAGATAGTCTCCCAGGACCCCCCTTTATTTGCATATTTCAAGTAACTTTGGGCTTCACCCTAAGTTACTAGGGGATTCCAAATGTGGACCCCTTGCTCACTATTCTTAGAGAGGCACAGCTACACCCTACTGATGAGGTTCAACCAGACCAAAACACGTGTCTGGGGTTGCTGTTCGTACTCTTGTTCAGAGGAGAATTGCCTAGCATTTCGGTGCTGGACTGCCCCAGTCTTTGTCCCCAGGGCAGGACAAAGACTGATATGTTTGGGATATTTCTCCTCTGTGAAAGATAGTGAGCTAAAGACTCTGGGTAAGGCTCTTGTAACCAGGACTCATGTCTGGGAGAGAGTCTCCAAGGACCCCCCTTGTTATTTGCATATTACAAGTAACTTTGGGTTTCACCCTAAGTTACTAGGCGAACCCAGACGTGGACCCCTTGCTCACTATTCTTAGAGAGGCACAGCTATACCCTACTGATGAGGTTCAACCAAACCAAAACACGTGTCTAGGGTTGCTGTTGGTACTCTTGTTCAGAGGAGAATTGCCTAGCATTTCGGTGCTGGACTGCCCCAGGGCAGGACAAAGACTGATATTTTTGGGATATTTCTCCTCTGTGAATGATAGTGAGCTAAAGACTCTGGGTAAGGCTCTTGTAACAAGGATTCATGTCTGGCAGAGAGTCTCCAAGGACCCCCCTTGTATTTGCATATTTCAAGTAACTTTGGGTTTCACCCTAAGTTACTAGGGGAATTCTGACATGGACCCCTTGCTCACTATTCTTAGAGAGGCACAGCTACACCCTACTGATGAGGTTCAACCAGACCGAAACACGTGTCTGGGGTTGCTGTTGGTACTCTTGTTCAGAGGTAAATTGCGTAGAATTTCGGTGCTGGATTGTCCCAGGGCAGGACAAAGACTGATATGTTTGGGATATTTCTCCTCTGTGAAAGATAGTGAGATAAAGACTCTGGGTAAGGCTCTTGTAACCAGGACTCATGTCTGGCAGAGAGTCTCCAAGGACCCCCCTTGTTATTTGCATATTTCAAGTAACTTTGGGTTTCACCCTAAGTTACTAGGCGAACAGAGACGTGGACCCCTTGCTCACTATTCTTAGAGAGGCACAGTTATACCCTACTGATGAGGTTCAACCAGACCAAAACACGTGTCTGGGGATGCTGTTGGTACTCTTGTTCAGAGGAGAATTGCCCAGCATTTTGGTGCTGGACTGCCCCAGGGCAGGACAAAGACTGATATGTTTGGGATATTTCTCCTCTGTGAAAGATAGTGAGCTAAAGACTCTGGGTAAGGCTCTTGTAACCAGGACTCATGTCTGGCAGAGAGTCTCCCAGGACCCCCCTTTTTATTTGCATATTTCAAGTAACTTTGGGTTTTACCCTAAATTACTAGGCGAACCCAGACGTGGACCCCTTGCTCACTATTCTTAGAGAGGCACAGCTACACCCTACTGATGAGGTTCAACCAAACCAAAACACGTGTCTGGGGTTGCTGTTGGTAATCTTGTTCAGAGGAGAATTGCCTAGCATTTCGGTGTTGGACTGCCCCAGGGCAGGAAAAAGACTGATATGTTTGGGCTATTTCTCCTCTGTGAAAGATAGTGAGCTAAAGACTCTGGGTACGGCTCTTTTAACCAGGACTCATGTCTGGCAGAGAGTCTCCCAGGACCCCCCTTTTTATTTGCATATTTCAAGTAACTTTGGGTTTCACCCTAAGTTACTAGGGGAATCCAGACATGGACCCCTTGCTCACTATTTTTAGAGAGGCACAGCTACACCCTACTGATGAGGTTCAACTAGACCGAAACACGTGTCTGGGGTTGCTGTTCGTACTCTTGTTCAGAGGAGAATTACCTAGCATTTCGGTGCTGGACTGCCCCAGTCTTTGTCCCCAGGGCAGGACAAAGACTGATATGTTTGGGATATTTCTCCTCTGTGAAAGATAGTGAGCTAAATACTCTGGGTAAGACTCTTGTAACCAGGAGTCATGTCTGGCAGAGAGTCTCCAAGGACCCCCCTTTTTATTTGCATATTTCAAGTAACTTTGGGTTTCACCCTAAGTTACTAGGGGTATCCAGACGTGGACCCCTTGCTCACTATTCTTAGAGAGGCACAGCTACACCCTACTGATGAAGTTCAACCGGACCGAAACATGTGTCTGGGGTTGCTGTTCGTACTCTTGTTCAGAAGAGAATTGCCTAGCATTTCGGTGCTGGACTGCCCCAGTCTTTGTCCCCAGGGCAGGACAAAGACTGATATGTTTGGGATATTTCTCCTCTGTGAAAGATAGTGAGCTAAAGACTCTGGTTAAGGCTGTTGTAACCAGGACTCATGTCTGGCAGAGAGTCTCCAAGGACCCCCCTTGTTATTTGCATATTTCAAGTAGCTTTGGGTTTCACCCTAAGTTACTAGGCGAACCCAGACGTGGACCCCTTGCTCACTATTCTTAGAGAGGCACAGCTACACCGTAATGATGAGGTTCGATCAGACCGAATCACGTGTCTGGGGTTGCTGTTGGTACTCTTGTTTAGAGAAGAATTGCCTAGCATTTCGGTGCTGGTCTGCCCCAGGGCAGGACAAAGACTGATATGTTTAGGATATTTCTCCTCTGTGAAAGATTGTGAGCTAAAGACTCTGGTTAAGGCTGTTGTAACCAGGAGTCATGTCTGGCAGAGAGTCTCCAAGGACCCCCCTTTTTATTTGCATATTTCAAGTAACTTTGGGTTTCACCCTAAGTTACTAGGGTTATCCAGACGTGGACCCCTTGCTCACTATTCTTAGAGAGGCACAGCTACACCCTACTGATGAAGTTCAACCGGACCGAAACATGTGTCTGGGGTTGCTGTTCGTACTCTTGTTCAGAGGAGAATTGCCTAGCATTTCGGTGCTGGACTGCCCCAGTCTTTGTCCCCAGGGCAGGACAAAGACTGATATGTTTGGGATATTTCTCCTCTGTGAAAGATAGTGAGCTAAAGACTCTGGTTAAGGCTGTTGTAACCAGGACTCATGTCTGGCAGAGAGTCTCCAAGGACCCCCCTTGTATTTGCATATTTCAAATAACTTTGGGTTTCACCCTAAATTACTAGGCGAACCCAGACGTGGACCCCTTGCTCACTATTCTTAGAGAGGCACAGCTACACCCTACTGATGAGGTTCAACCAGACCAAAACACGTGTCTGTGGTTGCTGTTGGTACTCTTGTTCAGAGGAGAATTGCCTAGCATTTTGGTGCTGGACTGCCCCAGGGCAGGACAAAGACTGATATGTTTGGGATATTTCTCCTCTGTGAATGATAGTGAGCTAAAGACTCTGGTTAAGGCTGTTGTAACCAGGACTCATGTCTGGCAGAGAGTCTCCAAGGATCCCCCTTGTTATTTGCATATTTCAAATAACTTTGGGTTTCACCCTAAATTACTAGGCGAACCCAGACGTGGACCCCTTGCTCACTATTCTTAGAGAGGCACAGCTACACCCTACTGATGAGGTTCAACCAGACCAAAACACGTGTCTGGGGTTGCTGTTGGTACTCTTGTTCAGAGGAGAATTGCCTAGCATTTTGGTACTGGACTGCCCCAGGGCAGGACAAAGACTGATATGTTTGGGATATTTCTCCTCTGTGAATGATAGTGAGCTAAAGACTCTAGGTAAGGCTCTTGTAACCAGGACTCATGTCTGGCAGAGAGTCTCCCAGGACCCCCCTTTATTTGCATATTTCAAGTAACTTTGGGCTTCACCCTAAATTACTAGGGGATTCCAAATGTGGACCCCTTGCTCACTATTCTTAGAGAGGCGAAGCTACACCCTACTGATGAGGTTCAACCAGACCGAAACACGTGTCTGCGGTTGCTGTTTGTACTCTTGTTCAGAGGAGAATTGCCTAGCATTTCGGTGATGGACTGCCCCAGTCTTTGTCCCCAGGGCAGGACAAAAACTGATATGTTTGGGATATTTCTCCTCTGTGAAAGATAGTGAGCTGAAGATTCTGGGTAAGGCTCTTGTAACCAGGACTCATGTCTGGCAGAGAGTCTCCAAGGACCCCCCTTGTTATTTGCATATTTCAAGTAACTTTGGGTTTCACCCTAAGTTACTAAGCGAACCCAGACGTGGACCCCTTGCTCACTATTCTTAGAGAGGCACAGCTACACCCTACTGATGAAGTTCAACCAGACCAAAACACGTGTCTGGGGTTGCTGTTCGTACTCTTGTTCAGAGGAGAATTGCCTAGCATTTCGGTGCTGGACTGCCCCAGTCTTTGTCCCCAGGGCAGGACAAAGACTGATATGTTTGGGATATTTCTCCTCTGTGAAAGATAGTGAGCTAAAGACTCTGGGTAAGGCTCTTGTAACCAGGACTCATGTCTGGGAGAGAGTCTCCAAGGACCCCCCTTGTTATTTGCATATTACAAGTAACTTTGGGTTTCACCCTAAGTTACTAGGCGAACCCAGACGTGGACCCCTTGCTCACTATTCTTAGAGAGGCACAGCTATACCCTACTGATGAGGTTCAACCAAACCAAAACACGTGTCTAGGGTTGCTGTTGGTACTCTTGTTCAGAGGAGAATTGCCTAGCATTTCGGTGCTGGACTGCCCCAGGGCAGGACAAAGACTGATATTTTTGGGATATTTCTCCTCTGTGAATGATAGTGAGCTAAAGACTCTGGGTAAGGCTCTTGTAACCAGGATTCATGTCTGGCAGAGAGTCTCCAAGGACCCCCCTTGTATTTGCATATTTCAAGTAACTTTGGGTTTCACCCTAAGTTACTAGGGGAATTCTGACATGGACCCCTTGCTCACTATTCTTAGAGAGGCACAGCTACACCCTACTGATAAGGTTCAACCAGACCAAAACACATGTCTAGGGATGCTGTTGGTACTCTTGTTCAGAGGAGAATTGCCTAGCATTTTGGTGCTGGACTGCCCCAGGGCAGGACAAAGACTGATATGTTTGGGATATTTCTCTTCTGTGAAAGATAGTGAGCTAAAGACTCTGGGTAAGGCTCTTGCCAGACCTAAACACGTGTCTGGGGTTGCTGTTCGTACTCTTGTTCAGAGGAGAATTGCCTAGCATTTCGGTGCTGGACTGCCCCAGGGCAGGACAAAGACTGATATGTTTGGGATATTTCTCCTCTGTGAAAGATTGTGAGCTAAAGACTCTGGGTAAGGCTCTTGTAACCAGGACTCATGTCTGGCAGAGAGTCTCCCAGGACCCCCCTTTTTATTTGCATATTTCAAGTAACTTTGGGTTTCACCCTAAGTTACTAGGGGAATCTAGACGTGGACCCCTTGCTCACTATTCTTAGAGAGGCACAGCTACACCCTACTGATGAGGTTCAACCAGACCTAAACACGTGTCTGGGGTTGCTGTTGGTACTCTTGTTCAGAGGAGAATTGCCTAGCATTTCGGTGCTGGACTGCCCCAGGGCAAGACAAAAACTGATACGTTTGGGATATTTCTCCTCTGTGAAAGATAGTGAGCTAAAGATTCTGGGTAAGGCTCTTGTAACCAGGACTCATGTCTGGCAGAGAGTCTCCAAGGACCCCCCTTGTTATTTGCATATTTCAAGTAGCTTTGGGTTTCACCCTAAGTTACTAGGCGAACCCAGACGTGGACCCCTTGCTCACTATTCTTAGAGAGGCACAGCTACACCGTAATGATGAGGTTCGATCAGACCGAATCACGTGTCTGGGGTTGCTGTTGGTACTCTTGTTCAGAGGAGAATTGCCTAGCATTTCGGTGCTGGTCTGCCCCAGGGCAGGACAAAGACTGATATGTTTAGGATATTTCTCCTCTGTGAAAGATTGTGAGCTAAAGACTCTGGTTAAGGCTGTTGTAACCAGGAGTCATGTCTGGCAGAGAGTCTCCAAGGACCCCCCTTTTTATTTGCATATTTCAAGTAACTTTGGGTTTCACCCTAAGTTACTAGGGTTATCCAGACGTGGACCCCTTGCTCACTATTCTTAGAGAGGCACAGCTACACCCTACTGATGAAGTTCAACCGGACCGAAACATGTGTCTGGGGTTGCTGTTCGTACTCTTGTTCAGAGGAGAATTGCCTAGCATTTCGGTGCTGGACTGCCCCAGTCTTTGTCCCCAGGGCAGGACAAAGACTGATATGTTTGGGATATTTCTCCTCTGTGAAAGATAGTGAGCTAAAGACTCTGGTTAAGGCTGTTGTAACCAGGACTCATGTCTGGCAGAGAGTCTCCAAGGACCCCCCTTGTATTTGCATATTTCAAATAACTTTGGGTTTCACCCTAAATTACTAGGCGAACCCAGACGTGGACCCCTTGCTCACTATTCTTAGAGAGGCACAGCTACACCCTACTGATGAGGTTCAACCAGACCAAAACACGTGTCTGGGGTTGCTGTTGGTACTCTTGTTCAGAGGAGAATTTCCTAGCATTTTGGTGCTGGACTGCCCCAGGGCAGGACAAAGACTGATATGTTTGGGATATTTCTCCTCTGTGAATGATAGTGAGCTAAAGACTCTGGTTAAGGCTGTTGTAACCAGGACTCATGTCTGGCAGAGAGTCTCCAAGGATCCCCCTTGTTATTTGCATATTTCAAATAACTTTGGGTTTCACCCTAAATTACTAGGCGAACCCAGACGTGGACCCCTTGCTCACTATTCTTAGAGAGGCACAGCTACACCCTACTGATGAGGTTCAACCAGACCAAAACACGTGTCTGGGGTTGCTGTTGGTACTCTTGTTCAGAGGAGAATTGCCTAGCATTTTGGTACTGGACTGCCCCAGGGCAGGACAAAGACTGATATGTTTGGGATATTTCTCCTCTGTGAATGATAGTGAGCTAAAGACTCTAGGTAAGGCTCTTGTAACCAGGACTCATGTCTGGCAGAGAGTCTCCCAGGACCCCCCTTTATTTGCATATTTCAAGTAACTTTGGGCTTCACCCTAAATTACTAGGGGATTCCAAATGTGGACCCCTTGCTCACTATTCTTAGAGAGGCGAAGCTACACCCTACTGATGAGGTTCAACCAGACCGAAACACGTGTCTGCGGTTGCTGTTTGTACTCTTGTTCAGAGGAGAATTGCCTAGCATTTCGGTGATGGACTGCCCCAGTCTTTGTCCCCAGGGCAGGACAAAAACTGATATGTTTGGGATATTTCTCCTCTGTGAAAGATAGTGAGCTGAAGATTCTGGGTAAGGCTCTTGTAACCAGGACTCATGTCTGGCAGAGAGTCTCCAAGGACCCCCCTTGTTATTTGCATATTTCAAGTAACTTTGGGTTTCACCCTAAGTTACTAGGCGAACCCAGACGTGGACCCCTTGCTCACTATTCTTAGAGAGGCACAGCTACACCCTACTGATGAGGTTCAACCAGACCAAAACACGTGTCTGGGGTTGCTGTTGGTACTCTTATTCAGAGGAGAATTGCCTAGCAATTTGGTGCTGGACTGTTCCAGGGCAGGACAAAGACTGATATGTTTGGGATATTTCTCCTCTGTGAAAGATAGTGAGCTGAAGACTCTGGGTAAGGCTCTTGTAACCAGGACTCATGTCTGGCAGATAGTCTCCCAGGACCCCCCTTTATTTGCATATTTCAAGTAACTTTGGGCTTCACCCTAAGTTACTAGGGGATTCCAAATGTGGACCCCTTGCTCACTATTCTTAGAGAGGCACAGCTACACCCTACTGATGAGGTTCAACCAGACCAAAACACGTGTCTGGGGTTGCTGTTCGTACTCTTGTTCAGAGGAGAATTGCCTAGCATTTCGGTGCTGGACTGCCCCAGTCTTTGTCCCCAGGGCAGGACAAAGACTGATATGTTTGGGATATTTCTCCTCTGTGAAAGATAGTGAGCTAAAGACTCTGGGTAAGGCTCTTGTAACCAGGACTCATGTCTGGGAGAGAGTCTCCAAGGACCCCCCTTGTTATTTGCATATTACAAGTAACTTTGGGTTTCACCCTAAGTTACTAGGCGAACCCAGACGTGGACCCCTTGCTCACTATTCTTAGAGAGGCACAGCTATACCCTACTGATGAGGTTCAACCAAACCAAAACACGTGTCTAGGGTTGCTGTTGGTACTCTTGTTCAGAGGAGAATTGCCTAGCATTTCGGTGCTGGACTGCCCCAGGGCAGGACAAAGACTGATATTTTTGGGATATTTCTCCTCTGTGAATGATAGTGAGCTAAAGACTCTGGGTAAGGCTCTTGTAACAAGGATTCATGTCTGGCAGAGAGTCTCCAAGGACCCCCCTTGTATTTGCATATTTCAAGTAACTTTGGGTTTCACCCTAAGTTACTAGGGGAATTCTGACATGGACCCCTTGCTCACTATTCTTAGAGAGGCACAGCTACACCCTACTGATGAGGTTCAACCAGACCGAAACACGTGTCTGGGGTTGCTGTTGGTACTCTTGTTCAGAGGTAAATTGCGTAGAATTTCGGTGCTGGATTGTCCCAGGGCAGGACAAAGACTGATATGTTTGGGATATTTCTCCTCTGTGAAAGATAGTGAGATAAAGACTCTGGGTAAGGCTCTTGTAACCAGGACTCATGTCTGGCAGAGAGTCTCCAAGGACCCCCCTTGTTATTTGCATATTTCAAGTAACTTTGGGTTTCACCCTAAGTTACTAGGCGAACAGAGACGTGGACCCCTTGCTCACTATTCTTAGAGAGGCACAGTTATACCCTACTGATGAGGTTCAACCAGACCAAAACACGTGTCTGGGGATGCTGTTGGTACTCTTGTTCAGAGGAGAATTGCCCAGCATTTTGGTGCTGGACTGCCCCAGGGCAGGACAAAGACTGATATGTTTGGGATATTTCTCCTCTGTGAAAGATAGTGAGCTAAAGACTCTGGGTAAGGCTCTTGTAACCAGGACTCATGTCTGGCAGAGAGTCTCCCAGGACCCCCCTTTTTATTTGCATATTTCAAGTAACTTTGGGTTTTACCCTAAATTACTAGGCGAACCCAGACGTGGACCCCTTGCTCACTATTCTTAGAGAGGCACAGCTACACCCTACTGATGAGGTTCAACCAAACCAAAACACGTGTCTGGGGTTGCTGTTGGTAATCTTGTTCAGAGGAGAATTGCCTAGCATTTCGGTGTTGGACTGCCCCAGGGCAGGAAAAAGACTGATATGTTTGGGCTATTTCTCCTCTGTGAAAGATAGTGAGCTAAAGACTCTGGGTACGGCTCTTTTAACCAGGACTCATGTCTGGCAGAGAGTCTCCCAGGACCCCCCTTTTTATTTGCATATTTCAAGTAACTTTGGGTTTCACCCTAAGTTACTAGGGGAATCCAGACATGGACCCCTTGCTCACTATTTTTAGAGAGGCACAGCTACACCCTACTGATGAGGTTCAACTAGACCGAAACACGTGTCTGGGGTTGCTGTTCGTACTCTTGTTCAGAGGAGAATTACCTAGCATTTCGGTGCTGGACTGCCCCAGTCTTTGTCCCCAGGGCAGGACAAAGACTGATATGTTTGGGATATTTCTCCTCTGTGAAAGATAGTGAGCTAAAGACTCTGGGTAAGACTCTTGTAACCAGGAGTCATGTCTGGCAGAGAGTCTCCAAGGACCCCCCTTTTTATTTGCATATTTCAAGTAACTTTGGGTTTCACCCTAAGTTACTAGGGGTATCCAGACGTGGACCCCTTGCTCACTATTCTTAGAGAGGCACAGCTACACCCTACTGATGAAGTTCAACCGGACCGAAACATGTGTCTGGGGTTGCTGTTCGTACTCTTGTTCAGAAGAGAATTGCCTAGCATTTCGGTGCTGGACTGCCCCAGTCTTTGTCCCCAGGGCAGGACAAAGACTGATATGTTTGGGATATTTCTCCTCTGTGAAAGATAGTGAGCTAAAGACTCTGGTTAAGGCTGTTGTAACCAGGACTCATGTCTGGCAGAGAGTCTCCAAGGACCCCCCTTGTTATTTGCATATTTCAAGTAGCTTTGGGTTTCACCCTAAGTTACTAGGCGAACCCAGACGTGGACCCCTTGCTCACTATTCTTAGAGAGGCACAGCTACACCGTAATGATGAGGTTCGATCAGACCGAATCACGTGTCTGGGGTTGCTGTTGGTACTCTTGTTTAGAGAAGAATTGCCTAGCATTTCGGTGCTGGTCTGCCCCAGGGCAGGACAAAGACTGATATGTTTAGGATATTTCTCCTCTGTGAAAGATTGTGAGCTAAAGACTCTGGTTAAGGCTG
Organism: Ambystoma mexicanum; assembly: GCF_040938575.1. Taxonomy (NCBI): domain Eukaryota; kingdom Metazoa; phylum Chordata; class Amphibia; order Caudata; family Ambystomatidae; genus Ambystoma; species Ambystoma mexicanum. The sequence continues at coordinate 975,928,966 of NC_090922.1, forward strand.
TTGTAACCAGGAGTCATGTCTGGCAGAGAGTCTCCAAGGACCCCCCTTTTTATTTGCATATTTCAAGTAACTTTGGGTTTCACCCTAAGTTACTAGGGTTATCCAGACGTGGACCCCTTGCTCACTATTCTTAGAGAGGCACAGCTACACCCTACTGATGAAGTTCAACCGGACCGAAACATGTGTCTGGGGTTGCTGTTCGTACTCTTGTTCAGAGGAGAATTGCCTAGCATTTCGGTGCTGGACTGCCCCAGTCTTTGTCCCCAGGGCAGGACAAAGACTGATATGTTTGGGATATTTCTCCTCTGTGAAAGATAGTGAGCTAAAGACTCTGGTTAAGGCTGTTGTAACCAGGACTCATGTCTGGCAGAGAGTCTCCAAGGACCCCCCTTGTATTTGCATATTTCAAATAACTTTGGGTTTCACCCTAAATTACTAGGCGAACCCAGACGTGGACCCCTTGCTCACTATTCTTAGAGAGGCACAGCTACACCCTACTGATGAGGTTCAACCAGACCAAAACACGTGTCTGTGGTTGCTGTTGGTACTCTTGTTCAGAGGAGAATTGCCTAGCATTTTGGTGCTGGACTGCCCCAGGGCAGGACAAAGACTGATATGTTTGGGATATTTCTCCTCTGTGAATGATAGTGAGCTAAAGACTCTGGTTAAGGCTGTTGTAACCAGGACTCATGTCTGGCAGAGAGTCTCCAAGGATCCCCCTTGTTATTTGCATATTTCAAATAACTTTGGGTTTCACCCTAAATTACTAGGCGAACCCAGACGTGGACCCCTTGCTCACTATTCTTAGAGAGGCACAGCTACACCCTACTGATGAGGTTCAACCAGACCAAAACACGTGTCTGGGGTTGCTGTTGGTACTCTTGTTCAGAGGAGAATTGCCTAGCATTTTGGTACTGGACTGCCCCAGGGCAGGACAAAGACTGATATGTTTGGGATATTTCTCCTCTGTGAATGATAGTGAGCTAAAGACTCTAGGTAAGGCTCTTGTAACCAGGACTCATGTCTGGCAGAGAGTCTCCCAGGACCCCCCTTTATTTGCATATTTCAAGTAACTTTGGGCTTCACCCTAAATTACTAGGGGATTCCAAATGTGGACCCCTTGCTCACTATTCTTAGAGAGGCGAAGCTACACCCTACTGATGAGGTTCAACCAGACCGAAACACGTGTCTGCGGTTGCTGTTTGTACTCTTGTTCAGAGGAGAATTGCCTAGCATTTCGGTGATGGACTGCCCCAGTCTTTGTCCCCAGGGCAGGACAAAAACTGATATGTTTGGGATATTTCTCCTCTGTGAAAGATAGTGAGCTGAAGATTCTGGGTAAGGCTCTTGTAACCAGGACTCATGTCTGGCAGAGAGTCTCCAAGGACCCCCCTTGTTATTTGCATATTTCAAGTAACTTTGGGTTTCACCCTAAGTTACTAAGCGAACCCAGACGTGGACCCCTTGCTCACTATTCTTAGAGAGGCACAGCTACACCCTACTGATGAGGTTCAACCAGACCAAAACACGTGTCTGGGGTTGCTGTTGGTACTCTTATTCAGAGGAGAATTGCCTAGCAATTTGGTGCTGGACTGTTCCAGGGCAGGACAAAGACTGATATGTTTGGGATATTTCTCCTCTGTGAAAGATAGTGAGCTGAAGATTCTGGGTAAGGCTCTTGTAACCAGGACTCATGTCTGGCAGAGAGTCTCGCAGGACCCCCTTTTTATTTGCATATTTCAAGTAACTTTGTGTTTCATCCTAAGTTACTAGGGGTATCCAGACGTGGACCCCTTGTTCACTATTCTTAGAGAGGCACAGCTACACCCTACTGATGAAGTTCAACCAGACCAAAACACGTGTCTGGGGTTGCTGTTCGTACTCTTGTTCAGAGGAGAATTGCCTAGCATTTCGGTGCTGGACTGCCCCAGTCTTTGTCCCCAGGGCAGGACAAAGACTGATATGTTTGGGATATTTCTCCTCTGTGAAAGATAGTGAGCTAAAGACTCTGGGTAAGGCTCTTGTAACCAGGACTCATGTCTGGGAGAGAGTCTCCAAGGACCCCCCTTGTTATTTGCATATTACAAGTAACTTTGGGTTTCACCCTAAGTTACTAGGCGAACCCAGACGTGGACCCCTTGCTCACTATTCTTAGAGAGGCACAGCTATACCCTACTGATGAGGTTCAACCAAACCAAAACACGTGTCTAGGGTTGCTGTTGGTACTCTTGTTCAGAGGAGAATTGCCTAGCATTTCGGTGCTGGACTGCCCCAGGGCAGGACAAAGACTGATATTTTTGGGATATTTCTCCTCTGTGAATGATAGTGAGCTAAAGACTCTGGGTAAGGCTCTTGTAACCAGGATTCATGTCTGGCAGAGAGTCTCCAAGGACCCCCCTTGTATTTGCATATTTCAAGTAACTTTGGGTTTCACCCTAAGTTACTAGGGGAATTCTGACATGGACCCCTTGCTCACTATTCTTAGAGAGGCACAGCTACACCCTACTGATAAGGTTCAACCAGACCAAAACACATGTCTAGGGATGCTGTTGGTACTCTTGTTCAGAGGAGAATTGCCTAGCATTTTGGTGCTGGACTGCCCCAGGGCAGGACAAAGACTGATATGTTTGGGATATTTCTCTTCTGTGAAAGATAGTGAGCTAAAGACTCTGGGTAAGGCTCTTGCCAGACCTAAACACGTGTCTGGGGTTGCTGTTCGTACTCTTGTTCAGAGGAGAATTGCCTAGCATTTCGGTGCTGGACTGCCCCAGGGCAGGACAAAGACTGATATGTTTGGGATATTTCTCCTCTGTGAAAGATAGTGAGCTAAAGATTCTGGGTAAGGCTCTTGTAACCAGGACTCATGTCTGGCAGAGAGTCTCCAAGGACCCCCCTTGTTATTTGCATATTTCAAGTAGCTTTGGGTTTCACCCTAAGTTACTAGGCGAACCCAGACGTGGACCCCTTGCTCACTATTCTTAGAGAGGCACAGCTATACCCTACTGATGAGGTTCAACCAAACCAAAACACGTGTCTAGGGTTGCTGTTGGTACTCTTGTTCAGAGGAGAATTGCCTAGTATTTCGGTGCTGGACTGCCCCAGGGCAGGAAAAAGACTGATTTGTTTGGGATATTTCTCCTCTGTGAAAGATAGTGAGCTAAAGACTCTGGGTACGGCTCTTGTAACCAGGACTCATGGCTGGCAGAGAGTCTCCCAGGACCCCCCTTTTTATTTGCATATTTCAAGTAACTTTGGGATTCACCCTAAATTACTAGGGGAATCCAGACGTGGACCCCTTGCTCACTATTCTTAGAGAGGCACAGCTACACCCTACTGATGAGCATCAACCAGACCGAAACACTTGTCTGGGGTTGCTGTTCGTACTCTTGTTCAGAGGAGAATTGCCTAGCATTTCGGTGCTGGACTGCCCCAGTCTTTGTCCCCAGGGCAGGACAAAGACTGATATGTTTGGGATATTTCTCCTCTGTGAAAGATAGTGAGCTAAAGACTCTGGTTAAGGCTGTTGTAACCAGGACTCATGTCTGGCAGAGAGTCTCCAAGGACCCCCCTTGTTATTTGCATATTTCAAGTAGCTTTGGGTTTCACCCTAAGTTACTAGGCGAACCCAGACGTGGACCCCTTGCTCACTATTCTTAGAGAGGCACAGCTACACCGTAATGATGAGGTTCGATCAGACTGAATCACGTGTCTGGGGTTGCTGTTGGTACTCTTGTTTAGAGAAGAATTGCCTAGCATTTCGGTGCTGGTCTGCCCCAGGGCAGGACAAAGACTTATATGTTTAGGATATTTCTCCTCTGTGAAAGATTGTGAGCTAAAGACTCTGGTTAAGGATGTTGTAACCAGGAGTCATGTCTGGCAGAGAGTCTCCAAGGACCCCCCTTTTTATTTGCATATTTCAAGTAACTTTGGGTTTCACCCTAAGTTACTAGGGGTATCCAGACGTGGACCCCTTGCTCACTATTCTTAGAGAGACACAGCTACACCCTACTGATGAAGTTCAACCGGACCGAAACATGTGTCTGGGGTTGCTGTTCGTACTCTTGTTCAGAGGAGAATTGCCTAGCATTTCGGTGCTGGACTGCCCCATTCTTTGTCCCCAGGGCAGGACAAAGACTGATATGTTTGGGATATTTCTCCTCTGTGAAAGATAGTGAGCTAAAGACTCTGGTTAAGGCTGTTGTTACCATGACTCATGTCTGGCAGAGAGTCTCCAAGGACCCCCCTTGTTATTTGCATATTTCAAATAACTTTGGGTTTCACCCTAAATTACTAGGCGAACCCAGACGTGGACCCCTTGCTCACTATTCTTAGAGAGGCACAGCTACACCCTACTGATAAGGTTCAACCAGACCAAAACACATGTCTAGGGATGCTGTTGGTACTCTTGTTCAGAGGAGAATTGCCTAGCATTTTGGTGCTGGACTGCCCCAGGGCAGGACAAAGACTGATATGTTTGGGATATTTCTCTTCTGTGAAAGATAGTGAGCTAAAGACTCTGGGTAAGGCTCTTGCCAGACCTAAACACGTGTCTGGGGTTGCTGTTCGTACTCTTGTTCAGAGGAGAATTGCCTAGCATTTCGGTGCTGGACTGCCCCAGGGCAGGACAAAAACTGATATGTTTGGGATATTTCTCCTCTGTGAAAGATAGTGAGCTAAAGATTCTGGGTAAGGCTCTTGTAACCAGGACTCATGTCTGGCAGAGAGTCTCCAAGGACCCCCCTTGTTATTTGCATATTTCAAGTAACTTTGGGTTTCACCCTAAGTTACTAGGCGAACCCAGACGTGGACCCCTTGCTCACTATTCTTAGAGAGGCAGAGCTACACCGTAATGATGAGGTTCAATCAGACCGAATCACGTGTCTGGGGTTGCTGTTGGTACTCTTGTTTAGAGGAGAATTGCCTAGCATTTCGGTGCTGGTCTGCCCCAGGGCAGGACAAAGACTGATATGTTTAGGATATTTCTCCTCTGTGAAAGATTGTGAGCTAAAGACTCTGGGTAAGGCTCTTGTAACCAGGACTCATGACTGGCAGAGAGTCTCCCAGGACCCCCCTTTTTATTTGCATATTTCAAGTAACTTTGGGTTTCACCCTAAATTACTAGGGGAATCTAGACGTGGACCCCTTGCTCACTATTCTTAGAGAGGCACAGCTACACCCTACTGATGAGGTTCAACCAGACCTAAACACGTGTCTGGGGTTGCTGTTGGTACTCTTGTTCAGAGGAGAATTGCCTAGCATTTCGGTGCTGGACTGCCCCAGGGCAAGACAAAAACTGATACGTTTGGGATATTTCTCCTCTGTGAAAGATAGTGAGCTAAAGATTCTGGGTAAGGCTCTTGTAACCAGGACTCATGTCTGGCAGAGAGTCTCCAAGGACCCCCCTTGTTATTTGCATATTTCAAGTAGCTTTGGGTTTCACCCTAAGTTACTAGGCGAACCCAGACGTGGACCCCTTGCTCACTATTCTTAGAGAGGCACAGCTACACCGTAATGATGAGGTTCGATCAGACCGAATCACGTGTCTGGGGTTGCTGTTGGTACTCTTGTTTAGAGAAGAATTGCCTAGCGTTTCGGTGCTGGACTGCCCCAGTCTTTGTCCCCAGGGCAGGACAAAGACTGATATGTTTGGGATATTTCTCCTCTGTGGAAGCTAGTGAGCTAAAGACTCTGGTTAAGGCTGTTGTAACCAGGACTCATGTCTGGCAGAGAGTCTCCAAGGACCCCCCTTGTTATTTGCATATTTCAAATAACTTTGGGTTTCACCCTAAATTACTAGGCGAACCCAGACGTGGGCCCCTTGCTCAGTATTCTTAGAGAGGCACAGCTACACCCTACTGATGAGGTTCAACCAGACCAAAACACGTGTCTGGGGTTGCTGTTGGTACTCTTGTTCAGAGGAGAATTGCCTAGCATTTTGGTGCTGGACTGCCCCAGGGCAGGACAGAGACTGATATGTTTGGGATATTTCTCCTCTGTGAATGATAGTGAGCTAAAGACTCTGGGTAAGGCTCTTGTAACCAGGACTCATGTCTGGCAGAGAGTCTCCCAGGACCCCCCTTTATTTGCATATTTCAAGTAACTTTGGGCTTCATCCTAAGTTACTAGGGGATTCCAAATGTAGACCCCTTGCTCACTATTCTTAGAGAGGCACAGCTACACCCTACTGATGAGGTTCAACCAGACCGAAACACGTGTCTGCGGTTGCTGTTTGTACTCTTGTTCAGAGGAGAATTGCCTAGCATTTCGGTGATGGACTGCCCCAGTCTTTGTCCCCAGGGCAGGACAAAAACTGATATGTTTGGGATATTTCTCCTCTGTGAAAGATAGTGAGCTGAAGATTCTGGGTAAGGCTCTTGTAACCAGGACTCATGTCTGGCAGAGAGTCTCCAAGGACCCCCCTTGTTATTTGCATATTTCAAGTAACTTTGGGTTTCACCCTAAGTTACTAGGCGAACCCAGACGTGGACCCCTTGCTCACTATTCTTAGAGAGGCACAGCTACACCCTACTGATGAGGTTCAACCAGACCAAAACACGTGTCTGGGGTTGCTGTTGGTACTCTTGTTCAGAGGAGAATTGCCTAGCAATTTGGTGCTGGACTGCCCCAGGGCAGGACAAAGACTGATATGTTTGGGATATTTCTCTTCTGTGAAAGATAGTGAGCTAAAGACTCTGGGTAAGGCTCTTGCCAGACCTAAACACGTGTCTGGGGTTGCTGTTCGTACTCTTGTTCAGAGGAGAATTGCCTAGCATTTCGGTGCTGGACTGCCCCAGGGCAGGACAAAAACTGATATGTTTGGGATATTTCTCCTCTGTGAAAGATAGTGAGCTAAAGATTCTGGGTAAGGCTCTTGTAACCAGGACTCATGTCTGGCAGAGAGTCTCCAAGGACCCCCCTTGTTATTTGCATATTTCAAGTAACTTTGGGTTTCACCCTAAGTTACTAGGCGAACCCAGACGTGGACCCCTTGCTCACTATTCTTAGAGAGGCAGAGCTACACCGTAATGATGAGGTTCAATCAGACCGAATCACGTGTCTGGGGTTGCTGTTGGTACTCTTGTTTAGAGGAGAATTGCCTAGCATTTCGGTGCTGGTCTGCCCCAGGGCAGGACAAAGACTGATATGTTTAGGATATTTCTCCTCTGTGAAAGATTGTGAGCTAAAGACTCTGGGTAAGGCTCTTGTAACCAGGATTCATGTCTGGCAGAGAGTCTCCCAGGACCCCCCTTTTTATTTGCATATTTCAAGTAACTTTGGGTTTCACCCTAAGTTACTAGGGGAATCTAGACGTGGACCCCTTGCTCACTATTCTTAGAGAGGCACAGCTACACCCTACTGATGAGGTTCAACCAGACCTAAACACGTGTCTGGGGTTGCTGTTGGTACTCTTGTTCAGAGGAGAATTGCCTAGCATTTCGGTGCTGGACTGCCCCAGGGCAAGACAAAAACTGATACGTTTGGGATATTTCTCCTCTGTGAAAGATAGTGAGCTAAAGATTCTGGGTAAGGCTCTTGTAACCAGGACTCATGTCTGGCAGAGAGTCTCCAAGGACCCCCCTTGTTATTTGCATATTTCAAGTAGCTTTGGGTTTCACCCTAAGTTACTAGGCGAACCCAGACGTGGACCCCTTGCTCACTATTCTTAGAGAGGCACAGCTACACCGTAATGATGAGGTTCGATCAGACCGAATCACGTGTCTGGGGTTGCTGTTGGTACTCTTGTTCAGAGGAGAATTGCCTAGCATTTCGGTGCTGGTCTGCCCCAGGGCAGGACAAAGACTGATATGTTTAGGATATTTCTCCTCTGTGAAAGATTGTGAGCTAAAGACTCTGGTTAAGGATGTTGTAACCAGGAGTCATGTCTGGCAGAGAGTCTCCAAGGACCCCCCTTTTTATTTGCATATTTCAAGTAACTTTGGGTTTCACCCTAAGTTACTAGGGGTATCCAGACGTGGACCCCTTGCTCACTATTCTTAGAGAGGCACAGCTACACCCTACTGATGAAGTTCAACCGGACCGAAACATGTGTCTGGGGTTGCTGTTCGTACTCTTGTTCAGAAGAGAATTGCCTAGCATTTCGGTGCTGGACTGCCCCAGTCTTTGTCCCCAGGGCAGGACAAAGACTGATATGTTTGGGATATTTCTCCTCTGTGAAAGATAGTGAGCTAAAGACTCTGGTTAAGGCTGTTGTAACCAGGACTCATGTCTGGCAGAGAGTCTCCAAGGACCCCCCTTGTTATTTGCATATTTCAAGTAGCTTTGGGTTTCACCCTAAGTTACTAGGCGAACCCAGACGTGGACCCCTTGCTCACTATTCTTAGAGAGGCACAGCTACACCGTAATGATGAGGTTCGATCAGACCGAATCACGTGTCTGGGGTTGCTGTTGGTACTCTTGTTTAGAGAAGAATTGCCTAGCATTTCGGTGCTGGTCTGCCCCAGGGCAGGACAAAGACTGATATGTTTAGGATATTTCTCCTCTGTGAAAGATTGTGAGCTAAAGACTCTGGTTAAGGCTGTTGTAACCAGGAGTCATGTCTGGCAGAGAGTCTCCAAGGACCCCCCTTTTTATTTGCATATTTCAAGTAACTTTGGGTTTCACCCTAAGTTACTAGGGTTATCCAGACGTGGACCCCTTGCTCACTATTCTTAGAGAGGCACAGCTACACCCTACTGATGAAGTTCAACCGGACCGAAACATGTGTCTGGGGTTGCTGTTCGTACTCTTGTTCAGAGGAGAATTGCCTAGCATTTCGGTGCTGGACTGCCCCAGTCTTTGTCCCCAGGGCAGGACAAAGACTGATATGTTTGGGATATTTCTCCTCTGTGAAAGATAGTGAGCTAAAGACTCTGGTTAAGGCTGTTGTAACCAGGACTCATGTCTGGCAGAGAGTCTCCAAGGACCCCCCTTGTATTTGCATATTTCAAATAACTTTGGGTTTCACCCTAAATTACTAGGCGAACCCAGACGTGGACCCCTTGCTCACTATTCTTAGAGAGGCACAGCTACACCCTACTGATGAGGTTCAACCAGACCAAAACACGTGTCTGGGGTTGCTGTTGGTACTCTTGTTCAGAGGAGAATTGCCTAGCATTTTGGTGCTGGACTGCCCCAGGGCAGGACAAAGACTGATATGTTTGGGATATTTCTCCTCTGTGAATGATAGTGAGCTAAAGACTCTGGTTAAGGCTGTTGTAACCAGGACTCATGTCTGGCAGAGAGTCTCCAAGGATCCCCCTTGTTATTTGCATATTTCAAATAACTTTGGGTTTCACCCTAAATTACTAGGCGAACCCAGACGTGGACCCCTTGCTCACTATTCTTAGAGAGGCACAGCTACACCCTACTGATGAGGTTCAACCAGACCAAAACACGTGTCTGGGGTTGCTGTTGGTACTCTTGTTCAGAGGAGAATTGCCTAGCATTTTGGTACTGGACTGCCCCAGGGCAGGACAAAGACTGATATGTTTGGGATATTTCTCCTCTGTGAATGATAGTGAGCTAAAGACTCTAGGTAAGGCTCTTGTAACCAGGACTCATGTCTGGCAGAGAGTCTCCCAGGACCCCCCTTTATTTGCATATTTCAAGTAACTTTGGGCTTCACCCTAAATTACTAGGGGATTCCAAATGTGGACCCCTTGCTCACTATTCTTAGAGAGGCGAAGCTACACCCTACTGATGAGGTTCAACCAGACCGAAACACGTGTCTGCGGTTGCTGTTTGTACTCTTGTTCAGAGGAGAATTGCCTAGCATTTCGGTGATGGACTGCCCCAGTCTTTGTCCCCAGGGCAGGACAAAAACTGATATGTTTGGGATATTTCTCCTCTGTGAAAGATAGTGAGCTGAAGATTCTGGGTAAGGCTCTTGTAACCAGGACTCATGTCTGGCAGAGAGTCTCCAAGGACCCCCCTTGTTATTTGCATATTTCAAGTAACTTTGGGTTTCACCCTAAGTTACTAGGCGAACCCAGACGTGGACCCCTTGCTCACTATTCTTAGAGAGGCACAGCTACACCCTACTGATGCGGTTCAACCAGACCAAAACACGTGTCTGGGGTTGCTGTTGGTACTCTTATTCAGAGGAGAATTGCCTAGCAATTTGGTGCTGGACTGTTCCAGGGCAGGACAAAGACTGATATGTTTGGGATATTTCTCCTCTGTGAAAGATAGTGAGCTGAAGATTCTGGGTAAGGCTCTTGTAACCAGGACTCATGTCTGGCAGAGAGTCTCGCAGGACCCCCTTTTTATTTGCATATTTCAAGTAACTTTGTGTTTCATCCTAAGTTACTAGGGGTATCCAGACGTGGACCCCTTGTTCACTATTCTTAGAGAGGCACAGCTACACCCTACTGATGAAGTTCAACCAGACCAAAACACGTGTCTGGGGTTGCTGTTCGTACTCTTGTTCAGAGGAGAATTGCCTAGCATTTCGGTGCTGGACTGCCCCAGTCTTTGTCCCCAGGGCAGGACAAAGACTGATATGTTTGGGATATTTCTCCTCTGTGAAAGATAGTGAGCTAAAGACTCTGGGTAAGGCTCTTGTAACCAGGACTCATGTCTGGGAGAGAGTCTCCAAGGACCCCCCTTGTTATTTGCATATTACAAGTAACTTTGGGTTTCACCCTAAGTTACTAGGCGAACCCAGACGTGGACCCCTTGCTCACTATTCTTAGAGAGGCACAGCTATACCCTACTGATGAGGTTCAACCAAACCAAAACACGTGTCTAGGGTTGCTGTTGGTACTCTTGTTCAGAGGAGAATTGCCTAGCATTTCGGTGCTGGACTGCCCCAGGGCAGGACAAAGACTGATATTTTTGGGATATTTCTCCTCTGTGAATGATAGTGAGCTAAAGACTCTGGGTAAGGCTCTTGTAACCAGGATTCATGTCTGGCAGAGAGTCTCCAAGGACCCCCCTTGTATTTGCATATTTCAAGTAACTTTGGGTTTCACCCTAAGTTACTAGGGGAATTCTGACATGGACCCCTTGCTCACTATTCTTAGAGAGGCACAGCTACACCCTACTGATGAGGTTCAACCAGACCGAAACACGTGTCTGGGGTTGCTGTTGGTACTCTTGTTCAGAGGTAAATTGCGTAGAATTTCGGTGCTGGATTGTCCCAGGGCAGGACAAAGACTGATATGTTTGGGATATTTCTCCTCTGTGAAAGATAGTGAGATAAAGACTCTGGGTAAGGCTCTTGTAACCAGGACTCATGTCTGGCAGAGAGTCTCCAAGGACCCCCCTTGTTATTTGCATATTTCAAGTAACTTTGGGTTTCACCCTAAGTTACTAGGCGAACAGAGACGTGGACCCCTTGCTCACTATTCTTAGAGAGGCACAGTTATACCCTACTGATGAGGTTCAACCAGACCAAAACACGTGTCTGGGGATGCTGTTGGTACTCTTGTTCAGAGGAGAATTGCCCAGCATTTTGGTGCTGGACTGCCCCAGGGCAGGACAAAGACTGATATGTTTGGGATATTTCTCCTCTGTGAAAGATAGTGAGCTAAAGACTCTGGGTAAGGCTCTTGTAAACAGGACTCATGTCTGGCAGAGAGTCTCCCAGGACCCCCCTTTTTATTTGCATATTTCAAGTAACTTTGGGTTTTACCCTAAATTACTAGGCGAACCCAGACGTGGACCCCTTGCTCACTATTCTTAGAGAGGCACAGCTACACCCTACTGATGAGGTTCAACCAAACCAAAACACGTGTCTGGGGTTGCTGTTGGTAATCTTGTTCAGAGGAGAATTGCCTAGCATTTCGGTGTTGGACTGCCCCAGGGCAGGAAAAAGACTGATATGTTTGGGCTATTTCTCCTCTGTGAAAGATAGTGAGCTAAAGACTCTGGGTACGGCTCTTTTAACCAGGACTCATGTCTGGCAGAGAGTCTCCCAGGACCCCCCTTTTTATTTGCATATTTCAAGTAACTTTGGGTTTCACCCTAAGTTACTAGGGGAATCCAGACATGGACCCCTTGCTCACTATTTTTAGAGAGGCACAGCTACACCCTACTGATGAGGTTCAACTAGACCGAAACACGTGTCTGGGGTTGCTGTTCGTACTCTTGTTCAGAGGAGAATTACCTAGCATTTCGGTGCTGGACTGCCCCAGTCTTTGTCCCCAGGGCAGGACAAAGACTGATATGTTTGGGATATTTCTCCTCTGTGAAAGATAGTGAGCTAAAGACTCTGGGTAAGACTCTTGTAACCAGGAGTCATGTCTGGCAGAGAGTCTCCAAGGACCCCCCTTTTTATTTGCATATTTCAAGTAACTTTGGGTTTCACCCTAAGTTACTAGGGGTATCCAGACGTGGACCCCTTGCTCACTATTCTTAGAGAGGCACAGCTACACCCTACTGATGAAGTTCAACCGGACCGAAACATGTGTCTGGGGTTGCTGTTCGTACTCTTGTTCAGAAGAGAATTGCCTAGCATTTCGGTGCTGGACTGCCCCAGTCTTTGTCCCCAGGGCAGGACAAAGACTGATATGTTTGGGATATTTCTCCTCTGTGAAAGATAGTGAGCTAAAGACTCTGGTTAAGGCTGTTGTAACCAGGACTCATGTCTGGCAGAGAGTCTCCAAGGACCCCCCTTGTTATTTGCATATTTCAAGTAGCTTTGGGTTTCACCCTAAGTTACTAGGCGAACCCAGACGTGGACCCCTTGCTCACTATTCTTAGAGAGGCACAGCTACACCGTAATGATGAGGTTCGATCAGACCGAATCACGTGTCTGGGGTTGCTGTTGGTACTCTTGTTTAGAGAAGAATTGCCTAGCATTTCGGTGCTGGTCTGCCCCAGGGCAGGACAAAGACTGATATGTTTAGGATATTTCTCCTCTGTGAAAGATTGTGAGCTAAAGACTCTGGTTAAGGCTGTTGTAACCAGGAGTCATGTCTGGCAGAGAGTCTCCAAGGACCCCCCTTTTTATTTGCATATTTCAAGTAACTTTGGGTTTCACCCTAAGTTACTAGGGTTATCCAGACGTGGACCCCTTGCTCACTATTCTTAGAGAGGCACAGCTACACCCTACTGATGAAGTTCAACCGGACCGAAACATGTGTCTGGGGTTGCTGTTCGTACTCTTGTTCAGAGGAGAATTGCCTAGCATTTCGGTGCTGGACTGCCCCAGTCTTTGTCCCCAGGGCAGGACAAAGACTGATATGTTTGGGATATTTCTCCTCTGTGAAAGATAGTGAGCTAAAGACTCTGGTTAAGGCTGTTGTAACCAGGACTCATGTCTGGCAGAGAGTCTCCAAGGACCCCCCTTGTATTTGCATATTTCAAATAACTTTGGGTTTCACCCTAAATTACTAGGCGAACCCAGACGTGGACCCCTTGCTCACTATTCTTAGAGAGGCACAGCTACACCCTACTGATGAGGTTCAACCAGACCAAAACACGTGTCTGTGGTTGCTGTTGGTACTCTTGTTCAGAGGAGAATTGCCTAGCATTTTGGTGCTGGACTGCCCCAGGGCAGGACAAAGACTGATATGTTTGGGATATTTCTCCTCTGTGAATGATAGTGAGCTAAAGACTCTGGTTAAGGCTGTTGTAACCAGGACTCATGTCTGGCAGAGAGTCTCCAAGGATCCCCCTTGTTATTTGCATATTTCAAATAACTTTGGGTTTCACCCTAAATTACTAGGCGAACCCAGACGTGGACCCCTTGCTCACTATTCTTAGAGAGGCACAGCTACACCCTACTGATGAGGTTCAACCAGACCAAAACACGTGTCTGGGGTTGCTGTTGGTACTCTTGTTCAGAGGAGAATTGCCTAGCATTTTGGTACTGGACTGCCCCAGGGCAGGACAAAGACTGATATGTTTGGGATGTTTCTCCTCTGTGAATGATAGTGAGCTAAAGACTCTAGGTAAGGCTCTTGTAACCAGGACTCATGTCTGGCAGAGAGTCTCCCAGGACCCCCCTTTATTTGCATATTTCAAGTAACTTTGGGCTTCACCCTAAATTACTAGGGGATTCCAAATGTGGACCCCTTGCTCACTATTCTTAGAGAGGCGAAGCTACACCCTACTGATGAGGTTCAACCAGACCGAAACACGTGTCTGCGGTTGCTGTTTGTACTCTTGTTCAGAGGAGAATTGCCTAGCATTTCGGTGATGGACTGCCCCAGTCTTTGTCCCCAGGGCAGGACAAAAACTGATATGTTTGGGATATTTCTCCTCTGTGAAAGATAGTGAGCTGAAGATTCTGGGTAAGGCTCTTGTAACCAGGACTCATGTCTGGCAGAGAGTCTCCAAGGACCCCCCTTGTTATTTGCATATTTCAAGTAACTTTGGGTTTCACCCTAAGTTACTAGGCGAACCCAGACGTGGACCCCTTGCTCACTATTCTTAGAGAGGCACAGCTACACCCTACTGATGAGGTTCAACCAGACCAAAACACGTGTCTGGGGTTGCTGTTGGTACTCTTATTCAGAGGAGAATTGCCTAGCAATTTGGTGCTGGACTGTTCCAGGGCAGGACAAAGACTGATATGTTTGGGATATTTCTCCTCTGTGAAAGATAGTGAGCTGAAGATTCTGGGTAAGGCTCTTGTAACCAGGACTCATGTCTGGCAGAGAGTCTCGCAGGACCCCCTTTTTATTTGCATATTTCAAGTAACTTTGTGTTTCATCCTAAGTTACTAGGGGTATCCAGACGTGGACCCCTTGTTCACTATTCTTAGAGAGGCACAGCTACACCCTACTGATGAAGTTCAACCAGACCAAAACACGTGTCTGGGGTTGCTGTTCGTACTCTTGTTCAGAGGAGAATTGCCTAGCATTTCGGTGCTGGACTGCCCCAGTCTTTGTCCCCAGGGCAGGACAAAGACTGATATGTTTGGGATATTTCTCCTCTGTGAAAGATAGTGAGCTAAAGACTCTGGGTAAGGCTCTTGTAACCAGGACTCATGTCTGGGAGAGAGTCTCCAAGGACCCCCCTTGTTATTTGCATATTACAAGTAACTTTGGGTTTCACCCTAAGTTACTAGGCGAACCCAGACGTGGACCCCTTGCTCACTATTCTTAGAGAGGCACAGCTATACCCTACTGATGAGGTTCAACCAAACCAAAACACGTGTCTAGGGTTGCTGTTGGTACTCTTGTTCAGAGGAGAATTGCCTAGCATTTCGGTGCTGGACTGCCCCAGGGCAGGACAAAGACTGATATTTTTGGGATATTTCTCCTCTGTGAATGATAGTGAGCTAAAGACTCTGGGTAAGGCTCTTGTAACCAGGATTCATGTCTGGCAGAGAGTCTCCAAGGACCCCCCTTGTATTTGCATATTTCAAGTAACTTTGGGTTTCACCCTAAGTTACTAGGGGAATTCTGACATGGACCCCTTGCTCACTATTCTTAGAGAGGCACAGCTACACCCTACTGATGAGGTTCAACCAGACCGAAACACGTGTCTGGGGTTGCTGTTGGTACTCTTGTTCAGAGGTAAATTGCGTAGAATTTCGGTGCTGGATTGTCCCAGGGCAGGACAAAGACTGATATGTTTGGGATATTTCTCCTCTGTGAAAGATAGTGAGATAAAGACTCTGGGTAAGGCTCTTGTAACCAGGACTCATGTCTGGCAGAGAGTCTCCAAGGACCCCCCTTGTTATTTGCATATTTCAAGTAACTTTGGGTTTCACCCTAAGTTACTAGGCGAACAGAGACGTGGACCCCTTGCTCACTATTCTTAGAGAGGCACAGTTATACCCTACTGATGAGGTTCAACCAGACCAAAACACGTGTCTGGGGATGCTGTTGGTACTCTTGTTCAGAGGAGAATTGCCTAGCATTTTGGTGCTGGACTGCCCCAGGGCAGGACAAAGACTGATATGTTTGGGATATTTCTCCTCTGTGAAAGATAGTGAGCTAAAGACTCTGGGTAAGGCTCTTGTAACCAGGACTCATGTCTGGCAGAGAGTCTCCCAGGACCCCCCTTTTTATTTGCATATTTCAAGTAACTTTGGGTTTTACCCTAAATTACTAGGCGAACCCAGACGTGGACCCCTTGCTCACTATTCTTAGAGAGGCACAGCTACACCCTACTGATGAGGTTCAACCAAACCAAAACACGTGTCTGGGGTTGCTGTTGGTAATCTTGTTCAGAGGAGAATTGCCTAGCATTTCGGTGTTGGACTGCCCCAGGGCAGGAAAAAGACTGATATGTTTGGGCTATTTCTCCTCTGTGAAAGATAGTGAGCTAAAGACTCTGGGTACGGCTCTTTTAACCAGGACTCATGTCTGGCAGAGAGTCTCCCAGGACCCCCCTTTTTATTTGCATATTTCAAGTAACTTTGGGTTTCACCCTAAGTTACTAGGGGAATCCAGACATGGACCCCTTGCTCACTATTTTTAGAGAGGCACAGCTACACCCTACTGATGAGGTTCAACTAGACCGAAACACGTGTCTGGGGTTGCTGTTCGTACTCTTGTTCAGAGGAGAATTACCTAGCATTTCGGTGCTGGACTGCCCCAGTCTTTGTCCCCAGGGCAGGACAAAGACTGATATGTTTGGGATATTTCTCCTCTGTGAAAGATAGTGAGCTAAAGACTCTGGGTAAGACTCTTGTAACCAGGACTCATGTCTGGCAGAGAGTCTCCAAGGACCCCCCTTGTTATTTGCATATTTCAAGTAACTTTGGGTTTCACCCTAAGTTACTAGGCGAACCCAGACGTGGACCCCTTGCTCACTATTCTTAGAGAGGCACAGCTACACCCTACTGATGAGGTTCAACCAGACCAAAACACGTGTCTGGGGATGCTGTTGGTACTCTTGTTCAGAGGAGAATTGCCTAGCATTTTGGTGCTGGACTGCCCCAGGGCAGGACAAAGACTGATATGTTTGGGATATTTCTCCTCTGTGAAAGATAGTGAGCTAAAGACTCTGGGTAAGGCTCTTCTAACCAGGACTCGTGTCTGGCAGAGAGTCTCCCAGGACCCCACTTTTTATTTGCATAATTCAAGTAACTTTGGGTTTCACCCTAAGTTACTAGGGGAATTCAGTCATGGACCCCTTGCCCACTATTCTTAGAGAGGCACAGCTACACCCTACTGATGAGGTTCAACTAGACCGAAACACGTGTCTGGGGTTGCTGTTCGTACTCTTGTTCAGAGGAGAATTACCTAGCATTTCGGTGCTGGACTGCCCCAGTCTTTGTCCCCAGGGCAGGACAAAGACTGATATTTTTGGGATATTTCTCCTCTGTGAATGATAGTGAGCTAAAGACTCTGGGTAAGGCTCTTGTAACCAGGATTCATGTCTGGCAGAGAGTCTCCAAGGACCCCCCTTGTATTTGCATATTTCAAGTAACTTTGGGTTTCACCCTAAGTTACTAGGGGAATTCTGACATGGACCCCTTGCTCACTATTCTTAGAGAGGCACAGCTACACCCTACTGATGAGGTTCAACCAGACCGAAACACGTGTCTGGGGTTGCTGTTGGTACTCTTGTTCAGAGGAGAATTGCCTAGCAATTTGGTGCTGGACTGTTCCAGGGCAGGACAAAGACTGATATGTTTGGGATATTTCTCCTCTGTGAAAGATAGTGAGCTGAAGATTCTGGGTAAGGCTCTTGTAACCAGGACTCATGTCTGGCAGAGAGTCTCGCAGGACCCCCTTTTTATTTGCATATTTCAAGTAACTTTGTGTTTCATCCTAAGTTACTAGGGGTATCCAGACGTGGACCCCTTGTTCACTATTCTTAGAGAGGCACAGCTACACCCTACTGATGAAGTTCAACCAGACCAAAACACGTGTCTGGGGTTGCTGTTCGTACTCTTGTTCAGAGGAGAATTGCCTAGCATTTCGGTGCTGGACTGCCCCAGTCTTTGTCCCCAGGGCAGGACAAAGACTGATATGTTTGGGATATTTCTCCTCTGTGAAAGATAGTGAGCTAAAGACTCTGGGTAAGGCTCTTGTAACCAGGACTCATGTCTGGGAGAGAGTCTCCAAGGACCCCCCTTGTTATTTGCATATTACAAGTAACTTTGGGTTTCACCCTAAGTTACTAGGCGAACCCAGACGTGGACCCCTTGCTCACTATTCTTAGAGAGGCACAGCTATACCCTACTGATGAGGTTCAACCAAACCAAAACACGTGTCTAGGGTTGCTGTTGGTACTCTTGTTCAGAGGAGAATTGCCTAGCATTTCGGTGCTGGACTGCCCCAGGGCAGGACAAAGACTGATATTTTTGGGATATTTCTCCTCTGTGAATGATAGTGAGCTAAAGACTCTGGGTAAGGCTCTTGTAACCAGGATTCATGTCTGGCAGAGAGTCTCCAAGGACCCCCCTTGTATTTGCATATTTCAAGTAACTTTGGGTTTCACCCTAAGTTACTAGGGGAATTCTGACATGGACCCCTTGCTCACTATTCTTAGAGAGGCACAGCTACACCCTACTGATGAGGTTCAACCAGACCGAAACACGTGTCTGGGGTTGCTGTTGGTACTCTTGTTCAGAGGTAAATTGCGTAGAATTTCGGTGCTGGATTGTCCCAGGGCAGGACAAAGACTGATATGTTTGGGATATTTCTCCTCTGTGAAAGATAGTGAGATAAAGACTCTGGGTAAGGCTCTTGTAACCAGGACTCATGTCTGGCAGAGAGTCTCCAAGGACCCCCCTTGTTATTTGCATATTTCAAGTAACTTTGGGTTTCACCCTAAGTTACTAGGCGAACAGAGACGTGGACCCCTTGCTCACTATTCTTAGAGAGGCACAGTTATACCCTACTGATGAGGTTCAACCAGACCAAAACACGTGTCTGGGGATGCTGTTGGTACTCTTGTTCAGAGGAGAATTGCCTAGCATTTTGGTGCTGGACTGCCCCAGGGCAGGACAAAGACTGATATGTTTGGGATATTTCTCCTCTGTGAAAGATAGTGAGCTAAAGACTCTGGGTAAGGCTCTTGTAACCAGGACTCATGTCTGGCAGAGAGTCTCCCAGGACCCCCCTTTTTATTTGCATATTTCAAGTAACTTTGGGTTTTACCCTAAATTACTAGGCGAACCCAGACGTGGACCCCTTGCTCACTATTCTTAGAGAGGCACAGCTACACCCTACTGATGAGGTTCAACCAAACCAAAACACGTGTCTGGGGTTGCTGTTGGTAATCTTGTTCAGAGGAGAATTGCCTAGCATTTCGGTGCTGGACTGCCCCAGGGCAGGAAAAAGACTGATATGTTTGGGCTATTTCTCCTCTGTGAAAGATAGTGAGCTAAAGACTCTGGGTACGGCTCTTTTAACCAGGACTCATGTCTGGCAGAGAGTCTCCCAGGACCCCCCTTTTTATTTGCATATTTCAAGTAACTTTGGGTTTCACCCTAAGTTACTAGGGGAATCCAGACATGGACCCCTTGCTCACTATTTTTAGAGAGGCACAGCTACACCCTACTGATGAGGTTCAACTAGACCGAAACACGTGTCTGGGGTTGCTGTTCGTACTCTTGTTCAGAGGAGAATTACCTAGCATTTCGGTGCTGGACTGCCCCAGTCTTTGTCCCCAGGGCAGGACAAAGACTGATATGTTTGGGATATTTCTCCTCTGTGAAATATAGTGAGCTAAAGACTCTGGGTAAGACTCTTGTAACCAGGACTCATGTCTGGCAGAGAGTCTCCAAGGACCCCCCTTGTTATTTGCATATTTCAAGTAACTTTGGGTTTCACCCTAAGTTACTAGGCGAACCCAGACGTGGACCCCTTGCTCAGTATTCTTAGAGAGGCACAGCTACACCCTACTGATGAGGTTCAACCAGACCAAAACACGTGTCTGGGGATGCTGTTGGTACTCTTGTTCAGAGGAGAATTGCCTAGCATTTTGGTGCTGGACTGCCCCAGGGCAGGACAAAGACTGATATGTTTGGGATATTTCTCCTCTGTGAAAGATAGTGAGCTAAAGACTCTGGGTAAGGCTCTTCTAACCAGGACTCGTGTCTGGCAGAGAGTCTCCCAGGACCCCACTTTTTATTTGCATAATTCAAGTAACTTTGGGTTTCACCCTAAGTTACTAGGGGAATTCAGTCATGGACCCCTTGCCCACTATTCTTAGAGAGGCACAGCTACACCCTACTGATGAGGTTAAACCAGACAGAAACACGTGTCTGGGTTGCTGTTGGTACTTTTGTTCAGAGGAGAATTGCCTAGCATTTTGGTGCTGGACTGCCCCAGGCAGGACAAAGACTGATATGTTTGGGATATTTCTCCTCTGTGAAAGATAGTGAGCTAAAGACTCTGGGTAAGGCTCTTGTAACCAGTACTCATGTCTGTCAGAGAGTCTCCCAGGACCCCCCTTTTTATTTGCATATTTCAAGTAACTTTGGGTTTCACCCTAAGTTACTAGGGGTATCCAGACATGGACCCCTTGCTCACTATTCTTAGAGAGGCACAGCTACACCCTACACATGAACTGTGTGTATAATTGTATAGAATGGAGTTGTCACCTTAAGCAATTTCTTACGTTTATTTAACATGATAATGAACAATTTTCTTTTTATATGAAAAGCTTTCTTAATGATTACTTCTATGTTTTTCTTTTGCAAAAAAACTTTTTACCACAAATCTAGATTTTGGTTTCACACTTCTCCAAAGATTTTTAAAAACTTGGGAGTGATACATTTTCCTATATATATCTGTATTCTAAATATTTAGAAGAATTAGAGGTGCTAACAAACAAGGACCCTATGAGTTCGGGTCCCAGTAAAAAGAATGATGGTGAAAAAAACGAAGAGAGGCTATCGAAGCAGAAAGAAATGAATCAGAGCACATATAAAAATAAAAACAATAGGAAAAAAATAACCCTGCAGAAAAGAAAGAATGTCGCAGGACATAAACGGAGACAGGAAAAAGCCTCCAGAAACAATTGGAGATGGTTGCTGAGAGGTGATGCAGAAGACACTGATTCTGACATCATCGAGGTAAATGAGGGACCAGATGTGCTACTGTGTAGAGGGTCAGGAGGCACTGTAGCCTCAGATTCTCTCTCTGAGACCTTAAAAAACAAAGGCACAAAGTGTTCAATGAATGGTCCCATCTGCAACAACGGGGGCTCTATGGTGTCAGATCTAATATGCAGGGAAGTCTGTTAAACTTCTTCCCTATAAAACCAAAAGGGCTGGAAAAAATTACAACTGACCCAGTCGCAACATTCTCGGCATACACAGACAAGAGTATCACCCTGCAAAGGCCAACTGAGGTTCTTGATGGCCAGAGGAGTCACCCCCTAGTAGAGAATTGGGACCATAGGGATGGGGCCACTGCAACGGCCCAAACAAATACACCTAACTTAGATAAAACAGTAGTAAGCGATGTGACTCTTCAGCCTATGCCCCATGTTAATGAAATGAAGACTGCAGGACTGTGTTTCCAATATAACGGTCCCGGGCGTAATAGATGTCTGCAAACCGAAACTGAATTGGGAAAGACAGAACCACTAGTGTCCGCTAATACTCTAGGAGGTGGGGATCCAAGAGAAGCAGCCTCCGCAACTAACCTCTCGGAAGGTGGACCCGTGATGGAACGGGTCATCAGAAGAGTCATTAAAATAATGCTTGATGGCCATGAGAAAGCTGCTCAGGATGAAACTGTCCCCAAGGTAATCCATTCTTTGCCACAGGTTCCCCCATTGGCTGTGAGTGAAGAGCCCCAAAACCACAATTTTAAAGCTGTAAATACAGCATGGGGCACACGGATTGACAGTATGCAAACCGATTGGGAGGGGGGCAGGGAATCAAATATGACAGTCATGATTGATAGACGAGGCCCGGATTGTCAGGATAGTGAATTTCTGCCAATTTTGCCTATATGGGGCCAGACGGAAACTGGTCCGCCAGCTGAACGACCAGCAGCAATAATTTATCGCCCGTTTAAAAGTGTAGACAATCCGAGTATAATGTTACACTACCTTTTTGAAAAGGGAGGCCCACCTTCACTGAATAGACAAATGGTACTGGCCTTATTCAGGGAAATACCAAGTCTTTCCCTGATCACTACGGGCGACATTAAGCTGGTGGATTTTGTGCACCCGGTGAGATATAACTATGTAAGGGTTGTGTTTTATTCCAACAGCATTATGGACACAGTCTTGAAAGAAAGCTCCTCATTTCATAAATTGGGGTTCGATCTGGAGAGAGTGGCTCCGGACACGGGCCCCCCTGCCCAGGTGGGGAGGGGGACGACTGTGAATGAGAAATTGAGTACTAATGTTAGCAGAACCGACAGCACTTTTGAAGAGCCTAACTTCAGATGGTTAACCCTTCAATTGAGAGATTCTATATCTCAACTTCAGGGTTTGAAGCCCAACAGTTAGTAGTTGCTCAACCTTCCCCCTGATAAGCTGGAATTCGAGGGGGAATTGGTCGTTGAGGAGCTCTGTTGAAATCTGTGCACTACTTAAAAAATGTTCTATTTTCTGTATACAAGAAACCTGGTTTACTATGGATTTTGTTTTAGATGGTTTTATTGCCCACTCTATACTTGCAAAACAAGGGCCAGTAAGCAGGCCAGCGGGTGGCCTACTTACAGCTGTTGCAATAGCATTGGGGCCCAAAATCATCAAAATGTACAAGATTTTAGAGTGGTGTCTTTTATTGTTATTACGTTTAGACCACAATACGTTCTTTGGGGATTGTAATCTCTTGATCATCAATGTCTATTGGAACTTGAAATTGGACATTGATAAAGAGCTAAAAAAATTGGGGGACCTGATAGTGAACTGTCATGAAATATCTCCTAATGTGGTAATGATAATTATAGGGGATTTTAATGTTGGAATTGACAATGACTTTTCTCCTGCTAATGCTGTGGCAGATGATACTTACAACTGGAATCAAGGCAAAAAATCCACACAGGGGCATCTCTGGAGGGTTTTTTTGGAATCATGGGGCTTGACAAACACAATGGGTGTTTGGAGAAGTAAAGCCCTTTACACTACCTGGTATAGGGGATCGCAAACAAGTGCAATTGACTATATATTCCTCCCAGACCATCTTGTATGGATGGTAAGGGAATTAAAGTTGTTAAAGACGAAATGTAGTGACCATAAGATCTTGTATTTACACCTTGAAGGGAGGGGGTCTACGGTCAATAGTACACAGAACCTAGTGAATTTAGCAATAAATCAGGCAAAGAACAGAATTGTGTGGCACAAGGGCAATGTAGAAAAGGTAAATGCACTTTTCCTAAATGACTTCAACTCCTCCACTCTGGGGAAAAAGCACATAAGGTATAATAAAGATTCCTTTTCACAATATGTGGGAAATGTGATTGCTCAATCGACAGTTCCCCTTAAATCAGGTAGCTCCAGGACCAGTCACACACATTCTTATGACCCTGCTATGCGAACAAATAAAAACCAGAGACAAAAATCACTAAGGCTACTAGCCAAATCTACACTCCCTTTGGCGGAGAAACTGAGACTAAAAAAAATAATAACCCACCTCTGGAAAAGGAAGATCAAAGAACGTAGAGCCATGCTATATCAGAGGGATGGGGAAAATATCTTATATGCATTAAAGGATAATACATCAAGATCCTTCTGGGCCTTGGTTAATAATAAGGCTACGCTGAACTGCTCTGCACTTTCGACCACAATATCAGACTCCCAGTTGGGTGGGCATTTTGGCAATCTATACCAATCAAGAAAGGGCATTCTGCAAGCTCCATTGGACTTCCATAACATTGAATGGAATATAGACATCAGTCAGGAGGATATCGGTGTCTTGATAAACAGGGCCTCCAGCTCGAGGGCTGCTGGCCCAAATGGCTTGGCAAATGTTATTTTTAAACAAAATAAACAATTGTGGACAAAAATACTCTATATATTGTTTCAGGATATCCTTCAATCTCGCCTCATCCCAACTAGCTGGCACACCTCTTATGTGATACCCATTTACAAAAAGGGTGTCCGTTCCAATCCTCTTAATTATAGGCCGATAGCTCTACTGGATGCGGATTCTAAAATATTCTCAGGGCTTATCCTAAATCATATCCATAGCTGGATAAATAAAAATGACATCTTGTCTAGGTTCCAGTTTGGGTTTAGGAAAAGTGTGGGAACTGACGTTGGGGGGTTGCTGCTAACTGTGATGCAGGATAAAGCCTGGAGGAAAGATGCCGTGCCAATATAAATTGCCTCCATTGACCTGTCAATGGCTTTCGATAAAGTGGAGCGAACACTCCTGTGAGGAAAGCTAAAACAACTGGGAATGCCCTCTGCCCTCCTGTCTATTTTAATACAGCTACACAAGGGATCCCGACTGCAGGTTCGATTGAACAACGAGGGTAGTCTCTCCACTTCAATTGCTGCTCCGAATGGCTCACGACAGGGTTGCGTTTTCGCGCCCCACTATATTCAATCTATATGTCTCTGATGTAGGGGAGGGGTTGGATGATCGAGGGAATTAAAATCTGTTGGACGGCATATGCAGACGATTTCATGCTTTTTGACCAAACCCCCATAGGGCTTCAGCGGCTGCTGTGTAGATTTCGAGACTATACTGAAGCAAACCATCTTTTAATAAATGAGAATAAAACAGTTGTTATTAGATTACATCTGCGCCCCTACCTCAAACAATACTCCTGGTTTTTGAATCACATAAAACTAGCGGTAAAGCATATGTACGCTACTTAGGTTATCCCATCTTTGACAATAAGCAGAAATCTCATTATAGACAGCATATGGAGGCTAAAACTAAACCATTAATGCTTCAATTAAAAAAAATTGATTGCAAATATGGAAAATTCTCAATTCTACCAGCCCTGCGCTATTATAAGCAGAAAATACTACCACAGCTCTGCTACGTACTGGAGCTTTATCCGAGATGGTATACGGTAGAATTGAATAAATACGAAGGACGACTCCTTAGGACTATTTTCTCATGCCTACCAAAGAGCCTACCGCTGTCAGTTTTAAGGTATGAATTAGGCGTAAATTCATTGGCGTCTTTGATAACTTGGAAAAAATTATCCCTCTTCAGGAAACTGGTCACAACTGAGCGAGAAACTCTTTATGATCACTTGGGATCGGGCATACGCAGCAATAATTCTATCTCTATGTGGAAACTCGAACTCAAGGACGAATCCATGAATTCTTGGGCCTTACACTCAAATCGTTGATGTTCAACCCCACCAAAGTAAAAAGATGTCTAGAATGGTGGGACTGGGATTCAACAATGAGAGTGGTGGGAGCTACAAGGTTCCAGAATCATATGGTAACCCATTATAAAAAATTGGGCAGTGTCGAATCATATCTTATTCTATTTCCTTCTAACTCAGCCAGGCACTTATTTATGCGATTTAGGTGCAATGTTCTTCCCACAAGAGAAATCATCTGTGCACGGAATAATGAGGTAGGGCGGGCTCGAAATTGTAGATTCTGTGAGGAACCAGATGTAACTGAGTCCTTGGAGCACCTGATGCTGGCTTGTCCAGTATTGAGACCACAGAGGATACAGTATTTTAGTAAATGTGTTGCACACTCGGGCTTAATTAACCTGGACTCACTGTGGTGGAAAATGTTGCACGGAAAAGATAATTCATTACATATTGCATTGTGAGGTACCAGAGTAATGTATGTCAACTAGAAATACAAAATGATCCTCAGTTGGAAAAGTGACTGACTAAGCATGTAAAGCGATCTGTCTTAGCCTTTCTGTATTGATTTGATTTGATTCAAAACTACTCTGACTAAATGCTGCTATGGTTCTTCTTTTGATCATTAAGGAAATGGAGGTTATCTGACATATATGATGTAAATCTTCTCCTATTTGATTCTGTGTTGCAGATATTAATCTGTTTGTTTTATTAATTTGCTATGTTTTATTTCTGTAATTCTTTTTTTTTAAGAAAAGAACATTTTGTAAAGGTTAGTAATAACCATACAAAAATAAATAAATAATAAATATCTGTATTCCTTTGTTTCAAATTGATAGCACATTTTGTACCTTTTTTCAAAAAATCTTTCTTTTTTTACTAGCTAGTACCACATTTGAAATATGTTTTCTTTCTTTACTTTCAATAGAAACTTTATCGTTTCCAGCAAAACCTTGTGTTGGCAAATCTGTTATTTCAACTTCAACATTTTTAAAACTATCCTCAACACTAGAAATTGTTGCATTATCTACAGGATTTGTATCTACAGATTTAAAAATAATACCTTAAAATAAATGTTTAAGTCATCTTCCCTGAAGACGACTTTTGTTATTGCTCATTATTTTTGTTTTCTTGAGGGCATCATACAAAAAAGCTGTATAAAGACATTGAAATTATTAGGTTCATTCATTGTGTTTCTTTATATTTTCAATATAAAATATAACTTTCAAGCCCAGGCTAACAGGTGGAGATTGATGTAACGCTCACCTGATTCTCGCAGAGGCGCCGGTCTTGACTGGGCGACTACCGTATCTTCAAAAGTGATGTGTAGCACCCGGTTGGCTCTTTGGGCTGGACCTCTGTGCACTGTATGCCTGACTCGAAGAGTAAGATGTCTTAGGTAAGTGAACGCCGAGCACTCCATCTGCCTCAGGGCAGGGTGCTGTAACCAGTTTCTTCACTGTATAGGTAGCGCAGGCCTCTTGATTTCAGAGGACTGCTGTCCGTCGTTTACTTCACGAACGGTGAGTTCCGAGTATTTCAAATGTCTTTAAAAGTCTTTTGTAATGCTGTCTCTTATTTTGCAGGGTTCCGGCGATGGCGGTTGACTGGCTGAAGTGAGTTGAGGATGGACCCGTATGTGGAATAGAAGCGCCTGCAAGCGCGTAAGTAAGCGCTTGTTGCTTGCTTCACGATGCGCACTAACTGTCCTTTTATTTTGCAGGTACCAGTTCGGAGCTGCTGAAGGATGCCGGAATGCCCACTGAGTTCAGCGTGGATGGAGTAATGGCACGTGAGTATTTAACGTTACCCAATGTCTTTAAACGCACCTTCTTTTGTCTTACAGATGCGGGATGCAGCGCCGAAGGCCTCCGGAGCGTGCGAAGAGTTGGTAAGCTTTTGTCTTTCAGATGCCGGAATGCAGTGCGATGACCTCCGGAGCGCGTGAAGAGTAGGTAAGCCTTGTCTTTCAGATGCAGGAATGCTGCGCGAGGCGTTGATGACAGCCGATGGACCAGGTAAGAGATGCGCTGTCACTGAAGACCGTAGTGCTAACCTGTTCTTTCTTGTCTTTATAGATGTTGCTGAAGACTGGATTCAGGATGGTAAGCCTTTTTCCTTTAGGCCCAGGATCAGATGCAGAAGACACGATGAGCGTTCTGCTGCAGAGGATGCAGAATAACGCAAAGCAAGATTCATCCATCGGGTGTGGTTTAAATAGCCTCCTGTAGTGCCTAGGTGTCTCCTTCCACAGCCACGCCTAGGTAAGAAAAGAGTTCCTGCTTTCCAGAAGAGTTCCATTGTTCTAAACCTAGGGAGTGGCTCCTGCCCCACCCAACAGGAAAAGTAGTCCCAAACAGAAGAGGATCAGGGGTTCAACTGGCAGGTAAGTAAGCAGCATGGTCTGCTGCAGGTAAGTCCACCCAAGCATTATGAGCCCGGCGCTTGCAGCGCTGGGACTGGGCATATTTATGAGCCTGGCGCCACTGGCACCAGGACAGGGTCCAAAAGGTCCCAATTGGGACTGGCTGGCACTCAGAACCTGGGTTATGGGTCTGCTTCCAAGGGAGTTGGGTAAGTCCTGGCCTTTTGGAAGTAGAGATCATGACAGTACCCCCCCCTCAAGGCCCCTCCCAAACCCGGCTTCCCCGGGGGTTTTGGCTTGTCAGGAAATGTTTGATGAAATCTTTTGATTAGACGAGGAGCGTGGACATATTCTGCAGGTGCCCAGGATCTTTCTTGAGGGCCGTAGCCTTCCCAGTCAATTAGGTAAAATAGCTTAGATTTGGAGATCTTGGAGTCCAGGATGCTTTTGACTTCAAACTCGAGTTCTCCGTCAACTAGGATAGGTTTTGGGGATTTAGTTAGTCGGGTTTGAGGTTGCACGGGTTTTAAAAGTGAGACGTGGAAGACCGGATGAATCTTCATGTGAGGGGGCAAGTCCAACTTGACCGCTACTGGGTTTACTATGGTATTGATGTAATAGGGACCAAGGTATCTTGGGTTGAATGTGCGTGGTCCTTTTAGAGGTAGATATTTGGTGGATAACCAGACTTGATCTCCTACTTGATATTGGGGGGCTTCCTTCCGATGTTGATCTGCTCCTTTCTTGTATTGTTCCTTAGCCCTTTGAAGGTGAGAAACGGCTTCCTTAAAAGCAGACTACTGCTGGTGTTCCAAGATCTTGGGGTGGATCCAACTCTGAGGTTCGAGGGTGACAGCCGTATAAAAGAAAAAACTGGGTTTTCCCAGTTCCTGAGTGGACAGAGTTGTTGTAGGCATATTCGGCTATCCAAAGGATATCTTTCCAAGTTTTTTCAGTTTGTTGCAGCATGCAGCGTAAATACTGTTCCAGAGTTTGATTGGTCGTCTCGGTTTGTCCGTCGGTTTGAGGGTGGTGACTGGTCGTTAATCTCACATCAATTTGAGCCGACCGACAACAACTTCACCAAAAATGAGAAATAAATTGACTACCTCGATCCGAAATTAGCACTGAAGGAAAACCGTGCAGTCGGACGATGTTTTCGAGAAATTCTCGGGCCAGAGTTGTTGCTGTTGGCAAGCCTTTGAGTGGAATGAAATGCGCCATCTTGGAGAATAAGTCCACGATTACCAGGATCATATTGTATCCGGAGCATGGAGGTAGGTCGGTGATGAAGTCCATAGAAAGCGTATGCCAAGGGCGAGGTGGGATGTCAATAGGGCGTAAGAGGCCGGCTGGTCTTTCCTTTTGACTCTTGTTTTGGGCGCATACTCCACAGGACATTATAAAGTCTCTGATATCTTTTTTCCAAGACGGCCACCAGAAGTAGCGCTTGATCTTTTCTGAGGTTTTGGCCATACCGGGATGTCCTTCCATTAGAGACTTGTGATAACAAGAGATCACCTTTTTCTGTAAATCTGTGCTGGGCAGGTATAATCGTTCTTGGAAATACAATAAGTTGTCCTTTACTGCAAAGTCCTTTCCCTGCAGATGCCAATTCTGTATTTCTGCTGGAGTTATAAGTTGCCTGGTTTTATCCTTAATTTCCTCTATGGATTGTGTGGTTATTACACCCAGAATTCTTTGTTCGGGAATGATAGGTACAGGTTTAGGGTTGGTCAAGTGTTCCTCCACTCCCATCCGAGAAAGGGCATCAGCTTTACCATTCTTTGTACCAGGTCGATAGGTAATTATGAAGTCAAACTCGGCAAAGAATAGTGCCCAACGGAGTTGTCTAGAGGATTGGGCTTTTGCGGTTTTCAAATATTGCAGGTTTCGGTGATCCGTAATCACAGTAACGGTGTGTCGGGCCCCCAGAAGATAATGCCGCCAAGCCTTAAAGGCAGACTTGATAGCCAGAAGTTCCTTATCAGTAATAGTGTAATTGATCTCAGGAGGCGAGAATTTGCGAGACCAGAATGCCACGGGATGTAACTGATTGGTTACTGGGTCGTTCTGTGATAGAACTGCCCCCATGGCAAGGCTCGAAGCATCAGTTTCAACGATGTAGGGGAGTTCGGGGCGAGGATGTTTTAGAATTGGTGCAGAGATAAATTTTGTCTTCAAATTCTGGAAAGCTTGTTCCGCCTCGGTAGACCATTCAAAACGTTTGTTTTTCTTTAACAAGGCGGTGATGGGCTGGACTATTCGAGAGAATTCGGGGATAAACCTGCGGTAAAAGTTGGCGAAGCCTAACATGCTTTGAACCCCTTTTACAGAGGATGGTGATGGCCATTTGAGAATTGCATCGACCTTCCTTGAATCCATACGCACTCCGCTAGGTGATAATATGAATCCCAAGAATTCAACTTCAGTCACGTTGAAAACACATTTTTCCAACTTAGCGAAAAGTCTGTGTTGACGCAACCTCTCGAGGACCATTTTCACGTGTTTCCGATGTTCAGATTCCGATGAAGAATAAACGAGGATGTCGTCAATGTAAACGACAACACATACATCTATGAGTTCTCTGAGGACATCGTTCATAAAATATTGAAAGGCGGCCGGGGCATTGCAAAGTCCGAAGGGCATGACCTGATATTCAAATAGCCCATACTTGGTGCGGAAGGCCGTCTTCCATTCATCGCCCTCTTTTACTCATACCAAGTGGTAGGCTCCTCTAAGATCCAGCTTTGTATATGTGCATGCTCTTCTGACTTGGTCCAGGAGTTCAGGGATTAAAGGTAACAGATATCTATTCTTATTGGTGATCTGGTTCAGGGCGCGGTAATCTACACAAGTTCTAAGGTCCCCCTTCTTTTTTTGGAACGAAGAACAAAGCTGAAGAAGCAGGGGACTTAGAAGGACGAATAAACCCATTCGCTAGGTATTGATCCAGGTATTGTCAGAGGTGAAGGTTCTCAGGCTCGGTGAGGGCATAAATTCTGCTACACGGAGGAGTAGATCCAGGTATCAGGTCTATCTGGCAGTCATAGGACCTATGAGGAGGTAGAGAGTTAGCCTGATCCTTCCGGAAAACATCTTGGAATTCTAGGTATTCGGGAGGTAACTGGGGAGTCTCCGAAGAAATTGCTGCTAGAGCAACACCAGGTGGAGGGTGACAAGTAGAGACACGTTCTGGGAACTGAACCGTTCTTGCTCGCCAATCGATCCGATGATTGTGTTTCTCTAACCAAGGTATCCCTAGAATAATCTGGAACTGAGGGGCCTTGATCACATCGAACACGATCTTCTCATGGTGTCCATCTTGACTTACTAGCGTCACTTCTTGAGTGGTATGCGTTACTGGTCCGGAGGCTATCTCCGTACCATCCACTGTAGTAATGACGTCCTTTACAGCCTTGGGACAAAGAGTTAGATTCATCCTCAAAACCATTTCATGATCCACATAATTGCCGATGGCACCGCTGTCGACGTAAGCTTCAATCGCATGTAATCGATCTGGATGATCAGGGCTAATGAGGACCATAGGTATCACGAAATGCGAGGTCACGGAACTGGTTTTAACGCTCGGCAAGAGGACCTCTATTCTTGTCGGGCGAGGTTGTTTCCCTGCTCAGAGTTTGTGACCTTGGTAACTGCAGCTCCTACCGCCTTCTTGGCTGGTTTCACCGGACAGTCTCGAAGAAAGTGCCCTGAGTTTCCGCAATAGAAGCATAATTGCAACTGTTTTCTCCTTTCCCGCTCCTTTTGTGTTAGTGGTCCTTTCAGGCCCCCTATTTGCATGGGTTCCCCGGAGTCTACTCCTTTGGAAGGAGTTGGTGGTTTGGAAAATACTCGAGCATCAAACTTGGAAAGATCGGCCATCCTGTTCTGCAGTCTGTGATCTATTTGAACGACTAAGTCTATATAGTCCGAACAGTCTTGTGGGGGATTCACTACTTGGGCTAAAACGTCTTTGAGCTCTCCACGTAGACCTCTATAAAACAGCGTAATCCTTTTGTCCTCAGGCCATTGAGTTTCCACTATTAGTCTGTTGAAAGATGCAATATAAGCCAAAAGGTCTTGATTACCCTGTCGCAACGAAAGAAGCTCATTGTCCAAGGCCTGCCCCTGTGAATGTCTTGCGAACAGTTTTTCCATACTAAGCTGAAAGGCTTGAAAATCATGGAGAACCGGATCATCTTGATTAACTAGAGGGATCGACCAGTCTGCCGCATTGCCACTAAGGTACGAAATCACAAAAGCTACTTTAGCTTGATCAGTTGGAAAGGCTGCTGGCCGGCATAAAAAATGCAACCGGCACTGATTGATAAATACTGCAAACCTCTTTGGGTCACCAGAAAATCGTTCGGGCGGAGCCAGAGGTACATTCCCAGGTAGGTTGATCTGCACTGGATTCATAGGGAATGTCGAAGGAAGATTTGCCCCTGATGCGGGTAACGGGGTCTGTTCGGCTTGTGACTGTAGCAATTGTCTAGCAAGATCGTCTGTTCGCTCCTTGGAAATAATTAGTTCCCTTCTTAGAGCATTCATTTCCTGACGAGCTGCATGCACTTCTGCCCTTAGTTCCCCAAGTAACCGGGCTAGGTGGTCGGTATCCGAGGTTTCCATAGCGCCTGGGCGAGAGTTTTGCGGTGGGCTTTTCGTTCTGTAACGCTCACCTGATTCTCGCAGAGGCGCCGGTCTTGACTGGGCGACTACCGTATCTTCAAAAGTGATGTGTAGCACCCGGTTGGCTCTTTGGGCTGGACCTCTTTGCACTGTATGCCTGACTCGAAGAGTAAGATGTCTTAGGTAAGTGAACGCCGAGCTCTCCATCTGCCTCGGGGCAGGGTGCTATAACCAGTTTCTTCACTGGATAGGTAGCGCAGGCCTCTTGATTTCAGAGGACTGCTGTCCGTCGTTTACTTCACGAACGGTGAGTTCCGAGTATTTCAAATGTCTTTAAAAGTCTTTTGTAATGCTGTCTCTTATTTTGCAGGGATCCGGCGATGGCGGTTGACTGGCTGAAGTGAGTTGAGGATGGACCCGTATGCGGAATAGAAGCGCCTGCAAGCGCGTAAGTAAGCGCTTGTTGCTTGCTTCACGATGCGCACTAACTGTCCTTTTATTTTGCAGGTACCAGTTCGGAGCTGCTGAAGGATGCCGGAATGCCCACTGAGTTCGGCGTGGATGGAGTAATGGCACGTGAGTATTTAACGTTACCCAATGTCTTTAAACGCACCTTCTTTTGTCTTACAGATGCGGGATGCAGCGCCGAAGGCCTCCGGAGCGTGCGAAGAGTTGGTAAGCTTTTGTCTTTCAGATGCCGGAATGCAGTGCGATGACCTCCGGAGCGCGTGAAGAGTAGGTAAGCCTTGTCTTTCAGATGCAGGAATGCTGCGCGAGGCGTTGATGACAGCCGATGGACCAGGTAAGAGATGCGCTGTCACTGAAGACCATAGTGCTAACCTGTTCTTTCTTGTCTTTATAGATGTTGCTGAAGACTGGATTCAGGATGGTAAGCCTTTTTCCTTTAGGCCCAGGATCAGATGCAGAAGACACGATGAGCGTTCTGCTGCAGAGGATGCAGAATAACGCAAAGCAAGATTCATCCATCGGGTGTGGTTTAAATAGCCTCCTGTAGTGCCTAGGTGTCTCCTTCCACAGCCACGCCTAGGTAAGAAAAGAGTTCCTGCTTTCCAGAAGAGTTCCAGTGTTCTGAACCTAGGGAGTGGCTCCTGCCCCACCCAACAGGAAAAGTAGTCCCAAACAGAAGAGGATCAGGGGTTCAACTGGCAGGTAAGTAAGCAGCATGGTCTGCTGCAGGTAAGTCCACCCAAGCATTATGAGCCCGGCGCTTGCAGCGCTGGGACTGGGCATATTTATGAGCCTGGCGCCACTGGCGCCAGGACAGGGTCCAAAAGGTCCCAATTGGGACTGGCTGGCACTCGGAACCTGGGTTATGGGTCTGCTTCCAAGGGAGTTGGGTAAGTCCTGGCCTTTTGGAAGCAGAGATCATGACAATTGATGTTAACGGCCCACCAACACAGGGTTTGAGAAGCCAAGCAATACAAGACACTCACTCAAAGCTGCAAAATAGAAAAGCCTGTGTCTGCTCGTCAGCCCAAGTCTGATAGTTATTCACACCCTGGGATTTTCCTGTCTGCAGATAATTTTCTTTTTTTTGTATTCCTGACAAGATATATACTAAAGTGGAGTACACCTCCCGCCTGAAATAAACATATACCACTATGATTTCAATCAAATAGACACATGTTCCCTTTTCAGATCACAGCAAACATTAAACAAAATGGTTCCAAAATGGCCACTATTATTACAAAAAGGAACCTTTAAAATAAAATGACTACTACCCAACAAAACATATCAGCATGTCCACCCTCCCTCCACTTGCCAACCCCACTATCACTACAGTTTGAATGGTTAAGTCCACTAGCAGTGCCATAAAACACCCCACAAACCTCTACTTAATATGCTAAATGACAACTCCAAGCACCCAGCATTAAGTATATTAGTGCTCACAATACTAGGCCCTACCACTCCTTTGCTTCTCCCAACACCCATTTAATTGCTCCTCCTTAGCCAGCCTCAATAAAAAGCATGCACAATTAACTACCTCACCTTATTCCACCCATTTCAGCATAATGACACAATAGCCTAATCCACTATCCTGCCTTTCACCTACAAACTAATAACTACCACTGTTAATCAACAAAAAGATATCAGCATGTATGCCCTCCATTCATTGTCCATCCCCACTCTACCAAAGTTTCAATGGCCATATACTCTAACCAGCCCCAGAAAACTGTCTTACCAAACCTCATAAATAGTACGGTTTCCCTCAACCCACTATGCACCACATTATTTTGACATCTTATACACCACATTACCCATTTCTTACATACCGTAATAATTTGACATCCACACCAAATGCAGAAAATGTGTTTTGATATGTCAAAACCCAATACATGCCATAAGACAGAAATCAGGATTTGGAAAAAAACAGGATGTAGATAACCTGACACAACAGATGCTGGAAAATCAGCCATTTGGTCTACTTGCAATGCCAAATATAGCCAGATATAGCACATCAAACCACATTAAACCACCAAAGAAACCTCCACCACTAAGGAGGCAGGCATGATGGCTATGTGCTCTGAAAGGAAGCAGAGGTGCATACACTTGACCTGCTGTCGACATGACGAGCCTACCTGCACCTCAGAGAAGACTCAGAGTACCATCCAACCTGGTGGAACCCTCCTGCTGTATCTTGTGGAGCTGTCCCTACTGATTAAAGGCATAATAAGATTCATGCAAAAGATCGACCTACAAGTAAGGAGGACTGACTACTGATCCTCTTTCAATTATGGTTTTATTATTCTATGGAATTGTATCACCTGTTCATGAAGAGAGGTGAAAATAATGTACTCAGTGCTTTATACAAAAATGATGGTGATCAAATGTCTGCAATCAATCAGGTAAATACTGATACCATATGTGGTAATGAGAGTTGTACTGGATGATTAGACCTTTGTCGCCACACATGCAGTAACAGTAATTACTGGATGTAAAAACACAACAAAATTGTATTTGAGAAAAGCAGTAATGTATCATTGCTTCCAGTAATGCTCGTACCAGAAGCATAAACACCCCGTATGCTGAAGTAAACACCTCAGAGGACAGACATCATAGAATTCAATCCATCAATAATAACAACCAGAGAGAGGCATCCATTTTTGAGGATGGTCTGCTTAGATGACTGTGATTAGGAAGTGTACATTAAACAAAACTCTTTAGGATGAC
Source organism: Ambystoma mexicanum (assembly GCF_040938575.1). Classification (NCBI taxonomy): domain Eukaryota; kingdom Metazoa; phylum Chordata; class Amphibia; order Caudata; family Ambystomatidae; genus Ambystoma; species Ambystoma mexicanum. Next base: position 975,964,264 of record NC_090922.1, read on the forward strand.
ATTCATGGTCAAAGTCTCTATGCCCATTGTACGCACCCATGTTCCATATTGACAAATACAGTACAAAGATGTTTTTGTTTGTCTAACGTATTAGTAAAAACTATATGCAATGCTCTTAGGGTACTACTTTTGCAAAACTATGCTGCAAATTACACACATCATACCCCATCTTTCGACACTGTTCACCTTGGGGGGACCTTCCGACCCCATTGTGGAGGATATACGTGCTCACAAACTCAGAGAACCCCATTTACACCCCACGCCTTTACAGAGTCATCAGCCAATACTCCTACCAACATTCCTGCAGTACAAAGAAATCTCCTATCTACACCTCACCTTTAACTGCTTAACTTATGTGGAATATAGCTCAACAGCTCATATACCATACATAACTTCCAAAAAGTAGAATGTCATTAATTGGACATTAAGATTGCAAACTTCTAATATATCTGTGCTTAGGACCATACATTTCGCAATGATACACCTAAATGAAAAGTAAACTAATTGTATACACCACACTACCAATTTCATCATAACATACCAATTCTTAATAAAGCATACACATAATACAAGTAACATATACATAAACCATTCATGACAAAGGTAACTAGAGAAAATAAAAGGCAAAATAATGCACTGGCACTGAGTTACTCCACCCAGCCCCAGTTTTCACACCTCACAACCCTATTCTTAAGGCCTGTAGGTCAACTCAAGATACACAACATTCAGTCTTATGCTACTCTTATAACTGTGCTATGTCACCTCCTTCATCCTTCTAACACCCATTTAATCAGTCCTTCTTAGTCATCTTCATCCAATAACATGTAAAGTCAAATGCCTTACCTGTTTCTGTCTATTCAACTATCATTGGGCCTACAGCCAGACCCACTATCCTACATTTCACCTACAAACTAATCACTACTACTACTAATCAACAAAACATATCAACATGTATGCCCTCTCTTCCCTGCTCATTCCCAGTACACTAAACTTGCAATGGCCAGGTGACCTATGCAGACCCAGAAAACCATTTTAGCAAACCTCATCCATATTACTGTTTCCCTAACCCACTATGCACCTCCATGAATATAACATCTCTCTATTTCAGTGCATTGCATAACAACATAATGCATTACGTAGCATGGAACCCAAATAGATTCCTGTACTTCCAAAGCATACCTTTTGCAAGCAAATTGGAAACATGCCAAATATGATTGTTCATTACTATTGCTAAATTACTACCAACAATTACAGGACAGTGGAAATCCAATAGTATAAGAAAATGTCCCATATACTATCACACCCTAGTCACTATAAAATCATCTTCTTCACTTCGTAATGTCATACTTTCACAATTCTAACACAGTAGAAAATCACAAATATAGGGTCACAGAAACAGCGTAATATCCAACTACAAAGCATACACACAGCCACAATATTTGTCAAGGGCAGTGTTATGCTGATTGGTTCACACTAGGGCTTCTTAAGCACCCTCATAAATATCACATCTTCCAATGTCACTGAGAAACAACCTTTATTTGGAAATATATTTTCTGGCAAACATAAGCATAGAATACCATGTCATACTGCTTTATCACTCTCCTAAAACACTGAAGTAAAATATAGAAAACCCTACTTTGCAAAAATGAGACACCTAAACATACTTCAGTTATCTTACAAATACAACATTTAAACTGTACATAAATTTTATAAAAACACACTATCACTCACCTTCAGCTGCTCCAAATAATGAATAGATCTGCACCATAGCCAAACACTGAAAATGTGCACACTCTGAGTTCTCGACTGTCTAAATGTCACTTTCATAGCTTTCACAATTCAATAGCACAGAAAGAGGACTGTAGAAAGCAAACAAGTAAAATGACAAACACATTTCTATTACAAGCTATATCAATCAATACACCCCAACCAGATCCTTCAAAGTATACTTCATACAATATTTACAAACCACATGAAATTAACCTTTTTTCCCCTAATTTTTCCCAATAACATAACCGCCGCTATAACCCTGGTTACATGATGAAAACCCATCTATAGACGCGGGTACACAAACATTTTTCAAATGCACTCAAAAACACATATTACAAAGATTTCAAAATAAATTCACTGTATCCTTCAGGTGAGAACATCCAAATAGAAACACATGTACATATCTGAGCTAAACCGTACATAATATAATATGATCACTGCATCAAAATACAAACAGCTGTAGCTGCCGGTAGAGTGACTGATCCATACCTGCGTCTATGAAAGACCACCAAAAAGCATGACGTATATTATCTACAACGTTATTGGCATATATAAACATCACTTCAAAGGCCCCATACAATTCAACAGCTTCTGAGGTACTTGAATTCCTATTGGCAGCCACCCACCACACAAACAATGAATAACCAATCACAAAGCAAACACAAACATTCCACCTTCTCTCCTCATTAATCTTCCTCTATTCCAAATTCTAACTCTGAACTCACAAGACATGATTATCTGTACCACTACTAACATGGAACAGTACATGAAATGGCTGGAGGACAAATAGCCTACAGAGGAAAAGATTAAAAAAGAAGACGCTGAAAACAATGCTCCAGAAGAAAAAAAACACAATCAGGATTTTTTAAGTACATTCTATCTATTCATGTAAAATGAGACAAGCAATTATATTTAAAGGAACAAATATCAGTCACCAAACATATACAATGCATCTATCTATTATCAAACTGTCTCATTTGTATACAACCAACAGACATATTTTGAAAGTGTATTATATCTTCAATTGTTTAAAAATATTTCAAATATTTTCAAACTGATGAAGAAGTGATTCAAGTCTCTAGAAGATTAAAAAAAGAAAGCACTGCACATCTAATTATGGATTCCCTGACAGAAATAAAATTATGCAAATCTAATTATGGATTCCCTGACAGAAATAAAAGAATCAATATTCAAAAAGGCATGCAAATCAATGAAAAAGGACATTGGAAATTTAAGACTAATCTTGAACAGTAATAATCCAGAAAATTTGGCTACAGAAGAAAATACATGATGTGCTCTAACTAAACAAAAAGAAAATCCACAAGCACATCCCCTCCCAAATAAAACTGTGTTTGAATATTTATTTACCCTTTTCAAGTTAGTACACTTAAATGCACTATGATTGATTAAAAACTATGTCAAATGTTACACCAACTGATTGCAAACACTATACTCAATCCATATTTAAAAATGTAAATATGTTTAGCCGCGGTTACCAAAAATTCCAATTATGCCCCAAATCTTATAACCACGGCTATGTGATTATGTGTCTTTCTTTCCATACATTTAATGCAACATATTAATAACAAATGACACAGTAAAAAGGGAGTACATAAAGAATACACTTTTCACACATTACAGCTATAACCGCGGGTATGTGTCTTCAAAATCGCACCTACGACACCCCCGGTCATTGGTGTGGTTACCTGCATCTCCAGATGCCAATGGCACTTTGGGCTGGCCTGTAGCCGTGATTATACATCTATGTTTAAAAGAAATATAATATCCTTCTGTCTGAAAAAAAGAAAACATAATCAGTTCAATGACACACATACTTTAATAAACACAATTTAATACAAACATTTGTATGACCCTCACATTTTATATGCAGTGCATCACATGAACTATATATAAGATACAACATGAGTGCATGGCACACTGTTTTTCTCTTTGCACATACTAATCATTGAATCATTTGGGGAAAAAAATCCAACCTGGATAAAAAAAAAAAACATGCAACAATATACAAAAATATAACTAAATACCACTACAAAAAACAAACAGGGATATATAAACTTGGTGAAAATAAACAAAGAACATTACACTAGTTGCATGGAGGACAAAGGATGTGAAGGTCAAGTAAACTTGGAGAACAAGAGAAAATAGGGTAGAGTAAGTACTTTTAAAACAGGAGAAATTAGGGTAGGATAAGTAAACTTGGAGAACAAGTCACCAAACCGATCAAATTTATCAAACTACTTAACCTTTTTTTTCTTTTCCATTTTTTGCAGCAGTGTCTTTTTTCTCTTGTCTTTTTGAAAGTTGTACTTTTTCCTTCCTACTAAGACATTACAACATGTCTGGACATGAGAGGTCGAGTAGTGACAATATCATCATTTCGGTCGACAATCCTTCACCACCAAAGAAGAAGAACACACAAATTAAAACAGAAACAGCTGACAGTTGGCACTTCTACAAAGTGAAAGAACACTGATCCAGAAAAGAGCCACAGTAGGTGCTGTGCACCTTCTGCAATAATACTCTATGCCGCAGACCTTCAGATGTTCTATTTTAAAGCCTTGGAAAAATCTATTATGATTAACCATCTAGTGCAAATCCATTGGAATGAGGATGATGATGACTATTGTAAAACACATGAACATCACAACAGAAAAATGCACAGGGCCCATTTATAGAATAGAAGGTGATCAGCACCACCTAATAATATCCATCCACCAGTGCATCAACAACTCCAACTGCAAATGAAACCTCTACACCAGCAGTGGTATCCAGTACACAAACTCCTCACTTACCAACACCCAATCTAACCATGATGAACGTCATGTGTACAAAATGCTGTGACTAGGTAGTTAAGGAAGATGCCACGTTTAGCGAGCAGCAGAATTTAATCGCAGAACACCAGATTACCTGTCATCGTTAGTTTTCTTTTTAAGTGGCAATTTATTTGTTCCCCTTTTTTTTCTAATCTTCAACAGCGTTATAATAACCAAGTTCGCATTCACCAGGTGCACTGCCTTAGAACTCTTCCCAGATTCAGTGATCAAAGTCCTGTGTGGACAATGCCTCGAATGGCTAGCCAAGGGAGATGCAACAGTTAAGGAATGGGAGAGATTCCACTGCATGTGAAAAATAATGATAAATACTGCAAAGGTCACTAAGAAAGATGCCCCTACATGTCCTGCTTCCATCTGCAGCAGTAACACTATCTTTTAATAAAGGTTGACTTTTCACAGGAGTTAACTGTACAACATCTAATGCAAATCCACTGTGATGATGCATACACTACAGTTCCAAGAAAATATAAAAATAAGTACATTACAAAAACGAGCTTGCACAACACCATCAATTGAACTACCTCAAAAATACTCCAAACACCTTCAAGTACTGCATACCTCAAAATAAATTAAAAGTACAAGAACAGCAAATGAGGAAAATAATAATGAACACCATCTGATAACAATGGTCACTACAACTAACACACACAACACTACAAATAAACCTTCAAATGTGTAAATAAAGACTAACCCTTACTCTCACATCAGTCACACTCCTGCCATGTGCACAGTCAGAGTTCAGAAATCAAAAGGATAAAACTGCAGAAAATGTTGGCTTTTATACTTTCCAAAACAAACACCCAAAAAGTGGACTACATACCAATAAAACTACTAAGATGGCTGACACATTTTCAGGACAACCTATCATTAAGCCATACATAAATGCAAAAGTAACAACTGATGAAACTGACACAAACCCATTTTTACCACACCTAGCATCTTTCATAGCTGTGGCTATTTGATGCGACTACAGATCTTGGTTTGTATCCACGCTTACACGCACATTTTTCTGCAAGCCCCAAATCAAACTAAATTGGCATTCAAACCTTCAAATCAAATAAGTGAACAACTAAGTACATAGCACACACAAATAGAATTGTGTACTGTATCATCAACATGAACATTTGGTTATTGCACAGAAATGTAAATGTATAGACGTGGCTTTAAATATACCCACGGTTCCAGCCGCAAGAAATTAAATGCACAATAGTGTTGATGCGTCTATGCATGTTTTGTTTATAGACACGGCTATACAAGACCCCCCCTGATTGTTTGCTGATAACCACTGCTATTCGCAAATACTAAAAATTCTAAATTGCATTTCCACTCCACCAAATTCCTAAAACTGTCCCCACCATGCCTACCAGCACCCCCTCCACTCCTCATGGTCCTCCTCCACTCCCCTAGTCTCTTACCATCCACCAAAACACTAAATGAATATAAGATGCCATTTTCTAACTTTTGGCCAAATCAATTATTCAACTCAAATGTTATTAGCAATAGAATTCTGAGGGGTTCCTATGTATCTCCGATCACCCTACAATATATAAATATATATATATTAAACAGACACGGTAGTGGCTGTGTAGTTATGGTTAAATTGCTAATCCCATAGGAAGAACACTTTTTGGGCAGCTTATAAATTCACTCCCCCTGGACGAATCCTCATCAAACTTTGCAAAAACAGTATATGGCACACTGATGGATTTTCACCAAATTTGCAGCAGGAGCAGCCGCTTGGTCCCAAAAGCGTGCTTTTGTAAATTTTGGTGAGGTTTGGTCAAGGGGGGGGCAAAGTTATAGGGGGGTCCCAAAATGTCTTTTTTTTCCATAGACATAATGGGAAAAAACTTTGCTCACTCCTACAGCCCAAACTGCTTGATGGATTTTCACAAAATGTGTGGCAGGGGCAGCGGCTTCATCCCAAAAGCGTGCTTTTGTTAATTTGGTGTAAATCTGTCTTGTAGTTTTTTGTCAAATGAAAAAAAGGTAAGTCAAAAAAATGTGTGATATCTATGTCTGCTCTGCGGACTCACTTCCTTGTTCGGTCTGCAGACTGGCCTCTAATTGGCTGTGCTGTCCGTGGACTGGCCTCTGATTGGTCGAAAAATGTGTGGACCATGCATGGTCCGCGGTCATCGGGTCGCGGCCGCTGATTGGCTGGTGGGAAAATGCAAAATGCATCGGTTTTCCTGAAATGACAGCCACCTTGGGTTCGCAGACTTTCTGGGGGTCCGCGGACAGAGCAGTGAATTATTTTATTTTAAAAAAAGCAGCATTTCACTTGTCAAACTCAACAAATAATCTCTGGGGAGGTGGGGGGATGAGGATGGGATGGGATATGGCCATAAGAAGCCAAAATACAGGTTGTTTCACTCCCTGAAAGTCTGTGAACACTCCATATGTCCTGGGACAGTTCTGTGGTGTTCACAGACATGTCAGATGCCCTAGGACATCTGTACCTATTTCTGCATTACAGGGTTTGGCGAAAAACAGTTTTTGGATGGCTTATAACTTTTGCGCCACTCAGTGAAACTGCATGTAATGTTGCAATTTTATTCTAGGACTAATCCTGAATGGTTTTGCAAAGTTTTGTGGGATTCTGCCAAGAGGGGGCAAAATTAGAAGGGGGTCCCAAAATATTGTAAAGGCATATACATGTGGTGTCATTTGATGACTCTGCACAACATTTGGCAAAACGATTTTGGATCTAGATATAAATGGTTTTCTAATGTTTGGTGGGATTTTCTCAAGAGGGGGCGAAATTAGAGGGGGGTCTCAACATTTTTAGATGGTTTATAACTTTGTTGGTATTTGACGAATGTGGACAAAAGTGTGGAGAAAGATTATAGACCCAACCTTCAATGTTTGTGTAAAGACTGATTGGTTTTTGTGGGGGCTAAGTTATATGACTATTGTATGTACATATATTTTCACACTTTAAAAAAAAAATAAAACATGGGTGGGTTTCGAGCAAACTTGTGAGGAGCATTGGCAAGGACATTAAAGCATATTTTTGCAAATGTGCCTGTGTTTTATATTTTTACAAGCGTAATAATGTAGGTACAAGAAATAGTCATATACCTTTGGTGACTGAGGTATAGCCTGTGGCCGTGGGCAGTTACCAGATTGTCTGGGTCATGGCATAAGGTCATGTTGCGGACAATCTGGCTACTGCCAATGACCACAAGGGATGAAAAAATGGTGTTAAAGTGGCTATGTCTACCTGGGACCGGCTATGTGGTAAAGTTATTCGAAGGTAGGATAGGTTTGAAAGGGAAAAAAAGTGCTTGTGGTAATATGTTCATAGGGTTTTGCAGGCTGCCATTTCAAGGGAAGAGGGGCTGTGTACAGAGCTGTGCCTTCTCTTTCTATGTTGGCTGTCTTGGAAAAGGATTTTCCTTCCTACAGCATGATGACGCAGGTGTCCCGCTATAGGAAGAAAAATCTATGTTTTAGCACCCTGGGTTCCCGCTTTGGGAACCAGGGGTGCTAATGGCCTTTATCCCCCATTTCAGGGGCTGCAATGGACAGTAATGGTCTGTAGCCCTCTTTATTTATTTATTTATTTACAACGTACCAATGCCTGCAGACATTAGGCTATGTGCTTACAGTATTTGTTAAAGAAGATGAGGTGGAGGAAGACAACTTACTACTTGCTGAGAAAAGAACAACCTTTCTGAGAGCATTGCGGTCATTGGATTTGGTGTGGCGGCACATGGAGGTGGTCCCATAGGAGTACTGTCCAGGTAGTCTGCGACTGGGTACAAAATTGCACTCAGTGCATTTCACTTTGGTAGCTTTAGCCTTTGGTACACTCCCACCAGTAGCAAAGAACTGGCACACCCATGATTCGATCTTGATGCTAGAAGTAGGCACTTCCTCTACCTCATCTTCTTTGTCCTCTTCATTGTCTTTTTTTGTTGTGAAGGTCCTCCAGCTGGTGGTGGTGGTGGTTCTTGGGGAGGAGGGATGGCAACAATTGATGCCATTTTTAAGATAACTAGCAGTTTTGATAAAATTCTTCCAAGTATTTACTGTGTACTAGATTGGCAATGGATAATGAGTATGAAAAGGTGTAGGAGGTGTGCAAGAGAAATTTTGAAGTAGAAAGTTCCTAGATCAGTAGAAAATGCATTTCCGAACTGACTGCGAAGGACGGATCTTATTGTGAAGTGTGGACGGGTTCTTGGACACGCCATCATGCCGCGCGCTAGCGTATGACCATGTGACACTGTCCGGAAGGTCCGCAATGAAGTTAGATGTTCGTAGACATCTACAGATGCAAAACTAGTTGAAATAGTTGCAGAAAGTATATAGAAGTGTTAAAAATGATTCTAGATGGTGGGAAATGGCAGAGTTTTAAGGTGACACTTTGTAAATTGGACACAAATATTGTTATATTTGGTAAGCATGATATTAGTAAGTTGTAGGAAAATAGCATGCACTTGTAAAAACCTATGAAATTCACTGAAAAAACTTTGTTAAAGGGACCTTATGGTTACGTTGCACTAATAAAAACCTATGAAATTCCGTAAAAAAATGTTGTTAAAATGATGTTATAGTTACAAGTAAATTCTAAAAACACCTGAAATTCGCCAGTTATGGTAAGCTAAGCAACCATAACTCGCGCCACCACTGTGCACTGCTAAGACTAACACAGGACATCAAAGATGACATCACAAATATCACTTAACCATAACGTCCCTTTAACAAAGTTTTTTCAGTGAATTTCAAAGGTTTTTATTAGTCCAATTTAACCATAACGTCCCTTTAACAACGTTTTTTCAGTGAATTACAAAGCCACGGTAGTGGGTGTGTAGTTATGGTTAAGTTGCTAATCCCATAGGAAGAGCACTTTTGGGCGGCTTATAACTTCGCTCCCCCTGGATGAATCCTCACAAAACTTTGCACAAAAGGTATATGGCCCACTCTCACTGATTTTCACCAAATCTTTAGCAAGAGCAGTGGCTTGGTCCCAAAAGCGTGCTTTTGTAAATTTGGTGAAAATCCGTCCAGTAGTTTTTTTTTAAAACGACTAAAAGGTAGGTCACAAAAAATGAGTGATATCCATGTCCGCTCGCCGGACACACTTCCCTGTTCGCTCCGTGGACAGGACACTGATTGGCTAATTGGCTTGAGTCATGTCTGCAGAAATGCAACGTGTCCGCTGATTGGCTGGGATGAAGCGCGAGGTGCGTCGGATTGTTTCGGTGCGCCCGCCATCTTGGATCCGCGGACATCCGCCGATGACCGCGGACAGCGCAGTGAGAAATGGGGGAGAAATATAAGTTTGGCAGTATGTTGGTGTGTAAGAGTGCTTGGGGAGGATGGAGGAGTAAGAGATGGGTCAAATGCTGTGTTCGTTTAGGTGGCAGGCACCCCTGATGTGTTTGTCATGTCGCGGTCACCGCGGCTCTCCGCAAACATAAAGAATGCATTGCAGTGGCCCATATAGCACAGTTAAATTGTTTGAATCTATGGGTGTGTTATGCTGCGGTGGTTGTGGCCAGGGTCTAGAGTCGTGGGTGCATGGCTGATGACCGTAGGCCGTAAGCCATGCATCCAAGACTCTAGGTCCTGGCCACAACCACTACAGCATATCACACCCATAGATCACACATATAGAATCGAATATCTATCAAATATGTGCAAATCTACAGTTTGTGTACTGTTTGATTTGTATAGTTTGTATGTGCTGTTTTGGCTATGTCATGTCATTAAGATTGTAGAGTTTGGTAAGAAGCACTGCAGTATAACATACCCATGGAAGCAAACATTTTGTATTGTGGTGTATGGTTAGATGTTTGCTTCAATGGTTGCGTTATGGAGCAGTATTTATGAGTTGTATTTATTATAATATACTTACTGTTTGATTTTTTGTGAAAGGATATATTTCTTTCCTGACATGGGTAACTGGAGTAGATATATTCTTTGTCAATTTCTGTGGTAAAAGAAAAGATCATGTTGGTGTAGGTAGTTGATAAAGAATTATTACATTGTATAATAGACATTTTTGCTTCATTTCGACCCTCATATTTAGTAGTTTACAAACCAGTGTACTGTGCTATTTGCTCAGTTTCCGTGTTTGTTGATTAAATCATTGGGTCTGTGGGAAAAAAAATCCATGTTGGATTAAAAAAAAACTTTTTTTGTTATGGTACAGTACATTTGTCTGTTTGTTTTCAGTGTTTAGTTGTTGTTTCTGGCTAATGTTCTATCTGTTGGTTTGTTGAGATTGTTAGATGCCTGTTGTCGAATTGTAACTGGATATACTTTTTTATTGATATTCTCAAATTGCTAATTTATCTGTTGGGTAGTTGCAGATTCATGGGGCAGTTAGATACATGCTGGCATAGTGTAGCTATTTATAGTTTTCTTATTGAAGTTTTATTAATGTTTATGCACAGATTAGTTGTTGGCGCTATTGATTTATTTGTTTGGTTGTTGCAAAATCTTGGGGCAGTTAGATACCTGTTGGTGTATTCTAACTGTTTATTTCTTGTTATATTTTAGTGGTAATGATTTATCTGTTTGGTTGTTGAAAAATCTTGGGGCAGTTCGATACCTGTTGGCATATTCTAACTGTTTATTTCTTGTTATATTTTAGTGGTATTGATTTATATGTTTGGTTGTTGCAAAATCTTGGGGCAGTTAGATACCTGTTGGCATATTCTAACTGTTTATAGTTTTCTAGTTGAAGTTGTATTAATGTTTATGCACAGATTAGATATACGTTTTGGTTTTAAGAATATTAAATGAGTGTGTATAAGATTTGCTGGTAATCTTTGCTTTAGAGTAATGGTACTACCATTACATTCGAACCATCCAAAACTCTTTTTTTATATATGCAGTGTAGTGACCTGCATTGGTTGTGGCTCCTGCATGGTAGATTATACCTATTGTTGTGACGGTTTTCTTAACAAGTGATACTTGACCATGTGTGAATCCAGTCAGCTAGCAGTTGTTTTTTGGTACCATCTGCATTGTAACGTAAAAGCATTAGTATTATTATGTATTTACTATGTGTTTGTATTTGTAAGGTGGAGCGATTATCTGAATTGCAGGTAGTACATAATCTTAAATGTTTGCATTTTGTACATGTTGCTGAAATGGAACGGATTCACAGTTAGGTATGGATACATACACAAAACGTTCATTAGGGATTTCTTCCTGTGCCATATTGTTGCAGAGAGTGCATGTATGTTTCCACATGTATGAAATCTGGAAGATTTCATTTATAGGTATGTTTTTGTTTTCCAGTACTTGTAGTAAGTACATTAGAAATTCTTGTGGATCCTCTTGTGAGTTTATAGTGAATTTCACCATTGCAGCACAGAGTCCAATTCCTGTCTTATTCTATGAACACTGTATGTGTTGTCAGTATTGTTGCTTGCATTTCTGTGAAGGACTAACATTTGCAAACACAATCGGTCTGTAATGTGTAGGTAAATGTCAACAATTGGTGGCAATTGGAATAGAATATTTATTGCTACTTTTACACCAGTTATATTTGAAAATGTGAATGGACCAGATAGTTCTGTGCCCAAGTCATTTCTTCAGAGTGTGTGCTGCTTCTTTGAAGACGTACCTGCGTTACTTTGAGTAGTAGATTCTTCTTTGGTTGTATTAATTGATGAAGTATTAACTTCTTTTACTCTCTTTGGAGGATTTGCAGTGAGATCCTGTTGCATTTCTGTTTGAAGTAGTTTTCTTTTACGTTTTACTTTCTGTGGAACGGGATATGTTTTTAGATGGGGTGTAAAGTAAATGTAGTCTATTGTATTTTAAAATGCAAGTAGTATCAGCGTTTATTTTACTTGCATCAAAGTTGATTAGAAATAGATCGTCAAGTGTACGTAAGCATGATAGTGCTAAGTATCTCATGCCTTCTTTAAAGACTGTGTTCCCATTATCTATCAATGCTTTATCTAGGGTAAGACCTTGTAATATGTGAATGGTGACTGCGTATGCTTAAGTCAGAGTAAATTGTTCTCTGCGTACATACATGTCTTTGAAAAGAAGGAATCGAGCTGTTGAGCGTCATATTCTTTTTACTTCTGATAGTTTGTCAAAGAGAATATTGACACACTGAATGTTGTTTTCACGTGGGTATGTTTGAAAGCTAACAACTGTACAAAGTGCTCCATTAACTAGTCCTTGCTCCACGTCAAGGTTACGTTTAAGCATTACTCTACAGTTTAAAGATAATGTTAATATTTTCTCCAAACCAGCTGCATTGGAGACAGAGTTTTCTAAGGTATTTAGTCTTGTTGTGGCTTGTTGACACATGGGTAGTGTCATACCATGTGCGTCCAGTTTGTCTGAGGAGCAAATTTCAATTATTGGTTGCATTTCTTTTTTCAACATTGTTTCATTGAATTTTGAACAGCTTGCAGAAGTAGACATCAAGGACATACAAGTGCCATTTTTGTGTGCACATTTTTCCATGACATCAGTACCACATGCATTATGGCCATACAGTGCATGGATATGCCAGGTTTTTAATATTAATTGTGCTTCTTGAGGTAGTACACCAACTCTAATACTTTTTAAAATGTTGGCGTATGTGAGGTCTGCAGACTGACGCACATTTTCAGTTAATTCTCTGTATTGGAAATGTTGCCAAAGGTTGACATTTCCTATGCTGCCAACAGCTTTACGACAGAGTTTGTGTCCTAAGGTTTTAAAAATAGGTTCACCTTTCACTGGTGTCAATTGAAGATCTCCGAAAAACAATAATGTGTTTTCCTCCAAAGAGCTCTTTGTAGTTTGTTTTCAGTACTTCTTGTAATCTGAAGTGAATCAAAGCCAACATTAGGTTGGAGACCATGCTCACTTCATCTATTAGTAGCATTTTCATTTGTTTTAACACTCTGTGTAGTTCCATTGCAGCTTCTGTAGAAAGTTTGTAATAGTCTAATTTGTTTTGGTGTTCTACTGGAAGGACTAGCAATCGGTGTAAAGTGACACCACCTACGTTTTAGGCAGCTAAACCTGTTGGGGCAGTTACAACAGCTGACAGTTGTTGTTTGTCAATTGTTGAAGGAACTTGCTGATGATTTTGATTAAGAATGTTTTGCCTGAACCAGCTTGACCACTGACGTATAGTAGTATAGGTTTTCAATTTCAGTAGGTACAATCTTTATTTTCATGTTGTACACCATGTACAATATCTTTTGTTACTTCTTGAAAAATGCTACGCTGCTCATTGTTTAGTTTTGATTGCAGTACAGTTAAGTCTTCTGTATATTCTTCATAGTGAGACATGGTGTTTTCTACTTCTGTCATAGCTAATTCTGCCTCATTTGGTATTAGTGGCTGTCCCAGTGGTTCTTGGCTTCCTGTTACAGAAGGTTGACTACTGTCAGGAGTGTCCTTATCTAGTTTGGCCTGGATTTCTTCCTCGTGTTGCTGTTCATTGTGCAACATTGTTTTGTACTCTGTAAAGTTTACATCGGTTATAGTGCTTTCATTTGCTTTGAAAGCGTCTTGATAGGAGTCATAGATATCTAGTAACTCTTCTTCTTTTCTCCATGGTTTAAAAAGTTGCAGCAGGGACATGTAATATAGTTCTTTATGTTGAGGAGTTCTTAATGACAATTTGATATGATTAATTAAGTTTCGTTTGGTAAGTTTCACTAAGCTGCCTTCACAATTTGTCACTCTGTATCTACCTTTTTTTCTTCTGGTTTTATATTATTTTTGTATGTGAAGTTTTGGGCTATGTGGTATAGACACATGGTTTCCAAAGTGGTACTCCTGTTTGGGTAGTATGTGTATAGTAAATTGTTTTTCAAAATGTCTTGGTTGTTGGGATCATTTTTGTCTATTCTTTCTATGTCATCGTATGATTTGAGAACTATTTTTCTAGATTTAGCAGGACCAAGACTTAGCCATACTATATTTTCAGATTTTCCAAACACAGCAGGTCCGGTTAAACGATCTGAAGCTTCATAGCAGCCACATTCTCTACGAAAGAGCATTTGTATGCCTAAACTGTATAATTTCTGAGACAGTGTTTTGTCCGATGATAGGTCATTCCAGAGGTCTTGAAGCTCTGTTTTTTCTGCTTTGCTTAAGTAGGCTGTAACATATCATGCAACTGCAGTGGAATTGTCTGCAATGTATTGCACATCTATGTTTGCATTCCATAAGAGGGCAATGATTGCTTTGTAATCATTGATATATTTTGCTTCTTCTGTTCTTTTTATGTAGTATGTATTCTTAGGTGATTTACCTTTAACACTATGGGCCTCATTACGACCCTGGCGGTACGGAGTGAACGGCGCCGTAAAAGGTGCCGGCGCCGTTCACTCCGTATCGCCGCATTACGAGTTCCCCTCGCGGGTCACGGTAAGCACGCATGGGAAAATCAGGAATGCTTACCGGGTCCCGCGAGGGGAAGAGGGAGCAAACAACGGGTCATCTCCTAATGGCCCGTTGTTTGCTCCCTCTCCCATTCCCATTTCAGCCCCCATATGGGGAATGACCGTGTCCGTGTCCTTGGAGGTAGGAATTACTGGGCCTTCCGAACTCGGAATGGCCAGGTAAGTCCTCATTCCGAGGACCCGGACCCCGACGTGATTTCGGCGGCAGCCATGCCGACACTAGTGGCATGGTTACCACCGAACTCGTAATGAGGACCTATGTCTAACTGAAGACATGAAGTTGTTCACTTCACCTGTTTCTGTAACTGGTCTAATGAAACCAAAGCTGCATTTGGTGTAGTATTTAACTTTGTTTTTGTATTTGCAACGGCAATAGTTCCCACATTTGTGTCTTTGAAATTATACAATTTGTGCATGAAGATCACTATTTGTTGCTTCCGATGGACTTTCACAAGTGACATATTTTTCGATGAACTGCAAAACAGTGGCATCAATGTCTTGACCAAATTTAGGAGCATCTTTAATCCATAAAAGCATGTGGATATGTGGTGCTCCTCTGGGTTGGTAGTGCACTTCTCCAAGGGGAGGAACAGTTGTATTACAAATAAAGTGTAGCATAGCAATGAAGCGATGATGCAAATATCATGAAATATTAGCAGGATCTAGAGAGCAAAGTTCTCCAGGTGTAAGTATCTATGTTTGTTTTGTTTTTGTTTTATATGCGTAGGAAATCATGTAAATCTTCCCATGCATATTCTGCACAACTTAATGTAACAAACCAAATGGGTGGGCCAAGGTTTCTTATCATACAACGTACATCTCTGTGACGTCGGAACCAGTACTCTTTAGTACCAGGCATGTTTGCTAACATATTTGTAATGCTTGATTGTAAAACCTCATCTTTTCTTGCACTTTTTGTAGTAATTGCTTAGTTGAAATATTTTGAAAGTGAGTTCCTGATTTCAATGTGTGTGCAACTCCATAACATAGAGTTGCTAGTTCACTTTCAAAGAGTAGGTGGAATATGTATTCCACATTTTGTCTAAATCTGGGATCTTCAGAATACATTCGTAACGAACGGTATTCTGATGCTGTTTTCTAAATGGGTATATCATCGTATTTTCCTCCTTTCCCAGTAGGAAAGAGTAGAGGAAAAGCACGTGCTTGTATACTTTTTTGTATACTTTTTTCCCATATGCTGATTGGTGATCCTTTGGTTTGTCGCATTTGGTATGTTTCTAGTGCATCATCTATGGTGTCATTAGAGTGTAATGGATGAATTGTATAATGGTCTAAAATATTGGATACTATAGCAGGATCTAGAGCTTCAAATTGACCAGTTTCTGGTGACTCTTGAATTATTTCAGTGGTTTCCCTCAGGTATTCTTCAATATTCCTTTCTTTGTAGTATGCATTATTGTCTTTTAGATATTGCAAGGCTTGTCTAACTTTGTGTACACCATTTACTAAGACAATTAAAGATTGCTCTTTTGGACGTTGCACTCCCAGAGTGTGCACATTTTCTTTTAGATCCAATGGTAAATAAACTACTTTGCCACTAATGCCTTTCACTAATTCAGAGGGAGGTAATTTTGCTGCTTTTGTTTGAAGGCGTATTATTGCTTGAAATGGGTGCACTGTTTGAATGATGATGCTCTCATATAAATTGAGTTGTTGCAGCTGTTTTGTGATAGCACGTGAAGGAGTTTGGTTGTTGTCATGTTTTGTAGTGCATTAACTGCAAAGTATTAAGGGGTCAGGTATTTCATATTTCTTTTCTGCTATAAGGTAGAGAGCTAATTCAAACCATTTGGAATCTTCATTGTCTTCTATTTTGTATGTTATGTGCATAGTTTTTGTGTTACTTTTATAAAAAAAGTTCTGCGGCAACAAACAAACACATGGTTTGGTACTTCAGTGGATTTACTTTTAAATTTTAGAATTTCTTTTTTGTATTTGTGTAGTAGAAGGTTGTCATCTGTACAATTGTTGCTAGTCTGTTGTAAAGCTACTGCATTTTGTAAGTGGCTTTCACTTCCAAAATATTTTCTCTGGATATGCTCTATTATTTCTAGTAAGTTTTGTCTGTACCATGTAGAAGATTGTTATTTAAAATGGCTAGTGCTAAAGCAGGACTTTCATCATAGTACAATTTATAGACTAGATTTCTTATAGTTGAATGATGTGTTGATATCATTTTGATATGATGGAAGGTGCTTTTGCAAATAGGTCCTGAAATGCAGGCCAATGAATGTCCTTGTAGTCCTGTGTATTTTCGCACAGGACAGGTATCCATATTCTGTAGCAGTTTTATTTTGATTTTATCTTTGCCTTTCACATACTGATTGAGGAACTGGTGTAAAGATTTGAAAGATTTTTTGGCAATGTTTGACATTGACTTGCATGGCCATTTGTATACTGGACGTTCAGGTTCAGTTGAATGGAGAGGTGATACTGAGTTTTCTGGGGATATTTTTAAGCAGTATTTCTTGTTCCATTATGGTATTATTAAGTTTTTCATACCCTTGTCCACTGCTATGTATGTCAATTGTGTTTGCTTTCTTTTGTTTGTAAACTTCTTCATTGAAATATGGTTCTGTACTCGTGGTATGACTCCATTCACCTCCACAGATATTTAAGAAGTTGTTTTTGTTTACATTCTGTTTATTGAGAAGTCTTTTTTGTAATTTAGAAGTTAGTTGTGTTAGTGGTTTCATTCTGTTTAACACTAAAATAAATAACTTCCTTTTGAGAAGGATTGCACTGTCTATCAAAGATTCTAAGATGAATTTTATACAGTAGATTTGAAGGGTTGTGCATGATTTGTCTCCTGTTTTTATAAGATTCTGAAGGACTCTGTGGCGGAACATTTTTGCTAAAATACTTTTTTTTGATATGGTTACTTGCTAGTATATCAACAGTTTTAGCAGTAGTGGTAGCTGAATTCTTGTTAATCATTTTCTGTTTCATTTTACATTGTTATAGAGGAGGCAACGTTTCTGTACTGGAGGCTTGTTTTGCTTCGCTTAATGACTGCATTAGCTGTTTTGTTTGAACTTTTTGTACAAATTCTGCTAGAGATGGATGCTTATTTTGGACACTTCTATTTTCAGTTGCTCTACTTCTGCGTTGCTTTCTACAGACTTGCTTTTTGGTATGCATTCTTTGGGGTCTGTTGAAAAAAAAAGAAGGTATGGGTTGGGCTGTTCTGCAATATATGTGTGCATGAGTGTCTGAGTATGATGGTAAGGTGAGATTATGCATTGGGCAGTTACAACTAGTTGGGAAGGCTATTCTTCTATTTGTGTGTTACTATACTGGGGTTCAGATGACAGTAGAAAGTAAGCTAGTGGTGATGGGAAGCACTGATACTAAATCTAATGGTATAGAATTAAAACAGTTCTTTGTTCTGTAATACTAACATTCTAGGGGCTTAGATATGTCATTTGTGCGCCGAAAAAGGGAGACTTGTGCGCCATTCTGCCTGCTAATCCCTATTTAACAAATGGGGATTTGTGGGCAGAATGGTGTACAAATCTGCATTTTACGGTGCACAAATTCCATGAATCAACCCCACAGTGTGTTTGAGTAACAGTAAGAATATTATGGTAGTATTGCACTTACTCTTTTTGTGTGGAATGAGCAGGTTTCTTCTGAGTTGCTGTTTGTACTTCAGATGCTGCTGCTTTTCAGGAGAGTGGTCTTCACTGCAATTGTAAAAGAAAGAAGTTAGTAATGTTGTGTGTTTTTGGCACTGATGTTAATTTAGACGTTGATTTTTATGTTTTTGTAGTAGTTTCCTTTGACTATCTGCAGCTTTTATATTTTACTTACAATATGTTAGTTCAAAATGCTTTGCAAATGTGTATAATACTAAGGGTATGATGGTTTTTTAAGGGTGTGTTATTAAATGTTAGGAGAAAGAAGAAATAATGATATACTTATTTTGCAATTTTTATAAGGTAAATGGCAGATACTGTATAGAGAGCATGCCATGTATGCATTTGTGAAGGTGTGGGTAATAAATCAGAAGGATGTCATTTACAGGCAGTGGTGTTATTGCAGCTGTGAAATTTTCAATGATAGTGTCTATCTGTGTGAGTGTATAAAGATGCATGATCTTATCCTGGCTGTGTGTAATTTCTAATACATTACTAAGGCCCTCATTACGACACTGGCGCTAAACCATGGTGCTATTAGCACGATGGTTGGTGCCGGTATCGTAACGAGTCCGCCAATGTTCAATGGGAAATTACCACCTCATTCCAGGGATGGCAGGGCACAAATTCCCCATTGAACATTGGCCCTTCCACATTCCCATTTTTGCCCCATAGGGATCAATGGGACTGGGGAAGGCACTAAGTACGGTACCGCAAATTGCCGTACCGTACTTAGCACCAAGGTCCCTTTGCGGGTCCCTACTTTAACGGCTGGTCTGGACCAGCCATTCAATCGGGTCCCGCAAAGGGACCTCGTAGTAAGGCGCAAAGTGTTTAACGGCGCTGCAGCCTTTTACGGCACCGTTAAACACTTAGCGGCAGGGTCCTAATGAGGACCAAAGTGTTTATCTACAATTATACTGTTATTTCTCCCATCTTCTAATATTATCATTTTTTTAGATAACTGTGTGTATAAAAGCAAATGTAGATAGCAGACATGTTTGGAAGTGATCATTGATTATAACAGATGGGAATAATGACAGTAAGTTTGTTTTCTAGGTTATACAGATTAAGTGTCAGTTACTCTGTTTATATTCATTCATAAGAGTTGTACTGTGCAGAAAATATGCATGCTGGAGAAAGTCATGGTGTTGGTGCTTTGAGAAATGTTTGTGCATGGTTTACAGCAGTATGCTCATTGCAGGCATGTATGAAACAATTGTGATGTTAAAGTAGCAGAGGTGGAGTGGCGCACTGTGCCTGATTGCAATGTACAGGGAATTGTACAGGTTTGTGAAGATATCGGCAGGATGAACAGTCCCCATGTGGTAGTTTTGCACTATGGTACTTTCGATTTGGGCTATGTCAGTGCCCCTACTTTGTTGGCAGATTTGGAACACTTGGTTCAAGCAGTAATGAACATCCTTCCAAATACCAAAGTAATTTTTTTCTGGATTAGTACCTAAGGCAATATGGGACAATAGTTCTGTTTTTTGTCCTCAGCAAAACATTGCTAGGTGTGCAATCAACTGAGGCATGTGTGCTTTCAGGCTTAAAGCTGGTATATTCTTCTGTAATAATGAGAATATTGATTCCAGTAATGCTGTTTATTTTAAAGAAGATGGCATCTCTTTATCTTTTACGGGAAATGTCATGCTGTTTTGGAATGTAAGGGTTGCTTTGGAGAAGGTTATGTGAAGATTTTAGGAGTATAGTAAGAAAAAAAAGAAAAACAATACAAAATAACAGGTGTCTGTCAAGCATCTGCAAAAAAAAAAGAAACTGCTCTTTTCAGAGCCAACCTCAAAGGGGAAATGGGGCACACTATTTAAATTTCCATTCCCCACTCTCAGATTTTCGATATGTCTGCAGACATGGCGGTAGTCCGCGGGCAGCGCGTATTACATACAGGGATTTTGGGATGGAGAGGCATGCAAATGAGAATGAGAAGAGCAAGGGATTGGTCAGTAAAGTTTACTGGGTCTGTTGTGTAAGGAGAGAGTTTGTCAGAAAGTCTTTTTCCATATAGAAAAACAGATAGCTATGGCTGTGTGTTTCAGAACACAGATTATCTGGATTTTGGGAGACTCATGGATACATTGGTTGGTGGTGCATGCAGAACGCTGTTGAGTAGCTGCAGAGCTTGGATTCCCTCATGTGGAAGTGCACTGGCATGGAGTGCGTGGAATGAAGTGGCTGGACTTGGTACCTTTCTCTGCTACTTTAGAGACAGAGCATCATCCAGACATAATTATAATTCATTGTGGAAGGAACAGTTTAGGACATGTGTCTGGAATTTCATTGCAATTTGCAATTAAAGAAGGACTTGGGAAGGTCATGGACATGTTTCCAAATTCCCAAGTAATTTTTTCTCGTATTGCACAAAGACAAATGTGGCTGCGTTCGTCTTCTTTTGGTCCACAAATGGAGAAAGCGAGGTGCAATGTCAATAAGACTGTTTGTGCCTTCCTAAGAGATGTTGGCATGTCCTCTTTGCACTTAACATACATTTTTTTTTTTAACAGACCATACAAACATTGAAAATAATACACCAAAAGAGACATTAGAAAATACTCTGCAACGCATGGAACAACAAATGGACATGCTTATGGAAATTGCTAATCTTTTGAAACATTTTGTGGAGGACCACATAAAAGAAAAAATTAAATATAATTGTCCCACATGCACCTGTTCCCCCTCTCCATTTCCCAATGAACTATCCCCAAACCCTCAACACCAAGAAAAATGTTTTGATGAGACTTCCATCCCTTCATCCCCTCCCATCCATCCTCTCCAAACCTTTAATTCCCCTCTATTTGTATCAGTTTCTGCTTCCCTATTTCTTTTATAAATTGTGTATCTGTATATAATAAAAAAATCTTATGTATCTTTTAATTAAATCTTTTGTGTCTTATTTTTTTTAAAAGCAGTTAAGGTGTCCACGGACAGCGCGCCTGTCCGGAATGTCCGTAATTAGCAAAATGGGGATGTCTAAAGTACACTATACCTACGTGTACCATTCGCAAGCAAGATGGACCTGTTCTTAGAACACACTCGGTGTCCGGGATGTCTGTAAATGAACAAAATGGAGGTGTCCTAAGGACACTATACCTGTCCGTACACTTTGCAACCAAGATGGAACTGTTCTTAGAACACACCCGGTGTCCAGGATGTCCGTAAATTAACAAAATGGGGGTGTCCTAAGGACACTATACCTGTCCGTACCCTTCGCAACCAAGATGGAAATGTTCTTAGCACACACCCGGTGTCCGGGATGTCCGTAAATTAACAAAATGGGGGTGTCCTAAAGACACTATACCTGTCTGTTCAGTCTGCAGAACATCTACGCACATGCGCACCACTCCCGTAAGTCCTGCGAACATCACGCCGCTCTCTAACTGTCCCTCTCACTTGTGTCGCACTTTTAATTTGTTTGAGGACCCGAACACTGTCCGTAGAACTCCTGCGCGCATGCACACGACCGTTCCCGTCCATTTGGTGTCCTGCGGACACCCGTTCCATTTGCGGACGTGTTCCTGATGTCATCATGTGACTGCACCCACGCTGAGCGTGTGTCCTAATTTGCGGACACTGTCCGGTAACACAACATTTTAAAATCACTTTTTCAGACAATCCAAATTATTTTACTGTAAAAATTCACCATTGCACATGTCTCAGACAATGACCCTGCCTTTCACATACTTTTGGGAACTTTTTGAACCTTTTTGGGGTGTTCGTTCTGTCCGCGAAGCGCACCCCTCCACTGCTATAAAAGGCCACACCCCAGAGCTGATCTTCATTGTACTTCTGGATATTGCAGATTGACTTTTGCTGCCTTTGCTGCTCTTGTTGAGATTGTCTCATCAACCCTGATGGCATCCATGGCTGCTGTTGCTACATCTGCCTCTGCACCACACCCAAACCCTCCACCACCTCCCCAAGGGCCTGGAGAGTGGAACAGGCATGAGGATGTAGAGAACGAGGATGAAGAAGATGAAGAGAATGAGATAGGGGAACTCCCTACTACCAGCACTCACCTGGAGTCTTGGGTGTGTTGGTTGTTTACCATTCATGGTAATGTACCAAAAGCATGCGCGAACAAGGTCACCTGCAAACAGTGCAAAATGGTGCTGAGTCGTGGGAGACGTGGTTCGTATAGCTTTGGTACGACATCCATGAAGCGACACCTAACGTTGTTCCACAGTGGGGCCATTCGCAAGGTTATACCTTGTGATCAAAGTAGTAGGTTGAGTTCCTCTACCACATCCTCCGTTTCTGCTCCTCTCACCACAAGAGACACTCCTGTGGGAGAGCGGATCCCTTCAGCTGCCCCACAGGCCATTCACAATGCTGTTGACCCTTACCTTTCGAGGGTCACAACAATATTGTGTATGTACTGCGACGCAGTACTATTCAGGGGGGAGAGTCTTCAAAGTGCTTTCGAGACTACGGTCACAGACCACAAGGAGACCTGCTACCTACCTAAGTAAGGCCCACCCTACATCTTCCTCTCTCCACCTGTCCTTTCTTATCCCTTAGGTTGGTGTCCCTTCATTACCCTCCTTTCCCCTCCTCTCCTAGTGTGTCATGTGTAAAAAAAAACAAAAAATATAAAAGAACAGAAATAAAAAAAGGCTCTTTTCAGAGCCGCCTTTCACAGTTTAAAAATAGAAGTGGCAAATAAACAGTGCCGGGAGCTGTGCATTTTTTGGAAGTCTGCAGACAGTCCTAGGACATATAAAGTTTTAGGGTGCTGCCCTAGCAAAACCAATACACATTTCTCTGGGAGGAATTGGTGGCTCTGAAAAGAGCCTTTTGGTGGTGTTCTTGTGTGTTTGAAAAACTTGAAATCTTCAACATCTACTGCAAAATAGATGACTGTAATTCCTCTAAAAAAGGTTGCAATGCATTTTGTACATTTCTCAGAAAAATCTGATTGCCAGCATGAGTAAGATGGACTCCATCGCTGCGAAAAATGTATGTGCTATGAAACATAATATTTTCATTGTGAAAAGAGGACATGCCAACATCTCTTAGAAAGGCACAAACAGCCTTATTGACATTGAGCCTCGCTTTCTCCGCTTGTGGACCAAATGTAGAAGAACACAGCCACATTTGTCTTTGCACAATACGAGAAAAAATTACTTGGGAATTTGGAAACATGTCCATGACCTTCCCAATTCCTTCTTATATTGCAAATTGCAAAGAAATTCCAGACACGTCCTAAACTGTTCCCTCTGCAATTAATTATAATTATGTCTGGATGATGCTCTGTCTGCAAAGTAGCACAAAGAGGTAGCAAGTCCAGCCACTTCATTCAATGCACTCCATGCCAGTGCACTTCCACATGAGGGAATCCAAGATCTGCATCTACACCACAGCATTCTGCATGCACCTCCAAACAATGTATCCATGAGTCTCCCAAAATCCAGATAATCTATTTTCGGAAACACACAGCCATAGCTATCTGTTCTTCTCTCAGGAAAAAGACGCTCTGACAAAATCTCTCCTTAGACAATACACCCAGTAAACTTTACTGACCAATCCCTAGCTCCGCTCATTCTCATTTTCATGCCTCTCCACCCCAAAATCCCTGTATGTAATATGCGCTGGCCGCGGAATACTGCCATGTCTGCGGACATATCGAAAATCTGATCGTGGTGAATGTAAATTTAAATAATGTGCCCCATTTCCCCTTTGAGGTTGGCTCTGAAAAGAGCAGTTGTTTTTTGTTTTTGTTGCAGATGCTTGACAGACACCTGTTATTTAGTATTTCTTTTTCTTCTTACTTTACTACTACAATCTTCACATAACGTTCTACAAAGCAACTCTTACATTCCAAAACAGCATGGCATTTGCCAAAAAAGATAAGGAAATGCCATCTTCTTCAAAATAAACAGCATTACTTGAATCAATATTCTCATTATTACAGAAAAACATACCAGCTCCACACATGAAAGCACTCATGCCTCGGTTGATTGCACACCTACCAATGTTTTGCTGAGGACAAAAAACAAAACTATTGTCCCATATTGCCCTAGGTAGTAATCCAGAAAAAAATACTTTTCCATTTGGAAGGATGTTCATTATTGCTTGAACCAACTGTTCGAAATCTGCCAACAATATAGGGGTACTGACGTAGCCCAAATGGAAAGCACCATTGTGCAAAACTACCAAATAGGGACCGTTCATCCTGCCCATATCTTCACAAACTTGTACAATTCACTGTACATTGCTATCAGGCACAACGCTCCACACCACCTCCACTCCTTTACCACCGAAATTGTTTGCCACATGCCTGCATTGAGCATACTGCTGTAAAGCATGCACAAATATATCTCCAAGGACCAACCCCCTGACTTTCTCCACCTCTGCCATCTTCACTACACACAGTCTCTTTCAACACAAATCCACAACCTCAACATCTGATTGGCTGATCCCTACAGTCCCCTTTCCATGCTGGATTTGCTGGAAAACCCTGGATGTGGCATGCCCTATCCACGGACAGCCACGGCGTTGGTGAGGCGCGTAACTCTTAGTCACCCCTTCTACACTTTCCACATCACTCTCATGCCATTCCCTCATTGGATACAGCTAAGCAGTCACACAACCATCAACCAATCACATCCAAGACCTCTACATCTAACTCCATCATCAGAGTTCCACACTTCAAATGTACTGTTGATCACTCTGAGTACAAGTCTCATATCATTGGAAAGCACCTACTACACAAACTGCTCTACAAGTCTCCAAGATTTCTACTTAAAGCTGCATGCATATCCACATGCATGAATACAAACTACAGGTATGCATATTGTATTCACAGTACATGCATATATGCCAACCCTCCCGATTTAGGTGGGGGACCGATTTGATTACCAAAAATATTGCTGTTTTGTACTGCCTCCCTCGTAAAATAATTGTAATCCCAATGCATTCTAATGGGGAAATTAAGCTCTCCCAATTGCTCAGAGAGAATATCCCTCCCAGCTGCTGCAAAATGTTGGCATGTATGTACATGTACAACTCTTATGAATGTCAAATGATATGCATGCATACACTATGTTCAGATATCAAAAAACATAAAACTCAACTTCTAAATTAACATCAGTGCTATAAACACACAAAATTACTAACTTCTTTCTTTTACAATTGCAGTGAAGACAACTCTCCTGAAAATCAGCAGCATCTCAACTACAAACAACATTTCCGAAGAAACCAGCTCGTTCCACAAAAAAACAGTAAGTACAATACTACCTTAATATTCTTACTGTTCCTCAAAAACACTGTGTGATTCATTCATGTAATTTGCGCACCAAAAAAAACATAGATTTCTGAACAATTCTGCCGACAAATCCTCATTTATTAAACAGGGATTAGCAGGCAGAATGGCACACAAATCCCCATTTTTTGGAACACAAATAACAAAACAACCCCTAGAATGTTAGTATTACAAAACAAAGAACTGTTTTAATTTTATACCATTAGGTTTACTATTAATGCTTCTCCTCACCACTAGCTCACTTTCTACTCTCATCTGAACCGCAGTATAGTAACACACAAATAGAAGAATAGCCTTCCAAATTAATTGCAGCTGCCCAATGCACAATCACACACCGCCACATACATATTTCCCATCATACTCAGACACTCATGCACACAGCACCCATACATTGCAGAACGGCCCAACCCATACCTTCTTTTTTTTCAACAGACCCCAAAGAATGCCTACCAAAAAGCAAGTCCGTAGAAAGCAATACAGAAATAGAACAAATGAAAATAAAAGTGTCCAAAATAAGAATCCCTCTCTACCAGAGTGCGTACAAAAAGTTCAAACAAAACAGCTAATACAGTCATTTAGTGAAACAAAACAAGCTTCCAGTACCAAAATTTTGCCTCCTCTATCAAAATGTAAAATGAAACAGAAAATGATTAACAAGAATTCAGCTACCACTACTGCTAAAAATGCTCCTATAAATGTTGATATACTAGCAAGTAACCATACCAAAACAAGTATTTGAGCAAAAATGTTCTGCCACAGAGTCCTTCAGAATCTACTAAAAACAGGAGACAAATCATGCACAACCCCTAACACCTACCATAGAAAATTAATCTTAGAAGCTTTGATAGACAGTGCAATCCTTCTCAAAAGAAAGTTATTTATTTTAGGGTTAAACAGAATGAAAGCACTAACAAAACAAACTACTAAATTACAAAAAAAAACTTCTCAATAAACGGAATGTCAACAAAAATAACTTCTTATATATCTGTGGAGGTGAATGGAGATACACCACGAACACAGAACCATATTTTAATGAAAAAGCTTACAAACAAAAGAAAGCAAACACAATTGCCATACATAGCAGTGAACAAGGGTATGAAAAACTTAATAATACCATAATTTAACAAGAAATACTGCTTACAAAAATATCCCCAGAAAACTCAGAATTACCTCTCCATTCGAATGAACCAGAAGGTTCAGTATACAAATGGCCATGCACGTCAATGTGAAACATTGCCAAAAAATCTTTCAAATCTTTACGCCAGTTCCTCAATCAGTATGTGAAAGGTAAAGACAAAATCAAAATGAAACTGCTGCAAAATATGGATACCTGTCCAGCGCGCAAATACACAGGACTACAAGGACATTCATTACCCTGCATTTCAGGACCTATTTGCAAAAGCACCTTCCATCATATCAAAATGATATCAACACATCATTCAACTATAAGAAATCTAGTCTATAAACTGTACTATGCTAAATGTCCTGCTTTTGCACTAGCCAATTTAAATATCAATCTTCTACATGGTACTGCAAAAACCTACACGAAGAAATCGACCATATCCAGAAAATATCCAGAAAAGTGAAAGCCACTTACAAAATGCAATAGCTTTACAACAGACTAGCAACAATTGTACAGATGGCTACCTTCTACTACACACAAACTCCTTCATGTGCTATCACAAATAACTTGGAATTATTCCCACTACCAAAACCCCTGCAACAACCCAATTTATATGAGAGCACCATAATTCAAACAGTGCACCCATCTCAAGCAATAATATGCCTTCAACCGAAAACAGCAAAATTACCTCCCTCTGAATTGGTGGAAGGCATTTGTGGCAAAGTAGTTTATTTACAATTAGATCTGAAATAAACTGTGCACACTCTGGGAGTGCCACGTCAAATAGAGCAATGTTTAATTGTCTTAGTAAATGGTGTGCCTACAAAAGACACAAAAGAAATTGGCAACAACTTTAAGACAATAATGAATACTACAAAGAAATAAATATTGAAGATAATTTAAGGGAAACAACTGAAATAATTCAAGAGTCACCAGAAACTGGTCAATTTGAACTTCTAGATCCGGCTACAGTATCCAATATTTTAGACCATTATACAATTCATCCATTACACTCTAATGACAGCATAGATGATGCACTAGAAACATTCCAAATTCGACAAACCAAAGGATCACCAATCAGCATATGGGAAAAAAGTTCTTTCCTACGTTCCTACTGGCAAAGGAGGAAGGTACGATGATAGACCCACTCAGATAACAGCATTAGAATACCGCTCGTTACAAATGTATTCTGAAGATCCCAGATTTAGACAAAATGTGGAATACATATTCCACCTACTCTTTGAAAGTGCACTAGCAACTCTATGTTACGGAATTGCACACACATTGAAATCAGGAACCCACTTTCAAAATATGTCAGCTATTCAATTAATACAAAAAGTGCAAGAAAAAGATGAGGTTTTACAATCAAGCATTACACATCTGTTAGCAAACATGTGTGGTATGAAAGAGTACTGGTTCTGACGTTACGGAGATGTACGTTGTATGATAAGAAACCTTGGCCCACCCACTTTGTTTGTTACATTAAGTTGTGCAGAATATGCATGGGAAGATTTACATGATTTCCTGTGCATATCAAACAAAAACAAAACAAACATAGATATACTAACACCTGGAAAACTTTGCTCTCTAGATCATGTTAATGTTTTAAGATATTTCAATCATTGTTTCATTGCTATGCTACACTTTATTTTAAATAAAACTGTTCCTCCCCTCGGAGAAGTGCAACACTTCTTTTGGAGAAAAGAATACCAAGCTAGAGGAGCACCACATATCCACATGCTTTTATGTATTAAAGATGCTCCTAAATTTGGTCAAGACAGTGATGCCACTGTTTTACAGTTTATTGAAAAATATTTCACTTGTGAAATTCCATCGAAAGCAACAAATAGTGATCTTCATGCACAAATTGTACAAATGTGGAAAATATTGTCCTCGCAAATACAAAAACAAATGGAAATACTACACCAAATGCCGCTTTGGTTTCCCTAGACCAGTTACAGAAACAGATGAAGTGAACAACTTTATGTCTTCAGTTAGACATAGTGTAAAAGGTAAATCACCTAAGAACACATGTTACATAAAAAGAAAAGAAGAAGCAAAATATATCAATGATTACAATGCAATCATTGCCCTCTTATGGAATGCAAACATAGATGTGCAGTACATTGCAGACAATTCCACTGCAGTTGCACAATATGTTACAGCCTCCTAAACAAAAGCAGAAAAAAAGAGAGCTTCAAGACCTCTGGAATGACCTATCATCGGACAAAATACTATCTCAGAAATTGTACAATTTAGGCATAACAATGCTCTCTCATAGAGAATGTGGCTCCTATGAAGCTGCAGATCTTTGAACCGGTACTGCTTTGTATGGAACATCTGAAAATATATTATGGCTAAGTCTTGGTCCTGCTAAATCTAGAAAAAGAGTTCTCAAATCATACGACGATATAGAAACAATAGCCAAAAATCATCCCAACAGCCAAGACATTTTGAAAAACAATTTACTATACACATACTACCTAAACAGGAGTACCACTTTGGAAAACATGAGTCTAGACCACATACCCCAAAACTTCACATACAAAAATAATATAAAACCTGATGAAAAAAAGGTAGATACAGAGTGACAAATTGTAAAGGCAGCTTATTGAAACTTACCAAACGAAGCTTAATGAATCATATCAAATTGTCATTAAAAACTCCTCAACAAAAACAACTATATCACATGACCCTGCTATAACTTTTTAAACCATGGAGAAAAGAAGAAGAGATAATATATATCTATGACTCCTATGAAGACACTTTCAAAGCAAATGAAAGCATTATCATCAATGTAAACTTCACACAGCACAAAACAATGCTGCACAATGAACAGCAACACGAAGAATAACTCCAGGCCCAACTAGATAAGGGCACTCCTGACAGTAGTCAACCTTCTGTAACAGGAAGCTAAGAACCACTGAGACAGCCACTAATAGCAAATGAGGCAGAATTAGCTAAGACAGAAGTAGAGAACACCATGTGTCACTATGAAGAAGATACAGAACACTTAACTGTACTACAATCAAAATTGAACAAAGAGCAGCGTACAATTTTTCAAGAAGTAACAAAATAAATTGCACATGGTGTACAATATGAAAATAAAGAATGTACCTGCCAAAATTACAAACCTGTACTACTATACGTCAGTGGTGAAGCTGGTTCAGGTAAAACAATCTTAATCAAAATTGTCAGAAAGTTCCTTCAACAATTGACAAACAACACACTGTCAGCTGTTGTAACTGCCCCCACAGGTTTAGCTGCCTACAACATAGGCAGTGTCACTTTACACCGATTACTACTCCTTCCAGTAGAACACCAAAACAAATCAGAATATTACAAACTTTCTACAGAAGCTGCAATAGAACTACGCAAAGTGTTAAAACAAATGAAAATGCTACTAATAGATGAAGTGAGCATGTTCTCCAACCTAATGTTGGCTTTGATTCACCTCAGATTGCAAGAAGTACTTAAAACAAACTACAAAGAGCTATTTGGAGGAAAACACATTATTGTTTTCGGAGATCTTCTTCAATTGACACCAGTGAAAGGTGAACCTATTTTTAAAACCTTAGGACACAAATTCTGCCGTAAAACTGTTGGCAGCATAGGAAATGTCAACCTTTGGCAACATTTCCAATACAGAGAATTAACAGAAAACATGCTCCAATCTGCAGACCTCTCCTACGCCAACATTTTAAAAAGTATTAGAGTTGGTGTACTATCTCAAGAAGCACAAGTAATATTAAAAAACTGGCACATCCAAGCACTTTATGGCCATAACTCATGTGCTACTGATGTTATGGAACAATTAGCACACAAAAATGTCAATTGTATTTCCTTAATGCCAACTCTTGCAAGCTGTTCCAAATTAAATGAAACAATGTTGAAAAAAGAAATGCAACCAATAATTGGAATTTGCTCCACAGACAAACTGAACATACATGGTATGACACTACTCATGTGTCAACAAGCCACAACAAACTAAGGGGGTAATTCATAGAATTCAGCGCACAAGTGGCGCACGCGGCTGGCGCACAGTGTGCGCGTGCGAATCCCTGCGCCAGCCGCGTGCGCTAAAATCCATTTCCGCGCACAGCGTATTCATGGATTCCAGCCACCAAAACCAGCCGTGGTGCACAGTGGTGCAGCGACCCTGCAGCAGCGCCAGTTACGCCCCCAAGAACGCCTCTCGCGCAGGGAAAAGCCATCAATATACCCAATCCAGCGCAAAGGGCTGCACTAACCCTGTACCAGCACAGCAAGCGGGCTACGTGTATCACTGGGGTGCGCGGGAAGTACCTCACGCGATTGGCCCTGTGCGAGCAGGGTACGCGTATTTCAGGGGTGCACGGGAAGTTCCACACGCGATTTCATCATGGAATGTGTATTTCAGGGGTGCGCAGGAATTTCCACACGCGATTGGGCCCGTGTGAGCAGGGTACGCATATCTCAGGGGTGCGCGGGAAGTTCCACACGCAATTCCATCAGGGTACGTGTATTTCAGGGTTCGCGTGAAGTTCCACACGTGATATCAGCAGGGTACGTGCATTTCAGGGTGCATGGGAAGTTACATACGCGATTTCCGCAGGGTACGTGTATTTCAGGGGTGCGCGTGAAGTTCCACACGCGATATCAGCAGGGTACGTGTATTTCAGGGTGCAGGGGAAGTTACACACGCGATTCCAGCAGGGTACGTGTATTTCAGGGGTGCGTGGGAATTTCCATACGCGATTGGGCCCGTGCGAGCAGGGTACGCGTATCTCAGGGGTGCGCGGGAAGTTCCACACGCGATTCCATCAGGGTACGTGTATTTCGGGGTGCGCGTGAAGTTCCACACGCGATATCAGCAGGGTACTGTATTACAGGGTGCAGGGGAAGTTACACATGCAATTTCCGCAGGGTACGTGTATTTCAGGGGTGCGCGTGAAGCGCCACACGCGATATCAGCAGGGTACGTGTATTTCAGGGTGCAGGGAAAGTTACACACGCGATTCCAGCAGGGTACGTGTATTTCAGGGGTGCGCGGGAATTTCCACATGCGATTGGGCCCGTACGAGCAGGGTACGCGTATCTCAGTGGTGCGCGGGAAGTTCCACACGCGATTCCATCAGGGAAGGTGTATTTCGGAGTGCGGGGGAAGTTTCACATGCGAAATCAGCAGGGTACGTGTATTCCAGGGGTGCGCGGGAAGTTCCACACACGATTCCATCAGGGTACGTGTATTTCAGGGTGCAGGGGAAGTTACACACGCAAAATCAGCAGGGTATGTGTATTCCAGGGGTGCGCGTGAAGTTCCACACGCGATTCCATCAGGGTACGTGTATTTCAGGGTGCATGGGAAGTTCCACACGCGATATCAGCAGGGTACGTGTATTTCAGGGTGCAGGGAAAGTTACACACGTGACTTCCGCAGGGTACGTGTTTTTCCGGGGTGCGTGTGAAGTTCCACATGCGATATCAGCAGGGTACGTGTATTTCAGGGTGAAGGGAAGTTTCACACGCAAAATCACCAGGGTACGTGTATTCCAGGGGTGCGCGGGAAGTTACACACGCGATTCCATCAGGGTACGTGTATTTCGGGGTGCGGGGGAAGTTCGACACGTGATTCCATCAGGGTACGTGTATTACAGGGGTGCGCGGGGAGCACCACACGTGAATTGCACGTGTGGGCCCTCCCAGGTGTTCCCTCTACACCCTCCATGGCCCCTGCAGGTGGCTCACACCACAGGGGCCTACCCTGCACATGTCCTGCAGGCACCCCATCCACCATGGCCATGCCCCCCAGCCAACCCACATGTCAACTTGCACTACTGCCCACCAACGCATGTCCCCCTGCACCCCCAGGGGCAGCCTCCACAGGCCCCCACCCATGTCTCCCACCACCCCCCAGCAGTGCAGGGGCACCCTCCACCAGGCCCCCACCCATGTCTCCCACCACCCCCACCCCCCAGCCACCAGGGGCAGCCTCCACCAGGCCCACCACCCATGTCTCCCACCACCCCCACCCCCCAGCAGTGCAGGGGCACCCACCACCAGGCCCCCACCCATGTCTCCGACCACCCCCACGCCCCATCAGTGCAGGGGCACCCACCACCAGGCCCCCACCCATGTCTCCCACCACCCTCACCCCCCAGCACTGTGGGGCACCTGCCAGCAGGCCCCCACCCATGTCCAACTCATGTTCGCCACCACCCCCATCCCCCAGCCACCAGGGGCAGCCTCCACCAGGCCCCCACCCATGTCTCCCACCACCCCCATCCCCCAGCCACCAGGGGCAGCCTCCACCAGGCCCCCACCCATGTCTCCCACCACCCCCCAGCCACCAGGGGCAGCCTCCACCAGGCCCCCACCCATGTCTCCCACGGCCCCCACCCTCCAGCCACCAGGGGCAGCCTCCACCAGGCCCCCACCCATGTCTCCCACCACCCCCACCCCCCAGCAGTGCAGGGGCACCCACCACCAGGCCCCCACCCATGTCTCCCACCACCCCCACTCCCCAGCCACCAGGGGCAGCCTCCACCAGGCCCCAACCCATGTCTCCCACCACCCCCACCCCCCAGCAGTGCAGGGGCACCCACCACCAGGCCCCCACCCATGTCTCCCACCACCTCCACCCCCCAGCCACCAGGGGCAGCCTCCACCAGGCCCCCACCCATGTCTCCCACCACCCCCACCCCCCAGCAGTGCAGGGGCACCCACCACCAGGCCCCCACCCATGTCTCCCACCCCCCCTCCCCTCAGCAGTGCAGGGGCACCCCCCACCAGGCCCCCACCCATGTCTCCCACCACCCCCACCCCCCAGCCACCAGGGGCAGCCTCCACCAGGCCCCCACCCATGTCTCCCACCACCCCCACCCCCCAGCAGTGCAGGGGCACCCACCACCAGGCCCCCACCCATGTCTCCCACCACCCCCACCCCCCAGCCACCAGGGCCAGCCTCCAGCAGGCCCCCACCCATGTCTCCCACCACCACCACCCCCCCAGCAGTGCAGGGGCACCCACCACCAGGCCCCCACCCATGTCTCCCACCACCCCCACCCCCCAGCCACCAGGGGCAGCCT
The DNA here is from genome assembly GCF_040938575.1 of Ambystoma mexicanum. NCBI lineage: Eukaryota > Metazoa > Chordata > Amphibia > Caudata > Ambystomatidae > Ambystoma > Ambystoma mexicanum. Next base: position 975,998,411 of record NC_090922.1, read on the forward strand.
CCAACAGGCCCCCACCCATGTCTCCCACCACCCCCACCCCCCAACCACCAGGGGAAGCCTCCACCAGGCCCCCACCCATGTCTCCCCCCCACCCCCCAGCAGTGCAGGGGCACCCTCCACCAGGCCCCCACCCATGTCTCCGACCACCCCCACCCCCCAGCCACCAGGGGCAGCCTCCACCAGGCCCCCACCCATGTCTCCCACCACCCCCACCCCCCAGCAGTGCAGGGGCACCCACCACCAGGCCCCCACCCATGTCTCCCACCACCCCCACCCCCAGCCACCAGGGGCAGCCTCCACCAGGCCCCCACCCATGTCTCCCACCACCCCCACCCCCCAGCCACCAGGGGCAGGCTCCACCAGGCCCCCACCCATGTCTCCCACCACCCCCACCCCCCAGCACTGTGGGGCACCTGCCAGCAGGCCCCCACCCAGGTCCAACTCATGTTCCCCACCACCCCCACCCCCCAGCACTGTGGGGCACCTGCCAGCAGGCCCCCACTCATGTCCAACTCATGTACCCCTGCACCCCCAACCCCCAGCACTGTGGGGCACCTGCCAGCAGGCCCCCACCCATGTCCAACTCATGTTCCCCACCACCCCCACCCCCCAGCACTGTGGGGCACCTGCCAGCAGGCCTCCACCCATGTGCAACTCATGTTCCCCAGCCAACATGTCATCACAATCTGGTCCCTATGGTCAGCCTCCAAATGCAAAACACCCACCCGAGTATTGCATCCACCCACTCATAATTTGCAATTACATCACAGAACACCAATTGCAAGTTCCGAAACAAACACAATGGGTGTCAGTGAATCTCAAAACACATATCATGAAATGCATGAAACCAATGAGATACCACACATTGAAGTTCACCAAAAATAAAATGTATTAAAGGAAACGTGAATGTACAAAAATGAAAAGAAGCATGTCCATCAAAAAAAGCAAAACCAAAAATAAAAATCCAAAGTAATGTCCAAAGTCAATGTCCACAAAACAAAATCCAATGGGAAATAAAAAAGAAAGCCATTGCTCCATGGTCAAAAATAGAAAAAAAAATACAATCCAACTGTCTACTATGTACATGGGAACAATCCAGGGTCCATTATCCCAAAAAAATAAAGGAAACCTATCTGACTACACTAACTAAGAAAATAAACTATATACAAAAATGTGGCCAATGTCCGAAAGGTCCAAATAAAATAAAAACAAAAATGAAACCTAACACTACCTAGAAACTATGTACAAGGGCAGCGGGCTAGTTTCACGGCTCACATGTGGATGTTCCGGGCCAGGGCATCATCGAACTCCTCCTCAATGTCCCGGAGGCAGTCCTCCTCCATGGCCCCGAGGGTCCGCAGGGCTGCCGATGTCTCCACCTCCAAACCCCTGCGGATTGCCTCGAGGCACTCGGCCCGCCTCAGGGCCCTCCACATGGAGTTCTCCGCCCTGACCATTGTGAGCCATGCCTCTTCCGCCCGCTGCCGCTCCGCATCTATGGCGTGGCCCAACCGCTGCCACACGGAAGACACTCTCTGTCCTGGGTCCTCCTGCCCTCCGGCCGATGCCTACCCCTCCGATGTCGAAGGCCCCGAGCCTTCATGGCTCCCACCACGTTGCTGCTGCTGCTGTGCCTCTGCCCGTGCACTGCCTCCTGCTGCCTGCACATCCTCCGCCGGCTGGGGTGCAGTTGTTGATGTGGCCACCCCTGCTGGACGTCCGACTCCCGACTGTGGCAGGGATGCCTCCTCCACCAGCCTGGCTGCACCGTCAGAGGCAGCTCCACAGGGCACCCAGGTGACTGATGGGTGGGAAGATGGCACAGAGGACAACTGGCGCGTAGGGGGTCCAGTTGAGGAGGGGGTCGGAGCAAGCCCCATCAGACGGAGGAATCCGGCCTGGGTGACCTGTCCCATTCATCCAAACATGTGTGCCCACACAACTGCATATGGCATGCAAGCCTACACACACAAGCACCATCCATGTCTCACACATTACAGCCATCGCATGTGTCAGCCCCACGGCCCTGTACACCCCCACCCATACTCGACCCCATACAAACAGATGTGCAACCTGCACACTACTGAATAATCACCACACGCACTGCTCACAATCAGGATGCATGTACACTCACCGCTCGACTCCAGACGGGTCTGCTTCTCAAGGACCTGGACGTGGAGCGCTGGGGATATGCGTTCCAGGACCCTCATCTGTTCTTCCGATAAGTGGCCCCGGCGCCCCTTGGCATCCGCTGCCTTCAAGAGGCGCCGGGCCTTGTTCAGGGTCCTGGACCTGAAGTCCTCCCAGCGCTTCCTGACATGTTGTAAGTCGCGGACTGCCACCCCCTCTGCGTTGATGGCAGTCACGATGTCAGTCCAGATCTGAGTCCGTCCTTCCTTGTCGGCGCGGGAACTTCCAAAGAGGGCATCATACTGCCCCAGGACTTGCTCCACCAGGACAACAACTTCAGTGGCACTGAAGCTGGTGCCCCTCTGCCTCTCTGGCCGGGGGTTGTCAGTGGTCACAGATGGTGTTTGCCCCGACATGACAACCCCAGAGGCAGGAGTGGGTGGGCAACTGGGTCCTGGGGCTGGGCTGTGGAGCGATGGAATCCCAGTCGGGAGTCTTCGGTTCCAGCAGTGGTGGTCACAGCAACAACACCCCTGGCTGATGTGCAGGCAGCAAATGGCAGGGCACGTGGGCAGCAGGCAGTCAGGCAGCAGCAGATGGCAGGTGGGAGCGTGGTCGGGGCTCTGGGGGGCAGTAGTTCGGCCTTCTGGGCAGGAGCGTGGTCTTCCGTGTGCTTACGCGTGGCAAGCTTGATACGGAGTGATTTGGCACGTGAAAAATCTGCACGTCAGCGTGTAATTCGAGGAAAGGCCCTTAGCGCGTAAGCGCGTTTGCACACATACGCATTTTCATTGGACAGAAGGCCCCTCAAGCGCAATCGCCCCTGTGACGTGACGCGTATAGACGTGCCTGGGAATTTCAGCGCACGTGAAAAACTGCACGTCCGCGTGTAATACGAGGAAAGGGCCATGCGTGTAAGCGCGCGTGGAAACTGCACACCCGCGTGTAATACGAGGAAAGGGCCATGCGCGTAAGCGCGCGTGGAAACTGCACGTCTGCGTGTAATACGAGGAAAGGGCCCATGCGCGTAAGTGACGTGACGCACGCGTGCGTTTCCCTCAGCACGGGTTAAAGGTGAGCGGGCCCAGCAGTTCGCTGTACGTGCCTTTCGTGGAGACCGACGTGTGTTGCTGCTTTCTGTTGTTTCGCGCGCCATCACAACTTCACAGCTATCAAGGACGTATCTCTTCTTTTGGCGGGGGTATTGGCTATGCGTGTTTTTCTGCATCGCGCTAGTCAGACGGTGAGTCGCACACGCTCTTTTTCCCACTGCGGGTGCCCCTGTGTATCGCACCCATTTTCAATGTCATAGTAGCCTGCGTGTCCCACGCGTACGCGTTATTCGTGTTACTGGGTGCCACCGCGTACTGAGGGAGGTTGAATCCACGCACGTAGGCTGCAGGGTTGCGTGCACGGTTTTACTGCAGTTTTGGGGTGCCTGAGCGTTGCGTGACCCGTCACCACATCACCGGGGTCACATACAGCCTTGCAGGTGCAGGGGGGCTGTTAACATCTTGCTTCCCACCCCCTTCGCCCCAATTGCCCAGGTCAATTGTGGTGTACACCTCCCATTGGCACCACTCCATCTGTGCCAGCACTACTACATCTGTTCCATGGTTGGGAGGCCACCAAAGGTGAGGGGCGCCTCAGCTGGGCGTACTCCTCGTGGCAGGCGTGGTCGAGGACGTGGCCGTGGTGACCAGGGAGTAGGGGGACTCCAGGGTGTCCAGGGCAGCCACAGAGGGGGAAGAGGCAGGGGTGCGCCACTTGAGCCATGTGTCAGTGCAGCCATGCCACCACCCCCTGTGGTTCCGGGGGATGCAGCTCCTGCATCTGGCACTGGCACCCATATGACCCGGCAGTCCGTTCCATCGACTGCCATGGGCCCAAGGGTAGTGGTAGCTGCAGGTGCAGCTGTGGACACCGCCACCCAGGCTCAGGGTCTGCCAGCGCAGGCTGCGTTGGCACTTGAAGAGCCCTTGGTAGATCTCCAACAGGCCAGGGGGGAAACCATAGGGGCAGGCCAGGCTGCTCAGACCAAGACACATGTCCCTGGGGCAGTCATGTCATCTGCTGCCCCGAACAGCCGGGTGTTGGCAAGTGCAGGGGCAGATGCACCCAACAGCATCCCGGTTGTGAGTCTGCCAACCAGGACTGTTGCGGCCAACGACCCTGCCACAGCTTATGTTGCTGCACAGGGTCCATTAGTGGGCATCCCTCCACCTGCCACTCCCTTGGCTCAATCCACCGAACCCACTGGCCATACTGGTCAGGGCGGCATTAGCCAGCCAGGGTCTGCGCCACAGTCCAAGAGGAGGAAGGTTGCACCTGCAGCACAGGCTGGAACCCCACACACAGCCACAACCTCCTGCACGTCGAGGAAGAAGCCTTTCTGTAAGCAGGAACTGGACTTCCTCGTGGACTACGTGCGGGGCCACAGCCGTGACATGCTAGTGGGTGCCAATAGTCAGACCACGGCTGCCCAACGTGACACCCAATGGAAGCATGTTGCGAAACATGTCAGTTCATTCGGCCATGAGGTGCGCACGGCGCAGGAGTGCAAAAAGTGTTGGAATGACATCAAGCGCAGCACTAAGGCAAAGCGTGCCTCAAATTACAACTTGACTCTGGTGACTAGCGGTGGGCCTGCACCAGAGGAGGAAGAACTCACTCTGCATGAGGCTCTCTTTGCGGAGTTCATACCACCTGAATTGGTCGAAGGAGTGGGAGAGAAGCTGGACTTTGATGCCCAGTCCAGTCAGTGTTGATGCGTGTTTGTTGAGGACGTGTGTGTTTCACTTGTGGGATGTGTTGTGCATGATTGCTGCTACATGTGACGTGTACATGGTTCTGATGTGTAAGTAATGCAATGCTACCGTCATGCATGTCTCCTCTGCCTGCATGCGGGACTCCATGTAGGCATGCTCCCTTGCCCCTCTTCCGCCACTCTGCACCCCAGTTCCACCTTTGCACTGGTCTGCTTCAATCTTGCCAATGTGTACTTTCTTGTTCATGTGTCCTGTGTAGATGCTAACTTCCAGCGTATAATCTGCCAGACATATGCCGTGTGGTACAGCCTTAGTACTCGATGCAGGGTATCTCACTTGTACTGTGCATGGGTCAGATGTCCCGCAGGGATATGAGTTCCCATTCATGCTCCATGTGCATTGCATGCATGCCCCTATGTGTCCTTGACTGGATGATCACTGTAATATTAGTCCTTGGTTACATACATTGCCTGCCATCTCATCAGCCTTCCCATGTCAACTGTGGCTCAGTCCTGTGTTGCACACATGTTTAGGCTCTGACAATCTGTGTGGCTCACAGGCCTCAGCCTGTTCAATGGCCAATGACTCTGTCCAACTCTTGTTGTGTCTTCTTCACACGTGGGCGGCCTCTTGAGTTTCCATCATGTGTCCTGCCCACTGTCCCAGCATCATTTGCAGTGTTGTAATTTGAATCACATTAAGCTGTTGATGCCAGTCAACACTGCCTGTCAATACACAGGTGTATGTTCAGCCTTTTGATACCATGCTAGGCATCCCTGCTTTGGTACTGGGGTGGAGGGGTGCTTGGCTTCTAGACATGGTACACATTGAATGCACAATGCACGTGATGTCTGAATTTGACATTGCACTGACTTCACATTTCCTGGCACACATCATGTAGTGCTTGTACATGTAGGTAGTGAGTGGCGTACACATTTTCTGCACTGCATAGACCCACTTCCATGGAAACTGCCACCTTTCAACTGGTCTGATCACAGAAGCTATTCAAAGTATTCCCAGCATGCATGCCAGGTCACATGTTGTGTGTCACATGTCTGCCGGATGCCTTTGCTGTCGGTGTGTGTGTGTGTCGTGTGCTTCTGACATGTGTATTGACCTTTTTCTCTCTATTTTTCAGGTGATGACGCAATGGAGGCAGAGAATGGTGTTGTCATGCCAGACACAGGGTTGGTAACGCCACATCAACCCGGCACTAGTGGGGGTCGTGGGGTGGTAGGCCACGAAAACCCCCAAGTGCTGCAGTCCATCTTGTCTCTGGCTGCCTATGAGTCCAGCCTTGATGACGAATCTGACGTCCATGTTGAGTTGGATGAGCATCAAGTCCATGTGTCAGGGGTGAGTGATTCTGATGTGGACACTCCTCACTGATGTGCCTGGGACATCACGTCGACGGGGGCATATAGTCGTGCAGCCGCAGGCGGTGCCAACACAGCGAGGACCCCCGGTCCTTGGGTCCCACAGGGGTCAAGCCCGGCACCGCGGTCGCCGCACGCAACCACTGTATACTGAGTGGGAGCAAGACATGACTGCCAATTCCGAATGGCAGGGGGCAGCAATGGAGAACATCGCTGAGAGCATGGAGCGTGTGGCCCGATCTGTGCTCCCCACTGCTAGGTAGGTGCTTCTCCAGCAGCAGGCGGCACGGTCCACGGCCCGCTCGCTCAGGCTGGGCATGGCGGCCTCAGACAGGGCACGTCAGGCTGAAATGTCGTCTCTGCATCAAGCAATTGCTGCTCATGCAGAGGCGCACATGGATGCCCTGAGGGAGGAGTATGCTTCCCTCAGATCCACTCTGGGTGTCCTTATGATGTCCCAGAGGCAGCAGGCAGAGGAGAGGTTTGCACAGCTTGAGCGTACCATCTCGGCTGAGGTACAGGCTTGCCGGGAGGTGCAGCGGTTGTCCAGCCAGGCCTTGCAGGAGGAACTCCGTGTTACACGTGCTACCTTGCAAGAGGAAGTACGTGTATCACAGGAGGTTCTGCATGCAGACCTACGTCACATCGCCACACAGAACCAGGCTCACCCGTCCGGCAGACTTGCTGCCGAAGAGGGGCAAGCTGCGGCTAGGCGTGGCCAGGCTACTGTGCCACGTCCTCCTTTCCAGGATGAGCCAGACTCGGACGACCATCTATCTCCCACATAGGTCGTGCTGTGCAGGCGTTGAGCACATGGAGGATTTTTTTTTTTGGCTCAGCATCATCGTATGTGGATGTTGAGCAGCACCCTGTACCTCCCCCCTCCTGGGTGCCTCCCCTCCCCCCTGGGTCGTATGTGGCCATTTTTGATTTTTCTTTTAGTTTAGTTAGTTAAGTTTCTGTTTGATAGTTAGTTTAAATAGGTAATGTAGGTTTTCCATAGTTAGTGTAATTAGTTAATAGTTGATTTAGTTTAAAATTGCTAGTCTATTGTGCTTTCATGTGACGGTGCGGTGCTTTGTGGCTTTTGAAGGCATCCACTGTCTGTTCCAGCTGGGCCCTTCATGGTTGTCTTGTGTATGTGTTTGCTGCTTGGATTCCTTGACTCACATATGCCACTCCTGCCTCCCTTATCCATGGGCTTGCAAGGATGGTTTGGTATTACAGCATTTAACACAAGGGCTTTGGACTGTCATATCTGTGGCATGTGTGGTGCTGTGTGACTTGTGTTGACACCCCTAGTGGGGATGATTTAGGTGTCATTGTCCACTGTTCAGCTTTTGCTAGATGGGGTGTGTCATGATTAATGTGGACATTGATTGCTATGCATTGTGTAGTATGTTTCACATCTTTCCTGTACATGTGCTTGTTGCAATTCATGCTGTAGATAGTGTTCCACACTTTGGAGGTGAAAGACGGACTGATGGTGTGATGTGTGATGTGACTCTCTGACATGGTCAAGTAATGAGATGCCTGATGAGACACACACAGATGACTTTGAAGCATTAATCATGTGTTTCATGCCCTTTCTGCAGGGGGATGAGCCTCCAGAGCACCTTTGCCAGCAGACATGGCCCATTGGACGACGGAATTCTGGACCCGTTTGTTGGTGCCCACATGCACATGTGTGCAGAAGCAGAGACACAGTGATTGCAGACCCACATCCTAGAACTGCTGACATGTTCCAAGGAACTCCAGGCAAGGTGAGCATCACAGGGGGCCACGACACAGCAAAGCCTGCACCAGGCGAGTTGCACATGCAGGCTTAGTCACAGCACTGAGGGTGAGCTTAGACGAATATTGGTGTTGAAGCACACAATGCAGCTCAGATGTGTTTGTGGACTGATGGCTGCTGATAGTAGGATTGTCTGGGACACATGCAGGGGCAGTGGCACATACCCTCCGGTACACCAAGGTCCATTGAGGCACTTGTATCAACCATGTAGCCTTCCGAGACATGGAAAGGGGCAGCTCACAGGGACATACAGCAAGGGACATACTCGGGTGCAGTGCATGTCTTTTCCACGTACTTCATGATAAATGCACTGCCAACATTGTTTCGGTCATGGTGGTACGCAATTTGCTCTGTAGTCATGGCTTGCTATATGGGTCTGTCTGCTTACCCAGGGAACATTGCATGTTGTGTGAATTGTGACACATTGGTGTTCCATTTGCCACGCACCCAGCAGCGGCTGCCTTACTGCATTGACTGTGTATGACCCGTCACAGGGGTGATGTTATATATGGGTACGAAGCATCAACCACAGATTGCCTGTTTGTAGAGTAGTCTGTTGCTATGGGGCATGTTTGGTGTTGTGTTTTTGTGCAATTGGCACGTACAGGTTGTTGACTGTGTCTCTCTTTGCAGCATTGCAGTGCTCCTGTAACCGGACCTGAGAGTGCGCAGGCAGGAGGCCAGCACTCAAAACCAGAGCTAAGTGTCTTGTTGTTTTTCTTACGAACTGCTCTGCATAGGCTTGCTGGGGAGTGTACTGATGCATGGATGTATGTGTGGTTCAATTTGGTATGTTTTTTTCTCCCTAATCACCCGTGATCCTATGCAATTTTGAAACCTGTACCCTCTACCCGGTGTTCCTGCTTCCCGTGCCTATCCAAGCAACATTCCCTGACCCTCTTTCCCCACTGGGGTTGCGGATGCCTGTGTAAGCCCCGAACTTGCAGGCGCCAAAACCCTAGAGGGGGTGGTTGGTTCGTACCACTCCTGAGCCTGGACTATAGAAGGCCATGACAATGATGTCCAAGTTTGTTTGGATTGTGTATGTGTTCATGCAGGTTGTACATTTTCGTGCATTCCCTAGTTTCATGTGTCATTCCTCCTCCCCTCTCCTGCCGTTCATTCCAGTCATCCAGTGTGTCAACACCTGTCCCGACTGCATATCCCTGAACCTCATTCCCCACCAGGGTCTCAGGGGCCTGTGTGAGTTTGACGTTGCTGGCACCCGGGACATGGTGGGGGTGGTTGTTTCGTGACACTCCCGCACCTGTACAGGGGACCTGTGACAGTACACATCCATTCATGGTGCATCATCCTATGTCATGTACCACACATGTCTCACATCCTGTCGTGACATTGTTTTGCTGTGCTACCTTGGTTGTTGCATCATTGTGGTAGTACTTGGCCTTTGTGAGGTACTGCTATGTCAAGTCATCTACTGGAGGGTGTTCGGGTTCGTTTATATGCCTTGGATTTTGTGATTTTGGAAATGAGTGTGGATTCTGAGGGTTCAGGCATCTTTTTACACACAAGGTGGGAGATGGTGACGAAGGGTAAAGGTGATCCTGTGGCCAGGTGGAATTGAGGTTTGGAGGCTCCATGACCCAGGTGCAGTTGTTCAGTGGGTCATGGTCATTTGTGAGGGAGGGGGGGGTGTTGTTGATAGTTGCCTTGCCCTGCAGTGTGATGGGAACTCTGACATAGTAATGGTGGTATCCTATGTACATGTTGTGTTCTGCTGATCAATGCCTGTTCATGTGTTGTGTTTTCCTTTCAGGTGCAAGGGGATAGTTGTGGTTTGACATGCTGGGGTGTACACATGGTGGATGTTCACATGTGATGTGTAGGGAACACTGATGGTCACTTGAGTGCACATGCATATGTGGAGTGCATGTCCTTGCAGAACCACACACTTGCACTCTGATGCACTACATGTACTCCCACCCTTGCATATCCACGTGTACACTGTTTGCCTTCTGGTGCCCACTGTGTCCCGGCAGCACATGTTCTGTGACCGATCATGGATCCAGTACATGCCTAATTTGATGTTTGACGTGGTCTGTCACTTAGATGTGATGCTCAGGGTGTGCATCACACACAATGGCTGTTCACTGTGCAGTGCGCTGAGCAGTGTGATGCAGGAGTAGGACACTGCACACATGAGCTGCAGTGTTGATTTTGCAATGCATAATGTGCATGTAGACAGGCATTCATTGTGATGTTACGTCTACGACTATTGTAATGCATTTGGAAATGACTTATTTTGGGTGGGAGGTTGTTGGTCTGTCATTTCATCTGATTCCGGGTCAGGCAGCAGTGTCCGATGTCATTGTGCATTTAGGACATGGCAATGTGTACCTTATCGTTACTGCGTTGGTGTATGGGTATTGCGTGCCATGTCATGTTAATGTTTGGGAGGGTTTGAGTGACATGACAGTGATGGCCATGGCCTGGTTTGCAGGTGTGTGTGATGCACACCTTGCATGTCCGGGTCATCCGCTTCTCAGAGCAACTAGCTGGGGGTAGATTTCTCTCCGCAGCAGGGCCCTCCCCCTGGAACAGACTTCCGGCCTGACTTGAACTTGAGGGGAATCATCTCCAGTTCTGGAAGCACCTCAAGACCTTCCTCTTTGCTTCTGCTTACTGTCTGCCTCTCCCTTGCAGAATTCTCCACTGGAACTGCACAGGAGCTGCAACTGGGCCACTCTCACCGACCTCGGTCCCTGGCCCAGCCACTCTCCACTTGCACTGCCTCCCTGGCAACCCCTGCACTGCAGTACTGTCTCTCTATCCCTACAGCCCTCCCTTCCCAGCACTTGTCTGCACTTACCTTTGTAGTTGCCACCAGGCGACCTATGTATTGTTTTTTTGGGCTACTTCCCCTGTACTGGACTCCCCCCCTTCCCCTTGCACTTTTCCCATTCCCCCTACCCCTGCTCTTGCACGATCCCAATGACACCTGGCCTAGTAGTACCGTTCTCTGTGTTCCCTTGTTCCCCCCTCCCTGCCTCATTGCGCCTTGGAATACTTGTGTATGGCCCATATCATGTCATATGTCATGTGTGTGCCTTTTGGTCACACAGGATAGCTTGTGTTTAAGTAGCTAGGGATGCAGACGATGTGGCACTTCCATGGCAACTTTCTCAGGGTGGTAGGGTTGTGACAGTTAACTGTCTCATTGTCATCATCGATTGTCACTTGGTATGTGCCAGGCCTGTGTGCACTCCGCAGGGGTGGGAGTTTAGGTGAAAAATGTGGCCACAAGCTGGGTCCGGGCTTTCTCGCCACGTGCCCTGTCCCCTCCCATGGGCAGCGCCTGTGCCTGTGGTTGGGGATGTGGGGGCACCACCATGTCCACCGAGACGCCCTGCCGTGTTGCAACATTGTGCAGGACACATGCTGCCACAATGATCCTGCACACTACTGGTGGTGCATAGAGTAGTTGCCCACCAGAGCGGTCAAGGGAGCGGAAACGTGACTTGAGCATTCCGAATGTGCGCTCCACTATGCCCCTGGTTGCAATATGGGCGGCGTTGTATCTTACCTGGGGTGGTGTGGTGGGCTTCCGGATTGGCGTCATCATGTGGTTGCTCAGAGGGTAGGCACTGTCCCCTGGGGAGGTGATAATAGTTGAGATTATTAGGGTGGATATTTGTCTGTGTGTGACTTGCATGCATGTGCAAGGGCATTTGTACTGACCTAGGAGCCATGTGTCGCCATGCTGCCCAGCTTCCAGGGCCCGGCTCAGGGCGGACATTCTGTATATGAAACTGTCATGGGTGTAGCCAGGGTAGTTTGCATAGACAGAGGTGATGATTCCCTTTGCATCACATACCACCTGTACATTGATGGAATGCCAGTGCTTGCGGTTTCGGTAGATGTGCTCAATGGCCCTAGGTGGACCTAGGGCCACATGGGTGGAATCTATGGCACCGAGCACTTTGGGGAAGTGTGCCACCCTGAAAAAATCCAGGACAACGGCCTGCCTTTCTGCGGGTGTTCTGGGCATGTATATGTGCCTGCGGACTGAGGGGCGTGCTGTCATGATTGCCAGTACCTGGTGTAGTCAGCGTGACTGCGTGGCCTGTGAGACCCCCCCCACTATGGCAGTGGTCCGCTGAAATGACCCAGTGGCCAAAAAATGCAGGACATTGAGAAGCTTCTCCAAGGGGCTCAATGCTTGGGAGCACAGGGTGGGGGATGTGAGGTCATCTTCCCACTCCCTGACCAGGTCTAGGATGATATGGGGTGGAAACCTATACCTGCCATAGACCTGGTCGTCAGGCATCCCAAAAAGGCTTGTCCGTGGTGCGAAAATGCGTGCCCTGGCTATTCTCCTCCTCCTGCGGTGTCCCATGATCAGTGCAGCGACAAATGGGGCATTCATCGTAGCTGTATATACGCGTTTGTTGTTTGCGCGCACTTTTATGCAGTGCGCGGGGACGCTTCCGCCTGCCTTCGTGTGGCAGACGCGTTGACGCCTGTGCACGTCTTTTGCCGTGCGCGGGTTTCCCGTATTCGGATACAGTCCGAGTGTCATCGCGTGTGATCGGAGGGGAGTGAGTGTACACGCAACTGGCCTGGGTACGTGTGTTTCGGGGTGCGCGGGAAGTTCCACACGCGATTAGCCTGGGTACGTGTGTTCCGGGGTGCCCGGAACTTTCACACGCGATTGGTGGAAATCCACGTGTGTTCTGTCATCACGTGCAATGAGGGAAACACCTGCGCGCTTCACGTCACAGACGCGCTCACGCGCTAAGGGCCTTTGGTCCAATGAAATCGCATATGCGTGCTGCCATGCATACGCGCTAAGGGCCTTTCCTCGTATTACACGCGGACGTGCAGTTTTCCACGCGCGCTTACGCACATGGGCCCTTTCCTCGTATTACACGCGGACGTGCAGTTTTTCATGCGCGCTGAAATGCCCAGGCATGTCTGTACGCGTCATGTCACAGGGGCGATTGCGCTTGAGGGGCCTTCTGTCCAATGAAAATGCGTATGCGTGCAGACGCGCTTACGCGCTAAGGGCCTTTCCTCGAATTACACTCTGACGTGCAGATTTTTCACGTGCCAAATCACTCCGTATCAAGCTGTCCACGCGTAAGCACACGGAAGACCACGCTCCTGCCCAGAAGGCCGAACTACTGCCCCCCAGAGCCCCGAGCACGCTCCCACCTGCCATCTGCTGCTGCCTGACTGCCTGCTGCCCACGTGCCCTGCCATTTGCTGCCTGCACATCAGCCAGGGGTGCTGTTGCTGTGACCACCCCTGCTGGAACCGAAGACTCCCAACTGGGATTCCATCGCCCAGCCCCAGGACCCAGTTGCCCACCCACTCCTGCCTCTGGGGTTGTCATGTCAGGGCAAACACCATCTGCGACCACCGACAACCCCACGGCCAGAGAGGCAGAGGGGCACCAGCTTCAGTGCCACCGAAGTTGGTGTCCTGGTGGAGCAAGTCCTGGGGCAGTATGATGCCCTCTTCGGAAGTTCCCGCGCCGACAAGGAAGGACGACTCAGATCTGGACTGACATTGTGACTGCCATCAACGCGGAAGGGGTGGCAGTCCGCGACTTACAACATGTCAGGAAGCGCTGGGAGGACTTCAGGTCCAGGACCCTGAACAAGGCCCGGCGCCTCTTGAAGGCAGCGGATGCCAAGGGGCGCCGGGGCCACTTGTCGGAAGAACAGATGAGGGTCCTGGAACGCATATCCCCAGCGCTCCACGTCCAGGTCCTTGAGAAGCAGACCTGTCTGGAGTCGAGCGGTGAGTGTACATGCATCCTGATTGTGAGCAGTGCGTGTGGTGATTATTCAGTAGTGTGCAGGTTGCACATCTGTTTGTATGGGGTCGAGTATGGGTGGGGGTGTACAGGGCCGTGGGGCTGACACATTCGAGGGCTGTAATGTGTGAGATATGGATGGTGATTGTGTGTGTAGGCTTGCATGCCATATGCAGTTGTGTGGGCACACATGTTTGGATGAATGTGTATGTAAGTAGACATGTCCGTGATGTCACGCATGTATGTTGTTTTCGGCTGCATGTATCAGCACTGTGTACATGTGCATGTGTGTGTATTTGACAAGGGTGCAACAGTGATGCAACATGGATGCATGTGACAGCGGTATGTGGAAGCCTGATTGGCAGATGTGACATGGATGCCCGTCTGAACAGTGTGACACTTGGCAGAGGAGTACACATGCATGCAAGTGTGGTGGTGTGTGTACATGTGTGGTGCACTTCCTGTGTTGCATGTGATGTCTGGCTCACCTTTGGCTGCTCATGCTGTTGTATGTGTATGGATGGTGGTGGCAGTTGCGATATGGCTGTGGTATGGCTCATGTGTGCGAGTTGTAATGACATGTGTGTTGGGGATTGTGATGACATGTCTGAGGTTTGCCAATGCCACTCATGTACAACTGTCATGTGTGTATGTGTCCATTGTACAGTGCCCTGATGCCTGTGTTTTGTTTCTCCCTGTCTGCAGCGTCAACTGATGAAGAGGGCGGAGAAAGTGCTGTGGAGCACAGCGGCGGGGATCCGACCGCCAGCCGGAGACCCAAGGCCCGGCTCCCCTCCCAGGTTGTCATCTCGTCGGGGAGTGAGGAGTCCGGTGCCGCGTCCCAGGCCGCAGCTGCCGGGGGGAGGTCCAAGAGACGGAGGTTGGAGTTGGACTCCTCGGCAGCAGAAGGGGCAGCTGGGACCCCACAGGGCCCAACAGGGGAAGATGGCACGGAGTCATCCAGGTTGGTGGGGGGTTTGGTGGAGGAGGAGGCCGTGCAAGCACCAGAGACGGGGTCTGGAGGTGGGGATCCCACTGGTGCTAGTGGTGCAGTGCAGGACCAGGGACAGGAGGCAGCACAGGCCGCCGCGGAGGTGCCTGTGTGCAATCCTGTCCCCGATCCTGTCCCTGCATCATCTTGCACCAGCAGGGATGCCTACGTCCAGACCCGTTTTCAGGCAGGGGATGAGCTTTTGTCAACTGGCCTTCCTCTGCCTGCGGACGTGGCTATCCAGGTCCGGGTTGAGCCTGTCCTGGCTGGTGTGGCATTGCGTCAACGGGCCATGCGAGGTGACCTGCAGTCTTTTCATGAAGAGACTGCGAGTCATCTCGAATGGCTCGTTGACCACCTCAGCCTGCTGGGACAGGTCACTCAGGCCGGATTCCTCAGTCTGATGGGGCTTGCTCCGACCCCCTCCTCAACTGGACCCCCTACGCGCCAGTCGTGCTCTGTGCCATCTTCCCACCCATCAGTCGCCTGGGTGCCCTGTGGAGCTGCCTCTGACGGTGCGGCCAGGCTGGTGGAGGAGGCATCCCTGCCACAGTCGGGAGTCGGACGTCCAGCAGGGGTGGCCACATCAACAACTGCACCCCAGCCGGCGGAGGATGTGCAGGCAGCAGGAGGCAGTGCGCGGGCAG
Organism: Ambystoma mexicanum; assembly: GCF_040938575.1. NCBI lineage: Eukaryota > Metazoa > Chordata > Amphibia > Caudata > Ambystomatidae > Ambystoma > Ambystoma mexicanum. Next base: position 976,013,900 of record NC_090922.1, read on the forward strand.
AGGCACAGCAGCAGCAGCAACATGGTGGGAGCCATGAAGGCTCGGGGCCTTCGACATCAGAGGGGCAGGCATCGGCCAGAGGGCAGGTGGACCCAGGACGGGGTGTGTCTTCTGTGTGGCAGCGGTTGGGCCAGCAGATAGGTGCGGAGCGGCGGCGGGCGGAATAGGCATGGCTTACAATGGTCAGGGCGGAGAACTCCATGTGGAGGGCCCTGAGGCGGGCCGAGTGCCTCGAGGCAATCCGCAGGGGCTTGGAGGAGGAGACAGCGTCGTCCCTGCGGACCCTCGGGGCCATGGAACAGGACCGCCTCCGGGACATCGAACAGGAGTTCGATGATGCCCTGGCCCAGAACACCACGGAGTGAGCCGCTGGACTTGCCCGCCGCCTTTGTATATAGTTATATAGTTAGTGTTAGGTTTCCTTTATTTTTTTTTTTTATTTGGTTGCTATTGGACAATGCGCCACGTTTTTGTATGTAGTTCAGTTTTTAGTCAGTTGTCATAGTTAGGTTTCATTTGGTTGGGCTCATGGACCCGGGATTATCTTGTAAATAGTTCTTCAATGGATTTTTCTTTTTTATGGATTTTTTTCATCGCCATGGAGCAATGGTTTTTGTTTATCATTTACCCTTGGATTTCTTTTCTGACTGTGACTTTGGACACCATTTATTTTGATTGTGCTGTGTGTTTTTGATTTTTTTCATGGACATTCATCTTCTTTTGTTTGTTTTGCTTTGTGGTTTTTCTCATTTCATTTCCATTCAAGTTGATTTTAAATACATTTATATTTTCATCCTTCAATGTGTCATCGCATTGCTTTCATGCATATCATGATGGGTGTTTTAACATTCACTTGCAGCCATTGTGTGTGACAGAAATGTGTTAATTTGCATTATTTACATTGGGTGTGTAACATGTAATTGCCTTTGATATGTGGGTGGATGTGATAGTTGGTTGGGCCTTTTGGCAGGGGAGGATGGCCATTACGGACATGATTGGGGATTGGTGGGACCCAGGTGCAGGGGGGCATGGATGGGACATGGGCGAGGGCCTGGTGGAGGGTGCCCCTGCACTGCTGGGGGGTGGGGGTGGTGGGAGACATGGGTGGGGGCCTGGTGGAGGATGCCCCTGGTGGCTGGGGGATGGGGGTGGTGGGGAACATGAGTTGGACATGGGTGGGGGCCTGCTGGCAGGTGCCACACAGTGCTGGGGGGTGGGGGTGGTGGGGAACATGAGTTGGACATGGGTGGGGGCCTGCTGGCAGGTGCCCTACAGTGCTGGGGGGTGGGGGTGGTGGGGAACATGAGTTGGACATGGGTGGGGGGCTGCTGGCAGGTGCATCACAGTGCTGGGTGGTGGGGGGGTGGGAGATATGGGTGGGGGCCTGGTGGAGGGTGCCCCTGCACTGCTGGGGGGTGGGGGTGGTGGGAGACATGGGTGGGGGCCTGGTGGTGGGTGCCCCTGCACTGCTGGGGGGTGGGGGTGGTGGGAGACATGGATGGGGGCCTGGTGGAGGCTGCCCCTGGGGGGTGGGGGTGGTCGGAGACATGGGTGGGGGCCTGGTGGAGGCTGCCCCTGGTGGCTGGGGGGTGGGGGTGATGGGAGACATGAGTGGGGGCATGTTGGAGGCTGCCCCTGCACTGCTGGGGGTGGGGGTGATGGGAGACATGAGTTGGACATGAGTGGGGGCCTGGTGGAGGCTGCCCCTGGTGGCTGGGGGGTGGGGGTGGTGGGAGACATGTGTGGGGGCCTGCTGGCCGGTGCCCCACAGTGCTGGGGGGTGGGGGTGCAGGGGTAAATGAGTTGGACATGAGTGGGGGCCTGCTGGCAGGTGCCCCACAGTGCTGGGGGGTGGGGGTGGTGGGGAACATGAGTTGGACATGGGTGGGGGCCTGCTGGCAGGTGCCCCACAGTGCTGGGGGGTGGGGGTGGTGGGAGACATGGGTGGGGGCCGGGTGGAGGCTGCCCCTGGTGGCTGGGGGGTGGGGGTGGTGGGAGACATGGGTGGGGGCCTGGTGGTGGGTGCCCCTGCACTGCTGGGGGGTGGGGGTGGTGGGAGACATGGGTGGGGGCCTGCTGGCAGGTGCCCCACAGTGCTGGGGGGTGGGAGTGGTGGGAGACATGGGTGGGGGCCTGGTGGATGCTGCCCCTGGTGGCTGGGGGGTGGGGGTGGTGGGAGACATGGGTGGGGGCCTGGTGGTGGGTGCCCCTGCACTGCTGGGGTGTGGGGGTGGTGGGAGACATGGGTGGGGGCCTGGTGGAGGCTGCCCCTGCACTGCTGGGGGGTGGGGGTGGTGGGAGACATGGGTGGGGGCCTGGTGGTGGGTGCCCCTGCACTGCTGGGGGGTGGGGGTGGTGGGAGACATGGGTGGGGGCCTGGTGGAGGCTGCCCCTGGTGGCTGGGGGGTGGGGGTGATGGGAGACATGAGTGGGGCATGTTGGAGGCTGCCCCTGCACTGCTGGGGGTGGGGGTGATGGGAGACATGAGTTGGACATGAGTGGGGGCATGGTGGAGGCTGCCCCTGCACTGCTGGGGGGTGGGGGTGGTGGGAGACATGGGTGGGGGCCTGGTGGTGGGTGCCCCTGCACTGCTGGGGGGTGGGGGTGGTGGAAGACATGGGTGGGGGCCTGGTGGAGGCTGCCCCTGGTGTCTGGGGGGGTGGGGGTGATGGGAGACATGAGTGGGGGCATGTTGGAGGCTGCCCCTGCACTGCTGGGGTTGGGGGTGATGGGAGACATGAGTTGGACATGAGTGGGGGCCTGGTGGAGGCTGCCCCTGCACTGCTGGGGGGTGGGGGTGGTGGGAGACATGGGTGGGGGCCTGGTGGAGGTTGCCCCTGGTGGCTGGGGGGTGGGGGTGGTGGGAGACATGGGTGGGGCCTGCTGGCAGGTGCCCCACAGTGCTGGGGGTGGGGGTGATGGGAGACATGAGTGGGGGCCTGGTGGAGGCTGCCCCTGGTGGCTGGGGTGTGGGGGTGTTGGGAGACATAGGTGGGGGCCTGGTGGAGGCTGCCCCTGGTGGCTGGGGGGTGGGGGTGATGGGAGACATGAGTGGGGGCATGTTGGAGGCTGCCCCTGCACTGCTGGGGGTGGGGGTGATGGGAGACATGAGTTGGACATGAGTGGGGCCTGGTGGAGGCTGCCCCTGGTGGCTGGGGGGTGGGGGTGGGGGGAGACATGGGTGGGGGCCTGCTGGGAGGTGCCCCACAGTGCTGGGGGGTGGGGGTGCAGGGGTACATGAGTTGGACATGGGTGGGGGCCTGCTGGCAGGTGCCCCACAGTGCTGGTCGGTGGGGGTGGTGGGGAACATGAGTTGGACATGGGTGGGGGCCTGCTGGCAGGTGCCCCACAGTGCTGGGGGGTGGGGGTGGTGGGAGACATGGGTGGGGGCCTGGTGGAGGCTGCCCCTGGTGGCTGGGTGGTCGGGGTGGTAGGAGACATGGGTGGGGGCCTGGTGGTGGGTGCCCCTGCACTGCTGGGGGGTGGGGGTGGTGGGAGACATGGGTGGGGGCCTGCTGGCAGGTGCCCCACAGTGCTGGGGGGTGGGGGTGGTGGGAGACATGGGTGGGGGCCTGGTGGAGGCTGCTCCTGGTGGCTGGGGGGTGGGGGTGGTGGGAGACATGGGTGGGGGCCTGGTGGTGGGTGCCCCTGCACTGCTGGGCAGTGGGGGTGGTGGGAGACATGTGTGGGGGCCTGGTGGAGGCTGCCCCTGCACTGCTGGGGGGTGGGGGTCGTGGGAGACATGGGTGGGGGCCTGGTGGTGGGTGCCCCTGCACTGCTGGGGGGTGGGGGTGGTTGGAGACATGGGTGGGGGCCTGGTGGAGGCTGCCCCTGCACTGCTGGGGGGTGGGGGTGGTGGGAGACATGGGTGGGAGCCTGGTGGAGGCTGCCCCTGGTGGCTGGGGGGTGGGGGTGATGGGAGACATGAGTGGGGGCATGTTGGAGGCTGCCCCTGCACTGCTGGGGGTGGGGGTGATGGGAGACATGAGTTGGACATGAGTGGGGGCCTGGTGGAGGCTGCCCCTGCACTGCTGGGGGGTGGGGGTGGTGGGAGACATGGGTGGGGGCCTGGTGGAGGCTGCCCCTGGTGGCTGGGGGGTGGGGGTGGTGGGAGACATGGGTGGGGCCTGCTGGCAGGTGCCCCACAGAGCTGGGGGGTGGGGGTGATGGGAGACATGAGTGGGGGCCTGGTGGAGGCTGCCCCTGGTGGCTGGGGGGTGGGGGTGGTGGGAGACATGGGTGGGGCCTGCTGGCAGGTGCCCCACAGTGCTGGGGGGTGGGGTGATGGGAGACATGGGTGGGGGCCTGGTGGAGGGTGCCCCTGCACTGCTGGGGGGTGGTGGGAGACATGGGTGGGGGCCTGGTGGAGGGTGCCCCTGGTGGCTGGGGGTGCAGGGGGACATGCGTTGGTGGGCAGTAGTGCAAGTTGACATGTGGGTTGGCTGGTGGGCATGGTCATGGTGGATGGGGTGCCTGCATGACATGTGCTGGGTAGGCCCCTGTGGTGTGAGCCACCTGCAGGGGCCGTGGAGGGTGTAGAGGGAACACCTGGGAGGACCCACACGTGCAATTCACGTGTGCTGCTCCCCGCGACCCCTGTCATACACGTACCCTGATGATATCGCGTGTGGAACTTCCCGCGCACCCCTGTAATACACGTACCCTGATGAAATTGCGTGTGGAACTTCCTGCGCACCCCTGGATTACACGTACCCTGCTGATGTTGCGTGGGATACTTCCCCCGCACCCCGAAATACACGTGCCCTGATGATATCGCGTGTGGAACTTCCCGCGCACCCCTGTAATACACGTACCCTGATGGAATTGCGTGCGGAACTTCCCGCGCACCCCTGGAATACACGTACCCTGCTAATGTTGCGTGGGATACTTCCCCCTCACCCCGGAATACACGTACCCTGATGAGATCGTGTGTGTGACTTCCCGCGCACCCCTGAAATACACGTACCCCGCTCATTCGCGTGTGTAACTTCCCCCGCACCCCCGAAATACACATACCCGCTCAATCGCATGTGTAACTACCCACGCACCCCCGATATACACGTACCCCGCTCAATCGCGTGTGTAACTACCCGCGCACCCCCGATATACACGTACCCCGCTCAATCGCGTGTGTAACTTCCCGCCCACCCCCGAAATACACGTACCCCACTCAATCGCGTGTGTAACTTCCCGCGCACCCCCGAAATACACGTACCCTGCTCAATCGCGTGTGTAACTTCCCGCGCACCCCCGAAATACACGTACCCCACTCAATCGCGTGTGTAACTTCCCGCGCACCCCCAAATACACGTACCCCGCTCGATCGCGTGTGTTGCTTCCCGCGCACCCCCGCAATACACGTGCTCCGCTCGCACAGGCCCGATCGCGTGAGAAACTTCACCCGAACCCCTGAAATACACGTAGCCCGCTCCCCCAGGCGCGATCGCGTGTGAAACTTCACGCGAACCCCTGAAATACACGTAACCCGCTCCCCCAGGCCCGATCGTGTGAAAAACTTCACGCGAACCCCTTATATACACGTAGCCCGCTCCCCCAGGCCCGATCGCGTGAGAAACTTCACGCGAACCCCTGAAATACACGTAACCCGCTCCCCCAGGCCCGATCGCGTGTAAAACTTCACGCGAACCCCTGATATACACGTAGCCCGCTCCCCCAGGCCCGATCACGTGAGAAACTTCACGCAAACCCCTGAAATACACGTAACCCGCTCCCCCAGGCCCGATCGCGTGTAAAACTTCACGCGAACCCCTGATGTACACGTAGCCCGCTCCCCCAGGCCCGATCGCGTGAGAAACTTCACGCGAACCCCTGAAATACACGTAACCCGCTCCCCCAGGCCCGATCGCGTAAAAAACTTCATGTGAACCCCTGATATACACGTAGCCCGCTCCCCCAGGCCTGATCGCGTGAGAAACTTCACGCGAACCCCTGAAATACACGTAACCCGCTACCCCAGGCCCGATCGCGTGTAAAACTTCACGCAAACCCCTGAAATACACGTCACCCGCTCCCCCAGGCCCGATCGCGTGAAAAACTTCACGCGAACCCCTGATATACACGTAGCCCGCTCGCACAGGCCCAATTGCTGTATGTTGCCACTTTTGTAATGCGCAGGGACGCTACCGCCTGCCTTCGTGTGGCGGACGTGTTTCGGCTTGTGCGTGTCTTTGGCTGTGCGTGGCTTTGCCCTATTCGATTCCATGAATACGTGTGGTTCGAGTGCGTGTGGGCGTTCCGTCTGCTTCCCTGCAGTACATCCCCAGTTACGCCCTTATTTTCACGCGTTGTTCCCCATTCCGCGCGTTACGCCCCTTGTCCCGCCCACTTTCTGGTGTATGCGCCGAGGTTGTGCGCTTTCACTGTGCGTGTCGCGCACGCCTTTCGGGATGTTGCAGTGACTTGTGCGCCATGCACGGGTTTGGCGCACATCCCGGGGTGTACACGCGCAGGGACTTCCATGAATCGCACGCGTGCGCGTGCACCTGTTTTTTTCCGCTTGCGCCTGCTTGCGCCTGCTTGCGCCTGCCTGCGCGTAGATTTTCGGCGCACGTTTGTTCCATGAATCGGCCCCTAAATACCTTAGAATATTCTATCTCCAACACAGCTTGTTTGGAGAAAATATTAAAATTATCCTTAAACCTTACAGTAATGCGTAAACGTAACCTTGACGTGGAGCAAGGACTAGTTAATGGAGCACAGGGTACAGTTGTTGGCTTTCAAACATACCCACGTGACAACAACATTCAGTTTGTCAATATTCTCTTTGACAAACTTTCAGAATTAAAAAGGATAGGGCGCTCCACTGCTCGATTCCTTCTCTTCAAAGACATCTATGTACGCAGAGAACAATTTTCTCTAACGATAGCATATGCAGTCACCATTCACAAATCACAAGGTCTTACCCTAGACAAAGAATTGATAGATATTGGGAACACAATCTTTAAAGAAGGCATGAGCTACATAGCACTATCACGCTTATGTACACTTGACAGTCTATTGCTAATCAACTTCGATGCAAGTAAAGTAAACGCTGATATTCCTTGCATTTTAGAATACAATAGACTACGTTCACTATACACCCCGATCTAAAAACATATCCTGTTCCACAAAAAGGAAAACGTTATAAAAGAAAACAAATTCAAACAGAAATGCAACAGGATCTCACTGCAAATCCACCAAAGAGAGTAAAAGATGCTAATACTTCATCAATTACCACAACCAAAGAAGAACCTATTACTCAAAGTAACTCATGTACTTCTTCAAACAAGCACCACACACTCCAAAAAAATGACATGGACTCAGACCTATCTGGTCCATTCAAATTTTCAAATATAACTGGTGTAAGTTGCTACGCAAATGCAGCAATGAATATTCTATTTCAATTGCCACCAAATGTTGACAACATTTACTTACACATTATTAGCTCCATGTCTGCTGCCAAACCGGGCTCCTTTAACGGGTTCCCAGAATGGGGAATTACCGGGCCATTCCGAGTTCAGAGGGCCCGATAATTCCTCCCTCTGGGAACCCGGGCCTTCCCCATTCACATCTGAGCCCCCATAGGGCTCAATGGGAGAGGGAGCTAACAACGGGCCGATTACGACCGGCCCGTTGTTAACTCCCTCTTCCCCTCGCGGGATCCAGGAACGATGCCTGTTTTTACCCGGCATCCTTACCGGGTACTGCGAGGGGACCTCGTAATTTCGCGGAACGGGTTTAACGGGTCAGCCTCCATTAGCGGAGCCCGTTAACCCGTTCCGTGAAGGTTGTAATGAGGACCATAGTGTACATGGAATAAGACAAGAATAGGACTACTGTGCTGGAATGGTGAAATTCACTTTATTCTCATAAGAAGATCCACAAGAATGTCTAATGTACTTACTACAAGTACTGGAAAACAAAAACATACCTATGAATGAAACCCGATTTCATGCATGTGGAAACATACATGCACTCTCTGCAACAATGTGGCACAGGAACAAATCCCTAATGAGCGCTTCGTGTATGTATCATACCTAATTGTGAATCCATTCCATTTCAGCAACTTGTACAAAATGCAAACGATGGTAGATTAGGTACTAGCTGCAATTCCGATAATCACTCCACCTTACTAATACAAACACATAGTAAATGCGTAATACTAATGCTTCTACGTTACAATGCAGATGGTACCAAAAACAACTGCAAGCTGACTGGATTCACACATGGTCAAGTATCACTTGGAAAGAAAACCTTCACAACAATAGTTATAATCTACCACACAGGAGCCACAACCGATGCAGGTCATTACACTGTATATATAAAAAAGTGGATGGTTCGAATGTAATGATAGTACCATCACCCTAAAGCAGAGATTACCAGCTTGTTTAATATTCTTAAAATCAAAATGTAATAACTAATCTGTACTTAAACATTACCAAAACTTCAATTAAAAAACTATAAACAGTTAGAATACGCCAACAGGTATCTAAATGCCCCAAGATTCTATAACAACCAAACAGATAAATCAATACCACTAAATTATAACAAGAAATAAACAGTTAGAATACACCAACAGGTATCTAACTCCTCCAAAAATCTGCAACAAGCTAATAGATAGAACATTAGCCAGAAACAACAAGTGAACACTGAAAACTAACAAACAAATATACTGTAGCATAACAAAAAAGGTTTTTTTTTTAATCCAACATGGATTTTTTCCCCACAGACCCAATTATTTGAAAAACAAACACAGAAACTGAGCAAATTGCACAGTTCACTGGTTTGTAAACTACTAAATATGAGGGTAGAAAAAAAGCTGAAATGTCTATTTTGCAATGTAAAAAGTCTTTATAAAAGACCTACACTAACATGATCTTTTCTTTTATCACAGACATTGAAAAAGAATATGTGTTCCAGTTACCCAACTCATGAAAAAAAATATATCCAATCTCAAAAAATTAAACAGTAAGTATATTCTAATAGAATGCATAACTACTACTGCATAATAGAACCATTGAAGCAAACATCTAACCATACACCACAATACAAAATGTTTACTTCCATGGATATGTTATACTGCAGTGCTTGTTACCAAACTCTACAATCTTAATGACATGACGTAGCCAAAACTTCACATACAAACTATACAAATCAAACAGTACACAAACTGTAGATTTGCAAATATTTGATAGATATTCGATGGCCTGCGGCCAAGCACCCAAGACTCTAGGCCCTGGCCACAACCACCGCAGCATATGACACATATGACACCCATAGAATCAAACATTTTAACTGTGCCATATGGGCATTTTTTATGTCTGCGGACACTGCACGTGTTTTTAGAACAGTTTCAACTTGCCTACGGACAGGAATAGTGTCCTTATGACACCCCTCATTTTGACTAATTACGTACATCCTGGACAGCGCGGGCATAGCAGATACATCAGGGGCACCTGCCACCTAAACAAATACAGTATTTGACCCATCTCTAACTCTACAAACCACCCCAAGCCCTCTTGCACAGCAAACACTCCCCAAAACTACATTTCGCCTCTGTTTGCTGCCGTGCTGTCGGCGGATCCAAGATGGCGGGCGCATCGGAACAATCTGACACACTTCACGCTCTTCACCATCCAATCAGCTAACACGTCCCATGTCCGCGGACATGACACGAGCCGAATAGCCAATCGATGTCCTGTCCGCGGAGCGAACAGGGAAGTGTGTCCACGGAGCAGACATAGATATCACTAACTTTTTGATCGTTTTAAAAAGAAATACTAGATGGATTTTCACCAAATTTACAAAAGCACTCTTTCGGCACCAAGCTGCTGCTCCTGCCCCAGATTTGGTGAAAATCCGTGCAGCGGTTTGGGCTGTAGACGTGCGCAAAGTTTTTTCCCCATTCAGTCTATGGGAAAAAAAAATGTGACCCCCCTATAACTTTGCCCTCCCGGCCCAAACCTCACCAAACATTGCAAAAAAATTCAGAGTGGGCCATATATTTTTTGCAAAGTTTGTTGAGGATTCGTCCAGGGAGAGCGAAGTTATAAGCCACCCAAAAATTTAACCATAACTACACAGCCATTACTGTGGCTGTGTAATATAGAATAGATATATATTCACTGAAAAAAACTTGTTTAAAGGGGCCTTATTGCTAAGTTGCAATAATAAAAACCTATGAAATCCAATTAAAAAGCGGACGTTATGGTAACAAGTAAAACCAAAAACCCCTAGAAATTCGCCTATGATGGTAAATTAAGCCACCATAACTCACACCAGCACCTTGCACTGCTAAAACAATCACCCAGTACATGAAAGATGACATCACATAAGTGATGTTTGTTTGGTTGTTTGTTTGTTTATTTATTTATTTGTATGGCACACATGACCCTAGAATATCTGGGCTCCTTTACATGGTAAGTTACAAGAATACTTTCAGCTTTAGTTACAGCATTGCATGGAGCGGAGTGATAATCATGATGCAAAAGTGTACAGGAGAAATACAATAAACACATATGCATGGATATATATATGAGTAACATACAGAAAACTTTGAGCTTGGTTACATCATTACATAGAATGGAGTGATAGTAATAGTGCAAAAGAGTGCAGAGGAAATACAATAAAAACATATCCAAAATGCAAATGCATATGCAATGCAGTGAGAGACTTCAAAGTCAGCCTAAGGATCAGATCAGAGGAGTCAATTTCAAGTATGTGCTGAGCTACATGCAGGACTAGGGCTGGCCATGGGTGTCATTGGTGGTGAGCCACTTTATGATGTTACGCCTGAATAAATAGAAGGGTTGGTCTGCTCTCAGAGGAGTAGGGAAGGCATTCCAAGGCTGGGCTGCCATGACCGGGAAGCAGGTCCCACCTGACTTTTTTAACTTAAATCTAGGTACAACTAGTCATGCTGAATTAATGATCCTAGTAGGGCGGGTCGAGGAGTGTTTGTTAATTCTCTCAGAGAGGTATGTAGGGGCTGCATGGTTAAGGCATTTTTGCGTTAGGCATAAGGTTTTAAACATAATTTTATTTTGAGTGTTGAGCCATTCAGTCTGTCTTCTTAGATGTGAAATGTGTTCTCTATTGTGTATCTTAAGGCATTATTTTGCAGGGTTTTGAATGTATTGATGAGGTCTATATTAGCCTCTAGATAGATAGCATTACTATAATCCAGCTTGGATAAGATAAGTGCTCTCGCAAGGGTAGTGCAACTTTCCTTCGACTAAAATGGTCTACATGCTCTAATGAGCTTACATATGTAAGCTGTGGTAGATGCCAGGGAGCTGACTTGTTTATTGAGTGTAAGGGCAGAGAATAGGTAAAAACATAAGGTTTCTACTACTTTTGCCACATTAATAGAGTTGCCATCAGTGTTGAAGGTGGTGTAGTTCTGGCCTAGTTTGTTGAGGTTCGATGTAGAGCCAAGTATAAGCAGCTCTGTCTTATCATCATTCAGACATAGGCCGTGTGTGGCCATCCATGCCTGAATGATGAGGTATATTTTATTCACCAAAGACAGGTCCCTTTCATACTTGCCCAATAGGGGTGTGAGGATCTGGGTCTCATCTGCATAGTTAGTGTAGGTGACAACCAGACGATCTAGGTCATCGAACAGTGGCTTTGTGAATATATTATACAATGTGGGGGAAACACAGGAACCTTGTGGTACCCCACAGGTTATAGGTATTGGGTCGGCTATTGCAAGTGGTGAGAAGACTCGCATGGTCCTGTTATTGAGGAAGGATTTAATTTGAGTAATGGCACTATGTGAGAAGTGCATTTCTGAGGACAAGTGGTTGCAGACAACTTGATGGTCCACCAAGTCGAACGCGGCCGAGAGGTAGAGGAGTAACAGCAGGGCTGTTTTTCCCTTGTCCTTCAGTACATCGATCTGCGTTTTTAAGTCTATTAATGCAGTCTCTGTGCCATGCCGGGATCTGAAGCCTGATTGTCAGATGCTGAGGAGGTGGTTTGACTCTATATACTTCTGAATTTGAATGTAGGCCATTTTATTGAGAATCTTGAGTAAAAAGGGTACAGTGGTGATGAGCCTGTAATTAGTCAGGATGGAGGGATCTATGGTCTGTTTTTTCAGGAGGGGTAGTACCCAAGATTCTTTTAGATTGCAGCGGACGGTGCCCGAAGTAAATGATAAGTTTAGTTATGAAAGGTGAGAGGTCTCTAGCAGTGTCTTTGATGATTTGTGCCCGCCAACTGTCACCTTGGCAATTAGATGGTTTGATAGATAGAATAACTACTTCAACCTCATAGATTGAAACTTGCGAGAATTTGAACTGGTTAGAGGGTTGATTGGTGGCTGCTGTAGTAGAGCTAGGTTTGTCTATACTGGGTAGAGTGGCTTTTTTTCAGTGATTTTGTTTTGGACTAGAGTGATTTTATTCTGTAAGGCGTTCTGTATGCTAGTGCACCAAGGCTTGTCCTTAAGGCAGTCATGCATCTGGGGGATGGGGTCTTCCAGTTTCCGGAGAATGGTCAATAATTCCCTAGTCCTTGAGCTGGCTTTATTGATCCTCTCATTGTAAGATTCTTGTTTGGTGCATATGATTTCTTTTTTGCAAAGGGATGCTAGGTTAATCAGGTTGGTTTTATTTTCCTCAGAAGGGCTGACTTTCCAGAGTGCCTCAAGTTTCCTTTTTTCCATTCTCAGATTTTTTAGATTGGGCGCAAACCATTGGTTCAAGTGGGCTTTTTGTTTACTTTTCCATATCTTAAGTGGTGCAATTGTGTCAGCTTTTGTCATGGCATCATTATAAGCATGTATTAGGTTGTCAGGGCTAGTTGAGCTAGGGAGTAGGTCAAGAGTCGGCAGGATAAGTGCAATGATTTTATCTGCAGTGATGTTCTTTTTATTCCTTGTGGGGAGGGATGGTGAGATAGGAATAATCTTCGGGTAGTGGTAGTGACTGGCATAATGAATGATATCAGATAATGGTCTGTCCAGGTTAGGGGTGTTATCAACATGATGGATGTGGTGCAGTTGTAGTCAGCAATCCAGTCAAGGGTTCTTCCTTTGTCATGAGTTGCTTGGGTCACTCTTTGTGTGAGCCCCTGTTCTATTAATATGTTGGCAATGGACAGGGCTTGGTGATCATTGGGATCATTAAACCCTAAGTTAAAATCTCCAAGCAGCAGTCATTGGGAGGTCAATTTGGTATTCTCAGAGAGGAGGGCAGAGAGGTCCTCTTCAAATGTTCCAATGGGTCCTGGTGGTCTGTAAATAAGATTGATAGTAAGGGTGTCTTTGCTGGAGATTGGGAGTTTAGCTGTGAGTAGTTCACATGATATAGTGGCTGGAGAAGGTGTGATTTGGCTATGAGAGCAATACAACCACCTCTGGCTGTAGTTCTGTGTGCTCTAATAATTTCATACTTGTCTGGTATGGCTAGGAGGAGGGCGGGACCAGTGGCGCCATGGTGCCAGGATTCAGTTATAGCAAGGAAGTTGTAATTCTCGCTGTTGATCAGGTCTGCTATTTCTGTCGGGTGTGCTACTAACATTCTAGCATTAATTAGGGCGCCTTTAATGTCTGGCCGCTTGATGGCAACCTGTGATTTTTTTAATGATGTTTTAATGTGAGGGAGGGTGGTAGCAATAGGTATAGTAGGCGAGGAAGTGTGGCGTATTTTGGGTAAGGGGATAGGAGAGGTGGATGAGTAAGAGTTTTTATTGTGGATGGGTGTTTTCATAGCAGCGTTACTGTTGGTACCGGCATGGTTGGATTGGGTGGACTTAGATGGTAGTTCGTGGAGTTTGGATAGTCTAGCTCAGAGTCTCAAGTTTGTGTTTGGGGGTGCGTACCAGAGTTTGGTTGAAGAAGTATTGTGATAGGTCATGAGGATGGGATAATGGGTATGACTGAAGACCATACTGATAGAGTTGTGTAGCTGTGTGATATTGGAATTGGACGGCCAATGTGGGGTGTGGGGGTGTTGGAGGGCAGGGGGAGGGCAGGCAGCTATGAGCTGAGGCTGCCAATTATTTAGAGTTGTTATGGAAGGGCTGAGTCTATCTCTACCTGTTCTGGGTACTTTTAGGTGATCACTGTTGTGTGTGGTGGGTATGTAAACTTCTGATCTCAACAATAGTAACACATGTAATAGTATAAGCAGTATGACTCTAAAGGCATGCATAATGCTAGGAGGAACTATGTGCTATAGTTGTCACAAGGTACAGGTAATATATTTGGGTTCAAAACGATAACTACGTGCAAAGTACTAGTCTGTATAGACCTGTTCTCAAGATGACATTTTATAACACCGTTGACTCAGCATGAGCATTACTTACAATGATAGTAAGCAGTTAATAAGCGATAATGCTATGCAGCGGCAGGGCACTTTGGCTTAGTTGATTCGTCAGTGGGTAATACTATAACAGTATGTTCACAGTGTATGGCAATAAAAGTAGCAAGGCGTATCTTGGTCTTGATCATTGGGAAGGCTAGTGCCAAGCCTAAAGCCTAAAGCGTGCTGGTACACAGCTAATTATCAGGATGGTAGAGGCAGAATAGTGCAGCAAACAAGGTTCCAACCAGGTGGGTACACAAAAGGAGCAGTACATATAATGTCATGTACAACTAAGGCAAGGTGTCTATAGCTAAGTTCACAACATATGGAAAGGAAGTTGTAAGGTGAGCGCTAGAGAAGGCTTTGTCAGACTGGTGATAACGGCTTATTAGGTAGGTTACAAGCAATGGTGGCAAATGCCCAGGCAAAGCAGATTGCAGGATTTTGGAAGCAAATGAGAGCAGGATAAATACTTGAAAACACAATTCCTCTTGCAGTGTCAGTCCCAGTAAGTATCGTACTACTGTTTAACATTAGTTATCAGAGCCGAGCACAAATCGAGGAAGGTCTGCAAGTGGCACGCTTACCAGGTCGGCTAAACAGTGGACAGGTTTCCAGGATACGATGTTCGAGGATAATTGTTTCATTTGTGGCTCTCAAGTAACACGAAAAGGTAGTCACTAAAGGTGTGTGGAGCAACGGGCAGGGTGGGGTGCAGTAGCCGTATCGGCCCGGACAGGTACAGACAGGCTTATGCCTTATTCACAGTGCCTTCATCTGGGGTGAAGCCTTCCGCCTCCGGTGAAGCCGAACGAAATATAAACAGAAAAGCCTCCAATGAGGTTAAGCAAAGGTTGCTAGGAAACCAGTAAACACGGCTGGAACACCTGCCATTTTAGATGGCTCCACTTGTTATTTTCCATAGAATGGCGATAGAGTGGAGAAGTGAGCCCCAGCGGCTTGTATCCGGTCGGTAGAGGTGCTCCCAGGAAGGGGGCAGTGGTGGAAAGCTTGCCACCACATCATGGGTCTAGATGCTGCTTAATGCAATCCTCATGGTCGTTGCAGCAGTAAACTGGCGGGTGCTGCTCGGGTGGTGCAGGATGAGCGCCTGCTCACCCGCAGACAAGAGAATGAGGACTGAGGTACAGATAGGCTTGTGCCTTATTCCGGGTCCCTTTGTCTATTATCATACTTACCCAATGTAGCAACATTTTTTTCCAATTTACAAAGTTTCACGTCACTGTTTTTGTGTTTGTCGACATTCGCGCACATCTGATGTCATTGTGGAATTTCCAGACAATGTCACGTGACCACGCTTGTGTGTATTGATGATGTTTTTGCAAGCGCATCTGCACTTCACAAACAGGTCTTTGCTTTGTGAACACATAGAAACTGTATTTCTATCTGATCTAGGAAGTTTTAAACTGAAAATGTATCCTTGCCCAGCTCCTATACATATGCTTACTCATTATCAAGTAACAATCTAGCACATAGCACATATTTACAAGAATATTAGCAAAACTACTATTTATCTTAAAAATGGCATCTGCTATATCCATCCCTCCTCCCCAAGAGACACCACCACCACTGCGAGCTGGAGGACCAACACAACGAAAGAAGCGCAATACTTCAAAAGACAATGGAGGTCATTCTGAGATTGGAGGTAGTCATGGCGCTATTTGTTGCAGGCCCGTAATTAGCGGCCTGGTCCCCTAATGGGACCCGTAATTTACATGTGGTCCGACCACACGTCCCTTGCGGTTCTCGTTAGGGGACCTCAGAATCGGGCAGTAGGGGATTACGGCACCGGTATGCTAACCGGTGCCCAGTATTCCCTAGCGCCCGACTCGTAAGAATGAAGATGACCAGGAAGATGAGGTAGAGGAAGTGCCTACCTCTAGCAGCCTGAGAAAATCATGGGTGTGGCAGTTCTTTAACACTGTTGCGAATGTACCAAAGGCTAAAGCTACCAAAGTGAAATGCACTGAGTGCAATGTTGTATTCAGTCATTGACTACATGGCCAGTACTCATACAGTACCACCTACATTCGTCGCCACACCAAAACCAACCAATGCAATGCTCCCAGAAAGGATACTCCTTTTTTAGGAAGTAGTAGGCTGTCTTCCTCTACCTTATCTTCCTCGACCAATACTGTAACCACAAAGCCTACTACTGTGGGACACAACATCCCACCAGCTACCTTTCAAGTGATACAATAGGCTGTTGATACATATCTTTCAAAACAACAGTAATCTTTATATACTGCAACACACCACTCTGCAGGGGCAATCAATCTTTCCCTGTCCACCTGCCCATCCATATCTGTGGATGGAGCCCCTTCCCTCGATTCCCTCCCACCTTATTTTCTTGCCTCTCATGCAACAAAAAATAGAAGAAAACACACATTAAAGAAAGGTTCCTTTAGGAACGAGCTTGCACAGTTAAAAAATAGAACTAACAAAATAAGCTTATAGACTCCATCTGCTTCACATTTTTAGGAAAGTGATTAGATTCAATAAGCTTCTCCAACATACTCATTAGCATGTTCTACTATCTATGCTAATGGAAATAATGGACAATTGTATACTAAAGAAAAAGGAAAAAAGCACAGAAACAATTTTCTGTCTGAAATTGTTCTCTCTAGTTTACAATAAACACCATAATCCATTGCCCTTTATGACTATCCACAGTGTCGGCAATTCTGTGTTTTGCCCAGGAAAACCTGTGCACACCATCACACAAGACAGCCCTTCTACTCTTTTTACTGTTATGTTTGTAACAATCTCTCTCTCTCTCCCTCTCTCTCTCTCTCTCTATCTATATATATATATATATATACATATATATATATGTTCAATGAAATAACTTTGTTAAAGGGGCGTTATGGTTAAGTTGCGCTACTAAAAACCTATGAAATTCAGTGAACAAACTTTGTTAAAGGGACGTTATGGTTAAGTTGCGCTACTAAAAATCTATGAAATTCAGTAAAAAAACTTTGTCAAAGGGACGTTATGGTTCCAAGTAAAACCGAATAACCCTTGAAATTCGCCAGTTATGGTAAGCTAAGCAACCATAACTTGCGCCACCACCGTGCACTGCTAAGACTAACACCCAGGACATCAAAGATGACATCACAAATGTCATTGATACACGGGGCCATGACCCAAATCCTTTTTTGCAAAGTTTGGTGAGGATTCGTCCATGGAGAGCGAAGTTATAAGCCGCCCAAAAAGTGGGCGGCTATGGAAATACCAACTTAACCATAACTACATGGCCACTACCGTTTATATATCCTATCAACATATTAAAATTCCACCCACCAACTGCCACTTAACAATCTTCTACAAATCTTTAACACCTGCATTTCCCATACTAATACCAAAAAACTTTACATAGGGCTCCTTTAAATGCACATATGCATTGTGCATTGAGAGAAGTGCATACAAAAAGCGGCAGTACGGATTGACATGTGCTCATGGGAGCCAGGAGGGAAGTGCCACGGGATGTCAAGGT
This sequence comes from Ambystoma mexicanum, assembly GCF_040938575.1. Taxonomy (NCBI): domain Eukaryota; kingdom Metazoa; phylum Chordata; class Amphibia; order Caudata; family Ambystomatidae; genus Ambystoma; species Ambystoma mexicanum. The sequence continues at coordinate 976,031,732 of NC_090922.1, forward strand.
GGGAGGCTACTAGCTAACTGCTGGGGCAGAGGAGTTCCAAGGGTGGGGTACATCTTAACCATAACGTCCCTTTAACAAAGTTTTTCCTATCAATTGAATAGGTTTTTATAAGTGAATTTTTTTTTCATAATGTTACTTCACTGTATATGTTATTAATAATTCCTCTTTTAACATATAGGAACGCACTATAAACCTCATTTAACAAACATAATGTTTGCAATGCATGTGTATGTGTTTTGTTATCAGCAGTGCATGCTAGTAATACAAGTCATTGTTCAATTGCCTGGAGCATGAGGCTTGACCATGACCCCAGCCCCACCAAACCACCCATTTTATCCAAAGCACCTTCCCAGCATCCTAGTTCAGTGTCCACTATACCTCATAATGTAACCAATGGCCAGTGCTCGTGGCTTGCATGGCCAGTCTCCACAATCCATGGGGCATGGGCTTGGCTATGCCACATACCCCAATAGGTAAAGCAGAGTGGACATTTGTCCTTGCGGAGGGCCAAGCCCATTGTCCATGCAGAAATCTTATATCTCTATTTAGTGTGCTTACATTTGGACATTCTGGAAAAATAAAACACAAAACAGATTTGCAAAAATATGCTTTCTGGTCCTTGCTGATGCTCCTCACGCAGGTTTGCTGTAATTAAGCACAGCACTTCAGGCAGCAGCCACAAGCAGAATATTTGTTTCCATTCAAACCTAGGGCTTCGGCCATGCTGCATGCCCCAATAACCAAATCAGAGTACACGATTTTCAAGTAATTGCAGGGCGATAAAATGGGTAGATCACTGTGCTTCATTTAGTATGTTAAACAGATTACCCTGCTGCTGGTGATGGGGTTCTTTTGTGAAGGTTCCCTTCCTTCTTCAAGTGTTACTTTTCGTATAGGAGAGTGAACCCTGTTCACCAGAGCACTGACTTATTCAATAGGTAACTTATGTCATAATAAAGCAGTCTTCAAAACTGCTGTTGATGCTATTTTTATTTTAGAAGTCAGCAGGCACGTGTTTCGACTCTCTAAGGTCTTTCTCAAGGCATATGGATTGTGGGCCAGTCATTGATGCAAGGTTGTTGAAATGAGCCCGGCATGCAATGCCAATATCTTGTCCTGTTATCGTCGCAAATAAGGGTGGTTAATGATTTGAAGGGGTGGCCTGTTGACCACGTGGGGACCTGGTTCATCGTGCTCAGTAATTATCTGCTGATTAGCATTGTCTCTGAGTGTATGCAAGGGTAGTCATGGCGATCTGTTGATACAATCGTGTGCAGCTGTTTGGGCTGTGGCCACAGGCAGAATTTTAGCCACAGCAGAATTGCCCATGTCCATATGCCATGACTCAGACAATCTGGCCACTGCCCATGGTCCCAGGCTATACCTCAGTCACCAAAGGTATATCACTATTTGTATACCTACATTATGACACTTTTCACACAAAAAAATCACAGGCACATTTGCAATACCATGCTTTCAGGTTCTTTCCAATGCTCCTTCCACAACTTTGCTGCAAATCTGGCCACTGCCCATGGCCACAGGCTATACCTCAGTCACCAAAGGTATATCACTATTTGTGTACCTAGATTATGGCACTTTTCACAAGAAATCACAGACACATTTGCAAAACTATGCTTTCAGGTTCTTGCCAATGCTCCTTCCATGACTTTGCTGCAAATTCGTCAATGTTTTATTTTTTGAAAAGTGTCAAAATATATGTACATGAAATAGTCATAAAACTTATCTCCCACTTCACAAAATCCATTCGGATTTTCCACAACCTTTCAAGATGGGTCTATAATCTTTTTTAAATCTTTTGTGCACATTGGTCAAATGGCAACAAAGTTATAAGCGATCTAAAATTGTTCAAACCCCCTTCTAATTTTGCCCTTGCTTTACAAAATCTCACCAAAACTTTGCAAGAGCATTCAAATCTCCATCTTAAATCTTTTTGAAAACTTTTGTAAAGATACTTAAAACGGCACCAAACCTCTAATTTTGTTCCCTCTTGGCAAAACAGCACCAAACCTCGTAGAACCATTCAGGATCAGACCTAGAATGATATCATAAATCTCATGCAGTTTCCTTGAGTGGCGCCAAAGTTATAAGTCATCCAAAAACTGCTTTTCACCATCACTGTATTGCAAAAATAGTGTTTGGATGCCCCCAAATATCTGAGATGTTCGCGACCATCACAGGGATGTCCCCAACCTGTTCACAGATGAAAAACCACACATCTCTTGGCTTTTTATGGCCATATCCCATCCCATCCTCATCATCCCTCACCTCCGCAGAGATTGTTTCATTAGGTTGTTTCAATAGGTTGACAAGTGCAATGTTGTGTTTTTCCATAAGTTTTTCCTGCAATGTTCACGGCCTACGGCGGCTGTGAGCAAATCCAACATTTAGACATTAAATGACCACCATTTTGTTTTTATCTCATGAGAGAGATAACCACGGTTATAGCCATGGAATACAGGGAAAGAAAAGCAGTTACAAAGCTTTTTTTGCAGGTTCAAGTAATTGCATATGACATTAGTCGAATTGTTCTCTCTAGTTTACAATAAACACCATAGTCCATTGCCCTTCATGACTATCCACAGTCTCCGCATTCCTGTGTCTAGCCTATGCCTTATGGGAAAACCTGTATTGCACATGCTCACCATCACACAAGACAGCCCTTCTACACTTTTTACTGTTATGTTTGTAACTATCTCTCTCTCTCTATATATATATATATATATCTTTATAGATATAAGAAAAATACAACAAAGTAAAATGAGTACTCTTTATTTTCATATGAATGTATATATAATACATAATAAATAATGTTTAAAAATTTAGAGGTGTCGATTCAGACACTCTGCTCTAGTTTTAGCCGCCTTATCCAATGTATTGTAGGTCATGTATTTTTACCCATGTTAATATGTCTTGTGTAATTGTACCCATTAAATGTATCCCCACTTAGTGTCCTGACATACATAATATGCTTGCTTCATCATCAATCTATCTTGCGTGACTCCATGAGCTGACATTTACTGTATTGACCTGATCTTTTAATTAACATTGTATCACTACTGTCTGTTTCGTCATCCGTATACCACACTCAGATTTAGTTTTTAATGAAAAAATCGTATAACCGTGGGTAGGCAAGAAGGGGTGTATTTGGGATATTCGGGATTGTGTCTAGCTATAGCAATGACTGACACATTTACCCACGGCTACTCGACATCCATTTACAGCACAGCGTTGGTACACACAGGCATAAATGGACCCTGCTTTGCAACAGCAGGTATATGTCGACAAGTTTTACGTCATGTGTTTGCGGGCACAATGTATATGCACAATAGCCTTGTCCATTGCCATACATTTTCTGTGTAATAATCAAATTGTTATGTGGACAATACAGTACAGATCTCATTTGTGTTTGTTAATTAATGTTGTTCTCTTGTTTCATTTGAAGTTTTGAAGGTTGACTTAGTATGATTTTAATTTTTCAAAAAAATGGTACGTGTAGCCATGGCCACAAAGCAAGATTTATAGCTGTCTTGGATAGCTACGATTACGTGTATGTTGGCCAGGGAAGAAAAGGATTTATGTGAGTGATTCTTTGTTATTTTTTTTGTTGTTACCATACTATTTGTGTAGATGTCTGTGATAGGTTGTAGTCAAACAGGGATGTCCATTTTAGTAGTTGTATTTCACTATGGTCCTCTTTTTGTGGTTTTCATTTTAGAAAGTATAAAAGCCACCATTTTTTGTAGTATTCTCATTTTTAACTCACTCGTCACAGAATGCTGAGTGTGCAGCCGTTGAGGAAATAAGCACCAGTAAAGAGTTAAATATTGAAAAAAGTATATTTAGGGTATTATATGTCAGCTAAATGACCACTGGTATCAGATGGTATCTACTGGCACTATTGTGTGCCTAGTTAGATAAGGTGGTAGTTTATTTTTCATGTGTTATTTTACCTTTTACTTTAATACTGCTTAATAAAATGTGTGTCAGTTCTATTTAATAATATTGTCAGATGGTACACTTTGGTACTATTTTTGATATACTAAGATTTAATGGAAGTTAATGTTTGATGTTTTTGTTTTAATTTGTATTAATATGCTCCTTACATTCAATAGTATTTGTATGCATGCATTTCTTTTTATGTATTTGTTTTTTTTTTGTGGAATTGAAGCAGAAGACACCCACAAAATATTTTTATGTATTTTATTTTCAAATGGTTCTTTGTTGTCATGTTCTTGGCAGTGTTGTAGATCAGGTGTAGACAAGCTGGCCTGAGGTTGGGAGGAGGTGACGGTTAGGTGTACTCCATCATGTCTATACAAATGGCCATGTAGAACTGTATGTTGTTGTTTGAACTCCATAATTGGTTGTGGTCTCTCATGAATGCTGCAACTTTTTATTTGACATTTCTCTGTTATTTTTCAATTTTACCATTAAATATGGTGGTCGGTCTCCATTGTTGCCTCTGACTTAGATTGGAAAAGATGAAGACACTCTGAGGAAAAAGTTCCCTTAGTTTTCCTAATTCTTGTTTCATCATTAAAGTAAGGGACACACCCCATACATTCCCCAAATCTTCTCCTCCACAATTAATTAGCATGATATCTGGCTGCCCTGTACTTCGCAGACTGCACAAATTTGGATAGTTGGAAACAACACATTCTCTGCCAACCAAACCATGTAATTGTAAAATCTCTCAAACCGAGGTCCATGTTAATATTTAGTTTCTCATAAAAAGTCAGTAACCAAAACAGCCAACTGTCTCAGATCAGCCATACAGTTTTCAAGCCAGCCATGATATCTGCAGTCTTTCTCTGTTTCCAGGAAAATTATTTCTAGCTTGAATTTCTAGTAATTTGTGGGGTATGTATGATGTGTGTGTTTCGGTGTTTGTAATTGGTTGATGTTGCTGTTGTAATATTTTACTTGTCAGTGATAGGTTACAGTCAAAATGTGTCTGCCATTTTAGTAGTTTTGGTTAGCAAATATAGTCCTCTCTTTGTGGTTTTGAGTTTGGAACGTATGGAAGCATCATTTTCTTTATCATGATCCACTTTAACTACAATCATGAACTCTTTTTAAGTACCATTGTGTCAGTACAGTCTCTTTCATCATTTAAATTCCATACTCAGATTTATCTTTTAAAATTACATGTATTTTTCGTGCCTAGCAAAAGCAACAACTGGGTCGTTTACCTACTGCTACCCCAAAACCACTTGGTGCACATCTTTGCTACCTGCATGTCCAAGTGACACCCCATGTGTGGCCACGGTTAAATGCTGGCTAAACACACGTTATGTGTTTGTGGACGTATTTTAGCCACGGATATATGCGACACATCAGCAGTCGCAGCTATATACCAGCAAATGCACGTTGTGTGTTTGTGGACGTGTGGTAGCAGTGGCTATCCGAAATGTTGGGTGGAGTTCAATCATAGATGCATAGAGTGTTTTGGGGAATTGGGAGAGACCAGGGGAGTGGAAGAGATGTTGGGGAGAGGATGGCGGCTGGTAGGCGTGTTAGGGACACTTGATTGGAGTTTGGGGGAGTGGGAATACATATTTGTATTCGTAGTTATTTTGTATAGCCCCGGATAACAAACAACGGCTGTGGGGGGGCTTTTCTACTATTGCATCGATGAAAAAGCACATGAGGAGGTGTGTTTATGCTTTTCATCAGTTTATTAGTTGCCCCCATAGGCACAGCTATGCGTATAGCCACATCTAGCAAACTATACATTTTCTGTGCAATAATCATATTGTTATGTGGATAATACAGCACATTATTTCATTGGTGTTTGTTATTATATGTGCTTATGTGTTCCCTTGTTTTATTTGAAGTTTTAATGGTTGGCTTAGTTTGATTTTGAGTTTCCAAAAAAAGTATTTGTAGCAACGGCTACAAGGCAGGATTTCCAGCCACATTGAATAGCTACGGCTATTAATGATGCTGGGTGGGAAAAATAAAATCTATGTGATTTTTAATAGGTTATTGTTAATTTTGTATTTGTGTTACTCTCTGTGATAGGTTGTAGTGAAATTGTATCATCAATTATATTAGATTTACTAATATATAGTCCTCTTTTTGTGGTATTAATTTTGGATTGGAAAGTATAACAGCCACCATTTTCTGCAGTTGTGTGCTTTTGATTCCAGAACTCACACTGTTCATGCACATGGTGAGAGTTTGCTTGAAATGAAAGTGTTAATAAATGTTTACATATTTGAAGGTTTATGTGCAGTCGTGTGTGTGTTAATTATATTAAACACTGCTATGAGATGGTATTCTTTGAAATTGTGTTCATCTGCTTTGATTCTTTAGCTGCTGTAGCTTTCTGTTGAAAGAAAGTTGGATTATTTGCATGTATTTTCTGATTGAGATTTTATTGTATCTATGGTGGGCAGATGCTGATAGGATTTCAAGTAAGGTGCTTGTTTCGAAATGTAGGAGTGGATGGAGAAAAACTGAAGAAATAACTGTCAGGGGAAAAGTGGATTACGTAAAAGGTAGATGTACCTCTGTGCCAATCTGCAGTTGATGCATCTTTTGTGGCAACCCAATTGTGGCTAATTGAACACTTTATTTTCTTAACAGACAAATTGGTTGCCTGTTGTTTACCAAGAGGTGGAATTAAAGCAGCACCTGCATAAGTTAAGACTTAACCATTTGTTGGAGGTTTCCCACTGGTGGATGGACTTGCTGGATCAGGTGCTGAATGCATGAGGCCGATCCATTTTCAGTTTGTGGTGCTCGTATAATTATTGATATGCATCGTCCACATCATCCGAGTGGACTTCCACCAGATGGTTTTTCAGCACTGATGTTCTTGACCTTTGAGAAGGATTACTGTAAGGGTCATGTCTTAGTTTGTTTTTGCACAAGTTTCATTGGTCTTCCTTTTTTTTAACAGTGTTCTTTTACTTTGATGTATTTTCAACTCATGTTGGTGACCTTCATATGGGTTGCTTTTTGTGGGGTGGGCATGGATGGGGGACCCACACCACATCACCATTACTGCTGCAATGATTTTCAGACATGTTTAAATATCCAATAGGGGACAACAATATAAAACAGTAAAAATGTCAATTCTAAAAAGACAATGCCGCAAAAATTGTGTTTTTTGTTGGTATTAATCATATTGTCCCAGTGGACCTGTAACATATGTCATTGTCTTTGGAAATGTTGTAACATGTACTCCCGTGAATGTCCAACCCATATTGATATGATAGTTTATTTATAAAGCGCCTATACACAATGTGTTTCAAAGTGCTTCAAGGCAAGGGAGGGAACAAGGGAAAAAACAATGACATTCTTACACGCCATGAACAATAAGAATGTGAAATTAAGTATCGTACTTGGTCTGGCAACATTTCAGATAGTGCAAGAGCTAAGACATAGATAAGGAAGGGAGGGGGGAGTAGGAAGGAAATGGAAACAGACTACCGTACTAGGCCTGACAACATTTCTGGTAGTGCTGGAGATATACAAAAAGGTGAGGGAGTGGGGTGCAGAAAGAGAGGGGAGGAACAAAACAAGCAACTATCGTACTAGGTCTGATGACATTTCAGATAGTGCTGGAGGGGGGACAAGTAAGGGGAAGGGGATGAGACAAACAAGGTTACTATCATACCAGGTCCAAGAACAATTCTGATAGAGTAAGTGCATAAAAAAAAGTAAAGGGAGGAGGGGAGGAGATAGGGAAAAGGGGAGGGAGAGGAGGAGAGAAAATAGAGTAAGCAGTGAAAGAGAGTGGAGAAGCAAGAGGGGAGAGCAAATACAATTGCAGAAGTCAGTAGTAACACATAATGTTGCAAGAGAACAGCAAATGCAGGCAGGATTCAAGATGTAGATGGGAACAGCATGATTCAGGGCCACCATGAGTATGACATGCATGGGAAGTCCAGCATGAGAGTTGAAAAAAGGTGACACACCGTGGGTCAATGAAGTCCATAAAAGTCAAATCCAAGCATTGGCCACAAGATGGTGAAGTGAAACCATAATGTATCAGGACAGACTCCTGCAGAGGTAAAATGAAAATGGGGGGGGGTAGGGCAGGAGTGATGAAGGAGGGAAGGGGAAGCAGGGTAGAAGAATCAAGCAAAACAGGCAACCTGTATGCAAGGGGGGAGAGCAAACGACCATCATGGGGGACAAGAGAGGGGTGGGAGGAGTGACAGAACATCATGGGGACCAGAGAGGGAGGGGAAGCAGCAGAACATCACAGGGGACCAGAGGGGGGTGCACAGACATCACCGGGGACCATAGGGGGGCAATAGACATCACAGGGGGACCAAAGGGGGGAGCAACAGACATCACAGAGGTCCAGAGGGGGGCAACAGAACATCACAGGGACCAGCGGGGGGACATCACAGGGGACCTGAGTGGGGGTGGGGGGATCAACAGACCATCACGGGGGACAAGAGGGGTGGTGGAAGCAACGGACATCATGGGGGAACATAGGGTGGTGGGAGTGCAACAGACATCACAGGTCACCAGAGCAATGGAACATCATGGGGGACCAGAGGAGGGGCAACGGAAACTCATAGGGGACCAGAGGGGGGGAAGCAATGGAACATCATGGGGGACCAGAGGGAGGTGGGGGAGCAACAGAACATCACGGGGGAACAGAGGTGGGGTGAGGGGTGCAACAGACCATCACAGGGGACATGATGGTTTGGGGGAACAATAGGACATCACAGGTGACCAGAGGGGAGTGGGGGGAGCAATGGACATCATGGGGGACCAGATGGGGGTGGGGGAGCAACAAAACATCATGGGGGACCAGAGGAGGGTAGGGGAGCAACAGAACATCACAGGGGACCAGAGGGGGATGGGAGAAGCAACCAATAAAACAGGGGACCAGAGGGGTTGGGAGGAGCAAAACATAACAGTGGGCGGAGGAGGTATTGCTTTTCTAAATTCATTGAGCCTCATTATGAGTTTGGAGGTAGCCATGCCCTTAATAAAGGCATGGCTACACCCAAACTCGGGTCCGGGTTCCCTGAATGGGGAAATACCGGGCAATTCCGACTTTGGAGGGCCCGGTATTTCCCCATTCAGGGAACCCGGACCATCCCCATTCCCATTTACGCCCCCATAGGGCTCAATGGGAATGGGGAGCATGTTAACAATGGGCCCGTTAATGACGGGCACGTTGTTAACATGCTTGTCCCCTCGCGGGACCCGCAAAGTACGTCTGGTCTGACCAGACGTCCAGCGCAGGTCCCGCAAGGGGACCTCGTAATGGGGCGGAATGGGCTTAATGGCACCCATTCCGCCAGGGTCGTATTGAGGCCCAGTCTTTGGGCCTCATTACACAGTAGGCGGTGGACCAAGGTGCTATTAGCACCTTGGTCCATGCCGGTAAATTACCGGCACCGCCTTGGAGGAAAGGGGAATTACCGCCCTATTCCAAGGTTGGTGGGGCGGTAATTCCCCCTTCCTCCATTGCCCTTCCCCATTCCCATTTTTGCACCATAGGGCATAATGGGAATGGGGAAGGTGCTAATTACGGTACCGCAAATTGCGGTACAGTAATTAGCACCCTGGTCCCTTTACGGCACCCTACTTTAACGGCTGGTCTACACCAGCTGTTAAGGTCGGGTCCCGCAAAGGGACCTCGTAGTAAGGCAGTAAGGGTTAACGGTCACCGGTACCATTACCGGTGACCGTTAACCCTTACCGCCTTCCGTGTAATGAGGCCCAAATCTGTGTACCTGTAACAGATAATTGATTCTGATTGGTCATTGTTACTGTGTGACTGTTTTATTTCCATTTTGTCCAAGTTTACTTAACCTACCCCATTCACCTTATTGTAACTCTTTACCATTATGTCCCCTGTTTGTTCTCAACCAGTTGATGTATGTATGTTCATTGATTATAGTAAAAGTGGTTGGAGAAAGTGGCCTGTTTGTGGTCTTTTTGGGAGACGGTGGGGCAGAGGACCCGCCTTGGTACAAGAGCTCCTGCCATAGGAAGGACGAGGCGGCATTGGTTTGCAACTCTCCCTTTGACCAAGGCTATTAAGGAGAACCGTCGAAAGACATTGATATGATTTATTTTCTTTATTTTGCCTCTATACCTAACCTACTAGAGAGCAGCTGGGGAGTCGAGGTGTAACCCTGCCGCTTATTGCTGCAATCCTATTTCGTACATTAATCAAAGCCATAGGGCCTTATATCTGAAAAGATGTTACCTGACCCAACAACTAGGGAAGCGGTTAGCGTCCCTTTCTGCACAAATACATTGGGAAATGTGGACTTTACAAATCTTCCAGCAGTGGACCCTATAGATGCGTGAGGGTAAATCACTGCCTACTATTCTTCTAAGACTGCTGGGCTGCAAAAGCTATCTAACCTGTCTACTGTGGAGGAGGTTTTGAGTTCCCTGCAGGCGAGCATGAGCCACTCAGCACATGACATTGACAACTTGCTGTTGAGGCTGTGCTATGCCCTGCATGGAAGTCCGCAAAATGTTTCAAGCAGTGCAGTGAGCCACAAAACATACCTGCAGAGGAGGGGGGTGATGGCAATGCCGATGACTGTATCGATAGTTTAAATGTCTCAGATATAGCGGATCTGCAAGAGACATTGGGTGTCATTCCGAGTTTGGAGGTAAGTAACTGTCCTTACCGGCATGGAGCAAATAACATGTCCATGTGGTCATGAGCCCGCTAATAGAGTGCTATTACGACTTTGCGGGCACAAGCTTTGCGCCATGCCGGTAAGGACATCACTGCCATGCCGTAGAAGGCCCGAAAAAGGGCCTTAGCAGCATCATGTATCGCGCAGATTGCACTACCGGCATGAACCAATGCAGCATTAGCGGCCACCGCTAATAGCAGTGTCCACTATTAACAGTCACCGTAAAGAAGCGGAACAGGAAGTAGTTCCATCGCACAGGAACGGGAAGGAGCACGGCGGCCATCTTTAAGAACACAATCCATTTCCATCCTCAGCAGCCAAGACCTGTATGATACTGCTGTTGGTGAAATATCATACTCTACCATACCACAACGCCTAAGGATGTTAAGAAGGGTGCCTCCCGCCAGCGCAAGGAGCGCTTCAATGAAGATGAGCTGGCCATGCTAGCTGAGACCCTGCAAGAACATGCTGACATCGTGCCCAGAGCATGAAGAGGGAGGCCATTATACGCAAAAAGGAGATCTGGGCACTTGTGGTGCAGAAAGTAAGCGCGGTGGGTAACACCCCCCGCACTATCAAGGACTGCAGGAAGCAGTGGGACGACTTACGACTGCGAGTCGGCAACATAATCTCTGCCAACAGGAGCCAGGAAATGGAAACGGATAAAGCTCCCCCATTAATTTGGCCCGATGGGAGGAGCCTGTGCTAGCCTGATTGGCATGGAGGGCATAGAAAGGGTCAGAGACATGGAGTGTGGCGCCACAACATCGGCGGATGGAGGTGAGTGTCCTAAGAAAACACTGCAGAGTCTTATGAAAGTCCGCCAATATGTCTGTCCAAAAAAGCAAGCGATGGCCAAAAACACACACAATCCCAGCAAAGTTGTCAGACGCAGCACAGACACATGCAGTTTCCTGCAGCAAGGCAATCCCATACTTAATACATACCACACAAAGATGTAAATGGCATAAGTCACACTGCAAAATAACACCGTAGATCCCTTACTGCTATGTATCAAAATCAACATGATTAAATTGTTCAAAAAAGTACCAAACTCTGGTATCATGCATTTTTATGAAATTCTCTGAAAACAAAAGACACACTGCATGCAGGCCCCAACAAATATGCATATGTCATACCATACGTCTGCCTCAACATGAGTGACCCCGACGTATGCCTGCATCACCCACCCATGTAGCAAACAACGTGATCATCCAAATTCAAATGCCTATTACCCTCGATTGTGTAGATGATCAATTGTACTAATGTATGCATGATGTATGCATGATGCCTATCAAACCATCACTCATGCGTCCCCCTCTTCAACCCCCACAGGCTCAGACCATGACAGCGATGCGCAGGACTCACCCCCACAGCAAACCACACCCCGGAACAGGGCCCGGGATGAGGCCAACAGGCCTTCCACCTCAAAGGGCCAACCCAAGGGCTGCCGTCAACCACCATTGAAACCACCTCAAGTTGCCAGGACACCGATGCTGCCAATGGCCGTTGAGACGGAAGCGCCAACACCTGTCGCACTGCCACAGCTGAGGCTCCACACTCGGCAGAGTCCAGTTCGGTTGGGGAGGTGCCAGCCACTGCACCCCAGGCTGAGGAGAAGGCCCCGGAAGAGGTGTGGGTGCCCGTGGAAGACGATTCATCTGAACTGCCCCGCACACCCAGTCCACTGCCATGCCCTAAACACATCTTTGGAGTCAGATCACAGCACCACCTCGGAGCAGTCTGGGGGCAAGTTAAATCAAGGGGCCATGAGACTCAAGCACCGTCCACCTCCACATGTGCACCGGCAGCGTTATGAGGAGCTGACTGCACTTGTGCGTCAGTTCGTGGATGAGAATGCACCTGCAAGGCAGGAGTGGCGGGAAATCATTGCCTCTCTAGGCAAGACAATTACTGACAACATCACCTCCTTGGGAAAGATATTTGCAGACAATACTAGCCGGCTGTGTGGGGAGGTATCTGCCCTGCGGCAGGTACTCAGCCACATCGCCGATGCCATGGAGGCAGAATGTCCGGGACCCCAGTTTGAGCAGGCGGCCACACCATCGTCATCAAGCTCAACCCAGACCAGCCCACTCTGCAGGTCGCCGCTCACCCTGCGCCGGCCAGACATGCCACCACCAGGTCCAGGGAGTGCCAAAAATAGACTGGCCAGCCCGATGAAGGCATTATACACTTGTTGGGACATGTGTGGGGCAGGGGGAAGGGGAAGGGGTGAGGGTGTGTGGGAGAGTAGTGGGGGGAGGGGAAGGGGGTTGAGTGTGTGTGGGGGAGTTGTGGAGGGAGGTGGAGGGGGTGAGGGTGTGTGGGAGAGTTGTGGGTGGAGGGGGAGGGGGTGAGGGTGTGTGGGGGAGGGGGAGGTGGGTGAGGGTGGTGGAGGGTTAGTTTTCATTGTTAATTTCAATACACCTGTTGTGTCAAAAGCAAGACCTGAGTGGACATTCATCATTGCGCATGTGTCATTTATTCATATACAGTGCATAGTGTGCATGTACTCCCACATCCAGTGCCCTCTGTCCAACTATCATGTCTCCCTCTGCAGCCATGTGTGTCAGTAATATTGTGCAATCACTGACTGACCCACAGCACGTCCCTCCTGTGCATCGGCACCGGAATGATGTGCAGCCACTTCTTCTTCATCCCCTTCATCATCACCAGGTGGTTGCAGTTCAATGTCAGGGGGCAGGGGCACGTTGCGTGGGATACACATGTTGTGCAGCATGACACATGCCATGATGATCTTGGCCACCTTCTCATGTCTGTAGATGAGTGCCCCACCCGACGGGCTAAGTCAATGGAACCATGCCCTCAACAGGCCAAAAGTCTGCTCAATGACCACACAGGTAAGGGTGTGGGATAGATAGTAGTCCTCCTCGTGCCTGTTCTGTGGGTTATCGGGCAGGGGTGAGGAGCCATGTCATCAAGGGATAGCCACTGTCACCTGCATGGGAGGCAAGAACAAGGTATATGTCAGTCGATTCATGATGGACAGCAGTACTAGTCACACATGCCGGCAAATTATCGTTGGTCACATGCACATGTTCCTGGTTGTATGCATGCCATTTTTAGGCCTTCAATGTGTCCTGTGCCATGGAATAATGGTGTGGGTTGCATCTTCAAGATGATACACCGTGTGCTCTGCAGTCTTGTAGCTCATGCATTGTGTACGCATACAGCTGTGTCTGTGTCCATTTAGTGATGTGGTGTTCTATAGGATTTTCTGATTGGGAGTGTTGCCAGTAGGCTCTGCAATGTTAGGCATTCAGCGTTGATTTTTCCCATGGTGACATGCAGCAGTCCTGTGCTTGATCCGGGATATCGGGCACAACAATGTGTGATGATCTTGCTGGCGTTGCATACCATCTGCACCTTGATGGAGTGGTATTGCTTGCGGTTGCGGTACACCACCTACTTGGCATGCAGGGCCACCAACTACATGTGGGTGCAGTCATGGGCACCTATACAATTTGGCATGCCTGCCAGTGCATGGAGGCCAACTTTTGTTTCAAGAATCTCCTGGGGAGTCTGTGGTAGGGATATGTATTCCGTTGTGTGCTGGAGGAGGGCATCCAGCACTTGCTTCAGAATGCGAGAAAATAAGGGTGGTTATATGCCATGCATGTGCCCCACTGTGTGCTGGTAGATGCCTGTGGAAAGGAAGTGGAGCACAGACACTGCCTTCAGTAGAGGGTGGATGGCGGTGCGTATTTCAATGAGGCTGACGATGTCGTCGTGCATCATGTCCATGATGGTGTTGATGGTGTCCCAGTCCAGACGGTACAGGTTGGGGTTCTGCTCCGGGGTTGGGTTGAAAGGACTGGCTCTGATGCAAGGGATTGGGGCCTGCCTGTGTGGTTACGCTGGCTGCACTGGTGGGGCATGCTGGGCCTTTCTCACCCTCCTTCTTCTGCTGCGTCTCCTCTGTGGAGCCTGCTGTTGCTGTTGTTGTTGTTGCTGGTGTTGCAATGCAAGCATGTCCTCCAGCTCAAGTATTGATACTACTATTAGAATTATCTTGGGCTTGGTGTGGAAAGGGGTGTGGTGTGTGGGTGTGCTCCTTTTGTACAGGTCCAGACTCCATTGCCTCCACCTGTGTGGATAGTGTGCATCTCTGGCAGTTGGGAACACTGCACAAAGCATTTTATGGTTGGTTCGCAATGCCGGTAATTACGGCATGCCGGTGTCCACTATTTGTCCCTTCATGATGCCAGTATTTGCTTGTCCGCCTGTCTTGTGATTTACTCCCTTTAGCAGCATGCCACTATTGCTGGTATGATTGGACGCGTGCCCACGCCCATGCCGCTATTAGAGGCACTGTTATTTACAGTGCCGCTAATAGCGGGTTGGCAGGTCGGAATAGCCCGCAGTGGTTTGCGATGCCGATAATCCTTTACCGGCTTCGTTTTTCCCTTACCTCCAAACTCTGAATGACCCACATTGTCTTGATCTATGACACAAACACTGATTTAATTCCAGCCCCACAGTTTAATAACATAAGCTTGCACACCAACTCCAAAGACCACCCCAAGAGCAGCCTTGGTCTTGATGTCCTGCAATTTACTGTCAAAATCGTGTTGAAAATATGTGGGGCAATACATGAAGACCTTAAAAACTAGGGGGATCTGATCTCGCGAGTTTATGACTTGGCTGGTGAAAAAAGTTAACTACCAGCTACCTTATTCCTCAGACTGGTAATATCAATTCCTCAGACTGGTAATACCAATGCGCCCTCACATCAATGTTCCGTTATAGTGCAACCTGATTCACTTGTGGCAAGTAATGCAAATGAAGCAAGTCAAATCTCACAGTTAAGCTTCCCTACACAGAATCAGCAACGGCTGGTAAAGCGTCAAAAGAATAGGGTACTTAAGTCAAAAAAGGGTCAGCCTTCCCAAATGAAAGTCCTACTGGTTGAAAAAGTAAGCATGGTTTCCAAACTCATTCTGACTTTAATTCATATCAGAATGCAAGAAGTTCTAAAAACCATGTCAAATAGCTGTTTTAGGAAAATACATTATTGTTTTTGGGGACCTCCTACAGTTAACAACACTAAAGGCTCAAACCATTTTAAAACAAAACATTTGGGTACAAACAATGCCATAATGCACTCGGCAGCTTTGGTAATGTCCATTTCTGGCAACATTTTCGCATCAGTCTGAAGATCTACCTTATGCTAACATTTTAAAAAGCATTAGATCTGGTCTACTTACTAAAGATGCAAAATCCATCTTAAAAACTAGAGTAATCCATGAGCTGTATGGATAAAAAACATCTGCTTCTGAAGTCATGGAACAATTAGCTCAACAAAATTTAAAATGCATGTGGTTAATTCCAACACTTGGAAGCTGTAGCCAATAAATTGATTTCAATGTCGAAAAAAGAAATGCAGCTCAAAGTGAATCTCAGCTCCACAGACAGACTAGAAGTGCATGGCATGACAACCCCAATAGCCGCCCAGGCAAAAAAGGTGTTGTAGACTTTGTGAAAAACAAAAGAATTTGCCTGCTCTTCTTGGACCTCTTGGGTGGTATAATGAAGTAAGTGGTAGAAGGCCCAGAAGCCTCCCCAGAGCTCTGGTATGAGATGAAGAGCTCTGGACAACTCCCTTGGTCCAGACACAAAGAATCAGGGGGGAAAATCTTGAAAGGGAAAAACCCCTATGCAGCTGATCTGGTTCCCCAAGATGAGTAATGCCGTAGTAATATAAGGCTTATGGTTACAGGGTGTGTTGTATCCGTTTTCAGATTCCCCATCAGTGGAACAGAGCAGAGGTGAGAGAAATTCCATGAAATTTGTTGCAATAATAGCAGAGACTGAAAGCCGCCAGGAGCAGCTGGAGAGAGAAGACAACAGCCGAAGCAACTGAAGCCAGGAACTGAAGCAACTGAAGCAACAAAGGCAGGCATAGGCTGAAGCAGGCTGAGGGGGAGAACACGGTATGCCATGCAGGGAAGCCAAAAAGAGAAGGCAGCAGAATGGAGATAAAGGGGCCAAATGTGGCAGTAGGCAGCAGAGCTTGGGAAACCTAACAAGAGAATTAAGGGGGGCGAACAGGGAGAACCAAGAGGAAAACTTGCGGCAGGATGCCCAGGAGGGGCAGCAATTGGGAGGAGGAATAGAACGGGAGGCAAGGAAACAAGACAATGAGAGGAATACAAGAGGGCACACAGCAGTCAGAGGAAAACTAGCATCAATGCTTGTAAGGAAAATGAAGAAACGCGCTGATCTCACTGCGCTCTCTGCTTACGAAGCCTTTGTATGACTGTGTCTCTTTCCAAGGCAGGTTCAGTGCTGCCATTGTGTGGAAAGTCTAGAGCGTTAGCCCCAATAGTGGCATTTGATGTGTAAGTCTCTACTATGAAAAGCCATTGTTGATCAGGTAGGCGGAGGATGGGAGCTTTGGTAAAGAGTTCCTTGAGAAAGTGAAATGCTGTTCTGGCTGAACCGTTCCAAAGAAATTGTGAACCTTTCTTACGGAGAGAGGTTAATGGTAGTTTGGAATTAATTTTCGGTAAAAATTGGCGAATCAAAGGAACCTTTGGATGTCCTTAACCAAAGATGGTTCTTTCCAATCTTGTATGGCTTGTATTTTGGCAGGGTCCATAGAAGCGCCTTCCTGTGACAACACATAATCCAGATAGCTAATGGAAGGTTAGTGGAAAGATCACTTCTGCAGCTTGGCATACACATGATTTTCCTGTAGGCGAGTGAGAACCTATGAAACTTGAATCCGATGTTCCTCCAGAGATTTCGAAAAGATCAAGATATTCTCCAAACAGACTATAACGGAATGCAACATCAAGTCAGCAAAAAGATGGTCCATAAACCTCTGGAAGATAGCCGGAGCATTAGCCAGGCCAAAGGGCATAACCCGATATTCATAGTGGCAGAATGCAGTACACAAAGCCGCTTTCCACTCATCACCAGAACAAAGACGAAGAAGATGGTAGACTCATCTGAGGTCCAGTTTAGACATCAGGGAAGCCCCCCTATCTGCCTCCAGTATGTCTGGGAACAAGGGAAGAGGATACTTGTCCTTGATAGTTATTTAATTTAAACCCCTGTAGTCTATACAAGGCCTCAATTCTTTATTCCCCTTTTTAGGAACATAACAACGAGGATCTAAAGAGGGTCCATCAAGACCCCTGACTGTGAGAACTCCCGTGGGGTGGATTGCCCATGTGGCAAGACAGCAAGTCAAACCAGAAGGTGACAGGTTTGTGATCTACGCTGGAGCTCAGCATGTGCTGTGCTGAGATACAGTGAGGGCTAAGGTGGCAAGGCAGGACACAGTGTCTGACATTACTGACAACATTACTTCTGTGAGCAGCGAGGTTTTGGAAGCCGTTATGGTCCCGTGATCTAGTCTGGTGATTGCCTGCTGGGGAAAGCGTATATGGAATCAAGAGAGGTACGAAAATCTATTTGATACCTGTGATTTGCATCAGCAGCATCGGGGAGACTTCAAAAGCGCATTTCAAATGTGCATCTTTTGAACCCCTCATCTGCAAGCCTGCATATTCTCACTTTCTCAGCTCTGAAACGTGAAAGGTATGATCAGGAGCATTGTTTGTCGTATCTTAGCAACGCCACATTGCACTACACGTGTGCGACATCTGCCATATTGTGACGTGACATACAATGCTGAAGGAAGGAAAGACTTCCAGAGTTCAGTGTGCCAAGCTAACACCTCGTATTGGAACTTGTCCATCGTGGCGTGTGCGTCCAGGGGCCAATTGAGGAGGTGTGCACGTCCTGGATGACATTTTTGCTTTGTATGGTTGGCTAGTGAGGGGGCATGTGGAAGTCCTTGAAGTGCATCGTTTTGGTTGGAATTTTTGTGGTGCTCTGACATTTCAATTCCTCATATACTTGATACTGTGGTGAGCAAAGGAATTCTCAAGTAGTGTTCTTGCAGCGAGTTGGGGTAGAAGCATGGCTTTGGCAGGAGTGCCTGGCCCGCCCATGTTCATGCCCAGTCCAGGCCACACTGAGATTAAGTGGATGGCTTGGATAAAAGGTTTTCTACACCACATCAAAACTGCTTGTGGGAACAGTATATCAGCTGAACGCAAGGTCTCCATGTTAATGCATTTTATTGGGTATGAAGGACAAAGGATTTTTTACACTTTGCCTGACATTGTTTAGCTGGCTGATAGCACAGCGAGTAGAGCGCTCGCTTTGACATCTATGCAGAGCCAGCTGATGCCGGTTCGAATCCCAACAGGGCCAAACTCAGCCTTTCATCCTTCTGAGGTCGATATATGAGCACCACACACCGTGGGTCATAATAAGCAGTGCTCAGATACCTGAGGGTTCGCAGCACTATATAAATGCTAAATTATTATTATTATTATTATTATGGAATTAGACCTTGAAAATAACATGAATGAATTTGATGTTGCCTTTTTGAAGTTGGAACGACATTTTGAGACATGTGTTATTACAGTATTGGAAAGATATCATTTCAGTATGAGAGAGCAACATGAAGGGGAAAGCGTTGAGGAATATATTACGGTGTTACACCACCTGTCCTTAAAATGCAAATTTGGGGAAAAGCTGGATGAGCACATCCAGGACCAATTTATGTTGCACTGTTCGAATGATAAGATTTGTGAGGAGATTTGGTTAAAGGATGAGCCAGGGCTCAAGGTGTTAGTTATGATGGCTAAAAGGGTAGAACATACATTACTGTGTGTGGCAGTGTTGTCTCATAAGAAGACAAAAACACCCACAAATTAAGTATTAAGGAAGGATTTTCAGAAAAATGTTAAAAAGAAAGCAACAAATAAGGTACCTAAGGGACCCAATTTAGGAAGTGAGAAAAGCATGGGCATGAAGGGAAATAAAAGAGAGGCTAGGTTGTGTTTCCGGTGCGCGAGTGCTAGACATTTTTCAAACTCACCAATATGCACAGGGAGGAAAGCATTGTGCAGCAGGTGTAAAAGGTGGGGAGATTTTGATAATTGCTGCAAAAACTTCTCCATAGGTGATGGCAAGAAGGTGTTGTATATAGGGGAGGAAACGCAACAGTCCTTGGGTGAGGATGGGGACAAAAGAGTGAAAGTAGTCACAGTAAATATGGTGAAGTGTGATTATGAGGAAGAGTGTGAACATCCATTTGCTGACATCATTGTGAATGGAAAAAAAGTGTGCACGTTGGCCGATTCAGGTGCCAAGATAACACTTATGTCACGAGAGGTGTATGAAAATGAAGTGTGTGGGAAGGTTGATGAGCTGCTGCTGTCTGATAAAAAACCAGGTGGTTACAACTGTGGGAGGATTGATGTAATTGGATATTGCATTGCTACATTCGAATTTAAGGGAAGAGAAACTCAAGGGAAAATATACTTGACTATAAGTGGGGAGACTCTCCTAGGTTGGAGGGAACAGAAGGGGATGCGGATAAGGTTACATCCCAACACTGAGGAACAGGTTCTTAATGCAGGAGAGAAATGGGACATAATTGGAAAATGTCCTGAAGTATTCTCCAAGGAGGTTGGGTGTGTTAAAAGGATGGTGAACAAAATTGTGATGAGAGAAGGAAGTAAGCCGGTTAGTGTGAAACTCCGCCCCATCCCCCTTGCACTTCAGAAGGGAGTGCAAGAGGAACTTGAGAGATTGAAGAGCGCAGGGATTGTAGAACAGGCAAAGGGTGTAGAGTGGATTTCACCACTGGTTGTGGTTAAGAAGGCTAGCAGTGGGTTGAGAGTATGCATGGATTTGAGAGAGGTAAACAAATGTGTGGTCGCAGAAAAACATCCCCTGCCCAATACGTCAGAAATGCTGAGCAGGATTGAAAGGGCTAAGTACTTTACCAAACTCGATATGGCCAGTGCATACCACCAAATTCAACTTGATCAGGAATTTAGGAAACTCACAGCGTTTATAACGCATGATGGTGTGTACCAATTTTGCAGGATCCCATTTGGGTTGATTTCAGTGTTATCTGTATTCCAGAAGTTGATGGACAAACTTTTGGGAGGAATGGATGATGTATGGTGTTTCCAGGATGATATATTAGTTTGTGGGGTAAGTGAGGACATGCTTGAGCGGAATGTAAGGAAAGTAGTGAATGTCTTAAGTAAGAAAGGGATAACGCTCAGGGTAGAGAAATGTACCTTTGGAAGTAGAGTTGTGGAGTATCTTGTACAGGACATTTTTGAGGAAGGCCTTCGACCAAAGAAGGATTTGGTAGAAGGAATTAAGAAAATAAGGTTGCCGAGAGATAAGGCTGAACCAAGATCATTTTTGGCATGATAGAATTTTATCACAGGTTTGTGGATAATTTTGCAAATAGAGTTAACAAAATTAGAAGTTTATTGAAGAAATGTGTTGAGTTCAGATGGGTCAAACAGTGCAATGTGGAATTTCGCGAGATAAAGAGAAAAATTGATATGGCCAAGGCATTAGCTATGTCCGATACTAAAAGAAGATGTATCATTTCGGTCGATGCTAGTGAGACAGGGATTTGTGTTGTATTATCCAAGATTGGGGTAAATGGCAGTGAAGAAGTGGTGACTCATGCATGGAGGATGCTGAAAGGTGCTGAGAGAAATTACTCGGTTTTGGAAAAGAAGCTTTGGCGTGCCATTGTGGGATTGAAATATTTAAGAATTTTGTTTGGGGGTCAGAATTTACATTACGGATGGATAACAAACCTCTCAAGGCTATATCCGAGAAGAAAGGTTTAGATATGGTGTCTAGGAGAGTTGCATGTTGGGTGGCAAGACTACAGTGCCATATGTTTGATATTGAGGTGATTGCAGGGAAGAAGAATGTATGAGCTGGTCACATATCTAGATTTTGGGATGAGGATTGTGAAGAGAGTCAAGATGTATTATAAGATATTATTACGGATATGGTATATGTTATGCATGATGGGGTGATTACTCGGGGGAGTGGGAGAGTGAGTTGCATTCGGATGAAATGTGGAGACGCATTTTGGAATTTGTTCAACAGGGATGGAAGAAAAGAAACTCTTGATTGGGGAGGAGAGGGCAATGTAGGAGGTAAGATCAGAGTTCAGTGTAAGGAATGGTTTATTATATCGTTGGGACCACCTTGTGGTTCCAGGAAAGTTGCGCAGGATACTTATTGAGATTAGTCATCAAGGGCATATTGGGACTTTCAAAACAAAAGAGCATCTCAAGGGAGATTATCGGTTGCCGGGTTTCAACCGTGATATAGAGACGGTGGTAGGGTCATGTGTTGAGTGTGAGGTGTCTGCTAAGAATGTTTTTGCTAAACACCAACCAATGATTAAAGTGGATGCCCCAGTGGGCATGTGGAGTGATTTAGCTATGGATGTCGCTAGTCCATTGGATATAGGAAGTGGACGTGGAGGGTTCATTGTGGTGGTAATTGATGTGTTTTCCAGGTGGACAGAGTTTGAGATTGTGAGGGATGTGTCATCCCAATGTATTGTTGAATTTCTTCAGAGTGTTTTTAAAAGAGAAGGATTGCCTCAGTCCATTTTGACTGATACTGGCAGACAATTCGTTGGTGGATTGTTTCAAGATTATTTAAAGATGTGTGGAGTGAAGCATAAGCGTACTGCCTTATATGAACCCCAAACAAATGTCATGGCAGAAAGGGTGAACCGGTGTATCATGGATGTGGTGCGGATGAGTGGAGTGGCTGGAAAAGATAAGAAAATTGTGATCAGGGAATGGTTATACACATTGCATCTAGCGCCTCATGTGGAGACCGGAATTAGGGCATTTTAGTTAATGAGGAAGGAAGGCTGGATAATAAGGGTGAATGAAAGATTGCCTAGGCGGGCGAGTTAGTAGAAGTTGGGGAATGGGTACAAGTGAAGAAGGGAGTTATAAAAATGAAATAGGAAGATATGATGTATTCTGAGCCGGTGCAGGTAACGCAAGTGTTGAAAGGTGCGGTAAGAGTATAAAGTGGAAAAGTCTGGAATATGTCCAGAATAGTCAAAGTGAGTTTAAGGTCTGATCGGGGAGACGTTGAAGAATTAAGTCCTATATATTATTGAGTAATGTATTACATGACAACTCATTCTTGTTTTATTACTTTATGTGTTAAATGTTCTCATGTATTGAGAATATTTAATTACTTTGTGTATTAATTGTTCTCATGTATTGAGTTTCTTCCATTTCATCAATTTTATGGGAGTTAGTCGTGTCTAAATTACTATGAAAAAAAGATTGTCCTGTATATAATTAGAGTGAATTCATAAGAGTTATCAATTACAAGTTTGGGGTTAATAAAGGGGGGAGGTGTGTTGTGCAATATACTTCAGCAAGGAGGAAGGAGGCTGGTGGAATATCATGGTGGAACATTGTGGTAATGTTCTTTAGGGGAATGTGTTGTGGCGAAGAAAGGCAGTTGGAGAGAGAGAGCTGCAAGAGGAAGGTTGGGGGTCTTTATTCTTATATGTAACTTGTAACTTGGTAATAAAGTGGTATTATTAGCTATCCAAGTGTGGCGGCTCATCATTACAGGTTGCAAATAGGTTCTGAGAGCATTCTTCTCTGATTCCGAAAGGGTCTACATTTTGCCAAATGGCACTTGCTTGTCGGGTACAATATTAATGATGCAGTCCTCAGGTCTATGAGGAGGTAGTTCTTTATATTCTTCTTCAGAAAACACCTGATGGTATTTCTTGTATTCATCAGGCAGAAGAGAGAGGCAAGAAACAGTCTGTTTTGGCTCACCTTGAATTTGTGTTTGGAATTCAGAGTCGCTGTCTCTGAGGCAATGAGTGAGACATTGCTTGGATCCTAAGAACATGGTCCCGGCCGTCTAGATGAAGAAGGGATTGGTACAACAGAGACACGACATGATAGGGTAATGAGGAGGCTTGATGATGTCAAAGGCTATCTTCTCCACATGAGAAGAAATGTCCACAGTTATCTCAGTTGTTTATTCAACGATGTACTCTGAGGATGGTGGAGTTCCATCCACTACTTCTAATGGTATAGGTACGGCAGTAGGGTGTTGTGATATATTGTGTTTGTTGGCCCAAGTACCATCAAAGAAGTTCCCTGCCGCCCCACACTCTATCAGGGCTGGGACACTGTAAAGGATGGAATCCTGAATGTGTAAATCCACTTTGAGAACCATCTTGATGGCCCTTCTGGTATCTATGACTGGGAACAGGTAGTATCTCTCCAATCCGTAGTTCCTATTAGGAACAGGGTCTTGCATTTTCCACCTGGCGGAGAAGAGCAGTAAGACAGTCCTTTAGAATGTGTGTGTCTGATCCACAATACATACTTAGACCCAAGGTCCTGTGTCTATTCCTTTCTTCAGGGGTTAAAGGACCCCAAGCAGTACCAATTTTCATAGGTTTTTCACTAGAAGAAGGGTGAGTTGATGGGCAGAAGACATCCAAAGAACAAAAAGAGCAAACCTTTTGCCTTTCCATCAGTCTCTCCTGAAGGGGAAAATCCACCTGTAAGACAAGTGTTATAATTTCTTTCAAATTTGGGGATCTGGGGACCCTTGACATCTCATCCTTGAGATCTTCTGAGAGGCCTTTCTGGAAAAGTCTCACCAATGCATCATCAGGCCATGCTGTTTTGGCTGCCAATGATTTGAATTCTGTAGTGTACGTCAATATAGGTAGAGTTCCTTCTTTGATCTCCAGGAGTTTCTCTTGTGTGGAAATGGTGAGTTCTTGCCTACTGAACATGGATTGGAGGCTGTTGGAAAAAGGCAGGATAGGAATCGAAGATCTGATTATTAGTGACTACCAAGGGAGTAGCCCAAGCTAACGCACCTCCAGTAAGATTAGAAACCATGAACTGACCCTGGAGCGGTCTGTTGGAAAGGATACAGTTTTCAAAGTGAACTGTAGCAAACAGGATTCAATTAATTCCTTTAGTTTCCTTGGATTCCCATCAAATTTTCCTAAAACAAAAGTGGAGAGCGGAAGCTTGGACCGAACTGGTCCTGCAGTCATCATTTGTCACAAAGTAGCATTCTCATTTTTCAGTTGTGTACTTCCCGGGTTAGTTCCAGAAAAGCAGTCATTACTTGCTGCATCTGATCCATTGTAATGGTGCTGGCATTGCTTGCTTGTTACATCTTGACAACTGATAGCCGATCTGGAACAAAGGGTGTTGCAGACTTTGTGAAAAACAAAAGAACTTGCCTGCTCTTTCTGGAAGTCTTCAGTGGTGTAATTAAGTAAGTGATACAAGGCGCAGCAGCCTCCCCAGTGCTCCGCTATGATAAGAAGAGCTCCCGGAAAACCCTTTTCGGCCAGGCCTAAAGAATCAGGGAGAAAAACCCTTGAAAGTGAAAAACCATGTGCAGCTGATCTGGTTCCCAAAGATGGTTAGTGACGTAGTAATGCAAGACTTACGGGTCCAGGGTGAGCTGTATCCGTTTTCAGATTCCCCATCAGTGGAACACAACAGAGACGGGAGAAACTCTATGAAATTTGTAGCAATAATAGGGGAGGCTGAAAGCCGCCAGGAGCAGCTGGAGAGAAAGGACAACAGCCGAAGCCATGGAAGCCGTGAATGAGCAATTGTAGGTAAGGGCTGAAGCAGGATGAGGGGGAGAACATGGTATTCCACGCAGGGAAGCCAAAAAGAGAAGGCAACATAACGGAGATAAAGGGGACAAATGCGTCAGTAGGCAGCAGAGCTTGGGAAACCCAACAAGAGAATTAAGGGGGTGAACAGGAAGAACTAACAAGGAAAACTTGCAGCAGCAATTGGGAGGCAAAGAAACAACGCAATGAGAGGAATACAAGTGGGCACGCAGCCGTCACAGGAAAACTAGTGTTAATGCTTGTAAGGAAAACAAAGCAGCCCACTGCTCTCACTGTGTTCTCTGCTTATGAAGCCTTTGCATAACTGTGTCTCTTTCTGAGGCAAGGTCAGTGCTGCCATCAAGTGGAAAGTCTAGAGCGTCAGTTTTGCAAAGTAAGTGAAGACCCATTTTCCACCATGTTGAGTGAGTAGACACACCATAGGGATGTCTCCTGCGCCTATGTTGCCACAAGTACCATGAAGATAGGGAATAACTAAAAAGCACGTTTTCTTCTTTTCAAAGACATGCAATCACGTATGCAGAGAACAATTCACTCTATCTTTTGTAAATGCTGTCACTAAAGATCTAAATGTAGATCATGCACTGATCAATATTGGCAGCACAGTCTTCAAAGAAGGTATGAGTTACAAAGCACATTCAAGTCTCTGTACACTCAATGGTCTATTCCTAGTTAATTTGTATGGAAACAGTCAACACTTACATGCCTTTCATACCAGAAAACAACAGTCGATGTGCACTGTAAACCCCCCACCTAGGTATGAACCCTGTATCTAAAAAAAAGAAAATTCAAAAGAAAATAATAACAGAGCCTATACCAGATCTCCCTGCAAGACCACACAAAAAAACAAAAACAAAGAACAACTGCTGTTCCATCAAATTTGACAAGCACACAACTCTCTATTCCAAACACAACTGCACAGCTATAAAAATACAAGGAGACAATGGGCCTCATTACGACCCTGGCGGAATGGGTTTAACAGCGCCGGTAAAGGTGCCAACTCCATTAAACCGATTCTGCCCTATTACGAGGTTCCCTTGCGGGACTCGCTCTGGACGTCTGGTCTGACAAGACGTAGTTTGTGGGTCTCGCGAGGGGACCAGGGAGCTAACAACGGGCCCATTATTAACGGGCCCATTGTTAGCTCTCTCCCCATTCCCATTGAGCCATATGGGGGCTCGAATGGGAATGGGGATGGGTACATTGAATGAGGAATTATCCCTCCAAGGTTGGAATGGCCCGGTAATTCCTCATTAAAGGAATCTGGACCCGAGTTTGGTGCACCCATGCCCTTATCAAGGGCATGGCTACCTCCAAACTCGTAATGAGGCCCTATATGTCTTGTTGAAAAAGAATTGCAGTCCCATCAAAGGATACAGACAAACAACTCTTCCAATTGCAATGTTGTACAGAACATAGTACATAAAATATACTATATATGAGAGTCAAAAAAGTAAATCTATAAGTACATTTGTATGTAATGAAATGTTTTAAAGTATGTTGTTTAACAAATTATTCTGATTGACAGATTCCAGCCTTCTTACCATATTCAACTAAGTATTCACACCCAGTATTATACTTTTTTTTTCTTCACAAAGAAACAGCCACAGATTCCATAAGCAGTATCCAAAACTGTGGTACCATTTTAAATACCATATGAACTTAAATTATATTGTTTGACCATATTATAACTACTATATACTCCCCCTAGAGTAACTATAATTACTATACACATATTACTATGGCCGTGTTCAGTGTCCATATTCTACCACTGGCCACATCCACAACAATTGAATTGAATATCATAAACACACACAATAGACCTTAAAATCACATGACTCACCAGAAACCTCCCCAATCCCAATAGTATCCATGGACACATGTCTGCATCCACGGACACATGTTCACCTGTGTCTGCAGTTACGAATATGGCTACAGACAGTAAAATTGCCTGCGGCCTTATCAGCATCTCATGGCCTTTTTCACCTGTAAACATGGCTCCATCTTAACTTATTCTGACTCCCCCACCCTTCCCAGACACCATTTCAGCCACAGTATAACCCCAAATGTATTTTCCAGAGTTTTTCCTCATTGCAATGTCTGTGGACAAAGGCTGTGGAGCGCGGATATAACATCGTGACTATTTCAAAAAATATGACACTGCTCACATTTTCCAACAACCGATCAGCTTGCCTGTTTCATGTCTGTGAACACCATAGCAACCCCTGATTGTTCGAGAGGAGACTGCGGACCCCAAACCAGGAAATAACTACACGGACCGTATGCAGATATCACTCCTTTTTCATGCCTACTTTTTGGGAAAGGATTTATAACAAGCCGCCGCTCCTTGTGGAAGTTTGGTGAACATCCGTCCAGCGGTGTGTGCTGTAGGTGTGAGCACATTTTGTTTTCCATTATGTCTATGAGAATTTCAAAGGTTTTGGGACCCCCATGTAACTTTGGCCCCCATAGATGAAACCACACAAAACTTTGCAAAATCATTTTGACATGGCAATATACTTTTTTTCAGATTGGGAGAGGATTTGTCAATCGGCACCAAGGTTATAAGTCCCCCACAAAATGCTCTTCCTATGAGTTGAACAATTGAACCATAACTACATGGCTGCTACCGCAGGCCGTGTGATACATTGTTCAGATTTTTTAATACTTGTGTTTGTTAATGTTTCACACTCTATTTTACATACGAATGAATGCACACTATGCACAATTTTGATTTTAATATACTTAACTAGAAATGACGTTTCTTTTCAAAACTATGAATATTCCCTTTTCCTTTAGTTATAGGAAGATACTTGCTTGGATATGATATCAACTTGTATGAATATCACAACAGTTATCATGAAAAAAATCAACATGTTTCTTATTCACAATTCTCCCATTGTGTGAATCAAGCTAAGTAAGTTGACACTCCGCCTCCGGGTCTGTAAGATTTTATTTAGCATTTTTATGTAGCGCCACTGCATTGGTTTAATGCATTGCTATAATGTGGTACAGCAAGACATGTGTCAATTAGCATTTTTTATGCAGCGCCACTGCATGGGTTTAATGCATTGCTATAATGTGGTAGAGCAAGGCATGTGTTGCCAGTGTGACATGGACATGTAAATGAAGACAGGCTATTCAGTCAAAAAACGATTTCTACATCTAAAATGCAAACAAATTTTTACATGTAAAATGCACATTTTTTTTTTCTCATCTGAAATGCCTCTGTTGCAGGAGACACATTAGAGGATTAATGAATTAACACCATTAACCGTACTAACGTAATTCTAACTTTTAATTTGTAATGTGTTCTCCAGTGCAAAATGAGGCAGGCTGAAACTCACACTAGACTGTGTGCAGATTCACTCTGTCCACAGTATTTGCAGGAAGCAAAAACTCGAATAAGCAGGAAATCAGTTTTGTTACAGTTGCTTGCTGTAAAAGTAAACCATTGTTCAAGAGAAGGAGGGTAGGACATGATAGAATTTCATTGGTTGAACTCTTTTTGTAGGCTGCAACAGAGCTTTTCTAATGAATCTCGGAGAGAAAGAAGGGGAGAAGGCATTTGGCACAGCTGGGAGAAAGACTCGGCTGGTGTGGCTGGGGAGTTTCCTGATTGAGAAGAAGGTCCCAGTGCACTGCAACACAGGTTAGGAAATTCCAGTCAATAAATCCTGGCTTGAGTGACGTCCTCGCTGGCGTGATTTAAGAGGGGGCACTGAGCCATTTCCAGGCGACCAGCCTGAGGAATTCGCCTGCAGCACAAGCTCGGTAAATATATTGCAGAGTGCGGGGGCGGTGTGTGTGTGCGAAATCTATTCAGGCAGAGTAGAAGAGGAAATTCCTGGATTTAGTCAGGATGTCTAATGTTGCAAATTGAGTGTTCTCTTGCTGTATTCCTTTTCATTTTGTTACAGATAAAGTAAAGTGAATATTTCTACTGCTGTGAAACTTCCAGTTATTTCTGTAAAAAGGGTAATATGGTGTTGAAATGCAATTGTTTATAATACACTAAAATATCTGAAAACAGACGGGTAGTGTGTTTTTTATTTTTTTTATTTTCTTGGTGCATATATCATTATAGCACTGGTAATATGGGGAAGATTTTAGTCAATTTTCATGTAGATAAAACAGAAAGAACAAGGTAGTTAAAAATCAGACTTCGCAGTGAAATAGCTGTGTGATGGTTCCACTCAGTATATGTGTGTGTGACATTTGAGTGGGACATTATGGAATAGTCTGCTGGAGGTAAATGAGTCAGCAGAAAGAGAGACCTCTGGATATAGTTCACTAGTGTAATAAATTAGTGATATACCACATGATTTAACTCGCTGGTGTAGATAGGTCAGTGAGAACAGCCCAAGGTGGCACTCTATATGAAAATGTGATGTTTCTGAAATGTAGGCCTGAGGTCCCTCTAGTGATCACACGAACAATCTAAACAAAAATAAGGGGATCTGGATGTTGGGGACACAAATAAAACAAAGAAATCATGCCCACAAGTAAAAATGCACACCAAATAAATATATCTGTGTTCTGAAATAATGCTCACCACTATACTACCATAATACCAACCCAAATGTAAGGAGTGATTATTGCTAAATTACTTTTATTTTTGGCAGTAAGAAAACACTGCTATGCCCCAAATCTACACAAAATACCCAACATATTTATGGTGCGTTGCAGGTCGGGAAAGTGATCACAGAGCATCTACTGGGCGTTGCAAGTGTGCCTCACACTACCATCTGTATATAAAAGGGAATCCATTTCATAATAGCAGTGTGTCACTAAAAACGAATTTCAGAATGTCACAAAGGGAAACCACATTCTCAGACCTAGTGCAATATTTAGAGGCAAAGTTATTTGCACATGGGACGTGGTCATCGAATAGTACCTCAGCATGGCATGACCACATTCAGGGTGAGGTGCAGAAAGAAAAACTAGACAATATTTTTGCAGAAGGCAGCATAATTCAGGTCTGCCTTACAAGGTTATTGAATGCAGCTGATAAAAATACAGAGAAAGATTGTCTAATATGGCTATGCGCCAAGATCTGGTTTATTTTGAATAGGTCCCTGTGAATGCAGGAAAATGATACCCAGCTAATTAACAGGTCAAAGACTGACTTAGATGGGGCAAGTAAGAAAGAGGAAATGTTAAGAACAGAGTTGGATGTATGCCAAAAAGACATGCAGTTAAAATGCAGAGATTTTGATGCTCAATTGTCCAAAAGCAAGAAACAGTTTGAGGACAGTGAGCAAGAATTGGTGCACTTAAAATCATTAGTGGACCACATTAGACAAGATAAAGATGAGGTGGTTTCAGGGATACAAGTTTTACACAAAGAACATTTTGAAAAAGAAAGTGACCTCCAAAATGTAGAACAATAGGTGATTAAAATGCTTCAAGAAAGAGACAAGCAAAAAACGGAATTTAATGAATGCCAAATGCAAATGTGCGACATGCAGGAGGTAATTAATAAAATGAGTGATGAAAACAACTATTTGCAAAATGAAGCAGACAGGCTCCTTAAACAGTGTAAGGACCTAGAACAGCAAATGTGCATTCCCAGGTCCCAGGAGAGGCGGCAGGGTACTACATTCAATGGAGTGGAGGTGAATTCTATTTCTACCCAAAGAGCTAGTGCTCCAGTGACTGGGCCGGTGACTGAACTTGGTTGCAGCGCCCTTGGGGATTTGATTCTCCCATTGGGCGCTGCCACCAATCCCATACACCTGGAACCAGGGTTGAGTCACCAGGTAGTGCAATTCCATGCATTGCAACCACTAGCCCCATAAAGATAATGACATCTATTAAAGCCTTGATCAAACCATTTAAAAAGGGAGGGGAGTGCTGCATTGAGGATCACTTAGAAGCAGTTCATGACATCTTTAAAGCCCTCCATATCCCTAAGGAACAGTACAGGCAGTATTTTCATTTAACTTTAGATGCTCCGACGGCCAGCATCATAAGGGGATTAAATGAACAGCAGAATATGACATGGGCGGAGTTTGAAAAAGAAATTAGGCGTCAATTTTCTCCTTTCCAGTCATTACAGGAGGCAAAGAAAGTTGCTTACACAATCACTGCTGGGCCTAATACATCCCCTCGCCAGTTTTTACAAGACTTAAAAAGAGCATTTTCTCGCTTTGATGTATCTTTTGACCCCAATTCTAATGAATTTAAAAATGCCTATTTCTATGGGCTACAGAAAGACATCATATCTCAATTGGTAAGCCCTGCAACAGAAGGGCTGTGATCTTCTCACTGTTTGGCTTTGGCGGCGCAAGTTTTACAGTTCCATTGCGAACTGAACATTGGATCGGCATCTCCTGCATCTCCTGCAATTGTTTACAAGCCCGGGCAGCGAAGCGAGCGGTGAAAAGGACGCCGCCGCTTTAACGCCGCCGAGGATTCCCCCTTTCCGTGACTCCCCTTCTCACTGTTTGGCTGTTCGGCAGTCAAGGAAAAACACTGCACAGAAGACGCCTGCCGATTCCTGTAACAAAAAGGTAAGAAGTAACAAAATGGCAGAGGCGGGCCCGCAGACAACGTTCAAAACTAAAGTCCTGTGCACAAGTTATAGATAAATCAATATCGCTGGATGAAAAACTAATTAACAATAAAAAATGTGAACTGGAGGGGTACAATTGGTCAAACCAAAAACAACAAAAGTTAAACACAGACACTTTTGATATGATAACACACGGTCCACAAATAGCACCAATCCCACAAAAGCAAATTAACAATGTCTCTGAGTTCCCCTCTCTTGCTCAATTAACCAGCAAATACCGGACTAAAATTTCAATAACAAACACCCAAACAAGGTGTCTTGAGGAAAATGGCAATTCTGCATCAGGGCGAGCTGAGGGTGACAAGCCAGATAACAAGTCAAATTCTGATTCCAACTCTTGTGAAAACATTTTGAAAAACACAGAAACAGCAATGACTAAGATCATGCCTATTGTCGAATTAAATCAATGCGCAGAAATAACCAACACGAACTGCGCGAAAGTTATTCCTATCGAAATTTTAGAAGATGGATCAATTGTAAATCCAATTGAAATCAACACAGTGCTGTTTGACTCACCTTTTGATGTAACGGATCACAAACTATTACAACTGGCTATCCCTGAAAGATCAGGCGAAGAGAGCCTAATGCGGTTTGTATATCCACCTACAGACCGCAAGTTAAACGATGCGGAAGAGAGGATGACGCAAAACAAATTTAAAGAAAATTCAAGACAATCAGTACATAATATACCAAACCAGAACAATAAAGGCACAGCAAAAAAAGACTAGACAGAAAGAGCAAACGAAATGGGGACAAATATGGATGTAAGTTTTCCAAAAGGACAAGTCATCGTGAATAAACAAACCAACGGCCATTGTAACAACGAATGCATACAGAAAAATGGCCACAAGCAGAGCAGTGAATTTGACTTTGCAGGTCGGGAAGCACGCTTAACGGAGTGTCTCAAAGCAGACTTTGAAGTGATGAAGCACAAATTAGCCGAAAGCTTCATAGAAAAACACAAAGGCAAAGACAGACAAGTAATAACAGAGTCTCCTCAAAAAATTGCAAAGAATAAAGACTATACAAACACCCAAATATCACCTGAAAAACATGGTCAAATAGGACCTAGTACTTCGATCATTGAAAGGCAAACGCCAAAAAGCCAATTTCTGGAAACTCCCACTACCAATTCTATTATCAAGCTACATGATCTTCAGAGGAAAAGAGGTCGTCAAACCAACTCCTCTCATCTGTTAAGTTGCTCAACGCCTGCAACAACGCAGCCAGCCGCCAACACAAGTCCAGAGTCAATGCCGACAAAAGCAGCTTTAAACCAAGAAAAAACTGAAAAGGAAACGGAGAGGACAGAGCCTACACATCATGACTCCGATAACGAATCAGTATTGAAATCTAACATATCTACGGCGGCGGCCATAAAAATTCACAACAATGTACTTGCTCCCACCTCGTTGGCTCTAATCCCTTTCATAAAACTATATGATTCCCTTCATGACGAACTACAAAACAATAATGCATTAGTCAATCATCTAAATGAGAAAGTGAACAAAATGGAAAATACAAACAGTGAGCTAAGACAACAAATGGGAAACGAAGCATCTAAAAATTGGTCACGGTACACTGAGCTGAGTACACAGATTAGGAATGATTGTGTAGAAAAAAGCTCTTTACTGAATGCTTTAAAGGGAAGCCTGATGCTAGGACCGTGGCATACCGAAAAAGAGAAGCAACCCTTGGTGTGCATGATAGATCTTGAACAGAACACGACAAATCAGCTGCCGAGTGATAGAAGGAGCCCCTATAAACACAATACACATAACAACAACAATGTTACAAAAGCACTGCAAAATCAAGAGACAGAAGAACAATGCCAAAAAAGCCAAAATAATGAACACTCATCGTTCGAAGACCAACAAAACAAAAAGGTGGGCGGTAGCGCACTCCCAAAGGCGGCAGAGATTAAGTTAACAGTGAAGCCGCCTTTCAGCAAAACACAAACCGGGCAAACAGGAAAAGCACAACCCAAACCATCCGCGGGCTCCTCTCACATCTCGATTGAAAAAACAACCTATGGCATATTTGGAGGAACAGCAAAACCATCATATGTGATGCCAAACAACAAGACCAACAAGACTTGGCAAAACAAAATCCGCAGAGGAAAAAAATCGTAAAAAAAATCCTAGAGGTGATAAAAAAACATTCCACTGGATCAAGAAAGTTTATTCGCAACCTACCCACACCAGTGAAACAAAGTTTATTTGTAAGAGAAAAACTGATACCAAATAAAGGGTTAGAAAAAGCAAAAGCATTAATAAAAATAACAGGAATAACAGACAAACCGGTTGCGACTAACCCGAAAAAAAGATTGAGATTGGATTCAGACAATGCTTCAGTACATTCGATACAATCTTTGGTGGATCTCTGCAACCTTTCAACCTATACTGACGACCTTGTAGATGAATCAATGGCAGATATACAGGAGCTGGATGAAACCTGTCAGTCAATTAAGAAAGAATCAACGAAAGGAGCCGGAAAACGTCTGGGGAGGAAACCAAATGGACGTCCAACAAATAAAAATGAAGCCAGAGAAAAATGGATAAACATGAAAAAATCAAATAATCAACATGAGTCGGAGATTAGCAAAGAGGAAGAAAAAGGGACAAAACATCATGGCTCACTAAATCCAAAATTAACACACGCACAATCGCAGATTAAATCTCGTGCGGCTGATAAATTTAAACAAATCGAACTAAACGACAAGTGAAGATTTATCCATTTCTAATAGCTCCAAAAGTACCAACTATAGAAAAATGGCAACTGACTCCATGGAACAGTGCCGCGACATCTTCAGAAACCAGATGAAAATTACGCAGTCTGTGAACTCGCAAAAAAGCGAAGTGGAATCAAGGAAAAGAAATCAATAGGTAGAAAGAAAAGAACGAGAAGGGCTAGTCACATTAATCTCATGGAACACACGGGGCTTCCAGCACTTCTTCGAAGACTTTCCAGTCGATTTGTCTGATAATTTTCTAATTTGTCTACAAGAGACATGGCTACGCAGTGCGCCTGTAAAGGATGGGTACCTGACGCTGCTCAATCCGGCTGAAAAAAATGCTAGAGGTCGCCCGCAGTCAGGTCTGATAACCATGGTCAAACATGGAACCACGTGGGAAGTCTGTGAAACTGAAAACCCAAACAGCCTTATACAGACCACACTCATTCGAAAGTCAACAAGTCGAGAAATAGCGGGAAAATACATTCTCCTAATTAATCTGTATTGGAATCCGGTCAAGACATCAATCGAAAAATGTATCCAATCAGTAACACAAATAATCGATAAACATCAAAAGAAGTACCAAGACTTATCAATAATCATATGTGGCGATATGAACCTATCATGGTTCAATGATGAGAGAAAACTTATCTCATCAGAAATAAAAGAAAAACGGACTAGCAGTGAAAGGAGAGCGTGCTGGGACTACGAAATGGATGCAAGAGATTGTGATCTGGTTAATGGACATATACCGGGAGATACGCCTCTGATGTACACTTGGAGAAATTTTGGCCACAAAAAAATTCTAGACTACATCTGGACATCAAGAAATGTTTGGACCAAAATCTCAAAGTTACGCATCATCCAGATAGACCGAAGTGACCACGACATCTTGGAAATGTCATGGCCTTTACTTCAAAAAACAGAAGCAGCTCTGTATAAATATTCAGTTGAAATAAATCAAGGGCGAAATCGGTTACACCTAAACGAACAACAAATAAAAGGCCTCACCGAGAAATTTCGATTTATCACCAATAAAGAAAGAAATTCAACTAATTATGATTTGATATTGCCGTACCAACAAAGGAGCAGTCACAGATTTCTAAACAACAAGTCCATATACAAGCATGAATGGAGCAATTTAGTTAAATGTCAAAAGAAACTGCTAAACAAAGATACACGAAAACTGAAGCGAAATATGGGAGCGCACACTGCCCAACAAATCAAATTGCGGCGACAAAAATATCGAAATTGGCACAAGTCATTTGCCTATATAAGAGACCAAGAACGTGGAGAACTGATGTTGAACTTGATTCAATCTAACAACACGCGTGAGACCTGGCGCATTCTAAATAATAACAACGCAAATCAAACAGATATGCTTGCTAATGGAGTGTCTGAGGAAGTGTGGCAACAACACTTTACGGACATTTTTAATCAATCCCAACAAGTCTCAGCATTGGACATGAACCAGGAACCAACTCACTGGAATGTAGCAGAAACTGTGGAAGACATTCAAAACGCCATCTCTAAGTTAAACAACTCAAGAGCCGCAGGGCCCGACGGCATATCCAATATACAACTAAAGACACATAAAGCCGAATGGGCCATCTTCATTACCATGCTGTTTGAAAGAATAGCAAAACAGAAACTGCTCCCAGACTCATGGACAAATGCAATTGTTGTACCAGTTTTCAAGAAGGGTGATCGGACTGATCCAGCTAATTACCGACCCATCGCCCTTCTTGATACAATTGGGAAAGTAATGGCAACCTTTCTACAACAGAAGCTAACATCGTGGGCCACTGAGCAAGGAATCATGGACAGTCGTCAAACTGGGTTTACTAAAGGAGTGGGAACAGAGATCAACCTGACAATAGTAAATCTATTAAAACTAGAAACTATATCAAAAAGAACAAACTTAAATCTGGCCTTCGTAGACATGCAACAGGCGTTTGACACAGTAAATCGAGATGTTCTGTGGAGAAAACTTAAAAACTGGGGATGTCCAACAAACATCTTACACCCCATAATGGCCTTTCACGCCAATACTGCAATACGTGTAAGGATAAACGGAAAAGGAAAACTAACCGAAGCAATAAGCACGAATAGAGGTGTGAAACAAGGCTGCCCGCTAGCTGCAGTCTTGTTTAAATTATTCATTGCTGACATCACTGACGCATTAACCAGAATACATTGTTTCTCGCAAAAAATAAATGGACATCAAATCTGGTACATGTCTTATGCAGACGATTTAGTTTTGCTTGATCAAACACAAATAGGGCTACAGCGGCTACTACAGGGTCTGCATCAATACATGAAGGAAAATGAATTAAGAATTAATGTAAACAAGACCAAAATAATGAAATTTGGGCCAGTAAAGGGAAAAAGAAATCGAGACTTCGTTTGGAGGATCGACAAAGAGGAAATCGAAGTTGTCAATGAAATAAGATATCTAGGAATGCAAATAAATACGTCAATCTGCGAAAACAATTGGGCATTACACTTATTGCAAAAAATGAACACGCTCTCTCTACAAGGAACAAGAATCCACAACTTGTATGGAAAGTTCAGAATAATTCCAGTGCAGCAATTCTACGTGCAAAAGGTGATCCCAGGAATCACTTATGGGTCAGAAACAGCGTGGAACCTGGACCACAAAATCTGGGCAAAATTAGAGGGCATTTTTTGGCGAAAAGTGTTAAGTTTGCCTAATTACATCTCAATTGTCGCAATAAGACACAAACCTGCACTAGAAGAACTGTATGGCTGTGTAGTATGGAAATCACTTGCAATGTTAAGAAAAATGCTGATTGCAACTCCTGCCCCGGCGTACAAAATACTACCGCGTATAGACAACTCAGAACATACAGGACTGCTCAAGAATTGGGTACAAAAGCTTGAAGATGTACTAAATGCGAGTGACATCAAACTTGAAATACTATTAGATCACCCGCAAACTGCAAAAAAAAAGCTACAACAATGGTTTTGGATAACAAAAATGGCTAAATTAAAAGATCTTTCATCCACACTAAACCATAGTCAAGTTATGAACAAAGTAAACAACCTGCCCCAATACCTACAGAAATTTCCTTCCAGATACCACCGAAAGGCGTTCCTGAAACTGCGACTAAACGCTATAAAGACAAAACAAATGCTAGTGGCATGTCATATCGAAAAAACAGACGACGATGGTTGCAGATTCTGTAAGTCACATACAGAATCATCGAAACATCTAATAACAGAATGCCCAGAACTTAAGACTTTAAGATCAATCCACCTAGGGCAATTCGTGCCAAAAAATGACAACATGGACGAATGGTGGCAAAGAATCTTAGGAGGAAGCTCTTTCAATTTGACATGTTCAACTATAAACTTTCTAGACGCCTGTTTGGACAACGTAATTTAAGTCTGGGCTAATAAACTAAATTGGAAGATGTTGATTTTCTTAAAACATTCTGATAAAATTAAGGAAAAATGTTGTGATAAAAGTTTGATTTAAAACTAAAAATTACAATAAAAAAAAAATATATCTCAATTGGTCCGTAAATTTGATCATGACAAGTCCCTTGAGTGGATTGTGCATCAAAGCACAAAACTATATGAGGTACTCTATTGTCAGGGTAGAAAAAGTGATAAAATGAAAGATACTAGACCTAAATCTAAAGAACCCTCAGCAACAGTGATGGAAATCAGGTCAGCCAAAACGTCCCTTCAGTCTGCTCAAAGTCTAGGTAAAAATAATTCGGCACCTGAACAAAGGATTAATCAACAAAGGTCATCACACTCTGCACCAATGTTTCAATCACATGATCCTAGTAATAGGGAGAGCTACATCAGCCCTAGGTATTTAGGAGGTAGGCCCCGGGCAGGCTATTGGCCTGATATGTCCAATATGAACAATAACCAGAGACAAAATCAAGATCAAAGAAATGATGGTCCCTACCAGACATTGGGGACACAGAGCAAATTTGATCCCAACACCATGATATATGGTAATCAGGATGGACCCCGATATGTGGATCGATTTGCTGATAATGGGAATCAACATAGGAGCCAGTACCCACAACATGAGAGACAGGACATGAGACAGAACATGAATTACACCCCACGGCAGTACAATGATTCCCCACCAGGGGACTATAACCAAAGGTTGGGCGCACCCCGCTCCCCTCCACAAATGAATCAAGAGTTCAGAAATCATCCCAATAGAAATCACTCACCTGAGAGGTATCAGAATAAATCCAATCAGGGAGAAAACAACCAATATCGATCTAGGCCACAGAGAGAGGATTCTAGAGAGATGGAAAGATTCCAGTGTCTCGAGGCCCAAGTGAAGATGTTGGCTGAACAAATAGAAAGGCTCTGTACAGTACAAAACAGTCATCAAAGGAGGGGGCAGATGGCCATAGCAATGACCGGGGAGCTTCTGAAAAGTGACTAAGTACTCAGGATACATACAGCGCCGAAAAGACAGCTGGCTCTCATGTAATTTCGCATAATGACTCTGAGATGTTTAAGGATTTAAAAGTGAAAATGCCAGTAAATGGACATGTAACAGAAAGTGCAAATACTTCTAAAAGAGAGGTGCGGTTTAACCTAGAGCTAAATCAAACATTGAAGATTTGTACAAATGAAATAAGAAAACCTGAAACTCCAAAAGAACAAAGAGACAGATTTAAGAAAAATGACTCATGCATGGGGAATACCAGTAAACAGGGAGTAAGTGGGGATGCTATAATTTCTTCCCTGGACACTCAGAACAATGACCAAACATAGACAGAAAAAGGAAATACTCAAAAGGAGGGTACAGGTCAACCACCTGAAGAATTCTTTGAGCCACATATTTTTGAAGAGGCTGAAAGGGCTGGTACCAAACTAAATGATCACAAATGCACATAATTAAATAATGACAGATTGCTGAATGATGTTGTTACACATGTTCAGTTGGAGGGTATAATGTGGCCCCTGATGATACCTGGATGGATAGGCGGACAGTGGCCACACTACAAAAAAATTCTGAACATGGAGAAATGAATGAAGTCTATCGCGCAGAAATGGACAAAAAGGAGGGAAAAATGTCTTTCCATTTACCAATGTGTTTAGCCAAAAGTGAAAAAGGCCTGAGAAAGGTGAGCCCCGAAATCAGTAATAATTCACACTTCTTATGTGTGTTAGAGGAAGTTGAAGACAGGTATTATGCACCCATCACTGAAGAAGAAAAATGCCAAACATTTGCAATGATTGACACTGGCGCACAGGACACAATTATGTCTAGGGAGCTGGTAAAGAGTATCAATGAAGGGAGATCCCCACAGAATCAGATCACGGTGAAGGAAAGTCAAGGTCCAGTGTATAACTTTAACGGGGAGGAGGTGCCCATTACAGGTATAACTGAAGTTGACATAAAAATAGGAAAACACAGAATTAAACAAGAGGTATTAATCACATCTCTTTGTGAAATTCCATTTCTGATGGGGACAGATTGCCTGAAAAGATTGTCTCCTCTAATAGATGGGGTAAATGGAGTGCTGTGGTCCTTAACCAAAAAACCATTGAGACCTAAGAAACTAAAATCACAAAACAGCAACATAAATGAATGTCACACCGTTGCCAAAACAAATGATGCAGTGGAGGTGTATCTCCAGAATAGTTGCATACCTAGTGTCACTGTTATATTAATGTGTCAAGACAAAATGCAGAGCGACAATGAAAAACTACCTGCTTGGACCCAAGGAAAAAATGGCAGACTGTCATAGATGAGCACACCTCACGTTTTTATTTAAAGGAAAAGACATACAAACAGGATACTGCTCCCAAAATAGGTTCAGAAAAACACATCACCACTCTTGCTGAAATATACATGGAAGATGAGCAACCATGGGTTCATGTTGGTATAAGTGACTGTTTTAAAACAATAAAAGCCATTTTAGCGATTGAACAGGAAAGGAGCTTCATTAATGAGAAATTGTTGCAAAGAATAATGGAGAGGGAGGAGATC
The DNA here is from genome assembly GCF_040938575.1 of Ambystoma mexicanum. Taxonomy (NCBI): domain Eukaryota; kingdom Metazoa; phylum Chordata; class Amphibia; order Caudata; family Ambystomatidae; genus Ambystoma; species Ambystoma mexicanum. The sequence goes on from NC_090922.1 coordinate 976,072,262, forward strand.
CTGAAATTTAGGATTAAAAACCAGTATGTTTCTGGGTTGGACAGTCCAGACTTTGAAAACCGAATTGCAGGAAGATGCATGCTGAAAATTAGTATTGGGCAGAAAACAATTTACCATAATGTATGGATAGTGAGTGGAGCACAAAATGACTTTTACATGGGCAATGACATCATGCACAGAATGTGTATGGTGTTAGAAATGTGTTTCTTAATCAAAAAATATGGTCACGCCTAGGTGGGCCGGTACCTGAATTTGAAGACAAAAGAAGGGCTTATCACTGTGCACAACTGGTCCCTTATGCAATTGAATTACAAATGAGGAAAGATACTATTATCCCTGCATTTACCAAACAGTTTGCAATAACACTGAAATGCAAAAATGGACAGCAGATGAAAGATTCTGATGCATTTATGTGCCTGAATGAATCCATAAAACAGCAAGGCCTGGATTATGAATACATTTCATTGGTAGATATTGGTGGAGGGTCCGTAAAAATTATGATTAATAATAAAAGTTGCCACGATATTCATTTAGAGGAAAATTCCCCATTAGGAATGGCCATACAAAAATCACATTATAATGCAGATCTAAAAAACATGGTGATTGGAAATATCCCTGAAAAGTATGTAGATGCCAAGGGTGAGTTGCCAGAATACCTGGACTCTCAGCCCAAAGGAATATTTAAAATTCATTCTGTGTACCCTTATGATTCAAGTGAGACAGTGTGCTGTTATCAAGAGAATTGTATAACATTTGACTTAAGTGAAAATGAAATGGAAAATCAGCCCATTGAAATGGAAGCTGACATGCCAAAACATTTAAAAGTGGCAGCTTTACAAAGAGACACAGCCACACAGCTAGAGGAAAGCGCTGAGATTCCCCTGCCAGAACATTTTCCGGAATTTTCCAAAATGGTAGAAGAGCAGATCTTATTAGCGGATGCGTGTGACAACGATGAGGATAGAAATGAATTGAGGAAGATATTTATAGAATTTAAAGATGTATTTGCCAAAGACGCTTATGATTGCGGGCTAACTAATTTACATGTGGCCACACTTCCGGAAGGGTGTAGCAGAAGTCCAGTATTTGTACGCCAGTATAGACTACCGCTGGCATGTTTAGAATCATTGGCAGAGATTATTAAAAATGTAGAATTGCGAGGAATCATCAGGCCTATCCGTAGCACATCTAACAAGCCCATTTTAGGTGTGTTAAAGCCAAACTGTCAATGGCGGCTATGTGCAGATTTGAGGGAGTTAAATAAAAGAGTACCAGTGTCCAGATGGTCACTGCCATTCATTGATCAGGGCCTAGCTCAGGTACATGGTTCAAAAGTGTTTACCACATTAGATCTCACCTCTGGATATTGGTGCGTGCCATTGGCAGAGGAGATACAGAATTTATTTTCCTTTACATTTGACAGGACTCAATACGCATGGGTTAGAACTCTGTTTGTGTACGTTAATAGTGGAAGTGAATTTGGAATATTTTGGAGGAAGGCCATGCCTGATGCAGCGGAAAGAGGAACCATAGTTTATGTGGATGATGTCCTGATAAAAATGAAAGCTTAAAACACCATTTTGATGAAATAAGACATGTTCTTGGCCAATTGCAGAAAGCAGGCGCCAAAGTATCTTTACAAAAAGCACAATGGTGCAAGAAAAAAGTGAATTTTCTAGGCCATGAAGTAACTGAACATGGACTAAATCCACAAAAGAAGAAAATAGAGGCCATACAAAAACTAAAAGACCTTAAAAATGTGAAAGGGGTGAAAAGTTTATTAGGAATGACAGGCTATAACAGAAAGTTCATTGAAAATGATGCTGAAATCACTCAACCATTGACTAAACTGCTAAAACTAAATTCGCCCTGGAAATTGGAGAAAGCGCAGTCTGAGGCAGTAGCCAAATTGAAGGAATGTCTTGTAAAGGCACCATGTTTAGCATACCCCATAAAGATAGGGATTTCTTTATAGAAATAGGTTTCTCTGAACATTGTATGTCAGCAGTATTATCGCAAAAACATGATTTGAATCACAAAACCATTGCATATGCAAGTAAGGCATTTTCCCAAGTTGAAATGAAATTTAATGAATGTGAAAAAGCCTTATTAACCACTGTGTGGGCGCTACAGCATTTCCGCCCCATTGTTCAGGGAGAAAAGGTGATTATTGAAACAAATCATCAACCTTTGCAATTTTTAGAGAGTAAAAGAATTAGGTCAGGTAATCTAGTGCAGTCCAGAATCACTTCTTGGACGCTGGCATTACAGACTTTTCCTGTAGAAGTGTGATATGGACAAAATACAAAAAGCCCAATCGACAGGGTTTAGCAGATTTACATGACTGTGCAGCTGAACAAGTATCAAACGAACTAGAAGTGTAACCTAATTTACAGGAATTTGAACAATCATCACACAAAGCTTTTGATGAAAAAACATGCAAGGAGTTGCCAACTGTATATGTTGATGGTTGTGCTTTTCACATTGAAAATTACAGTAATAAACAATTAGTGTCAGGAATAGGAAATGTCTGGTTGAAATGTCAAGGCATTCCCAGCATAGGGATGAGAATTGGAGCTAGGAGCAGTTAAGTAGCGGAATTGGCTGCCATTTATAAAGCAATTGCTACTGCAGTTGATAGTAAATTCAGTGAAATTGTCCTAGTGACTGATTCTGACTATGCACGAAATAGTTTTGTGGAATATTTACCTGGCTAGAAAGATAGAGGCATGATTACATACAACAAAAAGCCACTTAAACTTGGGAAAATGATACAAGCCATAGATAAATTGGTGTCAGAAAATGATTTGACAATATACTGGAGAAATATTCGTGGGCATTTAAAAACTCCAGGAGAGGATAAGGAGGGAAATGATAAGGCAGATCACCCGGCTAAAATTGGGGCTGTGATGGGAGAATTGCTACCTATTGAACATTTACTGGGTGGAATACAGATTGATGCAGTAACACGTTCTAAAGCACCAAAGGAGACAGAGCAACCAGTGGTACAATCGAGTTACAATACACCAGACCAAGATTTGATTGAGGCACAAAAGAATGATTGAATGTTGGGAATCTATCATTTGCTTGATCCTGAACAAAATCCTTTAACAGAAAAATATTTTGTGGGAAAAGAAGAAGTGAGGGTGCTATTAAAAAATAAAAAACAAATTAGATTACAGGATGGACTCATGGTTAGAGAGTCCATTACAGAAAAGATACAATGGGTGGTACCCCTTTCATTCAGAGGGTTAATGCTACACCATGCACATGATGCTATAACTGCAGGCCACAGAGGTTCACAGAAAACATTGGAAATACTAAAAGATTATGCTTATTGGCCACATATGTCCCAAGATGTAGAATTAAATACTAGAGGATGTCTAGTATGCGTCCAATTTAAACCTGCTTCACCAATGCACAGAGCCCCATTAATGAAAAGAGGCCTAACTCTTCCATGGTCAGATTTGCAAATAGACTATGTAGGGCCTGTGAAGAGGTCGAGCAGAGGGAACCGTTACATTTTAAGTGTGGTGTGTTTGAAGTCGAACAGGATTGAGTGTATTCCTGCACCAGATTGTAGTGCGCAAACAACAGCCACATTGCTAGTGAACCATGTGTTTTCAAGGTTCGGGTTGCCACAAAGAATTGAATCAGACAGAGGAAGTCATTTCACTAGTGCTCTAATGAGTAAGGTATGGAAAATACTGGGTGTGAAAAGAAAACTACATATTGCATATCGGGCGGCTTCTTCAGGTGGAGTTGAACGGGGCAATAGGTCTGTGATGGACATATTAAAGAAATTTGTGGCAGAGGCAGGTTACAGCTGGGATTTACGTTTACCTTTGGTTTTGATGGCAATCAGATCAACTCCTGCCAAAGCAACAGGTATTAGCCCCCATGAGGTCTTGACAGGTAGGAAAATGGTGTTGCCACAATACCTGCTATACAGAAAACATGAGCAGACACGTGTGAGTGCATCCACAGTTCATGAATACATTGATGAACTGAGGAAGCATTTACAACATGCATTTGCTTTTGTACAGAGAAATCTAGAAAGAGCTGCTGACAGTGCCAAATCATATTATGATAAAAAGTCAACAGTAATGGAATATTGTGTAGGGGATCAGGTGTATAAATTTCATTTTGGAAAATGTAAACAGAAAAATTCCAAATTCCTAGCAGCCTGGCAGGGGTCATTCCGAATTATAGATAAAATCTCTCCTGTAGTTTATAAAATTTTAAAGACTGAAGGTGAAACAGCAACAGAACAGTTTGTGCATGTGAATCAGATTAAGCCATGCCATCCCAGACATGAAGTTAAACGCCTTGAGCGTGTAGAAACAGATAAAGTCCCTTGAACATAAAAACTGAAATAAGTGAGTCCAGACAGAAGTTAGCGACAGAGAAGTTAAATAAAGATGGTTTATTATTATAATGGCACATAAACACTGTAATATATGTATATATATATATATTTAAAAAAATAAAAAAATTAAAAAAAATAAGAAGCTGAAGTTTATGGAGTTGGTGTGCAGAATGAAAATGTATTAAATATTGAATGCTGTTTTATGTATGATTATTTTCTTTTTAACATGTACTTAATTTCAGAAGGCGAAAGAAAAAGGGCAAAATGTTTTACAAAGCATGTTTTATTTTTGGAAAAGGGTGAAATTAGTATTGTGCTATATACTTACTTTGTTTCTTTTCTATTTGATTTCGAATATTAACATATTCATACCGGAGGTCACGGGAGACGATGGAGTCCTGGAGCCCATGTGGACGGATTCCGGAGAAGCCCCGGAAGGGGGCGAAGACCAAGGCTGCAAAGCAATCGGCATTGAAGATGACACCAGCAATATGGTTAATGATGATGATATTCGGAGGGAACTTCAAAAATTCAGAAGCACAGGTTGTCATTGAGCCTGGACCAGTATCTGTTATTGCGGTAGAAGAGGCACCAGGATTCATCATGAGCGATAGGAGGATGATTTTCCAGAATATCTACGTACCATTGAATCCTGAGATTTTGATTGAAAAACATTTGAACCATACTGGAATTAAAGTTGAACAGACTAAAGAGTGGTTGGAAACAAGAAAAGAGGACGCTAAGCAGTCAATAAGAGATATATTGATGCAATTGCAAAAAACATTGGTGAATTCAGCAGACATTAAGAAGAGGAGAGGAAAAAGAGGAGCGGTGATGCTTGTGATCTCATTGGTTATGTCTATAGTTGGAGCCATAATAGGTACCACAATATCAACAGCCAATGCCATTTCAGTAGGAACGCTGAGTGCTAAAGCACAACAACTGAGTGTTGACCTAGAAATAATACGAAAAACATTAGATGGGATTAGAGGAGGATTGGATGAACAAATAAGATTCATAAATGAAACTGCATTTGTACTGAATGAACAAGCGGATGTGATGCAACGGGCGACTAAGCTAATTATTAAGCATGACAGAACCTTAAATGAAATATTGAATATAATGAGTCCTGTTGATAGGCTATTAACAAATTATATGAGAGAAGTTCAAACTGCAATTTTACAATTGATTCAAGGACATATTCCCTTGTATTTTATTTCGCAGGATATTATTCATCAAATGATAGAAAGGTTGACCAGGAGAGGAAATTGATGTGGTACAGGTAAAAATAGCATTTGAAATGGGTAATGCAATGCAATTATATGTGGACTTGGAAAGGTTGGAGATTGTTTTTTTACTATGCATACCATATGTAGCTCCTGAACTTATTTATCAAACCAAGTGGGTAAACAACGTGGGGTTTTGGCAAGAGGACACATTTATTAAGATTAAGACTCCAGAAGTGGTGGCATTCCAGTCATGGGGGCCTGAAGTTTACTTGATACCAAACTTGGAAATGTGTTCAAATTTAAAGAACAAAATTATATGTGCCCGGGTAAACCATTTGTTCCTGATGCCACAGATGCTATTTGTGGTTTGAAATCTGACCCAAGTATATCAGAAGGATGTGAAGTGATCATTAGCAATATGGGGAGTGAAGAACTGGCACATGCTAAGATGGTCAGAGGTAAATGGTTGGTCAGCACATGTTTAAAAAACATGACAGTAGTGCACTTGAATCATGGAACATATGTGGTTAAACAGGTGAAATATAATCTTTTTTACTTAGAGGTTCCAAAGGATACAATTGTGTCAATTGGAGGGTTAACATTGTTTCACGTGACAAATGATATTTGGGAAAGCCAAGTAGAAAATATGGAATTTTTTCAAAGAGATGCATTTCCAATAGAATGGAGTTTTTATTGAATCATGAAGAGAAACATGTAATGAAAATGAATCTAAGAAAAAACAATATTACAGTTAGTAACTTGGGTTTAATGGAAGTGAAAGGTTTAATTGGGGAACATGGAAGGAACGTTCAATAGTGGGTTTAGCTGTTCTGGTCCTAGTCATGGGTGGATGGTTGATGGTGTTATCAATAAAAATGAAAATGTTGCTAATGTAAGTAACTACAACAGGGAGAGAAAGATATCCCAATACGCATACAAGAAGAAAAAGAGCAAGTTTTTTTTTCTCCAATTGGCTTGGATCATAGCCGAATTCTCAAAAAAAAAAAGGAGGGAATATGTAAGATTTTATTTAGCATTTTTATGCAGCGCCACTGCATGGGTTTAATGCATTGTTATAATGTGGTTACAGCAAGACATGTGTCAATTAGCATTTTTCTTCAGCGCCACTGCATGGGTTTAATGCATTGCTATAATGTGATACAGCAAGGCATGTGTTGCCAGTGTGACATGGACATGTAAATGAAGACAGGCTATTCAGTCAAAAAACGATTTCTACATCTAAAATGCAAACACATTTTTACATGTAAAATGCACATTTTTTTTTTCTCATCTGAAATGCCTCTGTTGCAGGAGACACATTAGAGGATTAATGAATTAACACCATTAACCGTACTAACATAATTCTAACTTTTAATATTGTAATGTGTTCTCCAGTGCAAAATGAGGCAGGCTGAAAATCACACTAGACTGTGTGCAGATTTTTTTTCTCTTCTCTCTCTGTGCTCTGTCCACAATATTTGCAGGAACCAAAAACTCGAATAAGCAGGAAATCAGTTTTGTTACAGTTGCTTGCTGTAAAAGTAAGCCATTGTTCTAGAGAAGGAGGGTAGGACATGATAGAATTTCATTGGTTAAACTCGTTTTGTAGGCTGCAGCAGAGCTTTTCTAATGAATCCCGGAGAGAAAGAAGGGGAGAAGGCATTTGGCACAGCTGGGAGAAAGACTCGGCTGGTGTGGCTGGGGAGTTTCCTGATTGAGAAGAAGGTCCCAGTGCACTGCTACATAGGTTGGGAAATTCCAGTCAATAAATCCTGGCTTGAGTGACGGCAGATGCACGTCCTCTCTGGGGTGATTTAAGAGGGGGCACTGAGCCATTTCCAGGCGACCAGCCTGAGGAATTCGCCTGCAGCACAAGCTCGGTAAATATATTGCAGAGTGCGGGGGCGGTGTGTGTGTGCGAAATCTATTCAGGCAGAGTAGAAGAGGAAATTCCTGGTTTTAATCAACCTGTCTAATGTTGCAAATTGAGTGTTCTCTTGCTGTATTCCTTTTCATTTTGTTACAGATAAAGTAAAGTGAATATTTCTACTGCTGTGAAACTTCCAGTTATTTCTGTAAAAAGGGTAAAATGGCGTTGAAATGCAATTGTTTATAATACACTAAAATATCTGAAAACAGACGGGTAGTGTGTTTTTATTTTTTTATTTTCTTGGTGCATATATCATTATAGCACTGGTAATATGGGGAAGATTTTAGACAGTGCATTGGTCAATTTTCATGTAGCTGAAACAGAAAGAACAAGGTAGCTAAAAATCAGACTTGGCAGTGAAATAGCTGTGTGCATGGTTCTAATCAGTATATGTGTGTGTGACATTTGAGTGGGACATAATGGAATAGTCTGCTGGAGGTAAATGAGTCAGCAGAAAGAGAGACTTCTGGGTATAATTCACTAATGTAATAAATTAGTGATATACCACATGATTTAGCTCGCTGGTGTAGATAGGTCAGTGAGAACAGCTCAAGGTGGCACTCTATATGAAAATTTGGTGTTTCTGAAATGTAGGCCTGAGGTTTCTCTAGTGATCACATGAACAATCTAAACAAAAATGAGGGGATCTGGATGTTGGGGCCACAAATAAAACAAAGAAATCATGCCCACAAGTAAAAATGCACACCATCGAAATATATCTGTGTACTGAAATAATGCTCACCACTATACTACCATAATACCAACCCAATCTAAATGTAAGGAGTGATTATTGCTAAATTACTTTTATTTTTGGGGGTAAGAAAATACCGCTAGGCCCCAAATCTACACAAAATACCCAACAGGGTCACTGTATGAAACCTGCTGATCCACAATTAAAGTATGGGTACCCTGCAGTTGGTCACTATATTGTACAACATGCAGCCCTGTATTACACTATAGCCAGCCTTCTTAGGGCTATACTACAGCCAGAGACCTGTACGATACATGCACTATAACTAATCCTTAAGTAGCCAAGATGCCTGCTCTATGGTGACACACATCTAAATATATGCCTATTTCTTATGTTCCCCTGCTAGTTCATTAAGTCATACATGAAGGTGAGGAGCCATTTAGTTAAGGGGCTTCAAGAATGACCTCTACAGACTAAATGTGTATGGTCAGGCAGGGTGATTCAATATGCAGACATGCAATCTATCTCAGGTGGATTGCACATGGTAGTGAATGGGTATTTTTCACTACTCATCTCTATGCATGGATGCAACATTGTTATCACCATTTGACGCTATGGGAGGAGTTGGGACTGTTGAAAAAGTGAATTGATCATGTATCCTATCAAGCACCCATGCTAAGCTTTTGTTGTGTGCCTCCATGAACCGTGGCATTTTTCAGGATCAATGCATCATGAATTGACTGGCAGAGACCTATCTGATGCACAGGATTTTAGAAAATAATGAATCATTTAAGGTGTGTTGTTGCTTTCAGTTAATATAAACTGTCTGGGAGGGTAGGGAGGAAGGGAATATGAGAGCAGTCCAGTGTTTTTAACTTTACCACTACATTCATAATGACAGCATGAGAGTTGAAATAAAGGAAATGTTGTATAAACTCCAGAGGGTGGTAATCTATTGATAAAGTACCCAGGTGTGGAGGTCCAAACTTCGAGTTAAGACAAGGTATTGCTATAATTGGGTGATCTGCCTTACCTGTAGGTATTCTTTCATAGACATTACCAAAGCTTGCTGTATGTCATCTGGATTTCGAGATAGTAGCAAACCACATTATTGTGCATTCTGAAATATGTCTACTCTTGCCCTTTTGTTTTTGTAAATGCCCTTTCATGTATAAGAAGCAAGTCGTGTTGTTTTTGTTACATAGAACAGCCAGCTTTTCCACTCCCAACCCTCACCCCCAAACCCAGAATCCTAGGCTTGAAATGCACCTCTAATATTCAGATCGATCTCATCAATCAATTTTCTCACATAATATTGTCTTGCCTTTGGGTCCTATATGAATATCCATTAAAGTTTATATTGGACTTATTAGTCTTTTACCATCCCTTCATTTTATTTTAAGGGATGACGAAGGTACATTTGGGAGGCACTTTTTATTAATTAATCCCTATTGATCAATCAAGGGGTACTTTTCAAAGGATAATGACCTGCCAGCATTGTATTTCCTGAGGCATAGCCAAAAGCTATAAGTTGTGAAAGCATCATCATCCCATGTAATAATAGCCACTCTCAAGGACTATACGCCTATTAGTAAATATCGCTGTGAAACTGAAAAGAAAAGGAATTCATAATGATGAAAAAAAAACATGTGCCTTCAGAAAATTGGCAATATTACTGTAATGGATATGGAATAAGTAACAAAAGAAACATGACACATTTTGGGCCTGATTCATTGAATTATCTGCGTGGAAAATAGGGCACTTGCGCATGCAACTGCATGCAAATCCACCTTTGTTGATTCATGGAATCGAATGCAAAGTACTTTTCCTGGACTTGCATGGATTTCGCGCTGGCCCGCACGTCGCTTCAAGCGGAGGAGCGCCTGGCATGAGACTCAGCGCAGAATGGGGATGTGGGCCTACCTTATGCAGTGAGCAAAATAGGGGGTGGAACACACAGAATGAGGAATAACACGTGAAAATGTGGGTGTTTTGAGGGACGGTCCAGGGTCAAGCAATCACACGCCCATAGCAGCGCAAATAAACACGTATTTATGGATTTTAACTCTGAATGTCGGGTCACGAAAAAGTTCATGCTAATCCTGGTAGACTCCCACCACCTCATAGCAGGCGTAAACGTCAACGCACATCTATAAAGCATACAATACACACCAAACAAAATCTTTCCAGCCACGATGAATCCAGCATTTGTCAGAGCGATCGTGCATGGACACTGCAGGAGGAGGAGGATGGCCAGGGCCTGGATCTTCAACCCATGTACCACCCTCTTCGGGATGCCAGATGACCAGGTTTATGGCAGGTACAGGCCCCCCATATCATCGTAGACCTGGTCAGGGAGTGGGAAGATGGGCTAACATCACCCACCATGTACTCCCAGGCCCTTAGCCCCCTACAAAAAGTGCTCACTGCCTTACATTTCATGGTGACTGGATCCTTCCAGTTGACCACTGCCATAGTAGGTGGCATCTCCCAGGCCACACAGTCACGCTTCCTACACCAGGTGCTGACGTGCATAGCTGCATGATCTTTTGTGCGCTGCCACATCTATATTCCAAGAACACTGGCAGAAAGGCAAATAGTAATGCAGGGCATCTATGCTGTGGTGACTTCCCACGAATGCTTGGTGCAATATTTTTCACCCAAGCTGCGCTACGTCCCCCCTGATTTACAGAGCACATATACTGCAATGGCAAACATAAATAAAGTAAAGACGTTTCTGGTGCAAGAGGGTAAGTCTCAAGGCCACTCGAGACCCAAAAAAAAATAACTGCACAAAACAAAAGCCGATTGTTACCAATCGCTAACCCTTTAATGCACTCTAAGTGGGACAGGAAGTCCCAGGGTTATTCAAGGTTTTAGGAGGTAGATATCGTCTTGTAAAAGAGGAATCCTCTCGCAGGACCACAAAGGTAAGTCTTTTCACAGTTGCAACTTAAATTCTTTCTTAGCTAACATTAGCAATGGCAATAAATATAACATGCATTTCCATGCGTTTTTCATGTGTAGTATTCTTGCTTTTCTTACTAATCAAAGTAATCAAAAAAACTCTAGACACAGATTTTCAAAAAGAAGATAAACATATATTAGGTTTCATGTTATTATAAAACAAGCCATTCTGTATTTTAGCCACACTTTCTCAAAAATACAGTGAAGTTTGTCTTTACATCCAAACCTAAGCATAGGTCAACAATATATATCAACAATGGTACAAAATATTGTAATATTCATATCAACATGATGATTCATGGGACAGATGATCCAATAACCTCCTCTTGGAGTTTATTCATGCCGACTTGTTTCGGATTCTGTTGAATCCATCTTCAGGGCAAGTAGCATTAGTTCTGTGAAACTTTCCAATGGGTGTTCCTGTTCTAACCTAAGGGGTAGGAAATGTATACCTTTCAGGTACTGATATATTTATTCAGAGATACTTTAATGAGATTAAAACCTTAGATAGGATACAAGGCACTGACCTTATGTGGTTAGGTCTATGGTAATGCAGCGATTCTACGTGTATGGCAAATGAATAGCGTCACTATGTCTAAATTAAATCTTCATCTATTTCAAGGTTATATGAATATTTATTAAGAAAGAGGATCGATAACTTACCTGGTCAAAGCAAAAAGCTCCGAAGGCCGGGAGATACGGAAGTAGTGCTGATGCTGACACTATATGTTAGCTGGTAAAGAGAAAGAGAAAAAGGAAGAATTATAGGTGGCGGTCATAGAAATAAAGACACATAATTAAGCTCTTGCTCTGTAAAGAGTTTAGAGCTCTGTCGTTTCATTAGAGACGTAATCTGCTAGCATAACAGAATATAGTCAGTGTGTACTGACCCAACGTCATGCGTGTTCGTGCACGAATGGTCTGTGTTGTATCAGTTACAGTTAACCAAAAAGACCCAGGGACAGAGGTGTCCTATGTCTGCCACAATTTCCACATTAGTGGTCAGGGAGTATTAAAAGAGGTGATTTCTCACAGTACGAGCTACAAGCCAGCCGTCTACAGCACACGCTGCTCGAGCGTTTGCTTTGTTATTGGTAACCATGGCAGCGGCGCACACGCGCACCATCGCCACATCCACAGCACGCCATCTTGGTGTGGAAAGGACCCAACTTGGTGTGGGCAGGACCCATGGGCTAGTTAAAACCCCCAGTGTACAGTTCAAAGTAAGGCTAAACTGCCGTAACCCGTATTTGGCGTCTCTACAGTTTACTAAGTACTGAGTTTACAAACGATTTTGTTGCAATGATCTAGATCTCTAGGATCAGTCAAATAATCAGGTGTGTTCTTAGAGGAATCATATTGTAACCACCATCAGTGTCATGGTACCGTTAAGAGTGCTATAGCCCTTATCTGGCTACATGGAGTCAGTGTTAGATATGTGCATGGAATTGGGCAACTATGCAGAAAAAACTGTGGTGTGCCCCATATGCCGCAATAAGTAAATGTAAAGATAAATGGCCATTAGGTCAACCAATACGAGGAGTAAAGAGAGTTAGATTCTGCAAGACCTCTTTGGGAGAAGAATCGATGCACCATGCGGGGCAATAACAGGGAATGTCTATGTTCTATGCTGCGACTGCCCGGCAGTCCTGTATTTGTACTCTAAATCCTATCAAAATCCACTTACATCCATCAGCTGGTGACGCGGCTCTCAGGCTCTACCTGCTCACAATCTCTGATGTTTAAGCACCAACATTCGTAGGATAACCTACTCACAGGCTACTTGACAATAGCACAAGTACTTGCCACAATGTTCAGGCTACACATCAGTGACCAGTAATCCAATCTGTGCAGGTATACTCTTGAAGGGTAACACAAATCCTACACAGAGCACATGAGATCAAAATCACAGTTCATGCCCCTAGGTCTAAGACAATCCAAAATGTCGATCCATAGGTTCTCTTGCTGCCGTAATCTCCTGTGAATATCCCCCCTCGCTGTCCAATTTTGACTTGTTCTAGAATAATACACTTCAATTGTGCAATAGAGTGCCTTGCTTCTATGAAATGCATTGCCACTGGTGACTTGAGATTTTTGGTTCTTATATTGGACTTATGTTCAGTCCACTTGTTCTTCACTTTCCTCATAGTAATCCCAACATAGTAAAACCACATGGACACTTCAATGCATAGACCACATTTGTAGAATCACATGTACAGGAATGGTTCAATGTGATGGGTTCCCCTGAGTGTGTGATGGTATTGCCTGGCAGTATATTACTGCAATGCTGGCAGTTGTAGCAAGGTTGAGTACCTTTACGTTTAGTCAGTCTAGTCTTAGTGGTTGGAACTTCCGCTCTAAGATTGTTCCTTAGAGCTCTACTATTCCTGTAAGCAAAAATGGGTGGTTGTTGGAAAAACAATTGCAGTTGGCGGTCCATTGACAGTATGACCATATCATGTGCATGCATGCTGCACATCTTGTTGTGACAACAGTAGCAATGTGTTGTGACTATGCATCACTCACATCTGCAGGTCACACCTGCATTTGGATGTTTACGAGGAAGCTATTGCGTTTTCTCAGGGGTGCCGCCTTAGCTTACGAGGGAGCCTGCATGATTTTGTTGGGGGTGTGGCCTTGATTTACGAAGAATGTCTTGTGTTTTCACACCGGTGCTGCCTGCTTATTGTAGAAAAGCAGTTTCTGGTACAATCTGGTAAGGATTTTCAGGTAAGCTTTATTCTTAGTTACAATATTAGGCTGTTACAATGAACCACTCCCAGGCTAGCTTCCCCAACTGCTCAATCCTAGAACCTTCACACAGCATTCACACCCATAAATTCTGTAACAGCACACCTACATTCTCTCATCTCATCATACGCCTGCATACGCTCCAAGCACATCACAACACATATTAGGAGGCCAACATATGTTCACCATGGGGCTGGACTGTGGCTCAGAGGTGGATGTGGAGGTTTGTGCTTAGGTTGGGGTAAGGCTTAGTTTTTGGTGTAAGTGGAGACATGTTGTGGGGGTTCCTCGCGCAGCTCAATTACCTTTGCTTGTCTGATGGAATTGCGTGTTTGAATCCATGAATATGCGGAGCGTGCAGATTTACTTAATCACGCAGGCTCATGCAGTGTCCTTCTCGGTGCGTGGCCCTTGAGGGATTTCTGCGCGCATTTCCATGAATTGGGCCCTTTGTGTTTCATTACTATTTGTCAGTTTGGATATTTGAGCATCAGCTATTCATTGACAATCCGTTACAGAGCTGAAGTGTGTATATGTTCGTTGTCAGGCTGTTGGAAAAGTAAGAATATTTGGTGATGACCGCTTTAAAAGATATGAACTGCTTTCTGTGCATTCTGATTAGCTGAGTGGAGGTCTATAATGGAAATAATTTCATAAATAAAACATATCCCCAATAACCCAGCTAGTCCATATGTTCCTTATCAGACAGATACGTATTCCGTACAAGCTACGATCAATTAGGCCAGGGGTCTGCAACCTTTGGCTCTCCAGATGTTTTGGACTTCAAATCCCACATCCTCTCCCGTTGGCTTTGCTGACTTGGGCTGATGAGTTGTAGTCCAAAACATCTGGATCGTCGGGAGTGTTTGGTTCTAAGTGAAAGCGTTTATCTCCTGGCCTTAAATGATCCCTTAGTTGCAATCACATACACGAAATCGATGCACTCTGTATTATCCAGATTGCATCACTTGTCATGTGTATATGCCCACACGAAGGATACATTGAACATCTTCAGGTCTTTAAAAGTCCTCAACTAGCATGTTAATAGACTTGCATCTGTGCTTCTATGAATGATTCTTTCACAGCGGATATCTCATCACAACTCTACTATAAAACAAATGGGGCACAGTGTTTGCTATATCAATATGATAGCAAGGAGGATACCCAATTTCAGAACAGATAGTAGGACAATCGAATAGTGGGATGTGATGGCTAAGATTATTAAAATCCCAATGCTCCATTTTTATAATGTGATTAGCTACAATTGAACTCTGACGGAGATTATTTCAGATTCTGCTTAAGGCATTTTGAGAAAAAAACAGGGGTGCACACATCGGGTCAGATATTTGTTTGAACGAACTCGGGTCTCATTTAAATAACTTAAGTAAAAGTTTATACAAAGTGCAATTTTCGAGCTCTACTGTGTGACCTCTGAAATTGATTGCTCTCTAACAAAAGACAAAGTGCCTGATTTACAAACGTGTTTTACAATGGTGCAAACTCATTAAAAAACGCTTTGTAAATCCTGCCCAAAAGTTCTTAACACAATTGCAGGTGAAGCTGCTAGATGACGGCCGTATCAATTATTTTCTTTGTTGTTTACAATGCCAATCGATTCATTGGCAAGTAAATGTCAAACATCTTTTATTGATTTTCAAGCTGTCACATGTTAGCAAAGCTGGGCGAATGGAGATAAACCAGGAAGGCAAATATATTATGAATTATACACCTTAAAGACTATTCACTGACTCTACTATTCCATATCCAGCTTGGATCAGGATGCAGTACCAGGATAAACCAGTGGCCTGTTCCTGATGTTGCTTGTTGTTGAACAGTGTGACCTGCTTGGCAAGGTAATTGTCGATGGCCTGCACATAACCAGCAGTTGGACCTACCACTTGCAGAGTACATTTTTATAATAATTGTCAAAATGTTAGTTTTATTTGGTTACTACTTGATCGGCTTTAAGTGACCACAGTGTTGCCTACGGTGTGTTAGTAAAGCCAGTATAATGTTATTTTCCTCGATGTTTGTCATTACTCCTCTCCTTAATAAGAACATCCAATTCAAGTGCTTACCTCATGTAAATGTGCGTCTTCCACCTGGGCATCATTAGGTACAGCCTGTTCTGCTCAATTCCTTTGCTGGTATCTTCAGAAATATTTTTAACGTTGATTTTACATGGGCATATTTTACCTGCTGAAACCAGAAGTCGCTTTATCGACTAGCCACGTATTAACCTAGATACACTATCTTAATCCTTGATTAGTAACTTGTCATTAAATGCAGACACAAATGATATTGTATTCATGGACCTAAAGGAAATTAGGCCAAGCCAACTCGCCAAGGGATCCATGTATTAAAATCCTTATTTTACATCATTAGTAGATGCAAATTAAGCACTGCACAGACACTAATGTATAATTAGCACTATATCTATTAAGTGAAACGGCCAGGGCTGGCATTCCATGTATAGGCACATATGTATATATTGCATTAGTTCCTGCATTTTTTTCTTCAACCCCTAGCAGCTTAAAACAGGGATCAGCGCACCTGTCCGATTACTCACTCTTCCTAATACTAGTCTACAGTGGGTTTGCTATCCAAAGCATGGTTGCAGAACAGGAACACTCTAATTTTGAAATTAAGATTTTTTAAGAAACTCCTCACAATAATTGAAAAAGGGAACATACACTCAAATAAGCTATATAAAACAGCACCAGGCACATTATCGAACATTCCGGAAAAGCAGCCAGCACCATGTGGCTCTTTACTTCTGGGGTGGCTGGCTTTCTTGTTCAGGCCCCTTAAAAAAAATAAGAAAAATAAGAACAGGAGTGCCACAAGTCTAACACTTTCAGCACTGACCCTAAATAAGAAAGAATAGGAATACCAAATAATGTGCCTTTCTGGAATTCTATACAATAATTGCTAGACTCATTAAAGGTTTATTTCAGGCACACTTCAGGGGGTGAGTCACTGATTTAGTTTGTTCTTAAATGCCTCAAATCAGCCTTTCCTCCTTCTGAGGTCGATAAATGAGTACCAACACAGGTTGGGTGATATTGGGTGTATATTTTTTCTATATAAAGCGCTTAAGCGTAAGTGCTATATAATAACACAACATTATCATTTGGTCATGGAGGTCTGCTTGCATTCACAGTAATTTGCTAATATGGGCCCATACACACTGATCTTAACGATACATATGGCGATCCATTCTTATATGAAATGTACATCATATTATAGTGATATCGTAACCATATTTTCGCAGTGTACAATGCTACGTGATGCCACTTCCTGTTTTGTCAACAGGTGAAAGGTCACGTTCCATCGTTTCCCGCAATATCACTTCGGGGTGGGGTCAAATGGCATCACTTTCTGTGATGTGATCAGGGGGTCAAGGGACATGTATGTCACTTCCATCACCACGTGGGTCTGCAGGGCAAAGGAGATTGAGATTCTAAATGATAGCTCCTCGTGATGTAGTGTGTCCTGAGCAGTAAGCTGCAGAATATTTTGAATTGTGTCCATTGAAGTTCCGTGTGTCAGGCATATGTGTGCAGTCCAAGGTGTTAGGGAGAATTCTCCAGAATGGCTAATTTCCCTTACCTACTGAGTCCCTCAGCAGCTTTTCTGGATTTAAAGGAGTTTTTTTTTTCACCTGGTAAGAGTGTGAGCCTTTTTTTCCCACACTTACATTTGTTTTGCTGTGTGTGTTTCGCATTTTTGTGTGTTCTTGGACTGTGGGCCCTCACCTACTCCATAGGCATCATCTTTTTACTTTGTGTTACACAGCAGCTTCAGTGCAGTGACACAGGGTTGTCTTTTAGACTTCCCAACTCAGACTCCATTTTCTGGGACTGGCTACTGTCTCCCAAACAGGTACAGTTGCCATTAACTTTATTTAGTCTCTTTAATCTTCAGACTCAGTACAACCCATCTTACATGGAGTATTGGAAAGGGTTAACACCTATCCCTTTTTGTCTGTTTCTCTTGGAGCACTGTTTAGCTCCCTTTTCATCAAGACTTGGCTGGTGGCAGTGGTAACTACCCTATTTTTTGTACCACGGTTACCTTAAATAACGTTGGTATTGTTTTAGGCTATCTTGGTAGCTTGAACTTAAACCCGCTAGACCATATATGTTTTTATACGGTTTCGGATGGGTTTAGTTGCCATTTCTTTTTGAAAATGTCTTTCTCATGTTTTACTCAGCATTCCAAACCAGGTTTGGTTCCTTTGTTCGCCGTCCTTTTGCGGGCTTCTACACAGAATCCCTCCTTAAGGCGCCTGAAAGTCTGGGTAGGCAGGATGTGAGGGAGGGGTTTTAGGACCCCTGCCATGGGTTCCCTTGGTAAACAAGTCGCACTCCTGTTTGATTGAATGGGTGACTGTCCCCGCCAGGACAGCCACCCTGCTGTATGATTGACAGCCAGGCTGTGTGAATGGGGGAAAACTGCATAAAAAGAAGGTCTATGGGATTGGAAAGGCAGAGTGGCCACTGCGCGAAAGAACCGATGAGGAGCTGACAGAAGAAGACCACTACAACGACTGAACAGGCCGGTGAAGCCCTGCTGCAGGTCTGAATCTTCAGACTCCAACGACAGAGAAGATCCTCCAGGAATCTTCTTCCCCTGAGCTAGTGGGACCAACCAGTTCACCCAAACTGCAAGCCAGGAGTCCCTCCTCTGATCGAATTCAATGTACAGAGCTACAGTGGGCCGGATAACCAGTAAGGTCGTACACTGCTTGGGTTTTAAGGAGCGCACCTTTTATTTGTTACTTTGCTCTGCTGCTGGTTTCTTCCCTAGGTAGTGCAGAACCCTCCAGTCTTCCTACTTTGTGTCAGTCCGACAGTCGCTTCAGGAACCGTGAGCCTTCTGGAACTACCAGGAACGACCGCCTCAGCTACAGCTTCTTGTCCATTCAAAGGTATTGTGCAAATCTGGTTGTGCGTTTCGCTCAGCCGCGGTGAAGGTGTGTGAAACCGTTCGCCAATACGAGGGCTTGTCCTTCTCTTTAAACAAACTTTTTTACTGAGCAACTCCATCCACAACTCTTGGCAAAGACTTAACCGCGAACTACCCTAAACTGTGTGATCTTGAGCAAAATACTTTTGTCCTATTGACTTTTGCCCTAAGCTCTTTTGATTTGATTCCCTCACTGTAGTTCCTCTTTCTAGATTGTCCTGCTTACTTACCTGTTGGTGCTGCTCAATCTTAGCCTAACTTTGTTTTTCCCTCCCTTTTTAAATTGCTAGAGTGCCAATTTCCTCACACTTCATTTTGAGTTTAACCTTGTCCAGAATTTATTGGGAGTGGTGTGGTGTATTGGTAAAGTGATTTTTTCAACTGCTTTACTTTAGTCAAACGTTTTATAGCTGATGTGTAAATAAATGTATATTCTTTTACTCAGAAACCTTGAGTCAGTGTTTGTTTGAATCATAGTGTGTAACTCATTGATACTGCTCACTTGCTCTTGAGATAAGTCTGGCTGCTCAGCCATCGCTACCACTTTACTGTGTAACATGGGCTTGTACCAAAGGTGAATTTGTACTGTCACTTGTAGTCTTATTTGTGTGTGGTGTTCCCAAAAGGTACTGCATATAATTCTGCCTAACACAAAGGGTTTTATTTTTGCCTACTAACATAGCGCTACCTTTAGCTCTGAACTACTGAGCCTGTGATTTGAATGCCAGAGACAATAACACTGTACTGCTGCAAAATAACTTTGTGAATTGATAGTGTCAGCATAGAAACAGTATTTACATGAAGAATGTATGTGTAGTTCCTTATGCGAATACGTGATGTTTATCAAAGGCAAAGCGTTCCATTCTAGCAGTGTCTATGAAAGCATATATCCGTATCATTAACACATTATGCACAATGTTAGGATCATTCTTGAATCTGTTATTCATAATAGTACTATGCAACTCCAGCCTGTTCCACCTAACAACCCTTTGTGAAAACGCATCTTACAATAGTAGATGTTCTTACCTCGAATCGTTCAAATAATGTTCTAGTGACAGAGTCCGGCTCTTCGTTATAGCTCTACACAACCCCAGCAACCTCCTACGCACATGATGTGGGAGCCTTCACGTGGCCCTAATTCCTGAACACAGGGCGTGTGTGTTTTGAGCCCACCTGTCATCCACGGCTCTCACCTTTTCTTTAGCGTGCATTATGAAATCCTCACTGGTTTGCCTCCACCCTCTTCCTACCCAGGAACCTATTCTTATTATTATCAATTGCTCTCCTCAAACCCCTTGCCTACATGCTAATGACCCACCATTTGGCTAAAGAAACTCAGTTGCTCATCTTCTGTCAAGCTGTGAATCGGTGATTAGTGGGGACTTTAAAGTTCTATATCTCCATCATCTGGTGATGGCAGCTACCTGCCGGGCTCGGAAGAAGGGATCAAGGAATTATGGGACTTGTAGTCATGACACTCATATTAACAGTTTCACCACGATCTTGCTCTCACTGCAGGAATGGTGGGATTATCAAGGTAGAAACGCTCAGGTAAAGATGTACGTGAGTTTGTAAAGGTTCCAGCGAATTTAGGAAAGCAGCTTTCTGCCAGTGGTCTTCATGGATGAGCAACGGCAAGACTGTGACGTGCAGACACGTACCTATAAAAACAGGTGTTCGATTCACTAACGCTGCACAGGGCGAATAAGAGTAAGGTGTCAGCGAACTGAAGACTGGCAGAGGGGCTGTGTATTGTGGAAACTGACAGAAGCAGGGATACTACTGGTTCCCTAAATGACTCATTTAAAAATAACTGTCTATATATTTAGCAGTGTTGATGTGTGCTACGTTTTCTCTGCCCATAACGTTTTCCCTTTATTCATTTGTTTCGTTTTTTTCACGTGTTCTTTGACCTCGTTGCCTATGAGTGCATGGCAGAACATGCTAACATGCAGTATTTCACAGAAACATTGTATTTCTTGTACACATACTCTGGGCCTTATTTACAATGGACTGATGTGCAAAGGCCCTCGGTGTGCTACATAGTTCATTCAATCAATCAATGAATAAATACTTTATTGCAGCACGAGACAAAAAGACACGTATTTAAATACAGGAATAAAAAAACAGCATTCATATACAAAGCAAGAACATGTGTTCCAATCTCAAAGGAAAAATACAAATCAATGAAACCATAACAGATCTTCTTTATTAAATCGAAGTAATGAAAGCACATCTCATGTGAATATATGAAGCAGTGGCAGTATCCCCCCTTTTTATGATAAACAACATAATGACTCCCGCTCATTCTCTCCTCATTTGGGACCTCAGCCATTTCATTTTGCTTTTTCGAGCTGCAAATGTGGAATGTAATCATTGAATTATGTATAGTGTGTGCACATCCTTCACTGGTTTGGTGCATTCTTTGACATTTTAAAACAGGGATGTAGTTTGCTTGCCCATTTGCAATTGTCAGCATTGTTCAGACTTCCATGGCTCTTGTATCGTGAGAAGAAAACATATGATGTCGTTGCGCATCTAGGATGATAGCTCCATAGTTTGGCTGTTGCAATTTTACTATGTGAATGGTACCCTGAGAAGAGGAGTTAATTTCCTTACACGTGCACAGCAATTGTTGGGTAGGCACACATCACTGACTATGCCAAGTGCAATATCATCATTGATTAGATTAGTATATGCCAATATGATAAGGCATATGCAACCATATTGTATTTATTATAAGAGGAGGTACTATTCTGTTTGTTATTTATCTTCTTAGGTCTGGCTAAAGTAGAGTTATTCAATTAGAAAATAACAGCCACCCGAAAATTGGTTTGGCTTTTCAAAAAGTAACCCCACGAAGACAACAGAACGTTCATTGGTATTCATTGGTTGATCAGTGTCTCAGCATCCCTGAAAGAGACCCTGCAATAATGTGGGAAGGCAGAAGGAGGAGGTCTACGGTTCCCTACCCCTCTGGCTGGCCATCTCTAGTCTTGAAACTTCCCAATGCAGTGAGGTTGGATATTAAGACGCCAGACACGACTTCTCCCACATTGCACTGTACTGATGCACAGCAAAATATGGACTCCAACATGCATTTGTGATTTTAACACATGATGTCAGGCCAAATAAAATGCAGTGAGACATTATATCTACCAAGATGGCACCCTGTGAACTACAGATAATTATGGATATTGTTACTGCACTCAATGTTTTCTACAGATAGGTTTAATTAATGCTCAAATATATGGAGCTATTTAATCTCAGCTTGTAAAAGGTGTGTTCTTACTGGTCTTATCCCTTGCACTTTCATTATCAGCCCTCTAGTCCAGCAGTTCACTCGGTCCAACGATTCCTGGCCAAAGCAACACTATAACCTAGTCAAGTTTGATCAGGGTAGATTGCTTGAGGCCGTGTTTTCTTCGGGACACTTTCTTTCCTTTCTCATATCTTCTAAACGGTTTTATAAGCTACTCTTCGGACACAACCTCTGTATGCTCGAGGCTGCAGTTTGAACCCTCATAGGTGGGGCGTTTTGAACACTCATAGATGGGGACTCCATTTTCTTTTTTCACCATGTAATCTTGCACAAATGTGCATAACAAAACACATACTAAGGGGGACTTTAAGTGGGTTCTGATACCATGTACGTGATCCCAAACGTAGCATCACACATAACATGTACAGGTAAAGTTAACTGGTTGCTTTATCTATTTTGTTTCTTCATAATTCTACTAAGCCCTCCAACCAAAAGTAACTCTGCCCTCAATGTAGTATCTGATCTTAGGAGTTGGTGATGTGCCTCCTATCTAGGGTGAGGGGACAGAGAGAAGCTGGGGAGTGTACATGTGGAGCATGGGTTGTGGGGTTGTCCCTCTCACCCTTGTTTGCTATAATGGCATCGGGGGTTGCAGGGGTGTCCCCCGCACCCAATACAATAAAGTTTTTAAAAAAGGACCCTGCAGCACCGGGTCCCATCCACGGAAGTGAAGGGAACAGGCACTTCAGGGAGATAGGGAGTCGGCGGCACACAGCGAGGTGTGCCGCAAAAAGGTAAGTAAGGGGTTTGAGGGGCATGTTGCCAGAAATGTCACAGGGAGAAAAAAAACAAATGTAATTTTCATTCAAATAACTTTTGTTGTTTTCTGCCTTGGACATTTCTCCTTAGATTATTTCATGGACAACCAAAATGTCTATGTCACAAGAGAGCTATTTTTGGATTTTATATGGGTAATGGCAGTAAAGTCAGTGCCAGAATTAGGAGAAAATTGGGGGATCTTTGAAAAAGCATTTCAGTCTGTTCAATTGATATGCGAATGTCCAAATGAAAGAGCAATGCATTTTTTCCTGCTATAACATGACAGTATACTTTGCAGATAATAATTAGGCAAGTTAAAACATGTTTTACTAAGGACATTTTAATAAAATTAAATATCACTCTTAAGTGACTAGGACTTTTTGTAGATCCAACTACATTCGAAGATTTCAAAGAGGATAGCATTTGAATATTGGTAGACAGTAATGTTCCCAACAAATAATTATTTCTCAAGACACCTCCCTTGGTATGGCAATTACTGCCAAACATTTTTTAATGGACTTAACAAATCCTATCATAGATAGAATACCTAAAGTTTGTTTCAACAATATTGATGGTATCAGACCACTTACTCTCTACACTCGACAAGGGGGGATATCATGATGTACTCCCTGTTCCTTTATGAGTTGTTGAACAATAGCTGTGATACTTTGGAAAATGAAATAGTTTTGTGAGTTACTACTGTGATCCCAAGGAATCCTCCATCCTGCTAGATTCCACGAACATAGATCTATTCGCTCAACTTGAAGAAACATCAGAAATTGTCACTCTAGAAATATTCACTGGCTTCCATCAGGTGGTCATAGAACAGAGCTTTCAGGCTGATGCCTGTGAAACATATAAACAAATACAAAAATCGAGATTATTTTTTGGGGGATTTCCAGAACATTTTCCCTCTGGATTCATATGACTGTGGACATGTGTCTCTATTTTGCGCAACAATACCTACAGACGCTGGTATGGCACCAGTAATGGTATACACCACATTTCCCCTCTCATATACATGGAATCACTCAGAGAGATTATCAAAAATGTGGAATCCCATCAGATAATTCATCCAATAGAGAGTACTTTTAAAAACACAGTATTAGGAATATTAAAAATCAGCACGGTGCAGACCTTAGAGAACTGAACAAGAGGGGACATGTCAAAGTGTCCTCTCCCTAGATCTAAGGCTCTGAAGTATACCTTCCTCTTGATTTTACAAATGGACATTGGACCAACTCTGTACTGTGTGAAAACCAATATAAATGTACCTTTAACTTTTGTGCCTAGTGGTATGTGTGGACTTGTACATTGTTTGTGTACATTTAGATTGGGAATACATTTGATATATTCATATGTAAAACAATGCCTGACCTTATAGAAAGACGGTACTCATGAACCTGTGATATTTATGAGAATTATATATTAAGATTTGTTAGAATATTTAGTATCCAGAGAAATGTGTTTGTTCCTGTCATTGCAAACGTAACAGTTATTGCAATATGTACATGTAAACATAATTCATGCAATGTCATATATCCTTTTAAGTTCAGATATATGTTTCTTTTCAAATTGGAGAAGCAAATCTGACGTTTTGACTAAAAAAGTATTTCCCCAGGTTATTTTTAAATGCATCATTTAGTGCATATTAGACTATAACATTTAACTCGATTTACAAGTGTTGCTTGCCCCTGGCATCCACAGAACCAACTGCAGTATTCAAAATAAAGGACCATTTTAATGGGCTTCTTAAATGGAAAATGAATCCTTATTGCTCTGCCAAGTTGGAGGTTAGAGTCTGTGTAGACATGTTCTTATCTGACGTCAGAATGGATGACTGACATTGCATTCATTGATCTCTCACCAGGGTGGGCTTTCAGATAAGGTTATGCAAATGTGATAATGTATTTGTGGTTTTGGAGGAATAGTACCTAACATTTTGATGTATTACTCTGTGATATAGAAACAACCGTTTTTATTCTTGGTAAACACAGATGTGCCATTAACTTGGATCAACGAGATGGATAATGGGTGCATGTGTTCCTGGTTCATCAACTCGTTGTCATTTGAACAAACATACCGTTTGGGTGAACCAACATTTACAGCCTAGGTGCACAAGATGTTAACGCTATATTAGCTAGGTTTTGTCCCAGGTAAAATGTGCTTTACATTGTGTTATACTTATACAAACACGTAACCAATAGATTGTTCTATTGGCATTTTTTTATATTTATGCCATGATGTATCATGATAATTATAAGGTGATATGTTATAGACCATTAACTTGCACCGTTGACAGTTTAAGTTACATTTCTTTATTTTCAATCAGCCTACAACATTTAGAGGGTAATTCATAGAATTTAGCGCACAAGTGGAGCACGTGGCTGGTGCACAGAATGCTCGTGAGGCAGTCTGCACCAGCCGCGTGCGCCAAAACCCATTTAGCCGCACAGCGTATTCATGGATTTATACATCCATAAGCAGCCGTGGCGCAGAGTGGCGCAGCGACCCTGCAACAGCGCCAGTTACGCCCCCAACCCTGCCCCGTGCGCCAAAAACATTGCACAAATCCAGTACATGGTGCAAAGGCCAGTGGACCAGCATACATCTCCCCAACCATGAAAACGCAAGTAAAAGTCATTGTGCATCCCTTGGAATACATGTACCCACTCACGCCAGTGAAATCACGTGTAAAACTCCATGCGCACCCATCGGAATACACGTACCCCGCTCGCACCAGCAAAATCGCGTGTAAAACTCGACACGCACCCCTCGGAATACACGTATCCCGCTCGCGCAACCAAAATCATGTGTAAAACTCCCCGCGCACCCCTCGGAAAACACGTACCCTGCTTGCGCCAGCAAAATTGTGTGTGAAACTCCACACGCAACCCTCGGAATACGTGTACCCTGCTTACGTCAGGTAAAATTACATTGCATTGCATTCAGGTAAAATGTCCCCTCTGTGGTGTGGGCTACCAGTGGGGCATGGGGAGGGTGGATGGGCTGCCTGTGGGTCATGGACTGGGGTGATGGGCTGCCTGTGGGTCATGGAATGGGGTGATGGGCTGGCACGAGTGGGGTACGTGTATTCTGGGGGTGCCATGACCCGCAGGCAGCCCATCACCCCAGACCATGCCCCACAGGCAGCACATCACCCCAGTCCATGACCCGCAGGCAGGCCAAATGGCACCATGCACTTGGGAGCCCCGACTCATGTCCCTACCCCACCCCCAGTGACGGGCACCTGCCAGCAGGCCCCGACTCATGTCATCCATAAAACCAAATACAAAGTCAAAATAAAAGCCAAACCATTCCTCCATGGTAAAAATAAAAATGTAAAATCAGGTCCATAACTATATACAATGTAAAAATCAAGGGTCCATGTGCCCAACTATCCAAAGGAAACCTAAGAAAAAACCTACCTAACAAATAACTATTTACAAAAAGGCGGGGCATAGTCCATGAGCCCCAAAGGAAAAAAATAAATAAAGTAAACCTACAACTACATAACTATTTACAAAGGCGGCGGGCTAGTCCCACGGCTCACTGTTCGATGTTCCGGGCCAGGGCATCATCGAACTCCATGCCAATGTTACGGAGGTGGGCCTGGACTCAAGGTCTCGCAGGGATGCAGCCATGGAATCCCTCAACTCCCTGCAAGTTTCCTCGAGGCTCTATGCCCGCCTCAAAGCCCGGTGCATGGAGTTCTCTGCCCTGACCATCCTGAGCCGTGCCCTCTCCACCTGCCGCCTCTCTGCATCTATTTTCCGGCCCAACCTCTGCCACACGGAAGACACTTCCAGTCCGGGGTCCTCCTGCCCCTTGGCCGATGCCTGTCCCTGGGGTGTTGATGGCCCCGAGCCATGATGCCTCCCACGCTGAGCCTGCTGCTGCCTCTGACCCAACTGCCTCTGCCACCACAACGGCATCCGGGGTGATGGAATCCCACAGTGTCGTGGTGCACGTGCCCTGCCCGATGATGCCGGCACATCCTCCATCCGCTGGGGTCCAGTTGGTGGGGTGGCCACCCCTGCTGGACCTCGGACTTCCGACTGCGGCAGGGATGGGATCTCCACCAGGCTGGCTGCGTCGGTTGGGGAAGGACCACAGGGGGCCATGTTGTTTTGGAAGAATTATTCCGTCACAAGACGGCACAGAGAATGACTTGCATATAGTGTGCACAGAGGAGGAGAGGGCCGCAAGAATGGCCGACACATGGAGGAAACCCCCTACCACTGTCCCTCCCAACTGGGCCACGTTGGCACACAGCTCTTCGTGATGACGTGCGAGGTCCCCCCAGGAAGCACGCATGTCATCACAAATGTCACGTGTGCGCAACGCGACACCAATCAGGACGGACTCAATCCCGTCACGGGTCCCCTCGTCTGCGGGTAGAGGAGTGCCAGATGATGTGGACCTCCCCCCTACCTGTGGAAAGGCTTGGGATGGAAACTCCCTGCTGGTGCATGGTGATCCATTCACAGTGTCAGGGACAGTGACATGCACAGGCCCCTCCGTGGTGACCTGTGATGCCTCCTGCCCCTGGACTGCACCACTTGCACCAGTTGCACCACCCCCACCAGGCCCCATGTGCGGCTGTGCAGCGGCCTCCTCCTCCTCCTCTGTACACACCACCAACCTGGATGGCTCTGCACCGTCTTCTGCTGTCGCAGGCCCCTGTGGGGGCTCACCCACCCCTTCCACTGCAGCCGTAGTGGCGGACACGGCACCAGTCCCCTCGCTCCCAGATGATGGAATTTCCTCAGAGGGTGACTGGGCCTTGCGTTGCAGGCCGGTGTAGGTATCCCTACTGCTTTCCTCCATAGCGCCCTCTGCGCCCTCTTCTTCACTCGCCGCTGTGTAAAGGGAGACATTGAACACAAGCACCAGGTTACTGTACAATAGTCCCCTAGACTGAAAGCAATAGCACATGAGTGGCACAGTCAAACGTCACTTCCATCATGTCTCCCAACAACACATGGGTAAGTGCAGACACCACACATGCAGGAACCGGTATGACACATGCAACAAACCTTTGCATCCATGTCAACGGCACTGTAGAAACACCCAATGGTGGGCTGAAACTCACATGCATCATGGGACATGCTGATCACATGCACACACATCACTGGAGGGTCATGCATCTGGCCCCGTATACCCACAGACACAGTGGATACAAGGATGAGTAGGCTGTATCAGTGAATCAACACATCATCACGGACATTTGTCATGCATCCATGGTGCATACACTACTATGACACATGGGCATGTACATCATGCATGTCCATGACAGCAGCACACATCTCTCACACCCCAAACATGTCAAAGTACAGACACATGCATGCATACATATGTGCTTTCCTCATGCTGCTCCGCATAATGCATTGTAACACATACACTATCCATGTGGGTCATGCCTGACTGGATTCACATGCAGCACCATCATGTCCCTTACACACATATCCAAACATGACCCAGGTCACACATGCAGCCAAGTAGCTAACTACCAGCACACTCTAACATGCACTGTTTTAAACGTGAACGCATGGCCACTTACCGCTTGACTCCAGACAGGCCTACATCCTGACGAACTGGTTGTGAAGCACTGGGCGAATGCGCTCCAGAACCCTCATCTGCTGGGTGGTAAGCGGGACCCGGCGCCCCACTGCATCTGCTGCCTCCAAGAGGCGCCAGGCCTTCTTGAGGGTCCTGGACTTGTAGTCCTCCCAGCGCTTCTGGACGTGTTTGATGTCGCAGGGTGCCACCCCCCCCTGCGTTGATGGCACCCACTATGTCCTTCCAGGTCCTCTTCCGTCCTTACTTGTCGGCGTGCGATGGTGTGAAGAGGGCATCATAATGCCACAGAACTTGCTCCACCAGGATACCAACTTCCTTTTCACTGAAGCTGGTAGCCTTCTGCCTCTCTGCTGGGGGGTTGCCACTGGTGCCGGAAGGTGTTGTGTCAGACATGTCAACCACCGAGGCAGGTGTGGGTAGGCAACTGGGTCCTGGGGCTGGGCTGTGGAGTGATGAAACAACCAGTCGGGAGTCTTCTGTTCCAGCCGGGGTGGTCACAGCAACTGGACCCCTGCAGATGGCAGATGTGCAGGCACCAAATGGCAGGGCACGGTGGCATCAGGCAGGCAGCAGAAGATGGCTCGTGGGAGGCTGCTCGGGGCTCTTGGGGGCAGTAATTCAGCTTTCTGGGCAGGAGCGTGGTCTTCCGTGTTTTGTCGCGTGGCCAGTTTGATACAGAGTGATTTGGCACGTGAAAAACAGCATGTTTGCATGAATTCCGAAGAAAGGCCCTTGGTGTGTAAGCGCGTAGGTGATGTAACGTGCACGCGGGCGTTTCCCTGGCACGGGTTGAAGGTCCCACATGTGTTTCCATCCCTCTGTGCATGCTTTTTGTGGAAAGCGGTGCATGTGTTTTCCAGACATTGGGATTCACACGCGATTACTTCACAGCGGCTACAGTGTATACTTCTTCTTTTGGTTTGGGTGTTGGCTATGCGTTCTTCTTCTACACGCAAGGCAGATGGTGAGACGCACACGCTATTTTTCCTACTGCGGGTGTCCCTGTTAGTCGCGTACCCCTTTTTTTCAGGAATACTAGCCTGCGTGTTGATCACGTATGCATTTTTTGTGCTCCTGGCTGCCACAGAGTACTGCTTGGTTTTGTTTACACGCACGTGGGCTACAGGGGTCGCATATCTCTTTTTCTTGCTTTTTTAGGATGCCTGAGCATTGTGTGACATGTCATTTCTCCTAAGGGGCCACAGAATGGGACATTCATCGTAGCTGTATATACGTGTTTGTTGTTTGTGCGCCTTTTTATACTGCGCAGGGTCGCTTCTGCCTTCCTTTGTTTAGCGGACGTGTTTAGGCCTGTGTGTGTCTTTTGGCGTGTGCATGTTTCCCCTACTCAATTCCATGAATACGTGTAGTTCGCGTGCTTGTGGGCGTTCCGTGTATTTCCCAGCAGTACTTTCCCAGTTACGCCCTCATTTTCACACGTTGTTCCCCATTCCGCATGTTTCACCCCGTGTTCGGCCCCCTTTTGGTGTGTGCGCTACATGTTGTGCGCTTTCGCGGTGCATGTCACGCACGGCATTCGGGATGTTGTAGTGACGTGTGCGCCAGTGTGCACCACCCACGGATATGGCGCACATCCCGGGGAAAACGCGCACAGGGCCTCTCATGAATCGCACGCATGCACTTGCTTTTTCACGCTTGCGCCAGCTTGCGCCCCGAATTTCGGCGCACATTTGTTCCATGAATCGGCCCCGTAATTCTGTCTTAATAACATTAATATCTTTATATTGAATTGTAAGTTCATTCTGAAGTCACATGATTTAATAGAAAGCAGTGCATTTAACCACATAATACATGACACGCTGGTGTTGCAGTATCACAATTCACTCAACACCTCCAAGTCGTGCCACCACCTTAATAACACCCTCCACCAGAAGCTTCGGTTCCTTATTCATGAACTTTTTGCAGCGTCGAGTTGGTATGGTCCTGGCTTGTTTCCCATTTTGAGGCACAGGATCAGAGGCACAACGGTGATGCAGGGAGATGGACAGTGGCAGTAGCCACATGAACAAGGAATCAGGCATTGGACTGGGAATTTGGGGTTCATGTGTATGCATAAACTTTGGGACAAGCAAGGGGAGTGGAGGTGCTAGTTGGAGATGGGTCATGAAAGGATCTGGGGGCGTCATGTGTGTGCAGGAATCTGGGTGCACCGTAGTCTGTCTTTCACAATGGGTAGCAAGAGTCAAACAAGAAGTTCAACTTGTCCAGGAGTTGTCAGGGGACAAACATGGGGTGTCACTTCTCCAGGGTTCTTGGTGGCCAAAAAGAGCGTGCCACTTGTCCAGGGTGGCAACAGGAACCAGATGGTCATCAGGAAGCAGTAGTCACGGGTCTGAGGGTAGAAAATGTTCGAGGGGCAGAAGGCAGCATAAGTCAGTTAGGGAAGGGGGCAGCAGCAATCAAAGGGGAGTGGGCAGCAGCAGTAGGGGCAGAAAGGAGCAGTACTCAGTAGACAGATTGTTTTGTTTTTTATGGGTGGGGGAGTCAGTGTTCAAATATTGCTCGACAGTGTTTC
This sequence comes from Ambystoma mexicanum, assembly GCF_040938575.1. NCBI lineage: Eukaryota > Metazoa > Chordata > Amphibia > Caudata > Ambystomatidae > Ambystoma > Ambystoma mexicanum. Next base: position 976,103,370 of record NC_090922.1, read on the forward strand.
GCCTTCGGTTTAATTCTTTAGTGGTTCATGGGGTGATTTGTGGTGCTGCTGTGTGTGCTTCATTTCACCTGTGTGCTTCAGGTCTCCCTTTCATTCTGAGGAGGTCTGAAAAATCAAATGACACAATGCAGAATCATTGCACAGCACAATTTGCCTTTTAAATGTGTACTAGCAGTCTGACTTGGAAACCCACGTGAATTGTTGAAAATGAGGCATACCCATTTTGCTTGTATGCTGGCTTAAGCATAAATACCATCCGTGGCATTGTTTTCACCATTCCAAATCTGGAATTTTAAGTAGGTGATGAAGGCAGGCATCCAGGTGTTGTCCTTTTTTTCTTCTTTTTTTAAATGTATTTTGTATTTAGTGCACAGCACCTTACAAAACAGATATAAATTGCTGTATGCTTACAGGTGACTTATACAAACATGCATAAAACAAAATCCACATATAAAACAAAAGTTACCAACATTGAAATTTAAACATTTAAAAATTCAATTTCATATCAAACGTTTACAAGGGATTCAAGCTCTCTATCTAAGTATAGGATGTATTTCTATTGGCAAGATTCCATGAACTAGCTTCCATGACATTCATCATTTAAAATTAACAATACTCTGGGCATCCTATGGTGATAGAATACATTGTTCAATTGCAAGATGCAAGTTAAATTATGGACTATACATTCGTTTCTTTTGCCTCAAATTCCATGAGATTTTCCTCAATAATCTTTAATAAACGTACCGATGACAGAATTAGAGAGTTGGCTCTTCCCCACATACACATCACCCCAAACAATTCAAGAGAAAATGGTGTATTACAACTGATGTATTTGCCCAGTATCAGAGCCCTTTGCCTCTCAAAGTGGTGACAGTGAATAACCAAATGCTTCAGGGTTTCCATCCCTTGCAGATTACAGCAGAATCAACATAGTCCATCATTTATACTGGTTCTATTTGTCCAATATTTTGTTCGTACTTTGGTGTGAAAAACGTTTAGTCTAAGGGCCCGATTCATGGAACAAACGTGTGCCGAAAATCCCAGCGCAAGCAGGCGCAAGGTGGCGCAAGCATGTGAAAGCAAGCGCACGAGTGCGATTCAAGGAAGGCACTGTGCGTGTATACAACTGGTTGTGTGCCAAATTCATGCATGGCGCATGCAGGCACACACGTCATCAAACGGCGTGCGCTACGCACACAGCGAAAGCGCACTTAGTGCGGCGCACACAACAAAAGTGGGCGGAACAGTGGGCGGAACACATGGAATTGGGAATAACGCGTGAAAAAGATGGCGTAACTGGGGAAGTACCTCAGGGAACTACACGGAACGCCCACACGCACGCAAACAACCCGTATTCATGGATCTGAATATGGGAAACCTGCGCACGGCATAAGACGCGCATAGGCGTCAACGCATCCGCCACAGGAAGGCAGGCGGAAGCATCCCCGCACACAGTATAAAAGTGCGCGCACACAACAAACACTTATATACCGCTACGATGAATGCCCCATTTGTCGCAGCACTGATCGTGGGACACCGCAGGAGGAGGAGAATAACCAGGGCATGCATTTTTTCACCCCAGACAAGCCTTTTTGGGATGCCTGATGACCAGGTCTACGGCAGGTATAGGTTTCCACCTCGTATCATCCTAGACCTCGTCAGGGAGTGGGAAGATCACCTTACATCCCCCACCCTCTGCTCCCAAGCATTGAGCCCCTTGGAGAAGGTGCTCAATGTCCTGCATTTTTTGGCCATGGGTCATTTCAGCGGACAACTGCCATAGTGGGGGGGATCTCACAGGCCACACAGTCACGCTGCCTACACCAGGTCCTGGCAATCATGACAGCGCGCCCCTCAGTCCGCAGGCACATATACTTGCCCAGAACACCCGCAGAAAGGCAGGCCATTGTCCAGGACTTTTACAGGGTGGCACACTTCCCCAAAGTGCTCGGTGCCATAGATTGCACCCATGTGGCCCTACGACCACTTAGGGCCACTGAGCACATCTACCGAAACCACAAGCACTGGCATTCCATCAACGTGCAGGTGGTATGCGATGCAAAGGGAATCATCACCTCTGTCTATGCAAACTACCCTGGCTCCACCCATGATAGTTTCATATACAGAATGTCCACCCTGAGTCGGACCCTGGATGCTGGGCAGCATGGCGACACATGGCTCCTAGGTGACCTGCCCATGGGAGGGTATAGGGCACATGGCGAGGCAGCCCGGACCCAGCTTGTGGCCATATTTTTCACCTAAACTCCCACCCCTGCGGAGTGCGCACAGGCCTGGCACATACCAAGTGACAATCGATGATGACAAAGAGACAGTTAACTGTCACAACCTTACCACCCTGAGAATGTTGCCATGCAAGTGCCACATTGTGTGCATCCCTAACTACTTAAACATAAGCAATCCTGTGTGACCAAAAGGCACACATGTAAGGTGTGAATCACACAAACCTCCAAAACAGGCCATGACTATCACTGCTATGTCACCCAAACCTTCCCAAACCACAACATGACATGGCAAGCAATAGCTATACACCAACACAGTGCCAATAAGGTAAACATTGACATGTGAAAAATGTAAAGTGGCATCACACAATGATGCCTAACATGTTATCAGATGGAATGACTGACCAACAACCTCCCAGCCAAAAGAACACATACCCAAATGCATTCCAACAGTTGTAGTTGTAACATAACAATGAATGCCTGTCTACATGCACATTGTGCATTGCAAAATCAACACTGCAGCTTCTGTGTGCCGTGCCCACCTCATGCAACACACTGCTCAGCGCACAGCATAGTGAACAGCCATTGTGTTTGACGCACACCCTGAGCATCACATCCAAGCGACAAAATACATCAAAAAGCAAATTACGCATGTACAGGATCCACAATTGGTCATAGATCATGTGCTGCAGGGACACAGTGGGCACCAGAAGGCAAACAGAGTGTACATGTGGACATGGAAGGGTGGTTGTACATGTAGTGGATCATAGAGCGAGTGTGTAAGTCAGTAGGGACATGCACTAAATATGTACATGTGCAATCAAGTGACCATCAGTTTCCTCTACACATCACATGTGAACATTCACCATGTGTACACCCCAGCATGTCAAGCCACAACTATTCCCTCACACCTGAAAGGTAAACACAACACATGAACAGGCATTGATCAGCAGAATACATCATGTACATAGGATACTGCAATTACAATGTCAGGGTGTGCATCACACTGTAGGGCAAGGCAACTATCAACAACAAAACACCCCCCCTCCCTCACAAATCACCATGACCCACTGAACAACTGCACCTGGGTTATCTAGCCTACATCCCTGAAGTTCACCTGGGCACAGGATCACCTTTCCCCTTTGTCACCATCTCCCACCTTGTGTGCAAAAAGTGTCCAGCACCCTCAGAGGCCACCTTGACTTGCAAAAACACCACATCAAAGAGAACTCAAAGCAGGCCACCACAGACGCCAGGCAAAAAGCCTGCAGGCAGCAAAACAAACCAGAAGACCCTCCAGTAGATGACTTGAAGTAGCAGTACGTCACAAAGCCAAAGTACTACCACAATGATGTAACAACCAAGGTAGCACAGTAAAACAATTTCACAACAGGATGTGTACCATGTGTGGTACATAACACAGAATAATGCACCACAAACTGATGTGTACTGTCACTGCTCCCGTGTACAGGTGCAGGAATGGCACAAACCAACCACCCCCACCGTGGCTGGGTGCCTGCAAGGTCAAACTCACACAGGCCTCTGAGACCCTGGTGGGCAATGAGGGTCAGGGATATGCAGTCGGGACAGGCATTGCTATACTGGATAACCGGAATGAGGGGCAGGAGAGGGGAGTAGGATTCACATGGGAATGTAGGAAATGCACAAAACTGTACCACTCACATTAACACATACACAAGTACACCAAACCTGATCATCATGCACATAGTAACAAATTACTCAAATGGAAGACAAACAGAAACTTATCTCTGGGGTGAGTGCTGGCCTCCTGCCTGCACACTCTCAGGTCCGGTAACAGGAGCAGTTTAATGCTACAAAGAGAGCCACAGTTACTAATCTGTGTGTGCCTATAACACACAAACACACCACCATATATATTCCCCAAAGTAACAAAATACTCTACAAACAAACAATCTGGTGTGGATGCTTCGTACCAACACGTAACATTACCCCTGTGATGGTTCATACACAGTCAATGCAGTAAGTCATGCGCTGCTGGGTGCGTTGCAAATGGAAGACCAATGTGTCACGAATAACACAACATGCAATGTTCCCATGGTAAGCAGCCAGACGCATATAGCAAGGAATGACTTCAGAACAAGTCGTGTTCCACCATGACCCAAAAAAAGTAGGTAGTGCATGTGTCAAATTCTACATGGTAATGAAATGCACTGCACACAAGTCTGTTCCTTGCTGTCTGTCCCTGTGAGCTGCTTCTTTCCATGTCTCGGAATGCTACATGGCTAACACAAGTGCCTCAATGGACCATGGTGGATCGGAGGGTATGTGCCACTGGACCTGCAGGTGCCCCAGACAACTTTCCCATCAACTAGCCATTAGTCCACCAACGCATCTCAGCTGTATTGTGTGCTTCAACACCAATATTTGTTCAAGCTCACCGTCAGTGCTGCTACTAAGCATGCATGTGCAACTGGCCAGGTGGAAGGTCTGCTGCGTTGTGGCCCCCCTGTCCTGCTCACCTTGCCTGGAGTCCCTTGAAATACGTCAGCTGTTTTCAGATGTATGAGCACAATCCCTGTGCCTCTGCTTGTGCACACATGCGCATGTCAGCACAACCAAACGTGTCCAGCTTCCAGACGTCCAATGGCCCATGTCTGCTGGCAAAGGTGGTCTGGAGGCTCATCCCTCTGCAGAAAGGGCATGAAACACACGATTAATGCTTTAAAATCATCTGTGTGTGTCTCTTCAGGCATTACATGACTGGACCATGTCAGAGACGTACAACACAAATCACACCATCAGTCCGTCTTTCACAGGCAAACTGTTGAACACACCATCTACGCCATGAATTGCAACAAACACATGTACAGTATAGATAATAAACATACTACACAATGAATAGCAATGAATGAACACATCAATCATGAAACCCCCATCTAGCGAATGAAGAACAGTGGTCAATAACACCCCTATTATCCCCACTAGGGGTGTTAACACAAGTTTCACAGCAGCAGACATGCCACAGATATGACAGTCCAGAGCCCTTAATAGGCTGTTACACCGAACCATCCCTGTGAGCCCATGGATACGGGAAGCAGGAGTGGCATATGTGAGTCAAGGACCCCAAGCTGCAAATACATACACAAGACAAGCATGAAGGGCCCAGCTGGAACAGACAGTGGGTGCTCTCAAACAAAGCACCACACCATTACATGAAAGCACAATATACAAACAATTTCAAACTGTATTAACTAATTACACTAACTATGAAAAACCTACATTACCTTTTTAAACTAACTATCAAAATGAAACTAAACTAACGAAACTAAAAGAAAAATCAAAAATGGCCACATACGACCCAGGGGGGGGTGGCACCCAGGAGGGGGGAGGTACAGGGTGCTGCTCAACACCCACATGCGATGATGTTGAGGAAAAAAAAAACTCTATGGATTCACCGCCTGCACAGCCCGACCTATGTGGGAGATAGATTGTCGTCCGAGTCTGGCTCTTCCGGGAAAGGAGGACGTGGCACAGGAGCCTGACCATGCCTAGCCGCAGCTTGGCCCTCGTCGGCAGCAAGTCTGCCGGATGGGTGAGCCTGGTTCTGTGCGGCGATCACACGTAGGTCTGCATGCAGAACCTCCTGTGATACACGTGCTTCCTCTTGCAAGGTAGCTCGTGTAATACGGAGTTCATCCTGCAAGGCCTGGCTGGACAGCTGCTGCACCTCCCGGCAAGCATGTAGCTCAGCCGAGATGGTATGCTCAAGCTGCGCAAACCTCTCCTCTGCCCGGTCCCTCTGGGACATCAGAAGAATACCCAGAGTGGATCTGAGGGAAGCATACTCTTGCCTCAGGGCCTCCATGTGTGCCTCTGCGTGAGCAGCAATTGCTTTACGCAGAGACAACATTTCAGCCTGATGTGCCCTGTCTGAGGCCGCCATGCCCAGCCTGAGCGAGTGGGCCGTGGACCGTGCCGCCTGCTGCTGGAGAAGCACCTGCCTAGCAGGGGGGAGCACAGATTGGGCCACACATTCCATGCTCGAAGCGATGTTCTCCATTGCTGCCCCCTGCCGTTCAGAATTGGCAGTCATGTCTTGCTGCCACTCAGTATACTGCGGTTGCGCGCAGCGACCGTGTTGCTGGGCTTGACCCCTGCGGGACCCAAGGACTCGGTGCCCTCGTTGTGTTAGCACCACCCGCGACTGCACGACTACATGACCCCGTCGACGTGATGGCCCAGGCACATCAGTGACTGGTGTGGAGGGTGACCGTGGTCCCGATCGACCACAGGCGGAGGTTCCAAGACTTTCTGACCCCTCAGTGCAGGTGTCAGGGACAGAGGAGTGTCCACATCAGAATCACTCACCCCTGACATATGGACCTGTTGCTCATCCAACTCGACATGGACGTCAGGGTGGTCATCAGGGCTGGACTCATTGCCAGCCAGAGACAAGATGGACTGTAGCAAATGTGGGTTTTCGTGGCCTACCACCCCACGACCTCCACTTGTGCCGGGTTGCTGTAGTGATGACAACCCTGTGCCTGGCATGACAACACCATCCTCTGGCTACATTGCGTCATCATCTGAAAAGTAGAAAGAAAAAAGGTCACTACACATGTTAGAAGCACACAACACACACATACACAGATACCAAACACATCAAGCAGACATGTCACACAGAAAATAGAACCTGCCATGCATGCTGGGTCAACTTGAAATTGATTCTGTGATTAGGCATGTCGAAAGGTGTCAGTTTGCACTGAAGTGGGTCGATGTAGTGCAGCAAATATGTACGTTACTCACTATCTACATGTACAAGAACTTCATGATGTGTGTCAGAAAATGTGAAGGCAGTGCAAGGTCAACTTCAGGTATCACGTGCAATGTACATTGAATGGGTAGCATGTCTACCATGTAAACCACCCCTCCCCCCAAGTGCAAATGCAGGGATGCCTAGCATGATATCAAAAGGCTGAACATAGACCTGTGTATTGACAGACAGTGTTGACTAGCATCAACTGCATCATGTGAGTCAAGTGACAACACAGCAAATGATGATGGGACAGTAAGCAGGACACATGATGAAACATTTGGAGTAAACCCACCCCACGTGTGAAGAAGACACTAAACCAGTTGGACAGAGTCATTGGACATTAAACAGGCTGAGGCCTGTGACCCACACAGACCGTCACACCCCAAACATGTGTGTGACGCAGGACTGAGCCACAGTGGAAATGGGAAGGCTGATGAAATGCCATGCAATGTAGGTCCCCCTGGACTCCTACCACAATGATCATCCAGTCAAGGACATATAGGGGCATGAGTGGAATACACATGTAGAATGAATGGGCATTCATGTCCCTGCTGGGCATCTGACCTCTGCACAGTCCAAGTGAGACACCCTTCATCAAGTACAAAGGATGTACCATACAGCATATGTCTGGCAGATTGGCTGCTGGAAGTCAGCATGTTCACAGGACGTATGAACAGGAAAGTACTCAACGACAAAATTGAAGCATACCAGTGTTAAGGTGGAATTGGGGTGCAGAGGGGGTGGAGTTGCAAGGGAGCATGCCTATATGGAGTACCCACATGCAGGCACAGGACACATGCACGTCAGTCATGCTATGACATAGTCCCTGGGCTGAGAGGAAAGTCACCACACGCTACATGCTGAAGGGCCAGTGAGCTGGAACATGGACTTGAGGGGCATCCTGGTGACCAGCATGTGAGTAGGGTGCAATAGAGGTGATGTGGACAGTCCCCGTCCGCTCCACATGTCCACCATCCAGCAGAGCAGACATGTATCAGGGAAGCATTGCATTACTTGCACATCAGAACCATGTACAAGTGACATGTAGTGGCAGTCATGCACAACACATTACACAAGTGAAACACACATGTCCACAACAAACACGCAGCAACACTCACTGGACTGGGCTTCAAAGTCCAGCATCTCTCCCACTCCTTCGACCGATTCAGATGGTATGAACTCCGCAACGAGTGATTCATGCAGAGTGGGGTCTTCCTCCTCAGGTGCAGGCCCACTGCCAGTCACCAGAGTCAAGTTGTATTTTGCGGCACGCTTAGCCTTAGCGCTGCGTTTCAGGTCATTCCAACGCTTTTTGCACTCTTGCGCCATGCGCACCTCATGGCCGAATGCAAGCACATGTTCTGCAACTGGCTTCCAGTGGGTATCACGGTGGGCAGCCGTAGTCTGACAATTAGGACCCACTAGCATGTCACGGCTGTGGCCCAGCACGTAGTCCACGAGGCAGTCCAGTTCCTGGTTGCAGAAAGGCTTCTTCCTCGATGTGCTGGAGGTCGTGGCTGTGTGTGGGGTCCCAGCCTGTGCTGCAGGTGCAACGTTCCTCCTCTTGGATTGTGGCGCAGACCCTGGCTGGCAAATGCCACCCTGATCACTATGGCCAGTAGCACTGGTGGGTTGAGCCAAAGGAGTGGCAGGTAGAGGGTCGACCAAAGGCCTGACTTGCGTCAGTGGCAGCTGGGTGCCCTTTAATGGGCCCTGCGCAGCAACAACCGCTGTGGCAGGGTCATTGACCGTGACTGTCCTGGTTGGCAGACTCACAACCAGGGTGTTGTTGGCTGTATCTGCCCCTGCACTTGCCAACACTCAGCTGGTCGGGACAGCAGATGACATTACTGCCCCAGGGATACGTGTCTTGGTCAGGGCAGCCCTGCGTGCACCTATGGTTTCCCTCCTGGCCTGTTGGAAATCTTCCAAGGGCTCTTCAAGTGCCAACACAGCCTGCGCTGGCAGACCCTGAGCCTGGGTGGTGGTGTCCACAGCTGCACCTGCAGCTTCCACGAACCTTGAGCCCGTGGCAGTCGATGAAACAGACTGCCGGGTCACACGGGCACCATTGTCAGATGTAGCAGCTGCATCTCCCGGAACCACAGGGGGTGGTGGCAAGACTGCACCGACACATGGCACAACATCGTGCTCAAGTGGCGCACCCCTGCCTCTTCCCCCTCTGCGGCCACCCTGGACACCCTGGAGTCCCCCTACGTCCCTAACCACACCCCCCATGAGGAGGACACCCAGCTTAGGCGCCCCTCACCTTTGGTGGCCTCCCAACCATGGCACAGATGGAGTAGTGCCAGCACAGATGGAGGAGTGCCAATGGGAGGTGTACACCACAATTGTCCTGGGCAATTGGGGTGAAGGGGGTAGGATGCAAGATGTTAACAGCCCCCCTGCACCTGCATGGCTGTATGTGACCCCAGTGATGTAGTGACGGGTCACTCAACGCTCAGGCACCCCAAAACTGCATAAAACCGTGCATGCAACCCTGCAGCCTAGGTGCGTGGAATCAACCTCCCGCAGTACGCGGTGGCACCCAGTAACACAAAAAACACATAGGCGTGGGACACGCAGGCTACTATGACCTCGAAAACGGGTGCGATACAAAGGGGCACCCGCAGTGGGTAAAATAGCATGCGCGACTCACCGTCTGACTAGCATGATAATGAAAAACATGCGTAGCGAATACAACCGCCAAAAGAAGAAATATGTCCTCCATCCGCTGTGAAGTTGTGATGGCACGCGAAACAACACGAAACAGCAACACACGTCAGTCTTCACGATAGGCACGTACAGCGAACTGCTGGCCCCACTCACCTTTAACCCGTGCTGAGGGAAACACCCGCGCACGCATCATGTCACTTACGCGTAGGTACTTTCCTCGGATTACACGCATTCACACGCGGACGTGCAGTTTTTTCATGTGCCAAATCACTCCGTATCAAGCTGGCCACGCAACAACACACGGAAGACCATGCTCCTGCCCAGAAGGCCGAATTACTGCCCCCCAGAGCCCCGAGCATGCTCCCACCTGCCATCTGCTGCTGCCTGCCTGCCTGCTGCCCAGGTGCCCTGCTATTTGGTGCCTTCACATCAGCCAAGGTTCCAGTTGCTGTGTCCACCCCTGCTGAAACAGAAGACTCCTGACTGGGATACCATTGCTCCACAGCCCAGCCCCAGGACCCAGTTGCCCACCCACACCTGCCTTGGGGGTCGCCATATCGGGGTAAACACCATCTGAGACCACTGGCGATCCCCAGCCAGAGAGGCAGAGGGCCACCAGCTTCAGTGTGAAGGAAGTTGGTGTCCTGGTGGAGCATGTCCTGGGGCATTTTGATGCCCTCTTCGGAACATCACACGCCAACAAGTAAGGATGGGAAAGGATCTGGGACGACATAGTGGTTGCCATCAACACAGAGGGGGTGGCAACCCACGACATCAAGCACGTCAACAACCGCTGGGAGGACTTCAGGTCCAGGACCCTCTACAGGGCCCGGTGCCTCGCAGAGGGGGGCTGGGTCAGCATGAGTGACATCCAGATGAGGGTCCTGGAACGCGTATGCCCAGCGCTCCACGCCCAGATCCTCGGAGGAAGACCCGTCTGGAGTGGAGCGGTGAATGGCCAAGCATTGGTGTGTGAGACATGGCATGTTGCAGTGTGCTGGTAGTCTGATACTTGCCTGTATGTGTGGCATAGGCCATGTATGGATGTGTGTGTGCAGGGACATCATGGTCATGCATGTGAGACCAGTAATGTGTGAACCACATGGTTGGTGCATGTGTTACAATGCAACATTGGAGCTGTATGCCAAATGCACACATGAAAGCATGCCAGTCTCTGTTCTTGGACATGGAGGGGGTGTGAGGGATGGGTGCTGCTGTCATGTACATGTATGGTGCACATGTGTGTGTGTCTGAGAAGTGTGTGTGTGACTTTGAAACGCCATGGATGCATGACACATGTCCGTCATGATGTGTAGATTCACTCATGCAGTGCGGTCACCGTTGTATGCACTGTGTCTATCCACTGTGTCTGTGGTGTACAAGCCATGATGCATGACCCTCCGGTGATGTGTGTGCATGGGATCAGTGTGAGCCATGATGCAAGTGAGTTTGAAGGCAACATTTTGGTTAATAGAGGCCCTTGTACATGGATGCTGATGTTGATTGCAGGTGATGTGCCTGTTTCTGCATGTGTGTTGCGTGCATTCACCCATGTGTTGTGGAGGGACAGGATGGAAGTGACGTTTGACACTGCCACTCATGTGTTATTGCTTCCTGTCTAGGGGAATATTGTACTCTACCCTGATGCTTGTGTTCTATGTCTCCCTCTACGCAGCGTCAAGTGAAGAAGACGGCGGAGACGGCGCTGTGGAGCCAAGCGGTGGGGATGCCTCCACCGGGCGGCGACGCAAGGCCCAGCCACCTACCAGGACTTGCCATCATCCGAGAGCGAGGGGGCTGGTGCCGCGTCTGCCACTACGGCTGTGGCAGAAGGGCTGGGTGAGCCCCCACAGGGGCTTGCAATGGCAGAAGATAGTGCGGAGACATCTAGGTTGGTGGTCTCCACAGAGGAGGAGGAGCCTGCTACTGACCCGCACATGGGGCCTGGTGGGGGTAGTACCACTGGTGCAAGTGGTGCAGTCCAGGGTCAGTGTCACGAGGCAGCACAGGTCACCGTGGAGGGGCCTGTGCATGTCACTGTCCTTGACCTTGTGACTGCACCACCATGCACCAGCAGGGATGCCCCGTCCCAGGCCCGTCCGCCAGTAGGGGAGAGTGCCATGTCATCTGCCTCTCTACTACCTGCGGACGAGGGGTCCCATGAATGTATGTGTTTTGTTCTGATTGGTGTCACGTTGCGCATGCGTGACATTTGTGATGACGTGCGTTCTTCCTGGGCAGAGAACGCACGCCATCATGAACAGCAGCGTCGCGACGTGGCACTGTTGGGAGGGGCCCTGGTGGGTGGGTTCCTACATGTGACGCGCACTCTGGCGGACCTCTCCTCCTCTGTGGAGACTATGCGCCAGTCGTTCTCCCTGCCATCTTCCGGCCTAGATTCCACCAGGGCCCCCTGTGGACCTGGCCTGATCAACACAGCCAGCTTGCTGGATATCCCATCCCTGATGGAGGATGTGCAGGCATCATCAGACAGGGCACATGGACAGCAGCAGCAGCGGCAGCAGGAGCAGGCTCTAGGTGGGAGCAATGATGGCTGGGTGCCATCGACATCACGGGGGCAGGCATCGGCCAGAGGGCAGGAGGACCCTGGAATGGGTGTGACTTCTGTGTGGCTGCAGTTGGGCCAGCGTATAGGTGCGGAGCGGCAGCGGGCAGAAGAGGCGTGGCTCACCATGGTCAGGTCGGAGTTCTCCATGCGTTGGGCGTTGAGGCGGGCAGAGTGCCTCAAGGCGACTCGCAGGGAGTTGGAACAGGCCATGGGTGCCTCCCTGCGAGACCTCGGGGCCAGGACAGAGGCCCGCCTCCAGCAAATAGACATGGAGTTCGATGATGCCCTGGCCGACAACATCACTGAGTGAGCCGCAAGACTTGCCCACTGCCATTGTAAATAGTTAATAGTGTTATTTTGTGGCTTTTGGACTATGCCCCACACTTTTTTATATAGTTTTTTTGTTAGGTAGGTTATTCAATAGGTTTCATTTATTTCGTTGGGCTCATGGACCCTTGAAAATTGGATTGTACATAGTTGGACGTTGGATTTATTTGGACATTTTAATTTCATTTCACCATGGATCAATGGATTAACCTTTTTGCGTTTCATTTGGATTTGGTTTGGTGGACAGAGCGTTTTGGCCATTTTTCTTTTAGATTACTTGGGATTTCTTGAGGATTTATTTTTTTTACATTTGGACATGGATTTCATTTCATGTTTGCCATTATTCTATGCTTTAATTACTTTACATTGATTTTCATGTTAATATATTTTGATATTTTACTTCAATGGGTGGGATTCGCTCATTGGCTGCATGCATGTCGACATGTGGGTTTACTCAATCAATGGCAACCAGTGTGTGTGTGTGATAGACATATGTTGATGTACATAGTTGACTTTTGGTTTGTGTCTTGAGATAGGCATGTCAGTGTGTAGTGGATTGGGAAATCATTGCGTCTCAAGAATGGGGTGGCATGCTGTGGTATTTTGGGGTAGAAGTGGGCCATGTTTGTGCATCTTTATTTCATGTAGGGGGGACATGAGTGGGGGCCTGCTGCTGGTGCTCCTCACTGCTGGGGTGTGGGGGTTTTGGGGGACATGAGTGGGACATGAGTGGGGGCCTGCTGGCAGGTGTCCCTCACTGCTGGGGGTGGGGGTGCAGGGGACATGAGTGGGACATGAGTGGGGGCCTGCTGGCAGGTGACCCTCACTGCTGGGGGGTGGGGGTGCAGGGGGACATGAGTGGGGCATGAGTGGGGGCCTGCTGGCAGGTGCCCCTCACTTCTGGGGTGTGGGGGTACTGGGGGACATGAGTGGGGCATGCGTGGGGGCCTGCTGGCAGGTGCCCCTCACTGCTGGGTGGTGAGGGTGCTGGGGGACATGAGGGGGGGCCTGCTGGAAGGTGCCCCTCACTGCTGGGGGGTGGGGGTGCAGGGGGACATGAGAGGGTGCCTGCTGGCAGGTGCCCCTCACTGCTGGGGGGTGGGGGTGCAGGGGGACATGAGTGGGGGCCTGCTGGCAGGTGCTCCTCACTGCTGGGGGGTGGGGGTGCAGGGGGACATGAGGGGTGCCTGCTGGCAGGTACCCCTCACTGCTGGGGGGTGGGGGTGCAGGGGGACATGAGAGGGGGCCTGCTGGCAGGTGCCCCTCACTGCTGGGGGGTGGGGGTGCTGGGGGACATGGGTTGGTGATCATATTGCAACGTGACATGTGGCTTGGCTGGGGGGCATGCCCATGGTGGATGGGCTGCCTGCGGGACATGGCCAGGGGTGCAGGGTAGTCCCCTGTGGTGTGGGCTGCCTGCAGGGGCCATGGAGGGGGTAGAGGGGACACCTGGGAGGACCCACACTGCCAATTCATGTGTGGGACTCCCTGCGCACCCCACTGGATACACTTACCCCGCTCTGACAGCGAATTTGCGTGTGAAACTTCACACGCACCCCCGAAATACACATACCCCCCTCTGACAGCGAAATCACGTGTGAAACCATTGACAGCGAAATCGCGTATGAAACTTCATGCGAACCCCAGTAATACACGTAACCCGCTCGCACAGGGCCAATCGCGTGTGAAACTTCCCGCGGACCCCAGTAATACACGTAACCCGCTCGCACAGGGCCAATCGCGTGTGAAACTTCCCACGAACCCCAGTAATACACGTAACCCACTCGCACAGAGCTAATCGGGTGTGAAACTTCCTGCGAACCCCAATAATACACATGACCAGCTCGCACAGGGCCAATCGCGTGTGAAACTCCCTGCAAACCCTAGTAATACACGTAATCCGCTCGCACAGGGCCAATCGCGTGTGAAGCTTCCTGTGAACTCCAGTAATACACATAACCCGCTCACACAGGGCCAATCGCGTGTGAAACTTCCCGCGAACCCCAGTTATACATGTACCCCGCTCGCACAGGGCCAATCGCTCCCCGCGCCGGGGTGTACATGTATTCGGAGGGGTGTGCGGGGAGTTTTACAGGCGTTTTCGTGGTTGGGGGCCTCTGTGCCATGTATGGGATTTGTGCGCTGTGCATGGCGCACAGGGAGGGGTAGGGGACGTAACTGGTGCTGCTGCAGGGTTACTGCGCCACTCTGCGCCATGGCTGGTTTTGGATGTTGAAATCCATGGATACACTGTGCGCGGAAATGGATTTTAGCGCACACGGCTGGCGCAGACTGTCGCACGCGCACACTGTGCACCAGCCGCGTGCGACACTTGTGCGCTGGATTCTATGAATTACCCCCTAAATCTCATATACGTTCTTCTAGCTTGACAACATGGAAAGGCAATGAGATATGGCAATTGAGGCAATTATTTGTGCCAAAAGTTTGCATATTCTGAATATGTTTGACAATAAGCTATGTGATCAGAAGTGCAAGTCCAATCATGTTGTAATAACTTTTTCTTCACGATCAGAGGGCGTATAATCAGAGCAATAATGGTGAGTGCAGATCGCATTCGATTGTTAAAGTACATGATTGAGGGGGGAGACTCCTTTGCAATCATTGCTGCCAGATCTTCATAAAGTGAGTTTGGCGAAGGATATATCATTTTACCAAAATTGCTGAGCCTTCACCATTGGAGCATTGAAGCCAAAAAAAACAAACCCAACTCATGGATAAGGACAACGTTATCTAAACTTTTCGGCAGACCCTAAACTGTCTTCCAGATTAAGCCTTGGATTTTATTAAGATGGCCACCGTTTTCTAGTAAACAAAGATCTAACCCGTATAGAATAGTTGCCTCTACTTTTAACAAGTACAAGTGGATGAGTGGCACGAGCGAAAATGTACAATGTTTGTAAAAGATGATTCTCATTTCAGCTACTAAAGGAGCAGTTTTAATAAGTATGGAATTGTACCATTGCTTAAGAGAGTTGGTGTTTGTTAAATTAGAACCCAAATACGTTGTTCCCATCTTACGCTGAATGGGGTTGGTTTCTAGGCTCCAATGAAAGTTTGTCACTTTGTTTTTGTTGGTGAAGACCATAATGTTAGATTTTGCAGAGTTTGTGGCCAAGTTATGCTGGGTACAGTATGACGAAAAATACTGACTTTTTTTTTTAAGACTGAAGGGTGTGCGGTCAAATAAGATCACGTCATCGCCAAATGCAAGCCCAAACGCCAGCCAATTAAGTCGCAGGTCCCCTAACTTCACAGGGAAATGATCCGTGGTATCCCAAGGTGCATCGATGTCAGCCATGTGAAGATTGATTAAAATTGCTGCAAGGTTGCAGCCTTGTTTTACTCCAATGGTTGTTGGAATTTTCTCTGTTAATAGCCCAGTCTGATCTATACGAATTCTGTAATTTGTTTGCTCATGCAATAGAACGATAGTAGAAATGATATTGACGGAATGTTGAATTGTTGCATTATTTTTCCACAGTACACTTCTAATAACGCTATTAAAGGCCGTTGACAAATCTAACAGTGCCAGATAGATAGGCCCATTTTTAGATTGATATGAGGAAGCTAAAATGTGAGATAATATAGTGGCATTTAATTGAGTTCCCATCAATTTTCTAAAACCAGTTTGAAAGCGTGATAGTTCATGATTATTTGAAATAAATCGATTTAGATCTTTAAGTATTAGTGAAGCAAATATATTTGCAGCAACATCTATCAACGCGATTGGTCAAAATTTCGAAGGCATAGCAATTGAGCCTTTCTTGTGCAATAGAATTATTATTGATGTGAGCCATGAAGGTGGAATCACCCTTGTGAGGAAAATGGTGTCATAGCGGCACTTTAGAATGGGTGCCCAAAAATATGGATCATCTTTTAAGACTCATGGCGGCAGACCATCGGGTCCTGCAGCTTTGGAATATTTAAGTTTCTTAATTGCCCATTCCACCTCACCAACTTCCCAGGGGCATGTTAAGGGCATAGAATTAATAAGTGGTTGTACATCATATTGAGGAAAACCCTGGGGTAAGCTATATTTATTCTTATAGTATTCTGTCCAGCTACTGGCAGAAATTGCCACTTGGAAGTCTGCAGTTTGTCAGACAAGAGGGTTCCTCAAAATAGCCCAAATTGCCCTAGAATTGTTTTTGCATAAGAGATTGATCATGGTTTGATACTTTTTCAAGTGATATTCAGATTTGATCATTTTCACCTCACTTATGTATTTCATTATACATTTTTTTTAGATAAATGAGCCTGGCATTGGAGACGCTAGAATTTTTTAGACATCTAATTGTACAATTTTTATGTCGTTTGAGTACATTAATTGCTGGATTGGAAGTACTTACAGTTAGTGAATCCTTCCTAGTTTGCTCTTGAGATGCTAAGGTACTAAGATGATTATGTATCATCCTCGATCCATGCGTCCACATCAATGATCCCAACTGCCGGATCACATGAGTCCTTTACAATCAAAGATCATGATTTACGAGATAGTTCAACCGCCTACATAGAGAGGAATTCCGACAAATAGAGAATGTGTGCCTGTTCATTAAGGGAAGTGCTAAGACAGAATTGGCTAGATGGCATAAAGTGATGGAGCATTTTCATTTTACGTTAAGTTGGAGCTGGGATCCAGAGGGCTGGATTTGCCTGACAGAACTTGCCAGAGTGCAATATAATTTATGCACGAATTGCTGTTAGCACGATGCCAGGTGGCCTGTGGGGACAGATGTTGACGAGATATGTCAATGTCCCAACTATTGTGGTAGTGCGTCCATAAGAGCCCTCTTTCAAGAGAGAGAGCTGTATAAGGACTATGGTGTGTATCAAGAGTGGTGTTAGAATGAGTCAACAGAGTCGAATTTAAGTCGCCTCCGATTATGACTTCATAATGTGGTTTGTTAATGAAGGCATCCGAAAGTACTGAATTTAAATTTTGTATTACATTTTCAAGCAGTAAAGCACTAGGATTCCAGTATAAAGCTACAACCAAGATGCTATTGAAAGGAAAAGCTTCAAGTAAGAGTTCTATAACCTTAAACTGTGGTGATGAATAAATGTAGTGGGAAGGACATTTTAGATTATTTGTGAATAGAATTGCCAGACCTACGAACGGTCGGCCATTGGTACCTCTTTTTTCTCGATAAGAGTACGAGCTATAAGCATCTAGATGAATGTCGTCTAGCGACATAGTTTCCTGTAAAAGAACAATTGAAGGAGACTCCAATGCAACTAAATATTTATGCCATGCATGCAAGTTTTTAAAACCACAACAATTCCACAAGCAGATGGACAACGATGTGTTTTATGATTTGTCCACCTGCATGTTTGTATTGGATAAAGATTGAAGTAGAGGTTCCACCCAAGCAAGAACCTTTATAATGTGTGAAAACGATTCAAGTTGCTCCTTCATTGTTATATTCAAACCTTGGAGTTGATGGTTACAAGTGTTTAATGAGGACGAGGGGACATCTGGAAGGGGCTGGAACTCAATAAAGGTTTCAGTCTCGTCCATTGACTGAAATGCGTATAGCTCAAGTCCAAGTAGTTCAAGATCAGATTGATGATCCCATAATAGCTCTGCTATTATATGTGAATAGAATTTACAAATCATGCGATTATTATGACAACGTGGACGTTTTATCCATTCCACGTCGTCAGAGATGAGATTTCGCAAAGCTGGAATTTGATGAAATAATTTCATAAGCGATTTAAACTGAGATGTCCATTTTTATATGTCTTTGTGCTCCACCCTACCAGTAGTTGCATATCCGATGTGACCTCTGCAAACTTTATTACATCAGCATGGCTGCCATTGTCTAAGTCAGTGACATTTTCTCTGTTGCCGTCTACCTGCTTAAGAGAGTTTACTATATTATGTAAGGATGAACTATCCGGCATAATACAGGGGGCTGGAGCAGGGTCAATTTTGGGAGCAGAACATGCCAGGGTGTTAACAGGTATAGAACCAAGAGCATTATCATCAATGTTGGTAATAGAAGATCGAATAGGAATGACACTTGCACCTGAATATGGAATGGTCAGGCTGTTATGAGCATTGCTTATACTAGACGACTGTGCCTTGACCAAGGTTTTTTTTTATTTTCAGTTGATTGAAAAAAGTTAGACAATTGGGTTCGTGTAAGTGGGGAGCATAATCTACACTTTCTATCAATGTACCACTGGTAGAGAACCGGAAAATGTTGTAGTTCTTGCTCATTTAAATCTATAAGAGACTCTTCTAATGGATAGAAGGGAAGAGACCACTGGGGCTGTCGTAATTCCAATACGGGCAAAGCAGAATGATTTGGGCCATGAGGAAATACAGGAGAATGAGTGTGTAAAGGCTCGTGGATAGAAGTTGTGTCTGACGACGGTGAGCTGGTCTTCGCCTGAGCAAGGTCATTGATATTTGATGACGCCTCATCACAGTTATGAAACGATCAATCATGTTGTGTTTTATGGAAATGAACCTGCTCACGGATGCCAGATGTGCTAGAAACTGGCGTGGACGGTCCAAGCGATAATCATACCTGCTTGTGAAGTTCTGCCATGACAGCAGGCGCAACCAGAGACGTGTCAGCAATTGGCAAGAAGCTCTCTTCAACAGAGACCAAAAGCATTGCATTATCATTGTATGGAATGTTATAAAACGATTTTTATATACGGCATAGCAGTAGCTGTTGTTTCTGTTGCAATTTGCATATTTTTATCCAGAGCATTCATGCCTTTATCAAATGTAGTCAATACGATGTCAACAGCTTCTATCAGGTCCAAGGGTGTGTTGAATGTGGTTACAGGCTCTTCGCTATGAACAGGGGGTGAGTCTTTGGAATTTTCCCCAATTATCAAGGAATTTCCACTAGATTTAGCCATGGTACATTTCGAGGCTGGAAGGGGTGGGGGTAATGTAGACACAGGATCAAGGAGGCGTTTTCCACTCCTCAGACTTTTATCCATTTCAGTTTGAGTAATTGCCCCTTTACCTTCAATAACAAGACTTGCAATTGTTAAAAAAAAATAACAAATTCTTATAGGAGATGCAACCTGGTATTGTGCATGTGATCTATAATAACATTACCATTGAAGATGCATACACATGCAACCTTATTTACGAAATGCAGTCCCTCCATACTAGCTGGCAGCAAGTTGAATAAGAAGCTACCGACTGGATAAATGCAAGTAACGTTAAATTATACCTGCCTCGGTCTCCACACGGCCCACGCCGCACACCCGAACAGTCAAACAGGCTGGCATTTACGGGTGCGCATGCGCGTGAAGGCCGTTAATAAAGGCAGTCTGAAGGTAGGTGGGAGGCACAAGTGGGCGGGATTAGGTGAAATGTCCAAAGGGCGTTAGATGAATGGATGTTGCGACGTGTCTGGAACTTCACCTTACATATGGCGAGATAGCAGATCCAGGACACAGCAGGAGCAGCCAAAAAGCCTCACACTTGCAGGGCTCTTCCGGGTGTTGTTCCTTTCTTCACACCTTTTTCAAGCTCTGAGACATGTTTCAGATTTGTCACGGCAGAGGTTGGCAACATAATATCAGTTGAGTTTATGTTTACTTATTCCCCTCCCCCGTGAAAAAAGCAGCATATTTCATAAGAATCCATTATGTTTGCTGTCTGCTATGTGTATATGGCAGGCAGTATCTACTCAATGTGTACTGCGAAGTACAAAAGAGAGGCATTAAAGTGATTTCACCAGCCTTTTTCACTTACTTTTTGTACTTCATAGTGTATATGATAAAAAAACTGCATGAACGGGACCTGTTTGCACTTAAGTGCAAATATAATGTTCATGCAATGTACGCTTTTGATAAGCAGGAGCTCTAATTGGACTTCAATCCAATGAGCCTTGTGAATACAGTTGGGAGACCATGACCGGTTGCGTATCTGCCAGTCTGGCTCCTTCCCTTGGATGCTGGCGAGCCGAAACAAACTGTGGTGGAAGGGAAGGGAACACTAGATGCTGCAGGTTTTCCATGGGTTTCGACGTGGTGTGAAGTGTGTATGAACTGATCTGAAATCCTGTCTGCATGAGAAAAATGGAGACTATCATTGTCTCTTTGATGAAGGTAAAAGTGGCATCATCTGCATAAATCAGTCCCTTTCACGTTAATCAGAGAACTGTTTCATTACTTCCAGCATAATAAGTCCCAACACAGTGCAGAAACCCCATGTTAGGTATCAAATGCAGAGGCTTATCGTGGATTGCCTCACTGTGTGAGAATTCCTCACAACCTGGCACCCGCATCAGAATGGGACAACCTTAAAAAAAATGGCTGTTAATGTGGCATTATGCACCTGTTCCATGTGCAACACTGCAGCAAACCAGCCGGCGGCCTGAATTAACTGCCCGAGCAAAGTGAGGGCAGTTAACGGGTGCCCCGGGTCCTTACCCCCGGTGTTGCCCGTGGAACGGATGCATAACGCCATTAGCACCCCGGGTTACCAAAGTGGCATCCCGTTCAATGAATGAAAGTCCTTTGCTAAGATGGCCGCCATGGCTGTGGAAGGCGGGGCTCCATACAGAGACCCTCCTACATTTCCATGGCAGTCAGCAAAGCGAAAAGGAGGGAAGCTGCTGCCTCAACAATCAGGTAAGTTGGGCAGGGAAGGGAGGTCTGGGAAAAGTTACAAAAATAAAGAAATGGGGGGGGTTGGATGGAAGATGGTGCTGCAGGGCGGGGGAGGCAACTGGTGTGTTCTGTGAAATGGGGGCTGATTGGCTGCCCCCACCCCCTGCCTCGGGTGCTTATGGTCTTTCATTGCTTTCTACACCAATCTGCCATAATGAGAATGTCATTCTTTGATACTTATTTGCTTAGGTATGTTAAACGTCAAGGTGCAGTGAAAGTACCTATATTTAATTGTGCTTGGTTCATAAATTACATTATTGGCGAAGCCATACAAATCAAAAGTACAATTGAACATATATACCGCAGCTCTGACTACTGTGCGTGTCCTTTTATATGTTTCATAGAGACAGCACAACCAGTGAATGCTGTGAAAGTGAATGTAGGACGCAGGCCGAGGTTTTTCACCAGCCCCAGCTACATGCCAATAAAATCTGCATCGAAAATGAGAAAATGAACCCTAAAGATGAATACAGTGATCAATCTGTTAGGATTTGACTTGGAAGTAGATTAAAATCTTAACATACTGCTGAAGTTATCCAAAGGGGAAAGTATCTCAGACATAAGGGCCGAAACCAATCAAAGTTTTCTCAGTCACATGCTGCCATTTTCTCCCAACGTAATCTATTCGCGGAGCATTTATCATTGAAACTGTCCAAGTTCGACGAGCGGTGAGGGTGTCGAGTTGCCAAATGAAGAAACAAACCCTTCAAGTAGATAGATCATTCTGGCCCGGGAGAAAGAATTTTCAGTCTCCATTTATATTTAATCCACATTCAAAATAAAATAATGTTTTTTTTAAAAAAACACGGGCACATTCACAATACAACAGCTATCTGTTTAATCCTTTTTTTTTTACTTTTGGAAATATTCTAATTTGACATGTAAATAGTGGCACAATAGTCTAATGTTCTACTTTGCAACAAGACCTCTGAAAATGTTCTATCCTTAGCACTATGCGTCTGGTCAGAGTTGAATTATTAATACATTTCTCTAGCGAATGTCTCGCTCATGTCACAACTCTAGACAAATACGGCTAATGCAAAATCATAAAATATTCACTTGCATACTGCTGACCTGACAAGAAATTAATTCTATGAACACTTTTGATATTAGCAGAAAATTAATTTCAAATATGTACGACTGAAATAAATGTGTTCATAGTTTGCTCAAGGGTAACGCTCATCTTGGAATCAGTCGGTGTCTTTTTCATAAACGCTACACGTTGTTAAGCAGCACTTTATAAGAAAGGGGGCATTAGATATGTATGAAAATAGTGTACTTTTAAACAGCAGGGACTAAAGGGTCCATCTTTTAGAACTATTTAACCACCACGACGAATCCATAATATATTTTCCAAGGCAACTGAGGATTGAACACCTTTAAAAAAATGTGCATTGTGCCTACGTCAAAAAATACAATAAATAGGACACAGATCTGCATTTGTACATAGAGTAAGTTGCATATGCATTTCGAATATATGTGTAGGATAAAGCAAAAATACATTTCAAATATCCATCAGAGAGCTGGAGAATTGATATTGGGTAACGTGTTTTTACACAACCGATCATATTGCAGTAGAATTATTGTGCAGTTATGACACCAATTTTGAAAGATTGCAACAGTGTTAATCGGTAGTGCTGGGTGAAACTTCCTCCCACGAAGTGAAATGTGTGAATTTCGCTCTGAAATCCGCCCCCGCATGACATGACTGATCAACTGAATTTCGCCACCAAGAAATGTCGTGCAACAACCAACATATTTTCGCCTAAATGTTTTGTTGTTTCACGTGATGTTTCAGAAAATCCATGCACCAATGATTGCTTATTCCTGAGTCAACCAGCCACCGCCCACAGCGGTAACTTTCGTGACCCACCGCATTTCACGTGCAACAAAACAACAGTTTCTGGTTTAGCTTTGTATTGTTTGGTGAAACCATGTAATGTTTTGTATTCGTGTTGTTTTTTGCAGGTTTTTGATCTGTCAAATTTTCCACAACGCCAGGAGAAACTTTGCCCGGTTCTTTTCTGACCCATTTTGGTTTCACGCAGCGACAGGAGAAACTTTGCACGTTTATTTTCCAACCATTGTTGATTTCACGCAGTGACACAAGAAACTTTGTGCAGTTCTTTTCCGACCTGTGTTGTTTGCACGCTGTGACACGAGAACATTTGCACATTTCTTTTGGATCAGTGTTGGTTTCACATGCCAAAACGAGGACTTTGGGCTTCTCTTTTCGGTTTGCAGATCTGTTTTGGCCCTAGCAAGTAGTACGCATTATGGAATGGCCAATTGTGGGTGGTTTCTATTTTACTATTGCCATTATGCCTATCATTTTAGGTGCAAAGTTAATAGCTGCGCCCAGGTTAGTATAAATATTGGTGGCTTTTCTGGTGCATTCATCACAATCAGTGTCAGTTGGCTTCCTCTGTGACTGATGTCTGCTTGGCTGGCTTGAGTACAAGGTGACCGCATTGTTCTTGTACTGCTGTTCCACCTCCCGGTATTGGTAAATAAGCATGAAAGGGTAAACTTGTATTTTGCTGATTTGAGGAGGTGGGGTCAACTTGTGTATTGCCCATACATGGTGAGGGGCTTGTACTTGAGCTGTGTTGTCTTCTTATTCTTCAGCACCACTAAAGAGGTGATGGCTGTGAATCAGGGGTCCTCTAAAGCAAGTACTGAATGGAACACCAACTTAATCCAAAAAGGAGCGTACACCAAGCAGGAACTAACACAGAATATATAGGCTCAGGCTGGGAGAGGACTGTTCACACAGCACAGTGGAGGAGAACTGATTGAAGAGAACTGTCAATGCCGCCCAGTGACGGCAAACATTTTATACACAAATAATATAATTAATATACACAAAGTTGAAACATCTGTTTGGTCATTCTACAAAGCTAATTGGTGGGACTACATAAGTCCTATATCTGGGTATACATTGAAAAATGATGATTGGCTCAAGCCAACCTGACCCCATTGTCCTACACCACCCATCATGACTTCCCAAACCAACCTACACCACCTTACAATGATGTTGCATGACATTTGTGCTGGAACTTTATTTATTTGCCATTGGTCAGTTCCCATCGAACACAGGAGGTAACCTGATTTTGGCAAAGGGGAGACATTCAAACGTCATCTGACCAATGAGGTGTCCCACGGGCATCTGCAAGGAAACAGAACTCTGTTGCACCCTAGGGACCACAAAACCTCTCCCAGGATTGGTTCCCCACTACTCGCCCCTTCGCCCAAACAGCCCTTTTACCATGACTATCTGCCAAGGGGCAATTTGAAACTGCTTACCCCACCATGGTTTGCAGTTTGATTGCCTGCATTTAATATGAATTCTCTACACTTCTCAGCGAGCACCCAGATTCCTGATTCACTGGCCTTGAAAGTATCTGTTGGCTCCATTCCCTTGTGGCCAACTTACAACATTCTCCAGCTCACTGCTGCAACTGAGTGCTCAAGAAATTAATGTTTGCTCTGGACACATGGCATGTGTGGCTGCGAAAAACACATGGTATTACTTACCTGTGGCCTACACTCCATAATGACTGCTATGCTGTTCATATTTTGCTCCACTACCACATCTACTCACTACCCCTGCCCCTTATCCCGATCCTCAGCATTCCCCCTTGCCCCATGCCCCGCTTGGTGCCCCCAAACCGCACTGTTCCCCTTGGACTGCTCCAGCTTCACCTGCTCACACGGTACATAGGTTGCACAGACCA
This sequence comes from Ambystoma mexicanum, assembly GCF_040938575.1. Lineage (NCBI taxonomy): Eukaryota > Metazoa > Chordata > Amphibia > Caudata > Ambystomatidae > Ambystoma > Ambystoma mexicanum. The sequence continues at coordinate 976,128,387 of NC_090922.1, forward strand.
ACTGGCAATGATGTCCTCAGAGCCAGGCGTGTCCTCTCCCCTATCCTGTTGCATCCTCCCATTAGTCATGTAATTGACAGGTGCACCCCCCGCTTGGTACTGCTGAATTTGTACCTTTACCGCAGCTGGAACGTTTGGAATGAATCTTAACCTCTGGCATTGCTCTGGGCAACCCTCCAGACCATCTTCACCTGCTAAGCCATTAAAAAAGTGAAAAAGCAAATGCAAATCCGGCTTGGTCCCACCACTCAAAGGGGCAGTCCAGTCTGAGCTGCTCGGTCAAATCCCTTCTTAATGAGACCACAAGAATCCCCAGCCATGTTTCTTTCCTAATTGGGTGTCAGCAGTGAGGAAGAGCTTGGGTCTCTAAGCCCAGTAGGAACTGGCCCCACCTCTGAGCACACCCGTCCCATTTAGGATAACAATAGTAAAACAAAAGAGGTGATGGCTGAAAGGTTTGGAATACATCTTTACCTCCGGCACTGCTCTGAGACACCCTCCAGACCATCATTCTTTGTCTGCCAAGCCATTACAAAAGATGAAATACCATATGCAAATCAGGCTTGGTCTTACCCCCAAAGAAGCAATCCAGCCCAAACTGTTAGGTCGTCAGGGGAGAACATTTATTTTCTTTAATACTGCGTGATACATTTTCATGATGCAATGAATAAGAAATATATCATATGGGACCCATTTTACTATGAATGCACTTTATTCTTAGGTTCCTAAACGTTGGTTGTTTACCATTCATAACTAAACACTGACCTTCTATAATTCTGTCGTGGATACAAGCGGGGGATCTTTCATCTCCAGCCTCCAGTGTATCAATATCGCCTGAAGATCAACACATATATATGTCCAAAAATCAATGTCCACCTTCATTTCCTATAGCTCCAAAAAAGAAGAGTGCAATAATCATTCAGACTCAGACCATTTCCCAAGACGTGAGTTATGAATGCCTGGCTAGCTGCTAATCAGTTATTGCTTGCTTTGTTTCTAGTGTGCCCTCAGCTCTTCACATGCAGAGCTATTACAAAAACCACACTGGCGTTACTAGCTTGCTTGCTTATAAGTCTATAGCGACATTGAGAATAACTTCATTAGTGACACTTAGCACTTAGCTCAGCCAAATCCTAATGCCACTGACGGCATGTGATTCTTACCGCTTACTTATTTCATATGGTTCCCTTCACTAGGGTGACACCACTGGATCGATCCGCAGACTTCTTACGTCTTCTTGCTATTGACGCACACAACCTCATGACGGATCCCATCAACCATGCGTGTGTAGTAATCCAGGTCCCTGGTTACTGATCCATAAACAGTGACCGCCATTTTGGAGATGTTTTTAGTGAGTTGCCTTACCTTCCTTCTCAAGTAGACTCTTATTGTACCAACTTACATTTCCAGTCCATTTCATACATTGCACTGGCTGAGCTATTTTCATGAATCAGACAGTTTTATTAGTGTGTCATTAATATCAATATGAATATATTGCATTAATTCATATCGATGATGTCATGTGAATATATTCATGCTGGGGACCTTATCTCTTATGTAGCGTACCATCACTAAATACTTTTAGTGCAACGTTTTAACAGATGGTGATTTCATTCCATTACTGTGAGTAAGTTGGAGAGCGAGATTGGTGGGAAACATCCACCCTTTTTCCTTTCCAAGGCCCACAGAACTTCTCGGGATCTATCACTAGTCAGTATATTGCGATACCTGTGTGTGGGTTCAGGCCATTTGTATTAACTTCACCTCTATTGTTACCATGTGCAGGTCTCTACATTTTTCTAATTAGCTGGGGTGTGTTGTCCCCTTAGCTCAAAAGAACAAGCCCCACTTGATACTTGTGTTCAAACCTCTCCTCACACTTTCTGTATCCATTTCTGTATCCATTTCTGTTCCAATTTCCTACGTGCCAAAATATCTGTCTCCTCCCTGTGTATTTGGTTTGACTGTTTGTAGCATATCTGTGTGGCTATGTTTTTCATGACAAAAATGTCTCACCATTGGCTTGCCGAGAATTGTTTTGATACACAATCTGTGTTCACAAATGCACTGTATAATGTCTCTTTTCATTTTCCCTATTTATAGTAGGCCACAGGAGCATTTGATTGCATATACTGCCCACGTTGTCTTACAATTCATTAATTTTCTCAGTTCCCAGGTGATGTCATTCAAGACAACGTTTCTCTTTTTTGTGAGTTTACATACCGAGCACTGACCACACTTGTGGTGGCCTGTTTACCGGTCCAGCCCCCATAGGCTTGTAAGGTCGCATCTCTATGTGGATTATAGTGGTATTTGTGGACCAGCATCTGTTTTAGGTTCTTGATCTTTTTCAAGGCAAACCAAGCTTTATTTGGATGGAAATCAGATAGTTCAATCGTTGGCCAATTCTTGAGCACTACTTTCTTCAATGCATCACTTATAGGGATGTAAGTAGTCACACATGTGATTCTATCTTCTGCCTCTTTGTTATGCTTAGTGAAGAACGTATCCCTATTGATATTTTTTGCTCTTTTCTGTGCATCTTTTTATTTTTTTCAGGAATAGACTCTTGTTTTAGGCATGAAGCCAGATCCTCAGAGTGCACCTTGAATGGATCTAAGGTGGAGACATTTCTCCGTATGCACAGGAATCAGCAATAGGGAAGATTATTTTTTTAAGTTGTTAGGATGATAACTACTGACATGTGACAGAGTATTTTTATCCGTAGGTTTCTGATAAAGGCTGGTCTCTATGGTACTGTTTACTTTTTTACCGATGTTCAGGTCTAGTAAGGCTACAGATTCCATGTCCCATTGTGAATTTTATGTATGGGTCACATGCATTCAGTCTAGATCGTTGGAGGTCCCCTCCATATTCACAGAACATCATCGGTTTCTCTGTGCAAATTTCTTTTGTGTCTTACAAAAGGATTTTGATCACCATCAATATCCGGCACACATTTCAAACTCACACTCGTGCCGTGTATTTCTTGGTGCAATTTCTTTTCTTCATACAGAAAGAACTGTTCTGTTAGTGCCAAACGGATACACTCAAGTATGAACTCCGTTTGTACTCTCTCCTCTGGTTTAGGTCTCATGTCTAGGTATTTCCTCATGACTTCAATGCTTGAATTTTGTGGTATGCTTGTATAAATTACCTCCACGTATAGGCTTACTGAGAGGTCTTTTTGCTCTATATTAACTTTAGCCCAGATATTTATTATTTCTCTTGTATCTGTTATATATGATTACATTTTGGCCACAAAAGGCCTCAGAACAAAGTCTGCATACTTTTACAGCGGCTCTAAATTGGAGCCTATTGCAGACACATTTGGTCTGCCGGGAGGGTCGACTTATTCTTTATGCATATTTGGTGAATTTTAAAATGCTGCTGTGGCAGGGTGCAGTTTATTGAGAAACCGTTTCTCCTCTTCCTCCATCCACCCTTCGCTACTTGCATGTTAGGTTAGACTAGATTTCTTCCTGCAGTCTGATGGTTGAATTTGCATCTAATGTTTGATACATTTCTTGATTACCCAATAGTTTAATTACTTCTTGTTTCAATTCTGTTCTTCCCCAAAGTACAATCCCTCCCCCGTGTCTGCTGGTTGTCTAGTGTTTGTATTGCCTGCATCTCCTGTGTTGTAAGGTTGTCTCTGTTGTAGTTTTTGCTTTTCAGCAGTTTGTTCACCTCACTCATTAATTTATTTTTGAATGTCAGAATTTCGGGGCAGATGGGTGATGGTGGTGGCATGAAGGTGGATGGTGGCTTAGGCCCTGGTGTGTTGCCCTCACTCGCCTTTTCACCCTAATTTCCTTTGTCTCTGAAGAAATAATTCAACTTGAGTAGCCTGAAAAAGCATTGCAGCTCCATTTCCGTCTGGAAATTGTCTGTTTTTGTGGTGGGTACATAACTAAGACTTTTGTTGATGACATTGGTCTCTTCGGAATACATTGGGGGCCTGATTCATGGAAGTGTTTTTCAATGGTACAATCCCATAGGAAAACGTTCCATGAATCAGGCACTATATGGTGTGTCAAATTTCAAATTGGGGCCACCAATTGGATTCCGGTCTGTTGCTCCATTGTCTTGTGCAGACCCCATATTTGCCTTGGGGGTAATGCTTCCTCATCCTGCCTCTCCTCCCCCTGTTCACTTGAAACATTGTTGGGGCAGAGGGTTCTCTATGCCTGACCCTGAGGGTGATCTCCTCCCTGTTCAGATTGGACTCACTTCCACTCGTTGTATTCGAAGTGTCAGAAATCGTGGTGTAATTTCTCCTCTGACCCCTGTTTTCTCTGCCCATATCCTCTATTTTGTTCTTGATAGAAGTCTAGTCTGACCCTAAATAGGGATAGGCTCTCTGTTCTTTGTATCACTTTACATCTATTTTGTAATTTCCAGATTTTCTTTCTGAGGGAGAACTGTTGACATTTCTGGACTTCTTCGTTAATTTTCACTAGCTTGCTCTTTACATCTTGTTTTAAAATGTCCTCTATTAACTATTTTTCCAGTGCTTCTATTTCTTCACCCTGCGTTTTACTTTCCTCTTCAGCTGTCTCCATTACCAACATTATCCAATCACCACTACATCTGTTGCCCACTCTACGGAAGTTCAACTTAAACCTAGGATTGCTTATAAATACCCATTTTATGTTTCTTACTTGTAAGCCCTCTGGTATCACCCCTGCCTTTAAATATTCAAGCATCAGCATGCCATGCAGGTCTGTCTAGACTAATGTTTTCTGTGTCTGTGTCTTTTTCTGTGTCAGGAGTTCTAAGTCATTAGTGGCAGACTGTGCAACAGATGGGCCCAGACCATTCTACAACAAAGAGGGGGCATTTATCATCGCATTGGATGGGCAAACGTCAAAGAAAGGGCAGAAATGCTTTTGTGTCAACATTGATTTTTATTACATCCGATGTTATACAGAAATGAGATGATCAGGGATATTAGCTAACAACAATCCCGAGGGAAATTGTAGAGATATTGGGCCTCATTACGAGTCCGGCAGTAACCGAGCCGGAAAAACCGGCAGGTTACCGCCAGACTCGTATTACCATTCCGCCTCCGTGATTCCTGGAATTACCGGGACATTACAACCCCGGTGACCCGGGAATTCCTTAGGCGGAATTCGGTAAATCCCCATTCTCATAGAGTCCCATAGGACCCATAGGTCCCATAGGACTCCATGGGAATGGGGAAGTGGGGAAGTGGAAACACCGGCACCATGTTGTAATGGTGCCGGTGTTTCCATGTCCGCCTGCAGACGGGTGGTGTTAAGCACGCCAGGTCAAACCTGGCGGGAGTGACACCTCCCGCCTGCAGAACTCGAGATCAGCCATTCCGGAAAGAACCGTTGTGGCGGATTTACCACCACCGTTCTTTCCGGACCGGCTGACTCGTAATGAGGCCCATTGTGTTCTCTCAAGTGTCTGAGAAAAGTGAGAGTTTTGGAAAATAAAAATGTGTTTATCTGTCAATCGAATAAGTATACATCACTTAAATTGTTCAGGTCTGACCATTGAATGATATTGAGGAAACTATTGCATTCCCTGTGTGAGCATGTGTGAACATGCATCAAAAAAGTTTCATATGTACAGTATTTTGCATACGAGGCACTTTCACTAACCCCTTTGCACACTTTTGCACTTTATATTATTATGTATTGTGAGTCATTTTATTAGATGAGTTGAAAAAGACGAGATGAAGAAATCTAAGTAAAATAAAATACATCTAAAAATTGTATAATGTCATAAAACGTTTGTGGTATCATGTGCAGTGATTGAAGTTATTGGCTACTACAATATTCATAAGTTGTTTATTTGAAATATGTAGAGAACAGCAGGGAATAGTTTGTGGTATTTGTTGTATTACAATATATCTAATCCCTGTTCTGCAACAGAAAAATGAAGGGATAGACCTGTTGTTCTAACTACACATTGCTACACGTGGGCTCGATGTGTGACACTTGGTTTGCACACTCCGTGATAGAGACAACGCACTGCTAGATCTTGTCGCGACCAACCATGATTTGTTTGTATGGAATGTGGTATGACCTGCTGTTATGTGGCTATCTATTACTGCCTTTATACGGTTCTGTTGGAGTAATGGGCTGTTCTTTTTGGAATGATGGTGTTGTTTAATTGCATTACTCTTAACGTACATGAAGGCTTCTTAACTATGTTAGGGACCTAAAGGGGGATGTCCTATTCCTACAAGAAACACATTTAAATCCTACTAATTCTGCCAAATGATGTAGGGGATGGATGGAAGTGGTGATTCACTCCCCATTCCATGGTAAGCGTGGCAACTCTATCCTCATGCACAGACATATTCCCTTCACAATTTTGGAAACCACGACTGACAAAGAGGGCAGGTTTGCCATGATTCATGGAAGGCTCTATCAACAACACATTACCATCCTGAATATATATGATCCAACTACGGACATCCTGGTATTCTTCACACATACACTCTCCACTTGTGCACCCTTGATGGGACATTTAATGCCAATTGGAGGGAACCTCAGTGTCGTTCTATACCCAACTGTAGAAAGACAGGGTGCGACAAACAGTATGATACAACCGTCGAAAAAAATCATTGATGCTTCTTTCACTGAAGACTGATGTTAGTGGATGCTTGGGGACATAGATATAGGGACAAGAAGGATTCCATGTTGTAGTCACATCACCACCGTAGTTACTCCTGTCTTGATTACTGGCTCATCCCTTGTAATATCATGCATATGGTTAATGATTGTGAAATCCTGCCCATGACAATCTCTGACCGTACATCTGTCCTCCTACTACTCACATTTTCAAATGAACGTCAGCGCACCCGATCATGGCACCTAAATCTGATGGCCCTGAGGTATCTTGATTTTGTACAACACCTGAAAAATGATACAGAAGGGTTTTGGCAAGACAATCTTACCTGCAAATTCCCCACGCTACGATGTTGGCACTCATTTAAAGCCTACCTAAGGGGACAATGTATATCACGATGGGCACACAAATTTCGCACCTGGAAATCTCAAGAAAAAATACTCACTGAGACAGCTGAGTGAGGGCAGTGAGTGTCACGTGACCCGACAATCTGTGCAAAAATTATCTGCACAAGATTCAAACTGACATGTATTTCAACAATGAGAGTCCAAAAACCTTTTACTAAATGGGCCCATACACTCTTCACTGAGGGGCACGGACCGCTCCGTTTGACAGCACTTGCACTAAGGCGGAATCGACGTGCACATATCATTGAAACTATTCCGGATACTAATGGGACTCTTTTAGCTGTAGATACAATGATTAACCAGCAGTTTACAGAGAACCACAGGGGTCCTTATGTTTCTCCCCCAGTAAGGGATATGAAATAAGTGCATGATTTCTTATGTCCGCTTCACCTTCTGTCTGTTCTCCCGGCAGACTTAGACATGCTGAACACCCCGATCTCTGGGGAGGTCTTATGTGCAATTATGGGACTTGCCTCTCTGTATGCACCTGGCTTTGACAGCATACCGCTAGATGTATATAAACTACTGAGCAATGTCATTGTCCCCAAATTGGGATACATTTTCAGACTTCCAAATGAATCAGGGCACCTCCCTAAAACCTTGCTTACAGCAAACAAAGTTGTATTTCATAAGAAGGGGTGCAGCGCCACACAATGCAGTGCATATCACCCGATAACGCTAATAAATTCTGATGCCAAATTAATGGCAAAATGTCTCGCAAAGCACCTAGAGAAGCTTTTACCAAACCTGGCACACCAGGACTATATATTGTGCCACCATTCCTCTGATAATCGGCACGACTACTACATATCATTGAGGGTCCCTCAGATCTGGCTAATATGGTCCTATCGTTAGATGCCGAAAACATGTTGACAAGAAATGATGGGACTACATGTTGACTGTCCTCAAAAGGTTTGGCCTCCTAAATAATGAACCTCACACCACTGTTGTCAGTAATGGCCGTACCTCTGACCCATTCCCGCTTTGCACCAGCATGCAACAGGGATGCCCTTTTTCACCCCTGCTATATATGCACTGGTGATCGATCCACTAGCTGTAAAATTGTGTATGGATACCGAGTGGACAGGTATCACAAAAGAGAATGCGGATGACAACCTTTTCCTTTACGTGGACAATATATTGCTATATATTAGCAACTATTTACGTTCAGAATACAAACACAATTGCTGTATTTTGGACCAATCGCTGGCTACAGAGTTTACTGGGACAAGTCAGAGATCATGCCCCTATGGCTAGACACACCTGGGGATTCTGGTGGAGTAGTGCCTTTCAGGCTACAATGGCAACACATCAAATATTTGCCGATCAATGTGAACGCACGCCTTTCTGATCTAGTTGGCCTGAACTATCTGGCAATAATTCATAAAATCAAATCATATCTCAGTAAATGGCATTCGATACCACTCGACACCGGCATAATATGTGCCATAAAAACTTACTCGATGCTGATGCAGGGTGGGAAGGCTTGCTTGATCATGCACAACTTATCGGCCGCATTTGGCACTATTGACTGTGTCAATGATTTAAGGATGTATGCATTACTGGAACTGTCCTCCAATGGTTTGTCTCCTTTCTATCTAACTGTTCACAGTCTCTCCCCTCCCCCCTTTTAGGTCCGAGCCATCTACTGTGACCTGTGGGGTTCCCCAGGGTGCAGTAATTTCCTCATTGTTATTTATTATTTACGTACGCACTTTGGCCACTCTCATGGATGTCATTTTATTCCTTCGCAGACGACGGCCAAGCACATTTTGAGAGTGGATCCGAATCTAATGGACTCTTTGGTCCTCATTACAACACCGGCGGTAACCAATGGCGCTATTAGCACCATGGTTGCTGCCGGTATTGTAACGAGTCCGCCATGTTGCAATGGGGAATTACCACCCCATTCCAAGGTTGGCGGGGCGGTAATTCCCCATGCACCATTGGCCCTTCCCCATTCCCAATTTGCCCCATAGGGCTCAATGGGAATGGGGAAGGCGGTAATTACGGTACTGCAAATTGCGGTACCGTAATTACCTCAAAGGTCCCTTTGCGGGTCCCTACTTTAACGGCTGGTCCAGACCAGCCGTGAAGGTCGGGAGCCGCAAAGGGACCTCGTAATTAGGTGCTAAGGGGTTAACAGCGCCGCAGCCTTTTACGGTGCCGTTAACCCCTTAGCGCCAGGGTCGTAATGAGGCCCTTTGTGTCCTAGATCCTGCCGTGTTGCAATAGGTAGCTGCCGGATGATGAATGTCAATTGGCTCAAGCTCAACAATGTGAAGTTATGATCCTCTGCCCTCTGGCTATGAGTCAGTTGTCGACCTTGGATTTTTGGACTTCCACCTTGGGGAATTTGCCTGTGCCAGTGGACATCTTGGTTTTAAAATCTCCTCTACTTTGTCACCTGAATTACAGATTAAGGGCCTCATTACACGGAAGGCGGTGAGCCATGGCGCTATTAGCGCCATGGCTCATGCCCTGTAAAATACCGGCACCGCCTTGGCGGAAAGGGGATTTACCGCCCCATTCCAAGGTTGGAGGGGTGGTAAATCCCCCTTCCGCCATTGCCCTTCCCCATTACCATTTCTGCCCCATAGGGCTCTATGGGAATGGGGAAGACGCTAATTACGGCACTGCAATTTTGCGGTGGCGTAATTAGCTCCGAGGTCCCTTAGCGTGTTGGTTTTTAACGCCTACAAAAAGCAGGCGTTAAAGCACCAACCCGCTAAGGGACCTTGTAGTAAGGCGGTAATGGTTAACGGTCACCGTTACCATTAACGGTGGCCGTTAACCATTACCGCCTTCCGTGTAATGAGGCCCTAAAACTGCAAATTGTAAGCTTAAAAGACTTAAAAAAGTGATCCCTTTTTTTCCTCTGCAGGGTCCTGTGATTGCTACATTGCTCTCTGGAGTCCTCGATGTAACGCTGCTTTCTTAGCTCAGCCAAAATATCCTATTCGAAGGCTTCAACTTCTACAGTACTCACCTGTGAGACTCATTATGGTGCTGCCTAAATATTCTCACTGTTCACCCATTTTGGCTTAGCTTCACTGGCTGCCTGGTGAAGGCAGAATTAAGTTCAAGACCCTCGTCCATCTCATTTGGGGCATCCTCATCCCGAGCATCCATTCAAAGAGCACATTTTCTAAAGGTTTCCCTGTTTTCTCCTGTTTGCACCAGGGTGCACCATAACCCCTCATGATTCCTTATCCCTCTATTGTTCATTTGATTGTATTTCCATAGTAGCACTGCTACTCCATCATGGGTGGCTTTACTTCGTTGTTACTTTTTCTTTTGCCCAACCTTTTTCTTAATCACATGGCTCCATTTAATCCCTTTACCCTTACTCTTGACCTGTAATTTCTTCTAATTCTCATTCTCCATGTTGTATCACCAATCGTATCTATTTTCCTTTTTACATTTCCCTGTACCTAGTTATATCCATTGTTCTTCCTGATATATGTGCTGTCGATAGCAAGACTCAATCCATTCTTGACCTACTTACTCTGTTCAATCTTCAATTGTTCTTCCTAACGGAATCTTGGTTTTCACGTAAAAACTCTGCTGCACATTCTCTCTTTTCTCTACTTCTACTGTATTCTATTACATGCCCTACGTTCACTGTTGTGGAAGTGTAACTGGTATGCTTTACCATTCCCCTTGGTCCAATTCTCGACCTGTATGTAAACACGATCTCTTCTCTTCTTTTGAATATCACTTTTCAGACTTTTCTAAACCACACTCTATAGCTTTTCTGACTATCTACAGTCCCCCTGTTATGCAGCTTCTAGGAAGAGCTATGCTCAAAACATTACTTTCTCCTTCCTGACTATCCTACATTATATTTTTTAGGAAACTTTAACCTCCATCTATCTTCATGTTATGCTTACTCAACACTCATCCCTTTACTTGAATGTTTCTCCTTATCTTCTCTGCCAGGCCCCCTTCATACCTCTGTCTCTGTTCTTGACCTGATTTTCTCACCTATTTTCTCTAACCTCCCAGGTTCCTCTCTCCCTATCTACTCATCAGATCAATGTGTTCTTTCTTTCTCCTCGCAACTCTCTCTTCTTATCAGCACCTCTTCTTTCCTACTCCCTTCTCCCGTCTTGACCTCCACCAATTCTCCCAACTATATTTCCCCTCACCTATTTGCTCTACTGTCCCAACTACTGATCTATTTTCTACCTTCTACCCAGATGATCTTATTATCTCCACCTTGAATAACAGCCTGTCCCCCACTATGGACACACTCCATCCTCTGCTCTCCTTTCACTTCATAAAACCCTCTTAAAAGCTAAGTGCTACTGGAAAAAATCTTTCTCTCAGTAAAAATCTTATCCACCTGTCCTCACTCCCTTCTTCATATCTTCTTGGCTGCTAAAAAATGCTACATCTGCTCTCTCAATAGATTCCTTTCTCACCACCCTTCTTGATTCTTCCAAATTATTAATACACTGCTTCCTCCACCGCCGAGAACTGTCAGAAGCGGTCGGTTAGTGGTGCAGCTTGATGGTCTTGACAGTTTGGGTCCCTTCCTTTAAACACACTGGTAATACAGGAGCTTGGTTTGCTGTGTAGAGGAATACGGCTGCTTCTGGGGATGAGTATTGACCACCCAACAGCACAATGTGTGCAGTCGGGATTCCGCACCGGCTTGGCACCCGGTATCTGATACAAAGATATGGAGATTTGGAGGCCCCACAACCGAGCCTGGTCCCGGGTAAAGGGTAAGGGGGATTTCACCATGAGCCTCGATTCTGAGAGCTTACTGTCCTCAGTTTTGTACAGCGCAGTTTGAGGTTTGGGGGTCACAGTATATATGATCATATCCTCTTGCTGTGGCTGTGTACATGGATGTGTCAGAGCAACACAAGCATTGAAGTGTTTGGCCCCTCTAGTCTACTAGTTATATAGTCCATCTTTTACCTCTGTACATCTTTTAGTCACATTTTATTTGGCTAAGCCCCAGTGCTTGGCATACAGCACATAGCACATTAAGGTGGGGGTACCTTGGGGTTACTTTGGGCTTACAGTTGTCCCTCCGGGCTCACCTTCCAGGAATGCTGCAGGCCATGCTCCCATATACCTCAAAAGCTCCCCACACAGCCTTCATGAAAGGGGGCATGGTGTTCGGTTGTGAAAAATGAAATGCAGGTAATGTGAAGGGCAGAGAGCCTCTGGAAGCGATACACCCAGTGCCTAGCCAGGTGCCGACCAGATGAGAGGCTGGGTGGAGAGGGGGGACCCACACCTAGCATCACCCCCCCCCCACCACTGTGTTTATTACTGTCAACTTAAAAAAAAATCCCCCACTGAGTATATCACCCCTCCTACCACCATGGCACACGATGCCAAAACAGAAAATGTTAGCAGCAAAGCGGAAAATCCAAACAGAATTCTCTTGTGGTCCCACAGTCCCATAAGGCTTATGGGAGAGGCAAATACACCGATCAAGGAAATCAATCCGAGTCTTGGAGCTAATCAGGACATCTGCGGTGACAAAGACACAGATACAGAGGTTAGATAAAGAGGTTATGTACATCCATGTACCAGAAGCAGTAGCATAGTCGTCATGTGCAGCCGTAAGCACTGGAGGACCGAAAATGTTACAGTTAATGACACCGTTGGTTTATTATAGTTTGAGGGCCAGCCCAGGTCTCTGCCCATCGCCCCAGGTGGATTTAACCCTTGAGCAAGGGGTGTAGGCGCCAGGGCATGATCATGACTAACTAGCTAATTTCCTGAGACTTTGATTCCCAGTATAGAGTGACCAGCCCAACACTTCTGTCACCCCCTCAATCAGAACTGGCCTAGGTGAAGACGATCTAGTGCCTTTGATGGCAAGCACAGGCTGGAACCCAGCGAACAGTGCACCACCAAATTGGTTACAGTGGGAGACAGTTTGCTGACCAGGAAAAGCCTTAATAGAGACAATAAAGACAACAAAAATGATGCTCTTAGCACCATGCAGGGACTTCAAGCTGACTTTGCAAGGTTGGCACTATCTCCATCCCCCAATAGACTTACTCCATCCATGGAAAATATTGATAATGAGGGTGTTAAAAATAATTTGTCTATTGTCAATGATGCTAGCACCTCCTGGACAGATCTAGATCCAGACATGAAGGGGTTGGTCATGTGTGCTGAGAGTGGTCCTCTGTTGTGTATCAAACGTCCCTGCCCTCCTACCGCGCCTGGTCCATTCATTGTGAATACTCATGTATCACCCGCCAAGGGGCCACTCGTGGCCAGTGGTTGCAAGTGCAGTCTGAGTTAGCACACTTAAAGAAGCTACTTTAGCTCTTCTGAAATCCAGGGGGAAGAGCTGGGGGAGCTATCAGCCAGATTGGAGGACATTTTGGGGGTTCCAAAACCATCAGAAGTGGTAGAACTCCAACATTGTGATGTCCATACATCCAGGAGAAGTACCAACATTGCCGGGCTGGGCCCACTTATGAAAAAAGAGAGTGCTCCTGTCTTAATCGTGCTCTTCTCAAAAAGGGCCACAGGCCTCAAACCATTCTGACTCTCCTTCCCCCATCCCAAGATCACTGAATCATGCAGTCCAATCATCCCAGCTGATCTCCATCTGTTGGGCAGACTCTGCACTCAGAGCTAACCCCATGGCTGGCAAGCCAGCTTTTAAGGCTGGCTATGATGTACCCAAACCTGCCACTGTGGTGTTTACCCCAGGGCCTGTAGACCACAATTTGGGCATTGTATGAATAACAGCAGGGTGAGAGGGAGCCAAATGGTGGGGATAGTATATTTTCACAAGGTCCCCAACTTTGCCCCCAATTACACAGAACGCAGGTCAGCGCTTAGAAATAAATGTACCCACTGCTTCCGTGCTGTAAGTGGCTGCTTATCAGTAATTCATGAGGATATTCTACATTGTAACCAGAATGCCAGAGGTGAGTGCCATTGATTGCTTATGGATGGAATTCAGGGGGAAGATTGTGGCCAATGGTATACTTTCATTTTCTATATTTATTTGTTGGGTATTTATAATGCACCTATACACAAGGTGTTTTATCAATGGAACATTCATTCGAAATGTTGCCCCCGCCCCACACAATTGTATGACTGAAATCAGAGCCCACTTCCAGCATAACAATGACTATCCCTCTGAAACTAGGTTACATTATCCTGTGCTCTCAGGCGCTAACACAGTGCAGTTGGGGAAAAGGACTTTCAGTAATGTCATTGGAGCATAGGAATCTGCACCTCTGGCCGAAATTAAGAGAACTTAATGGGGATATGGGGATTTTGGGGTCATAGCAATTTACTTTATTGCACTATGGATGGAAATATATTCATTTGTTTTATCGTCACTGTCTATGTGTTAGGATGTACATGTATGGCCCTATGGCGAAATAAAGTTATTAACTGACTGACTTTCTCCATCTTGCCCAACATCTCTATCACCTCTAAGCATTCAGACTCAGATTTCATGAACTTCTGTCCACTGTTTGTTTCTCCTTTTCTCAGGATCCTCCTCTCTCCTGTCCAGCAATCTACTATAACCCCGTCCTTTTCTTCTTTCTCTCTGTTAACCAACGCTAACATTTCTGCCTTTATCTTTCCTGCTCACCCTACTGCATCCCATTTTGATGCTATCCCTGCCTCCCTTGTTCCTCAAATCTATCCATTATTATTACTGTATCTCTGTCAATCATCAATGCTTCTTTCAGGACCTCTATTTTCTCCCCTTCCTTTAAACATACTGCTGTTATTCCTATCTGTAAACACACCTTCCCTAGATCCTCCTATCCCTTCAAAATGTCACCCCATCTCTAGTTTCCCTTTCTCTCTAAACTCCTGGAAAGAGTAGTATATTTCCAAATCTCTTCCTACCGTACACAATATGTGCTTTTACACTCCACTCAATCTGGCTTCCGTTCTGCATACTTGAAAGAAACCCATCTCCTTCCTGTGTCAAATACTAATCACTCTGCTTGACATAATAATCTCCCTTCCATTCTTATTCTTCTTGATCCTTCTGCTGCCTCTGACACTCTTGATCATCCTAATCTTTTTACTTCACTCTCTGTTTCTTCTGGTTTAGCTCTACAGTGGTTTAACTCCTATCTTTCTGCTCAGGACTTTTAAATTTCTTGGTCTGGTTGCACTTCTTCATCTTGCCCTCTTCTTACGGTGTTTCCCCAGGTTCTGTCCCGGGTTCCCTCCTTTTCTCGATCTATACAATTCCTCTTGCATCTCTTATTGAATACTTCAATCATTACTGTAATTTCTATGCAGATGACTCTGACATTTTATTTTCCTTTTGCTCATTCTCTGACTCTCTTCAATCCTGTGTTTATTTCTGTCTCCAAGCTGTGCAATATTGGCATTACCTTTCTCTCAATCCTTCTAAAACTGAAATCCTCTATTTTCTCCACTATCATCTTCTCCACTTTTTACTGCCTCTACCTTTTTCTCCCCAACTTTTATTTCACCATTTCCTACTGCCTGTAACCTCATTGTTATCTTTGATTCTACTTCTCCATTTTGCATCACATATCTTCTACTCCTCACATCTGTCGATTTAACTTTTAACCTATACCTATGCAAAATATATCATTTTCTCTCTTTTCACACAACAAACTTCATAGTTTTCTCATCCATATTTTCACATTTATAAACGTTCTCAGCCTTATTTGTGGGCCCACCTTCACATTATCTCAACCATCTTTGTTCTATCTTCAAACTCCAAAGTTCATCTTCTCTTTAAACTGCTGATCTCTTAAGCACTCTTTCATTTCAATCGTCCTTCTTCCCTTTAATTTTCTCTTTCCTCCCTTATTTTAATTTATACTCCCACACCCTCTGTCTGTTCTCAGAATCTTCACCTTCTCACCTCTCTCAAGTCTCCCTGTGCTCCTTTCCAATTGCGTTCACTTTGTCTTCTGGGTCCTAAATCATGGACATCTGTTCTTTCTCCCTTCATATCTTTCGCACCTGCCTCAAGGCCCATCTCGTACTATCACTTGGTTCCAATTAAACTGTCCCTTATTATATAAACACACATGTGTGTGTGTGTACCATCTGTTAACTATTTTGTAAAGCAGTTTGGCGAGAGCACTCAATAAATGAAAATGAAATACAAATACAAACATTTGGTGGTTAGAAATCACTACTTTTGGATGACCAAAATAAGTTGCACATTTCCTGAAATGATTTTCTTTTTTTTAATGTTGTTGCCCATAAAGAAAACTACATAGGCCTTTCACAACGTACAACATTTTTTTAAGATGACAACGAAAGAGCACATTTTATTGCAATTAAAATGCTTCAACAGTTGGTAGCAATAACAAAAAAGGAAATAGATAAATATCAAAGCAAGGCAAGTGAAAATCAATCCTGAGGTAACACATGTGTGTCTAGTTATCCTCCAGCTTTCTCAGTAAAATGTTTTAAAAGCATATAGTTATTAAATCAAACTCTGTTACCCCACCTCAACCAACCACATTACATATCAGTAAACTGCGCCGACCCCAGACATCAAATGTGTTGTTCTCTGAATGCCTTACAGTCAACCAGCAGGTGTTTCAGTGGAGCAGGAGTCACTACAAAATCTACAATACGTGTCAGTAATTGACTTGCCCCATTTGGTCTTACGTTCTAGAGTTGGTTTAGTCGAAATCTTAGATATACCGTCCAGACTTTAGGGCAAAGGGAGAGAACAATGTAGCACAGGATATCCTCCTTTTTCCTGGGGATTTTTTTTGTACTACTTGTAGAGCGAGTTTGATTCCAATATGTCAGGCATCGTTGCCCAATCATGCGTGAACAGTTTCTTTTTTACCTTACACACGTTGTTAGTTAGTTCTTCAGCAGAGGTCCCAATTTCTGATAAAATAGTTAACATTTTATATTTAATTTCAGTGATACCCATTGCTGAGTCCTGATATTGCTCCCCACCCGAACTTTGGTAAATGCAGTTGTTTGGGGGACTCAGGAATTTGGTGAACTCTGCTAATTTCCTCCAGGTAGCTCTTGTAGCCAAGGAGGTAAGGCCAAACTCATGCCTTACAACAGCGTTGGGTACCGAGTACGCCAAACCCAAAGTTCTCTTCCACAGCATGCCCTGCAGAGAATCTAGATGTTGTCTCAAGTCTATCAATGAGATGTCCAACCCATGTAAGAGCTTGGGCTCCACTTCAAGTAAATAATGCTGGGCGAGTGGTTTAAGGGAAAATCAACACAATTAACAATAGATTTTCTTCATCTTCGTTAAGAGAGGGACACATTTGCCTTTAACGGAAGATTTCCAGACCTCCCTTGAAGTGCTATTGGGTAAGCTGTACCCCAAGTACCTCAGAGACTGTACTCTTTCCAAGGTGTAGTTTCGCACCCTCCAGTTGAAAGTTAAAGGGCGCTTTTTGGTGGTAAAGATGATGATTTTAGACATTTGACCATTTACCTTGAGGTTATTGTCCACAGCGTACTGGTGGAAGAGTGACAGCTTTCTGTGCAGCCCGACAGGAATCCTGTCAAATAGAACAATGTTGTCAGCAAAAGCAAGCCAGTCAAGCATCATCATGCCCAATCTTACCGGGTTAGTAACCCTTGCATCCCACAGTCGGCCCACGTCTGCTCTGTAGAGGTTGAAAAGGGTGGGCAAAAAAACACAGCCCTGATGTAATCCCACAAACATAGGTACTGGGCTGGATAAAGCACCCTTCCTGCTCAATCTCACCCCAAAGAGGTGTTAGTGTGAAACAACAGCAGGAGCTGTACGATGTTCAGAGGAACCGTCCAGACCATAAGCTTGTTGTTCCACAGCATGTTTTTATTCAGTGTCGAATGCATTTGAAAAGTCAATGGGCCTCATTACGAGTTTGGAGGTAGCCAAGCCCTTAATAAGGGCATGGCTACCCCCAAACTCAGGTCTGGGTCCCGCAAAAGGGGACTTACCGAGCCATTCTGACCTTGGAGGGCCCGGTAATTCCCTTTCGCGTGAACCGACGGTACATTCCCCTTCCCATTTGAGTGCCCATAGGGCTCAATGGAAATGGGGACGATGGTAGCAGTGGTACCGTTCATAACGGTACAGTTGCTAACATCCTGGTCTGCTCGTGGGTGCCTCTCTGCACACCTGGTCTGACCAGGCGTGCAGAGTGGCCCCCGCGAGCATACTCGTAATGTTGCAGTAAGGCAACAGCACCAGTAGCACTACCGGCGCTGTTGTTGCCTTACTGCAACATTCGTAATGAGGCCCATTGGATACCACATACATGATCCACACAACGCCCCTTTTCACAGATGCCAGTATCTGGGACATAATGGTGGCATTTAACTATGTTCCCATGCTGGTCCAGAAACCCACCTGGCAAGTCGAGATAAGGTTAAGGAACGGACATGGAGCATGAGGTCCCTCAAAAGCAAAGTCACAAATATTTTACTAGTGGCATCCAGTAGAGCAATAGGACAGACGTTTTTTTCAGATCTGTGCTGTTTCCTTGTTTGAATATAAGAATAATTGTGGATTCTCTCCAGGATTGAGGGAACCTGTGTGATAAACAAGGCCCTAAAGGGGCAGAGCCACACCACCGGAGCTTCATTTATTAGCACAGGGGGAATATCATTAGCTCATGTAGCCCTTGCAGCTTTGGCCCTGCCAATTGCCCAAAGAATGTAATTGTCATCCCATGGGCATATGGCCGAGTCCTGTTCTCTGTTTTACTGAGATTTGTGAGACTCACACAGAGCCTGTGAGGTTGTGCCCTGGTGCAGAATCCATTAGGTTTAAAGCCCAAAACACACAGGCCACTGAAGAGTGTGTGAGCTCCCAAGAACGGTAGACAAACTCAGGGTAAGCCATCTAGCTGTAGTTAGGTGTGCAAATAAAAAGGGAACATGTAGAGGTGGCACCGCAAGATATCATCCTGGCACACAATTAAAAAAGATAAGACAAATCATGGGACCATTCCGCAGACTTTAATCAAGGTTCAGAAAAAGACAGTTGCCCCTAACATTGAGCACCCTTCATTTTTAAAGACAAAGAATGATGGGTTTGCGGGGAAATACCCCATCAACAAGGGGATACTGTGATGTATTCCTATGTAGGAAGGATATCAAATGTTTATTAAAATAATAAAATGGCAACGGTCATTCATCCCATAAAGGGAAATCTGCCAATCAGATTCCCCTATCGTACGCTCCATTCCAAAAGCATAGTGAACACTTGTGCCTCCTGGATCATTATCCTGATCTTCAGCTCATGCTCTCCACTGGCACATGTTTGGTTCAGAAGTAACAGGTGGACATCTGACAGCTGCAGTGAGAGCCAAGGATATGCATCTCTGTCCCAAAATATTATATCATTTTGAGAATGCTATCCTACTTAAACTGTAAATATATGTTATGCCTGGATTTGAGTTATGTGGCTAGAATGTCTCATAAGTATCTACGCCACATCAATTTGATATCACATCTGTGTCAGCCCTGTTAGCCCAGCTCTGGTGTGAAAGGAATAATTGTATTGTCCCCAACCAGGCTTTCTGCTCCTGCAAGCAATACTGTTGTGATGGTGGTTAGTGGTACAGCTAATGAACAGGAAGCTGTCATAGGAACGGGAAATGAAAGGACATACAAATTCACAAAGGTAAAAGCCTCACAACAGGTGTCTGCATACCAAAAGGGCCTGTGTCTATTGAGAACTGAATGGGTTGGGGTTAGTCTAGACAGAGGGAGGATTATATAGCTGGTGGAATGTTCCAACATCTTCTTTCTGTCTCTCACTTTCCTTCCTTTCGCCCACACTTCCTTTAGTACAAAGTACTTTAGATGTGATGTCAAAAGGCAAGGTCCACTTCGTTCATGAACTGGGATTAGGCCCCTAAAGCAGGCTTGCTTTTGTCCATTAACCTGTAGTCCGTTGTCATTAAAAGTAGGGGTTTCACACTCTTTCTTTGGTTCACTCCTGAACAAAAATCTGTGGAAGAATGCATTGGACATCTGTCAGGGAAGCTGTTCTTCCCAAAGTCTTCCACAAGAAGTGAAGCTGTGCTCTTTAACCATCCCAGGACACATTGGGAGTGACCTGCTGCTGGAGCATGACCTGCCTATCTGTCAGCTAAACAGTACCCAGGACCTCACTGTGCTGAAGGATGACTGCAGTTCTGTGCCAGAATTCCCAATGAATGGGAACCCGTGAACGAGGATTAATCTTACACATAAATCCCTGAGTCGGGATTCACAGCAACCTGAGAGTGAAGAGAACCAGGACCACTGTGTGTTTACTGTCGAGCCAATTCATTGACAGTCAACCAGACCCTGGTGGACCCATCAAACTGCAAGCTTCGAACATTGCATTGAACCAACCAACTCTAACTGTGCATACAGTCACTAGCAGGTCTATCCAAATGACTCTTGTGGCCCTCAAGACCCACTCTTTGTTGAGCATCTCTTCAAGGCGCAGCAAGCTTCAGTTTGCGGCTGTCGCATCCCAAGCAGATCTTGTAACTAATTGGGTCAAGCCAACCGCTCATTACCAGACCGCATCTTGACCACTAGAATCACATTTCAACCTGATCCAGTGTTTACCGAGCAACTTGAACTTGCTAGATATAGAGATGTTCCCTTGTCAAAACACACCTTGGATTATCAGGATCACAGTTTCAATCCATTACCGGACCCTGACTCAAACCACTGGAGTGTCACAAGCAGGCCCTAACCAGCAGGTAACTCGAACTGGACCTGATTTTTCACCCAACACTGATGAGCTATCCGAACTGCATTGTTCAAACACTGACCTCAAACTTATCTGAGCTACTGTTCCAAACCAGTTTGATGCCCATTCCATGCTTGGGATTACACAATCTACTGCTCCCAAACTTGGCTTGATCAGCTCACAGAGCATCAAGAAGTCTGGTTTGATGCTGGCGATCTGCCTAGAACTGAAGGAAGGTATTATTGACCAATAACTGACCCATTGATCCAGTTTTGGGCACAGAGACTGATTTGGTTCCTAGTGCAATCCCTTTTTGCACCATAACATTTACTTTTTACAAACGTTGTGGTTTTTAATTACCTTTCACTCCTGATTCATTATCCAGAGTGCTACATCAGTCTATCTGTGCATATTCTCTGTTCTTTATTTTTTATGGGAGGGTTTTATGCAGTTGTTTTACATTTAGTGGTTATTGCATATGGTGTTTTCAATTAAAGTATACATAGTTGAACCTTTATTTTGGACTGGAATACTGCACTGCTTGGGTTCCTATTGAGTCACATTCACTCCCCTCTTAAGAGTATAGCCTTACCTTGGTTACCACAAACGATGAAGCAGGTACAGCTCTTAACTGTGCCTGCTTTCCCTTTATGTTTGCAATTGCTCTTGTTTTGTAGAGGTTTGAGGGCTGAGAAGGTGATTTAGCTTCTATCAACTTTTATACTTCTGAAGGGTAGAAGTGATTTTGTTACAATAGAGTTTTAAGTTGCATCCCTTACATGGCCCACTCCCTAATAAATGTCCCTTGGGCAATGTGCTGTCTGTTCGTGGGGCAGAGAAGGATTTTCTTATTACATATACATATGTATGGGGTATAAAAGGTGTATGTTGAAATGGTGCAACGCATGTCTATGTAGCAAATTCTCAACTTGATTCATACATTTTACAATAATAGAGTAAATGAAAAACAAAACCATACACTTTCATGGAAGGCCCCCTTCATGGCCCCTGTTATCACGCATGCATGTGCAGAATAGTTGCATTCATCAATTTCACCATTGACATCATGCACACAAGTTGCAAGTCACTCTCTGAAAAGCAACATATCATCACAGGCAGGACTCCATTCCACCATGCTCCCCTGATGCCCACACACAAGGCATTCCTCTATCGCTGCTCTACAACAAACACACCCAGGAAGCAGATATCAAATCAAGCTACCCACACAAACTAACTCACTCTGAGCCTTCACATGTGCCACTAATATGACAGACTTCACACACACACACACAGCTCACACTACACAACATTCCCTTTTGAGTTCACACTAGCTTCTCGCCCAGTAAGAGGATAATGCTGATGCAGCTGCCTTACTGCAATTTCACCCCAGGAGCTCCCTCTTTGGTACTTCAGGCAATGAGATCTTGTAACCGTGTTGCTTATCCCATCAGGTGACAGTGGGCATGATGGAGGAGTGGAGGGAGATCTGCAGCCCACTACAGCACGTTATCATGACATCAGAACACATCTGAAACGTTTGGAAGAAATTACTTTCTTTGACACCGGTTTCCATCAGAGGATCAGTACCATTACAGTTCGAATGTCATACACTAGCATCACAGCAGTTATCTACAAATACATTACTATGACACACTCTGCTAAGGCAATATGAAAGGAAACATGTCATTTGTATGTGCAATGATTTCCACGGTTAGTAGGTGCTATAGTAGGCACCCATGTTGCCATCTACCCCCCACAGACGGTTGCATATGTCTACTGCAACTGCCACCATTGGCACTCCATAAAAGTGCAAATGATATGTGATGCTCAGGGTATCTCCACTGGTGTGTATTTCAATATTCCTGGCTCTACACAGGTCATATACATCCTTCAGTACACAAGGGTGTGTCCAGTTGCAAAATTTAGTCTACAGGGACATGTGGTTGCCTGCTTGATACGTTACAAAACAGGTAGACGGTATACATATTCTACACATGCTTGACTAGTCACTCAGTCCAGGGCACGTGTTTGCATAGCCACATATATAATCTCTTATGGCACCAAATAATGCAATTATTCATATTACGTTGGTGTGTGATATATGCCCCTGTCACTTCAGTGTCCAGTCACAGTAGAAGATGTGCCACATTTCAAAATCACGTGTACATGTTTCAGGTAGGATATCCTTGCCACAATGTCTGGGGAGCATGTTTATGCATAGTAAGAAGGATCATAGGTGATTTGGGACAGAAATAGTTCACATTCATTAAAGCATATTCCAGATGTGTTCAATGTATCATAGATACTTGTGGAAACAACAATCCCTGTAACCCTACATGATGACTACATGCAGACATTGGTTTAGAGCATCACTTATTTGAACATGTTTTTAGCCTCTGTGTAACTGTCTTTAATGTTGCTATTTGAGAACACGTTCCCAGGGGGCATGGAGTTTCTGGACCTGTACCATTTCACAACAACATCACTTGAACATTAGCTGTACCCTTCACAGATTTCAAAATGACAACATGCAATTGTACATTTCACTGTTGGAAAACTGAAAATACTGGTGATGGGTGACCCTAAACTGTCATGTGTATGACTAATTTAAAATATTGAAATACTGTGAACAAATAGGCCTTGTAACAACGTTGGACTTGCAATCTGCTAGTAGCTGCAGTAGTCAAGTAAGAAGGTAGACCCATGTGATCTGCATCATCAAAATAAGACTTCACACTAACTAGTAGAACATATGTTGCAAGAAAAAATGATTGATTGATTGATTGATTGATTGATTTGTTTATTTATAGAGCTTCTTACACCAAGGCAATGTACAATGGAACAACTCATACAGTGAACAACAACAAACATTGGGAGCAAAATTACATAATGAATCATTCTACAACAAAACAGTGCAAAAAGCAATTAACTGGGGGAGGGGAAGTGGAGTGGGAGTAGGAATGGTGAGGGGGGAAACAGAGAAGGATAGACCGAGTGAAAAATAGAACGGAGGGAGAGTGAAATGGGAGTGGGGAGAGAGGAGTTAGAAGAGGGAAAGAAGGGGGGAGGAAGCGAGGACAGGGGAGGCCTTCAAGGAGGAGAGTGGAGGAGAAGGGATTTAAGGGAAGTGCGAAATGGGGGGAGGGTCGTGGAAGAGCGGATTGAGAGGGGGAGTTGGTTCTAGTGAAGAGGAGCAAGGAGTTGGAAGGAGCGGAACTGGGAGGGAGCACAGGGGGAAGGAGGTACAGTGAGGAGGAAATGGTCAGCAGAACGAAGTGAGCGAGAGGGGGAGTAAAAGGTGAGAAGGGAGGAGAGATAAGGAGGAGCAAGACCATGTAGGGATTTGGAAACAAGGCAGAGAAAGCAGGATTTTAACTGTAAGTGGAAAGGTAGCCAGCGAAGGTGAGAGAGCGAGCAGGAGATGGAGTCACGCGAGGTAAGGAGACAAAGAGTACGAACAGCGGAGTGGTAAATGGATTTAAGGGGGGCAAGCTGGGATGCAGGAAGTCCAAAGATTAAGGGAGAGCAGTAGAATAGTCGGGAAAAGATGAGAGAGGAGATAAGGAGTTTGGTCGCATGGAATGTGAGGGAGGGATGGATTTTGCGAATGTTATAGAGGTGGTAACGGCAGGAGCGAGAGGTAAGTGAAATGTGTTGTGAAAAGGTGAGAGAGGAGTCAAATAGAACGCCTAGATTACGAGCATGGGAGGAGATAGGGAGGTTGGAGGGAGGAAAGTGATGAAAGGGGGAGGAGAGGGAGGAGGAAGTGTGTTAGAAGGGAAGAAAAGGACTTCAGTTTTATCAGTATTAAGAGAGAGGAAGCGGGAGGACATCCTGTTCTTGATGGCTGTGAGACAGGAGGAGAGTTTAAGATGGAGGTCAGGTGTGAAGGAGGAGAAAGAGAGAAAGAGTTGAGTATCATCAGCATATAAGTGATGGGAGATATCAAAGGAGGAGATAACAGGGGCGATGAGTGAGGTGTAAAGAGAGAAGAGGAAAAGACCAAGTACAGAGCCTTGCGGAACACCGTATATGAGAGGGAAGGAAGAAGAGGTCTGGCCCCCCCATGAGATGGTAAAGGAACGAGAAGAGAGGTAGGAAGATAGCCATTTCAGAACAGGGCCTTTGAATCCGAAGGAGGAGAGAGTGTGTAGCAGGAGTTGGTGATCGACAGTGTCAAAAGCTGCAGAGAGATCAAGGAGAATAAGGATGGAAGATTGCTTGGCAAGCCGAGCAGAGAGGAGAGAATTGAGAATAGAGGTGAAAGCAGTTTCAGTGGAGTGTTTAGGTCAGAAGCCAGATTGGAAGGGAGGAAGGAGAGAGGAGGAAGAGACGAAAGAAGAGAGTTGAGAGTAAGCGAGACCCTCAAGGAGTTTAGAAAGGAAAGGTAGAAGGGAGATAGGTCTGTAGTTAGAGGTGAGGAGTGGATCAGCAGAGGGTTTCTTTAGGATAGGAATAATCATTGCATGTTTGAAGGCTGAGGGAAAGGTAGATGAGGAGAGGCAGGAGATGAAGAAAGTGTAAGGTATGGGATAAGAAGAGGGTAGATTTTGGGGATGAGAACAGAGGGCAGAGGGTCAGAGGGGGCGGATGTGGGGTGGGCTTTGGTAAGAAGGGAGGAGACATCCGAAGCAGAAACAGATGAGAAGACAGACATAGTGGAAGAGGGACGAGAGGGGGGAGGAGAAGAGAGGGAGCTAGAGGGGGAGTTCATTTTTTGGTGGTGTGAGATGATTTTGGAGGAAAAGAAGTTAGCAAAGTCATAGGGAGAAAGCGTGGAGTTGGATTAGGGATCGGGAGTAGGAGGAGAGAGAAGACGGGTAAGAGTTTGAACAATTCGACGAGGATGAGAGGCTTGAGACTGGAGAAGGTTAGAGTAGTAAGAGGACTTGGTGGTTGCAAGACAAGAGTTGTAAAGAGCGTGGTAAGAGAAGTAAGAGGTCAGATTAGAAAGAGAAGGAGTTTTGAGCCAGAGTCTCTCTAATCACCTGAGAAGGCGTCGCATAGAGCGGAGATGGGAGGTAAGCCAAGGTTGAGAAGGTTTCCGAGTAGGGCAAAAGAGAGAAAGGGGGTAAAGTTGGTCAAGGGCAGTGGAGATAGAAGATGAAAGAGAAGAGAGAGCATCATCAGCAGAGAGTAATGCAAAGTCTTGGTGAGATGGGAGAGAAGAAGAGCAGGTGTCGAAGAAGAGGGTAGCGTCAAAGTCACGGAGGTCACAACGTGAGTAGATTGGGGAGAGGGATTAGTAATAGTAGGTGTAGAGAGAGGGGAAAGGGAGAAAGAGAGTACGGCATGGTCAGAGAGATAAACAGGGAGAGAAGAGACAGGGGAGGAGGGGTAGGAGGAGTTAAAGATGAGGTCAAGAGTGGAACCAGAGGAGTGAGTAGAGGGTGAAGGAAGAAGGGAGAGGAGAAAGTAATCAAGGATGGAGAGGAGAGGAGAAGATTGTGGGGGAGAAGGCAGATGGATATTAAAGTCGCCAAGTACCACTAAAGGAGAGGTAGGTGGAGAAATAAGTGAGAGGAGGTGATCCAGATCATCAAGGAAGGAAGAGAGAGGACCATGGGGTCGATAGACGACCAGGAAGGAAATAGGGTGGGGAGAAGAGAAGGACTTATAGAGGAATTAAAAAGTAGGGAAAGGGTGGAGAGTTGGAGATGAAGAGGAGGACATTACTTTAGGGTGGAACTGGAGACCAACGCCGCCACCACGACCAGAGGTACGAGGGGTATGGATGAAAGAGGAAGACGAGGTTGTTAAGGAAGCAGGGACAGAGTTGTTGTGAGGTGGAATCCATGTCTCAGTTAGGCAGAGGAAATGAAGATTGAGGCGAAAGAATAGATCAAGGGTAGCTGCGGTTTTGTTACAGATGGAGAGCAGAGAGCAGTGTTTATGAGGGCAGACTGGTTGGCAGTGGGGGGGTAGAGAAGGTTAGGGAGATGAGAAAAGGAAGGAGGATGGGTAGGGGAGTGGGGGGGAAATAGTGGAGAGAACTAGGCATCAGGAGGAGTGAGTAGAATAGGAGGGAGAGGAGGAGATAGTAGGGAGGGAAGAGGGGGCAGAGTGAGGTGAAAAGGAGATATGGAGGATCGCATACCAAGGACTTAGGTACAGGCAGGTAGGTAGGAGTAGAATAGTAGGAACGGGAATGTAGAGGGTAGAGACCAGCGTGTTCTTTAAATAAGGGGGGAAAGTGGAGGGCAATGTGGAATCAGGAGTGAGGAAAATTGGGAGGAAAAACAATAGGAGGAGACCAGGTGAGGATGGGGTTGACAGTGGATTCATGTTGGAGGTGGGAGATAGCCAGAGGGAATCAAAAGAGTCAGAGGGCGCAGGATCTCGAGACTGTGGATGGAGGAGTCCAGAGGTGCTTGAGGCAGGACAAAGTAGTTACACCAAGTTATCACCACAGAGGGAGCCAGAAGGATCCAAAAAAGTCAGATGGTGCAGGATCTCGATAGTGTAGATGGAGGGGTCAAATGGTGCTTGATGCAGGACAAAGTAGGTGCCCAAAGTTATCTCCGCACCGCCGAAGGTGGTGACAGGGTAGAGCTGAGAAAGCGTAGGAACAATCAATGAAGAGGGGGGAGAAGAAGCATACAAGTCAAAGTCAGAGCCGGGTAAGCCAAGCTGTGGGAGTAGAGTTGGAACAGAGCCAGTGGAGCGACAAGTGTACAAGTGGGACAAGTGTAGCGCAGAGGCCCCAGAAAGCAGCTATATAGATCAGTCGGGATCCAGCGTAGCGCAGATGGTGTTTCGGAGCTGAGTAAAGTGCAGAGGCCCCAGGAAGCAGCGATGCAGATCAGGCAGGATCCTGCGTAGTGCAGACGGTGTTCCAGGGCTGAGTCGAGGCAGCTGAGTGGAGGGAGCCGCAGGAATCAGCAAAGCGAGTCCACCGGGAGAGCAGTGCGGAGGCAGCCGTGTGGAGGAGGCCCCAGGACGCAGCGAAGCAGGTCAAGGGCTCGGAGAGCTGTGTGGAGGCAGCTGCGTGGAGGAGGCCCCAGGAAACGAAGGAAGAAGGAGGGGGCTCCGAGGGCCGTGAGGAGCTCGGTGGTCAGATGACTCCAAAGAAGGACCGAAGCTGGCTCAGCAGACAGCGGTAGCCGCACCTGCTGTTGTGCCCCAATCAATCAAACGGCTGAGGCCGGCTGGCTCAGCAGGCAGTGGTAGCTGCACCTGCTGTTGTGCCCCCAATCAAGGACAAGGGGCTCCGGCAACCGCCAAAGGGCTCTGACACCTGACCTGAGCAGGATCCGCTGGCATCGACCGCAGTAAGGAAGGAGGAGGCAACCGCCGCCCTGGATGACTGGAAGGCGGGAGGACCCCGCAGGCCAACTCGATGACGAAGCGGGAGGAAGGCCGCTCTGAGGCTCGATCCCAGAGCCACTCCAGGCAGGTCTAATCTTGGCAACCGCCGTCCTGGATGTCTGGAAGGAGGGATGCCGCCCGAGGCTCGATCCCAGAGCCACTCAGACGAATCCGATCTTGGCAACCGCCGCCCTGGATGTCTGAAAGGTGGGAAGGCCCCACGGGTCGGCCCAAAGACAGAGCGGGAGGAAGGCTGCTCCGAGGCTCGATCCTGAAGCCACTCCAGGCGGGTCTGATTTTCGCTGAAAAAGCAGACAGTGGAGCCTAAGCAGGTAAGCAACAGTAACGGAAAACGATATTGGAAAAAATTGCAGTTTAAACTGCCTTAATTTACGAATGATGATGCTCTAGAATCTAGAGAGGAGGGCCAGCAGATGTTAATGACAAGTAGGAAAGTAGGTACATTTGCCAGCATTACTTTTCAGTACCTTATGCTGGCCCTCCTCTCTAGATTCAGACCCTCTGAGTGCTGACGAGAAAGGGCGGGGCTCACTTCCTTAGCAGCACCAGAGCAGTGGTGGAGATGGTTAATGGTTGCAGGAGCAAGCTGGCGCTTCCCTGGTGCATCCTCCTCCGACTGCTGGTTAAGGTGGACATGGTGGACTTCCACTCTGTAGAAGGCCTGTCATTGTGCTTCTTCAAATTGCTGATCTTTGGGATGGCCTCTTGTCTCCCTCAGAGCGCCTTCTGGACTTGTATATCTAAGTTCTATCTTTCTGTCTAACCTTAGTGCTGTTGTCGATTTTGAAGTACAGGGTGTGCAGTTTACTGGGCCTCACTTCCTGGATGGCTTTGTGCACAAAGTACGATGTCGGCAAGAGTTCTGTCTAGGCATTGATTACATTACCTAATGCCTAAGAATAACATCTGCATTGTACAAAATTAACCATTACACAGCTGATGCAATGGTTAATTATGCTGCTGAGTGCAGCCTTCCTCTATTGCACCTCTTAACTGTATTGACATTGTTTTGCAGCCCTCATGCAGTGCCTGGCAGTCCTGTCAGGTCTTTGTCCGGCAGCACACCCAGCATCTTCATTTGCTGGTTGTATTTTTTCCACCATTGTGCTTGCTACATTGTACCTCCCTTTTTCTGGTTATTCTGTATACTTCAACATTAGCATTATGTCACCTGCCATCTCTATTAATTCTCCTGATAACTGTTTGTTAGGTAAGAATTGGTGCAGTCACACTGTGTGAGACTACACAATCTGCCTGGTATTAAGTAACCCACCTTTTAGTATAGGTCTGCACTACACAGGTTGTTAGTGTGACTGAGCAGCCAGGCCTATCTCAGGAGGGGTAAATGTGAGCTGTAGAACTGTACAAATGAAATCCCTAAATACAAGTAGCCAAGCAACACTTACACTCAAGGTTTCAGTGATAAATAGTTATTTATTTATTTAGTGTCATTTTTAAATAAGCATTCTATAAAAAGGCAATGCTTCATACACATTTCCAATACCCTTAGGTGACTTCAATCACCAGGACAGTAATGGAATGTATATATAACACTAGTATACTTTGCAGATTCTGAGGTTGCAGAAAGGAAAGGGTTAGGGAAGTTAAAAGCTAAGAACAGTTTCTCAGTAAATGTGAGGACAACTAAATCCTCCAATGAAGTCTAGATAAGACTTTCCCAGCAGTACCAGTACAAAACAAGCTACCACCTATGAGGACAAACAATATCAAAGTCAATGGATTTAGAAGAATGCTTTTTGGGAGCCAGGACAGCCAAAGTCATTTGGAACACAGTCTATGGATCTGATGCACTTCTTGGATCAAAGCAAAGTCTTGCACAAAGTTAGAGGGTTCAGAAAAATCACTTGTTGGGGTACACACAGTTAAGCTTGTAAGAAGGGAGTTGAAATCAATTTGAAAAAGTAAGCCAATGCAATTCCCCTGTGAGAAGAGGGTGGCTAAAGGCAATATGGTAAGTACCCCATGCCTAAACAGTACCTCTGGATAGAAGAAGAGTGGTCCAGCTGGATTTTGTTTTACTACAGCGGTGCAGACCCCGGTTCCGGAGCCTCAGTTGTGGGGACAAGAAGGAAGACATCTGGAGGGCTTCTGCGGCGGTACTTGGGAGGTAATCGGTAGCTAAGGGCTCTTTTCGATTCAGCAGCACTTTGCAGTTTCAGCACTTAGCAAACAGCACCGATGTGGATCTCGGACACTGGTTGGACTCTCTTCACTCCCTCGGTCCTGCACTTTTGAGAGGGGACTCTGGATCTGGAGGTTCTGCTTCTGTATGGTCCTTTCTATCTGGATTTGTTCCACGGCAGACGTTGCACTCGACCACAGACACTCACAGCAATGAAGAAGCACAGTCAGTCAAGGATAGTGGTCCAATGGAGTTCGTCTCGGGATTAGTTGGTCTCACTAACCCAAGGGGAGAAATTGTTACATCTGGAGATTCTCTGTCGAGGTGAAAAAGAGGTCAGCACAGCAGGGGGGCTTCACTGGGCAACTCAAAGGTCCAGGAGGTTGCAGCAAGCTTCATTCATGGTTTCTTCATCAGGTGTTTCTCCCAGTAGGTTTTTCCCATTCATGCACATCCTAGGCTGTCAATCACACAGAAGTCTGGCTGTCCTGTGTCTGGCTAATCCTTATACCTTATATTTACTTCCCCTCACTCTGTCTTATCTATTTCTTCTGTCCCTCTTTAACTTTTTGATCACTATCTTCTTTCTTTCACGATTTCCCATGTTTTTTTTTTCCATTTCATTCTTTTTCTTCATCTTCATCTTCATCGCAATATCTTCAGTGTGATTAACATGCTTTTGATATCCCTGTCTTTGTTTCTTCCTGTACTATTGCTTTCCCTTCCCATTTTCATCTTGTTCAGCTGATAATGCTACTTCCACTCTATCAGCTTCCCTTTCTTCTTCCTTGCACTCTTTCGGCTGATAATGCTACTTCCACTCTATCAGCTTCCCTTTCTTCTTCCTTGGACTCTTGTTATCCAACTGTGACCTTTTACCCCCCATGCAAACCTCCCCAACCGTGGCCTAGGTTTCATCTTCGTGCTATGCAACATTTGAAAGACGTTGGTGCTGGTCAAGGTCGGAACCTGATTATTTATCCCATTCTTCTTATCATGTACTCTATGATAAGTTCTTACTCACTGCTAAACTTTCCTATGTTTCTGTAGTATATGGCACGCAACGATATGTGAACAAATTGCACACGGATGCACTATTTACTGTAATTAAGATATAGGGAAGGTAGGAGGGAGCCGACGTCAGCTGATCAGGTTGGCTCTGACTGTTGTTGCCGTTCAATCCGCATTCCATATTCTATCGGCACTCTCCCAGCACGACACCATGATCCTGCAGGCTTGTTCACAGTGGCAGCATAGAAGGTTGGCAGACGTACATTCTGACCAGCTGCAGCTGCCTCGCAGCACAGATGATTATGCTACACATCTTCCCTCCTTTATAACAACATGGAAAATGTCCAAACACAAAATTGTTGCAGTAATAACATGAGTTCACACATAGTCATTCATGCGTCATGGTTTACAGCATACTCTTTCCCACCTGGACTTGTGGGGAGAATCTCTGATGGAAACTGGCAAGAAACATTTTTTTCTTCTTTGAACACACACCTGATAATAACATTTCTTTCACACTCCTCATTCTTGGTACTGTCCTCAAATCACTTGTATCCACACTGGTATCAAACATGTGCCTGCCTACAAACTTATTACCAAAATCATCTGAGCATCCAACATCACTCTTGGCATTCTTGTCTTGTGATACCACCACCCACACTCTCTCAATGTTCCATATCCTTCCATCCTCTGTTCTGACAGCATGTTTAAAGGTTTCAGTAACTCTAACTGGTTTGGACCATTTACACGGAACCTTCCTTAGAGCAGGAGGAAGTTTAATTCTTACAATTTTTCCTACAACCAGTTTTCTGTCATCCCCATTCACATGCAATCGTTTGTGATAAGCAAACTTGTTTTTATGTTGAACCTTCCTGATCTTTTCACAAACAACCCCAAAATATTTCTCTACTTCATTGCTTTTACCCATACATGCTGGTACTAATTTCATGTGTGCCTTCCTCCCCCTGCTTAATTAAAATGGAGACAAACCCGTGGTGGAATGTGGGGTAAAACAATGTGCCACAATGTTCTCCTTCACAGCTTTCTCCCATTTCAAACCATTCGACCATGCCCATCGAATGGTCTCCTTCAGTATCTTATTAAATTGTTCTACTACCTCATTGGTCTGTGGATGATAAATTGCACTCCATTTTGTGTTCTATAGAGTTCTTACTACAAAACTCCACCATCTCTTTAGAACAAAACTGTGTGCCATTGTCTGTCATGATACTCCTCGGAAACCCCTCTCTCGCACAGATTTCCGACAGGAAATCAATGCCAGTTTTTGCTGTGATACACGGTACAATTAATACCTCCACCCATCTAGTTAAACGATCAATTATAACTAAACAATATTGTTCCATTCCGTTACTGTTCACTAGACCCAACACATCCATACCCAGCTCATCCCACACTTTTTCTGGAATTTCTGTCACAACCATGGGGTGTTTCACCCCCACACAACTTTTCTCACTTTTATTGCAAAGGATACAATCTCGGATAGAGCACTCTATTTGAAGATCACATCCAGGCCACCAAAAGTCATTTTGTATCCTCTGTTTCGTTTTTACTATACCTTGGTGACCTTCATGACCCAAGTCGATCACTTTCTGGCGTATTCCTGAAGGTGGTATTATCTTATCACCTCTCATGATCATGTCGTTATGCACATGTAATTCATCTGCAATGGTCCAATAATTTCCGAGACCAAGTTCTTCAAGTCTTGCTTTTGTCCATCGACCTTGACCTTCAAAAATCTCCTTCAATTGTTTCAAAACGTTATCTTCCTTTTCAGCATCATTCCATTCTTGACGTGAGATTGATGTTGTATCTATGCTCAATACAACCTCCATGTCATCATCTTCTTCATCTCCCACTTCAGAAACATTGGTAAGACGGGAAATGCAATCTGCAGTAATATTTTTGATTCCTGGAACATATCGTACAGTACAATGACATTCTTGCAAGAGCATTACCTATCTCTTGATGTGATTAGACACTTTGTCTAATCCTTTGGACATGATGACATGAACCAGTGGTTCATGATCTGTACGGAACTCCACCTCCACACCCCAGTTGACACTCCTGAATTTTTCTGCTGCCCACTTTATGGCTAAGGATTCTTTTTCAATAGCAGCATATGATTTTTCAGCTCCTTTAAGTAATCTTGAGGCAAATTCTATCAAGACTTCCTTGCCCTCAACCTCTTGAGTGACTACTGCTCCTAGACCCACATTGCTTGCATCAGTAGTAATAATAGTGTTCCTGTTGCTTCTAAAGTCTTTCAACGCAGGGGCTTTAGCTAATGCAGACTTTATGAATTCAAATTCTTCTTCACCTTCACTGTTCCATTCAAATGTTTTCCTCTCGAGTAGTTCTCACATCGGAAGAGTGTGTATAGCAAAATCACGCACAAACTTAGAATAATATTCTGTCATACCAATGTAAGTGCCTACTTCTTCTTTATTGCACGGTCTAGGCATCCTTTTTATATTATCTACCAACTGTGTCTTCGGTAGTATTCCATTTTCTGATATTTTCTTCCCTAGATACTCGATTTCTGAACAATTAATATTGCACTTATCTCTGCTCAAAGTCATTCCTGCCTTATGTAGTTTATTGTAAACATACTTCAATCTCTCATTGTGCGTCTTTTCATCATTTGCATAAATCAAGATGTCATCTTGAAAGCACACTATACTCGGTTCTCTTTCAAAAATTCTGTCCATTATCTTCTGGAAAACGGATGCAGCAGCAAACCACACCAAACCAAATTGCATCCTCCTATACTGATATAGCCCATCTGGTGTGATAAAAGCTGTGAGATGTTTAGAATTTTTGTGCAACTTTACTTGATGATATGCCGATCTTAAATTTAATGTTGAAAAAATACTCGATGGGCCAATTCTGGAAATGAGTTCTTGAATATTGGGAAGAAGATGTTTATCTGGGACAACACATTTGTTTAACTCTCGCATGTCCACACAAATTCAGAGTTTGACCGATTTCTTCCTAAGTACTACCAACGGTGAGACCCACTCGCTGGCATCAATACTTTCAATGATGCCCTGATCTTCCAGCATTTTGATTTCCTTTCTCACTTCATCCCGCATGGATAAAGGTATATTTCTCAATTTTTGTGCTACTGGAATATGGTCAGGTTTCAACTGGATTTCATGCACATATCCGCAGAGGCATCCAATACTCTCTCGAAATACTTCTCTCATGACATCGTTTGTGTTCTCTGAATTGATTTCATTATTACTAATTGCTAAAACAGATTCTTCTGCAGTGGAGTCCAATTTCACTTGAAGTTTGCTTTGGTGAGTCCAGTTTAAAAGAGGTGTTTTGCCAACACTGGTTATGTATATTTTACCATTTGCCTTCCTGTTTTTGAATTTTAAATTGCCCCAGAACCATCCAATTACATCAATTTTAACACCACATTATGCTCTGGGGTTGATATCATTTTCATGTAAATATTCATGTTTCTTCCTACCCCACAAATTCTGTGGAATCAACGTGTATTTTGCGCCAGAGTCTATCACACCATCTACACAAACAGTGGCTTTAGGGTTCTCCATGACATCTTTGTCCTCATCATCCATTATAACAAATAAACATTCTTCTCCTTCTTCTTCTTCGCTGTGATCACTGTCAGTGTTCCCCCTATCCAATTCATGGATGCATTGCAACATTTACAACATCTGGAGTAGTGTCCCTTTCCTTTGCATTTGCTGCGTATTATTTTCAATGCAGGACAGTCTGGATCATCTGCCCAATGACTACTGCTATCACATCTATAGGACCTTCCTTGTCGCCTTTTCCTTGGATTGAATCTCTGCATGTCCAGACTATTTTTCCTTGTTTGGCCACTGAAATTCCCTCTTTGAGTCATCTTGTTCTTGCCTTCTTCAATGCGTGACGACCTGTATGGTTTTCCAAATGTTTTCCGTCTGACAGAAATGTTGTTCACCATGTATATTGACTCATTGTTTTCAGTGATATTGCATGGAATGTTACTAGATGTTACTGTGCTGGATTTAATATGAATAGACTTTACTCTGTTTTCTAATTCTTTCACACACTCTTCAGTGTGTTCCACTTCTTTTGCTACCCGCAACACAGTATCTAAAGGCGGATCATTTTCTGACCATAACCTCTCCATCACTTTAGTACTCCTGCACTCCAACATAACTGATCCCTCACCCTTTGTCTAATTGCTCATTGAAATTGCCTGTTTTGGCTAGTTTCCTCAATGCAGTGATAAATTGTTTGACGCTTTCTCCCTCCTCCTGCGCACTCTTCCCTAATATGGTGCTCAACTTCCTCTCATAATGCTTATCAATTTTTCTTACTGCACGTTCATATTCATTGAGATCATTGTCCTCGTAACAGGAAGTTCTGGCAATGTCTCAAACTTTTCTTGGCCAACTGGGCCTAGGCAATGTAAAAGTAATGATTTCCTTTTTTCAGCACTGCAATTTTGGCCACACACAACCCCTGCATAATGTTCAAATACTCTGATCCACCTCTTCCATGGTATTGCGGGTTCACCAGCATCAGGCAGGAAAAACATAGGTGGAGGAACACTGCTAAATGACGTGTTTATTATTTTTATTTATTAAAAAAATGAACAAATAATGACTACCCTGATCTCAAATTTCATGTGAAACACAGTTGAGATATCTTCTGAGATGATGTGGAAAGAGAATAATTGTTACTTAGTTGAACTTTCACATAAAACAGGATATGCAATGCAATCTTCATTCATTATCCTGTATAATTATTGTTTGTGCAGCATTTCAATGGGATCAGACTGATGAAATCCACAAACCAATGTGTGTGCACTTTTAAATGTGACCGTGATCATAATATGAAGGTTCAGTGTAAGTTAGATGCAGATTTCAATTTGATGTGTGTGCAGCTTTAAATGAAATACAGTCCGTTTCCTTGTTGCATACACGTACGTGTGGAAACGTTCATGCAGGAAAAGAAAACAAACGGTGAGACATGCATGCGCGTAGCAGTCACTTCAAGAGAACATGGGATACATGGGTTGCCGTAACCACTGAGCACACGGAAACACTGTTACCTTGTTGTGTTATGCAGATTCCCGGTACGCTACAACGCACAGGCATGAGCAGAGCGGCCTCGATAACTCAAAGCTGTCAGCAATGCTCCTGTGGTTCAGGAATTGTCTAAAACAAGGTGAGCAGGGCAAAATATCCTTGTTGCCAATTTGTACTATATGGCACGCAATGATATGTGAACAAATAACTGCACGGGGATGCAGTAATTATAGATAACACTATTTATTGTAGTTAAGGTATAGGGAAGGTAGGAGGGAGCTGGCGTCAGCTGATCAGTTTGGCTCAGACTGTTGTTGCCGTTCAATCCGCATTCCATATTCTATCGGCACTCTCCCAGCACGACACCGTGATCCTGAAGGCTCGTTCACAGGGGCAGCATAGAAGGTTGGCAGACATCCATTCTGACCAGCTGCAGCTGCCTCGCAGAACAGATGTTTATGCTACAGTTTCTGATCTTCTTCAGACTCAATCTACCCATCCCAGGAGATTATTTCAAACTCTTTCACATCTTCTTTCTCCTCCCTCTCCTGACTATTCCCATCGTTCTACATTGTCAGCTTCAGAATTTGCAGCTTGCTTTTCTTCAAAGGTAATGTCTCTTCAAGCAGCCATTGTGTCTTCAACATTTGCTTCTTCTAACACCAATTCTGTCAGGCTGCATAATATTGTTGTTTTTCTCTTTCTCTCTTATTTCTAATGAGGAGAT
Source organism: Ambystoma mexicanum (assembly GCF_040938575.1). Classification (NCBI taxonomy): domain Eukaryota; kingdom Metazoa; phylum Chordata; class Amphibia; order Caudata; family Ambystomatidae; genus Ambystoma; species Ambystoma mexicanum. The sequence continues at coordinate 976,165,369 of NC_090922.1, forward strand.
GTTGTTGTTAAGTCACACTCATCCTACTGACTCTCCTGATCCAATTCATTCAACTCTTATTCTGAAGATATATCCTTCTCTTGTGTCCTATCTTATATCTCTTTTTAATATCAGTCATTCCACTTCAATCTTTCCTTATATTTCAAGCATGCAACTATTCTCCCACTTCTAAAGAAACCTTTTCTTGATCCTTTTCTTAGTTCTAATGTTCGTCCTATTTATCTTCTGCCCTATCTTTCAAATTTACTTGAACGTTTAGTCTATTTTCAAGTTTCTACCTTTGTATCTGATAATTCTTTTCTTCCTCATTTTCAGTCGGGTTTCTGGCCTTGTCATTCTACAGAAACTGCTCTTGTTTCTTTCTGTGATTCTTTGTTTACTGCTTGCTAGTCTAAACATTCATCACTTCTTATTCTCTTTGACTTATCAGTTGTTTTGGCACTGTGGACCACTGTCTTCTTCTGTGTTCTCTTTCTCCCTTTGGTTTTTCTAGCTCTGTTCTTTCCAGGTTTAAATCTTACTTATCTCAGCGGACATTTTCCATTCTTGGGCTGTTTCTTTTTCTAATATACTCCCTCTTTCCCACGTTGTTGCTCAAGGTTCAGTCCCTTTTCTTTTTTTTCACTGCACCTCTCCCTTGGCTGAGGTTATCACATCCTTTGGGCTATGCTATCACTGTTATGCAGATGCCACTGAACTTCTTCTATCCTTTTCTTCTTTTATCTCTTGCATTCATGATAAATTGTCATCCTGTTTTTTAGCCATCGACTCTTGGATGTCTGATCATTTCCTCGTCTTATATGCTGAAAAGAATAAAGTTATTTTCTTTGCTGCTAACACAACCCCTCCCCCTCTTCTTCCTCATATATTTTGTTTCCTCTATCTCACCTTTCTATTTCTTCTTCTGCCTGCAATTTGGGGCTCTATCTTGATTCTGATCTCACTTTTACTCACCATATTTCTATCTTCTCTCGAGCATGTTATGTTCATCTGTATAATATTCAGAAGGCTAGGGTCTTTCTTACTTTTGAGGCTACCAAACATTTGATTCCTGCACTTATTTTTTCTTAGCTTTTTTATTGTTCCTCTTGTCTTTTTGGTCTTCCTATCTATCGACTTGCCCCTCTTAAGTCTGTTTTCAATACGTCTATTCGACTTATTTTTCTTCTGGTTCTTCGTGATTCTATTCCTTCCTCTCTTGCTACTCTTTTCTGTCTCTCATTTTATTCTCAACCTAACATTTTCTTTTCTTTGTCTTAAGTCTCTTCATGGTCTTGCTCCTGTTTATCTTTCCTCTCTTGTTGCTTTTTATAGGCCTGCTCATACTCTTCATTCTCAATCTCAATTTCTTCTTTCTGTTCCTCGCTTAACTCGCTCTCCCTCCCTCTCTTCGCTCCATTACTCTTTATTCTCAATTCCGTCTCTCTTTAAAAATCTATCTTCTTCATTCCAATATATGATTTTATAACAGTTTTTAATTGTTCTATTCATTTTCATCTATTATACTGATTTGGTTATAGGTACAGCTTTTTTGGTTTAAAGTGCTTTATAAATGACATATAAAATACAAAATACAAAAAAATACAAACAATTACACAGGATGTCCACTGTGAAGAAGGGGTACAAGCCATTCATACAAGACATGCACATTCACACAGACAGACATGTGATGTTTGTCTCATACACCTTCCTCAGCTCAGTTGAATAATGTTTTGCCATCCACTCCCCATTCATGCAATAATTAATGCAGGTGCCCTATGTAGCATCAAGGCCAAGGTGCTACACATAAAGGGGGAATCACTTTAACACCTTCTTGACCATTCAGTAGTTACCATGTTGGCACATGATTTGAATGAGAGAGCATTCCATATTCCATCAATACCTCTGCTAATCAGGTCTCATGTGTACAATGCCTCAGACTGGATATCACCCTATCCTGTCCAGTGAGTCCAAAGAATACCAAGTCCTGAAGCCAAGCCCCCAAAATGCACAAGGACAATTGCATTTACATTTGTGATGTATACATGGAGAAATGCTTTCTTTGTAGCTTAATTCTCATGGAATTGCATTGTGACACTGAAGCACCTATCCTTGCTGTTTGCGACCAGGCTGGATTCCATCTGGCTCACCATTACTGCACTGGGTGCCTTCTAAATGGCCTTTACACAGAGAAAATCGGTCTTGTAACCTGTATTAAAATGGCCAACGCCTCCAGCAATACTTTTGAGACCCCTTTTTCCGCTGACCTCCCCACCAACGCTGATCCTTATTGGCTGCGTGCTGGCCTACCTCCAGAAAGCCCTCACCGCCGACAGGCTGAGCTGGCGTCCCACTCTGAAGGACTATGAGGAAGAAATCACTTGTCTGTGCTGTACTCCACTGAGCTGGATTCCATCTGGCTACCCATTACTGCACTGGGTGCCCGCCCTGCTCATTGAGCGAAGGCCTTCCAAATGGCCTTTACATTCAGCAAATCAAGTCTGTAACCCTTGTTAAGATGGCTGCCGCCTCCAGCAACACCTTTTTGAGGCTCCTTTTGCTGCTGACCTCTCCACCGACATCTGATCCTGATTGGCTGTTTGCTGGTCTACTTCCTGCAAGCCCTCACTGTCAGCAGGTTGAGCCGACATCCAACTTTGAAGGACCACAAGGAAGGACAGCACCTGTATTTGCCTGTCCGAGCCTGGCAAGTGACCTGGCAGGCACCCAGCTCCAAGATATATATGCACTCTCCTCTAAGCCCATGTATACCTTTCTCCACGTTCACCTCAACCTTCAATCACACATCTCCCTTTCTCACTGTGTCTCTTTCATGACCAGCCTGTGCCTACCTTGGTGCGGTCTTATCCCTGGATGCACATTAACTATTCTCTATTCATTTGTATTGACTGCCTTCGCCACTGCCGACCTATGCCTAATTCATATTGACTCACCCAGCCCATTTCCTGCATTGCCGATGTAGCCCTCGCCTCACAGGGTGTGGCTTTACTGGCCTGCTCTTGGCTAATCTCGGTACTTCACTGCCCCCCGCTGCTCGTTTATATTCCATCTGCCTACCATGTTTACTCGGAACCCACCAGACGGTAAATGTTGCGCATAACCTTTATGTGTCACAGCCTACCCAATTTGTATGTCAGCCTTTTGCTGCACAAGTATCCCAGTTGTGTCTTTCCCTGTCAAGGTCCTCACAGGGCTGGTAAGACAATAGTGTCCTTTCTATGTGCTAATGCCTCTTAAGTGACTTAATTCACTGTACTCTCCATTTGCTGAAACATTGTACCCCCCTGCTTCCCATATTGGTAACAATATTCATCACCCAAACTATTTGTTCTGCCCGTGCTGGTAACATCACTTGTTTGGTAATACCTGATTTCACTCTAGTCTCATGCTACGCTACCTATGTATTGGACTGTAACTACTTGATTCGACCATAGCCTAATGCCGTGCTGACCTTACTTGCTATGCTACCTATTTTCTTGGCTGTAACTCCCTGATTTGACCATTAACCTAGTGATACCTATGTAACTATTCTTCTGTACAACACACTGTGATACCCTTGGATCTGGACGTTACAAAAATGTAAAAATAAATAATGTAAAAATAAATAATAACATTAAAATAGCTGGGGCGTGGCTAAGTGGCCATGCAGTAAGATGCGTTATTGGGGAGCTCCGCTGCGATCCTGACTAAGATCCGTATAAACTGACCAAAATCAGCCCAAACTCGATTGAAAGGCGTCGGAACACCTGTGGAACACTCGTCCTGATCCTGGAACAGAACCGGACCGGGGATCGAGGGGAAACGGCCCGAAGAAGGAGCGGCTCACGAGAAACAAGATGGCGGCCTGCTGAGGAGATCTCTCCAGCGCAGAGGTTTGAAGTGAAGCCGCGGCCCCAGCAGGACGCAGAACACGAATCCAGGGCCAGGAAGACCTCCGCAGAAGCCACGGCAGAGACCCGGTCACCCTGAAGGAGAGGAGGGACGACCGAGGCAAAGCGCCGCCGGCCAGCACAGCAGACGGGGAGCCGGGGGACGAGGGCCCGCTCCGCCTCCGGGACGAGAATAAGGACGCCCGAGACGAAGCGCTGCCGACACGCACATGAGAAGGTGAGCCAAGACAAGAGCCCGCTCTGCTCCCCTCCTGCCCCCTGCCCCTGCTTCCAGAGAGAAAGAGCATCACCGTGACCCCACACACGGGGCAGGGCACCCCAGCCACAGACGGAGCAGGCGAGGAGGAGCTGCAGCGCTCTCCGCTTCGTCCCTTCGACGGGAGACAATTTACAAAATCGGCGGGCGGTGCGGCCCCAAAGAAGATCACGGGAGGAGGGGAGGCTGAGGAGGAGCCTGAGAGGCGCCCAACACACCCTGGGAGACACGGACATGCCGGAATAATAATACATCTAAACCCCCAGGGATATGGAAGAAAGGCAGAATCGAATTGTAGCTCCAGGATCCGCTTACAGTGCCCAACAAGCCTCGAGGACATAAGCCTGGGGGCAAGTAAAAGAAGTAAAAGAAGGAAACCAGGGCCCACAAGCAGCCTGACACATACCCCCACGACAGGCCACACGCAAGCACGTATGCACAGCATAATACGCACAGTGGCCATGTATAACAAGAGAACAGAGGGGAAATCCAAACAAAGCAGCATGGACATTTTTACCAAAACATCGGGGGATAACAAGAACCCACCGGACACAGCAATGGCGGGGATGAGCACCCCTCACCAGCCAGACCATGGGAAGGATGGCCACATCCTTGAGGCGATCGCATCCCTAAAGACATCCTTGAAAAACAAAGTGGACACCGCTATAGGAGCCCTGAAGGCATCCCTAGAACAGAAACTAGATACAGTCATGGTGGATGTTGGCCTCCTTTGCCAGGACGCAAGGAATCTGACAGACAGAGTAACGGCAACGGAGCAGCAGGTGCAACAGAACACCACAGACACCACCGTTGCACGAACCCAAATGTCGGAAGTGATGCAGAGAGTCAAGATCCTAGAGCGAAGAGTTGAAGATGCGGAAGGTAGGGCAAGGAGGAACAACGTTCGCATAATAGGGGTTCCGGAGGGGGAGGAAGGAAACGACCCCACAGAATATGTCAAAAACATGCTCCTCCAGGAGATCGGAGCTGGAACACTGTCCCAAAATTTTGTGGTGGAAAGGGCGCATAAAGCCCTAACTAGAAGACCCCGGCCCGGTGCCCCCCCGAGGGCGATGATCGCCAAGATCATGAACTTTAAGGACAGAGAAAAGGTACTACCATTCTCCAGGGGGTGAGGAGAGATCATCAGGGGCTCCTCCAGGGTCACCATATATCCGGACTATACAGCCACGGTCCAAAAACAAAGAGCGCAGTTTGGGCATACAAAAGAATGCCTCAGAAGAGCGGATATTCAATATATTCTCCTGTTTCCGGCTAAGCTGAAGGTGCTGCATAAGGGCAAGACATCCTTCTTTGAGTCCACAGAAGAGGCCCACGCGTGGATGGATGCGCAGGGGATCCCCCAGCTGGAGCGGAGAAATGGCAACAATGAGGCAAATCAGCCCCGGTGAAGAGCCCCTCGGGCTGTAAGAACCAATGACGCCAAGCACCTGATAAATGCACGAGTCAGGATGAAGGGGAATGCGAAGGAGCAATCAACCCTACCCAGTCGCGTCAAGCCGAGAGCAACCTACCCCCGAGAAGAAGCGTAAGCTAGTTCGGATGTCAGTTCCAAGGCATCACGCTGCAGCGAGTCTGCCCCATCCAAAGGAGCAAGACAAGAGAAGCGGCGAGGCCCGAGCAGGAGGAGGGTGGCTGGGTGTTAGTTCTTTAGTTACAGTTCTAGTTCGAGATATGGACTTGTTTAAATGGCATATGAAAGGCATTCGCAGCAAGGTCGAGGAAAAAAAAAATATGAAGGGGGAATTTCAGAAACACCAAGAGCGGGCGCAGTAGACAGTGGACAAGCAAGAGGCTATGGGACTATGGAGCCGGACCGAATAATCACACATGGGTCCAGATGAGCTGTAATCGCGACCTGGAATGTGAGAGGGCTAAACGCATGTGTTAAGAGGCTGCGAGTCTATGCTTGGCTGAACAAGATGAAGTTGAAGATAGCCATGCTTCAGGAGACACATCTCACACCAGAAAAACAGACTAAGGTTGATCAGAAATGGGGAGGGCAAGTATATAGTGCAACATATTCAAATTATGCGCGAGGAGTACTAATATGAATCGCTCCGGGGGTCCCATTCCAGCTTATAAAACAAGAGACTGATTCAGAGGGCAGGCTGGGGCTGGTACACGGCATGTTGGAGAACAAGGAGGTTTGTCTAGTTAACACCTATGCTCCAAACCACGACGCAACCAAATTCTTCAGGAAGCTGGCACCCAAGCTAGCCCAATACAGAGAAGCCACGTTTGTTTGGGCTGGAGATTTCAACTGTACCCTGGACCCGCTCCTGGACAGGTCGGACGACAAGCACAAGTAACCAGCACCCCCTGCCAGGGAACTGCACAGAGCCCTCGACCGTCTGGAGCTGGAGGACGTCTGGAGACAGGTACATGAAGGGAAAAGAGGGTACACACACTACAGCGCACCCCATGGAATATTTACACAAATAGACTATATATTCACGGGCATTGAGACACTGCAGGAATTTACAACGATTGACATCAAAGCCCGAACACTTTCAGACCATGCCCCGGTGCTAGCAACATGGGCTCATACACACCGGAGAGCCCCGATACCAACATGGCGGCTCTGGGCAGAGGCGTTGGGAGAGGGTGAGTTTGATGAACACCTTTGGGAGGTGATCGAAGACTACTTCGAAAATAATGAGGGAAGCGTAGAAAGCAACGCTACACTCTGGGACGCATTTAAAGTGGTGACACGGGGGGCGGCTATTGGCAGGATGGAGGGACTGAAAGGCGCAGCCTTAGAAGAACTCAACAAACTGCAGAGACAGATAGAAACAGAGGAGTGCAGAGCGGAGGCGGTGGGGGAAGAGCCTAGGGAACTGATGGAGTTGAGGATGAGATGCATAGAACTGTGGGAGAAACTGGGAAAGCTGAATTATGCAAGATATCTACAACGATTGCACGCAGAAGGGGATAAGCCTGGTAGGCTCCTAGCATGGCTCACCAAGCAAGAGACCAAAAGAGACCCCATAATAGTCATAGAAGACGAAACGGGGAGAGAGGTCAGGGACCAGCAGCATATCAACCAATCATTTGCCCACTTTTACGAGCAACTGTACGCCCCTAACCCAGAAATTGACCCAGAGGACATCACAGATGCGTTGGCAGAGATAAGGTTGCCAAAGCTAGCAGAAGAGCAAGCGCAAATACTTGATGCCCCACTCACGGAGGAGGAGATAGAGAGCGTAATCGCTGAACTCCCCACTGGCAAATCCCCAGGCTCAGATGGACTCCCGGGAGAGTTCTATAAAACATACAAGTGTACCATCACCCCGAAACTATTAGAGACATTCCAAGACGCGTATGAAAGCGGACACTTACCGACTAGCATGTCGGAATCAAAAATTGTACCGATCCTTAAACCAGGCAAACCGCCCACGAAATGCGCCTCGTACAGGCCGATCTCCCTCATCAACCAGGATGCCAAGATACTCACGACCATCCTGGCCAACCGCCTGAAGCAAGTAATCCCCGCCTTAATATACTCTGACCAGACGGGTTACGTCCCAGGGAGGAACACGTTGTGTAACCTCCGTAGGTTACATCATGTGATAGATAGGACAAACCAGAAACAGGGGGAATGCGCGATAGTGTCCCTGGACGCCGTTAAGGTATTTGATTCAGTGATTTGGGGGTGGCTACTGAGGGTCCTCGCTCATTTCGGCATTGGTGAAGGGTGTTTTAGATGGATTAGGCTATTGTACAGGGACCCCAGAGCAAGGGTAAAGACTGGCCGTAACATTTCGGGAGAATGGAGAATATACAGGGGAACCAAGCAGGGGTGCCCACTGTCACCAATGCTGTATATTCTGGCCCTTGAACCGCTGGCGGTTTTTCTCAGGGCAGAATATGGAGACATAGGCATAGACATATATGGAGTACTGCATCAAATCTCGTTATATGCAGACGACATGCTGCTTTATGTGGGAAATCCGCGTGCCAACCTGCCCTGCCTCCTGGAAGCAATCGGGGCATATACCAGACTCTCTGGCATAGCAATCAACAAAGATAAATCCCTGATTTTCCCCCTCGCTGGCCTGCAGCGGGTTCCCCTGACAGAGCTCCCAGACCTGGGCCTAACCTGGGCACCATGCTCCTTCCGGTACCTAGGAATAGAGATACATCATGACACCGCAGACTCTCACCAACATAACACGCAGGCAGCCCTGGAAAGGCAACAGAGGTCTATGAAATTCTGGGTAACACTACCACTGGGAATGATGGGTAGAGCGGCCCTCTTGAAAATGGTGGTACTTCCACGTCTACTGTATTACCTCACAAACATCCCACATAGGATCCCCAAGACCTTCTTCAGCAAGTTAAATTCAATAGCAGGGTGCTTCTTGTGGGCTGGGGGAAGATGCAGAATCGCGCTGAAAACCCTACAGAGAGACTACGAAGAAGGGGGCATTAGACTGCCCGACTTTGAGAAGTATTATTTAGCAGGGCAGCTCCAGTTCACAGTCAAGTGGCTAGGAGAGGATGAGACGATCGACACAATTATTTTGCAGCCAACACTAAAAATATATTACCTGAGAGAAATGCTATGGCTGGACAACCCCCTACTCATGACCCTTCCACGTCTGCTTGGCCTCGCAGTGGGGTTGTGGAACAGAGAGTGGAAGCTACAGGGGATACAGGACCCCCAGTCAGCGCAGATCCCTCTCGCGGGACTGGTGGTCACGGACACAAACACATTAGCAATCTACCGAACTGAGTGGGAAGGAAAAGATGTGGCACAAATTGGGGATCTGCGGAAAGAAGGGGGGTGGGCGGACTTACAAGAAATGGCGGAGGAATATGATATACATGAAGGCCAATTTATCCTCCATAATAGAATGATCCTCCAAATCAAGAAAAGATGGCCGGAATGGGGGGACCAGGAGGACGCCATAAGGGAGCTAGACACGTGGTATGATATATCTGAGGGAACGCACACAACCTCCAGGTTATATGACCAGATGCTAAAAGCCAGTAACAGGAAAGAGCTTCATATAAGACAGAGCTGGGAAGTGGAACTCCACAGGCCCTTTAGCGACCAGGAATGGAGCAGATTGTTAAAATATCCAAAGAAAGTGTCCAGGAACGCAAGATTCAGACAGGCACAGCTGTACGTGACTCACAGGGCGTACCCCACACCCAAGAGGATGAATAAAATGTATGAGGGAGATCAAAATAAGTGCCCCCGATGCTCGGCTGACGGAGCAGACATGCTCCACATGTTCTGGGCCTGCCCAACCATACAAACCTTCTGGGAGGGCATTAGAGCCAGAATAATAGACAGCGGATTCCAGATAGAGATGGAGCACCCAGAGAGGTACTTGCTGGGCCTCTTCCCAAGAGGGGGCAGACACGGAATGCACCTAGCTAAGATGAAAGACTTGATATGCATATTGGCCAAAAGAAGGATAGCAATGGCCTGGAAAGCAAATGAAGGCCCGACCGTAGAGTCATGGTGGTCAGACCTCCGCAAGTGGACTTTGGCGGAAACCGCAGTGTGGATAAGAGCAGTGCAAAGGGGGGAAGGGGAAACAGCAGAGAAAATAGCAGCATGGAACTCCCTGGTTCAGGACCTATTTGGCCAAAAGGAGGAGGGTGAGGGGGAGGAAGGCCTGGAGGAGGCGCGAGAACAATGATGGAGATAAGACAGTCAAGCGCGGGCACTTAACCAAATGGACAGTATAAATGAGGGGGTAGAACCTGCCCACATAAACAGCCGGCGACAAGATAGCAAGGCTGCCAGCAAGCGCCGAAGAAATGAACCCGCTATGTTTGTATGTTGTATTTGTGGTTCTTTTTTCCTTTCTGTTTTCTTTTCTTTCTTTTCTGGAAAAAACAATAAAGATATTTTTTTTAAAAAAAACATTAAAATAGCTGAATTGGAACAAGTAAGCAACTTATGATGTCAGTGGATGTGCATGTCCATGACATTTTCAATGGCAGCAACATACACTGAGTGCACTGTGTGATACCTGCAAAAGGTAGACCCATATGCTAATTGCATGCAAATGCACTGTGCAGCTACTGTGATGAAATGTGTGCTACCCATGTGCTGTGTTGCACCTCTCAGCTCTAAGGTACACTGGGCCTCAATACGACCCTGGCGAACTATGGTACCGGTAAGCATGCCGGTACCATAGTTCCCGGACCGCCAAAATATGGGTTGTGCTCGTGGGTGCCTGACAGCCCACCGGCACCCACGAGCACAGCACATCGGATGCACCGGCACAATGTGCTGGTGCATCCGATGTCCCCATCCCCATTCAGCCCTATGGGACAGTAAGGGGATGAGGAGGCCCTTGATTCCCACACCCCGAAAATGGGCAAGTACTGGATCCACCTAACTCGGCATGACCCGGTTCTTGCCCATTGACGGATGCCGGAAAAAATGCAACTACCGCCAGAGTTGTAATGAGGCCCACTGTCCTCTTTGAAGTATTGTATGATGTCAACAGCAAACACATGCTTGTGTTGTCTGCCATTTCAGTACACAATGTGCACCTTGTGCACATGAATGCGAGTGCCTCAGGCTCACATAGAAGGCCATGAGGACACTTACCCTCACTCAGGAACACTAATATGGGGGACCCTTGACATATGTCCAGTTACTTGTCATTGAGTACAAAGTTTCATGTTTTTTGTGTTGATATCCTAATTAGAGCGGAATGATTGGACTATGTTTTTGTTGAGTAGAGTACTTCAGACTGGATATGACTGTAGTCTGAAGCTGAGTGCAGAAGAGAGAGGCCAGTTTTAGTGTATTGAAGCTGATTTGACTGTCAAGTATTCCAAGCCAAAACAAAGAGGTGATGGCTGGAAGGTTTAGAATTAATCTTAACCACTGGCAACGCTCTGGGCAACCCTCCAGACCACCGTTCTTCGCCTGCCAAGCCATTACAGAAGGGAAAGACCATATGCAAATCAGGCTTGGCCCCACCCCAAAAGGGGCAGTCCAGCCCGAACTGCTAGGCCACATCCCCTCTGCACGAGACCACAAGCATCCCCAAACATGTTTCGCCCTTGTTGGGGCTCATCAGTGAGGAGTAGCTTGGGTCTCTAGGCCCAGCAGGCACGGGACCCACGTCTGGGCATACCCGTCCCACTCGGGGTGACATAGCAAAAACAAAGAGGTGATGGCTGGAAGGTTTAGAATTAATCTTAACCACTGGCAACGCTCTGGGCAACCCTCCAGACCACCGTTCTTCGCCTGCCAAGCCATTACAGAAGGGAAAGACCATATGCAAATCAGGCTTGGCCCCACCCCAAAAGGGGCAGTCCAGCCCGAACTGCTAGGCCACATCCCCTCTGCACGAGACCACAAGCATCCCCAAACATGTTTCGCCCTTGTTGGGGCTCATCAGTGAGGAGTAGCTTGGGTCTCTAGGCCCAGCAGGCACGGGACCCACGTCTGGGCATACCCGTCCCACTCGGGGTGACATAGCAAAAACAAAGAGGTGATGGCTGGAAGGTTTAGAATTAATCTTAACCACTGGCAACGCTCTGGGCAACCCTCCAGACCACCGTTCTTCGCCTGCCAAGCCATTACAGAAGGGAAAGACCATATGCAAATCAGGCTTGGCCCCACCCCAAAAGGGGCAGTCCAGCCCGAACTGCTAGGCCACATCCCCTCTGCACGAGACCACAAGCATCCCCAAACATGTTTCGCCCTTGTTGGGGCTCATCAGTGAGGAGTAGCTTGGGTCTCTAGGCCCAGCAGGCACGGGACCCACGTCTGGGCATACCCGTCCCACTCGGGGTGACATAGCAAAAACAAAGAGGTGATGGCTGGAAGGTTTAGAATTAATCTTAACCACTGGCAACGCTCTGGGCAACCCTCCAGACCACCGTTCTTCGCCTGCCAAGCCATTACAGAAGGGAAAGACCATATGCAAATCAGGCTTGGCCCCACCCCAAAAGGGGCAGTCCAGCCCGAACTGCTAGGCCACATCCCCTCTGCACGAGACCACAAGCATCCCCAAACATGTTTCGCCCTTGTTGGGGCTCATCAGTGAGGAGTAGCTTGGGTCTCTAGGCCCAGCAGGCACGGGACCCACGTCTGGGCATACCCGTCCCACTCGGGGTGACATAGCAAAAACAAAGAGGTGATGGCTGGAAGGTTTAGAATTAATCTTAACCACTGGCAACGCTCTGGGCAACCCTCCAGACCACCGTTCTTCGCCTGCCAAGCCATTACAGAAGGGAAAGACCATATGCAAATCAGGCTTGGCCCCACCCCAAAAGGGGCAGTCCAGCCCGAACTGCTAGGCCACATCCCCTCTGCACGAGACCACAAGCATCCCCAAACATGTTTCGCCCTTGTTGGGGCTCACTGAGGAGGTCCAACAAGGCCGAAACATGTCTGGGGTTGCTTGGTTTTCTGTGCAGAGGGGACCTGGCCTAGCAGTTCGGGCTGGGCTGCTACCTTCGGTGGCGGCAGCTGCTGACTGATTTGCACATGGCTGGTCCCCTTTTGCAATGGCGCAGACGGGCTAAAAAACGGTGGTGTGGAAGGTTGCCCAGAGCAATTGCCAGTGGTTTAGATTAATTCAAAACCTTCCACCCATCACTTTTGTGGTCAGTTTGTTTCTCCTTGTGAGAGAGGGTATGCCCAGACGTGGGTCCCTTGCTCGCTGCGCCACAGGGAACCAGGCTGCACCTCACTGAGGAGGTCCAACAAGGCCGAAACATGTCTGGGGTTGCTTGGTTTTCTGTGCAGAGGGGACCTGGCCTAGCAGTTCGGGCTGGGCTGCTACCTTCGGTGGCGGCAGCTGCTGACTGATTTGCACATGGCTGGTCCCCTTTTGCAATGGCGCAGACGGGCTAAAAAACGGTGGTGTGGAAGGTTGCCCAGAGCAATTGCCAGTGGTTTAGATTAATTCAAAACCTTCCACCCATCACTTTTGTGGTCAGTTTGTTTCTCCTTGTGAGAGAGGGTATGCCCAGACGTGGGTCCCTTGCTCGCTGCGCCACAGGGAACCAGGCTGCACCTCACTGAGGAGGTCCAACAAGGCCGAAACATGTCTGGGGTTGCTTGGTTTTCTGTGCAGAGGGGACCTGGCCTAGCAGTTCGGGCTGGGCTGCTACCTTCGGTGGCGGCAGCTGCTGACTGATTTGCACATGGCTGGTCCCCTTTTGCAATGGCGCAGACGGGCTAAAAAACGGTGGTGTGGAAGGTTGCCCAGAGCAATTGCCAGTGGTTTAGATTAATTCAAAACCTTCCACCCATCACTTTTGTGGTCAGTTTGTTTCTCCTTGTGAGAGAGGGTATGCCCAGACGTGGGTCCCTTGCTCGCTGCGCCACAGGGAACCAGGCTGCACCTCACTGAGGAGGTCCAACAAGGCCGAAACATGTCTGGGGTTGCTTGGTTTTCTGTGCAGAGGGGACCTGGCCTAGCAGTTCGGGCTGGGCTGCTACCTTCGGTGGCGGCAGCTGCTGACTGATTTGCACATGGCTGGTCCCCTTTTGCAATGGCGCAGACGGGCTAAAAAACGGTGGTGTGGAAGGTTGCCCAGAGCAATTGCCAGTGGTTTAGATTAATTCAAAACCTTCCACCCATCACTTTTGTGGTCAGTTTGTTTCTCCTTGTGAGAGAGGGTATGCCCAGACGTGGGTCCCTTGCTCGCTGCGCCACAGGGAACCAGGCTGCACCTCACTGAGGAGGTCCAACAAGGCCGAAACATGTCTGGGGTTGCTTGGTTTTCTGTGCAGAGGGGACCTGGCCTAGCAGTTCGGGCTGGGCTGCTACCTTCGGTGGCGGCAGCTGCTGACTGATTTGCACATGGCTGGTCCCCTTTTGCAATGGCGCAGACGGGCTAAAAAACGGTGGTGTGGAAGGTTGCCCAGAGCAATTGCCAGTGGTTTAGATTAATTCAAAACCTTCCACCCATCACTTTTGTGGTCAGTTTGTTTCTCCTTGTGAGAGAGGGTATGCCCAGACGTGGGTCCCTTGCTCGCTGCGCCACAGGGAACCAGGCTGCACCTCACTGAGGAGGTCCAACAAGGCCGAAACATGTCTGGGGTTGCTTGGTTTTCTGTGCAGAGGGGACCTGGCCTAGCAGTTCGGGCTGGGCTGCTACCTTCGGTGGCGGCAGCTGCTGACTGATTTGCACATGGCTGGTCCCCTTTTGCAATGGCGCAGACGGGCTAAAAAACGGTGGTGTGGAAGGTTGCCCAGAGCAATTGCCAGTGGTTTAGATTAATTCAAAACCTTCCACCCATCACTTTTGTGGTCAGTTTGTTTCTCCTTGTGAGAGAGGGTATGCCCAGACGTGGGTCCCTTGCTCGCTGCGCCACAGGGAACCAGGCTGCACCTCACTGAGGAGGTCCAACAAGGCCGAAACATGTCTGGGGTTGCTTGGTTTTCTGTGCAGAGGGGACCTGGCCTAGCAGTTCGGGCTGGGCTGCTACCTTCGGTGGCGGCAGCTGCTGACTGATTTGCACATGGCTGGTCCCCTTTTGCAATGGCGCAGACGGGCTAAAAAACGGTGGTGTGGAAGGTTGCCCAGAGCAATTGCCAGTGGTTTAGATTAATTCAAAACCTTCCACCCATCACTTTTGTGGTCAGTTTGTTTCTCCTTGTGAGAGAGGGTATGCCCAGACGTGGGTCCCTTGCTCGCTGCGCCACAGGGAACCAGGCTGCACCTCACTGAGGAGGTCCAACAAGGCCGAAACATGTCTGGGGTTGCTTGGTTTTCTGTGCAGAGGGGACCTGGCCTAGCAGTTCGGGCTGGGCTGCTACCTTCGGTGGCGGCAGCTGCTGACTGATTTGCACATGGCTGGTCCCCTTTTGCAATGGCGCAGACGGGCTAAAAAACGGTGGTGTGGAAGGTTGCCCAGAGCAATTGCCAGTGGTTTAGATTAATTCAAAACCTTCCACCCATCACTTTTGTGGTCAGTTTGTTTCTCCTTGTGAGAGAGGGTATGCCCAGACGTGGGTCCCTTGCTCGCTGCGCCACAGGGAACCAGGCTGCACCTCACTGAGGAGGTCCAACAAGGCCGAAACATGTCTGGGGTTGCTTGGTTTTCTGTGCAGAAGGGACCTGGCCTAGCAGTTCGGGCTGGGCTGCTACCTTCGGTGGCGGCAGCTGCTGACTGATTTGCACATGGCTGGTCCCCTTTTGCAATGGCGCAGACGGGCTAAAAAACGGTGGTGTGGAAGGTTGCCCAGAGCAATTGCCAGTGGTTTAGATTAATTCAAAACCTTCCACCCATCACTTTTGTGGTCAGTAAGTATTCCAAGCCACCTACCCAGTACCCTAAGAGGTTCAGGGACCATAAGAAGAGAGAGTGTGTCAGGTTGACTGGGTGAGTGCTGCCCATATGAACATGATGGGGTGGATTGATGGACACAAGGTGAAAATGTTATCTCGCCTCTTTTTTTAGCATTTTTCTAAAGCTTGTTCACCAGAGCTCAGTCAGTAAATTGCTGCCCAGAACATTTTAGATCCCTTTAAGTTGGTGGAGCTGGCTGGCAATTGGCTCTTCCACAGGGTGTCCCCTAAGGATTCCAGTGGGATGGACAAGGGCAAGGAAAAAGGGATCTCTCAGAAACCTAAGGAGTCCAAAAAGCACCCACAGTGGAGTAAATGCAAATCTCACTCTCCTAAGGTCCAACAATCTAATGGGGATAAATCTTATTAGGCGGGAGTAAGAGTAGTGGTCTTCCTGCAGGAAGAAAACTCCCAGTGGTCCTAGTCCAGTTACTTGTTGCAAGTGCAGGGCCCAGGTCCACAGGAAGTGTGACCCCAAGTGTAAAGGTGAGGCACTTGATGTCCAGGCAGACCTACCCTTGCACTATACCTGAGGTGGAGGCCACAGTCCTCACCTCCTTTCCAGGAATCATTGTTGGTGCTCTTGCAGAGATCTCCTTACTTTCCTTAGGCGCCGCGGTCAGAACTCTCAAGTGCTGAATACTAACCCACTGAAAACCCTGAGATTTTTAAGAAATATCCTCATAAATGGCCAGCCTTCCACTGGTTTTCTAAGTACTGGGGCTAGCATGGCAGTGGTGGACAGGTACCTGCTCAGGCCAGAGTTCTATATAAGTGATCCTCTGAGAACCACTAGGTTGACTGGTGGGCCCCCAAGGCTTGCTCATATAGCCTTAGATGCCATCCAGGTGGATGACAAGATGGGTACAATTTCAGTGGTTGTACAGGATGATGTGCATGCCCAGGTGCTGCTGGGAAATTACCTGTCTGAGTTGGGGTTGGTTTACGATGCACCACCCCTGACTGCTGTAGGATCTGACTGATAGTCAGTTTCTCTTGCCAAAGGGGAAACCCAAAGCTAAAAGGAAGAGCATGAAGGCCACCTCTTTGAAGGGGCCCCTTCTCTACCTACTGCATCTGCAATACCCACTGTGGACCAAGCTCCTTAGGGACTGGGCCCGGTGGTGACCCTAGATTCAACTCTTGAGGGGTAAAGAGCCAGAGAACCCTCCTCAGGGAGAGGTACTCACCTCAGAGGATCACCCTGACCTTCGGTACCATTTGACTGAATGGGGGGCCCTCTTGGATGGACCTTTGTAAAGGTCAAAGAATGTGACACCCTCTTGAAGGGTCTCAGAAGATATGCCCAGGCTCAAGGTGAAGTGTTAATATTTTTTGGAAGGTTGAGCTCCTTTACAGTGACCCCACAGAGCCAGTACCTAGAACAGTAAAAAAAAAAAAAAGGTGGTGTTACCCAAGGTCTACAGGCCCTTCCCTCTGCAGTTGGCATATGAGGTGACCTTGGCTGGTCATATTGACTCTATAAAGACCAAGCAAAGACTCTCAGACTACGTTTACTTCCCCAGGATGAAGGACTAAGTGGAAGCCTTCTGCAATAGGTGGAGGCAGTGTAATTTCCCGACTGCAGACTTTGCCAGTGGTGGGCACACCATTTGAGAGGATAGGCATCAACCTTGTCAGTTCCTTAGACCCTGCCACATCAGGTGGACACAGGTTCATCCTGGTTCGGGAAGATCATGCCACCAGGTACCCTGAGGCTATAGCCCTTCAGACAATCACTGCCAAGGTGGTTGCCAGGGATCTCCGGTGCATCTTCATCAGAGTTGGTTTCCCTAAAGAGATGGTCTCAGACAAATGAACCCATTTTATCTCTAGTTATATGCAGACCTTGTGGACAGAGTGTGGTGCAACATCCTACCAGCCCCAGAATAATGGTCTGGTTGAAATATTCAACACAACTCTCAAGGGCATGTTGGATGCTTTGGTAGAGTCCCTGAGGAGGAAATGGGACCTCATACTACTGTGCCTGCTGTTAGCCTATAGATAGCTGCCTCATGAAGGTGTTGGTTTCAGCCCCTTCAAACTCCTATGTGTACACCCAGTGAGGGGGCCCCTTGCCTTAGCTAAAGAAGGCTTGAAAGCCACCCCCACAGGTTCACCCAACCAAACGGGGGGCTGTTAGGCCTCAGAAAGGGGATGGCGCAAATGATGGGACAGGCATCAGGAAACCGCAGGTGCAACCAAAATCTGAATAAGTACTGGAATGACCTAGTGCCTCACAGGTGGACTGGACACCTGGTCAGGATATCCTTGTTATGGACCAACCAAGCCCAGGGATTTGGCAGACAAGTGGACTGAACCCTTCAAAATAATCTCCAAGATGGGGATGGTGAACTATCTGGTTGACATAGGTGTCCCTGGGTTCGCCCCTCAGGTTGTCCATGTTAACAGGCTCAAATCCTACCACCAAAGAGAGGAAGTCTCATGTCTCTTGCTAGCTTCAGGCTAGGAGGAGGATAAGAGTGAGCCCTGTACTGACTTGCTGCATAGCAACCTTCGGGATGACTTGGAGGACGTGCATCTCTCTCAAGATCTGACATCAGAGCAGCAGAGGGTCACCAAGATGTTGGATTTGTATGTAATTGAACCCTCAACCGCTCCATGGTCCAGTCCTGTGGTCATTGTTCCCAAGGCCAGTTCCTAGGCCGGTACCAAAGATTGGAGGTTCTGTGTGGACTAATGCAGTCACCAAGACTGATGCTCACCCATTGACAAGGGCTGATGAGCTTGAGGACACTATAGGTGCTGCCAAGTTTGTAAGCACCTTTTGACCTCACATCATACTATTGGAAAATCGCTCTGAATTGCTTTTTCAACTACTGATAGCCTCTACAAGTTTAGAGTCTTGCCCTTTGGGTTGAAAAGTGCCCCTGCAACCTTCCAAAGGCTTGTCAATCATGCCCCCAGTGGGCTAGAATCCTTCTGTGTGGCCTATGTATACAACATTGCTGCCTACAGTTCCACTTTGGAAAAGCATCTGACTCATTTAGAAAGGGTGTTGCAGGCCGATGAAAGGCCCATCCTCACTATCAAAGCCACCAAGTGCAGATAGCCCAGGGGAAGGTTACTTACTTTGGTCATCAGGTAGGAGAGGGCCACATCCAACTTCTCCCCAGCAAGGTATAAGTTGTAGAGGGCTGTAGTGGACTGGGAGACTCCCACTACTGAAACCCAGGTGTGAGCCTGTTTTGGCCTCACTGGGTACTACAGAAACTTCATGCCAGACGATGATGCCATAGCTGCCTCTCAGAATGTCAGAAGGCTTTTGATGGCTTGAAGGGAAGTCTGTGCAGGGCACCTGTGCTGTGTGTTCTTAACTACAGCAGTCCTTTTACTGTACACATTGATGCCAGTGACACAGGAATTGGAGCTGCCTTGTCCCAGTTGGACGTCAAAGGGAGAGTGCATCCCATAATCTTCATCAGTAGGCAGATTAAAGGTAGAGAACTTATGTGGGCCACTGTTGAAAAGGAATTCTTTAGTATAGTTTGGAGCATTAGGCGTTTTAGACCTTACATTACTGGGTCTACCTTCAAGGTCCAAAATGCCTGACCATATGCCCTTAAAATGGCTTATACAGATGAAGGGTGAAAACCTCAAACTACTCAAGTGGTCCGTCATCCTGTAAGGGCTAGTCTTTGCCATTGAGAATAGACCAGGGAAGAATCATCATAATTCTGATGGACTTTCCTGAAGGTATGTCTCGAGGATGGTGACAATCTCTTGGGAGCTTAGTCCAGGGGCAACTGTGATGCTGGAAATGCCTTGGAGGAACAGGGCCTCATCATCCTTGTCCCACTACCTCTTTAGACTGTGTTTTCTGCTAATTTTTCTCTGTGAACAAAGACCCATCGGCTACCTTTATGGGTACCCAAGGGTGGAGGTAAAACCTTATTCCCTTAGTGTGCTTTTTAGGGCACATGTCTGATTCTCACAGGACAAGGTATGGGGTGGTGTCAGATTCATGCTGGCTTTACAGTGGCTCTGGGTGTCCTCTCCTTTTGGGACACCCAGGCCCTACCATAGGAACAAACAAGTGCAATAATGTAGCATTAGGCCCCGGGCGGGGGGGCATTACCACTTCAGGTAATGCAGCACTTCAGGTAATGCCCCTGGGCCTCTAATAAGGCCATCACTTTGCTCGGACCTGTAACTATGGTTCCGGGGCATTACCTGAAATAGTAATGCCCCCCCCACTCAGGTCCTATTGCCTAATTATTGCACATGCTTGTTTTTTAAATAGTGTGGATTTTAACTGTTACATTTTTTTTTCTAATGAGATTATGTGTGTGTATGTATTGTTGAGCTATGTATATTTTGTTTGATTTGTGGAAGGTTTCATGTAAACTACATCACAATATAAACTAAGAAAAGAAGTTGTATGTCTTCTTCTGGATGGGGGAAGGATTATTTTGTTTTATGCATATCCTTCACAAGTTGTTTGGAAAAGTACATCGCATTTCACCTGTACACTGTATGCATTACTAACTACCCATCCACCGGAGTTCTGGTTATACAAGATGTCAATCTGAAGGTTGGCAATATTTGTTTGTGCAAATTGTAATATCTATTCGCTCAGATAATTAATATGTGTTTCTGTTAAGCCAATTCTAAATTATCTTTTTGCTAGTAACTGATTTTAAGGACCCTCAACTAAGGGCAAGACATGAAAGTTGACTGATCAAATCCAGCCTCTTTACCAACTCCTCAGACTTCAGTAACAGCTTCTCTCTCCAAGAGATTTTCAATAAATGAAGAACTTAGTCACCAGACGCATATGTTGCTCGACCCAGTATCCTCTCCATGAAATTAGTGCTTTAAGGTCTGTGATTGTCTACTGATTGGCCCTGCGGTACATGTATTTTCTATTGAAGCATTTAGATTAATTTGACATGCTTCCAGACATTTTCAATGCAAACATTTAAGTGGTATCTGGAAGTTCCTGGTCAAGGTGTTGCATGGAGCCAGATCTTGCTTAATGTTTAGTCATTTATCATGAATCATGTTGAGCTAATGGAGGATCTTAAACATGTGTGGTTATACAATTGAGTTAAATGAGGACCACATAGATTATTTCCACCAGAATCTGGATTCAGTTTTTTTCTAATTTAATTTTGAGACTGTCTAACGAGTACTTTCAAAAGTACAACATTATTAAGATCTGGTATCTTGTACGTGCCAAGCAGTGCATCTATTCAGGCAAGACTACTTCTTGTTAAAGCATATTCAACTGTAATGTCAGGATTTTGCTAACACATTAACCTCTGATGTGAAAGAAATGTGAGCATCATAGACATGTCCAGTTATTTAACTTTTATATTCAGTGAAAAAATGTTGTTAAAGGGATGTTATGGTTAAGTTGCACTACTACAAACCTATCAAATTCAGTGAAAAAACGTGCACAGCACGATATGGTTCGGTTGCCCTAAGATAAACATATCACAATCAGTGCAAATACTTTGTTAAAGGGATATTATACTTACTTTACACTACCAACTACCTATTCACATTATTGTTACACGTAAAACACCAAAACCCCAGAAATGTGCCAGTTATGGTAAGCTAAGCAACCATAACTCGCTCCACCACTGTGCTCTGCTAAGACTAACACCCATGACATCAAACATTACATCACAAATGTCCCTGTCCAGCATGGTAGTTAAAAGTTGTGACATACTTTCAGTACATTGCGGCGTCCACTCATGTCCTATGGACAGCTGTGCACGCAAACATTGCACTTGCTCTAGCCTAAAAAAACATGCTTGTGCGAAAATGGTTGCTGGACATGTGTCCCACTTTCAATGAGTCTGGGGAGGCCAACCCTGTTCATAGGACACCTATGCACACGCACATAAAGTATTCCGCGTAATACAGATCCTGCGAATAGCAGTCCAAGTGGAGAACATTTGCGATGTCACTATGTGAGCGCATCCACTCTGCGAATGGACTCTTATTTGCCTGACACGATCGGGGCCCCCAGAGATCAGAAAAGTACTGTTTTCTGCAATGTAAGAAGTGTTATTGCGAAAGTGCATACTTACAGACGTCCCACACTGTGCCATTGTTCAAGTAACGATTTATTTGAATGATTTAGGCCCACGTTCCGGTTCCAAGTGCTCCACAGCAGCCTTCCAAAAAGCCACACCCCAGAACTGCTCCGCAGTCAGATTGTGGCTTTGCAAAGCAGAATAGGGGGCCGCATTGCTTCATGCTGAAATTGTTTTCTCATC
The DNA here is from genome assembly GCF_040938575.1 of Ambystoma mexicanum. Lineage (NCBI taxonomy): Eukaryota > Metazoa > Chordata > Amphibia > Caudata > Ambystomatidae > Ambystoma > Ambystoma mexicanum. Next base: position 976,187,079 of record NC_090922.1, read on the forward strand.
AATTCTGCTGTGCTATAATACTTTTGCAGCTAATGGCAACCATGACTGTTGGAACTGCCTCTAAGTCAGCAGCACCCACACCCTGACCCTCACCACCACCACCTCCTTCCGAAGGGCCGGGACAAGGCAACAGGTGTGGTGATGTAGATATAGATCAAGAGGAGAATGAGAATGAAGTAGAGCAAATCTCCAATGCCTGCAGGCAGTGTGAGTGCTGGGTGGGGAAACTGTTTACCAGCGTTGGAGACATGCCAAAATGTTGTGCTAACCTGGTGATATGCACTCACTCAGTCGTGGAAAACCTGGCTTGTACAGTTACGGCACCACCTCAATGTGACAAAATCTCAAAGCAAATTAGAATGCTGCTGGTTGATGGCAGTGCCCTTTGAACAACTCTGTAGCTTACTTTCTTCTACAGCATCCTCTGCATCTACTCCTGCCACCACCAGGGATACTCCTGTGGGGCAACACATCCCTAAAGCAGCCTTGCAGACCATATGCACCACAGCAGACCCTTACCTTTCAAAGGTCATTGTATTGTGCATGTACTGTAACTCGCTACTCTGCAGGGGGGAGCAACTTCAAAGTGTTTTTTCGAGGAGTCTGTCCGGGAGCATGAGAATGAGTGTCCCCTACCTAAGTGAGGGCCACACAACATCGTCCTCACTCTGCACGTGCCCTATCTTATCGCAGTGGTTGGTGCCCCTTGCCTACCCTCCCATTCCATCCTTTCCTTCTGTGTGATGTGTTACAAAACCTAGAAAGATACTAAACAACCACAAAAGAAAGTTAGAAAAAGGCTCTTTTCAGAGCCACCTTTCACAGTTCAAAAGTAGCATTGCCAATTAAAGGATGCAGGTCGACATGCAGCCAATAAGCTGCACAGATTGCACGTTGAATACAGGGAGTGGTAGCTCAGTCAAAACCATTTCAGTCGTTTCCGGGAGAAAGTGCTGACTCTAAAATTAGGCGTTTGTGGTGTTTCATTGTGTTTAAAAGGGTAGAAATCAGCAACACCTACTACAAAAATGCTTGTTGTACTTGCAAAAAGGGCAGCAATGCATCTTTTATATTTCACAAACAAAGCTGAGTGCCTGCCTTAGTAAGATGAACTCCATCTGTGGGAAAAATGGTCGTGCTACTAAAGGTAATGTTTGCATTATTGAAGTAGGACATGCCAACATCTCGCAAAAAGGCACAAACAGCCTTCTTGATATTGCTCCTAGCTTTCTCCATTTGTGAACCAAAGCAAGAAGAACGCAGCCACATCTGTGTCTGTGCAATGCGAGAAAAAAATTACTCAGGAGATCGGAAACATACCCATGAGCTAGCCAAGTAAATTGCAGAGAAATTCCGGTAACATGTCCTAAACAACGGGACAACGGGACAATGAAGAATAAGAATGGCTGGATGATTGAGCACCACCAAAGTGGCACAAAGAGAAACCAAAATCATCCACTTCATTGCACATACTCCATACAAGTGCACATCTACATGATAGAAACCAAAATGTGCAGCCACTCCACCGTCGTTTGCATGCACTTTCAACAAATGTATCAAGGAGCCCCCCACAATGCATACACTGCCTCCTGCCCCACACAACCATAAGCATAGGCTTCTGCATTCCTCTCTAAAAACAGACCTTGTGTCACAGTCTGAGTCTGTCTGCTTACACACCACACCCAGAAACCGTATTGACCAATCTGTTAGCCTCCACAGCCCCATTTCCATGCCTGCTATCCTCAAAAGCCCCGGATGTGGCACGTGCATTCCTGCAAATATCGCAATATTGCAGACTTCTCGTGCTGTGTACGGTAGTGGGGGAATAGATTTCAACCAGGGTAGGGGATTTTGTCTGCAGTGGTGGCTCTGAAAAGAGCCTTTTTTTCGTGTGTACGTGCTTGCAAACACCTTTTTTATTTTGGGTTTCTTCTCCTCCTTACCTTTTTAGAGGAATCTCTTCAAAGAATCCTGTAGATTGTAAAAGAATATACCATTGCCAATAGTGGTCAAAGAAATGCCATTGCATGGAAACAGTACACATTTCTGGAATTAAGGGTATCATTGTCACAGTAGAACATCCCAGCAGTGCACAAAAAAAGCAGACATGCTTCTGTTTATAAGACCCCTTCTGACCGCTGACTCTGGACAAATTAGATTTGGATATTTCCGTTCTTGTCTTGGTGTTATGCATGAGAAAAGCACCTTGACAGTGGGAAAAATCTGATTCACTGCTTTGAGCACTGCTTTGAGCAACTTCTTCAGATGACGCAGCAAAAACGCACAAGGCATGTAACCCAAATGGAGGCCTCCATAGTGCATCATGACCACATGAACAGTAGAGAGAGTGGCCAGATTTCTGCAAATTGCAATCAAATCTCCAAAACTGCACTCACATACACTGCACCACAAAGCCAAAGCCTCCACTGCTTCCAAATTTAAATTTTCAGCAATGCCTCTTTCCAGGGCATACTTGTGCAGATCTTGCACAGAGGCATCACCCACAATCAACACTGTGCGTCTCTCCATCTCTGCCAGCCTCACTACACAGAGCAATAAAAAAGCTATTACCGCCACCTCCTGCAAAGCACACCGTCCACACCTGATTGGATACTCCCCACAGTCCCATTTTCATGCCCAGCATGCTCACAAGTAAAAGGCTGTGGCACGTGCGTTTCCCCAACTACAGCAAGGACTGTGCTCTAGTACTTTCCACTACTCTTTTTCCATCACTCCCTCATTGGATACTGTAAAATCGTCACAGACGCATCTACCAATGAGATCCAAGACCTCTGCATCTAACAATATAATTTCTGTACAACACTGCATATGTACCATTAACATGATTGTAAAGCAACCCCAGTAGAAAGTTCTGTGAAACTATGGAAGATTTCTGCACCCAGATTCATCCGCAGTGACATTCATCACCACAAAGTACAGGTATCAATATTTTTGTAACTCTGTTATAAGTGCCTCTGAGCAGGGTACCTGCCACTAAACCTCATTAACGTACTCAAGAAGCATACAATAATTTCTCCCATCACCTACCATCAAATGGCACTTGCGATGGAATGGGTGTTGAAAGTTTTCATTCACCCATATCAGCCATTCCAATATCCAACAGTTACTCTCTTTTTTACTTCTGACAATTTTATGCCTTTTTCTGCACTCCTATAAAAGTCATAAAATTGTCACTGCAAAGGACCACCAAATGCATCCTACCAACCTAAACCAAGTGCATACATTGCAAGCATAAGAACAGAATGCCTACCCCTTACCTTGCACACTTCACAGAATGTAACATTACTTAGGCAATCAAAAACATGTGTCTGTACATTGACAGCAGTAGCAGTAGCAATCGCAAATGTGGATAAATAAAACAAACAAGTGAAATAATTGCTCTACTCATGTAGGAAGCATATATGCACAGAAAACGTAATGGAATTTCACACACAAAAACATTTTCCTTTCCAAGCTGTACACCTTTCCGAACCTTTTTCTCACCCTTCCACAACTAGGACTACTCCATTTGCAAAGTGAACACTCATACACCAATGCACACACTTGCTAAACCGCACACCATATGGCACACTAACAAGGGAGCCACTTACCCCCTTATCAACAATGCTGATGCTCACAAGTCTGCATTCATATACTAAGCCAACACATCCCCCTACCATTTTAAGTAATGTGTTCTCCAAATGCAGTAAGCACCTCTGTCCTGAAAGCCAGTGGTATGTCAACTTCAAAATACAACCCAGAGTAAGTCTACTCTGAGCAGCCGACAAAGTAAGTGCAATGCTATTGTGGAGTTTCAACTCTTAATGAGACAGCGCACTGTTCTTGTATTTTCAGATACACAATTGCATCAACCCACTAGTGTTTGCATCATTGTTACTCATTGCACCTTAACAGTTCCTCACTTTGTGTTAGCATGTCGCCACCATTATATTAACCCCCACATAGCAATATAGAGTTCCCACCTTACACTAACACACATTACACAATAACACACCTCTATCTATATTCCTACCATCACATTCATCCATTCATGCAAAGCTGCACACATATACATCACAAAATGTGCACACTTTCCTTTTTTCTGCAACATCTGCTACAGAATGCCTAGCAAAAAGGAACTCCGTAGAAAACAATGCAGAAATAGACCAGTTGTACATAAAAGCATAGAAAGGAACGAGACACCTCTAGCAGATTTTGTACTGACCATTGAAAGGGAACAGCTAATGCAATCACGGACAAAAACTAAAGCACCTACCAGTAAGTAGAACGTAATTCCTCTCTGAAAATGTACACGTAAAAGAAAGGTAGTCAAATGAGTGCAACTGTCACTACTGTTAATACACCATGTACAAATACCAATGTCACCACAACAAAGCATTTCAAAACAGTAATTTTATGAGAAATGTTCCTCTACACAGTCCTTTACCCTCATAAGTAGAGGGCAGAAATGACGCTCAGCCCTTAAACCTTAACACAGAACAGTAATCCTGGAAGCTCTTGTAGACAGTGCAATGGTCTAGAACCGAAAACAAATTCAATTCATTGTAAACAAAATGAAACCACTGCCAAAATTAATTCGTAAACAACAAGCCCTGTTTGTAAACAGACACAATGTCAGCATAGATATCTTTGGCAACAGCAGTACAGGTGATTACAGTCACACCACCAGCACACAGCCATACTTCAATGAAGAATCATAGAAACAAGAGCAAAGGAGCCAAATGTCCATATATAGCACTGTACGATGGAATGAAAAGTGCAGACAATAGCATAATGGGACAAAAAACCCTGCTTTCATAAATATCCGCATCACACTTACATGTCACTGTCAATGGTACCGAACCAATATGGCCCATCTACAAATGGCCTTGCACATCAATGTGTAACATTCGCCACACCTCTATCAAGTCATTCCAGCCATTCCTCAACCACCATGTGAAAGGCAACGAGAAAGGAAAAAGTAAAATACTACAAACTATGAACTTGTGTCCAATGCGCTAATTCAGAGGAGTACCAGGAAATGTGTTAACCTGCATTTCTGCACCTTCTTGCAAAAGTACCTTCCACCATATGAACATGTTGGCACCATACCATTGTAGTGTAAAAAATCTTGTTTACAAAGTGTACTAAGCAAAACGTACTCAGACACAAAACTGCCTGTTCCATTCAAATTGTCCAATACAAGTGATATAAATGACTGTGCAAATGTAGCAATCAACAATGTATTACAAATGCCACCAATTGTTGAAAACATTTATGTAACCGGCTCACACCAGTCATGCTTACAAATGATAGCCCTGCACACAAATGCTGCAAACAATCCTAAAAATATTTACAGAGTGTAAGGAATAAGACAGACATTTCACTACTGTGCTAGAATGGTAACTGCATGCCAAACACAAAAGGAGATCCACATGAAGTTGTAATGTAGTTAGTACACGTTTTGGAAAGCAAAAACATACCCACAAATGAAACCGTTCAGACTTCCTACATGTGGAAACATACATACACTCTCTGCAATCATATAATTCAGGAACAATTCCTTAACAAACACTTTCTCTATGTACCTATACCTAACTGTGATTCCATTCCATTTTAGCAAGCGGTACAAATTGCAAAGCATATCATATTGTGTGGGCCTTGCACTTCCGATAATCGTTCCACCTTACATATACAATCATATAGGCAACACGTAATATGAATGATTTCAACATACAATGCAGATGGAAACAAAAATAAGTGCAAGCTTACAACTTTCACACACTGACAGGTATCACTTGCCAACAAAACCTTCCCACCAATGGCCATAATCTACCAGACAGGCGACACAACCAGTTCAGGTCACTATGCTGCATACATTGCAATGCACGTACAATCTTAGAATGAGTTAAGTAATTTGTTTCCTTTCATGAACAAAAGGGCCACAAATCTCCTTGCCAAAAGGCACTAAAGTGCGTAAGATGGCCATGACACCCACGTATGCACAGCCATCGCACGCACAGTCTGCCAACATACACCATTGAATTGTAAGACACTGCATATATAAATAGCACATTGGGTACGTCAACATACATTTATGAATTGTGCCAGCTGTACATTCATTGCACCATGTGTAAGGTAGTAGCATGTCTCCATGTACGTAAAAGTAAGTTCTATGTAACTGCAACTATATGTGGGTGGCTGTGTACATTCTCCTTATTTTCAATGTGTGATGCCAAGCAATTCCTTTCATGTCACAGTAGCTTAGTGCACTTCCTATACAAAGGGTGTCTTCAGGGGCTAACCATAGCAAACGCAAGTGGTGGCATGTTGCTTCCTAATGTGGAACAAGTGCTATAACCTACACTATATGGAAGTGTACGGATGACAGCTCACTTCTCGTGCTCTACCAAGGGTAAAATGTCCACCACAACCATTCTATCTCCTTTTCAAAGGCACTAAAGTGCGTAAAATGGCCATGCCACCCACTTATGCACAGCCATCACACACAGTCTGCCAACATACACTGTTGAATTGTTGGACACTGCATATATAAATAGTAGATAAGGCCTGTCAATGTACATTTATATATTGTGTCAGCTGTACATTCTTTGCACCATGTGTAAGGTAGTAGCCTTTCTGCATGTACGTAATAGTAAGTTCTACGTAACTGCAACTCCATGTGGGTGGCTGTGTACATTCTCCATATTTTTAATGTGTGATGCAGAGCAACTCTTTAATGTCACAATAGCTTACTGTACCTCCTAAACAAAGTGTGTCTTCAGGGGCTAGCCATAGCAAAAACACATGTTGGCATGTTGCTCCATAATGTGTAATAAGTGCTATAAACTACACCATATGGAAGTGTACGCATGACAGCTCACTTCTCGTGCTCTACCAAGTGTAAAATGTCCTTCTCAACCATTCTGTAAAGGTGACCACCCTCTGAGAGATGCAGAGTTGAAACTGTGTGCAATGCAGCAACGTATGGTTATAACAACCTACCCAAAGGAGCGAAGGATAAAACAAATGTGTCTGTAAACATATTTTTGCCATCCATATAGCAGTATCACAGTGTTGGCATGCATGGCTGCATTATACTGTGGTGGGTGTGGCCAAGGCCTACCCACTTGTGGGCATGGCCTATGGCCTTCAGCCATTCACCCAAGAGCCTAGGCCTTGGCCACACCCACCACAGTGTAATGCAGCTATGCATGCAAGCATATGGCCAGGTACCAGAACCTACAAACGTAACACAGCCACTGGCACTCCTACCCAACCCACATAACATAATACAGAAATGCATGCAAATATGTAACCAGTTTTCAGAATCCACAAACATAACACAGCCTCTAGCACCCCTACCGACTTCCATTCACATACCATTTTACTACTTCCAACCAAACCACAAAATCTTCACAACATTGCCCCTGCTGCCAACACTCTACAAAGAACCAATACATCGTAATACAGATCACTACTCATTAATGTGCGCAATGTCCACAACCCAACCACATAAACCATCCACTGGAACCCTATACACTTCTATACACATAGTATTTCAACCGTTCACCCAGTGGACACACAGCAGGACTGTTGACTGCATCATCTCCAGCCATGCACCGAAAACTGGAGTATGTGCTAACAATCACCACACCCATTCAACCAACAATATGTAAAATGCTGACACACCACACACACAAGGCAACAATGTGAAACCTACTTACAACTAGTAGACATATTTTTTGGTGCAAGGCCTCCACTCATACATCCAAGGCACTAGGGGCTTACCACACACAACACAGACTAGTACACCCCACGTAAAAATGCTTATGTCATGTGCAATCCACTCCCCATCTGCATTTGAGCTTGCCAGTACTCACCACAGAAAGAGGTTGCCTCAGGACTTATCGTGCCGTAACGAAGGCTGCCTGCAGTCACAATACAAACTAGTCACCTGGGAAGATACACGCAAGTTGGCATGGTACACATGGATACACACACCCACCCTTTCCATCCTCTCTTTCCACCACCATATGCCGGAACGCATGTTTTCCAGTCCCTTTCGGCGCTGAGCTTCCCTCGACTACAGCATGGTGGTGTTACCCAAACATATGATGTACATCACGCTTACCTCCAGCCAACCACCAGCATGTCCTATCTCCCCCGACAACATGCCACACTCCAGGCCAATCAGAGTTTTGACCGCGGAGCGAACAGGGAAATGGGACCGCGGAGCAGAGCCAGATATCACTAATTTTTTTAGACATGCATTTTACCTGCTTTTAAAAAATGTACAGCACTGATTATCACCAAAAATGTACAAAAGCACACTCTTTGGACCAAACTGCCGCTTCTGCAGCAAATTTTATGGAAATCCATCCAACTGTTTGGGCTGTACATGCGCAAACTTTGGCCCCATGTACAAAACCTCAACAAACTTCCCAAAAAGCGGGTCATATGCTTTTTTTGCAAAGTTTCATGAGAATTTGCCCAGGGGCAGCGAAGTTATAAGCCAGCCAAAAAGTGGTCTTTCTATGAGATGAGAAACGTATACATAACTACACGCCCGCTACCGCAGGCCGTGTAATAACAACATTTGACTCATACATAAAATGTTAAGACAAGCGCATACATGGCAGAACATTTATCAATATATGGAGGCAGACAATGTGTTCAACCAGTGTAATATTTGGTTGATAAAGATTGACATAGTTCCCCTGTAGTCACCGTATTTGGTGTGATATGTCACTTTTAAAAATTGTGCACAACTGGTTTAGAGTTTATCCCTGAGATACATGACTGGATATAGAGTTTACTGAAATATAACCACATATTTATTAACTTCATAATTAAGATCAGACCCAAATGCTTGTACCCATTTCAGAGCTGTGCCAGACACACCTGTCGACTTCCTGAGGGGCTTGATTTGGACTTTGAGGTTGTCAGTATTAAATATCAATGAGAGATAATAGTGATCAAGTCTGCATGAGAATGATTGTTGTGAAGATTCAGACTTCCCAATTTGATTGGAAAAAAAGACCCCCCTTTCCAAATGGTGGCCGGCCAAGAATAGTGCATGCTTGAATTGGTGCATGATTGGCGGTGGCAGGCGGGTGCACAAGGTATGGTCAATGTTTGTGTGGGTTTGGGGTGGATGAAAAGGAGTGGTGAAAATGTGGATTGAGGAAGTATGGGGCAATGTAGTGGGAGGACAAGGATTGTACACTTGCCGGAATCTGGGTGTTGTGGGGGTGCTTCCCACACAAGAGAAGAGTGTGGTGTATGGTCCTATGATGTTTGTGGAGCTGTCACTCACACAACAAGATGATTGAAAGGGCAGCAGGACCAGGAGAAATTATTCCCCACAATGTCAAATCAGGGCACAGATATGAAAAATGGACTTCTGTTCTGCAGGAGTAGAACAATTAGTACAGGCTAAAATGTCCACTCAGCCCTCACACCTCTACAAACCAAGAGGCAAAACAACACTACAAAATACCAAATCTCTTTACTGCAAGGTAGAAAACCTTGCAACAAACAACAATTTCCCCCAGAAAATAGATTGGGCTTTATGCTCCACCAGGACAACATCTTCAGAGAATGGGGGGTTGGGTACAGTAGCCACCCAAACACCAATGTATTGCAGTCCAAAATAATGGAATGTCCAATCAAGGTTTTACATAAAAATGTAGACTTTATTTAAATACACCATGTACAATAATAACTAACTATAAAATGCTACACGATAGCCACCCCCAAGGAAAAAACCCAGATTAAGCAAAGATAATATCTGCAGTTCTCTGGGTAATGAATATGGGGAGAAAATGCTCAGAGATAAGATTAATAATTTTCACAAGCTCCCAAACACGGTGAAGGCTGTCACACAACTGCACGAGTAATCCAACACAGTGAGGTCCTGGGTACCGTTGTGGCTGGCATAGAGGTTTTCTTGCTCCAGCAGCGTATCACTTCTTAGTTTGCTGTAGGTTCCACTCCAGGGACTCAGGGACAAGATGGGTCCTTGTTCTCAGGCTCCAAAACAGAGGGGGGCTGACACACAACTGCAGGGATTGTCCAACATGGTGAGGTCCTGGGTACTGCAGTGGTAGGCAGAGAGTCAAATCCTGATCCAGTGGAAGATCACCCCCAATGGTCTCTGGGAACCCTACTGTCACCTCTCAACTGGAGGACTTTAGGAAGAACTGCTTTATGAGCAGGCTCCACTGAAATCTTCTCAAGTGATGATCCAACAATGCTTCAAGATAATGCCCAAGATGATTCAAAGACATGGTGGGAGACCCTGTCTTTATATAGTCCAAATTCTCCAGGTGATTGCACTAAAGAAAGCCTGCTTTAGGGATTCAATCCCTGCTCTTATGGTGTATGGACTTTGGCCTATAGTGGCCTAATGTGATTTGCGCCATAGGAAGGAGTTGGGAAAGCAAAGAAAGAGAAATCAAGATGACAGGACCCTCCCAAATCTGCACAGATCCCTCTCTGGCTATCCTTGCTCTGCCCCTCCCTTTCTCAATAGGATCAAAGGCCTTTAGAAATGCAGTACCCTGGTGTGTGGATTGGATGTCCAAGGGAGAAGGGTGTTACTTGCCCTTAGAAAGAAACAAAGAGAGCATTTCTGCTTGTCTTGGGGGAGCCACATAATTATTCCACAATTGAATGTTGCTCTTAGGGCTGACACAGGTTCAATATCAATGTAATGTGGCTGTGATTACACTGAGGGATGCTGGCCACCAAACCCTAACTCATGTATGCCTTATATGTACAGTTCTATGTTCCACCAGGACATCTTCAGAGTCATGTAATTTTTGGAAGAGGGAAGCACATTTTAAATGCAGCCCATGCACTGGAGATGTGTGGGTGTCATTGTAGCTGTCAAGAGGACACCTGTGGCCCCTGCACCTTTTCTGTGCCACTGGTAGCGCAGGTGCTGCAAATCAGGATACTGATGCCACAATGCACAATTACACACTATGCTTTTGGCATTGAGTTTATGAAAGAGGAATCTGATGAGCAGGTTTTCCTTTCAGAGATGGAATTTTCCACATAATGTTATTTAATCAAAAAGCCACGACATTCACACCCTTGCCACATGGCAATTTATCACACGGAAAACCACCCTTCAGCAAAAATAGCTTTTGGGCAAGTCACATGGAACAGTGGAGATTATATCTGACTATAGTCCTCTATATTCCTCTAATTGGTCTAAATGTGATTGTGGGACTCCTTTTAAACGGGGCAGTGTTAAATGGATGTGTACAAGTGAGCCATAATAATTTTGCAAATCCATTTAATACTCCATATTCGAACTGTGACAAGCAAGATGGGCCATGAAGCGGAGGTAAGAGCACTGTCATGCTGCCCTGCTCGGTCCGATCAGAGCATTTCATCTTACACCTGCATGAGACAGTCACGCATGCATAAAATCATTGAATTCTTATGGAATCCAATTTGTTTTGCACCGGATCCATCCCAAGCAGATGCCATAGGAATCTAGTGTAAATGCTGCTGTCAAATCTGAATTCTATGAAACATAGAGGAACATTGAAGAGTAAAAGTGAGTTTGCCTTGCTTTAACTTTCTTTCTTAAAGCATGGCGCCTGCGCAAGGATGGCACGCAAATTCGTGAAGCGTTCCATATTAATAGAAGAAAAAAAAAAACGTTCTTTCTTTACCCTCTCTGTCAATGACATTCAGAATGGCATGAAGAGTACCCCACAGCACATTCAGAAATGCATCCAGGGGATCCCACAGCATAGAAGTGCTAACATTGGTGATCCCCTGCATGCATTTTCATCGAAAATTAGGTTCACATTATATTGGAGAACCTTGATTTTTCTAGATACTCCTGCACCTGTTTGATCAACACAGATCCCGTGAACTTAGTGGAGAGTGGTAAGATTGAAATATCTCAATGGACCTCATTACGAGGCTGGCGGTAGCCATGCCTGTGGTACAGGCACGGCTGCCGCCGGTATTCTTTTTATTCCGGCGCCCTGAAAAGGGTAATTACCGGGTCATTACGACCTTACTGGACCCGGTAATTGCCCTTTTCTGGGCGGCGGAAAAAATTCTTCCCCATTCCCAATTGTGGCCCATAGGGCTCAAAGGAAATGGGGAAGGTGGTAGCACCGGTACCGTTAATACCGGTACCAGTGTTACCGTCATGTTCTGCTCGCAGGTGCCGGTACACTTGGGAGAACAAAGGGAACGTGATTTGCTGTAGCTGAGAACAAAGAAATCCAAATTGCTTTGTAAAAAAACACACAAAAAATAAAATAGAAATAACCTACAAAGCTTTTCTGGGCATAATTCACAGTTGTAATGAATTATTCAAATCTTCATTAGTAAAGGGAATATGTCTGGGAGTGTGAATCAGCATAGCAAATTAGCAGCATGGGCTCTTTGGAAATGATTGACCCGCAGGTCAGACCTGGTGGCTGCAAAGGCACCCGCTAGCAGAACTCATAGTTTGCAGGTACGGTAATAACAGCCGGCAAGCTTACCAGTACTGTTGTTACTCTACCGGCAAACTCGTAATGAGGCCCAATGTCTTTATATTGTGGCATTAGTATTTGCCTTTTTTAATGCATGGTTGATTACAGTATTTTTTATAGTTGTGGTAGTTTCATGATAGATGATGATGATGATGATAGAAGAGTAGAGATGTGCTGATCAAGGCTGAATATGGATCTTAATATCTGTTTGAGGTTTTGATTATGTCTATTGCTCTTGGTGCATAGATGTCACAACTCCAGGGAAAACATACAGATTTTGGTACGTTAAGAATACATTGTAGATCTGGCATAATCCAGACCTATATCGTATAGAGTTTCCCATTGATAGAACCTTCTCAGAGTTCAGAACGAGTTCATGGGGTTGATGTAGGTATTGATTTTAATAATATCACTGATATAATTGTCCTTACACCAGTCTATAGCAGAGTAGAATGGGATCTCAGGTTCTCATTTACTAGATTCACACATCATTGAACCATAGAACGTATCATAAATGAGCCATAGATGGTGTTCATGAAAATACTGTCAGATAATCTGACAATAATCTAGTTTGTGAGGTGCAATTGTTTTTGAGGTCACTGGAGTATTCCAGTGCTCTCATGCTGACCGTGTTCACGTTTTCATTTTAATTTATTCAAAACCATTCTGATTGGGAACGAATTATAAACCCTGAAAGAAACAATGTTTAAACTCCTTGAATGATGGTCTCTAGGACTTTCATATTCCCTACAATTTGAAGAGCTGAAGACAACATTAAAGTTCATTCTTACGGTTCCATTATTATTATTTTCTAATGATATGTTTATTGTATTTAAAAAGAAATAGCTGATCTATATTAAAGGAAAGTTACACAATGGCAACTATCTTGATCTGGATTATCTGTGTTTTCTCTTCAAAGACATGTGTACCTAAATTGCAAAAGTATATTACAATGGTGCAATCTCATTGAAAAAGGCTTTGTAAATCAGGCTCATTCGGTTCATCCCCACACTTGCATCTGCTTAGCTTATCCGTCAAAAAAAAAAAAAATGTATCTGTGTTTCCCCCTATATAAGCGACAAGGAGATGCTTTCATACCTGCATTCACTTTTTACACTTGGGAGAACAAAGGGAACGTGATTTGCTGCAGCTGAGAACGAAGAAATGCAAATTGCTTTGTAAAAAAAAAAACATAGAAATAACCTACAAAGCTTTTCTGGGCATAATTCACAGTTGTAATGAATTATTCAAATCTTCATTAGTAAAGGGAATATGTCTGGGAGTGTGAATCAGCATAGCAAATTAGCAGCATGGGCTCTTTAGAAATGATTGTCCGATTGTTTCTGTTAGATGTCTCACTAGAATGTAAAACACTTTCTTTCATACTGTAACTTAAGTTTTTCAGTAGATCATCATACTTTAATCAATGATATGTAAACTAGAACTGAACGAAACCGATGATGTTTCCAATGTCTTGAAACATAAACAATGAACACACAGCTTTGAGACAGGGACCCTCAATAGTATTTACTGCATCTAGTTATTTGCATTAAAATACAAGGTTTCTGGAGGTCACAACTAATTGTCAGGGTAAAGATAAGATGGTTTTGAGCTGTTCCATAATATACATGCATGGAAGCTCTTGTATTGTTCTGAACACAATTGCATACATATACAGAATGAATTGAATGTGCATAAACTACTTAGCTAATTGATGCAAACAGCAAAGAATAATGGTTGCGCATATGAGCATACAATTCACACTTCATCTTGGTATCTTGTATGAATGTATACATGTGGGCTTGGCTAGATTATTTATTAGAGCAGTGCTGCAAAGATATGCAAAGGAATACAAATCGCCTTTGTAAAGTTGACATGCAAAGTAAATGGTTGTTGTCATCCTGTCAAATGCAGGAAAATACATCTTTATTATGCAAGCTAAAGGTTGAGTTGATGCGTTTCTAAATAAACTGTGTTTCTGGAGGAGTACTTGTATACACGTATGTAAATTCTCGCTTAGAGGGAACTTTCCAATACTTACACATGCAGGTCAACACTGGTCCACATTTTTGAAATGATAGAACAACGCTCATATAATCTGGACAGATATATTTATTGGTTTAAATAATCTAGTGGGTGTATTTTGTTTGGTGGGGCATATATGTTCCTATTCACACGGGATATTTTTTTCACTTGATTGCCTCATAAGTGTAGTGTGAAGCTGCTGATCCAGTACAAACTATATGAAGTATTTTTTCAAGTCCTTAGGCACAGGTAGTGATGTGGTGGTCACGACAGTTGGTGACGTCACCTGGTAATTAGAGTATACATATAGCTGCCAGACATTAGGGGGTGTGGGGGCAATACAAACAACGCACCTAGGCAGCACACGTGTTACAGGGGTAGGGTCAGCGGGACTGGGGCTTAGTACACAGCTTGATTTTTAATATGTAGTTTAGATTGTATTAATTAGTATTGTTAGTTGTAGCAGGGAGCAAGGAGATAACCATATTGGGGCCGGTTAGTGTTGAAAATTGCAGGGTACAATGATTTATGTAGAGAGAGACATGACCAAAAAACCATACCATAGAAATAATCCAAGAGGTTTAAATGACCACTGCACCGCTTTGCAAGATAAAACAACATTTATTACATTCAAAACTATCAGATGGTCCTGTAGAACCAATCTGACATGGAGCTTGTCACGCCCTAAGATGTTACAGGTTATATTGCAGAAATCTGCATACTGGCATACATAGGCTACAAAGTCATCCCTCCACCCTCATTGGCTACCAGCTATATGACATTTTAATATCCTCCTACAGTCCCTTGAACGATTGTCCACACTTTATCTAAGCCCATAACCCTATGCACATGGCCCACTACATCATCACTATTGAGTCCTAGAACATGATTGGCTAAAAGGTATATTTATACACTAATAGATCTCAACCAAAACAGGATGTGCACCCCTCCGCCCCAGATACGTTCAAAGTAAGACTGACAATGCCAACTCTGATTGGATAAAATTAAACCAGAAGTGGCGACACACACAAGCTGCACCTCTGACCTTGGCCTAAATTTACTGACATCACCTCTGCTCCTCCTATCCCTAATCACAGTACGTTCCAGACACCTCTGTCCCCTTATTTTTTTCAAACTCCAATTACCTAGTAATGATGCGACCAGGGCACCACTCTTGGGTTCAATTTCAGGGATTTATTTGCTTTGGTTTAGTGTCCACTTGTAGCACAAATAGGATGACCACTCCTTGGGTGCAAGCAGTAGTGCTCTCAATCTTTGCTTGGCCTGTTGGCATCACAAAACCTCATTCCCTGTTCTCATGAACTCGTCCTTCAAAGGGTGAAGCAGTGCCTGCCCTTCCTGCATCTAACATCTGTTGGGTATTTTGTGGATATTTGAGGCTTTGCGGTATTTTCTTACCGCCAAAATACCTTTAGCAATAATCACTCTCTGTATTCATATTGGATCACACATAACAATAATACATTGCATTATTTCAGAATTCAGACCTATTTAGATAATGTGCGCGATAATTTGCGTGGTTGGTTGGTTTATTTGTGGCCCCAATATCCAACATCCCTTGTTTTTTATCTAGATTGTTCTTGATCACTAGAGAGACCTCAGGCCTACATTTTAGGGATACCACATTTTCAGTGTTAGTGTTGTGTGCCACCATGGGCTATTGTGGTATTTTTGTGGTAATTTCCACTACCTTATATACGGTATGGAACTATGTTCAGAGAGTCTCTCTTCCCGTTGGCTCATGTACCTCCAACAAGCTATGCTACAAACAGTCACTCACAACTGTCCATACTGAATATAATCATGCACACATCTGTTTTAAAATGACAATTGCACTGTTTAAAAATCTACCCACGTTTAAACCTTTTCTCATGCAAAATGAAAGAGAGAAATAATACACACTAGCTATCTGTTTTCAGATATTTTTGTATTATAGAAATTTCCTTTAAACACAGTTTAACCCTTTTTTACAGAAATAAATGAAATGGTACAACATTATTTGTGATAAAATGAACAGAGAACTGCGAGAATATATTCAATTGGTAACATTAAATATGCTGATAAGGGACTGGGACTCCCTCGAATACACTGACTGAGCAGTTTCGCACACTTTCGCACAGCTCCCACACTTCTGTAATTACCTTATCTGTTCAGCATGAGTTTTCTCCGGCTATTCTCTTTCTGAATTTGGCTCCCTTGAAGATTAACCCCAGTGAAAACAAGCGTCTGCCGTTCTCAAACCGGGGTTATTGCCTGGAATTCTCAACTTTTGCAGCAGGAATGCTTCAGCCAGGAAACAGGTCCTTCTCCCAGCTCTGCAAGATCTCGATTCCTCTCCCCCTCTCCTCAAGCTTCCCCAGCAAAACTCTAATCACAGCCTCTAGCATGATACTTGCTATGACGCTGCTCCAATCAGAATCAATCATGTCATCTCCTCCCTCACTACACAATGGCTCATTTCTACAGTAAAAATTGTAACAAACTGGTTTCCTGTTCCTTCGAGCTCTTTGCTTCCTGTAGTTATGTGGACAGAGCAGCAGAGAAAAAAAAATGAATGTGCGTTTAAAAGTTCACTTTCGGAGTAGACCTAATTCTGCAGTGGAGACACATTTTTATTAGTGGGTTATGTTAAATGAAGCTTTATTAGTCAGGTTAGCTATTAATAAGGTTAGTTATTAATTTTCAAATGTGTCTCTTGCAACATAGGCATTTGCATCTTATATGTAAAAATCGTTGTTGACTGAATAGCCTGTCTTTACTTATATGTCCATGTTACTCTGGCAACACATATAGCAATGCACCACACCCATGTGGTGGTGCTGCATCAAAAAAAAATTGCTACCTGTGCAGTAGTGCTGTACTCTGTGCTGTAACATGCCAAATATCCTTACACATCCCATTCCTGTCACCTGCAAGCTCCTCAGCTGCATACAACTAGCATTTAATTGCGTAGTTTGGGTGTCTCTGACCTCGGCTTCTCACTTGGGGGATAGAATGGGGATTCGTCTTTTGACCGAGTTAAACATAGCCGCAGCTCCACATCAGGGCCTTCATTCTGCTCAGTGTATACTAGGCCTTAAAATACAATTTGGCAGCAGTCCTGCCATGTCGACCCGCTGACCTCGTTTTTACCACAATTCCTTTCTGACTCCATCTTCCACATACTACAGTTCCCTTATGGCACCAAACTCAAAACGTAATTTAGCGTACTACTTCTAAACACAGGGCCTATATCACATTGCCCTAGCTAAATCCTCTGCAACGTGAATGCATGTGTTGCACATTCTATGTTTATATATGATGTATCTATTATATATCAAAACTAACTACAAGTGATACATGCACCTTCAGTATGCAAAACTAAAACTGCTCCCACTGTCCACTTACTAATAGTTCTTTCTCAGCCTGAACCTTTTTGCCTGGCTGGGACGCTGTACATGCATCCCAATATTTAGCTAAAGGCTGCAGTATCCGTTTGAGTTATTTTCACTGCAGAGCAGAGGAGCTCATGAAATGAAGGTCATAATGGAAAGAGATGCCAAATGGGGTCTAATTAATTGTTGCAATGGAATCATTTCTCATGTGAATGAAGATGCTATTGAGACAACAGGTGCCTTTCCAGATGACAAACTATGAATACACAGTGATTGTGAAGGTCACAATATGATACATGAGTGGGCGAATTACAGCAATGATATGATATGATATTTTATTCATCGCTCCTATACACAAGTGTTTCAAGATGCAACGAGGCAAGGGAGGGTTACAAGGGGGGAAGACAACAATCTTACTAGGCCCAGTGACATTGATAATGCGCAAGTGCAGGTTAGAGGGGAGTGGGAAGTGCAAGGGGCCGGGGAGGAGTGGAAAGTGCTGAAAAGGGGAAACAGCAACAAGTAGTGTGGCCAGCAGGTGTCACATGCAAGAGTTAAACGCAGACAACAGGTGTCAATAAGTGCAGGTAAGGAGACTGTAGGGTTGCAGATACAAACCAAGTGCAAGGGATGCCACGAGGCAGTGAGGGTATGCAACTGGGTGGCCAGGGACCTGGACCCGATTGCAGAGGTTAGCTAGGTGCCCAGTGCAGTAACAGAGAGAGATCAGCGGGGGGAGGGGGGGAGAAGGCAGAAGAAAAGAGGAAGGTCTTGAGGTGCTTCCGGAACTGAAGATTGTTTTTTCAAGTTCCAGAGCAGCAGGGAGGCTGTTCCAGAGGAAGGCCCCAGCTAAAGAAAGCGATCTACGACCAACTCATTGCTTGGAGAAGTGACTGACCTTGAGGGAGTTGGAGGTATATATTTTATGCCAAAATATAGTATTAGGAAGGGAGCAGCAACACCCCGATTGACCAACAGTGCATCTTGAAAAGGAATATAAGTGTGTGGTAGGAGGAATTATTAGAAGGAACTCATTTCTAGCAGCAGGGCTGTGCACACATTGTTTTCATGCAGCTGTCCATCGTTTGAAGATAACTAGAAGGCCGGGTCCAACATTGCCCACATATATCAACACGAGAGCCACAGAGTGAGCTGGTGTAGGGGGTGAGGGAGGAGGGAATGCAATCAGGAGAGAATAGTGTGTTCCAAGGGCTGGAACATAGTTTTGCTCTGGCTGATTTCCACACATACTATTACTGGTCGGTCTTGGTGGGATGCTATTCCCGGTGCTGCCTCCAACATAGTGGTCCAATAACATTGATCATTGTATTACCTTGTGCTATGAAGGATGCCAGGCAATCAGTGAGTCAGGATTTGTGCTTCCCAGCACAGTATGTTGTCATCGAGGGGAGGTAACTCTTAAAGGTGAGAACAGTGAAACCACCAATTGGATCATTTAATGTAAGGGGCTCTTTGAGGGATTGTTGACCATCAGTCAATCATCATGTCAGAATTGTACTAATTGTTGCAATTGTAGAAATTGTTTATTCCTTATTTGAAAGGTGTTGCCTCGAAGTGGCAATTTGAGAATACATTTTTCAGTTCAGTTCCACAAAGCTGTCTGTTTTTTCTCCATACTGTTAATAAAACTTGTTTCTTTTCATTGCTGCTCGTACACTCTTTTTTGACTACTTTTGGATTTACATTTGGAGGCACCAGCGAAATATCCAGTTCACTGGCGAGGCTTTGGGCTCACTGCCACACACCTTGGGGGCACAGCACCAACCTGCAGATACCAGGTCGAGTGCACAAAAGGAGATTTTGCAGACACTAAGTTTCCCGTAGTTCTGCCTGATCCCATGTGCCGACTGTGACCCAAGTGGTGCAGGCAGTTCAGAGTGGAGACTCAGCATCAAGGGAACTCAGAGGTCCTATAGCATCTGAGTGTACCAGTACATGAAGAGATAATATTCTGCATGCCTTTTTTGATTATTATAGTGGGTAAGTAATGTAGATTGAAAGGGATCTCCTCTGTGGTGGGTAAAGATGGCACCATGTAGTATTGTAAGAATTTTTATGAGATATTGAGGGGGAACTCCTCCATTGGGATGAACAATGAGATCATAAGTAGAACAGATTTGTGAATTGGTTTGGGAACTCCTCTGAGATGAGGAAGGTCATGGCTTTGCAGAGGTAGCAGACTATGTTTTGTTGTTATTGGTGGCCCCTTGAGGGGGATGAGATGATTGTATTGTTGTATAGGGGGTGAGTTTTGTTTTTGTGGTGGTGAGGGTTATCAAAGTATAGTGGATATATTGAAGTGTTGTAGGATTCTATTATGGTTGTTTTTGGGGATTGTTGTTGGGAATTGTGGGTCTGTTGTAGGACAATTGAAGTTCTTTTTTCGAATTGGGTTATTACAGTGCTGCAGAAACGGGGGGATACACAAACCTGTGTTAAACAAGGCTGTTGAACACGCAATTGGGGGGATGGAGCTAAATGGTATTATGGAAACCCCATTGGAACATTTATACAGTAATTGGCATAGTATAGAGATACAATAATAAAGTACCACATAGACTGGGTGTGGGCCGCAGCAGGAAACATGTTCAAATCGTGACCCAGAGAGGTCACATTTGACCAGGAGATCGTAGGGAACATGTACTCATATTTACTGGCCACACAAAAGGGAAAGAAACTGAAGAATAGTCAAAGCGTTTCAGAACTGTGGAAGATGTTTGAAGAGGAGGAGAAAGCTCCTGCACAAACAACAGCTAACAGTAGTGATGGCTACGTACCCTCGGCCCTGCCCTTATATGGGTTATTTCCAGAATTGCAACCCATGGCACGATACACCAACCCCTATCATGTTGTAACAAAGCAACTGCCCCTAAAGCAGCAGACACGGGTAGGAGCACACTACTTTCGGAGATAGGAAAGAGAGCACAGAGACAACAAGTGAATGCACTGAAAGAAGCACAGGAGGAGCTTGCAAGGGTGATGTGGGAACAGGAGGAGGGGCCATGAGCAGCGATTACACCAGACAGCTGGACGACAGGAAAAATATGTTTAAATTGGACAGTAAACCCACTGTAGAGGACCTCCCCACTGTAGAACCAGCTGTGTGACTCTGCAGATGATGAGTGTGATGAAGAGGAGGATGATTGGGGAGGAGGTGACAGTGGGGGACTTGATATTTTGGATGATGATAGCAATCAAAAAAGGCAATGGATAGAGGGAGAGAAAGAGAGTGTGAAAGAGAGAAAGAGAGAGGAAGGGACCGGGATTGGTCCAAACAACTTAGGAAATGTCATTCCAGGATAGCGATAGCCAGCATTGCAAAGGTACCTTGCAGCCTCATAAACAGTTTGCACTATTACAAAAAGGTTGAGGGGGACCACAGTATGTATCATGACCCAATATGGATAAGGACAATTTAATAAACACTTTGCCGTCCCTTGCAGCAGGGGCTGGCAAATTAATCTGTGTCCTCGAGAAAGAGACAGCAGCGGTCACCTTGGCTATAGGGGATATGAAAATCGTATTTGCCTCTCTCATGGGGGAGCAGGCAGATGGAATATGGAAAAGTGCAGGATATGATGAGGTTACTTTGAACAATAATGCCCACAATGGTGTACCATTAAATAACTGTCAAACACACATATGGAAAGTATTAAATCACAGTTCAGACATGCAGTCCATTTTCACATGCACTATGCGACCAGATGAGGACCCCATAGCATACAAGCAACAGAGGCCTGGGATTTGGTGGTAGGAGATGCAACAGCCATGGAATAGGAACATTCCTGTTTTTTGCCACATACTGTTCAAAGGTCTTCCTGCAGGCATGCAGATAGAGTGTGGGAAGGTGGTAGGAATGGAAACAAAAGAATGGCCCAAAATACAATCGCATATAGTACACCATTGTAGAGCAAAGTGGGAGAAAGAGAGAAACATTTGAGAGCATGCACTAGAAGCATAAGCAAATTTAGCTAAATTGAACATGGAAGGGGTGGTACTTACAAGCACTGCTCCAGGGCAAACCGAAATCGGCACAGTGCAGGGAGGAGGGCACAAGGTGAGTTTGTTCAGCAGGAAGCATATTACCGACAGAAGGGAGGGCATGTCCAATAGAGAGGGTATTACCCACAAAAAGTATTATCCACATGGGGGGTATGGTCCACAGGGGAGTATTTACCACAAGGAGGATATTACCTACAAGGAAGGGAACACTTCCAGAGAGGGAGAGGGAGGGGATTTGGATATGGAAGATATGGAAGAGCAAAGCCCAGGTTTGGAGATCTGTGTTTTATATGTAGGAAGGAAAGACACATTGCATGTGAGTATAGTAGCAGACCCCAGGCACTGTATAACCAGGGTGGACTCCCAGCATACCAGACCTGGACGTATGCCCCATAGCAACAGACGCAGCCCTTCCCAATTCAATCACAGCTACAAATACAACCTCCTCCAATGCAAATACAGCCACAGACACAACAGCAGCAAAGACTACAGCCACAGGTGCAGCACTGATTGACACAAGTACCGCAGCAGCTACCACAACGCACTACCCATATACCCCAATTTCAACAACTGAATGCCTCACGTGCAGTCACAACTACTGGCACCCAGCAATGGATCAATAATGCAGAATGCAGTACTGAACTACACAGGAGTGAAAGTGTTCAGGGGAAGCCCTTTCTCATTCTCAGGAGTGGCCACATCTTCCCAATAGGACAGCTCGCAGAGAGCTCTGACATGCCCAGTCCTTTGGGTAACTGTGAACACAGAAGAGGAACCTGAGGTAGCAGTGAAGATAGGCAACAAGACATTTTCATTTTTGATTGACACAGGAGCAACCAAATCCTGCAGTAAGGATGGAAGGTTTCCCCTGTCGGACAAAGTAATGGACACCAAGGGATTCTCTGGGGCTGTTGTAATGGTCCCTGTCACTGAAGATTTACCTCTTACAATAGGCTCAAAATACATTGTAGCACCCTTGTTGTACTCACAAGATATACCAATCAATATACTAGGCAGGGACATTATAAGTATATTAAATATGACCATTTTGTCTCAGAAAGAGATATTGGGCCTCATTACGAGGTTGGCCGCTCCGTTGTATTCCGACCCGCAAAACCGGTATTAGCGGCACCCTAAATAACGGTGCCGCTAATAGCGGCATAGGCGCGTACACGCGTCCCTTCAGGGAGCAATTACCGGCATGGCGGTAATAGGGGGAAATCCCAACACATGCAGACATGCAAATATCGGCATCGCAAAGCGCAAAGCCGGTAATCATGGGCTGCACGATGCCGGCCGTACAGGTATTGCGGACCACCCGCAAACAGCAATCAGGATACAAGGCAACTGCCACAGGTACACACAATCCCCACAGGTGGAGTCAATGGAGGCTGGGCCAGTATAAAATGAGCACACCCACACACCACACCCCTTTCAACACCAAAATGCTACCACTAGCTGTTCCAATCATGGCGCTGGAGGACATGCCCATACTGCTACAACTACAGCAACAACAGCAACAACAACAACAACTACAGCAACAACAACAGGCAGCACAGAGGAGACGCAGGAGGAGAAGGAGGGTGAGACATGCCCAGCAATTACCACAAGCGCAGGCAACAGTGCCTCGTAGGCAACCACCAATCCCTCACACCAGACCCAGCCCTTTAAACCTAACCCCTGAGCAGATCCACACCCTGTACCGGTTGGACCGTGACATCATCACCAACATAGTGGACATGATACAAAATGACATTGCCAGCCTCATTGAAATACGTACTGCCATCTCCCCGCTACTAAAGGTGGTGTCTGTGCTACACTTCCTGGCCACAGGCACCTACCAACACACAGTGGGCCAGCTGCATGGCATTTCACAGCCACTATTTTCATGAATGTTGAACCAAGTGCTGTATGCCCTCCTGAAGCATGCAAGCAGCCACAAATCCCTACCACGGACTGCCCAGGAGATAGCAGACACCAAAGTAGGCTTCCATGTGGAATTGGTAGTCCCCCATGCCATAGAGGCTGTGTACCACAATCGCAAGCAATACCACTCCATCAATGTGCAAATGGTATGTGACTCCAGCAAGATCATCACACATTGCTGTGCCCGATTTCCTGGATCAACACATGATGCCATGGTACTGCGTAACTCCATGCTACCCCATCACATGGAGCGACATGTTGGACCACGTGCCTGGCTGCTTTGTGAGTTGCACAACCGTCCCATGGCAGTGCTTTGGGGCACTGATGTGTGGGGATGCATAAGGTGGGGAATATGGCACCTGGGTGGGAAAGGGGGCGAATACTGCACCTGGGTGGGAAAGGGGGGGGATACTGCACCTGGGTGGCAATAGCCGGTGATTGGAGAATGCATGCAGAGCTAAACACTCCTGACCTGAACCATTCAAACGGAATATGACACATCACTAGGCCACATATCACAAATAATGCATATCGATGTCAACAAGTAAGAGGCACAACCAGGCCACCATGGTGATGGCAAGCAATGCATGAATGAACAGTTTGGCAACTGTGGCAATGTGGTCAGTGTGACCACGCATAGTGGAGAATGAACAGCATGCATTGGGGGCTAAACATTGTTGCAATAGCACTGCACATCTGCCTCAGCATGCATGATTACACCCTGCATCATCTATTGAATGCCATCCAGACTACCACAACTCATGACAGTATAGATTGCATCTAGGTAACATATTTGCATGCGTACAGGGACATGTGCACCCACACCAAATAGCTGCCGCCATGACTGTGCTCCCTGAAGGTGGCAGTTCAGAGTGACACACGCCTATTTGTGTCTGCTTGCAGGTGATGGAGGATATCCCTTGAGGCCGTGGTTACTCACCCCTGTGCGGAACCCGCAGAACAGCCATGAGGAGGAGTACAATCGTGTGCACACCCGTACCCGTGTTGTGATTGAGCAGACCTTTGGCCTGTTGAAGGCGCGGTCCCGCTGCCTCAGCAGGTCTGGTGGGGCACTCCTATATAGGCCTGAGAAGGTGGAAAAGATCACCATGGCCTGTGTCATGCTGCACAACATGTGCGTCCGGAGAAATGTACCACTGCCACCTGACATTGACATGCATGGGCCGGGTGAGGATGATGAGGATGGAGACGGAGGTGAAGTAGCCCCCCGGCCAGTACGTGATGCACAGGGTGGCCATGCTGTATGCCAAGCACTAATTCACGAATACTTCTGAAACACAGGGACTATGAAAGACATGTGTCAGTCAGACACTGGGCCAATGTGGACATGCACACAGAGAATGTTGGGAGTTGGGCACTGAACACCGTAACACATCAAATGGATGCACACGAAAATAACAATGTCCAGCCATGGATTTTTCTAATCACAACATGTGTATTATTTACAACAGCAAAAACTTTCACACTCCCCCCTCCCAGACCTCCCCAACAAACTCCCAGACCCCCCTGAACAAACTCCCAGACCCCCCCAACAAACTTCCAAACCTCCCAACAAACACCAACACCCCCCAATAGACTCCACAATATGCACCCCTTCAACCCCAACCTTGTGTCCCACTACCATTGTCCCCCCACACTACTTCCGGGACTTCTTCCTGTCCAGAGGTGGCATTTCAGTGTGCCTTGCACTCCTACGTGTGTGGCGCACTGGGCTGGTGAGGAGAGATTAAGCTGGTGTGGAGGTAGTAGGTGTTTCGCTGGCAGGTTACACACCTCTTGCAAGCCATGGCCACTGCATATGAAGCAGCATTGAGGTCAGCACCTATGTCACCGCCCCCAGGCAGTCCCTCATTAGCCGAGCCGATGCATTGACAGCGGCTGTGTTGGCTTCGATGGCCGCTGTGGTCCCCGCAATTGCTGTGGCAATACCCCGCCTGGTTTCCTCCCCGTCCGCTATGTACTGACGGAGTAGGTCTAACATGGCCTCCTGCTGGGCCTCCACCATCGACAATCGTGTCTCCAGGGTTCTGGAGGGGGCTTGGAGTGGTGGGTTGTGCAGTCACATGGATGGCATTTTCGGGACTGTACTCCTCAGAGGTGGGTAGGTCACAGTCACGGAGGCAGGGATCAGCTTCACAGCAGGTGGGTGACTGCAGGTGTTGGGGCGAGGGGGTGGGCACGGGGTGGCCGGCCATGTCACCTCAGTGTCTCGCTCAGGCTCCACACTGGCATCAAGTTCTTTCCCAGTGGAGGCGGGTGCTTCCAGGGACTCCCCTGGGACAGGTGTGGGTGTGGCCTGCTTGCCTCCAGCGGAGGTGGTGGTGGTGGTTGCCCTCTTCTTAGGGTGTGAGGTGAATGCCCTCGCAGTTGTCTCCTGGGTTGCTTCTTCCTCATCAGTGCCTGGGGGGGTAGAAGAGATGCAGGGCATCAGTGATGGTGTGACATGGCAGAGGCATGAGATGGTGCTGTTCATTATTCATTTGATCATGCTTTCATGTCTTACAGGTGTGTCACGCAGGGTATTCAGAGGGGGCATGTTAGCATTCACTGCATGGCAGGTGGCATGCCGTTGATTTTGGGTTTGTGTGATGTATCACATGGGCAAGCTCCAGGTGTGTTGGCTGTGTGTTGGTTATGGGAATTGGCACTCAGCATGCATTTCAGTGTGGCAGCATTTGGCCCGCCATCTGTATTTGGATATGGTCATGTTGGTGTTGGGACATGCATTGCCTTGCCTAGACTCTCTACGTCATGGTCTCCCCTACAGGAATCTGCAGGGTCACTCACCTCCTTCCGCGGTTGATGCCGCACCCGTCCCCATCTCGCATAATCTCTCGATGGACTCAGGACTGATGAATCTGCTGGCCGTCTCCTCCCAGGGCATCAATTTGGCAGGGGGGTGGGCACCCCCGCCTGTGGCTATGGCCTCCCTCCGATTGCTGGCCAGCATATTGCGTACCCTCAACCGGAGGTCATCCCACCTCTTCCTGCAGTCCCTCACACTGCGCGTGGTAGTACCCACGGCTGATACCTTGCAGGCTACCTCCTGCCAGATTTGCCTCTTTTGTTGCTGCACCTCGCGCTTCTTGTCGTGGGATTGTATTGTGTGTGCATGTGCAGCAAGAGTGTCCGCTAACATGGTGAGCTCTGCGTCTGAGTAACGCTGTTTACACAGCTGGGGGGTGGTCTTCCTGGTAGCCTTTGACATTCTCTATGGATTTCCACAGTGCTCTCCGAGTATTGACTGGTGGTTAGGGAGGATGCAAATGGATTGTGTTTTTAAAGATGGCCGCTGGCCCATTTCCCGTTCCTGCGCGATGACGTAATTTCCGGGTCTGTTTTCTGCGAACACGGTATTACCATGGTGGTATTACCGTGCCGGTATTTAGGGGTTGGTATGAGGCGGTACCGCTATCGGCGAGTCCCGCGATCCCGGTATAGGGGGGTTGGAGGGCCTTTAGCGGCATGGCGGTATTGCCATTACCGGCATGGGCAAACGCGCGTGCTCGCACACACGTAATCACCCGCTATTAGCGGGTTCATACGAGCACGGACCCGCTCATTCCGGCATGCCGGTAATGAACCCGCTTTTACCAGGCTACTCGTAATGAGGCCCATTGTGTTTTTTCACTCTAGGCATTTATTACACATGAGTTGCAGCACTGATACAGGCATTTTGTGCTCACAGCATGTTGCAAGGTACACCACCCTACTCTGATGTATTCCTCTATGGAATACAGGTATTGTGAGAATGGGTGCCCAGAAGTAAGGACCACATGATCTGACTATCCACCAAATTCTTATTCATACCAGGAGTATACAAGAAATTAGTCCAGAGCACCACTGTCCACAGGGTGTCCATTCAGAGGCAGCACTCACAAGGAGAGATATGGTGATGCTGCAGGGGACAGATGACAAAGGTACTGAATGGTGCACTGTCTTCTGCAAGAATAGATAGATTTTACCAAAGGAGTCAGTAGAGTTACCAGCCTGTTTTGAGATTTGTTTCCACGCGTACACTAGAAAAACATTACAAGGCCAGTCAATTGAAACCCAGAGAGACGATTCAACTGTACATATCCATAATAATGTAATATACTGCCAGGCGTACTGGCCTCTGATGAATGGAAATGATGTCTTGTCCTTGTTTTTCACAGAGGCCAAAACATATATGGATCTGTAGGTTGCTGTATGGAAAGAATCTTACAATTTATCAGTGATTAAATAGTTTGCCCTGTGATTACCATAGTTTAAATAAAAGTCTTGGCGATGCATATTTGCTAGTTCTTGCAGGACTGGAAAAATGGGATGTTGAAAGGGGAAACAAACTCCCAAAAGACACCTATAGGTAGGGGAGTTTCACTCCTTTATTTTCCATAGGAAATACATGGTCTTTTGAAAATAATCACATTAATCTCCATTGCAATTTGAAACAGAAGTCATGGGACCTGATTTTTTTTTTTTTTAAAAACGTTTTATAATGGTGCAATCCCATTGAAAAACACTTTTTAAAAATCAGGCCCATGATGTTTTGCCAAAAATAAATGCCTGAGAAAGATAAGTGAGCCTAATGCTGTGGTGTAGGTAACATTTCAAAAATGTAATAGCCTTTTGTTTCCGAAAACAGTCAAATGTAAAACATAAAATATTCCTGTGGTATAATCTTTCCTGTACTGTTAAGACGTCTTACTCTAAATACATATCCGCCCACTGATAGAAGGGTGTGTGTTTGTTTTGAATGACTACGGTAACTACAACAATATTGTAATTTTTAAGGGCAAAATAGAATAAGGCAGAATATATTTATTTTGCGATTGTGATTAGGATTACTTCTGTTGGCTTTGGTGTTCCAGCTACTTTTCTCTTGTATTAAGAGGAGGGCGCCACTCTACCTTTATGGAATTCAAACTGCTTTGATGAACATGTATTCTTCTTCTATCCCCATATATGTGTTCTAACTATTGTTGTGCTGTACACTTTCCACCAAGCAGGTCCATTGTCTTTTTGACCGCCCACGTTCACCCGTGCATATCTGCTAATCAGTTCTACATTTAGATCTGTTGCTTCACACTTCCACTTTGCCTAGCCAGTTCACACTCATTGCCCCTCACTTGGGACCGCCGATGACACCTGTCACCAGAAATGGCTCCATATCCTTCATTTTATATGTGCGCCGCCTATTATTATCCCTCCTCTCCCCTTATCCTCTTTCTTCAATTCACGCCGGCATTGTCTTTTGGCGCCACTTCCCTCGAGCTAACTGCATCAGTAACTTGTTTAGCCCACTGCCAGCACGTTCCTGCAACCTACCTGACGGGAATTGCTAGCTTCGCACCACCCTTGCAACATCCATGTTTGTGCTACACCTGCAATTGCGCAACCTACGCTCTCAGCCCTTGGCTACAATTACAACTGCCTGTAAACACCTTGATATTTTGCAGCCTTTTGCTGCTACTGTTATTTCCAACTCACCTACGTGTCCAACCCATGCTACTACTGTTATTACCTACTATGATTTGTGCAGCCTGTGGTGCTATTGGAATTTTGTTCTATTTACCCATGATTAATTACCCAATTTGATCGTTTTGAATTTATCGTATGGTACATCTGTCTGAATTCAGCCAGTACCATTCATCGAATCGAAATGATGAAATCGGGCAATCACTATCAAACATGGGGTTGCGGGGTGTCCCCCTGCTCCCCATGTTTGGTAATGATGACTTTTGGGTGTAGCAGGGGAAAAAATGTTTTAAACAAAGAATAAAAGGTGATCCTGCAGCATCGGATCCGACCTGCATAGGAGGGACAGAACTGACGCTGCAGGGTCAGAAGAAAACCAGACGTCAAAAGGTAAGTAGAGGGTGGGTGGGGGGATGTATTGGGGGCTATGGGGGGGTTAAAGATAGGCTGGATTTGGCAGTGGCAAAATTGTTTTCACGGCCGAATTGACCATGTTCAATTTGGCTGCAAACAATTCTGCCATGGCCACATTGTATACATCCACTGCAAGCATGTTTTTGGAAATATGTCTTTTGTTAAATTTTTCCAAAGTGTAAGAATGTAAGTAGAAAAACTAGTGATATACATTTGGTGTCTGGGTAGTGGGCCTGGCTAGAAAAACTAGTGATATACATGTGGTGTCTGGGTAGTGGGCCTGGCAAATGTAGACTCTGATTTGCCTACTGGGAAATGCAGCATGACCGAAAACCCATGCCCGATGGATTTGGGGACTGGCCATGGCTGCAAGCCATGAGCACTGGCCATTGGTTACATTATTAGTGTATAGTGGACACTGAGCTAGGATGCAGGGTAGGTGCAGTGAATAGTAGGGGTCATGGTTGAGCCTTCTGCCGTAGGGAATTGAATGATGATATGCATCCCCAGCATGCACTGCTGATAATGACAGACATAAGTATGTGTTGCAAAAGATATGTTTCTTAAAGAAGGTTTATAGTTCATTGATATATATGAAAAGAGGACGTATGAATAACTTATATACAGTGCTGTAACACCATGAAACATTTTCATATGTGCTGTAAGGCAAGACTCCTATCACTGAATCAACGCAGGGATATGCCACAGGCCCCTATATACTAGCGTGCTCTTGGAAACCCAACTCATCA
The DNA here is from genome assembly GCF_040938575.1 of Ambystoma mexicanum. Classification (NCBI taxonomy): domain Eukaryota; kingdom Metazoa; phylum Chordata; class Amphibia; order Caudata; family Ambystomatidae; genus Ambystoma; species Ambystoma mexicanum. Next base: position 976,217,607 of record NC_090922.1, read on the forward strand.
TCTCATTTCCAACTCACGGCAGGCATTTACACCATGCTTCAATATCTCGGCTTCTTGTGACACCAAATAACACAACATTGTACACCACAATTTTAGAGGCTAAATGCCACAATGTTGAACCCACACATCCTTTAGACTAAAAGGTCTCCACACTCTTTCATACTTCCCTTCACCCAAAACTAAAGTCAAGCTCAAATACACTTGTAGCACAACTTTATACCTACATTACATCTAACACTGCATATTTCTCCGACTCATCATCCTAAAGTTCATCCACTTAATTTTACATATTTCCCATACAAATAGAATGTACACATTTCCCATGGGAAGAGAATGCAGATACGAATCCTAGAACACCTCATCCAAAAGCATCCAACAGTTAATTTTGGTAACAACTTCTAACTGTTCCTAAATGATCAATATTTCACATCTTCTAGAAGTCCTCATTGCGCTGGGAGACTGAACATTAAATGCTGATCAGACAAGTATACACCACTCCGAATCTACTTCCCCACTACTTAACACCTTTCCTTTCCTGAATTGAGGATAACAATACACGTTACTTTTTTGGATCTCCCTCCCCAGTCTTCAACCTACTCAAGACGTTGGTATCCAATTTTCTCTTTATAAAAATGTTTCACAACACATTTTTTTGTTGCGTAGCTCTACTCATCTCGTCAATCTTCAGAACTTCTTCCTCAAATTATGGCGTGCTGCAATGCTGTTGCCTAACTCGACACATCAATCCCATTACAACTGTCAGCAAACATTCTCACACTCACTTCAGCAAAGCTTCACCTTCTATGTCATCATTCTGCCTCCACTCCGTCTCTACACCACAGAGTGGCATTCCATCTTCCATTCAGCCCACCCTGAGGACAATATCTTACCAGGAACCAGGGAACTAAACTTAGAATTTCTAATGTCATCACATCGTAATTTTGTTTTGTGGCATTAAACAGCCTTTCAAAGTACATAAAAACTGCTGCTCTTAAACTGCATTAAACCCAGCTTCTGTAAAGAACATGATAACAATTGCTTTTGCCACATGCACAGCATGGCTTCATCTCTTCGTTTCCCCAAAGGTCGACTCCACACTTGCCCGCTCAGCTAACTACATTGCTACGGTAGCGTGAAGCAACAGCCTTTCTGTATTCTTCCTTTACAATAGTAGGCATAACTGGTAAATGAGTCCACAGAGTGTCCAGAGACTGCAGGTCTAAGGTAAGCAGTGCCTGGGGCCTTAGGGTTACCCTCAACGCTCTGTAGCAGTCTTTATGTCCTTTATTAGAGAGGAGCGCCGGGAGCCGACTGCTCTGTGTCACTGGCGCCTGTGAAATGTTAGTTTGCCACTGTGCGTAGGAATCCGTGCCTTTCTGCAAGATCTCACGAGACTACGGTGGTAACGCATCTTGCGAGCTCTCTACAATTGCTTAATATAATACGACAAAATCCAATTTTATTTTACAATCAGGTGGGAAAGATATTTACAATGAGATAAGATTATGATAAATCATATGAGAGGAATAGGGGAACCTATATCCAAAATCATTCGAAGGCAAGCTTCTACCTAATTGGCATTGGTCAACAATGAGGATGCATGGAGCAGAATTAGGACAGGAGTTGCAGGAATTTTCATGCAGACATTATACATTTGATTTGGTTTTGACTTCTCTGGATTGGAGTGTTATTGAAAAGCACATGAAATGAGCAAACAACAGAAAGAGGGCATATTTGATACACTCTAAACATTGCTCTTTACAATTGGCAGAAGATGCACACATTAGTTGAGGACCACCATTCTCTTCATCTGGAGGCACCACTCTGAAGCAAGCACACATTTACATAGGTGGAATTAATTTGTTCATGCCATTAGAAGGTGGTTGATTGCAGATATACATTATGTAATAAATAGCAAGATAATATGATATTCTCATGTGAATAGTAATATAATACGTTCTATTTAATCACCATCAATGTTGGTAATATATAAAACCTAATGTTGTTTTGAGAAAGGTACATGGTCTCCAGCTCGAAGTGACTTTAGCTCACCAATGACAAATATATGTTGTAAATGGGGTACATCCGAATCTATGCAGTGCTTGACTGCTTAAAATCATCTGTCAACAACCCATTCTTTTAAATTCAAGTGGAAAGATATTTACAATGATGTAGCATTATGATAATTCATACAATGGGAATATGGGAAGCTGCATCCATACGAATGCAATTCAACCTTCTACCCAACTGATACTGGCCATCAATCTGGATGCACATTTTGGAGTAACATGAATTTCAATGCAGGCATTATACTTTTAATTTAGTTGTGCCTTCCATTACAGATTTTAAGCGTTAGGCTACATGTAAAATGCACAAATAACAAGGAGGAAAGTCCTCCAAATGCGATAGGGTAGTTTGAAAACATGATGTATCAGATGGGAAAAGGTTTTATGAAGCATTGGTTGAGAGAATGAGTTACACACGCACGTGTCCTATTTTCCATAACTTGATAGGTGACCTGATAGAGGTAGCATGCACTGAATTTTGATTTACATATCTCTAGAATCTGTTACCCGAATTCCTGAAGTTTGGGGAGTTTTTCTTACTATTCGTGTTTCTACTTACTCCTCATGCCATGACTCCTTCAAGGTGTTTTGTCACTAAATATCATGTGCGCCTGGGGGTCATAAAGATGGTCTGTTGTACACTGTACACCTATGTGGACATTATTTTATCTAGGGGTTCAGCAAGTTATTTTCTTGGTTTGTGCATGGTTGCATTTCCTTCCTGATGAACATTCATGAAGATGGACAATATTTCCCCTAATTTGCCCAGATGGTGGGCACATCAGGAACATTTATGTGGGGTTATTGATACGACATAAGTGGCCAGTAGGCACTACCAGGAATAGAGAAATGACCAAATACCATCTCAATGTCCTAGTCTTTGTACATCGCTTAAAGTGTACAGCATTCCCGCCAGAAACGTTTTCATTCCCATGGCAATGTAGAGCACATTATGTATGTGTCGGCTGTCTGTCATTATATTCCAGATAACTGGTAAAGATGTTCCAGTAAGTTTGAATAGTAAACAAATAACATGATTATCACCTTGCCCTTAACTGTACCCAATAAACGATCAATGTTTCATATATATTCTATTTGGATATGCCTTGCACAATATTTCCCAAATACCATGCTCATGTTCATCTGGTGAATTATTGTTCATTTACATTGGTTTGCTCAAATGTAGAAGCAGGCATGCATATTTATATTAATCAAATGCAGTAACTGTGGAAGTGCTGGACTACAGGAATTGGATGACTAGATTAATAATAAAGCAAAAACAAAGAAGTGATGGCTGGAATGTTTAGAATGAATCGTAACCACTTGCATTGCACTGTGCAACCCTACGGACTATCATTCCTTGCCTGCCAAGCCGCTACAAAAGGGGAAAGACCATATGCAAATCAGGCTTGGCCCCACCTCAAAAGGGCAGTCCAGCCCGAACTGCTACGTCACATCTCTTCTTGCACAAGACCACAAGCTACAACCAAACAAGTGATGGATGGAAGGTTTTAAATGAATCTGAACCACTGGCAATACTCTGGACAACCTTCCACACCACAATTTTTAGCCTGTCTGCACCATTGTAAAAGGGGTCTAGCCATATGCAAATCAGGCTCGTACTGCCACCAATGGTAGCAGTCCAGCCCAAACTGCTAGGCAAGGTTCCCTCTGCACAGAAACACAAGCAACCCCAGACATGTTTCGGCATTGTTGGACCTCCTCAGTGAGGTGGAGCTTGAGTCCCTATGGCACAGCGAGCAAACGACCCATGTCTTGGCATACCCTCTCTCACATAGTGAGTCAAACGGCAACCAAAAAAGTGATGGGTGGAAGGTTTTGAATGAATCTGATCCACTGGCAATACTCTGGGCAGCCTTCCACACCACTGTTTTTTAGCCCGTCTGCACCATTGCAAAAGGGATCCAGGCATATGCAAATTAGTCTGGTACTGCCACCAATGGTTACAGGCCAGCCCAATCTGGTAGGCCAGGTCCCCGCTGCACAGAAACACAAGCAATCCAACGTGTTTCGGCCTTGTTGGGCCTCTTAGTGAGGTGGAGCTTGGTTTCCTATGGCACAGCGAGCAAGGGACCCACATCTGGGCATACCCTCTCTCACATAGTGAGACAAACTGCAACCAAAAAAGTGATGGGTGGAAAGTTTTGAATGAATCTGATCCACTGGCAATATTCTGGGCAACCTTCCACACCACCGTTTTTTTAGACCGTCTGCACCATTGCAAAAGGGATCCAGCCATATGCAAATCAGTCTGGTACTGCCACCAATGGTTGCAGGCCAGCCTGAGACTTTAATTTTATGCCACTCAATGACCTTGTTTAATCCTTTGGTGTCACTTTTCATAATATAGATCATCTCCTGGTCCTTCTTTAATAGCATTTGCTCCATGTGGGGTAGGCTCTTACCTTTTACAACTTGCAGGGCCGTCCAAGTAAACTCTTCATGCCCATGATTTTTTGACATAAAACGTTTAAGCATTGGTGCTTTATCTGTCTTGTTGTGCAAGCAAGTGCGATGTTCGATTATCCTGGTTTTGATTTTGTAATTAGTTTTCCGACATAGGGTAGTCCACATGAACATTTGATTAGATAAATTACATGATCCATGTTGCAGTTAGAAACATTTCTCTGTGTCCATTTTCTATTGGTTCCAATGTCTATTTCTTTGCTTTTTTTCGTGAGTTTGCAAACTCCACAATTACCGCACGGATGATGTCCCGTGGGTTTTTCCATCCTCCAAAGTGCAGTAATGATTTGGGCTGGCAGTGGATTGGTTCTGAGTTTGCTGCTATTTACTATATTTCCAATAGTTTAAAAAAGGTAGCAGGCGCTCCTCTCCAGGAAGAACATGGCATGATAACCTGTTCTGAGATGAGAGTTTGCAGAACATGCTTTTTGCTCACTGTACCTTTCACAGCGTGTGCTGCAAACTCTCATCTCAGAACAGGTTATCATGCCATGTTCTTTCTGGAGAGGAGCGCCTGCTACCTTTTTTCAAATATTTGCAAGGAACTTGGGGTTGGTCACCCTAAGTTACCAGGGGGCAACCAGACGTCGACTTCCTGCTCACTGCGTTCAGAGAGGCACAGCTTCACCTCACTGATGAGGCCTAACAAGGCTGAAATACGTGTATGGGGTTACTTTTGGTACTCTTGTTCAGAGAGGAATTGCCATAGCATTTTGGTGCTGGACTGCCCATGTGGGCGGGACAAAGACTGATATGCAAATGGATATTTCCCATCTGTGAAAGGTACAGTGAGCAAAAAGTGTGTGCTGCAAACTCTCATCTCAGAACAGGTTATCATGCCATGTTCTTTCTGGAGAGGAGCGCCTGCTACCTTTTTTGAAATATTTAAAAGGAGCTTGGGGTTGGTCACCCTAAGTTACCTGGGGCCAACCAGACGTGGGCTCCCTACTCACTGTACTCAGAGAGGCTCAGCTTCACCTCACTGATGAGGCCCAACAAGGCTGAAACACGTGTATGGGGTTGCTGTTGGTACTCTTGTTCAGAGAGGAATTGCCATAGCATTTTGGTGCTGGACTGCCCATGTGGGCGGGACAAAGACTGATATGCAATTGGATATTTCCCATCTGTGAAAGGTACAGTGAGCAAAAAGTGTGTGCTGCAAACTCTCATCTCAGAACAGGTTATCATGCCATGTTCTTTCTGGAGAAGAGCGCCTGCTACCTTTTTTGAAATATTTACAAGGAACTTGGGGTTGGTCACCCTAAATTACCTGGGGGCAACCAGACGTGGACTCCCTGCTCACTGTGCTCAGAGAGGCTCAGCTTCACCTCACTGATGAGGCCCAACATGGCTGAAACACGTGTATGGGGTTGCTGTTCAGAGAGGAATTGCCATAGCATTTTGGTGCTGGACTGCCCATCTGGGTGGGACAAAGACTGATAAGCAAATGGATATTTCCCATCTGTGAAAGGTCAGTGAACAAAAAGCGTGTGCTGCAAACTCTCATCTCAGAACAGCTTATCATGCCATGTTCTTTCTGGAGAGGCGCACCTGCTACCTTTTTTGAAATATTTACAAGGAACTTGGGGTTGGTCACCCTAAGTTACCTGGGAGCAACCAGACGTGGACTCCCTGCTCACTGTGCTCAGAGAGGCTCAGCTTCACCTCACTGATGAGGCCCAACAAGGCTGAAACATGTGTATGGGGTTGCTGTTGGACATCTTGTTCAGAGAGGAATTGCCATAGCATTTTGGTGCTGGACTGCCCATGTGGGCGGGACAAAGACTGATATGCAAATGGATATTTCCCATCTGTGAAAGGCACAGTGAGCAAAAAGCCTGTGCTGCAAACTTCCATCTCAGAACAGGTTATCATGCCATGTTCTTTCTGGAGAGGAGCGCCTGCTACCTTTTTTGAAATATTTACAAGGAACTTGGGGTTGGTCACCCTAAGTTACCTGGGGGCAACCAGACGTAGACTCCCTGCTCACTGTGATCAGAGAGGCTCAGCTTCTCCTCACTGATGAGGCCCAACAAGGCTGAAACACGTGTATGGGGTTCCTGTTGGTACTCTTGTTCAGAGAGGAATTGCCATAGCATTCTTGTGCTGGACTGCCCATGTGGGCGGCAGAAAGACTCATATGCAAATGGATATTTCCCATCTGTGAAAGGTACAGTGAGCAAAAAGCATGTGCTGCAAACTCTCATCTCAGAACAGGTTATCATGCCATGTTCTTTCTGGAGAGGAGCGCCTGCTACCTTTTTAAAATATTTACAAGGAACTCGGGGTTGGTCACCCTAAATTACCTGGGGGCAACCAGACGTGGACTCCCTGCTCACTGTGCTCAGAGAGGCTCAGCTTCACCTCACTGATGAGGCCCAACAAGGCTAAAACACGTGTATGGGGTTGCTGTTGGTACTCTTGTTCAGAGAGGAATTGCCATAGCATTTTGTTGCTGGACTGCCCATGTGGGCGGGACAAAGACTGATATGCAAATTGTGGAGGGTTTTGACCCATGTGGAATCATTAGACGGGGTAAATGTGGGGATTAAGCTGTCGCTGCCCATCATTTTACCCCAGAACAAAAATAAATCATTGGAGTGGGTAAAGATGGGGATGCGCTGTCGCCGCCCATCATTTCATCCCAGAATCCAGGAGAGCTGCGCAGTTGTGCGCACACCAAAATGGTTACCTAACTTGCCACCCACCAGTGTAAAGAAAGGTCTTTGTTAACAAAATCCACTGTTACTGATGTCAAAAAGTTGCTGAAATCGTGACTCATTGGACCACTTTAAAGATTCAACCCTTTTGTGGGGTTCCACATAACCATCTTACTGTAAGGAGCCCCATCAAAACAATGTTAAGCAAGGATTTACTACCATGTAAGAACCATTCCTGTTTAGAATGCATTAATCCAAGAAAGATCCCAAAATTGCATGCAGTACCAACAAAATCCTCAAGGCGGCACTTGCGGTCTAAACTCTGACAGGAGAGCTGTCTTGCAAAACTGTCTAGTGCAAAGAAAGGGGTCTTATTTCATTGAAAGTTCAAAGGGGTTGCCTGTCCTGAGAACTCTTGACACTTCAGAACTCAACACAAGAAGCCAGGAAATCACAGGGTTCTGTTAATTAAATGCAAAGTGGCTCCCTGGCCTCCTGATCTCAGCTTCCCAGAGACCACACAATGGCCCCTTTCCTCTGAAAGGAATATGTTGATTTTGACTGTTTAATGTCAACAAAGCCCTGCCTGCCAGAAGACACCTGTGACTGACCCACCCAAGTCTTGGAGGCGGACTCCAACACTCTGAGAACTGAAATGAAAGAAAAATATATATTTTACAGAAACGCTGATAACTCTTTGTAATCAAATGACAGAAATGTATAACTTTGAGAGCCTTAATTTAAAAAATGTACCTTCAATTCAAGCCCAAACTCCAATTTGTGTGATGTTCTGGGGGCAAACTAGCAGTTAAGAGGATATTACTCAAAATGTGTGCACGTGAAAAATCTGACACTTCATCAACTAATGTCCATACTCCTTGCGCACATGTGTGTAAATTTGGGGTAATGTCCGAAATTGTAAACCAGTTAAAAAGTGCAAAATATTGCCATTTCTGAATGCAAGCTCCCAGGAAGAGCAGAGTTTGAACAGGGTATACCTCCTGTAATGCATGATGGGTGCATATGATTTTAAAACAATATGTACCTCTGCAAATATGTATTTGGTTCAAATCTAGATTTGTGTGTAAGTTGACAGGAGGAGTGTACTTTCTGCAGGCTGTAAAATGACATCACTCTGACACAACTTAGCTCCCCCAATCAGGGGAGAAATGAAAGCTTGGCCAATGATAAGTGGAGAGGGGCTGGCTAGTGATGCTGCTCACACACACCCATTTTCAAAACACATAAAAGCAGAGAGACAGGACAGATAGGGACCTTCAAATCCATTTGCAGCTGGAAGCTCTGCCGGGAAAATCCATACTTTACCTCCATCAACCTTCAGAGACCCAGACCAGACCAGCAGAGTAGAGCTGACCTGTTAGCAGAACCAGAGAGAGCTGACCCAGATCACTGTGAAGTGCAGAGTCCAGTCTAAAACCTGACCAGATCCGTGGCGAGGCCCATTTCACTCAAGAATATAGTGTGAGTACCTAGAAAACTGTGCAGAACCAATCTCTTAGTTAAAATAATATAATCCAAGCTATTTTAATCTAAGTAGAACTGCCTCCTAACTGTCACCTGTCATTTGTAAAGCTGTCACTTGTCATTTTCTAGTTGCAAGCTGCACTTGTCTTTTTGAACTTTAAAATTTCAAATCTGAAAAACGACCTTTATTTAATCGCTCATATCTCCGTGACCGTTTGTGCTAGAGACTTGCAGTAACTTTCATCTGGAAGCTGAGATCCTAGGCTTTCTTAGGACCCCAAAACGATAGTGATAGTCCTTGTAGTTCCTCTGTAATCTCGCTTGGCGCATTCGCGAATTTGACCGCGATTTGCAAATTTCTCCACGTGTAAAAATCTGCTGCTGCTTGCCTTCCATTTGCCAAAAATTCGTTTAACCTGCTAATCATCCCTGAATCATTGCAAGAGTGAGCCTGGACTAATATTAACTTGATACCACTCACCCTAAACCTCTAGAGGGAATTAAAAGCATTTTAACATATTTTCACTCCATTGCCAGCACATATCAAAGCATTTTGCCTGTGTTTTCAACTTCTGTAGTCTAAGTTGCTGGGTGAACTGAATCACATTTGATTGCATTTCTGAGAATTGTGTGCCTTCCTTCCCTTTCCTTGCATTGCATAAAAGGGGGGGTGAATTGTCCAAGAAAGTGATTACATTGTCTTTGCTGAAATCCTATCAAGTTATTTTCTTTACTGCATTTCATTCCACATTGCATCCATTTGAACCCATAAAAGTATTGTTGCTATCTTATCCATTTCATGTCAACTCCTTAGTGATTATCAAGAAGTGTGCTAGTGCCAGATTCTCCGTTGTTAATCTTTATCATATCAGATTAAGTGTGCTATTCAATTATTAATTTATTATAAAGTCTGATATATATATCTATTGTTTAAATTATCAAATAAACCTTTTAACTTGCAAAACAGAACTACTTCTTGGCTCAGTGGGGTCAGGAGGATTCCAAGAGAGGGGTGTTATATAGGGGTAGTCATCCAGAACGCATGAACTGGACATAAAGATATATCAATAAGGGTTTTCATTCAGTATTATAGACTAGGCGTTGACTTAGCTGTAGTGTTGAATTGAATCCTCTTACAAATTGGGGGCTCGTGCCGGACGTTTGGATTAGATCTATCACTTGTGCAGATTAATACAGCGTGCCAGCTGACCAGATACACATATCCGGTCGGAGCACACGCTGTGTTACGCTGTAAAGCACTCCTCAAGGAACGCTCTTAGGAAAAGGTCTGTTTTGCAAAAATAAAATACAAACTTCTGTAAGTCAGGACAGAGACCAATCTCTAGAATGACGACCTTAGTAGACATGAAAATAGCCAGAGAGCACTTCTTACATAAGTTATTTGTGAGAGGTGAGTGGACTCATCAGGACCAGACGGTCTGGTTGCAGGCCATCACGCAACAGGTCACTGAAACAGTGTCAGATATATGGGGAGATCAGGGTCCCCTACATGTGGCCCTGAGTGAACTATACATGGCTCCTAAAGCTAAGGATGAACAAGACAAGATGGTTAGGATAGCGGCATACCTGTACCTATATATGGGAGACATGCAGGATAAATGTACGGAAAGCCAAGATCTGGCGAACAAGCGACAGATGGCGTTAGAGAAGGTCCAATCTGACCTGGTCTCTTCTGAGCAGAGGCTGCAGAGGAGCCAGGAGTCAGAAAATGATAGTAGGCAATATATCATTAAAATAAAAGAGGATATGGGCATCCTACAACAGGAAAAGACAGACCAGGATACCAGATTTCTGGCCCTGCAGAAGGAGCACCAAGACAGTTTGGACTCCTTACTGCAGAACCAGAAAAAGTTGGAGCAACAGATCAATTTCAACAGGGCATGCACGGAGCAGGTAGCCACCCTGCAAAGTCATCTAGATAGAGTGAAGGTAGAGAGCAACAAGCTGATTATGAAAGACCTGGATACCCAGGCAGAGTTTGATGAAGAACGCCAGAAAGCTGGTGCCTTCCAAAGGCAAAGGGACGATTTGGCGGCACAAATGCAGGCTCTTAGTCAGGAAAGAGACGCCTTAGGCCAGGAAGTCTGCCATTTAAAAAGAAAAATGGATGAAAATCACCTGGCCCACCAGGGACTGGGTGACCTCCAAAAAGAACACCAGAACTTGTTAGAGCACACCAGGAGGGTGGAGGATGCTCTGGCAAGAAAGGAGCAGGCCAATAGGGACACAGCTCAGGAGGTAACCCTCCTGCAGCAAAGACTGGCCCAGTGCTCCAGGACCAATCAGGAAACACAGAGAGAGAATGAGGCTCTCTGCCAGCACAATGATAGGCTCCAGCAACAGGTAGCGATGCAGGAGAGACTGATAGAGTCTAGTAAGGCCTTAACTGAGGAACTGAAGGCACAAATGCAGGCTCTTGCATTGCAACAGGGAGCAGGGGCGGATAGAGATGAGGTTCGCTGGGAAAGGGAAGCTCCGGAGCATAACCTCAGGAGCCCTAGTACCAGAGACCCTCATACCTCTCAGTCACTGGACTCTGCCACCCCCATATTCCCTGGCGCACATGAGCACCGGGCCACAGGGATGGCAGACTACTATCCAGACAAAAGCATGGGGCTCATAGGCCAGTACCACCCAGGAATGGAGGGGCGGGCATCCGGGTATGGGCACCCAAGCACAGTGCAATTTAATGGGGAACCCCAGGAGAGTAGGCCCATTAAGGGCATCCTGAAAACCTCTGCCCAGTTAGGTCAGTGGGGGGGGTACCCATCAAATCCTGGCAGCAAGGAGGAATCTGAAGACTCCTCTGAACTGCGCAGGACACAGGAGACCAGGTCCCCACATTCGGCCAGCCATTCCCAGGTTCGCAGAATCCGGGAAAACCTGGAAGAGCAGACAGGAACCTCTGGGAGCAGTGCCTCTGAGTCAGAGGATGAATGGACAAGGGTTACCAGAACCAAAAAGGCCAATAAGGCAAAAAGGGCCTTGCTTAAGGACCCCTTAAAGCAGATTAAGGCGATCAGGAGCGTCATCACGCCTTCCCATAAGAACGCTAAGTATTCTGTTTGGGAGCACTTAGAGTTGTTTGAGCAAATGATGGAGACTTTCCATTTGAAGGACAGCCAAAGCTGTATTCAATATGTAAAGTGGACCTTCTCCCCCGGAATACTCAATTTTCTTTGCGGGGCTGGAGGACCAAAATCATTTAAGATGGTCCACCTATAAGGCGGCCATCTTGAAACATTTTTCCATTCATAGAAATCCTCAAGAGGCTCGCAAGGCAGCCTACAATTTACAATGTGGGGAGGATCAGGCCCCACAAGAATTTGTGCAGGAGTTAAAGCGTGCTTTTGCGCAGACCACCAGAAGGGTAAGCACAGACAGTAGAGAATTCATTAATACATTTTTTCATGCCTTGCCCAAATACATAATGACCCAGCTCGTGAGGGATTTTCACGAGAAAAGATCTTTAGACTGGGTCATTGAACAGGCTACCCGGATCTATGAGGTGCAGAAACCGGTAGATAGCAAAAGTAATGCCCAGAAAAACCCCAAAGCCAACAGCATCCCTGCTGCTGCCAAGGTGGCAGAGGTAAAGGTCACCCCCGTTTTGGATTTGGAGATGGGGGGGCCTAAAAACCTACCTGCACCTAATAATGCTAGGCCCAGAAGGTCCTCGGGCCAGTCACAGACAGGGAGCCAGGGAGGCAGCCCCACAAATGGGGTCCCTCGCTCTCCTGATTATGTAAGTCCCCGTTACAAGGGAAATCGACCCATCCTGGGTTATGTGTGGACTCCTCCAGCCCAAGGGGGGGGGATCCAGCCAAGCACCTAACCCAGGGAACTTCCCTCCCAACTTCCCACAGGAGGGCAGAAATTCTCCAAATCATGGGCAGAACTTTTTCCCCAGGTATCCACCCAATTTCCAACCCCAAAATCATCCATCCTTCTTTCCCCAATTCCCTGAGCCCAGACAACCTAATCCGGGAGAGGGGAGGCCAAGGGTGGATGGGTACCCAAATCTTCCCAATCCGGGGTATTACCAGAGAAGGGACAGCTACCCTTCCCGGGATCAGCCCAGGGGAGAAAACAGGGCCCCGTATCAGCCTGAGCGGGTTTCCCAGTTAGAGCGCCAGGTTCAAAACATGGCGCGGGATCTGGGTCACATACTGAGGGCTCAGCAGAACCCTCAGATGGGCGTGCCGGCGCAGAACGCACCCAACTCTGGACCTGGTGCTCCAGAACAATGACGGGGGCAGCACCCCGATAACTCACCGGTTCCCAGGGAGGAGGCACAAAGGGAAGGGGGGTGTAAAGCCTTGGAGGAAGCTTCCTTCCTCACTTGTAAACAGCCCCTGGAAACCCAGGAACCGGAAACAAAATCTCTTGCCCCTGAAAGTCTGCCTCCTAAGGAGCAGAGGGGGGGTAGGAGAAACAAAAGACCCAAACAGACTCAGTTTGAGGAGGAGGTACAGATCTTCCAATTTGAGGGAGAGGGATCCTCAGAGGATCCTGGGAAAAGGATCTTCTCCTTCAGAGAGGGGGGAACTCCTCCCAAAGAAATATGGGTCCCTAGGGATGCAAATCCGGACTGGGGAGATGTGGAGACTGAGCTACCGCCGCCCACCATCTCATCCCAGAACCAACAGCAAGAAAATCCCCTGGTTCAAACCCATCCTGGTGACTGCCTCCAAAAAGGGGGGGGCGGCCCGGAACCGGAGCCAGGGGAACCCACAATGGCTCTGATCTCCAGTTGCCAAATTTTTCTTTCAGATTCCCAAGGCTCTCCACAGAATTCTGCCCAAATCTCTTCGCTAGCGATGTCTAAAACCAGAAAGTTAGCCCACCAGTTGTCCAAAAATGTGCATTATCTGTGCCCCCTTGAGGAGAAGGAGGGAAGATATTATGCCCCGGTACAAGTACAGGGGCAGGGTACGATTTCAGCGCTGGTGGACACGGGATCTCAAGCTACCCTTCTGTCCAGAAGGGCCTTTGATGAACTGAATGCAGGAAGGGGAGGGAATTACCAAATTCCTCTCACCTCTCTTCCTGGACAACTCCAGAACTTTGACGGGAAGGAAATTCCCGTCGAGGGGACGGCAGACTTGGACATTAAAATTGGGCGACACAAGTTGAAACACCCGGTCATAGTTGTGACCCCAGCGGGCACCCCTTGTTTACTAGGGAATGACCTCCTGAGAAGGTTGTCACCCCTAATAGATTGCGTAAACAAGGTCCTCTGGACCCAGACTAGCCGACCAATAAAATTAAAACAGAGTGTCAACCATATTAGTTTAAACGGCACCTGCCACATGGTTGAACAAAAATCTGACCAAGTAGAATTTCACTTCCAGAACAACCAAATTCCAGACGTGACAGTAATAGCAGTAGGACAACAGACTGGTGATGGGGGGTCCTCTCTATTTCTGAAAATCAACCTTCCTTCCAGTCTAAAGTGGTACTCCACGCTGGAAGGAAACACTCTGAGATTCTATACTAATCCACAATCAGAAACTCCCACTCCTATAGTCCAGAAAGATGTGAAATCAGCTCAGAGCCTGGCTGATATTCAGCAAATTGGAGAGCAGTTGTTCATCCCTGTCCAATTAAATGATGGGAAGGACTCTGTTCTCGCCCGAGTGTGTGTGAACAACGGGAAGAGCTTCATCAGCGAAGCCATGTTCCGCCAACTCCCAAAAGATCCAGCCATTCCCACATTCAAACTGATAGACAAATGGGAAATGGACCTGGAAGCGCCTAATTCCAAACATCTCCTGCCAAGCAGGTGTATGCTCAAAATCTCCATTGGCAACAAGAGCATAGTCCACAATTGTTGGGTCGTGCGAGACGTCCCTGCCGCCTTTTACTTAGGCAGTGACATTCTCAATCGCTTTGCCATTAGTTTGGACCTAATAAACTTCAAAGCTTGGTCCCGATTAGCGGATAATCCCATGGGCTTTGACGATCCAGAAAAAGCATTTAGGTCAGCTCAATTGCTACCTTATGCAGTTGAAATTCAGATCAAAGAGGAAGTCACCATCCCAGAAAGGACCCGACAATTCTCCCTGGAAGTTAAAGTTAAAAGAGGACAATATTTGCAAAACCCTGATGCTTACATACATCTAAATGCTTCTCTCCAACTGCAAGGGTTAGGGTTAAACCCAACTCCATTAGTCAACATAGAACATGGCACCATTCCAATAGAGGTGGATAACAGCGACTTAAAGAGTATTACTCTAGCCGCAGGCACCATTATTGGAATGGCGGTTGATGACCGACATTTTTCCATAGACTTAGGTAATGAACTGTTAGGGCCAATCCCCAAGGACTGCTTTGACAGTGACAGTGATGACAATACAACACCAGACAGGATTTTTACCCGGCATGGGGGGAACTTCCTGGTGTACACTTCTTGCCCTTATGGTAAGGAAGATGTGACTTGTGACTTCAGGAGGGATGAGGTGATTTTCCAAGTCCATGAGGGCTGCCTTTCCCACCTGAAGCCTCCAGTCCAAATCAGCACTCTGACCAGGGACTTCTCCACCCAGCTGGAGGAGGCCGCTGAAATAGCCAAACCAGAAGTCTTTCCAGGCTTCAGGCAGATGGTGGAAGAGAGAGTCAACCTAGCTGATGACTGTGTGACTCTGGAACAAAACCAAAAGTTGAAACAAGTTTTCTTGGATTTCCAAGATCTCTTTGCGGTAGACTCATATGACTGTGGCCGCACCGACATCCACACAACAACAATCCCCACGGACCCTGGCATGACTCCAGTGTTTGTGAAGCAATATCGTTTGCCTCTCGCATCCATGGAGTCCCTTACTGAAATAATTAAGAACCTTGAGTCGAGGGGAATAATCCGTCCAGTCCACAGCACCTTCAATAATCCGGTGCTGGGAATATTGAAGCCAAACGGCCAGTGGAGACTCTGTGATGACCTCAGGGAGCTCAACAAACGGGTCCATACTTCCCGATGGCCTGTGCCCTACATTGACCAAGGGCTGGCCCAGATCCAGGGGTCACAGGTATTCACAGCAATAGACCTGACCAATGGATACTGGACCGTGCCTGTCAGTAGGGAGGACCAATACAAGCTGCCTTTTACCTTTGGGGGCCAGCAATACACATGGACCCGGACTCCCTTCGGATACCTTAACTCCGGTAATGAGTTCAATATTTTCCTACATAAGGCCATGCCCGACCTGGGTGCGGGGGGTAACCTGGCTTATGTAGATGATGTCCTCATCAAAAGTTCATCTGTGGAGGAACACATAGCAGAGATCCGTTATGTTCTGACGCAGTTGAGGGCCGCCGGAGCAAAACTTTCCTTTCAGAAAGCACAGTGGTGTAGAACCCGTGTTAATTTCTTGGGGCATGAGATTACTCCTCAGGGCCTCTGTCCCCAGGAAAAGAAAGTGGAAGCACTTCAGAAACTGAAAGACCCCACAACTCTGCGGGAACTAAGGAGCCTCCTTGGACTGACCAATTACAGCAGAAAGTTCATTGAGGGCTACGCAGAGATCACCAGACCCCTGATTCATCTCCTGAAAGGGGGGGTCAAGTGGGTATGGGGTCCAGAACAAGCCGAGGCAGTAAGACAACTCAAGAGAAGCCTCTCACAAGCGCCTTGCCTAGCTTACCCTGTCAGAAACAAGGAGTTCTTCCTGGAGACAGGGTTCTCTAATACGTGCTTGACGGCAGTATTATACCAAAAGCATGACAAGGTCAATAAAGTAATCTCCTATGCGAGCAAAACTTTATCCTCTGTGGAGGAAAAATTCAACGATTGTGAGAAGGCACTCCTGGCGACGGTGTGGGCATTGAAGAATTACCGCCCGTTTATCCAGGGGGAACACATCATAGTGGAGACTCCACACCAGCCTCTGCAATATCTCCAAAGTGACAGAATCCGGGCCGGAAATGTGAGTAATTCCCGAATTACTTCCTGGATTCTGTCAATGCAAGGTTTTCCTGTGGAGGTCAGATATGGCCAAAACAAGAAGAGTCCCCTCGCGCAAGGTCTGGCTGACTTGCATGATTGTGCCAGAGAAAACTGTCTCGAGGACGAAAGTCTAAAAATCAAGGACAACATGGAGGCATACCTTAATTCCCCACACAAAGTCTTTGAAGAGGACAAGTGTGAGGGAATGCCCACTGTCTATGTGGATGGATGCTCTTACCATGTTGACAACAACGGGGAGAAAGAACTGGTGGCCGGCGTAGGGAATGCAGGGTGAATGAGTCCCCAGAACCCTCCGCTGGATACAAAATTGGTCCCCGAAGTAGTCAGGTGGCAGAATTGATGGCTGTGCATCAGGCCATCCTCACTGCTGTCCAGCATCAACTCCGCGAACTGGTCATAATCACAGATTCGGATTATGTACGGAACGGGTTCGTGGAGCACCTGGTTAATTGGAAAACCAGAGGCATGTTATGTGCTAACAACAAACCCTTGAAACATGGGAAGTTGATCCAAAACATTGATGATCTGGTCACCTCGAATGAGATGACCATCTATTGGAAAAAGATCAAGGGTCATTCCAAAGTAGAGGGACCAGACAAAACTGGAAATGACTTAGCTGATCAGCTGGCCAAAACCGGGGCCATCCAAGGGGATCTAATTGAGATTGAGTCCCTGTTGGGGGAAATCCAGGTCCCTGCTATCACTAGGTCCCAGACAAATGCTCACAACGATCTTTCAATTGCACAATGGAGTAAGGAGACCCCTGATGCTGATTTGATTACCGCTCAGAAGGGGGATCCAATTATTGGCAAATTTTACCAGCACCTTGAGGACTCTGAGAACTTTCCCCTGACGGATACCGATTACATTGGGAAAGAGGACCTAAGAGTGTTGATGAAATGTCCAAAAATGTTCCGAATCCAAGACGGTTTGCTGGTAAGGAAATCCAAAGCTGGCCACGATCAGTGGGTGGTCCCTACCTCATTCCGAAGCCTAATGTTAAGTCACGCCCATGATGCGGCCACCGCCGGTCATAGGGGGTTTCACACAACATTGGAAATCTTAAGAGAGGTTGCATACTGGCCACACATGGGGCAGGACCTCGACCAATACTTGAAGG
Source organism: Ambystoma mexicanum (assembly GCF_040938575.1). Classification (NCBI taxonomy): domain Eukaryota; kingdom Metazoa; phylum Chordata; class Amphibia; order Caudata; family Ambystomatidae; genus Ambystoma; species Ambystoma mexicanum. The sequence goes on from NC_090922.1 coordinate 976,235,409, forward strand.
GGTGTCTTGTGTGTGCACAATTTCAGCCATCATCCCTCACGCACCATGCGCCTCTCCAAAAGAGGGGGATGACACTGCCATGGTCAGATTTACAAATCGACTTTGTAGGCCCCGTGATTCGCTCCGCGAGGGGGAATAAGTACATGTTGACCGTCACATGCTTGTTCACCAAGTGGGTGGAATGTCTCCCAGCCCCAAACTGCAAGGCAGAAACGGCAGCTGCCTTGATGATTAACCACATCTTTTCCCGTTTTGGTCTACCTCAAAGGATTGAGTCAGAGAGGGGTAGCCACTTCACCAGTGAAGTGATGACAAAGATGTGGGAGATACTGGGGGTCCAGAGAAAGCTGCATATTGCTTATAGACCAGCTTCTTCTGGGGCAGTAGAGAGATATAACCGAACCATTGTGAGCATATTAAAGAAGTTTGTGGCAGATTCTGGGCCAAGTTGGGATATCCGATTACCTCTGGTCCTAATGGCCATCAGATCTACCCCTTCATCTGCAACCAAAATGTCACCATTTGAGTTGATGACTGGGCGCAAGATGGTGCTTCCACAGCATTTGCTCTACAGGACCCAAGAGCAGACACTAATAAATGCCTCCACAACTCATGAGTATGTGGAGAATTTAAGGAAACACCTTCAACATGCTTTTGCTTATGCTCAGCGGAATCTAGAAAGATCAGCTGATAGCATGAAGACCCACTATGACCTGAAGACTTCCAGGAAGGAATATCAGGTGGGGGACCGGGTCTATCTATACAACTTCCAAAGAAACCAGGCAAAACAGCGGAAATTCTTGCCTACATGGAAGGGACCCTTTGAGATCATCGACAAGATCTCCCCTGTGGCCTACAAAATCCACATCCCCAAAGGTCCTTTGGCAGCGGGGGAAGACAAGTGGGTCCACATAAACCAGTTGAAATGTTGCCATCCCAGGCACACTCTGCAACAACTGGAGGAATCCTCTGGAATCCTAGCGGGTACTGTCTCAGACTAATTCAGTTCCAACCATAAAACATACCACATCTAGTCTCTAAAATATTGTGATTTGCATGAAACTGTATCTTAGTTATACTGTTTTTTTTTTCAAAATAAGAATGTAATGTTTCGTTATGATGAAATGCATATGCTGCCCCACTATCTCAACAGTGGTGGAAAAAAACGTCTATGAATAGGTATTGCCGCTCTTCCTTTGTCGTCCTAGGAGAAAGAAAACCTGGAGACGGGCCAAGGAGGACGATCCGGAGACCGGGAGCAGATACGCAACGGGCCCGGGGTACCGCCCAATCTTCCCATCAGGACCGGCAAGGAGAACTGATCGATCTGACCGGATGGAGAGGAAGATGCTGAACTGTGCCATCTACAGAATTGGAAGAAGATAATGTGGTCATACCAGCACCAGGGTTCAAAACCTCCCTTGCAACCGACTCCCCCTCGACTCAAGTCAAAGCGCAGTCAGGCGGGGGGGTTTGTGGAGGGTTTTGACCCATGCGGAATCATTAGACGGGGTAAATGTGGGGATTAAGCTGTCGCTGCCCATCATTTTACCCCAGAACAAAAATAAATCACTGGAGTGGGTAAAGATGGGGATGCGCTGTCGCCGCCCATCATTTCATCCCAGAATCCAGGAGAGCTGCGCAGTTGTGCGCACACCAAAATGGTTACCTAACTTGCCACCCACCAGTGTAAAAAAAGGTCTTTGTTAACAAAATCCACTGTTACTGATGTCAAAAAGTTGCTGAAATCGTGACTCATTGGACCACTTTAAAGATTCAACCCTTTTGTGGGGTTCCACATAACCATCTTACTGTAAGGAGCCCCATCAAAACAATGTTAAGCAAGGATTTACTACCATGTAAGAATCATTCCTGTTTAGAATGCATTAATCCAAGAAAGATCCCAAAATTGCATGCAGTAGCAACAAAATCCTCAAGGCGGCACTAGCGGTCTAAACTCTGACAGGAGAGCTGTCTTGCAAAACTGTCTAGTGCAAAGAAAGGGGTCTTATTTCATTGAAAGTTCAAAGGGGTTGCCTGTCCTGAGAACTCTTGACACTTCAGAACTCAACACAAGAAGCCAGGAAATCACAGGGTTCTGTTAATTAAATGCAAAGTGGCTCCCTGGCCTCCTGATCTCAGCTTCCCAGAGACCACACAATGGCCCCTTTCCTCTGAAAGGAATATGATGATTTTGACTGTTTAATGTCAACAAAGCCCTGCCTGCCAGAAGACACCTGTGACTGACCCACCCAAGTCTTGGAGGCGGACTCCAACACTCTGAGAACTGAATTGAAAGAAAAATATATATTTTACAGAAACGCTGATAACTCTTTGTAATCAAATGACAGAAATGTATAACTTTGAGAGCCTTAATTTAAAAAATGTACCTTCAATTCAAGCCCAAACTCCAATTTGTGTGATGTTCTGGGGGCAAACTAGCAGTTAAGAGGATATTACTCAAAATGTGTGCATGTGAAAAATCTGACACTTCATCAACTAATGTCCATACTCCTTGCGCACATGTGTGTAAATTTGGGGTAATGTCCGAAATTGCAAACCAGTTAAAAAGTGCAAAATATTGCCATTTCTGAATGCAAGCTCCCAGGAAGAGCAGAGTTTGAACAGGTTATACCTCCTGTAATGCATGATGGGTGCATATGATTTTAAAACAATATGTACCTCTGCAAATATGTATTTGGTTCAAATCTAGATTTGTGTGTAAGTTGACAGGAGGAGTGTACTTTCTGCAGGCTGTAAAATGACATCACTCTGACACAACTTAGCTCCCCCAATCAGGGGAGAAATGAAAGCTTGGCCAATGATAAGTGGAGAGGGGCTGGCTAGTGATGCTGCTCACACACACCCATTTTCAAAACACATAAAAGCAGAGAGACAGGACAGATAGGGACCTTCAAATCCATTTGCAGCTGGAAGCACTGCTGGGAAAATCCATACTTTACCTCCATCAACCTTCAGAGACCCAGACCAGACCAGCAGAGTAGAGCTGACCTGTTAGCAGAACCAGAGAGAGCTGACCCAGATCACTGTGAAGTGCAGAGTCCAGTCTAAAACCTGACCAGATCCGTGGCGAGGCCCATTTCACTCAAGAATATAGTGTGAGTACCTAGAAAACTGTGCAGAACCAATCTCTTAGTTAAAATAATATAATCCAAGCTATTTTAATCTAAGTAGAACTGCCTCCTAACTGTCACCTGTCATTTGTAAAGCTGTCACTTGTCATTTTCTAGTTGCAAGCTGCACTTGTCTTTTTGAACTTTAAAATTTCAAATCTGAAAAACGACCTTTATTTAATCGCTCATATCTCCGTGACCGTTTGTGCTAGAGACTTGCAGTAACTTTCATCTGGAAGCTGAGATCCTAGGCTTTCTTAGGACCCCAAAACGATAGTGATAGTCCTTGTAGTTCCTCTGTAATCTCGCTCGGCGCATTCGCAAATTTGACCGCGATTTGCAAATTTCTCCACGTGTAAAAATCTGCTGCTGCTTGCCTTCCATTTGCCAAAAATTCGTTTAACCTGCTAATCATCCCTGAATCATTGCAAGAGTGAGCCTGGACTAATATTAACTTGATACCACTCACCCTAAACCTCTAGAGGGAATTAAAAGCATTTTAACATATTTTCACTCCATTGCCAGCACATATCAAAGCATTTTGCCTGTGTTTTCAACTTCTGTAGTCTAAGTTGCTGGGTGAACTGAATCACATTTGATTGCATTTCTGAGAATTGTGTGCCTTCCTTCCCTTTCCTTGCATTGCATAAAAGGGGGGGGGTGAATTGTCCAAGAAAGTGATTACATTGTCTTTGCTGAAATCCTATCAAGTTATTTTCTTTACTGCATTTCATTCCACATTGCATCCATTTGAACCCATAAAAGTATTGTTGCTATCTTATCCATTTTATGTCAACTCCTTAGTGATTATCAAGAAGTGTGCTAGTGCCAGATTCTCTGTTGTTAATCTTTATCATATCAGATTAAGTGTGCTATTCAATTATTAATTTATTATAAAGTCTGATATATATATCTATTGTTTAAATTATCAAATAAACCTTTTAACTTGCAAAACAGAACTACTTCTTGGCTCAGTGGGGTCAGGAGGATTCTAAGAGAGGGGTGTTATATAGGGGTAGTCATCCAGAACGCATGAACTGGACATAAAGATATATCAATAAGGGTTTTCATTCAGTATTATAGACTAGGCGTTGACTTAGCTGTAGTGTTGAATTGAATCCTCTTACAAAATTGATATTTCCCATCTGTGAAAGGTACAGTGAGCAAAAAGCGTGTGCTGCAAACTCTCATCTCACAACAGGTTATCATGCCATGTTCTTTCTGGAGAGGAACGCCTGCTACCTTTTTTGAAATTTTTGATATATTTCCAATAGGCATGCTTTTCTAATAAGCAAAAATCGGTAAATCAAGAAAGTTTTTCGATTGTTTCGAACATTCTACAATGTTTCTGGATGATGTTACTGATTTTAAGGTTCAGGTCGGTGAAGGTGTTGACACATACTAGTCTATCTTCTCGTGATTTCTCCCCTCTGCCTTCCAGAATTGCTTCTCTATTGTTGTTACTTGCCCTTTTGGAAGCCTATCTAATCCTCTTCTTGGGATAGCCTCTTTTTCGTTGTTTGGTAGAGAGTGTTTGGGCTTCTTTCTCAAATGTGCTGTTCTGAGAGCTAGTTCTTTTTAGTCGAATGAACTAGCCAAATGGGATATTGTCCCAGAGACGTTTGACATAGTGGCTGCTATAGTCTAGAAGTGAATTTTTGTCTGTGGCTTTATGGTACGGTTACCATTAGTTTACCATTCTGTTGGGAGATAATGAGGTCAAAAAAATTCCAACTATGATGCCGCGGGGCATGATCATCATGAGAAAGACCAAGAAACTGAGAAACCATAACCAGGGGGTCACCTTTATCTAAGGGAGAGTGTGGGAATTAAAGCTATCAACGTAAAACCAATATACGGCATCCATCGACACAAATCATCAAAATATAGCAGGTTTTAACACTCAAATATGGCCGACGGCAAGGACCAAAGCTAGCAACACAGACAATGGAGTAGACACCACTATGTGAGCGACCATTACCTAGGCAACTGATGCCTGAGATTTACTTACATGGCAGTTCCAGCAACGCCACAGTGCCATCTCATTGGAAGCAAGAGAGAAAGACTGAACGAGGCAGTCACTCCGATGGAGACAGACCAACACAAATGACCACAGGACTCGCTACGCTGGAGAACCGAAGATCCGAATGTTAAAGCAGGTAAACCCACAAGCTGCACACAATGAGTCCACGCCATACAGCGATTCCTCAAGACTCATGCAATAGACCCCTCGCTGCACTCTGACACAAGCTCTTTTCTCTACTGCCAGCTCTGGGAACAGAGGCATTCTGCAGAGTTAAGGTCCAGACAGCGATCTAAACGGACAAAGACAGCCAATATGAGAATTAACTCATATGCAGGCTACCAAAGTATGAGACTGGGACACACTCTGTACCGACTGCTTGTTAAGTATAATGCAACCAGTGTTAAGAACTTGAGTTACCAGACACACCATTTAATATTCCCTTGCAGGAGGCCTCTACACTGAATAGACAACCTCTAAAACAACAGTAAGGAGAAGCTATTTTGTGATAGCTCAGGATAAAGTATTACATCTAACTACTCCGTGGAGCATTCTGAAAAAACTACCAACAGGTGGGTACACCGAAATACCAAATCCAAGTTACATGTAGTTTACTGATTTAGAATTGGCAGAGCCCTTGAACACTACAAAGGCATAGCTTAAAGCCTATGTTTATGCTTCTTCCTATTACAGGCACGTAACAGGACACAGTTTGGTCCTGCCAACAAAAGAGAACATTGTTGTGCCACACAACCAATGCAGGTAACCAACCTACTCACAGAGGTTCTATGTTTAACGCTTAGAACAGAAATAGAAGTCAAGCAATATTAGCTGATTCTTTTTTGTTTTTGTTTTCATTGACAGATCAAGAATAATCACAAGAATCACAATTTCTGAATTATTACAAGTTCCACAGCGATATGTTTACATTGGGCGATGACATTTCTGAAGAATGTTCATTAGTTATATTTATCTGAACAGAAACATGTTGAGACTGTAAGCTGTGACATCAAACACAGTGACAATAGACTTTAAACATAAAGAATCATAAGTACTACTTTGAGTTCTAACCACACTGAACAAAAAGCCTTTTATGTGTTGTGAACTTAACACATATGTTTGGATACCCATATTGAATTCACCATCGCTTATCTTTGTTACACAATGTACTGAGCCCAACTGACTTTATTTTAAGAATTTGTGTATGTATTTTATTAATTCCCATTGATGTTTTGCGTTAACTAATACATTTATTTTAAATGTACTGAAGGATTATAAATCAACCTTGTCAGTATCTTGAAATCAGTCTCCATCTCAGTGTTATATTTAGCTGTGCACTTTAAACCATTTATAATTTGAATGGGACACTTACTTTTCTCTTTAGTCATTGTCTGTGGTTGTGAATGTAATTTCCACTTGTAATTTCTGTTAGCGACTTTTGAGTTCAGATGTACGTACAAACATTAATTTGCATTTAAAAAAACACAAACTAACTTGTGTCATTTCCCCTGGCTAGAATGTAATTGGTTGCATTTTAACAATAACGTTGTATAAACGTGTCGAATTATAGTGGAACAGCACAGGCAATTGTTAAATCACACACACATGCACGCACCCTGGAGAATGTGGGCAAAGGGACATTTGGGAAAAACGTTATAATCTGCTGGTATGCGTTATACTCTCATAAGGCCTCACAGATGAGTGGGAATTCTGAGCAGAAACATCAGGGGAGTCTTGTTCAAGTGCACAAACCACGTCAAGTTCCGTCGTATGTAAGTCGTAGTCCTAAGGGAAGATTTAATTTACCAAACTGCTTCCCATTTCAAAACAGATCTGTCAGGTGAGGTTATTTTTTTATCTTTTCATTTTTCTTTTTGTTCTGGGAAGGCCCTCGCTAAACTTTCCAACTTTAATAATTCACTATTTAGAATCATGCTACAGGGCAGCTATGTTCTGCATAGCTCCTTCAGAAGACATTTAATGGAGTGGTAGAGAATATGTTAGAAATCCATACGGTGCATAATATAAAGAGCAGAAAGTAAGAAACATGTCTTTTCTCAGTTATGTGTACTGTGCTCTATGGAACAGATATAAAGACAGTGCCTTCATCCGTTAACCATTTCTAATAAGTATTTATTACTTGCCATCTCATCTAGAAAATGTGTTGCAAACATAAATCTTACAGAGGTTCCTTTTCTTGCCTAATAGACAGTTGCTGCCCTGTGATTAAGTCAGAGTTTTCAAGAAAGGCATGAAATGTCATTTTATAACATTTCAATTTGAATCATGTATTTAACACACGCACTATTCATCTGACCGCTATAAAAAAAGGCCTGAATGTATCCTTACCACCTCCTGCTCCGCCAAAGAACTGTTTCGATTCACCAAGGAGCTGACTACTCCAGAATGACCTCCCTTGTGACCCTGAAAACGCAAGGACACTGTGACCATATTGCCTCCTTTTTTAGGGAAACAATTTGTAAAATGTGGGTTTTGATAAGCACAGGAAGGTCAGTCTCTGCAGAGTCTCCTGTTACACGTCTTAATCTGGAAGAGACACATTTTGGCACCTTTCGATTTAACACAGTGACAACACTATGGTCTTAGCTGCACTGTCTAAACTTAAGTCTGCCTCCCCCACAGACCCTATTACTCTTCGCATTCTTCAAACAGTCTCTCACAAATCGATTTCTCTGTTTACAGCAGCGCTTCAACATGCTTTTTCAACTGACTACATCCCTGAGCCCCTCAAACACGCAATTATCACTCCTCTACTGAAAAAGGCACATCTGGATCCTGCAATCGTTGAAAATTACCTTCCTATACCTCTGCTTCCAGTTATCATGAAACTGATGGAGTGAAATGCAACCCGCAGCTCTCTGCCTTTTTGTAAACCAACCACCTTCTCCACGCCTTTCAGGCCAGCTTCCGCTGCTTTATGAGAACAGAATCTGTGATGGTGGCTCTCATGGATGACATTGCCCTGCTTCAGGACCGCAGAGAGGCGGGAGCTTTGATTCTCCTTGAGCTCTTTGTGGCCTTTGGTACTGTTGACCGTCAGAAACTGCTCAAGTGTCTTCAAGGGGCAGGAATCTCAGGCATCCCTCTGAGGTGGCTTTCCTCCTTTATGGCCAACCAATTTGAAATGGTTTCTCTTCCCCCTTTCACTTCTTTTCACGCAGCCCTGAACTGAGGGGTTCCTCTACGGTCTGCCTTATCTCTGTTTAATTTATACAGACGCGCCTTGGCCAATCTGATTGCTAGCTATGGGATACATTTTTTCTCATATGCTGATGGCACGCAGATCCTTTTTCGCTTCATTGTCCCATCATCTGACCCCCCGCCCCAACAAAATTGGAAGACTGTTTATCGGCGGTTGGTGACTGGATGGCCAATAATTGGCTTAAGCTCAATGGAGATAAAACAGAAGTCTTACTGGTTGGGTCTAACAACATAGGACAGACTTGGGCTTGTGAGTACTGACCTACCTCCCTTAGCCCATGCCCTAAACCTTCTCTGATAGTTAAGAGCCTAGGGATCAAAGTAAAGGCCTCAGGCTCTAGATAGGCGCAAATCTCTGCAGTCTCCCACTTGGCTTCACTAAACTGAAAGTATTGAAAAATGTCCTACTGTTTTTACTGTATGAGTCTAGGATATAAATTGTGACTGCAACCATCGTGGGATCCCTAGAAAACTGTAACAGCATTTATTTAGGCCAACCTGAGGCTTTATTACAATGGCTACAGACTCTCCAGAATGCAGATGCTCAACTCACTCTGAGAGCTCCCAGACTAACACACTCCCATGACTTTCTCCGCCAAATTCACTGGCTCCCAGTTAGGAGCCAAGTCAAATTTAAAATCCTTTGTCTCGTTCATTGTGCCACTCACAATACTCTGGGTGAGTTTCTATAATCTAATCTTTGTGCCCTTTAAACATAGCAGGCTTCTTCACTCAGATTTTACATTGGATGATCCTTTACAGTGCTTGCCCCCACACTCTGGAATGCTCTGCTGCCTGAGCTCTGTAATATTCCTGAATATTGTCTCTTTCAAAAGAACCTGAAAACTCATCTGTTCTAGCCCTGCCGGTCTGAAGTGGCTATCTCCCTCACTCGCTCAAGTGCCTTGATGCATCTCAGTCTTTGTACGCGCTCTAAAAATATTTATACAATACTGTCATGATGCCTACCCCCGGAGAACCAGGCCAGGCCCAGCACCCCCTGGAGCAGGCATCATGCCCCCAGGTAAAAGCCCAGCGGCCCCTTATAGGGGCTCTTTGGACTCTGTCCTGGCACTGTTGGCGCCAGGCTCATGTTGGACATCAGTCCTGGCGCCATAGGTGCCAGGCTCATAAAGGAAGGTGTTTTGTGCACTTACCTGATGCAGACCATGCTGCAAGATTCAGGCCTCCCTGAGACCTGAAAGGGACTATTTTTTCATCGGGACTATTTTGCCACTCGGGCATGGCCGGGGAAGGATACTTACCTGGAACTACTTTGGGGGCTATTTAAGCCACGCCCAGTAGCTCACGCTTCGCGTTGTTCTGCATCCAAGCAGCTGAACGCTCACCGTGTCTGCTCCTGCATCTGGTCTCCAGCCACGCCGCCTCGATCCTGGAACATCTGTAAGGAAAGAGAGAAGAGAAAGGTGAAAACCAAGAATTTTTTCAAACTTCTTACCTGCATCCGGAACCTTCACGCCAGCGTTCCTGAGAAAAGACATTCATTTAAAAGCACTGCGTTGCTCGCTGCAGCGCTGCTCTTCACTTACCTGTCCTCTGGAGTTCTTCTGGCTCCACCGCGACTGTCTACACCGGTCGCAACATCTCTGCGCCTAGGGGAGAGAAGAAGAGACAAAAGGTGAGCAGAAGGAACATATGAGGAAAGCCTAATTTTCCGCCATAACACTTACCGGTCTTCTGTTGGTGAACCATTCCTCATTTTGGGTCGGCGCCGCTTCTTTGGCAGGTACCGCACCCCGGCCCCTATGGGGAAAGGACAAAAGACATTACTGGAGGAATATAAAGACATTAAAAGGGATCGCCCCCATCGCTAACTCACCTGAGTTCACCATCGGCAATTCAATCCCTCAACGCATCGCCTTCATTCTGCACCTGAAATAAAGGACAGATCACAGGTTAGGAAGGCAACAGAAAAGGAGGCTCAACACTTGAACTTTTGTAATCTTCATACTTACAGCGTTACGCTCTGAAAAGCCAAGTGGATTTTGCCAGTGCCATTCTGAAAACCAGTGAAGTAAGTGGACAAACACGCGCCCCTGCACCAGAAGCAGGATGGAGAGTTCATCCTTTCAAACCATAAGGTGATCTTCAACTGAGGAAGTTAGAGAAGAACGAAGGGGGGAAGGAGGGAGCAAGCACACTATTCTGCAGACTGTTAATCCCCTTTCTCATCTGCAGAAGGATATTCCTACGGGCCAGGCAAGCAAGATTTGAAGGTCCTGTTCAGTCGGTGTTCCGAGTTCTGCGCATCACGCTCGAAGAGACCACAGCAACCCAGACTAGACCAGCGCCTCCGTGGGAGTCAGGTGAGCGTTACAAATACAATACAATATAGTCCAATACAATACAAAAAATCACATTCTGTTATGTGTGCTGCAAAATGGGTCTTCAACTAATCTGTCTTCAAAATGTTTATTTGGAGTAGTATCTCATCTAAAACTGTGAACAAATTCTACTTAAAAAAAACAAGTTTCCTCCTGGCAATGGCAATTCTTTTAAAAATGCATCCAGTCATCCTTTGTATAAAAAGGGATGCATTGCCAGGAACCACCACAATATTCTGGGGTATGTGTCTTTATTCCTAGCCATCCAGACTAGCAGAGCACGGTTGGTCTCTTGCTGAAACCAGAGGCTGGTTAGTTAATGTCATAAGCTAAAAAGAGCACACTTCTTGGCCAGGGCCTTGAACCCAATTATTGGGCAATTCTCTCCGGTGTGTAAGTTGAGGCTGATGTATTTTATTGGTTTCTCCTCCCCAACTTCCACCTGTGACAAGACTGTCCCAAGACCAACAGTAGAGGCGTCAGTTTGAAGGATGAACTCCTTAGAGAAATCTGGCATAACTACAATGGGCCTTACACAAGGCATCTTTGCTCTGATCGAAGATTATTTGTACCTTCAAATTGGGATGACTTTTCTTCAGTCTGACACTTAGGGGTCCCTCATTTTCTGAGAATTTTAGTATGAAATGGCAATAATAGCTGACTAGATCCAGAAAGACACTTAAGTTCTTTGTGAGAAGTCAGTGAACTTTCTGGACTATGTCTATCTCGGCTTTCTTTGATGCCTTCTGTCTGTTCGCTGCCTTAAAATATTATTGTTAGTCTCATTGTACATACATATAAAACATGGACTTACAAAATCCTGAATGTGCCTTATTGTCTGCTGGTTTATTTGTTTGAGCATCTTCCTTTTTTAATTTCTTCCTCTGTAGGAAGATTGTCCTCACGCCAATCCATGTAGTTTTCCATTTTACTGTGGTTGTCAAAAAATCTCCTTGTCACGTCAGATATTAGAATAAACAATGGAGGAAGAGTACATGAGAAGAGGAGGTGGAATTCCTTGTATTTATTTTCTGATTGGTTGTTTATGGTTTGTGTGGTGGTCAGCTGCCAATAGGATATCAAGTACCTCAGATGCTGTTCAACTGAGAATGTACTTTTTTGAGTGATGTTTATATATGCAAATACAACTGTAGATTATATTGTATCATCATATTATGAGTTGTTTTATATAAAGGCCATTTTTATTGCTTGAGAGTGAGGTGTAGTTTTAGGAGATTGTGCTATTTCTGGGGTATTGTAAGTGTTTTATTGGATATTTGAAACATGGAGCCAATGGGGTTAATAGTGATGTTGAGGACATAGGTGAAGTGTTGTCAAAGCATTGGCTTCCAACGTTTTTTTGGTTCTATAATATTATTTTAGACAGAGTGTTTGAAATGAGAGGTTTATGCTGCAATTGTGGAGAAATATTTTTGACAGCACAGTTTTTTTTCTCTTCTAGAAAGGAAAATGATTCTTCATCTAAATAAAGAGCACAGAGCAATGTTGTAAGTATTTTTTATTGTTTGTTTGTTTATTTAATTTTTAATGCTCACCGAACCTGGGCACAGCAAATAGAAGGATACTTAAAGCTTAGTTACAACATGGAATAAGTACAATGAAGCCCACAGAAATATAGGTAAGTACAGTATAAAGCAAGTTACAAACATGCATAGGCCAGGTACATAAGTATAGATTACAGAATATCCAGGGGATCATATGTCATTAGAGCAAAGCCATTTTGGATATTTCATCTGAAGGTGAAGTAAGACTGGTCAGTTCTGAGGGCAGGCGATAGTGCATTCCTAGATTGTGTGGCTTTCACCGGGAAGCTGCTTCCTCCTGATTTGGTTAGCTTAAATCTAGTTATTTCTAAGCAATGGGAGTTGGCCACTCTGTATGGACAAGTTGAGGTTCTTCTAACCTTTTTCTCTGTGAGGTATGAGGGGCTGCATTATTAAGGCATTTGAAGAGGAGTGATACAGTTTTGAATAGGGCAGTTCTCAAGGTATTATTTTGTAGCGTTTGTATTTTGTTGAGGATATGTTTGTTAGCTCCTAAATATAGGGCATTACAATAATCCAGTTTTGACAATATTAAGGCATTGGCGAGGGTGATGCAACTAGCTTTAGCTAGAAATGGTCTTCAGGCCCTGATAAGTTTGCAGGTGTGGGTGGCAGAGGATGCCATAGAGTTCAACTGTTTCCTTAATGATAGTGTGGAGTCAAGGTGAAAGCCTAGCATTTTTACCTCATTCACTACTTTGATTGAGTTGCCATCTATATTGATAGCGGTATAGTTTGTGCTTAGTTTTTTTAGGTTGGCTTCAGAACCCAGGATCAAGATCTCTGTTTTATCGTTATTCAGGCAGAGGCCATAGGATGCCTTCCATGCCTGAATGAATATTTTATTTACCAAGGCCGTATCCTTGCCAAAATTGCCCAAAAGGGGAATGAGGATCTGGGTGTTATCAGCAAATTTAGTGTAGGTGACACCCAGTCTGTCCAATGTATCGAATAGGGGCTTGGTAAATATGTTATACATAGTGGGCGAGACACAAGATCCTTGTGGAACACCACAGGTGGTCTGAGTCGGGTGTGCCGAGGGGTAGAAATCTGTAATAGTTCTGTTTTCTAAGAATGACTGGACCCAGGCTATCGCATCACTCAAGAAGTGGGCAGCCAATGCTAGATGTTTGCACAAGACTGCGTGGTCCACCAAATCAAAGGCCGCCGACAATTCGAGGAGGCGTAGCATGGCAGATTTGCCTTTGTCCTTGAGCTTGTCAATTTGAGTTTTTAGGTCAATTAACACAGTTTCCGTGCTGTGTTGTGGTCTGAAACCAGTTTGGCGGGAGCCTAGTAGGTGGTTTGCTTCCAGGTGGTTCTGAATTTGCAAATATGCTACCCTGTCAATGATTTTAAGGAGAAAGGGAACTGTGGTGATACGTCTGTCATTTGCAGGGATAGATGGGTCTAGAGTCTGTTTCTTGAGGAGAGGTAAGCTCCTTGGGACACTATCGGTCTTGAAGGAAGCATGATTAGTTTTGTGATGAAAGACGCTAAGTCTCTTGCGGCATCTTTGATTACTTGGGCAGGGTAAATTGTGTCTCAGAGGGGAGCAAGGAGGATTTATTAGTGATTTTGATTTGGAGAGATGTAATTTTATTATACAGGGCATTCTGAATGCTGGTGCACCATTGTTTGTCTTTCAGTGCATTGTCAAGGGCAGGAATAGGGGATTCTAGTTCCCAGAGGATAACGAAAAGCTATTTCCTCTATAGTATTGGAGCTGGCCTTGGATATTCTTTTTTTGAAGAGGTCTTTATTGGTGCGGATAATTTCTTTCTTGTACTTATTGGCAAACTGAGTCAGTTGTGATTTGTTTTCATCTGTAGGGGAGTGGCTCGAGAGGGATTGTAATTTTCTTTTTTGAAGTCTTAACTCTTTGAGGTTGGTTGTAAACCAGGCATTGAGGTGAGTCTTCTGTTTACTTTTACAAAGTTTAACTGGCACAATTATATATAGGGCCTTGGTCATTGTCTTGTTAAAGACCTCCACAAAGAGGTTAGGATCAGAGTTGCTTGATAGAGAATTGAGGGATGGGAGGAGATGAGGTAGTCATTTGTCAGAGGTATTTTGTTTTTTGCATCTGGTGGGAAGGAGTGGTGCCATGACAGTAACTTTAGTTGTTTGTTTATTTATTTCTGGGGAAAAGTCAATCAGATGGTGGTCTGTCCACAGTTGTGGGGTTGTTTTAGTGATAGAGGTGGTGCAGTTCAGGTCAGATACCCAGTCAAGAGTCCTTCCTTTATCATGAGTATGGTTGAGGACTTTTTGGATGAGTCTGCGATCTGAAAGGATAGTTGCTATATACTGAGCATGTTTGTCCTCTGGGTCGTTAAATCCCAAGTTGGAGTCACCCAGCATTAATATCTGCAAGGACTCTTTGGTATTGTTGGCTAGAAGACTGGATCAGTCTTCCTGAAAGGTCCAGGATGTCTATATAGCAGGTTGATAGTTAATGTACGGTTACTAGATATGGGTAGTTTGGCTATAAGCATTTCACATGACTTAAGAGGTGGTGGAATGAAGAGTCTTAATGCAAGGTTGGTTTTTGCTATGATAGCTACATCACCCCCTCTGGCATTGGGTCTGTCCACTCTGAGTATCTGATAGTTGTCTTGTATAGCTAGCATAAGGGCAGGGCCTGCTGCGTCATGTAGCCATGATTCAGTGACTGCCAGGAAGTCCAAGTTATCAGAAGATAGGAGGTCTGTTATTTCAGTGGCATGTGTCACTAGGGATCGTGCATTAATCAGAGCTCCAGAGACAGGAGTCATGTTTTTGGACTCTTGGGGAGTGGTGGGATTAGATGAGTTTGATTGCTTCTGGTGTGGGATTTCGGATGAAGGAGATGGGTGAGGTTCAGAGTTTTGGGCATGGCCTTACGGTATTATCTGGATGTCAAATCAGGATCTGAGCCAATGATATTGTGGTTTGGGTGGAGATTTAGATTCATGTTGATATTAGTTCTAGGATTGTAGAGTCGGGGTAGTCAGAGCCTGGTATTTCTGTCTAGTAGGGAGCAGGGTGACGATTTAATAAGGGACATTATTATGTAGATACAGGATAGGATCAATAGTAGAGGGTCCAGCAGGTTCTTTCTGGTGTGTATGGTACAGCACTGGCCGCTGAGGAGATGGGTTGTTGGGTAAGGCAGGAGAGGTGGTATAATCAAGTTAGTAGGCTGGCTCAGTGTGGGTTAATACAACCTTAGTAAATTGAAGATCTAGATGGAATGGTGACGGTCTGTTTTGTTCAGAGGACTAGTCAAGTGCTTTTCTACGCAGCAGGCTAGGCTAGTCCAACTTTGGCATAGACAAGTACAGTCAATGGTGGGGACCTGGGATAGTAGTAGACAATACGGTAGGCTAGTCCGACATTAGCATTGGCAAGTACAGGCAGTAGGATAGGCCTAGGCAGGTTATGGTCAACAGAATAGGCTAGTCCGACATGAGCGCTGGCAAGTACAGGCAGCAAGATAGGCCTAGGCCGGTTATGGTCAGCAGAATAGGCTAGTCCGACATTAGCGTTGGCAAGTAGAGTCAGCAGGATAGGCCTAGGCACGTTATAATCAACAAGGTGGGCTAGTTCAATAGTATCAAGGGCAAACAGTGTGATGGGCTAGTCCAGCAGAAATATAGTGAATCGAGAGGTGGGGTACACAGCAATTAGTTTGGATTCAGGTAACGGGTGAGGTGCCCTTCTGAGATCAAGGGCACAATAGTGTAGTTGGCTACACCATGGAAAGGCTGGTCAATTCTATCGTAGTCGGCATCGTCAGAGGAAATCAACAATAGTATTCGTATAGGATTATATATATCACAAAGCAAGTGTTTCAGAGAGACAGGGTAAGCCTGATAGTAACAGGCACAGGGATGATAAATAGCATGATACAGAATCTCGTTTGGCTGGGGTAACCGTGTATGCATGAGGAATAAAGGTTGCAATTGGCGAAAGAGTGCTTATAGCGAGTCCAGGCGACGGCCGACATCCAGCCACGGACAGGCACAGACATAGAGGTGAAGAGTATTTATCTGATTGAAAATATATGTTTTGGTTTTATATTGATAAAAGACCCAAAGGCTATTTTAAGAGCCACCCAGAGAACTTCGTAAGTATATTGGAAAAGGAAAATACCTTTGATGCCTTTTTTTTTTATTTTACAAATAATTGCCACGGTTACGAAAGCAGCCAATGAAACATCACACCCTGTCAGAGGGGTTATAGCCACGGTTACCTTTAAACCAATGGGACGTTATGTATTTTTGGCAGTTGCAGCCACGGTTATAGCTATCGCCTTTGGCCATGGGTATAGCGATACCAATTCTTCTACATTGATCATGATATTTAATTGATTTTACACTGCAAAACTGTGCATGCGTTTTTGAATCTATGCTCTCACATGTACCTTTTTGTTGTTTGAATTTTCACACCTTTTCAATAGGTCTTTTTGAATCTTGAAACATTATTACGGGTAACCGCAGCTGCTGGTGGTTGACCAGACCCACAGCTAAGCTCCAATTGGACATTGCACTTTCTGGCGGGATTTTGGTAGCCTTGGGTATGAACCTGCTGTTTGTACCCATGGTTATAGCTGTCTGTATTTTGCTGCAGTGATCATATAATTTTATGGATATTTTAGTACAGATTTTTACATGTCTTTCTGTTTGGATATTCTCACCTCAAGACATGTGTGATTTAAATTTGAAACCTTTGCAATATGTGTTCGATGTGTGCAATATGTGTTCTTCAGTGCAAGATACCCTCGGCTATCGGTGGGGTCCTCTCAGGGTAACTGGGGTTATAGCCGCCATTATGCTATTTGTCAACTTTTATAAAACTGCATTTATTTAATTGTGTTTCTAGGTGTACTAGAAAGTATTCATTAGAAGGGTTGTTTTGGGGTTTATTGACTGTTATAGGTTGCAATAAATATGTGGTGGCCATTTGACTTGTTTGCTTTGTTTAGTCCTCTTTTTGCAGTATTGATTTCTGAAAGCTATGAAAGTGAACATTTTGTGAACTTTTAACGTTTTGATTCCAGAACTCAGAGTGTGCAGATGTGCTGTGCTTTGCTATTATGAAGATGTATTCATTCTTTGGAGGAGCTGAAGATCAGTGATTGTGTGTGTTTGTATATTTTATGTATAATATGAATTGTTGTTTATATCAGACGAATTAAGTATGTTTAAGTTTCTGATTTAGTTTATAAGTTTTTTTTGGAAAGTACAGCTTTCCATATTTTACTTTAGTTTTTTTCAGTAGAGTGATATGCAGAAGCATATCTTATGTTATGATTATGTGTGAGACAAATATATTTCCAATTAAAGGTTGCTTCTCACTGTTTTGTTATAGTATTTACTTGATAATTTGCTGATAATGCGGCTTCTTGATTTTTTTGATTCTTTCTTTATTTGTTAAAACAAATTGTGCTGCTGCTCTGTATCTAATAAGTATATGGTCAAAAGTTATTTGTTAGGTAAGAGCATGAATTTAACTTTGAAGTAGTAGGAGGTTTTGTTGCATTAGTACCTTAGATTTCCACAGTTTCATCAGTAAGAATGTATGTGAAATTGAGTATGGCATTTCTGTCACAGATTTGAAAGTACATTGCATGACTGTATTGGATCCAGAACACCGTTTTTATCGGGAGACACCGCTGCGCCCAGACCAGAGGCCCTGGTATAAGGCCCCTGTCTTTCCCTGTCTGTCCTGGGAAAGTCTAAAAAGATTAGTTCAGCAGCAACCCGCTGCCCACCATATGGCCCCTTCTCCTACCACTGCTGACATCAGCAACATAGAACACCCTGCCTCAGCCAGGTAAGAGGCCCAGTTGGTCCGAACCAATGCCAATTTGCCCAGTGGTCCAGCTCCCCTCTGTTATCAAGGCATGTACCATCTCCCGGTACTCTGCCCTGCACTGCAGCATCCCCCTCCTTGATTGTGATCAGAGCCCGGGACACTACGTGAGTCAACCACAACTACCTACCCCCTGGCTTCTCCAACCAGATTCCTGCTCTCCCTGCATTGGAACACAATGCTGAGGCCACCAAAACTTTTCACACCCTTCTGTTCACGCCACACGGCCAGCACATGTACTCCTTCTCCCAGGCTACATGAGCCCAGGCACACATGCACCACCACTCACATCACCATGGCTGCACCAAACTCTAACCCTGGTAAATTGGACACTGGGCCCTTCTGCCCTACACAGATCTCAACTGCTATAACAATGACCCTTCACGTGCAATGCCTTCTGCTATTGCCCTCAATCTGTACGTCCATGCACAACGCCTGTGCCAATGTGATCAGTTATGCTTCCAACCTACTACTGCACACTTTATTTAGCCCCCCCCTGTTATATGAGGTGTGGCTTTGCCAGGTCTGCTACCTTACCTATTGTGAACTTCCTTATCTGTACTATGCTCCATTTTACCTATGTATTACTAGATACTTGATGTGGCCCCCATAACACAAGGTGTTGCTTTGCCAGGTTCTGCCACCATACCTGACTTTCACAGCATGCCGCTGTGCCAGGCCCTTTCCTGCAACACAGACATTACAAATTCAGCATCATGTTGCTGCTTATGTACTTCACCCAGAAACCTTCTAACACTGCAACTCCCAGATATGGCATCTAGCCTTACGCACATGCATTTGCACATATCTGCTTGCCCTATGTAGCCCCCATGCCATGAGGCGTGGCTATGTTGGTCCCTGCATTTACCCTAACTTTGGACTCACATGTATTTGTTGCCCTATGTAGCCCCTGTACCATGAGGTGTGGCTATATTGGTCCCTGGATTTTCCCTAACGTTGGACTCACATATATTAGTTGCCCTATGTAACCCCCGCACTATGAGGCATGGCTGTGTTGGTCTATGCATTTACCTTAACTTTGTACTTTTCAAGTACCACTTGTGCAATGTTATAAATGAGTGGGGTCACGCTTTGCAATTACTGTAACTAGTGGCCTGTTGCGCTAGGTCTTGGGGCACTGTTATAAATACTAAAACTAAAATAATGTACAGCTCCATTGCATGCAGATGAGCGCAATGTGTCTACTAGTCATAATAAAATGTTGGTAGTTCATCATAAACAATAAACATTAAGCATGTTTATTATTTTCACAATCTGCTTGTAAATTATGTACTTTGGGTGGGCATGTAGCCACTTGGGTACAAAACTATGTGATGAAATATACTGTTATATAATGCACAGACATTGGGGGGGGTGCATACGAAACCCTAGCATCAACCAAGAAACATAACTCTACCCTTGACAAATATTGCAGCTGTGTTTGTTCTTTGTAGTTGTATATCAAGCTGTTTCCTGTGACACTATATTAGTGACTTTCTACTATGTTAGAGTTGTGGAAGTGTTTGACTGTGGCTTTAAATTTGAGAAGACATAGGAGGCAATGCACCCAATGAATGCTAACTTGATTTTGATGCTCACCAATGTTCTTTTGCTTATTTGTCGAGATTTCTGTATTCCGCCAGCTCATTGGGAAAGTTAATTTCAACTGGTAAGTTTGCCGTGATCATTTCTTCTCTTGAGAAATGGTTTGGCAAGTGGCCTCTGAAGTTATGGATACAGTATGGTAGGTATTATTAAAGTCTTTTAATGATTCAGATAAAATATACCAGATAAATGTTTTTTTGTGAAATTATGAAGCAAAGTGTAGAAGGTGAATTCATAGTGGCAAAGGCTTCATAGTTTTTATTTCAGCTTTTCTGCAGCAATCCATCAAATGTGCTTGCCTCTTTTTGTATCGGTATGACTTTGCATGTCATGGTTTATGCATGGCTTTCTATTCATATGTGCTTGCTTTATCATGAATTGTCAGGCTGGGAAAGAAATGGTTACTGTGGCATTTAAGATTAGCTCACTTTTCATTCAGGATTATGATCCAAAAAATGTACTGTGCCAATGACAGATCTTATTTACGCGTGATGAGCTGTTCAGTGCCATCCCACATAACTCAACATTACTCAAGCACTAAGAGCAGAGCTGTACATTGGGAATTTTTTTGAACTGCAATATTTCTACTCTCATCTAATTATTGCATTATGTAGCTCTGCTATATACAGTTTCCTCACCAACAATATATGTGAAATTGAGTCTAATATGTTTGTCACAGATTTAAAAGTAGGTTGCATCACTGCATTGTATCTAGAACAGTATAGGTAGAATAATGTTCAGCACCAGTGCATGCACAAGTCTATCCTGTGTGGTAGACAAAACAAAATGTTGGTAGTAATGTATCCATAATAAACAACATCCATATCTTGCAGTTTTACAATTTGCTTGTAAATTGTATGCTTTGGAAGAGAAGGAACCTACTTTGGTTTTATGCTATGTAATCACATGTGTTAAAGACTGCACAGACAAAGGAATAGGTAAAAAGAATGGGGGTGCATATTAATTTGTTATAATTAAATAAGTAGTGTATCTCTACCCTTGAATAATATTGCAGCTGTGTTTGTGCTTCGAAGTTGGATATCAAGCTCTTACTTATGACCCCATATTAGTAAATCCTTTTGTATCAGATGTGTGTAAGTGTTTGAATGTGGCCGTAAATATGACAAGTCTCATGATGGAGTGCAGTTGATCAATGCAAACTTGGTTTTGATGTTGACAAATGTGGTTTTCCAGGGAAGGTTAATTTCAACTGGTAGGTTTCCAGTGAACATTTCTTCAATTTAGAAATGGTTTGGGAATTGTACTTTGAAGTTATGGTTATGACAGGTATTACTAAAAAATGTTCACTGGAAGGGGGGGCTAGGGCAATATTGATGGTGTTTGGTAGGGTAGTTTTCTGGGGCTGCCCAGGGCACTTGGCCATTTAAACTCTAGTGAGAGTGAAGATAGTGGAGGGAGGGCACACATGGTGATATGGTTTGTTGAGTAGCAGTAGTAGTGATTCGTTTGTAGGTGAAATGCTCAGGCCATTGGCCCTGTGGGGCCTAAAAGGTACGTACAGTTGAGGTCCTTATCTTTTCACGTCCTTTAATTAGGATGCCCAAGGAGGGCTGATTAAATAGGTGTTGGGAGGAGCTAGTGAGCGGCATGGCCCAGTCATCTGACCAGCAGGCTACTCAATGCTGTCTCCCTGGAGTTGGCTTACAGTCCTTAAGTAGAGGCTTGTAAGGCATGAAAACTGGAGCTGGGTGGAGCAACTGAATGGCAGTGCATTACCTTGCAGCTCTCCTCCCTTATCAACTTCCTCATGAATTGAGGACACACCCGAGATGATTGAAAGGCAGGTTGGTTCATCAAACCAAAGATGTGTAACAGATTGTCTTGCAACACATTTATGAATGTGAATTAACTAGTTATGCTAATTTATGCCATGTTTACTGTGTTCAGAACTAAGATGCCCACTTTGCATCTTCAGTTTATAGTGATCAATGCATGTAGAGAGAGTAGACCATGTGCCCTTCCTTCTAATTTCTGGTGATGGAATGCCTTTTGTCTAATAGACTGACATACCTCTTGCAGATTAACCTCATTTGATTGGAGAAAGTGTACGAAGGATTGCATGTAGTCTAATTAAGATGAGCAAAGTATAGGTTCAATGTGTGGCAACTGAGTTTCTCAGTGTATGATGCATTTGTGTTTGCCATAATACATTTTCAAGATGCTAGGCCTGAATGAAACCTGAGGTAATTGTGTAGATCATTGTGACCATTTGTTTTGCAGCCTAAGAATTCATGATAAGGGATACATATATGAAGTGAAAGATATACACCAACCAGGCGATTTGCCAGGTCATATCTATAGTAAAAGAAGCAAGGACATATTAGTAACTATGTTACGTCACATTTGTGGAAGTGTTTGAATGTAGCTTTAAACATGACAAGTCTTATGTTTGTATACTGGTGATCAATGCTAGCTAGGTTTTGACATTGGAAAATGTTATTTTCTTTATTTGTTGAAATTTATGGATTGTGCCATCTTACAGGGAAAGGTAATGTCAACTGGTAGGTTTGCAGTGAGCATTTCTTCTCTTGAGAAGTGGTTTGTGAATTGTACGGTGACGTTATGGCTAAAATATGCTAGGTATTACTATAGTCTTTTGGTGTTTCAGGCAAAATATACCATGTAAATGGTTTCTGAGAAATTATAAACCAAAGTGAAGAAGGCTAATTCATAGTGGCTAAGGTCTCATAGTTTGCATATCATCTTTTCTACAGTAATTCATGAAATGTACTTGCCTCTTTTTATATAGGTATGGCCTTGCAAATCTCATGGTTTATGCACATCGTTCACTTCATTTGTCCATGCTTTATAATGAATTTTTAGGCTATGCAAGAAATGGCTACTGTGGCGTATACGATTAGCTCACTTTTGTTTCAGGCTTAGCATCCTAAAAATGTACTGTGCGAACCACAGATATATCACAACCCAAATATTTGCTCATCTTATTAATGCGATATGACCTGCTCAATATCATCCCACATTACTCAAGCAGAGCTCAACATAGGGTATGTTTTTATCTGCAATATTTCTACTGTCATTTAATTGGTGCATTATGTAGCTCAGCTATGTAGAGTTGCCTCACCAACAATATATGTGAAATTGAGTCTAATATGTTGGTCACAGATTTGAAAGTAGATTCCATCTGTGCATTGTATATAGAACATTATGGGTATTATAATATTCAGCACCAGTGCATGCACAAGGCTAACCTGTGTAATAGACAAAACTAAATGTTGGTAATAATTTATAAATAATAAACAGCAACCTTATCTGCCACTTTCATAATTTGTTAGGAAATGGTGTGCTTTAGTAGGGCAGGAACCTACTTGGGTTCCATGCTATGTGATCACATATGTTTTTACACAAAGCACAGAAATAGGAGGTTGTAAAATGAATGGGGGTGCATAGTCAGTTCCATTATCAAACAAGCAGCATACCTCTGAAGAATTTTGCAGCTGTGTTTGTGCTTCAAAGTTGTATGTCAAGCTCTTCCCTATGACCCCATATAAGTAACTCTGTTTGTGTAATATTTGTGGAAGTGTTTCAATGTGGCCTTAGATATGACATGTCTTATGATGGAGTGCAGCTGATCAATATTAACTAAGTTATGACATTTGCAAATGTTATTTCCCTTATTTAGTGGTAATTCATGGAGACTGCCATCTTCCAGGGAAAGTTAATTTAAATTGGAAAGCTTTCAGTAAACATTTATTCTCTTGAGAAGTGCATTTGGAATTGAACTCTGAGGTTATGGCTACAATATGCAAGGTGTTAATAAAGAACTGTTCACTGGGATGGGCAAGGGCAATATAGATGAGGTTCACTTGGGTAGCTTTCTGGGGGTGCCCAGGGCACATGGCCATTTCAATCCTAGTGACAGTTGAGATGGGCAGTGGAGGGAGGACACACATGGTTATGTCTTGTGTTGAGTAGCTGTAGTAGCAATTAGTTAGTAGGAGAAATGCAGGATAGTAGGTCAGGCTATTGGTCCTATGAGGCTTGAACAGGTACAAACATGTGAGCTTCCTGTCTTTGCACGTCCTTTCATGAAGACGCCTGTGGAGGACAGATTAAATAGATGGTGGGAGTAGAAAGTGAGTGGCAGGGTCCAGTCACGTGACCATCCGTGTACTCAATGTTGTCTGCTTGGAGGGAGCTGATCTACAGTTCTTAAGTAGAGGCTTGTAAGGTGTATAAACTAGAACTGGGCAGAGCACCTGAGTGGCAGAGCATTACCTTTCAGCTTTCCTCCCTCATCTCTTTCCTCATAAATTGAGGAGACACCACAGATTCATGAATGGCAGTTTGCTACATCAAACCAAAGATGTGAAACACAATGTTTTGCAACACCTTTATGTATGTGAAATAACAAGCTATACTAATGAATGTCATGTTTCTGTGGCCAGGACTAAGAGGCCTTCTTTGCACCTTCAGTTTATAGTGATCAATGAATGTAGAGGGATCATAGCAAGTGCCCTTCCTCCACATTTCTGGTGAAGGAATGTCTTTTGCCTAACAAGCTGCCATACCTCTTGTAGATCAGCCTCATACGATAGGTAAAAGTATGTGAACAATGCATGCAGCGTAAATAGGATGAGCAAAGTATAGTTCCAATGGATGGTAACTGAGTTTCTCGGTTTGTGATGCATTTGTGGTTGGCACAGTACATTTTCAAGATGCTAAGCCTGAATGAAACCTGAGCTAATTGTATACATAATAGTGATCATGTGTTTCACAGATTAAGACTTCATGACAAGAAGTGAAAGATATGCCCCAAATATGGGATTTCCAGGTCATACCTATAGAAAAAGAAGCAAGGACATTTGATATGGGAAATATATTTTTTTTACCCATAACCATAGCATAACATGTACTAGCGCTTTACCACTCTTTAGAAACAACTGAAATAAAATATGGAAAACCCTACTTTAAAAGTAATACCTATAAACTGTACTAAATTACAAGCCTAAACATGCTGAATACATTTTATGTAAAAAACAATCACCATCCCAAACTTTTTTGGTTTACAGCTTTTTTCTAAGATCAAGCAATCAACAACAATGGCAGAAGGACGAATCATATTCAGGGAACTAAACATGTACAATATAATATTTTTTAAAGTAGTGTTCTGAAATCTGTACATAGAAATTCTGTAGATAATACAACATGACCTGGTATCAATAATATTTTTGACAATGTGCAAGATCAATTAGGAGATTTGCCAACTGAAGAAATTAATGGAACCCAGAATGTTTTAGTGAAAGTAATAAAATAAAAAATATATCAAATCCATTAGTAACAATATTGAAAAACAAAGATTTTTAGAATAAAAGATAGCAAATCTACTATCAATTTGAAACATAGGAATATAGGAATAATATATATATATATATATATATATATATATATATATATATATATATATATATATATATATATATATATATATATATTCAGTGAAAAAACTTTGTTAAAGGGATGTTATGGTTCCAAGTAAAACCGAAAAACCCCTGAAATTCGCCAGTTATGGTAAGCTAAGCAACCATAACTGGCACCACCACGGTGCACTGCTAAGACTAACACCCAGGACATCAAAGATGACATCACAAATGCCATTGATGACATCACTGAAGCATAACGTCCCTTTAACAACGTTTATTTACTGAATTTTCTAGGTTTTCAGTAGCGCAACTTAACCATAACGTCCATTTAACAACGTTTTTTCACTGAATTTAGTAGGTTTTTAGTAGCGCAACTTAACCATAATGTCCCTTTAACAACTTTTTTTTACTGAATTTCATAGGTTTTTAGTAGCGCAACTTAACCATAACGTCCCTTTAACAAAGTTATTTTTTACTGAATGTCATAGGTTCTTAGTAGCACAACTTAACAATTATATCTCTGACTTTATGTACATCTAGCATGGAACATACTGAACACCCTCTACTGAATTTGATGTCTGCAAACTCTTCTAATGTCCGCGGACATATGCGGACAACAGCAACACTACCCAAAAAGTCTGGGGGTATGTTTAATTGTTATATCATAACATATGAACATTGTACAAATTCACAAACCAGCACACATACACATTATATGTAGTAATAAATAAGAAGTGTAACCCATATATATAACACATTAACCATTCATTTAAATACAATGGGCCTCATTCCGAGTATGGCGGTAAGGGATAGCGGTCACCGGTAACGAGACCGGTGGCGGTAATCCCTTACCGCCATACTCCGAGTTTCCTTTGCGCCCTCGCCCTTAACGCCTGCTTTGAGCAGGTGTTAAAGTCGAGGGCGCAAAGGGGCCTCCAAGGCAACAACGGTGACCGTAATGAACGGTCACCGTTATTTGCATCTTCCCCATTCCCAGTGAGCCCTATGGGGGCTCATTTGGGAATGGGGAAGAGCCTTGGTGAATGGGGAATTACTGCCCCGCCAACATTGGAATGGGGAGGTAATTCCGCCATCCACCAAGGCGCTGCCGGTCCGGGTACGGCGTCAACCAAGGCGTTAATAGCGCCATTGGTTAGCGCCGCACTCGGAATGAGGCCCAATATGTTCTAAAATGTAATATACCAAAAGAAGAAAGATAGGCTTTCAACATGATTACCTCACAGAAACTCCACAACTAAGAGCAACAACAGATCTACAGACCAGTAAAAACACACCTTACCAGAAGCTAGTATGTGTACTGCATTTCACTCATATATTTCTAAACTTTCTGTATTAGATACAAAAAAAGAGATATTTTTTTTTTCTCACAGAAATGTCTAGAGGCTAGAAGCTAGAGGAGCATTTCCCACATGAGGAAATGTCTGAAGATAGTGAACCTAATGGTAGACACTTTACTATATAGACCAATTAATAAATATTAATGTATATACATTTAACATATACATTTCTTTTGTACAGACCATACAAACATTGAAAATAGTAAACAAAAAGAAATATTGGATAAGACTCTCCAGCACATGGAAGAAAAAATGGACCTACTCATGGATCATTTGAAAAAAAAAACTAGATACCATTGTCCCACCCAAACCCTCTCCATGAACCAAAACTTTTAATGAGACTTCCATCCCTTCTTCACCTCATATGAATCCTATTGAAACCCCCAATTCTCCTGTGTTGTCTCAGTTTCTGCTTCACCTTCTCTGTCATAAATTTAACATCCATATATAATAACGTAAAATTATTATATTGTGTCCTAATTAATTTCTTTTTATTTTTTTGTAAAAGAGTTCAGATGTCCGCAGACAGCGCAGATGTCCGGAATGTCCATGAAGAAACGAAAATGGAGGTGTCCTAAGAACACTATACCTGTCCGTACTGTTCGCTAGCATGTTGAAACTGTTCTAAGAACACACGAGATGTCCGGGATATCCGCAATTAACCAAAATGGAGATGTTCTAAGAACATTATGCCTATCTGTAATGTTCACAAACAAGTCCAATCTGTTCTAAGAACACATTCGGTGTCCGAGATGTCCGTAATCAAAGTAACACACGTGGTGTCCTGAAAAGTTTGTAAATAAACAAAATGGGGGTGTCCTGAGTACGCTAGACCTGTCCGTGCTGTTCATAGGCAGATTGAAACTGTTCTAAGAACACATAAAGTGTTCCGGAATGTTCATAAATAAACAAAATGGGGGTGTCCTGAGGACGCTGTCTGTTTTGTTCGCAGGCGAGTTGAAACTGTTCTAAGAACACAGGCAATATCCTAAAATGTTCGTAAATAAACAAAATGGGGGTGTCCTGAGGACGCTGTGCATATTGTTCGCAGGAGAGTTGAAACTGTTCCAAGAACACAAGCAATATCCTGAAATGTTTGTAAATAATCAAAATGGGGATGTCTTGAGGACGCTGTCCGTATTGTTCGCAAGCGATTTGAAACAATTCTAAGAACACACGCAGTGTCCTGACATGTTCGTGAATAAACAAAATGGGGGTGTCCTGAGGACGCTACGCCTGTCCGTATTGTTCGCAATCAGATTGAAACTGTTCTAAGAACAAACGCCTATTCGTAACTGTTTGTTTTGCTTGTGTCGCACTTTTAATTAGTTTCAGTAACCAAACAGTGTCCGTAGAACACCAACGCGTATGCGCAAAATAGTTCACGTGCATTTAGTGTCCTGCGAACACCGGTTCCCTTTGCGGACATGTTCGCGAAGCTATCATGTGACTGCGCCCACGCTTAGCGTGTGTTCTGACTGCGGACACTGTTCGTGCCCCCAAACCATTTAAAACGACCTTTTCAGGCAATCCACAATATTTTTCAATAATAAATCACCATAGCACAAGTCCCAGACAGTAATCCTGAGTTTCTACATGCTTTTTGGGACTTTCTGAACCTTTTTTTGGTGTTCGATCTGTCCGCGGACAGCGCGTGTGTCCACGAACACAAGCACCCCTATAAAAGGCCACACCCTAGAGCTCATCCTCATTGTGTTTCTGGCTATTTTACAGAACACAGTGCATTTTGCTGCCAACTTTCCAGATTTTCATCTGAAACCTGATGGCATCCATGGCTGCAGTGCTGCCACCTGGTGCTACATCTGCCTCAGCACCACCCCCACCCCTCCACCACCACCACCTCCCCAAGGGCATGAAGAGGGGAACAGGAGTGAGGATGCAGAGGAGGATGAAGAGGATGATGAGAATGAGGTAGTGGAAGTCCCTACTACCAGCACTCGCTGTGAGTCTTGGGTGTGTCGGTTATTTACCATTCATGGTAACGTACCTAAGGTGCGTGCGAACCAAGTCACCTGCAACCAGTGCAAAATGGTACTGAGTCGCGGGAGGCCTGGTTCGTGGTACGACTACTATGAAGCGACACCTAAAGTCGTTCCACGCGGGGGCCGTTCGCAAGGTAGGACCTTGCGAGGAGTGTAGTAGGTTGACTTCCTCTACTACATCCTATGTTTCCGATCCTGTCACCACAAGGAACACTCCTCTGGGACAGCGTATTCCTCCAGCTGCCTCACAGGCCCTTCACAATGCTGATGACCCTTACCTTTCGAGGGTCACAGTTGTGTGTATGTACTGTGACGCAGTACTCTGCAGGGGGAGAGACTTCGAAGTGCTTTTGTGACTCTGGTCTCAGATCACGAGAAGAATTGCTCACTACCTAAGGCCCACTCTACATCTTCCTCTATCCACCCGCCCTTTCTTATCCCCGTGTTTGGTGTCCCCACCTTACCCTCCTTTATCCTCCTCTCCTAGTGTGTCGTGTGTAAAAAACCCAAAAAAGCCGCCTTTCAAAGTTTAAAAATAGAAGTGAAAATAAATGAAGCAGGGCCTTGTGTATTTTTCAGAAGTCCGCGGACAGTCCACGGACATCTAACATTTTGGGGTGCTGCCCTATCATAACCATTGCAGTTTTGTCTGGGAGGAAGTGGTGGCTCTTGGCTCTGAAAAGCGCCTTTTGGTGGTGTTTGTTTGTGTTTGGAAAACTTTAAATGCTCAATGCCTACTACAGAATGGATGCTGTAATTCCAAAAAAGGTTGCAATGCATTTTGTACATTTCTCAGAAAAATCTGATTGCCAGCATAAGTAAGATGGACTTCATCTCTGCGAAAAATGTATGTGCTACGAAACATAATATTTTAATTGTGAAAAGAGGACATGCCAACATCTCTTAGAAAAGCACAAACAGCCTTATTGACATTGTGCCTTGCTTTCTCCATTTGTGGATGAATGAAGAAGAACGCAGCCACATTTGTCTTGGCGCAATATGTGAAGAATTACTTGAGAATTTGGAAACATGTCCATGACCTTCCCAAGTCCTTCTTTCATTGCAAATTGCAAAGAAATTCCAGACACATGTCCTAAACTGTTGCCTCCACAATGAATTACAATTATGTCTTGATGATGCTCTGTCTCCAAAGTAGCACAGAGAGGTAGCACGTCCAACCACTTCATTCCACATACTCCATGCCAGTGCACTTCCACATGTGGGAATCCAAGATCTACAGCTACCATACGACCATGCTCCAAAGACTCTATACCCTGGCCACAACCACCACAGCATGTTACACCCATAGAGTCAAACATTTTAACTATGCCATATGGGCACTTTTAATGTCCGCGAACATGACGAGTGTTCTTAGAACAGTTTCAACTTTCCTGTGAACAATACGGACAGCGTCCTCAGGACACCCCCATTTTGTTTATTTACGAACATTTCACATCGTTTCTATTTTTAGAACAGTTTCAACTTGCCTGCAAACAATACGGACAGTCATAGCATCCTCATGACACACCCATTTCGTTTATTTACAAACATTTCAGGACACTGCGTGTGTTCTTAGAACAGTTTCAGCTTGCTTGCGAACAATTTGGACAGTTCTAGCGTCCTCAGAACACCCCCATTTTGTTTATTTACAAACATCCCAGGACACTTGCAGGCCGATTCATGGAATAATTAGCGCGGCGCAAGTGTGCAAAAACGTGCGAATCGCAGTGGAATAGCGAAATTCGCAGTGCAAGTGCGAAAATCGCACGAAAAGCAGCGCACATCGATTCATGGAAGGCCGTGCGCGAGAAAACCAGCGGATATGCGATAAAAAAGTGCGCGGCGCACGTTGGCGCACAGGCCATGTAACTGCGTGCGCCAGGTCACAGCGAAAATCGCACAGGACACAGCGAAAATCGCACATAGCGCGGCGCACGCAACAAAAGTAGGCGGAACACGGGCGTAACACTCGGAATGGGGAACAACTTGCCAAAACGTGGGCGTCACGGGGGAAGTACAGGGCACAAGTGCACGGAACGCCCACACGCTCGCCTACAAAATGTATTCATGGAATAGAATAGGGCAAAAAAGCGCACACTCAAACCAGCGCACAGGCACAAACACGACCGCCACAAGAAAGCAGGCGGTAGCGTCTCTGCGGCTGTAAGAAATGTGCGCTAAAAGGTGCGCCAACAAATAGCACCCATATACTGCCATGATGAATGTCCTATACTGTGGCCCTCCAGGACAAATGACGTGCAAAGGGGTACCCACAAAAACGGACACCCGCTGACAAAAAATACGTGTGCGTGTATACCGGGGTGCGCAGGAAGTCTCACATGCGATTTGGCCGGGTACGTGGATTACAGGGGTGCGCGGGAAGTTCCACACGCGAATGGCCCCGTGCAAGCAGGGTACGTGTATTTCAGGGGTGCGCGGGAAGTTCCACACGCGAATGGCCCCGTGCAAGCAGGGTACGTGTATTTCAGGGGTGCGCGGGAAGTTCCACACGCGATTGGCCCAGTGCGAGCAGGGTACGTGTATTTCAGGGGTGCGCGGGAATTTCCACACACGATTCCAGCAGGGTATGTGTATTTCAGGGGTGCGCGGGAAGTTCCACACGCGATTTCATCAGGGTACGTGTATTTCAGGGGTGCGCGGGAATTTCCACACGCGATTTCAGCAGGGTATGAGTATTTCAGGGGTGCGCGGGAAGTTCCACACGCGATTTCATCAGGGTACGTGTGTTTCAGGGGTGCGCGGGAATTTCCACACGCGATTTCAGCAGGGTATGTGTATTTCAGGGGTGCGCGGGAATTTCCGCACGCGATTTCAGCATGGTATGTGTATTTCCGGGGTGCGCGGGAAGTTCCACACGCGATTTCATCAGGGTACGTGGATTGCAGGGGTGCGCGGGAAGTTACACACGCGATTTCATCAGGGTACGTGTATTTCAGGGGTGCGCGGGAAGTTCCACACGCGATTGGCCCAGTGCGAGCAGGGTACGTGTATTTCAGGGGTGCGCGGGAATTTCCACACGCAAATTCAGCATGGTATGTGTATTTCCGGGGTGCGCGGGAAGTTCCACACGCAATTTCATCAGGGTACGTGGATTGCAGGGGTGCGCGGGAAGTTCCACACGCGATTGGCCCAGTGCGAGCAGGGTACGTGTATTTCAGGGGTGCGCGGGAAGTTCCACACGCGATTTCAGCAGGGTATGTGTATTTCAGGGGTTCTGGGGAGTACCACACGTGAATTGGCCGTGTGGGTCCTCCCAGGTGTACGCACCACAACCTCCACGGCCCCTGCAGGCAGCCCACACCACGGGGGACTACCCTGCACCCCTGCTCATGTCCCGCAGGCAGCCCATCCACCATGGGCATGCCCCCCAGCCAACTCACATGTCACCTTGCACTACTGATCAACAATGCATGTCTCCCACCACCCCCACCCCCCAGCCACCAGGGGCACCCAACACCAGGCCCCCACTCATGTCTCCCACCACCCCCACCCCCCTGCCACCCTGGGCAGGCCCCACCAGGCCCCCACTCATGTCTCCCACCACCCCCACCCCCCAGCAGTGCAGGGGCAGCCTCCACCAGGCCCCCACTCATGTCTCCCACCACCCCCACCCCCCAGCAGTGCAGGGGCAGCATCCACCAGGCCCCCACTCATGTCTCCCACCACCCCCACCCCCCAGCAGTGCAGGGGCACCCTCCACCAGGCCCCCACTCATGTCTCCCACCACCCCCACCCCCCTGCCACCATGGGCAGCCCCCACCAGGCCCCCACTCATGTCTCCCACCCCCCCACCCCCCAGCAGTGCAGGGGCAGCCTCCACCAGGCACCCACTCATGTCTCCCACCCCCCCACCCCCCAGCAGTGCAGGGGCAGCCTCCACCAGGCCCCCACTCATGTCTCCCACCACCCCCACCCCCCTGCCACCATGGGCAGCCCCCACCAGGCCCCCACTCATGTCTCCCACCACCCCCACCCCCCAGCATTGTGGGGCAGCCTCCACCAGGCCCCCACTCATTTCTCCCACCACCCCCACTCCCCAGCAGTGCAGGGGCAGCCTCCACCAGGCCCCCACTCATGTCTCCCACCACCCCCACCCCCCTGCCACCATGGGCAGCCCCCACCAGGCCCCCACTCATGTCTCCCACCACCTCCACCCCCCAGCAGTGCAGGGGCAGCCTCCACCAGGCCCCCACTCATGTCTCCCACCACCCCCACCCCCCTGCCACCATGGGCAGCCCCCACCAGGCCCCCACCCATGTCTCCCACCACCCCCACCCCCCAGCCACCAGGGGCACCCTCCACCAGGCCCCCACCCATGTCTCCCACCACCCCCACCCCCCAGCAGTGCAGGGGCAGCCTCCACCAGGCCCCCACTCATGTCTCCCACCACCCCCACCCCCCTGCCACCATGGGCAGCCCCCACCAGGCCCCCACTCATGTCTCCCACCCCCCCACCCCCCAGCAGTGCAGGGGAAGCCTCCACCAGGCCCCCACTCATGTCTCCCACCACCCCCACCCCCCTGCCACCATGGGCAGCCCCCACCAGGCCCCCACCCATGTCTCCCACCACCCCTACCCCCCTGCCACCATGGGCAGCCCCCACCAGGCCCCCACTCATGTCTCCCACCCCCCCCACCCCCCAGCAGTGCAGGGGCAGCCTCCACCAGGCCCCCACTCATGTCTCCCACCACCCCCACCCCCCTGCCACCATGGGCAGCCCCCACCAGGCCCCCACCCATGTCTCCCACCACCCCCACCCCCCAGCAGTGCAGGGGCAGCCTCCACCAGGCCCCCACTCATGTCTCCCACCACCCCCACACCCCTGCCACCATGGGCAGCCCCCACCAGGCCCCCACTCATGTCTCCCACCCCCCCACCCCCCAGCAGTGCAGGGGCAGCCTCCACCAGGCCCCCACTCATGTCTCCCACCACCCCCACCCCCCTGCCACCATGGGCAGCCCCCACCAGGCCCCCACCCATGTCTCCCACCACCCCCACCCCCCAGCAGTGCAGGGGCAGCCTCCACCAGGCCCCCACTCATGTCTCCCACCACCCCCACCCCCCAGCAGTGCAGGGGCACCCTCCACCAGGCCCCCACTCATATCTCCCACCACCCCCACCCCCCAGCAGTGAAGGGGCAGCCTCCACCATGCCCCCACTCATGTCTCCCACCACCCCCACCCCCCAGCAGTGCAGGGGCACCCTCCACCAGGCCCCCACTCATGTCTCCCACCACCCCCACCCCCCTGCCACCATGGGCAGCCCCCACCAGGCCCCCACTCATGTCTCCCACACCCCCACCCCCCAGCAGTGCAGGGGCAGCCTCCACCAGGCCCCCACTCATGTCTCCCACCACCCCACCCCCCTGCCACCATGGGCAGCCCCCACCAGGCCCCAACCCATGTCTCCCACCACCCCCACCTCCCAGCAGTGCAGGGGCAGCCTCCACCAGGCCCCCACTCATGTCTCCCACCACCCCCACCCCCCAGCAGTGCAGGGGCAGCCTCCACCAGGCCCCCACTCATGTCTCCCACCACCCCCACCCCCCAGCAGTGCAGGGGCAGCCTCCACCAGGCCCCCACTCATGTCTCCCACCACCCCCACTCCCCAGCATCCAGGGGCACCCTCCACCAGTCCCCCACCCATGTCTCCCACCACCCCCACCCCCCAGCAGTGCAGGGGCACCCTCCACCAGGCCCCCACTCATGTCTCCCACCACCCCCACCACCCTGCCACCATGGGCAGCCCCCACCTGGCCCCCACTCATGTCTCCCACCCCCCCCCCCACCCCCCAGCAGTGCAGGGGCAGCCTCCACCAGGCCCCCACTCATGTCTCCCACCACCCCCACCCCTCTGCCACCATGGGCAGCCCCCACCAGGCCCCCACCCATGTCTCCCACCACCCCCACCCCCCAGCAGTGCAGGGGCACCCTCCACCAGGCCCCCACTCATGTCTCCCACCACCCCCACCCCCCAGCCTCCATGGGCAGCCCCCACCAGGCCCCCACTCATGTCTCCCACCCCCCCACCCCCCAGCAGTGCAGGGGCAGCCTCCACCAGGCCCCCACTCATGTCTCCCACCACCCCCACCCCCCTGCCACCATGGGCAGCCCCCACCAGGCCCCCACCCATTTCTCCCACCACCCCCATCCCCCAGCAGTGCAGGGGCAGCCTCCACCAGGCCCCCACTCATGGCTCCCACCACCCCTACCCCCCAGCAGTGCAGAGGCACCCTCCACCAGGCCCCCACTCATGTCTCCCACCACCCCCACCCCCCAGCAGTGCAGGGGCACCCTCCACCAGGCCCCCACTCATGTCTCCCACCACCCCCACCCCCCAGCCACCAGGGGCACCCTCCACCAGGTCCTCACAATCCCCAATCATGTCCGTAATGGTCAGCCTACACAGCCAAAAATCCCTACCAAGTAACCCATTCACCCACATGGAAATGTAAATTACATGTTACACCCCCAATGTTCATGAAGCTAATGAACCCATGTCCGTCACACAC
Source organism: Ambystoma mexicanum (assembly GCF_040938575.1). Lineage (NCBI taxonomy): Eukaryota > Metazoa > Chordata > Amphibia > Caudata > Ambystomatidae > Ambystoma > Ambystoma mexicanum. The sequence continues at coordinate 976,270,457 of NC_090922.1, forward strand.
AATGGTTGCAATTGAATGGGAAAACACCCAACATGACATGCATGAAACCAATGAGATGATACCACACAGTGAAGTATGAAAACAAAATTGTATTGAAAAAAATAAAGAATGCTAAAGAAAGGACTACAATGGGAAAGAGAAAAAATAAGGTGCATGTCCGTAAAAAAAAAAAACACTGCAAATCAGAATCCAAAAAAAAGTCGTCCAAAGTCAAATGTAAAAAAATCTCTATGCAATAAAGAACTATGTTAAAAACTAACAAGGGTCCATGAGCCCAACTGAACAAAGGAAACCTACTAAAAAACCTAACTAAAAATCAACTATATACAAAAAGTGGAGCAGTGTCCGTCGACTCCAAATCATAATAAGAAAGAAAGGAAACCTAAAACTAAAGAACTATATACAAAGGCGGCGGGCAAGTCCAGCGGCTCACTCCGTGGTGTCCCGGGCCAGGGCATCATCGAACTCCTGTTCGATGTCCCGGAGGCGGTCCAGTTCCATGGCCCCGAGGGTCCGCAGGGACGACGCCGTGTCCTCCTCCAACCCCCTGCGGATTGCCTCGAGGCACTCGGCCCGCCTCAGGGCCCTCCGCATGGAGTTCTCCGCCCTGACCATTGTGAGCCGCGCCTCTTCCGCCCGCCGCCGCTCCGAACCTATGGCGTGGCCCAACCGCTGTCACACGGAAGACACTCTCTGTCCTGGGTCCCCCTGCCCTCCGGCCGATGCCTGCCCCTCCGATGTCGAAAGCCCCGAGCCTTCATGTCTCCCACCATGTTGCTGCTGCTGCACTGCCTCTGCCCGTGCACTGCCTCCTGCTGCCTGCACATCCTCCACCGGCTGGGGTGCAGTTGTTGATGTGGCCACCCCTGCTGGACCTCCGACTCCCGACTGTGGCAGGGATGCCTCCTCCACCAGCCTGGCCGCACCGTCAGAGGCAGCTCCACAGGGCACCCAGGTGACTGATGGGTGGGAAGATGGCACAGAGGACGACTGGCGCGTAGGGGGTCCAGTTGAGGAGGGGGTCGGAGCAAGCCCCATCAGACGGAGGAATCCGGCCTGGGTGACCTGTCCCAGCAGGCTGACGTGGTCAACGAGCCATTCGAGATGACGTGCAGTCTCTCCATGAAAAGACTGCAGGTCACCTCGCATGGCCCGTTGACGCAACACCACACCAGCCAGGACAGGCTCAACCCGGACCTGGATGGCCACGTCCGCAGGCAGAGGAAGGCCAGTTGACGTCAGCTCATCCCCTGCCTGAAAACGGGTCTGGACGTAGGCATCCCTGCTGGTGCAAGATGATGCAGGGACAGGATCGGGGACAGGATTGCACACAGGCACCTCCGCCGTGGCCTGTGCTGCCTCCTGTCCCTGGTCCTGCACTGCACCACTAGCACCAGTGGGATCCCCACCTCCAGACCTCGTCTCTGGTGCTTGCACGGCCTCCTCCTCCACCAAACCCCCCACCAACCTGGATGACTCCGTGCCATCTTCCCCTGTTGGGCCCTGTGGGGTCCCAGCTGCCCCTTCTGCTGCCGAGGAGTCCAACTGCAACCTCCGCCTCTTGGACCTCCCCCCGGCAGCTGCGGCCTGGGACGCGGCACCGGACTCCTCACTCCCCGACGAGATGACAACACGGGAGGGGAGCCGGGCCTTGCATCTCCGGCTGGCGGTCGGATCCCCGCCGCTGTGCTCCACAGCACCTTCTCCGCCCTCTTCATCAGTTGACGCTGCAGACAGGGAGAAACAAAACACAGGCATCAGGGCACTGTACAATGGACACATACACACATGACAGTTGCACATGAGTGGCATTGGCAAACCTCAGACATGTCATCACAATCCCCAACACACATGTCATTGCAACTCGCACACATGAGCCATACCACAGCCATATCGCAACTGCCAGCACCATCCATACACATACAACAGCATCAGCAGCCAAAGGGGAGCCAGACATCACATGCAACACAGGAAGTGCACCACACATGTACACACCTCCACACTTGCATGCATGTGTACACCTCTGCCAAGTGTCGCACTGTTCAGACGGCCATCCATGTCACATCTGCCAATTAGGCTTCCACATACCGCTGTCACATGCATCCATGTTGCATCACTGTTGCACCCTTGTCAAATACACACACATGCACATGTACACAGTGCTCATACATGCAGCCGAAAACAACATACATGCGTGACATCACGGACATGTCTACTTACATACACATTCATACAAACATGTGTGCACGCACAACTGCATTTGCCATGCAAGCCTACACACACAAGCACCATCCATGTCTCACACATTACAGCCCTCGCATGTGTCAGCCCCACGGCCCTGTACACCCCCACCCATACTCGACCCCATACAAACAGATGTGCAACCTGCACAATACCGAATAATCACCACACGCACTGCTCACAATCAGGATGCATGTACACTCACCGCTCGACTCCAGACGGGTCTGCTTCTCTAGGACCTGGACGTGGAGCGCTAGGGATATGCGTTCCAGGACCCCCATCTGTTCTTCCGACAAGTGGCCCCGGCGCCCCTTGGCATCCGCTGCCTTCAAGAGGCGCCGGGCCTTGTTCAGGGTCCTGGACCTGTAGTCCTCCCAGCGCTTCCTTACATGTTGTAAGTCCCGGACTGCCACCCCCTCCGCGTTGATGGCAGTCACGATGTCTGTCCAGATCCGAGTCCATCCTTCCTTGTCGGCGCGGGAACTTCCGAAGAGGGCATCATACTGCCCCAGGACTTGCTCCACCAGGACACCAACTTCGGTGGCAGTGAAGCTGGTGCCCCTCTGCCTCTCTGGCCGGGGGTTGTCAGTGGTCACAGATGGTGTTTGCCCCGACATGACAACCCCAGAGGCAGGAGTGGGTGGGCAACTGGGTCCTGGGGCTGGGCTGTGGAGCGATGGAATTCCAGTCGGGAGTCTTTGGTTCCAGCAGGGGTGGTCACAGCAACAGCACCCCTGGCTGATGTGCAGGCAGCAAATGGCAGTGCACGTGGGCAGCAGGCAGTCAGGCAGCAGCAGATGGCAAGGTGGGAGCGTGCTCGGGGCTCTGGGGGGCAGTAGTTCGGCCTTCTGGGCAGGAGCGTGGTCTTCCGTGTGCTTACGCGTGGCCAGCTTGGTACGGAGTGATTTGGAACGTGAAAATCCTGCACGTCAGCGTGAAAATCGAGGAAAGGCCCTTAGCGCGTAAGCGCGTCAGCACGCATACGCGATTCTATTGGACCAAAGGCCCTCAGCGCGTAAGCGCGTCTGTGACGTGACCCGCACGGGTGTTTCCCACACAGCACGTGATGACAGAGCACACGTGGAAAGACTGCACGTCAGAGTGTCATCGCGTGTAATTGGACAGCACGTCAGAGTCTCATCGCGTGTGATTGGTGGAAATGGCCCTACACGCAGAAGTGACAAAGCGTGTACTTGGTGGAAATGGCCCTAGCGCGTACACGCCGCGTAAGTGACGCTGGACGTGTGGGCCTGTATAAAAGGTACGTGTAGAACACCATTTCCGTGTACGTGCTTTTCGTGGAGAGCGAGTGGGTGAATTCTGTACTTCTTGTCGTTTCACACGCGATTTACTTCACGGCGTTTCAAGTTCGTATTCCCTGTTACCTCTGACAGCTTTTTCTCTTTTTTCTCTTTTACTGGTTTACCTGGGCCTGTTCCCTCAAACAGTGTTCCCTTCTACTGTTGTCCTGTCTCCTCAGACAGCGTACAAATCTTCTTTTGGCGGGGGTGTTGCCAACCAAACGCGCTCCTTTTTCACGCTCTTTTACCTGGCAGACAGTGAGTCACGCACCTATCTAACATCTGTGCTTGCCCCGTGTGTAGCCTACCCCTTCAGAGATCATTCTAGGCTTAGTGTGACACGCATACGTTCATTCTTGTGTTACTGGGTGCCACAGCGTAGTGCAGGTTTTTCTTTCTGGTCTAGGAGGGGTTGCGTGCACGTCATCTCCCTTTTTTGGGGCTCCTGTGCGTAGCGTGACCCGTCAGCTTTCCCCAGGGGTTACAATCAGCCTTGCAAGAGCACTAGGGTACAATTACCATCTGGCACCCAACCCCTTTGACCCCCAATTGCCCAGGACAATACTTTACAGCCACTCCCATACGCACATCTACATCAGTGCTATGGCTGAAAGGCGAGGATTCCGTAAGGGTGGCAAAGGTGGAAGAGCCACAAGTGGTGGCCGTGGTGGATCCGGTAGGGGACGTGGTCGTTACTTGCAGGGTGAGCCTGTCCCCCCATGTGTGGAGGACCAGTCAAGGGCACCCATAATCCCCCCCCTCCCGTTGAGGCTGATGTGGCTGACACCATCCATGCTCAGCCCTTGTTGGACCAGCCCATTGTGGCACCAGACCTGGCTGACTCCATGGCTGACTTCCAGGTCAGCAGGCCTATGACACGTGCGCTGGTGCACGTTGATGTCACCATGCCACGTGCATCTGGGGCAGCAAGGTCATCTGCTGCACCAAGTAGGCAGGGCGGAGAGGCTGCAGGGGCAGCTGCAGCTCCATCCACCCCAGCCCTCACACACCCAGCCAGGACAGTGTCGGTCCTAGTCCATGCTGCTGACATTGCCCCTGACACCATCACACTAGAGCCAATGCCTGACCCAACTCCCATGCTGAGTGTGCAATCCCACACTCCTGATACAGAGTCCACCAGGGCTCCTGCCCCTAGTGTCCAGAGCGGCGCAGGACACTCAGGATCACCACCACCTTCCAAGCGGAAGAGGAAGAGTGCTCGTCCGGCACAGGCTGATGCCCCAGACATGGCTACACAGTCCGGCCCGTCCAGGAAGCCCAGCTTCACGGATGACGAACTGAATGCACTTGTCGAGTATGTGTCCGCATATGACAACGAGATGGTCATTGTTGCAGGATCCAAGACCACACCTGCACAACGCCAGGCACACTGGCAGACTGTTGCGGACATCGTAAGTGCCCTTGGAATCGTGAGGCGCACAGCCAATGATTGCTATAAGCGCTGGAATGACCTAAAGCGCGGGGCAAAGAGTAAGCTGGCCTCAAGTCATGCCGCAACTCTAGTGACTGGAGGTGGGTCTCCAGTAGTAGACATGGAACTCACTCCACATGAGTCAGTCGCTGGGACCTACGTCACGGAGGAATAGATCCAAGGCGTGGGAGATCTGGCTGATTACAAGGCATTGTCCGGTGAGTGCACATGCATGTGTGTGTCATCCATGTGCATGGTGTGTGTGTGAGGGCTTCTGTTTGTGTGCCAGGTGAGAGTGTGTGCGCCTGAGTCGTATGGGTCAGCCATGTGCTTCATGCAATACATCCTGCGCAGCTGCATTTGGCCATAACAGTATCCCTTCTGCCAACAGTAGACATCTAGCCCAACTGCACGCCAGTTGCCCTTGAAGTGTCACCTTGCCACAACATTGTTGCTTATTTTTCACTGTTCATTCGGGCAGATTGTTTGCATTCCACCACCTTTACTAGGCATGTCGCAGTCCACTAGTCACATGTCTGACATGGCTATGGTAAAGTGGAGTGACTTTGTTACCTGGATATCATTTGTTCACACATGTCCCTGTGCAATTGGACCATTTCAGACTGGCAGCTCCAGGTGAAAAATCTGACCTGTTAGAATTAGAAAAGCTATTACATGCGGGAACTGGACTGAATGAATAGGTGCTGCCCTCCTCTCCATCTTCACTCAATAGCAATGGTACATGCCATCTGTGTGATGGCATGTGTGTTTCACCTGGCAATCGCAGGCCAATGTGTGATGCCACTGCCAGGCAGCATGCAGAAAATGTGTTCATCTTCCATCTTGGTGTCATCAGTGTGTGCCATTTGCCTGCCCTTCATATGCAGTGAGGGTGCATGCATGGGAGGGTTTTAGTCATGTGGGACATGTGTCAATAAAGTACTGGTTCTCTTGCTTCTCAGCCCTCATTGTGTGCCATGGTGCTAATGCCTGTTTCCATTTCTCTGTTTTTATGTCTTTGCAGGGGAAGACGCACCTGATACTGCTGGGGTTGTGGAGATGGTGCAGACCCAGGAGGGGTCCGAGGGCCGACCAACCACCAGTGAGGGACGTGGTGTGGTGGTGGGTGAGAACCCACAAGTGCTGCAGGTCGTGCTCTCAAGGGGTGTCTCTGGCTGCACCTCCCCCGAGCTGTACTCAGGTGTTGATTCGGATGAGACCTACGTGCCGTCGCAGGTGAGTGTTCCAGGGAGGGATTCTGTTCTGTCCCACCCACCTGCACCAGGGTCAGAACCCTCAATGGGGATGTCAGTGTTGGCAGCTACGCCTTTGGTGGTTACGGATGCAGGGTCGCACTCCGCGACATCTGATCCTGTTCCTGGGCCAGCAGATCAGAGGGGGAATGCAGTCCTGCAGCCTCAGGCAGTGCCAGCACAGCAAGGCGCAGTTCGCCTTGCCCCAGACAGGTGTGGTGCCCGCCGACGTGGTGGCCGTACGCCACCTGGCAATACCGCATGGGAGCAATCCATTTACGGTATGGCAACACAACAGGCAGCATCATCTGAGATGATGGCTCAGGCCTTGGATAGGGTGGCCACTTCCATTGTCCCCCCTGAAAGGCTGATGGAGCGACTAGAGCAGGCAACCGACTCCATCTGCCAGTCACACAGGGAAGACATGTTGGGGTCCAACAGGTACAGGCGGGCGGCACTGGCGACTCTGCATGAGGCCATCTCCATTGAGTCGCAGGGCCACAGGGAAGCTCTGAGGCAGGAGCTCCTTCACCTCAGGACGACTCTTGTTGAGCTTGAGGCTTCAACACACCAAAGGACAGAACAGCAGCTGGAGCGTCTCACCCGTACGCTCTCAGCTGAGATGCAGGCAACAAGGGCAGAGGTCCGGGCATCCCGTGAGTTGTTGCATGGGGACCTCCGCACACTCATCCTCCAGAACCAGACCTACCACACCCGCATGCTTGCAGCCATGGAGGAGCAGACTAGGGCCTTGCGTGGGCTGCCTCCCATAGTGCAACCACCTCCGGATGCAGCTGCACAGGGTGATAATAGCGACAGCAGTGATACTCCCACAATAGGGTAGCCGTGTGGGCCATGAGCCCATGGAGGTGTTTTTTTTTCCCAGGATCCACGCAGGTGGGTTCTGGTGTGCATCCTGTCCTCGGACCTCCTGGGTGGCCTCCCCAACCCCCCCGGGCCCATCAATGGCCATTTTTTATTTTTATTTTTATTTTTGATTTTTATTTTTGAATTTTATTTTTATTTTTATTTTTAATTTCTAAATAATTTTTCCCATTTTTTTTGGGACAATTTGTTGGCTTCCGTGGTTCCTGTGGGCATACGCAGCATTGTGGCTGGGCACATGCAGGCTTGTCATGTATTTGGTTCAGATGCTTTGGTTTGAGTCACACACACCCCTCCTGCTTCCCGTTTCCATGGGCTTGCAAAGGGTGTGCCCAAGTGACAGTGAATTACACAGTGACGTTGGACTCCCATGAGCTGTGTGGGCAGTCTGTAGTCAATACTGTGTATACATTCCTAGTGCATATTGCTGTTGTGTTGTACACTGCATGTTGCATTGATGTGTAACTCATCATCTGTGTCTACCTCCCAATTTGCAGGTACCTTCCTCATGTCTACACAAGGCCCTCTAGTCTGGAGATGGGGTCCATGTTGGCAGCAGTGCACCTACAACTCTACATGGCGCCAACACTGCACAGTTGGTAGTGGTGGGAGTGCAGGCATTTCCAGGTGGTGAGACTACTAATATATAAAATTTGTGATGTCATGTTAATGGTAGTACCTGCTCAAGTTTGTTGTTGGTCCTGCATTACTGTGAGCATTTCAGGTGTTGCAAGTTTCAATTAGGGACACTCTACATTGTGACACTAGTGTCATGTTGTGGGGATGACTTTGTTTACCTGCAAATAGCATGACATGGCACGGTGTGTGGTGTGACGGTGCTGGGGATGGGTTGGCTGACATGGCACTGTCCTCTTGTTGCATTTTGCAAGTGGGTATTCATTTTTGCTGCTTGAATGTGTTACTTCACAAAACTGCATTGGTGGTGTCTGTGTGGGTAGGGATGCACACATTGTGACACTTCCAGGTGAACAATCTCAGGCTGATATGGTTTTCACGGTTCATTCTCCAGACATTCAGGATCAGTGTCAGATTGAGTCATCATTGATTGTCAGATGGAATGTGCCAGGGCAGTGTGCACTCCACAGGGGTGTGATTTCTATGTGAAGTAATTAGCCACTAGCTGTGTACGGGCTGCCTCCCCCGTGCCCTTTCCCCTCCCATGCGCAGCGGCTGTGCATGTGGTTGGGGATGTGGGGCCACCACCATGTCCACGGCCAGGCCCCGGCGTGTTGCAACGTTGTGCAGGACACATGCTGCCACTATGATCCTGCACACTACTGGGGGAGCGTACAACACCTGCCCGCCAGAACGGTCAAGGGAGCGAACGCGTGACTTTAGCACTCCGAATGTGCGCTCCACTATGCCCGGGTTGTAATGTGGGCTGTGTTATATCTTACCTGGGGTGGCGTGGTGGGGTTCCGAATTGGCGTCATCATGTGGGGGCTGAGAGGGTAGGCACTGTCCCCTTTGGAGGTGGTGATTGGTATCATTGGTGGGGTTGTGACCTTGCTCAGTATCTGACATGCATGCATGTGCAGTGGCATTCATACTCACCAAGCAGCCATGTATCGCCATGCCGCCCAGCTTCTAGGTCCCTGCTTAGGGTGGACATTCAGTAAATGAAGCTGTCGTGGGTTGACCCGGGATAGTTGGCATATACTGAGGTGATGATTCCCTTGGCATTACATACTACCTGCACGTTGATGGAATGCCAGTGCTTGCGGTTCCTATAGATGTGCTCAGATGCCCTGTGGGGACGTAGAGCCACATGGGTGCAGTCGATGGCACCTAGCACTTTGGGGAATCGTGCCACAGCGTAAAAATCCAGAGCGGCAGCATGCCTTTCTGCAGGTGTTCTGGGCAGGTATATGTGCCTGCGGACTGATGGGCGTGCAGTGATGATGTTCAAGACCTGGTGTAGGCAGCGTGACTGGGTGGCCTGTGATACACCACCCACAATGGCACTTGTCCGCTGAAATGATCCAGTGGCTAAGAAGTGCAGTACATTTAGGACCTTCTCCAGGGGGCTGAGTGCTTGGGAGCACAGGGTGGGTGATGTGAGGTCATCCTCCCACTCACTCACCAGGTCCAGTATGATGTGTGGTGGAAACCTGTACCTCCCATGCACCTGGTCATCAGGCATCCCGAAAAGGCTGGTTCTGGGTGTGAATATTCTGGCCCTGGCTATCCTCCTCCTCCTCCTTTGGTAGGCCACGCCCACTGCTGCTAGGAACGGTATGTTCATCCTCGGTCTGAGCTTGTTATTTTGTTAGCGCGCAAATGAATGCGTTGCGCGTGTTGTAGGCGAGCGTGTGACCCGCGCACCCCTGAAATCCAGTACCCAGTCCAATAGCGTGTTGAAATTCCCGCGCACCCCGGGATACAGGTGCGCTGACATACTTGCGTGTGTAAGTGTCCGCGCACCCCTGATATACACGTACATAGGCCAATCGCGTGTACGCGCACTTTTGTCCAATTACACGCGATGAGACTCTGACGTGCTGTCCAAATACACGCGATGACACTCTGACGTGCAGTCTTTCCACGTGTGCTCTGTCATCACGTGCTGTGTGGGAAACACCTGTGCGGGTCACGTCACAGACGCGTTTACGCGCTGAGGGCCTTTGGTCCGATAGAATCGCGTATGCGTGCTGACGCGTTTACGCGCTGAGGGCCGTTGGTCCAATAGAATCGTGTATGCGTGCTGACGCGTTTACGCGCTAAGGGCCTTTGGTCCAATAGAATCATGCGTGCTGACGCGCTTACGCGCTAAGGGCCTTTCTTCGATTTTCACGCTGACGTGCAGGATTTTCACGTGCCAAATCACTCCGTACCAAGCTGGCCACGCGTAAGCACACGGAAGACCACGCTCCTGCCCAGAAGGCCGAGCTACTGCCCCCCAGAGCCCCGAGCATGCTCCCACCTGCCATCTGCTGCTGCCTGACTGCCTGCTGCCCACGTGCATTGCCATTTGCTGCCTGCACATCAGCCAGGGGTGCTGTTGCTGTGACCACCCCTGCTGGAACCGAAGACTCCCGACTGGAATTCCATCGCTCCACAGCCCAGCCCCAGGACCCAGTTGCCCACCCACTCCTGCCTCTGGGGTTGTCATGTCGGGGCAAACACCATCTGTGACCACTGACAACCCCCGGCCAGAGAGGCAGAGGGGCACCAGCTTCAGTGCCACCGAAGTTGGTGTCCTGGTGGAGCAAGTCCTGGGGCAGTATGATGCCCTCTTCGGAAGTTCCCGTGCCGACAAGGAAGGACGGACTCGGATCTGGACTGACATCGTGACTGCCATCAACGCGGAGGGGGTGGCAGTCCGGGACTTACAACATGTCAGGAAGCGCTGGGAGGACTACAGGTCCAGGACCCTGATGCTGATGTATGTGTATGGATGGTTCTGGCAGTTGCGATATGGCTGTGGTATGGCTCATGTGTGCGAGTTGCAATGACATGTGTGTTGGGGATTGTGATGACATGTATGAGGTTTGCCAATGCCACTCATGTGCAACTGTCATGTGTGTATGTGTCCATTGTACAGTGCCCTGATGCCTGTGTTTTGTTTCTCCCTGTCTGCAGCGTCAACTGATGAAGAGGGCGGAGAAGGTGCTGTGGAGCACAGCGGCGGGGATCCGACCGCCAGCCGGAGACGCAAGGCCCGGCTCCCCTCCCGTGTTGTCATCTCGTCGGGGAGTGAGGAGTCCGGTGCCGCGTCCCAGGCCGCAGCTGCCGGGGGGAGGTCCAAGAGGCGAAGGTTGCAGTTGGACTCCTCGGCAGCAGAAGGGGCAGCTGGGACCCCACAGGGCCCAACAGGGGAAGATGGCACGGAGTCATCCAGGTTGGTGGGCGGTTTGGTGGAGAAGGAGGCCGTGCAAGCACCAGAGACGGGGTCTGGAGGTGGGGATCCCACTGGTGCTAGTGGTGCAGTGCAGGACCAGGGACAGGAGGCAGCACAGGCCACGGCGGAGGTGCCTGTGTGCAATCCTGTCCCCGATCCTGTCCCTGCATCATCTTGCACCAGCAGGGATGCCTACGTCCAGATCCGTTTTCAGGCAGGGGATGAGCTGACGTCAACTGGCCTTCCTCTGCCTGCGGACGTGGCCATCCAGGTCCGGGTTGAGCCTGTCCTGGCTGGTGTGGCTTTGCGTCAACGGGCAATGCGAGGTGACCTGCAGTCTTTTCATGGAGAGACTGCACGTCATCTCGAATGGCTCGTTGACCACGTCAGCCTGCTGGGACAGGTCACCCAGGCCGGATTCCTCCGTCTGATGGGGCTTGCTCCGACCCCCTCCTCAACTGGACCCCCTACGCGCCAGTCGTCCTCTGTGCCATCTTCCCACCCATCAGTCACCTGGGTGCCCTGTGGAGCTGCCTCTGACGGTGCAGCCAGGCTGGTGGAGGAGGCATCCCTGCCACAGTCGGGAGTCGGAGGTCCAGCAGGGGTGGCCACATCAACAACTGCACCCCAGCCGGCGGAGGATGTGCAGGCAGCAGGAGGCAGTGCACGGGCAGAGGCAGTGCAGCAGCAGCAACATGGTGGGAGACATGAAGGCTCGGGGCTTTTGACATCGGAGGGGCAGGCATCGGCCGGAGGGCAGGGGGACCCAGGACAGAGAGTGTCTTCCGTGTGGCAGCGGTTGGGCCACGCCATAGGTGCGGAGCGGCGGCGGGCGGAAGAGGCGCGGCTCACAATGGTCAGGGCGGAGAACTCCATGCGGAGGGCCCTGAGGCGGGCCGAGTGCCTCGAGGCAATCCGCAGGGGGTTGGAGGAGGACACGGCGTCGTCCCTGCGGATCCTCGGGGCCATGGAACTGGACCGCCTCCGGGACATCGAACAGGAGTTCGATGATGCCCTGGCCCGGGACACCACGGAGTGAGCCGCTGGACTTGCCCGCCGCCTTTGTATATAGTTCTTTAGTTTTAGGTTTCGTTTCTTTCTTATTATGATTTGGAGTCAACGGACACTGCTCCACTTTTTGTATATAGTTGATTTTTAGTTAGGTTTTTTAGTAGGTTTCCTTTGTTCAGTTGGGCTCATGGACCCTTGTTAGTTTTTAACATAGTTCTTTATTGCATAGAGATTTTTTTACATTTGACTTTGGACGACTTTTTTTTGGATTCTGATTTGCAGTGTTTTTTTTTTTTAAGGACATGCACCTTATTTTTTCTCTTTCCCATTGTAGTTTGTTTCCTTTCTTTAGCATTCTTTATTTTTTTCAATACAATTTTGTTTTCATACTTCACTGTGTGGTATCATCTCATTGGTTTCATGCATGTCATGTTGGTTGTTTTCCCATTCAATTGCAACCATTGTGTGTGACGGACATGGGTTCATTAGCTTCATGAACATTGGGGGTATAACATGTAATTTACATTTCCATGTGGGTGAATGGGTTACTTGGTAGGGCTTTTTGGCTGTGGAGGCTGACCATTACGGACATGATTGGGGATTGTGAGGACCTGGTGGAGGGTGCCCCTGGTGGCTGGGGGGTGGGGGTGGTGGGAGACATGAGTGGGGGCCTGGTGGAGGGTTCCCCTGCACTGCTGGGGGGTGCGGGTGGTGGGAGACATGAGTGGGGGCCTGGTGGAGGGTGCCCCTGCACTGCTGGGGGGTGGGGGTGGTGGGAGACATGAGTGGGGGCCTGGTGGAGGCTGCCCCTGCACTGCTGGGGGGTGGGGGTGGTGGGAGACATGAGTGGGGGCCTGGTGGGGGCTGCCCATGGTGGCAGGGGGGTGGGGGTGGTGGGAGACATGAGTGTGGGCCTGGTGGAGGCTGCCCCTGCACTGCTGGGGGGTGGGGGTGGTGGGAGACATGGGTGGGGGCCTGGTGGAGGGTGCCCCTGGTGGCTGGGGGGTGGGGGTGGTGGGAGACATGGGTGGAGGCCTGGTGGGGGCTGCCCATGGTGGCAGGGGGGTGGGGGTGGTGGGAGACATGAGTGGGGGCCTGGTGGAGGCTGCCCCTGCACTGCTGGGGGGTGGGGGTGGTGGGTGACATGGGTGGGGGCCTGGTGGAGGGTGCCCCTGGTGGCTGGGGGGTGGGGTGGTGGGAGACATGAGTGGGGGCCTATGCAGCTGCCCCTGCACTGCTGGGGGGTGGGGGGGTGGGAGACATGAGTGGGGGCCTGGTGGGGGCTGCCCATGGTGGCAGGGGGGTGGGGGTGGTGGGAGACATGAGTGGGGGCCTGGTGGAGGGTGCCCCTGCACTGCTGGGGGGTGGGGGTGGTGGGAGACATGGGTGGGGGCCTGGTGGGGGCTGCCCATGGTGGCAGGGGGGTGGGGGTGGTGGGAGACATGAGTGGGGGCCTGGTGGAGGCTGTCCCTGCACTGCTGGGGGGAGGGGGTGGTGGGAGACATGAGTGGGGGCCTGGTGGAGGCTGCCCCTGCACTGCTGGGGGGTGGGGGTGGTGGGAGACATGGGTGGGGGCCTGGTGGAGGGTGCCCCTGGATGCTGGGGGGTGGGGGTGGTGGGAGACATGAGTGGGGGCCTGGTGGGGGCTGCCCATGGTGGCAGGGGGGTGGGGGTGGTGGGAGACATGAGTGGGGGCCTGGTGGAGGCTGCCCCTGCACTGCTGGGGGGTGGGGGTGGTGGGAGACATGAGTGGGGGCCTGGTGGGGGCTGCCCATGGTGGAAGGGGGGTGGGGGTGGTGGGAGACATGAGTGGGGGCCTGGTGGAGGCTGCCCCTGCACTGCTGGGGGGTGGGGTGGTGGGAGACATGGGTGGGGGCCTGGTGGGGGCTGCCCATGGTGGCAGGGGGGTGGGGGTGGTGGGAGACATGAGTGGGGGCCTGGTGGAGGCTGCCCCTGCACTGCTGGGGGGTGGGGGTGGTGGGTGACATGGGTGGGGGCCTGGTGGAGGGTGCCCCTGGTGGCTGGGGGGTGGGGGTGGGGGGAGACATGAGTGGGGGCCTGGTGCGGCTGCCCCTGCACTGCTGGGGGGTGGGAGGGGTGGGAGACATGAGTGGGGGCCTGGTGGGGGCTGCCCATGGTGGCAGGGGGGTGGGGGTGGTGGGAGACATGAGTGGGGGCCTGGTGGAGGGTGCCCCTGCACTGCTGGAGGGTGGGGGTGGTGGGAGACATGGGTGGGGGCCTGGTGGGGGCTGCCCATGGTGGCAGGGGGGTGGGGGTGGTGGGAGACATGAGTGGGGGCCTGGTGGAGGCTGTCCCTGCACTGCTGGGGGGAGGGGGTGGTGGGAGACATGAGTGGGGGCCTGGTGGATGCTGCCCCTGCACTGCTGGGGGGTGGGGGTGGTGGGAGACATGGGTGGGGGCCTGGTGGAGGGTGCCCCTGGATGCTGGGGGGTGGGGGTGGTGGGAGACATGAGTGGGGGCCTGGTGGGGGCTGCCCATGGTGGCAGGGGGGTGGGGGTGGTGGGAGACATGAGTGGGGGCCTGGTGGAGGGTGCCCCTGCACTGCTGGGGGGTGGGGGTGGTGGGAGACATGGGTGGGGGCCTGGTGGGGGCTGCCCATGTTGGCAGGGGGCTGGGGGTGGTGGGAGACATGAGTGGGGGCCTGGTGGAGGCTGCCCCTTCACTGCTGGGGTGTGGGGGGGTGGGAGACATGAGTGGGGGCCTGGTGGGGGCTGCCCATGGTGGCAGGGGGGTGGGGGTGGTGGGAGACATGAGTGGGGGCCTGGTGGAGGCTGCCCCTGCAATGCTGGGGGTGGGGTGGTGGGAGACATGGGTGGGGGCCTGGTGGAGGGTGCCCCTGGTGGCTGGGGGGTGGGGGTGGTGGGAGACATGGGTGGGGGCCTTGTGGGGGCTGCCCATGGTGGCAGGGGGGTGGGGGTGATGGGAGACATGAGTGGGGGCCTGGTGGAGGCTGCCCCTGCACTGCTGGGGGGTGGGGGTGGTGGGAGACATGAGTGGGGGCCTGGTGGGCGCTGCCCATGGTGGCAGGGGGGTGGGGGTGGTGGGAGACATGAGTGGGGGCCTGGTGGAGGGTGCCCCTGCACTGCTGGGGAGTGGGGGGGTGGGAGACATGGATGGGGGCCTGGTGGAGGCTGCCCCTGCACTGCTGGGGGGTGGGGGTGGTGGGAGACATGAGTGGGGGCCTGGTGGGGGCTGCCCATGGTGGCAGGGGGGTGGGGGTGGTGGGAGACATGAGTGGGGGCCTGGTGGTGGTTTCCCCTGCACTGCTGGGGGGTGGGGGTGGTGGGAGACATGAGTGGGGGCCTGGTGGAGGCTGCCCCTGCACTGCTGGGGGGTGGGGGTGGTGGGAGACATGGGTGGGGGCCTGGTGGAGGGTGCCCCCGGTGGCTGGGGGGTGGGGGTGGTGGGAGACATGAGTGGGGGCCTGGTGAAGGCTGCCCCTGCACTGCTGGGGGTGGGGGTGGTGGGAGACATGAGTGGGGGCCTTGTGGGGGCTGCCCATGGTGGCTGGGGGGTGGGGGTGGTGGGAGACATGAGTGGGGGCCAGGTGGAGGCTGCCCCTGCACTGCTGGGGGGTGGGGGTGGTGGGAGACATGAGTGGGGGCCTGGTGGGTGCTGCCCATGGTGGCAGGGGGGTGGGGGTGGTGGGAGACTTGAGTGGTGGCCTGGTGGAGGGTGCCCCTGCACTGCTGGGGGGTGGGGGTGGTGGGAGACATGGGTGGGGGCCTGGTGGAGGGTGCCCCTGGATGCTGGGGGGTGGGGGTGGTGGGAGACATGAGTGGGGGCCTGGTGGAGGGTGCCCCTGCACTGCTGGGGGGTGGGGGTGGTGGGAGACATGAGTGGGGGCCTGGTGGAGGCTGCCCCTGCACTGCTGGGGGGTGGGGGTGGTGGGAGACATGGGTGGGGGCCTGGTGGAGGGTGCCCCTGGTGGCTGGGGGGTGGGGGTGGTGGGAGACATGGGTGGGGGCTGCCCATGGTGGCAGGGGGGTGGGGGTGGTGGGAGACATGAGTGGGGGCCTGGTGGAGGCTGCCCCTGCACTGCTGGGGGTGGGGGTGGTGGGAGACATGGGTGGGGGCCTGGTGGAGGGTGCCCCTGCACTGCTGGGGGGTGGGGGTGGTGGGAGACATGAGTGGGGGCCTGGTGGGGGCTGCCCATGGTGGCAGGGGGGTGGGGGTGGTGGGAGACATGAGTGGAGGCCTGGTGGAGGCTGCCCCTGCACTGCTGGTGGGTGGGGGTGGTGGGAGACATGGGTGGGGGCCTGGTGGAGGGTGCCCCTGGATGCTGGGGGGTGGGGGTGGTGGGAGACATGAGTGGGGGCCTGGTGGGGGCTGCCCATGGTGGCAGGGGGTGGGGGTGGTGGGAGACATGAGTGGGGGCCTGGTGGAGGGTGCCCCTGCACTGCTGGGGGGTGGGGGTGGTGGGAGTCATGGGTGGGGGCCTGGTGGGGGCTGCCCATGGTGGCAGGGGGGTGGGGGTGGTGGGAGACATGAGTGGGGGCCTGGTGGAGGCTGCCCCTGCACTGCTGGGGGGTGGGGGGTGGGAGACATGAGTGGGGGCCTGGTGGGGGCTGCCCATGGTGGCAGGGGGGTGGGGGTGGTGGGAGACATGAGTGGGGGCCTGGTGGAGGCTGCCCCTGCACTGCTGGGGGTTGGGGTGGTGGGAGACATGGGTGGGGGCCTGGTGGAGGGTGCCCCTGGTGGCTGGGGGTGGGGGTGGTGGGAGACATGGGTGGGGGCCTGGTGGGGGCTGCCCATGGTGACAGGGGGGTGGGGGTGGTGGGAGACATGAGTGGGGGCCTGGTGGAGGCTGCCCCTGCACTGCTGGGGGGTGGGGGTGGTGGGAGACATGAGTGGGGGCCTGGTGGGGGCTGTCCATGGTGGCAGGGGGTGGGGGTGGTGGGAGACATGAGTGGGGGCCTGGTGGAGGGTGCCAATGCACTGCTGGGGGGTGGGGGTGGTGGGAGACTAGAGTGGGGGCCTGGTGGAGGCTGCCCCTGCACTGCTGGGGGGTGGGGGTGGTTGGAGACATGAGTGGGGGCCTGATGGGGGCTGCCCATGGTGGCAGGGGGGTGGGGGTGGTGGGAGACATGAGTGGGGGCCTGGTGGTGGGTGCCCCTGCACTGCTGGGGGGTGGGGATGGTGGGAGACATGAGTGGGGGCTTGGTGGAGGCTGCCCCTGCACTGCTGGGGGGTGGGGGTGGTGGGAGACATGGGTGGGGGCCTGGTGGAGGGTGCCCCCGGTGGCTGGGGGGTGGGCGTGGTGGGAGACATGAGTGGGGGCCTGGTGAAGGCTGCCCCTGCACTGCTGGGGGTGGGGGTGTTGGGAGACATGAGTGGGGGCCTTGTGGGGGCTGCCCATGGTGGCTGGGGGGTGTGGGTGGTGGGAGACATGAGTGGGGGCCAGGTGGAGGCTGCCCCTGCACTGCTGGGGGGTGGGGGTGGTGGGAGACATGAGTGGGGGCCTGGTGGGTGCTGCCCATGGTGGCAGGGGGGTGGGGGTGGTGGGAGACTTGAGTGGTGGCCTGGTGGAGGGTGCCCCTGCACTGCTGGGGGGTGGTGGGAGACATGGGTGGGGGCCTGGTGGAGGGTGCCCCTGGATGCTGGGGGTGGGGGTGGTGGGAGACATGAGTGGGGGCCTGGTGGAGGGTGCCCCTGCACTGCTGGGGGGTGGGGGTGGTGGGAGACATGAGTGGGGGCCTGGTGGAGGCTGCCCCTGCACTGCTGGGGGGTGCGGGTGGTGGGAGACATGGGTGGGGGCCTGGTGGAGGGTGCCCCTGGTGGCTGGGGGGTGGGGGTGGTGGGAGACATGGGTGGGGGCTGCCAATGGTGGCAGGGGGGTGGGGGTGGTGGGAGACATGAGTGGGGGCCTGTTGGAGGCTGCCCCTGCACTGCTGGGGGTGGGGGTGGTGGGAGACATGGGTGGGGGCCTGGTGGAGGGTGCCCCTGCACTGCTGGGGGGTGGGGGTGGTGGGAGACATGAGTGGGGGCCTGGTGGAGGCTGCCCCTGCACTGCTGGCGGGTGGGGGTGGTGGGAGACATGGGTGGGGGCCTGGTGGAGGGTGCCCCTGGATGCTGGGGGGTGGGGGTGGTGGGAGACATGAGTGGGGGCCTTGTGGGGGCTGCCCATCGTGGCAGGGGGGTGGGGGTGGTGGGAGACATGAGTGGGGGCCTGGTGGAGGGTGCCCCTGCACTGCTGGGGGGTGGGGGTGGTGGGAGTCATGGGTGGGGGCCTGGTGGGGGCTGCCGATGGTGGCAGGGGGGTGGGGGTGGTGGGAGACATGAGTGGGGGCCTGGTGGAGGCTGCCCCTGCACTGCTGGGGGTGGGGGGGTGGGAGACATGAGTGGGGGCCTGGTGGGGGCTGCCCATGGTGGCAGGGGGGTGGGGGTGGTGGGAGACATGAGTGGGGGCCTGGTGGAGGCTGCCCCTGCACTGCTGGGGGTTGGGGTGGTGGGAGACATGGGTGGGGGCCTGGTGGAGGGTGCCCCTGGTGGCACCGGGTGGGGGTGGTGGGAGACATGAGTGGGGGCCTGGTGGAGGCTGCCCCTGCACTGCTGGGGGGTGGGGGTGGTGGGAGACATGAGTGGGGGCCTGGTGGGGGCTGCCCATGGTGGCAGGGGGGTGGGGGTGGTGGGAGACATGAGTGGGGGCCTGGTGGAGGGTGCCAATGCACTGCTGGGCGGTGGGGGTGGTGGGAGACTAGAGTGGGGGCCTGGTGGTGGCTGCCCCTGAACTGCTGGGGGGTGGGGGTGGTGGGAGACATGAGTGGGGGCCTGGTGAGGGCTGCCCATGGTGGCAGGGGGGTGAAGGTGGTGGGAGACATGAGTGGGGGCCTGGTGGTGGGTGCCCCTGCACTGCTGGGGGGTGGGGGTGGTGGGAGACATGAGTGGGGGCTTGGTGGAGGCTGCCCCTGCACTGCTGGGGGGTGGGGGTGGTGGGAGACAAGGGTGGGGGCCTGGTGGAGGGTGCCCCCGGTGGCTGGGGGGTGGGGGTGGTGGGAGACATGAGTGGGGGCCTGGTGGAGGCTGCCCCTGCACTGCTGGGGGGTGGGGGTGGTGGGAGACATGAGTGGGGGCCTGGTGGGGGCTGCCCATGGTGGCTGGGGGGTTGGGGTGGTGGGAGACATGAGTGGGGGCCTGGTGGAGGCTGCCCCTGCACTGCTGGGGGGTGGGGGTGGTGGGAGACATGAGTGGGGGCCTGGTGGGTGCTGCCCATGGTGGCAGGGGGGTGGGGGTGGTGGGAGACATGAGTGGGGGCCTGGTGGAGGGTGCCCCTGCACTGCTAGGGGGTGGGGGTGGTGGGAGACATGGGTGGGGTCCTGGTGGAGGGTGCCCCTGGATGCTGGGGGGTGGGGGTGGTGGGAGACATGAGTGGGGGCCTGGTGGAGGGTGCCCCTGCACTGCTGGGGGGTGGGGGGGTGGGAGACATGAGTAGGGGCCTGGTGGAGGCTGCCCCTGCACTGTTGGGGGGTGGGGGTGGTGGGAGACATGAGTGGGGGCCTGGTGGGGGCTGCCCATGGTGGCAGGGGGTTGGGGGTGGTGGGAGACATGAGTGGGGGCCTGGTGGTGGGTGCCCCTGCACTGCTGGGGGGTGGGGGTGGTGGTAGACATGAGTGGGGGCCTGGTGGAGGGTGCCCCTGCACTGCTGGGGGGTGGGGGTGGTGGGAGACATGAGTGGAGGCTTGGTGGAGGCTGCCCCTGCACTGCTGGGGGGTGGGGGTGGTGGGAGACATGGGTGGGGGCCTGGTGGAGGGTGCCCATGGATGCTGGGGGGTGTCGGTGGTGGGAGACATGAGTGGGGGCCTGGTGGAGGCTGCCCCTGCACTGTTGGGGGGTGGGGGTGGTGGGAGACATGGGTGGGGGCCTGGTGGGGCCTGCCCATGGTGGCAGGGGGGTGGGGGTGGTGGGAGACATGAGTGGGGGCCTGGTGGAGGCTGCCCCTGAACTGCTGGGGGGTGGGGGTGGTGGGAGACATGGGTGGGGGCCTGGTGGAGGGTGCCCCTGGATGCTGGGGGGTGGGGGTGGTGGGAGACATGAGTGGGGGCCTGGTGGAGGGTGCCCCTGCACTGCTGGGGGGTGGGGGTGGTGGGAGACATGAGTGGGGGCCTGGTGGAGGCTGCCCCTGCACTGCTGGGGGGTGGGGGTGGTGGGAGACATGAGTGGGGGCCTGGTGGGGGCTGCCCATGGTGGCTGGGGGGTGGGGGTGGTGGGAGACATGAGTGGGGGCCTGGTGGAGGGTGCCCCACAATGCTGGGGGGTGGGGGTGCAGGGGTACATGAGTTGGACATGGGTGGGGGCCTGCTGGCAGGTGCCCCACGGTGCAGGGGGATGGGGGTGGTGGGAAACATGAGTTGGACATGAGTGGGGGCCTGCTGGCAGGTGCCCCACAGTGCTGGGGGGTGGGGGTGGTGGCAGACATGCATTGTTGATCAGTAGTGCAAGGTGACATGTGGGTTGGCTGGGGGGCATGCCCATGGTGGATGGGCTGCCTGCGGGACATGAGCAGGGGTGCAGGGTACTCCCCCGTGGTGTGGGCTGCCTGCAGGGGCCGTGGAGGTTGTGGAGCGTACACCTGGGAGGACCCACACGGCCAATTCACGTGTAGTACTCCCCAGAACACCTGAAATACACATTCCCTGCTGTAATCGCGTGTGCAACTTTCCCGCGCACCCCTGAAATACACGTACCCTGCTGGAATCACGTGTGGAACTTCCCGCGCACCCCTCAAATACACGTACCCTGCTGAAATCGCATGTGGAACTTCCCGCACACCCCTGAAATACACGTACCCTGCTTGTACGGGGCCAGTCGCGTGTGGAACTTCCCGCGCACCCCTGCAATACACGTTCCCCGCTTGGCGTTTGCTGTTTGCCAGCACGCTGAACTGGTCCAGGGTTAGCGCAGCCCTTTGCGATGATTTAGCAATTTTGATGGCTTTTCCTTACGCGAGGGCATTCTTGGGGGCGTTACTGGCGCTGCTGCAGGGTCGCTGCAATTCTCTGTGCCACGGCTGGTTTGGAAGCCTAAAATCCATGAATACGCTGTGCGCGGAAATCGGTTTTAGCTCACGTGCCTGGTGCAGTCAATCGCACGCGGACACTCTGCGCCAGCCGCTTGCGACACTTTTCTGCGAAATTCTATGAATTACCCTCTTGATGTGTTCTTAGAACAGTTTCAACTTGCCTACAAACCATACGGACAGGCTTAGTGTCCTCAGGACACCCCATTTCCTTTATTTACGAACATTTCATGACATCCCTATTGTCCGCGGTCAGAACAAACACAACAGGGGCGCCTGCCACCTAAATAAATACAACATTTAACCCATCTCTTACTTCCCCAACCTCCCCAAACAGTCTTACACACCAAAACACTTTACAAAATAATATTTTTCCACCAAGTTTCATTGCGATGTCCGCGGACATCCGCGAATCCAAGATGGCGGGCGTTTCCAAAAATCTGATGCACTTCACGCTCTTCACCATCCAATCAGTTAATACGTTGCATGTCCGTGGACATGACGCAAGCCGATTAGCCAATCAGGACACTGGGCCTCATTACGACCCTGGCGGAAATCGTGGCGCCAAATGCACCATGGAGCATGGCGGAAAGCTGCCGATAGCGCCATGGGGGTTGGCGGATTTACCGCCCCATTCCGACCTTGGCGGGGCGGTAAATCCCCATTCCCCATTTTACCCTTCCCCATTCCCATTTTTGCCCCATAGGGTATAATGGGAGTGGGGAAGGCGTTAATTACGCCACCGTAAAATACGGTGGTGTAATTAACAACAAGGTCCCGTAGCGCCATGGATTTCTCCGCCCGGAAAAACCAGGCGGAAAACGCTCCATGGCGCTACGGGAACTCGTAGTGGGGCGGACGGGTCCGCAACGAATACCGCTGGCGTAAACCCACTCCGCCAGGGTCGTAATGAGGCCCACTGTCCGCGGAGCAAACAGGGAAGTGTGTCCGTGGCCCGAACATAGATATCACTCCTTTTTTATGACCTACTTTTTGGTTGTTTTTTAAAGAACTACTGGACGGATTTTCACCAAATTTTCAAAAGCACACTTTCGGGACCAAGCCGCTGCTCCTGCCGCAAATTTGGTGAAAATCCGTCCAGCGGTTTGGGCTGTAGACGTGAGCAAAGTTGTTTCCCCATTCAGTCTATGGGAAAAAAAGAAGGTTTGGGACCCCCCCTATACATTTTCCCCCCTGGACCAAACCTCACCAAACTTTGCAAAAAATGTCAGAGTGGGCTACATACTTTTGTTTGCAAAGTTTGGTGAGGATCCGTCCAGGGAGAGCAAAGTTATAAGCCTCCCAAAAAGTGCTCTTCCTATGGAAACAGCAACTTAACCATAACTACATGGCCATATATATGGGGAAGTGTGAAACCAAAATCTCGATGTGTTGTAAAGCATTTTTTTCAAAAGACAAAAGTAGAAGTAATAAATAAAAAAGCTTTTCATATTAAAAGAACATTTTTCATTTTTGTATTAAATAAACTTAAGAAATTACTTAAGGTGATTTCACCACTCCATGAAAATATAGAAACAGTTCATGTACTTACACGTGACGCATTTTTACACGTGTTTGGCAGAGATTGGAAACTTAGTTCTCATACAGAAATAATTTTTAATGAGGAAAGGTACATTCAAGGAAAGAATGTGACCCTTGCTATTGATGAGTGTGGACATAGCTATGAAGGACAAAATGGTGTGACCTCTAAAAAAAAGCAATCCTAAGGTCTGATAATACAGAAATGGAAAGTTTAGGTTAGTCTAATAAAACCTAAAATGCGACGTGAGGTATGGATGTGCAATTATTTTTGTGCAATATTGTTATGTTTTCTGGTAGAGTCTTAAAGAGATTTGTGCAAGTTTTGCACAAAAATAATAATGTTCAAAGACAGATCAAGATGCTACAAAGAATAGATGACTGTGAAGTTCTGGGTCACTCTCAAACTTGTCTTGATAAAAGTAAATGTAAGAGTCAGTTTCCTCATATATGGATGATGGCTGTACATCATACTAAAATGAGATAACTGTTAGTTAAACTGTATCAGTTCAAAACACCAAGTATGTCTCTTGCACTTTTAAATCAAACATTTCTGACTGGAACTGTAGAAAGTTTAGTTTCTATAGAGAAAATGAAAATATCATGCATTTAAGTATGTGTTTGTGGATAAAACATAGATAAAACATAGGATTTGATTTTTCTACAGTATAAAAAGTATTGCAATGTCTGAGTTGTCTTCTACTGAAAGACCTGACATTGTTTGCATATCTTGTTGACACATCTTTTATAAATCTCAAGTGCAACTAGTGTACATTGAGGAGAACATTACACACAGTATAGAAAATGTTTCAAAATAACTTTATCTTTATTTGTTTGCAGAAGAACGATTTGCCACAAGTGATGCACATTAAGTTTGTAGACACTAAGGGCCTGATTCACAGAAACATTTTATAATGGTGCAATCACATTGAAAAAACACTCTGTGAATCAGGCCTGGTGTTGTGTTTTTTAATCAAACAAGTATTCCTCTAAGATTTGTTTGGAACAACATGGTAGTGACTGATATTCCTGTTGTGCTTAATACATTAAACATGTATGAAGTGATTGCATTGCAAACTGTTCATCCTTTCCAAGTTATTGTTAGATTGCAAACACAGATGTCAAACATGCCTATTAAATCATTAGTGCAAGGTGTGAAAGGGAAAGTTGTGCACTTACCTCTCAATTTGGAAGAAAATGTGAACACTCTAGGAGTGAATTGTGTCATTGCAGATTCTTTGTTTTGGTAAATGGTGTTGCAACTAAAGATAAGAACATTTTACAACAGCTTAAAGATAGGTGAAATACACATTGGCATTTCTATTGGAGCACAATGATTTATGTAAAGGCAGTCTGACTGTACCAGACGTGTCTATGCTTGATGTTGGGTCAACAAAGAAAAGCAGTGAAGGTCAGTTCCAATGTCTATCTGTTGCAAAAGGGAATAGTTTGTATGAACATTACACTATTTATCCTCTAAACTCATGAGAAATCATGGGTGACAGTTTATAATTGTACTAAATGAAAGCAATGAAAGGTTTATCTATCAGTGTCTGTGAAGCTCATTGTTTCCATATGCTTTTTCCTACTGGTACAGGAGGCATATTGGATGATCGGAAGGTTCCAATCTCTTCTTTCAAATATTGTTATACTAGTATACTAGTATGTATTGTGAAGATTCGCAATTCTGTACTAATGTTGCATATATCTATTACATGGCCACGGTAGTGGCCCTGTAGTTATGGTTAAGTTGGTGTTTCCATAGGAAGAGCACTTTTTGGGTGGCAAAGTTTGGTGAGGAATCATCCAGGGGGGGGCAAAGTTATAGGGGGGGTCCCTAAACTTTTTTTTTTCCATAGACATAATGGGAAAAAACTTTGCTCATGCCAACAGCCCAAACCACTGGACGGATTTACACCAAATTTGTGGCAGAAGCAGCAGCTTGGTCCCGAAAGCATGCTTTGCTTTATTTGGTGTAAATCTGTCCAGTAGTTTTTAACAAAATGACAAAAATGTAAGTGAAAAAAATTAGTGATATCTGTGTTCGCTTCGCGGACACACTTCCCTGTTCGCTCCGCGGAGAGGACGGTGATTGGGCAAGCAGCTTGCGTGAGGTCCGCGGACATCTGACGTGCTCTCTCATTGGATGTGGTGAAAGTGTGCAGTGCGTCTGGCTTCAGAGATGCCTGCCATCTTTGTTCCTCGCATGAGAGGCTTTGTCAGCAGGAGCGGGATCTGCCGCCTGCACAGTAAGTCTTTCGTGTCTGTCTCCTGTTCCTCCCACCCCCGCTCATGCCCCGTGTGTCCTTCTTGTTGCCCCCACCCCCACTCATGCTCCATGTCTCCCCTGTTCCTCCAGCCCCCCGCTCACGCCTGTTAGGGAGAATTCTCTGTTTAGGCTGAATTTCCTAACCTAGTGAGTCCCCCAGCAGCTTTGCTGGATTACTGGGGTTTGTTTTTTTCATCCTGCCAAGAGTGAGACTCTTTTTCTCCCACTCTTGGACATGATCTGTGGTATTTCTTTGAATGTTAATGTATTCTATGGGCTATGGGGTCTTTTACTCCATAGGGTCTCATGTGTTTTGCTATGTGTGTTACACAGCACCCTCTGTGCCCTAACACTGGGGTGTCCTAGGTGACCCCCACCATAGACTCCATACCCTGGGACTGACTACTGTCTCCCAGGGCATGTAAAGTCACCATTGGCTTTACTAGACCTAAATTTACTAACAGAACCAGTACAAACCATCCTATTGTGGACGTACTGGTAGGGGTACTTCGATTACCCCTGGGACTGTTGTTCGAGGGGGCACTGTCCCGTCCCCCCTCGTCGAGTTTTGGCTGGTGGTAGTGGATACTACTTTTTATATTCAACCGCAAATATATTACGATGGGATTTTCCCATTGTTCGAGGCTAATACTTTTTCTATGTAGCCTCGGTCATACCGCCGGTTTATTAAATTAAAATGAATTCACTGGTTGGTATTTTCTGCCAGAACTCGGTTTTTAAAATGGCGTATGTGTTCGCCTCTGTAACTCCAAACCAAAAGTTGGGCCCTTTGTTCCACTTTTGGCAGGCTTCTGCACAGAAGCCTTCCAGAGTGGTGCCATTCTGTCTGGGTACCAAAGGGGGTGTGGGAGGGGGTTTAGGCACCCTGGACTGAGTTGCCTTGCCAACTCAAGTCGCACTCTGGTGTGATTGGCCCAAGTGGTGAGCCGCCCCGCTCACCACTTAGCATGTTTGACTGACAGCTAGGCTGAATGAATGGGGGTTTTCTGCATAAAAGCAGGGCTTTGGGGACTGGAACTTCAGAAGTCGCCACAGGACCTAAGAATCTGACGAGGGTGAAGCTGAGCCGACCTGCAACGATGACACCACCGGTGGAGCCCTGCTGAACCGACTCACCACTTCCCAACGACAGAGGAGATCTCCCTGCTGGAGAGTCTTCTTCCCTTTGACTGGTGGGAACAACCAGTCCCTTGCTTTTTCTTCGTTTCCAGGATGTCTAGTGGTCGAATTGCCCGTACTGAGCACCCCGGCAACCAGATAGCCACTAACCACTGTACCGCGACCAAAAGGTGGTGCCTTGTGACTGAGCACTCCGCGGCTGTTCTCTTCCCTAGTGGTGCAACGATATTCAACTTTCCTCTATGACCAGATCATCTCTTCTTCTGGCAAAGCCCCGACTTGCATCCACCACCAGGAACAACTGCCCCCGCCGGAGCTGTCTCTTCACTGTCAAGGTACTGTGTCCGCCTGGCTTCCCTTGAAACGGTTAGAGTGAGGTGTCTTAAATCCTTACCTTTCCGCTGGGTCGCCTCCAAACCTTCTTAACTTTTGTTCTAAAACTGGTCCAACCTTTCTGTGACATTTTGCTACAAAGACTTGAAGTGCATTTCCACTGTGGTATTTTTGGGACATACCGCCTTGCCTCTCTCCGAGTGGGCCTGGCCTCTGAACTTTGTGATCTACAGTAGACCCTGCATTGCTTGCCTTGCATTTGCTTTGTAAAAGTGTTGGTACTGGGTTGGTTTTATACCCTGCCTTTTCCTATCCCTTTCTAACGAATACTAGAGTGCCATCTAGGTTAAGCACTCACCTCTGTCGGCAAATAAGTGATATCTTTGAACCTAGACTTGTCGAAATATTGTTATGGGATTGATATATACTTATAGTAACTGTGATTAAAGTTGTTTGCCATATTAGTGCCAGTGTGTTTTTCATAGATGTATTTTTAAATAAATAATTATATATATGTACACCCAAGCTCTGATCCGTGTCTGCTTGTAAATTGCCCTAGCTTGTATACTCTATATACTGCCTAACTCGTCTTGATAGAAGTCTGACTGCTCAGCCACAGCTACCAGGAAAATCTGGGTGGTGCAGGCTGCTACCAATTGGGTTTACTGCTAACTCCTGTAGTCTTAAACTTTTTGCAGTGGTCCCAGAGGGAACTGCACAGGTTTCTGCCTAACAACGCCATCGGCACACGGTGGCCAGCAGAGGGCCGAGGAGCGGGATCTGCTGACTGCACACAAATGCTGTGTGTCTCTCTCCCTCCCCCCCAACACCCGCTCATGCCCTGTGTGTCTCTCTCCCTCCCCCCACCCCCGCTCATGCCCCGTGTGTCTCTCTCCCCTTCCCCCCACCCCCCGCTCATGCCCCGTGTGTCTCTCTCCCTCCCCCCCACACCCGCTCATGCCCCGTGTGTATCTCCTACTCCCGCCCACGCCCCGCTCACGCCCCGTGTGTCTCTCCCCCTCCTGCCCACCCCCGCTCATGCCCCGTGTGTCTCTCTAACCCCCCACCCCTGCTCTTGCCCCGTGTGTCTCTCTCCCTCCCCCACCCCTGCTCATGCCCCATGTCTCTCTCCCCTTCCCCCAACCCCCGCTCATGCCTCGTGTCTCCCTTGTGTTACCCCCCACCCCCAGCTCATGCCCCGTGTCTCCATTGTGTTACCCCCCCACCCAAGCCCTTTCTCCCCTGTTACCCCCATCACCCGCTCATGCCCCGTGTGTCTCTCTCCCCTTCCCCCACCACCCGCTCATGCCCCGTGTGTCTCTCTCCCTCCCCCACCCCCGCTCATGCCCCATGTGTCTCTCCTCCTCCCGCCCACCCCCCGCTCATGCCCTGTGTGTCTCTCTCCCCCATCCCTGCTCATGCCCCGTGTGTCTCTCTCCCTCCCCCACCGCCGCTCATGCCCCATGTCTCTCTCCCCTTCCCCCTACTCCCCGCTCATGCCTCGTGTGTCTCTCTCCCTCCCCCCACCCCCGCTCATGCCCCGTGTGTCTCTCCCCCTCTGGCCCACCCCCGCTCATGCCCCGTGTGTCTCTCCCACTCCCGCCCACCCCCCGCTCATGCCCTGTGTGTCTATCAGCCGCTCATGCCCCGTGTGTCTCTCCGTCTCCCGCCCACCCCCCGCTCAGGCCACGTGTGTCTCTACCCCTCCCGCCCCCGCTCATGTCCCGTGTGTCTCTTTCCCACCCCCCACCCCTGCTCCTGCCCTGTGTGTCTCTCTCCCCCCACCCCCGCTCATGTCCCGTGTCTCTCTTCCTCCCCCCACCCCCGACTCAGCCCATGTGTGTCTCTCTCCCTCCCCCCGCCCCCCGCTCATGCCCTGTGTGTCTCTCGACCTCCCCCAACCCCCGCGTGTCTCCCTCTCCAGCCCACCCCCGCTCATGCCCCGTGTGTCTCTCCCCCTCCCGCCCACCCCCGGCTCATACCCAGTGTGTCTATCCCTCCCGCTGCCCACCCCCCGCTCATGCCCTGTGTCTCTATCCCTCCCCCGCTCATGCCCCGTGTCTCTATCCCTCCCGCCGCCCACCCCCCGCTCATGCCCCGTGTCTCGCTACTGCTCCCCCCACCCCCCGCTCATGCCCTGTGTCTCTCTCCACTTCCCCCCACCCCCTGCTCATGCCACGTGTCGCCCCTGTTCCCCCCCACCCCCCGCTCATGCCCCGTGTCTCCCTTGTGTTACCCCCCACCCACAGCTCATGCCCCGTGTCTCCCTTGTGTTACCCACCACCCATGCCTTGTCTCCCCTGTTACCCCCATCACCCGCTCATGCCCCGTGTGTATCTGTCCTCCCCCCACCCCCGCTCATGCCATGTGTCTCTCTCCCCTACTCCCACCCCCTGCTCATGCCCCGTGTCTCTCTCCCCTTCCCCCCACCCCCTGCTCATGCCCCGTGTCTCTCTCCCCTTCCCTCCACCCCCCGCTCATGCCCTGTGTCTCTATCCCTCCCCCGCTCATGCCCCGCGTCTCTATCCCTCTCGCCGCCCACCCCCCGCTCATGCTCCGTGTCTCCCTACTGTTCCCCCCACCCCCCGCTCATGCCCTGTGTCTCTCTCCACTTCCCCCCACCCCCTGCTCATGCCACGTGTCGCCCCTGTTCCCCCATCCCCCGATCATGCCCCGTGTCTCCCTTGTGTTACCCCCCACCCCCAGCTCATGCCCCGTGTCTCCCTTGTTTTACCCCCCACCCATGCCTTGTCTCCCTTGTTACCCCCCATCACCCTGCTCATGCACCGTGTGTATATGTCCTCCCCCCACCCCCGCTCATGCCATGTGTCTCTCTCCCCTACTGCCACCCCCTGCTCATGCCCCGTGTCTCTCTCCCCTTCCCCCCACCCACCGCTCATGCCCTGTGACTCTCTCCCCTTCCTCCCACCCCCCGCTCATGCCCTGTGTCTCTCTCCCCTTCCCCCCACCCCTGCTCATGCCCTGTGTGTCTCTCCCCTTCCCCCCAGTCCCCGCTCATGCCCTGTGTCTCCCTCCTTTCCCCCCACCCCCTGCTCATGCCCCGTGTGTCTCTCCCCTTCCCCCCCAACCCTGCTCATGCCCCGTGTGTCTCTCTCCCTCCCCCCACCCCCGCTCCTGCCCTGTGTGTCTCTCTCCTTCCCCCCACCCCCGCTCATGCCCCGTGTCTCTCTCCCTCCCCCCACCCCCGCTCATGCCCTGTGTGTCTCTCTCCCTCCCTCCCACCCCCGCTCATGCCCCATGTCTCTCTCCCCTTCCCCCCACCCCCCGCTCATGCCCCATGTGTCTCTCTCCCTCCCCCCACTCCCGCTCATGCCCCGTGTGTCTCTCCCCCTCCCGCCCATCCCTGCTCATGCCCTGTGTGTCTCTATCCCTCCCCCACCCCCCGCTCATGCCCCGTGTGTCTCTCTCCCTCCCCCCCACCCCCACTCATGCCCCGTGTCTCTCTCCCCTTCCCCTAACCCCCTGCTCATGCCCCGTGTGTCTCTCTCCCTCCCCCCACTCCCACTAATGCCCCCTGTGTCTCTCCCCCTCCCGCTCATGCCCTGTGTCTCCCTCCTTTCCCCCACCCCCTGCTCATGCCCCGTGTGTCTCTGTCCTCCCCACACCCCCGATCATGCCGTGTGTCTCTCTCCCCTACCCCCACCCCCTGCTCATACCCTGTGTCTCTCTCCCCTTCCCCCACCCCCTGCTCATGCCCCGTGTCTCTCTCCCCTTCCCCCCACCCACCGCTCATGCCCTGTGACTCTCTCCCCTTCCCCCCACCCCCCGCTCATGCCCTGTGTCTCTCTCCCCTTCCCCCCTCCCCCGCTCATGCCCTGTGTGTCTCTCCCCTTCCCCCAGTCCCCGCTCATGCCCTGTGTCTCCCTCCTTTCCCCCCACCCCCCGCTCATGCCCCGTGTGTCTCTCTCCTTCCCCCCAACCCTGCTCATGCCCCGTGTGTCTCTCTCCCTCCCCCCACCCCCGCTCATGCCCTGTGTCTCCCTCCTTTCCCCCCACCCCCCGCTCATGCCCTGTGTGTCTCTCCCCTTCCCCCAACCCAGCTCATGCCCCATGTGTCTCTCTCCCTCCCCCCACCCCTGCTCCTGCCCTGTGTGTCTCTCTCCCTCCCCCTCACCCCCGCTCATGCCCCGTGTTTCTCTCCCTCCCCCACCCCCGCTCATGCCCTGTGTGTCTCTCTCCCTCCCCCCCACCCCCCGCTCATGCCCTGTGTGTCTCTCAACCTCCCCCCACCCCTGCTCATGCCCTGTGAGTCTCCCCCTCCCGCCCACCCCCCGCTCATGCCCCGTGTGTCTCTCCCCCTCCCGCCCATCCCCGCTTATGCCCTGTGTGTCTCTCTCCCTCCCCCTCCCCCCGCTCATGCCCCGTGTGTCTCTCTCCCTCCCCCTCACCCCCGCTCATGCCCCGTGTCTCTCTCCCCTTCCCCCCACCCCCCGCTCATGCCCCGTGTGTCTCTCTCCCTCCCCCCACTCCCGCTCATGCCCCGTGTGTCTCTCCCCCTCCCGCCCACCCCCCGCTCATGCCCCGTGTGTCTATCCCTCCCGCTGCCCACCCCCGCTCATGCCCTGTGTCTCTATCCCTCCCCCGCTCATGCCCCATGTCTGTTTTCCCGTATGTATATGTTTCATATGATGTGACTGGACTCTAAGGGAATTACTGTAAGAACCTACTTGAAGAATACATTCACAAATAAAATAAAACTTTTAGTTTCTGACTGTTACTGAAGAAAACCATGTGGCCTAGATATGTCAGCAAAAGAAAAAAGAGTGAGCCAGACATGTGATGTCATCAGTGATGTCATCAATGACATTTGTGATGTCATCTTTGATGTCCTGGGTGTTAGTCTTAGCAGTGCACAGTGGTGGCGCGAGTTATGGTTGATTAGCTTACCATAACTGGCAAATTTCAAGGGTTTTTCGGTTTTACTTGGAACCATAACATCCCTTTGACAACGTTTTTTCACTGAATTTCATAGGTTTTTAGTAGCACAACTTAACCATAACGTCCCTTTAACAAAGTTTTTTCACTGAATTTCATAGGTTTTTAGTAGCACAACTTAACCATAACGTCCCTTTAACAAAGTTTTTTCATTGAATATATATATATAAATATAAATATGTTTCACTTATTGTATGAAAGTAATTTTTCAACATTATGTCATGCTGTTGCCCATACACTTCAGATCATGACTAGATTTCAGAATCTTTCTGCATGTGAGATGCTGCAACAGGTGAAAGAACAAAATGAAGTTTTAGAGGGTAAACTTACCAATATTCTTGCTGCAATGAGAGAAACTAAGGAATGTTGATATAGGAGACACTCCAAGGTTATGTGCATGATCAGATACCTGGGCCCTCAACGTTGGTTTGTTACTTTACATTGTGGTGAGTACGGACGGATGATTTTGCAGAGTAGATTTGTGAAAGTAATCCACAGAAAGAAGACATAAAACACATGCCACCAGGAGAATTGTGTCCCATGGACCCAGTAAGTGCATTGTGGTTCTTTCATCATAGATTTTTAGCCACATTACACTGTATATGTAATAAAGAAAATGGTCCATGAGGCACTGTGGAACATTTCTTTTTAAGTAAAAAGTACCAGGCATGTGGGGCTCCACATATACATATGCTGTTGTGGATTAAATATGTCCTCAGTATGGTAAAGAAAGTGATGGCTTTGTGATGGAATTCATAGATAAATATGTTAGTTGTACCAGTCCTGCTCAGCATATGAATGCTGATCTATGGAACAAGGTAAAAAGATTTCAAAGGCACTCATGTGGAAAGTACTGTCAGAGAAAATACAAAACTAAAGACAAGTACTATGCTCAGTGCAGATTTTGCTTTCCTATGTGTGTGACACCAGTTAGTCAAGTGAATAGTTTGATGACATCATGTTACTGCTAAGTCACCAAGAAATACATATCATTTAAAAAGAAATAAGGAATGCCAATTCATTAATGATTATAATGCTGTCATTTGGAATGCAAATACTGATGTACAGTATATTGCTGATGAAACGACAGTTGTTGCTCATTATGTTACAGCATATATGAGAAAAGCTGACAAGAGGAATGCAGCTGAGGTATGGACAGATTTATTATCTCACATAGAGGGTGTGGAAGCTATGAAGCTGGAGATCGGCTAGCTAGTTTGCCTTTGTTTGGACATAGCAATAATGTACTTTGGTTAAGTCTTGGCCCAGCTAGATACTGGATACTGAAGCCCGTGAGTGTAAATCAACAGCTGAAACAGTACCTAATAGAACAGAGATTCTGAAAAATAACTTGATTGATAAATATTATCCAAATCGATCGGAAGAGTTGGAGGATATTTGTTTATATGAAGTAGCACAACGGTACTCATATTGAAATATGGAAGCACACAGTGAAAGAGGATGATTTAAATTACATGGCTGTACTGGTTGTCTAGTGAGACATGAGAAGGCAATTCTCATTAACCGCATGAACATGTCTTGCCAAACTACAGAGAAATAGACAATATTTTAATTTGGGATTTTGCAGTTGTTCTTCCCATGGAGTGCAGAGAGGGATTTGCTTGGAAGTTTTGAAGAATCATGTTTTGCTAAAAAAACTGAATTAGATATCCCAAATTTGAGCAGTACTTGGAGTTACTGGAGACAAACTATGTCAGAAAGAACTTTTGGCAGCTGCATTGGCACCACAAAACTCCTGAGGGAAGTCAAGATTGTGCTGCAGGAAGTCAACATGTTTTTGGTGAGCTAAGTATTCAAACTGATGTTGAGCTTGACATAGAAGAATTTGAAAGTGCAATGCAACAAACTCAAGTTTCAGACGCAAAGTATGATGAAATTGTTAGTACACTTACTATAGAATAATAGAACAATAGAATAAAAATAAGTTTATTATAAAATTAAATATATATTCTTACATGGTTTACAGCATGACAAGCATGAATGTTCTGTGTTCAATACAAACCTGTATTGATGTATGTTAGTGGGCAAGCAGGTACAGGTACATCTTTTTTAATTCATGCAATAAGAGCTATTATCCAAATTGTAACTGATTATTCTTTGTCATATATTGTAACTGCTCCAACAGGTTTAGCAGCATTCAGTGTAGAAGGTGTTACTTTACATCAGCTGTTGATGCTACGAGTAGAACATGACAACTAGAGTATCAAAAACATGTATCAAGTGCAGCACCAGAAGTAGGAAATGGTCTTAGAACATTAAATAACTTTATTGTAGATGAAGTGAGCATGTTGTCTAACTTGATGCTAGCATTCATTCACTTGTAAATGCAAGGGGTTTTGAAGACTGACTATAGTGTTATGTTTGGAGGTAAATATGTACTTGTTTTCAGAGACCTGTTACAATTAACTCCTATGAAATGTCAACCAGTTATCAAAATTCCACAATCTAAGGATAGTCAAAACACTACAGGAAGTATCAGTCATTTTAACCTTTGGAAATGTTTTGAATTCCAGGAATTTACTGTTAATTTGAGGCAATCTGCAGACTTACAGTATGCAGAAATGCTTAATATTTTGTATAGGTGTTTTTGAGGAGAATGTGAAAGACTTCTTAAAGGTAAGACTGATTTGTAACATGTTTAATACAGATTGCAGTCTGTCTGATGTCATGTTGACCCTTCAGGAAATAAAGATTTCTTTTGTTGATTTGATGTGCACACTTGCATAGTGTAACCAATTCAACTCTACATTGTTACCGTCAGAGAAGCAAATTAGTGTGGAGATCAAATTGTGTGTTTTAGATGGTCATGGTCTGCCAATAGAGTTGGATAAGAGAGCAAAAGCTCAATTAGTTCAACTATCAAATTCAAGTTCTAAAACTTCACATCTAGAAGCGGTTTTGAACCTCTGGATCAATGCACGAGTAATGTTAAAAAGGAATTTAAATGTAGGAATTGGTATAGTCAATGGCGCGATGGGAACAATGATTGCATTTCACACTTTTCTCACATTACAAATATTGAACATGTTGAAGTAAAGTTTGATTGTGTTGAAGAAACTCATTTGATTTCTTGGACCTCTCCACGTTTCATGCTTTTTGAGGATGCCTTTGTTAAGAGATCACAATTTCCATTATGCTCTACATATGCAATTACTATTCATACATAATACGGTTTGACTTTAGAAGCAGCACTTATTGACATTGATCATACAGTGTTTAAAGAAGAAATGTCATGTGTGGCGCTGTCATGTGCGAAAAATATTTAAGGCTTATTTTTAAATAAAGTGGATAAAGCTGAGCAGATAAGTGGTTTGCAGTGGTCTACATGTGGAGAGTATCTTTTCTGTGGCTTCTGGCTAGAGGTGTCATGATGCCTACCCCCGGGCATCCGGATCGAGTCCATCAGCTCCGGGAGCAGGCATCCAGATACTCATTAAAACCCCAACAGCCCCGGCTGGGGGCTGTTTGGA
Organism: Ambystoma mexicanum; assembly: GCF_040938575.1. NCBI lineage: Eukaryota > Metazoa > Chordata > Amphibia > Caudata > Ambystomatidae > Ambystoma > Ambystoma mexicanum. Next base: position 976,305,207 of record NC_090922.1, read on the forward strand.
TTCTGCGCCAGGCTCATAGAAATCAGCCCTGGCGCCATAGGCGCCAGGCTCATAGACTTTACTTACCTTATGCAGACCATGCTGCAAATGAGTCCAAGCCACAGTGAGGCCTGGATGGGACTATTTTATTAAAGGGACTATTGTTTACTTGGGTGTGGTTCTGGGGATCTTCTTACATGGGACTACTTTGCAGGCTATTTAAACCACACCCGAACAGCAGCTCATGCTTCGTGTTATTCTGCATCCAGCAGCGTAACGCTCACGTGTCTGTAAGTCAGCATCCAGTCTTCTGCCACGCCCGCCTCGAATCCGGAGCTCCTAGACAAAAAGAAAAGAAAGGAGAAGAGGTTAGATCATGGACATTATTTGATTCTTTACCTTATTCCAGACCTAGCACATCTCCGAGCCTGGAAAGGACATTATTTCAGCACGCGTCACTTTGCCAGCAGCAGCGCCGCGTTATACTCACCAGTCCACCGCATCTTTCAACTCGGCGCTGCGTCCATCATTTTCTTCGTCGAAACCCAGCACCTCGGGGGAAAACAAAAGGAATAACAAGGTGAGCTGAGAAAACCAACACAGACAATCTCTTTGCCACCATAGGCTTACCTGCTTTACCACCGCAGGTATTATCCTTTAATTTGCTGCATCTTTCTATGCCGCACCTATAAAGGGAGAGAAAACAGCAAGGACCCAGCTGCAACCTAACGAGGGAATGGAACAAGAGTGAACATCGGACATATTGAACTCTTTGAACTTTATAGACACTGGAGTCAATATTCCTCCGGAACTCCTCCAGTACCTTCAAACCAGTGAAGTAACTGGTATCTACGCGCTCCTGCATGCCATGCAGGATGGAGAGCTCATCATTTAAAAACATAAGGAGAATACTTCTACGAGTCCAGCAGACAAGATTAGGCGGGCCAGTCCAGACTGTCATCTCTTCACTAAGCATCACGTTGGGGGAGACCGCAGCTGTCCGGGTCCGATCGACGCTCCTGTGGGAACCAGGTGAGCGTAACCGAACACGAAGCCTATCTACAAATCCCCACCGGGGCGTAATGGAGACCTCAGAAACCGACCAACTAGCCCAATTGTTAGGAGAACTTAGGGCAGAAGTGCACTCCGCGCGCCAAGAAACAAATGCCCTCAGAAGAGAACTGATTGTGTCAAAGGAGCGCACTGATGATCTTGCCAGACAACTGCTGCAAAACCAAGCTGGGCAAACACCACTACCTGGACTTGGGGGGAATTCAACCCCCGTTTCATCGAGCAGCCCTGTGAAGTGGTTCTACCAGGGAGCATTCCTTTAGCTCCACCCGAACGCTTTGCTGGGGACCCGAAACGGTTTGCCTTGTTCATGAACCAATGCCGCTTGCAATTTTTATGCAGACCAGGAGCTTTTCCAAATGACCAAGCCAAAGTAGCCTTTGTACTGTCATACCTTAGTGGCAGTGCAGCGGATTGGTCAATTCCATTAGTCAACCAGGATGACCCTCTTCTTCGGGATTTTCAGGGTTTTCAATTGAGCATGGAAAGACTTTTCGCCAGACATTCACAGGGACAGGCCCTGGATAACGAACTTCTATCCCTACGACAAGGAAACCAGGACCTGCTAACTTATATCGCAACCTTCAATAGGTTGGTGGTGGAAACCGGATGGCCAGAGGTAAAGCGAATTACATTATTTCATCGTGGACTTCGGGGTGAACTCAAAGATGTTCTGGCCCAAGTTGTGCAAGTTGTGAACCCACCTCAGGATTGCGCAGAATATATAGACTTAGTGGTCCAGCTAGACCACCGACTTCAGAATAGAAAAGCTGATCGAGCTAATATCGAGAATCAGGTATTGGTTAAACCCAATGTTACTCCCAAAGGAACAGATGCATCAGAACCAATGCAGATCGGGGGGGGTTAAGGCACCCTTAACTCAAAAAGAAAGAGAAAGGAGATGACAGATGCAGTTGTGTCTGTACTGTGGGGCCTCAGGACCTTTTCTACGGGATTGCCCTATAAAACCATCCAAGAAAGTAGTCGGAGTTGCTGATAGAAATCAAACAGAGCCTGATTCGGGAAACGACCACGTCTGACAAGCGTAGAGGTCCGCTTGCCGAGCTTAAAGAAGGACATTCAGACCCCGCACCTAATCATACCAATGGTACTTATTGATCCAAGGCAGCCATCACGTATGCACGCAGTTAGGGCATACATTGATAGCGGGGCCGTAGGAAACTATGTGGACCACGAATTGGCTTCTAGGATGAATCTACCTCTCTGCAAAAAGACCACTTCGGATGTTATCACCACAGTCGATGGAACTGAAATTGCCTCTGGGCCTGTAACTCATTCCACCACAGAGATGACACTGTTGGGTCAAGATGGGCATAGAGAGACTATTGTGTTTGACTTAAAGCCCTGCAGTTCCAAATAATACTGGGGATACCTTGGTTGGAAACACATAATCCTTGTATTGATTGGCGAGAGAAGAGAGTTAAACCAGGAGTGTGCACACACCTGTTACCCGGAAAAAACCTTCAACAAAAGCCTGGCCACAGTCGCTAATCCAGTCATGCAGTTACCTCAGGAATATCAAGAATTCCAGGATGTTTTCCAAAAAGAACAGGCAAACACCTTACCACCTCATAGATCATACGATTGTCAAATCGACCTCATACCCGGTGCACAACCTCCATGCAGTAGGATCTACACCCTTATGGAACCCGAAAACTGTCACCTACGACAATACATGGACCAATACCTTGCTAATGGCTTCATTTGTCCATCTAAGTCCCCTGCATCTTCAGCTTTATTCTTCGTGCCCAAAAAGGAAGGTGACCTCAGAATGTGCATAGACTGCCGCGCATTAAACCAGATCACGTTGAAGAACCAATATCCATTGCCTCTGATCCCCGAACTACTAGACCAAGTAAAGGATGCTTGCATCTACACTAAATTAGATCTCCGAGGGGCATATCATCTGGTACGTGTAAAGAAGGGCGACAAATGGAAGACTGCTTTTTGCACCAAGTACGGATTATTCGAATATCAGGTGATGCCCTTCCGGTTGTGCAATGCTCCAGCAGCCTTCCAGTAATTTATGAACGATGTCCTTCGTGAACTCATTGACGTCTGTGTTGTCGTATACATAGACGATATTCTAGTGTACTCCTCCTCAGAATCAGACCATGTTAAGCACGTTTGTGCAGTCCTTGAGAAACTACACCAGCACAAGTTATATGCAAAATTGGAAAAATGTGTTTTTCATGCTACAGAAGTTGAATTCCTTGGATTTATCCTGACTCCAAAAGGAGTCCGAATGGACTCTCGAAAGGTGGACGCAATTCTCAAGTGGCCATCACCCAGTTCAGTTAAAGGGGTGCAAAGCATGCTTGGATTTGCTAATTTCTACCGCAGATTTATTCCTGACTTCTCATATGTTGTCCACCCCATCACAGCACTTTTGTGAAAAAACAACGCTTCTTGTGGACCGAAGAGGCTGAAAAAGCCTTCCAAGAACTGAAATTGAAATTCACGTCGGCACCTGTCTTAAAGCATCCACGCCCTGAGCTCCCATACATAGTTGAAACCGATGCATCCAGTTTAGCCATGGGGGCTGTCCTGTCCCAGAAGAATCCGGAAACCGGTCAACTTCATCCAATAGCATTTTGGTCCAGAAAATTCTCGGCACCCGAATTAAACTATGCAGTTACCGATAAAGAGTTGTTAGCCATCAAATCCGCCTTCAAGGCTTGGCGGCATTATCTTCTCGGCGCCAGGCATACCATTACTGTAATCACCGATCACAGGAACTTGCAGTATTTAAAAACAGCCAAGGCCCAATCATCGTGCCAACTTTGATGGGCCTTATTCCTTGCCGAATTCAATTTCGTGATCACTTATCGACCAGGTTGTAAGAATGGTAAGGCAGACGCTTTATCCCGAATTGGGATGGGAGAAGCATATTCGAACCCGGAACCGGTGCCTATAATTCCTGAACAAGGAATTCTTGGGATAACTACTCTACAGACCTTAGAAAATATTCATTTAAAGATCCAACAACTTTTCGATTCAGCAGCCCTGCAGGACTGGGTTAAAAAGGGCCCAGATTATTCAGTTGTCAATGACCTACCTTACTATCAAGGGCGTCTATTTCTACCACACAAAGAACTACAAGAACAAGTTATCTCCAATTACCATGAAGCTCTGATGGAAGGGCACCCAAGTATTGCAAAAACTGAAGCTAAAATTAAAAGACAATTCTGGTGGCCCACCTGGCGAAAAGATGTAAAGTCATTTGTACTGTCTTGTGGCATCTGTGCCCAGAACAAAAGTCAAAAGAAGAAACCAGCTGGTCTTTTACAACCTTTAGATATTCCACCCACACCATGGTGCACTTTGTCTTTAGACTTTATTACAGATCCAACGCCATGTAATGGATTCAACACCATTCTAGTTATTGTGGATCTTTTTTCCAAGATGGCCCACTTTATTCCTTTAAAAGGATAACCTTCTGCTTCAATCTTGGCCAAGGAATTTCTCAAAAATATTGTTCAAATAACTGGATTTCCTTCCGTATTGATCTCTGACCGAGGTAGTCAGTTCATTTCACAAGTGTTGTCAATTGGCACAAATCGACATAAGGTTATCAACCAGTCACCATCTACAAACCGATGGTCAGACGGAGAGAACCAACCAGACTCTTGAACAATACCTACGTTGTATGCTCCACCAAACCAACAGTAATTGGAAGGACATTTTATGGATTTCTGAATACGCATACAATAACTCTGTACATTCAGGAACCGGACAAAGCCCCTTTAATACCATATATGGACATCATCCTCGAACCTAAGAACTCGATTCACCCCAGCATTTAGAAATGCCGGCACTAACTCATCTGCATTCTACTATTTCACAAGCTTTTAAAGAGGCAACAAAACATTTGAAACAAGCAAAAGAGAAATACAAGAAAAATGCTGATCAACATAGAAGTGAGACCCCACCATATCGAATCGGAGACCAAGTTTGGCTGGCTACAAGACATATACCTCTGAAAGGAACTCAGAGTTTTAATCCTAGATATTTGGGACCTTGCACCATTAAGGCCATTACCAACCCGGTGGCCGTCAAATTAGAATTACCCTCTAATATGCGGATTCATCCTGTCGTTCATGTTTCACTTCTAAAACCAGTTCAACCCAGGACAAGATTAACCAAACCACCTGACCCCATCCTAATCGATGGAGAACCTGAATTCGAGGTAAAAAACATCCTGGACTCTAAAATGGTTAAATCAATACTTTTTTATTTAATCAACTGGAAGGGTTACGGACCACAAGAAGGGTCATGAACCTAGTGACCACGTTCATGCTCCTCGACTGGTGAAAAAATTCCATCGGGACTTCCCAGACAAGCCAGGGCCAAGAGGAAGAACAACTTTAGGAGGGGCCTTGGTGGGGAGTGCTGTCATGATGCCTACCCCCGGGCATCCGGATCGAGTCCATCAGCCCCGGGAGCAGGCATCCAGATACTCATTAAAACCCCAACAGCCCCGGCTGGGGGCTGTTTGGATTCAGTCCTGGTGCCTTAGGCGCCAGGCTCATCATAGAAATCAGCCCTGGCGCCATAGGCGCCAGGCTCATAGACTTTACTTACCTTATGCAGACCATGCTGCAAATGAGTCCAAGCCACAGTGAGGCCTGGATGGGACTATTTTATTACAGGGACTATTTTTTACTCGGGTGTGGTTCTGGGGATCTTCTTACCTGGGACTACTTTGCAGGCTATTTAAACCACGCCCGAACAGCAGCTCATGCTTCGTGTTATTCTGCATCCAGCAGCGTAACGCTCACCGTGTCTGCAAGTCAGCATCCAGTCTTCTGCCACGCCCGCTTCAGATCCAGAGCTCCTAGACAAAAGGAAAAGAAAGGAGAAGAGGTTAGATCACTGACATTATTTGATTCTTTACCTGATTCCGGACCCAGCACATCTCCAAGCCTGGAAAGGACATTATTTCAGCATGCGTCGCTTCGCCAGCAGCAGCGCTGTGTTATACTCATCAGTCCACCGCATCTTTCAACTCGGTGCTGCCTCCATCGTTTTCTTCGTCGAAACCCAGCACCTGGGGGGAAAACAAAAGGAATAACAAGGTGAGCCGAGAAAACCGACAAAGACAATCTCTTTGCCACCATAGGCTTACCTGCTTTACCATCGGAGGTATTATCCTTTAGTTTGCTGCATCTTTCTATGCCGCACCTATAAAGGGAGAGAAAACAGCAAGTTAAACTCATGCAACTTTTACCGGACAGTGTTTGGTAATACAGACTCTTACCTGAACACCATCAGCTGCCTCCAGGCAATATTCTTTTGGCCCCAGCTGTAACCTAACGAGGGAATGGAACAAGAGTGAACATCAGACATATTGAACTCTTTGAACTTTATAGACACTGGAGTCAATATTCCTCCGGAACTCCTCCAGTACCATCAAACCAGTGAAGTAACTGGTATCTACGCGCCCCTGCATGCCATGCAGGATGGAGATCCCATCATTTAAAAACATAAGGAGAATACTTCTACGAGTCCAGCAGACAAGATTAGGCGGGCCAGTCCAGACTGTCATCTCTTCACTACGCATCACGTTGGTGGAGACCGCAGCTGTCCGGGTCCGATCGATGCCCCTGTGGGAACCAGGTGAGCGTAACAGAGGTGTAGCTTACTGGTGCTACAGACAAGCAACATCTTTTCAAATCACAGTACCCACAGAACACAGAGTGAATAAGTGGAGACAAGTGGTCTGCTGTGGTCCGCTGGTGGCCATCAGGAGGAGACACCTTACCTGATGAACAGAACTATTAATTTAAGATAATTGACTCTTGAAACACGGCTTTGTGGAGGCGGTTGCTGCTTTACTAATTATTCTGTCCCAATTACTCTGCTCTCCATATTGAAGCTGCTTGCCAGGTTACTGACTTCTGGAACTTAATCCCTGCTTGCTACCGCTGTACATCACCGGTGTCTTTTGTTTTTTAGCTGTGGCATTCATCCTTGCTGCTTTTTTACCTCAACGTGCTGGCATCATTATTTGAATTCCTCTATTTTAAATATGAATGTTTATTTGTGCGCCAGGAACCCAGGGGGCCGCTGACGGTACCTGGAGCCGTGTGGTACATATCCAAACTCCGAGAAATTATTCTATTTGTTTTAAATCTGCACCTGAGGGTTTTGCAGTGACTGCAGGCTTAGCGCCTAAGAGCCATCTGCAAGTCATTTATCTCGCACCAACTTCATGGACTGTTTTAACTTTCTATTTATTTTATTGTTTGCTTGTTAAGTGCTTATATATTAAGGTTTGCGCAGTGACTGCACGCTTAGTGCATTGGAACCATTCTGGAGAGACTAAATCAGGATAATTTCTTGTAATGGTGTTAATTTTCCTTTGAGGGTTGGTCAGTGATTCTAGGCTTGGTGCCTTGAAGTCACTTCTCTGCTAATCGACCCAGATTCTGGGGAGTATGATGCAGGTGTTGATATGAGAACAGCTATACCAATTGTGTCATAGTATCGCTGTGTTCTAGTTGAGTGGTGGTGTATAGAAGAGAGTAAGTGTAGTGATGTGATATGGTTGTTTTCAATGGGTGCTTGAGATTGAGTGCCTTCATGCTCCATGCATTGCATGCACTTCAACCATTCCATGCACTTCAACCGTTCCAACAGCTCCATGCGCTCCGACTGCTCCATGCGCTCTGACCATTCCATGCGCTCTGACCGTTCCATGCGCTCCGACGGTTCCATGCGCTCCGACTGCTCCATGCGCTCCAACCGTTCCATGCGCTCCAACCGTTAGATGCGTTCCAACCATTCCATGCACTGCAACTGTTCCATGTACTCCACTTGTTCCATGCACTCCAGCCGTTCCATGCACTCCAGCCATTCCATGCACTCTGTCCACCCCACACTCTCCATCTGCCCCACACTCTCAACCTGCCCCACACTCTCCATCCGCCCCACAATCCCCATCCGCCCCACGCTCCCCATCTGCCCCACACTCTCCATCCGCCCCATGCTCCCCACACGCCCCACGCTCCCCACCCGCCCCACGCTCTCCATCTGCCCCATGCTCTCCATATGCCCAATGCTCTCCATCTGCCCCGTGCTCTCCATCCGCCCTTTGCTCTCCATTCGCTCTGCGCTCTCCATCCGCGCAACACTCTTCATCTGCTCCGCGCTCATCATCCCCTCCGCGCTCTTCATCAGCTCTGCACTCATCATCTGTTTCACACTCTTCATCTGCTCCACACTCTTCATCCGCTCCACTCTTCATTCGCTCCACACTCTTCATCCGTTCCACACTCTTCATCTGCTCCACCCACTTCATCCGCTCCAACCACTTCATCCGTTACACCTTCTTCATCCGTGCCACCCACTTCATCCATACCACCCATTTCATCCATCGTACGCACTCCATCCATAGTACGCACTCCATCCGTCCCATGCACTCCATCCGTCCCATGCACTCCATCCGTCCCATGCACTCCATCCATGTCATGAACTTTGTTCATCTATTCCATTCATTCCATTCAGTCCATGCACTCTGTCATTCCATGCCATCTAACCACTCCATGCACTCTATCTATTCCGTGTACTCCATCCGTATCATGTACTCATCCCTTCCCTCCTCTCGTCCACTTTATTCCCCTCGTCCACTTTGTTCCTTTCTTCCATTTCATTGATTTCATCTGTTTCCTTCATTTCATCCACTTCACTGATTTCATCTAGTTTATTCCTTTCATCCACTTCACTACTTTCATCCACTTTGTTCGTTCTATTCAGTTTATCCATTTTAATTAATATTGGCAATTATTAGTTTTTGATTTCTCCCTTGGATCATGATGCAGGATTGTTATTTATGATAAGGCAGATTTGGGCTACGGCAGCTTTGGGCTAAGGTCATTGGGTGCTGTTAACCAGTTTGAGTTAAGAGTTGATTTTAGGGGAAGAGCCATGTTTTCAGCAATTTGCAGAAAGACATGAGGTCTTCCGTGAGTCGGATGTGGGGTGGAAGTGCTTTCCACAGAGTGGGGGCCAGGGCTGAGAATGATGGTCCGCCTTACCTGACTGAGTTGGTTTTTGGTATGACTAGGAGGCCAGCACAGCTTGATCTTAGAGTGTGTGGAGGATGGTAGGGTTTTAGTTTGTCTTGAAGATATTCAGGTCCGGTTTTAAGCATTGCTTGGTGAGAGATGCATAAGGTTTTGAAGGTCACCCTTCAGGCAACCGGAAGCCAATGCAGAGTTTTGAGGGCTGGGGAGATGTGATCTCTAGGGCCAGGTGCTAGTAGCAGTTTGCCTGCAGCCTTTTGTGCTCTTTGTAGTTTAGTTAGTTAGTATGAGTGTACACCGAGGTAGAGGGGGTTAGCATAGTCCAATCTTGACATAACAATTGATTGGACCGCAGAGAGTCTGTTGGGGAAGGAGAGGTATGGAAAAATGCGCCTCCGAGTTTTAAGGTGGTAGTGGCAGGACTTGTTGACTTGGAGAGAGAGGGTTAGGTCTGAGTCTAGGGCGCATCCAAGGTTTTTTTACTGAATTTGAGGGTGTCTGGGAATTGCCCATGGCAGATGGCCAGTGTAGCGGGTGCGGAAGAAGTTCGGTGTTGCCACATACCATGATTTCAGTTTTGGATGGGTTTAGCAAGAGTTGGTTTGTGGTCATCCAGTGATCTATTTCAAGGAGGCAGGAAGCGAGGTCGGGTTGGCAGATTGGCTTTGGATTAATTAATTTTAGGATTAGTTGTGTGTCATCCGCGTAGTTGTAGCACAGGATACTGTGCAAGCGGATTACTCGTGGGAGGGTGGACATATAGAGGTTAAACAGAAGGGCTGATAGGCATGCTCCTTGTGGAACTCCAGTGTTGACTGGTCAGGTGTGGGAAGCATAGGTGGAGAGTAGGTTTATTTGGTTCCTATTGTTGAGGAAGGATGCTATCAATTTGAGAGTGTTTCCACAGATTTGCAGGAAGTGGAGGTGGTCAAGGAGGATTGAGTGGTTGATTGCTATTAGGCACACTTTTTAAAAGCTATTACACCACAGATATGCTATTCCGCACAGGTGGACTTTCTAAATGCAACTAGACCACAGATATGGTATTAGGCATACTTTCTGAAAGCTGTTACACCGCAGAGATGCTATTCCGCACACTTTCTAAATGTGATTACCCTGCAGATATGCTACTTGGCACACTTTCTAAATGCAATTATACCACAGATAAGCTATTAGGTGGAGTTTCTAAATGCAAACTAGGCCACAGATATGCTATTAGGCAGACTTTCTAAACACAACACCACCAGTGATATGCTATTAGGCAGACTTTCTAAATGCTATTATACCACAGATATGCTATAAGGCAGACATTATGAACACAATTACACCACGGATATGCTATTAGGCAGACAGATAAGCTATTAGGTGGAGTTTCTAAAATGCAAACTAGGCCAAAGATATGCTATTAGGCAGACTTTCTAAATGCATTCATACCACAAATTAGCTTTTAGCCAGACTTTCTAAATGCAGTTATACCACAGATATGCTATTAGGTGAGCTTTCTAAATGCAATTATACCACAGATATGCTTTTAGGCAGAGTGTCTAAATGCAATTATACCATGGATATGCTATTAAGTGAACTTTCTAAAAGCAATTATACCACAGATATTCTATTAAACAGACTTTCTAAATGCAATTATACCACAGATAAGATATTAGGTGGAGTTTCTAAATGAAAACTAGGCCACAGATATGCTATTAGGCAGACTTTCTAAATGCAATTATACCACAGATAAGCTATTAGGTGGAGTTTCTAATTGCAATTATACCACAGATCTGCTATTAGGCAGACTTTCTAAATTCAATTACTCAGACCAAGCGTCAGCTACTCCCCCCTATTAACTGTGGAGTACCACAAGGATCTTGCACCTCCCTCACCCTATACAACCTCTTCACCCACCCTTTATTCAACAACCTTGAAGAATTCAGCATAACTTTTACCAATTATGCAGACGACACACAAATTCTTCTCCCACTATCTGGTGACTTAAAAACTCTGCAAAACACATATGCCATCATCCAGGCCTGGATGGCAGCCAACAGTCTCTGTCTCAACGGAGACAAGACAGAGATCTTACTGGTAGGACCTAAAGAATCCCTCAGCAAACTTGACAACAAATACAGTAATTTCTTAATTGAGAACTCTGTAATCCCTGTCTCCTCGGCTGTAAAACACTGGGTGTATATCTAGACTCAACCCTGTCCATGGATAGACATGTTAATCACATCTCCTCCTCAGCAGCACTAACAACTAAGATAATCAACGCAGTAAAACCACACCTATCCACTACAAACTGCCTTAACATTGCCAGAGTCAGCATAGGCACCAAACTGGATTACTGCAACGCCCTCCTACTAGGCACCTTGGCCAAAAACATTAATAAACTTCAAATCACTCAGAATAATGCACTGAGAACTGCCCTCAATATTCCTCAATATTCCCAGGAGATAACACATCTCCTTAGCTGAAAGGGGCCCCTAGGGGTCCCTTATGTCTATGGAAACAAGGCAAGTCACCACACACGATAGATACGCCAGACACGAGGTTGTATTCCCAAAGCTAGGGTTTATTGCAAAGCAAATAGTCTCAGTTGGCCAACTCAGTCTCACGCCCCGCGACGTGTATCTCTAGACCTCGAGGGACGCAAGAGAGTGAATTACGTACATCAGTTACATATATACAAAATGCATATCATACAATCAGCTATGACATGTTTAACACCCCCTTTATTGGGTTTCTTCGAACTTGGTGTGATGATGGACACTTTTGACAATTATGATACCTTCAAATATCTATTCTAGTAACAATATGCAATTTGCAAGTGCAGAGGCATCTTTCAGTTGTTGAACAGAACACAGTGCTTCTGTTCTTGGAAGTGAGCTACATACGGGGGAAGAGTCACATTCCAGACCCTGCTATCTATGAGGTGCTATCCGTGTCCTGGGAGCCGACACGCTCTACAGGGCTCAGTAAAGGGGGGCCGTAAGAAGAGCATAATTCAAGCCTTTAGCTGCTTTCTTCTAACATATTCTACCATATAATGAGACTGGCTAGCAGCTGTGAAATGATTAAATGCCCTGCAGCTCTGCTTCAAGGCTACATTCGGGAGGGAGCTGGGCATTCCTTCCTGGCGCTGCCTACGTTGTGTTTCAACAAACTCTTGTTATCCTCCCTGCGGCCTTGTCCTTTCACGTGCAGACAACAATGTTTTACAGTCGAGCAGTGTAAGCATAAAAATGTGCTGCGAAGCATTAAGAACAGAAAGCAATGAGCAATGGTTAGAAAACAAAATGGCGATCCTTGTTACATCAAAATGGTTGTTCATTGGCAAACTCGGAAACCTATATGTCTGTCATATCGTGCATGAGACGGTTGGCCCACGGCCACCAAAATACGTTTGCTGTCAAATATGAGAGGTATCCATTTTTCTAGACTGACAAACCCTCCTTTGGCCATATGCCAAACGTCTCATCCATTCATTGTATCCTCCTCTAATGACGATAAGTCTGAAGTACTTATGTCTGAATTTTGCATGCTATTGTAAGCATCATCATCTTCATTAATATCTATAGCCATCAATTCTTTCACTGTTTTCATCTCATTTGTGTCTTAGTCAGCCTGACCATAAGATGGTTTTCTTCTTGTCATCATATGCATCTTCTTGTCATCATATGCATACATCCCTTAGTACATCCCTCAGTTACCTCAGTGCAAACTATCGGTAGGCAGTGTATGCAACAACAGCACGTTATGAATATTCCAAACACCACTACTAATATCGAAATCAACTTCCATCCCCAAGAACGCAGTATTCCCCAAAACCAGGACTCCAATCCCGAGCCTCCTTCTCCAGTAGGGAGTTCGGAGTTTACGTCATGCATTTTCTTTATCGCTTCAAAGATTGTAGGGGAATAGTCATCTACAAATACACAACACGCTGATACCACTATTTTAAATTCCCCACGATCAACCAGGATCACATCGAGAGCCATTCTATTTTGCAGCGTCATTAACCTGATTCCTTTTTCTTCCAACGTCATGTTAAATAGTATATCTGTCGTGTTTATGGTATTTTTTAGTATTCTGGACAGCTGCCTTATGTTATAGGAGTTCACTATTTGGGACAAAAATGGAATGAATGTTTTTGCTACATCAGTCACTATCAGAACGCCTTTGTTACTCATTTTGGCTCTAGATCTGGATAGTCTGGCCATGTCTGCTGTTTCTAAGAAGAACACTTCTGGGAACAGTAGACCTAGGTAACATGTACCTCCTCAGTTTCTGGGCAACCAAGGATATGCTTTCTCTCCACATATAAAATAAACTGGATCTCCCACATATACTGGTTCTATTTCCCATTTTAATACCACTGTATTCATGCATCCAGTAAATGTTCCGACTGAATATGAGCCTTTTTTTTTAGATTAGACAAAAAGGGACAGTTCTTGGGTTATAATTCACCGTCTAAGAAGGGGGAACTGCATCTTTGTTTCCGTCTGTTCTTACACGAAACGTCATCACAGATGTTTTAACTGGTGGGGACAATCTATCTTGTCTATTTTGTCGTGGAATTTTTCACATACTTTTCCTCGTAGGCTCTGGGATCATCACTTGTGCTTTATGGAATATGGAACAAACCACAGGCCTCATAATTATTTCCTCAAGCTCATTCATATTTGTTCTGTCTAATTGACCCGTATTACTCTCATTCCATTTCCCATAGAACATTGCACTTAAAGATGCACTACATGCAGAACTTAATGTTAATGGCTGTACATACCAACCTATTCCTTTCCCAGCATGCTATGGGCACATACCCAGCAATTTGTTTTCTTTAGAATTGCATGTGTCATATTCATAATTAATAACAACGTATTGTTCCCAAACACTTCCCTGTGTCTTTCTTCCATTGGAGACAAGGTATAAGTAATCACCTGAACCGGGCTTTCAGTAGTGGATATATTAACTATTGGTAAAAACATTCCCAATGGGTGTATCGATTCCACATACCATAATACTAGGGCTGTGGTTATTGGTGCTGCCACACTCATAAAGCACATAATTATTGTCAGTGCCAGCATACAATTTTTACCATGCGTTTTTCTTAAGTTTACAGTCTTTACAATTAACTCATTCTCAGCAGCGGTGCAGGAGGAGGCTGAAACCGGTCCCGACATGTTTCTCATCGTCCTTCTTCTTCCTTATTAGAGTTTGTCGGGGATATCTCTCTTCGTTGCACTTGCTTTGATGTCAATAAGTTCCACGGAATTGTCACAGTTCAGTTCTGCTAGTCCTTTATAGCCTGGATTTGCTTATTTATTTTTAGGCAAGATCACTTGTCCTTTCTCATACTGCTCAGAGGACTTTTGATCAGTTATCTATTGCCTTAGTACCATGTGCGCCCAGCTTGTCCGCTCTGGTTCCAGAAACATGTACTTTTTATGATTGCACCGAGGAGCCGCGAGTCTTGAATTGTCCGACTTGCACAATTCTCACGCTTCTCTCCTCTACACATCTAGTTCCTTCTCCGTCCATGAGCAGAACCAGAGGTTGACATAAACACGCAAGAACTGTGGATCACTTTGTCTTTCGAGGCCGCAACTTATATCGCCACACTTCTGGTATTGTGTGATCCGTGAACAGTGCCGGTGCACTTCCAGATTCAGGCTCAAAGTCAGCCTGTGGTGCTACTGCAGTGCTGGTGTGCGCCACGCCAGTGATGCAGATTCGGTCTTTGGCGTGCTGGTAGGGGCTGGTGGGCACTAAAGGGGTACACGTTTAGTTTCTGCCGGTATTTGCAAGGCAGATTTCGTGTCAGCCAACAGTGATGTAGATTCTGCTGGGCAACGTTGGGGCACTCTTTGCCCTTCCCCCTTTTTGGCAATCGTCTCAGGCTTTGTTTCGAGTATCACTTCTCGCTTGGGCAGATTTGGTGGCGGCTTACTGGCAACAGTGTCTTTCGTTTCTAGGACCGCTGTCTCTTCCCGGTCGTCTGGGTCAGGCAAGTCTTTCAGTGAAGTTGGAATCTTTTTGGCATGGGTGGCATGGATCCACGACTTCCGTCCATCCACCCGTATCGCCGTCTGCATTGCCGAGAGTACTTTATAGGGGCCGCGCCACCTGGGTGCTAACAATGACTTTCTTTCAAAAATTTTAAGCAGCACCCAGTCTCCTGGCTCCAGCGCGTGCCCCGGACCGGTCTATCTCACTGGTAAAGCCTCCTGCTGATGAATCAAACGCAATTTCTACATTAAAAGGCCACAATAAGTACTAAGCACAGGATGTTCTACCTCTCTAAGTCGTTTTGGCTGAGCTGCGCACCAAACATTTGCCGGCCTCCCCTTACGATTTCGTAAGGGGAGAGCCCAGTTTTAGTCTGTACAGACGTACGCATGCATAATAGCGCTATTGGTAATGCATCCACCCAACTCAACTTGCTTCCTGCACATATCTTGCTTATTTTTGACTTGAGAATCCTGGTGTGCCTCTCCACAAGACCGGCCAAACTCGGATGCCTTGAACTATGGAATCTCTTTTCAATCTGAAGACCCGCACATATCTGTGACACCACTGCGCCCACCAAATGTGGGCCATTATCTGACCATAGGACACAGGGCAAGCCAAAACGGGAAAAATATTCTTTAAGCATTACTTTTGCCGTGCTCATTGCTGTGGCGTCTTTTAAGGGATATGCCTCCACCCACTTGCTGAATGCACAGATCACCACTAAGACATATTTCAAATGTTGGCATCTCTCCATCTCTATGAAATCAAAATGGATTACCTCAAAAGGCATAGAGGGCAGGCCAAAACTGCCTATTGGAGTCACTGTTCCCTTTCCTACATTGTGTTGTAAACACGTGATACAGTTCTGTACCAACCTCTCTGCATTCCTCCTTATGTTTACATTCTGCCATACTGTAGATAGGTGCTGTATTATCTTTTTCGCACAGATGTGAGTAGGGCTGTGGGCCATTGTGACCATTGCAGTCACATACGAATTTGGCAACATCCAGTTTCTAGTTCCCTTGTCCACCGAACAACCCTCCAGATCTAACTCAGCAGAGCCCTCTGCCCACCCTTGTATTTCATCGTCCGTAGCTTCAGCCTGCATTTCTTTGACAGTGGCAACTCCATTTTCTATCATACAGGGTACTTCCTCAGTCTGAACCATCATTATTTTGGTATTTAAATCAGTGGCAGTTTGTTTCGCAATTCTGTCTGCAAACGCGTTTCCCTCTCCTACTTTGCATGTTACCTTTTTGTGTGCCTCGCATTTCACTATTGCTAGGCGCTTTGGAAACGTGAGTGCAGACAGCAATCATACAATCAAAGGGTCATGTTGAATTCTGGCACCATGTGATGTCAAAACCCTCTCTCAGCCCAGAGTCGACCAAAGTTATGAACCACTCCAAAAGCATACTATCAGTATAGATATTCACATTCAAATTTTCAGAAATCTCGCAGGCTCTGGTCAATGCTATTATCTCTGTGGCTTGTGCCGAGTTGTAGGGGATTCTTTTGCTTTCTACAACACTCTCTAGGGTAGTGATAGCGTACGCGGCAGTTGTCGTGCCATCAGGTAATTTAAAACAAGAGCCGTCACAAAATAACTCTCCATCTGGCTCTTTCTGTGGGGTATCACTTAAATCAACTCTCCCCTTGGTTTCTTCCTCAGTGACCATTAAGCAATCGTGCGGGGGTGATTCATTCTCACCAATTTCTTTTATGGGTAGTGGCATTAATTCTGCAAGATTCAAAGCGCTACACCTCATAATTTGGATATGGGTCCCGAACAAGATAATCTCATATCTTGTCAATCTAGCAGAGTTGGGGTGTTGCGTCTGCGTCCTATTTAATAGAACGTCTATGGCATGTGGCACCATCAGAATTAAGTGTGCCCCAATACCATCCCTTCTGTTTGTTTCACTGACGCAGCAGCCGCCACGACAGATCGCAAACATCGTGGTAGTGCGCGCGCTACAGGGTCCAGCGCAGAAGAAAAATAGCCGCATGGCCTATTTCTTACAACTTGTTCCTGTGTCAAAACCGCCAATGCACATCCTTCACTTTCACAAACAAACAGTCTAAAAACCTTCTCATAATTTGGTGTGCCCAAAACTGGAGCAGAACATAATGCAGTTTTCAATTGTTCAAATGCTCTCTGACATGCCTCAACCCGCTGTAGAGGCATACTGCATCCTTTCTAGTCAAATTCACCATCGGTTTCACAATTAACGCAAAATTACCGATCCATTGTCGGCAATATGAAGCCATGCCTATTATGGCTCTGACTCCTTTCTGTGTCTTTGGAATAGGCATACAAGAAATACTTTCTATGCGTTCTGGCGTTAGCCTTCTCCCTTCTTTCGAAAGTAGGTAGCCCAAATAAGCTACCTCCTTTTGATTATATTGAAATTTCTTCAAACTAGCTTTATGGCCATGTGCCGCTAGGTGTGACAGTAGTAATACAGTGCTTTCTTTACAAATCTTCTCTTTGTCAGCAGCTAATAAAAGATTGTCTATGTATTGCAAGAGTACGCAACCCACTGGTAAGTCTAGCATGTCTAGCTGCTCTTTCAATGCTCTACTGTAAATACTCAGACTTTCCGTGTAACCTTGCAGAATCCGTGTGAATGTAAATGATCGTCCTCCTAATGTGAACGCAAACAAATATCTGCTGTCCTTGTCCACCAGAATGCTAAAGAACGCATTTTTTAGATCAACTACACTAAAGTATTCTGCTGAAACAGGTATCATTGTCAATATTGTAGTGACATCTGGCACTAAAGGAAATTGTGGATCTACTACTTTGATTAGCGCGCGCAAATCAATTATGAAACGGTATGGTACTTCATTGCCTCCTTTTTTATAAACTGGAAGAATCGGGCTGTTGCATGTACTGCCTGTAATTTCTTCAATTACCCCTAATTTCACCAAATCTGTAACAATACTCTTCAATCCTTTCTCACCTTCAGCCGAAATTCTTTATTGGGGAATTCGCGGTAGTGCAACACCCTCTTTGAAAATGATCTTTACTGGCTCTATTTTCAAGCATCCTACATCGCTGTCATGCATTGCCCAACTACAGGTTGGCACTTTACTTAGTTCTCCTGGTAAAGTTTCAGATATGAATTCTGACACAGGGGCATCTTGTGGCCAAATCGTTAGGAACACCCCGTCTGCCGTGCAATGTATAACAGAACCTAATTTTTTCAACAAATTTAATCCCAACAGGTTCTCCCCACAATTTTCTGTTAAAAGGAAAGGACAATGTTCAGGGAATGGTCCTATAGTAACTGGGACTGGTTGGGACACTGGGTTTATGACTGGTGTACCTGTGAACCCTACGGAAACATTCTTTTGCCCTGACAGTGGTATATCCGGAACCAAGTGATGGTCTGTTGAACACTTTTGCGCTCCTGTATCTACAAGAAAGCGGTGCTCCTCATTCCCGACTCTCATTTCTACATAGGGTCCTCTCTGATTCACGGGATTAGACACTGGTTCTGACCTCTGTCCTGGGCTGTCCTATTGGGGAAATAACACATTATCCCATGTGTAATCAATACTATTACTGTAATACGTGTTTGGCTGTGTATCGCAAATGATCCCACTCTTCCCTCTATTTCCCCCACTCTGGTTTCCATACTGTTAGTTTTGCTGTCCCTGACTCTGGTTAGGGGCACTTTGGTTTTGGGCTTGGTTTTGATTACCTCCATTATTGTGGTGCTGCAGCATACTATTCCTATTTGGTTCATTCACTCCTTGGTGCCCTCTATGCTGTCTCCTCTGACCAGACCCATTTCTATTCTGCAGATGTCGACATTGCGCTCAGCAGTGTCCTTCCTCCTTAAAATACGCACACTGATTTGGTCTCACTGGTCCCCCATGCATATTCGAATTACTCCTTCCTTGTGCATTCCCTCTCCCTCTATTATGTCCTACTACTTGCTGCAGAAGTACCTGTGTTTTCAGTAGGCATGCTTTCAAGTCTACCCCCATCTGTTTTAACAACGATAATTAGTCCACCATTTCCTTCTGCCCCGGCGATGGTAACTGCTGCCGTCTATTATGTGACCCCTGCATTCCCTTCTGATGTCTCCCGATATCCTTACCCGTGTACCCAGGTGCAGTAAACATTTCGGCATAATCATTATCTAATTCATCTTTAAGTTCAAAAAGTCCATATACATGTTCTCTCACTTCTTCATCCCTCTCCCTACAGCATGCAAATGCATTCAAATCCAACAATCGCTGCGGTGGTAATTTCCCAATTAACTGTTTCCATCTCTCCACCAAATATTCACCCATGCATTCCAGCACTACCTGTCTTTCGTTGCTTCTTCGGAAGTCATATATTGAAGCCAATGTTGCCGTCCCATCATTCTCGTCTATATACATCTCTGCCTCTTGCTGCAATTCCACCTTCCTTTCTTTGCTGATCGCACTGTG
This sequence comes from Ambystoma mexicanum, assembly GCF_040938575.1. Taxonomy (NCBI): domain Eukaryota; kingdom Metazoa; phylum Chordata; class Amphibia; order Caudata; family Ambystomatidae; genus Ambystoma; species Ambystoma mexicanum. Next base: position 976,324,763 of record NC_090922.1, read on the forward strand.
AGTCACCCTTGTGCATACATGTTGTTCAGTCCCGCCTCTCGCCCCCGTGGTTTCAACTTCAACCCCGGGAGGGACGGACGGTACCGAGTCTGTATCTAAGGCGGGAGGTGCGGATGGGACAATGGGAGCAGGGAGTGTCTGCTGTTGGCCTGGTTGACTAAAAGGAAGTGTTACATGCGCGGTCTGTGGCTGTGGGAGGGCTTGAGCTACTGGAGGGAGAGTTTGGGCTACGGGCGGGGTTTGGGTACTAGTTACTGACATGTTTGGCCTCGCTTCTGATCTTGGGCCTTGTTTTGTATGGGTCAATATGTTTTCTATCAATTCATCTTCTATGTGCAATTCTCGTTGTGGGTATATTTTTTCATATATTCAACTGGTCACGTCTACCTGACCTCCTTAGACTCTCAGTCCACTCCTCCTCTTCCTTTTCTTCCGCTACTTCACCTTTCGATTTATGCCTGTGCGCATGCTTCACTCTACTTCTAAATCGGAGCATTGCTTCCCTTCTCCAGTCCTTAACGATATCAAATGCTGCAGGACGCGCTTTCTTTCTTATCAACACCCTTTCCAAGTTATCTATTCTCGCTATCTCAAAACTACCATTAATCGGCCACTGATGGTCTTGTTGCTTTCTGGTTTGCCTATGCCAAGTCTCACAGAATATTATTGCACCCACTTCATACTTCACATACATCTCATATGCTGGCGTTCCCACAGGTGGTGCAATTTGGCCATCTTCCAAAGATTGTCTACCACAGTGGAAAAACCCTGCTAGGGTGGACAATACCCAAGGCATGTTTCAACCTTCCCCCTGGTTAATCAACCTTACCTAGGGCATTTGATTTTGCAAAGTCAACTCTCAACCAATATCAGGATTACTTTGAATTGGGGAATGACTCACCTGATAAATCAATTTGTCCTTTCGAACACAAGTCATCTGTATACTGACGCAACCAATGACGTCGTGTCTGCGTTTCTTGGCTTCCACCTCGTTTCGGGACCCTCACCTCCTTGTTCCCTAGCCAGGCACGTCGATCAGGGATCAGATGTGTGCAGAGCTGCAAAGGAATCTCTCATCACTTCTACAGGGCGCCCCGAACACCTCTTGATCCCAGCTCGATCGTCCCGTCCTCGCCGTTCTCCGGCCTTGACTCAATTACAACGTATGCGATGGAACAAGTGGGGGAGGGTCCCTATTCGGGCACCATCTTGAAAGGGGCCCCTAGAGGTCCCTTACGTCTATGGAAACAAGGCAAGTCACCACACACGATAGATACGCCAGACACGAGGTTGTATTCCCAAAGCTAGGGTTTATTGCAAAGCAAATAGTCTCAGTTGCCCAACTCGGTCTCACGCCCCGCGACACGTATCTCTAGACCTCGAGGGACGCAAGAGTGTGAATTATGTACATCAGTTGCATATATACAAAATGCATATCATACAATCAGCTATGACATGTTTAACACCCCCCTTTATTGGGTTTCTTTGAACTTGGTGTGATGATGGACACTTTCGACAATTATGACACCTTCAAATATCTATTCTAGTAACAATATGCAATTTGCAAGTGCAGAGGCATCTTTCAGTTGTTGAACAGAACACAGTGCTTCTGTTCTTGGAAGCGAGCTACATACGGGGGAAGAGACACATTCCAGACCCTGCTATCTATGAGGTGCTATTCGTGTCCTGGGAGCCGACACGCTCTACAGGGCTCAGTAATGGGGGGCCATAAGAAGAGCATAATTCAAGCCTTTAGCTGCTTATTCTAACATATTCTAGCATATAAAGAGACTGGCTGGCAGCTGCAAAATGATTAAATGCCCTGCAGCTCTGCTTGAAGGCTACATTCGGGAGGGAGCCAGGCATTCCTTCCTGGCGCTGCCTACGTTGTGTTTCAACAAACTCTTGTTATCCTTGCGGCCCTGTGGCCTTGTCCTTTCACGTGCAGACAACAATGTTTTACAGTCGAGCAGTGTAAGCAGAAAAATGTGCTGCGAAGCAGTAAGAACAGAAAGCAATGAGCAATGGTTAGAAAACAAAATGGTGATCCTTGTTACATCAAAATGGTTGTTCATTGGCAAACTCGGAAACCTATATGTCTGTCATATCGTGCATGAGATGGTTGGCCCACAGCCACCAAAATACGTTTGCTGTCAAATATGAGAGGTATCCATTTTTCTAGACTGACATAGCAAGACAAAATGCTCACTGGCTCCCAGTCAAAGAGCCCATCCAATTCAAGACTCTTACCATCACCCACAGATGCATATCACAATCCGCCCCCAGATACCTCGCCGAAACGTATACAACCAGTCCAGACACTTAGACCCAAAAGGGACCTGTACGCTAATCAACTCTCAGTCCCCAAATTCAACAGAGCTAAAGCAGGCGGCTTGAGCTTCGAGGTTCTATCCTCAAAATACTGGAACACCTTACCTCCCAAACTGAGAGCTGAACCATCCCTCTTGGCCTTCAGAAAAGCACTGAAAACCATCTTATTTAAAAGACTCCTACTTATACTTATACTCCAGTCCAAGGAACGTTAACCATGTTGTAACCATGTTCCCACTGTTTTGTATACTATGTTGTTTCATGCTCCTATGCTTAAGCCAACCTTCATGTAACAGCGCAACAATGCCAGAGGGCAGCTGTGCGCTTTAAAAAAGCAAATAAATAAATAAACATAAAAATAAATAAATTTTACCACAGATAAGCTATTAGGTGGAGTTTCTAAATGCAAACTAGGCCACATAAATGCTATTAGGCAGACTTTCTAAATGCAATTATACCACAGATAAGCTATTAGATGGACTATCTAAATGAAAATTAGTCCACAGATATGCTATTAGGTGGGCTTTCTAAATGCAATTATACCACAGATATGCTATTAGGTGAACTTTCTAAACACAATTATACCACAGATATGCTTTTAGGCAGACTTTATAAATGCAATTATGTTATGGTATGTTATGTTATTTTGCATTTATATAGCGCCTTATATACCATTGGTATGGTCTGAAGGCGCTCGTAGGTTGAACGCCCTTGGGAACCGAAGTTCGGGTCAGTAGAGTGCAGCTGGTGCGGAATTCATGTGGTAGCTGCTTCTTAGCGGTAGTTGTGGTGGTTGAGAGATCAGGAGTATGTGTTCGCTCTGGCAGGATTTATCCAGACCGAGTGTGGCTACGTTAGGCCTGAGGAGAATGCCTGGCTGGGGGGTGTGAAACCAGCAGTGTTTACTTAGAGTGACGGCGAGTGAGCGGTAGATGTTGATATGAGAACAGTTATACCAAATGGTGTCATAGTATCTCTGTGTTCTAGTTGAGTGGTGGGCTGGTATGATATATACCCTTTCAAATGTTCCCTGCATTCCTAAGCATATTATGTACGTCACGCAATTCTATGGAATCAGGTCCGTTCTATGCAATTTTTATTCACTTCAGGCGTTCAGGATTGCCCTACACACTCCTGTCTGCACGACACACTCACGCGCTCAGAGAAACTATTGGGTATACTTCTGAATGCAGTTGGGTACGCTTCTAAATGCAATTGGGCACACTTCTAAATACAACTTTTCACAGAGAAGCTATTCGGTGCAACTTCTAAATGCGATTGGGTACACTTCTAAATGCGATTGGGTACACTTCTAAATGTGATTGGGCACACTTCTAAATGAAACTTTTCTCAGAGAGGCTATTGGGCACAACTTCTAAATGCGATTGGGTACACTTCTAAATGCGATTGGGTACACTTCTAAATCCAATTGAGCACACTTCTAAATGCAACTTTTCTCAGAGAGGCCATTGGGCACAACATCTAAATGTGATTGGGCACAACTTCTAAATGCGATTGGGTACACTTCTAAATGCAATTGGGCATACTTCTGAATGCAATTGGGCACAACTTCTAAATGCAGCTTTTCTCAGAGAGTCTATTGGTCACAACTTCTAAATGCAACTTTTCTCATGGAGACTATTGAGCACACTTCTAAATGCAGTTTCCTCAGAGAGGCTATTTGGCGCAATTTCTAAATGCGATTGGGTACACTTCTAAATGCGATTGGGTACACTTCTAAATGCAATTGGGCACACTTCTAAATGCAACTTTTCTCGGAGAGGCTATTGGGCACAACTTCTAAGTGCGATTGGGCACAACTTCTAAATGCGATTGGGTACACTTCTAAATACAATAGGGCATACTTCTAAATGCAATTGGGCACAACTTCTAAATGCAACTTTCCTCAGAGAGGCTATTGGGCACAATTTCTAAATGCAACTTTTATCAGAGAGACTATTGAACACAACTTCTGAATGCAATTGGGTACACTTCTAAATGCAATTGGGCACACTTCTAAATGCAATTTTTCTCAGAGAGGCTATTGAGCATCACATCTAAATGCAATTGGGTACAGTTTTAAATGCAACTTTCTCAGAGGGACTATTGGGCACAACTGTGAATGCAATTGGGTACACTTTTAAATGCAACTTTCTCAGAGGGACTATTGGGCGCAACTTCTAAATGCAGTTGGGCACACTTCTAAATGCAATTGGGCATGACTTCTAAATGCAAATTTCCTCAGAGAGGCTATTGGGCACAACTTCTAAATGCAACTTTTCTCAGAGAGACTATTGGGCACAACTTCTAAATGCAATTGGGTACACTTCTAAATGCAAATGGGCACACTTCTAAATGCAACTTTTCTCAGAGAGGCTATTGAGCATAACTTCTAAATGCAATTGGGTACAGTTTTAAATGCAACTTTCTCAGAGGGACTATTGGGCACAACTGTGAATGCAATTGGGTACACTTCTAAATACAACTTTCTCAGAGGGACTATTGGGAACAACTTCTAAATGCAATTGGGCACACTTCTAAATGCAATTGGGCACAACTTCTAAATGCAACTTTCCTCAGAGAGGCTATTGGGCACAACTTCTAAATGCAACTTTTCTCAGAGAGACTATTGGGCACGACTTCTAAATGCAATTGGGTACACTTCTAAATGCAAATGGGTACACTTCTAAATGCAACTTTCTCAGAGAGACTATTGGGCACGACTTCTAAATGCAATTGGGTACACTTCTAAATGCAAATGGGTACACTTCTAAATGCAACTTTCTCAGAGAGACTATTGGGCACACTTCTAAATGCAACTTTTCTCAGAGAGACTATTGGTCACAACTTCTTAATGCAATTGGGCACACTACTAAGTGCAACTTTCCACTCAGAGGCTTCCTTAGTTGAGCGGGGCGGTGATTGCCCTGTCCACACTTACTTATTGTTGGCTTCTTGCTTCTCCTGCAGATACCTGCAGATACGATCAGGAGCCGTCAAAGAGGAGCCGTCCTTTGCCTTGGGTCCTTAGCCGATGGGCTGCCGGGCAGAGGGCTGCCCTAGGAGGGCCAGTTAAGACCAGTTGGGAGAGCTAATGGGAGGAGTGGCGGGCGTGCAGGGAGGCGGGATGAGGGTGAACAAGGAAGTAGGAGCGGGAGGGATCGGGAAAGGAGAGGCAGCAAACGGGGCTCGGATCCCATAACAAACACAAAAAAGATGCTCACCAGATGGCGCAGGGCACGATCCTGGGCATACTCACCCGCTTTCCAGGTTGGAAATGCTGCAGGCAGGGATTGTCGAGCGTACTAGGCCCGGAAACGACTGTCAAAGCGACCAATCAGAGCCGCTGTGGGCGTGCAGGGAGGCGGGATGAGGGTCAACAAGGAAGTAGGAGCGGGAGGGATCGGGAAAGGAGAGGCAGCAAACAGGGCTCGGATCCCACAATAAACACAAAAAAGATGCTCACCAGATGGTGCAGGGCACGATCCTGGGCACACTCACCCGCTTTCCAGGTTGGAAATGCTGCAGGCAGGGATTGTCGAGCGTACTAGGCCCGGAAACGACGGTCAAAGCGACCAATCAGAGCCGCTGTGGGCGTGCAGGGAGGCGGGATGAGGGTGAACAAGGAAGTAGGAGCGGGAGGGGTCAGTAAAGGAGAGGCAGCAAACGGGGCTCGGATCCCACAATAAGCACAAAAAAGATGCTCACCAGATGGCGCAGGGTACGATCCTGGGCACACTCACCCACTTTCCAGGTTGGAAACTGTTACCATTATACCACAGATATGCTATTAGGTGAACTTTCTAGATACAATTATACCACAGATATGCTTTTGGGTAGACTTTCTAAATGCAATTATACCACAAATATGTTTTAGGCAGACTTTCTAAATGCAAACTAGGCCACAGATGGTAGAGTTAACAACAGTTTAGCTTCAGGGTTGAGTGGTAGGGTAGTATGGCGTGAAGTAATTGCTTCTGTCCCTGCCCTTGCCACACTTACTTATTGTTGGCTTCTTGCTTCTACTGCTGATACCTGCAGATACGATCTGGAGCCGCCTCTGTGGGAGCCGCTCTTTGTCTTGGGCTCTTCGTCGAAGGGCTGCATGGGCAGAGGGCTGCCCTGAGACAGGGAGTAAAGACCTAGGCAGCACCGACACAGGACCAATGGTGGGCGGAATGGGAGGTGGGATGAGGGAAACCAGGAAGGGGGCAGGGAACGTGGGCTGCGGGAAGGAAACTAGGGCCTGGGGGCACGGATACTTTACACACTAGGTCCTGGAGGCAGCAGTACAAGTCAAGGAGGGCAAAAAACAAAGGATCACTCCCTAGATGGGCTACAAGTGGAATGGGCACACAGGGATTGATGTAGGCTCTTTGATTCTACACACACAGTCTATGGGCCAATCGGGCGCGGTGTGCAGGACGGGAGGTGGGATGAGGGAAACCAGGAAGCGGGCAGGGAGTGAGCGCTGCGGGAAGGAAACTAGGGCCTGGGGACACGGCTACTTTACACATTAGGGCCTGGAGGCAGCAGTACAAGTCAAGGAGGGCAAAAAAACAATGGATAACTCACCAAATGGGCTACAAGTAGACTGGGCACATGGGGATTGATGTGAGCTCTTTGATTCTACACACACGGTCTACGGGCCAATCGGGGTGTGGTGGGCGGGACTGGAGGTAGGATGAGGGAAACCAGGAAGCGAGCAGGGAGCGAGGGCTGAGGAAATGTAACTAGGGCCTGGGGGCATGGCTACCTTACACACTAGGGCCTGGAGGCAGCAATACAAGTCAAGGAGGGCAAACAACAAAGGATCACTAACCAGATGGGCTACAAGTGGACTGGGCACACAGGGATTGATGTGGGCTCTTTGATTCTACACACACGGTCTGTGGGCCAATCGGTGCATGTTGGGCGGGACGGCAGGTGGGACCAGGGAAACCAGGAAGTGAGCAGGGAGTGAGGGCTGCGGGAAGGAAACTAGGGCCTCGGGGCATGGATACTTTACACGCTAGGGCCTGGAGACAGCAGTACAAGTCAAGGAAGGCAAAAAAACAAAAGATCACTCACCAGCTGGGCTACAAGTGGACTGGGCACACAGGGATTGATGTGGCCTCTTTGATTCTACACACACAGTCTACAGGACAATCTGGATGCAGTGGGCGGGACGGGAGGTGGGACGAGAGAAACCAGGAAGCAGGCAGGGAGCGAGGGCTGCGGGAAGGAAACTAGGGCCTGGGGGGGCACGGATACTTTACACACTAGGGCCTGGAGGCAGCAGTACAAGTAAAGGAGGGCAAAAAACAAAGGCTCACTCACCAGATGGGCTACAAGCGGACTGGGCACACAAGGATTGATGTGGGCTCTTTGATTCTACACACACAGTCTATGGGCCAATCGGGCCATGGTGGGCAGGACGGGAGGTGGGACGAGGGAAACCAGGAAGCGGGCAGGGAGCGAGGGCTGCGGGAAGGAAACTAGGGCCTGGGGGCATGGATACTTTATACACTATGCCCAGGAGGCAGCAGTACAAGTCAAGGAGGGCAAAAAAACAAAGGACCACTCAACAGAGGGGCTACAATTGGACTGGGAGCTAGCCTTCCTTTGCTGCCTCCACCTAAACAATTAATCTCGTGCCCTTGGCCAAGGAAGGGGAGGTTGCTCCAAAGTCTGTAGATGGCGTGGGAAGTAGGGGAAAGTTATTAGCCCGGGGGACACCAAAGTTGATTTTAAAGCGAAAGAATCTGGGAGCAAATTAATATTTTTTTTCTTAAACACATTCCATTAAGATCCATGGAACCACTGCAAAATTCACCATTGGCGGGGGACTGATCAAATAGTAAATTGCGAGCCTATACCTCAGATTTCTCCCAACCTTCAGATAACGATGACAAACATTCTCTTTGTGAGTCCTCTGACCTTTTTAATACTCATGATGCGACTTTGGAACAGAGTGATATAAAGACTTGTGAGACAAACTGTTCTTTATTTTGTGACTCACCCCCTTGAAAGGATTCTCTTTGCAGACTATCTCTTTCCACTTCACAGAATAAATTACCGATGGAAGGTTCCATCAGACGATACCCTTATAGAAATTAATCAAGTTTTGTGCATCATGGTCAAATTGTACAAAGGCTTGAAAGCAGACGTGAACAAAAACTCTGAGCAGAGTGTTTGTGAGGCCTTAAAATGCAGCAGGGAAGAGTGGCCTCACTTTGATAATATCTACTTTCCCAGCAAACCCTGTAAAGAAAGAAAAAAGCTCCCTGTTAAAGGTGGCAAAACAAGCTAGAGAAATTTTGGGGGTGGCTCTACCGTTATTTGTCCAAATTTATCACTGACCCCTTGTGCGGTTGGGATACGTTTCCCCGATGGGTTGGGCCTGGCAGTCACTAAACAGTGAGACAGTTGTGCCAGGGATGAGACGGAGGAGGGGGCAAATATGGACAATGTCATTTTTATTCAAGAATGGCTCCCTCAGTGCCCCATGAGTCTGAGCAGAGTGTTTGTGAGGGCTTAAATACAGCAGGGAAGAGTGTCCATGCCTTTGATTATATCTACTTTCCCAGCAAACATGGTAAAGAAAGAAAAGACATGTCTGGAACGAGAGTAACGGGAAAGGAAAATAAAAAGCTGGTCACTGGCAAAAATCTTTCTTTTCTGTCCATGAGAACTTTTTTTTAAGCATCCTCTTGTGATCAATGTCCTTTTTGGTAAATTGAGGAAAGAACCTCACATTAAAGGGGTAGATTCTCGCAGAATCACCTTTGAGATATGTAGTGTATGGGAGAATAAGCCAGTTGCAGTGAAGGGTTTATTGACGGTGCTCCCAGGGGTGGAGATGTTTGCTCCCACATGCCTCCCTCGAAAAAACAAAATGCTGGGGATAGGGACAGTGCATTTTTGGAAAATGAATCCAAGCTATGCTCAGAAATGAATAGAGGGGTGAAACCTAGAGGTTTATTGGGTAGTTCCCTGGTGGTCACAGAAGAAGGTCTGACTGGATCTGGGTATGGAAAATGAGTCAAAATTCCATCAAAGGATAAGGTGACCTTGAACAAACACCAAGAATTGGTGAGATCAGATCCAGTTGCTCCACTGGGCAATATTCAAGAAGGATTTTCCTCAGTTGTGTGGGACCACCGTACGCTATTAACTAATCAGTCGAGTGTGTAGGTGATGTGTAGAATGAATGGCCCTGTTGTGTGTCACTGTAAAGCCCTAAATAAGTGCTCCCCTAGTATTAATGTGTTCCTCTATGAGAGGGATTCATCTACAAGTGAAAACACAAATAGGTTCCCTTAGGGCCTCCCTCTTTACGATAATGCTTCATCCCAGAACTCGCAGAGAATCCATATTGACCAACAAATGTCTAAAACACCTCTCTTGGAGGTAGGTACTCTAAACCCGACAATTGTTATTGAGAGTATTTTACCTGAGAATAAGGATGTGATCATGAGCCGCTCTATGATACTGCAACTTTTTGCAGGGATACCCAACTTAAATGGTATTTCCTCAAGTGATCTAAACAGAGTCTACTTTGTTGTTGAAAGCGAGTGTCCCCCAGAAAGGCATATAACACTCCCCAATGAGAGTCAATGATGGACACATCCGTGGAGGGAATGAGACCAAGACCAAGTGTGGTTGAAAGTAAAAGTCTTTTATCTAAATCAATATAGGGCATGCAAAGGACTCTGCAAACTCTGAGAGCGCTCTGTCTGACAATAGCAAAGACAGTCATATTTATTACAGATACACGTCATGTGTGAGATAAGCTACAGGGGGCACATAGTCGTGGGGATTGGATGGCGATGACTAGCTACTATGTGCGGTGTAGGTGCGGTGCTCCATGATTGGCGACAATCCATGTGGTAGCATCACAAAGTGCTTGGGTCAGCTGGGCTCATCAGGGTGGAGAGTCAGGGTACGAGCTGTCCATGTGGATACTATTCTACAATACTAACAATTTGCCCTTGTGGCCATTCGTACACATTCATCACAAACTGATATGTCAGGTTACCATATAAATCCTAAAACACGTCAATCTAATGCCAGGGGCGGAACACAGGAAAACAGTATATAATATGAGGCTTTCTTAATACATCACCATAAAAGGACCCAGTCTCATGAGTCCAGGTGTCTTATTAGGGGGCACGGGTTAGGCTGCCTTTATTATTCTGTTCTGTTAGATGTAGTGAGTGATAGTTTTACAGTATGTTAGTACAGGGGTGAATAACTGTCTCCCTGGCCCGTTAGGCCTAAGGTGAACTGAAATACTATTGGGTCAGTGGGGGTACATAGCTGGCACCTCAAAAGTGGCGGGATTCGGGGCCGGGTTGCTCATAATTCTTCTGGGCTTGGTCATGGCGGTACAAGTGATTTTATGATGGCATTTGGTGTTGGGGGTATAAGGGGAGGTAAATACTTGGTGTGGGCCCAGGAGGAATGCTGGGAGGTGCATCTGTAACGCTTCCAACAACAGAAAACTAGGGGACTTCAAGCCCTGCCGAGCCTTGGGGGGAGGAGGGGAGTTGGGCGTACAGCTCTCCGGAAGGAGGGGGAGGTGGCCTTGTAACTTTTCGCGGGTCCCTGTTTACTGAACAGCATGAACATTATTATAGAGACTGGTTGCTTAGACTTGGGGTCATTGTGTAAATTGCATATCCCTGTAACCCACGTGTGCTCATGTTTTCAGGATCAAGAGAGAGCGAGAGAGAGAGAGTTATCATTTACAACACACAACGTTTTTCATCCTGTTGCTTGGAGCCCATGAGGAAAATGAACATAAAACGTGAGGTACAACAAGGTTGGTGGGTGCGTCGATCCCAGTGACAAATTACAACATCCTGCTCCTGATCGAATGACACGTTCTACTAACATTCCAGTCAACATCAGATGTGGTTCACTGCTTCAACAGGTTCACATATGTCACTTACAATCATATCATACACAGGGTTTTTATACATTGCTTTCTTAACCGTTTTACGATAGCAGCACTCATGGGTCAGTGAAGGGTAGATTTGTGTGCATATATGTTTCTCATCTTTACACAGAGATGTCTTGGGGTGAGCAAGAGTCATACCACTTTAGCATGGCAATTGGCAATGCAGGTTTTAACAAATCTCTTAGCAGCATGAGTAAGACTGGGAGGCACAGGGATTTGACATGAAGGTTTAACATTTCACTCGGGGGACAGGGTTGGGGGGGTCATGAACGCTACATATCATGAACGTGGGGGTCTGTAGGGGGTCAAGGTATCTTTCATAGGGACAACTTTGTACTTTTCCAGACCCCAACTAAAAGTCATGTCACCGCCATGGCAATGATGTACTGCGGAAGGTAAAGGATACAGTGTTTGTTCTGTTACTTGTTCGCATCTAGTTGCTCTTGGGAACGGGCCTTCAGCGGAGCTGCCATGGGGAGGAGGCTGGGGGAAAGTGCAAACTCACTGTGTACGATCGAGTGGGGGTGAGCTGCAGCTTCTGCAGGCAGCCTGTTCCACAGAGGCCTGTGTTTAGTATATTCAAAATGGAGTCTAAATGCATAACAAACTGGAATCTATGTTATGCTTCAAGGTGAGCCGTGCAGCCTCATGTGTCGATCCACAGCCATCCTACATCCCGGGCCCAGGCACATAGGTGGCTGCTGACGAGTCATAAGCCTCACGTAGCAGAGAGATGTGGGGGATGGTTTGACTGAAAGAGCAAGGGTAGACCTCAATTCCAAATTTGTCTTCGACTCCATACTTAGAGAAAATGATAACTCCAAGTTGTTGGGTTTGACGTCTCCTCCTTTAAAACAGAAGACAGGAAAGCTGTAATGTCTATCCCTGCAGGGGGAAATTGCAGAGTTGAAACAAAAAATGCAACACTCAGGAGCCACTAATAATTGGGCATTGCTACTCAATGTTTGAACCGGTAAATGTGGATGCTCTGCCCATGGGGAATATCTGAGGCACGCCCCTCTGCCTGATCTCCTGAACACTAGGAGGTCATAAGCATTTGTTTACAGAGCTAGTTCTGGGGTTTAAGCTCAAGACCACTCATATAATTACCCTCCAGGAGACTTGACTGACACAGCCCCATCTATTGGATGGTTTTGTGGTCATTAGCAAACCAGCAACCCAGTGTATCCTGGGTCAGCCATCAGGGGGCATCTTAACCTTAATTTGCTGCTCCCATGATGTAATATTCAAAGGTTTCTTTAGTATCTCAAGAGGAGCACTAGATTCTCACGCTGTCTTGGGGGGGCTAACCCATATGAGAAGTTACTGGTGGACATCTACTGACACACAGGGATAGGTTGTCTGGAGACGTTTCTTCAGGCTATCGTGTCTTCCGTGTCGGATTAGCAGGAAGTTGTTTTGGGGGACACATTCTTATAGTAAGGGATCGCAATTCCGACTGTATTGGTTTAGGTCCGCAGCACACGTCTAAAGGGAGGGATGGTATCAGGTGGCTTTCTTCTATGGAAGGTAGGGGGCTTTGGTCATTGAACAGGGACTTCTGTAGTAGAACTCCAAACTGCTCGACTTGTTCAAATGGCCCAGCAAACTCAACACTTGAATACATCTTCATGGATGACGGGGTTGGTGCCTGCTGCTCAAAATTTACTATGGAGTGTACGCAATATAGTGATCACACATTAATAGAGGTGGCATTTGAAGTTTTCTAAAACCATACTGAAAGCCAGGGCGGGTTAGCATCCAATTCAGAGTGTGTCTAGTAGTGGGTAGTTCGGGTTTACAGATATATATGATATATGATATATGATAGGTTATTTATAACGCACTTAATACCCAGAGGTTTCTAAGCGCGGACCCGGGAATTGAACCTGTGGTGCTCCATGTCGTCTTGCTTCCAAGGCAAGCACGCTGCCCCTAAGCTATCCTCCCGAGATGATATGATATAATAGGTTATTTATAAAGCACTTAATGCCCAGAGGTTTCTAAGCGTGGAACCGGGGTTCCAGCCTGTGGTGCTTGTGTTGTCTTGCTTCCAAGGCGAGTACGTTGCCCCTGAGCTATCCTCCCGAGACAGATTCTTTGGAATGTGGGTAAGGTTGCAAGGGTGAATTCTCTCTTATACACATACCTGAAATCCACAGATCTGGCATGGTAATTGAACACTTTTCGTCCGAATGAGTTTGGTGACTTCATTCGCCACCTACTTAAAGAAGACAGCGTTTTGTTGGGTGGAGGCCGGAGTGCAGCTAGAGTGAATCATAAGTATGTTTACAACAAAGAGGTTGTTGCATGCAAAAAAGAGATGTGCTGGAAGATTGTCCAACAAAAAAAAATTAAAAAAGCCCAGGATCTCCCAGATGAAACATCCAAAGGAATTGGGATAATAAGGCAGACTTAACAGTATTTGATTAGACAATCCAAACCAATAGGAAAGCAAACAGATGGTGACACAATGCTAATGTGCCTAAAGGACAAGAATTCTAAAGTCTTCTGGCAAATAATTAATTCTAGTGTTGCTCCCCAATTGCTGATCCAAATAAATGACGTCTTGGAGTCTGACTGGGTGTCACATGTTGTCCGGGTCTTCAGTGATAATATTCAAACCGGGATGTGACTCAATCGGAATGGGACCCCAGTGCAATTACACACGTGGATTTTGGTATGGACTTGATCCTCAGGGTAATCAACTCTATCAACTCCTGTAGGGCACCGGACCCTAATGGACCCGCCAATCTGGCATTGAAATCTGATAGGGTTGCTTGGGCAAGGGCACTTTCAGTTTTGTTTGCTAATATCCTGACTTCCAAAGTCTTCCCACCCTCATGGTCTAATGCCTACACAGTGCCCATTTTTCAATGAATAGATATAACTAATTCAGATTGCTATCATCTGATGCAGACAGTAAGATATTTGCCTCAAGTGTACTATACCTCCTGGAAGCATGGGCCATGGGTTCTGCATGACTCTCAAAATTGTAAAAGGGCTTCAGGCGACAGATGGGGACCTCGTTAAATGGTTTGGTTATTAATACTGTTCAGAATCGTGCCTGGAGTGGCAAGTATGAAGCACTTTATAGAGTCTCCCTTGACCTAACAGCTGCCTTTGATGCACTGGCTCGAGGGTTATTATGGAACAAGTTAGCTATTTGGGGCATACCAGTGGGTCTCTTAAGTCTACTCAGGGCCCTTCATACAAGAACTACAATCCAAGTTCATTTAACCAATTCAGGGTCCCTGTCAAGGTTGATCATGACTTACAGGGGGCTGAGACAGGACTGTGTGGTTGCCTTGTACATATTTTATTTATATTTGGTGGACATCATCGAGGCCTTTCAGGGGGCCTCTCTGATCATCCTGAAATTTTCTCAGGTCTGCTTTCAATGGTTCTCTTAGACTGACGATTTGTTTCTGTTCGATGCTGGTAAAATCAGGCTGCAGTTTGATTTCATCATTTGCCCAATTCATGGGTGTACATTCCCTGAGAGGCAATCCCTTCAAATCTAAAATAATTTGATTCTCAAATGGTAAAAAGAAATGTACTCTTAAATGGGCTCTATGCAAATCTATAAGTCCATGTGTTTATTCCCTGGTTTATTTGGGTTTCCCGGTAGTTGCAAGAGCTTCCCTTAAAAATAGTGTCACTTGGATGAATCAAGTCACAGAGATGCTGATACCTTAAACCAAAATTATTGACATAAAGTTTGGTAGGTTCTCCCTCAAACCAATAATAAAATATGATGAAGCTAAGGTGATTCCCTAGACACTATATGCTATTGAGACTCAACCGTTTGTTATCTTGATACACCTGACTGTGGTTGAGGTGAACATTTGGAAAGAAATACATAGTATATCTATGAGTTTCCCTGTAGCTGCGGTTCACTGTGATTTGGGTATAGTTTCGCTTAACTCAGGTGCTGAGTGGAGAATTCTGTCTCTCTTGAGGTAAATGTTGATATCGGCCGAGAATTCGTTATATGTTGATTTTAAAGTTCATATATCATACAGAGTGTTGTCCGAGAATGAGGGCTCTTTAAGTACTTTGCATTTTAGTATTGGCAAAGATTGATTGATCCTCAGAGGAATTGGTAGAGTATTCAATTATGGTCAAATTCTCGCTATATCGCATGACTGGATGGAGACTAATGACCATTTTCATTCCTTTCCATCTTTAGTTCACCGTAGGGAAGATTACAAAAGGTGGGGTGTTTTAGCACCTTTGCTTAGCATTCATCTTGATAAAATGACCCATGCCATAGTTATATTTTACCGTTTTAACCTGCTTAATGGAAAACAAATTATGATAAGAAAAATGTAACGCAACAAACCCCTGAAATTAAGCTAAAACCACCTTAACTTCACAGCATCTGTTCTGCTGCCTTTTGTGCAGCATATGACCACAATGATGACATCACAGATCAAATCACTGATGACATCACTAATTACATTACAACAGTAACCGGCATTAAGGATGGCCTTGTAAGTGTGCATGGCCAAATATATTGTAACACTTTAATGAGTACTAATTATGTCCTTCAGCCATGGACACTGACCACAGTCTTCACACATGTGCACTGTATATTTTAAAACACTAACAGACCACCAACCATAGACTTTGGCCTTCACCGGTGGCTACAGCTTTCTGTTGTGTCCACTGTATGTTATATACACTGATCAAACTCTAGTCATGGACTTTAGCACAATACTGGCCAGGGGCCACAATGTTTGGCCGTGCCCACTATATATTCTGACATGTAAAGGGGCCTCACTAGACATGCCTTTTGACCATGAGCAGTGTGTACATCTTTTGGCCATTTCAGCTGTATATTTTAAAGTAATAAAATGCAATAAGTGATGGCTTTCGGCCGTGCCCACTGTGTATTATACAACACGATACTAGCCAGAGACCACGGCTGTGCCGACTGTATATTCTAGCATATGAATGGGCATTGGCTATGGCCTTTAGCCATGGCCACTGACTACAGCTTTTAATGTTGCCCACTGTATATCTTAAAACAATGATGGGCTACTAAGCATGGCTTTTAACCATGGCTTTTTAATGGTATTTTTGAACAATAACCGACCACTAGCTATAGCCTTTGGTGCTGGCCAGTGGCACCAAGCCTTTGTCATGGCCGAGTCCATGGCTAAATTGTTATTAAGGTAATTAAAATGTTCATGAGCTAACTTATAAATAATGTTATTTCTAATAACATTATTGATGTCATCGGTTGTGTACAATGCAATTAGTGTTGTCAGCAGTGATGGCATCAGTGATGTGATTTGTAATTTCATCAGTGTTCTCAAACAGCATGTAATTTGTGATGTCATCAGTGATGTGATCTGTGATGTAATCATTGTGGGCATAGGCTGTGGTAAGCATAATTTGATTTATATTACTTTCTGTTATTTCTTCTCTAAATTATGACTTAATATTCCACTAAAACAGATAACCTGCAATCAAAATTATTTTTTGGTATATTTGTATGTACTTCCAACTGTTGATCATACAGTACATATAAAGAAATTACATCAGAATAAACTGCACCTTATAATTAGTACAGCCAGAAAAGTGATGGGTGGAAGATTTTGAATAAATCAGAACCACTGGCAATGCTCTGGGCAGCCTTCGACACCAGTTTTTATCCTGTCTGCACTATTGCAAAAGGGGTTCAGCCATATGCAAATCAGTCACATACTGTCTCTAATGGTAGCAGGCAAGCCTGTAGTGCTAGGACAGGCATCCTTTCCACGGAAACACAAGCAACCCTAGGTAAGTTTTGGCCTTGTTCAGCCTCCTCAGTGAGGTGCAGCTTGGTTCCCTATGGCACAGTGAGCAAGGGACCCATATCTGGCCATACCCTCTCTCATTAAGGGAGACAAACTAAACCAAAAAAGTGATGGGTGGAAGGTTTTGAATAAATCTGAAAGACTGGCATTGCCCTGTTGAACCTTCCACACCACCATTTTTTAGCCCGTCTGTGCCATTGCGAAAGGGACCCAACCATATGCAGATCAGTCAGGTACTGCCACCAATGGTTGCAGCCCAATCTAAACCGCTAGACTAGGCCCTCTCTGCACTGAAAAACAAAGAACCCCAGACATGTTTTGGTCTTGTTGGAACTCCTCAGTAAGGTGCAAGTTGGTTCCCTATGGTTCAGATAGCAAGGGACCCACATCTGGGCATACCCTCTCTCACATAATGAGACAAACTACAACCAAAAAGTGATGGGTGGAAGGGTTTGAATAAATCTGAACCACTGGCAATGATATGAGCAATCTTCCACACCACTTATTTTTAGCCTGTTGAGCCACTGAAAAAGGTGTGCAGCCATATGCAAATCAGTCAGGTACTACCACCAATGGTAGCAGCCCAGCTCAAACAGCTAGGCCAGGTCCCCTCTGCACTGAAAAACAATCAACCCAGACATGGTTTGGCCCTGTTGGTCCTCCTCTGCAAGGTGCTGCTTGGTTCTCTATGGTGCAGCGAGCAAGGGACCCACATCTGGGCATACCCTCTCTCACTTAGGGAGACAAACTAAAACCAAAAAAGAAATGGGTGGAAGGTTTTGAATAAACCTGTCCCACTGGCAATGCTCTGGACAACCTTCCACACCACTGTTTTTTAGCCCATCTACGCCATTGCAAAAGGGGTCCAGCCATATGCAAATCAGTCAGGTACTGCCACCAATGTAGCAGCTTAGCCCGAACTGCTAGGCCAGGCCCCTCTGCACAGAAACACAAGCAACCAAAGACATGTTACATACAGAATATTATGTACCTCGAAAATATATCTAAATATATATATTTACATATATTTGATGTTAAACAAAATAGTCTTAACATTTTAAAATGTAAATCGAAATGGAATATAATCAAAGCTTTTAAAGGCAAGTCACGTATGTTGTTATGTCTGATGCTATTAGTGATGTTATATATGATGTAATCAATGGAGTCACCAGTGATGTTATCCGTGATGCCAATAGTGTTAAACTGACTCTAGACCTGGTATTTTTTAAATTGATTTCAGAATTGACTTATTTGTGCTTTTGCTTTTTTATCTAATTCCATTGGCATAAGGTGCCTATCAAGCAAGATTTTATCTCCATAATTGGCTGCTTCCCTGTTGAACTTGTTACACTCTGCAAGTTCTTGGAGATTTAACATGACATCAGGTCCAGTGCAACCTGCATGAAACATGTTAGAAACCAGTCTACCTTTTAAGACTGTCTTCATATCGTCCCCAAGCAAACCTGTACAGGTTTTTTTTTTACATTTCTGCATACTCTAAATTGGTAGATTGCCTCATATTAATGGTAAACTATGTATATTAAAAATAATTCCAAATGTTCTCATTACCAATACTACCTATATTTTCTTGGCTATCCTTTGATTGAAAAATCTTGAAGACTGGTTTACCTGTCACATGAGTTATCTTTAAAGAATCTCCAAAAACATGGATAGGAGACACCTATGGGAAAGTTCAGGACATGGAACCTACCTGGAGGACTGCCTAACCTTGCAATACTCTATAAGAATTGAGAGAAATACATAGAATTGCATGAGAGAACCAGTGTCCAAGTCAGACTGAGCACTAGGGGCAACAGTAGTGAAGAAATACATACTTATAAGGGTCTGAAACAAGCATGTTTGCTAGCGCCCAGATTGTTCAGTCTGTCAGATCTTCCCAGATGACTGCCGATGGCCAGGAATGTACCGCAGACGATAGGACAGGAACACCTTTCGTGGTTGTTATACACATATCATGTGATACTTTTAGATCACACATTCATGGGCCTAAAGAGAAGTGCATGTAAATTAAGTGCATGCGCAGAAGAGAATAGGCTAGAATTAAAATATGAGAAAACTAAGTACATGTACTATGATACTAGCAAAATACAGAATCACATATTGATTTTTTTCAGATAGCACAATTGCACACGTTTCTTCCTATGTTTACTTAGGACAAATAATGCGTGTGATGGAAAAAAAACATGGAATGAATAGAAATGAAGCGAATGAAGGCAATGTTACTAATGGCTATGATTAAGAAATCAGCTGAATGAACCACGAGACATAGCCCTAACGGTATTATACTGGCACAAAATCAGAGCCTGGCATGTACCATTCTTTATGGCTTAGAGGCAAGTTATGAAGATCTATACATGGATGAACGATTTGGAAGGAGCCTTCTGGAGGGGAGTCCTCAGATTACCTCATTGTACACAAGTAAAAGTGATTAGACTAGAGTTGGGGTTGACTAATTTAATAGGTATGGCAATTTTAAAAAAGGGTATTTTATGCATAAAGGCCATGGAAGATCAAGTCTGCTCTCTGTTCAAATTGTTGGGAAACACCATCAATAATTTTGCATGGCATGTTTTACAGGAGTTTAGAGACGTACATGAAAACAAATGTATGTGCATTGGATGGAGCCCTTCATGGCCACCAGATTTGTATAATGTGAAATATTATTTTGCAAAAAGAATTGAAACTGTGGGATTGCAAACAATTTACAAGCACAGATCCACTTTAAAAACCCTAAACGAGTATGCTCATATGACATTACATTATTTGGACCCTCATAAATATTTGGTACAATGCCTATCACCACATCCTGTTACTAAGGCTTAATCAATTGCCAATACTGGCAGTATGTAGCCCTCATCAGGGTATTACTTTATCACTTACATTTTGCAGGATATGCAAGTTAGAGCACCTAACCGGAACCAACAGACAAGTGTTGATCTGATGTTGTATACTGGGGAATGAGTATATGATGTACTTTGAGAATTTTGTACATGATCGAGATCATATAAAAACTGGTTTGTTTTGGCGACAGTGGGCCTCATTACGACCCTGGCGGAGTGGGTTTACGCCAGCGGTATTCGCGGCGGACCCGTCCGCCCCACTACGAGTTCCCGTAGCGCCATGGAGCGTTTTCCGCCTGGTTTTTCCGGGCGGAGAAATCCATGGCGCTACGGGACCTTGTTGTTAATTACGCCACCGTATTTTACGGTGGCGTAATTAACGCCTTCCCCACTCCCATTATACCCTATGGGGCAGAAATGGGAATGGGGAAGGGTAAAATGGGGAATGGGGATTTACCGCCCCGCCAAGGTCGGAATGGGGCGGTAAATCCGCCAACCCCCATGGCGCTATCGGCAGCTTTCCGCCGTGCTCCATGGTGCATTTGGCGCCACGATTTCCGCCAGGGTCGTAATGAGGCCCAGTGTATATTAGGAAAACAAATACCGTTATGCATTGCACTGTTTAGATTATGGCAGCTAAGTGTGGAAAAATTCAAACAATTAAATGACATTAATTCATTAATTTTTATGAGGACATTCCTATAAAATATGGTGGAATAAAATGAGTTGGTATTCGTACAAACTGTAATTAAGAAGTGCATTATTTAGACAGAAATGTTTAGTATCTATGGAGACCTGTAGAAAACGTGAATGCAAACATTTTGAAGGTGATTATTGGATTTATTATGTATGTTTGCAAATAGATGTAATAATGAAGGAAATTATGTTTTGGAATTAGCTGTATGAAATATTGTATTGTTTTATAAACATATTAATTGTATTGTTTTTATAAAATTATTTGCATTGTGAAAAGTTCAATTGAACGAGAAGACACTAATTATAAAAATAAATAAAATAAGTTGAACCCTCTATTTAGAACCCTTCTAACTTCATGTTCCACTGTGAGTTATACTAGATTTTTAGCGAAGGAGTTGACTGGGCATGTTCTCACATGAAGGGTGTTTGGGGTGGTTTGCATCATTGAAGCAGGGCTTTGAGGAGTTTGTTGAAGTTCAAGCTGTTCAGTATTCGTTTTTCATTCAGTTTGTTAATATATGGCTCGTTTTTGGAACAACATTTTCTGCATCTTTCTTTTGGAGTTTGTTTACTGCATTTAGTGTCATATTACTTTGTTGTTAGTTTGCTCCATGTCGATAAAGGGACACAATGGCGCCCTCTAATCATGTATGTTTCATATGTGTGTCACCATTTCAAAATAAATAAGTATTAAACTTACCTGTCAGTAATCTGAGCCCCCGGACAGCCGCAAAAAGCCCCAGAAGTTATCTTCCCTTCCTCACTTTGTCTCATCACTCTAGATACTCTTTGGTTGTTTTGTAAGAGTACAGTATAGGAGTTACTGTGTCATAGTGGTACAATAATCTGTTCACCTTTTCTGATCCATTACTGGTACTTGTTGGTTCTCAGGGGTGGCCTTGTTTCAGAATTTTTGGTTCTTGTGGTGTGGAGTTGGAGGAGAGAGGGAGGAGGAACTATGTTTTCCAAATAGTAAGATTAGGAGTAGGACCCCCTTATCATGAGTGATGGAGAAGGGGAGATGTTATGCTGTTTGAAGTGTTTCCCACATTGCAGATTCTCTATTCTGATGGAGAGCCTGAGGAATTGATGAACAGCTCAGTAGAGGGAGTGGGAGAAGAGGCAGAGTCATTGTAGGAGGAACCTTCAAATCTGACACCCATGTAAGGAATTGTCATCTGGCAAGGATGTAGGAACCCAGGCTATCTAATTTATATTAGTAAATAAAATGATAGAGGTAATTCTATTTCAGAACAGGACATCTGCTGACCAGATTTCCCTTTCATAAAACTCCATGAAAGAAATAATGTGTTCCTGTGCAGTAATCTGATGGAAGTCCCAGCTCTACAATGGCACAATGCACGTTCAGGCCACATATGCCATCTTAACAGCTGCAGTGATAGACAAGTCTCTGCAACACAGGGACTGCATTTATGATATGCACCCCTATCACAAACACAGCATAACTCTGGAAGTCCTGTCTTAATGGTATGTAAACTGTAAACATAAGCCATACCTGAGTTAGGGTATGGTGGGCAGCATCGTTCATAGTCAACCCAGCCACATACAATGTATATCACTCCTGTGTCAGCCATGTGGGCCCAGTTCAGCTGCGGAAGGGTTATGTATATTCATTTCAAACAGGGCTCCCTCCATCCACTGGCAGGACTGGCAAGGCCAGTGAACAGCCTTTCCCCAGGGACAGCCACTCCACAGGAAGCTGGCCTGGGAACATGAATCAAAGGCTTTTAAACTTACCCAGTGTGTTACTTATGCTTGCAGAGTGATGACTGGACTCCAGATCCCATAAGTCTTGGAGTGAACAGGTGAAGACTGTATGCAGTTGAGCCCTATGATCTGATTAAAGCTTCACTTCCATCCTGAAGTGGCACTTTTAAACCTACCCAGTGCGTTACTCATGCTTACAGCTTGCTGACTCTTCTCCAGATCACAGAAGCCTTGGAGTGAACAGGCATAGGCTGTGGGGCAGTCGAGCCCCTTGATCTGATTAACGCTTCACTTGCATGCTGAATCGAGCTTTAGTGATGCACGAGTTGCACATGAATGGCGCAAAGTGTGTCTCCATTATCCGACGGACCGCGGACAAGTTCGAAGCCAGGCTGCATCATGAGGATGCCTGTCATTACATCACTGCCCACAACACAGAAGAAAGATTCTGAAGAAACTAGATTGTGGATTGCTTGGGTGAGTGAACCACAAGCCATCAATAAGTCTTAATGCATTCTCATGAACTGCGTAAGCCAACCTTAAACTGCCTACTAAAACTGGCAGGGTCAGTTGTAAAGACCAGGGTGTGGCTGTGGGCAGATTGATGATAGGTAAAATCACTAATTTCTTCATGAATAAATCTCTTGGCATAACAAAATCCATTAACAATATGACTTTTTCTGAACAAGTCAACACCGCCTTGGTTTGTCTTTATTCTAAGCTTACTGAATCTATCTTCATCACTCTAGAGGCAGATATGCAACATGATGTGTGTAGGGAAATGAATTATGTGTAGGCTCCTATTGATGCTCCAATTGAATCCAAAACTACACAGGATAAACAGGCAAGAAATAGTGAATGTAGAACAGTGAACAGATGTCAAAAGGTACACAGACTTGTATTTCTGTACACATGGATGTAGAGTGGCAGAGGGAAAGAAGTTTGTTACACACTCCCCAGCTTAACCCAACCATTTGTGATGATGAGGGAATTGATCCCAATCAGGTAGTAAGCTAATGACATTTTTGAAGCTATTGCTAGTGACGCATGTCAGTGTAGGCATACACTCTCTACTTTGAAATGGAAGCTCTCTTCTTCTACACGACTTGAGGACCATTTTATGACTCATACTTCTCTGTTCTCAACACTAAAATTACAAGCAATGGATTTCCTATTAACTTCCCTAGTCAAGCATTGCAACATCATACATAAGGAAGTAATGACTCATGCTGACATCTTAAATACAATCTCACATAATTTGTGAATCAAATTTCCAAACACAACTGTGGCATGCATTGTATCTGAAATTATCAATGGTGAGATCCCTGAGACTGAAACATTAAAAAGGAGCCAGTCACCTTCAGTTAATAGTAAAATGCAGCAGAACAAACTTACCAATCAAAGGGATATATTAACTTTGATGGTGGAGAAGGAACAGGGTGAAGCCATATCGTCCCAACCAATGTTGGATGGTATCATGATTCTGGATACTGTGCAAAGGAAACAATTTGACAAATTGAAACCTAATGGTACTAGAAAAGGAAAGAAAAAACAATGCAGAAAGGCACAATACTAGTACTGAGCCCAACTAACGAAATCAATCAAAGCATGGTCCAAACTATAGATTTAGATCTAAATAAAGCTGATGGTGGAATAAGGAAAGGGAAACATTGTAAGAAAAAAATTGAACCCAAGAGAAAGACATGTCGTAATAAATGGCTAAAATATTCTACGAATCAACTGGTAGAAGAAGAAACTCAAGTACATGTGGTGCTGGTGTAGGAGGGTATTACTCAAAGCAGAGAACCTAAATTACGCCAAATCGCGCTAAGAATATGTGTGACTTCATGGCTCATTCCCCTCACAAACTTGTTCAGTTGCGACACGGTAGGTAGATCAATCTCTTGACGCAATTAACCTTGAAGGTGGGAACATACTGTTGCAGTCCAACAATGATATTGATTCATGCTCAACTTGGCAGACTAAAAAAAGGAAAACTAACAATCAAGCCCTCTCTATATTAGAGATATTGGGCCTCATTAGAATTTTGGCGGTAGCCTTGCCAATAAAACCGACAGGCTGCCGCCAAACTTCTGAAAATTTCTGGCACCCGGGAATGGACAATTGCCGGGTCATTACGGCCCTGCCGGACCTGGTAATTGGCCATTTGCGGGCGCCAGAAAAAAGATGCTCCCCATTTTCATTCAGCTCTATAGGGCTGAATGGGAATGGGGAGGTCGGATGCACAGGCACCATTTAGCGGGTGCTGCTTTGCTTGCCAGGTCCGACCTGATGGGCAGAAAGGCACCCGCGGCACAACTCGTAGGTTTACCCATCTGGGAACTACGGTACCGGCAAGCTTGCCGGTACCGTAGTTCCCGGACCGACACATTTATTATGAGGCCCATTGACTAGTACCCAGATGAAAAATCAACAAACACAGGAAAAAGCATGCAGTGAGGTAGATAAACAATTGAGAGTTATAGAGGAGACAAGTACAAATCTTTTCTCTAATAGAAGGACTCAAAACTGCAATGATCAGCACTTTGAACATGATGTTTTATTTGGTTCCATATCATTTAATCGCTGGATGAAATAACAATGGGTTTTTCTCCGTTGATATTTCAACGTGAAAACTCATCGTTTTTTATTTTATTTTATTTTTGGGGGGGTTCACCCAACCCCCATCCCCTTTAATTATTTAACTATTCCCAAACACCCACACCCCATCTCTATATTTTTTGAACCCCCCCCTCTCAAAATTCGATGAGTTTTCACGTTGAAATGACAACGGTGAAAGGATGGAATTGCATAATGAAGCTGAGTTTTATATTAAATTCATTACATCATATCTTACTCTGTAGGTTGGTTAAATCAAGTGATATGAGGCCAGCTCGAAGACTATTTAATAAAGTTGCATGACCTACTCCCAAGAGTTTCTAAATATGGAGTATAAATGTACCTCTATAAATGTGAATTGTATTGTCATGAAGGGTCACATGTTTCAAGATCTAGGACGTAACTTGAAAGATTATAATGTGTATGCCTGTTGATCGGGAACGGGTTAGAAAAACATTTATCAATAACATACCTCCAACCCCGGAGTATAACAGAGAGGGAACAGACTGGTCTTCATTAGCAGGGGCTGTCCAACCGTACATTTGATGTAGACTGTAGCATTCTGTCTATCCTCCTCTCGTGGAATACTAGAGGACTTGGTCACTACTTGGAGGAAGATGGTCTGTGGAATAATCTTAGTAAATATGTGGCAGTGGCTATACAGGAAAAATGGGCAGTGGGAGAACTTCTATGTGATGAGCAAAATCAGATTGCAACATGGGCAACAACTGCCAGGGTGCAACGACCTAAAGGTGGATTAATATTAAGGGGTCGATTCATGGACCAAACGTGCGCCGAAAATCCCAGCGCAAGCATGCGCAAGGTAGCGCAAGCGCGAGAAACGCAGCGCACGTGCACATGTGCGATTCAAGGAAGACGCTGCGCGTGTTTCCCGCTGTCCGTGCTCCCAATCCAGCCATGGCGCACGCAGGCATACACGGCGTGCGCTACGCGCACAGCAAAAGCGCACATAGCGCGGCGCACACAACCAAAGTGGGCGGAACAGTGGGCGTAACACGCGGAATGGGGAATAACGCGTGAAAAAGAAGGCGTAACTGGGGAAGTACTGCAGGGAACTACACGGAACGCCCACACACACGCGAACAACCCGTATTCATGGATTCGAATACGGGAAACCCACGCACGGCAAAAGACGCACACAGGCGTCAAGGCGTCCGCCACACGAAGGCAGGCGGAAGCGTCCCCGCGCACAGTATAAAAGTGCACGCAAACAACAAACACGTATATACAGCTACAATGATTGCCCCATTTGTCGCAACACTGATCGTGGGACACCGCAGGAGGAGGAGAATAGCCAGGGCACGCATTTTCACACCACGGACAAGCCTTTTTGGGAAGCCTGACGACCAGGTCTACGGCAGGTATAGGTTTCCACCCCACATCATCCTAGACCTGGTCAGTGAGTGGGAAGATGACCTTACATCCCCCACCCTTTGCTCCCAAGCATTGAGCCCCTTGGAGAAGGTGCTCAATGTCCTGCATTTTTTGGCCACTGGGTCATTTCAGTGGACTACTGCCATAGTGGGGGGGGTCTCACAGGCCACGCAGTCCCGCTGCCTACACCAGGTACTGGCAATCATGACAGTCCGCCCCTCAGTCCGCAGGCACATATACATGCCCAGAACACCCGCAGAAAGGCAGGCCGTTGTCCTGGATTTTTTCAGGGTGGCACACTTCCCCAAAGTGCTTGGTGCCATAGATTGCACCCATGTAGCCCTACGTCCACCTACGGCCACTGAGCACATCTACCGAAACCGCAAGCACTGGCATTCCATCAATGTACAGGTGGTATGCGATGCAAAGGGAATCATCACCTCTGTCTATGCAAACTACCCTGGCTCCACCCATGACAGTTTCATATACAGAATGTCTGCCCTGTGCCGGGCCCTGGAAGCTGGGCAGCATGGCGGCACATGGCTCCTAGGTGAGTACAAATGCCCTTGCACATGCATGCATGTCACACACACACACACACAAATAAACAAACCACAATAATCACAACCATTTACACCTCCCCAGGGGACAGTGCCTATCCTCTGAGCAACCACATGATGATGCCAATCCGGAACCCCACCACACCACCCCAGGTAAGATACAACGCCGCCCACATTACAACCAGGGCCATAGTGGAGCGCACATTCGGAGTGCTCAAGTCACGTTTCCGCTCCCTTGACCGCTCTGGCGGGCAGCTACTCTATGCACCACCAGTAGTGTGCAGGATCATTGTGGCAGCATGTGTCCTGCACAATGTTGCAACACGGCAGGGAGTCCCGGTGGACATGGTGGTGCCCCCACATCCCCAACCACAGGCACAGGTGCTGCCCATGGGAGGGGACAGGGCATGTGGCGAGGAAGCCCGGACCCAGCTTGTGGCCACATTTTTCACCTAAACTCCCACCCCTGCGGAGTGCACACAGGCCTGGCACATACCAGGTGACAATCGATGATGACAAAGAGACAGTCAACTGTCACAACCCTACCACCCTGAGATAGTTGCCATGGAAGTGCCACATTGTCTGCATCCCTAGCTACTTAAACACAAGCTATCCTGTGTGACCAAAAGGCACACATATGACATGACATGATATGGCCTTTACACAAGTATTTCAAGGTGCGATGAGGCAGGGAGGGGGGAACAAGGGAAGACAGACAACGGTTCTACTAGGCCAGGTGTCATTTAGATTGTGCAAGTGCAGGGGTAGGGGGAAGGGAAAAGTGCAAGGGGAAGGGGAGGGGGGGAGTGCAGTACAGAGTAAGTAGACCAAAAAACAAATACATAGGCCAGCTGGTGGCACCTGCAAAGGTAAGTGCAGACAAGTGCTGGGAAGGGGGGGCTGTAGGGATAGAGAGACAGTACCGCAGTGCAGGGGTTGCCAGGGAGGCAGTGCAAGTGGAGAGTGGCTGGGCCAGGGACCGAGGTCGGTGAGAGTGGCCCAGTTGCAGATCCAGTGCAGTTCCAGTGAAGAATTTAGCAAGGGAGAGGCAGAGAGAAAGCAGAAGCAAAGAGGAAGGTCTTGAGGTGCTTCCCGAACCGGAGATGGTTCTCCTCAAGTTCCAGTGAGGCAGGAAGGCTGTTCCAGAGGGAGGGCCCTGCCGCGGAGAGAGATCTACCCCCAGCTAGTTGATTTGAGAAGCGGATGACCCTGACATGCAAGGTGTGAATCACACACACCTGCAAAACAGGCCATGGCCATCACTGTTATGTCACTCAAACCCTCCCAAACCACAACATGACATGGCAAGCAATACCCATACACCAACACAGTAACAATAAGGTACACATTGCCATGTCCAAAATTTACAGTGGTATCAGACAATGATGCCTGACCTGGAATCAGATGAAATGATTGACCAACAACCTCCCACCCAAAATATGTCATTTCCAAATGCATTACAAGAGTCAAAGACGTAACATAACAATGAATGCCTGTCTACATGCACATTGTGCATTGCAAAATCAACACTGCAGCTTCTGTGTGCTGTGTCCTACTCCTGCAACACACTGCTCAGCGCACACCACAGTGAACAGCCATTGTGTGTGATGGACATCCTGAGCATCACGTCTAAGCGACAGACCACATCAAAAAGCAAATTAGGCATGTACAGGATCCATAATTGGTCACAGAACATGTGCTGCAGGGACACAGTGGGCACCAGAAGGCAAACAGTGTACACGTGGATATGCAAGGGTGGTAGTACAAGTAGTGCATCAGAGTGCAAGTGTGTGGGTCAGCAAGGATATGCACTCAACATATGCATGTGCAATCAAGTGACCATCAGTGTTCTCTAAACATCACATGTGAACATTCACCATGTGTACACCCCAGCATGTCAAACCACAGCTATCCCCTCACACCTGAAAGGTAAACACAACACATGAACAGGCATTGATCAGCAGAACACAACATGTACATAGGATACCACCATTACAATGTCAGGGTTCCCATCACACTGCAGGGCAACGCAACTATCAACAACAACCCCCCCTCACAAATGACCATGACCCACTGAACAACTGCACCTGGGTCATGCAGCCTTCAACCCTCAATTCCACCTGGCCACAGGATCACCTTTCCCCTTCGTCACCATCTCACACCTTGTGTGTAAAAAGGTGCCTGCACCCTCAGAATCCACACTCATTTCCAAAATCACAGAATCTAAGGCATAAAAACGAGCCAGAACACACTCCAGTAGATGACTTGACGTAGCAGTACCTCACAAAGGCCAAGTACTACCACAATGATGCAACAACCAAGGTAGCACAGTAAAACAATGTCACAACAGGATGGGAACCATGTGTGGTACATAACATAGAATGATGCACCATGAACGGATGTGTACTGTCACAGGTCCCGTGTACAGGCGCAGGAGTGTCACGAAACAACCACCCCACCGTGTCCCGGGTGCCTGCAAGGTCAAACTCACACAGGCCCCTGAGACTCTGGTGGGGAAGGAGGGTCAGGGATATGCAGTCGGGACAGGTGTTGGCACACTGGATAACTGGAATGAGTGACATGAGAGGGGAGGAGGAATGACACATGAAAGTAGGGAATGCACGAAAATGTACTACCTGCATGAACACATACACAATCCAAACAAACTTGGACATCATTGTCATGGCCTTCTGTAGTCCAGGCTTAGGAGTGGCACGAACCAACCACCCCCTCTAGGGTTTTGGCGCCTGCAAGTTTGGGGCTTACACAGGCATCCGCAACCTCAGCGGAGAAAGAGGGTTAGGGAACGTTGCTTGGATAGGTACGGGAAGCAGGAACACTGGGTAGGGGGTACAGGGATCAAAATTGCATAGGATTCCGGGTGATTAGGGGGAATAAAACATACCAAATTGAATTACACATTCATCCATGCATCAGTGCACCCCCCAGCAAGCCTATGCAGAGCAGTTTGAAAGAAAAACAACAAGACACTTAGCTCTGGTTTTGAGTGCTGGCCTCCTGCCTGCGCACTCTCAGGTCCGGTTACAGGAGCACTGTAATGCTGCAAAGAGAGCCACAGTCAACAACCTGTATGTGCCAATTACACAAAAACACACCACCAAACATGCTCCATAGCAACAAACTACTCTACAAACAGACAATCTGGTGTAGATGCTTCATACCCATATATAACATTACCCTTGTGATGGGTCATACACAGTCAATGCAGTAAGTCAGCCGCCGGTGGGTGCGTGGCAAATGGAACACCAATGTGTCACAATTCACACAACATGCAATGTTCCCTGGGTAAGCAGACATACCCATATAACAAGCCATGACTTCAGATCAAGTTGTGTACCACCATGACCGAAACAAAGTTGGCAGTGCATTTATCATAATGTACATGGAAATGAAATGCACTGCACCCGAGTATGTCCCTTGCTGTATGTCCCTGTGAGCTGCCCCTTTCCATGTCTCGGAAGGCTACATGGTTGATACAAGTGCCTCGATGGACCTTGGTGTACTGGAGGGTATGTGCCACTGCCCCTGCAGGTGTCCCAGACAACCTTACAATCAACAGCCATCAGTCCACCAACACATCTGAGCTGCATTGTGTTCTTCAACACCAATATTCGTCCAAGCTCACCCTCAGTGCTGTGACTAAGCCTGCATGTGCAACTCGCCTGGTTCAAGCTTTGCTGTGTTGTGGCCCCCCAGTGCTGCTCACCTTGCCTGGAGTTCCTTGGAACACGTCAGCAGTTCCAGGATGTAGGTCTGCAATCCCTGTGCCTCTGCTTGTGCACACATGTGCATGTGGGCACCAACAAACGTGTCCAGAATTCCGTCGTCCAATGGGCCATGTCTGCTGGCAAAGGTGCTCTGGAGGCTCATCCCCCTGCAGAAAGGGCATGAAACACATGATTAATGCTTCAAAGTCATCTGTGTGTGTCTCTTCAGGCATCTCATTACTTGACCATATCAGAGAGTCACATCATAAATCACACCATCAGTCCGTCTTTCACATCCAAAGTGTGGAACACTATCTACAGCATGAATTGCAACAAGCACGTGTACAGTAAAGATAAGAAACATAATACACAATGCATAGCAATGAATGTACACATTAATCATGAAACACCCCATCTAGCAAAAGCTGAACAGTGGACAATAACACCAAAATCATCCCCACTAGGGGTGTAAACACAAGTCACACAGCACCAGACATGCCACAGATATGACAGTCCAAAGCCCTTGTGTAAAAGGTTGTGACACCGAACCATCCTTGCGAGCCCATGGATAAGGGAGGCAGGAGTGGCATATGTGAGTCAAGGACCCCAAGCAGCAAACACATACACAAGACAAGCCTGAAGGCCCAGCTGGAACAGACAGTGGATGCCTTCAAAAGCCACAAAGCACCGCACCATCACATGAAAGCACAATAGACAAGCAATTTTAAACTATATTAACTAATTACACTAACTATGGAAAACCTACATTACCTGATTAAACTAACTATCAAACAGAAACTTAACTAAACTAAAAGAAAAATCAAAAATGGCCACATACATCCCGGCGGGGAGGGGAGGCACCCAGGAGGGGGGAGGTACAGGGTGCTGCTCAACATCCACATGCGATGATGCTGAGCCAAAAAAAAAAACTCCATGGGCTCAACGCCTGCACAGCCCGACCTATGTGGGAGATAGATGGTCGTCCGAGTCTGGCTCATCCTGGAAAGGAGGACGTGGCACAGTAGCCTGGCCACGCCTAGCCGCAGCTTGCCCCTCGTCAGCAGCAAGTCTGCCAGACGGGTGAGCCTGTTTCGGTGTGGCGATGTGACGTAGGTCTGCATGCAGAACCTCACGTGATACACGTGCTTCCTCTTGCAAGGTAGCATGTGTAACACGGAGTTCCTCCTGCAAGGCCTGGCTGGACAACCGCTGCACCTACCGGCAAGCCTGTAGCTCAGACGAGATGGTACGCTCAAGCTGTGCAAACCTCTCCTCTGCCCGCTGCCTCTGGGACATCATAAGGACACCCAGAGTGGATTTGAGGGAAGCATACTCCTCCCTCAGGGCATACATGTGCGCCTCTGCATGAGCAGCAATTGCTTGACGCAGAGACGACATTTCAGCCTGGCGTGCCCTGTCTGAGGCTGCCATGCCCAGCCTGAGCGAGCGGGCCGTGGACAGTGCCGCCTGCTGCTGGAGAAGCACCTGCCTAGCAGGGGGGAGCACAGATCGGGCCACACGCTCCATGCTCTCAGCGATGTTCTCCATTGCTGCCCCCTGCCGTTCTGAATTGGCAGTCATGTCTTGCTCCCACTCAGTATACTGCAGTTGCGCGTGCTGACCGCGTTGCCGGGCTAGACCCCTGCGGGACGAAGGACCGGGGGTCCTCGCTGTGTTGGCACCGCCCGCGGCTGCACGACTACATGCCCCCGTCGACGTGATGTCCCAGGCACATCAGTGACTGGTGTTGAGGGTGACCCTGCGTCCCGATCCACCACGGGCGGAGGAACCAAGACTGTCTGATCCCTCAGTGCAGGTGTCTCAGACAGAGGAGTGTCCACATCGGAATCACTCACCCCTGACACATGGACTTGATGCTCATCCAACCCAACATGGACGTCCGAGTCGTCATCAAGGCTGGACTCATAGGCAGCCAGAGACAAGATGGACTGTAGCACTTGGGGGTTTTCGTGGCCTACCACCCCACGACCCCCACTAGTGCCGGGTTGATCTAGTGGTAACAACCCTGTGTCTGGCATGACAACACCATCCTCCGCCTCCATTGTGTCAACACCTGAAAAATAGAGAGAAAAAAGGTCACTACACAGGTCAGAAGCACACAACACACACACACACCGACAGCAAATGCATCAGGCAGACATGTGACACACAACATATAACCTGGCATGCATGCTGGGTCAACTTTGAATTGCTTCTGTGATCAGACCTGTTGAAAGGGGGCAGTTTCCATGGAAGTGGGTCTATGCAGTGCAGAAAATGTGTACGCCACTCACTACCTACATGTACAAGGACTCCATGGTGTGTGCCAGGAAATGTGAAGGCAGTGCAATGTCAAATTCAGACATCACATGCATTGTGCATTCAATGTGTACCATATATAGAAGGCAAGCACCCCTCCACCCCAGTACCAAAGCAGGGATGCCTAGCATGGTATCAAAAGGCTGACCATACACCTGTGTATTGACAGGCAGTGTTGACTGGCATCAACAGCTCAATGTGATTCAAGTGACAACACTGCAAATGATGCTGGGACATTAAGCAGGAAAACTCTGGATGCCGCCCATGTGTGAAGAAGACACAACAACAGTTGAACAGAGTCATTGGCCATTGAACAGGCTGAGGTCTGTGAGCCACACAGATTGTCAGACCCTAAACATGTGCGCAACGCAGGATTGAGCCACAGTTGACATGGGAAGGCTGATGAGATGGCAGGCAATATATGTAACCAAGGACTTGTATTACAGTGATCATCCAGTCAAGGACACATAGGGGCATGCGTGCAATGCACATGGAGCATGAATGGGCACTCATGTCCCTGCGGGACATCTGACCTATGCACAGTACAAGTGAGATACCCTGCATCAAGTACTAAGGCTGTACCACACGGCATATGTCTGGCAGATTCTACGCTGGAAGTTAGCATCTACACAGTACGCATTAACAAGAAAATACACATTGTCAAGATTGAAGAACACCAATGCAAAGGTGGAACTGGGGTGCAGAGTGGCGGAGGAGGGGCAAGGGAGCATGCCTACATGGAATCCCCGCATGCAGGCAGAGGAGACATGCATGACGGAAGCATTGCATTACTTACACATCAGAACCATGTACACGTCACATGTAGTGGCAATCATGCACAACACATCCCACAAGTGAAACACACACGTCCTCAACAAACACGCATCAACACTCACTGGACTGGGCATCAAAGTCCAGCATCTCTCCCACTCCTTCGACCAATTCAGGTGGTATGAACTCCGCAACAAGTGCCTCATGCGGAGTGAGCACTTCCTCCTCTGGTGCAGGCCCACCGCCAGTCATCAGAGTCAAGTTGTAATTAGAGGCACGCTTAGCCTTAGTGCTGCGTTTGATGTCATTCCAATGCTTTTTGCACTCTTGCGCCGTGCGCACCTCATGGCCGAATGAACTGACATGTTTCGCAACATGCTTCCAGTGGGTGTCACGTTGGGCAGCCGTAGTCTGACTATTGGCACCCACTAGCATGTCACGGCTGTGGCCCCGCACGTAGTCCACGAGGAAGTCCAGTTCCTGCTTGCAGAAAGGCTTCTTCCTCGACGTGCAGGAGGTCGTGGCTGTGTGTGGGGTCCCAGCCTGTGCTGCAGGTGCAACCTTCCTCCTCTTGGACTGTGGCGCAGACCCTGGCTGGCTAATGCCGCCCTGACCAGTATGGCCAGTGGGTTTGGTGGATTGAGCCAAGGGAGTGGCAGGTGGAGGGACGACCAAAGGCCTGACTTGTGTCAGTGGCAGCTTGGTGCCCTCTAATGGACCCTGCGCAGCAACATCAGCTGTGGCAGGGGCATTGACCGCAACGGTCCTGGTTGGCAGACTCACAACCGGGGTGTTGTTGGGAGCATCTGCCCCTGCACTTGCCAACACCTGGCTGTTCGGGGCAGCAGATGACATGACTGCCCCAGGGACACGTGTCTTAGTCTGAGCAGCCCAGCCTGCCCCTATGGTTTCCCTCCTGGCCTGTTGGAGATCTACCAAGGGCTCCTCAAGTGCCAACGCAGCCTGCGCTGGCAGACCCTGAGCCTGGGTGGCGGTGTCCACAGCTGCACCTGCAGCTACCACTACCCTTGGGCCCGTGGCAGTCGATGGAACAGACTGCCGGGTCACACGGGCGCCAGTGCCAGATGCAGAAGCTGCATCCCCCGGAACCACAGGGGGTGGTGGCATGACTGCACCGACACATGGCACAACATTGTGCTCAAGTGGCGCACCCCTGCCTCTTCCCCCTCTGTGGCCGCCCTGGACACCCTGGAGTCCCCCTACTCCCTGGTCACCACGGCCATGTCCCCGACCACGCCTGCCACGAGGAGTACGCCCAGCTGAGGCGCCCCTCACCTTTGGTGGCCTCCCAACCATGGCACAGATGTAGTAGTGCCGGCACAGATGGAGTGGTGCCAATGGGAGATGTACACCACAATTGACCTGGGCAATTGGGGTGAAGGGGGTGGGAAGCAAGATGTTAACAGCCCCCCTGCACCTGCAAGGCTGTATGTGACCCCGGTGATGTAGTGACGGGTCACGCAACGCTCAGGCACCCCAAAACTGCAGTAAAACCGTGCACGCAACCCTGGAGCCTACGTGCGTGGATTCAACCTCCCGCAGTACGCGGTTGCACCCAGTAACACAAATAACACATACGCATGGGACACGCAGGCTACTATGACATCGAAAATGGGTGCGATACACAGGGGCACCCGCAGTGGGAAAAAGAGCGTGTGCGACTCACCGTCTGACTAGTGCGATGCAGAAAAACACGCGTAGCCAATACCCACGCCAAAAGAAGAGATACGTCCTTGATAGCTGTGAAGTTGTGATGGCGCGCGAAACAACAGGAAGCAGCAACACACGTCGGTCTCCACGAAAGGCACGTACAGCGAACTGCTGGGCCCGCTCAGCTTTAACCCGTGCTGAGGGAAACGCCCACGCGCATCATGTCACTTACGCGCATGGGCCCTTTCCTCGGATTACACGCGGACGTGCAGTTTTTCACACACGCTGAAATGCCCATGCACGCCTGCGCGCGTCACGTCACAGGGGCGCTTGCGCTTGAAGGGCCTTCTGTCCAATGAAATTGCATATGCGTGCAGACGCGCTTACGCGCTAAGGGCCTTTCCTCGAATTACACGCTGACGTGCAGAATTTTCACGTGCCAAATCACTCCGTATCAAGCTGGCCATGCGTAAGCACACGGAAGACCACGCTCCTGCCCAGAAGGCCAAATTACTGCCCCACAGAGCCCCGAGCATGCTCCCACTTGCCATCTGCTGCTGCCTGACTGCCTGCTGCCCACGTGCCCTGCCATTTGCTGCCTGCACATCAGCCAGGGGTGCTGTTGCTGTGACCACCCCTGCTGGAACCGAAGACTCCCGACTGGGATTCCATCGCTCCACAGCCCAGCCCCAGGACCCAGTTGCCCACCCACTCCTGCCTCTGGGGTTGTCATGTCGGTCACTGCAACATCTGGCACCACTGACAACCCCCGGCCAGAGAGGCAGAGGGGCACCAGCTTCAGTGCCAGGGAAGTTGGTGTCCTGGTGGAGCAAGTCCTGGGGCAGTATGATGCCCTCTTCGGAAGTTCTGCGCCGACAAGGAAGGACGGACTCGGATCTGGACGGACATCGTGACTGCCATCAACGCGGAGATGGTGGCAGTCTGCGACTTCCAACATGTCAAGAAGCGCTGGGAGGACTTCAGGTCCAGGACCCTGAACAAGGCCCGGCGCCTCTTGAAGGCAGCGGATGCTAAGGGGCGCTGGGGCCACTTGTCGGAAGATCAGATGAGGGTCCTGGAACGCATATCCCCAGCGCTCCACGTCCAGGTCCTTGAGAGGCAGACCCGTCTGG
Organism: Ambystoma mexicanum; assembly: GCF_040938575.1. Taxonomy (NCBI): domain Eukaryota; kingdom Metazoa; phylum Chordata; class Amphibia; order Caudata; family Ambystomatidae; genus Ambystoma; species Ambystoma mexicanum. The sequence goes on from NC_090922.1 coordinate 976,361,326, forward strand.
AGTCGAGCAGTAAGTGTACATGCATCCTGATTGTGAGCTGTGCGTGTGGTGATGTTTCAGTAGTGTGCAGGTTGCACATCTGTTTGTATGGGGTCAAGTATGGTTGGGGGTGTACAGGGCCGTGAGGCTAACACATGCGAGGGCTGTAATGTGTGAGACATGGATGGTGCTTGTGTGTGTAGGCTTGCATGCCAAATGCAGTTGTGTGGGCACACATGTTTGGATGAATGTGTATGTAAGTGGACATGTTCGTGATGTCACGCATGTATGTTGTTTTCAGCTGCATGTATCAGCACTGTGTACATGTGCATTTGTGTGTATTTGACAAGGGTGCAACAGTGATGCAACATGGATGCATGTGACAGCAGGATGTGGAAGCCTGATTTGCAGATGTGACATGGATGCCCATCTGAACGCTGCGACACTTGGCAGAGGTGAACACATGCATGCAAGTGTGGTGGTGTGTGTACATGTGTAGTGCACTTCCTGTGTTGCATGTGATGTCTGGCTCAGCTTTGCCTGCTCATGCTGTTGTATGTGTATGGATGGTGCTGGCAGTTGCGATATGGCTGTGGTATGGCTCATGTGTGCGAGTTGAAATGACATGTGTGTTGGGGATTGTGATGGCAATGATTGCCAATGCCACTCATGTACAACTTTCATGTTTGTATGTGTCCATTGTACAGTGCCCTGATGCCTGTGTTTTATTTCTCCCTGTCTGCAGCGTCAACTGATGAAGAGGGCGGAGAAGGTGCTGTGGAGCACAGCGGCGGGGAGCCCACCGCCAGCCGGAGACGCAAGGCCCGGCTCCCCGCCCAGGTTGTGATCTCGTCGGGGAGTGAGGAGTCCGGTGCCGCGTCCCAGGCCACAGCTGCCGGGGGGAGGTCCAAGAGGCGGAGGTTGGAGTTGGACTCCTCGGCAGCAGAAGGGGCAGCTGGGACCCCACAGGGCCCAACGGGGGAAGATGGCACGGAGTCATCCAGGTTGGTGGGGGGTTTGGTGGAGGAGGAGGCCGTGCAAGCAACAGAGATGGGTTCTGGAGGTGGGGATTCCACTGGTGCTAGTGGTGCAGTGCAGGACCAGGGACAGGAGGCAGCACAGGCCACCGCGGAGGTGCCTGTGTGCAATCCTGTCCCTGATCCTGTCCCTGCATCATCTTGCACCAGCAGGGATGCCTACGTCCAGACCCGTTTTCAGGCAGGGGATGAGCTCACGACAACTGGCCTTCCTCTGCCTGCGGACGTGGCTATCCGGGTCCGGGTTGAGCCTGTCCTGACTGCTGTGGCGTTGCGTCAACGGGCCATGCGAGGTGACCTGCAGTCTTTTCATGAGGAGACTGCACGTCATCTCGAATGGCTCGTTGACCGCGTCGGCCTACTGGGACAGGTCACCCAGGCCAGATTCCTCCATTTGATGGGGCTTGCTGCGACCCCCTCCTCAACTGAACCCCCTATGCGCCAGTCGTCCTCCGTGCCATCTTCCCACCCATCAATCACCTGGGTGCCCTGTGGAGCTGCCTCTGACGGTGCGGCCAGGCTGGTGGAGGAGGCATCCCTGCCACAGTCGGGAGTCGGACGTCCAGCAGGGGTGGCCACATCAACGACTGTACCCCAGCCAGCAGAGGATGTGCAGGCAGCAGGAGGCAGTGCACGGGCAGAGGCACAGCAGCAGCAACGTAGTGGGAGCCATGAAGGCTCGGGGCCTTCAACATCGGAGGGGCAGGCATCGGCCGGAGGGCAGGAGGACCCAGGACAGAAAGTGTCTTCCGTGTGGCAGCGGTTGGGCCACGCCATAGTTGCGGAGTGGCAGCGGGCGGAAGAGGCACGGCTCACGATGGTGAGGGCGGAGAACTCCATGCGGAGGGCCCTGAGGCGGGCAGAGTGCCTCGAGGCAATCCGCAGGGGGTTGGAGGTGGACACGTCGACGGCCCTGCGGACTCTCTGGGCCATGGAGGAGGACCGCCTCTGGGACATTGAGCAGGAGTTCGATGATGCCCTGTCCCGGGACATCCAAAAGTGAGCCGTCGGACTAGCCCGCTGCCCTTGTACATAGTTATGTAGTTAGTGTTAGGTTTCCTTTGTTTTTGCCCTTTTTTTGGACCTTTTGGACAATGGGCCACATTTTTGTATATATTTTTTTTATTAGGTAGTGTTGTTATATAGGTTTCATTTCTTTTGTTGGGATCATGGACCCTGGATTTTCTTTTTATTTTACAATTTACCCATGGAGCAATGGCTTTCAATTATAATTTTCCTTTGGATTTTCTTTTTGTGGACTGTGACTTTGGACACCATTCCTTTGGATTATGATTTTTGGTTTTGCATTTTTTCACAGACATGCTTCTTTTTATTTTTTTACATTCCCATTTCTGTTTGTTTATTTTTGATTCAATGTATGTTTCCTTTAATACATATTTTTTTATCAAACTTCAATGTGTAGTATCATCTCATTGGTTTCATGCATATCATGATATGGGTTTTGAGATTCACTGACACCCATTGGGTGTATGTGAGGGACATGTGTTCGTTTCCAAACTTGCAATTGGTGTTCTATCATGTTATTGCCATTTCTAAGTTGGTGGATGCAATACTGGGGTGGGTGTTTTGCATTTGGGGGCTGACCATAGGGACCAGGGATCTAGATTGTGATGACATGTTGGCTGGGGAACATGAGTTGGGGCCTGGTGGAGGGTTCACCACAGTGCTGGGGGGTGGGGGTGATGGGAGACATGAGTTGGGGCCTGGCGGAGGGTGCACCACAGTGCTGGGGTGTGGGGGTGCAGGGGAACATGAGTGGGTGCCTGGTGGAGGGTGCCCCACAGTGCTGGGGGGTGGGGGTGCAGGGGAACATGAGTTGGACATGAGTGGGGGCCTGGTGGAGGGTGCACCACAGTGCTGGGGGGTGGGGGTGATGGGAGACATGAGTTGGGGCCTGGTGGAGGGTGCACCACAGTGCTGGGGGGTGGGAGTGCAGGGGAACATGAGTTGGACATGAGTGGGGGCCTGCCGGCAGGTGCCCCACAGTGCTGGGGGGTGGGGGTGCAGGGGAACATGAGTTGGACATGAGTGGGGGCCTGCTGGCAGGTGCCCCACAGTGCTGGGGGGTGCAGGGGAACATGAATGGGAGCCTGGTGGAGGGTGCACCACAGTGCTGGGGGTGGGGGTGCAGGGGAACATGAGTGGGTGCCTGGTGGAGGGTGCACCACAGTGCTGGGGGGTGGGGGTGATGGGAGACATGTATTGGGGCCTGGTGGAGGGTGCACCACATGCAGGGGGGTGGGGGTGATGGGAGACATGAGTGGGGGCCTGCTGGCAGGTGCCCCACATATCTGGGGGGTGGGGGTGCAGGGGAACATGAGTTGGACATGAGTGGGGGCCTGCTGGCAGGTGCCCCACAGTGCTGGGGGGTGGGGGTGATGGGAGACATGAGTGGGAGCCTGGTGGAGGGTGCACCACAGTGCTGGGGGGTGGGGGTGCAGGGGAACATGAGTTGGACATGAGTGGGGGCCTGCTGGCAGGTGCCCCACAGTGCTGGGGGTGGGGGTGCAGGGGAACATGAGTTGGACATGTGTGGGGGCCTGCTGGCAGGTGCCCCACAGTGCTGGGGGGTGGGGGTGCAGGGGAACATGAGTGGGAGCCTGGTGGAGGGTGCACCACAGTGCTGGGGGGTGGGGGTGCAGGGGAACATGAGTGGGGGCCTGGCGGAGGGTGCACCACAGTGCTGGGGTGTGGGGGTGCAGGGGAACATGAGTGGGTGCCTGGTGGAGGGTGCCCCACAGTGCTGGGGGGTGGGGGTGAAGGGGAACATGAGTTGGACATGAGTGGGGGCCTGGTGGAGGGTGCACCACAGTGCTGGGGGGTGGGGGTGATGGGAGACATGAGTTGGGGCCTGGTGGAGGGTGCACCACAGTGCTGGGGGGTGGGAGTGCAGGGGAACATGAGTTGGACATGAGTGGGGGCCTGCTGGCAGGTGCCCCACAGTGCTGGGGGGTGGGGGTGCAGGGGAACATGAGTTGGACATGAGTCGGGGCCTGCTGGCAGGTGCCCCACAGTGCTGGGGGGAGCAGGGGAACATGAGTGGGAGCCTGGTGGAGGGTGCACCACAGTGCTGGGGGTGGGGGTGCAGGGGAACATGAGTGGGTGCCTGGTGGAGGGTGCACCACAGTGCTGGGGGGTGGGGGTGATGGGAGACATGTATTGGGGCCTGGTGGAGGGTGCACCACATGCAGGGGGTGGGGGTGATGGGAGACATGAGTGGGGGCCTGCTGGCAGGTGCCCCACATATCTGGGGGGTGGGGGTGCAGGGGAACATGAGTTGGACATGAGTGGGGGCCTGCTGGCAGAGGCCCCACAGTGCTGGGGGGTGGGGGTGATGGGAGACATGAGTGGGAGCCTGGTGGAGGGTGCACCACAGTGCTGGGGGGTGGGGGTGCAGGGGAACATGAGTTGGACATGAGTGGGGGCCTGTTGGCAGGTGCCCCACAGTGCTGGGGGGTGGGGGTGCAGGGGAACATGAGTTGGACATGTGTGGGGGCCTGCTGGCAGGTGCCCCACAGTGGTGGGGGGTGGGGGTGCAGGGGAACATGAGTGGGAGCCTGGTGGAGGGTGCACCAAAGTACTGGGGGGTGGGGGTGCAGGGGAACATGAGTGGGAGCCTGGTGGAGGGTGCACCACAGTGCTGGGGGGGTGGGGGTGATGGGAGACATGATGGGTGCCTGGTGGAGGGTGCACCACAGTGCTGGGGGGTGGGGGTGATGGGAGACATGAGTTGGGGCCTGGTGGAGGGTGCACCACAGTGCTGGGGGGTGGGGGTGCAGAAGAACATGAGTTGGACATGAGTGGGGGCCTGCTGGCAGGTGCCCCACAGTGCTGGGGGGTGGGGGTGCAGGGGAACATGAGTTGGACATGAGTGGGGGCCTGCTGGCAGGTGCCCCACAGTGCTGGGGGTGGGGGTTCAGGGGAACATGAGTTGGACATGAGTGGGGGCCTGCTGGCAGGTGCCCCACAGTGCTGGGGGGTGGGGATGCAGGGTAACATGAATTGGACATGAGTGGGGGCCTGCTGGCAGGTGCCCCACAGTGCTGGGGGGTGGGGGTGATGGGAGACATGAGTGGGAGCCTGGTGGAGGGTGCACTACAGTGCTGGGAGGTGGGAGTGCAGGGGAACATGAGTGGGTGCCTGGTGGAGGGTGCACCACAGTGCTGGGGGGTGGGGGTGATGGGAGCCATGAGTTGGGGCCTGGTGGAGGGTGCACCACAGTGCTGGGGGGTGGGGGTGATGGGAGACATGAGTTGGGGCCTGGTGGAGGGTGCACCACAGTGCTGGGGGGTGGGGGTGCAGGGGAACATGAGTTGGGGCCTGGTGGAGGGTGCACCACAGTGCTGGGGGGTGGGGGTGCAGAGGAACATGAGTTGGGGCCTGGTGGAGGGTGCACCACAGTGCTGGGGGGTGGGGGTGCAGGGGAACATGAGTTGGGGCCTGGTGGAGGGTGCACCACAGTGCTGGGGGGTGGGGGTGCAGGGGGACGAGTGGTGGTGCAGGCTAGTCCCCCGTGGTGTGGGCTGCCTGCAGGGGCTGTGGAGGTTGTGGAGCGAACACCTGGGAGGACCCACATGGCCAATTCACGTCTAGTACTCCACGGAACCCCTGAATTACACGTACCCTGCTGATGTCGCGTGTGAAACTTCCCGCGCACCCCAAGATACACGTAGCCAGGACATTCGCGTGTGGAACTTCCAGCGCACCCCAGAAATACACATACCCTGCTGATATCGCGTGTGAAACTTCCCGCGCACCCCAAGATACAAGTAGCCAGGACATTTGCGTGTGGAACTTCCAGCGCACCCCTGAAATACACGTACCCTGCTGATGTCGCGTGTGAAACTTCCCGCGCACCCCAAGATACACGTATCCAGGACATTCGCGTGTGGAACTTCCCGCGCACCCCTGATATACACGTACCCTGCTGATATCACGTGTGAAACTTCCCGTGCACCCCAAGATACACGTATCCAGGACATTTGCGTGTGGAACTTCCAGCGCACCCCTGGAATACACGTACCCTGCTGATATTGCGTGTGAAACTTCCCGCGCACCCCGAAATACACGTAGCCAGGACATTTGCATGTGAAACTTCCCGCGCAGCCCTGATATACACGTACCCTGCTGATATCGCGTGTGAACCTTCCCGCGCACCCCAAGATACACGTAGCCAGGACATTCGCGTGTGGAACTTCCAGCGCACCCCTGGAATACACATACCCTGCTGATATTGCATGTGAAACTTCCCGCGCACCCCGAAATACACGTACCCAGGACATTCGCGTGTGGAACTTCCCACGCACCCCTGATATACACGTACCCTGCTGAATTCACGTGTGAAACTTCCCGCGCACCCCTGATGTACACGTACCCTGATGGAATCGCGTGTGGAACTTCCAGCGCACCCCTGAAATATACGTACCCAGCTGAAATGACATGAGGTACTTCCCGCGCACCCCAGTGATACACGTAGCCCGCTTGCCGTGCTGGTACAGGGTTAGCGCAGCCCTTTGCGCTGGATTGGGGATTTTGATGGCTTTTCCCTGCACGAGAGGCGTTCTTGGGGGCGTAACTGGCGCTGCTGCAGGGTCGCTGCGCCACTGTGCGCCACGGCTGGTTTTGGTAGCTGGAATCCATGAATACGCTGTGCGCGGAAATGGATTTTAGCGCACGCGGCTGGCGCAGGGATTCGCACGCGCACACTGTGCGCCAGCCGCGTGCACCACTTGTGCGCTGAATTCTATGAATTATGCCCTCAGTGTCCAAAACCATCTCCATATAGACAACATTGAATTAGATTGCAATTTCTTGCTTGCAGGGATTATAAAAGTTAACTGGTGGGATCCTTTCAAGACAGTATTACTGTTGAATATTTGTGATCCTCCTGTGCCTGTGCCGGAACATACAGAGACTATAATTCCTATGTTGTCTTCCTTGCTTGAGGCTTCCAACAGTACGACTAGTACTCCTGTAATTATTCTAGGAGACTTTAATGCTAAAATCCCTTCTGCTCATCATGATGACTTGAAATTAGCCTTAGATGTGCCAACAGCACACATGACACTAATTAAACCTGGTTATAAGGGAAAGAAGTTTCATTTATTTTTCAAAAAGCAAGGTTTTACCATGCTAAGTGGAAGGTGCACAGGAGACACTCCAGGGGGTTCGTGAGATTTACCGATATTAGCGCATCCACACTGGATTATGTTTTTGTGCAAGCACACCTTCTTGCTTGTTGTTAGATTTCAATATAGACCATACAATTGAAAGTGACCATTATCCTTTGGTGGTCTCTCTATATCCACTGGAGAGACAAGATGGATTATTAAATTGACCACAAGGTGCAGGTTGTATAGACCTCAATCGGGCAGCAAACCGAATTGCTTGGAAGTCTCCTAAACTAGATAGTGCAGATCAATGTTTTACAGTGTCTTGTGTTAGATTTCTCAAACATTCACGCACTAATATAAGAAGCCTACATGCTGATGTATAGAAAGGACCGGGAAGCAAAGCTTCTTTCACTGAAACAAAGCTAGTAGCCTATTAACCATTAATTGTGCAAGTCATAGAGTACAATTTTCCTTATTCAGTGGGTTTTCATGTTACACTACATAGGGGCTTCCATAATAAGAAGGGCCAAATCCATAGCTACGATGCTATCATCCGCAACATTAAATGGAAATTAACAGTAGTTGAGATGTGTGAATAAGTGAACGAAAGATTCACATGTCGTAGCTCATGACTGTAAAGTAAAAAAAAAAAAAAAAAATCATGGGTACTTGTTTATAGAAATAGACAGAAATTAGATTGTTGGAAAACACTAAAGGAGACCATCAGTAAACAAAACGAATGTGCTTTTTGGAAAGTGGTTAATGAGCTTTCTGATATTACAAAGTTACTTATTGGAGAGTCAAAGGAAGTGTTGGTGGGCTAGGTCGGAACAACTGTGGGTAAGAAGATATGCAGTAAAGAATAGTTTTCAGGAACAGAAGAGAAATGGCTATTAAAGGTAGCTTACAAAATATAACCTTTATAAGCAAAAGTAAAGAATCACAGACACCTGGACCAGATGGCACATACAATGCCCTCCTTAAATTGAGATTTAAAAGGTAACACAACTCATAATATAAGTTTGACAAACAGACTTAAGCAAGGATGTATTTTAGCTCCTTTGCTTTTCAAACTATACATGGCAGATCTTACAAAATACCTTTATCAAGCAGAAGCAGGGCTCTAACAAGGTGGCCTGATTGGGCTATGCAGACAATCTGATTCTGATGAGTCTCACTCCAATGGTCCTCCAAGCCACACTCAATAAACTTCTGATATTCTCAGAACAACATGACCTGATAATGAATGCAGCAAAAATAACAGGTTTTCGTGCTGGTAGAAAGAAAATGCAATCTAAATTTAGCTGGCATTTTAAGGGGAATACAACTGAACAGGTATAGAATTATGAATATTTCGGAGTAATGATTGACAGACAGCTCAAGTGGGAAAGTCAGAAGGAACTATTAGAATTGAAACGTACTCAGTAGGTTGGGGGCAGTAAAAATGTTGCTTCAGGACACACCGGATATACACTGTCTAATGTCGTGAAGGTTTACAAAATCGTGCTCAAAGTAATCTATGGAAGTGTGATTTGGGGACAGAAATGTGAGTCAGAATTGAGGAGAGTAGAGAGAAAGTTCCTGAAAGCTATGTTGAGTATGCCGACAAAGCTCCCGGTTGAATATTTAAACTATGACTTTTGAATAGAGACAGCTACATTAGCCTACCGTATGCAATGTGCCTTGTACCCTGTAATATGGGTGATAAGGTATGGCTTGGTGAGTTGCAGTATGAGCTGGGTAAATTACTGAGATACTCGAAACAAATATCTTGCACTGGTATCTGGAATCAGGGGGTACACTGGGATATGAAAATGGGTGGCAAGACATCATCCCTTACAAGAGTATATAAATATATGATAAAATCTACTTAACAAAGTTAGACTGATTCAGCGTCTAAAGTGAACAATGGATACTACAATAATTGTAGGCAGTATTTCATCCTTCCTGGCCAATGCATTTATGATTTTATTAACTCAGACATCCATAAGTATGGCTCACATTTAATTTGGTAAAAATGTTTGAAATAATGGGTGCACAATTGGTGCAGCCTAGTTATAAGCGCAATTGCAGACATTGTAACGGGTATGAATGGGAGTCTGTTAAACATAGTTTAATGTGCCTGTTTCATGTATGCTAACAAAAGAGAACATACCTGGTAGCAAAGCTTTAGTGAGATGATGATTCCAAGTTGACAGCAGCCAGTCTCTGGTGTGGCTCAACTGTAAGCCGGTATAACAGCCAACAGGAGAAACCCCATGACTACTGCCGAAGGGAAAGCACAAATATGGGTAACAACCCTTGCCAAGCAGGTTGAATGGGAAATGTATGCCGATGAATTTGGTTTAGCGAAGAATGGAGGCTGGACAAGTCAGGGCCACCTCAGAGCAGGAGAATGCTAAGGTAGTACCTGCCTGGTTGGGAAAGGTCTTGATGAGTCTATTGTTTTCATCCGGCTGCCCTTGGAAAGCCTGGCAAGTCCCTATGACTGTCTGAAAGCACAGGAAGTGGGGGAGATACCAAACCTCACCTGGTCTTTGTCCTGCAGTATGCCTGCCTGGAACCAGTTTGATCTGCTAGGCTGACAGTCCCGTTGGACAACCACCCCCCAGTTTTTCATGAAAGTCTCCGTTGGTGATTGGTGGGCTCAGCCAGTTTTCTTGCATAAAAGGTGCGGGTCCTGGAGGTGAACCTCAGAGTCAAACACTGGACTGATTTTCCAAAGAGGAATTTTGAATAAGGACATCACAGAAACTTCCAAGTGACCACCAGAGACATTGAGTGACCACTGAAGACCCGACCCCTAATTACGAGTGACAGGGAAGATCTCTTGAAGAGAACTTCCTCCCATGGACTCTTGAGCCTAAACAGGCTCAAGACCACCAGCATTTTGCACCATCCCTTGAAGAGCTGAAACCTTTCCAGGCTACAACTCCCAATACCCTGGGTCCTGTGTCATTTTGCGGTGCAACATCTTGCCAAGTGTGGTTTCGGCTTGAACCTTGTGGGCATCCTTCTGGGCATGCAGTGACTTTTTTCTACTCCTAGATGTACCCAAAGCTGAGTTGTGGACTGAGAACCAAAGAGAAGTCTATTGGACAACAACCATTGCTGAACTGAAAACTATGAAGGGCTCCGAATCACCAGTGCCATGATGGTCCACTGCTGGGCATCACATTCCTCCAACGCATCTGTCTGTTTCCTCCAAATTTCCTTCTTCAGACATTTAGGACTAGAAATCTGAACCATGGACAACTGTCACCTCACCTTGGGGACCAACCTGCTACACCAAGTTCTTCATTGAAAAGTGTTAGGCAGAAACCTGTGCAGTTCCCTTAGGAAACACTGCAAAGATTTAAGATTACAGGTGTTGGCAGTAAACCCACTTGGTAGCAGTTTGCACCACCCAGATTTACCTGGTAGCTGTGGCTGAGCAGTCAGACTTCCCTCAAGAAAAGTTAGGCAGTATGCAAAGTATACTCAATAGGCACTCAGATACAATAATACAAGCAAACACTGACCAGAGCTTTGGTATCAAAGTATATAATTATATTTTCAAAAACACACAGTTGAAACACTCCAGCACTCTTATTGAAACATATTCTAAACACAGTTACTATTGTAATATATACATCCCTTTTTCCCTATCAGATAAATCACAGTAAAACACCACTTATTTTCATACAGAGGTGAGTGCTTAACTAGATTGCACTCTAATAAGTTTGTGAGAAAGGGAAGGAAAAAGACAGAATATGAAGAGGTACACCACTCTAAGTTTCAGGAACACTGTTAGCAAGGCAGAGAGCAAAAAGTCACTGGTGAGCCAAAGTCCAAAGGCTGGGCCCACTTTTAGAGAGAGCAGAGCACAAATGCGCCCAAGATCACACAGTTACACTAGGATTAGAAAGTCTTGCAGAGGGTTCAAAAAGAGCTTAGAGAGACTTTAAGAAAGTTTAGCCAGGGTGTCCCAGACTAACCCAGGTTCGAAAGCCGGGGGCTAAATCTACCCCGTACAGTCGGTCGCAAGGGAAGCCAGGCGGGACACGGTACCTTAAGTGGGAAGGATCCTCCAGCGGTGGCAGTTGTTCCTGGTAGTGGGTGCAAGTTGCGTCGTCGTCCAGGGGAAGAGAAGATCTCGACTTGGAGGAAAGATGAGGGTCGTTGCACTACCAGGGCAGAAACCAGCCACAGAGTTTTCCGGTTAAAGGTGGTACCTCTGTCTCGCGGTCGTGGTAAAACGTGGTATCCCGGTTGCCGGGGTGCTTGGCACGGGCAAGACGGCCACGAGATATGTCGGGAAAGCGAAAAGACGGTGAAACTGGTTATCCCCACCAGTCAAAGGAAGAAGACTCTCCGGCGGGAGATCTCCTCTGTCGTTGGGAAAAAGTGGTGAGACGGTCCAGCAGGGCTCCACCGGTAGTGGTGTCGTGGCAGGTCGGCTCAGCTTCTCCCTCATCGGATTTTTAGGTCCTGTGGCGACTTCTGAAGTTCCAGTCCCCAAAGCCCTGCTTTTATGCAGCAAACCCCCATTCACTCAGCCAGGCCGGCTCACCACTTGGGCCAATCAGGATGGAGTGTGACTTGAGTTGCCTAGGCAACTCAGTCCAGGGTGCCTAAATTTCCCTCCACCCCTCCTAAGTACCCCAGACAGAGTGGCACCACTTTGGAGGGCTTCTGTGGAGAAGCCCGCCAAAAAGTGGAACAAAGTGCTCGACTTGGGTTGGAGTCACAGAAGTGAACACAAACGCCATTTTAGAATCAAGTTTTGGCAAAAAATACCAACCGGAGAATTAATATTAATTAACTAAACCGGCGGTATGTTCGAGGCTACCGTAAATAATTAAATAAAGATAGTAGCCTAAAACAATGGGGAATTCCATAGGACAATATTCGCGGTTGAATATAAAAAGTAGTATCCACTGCCACCAGCCAAAACTCGATCAGGGGGACGGAGACGTGCCCCCTCGACTAACAGCCCCTGGGGCAATCGAATTGCCCCAGCCAGTACGTCCACAATATGATGGTTGGTACTGGTTCTGTTCAGAATTTAAGACTAGTAAAGTCAATGGTGACTTTACATGCCCTGGGAGACAGTAGTCAGTCCCAGGGTATGGAGTCTATACTGGGGGGTCACTATGACACCCCTGTGTCACTGCACTGAGGGTGCTGTGTAACACACATCACAAAAACACATGAAGCCCTATGGAGTAAAAGACCCCATAGCCCATTAAACACTTCTAGATTCAAAGAAACACACTCAAATCATGTCCAAGAGTGAGGGTAAAAGAGTCTCACTCTTGGCAGGAGAAAAAAATAAACCCCAAAAATCCAGCAAAGCTGCTGGGGGACTCACTAGGATAGGAAATTCAGCCTAAACAGAGAATTCTCCCTAACAAAAAGGCACTTACCTTGGTCTCGCTCTGTCATTCTTGTGTTCTTGGAGGGCTGCCGTTAAGTTGTTATGTGCACCCCCCCAAGTTGTTATGTGCACCCCCCGGGCACCCTAAGTCACATTGGGATGAATCACCCATTGGACCCTATATTGAGAAAATACCAGTTACTTACCTGCAAGACTTGAAGAAACAGTCATAGACTTTTTTCTGTCTGTTACTTACCTCCTCAGTCCTTGGTCATTGGTACCGCACATTTGACTCTGTGAGATTCACCTAGGATATGTCCTTTAAAGATTGGTAAAGCAGGGGTTAATTGAAGTTGCAAGAGTTGGTCTAATGTTTACTACTAAGTATCAATAGTTTCTCTCACTTTGTGTTGCTTTACATTTGATTTAAAGTGTGCTACCATTTATTTTACTGTGATATTAATAATGTGAATAGTGCTTACTTACCTTACTTTTACAACCTTAGTGTATACAGCATTAATCACTATTTTAATATAACTTCTAATGTGTCAGTGTTTTCTTGAACTAAGTGTATGCTCTAAGTACTGTGCGCCTCACTACTGCCCTTCTCCCTCCTTAGACTAAGCCTGACTGCTCAGCCATTGCTACTAAACCTTTGGATAGTAAAGGCCTTAACTAAGAGGTGTAATCCTGTCACCTAAGGTGGACTTTTTCAAATTTGGTCTCGGACAGTAACTTATGTAAAACTCCCTAACATCAATGTTGGATGTTTTAGTACTGTGACGGTCAATTTGCATTATCTCTTCCTCCTGTTGTAGATTAGTTACTTTACAGGCACCCCCTGCCGCAAAGTATGCTGTATTTATTCCTTTAAGATCCGACTTCTGTGTTTGGCACCTGACCATGTGTTCCTCCTTCAACACCTTCACGGAATTAGTTGTTATTATAAACCCTGGCTGTGCCGGTAAAGCACCCATTATCAGTGCTGGAAGCTCGAGCGTACGTAGGTTGTTAGTGCCCTTTCATTTCTGCTTCAATGGCATGATGTAAATAGTGGCAGTTATTACAGCCGCAAAGCCACATTATTGTGTCAATAGAATAAACCTTTGCTGTGTGTCACTTAGTTCTTTCTTTATCAGTAGCCTCAGATTCCTCGCACAATCTGGTTCCCCACAGGACCCTAGGACTGCAACACTGCCCCTGGTCGCGCTTCATGGTGCTTTGTGCAGATTTTGCTTCTTTACAGGTGGAACGCCCCCAAACACCAAGAAAGCAAACAAGGATAATGAACTGTTGCACAGTTGGAAAGTGTTCTACAGCTTTAAAAGCATTTAACTCAGCAGCTGCAAACAGCAATAAAGCAAGTGTTCAAACATACTCTAACACCAAGTAATGTGCAGAATTGCACTTCACCACACTTCTTTTTGGAGATTCTAGATTCCTGACTGGCTGAACAAATATGACATATCTCCCCAAGAGGAGTCTGATTGACTGCATGGACACAACAAGCTTTGACGTTAGATTTGAGGCTCATGATTCACAATGAATAACTGACAAGACTCAGCACTCCACCACTTGTTTGGGTAGGGACAAGAAAGATTTGAGGGCCTCACTGGGTTGGTTCTTACGACGTATGTTCAGGCCCAATCTGATGGTATGTTGAGATATATGCACTCTTCACTTGTCTCTGCATGGTACTGACGCATAGATGTGGTACCCAAGTTGATACTTGTCCACGCTCAGCATGCCATTTTCCCGCAATTTGTGCAACTGGCAAAATTCAGTTGCTGTTTATTCCATCTGGAGTGCAGCCGGATTTTGAGTTGAATAATGGGCTAACAATACATAAACACACACAGACTATGCGTTGTTGTACTTGTAGTCATCCTACTAATGGTGTTCTGGATATCCCGTAATGATGTGATGTGCTTCCTGATCTGTAACAGGAAGGATGTTTCTCATAGAGAATGACATAGGATACTCTTCTATTACTATTACAGCATCTGCATCTGTGTTGTCATGCTCACACTCATCCTCCTCCTTCTCCTTCTCAGTATCACTGCTTTCCAGCACCAATTCAAATTCACATCTGGACTGTGATGAACAGAATCATTGTAATGATCATCACCCATCTTGTTATCAATATGATTTTCTGCTGACCTATCAGTGGATGGGGTGGTGGAATTTTAAACAATCTACTTTTCAACTGCACTGTGTATTGTTCTTCCCTGATATTCACTAGATCGGATCTGCACACCTCTCTCCATAACCCCCACTGGAACTTACAGTGCATTCTCCTCTGTCTGCACGTCTCAGTAGATTATCATCATCTTGGTGCAATAACCATGCATTTACTTTTTTCGCTGACATGTACTCCAGAGTAACCTGTGATAGGCTTACGGAACATGAGTTTGATCCCTCTTTTAATTGACCACATACTCTGGCACTACCAGTGTAAATTGCAAGTATTGCTGTAGAGTGAAACAAGAGCAAGCCTTACATCTCCCCTTTCGCCGGCTCATTTGGGTGCTGACATGTTGTTCCAAATGTGTGGTTCACTCACTGGGTGGGGTGTCAAATGTCATCTCGATTCTCTGCTGCTTCTTCCAACCAAAGGCACATGAGCATTACTATCCCACAAATTGCCCTACAGGATTTATGACCCTTCCACTCACGTAAAGTTACAGAAACTGGTTTGTCACCTTCATTCCTAAATGTTTTCTGCTTCTTCCCACCAAAGTCTCATGATTGTGATTACCACACAATCTGCTCTCTGAGATTCCCAGCAGCACCTGGGTGTCCACAGTTGTCACTTGACGGCACATGTCTCATTCACTCACTTCAAGGGCCAGATGCTGACTGATATGTCAAATACTTCCCCAAGTCTATGCTGCTTCCTCCCACAAAATTCTTGAAATAATGACTCTCTTACTGGCTACATTGCGAGATTATCAGCTACCCCTGTTCCTCCTCCCAGGTGTCACACGTTAATAGGTTTCTCATCTACTCACTACAAGTGTTGGAAACTGACTTGTTGGTCACCAGCCTTCCCAAATCTCTCCTGCTTCCTTCCACCAATGTCATGCAACCCTGCCTGTCCCACAAATCTTCCACTAGGTATTCCTAGCTACTACTGCTCTTCCTCCCAGTTGCCGTCCGATATTAGTGCCCAGTGAGAGACAATCAGATTGCTACATGCAATTTGATTGGCCCTTGCTGGGGTTTTACCCGACCGAGAGTCCCTCGAACCCTTCGTACCCTGGCGGGGGTGTGTGGCAGCACCTCAGCCAATGAGTATGCTTGGAGCGGGGTATCCCTGCTCCGAACCACCCAGCGGCTTGAGGCTGCCATCCTCCCCTGCAGGGGATTCAGGTAAGTGTTTTCTCCCTTCCCCCTTCTCCCATTCAAACAATCCCCGACCTCCCTCCCAATTCCACTTACCTTCTTTTTTGTACTTTTTCAGGAGCGAACGCGCTCAGAACATATCTGTCCCCAGCAAGTCCACTCCCGATCCCCATCAGGCCCTCATGGAAAGGAAGAAGGGACTACGTGTAGTCCCTTCTTACCTTTCCATGGCACCCCTTTTTTTTGGTTTACATTTTTACTATTTTTTAAATGGCCAGCATGGAAAGGGAGAGGGGTCTACACGTAGTCTGTTTTCCCTTTCCATGGAGGCCATTTTCTTTCTTTACTTTTTTACATTGATTTTGAATGGCCGCCATGGAAAGGGAAAAGAGACTGTTTTCCCTTCCCCAGAGGCCATTTTAAAAAAAAAAATAATAATAATAATAATAATAATAATCTGTTCTTAAACCCAACAGCGTTTCAGAACAGAAAAACAATGCTTTAAGCACCCCGGTCTAGTAATAAGCCCCTCATCGCGGGGGCATTACCGAGTCCGATAAAGCTGCAGGGCCTCACATTGCTCAGGCCTGTAACTATGCACCCTGGGGCTTTACCTGTCTGTGTAATGCCACCACGGCTCAGGGCTTATTGCTTAAGTATATGTCTTGTTCACTTACTTTGAGAGACACATACTGACTGGCCTGTCACCTGCCTCCACAAATGTCTGCTGCTTCTTCCCACAAAATGCACCTGAGTTTGATTTTCCCACAAGCTTCCCTCTGGGAAAGCAAGAGCCACATCCATGTGTGTCACACAGTCTCTCAAGCAGCAGTCCCTTTAATGGATTGCCTCTCACTAAACTCACGCCAGATTGCATTTTTGTGAACACCCACTTCAAATCAGTGACTGTCGCACAGAGCCATACCTAAGAAAGACCTACATCAAACCTAACACTCTAAGGCCCCATTCACTACTCTTAAACCTTCTCAACTGCTCTAACTCCACTACAGTTTATTCCCCCGTTCCAAAATGTCCTAAGCCTGCCATCAGCAACATAGTCCTTGCTCCCTGAAAGCTAACTTCGAGTGGAAAGGAGCTCCAGCCACGTGTCCCCCTTTAATATATGTGGTTGAAATTCAGACCAACTTTTTTTTTACAAAATTCTTCCGAAGTCATCTTTGTGGAAACACCGGAATTTTGGGTGATCGAGGTGCAAGCAAATAAGTTCATCAAGGCCTAGCGGGTAGGCAGAGCAGAGGCCACTGAAGCACTGCTACACACATAGCCTTGAACTTGAGGCGTTATTGATTGCTGCATAACTCAGAAAATGCAGCAATGATAGAATAAGTATATGTTGTGTGCCCCGAGTCAAGTCTCTGAGCTTGGGACCAGGTATCGAACCCATGCTTCTCAGCACGTTGCCCCTGAACTGTCCTCCTTGACTTGCCCGGACTAGACGTCAATATTACTTTTAATCACTGTTATGTTGTTCTTATTACCATGCTCAGATCGCAATGTCACTGTCAAGGACCAAAGGTACTATATAATACATGAACATGGTTTTGTAATTACTATACGTAATCGCATTGGTCATTTGCTAAAGTTTTTTTTTCTTTTTTTCTCCCATGGTCTGCTACATGTATGAAACTTGCAAAATCACAAATGCCATTCAATTATGTGTGTATGTTTCTGAAAAATGTGCTGCACTGAGTTACAACGTAACTTCAAAACGTGTAATTGTACCATCCTGTCCAGATTCTATGAACATATGAACATTTGAATATATTCCCAGACAGCAAATCAGCTGGGGAACGTTCTATTTGTTTGCATCAAAATTAAAAGCAGGTGGCGAAGTGCCCTCAGATTTATACAATCTCCAGTGAGGATCGTTTTGTTTATTTTTTTTCTAATGCCAGAATGTTTCCTTTTATGTGGCTTTCTAAAGTTACGTCCTGAGGCACCTTCCCAATAGGACAGCTGTCTCTGTGCTTTCCCTCAGCACTTTTTCATGTTGTGTTTTTCCGCCTCAGTGAGTGCATACCTGAGGCCATTTTTCAATAGTTCAAACCTGTAGTTGAACCAGCTGTTTTGTAATAACATAGTTGATTTGTCTAAATGGATTGAACAGGCTGACTTCAAAATGATCATAATATGTGTTAGACACGAGCCCGCAGGGATGTATGGGAATGTGCATGGGGGAAGTGTGCACAGTCTGATGCACAGACTGGGCGCTATGGAATATTGCAAGGTTCGTGTAAAGATACTGAGTCAGAGCTAAGGGAGATCAGAACACATGATCCACAGACCTGCCAATCCTAACGAAGTGGTAGCTTTGTAAACAGGAAGCACGTATATGCATCCCCCCAAGGCCGCACATGTGGCAAAATATTTACTCAGCAAGGGTCCCCAATAACATCGAATTCAGCTGCTAACATGGAAACATAGCTGACACTGGCAAAGGCAAAACTCCGCCTTTTTTTCTAGGTACTGGACACACATCCCTCATGGTTACCATGATATGCCCACACATTTTTGCAGGTATTGGTGTCACGCATGTAAGTACTTTCATTTCTATCAGGGATTCCGCCTTAAATGCACAGATGCACATACTATCTCTAGATGCTGCCTTTAATTGCCAATGAACTCACTCCATCAACATGAATTGCCATCTAATGTCCAGGTACTCGCAACATTGATATGTGTTCTCATCAAGTTCTCTGCCACACATATCAGAATCAGAGCTCGTCATCCAATGTTGATGTACTCACACCACTACTAAGAATGGCCATCATACAGCCAGTTACTCAAACCATTGGCTGGTAATGCCCTGACATGATCACATATTCATGTAATTTGCATAACATTGTTAAATTGGCGTCAAATGTCTAGGGACTTGCCACGGGTTGTCATAAAATAGTGAGGTATGCTATGCTGCATACGCATGTCTGACCCCTCTAAAATGCTAATGCTGGCCCATTCCTTGGTTATATTGCCGAGGTAGCTTTGCAGCTTTAAAGCAGTAGCACACGCTACTAAGACCGAAGGGACATCAGTGAAGACATATGGTAAAAATAAACTATTAATGTAAGCACTGCCATTCTGCAACCTAAAAGTAGCAAAATCCATCCAAGCAAATTATTTAACCAGAGAAATAAGGCAACGTGCATGTCCAACAGTGGTGCATAGTTTCCTAAAACACGTGGGCATGTTCAGTAGCCTATCTATGTGTTATTGTTAGTTGTCATACAAACATTTTGTTTTAAATCTCTCCCAATAAATGGTTGGCTTGCAAAGCCTAGGAGGTGGGGGTGATGCCTGTGTCTGTGCCAGGGCAGGATGGGCTCCTGGGCACCAAGTGGTTCGGGTGTTGCTAGGTCTGGAAAAGACCCAGGTCTACGCTAATGTCTGAACTGTCGGGACTCGGGGCTAGCTAGCCTTTTGGTTGTAGCTCCTGAGATTCTATCTGGGGCTACAACCAAAAGACCTGGGGCTGTAGCCCCCAAAGCCCCCTCCCCCCTAGCAACGCCTCTGGGTTCTACTGCTGCTGCTCTACAGGCCTCCATTTTTGCTACAGTTGTCATAGGAGTGATTATAATGAGAGTTGTACCCGCTGTAAGGCGATCCGAGGTACAGGGCAGCCAAATATCATTTGAGGGAGTGTCTTTTTACTCCACAGCCATTTCAATAGTGCTGATCTTGGATATGTATTCTGCTGGAAGCTAATCAAATGATACTGCACTGAGGTGAGGATATGCTGGATGCGATTGTCTAAGAAAATGTTGGTAATGGAAAATACACGTTTTGTTGCTAATATCAATATGTGAATATGAGTTTTAAACATATATTTGTTATCACTTTTCATAGACTAAAAAGAAGGCCACGATAGTCAAAAGAAAATGGCCAATAAGGAGGAACCAATACACAGCTAAAAGATACAGGCATTTCAAAAACATCAAATGAGACCTAATTAAGAATAAAGACATGCAACGGTTACGATTTGAACATATTAAAAACGCCTCAGCATCACATTCGCTGACAAATATCAAAACAAGTGTTTATTTTGGTTGCTTTAGGCTATCAGAATAGTTACTTCCATAATATGTAAAACCAGTTTTTCTTTCGTTCATCAAATGCAAAACAACAGATTTAGCTCAGACCCCACCTCAGGGACGTCATTTAGTGGTCGCCAGAGGTCGCAATTGCGACCTCTGAGGTCTCCCTTGCTACCCCTAAAAAGTGTTTTTTTGGGGGGTTTTTTTGGTAATGCAAGCTCCTGGCCTGGGGCCAGCACCATGTGGCTCTTTACTTCTGGAGTGTCAGGCTTTCTTTTCAAGCCTCTGAAAAAGTCTCACTGACCCTAAATAAGAAACAATAGGAATATCAAATAATGTTTCTTTTTGGAATTCTATACAATAATTGCTAGACTCAAAAAAGGTTTATTTCAGGCACAATTCAGGGGGTGGGTGACTGATTTAGTCTGTTCTTAAACACCTCAACTCAGCCTTTCATCCTTCTGAAGTTGATAAATGAGTACCAACACAGGTTGGGTGATATTGGGTGTATATAGTTTCTATATAAAGCGCTTAAGCGTAAGTGCTATATAATAAGACATCATTATCATTTGTCCTTGGACGTCTGCTTGCATTCACAGTAATTTGGTAATACACAGTGAATTTAATGCTACATATGGCGATCCATTCTTGTATGAAATGTACATCGCATTATAGTGATATCGTAACCATATTTGTCGTAGTGTAATTAGGGACAATGCTATGTGATGCTACTTCCTGTTTTGTCAAAGGGTGAAAGGTTGTGTTCCATCGCTTCCTGCGATATCACTTCGGAGTGGGAACAAATGACATCACTTCCTGTGATGTCCCTTCTGCTACCCCTGGCATTTTGGTGAAATGATGTCCCTCACCCCCCTCCCACACATTTCCCCAGCTGATCAAAATAATGCTCCATTCCAGATGACCACTCATTCACAGACCTGCGGGGGCTGTGCCAAGTATCCCAGCCCTCTGTATGCCATTCTGAACAGAGCTCATCTTGACAGGTGCCACTGGCTGCCACTGCGTCCCATGCTGGACTTGCTGAGCCGGCAGCAACTAGTTTGTGATATGAAGCCACCACCTTGCTGCACCACCACAGGGGCCTGGCGTGCACAGGGCAGCATCACGGGGTGTTCTGTGAAATAGAAGGTCCCCTCTTGCTTCTCCTGCAGGTTTGGTCCAAAGTTACCGGACAGAAACCCTGGAAGATTTTCTACACCAAGCACCATATTAAGTTCTCCAAAGGATGCACTCTACTGAGGGTGCTGGCATAGGGAGGTTCACAAAAGGATCCAGCTGATCAGGTACACGTTCACCTGGTGAAAAGGAGAAGATGAGGTCCCAGGAAACAGTGCATCTAATTCCAGGGTGGTGGCAGATTCTTTAGCAGGGAGGGCAATTCCAGCAGATTGAAGGCTAGGGCTAGCTATAGTGACATGTCCTTCTCCAATGCACCTTTGGTGCACTGATGTACTCAGAGCTCCAGTAAGAAAAGGCATGCACAGGATTAAGTCAGGGCCCAACCAATAAATCAACTCTTGCCACCTGGCCAATCAAATGCTCTGTAGCTGCAGGGCATGAGGTAAGGTGGGACGCTGCACCAGGGGGTTGACTAATGACAGAGTTGATGACCTTTGGATGGGAGTTACGCTACTGGTACAATGAATTGAGCAGAAAGAGAATGCAAGACAAGGAAATGCAGGTAAGGAGATCTTCTGGCAGTTATGTGCTGGCTGCAACTACCTCTAGGTTTTGTTATGGATATCGGAGTTGAATGGTCAATTGATAAACACATTAAACCAGCAAGATATGTTCTCTATTCACTCTACTATTTGCAATCCTATATCACTATATCTGTCTGTAGGTGGCATTAAAGTGTCACTTAAGAACCATAACTAAAACTAATATGTTAAATCCAAGAATCGCAGCTTTCATTTCCTTTTGGAAATATATTTTGAAATGAGCTGCCATTCACTAAATATCAATGCCATAAAATTCATACCCATTGCTGTAATCAATTCAGTCAGTCAAACAAACGTTTATTCGTCATAAACACCTTTAAGTACAAAACCACACATGTAACACGTTGCATAAAACAGTAAAACTTTAAAACGATTTTGTTGCCGATTATTGAAAAATACAATTGACATCAAAACCTTCAGTATGAAAGAACGTTTTCCCAGTGTTCATGTAAAAAAAGAGTGTTTGTTACGTATATTCTAAAATACAAATATTAGTATGAATCGAAGTTCGTTGTATTCCACAGTTACAGAGAGGAGGAATCAAAAGCTGGATAAAGAAAGACCGTGGCAGAAACATAATGCCATTCCCAAATGACCTCTTCGTAATTAGAAAATCATTCTTACGAGAAGAGCTTTGCTCGCAGCCGCACAAGAAATGTATGTAGAATATTGAAGTTACACAGAACCCAAGATAACAGACATTGCCTGTTTACTAGCATCACCATGTATCACCTTTTAGTGCACTTTGATCTGTTTTACGGTCCTCATTCTTTGCAACCATACCCTATGTATACATTGCACTGTTGTAAAGACAACAGGGGGGCACGTAGGGTGTCTTAGAAACTTCATAGCCTCGCCTGTGCAACAGATCCCAGCGTCCTTCGGGACCGGTCAAAGATAAGTACTTCTCAGATTTAGTGTCGTGGGGCAGATCAACAAATAATTTGTCATAGTTTCCTTTATTGCCCCACACATAGGGCACGCCTCTGGCCCCATATCGAACCATGACTTTGAAATATCCCCTACCTCAGGGCTACATATATTGATCGTTCATAAGCTGGTACAATTTTATCATGGTAGGTGTTAGACCCGGGCGTCATTTGACACATGAAGTAATCTGGACCTAATTTTGGGGATGCTGCTTTCACACCAAACTGCTCCCTTGCTCTTACTATTGAATCTTTTCTTGAACTCTTTGCAACCAATCCAATTCTGCCATCCGGGCATTTCCATAGACCTCTTGCTCCTAGGCCAAGGAGAACATTGTTTACATGTACAACCCATTTGGAGCTTTGCCCAATTCCAAAGACATTAAATGGATCAGAGCCTCCTGGTATTGCTCTAAACACTCCGTCTTTCAAAGTTTTAACCAATATAGAGCAGGCTTGAGGGCAACCAGGTCTCCAACAGGGGTAACATCAAGCTCCAAATAGACCAATACTGATGGAGCGCTATTGGGAATTAAAACCATTTTTTTTCAAGAACTTGTGTTCAAGTACATACAACTTCCCTCTGTTTACATAACCCCACAGCTCAGAGTCATAGGTGGTTGCAGGCAAAGCCTGTTTTTATTTAAGTCAAATGCAGGCGACAATGCACCATTGCTGTGGCTAGTAAAATAGGATTTAATAGCCCTGCTATATATCCCCAGGGTAGTACCTGATTCATCAATTTGAGATGTCCATCCTCCCAACTCTTGAAACCCGACACCCAAATAGTCACAATATTTGACGTGCTCCAGCTTTATTTAATTACCTTCTATTGACAGGGGACTATGTTTGCTGAATGGTGGCTTAAAAACCATGAACTTGTTCTTGTCTGTCTTTAGGTCGAATTGTAAATCTTTGCATTTGGTCATAGAAACATGCAGTGACTTGTTCAGGCCTTGTGGGGGTTGTTGTCAGGATGACCACATCATCAGCATAAAATAATGCTGGGTATTTCTATGCTACCATCTTGGGACTGTCCTGACACTCCTTCACTAGTGTGTCTATGACCTCCTGGATGTACGTGCCAAAGAGCAGGGGAGCCTAAACCCACCCGTATCTCACCCCCTTGTTGAGATCAAAGGGTTGCGTCTGTTCATCCCCAATACCATAGTCCACTGTGGCTTGGTTCTCTGAATATAACAGATTTATGATCGAAGCTAGGTCTGGGGGCGTGGAGCATTGCGAGTTGACAACATTTTCCATAAAATGTTCCTAGAAACTGAGTAAAACACCACTCTGTGATCCAGAAACACAGCGTACAGATTCATTTTCTGCAGTACAGTGTATTTCTTGATCAGTAAGAACAGCAAGAAACATTAATTCACTGTCCCCCTGTTTTTCCAAAACCCTGCCTGGAAGTCACTGACAACTTGATTTGCGTCCACCCATTCCTGCAAGTGGCTAAGCATGACTTTCCCAAAAATGTTCCCTGCACAGTTAAGCAGGGCAATTAGACAGTAATTTGCAGGGGGAATCCCTGCCACCCTTTATGTACATGGGTATTATTACCACCCTTAGCCACGATTTGGGGGCCATCCCCATTATAATTACTGCTTTAAAGATTTTACATAAGGTCGGGTCGATATCCCCTCCTCATCGTGGTAGAGGTCAATTGATAGTAAATCCGGCACGTGGTTCTTCTGTTTTTTTAGGACCTGAGTGCCTTCTTCACTTCTTGGATCATTACAGATAAGTTAATGAGTGCACGTCTAACTTGATTTATCTCTTAAAAATAATGTATAATATAAATTTCAAAGTCCGCAATTTGCCCAAAATATGACTTGACATTTCCACATTGTACACTGAAGAACTAAGAATTTGGAAATACAGGGCTTGAAAATATGCACTTTTATTTTTAACACAGTATCATTTGCACTGACTTTTCAATTAAATATTATATGTGATCTATTAAAAAATGAAACAGTTGTACATCAAATTTAGAGGGGATGTCTGTTTAGACAGCCATTTATATTAAAGTAAGATGAGTATTCCTGCATGCTTGGTAAAAGGAAAACTCACCCAACAAATCCCACTAGGACCACCAATAAAAAAAATGCATTCTGTTAAATGTATGTTTGTGCCAGGGCAATGGCATGTGCTGATAGCTGTATTCAACCTCGGGCAAACAATAACCTGGTTTAACAATACATTACAATGATATACCTGTTCTAGCAGGCCCTATTGCTAATATAATGTACAATTGCAATAACACCAATTCAACGTTTCTGTAGTACGGCCAATTGCAATCATAAAGCAGAACACCACTCACCCCACATGTGTAGGTATTTATATTTTGTACCCAGATATTAACACAATTTACTAGATGTTGTCATTAAATGGTCTGATGCCCTCGAGACTTGGCTGGGCATGACCAATATATGCTCAGAAACTCTCCTCATTTTACATATGTCTTTTCTTGCCATAAAATGGCCCTGGAAGTCAAATCGAATTTCAGGTATGTCTATCATTTTCCAGGTACATTACATGTGCCCATGTACTCACATGTTTTCCACCTGTTGCATCTTAGTTTATGACGTTCTTACTATCTGCTGTCATTTTAAGTCATGTTACTCATGCCCAGCCCTACAGATAAGGGGTGTATCGGCCACTATTACTCTGTAAAAATTGATAAATACTTCGAAAAAATGAAAACAGGGAGTACAAATACCAACAACAAAAAATGGGAAAAATCTTGCGCCCCTGATTTCACCCTCACAGCTCCATGGATATGTTTGGACCAGTAGTGCACACAGTACTAAAGGAAGAAACTACTGTTTTAACTGATTGGAAGAAGTAAACATGCATCTGTTAATGTGCATGAATAACTGGGTGCAGAGAAATCAATATTTCAAAAAAACATTTCAGTTTTTCAGTTAAAAAACATGTGTTTTTGTTTAAAAAAATATTTTTATTAGTAATCACACTTGCTTTTTTAATCCATTCAAATAATTTGGCTCCCAACTTTATAAAAATATGGAGTAAAATACTTCCACTTCCAAATCTTATCTGGAGCACATTTCACACCATATTGTATATTTCACCATTATGTACCCCATTGCTAATATAGTGTCTAACATGTTATCATCTATTTACCAGGTGCTAACACAGCTTTCCAGATTGCTTACCATGCTCCATTTAATAGACATACAATCTCTGAATATTTAAGATTCCCTTTTGCTTAGTAGTGGGGAGTGTGACAAATTGACTTCTACCCTGCAGTTTACGGAACAAGGGAAGGCTATTAATGGCATGAATGTGAAACTGTCCAAAATAAAGGAAGACTAATAATCACTAAATAGAAAAAAATATAAAAACCTTCCCTTGTAGAAAAAAAAAACACAATATAGAAGATAGCAAGATGCAGCACCCTGGGTAATGAGGCAGCAGGAGAGAACATTCAAAAAATAGGATCATTTTCAAAACGGATATGTTCTTGAATTACACAAAAACGATTAAAGTGACAGAGTTAGTCTTCAGGACCCAAAATGAACGAGTGGGCAGTTATCAGGCAATAATATATTTTACAGTATATTGGTTGTTCGTCAGCAGCAAACCTGGCTTCTAAGTGCTGTTTGTGGATTCATGTCAGTTTGAGATGTGGTGGTCTTGCAGCGAGCAGATGTCACGGGGTAGGGTCTAACTGGAAGGGAGCTACAGTTCAAGTGAGCTTGAGCGATGTGGATAGTGGATGTAATCAGGATTGGTCAGACAGTCGAGCTTCAACGGCAATACATGCTGATGACGGGATGTGCGGGTGAAATGGTTAAATGTGCAAGCGGAAAGGATGAGGCTGGCAGTTCGAATGGCAGTTCGAGCAATGCAAGTGCAGCAGTAATCCTTTGTTCAAACTGTGGAAATGATGCACTACAGCTTGCACTTTGCTGGCACTTTGCAGTGGTGAATTGGTTTGAATGGGTAAAACTCTGGTTCATATGCCATATTGTGCCAAATTGAGCCCTGGAGTTTCCTGTTCATTCAAATTGGGTTGAGCACGCCTGAATCATGGTTTTCATTGGTTTAACAGCATAAAGGCTCTCCCAAAAGAGTTTAAAGAATTCTTCTTGAAGGTTTGAAGTCCCGAGATGATTCAAAGAAGTGGTGGGAGCCAACTTCTTTTAAAGGCAATGGTCTACATGTGATTGACAAGATTAAGCCTGCTTTAAGGGCCCAGTCCCTCTTGGAACAAGTGAACTTTGCCTTCTGACATCACACCCAACGTGCCGTGTGCTAAAGGAAGTGGATGGAACAGGAAGGAAAGATAGAGGCAGATAAAAATAATATGTTTGAAACCTCCTCCAGCTGCAAGAAGCTCCATTTGTCTACACTAACCTCATCCCTTTTCCTTTCAGTAGAATCAAATTCCCCATTGCTATACCACACCCTCTAGTTAGGCTACTCCTTTTGGGAATTGTTGAGCCTGTATATTCATGTTCCCAGAACAGATTCCTGTGGCGTGGCTGTCTCTCTCTGGAGGGTGTTACCTGAAATAGCACATTTTAACAAAAGAGAGACATCCATCAGTGATCCTGTCCTTCTAGCTGCAGCAAGTGCATCCTGGCTAGGGGTTGGAAATGCATACCTCTTTCACAGTTGAACTGGGCTCACAGAGCTGACACATGTGTGATTTCAAATGTATCTGGCTTGGATAATTGTGAGAGATGCTGGCCATCGTACTCTAAACTCAGATATGTCTTAAATGTGCGGTGTAGTGTGCCAACAGGACAGCATTCTCATGGTTGTGTAGTTTTGGGAACAGGGGTGCA
The DNA here is from genome assembly GCF_040938575.1 of Ambystoma mexicanum. Taxonomy (NCBI): domain Eukaryota; kingdom Metazoa; phylum Chordata; class Amphibia; order Caudata; family Ambystomatidae; genus Ambystoma; species Ambystoma mexicanum. The sequence goes on from NC_090922.1 coordinate 976,388,726, forward strand.
TATATTTAATTCATCATCTGCTTTGTTGTAAGTGTATCTGTCACAGCAGATGCCAGGAGGCCACCTGTGAACTCTGAACCTGGTCTGTGCCATTAGAGAGCAGGTGCTGCAGATCAGGATACTAATTCAGTTCGGCACAGGTGTTTACTATGCTTTTGTCATGGAGCTTAATGAAATGGGGTTGAAGGGGTGGTTAGCAGGTATTCCTTTCTGAGATGGAATTACCTGCATCATTGTATTAGTTAATACAAAATTAACACCCTTGCCAGATGGCAATTCCTCACAGATTCCCTCTGGAAAAAGGTACACAATCACCATTTGGGAATGCCAGTGAGGCAATGGTTTCACATTCTCATGCTGTCATTCTGTTCCCAACATTTCCTTCCTAGCTGGGCTCTCCATCTACTTGTAGGTGCTTTCGCTCGCTGTTCTTACTTCCACTCTGAAAAGGCATCTTAGCATCATGGGAATCATGCTTGCCTATTGGTTACATAAGAGCACAGGATTTACATAGAGTGTATTTATCTAGAAGCAGTATGGATGATCACTGATGCCTTGTACAGTCAATATCCAGGCTTTCTTTAACAGAAAAACTATAAAACCATAACAAGTAGGAAGCATTTTGATCCCACGATTGCACTAGCCAAACGTCATCCATGCCAAAACATCAGCGCTGTTATATACACTAGCATATGTCCTTACACCCCGCAAGAGACTAACTGGTATATTTGTGTGGTAAAACAAAATGACTGTAAATGGTTAAAAGAAAACAAATTAAAATGCAAAGTTGCCAAGTGGAATGAAATAGCCAATCTTGTCACCCAAAAAGACAATACACGAACATAGAGTGTTCTCAGAGGCAATGAAAAGCATGCTTTAACCATCAATGGTGTAACCAAACCAGATTGGGTCCTCCATATCACCCGCACGCTAGGTGTGACTATGCCTAATGATGATCTTTTTGTCTCTTTCAACTGTTCTCTGGCTCTGTCAGGTTAAAATCTTAGATTTATTATTATTGAACAGTTAAACTCTTCTCTAGTTAAAACATCCCCAGGGTTGTGGGCTCATGCGTTGCACTTACTTTTTTACTCAGATAGGTGCATCTGGTAACATTCCTGAAACTTGGAGCGTAAGCCACATCTTGCCAGTGCATAAAAAGGGACAGTGGAATACCCTGAGTAACTACAGAATGCTAAGGTTTAGCTATCTTAAATCTTATGGCAGAAGTTTTAATTTTGTTGACTTATCCTCATTGTGGTCATTGTTTGTGGGGGGATGTGATCACAACTTGATATATAACATGATCACATTTTATTGGAAATGTGCTTATATTTGTATATTTTAAAATATCGTGCACCTAATTGATGTATCTTTCTTTTTCCTTTAATGCTTTTACCATTTTGCATGTCTGCAGACCTTTCTCGATTTTAACGTTTATGTGATTATTGTTGTATATAATGTTTGTTTTAATCAGTAACTGTTTTATGTTGTTTATACAAAGCCATTTGGCAGTAAGTATAGCTATACAAAATTAGAATTTTGATATTGACCAGACAAGTCATTGCAGACGTTTTAATCATATTGTTTTAATGAAGTATCGTTGCAGAATGCAGGGAGGAGATTTGGTTGAGCGAGCATAGGATAGGGAGAGGGCGGGCAGTGAACATGTTGGGTGTCTGGGGGTTACCTCCTATGTACTGTAGCAAATAATTCAGTAAAATCTGTGTTGTAAAAAAATGTGGTGAAAATATGTGTGGTAAAGCCACATGAAATCATCTGGTTCTCTACACTTGGCAAGCAGTCTAATACCTGAAACATCAGGTCACTGTTAAATGCGTGTTTGTATTTATTGTTTTATTAATATTTGAGAATTTTAGTTCTGTACAGTTAACTATTAGAATGTCTTTGTATGGGTTATTGATTAGCCCCCTTTGTATCCGTTTGTTTTTTTTTTGGATATTCTTGTAGTCCTGCCTGGTTAAGCATGAACTAAACAACAACCCCCTGGGTTTAACAAGTGCCAGGTCTTGTTAAAATGCTTATGTTATACTCATGTTTACACACTAGTTACAGAAGAACAAATGATCTGGCATGTTTGTTTTTCGGAGGAAGAATTATAGATTGTCAATGCTGCCACATTGGTCCTTGGCATTCTGCAAACATGCTGATATATGCACAAGCTGATCATTGTTAAATGTCTTGTCTTACAAATGTTACTTTAACTTTGATGATTATTTTAGAGTTGCTTACATTCCTTGTAGAATTCCCATGGGTTTCCCTGTCTCCTTTCATGTGTAGCCGTATGTAAAATGTGGAAATACTCTTGCAATATCTTAAAAATACATGTAATGTAAAAATAACATACACAAAATATGGGGTAACTCCTATAAATCAAAGAATGCATAATTAATTATACAAAACTATTTGAAAATGTGTTAGCTTGTGTCTTACATTTGTTTGGTCTACTTAAAATGTCATCACTTTAGTCCACGTTTTATAAATACTTTTTTTTTCAAAGGTCCTTTAAATATCAACTTTGTCCGCATATTTCTGACTTCCATAGACTAAATGTACATACTTAGTATACATTTTTGCTGACTTTCAATTACTTGTTTTTCTCTTCATCTTGCCTTTTGCATTAGGAATATTGCAAGTATCCTTATTATCTACTCCTTATCCTCATCCTCTCAACTTTGCCCTTATTATTTTGACAGTCCTTATAATTTTGACTTTCATTGATTAAATCCACATCATTATTATAGGTAGGTTTTTGCTGACTTGCAATACATTGATGTTCTCTTCATCTTGTCTTATCCTTCCATAATAGTGCAAGCAACCTAATTGTCTTATCCTTATCCAAATTCTCTACACGTGATTTGCTTTTCATTATTGGTCATCAAGACAAATAGTATATGTATATCTCTGTTCTGTGCACTTCTGCTTACATGCTGATAATATACATTTAGCAATTTAAGTATCCCTGAGTTCATCTTGAAACAAAAGAAAAGATGAGGAGAAGATCAAGTTATTTAAAGTCAGTAAAAACGTATACTAAGTGGTTTTGAAGCCCTCATGCAAATTTGGCAATTGAAGTGGGTAGATCTTGATTAATTGTTGCATTAGGTCCTCTGGATCTGGATAAACAGAACATAGTATCACCATGGGTGGTTAAATAGTGATGGCACAGACCTTCCATCTGGCTGGAACACACTCTGGGTAGCCAAAGCCGGTGTCAACAAATTAATTTTATGGGTGAAGGTCCCCCAAATGGCCACAAAGGAGGAGTGAGATAATTTGATGCAAATGTTGCCTCATTTGTAGGGTTGCTTCACCAACTGGATCACCAATTAGCATCCTACTAGTTCCACAAACAGTTATCATAAGTACTGCAAGCAGAGTCTCTATCAGCATAATCGTCTGATAGATCGACTATCAAAAACACTTTAATCCATGGTCTTTTATCTGGACTGTTTACAAGGTCACTGATTTTCTTTGGTATGTGAGTGAAAACACATTTTGAAGTACAATTTAAATACATGTATTGCGGTCTTGACGTAAAAGGACAAGGTCCAACAGAACTGGATAACATCTTGAATTGATTTATGTTAAACACAAGGGAAAAAAAGATATAGGGGGTAATTCATGGATTATTTGCACAGAAAAAAAAGAGATTTGTGCGCCATTCTGCCCACAAATCCCTGTTTAACAAATGGGGATTTGCGGGCAGAATGGCGTACAAATCACGTTTTTGTTTTGGCGCAAATAATCCATGAATTACCCCCATAATGTATTCACTGCATGTTTATATTCCGCCACATTTTCTCAATACGTACATGTCAATCTAATTGCAAGATTGCTAATCCATGATATTTGGCCAGTTGTTCAAAGTCGAAATATTAAAAATACTAAATTCCAAGGTTACCCCTCCTATATAACAATGCATGTGCATACAACTAATATGAGAATGTAGGACATTGGAGGGGCTTGAAGTAATCCCATAGCGATGGAAAGGCTTCTCTAACATGGTATCTACCTCTAATTGTCTTCTTTAGCCTAAACCCAAACTCACTTCGAGCAACCGTGTGCCACAGAACAACTGAGATATCACACACATACGTTAACTGTCCTAGCAGGAGCCACCACAGCATCGGTAGTGCAGGGAGAGGCCTTATACAGTGGTGCCTTCCAGGGCACTGTTTTCCTTAAAAAAAAACGTGAGCTTTGTGCCGGCCCTAGGTCATTGCGGCTCTATTCTTCCAGAAGTTGGTAGGCAATCAGGAAACTATCCATGCACCTATTCAACCAGCTCCAGAGTATCATTGCCCTGCACAGACTGCCCAATCACCAAAGCATCAGCATGTGAACGTTAAAAAGTCTTTGCATGCATCCCGACTTCAATGTATTGTAATATTTGTGCAAGATTTGGAACGTGTGTGCTCATATGTATTTGTTCGTGTAAGTGATTGAAGAAGGGGCCCAGTGGCCACTAAGTTGCCTTATGATGTGGCACCAGATTCAGCAATCTCAGCATTGCATGCAGGCATAGAACCCTACCTGAGCTGTGTGACACAGTTATTTCAGGCCTGAATGGCCTTCCAGAACTGTGTGCGCTTAACTGAGCTGTAGGTCCAGCTGGGCTGAATTGTGCAAGGCACATTGAGACTACCCTACACTGGCTGATCTATATAAGTTGATCAGTGTAATCAGGAAGAGAAACATGCTCTGACTGAAAGTACAAAGAAATATCGAGGCTGAGTACCACAAAGGAAATACACCAATCACAGGCTAAGAAGATTCACATATCTTTTATTACTTTACAGTTTACAAAGCAAAACAGATAGCTATCTGTCTCCCAACACCTTGCAGTGTGTACCAGCCGATAAAGAGAGGTGAGAGAGGTCCTGGACATCTGAACACTGGCCTTTTTGTACATTTCATGCAAAATTGTCCAGCCTCTCTTCATGTTAATAATTCGTGGTCTAGAGTTTGTGCCTAGTTCACATACAGATTTTACAATATCATGCGAAGGATTACATAGGTTTGTATTTCCATGAAGACACAATAGCAATGTATGTTCTCAGATCCTGCAGTAAGTCTTATTCCAAGTTTTTTCACAATGTAGTTCAGCCAAAGCATACGGTCGAGGTTTGTTCTTCATTGTCCCAATGTTTATACAAGGATGAGGCTTGTGAGCGCAGACAACACTTGAATGACAGTTCATATGAAGCGCAAGGTCTCTTTGCTCAGTTTAACCTAAACATTAACAGAATTCAAAGTTGGAAGGCTTGGCTGCAAGTCGAAAACATAGTCCACCATTTTTTAACGTAGAACACATGAGTGAAAATCAAAATGGTGGATGAATCTTAAAATGGCGGCGAAGTTAACCCAAAAATCGGAACTTTGCAATGCGGTTTTCCATGTAGCGTGAATAGGCTTAGGCCAATATAAATACTAAGGAGGCACAATATAATTACTGTTAAACACGACTGCAGCCCCTGGGATGATCCAGTTATACTTGGAGAATTGTCTCATGCACAGTGAGCCCCTAGAAGAGCAGTGGCCAACCAGAGTTTGATTGTGCCACATTACCACAGGAGTTTCCTACTGGATTTGTCTCACAATATTCATTTGATGGACCACGTAGGAGTGATAAAAGAGTTTCCCAGGTCCTGTCCTACTTACCCAGCATCCTCTAAATCTGGCAGAGCCACACAGCCCGCTTTCCAATAGCAGTGGTTGGGAGGATGTTCAAGAGAATAGGCACAGACATCCTCAGACCACATAAGGAACTAGTACATTTTGATTGTGGTACATGGTTGAGGTAATTCATGCAAACCTGTATCTGGAGTCGGTAACCTTGACAAGCAGCAAAGCCCCAGTGGTCGAAAAACTTTGATGGTGATATTCCCTTGTGCAGTGTTGCCTAAAGAAGGTATTTTCTGACAGAAAATCACCTTTATTTCTGTGTATATGAAGACTATGTGGGATGAGTGTGGAGTAACTTATAAGTTCTCTACATCTGGTCACCCAGTGACAAATTACTTGTTGAGTGGTTCAACAAAAGACCCTAAAGGACTTGAGTGTTGTCCTGAGGAGAAAGTGGGATATTCTCCTGTCATGACTGCTGTTCTCCTAGAAGGAGGTGCCACAGAACTTGCATAACCAGAGGCCCACCATGACTGAGTGCAAGCCTGGCCAAATTGTTTGGATCATAGAACCAGTCAAGCCCAGTGCCTTCATTATACGTTAACTGGGCCCTGCATGATGCTGGAGGAAATATGTGAGGTGAGCTACCTCATTCATACCAAAACACCCACAGCAGACACATCACATCTTCCTCAACAACCAAGCCCTGTTACAGCCAGGATTACTTAGTGGTTATTGATGATGAGACTGAGGAGGACACATGCACCCAAGTACCGCCCAATCAAGCACCTTAGAGGTAGGAGAGGAGGAAGCAAAACGCGCTCTCACAAATCAAGGAGTAGAAACAAGAGCACAAAGGCAAGGGAAGAGAAGATAAATCTTATTATCAACCTTTCAGATTTCAATGTCACACCAGCATTAAAATCAGCTCTCAGTAAAGGACTGTCCTTTTGTTCAACGTATAAAGGAGACTATTTCCAGACTCAACTTGACTTCTTTAGATTTTGTAGAAAACGAAAACAACAAAAAAATTCTTTGAGGAAACGGCTATAAGGAAAAACAGGAAGTGACACCATCCACACTAACTGAAAAAATGGTGGAGGACACTGTTGATTTGTTAAATATAGAGGAAGATCAACTCTACACCAAAGATGTATTTTTGGAGGAATTAGGCATCTTCACAGACCTTTCAGAAGAAACAAAACTTAAACCGAAATCAACATACATTCCGATTTTCTCATCGGAAAATGTAATTGAAGTCTTTCAAAAAACAGTAAGCAACAAACTAAGGAAGGATTATCTTAACAACAAGTTTACAAAAACAAATACCAACCTGACCAAAGAGGAAAGACTTGCTTTACGTAATTTGGCAGAGGACAAATCTGTAATTACAAAAGCAGCAGACAAAGGAGGAACAATTGTTGTATTTAACAGATCAGACTATATCAGAGAAGGACTTAAGCATCTTAACATGAAGGAATGTTATAAAGTATTAACCCATAACCCTTTATCCGAACTAGAATTTGAGTGGAATGAAAAAATCAAAAATTGGTTTGGTCAAAACCTCCTCACGGAAAAAGAATATCAATGTCTACTTTGTAAAAACACCATACTAGGAACAATGTATTTTTTGCCAAAAGTACACAAAGAATACAAAGATTTCCCAGCTCTAAGACCAATAATAAATGGAATTGGTTCATTAACAGAAAATACTTCACAATGTATATTGATATCCATCTCCAACCACTAACTGCAAACCTTTCCTCCTACATTAAGGATTCTAAACATATTATCCAACAGTTAAATCAAATACCGTGGGAAAACAGTTATCTATTTGTCACACTGGATGTAATTCAATTATATACAAGTATAAAGCACTATTAAGGTCTGGAAAGCACAATGTATTTTTTGAAAGCAAGATCAGTCTCCTTCCTACAACAAAATCTAATGATCATGGAAATGTTACATTTTGTCTCTATCATAATATCTTCATCTTTGACAATATCCTGTATAAACAACTACAGGGTACTGCTTGGGGTCCAAATTTGCCCATCTTATGCAAATTTGTTCATGGGACTATTTGAAATTCAGCATTCTTGGAAACACCCCAGCTTTGCCAACAACATAAGATTCTGGGGTCGTTTCATTGATGATATCCTAATGATCTGGGAAGGAGATCTTCAACAACTGGAGATATATATATAAATCATCTAAATAATAATTCATTCAATCTTTCATTTAAAAAACAGCAAGTTCAACAAACATAGAGTTTTTGGATCTGGAGCTATTTGTGGAGGAGGACCAGATCCAATTCAAATTATTTACAAAACCATTAGCCGGAAACAGTCTCCTTTTTGATTCATCTCATCACCCTAAACATACGATCTACAATATTTCTTATGGAGAGATCCTTAGGATTGAAAGAAATTGCAGCGCAAATCTCACCTTCCAAGAAAATCTTAAGAAAAATGTGTCAAAGTTCAAAGAAATAGGATATGGATCCAACAACATTAAGAGTGCTATCAGTAAAGCCAAAAAGGTCTCAAGAGAATCTCTATTAATTGTTAAATCCAAGATTGGTACACCAAAACAAAATATTCAGTTCATCACAATTTACAGTACTGAAGCTAAGAAAATAAAACAAATATTATCAGAAAACTGGAATATTTTACTTACTGACTCGAGCCTTCAAAAACATTCAGACATTTCACCAAGCATCTGTTTTCGGAGGGCACCAACAATTAGGAATCTGATTAGACCAAGCTTCCTGAGTCGAATTCCGAATAATAAAAAAATGTTCTTTCAAACTTCAATTAGGGGCACACACAAATGTGGACACTGCAAGTTATGTCCATTAATACATCAAGGAAAGAAAGAAATCAATCTACCCAATGGCAAAATAAAACAAATCAATCAGTTGATCAACTGCAACTCGACTTTTGTCATCTATGGGATAGAATGTATCTGTAATAAACTATATATTGGAAGCACAATAAGGAAATTGAAGGTGAGAATCTTCGAGCACATCAGAGCCATCAAACACAGGGATTTCAGATCACCTCTCTCAGTACATATCATCAATGAGCATCCACTTTTTGATGTTTCACAACTCAAGGTTTTTGGTTTGGAGAAAATTCCCTCCCCTCCTAGGGGAGGCAACAAAGAGGAACTATTATGGAAACATGAAAGCAAATGGATTTGCATCATGGATGCATGTGCCTCTGGATTAAATTGTGATTCAGAAATGTTTTGCTGGTTATAAATGTTGTTTATTTAATTTATTGTATGCAGAATAATTATGCATGATTGAACATGTAGTATCAAATGTAATGTCAAATGCTATGCATTCTTAGGAAATATTGTTCCAATGATTATTATTACTTTCCTAAAAAGAACATTTCAAATTTGGACTCTTACTATAAAAAGTAGGTAAACTCTAACATCTATATAATTAAATTAGTCTATAAACAATATTGTTTCACCATCAACTATTCAAACATAAGAAAATTGCAATCCTCATCATTCAATGGACTGCTAAGGTAGAATTAATGAGCCACCTTTTCTATTTAAATCGAACATGGCATTCAAACTTAAATTAAGGGTTTAAGCACTCCAAAAAGGCCGCCGGTAGCATCAGAGAGAAGCATACACTCTGACGGCATTGCGTCGTGCGTTACGCGTAACATAATGACATCAGAGCGTTGTTTAAACACTACAAAAAGCACATTTCGGCAACAAAACAATGCGAAAGCAGCCGAAGAAAGGAAAGCAGCTTATCAAGGCTACCACATTACATTTAAGGAGAGGACTATTTTAAGGTAAGGTAAAATTTGATAACCTTGCTATACTATAACTAGAAACTGCATTTTCTACCTTCTCCCTAGTTGCCACACTTTCTACCCAAAGAAACCTTAAATACTATTTCTCCATAACCAAAAGAGGGGGGCATTTCTCCCTGTTACAAATCTATTATTTATTCTCTTTCCCACAGTCAAAAGAAATTGATGACACATATAAGTCCAGTCTACTAGAAGTGACCAGATAAAACTGAGCCTTTTTGAAAAAAAAATTGATTTAAAGAAATCCAATGAAAGAAGTCATACATTTTGGGTGAGTCAGTTTATTTAACAACAAGATAATGTACATTTATTATACATATTCTTTAATACAGAGAATAATGATCACTACTTATTTTCAAAAGAAAAGCAAAGGGAAAATATAATTCTAAAAATTGTTATTTTTCTTTTTTCTCCCTTTTCTTTTCCTCATTCCTTTTTTCCAAAACAGACTTAGATCCTTTTTTTTCTCCTGATGAACCATTGTAATTGTCAATGGGGAAACACATGTTGAGAAATTAATGAAATATTTTGAAAACAGTGTGAAAACAACACAAAGTTGATTTATTTGATTGAAGAAATTAAAGAAATATTTTGAAAAAAGTGTGAAAACAACATAAAGTTGATTTTTTTTTTTTTGAGAAAACTATATCTATTTAACCATGTAAAGGAGTTTTAAGAATATGTTTGAACAATGTGTGAGAAGAACACAAAGAAAATAAATTTGATCTGACTCACGAAACAAAACGTTTTTTCATCAAATTATTTAAGGAGTTGACACATTAGAGTGACATTTTTCTCATATTTATGATTTAATGCATTCTGCTTGTGTAGTAGCCGCACAAATGTATGGGAAACACTGATGCTGACGAACTTCGCATCTCTGGTAAACAGAAATACCTATCAACAAATAACAATTTCAAAATACATAATTGAGCTGTCGCCAAGGGAGAGCTTAGTATGGCTACACATTTGACTTTTCCATACCCTCCTAGATTGGTTGCATACCATGTCTACTGACATGACTATATAGGTGTCCTGATCGTCCCAAATATTGCTGAGTAGCAAGTATGAGACTGCCAGCAGCAGCTGGGTCGGTTCACAAGCCTGTTCTCACTAACTCCAAAAAAGATTGATTTGTGCATCTGTAGAGCAGAGGACACAATTGATACATCATCCCTAGCTCCCGCCCCCTCACCTCCATCATATTGGAACAGTAGGTGACGAGGGCTATGTGGGACACCAGGTATTATCCCAATACCACATCGAGTGTATAAGACACAATATGCACTCAGACATCCGTATTGAATGTGCCTGTACACTGAAAGGGTGGAAGGATGTCTGCACAAACCATTGGACATTGAAGAGCTATAAGTGAAATCTGATGAGAGCAGAGTGACGCCATGAGGGAAAGATATGAAGAAACACTGAAACAATATGAAAATACTTAAGGGATAACGATGTAACTGGAGTGATAAGAGAAACATGTAATCAAAGACGAAGAAATCATATGCACCAAAGAAAAAAGTGAGGAGAAATTAAGTTAATGCACATTCTCAGAAATGCAAGCTAGCTGAGAGATATAGAAGCTTGCTGCAGAAGAAAATATAATGTGACTAAGGTGGCCATGATGAAAACATGGACATCGGATTTGTGTTGAAACAAATCAAGCTACCTCAAAGACAGAACAGGGCTGCAGAGTCAGGAGTCGCGGGAAAACTGTTTTGTTTGAGGAATAAAGAGGAGTCTATTGGGCTGAATAGAGGATGCCACTTCAAGGAATAAATGCAAGGAACAAAAGGAGTCAAGAGGATAGGCCATTTTTCTTTTAGATTACGCAAAGAAGAAAACATATGCAAGAACCAAGTATTGGACAATCAATGATGCAAAAAACCTGTGCAAGTGTCGAGAAGGCAAAAGGAGTAATGACACCCAGCTTAATTAAATCAAATAGCAGTAGACCAAAGGACAAAATGGACAAAATTGTGGTCTCCTCAAGCGTGACTCAGAAGTCAAAAATAAATTCTACTCATTAACCTCCAGGAGAAAATAATGGTGTACCTACATTTCCATGAAAGTCCCAGAACAGAGAACAGGATGCAAAGTCAACTATAAAGAGGAAGCCTTTGCTTGGGGCTTGACCGATGAGAGATGATGGACATATTGCACAAGTGGGTAGTAGTCTGACGTTGCTCTCTGCACCTGAGTTTCATTTTGCTTATGTGCTGCTAACGACCTGAAAGTCCAAGGTTGGGAGAGAATGCCAACCAATCAGAGGGTTTATTTAACAACATGATATACAATGGTGTACACTCTAACCAGCTACTGTTATTCTGCTATATCTATATTATACGTATTTAGAGGTGGTTCAAGATGTGCATACTAGATAAGGGGCATCCAGTGATATTACTAATACTTATATGATATATAGGTACATATCTCCCCTTAACCAATCCCTCCCTTCAATTGGTGTTACAGTTTCCCACGTGGGATGACAAAATATCTGACATACATTAAGGTATAAAACCTTTGTGCAATCAAAATTGATGTGTGAGTGAGTGTACTACAGTTCGTTGTTTGCCAGATTGCACTACGTTATTCGAGCCGACAATAAAGTAGTACTTTGCCATATTGTATGAGTCTGCCTGGTTATTTGTGTCTGAGATCATTATTGGTAATTCCATCTAGCCTATGAGGTGCTTCAAGGTGCTAGAGCACAATTTGGTAGTGGTACGGATGGTTCTGGTCTACTGGACCTGGGCCTAGATCTAGACTCTCTGACTATCGACTGCATTTGCCATAAGCTGAAAGATCATGGAGCTTCCTGTGGAGAACAACTCACAATACACACGTGTGAAAAGAATTGGTCAGCAGGTGCCCCTTTGAAGAAATTCCTGTCCGGTCCCCATAGGTGCCCCACAGACTGAAGGCAAAGTGGTTAATTGGGGAAGTGTTGATGCCGAGCCACAAATGTAAGTGGAGCATTGTAAATGGCAAATATGGGGGAGGGACTATATTGAATATTTGTATTATTTTCTATGTCCTCAACTATGATGTTTTGTTGTTTTACTTTAATCATTTAGATCGATAAATGTATGTTTTAATTTTAGATATTAAATGTGCAAAAGTTTTTTCTTAACGGAATATAAACTAAAGGGATAATGTATATATTTTTTTTTTAAAGAATTGTAAATATATGTGTATAAGTAACGGGATTTTGGGGGATTAGATGGAAAATAAATATATACCTTGGTTCCAAGAGAGTGGAAGGGTACACACTAAGGGGCCAATTCATGGAACAAATGCACGCCGAAATTAGTGGTGCAAGCTGGCACAAGCATTAAAAATGCAAGTGCACGCAAACGTGTGCAATTCATGGAAGGTCATGCCAGTGTTTTTCCCGGGATGTGCGCCAAATCCATGGGTGGCACACACAGGCGCACACGTCACTGCGACATCCCCAACGTTGTGCGCAGTGCGCTCTGCAAAAGCGCACAACGTGTAGCGCACACACAAAAAAGGGGGCGGAACACGCAGAATGAGGAACAACACGTGAAAACGAGGGCGTATCTGGAGAAGTACTACTGGGAAATACACGGAACATCCACATGTGCGCAAACAAGAAGTATTCACAGAATCAAATACGGGAAACCAGCGCACACCAAAAGACACGCACAGGCGTAAACTCATCCGCCACACGAAGGCAGGCGGAAGCGTCCCTGTGCAGTATAAAAGTGTGCTCAAACAACAAACACGCATATACAGCTACGATGAATGTCCCATTTCTCCCCGTACTGATTATGGGACACCGCAGGAGGAGGAGAATAGCCAGGCCCTGCATTTTTTTGCCCAGGATCAGCCTTTTTGCGATGCCTGATGACGAAGTCTATGGCAGGTATAGGTTTCCACCTCGTATCATCCTAGACCTGGTCACTGAGTGGGAGGATGACCTCACATCACCCACCTTGTGCTCCCAAGCACTAAGCCCCTTGGAAAAGCATTTTTTGGCCACTGGGTCATTTCAGTGGACAACTGCCATAGTTGGGGGTGTCTCACAGCCCACACAGTTACGCTGCCTACACCAGGTGTTGGCAATCATGATAGCGCGCCCCTCAGTCCGCAGGCACATATAAATGGCCAGAACACCGGAAGAAAGGCAGGCCATGGTCCAGGAATTTTACAGGGTGGCACACTTCCCCAAAATGTTCAGTGCCATAGATTGCACCCATATGGCCCTACGTCCACCTAGGGCCACTGAGCACATCTACCGCAACCGCAAGCACTGGCATTCTATCAACCTACAGGTTGTGTGCGATGCCCATGGAATCATCACCTCTGTCTATGAAAACTATCCTGGGTCTACCCATGACAGTTTCATATACAGAATGTCCGCCCTGAGCGGGTGCCTGGAAGCTGGGAAGCATTGCGACACATGGCTCATTGGTGAGTACAAATGTCTGTGCACATGCATGCATGTCACACACAGACAAATACACAAATCCAACTAATGACAACCATCCTCACCTCCCCAGAGGACAGTGCCTACCCTCTGAGCAACCACATGATGACGCCAATACAGAACCCCACCACACCACCACAGGTAAGATACAATGCTGCCCAGATTGCAACTAGGGGCATAGTGGAGCACACAATCGGAGTGCTCAAGTCACGCTTCCGTTCCCTTGACTGCTCTGGTGGGCAGCTACTATATGCACCCCCAGTAGTGTGCAGGAACATTGTGTCAGCATGTGTCCTGCACAATGTTGCAACACGGCAGGGCGTACCAGTGGACATGGTGGTGCCCCCACATCCCTCAATCACAGGCACAGGCGATGCTCACGGGAGGGGAAAGGGCACGTGGCGAGGCAGCCAGGACCCAGCTTGTGGCCACATTTTTCACCTAAACTCCCACCCCTGCGGAGTGCACACAGGCCAGGCACATACCATGAAGGGGCACCTGAGGGACCCTCGGTTGTGGAAAGAAGACACAATCACCACACACGAATGGATACGCCAGACACGAGGTTCTGTTCCCAAAATCTATGGTGTATTGCAATACAAAACAGTCCCAGTTGGCCAAATGGTCCCACGCCCCGCGACGCGTGTCTAACAGACCTCGGGGGACGCAAGAGAGTGAGAGACGTACATCAGTTACATATATACAAAAGGAGCACATTACAATGAGCAATGACACAGTATGACACATTCGATGCCGCCCCCAATTCATTTCCCTTTGAATTAGAGGCGATGATTGAACATTATGACAAATATGACACCTTAGTCCACCATATCAGTAATGGTTTGCAATCTCCAATTTTACAGACACCATTCTTTATTTGCGAGAACACAGCATTTCTGTTTTCATGGGCAAGCTGCGCGTAGGAGACTGGCACATACCAGGCCTCACTAAATCTTAGTTTCAATTCTCGCTCTAGAGGTCAGCCCGCTCTCCGGGGCCTCACTGTGCTCAGAAAGGGGGGCCGTAAAGAAGAACATAATTCAACTCTTTAAATGCTAGTTTCATACATTGCTATTCTTTCAGGAGACTCGCTGGCATTCGTGTACTGATTAAAATGCCTTGATCCCTGCCTTCAAGTATATGTGAGGGAGGGAATCGGGCATTTCTGTCTGGCTTTCCAGTGTAATATTTCAACATGTTTCTTAGCCTTGGATCATTGAAGCGAAATAATATCTACAGCAAAGCAGTTTTACATGAGGCAAAGTGGCAACGTTAGAGAGAGCAGAGAGAAAACAAAATGGTGATTCTGGTCATCTTAAAATGGCCTCACTCTAGTTGATCTGATTACTACGTAATAACTAATGAGTATATATTCTTGACACTGTAAATGAGGCGATTGGTCTTCAGCCAACCAATTAATCATGCATTTCCTTCTGCTCAAGGGGTGTTTAGTATTCCTGGACTGACAACCAGGTGACAATCATTGATGACAAAGAGACAGTCAACTGTCACAACCTTACCACCCTGAGAATGTTGCCACAGAAGGGCTACATTGTGTGCATCCCTAGCTACGTAAACATAACCAATCCTGTGTGACCAAAAGGAACACATGCAAGGTGCATATCGCACCCCCCGCCCCCTGCAAAACAGGCCATGACAATCACTGGTATGTCACCCAAACCCTCCCAACCCACATCACCCTTGTCGATCGGTCACACCATGACAATGCATGCAACAGCAAAAGAGCAAACCAAAAGGACAACACATGACCAATTAGATACGAAGTGACATGTTATAAATGGAAAGAGGCCTGAGACAATCACACCTGACATGGAATCAGATGAAATGACTGACCAACAACCTCCCACACATACAAAGTCATACACAAATGCATGCCACCAGCGGTACCATCAACAAAACAAGGAATGCCTGTTGGCATGCACATTGGCCAATTCAAATCAGCAAATCCCAAACCTGTGTGCTGTGTGTGTCTCCTGCAACACACCGCTCAGCACACAGCACAGTGAGCAGCCATTGTGTTGGGGATACACCTTGAGCATCACATAAAAAGGACAAGCAACAAAAATAACCCAGTGACACATGTACACAATCCCCAAATGGTAAGTGATCATGCACTGTAGGGACACAACATGCCAGAGGAGGCAATTGATGTGCACATGTGGGCATGGAAGGGTGGTTGTTTGTGTGGTGGAGCATTGTGTAAGTGTGTGTGTCAGTAGGGGCATGCACTCAAAACATACATGTGAAATCAAGTGACTCTCAGTGTCCTGTACACATCACATGTGAACATTGCCCATGTGTACACCCCATTATGTCAAACCACAACAATCCCCTGATACCTGAAAAGTAAACCCAACACAGGAACATCAATTGACCAGCAGAACACATCATGTACATAGTACCCCACAATGAGAATGTCAGAGAGTGCCCAAATATTGTAGCCCTCACGTACTATCTCACAACAAACGCCCCTCCCTCATTTACTCATCACCATGACCTTCAGAAGAATGTGTCTGGGGTCCGTTGACTTCTTCATTCTAGTCTACCTGGCTTCTCAATCCCCCTTCCCCTTGGATTCCTTGTTCTTCCTTTTGTGTAAATACTTTCCAGCCCCCTCAGAGGCCACCTTGACTGGTAAAAATACCAAATCGCAGATAACTCCAAGGAGCCAAACCCCCAAACTTGGGAAAAAGCCTGTAGATACCAAATAACCCTGGAAGAGTCTCCAGTAGATGACTTGAAGTCGCTGAATATGGCCAAGCACATGTACAAGCACAATGATACTACAAAGGTAGCACACTTGAACAATGGTTCAACAGGATGGGTAGCAATTTCAGTACACAATAATCAATGAGGATGCCACAACTGATGGGTAGTGTCACCGCTCCGGTCTCCGGGAGCAGGAGTGGCACGAACCAACCACCCCTCTGTGGTCTGGGCACCTGCAGGGTAAAACTTACACAGGCCTCCGAGACCCCGGCGGGGAAAGAGGGTTAGGGATCCATTGGTTGGATTGGTATCGGTATTTAGGATAACCGGAAAGTGGGTCACGAGAGGGGAGGTGGATGGTCAAGGGAAAGTAGGCAAAATACAAAATGCAACAATTGACAATTACACATACTCAATCAGAGAAACCATGTCCTTCATGCACATTGTACTAAATGGCACAAAGGTGAGCCAAAGAGAGACTTATCTCTGGGGTGATTGCTGGCCTCCTGCCTGCACACTCTCAGGTCCGGTAACAGAAGCAGTACAATGCTGCCAAGAGAGCATGAGTTACTATTCTGTGTGTGTTTTCCCCACACACACATGAAACTATTAATGCCTCGAACTTAGTGACTCCTCCTCAACAAACACTCCTGTCTGCTGCTTTGTTCGTATACTTTTGCTTGCCCCTGTGATGGTTCATAAACTGTTAATGCGGGAAGGTAGCCGCACATGACCCTGTGGTAAACGAAAAACCATGTGTTAAGAATCAAACATGATAGAATGGGCCTTAGATGAGCTGCTAGACACGTGTGGCGAGGTGTGACTTCAGTACAAGTCGCATTCTGTCAGCCGCGGCTTTCTATAGGCAGCACGCGTGGCAAATTGCATATGCTAATGATATGCTCTGCACTCGAGTTTGTGCGTCGCTGGGTGCCTCCCCTTGCACTGTATTAGTTTGTGGCTAGGAACGCTACTCCGCTAATAACTTAGCTTCTCTGGAGCAGGGGGGATTCGAAGATATGGGCGACGCCCCCTGCGTGTGCCCCTGACAACGTGGAAAGCTTCTTGGCATTTGCTCCTCAGCGCGGTTTAGCTGTACTGTGCATGTCTTCCCCAAACGCCTGGCTAAGCTCCCCAGCACTGGTGCTACGTAGCTTGCATGTGCGAGGGGCCTGGAGGAAGGTGTGCTGGGGGGTGGCCCCTCGTGCTGCTCACCTTGCTCAGAGCTCCTGGGAACACGTCTGCTTCTGTCGGACGTCTGAGCACAAGCCCCGTGCTTTTGCTCACGCTCGCATGCGCACGTGTTCCCGACCCAACATGGCTAGGGTTTTTGTAGTTCTTGGCCCGGTGTCTGCTGGGAAAGGTAGTCTGGAGGCTCCTTTTCCTGCAGAAAGGGCATAAAAGCATTTTATAAGACTGGAATCTTTCCAGTGTGTGTGTCTTAATGCTGCTTGTTACTGGGCCATGTCTGAGACCTACATCTGACCTCCTCCCACACAACCCCAGGGTCTGTACCATGACAGGTAGAGCTGGAACTTGAGTAGAAAATAACCAAGGAGGCTGGCACAACTGGATGGTTGAGCTGAAACCCAATCAATCCTTGATAGCATGAACAAAAAAAGGCAGAGACAGCAGAAGTCTGGAAAGGCACAGTGAATGCGAGATAGATGGAAACAGCTTGCAGAAAGTTAAGAGCCACAACAGTTGAATAGCATTGTTAAAAGCCAAAAGTCAACATAAAGGCATGGATGTAATAGATGAAAGACAGGAGGAGCGACAGCGAGATGCTGTTGAACAGAAGTGTACGGAGGCAAACCGAAGCAGTGTAAGAGTACGTGGAAGTAACTGCCCGAGAGACAGCGGACAGATCTGCAAAAAGGACAGTAGCAGGAAGAAAAACAGGGACTAAAGGCACCAGAGTGTGAAAAAAAAGTAAAAGAGCTGTAGTCCAGTAGGAAAACTGCACCGTCAGGCAGCATCTAATTCCAAGAGGGAAGACAGATACAACGTGCCATCCAAACGGAACGGAGCGTAGTAGTAGTATAAGTGGACATCTCAGGTGAGGACTGGACCGTGAGTTGTGCCTCTTGGGTCAAATTCCTAATGCATCATCCTTTGACACAATCCCCAGGGACTGAACTCAACACGTACTAACTTGACATTGTCAACACCCAGCCCCCTCCCACCATCAGTGCGACGTTGACAGCTAAAGGGTGCAGTCTACCGTCTACAGCATGAAGTGCATAAAGCAAGTATACAGGCAAGAAATGAACATACATAACAATCAACATCAATAAATGGATAGTTCAAAAATGTCCTCACTAAAATTGATGGCAGACATGCCATGGAGAAAACATCCGTAATCCCAACTAGGGGTGTAAACACAAGTAGCACAGCAGCAGACAGGCCACAGATATGACGAAAGTCCAATGCCCTTGTGTAAATGGTTGTCACACCGAACCATCCTTGCAAGCCCATGGAAAGGGGAAGCAGGAATGACATGTATCAGGACCCCAAGCCACAAACACATACATGAGACAAGCTTGAATGGGCCCAGCTGGAACTGACAGTGGATGCTTTCAAAAGCCACAAAGCACCACACCATCACTTGAATGCACAATAGACAAACAATTTTAAACTATATTAACTAATTAAACTAAAAAAATAAAAAATGGCCACATACGACCCGGGGGGGGGGCACCCAGGAGGGGGGAGGTACAGGCTGCACCTCAACACCCACATGGGATAATGTTCAGATAAAAAGAACTCCATAGGCTCAACGCCTGCACGGCCTGACCTGTGTGGGAGATAAGTCGTCGTCCTGCTCACCCTCTGGATGGATACCAGAAGGTGGATGTGGCACAGTACCCTGTTCACGCCTATACGCAGCTTGCCCCTTGTCAGCAGCAAGCCTGCAGGACTGGTAAGCCTGGTCCTGGGCGACAATGACATGTAGGTCAGCATGCAGCACCTCACGTGATATGCGTGCTTCCTCTTGCAAGGTAGCACGTGTAACACAGAGTTCTGCCTGCATGGCCTCGCATGACATCTGGAGCACCTCCCGGCATGTACTTAGCTCAGCCAAGATGGTATTCTCAAGCTGCTCCAACCTCTCCTCTGACCGCTTCCTCGGGGACATGTTGAGCACACCCAGAGTAGATCTGAGGGATTGATGGTCATCCCTCAGCGCCTTCCTGTGTTCCTCTGTGTGAGCAGCAAGTGCTTGACACAGAGACACCATTTCAGCCCAGCGTGCCCTATCTTAGGCCGCCATTCCCAGCCTGAGTGAGTGGGCCGTGGACTGTGTTGCCCGCTGCTGGAGATCCACCTGCCTAGCTGGGGGAGCACGGATTGGACCACACATTCCATGCTCTAAGCGATCTTATCAATAGCTGCCCCCTGTTGTTCTGAATTAGCATACTTGGATTGCTCCCACTCAGTATACCCCAGTGGTGCACGGCAACCGCATTGCTGGACTTGACCACTGCTGGGCCCAAGGAGCCGTGGTCCTCACTGGATTGGCACCACCTGCAGTTGCAGGACTACATCCCTCCGTTGACGTGATGCCCCAGGCACATCAGCAACTGGTGTGGAGTGTGGAGTGTGACCGTGCGTCCCGATCCACCACAGGCAGAGGTTCCAACACTGTCTGGCCCCTCAGTGCAGGTGTTGCGGACAGAAGATCGTCCACATCAGAATCTCTCACTGTAGACGAATGGACATGACATGCATCCAACTCAAAATCGTTTTCAGAGTGATCATCTGAGCTAGACTAATTGCCAGCCCTGGACACGATGGTCTGGAGCACAAGTGGGTTCTTGTGGCCTACCACCCCACGACCCTCACTTGTGCTGAGTTGCTGATGTAATAGCAACCCCATGTCAGGAATGACATCACCATCCTCTGGCTCCATTGGGTCATCATCTGTAATGTGGAAAAAACAAACATGAGTACACATGTCAGAAGCATAAAACCCACACATACATAGACATCACATCGACAGCCAACACATGAAGCAGACATTTCAAACACAAATGAAATTCCAGCATGCATCTAGTGGCATTGATATGAAAACACATCTCAAATGCAGAAATGGATGTGTGTAAATAGTGAAGCCTACACATTTACTGAATGTAGCAAATCACCTCCATCACACACCACCTCTGCCAGGCACATGTCACGGGCAGATATGACAGATGGCAAAAAAGAGATGGCACATACCATAAGCATGTCTGAACTCTCAAATGGCCACAGCTGCAAGTGAATCCAAACACACCCTGACACACGTAATATGCAAGTACACATGCATCACTAAATCATCATCACCAATATAGCTACACCCATCTGCAGCTCGCCCCGTACCGGGCGTCATGATCCATGTAGACATAGTGAATGTCCCGAGCAAAGCGAGGGCCTGCAACCGGACATGATGGACCATAATGCCCAGTACGGTCCGAGCTGCCGGCCACAAAGCCTCCAGGACACCCCTCAGGGCCTGATTGAGAGCATTTGTGCATTGGTTGTGCCCTAAACCATTATTCAGTGTGTCAAATCATCATGGCCAGGCCCCACCAGAATAGCTTAGTGGCTGTGGACGTACACATGCTGCATGACAGTGCACCTTCAGTATTGTTCCAGTTGAACATAACGGGCGCAATGCTGAAATCTCAGCAGCATTAATGTTAATCAACTACATATTAGTCATTCAACAAAAAAGCTGCAGAGGACACATGTGTAAATGAACACTATCACACACACATAGGTTAGTAGCAGCAATGTTGCATTACACAAAGTTGAAGCTGCTTGCATATGTACATGTGAAAGTGTTCAAAAACACCTGTGTCCATATAGACCCACATGGTGATTAAGAACAGCATCCTATACAGCAAAGCAAGCAGCTACAACACTACTTGCTTTGATGTATGTGAAAGTGTACACATACACAAATGCAGGCAGCTCCACAGTCATTACAACCAAATTGGCAGGCTATAGCCAATCTACAGCCAATACCAGTTAGTATAGGCTGCAGATTGACCAATCAACTTTGCTAAACACCCGCTAGAGTGTTCCTATACTGTGTACATGTGCCACAGGATGCACCTGTGCCCGTGCCTTTCATGGCAGTGAAGGGATGACAATCTGACCACACATGCCAGGTCACTTTGCAGCAGTGAGTCAGCATGTAGAATGGTGTAACATGGCTCAGAAGTGGGTTGGAGCAGTGCAGAACATGTGTACGTAACCGATTATCTACATCAACAAGTACATTATGATGTCAATCAATAAACATGAAGGCAGTGTTAGGGCAAGGTCAGGCATCACGTTCTATGTGCATGCAATGGGTTGCATTGCTGCAGACAAACCCCCGCCCCTTAGTGAAAATGCAGAAATGCAGGAAGGCATAGCATGGCAGTGAAAGGTTGACCAGAGAACTGTGTATTGGCAGACAGTGTTGAGTAGCGTCAATTGCATCATCTGAGTCAACTTACAACGCAGCAGATGAGAATGGGACAATAAGCAGGACACATGATGAACCTTCTGTAGTACACCCATTTGTGTAGAAGTCACTACACCAGTGGGACAGAGTCAGGGGGCCTGAAACCGGGGGAGGCCTGTGCCCCACACAGACCATGACACCCTAAACATGTGCGAGATGCAGGACTGAGCCAGAGTGGGCATGGAACGGATGATCAAAAGCCATTAAATGTATGTCATGCTGAACACGTACTACCATGATCATCCTGCCAAGGACACATAGGGGCATGCATGAAATGCACATGGAGCATGAATGGGCACTCATGTCCCTGCGGAGCATCTGCCATCTGCACAGTCCGAGTGAGACACCCTGCATCAAGGACAAAGGATGTACCCCGCAGTATGTGTCTGGCAGGTTGGCAGGGGGAAGTGGGCATCTACACAAGTACATTGAACAGGCCATTGCAGTACTCCAACATGTTACCCAAATGTGCAATGGAGTAATAGTGGTGCAGGGGGGTGGAGGGGCAAGGGAGCATGCCTACGTGGAGTACCTGCATGCAGGCTGAACACACATGCATGTCAGTCATGCGATGACATAGTCCGAGAGCTGAGTGGAAAGAACCCCAGGCTACATGCAGAAGGTCCAGTGAGCTGGAACATGGACCGGAGGGGCAGCCGGGTGACTAGCATGTGAGTAGGGTGCAAGTGTGGTGATGAGGACAGTCCCTGTCTGCACTACATTTCCAGCATGCTGCACAGCAGGCACACATTAGTGAAGCAATGCATGACTCGCACATGAGAACAATGTACACATAGCATGTATTGGCAGTCAAGCATAACACATCACACTAGCAAACCACAGATGGCCTTGACAAACATGCAAAAACACTCACTGGACAGGGCGTCAAAATCCAGCATCTCTCCCACTCCTTTGACCAATTCTCCTGGGATGAACTCTGCAGCGATCACCTCGTGCAGAGTGAGTTCTTCCTCCTCAGGTGGTGGCCCACTGCCAGTCACCCGAGTCATGGCATAATTGGAGGCACTCTTTAGCTCAGCACAGCCTCTGAGGCCATCCCAATGCTTTTTGCACCCCTGAGCTGTGCACACCTCATGTCCGAATGAACTAACACCCTCCGCAATATGCTTCCAGTGGTCCCAATGCTGGGCAGGCGTAGTGTGACAATTTGGGCCCACTAAGTTCCTGCTTGCCGAATGGCTTCTTCCTCTACGTGCCGGAGGCCGGAGCTGTGTCCGGGGTCCAAGAATCTTGTGCAGGTGCAACCTTCCTCCTCTTGGGCAGTGATCCGGACCCTGAACTGGCAAATGCCCCCCTGATCAGTAGGGGCAGTGGCGCTGGTGGATTGAACCAAGGGAGTGGCAGGTGGAACTAGGACAGAAACCATGACTTGTGTCAGTGGCTGCTGGGTGCTCTTGACTAGACCCTGCGCAGACACAGCTGCTGTGCCAAGGTAATTGACCGAGATTGTCCTGGCTGGCAGACTCACAGCGGGGTGGTGTCGGCTGCATCTGCCCATGCAGTTGCCAACACCTGGCTGCTCGGGGCAGCAGATGACAACACTGCCCCATGGACATGTGCCTCGGTCAGAGCAGCCCTGCGTGCACTTACCACGTACCTTCAGACCACCTTCATCCTGAGACTCTTCAGGTGCCAACACAGCATGCGCTGGCCGACCCTGAGCCTGGGTGGTGATGGCCACAGTTGCATCTGAGCTACCACTACCCTTGGGCCCATGGCAGTCGAAGAAACGGACTGCCGGGTCACATGGGTGCCAGTGCCAGATGCAAGAGCTGCATCTCCCCGAACCACAGGGGGTTGTGGCATGACTGCATCAACACGTGGCAGAACATCCTGCCGAAGTGGCGCACTCCTGCCTCTTCTGCCTCTGCAGCCACCCTGGACACCCTGGAGTCCACCTACTCCCTGGTCACCCCAGCCACGTTCTTGACCACACCGCCACATGGAGGACACCCAGCTGAGGTGCCCCTCACCTTTTGTGGCCTCACAACCATGGCACAGATGTAGTAGTGCCAAAGGGAGGTGTACACGACAATTGTCCTGGGCAATTGGGGTGAAGGGGTGGGGTATTAGATGTTAACAGCACCCCTGTGTGCCTGCAAGGCTTTATGTGACCCAGGTGAGAAAATGACGGGTCACGCAATGCTCAGGCCCCCCAAAACTGCAGTAAAACCATGCACGCAACCCCTGGTAGCCCATGTGTGTGGAATTAACCTCCCACAGTACACGGTAGCACCCAGGGACATGAAAAACACATACGCATGGGACATGCAGGCTACTATGACCTCGGAAATGGGTAAGCGATACACAGAGGCACCCGCAGTGGGAAAAATAATGTGCGCAACTTACCATCTGTCTAGCGTGGTAATGAAAAACACGTGTAGGCAAGACCCCTGCCAAAAGAAGAGATACGTCCTTGATCCGCTGTGAAGTAGTGATGACGCGTGAAACAACCAGAGGTAGTAACACATGCGTCGGTCTCCACAAAAAGCACATACGACAAACAGCTGGCCCCTTTCACCTTTAACACATGCTGAGGGAAATACCTGCACGCGTCACGTGACTTACACGCTTACACCCTTTGCTCAAATTACACACTATAGCAGGCAAACGTGCTGTTTTTTCATGTGCTGAATCACTATGCACCCGTGCAGAGTAAGACGCCCGCGCGTGTTATGTCACATACGTGGTTACGTGCTAAGGGCCTTTACTCAAATTAAATGCTGACGTGCTGTTTTTTCACGTGCCAAACCACTCCATATCAAGCTGGCCACGCGATAACACACAGAAGACCACGCTCCTGCCTAGAAGGCCATTTTCCTGCCCCCCAGATCCCCGAGCCAACTCCCACCAGCCATCTGCTGCTGCCTGCCTGCGTGCTGGCCACATGCCCTGCTATTTGGTGCCTGCATGTCAGCCAACTGCAGGGGTCCAGTTGCTGTGACCACCCCTGCTGGAACAGAAAACTCCTGACTGCAGTTCCATCGCTCCACAGCCCAGCACCAGGACCCAGTGGCCCATCCACACCTGCCTCGGGGGTTGCCATGTTGGGAGAAACACCATCTGAGACCACTGGCAACCCCCAGCCAGAGAGGCAGAGGGCTGCCAGCTTCACAGCAGGAGAGGTTGGCATCCTGGTGGAGCAAGTCCTGGTGCATTATGATGCCCTCTTTGGAAGAACACACGCCGACAAGGATGGACGGAGGAGGATCTGGATGGACATCATGGTTGCCATCAAGGTGGAGGGGGTGGCAACCCACAACCTACCACACGTCCATAAGCACTGGGAGGACTTCAGGTCCAGGACCCTGAGGAAGGCCCTGCGCCTCTTGGACGCAGCAGATGCAGTGGGGTGCCAAGTCCCCCTTACCAACGACCAGATGAGGGTCCTGGAATGCATACGCCTAGCACTTCACCTCCAGGTCCTCGAGAGGCAGACCGGTCCGGAGTCGAGCGGTAAGTGTCCATGCGTACTGATTGGACGCAGTTCATGTTCAGGTGTACCAGGAATGTGCAGCTTGGCCTAAGGTCTGGAAAGGCCCATGTATGGATGTGTATGTGCAGGGACATGAGCCTGGTGCATGTGAGTCGAGTCATGTATGATGCACATCAATGGTGTATGTGTTCCAAAAGCAATATACACAAATGCATGTGGATACGCATACATGTTAGCATTTCTGTGTATGTACTATGCCATGGTTGGGGTGTGACACATGGATGCTGGTTCCACCTTCATGAATGTGCACGGTGTACATGTGCATGTGTATGTTTGACATGTGTGTGACTGTGATACGCCATGGATGCATGTGACACAGACATGTAGAAAGCCGATTAGCAGATGTGACATAGTTGCCGATGATTGCACTGTGATAGGTGGTGGAGATGTACAGATGAATGCCTGTCTGGTGGCGTGTGTGCATGTGTTTGGCACTCCCCATGTTGCTTGTGACGTCAGGCTAACCTTCGGATGTTCATGCTGTTGTGTGTGTATGGATGCTGCTGCCTGCTGCACCATTCCTGTTAATTTGTGCATTTGTGTGGGTTCAAATGATATGTGTGTTGGGGAGTGTGATGCCATCTGTGAAGTTTGACACTGCCACTCATGTGCAACTGTCATGTGTGAATCAGACCATTGTACAGTGCCCTGCTGCCTGTGTTCTTTCTCTCCCTGTCTACATCATCGACTGATGAAGAGGGCGGAGACGGTGCTGTGGAGCACAGCAGCAGAGATCCCACAGCCAGCTGGAGACGCAAGGCCCAGCTCCCCTTCAGGGTAGTCATCTCTTTG
This sequence comes from Ambystoma mexicanum, assembly GCF_040938575.1. NCBI lineage: Eukaryota > Metazoa > Chordata > Amphibia > Caudata > Ambystomatidae > Ambystoma > Ambystoma mexicanum. The sequence continues at coordinate 976,415,206 of NC_090922.1, forward strand.
GGGATTGAGGAGTCTGGTGCCGCGTCCATGGCCGCAGCTGCCGAGGGAAGGTCCAAGAGGTGGAGTTTGGAGGTGGACTACTCAGCAGCAGTAGGGGCAGCTGAGCCCCCACAGGGGCCTATGGAGTAAGATGGCACGGAGTCATCCAGGTTGGTGGGGGGTTCGGTTTAGGAGGAGGCCATGGAATCCCATGCACGGGACCTGGAGGGGGGATTCCATTGGTGCTAGTGGTGCAGTCCAGGGGCAGGGACAGGAGGAAGCACAGGCCGCTGCAGAGGTGCATGTGTGTAATCCTGTCCCTGATCCTGTGACTGCATCATCCGGCACCAGCAGGGATGCCTCCGTCCAGACCCATTTTCAGGGAGGGGATGCGCATACAACAACTGGCCTTCCTCTCCCTGCAGACGTTGGAATCCATGACCGTATTGAGCCTGTCCTAGCTAGGATGGCGTTGCGCCAACGTGGTATTCGGGATGACGTGCAGGGTTCTCATCTGGACAATGCACGTCATTTAAAATACCTCTTTGGCCGTGTCAACCTACTAGGACAGGTCGTCGGCACTGGGTTCATCCGTGTGCTGGAACTTCTTGCGACCCCCTCCTCAACTGAGCCCCCTACTCTCCGTGCCATCTTTTGGCCCAAGTATCACCTGGGCATCCTGTGGAGCTGCCCCTGAGCCAGCGGCCAGGCTGGTGGAGGACACATCCCTGCCACAGTCGGGGGGACATGCAGGGCACATGCACAGCAGCAGCAGACTCAGGGTGGGAGCAATCATGGTTTGGGGCCATCAATATCACAGGAGCAGGCATCGGCCATCAGGTAGGAGGACCCAGGATTGGGAGTGTCTTCCGTGTGGCAGCGGTTGGGACGGCTCACAATGGTCAGGGCGGAGAACTCCATGTGCCGGGCGTTGAGGCGGGCTGCATGCCTCGAGGCAACTCACAGGGAGTTGCAGGAGGCCATGGGTAAATCCTTGCGAGACCTCAAGGCCAGGGAAGAGGCCCGCCTCTGGGACATTGAAGTGGAGTTCGATGATGCCCTGGCCCGGGACATCAATGAGTGAGCTGTCGGACTAGCCCACTGCCTTTGTAAATAGTTATGTAAATGTAGCTCTCCTTTTTGTTTTCTTGTGGTGGAATACTTTGTTTTTTTTTACTTTGGATTTTGTTTAATGGATGGACCCATTGGAGCCATTTTACTTTGGATTTTATTGGTTACAGCATTCATTAATTATAAACATATTAGGAGTACCGGACTTTGATATTTTAATTTTCTTATTGTGTGCTTTTGTTTTATTCATTTAGTTTACGATTTAATACATTTATTTTTTCTCTACTTTACTTGTGTGGTTTTCTCTCATTCGTTTTGTGCATGTCACAATGTGGGTTTTCTCAGTCATCTCTCACCATTGTGTGGGTTTGATGGACATGTATTCATGGGCATGCTGGTTACTTGAATTCTATCATGACATGGGGAATTCAATGTGGAGTGGATGGAATGCTTGGTTGGGTGTTTGGACTGGGGTGGTGTGGGGTGGGATTTGGGTGGCCATAAGGGCCATGGCTCTGGATTGTGTAGACGTGTTGGATGGGGGGACATGAGTTGGGGCCTGCTAGCAGGTTGCCGTCAATGGGGGTGGGGTGGGGGACATGAGTCCGGGTCTGCTGGCAGGTTGCCGTCAATGGGGTGGGGTGGGGCACATGAGTCGGGGCCTGCTGGCAGGTTGCTGTCTATGGGGGTGGGGTGGAGGACATGAGTGGGGGCCTACTGGCAGGTTGCTGTCAATGGGGGTGGGGTGGAGGACATGAGCCAGGGCCTGCTGACAGGTTGCCGTCAATGGGGTGGGGTGGGGGATATGTGTCAGGGCTCCCAAGTGCATGGTGACATGTGGCCTGCCTGTGGGGCATGCCCAGGGGTGATGGGCTGCCTGTGGGGTATGGGGAGGGTAGAAGGGCTGCCAGCGGGGCATGCCCAGGGGTGATGGACTGCCTGAGGGCATGCCCAGGGGTGATGGGCTGCCTGTGGGCCATGGGGACGATGGATGGGCTGCCTGCAGGGCAAGCCCATGGGTGATGGGCTACCTACGGGCCATGGGGAGGGCAGGAGGGCTGCCTGCGGGCCATGAGGAGGGGGGTTGGGCATGCCCAGGGGTGATGGTCTACCTGTGGGGCATGCCCAGGGGTGATGGGCTGCCTGCAGGCTATGGGGGGGCACACCGGCAGGGCCCACACTGCCAAATCGCGTGTAAAACTCCCGTGCACCCCTCAGAATACGCGTTCCGTGCTCGTGCCAGCAAAATTACATGTTAAACTCCCCGTGCACCCCCAGTATATATGCAGCCCGCTCACGCAAGGCAGATCGCATGTAAAACTCCCCGCGCACCCCCAGAATATGCGTACCCCGCTCGTGCAAGGCGATCGCGTGTAAAACTCCCCACACACCCCCAGAATACATGCAAGCAGCCCATCCACCCTCCCCATGCCTGCAGGCAGCCCCTCACCCCTGGGCATGCCCCGCAGGCAGTGCATCACCACCTGGGCATGCCCCGCAGGCAGCCCATACACCCTCCCCATGGCCCCCAGGCAGCCTATCACCCCTGGGCATGCCCGCAGGCAGCCCATCGCCTCTGGGCTTGCCCCGAAGGCAGCCCATCTACCCTCCCCATGGCCCGAAGGCAGCACATCACCCCTGGCATGCCCCGCAGGCAGCCCATAATCCCTGGGCATGCCCCGCAGGCAGCCCATCCACCCTCCCCATGGCCCGAAGGCAGCCCATCTCCCCTCGGCATGCCCCGCAGGCAGCCCATCACCCTAGTCCATCACCCACAGGCAGCCCACACCACAGGGGGGACTTTTTCCACGCGATTTCGCTGGTGCGAGTGGGGTACGCATATTCCGTGGGGTGTGGGGAGTTTTCCACGCAATGTTGCTGGCGCAAGCAGGGTACATGTAATTCGAGGGGTGCGCGGGAGTTTTCCATGTGATTTTGCTGGCATGAGTGGTGTACGTGTTTTACGAGGGGTGTGCGGGGAGTTTTCCATGCGGTTTCGCTGGCGCGAGCAGGGTACGCAAATTCCGAGGGGTGTGCTGGGAGTTTTCCACGTGATTTCGCTGGTGCGAGTGGGGTACGCGTATTCCGAGGGGTGTGTGGGGAGTTTTCCATGTGATTTCGCTGGCGCGTGAGGGCAGTGTGGCATTTTTTGCGAATTTTCGTGGTTGTGGTGCTGTATGCTGGTCCACTGGCCTTTGCGCCATGTATGGGATTTGTGCGATGTTTTTGGCGCACAGGGCAGGGTTGGGGGCATAACTGGCTCTGTTGCAGAGTCGCTGCACCACTCTGCGCCACAGCTGGTTATGGATGTTAGTATCCATGAATACGCTGTGCGTGAAAATGGGATTTGGCGCATGTGGCTGGCTCACAATGGCACACGCTCCCTTACTGAGCCAGCCGCGTGCGCGACTTCTGCACTATATTCTATGAATTGCCCCCTAAAATTCCAAATTGGGGTATTGTTTAAAGATTCCTGTGGCAAGGCCAAACAGAAGAGTACATATCAAACTCCAAAATGGGGTAGAAATTGAGATGAGATTCATTTACTAGAGATAGTAAAGGAAGGCATACACACAAAATTAAAAGTAAACACGTGTATGGGGTTGTAAATATGTCAGCATAAAACTTTTATTGTGTATAGGTTAGAAGATATAAAACAATTGTAAAAAATTAAGGTGATCATCAGATTTCTAAATCAAGAGATTGACTTCAATCAAGAGGATACAAATTAAAGAATAAGAAGAAATAAAGAAAGAAAGAATAAGAAGAAATAAACAAAGAAGAGATTCTTAAAGTATCAATAATACAATGAGACAGTAAACATTGATAGAAATGGTAAAAGAAAGATTAAAAAGAACACCATTGCATAGATTTATAAAAATGGTTATAACCTTGTTTTATTTGGGAATGGACGGTGATTGATGATGCTTGTTCAAGTCAATCAGTGTGGTATATTTGATAAAGTAAATAAAAGAATAAAATATCTGGTAGGAGTTGACAGTCGAAATCGACTTGTCACCATGGGGGGCACTCCCCTTTTACACCTATGCAGAAAACTGGCAAGATATATACTCAAGATAAGGCAGTATCACGCTGAGTGAGTGAAGGAAACGACTAATAAAACACTTATGCCATGGCCCCAAAGGTGCTCGCTGTCAAAATGAGTATCATGACACATGACAAAATATGTGCATGCTATATATACGGGGAATAAGTTACAGAGAAGGTAGGCCATTTTAAAGTTATGGAAAATGTTATCAGAGTGAGAGAAAAGATGCTGCCTGAGAAGGAGTGGATGCTTAATCATCATAAACCGGAGGATGTAACTCCGTTGGCTCCTATTTTCCCTACTGAAAAATAGAGCGCAGACACTGAGAAACAGGGATTTAATCTTTTAATAGAATTGGTAGCAGCAGCGGGGTATGATAATCCGACAGACAAGCCCCCCACTTATAACAGTGAGGACAATATCGAAGAGAGCAAAAGTAGAGAACGCAAATATATGTCAACACTCAATGAAAGTAAACAGCGTGATGAGAGAAAGGACTGACAGGACAGACAGATAGAGGAACAAGTAAAGAGACAAAGAGAAGTGAAGGACAAGGCTAAGGGATTGATTATAGTAGAGCATGAATGGATGAAAGGAAAGACATTACTCAAACTAGATAACAAGGGCATTGATGGCTTTATTGAAAGAGAAGAGTGGGAAAAGAAAGAAAGAGAACAAGAGAGAGCATACAAGGAAGGGAAGGAAAAAGAGAGGAAGTGAAAGGAAGAACTTAGAAGGCATGAGGCAAGGAAAGAAAAGGAGATAGTAGAAGAGAAGAAACAAGAGGAGATAGAAACACAGAGATGGAAAGTACATAGGTTACAAAGAAGGCAAGATGAAGAAGAGATAAGAGAGATGAGGAGAAGGGAAGAAGAGATGAATACAAGTAGGGGATTAAGGGATGATGAAATAGATCATCTATTCAATAAAGGAATAGTTCTGATTGAAGCACAGGAACAATCGGAGGAAGAGAGAGGGTCACAACAACACCACAGGGAGATACAAGGGGATGAACGAATACAAACATGGGCTGATGAGCATAAAGCAGAAAACATAGGGAAAAGTATTGGGGATTTGTATTTCAAAATAAGGGCTACAGATGGGTAAAAAAAAAAAACAAAGAGAATGTCAAAGGGCCAGATGACGTATTAACAGATGACCAAAGAACACTGGGGGTCATTCCGAGCATGGAGGTAAGGTAAAAACCATGCCGGTAATGATTTACCGGCATGGTTTTCCGCTCCATGCTATTCTGACCCCTCAGACCGTTAATTATGGCACCGTAAACTACAATGCCATAATTATCGGTCTTGGGTCTTGCGCGCGCACGACCATGCCGAAATTACTGGCATGGTGTAAACGGGAACTGATCGCAAGTGAGGAGCACACGTAAATAACAGCCTCCCCAATGCCGCAAAGTACCTTACCGGCATGGAGTACATACAGGCATCTCAGAGAAGGAGTAAAAACCCTGAAAAGTGGTTCCCAGAGCCACAGGTGCACACATACATCACAGATGGAGGCTATGGAGTCTGCCACAGCAGAAAAGGAACACACCCACACACCACCCCCCTCCCACACCAAGATGACACCAATAGAACAAGCAAGGACACAACCACACACACCTCTGCAACAACACCACACCCCCCCACTGAGGAGACACAGGGGTAGAAGGAGGGGGAGACAGGCCCAGTGCAGCCTCTTTTACCACCCCAGCAGCCCCCATGCACACGCAGCATGTCCGGCTACTCAAGGAAAAGTCCTACCAGATAGACACCCCTGACCACCTAGACTGTGACACCGTCACCACCATATTGCGCCACAGACACAAAGAAAAGCGAGCACCATACAAATGTATAGTGCCAACCTGGCACAAGTGACGGTGTTGCCTGTGCCCCACACCCATGCCACAGGCACCTACCAGCACACAGTGGCACCAATTCATGGCATGTCACAATCGTCCATTAGACGGCCACATATACAAGTGCCGTTACACCTCCCCAAGCACACAAGGGCCTACCAATCCCCAACATGGACCACCCAGGAGATACACAACAGTAAAGCTGGACCCAATGCAAATGGAGACATGCCAAATGACAATGGTGCCCCTGACAGCACCCACAGGTCGTATGTGGACCAGCATGGCATGCAGGCGGCGGACAGCAACTGCAAACAATACCACTCCCCCTATGTGCAGATGGAATCCAACGCAACCAAGAACCGCACACATGGGTGGGCCCGACACCAAACAACTACACATGAATCAAAGGGCCAGCAGTTCACCACGCTACCGTGCCACATGGTCCAACATGCAGGATGACCTGCCTGGCTGGCTGTTGAGACGTCTGACTGTGTCATGCATGTGCACTGGTGCCATGAGGTGGGTGCCTGCATGAACCAACTGGGTTGAAATGATGACGCCATTGTACGGTGTTCACCCCAACAACAAACCTGCCACAGAACCAGTGCAACGGCAGATATGAACAGCTTCCCACTTTGATTGAATAAGGCACTCACAATACACTACATCTTCACCATCTGTCAAGGGCTAATCACACCACACTAGCACCACTCATTGGCGGACACCACAACCGTAAGCGCATATCGGAAGACACACTGCACATGTACAATGTGGCAGCCCCCAGCATGGCACCACATTGGAGACCCATCCCTGGGAGTGGAATGAACGGAGGGCAGCAGGGATACCACATCACGTCACCGGCATGGCACACCCATAGGAGTGTTGGGAATCACCATAGAATGGATCAGATCAGGATGATGACCATGATCCACGGACTATAGCCATCACACCCAAATACGATTCTACACAGTACACAGCACCACATGGATCCAATATCAGGACAGCAGCATGCAACAAAGGAACATGTACCACAAGATGTCCATACCATCGTACACAGACCATCTTGTAGACGCAACCCCCCACTGCATTCCATTGTATTGGACACATATTTGTGTCCATGATTGTGCGCAATACATGCATGGACATGTGCAGATGGCCATCATTGAAACCCTGCCATGACAGCCAAGTACTGTTCTCCACCATGACAGTCCAGACACTCACCTTATTTGGCTACACATGCAGCTGTTGGTGGCTGTCCCTTGACAACAAGCCACATGACCCCTGTCATGAACCCCCTGAACAGGCCCATGGAGGACTCAAACAATGGCCATACCCGTGCATGCGTGTAGATGAAGCAGTCACCTGGCTTGCGTGAAGCACATATGAGCTGGCGAAGCAGGACTGGTGGGTGACCCATCCACTGATATCTGGTGTCGAATGAGCCCATGTCATATGTGTAGATGAACAAAAAGTGCATCCCTACATGAGCGGCTATCACCCCTGACATGGTACTGCTACAACCACATGACGATGCGGTGAAGGTGGAGAGTGAAGTGGCAACAAAGCTTCATGGAGGCAGTGCACTTGAGGGACATGTAATGCTCTAAACTTACAGTGGACAAGATCTCGAGGACACAAGTCAGTAGAGGGTGGCATGACATGGGCACACAAGGCACTGGACTTGTGTATACTTGTACACCATGCACTGGCAGACGTCAATAAACAAATGCGCAATGATGAATGTCCACAACGGTTTAAGTTTGCGACACCAATAGTGTATTGTGAGAAAAATAAAATAGTGAAAACATCACCATCACCCCCTCCCGCCTCCCCCCAACTCCACAACAAACCATCACCACCCTCACCCTCCCCCAACACCACAACAAACCATCCCCCCCTCCGGCCTCCCGCCCAACACCACAACAAACCATCACACCCCTCCCACCCTCCCCCCAACTCCAGAGCAGTCGTCCCATGTAGGATGTGAAGCCCACATGTGGCAGAAATGGCTATTGTTTCTTGCCCCCCATTTCTGGGGGAGGCATATCCCGGTGACGCATGGAACGCAGAGTGCGTTTCTCCGGGCTGCCTTGTGTGGCTTCACTGTTTGCGGCCGTGTCCACCTGCTGTGGCTCGGAACTGGAATCGCCTGCCTCAAGGGCATTTGCTATGCATCCAAGGATGTGACATAGACGGGTTGTGCTGTCTGTCAAAGTGTCACACAATTGGGTAGTGCAGTCGGTGAGGGACTGCCGCATTTGTCTGAGTCCTTCATGCCATTCTGCCGTGGCCTGGCGGTTGTCCTCAATGAAATCTTGTATGAGGTCTGTCAGCTGATTCACTCGCTGCCGGCCAAAAGATGGGAAACCATCGGAGAATCCACTTGGTCCAGCATGTTCTGCAGAGGGCGGTACAGGTGGACTGGGGAGATCCGCGTAATACCCCTGCGGGTCGAGTTCCAGACTGTGCACAGGTGCAGGGGCATCCCAGAGTCACTGCATGAGGCCAGTGGTACAATGCATGGCTCCGGGCTGTGCACTGTGTCTTGGCCCTCCTCCGACAAGGCCCCACAGATGGGTGACGGGCTGTGCTCACACTCATCAGGCCCGGTAGCAGCAGCCTCCCCTGAGATGCTTGACTGTGTGTGCCGAGTTAGGGGTTGGCATAGTGGCTGCTGCCGATGCTGTGTGGGATGGTGGTTCGGCAGCATTCAGTGGCCTTTCCGTAGGCAGGGGGGTGGTTCTTTTTGGTGCTGGCTTTGGCTGACCCTGCCACTGCCCGTGGAGGTGCTTGGCCAGCTTGATTGGGGCTCTGTGCTGTCATGGTCAGTGCCTGTTAGGGTAGAAGGGAGGGACAACATGAGTGAATGTGCAATGTCCTATTTGCATACATGGCTGCATGGACATTTCGGTCATTTGACGTTTGTTTTGTTTTGGGGGTAGCTATGGCAGTGGTACATGTGCATGGTAATGACATTTACGCATGTTTGGGAGTGACTCATTGTGGCCTGGTTATGTACATTTTGGCTAGTACAATGCCAAACACATTGGACAGTGTGCATGATGGGCTGTGCAAGTCAATGCACTATGGTTGATGTGCGTTTTGTGCTCGCACTTGGACCTTCGTTAGGCGGCACTTGCCTCAGCATTTGTTGGATGGGGGGATGCATTGGATGGGGGAGGGCAACACGAGAGGGTGCCTTCGATGGCCCTTGGGTCAGTTTTCATCATGCAATGGACATTGCCAGTGTACACTGTGGACACTCACCTCATTCAGCAATAGTCGTTCCCCCGCACTCCATGGTCCCCACACCCTCGATGGATTCTGTGCCAATGAGAGCCGCACAGGTCTCCTCCCATGGCTCAAGTTGGACTGCGGTGCTTGGTCCACCTCCCATCTGCAGGGCCTGGCTGCGGTTGCTGGAGAGGAGGCCCCGCACCCGCAGGTCATCCCACCGCTTGCGGCAGTTCCCAGGGGTGCGGGGGTTGTTGCCTACGGTGCTCACCCTCTGTGCCAGTTTGGCCCAGATGTTCTTCTTGCGGAGGATTGACTCCCTCCGCATGTCGCTGCTGAATACAACATCGGCATGCTCAGCCAGGAAGTCGACCAAGGCCTGGAGTTCCTCGGGGCAGAATCTCCTCTTGCGGATGCGATCTGCAGCCCTCTTTGGTGCCTTGGGCATGTTGTGGGTTGTCTAGTCCTGTTCCCGACGTTAGTTGACTCACAAGGGTGCTGGCGGGTGATGATGGCAATGGATTGTGTTTTTAAAGATGGCCGCCGCTCTCCTTCCCGTTCCTTTGCGATGATGTAATTTCCGGTTCCTTTTTTTAGCGGTGTCCGTAATTTACGGTGTCCGTTAATTACGGTCACCGTTATGTACTGATGCAACAGCTTCAAAGGCGGTGTTGTTGTTTACGTGTCGCAGCATGGCGGTAGGGGTTTTTCGGGTCGTTTTGCGGCAGGACGCTCGGTTCGTTTCCAGCATGGCGAAAAGCGTGTGTCCACGAGTTCGGAATGGACCGCAATTAGCGGTCTTGCGCCAGCCCGTGTCGTACTTTCCGCCATGCCGGAAAGTACCGGTACTTACCGGCATAGCTCGGAATGAGGCCCACTGTCTTTAAGTAGACTAGCTCTTGATAATGTCGGAAAGGGAAAAGAGCCATACAAGTTGGGGCATAATGATGTCAGACAAAGACAGTGAAGAAAACGAGAAAGCGTGAAGAAAGCACGCATGCAATTTTTCAAAATATTCAAGTATAGAAAAGGGGGTAAAATGGTCTGATTTAGAGGACCCTAAAAAAAACCCACCAGAACCGACACTATATACTGAATGACCACAAGCACGATAGTGCAGTAGATGGAATATATCCCGATTTATGTAAGCAGATTAAGGTCACTGCCAGGACAGAGACAAATGAGCAAGACTAGCCCTTCCTGGAAAACTAGAAGTGTAGGTGGGGATAATTATGGATCAAGATTTTCACAATTCCATTGTTAGAGAAAGAGGGGAGGACGACCACAATAAATACTGTGGTCATGAATGGACAAGGATAATTTGAAATTTAAATGACCTAGTTTGACTTCAGGTGCAGAAAAAAAATCATGAATTAGAGAGAATGACATCAGTAATGACGTTAGCAATAGGTGGCATAAAAGGTCTTCTGGCAGAAATCCTAGGGTAGAGTGCTGACAACATTTGGAAATGAGTAGTTATGCAGGTGTGACTGCACAAAACATGGCACATGATGGAGCACCATTTAACACTTGTATATAGGCGCCTTACAAATGCCATATCAAATCATATCATATCATAACAATTGCAGAGCAGATGTATGGCGGGTTCTCAGAGTACAATATCCTGAACCATCAGACATGGGTGTGATTATGACTAGGAAAATGGGTGAGGATGAAGATCCTGTTGCCTTTATTCAGGATATTCAAGAGTGCACTATCACCACTGGAGTGGTCCCCTGGTGCTCTGGCAGCTCGGAAAAAGGGATGGGGGTGAGTTAGTGGGAATAAGCTGGAAAAGTGCAAGTGAGCTAGGATGTGCTGTTAGCAGCCTCAGCCCGGTGGTTCCGTTGGCTGGGCTTGGGTTGTTTTACAGTCAGTAGTCATTGTGTGCTGTTGTGCAAGTTTTTGTGTGGTTTGTTTTGTTGTTGCAATGTAGTGAAGTTTGTGAGGATTGTTATGTTTTAGGCTTGTGGTTGTGTTTGGCTAGAGTTTGAGAGGTGTATGCAGAGGGGGGAAATTGTTAGTGGATTGGTTAATTTGCATTGTTGTCCTTGCAATTATGTCTAGGTGTGATGCTTGCTAACATTCATTATTGCATCTGAGTGTGGAACATTCTAATCCTCAATATCCTATCTAGATGTGAGGCAGGCTAGTGATCACAATTCCATCTAAGCACTTGTTAACATTCACAGTTTCATTTTAGTGAGGTGCATACTAACATTCATATTTCTATCTAGATGCGACGCAGGCCACAGTTAAGAACTCCATCTAAGTGTGGTACATGCCAACATTCATAATCCTATCTAGATGCGACACAGGTGAAAGTTAAGAATTTCATCTAATGGAATTTAATGGTGGACGGCTGCAACAATGTTGGGATTGTGGGAGGATGGGGCATATAGCCAGAGCATGTAGAAGTAGAGGGGGATATGTTCCACAATATAATATAGAACCACAGGAGTATTATGCCCAAGATCACACACAAAATCAGCCATGTGCACCGCAACCAAAGAAAATACAACAAGCTCCATTTCAAATGCAACCGCTGCAAGAGCAACCACAGCAAGTGCCTATGCAAACACACCATACACAGACCCAGCAAGCACAGACACAACAGGCCATGGTACCACAATGGCAGATGAATGCAGGAGTCCTGCAAGCACCCACACCTAGACAGTGCTAGGAGGAAATCCTTTCACAGGAACAGGGATGAATGTATAGCCATATTAGGACAGCCCACAGAGCAACCTGATGTGTTCAGCACTATCAGTGAAACTGGACCATCGAGAGGAACCAAGAGTCAAGGTAACGATAGGTGGCAAGACATTTTTGTTCCTTGAAGACACTGGAGCATCTCGTTCCTGTGTCCATGAGGGAAAATACCCAATGTCAGGCATTGCCATGAATGCACAGTGATTCTCTGTGGTAATGAGCTTAGTTCCTTTTACAGACAAGTTACGAGTCTCTATAGGAGAACATGACATGTCTATGCCCTTATTGTATTCTCGGCAGACACCAGTTAACATATTGGGGTGTGACTTGATGACACAACTTAATATGACAATATCTTTTACTGATAAAGCAATATTGTGTTCCGCTCCAGGGATACATTATATGAATGTGAAAGAGTTTAAATTAGCCTTCATAGGCCAGAAATAATTACACAGAGTCCCTTTAGATCCAGAAGTATTTTTGTATGGAGTGACTGTTTTATTAACGTGGTTACCCAGGTTGGTAGGTAAAATGTTGAGAATGCCTGAAGAGTTTTTTTTTAGACCAGAAATGGTGGTTGTCCATGGGACAGATGATGAGGGAAGAGGATGGAGAGTAGGATAGCTCTCGGTGAAGGATATACAATGACAGACCCTCCCGCACTTTTCCCTTTCCCCCTTTCTTTGCACTTGCGTGATCTGAATGACACCTGGCCTAGTTAGATCGTTGTCTGTCTTCACTCTGTTCCCCCTTCCTTGCCTCATCGCGCCTTGAAACACTTGTGTATATGTGCGTTATAAATGCCATATCATATCATATCAGACTTGACAAGCAAGGAGGTTTTCAAGGATGATTATTCAGATGATGAGTTAGTATTTTTCATAAGTCTCACTTATTGGATTAAGCTGGAGAAGAGAGAAATACTGCAGAGAATCGCAATGTTAAAAAAGAAACTGCCATTTTTCATGGAAGATTTGGAGAAAGTGCCAAACATTTGATGGACTACTAGTCCATATGATATCAGTCTATTGAAAGGAAAAGGAGCAGTTAAAATCAAGCTTAAACCAGGAGCGATCTTGCCACAAGCAAAGCGATACTCCATGTCTAGAGAAGTGGATGATGCTATAGTTAAGACTATTTCTGCTTTAAAGAAGTAGGAAATACTGGTGCCATCTGAGTCCCCTTGTAACATGGCTGTGTACCCAGTGAAGAAATAAACTGGGTGGTTGTGAAGATTTATCCAGGATCCCCAATCTTTAAACGGGTCCTCCAGATGGACCAGGGTAATGTAAAGCTTGAGAGCACAATACATCAGTACAGAGATGACATAGTAGTGTGCAGCAAGATAGACAAAAGAAAAGTTACAATATAATCAGGAAGAGGTCCTGTATATAGGGCTGTTAATCTGTCAAGAAGGGAGAAAAGTGACACCTGAAAGATTAGATGCAATTATGAAGACTTCACAACCTAAAACAGTGAGGGAAATGCAACAACTTTTAGTCCTATGTAACTATTGCAGGGCATGAGTTTTCAATGACAGCACATATATTCAACCACATCATTTAAAAGGACTTATAGAAGCACAGGTACAAACAAGTAAGATGCCCTGGACAGATGAAAAGATGGAAGGATTTGAAGAAATAAAAATGTCAATCAGTACAGACGATGTGCTTGGAATTGGCTTACTGTAGTGGGATTTTAGATCCAGTAATGAAAGTGAATTATCCTTCTTAACAAGCGCTAGCTGCTTCTACAATTGTTATTGAAAAAGTCTAATTATTATTACAATGGGGTGTTACTGGGATACGATAACCAAGCCACACATTTAGAAGCCAAATAGGTAGAATATTTCAAAAATATTTCTGATTTTGAAGTAAAAAGTGTTAAACAGATGGCAGGACGGTGTATGATGATAAAAAAGGGTTTTAACATGTTGTCTATTGTTCAGTTAACTGAATTAAAAGGACAAGCCCCACAAGAAGAGCAAGATTTATGGATAAAGTGCGGGTGTTCTTTATCCCCCAATGAGGCAATATGGAGGCAGGATAGCACTGGAAAGCCAGTTACGCCTCAAGCATTATTGAGGGTAACGTTGGAGCAACTTCACTACCCCATACAAATTGAGAGGGTCTTGCTGCTACAATTGCAGAAGATTGGTTCTCACCAAATTTATTAGAACATGTGGTAGAGTTTATTGTAAATTGCATCATGTGCCAGAAATGTAATGCAGGGCAGAGGAGCAATCCCTAGACGCAATGGCCCATTTCAGCATCTACATATAATTATGTGGATATTTTGCAATGTCTATAGGTACATCCTGGTTGTGGTATGTCCCTTTTTCAGATGGATTGAGGCCGGTCCATGTACACACCCCAATGCCACATGTGCTGCCAAGTTCTGCTTGTATGAGGTGTTCCCAAGATGGGGATGTGCGAAGTCCTGTGGTCTGATGATGGACCACATTTTGTAAGTGAACTATTTAAACAGGTTCCTCTTTTATTAGGTATAATGCACACATTCTCTTTTGAATTGCACCCACAGGTGAATGGGATTTGTGAATGTTTAAACAGACTCCTTAAAGAGAGGATAGCAAAAATAAAGCTCACATTAAAGAAGGGGTGGTTACATTGCCTACCCCTTGCATTGTATGCACTGCAAAATCAGCCTGGCTCAGATCTCCACCTAACTCCTCATCAGTTGGTGAATAGACCAGCATGAGAATATCTCTTGCTCCTCATAAAGGGTTAGAAACTGATGCCCACCGTGTAGCGAATACATTAGGTAATGAGATGCATGATTATTTGGCAACTATGACCGCTAGTTTCTCTTTTACTTCTCATCAGATCACTTACCAGAGGACGGGTCAAAGAGGATTGAAGAATACCATCAACCAATTGATCCCAACAATCTATTGAAGCAACCTAGTTTATATCCAGGGGACCAGGTGCTGGTACAAAAATGTTTTTGCAACCGGAACAAACCCAGTTTTGAGGGACCATTTGAAGTGGAAGAAGTTACTCCCACAGCTGTCTAGCCCACAGGAAGACGAGTCTGGCTGCACCTGCAGAACATTAAACCGTACAAAGGAGAGACTTTGACCTCTCCGGCATCTGCTGACAGTGAAGCAAGAGAAGAAGTTCTGCGCATTAAGACCAGCTTGGTTACTAAGAACAAAGATAAAGAATCTATGGAGTATAAAAAACACTTGGGAATAAGAGTGACATTTCTTAAATCTAATAAGGAATGAATGGACTTCCAGCTATTCTGGAATTATTTTAGATAGTAACAAGAGACAGGGCCTCATCATGAGTCTGGCGGTAACCCTTAAATGTGGCAGTAGCGTTATTACTGCTGCATTTAAGGGTCCGCCAGATCATGAGCATGGCGGATTTGCACCCAGCTCTGAGCTGGGGGCAAATCTGCCACAAATATGCTGATTTTCGGCGCTATTACCGCCAGCGGTAACACCGATGGCAGTAATAACACCAAACATTCCCCATTGGGCCCAATAGGGAATGGGGATTTACCATTCCACCAAACCCATGATCCGGTGTTATTAGTGCCAGGGGTTTGGTAGAAAGGCTAATAGCTCCGGCGGTAATACCGCCATGGTTATCGCCCAACTCTTGATTAGGCACAATGTTTTGACGTACCGGATGCAAAGAAAAATACCACACTGCATATTCTATGCTACCAATCGTAATAACATTTCACACATTCTTGTATGATGTTTTTACTTATGTATTGCAGTTTTACCGAGCTCTGATAAGACGACACATGACACTGTGACATTTCTTGGCAAACCTAAAAACAGTCATATTATTTTCAGAATCATTATCACTATCCAACCATTATCACTAACCAACCATTCTACATGTTCAGGCGTAACACCATAAATTGGCTGGTTGCCAACGATTCGGGATAGCCCTACCTTATACTAGGCCACACAACTTCCTGACTCACTTTTTACATTTTCCGCTCATAATTTGCTATCTCTGCCCAGGTACATTGTATTTATTCTCCCTTACCCCATCCTGTACCTCTACCTCACCTGGTACATTATTCTATTCCTCCCTTGTATATAGATTCCCACTGTTTTACTTTTTGTACAGTATGTATAATTGATCTTCTTGTATAATGTGTATATAGTTATGTTTTATGTTGCATATTGCATCTGTTGTAACCAAGCTAAAAGTATACTTGTACCCTCTGTGCTAAAGGTACCCAGATACCCTTGGGTCTGGTGTGCCATACAAATAAATAACACAAACAAACAAACAAACTATTATCTTGCAGTTTATGATATAAAAGTGTGATTTACAAAAAATAACAAAATTACATATTGAATTAAAAAAAGATGCGAAAGTTCCAAAATATAAGAGACTCACTACCATCAGGAAAGTAGATCAGGGTTTGTCAAATGGTAAGTGTTATTTCATTTTGCATTATGATTTGTCTTTTCTTACTTATTATTATGGCATTTAGACACATAATGGGTAAAAATGCAGATACAGTAGTTGACATTGAAACATTTCTTATAATTCCTAATAAAAGCATGAGTAGCATTTTCCATGATTTTATTAAACAAATGGTTCAATTTAAAAGGAATAGTGGTGAAAATAATGAAATTATAAATACATATCTTGATAATTCGGCCGATTTAAAGAATAACATGTGGTATCAGCACATGAGAGAGGTGGGAGAGAGATTGCCAGATGAAAGCTTCTATGTATGTTCTCTCATCTGCTATGCCTTGATTGCAACCAAATCATTCATTGCAAGAGAAATACCTGCACACAATGCAAAGTGACTAGCAGCTTGCACAACCAGACGACAAGTCGAAGGAAGATGGGCAACCCTACAATGGCGATCGAGGAGCAGGTTTCCATATAAAGATGCTTATGTGAAAACACAGGAGATGGAAAAGGAGATAGACTGGACAAGTGAGATGCTTCTATATTCATCCCTGGCTGGAGAACAAATAAAGGTTGTTGAACTTAAGAGGATGTAATATTCAGGCATACTTGAAAAATCAGGAGTATCAGGATGCTGGGAGAGACCTTAGCTATTGGTATATGGATGAGTTGCCACCACTACAAGATGGGAAGAAGGAATGTTCGCTTGCACTGCACACTTATTAAAGAAAGACACAGTGAGCATAGTGCAAATAGTAAATGACATATGCCTAAAATCATGGGCCAAGTATTCCAAGCTACTAACTTGAGTTGACAATGAAGCAGGACCAATGTCCATTATACCAGTAAATAATGCAACAACATGCTTCAGGAACAAAGGCCTGGTTCTAGTCAGAGAAAATAAAGAATGGAAGCAGATACTTGAAGTACCAGGAATGAATGGAGGAACTGCCGTGCAGATGGATCGATATTCGGCCTGTGGATCCAGAGCTTTTTTACACAGCTACCCAAGAATCTGGGAGGAAAATATTTTATCATGGTCATACATGTTCCTGCATTAGTGATTCCCCAAAGTGACCCTCATATTGATGAGTTCCCAAAAATGAAAAAATACCAGAGAAAGAAGAGGTTGCTCAACCTCTGTCGGCTGAAGAGGGAACATTATTTCTCCTCAAAGTCAATAGCAGCCAATGACAATTTTCCAGCAGAGCACCGATTATTCAGCAAGACAGCAATGATATGCACATCAATATTTATGGCAGGACTCCAGACTTCAGTGAATTCCAAGTAGCTACAAATCACTATATGGGAGCTGCTACAAATGATCATTGTGACAGGATTAAATGCAATCAAAGAAAAATTGAGGGCCATCAGGCTTATGACCCTCCAGAAAAGGAATAACTTTAACTTAATTACAGCAATGAAAGGAGGCGTGTGTGCCAAGATTCAGCCTTCTTGCTGTACATTCACATCTGCCCATGATGGAATAAGTTGAACCCTGACAGAAACAATATCTATGCTCACAACCGTGCTTGCAAAGATGGAGGAAGGAGCTGATGAGCCAGAAGATGATTAATGATTTTCTTATCTGTTTTCATGGATTCCAACTTGGCTGGCGAATGCCTCAAGCTACTTAGAGCAATACTAGTGTTGGTATTGCTAGTATTCTGTCTTATAAGGATGATTTTAGGACAATGCAAGAAGATGGCCAAGAAAGCTATTGGGGTGAAGATAATGATCAATTTGAATGCTGAGACTGGCAAGCACATACAGACTGAAGACACCACATGGGAGAACATAAATAAGAGTTTGCTGGCACACCCAGGGATGAAGTTTAATTACCCAAAGGATCATAAGAGCTATAGGACATTGGGTATGATGTTAACCAACTGGAGAATGCTTTCACATGACCTGGAGGGTGGATTCCAAGGAAAACAAAGTATGAAAAGAAGATGAAGAAGACCCCTGGTGTTCCATCATATTGGAACACCAGGGAAGAACCCTATATGGGACACCAGGTATTGTTCCAATACTGCATTGAGTGAATGAGAGATGATCTGCACTGAGACAACTGTATCAAATGTGCCCTCGCACTGAAAGGGTGGAAGGATATCTGCACACACAATTGGACATCGAAGAGATATAAGTGAAATCAGACAAGAGCAGAGTGACTTGATGAGGGAAAGATACGAAGATACACTGACAGATATAAAGATGTAACTGGAGTGATAAGAGACACATGTAATCGAAGATGAAGAAATCATATGCACTGAAGAAATAAGTGAAGAGAGATAAAATGAATGTACATACACAGAAACACAAGGTAGCTGAGGCATATAGGAGCTTGCTGCAGAAGAAAATATAACATGGCTAAGGCAGCCATAATGGAAATATGGACTTTGGATTTATGTTGAAACCAATCAAGCTGCCTCAGAGACAGACCTGGCCTGCATAGTCAGTAAACACTGGAAACAGCTTTGTGTGAGTAATAAGCAGGAATCTGTTGGCCTGGGATCAAGGATACCACTTCAAGAAATAATTTCAAGGCACAAAGGGAGTCAAGAGGATAGGCCATGTACGTAAAGCATATTTCTCTTAGATTAAGCAAAGAATAAAACATCTGCAAGTGCCACATATTGGACAATGAAAGATCTGAAAAGCCTATGCAAGGTGGAGTGAGCAAGGCTCCAGAGTCCAAGAGGAGTAATGACACCCAGTTTAAATAAATTAAATAGCAGTAAATAAAAGGACATAATTGACAAAATCGTGGTCTACTCAACGTGACTCAGAAGTTGAAAACAAGGGCTATCATTAAGCTCCAGATGAAAATAATGGTGTTCCTACACTCCTTTGAAACTCCCAGACCAGAGAAAAGGCTGCAAGGTCAACTATGTTAATGTTAATGTTAAAGTTATTTGTACCGCACACCGTCACCACCGGAGTGGTCCCCAGGTGCTCGGGCAGATCTGAAAAGGGAAGAGAGTAGGAAGGTTAGTAGGATTGAGCTGGAGAAAGACAAGAGAGCGGTGATGTGTTGTTGGCATGCTCAGTTGGTCTGCACCATTTGTTGAGCTTAGGTGTGGATTTGGGTTGGGAGCCGTCATGTGCTGTAGTGTGAGGCTATGTGTAGTATATTTTGTTGTTGCAGTGTTGTGAACTGTATGCAGTTTGTTGTCAATTAGAGGCATGGTTGTGTTCATTTGAGACGTGTATGCAGAGGGGGGAGATTGTTTAGTGGGTTGGTTAGTGACATCGCTGTTTAGAAGTGACATATGCTAATCTTCACAATCCTCTCTTGATGTGGCACAATGCTGATCTTTACAGTTCTATCTAGATGTGATGCAAGCTTACTTCACAAATCTGTCTAGATGTGATGCAAGCTAGTATTACAGTTGGCCAGATATGATGCAATGCTAATCTTCACAATTCTGTCTAGATGTAACACGATGCCAATCTTCACAATTCTGTCTAGATGTGACACAATGCTAGGCTACACAATTCTGTTTAGATGTGATATGAACTAGTATTACAGTTCTGTCTAGATATGAGGCAATGCTAATCTTCACAATTCTGTCTAGATGTAACGCAATGCCAATCTTCACAATTCTGTCTAGATGTGACGCAATGCTAGGCTACACAATTCTGTTTAGATGTGATATGAACTAGTATTACTGTTCTGTCTAGATATGAGGCAATGCTAATCTTCACAATTCTGTCTAGATGTGATGCAATCTGAAATTCACAATTCTGTCTAGATGTTGTGTGGGAGTGGCAGGCCCAGTCGGGCCCCCCCTCACCCATTCAGTTTAAGATGCATCACTTACTCGACCAACAGTGGAGGACGCTTCCTATTTTTGCCCCTGTGTACATAACCAGCCCCTGTGCTGATGATGACGGAGGTGGGGCTGTTGGAGAGACACTTGGCATCCATCTTGGATACCTCCGACTCCATCTTTGGATTAGGCCTCACTGAGATACTACGAAAAGGCTTCTCTCCCCTCTGCAGCGCTGCACACAGTGCGCTCCAAGGCCCCCACCTTTTTCTCCCTGTGTCTGAAAGCCACGCATCTCCATTCTCACACCTGAGCCGGAGGTAATTGCAACAATATAAATGTAACACCTCACCCTTCCTCTGAGATCACTGTCCTGTGCGTGAACTGGCTCAAACCAGGCCTTGTAGCCCATTCTTCTCCACAAACATGCCTAGGCCTCCCTCACCCCTGATACCGGAAAGTTACTACCAATGCAACCCCATGGCCCCGATAGGTATTCTCTTGATAAAAGCCAACCTCTGTCAAAGCATATTGCACTTCAATACTAACAAATGTCAGCATGCCCCCTAGTCTCTTTGATGCGTTTAGACCTACCCTATGATCAATAATCCCACCTGGACCGAGCCCTCCCGAGTTATGATAAACCCCCTAACACCCCAGTAAATAATGATGTTGGTGTAATCTTAGAATTTATAGAGTATAATGATTTGCTCAAAGAAGCCTCAGTAACTGTTATTTAGTGCATGCTTGAAACAATATGTTATGTTAGATTAGCTAGGGCCAGCCCGGCTTCATCGCGACCTGACCCTCACCCCACCCGGACACAGGCAGCTGAACCTTGTGGTACGAACCCTCCCGCCAACTGAACAGCCAATCCAGCGGGAACAACATCACACATTGTATATGTATCTAACTGCTTTATCCAATCCTGTGTCTATGTAGACCCCTATGCAATGATGTCATGTATGACGCGATATTCTTAATTAAGCTGCCACCTTTGTAATGTTTGCCAGAGTGCTCTCGGGCAGCAGAGCTCTCTGGATGCCAAATTTTCGATAACAGAATAACTCTTGCAGCCTGTACTCCTGGTCTCATTCCCCACTGGGGTTTGTCTTATTTCTTTATATTTTGAGCGTATAAATCGGGGAGTGGGCCTACAATGTGATGCAAGTTAATCTTCAAAATTATGTCTAGATTTGTCGCAATGCTAGTCTTCACAATTCTGTCTAGATGTGATGGAGGCTAATCTTCACAATTCTGTCTAAATTTGATGCAAGCTAGTATTACAGTTCTGTCTATATATGACATAATGCTAATCTTCAGAATTCTGTCTAGATGTGACGCAAGCTAATATTCACAATTCTGTCTAGATATGACGCAAGCTAATCTTTGAAATCCTGTCTAGGTGTGGTGCAAGCTGATATTCAAAATTCTGTCTAGATGTGATTCAAACTGACATTCACAAGTTTATCTAGATGTGACGCAAGCTAGTATTACAGTTCTGTATAGATATAATCTTCACAGTTCTGTCTAATTGTGACGCAGGCTGAAATATGCATTTTTTTCTGGACTAGCTTGCACAGAGTATAATCTACCTAGTTGTAAAATATTGCTCACTAATAGTTATCTTGATGTGAGAGATGGCTGGGCAACTTACTTCAACTATGGCTGCCACGGAAAGAGAAACGGACTACGTTTTCTGTCTGCGGCAGCCATTTTTGTAAAAAAATGTTGTACTTTTTTTTCCAGCAGTGAAATGCAACGCGTCTCGCAGCCGGGAAAAAACATACATTAGTAGCCCGGTCTAACGGGATTGGGTACTAATGGCAATAAGCCCAGAGAATGCGGCCCATTACTGCCTACAGTAATGCTGCCGGGGGCCTTCATTAATGCCCTCGCTATGTTCAAGTCTGTAACTCTGGGCCCCAGGAGCATTACCTTAGGCGGTATTGGCCCGCAATCTCTAGGCCTATTGCCACAGTAAACCACTTCTACGTGAGAGCATGGATGTCTTGGTCAATGTCTTCAAGGGGGTGGCGGATGTCAGAGGAGTGTTTGACGGCAGAGCGAGAGTCGAAGTAAGCTAAGTGAAGCAGGTTGCCAATTTTGCTGATTTTCTTCAAGGATGGGTACAGGAGTGTGGTACACTGATTTGAGGTGGCAGAGAGGCCAAGTGGTGGCAGAAGCAGGAATTGCAGGAGAGTGGTGGAAGTTGATGAGAGACGGAAGAGACTTATCAAGAAGGAGGAGACTGACTGAGGGCACGTGAACATGACTGTCTTTCTGGTAGACTTTAATAATGACCCTAGAGGATAGGAAAGATGCCAAGAGTACCTCTCAATGGGTGCTCCATTGATGGGAGAGGACGAGAAAAGGGAGGGCACAGAGCTCATAAGGGTAATCCAAAGGTACAGTGAAGGAATGACAAAGAGAATGTCGGTGAAAGTCTGCCTGGAAGAAGCATTGACATACGTGTCAGTGATGGGCAGGACTGGATTGGAGACCAGGTGATCCTCCTTGAACTTTTTCCTTCCAGACTTCATCAGAGGAATAGTTTAGGCGATAGAATAGCAATTAGAGAAGATAAGGGAGATTGAGAGCAGCATTGAGGGAGAATGTGGAGAGAGGGATAGAGGGAGAGAGGGATAGAGGGATGAACAACACCAAATGCAAATAACAACAAAGACACATTCTAGATTCAGGTTTCCAGTAAGGGAAAAAGCCCTACGTTACATCATAAAGCAAAAATCATGACACCTAGAAGCAATTTCTTAGGACAGAGGGAAGACCACAGATAGAGGGATAGCGTGAAGAAGCATAATTTATATACACAGCAGAAAATGCAAGAACACACAGATTCGACTTTCCTAGAAAAGAGGGAAAAATCCTAATTATTTTTGCCCCAGAAACATTTCTCGCCGCGGATACACGTATTTTTAGTAAGACCAAACTGTCATTACTTTCAAAAAGTGATCGCTAATGTATTCCCAGTAATGTCTTTTGTTTCACAACACCGGTCCGTTAAAACATAGGGTACTTGCCTTGAGTTAGAGTGTACCAAGTGAATTGGTTGATTGTAGTATATTTAACGTGTGATTTTGAATTTATAGAAGTGTTGTGTTTTACAGATGGTTTAAAAATAAATGTACTTATATTTTTTACCTGAAACCTAGAGTTAGTGTCTGCTTGAGTCACAGTAATTGTTGTCCCTTTGTGTAATCGTTGCTACTGCTCATATACTCTTGAGATAAGCCTGGCTGCTCCACTACTGCTACCACTTTAACATAGTAGTACAGGCTTCTACCAAAGGTGAACTTGTATTACCACTTGTAGTCTTAATTGTGTGTAGTGATCCCTAAGGGCACTGCACAGGATTCTGCCTAACAGCTGAAATCAACATACTTAAGAAGCCCAGCGGACAATAGTGATGGAAATTCCCAAAATAACTTTTGAAAGATAGTCTAAAAGCCAATGTAGTTGGAGATAAAATAAAACAATACTTTGATGTCAATGACACCCCGGGAGGTCAGCCCAGAGGCAGTTTGGGATGCGTTTAAAGTCATCCTTAGGGGAGAGAAGATTGCATTGAAGGTCCAGAGGGAGAAGCAAGGGGGGCAATTGGAGAGGGAGTTGGAAGCCCAGCTTAGTGAGGTCATGTTAGCCCTTGTTGACAAACGGACAAAGGCCCTGCAAAAATCATTCAAACATGTTGGAGGACAATTGGATCTATTGCCTATTGTAGAGTTGAAAGGTCCTCATTAAATACTGAACAGAAATCTTATCTTAAAGCCAACCAAGCAGACCGAATGTTAGCGAGATAGCTGAAAGCACACATGGTTGCTCAAACTATCCTCAAGATCGCTAATAACGAGGGGCAAATAGCTATCATTTTAAAATGTGCAAACATTTTTGTTCCCCTTCCAATACTGAAGATAGTGCTGCTACAGTTTACCTAAATTTGAGCACTCAAACAAAAATAACTCATTTGAAAAACATGGAAGTGCAAACTGACATACAGGAAGAGGAGGTAGAGGTGGCTATAAAAGCCATGCAGCTGTATAAGGCCCCGGGGGCCCGATGGCTTTACAGCCCTGTTTAATAGGAAGTACAACATGTAATTGGTGTCGAGGGTCATGAAACTATTCAATTCTTTTTTTGAATCAAAGTGAACAATTGCAAAATCTATGTCAGAAGGGTAAGTGGTAGTATTTTTAAAGCCCAACAAAGACCTGGCAAATTTTGGGTCATATAGATGCATTGCTTTAATGAATATCAACGCTAAGATTTATACTAGTATTCTTGCTAAACAGCTATCCCCACTGCTCCCCACTTTGATCAACCCTAATAAACCCGGGTTTATCAGTGGTAGACAAACATTTGACAACATTAGGTAAATAGGCCATCTAATAGAAATGGACGCCATCTATCTTGATCTCCCTAGATGTTGAGAAGGTGTTCGACAGAGACAAGTGTCCATTCTTTTTTTAACATTTTAGAACACATGGGCTTTCACACAAGATGTTTGCAAATGATCAGAGCAAATGATAGGAACCCTACGATACGATTGTCAATCAATAACCAACTATCAAGAAGTATTCCAATACTTTGGGGAACAAAACAGGGATGGCCCTTATCGCCATTACTCTTTGTCATATTCATAGAACCCTTTCTCACTAAAATCAGGCACAACACAGGGATAAAAGGAATTCAGTTAGGTGGGGTGGAGCATAAGATGGTTGAGTTTGCAGATGACATGTCATCATTACTGACAGAACCACAAAGACTGATTAAAGCCATGAAAACGGAGTTTCAACATTTTGAATATGTGACTGGTCTAAGGATCAAAATACAATTGTCTGAAATTCTTGATCTTTCAATCCAGAACAAATAAATAGTATAGTTCAGCATCCCCCCTTTAATTGGGCCAGGGGGGCTATACAATATTTATGGGTAACCATCGCTAAAACTATGCCTCAGACGTATGATGAAGATAACCCAGGACTTTTATGTAAAATTAAGGGGGATCTTGAGAGGTGGAATCAATTGACTTTATATGTTGGTTGGGGTGAATAGCAACAATTAAGATGATCACTCTTCCATGACTTTTATAATATTTTCAGGCCTTGCCCATCTATGTCCCAAAATCCTTTTTCACAGCATTGAACAAAAAATGATTGGCTTTCATATGGCAAAATACACACCCCAGGATAGTGATGAAGAAGCTGATGGTGGCTAAAGATAGGGGAGCTATAGGACTACCACATTTTTTATAAAATTATGAGGCAGCACAACTGAGGGTAGTGAGGAAATGTTTCTCAGAAGACAGGTCAAAACCCTGGCTGAAGATAGACAGGGCTGCAGTAGGGAAGCCTCTAGAGAATTCATTTGGATGCAAAACACCCCCAAACACTTTAATAAGTCACGTTGTATCAGTAGTCTGTGACATCTGGGATAGGCTGCTGGAGGAGGGGGCTGTCCCCAAACCCCTCCCTTTCACTCCAATATTTGAGAACCTACAATTCTCTCCTGGAATTGAAACAAGTGCCAATGTACAATGGCAGAGGGTTGGTTGTGGGAACATGGGGGACATGATGTAGGGATTTGAAATGATGTCCTTCGATACATGAAAACAACACATAGGGCTAACAGAAGGAGACAGACTGAGGTATTATCCGTTGAGGCATTGGATATGTGATGCAACCATTAAACAAGCTTCCAGTAGGGATTTAACTGCTTTTTTGAAGTTCATCACCACAGGTTCTAAATGCTTGGTTTCCACACTATATAAGCTCCTACTCAATTCTATGGCTCAACAACACTGCTGATATAAAAAGAAATGGGGCAACCCATTCTAGTGGAAGATTGGGACCATATGTGGAGAAACATACCCATGCTGACAGAGTGCTGGAGAGAATGTCATGGAAATGTGGACTGGGCCCACATTTGGTGGGAATGCCCACAGTAGTAGCATTTTGGTCAGATATTACCTCACAGATAAGGGAAATGTTCACACTCAATAAGAACTTTGGCACACAAGAATGGATGTGTGGGTTGTTTGACCACGAATATAGTTTGCCTACCAAAGCTCAAAGAAAAGCATTCATGGTCTTGTTGATAGCAACCTAGCTAGTGCTTGCACAAATGTGGAAACGAAAATAGAAAATAGACCGCTACCGGGTTTGACTGGCTCTAACAAGTTTAGAAAATGTTGGCAATGGAATGGGTCATGTATAGAATACAAGGAAACAGTGCTCAAATCAAACAATACTGGGGGACTGTATTGGCTTATCTCCAAAGTGACTATAAGGAACAATGGTGTCCACACAATTTGTGAATACTAGTTATCATGTAAAAGTGGTGGGGGATAGTTCCTCAGAACTAGGGTACGGGAAAAAATGTACTCTGCTGTTGGTGAGGGAGGAAAATGCAATATTTGTTATTTTTTTATTATACAAAAGCCAATAAAAATATGTTTTAAAAAAATCCTAATAATTTATTTGCCATGTTCAATGTTTTCAAAATGTCACTTGAAATAAATAACAACAACACATGAGGGTGGAAGGTAAAACAATCTTTTAAATTCTTATTACTTTTACACATTCTGCTGTCAATGTTAACCCTAACCTGGGCAAAGGGCTCTTGACCAGCTTGCTGCTGGGTGCCGCTTAGTTGATTTTTAGCAGCCCACACAAATAATTCTCACCTATTCAGAAATATTTAACAAGGTACAATCCACAATAACCTGACATTTGCTTTCTCTTAAAATAACAAACTAATCTTGATATTATGGTATAGCCCATTTGCAAGCGTGACCATAAAAACCTAACAAAAATACAAAACAGAATACACCCACAAGTGGTTAAAAACTAATATGAAAAAGTGACTCCATGAACAGCAGAATCTAATCAAGGTATACCAAGACAAATTATCCAAATAATGTTCTCTCACCACGCATGACTCCGATACTTCACTCTACCACACTTTTACCTTATGACTACATTTTTCCCCAGAACACATTTAGATATCAACCTTGAACGAAAGGATACCAGACTTGTAGCTACATGCACTTGTGTTATGTTTGTTGTAATATGAATAATGTTCAAGCCTCAGAATTTCTGTTGCTCATGGTGCCTCACTAAAAGTGTCACCCACACTATGCAACCCAACTATCAGCCACATATTGGCTACTTTTTGTAAGTAGGCTACTTGTATGTGTAGCCTCATCAAATGCTTCTTCTTTGTATAAATGTCACACAAGTGCTTTGCATTGGTCCCCTTGCAAGATAACAAATTATACAACTCAAATATTAATTTGCCGTCTGAGGATTTTGAGTAGACAAATATCATGCTCAGAGTCTCCTACTTTCGCACTGCTAACATTACCCTGCAGTTTGAGAGCCACATTGGAATATTATTTTCTTGGAATCCAAGGGATAATGTGTAGGAACTATGACTTGCATTACTCCTCTAGAATATTAGGTTGATGGCGATTCTATGTATTTATTTTATTTATGTATATTTATATACAGGAGGAACAATGCTCTTTTCAATAAAATAAAACATACGCTAGATAAGAAATCAGATTTGAAGGGAAGCAGTGAGATTCTAACAATGGGGTGAGTTTGAGGGACATTCTGACCAGGTTGTGGAGTGGAGTTAATGGAACAGTCAAATGGGACAATACATAAATGGGCACACCTAGATTAAGGACAACCAACATTGGACATTTTTAAGTGCAGGTAGGCGGTATGCCCAGCTGTGCTCGGGATGTGACTATGATAGGTGAAGTGCAAGAGTGGAGGCAGAGGACGTGAGGGACAGAGACAGGTTAGATACAAGGGTCAAATGTTAGCTCGCAGGCAGATGAGAGCTAGATAAAGGGGTTATCTCAGAGGCAAGGAGGAATGCTTTTTGTTTGGTTTTTAACACATCTGTGGGGACAGTTCATTCGATGTCCAGGGAAGAGAATTCATGCAAGTGGAGAAGGAAGAGAGAAATAGCAGAAGCGAGAGGATGCACATGGAGGGTGAGGAGCCACAAGGGTAGTCGAGGAGGCAGAGTTTAGATCACAAGAAGGCTTGTAGAGTTGGAGAGAGGAGGATAGATACATATAGTAGAATGCTTTTCACACAATCAGTATCCTTATCAAGTGTTCAGAATTCCATTGGGCATAGACCTTAACAAATTATATGTTGACTTGCTGATATGTAGAAATATCTTCACTGAGCACTTGTATAATACTATAGGTTGTAGGATTGGGGTATGTTGCAAGAAAACCTGTATGCACTGCAACATAATTGTGTACATGCAGATTGATGACATGTTCTTAAAAAACCAGATAGTATGACAATGAGACATTTAATATGTTTTGGTGGCAAAGTATTGTTGGTATGGAAATATGCCAGAAAGTGTTTACTTCTACAATCCCTCAGTTTCTACAGTGCTCTGTCAACTAGTATTGGAGGCAAGCTCATGAGCCAGGGGATGCAGGAGTACAGGTGGAAGAGCAGAGGAGAACACTCCTTGATGGTGAACAAATCACCACATTTCAAAAACCAAGTCAAAGGTTTTGGTAGTACAGTGGAGGGAAGGAAATGTGTTGTTTGTTTGCTAAAGGGTAGGGAACTGCACTGTCTGTTCCTATTTATGCTCCACTGCTGAGCACTTTTCTATATAATCATGTGTTCTTTTACTGACCCAAGGATCCCCATGCAACCTATCTAGGTGACAATGAATTACAGGAGAGGGATCCCTGGTTACAGAAGAAGGCCCTCAATCTGTTGTACAGCTGAACATTGCGGCTATTAACTTGTGGTGAGCAAGGGCACAACTATAGACTGTATTATAAGCCCTGCAATTTCACTTACTATGTCAGAGTTGCAAGCAGGGTGCTGATAATATTGTTCTCCCTACTTTGATTCAAATGATTTTTCAGGGAGTAACAAACTAATTAGCTTTGCCAATAGGGATAGTTCATGCGTTTTAAAATATGTTATTTTCTCTTATCTTTCCTCTTGAGATTGGGCAGCAATTCTATTAGAGGTGTTTCCTATGCCACTGTCATGCTGGTAACTAACTTGAAAAATATCAGTGCAGCTTTGTGGGTAGTAGCAGGGGCTAGGCTCCCAGGTGTTCATTGTTTCCCATTTTCTGCAAATTGTTCTATTTTTAGAGAGTAAACAACGATGATAAGTGTTGTCAGAACTGACAGGACAACTCAATGTGGATATTAAGCAGAGGACCAGGAATTTTGACCATCATATTCTGAGGTGCATTTATTTGAATTAAATTATTATTATTACACATTCATACACAATGCATGTTCTCCTGGCCCTTGACTTACTTAAAGTGGCACATGAAATCCTATTGGCATGTTTTCAGACACATTTTAGCTGCCATTAATCCGTCTGCACATATTGTGTTCTGTCTGAATTGTTTGACAGCTACATCAATTATGCAAGATTTGTTTTTTGTAATGCACAGGAGTGTTTTTCCTGGGTATAAAACAGACAGTTTTCTCTGCACAAGAGTACTTTGACAGATCTTGAACTAGTTGATGAGTTGTCTTTTACAATAACATATGTGTTTAGCATAGGTGTTTCGAAAAAAGTCATGTAAGATGCACCTTTTACACAGATGTATAAAAAATTGCAGGGGATGGGAAGCAGACATTTCTTTCCAAACACTATTCAATGACAGTAGCTCACTAACTATTCATGCTCACAATGTGACATACCTCATTAGTCTGTTGCTCCCATGGAAAATAGGGTGTGCACGACAGGCAACCAGTTTCGCACATAGACAAAATGATTAGAGGGGGCATGTTCATTCATAAATTACATAATGTTTACAGCACAGGTTCGTTAGTGTAGACACACAATCTTGCACCTGAAAGCAAGGTTAACATTGCTATATGTGTGAATGCTCAGAGGTGGTTTTGTGGCTGGTGATACATTGTCGATTTTCATTTTGTTGTTTTGGGCAAGCTATTACTCGTCCCTGACACCAAATGGGCTCATTTTAAGTCTGGCAGTATATGTTTAAAGTGGTGGTAACGGTATTATTGCCACTTTTACCATACTGCTAAATTAGGAGGCAATGGTAAATCCATTGGCAGTAATAACACCAACGTAATTACCATCAGCAGAATTAACGCAGATGGAATTACCGTGGACAGAATGAATGCCGAAATTGCCAGACCGTATTACTGTAATATTACAAATTGGAACATGGCAGTAATATCGTTCAAAATGGGCAGTAATACAGCCGAAAGTACAGTGCATTTACTTTCACCTAAAAGGTGGAGGTAAATGCATACAGGTGATGTAATTGATGCCACAGGTGCACCCCCAATCTACTCAGAAAGGGTACATAAGGCCCACACATTCAAACACGCTTTCCAATACCATGTTGCCACTAGCTCTTGTGAACATGAATGTTCAAATGCTCCAGCTCTGCATTGACCTGCAGAGGCTGGATAAGCAACACAGGGTACAGGATGCAGAGGAGAACAGGAGGAGGAGGAAGAAGTGGAGAAGGAGACACCATGCAAGGCAAGTGCCCATACCCCAGGTCAGGCCCTCACCTTGGACCTTGACTGGCAACCAGCTAATCACCCTGTACTGGCTGTACAGGGAGACCATTCCTGAGCTGCTCACCCTAATCTAGGGTGGCATAGAGAGCAGGATCAGCATCGGTACAACTTTACCCTGTTGATGAAGCTTGTGTTGATCATGCATTTCTTGGCAACAGGCACCTTCCAGAACACTGTTGGCATGCTGCATGGCATGTCCCAGGCCAAATTTTCAAATGTGCTTGTGCAGGTACTGGAAGCACATTCACCTGCATGTTTCTATGAAGCAGCATGCATGTCCAACATGATAGGTGCTCTGGACTGCACCCACGTGGTATTGGTGGCCTACCAGGCACCAGAAGAGGTATACCGCAACCAGAAACCATATCACACCCTGAATGCCCAGGTCAACTGTGATCCTGACCTCCTCATAACACATTGCAGGCCCGCTTCCCTGGTTCCACCCACAATGCCATGGTCCTGCTGAACAGAACACAGCCTGAATACATGTAGAGGCACAGAGGGAAATGGGCGTGGCTATTGGGTGAGTACAAGTTCCAGCACATAGACTTTTCTAGCAGCACAATTGAAATGTTATGTGAAGGGGGCATTATCACAACTGAGGAATGCATGCCCTGTTGAGGCCCTGTCCATGAAGGTCCTGCCCTTTCTCCACACACATGACAGCCCACAACCCACAGGACAAGGACATGAGTGACAATTCTGCAGTAAATCACCAATGCATATTGCTCTAACAGGCTAGCAACACACACACAGGACTACAGGAAACACAATGCAACATAACACATCCCTATACATTGAACGACACGCTTCAACTGTGCAACAAAGGAATGAGACACTGGCAGGAGTAATGCCATGTACTCAGTTAACCATGTATGTGAAGTCATTATGGAATAGATGCAGACAACCTGCAAAAGCACATTCTACCCTGCCAATCACAGACCCTAAAAGTGACAAGTGCTGGCTGTGAGCTGTGTGCATGGTGTTACAACAGAGCAAATGTTCCCCCTTAGTGAATGACTCCACATGCTGTCATGGTAAATCAGGTTGTGTGATAACATTTGTGAATTGCACAGACATATTGTCTATCAACATGCTGTTGTCATGGCCAACACATCCACAATGCTCTGTGACAGACTCCTATGACCTTTGCCTTGCAGGTGAGTTTGGATACTGCCAGATAACATGGCTGACGCACCCGTGTTGAATTCACAGACGCCATAGGAGGCAGCCTACAATGACGCACATATCCGGAACAGGCTCTGCATCGAGTGGACTTTCGCCCTGTGTAAGGCTAATTTCTGGTGCCTACAATAGTCTTAAGAGGTCTTCATGTACAGGCCAGAGAAGGGGAGACAAATTGTCCTTGCTTGTGGCATTTGGCACAACATCTGCCTCTTGCATAATGTACCCCTACCACCTGATGAGGACATGACACACCCAGAAGAGGAGGGCTCACTATCAGCATGTGCTGTGCTGCCAAGCTATGAGCAGGAAGAGTGTAGGGATGGATGTCTGGTTCATCAAGAACTGATTTACATTTTATTTTGAGGCGAATTGATATGCACTTGCAACGCACCTCTGTAAACAGTCACATTATGAATTATGAAACACTTGCAGAGAATAAGGAATGCCCTAGCATTGCTTCAAATGTACAACTATTTAATGAACACATGTAAAAAAAATCCTGCAAGACACCCTCCCCAAAGCACTCTTGCAATATCAAACAACCAGCAGTCACTTCCGGTGCCCTTTGGCCTTGGTACTGAAGAGAGGTACCTGGAAATGACCTCATGTCCCCTATGTGAATGTCAGCCCAAACAATGAGAAACGAGAGATGCAACTCACTGTTTGGCCAACCACCAGGATCATCATTGTATTCTATCTATGGAAAGAGATATTCTCTCAGATGACCGTTCACACCCTATACAATGGACGGCTTCAAAGAGACAGGGGTCTCAACACTGGATCAAGTTGACTGAAAATAGTGACAACACAACATAGCAGCATTAGTCACAAAGTAAACCCGCACTCCTGCACACAAGTTAGGCAGACACACAAGCACACATGAACAACATACTTACACCATTCTTTAGAGGACAGATTTGTTTGATTTCAGCGGACGTGTCCAAAACCCTGACTTCAAGTCAAGTAAGTAGTACACGTAATGTATTGTGGCAAAACCATGAGGGGCACACCCCTACAGCACATGTGCAAGTCTATTCCATGCTATAAGGACAAGTATTGTAAATAAAGTGCTGAATATACATGCAGCAAAGAGGAAATAAAGCACAGAGGGCCTAAGTCATGGCCAAAAATGAGGGATGTTCTCCAAATGTGTGCAGCAACCATTACAAATTCATATACACAAGGCTTACAAGGGGGAGAAGTTGAGCAAGCAAATGGCGATATTCGAGTTGTGGAAAATGTTCCAGGACGATGGAGGGGATGCGGCTCAGCATCACTGGATGCTGAACCAACAGGAGGCCGTGGTAGAAAAACCCTCGGCCCTTACCCCTCCTCTTCCCGAACACGAGAGCAAAGGTGCAACACTGGGGTACAGGGATTATATCCAGCAAAGGAATAAATAGCGGGCATACAAATCCAAAATTTGCACCTCTAGCATACAGCAAGAGGCAGGGGCAGGACGAGACTGGACAAGTGGTTGAGGGAGCTGAAAGTGTAGTAGGTGAAAAGAAAGAGAGCAGCGAGATCCAGGCAAATAAAAGAGAATGACATCGGTATAGAGAGAAAAAAGGAAGGACCAGAGAATATAATTCCGAACTAGTGGGTAGGCGTACAAATATTGCTCAAACTAGACGGGAAGGTAGGAGGAGGAATGGGAGGCCCTACCCAGGACATGAGTGAAGCAAGAGAGGGGAAGCCATAATGGAGGAACTAGAGAGGTGGGAGATGGAGGAAAAGGAGAAAAGGAGAAAAGGAGAAGTGCGAAAGAGCATGAAGGATGAAACAAGAGGTAGTCGCATGAGATGGCAAGGAGCGAGAAGAACGAAGACGGAGAGAGCTTGAGGATATGGCGAGAAGGAAGGCAGAATAAGAAAGGGAAAGGTAAGTGAAAATAAAGATGGACAAGAGGAAGTTGGAAGTGCAGCGGCTCCTTAGAGAGTGACAGCGCAGGTAAGAAGATTAGCTCACCGTAAGGGAAGTGCGAGTAAAGTTGGGTTTAGCACGTTTTAGTGGCGATGAAGAAGGAGAGGAGCAGAGGAGGCGAGAGGGAAACCGAGGCAGGAGACATAGCAGGGCGGCCCTGCTACTAGAAAGAGATGACATTGCGTCCTCCATGAGGGGAGAATGCAGAAGTGTTAACAACATCCAAGACGGGTGGCAGGAAGGTGCAGTTTTAAGGAGGATTAGCTTCCAAGACAACTTTGACAGCGAAGGTGGAGATGCAGGGTCCGATGATGACTTAGAGGGGAGAGAAGATGAAGGAGTAGAGTGATCTTTCCACCATCCTCAAGTGAAGAGCCCGGACCAAGACACAGTGGGGGGAGAGGATAAGGGCACAGAATGACTAAGGGAGGACAGGGGTGAAGGATCACAGCATTGTAGGGATATATCACGCAGCACAGATAGCATTACCCCATAAACGCAAAGGCACAGGGACCTCCCGGCACAAAGGAAGGAAGGATTGGAGAGGGCATTTACCACCACCAAAGACACAAGGGCACAGGGTGGGAAGACTGTACTGACTCAATGTCCACTATTAGAGAAGGGAGGGGGCAACCTCATACATACCATGGCAACAGATTGACAAAGATAACTTGAGGTGTGAGTTATACTCGTTGATCTCGGGAGCTGGGAAATGGATATATGAGGTGGAAAGATTAATGGCAGGCACTTAATTAGCATTGGGAGACATGAAAAGCTTACTTTCGGCCATTCTAGGGCAGGTTGCCCACGATGTACGGAAAAGGACTGGCTACCCAGGAGTAACCGCACAGAATACAGTGCGCAGTGGTTTGCCGTTTAACAACTGTTGAGCAGCCGTTTTGCGTACTCTACGGGTGCAGTACCCAGACACCTCAGACCTTAGAGCAAATTATGGCACGATAAATGGGGGAAGATGAAGACCCCTTGGAGTATATCCAGGCTATTCAAGAGAAATGGACACTTGACATGCGAGAACCGTGGGACAAAACAGTGGGATTGTTTTATCATATACTATGTCAAGGGTTGCCTTAGCAGGTGCAAAAGCAACTTAAGAAGTTGGTGGGGATGGAGGCTAAACTGTGGTCCGAAATCCAACTCAATATAGTGCACTATTGTAGGCTAATGCAAGATAACACGAGAATGAAGCGCAAGGATAGAAATTGGGAAGAGGTGAGGCTAGCGTAGAAGAAGTTGTCCAAGTATACAATGGAAGGAGTGATGTTAACGACCACTGAAGGACCAGGTGCCCCACATGCGCAGTACAGACTGCCACCAACGGGAGGAAGTTTCATGGGGTGGGGCGACACGTACAACAGGTTTAGAGGATGAGTGGGGCCACCTAGCTGAAGAGGGTATGGGTATTGGAATCAGATGCAGCAAGATTGAGAGGGCTTTTCAGGTGCTATCAGAGCTCAATGGGAGGACCATCCCTCTGTTGGGTGTGTGGACAGGTGGGTCACATCTCACGAGTGCGTAGAAGTAGCGGAGCTACGCAACAGACCAGGGAAATGCAGTACCAGCCCAACACATCAGGGAGAACAGACCAATTATTATTATCAAGACCAAACACAGCAGCAGTGGCAGATGCCAGATACACACACGCAGGCATACCAACCAAAGATGCAGACACCCCAGATGCATGGGCCCACACAATCGTACTCACAGGCACCACCTGCACCGCAGATGCATAGTAACATGCAATGACCGCACAAAGCACAGCAAGATGATGGGACACTGGCACACACAGATTTAATGGACATATCTCCCATTCAGAAGTTGGGAGGGGTGACTGTGGTGGAGGGTAACCCATTCACAGGGAACGGAATGTGAGGATGGGTGACAAGACATGTTTCTTTCTCATAGACACAGCGGCAACTAGTTCCTGTATCAGGGAGGGAAGGTATCCAATGTCAGGCAATGCCATGACTGTGCAGGGAGTTTCTGTGGCGACAAATGTGTTTTCTCCCACAGATGATATTACACTTTCTATAGGGGATCATGACTTAGCTCTACCATTACTGTATTCCCGACAGACTCCAATACATATAATGGGGAGAGACATTATGAGCAAACTCAACATGACCATCTCATTCACTGACAAAGGGATAGTGTATTCGACACCTGGGATTCACCCCCTAAATGTAAGCGAGATTGTTCAGGCCTATTGCGGATGCACAATACAGAGAGTGGATCCCACAGATGAGGAGATTTTCCAGTATGGAGCTGAAGTAATAATAGCCTGTCTCTCAAGGATTTAGGGGAAGCTATGGCATCTTCCAAACAAGTTAATATTTAGACCAGACCTACTTTTAGATGAGCCACAGGGGACAGTGATCCCGAAAGAGCTAGACACAGTACTAGTGGGAGAAGACAGCATAACCTGCACAGGACAGATGACACCAGATGAGCATGGAGGACAATGATTGCAGTGGGGAAGGTTTCCCGGTTGTCTACCCTGACTGATGAAGAACTGTTCAGAGACAACCACTCGGATCACAAGATGGTGTTTGACATTAGTAGTACATACGGGGTGAAGATACACAACCGGAAGGTTCCACAGAGAATGGTGATGATGATGCAAGCACTGCTACAATTTCTCAAAGAAGATCTGGCCAAAGTCCCCAGTATCCTAGGGACCACGAGTCCCTATGACATGGACATTCTGAAGGGAATAGGGGCAGTAAAGATAAAGCTCAAACCAGGAGCAATTTTACCAAGAACAATGCAATATACTCTATCACAGGAGGCAGATGAGGGCATTTACAAGACCATTGTGGTCCTAGCTAAACAAGGCATCCTATTGCCATCGGAATCACCATACAACACAGTGGTGTACCCTGTGAAGAAGGCAAAGGCAGGTTGTAGCATTTTATCCAGGATTTACACGCTTTGAACCACATTGTTGAGGAAGAGTTACTCTTAGTCCCAAATCCAGTGACAATTCTGTGTAGCTGTTAGGACACTTACCTGGCCTAACCCCACAGGACGCTCCTGGCATCTGTAACCACGGATTCGGCTTGCAAGGGCAGCCTTGCTTCTGACTTGTACGCAGAATCGTACACCTGCGCGGGCCTCACGGGTTGCGATGAGCAACGAGACGGGCTTTCGCTTCATGCCTCATTCTCATCTCCGTTCGGCCACTGTGCATGCATGGATGGGTTTGCGCTGCAGGACTTGGCTTCATGGCGAGTGCCATAAGTAGCATTCGAGTCTGGATACAAACCGCATCTTAACACGGTTTGTTCCTGACCCTCCGCTGTGCTTGGATCCTTGATCCACCCCCTGCTTTTGTTCTTGGACTTGCCTTTCCTGTTTCCTGGCCTTGCCTGCTCCTTGGTCCCTTCCTCCCACCTTCCTGGGTCCTTGCTAGGTTCCTTGGGTCTGGGTTCACCGCTCTGTTTTCTGGTCTTCTCCTTGGAGTTCCCTTGCCCACACTCCTCCCTTGCTTACCTGGTCTTTGTTCCACCTTGGCCCTGAGTAGTGTTCTGTTTTTATGCTCCTTGCCTGCCTTGCCGTGGTGCCAGCTCTTTGGGACTCCTTCCTGGTTTCACCCTGAACGCCTTCCTGGAGCTGCATTGTGTTATCCTGCTACCTGCTTACCTGGAGTACAGAGTATTCGATTCAACCTTCTTCAGACTACCATCTGGACTAGTCTGCACTATCTACCTGAAGTATTAGTACCATCTACCTTCCCTGTCAGTGCTTGCACTGTCCTGACGTCATGCTAATCCGCAGGGAAGTGTCTTTCGTGGCGTCAGGAGTTGGTCTTCGTTCATCCCTGTACAATTAGGGTTGAATTGGGATTGACTCCTTGTGTCATCTTTACTTCACCCTGCCCATGGATCAAACAGTCTGGCTTCTTCAGTGCAGACATCTCCTGGAAAAATAGGTATGCAGCGTCCATGTGATGCACACCTGAATAGTAGCATTCTTACAACAGCTACGCATTTATCAGTTAGTGATCTGAAGAATGCCTTCTTCTCTATACCACTCCACCCATACTCACAATATTTGACTTCATGCCTATATAGTAATAATATGTGGAAATGCACCAGGCTCCCACGAGGGTACTGCAAGAATCCTTTCATACTCAACAGAGTACTCCAGATTGACTTGGAATATGTACAATTGGAAAGTACTTTTGTACAGTACCTAGATGACATCTTGATCTGCAGTAAAACAGAAATGCTATGAAAAAATGACTCAGTACACATGTTATCAGTGCTTGCAGAAAAGGGGTATAAGGTAGACAAAGCAAAATTACAATATTGTCAAAAAGAGATGTTATATATTAGACAAAATATATCACAAGAGGGTTGAAAGAAAGACACAAGAAAGGGCATTGGCAATTTCGGAAGACTCCAAAAGCCATTTGCATAAGACAAAATCAGCAGTTTCTAGGCCTCTGCAATTATTGCAGACCATGGGTATTTGAATACAGTACATATACAAGACCTCTGTTAAGCGCACTAGAAGAAACACAAAGAGTGGATGGCACATTACAATGCACTGAAGAAATGACCAGGCATTTGAGGAGCTGAAGATAGCAATATGATTTTCTCCAGTTTTACTTATTCTCACACTCCAACAGAGTAGTAATGACTGCAGTACTGACACAGAAGACAACCATGGGTCACAAGCCATTAGCTTACTACAGCGGTAAACTAGACCCAGTAATGAGAGGACACTACTCTAGCGAGCAGGCACTAGCTGCTGCCGCTTTGGCAGTCGAAAAATCAGCAAGTATTACCATGGGATGCAACACCACTCTTTTTGTGGAGCATGCTCTCTTCTCAATACTAGAATGACCCAGAAGAACACTGACCAAAGAAAGGGCTTTAGGGTGAGGTGATACTATCAAATGCAGCCATCAAAGTAGTAACATGCCGGCTTGTAAACCCAGCAACATTCGTCGCTGACCCCATAGAGAAGGGAGATCTAGTACACGACTGTACTACAAATATAGAAAGCAACATCCCGAGTGAGAGAGAACACACTTGAGGGGGTAGAAGTACTTTAAATTGACGGTTCCTCAACTATAGACCAGACCATGGGGGAAAGACATACTGGGATGGCAGTAGTCAGAATAAGAGAGGATTGGACGAGCAAGGTGGTAGTAAGCGCACACTTACCATCACATGTTTCGGCATAAGCTGCAGGAATAGTGGCCCTAATACTGTCACTAGAACAGAGCAAGAACCAGGAAGTGACAGTGTATTCAGATTTGGCCTACGTGACATTTACTCCAGACTGCCACGCTGGCTAAGAAGGGGCTTCCGACATGCTGATGACTCGCCAGTGCAACACATTCTCTTATTAAGCAGGCTGATAGAAGCACTCCATTCCCAATAACCATAGTGGTCATGAAATTTCAGTTACACACGAAGTAGTAGGGTCCTCTCTCCAGGGGCAACGAGGCAGCAGACACAGAAGCAAGATGTGCAGCATATTTTGAGGACTTCCTAGATATGGATACGGCTTCTTGGGTGTGCAATTACGTACGCACAATGGTATTGAAGGAAGGCTACAATACATTACAAGTGACACAAATAATGGAATTACAGGGAAGTGCGCCAAGAGAGGAGAAGGATTATGGGTAAAAAGGGGGTGTTCTATATCACTTTCAGACACCCTATAGCAGCAGGAAAGCACGGGTAAGGTAGTAATGCCATTATCATTGTTGCACACAGCACTGACACAACTGCACCATCCTACCCATTGGGAAGGACGTACTTGCTGCTCTCATTGGAGAATATTGCTCCTGTACCAACCTGGCAGAGGATTTGGCAGAGGTTCATGACTAATTGCCTTGTTTGCTAAAGCTTTACAGCAGGCCATACTTTAAGGGTAGTGAGAGGAGCCATACCTCGCCCACTGGGTCCATTTCAGAAACTCCATGTCGACTATGTTGACATGCTCCAAGTATGTCAGGGCTACCGCTACATAATAGTGGTTGTATGCCCATTCTCCTGATGGACCAAAGATGGTCTCTGATCCCATCCTGATGCCCTTCAGGTGGCAAAATTCCTGTTTGAATAAACGTTGCCAAGATGGGGCATATGTGAGGTCATGCGGTCTGACAATGGCCCTCACTTCGTCAGCATCACATCACAGCTTTGCTAGGAATTCAACACAAATGTTCCTGTGAATACCACCCGCAGGTGAACAGGGTTCTGGGAACGCCTCAATGGGCTGCTCAAGAATTCTATCGCCAAGATAAAAAAAACCTTGAATAGAAGTTGGCTCCACGGTCTGCTTTTGGCATTCTTCACATTGCACAACAAACCAGGGTCCAACCACCATTTAACCCTGCCTAAACTGGTGACCGGGAAGTGCATGCAACTTCCTCTGGCCCCTCCCAATAGGGCTTTGACAGATGTAGAAACAATGTCAACTGTGTTAGAACAGGAAATGTATGATTACACTGCTGCCTTGATGGCTAGTGCCTCTTTTATTTCTCGCCATCTGCAGGCACAACGAGAGAGGCCCAAAAGAAAGGAAGGAGGCAACGATACAGAAACAAATGGCTCAAACCTCCACAACTCTACCCTGCAGATTCTGTACTCCTCCAGAACTTCACCCGTACCTGGTTCAAGCCCAGATTCACGGGACCACATGTAATAGAGGAGGTAACTGATTGAGCAGTGAAGATAAAGTGCAAGAATGTCTGGAATTTCTTCAGTGATATCAAGCCCTGTTGAGCAGTGGCCTCTGCTAGCAATGACATCAAAAGAGCCAACATCCCGCAAGAAGAAGAATAAAAAGAACAGCAAAGACCATTACAGCCCAGCAGAGGTCAGTCCATGATTACTCGCTCATGAGAGAGAGAGACATAGGGAAAGGTCTTCCTATATATTCAGCGTGATGATACACTATTCCTTTATTATTTTTCTTTTCACACATTGACAGCATTCATTGAGAAAGTAGCAAATGTGATTTCTCCACTGTCCCTTGCTTCCCCAAAACCCTCACCCCACGACCTTTCAAGGGCAATTTGTCAATTTTGTTTGGAGATCCAATCGTGCAGGAAGGCAATCTCCCAGTTTATACTTTTGTGTTTTCCTGGCCTATTTTTCTCAATCATACCGACAATTCCATTGAAGAAGTCCCTCAGTAATTGCAGTTCTACGTGATCCTAGAATATGTATTGTGTGGG
Organism: Ambystoma mexicanum; assembly: GCF_040938575.1. Taxonomy (NCBI): domain Eukaryota; kingdom Metazoa; phylum Chordata; class Amphibia; order Caudata; family Ambystomatidae; genus Ambystoma; species Ambystoma mexicanum. Next base: position 976,456,221 of record NC_090922.1, read on the forward strand.
ATCAATTATTCCTTACTGCAGTAGAACAACATTGCGACCGCAGAGCTTGAACTAATATGTAATTACACCATGATAACACAATTCTAGCAAATGTTCAGCAGTTCATCAGCTTCTTCAAAAGCCACACAAGGTTCCTAGGTTAAGTTAAGAATGTCATTCTTAAAAGTGTGATATGTTGACTTGTGTTCTTTTCTCGCTAGTTATCTTTGCCCTCATTCTTTGGCGGGTTTCACTTGCTATAAAAAATAAAGCTGTCACCACTGCTAAAATAACCCCAATTCCTGCAGGCAGGGCTACCATGTCAAGTCGGGAGGCAAGCCCTGCAAGACCAGTAAGGAGAGGTAGACACAGTGCTGATACTGTTTGAGTATCCAATAACATGTGGTACAAGCAAATGACTAAAGTATGTAAACAAACCACTGGAGAGAGCTGCTATGTCGGCTCTTGCATCCCCTACATCATGAGTGTCTCCAAATCAAATTGTTTGTGGCAACTGAAATACCAGAAGCAAGAGCACAATGCCTTATGTACTTATCAATGTGTACCACCCGAGGGAGGTTCCAAGGGATGATGGCAACCTTGAGATGGATGTCTTAGACAACCGTCCCCTATGAAGATAATTATATAAAAACATTAGTCGTGATGGACAATTACTAGAAAAAAGACCAGGCAATACAATACATAACTTAAGACCTGAAAAGGGGAGAGACGAGTACGAAAACATTAAAGGGGTTACCCTGTCCCAAGAAGGGACTCGCACAAATAGGAGGAGAGGCGGGATACTGGAAAAGACCACAGATGCGTGTACATGAACATGTATACAGCTGAAGGATGGAAAGAAGGAGTGGTAGGGAGCAGAACATATACACTCCTAATAGTTTCAGTCCGTACAGTACAAGAAAAAAAGAACAAATGCCTAAAGTGATGAGAAGCCAGTGAAAAGCTACTAACAGGGGTAAAAAATGAGGCAGGGTTCATGCCCAGAGGGCCACTGAAAGGAGCAGCATTATGTTTCCAGAACGACGGAGCAGCAAAGGTTGGAGAGAACAAGGAATGCAAGCATACAATAAAAGCTCTAGGCATTAAAGTTGGAACAGCAATACTAATGGATCGCTATGGGGCTTGCGGGCTCAAGTCATATAAGAAACTACCACCCAACTGGGGCCGAGTGTGCTCACTAGTACATATCAACACACCAGCATTAGTAGTGGCACAAAACAAGATCACCATGGATGAATTTCTCAAAATGAATACTGACAGAAAGAAGAAGACATCTGTAGAGCTAACTAGGGTGAAAAGAGGAAACTACATATAGTGAACAAAGGAAGGATTCCTAGACAGCATACCACCCAATCATTGATTGTTCAGCAGGACAGAAATGTTCTTTGCGTCCATTGTTCCAGCAGTACAGGCATACATGAATGCAAAATGGCCTGACACAAACCATAAACTCGACCGTCAATGGCTTCAACGCCAAAAACGAAGAACTCTGAGCAGTATGGCTAATGGCCCCCTGAATAGATATGTTCTGGACCTTCTCACAGCAATGGAAGGTGTATGCGCCAAGATTGGGTCTTCTTGCTGTACATTCCACCCAGCAAATTATGAAGCAAACTGGACACTAACTGAAGCAGTCACCAAGTTATTGCAAATGCATGCCAAAATGGAAACGTAAGCAAAAGACGCAGGGAAGGATAAAGGGTGGCTATCATACATCTTCTCATGGATACCCACATGGATGGTCAATGGTCTCAAAGTGTTACTGGCAGCATTAGTATTAGTTCTCCTAACACTAGGCATCATCAGATTAAGCATCATTCAATGCATAAAAACAACAGAGAAAACTGTAGGCATGAAGCTACTGGTAGATATGACTTTTGAAGATGACAAGATAATACTAGTTCAAGATACCCAGGAGCACAGATAACAGATACATACATGTAGTATCAAAAGATTTTCCTTTCCACCAGCCAAATGCAGAAAGGCATGGGGGATTTGTATAGGTGGTATCACCCGACCTACCCAATGGAGATGACCCTTAAGTTTTTGGGATGGGTTGGTGGTTGGGATGTCACTAAGGGATAAAACCAGGTGACGTGGGTTCAGACGCTGTCATTGTCAGAGATTTTGTTGTTTCATGTATGATTCCTGTCTTTTGGAGAATAAAGACAGATTATTTGCCCTATGGCTGAGCTCTCTGTTATTGTCGAGAGGAAATGATTCGGATGGGCCCCAGATACCCTGCTGACCTGTGTTATTATTGATACGAACAACTCCCCCGTCCTCTGGTATACTATTACAGTGGCCTACTCCAGCACTTTAGGTGTCAGGTGGCACTGTGAGCAGCACATTGGGGTGTTTAGCTGTGAACCCTCTGTGGGAGTGACAGAGGTGGAGGGCACAGACTCTTGGCCCCAGATTTGCTGCATGGTCAGCAACATGCAGGAATTTAGGAACTCTGCAAAGACTGACATACCCTCAATATGATCCCTCATCCTTTGCCCAACCTTGGTGATGACAGTGGTGGACTGGCAGAGGGAACAGGAAATCCACTGGCATGACCCCTGCAGATAGTCCCTCGTGGCCTACATGTGCTCGACCTGCTGGTCTGCTAGTGTCTCAAGTGATGACTGAGTCTTCTCTGTGGCCTCTAGCCATGCCCAAATGGCTGTCATGTTGTGCACAGGCAGAGGTAGTGGGTTGTATGGAGGCTTGGGGCTGAAGCACAGAGAGCAGATGCCCATGACCTCTTCTTCATCCTCCTCCTTGTTGGTGCGGTAGCTGCCAGTGCCACTATGGTGTTGGGCTGCAGATGTCCCACGATGATGGGTGTGCTGGTGTGACTGTTTGTGCTGTCGAACCACGTCTCTCCCCTGTACCTCCACACTCTCCTCACCTGAACTTCCTGAGTTGTCTGTGTCTTGTAGGTTCCGCTGACTCAGGTAGTCTTTTTCCTTTTTTAGGGGCACTTGCCTGTCACGGAAAGAAGCCACAGTTACCGCTGAATGAACAGCAGTTCCGGGACTCCTTTTCCGGAAACAAGCCGAAAAAGGGAAAAACCCACACGGGGGAAAAAACCCTTGAGAATGCAGAGTGATCGTTGCAGTCTGGAAGATCCACACAGGTAAGGCTGGAGAACACACAGGCCCTCATTACGACCCTGGCGGAAATCGAAAAACGATAGCGGAAATGTAATACCGCCATCGAATACCGCTCGGTGCGATTATGACCCGTCACCGTAAAGTACGATGCCATTAGCGACACCGTAGTGAACGCCAACGCTAACTGCACCAAGTACGCGCACGCGCGCCATGCAAAACCGTAATTACCACCATGGCGCAACGGTACGCGAATTCTGACCCTAGCGGACATTTACTTAACGCCATCAAGCATGGCGGAAAGTACCATTCCGCCATGGTGAGAATTACGGCATCGTGAACCAACCGTAAATGGCCCTACTGAGTGCCTGTACACCACTCCCTGCCCACATTGCACAACTCCTCGTAGGTGCAATGAAGTTACACAATGCAACCAGTGAAATGTACAAGTCACCCATGCATGCCAACAAACAAATGAATGTAGGGGCTCCAAGTGCCTTGTGAGTGGCCATCCATATTTGGCATGTCACCATTGCCGTACTGATGCAGCACAGGCATGTGAAGGTTCAAGTACAGCAATATGAACTGAAATATGAGACAAAACAACAACAGGCCCCCATCGCTTGACACCAGTGTAAGGCAACATTCAAAGCAGTATCCTGAGGGAGACTGCACCAGCCCTGTACTCTTGCCAGTAAACAAACCAACCATCAGCATAAGCATGTACCACACAAGTTGGCAGAGTGACTGAGCAGCCAGGCTCATCTCAAGAGGGGCCAATGGGAGCTGCAGGGCACAGATGGCACGAATACAGAAGCTATTCCAATGGACATGACCTCAGTCTCCCTCCAAGAAACGCACGCAAACACAGGCACCTGTGACCAGCCATTTTCTGATAATCACATCATTCCACCAATCCACCTGGCTGACCGGCATCTGTTACACAAAAGCTAATCCCCCGCCCCTGAGCATGACATCATTAAAACAGTCATAATGGCAGCCCCTATCCCTGACCTTACTGGGCTTCGTAGGCAAACGCGGCCAGTACAGTACCACGCAACTATACTCAGAAGCCGGAACCCAATGCAGATCTACTCACAATACATCGCTCCACAAATAGGAATATGCTACATTACTTGCAAAGAATAACGCTACACGGTTAATATCAGAATAAAATTTTAATGCACATCAAATTCACCAAGCCCATACAGCTATTAGGTCATAAACCCCAAAATATTTTTCATTACTGTTGGCTGCATCCGCAATAAATGACCAGCTTCTCCTTGTGTGACGCCCTGTTCCTTCATGACACACAGGGGCTACATTCACGTTCAAAAAGGCAACATGGAAGCGCCTAGAACCGCAGGGCCATCCCATTAGGTAGGCACTAGTCCAGCTGAAAGGTTGATATGTTGCTCCTAGCCACTAGTACTGCGTAAGGGCATGTGGCCCATTGGCGATCGTCCCATAAGATCGTAATGGTGCTCCACTGATTAACTCGAAGCAGCAGGTGTCGGGAGTAAAAGCCATCTGCAGGAGTGGCATACAGATGGCAGCGGCAAAAGGGGAGGAGATACCTGTCACCCAAATGAAATGAAAAAGAATAGTATGGGCATCAGAACTTCATTTGTATTACTCACTTCAATGATCACACTAAATCTACAGCCATATGCATGCTAGCCCACTCAAAAGGATTATTTCCACCCAAAAATCACTTGCGAATCATAACTATATAAATCGAGGTGAAAACACTATTACAAACGAGTGTTTGTGTGCATGCGTCTGTTAAAACAGAATCCATTAGATGGGATTAGTAACGTGCATAGACACAAGTGTTGGAAGGCGCGTCGAGACAGGGAGGGTTCAACAAGGGCAGATAGACGATGGTCCCACTATGGCAGCTCTGCATCACATAGCGCAGGGGAAGGGGATAGATTCCAAAAAGCCACGTACATGGCAAACTCTCAATTAAATCATCTGTCCATGCATCCATACATCATTCCCTCATCCCGGTATAAAAACGCCTGATTATTTACTCACATAACATTTGAAATTTCCATTGAGTCTGTGCGTAATGCAGTCGGCAAAATCCACTGTGCTCCAGGCCGGAATTCTAGTGTTGTGAAGTAACATGTATTTGGGAACGTCCTGCCTTATCGTCCACTACGCTATTGCGCATCCCATACTATTCATATCAATCATTGCATTCTCGCCATGGCCCCTGTCCCAAGGACATTAAACAATTGAACGTTATATTTGCAGTCAGACCTGTGGGCGTCTCCTCGCCGCTAGCTGAAAACCGAAAGCGCTGTCCTTCGAATTCCTCATTTGCAACATCACGTCGAACAGGCATCTGTGACCGCTTGAAATCACAAATTCATCCATGTAGTGCGGCAGTGTGTGAAAATGGCAACTGGCTTCACTCACAAATGGGACGCTCCGCCCGTCGGTGAACCTCGGTACAGTGCTCGCCCAAAGGGGATTGCAGCTGGCACAGGTGGAATGAATCACCACAGGTGGAGGCTATACAGCCTGAAAACACATAAATTGCACACCCAACCCCCTCCCACAACCACACCCACTCCAAAATGCTACCGGCAGGACTAGCGATGTTGGCCCTGGGGGACCTGATAGCACTGCAAGTACTCCAACTTCAAGAAGAAGACGAACACCAACTACTACAACAACCGGCCGCACAGAGGAGACGCAGGAGGAGGAGGAGGGCAAGGCAGGGCCAGCAATGCCCACCAGCACAGCCACTACCACCACGCAGGCAGCCCGCAATCCCACGCCTCCGAGCTCATCCGTTCAACCTCACTGCTGAGCAGATCCACACCCTCTACCGTTTGGACCGGGAAACCATAACCGCCATTGTGGACATGACACACGCTGACCTTGTCAGCATGATAGATAGCCCAACCGCCATCCCACCCCTACTGAAGGTGGTGTCTGTACTCCACTTCCTGGCCACAGGCACCTACCAGCACACAGTCGGACAGTTGCATGGCATTTCACAGCCACTGTTCTCACGGACACTATTGCAAGTGCTCGATGCCCTCCTGAAGCACGCAGACGACTACATCTCTTTACCACGCTCGGAGCAGGAGATTACAAACACAAAAGTGGGATTCCATGCACTTGCCGGCATACCGGGTTGCATTGGTGCCATCGACTGCACCCATGTGGAATTGGTTGTCCCACATGCCATGGAGGTCCAGTACCGCAACCGGAAACAATATCATTCTCTTAATGTACAAATGGTGTGTGACTCCAACAGATCTTTACACATTGTTGTGCCCGATTTCCTGGATCAACCCATGATTCTATGGTCTTGAGGAACTCTACAATACCACGCTACATGGAGCGACACACAGGGAACAGATCCTGGCTACTCGGTGAGTCTCATTTCATGCATGATAATGTGGGGTATGTGATGCGGCAATGACCTGGCAGGAAGGGGGGGGGATGCGTACGTAGCAATGTCATTCCACATAATCCGTTTATCGTCCACATACAGGTGATGCTGGATATCCACTGAAGAGATGGCTCCTCACACCAGTCCGGAACCCATGGGACCAGCATGAGGAGGACTACAACCATGCCCACTCACGTACCCGTGTAGTCATAGAACAGACATTCGGCCTACTGAAGGCTCGTTTCCGCTGCCTCAGCAGGTCTGGCGGGGCACTCCTGTACCGCCATGAGAAGGTTGCAAAGATGGTCATGGCATGTGTCATGCTACACAACATGTGCATACGTAGAAATGTGCCCATGCCCCCTGACGCAGAACTGCAAGCACCTGAAGATGGTCATGATGAGGCTGGGGATGTGGCAGCACCTCAAGGAGTCCGCGAGGCACAGGAGGCCCGTGAAATTCGTCAGAATATCATGGATTCATGCTTCTAGCACTCACGCCTGGTGGCTGATACATGGACACGGGACTTGTGGCACTGTGTGTGTCTGGAACATGCACAATGTGGACTGTACGCCTATAAAGGCCTCGTACACAAAGATCAATGTCCACACATCTCATTGGATGATTATGTAATGTTTATAGCATATGTGAAATTATATTACACACCCCATCGACCCGCCACCCAAGTAAGCCCAACACCCCCCCTCCACCCTCCTTCCTCCCCCCGAACACCAGTGTCCAAAGATACTCATTGTCAGTGGGCAGACGCTATTGCAAGCCCCCTCTCCGGGTATCAGGGGCCCCCTGCCTGTGGAGCGCAGGTTCCTCCCAGATGTACGTTGGGGGCTGCCCTGGACGGAACTTGCAACGGATGATGTCTCAGCCTGCTCACGTCCATGCATGTCCCTAAGGGTTTGTGAGAGCTCAGTGAGCACACGGCGCACAGCGGCAAGTTCACCACATACGTCTTTGGACGTCGCATGCAGTTCCCCCCTCAGGCTCTCGGTGCTTCTCTCCATTTGTACCCTTAGTGTCTCTGTACTTCGCTCCATTTGTGCCCTAAGTGTCTCAGTAGATGTTTCTATGGCTGCCTTAGAACCCCCACATTCATCAGCATGCTCCTTGAGGAGCGTGGCCAGTTGCTGCTGTTGCACGATCACCTGGTCGAGGGACTGTTGCCTCTGCTGGGCCATGCCCATTTGCGGTGGTGTCACAGAGGGGCTGATCACCTCATGTTGCCTTGCCACAGGGCTTGTGGGGGATGGCCAGTCGTCGTCTTGTGGGTGCCCCTGCGAGGTATCCTCATGGTGTACGGGATGAAACAAACAGGGGGATTGAGACAGGTCATGGATGGGTCCTACATCGACAGCACCATTGTCTGTGTCGGAGCATGCTGGCATTAATGCAGTGTCACCTATGGTGCTGCTGCCATCAGAAGCAGTGCCTTCTGTGGCATCCATTGGGGGGACCTGTGGTGCTGCTGGTGTGGGCATGCTGGCTGCTGGGGTGCCTGTTGAAGTCCCCTCCTGTGTGCTGCCACTTGATTTGTGCTGCTGCCGTGTCTTGATCCGTGCAGCTGAGGTGGAGGGTCTTTGGCCGTTGGTCTTGGCCCTCTTTGCAGGTGTGCTGGTAGGGGTGTCCTGAAGCTCGTCGTTTGAATCGGACCCTGTGGTGGAGTAAAGGAGGGCGAGCGTTATTTATGGGTCTGTGGAAATTGGAATGGCAATGTATCACATGCATTGGGGTGGTACCTGAGGGTGATTTGGGTCAGGGCCTTGGAGGTGGTTTCATTTTTGTGTGGATTGAGGATGCAGTTGTTTTGCAGCCTGCAGTTAGGGTGTGCATGCTGCACGTGTAGAGGGTGTTTTTAGGATTTTTGATTATTAATGTATTTAATGTGAGTTTTAAAGTGCGCTATCAGGCCAATGTATGTGGACGTTCTCCTGGACATGTGTTTCTGTTGCACTATGTGGACACATGGTACTTCACATGATTGGACATTGTGGATTTAGCATTGTTTTATTTGGCCCACCTACCTGATTCTTCGGATGTCTGCACTCCTTTCTCCATCCCTCCGACTCCCTCTATACTCTCCATTCCAATGGTGGAGGCACAGATTTCTTCCCAGGGGGTCAACTTGATGGGTGATTCCGATCCTCCCCCGGTAGCTGTGGCAATGTTACGGTTGGCTGATAGTATGCTCCGTACGCGTATCCGCAAGTCGTCCCATCGCTTTCTGCATTGCTGTGGGTTGCGGGGTGCGGTCCCCACCGCACTTACCCGCTGTGCCACCAGGGCCCATATGGCCTTCTTGTTCGCAAGTGCCGTCCTGGTCATTTGCGTCGAGAAGACGACGGCAGCATTCTCCTGGAGGGTCTCTGTGAGCACGGTGAGTTCCTCATGGGAGAAGTGGACCTACCGCTTGCGGTCGCACGCTTTTTTAGCAACTTTTCCCATTTTGATTGTTTTAACTAGGGTGGCTAACGGGTTGGGATGTGTCTCAGGGTCAGATTTTTGATGGTTGTGTTGGGATTCTGATTTTATAGGTGTACGGTGTGCTGTTTCCCGTTCCGGCCCCATGTTTTTACTTCCGTTTCCGTATATTTACGGTCACCGTATTTTGCGATTACCGCTCATTACGGTGACCGCTATGATGGGTGGCGGAATTGCACCTAGGGCGCCGTACGACGGCGGTGAGGGGCGTTTTGGGGACATTTCCGCCATCGCGGACTTTGCACTTCCGCCATGGCGTAATGCTCGTGCCCGATGGGTCAGAATTAGCTGCACTTTACTCCATCGTGCAATGGCGGAAACGCTATTTACGCTATGGCGGTCAGGTCAGTTACTTTCCGCCAGGGTCGTAATGAGGGCCACAGTCCAAAAAGCAGGTACGGTGGATTCCAACGAAGATGAGACCGGTAGCTGAAGTGTTGAGAAGTACTTCGTAGGAAGGCGAGCCAGTCCTAAGAAGTAGGAGCAGGCAGCTGTGAAAAAGCAGCAAGTAGGTACTGAGTGGACCGAGGAACACGGCCCAGAGAAAGGAAGTGAACAGTTCCCAGAAAAGGAAGAAGGCAGCGGGAAGAGAAGCAGGAGAACCTTACCGGCGCGGAGAGAGAGAGCGGCCAGGGAGGAGAAGGGAGAAAAGAAAAGACGCACGCCGCAGAGGCAGCAAAAGCGAGGGAAGCGGAGGGAGAAAGGGTACCGCGAAGGAAGCGGCAGAGGAGGGAGAAAAGACAGGAAAATAGTATCGCTAGGAGAGCGACACTAGAAGGCACCAAGATCCACTTCGTAAGCTGAGGCAAGCGGAGGGATCAAGCGGGGCCAAGCAGAGCGAAGAAACCAGGAGCGCTGGAGCGAAATCAGCGAGAGGTTGAAACGCAGCGACTTCCGGGTAGAGGGAGAAGATAACACCCGGCAGCCCTGCGTCCGGCCAATGGGCCCGGACCAGAAACAAAGGAAGGACTAAAAACCCTTTCGTCCGGGTTGCAGTCTCCAACGTGGAAGAAGCCGCCAATTGCGGCGGTGGTGGCTGATGACAGTATGCCCTCCTCTCCACCTAACCGCCCCGGGTTTCCCTGTGTGACGGCAGTGAAACAGGGCTAACAATCTCAGAGCATGAACCTGTGAAGCCGGTTCCCATGAGTCCTCCGACTCAGGGTATCCCTTCCAGGACAAAAGGTATTCTAGACGTTCGCGATAAAACCTGGAATCGCGGATACAAGATACCTCATACTCCTCTGACTCCTGGGACTGAGTTGGAGCAGACTTTGGGATGGGCCGAAGGTGCAGATCAGGATAGTAAGGTTTGAGAAGAGAAGAATGAAAAACAGGGTGAATACGGCAAAGAGAGAAAGGGAGCCGGAGGCGATATTCAACCGGATTAACCTTGGAAAGAATGAGGAAAGGTCCTAGAAATCGAGGGGATAGTTTAGAAGGCTGTATCCATCTGGGCAGAAACCGGGTGGATAGCCAAACCTGATTACCAGGCTCCCAAGCCGGACAATCCTTGCAGTGTCGATCTGCGCTGGATTTGGACCGTTTTCTGCTAGCCTCCAAACTCTGGATAGCAGAAGTCTGAGCCTCCTTGATGTTTGCTAAGACTTCCTCTGCAGCCGGGGAATTGGTGTACCCGGGAACCTCTGGAAACACTGAACGGGGATGAACCCCATAAGTACAGAAAAAAGGAGAGAGTCCGGTGGCAGAGTGCCTGGTGTTGTTATACGAGAACTCTGCCGTGGGAAGCAAAGAGACCCAGTTGTCTTGGTGTTGGGTGATGTAGCACCGTAGGTATTGTTCTAGTGTAGCGTTGAGTCGTTCCGTCTGACCATTGGATTCTGGGTGAAAACCCGAAGACAGAGCCCTCTCAATGCCCAACCGGTTGCACAAGGCCGTCCAAAACTTTAAGATATACTGGCTTCCCCGATCAGAAATTATTTTATCGGGTAGACCATGCAGCTTAAAGATGTCTCGAGAAAAAACTTCTGCCACTTTGGCCGCAGTGGATAGACCTGAAAGAGGGGAGAAATGAGCCAATTTGGAGAAAGCATCCACCGTAACCATGATACAAGTGCAGGACTCAGAGGCTGGCAGATCGACTATGAAATCGGTGCAGATTAGCCCCCAAAGAGGAGCAGGCAGTTCGACTTGAGTCAACAAACCTAAAGGTCTACCCAGGCGATATTTGGCTCTGGCACAAATCGGGCAGGCTTTAACATATTCGTAGGTCTCCTTCTTCGCGTTGGGCCACAGAAAAGTTCTGGAAAGGAGCTCAAGAGTGTTATCTGCTCCTCTATGAACGGCCGAGCGAGAGTCATGGCTCCACTTCAAGATCTTAGTGCGTAGAGGACCCTTAGGGATGTACAGTCTTCTCTTGTAGAAAAGCCAGTCCCCTTTTTGTTGAAAGGGGGAAGTGGAGCGTAAGGACAATTGAGGTCCTTCCTGAACTAGGGCCGTCTTAACCTCTTGAAGGAAAGATCCGATGCAAGCCAGAATCTTATTACGATTAAACATGGACTCCTTCCTGATCGCTGTGTGCTCTTTAATGGAGTCTTTGTGGGACAAAGCATCTGCCAAACTATTCTGGGATCCAGGGATATATGTGACCCGGAATTTGAACTGTGCAATAAGATCAGCCTACCTGGCCTGTCTGGAATTTGAACACTCCATCTCTTGAAGAACCTTGAGATTCTTGTGATCAGTTCTGATCAGGAATTGATGTCTGGCCCCCATTAGCAGATGACGCCACTCTTCACAGGCAAGTTTCATGGCCAGCAGTTCCTTTTCCAGCACAGAGTAATTGAGTTGGCTGGGAGAAAGAGTTTTTGACAGATAGGCCGCCGGATGTTCCACACCCTGTATGGCCTGAAGAAGAACGGCTCCTACCGTGACTGCTGAAGCGTCCGTTTCCAGAATAAATGGTCATGTCTGAACTGTATGTTGCAGAATTGGAGCAGAGCAGAAAAGACTTTTAAGATGACTGAAACTCTTTCCGGCCTCGTCTGAACAAAAAAACGGGAATGCCTCTTTCTTGAGCAGTCGCGTAGTGGGATACACCATTTCAGAAAAGTTAGAGATGAACCTTCGGTAGTAGTTCGCTAGGCCCAGGAATCTTTGTACCTCTCGTAGGGAGGTAGGTGCCGGCCAGTCGAGAATAGCTTCAACCTTGGTCTGATCCATGGCAACACCTTCTTCAGAAAGGATAAAGCCTAGATAGTGCACCGAAGAAACCGCGAACCTGCATTTTTCAGATTTGACAAGCAACTGATTCTCCTGGAGACGAGACAATACCTGAGTAACGTGTTTGACGTGTTCCTTCATGGTAGAGGAGAAAACAAGGATGTCGTCAAGATAGATTATGACAGAGACTGAAAGCAGATCTGAGAACATCCTATCCATGAATCTCTGAAAAGCCGCTGGAGCATTCACCAAACCGAATGGCATAACTCTATACTCATAGAGACCGTAAGAGGTGCGAAAAGCTGTTTTCCATTCGTCCCCTTCGGTGATGCGGAGCAAATGATATGCGTTCCTGAGATCCAACTTAGTGAATACCCGAGCTCCTTGTACCGCCTCGATGATGTCGGTTATGAGCGGCATAGGATATCAATCTCTGACGGTCACCTTATTGAGACCCCTGTAGTCTATGCAGGGTCTGAGGTCGGTGCTGTCCTTCTTTTTGATGAAGAATAAGGAGGCTCCGGCGGGAGACTTCGAAGGTTGGATCAGTCCATTCTCCATATTAGTGTCAAGATAGTTCCGTAGTACCCTCTTTTCTGATTGAGTAAGAGAGAACATCCGCCCGAATGGAACCAGAGCATTGGGTTCGAGATCAATTGAGCAGTCTTCTGGCCGGTGAGGTGGTAGTCGGGCGTGAAGGCTCTCTTGGAATACTTGCGTAAATTCAGCACAAAAATTAGGGAGAGTGTGAATCCCCACATGATCGTTCGAGAGAATCCTGACAGACTGAGGATCCTTCCTAGCTTCTGACGGAAGACAGTTGGCAGCACAATATGGGGAAGTGAAACTCAGTTGGTTCTCAGTCCAGTTTATGTGAGGATTGTGCCTGCGAAGCCACGGGATTCCTAAGATTATGGGAAAATGAGCGGCCCGGATGATGTCGAATTGAAGGACCTCCGTGTGTCTGTTGATGACTAAAGATAGTTGCTCGGTGGTATGAGTAATGAGCCCGGAGGACAAAGGGATACCGTCAACTCCTTCCACCTTCTGACCCTCCTTCCGGACTATCCGGGTCAGCTTCATCTTATCTGCCCATAGAGTGTCCACGAAGTTTCCGGCCGCTCCACAATCCAGTAAAGCCATGGTTTCTACAGAGTTACCCTTGATGTTAAGGCTAACCGATATTACCATCAGTCTGGAATCATCTTGGGAATCTGATGCTGACACAGATAGAGTAACATAGGGACGAAAAAATTCCGAATTCCCCCGGACACTGGTCCCTATTGGCGCCGAGGGTGATCGTTTCCGGCCTTCTTCTCTGGTAATTCCTAGAAGTCTTTTAGGACGTGTTGATCTGAACCGCAGTATGCACAAAGTCCTTTCTCTCTTCTTCGTCTTCTTTCTGCAGATGACAGTGGTGCTCTTGTGGTGCCGATCTGCATCGGTTCGTCGGCAGGGTTAGAAGAGGAGCGCCCAGAGGATGAGTGTGAAGGGGGGTCCACTGGAATTCTCGATCCTCTTTGTTTTCGGCGTTCAGTCCTTCTCTCTTGGAGACGGTACTCGATGTGGAGAGCAGCTGCCAATAGATCTGAGAACGTGGGAGAGCGGGGAGATCTGGCCAATTCAGCCTTCATCTCTTCTCTCAAACCCCTCCTGAAAACAGCATACTGCACCTGATCGGGCCACCCGGTACCTGCCGCCAGCATCTTGAAGGAGGAGATGTAAGACAGTACATCTAGAGAACCTTGTCTTACGTCAAGCAAATCTTTGCAGGCAGTGAAAGACAATTCGGGACGTTCAAAGGTCTGCTTCAAAAGGTTCTGAAACCCAGAGAAATCTTGCAGGATTGCATTTCCACTTGTCACCAAGGGAGTGGCCCAGGTTAATGCGTTCCCTGTCATATTGGAGATAAGAAACCCCACCTTGGCCTGATCCGTTGAAAACATGTGGGGTCTGAAGGTAAAGTAGATGGCACAGGCCTCTAAGAACTCTCTTACTCTCTTGGGTGAACCATCAAACTTTCCAGACGAAAGAGCCATGTGGGGTAGTTCTGGAGGGTGGGAAGCTTCCCTGGCTGCTACCATCTGTTTAAGAAGAGCGTTCTCAGTCTTAATACCCTGTAACTCCAGAGACATTGCTTGGAAAGCCTTCCATAGTTCCTGAACTTGTTCCTCAGCAAACATTCTGATAACCTTTGGCGTTTCAATCTGTGACTGTTCGTGCTGTTGAACCATGTCTCTCCCCTGTACCTCCACACTCTCCTCACCTGAACTTCCTGAGTTGTCTGTGTCTTGTAGGTTCCGCCGACTCAGGTAGTCTCTTTCCTTTTTTAGGGGCACTTGCCTGTCACGGAAGGAAGCCACAGTTACCGCTGAATGAACAGCAGTTCCGGGACTCCTTTTCCGGAAACAAGCCGAAAAAGGGAAAAACCCACACGGGGAAAAAACCCTTGAGAATGCAGAGTGATCGTTGCAGTCTGGAAGATCCACGCAGGCAAGGCTGGAGAAGACACAGTCCAAAATGCAGGTACGGTGGATTCCAACAAAGATGAGACCGGTAGCTGAAGGGTCAAGAAGTACTTCGTAGGAAGGCGAGGCAGTCCTAAGAAGTAGGAGCAGGCAGCTGTGAAAAAGCGGCAAGTAGGTACTGAGTGGACTGAGGAACACGGACCAGAGAAAGGAAGCAAACAGTTCCCAGAAAAGGAAGAAGGCAGCGGGAAGAGAAGCAGGAGAACCTTACCGCGGCGGAGAGAGAGAGCGGCCAGGGAGGAGAAGGGAGAAAAGAAAAGACGCACGCCGCAGAGGCAGCAAAAGCGAGGGAAGCGGAGGGAGAAAGGGTACCGCGAAGGAAGCGGCAGAGGAGGGAGAAAAGACAGGAAAATAGTATCGCTAGGAGAGCGACACTAGAAGGCACCAAGATCCGCTTCGTAAGCTGAGGCAAGCGGAGGGATCAAGCGGGACCAAGCAGAGCGAAGAAACCAGGAGCGCTGGAGCGAAATCAGCGAGAGGTTGAAACGCAGCGACTTCCGGGTAGAGGGAGAAGATAACACCCGGCAGCCCTGCGTCCGGCCAATGGGCCCGGACCAGAAACAAAGGAAGGACTAAAAACCCTTTCGTCCGGATTGCAGTCTCCAACGTGGAAGAAGCCGCCAATTGCGGCAGTGGTGGCGGATGACAGCTGGTGCCCTGATGTGTGGGTGTCAGAGAGGGGGCTGCAGGTGTGTGAATTGCCACATGAGCTGGCTGTGGAGAAGCTGTGGCAGCTTCATGCATGGCTGGTGGATTGGCCACTGGGCACCGGTGTGGGGATGGTGCTTTCCTCTGTACCTGCCAGTGCTTCCACTGTGGTGGTATCATGTGGCCTTACTCCCTTGCTCCTTCTCTTACTCCTACTGCCTATGGATCTGGCTTGTGCAAGGGTGGAGGTGGATGGAGTGGAAGTAGTGGAGGGTCCAGCCTCTTTACTGTCCGTGGACTGTGTACCTGTTGGGGGTATAATGACGTTCTGTCAGTCACCTTGCAGGCATGTCCGAAGGCTTGCAAGACACGCATGCTACATTGTGTGTGTTCTACATTTGGACATTTTGTATTATTGGCATGGATGTTATTTGGCCAATGAGTTCTGCTACTGCTAGGTAGAGGTAGTGCTGGCTGAGGGTGTACACGGTGCATGCATGTGAGTGAGACACAACCCATTACAAGATTTGTAATAGACTAATGGGGGAGATAGGCATCATAGTAGCCACATACGATTACCATATTATGCTTATTAGACATAGGCCCTCATTCCGAGTTAGGACTACACCATGGAGTAAATAGCTCCATGGTTGGCAACCATGGAGCTATTTACTCCATGGAATACCGGCATGGTGAATGAAGTAATTTCCGGTCCATTCCAAGGTTGGATGGACCAGTAATTCCCCATTCACCATAGCCCTTCCCCATCCCATTCCTGCCCCCATAGGGCTCAATGGGAATGGGGAAGGAGGTAATTACGGCACCGTAAATTAAGGTGCCGTAATTTACTCCAAGGTCACTTTGCGGGTCCCGTAATTTACTCCTGCTAAAAGCAGGAGGTAAAGAGGGACCCGCAGAGGGAACTCGGAATACGGAGGTAAGGGATTACCGCCATCGGTGCCCTTACAGGCGCCGGTAATCCCTTACGTCCAACCTCGGAATGACCCCCATAGTATATGCATGCAAACAGGTGCTATTTTATTATGAACACGCAACCATTTTATTAAGCATAGTTTGAACAGAAGGCCTGCAAAGCCATGAAATATCCAGCGCATTAGACAAGATGGAGAAGCCTGATTAAGCCCAAAACCATAGTGAGATGGGCTGCGCTTCCAACCCCCAAGAAACCCTCCTTTGTTCTACAGCTATTGCAATTGTGTGTATATAGAAGGAATGGCTACTGCAAGGCCATGAGACAGCATCAGGTGCCACAACGTGCATTCTTATCATGGCCTGGCTAAAGCAAGCTTCCGACCCCCACCTAGCCAACCACTGGATACAGCCTTCATAACTGTCTTAGATTCAAGACCCCTGAATTCCACAAAGATGGCGAAAATGGGTCCTTGTCATACATCATTGTGGCTGTGCATTGTAAGGGATTTCAATCAGACACACACCCATGTCTCGCCTAGCATGTAGTGCGCAATGAAACCCTTATCTATTTGTGTCTATAAATTCAATATTCTGAATGATATACCACTCATATCACACCCTTCTCAAAATACCCCCCAGGTCATACTGAACCAGGAAACAGCTAGTTTGCAAAGGTAAAAATGTAATTATGTATTTAATATTCAAATCACACATATGTTTAATATTTATATATATGGGACAGCAATAGCCTAACGGCGACAATACAATTCAGAAAATAAGCAAAGCAATTGAATTCACTTGTAATGATGCAGAATAGAAAACCCAGTAAAAAGAACAGTTTTGGTTTGTGAACAAGATAGCGTTTAGGTTAATATTCCCCCTGCAAAGTTTTTTTTAAATACAGATGAGCAATCCTACACAAATGTAAGTAATCAGCAGGTATTCAGGAATGAAAGACAATATCTAGAGCTTAACTGCAATCTTTCCTCCCCAAACAAGAGAGAAAAACGTTTTTGGAAAGTGACACTTTTAAACTGACAGGTGACAATCGCATTGTAAAATAAAGCAAAAGGGTGCAAAAATGCTTAAATGGATAGAAATTCAGAGGAAAGCAACCCTAAACAGGTCCTAACACACATGTGCTTTAATATAAACAACACGACACACTTTAGATCAGGATGGGATGGAAGAAGCACTTTGAAATGGGAAAATGACATGTGTAAACCTTTGAAAACTGCAAATTCGCAGCAAACTTTTACTATGCAATATTGGAGAAAAACTGGTCAAATACACAGATCCGATTCAGTAGTTGTGGTAATTGTAGAGGTAGCTAAGGGTCTTAGGTATCAGTGAGATGTGAAATTTCTTTTTTATCTTCGAAATTGAAGAAATTAGAGGTTTTAGTGAGAGGTGTTTTTTCAAAATAGGCGCGAAAATGGAACAATTTGGTTTTAAAAATGACAGCTAAGTTTTATTACACTATAATAATGACTATGAAAAGGAGGAGGCTACACATGAATCTTCAGAGCTACGTGGCCAGCGAACCATTAATGTGGTGGATACTCAATTTCATTCTGGGATTTACTTTAGTTACTCAAGATCACTAAGGAGTTATGGTTTTGTAACACAGATGAGAAAATCAGCGCAAGGAGGATTCTAACAATACTAGGGTTCTGAATTTAAAGATGGGAATGGTTGAGATGAGGATAATACAATGCAGATATACTATGGGTCACTGTTCTTCCTGTTAATACTTACAGTCCTTTGTAATTAAATTGGACCGTCAGCTCTGGTCATAGGAACGGGTCAGGTCTTGCGGCGGCAGGGCGCCTCTGGAGGGATTGGATCAGTGGCATGGTTCTGGTCAATTTTGGACTGCGCCTCAGACTGGGTTTGGATGGGCTCTTCTGGTCACTGGACACGGCAGATTACAGGATGCAAGTTTCAGCAGGCAAGCCTTAATGGTAGCAAGCCAAGCTGAATTAGAATTGTTCTTTTAAGTTTTGGATGTTTGAAATTGGGTCTAGCTAGCAATAGTTCATCAATGCTTAAGTCTAGAGTCTGCAAAGAAATCTGGATCTTCAAAGAATTCTGGAGTCAGCTACAAGATGAAGAGTTCTGGAACAAGGTGCTGCGTGGAAATCTGGATGGGTTCTTGAAGCAGTGTCCTATGTGTTGTGAAGTTCCTATATTTATACTATCAAATGCCATCATTTAAGTTTATGGCGTGGGGGGAATTTCAAAACACGCCCCCACAGCTGTGAGTGGCTGCAGGCACATGCTTTGTCCTGGTTGGCTGTCTGAACAGAGCTGTCATCTTTATGGTGTGATTTAGGAACTCCGACATTGATTTTGACCACAATTTAGCTTTCCCATAAATACACATTTTTACAATTAAGCCCTCTACTAAAATCAGACACATGCATTCCATTTTTTGTTATCGTGTATCCTGGTGTCCAATTCCCATCTCGGAGAGAGCTCTCTTTCTCATTCTATGGGATTTCATCAATTTTAATCATAACAATTTGGATTAATAATTTCTAATTCGGTATACCTCTGGGCGCTTATCAGTGGATCGGTTTATAGACATAATTTCGAATACAAAAATCTTGAAAGTCAAAAAGTCGAAAAAAAAGTCAGAAAAAAAATGTTTTTTTTTTGTTTTTACCAATTTTGTTTTATATAAACTAGAGCCAAAAAAAATATCGAAAAAAAATAATTCAACATTTTTTTTCGACTTTTTTGTCTTTCGAAATTTGTAATTCGAAATTATGACTGGACACCCAGTGGATCATGTACATACAATCTTAGGCTTGCAACATTAATAGTTCTGCTACCATAAGGATTTTTTCATAACTTTGGTTCCTTAAGTGGTACAGATTTCATCAATGTTTTAAAAGCAAAAGCCTAAAATTAGGTTAACATCTATCAATTTTCAGACTTATCCTTCTTTAGGTTGCACAGTTAAAGAGTTGCAAAATTAACCACATATACAGAGTTAAACACCAAGAAGTTCAGAGTTTTTTTTTTTCTCTTTTCAACCAATAATAGCTGTCAGATCCCTTTGATCAGGGTGGGGTGTAGATGGAAGCATCATGTCCCTCGACTGCAGAGCCTGTCCTGTGTTCTTGGATCAGCCACAAGATGAATGTCTAATGAAGTCTCATTGTGCTCCTTGTTGTCAATATGCGGGAACCATTAAGTAGCCATTAGACATCCTGTAGCAAGGGGTTGTCAAACTGAAATGTGAACTTTTCCAAGGCTGGGCTTTCAGATCAGAATCAAATAGTTGATTAGCTCCAGACTGGGTTTCTTTAAATTAAAATCTTTTCATTTCACAAATATAAAATCTAAGCACAGTTTATAAGAGATTTGGACATTTTAAACGAATTAGCCCTTCACAAACATGCTTTAAATAAATGAATTTTGCCATTTTAATCAGGAATCAGAAACACTTTAAACTGGGTTTGACAACTAATTTTCTGATGCAGCTGTCAGTCAGTGAGGCCTGGCCTTCTCTGAGCATCTGTATAATCTGTGATTTCAGCAACTTCTCATTTCAATAGCTCACTGGGGAAATGACTGAAATTGGCATCAAAACAGCACTTTGAAGGTTGCAGTGGATTAAGAAAACTGGATTTTAAGGCATTTTTGGATTTTAACCCACTTCTGTGGCCTTGATTCATATAACTGGTAACATCACTCACTGAAATTCTGCTGCAGGGAGTTCTGTTTCGACATCAACTTCGCCTGTGTGTGGCAAGGTGGTGCAGCCTCTTTGTGATTTCTGAACCATGCACAGTTTTGCAGATTTGGCATGCACAGGGGTTAGCGCCTCCATTTTTGGCAGATGTTTTCCCCCATGGGCAAAGGGATGTAGTGTGGCGCATTGGCATGGCTTGAAATATCCCACAGCATGGTCTAGTAGTTTGTGAGAAGAAAGAAGAAGGAATACAGGGAGGAGACTTGTTTGACCTAGCATTTGACTGTGCCCCATCCTGGTTGGGAGCCATCATGAAGATGATTGAGCCTATCATTGTGTTCCTCTTGGTTATCTTCAGTAACTGCCAAATGGGGCTTTGCTGTTGTGCCAAAGCTGTGCCTAGTAGTGCAATGATGGTGGTGTCAATTGGTGTGCAACAAGTACCTCGCAATACAAAAGAAATAGAGATACAGACTGACCCCCAACCAAGCCACTCTATCGCCATTTGGCCATATCGCCTATGGACATGAAGTAGGCAGGTTGTAATATACAGTGATTTTTCCTCGTCCTGATCCTGAGAATTATGAAGAAATATGGTTAGACAGGTGACAGAGGATATATATATATATATATGACTTGCACACCTGAGGAATATGCCCGGTCAGGGGAAAGCCTGCGGTCAGTATGTAGAGCATGGATACCTATAAAGGGAACACCACCATATGATGAAGCAGTGAGTAGAGAGAAAGAGAGTATGCACACAGGAGAGTTTGTTACTCCTGAACTAACAAAAGGGGGGAATGTTGGGAAGGTATTAAACCCAACCAACTCCGACTCACCCCCCTAGATGTTTCAGGGTCAGACAAGCACCATTAGGAAAATTGTAAGGGACTAAGGAGGGAGGTTGGCATCATAGTTTCCCCACACAATCAGCATATTATGCTGATTAGACATAGCATATGCATGGAAACAAGCGCCATTTTATTTTGAAAAACTTCCATTTTATTAACCATAGTTGGAATAGAAGGCCTTCAAAGCCACAAAATATCCAGTGCGTCAGACTACATGGAGAAGCCTGATTATACCCAAAACCACAGTGAGATGGGCTGTGCATCCAACTCCAAAGAAACCCTCCTTTGTTGTACAGGATGTTGTCAATGTGTTTTTTTTAGAAGGAATGTGCCATACAAGTGCATGAGACAGCGCCAGATGCCTCAACATGCATGCTTATCGTATCCTGGCTAAAGCAGGCCTCCGACCCCAACCTACCCAACCACGAGTTACAGCCTTCGTAGCTGTCTTAAATTCAAGACCCCCTGAATTCCACGATAGTGGATGACCCCAGTCCACCACACATAAACTAAATGGCCATCAAAAGACCTAAAGAATATGGGTGTGCCATTTTACGTTCACAACTACGTGATTTGTAATACAAGGTACAGGAAGGAATACATTATAGTTCAAAACGAAGGTGGATACCTTGGGCGCAGAGGACTGTGATAAGGAATGAATGGAGGATGTGTGGGTTATTAAGATCTAAGACTTTTCTTATGCCAGTCCCCAAGCCTACCAGTTGTACAGTGTAATGACAGAAATAAGAATGTTGCACAGTTTAGAGTTAATTAACAGTTTGACCTGGGTTCCCTGGAGACGATCAGCCCAGCAGCACCCATGAGGACAAAGACAAATAGATGGAGATGGACCAAAGGTTTGGCATCCCATATGGAGCAGACCCTATATGTGTAGTGCCCATCCAATAGGGATGGGGAAGTGAATTGATTACTATTACATCACGAGTGGCACTGTTTGAAGTCATAATGTGTTGGCAGGGGTCTGAGCACCGTGAAAATTCTGTAACAGCAGAGTCTTTTGCCTATTTTGTATGGGAATAAAAACATGTTTTTCTTGCAACAGTTTATTGGGCCTTTCTCTGTAGCAGGTTGTATTTTCTCTGGTGTGATCGATCAGGGGTGTGCCTTCAGCAGGTTGCCTGTTGGCATGCCAAGATCTCTTGTTGTTGTGGGGGGCACTGGGGCTACATTTACCTCTGTGCTCCCAATCCCCTCAATGCCCTCCCACATCATGAGGGTGAGGGGTTCCGCATTGACACCTCCTGTGACTTCACTCTCCCTCCTGTGACGAGAGATGAGGCTGTGGACCCTGTACTTCAAGTCATTCTATCATTTGCGTCAGTCAACTGCAGCGTCACCTTGTATTTGTACTTGATGGAGGACCAAATTGCAGCCATTCACTAGACTGAGGTCTTCCGCTACCTACTGCCAAAGAGCTCCTCTGTATGGTGCATCACTTCCTCTTCCATCATGTTCAGCTCTGACTCTGTGAACTTTGACTTGTGCAGCCTCAGTTGGGGTAGTCAGGCCTATCTCTTTTCCTGTGACATTTTCCATTTCTCTTGAGTCTGGATTTCAATTGGAAATGGGAGATTCAGAGTGGATTTCGTTTTTAAAGATGGCTGCTGCTGTGCTTCCTGTTCTGGCGATTATGTTATTTTCACCACCGGTAATACAGCTGCGTGTGCTGGCAGTAACAGTGTTACCGTTGTTTTGTGGTGGTATTATCACCAGATAGCCACTGTCGGTGCTAATGCTGTTGGACGGTATTACCGTTACCAGAAGAGATAGTGTGCGCAACCCGCAAGTCATGATACATTGGTGATGCTGCAGGTCATTATGGCATTAACAGTACCGCCATGTGGGAATTACTGCCGTATTTTTGCAAATCTCATGATGAGTGCCTTTGAGTGCTAGCAGGCATATGATTGTTGTAAACAGTGCGTTTAACTTAACAGGCTTGGTGTGGGTTTAATGAAGGACAATTTCTTCATTATGAATATGATATTTGTTTCAAAGGCACACATATTTTATTCAGCCAACCCACCAAGGTATTTGCACAACCATCTTTTATCATTCAGCAAAACTCTCTAATTATAATACCAAGACATCGGAAATGAAAATGCCCAAATGCTATGCTAGAATCTTGCTCCACAAGATTCTTGAACAAGGTAGAGTCAACGGATCTATTGTAAAGCTTTGTTAATGGGAGGACTTTTCTTAAATTGATTCTCCATCTTGTTGTTTTACTTTTGGGACACTGCACAGCAGGACAATGTTCATACATTCAGAAAACAGGACTTTTGCTTTAGGCGTGTGACTAAAACAAAACAACACTGATAATAGAAAAATAAGACTGCTTTGAGTATTTGATCTAAAAATATTGATCTTCTCAGACATTTAGAAATCTTTTTTTTAAAACTTTATTTTCAATTTACAAAATACAGAAGTATTTCAAATCATTTAACCAATCCTGAATTAATCAAACCAATAGACATCAAAACTATATACACATGTAAGGAAGTACTCATTTAACACCACTCTTTCAAGTTTGACTTCAACTCCCTCTCCCACACCCTCTCCAAACCCCTCCAACCCAACCCCCACCTGGTTCACATCTTACATGTATTCAGTTTAGTACATTGAAATACATTTCCCCCAGATCTTTTCAAACAGCACATTCTTCTCCTCTTTTCTGTACCATACTCTCTCCATTTCTGCCAGGGTGTGCATGTACGACATCCATATACCTATTTTCAAGGTAATAGCAGACTTCCAATTACTTAAGATTATTTTCTTACCAATCTTTGCACCTCTAAACAACCACTTTTTCTGACATTGAGTAAGAGCTTCCAAGATTTCATCACTCCCCAGCACCAGAGTTTTGAAATCTAACACTAGTTTCTCTGCTAGAACCTTTTCACAAATCACACCTATTTCAAGCCAAAATCTGCTCACTTTTCTACAATCCCACAGCATATGTTCAAAGGTACCAGATTCATGAACACATGCCCAACAGTCAGAGTTTTGCAACAGACCTCTCTTCCACAGCCTCTCAGGGGTCCATTAGATCCGGTTCAAAACCTTAATTTGTCTTGCTCTCTCAGTTAGACCTAGTGAGCAAAGTCGAACAATCTCACACATTCGTGTCCACAATTCCACTGTAATGTAAGAACCAATCCTTTGATACCACTCTTCTCTCAATGCGTCATTGCCTTTATATGCTGCCACAATCAAATTGTAAACTCGACTAGCTAAGCCCCCTTCTCCCCCCATTGACTTCCTTGTGAACAAATCTATATTCATCCTTGCCTCTAAATCAATATCTCTGATAGCACACCTAAGTTTTCTATAGTCGGAAACTCTGAAATTCACAATATTAAACTGTATCTGTATTTCTCTAGCTGTCATCCATTTTCCATTCTTAAAAAGATCTGCAATCCACCTTATGCCACCCAGAAAACAATCAGGCCAGAAAACAACCTTTCACTCTATTTTAAATGCGGGATTCAACCATACTGAAGCTCCAGGATCTTTATATGCATACATCCTTAACATTTCATTCAATGTTCTCCAAGAGTTTCTCATACAAGCAATTAAAGGATCTTTTACGCAGCCAGACTTTGACACTGAGGTCAGCATCGCCCTCAGCGTAAAAGATCAATTGTAGCTAGTTTCAGCAAGCACCCATTCATCCGGCGATGCATCAAGGAATGCAACCATGCATTTTGACATGAATGCTAAATGATAGGCCCTAAAGTTAGGTACTCCCGACCCGCCCTACGCCAATGGTAATTGAAACTTCCATAATTTTAATCTGGGCAGTTTTCTATCCCAGAGGAAAGCTTGCAGTAACCTGTCCAGTTCATTCCAGTATTTAGAGTCTATGTCCAGTGGAATCATGCTCAATACATAGTTGATCTTAGGGGTTGAAACCATCTTCAGAGCATTCACCTTTCCCCAGAGTGACAGATGTAATAACCCCCACCGTTCCAAATCAGCCCTGAAATCTGCATAAGTCTTCTTTATATTTACCTGCACCAGGTCTGAGATCTTTGGAGTAATCCAGATCCCTAAATACAACATTTTTTCTGCACACCATCTGAGCCCCATGTTTTTTATAAACTGTTTATTGCAACATTGCATAAGGTGTAGCACCTCTGACTTAGTCCAGTTTATTTTCTAGCCTGACGATAATTGAAATAATGATAGTATATCCATCAACACCTGTAAAGACTGTTTCAGATCTATGAGCACCAGAAGCAAGTCATCAGCAAATAGCCACAATTTTTGTTGTAACCCCCAACACGATAATCTGACCACCCTCGAATCCTGCTTGAGCACTGCAGCTAGCGATTCTATCACCATTACAAACAACAAGGGAGAGAGAGGGCACCCCTGCCTT
This sequence comes from Ambystoma mexicanum, assembly GCF_040938575.1. Lineage (NCBI taxonomy): Eukaryota > Metazoa > Chordata > Amphibia > Caudata > Ambystomatidae > Ambystoma > Ambystoma mexicanum. The sequence continues at coordinate 976,481,478 of NC_090922.1, forward strand.
GTTCATCTTTTTAGTTTAAATGGATCTGAGCGCAAACCGTTAGTATTAACATCATATGTTGGCTCTGTGTAAAGTAATTTAATCCATGACACAAATTTCTCCCCAAATCCCATACCCTCAAGCACCAAAAAGAGGATGTTCCAATTTACCCGGTCAAAGGCCTTCTTGGCGTCAAGGGAAAATACAGCAGTGTCATAGTAAGGATTGGTCGCATTTGAGATTGTGTGGAATAGCCTCCTAACGTTACTCGAGGTCTTCCTTCCCATCACAAAACCCGACTGGTTCTCATGAATCAATGTCTGGAGTAGATCTTCCAATCTTAATGCCAGAACTTTAGCCAGGATTTTATTGTCTTTATTAATTAGACTGACAGGTCTGGAGCTCTTTGGAAGAGTATCATCCTTCCCTTTCTTTGAGAAAACAGAGATCATTGCATGTCTCGTGGTTGTTGGTAGGAGGCCACTCGCCATTGATGCCGTAATCATGTCGTTCAATTGGTCCAAAGCTTAGTTCGGTAATAATTTATAGAATTCCACCAGTAAGCCGTCCGGGCCCGGAGACTTCCTAGTATACAACCTTCTAATCACCCATTTGATTTCATCAAGCGTTATGTCTTCTTCAAGTTTTTGCGAGTCACACACAGCAATTTTTGTCCTTTCAAAGAAATAGTCTCTCCTGACAGTGATATTCACTTCATTCTGGTAGAGCTTCATGTAAAAATCTCGAAAGACCTCCATTTCTTTTGGGTAATGGTGATCTGTCCATCCTTATCTTGAATTGACATATTTGAACGTTCCGGCTCTCTTTTCCTTGGTCTGTATGCCAGCCAGTGGTCGCTTTTCTCCCCCTTCTCGAAATATGCACACTTCTGATGATAATTCTTCCGGTCCGCTCGTTCATCAATCAACGTTTTCAGTTCTCTCTTCAATCTCAATAGTGCAGGAATCTTATCTGCACATGCAGGATTTGCCATGGTCCTTCGTGATAAATCAATAATCTTCCTCTCAAGGTCTAGTTGTCTCATCACATTTTTTCTTTTGTCCGCATGTCACACCTATGAGATATCCCTGCATGGTACACTTGAAAGCCTCCTACACAATCTCTGGACTTAATTCTCCCCTGTGGTTTTCCGTCACCAAAAACTCAAATTTCAGCTACTAGCTTCTCCAACACATCTTCACTTTGTAGGATTGAAGTGTTCATCCTCCACATATATTGCTTGTGTAAGGCAAAGTCTAATTTTAAGTAAATTATCACATGAGCATGATCAGTCAAGAGGATGTTACCAATTTCACTTGTCTTGTAATTCCCTGTCATTTTCCCGGCTGTTAATAACATATCTAGTCTTGAATATACACTATGTGCCCCTGAATTGAAACTATATTCTCGAGTAGAAGGGTGCTCTAACCTCCAGCAGTCCTTCAGATTGTGCTCATTGAGTAAGTCCTTCAAAGCTAAGTAATGCCGATCATTTTGTTTACGTTGCATCAGCGTACTCCTATACAAATCCTTGTGTAATACAACATTGAAGTCTCCACCTCAGATAATGTTGCGGGATCCCAAATCTTGTATAGTCTGTGCCACTTTCCGGAAAAAAGTCTCATCATCCACTGACGGTGCATATATATTGCATATGGTTACATCACATCCTTGAATGTTGACTTTTAGGGAGAATTCTCAGAAATGTGCTAATTCCCTTCACCTTAGAGACCCCCAGCAAATTTGCTGGATTTTGAAGACTTGATTTTTTTACCTGGAAGGAGTGTGAGCCTTTCTGTCCCACTCTTTCATGTGTTTTGATGTGTGTTTTGCATTTGTGTTCTCTGATTATGGAGTTTTAGATAACTCCATGGGCATCATCTTTTCATGTGTGTTAAACAGCACCCTCAGTGCAGTGACACAGGGATATCTTTTAGACTTCCCAAAGGTTTAAATACCTTTTCTGGGATAAACTACTATTTCCCAGAGAATGTAAAGTGAAATTGACTTCACTGGTCTTTTCCAAATTCATAGAGCCAGCACACACCATATTACAATGGAGTGGTGGAGGGGCTACATAGTATCCCCTGTGTTTTAACACTCATGTAGCACTTCAAATGCTACCCCTACCTATTAAAAAGGCTGGTGGCAGTGGTTATACAATGAACTACCATGATTTTTCCCGACCGCGAACACTGGTAGCTAAAAATCACAGAGCCATGTTTTTCAAGATGGCGCCTTAAGCCCCTTTGTTTAAATGGGTCCCGGTCTTCTTTTTTCGCCATTTCTTTTAGGAAAGGTCCTTCTAGTGTTTGTCTCTGGGTGCCAAACTAGGTTTTGTCCCTTTGTTCGTGTGCCTTTGGTGGGCTTCAGGACTGAAGTCCGCCCTTGGCGTCTGAGTGTCTGTGGTGGGCAGGAAGTGAGGGAGGAGACCGAAACTCCTTGTGCTTAGTCTCCTAGGAGACCCAAATGCACTCTGGCGCGATTGGCTTGCTCACTGTCCAGCAATGACAGCCACCCTGCTGGGTGAGTGACAGCTAGGCTGGAATGAAAGGGAGAAAACTGTTTAAAAGACGAGTCTCCAGGACTGGAAGTCAAAGTCAACCACTGGAACGAAAGAACCGAAGACGAGCTGAAAGCGGACGGCTGCTGCAACCACTGGACCGTTGGTTTGCCCAGTGAAACCCTGCTGCAGGTCTGAATTGCCAAACTCCATTCGACATGGAAGCTCCTTCAAGGACGGCTTCTTGCTTTGAGTTGGTGGGACCAATCAACTCATAAGACACCTGGATACAATTCTCAAGGCTGGTTAGGTTTAACCAGGGAGAGGGACACCAGTTTGTGTTCTTGAATCTACAGCTACTCGAACTGAAGTGACTCCATTTTGTTTGCTTTCTTCAACGATCCTGTGCAGTGTAGGAGTCCCCCAACGTCCTCCCTCTTGTCTCCACGACTGAGGCTCAGGAACATCAAGATCTGCAGTAACTGCCAGGAACCACGACTTCAGCAACATTTGTTTTATTCACAAAAAGGTTCTGTGCCAACCCGATTGAGAGAACGCCACTCTTGCGGAGAAAGTTTGTGAAACTTTCCAAACTTGCAGGCCTAATCAGCTTGTGACCCCATAAATGATTCCTTTTCTTCTAAACTACTTTTGAGAACTTTTGTAAAGACTTTACCGTTTGATACCAGAACTTTTCTTTCCTATCCAGAACACTAGCCCATTGAATTTCGCCTGGCCTATTGACTTGAATTGAACTATTCTGGTGAACTGAAACTATGTGCACTGCCTAGAAAGTATATATAATTTATTCTACTTACTTTTGTCTTTTTTTGCTCCCTGCTAAGTAATTGAACTGCCATTTGGCTCCATTTTCAAGGGAGCTCAAACTGTCTCAAAAACGTAGAGTTTTGTATTGAAGTGTATTGGTCTATAATATTAAATTATCTTCTTCTAGTGAAATGTGTTATAAATGATTGCGTAAATAAATTACTATGTGTTTTACCAAGAAACTTTGAGTACAATTGTCTACTTGAACCACTGTGAGTGAAAGTCCTTTGTGTAACTACTTGTAAAGCTCACTTTCACTCTTGGGATAAGCCTGGCTGCTCAGCTCACTACCAACCAACTGTGTGGTACAGACTTGTACCAAAGGTTGGCCTTGCTTACACCTGTAGTCCTAATTGTGTGTGGTGGTCCCAGAGGGTACTGCATGCGATTCTGCTTAACATTGACCAATAAAACAATTATTCGTCCTTCCTGGTCCGAAATGTCTTTTAATACTTTTATAGGAGCATCTTTTCTGATTAAAATCGCAACCCCTCTTGATCTTGAAGTAAATGAGGAGCCATAAACTTTCCCTATCCAACCTTTCTTCAAAGTCTCAACCTCTGCTTTTAGAAGATGTTTTTCTTGAATTAGGCACACATCACCTTTTATACCGTTCGAGTAGGCCATAATCTTCATCCTCTTTTTAGCATTATTCAAACCATTAACATTCCACGTTACCCCCATCTTCACCCCACTACTTATGTTATTGAACGCATACAACTGCAGTTCATCCAACAGCACTAAAAGAGTTGAAGTTAGAAGACTGATTTAGGGAGAGCGAGTTGGATGTAGTGGGGTCCCGAACCCCATAAAGCCTTGTGAATGATGCAGAAGGTCTTGAACTTGATCCTCACAGCAACCAGGAGAAAGTGGAGATATTTTAGGACTAGAGAGATGCAGTCCCTGGGCTTGAGGCCAAGGATAAGACTTGCAATCCTATTCTGATTTAGTTGAAGGGGGCGAAGGGAGGATTTAGGCATATTGAAGAAGAGACGGTTGCAGTAGTCCAGCCTAGAGAGGCCCCGAGCTCTCAAGACATTGCATTTCTGGGGGAAGTGAAGAAAGAGAGAATGCCTCTGAAGAGGTGTAGCTGGAAGTGAGTCTTCTTAGCAAGGTCTGTGATGTGAGCAGAGAAGGATATAGAGGAGTTTGGCTGCTGAGTTCCTTTGCAGTCAGTGCTACGTTTGCAACAGTCTTTCTTCACTAAGTAATTGGAGGAGGAGGTTTCCCTTCGGAAAAAGCTTTGGTCAGCCAAACAGCAGCTGCGGAGTATGGCTGCTGCGTTCTTTGAAGTCAGTGGTAGATTTGCAATGGTTTTTCTTCACTGTTTATTTGGAGGAGGAGGCTTCCCTTCCTCAAAAGCTCTGATCAACCACGGAGCGGCCAAAGAGTTTAGCTGATGGGTTCCTTTGCAGTCAGTGCAGTCCATGCTGACCGTGACGCCAGAATGGAGGAGGGCCGCTGCCTGCATAACTCAAAATTGCGGCTTGACAAAGAAAGAGATTTGGAACTCCCAAAAGTTCCCCTAGGGACGAAAGACTTATCAGCTGTCGAGTTATTTACAGGTAAGGATGCTAATAAATCATCCTCTATAAACATTTCATTGTTGTTGACCCCTACTTCTAGTTACCAACTAAACAATTCAACCACCTTCTTCAGCGGTGCGTTGCTACACCTCATAGTGCATCGCACCACTGTACACCTAAAAGCTTCCATCTCACAAGCTCCTTCCTGTTAGTGCAAGAACACATTTACTTTGCTGAAAATATGAGTAACACGAGTGAAGCAGAGTGAGGGACAGAGATGTTGTCACCTGATGCTTCACTGGCCCTTTTGAACACATCGATTAAAAAACTGGAGGCACCCACATGGAAACCCTGCAAGCGGCCAACCCGCTGATATGGCAACCATCCCGCTGATATAGGAAAATCAACTATATGCTGAAGGCGACAGAAGTCGCAAGTCAAATATAAAGATGCCTCCTATTATTGACACTGCCTTACAATCCACCATGAACACACCCAAAGTCTTGCCAAACCTGCCAGAGTTGCTTGGCTGCAAATTTGCAGGTGCAACAAAAAAACAAATTCAGGTAAATGCAGAAAGGCTAGACCAACACATTTTGGTTCAAGTGGAGATACATAGCACTCATCCACAAGTGGAAGACCCCCTGCATGAGTATGTTCAATTGCAAGATGAGGAACAATCACTACTTCTGGTGCAGATGGCGGGATGCAGGAGAAGTAGGTTAATGGTGGAGCTGGCAAATTGGATGAGCAGGTTTGTCAATGGGAACTAAACTTGACACCTTCACAATTCTGGATTCCCTAAATGTAAACATTACCACTAAGAAAGTTAAACCAATTATGAAGAAAAGGCACATAATGTTCCCGGGGGGAACCATTTAGCATTAAAAACAACACAAACACAGGTAAAACGAAAAGCCAAGTCAAATGACATGGCACAGCCTGAAAAGAGTACATAGCCGGTCAATAAACCAGTGCATCGACACAGGCCAAGACTGGTCAAACCGTTAAGAATTTACCAGAAAATCATTACAAAAAGACCATGCTCAACTTAAAACTTTTCAACCTTCTTTCATAAGCAGAGAAAGTCTCTGCATCTGGATTCTGCTGGAGAACTTTCAGATGCAGAGCTTCTCTAAGGAGCAACGGAATGTGTGGTTTCTCTGACTGAAGGAGCCCGTGACCTTGAGACAACTGGATTGGATTTCTTGACAAAACTCCCAACCAAAAGATGGCATGCAGCGCTTCGAAATCAGGCAGCAAATTACTTCCACCTTAGGGCATCTTCACACACCAAAGCCAACAAAATCTGTTGCTCAACCGAAACCACAATGATGTCTGAGGCAGACAAGTTTGGAAATAACAAGACCCTTGAGATGCCAGGGGCCCCACTCCTACTCGCATATCACTTAGAGAAGACAGCTTCTAATAATAAAAAAACACTGACAACATGGAGTGTTTGTCTCCCAAGACGTCAGCAGATTTAACAATGACACCTCACTGAAAACAGATAGTGGAACAAGCTGGATCAAGACCTCCACTTCCTCTGAATAAAGAGGTAAAGAGGGTTTGCAACCACCGAACAACAGCAAACTGCCACAAGACTAGAACTAGTAGAGGATATACAGTTACTAAATCAAAGTCAGAATAATACTCAAATATCATACCAACTTCAAGACTCCACCACTTCACCCTGCCGAGACTATCGATCAGGCCATCATCATGGATCAACAGACAAAGATAACCTAAATAAAAGAAAAACAGACTTACATGCAATAATGTTGACAGTGACCATTGCTTTAGCGCCATTTGCCAAATTATGTGAGGCAATAAATGGCACCCTGAAGGATCATACGACCATGACAGCTATGGCATACTCCAAATTAATATATTTGGAGAGATACATCATGGCAGCAGAAACAAGGACTAAAAATACAGGGGAACCCTTTGTGCCATTTGGGAAGACCAGATCAAGGGGTCCCTTATGATCAAGTATCTTTAACACTCATGTAGAGCGGTCCCAAATAAGTTAAAATGAACAAGTGAATCTCACTACTAATGGATCGGATAATCCAAACATTAGTAGATGGCACACAAGATTATAGCCAAACACCACTGGTTCTGCAAGACCCTATGACAACACCGTGAGAGACGCATGAGACTTATTCATTCCTGATCCTGGGGCAAAGAAGAGAGTGCCTAATGGCTGTGCCTTGTTAGAAACTAACGAACTTGATCGAGAATACAGAGATTCCAACATACGGAAACCCAGGAAAAAAATTGAAAAGTCATTTGAGATGACAAACCAAGATTTTTTATCTTCCTGGAAACAAAGAAGAAAAAGAGAGGACATACAGACTTTACTATCAGCTCTAGACTCATCCCGAAAAGACTCACTTTTGCAAATAATTGGTAACGAGGTGAAATCCAACCGAGCAACACCAAAGCCTGCCCCAAAAAAGTCCTTAAAAGAAATTCCTGAGCAACCAGCTGACACTACAAAACCATATAAAATTGCAAGTAATGAAAGGATTGCACAATTGGCAACTAATGATGATTGCTAAATAATAGAAGACCTGATGGACCTATCTCAGTACATGGTTGAGTTATCTGAGTCAGAGCTGTTGATACAGCTTCAGAGCTCCAGGGACCTCAAGAACAGTCCCAAAAAAAACCACAAAAATAAAAATTCCTTCAGACGCAGGGACAAGGGTTCTGAAATCACTGGTCTTTCTGACGCTTGCAGAAAAGAGACAAAGAGCATCCAAGCGATGTCTCAGTGGAGACACATGGGATAACAAATCCCCCCTCGTTTCACGAACCCTGAACAGATCACCTCCTAACCGTTGTGATTTAAAGACCAGAAGGAACAGAGCCACGATATGCAGGCTCGAGTTTCAACATCTGAGAAATCAAAGCGACAGCAAAATGACACATCCAACATGGTATTAACTTCTCAAACAGGTAATAAGTTAAAGACCAGTTTCCACAGCATAGCAGACTCAAGCTCCTCTAAAAACAAAGGGAAAGACACTCAAATTACAAGAAACCATTCATCAAGTCTAAAGCTAAATAGCAATCGCTCATTCAGGGTCAATGGAGACGACTTGATCCTGAACAGAAAGACGGCATTGCATTACTCAACTGCATTCCAAACCTGCGTCAAATTATTTCCTATGATCTGAAGATAACTGAATTTGTGGAGGAACATCGTACGGACAGTATCTTTCTCCACATTCCATCTAATGTGGTGAAAGGGATGCAGCCAGATGCAGCGGGAATTTTATAAATGCTTGGCTTTGACCTAACTTTAATTAAGAACGCTAATGACCTTCAACCTGATAAAGAGGAGTAGTGAAACAACTTGCGGGGGAAAAACTAGAGGGATTCAGATCTTTAAGGATCCATTGTACACAGGGCGTTTCCCCAGGGGCCCAAGAACCAACTTAAATATCACATTCAAACCGGACTATCATCCAGGATCTGCAAGTGGCACAAAAACTCAGCCGATTGGTCAAAATAAACCCCAAGAACATCTAAATTGGTCTTGGAACCCAGAAGCATTGGCTCAACAATCACATACACAGCCATCCAAGCCTTTATTACCATGCTTACCAGACCAGGACAACCACAACTACTCTGATAACAGCAGATTTGAGAATGACATTGTGGAAGACAAGGGGTTTAAACACCTAATGGCAAAGACGTAAATCTGGGAGATTACGACATCCTGTGCCTTCAAGAAACATGGTGAATGGAAAAACCTCATCCTGAGGAATATGATGTATCAATCTCTCCAGCCACAAAGGACCTAAAGGACGCCCTGCATCTGGCTTATTAACAGTGATACAATGAGGCAGTGGAATGAATCAAATAAAAACAATTGTTTCTAATCAATTTGCTCAGGAACTCCTGGTGAGCTGGACCCACCCTGTGAAACTAGCAGCTTCAGACAAATCGGCCACGTTGGTGCTTCTAAACCTTTAATGGAACCCTCAAGCTCTTTCCAACAAAGAGTTCTTGGAAATGACTGACAAACTCATTGACGGTGTGCATATAAATCAGCACACTACATCATAGTATGCAGAGATTGGAATGTAAACTTCTCAAAGAAAGCTGATACAAAGAGGGGGCAGAATAAACATTCACCGGCTGTGGAGAGATGAATTGCATGGCTATTGCTCATGAATTCACATGACTTCCATATCTTAAAGGCAGACACTATGGGAAACAACCCTCAAGTGGCGACATGGGAATGAAAGGTAGTCAATATGCTGATATTGACTACATTTTTGTTTCCAGAGAGCTCTTATACTTCATCAGATCATTTGAAGTAATCAAAACGGTAAACAGCGATCATAATCTGCTATGTATGAGTTGGGATGTGGTAATGGAATCAATAAGAGAACAAATGAGAATGGCTGTTGAAGAATGCAACAGAAACACACGACTGAGAATGAGTAAATCTGCAATTGAAAAGTTAACGCAGTCCTACACGATCATCTGTGGAGCCACTAGTAACACCTTGGGGAGTCACATAGTCGATTATGCGCCTCTCCTCGAATGCTACCACTCTAAAAAACAAGACCTAAAGAGGGAATCATCGCAAAGAACTCACACATATGATACTGTGCTTGTAGAAAAAAGAAAAGTGCTGAGAAGAGCAAAACGCCTTGCTGCAAATACAAATCTACAAGAACACAGAGACAAAGCAGAGATCGTTTTAAAACGGCTCAGAGCAAATGCTTCGAATAATGAGTGGCAGAAAAACAAGAGAATTTTGTTCCTTGGTTAAGTCCACTGCTGCTAAAACGGGAGACCTTCAGCAGAACAGCGTCAGTGAAAAAACATGGGTGAACCACTTTTCAACTCTTCTCCAAGGAATCCTCCCCTCTACCATCAACTAGTAAATCCGACTAAAAAACATGGGATATCTCCCATGATGTAGATACGATTCTGGGGAAATTTCAAAAGCTGAACATTACACAGGCTCCTGGCCCCAACGGTATGACCATTGCAATCCTGAAAATCCATCGAGAGGAATGGGCCTTTTTGATCTATAAGACCTTAGAACAATCTCCACAAACTTGTTCAATTCCCACCTCATGGCAAACATCAACAGAAGTCACCATTTTCAAAAAAGGGCGAAAAGAAAACGCAAGAAACCATCGGCCAATCACCCTTCTAGATGTGATTGGCAAGGCTTTCGGCTTGCTCCTACTGGATTGTTTCCAGGATCGTGGGTTGTAACAACCCTTTTCAAACTGGATTTGTAAAGAATGTTGGAACAACGGCAAACATCCTCCTTATGAGTGTCCTGGAGGGAATGGTGCAGGGGTGGAGACCAAGGATTTTCCTGGGAGTCACACTAAATAAGAGCGCAATGGAGACCAAGATGTAAAACTTTCTGCTGAAGAAAGTCAAGAACTTAGCTAATCAAGCCAAGGTCATGGACAAGAAGTTTGGCCACTTTTTCTGCCTCCGGATTTAAACCACTACAAGGTAAAAGTAGTCCCTTCATTGACTTACAAATCTGAAGCCATGACTGGAATACCAACACAAATCTGGTCCGGACTCAAGGGGCTGTTTTGGAGGCGAGTTCTAGGTTTTCCAATCTCAACTCCAATAGCAGTCATACGTAGAGAATGGAGCCTCCTTTCTCTCCAAGCCACAGTAGAATGGAACAGTCGTGCGCTGTAGAGCAAAGTCAGTCTACCAAATTCTTCAATTCATTAATGATGAACTGCTGGGTGGGGCTAGCAAACTGTTGAACAACTGGGTGACTAAAAACAGATCCAAGTTGGAAGAAATTGGATGTACAGATGCAGACCTGGAATTTAAACACACAGGGGTAAACAGGAAGTTAGGTTAGACAGGCACAACTGGATCTGTACCATGGCTGTTGCTTCTACTTATAAGTTAACTGACACCTTACCAATGAATTGTAGAAGGCTAAAGATGCCATAAGGCTATTTGATAAAATTTCCCAGCTAAGTATACCAAGACAACTTCTTGAGGATACGCTTGAATCTTCTACCAACTAAAGAGATCATAGCAATCAGGGAGAAATCCAACTACAACAAATGTCGTCACTGTAAGGAACTTAATCCGGTCGAAACTTTGAAACACTAATTACTCTACTGTCCAGGATGAACTGAGGAAAAAATAAATCTTTCTGGGCCATCACTTCTTAAAATTCTGGTCATACAATGAAGAAGCTTGGTGGAGGAGACAAGACAACTTTTGTAATAGCGGTGGTCTTATTTTTCCTAAAAATATTTAAAAAACAGGCCAAATAGACTCACGGAAAACAGGATAACAAACAAAGATGTAAAACTTATGTCGAATAAACTCTGGGAAAATGCATCACATGTAATTATGGCTGAAGAAAACAAAACATATTATTTGGGGACACATGGTAAAATTGATCGAGAAAAACAAAGGAAATTGACCATACTGAAAGGGAAAGACCAAAAAATTGTTAAGAAAAACAAATGGATTGTTTGTTTATTTTGTAAAAATTGTAAATCAATTGAAACAAATAAGTAAACACTAAATAAAAAAAGAGTAATCAAAGATGTCACCAAGGTTTTGTGCCTCACAAAACGGTAAGTGCAGGGGGCCCATGGAGGTCGGGCAGAGTGTAGGAGGGAAGCTGAAGTCCCAATGAGAAGGATCTCAGTCTTACTGGCATTAAGGCAGAGATCGTTAGCAGCACACCATGCCTAAATAGCAGTCAGACAGTCAGGAATGAGAGAGGAAGAAGAGGAGGCAGTGGGTAGAAGCTTGAAGGAGAGCTGTGTGCCATCTGCGTAAACACTGGAAGTGAGGAGAGAAAGCAGAGATCAAATGGGCTAGAGGGACAAGACATATGTGGAAGAGTCATGGTGAGAGGATAGAGCCCTGAGGGATGCTGCAGGTGGAGAGTGTGATGGAGAAAAGAAAAAGGGCACAGTTGAACCTGGGATGGTCGGTCAGAGAGGAAGGAGGTCAACCCATCCAGTGCTAGGTCCGTGATGCCAAGGGTATCATGGAGCTGGTTTATAAGGGTGACATGATTGACCGTATCAAAGGCAGAGGAAAGGTCAAGAAGGATGAGAATGAAAGGAGAGTAGGAATTGACATTTGAGACCAAGTCTTCTCGGGTGTTCAGGAGTGCAGTTTCCGTGCCTCTGGCTGCTCTGAAGCCAGACTGGTGGTTGTGGAGACAACAAACAGATTCAGTGTGGCAGATGATCTGGGAGATGACTAGCTTCTCCAAGAGTTTGCCCAGGAAGGGTGTAATGGAGATAGAGTTGTAGTTAGCCAGGTATGAGGGGTAGGGAGAAGGCTTTTTTGAGGAGATGGTGCACAAGAGAGTGTTTGAGGAATAATGGGACAGAGCCAGTGGCAAAGGAGTGATTGCAAAAATCAGCCAAGGCTAGAGCAAGTGAGGCAATGTTGTCCTTGGTAGTTCTAGAGGATCAGGAAACCACCTGTTTGGAAGAGACATTCATAGAGAGGACTTATCTAGAGACCTCATACAGTGATATGGGTGAGAAAGAAGAGAGTAGGAGCAAAGGGGAGTGTGGAGCCAAGGCAGGTCTGAAAGTGGATGAGGGAGAAAGGAGGGGTGCAGAGGAGAGTGAGGCCAGGATGTCCTGGGTTTTGGTTATGAAGTGAGAGGCCAGTGCAGTACAGAGGGTCAGGGGTGGCAGAGGAGAAGTTGAGACTGCAGTAGGATTGGTGAGTTCCATGCAGATTTTGAACAGTTCCGATGTGTTATTAGTGGCCCCAGAGATGCAGGCTTGGATATAGGCCATCTTCTTCAAGCGGATGGAGACACTGTATTGCCTTTGGAGCAGAATGCAGGTTAGTCTGTCAGAGGATGTTCTCGAAGTCTGCCACTTCCACTCAGCAGATCTGCACTTGCATTTCAGAGAGGCTAGTTAGGAATCATATCAGGGTTTGTGCTTGGAGGCCGGCATAATTCGGATCCTCATGACTGGGACAAGGATGTCCAGAGTGTTGGAGATGGAGAAGTGAAAGTTAGCAAGGGATCTGTCCTTGTGAGAGTCAGTGGCGGGAGTGGGAGGGGGAACGAAATTGGTGGCAAATGCAGTTACTGACACTCTCTTCATCCGACGAATGACAGAGAATGAGAGATATACACATAAAGCCTGTTCTAGATCTTTATATGTGAGTCTGATAGCGTGTCAACATTATACATAATAATGAATTGGGCTGTATTATGGAACCATTTGCAGCCAGTATATTGCAAAGACGTACATATGTTATTGCATAACCCGCCACAAAACACTCTTTGCAGACATATGTGAAAATCAATGTGTATCTCAGGGACTGATTCACAGAAAAATCACAAAGTGGGTGGAAAGTACTTAACGCTAGAAAGAACATTGTGCCGACAAAATAATTAGCGCTTGGAGCCGATTCATGAATTTCAAAGTGCAAAGTAACTTGTAAAAGGAAACCAAGTTGCTCCTGGAACACCCACAACAAGCCCCCATTCTAGCAAAAACTTGTGCCATGATACAACCTTTGCAACTGACAAATCGCAAAAAGTAACTGCACAACCCCGTAACTGAAAGCAGCAACCCGGCAAAACTGCGGCCTGCCCCCAAAACTGTATGCAGCACTTTTGCAAAACTGTGGCCTGTCCCCTGTCACTGAAAGCAGCCCCCTTGAGAATCTGCGACCCATCCCCTGTAACTGAAAGCAGCAACTGTGCAAAATTGTGGCCCATTCCCTAATACTGAAAGCAGCAACCTGGCGAAAATGCGGCCCGTCACCCGTAACTGAAAGTAGCACCCCAGTGAAACTGTGGTGCATCCCATGTAACTGAAAGTAGCAGACCTGCGAAAATGCAGATTGTCACCCTTAACTTCAAGCAGCACCCAAATTGTGGACAATCACCCCTAAGTTTATGAGGCACCCAAACTATGGACCGTCCCCCCTAACTTCAAGCACCCAAACTACAGACCCCATCCCAGTGAAACTGCGGGCCTTCATCTCTAAGTCAAAGCAGCCCCCTCAAGTCCTGCCACCTCCCACTACCACCACTGACCTCTGCCCTTATCTCCAGGCATCCCCATCAGGTCCTGACTCCTCCCACTCCCACTACCACCACTGACCTCTGCCCCTATCCCCAGGCAGCCCTGATGAGTCCTGACACCTCCCACTAACACAACTGATCTATTCCCCTATCCCCAAGAAGCCCCCTCAAGTCCTGACAACCCCCACTATGCTCACTGACCTCGGCCCCTATCACCAGGCAGCACCCTCAAGTCCTGACACCTCCCAGTCACCTCCAAACCCATCATCCCTCTCAACGCAAGAGGATGTGGCAGGAGGTCACAGACCTCATTAACACTTGTGGTGAGGAGAGGCGTACTTTTGCACAGGTCCACAAGTGGATGGAAGACCTCCTTCGAAGGACAAGCGAGAAGCTCCGTGGCAACCTGGCCTCTGACCAGGCCACTGGAGGTGGCCCATGTTAGGGGGAATTCTCTCTTTAGTCTGAATTTCCTAACCTAGTGAGTCCCCCAGCAGCTTTGCTGGATTTCTGGAGTTTGTTTTTTCCTCCTGCCAAGAGTGAGACTCTTTTTCCTCCCATGATTTATGGTATTCCTTTGACTGGTAATGTGTTTATGGGATATGGGGTCCTTTACCCAATAGGGTCTCATGTGTTTTTCCTATGTGTGTTACACAGCACCCTTCGTGCAGTAACACAGGGGTGTCATAGTGACACCCCACCATAGACTCCATACCCTGGGACTGACTACTGTCTCCCAGGGCATGTAAAGTCACCATTGGCTTTACTAGTCCCAAATTATTAACAGAAACCAGTACAAACCATCATATTGTGGACGTCTTGGTTGGGGCAATTCGATTGCTCCGGGGTCTGTTAGTCGAGGGGGCACGTCTCCGTCCCCCCTGATCGAGTTTTGGCGGGTGGCAGTGGAAACTACTTTTTATATTCGACCGCAAATATTTTCCTATGGGATTTTCCCATTGTTCGAGGCTACCAACTTTAATTATTTAATTCTCATAGCCTCGAACATACCGCCGGTTTATTTAATTAATATTAATTCTCCGGTTGGTATTTTTTGCCAAGACTCGATTCTAAAATGGCGTTTGTGTTCTCTTCTGTGACTCCAACCCAAGTCGAGCCCTTTGTTCCACTTTTTGGCGGGCTTCTCCACAGAAGCCTCCAAAAGTGGTGCCACTCTGTCTGGGTACCACAGGGGGTGTGGGAGGGGGTTTAGACACCCTGGACTGAGTTATCTTGGTAACTCAGGTCGCACTCTTGTGTAATTGGCCCAAGTGGTGAGCCGGCCGGCTCACCACTTAGCATGTTTGAGTGACAGCTAGGCTGAGTGAATGGGGGTTTTCTGCATAAAAGCAGGGCTTTGGGGACTGGAACTTCAGAAGTCGCCACAGGACCTGAGAATCCGACGAGGGAGAAGCTGAGCTGACCTACCACGACGACACCACCGGTGGAGCCCTGCAGAACCGACTCACCACTTCCCGACGACAGAGAAGATTTCCCGGCTGGAGAGGCTTCTTCCCCTGACTGGTGGGCACAACCAGTTTTCCTTTCTTTCTTCGCACCCCAGCCTGGTTTGTGATCGAACTGATCGTGCCAAGCACCCCGGCAGCCGGATAGCCACTCACCACTGAACCGTGAATCACCGGACCGCTCCTTGTACCTGAGAAACTCCGCGGCTGGTTTCTTCCCTGGCAGTGCAACGGACTCCTGTCTCCCTCCATGACGAGATCCTCTCTTCCTCCGGATGAGGCACCGACTTGCACCCGCTGCCAGGAACAACTGTCCCCGCTGGAGCGTTCTCACCACTTTAAGGTACCGTGTCCGCCAGACGTCCTTTTCTAAAGATTGCTACAAGGTAATAATAACTCCTTAACCTTCTGGACTGGGCTGGCCGCCTTGACCCTCTAACTGGTCCCTTTCTTTGGTCCAACTCCTTTTTGAACCTTTACAAGACTTTTGTGCACTGCAACCGTGTGACCTTGGACACATTTCGTTTGGATCCTCTGAAAGTGGATCCGGCCGCTTGAACTCTAACTTCACGGTTTTACTTTGCCTTTCTCTCTTGTTATGTTTTGATAAAAGTGTTGGGATCTGTTTCAACTTGTTCTCTGCTCTTCTCTCTCTTTTTAAAACGAACTATTAGAGTGCCATCTACGTTAAGCGCTCACTGCTGTCTGAAAATAAGTGGGGCTTTACTTAAGACTTGTCTAATATTCTTTCAAGGGAGTGTATATCTTTTAGTGACCGTGTTTTTGAATTGCTTATTATTAGTGCCTGTGTGTTTTTCTAGATGTGGTTTTAAATAAATAATTAAATCTCTTTTACACCAAGCCCTGGTCAGTGTTTACTTGTTCTACTGTGTTCTCTTGACCTATTGTGAATACCCTGTATACTTCCTAACTCTTCTTGAGGGAAGTCTGACTGCTCAGCCACAGCTACCAAGTGAATCTGTGTGGTACAGACTGCTACCAAGTGGGTTTACTGCCAAACACCTGTAGTCCTAAATCTTTTGCAGTGGTCCCAGAGGGAACTGCACAGGTTTCTGCCTAACACTGGTGTACAGCGGTGGGATTTGTATTGAGTATACACTTTAGAGTGCTTGTTGAACACTTTAGGACAACTAACCACAGAGCGTAGCACTAAAAAGCTGATTTTCTAACTATGTCTGCTATGGAGAGTTATACCCTAGAATCATTGTCTGCCAAAACTGCTGATTGCTTAAAAGTATTGTGTAGACATAAGAATCTCTCTGAGAAGGGCAAGACAATGGAATTTATAGAAAGATTGTTAGAAAACCAAAGTCCTGGTGGTACAGAGGAATCTACCCCCCCCCCCCAGCAAATGTAGAAAACAGTGATGGTATTGATCTGAATCAAAGTATTGAGAATGAATCAGAAGAGGAAAGCGAACCTAATGAAGTTAGCAACTCTGAGCCTCTGCCTGCCTTACCTACTGTACCTACAGGGCCCATACCAGGTCCCACATGTAACCCTGCTTATTTTGAAATTGAAAAAATGAAGCTTGAATTAGAGTACAAACGTTTTTTAGCTCAATCTGAAAGAAACCAAGAGCTAGAGTTCAGAAGAATGAATGCCCAGGCTGAGCAGAAGCAAGCTGAGTTAAGACTCAGAGAAATAGAGCTTAATCATGAGTTAGAAATGAAAAAGTTGTCTGTGGAAAATGCTTCTCTCTTCTCTGGTTCTTCTAGGCGTTCCAGTCCCAAAAGACCCTGGATGCCTAAGGAATTAGTGGGTATGTATGAACCTAGATTGGATGTGTTGGATTGGTTGAAAATGTTTGAGTATAATCATGGGCTCCGGGACATCACAGGGAATGAGTTACTTCCCTGGTTGTTCTCTAGGCTTCCCCCTGTTGCAACTGATGTGGTAATGGAGTTGGGGGAGGTGGATAAGAAGGATTATGAATGTGTGAAACTAGCTTTGATAGCTAGATTTGGGAAGACCCCTTCCCAGTACCTTAAGAGGTTTAGGACCCTCAAAAAGAATGATGGTACCCCTTGGGCTACCTGGGTGAGTGAGGGTTTGAAAAACTTAGAGGGATGGATTAAGGGTTACAAGGTGAACACTTATGAGGGAATGAGAAATCTTGTTATGTTGGAGTCAATTTATGATGCCTGCTCTCCTGAGCTCAGACAGCAATTGGCTGATTCCAAGGAGTTAGATTCCAGGAAGCTAGCTAAGGCTGCTGACTTGTGGGTTGCCAACAGGGCCGCTCACAAGGATTCAGGGGTCACTCCGAAAAATGATGAGGGAAAGCAGCCACAAAAAGGGAACCAAGAGATTTCTAATACCTCCCAGCCCAAAGAGGGCCCCAAACAACAAAATAACCAGGGTAAGCCCCAGGGTAAACCACAACAGGCTAGTGTACCTTCTGGTCACAAACCAGAAGGAGGTCCGGCCAAGCCACCCTTCCAGAGAGCATTTGGAACATGCTATTTCTGTGGGGCAACTGACGACATCAAAGGAGATCCCAGATGTAAGGGGAAACCTGCAGGTATCAGCACAGTCTCCTTAGCCTTCACTCCTGAGGAGGAAGTCCAAATGGCTAGTGCTCACTTTGAAGTATTTGCTGAAGAACCTTTGGGTCTTCAAGCAAGTGTAACAGTAGAGTCCATGGGTCTGGTTAGTGATCAAAATAGGAGTGTGTACAACTCCATACCAGAAAACTCTAAAGTTTATTATATGGACAGTGTTCTTGTCAATAGCCAGGATACTCCTGCCAGGCGAGACTCTTGGGCCAGCAGAACAGTAGTGGATGAAAGCTTTTTCAGGCCTGAGGATGTTGCTAAGGCACCCAAGGGTCCCACTAAGATGTCTGTGTTAGGGGGAATTCTCTGTTTAGGCTGAATTTCCTAACCTAGTGAGACCCCAGCAGCTTTGCTGGAATTCTGAAGTTTGTTTTTTTTCCATCCTGCCAAGAGTGAGACACTTTTCCCCCACTCTTGGACATGAATATGGTTGATTTCTGTGAATGTCAATGTGTTCTATGGGCTATGGGGTCTTTTACTCCATAGGGTCTCATGTGTTTTACTACGTGTGTTACACCGCACCATCCGTGCCGTAACACTGGGGCGTCCTAGAGGACCCCCACCATAGACTCCATACCCTGGGACTGACTACTGTCTCCCAGGGCATGTAAAGTCACCATTGGCTTTACTAGACCTAAATTTACTAACAGAACTAGTACAAACCATCCTATTGTGGACGTACTAGTAGGGGTAATTCGATTACCCCTGGGTCTGTTATTCGAGGGGCACTGTCCCATCCCCCCTCGTCGAGTTTTGGCTGGTGGCAGTGGAAACTACTTGTTATATTCGACCCCAAATATAACTCTATGGGATTCTTCCCATTGTTGGAGGCTAATACTTTTTCCGTATGTCTCTAACATACCGCCGGTTTATTTGTCTTAAATAAATCTACCGGTCGGTATTTTCTGCCAGAACTCGGTTTTTAAAATGGCGTCTGTGTTCACCTCTGTAATTCCGAACCAAAGGTTGAGCCCTTTGTTCCACTTTTGGTGGGCTTCTGCACATAAGCTCTCCAAAGTGGTGCCATTCTGTCTGGGTACCACAGGGGGCGTGGGAGGGGGTTTAGGCACCCTGGACTGAGTTGCCTTGCCAACTCAAGTCGCACTCTGGTGTGATTGGCCCAAGTGGTGAGCCACCCCGCTCACCACTTAGCGTGTTTTGATTGACAGCTAGGCTGAATGAATGGGGGTTTGCTGCATAAAAGCAGGGCTTTTGGGACTGGATCTTCAGAAGTCGCCACAGGACCAAAGAATCCGACGAGGGTAAAGCTGAGCCGACCTGCAACGACGACACCTCCGGTGGAGCCCTGTTGAACCGACTCACCACTTCCCAACGACAGACGAGATCTCCCCGCTGGAGAGTCTTCTCCTCCTGACTGGTGGGAACAACCAGTCCCTTTGCTTTTTCTTCGCTTCCAGGGCGTAGTGGTTGAATCGCCCGTGCTGAGCACCCCGGCAACCGGATAGCCACTAGCCCATACCGCGACCAAAAGGTGGTGCCTTGTGACGGAGCACTCCGCGGCTGGTCTCTTCCATGGTGGTGCAACGACCTTCAACTTTCCTTTGACGACGAGATCATCTCATCTCTTGGCAAAGCCCCGACTTGCACCCACCACCAGGAACAACTGCCCCCACCGGAGCTGTCTCTGCACTTACAAGGTACCGTGTCCACCTGGCTTCCCTTGTGACGGTTAGCGTGAGGTGTCTTAAATCCTTACCTTTCCATTGGGTCGCCTCCAGACCTTCTTAACTTTTTGTTCCAAACTGGTCCAATCTTCCTGTGACAATTTGCTACAAAGACTCGAAGTGTGTTTCCACTGTGATACTTGTTGGGACATATCGCCTTGCCTCTCTCCGAGTAGGCCCGGCCTCTGAACTTTGTAATCCACAGTAGACCCTGCCTTGCGGGCCTTGAATTTGCTTCGTAAGATTGTTGGTACTGAGTTGGTCTCATACCCTGCCTTTTCCCTCCCGTTCTAACAAATATTAGAGTGCCATTTAGGTTAAAGCATTCACCTCTGTCTGCAAATATGTGGTGCCGTTGAACCTAGACTTGTCGAAATATTGTTAGAGGATTGATATACTTATAGTAATTGTAATTGAAGTTGTTTGCCATATTAGTGCCAGAGTGTTTTCATAGATGTGTCCTTAAAATAAATAATTATATATCTTTACACCCAAGCTCTGTTCCGTTTCTGCTTGTTCTACTGTGTAAATTGCCCTATCTTGTATACTCCACATACTGCCTAACTCTTCTTGAGGGAAGTCTGACTGCTCAGCCACAGCTACCAGGTGAACCTGTGTGGTACAGACTGCTACCAAGTGGGTTTACTACCAAACACCTGTAGGCCTAAATCATTTGCAGTGGTCCCAGAGGGAACTGCACAGGTTTCTGCTTAACAGTCTGGAGGCCCTGCCCAAATGGTTCCAATTCTACCAGCCCTCATTCAATGTAATGACATGACAGTGTTGATTCCTGTCAGTTTTCAGACTGAGGTGCCTGGGAGAGTCCTGTTGGGGAATGATCTAAGAACTCCAGGAGCAGTATCCTGTACCCCCAGGCCTCCCAGTATGGAGACCCAGAACCAAACCAAATTGGCTAGAGAGGCCACCTTAAGGAACCGCTCTAAGCCTGTGGGAACCTCTACTGAGAACCCCACTACAAGCCCTGGTGTTGGTAAGTTGACCTCTGACCCAGGCTAATTTCAGGCTAAAATGTTAGGGAAATGGGAGCCCCAACCAAGCTCCACAATTGTTCCCCCAGTCATAGAGTCTGTGACTCCCCCTGCTTCTGAGGAAGAGGTGGATAGACCTACTGTAACCCTAACTAGGCCTAAGAGAACTGGTAATTCTCAGTGATGGTGGAAGACCAGAAAAGAAAAGTCTAAGGCCAAAAACCTTCAGGCTGTTGGACCTTCCACAGAAGACTCCATCCCAATTCCTAGTCTTAAGGGGGAAACTCCTAAAGTAGGTAAAGGTAGATCTAAGAGGAAGGAGAAGCCTGTACCTTGCTTTTCTCCATCCCCTCCAATCAAGAGGCCTAAAAGCCAACCTTCTCCCAACAGAGAGGTGGTGAGGACCTCTGGAGGCCCCTCTAGATCTAAGGGAATCCTTTATAAGGACCCCTTGAAAAAGCCTAACACAGGTTCAGAAGTTGTAACAACTTCTGAGGAACTGGCCAACCAGATCCCCTGTAACTTTAAAAAGACTGATGTTCCTCAAAGGGTTTGTAGGTCATATAGCTTACAAAGGAAAACCTTTGATTTGACCATTGAGCACAGGTCAGGGTGTCACCATCAAAATGCTGATGGACTCTCTAGGATGTATGTCATCGACTAGAGGTATAAGGTTCATCCAGGAGTGGATTAAATCCTCCTATCCCTCAGTCTGGGGGGGGGGGGCGAGTGTTAGGGAGAATTCTCTCTTTAGGCTGAATTTCCTAACCTAGTGAGTCCCCCAGCAGCTTTGCTGGATTTCTGGAGTTTGTTTTTTCCTCCTGCCAAGAGTGAGACTCTTTTTCCTCCCACTCTTGGACATGATTTATGGTATTCCTTTGACTGGTAATGTGTTTTATGGGCTATGGGGTCCTTTACTCCATAGGGTCTCATGTATTGTTCCTATGTGTGTTACACAGCACCCTCCGTGCAGTAACACAGGGGTGTCATAGTGACACCCCTCCATAGACTCGATACCCTGGGACTGACTACTGTCTCCCAGGGCATGTAAAGTCACCATTGGTTTTACTAGTCCCAAATTATTAACAGAAACCAGTACAAACCATCATATTGTGGACGTACTGGTCGGGGCAATTCGATTGCCCCGGGGTCTGTTAGTCGAGGGGGCACGTCTCCGTCCCCCCTGATCGAGTTTTGGCTGGTGGCAGTGGAAACTACTTTTTATATTCGACCGCAAATATTTTCCTATGGGATTTTCCCATTGTTCGAGGCTACCAACTTTAATTATTTAATTCTCATAGCCTCGAACATACCGCCGGTTTATTTAATTAATATTCATTCTCCGGTTGGTATTTTTTGCCAAGACTCGATTCTAAAATGGCGTTTGTGTTCTCTTCTGTGACTCCAACCCAAGTCGAGCCCTTTGTTCCACTTTTTGGCGGGCTTCTCCACAGAAGCCTCCAAAAGTGGTGCCACTCTGTCTGGGTACCACATGGGGTGTGGGAGGGGGTTTAGGCACCCTGGACCAAGTTACCTTGGTAACTCAGGTCGCACTCTTGTGTGATTGGCCCAAGTGGTGAGCCGGCCGGCTCACCACTTAGCATGTTTGAGTGACAGCTAGGCTGAGTGAATGGGGGTTTTCTGCATAAAAGCAGGGCTTTGGGGACTGGAACTTCAGAAGTCGCCACAGGACCTGAGAATCCGACGAGGGAGAAGCTGAGCTGACCTACCACGACGACACCACCAGTGGAGCTCTGCAGAACCGACTCACCACTTCCCGACGACAGAGAAGATCTCCCGGCTGGAGAGGCTTCTTCCCCTGACTGGTGGGCACAACCAGTTTTCCTTTCTTTCTTCGCACCCCAGCCCGGTTTGTGGTCGAACTGCCCGTGCCAAGCACCCCGGCAGCCGGATAGCCACTCACCACTGAACCGCGAATCACCGGACCGCTCCTTGTACCTGAGATGAGCCCACCAGAGGAGGAGGAGCTCACTTCTTTTGGAAAGGTTGCAAGTGGGCTGATCAGCGGTTTGAAGGTTGTCAGCATGGGAGACCTGCACACCTATGTTAATACAACTGCCATGTGTGCATTTAATACGTGCTTAAAATGTCACATGAAATGTGCTTATATGTGTTGGTGTAGAGTTGTCAGTTATCCACAGGGTCGGACTGGGACAAGAAATGGTCTCAGTCACCAAAAAAATGTGTCCCACCCCTCGCCTCAAAAAAGTGGCCCACCCCTCGCCTCACGACTCTTGACCTCTGATGATATCACCGGAAGTGATGTCATTTGACCCCACCCGAAAGTGGTATCCCGGGAAGCGATGAAACACGACCTTTCTCCCCTTAACAAAACAGGAAGTGGCATTAAAATAGCATTGTGCCCAAGTACACAAAATTACTGTGAATCCAAGCAGACATCCAAGGCCAATTAATATGTTATTATAGCACTTACACGTAAGCTCTTTTGTATAGAACAAATATTCATACAATATCACCCAACCTGTGTTGGTACTCATTTAGAAAGAAGAAAGGATTTAAAAAAAAAAATGAAAAAATAAAAAAATGTTCCCCAATTTTTCTTTCTTCCAAACCAGCTCAGGCATGGCCGCAAACTGGCCCCCACTCCCCAGGGACGATTTCAGCCCGGCCACGGGCCGAAAGGCCAAGGGGCCAATCCGACCCTGGTTATCCAAGGGTGGTGCCTGAATGCTATCCTGTATACTTCCATCACATGATCTGCACTCAAGGAGGTGTTTTGTGGTTTCTGTGTGTGGTTCATGTTGGTCTCAAAGTACACATCACTGTCTACCAAGTTTCAGTGATGTACCAACGCACCTATGTGTGGCAAAGGCATGCAAGACACATCTCATTGGAGACATTCCCACTGTAATGCATGTGTATAGTTAATTGTGAATGCTAATCATGACTCACAGAGAATTACAGCAATGTGTGCACATTCCCTGGCACTGGCTGCCAGCGGAAATGGATGAGCACCAATGTAAGGACAAAGACCCATGAGGCCGTCTTCAAGACAGGAGTACATGTGGATAGCCTATAGATGGTTCAGTGTGGTACATTCAACATTTGGAGTGTGAATGGAGCAGTGGCCATGCAAGCGTGCACTTGTCATTTCTATGTCACACTCTCCTCACACATGTTTGAGATGCATGTGATCGTGACTAACTACGTAACTGGTGGGGGCAATGTGGCAATGGGGGTTGAGGAGATCATGACAACACATATGCCTATATGAAACCAGGTTCGGCAGATTGGCAGATTTGTATTTTAGGTCAGACTTCTACATGTTGCAAAAAGCCAAGGTTGGAGTAGAGTAGAGGCTCACAGATGATGAATGGACCTCCTTCCATCCAGGATGTGGGAATTACACTCTCAATCATGTCTGTGTGTATGCAAGTTCTCCTGGTCCTACAAACCATGCATGTTGCATGAACTAATTAGCCTTGGCATGTTGACACACGTAATTGAGGGTCATTTATCTGTTCCTCACAGACCACAGTGTGGTCAGTAAAAATGTGTGTTGCATGTGTGGCTGTATATTGTGTGTCTGCATTCATTGTTTTTCACATATGCATGGTGTGTCAGGTACTCGTTCCTCTGAATTTTGTTATTGGTCTTTGATCAGGTGATGATACAGCAAATGTGGGGCACGAGGAGGATCAGGAGGTAAATGAGGAGAAGGATACTGCACAGCCATCCACCAGTGCAACTCTTCAGATTATGCTGCCAAAATGGATGTTGAGGACATGGTGAGTGACCTGGTGGGTACCCCAATGGGTGGTTTGTATGAGGCTGCTGAGTGAGAGGATGAAATCCAGGGCTCAACGGTTGATAGGTCTGCAAGATTGCAATTACCTGTTATGGCATAAGGAGTGGGGGCTGGTGTCCAATGTGGGCTTGAACACTGCCAGATAATGAGGGGGCAACCACTGCGATGGCCCTTTCATCCCACCGTGATAGGGCCCACACATGTGGTGCACATGTGTATGATGGATTCTCCGAGTGGGAGCAGTAGATGCTGCAGGACCACAATAGGGTGAGGTCTTGCAGGAGATGTCCAGTGCCTGAGCAACCATATCATCCCCTTGCCAACTGTACAGGCTGCAGAATCATTGGCCATCAGGGAACATCAGCGGCATTTTGTGGATACCTTGACAGAGATTCTGTATGCAGAGATGTCCAACTTGCGGCACACTGTCATCTTGCAGTTGGAGACCTCATGAGACCTCACATGTGAGGTCACATGATGATATCATTGCTACTCGTGTGGAACAACAAAAGGACCTTGTTGCATTGGGACCTCTCTGCAAGCATTTCTGTGATGCTTTGTCAAAGCCAATGAAGGCCAGGCATTGGCACTGCATGAAAAGGATGCACCATCCCAGCATCCTATCTGTGTCCTGGTGTCCTGTTGTTCTTGAGTCTGTGGAGGGGTTTATTTTTGAAAATGTTGTTCACATATTTAGACACCCATGGAACCCACTGTTAAGGAGAATTCTCACCCAAGTGCTAAATTCCCTCTACCTTAGACCCTCCATCTCTTTTGCTATATTTTGGGACTTTGAACTTTTCATTTTCACTTACTTTTGTGTTCTTTGGATATGGGGCCTCATTACACGGATGGCGGTAAGGGTTTACCGGTACCGGTATTTTACCGGTACTGGTAAATCCTTACCACCTAACTACGAGGTCCCTTTGTGGGTTGGGAAATTTAACGCCTGCTTTTTGCAGGCGTTAAAAACCAACCCGCAAACGGACCCAGGTAGCTAATTACGGTACCGCAATTTGCGGTACCGTAATTAGCGCCTTCCCCATTCCCATTATGCCCTATGGGGCAAAAATGGGAATGGAGAAGGTCAATGGTGGAAGGGGGAATTACTGCCCCGCCAACCTTGGAATGGGGCGGTAATTCCCCTTTCCGCAAGGCGGTGCCGGTATTTTACCGGCATGAACCATGGCGCTACTAGCGCCATGGTTCTCCGCCATCCGTGTAATGAGGCCCATGGAGTTTTAAAACAACTCCATAGGCATCATCTTTTTCTTGTGTGACACACAGAACCTTCAGTGCAGTGGCACAGGGGTGTCTTTCAATCCCCCCAAGGTTTAAATACCTTCTCTGGGACTGACTACTGTCTCCCAGAGCATGTAAAGTTAAATTGATTTTACTAGTCTTTTTAAATTTACAGACCCAGCACACTACCTTCCTATAGAGTGCTGGAAGGGTTGCTTAGTATCCCCTGAGTCTTAACACTCATGTAACAGTAAAATTTTACCCTTTCCCTCTTGTAATGGCTGGTGGCAGTGGTTTAAGGACAAACAACCATGATTTTTCCCGACCGCGAACACTGGTAGCTAAAAATCGGGTCAGCCATGATTTTCAATATGGCTCCCAAGACCTATCTGTAAAAACAGATTCCGGTCAACTTTTTTCGCTGTTTCTTTTAGGAAAAGTCCTTCTTGTGTTTAACTGTGTGCGACAAACCAGGTCTGGTCCCTTTGTTCGTTGGCCTTTGGCAGGTTTCAGTGCTGAAGCCCTCCTCTAGCGCCTGAGTGTCTGGGGTGGACAGGATGTGAGGGAGGTGCCCGAAACTCCCTGTTCTTAGCCTCCTAGGAGACCTGAATGCACTCTGGCATGATTGTCCGGCTGGCTGTGCGGCAAGGACAGCCACCATACTGGGTGAGTGACAGCCAGGCTGGAATGAATGGGGGAAAGCTGTTTATAAGCAGGTATCTGGGACTTGGAAAGCACAGTCATCCACTGGAATGAAAGAACTGAAGACGAGCCGAAGTAAGAGGATTGCTGCAACTCCTGGACGACCGGTGAAGCCCTGCTGCAGGTCCGAATTGCCTGAAACTCCATTGACAGATAAGCCCTTCAAGGTTAACTTCTTCCCTTGAGGTTGGTGTGAACAACCAACTCACAAGTCACCTGGACACTGTCCCCATCTGGTCGAATTTTCTACAGAGTGCTGTTGAAAACCAGACAGCCCGAGGTAAGGAAAGCAGTTTGTGGACTTTAAGCCACTCACACATTAACCCACGTTTTGCTAAGCTTTTGGCCTCATCCCTGGACAGTGCAGGAACCACCCGGCATCCTCCGTCTTGTCCCCACGACTGAAGCTCAGGAACAGCGAAATCTGCTCGAACTGCCAGGAACAACTGCCTCAGCTACAGCTCTTCTTCATTAACAAGGTACTGTGCAAACGCGGTCTGGAAATCTTTTCAGCCATCGCAAAAGTTTGTGCGACTTTGAAGGCTTGTCCTTCCCTAAACATTCTACAAACATTTCGCCTAGCCAAATTCTTCTAAACTCTGTGGCAAAGACTTAACCATTATCTACTAGAACTGTGCTATCATATACAAAGACTCTGAACCATTGACTTTGGCTCAGGCCTATTGAGAATAATTCCTGGTTGTAGTTAACTGAAACCCTTTGCCCTGCCTATGAATATATTTGGGCTGCCTTTCTTATAACCTTGTCTTTTTATCCCCTTTATAAGTAAGTGAAGTGCCATTTTGCTCCCACTTCAGGGGAGCAGAACTTGTTCAGTAACATATTTGTGGTGTAGTGTAGTATATTAGTGTGTGATATTGAGCTGCTCTTAATAGTGGGATGTTTTCTAACTGACTGTGTAAATAAATGTATATTCTTTTACCAGGAAAACTTGAATCTGTGTATATTTGAATCACTGTATTTGTTGGTCCTTTGTGTAACTTGTTCTACTGCTCACTGAACTTGAGATAAGTCTGGCTGCTCAGCAACTGCTACCACATAACTGTGTAGTACAGGCTTGTACCAAAGGTGAAATGGTACTGAAACATGTAGTCTTAATTGCTTGTAGTTTCCCAAAGGGTATTGCATGCGATTCTGCCTAACACTGGTGGCATGCTCTGGGATATATGTGGATTGCATTACATTGATTATTAATATATGTTGTGTCAAAATGACACCATCTAGTAGGTTTGATTTAGCCAAGGTAAAGTGTACTTATTGTATTTAACACAAAAACCAACATCATGGCCTGTTTTAGGCCTAAGAGCTTCTCTTATGCCGCAATGGAAACCGTGGTCACACTGTGTAAAGAGAAGGACCTCAATTGTAAAGGAAGTAAGCTTGACTTATTACAAAGGTCAGGGGACCATATGATTGGTTTCAGTGAACCTGTGTCTATTTCTCACAATATTGCTGGGATTGAGGAAGATGAGGGTTCAGACAGCTGTTCAAACTCCTCAGAGGAGAAATATGACGGTTCTGATGAGGAGGATGTTAGTTCACCCCCCCGCCCCCCCTCCTGTCTCTACCTTACTGCCTACCCTGTGCTCTGAGATATCTAAGGAACTGGATATAAGAAAATACCTGTGGAAAAACAATTTGGAAATGTGGGAAATGAGAAAGAATATTAACATGTCTTTAGAAGACAGTTTTCTGGACCCTCTTCTTTTTCCAGGTCTTCTGTGTCTGCAGCTTCCAGGTTCCCAAAATTGGTGAGTCAGTATGATATGAAGTATGACATTGTTGTATTGCTGAAAACGTTTGACCTCACTTGTAAAATGTTTGGTCTGTGTGAGAGTGATAAAATACCATGGGTTCTTTTTAGACTTCCCAAGAGAGACTACCAAGTGCTCTTGGATTTACATGAAGTAGAAATAAGTAACTGACATAGGGTAAAATAAGTTCTCATAGTTATATATAAGAAGAACGCTTCTCCATATCTAAACCCCTTAAAGGGCTCTGACAATAAAGGTAGGTCTATGTCATGCATAGCCCCCTTAGAAAACTCACTAGGGTTCGAGATGTCCAGCCTGTTACCCATCAGCAGTCACGAAGAGCCATTGCACATTGATTTGCTGGGTGCTTGGCTCACCAATGGAAATGGCGCCTTCCCTGGCGCCTCATTGACAAAACGCTATTGTGTGTTTCCCTGGCGCCTCGGCATGGCAGATCCATGCTGCGGTCACGTGATAAAGATGCCAGTGATTCAAAACGCTGGGCCAACCCTCTGCACAGACCCTTGAAAGGATCACGTGAGCTGGGCCTAAGTCAACGTTGTACGGCCGCTTTGCAGTCACGTGATCAACCGGGAAGTTTAAATCAGCTGTAATAGAGCTATGCATTGCTTCTCAGCTGTTTTCTACCAGTGATTGTCATTAGGATACCTGGCTCTTGTGTTTCTCGTCTTGTGACCTCGGACTGCTTTCGGATTGCTCTTTGCTTGTTACTTAACTGATTTGGCTTTTCCCGCGGATTGCTTGCCCCCTCGACCTCGGACTTCTTCATGGTTTGCAACGCCCTCGCCCTGCTGGTACCTCGCACCTCCACAGACGGCTTATCTCCTCGACCTCGGACTTCCTCACGGATTGCAACGCTCTCGCCCCACAGATACTTCGCACCCCCACGGACCGCTTGCCTCCTCAACCTCGGATTTCTTTACGG
The DNA here is from genome assembly GCF_040938575.1 of Ambystoma mexicanum. Lineage (NCBI taxonomy): Eukaryota > Metazoa > Chordata > Amphibia > Caudata > Ambystomatidae > Ambystoma > Ambystoma mexicanum. Next base: position 976,510,540 of record NC_090922.1, read on the forward strand.
ATTGGAACTCTCTCTCCCATCTGTTAACTTGTATCCGGGCATTGTGAAGGCTCTCCTTTCTTTCTGTGCCCCACACCGCACGAGTATTCATCTTCAGGTGCTTCCAGTGGATTGGCAGTAATCCATGCTGCAGTACTTAACTCTGGTTTCCTGCTGCCATACTACTGGGGAAACAGGTTTGACATCTCCAGACCCTTCCTTTTCTTAAAATCTCCCTGCACATTGCCCATTTGTAAGTCAGTACTTATTGCCCATCCTTAGGTCATTGCAGTATTGTTGTATTGATTATTCCTTACCTGCCTATTTTTTCTACAGCAGCCATCTCGAGGGTCCAGTGTTCCTGTTCCTATCACCTGTGGCCCTAATCCTCGAACAGTGAGTTGTTTCTATTTTGCTGTTGGTTGCTTAGGGACAGAGGCTTCCAATCTTCACACAAACCTCAAGGCTTGACAGTCTTAAAGTGCTATCTCCTCATCCCTTAAGAATTATCTCAATACTGAGTATAGCAGAAAAGCTGTAGCGGTTGGCTCAGCTGAGCCCTCTTGTAAGAAAACGGTGGCTCTTAACGTTGAAATGAAAGAGGTCCCCTTCGGAGACCCCTCCTTAGAGATAAAAGGCATTTACTGCCACTCTGAAGGGAACTTGGGTGTAGCACCCATAACTTCAAATAGGGATAAAGCCCCTAGACCTACTGATGTGACTCCACCTTCAGTTAGCACTGAGGTGAAAGATCCTCTTGAAACCCCACCTATAGTGGAAGTTGTTCACACTGTGGATATAAACTTAAATGTTCCTGTCCAACCTATAACACTGTGTAAAAACTCTGTTGAAATCACTAAAAGTCCCTCTGAAACCTCACAGACAGTAGAGTCTCGACCCACTGCTGTGGAGGCAATTCCTAGGGCTGACAAGAAGCTTAGTCTTCATGTAACACACCCTTTGTGGTGTATGTCCTTTAGATTAAATGCCCCTTTGGTTAAACCTGTAGTGGCTGAACCATTTCAAAACACACTTACATAGGAAGTGGTTACTAAAACTCTAAACATGGATGCACCAGAAAACCCACTTACAGTGGAGGTGATCCAGATGAATGTAAAAAGCTTAGGCGTGTGTAACAAACCTAAGAGGACAAGCAGTTTCCTTGGCCCCAAACTAAGAATCGAGTTGTCTCCTTTAGTTCAGAGTGCCCAGAATGAAACTTCTAGGCCAGAAAAACGGAAAACCAAAAAGTGTTATAAGAAACCTAAGAATAGCTTTTTTACTAGACCTTCTAATAAAAAGCCTTTGACTCCAACTACTCCGACAGGAGAGATGAATAGGTGTTCTGACAAGGCTAGGGTCTCTGTTTGAAGAGACCATGCTAAACCTGTGGGATCCTCTAGAGAGGATCCTACTGTAAGTCCTATTGTTAGCAGGTAAACCTCTAACAAAGGCAAATCAAAATTTAGAATATTAGGGAAATGGGAGCCCAAACCATCCTCTACCATTTCAGTTCCAATTCTAAAGTCTTTGAGCCACACTGCTTCTGAGGAAGGGATGGATAGACAAGTTGGAAACCTAACTAGGCCTTTGAGGACTGGTAAACGTCAAAGCTGTTGGAAATCCAGAAAAGATATGTCTAAGGCTAAACCCCTTGACATTGTGGGCTCATCTGCTGAAGACCCCCTGGTAAATCCTAGTGTTAGAAGGGAAACCCCTAACCAAGGTAAAAACAGATCTAAGAGGAGGTGGAAGGATGTACAATGCTTTGCCACAACCCCTCCAACTAGGATACCCAAGACCCAACTTGCTCCTGTGAGAGAGGTGTGAGGAATCATGTAGACCCCTCTAGGTCTAAGGAATTTCTTTATAAGAACCCTTTTTAAATAGCCTAATGTAGGTTCAGAAGTTGTCACAACTGCTGAGGGACTGTTAAATCAGATCCCCTATACATTAGACAAGACTAAAGTGCCTGACACTAATTGTAGGTCATATAGTTTGCAAATGATAACAAATATTTAAAAAGTATCACAGCAAGGGTTACAAAAAGATTGTTAGTTGACTCAGCAAACAGTTTAATCGACTTGAAACAAGAAATCCATCCAGGTGAGGATTAGCTTCTCCATTTTCCTAAGTCTGGGAGGGACCAGTGTTAGGTAAGATTTGCTCAGAAGTGGTAAATCTTCCTTTCCTGGTTCAAAACCAAAACATTTTGCTTTACTTGTGGGATATTTTTCATTAATACCTCAGTGAGTGGGAACCTTTTTCCACACTCACATAATGTTTAACTCTTTGTATGGGTGTCATTTTTATGACTATCCATAGTGTTGTTTTAAAGTTATCATCTTTAACAACTTATTGGCAATAAGTGCCTGTTGTTGCTGGGTTGCCCTAGGGGCTCCCCTTTTAACTTTCCTGTGCTAACCTTGAGTGAATGACAGTTCCCAAGGGTAGAAAGGATCTTAGGATCCCTTTTACATTTTGTTAATTGAAACCAGCACACCCCTATGTGGAGTGCTGCGGAGATACAATGTATCCCCTTTCACACTAAAACTGTAACAATTCTGTTACAGTGACACATTTACCTTCAATGGCTAGTGGCAGTGATACCTTGTATTAATTGGTGCACCTTTAGAGCGGACTGTGTTCACAGCTGCATTAAAGGGTCCTAAGGGTGTGTATTTTTACCAAAATGGCCCCTGTCTTCTTTGTTTGCCATTTTAGTGTTTCTTGTCGATTCTTGTTCCTTCCCCTGACATCCATGGTGATTTTTGTCTTCGGCTGGAGTCCCCTGGACTCCCCACCCAGGCTCCAGTCTGTCTGTAAGAGCAGGAAGTGAGGGAGGAGTCCAAAACTCCCCAGCCCTTTGTCTTACGCCTTGCTTGAATGGGGACAAATCCCAGTGTGGGGATGGCTGTCCTGATTGGACAACCAGACTACCCTTTCTTGTAAAATGCAGGGAGAGAATGCAGAGGTTGTGCTGTAGTTCCTGATAAATTCTGCAAACCTGGAAGTGGAAGATATGTTGACCACTGGTACTTAAACTAAAGAGGATGATGACAGAAAAGTGGCGGGAATGATTTCCAGTGACCAGAGAGCCTGCTGTTTAAACTGAACCTGCTGCAGCCCTTTCTTACCGACCTGAGGACTCCGAAAACGACAACCCGAACCCAGAGCCTGGTGAGAGCCTCTAGACTCAAGAAGACCTGCATTTTGAGCCATCCCACCACTGCCACCAGTGTTAAGACATTTTTTCTGAAGTCCAGCTAGGGGCTTAGTAAAGCCATTCAACTGAGGCAGTACAAGATTCCACTCCTAAGATAAGCCTGGCTGCTCTATTTATGCTACGATATACACAGGTGGTACAACCTTATACTAAGAGTGGAGATTTGTACTGCCTCAGTTGAATGGTTTTACTAAGCCATTAGCTGGTCTTCAGAAAAATTGTCCTAACAATTACCAAGTTTGATCCTCTTCTCAGTGCTCTGCCAAATTGGTTGCTGACCACAGCGCCAACAATCCGGGGACCTCACTCAACTGGCCAATCAGTAGTAGCGACGGGCAGTGTGTACAGCGGACACAGACTTAATAAACACAAGCTTATGATACACACTAACTGGGAATTCCTTGTTAATATGAAATAATTGAAATCCCCAATCCATTTCACAGACTGGTTCATTGGGTTAACCACACCTGTTAGGTAAGGGTAGACACACGCTGATACATTCAGTGAAGCCAACGTGCAGTCACGGAATCTGGTGGCATCAAAGACATGTTCTAGCACTTTCTCATGTGGCTGAATGCCACTTGTCCCACTAAGAAATTGAAGGCAATCCACTGGCAGTCATGTAATTAATTAGCATGGAGGAGTCTTGTTCATTGTCGGAATTACACAGACAAATTGCTCCACCAAATAAGAATGACCATACACCACCACCCACCGAATTGAGCAAGAGCTATCAATCTGTCAATTCTTACCGTGTACAGGCTGGGCGAGGTTTCCCATGCCTAGTCAAATTGAGCTGTAGGCTCCACTCCTGGTGGTACCCTTCCATCAATTCCTTTTGATTTCAGCTCAAGAAAGGGGGCATACAATTGAAATTGTCCCAGGGTAGGTGGAAGGTCATTGCTTGAAACAACAGCCAGGGCCAGCAAGCAGTTCTACTTAGACGGACAAAGTGCACCGAATCAGTCCCGTGGATTGTAGGGTGGCACACAGGCGGGCCGCGGGCCACCCTGACGACCACATGCAAGTCAATTGAGGTTCTTTTGTCAGCCAGGCACTTTGCTGGTCAGAAAAAAGTTTGCCTCTTGGAAAAGCACCTAAAGGCTTATTCCCCCCCCCCAACCACGAGCTATCAGGACCCAGCAGGCCATGCTCTGATGAGACAAAGAATCCAGCCTCCTTATTGATCCAACTGGAGTTTATTTTTTAAATTGAAACCCATCTTGACTTTGAGAGGATGCCAGCTGTCTGGTAGTGCAATGCATTCAAATGGGCCTGGGCAGGAAGGTCCTTGGGCCCCTAGACAAATGGGCAGTAGGCCCTACTGGTCAAGGGTGCAGTGGACCCCTGGGTTAGCCAGGTGTACAAGGGCAAGGATGCAGAGGGGCTGCATCATGGGTGTGTAGGGAGGCATGGTGGAGATGGTGGAGATGGTGGAGATGGAAAGCAGATGAGTAATCTGTGGCAGTTGTTGCATCCCACTAAGGGGTGCACAGGATACATTGTCATTGGTGATGGGGTTGTGTTCAGCATCATCGTGCACAGTGGGACATGATGGGGATGGGAGGCAAAAGAGTCAATTATTGCAGTTGCTGAATGACACTCTGAGGAGCACACAGAGGTGATGTTGTGATGCAGGGATGTAGTCAATGTGTTTGTGTTTTTCAGTGCGTTGGCCTGGGGTGAACACGTCTAGCAGCATGGGTGCAGAGGGAGACATGGAGATGGGAGGCAGGTGAGTCATTAGTTGCAGGTGTTGCATGGCACTCAGGGCAACACAGGGTACAATGTCATTGGGTGCAGGAATGTATTGCTTAATCTTACCTTGAGCTTTCCTTTCCGGTGAGGCATTTTGCAAGGGGATACAGTTGCTGCTATGCAAGGACACAGGGCTGTGGAATTCCTGCACTCAACACCTCAGGCAGTCTATGCTGGCTTCAGCACATCCAGAGAACTACCTTGACTGAGGACAGCTGGAGCAGACTTCTAAGGTAAAATGCTGCCACATGATGGGCATTGTTCGTGAACACAACTTGCACTGTATGGCTATTAAACTGGAGATGTGTTTTAAGAGCTATATTATTGGCAAATAATGGAATAGGCACTCCACCTATATATTCTAGTGTTGACATAGGCTCAAAGGTCATTCTGCTCACTGGCAGCTGAAAACATGGTTAATCAGTTCTGAACAGGCAGCAGGAGTTGGGATCAAAATGGTGGATGTTTTTAAGATGGTGCCGAAGTCAATTCTATCTAAATCAAGTTAATCATAGGTTTTAATACAAATGCAAATGTTTTAGGCCAATGTTCATAATCAGGCGGTATTTATGCGAATATGGTTTAACAAACCCTCATTTTGGCCTAAGCCAAGAGCATTACTCAGACATTCGCTTTACTCAAAACCCCACGCCTCAATGGCCGTACATACTGATTCATATTCTTCATAAATACCAATCGCCATAAGTTCCTTGATAGTAATATCCTTCATTACTAAAACATTAGTAGTTTCCTTGGGCGTATGTATCTTAGGTCCTAGTGTACCTATCGTTTGTGCACAACATCCTCCTAACATCGAACATATGGCAGGAAAACATTGTACACAACAACAACAAAACAGTAGAACACCAACAACTACCATTAGGACTACAAAAAGTTTCCAACCCCATGATCGTAGTAAGTCCAAGAACCAAGCACTAAGATCCCAGTTTCCCTCAGGGGTATGTACTTCAGTACTCAAGTTATGCAGATTTTGTAATGCCTTGAATATAGTAGGGGAGGAGTCAGGTACAAAAACACAGCACGCAGATCCCACCAAATTACATACCCCACCATGCTCACCTAAGATGACGTCTAGCACCATTCTATTTTGGAGGGCTACTAATCTAATTGCCTTTTGCTCCAGCGTCATGTTGTACAGAATATCGGTGATCCTATTGATGTTTTTTTCCACTCCCCTTGCTAGTCTTCTGTTGTTCTCAGAATTCATTATCTGTCCCCGAAATGGTACAAAGGATTTTGCTACATCACCCATGACTTGTGAAGGAGTATCACCATTTTCATCCCGTCTTGCACGAAATCTAGATACTTCAGTGGTATCAGCCACATATACCCCTGGTAACAAGATACCCACGTAACAAGTACCCTGCCAATCTCAAGGTAACCAAGGATAGGCCTCAATGCAAGAAACAAAGTAAACAGGGTCTCCTACATACAAAGGTCTGTCCTCACTGGTTAGATTTGCAATGTTAGTACAACCCTTGTATGTACCCATTGGCTGAGAACCTTCACTTTGTATACAGAAATGAATATACCAGCCCAGTCCCTTTCCCCTGTGTTGTGGCAAGTTTGAACACACCCAGCAGTTTGTTCTCTTCAGAATCGCATGGTCGCATTCATGATCATTAAGAGAGTGTTATTATGATAACCCTGTCTATGTTGGGAGTCTCAAGGAGGAAGAGTGTGCAGATGCACGAAAGGTGGAGACACAGTGGAGATTATTTCAGTGGGTAACAAAGTTTCAAACAGATGCACCCCTTCCATGTACCAGAACCCAAGCGCAAATATAATTACTAAACAAACCAGTACTGTGATTACCAAACAGGTCCTCAAGGACCATGATCTCTGATGAACAGGTTCTTTGTAAGCCACAATACCAATAAATTGCTAAGCACGAGTGGATTTAGGAAGGCACATTGTTTCTCAGAGTCCATTTAGAAGCCTCTCTGCTGGGCTCTTTTAATTCATCCGTCGGTGGCTCCTGACCACGTGGCCTATCTTGCTTGAATGTGACTTTGCCGATCCCTGCATCTTATTTATTTTTCAGTGAAGGAGTGACAAGGGACTGGCTCAATGATGATTCCTTGTGGCCACAGCCAATGCTGTGCTGTAAGTCCAGTGTTTCGGACGCAGATCGTACCTCAAGACTCCAGGTAGGAAGTGATGAAGCAGAAACAAGATTGCTCAACGGTGAAGAAAGATTTGAAGAACTTGAAGGCAAAGCAGCAGTGTCCCCAGGCCCCACAGGCTCAGGAAGGATTTCAAGGACACCCTCTGTGTTGGTTAGAACAGACTTTTGAATTGTATCAAAGTGAACAATCTCATTCTCTTCCCCTTTGTCATGGGGCAGAGGAAAAGTTATCTTCTTGATGTACGCTGCGTGGATCCAGTGTTGTTTCCCTTCCACTCGTACAGCAGTCTGTGTGGCAAGGAGGACTTGGTACGGTCCTCTCCAGCGAGGTGCGTGACAGGAGGCTCTTACAAACGATTTAATGAGCACCCAGTCCCCTGGTCGGAGTCGAAGACCTGGACCCTAGTACTTTACTGGGAGTTTTGAGTTAACTTGTCACAGTACTCAAAAAGGAGAAAATGCTCTGCATCTTTTAACCGCTTGGGTTTGGGTACTTTCCTAATATTGGTTGGTCTCCCCATGATTATCTCATAGGGAGAGAGCCCTGTCCTAGACTGTTCAGTCATTCGCATGGACAATAGAGCTATCGGTAAGGCATCTGGCCACTTCAAATTGCTACTCGCACAGATGTTTGCCATTTTATTCTTTTTCATACCGTTATGGCATTCTACAAGCTCTGCACTCTGAGCGTGTCTGGCCAAATGGAATCGTTTATCGATCTGCAATCCCGCACATACTTGCAGGATAACAGCAGCAATAAAATGTGGACCATTGTTTGACCAAATGACTCTGGGCAAACCAAACCTAGGAAAATATTCCGTCAGCATGGTTTTTGCTGTTGTCATTGCTGTGGCATATTTTAAAGGAAAAGCTTTGACCCATTTACTGAAAACGCAAATAACTACTAGAACATATTTGTAATTCTGACAACGCTCCATTTCAATGAAATCGAAGTGTATAACCTCAAAAGGCATAAAGGGGGGACCAAAACTACCCCTCAGTGTCGATGTACCTTTCCCAACATTATGCTGTAAGCATACCATGCAATTTTGGACAACACACTCAGCAGTTTTTGAGATATTTACATTCACCCAGACAGGTTCTAACAGTTTACAAATCTTTTTAGCACATATGTGAGTTGGACCATGAGCCATCGTAACCATAGCGGTGACATAAGCATCGGGCAGCATCCATTTTTGTTTTGCATTATCTACCCAACAACCTCCATCGTCTAAACTTGCTGAACCCTCAGCTCACTGTTTAAGTTCATCTGGAGTGGCATTAGCCTGAATGTCTTTTATACAACCAATTCCTATGTCTATCACACAAGTGTTAGTGACCTCTTTCGTTATATACAATTTGGAATGTAAATCGGTGGCAGTCTGTTTGACTATTCTGTCAGAAAAAGTGTTTGCTTTCCCCACATCATCTGTTACTTTCTAGTGTGCTGCGCACGTCATTATTTCTAAATGTGGGGGAGCGCAAGTGCTGAAAGAAGCCGAACTATCAGGGTACCATGTTGTATCTTAGTTCCATGCAAGGTCGACCAAAGATGTGAACCGCCCAAAGGCATACTGACTGTCCGTAAATATATTCACTCTAAGTCCTTTGGAAAGTTCACAAGCTTGAGTCAATGCAATAATCTCTGTGGTCTGCGCAGAGTTAAGCAGAAAACTTTTGGTTTCCACAATAGTGCTTAATGTAGTGATTGCGTAAGCAGCAGTGGACGTACCATCTGTAAGTTTGAAGCAGGAGCCATCGCAAAACAGCTCCCCTTGTGGATCTTTTAATGGTGTATCATTTAAATCAATTCTGCCTTTAGTCTCTTGTTCTGTGGTATCGAGGCAGTCATGTGACATCTCGTCACTACAAGCAATATATTGCCGAAGAGGCAATGGTTTGGCCAGATTTAATGAGCAACATCTCTTAATTTGGATATGCGTTGCAAATATAATCAGCTCGTATCTTGTTAATCATGCTGATGTGAGATGTTGAGTTTGCGTTCTGTTAAATAGAACATCTACAGAGTGAGGTACCATCATGGTTAAGAAGTGACCCAGAACCATACCCTCACTTTGTTTTACCGATGCAGTGGCAGCAGCAAGAGCTCTCAAACATTTCGACAAAGCACATGCAACAGGGTCAAGAGGGGAGGAAAAATAACTGCATGGTCTATTCTTTCCTCCATGCTCCTGTGTTAACACAGGCAAAGCGCATCCATCACATTCATGCACATACAAAACAAAGGCCTTGTCATAATTTGGTGTGCCCAAAAATGGTGCTGAACACAATCCCAGTGGGGGTTTCCCATGTATGAGTCTCATGAAAATATTTCTGGAAATATGTTTAAAAAAACCTTCAGACTCATTTCGGAATAAATTGTATACTAATACTAGACATTTGAGGGATTCCTAACCTCTATTTGATTTGGTAAGATTGTTTCTCATATCGGAATACATGAAACTGTCACTATGAAACTGTTTCCTTTATCCTTTTCTTTTCCTCTTTTTAAATCAGTGGAGCTTTTCCTCTCTTGCTCTCTCCCTTTGTTCTGAGCACTGGGTTTTTCGTTTACTTACACTTGCACTTATCATTATCCCTTTCCTTCATTCTTTAACCTTGGTTATGTGTAACCATATGTTTGATGAATGATGTAAATAATTGTTTCATCTTCTCTCTCCATGTTTACGATTCGGTGTATAAGTTTTTTGTCTTTTTCAATTCTGTTATTCAACATATGGCAATCTTTGTTTGCAACTTTTTTATCATTAAAACAGTATAATTTATACACTGAAAATGTTGTGGTACATGTGGTCACCTTGTATTTCTATATATTTAACCATGCATGAATATGGTTGTAACTAGGGGTGTGATTTGATAAAGGGAAAAAAAAACATTTACCAAAAGGCACTTCGCCAATTCAGCACACTAGGCAAGGTGCTGAGTGCTTTGTTCCTTGTTTTGCAGCATTATCTTGTTGTGTCATTGCAGAACACAATGCAGCCTTGAGCAGATCAAAAGCTTTCTGCCAATCCATGTTCCACAGTAAAGGCAAAGAAATGCCCTTTTTTGTCAATGACAACATTGGTTTTATCATTAATGAGAAGTTAGGGATTCACTGTCTACAGTATGAAGCCATGCCTACCAAAGCTCTGACCTCTTTCTGTGTATTTGGGACAGACATGCTAGAGATGCTTTGTATCCATTCAGGTGTCAGTCTTCTCCCCTCCTTTGACAGGAGATAGCCTGGATAGACGACCTCCTGTTGACAATTTTGAAACTTTTCTAATGAAGCCTTATGCCCATGTTCTGCGAGATGGATAAGCAGCAACAGGGTGCCTTCTTTGCAAGCATCTTCTGAATCTGCAGCTAAAAGAAGATTGTCAACTTACTGCAACAACGTACAGATGGAAGGCAACTCGGGTTGCTGTTCCTTCAAAGCTCTACTATAAATGCTTGGACTCTCAGTGTACCCTTGTGGCACACGAGTAAATGTAATCGAGCGTCCTCCTAGGGTGAACGCGAACAAATATCTACTGTTAACATGTATAGGAATACTAAAGAAAGTATTCTTTAAATCCACAACACTAAAATGAGTAGCTGAAGCCCGAATCATTGTCAATATTGTAGTGACATCAGGCACAATCTGAAATTATGGAGGAACAATTTTATTAATAGTGTGCAAATCAATAATAAAACGGAAAGGAATCGCATTATCCCCTTTCTTATGCACCGGCAGAATCGGACTATTCCACAAACTACCTGCAATTTCCTCAATCACTCCTCGATGTACAAAATCAGAAACCATACTCTTCAAAGCTTGTTCACCGTCAACTGAAATCTTATACTGTGGAATACGTGGCAATTTAACACCTGGTTTCAACACAATTTTAATAGGCCCAATTTGAAAAATACCAACGTCATTATCATCTACTGCCCATAAACATGCCAGAACCTTATCCAATTCATTCGGTAAAGGCTTAGTCAAGAATTGTGAAAGAAAAGTTCGTTGAGGTGAAATTGTTAGATGCACTCCATCCAGAGAACAGTAAATTACAGCATTCAAGTCTTTCAACAGATTCAACCCCAACAAATGTTCACCACAATTTGTTGTCAAAAGATATGGACATGAATCAGTGAATGGCCCCAGTGAAATCGGTACCGGCTGAGAGACCGGACTAACCACTGGCGTACCAGAGAAGCCTCAGAAATGTTATTCTGCACTGACAGTGGAATATCTGGAACCCGTGAATGATCAACAGAACACTTCTGTGCTCCTGTATCTATCAAAAAATAGATGCTTCCTATTCCCCACCTTCATTTCATCGTAGGGCCCTTTCTGATCAACGGGAATAGGTACTGGTTCTAGACTCTGCTTCGGGCTCTCCTAACAGAACAGTACATCATCAAATGCAAGATCCTCAGAGAAATAGACAGTCAAAGGATTATCAAAAATGTTCCCATTGTTAACACTATGCTGCTGACTATCCTGTGAGAATGACTGTTGATTCTGAGCAAACTGACTTCTACCAGGACCCCTTATCCCAGGACGGCCTCTGGATCGTCTACCTATGCTATCATATGTGTTATTCGATCGCTGCTGATGGATCGGGCATTGTGCTCACCAATGACCTTCTTGTCTGCAATAAGCGCATTGGTTCATGTGTACAGGACTCATCTGTGCATTAGGCTGTAGTGCAAACTGTCCTCTAAACTGTGTATTCCTACCTCTAGTTCCTCTTGCTATTTGCGGCAACAATACTTTTGTTTTTAAGTCTCTGTTCTTCTTTTCTATCCTCTCTTTTCAGAATTGACTTTATTTTCATAATACTGAGCCATGTGCAATACTTCAGACTGTGATATGGCTTGCCAGGCACTTTCGGAGGTCATCATTTGTGATTGGCTATCAGGCAACAATCCACGCACAAATTTGTCTACAAACAGACATTTTCCTGACCGCTAAAATCTGAAAATACTTGTTTGAACCAATTAAAAAATTTGATAGCGCCCTCAGATTTCCCCTGGATGCAAGCTGTAAGCTTGTCCCAAACTATTCTTCTCTCTGGAACCAAAGTTTTTAATTTAGTTACTATTCTGTCTGGCAGTGTCAATATCACCTGCGGCGGTTTCTTACCAGCCTTCCTTTCCCCATCTATCCGTACCAAATTAACCCATGTGTGACCCACACCTGCCTGATCATCTACAGTCCTTATCTGTTTCCATAAATCAGCAGGTAGGATCACAGGGAACATCAAATCTATATCACCCAGCGTGAAAACAGCCGAATGCAAGACAGATTCAATTTCTTTATAAAATCCTGTTGGATTTTACCTGATATCTGTAATTGTCTGTCTAATGGGATTCACTTCCTGTCTATAAAATGGGACATGAACAAACTGTGAAACATAATGAGCTTCAATAGTAGCGGCTACTGCGCCTGTTGCGGCATCAGCTGGAATTTCTACTTTAGGAATAAATGTTGGAGGAACCTCCCTCATTGGCAATTGAGAAGTAGGCAACTCTGAATGTTCATTAAGCAACAAGGCTAAATCAAGTGACAAAGTAGTCAAAGCAGTATTGGGCGAAAATGCTCTCTTATAAATAACCATCAAATCTGCAGGACAACAAACCTTTTTTACATAAACTCATCCTGCAGGTACTCTACCATTACCTGTAACACTTTCCTTTGCATTGCCGGAGCATAATGACTAAACGTGTCATATACTTCAATGGGAGAAATTGAAACATCCAAAATCCATCTAAAAGCGTCCCTTGTGCAAATCCATGTTCTTGACTCATTGGTTTCAATGAAAGAAGAAATTGTTTCTGCACATATGAGGCTTCCAATCTATTACCATCTAATTCATCATTCTGTAACCGATCTAGCTCCCTTTTAAACTCAAAAATCTTCTCAACATGCTCATGTACTTTCTCCGCAGTGTCTCTTGAATGGGCAAGGGCATTCAAATCCCTCAATCCCTGTGGGACATTCATTTTCGTCAAATCACTCAAAATATCAGCTGAGTGCATTCCCACCCCATCTATCAAAATAGCCTGTTCGGGAATACTTTCTTGGACAGTAAATACAACTAAAACAGATGATTCTTCACCCTCTTCTTTATATTTCTTAGCCCATGCATACAATTCGCTCTTTCTAGCTTTAGATACCTTCAATCGCTACAAGTGGAGCAGAACCACTTGGAAAAGAAAGTTCAGACAAATCTTGTTCAATCGGCAGTGAAGACACTACCATTGGCAGTAAAGATGGAATTAAGGAAACAGCAACTGTCGGTCAGGGCGAGGACGCAAAAGGGGAAACAACAACAGGAAGAGGAGTGACAACAGGAGGAAAGGGAACAACAACGGGAGGAGGTGCAACAGCGGGAAGAGGTAAAACAACAGGGAGAGTCACATAAGGAGGTTGTGCAGTGGCAACAGTCCTACGCTCATTCAAAAGCTTATCAATTAGTTCATCTGAGATATGAAAATCCTGAGACAGATATATTTTCTGTACTCCAAGTTGAAAAACCCTATACATGCTTCTAATAGATTCCGACTGTTTCTGTTGATCATACAATAATGCTTTTTCAGAGTTAGACATATGTCAACGTGCATGTTTCTCTTTACGCGTAAATTGCTGCATAATTTCCTTTCTCCAATCCTTAATTACATCAAATGCTGCAGACCTAGCCTTTTTCTTCAACAATATAGACTCTAAATACTCTATGCGGGCAATTTCAAAACTACCATGAACTGGCCACTGAAATTCAGAAGCATGTCTAGTTTGTCTCTGCCAAATATCGTTAAATACAATACTATCTAGGCCGTACTTACAGTACATAGTACAGTGGGCGTAGGTGCAATTTGCATTTGGGGATGCAGGATGGTGGCTGTACAGGGAGTGGGAATAGTGGGCGTAGGTGCAATTTGCATTTGGGGGTGCAGATTGGTGGCTGTACAGGTAGTAGGAATAGTGGGCGTAGGTGCAACTTGCATTTGGGGGTGCAGATTGGTGGCTGTACAGGGAGTAGGAATAGTGGGCATATGTGCAATTTGCATTTGGCATGCACAGATTTGGAACACTACTGGGACTGTGAAGGGTGGGAATAAGTGCACGTGATGGTGATTACTTGTGAGTAAACATTCTGCTGTATAGGATTATTTTTGCCTCATCTATTGACATGGTTCACATTGTGCGCAAAATGGTCTGTTTCAGTGGGTCTTTGGTTTGCACCGGGGGCATGTTGTGGGTCTGTCTGGTGCAAACTTGTTTCCTTTGCACTGTAGGTCCCTGCTTGCACTTATTTCTGTAAATCATCTCCTTGCACGTTCCATTTGCGAAAATTAGCACTTTTTTCCGTAAATCAGGCACAAAGGGTCTTCAAAGTACGACTTAAAAAAAAACATTGCCAAATCATAATAAGGTTGGCAGGTAATACAGGCAGACTTTTATATTCCTATTACTTTTACAAATCCTGCCATACTCATAATTAGCCTCAGAGAAATATGTATATCAGGTTCAGAACAGTGGATATGCGCCATGTTTCACATGAAAACAAGGTCAGCATTGTTATGCTATTGTACTCTCAAAGATGTGTTTTTGGCCGGTGGGCATATGTCTGTCTTTTTTTTGTATTATTATATTTTTCTGGTGACAGAGCCACACTTCCTTACATAATACCGCTGTTTGAGTATTGTTAATTGACTCAGCAGTAATATTTTGTTCGTGTGTCAGGCCGTAATCATATTGCTAAGGGTGAACCGTGCTGTTAAGCTAATAAAATGGTGTGGGGTTGTTGAGGGACACATACTTCTACAGAAACATTGTATACCTTCAGAGGCATGCATATGTCAGTAAGCAAACACACAAAGGAAGTATTTTGTGTTCCGCAACCATCTTTTATCTTTCAGCAAAATTCTATTAAAAAAACACCAGGACATCTGCAATGAGAATGTTCAAATGCTAGAACGCTAGAATCCTTGCTGCCAAAGATTTTTGAACAAGCTAGAATCACTTGATCTGTTGTAAAGCTTTGTTAATGAAAGGGTTTTGCTTAAATTGATTCCCCCATCTTGTCGTTTTACTTTCTTGACACTGCACAGCAGGAATATGTGTCTACATGCAGAAAACAGGAGTTTTGCTTTAGGCGTGAGACTAAACACAAAGACACTGATTAAAGAAAAATCACACTGCTTTTAGGATTTGATCTAAAAAAATATTGATCTTCTCCGACATGTAGAAATCTATTTAAATGTATGGCAGCTCTTAATGTCATCACAGTAGGGGAGCCTTGCCTGCTCGAGTCACATACACAATATGCCTTGGGTGAAAAGAAGAGAAGGCCTCAGCTGTTTATTGAAAGCTGCAAAACCCCATTGTGTGCTTTCAGATGAGAGTTGTTAGGGTAATTCAAAGCTGCTCTCTTTTCTAATTCATTGTGAGACGAAAGACATTGCCACAGATATATCATCAAAACGGCAACACCTGAGCAAATGTGTTATCATACTTTTTCCAAGTCCAAGCTTCATTGTATTAGAGAATAGACTCCAAGGCCTTATCCTAAAGATTGAAAGTCACATGACTATTGTGCGTGCAGATTAAAAAGGCCATTGTACCATCTGTATTACAGTTTCCACTAAGGTAAATTGGGTTATTTGCTTTGTTTGTGTAGATCCTCGTATTGCTAAACTATGCACAGAGTTTATGAGGCCACAACAGAGGGTCTAATTCCCAGAAGCGTTTATAATGGCAAAACACCATTGGAAAACGTTCTGTGAATCGGGGTCTTAATGTCTGTCACTCAGGAAGTGGAGCGAATTCCCGTGGCACAAAAAGTGTGTTTTGGAAAGAAAATCTCAAGGAACTGTTATGCGTTTCCCTGCAGTATCATCTGCTCAAATAGTGTGGATGTCATTAGGCAGCCTATTTGCAAAGCTTTTAATCTGGACTGGTGAATCTTAATTGTTGTGTGATGAAGTAGAACACTGGATGTTGCAAAGTGGCTACCAGCTTAATCTCACTAAAACAGAGGTTACCATTTCCGGAGCCCTGTTCAAGGCTGGTTTTCACCAGCACTCTCTTTGTTTGATCTGTTAGAATTGCGACCAAAATAAAAAAAAAATAAAAAAAGTGCGCCTTCACTGGTAGTAAACAGTGATATAAATTCCCCAATTAATGACATTACAACAGCATTTTATGAACGTCGCCCACAACGGCGGATTGTTCCTTAAATTGACAAGAATTAATGCTCGATTACTGTGGGCCCTCTCCTTAATTCAAAACTGGATTACTGTGATGCATTGCTTCTGCATATTTCTGAATTCGAATTTGCACAGCAACAGCAGTTTGCCTGATGTTTAGACCCTTGTTCACAGAACGTTTTCAAATGTGGTTGTGCCATTATAAAACGATGCAGTGTATTAGCCCATAATCTCTCAATATCAGAATCAGTGACACACCTGCGTCAATCAAGTCACGTAGGATTACTTTTGAAGTCCTATGTACCTAAATACCTGGAAAACAAGGTACAGTGGCCCATAGCTGACTGTGCCTTGCACTCAGAGGATATACATCTGTTAAAGATCCACAAATGTACCTTCAGATCTACAGCAACCAAAGGTGTTCTGTGTGTTGCGCTTTGATGCTGTTTAGTTGGCCCATGCCGCATTATACATTCATTCAGCAATTCTGTATTTTCTAGGAGGGCATCAGAAAACAAACCTAAATAAACTTTTGGCGGTTGGTGTGCTACATATCTGTAGTAACTACTTCGAACTTTTCATCTAAATTATTTTCGAAATCATTTTTGGAGAGTTTGGGGGTTACACGTTCCCTTCATACTGCCCCTTTCCCAAAACCCTCTGCACCCCCTTTAGCCCTTACCCAACTATTCCCTAAACATTTAGTGGTAAATAACCACAAAGTAATTACTGTTTGCAAAAGAGCGAGATACATCTGTACATAACCAATCAAAACATCAATTAAGTCCATGTAATTATCTTTTATAACATTGTGACATCAATGTTTTACCAATAAGGGAATTTCATTTGGATCACCCTAGTAGGTGCCCAAGTTCAAATAGTTCTTGTACACACAATGATGAAGCAATGGAAGCAAGAAAGAGATCTCTTTATTCCCTGGGTGCCATATGAGCAAGTTCAGAAATGGATGGTTACCAGGGGGACCATGTGCAGGGATAACCAGGGAATGGGTGACACACGATGAAGTATGGGAAATAAAGCAGCCCACCAATGCCTCATGAAATCTTATCTCTGCCCCAGAACTGACTCCCAGTCTCTGGTTTAGCATTGGTTCAAATTGGGAGTTATGGCCTCTACAGCCCCCACCGCTGCAATGGCTAAGTAAATTAACTGAAAGACAGATAGTATTGGTCGGATGCAGGGTGTGTTTGGAAGGTGAGATTGCTGGGTATAGCTTAGTAGGAAGAAGGTTGTTTCAAGGAATGGATCGATGGGTAGAGTTAGTGGCACAGCCAGAGTGTGATGTGCATTTCGCCATTCATACTAGTACTAATCAATTAAATTGGCCAGCTATAGAAAGAAGGAAGATAACGATATATGTTGAATTTCTGAAGGGGCAAAAGTTCACACACATAACAAAACAGATACAAGTCATGAATTGCCCAAATAAAAAGTATATTGTACAGCACATGATGGAGTTACAAACAATGGTGCACAAAAACTAGGTCTAGGGACAAAATGAATGAATGATGAGTGCAGGAAAATTAAACATAAACAATGAAGGTGTGATATACTCAGGGAGACAGAGATGCACGTGATAACAGAAAGGTGACAAGAAATAACCAATAAACATGGCACACCGAGAGTGAAATGGGATGGACACAAAAGGGTAAACGAGATACAATTACACGTTGACCACTGACCTTTACCACTACCAGCTCAACCTCCTTTTCCTTCAACTCACCATGCAGGGCACTAGCCTGGTGAGATGGGGAAAAGGAGGTGGCGGGCCGGCTGTGTGTCCCCGCTGGCCAGCACTGGATTTAGGAGGAGTGAAAGTGGCTGAGAGTGCAGGGGACCTGTGAGGTGAAAGGGAAGGCTGTGTCAGCGACCAATGTTGTTGGATGATATATACAGCATACATAATGACCCTCAGTTCCCCTCTGTCCTCCCTCAACTGGGCTCTCCCAACACTCTTCGTTTTCTGATCCAACAATGGGCATGGAGACCATGAAAAGGAGGTCACCTATTCCCTGAATGCCCTCTCTTCATGCAACTGTCTCACCCCCTGCTTACCTCACCTTCCTTGCCACCTAATTCAGTGGCAACTGTCATTGGAAATCCACACTGGCAACCCAGGTGTGGGGACCTGCACTATGGTGACATCTGACTGGTGTCCTGAAGGGGAAGGGGATGCAGCCACTTGGTTGGTCACAATTGCCTCCATTGGTGGATGAGCTGCAGCCACCACAGATGGTCCATGTAGCACAATGGAAAGTGTGGTCCTCTCTCCTGCAGATGTTGCAGGACACAGATATGCCCCAGGTAGCATAGAAGGATGGGTACCCTCCCTACTCCCTGATGCTGGGCCAAGCTCCAGGAGGGGTTGGATGTGTCAGATGGGGTTCCATGTCATTTCATCGCAGGATGTCTTTTCGCTGGGGCTTTTACTTCAGTATTTATTTTTAACAAATGTATTTATTTTATTTTAGAGGGGGTTCCCCCATCCCCTTTAATGTTTTTGATATTCTCAAACACCCACACCCCAAACATATATTTGCCTAACCCCCGCTAAAAATGTTATGAGTTTCTTTCGTAAAAAATGAATGGCAAAAAACCCAGTGAAATAACTTCCCGCAATTAAAGGGTATCAGACCGTCAGAGGGGGACAAGGGCATATGACAGTTCAAGAAGGAGAGCTGGCATCATGCAGCTGATTTGGATACCCATGGACGAGTGTTGGGGGACATGTGGAAAAGGAAGAGGCACATGAGCTGTCGCAGACAGAGCTACAGTAGTCCCTTGGGGGCTACATGGTCCTGCATACCCTGACTGTTGCCGCCCCTGTGCCTCTGCATGCCTCACCTGTGCCTTCACATCTGATGACTCCACTTCTGCCATCCCCATCTGTGTGTTAGTCCTGTGGGCAAGTCACAGCTATGACACGCTGGCTTCATCCTGGGCCATCTGTGTCACTGGCAACGGAAGGCTGCAAAAGAGGATAAAATGACACATGAGACAATGCACATACCACGGGACATAGAGTACAATAATGTGGCACAACATTACGTATAGAAAGGCAACAGACATGAGACACATTAGCACATGCAAACACCAAGCAAACACTACCCTGCATTGGTTGTTGAGAAAACCTGCATGTGGAACACACATTCAGAGAATGAAAGGCATGACACAATATTCATCGACAGAACCATAGTGGCTGATAAGACAGAGAACACCAACCGCACCTATGCAAGAGCCTGTCGATGCACAAGGCCCTGTGGTGATCCACCGAGCAAAACCGGCATAGGACTGTATCGGGGTTCGCCTCATAAAACTCACCAACAAACTACAAAAGTAGTCAACAAGGAGTGTACACCAGTGCAAGAAGTAACACAGTATTATTCAGGGCCCCAGATGCAGCTGGGATAGCAAGTGCAGACAGATCGCCGAACAGAACTGCATGAAAAGGTGCTGTCAAAGAAATGTCCCAAAAATAAAGACTTTTATAGAAAGCAAAATAATTAGCATTTGCGATTGTGCGACATGAAAAAAATCACACACACAGAAATGACTGGACTCCGCACTTTGTATCCTTATAGAAAATCATACATTGCGAGTAACCATTGGGTCTATGAACATTCCCACACAGTCCTCACTTATACCCTGTGACATCAATATCCACCCCAATTCCCACAACACAAAATTAAGTGATTAAAACATTTGAGGCTCATGACAATTGCTTTCCACCATGACACCATCAGAGCTTTGAACCCCCGACTTACTGCGGCACAAGTGTTGCATGTCAGGGACACTCGAACCCTGTTTCAAGGGAAATGTTCTATGGGGCGATTTGAAACTGCCGTTGTTCTTGCCGGCTCTATTAGAAAATTGCATTTCATAAATCATTTTGAATTATAAAATGATAATGTAATCGTTATTCGCTGACGGAGCCTGCAAGCTCTAATCTGTTCATCTCGAAAAAGAATGACCTCTGTGTACTTCTTCTAGTGCTGGCCTGGGATCACAGACTCTGCATTAGTTTACCAGTTGCAGTGGCCTTTGCCGTGACCAAAATGCTTGTACACATTTTAAAGCAGAAGCAAGCTTTTGGGGCCAATTTACTGCATTCCATTCTACCATTATGCATTATTACACTTACCTGTGCCCCAGGATGTATGGATTAGTTTCATTAATCCTTTCATTTCACAGACATCAGAAACAGCCCCTTCCCCTTTTATGGTGCTACTCTCACAGCTGAAGAGAGCGTTCCTTCATATCGTGCTGAACTTGCATTTGTAATACATTATTCCCCCCTTCTATTAATTTATTAATAACTAAATATTTTTTGGCATTTTGTTCCTTTTTTACAACTTTATCTTTATGGATCCATAATTTCTCCAACCGTGTCATGTTTGGACATTCACAACCTCATCACCACTCACAATCTTGACCTTCTCATGATAACAGAAACCTGGCTCCATGAAGCTTCGGGCCCAGCCCTATCCCTTCCTCTGCCAGCAGTATACACCATCATCAAGCAGGATCGACCCACTAAAGGAGGGGGAGTCACCCTCATAGCTGGAGACACCCTACCCATTAGGAAATCTCTGAAATCCATGGATAACAACACCGACTACCTTCTCGTCAATCTCAACCTCTCTCATAATTGCACCATCTCCATGCACCTTGTCTACTGCCCACCAGGCATTCTGTACCTCCAGAGCTGAGTATGACACACAAGCAACTAGGCTCTCTAACAATCTACTTGAAAGAAATTATCCCTACAAAATCATCAAGCAAGCCAAAAAGCGAGAAAGGAACATACCTAGAGAAACAACCCTCAACCAATATGGTAGGAGAAAAAGAGAGGACAAAACCATAACAGCGGTCTTTAGTCACTCACCAATAATTAACCGTTTAAAGAAAGAAATTCAGAAGGCTTGGCACATACTCAATGTAAATGTGAAGCAATTACCAGAACCACAGTTCGCCATTAGGAGGAGAAAAAACTTAAGAGACTCATTAGTACATACCTATAAAGAACCTCCTCAGCTTGCGGTTACAAATACGCTCTGGAACACACCTAAACCCCAGGGCCATACACCGTGCGGATCTTGCACAGTATGTAAATACACACAACGACGTACTTCAACTATAGATATAGGTTGGAAGTACCCTTGGGAACAGAGAACCTTGACCAATTGCAACACCACCAATGTAGTGTACCTCATACAATGCCCTTGCAATAAAAAATATATTGGCATGACCACACGGGCCATAAAAACACGGATAGGAGAACATCGTTCAAATATCAGGACACAAAAAAGAACGGCCCCTCTGGTGGAACATTATATTGAGAAACACCATACCGAAGAGGACCTTAGATGGACCATAATAGAGAAAGTAACAATACCCAAAAGAGCTGGGAATATTGCAGCTCTCTTATTAAAAAGAGAACAACAGTGGATATACAGAACCCGGAGCCACCTAATTGGCTTAAATGAAGAGATCTGCTGGCAAACCCTAGCGGTCTTTTAAAGATGGGCTTGTCGATCTGCCAATTCTAAGGAACTAATTGGAGCGAACATACAACAACTTAAAAATGGGGCTCCCCTGGTTAGACAAATAAGATGTTGCACGGTCGCTTCCAAGGATACAAAATCGATCAATGTCTAGCAATCACAGGCCTTTCACGTAACTGTATAAGGCCCGGCGACACTGTGAGAAAAGGGAAAAAAGATCCATCATGGATCCTACTCATAACGCAAAGGATATCTCATAACACACTATATTCCTTTAAAATATTGTGAATTACAATTATGAAAATAGTAGCAGCTCACCTGTTTAAACGAGAATTGGGGACTTTGGTTCGAGCCACTACTGTGCCGCTTTCGAAGCAGCCCGCATATTTAAATAATCATTGGGGATTTTGGCCCGAGCCATTCCTGCGCCGCTTTCCACGCTAAAGACGCACCACAATGTGCGTACTAGAGACAAGACAACATACACTCCCCGGGTTCCGGTATACGATAAGGGAAGATTAGTAAACTACATATCCCAGAATACCTGGAATCACGCCCTCTATCGACATAGAAACGGCGCCCGAAACCGCGCACACGTGACGCGAGTTCGCGATCACATGACGTGGACGCGTGGGTCACATACACATGACCAACAGTACAAAAACACACAAAGAGAATAATGGCGGAGTACCGGAGCAGTTAGAACACGGACAAAGCAGCACATAGAGTTAAGCGGGCAGAATCAAGCGGGACAATCAGGCGTTCGCTACCGTTATCGATTGGCTTACTGAGGCCCCACTGACTTCAGTATTAAAGGGGACGTATACCAGTACAGGACAATATGCTTCAACCCTAGGGGGTACTAACAGAGACAATATTGGGCATTTGTACGACCCCATAGCAAAGAATGAGTAAGCTATGAGACTCCATATTAGGAGATGACAAAAAATATAATTGCTAAAAACCTCTTATGTGATAACTAAACAATGAAACTGAAGCTGTCCCTAATTAAGCAGAGACACTGTGAGTAGTCTCCCTAAGAGGAGATCATTGCATAAAGCTGTAAATGAATTGTTGAGAACTTAAGTACTCACACATGCCCTTCGTCCAACTACAGGACAGGGGCACGAAGAGGAACAGAACAAAATCCCCTTTAAGAATCAGCTGAATTCTCGCTAGAGTGGATACCATTGAAGACGTACAATGCATTTTTGAAACTGGGAATCCTCCATAGAGGTATGGAAAACATTATACCCAACAGATGACTTTACCAGGAGCTTTTATGGTAACTTACTTGTTTTAATAGACCTATAATACTTGATACTGACATGAGCCCCGTTTCTCTTGTCTTTGTCCACTTAGGACTAGGAATCACTTACCCTATCCAGTCTTGGACTTTAGAAGACACCCTCCAACTCCTCACAGAGCTGAAGAGACTGTTAAGAATACAGGAAATTATAATGTATTCGTCCTGAAGAAAGCGGCTACTAAAGAATCCTGCTGAAACCGGTTGACTACAAAAAGAGGCCTGATGGATAACCCAGACCTCTATTTTCTCACTAAGAAAATTGAGGACTTACAGAAAGAAATTATATCTGCTATCCATACGTATTGTTTCCACACAAATCCTTGGGTTGCTAAAAATAAGTTTTTTTTTAAATAAACCCTTCCCATCGACAACTGTCCATACAATCAGTCGCTTTGGTGTCGTTTTTTTGGTTTTTATGATAAGACACACAACATCTTGGGGGTGAAAAATTAAAGACATAAGTATCGACCGCCAGATTTGTGTGCAATTATTAGACATTAGGAAAGTGTTTAAGAAAGTTTAGGGACTTTATCTCGACACCTCTTGTAGCCGGCCCAGCAGCACCAACTAGGGCCTAGACACAACTGGTACGAGATTATTCACAGATAGGGCTATTTAGTTGTTTGGCTAGGGACTCAGCTACAGGAATAACTTGGTAATTACTTTATCTTCTGTTTTTTTAGTGTTATAATACTTTGGCATAAACAGGAGAGAACTGCCGTTAAACTCCCTTGTGTGGTTACTCAGGTATAGGTTTCCACCTCATATCATCCTAGACCTGGTCACTGAGTGGGAGGATGAGCTCTCATCACCCACCTTGTGCTCCCAAGCACTCAGCCCCTTGGAAAAGGTGCTCAATGTCCTTTTCTTTGGCCACTGGGTCATTTCAGTGGACAACTGCCATAGTTGGAGTTATCTCACAGCCCACACAGTCATGCTGCACACACCAGGTGTTAGCAATCATGACTGCGTGCCCCTCAGTCCGCAGGCACATATACATGCCCAGAACACCCGCAGAAAGGCAGGCCGTGTTCCCCAAAGTGCTTGGTGCCAAAGATTGCACCCATGTGGCCCTACGTCCATTTAGGGCCACTGAGAACATCTACCGCAACCGAAAGCACTGCCATTCCATCAACGTACAGGTTGCATGCGATGCCCATAAAATCATCACCTCTGTCTATGCAAACTATCCTAGTTCTACACATGACAGTTTCATATACAGAATGTCTGCCCTCAGCCAGGACCTGGAAGCTGGGAAGCATGGCAACACATAGCTCATTGGTGAGTACAAATGTCTGTGCACATGAATGCATGTCACACACAGACAAATACACAAACCCAACTAATGACAATCATCATCACCTCCCCAGGGGACAGTGCCTACCCTCTGAGCACCCACATGATGACGCCAATACGGAACCCCAACACACCACCCCAGGTAAGATACAACGCAGCCCATATTGCAACCAGGGTATAGTGGAGCACACATTCGGAGGGATCAAGTCACGCTTCCGCTCCCTTGACCGCTATGGCGGCCAGCTACTATATGCACCCCCAGTAGTATGCAGGACCATTTTGGCAGCATGTGCCCAGCACAATGTTGCAATATGGCGGTGTGTACCAGTGGACATGGTGGTGTCCCCACATCCCCAACCACAGGGACAGACGGTGCTCACGGGAGGGGAAAGGGCATGTGGCGAGGCAGCCCGGACCCAGCTTGTGGCCACATTTTTCACCTAAACACCCACCCCTGCGGAGTGCACACAGGCTTGGCACATACCAGGTGACAATCGATGATGACAAAGAGACAGTCAACTGTCACAACCTTACCACCATGAGAATGTTTCCACGGAAGTGCTACATTTTGTGCATCCCTAGCTACTTAAACTTACTCAAACCAAATGCACAACACATGACAAATTAATTACAAAGTGCCACGTGATGCATGGAAACAGGCCTGAGACAATCACACCTGACATGGAATCCTATGAAATGACTGACAAACAACCTCCCACACATACAAAGTCATACACAAATGCATGCCACCAGCGGTACCATCAACAAAAGACAGAATGCCTGTTGGCATGCACATTGGCCAATCCAAATTGGCAAATCCCAAAACTGTGTGCTGTGTGCTGTGTGTGTCCCCTGCAACACAACGCTCAGCAAACAGCACAGTTAGCAGCCATTTTGTTGGGGATACACCTTGAGCATCATATAAAAAAGGACAAGCAACTAAACTTGCCCAGTGATGCATGTACACGATCCGAAAATGGTAAGTGATCATGCACTGCAGAGACACAGCATGGCATAGAAAGCAATCTGTGTGCACGTGTGGGCATGGATGGGTGGTTGTATGTGTGGTGGTGAATTGTGTAAATGTGTGTGTCAGTAGGAACATGCACTCAATACATGCATGTGAAAATAAATGACCCTCAGTGTCATGTACACATCACATGTGAACATTGCCCATGTGGGCACCCCAGTGTGTCAAACCACACCAATCCCCTGACACCTGAAAAGTAAACCCAACACAGGATCATCCATTCACCAGCTTAACAGATCATCTACATAGTACCCCACATTGACAATGTCAGACAGTGACCAATCACTGTAGCCCAAGCGTACTGTCTGACAACAAAAGCACCTCCCTAATTTCCTCATCACCATGACCTTCAGAAGAACTGTCTCTGGGGTGCGTCGGCTTCTTCCTTCTAGTCTACCTGGCTTCAGGATCCCCCTTCAACTTGGTCTCCTTGTTCTTCCTTTCGTGTCTAGCCCCCTCAGAGGCCACCTTGACCAGTAATAATACCAAATCAAAGGGAACTGCAAGGAGCCAAACCCCTAACCAGGGAAAGAGCCTCCAGGCACCAAAAAACACTGGAAGAGTCTCCAGTAGATGACTTGAAGTTGTAGAATATGGCCAAGTACATGCCCAAGCTGAATGATAGAATAACTTCCAAGGTTGCACAGTGGTACAATGGTTGAACAGGATGGGTAGGAATTAGAGTCGATAATAATCAATGAGGCTGGCACAACTGGATGGTTGATCTGAAACCCAATCAATCCTTGATAGCGTGAACGGGGAAAGGCAGAGACAGCACAAGTCTGGAAAGGCAGAGTGAATGTGAGATTGCTGGAAACAGCTGACAGCAAGTTAAGAGCCAAAACAGTGTAAAAGCTTTGGTAAAAGGCCAAAGTCAACATAAAGGTATGGATGGAATAGATGAAATATAGAAGGAGTGAGAAAGAGATGCTGTGGTACAGAAGTGTACTGAGGCAATCCAAGGCAGCGTACGAGTACATGGGAATAACTGCCCGAGAGATGGGCAGACAGATCTGCAGCAAGAACAGTAGCAGGAAGCAAAACAGGGACTAAAGGCAACAGAGGACCTCATTACGACCCTGGCGCTGACGGAATGAAGGGGGCCAGTACGGGACCGGCCCCCTTCATTCCATCAGGGCTGATTATGAGGTTCCCTTTGTGGGACCCAGATCAGACGTCTGGTAAAACCAGACGTCTTTTCCGGGTCCCGCGAGGGGAAGAGGGAGGTAACAATGGGACACTTATAATGTGCCCATTGTTACCTCCCTCCCCATTCCCATTGAGCCCTATGGGGGCTCAATGGAAATGGGGAATGGTTCCTGCAAGGAGGATTTACCGGGTCCTCCTATGTCAGAATGACCCGGTAAGTCCCCATTGCAGGAACTCGGTAATGGAGCCCGGTTTGGAGGCAGTCATGGTGCTAACTGCACCATGGCTGTCTCCAAACTCGTAATGAGGCCCAGAGTGTTACAAACAAGTAAAAGAGCTGTAGTCCAGTAGGAAAACTGTGCCGTCACGCAGCAGCAAAGTCCAAGAGGGAAGACAGATATAACGTGCCATCCAAACGGAACGGAGCAGAGAAGTAGTCTAGGCGGACATCTCAGGTGAGGACAGGACCATGAGTTGTGGCTCTTGAGTCACATTCATAATGCTTCCACCTTTGCCACAATTCCTAGTGGCTGAACTTAACACGTACTAACTTGACATTGTCACCAACTGGCCCCCTCTCACCATCAGTGTGGCTTTGACAGCTAAAGAGTGCAGACTACCATCTACAGCATGAAATGCATCAAGCATTTATACAGGCAAGAAATGAAACATCACAATCAACTTCAATAAATGCAAAGTTCAAAAATGTACTCACCAAAAATGATTGCAGACATGCCATGGAGAAAACGTTCATTATCCCCACTATGGGTGTAAACACAAGTAGTACAGCAGCAGACTGGCAACAGATATGACGAGAGTCCAATGCCCTTGTGTAAATTGCTGTCACACCGAACCATCCTTGCAAGCCCATGGAAAGGGGAGGCAGGAGTGGCATATGTGTCTGGACCCCAAGCCACGAACACATACATGAGACAAGCTTGTATGGGCCCAGCTGGAACAGACAGTGGATGCTTTCAAAAGCCACAAAGAACCAGACCATCACATGAATGCACAATAGACAAAGAAAAATGGCCGCATATGACCCTGGGGG
Organism: Ambystoma mexicanum; assembly: GCF_040938575.1. Lineage (NCBI taxonomy): Eukaryota > Metazoa > Chordata > Amphibia > Caudata > Ambystomatidae > Ambystoma > Ambystoma mexicanum. The sequence continues at coordinate 976,538,213 of NC_090922.1, forward strand.
TGGCACCTAAGGAGGGAGGAGGTACAGGGTGCACCTCAACACCAACATGCGACGATTTTGAGATAAAATAAAAAAATACCTTCATGGGCTCAAAGCCTTCACGTCCGACCTGTGTGGAAGATAAGTCGTTGTCCGAGTCACCCTCTGGATGAAAATCAGAAGGTGGACGTGGCACAGTTGCCTGATCACGCCTATGCATTGCTTGCCCTTCGACAGCAGCAAGCATGCGGGTCTGATAAGCCCAGTCCTGTGTGGCGATGGCACGTCACATGATACGCATGCTTCCTCTTGAAAGGTAGCACGTGTTACACGGAGTTCTGCCTGCATGGCCTCACATGACATCTGGAGCACCTCCCTGCATGCACGTAGCTCAGCCAAGATGGTGTTCTCAAGCTGCTCCAACCTATCCTCTGACTGCTGCCTCTGGGACATGTTGAACACACCAAGAGTAGATCTGGGAGATTGATGGTCATCCCTCAATGCCTCCCTGTGTGCCTCTGCGTGAGCAGCAATTACTTTGGCGCAGAGACACCATTTCAGCCCGGCATGCCCTGTCTGAGGCTGTCATGCCCAGCCTGAGTGTGTGGCCCATGGACTGTGCTGCCTGCTACTGGAGCTCCACCTGCCTAGCAGGGGGGAGCACAGATTGGGCCACACGTTCCATGCCTTGAATGATCTTATCAATAGTTGCCACCTGTTGCTGTGAACTGGCATACATGGATTGCTCCTACTAAGTATTCCCTGGTGGCGCACGTCCAGCACATTGCTGGACATGACACCTGCGGGACCCAAAGAGCCGTGGTCCTTGCTGGATTGGCACTGCCCTCGGCTGCAGGACTACATCCCTCTGTTGACATGATGCCCCAGGCACATCAGCAACTGGTGTGGAGTGTGACCGTGGGTCCAGAACTACCACAGGCGGATGTTCCAACACTGTCTGGCCCCTCAGTGCAGGTGTCGCAGACAGAAGATCGTCCACATCAGTATCATTCACCGGCGATTAATGCACATGACACGCATCCAACTCAACATTGTGCTCAGAGTGATCATCAGAGCTTGACTGATTGCCAGCCCTGGACATGATGGTCTGGAGAACAAGTGGGTTATCATGGTCTACCACTCCAGGACCCTCACTTGTGGTGGGTTGCTGATGTATCTGGAATGCCACCACCATCCTCTGGCTCCATTGCGTCATCACCTGTAAAGTGAAAAAAACAAACATGAGTACACATGTCAGAAGCACATAACCCACATACACATAGACATCACATCGACCGCCAACCCATGAAGCAGACATGTCACACACAACTGAAATTCCGGCATGCATCCAGTGACATTGATATGCAATGGCATCCCGAAAGCAGAAATTGATGCGTGTAAATTGCGAAGCCTACACATGTACTGAATGTAGTATATCACCTCCATCACACACCATCTCTGGGAGGCACATATCACAGGCTGAAATGACGGATGGAAATAAAGAGATGGCACATAGCATAAGCATGTCTGAACAGCCAAATGGCCACAGCTGCAAGTGAATCAAAACACACCATGATCCACGTAATATGAAAGTACGCATGCATCACTAAATCATCTTCTCCAATATAGCTTCATCCATCTGTAGCTCGGCCCGTACTGGGCGTCATGGGCTCTGAAGACATAGTGACTGTCCCGAGCAAAAGCAAGAGCCTGCAACAAAGGCATGAGGGACAATAACACCAGTACGGTCCGAGTTGCTGGTCCATGAAGCCTCCAGAACACCCCTCAGGGCCTGATTCAGCACATTGTGCATTGAATGTGCCAAACAACATTATTCAGTGTGTCAAATCACCACGCCCAGGGTCCACCAGATTTGCTAAGTGGGCCTGGGCGTAAATGTACTGCACGACACTGCACCTTCAGGATTGTGCCAGTTGAACATAACGGGCACAATGCTGAAATCTGAGCAGCATTTACGTTAAATAACAACATATTAGTCATTCAACAAAAATGCTGATGAGAACACATGTGTAAATAAACACTTTCACACACACCTAAGAAAGTAGCTGCAATGTTGCACTACACAACGTTGAAGCTGCTTGCATATGTATATGTGAAAGTGTTCAAATATACCCATGTTCATATACACCCGCAGGCAGCTCCACAGTAATAACAACTCGATTGGCAGCCTATAATAAATCTGCAGCCTATACCAGTTGATATAGCCTGCAGATTGACCAATCAACTTTGCTAAACACCCGCTAGGGTGTTCCAATACAGATTACATGTGTCACAGGATGCACCTGTGATCACCCTGCCAAGAACACATAGGGGCATGCATGGCATGCACATGGGAGCATGAATGGGCACTCATGTCCCCTGAGACCATCTGCCATTGGCACAGTCTGAGTGAGACACCCTGCATCAAGGACAAAGGATGTAAGCCACAGTATGTGTCTGGCAGGTTCGCAGGTGGAAGTGTGCATGTAGACAGGAGCGTGGAACAGGCCATTGCAGTAGTCCAACATGTTAACCACCAGTGCTATGGTTAAATTGAGTTGCAGGGGGGTGGAGGGGCAAGGAAGCATGCCCATGTGGAGTACCCGCATGCAGGCTGAACACACATGCATGTCAGTCATGCTGTGACATAGTTCGAGTGCTGAGTGGAAAGACACCACAGGCTACATGCAGACAGGTCAGTGAGCTGGAACATGGACCGGAGGGGCAGCTGGGTGACTAGCATGTGAGTAGGGTGCATGTGTGGTGATGAGGACAGTGCCCGTCTGCTTCAAATGTCCGGCATGCATCACAACAGGCACACATTAGTGAAGCATTGCATGACTCGCACATGAGAACCATGTACACATAGCATGTAGTGGCAGTCAAGCACAACACATCACACAAGCAAACCACACATGGGCTGGACAAACACCCAACAACTCTCACCAGACAGGGCATCATAATCCTGCATCTCTCCCACTCCTTCGACCAATTCTGCCGGGATGAATTCTGCAGCGATTACCTCGTGTAGAGTGAGTTCTTCCTCCTCAGGTGCTGGCCCACTGCCAGTCACCCGAGTCATGGCATAATTAGAGACATGCTTTTGCTTAGCACAGCGTCGGAGGTCATCCCAATGCTTTTTGCAGTCCTGAGCTGTGCGCATCTCATATCCGAATGCACTAACACCATCCGCAACCATCCCAACGCTGGGCAGGTTTAGTGTGGCAATTTGGGCCCACTAACATATCATGTTTGTGTTCTGACACGTAGCCTACAAGGAAGTCAAGTTCCTGCTTGCCGAAAGGCTTCTTCCTTGACGTGCCGGAGGCCGGAGCCATGTCTGGGGTCCCAGCCTCTTTCGCAGGTATAACCTTCCTCCTCTTGTTCAGTGGTACGGACCCTGACTGGCAAATGCCGCCCTGATCAGTAGGGGCAGTGGGGCAGTGGCGCTGGTGGACTGTACCAAGGTAGTGGCAGGTGGAACTAGACAAAAATATTTTGAAATTTCTTTTCCACACACCCGCTGCACAATAGGGCTATAAGGTGTACCAACAAGAGCCCATTATGCATGAATGAATCGGACCATAAGGAGCACCCCTGAGCACTCCCCTCCCCTACCCCTTTCCTTGTCAAGTGCCTTTTTAGGTGCCGTTTTGAATTCTAAACAGCAGCTTTGCTATATGAGTTGATCTTTTAGCTAATAGTTTGAGAGATACTTTTTTCAAGCACTGTATTGAGAGGAAATTAGCACATAAATGCAATTAAGGGACTATAGGAGTGATATATCCCTTCTTGTCTCACTTCCTCGTAGGAGTAAGAACACACATATTTGGAAAAAGTTTTTCCATCAGGGAATCACCCCCCCTTGAAACATACGTCCTGAAGAAGATGACCTAAACAAGTGTGGTTATGAAACCGGTCGACCTTATCAAAGTATGAGCTGGTCTCATGCTTTTTTATGATCTATGTTATAAAGCAATCTGACACAGTCTAAAAGAATATAAAGTGACCTGAGTTGTAGGTCTGTTTTATCAAGTTTATATGTACGTAAGGACCTTATTGTTAAGGATCCTTAAGTGTGTTATATCAGTAATAGGTGTGAGATTTTTCTAGGCGCTAGCATCACGCTGTTTAATTAAATAAAACAGTACACAACGTTATGCATAGCAAGCCCTAAAACAATCTAGAACCGGGCATAATCTAATGTAAAATGCCCCATTTTTTCTAGTTGCTTTTTCTAATTGTTGTTATTAAAACACTAAGCCTGATTTTTAATAATTTTGTTTTGTTTTTGTAAGAATTGGAATTAGTCACCGTCATTCCTTCCTCTGCACTAGAGGTGCCATATCCCTCATTTGAGCGATGGCCCCCTAGTAAGTGTTGTTAAAAGTATATGGTGTACTGAGTATACATATGTAATAGGTACATTTGAATAACTTCTCCATAGACCGTGATTGAGTGTTAATATGTATTTTGAATACACGGTAGGAATGTAAGTCTGACCTTCTATAGGTCTAAAAAAGAGAAAACACCCAGTGCTCTTGACTGGACCCAGCACAGCAACAGCCGCTGTGCCAAGGTCTGTGACCGAGACTGTCCAGGCTGGCAGACTCACAGCAGGGTGGTGTTGGCTGCATCTGCCCATGCAGTTGCCAACACCCGGCTTCTCAGGGCAGCAGATGACAATTCTGCCCCAGGGACATGGGCATCGGTCAGAGCATCCCTGTGCGCACATTGCTTGTGCCTCCTGACCACCTGGAATTCAGCCTGGTAGTCCTCAGGTGCCAACGTATCATGCACTGGCCGACCTGAGCCTGGGTTGTGGAAGCCACAGCTGCACCTGCAGCTACCACTACCACTGGGCCCGTGGCAGTAGATGTAACTTACTGCTGGGTCACATGGGCGCCAGTGTCAGATGCAAGAGCTGCATCTCCTGGAGCCACAGGGAGTGGTGGCATGACTGCACCAACACATGGCAGAACATCCTGGCGAAGTGGCACACCCCTGCCTCTTCCCCCTCTGCAGCCACCCTGGACTCCTCCTACTCCCTGGTCATCCTGGCCATGTCCCTGGCCATGCCCACCACATGGAGGATGCCCAACTGAGGCATCCCTCACCTTTCGTAGCTTCCCAACCATGGCACAGATGTACTAGTGCCAATGGGAGGTGTACACGACAATTCTCCTGGGCTATTGTGGTGAAGTGGGTGGGGTACTAGATGTAAACTGCACCCCTGTGCACCTGCAAGGCTGTATGTGACCCCAGTGAGAAAATTATGGGTCACACAACGCGCAGGCACCCCAAATCTGTAATAAAACCATGCACGCAACCCCCGGTAGCCCATGTGTGGGGAATTAACCTCCTGCAGTACGCTGAGGCACCCAGGGACACAAAAAAGGTGTACGCATGGCACACACAGGCTACTATGAGCTCAAAAATGGGTATGCAATACACAGGGAGACCCACAGTGTGAAAAATAACGTGCGCGACTCACCATCTGACTAGCATGGGAAAGAAAAACACACGTAGGCAAGAACCCCGCCAAAAGAAGAGGTACCTGCTTGTGAAGTGATGGCGCGTGAAACAACAAGAAGTAGCAACACATGCATCGGTCTCCACGAAAAGCACATACAGCAAACTGCTGGCCCACGCTCACCTTTAACCTGTGACGAGGGAAACGCCTGCTCACGTCACGTCACTTACGCGCTCAGGCACTTTCCTCAGATTACACACATTCACAACTGGACTTGCTTTTATTGCATTTGCGGATTCACTCTGCACCCGTGCTGAGGGAAACGCCCGCGCGCATCACATCACTTACGCGCTTAGGCCCTTTCCTCGAATTACACGCTGACGTGCTGTTTTTTCACGTGCGAATTCACTCTGCATCAACTGGCCACGCGACAACACACGGAAGACCACGCTCCTACCCAGAAGGCCATTTTCCTGCCTCCCAGAGCCCTGAGCAGCCTCCCACGAGCCATCTGCTGCTGCCTGCTGGCCATGTGTCCTGCTATTTGGTGCCTGCACATCAGCCATCTGCAGGGATCCAGCTGATGCGACCAACCCTGCTGGAACAGAAGACTCCCGACTGCTGTTCCATCACTCCACAGCCCAGCCCCAGGACCCAGTTGCCCACACACACCTAACTCTGGGGTTGCCATGTTGGGGCAAACACCATCTGAGACCGCTGGCAACCCTCAGCCATAGAGGCAGAGGGCTGTCAGCTTCTCAGCCAGATAAGTTGGTATCCTGATGGAGCAAGTCCTGGGGTATTATGATGTCCTCTTCAGACGACCGTGCACCGACAAGGAGAGACAGAAGAGGACCTGGTTGGACATCGTGGTTGCCATCAATGCGGAGGGGGTGGCAACTCGCGACTTCAAACATATCCAGAAGCGCTGGGAGGACTTCAGAGCCAGGACCCTCAGGGTCCAACTTTCCATCGACCAGATGAGGGTCCTAGAATGCATCGACCCAGTGCTTCACCATCAGGTCCTGGAGAGGCAGACCCATCTGGAGTCGAGCGGTGAGTGTCTGGGCTATCCCATTCCACACAGTGCATTTTGAGGTGTGGCAGGAGTGTGCAGCTTGGATATATGTCTGACATGGCCCATGTATGGATGTGTGTGTGTGCGTGTCCAGGGACATGCCCATGCTGCATGTGAGTGCAGTCATGTGTGATGCACATCAATGATGTATGTGTTCCAATGCATGATGCCCAACTGCATGTGGAGATGCACACATGTTAGCATTTCTGTGTATGTACTATGCCATGGTTGGGTTGTGACATATGGATGCTGGTTCCACCTTCATGTATGTGCACGGCGTACATGTGCGTTTGTGTGTTTGACATGTGTGCGACTGTGATACGCCATGGATGCATGTGACCCGGACATGTGGGTACCTGATTGGCTGGTGTGACTTAGTTGCCGATAATTGCACTGTGACAGGTGGTGGAGATGTACAGATGATTGTCTGTCTGGTGGCGTGTGTGCATGTGATCGGCACTCCCCATGTTGCTTGTGACGTCATGTCAACCTTTTGTTGTTCATGCAGTTACGTGTGTATGGATGCTGATGCCTGTTGCATGATACCAGTTTATTTGTGCATGTGTGTGGGTTCAAATGATATGAGTGTTGTGGAGTGTGATGCCATCTGTGAAGTTTGACACTGCCACTCATGTGCAACTGTCATGTGTGTATCAGACCATTGTACAGTGCCCTAATGCCAGTGTTCCATCTCTCCCTGTCTGCAGCGGTGACTGATGAAGAGGGCAGAGACGGTGCTGTGGAGCACAGACACAGGGATCCCACCACCAGCCGGAGATGCAAGGCCCAGCTCTCCTCCAAGGTACTGATATTGTCCGGGAGTGTGGAGTCTGATGCCGCATCCATGGGTGCAGCTGCCGAGGGACGGTCCAAGAGGCGGAGGTTGGAGGTGGACTCCTCGGCAGCAGAAGGGGCACCTGACCCCCCACAGGGGCCTATGGAGGAAGACGGCATGGAGTCATCCAGGTTGGTGGGGGTTTGGTTGAGGTGGAGGCCGTGACAGCCCTACACACCGGGCCTGGAAGGGAGGATTCCACTGGCGCTACTGGTGCTGTCCAGGGGCAGGCACAGGAGGCAGCACAGGCTGCTGAAGAGGTGCCTGTGTGTAATCCTGTTCCCGATCCTGTGACTGCATCATGCGGTACCAGCATGGATGCCTTTGTCCAGACCCGTTTTCAGGGAGGGAATGCGCAAACAACAACTGGCCTTCCTCTCCCTGTGGACATTGCAATCCATGACTGGATTGAGCCTGTCCTAGCTGGTGTGGCGTTGCGCCAATGTGGTATTCGGGATGATGTGCAGGGTTCTCGTCAGGACAATGCACGTAAATTCGAATACCTGTTTGGCCACGTCGCACTACTAGGACAGGTCGTCGGCACTGGGTTACTCCGTGTGCTGGATCTCCTTGCGACCCCCTCCTCAACTGAACCCCGTATACGCCAGTCATCCTCTGTGCCATCTTCCCACCCAAGTATCACCTGGGCCCCCTGTGTAGCTGCCCCTGAGCCAGCGGCCAGGCTGGTAGACACATCCCTGCCACAGTCGGGGGTCGGAGGTCCAGCGGGATGGCCACCCCACCAACTGGACCCCAGCAAATGGATGACATGCAGGCATCAACAAGCAGGGCATGTGCAGGGCGGCACCAGAGGATTCCATCAGCCTGGATGCCAACGTGGTGCAAGAGGCAGTTGCATTGGAGGCAGCAGGAGGCTCAGCATGTGAGCCATCATGGCTCGGGCCATCAACATCCCGGGAGCAGGCATCGGCCGGTGGACAGGAGGACCCAGGTTTGGGAGTGTCTTCTGTGTGGCAGCGGTTGGGCCAGCAAATAGATGCAGAGCAGTGGCGGGCGGAGAGGACATGGCTCACAATGGTCAGGGCGGAGAACTCCATGCACTGGGCTTTGAGGCGGGCTGAGTGCCTCGAGGCAACTCGCAGTGAGTTGGAGGATGCCATGGCTGCATCCCTGCGAGACTTCAAGGCCAGGGAACAGGCTCGCATCTGGAACATCAACATGTAGTTCGATGATGCCCTTGCCTTGGACATCAAAAAGTGAGCTGTCGGACTAGTCCGCCACCTTTGTATATAGTTATTTAGGTTTAGGTTTCATTTTGTTTTTTTATGATTTGGAGTCCACAGACTTTGCTTATGTAGTTATGTTTTTTGTAGGTTTCATTTTGACTGGGATCATGGACCCTTCAGAATTTCATTGTAAATAGTTCCGGACATGTAAATGCTTTCTTGTTTACTTCATCCCATGGGGTAATGGTTTTTTATGCTTTTCAATTTTGGATTTATTTCTATGAACTTTTGGCGATGGACCACTTTTCATTTTTCATGTCTTGGATTTTCATATTTTTGGGATTTTCCTTTCTTTTTCATATTGTATTCATTATTTATTCATTTGCATGTGTGCTTTTCATTTTGTCATTTTGTTTTATTTTCAATACATTTCATGAATCTTCATTATTGGTGTGGTCTACTCTCATTGGTTTCGTGCATGTCTCTATGTGCATTGGCTCAGTCATGTGTTGCCACTGTGTGGCTTTGTAGGATATTTATTCATGGGCATGCTGATTCTTTTCTTACTCTCATTTGCATGGGTAATTTACTAGGGAGTGTCTGCAGTGGATGGTTGTGTGTTTGTACTGGGGGTTGGGGGGTTGGGATTTGAGTTGGCATTAGGGCCATGGGCCTGTATTGTTATGACGTGGTTTTTGGCTGGACGTGAGTCTGGGCCTGCTGGCAGGTGCACCCGTCACTGGTGGGGGGGACATGTGTCTGGGCCTAGTGGCAGGCGGCCATCACTGGTGGGGGGGAAATGAGTGGGGCCTGCTGTCCCTTAGTCTGGGGGGGTGAGTGTTAGGGAGAATTCTCATTCTATTGCTAATTTCCCTTACCTATAGAGTCCCCAGCAGCTTTGCTGGATTTGAAGGGTTTGTTCTTTTCTCCTGCTAAGAGTGAGACTTTTTTTCCCACTCTTAGACATGTTTGCTATATGTGTTCTAGGCTATTTTCTGTGTTTAATGTCTATGGGGTTTTTATCACTCTCATAGGAACCATCTTTATAAACATGTGTTACACAGCACCCTCCGTGCAGTAACACAGGTGTGTCGTTGCGACCCCCAAACATAGACTCCAAGCCCTGGGACTGACTACTGTCTCCCAGGGCATGTAAGTCCCCATTGACTTTACTAGTCAATCTTTATGAGCAAAACCAGTACAACCCATCTTACTATGGAAGTACTGGCGAGGGTTAATAGTTTTTCCCTAATGTTGATTTTTGAGAGGGTACCGTACAGTCCCTCTCTCAAAAGTTTCTGGCTGGTGACAGTGGTTACTCCTAAAAATATTTGACCTCGAATATTTCCCTATGGGATTTTCCCATTGCTCGAGGCTACCACATTTACTGATAGCCTCTTACATACCGCCGATTTATTTTTATATTAACTTTACTCCGGTAGGTTTTATTTGCCAGAACTTTTATATAAATTCTTTCTCGTGTCTTTCTCTAAGATCCTAACACAGGTCAGGGATCCTTTGTTTGTCCTTTGGTGGGCTTCTGCCAAGAACCCCTCCTTTCGGCACCACTGAGTCTAGGGTGGACCCATTGTGTGGAAGGGGGAGTAGGACCTCTGGACAGGGTTGCCTCAGCAACCCATGTCGCACACTGCCCTGATAGGCTGGAGGGTCTCCCGGCAGGATGACCACTCCACTGTGTGAGTGACAGCTAGGCTGTATGAATGGGGATCTTTTTGCATAAAAGCAGGGTCCTGAGGACTGGAAGAGCAAGACGTCGCCACTGGAACTAAGAAGTGAAGAGGAGAGAAGCCAAAGACATCTGCATCAACTGAACCACCGGTGAAGCCCTGCTGCAGCGTCTCACCACTTTTCTCCACACGACGAGAGAAGATCTTCATCTGCAAGAGCCTTCTTCCCTTGAGCTGGTGGGGCCAACCAGTTTGCCAATCGCCTTCCCAGACCTGCCGTGGTCGAAACGCCAGTGCTCTGCACTCGGAGACCGGATAGCCAGGCACCCGTCTACCCGGACCGCGATTTAAAGGAGCGTACCTTTTATTTTGTTGGGCAGCACCGTGGCTGGTTTCATCCCTGGGCAGTGCAGTAACTCGAATCTTCCTCCAAGACGAGAGCCTCTCTTCCTCTGCTGAATCTCCCAAACTGCAGGTACTGCCAGGAACAACCACCACCGCAGGAGCCTCTTCTACATTTTAAGGTACTTTGTTCCGCCAGGTCTCCCTTTTCGTTTGGTGGCGCTAAAGGTGTTTTAAATCCTTTACCTACCTGTTGGGTTGGCCACCCCTATCCTCTAACTTTGTCTTTCACCTCCTGCAACCACCGTTTCGAATCGTTTAACAAAGACTTGACTGCAGCTACAAGAACATTTTGCTCCTGGGCTCTTTGCCCTGTACCACTGACTCTGGCACAGATCTATTGACTCTGGCTAAATCTGTTACAACTGCCTTCTCTAGATTGCTTCTCACCTAGAAATGTGTTGGTGCAACTAACTCGTATAACCCCATTTCCTTCCCACTTTTAAACTTGTGAAGTGCCATTTTGCTCGGTTTTCCCCTCCATATTATGCATTCTAAAGTGCTGTCTTGCCTAAACCTGTTGACAATCTTATTGGGAAGTGTTACTAGGGTGCCTAAGAGTATATTCCTGCATACCTTGTTCTTTCCCTCCCTTGTGAGAAATTGATATAGTGCCATTTGTGTTTTCACTGTGCCGTTTTGCTCAGTTTTCACTCTTGCTCAAACTTGTCTACAATTTAACTAGGGAGTTGTGTATACTTTTCTTGACTGATTTTAACTTGCTTTTATAACTTTGATTTATGTGTTGAACTAGAAGTGTGTAAAATAAATATATATTATTTTTAATACAAAGCTTTGGTCAGTGTTTCCTTGTGCCATAGTATTGAAGCCCTATTGTGTAAACCCTGAATACTGCTCATCTCCCTCTTGAGATAAGTCTGACTGCTTAGCCACAGCTACCAACTAAATCTTTGTGGTACAGACTGACACCAAAGGGGCTTTTATTGCTCATACCTGTAGTCTTAATCTTCTGTAGTGCTCTCTAAGGGAAATGCACAGGATTCTGCCTAACAGGGGGACTTGTGTTGGGGCTCACAAGTGCATGGTGCCATGTGGTCTGCCTGCAGGGCATGGTCAGGGGTTGCAGGGTTCACCCCAGGGTGTGGGCTGCCTGCAGGTCATGGTCAGGGGTGATGGGCTGGTTGCAGGGCATGGTCAGTGGTGTGGGGGGACCCTGTGTTGTGGGCTGCCTTTGGGGCATGTCCAAGGGTTTAGGGTGGTCCCCTGTGGTGTGGGCTACCTGCAGGGCATGCCCAGGGGTGTATGGTGGTCCCCTGTGGTGTGGCCTGCCTACAGGGCATGGTCAGGGTGGATGGGCTGCCTGCGGAGCATGATCAGGGGTGTAGGGGGGCCTGTTGTGTGGGCTGGCTGTGGGGCATGGGGAGAGGGGAGGACACACCCGGGAGGGCACACACTGCCAAATTGCGTGCAATTCTCACTTGCATACCCCGGAATACACTACCCTGCTCCCACCAACAAAATCATGTGTAAAGCGCACTCGGGTACCCCGGAACACATGTACCCTGCTTGCACCAGTGAAAAAGCGTGTAATTCCCACTCGCGTACCATGGAATACACGTACCCCACTCCCACCAGCAAACTCACGTGTAAAGCGCACTCGCATACCCCGGAATACTCGTACCCTGGTCACACCAGAGAAATTGCATGTAATTCTCACTCAGGTACCCTGGAATACACGTACCCATCTCGCGCCAAAGAATTTCCATGGAAAGCTCACTCGCGTACCCCAGAATACACATACCCTGCTTGCGCCAGAGAAATAACATGCAATTCTCACTCGCGTACCCCGGAATACATGTACCCCGCTCCCGCCAGTGAAATCACATGTAAAGCGCACTCACGTACCCCGGCATACATGTACCCTGCTCGCGCCAGCGAAATCACATGGAAAGCTCACTCGCATACCCTGGAATACACATACCCTGCTCGCGCCAGCAAATTCGCGTGTAAAGCTCACTCGCATACCCCCAGGTTCGTGCAGCAGTGTGGTGAGGAGCCACATGCACCCCCTGCAGCCAGCACACACCACAGGGGTCCACCCCTCACCCCTGTCCATGACCCACAGCCAGCCCATCACCCCTGGACATGCCCCGCAGGCAACCCATCACCTCTGGGCATGCCCCAAAGGCAGCCCATCACCCCTGGACATGCCCAGCAGGCAGTCCATCCACCCAGACCATGCCCCCAGCCAGCCCATCCACCCTACCCATGCCCCGCAGGCAGCCAATCCACCCTGATGATGCCCTGCAGGCAGCCCATCCACCCTGACGATGCCCTGCTGGCAGCCCATCCACCCTCCCCATGCCCTGCAGGCAGCCCAATCACCCTGACCATTCCACACAGCCAGCCCATCACCCCTGCACATGCACAGCAGGCAGCTCATCCCCCTTCCCCATGCCCCGCAGGCACCCCACCAACTCCATGTCCTGCAGGTAGCCCATCCACCCTCCCCATGCCCTGCAGGCAGCCCATCCACCCTGACAATGTTTGTTTATTCATTTATTTATTTAAATTGTGCACCAGACCCGAAGGTATAAGGGTGCAGGAGCGTCAAGGATATTCTCAGCTTGGGTACAATGCTGAACAGTAATTACAGTGTGTACATAGGTTAGAGCAGTTATGACAAATGCAGTGAAAAACATTTTACAAAATATACATATTTACAAATATATGTGGGTAGGTAGTATACATATGGTGGGTAGGGTGAGTTATTGGTCATTATTCTTTATCCATTGAATTTAATTGCTTCTAAAATGGACGTAAGTTTGAGGAGTCCATAAGGAGAGAGGCATGGAGTTCCAGTGTTGGGCTGCTTTCACCCGGAAACTGTTGGCACCCGTTTTGGTTCGTTTGAACCTGGGAACTGAGAGCAAGTTGGTATTGGCGGATCTGGTAGGTCGGTTGGTGGTGTATCTTTTTATTCTGTTGACTAAGTGGCAGGGGGCTGCATTGTTGAGGCATTTATGTGTTAAGGAGGCTACTTTGAGCAGGATTTTATCAGAGGTAGTAAGCCAATTATGGGCTCTTCTGATGTTGGAGATGTATTCTCTCTTGGGGATGCTGAGAGCATTGTTTTGCAGAGTCTGGATTTAGTTTGTAACATATTTATTGGCTCCTACATAAAGGGTGTTACAATAGTCCAGTTTGGATAGTATGAGGGCTCTGGCTAAGGTGATACAGCTCTGGGAGGAAAGGAAGGGTTTGGCTGCTCTTATAAGTTTGAAAGTGTGGGATGTGGAGGAGGCCATGGAGCTAACCTGTTTGTGGAAGGAAAGAGAGGAGCCTAGGTAGATTCCTAGAGTTTTAAGTTCCTTGGCTACCTTGATGGAATTGCCATCTATATTGAAGCTAGTGTCATTGTGATCCAGTTTGTTTAGGTTAGGGGAGGAGTTTGGTCTTGTCATCATTCAGGCATAGACTGTGGGAGGCCATCCGTGCCTGGATGATGAGGTACACCTTGTACACCAAGGCCAAATCCTTGTTGAAATCTCCCATCAACAGGATGAGGATCTGGGTATCATCGGCATTGTTATTGTAGGTGATACCCAGGCCATCGAGATCCTCAAACAGGGGTTTTGTGAACACGTTGTACAATGTAGGGGAGACGCATGATCCCTGGGGGGCCCCGCATGTGATGGGGATAGGGTCAACGGAAGCTAAGGTGGAGAAGACACGCATAGACCTGTTATTTAGGAAGGACTCAATCCAGCCAATGGCTTCTTGAGAGAAGTGGGCTGCCGAATACAGGTGGTTACAGAGAATTTTGTGATCTACTAAATCGAATGCTGCAGAGAGGTCAAGTAGAAGTAGTAGAGCTGTTTTCCCGTTATCTCTGAGGGTGTCGATTTGAGCTTTCAAATCGATGAGAGCAGTCTCTGTCCCGTGCTGTGGTCTAAAGCCAGATTGTCGGATTCCCAGGAGGTGGTTTACTTCAAGGTATTGTTGTATTTGTAAGTAAGCAGTCTTGTCTAATATTTTGAGCCGAAGGGGGACGGTGTTGATGGGTCTATAATTAGTGGGAATAGATGGGTCTAGGGAGGGTTTTTTGAGTAAAGGGAGAAAGCAAGACTCTTTAAGATTGTTAGGGATGATGCCTGAGTAGAAGGAGGCGTTAATGAGTTTGGTGATAAATGGTGAGATGTCACTTGCTGCATCTTTAATGATGTGTGAGGGGCAGGGGTCGCCTCGGCAGTTTCAAGGTTTGAAGCTAAGGACAATTTTTCTACTTCTAGTGTAGAGACTTTACAGAAGTTGAAGCGGGCAGGTGGGTTGGGTGTAGGGTTATGGGAAGTCGGGCAGGGGGTGTTGGTAAGGTTAGTAGAGTTGGTTATGGATTCCTTCTTGTTATTGATTTTGATTTGTAGGCCTGCAAGTTTGTTAGAGAGGGTGTTTTGGACACTGGTGCACCATTATCTTTCACATATGTGTCTAGGATAGGGATGGGTGTTTCCAGCTCTTTGATGATAGTGAACAGTTCTTTGGTACTGGTTTTGGCTTGGGATAGTCTCTGGTTATAAGATTCTTGTTTAGCGGTTATGATTTCTTTTTTGTATGTGACAGCTATTTTAATGAGGATCAATTTGTTGTTGTCTGTGGGAGATTGTCTCCAGGCTTGTTCCTTTTTGCGTTTCTCTAATCTGAGAGCTTTTAGGTGAGTAGAGAAAAAGGTGTTTAGTTTTAGCGGTGCAATGGAATCTAGAGCTGACCTCATGATTTTGTTGTAACCCTCTACAAGGTAGTGGGGGTTGAACGTAGCTGAGAGTTGGTTCAGAGTTGGTAGAATGAGGGGGATACATTTTTCTGCTGTGATGTTTTTTTTGTTTCTTGTAGGGATGGCAGTAGCCAGTGGGTTGTTGGGGGTGGGGTTTGAGGCTTCGAGGGTGAAGGCAATGAGATGATGGTCAGACCACGGTTGAGGGGAAATGGCATAATGGAAGCCACACAGTTGTGGTCTGCGACCCAGTCGATGGTTCTCCCTTTGTTGTGGGTAGGGACAGACACTCTTTATATAAAGCCTAGTTCTGACAATGTATTGTTGATGAGGGTAGCCTGAGGGTCTTTGGGGTAATTAAAGCCTAGATTAAAATCTCCTAAAATTAGACTCTGGGAAGTATTCTTTAGGTTAATGGTAAGGATGCTGGTGAGGTCTTCCTCGAAAGAGCCTAATGGCCCAGGGGGTCTATAAAGTAGATGAATACTGATGGTTTGGGAGTTAGCAGTAGGCAATTTAGCTGTAAGTGATTTGCAGGATGTGAGATGTCGTTAGTGTCAAGTCTGATGTTGAGGTGTGTTTTGGCAATTATAGCGAGACCTCCGCCTCTGTATTCTATTCTATCCGCTCGGAAGATAGTGTAGTCATCCGGGATAGCTAAAGAGAGGGCTGGGCCAGCAGTTGCATGGAGACAGGACTTGGTGATGGCTAGAAAGTCTAGTTTTTCTTATAGGATAAGGTCTGCGATATCAGTAGCATGGGCTACTACAGATCGCGCATTAATTAAGGCGCCTCTGATGGGCAGGGTAATGGTTTTAGTATGGGTAGGTGTGGTGGCTCTAATATGAGGGTTATGCTTGGTCATGGTATTAATTAGGTTATGCCTAGTTTTGTTCATGGAACGATTGGTGGGAGTGACTGTGTCCATGGGTAGGGTCCGGTTAGTCAGATTAGACTGGGTAGAGTCCCTGGCACGCGGTTCATATAGTTTGGGTGGTCTGGCTCAAAGTCTTACATTTCTGGTGGGAGGCCTACAAGGCGTAGAGGTGTGGGGCAGAGTGGGTGTAATGGTAAGTGTAGGCGGTAGAGGGTAGGCATAGGACATAATTGTAGGAGGAAGGGTGCCTGCAAGGGCAGAGCTAAAGGTGAAGCTTGAGTCGCTGGATGAGTAAATCAGGTGGAGAATTACTCTCAGCAGTGCTGAGAAGATGCCTGGTAGGTACATTCTATCGTTTCTATGGATAGATGCTAAATGCAACAATCAAGTGGCAAGGTAGATAGATGCTAAATGCTACAATCAAATGGAAAGGTAGATAGATGCTAAATGCAACAAACAAATGGCAAGGTAGATAGATGCTAAATGCTACAATCAAATGGAAAGGTAGATAGATACTAAATGCAACAATCAAATGGCAAGGTAGATAGATGCTAAATGCAACAATCAAATGGAAAGGTAGATAGATGCTAAATGCAACAAACAAATGGCAAGGTAGATAGATGCTAAATGCTACAATCAAATGGAAAGGTAGATAGATACTAAATGCAACAATCAAATGGCAAGGTAGATAGATGCTAAATGCAACAATCAAATGGCAAAGTAGATAGATGCTAAGTGCAACAAACAAATGGCAAGGTAGATAGATGCTAAATGCAACAATCAAATGGCAAGGTAGATAGATGCTAAATGTAAAAATCAAATGACAAGGTCGATAGATGCTAAATGCAACAATCAAATGGCAAGTTAGATAGATGCTAAATGCAACAATCAAATGGTAAGGTAGATAGAGGTTAAATGCAACAATCAAATGGCAAGGTAGATAGATGTGAAATGCAACAATCAAATGGCAAGGTAGATAGATGCTAAATGCAACAATCAAGTGGCAAGGTAAATAGATGCTAAATGCAACAATCAAATGGCAAAGTCGATAGATGTTAAATGCAACAATCAGGTTGTGATAATACATAGGATGTTGCATTGCATGCGTATGAGCAGTGTGTGGCTTACCGGGTATTATTTAGCCATGAGTTGCGGCAAATTAGGATGCCCTGCAGGCAGCCCATTCACCCTTGCCATGCCCTGCAGGCAGTCCATCCCCCCTGAGCATGCCACACAGCCAGCCCATTACCCCTGGACATGCCCAGCAGGCAGCCCATCGACTCATTCAGCATCCCTATGCCCCACAGGCAGCCCATCCACCTTCCCCATGCCCCGCAGGCAGACCATCCACCCTCCCCATTCCCTGCAGGCAGACCATCCACCCTCCCCATGACCCGCGGGCAGCCCATCCACCCTGACAATGCCCTGCAGGCAGCCCATCCACCCTGTCCATGCCCCGCAGCCAGTCCACACCACAGGGGGGACTTTCTGCATGCTATTTGCCTGGTGCGAGCCGGGTATGCATATTCCAAAGGGTGCAAGGGGAGTTTTACACGCGATTGGGCTGGCGCGAGCAGGGTATGTGTATTCGTAGGGGTGTGCAAGGAGTTTTACACGCGATTGGGCTAGCGCGATTGGGGTACGCATATTCCGAGGGGTGTGCGGGGAGTTTTAGACGCAATTGGACTGGCGCGAGTGGGGTACAGGAGTTTACACGCGATTGGGTTCGCGCGAGCGGGGTACGTGTATTCCGTGGGGTGTGCAGGGAGTTTTATATGCAATTGGCATGGCGTGAGCGGGGTACAGGAGTTTACACGCGATTGGGCTGGCACGAGCGGGGTATGCGTATTCGTAGGGGTGCGTGAGGAATTTTACACGTGATTGGGCTGGCGCGAGTGGGGTACACAGATTCCGAGGGGTGTGTGAGGAGTTTTACACATGATTGGGTTGTTGCGTGAGGTCTGAGTGGTGTTTTTAGTGCAATTTCATTGTTGGGGGGCCATATGCTGGTCAACTGGCCTTTGCACCATGTAGGGGATTTGTGTGGATGTTTTTGGCACATGGAGCGGAGTTGGGGGCGTAACTGGCACTGCTAGAGTGTCGTCGTGCCACGATGTGCCACGGTTGGTTATGGATGTTTAAATCCATGAATATGCAGTGCGTCAAAATGGCTTTTTTGGCGCACGCAGCTGGTGCAAGCTGGAGCACGCTCCCTCTGTGCGCCAGCCACTTGCGCCACTTCTGCGCTTGATTCCATGAATTACCCCCTAAATGTCTAAAAATACATAACTGGCTGATGTATGTAACTAAATTGTATCTATACCAATGTCGCCCATGACAACCCTGCTACTAAGCTCCCTACATGTAACAGCACCTTGATGCCTTTGGGCTGTTTGCGTGGTATACACATTTACATAAATAAATAAATAAACATGTCTCCCCTAATATCTTCACAGCCGTTTAGATATTCCACAAACCATATACACCCTGTCCCATACACCCAGTCCCATCCGTAAGGTATTGAATCCCGAATTCAGTATAATTATCGACATCAGCAGGTTTCACCCATTATTTTCTTCCTGTTCTTCATTTCAAAACTAGTTTTATCAACATACAAGGGTAACATCAAATGTATTTTTTGTTTGTTAAAATACGCATTAGAAATCTTCTTAAAAACACAGAAGGTGATGAGAATCAGCAACACCATGGGGAGAGTCACTCGAAACAATACAGAAAACCAGGTGGGTACCCATGCAAATACTCTCTCCAGCCAGTCTTTTGCTTGCACTCCATTAATTTTGCTTGTCATCTTTCCCTGTAGTGTCCTTATCTCTTGTATAGCTGCACTTAGAGCTTCATTGGAGGCATCACCATCAGGCATTGCAGTGCAGCAACTCGCCAGAATTTTGAACAGACGCCTTCTTCAATGGATGTTAGGAGATCTAGAAAAAAATTGATTTTGAACTGTCAACACACGCAAAGCCCTCATCTGTTCCTTCATTGCATTTAGCCCTTTTGATGTTGAATTAGACAGTTGCAATAGCTTGTAACGGGTTAGCTGCAGCCATTAAGAATTAGCTGCAGCCTGTACTCCTGGAAGTAACAAAGATGTAAAAAAAACTGGCAGCCATTGAGAAGAGCCGGTACTCATCAAGTATAGCAGCCAGGTTTTCCGCACTCGTTGAGAAATAATTGTTTTCCAGCTTTCCCCTTCTCATTGTTTTTTGCTGCTCATTTTGCTGTGTCATTTTTCCCTGCAGTGCAATCTTCAAGGCAGTGCATTTTGGGGCACTACAAGTGCAGGGCTGTGTAAAATTATGGGAGCGCAAACTCCATTCCAGTCAGGCGGAAACTGGACATATGCTTTGGATCCGCAAGCCTGCCAAATATCCATAATAGTTGCTGCTCCCCTCGTCAGCTCTGAATTCTTAATCACCTTGGCACATTCCAAATTAATCACTAGGAAAATTGGCCCACTTGACCTGAAACACAAGCGGAATTCAGGAAAGCTGCTTATATTGACTGGTTGATGTTTTTCAATTAACTACGTTAGAGCATGAACATACTTTCCCCCAGGTTGCTTGGCAGTTATCATTAACCTTGGCTACCACACTTTTCTCAAATCTCACCAATCCTTCAGCATGACACTGCATTATTCCCCCCCTCCCATTTGTCCCCATCTCAAACTGCTCCTTTTCTTTTAATCAGTGGCCTTGTGTGACAGCAAAGGAAACTTTGCTTGTGCATTGCAGTCTTTCATGTCCTCTTATTTGCAATTCCCCCTTTTTCGAACTTTAAGTGAAATACTCCACTGCCTTATTCTTTGTTTTCTGATTTTGAAGCATTCACATTAATTTTACATAGTTATCTTCATATACATTGTCCCCTTCATCCACCTTAGGAACTTCTACTTTCCCCCTGGAATAAACTTCAAGTTTTGCAGAGAGACAGGTGCATTAGGCTCCCGGCAATCTCATAGGATGCAGCTTGGGCAGGAGAACTTTGGAAATGCCAACTGCGTGTGGAATGAGGGAGCACCCATAGAATGTGCCATTCATCCTCTCCCTTCCCACATGCATCATCTCATCATACCAGATATTGCCTGTCAATGAATTATGCTCTTCCTCAATGCCATGGTGGAAACCCTCCCCATTCACCAGATTTCTCTTTCATATATAATCTTTTTGCATTCAATTGTTTTTCCCTTTTTTCTTTATTAATAATAATAATAATAATAATAATAATAATAATAATGCATTTGTATAGCTCTATGAACTCTAAGGCATCTGAGCGCTGCTTGTTATTACCCACGGTGTGTGGTGCTCATAACGTACCTGTACATAAGAAACACTTGTGTGCAAACACATTATGAAAGACATACCATATCGACCTCAGATGGATTAAAGCCTGAGTTTGTCCCTACCAGGATACAAACCTGCATTGTCAGGCTCTGCATGGATGACAAAGAGAGCGCTCCACTTGCTGTGCTATCTGATCGGCAAACAAATAAAAAAAAACATGAAAACTATACTTCAACATATTAACATTATTACGCTCCAGAAACCAAAAAAATGGTCCATAGTGATCATGAAATGGTACAACTAACCCTCCAGAAAAAATGCGCCTGTCCGCAGCAAGTATGGTCGCACACGGTAAAAACAGGCTCAGGTAGGATTCGACTCCATTTATCAGAACCAGAAGTAGAGGCAATAACAACAAAATTTATAGAAAATACTGAGGGTCTTGAATACGAACACTTATTAGTTCAATTTGAAGAAAGAAGATCCAAACTGAGCCATGTGCAACTACATCGAAAACACAAATTTGACCTTTGTGTGCTACAGCAGAAACGTCTGATGAGACAGGAATTAAGGAAAACCAAAACCATCCTCAATATAAATGTGAAACAAATCTGTAGAGCGATCAAACAGAAATATAAACATTGGCTTAAATCTCATGAGGCCACCAGATTACAAAATGATTCTGAGATGATGATGGGAAAAATGGAAGGGCGTAACTCAGCAGAATTCTGGAGCATAATAAACAACAGTGCATCCTCACAATATGCCTCACAGGCTAACGCTGTTAGTGAACAAGCCTGGGTTGCATTCTACTCTACTTTATTCACCAAAGACGATCTAGTAAGAGCTAACATATTCCTGCCCGAACCGAAATGGGATTTGCAATTTGAAAGAGATGAAATTCTCTTAATTATTAAGGGATTGAGTGAATCCAGAGCGCCGGGCCCAGATGGACTAACTAATTATACGATCAAACGCAATCCAGAACTATGGGCAGATTTCTGTGCCACTCTGTTCAACCGTGTTGCAAAAAATGGATCTACTCCCAATTCCTGGAAAAGTGCTATCGTGGTTCCCATCTTTAAAAAAGGAGATCGAACCAACCCTAAAAACTATCGTCCGATAGCATTACTTGATGTTGTAGGGAAGATCTATGCAACCTTGCTTCAACGCAAATTGGTGAAGTGGGCAGAAGAATCTAAGCACATTGATCCGAGACAAGCGGGCTTTGTAAGAGGAGTAGGTTGTGGCCTCAATCTATTACTACTAAACCTCCTAAAGATGGAAGCTCTCAGAACCAAAACAAAAATCTATTTGGCTCTGATCGACCTCTCGCAAGCATTTGATAGTATCAATAGAGAGAGGATGTGGGATAAACTGAGCAAATGGGGCTGCCCACCTAGCTTACTGAGCGCAATTCAGGAACTACACTCTGAGACGTCTATCAGAGTTCGGTTGGACCTGAAAGGCACCTTGTCTGCAAAAATCAAAACATGTAGGGGAGTGAAGCAGGGCTGCCCCTTGGCAGCAACAATATTCAATTTGTTTATATCAGATATGACTGAGATTTTTTGTGGCAACAACATGTTCCCCCCAAAAATTCAGGGAGTACCTATCAACTACCTGTTATACGCTGACGACCTGGTCTTAATAGATCAGACGCCTATAGGTCTTCAGCGAAAAATGAACCTGATAAATACCTATATAACATCAAACGGCTTGCAAATTAATAGACTAAAAACCGAAAATTTGATATTGGGAAACCTGCAAGGAACCCTTGGCAAGGGGTTGAAAGAGCATTGGTACATTGCCGACGAACGTATCAAAATTGTAAAATCTGTGAAATATCTGGGGATGACTATCAGTGCGAGCAGAAATGACGCTTGTTGGACGGAAGTGGCAAAAAGCAAATGTCGGCAATTAGCAAATCAAGCATGCTTAATTAACAACAAATATGGCAAATTTTCATTGAAGCCGACTATCCTATTTTTTCAACAGAAAGTGGTCCCGAGCCTGATCTACGGAGGAGAAAACGCCTTCGGTTGCTCTAATGATTTATGGAACTCTTTAGAAAACATCTTCTGGTCTCGTGTACTACATCTACCGAGGGGAATAGCAACTGTTTGTATACGGTATGAGCTTGGCTTAATTTCAATACATGCCAGAGTAATGTGGAATCTGCTAAGCCTATACCGTAAAACGATGCTAAAGACTCCGACACCCCAATTCCAAATCATGCATAGACCAGACAGTGCGAAAGAGTATACAATACTCGCAAAGTGGAATCAGCTCTGTCAAGACCTGCTAGGCGAGTACGATATTACCTCTGCCTTGCTAGTGGAAAACCCAGATGCAGCAAAGATGAAGATTTGGCGGTTAGATTGGATCAAGACCTGTGAGCAAAGAACAAAATGTAAGCTAATGCAGGAAGTCCCAGGTGAAGCGAAAGCCTTCAATCAACGCCATTCTTATCTAACCCATCTGCCAAATCAGCATGCCAGAGCCTTGTACATGAGATTCAGACTAAACGCTCTAAACACAAAAGAGCGATTAGGCTCCTGGCCTAAGTATGCAAATATTGATCGAAGGTGTCGTTTCTGTAATTTTGATATGGAATCTCTAAAGCACTTGATCATGTCATGCCCGAGTCTTGGGAAAGAACGAGGACGGCTTTTTTCACCGATTATTCATAATATTAGTTCAAGGAGTCTGGAAAACTGGTGGGAAATGTTCTTTGAAGCCTCCAAACGAACTGTACTGTTCAATTTGATAACCTTCCTCCAGGTCATAAAAACAAGATTGGATTTGAAGGAATTAATTGAAGTGCCTGGAGTCGAATGAGCCTTTGTAGTCCAAACGTCAAGACTCAGGCCACTTGTTTTACTGTGTACAGAACGGCGGTGAGAGAAATGGATTTTAAAAGGATATGTGGTTGATTGGACGTGATTTGTCTGTCAAAAATTTTTTAAAGGTTGAATAAACCGTATAAAAAATAAAAAAAATAAAAAAAAAAATGTCTTTTTCTTTTTCACACATTTTGCATTGTAACCTTCTTCAGCTCCTACTTTTTCCTTTTTTTTATAAATTCTAAGGGCCATTAGAAAATGAAAATAAAACTCTGTAATGCTTCCCATTACGTTGTGCCTTGGGGGACTGTACTTTTTTTCTCTGCGAATGTCCATTATGGGGACCCATCCGCGTTTTCCTTGGATTTTGACAGCTGCCTCTTTGCACTTCCTCACATTGTTGCAAACGAAGACGTGATCACCAAGAAAAAGAGGTGTTTCTTGCGGGAAAGTTTTGTTTTGATCACCTGATTGTCCAGATTGTTTTTAGGCTTCCTCTGCAAGGAGATATAGTTTAGGGACTTTGTAAGCTCGTTCAGATAAGAGTCAAATACCCCCCAGAATAGCAGAGGTAAAGTGAGCATCGGAGACTGTACATGATGGCAGAATTGACGCATGCATTCTCCACCCTCATGGGGAGTCAAGTGAGGATCTCCCCCAGGGATATTTCTTAGCAAAAACAAATCAAGAGACAAACAGTGCCCCCATGATTTTTCAGGCATTTGCATAAGTTTAGCCAATCACATTTTCAAAAGTCCATTAACCTTTTCTACCAAACCGCTGGCTTGAGGATGGTAAACAGTGCATAGATTATATCTTATCCCCAGGAGAGTTGTAATTTCCTTTATTAAGTATTCAGCAAAGTACTGCCCATTATCAGATCAAATTTCATCTGGAATCCCCCACCTTGGGAACAGCTCCCTCACCAGAAATGTAGCCGCTGAAGGGCATCATTGTGGGCAAAGGGACCTGCCTGAAGGCAACATGCTAATGGACACACCACTACTAGCATGTACTTATAAGAAGTACATCTCTCTTGCATATTATTGTAATCAATATGCAAGTGCTGAAAGGGACCTTCTGGTTATGGCAATGTTTCCTGTAGCACTCTCAATGTGTGACCTGGCAAATACTTCTGACATATCATACAGTTACTTCGGAAACACACTCATACAGATTTGGCACAAACCAGCCTTCACTTACCCTGCATCTAGAGGCTCTTTTGATACGTGGGAAGGATAGTGACGCTGTTCCAATGTCAATTGTAACAATTTCTTTGGCATGATAACCTTTCCTGTGCTATCATGTTGCCAAACTAAATCAGTTGGAGACTGAGAACATCCTCTCTTTTTCCACAGCTATTTTTCAGCATCGGATGTTTTCTCTTTGCTCACTTTCAATACTGCGACTAGGGGTATTTGTTCTTCGTCGCTTTGTACAGCACATGTGATCCCTCTGGAATATTTGCTGTTTCTTTTTCTGCTCTGTCTGCCATTTTGTTTCCTAGTGATATCAAATATTGCCCTCTTCTATGGGCTTTGCACTTTATCAATGCTAATTCTACTGGGAGTGGTAATATTTATAGTAGTTCACTCAGTATTACTGCATACTGAATGGGAGTGCCATCACTTCTTTTGAACCTTCTCCTTTCCCACCTTGCTAGTCTTGAGTGCACTGTAGAGGTAACATAGGCCGAATTAGTGCTTCAATCAGTTTGGCTGCTTGTGCAGAGTAGTGGTTTGGGAGGCGTGTCCTTGAGTACACCATCAACTCCTCCCCTTTTGTACACCCCCATCCCTACCCCACCACTGGGCATCCTGAGTGCCTTTGCCACGTGGCTTGATCAGTGATGGAACTCCTTTCAATGAAAATCATGCCCCGCCCCTTCGATCACTTCTTCCTTAATTAGTGGGTTACCTTCGCTCCTGTCAATGCATGTTGCACAGTCATGCACAAAATCCCCTTCTTCTACTTATTCTGCAATGAACCCTGCTGGGTTTATTGCCCTGCACCTGACCACTTCTATTGCTGGGTTGGTTAGCATTACCTCGTACCCTGTAGACCTCTGAATTGTTAGTGTTGATTTTGTTTTCTGCAGTACCAAAAACAATGCATGTTCCACGTACAAAACTATTGGACACCCGATGGTTATTGTGGAAGCCTTTTCAACAGTGAATGCGGCAGCTGCAAGTGCCTGATCACATGGAAAATGTCCAAGCATAACTGCATCCAGTGACCCAGTGTAATATGCAAGTGGCTTGTGCCACCGTCCCTTTTTCTGCATAAGTACTGCTTTCATCACTTTTCTATCTGACTGTGAAAACAGGTGAAGCCTTTCTTTTTAATTGGGAGTTGCTAACACTGGTGCTTGTGCTAACTAATGTTTTAGCTCATTGAAGCTTTCGCCCATCTCAGCTGTCAATTTTATGTGTGTTTTGTTTTTACGCACTTCCTTTATTGCTTGCACAAATGGCCTGTTGTATGTGGAGTAATAAAGGACACACGCTCTGCAATAGTTGCACATGCCCAAATCCAATAATTGCTGCATCTCTTACACTGTTTTTGGTTGTGTGGTCTTGTGTATGGCCTCTACTCTTTCCTGTGTTATTTTTGTCCCGTCTGCTGACTCAATCTGACCCAAGAACACCACCTCTTTTTGGCAGTATTTTAACTTCTCACTGTCCACTTTATTTTTTATTTATTTTATTTTATTTTATTACATTTGTTATACGCCCAGACCCGGAGGTATCACGGCGTAGTTACAGACAATGGGATAATGCAATCTTAGAATGAGCATAGAGGTGTACAGGTATAACAATCAAAAATATACAATAGTAGGAATCAACAATATACACTAATATACAAAGTAGTCAGGTGAAATAATTGATTGGAGGGGGTTAATGCACTGGTTCAGTTAGAACTTGTTGAAGAGCCAAGTCTTCAGAAGGCTTTTGAATTTGGGGAATGAGGTTTCATTCATAATGTAGGTAGGTAGCGCATTCCAATATCTGGGGGCCAGTATTTTGAAGCTGCTGCCCCCTGCTTTCTCTCTTTTGTATCTGGGGGTTTCAAGGAATGCGTTTTTGTTGGACCTGAGGAGTCTGGTCTGGGGCTGCATCATGACTGTGTTGTTGAGGTATTTGGGCGCTTTGTTAGCCCTGCATTTGTGGGTGATGCTCAGGGTTTTAAATTGAATTCTGACTTGTATGGGGAGCCAGTGGTGGTCTCTTCTGGTGTTGGATATATGTTCAGATTTTTTGATGCCTAAAGCTGCTCTGAGGGCTTTGTTTTGCATGAGTTGAAGTTTAGCTATGTTGGCTTTGGAGGTGCCAAGGAATAGGATATTACAATAGTCTAGCTTAGACAGTATGAGTGCTCTGGCTAGAGTAACACAGTTGCTGGTAGAGAGGAATTTACGGCTGAGGGAGATGAGTTTAGAGGTGTAGGAAGTGGATGAGGCTAATGTGTTTACTTGTTTAGACATGGATAGTGTGGCATCTAAGTACACGCCGAGGGTCTTGACTTGTTTAAGAACAGGGATAATGGTTCCATCGATGGTGAATGATTTAAAGGCGGGCTCAAGGGTGTTGATTTTGCTGGAGGAGCCTAGT
The DNA here is from genome assembly GCF_040938575.1 of Ambystoma mexicanum. Taxonomy (NCBI): domain Eukaryota; kingdom Metazoa; phylum Chordata; class Amphibia; order Caudata; family Ambystomatidae; genus Ambystoma; species Ambystoma mexicanum. Next base: position 976,565,222 of record NC_090922.1, read on the forward strand.
ATGAGGAGCTCGGTTTTGTCGTCGTTGAGACAGAGGCTGTTGTTAGCCATCCAGTTTTGGATGAGTGAGTAGATTTGGTTAACCAGGAGGGAGTCTTGTTCATGGTTGCCTGAGAGAGGAATGAGGATTTGGGTGTCATCGGCGAAATTAGTATAGATGACACCCAGGGCATCCAAGGCTGCAAATAATAGCTTGGTGTATGCATTGTACAAAGTGGGGGATAGGCAGGAGCCTTGCGGCACACCTGCAGGGACAGACACTGGGTCTGCTGATTCTTTGCCGATGGATACTCTGGAAGTCCTATCAGCCAAGAAGGATTTGATCCAGTTGGTAGCGTTCTGAGCTAGGTTGAAGTTGTTTGCTAGAGTGTTACAGAGTTTGTCGTGGTCAACCAGATCGAAGGCCGCTGAGAGGTCCAAGAGCATCAGAAGGCAGAGTTTACCTGCTTCTCTAGTGGCATCCATTTGGATCTTCAGATCAAGGAGGGCTGTCTCTGTGCTATGGTTGGGGCGGAAACCTGACTGGCGATCTCCTAGTAGGTGATGTTGTTCCAAGTGGTTCTGAATTTGGCAGTAGGCTATTTTGTCGATTATTTTTAGGAGAAATGGGACCGTTGTGATGGGTCGGTAGTTAGTGGGTATTGTTGGGTCCAGGGAAGGTTTTTTTAGAAGTGGTGTCACCCAAGCTTTTTTGATACTGGTGGGGACTGTGTTTGTGAGGAAGGAGGCGTTGATGAATTCAGTGATGATAGGTGTGAGAGTGGGGGCGCATAGTTTCACTAGATGGGATGGGAATTGGTCTTCCTTGCAGTTGGAGGCTTTGAGTTTCGTTATAGTGTCAAAGACTTCTTTGTTAGTCACTGGTGAGAATTGGAATGGGGGACCAGTAGTGGCGTTTGAGGTGGTTGTTGATATGGTGGGAGGAGTTTTGTCAGCTAGGAGTATTTTTTTACTATCGATTTTATTTTGTAGTAGGAGGATTTTGGATGAGAGTGCGTTTTGAATGGTGGTGCACCAGTCTTTGCTAGCGTTTGAAGGTGCTGAGATTTGACAGGGGTTTTCGAGCTCTCTAAGAATGGTAAAGAGTTCTTTGCTGTCTGAGGACGCGTTAGCAATGCGGAGGTTGAAGGCATTGGCTTTTTGAGTGATTATTGCTGATTTGTAAATTTTGTTGGCTTCGGCGAAGGCTGATGCCGATTCTGGGGTGTTGTTTTTCTTATGGAGGTGTTCAAGTGATCTTTTTGTGCGTCTTAAGGCTATAAGTTCTTCATTAAACCAAAAGCAGGAGCGTTTATCAGGTCTACGGGTTTTAGTGGTGATGGGTGCAAGTAGGTCGATGGTTTGGGTGAGGCATTGTTGGTATTGTTCTGCTAGATAGGAGGGGTTGTTGGTGCCTAGAACCATATGGGCAAAGGAGGCACTCAGGGCTGGAATGAGTTTGTCGGAAGAGAGCTTTTTGATATTTCTAGTCTCAAATGTTTCTGGTTTTTTAGGGGGGATGTGTTCGGTACTGGTGTTGTCTATGGTGAAGTTGATTGCATAGTGGTCTGACCAGTTGATTGGGAGGATGGAGTCAATGGTGACTCGAGAGTTAAGAGTGAGAAGCCAGTCTAAGGTTCTTCCTTTTGAGTGGGTGGGTTTATCTACCAGTTGTATGAAGTTCATCTCTGACATGGCTGTATAAAATGTAGATGCTTCTGAGTCGAGGGGGTCATTGTATCCTAGGTTAAAGTCACCGAGGAATATGCATTTGGTTTTAGGCTTGATGAGGGGCGTTAGGAGTAGTGGGATGTCCAAGTCAGGGTGTGTGTTTTTGTTAGGTGATCTGTACACCACTAGTAGGTTGGTGGTGCTTTTGGGGTTGGAGGTATACTTGACTAATAGTATACCTCCAACCCCTTTGTATCCTTTGTTAGCTAGCAAAGTTAGTAGTATCGCTGAGTGCCCTCTACACTCCTCTTTTGTCTTGCTGCACACCAAAAAGTCCTCAACATAATGTATTATTGTGCTAGCCACCTGAAATTGCTCAAGTGCATTTGTATCACTCTGTTAAAGATGCTAGGCCCTTCACAGTACCCTTGAGGCATTCTAGTATGGTTGAACTGCGTCCCTTGATACGTAAAGGCAGTGAGATACCTGAAGTATGGGTGTAGTGCAATGCAGAAAAAGGCATTCTTTAAGTCAACCACTGTGAAATAGTGTGTCTCAGCAGGAACGCTTCAACAGATTGTCACTGGTTGGGAACCAATGGATATTCTGCCTCAATAATGTTATTCAGAGGCCGAAAATCCTTTATGAAATGACACGCCCCTCACTTTGCTTTCTTAATAGGATAGCTGTGCTGCAGGGGTACTCAGTGATTTTGTCAAATAGAAAACAAGTAATGAAATTTGACCTAATAAAATAATGGGTAAATAAAAAAAATATATTGAATTGGGGTTGGGAATGGGAATAGTTGTTGTAGAGAAGGAGCCAAATATTCCCACCAAAAGCTCCTCCCGCATGTTGTTTATATGTTGGGAACTGAAAATTGTGACATTTGCGTACCAGTGAGGATGCCTATACCGCAAAGAATCTTTGAGCCAAGGTATCCATTGAGAAAACCCTATATGCATTCATAAAGGATTGACGGTCTCCTGGAAAAAATCCAGGAAGAAAGTTGAAAATGAATGGGAAAGAAGACTGGTGACGCCACACGAAACAGAACTGACGCACCCAGAAAAGACACAAATGACAAAATAATATAGACATTCTAGAAGACCGGAGGATGTGGTGTCGAAGTATAGCAACATTTGGGATCGAAATGAAGATGCTTGTGCAAAGAAACACTGAAGAAATTGCAAAGTGATTTTACAATTGTACAGATGCTGTAACGGAAGTAATCCTGAGGCTGGCTACGTAGTGAATAGATTGCAGTGATGCGCCAATGTATACTCATAGGAATGTATAGAATATGGATGTTCCACAATGCACTTTAGCAAACTTGAACTCTGTGAATGGAAAGGGCTTGAAGTGTGGCACAGTTGAAAATAGCTGATGGCAAAGGAGAATTCAAAAAAGGCTGGCTGGTTGTCCAGTACCAAGAATCGAGGCCACTGTGAACCTGGTTCCTGTCAAGAAGCAAAATGAACGTGAGAAAGAAAAAACTTCGGTTTGAGGTGAAATGGAAAAACACTGAAAGTGCAAAAAGTTCATAATTTAATAGTATTTTAAGCAAAGAAAAGCTCAAAAATGTGTTCTCCAGTCGAATGGTCAGATGGAAATAGATTATGGATCGAGCTACACCAAAACCAGAATATAAGACCATGCCACACTCCCTTTTATTCTCAGGCACAGTGAGCTTTTACAAGGCCAGGTTCAAAGTCTAATTGAATGACAGACTGCAGGATTTCTGATAGATGTTGGGCTAATTGGGTGGGGAGGCATGACCAGCCGACTCCCCCAGCACCTGGGGTAACCAGCGTGCTACTAGCAAGTGGAATATTCCAGAAGGGTATATGCGTGCCAACCAATTATAGAGGGCCTCATATCAAGGAGCCCTATAGTTTGTGTAGCCAATAAGGTGTCGAGTAGTATTATGACACAGAAGATGACTTGCACTTGTGATGGGCTTAGTTGCCCACCTGACAGTAGAGACCCAATCACAACCCCCATCAGTATGGACGTATACCTAGATGTTCCCTTTAAGCCTATCACATCCCCTAGTAGTTTTTTGCATATTTGCCACGTAGTATGATGTCAGAAGTGATGAATTTGTAGTATTAGAATGTTGTTTTTTCATGAAATTCTTTGAGTACGAGAAATTGAGCGAACATCCGTTGATGTCTGTTGTAACTCCCTGTTTTAGATAATTATTAATAAAACAGTGATCATTTTTGCCAACTTCCTGAGTCTGTTTGATTATTGATGTATGAGTAAATTCTGCATCCCCATCCATCTCTAAGTATTGCTTCCGTGTCTTAAAGGGCCCCAGGTCCCAGGGTTCACATGGTAGCAGAGGTAGTATGATTAAAGACCCATCAACCCAGTAGCCTTTTAAGGGTCTCAGAATATGGGATGTCCTCTCCCATTTAGCTAGAGGACCGCAAGGCTTCCTGTGGATAGCGGGCAAAAAAGTTCTTGCAAGACATAAGAGATAGGTGGGACGTGTCCCTCTTTCAATAAATCCCCTCCTGGTTTCCACAAGGAGCTGAGTGGACTGAAGGTGATGGCGGCCAGTTGAAGAGGCTATGGTGAGTAGATTGAGAAAAGTGGCAAAAAATGTATGAGTGTTGATTGGGGAAAGGGATATGGGAAAAAAGTAATTGAGGGTTGATGGGGTGTTTAGTTAATGACGAAGAGAGTTACATAGAGGTATATGACGAGGAGCGTCTCATATAAGCCCAGAGTCCTATGTATAAGAAATATTTAGAAGAAATTCTTTCAAAATCCAAGTGGATAAATAGGGGACAAGCAGACAAGGTTTGCTAAAGGAAATAATTTACACTCCCATTGGAGTAAATTTAGGGGCAAGAATAGCAGCAAGGAGCGCTGAGAAAAGTTATAGGTTGGGGCCAGCCAGTTTGTATGTTTGTGCATTGTATGCATTTTATGTACAGAGGAAAAAATGAGATGTCGAAGAGCGACAAACGATAGGTTGTGTTAAGCGGTTGAGATTAAATTGTTTATTTAATTAGTCATTAATGGTATCGACTGAATAGGTAGATAGAAGAAAAGTGAGACAAAGAGGTTTGGAGTGGTGATGATTGGTGCACTCTCATATCTATTGTTTTTCTGAAAAGCATTTTTGTGTAAAATAATGGTGAGTATCGACAGTCGATTGAGACTTGTCCCAATGGGGGATGATACTCCACTTATGCACCTATGTAAGCAACTGCCAAAGCATACACCTAAGCTTACCAAATATAGTTCAGATTGGGTTTAGGGCACAGCAGATAAAATGTTCATGCCATGTCCACAAGGGGGATCAATGTCGAAAGCGGTTTTGCAACACATGACCACATACTTGCACGCTGCGTATTAGAGCTTTGAAAAATGTATCAGGAGGAATGGGAAGACCCACCTCCTGAAGACTGGATGCTTAACCAGTGTAAAGAGGGCGGTGTTGAGCCTTCTACTCCTCCTACCACAGCTGAAGTAAATGGCGATAGTGCAAAAGGTGAAGGATTGGATCCATTTTTTGGGGAATTAAAAGCAGAAAGTTATTCAGATATTGCTCAAACTTGATGGGAAGAGCATAGATGAAATAAGGCAAGGGGAAGATCAAGATGAGCAGAATGAAAAAGACGGGGAATGAGAGACAATTGAAGGAAGAAGAGTTTAAAAGAAAGAGTAGACAAAGACGAGAACAGATGTATCAGAAAGAACAGTTAAGAAAGGAAGAAAGAGCCGAGGAGCAAAGAAAACCTGACAATAGACAAAGAGCAATCATAGAATGAGATAGATTAGAAAAGAATTTGAGGAAGAACAGAGATAAAAGACAGCAAAAACTAAGGGACAAAGAGGTGCATAGGGAAAATGAGAGAAGGGAAGCATAACAACAGGTAGATGAAAGGGTTAGAGAGCAAGCAAAGAAACAAAGAGCATTTGATGAGGAGATGGGAGATGGAACAAAATAGAAGGCAGAGGGCACGCGATATTGATTGCATCGAGAAAGAGCTAATGGAACCAAGTCCAGTAGCATTATGGGACGACATAGAGGAGTTTCTCCTGTCACAAGAAGCAATACCAGGACTCTCCATTGTAAACCTAGAGGAGGATTTTGAGATAGAAAACATCGGAGACAGAATCAAAAAAGCTTATTAGGAGATGAGGACAAAAAGTGAATTAAGGAACAGAGGGAATGAAGGTTGATCTGAAATTGCCCAGATAAGAGGCAAGGAGGGAAGCCTGTATAGTCTTGAGCATAGAGCAATGTCTTTGGACAGGCTGACTCTAAACAGAGATGAGAAAGATGATAGCCATACTAGCTGCGGACAAGATATGTCAGACAAAGGCAGGGCAACCTTCCGTGAGGAGGAGGGTGCCAGTGCATGTGGTTCTGATGGATGTTTACAGATAGATAAGGAAGTAAGGTGGTCGGATTTAAACCAACCTAAAGACAGGATGCCAGAGCCTATGGTGTACCCAAAGCGACCTAAAGGCAATCTCATAGAGAGAGGGGGGAAACACCACCATATGTGATTAGACTGCGATCATTACCAGGAAGAAGGCGATCAGGATCCATTGTCCCTACTATCTATAGGCAGTCAATGTGAGCTGATTGCGATTTTGGGATTTTTCCATTCCCTTTGTTAGAGAAAGGAGGGGCCAGACCACACCAGACCACAGTATATCCCTTGGCCCCAAATGGATAAAGACAATTTAAGATGCAAATCGCCCAGCTTAATGGCGAGGGGGGGAAATTAATTTATGAATTAGGAAAAACTGACAGGAGGAAATAATTTAGCCATAGAGGACATTAAGGTCTTCTAGCAGCTATCCTTGGGGAAAGGACTGACATTTGGATGAGAGCAGAATACTTAAGAGTCACAACACAGAACACAGCGCATGATGGAGTGCTGTTTAATAATTGCAGAGTAACAGTCTGGAAAGCGCTTAAAGTACAATATGCTGATACATCGGATACGGGTGCAATTATTGAACGTAAGATGCTGGAAGGCGAAGACCTACTTGCTTACAGTCAGAATTTTCAGGAACAGTGGTCTTTGGAAACTCAAGAGCCTTGGGAGAAATAATAATAATAATAATAATAATCAATACCTGTATTCTATCATATTCTGTGTCAAGGACTGCCAGAGCAGGTACAGACACAGCAAGTAGCTGGTGGGCCACAGGTGAATAATCAACAACAATTGGATCAAAGAGGGAACTGGTTCATGCCAAGAAGCAGGGGGACAGGTTTCAGAGGAGGCTTTGAGAGAAATCAAGGAGGAATTTAGAATAACCAAGGTGGTTTTCAGAATACACAGAATGACAAGGCATGCAGCAAGGGCAGATTAGAAGACTCCCTCCTGTGTGTTGGACAAATGGAATAACAGTGCACATTGCACAAACACGTGGAAGACAAGGGTATGTACAAAAGGGGCAATTCTCAAAAGGGGGGACAGCTTATCCTCCAGCACATAGCCCACAAAGTAGGGATGGGTTTGCCCAAGATCAGACAATATATCAAGCACAAGTACCTCATACGTAACAGGCTTTACAACCACACCAAGCACCATTGAATCCATTGCAAGGGCAGTCACAGCATGCATCCATGCAGATACAGCAGAGTTCAAACACAGGACAGCTATTGACTCCTAGAGTAGGGGGTGTCACTGTCGCAGCCGGGAATCCTTTTGCAGGCATGGGAATAAGCATGTATCCACAATAAGACAGCTCACAGGGTGACCTGATGTGCTCAGTACTATCGGTGACGCCAAATCCTCAAAAGGAACCACGGGTTGATTTTACCATAGGAGGCAAATCTTTTTCTTTTTTAGTAGACACTGGGGCAACTCACTCATTTGTACGAGACGGAACATTTTTGTTAGCAGGAAATACCATGAAAGATCAAGGGTTCTATGGAGCTACAAGTAGAGTTCCTTTCACTGAGAAATTACCAGTCTCTATAGGAGAGTGTGATATGTTTGTCCCATTATTGTATTCAAGGCAGACACCAGTTAATATGTTGTGCTGAGATTTAATGACAAAGCTAAATATGAAGATTTCCTTCACTGACAAAGGCCTAGTGTGTTCCATGCCTGGGATACAGTATTTAAATGTGGGTGAATTTATCATGGCATTTACAGGGAAAATAGCTTTGTGAGGAACACTGTTAGAGCCAGAAGTTTTTCACTATGAGGTACGCATTTTGTTAACGTGGCTACCCAGTTTAGTGGGCAAGATTATGAGAATACCTGACAAATTTCTGTTCAGGCCACAGATACCTGTGGACGAAGAGGGGGGAACATATGTTCCCCCTAGAATTGCAGAAAGCCATAGTGCGAAGGGAATTGCCTATGCTTGAAGGATTTGATGATGAAGGCAGGCCATCGAGAACAGTGATTGCCATTGGGGAAGGTTACAGATTGACAGACGTCACTGACAAAGATATGTTTAAAGACGATCCGTCAGATGATGAAGTGGTGTTTGAAATGAGCATTACTTATTGGATCAGGATAGAAAGAAGAGAAATCCCACAGCAAATGGTGATAGTGTGGCAGCGTCCTGCATTTTTTGATGAAAACATGGAAAAGGTGCCAACCTCTTTATGAACTAGAGGCCCCTATTACGTAGGCTTGTTGAAGGGGTGGGAGAAGTTAAGATTAAGTTGAAACCGGGAGCAATTTTACCTCAAGCGAGGCAGTATCCTATGTCTTGAGGGGCAGATGAGGCCATTTTTAAGACTATATCGGCAATGATGGAACAAGGCATTTTGGTGACATCAGATTCACTATGTAATACTGCAGTGTATCCGATTAAAATATCAAAAGGGGGTTTGTGGCATTTAATTCAGGTCATGAGACTGATCAAGCAGATTGTAAAGGCAGAGTTTCCTCTGGTTCTGAATCCTGTGACGGATTTATGCAGTATTCCCCAAGAAGCAAGATATTTTATTGTGATTGACTTAAAAAATGTGTTTTTCTCAATCCCTTTGAACAAAGATTCACAAGATCTTACGGCATTCACGTTAGGTCAGACTAAGCTGAAAAGCACACTTTTGCCCCGGGGTACTTTCAGTCTCTATCGATCTATAATAGGGTCCTGCAGATGGGCCTAAGCAATGTTGATTTGTCAAGCATTGTACTGCAGTACGTAGATGATATTTTATTTTGTAGTGCAACAGAGGAAGAGTGCAGATGAGACTAGTTTCAGTTAATGATTATTCTAGCAGCGAGAGGATATAAAGTGGATAAGAAGAAATTGCAATATTGCCAGGAAGAGGTGTTATTCATAGGTGAGTATATTATGCATGAAGGAAAGAAAGTTACACCGGAAAGAGCTGAGGCAATCATGAAAATGTCAAAACCGCACAAGATAAACCAAATGCAGCAATTTTTGGGACTGTTTAATTATGTCAGAACATGGGTATTCGATTATAGTTCATACACGAGAACCCTTTGGCAGGCTCTGAAGAAAGCACAGGTGAATAAGGAAATACATGAATGGACTGAGGAGATGGAGTAAGGGTTTGATGAATTGAAAAAAGCAATTTGCACAGCTCCAGTTTTAGGAATTCCCAATTATTCTGAAGAGGTCTTTTTGTTTTCGCACACGAATGGAACAGTTATGACGGCTGTACTCACACAGAGAACCTCATTGGGGTATAAACCTTTGGCATATTATAGTGGGATTTTAGATCCAGTTATTAGAGGCCACTTGCCTTGCAAACAATTGCTGGCAGAGGCCACGTTCGCTATTGAGAAATCTGCAAGCATAGTAATGGGGTGTTCCATGACTTTATTTGTCGAGCATGTTTTGTTTGACATTTTGGAGAATCCTAAAGGTACACTGAAGTCTCAGAGGGCTTCTGCTTATGAGGTGGTTATATTGAATCCAGTGATCAAAATAGTCAGGCGTAGAACAGTGAACCCAGCCACATTTGTAGCTGAACCATTGGCAGAAGATGAGCAAGTGCATGATTGCTCTAACTATGAGAAGATCTATGATGAAATGCCTAAGGTAAAATAGAATGCTCTAGCAGCAGGGAGGTTCTCTTTATTGATTGGTCTTCGAAGAATGATCAAACTGATGGAGAAAGGCATTCAGGTTCTGCTGTGCTAATGGGGAATTTGAAATGGTAGCAAGTGCAAGACTACCATCTCATTTTTCAGCATAAGCTGCAGAATTGGTGGCGCTTATTGTCATGCCCGAGAATCACGCAGGGCAGGAAGTGACGGTGTACAGTGGCCTACGTGATGTCAACCATATACGCAGAGTTAGTGCGTTGGAAAAGAAGAGGCTACCTCTGAGTGGATGGCACTCCAGTGAAACACGCAGCGTTATTGGACAGGCTTATTAAAGCACCACCACTCCCAGTAGCCATTTCAATAGTTAAGCGCACAGCACATACTAAGAGATCTGACTTTCTTTCATGTGGAAAGCAAGCCGCAGACGAAGAGGCCAAAAGAGTTGCATATTCATCTGATATTTTTAGTTTTGATACTCTTGATGTGAAAGAAATTTTTTTTATAATAATGGTTGGGAATTAAGGGTTTTATCATTTGTCAAGAACACAGTTGATGGGAATTCAAGGTCGAACTCCACAGGAAGAAAAAGATCTCTAGACATGGAGGGGTGTTCTTTATCCCCTTCTGAAGCACTGTGACAAGACAGCACTGGTAAACCAGTGATGCCTGTAGGCTTATTAAGGGTGGTGTTAGAACAGCTACACTTACCTGTGCATGTTACTGGGGAGAGCCTTGCAGCAACCATTGGAGAGGACTGTTTCGTACCAAACCTGTTAGAACATGTTTCTTTTTATGTTGTAAATTGCATCATATATCAAACTTTTACTGCTGGGCACACTCTGCAAACAGTCATAGGAGTAATTCCTTGGCCAAATGGTCCTTTTCAGCATTTATATGTTGACTATGTTGACATGCTGCAAGAATGTAATGGATACAGATATATGACAGTGTAAGTGTGCCCCTTGTCGAGATGGATTGAAGCTGGTCCATGCACACATCCTGATGCCATTTGTATTGCAAAGTTTGTAGTACAAAAATAATTTCCTAGGTGGGGAGTATGTGAGGTTCTGAGATCTGACAATGGACTTCATTTTGTAAACAAGGTATTTGAACAGGTTAGCATATTGCTTAGAATTAAGCACAAGTCTTCTGCTTATCACTCACAAGCGAACGGAATATGTGAGAGACTCAACAGTCTTCTCAAGGAAAGGATAGCAAAGCTGAAATTGACACTTAAGAAGGGGTGGCTGCATTACCTGCCCCTTGAAATATATGCATTGAGAAATCAGCCCGGTTCAGACCACCACCTCACACCCCATGAGCTAGTTACAGGGAGGCAGATGAAACCCCCCTGACTCCTCCATCGAGGACTAGGAGTGATGCCGAGACCACTGCAGAACTGTTACGAAATGAGTTACATGCGTACTTTACATGCATGACCGCTAGCATCCCTGTCATTTCAGATCAACTCAAGCGGAAGGGATGTCGGTCTCAGGACTCAGATGAAGACAATACAGCAACCAGACTTGAAAAGCTACATGTTCCCAAACTTTTTGCCAGAGACACCGTTCTAATTAGGAACTACAATAGAAAGTGGCATGAGCCCAGATTTAGTGGCCCTTATATAGTGGAAGACATTACTCCTTCAGAAGTTAAAGTCTAAGGGAGGCAAGCTTGGATTCACATGTGAAATGTGAAAGTCTACACTGGAGAGGCTGACATAACCCCAAACCATTCGGAAGCAGGTCAAGAAGAAGTTCTGCATGTGCAGACTCGATTGATGACAAGGAAGAAGGACATAAAGACTATCCAATAGATAGACAAAAGTGTACATTTGGACTGTGGCTCCCATGGAGCACTCATTATAGATATTATAGCAGGAAGTGAGAAAGTTACTGTTCTTAAGCCAGAGGATTTTGTTGACATTGGACCTTAAATGTGTTGAAGCAAATGAAAAATGCCCAATGTAGACTTCATTTTCGACAACTGGAAAAAGGAGCAGAAAAGGGAGCAGTCCCCTGACTCGTTTTTCACTGAATTTCTTTTTGTAGGTACACATGGTTCTGTCAGATGTTGATGTACAAAGACTACTTCCTGCTGTCTTTGTTTTTATACTCCTAGGTTACCTTGCTCTTGTTGAGCACAGCACTGACATGCAGACTTTTGTCCAAGATCCTAAAAATGGCTCAGCGATTAGATGGTTATTGGCAGCAATTTATAGAGCAAATCAGACAGCTACCTGAGCATTTAACAAGTTTGCCTAATTAAAAATATGTTTTCTTTCCTTAAAAGTAATTACAGGCATCATTTGGTCTATTGAACATATTGCAGTTCTAGAAAGTAAGCAGAGTCAACGATGTGTGGAGAGACACAGTTGGTGGGGCCTGATGTATTGGTGCATAATATATGCCTGTTCAGCATCTATTATCATTTTTCTGTTTATATTGATCCACACTGTTGGCCCCAAAAGGGAAGGAGTTCCATCACTCCTCCATACTCCAGTCACCTTTGCAGAACTAGACACGGTAAGAAGGCCAAAACTGTATGTGATTGTTCCTACACATATGAAGGCACCAGTTTCTGTGACAAGTGTCCCCAGGCTTCCCTTTGGGGGTGGGGAGCGGTCTGTTTAGGATTTTCTCCATGATCATTATGTGAAGAATCATTTGGCAAAAAAGAGAGCCAAGAGAAGTGCAAGGGAGGATGATTACAAATCAATTGACTATTTAGAGAGTACAACACATTCGGGAAACAACATGTGGTATCAGCACATTAAAGAAATGGGAAAGAGGACTTCTAAGGAGGGTTGCTATGTATGTGCTCTCCTGCCTTATGCTATGAGAAAGTCTAAAATATTCGTAGCTATTGAGATAGATGTCCAAACAGCTCAGTGCCTGACTCATCTTGCACTCTGTCATACAAGAGGTCAATTCCAGGGTCGAATGTCATCCTTGGTATGGGTGACAGAATAGTCAGCTCCAGGAGAAGATGATTATGTTCAAGATTTGAAGACAAGAGAAAGAGCACACATCAGAAATTATGTGATAAGATATAAACAGCCTGGCATGAAGGGAGCTGGAATTAGATCGGAGGTAAACAGGAAACTTAACTGCAACGAAAGACTGATGAAGAACTTTGAACCTGCAAGGAAAGAGGCCAGATGCGAATCTGGGGAACAGTGCTTTCTCCAGATGACTGGGAAGAAGGCATAGTCATATGCAGAGCTGTGGCAGTAACTAGTCATTACAAGCCAGTTATCGAACAAGTGGAAAAAGGATGCAAACCTCTCTGGGCAAGACTTGAAAAGCTTGTGACATAGGGTGAAGACAAAGAAGGCCCGTTGCAGATAGTCCCTTTGGCTAGTACAGAGCTATGTTTCAGAAACAATGGTACGAGAAAGGTTGGAGAGAATCAGCAGTGCAGTCGAATCTTTGATGTGCCAGGAATGAAAGATGGGACAGTGGTGATAATGGATCACTACTGGGCCTGTGGATCCAAAGCTTATATGAAGCTGCCAAAAGATTGGGGAGGACTATGTTCTATATTAATTGTTCATGTTCCATCATTGGTGATTCCAAAAAGTGACCTGAACACTGGCAAGTTTCCAAAAGTAGATGCTCACCTAAGGAAGAAGAGATCTGCTGAACTACTTAATTGAATGAAGAGAGAAAACTATTTCTCAGCCAAATCAATAGAGGCCTTTGATGCTGTTCCATATTAACACAAATTGCTCAGCAAGACTGCTTCAGTTTTTACTGTTATCTTTATGCCTTGGATCCAGACTATGGCAAATGCCAAGTGGTTGCAGATTACCAGATGGAAGCTTCTGCAAACGATTAACACCAATATGAAGGGATTCAATGCTATCAAGGAGGAGCTAAGAGCCATACATTTGATGACCCTTCAGAACAGATATGTCTTGGATATGATTACAGCTATGGATGGAGGTGTTTGTGCCAAAATTGGAGAACCATGTTGAATATTCACGACGGCGAGAATAGCACCTTGACAGAGGCAATAACAGTGCTGAAAAACCTGCACACCAAGATGGAAGATGAAGAGGAAGACATTGCTGATGACAGCTGGTTTGCATCGATCTTCTCATGGCTTCCACAATGGTTGGTGAACATTTTCAAGTTTCTTGGAGCCCTGCTGGTGATGATCATGTTTGCATTCTGTGTGATTAGGATAACAATCACACAATGCAAGAGGACTGCAAAGAAAGTGGGAGGAATTAAGATAGTGATTTATGTCGAGTCAGGATTCAAACCTAAAGAGCTGAAAGATTAAGAATTCAGAGACTATGTAAAGGCCAGTATCTCTGCACCTGAGGGAACAAAGTTCCTGTATCCAAAGAACCTGTATCCAAAGAACCATAAGAAGTATGTGGGAAGATGGGTCTACTGCAGTCCCAATTGACAATGTAGCCTTATGACCTGGAGTGTTGATGAACATATGAAATCAGCAGGATGCCTGAAATGAGTCATCAAGATATGGGGCCTCATTATGACTCTGGCGCTAATGGGTTCACGGCGCCGTAAAAGGGTGCAGCGCCGTTAACCCATTAGCGCCTGATTACGAGGTCCCTTTGCGGGACCCGACCTTAACGGCTGTTCTACACCAGCTGTTAAAGTAGGGACCCTCAAAGGGACCTTGGTGCTAAGTACGGTACCGCAATTTACGGTACCGTACTTAGCGCCTTCCCCATTCCCATTGAGCCCTATGGGGCAAAAATGGGATTGGGGAAGGGCCATGGAGGAAGGGGGAATTACCGCCCCGCCAACCTTGTAATGGGGTGGTAATTCCCCCTTTCTCCATGGCGGAGTCGGTAAGTTACCGGCATGGACCATGGTGCTACTAGCACCATGGTTTTCCGCCTGGGTCGTAATGAGGCCCATGGACTCCAAAGAAGGATGTCTTGATGTGAAGATTGATGAGAGAGTGGTCGATGAGTTGCCCAGAGAGGGGATTGTAGAGGAGAAGCCAAATACCCCTACCAAAAGTTCCGCCCCCATGTTGCCTATATGCCGGGGACCGGAAATTGCGACTTGCTCAGTAACAGTGAGGATGCCTATACACCAAAGAATCCTTGAGACAAGGTATCCATTGAGAAAACCCTATATGCATTCATAAAGTAATAACTGTCTTTTGGAAAAATAGCCTGGAAGAAGTATGAAAATGAATGGGAAAGAACTGATGCACCCAAAAAAGACACAAATGGCGAAAGAATAAAGACATTCTATAAGACCCGAGGATGATGTTTCGAAAAATAAAGCAACATTTCGGGATCGAAATGAAGATGCTTGTGTGAAGAAACACTGAAGAAAATGGAAAGTCATTTTACAACTATACAGATGCTGTAACATAACTAGACAAAGTAATCCTGACGCTGGCTATGTGGTGAATAGACTGCGGCAACACGCCAATGTTTACTCATAGGAATGTATAGAATATGGATGCTCCACAATGCACTTTAGCAAACTTGAACCCTGTGAATGGAAAGGGCTTGAAGAGTGGCACAGCTGAAAATAGCTGATGACGAAGGAGCATTCAAAGAAGCTGCCTGGCCAATCACCAAGAATTGAGGCCACCGTGAGCCTGGTTGTCTGTCAAGAAGCTACATGAACGTGAGAAAGAAACAAACTTCTGTTTGAGGTGAAATGGAAAAATACTGAAGGTGCCAAGTGTTCATCATTTAATAGTATTATATGCAACAAAAAGCTCGAAAACATGGTCTCCAGTCTCATGGTCACATGGAAATAGACTGTGGGTTGAGCTACACAGGTTCAATTCCTAATTGAATGGCAGACCGCATGAGTGATGATAGATGTTGGGCTAATTGGGTGGGGAGGCATGACCAAGCTGACCCTCCCAACGCTTGGGATAACAAGCTTGCGCGCTGCTAGCAGGTTCAATATTCCAGAAGGGTAGAAGCGTGCCAACCAATCATAGAGGGCCACATATCAAGGAGCCCCATAGTTTGCGTAGCCAATAAGGTGTCAAGTATTATTATGAGATGGAAGATGACTTGCAATTGCGATGGGCCTAGTCGCCCACATGACAGTAGAGACCCAATCGCAACCCTCATCAGTATGGAACGTATACCTAGATGTTCCCTTTAAGCCTATCAAATCCCCTAATAACCTTTTCTTATTTGCCACGTAGTATTAGATCAGAAGTGATGAATTTGTAGCATAAGAATGTTGTTTTTCATTAAATGCTTTGAGTGTGAGAAATCGAGCAAACATCTGTTCACGTCCGTTGTAACTCCCTGTTTTAGATAATTGTTAATAAAACAGTACTACATTTTTCTACCTCATCTTAAAGGGCCCCAGGTCTCAGGGTTCATTGTTTTGGGGGTGAAAGGTGATGAGCTCACCTGTTTTATGGCTTGCTGCCATATGGCATGCAGTGTCTTGTATATACCCTCATCTGCTTCTCGAGAGAGTGGGTACTATTTTACTCGTGGCAATAGTGCTTCTTCTTTCAATTTGATGTGTACTGCCCCTTCCCCTTTGCTTATTTCTACATCATGGGGTCCTGGTTTCCACAAACACTTGGGTACTTTTTTTCAAATCTTCCTGTAAATATTGTGCTTCCTGTTTTGTTATCTGGGTCATCTCTGGCACTGCCCTTTCCTTTATGTGTACTGGGTAAGGTATGCTCAGTTCTAACAATACGTCTCCTTCCTCATTTATTTTAATTTTATTGTATTGTGCATTTGTAAGGCGCTTATACAAAATGTGAATTGTGTTTCAAAGCACCCACAGGGCAACAGGGAGAGGACATAGAGATTAAGAACAAATAGAACAGTGAAAGGTAGAGGCCGACCTACTAGGCCTTGTGAGCATTCGATACGTACAAGTGCAGGGAGAGAGAGGGATGAGGGAGTGGGGGTAAGTGCTGGCTGTACCAACAGATAGGGAGTGAGCAGCTGTATGTACCTAGGTGGAGTGGTCAGCCGCAAATAAAAAAGTAAATGCAGCCCTGTGGTGACATAGGCCAGTTGGTGCCAAGGAAAAGTGCTGGGGGGGTGGAGGCTGTATGTGATTGGTTTTGGGGGGCAGGACCCTGGAGGACCCATAAGAGCCCTAGTCATCAACTCAGTGTCACATACTCCTGTAAATGTCACTGTGAGTTCAATACATATATTGAGCACCATTCCAAGTTGTTCTCATCAGTGGCAACTAGTATAATCATGTCTTTTCATACCACTACTTCTTCCAAATAAAGTAGACTAGGTGAGCCTGAGCTAACTGAGGAGGGTCAGTGAGGTCTGAACAAAAATGTGATGGACAGCTGAAACACCTTCCCTTCAATCCCTGGCAACCATCCCAACAACACGTGTACTCTGTATAAAAATACCTCTATGTGTATGGGTATCCCTCTCATTGTGCTGTACGCATAGTATGCCTGAGTCAGTACTGCCACACGAGCTGGGTACATCCCGGGCATGGTGCACACCCTCTCTTTCTCCAAGAATGAAATAATGGCATTCTATTTGCTGAGTAGGCCCCTCCCCAGATTATTGATGGGCGTGTCTTTTGAATAGAGCAAATGTGCTAAATATGTTGCGTCCCTATCTTTAAGGGTAAACCTTTTGTCAGAGGAACTTTCAAAATGGTACCTGCAAAAACATTGTGTGTCCAAACTTTTGTTATATAATGGAAATCATTCTTCCTTTATGTACGATCAGGATTCCCCAGTGTCTATAAGAAAGGAAAATCATCTCTTTCCTATCTGAACTGCTACCTCCAGTTCCTCCTCTGGGTCTTTGGTTAATGCTAGAACAGGACACACTTGCACTCCCTCTGGGCACCCCTATTGGGAAAAGGTGTTCCCGGATGATGCAAATGGGTTACCAACCACCCCACCCACCATTGTTACACCAGTGTATTGAAATATGGTATTCTGCCCCAGTATTGTTACACCTTTGTGTATCTGCAATGGTGCCTGAAGTACGCTCATTGTACCTGGAGTTTCTTTCACGTCCCATTTTATACCTGCACTTGTCCTTGGATAGTAATACCCTGCATCTGTGCAGGCTGTATCTGAACTTGCTGTTGCTGCGGAATTACCTGTACCTGTTTTGGAGTCTGCCAAATGTATATCTGCTGTTGCTCTGGCATGACCTGTACCTGTTGAGGAGTCTGCTGCACGTATGTCTGTTGTGGTTGCCCTGCCTGTGCATGAGTGGGCTTGTTTGTGCAAAATGTCAAAAATTCATACATGGGAAGCACTGTACTCTGAAATGTGGAGTCACTCCCCTGTATCCTATTCACCTTCCAGTTGTGTAATAGCCTCTCCCAGTCTTATACTATCCCATCTACTCATTTCCTCTGCCTGCCTGCATAAACTGAGGCTTCTTTCTGAAGTTCTACGAATGTTGGTTGCTGCTGTTCCCCAATGTGTTCCCCATTGCTGTTTGGAAGGCACCTGCGTGTAACCTCCTGGCTGCCTCACCATGGCCACTGGAAGCCCCCCTTGCTGAGCTGGTGGGAGGATGACTGGCCCTGGCAGTACTGCTCCCTCAATGTGTATGTTTGCCAGTTTTTTTCTGGATGAATTTGTTTTCTGCTCTGGTTGCATTTTCTCCTGCTTTCTTTTACAATAGTGTAAAAGCAATGCCTGTATCTCAGGCCACCCCTTTGCCTCAATCCCCATTATCTTTTCTAAAGAGACCTGCACATCTGTGGGGAGCCCCCTCACTAATATGTGGTAAAAAAACAGTATTTTTTTACCCAATGACTGTTTATTTTCCTGTGTCCACATTTCCTGTATGTATATGTATTCCATGCGGTCCTCATTAGGCTTCATTTTGCGAGCCAAGATGGAACCCATGTCTGATGTATCTCGATACAGCTCCCTTAGAGTCTTCCAAATGGGTGCTCGATAGTTGTTAAAGGGTGCTCCATCGTGTATATTAGAGCTTAATTTTACCCCGGAGTATCCGGCCTTCTGCCATATTTTGTCACCTCTCTCCCCGACCAAAACAGCCAACAAACAGTTTATTTCCCCTATGGCCACTGGGATTCCCGCTGTCTCTTTCATAAATCCACTTGCTCACCCCTATGTTTAATGAAGGTAAACTGTAAAGTAAATTGTCCCTGTCCATTGTCTGCCATGGTATGTAGTGAACCTCACCCCTTGTTTTCTGTAAATGGGGCACTTGCGTGCACGTTCTGCTTTTAATGCCACATTGTTGTCATTTCGCTACCGCTATTCTTGTTTTCCTGCTCCAAAGCATATTTCCCTGAACACCCAGTCATTATACTGTGTAATCATCTTCTCTATCATCTCTTCTACTTTCCCTTCTCCTGTGTGTCACTATGTCGTCATTCCCATGATCACTGTCACCACTGTCTTCCCAGTCCGATATGGTGCAGCCTTAGTCTGTTGTGTCAGTTTCACTGTGGTCCGAGTCCTGTCCCCACTTTTCTATTTTAAACTTAGTGCACCCTTCTGTCCACCCCTGTTCATTTGCTCCTCTCTTATGTTCCTTTTCTTTTTCCTCTATTTCCCTTTCCATTGCTTTCTCTGCCTCCTTGAACACATGGTCAAGTTGTTGCTGCATGCCCTTTTTTGTCATTTAAATATTTCCTCTTCCTTGTTTTCCCTTTCTCGTCCGATAATGCTTGTGCTTTAACACTCCCTCAATGCCTGCTTTCAAGCAGTCACACATACATCCACCAATCACTTTCAAAAACTGTACATATAACCCTATGACCATATTATGCACATACCAACTGCCACTTAACAATTTTCTACAAATCTTTTGCATCTGCATTTCCCTTACTTATACAAAGACACTGTACAAGAGTGCTCCAATAAATGCAAATATGCATTGTGCAGTGAGAGAAGTGCATAAATAGAAGAGGCAGTACGGATGGGCAAGTGCTCATACGAACCCACAAGGAAAATGCCAAGAGATGCCAAGGTGGGATGCCACCGGCTAACTACTGGAGCAGAGTAGTCCCATGGGTGGGATGCATCTTAACCGTACCATCCCTTTAACAAAGATTTGTCTGTCAATTTAATAGGTTTTTATAAGTGAAAATGTTTCATGGTGTTACATCACTGTATACAAGTTATTAATAATTCATATTTTCATATTTATGAAATACCTATAAACTTCCTTTAAGAAACATACATTTTGCAACACATACTTATGTCTGTTGTTATCAGCAGCTCATGCTAGGGATGCAAATCATCGTTCAATTGCCTATGGCATAAGGTTCTATAATGACCCGAGCACAGCCACCCACCCCTATTATTCATTGCACCTACCCTGCATCCTAGCTCAGTGTCTACTATACCCTAATAATGTAAGCAATGGCCAATGTTCATGGCTTGCAGCCATGGCCAGTCTCCAAATCCTTGGGGTATCGGATTCGGCCAGGCACATTCCCCAATAAGCAATTCAGACAACACATTTGTGTTCGCCGAAGGCCAGGCCCACTACCCAGACACCAAATGTATTACACTTGTTTTTCTACTTACATTCTTACATTACATTCTTACACTTTAGACAATAAAACACAAGACATATTTCCAAAAACATGCTTTCAGGGCTTTGCTATTTTTTTTATTTTTTTCATTTATTTATTTCTATAGCCTGCAGACATCAGGGCGAATTACATAAAGGCAAGGACAACAGAAAAGTGACAGGATAACAGAGCAAGAATACTGGTTCTGAGTAAATTACTTTACATGGTCTTTAGCATTTATACAGGTCCTTTCTTTGAACAACAGTGTCTTCAGTTTCTTCCTAAATGATAGGTAAATTCTAGCCTTAGGCTCTTTGGGAGCTCATTCCACTTAGATGCTGTTTTGGTAGGGAAGGCTTGGCCAAGTCCATTGGCTTTTTTGGAGTGAGTTACTTTCACAAACCCTTCGGGCCGATTCATGGAATAAATGTGTGCCGAAAAGGGGAGCGCAAGCATGAAAGTCGCAGCGCAAGCGTGAAAATCGCAGCGCACGCGTGCCAAAGCTGCGCACATCGATTCATGGAATTTCGTGCGCGTGTAAATCCTGGGATGTGCGCTAAAATCGTGGGTGGCGCTCGCAGGCGCACACGTCATTAAACGGCGTGCGCTACGCATACAGCGAAAGCGCACATAGCGCAGTGCACACAACAAAAGTGGGCAGAATACGGGGCGTAACACGCGGAATGGGGTACAACGCGTGAAAATGTGGGCGTTACGGGGGAAGTACAGGAGGTTAATACTCGCAACGCCCACACAAGCGCCAACAACATGTATTCATGGAATCGAACAGGGGAAAGGCGTGCGTCAAAAAAGAAGCGCTAATCCGAAAACACGTACGCCAGCAGGAAGCAAACTACAAACAAGCTCAGACGCTACGATGAATTTACCGTTCCTCGCAGCAGTGGTCGTGGGACACCACAGAAGGAGGAGGATAGCCAGGCCCCGCATTTTTTTACCCAGGACCAGCCTTTTTGGGATGCCTGATGACCAGGTGTATGGGAGGTACAGGTTTCCACCACAAATAATCCTCGACCTGGTGAGTGAGTGGGAGGATGACCTCACATCACCCACCCTGTGCTTGCAAGCACTGAGCCCCTTGGAAAAGGTGCTCAATGTACTGCTCTTCTTGGCTACTGGTTCATTTCAGCGGACAAGTGCCATAGTGGGGGGTGTGTCACAGGCTACGCAGTCACGCTGCCTACACCAGTTGTTGGCCATCATGACTGCACGCCCCTCAGTCCGCAGGCACATATACATGCCCAGAACACCTGCAGAAAGGCAGGCCGTGGTCCAGGACTTTTACGGGTTGGCACACTTCCCCAAAGTGCTAGGTGCCATTGATGGCACCCATGTGGCTCTATGTCCTTCCAGGGCCACTGAGCACATATATCGAAACCGTAAGCACTGGCATTCAATTAACGTGCAGGTAGTATGTGATGCCAAGGGAATCATCAATTCAGTATATGCCAACTATCCAGGGTCAAGCCATGATAGTTTCATTTTCAGAATGTCACCCCTAAACCGGGACCTGGAAGCTGGGTGGCATGGCGACACATGGCTGATTGGTGAGTATAAATGCCTCTGCACATGCATGCATGTCAGATACTGAGTAATGCGACAACCCCACTAATGATAGCCATCATCACCTCCCCAGGGGCCAGTGCCTACCCTCTGAGCACCTACATGATGACGCCAATTCGGAACCCCACCACACCACCCGAGGTAAGATACAACACAGCCCATATTGCAACCCGGGGCATAGTGGAGCGCACATTCGGAGTGCTCAAGTCACGCTTTCGCTCCCTTGACTGCTCTGGTGGGCAGCTGCTATATGCGCCCCCAGTAGTGTACAGGATCATAGTGGTAGCATGTGTCCTGAATAACGTTGCAACCTGCCGGGGTGTGCCGGTGTACATGGTGGTGCCCCCACATCTCCAACCACATGCACGGCCGCTGTGCATGGGAGGTGAAAGGGCACGTGGTGAGGCAGCCCGTACCCAGCTTGTGGCAAATTACATCACCTAAAATCCCACCCTTCGGAGTGCACACATGCCTGGCACATACCAGCTGACAATCAATGATGATGACAAAAGGGACAGTCAACTGTCACAACCATACCAGCCTGAGATTGTTCACCTGGAAGTGTTACATTGTGTGCATTCCTACCTACTTAAAGACACCCAATGCTGTGTCACAAAAAGACACACATTCATGCAGCAGGAATGACTAGCCCCTTGCAAAATACCACATCACAATAGTGCCATGTCACCCAATCCCTCCCCATCTCAGCTACCCAACACACCATGGCATGGCATGCAATGTGAAAGCAACCAAATGAATGCACAACACATGACACAAGTGTCACAAAGTGCACCGTCCCTAATGTAAACAGGCCACAGACAATATTCTCTCAGTAATCAATAAGAAACAGCACACATGAAATACTTACCAGCAACACAAAACATCAGTACAGGATGAAACCGTGGCAATATATGACAGGAAAAAATTAAAGTAGTGCAAGTCTCACAACCTGACTAAGGCAGCACATCGACCCCTTCCAACTGCAGAGTGTTGCTGTCAGGCAAATGTCTCAGTGTACTGCATACAACATGAACTGCATCTGCAAAGGAGACGGCCTTGTGAAGACATGAAGAACCTACATGTATATAAAGAGAAAGACATGGATGCACAAGCACATATCAATACACCATGCAGTGTAGAATCCAACAACAATCCCCACTAGGGATGTACACGCAGTTTTGACTACAGACTGCCCACACAACTCATGGGGGCCCAATGTCACTGTGTAAGTTACTGCCACTTGGTCACACCCTTTGCAAGCCCATGGAAAGGGGAAGCAGGAGGGGTGTGTGTGTCAGGAAACCAAGCATCTAACCCAAAGACAGGACAAGCCTGCATGTTCCCAGCTCGAATACACAGTGGATGCCCACGGGAGCCACACAAAGCAACACACTGTAAAAAAATAAATAAAAAAATAAATAAAAATGGCCATGTGTGGACCAGGGGGTGGGGGATGCCACCCAGGAGAGACGAGGTACAGGGTGCACCCCAACACCCAGATGCGTGGATGTTGAGAAAAATAAAATGCCTCCATGGGCTCATGGCCTGCACGGCTACGCTACAGTGGGAGAACTGCCGTCGCTGTCATCACCCTCTAATGCTACATCAGGAGGGGGCCGTGATATGGGAGGCAGCCCACGCAAAGCCCTGGTATGGTCCTCCGTGGCAACAACCATGCGGGTCTGGAAGGTTTGGTTCTGCAAGTTGATGGTACGGAGATCCCCATGCAGCACCTCATGGGTAGCATGCATTTCTGCCTGTATGGCCTCGTGTGATGCCCGGATCTCCGCACGGGTTGCCTGGAGCTCAGCTGAGAGTAAACGTGTGAGCTGCTCCAGCTGCTATTCTGACATAAAATTCCAGGAAACCTCACGTTCACCCAGAGTATCTCTGAGGGACCCGTGTTCTAATCTCAGGGCTTCCCTGTGGGCCTGTGACTCTACAGATATGGCTGTGCGCAGAGTCTCCAGTCCAGCCCGTCGGTCCCTGTTGGACGCCAACATGTCCTCCCTGTGTGAGTGGCAAATGGAGTCTGTTGCCTGCTGCCGGAGCTCCATCTGCCTTTCATGGTGGAGAATGGAAGTGGCCACCCTATCCATTGCCTGAGCCATCATTTCACACAATGCCCCCTGTTGTGCTGCTATACTGTATATGGAGTTCTCACACACAGTATTGCCTGGTGGCGCAAGGCCACCGCGTTGGTGGGCACCACACCTGTTTGGTGCAAGGCGATCTGTACCTTGCTGTGCTGGCACTGCCTGAGGCTGCAGGACTGCATTCCTCCTGTGACCTGCTGGCCCAGGAACAGGAGCAAATATTGTGGAGTGTGACCCTGCATCCGTAACTGCCAAAGGTGGACTTAACAACACTAAAATCCCCATAGAGGGGTCTACCCCCGGTGCAGGTGGGTTGGACAGAACAGCATCCCTGCCAGAAACACTCACCTGCAACGACACATATGTCTCACTGTCCGATTTTTCACCTGATTCATAGAGGTCTGCGGCGGTGTACCCAGAGACACCCATGGACAGCATGGTCTGTAGGACAAATGGGTTTTCGCCCACTACCACCCCACGTCCTCCAGTGGTGCCCGGTTGTGGCTGTGATTCCTCCTGGGTCTGCACCATCTCCTCCTCCTCAACAGCATCAAGTGCCTCATCACCTGCAAAAACATGAAAGATAACAAATGGAAACAGGCATGAGCACCATAGCACACACATAGGCCTGATGATGCAGAGATCCAGTACATAAATTACACATGTCTCACATGACTATAACACTGGCATGCATGCACTGTCAATGAGTTGGAAGGGGAGGCAAAAAGCAGACACTGAGGACTCCAAGATGGAAAAGCAACACATGTGCTTCATGCTGGATAGCACTGGCATCACACATTAGCCTGTGAGTGGCATTACACATACATGACGCATGCCAGCACACAGATGGCAGGTAGCATAGCCATGGTACATTTGACAAGTACAGCCATATGGTAGGAAATCAGTACTGTCACCCATCCATGTGAGATGGACATCATGAGATAAAACATGCAAAATAGTGTGACAAAACACGCATGTGCCACACACTGCAACAGATCCAGTGTTCACTGATACAGTGATGGTAGGCAGATTAATACATCAATGGTTGGTCACTTCAACATGACAGAAGACAACAGTCATGTTCAACATTCAAACAGGGCCCAAAAATGATTGTGTGCAGGCCATTACTCAATCAGCCTGAATGGTTAAATCATTCCCATAACAAGGTAATAAATGTGGGCCATTGTGGGGTGTAATCTATGACAGAAGTATGTTACATTTGTGGCAGTATGGCAAAAAAATGTGTCCTAAAAATGACAAGGATTGAAACAATCAGGCTGAATGAACAGGAAAACATTTTGAACAATGTTGTTGCAAGATGACAGTTGAAGGGCAACTGCAGTAATCTGGTGCAAATGGCAACTGTGGTCAGAAGGGGTACTGTCATACCCAAAGCCAAGGCCGGGTAATGGTTTGGAGGGACCACATGGGTGACCCATACCAGTCATGACTACACAGCCTCACCTGGCACTCAATCAGAACACATCACCCAAGCAACATACTCATGGATTGCACACACATGCTTGGGCACTCACCGGACAATGCTTAAAGATCTGGTAGGTCTCCCACGCCTCGGATCTGATCCTCTGTGATGAAGCCTCCAGCGACAGACTCATGTTCAGTGAGTTGGTCGTCCTCTGGTGGAGACCCACCGCCAGTCATCAGAGTAGAGGCATGATTGAAGCCAGCTTGTTCTTTGCTCTGCGATTCAGGTCATTCCACCGCTTATAGCAATCATCAGTGTGCGCCTCACAAATCCAAGGGCACTATTGTGGTCTGCGATGGTCTGCCAGTGGGCCCTACGTTGAGCAGGCGTAGTCTTGCACAATGCAGTCACTGACCATTTTGCAGCTATGTGCCAACACGTAGGCCGCAAGTGCATCTAGTTTGGCGTCATTGAAGCTAGGCTTCCTTGACGTGCCGGAGTGTGTAGCCGTGTCCAGCCTGTAGTGCAAGAGCACCCTTCTTCTTCTTGGAAGGTGGTGCAGATCCTGAGTGGCTTACACCGCTCTGGTTGGTAGGGGCAGAAGAGCAGGTGAACTGGGTACTGGAAGTTTCCAAAGGCACGATGACCAAAGGTCTCACTGCAGGCATTGGCTGCAGGGTGATGTTGGCAGGACCAACCTCGGTGTGATGGACTTGGACCGAAACTGCCCCGGCTGGGAGACTCGGAGCTGGGGTGGATTGAGCTGCAGCTGCCCCTGCAGCCTCCTCAACCTGGCGACTTGGGGCAGCAGATGACATTGCTGCCCCAGATCCATGTGGCCTGGTGACAGCAACTTTCACGACCACACGTGGCTTAGACTTGGTGACACGGAAGTCAGCCTGGGAGTCATCCTGTGCCGGTTCAGTTGACAATATGGGCTGGTTTAACAAGGGCTGAGCTGGGATGGTGTCAGCTACATTTCCCCCCAACCATTGGGGGGGTATAGGTGGCCCTGATTGGTCCTCCACACCCTGGCCTCTGCCACGTCCCCTACCGCGCCCTCCTCTTTGAGCTCGGCCACCTTTGCATCTCTTACTGCTTGGTCGCCTCCCAACCATGGCACTGATGTTGTTGTGCTTATGGGAGTTGCAGTAAACAATTGTCGTGGGCAATTGGGGTGAATGGGGTAGGGTACTAGATGGAATTCGTACCCTAGTGCTCTAGCAAGGCTGTCTGTGACCCCTGGGGGAAGATGACGGGTCACGCAACTCACAGGCACCCCGTAAACAATATTAAACGTGCACACAACCCCTCATAGACCACGTGCGTGGGAAAAATGAACCCGCACTACGCTGTGGCACCCAGAAACACAAAAATAAGCGTATGCGTGATACACACAGCCTCCAATGACCTCTGAAGGGGTACGCAACACATGGGGCAACCACAGTTGGAAAATACGTGCGCGACTCACCGTCTGCCTAGAAAAAGAAAGTGAAAAAGATGCAACACCCCCGCCAAAAGAAGAATTGAATGCTGTCTGAGTAAACAGGGAGTACGAACTGGAACCGTTGTGAAGTAATCGCGTGTAAACCGACAAGAAGTACAAGAATCACCTGCTCGCTCTCCACAAAAAGCACATACAAGAAAATGGCGTCCTACATGTACCTTTTAAGCGAGCCCACACATGCGACGTCACCTACGCACGTACGCGCTAAGGGCCTTTCCTCCAAATACACGCAGTGACACCCGGACGTGCAGTTTTTTCACGTGTACAATAAACATGAACCCGTGTTGTGGGAAGGGCCTTTCGTCGAATTTCACGCTGATGTGCACTTTTTTCACGTGCCAAATCACTCTGTATCAAGCTGGCCACGCGACAACACACAGAAGACCACGCTCCTGCCCAGAAGGCCATTTGCCTGCCCCCCAGAGCCCCGAGCACGCTCCCACCTGCCATCTGCTGCTGCCTGCCCGCAAAACACCTGCCCTGCTCTTTGGTGCCTGCACGTCAGCCATCTGCAGGGGTCCAGTTGCTGTGACCACCCCTGCTGGAACAGAAGACTCCCGAATGGGATAACATCGCTCCACAGCCCAGCCCCAGGACCCAGTTGCCCACCCACACCTGCCTCGGGGGTTGCCATGTCAGACACAACACCATTTGGCACCAGTGGCAACCCCCCAGCAGTGAGGCAGAGGGCTACCAACTTCAGTGCCAATGAAGTTGGTATCCTGGTGGAGAAAGTCCTGGGGCAGTATGATGCCCTCTTTGGAAGTTTGCGCGCCGACTATGAAGGACAGAAGAGGATCTGGATGGACATCGTGTCTGCCATCAATGTGGAGGAGGTGGCAGCTCGCGATGTCAAACACGTCTGGAAGCGTTGGGAGGACTTCAGGTCCAGGACCCTCAACAAGGCTCGGCGCCTCTTGAAGGCAACGGATGCTGAGGGGTGCCGGGTCCGCCTAACCAACAACCAAATGAGAGTCCTGGAACGTATACGCCCAGCGCTCCACGTCCAGGTCCTTGAGAAGCAGACCCGTCTGGAGTCGAGCGGTAAGTGTACATGCATACTGATTGGACGCTGTGCGTGTTGAGGTGTGGCAGGGGTGTGCAGGTTTCACATTTGTCTTTGTAGGGCCATGTATGGATTTGCATGTACAGGGACGTGAACCTGCCACATGTGAGTCCTCTCATGTGTGAGACACATCAATGGTGTATGTGTTGGTAAGCATGCTGGCCAAATGCAGGTGTGGGTACACACATTTGTGAATTTCTGTGTATGTACTGTGGCATGGTTGTGGTGTCACACATGGATGCTGGTTCCACCTGCATGTATCTGCACTATGTACATGTGCATGTGTGTGTATATGACAAGCATGCAACTGTGATACGCCATGGAAGCATGTGACACTGACATGTAGGAGGCTCCTCCGTGTGCTGGAGCTTCTACCGACCCCCTCCTCAACTGAACCCTCTATGCGTGAGTCGTCCTCCGTGCTATCTTCCTGCCCAAGTGTCACCCGGGCACCCTGTGGAGCTGGCCCTGACCCAGCGGCCAGGCTGGTGGAGGACACATCCCTGCTACAGTCGGGAGTCAGAGGTCCAGCAGGGGTGGCCACCACAACAACTGGACCCCAGCAGAAGGAGGATGTGCAGGCATCACAATTCAGGGGACATGCACGGCAGCAGCAGGCTCAAGGTGGGAGCGATGATGGCTCGGGACATCAACATCAGAGGGGCAGGCATCGGCCAGAGGGCAGGAGGACCCTGGATTGAGAGTGTGTTCCGTGTGGCAGTGGTTGGGCCAGGCCATAGATGCTGAGCGGCGGCGGGCGGAAGAGGCATGGCTCACTATGGTCAGGGCGGAGAACTAGATGCGCAGGGCGCAGAGGCGGGCTGAGTGCCTTGAGGGAATTCGCAGGGGTTTGGAGGTGAACATGGCGTTATCCCTGCAAGACCTCAGGGCCAGTGAACATGCCCGCCTCCAGGACATAGAACAGAAGTCTGATGATGCCCTGGCCCGGGAAATCGGCAAGTGAGCCGTAGGACTTGCCCGCCATCATCGTATATAGTTAGTTAGTGTTAGTTTTCATTTATGTTTTTCTTTCATTTGGGGTGCTTGGACTATACCCCACCTTTTTTGTAGAAAGTTCTTTATAAGGTAATTTTTTTTTTTAGGTTTTATTTCAATGGTTGGGCTCATGGACCCTGGATTTGTTATTTGTATATAGTAGAACAGTGGATTCATCATCATTTTATTTTATTTTTCACCATGGAGCAATGGATTTTACTTATTTCTTTCCCTTTGGATTTCTTTTGTTGGACGGAGACTTTGGACACATTTTCATTTGGATTTTTTGGGATTCTGATTTCATTTTTTTCTCATTTTGGAACATGCAGCATTTTATTTCTCATTACCATTATTGTGTGTTTTCATTTGATTCATGGCATTTTGTGTTGAATACATTTTTGTTTCATACTTCAATGTGTGGTATTCTCTGATTGGTTTCATGCATGTCACAATGTGGGTTTTCACATTCACTGGCACCCATTCTGTGTGTGTGACGGATATGTGTTGATGTACATACATGCTATTTGGGTTGTTTCATGTAATGGCCATTTCAATGTGGGGTGTATGTAATACTTGGTTGGATCTTTGGGCAGGGGTGGCATGCGGTGGGATTTGCGTGGCCATGAGGGCCATGATTGTGGATCATGATGAAGTGTTGGGGGGGGACATGAGTCGGGGCCTGCTGGCAGGTGCCCATCACTGCTGGGTGGGTGGGGGTGCAGGGGGACATGAGTCGGGGCCTGCTGGCAGGTGCCCGTCACTGCTGGGTGGGTGAGTGGGTGGGGGGACATGAGTTGGGCCTGCTGGCAGGTGCCCATCACTGCTGGGTGGGTGGGGTGCAGGGGGATATGAGTCGGGGCCTGCTGGCAGGTGCCCATCACTGCTGGGTGGATGAGTGGGTGGGGGGACATGAGTCAGGGCCTGCTGGCAGGTGCCCGTCACTGCTGGGTGGGTGGGGGTACAGGGGGACATGAGTCAGGGCCTGCTGGCAGGTGCCCGACACTGC
Source organism: Ambystoma mexicanum (assembly GCF_040938575.1). Classification (NCBI taxonomy): domain Eukaryota; kingdom Metazoa; phylum Chordata; class Amphibia; order Caudata; family Ambystomatidae; genus Ambystoma; species Ambystoma mexicanum. The sequence continues at coordinate 976,595,060 of NC_090922.1, forward strand.
TGGGTGGGTGGGGTGCAGGGGGACATGAGTCGGGGCCTGCTGGCAGGTGCCCATCACTGCTGGGTGGATGAGTGGGTGGGGGGACATGAGTCAGGGCTTGCTGGCAGGTGCCCGTCACTGCTGGGTGGGTGGGGGTACAGGGGGACATGAGTCAGGGCCTGCTGGCAGGTGCTCGACACTGCTGGGTGCGTGGGGGTGCAGGGGCACATGAGTCGGGGACTGCTGGCAAGTGCATGTCACTGCTGGGTGGGTGAGTGGGTGCAGGGGCCCATGAGTCGGCGTCTGCTGGCAGGTGCCCATCACTGCTGGGTGGGTGGGGGTGCAGGGGGACACGTGTCAGTGCTTACTTGTGCATGGTGACATGTGGGCTGGCTTGGGGGCATGGCCAGGGTGGATGGGCTGCCTGCGGGGCATGGCCAGGGGTGCAGGGTCGTCCCCTGTGGTGTGGGCTGCCTGCAGGCCCTGGGGAGGGAGGAGAGGGCTCACCTGGGAGGACACACACTGCCAATTCGGGTTGGGGCACCCCAGGAATACACATACCCCGCTCGCCCAGCGAAATCGTGTGTGGAACTCCACGCACACCCCACAAATACACGTACCCTGCTCGCACAAGCCCTATCCCATGTGAAACTTCCCATGCACCCCCTAAATACACGTACCGTTCTCGCACAAGCCCTATCACGTGTGAAACTTCCCACACACTCTCAAAATACATGTACCCCGCTCGCACAAGCCCTATCGTGTGTGAAACTTCGCGCGCACCCCCAAAATACATGTACCCTGCTCACACAAGCCCTATAGCATGTGAAACTTACCAGGCACTCCCAAAATATACGTACCCCGCTCGCACAAGCCCTATCGCGTGTGAAAATTCCTGCATACCCCCAAAATACACGTACCCCACTTGCACAAGGCCTATCACATGTGACACTTCACACACACCACCCAAAATACACGTACCCTGCTCGCACAAGGCCTATCGCCTGTGACACTTCCCGCACACCACCCAAAATACACAAACCCTGCTTGCACAAGGCCTATCGCGTGGGACACTTCCCACACACCCCAGAAATACACATTCTCTACTCGCCCAAGCCCTATCGCGTGTGATGATTCCAGCGCACCCCATAAATACACCTTCCCCGCTCGCACAATTGCAGTGTAGCGGCCCTGTAAGCTGGTCCAGGGTTAGCGCGGCCCTTTGCGCTGCATTGGGGATTTCAATGGCTTTTCCTTGCGCAAGGGGCGTTCTTGGGGGCGTAACTGGCGCTGTGGGATATTCTCTGCGCCAGCGCTCATTATGGCTTGGGAGTTCCATGAATACGTGGTGCGCCAGAATGCTGTTTAGCGCCCACGGCTGGCGCACGCTGGCGCATGCTCCCTCTCTGCGCTGCTCGCGTGCGCTGCCTCTGCGCTGAAATCGATGAATGACCCTGCTTGTGTCTTGGATCTTAAAGTGTGATAAGGTTCGTATGTGGTTATTTGGTTTTCTAGGCAAGCAGGGACAGATCCAAATATACATTAATGGATAATGGTCATTGTTTTAAAGGTAATGCGGTTTTCCAGGGATAACCAATGAAGGGACTTTCTGTCTTCTGTGATATGTTCCCCCCCTTTTTTTCTTGGTGATGGTCCTCACTGCATTGTTCTGTATGATCTGAAATTGTTTGATGCATGTTTTATTAGCCCCCATCAGCAGTGCATTACTGTAGTCCAGTCTAGATAAGAATGAGGCTCTGGCGATAATGGTGCTGTTTTGTTTACTCAGTACTGGCCTGATGCGACTGAGCAGCCTTTGGTGGTATCAGCAATTGTTTTTCAGATATGTTACGTGGGCATCAGCTCCCATGGATGCTTGCAGGTAGACACCTAATGTCTTGACCTTGTCAGAGATCCCTATATTTGTATCTTTGATCTTAAAGGAGGTGTAATCAGTGTCTAGTTTAGCTCTTGCCTGGGATGATCCACAGATCAGGAGCTCCATCTTGCTTCTGTTGAGGCTAAGCCAGTTTGTCATCATCCAGGCTTCAATGGAGCTGCAGATCCAAGCAAGCTTATTGTTGTCAGTGGTATGACGCCGGTCATACCACTGATAATATGATCGGCTAATAATATTAGCATCCCTGCTTTTCCCTCATCCAGGATACCAAGCATTTTGGTCTGAAGGTCGAGCAGGGCAGTGCCTGTACCATGAGCTCCTCTAAAGCCTGATTGTTGGGTGTGTAAGAGGCTGTTCCTGTCGACATAATCTTGGAGTTGGATAGTAGAAACTTTGTCCAAGATTTTTAGGAGAAGGTTACAGTTTGATAATGGATGTAGATTGGAAGGGTCATGTTGATCTAATGTAGGTTTTTTGACTATAGGTGTGACAGTAATTGTTTTAATTACAGTAGAGACCTTGTTGTCTCTAAACGAAGTTCACCTTTCTATGAAGATAAGGGGCAAAATTCCTGGCATTGTCCAGTATGAGTTTGGGAGGTCATATATTTTCAGAGCAGGCTGTACATCTGATGGTGGAAAGTACAGAGTTCATGTTGTCTAGTGACATAGGGGAAGACTTGAATGTACTCCTCTCCTGAGGGGTATGCTCTAAGTTATCTGGGAATTGGTGTGGTTGGACATCCACCTTACAGGATTTTATGGCTTTGCAGGCTTTTTGAATTTTATTGTAAAAGGCTGTTTGGACCTTCTCACAGTCTTCCTCTGATGGCAGAAACGGAGGGGACAGTGCCGGATGTTTTTCTACCGATTTCAGAATCTGGAACAATTTGCCAGTCAAGTTGGAAGCATCTATGATTTGTTCATTGTAATAGTAGTTCTTTGCTTCTGTCAGTTTTTTCTTTTCTAGTGAGGCTTTCCAGTTCTTTCCATTTCTCTTTGTTGTTGTATGTGGGATTGTTTTGCCACTTTCTGGCCCATTTTCTTTTTTCGTTTTTGAGTGTACAGGTTTCAGCATTAAACCAATTCTGATGATTAGGATTGGGTCTAACCTGCTTACTTTTGATGGGAGCATGTTGGTTGATAAGCTTTTGAAATTGGTTATTGAATGCTGCCACAATTTTATCTCAAGAGTCCTCCTCTACTGTCGTATTCATAATGTTTTCAATGCCTTGTGCCAGAATAAGGGTTGTGATCTTTTTAAAGTTCCTTCCACAAACTTTGTTAGGTACATTGTTTGTGTTTCTGACATTCTCTTTAGGTATCAGTACCAGTTTGATTTTATGGTGATCAGACCATATGCATGGATTTGTTCTTAGCATAGCAGTTTTCATGTTGTTGGAAACTATCCAACCAAGTTGGTTTCTCTTATTCAATGTAGGTTCCGAGTTAATCCCGAGAAAGTCAATTGATTTTAGATCTTTCTCAAGATATATGGCTTCTTTGTCTTTAGTGTTCCACCTCCATCTATTTAAGTCGCCTAGGAGTACCGTCCCTGTATTGGGCCCTTTTAGGTTATTTAGCAGCTGTGACAATTTGTCATTGAGGTCAGAGGCCAGTGATGGGGGCCTGCAGATTTCAATGATGTGAATACAACTATTTTTAGTTGGGGGAATTTTTGGGAAGAAATGTTTCACATCCATTGCAATGGATAGGTGAGTGGAATAGATTAAGGTCTTGTTTAGCTATTGAAGCCACTCCACCATCCTTTCCTATTTCTCTGTTTTTATAGTAAATGGTGTATCCTTGGGGAACCGCGATGTCGATGGTAGGCCGAAGGGTTCCTGCAGCCAAGTCTCAGTTAGACATCATATGTCTAGATTATCCTGTATGATGTAATCATGGATGCTTTGGGCGTGGTTGTTCATGTATCTGGTTTTCAGAAGGCCTATTTTTACCTTAAGAGGCTTTGCTAATTGCACTGAAGGGAGTTCTTCTAGTAGTGGGATTATCTGTGTGTCTGGATCTAAGACCAATGGGACAGGTTGTCTCTGTTTTAGGTTTATTTCCATGTATGCAACGTTGTAAGGTTGGATTTTGTCCTGGCCTGGAGGTTGTGAGAGTTTGCGAAGGTCCTGGAGTAGTTCCAGAGATTACATTAACAGTGGATGGGACTGGTATTCAGCTCCTGGTGTCTAAGAAGCACTGCACCATGGTCAGGCTGTGTAATTGTTCTGTCTGCGTTACTAATTGCAGTATTCTTAGGTAGCCCATACCATATTTCAGGATTTCAGGGTATCTCACCAAGGACGCCAATGGACGAAGTGGGCTGGTGTAGACCGGTTTACCGCATAAGCGCCAGCAATCTGCGGCTAAATTCTATGGGGCTGAACTCTCTTGCTGTGTTTGGCCCTGGGGGGGAAGGTACTATTTCTGGCCAGTAAGGCCTTTCTTGGCTCTATGCTGTTTTCAGTTGCCCTGAAGGTGTTATTTCCAGTCTGTCCCCCTGCTGCCACGTTTTTCATATTGTTTATGTGCTCCCTTTTCTTGTGTAGTCTGTGGGGCCCACTCTTCTAGTTGTATTTGGGGCTGAAGGGGGCTTTGTCTGGTTAGCGCGGCTGTTTCTGGGGTTGTACTTCCCCCTATTCCGGGTCACACTTTTACACTACTTCATTTGGGGGCCGCACTGCTGTTAGCATGCCTCTTGTTGCAGCTGTTTCACTTAATTGTTCATGGGGGATGGGGGTCTCCAGCCAGCTTATCCCTCTACTGGCTTCCGCTATATGTGCCTTGGCATGGGGCTCTGGGGCTGCCTCAACTTACATGTGTGTGGGCCGACCAGCGATGTTCGCCTCTCCTGGGTCCTGCCTCCGGATTCCTGGTGGGCTATTCGCTGTGGGGGAGGAGCTCTCCGGTCCACACCGCTTCTAGGCTTACAGCCCTTCACTTCCCGACGGGCACTGGTTACAGTGTTACTTGTAATATGTAATACAGATTTCTGTACCGTCCTACAAGAAAACGACAGGAGTTTATTTGAATTTTGGTTTTGTACACATGTATTTGACTATGGGTTTTACATTTATGAAAAATAGAATGTACGTTCAATTCATGTCTATGTACTGTTGTATGCGTTAACTGGAAATGAAAAAGTATTGATATATAGAACAATTTGTTTGACAGCTAATTAATAAATGCTGATAAATGTTCTTTTGAAAACTGTACGTGTATTTGCATGCTTCACTTAGCAGATATAGTGACATCTCTGTTGAGGACCCTTATGGGCAGATTGTTGAAAGCCCTGTAACCATAAAACTAGATACAAATCAGAGAAGACTTACAGGAATTGAAGTAAGTCATTAAGAATATATGTGACGGGACGCCTTAAAGTGCCATCGAGAGAGGCAGCCTTTGTTTAAAAAATATTTGAACCCCTGAGTAGATGATTTCCAAAGCACATATCTACAATTGCATAAAACACAGAACGTTACATACGTGTGAATCAGATTTAACTGTTAATGTTCAATACAAATGTAATAGAAGATGATAAGGGATTTGTGCTATAAAAGAGGGAGCACCAAACATACCTTTTAAAATAGACACTACAGAAGGTGCCCGACCTCACATTACCATTTGCCACTAATTTATTTGAAGAAAGACATTACAGTTCCTTACACATGTATTACTCTGTGAACGTGTCCGTCTGCCATCTTGTAAACTGTATAGGCTGCATTTTGCTTGCGGTGACATGATGACAATATTGCTCACTCACTGCTGCAGTCCATTTGTTATTGAGCGGAGTTGCACTCTTGAATAGGTGTTTGAGTACCAGTGAATGTAGTGGAGAATAGAAGAATAACAGGAATAGGATTCAACAGCATCCTAACTATTCCAACAATCACATAGAGATACAATATTTTAAAATGTATGTCAAGGTCACCTGCAATGTGACTCAATGATGCTACCCTGTGGCTGATGTCATGTTGCTATATAGAGTTCAAGTCTTGCAAGAGCAGTGACAAAATTAACCTCACAATGCCAATTACAGGCCTTGATGTTCAGAAATAGCGTGTTTTTAAGTGTACAGCTTTAAATGTACAGCTATTTTGTAAAAGATTAACTCTTAACCCTCTCTATTAATACATCCAGAGTAAAAAGGAAAATTATGCCATTGCCCTCTCCTTACCAGAATGCAGACAATACTGCTCCAAAGTGCCAATTAAGGTTGATGTCCTAAATCACAGCTACGCAAAGCATGGGGAAATTAATGGGCAGGCCTGTGAGATAAAAACACAATGGCATGATTACTTTGTCAGGCCTTCTTGTTCAGAAAATTCAATGTAAAATAATGTCAAAAGATATAATTAATCAACACAAAATAGTTATTGTGTTGGGCGATAAAAAAGAAAATAGTATAGTTAGGGATTATTTGAGAGAATCTCCACAGAATCAGAACAACAAGGCATGAAAAATGAATGGGACATAGTAAGATTTCCTATGAAGTTCGTTGAATTCTTTTTTTTAAACTTTTATTTTTGGCGGCAGAGGTATACATTAGGCACACACATCAATCCAGCAGGTGAACAGTACAGTCGCATTATTACTTGGTACAGAAGTCAAACAACTCTCAGTGGTCGCAACAAATCAACTAAGCTTCACATGGGAGAAATGAAAGAATGAGTTCACGGTGCAGGAGTAAATTCCGCTGGAGTAGGGGACGAGCCCGACCCGGGCGCGCCATCACACTGACTGCTGAGGTACGCATTGAATTCAACCCAAATGTTTTTGGGGCGTGAATGGCCCGGGAGCATGGTCAGATATTCCTCTTCGCAGTTTCGTGACCAGGTGAGCAGACGCAGCCAAGTCTGGAAGACCGGAGGAGAGGAGCTCCTCCAAACCTGGAGTACACATTTCTTGGCTACCATACAGCCTATATTCAGAAACTTACCAGGCTCCTGGTGCAGACCCCCCCCCCCCACACCCCAAACAGGACTGCCAAGGGATCAGGGTCAAGCACCGTGTCTGCTATTGCAGCAAGTGTTTCTAGGATGCGCTTCCAGAATTCTGACAATCTATCTCAGGACCAAAACATATGTAAATGATCAGCTTTTTTGGCCCCGCAACGTGGGCAGGAGTGCACAGTGGCACGGGTGAACCTCGAGGTGCGATGTGGAGTGTAATATAGCCTGTTTTAAAGCTTGTATTGCATGGCACGATACCGAACGTTTAGAGAGACTCTCTGAGTGTGAAGACACATTCCCTCCCAAATCTCATCGGAAATCTCCAGACCCAATTCGTCTGCCCATTCATCACGTGCCTTAAGAGCCAGATTTGGGGTAGTGTCCTGCAGGATCCTATACAGAGAGGATACGACGCCGCCAGCGCCACCAGAATTAGCAATGTATGCAATCGCCGGGGTATCCGGGGGCTCGTCTGGGAATGAGGGCCACATGGCACGAAACGCTGCCCGGAGTCTGTAGTATTGAATAGTTTCTATGTGGAACCAGTGTGCCCCGGTTTCCACGTCTGGGGTTCAATAAACCTGCCCTCAGGGTAAAAGTCAGATAAAGCCAGATAGCCCAGTGAGCTCCAGTGTCGGACCAAGGCAGTGTCATGTGTGGGTTCCAGCCCGGGGAAGGACCATGCAGGAAGCCATTTGTAATATGGAGAGGACTCAGGCGTCGGGTAAAGCAGGCGCGTCCAGGCACGGAGGGTCACATTGAGTGGATCAATAGGGGAGTCGGGTGTGTACTGTCAGTGCAGAATGAGGGACATTATGTTGACACCAGCGGCTGCTAGCCGCTCCAGCTTGACATGCGGGCGCTCTTGAGAACCTGGGTGCCAAAGCGTGGCGTGTTGGGCTTGGGCCACAGTCCAATATAGGGTCAGATTAGGAGCCGTGAGACCCCCTCGCTTGTATGGGAGTGCCATGTCAGTCCACTTCTTGCAGACCGCACCGGAGTGCCACAAGAACTGTGTGCAGAGCGAGTGAAGTTTGGTGAAGTAGGCCTTCCCGGGCCATACGGGTATGTTGGTGAAAACATAAAGGAGCTTGGGGAGTAGAATCATTTTAATGAGGGAGAGTCGACCAGCTATAGATAGCGGGAGAACGCGCCATTGCAACAGTTTAGACTCAACAGTCTGCGCCACAGCCGTATAGTTGTCGGCCAGTAAAGCAGGCTTCGTCAGGGAGATATGGACGCCCAAATATCTGATACCATCCGGGGACCAGCGGAGAGGGAATTCAGTAGCGGGTTGTTTAGTCGAACTAGTAAGTGGAAAGATCTCGGACTTGGAATAGTTAATTGTGAAGCCAGAGTGGGCGCCGATACGAGTAATGTCCCTCAAGATGGGGTCAAGGTGAGTTGTGGGGTCTCTAATATACAGTAGGACATCATCTGCGTACAGGGAGATGATCTCAGGGTTACCTTTCAGTCTGATCCCCCTGTGAGCGTGGCGAGCGCAAACCCAGTCTGCCATTCGCTCTATCACTAGGGCAAATAGGATGGGTGAGAAGGGACAACCCTGGCGGGTGCCTCTAAAAAGTGTGAAGGGATCAGAGGTTAGGGAGTTGACCCGAACCCGCGCCACAGGGGAGGTGTACAGCAACTTAATGAACCTGATCATATTTGGGCCGACACCCATTGTCTCGAGTACCAGCCACATGTACCGCCAGGAGACCATATCGAAGGCCTTCTGGGCATCGAGCGTGACTGCCACGGCCTGCACGTCCTGGTTCATATGAGACATAGCGTTAAATAATCTCCTGATATTGTGGGAGGTAGCCCTCCCAGGGACGAAGCCAGACTGGTCTTCATGAACTAAATATGTCATGACGGGTAGAAATCGATTCACTATAACTTTAGCGAAGACTTTTGTGTCAAGGTTCATGAGAGAGAGAGGTCTATAGGATCCACATTCATCTTCGGGCTTACCAGGTTTGAGCAGGACCGTTATGACTGCTTCCCGCATGGAGGGGGGAAGAGCCGAGACCCGTAGTGATTCGGTCCAGACCTCGAGCAGCCTAGGGGCTAGTATGGCGATGTGCTCTTGATAAAATTCGGCAGTGAGTCCGTCAGGACCCGGTGCCTTACCTTTGGGCAGGTCCGAGATGGCGGACACTACCTCGTCCAAGGTGATTGGGGAATCTAGTTGCTCTCGGGTGGAAGGGGAGATCTCCGTAGTGGGAATCTGGTCAAGAAGGTTGTGGGTGTGTTGCTCGGTATGCTCTACAGGCTGGGTATAGAGGGAACTGTAAAATTCGGTGAAAATATCTAGGATTTGTTGGTCAGTCCACAGTATGTTCCCTTGTTTATCTTTGACTGAGGTGATCTGAGTACGGCCAGACTCCCTCCTCACGAGTGTGGCTAACGTTCTCCCAGGTCTGTCTCCCTCACCATATTTCCTGGCGGCTTGTGGGCGGCTGAAATATCGGACCTCACTGGTGGCAAGAGCATTGTATGTATGGAGCTCGTCGCTAATCTGAGCGAGGATGGTGGGATCTGTCCCAGTGGAGCCTCGCAGTTCCAACTGCTTTAGTTTGGTTTCGGAGCGGCCAAGGGCGGCCCTGATTGATTTTAATACCCACGCCTCCCGTGAGATAGACATACCTCTAATATATACTTTGAAGGCGTCCCATCTACCCGCCGCCGAGGTGTCCTGGAGGGAGTTATGGACAAAGAAAGATTCAATATCGGCCAGTATCTCAGCCCTGAACACAATGTCCCGGAGGGCCTCGGATTTAAAGTGCCAGGTGGGAAACTTGGGGACAGGGATCCCTAGCCCAACGGTCAATGTAATTGGAGCGTGGTCTGAGAGTGTGCGGGGTAGAATTCGGGAGCTCTCAATTCTGCCCATTGTATCCCTTGACACCAGGAACAGGTCTATTCTGGACCAACTGTTATGCACAGACGAATAATAAGTGTATTCCCTCTGCTGGGGGTTTAGTGTCCTCCAGACGTCACAAACATTGAGCGTCCCGATGTGGTCTCGCGGTTTGCAGGCATCTCTGGACAGAGCTCGAACAGCCGTGCCAGTTCTATCCAGGACAGTGTCCAGTATAAGATTCAAGTCACCACCCCATATTATCTGAATGCCAACATAACCCAGCAATATAGAGGTGATAGTGTCAAAGAATTCAGGAGAGTCGACGTTAGGGCAGTAGGTATTAACACGCAGATATTCACTGTTTACCAGTGTGCAGTGGTGTATGACATAGCGTCCCTCCGGGTCAATGTAGCTTTTATGTAAAATAAACTTAATGGATTTGTGAATCAGCGTGAGAACGCCCCTAGCCTGGGTGGAATAAGCGGTGAAGAATCTAGCGGGGCCCCATGTCGGGGCTATGGTCCTCGGCATGTGGCCCGCAGAGTGTGTCTCCTGCAAAAACAATATCTTACACGCATGCCTGTTAGCATAGGCCAAAATCTTGCGGGCCTTAGTGTGGTTGCTCAACCCCCTAATTTTCCAGGACATAATGAGAGTGGTCATTACAGTGTCAGACAACTAATCCCGCAATGCACAGTTAATGCACCTCCCAAATCGAGCGATAGCATGGGTTTCCAACTGTGGTGCTGAGAGTGTAATCATAGCCAGACAATGTGTGCGCCGTGCAACCTCGTGTGCCTTTTTTAAATAACACCCCATTCCCACCCCCCTCCCTCACTACTGCCCCATAGGCAGCAGTGTGCTCATTACCCGCCCTTAACTGTAAACGGCTGGGCCATCCCCAACTTGGCCCGAGCTGTCCAAAGGCCCAACCAGGGCTAACACACAACAATAGTATAAAGAACATTGCAATCGCTGTGGGGTGCGCCATTGTCGTGCACTGGGACGCTTAGGACCCAAAGGGCCGTTACAAAACAAGCAGTGAACTGCGGTATCATAGTGCTAGTATATGAATCTAACCATCAGCAGGGCCTACCTGCCAGGCTCTGGGACATTGCAGCCGAACACCCATACCGCCAGGAAAACTCAGGATAAACAGCTCAATAATGCAATCAAACTAGCAGTAAGTATCAGAGACGCTGACCGACATGTGAGCTGTCGGAGCCGCATACCCGGATAAATGGCATAACAGGAGAACCATTAATGCGGTCGGCGGCCAGCAGCCCTCCCAATACCCCGTAAACAGGACAATTAGAGAGAGCAGGGCCCAAACCAGTTTCAGTCATTGTTCATGATATCTTCGGCAGGGGGATGAAGAGGAACATGTGCCTCTATGAATTTCACTGCTTCCGAAGGGACCGTGAAAAAATAGAGTTTGTTGTTGAATGTGAACTTCAATCTCGCTGGGAACAGTATGGCATAAGGGATATTCCTCTCTCTGAGCAGCTTCTTAACACCGAGAAATTGCCGGCGTTCCTGCTGAACACCAACTGAGAAGTCAGGGAAAATCCGGATTACTTGCGATTCCATTCTGAGCTCACCTTTTTCGCGTGCAAGCCGGAGAATCAGGTCGCGGTCTTTAAAACTGAGGATCTTTGCAATAATGGGCCTCGGGAAGTCTCCAGGCTTAGGGCGTGGTGATAGTGCCCGGTGGGCTCTCTCAACTGTGAAGAAGGGGGACATGTCGGGGTTGCCCAGGAGGTCTTTCAAAAGGCTCTCAACTGCCAGCTCGAGTCGGCCCTTCAGCGCATTTTCCGGGACTCCAACAATACGTACATTGTTCCTCTGCGACCTGGATTCTAAATCGTCGCATTTGGCCTTAACTGTCTTCATGTCCATGACCAAAGTGGATACTGTGCCCTGTAGCGTGGTTATGTTATCCTCATTAGTACTGACCCTATTTTCGGCCTCTGTAATTCTTGACCCATGCTGGTCCAATGTAGCTTTGAGAGACGCTACGTTTGCATTAATATCGTCTAGCTTTTCATGAAAGGCAGCAAAATTCCTGGCCATCGACTCCATCATAGATTGTAGGTCTGTAGGAGGTGTTTCAGCGGTCGGCAGTGAGTCCGCCCGGTCCCCCGATGCATGGGCCGAGCCAGATCTCGGGGCGGCTCTCGCAAATCTGTCCATGGCTCCGGTCTTACTAGTATTCCTGGATCTATTGGGCATGGCGCGATACGGCACTAGAAATACGTATAGCCTCTATGAGTGGTATGCCCGCAGATGATACATGTCGTGGGAGTAGAGGTGAGCACTATCTTGGTGAAAGTCTTAATACTGCTGCGCAGCTCAAGGTAAGTTAGCAGGCAGGAGGTGTTAGTGCCAGGAGCCAGGGGTCGGGGGGGACAGTGCCCGGGGGGGCAAACCAGAGACCGCTGAGGAGATCCGTCCCAGTGGCAGAGATCAAAAGGAGTTCAATGCATAATACGCGGTGAGCTCAGCCCAGAGCCACGAGGGAGCGTGGGGGGGGGAGCAGGGGCAGAGAGGCAGCAGCGGTCCCACTCAGAACATTCCACCACTCCTCACCTGCATCCACGGAGTCCCAGCAAGCCCGATCAGCCCCGCGGCCACAGCACACCCAGCGGGGCACAGCAAACCGCCTGGAGCCGCCCAGGAGCACCGGCCCCCAGGAGTACCGGGAGCGAGCGGGGGCCAGTGACCCAGCCAGATTGTAAGTGCGGCAGCTGGGCCGCCGCTACTCCGCGTCGCTGACAAGGTGAAGCCCCGTGGAGATGGCGCGCAGCAGTCGGCCAGCGTCCACTCGGCTCCCCAGCCGGCGCACGGCCCGAGATGCAGGCCGCGAGTGTCCGGGTCCTCAGGCGGCCCACGGGAGCCACCGCCCGTGGCAGAGGGACAGGCCAACAGCAACTCGGCGTCGCGGATGTGGGCAGCCAGGCCCACACTCGGCCCCAGGTGAAGGTGGAGGCAGGAGCGGGCGAGCCGCCGCCGAGCGGCGTCCAGCAGTGCAGTTCAGGGCCGCCAGTAGCTCAGGGTCCCGGACGCCGGCCCCGTGCAGGGGCAGCGCTGCCCGCGGGTGTTCCGGACAGGCGGCGGTCGAGGAGTTGACACCGGGAGGGCAGATCCGCAGTCGCCGTATATGGTGGAGCAGGCGGGCGTCCCAAGCACGATGGTGAGGCGGCCCCGGCAGGATGAAAGAACGGGACACCACGCGACTCCCGGCCTCGGAAGCCGGCTCACCGCATCGGCCTTACAAGCAAGCCGTATCTCGGCATCGGAGGTCCGATTTGCGCTCAAATCACACTGACACGTAGCCCCAGATGTCAGCCAGGCAAAGGAGCAGGAATAAGGGCATGTAAGAGTAGCAAACCGCAGATGTATACGGATAGGAAGCGGCCGTACACGGAGCTACCGAGCTAGGCAGCCATATTGACGGCTGCTCAACAGCGCCAAAGTTCGTTGAATTCTAAAAACAACTTGGAAAGTATTTTACAGGAGATGTGCAGGAATACTATGTTGTGTGTGCTGGTGTTTCTGTGTAAGGAACAGTTTTAAATTAATTTTGTTCTGCACCTATTGGATCTTGCTTCAAATACTGATTCTTGTCTTGGCATTAAAATGTGTGACTGCTGCAAGGTTGTAACCTCGTCTGGCATGCACTATGTCAGCCTAAGGGCCGGGTGAGGGTTACAAATCTCCAAAATGCTTTTGAAACAATGTGGCCTAAATATTTCAAGTTCGAACCTTCATGGAAATCCCAATGCAAAAAAAAAAAAAGTTGTTTTCATCAGGAAGAATGTCACAGGAAAATACCCGACCAGAGTCATACAATCAGTGTGCTCCAATTTCCAGTCATGTCATCAATGATGCAATGCAATGCAATACAATAAGTGTTGTAATATGTGATGTTTCCTGTGATTTTATTAATGATGTCATAATCATACATGATGTCATCATTGTGCCAAGAGCTGCACCATGGGGGGGCTCAATGTTAAGGAGGTGTAGTTTCAAACATATGCAAAATGACAGTGGTTTTTCGAGTTAACCTGGCCCCTTAACACGACTTCAACTAAAGATGTTTAACAGAATTTCAAGTGTTTGATGAAATAAGCTGTTTCAGGTTAACTCTGTGTTAACTGAAGTTTTTCACTGAATTTCACGCCTTGTGTGATACTATGTTGAACCGGGAACATCTGCATTTTCTTGATGAGTTACAGAATATGGGGTACTAATTCCCTATCACTGAAAACGAGTCTAAACACACATTATTATCTCCCTCTTCTCATCTCAGTACTTCTGGTCCTTCTAAAATGTGCCACTTAACAATTAAAACTTGCCAGTATAAATGGGTTAAATTGCATTACACACAAATGCATTTACTTTTCGGTCAAGTCACATACAGATACAGCTCTTTCGTGAAAAGTGTCTAACAGAGAACTGTCTTTCATTCTTAACACTTCAGTAATGCATCGTGCTAACCCTCATTGCCATTTTCCACATACATTCCTTTTTAAAATCGCGTAAATGAACATCTCGGTGTTGTGCTAAGCATCGTGATGTGTAGTAAAATAGTCCTTATATTTTTCTACTTTCAAATGTATCATACTTCTTTAGTTTCTCCTCCTCTCATTCTCTCTTTCTGTCCCAAAACGCAGAACAGCTGCATTGGTTTTGATGTGCTGAATGCATGCATACTTTGTGATTCTCCACAGAAAAATCTCGGTGTGTGCTTACATTCTCTGAAATAATCTCTAAACTTTTCAATGAAGATTCTTTTTCACTGCGCACTCCTTACCTGCTGCCAATTGAGGCACTGCTTTGTTTTTTCATGCATGTCATTATATATATAAACATGTTGTGGCTCCATTCAGATGCGTATACCGACACCAAAAGCCCACCCATTACCAATGGCTCATAGCGATTCAAATGCTAGACACGATTGCACCTCTGTGCCATGTTTACACATTCAAACAGCTCCCACTTGCCCTTCTCGTTTTCTTCTCAGCTCCATTTCACCCCAATCCCTTCCGCAATCCAGAGTAATCTTTCAATTATATTTATAAAGCCATGACCGTATTTCCTTAAAAAGGTGTGAATTCCTTCTAGGTGTAATTAAAACATTCAGCACTCACCCACTAAGCTCTACCTTTATTATCAATTCTTAATTGTCATTCTTAATCTCTTTTTTAATGCTTTTTCTACAATATTTTAATGGCATATTTTAAACACTGAAAAGCCTCTTCATGGCAAACAGCTCAATGTTTTTTTTCTGAAATAGGTTGAAATTATCTCTGCTAGACATTACCAACAACTCAAAACCATTGCCGTTTCAATCTTTGTTCCTTGTTCTTCTTTTCTTCCAATTGAAGTCTAAACTATGGGCCTCATTACAAGTTGGGCAGTGCAGCAAAAATTGCTGGTAAAGCAGCAGTAACCGTTACTGCTGCATTACTGCTGCATTACCCCACCAAACAACTATGGTTTGGGTGGTGGGGTTGCTGGAGGTAATTCCACCACCTGAGTGCCAAAAAACGGCCCCTTTAGCAGAATTACTGTTGGCGGTAATTCCACCGAAATCCCAATGTAGTCCTTTGGACTACATAAATGAGGACTAACACCGCAATAACGCCACTTGTAATCCAGCGGTAATTCAGCCAGACCAATTGGCGGTAACATAAATCCATTTGGTGGTATTTCGGCAGATTTATCACCAAAATGCCAACACCCCGGTTGAGGCACTGAATCATTGCTGGTATCAGTTGTGGATAATCTAACATGTTTGGTAGACCAGGGTGGGGTGGGTGCTTTGATTTGTTTGATACCATTGACCACTCTACCCTGGTCACCTGTCTCTCCTCTGCCGGCCTTTCTGATCAAATTCTAGCCTGGTTGTCCTTCTTTTTTGCAGGGCGCTCTCAAACTGTTTCTCTACCTCCTTTTCACTCCCCTTCTGTCCCACTGCTGTGTGGAGTCTCTCAGGAATCTTCACTGCCCCCTATTCTGTTCAACATGTATATTAAATCTCTTCTCGCCATTATCCATGCTTTTGGCTTTTGTGCTACTTCTACACCAACGATATGCACATTTTCACGCGTCTTGACTTGACTCCGCCTGAGACGACTGGTCATCTAAGGAGTTTGATATTTGATATTTATTTTATTTATACAGTGCACCAAACCCTTAGGTATCTGGGCACATTTCTTACAGTTATATAAGTTGCAAATTACATACAGTTGAGACAGTAGGAATTAAATGAGATGCATAATCGCAAAATTATATAGATTACATAGAAGCAATGTAATACATTTACATATATTGCACTTTTACGTACAGTTGAGGCAGAATGAATTAAATAAGATGCAAGAGAGGTAGGTGCCGAGAATGATCATAAGGTGTGCTATTTATTGCGATTCCTGCAAGGTGAGCCATCTTTTTACCTTATTCCTGAAGTTAGGGAAGGATGGTTCTGCCTTTAGGGCTACAGGCAAAGTCTTCCACCTTTTGACTGCTAAAGCCAGGAAACTGCTGCCCCCTTCTGCCGCTTGAAACCTTGGATATTGAGTCAGTGCAGTTGCGAAGATCTAGTGGGTCGGTCTGAAAGATCTTTTGAGAATGTGTCCCTCAGGTATTTTTGTGCTAGGTTGGAAAGGCATTTGTGGTTGGGTGATAAGGTTTTGAACGTAATTCTTTGATTGATTGACAGCCAATGTACACTGCGTCTCAATTCCGATATATATGGTAGGATTTAGGGTAATTCATCGCATATCTGAGTGCGTTGTTTTGGAGTATTTGCAACTTTTTAAGGTTGAGCTGGTTAGTTCCTAAATAGTGAGCATTGAAATAGTCTAATTTGGACAATACCAGGGCTCTGGCTATAGAGTTGCAGTTTGGTCTTGGACAGGAAGGGTCGACGGGCACTTATTAAATTACAAGTGTAGGCTGTCGGATTGACATGTTTAGTCAATGTTAAAGAAGAGTCAAGGTAAATGCCTAATGTTTTCACTTCTTTAGATCCCTTTATATTGTTGCCATCAATGTTAAATGAGTTGAATTGTTTGTCGAGTTTATTGAGTCTGATTTGGGATCCTAAGAGGAGCAATTCTCTGTCTTGTCGTCGTTGAGACAGAGTCCCTGTTTAGCCACCCAGGCTTGTATGATTTAGTATATGTCCTTTAGAAGTTTGGAGTCAATGTTATAGTCACCTGTGATAGGGATGAGAATTTGGGTTTCATCTACATAATTAGTGTTGGGGACACCAAAATGGTCTAAGTCATCAAAGAGGGGCTTGGTGAAAATGTTGTAAAGCATTGGGGATACATTAGAGCCCTGGGACACTCCACATGTGACTGGTGCTGGTTCTGCTGATGCAGTATTTGCGAACACTCTTGTGGTTCTATTATACAGGAATGACTAGATCCAGGTGGACACTTTGTCAGAGAAAAGGGCTGCAGACAAGAGGCGGTTACATAAAACGTTATGATCTACTAAGTCAAAGGCAGCCGATAAGTCTTGTAGTAAAGAGGGCTAGCTTGCCATTGTCTTTTAAGTTGTCCATTTGCGTTTTTAAATCGATCAAAACTGTTTCTGTCCCGTGTCTGGGTCTAAAGCCTGATTGTCTAAGTCCTAGGAGGCTATTCATTTCTAGTTGTCCCTGAATCTGAAGGTAGGCTGCCCTGTCGAGTATTTTAAGAAATAGATAGAGAGCACAACCAATGGAGAATAAGAAAACATTGGGAGCTAATGTGGGACACTTAGACAAATGTATATATATCATTTTAGGTGGGATCTTCCCAACACGGTGTGAGAAATAAGAGAGCTACCTGACAGGATGGTAAGAGTACTCAATAAGTAAGAGTTGACCCAAATATCCTACTAACAATTATACAAGGAATTGATTAGATGTAATTGATTATGGAATGTTGATTACACAAAATGATGTATTAATCATACAAATGTATGTATTTGTATTTCAAAACAAATATATTTAATTTCTTTCATGTATTGCTTTATTTACCCATGAACTCCTCCCCGACACCAACCCTTGATTTCTCTCATTATTATTATTGTTGTTCAATCGTGACCAATAGAGAGAAATGAAATAATGCCCAGATTTGAAAAAGGCACCTAGCCAAAACATGTATTATCAGAAGGGCTACCTAATATGGTGGAGGATACTAATGTGTAAAAAATAAAAAAAAACTGTGAAACTGTTGGTGCTTCATTTAAGATGTCTAATCCAAAATTACCTTCAAATGAGATGTCTAATCCAAAATTACCTTGAAATGAAGTTCTGCCTCTACAAACCCTGCACGTCTCTTCGCTCTCAATCTTTGACACCTATTCAGCTGCCTAGGTTCAGACTCTCTCGGGGCGGTGGCCGAGCCTTCTCAGTGGCTGTGGCAAAGGCGGGGAACTCTCTCCCTTTCCGTTTGTGTGATATTGAGGCCCACCTTCCCTTTCGACTAGCTCTTCAAACGTTTCTCTTCTGAGTACTTTTCCCCCTGGAGGGCTTCCACATCTACAGTGTAGCGCCGTGATGCCTTCAGGTGAACAATGCGCTTCACAAGTATTGATAAGATAAGATATTATCACACTTGTTTTGTATATTAAAGAAAGACATTCCGTTCATGGTCTGAATTCAGTCCCTCGTTTACACATCTAAATTGGCAGATCATTCAGGCTTATTGCTGTCTTAGTTTCCGTTCCCGATTATACTTAGCCTTGATAAAGACCCTGACAGGTCACGACACATGTTGGCTAACCACCAATGAACATAATCAACTATACCTATGACAGTATCAATAAGCTATAAAGACTACAAATTATTTCAAAAAGCACAAGTTATCTGGAATCAAACAACTCATATTACTGACAACAGGTGCGGGCAACACCTCCATAAATCATGAGTTGGTAGCTTACAATCCCCAACAATACAATCAACACAGCACCAATAAACCAGGCAGTGAAGCGCAAGTGGATTCTAACAATCTAGTGCCCACACCTTTTGCTCTTAATTATACATGATTTGAACTTGTACAAACATCATATTTCCATTCTTTAAGAAACCTCACATATAATTCAGGCAATCTGCTTCTTTGTTGTTTTTTCTTGGTGTAAAGCACTCACCATTCATGCTAAGTAAAAGGCCTGGCCTTAGGTCTGCTTATCTCCTGATGCAGATGAAGACAACTTCACCCTACTCATAAAGCACATTCTGGTGTCTTGCAAATGTCATCAGCTCAGGGAGAGAGACCACAATTTGAGTTTTAATTCCAAGTATTTTTGAATATTCGATCCATTAAGGGCTGCCTCTCTGTTTACACAGTTGTTTAGAACGTCAGCATCATACATTTGTTCCCAGCCAGGCTGCAGTTACAAAGAAATTTCTTTTAGATAATGAGAAGAGCAGAGCGTTGCCCTTGGATCTGATGGGGAAAGATAAACTGTTACTGGACTTCAAATCTCCTTGGAAAATGTCTTATGGGCTAAATCACAAAAAACAGGTGTTTTTGAATGTTACACTTCCTTTTTCACACGAGGCCTGCTTTAATATTTGGCCTAAAATCATATGCAGATTTCTCCTGCACCATGCCATCAGTGTTCATCTTAATATTATTCCATACATTTGAATGATTCAGGCCAAGAAGATTCCTCTTTAAACAGTCCCTTTAAAACTAAACTGCAAAATGTTTTCATTTCTATGGAAGCTTTCTGTGTTAGGAATGCTGCACTCTAAGCATCAGTCACATGTAATGGAAAGTTGATTCAGGCCTTTGTCCTAGTCACTCATTCTCTGATAAAATCAGTTTGATCTTTGGCAGTTGAGAGCAACATGCTACCTTAAAATTCCCTTCTGCAGTGAAGTTTCATATTTAAACTGTTCCTTGTTTCAAGCTGCAGAATGCACACATTTTAAAGTGTTTCCATTTTAACAAGGGAAACAGCGTTTTTATAGTTTTGCAGTTGAAAGGAGCTGCATGCCTTTCAGTCTGCCAGTCCACAGTGTGCTTTCAAATTACAAGAAAGTATTTCTACATTGTTAGGCTCCAGTCAACCAGATACAGTTTCCTTTTGTATTTTGAGGCAGCACATACCCACACTCTGTACAGCGCTCTGCTGCTCCCGAGCTAGGTCTGCACTTTAACCCTTAATATAAATAAAATGAGAACATGTCAATCCTTTATTGCAAATAACAATATAACAGACACTGACATACCCAAAGATAACTGTGTAAGAGCACTATACATTATGACTGAGCCATGTTGACATGTGTTTTCAAAGTGCAAACTGTTGCTGTGAGGAATTTGACGATCCACATGGTAGGCATGTGCTTAGCTGGGCTTTTTGACATTTTTATTTAAATGGAATGGTGGTATAGCAACCTCAGGAAAATGTGTGGGGTTAATCAACACACGTTTTCCTATGCTCATGCCTTGACAAACACGTAGACCTGTGTACTCTGGGTGGACACAGCCTACAAGCACAGTCTGCCCTGTTATATTTAGTTGGAATGTGACAGCCAGAATACACTAGGCCATCTCCAGGAAGGAGGAGGACCAAGATCCCCCTGCCATGGCCAGCCTGATTAATTAACAAAGGCTACATCGATCCACCCTGATCTTTTGTTAGGCCCTGCAGCTGGTGGCAGTGATTAATATACCAATTAGAGGATACTTCAAACAGGCCCACATGGGGCATGCCTGCAAAGGTTAACAAAGGAAACTCAACAACCTTTCATATGTAAATGTGTCAACCTGAAGCTAGCTGCCACCCTCAGTATCAAGGACATTGTGCTGTCATGTTTGTGACTGTGTGTTCACAGTAGGACACCCCAGTAGGGGGACCCCATACATAAGGTAAAAGAATGTGGTTTGCAGGAGCAAGAGTCTGCCACAGCTTCAAGAGAGTCCCGCCGCTTTAATCAGGAACCACAGAGAGATCCGTTAATCAGAGACGTCCATAACTCGGAGGACGCACCAGCCTCTCCAGAACTGGTACTCAGCCAGCACACATCATGCCTCGCTAGGCTCTGCAGCAGGATTCCTAGGAAGGAAGTACCAGAAGGTCTGTGAATCTACAAACATCAACAAGGCAGCTGCCTGGAACACACTCCACAGCTGTAGGCCGTCCGCCTTAAAGGACGACATGAGCCCATTGAAGAAGCTGGGAGAAGTGCCTCAACAGGCATCTACTGCCTTCTGCCTTAAAGAACATTTTCGAGCCAGTCGAGTTCCTCGAGTTGCAACCGACTGCAACACTGACTGTTGAAAAGCCACAGTAGCGTAAAATACATCCAAGAAGTCTAAACCAGTGCATCAGAACTGCTGATCAGCACTGAGACAATTAATCCCGAACCCGAGCCACTTTGTAGGTCAGCCTAGAGACATTTATCCAGCTTCACTCGCTGAACCGTCTTGCTGCTTGATACCCGAAGCTGACTCCCTTCTTCAACTTTGTCACAGAACCTGCAAAGTGCTCTGAAGCTGACTCGACCCTGTTGAGCAACAACAACACCTACATCCCAAGGTACTTTGTGGTTCTGACCCCCTGTTCCTTCCCAGAAGGCCCCTAGAGACATATTAAGACCTATTGTTCCTTTGTGCTGAAGCCAAGCAACTTTAAACAGTTGTGATTATTAACCATACCAACTACCCTCCTGTCAGTATCCAGACTGCATCCCTTATCCTTCTTGAAACTGTCTGTCCTATGCATTCCTTTACAGGGTGGGTTTTGCTACAACCTTGACTGGACAGTCCCTTTTATCAGTGGGTAATAATAGTTTTTTCGCTGTTTTGCAACTAACCAACAATCTACGACCTTTCAGTTGGCAGATGGTTGGATCTTTTTGGAGCCTTGGACACAGCTTAGTCACCCAACAATAAAAGTACTGTTGCAAGCAACATTTAGACACTGGTAGGTATTTGTTAACAATCATAGAATGTCCTGTGTGTCCTATGTCAAGAAAGCGGACTTTCTCACAGCATGAGCAAGGATGTCCTGGTGTCCTGTGTCAAGAAAGGGGACTTTCCTACAGCACCAACGTTAATAAACCTGAGTTTCTGAGCAGCCTCCAAGCTTGGGTAGAAGCGTGGGCATCTTGGGGAGCTGAAACCAGGGTTTGGGCTAGTCTCTGTGTACCTGAATGAAGGAGACATTCCAGGAGGTGTAGTGGAAGATGACAAGGAAGACTGCATGAGTAGTGTTTCGCGACAACCATCCCTCCATGGTGAAAGTTTTCAACATTCCAGAGTGTCAGGGAGGTCAGGGGCTAGTGTGGCATCCTGCAGGTCCCAAACCTCAGCACAGCCTCTTAATTGCCCAGTAAGTGTTCCAGTTGTTAATGATGTTGCAACCAGAAAGCTACTGTTGGATGAGAAGAGGCTTCTGCTGGTGGAACAAAAACAGTGGGACATGGTCACCATAGAGTGGGAAAGAGTTGCCAAAGAGCTGTGCAATCTGGCTCTCAAAGAGAAAAAGCAGCTCAACAGATCCAACGCTAGTGAAAGCAGTAGTAGTGGCTCAACTCATGATGCTCGGGATAATCCCCGACACCACATCCCAATGGTTTAGATTTAGTGCAGGCTTGCAAAGTAGGGAAGGATATTTTTGACTGGTTTGAAACACTCAAGCTTGCTTTTCAGCTACAGGAGGTGGAGGAGGTAATGTGGGGTTCAATCCTAATGAGTTGCTTACCGACCCAGAGTACTGATGCAATTCTTCAGTTAACTCCTGAGGAAAGACCCGTTTATTCGAGCATGAAGGTGCCCATTCTCAGGATGTTCTGTAAGACCCTGCAACAGTATGTCAAGATCTTCAGAGAGCTCAGAAATAAAAGTGGGCAGACATTTGAAGTGTCCACACACTTGTCATTGAAATATTTGAGCGGGTGGGTGTCTGGTAACAAAGTTGACACATTTAAATGGATGTACAATTTGATTGTATAGCATGTATTGAAGAAATGTGAGGTTGACCTACACCAGAATCTTGTGGACAAGACTATTACAGGTCCTAGGGAGCTTTCAAAGGCTGCCGACAGGTTTGTAAGTACTCAAGTCCAGAAAAAGGCTCAGGTGAGGAAACCCAAACCAGAAGAGAAATCTTTGGACAAGATAGTTAGCAAGGATGAGAAGGACCAAGGTCCAACCCATTCCTGTTTGAAGTCAGGTCCCTACATGACAGGAAATCCCACAACTCTAGTTCAGTGATGCACTCCAAAAAGCAGAGTGCAGGAACCCCTAACACTGGGACACTACGTTCTCACAACCTAAAGCTTGTTTTGTGTACAAGCAGCTGGCACATAGGAAAGGGGATCATGTTTGTAAGGGCTTACCCAATCAAGCCATAGTGAATGTTGGACTAATTGAGGAGGCCATCATTAGTGTGGGCATCTTAGAGGAGGACTTCCCACGAGGCCAAGGGGTGGCTGAATGTGGATTGGTTAGACTGAGTGGGAACAGTACCAGGTGTCCAGAAGAGATCCCATTCCCAAAAATGCTCAACTGTTCTTAGAACATGTCTACATCAATGGGCACAAAACTCATGTGGTCAAAGACACAGAAGCTAGCCTCACTGAAGTTACACAGCAGTGGGTGTAGCCAAGACAGTATATTATTTGGCCTGATTGTACAGTTTATGGGTTTGATGGGCATAGTAGTGTTCCTTGGTGAAAATAGAGTTCAGTCGATAACATGAAATGACCCAGCACCATGTTTCTGTGAAAGACTCAATCCCTGTCCCATGTCTGTTGTGTAATGATCTTCCTGACCCCAAGATAGTTGCAGTGGCTACCAGAATGAAGACCAAAGAGTCAGCCAGATAGAAGACTCTCAGATCCTTAGGGCCTGGAGTGTTTCTAGAGGGCTAATACAAGGGACTAGCGTGGTTGCTCTCCCATGATCCAGTGTCAAAGATTGTTGAGTCACCAATTCCTGCTGCAGAGGGCCAGTAGCCTCTGAGCACCCTACTTTAGTTGCAGGGGACTCAGTGATTTAAGAGTTGCCTGGCACAGCTGCCTTCTTTAAAGCCCAGAAAGAGTGTCCCACTCCGGTGGTCCTGCAGAAGTAGATGGAGGAGCAGGCTAAAGGTGAGGACCCTGTACTGTTCAAAGTGTACTGGGAGGATTGACTCCTCTACAGTGAGCCAAAAGAGTCTGAGAGCAAGGTCACCAGAAGGTTGGTGATTCCTCAATGCCACAGAAAGTTTCTTTTGGAATTGGCTCACCAAATTCCTTTAGCGGCTCACTTAGGAGTGACAAATACATCAGACCGGTTGTCTTCAAACCTTTACTGTTACCAGTGGGGCGTTCAAGTCAAGGAATTTGTTCAGTCCTGCCCAACATGTCAAGCTTTTGGAAAGTCAGGCGGTGCCACAAAGGCCCCCTTAATTTCACTACCTGTGGTTGGGCAGCCTTTCGAGAGAATAGGCAAGGACATTGTGGGTCCTTTGGATCCCCAAACTAGCTCAGGGAACAGATACATCTTGGTGGTGGTAGACCACGGCACTAGGTACCCTGATGCTGTCCAGCTGAGAAGCCATGAATCCCCTCTGGTTGCAAAGGCTCTGATTGGAATATTCTCCCATGTTGGTATCCCCAAGGAAGTTGTTTCTGCCAGGAAAACAAACTTCATATCAGCATATATGAAGGCTATGTGGGAAGAGTGTGGAATCACCACTGGTTCTCAACATCCTTTGATCCTCAAATGAACAGCATTGTTGAGTGGTTCAACAAAACCCTGAAAGGAATGATAGGTGGATTATAAAAAGAGAAAACTAGATATTCTCCTGCCGTGCTTACTGTTCACTCAACGGGGAGGTACCACAGAATGGAGTAGGCTTTAACCCCTTTGAGCTTCTGTTTGTATACCCTGTATGAGGTCCCCTCAGTCTAGTGAGAGAGGGATGGGACGGAAAAGCCTCAACCCCCACAAAAGATGTGGTAGGCTCTGTACTTGGCATTTGGTCTAGAATGACAAAGTACATGGAACAGTTGACAAAAAATGTAAAGGCCATTCAGGAGCTGATGAAGCACTGGCTTGGCCATAAGGCCACTCTGATAGTTTATGTTCAAGGCCAGTGAGTGTGGATTATGGAATGTGCAAAGTAAAGTGCATTCAGGACAAGTGGCCTGGACCTTACTGTGTGCTGGGAAAAGTCAGTGAGGTAACTTATCTCATTGACGTGAAAGGACCTAAACAGATGTGCAGTGTCTTTCACGCCAAGTGGCTAAAACCCAATCAAGAAGAGTGATGAGGAGACCAATTCCCTCCCAGACCTCCTGCACACCTAAGCCACAGATGGGTCAGTTGAAGGTGTCAAACTTGCAAATGACCTGTCAGAACACCAACCGACAGACTGTTGCCATTTACTTTGACAGTTTGTCAGGCTGTTTTCATATACTCCAGGTTGCATAGATTGGTGCACTCATGATGTGGATACTGGAGACAGTAAACCGATGAAGAGCAGGATTCGCCAGATGTCCGATAAGGTCAGGGAATCCATCAAAGAGGTCTTTTCCAAGATATTGTCCATAGGAGTAATGGAGCCATCCCACATCCCCTGGTCTAGCCCAGTGGTACTGGTCCTCAAAAGGACCAGTAGTGGGAAGACTGAAGACTGCTTTTTTGTGGACTACAGAGGGCTTAATTCTGTCATGAAGACAGATGCTCACCCCATTCCTTGGGCAAATGAGCTCATTGACAAGCTCAGTGTTGCCAAGTTCATGAGTACCTTTGAACCCACAGCAGGGTACTGACAGGTCAGCTTGACCAACAGAACGAGAGAGTGGTCAGCATTTTCAACCCCAGAAGGACATTATCATTTCACTGTGTAACGCTTTAGGTTGAAGAATGCCCCTGACACTTTTCCGAGGATGGTTAACCGAGTTTTGACTGGACTAGAATACTTCCCTGTCACCTATTTAGATGATATTGCTGTGTTCAGTCACAACTGGGAGGATCAATTATCCCACTTGGAACAAGTACTTCAGGTGCTGCAGAATGCAGGTCTGACCATCAAGGACAAGAAGTGTCAGATAGCGCAGGGCACAGTGATTTACATAGGCCACCTGGTCGGTGGATGTGAGAAACAACCCCGAGAAGCTAAAGTACAGACTGTGAAAGATTGGGACGGACATTCCCACTGCATAGACACAGGTGAGAGCCTTTCTAGGTCTCACCAGGTACTACTGGTCATTCATCAAGTGTTATGGGACCATTGTCATGTCCCTGAATGATGCAACTTCCCGGAAAAAGCTGAAGAAGTTAACTTGGACCTTGTCTGCCAAAACTCCCTTCAGGATTTGAAGGATGAATTGTGCAGGGCTCTAGGTCTGAAAGTCCAGGACTATGGTCAGGAATTCACTATCCATACAGATACCTCTGATTTTAGTATTGGAGCAGTGATAGCGCTGCTGAACTCTGAAGGGGTAGAGCAACCTGTTGCCTACATTAGCAGGCAATTGGCAAAAAGGGAAAGGAACTGGGCCATCATTGAAACAGAAGCTTATGTTTTCATGTGGGCAGTGAAGAAGCTTAAGCCATATATCTATGGATTGCACTTTGCTATCTAAACAGACCGCCAGCCTCTTAATAGGGTTAATGGCCATGCAAGGGGAAACACTGATCTTTTGTGTTCGGCCATACTCCTAAAGGGATTAGATATGGACATCCAGCACAAGCCAGGCTCCCAGCATGGAAATGCAGATGCCCTAAACTGGTACTTTCACCTATGTGACGAACCAGACCCTCAGTAGGGTGATGGATCACATATTGAGGCTGTAAGTCATGTGAAAAATTCAACCACCTGCATGGTGGGCGTGCCCCTGCATGGGCTTTTACGAAATGTTTAATTAAATGGAATGATTGTAGACCTACCTAAGAAAAATGTGTGGGGCTAATCCACACACATTTTCCTATGCTCACACCATGATAATCGCATAGACCGGTGTACTCTGGGTGGACACTGCCTACAGGGGCAGTCCGCCCTGTCATATTTAGTTGGAATGTGACAGTCAGGTGTACACTAGGTCATCTCCAGGACATACCAAGCTTCTAACTGCCATGGCCAGCAAGGTTAACTAATAAAGGTTTCATGGATCCCACTACTCTTTTGCTAGGCCCTGCAACTGGTGGCAGTGATTAACATACCAATGAGAGGGTACTTCAAACAGGCCCATATGGGGCCTGGCTGCAGAGGTTAACAAAGGAGATAGGAAACCCAACAACCTTTCATATGTAACGGTATCGACCTGAAGCCAGTTCCTGCCCTGACTATCGATGACAGTGAACTATCATGACTGGGGTTGTGTGTTTACAGTATACCACCCCGATAGGGGGACGCCATCTATATGCTATGAGAATGTAGATTTCAGGAGCCAGAGAGTCGGTCTCTTTCTCTCTGCATTTTCAAGGGAGAGATGCTGCTTTATTCAGGACCCACACCAGAGATCCATTAACCAGAGAGACTATTTGATCAACAACAGACAGGAAGATGGGTGGCACTTAGTATCACATGTTTTCACCCCTTTACCTTTTGTGTTGCAATGCCCTCTAGTTATGACCCCATGCATAGAGGAGATTGTTGGTAGGGAATCCTGAAATGGTTCATTAAGTTAAGCTTAGCCTACACCAATCACTGTGGGCCATTTGGCTTTAAAAGAGGTATGAGCCACTCTTTTGGCAGATCATCAGACAAATTCACCAGAAGCAACAAAGAAGAACAACTCAACCTTGGACACTGGCTGAAGGTGCAGTCTGCCTTACATCTTCTGCCAGTGAACGAAGTCCGGGATTTTCAAACAGGGGAGGATGATCCCTCCCCTAAATATCACCCAGCGAACAGAGTGAGATCCAGAATTCAGAGGACCCACTAGCCACCAGCCACTCCAGAACTGGTACCCAGCCAGCACACAGCCTGCCCTGCTAGGCGCTCCAGCAAGCTTCCTAGGTAGGAAGTGCAATAAGGTCTCTGAACCTACAACCCAGGTCAAGGCAGCTGCCTGCAACACACTCCTCAGCTGTGGGACGTCCACCTTAAAGGACGACACAAGACATTAATGAAGCTGATCGAAGTGCCTTGACAAGCATCTACCGTCATCTGCCTGAAAGGAAATTCTCGAGCCTGTCGAGTTCCTCAAGCTGCAACTGACTGCAACGCTGACCGTTGTAAAGCCACAGTCGCTTCAATACCGCCGATCAGCACTGAGACAATGATTCGAGACACTCACTCGCCATGTTGGCCAGCCTGCAACTGTTCATCCAGCTTCACTCACTGAACCGCCTTGCTGCCTAATACCCACAGCTGACTCCCATCTTGAACTCTGTCTGTCACAGAAGCCTTCAAACTGCCCTGAAGCCAACTCGTCCCTGTCGAGCACCAAGAAGACCTCCAACATAAGGTACATTGTGGTTTTGTCCCCCTCGTCCTTCTGAGAACGCACCTACAGACATATTAAGACCCATTGATTGCTTTGTGCTGAAGCTAAGTAACCTTAAACAGTTGTGATTATTAACCATACTGACTACCCTCCCGTAAGTATCCATAGTGCATACCTTTTCTTTCTTTGAAAGTGTCTGTCCTCTGCATTCCTTTCCATGGTGGTTTGTATTTCAGTGTTGCTAGAACTGTCTGTTGTGATATAAATAAAGCAGATATGTTTGATACAAACTTGACTGGACATTCCCTTTTTTCATTGCATAATAATTGTTTTTTCAGTATTGCAACTGAGATAAGCCTACTGTTCCGTCCACATTACCGAAATTGGACAAGGAGGTTTATAATGTGCTTGTTATTCCTATTTGTTGGTATCCCTTCTCGTGTATTAGAGATGTGGTTCTGCTTGTTGGTTTGGAAAGTGATATATTCACCCCATGAACACTGGCACCACAGAAGTTGATTTGTCACAGTTGCAATAATACAAACAAAATTAGCTGTCAATTCCGAATGAGCATCTGCACCATATTGTCACAAAAATGAGCTGGAGGAATGTCCTCTATGTCACCTATTTTTATAGTCTTATACTTATTCAGTACGGTTACCATTCAAGAAGTAGCAATGTTACCCAACAAACAACACAAAATCAGGCTTCAGCACGTTTAACTGGCATATATATCATCACTGCTGATGTCTGAAAGGCTCCTGCATCTAATGTTCAGTAGGCCACACAGTTTATTGTGTGTTTAATCGGATGTGTGTTGTTAGGGTGTCCCAGGGTCCCAGGAGTATTTTCATTTTCCAAACCCTGGCTAGGGATTGGAAGGCTGGCTGGCTAGGTCCCAGTTTTTGGTGGGACCTGATTTAGACTTTTCCTTCCCTCCCCCTCCCTGGTGCTCTCCTCCAATGAGAGGAGTGTGCATGTGAGCACAGCCCCCCCCCCCCCCTCTGCAGCAGGCCAGCGACATAGAAGTAGGACTACAGTTGTATTGTAGTCCTACTTCTATATCTATGCCTGTTCCGTTTGTTTTTTTTAAACTGCAACATTGAGAGTGCACATGAGAGAATGAGTGGAAAAATAAGAAATGGATACAAAGGAGAGGCACATACACCCAGTTTCATCTCATAAGAAGACAGGGTCTGACTTAAAAAGCGTTTTTCAATGGGATTTTCCCTTTGAAAAAACGTTTTATAAATCAGGCCCTTCGTATAGCAACTGTTTTGTCCTTATCCGGCAAACCGCACAGCTCACCCACTCTGCTGGGAGGTAGAAGGGGACAGGCTGACCATTACCTGCTTTTCATGATTGATGCTGCCCCAATTTATGAGGATTCGGTGCAGTGCAGCGACTGAAGAAGTCCTCGCCAAAGGAATTAGAATGAAGAACATGGCAAAGGATTTGAAGAACCTGCCAGTGGTAAAGACCTCAAACAAATTGCCTCTTTCATATGGAAAAGTTACTACAAACATGCATAGTGGTATGTGGCGAAGTATGTGACACAAATTTGCTCCACAATGCAAGGGAAATTATAATATTGGTGTGAAATGCGATTTACTCCAGAAAAGCATTATCTCAACTTTGATAGCAAATCCATTTTTGTTATGCATTGTTTAAGTAGTTGTTTGCCTATCTTGTGTGCCCACGACAAAGCCAGCACCATGCGAAAAGTGGCGTGGCTACGACACTTTTTACAATTTAAATGTACATTTTTCAATGGCTTTCTCATGAATCTGTGGCAATAGCATGTGCTCCCTATGGCTGGTAATTGCTTATGGTTTTCTTTCCACATCAACAGCGGACGGGTGGTGTGTATTGGAACACATTGTTATTGCATGCCTGGTTGACAAATCACAAACTCCGGGGAAACATTAAACAGGCTAATAAAGGGACCACCAAACTGCACACAGTAATACATTTTATTGGAGCAACGCAGTAAATAGATGGAATTTAGCCACAAACAGTCCTTGTGCACCACGACCAGAATCAATGTTTGCAGGTCATGGAGGGCTGTGTCTGTCCATGATTAAAGATCCGTTAGTTGAATACTGCGGTAATTTGGTTCATGCTATGAAACTCCTGTTCACCGTACAAGACCCTTAGGATGTATTCAAGTGTTGTGCACTCTCTTTGCAAATCACGGGCAAGTTTTTTTTTTTTCAATTCTTCCAGGCTTTGATTTGTTATTAATACATCGTTGACATTTGATTGCACTGATGCTCGTATGCCATTCTCTGCTTACACAGTATTCTATACACACCCAATGCTCAAAAAAGAGTTTGTGACAAATGTCCTTATTTAATAGGACATTCAAATGCCGGTTGCCAAGTTATGCTTTTCGTTTCATGCACTGAGTTATTTTGTCAT
Organism: Ambystoma mexicanum; assembly: GCF_040938575.1. Lineage (NCBI taxonomy): Eukaryota > Metazoa > Chordata > Amphibia > Caudata > Ambystomatidae > Ambystoma > Ambystoma mexicanum. The sequence goes on from NC_090922.1 coordinate 976,625,577, forward strand.
GTGATCAAAGACACTATTGTGTTCATAAACATTAAAGGTGGCATGCTAGCCAACAGCACAATAGTACAGATAAATGTGCACAGAGGTTGTCAGCGTATTTGTCATGCAGCCCTCAAACATGCGATGATGTCACTGAACTCTGCCACCTTTGTCGCAAATGATTCTACTGGACTTGAATTCATTGAAAAATAGACATTACAATGTGAAAATTAATCAAAAACTGTACCTGATATTGCACAGCACTAACACACTACTATGTGTGTGCCAGGCTATGTGAATCATTACGAGGCTGACGGTAGCTGACTGCCGCCGGTATTCATTTTTTTCCGCCACCCAGAAATGGGCAATTACCAGGTCATTATGGCATTGCCAGACCCGGTATTTGCCCATACCTGGGCACCCGAAAAAATTCTTCCCCATTCCCATTTGAGCCCCATAGGAATGCCAGTGCATCCGGCATGCTGTGCCTTTCATTTAACCATGGACAGATCTACGACAGTTCCGAAATTAGCAAGATTATATTTTAGAGGCACAATAAAGAGGCATATGTACCAAAGACTCTTGTCCAATCTGATACACAGCACAATAAATAATCACAAACGGTGTGAGCAATAACTTAACGCAAGCCAAAAGTTGCCATTCTTGCTAGCACATACATCTTTCTCAGATGCACCCATTTGAATCTGCCTGGGTGTTATGAAATTTTGAAAAGTAATCCAATCTCGAGTATACGTAATACAGTTCATTCAATTATTGACAAATGGTCTAAGCTAGGTATTATTACAGGCGTAGAGAAATCTTTTTTGACTCCTGCGCGACCTACTATGCCAACTCATATTTTTTTACTGAAGATCCATAAGGCATGTGCAAATATACCGGAAGGCAGGCCCATTATCAGTGGGCAGGGGGTATTATGGAACCAATTTCGATATATGTGAATGAATGTATTTCGCCTTTGGTAAATACCACACTGACACATGTACGTGACACAATTCATATTCTAGATATACTCGAGAAATTACCACCTATATCTGATGTATTATTGGTCACACTCGATGTTAAGGCACTATATACATCTATTGATCATCAGAAAGCAATTGACAGTATTAATTACATTTTTCGCCAACAATCAGCATCATACCATCTGCACATTGAAATGGTTAAAGACTTACTTTTCTGTGCCTTACAAAACAATGTTTTTCTGTTCATTAACACATACTACAAACAATTAATTGCCATTGCCATGGGTGTGAGCTTTGCACCCTCGGTGGCTAATATATTCATGCACCAATTCAAGCAACAATATGTGTTTTCCAATACTGACTTTTTTTGATCAATATACCTATGGAAAAGGTATATTGATGATGTTATTATGTTTTGGACTGGTACCGAGGAATCCTTAACCCAATTTGTTACTTCAATGACAACAATTGGGGTCTTCAATTTACATACCACTTTAGTGCTTGTTCAATTGACTTTCTCGATCTGAATATCTCTGTGTCTAAGGACGGTTTCCAGACGAAAACATACCAGAAACTGACTTCAGTTAATGCTGTGTTACACTTGTCTAGCTCTCACAAAAACTCTGTGATTAACAACATCCCGAAAGGAGAGTATATTCGAGCGAAAAGGAACTGTTCTCTTGATGCTGATTTGTCACCAATTGGATAATGCTAAGAATATTCGGTTCACAGGACTAGCCCAGGTATGCCTACCTAAGAGAGGAGGCAATATGGAACTTAAATTCAGGCAGCTAGAAGCACGGCTTATTTTTAAACACTGACTGGTTACCAGCGGTCTTAATTCGGACCATGAGTTTCATGTATTTTTATGAATTAGCCTGCTAGATACAGGAATGCTTTCTCCTTTGATTTACATATATGTTTTACAACCTTTTTTGTGCTAGATACAATGAATAGATTCTATCATAGATTAATTAATTGTTAGCATCCAGTGATAAAAGCTGGTATTCTTGCCAATTTGCAATGCACTATTAACTTATGGCTGTAGCTTGTACTGTCATTTAAATTGGCTCATTGTTGTACTGTGACTTGCCAGTGACATGCCGAAATTGTGATGTACTATTCCCCTGTATAACGGCTGAGTTATGATTAATATGTGGACCTTGGTTTAAGGTGGATAAACAATCATGGCCATGTCTGTTGCGTAATATATAGATTTTCCAAATTTTATTAGACAAATTAATGATCAAGGCATGAATTTGGCAATGGAGGCAGCTCTCTCCACAATATCCGCTGTGGTTGGAGGCTTTACCTGTCAATTAATCATCATTCATAGCATGCTCAATATAACTCTAACTCTAGTGCGCTAAATAATCGTCATTTACTTAACTTATAAATGGCCCATATTTAGTGTGTAACAAAACGTTCAATTTCCTTGATTTAGTTTAGGCATCTAACCTCTCATAGGTTCTGATTCGGTTATATGAGGGTGACTTACTCACATAAGATGGCAGACATTGCGATACCGCATAGCACATTGCAACTCATGGCATAGTGAATCGTTATAATCATTGTGGGATGCGGCCACGTGCCCTCCCTTTGAATCATTCAGATGCCGGAAGGCAGGTAAGCAAGACATTTGCACAAATGCATACGGTCCCTGACATTACGTAATGATCGGCATTTTGAGTAATTAAGACCCCCGTTCTAATTCAGGCTTGCTTGTTACTTTTCTTTCTTTCCAATTGGATTCAACATATTGGCTAACTCAATTACCGGTCAGATAGCACAGCGAATAGAGTGCTCTCTTTGATTTGATAACGCAGGTTCGAATCCCGGCAGGGCCAAACTCAGCCTTTCATCCTTTCGAGGCTGATAAATGAGCACCACACACTGTGGGAAATAAGCAGCGCTCAGATGCCTGAGGGTTCGTAGCGCTATATAAATAACAAAAAAAAAAAGTCTTGTGAGATCCTTACTTGAATTGTTGACACTAATCTCTTTCAATTACGGCAACATTTTGGACACACTGAAGTTTCTAAACTATTGTGTATCTGCAATCACAGCATTATTTAAGGTAAAACAGCAACACTTTTTTCTTTTTTAAACATATGGCAATTGTTTTTTATAGACAATGCAATTTGATTAATTATACAACTATTCTGTCTCATTTATGACTCAGACTCCAGACTAGGAACTTACTCATTGTTTACTTCACCCAATTAGTACGTGCATCTAAGTAAGAAGGATGTGATAGCAAGAATAGCAACTTAACTTTTTGGTTTGAGTTAAGTTATTGCCCACACCGTTTGTGATTATTTATTGTGCAGTGTATCAGATTGGACAAGAGTCTTTGGTAAATATGCCTCTTTATTGTACCTCTAAAATATAATCTTGCTAATTTCGGAACTGTCGTAGATCTGTCCACGGTTGTCTATTCACCACCTTGGCTAATAGATGTTTTTTGTTATTTTGTCTTTATTTTCCTGATTTTGGATTGCCTTGATGCCACTAACTGGAATGGTAAATGTATTTCACTTAATGTTGACATCAATGATTTATAATTTTTTGGCTTAACTCATTGTATATATGCGCACAACCTCTAATGACCCCTTGGTCTGGACTATACACTGTGAATGGCAATGTATATATTCATGTGTCTTATAAACAAAATTGATTAGTTGGTACAGGCTCTTAGGAAGAGCTGCGCTCTAAACACGTGTCAGGCTGTTTAGAACACAAATTAAAATATAGTACAACTGTACTTCTTGAATTTTCTTTGATGTGGCGCAGTTCAACTGTTTGTAATTGGTCTACTATTGTATTGTGAAGTGGGCTAGAACTGTCGGTTGTAATAATAATAAAGTTGGTATTTGTATCCACCTTGACTGGACAGTCCCTTTTATCATTGGGTAATAAATATCTTTTCGATGTGTTGCAACTACACAATGATCCACAACCTTGCACAGATAAACCGGCCGTTCCGTCCACATTACCAAAATTGGACAAGGAGGTTTATAATTTACTTGTGTTTCCAATCTGTTTGGATCCCTTCTGGTGTACTAGAGGTTTGGGCTGATTGATGGTTTAGAAACCGATATTCATCCCTGGACCACTGGTGCCCCGGAAGTTGATTTGTCACATGGTTGCCATCTTGTTTTGTAGTTTTGTAGTTTTTTTTTAACGGCAACCACAGCATTTCTCAACTTAAAAACAACTATCTACCATTCTGGAAAAAATAGAATTCCAATTTGTTTCGCTTGGGCCTGCACCTCCCACCTGGGCCCTTATCCGATGCAGTAATGCCCCCCACCTGTCAGGGTTTTTTACTTAAATATTTTGGATGCTGTATCTTAGACTTTCTTCAATTAAAATGAAGTAGTCATCTGTCTTCTATTTGTATTATTATTGGTATTAAAACTTGATCAATTTGTATGCCTTTGCATGGATCTTTAAATATTCTTATTAACATATTTGCCATTAATTGCAAGACGATCATCCGATGCTCAGTAATACGTTCCAGACTATTCTATCAGTAATTCATTGCTGCATCCATATAACCTTTGGATGGATAGCATAGATTGGCTTTTTCATTAATTCCAAAAGGAGTGTTCAGGATAAGGGTGAATTGCCCCCAAATCAAATCAAGATACTTAATTCAAATGTTTATACATTCATTATTGTTTTATTTTTTATTGTTTACTGTGTTTGGAAGTGCACAATTGTTTAATGTGAACTGTGAAATGTGAAGACCATACAAGTAATATATTTGTTATCTATAAACTCTATCACGTCTATAACCAAACAGGACAAGCATAACTATTAAGAAAGAATGTTTGCAATTAGAAGTTACAAATGAACTGTTGAAATTTCCATGGTGGCTGCAGGATCAAGTAGAATCCTCACTGTATGAAGATGGTTTGCACGCCGGAATGTGTAGCAACGTGTTTAGAAGGTGGGTCTGCCAGAAAGGATTGAGCTGAAGAGTGAGCTCACCAAGGGAAATGGCGGGGCAGAGGGGGCGGAGGGTGTGATCCGTGATGTTTATAGGCAGCAAATAAAGAACAAACCCTCTTTGCTACATACTGCTTCATAATGAAAGTGTCCGACCAACCTATGAACCTTCCCTTTTGCAGGATTGAGGTATTAAACTTGTTTCATTATAGGTTGTTCCCTTTTCCTGTTTAATGTTTTCACAACAGAGCTATCGCGTGTGTTTTATGATTAAGCACCTCCTGTGCCTCAAGGGTCAGACAGAATCTAGTTTAGAAAATCGTAGGCACCTCATGATACAACACCTTGTGACAGCCTATGGAAAGAGTTGCATAAGGAATGCTCCTCGAGAAAACCCACCAGAAGCAAATGCTCCAGGGAGTGAGTCAGAACAAAATCAACTGTCCCATGGGAAATCCATCATGAAAGGAAATGGTATTTGGGGGACATGAACAAATAACTCATTCCAAATTGGAATCAACAGGGACCTGACATCCTGTACAACTTCTAAAACAAGGATTCCTTCTGTTGGTGTACATCTTGGAAGCCATTTCAGAATAGCCCCTGGAGTTGAACATGTGGGACACATGTAAGCTAACTCCTGCGAATAAAAACAATGGTGGCCTTCTGATTCCCAATACACCAAATGTCCTGTGTGGCTTTTAGGGTAGTCTATGGCAGGTGGGGCGAACATTATGGGAATTCACAGCAAAATCGTTGGGTTCCTGGAGGAACATGATATGGCTTGTCAGTGCTACATTAAGTGGCTGACAAACGTGATGAGATAATTAGGTATGACTAGCAGACATTTTTGATCTCCCTTTCGAGCGTCGACAAACACAGAAAGGAATGTGGGTGTGTCTTAAGTGCTAGGGGTGTTTATATTTGTCCTGAATTTCATACGCATCAATGTAGTCTCCACCCACTCCCGCAGTTTATATATGAGACATATCGATATTTAAGAAGCACTGCCTGCATAGAAAAAGCCCGCTCTCTATTTCATCAAGATGTTAACTTTTTTCGAATGCTTGTGATTATCTTAGTCTAATTTGAATGACTCGCTTTTATGTGTATCTACTTTGCTAATTATGTTGCTTGCTCACTATAACAGTCCAAGCTCTTATTTCTTAGGGCGCATCATGAATTAAGAGAGTGCATACAATGATTTATTTTTCCCACTAAACTGAACAGTGTAACGCTCTTACCTTACCTAAAACACACCGGAAGCTAGCGCATGATACACTTGCTTAACTTTATGTGTTCGTCGAGTCTAACTGAAGTGTTAATGACGGCCTGGAATGTGAGTTATCTCGCGATGCTAAGTAAGACTCCACCGCCGCGTGAATTAAGACGCTTTTCAGCCATGTTAATCATCGTTTGCGTGTGTCCTCAATATATATGGAAATCAGCATTTGCATGCATTGTTAGGCACTTCAGGATTTCCAGGACAGAAAGGGATATTCGGCGTCAGTCGGTGGATTCAGTGGCCTTGCCCTGATTCGCATTATCCCAGGAAATAAACGAAATTGAACTCACTAGATGTGGCTAACGATGTCTGACCTGAATCTTCCGGAAACAAACACTGCCTTCCTCACATTCGCTTCGATTTCAGAAGAAAATGTTAGTGAGACTAGTTGCAAGTATGTTTATGGCTACATGCAATAAAACCAACTCCCAGCAAACAGCAGAATATTTGCTTCATTTGAATTGTCTTTGAACGTGATTTGAGAAGCAAATAAGGATACAAGTATGGAACACCTTTATATCCAGATGCTTATTGCCATTTTGCATTGCTTTTCAAAACAAGAGTATGCATACAAAGCAGTTTTAAAGATGGAAGGGTTTAATAATGTGTGTTTTATTACATCATCATAATGACTTTTTAGTACAGATTTAATCTGTTCAGTCATCAAGAAAGGAAAACCCCGAAGCGCAGGCTGCTGTGGTGTGAAGACGGGCTAGGAAACTCAAGTAGCATACACTAAATCCAGCAAAAAGGGTGGATGAAACTGAGAGCAACTGTTTCAAAATCCGATCTTCCAAGGAGCAGCAAATTATGTGTTATTTTAGCTATGCTACCTCCATCGTGGCTTGTTCGACATTGAACTAGACTAGAGTAACTCACCTCTGGGTTCTGGAAGAGACCAGGATTAGTTGGTAACATGCAATTAGACATAAAAGCATTCCAGATAAACACTGGAGTTATCGATTCAGAAAATAGCTTGAGTGCACAACTGGTGCAAATTCGCCTTTGCCGATTCATGGAATGGAATGCATGGTACTTTTCCTGTACTTGCGTGGATTTCATGCTGGTCTTGCACATTGCTGCGAGCGGAGGAGCCTCTTGCGTGAGACTCCAAGCAGAGTGTGGGCCAGGCCTACACAGCGAGCAAAATAGGGGACAGAACATGTAGAATGAGGAATTACACATGAACATGTGGGCATGTTGAGGGATGCTCCACGGTCAAGCAATTGCAAGCCCATACCAGTGCAAATAAACACAGATTCATGGATTCGGACTCTGAACGTCGGGTCGCAAAAAAGTTCACACAAATCCTGGTACACTCCCATCACCTTATAGAAGGCGTAAACGTGTATCTATAAAGCACGCAATACTGTGGGATGTTTTCGAGCACTCCACAATGCTATGCGCCATCACCCTGCCAGTTATGGTGAAAGAAATAGCAACAAAGGCGGCAAAACCCATGTGTGTGCCAAAAACCTACAAAAACCTACAAAACCTGTGTGCTTAAGCACACAAAGAGAGGTATGCACAGCCTACCACCCATGGTGCATGTGCGGTGGAATAGAGCACACCCAGCAGAAAATGTGCCAGTGGGCTCGATGACCAGCAAACAGAGTGCAGAGAGAGAAGCAGCACTTTTCAAGTAAAACCCCAAAATGTGCCTACAAATGGCATTTGCTTTGTTGCTTAAAACTCCAAAATGCCTATAACACAACACTTCTCAACATTACACAATCTTGCCTGGTGCTAAAATGTATGTAATCTAAGGAAGCATTGTGAACATAAAAAGTCCTAATGTGAAGAGCAAAACATTCTTCAGACAAAGTGAAATCTTGGTGCAGTACCCTGGGCTACCTGAATGAAAGCTGTCAGATGAGTTACTGATGAAACTTTAAAATGAGCTAAAACTAAAAGTCTGCTGGATTAGCACAACATAAAAAGGATTGTTGCAAAAAGGAATACAGATTTTAGTTGTGTTTATGAGCCCACAGATTTTAAGGCTAAGAAAGTAATGTATTTATGTTTGATGCAACAAATTTGATTTTGCTGGATTTAAGAAGTTAATTAGCCTGGCTGAGCTGCAAGAACTGGAAAAGCAGGTTTTTCTCCTAGGGGGAGGGCTTTCCTCTCAGAAGAAACTCACTGGGAGATGTTAATTGCGGGTTAGAACAGACTTGTGTCTACAGAAAGAGAAGGGAAAATGACAAGCCTTTCAGCCCAGGAAGCGGGGGTGTGAAAGTGGTTGTAAATTGCTCTTGGAAGGAACTTCCCCCTAGGAGGGGGATGCACTGGACTCCCAGGAGAGACAAAGGGGCAGAGCCAAGAGACCATCTGCTGTTAAAAATGAACAATGAACAATTTTTAAAAAGACTCATAACTTGTTATTCAAAGTGGTGAAACATATAAAAAGGATAGAGTTGTTAATTTAATTTTTGGCTGCACGTGTGAAGAGGTGGTAGACCTGTGGCACATGTTCTGGACAGGAATGGCAATATATGTGGTTTTATGTGAAATGTATTAATGTTAGAATTGTGAAAATGTACACGCACATCCCTATGTAAAACACACACATTTGTGGAAAGTTGCATAAAATTTGGAAATTGTGTTCATAGCGAAAAGGACAAAATTCTGTAGAAAGTTGAGACAAGATCCCACCGCTGCGGGGTTTTGAGGAATAGCTGCTACATAAAATATGGTATCTTTGTGTGTGATTTGTATAAAGGTGACCAATGTAGAAATGTACATTTAGTATCAAATCTGATTTTGAGACCAGTGGCTAAAGGGAGGTCTCGGAGGACTGTAAAGCAAACCATAAAATGTGACATTACCCGGCCTTGATCCAATCACTCAAATTGCAAGGTGGACATAGAGTTTTGATCCTATCCCAGCTCACAGGGGCAAGCTTAGCTAAGCCGGCCCATACACCCACTTTGTGATGTCATTTTTAAGCATAAATAGAGACAGCTGACAACGCATAGGGACTCACAGATCCACTCACTTTCCTGATTCTGGCGAAGCACTCTGATCCAGCATTTTACATCCAGCCTTAATATTTTTCCAAATCCAGAGGCCAACACTTTATTTATTTATTATTATTTATTTATTCGCATTTGTTAAGCGCACATACAGCCCATAGGGCATCGTGGCGCTTGTTACAGAGATGACTTGTTATACATACAAAGAAGTCATTACTTAGTTACAAGAGAGTAGTAAGGAGAAGATAGGAAAGGAAGAGGAGATGATGTTGTACGACGAGCTAGTTGAACAAGGTGGTTTTCAGTTTTTTTCGGAAGGCAAAGAGAGATGTTTCTGCTCTGAGTGTGCTAGGAAGTGCGTTCCATAGCTTCGGTGCAATGTAAGGGAAGCTTATTCCACCTGCTCTGGCTCGTTTGATGCGTGGGACCCTAAGCTGGTTGGTGTGGCATTGTCTGGTTGGTCTAGTGGAGTGCGATCTGACTAGCGTGTCAGACAGGTAGGAAGGTGCAGATAGGTGAATACATTTATGTGCAGTGGTAAGTATTTTGAATGTGATGCGCTCTTTGACAGGTAGCCAGTGTGCTGCCTTTCTGGCTTGCGCGATGTGGTCCCGTTTAGGTATATTGAGGGCTGCTCTTAGTGCATTATTTTGTGTTGTTTGGAGTTTATTGAGATTAGTGATGGAAGTACCAGCCAGTAGAGCATTACAATAATCTATCTTGGCTCCTATGGTGGCTCTTGCAATAGATAAGCAATTATCTTTGGTTAGGAATGGTTTAATGGCATTAATGAGCTTAGTGCTCAGAGCGGAGGCAGAGACAATGGAGTTGACTTGCTTGTCCATGGATAGTGATGCGTCAATGTGGACTCCTAGTGTTTTTACAGAAGGTAGAACTGGGATGACACAATTGTCTATGCAGAAGTTTGTGTAGAGAGGGTCGAGATTCTTGAGAGTGGATTTTTGGCCAAGGATGAGAATTTCGGTCTTGTCACCGTTAAGACATAGGCCATTCGTGGCCATCCATGCTTGGATGGTGGCGTATATATTCTGGAGGGTGGTTGCGTCCTGGAGGTAGTGTCCTGTGAGCGGGAGGAGTACTTGGGTATCGTCAGCGTAGTTGGTGTATGTGATCCCAAGTGCGTCCAATTTGTGAAAGAGAGGTTTGGTGAAAAGATTATAGAGAGTGGGAGCTGTACATGAACCCTGAGGGACTCCATACCTGATGGTGGTAGGCTCTGCGTTGGCTATATTGGAGAACACTTTCATCACTCTGCCTTTGAAGAAAGAGGTAATCCAATTTGTGGCTTGTTTGGAGAAATGAGCGGCCTGAGTTAGGTGGTTCGTGAGAATGGCATGATCGACTAAATCAAAAGCCGCTGAAAGGTCTACGAGGAGCAGGAGGGCCGGCTTACCTTTATCTAGGATTAGGGTGATTTGATTCTTCAGATCTAGTAACGCAGTTTCAGTTCCATGACCTTTACGGAATCCGGACTGCCTTTTGCCTAGGACAGAGTTGTTTTCCAGGTAGGCCTGTATCTGCATATGTGCAGCTTTATCTAGGATTTTTAAGAGAAATGGAACCGTTGTAATGGGCCGGTAATTGTTAGGTTGGGCGGGGTCCAAGGTTGGTTTCTTTAAGAGCGGGCGTACCCACGCCTCTTTAAGGCTGTCTGGGACTTTACCCGTCTTGAATGAGGCATTAATGAAAGCTGTGATGATCGGTGCGAGGGCTGCAGCACACTCTTTGATTATGTTGGGGGGGGCAAATGTCGCCTTTGCATTGAGATGGTTTGAGCTGTTTAAGGATGTGGAGAGTGTCCGACTCGGTGATTGGCGAAAAATTGAATTTTGAGGTGTGCTTATCTTTGGCGGTATTGACGGAGAGGGTCTGTTGGGGGTGTAGAGCCCTATAGTGTTCTGCTATTTTAGTTTGGAGAAGGTCTATTTTATTTAACATCGCTGTTTGGATGCTATTGCACCAGGCTTCATCCTTACATCCAACACTCTTGCCAGCAATATAGAACTATTGATTTCCGCAAGGCCCATATCCTCAAATATAATCTCTCCACCCAGTGAAGTGCTGTGTGGTGTGAGAAGGCCTTTTGAACCAGTATCCTGACATTCTCTGGCTTGCCACCACTAGGCTTGCCTGAGGACCTCGCTATGCAGCTGATTCAAATACCCACAGACTAACAGGGCAGATCCTGTGCAAATCCGGTGACCGGCCTAGCTGATCCAGTACGTGCCTGATGTGCTGTCTTTCCTAGAACAGACCCAATCCAATGACCAGAGCTGACGGTCCCATTTAAAAACTTATCCTGTGAGTATTAATAGAAAGAACTGTGACCCATAGTATATTTGCATTGTCTTATCCCTATCTCAAACACATCCTATCGTTCTTTCAGAACCAATATTGTTAGCACTATTTTTGTGCTGACCGTTTTCTTATCTGAAGAAGCAGAGTTTCCACAGCAGGCTGGTTACATTGATCACATGAATGTAAGATCCCTGTGTGGTGTTTGCTTTTTCATAGTCATCCTCTAGTGTAAGCAAACCCATTTGTCATTTTCAAAAGTGCACTTCTGTTTTCCATCCTCGCGCCTATTTTCAAAAACAACTCCTACTAAAACCTCTATAACTCCCTCGGTTTTTATCATAGAAACGAAATGTGAACTCCTACTTGTACCCGACATCTGTAGCTATCCATAGAACCCATTTCAAAACAGTGTGGTTCTCCCGTTATCGTGAACATTGCGCGAGGAAAAGTTTGCCGCGAATTACTATTCTGAGAAATCCCTCACGTGTGAAATAGCTTTAATTTGTTTCTAACTTGGACTTTAAGATTTCAAATGTTTTCTTTGGACTAAATCGTTGCTTGTGATTGTGTGCAACTGTTCAAAGCGGCTCCCATAGGAATTTACAACAATTTAAGTATTTTTGACTATATTTGGTGTTTTTGTCCAGTCAATTCCAAAGATAATTTAAAAGCCATCCTGACAGCTGAAATGTCAATTCCGTTTTTCTCTTGTGTTTGAAGGGGGAAGGTGTGACTGATATGCTGTTTGATTTGTGCTATTCCTGAATACCTGCTCTCTCCTCACATCTATTCAACTACCTATTGGGGGCTTGAGGGGTGTTGCAGGGGGAATCTCTATCCATAGTGCTATCTGATCTGAACCAACACAAAAGTATTATTTCTGTGCTGCAGTTGTTTTGCTCATTATTTATTCCTAGTGTATTAAAGGTATTATTCTGTGTTCTGTCACCCCATTGGTGAATGTTGTTTATCTATTAAAACATATTGTGATTACATTTTATATAGATAAATAAATATTTACCTTTGCAAACTAGCCTGATTCCTGGTTCAGTGTGACCGGGGGGTCTCAGAAGATGGGTGTGATATGAGTGGTATATCGTTCAGAATATTGAACTTGTAGACAACAATAAATAAGGGTTTCAATTGTGCACTAAATGCTGGGCTTGACTTGGGTGTATGCCGGATTGAAATCACTTACAATACACAACAAAAGAAATGTATCCAGCCACGATGAATCCAGTATTTTTTGGAGAGATCGTGCACAGACACCGCAGAAGGAGGAGATTGCCAGGGCCCGCATCTTCAACCCAGGTACCGCCCTCTGCGCGAGGCCAGGTGACCAGGTCTATGGCAGATGCAGGTTTCCACCCACCTATATCATCCTAGACCTGGTCAGGGAGTGGGAAGGTGGGCTAACATCACACACAATGTGCTCCCAGGCCCTTAGCCCCCTCAAAAAAGTGCTCACTGTCTTACATTTCCTGGCAACTGGATCCTTCCGGCATACCACTGCCATAGTAGGCGGCATCTCCAGGCCACACAGTCACGCTGCCACACAAGGTGCCTGAGTGCATAACTGCACAAGCTTCTGTGTGCCACCACATTTACATGCCAAGAACACTGGCAGAAAGTCAATTAGTCATGCAGGACTTTTATGCTCTGGCACTCTTCCCACGAGTGCTTGGTGCAATTGATTGCACCCATATTTTGCTACTTCCCACCGAACAACTGAGCAATATACCACAACCAAAAACATTGGCACTCAATCTATGTTCACGTTGTGTGCGATGCCAAGGGCATAATAACTGAAGTGTATACCAACTATCCCTGAAGCACACAAAACAGTTATATATTCTGGATGTCATTACTACACCGGAACCTGCTAGCTGGCAAGCATGGGAATGCATGGCTCATTGGTGAGTATGCATGGACACGCACATGCATGCATGTTGTACACTTAGCAATAGACACTGGCAAAAAATGATAATGACAACCATGCATACATTTACAGGGGACATTACCTACCCGCTGAGCACATTAATGATGACGCCCATACGGAATCCGACAACACCACCCGAGGTAAGGTACAATACTACCCATGTAACGACTAGGGGCATAGTGGAGCACACATTCAGAGTGCTTAAGTCATGTTTCCTCTCCCCTGACCACTCTGGTGGTGTTTTGCTATATGTGCCACAAGTTGTGCGCAGGATCAATGTGGCAGTATGTGTCCTGCACAATGTCGCCACACAGTGTTGGGTCCCAGTGGACATGTTGGTGGGCCACCGCCCTCACCCACAGGCATGACCCTTGCGCATGGCTGGCCAAAGGGCACGTTGAAAGGCTGCATGTACCTGGCTCATGCAGTCCTACTTTACCTAAAATCCTGCCCCAATGGTGTGCGCACGAAATAGCCACATTCCAGGTGTCATTCAATGATGACCATAGGCCAATCAACCGGGCACACAAAAACTCCATGAGAATGTGCCCCTGGGAGTGCAAAATTGTGTACATCCATTAGACATAAACCAACATGCACAAAGTGTGGCCAGAGGAAAGACACGTAATTGGGAGTATACCGCCACCACCATGGTAAGCATCAAGTGAAGCGACTCCAGAGGAAATAAAACATCACTAGTGTCCAAGAAATAATCACACAGAATAAATTCATCAACTTTCCAAATATCATTTATGAGCAGCCAGGCATTCATGGACTACAAAAGTATCATTTACATCAATCCCCATAAGGCCAATGCAATAGGGTTGCACACCTGTGTGAGAATGTGCATGACAGGCACACATGCATTTCTGTTGCTGTGTATTCTGTATTTCTGTTGATGTGAGCGCAAAAGTAGTGGTGTCAGGATCCACATGTGACATGCATGCAGCCAATATGGAGACAATGCACCCCATATCAACACACACACTGAACAGGACACAATTGACAATTGGGAAAAAGTGATTGGCACACTCAAATTGACACAGGGACAGGAGCAGAGAGTAACTTAGACATTCCATAGCAAAATCAACAGTGAGTCATGACCATAAGCAGCATGGCATGGCACCAATCACCAACACAGTCACATCAACTGCAAATAACAGTGGCCTGGCTGATCTCCTTTCTCACTGACTGACTCTCCCAGTTCCAAATGGGGTCTTTCCTCTATTCTATCTCTCTCTCCACTTGTGGTGTTCCCAACGGGTCTAACCCCTCTCCCTAGCTTTTCAAACAATTCCTGGCACCTCTTGCCCACCACATTGCTTCCTTCCACACCAACTTTTAGTGTTATCCTGATGATAACCAGCTTTCCTTCAGACTCCCTCAGCTGCCTTTTCTTATTCTCTCATTCCAGACTGTCTGAATGCAAATGATCTCTGCCTTAATGGAAGTAACACTAAGATCCTCCTTACTAGAACACCAGCTCCCTCCTTTCCTCTCTCTCTCTCTGGCCCATCACTCTGGGCCCTCTTTCTGCTCCTACCTGTGAGGCTAAGAACCTTCGGGTCATCTTAGATTCCACCCTCTCCTTCTGTCCTCAAATCTCTGACCTCTCTCTAAGAAGTCAAACTTTCAGCTGCACCTACTCAGAGGTATTATTCCCTTCATCACGTTTCCCCAGAAGCTCACTGTCTCTAGAGCACTGGTCCTCTCTAGGCTGGACTACTGGAACAGCCTCTTTTAAATCATCCTGCCTCTACTCTCCGACCTCTTCGACTTATCCAGAATAGGACTGTGTTAGGGAGAATTCTCATCTATGGCTATTTTCCCTCACCTAGTGAGTCCCCCAGCAGCTTTGCTGGACTTCTGGAGTTTATTTTTTCCACTTGGTAAGAGGGAGAGCTTTTCCCCACTCTTACCTGTGATTTGCTATGTGTTTCCACCTGTTTTTGTGATTGTTGGCTCTGAAGGACACCACATCAGTAGCCCCCTTCTTTGTGTGTGTCACACAGCACCTTTTGTGCAGTGGCACTGGGTAGTCATTCAGACTCCCACCGACTCCATTTCTGAGGCAACTACTGTCCCCCAGAAAAGGGTGAAGTTACCATTAACTTTACTTAGTCAATCTACCACAGATCCAGTACACCCCATCTTCCATCAAGTACTGGAAAGGGTTAATTTATATCCCTTTTGATCTGTACATCCTAGAGCATTGTTTCGCTCTTTTAACATTTAGACATGGCTGGTGGCAGTGGTATCTACCCTAACCTTCTACCGCAGTTATCTTATATAACTGTGGTAATATTGTAGGCTATTGTATTAGCCTAGAACTTAAACCCGCTTGACCAAATCTTTTTTCGTTTGGCTCTGGTGTGGTTTATTCGCCATTTCTTTTTGTTAAACTCCTTCTTGTGTTTTGCTTTGCGCAGCAATCCAGGTTTGCCTTCTTTGTTTGCTGTCTTTTGGCGGGCTTCTACCTAGAAGCCCTCCTCAAGGCACCTGGGTGTCTAGGTGGGCTGAATGTGAGGGAGGGGTGTAGTCACCCCCTGCACAGGGTATCCTAGGAAATCCAAGTCACACTTTGTTACGATTGGTCAAGGTGGTTGTCCGGGCTGGACAACCCCCCTAATGTGTGATTGACAGCCAGGCTGTGTGAATGGGGGTTTTGTGCATAAAAGGCAGGTCTCTTGGGCTAGAAGTCAGAAAGAGTCACCACTGGAACTACAAGGAAACGACGAGAAGCAGAGAGAACAACTGCTGCTGCAACTTCCCCATCCCGGTGAAGCCCTGCTGCAGTCCTGAGCTATCTACCTTCAACGACTCAGAGAAGATCCCATCTGGAGTATTCTTCCCTTGAGCTTGGTGGGGACAACCAGCTCATCTTCCACAGCTAGAGGATCCTCTTCCTTGGTCAAAATCGCTGCACACAGCTGTATTGGTCCGGATAGCCATCTGAAGAGCCTCTCCTGTTTTAAGGAGCACACATTTTATTCCGTGTTGCTGCTGCCGGCCTCATCCCTGTGTGGTGCAGACCCCCTTCAGACGTCCTCCTTCACAACAAAGCTCCAGGAATCGTGGATCTGCGGGAAATCACTAGGAACAACTGCCAGGGCACCAGCTGCACCATTGGAACAAGGTAATGTGTTCTGCCTGAGGAAACTGGGTGAATCCCTTTTCTTCATTTCCAAGGCTTGCCCTTGTCTCCTTGTACTTGATAGGACCCACATAAAGTACATCACTGAGATCTTTAAAAGGCTGGATCACCCTGGCAGTATTTCTCATGCCATGACATGGCATGCCATCATCAGCATAGCTCATTGACGGTGCACTGAACACTGGCATGGTAGCCGATGATGCGAAGCCCAAGAACGTCTGAACACAAATACTCACCAATTGCACTGAAGAAAAGGTTCTTGCAGAAGGAAGCACTTCACAGAGGCATATGTCAGAACTGAAGGCTGGGCACTAAGGTAACTGACATGAAACACACAAGCAGACATGACAAGGCAATGGGAAGCAGAGACAAAAGTAAAAAAGCACTCAAAATGGATCTGCCAACTCGAAAAGTGCTAGGTAATGCAGGCTCCACTGCAACTCAATTACATTGGGTCAAATGTGCATTGAATCAAAGGTAGCATTGATATGCACCCAACAGCTGTCAACATGTGGCTCTAACCCCAAGGATGCACCATGCACAGCAAATAACTAACCCTGCTCAATGTAGTGGGCCTGCTATCTGTTGACAACATAGCATCCCAAACATGTGCATCAATGGTGTCATGTGCGTGGATCATTCTTAGGACTGGACAACAAGAATGGTGAACCCTGACCAAGAAAAGCTAAGTAGTGTCTTCCGTGTACATTAATCAATATTAGTGAATCATTGTTTGGGATGCCATGTGTCAGGCAATACACATGTGAAAAGTGTATGGAAACACACACCACCACCAACATGTGTCACTTTCCACACACAGCTGGCCCTGCCTCCCACCTGACAACTCAACAAGAAAGGCCCTACAGAGATCCCCCACAACTACAATCCCGCAACCTGTGCCACCATGATATGAGTGTGAAAACAACATGCACAGAAACATGACCATAAGAACACCATGTGACACATGCACCCAAGAACGTTGACCTGTGCCCCACAAAACAAGTTAACCAAAGGTGAATGCACACAGTGCCAGACTCCCTGCTAAACACAATACCACAAGTGACACCCTGAGTGCCCTTAACTTACCTGCACAGGGTACCCAACTGTCCTGCATACACTGCATCCCACCGTAAACACATCCTCAAATTGTAAACACATGCATTGAAACAACTTAAAGACAGTGGAGATACATGACAACCATTTATTGAATCAGAAAACAGGCATTGACCACCCAGTGCAGAAGCACCACAGGGTGCAAGAGGGAGACAGGGCCCAGATTGAGAATAGCCTAGGAGTCTAGTGGAGCACAACAAAGAAAGAGAGAGAGAGAGAGAGAGAGAGAGAGAGAGAGAGAGAGAGAGAGAGAGAGAGAGAGAGAGAGAGAGAGAGAGAGAGAGAGAGAGAGAGAGAGAGAGAGAGAGAGAGTAGCAAGGAGTAAACTCTCTGGAGTGTAGATGGGGATGCACATGCCCAACATCACTGTGGGTGAGGGTATATAGAAGTTGACCTAGGGAGGCTGATAGTGGCATGAGATCACAGAAGGCACATAGAAGGAAAAGATCCACATTTTGAGGCCATGAAGACAAAACTGGTGGGCGGTGAAGGACAGACTGGCGTAAAACAGGCACATGTGTATGGTCAATCGATAGCCCTATCTCACACAAACCAAGCCAAAAACACACCATGGCATGAATTACATGACAAGACACATGTACCCCACTTCCACGCATCTGGGGCACTGAAAGCATATACCCCTACCCTACCTCGGACAACATATACCCCTTTTGGACAACACAGTCAATGGACATGCATCTGTACTTCCACTTCCCAACAAACCACACCCATGAGTGAGACTGCCACAGAAAGTGTGCATGGATTCCAGGGATCACTTGAAGCTGACACAGAGGACACCAGATAAAGCCAAGTGTTGGGAAGTGGAGTATGTCAGACATGCATGCAAGTACATTGTGTCAATGCAATGTACACCCACAAACTGTGGCAGTTAACATGCAGTAGAATTCAAAAACAGAAAACATGTAATACACACCGATGATGATAACCAACAGTACAAAAACATGCACAAAAAGTCAACATACTGGGTAACATAGAAGCAGTCAGTCTGAGGTACAAATGTGCATATCTGTCAAAACCAACATGCATCAAATGTCAGAAACATGTCCTGTGGAGGCAGTGCACACAAATGTACACAACAGAGTCACCAGAGCCCATGTCATGAAGCGCTGCAGTGTAGGTTGTGCATACATGTCTATCAATGTGAATGGAACATGGTGAGCAGTGACCTGGCTGTGCGGGACATATAAGTGGGGAAGGAAGTGGATTTTGGATTGGAAAACATCAAAGAGTAGTGTGCAGAGCTAGAACACCTGCTTGGCATGGTGTGTTTCACAGGGAGTGGGGGAGTAGAATGGTGGCAGTACGTGGGAATCTCCATGGCCAGTGTGCAAAGTGTCTGGGAACAGAAACCACCAGAGAGCTGAAGCACCAACAATGCATGTGACCAAGAAGTGGGTGCACCCACACAGAATGAAATACTCACCACGAGGAATGTGACAATATTGCTGCACAATCACTTCCAAACATGCAGTCAATATCATGAGTGCATCCACAGAAACAAATCACTGCAAATGCACATAAACACACATGCATGTGTACAGAGACTAATCAGCACTGATATACACTGTGACACAAGGTGAACACCACCAGCTGATCCAAATGTGTACTGCAAGCAGAAACCATGGGGAACAATTACACTGGCAGAACATGCAAGAAAGTTCACATGCTTACCTGCTGACTGAGCCATCATGATGTGATTTCCGTATCACCTCCACTGGGAACTGTGCCTCCAAATGCATGACAGGTGGGTCAGTGCCTCTCAGAGGTCATTGGGAGTAGGGGCGTCAAAGGGTGCAGGGTGTCTCCCCACCAGGAGTGCAGTCACCACCTCATTCCAGAGCACTGTAACAACATAGGACAAGGCATTATAACAGCTGTAGAACAGTACCATACACACAGCACACATGTGTCAATATTCACACAACCCAATTTGACCTGTATGTGCAAGCCCATACCCCACAATGCAACCATGGCAGTTGACGTCCTGAGGATGGCTGCATTGGCTGCATGTCCACCACTGCATATGTCATGGCCATGAGAGGGCAACTGCACAACTCAAGCCACATGTAAAATAAAAATTAAAAAAAACATAAAAAGATTCCATCTTGGAAAGGGGAGAACCCAAAAACATGCCGACATTTGGGCCAGCGGTCTTATAATCAAAGAAAAAAATCTTAATGGCAAAGCAAGGGTCACCAAAAAAATAAAAATAAAAACAAATATCACAAAAATGGTCCATCATGGACGGGGGTGGAGGTCCACCCTGGAGGGTGGAGGGGTAGGGTGCATGGCAAGAAAATTTGACTATGAAGAAAAATAAATAAAAATAAAACCCTCCAAGGGATCATGGACTTCATGGCAACGGTGGACCAGGAGGCATGTCTCTGCTGGGACCACCATCCTGCGGTTGATCTGCAGGTGGGCGTGGTGCTGGAGGCAGACCACGCAGTGCCAAGGCCAGTAGCCATGTGTGACACTGATGAATCCACAAGCACCGTTAGGCCAGTCATGTCTGTATGCATTGGATCACTGAAGGAAACAGAGTCTGCATGTGCAGACACCCGTTATGTACAGGGTTCCTCCAAAAGTGACTGCCTGAAGGCACCCACCTTACCGTGGATCATTCTCCTTATGGCTGTTAGTTCTGCATCAAGGGTAGTCCTCTGGGCCTCCATCTCAAGGCTCAAGGTCTCTCTGTGTGCCTAAGCGCAGACATGCAGGGATGTTGTCCTCCATGCACAGTATTTGGGTAGCGGCATGAGGACCAAGTGACCTGAAGCTGTTTCTCTACCCGGGCCGCTGGCGGGGTCGTGGATTTGGCCATATTATCCATGCCCTCAGACATCTTATCCAACACATATCCATGTCGGAGGGTGGCACGTAACATCTGCTGCCCCCACTCTGTCTCCCCAGCCTGCATACATTCCACACGTGTGGGGCACCCATTGGGGCCTGATGCAAGGGACCTAGTCCTTTGCTGTGGTGCCCCTATCGTTGGTTGCAGGTCTGCATCCGTCCCTTCGACATCAGGCCCAGGACCTGATACCAAATCAGGAGAGGGTGGCCTTGCAGCTGTAACCACTGCAGACGGGGGTGCCACTACACACTGGCCTGGTGAAGCCAGCCCCTCACCACAGACTAACAGGCCCAGACTGATCGACACATTGGGGCACTCACCTCTGGCCTGTTTGAGGCATGCACATACGGTTTGGCATCAGAGACATCTGAGTCCAAAGAGTCAGAAGAGTCTGCTGGATGACTCAGGATGGTCTGCAGCACTAGTGAGTTTTCATGGCCTACCACAACATATACCCCACTGGTGGTCTGCCACACAACTGACTCCTCCTCATCCTCCACCCCTACATTTGGTGCACCCTCACCTGAACATGGAGAGAGAAAGACATATGGATACATGTTAAAAGAGAAAACAATGTTCATATGCTCCAAGTAGTACTCTGACAAGACATGACAGTACATGCACCCATCAGACATTGAACATGCACACACTTGGTCCAGAAAGCAACTGATGCAAGGCATATTCTGGCAAGTGCCCCTCCCTCCACCCCCATCATATCCATGCCAGCACTGGGCAAATTGACATTTGACAGTGTTGTAAATGCACAATGAGAAGACATTCAACTGTCAAGTCGCCACACATGCCAGGGGAATACTAATGTGTGACATAGATGTGGGACCCAGCAAGGCTCAAATGTATCCCAAACAGGAAATATAATCAGAACTTTGTTAGGGAGAATTCTCTGTTTAGGCTGAGTTTCCTAACCTAGTGAGTCCCCCAACAGCTTTGCTGGATTTCTTGAGTTGTTTTTTTTTCCATCCTGCCAAGAGTGAGACTCTTTTTTCCCACTCTTGGACATGAATGTGTGTAATTCCTTTGAATGTCAATGTGTTCTTTGGGCTATAGGGTCTTTTACCCCATAGGGTCTCATATGTTTTTCTATGTGTGTTACACCGCACCTTCCGTGCCATAGCACTGGGGCGTCCTAGCGGACCTCCATCATAGACTCCATACCCGGGGACTGACTATTGTCTCCCCGGGCATGTAAAGTCACCATTGGCTTTACTAGACCTAGATTTACTAACAGAACTAGTACACACCATCCTATTGTGGACGTACTAGTAGGGGTAATTTGATTACTCCTGGGTCTGTTATTCGAAGGGGCACTGTCCCGTCACCCCTCGTCGATTTTTGGCTGGTGGCAGTGGAAACTACTTGGTATATTCGACCCCGAATATAACCCTATGGGATTCTTCCCATTGTTGGAGGTTAATACTTTTTCTCGTTAATCTCTAACATACCACCGGTTTATTTATCTTAAATAAATCTATCGGTTGGTATTTTCTGCCAGAACTCGTTTTTTAAAATGGCGTCTGTGTCCGTCTCTGTGACTCCTAAACCTAAGGTTGAGCCCTTTGTTCCACTTTTGGCGGGCCTCTACACAGAGGCCCTCCAAAGTGGTGCCATTCTGTCTGGGTACCACAGGGGGCGTGGGAGGGGGTTTAGGCACCCTGGACTGAGTTGCCTTGCCAACTCAAGTCGCACTCTGGTGTGATTGGCCCAAGTGGTGAGCCACCCCGCTCACCACTTAGCGTGTTTTGAGTGACAGCTAGGCTGAATGAATGGGGGTTTTCTGCATAAAAGCAGGGCTTTTGGGACTGGATCCTCAGAAGTCGCCACAGGACCTAAGAATCCGACGAGGGTAAAGCTGAGCCGACCTGCAATGACGACACCTCCGGTGGAGCCCTGCTGAACCGACTCACCACTTCCCGACGACAGAGGAGATCTCCCCGCTGGGGAGTCTCTTCCCCTGACTGGTGGGAACAACCAGTCCCCTTTGCTTTTTCTTCGTTCCAGGACGTAGTGGTCGAATTGCCGGTGCAGAGCACCCTGGCAACCGGATAGCCACTACCCCTGTACCGCGACCAAAAGGTGGTGCCTTGTGACGGAGCACTCTGCGGCTGGTCTCTTCCTTGGTGGTGCAACGATCTGCAACTACCTTCGACGACGAGATCATCTCTTCTCTTGGCAAAGACCCGACGTGCATCCACCACCAGGAACAACTGCCCCCGCCAGAGCTGTTTCTCCACAAACAAGGTACCGTGTCCGCCTGGCTTCCCTTGTGTCAGTTAGTGCGAGGTGTCTGAATCCTCGCCTCTCCATTGGGTCGCCTCCAAGCTTTCTCACCTCTCTGTTCTGAACTGGTCCAATCTTTCTATAACAATTTGCGACAAAGACTCGAAGTGCATTTCCACTGTGATACTTTTTTGGACACATCGCCTTGCCTCTCTCCGAGTGGGCCTGGCCTCTGAACTTTGCGATCTACAGTAGACCCTGCCTTACTTGCCTTGCATTTGTTCGTAAAAGTGTTGGTACCGAGTTGATTTCATACCCTGCCTTTTCTCTCCCGTCCTAACGAATACTAGAGTGCCATCTAGGTTAAAGCATTCACCTCTGTCTGCAAATAAGTGGTGCCGTTGAACCTAGACTTGTCGAACTATTGTTAAGGGGATTGATTTTTCTTATAGTAATTGTGCTTGAAGTGTTTACCGTATTAGTGCCAGTGTGTTTTCATAGATGTGTTTTTATAAATAAATAACTATATATCTTTACACCGAAGCTCTGTCCGTGTTTGCTTGTTCTACTGTTTAAATTGCCCTATTTTGTATACTCCACATACTACCTAACTCTTCTTGAGGGAAGTCTGACTGCTCAGCCACAGCTACCATGTGAATCTGTGTGGTGCAGACTGCTACCAAGTGGGTTTACTGCCAAACACCTGTAGTCCTAAATCTTTTGCAGTGGTCCCAGAGGGAACTGCACAGGTTTCCGCCTAACACTGGTGTACAGCGGTGGGATTTGTATCGAGTATACAGTTTAGAGTGCTTTTCAACACTTTAGGATAACTAACCACAAAGCTTAGCACTAAAAAGCAACTTTCAAAAACATGTCTACTATGGAAGTTTACAGTCAAGAATCCTTGTCAGGTGAAAATACTGAGACTTTACGAGCCCTCTGTAGACAAGAAAATCTTTCTGTAAAAGGCAAGAAAGTGGAACTGATAGCGAGATTGCTGGAAAACCAAAGCTTGGGTACTGGACCAGAGGAACCAACTTCTCCAGCGAATGTAGAAAACAGTAATGGTATTGATCTGAATCAAAGTCTTGATAATGAGTCAGAAGAGGAAAGTGAACCTAATGAAGTTAGCCACTCTGAGCCTCTGTCTGCCTTACCTAGTGTACCTACGGGGCCCATATCAGGTCCCACATGTAGCCCTGCTTATTTTGAACTTGAAAAAATGAAGCTCGAATTAGAATACAACGCTTCTTGGCTCAGTCTGAAAGAAACCAAGAGCTCGAGTTCAGACGGATGAATGCCCAAGCTGAGCAGAAGCAAGCTGAGTTAAGACTCAGAGAAATAGAACTTAATCACGAGTTAGAGATGAAAAAGTTTTCTTTGGAAAATGATTTTCTCTCCTCTGTTTCCTCTATAAGCTCCAGTCCCAAAAGACCCCGGATGCCGAAGGAATTAGTGGGTATGTATGAAATGTGATTGGATGTTTTGGATTGGTTAAAACTGTTTGAATACAATCATGGGCTCCAGGACCTCACCGGGAATGATCTACTTCCCTGGTTGTTCTCTAGGCTCCCCCCTGTTGCGAAAGATGTGGTAATGGAGTTGGGGGAGGCGGATAAGAAGGATTACGAAAGTGTGAAACTAGCTTTGATAGCTAGATTCGGGAAGACCCCTTCCCAGTATCTTAAGAGGTTTAGAACCCTCAAAAAGCATGATGGTACCCCTTGGGCTACCTGGGTGAGTGAAGGGTTGAAAAACTTAGAGGGATGGATTAAGGGTTACAAAGTGAACACTTATGAGGGTATGAAGGATCTTTTTATGTTGGAGTCTATTTATGATGCATGTTCTCCTGAGCTCAGACAGCACTTGGCTGATTCGAAGGAATTGGATTCCAGGAAGCTAGCTAAGGCTCCTGACTTGTGGGTTGCCAACGGGCTACTCGTAAGGATTCAGGGGCAACTCAGAAAAAGGATGAGGGAAAACAGCCTAAGAAAGACTCAAAAGAGAATTCGAATAACTCAAATTCCAAAGAAGGCCCCAAACAAAACAAAAAGGGTAAGCCACAAGGAACACCGCAGCAGAATAGTGTGTCTTCTGGTGCCAAACCGGAAGGAGGCCAGAACAAGCCACCATTCCAGAAAGCATTCGGTAAATGCTTTGTTTGTGGCTCGACTGACCACGTGAAAGGACATCCCAGATGTAAGGGTAAACCTTCAGGGGTCCAGCTTGTCTCCTTAGCCTTCGCTCCAGAGGAGGAAGTCCAAATGGCAAGTGGAAACTTTCTACTGCTAGCTGATGAACCCACTGGAGTCTCAGCCAGCGTTTCTTTAGTGTTTCTGGGGTTGTGGGAACAACCAAATTTAGACGTCTATAATTCTATCCCCGATAATACTAAAGAGTATTATAAGGACAGTGTCCAGGTGAATGGTCAGGAGACTCCTGCCATTAGGGACACTGGGGCCAGCATAACAGTGGTGGACAAATCGTTTTTTCAGGCTGAGGATGTTGCTAAGGCACCCAAACGCCTCACCAAGTTAGCTGGAGGGCCTGAGCAGAAGCTTCCCCGATTACCAGTTCTCATCCAGTGTAACGACATGCCTGTGAAGATCCCTGTCAGCATACAGTGTGAGGTACCAGGACGCGTTCTGTTGGGTAACGATTTAAAAACTCTCGGAGTTGTATCGCATACCCCCAGACCTCCTAGTAAACGGTTACAGGTGCTAACCAGACCTGCAAGAGAGAGGACCATGCGCGGTACTCTCCAGGAGATGATGAAGAAAGAAAACACTCCTGCTCCACTGGAATTGTCAGCCGCTGTCTCGAAGAAATCAGAAGTGAAAGAGAAACCTAAGACTTCTACCCCGAAACCAGCCGCCAGCATTCCAGTACAGCCAACAAGGACTTCCCCGGGGTTGTCCAAAGTTACACCCGTAACTCCACCTCCAGCTGAGTCTGAGAGGGAGG
Source organism: Ambystoma mexicanum (assembly GCF_040938575.1). Lineage (NCBI taxonomy): Eukaryota > Metazoa > Chordata > Amphibia > Caudata > Ambystomatidae > Ambystoma > Ambystoma mexicanum. The sequence goes on from NC_090922.1 coordinate 976,651,355, forward strand.
TACAAGCCTGTGTGGTAGAATTAGACTCTGACGAAGAGCTAATGGAAGGCCAGGAACTCATTGGAGATCTGGATCCTGTTGACCATCCTGAGCTGCAGTCTTTACTGGCAGAAGGTGGACCCAGCAGGGCAGACTTCAGTAAGGGACAGAGAGAATGTCCAACTCTGGAAGGTCTTCGCCACCAGGCAGAAGCTCAGGCTGAAGGGCAAGAGCCTGGGAAATACAGGTTGCACTGGGAAGATTGCCTCTTCTACAGTGAACCGACCGAGTCTGCACCTGGAGACTACAAACCACTTGTAGTACCCCAAGAGAACAGACCACAGTTCTTGCAGTTAGCCCACGAGATTCCTTTGGCTGGTCACTTGAGTTTCAAGAAGACTAAGGAAAGGCTCTCCCTCTACTTTTATTGGCCAAAGATGGGGGCTGAAGTAGAAAAACACTGCAGGAGCTGCCACACCTGCCAGACCTCTGGTAAGGTTGGCTCCAAGAATGTGGCACCTTTAGTGCCTCTCCCAGTCGTGGGAGTCCCATTTGAGAGAGTAGGGATTGACATTGTTGGTCCCCTTGATCCTCCAACCTCCTCAGGCAACAGGTTTATACTTGTTGTAGTAGACCATGCTACTAGATATCCTGAGGCCATTCCTAAGAGGACTGTTACAGCTCTGGCTGTGGCTAAGGCCCTCCTTGGTATTTTTACTAGGGTCAGGTTTCCTAAGGAAGTAAATTCTGATAGGGGGTTAAACTTTATGTCCCACTACATGAAAGCCATGTGGAGAACCTGTGGAGTTACTTACAAGTTCTCAATAGCTTACCACCCACAAACAAATGGGTTGGTAGAACGGTTCAACCGAACCATGAAGAGCATGATAGGTGCTTTAGAGGAACCCCTTAAGCGTAAATGGGAACTTCTACTGCCATGCTTTCTATTTGCTTATAGAGAAGTCCCTCAGGAGGGAGTAGGTTATTCTCCCTTCGAGCTTCTCTATGTCATCCCGTCAGAGGTCCATTGGCCCTGATTAAGGAGGGGTTGGAGATTGCTCCTTCCCCCAAGCCAGTCATAGTGACTGACTACATGATAGGTCTCCGGAGGAGAATGTCGCACATGATGACAGAAGCAAGCGATAACTTGAAAGCTGGACAAGCATTGGTCAAGCACTGGCACGATCAAAAGGCTAACATGGTTGAGTTCGCTCAAGACCAGCTCGTTCTCATTATGATCCCAACAAGGCAGAGGGCCTTGCAAGATGAATGGATGGGACCCTTCAGAGTTGTGGGTAAACTCGGAGAGGTCAACTATCTGGTGGACTTGGGCAATCTCAAGGAGGCTCTGACCGTCTTCCACACCAACCGACTCAAAGCGTATGTCTCAAGACCTGATGTGGGAGCGTTGCTTCTAGCATCATCCGAGGAAGAAGAAGAGAGTGAAGCTCTTCCGGATCTCCTCAGAGGCTTACCTTTAGACGAAAAAATTGAAGGAGTAAATCTCTCTTCAAATCTGACACCCGAGCAACAAGAAGAGTGCAAATCTATGTTGAATCAGTTTGCCTCCCTGTTCTCGCTTTCACCAGGCTTGACCCCTTGGGGCCAGCTTGACATACTCACTGGTGACTGTCTGCCAGTCAAAAGCAGAGGATACCGAATGTCAGAAAATGTACGAACCCACATCAAAGGTGAGGTCAGCAAGATGCTCGATCTCGGGGTAATAGAGCCCTCTACTAGTCCATGGTCTAGCCCAGTTGTGTTAGTACCAAAGGCCGGATCTAAAGAATTTAGATTCTGTGTGGATTATAGAGCTATTAATGCAGTCACCAAGACTGATGCCCACCCTTTGCCAAGAACAGATGAGTTGGTGGACAAACTTGGCGCGGCCAAGTTCCTCAGGACATTTGACTTGACGTCAGGCTATTGGCAAATAGCCTTGACAGACCATGCCAAGGAGAAAACTGCATTTTCTACCCCCGTTGGCTTATACCAGTTTAAGGTAATGCCTTTCGGATTGAAGAATGCACCTGCTACATTTCAACGGATGGTAAACCAGGTTCTGAATGGGATGGAGGACTTCTGCATGGCATACTTGGATGACAGCAATGTTCAGCAATTCCTGGGAAGAGCATGTAACCCACCTGAGAGATGTTTTGCAGGCTCTTGGACGAGCCAATCTGACCATAAAGGCGAGTAAATGCCAAATTGGACAGAGTAAGGTAGTCTATCTTGGACATGAGGTAGGAGGTGGAGAAATAAGGCATTTGCTCAGTAAGATTGAAGCTGTGCAAAATTGGACACCTACTACTCAGACCCAGGTGAGAGCCTTCCTAGGCCTCACTGGGTATTACAGGAATTTCATCGAGAACTATGGGACCATAGCTTCTCCACTGAATGTCATCTCCTCGCCCAAATTTCCTAAAAAGGTTAGATGGAACGAGGAGTGCAATCAGGCTTTTGAAAACCTGAAAAAGGCTTTTTGCCAAGCCCCAGTACTCAGAGCTCCTGATTACCGCCAAACTTTCATTGTGCAGACAGATGCTTCAAAGGTAGGAATAGGTGCCGTACCTAGTCAACTGGATGGGAAAGGTAGGGAGCACCCCGTTTGCTTCATCAGCCGCAAGCTGAAGGATCCTGAAACAAGGTGGCCAACAATCGAAAGAGAGTGCTTTGCTATCGTGTGGGCTCTGAAGAAGATTAGGCCATACTTGTATGGTTCTACTTTTGTCATTCAGACTGACCACCAACCCTTGAGATGGTTAATGCAAATGAAAGGGGAAAACCCAAAACTACTGAGATGGTCGATCTGCCTGCAAGGGTTTGATTTCACCATTGAGCACAGGTCAGGGCGTCACCACCAAAATGCTGATGGTCTGTCTAGGATGTATGTCATCGACTAGAGGTATCAGATTCATCCAGGAGTGGATTAAATCTTCTTGTCCCTTAGTCTGGGGGGGGCGAGTGTTAGGGAGAATTCTCTGTTTAGGCTGAATTTCCTAACCTAGTGAGTCCCCCAGCAGCTTTGCTGGATTTCTGGAGTTTGTTTTTTTTCCATCCTGCCAAGAGTGAGACTCTTTTTTCCCACTCTTGGACATGAATGTGTGTAATTCCTTTGAATGTCAATGTGTTCTTTGGGCTATGGGGTCTTTCACCCCATAGGGTCTCATATGTTTTTCTATGTGTGTTACACCGCACCCTCTGTGCCTGGGACTGACTACTGTCTCCCCGGGCATGTAAAGTCACAGTTGGCTTTACTAGACCTAAATTTACTAACAGAACTAGTACACACTAGTAGGGGTAATTCGATTACTCCTGGGTCTGTTATTCGAGGGGGCACTGTCCCGTCCCCCCTCGTCGAGTTTTGGCTGGTGGCAGTGGAAACTACTTGTTATATTCGACCCCGAATATAACCCTATGGGATTCTTCCCATTGTTGGAGGTTAATACTTTTTCTCGTTAATCTCTAACATACCACCGGTTTATTTATCTTAAATAAATCTATGGGTTGGTATTTTCTGCCAGAACTCGATTTTTAAACTGGCGTCTGTGTCCGTCTCTGTGACTCCTAAACCTAAGGTTGAGCCCTTTGTTCCACTTTTGGCGGGCCTCTACACAGAGGCAACCGGATAGCCACTACCCCTGTACCGCGACCAAAAGGTGGTGCCTTGTGACGGAGAACTCTGCGGCTGGTCTCTTCCCTGGTGGTGCAACGATCTGCAACTTTCCTTCGATGACGAGATCATCTCTTCTCTTGGCAAAGACCTGACGTGCATCCACCACCAGGAACAACTGCCCCCGCCGGAGCTGTTTCTCCACAAACAAGGTACTGTGCCCGCCTGGCTTCCCTTGTGTCGGTTAGTGCGAGGTGTCTGAATCCTCGCCTCTCCATTGGGTCGCCTCCAAGCTTTCTCACCTCTCTGTTCTGAACTGGTCCAATCTTTCTATAACAATTTGCGACAAAGACTCAAAGTGCATTTCCACTGTGATACTTTTTTGGACACATCGCCTTGCCTCTCTCCGAGTGGGCCTGGCCTCTGAACTTTGCGATATACAGTAGACCCTGCCTTACTTGCCTTGCATTTGTCCGTAAAAGTGTTGGTACCGAGTTGATTTCATACCCTGCCTTTTCTCTCCCGTCCTAACAAATACTAGAGTGCCATCTAGGTTAAAGCATTCACCTCTGTCTGCAAATAAGTGGTGCCGTTGAACCTAGACTTGTCGAACTATTGTTAGGGGGATTGATTTTTCTTATAGTAATTGTGCTTGAAGTGTTTACCGTATTAGTGCCAGTGTGTTTTCATAGATGTGTTTTTATAAATAAATAACTATATATCTTTACACCAAAGCTCTGTCCGTGTTTGCTTGTTCTACTGTGTAAATTGCCCTATTTTGTATACTGCACATACTGCCTAACTCTTCTTGAGGGCAGTCTGACTGCTCAGCTACAGTTACCAAGTGAATCTTTGTGGTGCAGACTGCTACCAAGTGGGTTTACTGCCAAACACCTGTAGTCCTAAATCTTTTGCAGTGGTCCCAGAGGGAACTGCACAGGTTTCCGCCTAACAAAATTGATACCCAATAACACAAAAATTGCAAATGTGACACCTGGAAAGCTTCCGAAAATGAAAAAAATATATATGCGTTACACAGTGGCAACCAATTGTGCGTACACTACACCAGAGATATTTTCGACAATGAGAAAAGAGATACTCGATTCGCAGTAGCAACCACAAACAGAAAAAGTTCATATGACACAGACCGCGTGCCTCAAAAAGAGGGAAAGAAAAAAGGCACATATGCGCAGAGGCACAAACCCCCCCAAAAAAAGTACAGTACGCTACCTGAAGGGAACAGATTTGCGTGTGCCCCCCTGAAATACATCAAGACAACAATACTCCATCTTCATTCCTTGATGCGCACAGCCAGTGATGCGTTTACTCATCCTTATGTATCCCCGTCAATGCTGTGAAACACAACAGCACACTGTGTGCACCGCCTGTCACGTAACTTACACACTAAGGGTCTTTACTCTGTTTTTGGCTGCCTTTTGAGCTGCACACGGAAGACCCACTCTCCTACCTCCGGGCCACGTTACCTGCCTCCTCTTGCCCTGTACTGCCTCCAAAGTTGCCATCTACTGCTGCCTATCCAGTGTGTGTGTGTGCCTGCTGCTCACCTGCACTGTGTAGGGGTGCCTGCTTTCCAGCCATTACCTATGCACCTGTCTCCGGCCCTGTGACCACCTCAGCTGCTGTGTTGGACTCCCACCTCCACATACCACCACCACTGCTCCACCGCCCATCTCCAGGACCAGCCTACCCACCCACACCTGCCTTGGGGGTTACTATGTCCACACCATCTACCTTTGTCCAGAGCGGCAACCCCATGGCAGCAAGGAAGAAGGCTGTCAACTTCAGTGCCAAAGAAGCCCTCTTCAACCCAGCGATGCAGCGCGGCAATGAAGGAAGTCACCAGATCTGGGAGGACATAACGGCTGCCATTAACATGGAGGGGGTGGCAGTCCAATGCTACAAGACCATCCACAAGTGCTAAGAGGACCTCAAATCCAGGACCCATGTCAAGACCCTGCACTTCCTGAGGGTCGGTGCAGCCACATAGGTGCACACTACACACTGGTGCCGCTTGTCCAGCAATAACATGCAGGTCCTGACAAGGTTCTACCCGGAGCTGCATGCCTGGGTCAGTGAGTTGCAATAACGTCTGAATAACGTCTGGAGTAGCATGGTGAGTAGGCATGTGTTTTACTGCTCTACGGTGCATGTGGGTTGTGCATGTGCTTGCATGTTTGCAGTGACCCCCTTACATTTGGAGCATGTAAATCTCAGCAACATATGTCTGCATTCAGGCCCCAGACAATGCTCCCCATGTGGGGTATCAGACCTGTGCATATTCAAAATGCACTGTATTTTGTATTGGGTGTTGTAGTACATGTTTGAAAACCATGCACATGAAATGTTTCTTGTGTCTGAGACATGGCTGTATGGCAAGTGTGACAGTTGAGGGCGTGTTGACCATGTCATTGGCATGCATTCTCTCAGGTGGTTGTGGCGAGAATATCAATGTGTGACTAGGCTTCACTCACGGCTAGAGGTCACACCTGAATGTTTTGTGTATTTTTATATGGTTTAATGTCAAGTTGGATGGTGTAAATACTTTTCGTAGCCATGGAGTATATTTAACTGATGTTGGCAATCCGATTTTTCTTTGTAATGTTACAAATGCATTGAAAACGCTCATGTGAACAAGTTAAAAGGGAAGATGTTGAGTATATACTAAAGCATGTGTTAGTAGGTGTTGGCCATAAACATGAGAAAATCAAAAAACAAATTTAACCCCCCACCCAAAAAGTCTCTTTTAAGAGCCACCAATGCAACATAAATGCTTTAAATTAAGTTTAAAACTTCCCTCCCCCTTCAATTGGTCATGCCTTGTGCGGACAACATGGTAGTCCGTGGACACTATGGGCCTGATTCTTGGAATAACTGCGTGGAAAAAACGGGACTTGCGCGAGAAATCACACACAAGTCCCTGTTCGTCGATTCATGGAAAACAATGCGCTGGGCTTACCCGGGACATGCGAGGAATCCACGCCGGTCCACCATGTCACTGCGACCCAACAAACGCCTTGCGCGAGACTCCAAGAGAAGGGCCAGCCAGGCCTGCACAGCCAGCTAAAAAGGGGCAGAACACGTGCAATGTGGAAGAACAAGTGAAAATTTGAGCGTTATTTGGGATGTTCCACCACCAAAGAATCACTCTGCCCATATGTACTCAAAACAAACATATTCCTGGAATTGAACAGGGAACGATGGGTCACGAAAAAGCATGTGCAAATCCAAAAACACCTGCACCACACAATAGGAGGTGTAAACGTCAATGCACAGACAAACAAATGCATAAAAAGCATGTGTGCTCAAAAAACGCAATGATACAGCCACGGTTAATGCACCATTTGTTGCAGCAATCATCGAGGGACACTGCAGAAGGAGGAGGATGGCCAGGGCCTGGATCTTTCACCCAAGGACCTACCTTTTTGGGAAGCCTGATGCCCACGTCTATGGCAGGTATAGCTCCCCGCCCATATCATCCTAGACCTGGTCACGGAGTGGGAAGAGGACCTCACATCACCCACCATGTGCTCCCAAGCATGGAGCCCTTTGAAAAAGGTGCCCAACGCTTTGCATTTTTTGCCCACTGGCTCATTCCAGTGGACCACCTTCATAGAAGGTGTCATCTTCCATGCCACTGAAGGCACCTTGTCCCAGCTTGATATAAAACTAAACCAAATAAAGGGTGCACCCCTGTAGAGAATGAGACCGGAAGAAAGATTGCAAGTTGAACAAAGTTTATATCAATAACGTTGTGCACGCAGAGAACTGTGCTGCCCTGAGAGCGCTCTGCCAAACATTACACAGGCAGCACATTATAAGGACAATAATCATCGTTCATGACATCATATTCCAAATACACAACTCTGCAATATCATTGGGTTACATTATCAGTGCTATATTGAAATGTAGGGGCTGACTGCATAGGATTGGCTGTGGTTTGGGTGTCGCTCTTGCAGCACGTGTGTCAGCTGGCTCATCTCCACAGGGTGAAGGTCGAACTTTGTTCACAAGATGGCATTCTTCCAGCTAGTCTAAAGTACACAATTACCATTGACATGCAAAGAATAATGTTAGACATGGGGTCATTATTCAAATGGAGGGGGCTATAAAATGTGGATCGATATACGTGCATTCTGTCCCATGCTTTTTTGGGGGCACAGGTACCTCGTGTCCTTGTTTCTGATGTCTTATCTTCAAGACCTTTATTCGTGATCTATTCCCCCTGGTGCCTCACGATTCAAACAAGTGGATGGATGAGTGTTGGTTTTACAGGAGGATATATGGTCACACTGGATTAGGTATATGGTGTGAAATTGAGGGAAGTATGGAGGGAAAGGGTTATCCAGCAGTTACTTCAAAGAGAGAGAGAGAGAGAGAGAGAGAGAGAGAGAGAGAGAGAGAGAGAGGGGGGGTATGTGGGCAAAGGGTATGTGAGCTGGAATTACCAATAGTGGGGGTAAAGGTGGCACATGCAGGTTTCTGGAGACGGGTGGACATGCAGGCCAGAGCTTGCTCCGGTCACACACAGGGCAATGAGCTCAGAGAAAGACAGAAGGATACTGAGTATTTGCAACAATCCATGGCCAAGTGCTTCTGTGAGAAATGGGTCTGAGGATGGCTGCCAGGAGGAGGTGGAGGAGGGGGTTAGTAGGGCTCGCTGTGCCCAGCTCTGGACAGAGGGGGAGAAGGCTTTTGGGAAATCATAACAGGGTCTAGAAAAAGATGGCATTTCTAGGTCACACAAAAAGAAGTCTGTAGGTCTCACCGAATGGCTTTGTCTATTGTCTTTTTGTTATTATGTTAAGGCCAAATTATTAGAATTTATAGACAAACGTTGGGACATCTCCCTCCATTTGGGTAAACACGAGACTTATTTCACGTAGGAATGTCAGGGGGTATGAATGGACCTTTCCATCCTTACATTCTCCCCTTTTGTTATTACAAATGTAATGAATACCTTTGATCAGTCTTTCTGCATTCTTCTGCCTTCTTTACTGCTGCATCCCATGCTGGAGTCCCTTTTATTGGCATCCATGCACATCATGCATGACACAAGCTTTCACACATCCTAGCATATTCTTCGAGCGTGCATGTCATATACATACAACCCCCATCCCCAGCCCAGTCCACCCATACCTCCTGGTGTCTAGGGGCTCATCAATAGTTGTATGCCACAGATTATCCACTATGTCTTCTGTGTCATGCACGGCAGTGATCACATGTGATAGCGTCCCATTATCGGCATCTGAAGAAGGTACGAAAGTGCAAAATGCACTCCCGATCTTTCGGCAAATACTGACTTCCATTGCTGTGAGGAGGTCCAGGACACAGCGGTTCTGCATCGTTATCAACCGCAAATACCTTAGTTCTTCCTTGATGACGTTGAACGCTTCTTCAGGGTCATTGGCCAGTTGGATCAGCTGCCATCTGATTATCTGGAGCCCTTTGGCATTTGCTCGGGCTTGGATGCTTGGTATCAAACATGCAAAAAATGTTCTGCTGAGTTGAAAAGTTTGTATCGGTCAGGTATCTGTGCCAGGAGGTCCGTAGTGTCTCGAGAGAGATAGTTGGAGGCTCTCTTTTTGCGCAATACCTGTTTTTGCAGCTGGTTTTCTGTCAGTTCATTATAGATCGGAGCTTCTTCTTTTGTTGACTGGGGTGGCGGTGACAGCCTGGTGGGCACCCTCTCCCCATGGACATGGCTTTCCGGGATCACCATCAGGGCAGAATGCATCGATGCCAGAGTACAATCACCCCTCCATGATTGGGGGAGATGCAAATACACCTGGTTGCCACATACCCTATAATTGTCCATCAAAGCAGCAGTTCCTTTTCGCATATCCGGAATGATAAGTGTTCTATTGCAATGTTTGTTTGATCCCAAGTCCACCTTTCCTTCTCCACAAAAGCAAAGTTCGAATTTGTCTTCATGCTGTATTTTTACTGGTTTTTTTCGAGAGCTGTGACCTAGGTAAGCTTTGCGATGTGTTTCGACCAAGTTCCAGCACATGTATCTTCCATCCATTTCAACCTCTCATCTGGTTATTCTCATAGTGTTTCAGCATTGCACATCACTGTTGCATCATGCCATTTGCTTTCAGTAAACATTGTTCCTTTTATTTAAAAAAAAAAGGCTCCTTGTAGATTCTTTTTGCATATTTTGTCGCCAGGAGGATGTAGTTGCAGTTTTACTGTGTGTGCCTGGAAGGTACTTTGAATTCTACTCAATGCAAGATGAAGGAGATACTGGGCTTCCACTATGAGGGGTTTCCTGTGGCACTAAAATCTTAGGTGTTCCTGATGCATGAGGGATCAGCGAACACACATAACAGCTCTCATTTGTGGTTTATTTGCCGGTGGTGCTCATGTCTGGGTACCATTTGTTAGATTGCTCTGGGTGACGGGGATCTTCAATTGCATCTAATCCCAAGCCATGATAAGCATCATACTTATGTTGACGTATGGCCCTTTTCCTCCTCCCTTCCCCCCTAGGCCATTATGGGCATAGATAGAATTCTGAAAATAAATAGGGAAAATACCTGTGTTCAACAGTTCTTTATTTTTCTGATACTGCACATTTGGTGGAGCGGGTAATGTGATAGGTTGGGAGCTGGTATGCATAAATTCAATCCTTTGGGTAGGTTTGAAGGTTGTCTGTAACTGGATGTGTGGTGTTCGCTGTTCATTATCATAAATATACATTACATTGTCACTAGTATTCATTAAAGATGAGTCATGATGGAAAGGGGCAATTGTACGTTTTTTGTATAATGTGAGATTTGCAAAAATATTGTAGTCCCATATTAATTTTACTCCATCCCATATTAGCTTAGTACCTTCTTCTATTAGTTTTCCCACATCCCCCCTTCTTTTATATATCACATTATAAAAGATATACTCCAATAGAAACCCAAACACAATAATATGATGGAAAATACTATTGGTACAAAATGCAATACACAATTATATGAATAAGCACTAGTGGCACTAACATTGTCCCTACTACTATCTAACTCTCTTCTCTCTGTATTCGGAGGGCTCGTCTCAGCCACTGTCGCTCCTACGGAGGTGGGTTAAGTACACATTCAGGTCTTCTACTACTGTCATATACATTGAGATGCTTTATTCAAGAGAAAGAGAACACAAGTGAGAGAGAGAGAAAGAAAGAGAACAAAAGTGAGAGAGAGAGAAAAAGAAAGAAAGAAAGAAAGAAGGAAAGAAAGAAAGAAAGAAAGAAAGAAGGAAGGAAGGAAGAAAGAAAGAAAGAAAGAAAGAAAGAAAGAAAGAAAGAAAGAAAGAAAGAAAGAAAGAAAGAAAGAAAGAAAGAAAGAAAGAAAGAAAGACATTATGCATTTCCATTTTTGAAATATTTTAGTTTTCTTCCATAAATTACAAAAAGTAATGTGCAGTACTCCTCGTCAATATTTATGTGTTGCACTTTTCCTTATTTCCCTGCTGTGTTACTTTCATCAGGGCACTGCCACTTCATGTTCCTCTGGCACTAACGACTGTGGTGCTACACTGTCATGTGCTCTCCTAATGTCAGACAGATTGATCCAATATTTCAGGCCCTTTACCTTCACTGCCAAAGCTCTACAGTATATCACCTCATAAGGGCAGTGAAATCTTGGAGAATTCCATCTTCTGACAAAACTGCAAACGTATACTAGTTCTGTCACTCAGTACACATGGTCAAAGTGCAATGAGACACACACCTGCACAACCATCAACACCTGGCACAGGCTACAAATAGCCGGACCTGCCACCCACTCCCAACCACCCAAGAAAGGCCCACACATTTGGAACGCCCACAATTTTGAATATGAAACCTGTGGCCCCACTAATCCATGCAAACAACACCTTGCCCAGACCTATCACCAGAACCACACCCTGTGAAACATGCACCCCAAAAGACAAGTCAATCCAAAGTGATCACAAACAGTGCAAGACTCCCAGCCAAACACCACACATGTGTCTGTAAAGGCCCTTCACTTACCTGCACAGGGTACCCACCTGCTTCGCATGCAATGCAACCCATCGGGAGACGCATCCCCTAAATGCAATGACATGCATAGTAACAACAGAAATAACATGCACATCGATGACAAAATATGAATGTATCCTGGAAATATGCAGAGAGGACCCACTGTAGAAGAACCACAGGGTGCAAGAGGGTGACAGGAGATGGACGGTGATCTGACCATGAGTGCTGAGTAGCACAACAGAGAGAGGGAGAGAGAGTGACAGTTAGAGGGAAGGCCAAGTTAAACACACATCAAGGAGTACACTGCCTGGATTGTAGATGGCCAATGCGTTCAAAGATGAGTTGATCGAGGGAGGTAATACAGTAACTTGAGTACCACTTATAAAAAACATCCTGGCCTGGTAGCAAGCAAAGCACATATATGTTAATTTCCACATGCAGCAAACATGGTGAACAATGACGCATGCTCAACATGCAATACAGGGCTCATGCTTACCCGCTGACTGCGCTGGCATGGTATGAATCCCACATCACCTTCACCAGGAACTGTGTCTCCGAATTAGTGACAGGAGGGCCAGTGCTTGGTAGAGGGCATGAAGAGCATGGATGTCAAGGGTGCAGGGTGTACACCACAGGACAGCAGTCACCGCCACATTACAGATTACTGAAACAGCATGGGAGAAGACATTACAACAGGCATAGTGAAGTACCATTCACACAGCACACATTGTGCAAGGATACACTGAATGCAGAGTTACCTGAACATGCCATCCTGCACACCACCATGCTAACCTGAAAGTTGACCTCACTATGCATAACTGCATGTCCACCACTGCAAACGTCATAGCCTTGAGAGAGCAACTGCACAGCTCAAGGTAAAAATAAAACAAACAAAAAATAAACCTTGAAAGGGCAACTCAAAAATAACATGGCAACATCCGGGCAAGGGGTCTACAAAAGGGATGACAAAAAATCAACCATAAAAATCAAAAATGTCCATCATGGACCGGGGGGGCTCCACCCAGGAGGGAGGAGGGTCTTCACCCCAGAGGGGGCAGGGGAAGGGTGCATGTCAACATCCACATGGGTGGACGTCCCAAAAAATAAATAAATATAAGAAACAAAGAATCCCATCCATGGGCTAACAACCACACAGCTACGGCGCGGAATCTGAAGGTGGAAGTGGTGGTGGAGGCTCACCACGTAGTGCCCTGACATGGTCCTCAGTGGCAGCTGCCATACGTGACACTGATGAATGCACCAGCGGACTGAGGGCATGGAGGTCACTATGAACAACCTCAAAGTTTGCATGGAGTTCCCCCGAGAATGTCTGCCTCAATACTAACATCTCCTGGTGGAACAGTCTTCTCGTGGCTACAGGTTCTTCATGAATTTCTGCCCTGTGGGCCAATAACTCACGCCTCAAGGCTGCCCTGTGTCCCCGACCCTCTGCAAGCAGGGATGCCTGCAGACACTGCAGATCTGCCTGTCGGCCCCTGATGTTGGCCTCCATGCACAGCCAGTGGGAGGGGCATGTGGCCCGCATGACTTGCAGCTTTTGCTCCACCGTGGTAGCTGGGGTGGTCATGGAAGTGGTATTTATTGCTCCCGCTCTGTCTGCCCAGCCTTCACACATCCACCACATTTGCGGAACCCACGCCTGTCTGATCCAAGGGAGAATGGGAGAATGGCCCTTGCTGTGATGCCCCTGTCCTTGGCTGCAGGACTACAACTCTCCCTTGTACATCTGTCCCAGGACCAGAAACCAATACCTGGGAGCATGGCCTTGTAGCTGTAACAACCACAGACGTTTGTGCCACCACTGACTGGCCTTGTGAAGGCACCTCCCCCCCTGCAGACTCACAGGCCCAGCTGCTCCACCCATTGGTGCACTCACCTCCGCCAGCATTGTGGACTGCACATCCGGTTCAGCATCAGAGCACTTTGAGTCCAACGAGTCAAAAGTGTATGCAACATGGCTCAGGATGGTCTATAGCACCACTTTGTTCTCACAGCCTGCCACACTACGTCCTCCACTGGTGGTCTGAAGCACTACAGACTCTTCTTCATCCTCTTCCTCCTCCTCTGCATCTGGTGTCTCCTCACCTGCACATGGACAGAACAAGACATGTGGAGTCATGTGCAACGTGTCTACAGTAAACATGTGTATAACATTGCTGTCATCCAACAAAATGCAGGGCACGTTGCCATAAGAAATACAGCATCCACACACTATGGACAATAAGCTATCTGTGCATGGCATATGCAGACTGTCAACATAACTCCCTGCTCAGGGCCATGCTGCAGTGGACACATTGCCAAACAACAGGGTTGTTAAGAAGCACATTATGGCCCATAGCACCGAAAACTGTTGACTAATACCAGTGAAATGGGCATGGACATATGGCTCTGTGACTTCCAATTACATCACATGGCAACAGTCAGACACACATATCCACATCCAAGTCTGCATCTATCACATGCCACACCAGTGTTGTCCTGGTACGAGGACTATAAGTGAGAAAAAGAGTCAAAGCTACCCTAACCAAAGGCGTGACATAGGGTCACCAGGTTTGCAGAGGAGCTAGGTAACTGCTAGCTCAATAGACAAAAAACCTAAGGATGCGGGAATGGCAGCAAAAGGTTTTTTTCTATTTTACACTAATAGAGAACAAAACAAATTTACAAGCTGCGCCGTGGCGCTGAATATATGCATTATTGAGCATATTTTGATCTGCGTTTTTGTGAGTTAGTAGGCAGAGTGACAAACAGTATATATTTCAAGTATTTTTTTAAATGACAATACATTTAACATTGTGTTAAATGTATTGCCATTTAAAACAATACTTAGGTTTTTTGTCTATAGAGCTAGCAGTTACCTAGCTCCTCTGAAAACCTGGTGACCCTATGTCACGCCTTTGGTTAGGGTAGCTTTGACTCTTTTTCTCACTTACAGTATCTCCCACCCTCTTGAGTCAAGCCCCCTTACAAAAAAAAGAGGCTCGCCCTTATATCTCTCTTCCTGGTACGAGGACTATACACAATGGGAACATGCCGTAAATCTTGGAAAAAGGAAACAGTCCCAGATGATGTATGCCTGTAGGAGTACCACCTTGGCAAGGTCCTAAAGTGGAGAGAGTCAGTCAATGGAGTTGTATATAGGAACATGGTACATTGACCCACAAGAGGGAGAGAGGCATGGACCCATGTATTGTGGGCTCAGCGTGGGAGGGTAACAGGGAGCAGGCCTCTCAACGATTTGCCTCAGATGCCATTGGGGTAGCAGGGATGTGCACAGTCTAGACATGTGCACACTCACTCAGGGTACACCATAAGGCGTGTTGCTTGTCATCTTGGATGTTCTGTGTAGCATGGAAGCACATATGTACATGTGTAGGGCATGAAGTGTAACTCGTATTTCAGACACATGCACATGTCTAGCAGAGCAGAGTCAATAACATCAAGGATGCAGCAAACAACTGTGCACATTAAGGTATCATGTTCCAGATGTTGGGTGGTATGCTAGTGGGTGGTAGCTGGATGAGTACTGTCACACGGACATGTTCAACTAATGTACAACACATGGTTTGTAACGACTTGTGTGTACACTGGACAGGAGTCAGTACACCACATGACATGGCTCACCCGGGGCATTCACTCCAATGCAGCCAGATGTGCACCCCAATTATACATCTTGGTGATGCTTTACTTCACATACTCAGGATGCATATTGTTGGACACTCACTGGATGTGTCCACGTAATTTTCCAGGCCTCTCATGCCTTGCACCTGATCCAGTATAATGAATTGGCTTATAGCCTCTTTCTGCTCAGTCAGCTCCTCCTCCTCTGGTGACCCCCCTCCAGTTGCCAGAGCAGAGGCTAGGTTGGCACCCAGCTTGAACTTGGTGCGAAGGGTGAGGTCATTCCAGCACTTCACTACCTGTGCAGCAAAGCACTTCTGAAACCCTAAGGCACTGATCTCATCCGTGACATGCTGCCAATGCAGCATACGCTGAGCTGGTGTATGTGTGCTCCCCGTTTGCTGGCACATGTCACGGCAGTGCCATTTTACCTGCCCAGTGCTGCCTCCAACTTTGCCATCTTCTGCTGCCTGTACAGTCTATGTGCTTGCTGCCCAACTGCACTGCGTTTGGAGTGCCTCCTTTCCAGCCATTGCCTATTGTCCTGTCTTCAGCCATGTGACCACCTCAGCTGCTTCGTTGAACTCTGACTGTGCCATTCCACCAGCACCACTCCACAGCCCAGATCCCGGATCATCTCGTCCACCCACACCTGCCTCGGGGGTTGCCTAGTATACACCATCATCATCAGACCAGAGCGGCAACCCTTTGGCAGCGAGGCAAAGGGTTGTCAACGTTAGTGCCAGGGAAGTTGACATCCTGGTGGCGAAAGTCCTGGCGTATTCTGATTCCCTCTTCAACCCTGTGATGTAACACAGCAAGGAAGTGTGTCAGCAGATTTGGGACTGAATTACAGATGCCATCAACATGGAGGGGTGGCAGTCTGCTCCTTCAATACTGTACACAAGCACTGGGAGGATCTTAAATCCAGGACCCATGGCAAGGCTATGCGATTCATTCAGGCTGATGCTACCATGGAGGGGCACCGTGCGTGCTGGTGCCGGATATCGGGGAACAAAATGCAGGTCCTGGAGAGGTTTTACCTGGTGCTGCACACCCAGGTCTGTAAATTATAGCATCGTCTGGCGTCAACTGGAGAGTAGCCATGTGGTGCACTGCTGTTTGGTGCATATGTGGTCCGCATGTGCCAGCATGTTGGCAGTGACCCTGTTAGGCTTGCAGCAAGTAAGCTTCTGAGACAGATGTCTGCATGCATGCCCCAGACATTGCTCTCCATGTGTGCATTGAGACATCTTTGGATTTAAATGTGCTCTTACTTGCATTGTGCTGTAGTGCTGTCTTGCAGACTGTGAACATGCAATGTTATTTGTGTCTGCGATGTTCCACGATGGTAAGTGTGCCAGTTGAAGTAGTGTTGCCCATGTTATGTGCATGCATGATTCTCATGTGTATGTGCCCAAAACGGACATTTGTGACTGTGCATCATTCACGCCTGGATACAACACGTACATTTGGATGTCTGGCTTAGTCACGTTGAGACATTGCAGTTCAAGGGACTCCGATGTGATTGCTCATAGTACTGCTTGGGCCCTCTGAGCTGATGTATGTGCATGACATGCTGGTTGCTATGGCATGCTCACATATGTATGAGCAATTGATGTATGTTTCTATGGTATACACAATATATTAATTGTGACAGTGGCATGCAGTTTGATGTGATCGTGTGGAATGATGGCCAGGCAGGTGTCTGCATGGATGTGGATTGCATGTCCATGTGTGTGGAGGTTTATGGTTGTTCCCTTGACAAGTCATGTTCCTAAAAATGCTGGTGATGCTACGCGGGTTTTGATGCAGTACACTGATGTCGCTGTTCTGTCTGTCCTTTTCCGCAGTTGCATCTGATGTAGAGCGCAAAATCAGTACTGTGGAACAGGGATGCAGGGATGCCTCCATCAGGCAGAGGTGCAGGCCACAGCCGTGAACCCATGAAAGTTAATCTTCGGGGAGCAATGTGGCTGGGGCAGCGCCGGTGACATTGGGCATGGCTGCTGAGGGTAAGCCAAAGAAGGTGGGAGTGAACTCCTCAGCAGCATTGGGGCTAGGTGATGCCACACAGGGGCCATCCATAGTGGAAGACACCCCAGAGTCCTCCAGGTTGATGGAGGTGGAGGAGGTGGCCATTGAAGCCCAGCCCATGGGGTCATGTGCGGGTGTTGAGGTGTGTGTACGTACTGCAGACCTGTCCCAGGGGCATGAGGCTGTTCAGGTCACCGTGGAGGTGCATGTGAAAAGTCCTGTCCCTGTGCCATCAACTGCAGCAGTGTGCTCCTGCAGGGATGCCTCCACCCAGACCCATCCCCCGTTTTCGGCTAGTGTGTCCACCCAGACTGACAACCCATTACATGTGATGTGTATATCCAGGTTTATGTGCTTCCCCTGCTGGCCGGGTTGACGAGGCGGACAGGTGTCATTCGTGATGATCTGCAGGCTACTCATAGTCTGCTTTCACATCATTACAGTGAGCTATACCGACTTGTGTCCTGGCTTGCAACATGCCTGTGTTGTGTTGTACTCCATGGGATGTTCCCTGCTGCAACCATCTCCTTGTCTTCCTCCTTTGTGCACCAGTTGTCCTCCAGGTTGCCCTCCAGCAAGATACCAGCAGGGCCCCCTGTGCACCAGTCCCACCCACAATGCCCAGCCTGGTGGAGATCACATCCCTGCCCATGTTGGGAGTCCAAGGCACAGCAGCTGTGAGCAGTGAAGGTGCTGCATGCTCCCAGGGATCGTCAATAGCTTGAAGGGCGTACCAACATAGCAGGCACCTGGCACTATCCCAGCAGGTGGCAATGAGGAGGAGGCAATTTATCACAGGGCAGACCACCCAAAGGAGACAGGTGGTAAGAGTGAGGCAGGGGGCACGCATGAGGCACAGATTGTCTTTGGTGTTCCAGCGTAATGGACGGCAGATTGTGGCAGAGAGGCAGCAGGAACAGGAAGCAGGAGTTGTGATGGCCAGGGCTGGGATTGTACTGCATCATACAAGGAGGCGGGATGCCATCCTGAAGGCCACTTGCAGGGAGGCACAAGTGATAGAGACACGGATGCTGGATGACCTCCCAGACCTCCAGGCAACAACAGAGGCCCAGCAAAAACAACAAGGTGATGGCTGGAAGGTTTAGAATGAATCTTAACCACTGGCATTGCTCTGGACACCCTCCAGACCATCGTTCTTTGCCTGCCAAGCCATTACAGAAGGGGAAAGACCAAATGCAAATCAGGCTTGGTCCCACAACCAAAAGGGGCAGTCCAGCCCGAACTGCTAGGTCACATCCCTTCTACACAAGACCACACGCATCCCCAAACATGTTTTGGCCTTGTTGGGCCTCATCAGTGAGGAGTAGCTTGGGTCTCTAGGCCCAGCAGGCACGGACCCACGTCTGGACATACCCGTCCCACTTGGGGTGACAAAGCAAAACAAAGGGGTGATGGCTGGAAGGTTTCTAATGAATCTTAACCAGTGGCATTGGTCTGGGCACCCTCCAGACCATCGTTCTTCACCTGCCAAGCCATTACAGAAGGGGAAAGACCATATGCAAATCAGGCTTGGTCCCACCCCAAAAGGGGCAGTCCAGCCCGAACTGCTAGGTCACATCCCTTCTGCACGAGACCACAAGCATCCCCAAACATGTTTCGGCCTTGTTGGGCCTCATCAGTGAGGAGTAGCTTGGGTCTCTAAGACCAGCAGGCATGGGACCACGTCTGGGCACACTCGTCCCACTCGGCGTCACAAAGACAAAACAAAGAGGTTATGGCTGGAAGGGTTAGAATTCATCTTAACCAGTGGCATTGCTCAGGACACCCTCCATACCATCGTTCTTCGCCTGCCAAGCCATTACAGAAGGGGAAAGACCATATGCAAATCAGGCTTGGTCACACCCCAAAAGGGGCAGTCCAGCCCGAACTGCTAGGTCACATCCCTTCTGCACGAGACCACAAGCATCTCCAAACATATTTCGGCCTTGTTGGGCCTCATCAGTGAGGAGTAGCTTGGGTCGTTAGGCCCAGCAGGCACGGGACCCATGTCTGGGCATACCCGTCCCACTCGGGGTGACAAAACAAAAGCAAAGAGGTGATGGCTGGAAGGTTTAGAATTAATCTTAACCACTGGCATTGCTCTGGGCACCCTCCAGACCATCGTTCTTCGCCGGGTGACAAAGCAAAAACAAAGAGGTGATGGCTGGAAGGTTTAGAATGAATCTTAACCACAGAGGCCCACCTTAGGGGAGGGAGATGTGGCGCGCCACCCAGCCCTGCGGGAAGGCTGATTGAGATCTGTGAGGAGGACCAGCCTGCTGCCGTTGTACATAGTTATTAAGATGCAGGTTTCCTTTTTTATTTATTATTTTCTCCGGACTTGGCAGACTTTCATTCCTTGTTTTTCATGTTTAAAGTTAGTTAGGTGTAGGGTTGTTATTTCTTTTTTTATTTACCCATGACTGCTTTCACCTTCATTCCCTGTTTTATTTGTAAATATTTATATGCAATACATATTTGGTTTTATTACTTCTCATGCTTCATGCAGTTCATTTCTGTGTCGGCAACTTTGATAGTTCACTTTTCAGACATTGATTCTCTGCATTGTAAGCCATGTGTCTTGTGCTGTGCATGCATGTGTGTTGTTGCTGCTGTGATGGTTGTGGCTGGAAGGATGCACATGTGCCTGACATGTGGCGGTGGGTCCATCAGACGGCTGGGTGTGCACTGTATGTTTTCATTTGCTTTTAGCTGTGCAGTGCAGCATTACTGTGTGTTTGCCGTCAGTGTGGTTGGGGTGGAGTTAGGTGGGCTCAATGTGGAGGTGTTCCATCGTCCCGTTAATGGCCCTTTTGTTTGTCATTGATGTGTTAAACCCATGTCATGTAGACACACCCACCAGCATGTGCAATCACACACTGCCTTCTCTCATGTGTTGCTCCACCTCAGACACTGGAATGCAGTCGTGAGCCATGCTTGCTCTTTCTGAGTAGCAGCACAATTCTCCAGTCTCTGTGACTCATGCACTCTCTGACTGCCCTCCCATCACCCATGCATGGCCCTGTCATGTTATTGTTCCCTATCAGGTAATTTGCCACTCATTCCACCCAGGTCAGTGATGCTCAGGTGGTCACGTGACTGGCTATTGTTTGTGTATATTTCATATTCTAGTAGATTTACTTCTGACGTGGGCACATATTCAGTAAGTTTGCTTTGAACCCTTGGCAATGTACCATGGCCAACATGCACATGCCACGTGCCATTCCATTCACTTGTCACATGTGTATGGGGTGGGCTGGTTAATGTCTTGAGGGGTGTGGCAGCAGATGCTCCAATCCTGGGTGGATCTCAGATATGGGTTACAATCGACAAGTGAACCAAATGGTTAAATCAGTTTATTTTCAACTGAAATTACTGAAACCATTCTTCCCTCTAATTTTAGAATGTGATCGAGCAAAGGTGGTGGGTTCACTTGTGAACGGTAGGTTGGACTATTGCAATGGCTTCTGATAGGATGCCCTAAATATCAGCTGCAATGTTTTGCAGTAGCACAGAATGCTGCAGTTCGTCTAGGGTTTGCAATACCGTGGAAAAAAATCAGTTTTGGAATTCAGGAGGAAACTACATTGGCTTTCGGTCCACCGAAGAATACAATTTAGGCTACTGTATTTGATCTTTAAGTGCATACACAACCTTGACCTTTCCATGCACATGGCTAAGATTCAAATCTATACCCCCAGTAGATCCTTGAGATCTATCGCCCTAAATCAATTGGTAGTTCCTCCCTCTAGTTGTGTCCGCTGGGGGGACAGAAGGTTCTCAGTGGCTGGTGCCCGTGCATGGAATGGTCTACCACACCACCTAAGGAAGATAGAATCCCTGACAGCCTTCTGAAAACACCTAAACACATATCTGTTTGAATAATGCCATGTGAATGGTGATGGGGACGTCATCTACTGTATTTAAGATCTGCGCCTAGATGCAGCTTGCCGCTTGGTTTCCTATGGGGATATGTGCAACATAAATGTTAAATCAAATCATCACATCTCTGGTGCTTCCTGTTGATTATGTTTGCTGTTGACATATTGGTGTGCCACTTCATGATGCTGTCAGACCACACAGGTTCAGGTAAGCTGCAGACATGCATTGCACTGGTATAGTGGGAGACTGTCGTCAGCGGGCTGCCTGGGGATGTTGTCCAGTCTGAAGGGAGCTGCCTGGGGGGTGTCCAGTCTGGAGTGGGCTGCCTGGGGATGTCCAGTCAGTAGGGAGGCTGCCGTGGGGGTGTCACATGTGAGGGGGGATGGTGGGTGGTATCCATTCTTAAGGGGACTGACTGGGGGGGTTCCAGTCTGGAGGGGGCTGCCTCGGGGGGTGTCACAGGTGAGGCAGGTTGGGGGGTGCTCTCCAGTCTGGAGGGGGCTACCTGGGGGATTTCCAGTGTGGAGGGGCTGCCTGGCAGGGTGTCACAGGTGAGGGGGGACTGGGTTGGGTGGTGTCTAGTCTGAAAGGGGCTGTCTGGTGGGGTGTCACAGGTGAGGGGGACTGGGGGTGCTGTTCAGTCTGTAGGGGGCTGCCTGGGCTTGCAAGGTGAGGCACACATTTTCGCTGGAGTGCAGTCCGGCTTTGCAAGGGAGGGCATGTGTTTTTGCTGGGGTGCAGCCTGGGCTTGTGCGGTGAGGCGCATGATTTTGCTGGGGTGCAGACCGGGCTTGTGGGGGAGGGTGCACCTTTAACATAGGGGTACTGGATGGTGTTTCAGGGGTGGAGGTGGAGGCTTGTGCCTGGTTTGGCCTTTAGCTTGCTTTTTGGTGTGTGTGGGGGCATTCCTCGCACAGCTGGTTTTTACTTGCATGACAGCTAGTAATGCACCTTTATGAATACGTGTGGAGCGCAATTTATTTTCTGCGCCACAGCTCACACAGGGTCCTTCTCTGCATGCGGCCCTTGCACCGTTGTTTCCCCCGATTGCATGAGTCAGGCCCTATATGTTCAATCCAGGTCTTTTAAGGATACTAGGGATGGAAAGGGAACTACTGGTTTTGTGGCTGTGGTGTACAGGAGACTGGACAGCAAGAGTTAACTTTGTAGTGTGCAGTGACGATAGATATGGCTTTAAGGTAGCAGTTTAGCTGGTTGGTGGGTTATTCTTGGGTCAATTGGGTTAAGGTGTACAGTGAGCAGTGTGGATTACCTGGGAATTTGGGATTTCAAGAATATGAAGTTTCCTGGTTTGGAGTTTGAGAAATAAAGTGGGCAGAATAGCTCTTGTTTTGTGAGAGTATGGTTACTTTGAAGCATCCGGACGTCATTGTAGTTGACTGTGGTGGCTATATTTTGGGCTGTGTCATTGGAATGTTATTAAATTTTGCAGTGAAGGATACATTTTCATAGTTGATGGAGCTGTTTCTATATTTATAGATTGGTTTCTCTCAGAGAGCGGAAAGACATGTGTAAGTGTTCTAATTTATTTTGTCCACAAATTAAGGAAGCAAGGCGCAATGTAAACAAAGTTGTACGTGTTTTTTTTGTAGGATGTTGGAATTACATATTTTCAGAGTGAAAACATCAAGTTTCATATTGTGAACATTTTTTCAAGAGATGGAGTACATTTGACTGATGTTGGTAATCAGATTTTTTTGAAAATATTCAAAATGCATTGAATACTAAGAAGGAACTAGTTGGTCAGACCAATCGACTCAACATTCATTAGTTACACAGACTTAGTACACATATAATCCATATATTGGACCATGACAACCAATCCCAGAGGGAAGAATTGAGCATAAAAAGGGACAGAACACACCCCTATCTGTCCCTACACCACTGCCCCTAGTCCTAGGAGACGGTGGTGTGCCGCTTATCTATGAAAGGATAGAATAAGTGGACAAACAATCTTCATTGTTACTGAGGTCACAGAAAGTTGTGAACACGTCCAGATCTATATAGCAAGAGGGCACACTTCCAGCAGAGACATGTTTAAAAGGGAGAAACACCACGTGTGTGAATGTTTTAGGACTAATATTCAACAATTTTATTCCCCTTGAATCATACCACACTATTAAAAATCGTGTGCCACCCAATGTGTATTAGATCAAGTGTACCATTTCTCATGAAGAGATAAAAGGAGGAGAGGTCCCTTTCTCTCCGCTAAACACAGTCTGGTTTATATTGCTTAACAACTGGTTCCCCAGAATGTGTAAATCGAACGGTTTCAATGGCCTATCAACAAAATGGCCATCTTCATCAGGGCAGTCTTCTAGGCTGCTCTTGTCATTGTATCACTAGGGGCAAGTCCAATCATATTAATTCATTAACATATGTATGATGTGTGTGGACACTCTATTTCATAAACGGACTCTCGAATAGTTGTGTAGTATGCCGAATATTAATTGAGGTTTAAACAAAAAAGTAATGTATCACAGAATAATATAGAAGATATTTATAGTATAAATAATACATTTATTTATCAAAGTGATGGGGTATCAGAATAAGAAACAAAAATGTGAGAATTTGGAATTCATATAAAGTGATGATCGGGTGAGGGAGGTATGTTTTTTTGAATGGTTATAATAATATTATTGTTTAAGATGCTGAATTTATAGAAAGAGGACTTTTGGGAAGCTTATAACTTTGGTGCCGTTCGACGAATAGTCACCAAACTGTGTAGATATGCACACACTGTTTGGATGTTTGAAAAGGTGAGGAGCGGCATCATTTTTGAAACAGTGGCCATATTGGATGGGCAGATTATGGCCTTTGTCTGCGAACAGTGCAGTGTGGAAAAGGAGTCTGGAATTTATATGTGGGGTTATTTTGTGGATGAAAGAGGGCCTGCAAAGCATGAGGGAGTGGGAAAAGTTGATATAGAGCTTTTTTATGGGTGAAATAAAGTTCTGTAGGTGCTGGGGTGGGTTCTGTGAATCTTTCTGTTTGTGGACATTATTAGGATGGGGGGTGGATGAGTATTGATATTTCAAGGTGTATTGTACATACTTGTTATATGGGTTAATTATATTGTGGTGGATGTGGACGTGCCCCAAAGAATCTGGCCAATGGCCACATGCTCTATACTAATATGTGTATAGTTAGTATAAGTACTTAATCAATCAAACACGTTTATTCAGAAATATAAAAAAATCCATCAAACGACAAAAGTACAATTATACACATATCAATATCACTATTATTTAAAAAGATAAAAGGTCAGTGGACATTTCAGTAAACAGCATACAAATAGAATTAAATATCACATTATTTCACATATGGTGGCCACATTAAAATTAGGTAAAAAAAAAAAAATCAAGCAGGGAACAAAGCTCATACAATTAACCCATTGGCGAAAAATAGTAAGTAGTTCACAACACTAGTTTTCAGCACCTTGCAATCTTAATAAACTATTTCTGAAATACATCGCTCTTTTCAAAAACATCAAAAGAGCCCAGGATGTAAAAACTGAATCGGAACTCAAGTGCAGCCCGATGCGTACCGATCGCTGTCTTCTTAAGGGCAGGAATCAAAGTCATTCTGCGTATACCAACATACCCTATACAAAAGAACAGCAGATGTGGAAGATCCTCACGCAAATGGCCACAGACCGGACAGCCCGCAAAATCGGGAAAGCCTTTCCAGTTAAAAGTATTTCCTTGCAACCGGACGCAATCAAACTGTGCACTTGTAATCAACCATCTGTCTTTGTTATGCGGGCTCCATGTCAAATATGGTTGAATTCCAGTAAGCCTGCTAATGCTAGTATGAAATTGGCCAGATTTTAATATATAGTTTGTATAAGTACTATACGGGGATTATATTGTATTTGTAATATAGCGAAATGATATAATTGAAGTGCATATGGTATTTATGATTATGTACAAATGAGGATAGTGATCGACAAACTTTGCTTCACCTTAGACACGGGTGACCATTCTTTCACTATTAAACAGCTTTATGATACCTTTGGCATTAAGGACCGGGCACTGGACTCGCTGACTTCTTCTGTCATTAACCGCCCTTCACAGCTGCAACTGGGACATTTCTCCTCCACCACTTCACTGTCTACTTGCAGTGTTTCCCAGGGTTGTAGGCTGGACTAATTTAACAGCGGCTTCCTTAACCTCCCCCTTTGCAGTAACATGGGTAGTATAGCTCAGTGGCAACACACTCGTCTTGGTAGCAAGACTGCGCAGAGCAACAGAGGTTTGAATCCCGGGTCCATGCTTAGAAACCTCTTCGGTATAAAGTGTGATGACTTTTCGGTATAAAGCGCATTATTAAAAACCAATTATTATTATTTTTACCCTACACCCCATCTGCTAATCTGGAATAAGGCTGTAATCTTATTCTTGGCTTGATGCCCAGGATTCATATCTGTGCAGCCCTAAAATGTGTACACTGGCTCCTGGTGGCCACAAGGATGACATTGAAGACCCTGTGCATTATCCAGAAGGTTTTTTGGGGTCTGGAACCATGCCAATTCTAACTTTGTCTCCCAAAAAACACCACTCTAGAGTCCTCCACTCCTAACTTGAAATATCTTCTTGTTAAACGATTGTTGAAATAGAGAGCAGGAGGAAGGTGTCTCTGTTTGGCTGGTCCCTCTCTTTGGAACAGGCTCCCTGACCCTCTTCGCGTTGAGCTGGACTCCCTTCTGTTCCAGTCCCTTCTCAAAAACTTTGCTTTTCTCTTGCTATTTCCCTCTATCCTTTCCCTATAAACTCATGCTACTACCATTGAAACTGGTGACCTGGTCCCTTATTAACCTGACAGGTTACAGGCCTGATACCTAGTCGACATCAAAACCCCACTCTTTTTTCAGCACTGTGCTTGCAGACCCACATTCTGGTGACTGTGCACCACACTCTTGCGACTGCTCTGCCCCAGAATTTAGGCAGTGGTCTCCGACTTTGGGACGCCTGAAGACTTCCTTTCTGGGCTTCCATAGCACTTGCACATCCCTACTCCCCCTTCTATTAATGCACTTCTCATACTGCACAATACATGTGTGTATTTATAGCAGCACTGTGTAGAATTTGTTTGTATAATTAAGGGAAATGTAGATGGAAAATATTTCTAGAACATTATTAAGTGGCAGTTGGTGTGTGGATATGTAGTTAGGGTTACATGTAGATTGTTTGGAAGTGATTGCTGGATGGATGTACATAATAAAATTTACAAACACTAAAGTCCATAATAAAGAGGATATACATTTGGCATAACACACATCTGGGTGTAACCACAGTTTATCTACACCTCCTTTTGAATTAATTAGCACCATGAGAGCATGGCATTAAGAAATGTTATCTATTCTTATGACCACACTCGCGTAATCGCGAATTATACTACAAGCAGGGAAAATCCCTACCAAATACGGACTTCATGGACATGCTTACATTTAGTAATCCTTACATTTAGTAATTCGAAGTCTTGTTGCGCCGCTCGCAAATGCGCGAGTGACGCCACAATGCAATGTTGACATGTGTGATGTCACTCGCGCATGCGCGAATGACATCACATGGCTTTTGCATAGAAAATCAGATATTTTTTCCAAAATGGCAGACGCGGCGCCTGCCAACACAGACTTCTGCTGAAGACCTATTGGAAGACAAAGGAGACTAGTACGTGCCCCTCCACCTACGAATAGTCCTTCAGCTTAAAGTCAACAATGTTATACTTACCTTAGTGTATTCCACTTCCAACAGTGTATGCTTCCTTGAATGCTGAGACTCAAAAAAACGTTCCCAGAAGTAACCTAGTATTACTGACCGGTTACTTCTCAACTTGGAACAGCAGGATGACTATCTCTAGTAAGTCCAACACCACTTCCATTTGGATACTTGCTTATAATGTTATCTATTTCTTAGGCTTAACCTCGTTACCCTAATTTTATCCCCCACCTCTAAACGCTGAGAAACCCATCTGGACAAGTACCATTTAATCTTAAATCCACCAGCTGGGATTTAGGAACAGGACCTGAATATCAGTATCATTCTGTCCGGCACGCTGGATAACTCCTCTTTTTCTACCAACATACTAAGACAGGGTAAGATTGCTTTTTCGCATCTCTACTTACCATTTGATGTATACAAAAGGATTCCCTTTAATTAACATCCCCTTCCTTTACTTCTGTAGGTCGTGGACATTATTCTACCTATTATCATAGGTTCTAATACCATTACTGGTATCAATAAAATTGGAAGAAGAACCAACAATAAATCTCTTCTTCCCCCACCTTCTATATGTGGTAAGCATCTGGTATGATTTCTCCAATGTTTAACCCTATAAAGAGGTCCACACTCCAGCCACTTCTACTAAAAATATAACCTTTTAAGGTAAAACAAAAATTTAATTATTTGGGTTTCAAGAGCTTATTGCCCAAGACCACTGTGTACCTAATCAATTGTTACAAAAAAAAAAATTTCTTTCATTTTTGCATCTTGAAATATGAACAACTGTTAATATGTTGAGCAATTTTTTAAATGTGAGAATTGAATTTATCACTGAATAATTTAAATATTTTCTTTCTCCAGAAATGTATGTGAATTCGAATATGTATACCCCTGATGAAGAGTGATAGAAACTCGAAACGCGTTGGGCCAGACTACATAATTTGTACAAATAATAAAAAAACTGTATATTGAAAAATCATCCTTAAGTTGTCAAGTGTAATTCCATGGCTTGTCTTGCCTTGAATTGAATAAGTTAAAAATGTCAAAAATGTGTATTCCACAATAACCATTACATAGAAGGGTTCAATCTTCTTGGGTGTCTCCCCCAGTGGGGCTCCTGATTAGTTTTCTACCCATCAAAACAATATTTAGGCCTAGGCCTTTTTGACAGTGTACAGGGGACGTAGTTTTCCTATCATAGGAAAAGTCTTCTTATTTGATTTTCTCCCCAGCCTAGATACTAAGGATGAGCACTTTTCCCCCACACCTTTACCAAACTTAACATCAGACCTAATTTGCGCATCTTAATCTGAAACTAAACTAACAACATTGTCTTAAAAACTGTGTGCTTGGTGTAGAGTCTATATTTTTTCTAACAACACATAACCTACCTTGCCTCGTTTCCACAGTTGTCCCAACAAAAACAGTACCTCACATGTATGGGTGCACTTATCTGAGAGCAAAGGGAAAAGGCTAAACCACTGGTATCCCAAAGGATCTGGAGAATTTTGGAGATGGCTTCTGGACAACCCACCAATTTGGGCCTGGTGTGTCACAGTCACCAAGGAAAACAGGGAACTCCATGCATTTCTGAAAAGAAGAGACATGTGGGAATCCAAAGTGGTCTGACTTTTGCAAACCGCCCAAGTACATATTACCCACAAGAACCGGAAGAGTCCAAAGTGTAGGTAAAAAAACCACACGTTTCGGACATTTACCAACAGAAAACCACCAAAACACACCAGCAACAGCATGTGTCCTACCGTCCCACGTTTCCCCAGGTGGTCCGACAAAAACGGT
Source organism: Ambystoma mexicanum (assembly GCF_040938575.1). Classification (NCBI taxonomy): domain Eukaryota; kingdom Metazoa; phylum Chordata; class Amphibia; order Caudata; family Ambystomatidae; genus Ambystoma; species Ambystoma mexicanum. Next base: position 976,680,057 of record NC_090922.1, read on the forward strand.
ATCCCACATGTGTGGGTGCACCGACCTGAGCGCTAAGGGAAAAGGCTAATCAACTGGTATACTAAAGGGTCTGGGATGATGAAATTTGTATGTTATTTGGGCTTGTGGACAACCCACAGATTTGGCTCTGGGATGTCACGGTCACTAAGGAAAACAGGGAACCCCATGCATTTCTGATAAGTAGCCCCCCCCCTAGGGAATCTAAAGAGGTTTTACCTTTGCAAATCGCCCTAGAATGTATTACCCATAAGGCCTGGCAAAGTCCATTAACGTAGGGAAAAAAGACACAATGATCAGATATTTGCCACCAGGAAACCACTGAAATATGCTAACAACAGCATCACATGTTGCTACCTTCTCACGCTCCCACAGGTGTACCAACAAAAACAGTACCTCACATGTGTGGGTGCACCGACCTGGGCGCAAAGGGAGATGCCTAAACCACTGATATAATAAACACCATGGGGAATACTGGATTTGGCCATCTGTACAACCCACAGATTTGGAAGTGGGGTGTCGCAGCCATCAAGTAAAACAGGGAACCCAATACATTTCATAAAATAAGACACCTGGGGGAATGCATTACCCACAAGTCCCAGCTAATTCCAAAATGTAGGGAAAAAACACAATTTTCAGACATTTGCCACCAGGAAACCACTGAAACACGCTGCCAACATCACATATCCTGCCTTCCCGTGTTCCCACATGTTCCCCCAACAAAACGGTACCTCACATGTATGGGATTACTTATCTGGGAGCAAAGGGAAAAGGCTAAACCACTGGTACATCAAACGCCATGGGAAATACTGGATTTGGCCATCTGGACAACCCACAGATTTGGGCATGGGGTGTCGAAGCCACCAAGTAAAAATGAGAACCTCATGCATTTCTGAAAAAAGTAAACACCCGTGGGAATCTAAAGCGGTCTGTCCTTTGCAAATCGCCCTAGAATGTATCACCTACAAGTCCCAGCTAATTCCAAAATGTAGGGAAAAAAACACCATTTTCAGACATTTGCCACCAGGAAACCACCAAAATACGCCAGCAACAACACATGTCCTACCTTCGCATATTTCCACAGGAGTCCTGATGAAACCCATACCTCACATGTGTGGGTGAAATGACATGGGCGCAAAGGGAAAAGGCTAAATGTTTAGGGTTTTTGGTCTTGTGCACTTCCCACAGATTTGGACCTGGGGTACTGCAGCCAATAAGGAAATCAGGGAACCCCCATGAATTTTTTAAAAGAATACACCGGGGAATCCAAAGAGGTCTGACTTTTGCAAATCGCCATAGAATGTATTACCGACAAGGCCCGTCAAATTCCAAAATCTAGGAAAAAAAAAAATGTTCACACATTTTCCACCAGGCACCACCTCAACACGCCAGAAACAAGACATGTCCTTCCTTCCAATGTTCCAACAGGTGTCTCAAAGATAACGGCATCTCACTTGTGTGGGTGCACTGACTTGGGCGCAAATGGAAAAGGCTAAACTACTGGTACATGAAATGCCCTGGGAATACTGGATTTGGCCGTTTGAACACCCAAATATTTGGGCCGGAGTGTCGCAGCCACCAAGGAAAACAGGAAACCCCATGCATTTCTAATTAGAAGACACCCATGGAAATCCAAAGAGGTCTGATTTTCACAAATCGTCATAAAATGTATTGCCCATAAGGCTGGCAGAGTCCAAAATGTAGGGAAAAAAATGAATTTTTAGACATTTGCCACCAAGAAACCACTAAAACATCCCAGCAACAACACATGTCTTACCTTTCCACATTTCCACAGGTATCCCAACAAAACAGGACCTCACATGTGTGGGTGCACTGACCTGGGCAGAAAGGGAAAATCATAATCCACTGGTATATCAAAGGATCTGGGAAGAGGATATTTTTAAGGTATTTGGTCTTGTGGACAACTCACAGATTTGTGCCTGGATTGTCGCATCCAACAAGGAAAACAGGGTAACCCATGAATTGCTGGAATGAAGATATCAGTCGGATTCCAAAGAGGTCTAACTTTCGCAAATCGCCCTAAAAAGTATTACCCACACGGCCCAGCAAAGTCCAAAAAGCAGCGAAAAAAACACATTTTCAGACATTTACCACCAGGAAACCATTGAAAGAAGCCAGCAACAGCACATGTCCTACCTTCCCAAGTTTACATAGGTGTCATGATGAAAATGGTACCTCACATGTTTGGGTGCACTGACCTGAGCGCAAAGGGAAAAGGCTAAACCACTGGTATACCAAAATGTCTGGGAAGATGTAATTCTTACTGTATTTGGTCTTGTGGACAATCCACAGATTTGTGCCTGCGGTGTCGCATCCACCAAGGGAAACAGGGTAAACCATGCCTTTCAAGAAAGAAGACACCAGTGGGAATCCAAGAGGTCTGACTTTTGCAAATCGCCCTAAAATGTATTACCCACAAGGCCTGGCAAAGTCCAAAAGGCAGGGAAAAAACACAATTTTCAGACATTTACCACCAGAAATCCATTGAAACAAGCCAGCAACAGCACATTTCCTACAATCCCATGTTTGCAAAAGTGTCCTGATGAAAACGGTACCGCACATGTTTGGGTGTATTGACCTGGGCGCAAAGGGAAAAGGCTAAACCACTTGTATACAAAAGTGTCTGGGAAGATGAAATTCTTATGGTATTTGGTCTTGTGAACAATCCACAGATTTGGCCCTGGAGTATCGCAGTCAGTAAGGAAAACAGGGAACCCCATGAATTACTGAAAAGAGACACCATGGGAATTCAAAGAGGTCTGACTTTTGCAAATCGCCCTGCAATTTATTACCAAGGTCTGGCAAAATCCATAATGTAGTGAAAAAAACACAATGTTCAGACATTTGCCACCAGGTAACCATCGCAACATGGTGGGAACAACACATGTTCTACCTTCTCATGTTCCCACAGATGTCCCAACAAAAACAGTACCTCATATGTGTGGGTGCACTGACTTGGGTGCAAAGGGAAAAGGCTAAACTACTGGTAAATCAGCCTTCTTGGGGAATACTGGATTTGGCCGTCTTGTCAACTCGTAGATTTGGGCCTGGGGTGTTGAATCCACCAAGGAAAACAGGAAACCCCATGAATTCTGAAAAGAAGTCACACGTGGCAATCCAAAGAGGTCTACCTTTCAAAATTCACCTTAGAATGTATTACCCACAAGGCCCGGCAACGTCCATTAGGTAAGGAAAAAAACACAATGTTCAGACATTTACCACCAGTAAACCACCGAAACACACTGACGACAACACATGTCCTACCCTCCGACATTCCCACAGGTGTCCTGACAAAAACGGTAACTCACATGTGTGGGTGCACTGGCCTGGGCACAAATCGACAAGGCTAAACCACTGTTATTCCAAAATGTATAAGAAGACAACATTTTTATAGGATTTGGTCAAGAGGACAACCCACAGAATTGGCCCTGGGGTATCGAAGCCAATAAGGAAAAGAAAGAACACCTTGCATTTCTGAAAAGAAGACATTCGTAGGAATCCAAAGAGGTCTGACTTTCACAAATGTCCTTAAAATGTATTACCCCATGGCCCGGCAAAGTTCAAAATGAAGGAAAATAAAACACAATTTTCAGACATTTGCCACCAGGAAACCACCGAAACACGTCAGCAACAACACATGTTCTACCTTCACATATTCCCACAGGAGTCCCGACAAAAATGGTACCTCACATGTGTGGGTTCACTGACCTGGGCACAAAGGGAAAAGGCTGAACAACTAGAACACCAAAGGGCCTGAGAAGATGACATGTTTACCATATTGGGTTTTGTGGACAACCAACAGATTTGGCCCTGTGGTATTGCAGCCAATAGGGACACCAGGGAACCCCATGCATTTTTTAAAAGAAGACACGCGTGGGAATCCAAAGCACAATTTTCAGACATTTGTAACCAGCAAAGCACCAAAACACACTGGTGTTAGGGACATTTATTATTATTGTGCTTCATCCCCTCTCCTAGGGAGAACCCCAGCACTTTTTGCTGAACTTCTGGACCTTTTTCTTAAATACTGAATGAGTTGAGCCTTTTTCCACTCATTCATTCTTATGGGCTTTGTCTTTTGGAACTCTATTCTACCTGTACTATGTACTATCTGCTCCAAAGCTCTTAAAGGCATCTGTATTTTACAACTGCAGCACACAGCTCCTTATGGGCAATGTTGCTGGGGACCCTTTGGATCCTTCTTTAAGACTCTTTTTTCCAATATCCTTAAGAAACTACAGTTCTTGAGTATGGAGTACTCTCCTAAACTGTATAGTCTGAGAGATTGGCACACCCCACCTTCAGTGAAGTGCCAAAGGGATACTTAGTATCCCCCTTCTCTCTGCTCCTGTGAGTTTCTAGTCACATAGACAACCAGTTAGTTATGGCTGGTGGCAGTGGACATGTTCTACCAACTATTTTGTATTTTGTATACCACAGATTATGTCCATTGACTCAGTAGTGCTCAATAAGTGCAACCAAGTACCAACTTGGAGCCTCTCTACTTTTTCCACCATTACTGGGAGGGGGAGGTTTGTGTGTGCATTTTGCCTTTGGTGGGAAATAGTAGGTATCCCTGCCTAGTCTCCAGAATGTCTGGGCAGGCAGCACGTGGGGGAGGAGTCCTCCACCCCTGTCTCCTTTGTCTGCCAGAGTGCCTGAATAGGACCATCTCCAACAGAGGTCTGGCTGTCCTGAATGGAAAGTCAAACGCCCCTTTCTGTAAAATGTTGAGAGAGATTTCAGAGGAGTGTGTGCTGGAACTGTATAAAAGGTGAGGCTTCAGGGCTGTAGAGCAAGTCGACCACTGTAAACAGAAGTAACCGAAGAAGAAGACGGGCAGAGAATCCTGCAGACCCTTTTCCACACTGTGAAGCAACCACTGCTGTCCTGACCCCGTTTTCTATGCAACAGAGGATCTCCGAAGAGGATGACTTCTTCCCTTTGGCTGGTGGGAACAACCAATCCCAGGACGCACTTTGAATCAAGCCATCGCCTGGGGTCCTATGAGTTTCCAGAGCTGCGGAACCCCAATACTAGGAGACCTGCTGCCCATTTTGAGTGCATCATCGTAGAAAGGAAGAATCCGTTCATATCTGTGCTGAACCCATAAGAACACTCCAGAGATCTAATCCAACTCACCCAGACCCCCTCACCAGAGTGTGGGACTGCATGAGGTGAAGAACATTGACTGGGCGATCTGTGTCCTTTGTGGGTGCTGCTGAAAAGACACCAAAACCACAGAGTGAACCAAGAAATTGCTGAAAGTCATGCCACAGGTCCCCCCCTCGAGACTGCTGCTGGAAGATACCGTCTATTGTCCCGCCTTTTGTCACCAGACCAAGGAATCCGGGGGACAGGTCCAAAGCTGCCCCATCGTGGAGGAGTCAACATGAAAACTTTCTTCAAACTCAAGGTGGTGTAAGGAAAAAAGTTATTGCATAGCTGATTCCAAGAAGTTTCTCCAGAGTGTTGGAGTGTACCTAGAGGTGTCCAGGGCAACCCCCTCTTACCTCTGACCCAAGTCCCTTTTTTAGTCTCCATTGTTAGTTGTCAACTTGCTGCTTCAATAACTTTAGACACTGGAAGAAATCCACAGGCGCTCTTCATTTTTCGCTGTTTGCCATGACTTCAAGCCCTCTCCAAACTGCATTTATCTAGGGATGCGTTTTTGGACTTTAAAGACTTGCCAGGCGACTAAACGTTCTTTAGAACCTTGAACTAAGGTCATGTGCACTAACCACTTATTTTCCCCCCTTTAAGTGACTTTTCTATATATGTTTGCAGAGTAAATGCATTATCCTATGACCTGTGGAAAACTGCATGAGTGCGCAATTACCAATGGTATAATAACCTTGTCTTTTCCCTTTCTAAGATTGCTGCAAATGTAACCCGAACAAACACAAAAGTGAAAGTGCCCTTTGAAGTGTATTAGTTAGTATTCCTAAGTGTCCTACTGTTACCGTCTGAAGTATTTAAAGTGATTCTGGTGTAAATATAATAAATATATATATTTTATATAACTATACATGTAAGCGCTCCTTTGCTGTGCCTGTCTAAGAATCAGAATACTTACCTACAGCTCACATCTACCTCTTATTATAGATAAGCCTGAGTGCTCTGCCAGACTACCAAGGTCCAGAGCTAGTAGATGCTGATATAAAGAGTTGGGGATCTACAAACCACTGGGATAGCTTACTAAAGTCTTACTCAGTAGGACTTTAGGAACACTCCCCTAACACTGGTGTTACAGCAGTGGGATTTGTGTAGGTTGGAATACTCTGATTTCTGGTTGTGTTGCACACAAGGAATCCATCCTTGAGGTCATTGTACTATAAAGTACAAAAAAAACGATTTCCACTATGGAAAACTATAAGGCAGAAGCACTTATGTCTCTTACTGTTGAAAATGTGAAAGAAATGTGTAAAGATAAATGTATTAGTACAAAAGGAAAAAAAAATGAGTTAATCCGAAACTTGTTAGATTACCAAATTGTAAGTAGACCTGTAACTCTTTTTTCCAGAATAGAATTCTCTGGTTGGAATACTCTGATTTCTGGTTGTGTTACACACAAGGAATCCATCCTTGAGGTCATTGTACTATAAAGTACAAAAACGATTTCCACTATGGAAAACTATAAGGCAGAAGCACTTATGTCTCTTACTGTTGAAATGTGAAAGAAATGTGTAAAGATAAATGTGTTAGTACAAAAGGAAAAAAAGCTGAGTTAATCCGAAACTTGTTAGATTACCAAATTGTAAGTAGACCTGTAACTCTTGTTTCCAGAATAGATCTGGAAGACAATGATGGTCAAAGTGTAACCCTTAGCCCTCAACTTCCAGATCATGAGTAAGAAAATGATGTGGATTAAAGTGTGAATATGAATCTTTCCACCCAACCTCTGACTTCATCCCTACCTATTTATAACATGTCAGCTGAGCTAGTTCTAAAATTAGAAAAGATGAAAATGCAGCTTGAATTCAGGAAACTGGAAATACAGTCTGAAATGAGAGACTGCAACTCAGGGAAAGAGAGATGCAGCGTGAACTAGAGATGAAAAAGTTGTCCTTTAATTCAACTTCTGTTCAGAGTCCTCTTTGCCAGACCACTCCAGAAGCATGAATCCTTGGGCCTCATTACACGGATGGCGGAGAACCATGGCGCTATTAGCGCCATGGTTCATGCCGGTAAAATACCAGCACCGCCTTGGTGGAAAGGGGAATTACCGCCCTATTCCAAGGTTGGCGGGGCTGTAATTCCCCCTTCCACCATTGCCCTTCCCCATTCCCATTTTTGCCCCATAGGGCTCTATGGGAATGGGGAAGGCGCTAATTAAGGTACCGCAAATTGTGGTACCGTAATTAGCTCCCTGGGTCCCTTTGCGGGTTGGTTTTTAACGTTAAATTCCCCAACCCGCAAAGGGACCTCGTAGTAAGGCGGTAAGGATTTACCGGTACCGGTATTTTACCGGTACCGGTAAATCCTTACTGCCATCCGTGTAATGAGGCCCCTTGTCTCTCCAAAGATTTGGTGAGTTTGTATGAAAACTGATATTCTTGATTGGATGACTACATTTGAGTTTACATGTAAAGTACAAAGTATTTGTGAAAGTGAGTTTGTTCCATGGGTAATCTCGGTGTCCAGTTAAAGGTGCAAATACAAAAGGTTCGAATGCAATAGGATCGGGTCAATAGGACCGAAAACAAAAGGTTCACATTTTTTTTTATTATATATTTTTTGGGGGGTTTCCATAGGTAAAAAAGTGTTTTTTACCACAAAAACAGGGATTGGGGGAATATTATTTTATTTTTTTTTTTTTACATTTTTTCAAACCTTTTGTTTTCGGTTCTTTTGATTCGAACCTATTGTATTTCAAACCTTTTGATTCAAACCTTTAACCTATAACCAGTAATCTCTAGGCTTCCCCAGAATGGCTGTGATGCTATGATGGAGCTGAATGATGTTAAAAGACACGATTACCAGTTGGTAAAAACTGCTCCCATAGCCAGGTTTTCGAAGACTCCTTCCCAAACCTAAAAAGGTTTACTGACCAAAAAGAGAGAGATGGTAACTAGTGGGCCACTTATAAGGTGTGAAAGCGTGATAAACCTAGATGGGTGGATCAAGGGCTACAAGGTGAGCTGCTCTTATGAAGGCATTAGGTGTCTCTTCATGCTGGAAAGTATTTTCGAAGCCTGTTCCCCAGAGCTGAGACAGCACCTTGCTGGAACCTAAGAAGCTAGCAGTGGCTGCTGATTTATGAGTGGCCAATAGGGCTACTTATAAGAATTCTAGGGCTCCTGATAGGAAAGAGGAAGGGGAAAAAGCACAAAAAGAATGAGAATGATCATTAAAAAAGAAATAAACACCCAAAGAGGGCCGCAGACATAATAAGAGTAATTATCCCACTAAAGCAACCTTATAGGGTTAGTGAAACCTCTGCATTAAAACCAGCGTTTTGAATCAATAAAATAAAACACATTTCAAAAGACCTTTGGGAAATGTGTGGTTTGGGTCTGGTGACAATGTAAAAGGAGATTCCAGAAGAAAGGCTAAAACTTCAGGGATCCCCTCTGTCAGCTTAGCATTCACACATGATGTGAATATTCCAATGACAGGGGCTAGCTTTCACACTCAAGATGAAGAACCCATTGGTGTTCAGTGTAGAGTTTCTTTATTATCTCTGTGACTGTGAGAACAACAGAACATTGAGGTTCATAATTCCATCCCAGATAATACTAAAGAGTATTATAAAGACAGGTTACCCTACACCCGACAATTAGAGTCACTGGGGCCAGTATAATTTTGGTAGATACATGGTTCTCTCAACCTGAGGAAGTTGCTATGACTCCCAAAAGGCTTACCAAGTCAGTGGGAGGCCCAGTCCAAATGTTCCCAGTATTGTCAGCTATCATTAAATGTAATGAGATGATGTTAACTATTTCTGAAAGTGTTCCATCAGAGGTATCAGGAAGAGTACTGTTAGGCAATGATTTAAAGGCGTTAGGTGTAGTCTCCATTACACCAAAGCCCCCCTCTAAGAAGAGAAGGGAGCTGACAAGGAAAGCCAGAGAGGCAACTTTAAAGGATCTGACAACTGAGAACAGGGGGAAACCTAGAGTCTCCCAAGGAAATAAGGGCACTAATCCCAAAACGTTGACCAGGAAGCAGGTTCCTGTAGAAAACCTAAAGTTCACCCTAGTGACCCCACCACCAGCTGAGACTGAGTTGGTGCAGGAAGAATCCCCTGAAGAGCCTTCTACTGATGAGGCAGTGGAGGAGGAGTTTCAACCCTGTCTGGAAGATCTGGATCCCAGAGACCATCCTGAGCTGCAGACTTTGCTTACAGAAGGTGGACCCTCCAGGACAGACCTCAGTAGGGGATACAGAGAGGATTCATCTATAGAATGACTGTCAGCAGACAGCTTCCCAGAGTGAGAGGCAATACCCTGGGAAGCGTAGGCTGTACTATGAAGATGAACCTCTATACTGTGAGAATATATAGTCTGTTCCAGGAGACCTCAGGAGACTGGCAGTTCCTCAGGAACTAAGACTCATGTTCCTACAGTTAGCACATGAAATTACCCTGGCTGGTCACTTAAGCTCTGAGAGGCCGAAGGAGAAAATGTCACTGTACTTCTATTGGCTGTAGATGGGTACAGACCGCTCGTGCCATGTAAATTGCATGGAAAAAGATCCCCTGTGGCGTGGGCTGCCTGTGGGGCATGGCCAGGGTGGGTGGGCTGCCTGTGGGGCATGGGGAGGGTGGATGGGCAGCCTGTGTGAATTTCGGGGGTGCGCAGGAAGTTTCACACGTGATAGGCCCTGTGCGACGTGGGTACGTGTATTCTGAGGGGTGCGCGGAGGGTTTTACACGCGATGGGCCTGGCGCGAGTGGGGTATGTGTATTCTGGGGCGTGCACAGCTAATTTTACATACGATAGGCCCTGTGCGAGCGGGGTATGTGTATTTGGGGGTACGTGGGGAGTTTCACACGCGATAGGCTATGTGCGAGCGGGGTACGTGTATTTTGGGGGATATGCAGGGAGTTTCACACACGATAAGCCCTGTGCGAGCGGGGTATGTGTATTTTGGGGGTACGTGGGGAGTTTCACACGCAATAGGCTCTGTGTGAGCGGGGTATGTGTATTTGTGGGGTATGCAGGGAGTTTCACACACGATAGGCCCTGTGCGAGCGGGGCACGTGTATTCTGAGGTGTGCGCAGGGAGTTTTACACGCGATAGGCCTGGAGCGAGCAGGGTATGTGTATTCCGAGGGGTGCGCGGGGAGTTTTCCAAGCGGTGGGCCTGGCGCGAGTGGGGTACGTGTATTTGGGGTATACACGGGGAGTTTTACACGCGATAGGCCCTGTGCGAGCGGGGTATGTGTATTTGGGGGGTACGCAGGGAGTTTCACACACGATAGGCTCTGTGCGAGCGGGGTACGTGTATTTTGGGGGGGTACGCAGGGAGTTTCACACACGATAGGCCCTGTGCGAGTGGGGTACATCTATTTGGGGGGTACGCAGGGAGTTTCACATGTGATAGGCCCTGTGCGAGTGGGGTACGTGTATTTGGGGGCTACACAGGGAGTTTCACACACGATAGGCCCTGTGCCAGTGGGGTACATGTATTTGGGAGGTGCGTGGGGAGTATCACACACGATAGGCCCTGTGTGAGCAGGGTACGTTTGTTTGGGGTGTAAACGGGGAGTTTCACATGCTATTTGGCATTGTGGGCCCTCTTGGGTGTGTGGTTTCCCCCCTCCCCATGCCCTGCAGGCAGCTCACACCACAGGGGACTACCCTACAACCCTCATCATGCCCTGCAGGCAGCCCACATGGCACCATTCACTTGTGAGCACACTTGTGAGCCCCGACTCATGACCCCCACCCATCCACCCACCCCCAGTGACGGGCACCTACCAGCAGGCCCGACTCATGTCTCCCACCCACTCACCCACCCACTATTGACGGGCAAATGCCAGCATGCCCCGACTCATGTCCACCTGTGCCCCACCCACCCAACAGTGACGGGCACCTGCCAGCAGGCCCCGACTCATGTCCCCCCACCCACTCACCCACCCACCATTGATGGGCACCTGCCAGCAGGCCCCAACTCATGTCCCCCACCCACTCACCCACCCAGCAGTGACTGGCAACTGCCAGCAGGCCCCGACTCATGTCGCCCCACCCGACACGTCATCACACTCCAGACCCATGGGCCTTATGGCCATCCAAATAACACCCCCGGCATCCCCAGTCCAAACACCCCACATAGAATTCCCAAACTCATGATAGAAAATACATAACCAACATGCCCATGAATACATGTACCTCAGACCCACACAATGGTGACACATGACTGTGAAAAACAACATTGTGACATGCACAAAAGAAATGATAGAAGACCACACAAGTAAAGTAAAGAAAAAAAGTGTATTGAAGAATCAACGAAATTAATAAAATCAAATCACACAATAATGAAAAGAAATAATCCAAGTCCGGAACTCCAAAAAAAATGCTGCAACTAATAAAATCCAAAGTAAAATGGCTCCCATGGGTCTGTCCATAAAAAAAAATCACAGTTCAAAAAAAGCAAAGTACTCCACCATTGGTCCAAGAAAATGAAATTCACATCGAAAACTATTTACAAAATAACATCCAAGGGTCCATGAGCCCAACAATCCAAAGGAAACCTACAAAAAAACCTACCTAATAAATATCTATATACAAAAAGATGGGGCATAGTCCATGCGCCCCAAATGAAAGAAAAATAGAAAGGAAACCTAACACTAATGAACTATATACAATGGCGGCGGGCAAGTCCTATGGCACACTTGTTGATTTCCTGGGCCAAGGCATCATCGAACTCCTGGTCAACGTCCTGGAGGCGGGCCTGTTCCCTGGCCCCGAGGTCTCTCAGGGATAAAGCCATGTCCACCTCCAACTCCCTGCGAATATCCTCGAGGCACTCAGCCCGCCTCAACGCCCTGCACAGGGAGTTCTCCGCCCTGACCACAGTGAGCCATGTCTCTTCCGCCCGCTGCCGCTCCGCATCTATTTGCTGGCCTAACTGCTGCCACACGGAAGACACTCCCAATCCAGGGTCCTCCTGCACTCTGGCAGATGCCTGCCCCTCTGATGTTGATGGCCTCGAGCAATCATCGCTCCCACCTTGAGCCTGCTGCTGCCGTGCATGTGCCCTGCCTGTTGATGCTTGCACGTCCTCCTCCTGTTGGGGGCCAGTTGTTGGGGTGCCCACCCCTGCTGGACCTCTGACTCCCTACTGTGGCAGGGATGTGTCCTCCACCAGCCTGGCCGCTGAGTCAGGGGCAGCTCCACAGGGTGGCTAGGTGGTACATGGCCAGGAAGATGGCACGGAGGATGACTGTTGCATAGGGGGTTCAGTTGAGGAGGGGATTGGTAGAAGGTCCAGCAGATGGAGGAACCCAGCACTGGTGACCCGTCGTAGTAGGTCGACGCGGTCAATGAGGCATCCAAAATAACGTGCAGAGTCCTCACGAGAACCCTGCACATCATCCCGATGCCACGTTGACTTAACGCCACCCCAGCCAGGACAGGCTCAACACGGTCCCAGATTGCCACGTCTGCAGGGAGGGGAAGGCCAGTTGTTGTTAGCGGATCCCCTCCCTAAAAACAGGTCTGGACGAAGGCATCCCTGCTGGTGCAGGATGATGCACTCACAGGATCGGGGACAAGATTAAACACAGGCACCTCCGTGGCCGCCTTTGCTGCCTCCCGTCCTTGCCCCTGCACTGCACCACTAGCACCAGTGGAATCCCCTTCCAGACCACGTGTGTGGCCCTTCCACGGCCTCCTCCTCAACCAAACCCCCCACCGACCTGGATGACTCCGTGCCACCTTCCTCCATAGGCCCCTGTGGGGTCTCAGCTGCCCCTTCTGCTGCTTAGGAGTCCACCTCTGACCTCCGCCTCTTGGACCTACCCTCGGCAGCTGCGGCCATGGACGCGGCACTTGACTCCTCACTCCCCGACGAGATGACAACCTGGGAGGGGAGGTTGGCCTTGCGTCTCCGGCTGGCAGTGGGATCCCTGCCGCTGTGCTCCACAGCACCGTCTCCACCTTCTTCATCAGTTGACGCTGTAGACAGGGAGAGACAGAACACAGGCATCAGGGCAGTATACAATGGTCTGATACACATATGACAGTTGCACATGAGCTGCAGTGTCAAACTTCACACATGGCATCACACTCCCCAACACACATATCATTTGAACCCACACACATGCACAAATTCACAGGAATGTTGCAGCCGGCAGCACCATCCATACACATACAACAGCATGAGCATCCGAAGGTTAGCCTGACATCACATGCAACACGAGAGTGCCAAACAAATGCACACACGCCACCAGACATACATGCATCTGTACATCTCCACCACCTGTTGCAGTGAAATCATCCGCATCCATGTCACATCTGCCAATCAGCCTCCTACATGTCGGTGTCACATGCATCCATGGTGTATCACAGTGGCACACATGTCAAATACACACACACACGCACATGTACATTGTGCACATACATGAAGGTGGAACCGGCATCCATGTGCCACACCACAACCATGCCACAGTACATACACAGAAATCTAAACATGTGTGTACCAACACATGCATTTGGGCACGATGCATTTGAACACATACACCATTGATGTGTCTCACACATGACTGGACTCACATGCGGCAGGCTCATGTCCCTGTACATACACATCCATACATGGGCCTTCAAAGACGTAGGTCTAACCTGCACACTCTTGCCACACCTCAACATGCACAGCGTCCAATCAGTACGCATGTACACTTACTGCTCGACTCCGGACAGGTCTGCCTCTGAAGGACTTAGAGGTGGAGCGCTGGGCGTATACGTTCCAGGACCATCATCTGGTTGACGGTAACGCGGTCACCCCTCAGCATCCACTGCATGTCGTGGGCTGCCAACCCCTCCACATTGATGGCAGCCATGTTGTCCTTCCAGATAATCTTCCGTCCTTCATTGTCGGCGAGTGAACTTCCAAAAAAGGGCATCATAATGCCCCAGGACTTGCTCCACCAGGATGCCAACTTCATTGGCACTGAAGCTGGCAGCCCTCTGCCTTTCTGCTGGGGGGTTGCCACTGGTGCCAGATGGTGTTGTGTCAGACATGGCAACCCCGGAGGCAGGTGTACTGGGGATTGGGGCTGGGCTGTGGAGTGATGGAATACCAGTTAGGAGTCTTCTGTTCCAGCAAGGGTGGTCACAGCAACTGGACCCCTGCATATGGCTGACATGCAGGCACCAAATAGCAGGGCACATGGCCAGCAGACAGGCAGCAGCAGATGGCAGGTGGGAGCGTGCTTAGGGCTCTGGGGGGCAGGAAAATGGCCTTCTGAGCAGGAGTGCGGTCTTCCATGTGTTGTCGCGTGGCCAGCTTGATACAGAGTGATTTGGCATGTGAAAAAAGTGCACGTCAGCGTGTAATTCGAGGAATGGCCCTTAGCGCGTAAGTGTATATGTGACGTGATATGCGCAGGCGTTTCTCTCAGCACAGATCCATCCGCACGTGCAAAAAAAATCACGTACGCGTGTTAATGGGTTTAATCCGAGGAAAGGGCCTAAGCGCGTAAGAGAAGTGACGCGCACAGGCGTTTCCCTCAGCATGGGTTAAAGGTGAGTGGGGCCAGCAGTTCGCTGTACGTGCCTTTCGTGGAGACCGACATGTGTGTCGCTACTTCATGTTGTTTTGCGTGCCATCACAACTTCACAGCAGATCAAGGACGTATCTATTCTTTTGGCGGGGGTATTGGCTACGTGTGTTTTTCATTATCATGCTAGTCTGACAGTGAGTCGTGCATGCTATTTTTCCCACTGCGGGTGCCCCTGTGTATCGCGTGCCTGTTTTAGAGGCCATAGTGGCCTGCGTGTCCCACGCGTACGTGTTTTTCATGTCCCTGGGTGCCACCGTGTACTGCGGGAGGTTAATTCCACACACGTGGGCTACCAGGGGTTGCGTGCGCGGTTTTACTGCAGTTTTGGGGTGATTGAGCATTGCGTGACACGTCACTTTATCACTGCGGTCATATACAGCCTTGCAGATGCACAGGGGTGCTGTTAAGATCTTGTATCCCACCCCCTTCACCCCAATTGCCCAGGACAATTGTTGTGTACACCTCCCATTGGCACTACTACCTCTGTGCCGGCACTAATACATCTGTGCCATGGCTGGGAGGCCACGAAAGGTGAGGGGCACCTCAGCTGGGCGTACTCCACGTGGCGGCCATGGTCAGAGACATGGCCGGGGTGACCAGGGAGTAGGGGGACTCCAGGGTGTCCAGTGTGGCTGCAGAAGGGGAAGAGGCAGGGGTGCGCCACTTCGACACGATGTTGTGCCATGTGTTGGTGCAGTCATGCCACCACCCCCTGTGGCTACGGGAGATGCAGTTCTTGCATTTGGCACTGGCACCCATGTGACCCGGCAGTCTGTTTCATCGACTGCCAAGGGCCCAAGGATAGTGTAGCTGCAGGTTCAGCTGTGGACATCACCACCCAGGCTCAGGGTCTGCCAGCGCAGGCTGCGTTGGCACCTGAAGAGTCCCTGGAAGATTTCCAGGAGCTCAGGAGGCACACCGTAAATCCATGCGAGCTGCCCTGACCGAGGCACGTGTTCCTGGGGTAGTAATGTCATCTGCTGCCCCGACCAGCCGGGTGTTGGCAAGTGCATGGGCAGATGCAGCCGACACCACTCCGGTTGTGAGTCTACCATCCAGGACAGTCCCGGTCAATGACCCTGGCACAGAGGTTGTTGCTGTGCAGGGTCCATTCCAGGGCACCCAGCAGCCACTGACGCAAGCCAGGGCTTCAGTCCTTGTACAACCTGCCACTCCCTCGGTCCAATCCACCAGCGCCACAGCCCATACTGATTAGGGTGGCATTTGCCAGCCAGGGTCTGGACCACTGTCCAAGAGGAGGAAGGTTGCACCTGCAGTAGAGGCTGGGACCCCAGACATAGCTCCGGCCTCCGGCACGTCGAGGGAGAAGCCTTTCTGCAATGAGGAACTGGACTTCCTTGTGGACTACGTGTGGGACCACAACCGTGATATGCTAGTGGGTCCGAATTGTCAAACTACGGCTGCCCATCGTATGTCCCACTGGAAGCAAGTTGTGGATTGTGTGAGTGCATTCAGCCATGAGGTGCGCACAGCTCAAGAGTGAAAAAAGCATTGGGATGACCTCAAACGCAGTACTAAGACGAAGCGTGCCTCTAATTACATGACTCTGGTGACTGGCAGTGGGCCACCACCTGAGGAGGAAGACCCTACTTCGCACGAGTCAGTCGCTGCGGAGTTCATACTGGCAGGAATGGTCGAAGGAGTGGGAGCGATGCTGGACTTTGATGCCCCGTCCAGTGAGTGTTGTTGCGTGTTTGTTAAGGCCATGTGTGGTTTGCTTGTGTGATGTGTTGTGCTTGACTACCACTACATGTCATGTGTACATGGTTCACATGTGCAAGTCATGCAATGCTTCACTGATGCTTGCCTGCTGTGCAGGATAGTGGACATGTAGAGCAGATGGGGACTGTCCTCATCACCACACTTGCACCCTACTCACATGCTACTCACCCGGCTGCTCCTCCGGTCCATGTTCCAGCTCACTGGCCCTTCTACATGTAGCCTGGGGTGTCTTTCCTCTCAGCACTGGGACTATGTCATTGCATGACTGACATGCATGTGTCTTCTGCCTGCATGCGGGTACTCGACGCAGGCATGCTCCCTTGCCCCTGCACCCCCCCGCACCCCAATTTCACCATGGCACTGGTGTGCATCATGTTGGCGTACTGCAATGGCCTTTTCAAGGCTCCTGTGTACATGCAAACTTCCACCAGCCAACCTGCCAGACACATACAGTGGGGTACATCCTATGTCCTTCATGCAGGGCATCTCACTTGGACTGTGCAGATGGCAGATGCTCCGCAGGGACATGAGTGCCCCTTCATGCTCCATGTGCATTCCAAGCATGCCCCTATGTGTCCTTGACAGGATATTAATTGTAGTACGTGTCCAGGATGACCTACATTTCATGGCATTTGATCATCCATTCCATGCCCACTCTGGCTCAGTCCAGCATCACACACAGGTTTAGGGTGTCACAGTCTGTGTGGAGCACAGGTCTCCCCTGTTTCAGGCCCACTGACTCTGTTCAACTGGTGTAGTGGCTTCTGCACACATGGGTGTACTACTGAGGGTTCATCATGTGTCCTGCTTACTGTCCCATCATCATCTGCTGTGTTGTCAGTTGACTCAGATGATGCAATTGACGCTAGTCAACACTATCTGCCAATCCACAGGTCTCAGGTCACCCTTTCGCTGACATGCAATGCCTCCCTGCTATTTCACTTTGGGGGGCGGGGGGTTGCTTGTAGCCATGCAACCCATTGCATGCACATTGAACGTGATGCCTGAACATGCCCTTGCACTGCCTTTACGTTTATTGAAAGACATCATAATGTACTTGTTCATGTAGATAGTGGGTAACGTAAACATGTTCTGCACTGCATCAATCCACTTCTGAGCCATGTTACACCCTTCAACATGCCTACTCACTTGTGCAATGTCAAAGTCACCTGGCATGTATAGCCAGTTTTTCATCCCTTCTCTGTCATGAATGTGACGGGCACAGGTGCATCCTGTGACACATGTACTCAGTATTGGAACTCCTTAGTGGTTGTTTAGATGAGTTGATTGGTCAATCTGCGGCCTATACCAACTGGTATAGGGCACTGATTGGATGTAGCCTGCCAATAGGGTTGTAATGACTGTGGAGCTTCCTGCACGTGTGTATGTGTGCACTTCCACACACATCAAAGCAAGCAGCGTTATAGCTGCTTCCTTTGGTGTATTGGATGCTGGTCATGTTCACAATACAGGTGTATGGGGAAATGGGTGTATTTGAACACTTTCACATGTACATATGCAAGCAGCTTCAACGTTGTGTGGTGCAACATTGCGAGTTCTAACTTATGTGTTTGTGAAAGTGTCCATTTACATATGTCTTCCACAGTTTTTTTGTTGACTAATATGTAGTTGATAGACGTTTATGCTGGTGAGACTTCTGCATTGCGCACGTTATGTGGAACTGGCATAATCACCAAGGTTCACTGTTGTGCAGTATGTGTATGCCCATGCCCACTTAGCTACTATGGTGGGTCCTGGGCATGGAGAGTTCCACAAGGAATGATGTAATAGGGCACACTCACAGCCCAATGTGCTCAATCAGGCCCTGAGGGGTGTTGGGGAGGCCTCATGTCCTGCAGCTCGGACAGTACTGGGCGTTATGGTCCCTCATCCCTGGTTGCAGGCCCTTGCTTTGCTTGGGACATTCACTATATATACATGGCCCATGCCACCCCGTATGGGCCAAGCTGCAGATGGATGTAGCTATATTGATGATGATGCTTTAGTGATGCATGTCTACATGCATGTTACCTGTGTCATTGTGTGTTTGGATTCACTTGCAGCAGTGGTCAATTTGCATTTCAGAAATGCTTATGGTATGTTGCATCTCTTAGTTGCCATCTGTCTATTCCGCCTGTGACATGTGCCTGACAGAGGTGGTGTCTGATGGAGTTCATAAACTACATTTTGTACTTGTGTAGGCTTTGCTATTTAGACACATCCATTTCTGCTTTTGGGATGTGTTTGCATTTCAAGGCCACTGGATGCATGCAGGTTCTCATTTGTGTGTGACATGTCTGCTTCATGTGTTGGCTGTCTATGTGATGCCTATGTGTGTGTGTGTTATGTGCTTCTGACATGTGTACTAATCTTAATTTTTCTCCACTTTTCAGATGATGACACAATGGAGCCAGAGGATGGTGTTGTCATGCTAGGCACAGGGTTGCTATCACACCAGCAACCCAGCACAAGTGGGGGTCGTGGGGTGGTAGACCACGAGAACCTACTTGTGTTACAGACCATCTTGTCTATGGCTGGCAATGAGTCTAGCCCAGATGATCACTTTGACAACAATGTCGAGTTGGATGTGCATTGGGTCCATTCGTCAGGAGTGAGCGATTCTGATGTGGACGCTCCTCTATCCGCGACACCTACACTGAGGGGCCAGACAGTGGTGGGACCTCCACCTGTGGTGGATCGGGACGCATGGTCACCCTCCACTCAAGTTGCTGATTTGCCTGGGGCATCAGGTTAACGGAGGAATGTAGTCCTGCAGCCGCGGGCGGTGCCAACCCAACAAGGATATCGGCTCCTTGGACCCCGCAGGTGTCAAGCCCAGCAACACGTTGGCCGCACGCCACTAGGGTATATTGAGTGGGAGCAAGCCATGGTTGCCAATTCAGAACACCAGGGGGCAGCAATTGATAACATCGCTGAGAGCATGGAATGTGTGGCCCAATCCGTGCTACCCCCTGCTAGGCAGGTGGAACTCAAGCAGCGGGCGGCACAGTCCACAGCCCGCTCGCTCAGGCTGGGCATGGCGGCCTCAGACAGGGCACCCTGGGCTGAAATGGTGTCTTTGCATCAAGCAATTGCTGCTCACACAGATGCACACATGTAGGCCATGAGGGTTGACTATGAATCCCTCAAATCTACTCTGGCTGTGCTCATGATGTCCCAGAGGATGCGGTCAGTGGAGAGGTTGGAGCAGCTAGAGAATACCATCTCAGCTGAGCTACGTGCTTGCCGGGAGGTGTACCAGTTGTCCAGCTAGGAAATGCAGGAAGAACTCTGTGTTACACATGTTACCTTGCAAGAGGAAGAGGAAGCACACGTATCACGCAAGTTTCTACATGCTGACCTACGTGTCATCGCCGCACAGAACCAGGCTCACCCGTCCCGCAGACTTTCTGCCGACGAGGGGCAAGCTGCACCTAGGCGTGGTCAGGGTACTGTGCCATGTCATCCTTTTCACCCAGATGGTGATGAGGACGACAAGTTATCTCCCACACAGGTCGGGCTGTGCATGCGTTGAGCCCATGGAGGTTGTTTTTTTTTGTCTCAACATCATCGCATGTGGATGTTGAGGTGCACCCTGCACCTCCCCCCTCCTGGGTGCCTTCTCGCCCGGGACATATGTGGCCATTTTTGATTTTGAGTTTTAGTTTATTTAGTGAATATGGCTTTTGATAGTTTAATTAGGAAAATAGGTTTTTTATAACTAGTTTAATTAGTTAATATAGTTTAAAATTGCTTGTCTATTGTGCATTCATGTGACGGTGTGGTGTTTTGTGGCTTTTGAAAGCATCCACTGTCTGTTCCAGCTGGGCCCTTCAAGCTTCTCTCGTGTATGTGTTTGCAGCTTGGGGTCCTGACTCACATAGGCCACTCCTGCTTCGCTTATCAATGGGCTCGCAAGGATGGTTCGGTGTAACAACCATTTAAACAAGGGCTTTGGACTTTCGTCATATCTGTGGCCTGTCTGCTGCTGTAATACTTGTGTTAACACCCCTAGTGGGAATTGAGTGGGTTTTATCCATGGCATGTCTGTAATCAATTTGGGTGAGTACATGATTGATATCTCCATTAATTAATGTGGATTGTGATGTATGTTATTTTGTTGCCTATATATGTGCTTGATGCACTTCCTGCTGTACGCAGTAGCCTGCAACCTTTGCCTGTCAAAGTCACACTGATGGTGGGAGGAGTTCGGATGTAGGTCTCTAACATGGCCCAGTGACAACCAAGACTACCTTTGCCAGCAGACACAGGGCCAAGTTCTACTGCAACCTGGACACGTTCAGTGGTGCAGACGTGCGCATGTGTGCGCAAGCAGAAGCACAGGGCTTGTGCTCAGACGTCCAACAGAAGCAGACGTGTTTCCAGGAGCTCCAAGCAAGCTGAGCAGCACAAGGGGCCACACTGCAGCCAACCTTCCACCAGGTCACTTGCCACTTGCACATGCATGCTAAGTAGCGCCAGTGCTGGGGAGCTTGGCCAGGCATTGTTGTAGAAGCGCACAGTACAGATAAGATGCATTGAGGGAAAAATGCCAAGTAACTTTGCAAGTTTTCAGGGGCACACGCAGGGGCCGTCGAACATATCCTTGAGTTCCCCCTGCTCCATAGAAGCTGAGTTATTAGCGCAGTAGTGTTCCTAGCCAGAAACTAATACAGCGCACAGGGACACCCAGCGAGGCACAGACTCCTGTGCAGTGCATATTATTTGCATGTGCAAATTGCCACGTGCACTACCTATTGAAATCCACGGCTGCCAGAACACGACTTGTACTGAAGTCGCAACTCACTATACGTGTCTAGCACCCAGGGACCATTCTATCATGTGTGATTCTTGAGGCATTGGTCTTCCATTTACCGCGCGCCCACGTGCGCCTGCCTTACTGCATTGACAGTGTATGAACCATCACGGGGGCAAGCTAACGTATACGTAAACAACAGCAGACAAGAGTGTTTGTGGAGAAGTCACTTACTTTGGGGCATGAATGGTGTGTGTGTGTGTGTGTATTGTAAACACACACAGATTAGTAACTCACACTCTTTGCAGCATTGAACAGCTCCTGTTACAGGACCTGACAGTGTGCAGGCATGAGGCCAGCACTCACCCCAGAGATAAGTCTCTCTTTGGCTTGCATTTGACTCATTTGGTACAATGTGCATGATGAACATGGTTTCTCTGATTGAGTATGTGTTATTGTCAATAGTTGTATATTGTATTTTCCTACTTTCCCTTGCCAATCCAACTCCCCTCTCCTGCCCCTCTTTCCGGTTATCTTGAATACCAATGCATGTCAAAACAACAGATCCCTGACCCTCTTTCCCTGCAGGGGTCTCGGAGGCCTGTGTAAGTTTTACCTTGTAGGCGCCCAGACCACGGAGGGGGTGGTTGGTTCGTGCCACTCCTGCACCTGGAGACCAGAGTTGTGACACTACCCATCAGTTGTTGCATCCTCATTGTATATTATGTACTGAAAATGGTACCCATACTGTTGATCCATTGTTGAACTGTGCTACCTTGGTTGTTCTATCATTCTGCTTGGACATGTGCCTGGACATTTTCTGCTACTTCAAGTCATCTACTGGAGACTCTTCCAGGGTTTTTTGGTGTCTACAGGCTTCTTCCCTGGTTTGGGGGTTTGGCTCCTTGGAGTTCTCTGCGATTTGGTATTTTTACCAGTCAAGGTGGCCTCTGAGGGGCCTGGACCCTATTTACACGCAAGGTGGAACATGGAGACCAAGGGTAGGGTGATCCTGTAACCTTGTAGACTTGAAGGAAGAAGGCTACATACCCCAGTCACAGTTGTTCAGAAGGTCATGGTGATGTGTAAATGAGGGAGGGCCTTTTGTGGTTGGACAGTTGGCTTGGGCTACAGTGTTTGGGCACTTTGACATTGTAATTGTGGGGTACTATGTACATGATGTGTTCTGCTGCTCAATGCCTGTTCCTGTGTTGTGTTTACTTTTCAGGTGTGATGGGATTGGTGTGGGTGTACACGTGGCCAATGTTCACATGTGATGTGTACAGGACACTGAGGGTCACTTGATTTCACATGCATATATTGAGTGCATGTCCCTACTGACACACACAGTTGCACAATGCTCCACCACACATACAACCACCCGTCCATGCCCACAAATGCACACAGATTGCCTTCTAGGGCACGCTGTGTCCCTGCAGCGCATGATCAATTACCATTTGAGGATCCTGTACATGTGTAAATAGGTTATTTATTTTGTTTGTCCTTTTCATGTGATGCTCAAGGTGTATCCCCAACACAATGGCTGCTCATTGTGCTGTGTACGGAGCAGTGTGTTGCAGGAGACACACACAGCACACG
Organism: Ambystoma mexicanum; assembly: GCF_040938575.1. NCBI lineage: Eukaryota > Metazoa > Chordata > Amphibia > Caudata > Ambystomatidae > Ambystoma > Ambystoma mexicanum. The sequence continues at coordinate 976,702,901 of NC_090922.1, forward strand.
GGTTCGGGAGTAGCAATTTTGGCTCGCCCAATGTGCATGTGAACAGGAATTCAGTGTTGTGTTCATGCTACCACTCGTGGAAAGCATTTGTGTATGACTTGGTATGTGTGGGAGGTTGTTGGTCAGTCATTTCATCTGATTCCATGTCAGGCATCATTGTCTCGGGCCACTTTCCATTTATCACATGTCACTTCGTATCTTGTTGGTCATGTGTTGGGCTTTTGCTATTGCATGCCATGTCATGGTGTGGCAGACAAGGGTGATGTGGGTTGGGAGGGTTTGGGTGACATACCAGGGATTGTCTTGGCTTGTTTTGCAGGGAGTGGGGGGGGGGTGATACACACCTTTCATGTGTTCCTTTTGGTCACACGGGATCGGTTATGTTTAAGTAGCTAGGGATGCACACAATGTAGCACTTCCATGGCAACATTCTCAGGGTGGTAAGGTTGTGACAGTTGACTGTCTCTTTGTCATCATCGATTGTCACCTGGTATGTGCCAGGCCCATGTGCACTCCGCAGGGGTGGGAGTTTAGGTGAAAAATGTCGCCACAAGCTGGATCCAGCTGCCTCGCCACATGCTCTTTCCCCTCCCATGGGCAGCACCTGTGCCTGTGGTTGGGGATGTGGGGGCACCACCATGTCCACCGGTACACCCTGCCGTGTTGCAACATTGTGCAAGATAAATGCTGCCACAATAATCCTGCACACTACTGGGGGTGCATATAGTAGCTGGCCGCCAGAGCGGTCAAGGGAGCGGAAGCGTGACTTGAGCACTCCGAATGTGCGCTCCACTATGCCCCTGGTTGCAATATGGGCAGCGTTGTATTTCACCTGGGGTGGTGTGGTGGGGTTCCGGACTGGCGTCATCATGTGGTTGCTCAGAGGGTAGGTACTGTCCCCTGGGGAGGTGATAATATTTGTGATTAGTTGGGTTTGTGTTTGTGTCTGTGTGTGACATGCATGCATGTGCACAGGCATTTGTACTCACCAATAAGCCATGTGTCGCCATGCTTCCCAGCTTCCAGGGCCCGGCTCAGGGCGGACATTCTGTATATGAAACTGTCATGGGTAGAGCTAGGGTAGTTTGCATAGACAGAGGTGATGATTCCCTTGGCATCGCATACAACCTGCACGTTGATGGAATGCCTGTGCTTGCGGTTTCGATAGATGTGCTCAGTGGCCCTAGGTGGACGTAGGGCCACATGGGTGCAATTTTTGGCACCGAGCACTTTGGGGAAGTGTGCTACCCTGTAAAAGTCCTGGACCACGGCCTGCCTTTCTGCGGGTGTTCTGGGCATGTATATGTGCCTGTGGACTGAGGGGCGCGCATTCATGATTGCCTGGTGTAGGCAGCATGACTGCGTGGTGTGTGAGACCCCCCCCCGACTATGGCGGTGGTCTGCTGAAATGACCCAGTGGCCTAAAAATGCAGGACATTGAGCACCTTCTCCAAGGGGCTCAATGCTTGGGAGCAGAGGGTGGGGGATGTAAGGTCATCTTCCCACTCCCTGACCAGGTCTAGGATGATACGAGGTGGAAACCTATACCTGCCATATACCTGGTCGTCAGGCATCCCAAAAAGGCTGGTCTGGGGGAAAAAATGCAGGGCCTGGCTATTCTCCTCCTCCTACGGTGTCCCACGATCAGTGCTGCGACAAATGGGGCATTCATCGTAGCTGTATATACGTGTTCGTTGTTTGCACGCACTTTTATACTGCGCACGGGGACGCTTCTGCCTGCCTTCGTGTGGTGGACATGTTGACGCCTGTGTGCGTCTATTAGCGTGCACGGGTTTCCCATATTCGATTCCATGAATACGTGTCATTCGCGTAATTGTGGGCTTTCCGTGTATTTCCCTGCAATGCTTCCCCAATCACGCCTTCTTTTTCACGCGTTGTTCCCCATTCCGTGTGTTACGCCCCGTGTCCCGCCCCCTTTTTGGTGTGTGCGCCGACGTTGTGCACTTTCCCTGTGCACGTCGCGCACGGCATTTGGGATGTTGCTGTGACATGTGCACCCGTACGCACCCCACTCGGATTTGGCGCACATCCCACAGTGAACATACGCAGGCCCTTCCATGAATCACAGGCGTACGCGTGCGCTTGCTTTTTCACGCTTGCGCCGGCTTGCACCAAGATTGTCGGCACACATTTGTTCCATGAATCGGCCCCTCAATGGGCAATCAACAAATTATCTTATTTAAAATCTGCAGGGCCTGATGGGCTACCCCTGTGTGTTTATAAGAGCGATCCAGACCTATTCTAAAAATCAAATTCCAGAATATAATCCAATTTGGGGTGGTCCCTTCTTCCGGGTTGACCTCGAATATAATCCCAATCTATAAGAAGGGCGATCCTTCCCTTCTTAAAGGTCTATACTCTAAATTCCAAACAGGCTTCCACAAAGCAATGAGTACCTCCCTAAACGCTACTATAATGGAACATGTTATAGCTGGGGCGCAACCGAAGAACTTATATCCTGTTTATATTGCCCTGATTGACATGTCCGCCGCTTTCGACAATGTAGTTCGTAACATACTTTGGGCCAAAATGGCAAAAATGGGAATTCCATCAGAACTAATGTACTGGTTTGCTAAACTCCACACAGTCACCTCATACAAGATCAAGATCACTGCTGATGGGAGAATAACTGAGCCTATTAAGCCCTTCATGGGACTGAAGCAAGGATGCTACCTTGCTGCCTCCTTTTTCAACCTATACATGTCGGATATAGATCATACTTGCAATGAAATAAATCTATTTTCGGTTAAACTTGCTATTTTACGTCTGCAATGGCTCGCCTTTGCAGACGATATCATAATATTTGACCCCACGCCGATGGGCGAAACGAAATTATATCTCTTTAAAGATTTTGCAAAAGCACATAATTTGGCCCTGAATCCTACAAACACTGCTATCAATGGCAAATTGTGGAAACACTGATACCACAGATAACAAACACAATTAATTTGGGCTATCATATTTCCTGGAATAATTCGATCAATTTCTTGGGCTTCATTATTACAACTAAATAGCCGGCCATTGCTCTCTCAATTAAAAATAATCTATGCAAAATATGAAAATAAAAAAATACTTAACCGTGAACTACTCTGAACTGTGTGATCCTCTGCAAAGACTTTGGTCCACTGACTTTGGCCCTGGTCTCTTGATTTGATTTCCTCACTGTAGTTATTTTTTCTAGATTGCCCTGCTTACTTGTTGGTGCTGCTCAGCTTCTGTCTAACTTTGTCTTTCCCTCCCTTTTTATCACTGGAGTGCCATTTTGCTCTCACTTCATTTTGAGCCTAACTTGTCCAGAATCTATTGGGTGTGGTGTAGTATGTTAGAATCGTGATTTTTCAACTGCTTGATAATAGTGAAATGTTTTATAACTGATGTGTAATTAAATGTATATTCTTTTACTCAGAAATCTTGAGGCAGTGTTTGTTTGAACCTATAGTAATTGCTGTCCTTTGTGTAACTATTGATACTGCTCACTTTACTCTTGAGATAAGTCTGGCTGCTCAGCCATCGCTACCACTTTACTGTGTAGAACATGCTTGTACCAAAGGTGAATTTGTACTGTCACTTGTAGTCTTAATTGTGTGTGGTGTTCCCAAAGGGTACTGCATATGATTCTGTGTAAAAGCACTTATGATGATAGAGGCTAGTGAGAATTTGAAAAGTTGGCCAAGCTCTGGTTAAGCAATGGCACTCCCAATAAGACATAGGGTCTTGTCAGGACAAATAGACTGGCCCCTTTTTCAAAGTTGTGTGAAATCTTGGAGAGGTCAATTATTTGTTAAACTTGGCAATCCCAAGGAGACCCCTGGGGTCTTTCATGCCACCCGGTTGAAGGCTTATGTTTCCAGTCCAGAGAAAGGAGCTTCTCTTAGCTTCTGTTCAAGAAGAATAGGTGAGTGAGCCTCTCCCAGATCTTCTAAGGTGACACATTTCAGATGGGTCAGTAGAAGGGGTGAAACGCTGTACTAATCTGACAATGCAGCAACATTAGGAGTGCAGATGCTTGTTGACTCATGTTGCCCCTCTGTTCTCACTTAAACCAGGATTGACCCCTTGCGGCCACCATGACATTTCCACAAGTGATAGTGTACCTGTTAAAAGCAGGGGCTAAAGGATGTCATATAAAGTGAGGATTCACATAGAAGATGATGGCAATAAGATGCTTGACCTTGGAATGATTGCACATTCCAAAGGTCCTTGGGCTAGCCCATTTGTGTTAGTACCAAAGACAGGAACTAAGGAACTTAGATTCCCATGTGGACTATAGGGCATTAAATGCAGTCACCAAGACTGATGCCTATCCCTTGCCAAGGACAGATGAACTGGTGGATAAGCTGGGCTCAGCAAAATTCCTCAATACTTTTGACCTGACAAGTGGATATTGGCAGATGGCCATGAATGATCAGTGTGAGAAACCTGAAGGTGTCTCACTTACTAATCACCTGGGTTCTGTCATCCAGGTGGCCAGGACACAGCCATCTCTATTGGATCCAGTTCCTAGGGGTGGACCAGTGCAGGAGGAACACCTGGAGGAGGGGGCCCCGGGTAGTGGAAGTGGAAAACCGAAGGTTGAGATGTGGTGCTTCCTTCCTTATAACACCTTTTTCCATCCTACCACATAGGTTATTTAGATGCTCTACCCCCCTTTTCGACAAAAAACTTTCTTACACTGTGAAAGACAATGGACTAACACCAGAGCCTTTTACCTGACATGTCCCAACACAAGGGTCAGACAATTGACAATAACTACACACACCTGACGGCCCTTTCCCTTACCCACAGGGATAAAAGGTGGAGCACGAGAGCACACTTTTAGCAAGGCAAACCGCATGAGGAGGCATCTATTCCAGGACGGCAGTTAAAAAGGAGGAAAAGGATGTTGAGAACTGAAAGAATGACAAGGAGGGGAGTGCCCTTGCCCTTTTTGACCCAGTCCTGCGAGGGCTCTGTGAAAGGACTCATAAGACTTGTATGTACAGCTAGCGTGTGGTGTAACCGATGTCAATGGTGCACAGGGCCCTCCCACACTGATAACCAAGGCGGGGAAACGTGCTTGCTTCTGTGGTGCTGTCTTTGACTCCAGAGACAAGAAATGCCAAGGAGTTCAGCACAGCCAGTGAGTCAGAGGGAGAACCGATAGTAAAACTGGACTGTTTTGAGCGAAGGTTGCAAACAGCAACATGATATGAATTGAAAGAACTTGTGAACAAAGAACTTGCATGTTACTGAACTTTTAAGAAAGCCCAGGAAAAGACCAGCTGCCGAGTGGTCCGGCACCATATGGGCATTCATTCGAAACACTCTGGATGGTTTCACTTTTGTTGAAACTACAAATACCAGAATGCCCCAGGAGAGCCCGAAGCAAGAAGTCAATGTGGTCAAACAAGGGTTGAGTAAAACCCCTTGTTCAACTGAAAGTCTTTGACCCATAGCGAAGAGGAAAGCTAATGGAAGTGAATCCCACATTGGTGGTTAAGCAAAGTGAATTGTGTCCCTGACAAATGTAAACCCGGCTGAGGGATGCCTGAAAATTGGGGTGAAGCATAACCCATTGAACATTGTGTTGACAAGAGTGAATGTCCATAGTGAAGTTAGGGTGAGGCATAATAACCCTGTGAACATTGTGGTGATAAGAGTGAATCCGGCTGAGAGATTTCCACAGTGAAAGGTTGTTTACAAAGACATTGAGACTCATGAAAGATACTGGTGAAATTATTTTGAGTAAAAGGCCGTAGTTAGCCCAACGGAGGGAGGCTAATATTCAAGAAGGATCGGATCTAGTTGAGGGGGATGCAGGGGTGAAGAGTTATCACCCAACCTAAAAGAAAGATTATGGAAAGGAACTTTTTGTCTTGTTATTGTTGACACATCAGACTCTCGGAGGCAAGAGACTTCATTTGAAAGAGACTTGGCCACCGAAGGCCCTGATATTGGTGAAAAGAACTATACCCTCGTACTGGAGAAGCCCAGTTGTGTATTGTTGTAGAGGTGGAGCCAAGTACCCCTCCCAAAGCTCCTCCCCATTCTACCTATATGTTGGGAACCAGAGTATGAGACACGTACAGTGCCAGTGAAGATACCAATACCAAGGAGAATCCTGGAAACAAAGTTGTCAGACGCACCCAGATGAGATACAGAGATGAGAGAACATAAATATTCTATAGTCTCTAGAAGAGGAGGTGTCAAAGATGAGCAATATTTTGGGCTCAAGATAAAGATGCTCATGCTACAGAATAAATAAAGAAGATATCAAGTCTTTTTACAATTGTACAGAAGCAGCAACGCAAGTAGACAAAGTATTCTTAAAGGCCAGCTATGTAGTTAATAGATTGTGGCAATATGCCAACGTATATGCATAGGAATGTATGAACTATGCATGGTTCCACAAAACGCACTTCAGCAGAGCTGAACCCAGAAGGCAGAAAAGCTTTTCAGTGTGTCGCAGTTGGAAATCGAAAACTTAACCATGGAGGTGAGAGGCGAGAACATTGAAAATGTCAGAGTTTCCTCAAATAATAGTATTAAGACTCAAAAACATGGTCTGCAGTCACGTGGTCAGGCGGAAATAGACAGTGGGGCGAACTGTATCGAAACCAAGAAGACAGAGTATGCTTATACTCCCTTGTATTCTCCAGAGCAAGGACCATTTCCAATACCAAGTTCAAAGCCTTACTTGACTAGCATACTGCAAGTGTGATGATTGATGAAGGGGTAATTGGTGGGAAGCTATGGATATGACCAACTCGCCAGCACCTGGGTGCAAGCCTGAGTGGTGCTTGCGCATGTGGAATAGTACAGTGTAGTACAAGGGTGCCAACCAATGATAGACGGCCACATAATAGAGAGCCCTTTAGTTTGTATAATCAAAGGATGTTGTGTATTTGATGACATTCATAGAAACCTGCACTAGAGAAAGACTGTCCCACCTGATGTTAGATACCCAATCACCTTCACTGACAAGTATGGAACATATACCTAGATGTTCCCTGTAACCCTATCACCATCATAAGTAGGTTTTTGTAGTTTGCAATGCAGAGTGATATCAATGATGATGAGTTTTTAGTACATAACCTGCATTTTTCATATGATGCATTGATTGAGACGGTCGAGTGGGCACGTTGATGTTCGTTGTAACTCCCTGTTTTAGATAATTAATATTAAAACATATGCGTTTTTCCAACTTCCTGAATCAGTTTTGATTATTGATGTTTCAGTATATTTTGCATCCCATCTGTCTCTAAGTATTGCTGCCTCATCTTAAAGAGCGGGGTCGGACACCCCAGTTCGTGGTGTCAGAGCTGATGGTTAAAAATCCATCAATCCAATAAGCTTTGGCTTCCTGGAAATATCAGACGTCCTCCGCCATTTAGCTTAAGGTACATGAAGCTCCCTGCAGATAGTGGCCCTTAGTTTAAAAAATCTTGTAAGTACAGGTGGGTCAGGTCCCTCGTTTTCAAGAGAAATCCCCATCCCGACGTCTACACGAAGCTCAGAGGACTGAAGGCTGAAGCGACTGGTTGAGGAGGCGACGATCCCGAGAGTCGGAAGTCGAAAACGCGAATAATGAGTAGGCTGAGTGATGCAGCAAATTGAATGAGCACTGAGTGGGGAAGAGTGATAACGGGGAAAGTGTAACGGAGGGTTGGTTGGGATATTTTGGTATTTATTTAAAGACGAGGAGTGTCATAGTGTGAGACGATGAGCATCACAGTTTAAGTTATATAGACGAGGAGCGATCTATATAGTAAACCCAGAGACCCACGTCAAAAATGTTTAGAAGGAGCTCGTCCTAAATTCCAAGTGGACATAAATAGGCTACAAACGACCAAGGTGTTGTTAAAGAGGACAGCTCATACTCCATCAGAGTAATTTTAGAGGCAGAAATAGTCACAAGGAGTGTTGACGAAGATATACTGGGGGCCGGCCGAGTCTGTCAGTTTGTCTGTTTGTCTGTATATTGTATATGGCGTACATGGTAAAGAAATTAGACATTGAAAGAACGAGGAAGAAAGAGACTGTGGTGGAAATATTAAGATTTTAAATGTATTATTTATTTATTGGTCATCTGATAATGTTTGGTGAATAGGTAGATCGAAGTGAAAGGTGATATACAGGCTTGGAGCTGCGACGATCGGTGCACACTCATAGTGTGTTATTGAAGAAGCATTGATCTGTGTAAAAAATAACGGTAAGTAGTGACAGTCAATTGTGACTAAGTCACAATGGAGGATATTACTCCACTTACACACCCAAGCTTAAACAGTATAGTTCAGAATGGTTTAAGGGCATGGCAGACAAGATGTTCATGCCATGGCCACATGGGGAATACTGTCCAAAGTGGTCTTGCACCATATGACAACATATTTGCACGCAGCATATACAGGGAAAAAATTTGAAAACAGGCTTGTAAGCTCAGAGCTCTGGAAAATGTACCAGAAGGAACGGGAACACCCACCTCCTGATGACTGGATGCTTAACCAGTGTAAAGAGGGGGCGAAGGGCCTTCTGCTCCCCCTCCCGCACTTGAAGTAAATGCCGATAGTATGAAATATGAAGGGGTATATCCTTTAAGAGGGTTTAAGGCAGCGACAGGGTATAGCAACCCAACATATAAATCGCCTGCATGTAGCGGTGACAAAAGTGCAGAGAAGACTCCAGAAAGGGACATAATCCCTAAAGTCATGTGGGACAAAGAGAAAAGGGACAAGGAGAGACGTGTCCGACTAGGTATGTCTCTATACATAGAGAAAGAAATAAAGAGATGGAAAGGAAAAAAAGACACAACTGATGAGGCAGCGCTCATACAGAATGAATGGATGGGCAGTCAGATATTGCTCAAACTTGATGGAAAGAGCATTGAGGAAGTAAGGCAAAAGGAAGTTCAGGACGAGCAAGACAGAAAAGATGATGAGAGAAAGAAACGAGTGAAGGAAGATGAGGCCAAAAGGAAGAGTAGACAAAGGCGAGAACAACTGTATCAAGAGAAACAGTTGATAAAACAGGAAAGAGCAGATGAGAAAGGAAGTATGATAACAGACAGAGAGCAATTGAAGAATGGGACAAACTAGAAAGAAAAAGAGAGGAAGAAGAACAACAGAAATTAAGAGATAAAAAAAATGCAAAGATGAAGGGATGAAGAACTGCATAGGGCAAATGAGAGAAGGGAGGAGAAAAGGAAGATAGAGGAAAGGGTAAGGGAAGAAGCAAGGAAATTAAGACAGGTTGATGCGGAAATAGAACTCAAAAAGAGGCAAAGGCCACGCGACATTGATCGCATAGGGTGAGAGTTAATGGAACCTAATGCAATAGTAGCATGGGAGGACAGAGAAAAATTCTTCCCGACACATGAACCAATGCCAGGTCCATCTAGAGCAAATCTAGATGATGATTTGGATATAAGAAGCATTGGGGACAAAATCGATAAGGTCTATCATGAGATGAGGACCAAAAGTGAATCAAAAGGAAAGGGAAAAAACAATTGATTTGAAAGTACGCAGTCAAAAGGCAAAGAAGAAAGTTTGTTCAGTCTTGAGCATAGAACATTGTCTTTGGACAAGCTGACTCTGAATATAGATGAGAAAAAGGGAAGTCACATGAATTGGGCACTGGATATTTCAGATGAGGACAGAGAAACCTTCCCTGGATTGGAGGGAGATAATGCATGTGGTCCTGAAGGGTGTTCTCCAACAGACAAGGAAGTAAAATGGTCAGATCTAGTGCAGCCAGCAAGTGGAAAGTGCTGTGTTTACAGCAGCAGAGCTGTGTAACACTGATAAGTGCAGAAAAAGAAGAAATATGGGGGGAACTGTATGGGTACAGGTACAGTCCCCAGTGCAAGGGGTGGCCAGGAGGCAGTGCAAAAGAATGGCAGGGTGAGCAGGGGACAGTGGGTGGCCAGGTTCACAGTGCCAAGACAGAGCAGATCAGCAGGGGAAGGGTGGAGAGAAGGCAGAAGCAAAGAGGAAGGTCTTGAGGAGCTTCCGGAACCGAAGATGGTTCTCCTCAAGTTTTAAAGCGGCAGGGAGGCTGTTCCAGAGGGAGGCCCTGGCCGAACACAGAGATCTACCTTTAGCTCGTTTCTTTGAAAAACAACTGACCATGAACGAGTTAGAGGTAGAGGAGCTAAGAGCTTGATGGGGGAGGTATTTGCAGAGGGATAGCTGAAGGTATTTTGGACCCAGGCCGCAGAAAGCTTTGTGGACAATGCAGAGGCTTTTGAATTTAATCCTTGCATCCACTGGGAGCCAATGGAGAGATTTCAGTGCTGGAGAGATACGGTCCCAGGGCTTGAGGCCAAGGACAAGTCTCACAGTCCTGTTCTGGATTGCTTGCAGAGGGTGGAGACTAGAGGCAGGTAGATTTAGAAAGAGGCTGTTACAATAATCCAACCAAGAGAGAACCAGAGCTTGGGAGACAGTGAGCTTCTGGGGGAAGGAAAGGAAAGGCAGAGTAACTCTGAGGAGGTGCAGTAGGAAGTTTGACTTTTTAGAGACCTCAGAGATGTGAGCGGAGAAGGAAAGTGTGGAGTCAAAGATGACCCCAAGGTTCTTAGCCTCACAGGTGGGGGTAGGAGGAGGGCCAAGAGAGGCTGGCCAGTGAGTGGGGGGAAAGGATAGTGAAGGTGTGCCAATGAGAAGGATCTCCGTCTTGCTGGCATTCAGACAAAGGTCATTGGCAGCACACCAATCTTGATTGGCAGTTAGGAAATCAGAGATGAGAGAGGGAGAGGAGGTGGCCTAGGGCAGCCTGAAAATTAGTTGAGTGTCATCAGCGTAGCACTGGAAATTTGAGCATAAAATGGCAATGCAGTGGGTGAGAGTTGCCAGGTATTGGTTGAAGAGCCTGGGCGAGAGGTTCGACCCCTGGGGAACACCACAGGTAGAGAGGAAGATAGATGATAGGAAGGACCCAAGTTGGACCTGGGAGGGTCGATCAAAGCGGAAAGAGGTCAGCCAGGCCAGAGCCTGATAGGTGATACCCAGGTTGTCACGGAGACGGTTGAACAGGATCGTATGGTTGACTGTGTCGAAGGCAGAAGAGAGATCGAGTAGAATGAGGACAGAGGGAATGTTAGAATCGAGGTTGGAGAGAAGATCTTCACGGATGATCAGGAGAGCAGTTTCCGTGCTTCTGGCCATTCTGAATCCAGACTGGTGGTCATGGAGACAGCCAACAGAATCAGAATGAAGATTAAGCTGAGATATTGCCAGCTTTTCCAGAAGTTTGCCCACAAAGGGAGTAATGAAGATTAGACGATAGTTTGCCGGACAGGAAGGATCAGCTGTGGGTTTTTTGAGAAGAGGATGCACAAGACAGTTTTTCAGAGAGGAGGGAAGGATCCTGAGGAAAAGGAATGGTTTCAGAAATTGGCAAGGGCCGGAGCGAGTGTGTCAATGTGGTCCTTGATGGTTTTAGAGGAACAGGGATGAACCTGTTTTGATGAGGCTTTCATAGATTGGACTTGTCGAGCAGCCTCATCAGGGGAGAAAGGAGGAAAGGAGGAGAAGGAGGGTGGGATGGTGTTTAAAGGGGGGTCAGCAAGCACAGACTGAGAGGGAATAGGAGGGTGAGGGGAGGAGAGGGTGGACAGGATGTCCTGGGTTTTAGAGATAAAGCGAGAGCCAAGGGAATTGCAGAGAGCCCGGGAGGCAAGGGGTAGAGACCGCAGAAGGGTTGGCAAGCTCTTTGCAGATTTTAAAGAGTTTGGCTGAGTTGTTAGATGCCGCAGTGACACAGGCTTGAATGTGGACTCTCTTCTTGGTGCAGACAGAGAGTCGGTATTGCCTTTGGAGCAGGTGACAGGCCAGTTTGTAAGAGGATGAACAAGAAGCCCTCCATTTCCTCTCGGCCGCCCTACACTTATGTTTAAGTGTAGCTAAGTCAGAGTCATACCAGGAATTGCACTTGGCTTTGGACTTCAGGCCGATCCTCATGACAGGGGCAAGAGCATCCAGAGTATCAGAAATGGAAGAGTAGAAAAGGGACAGAGTTGTGTCCGGGTGTGTGTCAGCCAGAGGAGTAGCGGGGGAGAGAAGGTGGCAGCGAAAGCCTCAATTGACACACGCTTCATAGGTCGGATGTCTGAGAAAGTAGGTGGCAGTGTTTGGGTGAGCTTAACTAGGGGGGATGAGAGTGAGAGGTGAGAGGAGAGAAGGCAATGGTTACTCCAGGAGAGAGGAGTGGTCAGAGGGATAGAGAGGGGGAGGCCAGAGGAGAACAAGACATCAAGTGTGTGTCCTGCAGAGTGCATTGGACCAGATGGAAGGATAGTGAGGGAGAATGAATAGCCAAGGTCATGAAAGAGCAGAGATGAAGGACAGGGATAATCGAGGTGGATGTTGAGGTCACCGAGGTGGAGGAGTTGAGATGTTGAGGCCAGGAGGGAGGAGGAGAGGTCAGCCCATTCAGAAAGAAAAGAGGCAATTTGCCCAGGGTCCGGTAGAGAATAGCAACAGTAAGAGAGTGGCGAGGAAGGATTGAGGGCCTGCAGGCAAGGCTTTCGAAAGAGGAGTAAATCTGAGTGGGAATGATAGTTGCAGGAATCCACTCTGGAAAGATTAGGGCAACAACCCCTCCAGGCCGAGTGAATCTGGGTGCGGAGAGGATCTTGTAGCCATCAGGGAGAAGAGTGTCAAAGCTTGTGACAGAGCTGGCCGTGAACCATGTCTCTGTAAGATCAAGAACATCACGGTCCAGTTCTTCAAGGAGGTGGTCGATGTCAGAGGAGTGTTTGACAGCAGAGCCAGAGTTGAGAGTGGCAAGATGAAGAAGGTTGCCGGCCTTAAAGAGCTTCCAGGGAGGGGTACAAATCAGAGGTACGCCCTGCAGAGGAGTGGAGGTAGCCTGAAGTGGGACAGAGGAGGAGGGACAAGTGGGCAAGGTAGCCAAGGAATGAGAAGAGGGGACAGCCGGAGATGAAAGGAAGTTGATGAGGTGAGGGAACCGCCTGTCGAAGAGGAGGAGATTGGCCTGAGGACCTTGGACCATGACAGTGCCATTTAGATAGACATTAAGGATGACTCTGGAGGAGTCAAAAGAGGCCATGTGGACTTCCCAGCGAGTGCCACCATTAATGGGAGAGGAGGAGACAGGACAGAGCACAGAGATCATATGGGGGTCCAAAGATCCGGCAAAGGAACAACAAAGAGGATGTTGATGAGGGGCTGTCTGGAAGAGGTGCTGGTATAGGTATCAGCGATTGAGAGACAAGGGTTGGAGGCCAAGATATCCTTTATAAACTTCTTCTTTCCAGACTTAGCGAGAAGGGAAGGACAGTTGATAGAGAAGCAGTTAGAATAGATGGAAGAAACGGAAGGCACCATGAGTGGGAGGAGAGGAGGCAGAGGGAGGAATATGCAAGTACAGCGGTATAGAACAGTCACTGGGAGGGCAGGTTACAATCAATGGCCAAAGGTAAATGTAAAAACACCCAAGTTTGATTTACAAGTAAAATGCAAGAAACACCCAAGTTTGATTTACAAGTACACATTTACAATGTGATATGTCTGTGCCATTATTGTATTCAAGGCAGACACCAGTTAATATGCTGGGTCGAGATTTAATGACAAAGCTAAATATGATGATTTTGTTTACTGATGAAGGCATAGTGTGTTCAACACCAGGAATTCATTATTTAAATGTGAGTACATTCATTATGGCATTTCCAGGGCAAATAGCCAAATGAGGAGTACCTTTAGAACCAGAAGTGTTTTATTATGGGGTACGCATTTTGCTAATTTGGCTGCCTGGGTTAGTTTGTAAGACCATTAGGATACCTGATGAGTTTCTCTTTAGGCCAAGTATCCCTATGGACAAAGAGTGGGGACAGATTATCCCCTTAGAGCTGCAAGCAGGTGTAGTATGATGGGTTTTGGCTATTCTCATAGGATAGATGACAATGGCAGATCATGGAGCACAGTAATTGCCATTGGAGAGGGTTACAGATTAACTGAAGTCACTGATGAGGATATGTTGAAAGATGACACATCTGATGACCAAGTGGTGTTCAACATGAGCATTACATATTGGGTTAGATCACAAAAATGTGATATCCTGCAGAGATTCATGATAGTGAGATAACCTCCTGCGTTTTATGATGAAGACATGGCAAAAGTACCAGTTTCTTTATGGACCACATGCCCCTATGACTTAGGCCTATTAAAGGGGTTTGAAGAAGTTAAGATTAAACCGAAGCCAGGAACAATTTTACCTCGAGCACGACAGTATCCCATGTCTCGAGAGGCTGACAAGGGTATTTTTAAAATGATATCCGACCATGATGGATCAAGGCATTTTATTGACGTCAGAGTCACCATGCAATACACAGGTGTAGCCTGTGAAAACATTGAAGGGGGAGGTTGTGGCGTTTAGTGCAAGATATGCGCCTAATGAATCAGATTCCAAATCCAGCAATGATCTTATGTAGTATCCCTGTTGAGGCGTGATATTTCACCGTGATTGACTTGAAAAACGTGTTTTTCTCAATCCCATTGCATAAAGATTCTCAAGATCTGATTTCATTTACGTTCATACCAACTAAGTTAAAAAGCACAAGATTACCTCAGTGGCACTGTGAGTCCCCATCGATTTTCTTATAGAGTCCTGCAGATGAACTTGAGCAATATTGATTTGACAAGTACTGTGCCGCAATACATAGATGACATTTTAGTCTGCAGCAAGTCAGAAGAAGAGTGCAGACTTGATTCCGTTCAGCTAATGATTATCTTAGCCGAGAAAGGATATAAAGTGGATAAAGAGAAATTGCAGTAATGCCAAGAAGAGTTGTTAAACATAGGCCAGTTAATCTTGCACGAAGGAAAGAAAGTTACACCGGAAAGGGCTTAGGCAATTCTGAAAGCTTCAAAACTGCTCACGATAAAGCACATGCAGCATTTCTTGGGACTGTGCAATTATATGAGAGCATGGGTATATAATTATAGTTCATACTCAAGGCCATTGTTGCAGGCCCTGAAAAAGGCTCAAGTAATTCTGGAAAAAAAATTATTGACTGAGGAGATGAGGAAGGTTTTGATGAATTGAAAAAGGCAATTTGCACAGCCCCAATGTTAGGGATTCCGAATTATTTTGAGGAATTCTTTTTGTTTTCGCACGTGAATGGGACAGCTATGACAGCATTACTCATGCCCAGAACTACGTTGGGGTACAAGCCTTTAGCATATTACAGTGGTATTTTGGTCCCAGTAATAAGGGGTCACTTCCCCTGCAAACAATCGTTGGAAGCCTCCTCGTTCGCTACTGAGAATTCTGCCAGCATAGTAATGGGGTGTTCCATGACAATGTTTGTTGAGCATGCATTATTTGCTGTGTTGGAAAACCTAAGGGTACACTGCCATCTCAAAGAGCTTCTGCTTATGAGGTGGTCAGAACGAATCCAGTGATTAAAATAGTCAGATGTAAAATGGTGAATCCTGACTAGTTTTTAACCGATCCACTGGTAGAAGACGAGCATGCACATGATTGCTCGAATTATGAGGAATTCTATGATGAGATTCTAAGTGTGAAAGAAAATGCTTTGGCAGCTGGGGGGATTATCTTTATTGATGGGTCTTCAAAGATCGATCAAACTGATGGGAAAAGATAATTAGGTGCTGCTGTGGTAAGGCACATGGCTAATAGGGAATTTGAATTAATGATAAGTGCACAACTACGTCTCACTTCTCAGTCCAAGCTGCAAAATTAGTTGTGCAGATTGTCACGCTCGAGAAACACACAGACCAGGAAGTAACCGTGTACAGTAACTCTGCCTATGTGACATCGACAATACACGCAGGGATAGAATGTTGGAAAAGGAGGGGCTACCTCCAAGCATATAGCACTCCAGTGCAACATGCCAACTTATTGGACAGATGTATTAGAGCACTACAGCTCCCAGTAGCCATTACAATCATTAAATGAGCAACTCGCACTAAGAGAGAAGACTTTATTACACGTGGAAACCAAGCCGCAGATGAAGAATCAAAATGAGTTGCATAGTCAAAAGCTTTGATACGTCTGAAGTGAATGAAAGAATGGCGGTGATGATGATTATGAATTAAAGTTTCAATAACTTGTTGAAAACACAATTAATGGAAGTTCAAGGTGAAATACCACAGGATGAGAAATATCTGTGGACACGGAGGGGGTGTTCTGTATCTCCTTCCGAGGCATTGTGGCAACAGGAAAGCACTGGTAAACCGGTGATGCCTGTAGCCTTATTAAAGGTGGCGTGGGAACAGCTGCACTACCCTGCACATGTCACTAGGGAAAGCCTTGCAGCAACTGTTACGGAGGAATGGTTTGTACCGAATTTGTTAGAACACTTTGAATTTTCTGTAGTAAATTGCATCTTATGTCAAAAGTTTACTGCTGGGCACACGTGGTGAACAGTCAGAGGAGTCATACCTCAACCAAATGGTCCTTTTCAGCATTTACATACTCATTATATTGACATGCTGCAAGTCTGTAATCGCTATAGATACATGATTGTGGTAGTGTGCCCCTTCTCAAGATGGGTCAAAGCTTGCACATGCACACATCCAGATGCCACTTGCACTGCGAAGTTCCTAGTATGAGAAGTATTTCCTAGATGGGGAATATGTGAAGTATTAAGATCAGATAATGGCCCACATATTGTGAATGAAGTATTCAAGCAGATCATCTTATTGCTCAGTATAAAGCATACATTTTCTTCGGCTTATCACCCACAAGCAAATGGAATCTGTGAGAGACTCAACGGCCTGCTTATAAAAGAGATGATAGCCAAGCTTAAGTTAACATTGTAAAAAGGATGGCTGCATTACCTTGCATTATATGCTTTGAGGAATCAACTGGGCTCTGACCATCATCGTATGCCCTGTTAACTAGTAAACGTGAGGCAAATGAGAACAAATGAGAATGACTCTCAATCCTCCATTGAGGAATAGAAGTGATGTCCAGACCACAGCAGAATTGTTAGGAGATGAGCTACATGCGTATTTAACATGTATGGCTACAAGTATCTCGGTCATTTCAGACCAAGTAAAGCGGAAGGGGTGTCAGTCTCAGAACACAGATGAAGACCATACAGCAACCTGATCAAGCGAACTTCTATTGCCAAAACTTCGTCCCAGAGATCAAGTTCTGATCTGGATCTTTGTCCACAAATGGGATCAACCCAGGTTTAACGGTCTATTCATTGTCAAGGACGTTACTCCATCAGCAGTCAAGGTATTAGGAAGACGAGCTTGGATAATCCTTGGAGACATGAAGATCTACAACGGCGACACCGCTTCACCCTCACCCCATTTGGAAACAAGCAACAGAGAAGTAGTTCATCATGTGTAGACTAGATCGATGACAAGGAAGAAGGACGCAGAGACTGTTCAGTAGACGGATAAAGAGTTCATTGGACTGTGGTTCGTTTGAGACCCTCTTTGTAGCTGCTAAACAAGGAGTGAAAGAAAAAGATATTGTTCTTGAGCCACAAGAGCTTGCTAACATTGGACTGAAACATATTAAAGTATTGAAAAGAAATGCCAGACCTAGAGTTCATCTTTCACAATTGGAAAAGGGAGCAGTACCCCGATTCCTTCCTCAATGAGTTTCTCTTTCGAAGGCACCCATGGTAGTGCCCGATGGCAAAATTCAGCAGACAATTCTTGCTGTTTTTTCTCTTCATTCTTCTTGCATACCCTGCGCTTGTGGGTAGAACTGTTAACATTCATCTGTTACTGCAAGATCCTAAAAATGGTCCAGTCTGGAGGAGATTGCTTGCAGCCCTATTAGAGCATAATAGAGCAAATCCTCCAATTTCCAGAGTACTGTATGGAATATACAAATGCCCCTGTCTGATGAGGATGCTCATAGGCTAGTTGGAATGGTCTTTTATTTCTTGATTGAAGAACATCCTCATCTTGTTGGACAACAAACAGGCACCCTTAGTTTTCTTAGAGATGCTAGGAATCAAAAGGCAATCAATCAATTGCTACAGGATATAATTGAGCAGGTCCGTCTATTGTCCGAGACAACACAGAGAGCATCTTGAATGGGTCTGTTGAGCCACAACATTCATAATCCACTGGCGTTGGTCTTTTATTATCTGCTGAAAGCACATCCTCATTTGGTCTGGCAAAAAGACAACTCTTTTGTATTCATCGGGAACCCTATCAACCGTCCTGCCATAAGGCAGGTGCTTGTGGAGCTTGTGGAGAAGATACATCAATTGCCAGAATATTTTATGAGATTGCCCGATTAAAGTTTGTTTTTTCCTTCCTTAAAAGTAAAAGTAGAAAATGGGTAACATAGATAGTCACATCAATGTGGCAAACAACGAGAGACAACCACAACGTGCAAGAAGCTATTGTTGTAAACATTGAACTTATTGGTACATCATCTACACATGCATTATGTTCATTATCATTTTACTTTCTCTCACAGTACATACTGTCTATTATGTAGATCCAAACAAAACAGTAGTTACAGCGCATCTTCCTATGCAGAAGGAGGGTCCAGATGTGGCAGTCATAAGGAAGCCAAAGCCTTATGCAATAGTCCCTACTACAGTGGTGCATATGAATGCACCTAGCCCTGTGACGGATAGGTCTGGGCTTCCCTTTGAGGGGAGGTCAGCTTTAGAGGAGGTTTTTTGTGATTCTATGCTACCTTCATATTATGCCAACAGGATGAAACCTTGTGTGAATGGTCCTACACCAGTAGCACATGTAAAAACACAGATTTCACTGACCAATGTTCCTATGATTCTCCCAGTGAGAATGGATTATGCTGACATACTTCATGAGATGATCATAGCAGCTCATGAGGCAAGAAGGAGACCTAAGAGTAGTATAAGGGAATAAAGGAAGATGATCATGACTATCATTTGGGAAACAATATGTGGTATCAGCATGTGAAAGAGGTAGGAAAGCTAACCCCAGAAGAGCAATGCTGTGTATGTGCACTCCTGACTTATAGTATGGGAACGTCTAAGATATTCATAGCTATTGAAATAGATGTTCAGACAGCACACTGCCTATCTCACATTGTAGTCTGCTGAGCAAGAGGTCAGTTCATGGTCCAAACAGGTTATTTAGCATGGGCAACTGAATGGACAGATCCAGATGATGATGACTATGCGCAAGACACAAAGACAAAATCACATGATCAGATACGAACATCCTGGAGTGAAAGGGGCTGGAATTATATGGGAAGTAAACAGAACACTTGAGAGCCCAGGAAAATCTGTAGAAGACATTCGAAGATGGAAGAATAGAAGCCAAATGCAGATTTAGGATCAGTACTTTCTCCAGATGTATGGGAGGAAGGAGTGGTTATCTGCAGAGTATGGGTAGTGATTGGATGCTACATGACTATTGACATTGTAGAGAATGGATGCAAACCTATATGGCCGAGACTTGCTAAACTGCAGACATGGGTCAAAGACAAATAGTACCTCTGGAAAGTACAAAGCTATGCTTCAGAAACAATGGAACAAGAAAGCTTAGAATTGTGGTCAAATCTTTGACATACCAGGAATGAGCATTGGAACAGCAGTGATAATGGATCACTACTGGGCTTGTGGATCCAGAGCTTACATGAAGCTGCCCAAGGATTGGGGTAGACTTTGTTCTACAGTAAATGTCCATGTTCCAGCATTTGTGATTCCTAAAAGTGACCAGAACATAGGCGAGTTTCCAAAAGCAGATGCTCACCAGAGGAAGAAGAGATCTGCTGAAATCCTGAATCGAATGAAGAGAGATAGAAGCCTTTGATTCTATTCCATATGGACACAGATTGTTTAGTAAGACTTCATCGATATTCACAATAATCTTCATGCCCAGGATCCAGACAGATGCAAATACTAAGTGGTTACAAATAACCAGGTGGGAATTGTTGCAGATGATCAACACGACCAAAAAAGGATTCATAGCTATCAAGGAAGAGCTAAGATCCATAAGATATAATATGATATGATATGGCATTCATAAGGCACCTATGCACAAGTGTTTCTAGGCGCGACGAGGGAAGGGAGGGGAAACAGGGGGAAGACAGAGACAATGATCCTACTAGGCCGGGTGACATTGAAATCACAAAATGGCAGGGGAGAGCTGATTGGGAAAAGTGCAGGGGGAAAGGGGAGGGGGCAGTGCAGTACATAGGATAACAGTAAAATAAATAAAGACAATAAATAAAAAAGTGCAGCCAGCTGGTGGCAAGTGCTAGTAGGGGCTGTAGGGATACAGAAACAGTCCCGGAGTGCATGATTGCCAGGGGGGGCAGTGCAGGTGTGCATCTGGCAGGGGGGCCTGGGCCCGAGATCAGAGAGTAACCAGGTAACCAGTGCAGTATTAGATTCAGCCAGGAGATCAGCAGGGGAGAAGAGGAGAGAAAGCAGAAGCAAAGAGGAAGGTCTTGAGGTGCTTCCGGAACCAGAGATGATTCTCCAAAAGTTTCAGAGAGGCAAGGAGGCTGTTCCAGAGGTAGGCCCCAGCAGAAGAAAGAGATCTACCACCAACTCGCTGTTTGGAGAAGCGACTAACCCTGAGGGAGTTGGAGGCAGATGAGCAAAGAGCTTGCGAATGAAGATATTTAGGAAGAGAGAGTTGAAGATATTCATGTCCCGGGCCCCAGAAGGCCTTGCGGACAATGCAGAGGGTTTTGAACTTAATCCTCGCTGCCACTGGGAGCCAGTGTAGGGATTTCAGTACTGGAGAGATACGATCCCTGGGCTTGAGGCCAAGGACAAATCTCCCAGTCCTGTTTTAGATGAGTTGCAGAGGTCGGAGAGTAGAGGCAGGCAGATTTAGATAGAGGCTGTTGCAGTAGTCCAGCCTAGAGAACCAGAGCTCTGGAGACAGTGAGCTTCTGGGGGAAGGAGGGGTAAGAAAGAATACTTCTTAGGTGGTGCAGTGGTAGTGTGACTTCTTAGCGACATCAGAGATGTGAGTAGAGAAACAAAGTTTGCAGTCGAAGATGACCCCGAGGTTTTTTTACCCTCACAGGTGGGAGCAGGAAGAGGGCCAGGAGAGGCCGGCCAGAGAGTGACAGGAAAGGAGGGAGCAGGTGAGCCGATGAGGAGAATCTTGGTCTTACTGGTATTAAGGCAGAGATCATTGACGGCACACCACTCCTGGATGGCAGACTGACATTCGGAGATGAGAGAAGGAGAAGAGGTGGCTGAAGGGAGCCTGAAAATGAGCTGAGTGTCATCCGCATAGCACTTTATGTTGGGGCAGAGAGCGGCAATGCGGTGGGCAAGAAGTGCTAGATATTGGTTGAACAGCCAGGGAGAGAGGTTAGACCCCTGGGAAATACCCCAAGTAGAGATAGAGATAGAGGAGAGAAAGGACCCAAGTTGGAACTGGGAGGGTCGATCGGAGAGGAAGGAGGTCAGCTAAACCAGGGACTGATCTTCGATACCCAGATTATCACGGCAACGGTTGAGAAGGATGACATGGTTGACCGGGTCAAAGGCAGAAGAGCGATCAAGTAAGATGAGGACACAGGGGGTGTGGGAATCGAGGTTGGAGAGCAGGTCTTTACAGATGTTCAGGAGAGCAGTTTCCATGCTTCTGGCAGCTCTGAAGCCAGACTGATCCGAGGTCGATAAATGAGAACCAGATACTGTGGGTAATAATAAGCAGCGCTTAGATACCTGAGGGTTCATAGCGCTATATAAATGAAAAATTATTATTATTAATTATTATGGAGACAGCCAACATATTCAGAGTGAAGATTAAGTTGGGAGATGGCCAGCTTTTCCAGTTGTTTGCCCAGGAAAGGAGTGATGGAGATTGGACGACAGTTAGCAGGGCAGGAAGGGTCAGCAGTGGGTTTCTTAAGAAGAGGTTGCACAAAGGAGTGCTTCAGGGCGGAGAGGAAGACTCCAGTGGCGAAGGAGTGGTTGCAGAAATCAGTTAGAGCAGGAGCCAGGGTTTCAATCTGGTCCTTTATGGTTTTGGAAGAACAGGGGAGAACCAGTTTCGATGAGACTTTCATAGATCGAACTTGTCTAGACAACTTGTCTGAGGAGAACAGGCTAAAGGCAGAGTGGCAGGGAGGAGAGGTGGCTGAAGAAGGGCCAAAGGAGGAGCAGGCAGTAGAAGGAGGGGGAGGAGAGGAAGAGAGAGAGGACAGGATGTCCTGAGTTTTAGAGATGAAATGAGAAGCCAGAGCCGTGCAGATGGCCTGGGAGGGGACAGGAGAGATAGAGACTGCAGCAGGATTGGCCAGCTCCGTGCATATTTTAAAGAGCTTGGCTGAGTTGTTAGATGCCACGGAGATGCAAACTTCGATGATGGCTCTCTTCTTGGTGCAGACGGAGAGCCAGTATTGCCTTTAAAGAAGGCGGCAGGCCAGTTTGTCAGATGATGTACCAGAAGCATGTCATTTCCTCTCAGCCACCCTGAACTTGCGTTTAAGGGTGACAAGGTCTGAGTCGTACCAAGAGTTGCACTTGGCTTTGGGCTTCAAGCGGATCCTCATGACAGGAGAAAGAACATCAAGAGTATCAGATATAGCAGAGTGGAGCATGGGAAGGGCTCTGTCAGGGTGTGACCCCTGCCAAGGGGAAGGGGGGTGAGAAGGTGGTGGAGAAAGCCTCAACTGACACATGCTTCATGGGTCAGATAACCGAGAAAGTGGGTGGCAGTGCTGGGGTTGGTTTGGCCTGATGGGTAGAGAGGGTGAGATGGGAGAAAAGGAGAAAGAGGCCACTCCAGGAGAGAAGAGTGGTAAGAGGGGATGAAAGGGGACGGTCTGAAGAGATCAGAACATCCAGAGTGTGCCCTGCAGAGTGAGTTGGGCCAGGGGGGAGAAAAGAGAATGGGAGAGAGTCGCAAAAGTCACAAAAGAGTCCGGTGGAAGGACAGGGAGCATCCAGGTAGATGTTGAATTCTCCAAGAAGGAGGAGTTGGGTGGTTGAGACCAGGATGGAAGAGGAGAGGTCTTCCCACTCAGAGAGGAAGGGGGGATCTGACCAGGTGGCCGATAGATGGTAGCCACAGTAAGGGAATGGTCAGTAGAGAGAAGGAGCCTGCAGATGAGGCATTTGAAAAAGAGGAGTAGGCCTGAGTAGGAATGACAGAGGCAGGAATCCACTCAGGGAAGATCAGGGCTACACCCCCTCCGGAACGGTTGGACCTGGGTGCGGAAGAGATCTTGTAGCCATTAGGGAGGAGAGTGTCAAAGCTCATGACAGAGTTTGCCGTGAACCACGTCTCGGTGAGACAAACGACATCGAGATCATGTTCCTCCAGGAGGCGGCAGATGTCAGAGCGAGAGTTTAAAGTGGCAATGTGGAGAATGTTGCCATCCTTGAAAGACTTCTGGTGAGGGGTACAAATCAGAGGTAAACCCTGCAGAGGTGTAGAAGCAGCCCGAGGGAGGGAAGAAGAGGAAGGAGGAGAGGGCAAGGTAGTCACAGAGAAGACAGCAGCGGGAGGTGAGGAAGCAGTGGAGGGGAGAGAGGGGACAGCAGGAGAGGAAAGGAAATTGATGAGGCGCGGGAAGCGTCTATCAAAGAGGTGAAGGTTGGCGTGAGGGCCTTGGACCAAGAACGTACCGTTCAAGTAAACATTAATGACAACCTTAGAGGAGTGAAAGGAGGCCAGGAGGGCCTCCCACTGGGTGCCATCATTAATGGGAGAGGAAGAGAGGGGAGAGAGCACAGAGACCATATGTAGAGTCCATAGGTCTGCCGAGGGAACGACAATGAGCATGTCTGTGAAAGTTTGCCTGGAGGAGGCACTGGTATAGGTGTCAGCGATAGGGAGGCCTGGGTTGGAGACCAGGATGTTCTTTTTAAACTTCTTCCTACCAGATTTATTGAGGAGAGCAGGATAGTCGATAGAGAAGCAGTTAGAAAAGATAGGAGGGACAGAGAGCACCATAGAGTAGGCAGGGTGGGGAGAGAAGAAGAATGGAGTGGGAAGGGGTAGGGGAGAACACTAGGGAAGGACAAAGGGCAGGGTGCAGGCAGACGGGACAAGTAGACACCTGAACAAAAGGACAGGCGCTAAGATAGTGGTAGAAAGATTCGCTAGATGAGTGCTTTTGCTAGGAGGGAAAGCCACGGAACGGCACTGCATTCACAATGCAATTTTAAAACAGGAGAAAAAGACACCTAAGTTTGAGAGATCTGAATAGTGGTGAAAAGGCCTAGTTTTCATAATGCAATTTAAATACGTTCACAGTGCAATTTTAAAACAGGAGAAAACACGCCTACGTTTGAGAGACCTGAATAGTGGGGAAAAGGCCTAGGTTTCACAATGCAATTTAAATACTTTCACAGTGCAATTTTAAAACAGGAGAAAAACACACCTAAGTTTGAGATTCCGCAATATGGTCATGTTATCAGGGTAGCGTGAGATTCGACACCTAATCCGGGCACACCTACCTGCCTTCGTTGTAGCTGGCAACTGGCTTTCTCTGCGTACACCTGCAGACACTAGATGGAGCCGCATTTGAGGGAACCACCCTTTGCCTATGGAACCATAGCCGCAGGTGCTGCCAGGCAGGGGGCTGCCCTCGGAAGAGGGGCTAAGAGGAGGGGAGTGATCAATCAACTGTAGTTGGGCATGATGGAAGGAGGAGGGAGCGGGGAAGCAGGAAATGGGAGAGGGGAAGGGAGAGAGAGCACTCAAAGCGACTTGCCCAACATGGATCTCAAAAAACACAAGCAATATGCAGGGGTCAACAGACCAGCCTTACCTCCACCTGGATGGCAATGGGGAGGTCACGGGAGTTGTGGACACTTGGTCCCACACACCAGATTTCTCAGGCCGAGCCGTCCAAACAAAGAGAGGTGGGTGGAATGGAGGGAGGAGGGAGCGGGGAACCAGGAAATGGGAGAGGGGAGGGAGAGAGAGCCTTCGAAGCACCTTGCCCGACACAGATCACAAAAAATACAAGAAATATGCAGGGGGCAAAGGGACCAGCCTTACCTCTGCCTGGATGGCAATGGGGAGGTTGCGGGAGTCGTGGAGACTAGGACCCACTCACCAGATGTTTCGAGCTGAGCTGTCCAATCAAAGGGAGGTGGGCGGAATGGAGGGAGGAGGGAGAGGGGAGCGAAGAAATTGGAGAGGGGACGGGAGAGAGAGCGCTCGAAGTGCCTTGCCCAACACAGATCACAAAAAACTCAAGCAATATGCAGGGTTCCAATGAACCAGCCTTACTTCAGCCTGCATGGCAATGAGGAGGTTATGGGAGTCATGGAGACTAGGTCCCACTCACCGGATGTTTTGAGCTGAGCTATCCAATCAAAGGGAGTTGGGCGGGATGGAGGGAGGAGGGCGCAGGGAACCAGGAAATGGGAGAGGGGAAGGAAGAGAGAGCGCTCAAAGTGCCTTGCCCAACACAGATCACAAAAAACACAAGCAATATGCAGGGGGCCAATGGACCAGCTTTACCTCTGCCAGGAGGGTAAGGTTGCCTGGATGGCAATAAGACTGATGACTCTTCAGAATAGATATGTCCTGGACATGATCACAGCCATAGATGGAGGTGTTTGTGCCAAAATTAGAGAATCGTGTTGCACGTTCACACCTTCTCATGACGATGAGAATGGTACCTCATCAGAGGCCATAGAGATGCTGACGAAGTTACACGTCCAAATGATAGACAAAGTGGAAGACATTGCTGATGACAGTTGGTTTGGATCACTCGTTTCGTGGGTCCCAAAATGGATGGCAGCTATAGTCAAGTTCCTTGGAGCCTTTATAGTGATGCTAATGCTTGGATTCTGTGTGATCAGGATAATTATCTCACATAGCAAGAAGACTGCAAAGAAAGCGGTAGGAATGAAGATTATGATTGATGTTGAATCAGGATGGAAGACAAGGGGCTCACAGACAAAGAGATCAGAGACTATGTGAAAGCTAGTATCCATGCACCTGAGGGAACGAAGTTCCTATACCCAAAAAACCACAAGAAGTATGTTGGGAAATGGATATACTGCAGTCTAAGTTGACAATGCATGCTTATGTCTTGGAATAAGGATGAGCATGTTAAGTCAGCAGGATGCCTGAAGGTAGTTAATGTTAATGTTAATGTTAAAGGACATTTGTACTGTGCACTATCACCACCAGAGTGTTCTCCTGGTGCTCTGGTGGCTCTGAAAGAGGGAGGGAGGGTGAATTAATGGGAGGAGGGTAGAAAAGTGCAACAGTGAAAACTGTATAGTCTAAGAGATTGGCACACCCCACCTTCAGTGGAGTGCCAAAGTGATACTTAGTATCCCCCTTCTCTCTGCTCCTGTGACTTTCTAGTCACATAGACAATTGCCTAGTTATGGCTGGTGGCAGTGGATGTGTTCTACTAACAATTATGTCTTTTTTATACAGCATGCTATGTCCATAGCCTCGGTAGTAAGTCGACTGATGGAAACAGAAGTAACCGAAGAGAAAGACAACCAGAGAGATGTGCAGACCCTTTGCAACACTGTGAAGTGACTACTGCTGTCCTGACCCTGTTTTCTATGTGACAGTGAAGCTGCGAAGAGGATGAATCCTTCCCTTTGGCTGGTGGGAACAACCAGCCTCAAGACGAACTATGAAACAAGCTATTTCCCGAGGTCATTCAACTATGTATTCCCTTGCCATGTGCACCTGTTACCTCATAGTTCTGCTCACTCTGTTGTCAATAAAAGATATCATGTGTCATCCACGACTCGTGAGCACTTTATCATGTGTGTGTGTACCTTGTACCTATGTAGCGTGGGGTGTGTCGGGCATTGACGACCCTAGACATGCACATGGCCAAGGCATATGAATTAATACCACAGCATTAAATTGCCCTCAGATTCATTCCATGATGTGTACCCATTCACATGGCATGTCTGTGTGATTGTGTCACAATGCACATATGCATCCACATGTTTATCAGTTGTCTAGTCCTGTGATGGAGGTAGTGTGTCAACTCCATTAGTGACACGCACATCAGACCATACAGCTGTTGGAAGTGTAATTTGCAGGTATGGAGGTGTCGCACCAATGATTAGGTCAATACATCAAGTGCACTTAATCTTGCATCGCGTCAAAAAATCCACAAGCAGCACCAACACATTTCCATATGGTAGGGTAATGAGAATGGCTTCCCTGGAGGTTGGGTGAAGGGAGCGTGCAGAAGAGTGTTGGTTGCCATGCATTCCTGTAAGCATCTGCCAAGGCCTGCCTACATCCTGGAACCACAGACTGTCCTTGTAGTTTCCTGATATGATATGTGATATGATAGGTTATTTATAACACGCTTAATACCCAGGGGTTTCTAAGTGCGTACCCGCGGATTGAACCCGTGGTGCTCTGTGTTGTCTTGCTTCTAAGATGAGCATGTTGCCGGTGAGCTATCCTCCCCTCCCGATATTTCGCTAAAATGACTGGGGCCTTGTTTTCGGCAAGCTTGTGTGCTGAAAGTCTCACTGCAACAGTGGAGGACACAATGTTCATTGCGGCCTAACTCAACTGATTAGTGGACAGAGACTTTGACTGTGGTTTACATGTTAAAATGTGTGTGGGGGTATGAGTCCTTCGGCAGATAATTATGTGAAAGGACCCCATGTTGCAGTCTGCAAGTATTTTGCACAGAAGGGGTCTTGAAGTGTTTGCTCGGACATTTAGCTGCTCCTCTTCAGAATCCCATCAAACTACCAGTGGGAACATGGTAAGTATGCATGTACCAGTGTGTACCACAATTTAGGACTATGTGCAGAGCCATGTGCTTTGTGAGCCCTTGCATGAGCATTTGCCTATATGTATTGCATCCTCAGCATTGGACCCATACCCACTGTAAGGATGTCAACACAAGCCTATCCTTCGGGAACTCTCCAATTGATGTAATTAGCTTGACTCCATGTATGTGTATTGCTGCAAGCTGTGTGAATGGGTGAGCTCCCGCATCCCATATTGGCCACTGGCTGTGGCTTCCCTCTCCTCGTCCCCAAATATGTGGGTGGGGTTTGTCAAAGATGCAGAATTTTTGTCCCTGAAAATTGAAGTTTTCATGAATTGAAGGTCCTTCACCTCCCATGTGGCGGCTCACTGTTGATCATGCACATTGACATGTACGGACTGATGTTTGTTTGTTTGTTTATTATTTATAATGCGCCGGAATACCCTAGGGTAACAGGGCGCAGCAGATACAGGAATATGCAAAACTTAGTTGCAGACAATAAAATATATACAAGGCATAAACACAATAATAATGAAGGTAAGCAGGAATATATACATATATACAGTTAACAGTTGTGTGTCCAGTATATCCAAGTGACGAAAGGGAGAGGCGGAACCTGGCTCAGTATGTTTAGACAACGGCTGTCTTCAGCCAAGACATCATCTTGGAACAGAAGTTTTGGTAGGGTAAGTCCGTTCTAAGAGTGGGTGGTAGGGAGTTCCACAGTTTAGCCGCTTTCACTGGGAAGCTATTACCTCCTATGGTAGAGAGTTTGTAGTTAGGGACGGAGAGGCAGTCTCTGTATGCTGTCCTTGTCGGTCTCAAGGATGTCAGTCTGTGAAATCTGTTGATCAGATAGATGGGGGCCGCGTTATTGAGGGACTTGTGGGTGAGTGAGGCAGTTTTTAGGGAGATTTTGTCTATGATAGGGGTCCAGTTGTTCTGCTGGCTGTGTGCTGTGATGTCGTCTCTTCTTGAGATGCCCAGGGCCGCTCTGAGTGCATTGTTCTGGAGGGTTTGTAACTTGCTAGTAGTGGCTTTGGTGGACCCAAGATAAAGGGCGTTACAGTAGTCTAAACGGGATAGTATGAGGGCTCTGGCCAGGGTCAGGCAGCTGGTGTCGGATAGAAAAGGTTTGGCTGTACGGATCAATTTACACGTGTAAGCCATGGAGGAGGCTTGTGAGTTCACCTGTCTGTTAAAGGTGAAGTTGGAGTCCAGGTAGAAGCCCAATGTTTTGACTTTGTGTCCCACTCTGATAGTGTTGCCATCAATTATGAAGGATGAGTAAGCTGGGCTTAATTTCTTTAGGCTGGCAGTGGTACCCAAGGTGATGAGTTCAGTTTTATCAACATTCAGGCATAGACCGTGAGTGGCCATCCATGCCTGGATGATGATGTAAACCCTATTCACCAAGGCCAAATCCTTTCCATAATATCCAGAAAGCAGAAGGAGGATCTGGGTATCATCTGCATGTAGGTGATACCGAGATGATCCAGATCATCGAAAAGGGGCTTGGTAAATATGTTATACAGTGTGGGGGAGACACAGGAACCCTGAGATACGCCACCGGTGATGTGTATGGGGTCTGCAGCATCTATAGGCGGAAAAACCCTCATGGTTCTGCCGTCAAGGAAAGATCTAAAGTAGATCGATCTGTGTTTTAAGGTCGATGAGAGCTGTCTCAGTCCCATGTTGGGGTGTCGGAAGCCTGATTGTCTGGCTCCTAACAGATGGTGTTCTTCCAAGTGCTTCTGTATTTGAACATAGGCGACCTTGTCCAGGATTTTCAGGAGGAATGGTACTGTTGTTATAGGTCTGTAATTAGTGGGGGTAGCTGGGTCAAGAGTAGGTTTTTTTAGTAGGTGTAATACCCAGGATTGTTTCAGGTTGGTTGGGATGGATCCAGTGGAGAAGGAGGCATTGATAAGCTTTGTGATAAATGGGGAGAGGTCGCGGGCAGCGTCTTTTATGAGCTGTGGTGGACATAGGTCTCCCTGGCAGTTAGAGGGCTTCAATGACAAGATGATTTTTTCGACTTCGAGTATGGTCACTTTGGTAAAATTGAAGCGTGTATATTCACTTGAAGTCTGCTTCACAGGTGGCTTGGACAAGGCAGGGTTGTTCAAGGATGCTTTTTTACAAGATATTTTATTTTGTAACGTAGCGATTTTGTTGGCTAAGGCATTTTGGATATCAGTGCACCAATTCTTATCTTTAATGCAGGTGTCCAGTGGTGCTATGGGGGTTTCTACGTCTTTTAGAATAGAGAATAGTTCCTTCATGTTTGAACGGGGTAGGGAGATACGGGAGTCAAAGGAGGTACATTTTGCTAGGATGATTTCTTTTTTGTACAGGACCGCTAGTTTGGTGAATTTGATTTTATTGGCTACTGATGGGTCTTTTTTCCAGATGGTTTCACAATTTCTTTTTTGCTATCTTAAGTTTTTGAGGAATGGTGTATACCAATTGTTCAGGTGTGTTTCGGGCTTGCTTGGCCTGAGTTTGAGAGGGGCGATTAAGTCCAGGGAAGTGGACATAATTTTATTGAATTCCACAACCAAGGTCTCAGGGTCCAAGTTGTCAGGGAGTGAGTTGAGTGTCTGGAGTAGGTTAGGGATAAGTCTCTCTACTCTTTTTGTTTCTCGTGAGTGTGGGTAGGGCCCTACTGGGCTGCATAGGAGGAGGTCTAGTGGTGGACAGCAGGAACGATACCAGGTGGTGGTCAGTCCAGGCTAGTGGTGAGATGTCAGTAATGTTAGCTAGGCAGTTGTTGTCAGCCACCCAGTCAAGTATTCTGCCCTTGTTATGGGTGGGTTTAAGGCTTCTTTGAGAAAATCCTAATTCAGTGAGGGTGTTAAGCGTGGTGATGCCAGCTTGGTCTTCGGGGTCGTTGAAACCCATGTTGAAGTCTCCAAGGGAGAGCACCTGTGTGGCGTTTTTTAGGTTAGTGGATAGGATAGTGTTAAGATCCTCATCGAATGTGCCTAATGGGCCTGGAGGGCGATAGATCACATGGATGTTAAGGGTTTGGGTATTGGTAATGGGAACTTTGGCTGAAAGTAGTTTGCAAGAAGGGACACTGATGGTGGTAGCTGCTCTTATAGGAAGGCTACATTTATGAATGATGGCAACACCACCTCCTCTAGAGTTAGGTCGGTCTTGTCTCAGGATGGTGTAATTATCAGGGACTGCTAACATAAGCATGGGGCCTGCTGCCGGATGGAGCCAGGTCTCTGTGATAGCAAGGAGGTCCAGGTCTTCATTGATAATTAGGTCTGCAATTTCAGTTGCGTGAGGTACTAATGATCTAGCGTTGATTAGAGCTCTCTTGATTTGGGGGCTCGCTATGGGTGTAGTGGTAGTAGAGGCCGACAATTTCTGTGTGGGTTTAGTGCTTCTCTGGTTGGTGGGAAGGGGTGGATATTTAGTATGGTGGTTTAGAGATAGTTTAGGTTTGTAGTTGTTAGGGCTGGTGGGAGTGGATCTGGGTCTCTTGGTGGGCATTGAACGGGAGAATGGCTCGTAGATATTGGCTAATCTAGCTCTGAATCTTGTGTTCCTGTCTATAGTGGGGCAAGGGATGCTGGTCAGCACATGGTAGTTGGATGTTGAGGCGGCATGTTGGACAGTATTATGGTGATTAAGAGGATCAGGGAGCAGGCAAGGCAATTACTGAGCAGGGGGGGCATGCTCGTTAGTTGCAAGAATGCAAAATGTATATGCAGATGGGTGCACCTAGATACAGAATTCACACTAGGGCTAAAAATGCATGTGCAGACAGGGTTTACCTAGATAGAGAGTTCAGATTGGCTGAGAATACACAGAATGGGCAAGTACAATATAGAAGAATATTCATAAAAATGTGCAAATTCGGCTTGGCTGAGGGTGCTTAGCTAGGAGTGCACAAAAAGGGCAAATTCGATTTAGCAAAGTGTTCACCAGGGTGGGCAGGTTCAAATTGGCTAAGAATGCGCAAAATAGGTAGGTTCAATATAGCAGGGTATTCATAAAAATGGGCAAATTCGGTTTGGATAAGGGTACTTAGCCAGGCATGCACACAATGGGCAAATTCAGTTTAGCAGAGTGATCACCAGGGTAGGCTGGATTACTGTACTGCAGAGTATACATAGAAGTGGGCAAATTCGAATTGACTAAGAGTACATGGAGTATGCAGGGTCAACTATATAATAGGATATGATACATAAGTTAGTCACGTTTAGCGGTTAGAATTAGCAGTGACTTTGGGTATATGGATTCAGGGGAATACCTACTGTTGTACTTATTTCGCACTGTACGCAATTGTCACTATCTCTTATAGTGCAAAGGATTGGATACTCCTTGGAAATTGAGGCAGAAATATGTAGCTACAGGGGTGAGGTCGCCAAATGATGGACGATGGGCCATTAAGAAGAGTGCACATAGACACTGCACATATAACATATGAGACCGACATTAGGACTGCATGCTGTGCTATGCATGGTGACTGATGCCCTCATGATACACCTGTGATGCAATCTGTGTAATTTGTAACAACGTGTACAATTTCCCCAGGCACCAAGAACATGTCTGCATGTCGTACATGGTGATTGCTGCTCATCCTGGTGCCCTGGTGGTATCATGTAAAATTGCTAATTCTCTCACATGCATGCAGAGTGGCTATGCAGAGGAGCTTAAAAAAGGGGGTTGAGGGCACTACTAATACTCTAACCGCGCGTGGTAATGTAACTTCGTACGGTTGCAATTGTGCTGCAATGTTAACACAGGTGATGATATGACGATACCCTAACGTCATCTAAAGCTATGAAAGGTTTTCAAAGAGATGCTGTGCACTTATGGCGCTGGGTCAAAATTATTAAGATGTTAACAGCTGAAGACCATGTCTAGTGTCCTAGTAGGGTTTTAACAAAATAAGTTCCCAATTAGGCAACTCCCGTCCCCTGCACACTGTCTGGGGCTTTATAGCCAAATCTTATAAAGTTGAAGAAAATCAATTTTCGTTATATTTCTTGTAAACAATATTTAGACATTCAATTCATGAAGTAGGATTTATATGTAACATAGTCTAATCATTAGGTACAGTAATGATGGCATTTTAATTTTTGTGAACAAAACACAACTTATAAATTGATTATTTGATTGGTACAGGATTTATTATTTCAATACAAGTTGCCCAACGCGTTTCGAGAATAGGTTCTCTTCTGGCTGTATTATGCAATTCAAACTTTCAATCTAGTAGAAAAACAAATTAAATAATATTCTCAGTTAGATAAGGATAGTGAACTCAATGTTACAAAACATTTTTTGCTGCTTATAATATAAGATGCATAAATTATACTTAATTAATACAACATAGAAGTTTTGACCAACAAAGTCATTAGAAGAAAAAGAACAACCAGATTTCAGTTTCACGCAATCTTGTGATGGGGTGAGTAGATATAAATACATCACAGTAGTGGATTAAACAACAAAAGTGGTATAGAAATAAGGTTCTTCATAGATGGTGAATTGATTTAAGGTAAGTCTGGTTA
The DNA here is from genome assembly GCF_040938575.1 of Ambystoma mexicanum. Classification (NCBI taxonomy): domain Eukaryota; kingdom Metazoa; phylum Chordata; class Amphibia; order Caudata; family Ambystomatidae; genus Ambystoma; species Ambystoma mexicanum. The sequence goes on from NC_090922.1 coordinate 976,736,098, forward strand.
TTTGTTATCAAGGAAAAAAACCTCTTTGCACAGACACTCATAGTTGTCCTACTACATTTGGGTATATCTTCCCTATTATGGTCTATCACCTATAATTAATGATTTAGTGGAGATTGTGCTTACCCTCTTCCTATTTCTTTATGGGATGGAAAGAAGGACGTTTTTCCTCCATAGTGGTGACCAAAAAGTGAAAATGGATATGTTCTCTGTATTCTCCAGGATTATCTAAAACATTTATTGCATAATTAGCCTCACATTTATAAGCTATTGATGATCATGTTCTTATTTTAATAAAACTATCTAGAACATATATTTCATGGATAGCCTAGTCTTGATATTAATGATCAATTCCAAGGTATTATTCTAGTATGTCAGAGGAAGTTCTACCAAAAAATAGTCTTTTTTATATATGCAATGAAAAAACGTTATGCATGACAATCACGTTCTACTTAGAAAAGTCAGGTCTAAATGTGAATCAACACTTACTTGAGAGGAGTAATGCGTTCTAGAGGGAACTCAAGGGTTAAATCCGCTTTTCAAGCGTAGTAGGACGTTCCAGGTCTGGCCACAAAATGTCAAAGATCCAGTGCATGAACACCTGGAGATGCAGAGACCCACGGTGAATGCGCATTCGTTTTGACTTGCCCCATAAGGAAGAATTACCTAAATTCTAAATTCATACTTACTAGTGCAAGTTTAAATAATCTCCAGGTCACTGTGCTGAAGTAGACTCTGTAACCAGGATTCAGCGCCGGATGTGTGTCATGTTAAAGAAAATGGCCGGTTATATGGTGTTTTAATCGTGACGTCATCACATAATGTGCGTGAATGATGTCACTATGTAAACAAACTACGAGTGAGCAGACACACTCAGATTTCGGTGTTTCAATGATGTGGATGAGCCAGAAAAGATGCCCTTCCTTCTAGATAGTAATGTTCTTACTTATTTCCACAGTCGATGTCAATTATGCACGACGTGAGGTTAAGAAAACATAAGGCTGTGAGGAGCTAAAGGGTATGTTCCTTGCCTGCTCAAGTTCAATAGGTTATGTTTTGTCACCATCAACATAAGGTGAATTATAGTGCAATGCCCTTACTGGTCGACTAATTGTATGAGACTAACTATTAACCAGAAATAATAAAATGCTTTAAACAGGCCTGATCTTGAGAGGCATTAAAAGGTTTGAAAATTAGAGGATTAGAAAAGAGGGTTTAGGCTAAGAAGGTGTTCCCATCATATTGAGATAGATCATCTAATGTTGGTCAACATTGGGTAGGTTCGAACATTAGAGGTTTAAAATAAGAGTTAATACCTGTTCCCCTTATGTGGAAAGAGATCATCTAATGTTAGTCAATTCTGTTATCCATTAGGTAGTGTTCCTCTCAGTGTGGTTCTTACATTCTGTTTAGGATTTTTGACAACAGGATGTGATTAAATTAGATACATACCTCATAATACATGGTTGAAAGTTCATATAGTTTAGTATAGCGCTCTCTGTACATACAGTTTTGCCTTGTATACAATGATTTCTGTCTCATGAGGAGTTCACAATCTAATTATTTGAAAAATAATTGGTCAACTGTAGTCTATTGACCAATTTAGGATTTTAAATGAAGTACATATCATACTAAACCAATTAACCATGGTGGTGTGTACAATTAAATTGAGAAGGTCCTCATAGTCACCGATTTCAAGAGCAAAGGAATTTTATTCCTATGTGTGAAGTGATATGAGGCATGTGTGGTCCCAGAGGAGATCAGGTTCACAAGAAAGGGCCTAAGTAGTATTCTTCATTGAGGCCATGTGGTGCCAGTGTGTCAAGTTTATGAATCCAGAACAATTCTCTCTGGGATAATCTTTTGCATAAATCTCCACCCCTTGGGAGTGGGTGGATCACTTCCAATATTGCCCATCTCAATTGGGCAATGTTATGTCCATTGTCTTTGAAGTGTCTATATACTGGCAATTTGTCATTGCATGTCCTGATGTTTGATTTATGTTCCGTCCAGCGTTCCTTCGCTTTCCGGATTGTCTTTCCCACATAGTATTTCCCACAGGGGCATCGCAATGTGTAAATTAAGTTTTTGCTGTCACAGGTCGCAAAGTCCTTCAGGAATATTTTTTTGCCACTGCTTGGGTGTCTTATATGATCTCCTTTTATAATATTTGCACAGTGTTGACAATTCAAACAATGGTATGTCCCCAATTTCTGTTTCCTTAAGGTGGTTTGAGTTGGTTTCTTGGGTCTTTCAGCTCTGATGAGTGTGTCTCTGAAGTTTTTACCTCTCTTAAATGCCAACATTGGTGGTTCAGGGAAGAGACGGTTTAGATTAGGATCAGATTTGATAAGATTCCAGTTTTTGTTGAAGATTCTTGTTATCTGGAAGCTCTGACTAGATAATTTCAAGGTATGAATCAGATGTGATGTTGTTTTCTTTGGTTGTTCTTCCAGAAGTTTGAGTCTCTGTCCCTTGGACTGCTTTGTTAAGTATTTCATCAGGAAATCCTCTTTTTTTAAATCTTAGTTTCATGTCTTCATATTCATTATGAAGATTTGTGGTGTCAGAGGTGATCCTTTTTAGTTGTAACAATTGACTATAAGGAAGAGTGGGCCTCACTACACGGATGGCGGTAAGGGTTTACCGGTACCAGTATTTAACCGGTACCGGTAAATCCTTACCGCCTTACTACAAGGGCCCTTTGCAGGTTGGGGAATTTAACGGCTGCTTTTTGCAGGTATTAAAAACCAACCCGCAAAGGGACCAGTGGATCTAATTACGGTACCGCAATTTGCGGTACCGTAATTAGCGCCTTCCCCATTCCCCCAGAGGCAAAAATGGGAATGGGGAAGGGCAATGGTGGAAGGGGGAATTACCGCTCCGCCAACCTTGGAATGGGGCGGTAATTCCCCTTTCCACCAAGGCGGTGCCAGTATTTTACCAGCATGAACCATGGCGCTAATAGCGCCATGGTTCACCGCCATCCGTGTAATGAGGCCCATTATCCTTTAAGTATGATTGGTGAAAACTCCCAAAGTGAAGAGTGTTGTTGGTATCTGTGGGTTTTCTCTAGATACTTGTAATAAGGTCAGTGCCTTCTTTGTTAATGTTGACATCCAAAAAATGGATGTTAGGTCTGCCTATTTCCAAGGTAAAGGTGATTCCTTTGTGGCATTTGTTAAGGTATTCGAAGAATAGATGGAGTTCTTCTTCGGTCCCTTGCCAGATTCCAAAGATGTCGTCAATGAAACGTTTCCAACAAAAAAAAATGTTTTTCCATGGATCTTTGTTAAGCACGTGCGTTTATTCAAAATGGAACATGAAGATATTAGCATAGGAAGGGGCGACTGCAGACCCAATTGATGTTCACAATGTTTGTAAGTAGTATTTCCCTTCGTACCGGAAGTAGTTGTTGTAGAGGATGATGTTTATCAACTCTATTGCGAATACCTTATGTATCAAGATGTCATGATGATTCAGGAGGAACCATTCAAGTGCTTCTATACCTTGATTATGGGGAATGGATGTATACAAGCTGTTCACATCAAGGGTGAATAGAATCACTGAGGGATTATCAATCTCTGTTTCCTTAAGTAGCCTGAGGAAGCGGGCCGTGTCTTTTAGATATGTGGACGTTTGTTGTACCAGCGGTTGTAGGGCTCGGTCTAAATAAATTGCCAGAGGGTGGAATATGCTTTGTGTACCTGCTACAATTGGTCTTAAAGGGGGATTAGTCTTGTTTTTATAAATTTTGGGTAATGAGTAAAATACCGGGGTAACCGGAAAAGTTTTGGTTAGAAAGTCATCTGTGTGTTCAGTGATCCATTCCATTAATAAGGCTTTGTCAACGGTCTTCGAAACTAGTTCTTTGATGGATAATATAGGGTCAGAGTCCAAAGCCAGATAGGTACCTTGGTCATTTAACAAGTTTAAACATCCTTTGTTGTAGAATTCAGTGTCCATAAGTACCAAAGCTCCACCTTTATCTGCTGGTTTCAGAGTAATGGTTGAGTCCTCAGCTAATTCTTTGATTATTTTTAGTTGGTGTTTTCTGATGTTCACTTTGTTGGAGGATGTATATTTAATACGTCTAAGATCTTTTATTGCTTTCAAGTTGAAAAGGTTAATTGTCGGATGGTTGATTTGGGGATGGAATGAGCCTTTATTTCTTAATTCCAAGTAATCTGATGACTTCTTCTTTTCAGTTATTTCTGGAAGTGAATCAAAAAATACTTTCAATTCCATTTTTCTTATTAGTTTAAACATGTTCACTTCTTCATCAAACATTCTGGTGTGGTTAGTTGGAATGAATGACAGGCCCAAATTGAGAGTATCAATTTGAGTTTTTGTTAACTGTTTAGATTAAATGTTTAGGACTATTGAATCCGTTACTTGTTCTTCGTGGTAGTGTTTTAAAACATACAGTCGGCATGGACAAAGTCCAAGCTCACTGTCCATGGCCCAAGGCCCTGGCTAGTGAGCCTGAAAGACATATATAGTGGCCACAGCCAAAGCCCGTCACCACCTACTGGGTAAAAAGAAACATATTGGGGGAACATGTACAATGGACTTGGCCAAAAGGTAGTGTTTTGAAATATACAGTGGGCATGTCCAAAGCTGTGCTCAATGGCCAGGGTCGAAAAACACGTATAATGGCCAGTTAGCGGGTCCAAAAAATACATATTGGGCGAACATGTACAGTGGGCAAACAATTACTATATACACAATCTATACAATATACAAACTTACTAACATTTAAATTAAAATAGAGGTTGGGGTTAAACAGGGATGCAACTTGCCAGCGACCCTGTTTAACCTCTAACTCTGTGATATAGATGAAATACGGTCTAGTGAAGTATCATATCCAGCAAGGTTTGGCCACCTCAAAATCCAATGGCTTGCCTTTGCGGGTGATATTTTAATATTCGATCGAACACCCTACGGGCTGCAGAACAAGCTTACCATCTTTGCTGACTATTTATATAAGCATAACTTGAAATGTAACATAAATAAATCAAGAATATTAATTTTTAAGAACTTTAAAAAAAGATGCACACCACTTTGTGGAACCTGGATGGAGTGCCATTCTTGGTGGACACATCCCTTAAATACCTTGGTTATGAGGTGATCAACTCTAATTCAAGGAAATTGTGGATGGAAAATATTGATGCCAAAGCATATGCCCTAGGCACTCAGATGAGGATGGTGTACTCGAAATTTTGTACATTTTCAATGATTCCCTTATTTGAATTCTACACACTAAAGGTAGAAGCAATCCTATTATATGGGCTAGATTTATGTGTATTAAATATTGATATCATGATTGATCAATTACAAGGCAAATTGTGGAGGAACACTTTACGTCTTGCCAGCTCGCTTCCCAACTGTGGGCTTCGCCAGGAACTTGGGTTAACCACACTATCAGCCAGATATCACTCGCGCCAACTTACAAACCTTGCTAAAAAGCTCTATCCCCCTGAAGAGTCGTTGTACGAAGAATTTTGTATCATGATCAAAGCAGGAAAGCCACCGGCATGATTTTATGACTCAATGCTTAAATTGCTTGATGATTTGGGTTTGAATCCGTGTGACTTAGAATTTCGTCTCACTCTAGTAAAAAAAAACAGCTCTTTGAGTCTGATTGGGTTAGGACCCTTACTGATATCCATACGAAGAAACTGTACTATGAGGCATCACGGTATGCAGCGAAAAGGATGACTCGTAGATTGTACCTCTTGAAATGTTCATGTCATGTCTTAAGAGACCTATATTTAAGATTTAAGTGTAACCAAATTCACACTGTAGAGAAAATAGCAAAATTGGTTAAAGCCTGTGTAATTCAAGAGACTGATGCATGTCGTTTTTGTAATCAAACGGGGCAAAGAGAAACATTGAAACATCATACAATTTATTGCATTCATTTTGAAACTTATCATATTACAACTTTGGGATGTGCACTGCTGGGCTCCAAACAAAGTGCACATGAATGGTGTTGGATGAGATTGATGTAGGGCAATTCATGTAAATCTGTATTAGAACTCACTAATCTTTTTAAGATTATTATTGGGGAATTGCTCAACAAAAATGGATTTTAGAGTGATCTACACAATTCCTTTAATTTTAATTGCATATATTGTTTTATGCCTTAGGTTTGGGTTCTTTTTCTTTTATTCCCTTTTTCCTTGTGTATGGACATTTTATATATATGATGAAACACCTATGATTATACATGTCTTAAAGTTTTTGTATTGTAATGTTGTATGTTGTAAAAGATTGTTAATCAAACTACAAACAAAATTTTAAATATATAATAGTCATACTTTACATAAACAGACACAAACACATGCAATTTCTACTTAAATATGACTAAATAGTGCAAAAATGATGTACCAAAAGCAGCACAAATATAATACACATTAAAAACATAAATCAATCAAAATAATGCCACATGTTTATCAAACTCATACTTATAAAACGTATTACAACACCTTCATTGTAAAAATATTACAAACCAAGCTAAATATTACAAAAGAAAAACAGGGATAGGTAAGGTTGCCATGATATGTGATTTAAATATATCTTATGGTTCCAAAATTCAAAAGAACCAAGGCCGTGGGATGCCGCTTCCCCATCGTGGCAGCAAAAGCTAGGAACGCTCTACCGCTAACCATAAGAGCTGACCCCTCCCACTCCTCATTCCGCAGAAGACTCAAAACCTGGCTCCTCACATCCAACCTGTAGTCCTCCCTCAACAGGAGTATTCGCCAGACCCTGTCCACTATTTCTTTGCACTAAGGACCCGAGAATTGAGAACCTTATCACTGTATAATGTTACTGTATCTGTAAATACTTATTGATTTCTGCATCTATAAATAATTATTGATTGTAAATATGCATAATCTGGCTACCTGTAAATCCTGTGTCTTACATTGTTGCCTGTGGTAACACCTGTAAATTGTATTACCTTGTTTTCCAGAGCCCAGATACCTATGGGTTAGGCGGGCTCTACAAATGTTAAATACATTTTAAAAATGTTTTCATTTATTAATAATATATTTGTATGTTGTTTACTTCATGTTATTATTTCTTTTGTTTGTAGATTTTAAGTTTTTGTTGGTTTAACCTTAACTCTTTTGTAAACAATAATTTAAAAAAAATAATAATATTTATATAGTTATGGTTCAGTTACATTTCCCTTAGGAAGAGCACTAGTTGGGTGGGTTACAACTTTGGTGCAGTTCAACGAATCTGCACAAAATCTTTCAAGTGATTGTGGCCACTGGCCCTCTGTCCCACAATCTGTGTCTAATTGGCCAATCTCAACAGTGTCTTAGTTTATGGTGTTTGCCTCATGGCTAAAGTCCATTCCCCAGGGTTTTCTACCATGTGCAATTGCCATAATCCAATGGCCCATGGACTCATTGTGGCATACGGAACACTGCACTAGACTGTAGGCTAGATCCAGTGGCTATTGAGGGTGGTTTGATGGGGCCTGTTAGGGATTTTGTCAGAGGGCTATACCTAATTTGGTGGTATTTTAGTATCACAGTAAAATGGTGGCACAGTGTGGCTATGGTAATGCCCTATATGATGTGACAAGATTCCCCACCATTACCTGCATTCTATTTAGGGTTAACTCTAAACACTGATCATTGGGCCTTAAACACTTGACATTTTTAACAGTGCTACCTGTCACCACAGCCACTTATCTACGAGGCTGGACAACTGTCTTTGACAAATTTGTTCATAAAACATTTTCCACTGTGAATGATTCACCAATCACCCATGCATCATATGCTTTTAAACTTAGAACATGTTGTGCAGTATTAACATTAGCACTAAATCGAACCTCCACATTAGATTGCATGACCAGTCTGTATTCATGACTAAACATCCACTGTTCTTATTTTACCACAGACCTTGAGTCCCGACACAATTGGCAGAAGACACAGTCTAAGAGAAGAAACACAAAAAACACAACAGCGGGCCAACTTTCTTTATCTCCCTTTACATTTTGACATTTGTTTCTCGTTCAAATGCTAAAAAGGCATTATTCATAAAATAATCAGTTGATCCTGACTGACTGTAAAAATAAACCCAATTATCTGTACCTGCACCCCACTTTACAAATATACTCACTTCAAGTGTGGGTGAGATTTCTGCGCTGTTATCATGGGAAACCCCTCTGAACTGGATTATAAGAACACAGGTGTATTGCGGATTCTGCAAAGCCCAGCCACCCACTAAGGACACTGCTCGTCTGTTAAGGCCTATCTTCCTGGAAAATCTTGCACTGCACGATTCTGGCCAATCACTTGCTCGCCTGTCGGCTGTCTGCTGCTCTGCTATTCTGTCATCTGAACCTGGTTTGCACTGCTTTGCTAAGGGTAAATTATCAATTAATCGGAAATGTGTTAATTGGTTAGTTTGGGTTAATATGTGCATAGTGCAAACCTTAACAACAATCAGGGAATCTGGTTGAGGGAAGAAAAATAACCTTAAGCGTTAGATACAACAATGGTTATATCACATAGAAACACCTTCAAGACGCATACTGAGATGCTTTTAGGAGCTGGTTTAGATAGTTTCCATCAAATGAAACATTCCTAACCTTCTGTTGTACAGCAGTGGCTGCAAAGACATCCACAGTGAGGCAGCTCTGTGTTGTCAAGATGATCTCCCGACTCAAACCGGGACCAAGAAAGGAATCACTACTCCTGAGACCTTGCAGCAAGAAAAAAAAAAAGAAACAAGTGGCCTAGATCCAATTCCAATGATTCTGGAAGCAAGGTCAGGATATTGAGGCATGAATTCCTTGATGGAGCAGATGATCTGTACAAGACGTATCTAAACTGTAGGTCCTGAAGAAGATGACAAAAATCAGCAGTTCATCGAAACCGGTCGACCACCACAATACGCGATATCCGCTAAGGAAATACAGGAGACAGTAATTTAAGGAATAGCTTTTAGTGGAGATACAGGCTCTCCCTTTGGTTGGTGACACATCATCATACGTCAACTGGCGGTACACAACATTCTTTCGTAAATAGAGTACCTTACATACAAAAAAACAGAGGTCTCTTTACCTTGAATTACCACCAGGTTTTTAAAGTTCCACAATTGTCTTCCTGCACAACCGAGTTTTGTTTGTTATGTAGTGTGTTGTTTTGTGTTGAACCGCATTGAGTCATCAGGTCTACACCCCATGCACACACCCCTGCTGGTGGTGCATCAAGACATTTATGGGAATTGTGCACTATAAATATAAAGAAAAAGTCCTCCAGGAAATTTCTGAGGAGAAATAATAGATTTTGTTTAACAATTTTATCCACTTACCTGTATTGGAACTGTATACATTGTAGAAGTAGGGTTAGCACTTCTTCCTTTCATTTTAGATAGGCGGTGCATCACCTCCTACCTAGGGACAGCAACACCTTATAGGTATAGTGCAAAATTCACAGATACCTTGTTCACCCTGAATTGGATAATTTGGAAACGTGCTTACTACAAGAATGTACACTCCCTTTTGATGTCTGTATTCCAGCTGTTTGATGTTTTTATTGTGTTTACTGCCTCCTCTGAATATAATGTCATGGCCCACTTACTGCCCCTCATATACAGTATCCCTACATCTCCAGAATCTGTCCTACAGGCCTGAGGCATGACCGAACTTCATTAACCAGATACTTCAGTCATAACTTGCATCTCAGCATGCATTCCTCAAAATGCACAAGTCAATGTGTGCTGCAAAATAAATATATATCAAAGGAACTTGTGTTGTTTCATATATTGTAAAAAAGAGTTTGTATTAAATCACAAGCAATATTGAGAAAAAAATGAATATTTTCTTATAAAAAAGCAGTGGAATTCACTGGAAAACATTTTTAAAGGTGAGCTATGGTCGGGTTTCCCTGTCCAATTGTTTGTGGGGCCTGCAATATGTCTAAAGCTCATTCCCCAGGGATTATGGACATGGGCCCAGGCTGCAGGCCATGGACATTGAGTGACCCACGGCCCAATATGGGGATATAGTGGACACTGGATCAGGCCAGAGGTCATTTGCAGTGGATATTCAAGTAGTGCAAAAATATGTCTGTAGCATTAGAATTGTTTCATATATGTCAAAAGGGGAATTCATTATAATTTTCATCCATTGCTTCAACAACTTGATTTACAAAAAACATAGAAATAATGTGAATTGTTTTTATTAGAGGGACAATATGGTTTGGCTGCCCTAATTATAACCTGCGATATTCAGTGAACAAATTATCTAAAAACCAAAGAAATTTGACCGTAATATTCTGTAATTGAAATGCTAAGTTGCAGCCATTGATTACAAGTCATCTCACAGTGAAGTGTTGTTCTTCCTCAGTTTTATTTGTGATGAGAAAGACTGACTGATAGCAAATCCGGAAATGTTTTCTCTACATCAGATAACCATCCCTTTTCAAGGTGATTCAACTGGAATTGGAATTAGAATTTGTAGATAAAGTTTTCAGAGGTCTGGCAGGATGTGTAGCTATCTTGATGGGTAATTCAATACACTTGCCATAATGCTCTAAACATGAACATTGGGGATAGCAGAATTGGCATCATGTACCTTATAACACCACAATAAGATTCATATTATGATCCTTTACATCAATTTCCATGGTATGCCAAGGGAAGACCAAACAAAAGCATCAAGCCCAGGTGAACTGCAATAATATGACCATTCAGCCTCATAAGGCCTGTTAAAGACACGCTATGCTAGGTACAAACTCTCATCATTCTATGCTAAATATAGCCCAGCATGCCCAGGTGCTGTGAAGATATATTAACTGAAACCTCAAACACTGTGGGATGTATCAACCCGCACATCCAAGCCCTGCAACATCACTGTGCATTGCTGGCAGCATAAACATCATAATGGCCGCCGGAAAGCATGCTGCTCGCCAGAAATTGCCAGAAAGTGCACAGTGAAAACCTGAAAAATAGACCACCATCTACTTTGTGCCTATGTCAGTAGTGAGCACAGGAGATCACTGGCCAAAAACCACCATTGGGCTACCCACAAAGTAGCCTGAAACCACTTGGAAATAGCAATGCTGATTGAAAAAGAAACACAGAGCTGTTTGAAAATCCATTTTCTTGATTGTCTAAAATGTGCTAAAATCATGGCTCACAAATCACCTAAAAGATCCAACCTCTTTGTTGGGTGTTCCACATCATTACTGCAAGAATCCACATCAATAGAATATCAGCAAGAATCATGTGCTATCAGAGCAAAATCCCCTTTTAAAGATACTGATGGAAAGACAGCTGTCAAAAATGGGTGTAGTACTGTTACTCACCTCTGACAGGTGCTGACGATTTATGATTCTGACAGGAGAGCTGTTTTTCAGAAGTTAAATATGCCAAAGAGAATTCCATCAAAATGCCACATAGAGTGCCACACAGTGATTCATGTTGAAAAAGACTTGATTTAAAGATATGTTACTTATTTTAAGTTTATAAATGTTATTTTTTTCACAAGGAACTATGTTACAATTGATCAGAAAGTAACCTGATGCAGTTAAAACTCCAAAAGGCTTGCTTCCCCTGAGAACCCTTCACACCTTGGGACTTCCCACCAAAAGGGAGGATGTCGCATCGACATGTTAATCAGATGGGGAGGGGATTCCTCTGCTGGCAGGAGAAAGAGACAATAGAGTTTTTCAACTGAATAGGAATATGCTAAATTTGGGTGTAACTGTCAACAAAGTGTTGGCAGGAAACAAGACATGTTACCATCTGACTCAGCCCAACTCTAGGGGCGGACCAGACTGAGATGTGAATTGAATGCAAATGTATGTTTTATAAAAATGCTTATAACAAAGTGCACTGAACTGACAAAAATGTAAAACTTTGAGGTTGTGAAATTGAAAAATTCACTCACAAATTAAGACTATGCTGGAATCCGTGTGATGTTCAAAGACTAAACCCCAGAATGTATTCATCTTTTAGCTGCAATGTTTATGCTAGGAACAGGAAAAATTACAGAGATGTGCTCAGATGGAGTATGTATGCCTGTCTAAAATTTGGTGCAGAACCAATATTGGGAAACCCACCAAAAGCGCAAATAAGTTGTCATTTCTGAACCCAAGCTCGTAGGAACATGGGACTTGAACAGAGACATGCCTTAATTAATCTGTGATGTGTATATGTATTATGAACAACTTGTGTATCTGGGAAATATGTTTTTTGGGAAAATAGTGTTTCTATGAAAAAGCAAAGGGGAGCGATTTCAGTTAAAGCAAAAACAAAGAGGTGATGGCTGGAAGGTTTAGACTGAATCTTAACCACTGGCATTGCTCGGGGCAACCCTCCAGACCATCGTTCTTCGCCTGCCAAGCCATTACAAAAGGGGAAAAACCATATGCAAATCAGGCTTGGTCCCACCCCTAAAGGGGTAGTCCAGCCCGAACTGCTAGGTCACATCCCTTCTGTACGAGACCACAAGCATCCCCAAACATGTTTCGCCCTTGTTGGGGCTCATCAGTGAGGAGTAGCTTGGGTCTCTAGGCCCAGCAGGCAAGGGACCCACGTCTGGGCATACCCTTCCCACTCGGGGTGACAATAGCAAAACAAAAGAGTTGATGGCTGGAAGGTTTAGAATAAATCTTGACCTCTGACCCAAGCTACTCCTCACTGATGACGCCCAACAAGGCTGAAACATGTCTGGGGATGCTTGTGGTCTCGTGCAAAAGGGATGTGACCTAGCAGTTCGGGCTGGACTACCCCTTTGGGGGTGGGACCAAGCCTGATTTGCATATGGTTTTTCCCCTTTTGTAATGGCTTGGCAGGCGAAGAACGATGGTCTGGAGGGTTGCCCAGAGCAATGCCAGAGGTCAAGATTTATTCTAAACCTTCCAGCCATCAACTCTTTTGTTTTGCTATTGTCACCCCGAGTGGGAAGGGTATGCCCAGACGTGGGTCCCTTGCCTGCTGGGCCTAGAGACCCAAGCTACTCCTCACTGATGACGCCCAACAAGGCTGAAACATGTCTGGGGATGCTTGTGGTCTCGTGCAAAAGGGATGTGACCTAGCAGTTCGGGCTGGACTACCCCTTTGGGGGTGGGACCAAGCCTGATTTGCATATGGTTTTTCCCCTTTTGTAATGGCTTGGCAGGTGAAGAACGATGGTCTGGAGGGTTGCCCAGAGCAATGCCAGAGGTCAAGATTTATTCTAAACCTTCCAGCCATCAACTCTTTTGTTTTGCTATTGTCACCCCGAGTGGGAAGGGTATGCCCAGACGTGGGTCCCTTGCCTGCTGGGCCTAGAGACCCAAGCTACTCCTCACTGATGACGCCCAACAAGGCTGAAACATGTCTGGGGATGCTTGTGGTCTCGTGCAAAAGGGATGTGACCTAGCAGTTCGGGCTGGACTACCCCTTTGGGGGTGGGACCAAGCCTGATTTGCATATGGTTTTTCCCCTTTTGTAATGGCTTGGCAGGCGAAGAACGATGGTCTGGAGGGTTGCCCAGAGCAATGCCAGAGGTCAAGATTTATTCTAAACCTTCCAGCCATCAACTCTTTTGTTTTGCGATTTCAGTTAAGCCATAAAACACAGCATCACTCTGACACATATGACACACTGCTCCTGTCTCAAATCAGGGGACAGGAAATTCTCTGACCTATCAGGATCCTTAGAGGGTTGGGCATAGGGAGTCAGCCTCCCCACCCGCTTTGGAAATACATAAACAGGGACTGCTGAGACCCAGAGACACACACATGTTTCCACTACTCAACTGATTTCTTGGTGCAGCACTCTGTAGGAAGACTCCAGACTCCAGATCTAGAACCAACTCTAGAACCAAACTCTAGAACCCTGAAGCAGAGGCCTAACCCAAACTGAACTCTTTGCAGCAGGCCTTCAGAATCTTTTGCAACCTGATTCTAACTCCTAAACTTCCACTGGGCCTAACTAAACCATTCAACAGCCTGGCTGAGCTGTTTTGCTTTTAGCTAAGAACCCTGTGCTAGAACCAAGATCCAGACCCAGAAAGCAGTGCTGTATCCAGAACCCGTCAGATCCAGTCCAAGAAGTCGTCCAGACCGCAGTGCAGTGCTGAGAGCAGAACCCAGAGTGCCTGAGACCGGTCCGGTGGCGAGAGTGAAGCCAAACCCTTGACCAGATCTTTGACGAGGCCCATTCCAGTCCAAAGCCTAGGAGTGAGTATTTAGTCTAGAACTGTCCATAGTCATCTCTTAGTTTAAAGTAATCCTCTTCCATCCATTTCAACCTGTCCAGAACTGCATTATAGATTCTTGTGTCCATCCTGTTGATTCCAAATCTGTAAAGCGCAATCTGTCATTTTGAAATCTTGACCTTATTTCTGAAAGCTAAGATCCAAGCCAATTCTTTATAGTTTTTCGGTAATCGCGTTTAACGCACGCGGAAAAATTGCCGCAAATTGCAATTTAGCTACATTTCACCACATGTCAAAATGGCTGCTTCTTGTTTTCAACTGCTGAATTTCATTTTCAATCTGATAATAATTCATGAATCATTGCTAGTGTTGACCTGAACCAATCCAAGTAACCATCACCTATCCTGAACCTCCTTTCGTGAATTAAAATCATTTTAGAATATTTTTCACATTCATTACAATCACATTCAAAAGTATTTTGCCTGTTTAAAATCATACCTGTTTCTCTAAGCTTGTAGGGGGGAACTGGGATTGAACTGCATTATTGATTGTATTCCTGAAACCTGTGTGCCCTCATTTCCATCTCTTCATATTGCATAGTGGGGGGAGTGAGTAATAACAGGGGAAAACGTTATCATATTGTCTTTTGATGGAAACCATATCAAGTTTATTTCTGTGTTGCATTTTCCCATCCTTGCATTTCCTTGAGCCCATACAAGTATTCTCTGCTACCTTATCCTTCCTATTCCTACTCCTTACTGATTAAATAGATTGTTGAGACTGTAATATTACCCGTTGCAGATAATTGTCATATTCATAAATGTGCTATTCAGAGATTATTCTATTCATAACAGTGTGAAATATTGTTCAATTCTTCAAATAAACCTTTTAATTTCAAAACAAACCTACTTCTTGGCTCAGTGAGGTCGGGGAGATTCAAAGAGAGGGGTGTTATATAAGGGTTCATCATCCAGATTTAAAGAACTTAAATAAATAAGGGCTTCCATTGGGCATCCCATACTAGGGATTGACTTAGTTGAAGTACCGGATTGAAGTAATTTACAACACCCAGTTTTTAGCATCTTATGCCATGTGAAATATTCTATGACAGTAAAATTAATCATATGCAAAGCTGGCAGAACTTGGTCATGTGAGGTGAAGTGTAGCTTCAATGGATGAATTACTGCCATCTTATGTCATGAAGAGGTATCATGTGTAAATTACTTCTTCTTAGGCACTGACATCATATGCTAATTGTACTCTAATTTGCCCAGGCACTGTCTTGTGCCACTGGACTACCCCGGCCCACCTGCAGTGGACAATGAAGCCAAAGCACCCCATAGGCAGCAATAGCAAAAAAGGTTGGAGGGGTTGTATATGTGGGACAGTGACAGAGTGGGATGTTACTTAGTAAGAGGACTTGGGTGTGACAATAATGTATTTTGGAACACATGATTTTGCTAGTTTGTTTTTTCTTATAATCAAACCAAACTGGATCACGTATTGTGATCTAATTTAATGTCATGTGAATTGTCCAAGTTGTCTGGGGGTATCCTGGCTAATTAATCAACAGTGTAGCCTGTAGACCAGATTTTCTACTAAACCATCTTTGGATGTACACCAACAAGCAGGAGCAGTGCCATTGCCCAGATGGGCCCCACCATCACGGTAAGCCCCTGGGATTCTCACTGCACCATTTAGCTTGAAGAGCTAGAATCGCACAAATTCCAAAATTACTTATCCACTTTGCCACCTTTCGCTAAAACAACAAATATCTATGCTCATTTCCGCACCTCATGCTGTACTTTATTGCTTTTGCTCACTGATCTGCAGTATACGCAGTTGCTAATCCACGAGATTAGCCTTTCCAAAATGGCCATCCTAAATTGCTTTCTACCCGTGTTGCCACCCAACTTCTGCTAGGCCTCATAGGATTGGCTGGAGCCATCCTATTTACCGGATGCCCATTCGCCAGCAGGCGAGAAGCCGGCCCGCCTCCTAAGGCACGACAACCAAGGCTCGCTTCCTGTCCTGAGCATGTCCAGAGATGTCGCCGGAGCCAGACACTTTGCCCTTTTTATTTTGACTCATCCAGACTCATGGACATCTCCCTAAGTGTGCACTCATTGTGAATGGACTTACACACCCAAGGCCACACAGCTGAGTAAGATTTTAAATGACTTATGCTACCCTCCTACCCAATTGCCTTCACACATGCTAGCCCTAACCTTACGGCTCATTTCCCTACTCTATTGTCAGATTTGTGTTGTACCCTATTCGAGCTGTGACCTCCCTGCTATCACAAACGGTACCAGCATTGCACTCGCTCGAAAACCTCAAACACCTGATTTAACGTTCACACTAGCAAAACTGCAAAGTTTGGATCGTCCGTTTCTACATTGTGAATTGAATCCGCCTCTAACCTGTTCCATGCCCAATATGGCCAGTGATTTCTTTGCCTGTGCGCTTGGTACTAGCGTATGAAGTGTCTAGTGCCCTGAGCATCTGTTTTGCCCTCGCTGTAATGTCAATGTACGTATTGCTTAATGGATTCAATTGCATAAGAAGCTGATTTGCATTTTGCCCAATACAGGCTATATCTTACCCTACGCAATATCAGTATTAGTACACAAGATGTTTAGCGCCCTTATTATCTGATTCGTTTTTCACCTCCGCACAACCACACGCCTCTGCTCATACTTTGCTCTAGCCCATTACCGCCTATGTTCCTTGGCCTACTGCATCTAACCTGCACCAGCCTATTTATTATTGAGCAAACCTGCCTTGTGAACCAGGCATTTTATTCATGACCTGGTCCATTGTTCCTTACCTGTACTGGCCCACTGTTTAATGTGTGATTAACGAGCAAACTAGTGATTAACGAGCGAACTGTACCCAGTCCATTGCTATTGCTACCTATATTGGCCTACTGTCTAAGGAGTGATTAATGGCAAACTAGCCTACTGCACTGTTATGTACTTAGTCCACTGCTCCCTTCCTGTACTGGCCTACGTATTATTAAGTGAACTAGCCTATTGCATCCTATCTGTACTGGCCTACTGCTTATTTGATGAACTAGCCTACTGCATTTTTGTGACTAGGCCCACTACACCCTATCAGTACTGGCCGACTGCTTACTTAATGAACTAGCCTATTTCATTTTTTTTACCTGGCCTATTGCACCCTACCGGTAATGGCCTATTGATCAATGAGCGATCTAGTCCACTGCATCTTCCTTTTTATGTGAACTGGCCCACCATACTTCTTATGACCTAGCCCAATGCTTAGAAAGTGAACCCAACTGCTGCACCGCAAGAAATCTAGCCAACTGCATTTCAGGTGAACTAGACTGCTTCCTTATAACCAGCCTGTGCTACTCCTACTGAATCAGCCTCTGTACTATGGTATACTTCACCCTAACTATGGCCTCTGTCCTCTCTCTCATCAACGCACTTCCACTCCCAGACAACCGCCCCTCATTGCAACCAGATCCATCGATACAACCTTCACACATATAATGAGCCTTCAACTGGCAATTATTGTAAAACGTACTACTTCCCGAGTTCCCCCCTTAGCCCTACTGAATGGATCAACCGCTCTGCAGCCCCACCTGCTCCCTGGATCCCATGCCCAGTGGAGGCAAGGAACCTCAGACTCTGCTCCTGGATCCCCCTACGGAGGACTCCAAACTTGAGAACCTGCCAACTCCACCTTCCCAAGCCACCACCCACCAGGACGTCTCTTCTCCCACCCTCCGCGCCCAATGCTCCTGAAACACCAAGCTTAACTAAACACCCCATCATTAGAGGCACACTCATCAATGCCCTTGGTTGCCCACGATTTAGACATTGCAGACCTAATCTCGAGGAATGACCTTCACTTTCTGGCAATCACTGAGACAAGGCTGCATCCAGCGGCAGCCCCACCACTGTCATTAGCTGTCCCAGATGGTTATTCAATAATAAGGAAAGACAGAGAGAACAGCAAAGGAGGCAGAGTAGCCTTCATCGCCAAAACTTCCCTCGGCCTTAGAGCCATCCCCACTGCCAGCCCCACCTCAATGGAGCTACTCTCAGTCAAGCTCCCCCTTTCAGCATCCCAAACCATACTCATCCACCTCATCTACCGACCCCCAGGTAATATCTCCTCCTTCGAGGAAGATATTACAAACCTTATGACCAATAACACCGAACCTGGTTCACAAATGATCCTACTTGGTGACTTTAACTTAGGTCTCTCCGATCCCAACGACTCCAATGCCTCATCCTTGGAAAACACCATCTCCCAACTTGGCTTTAACCATCGTGTTACCTGCCCAACCTACAATAAAGGCAGAACTCTGGACTGGTTGACAGACCTCAACTTCTCTACAATCATCCTCCAAAATGCTCCTACCGCATGGTCGGATCATCACCTCATCTCCTTTATCATTCAAGGGAATGCACCGACCCTCCCTAACCCCCACACCTCACCACACGTCCTCACCAGGAATAACCGAAACCTAAAGCTCCAAAACATACGCCCCTTGATCTAGAACGTCCTCGACCCAGCCATTTTCAAGGATCTGGATACAACTAAGCTAGTGGAACTTTACAATAACACTCTTGAGGCCACTGTTAACAGCATGGTCCCCATCAAACTAGCCAAAGCCAAACCAGCTGCCCACCTCAAGAAATGGATTACGCCTGAACTAAAAATCATTAGGAATGCCAAAAGAGCAGCAGAAACCCTCTGGAGAAAATCACCCAAGCCAACTATCAAGGCCCTATTTACCACAGCAGCCGCATCATACAAATCTGCTATCCTTAGCGCCAAAAAAGGAAACCTATGACAACCGCATCCACAATGCCAAATCCAAGACAAAAGAACTCTTCAGTATTCTCAGGGAACTAGATTCTCCAGCACCACCATCGTAAATGTGCGCTAAAGACGCAGTCTGGTGTGCTAACACACAGAAAGCCCTTGCAGACAAAATTGCTCTGCTCCAATCCAAAATTGAGCAAAAAAAGAGTAGCCTAGCCAAGAACACCATCCCCACCACGGCCCCCCCACCATTTAATACCCCAAATTGCCCACCGTTCTCTTCCAAATGCCAGGGGGATCTCTGCCCAGCGTCAATCATTCAGGAAGGCACAAAGGAGCTGGCCGCATTTACCTTGCCACTAATCAACTCCTCCTTCAAGACCAACACGGTACCCAACAACCTCAAGGAAGCTTGGGTCATGCCCCTTTTAAATAAAAAAAACAACCTAGATCCCAAGGCTCCCACAAACTATAGGCCCATCACCACCATTCCTTTCATCCTCAAGATCATAGACACAGTGGCCTACCTCAACATCCAGAAACACCTGGAGGATCACAAATTACAAGGCCTGAGACAATCAGGCTTCAGGCCCAGACATGGAATGGAAATAGCCCTCCTGGATCTCAAAATCCAAATGGTTAAGGCTAAGGACAAGGATAATCTTGCTATGTTCCTGCTGCTAGACCTATCAGCTGCATTTGATCTTGTCGACCATCAGATCCTCACTGATCACCTGTCTACAGCAGCCACCGTTTCCAGCAATGCCTCTACCTGGACACAATCCTTCTCGTCCAACTGCACCGCCAGGGTCTTCGCACCCTCTGCCGCAGCTGACCCAATTCCCATCCACTGTGGCTTACCGAAAAGCTCATACGTCTCTCCAACGCTTTACAACATCTTCACCAGCTCCTCTTTGACCGTCTCGACAACCTGGGTGTCACATACAACAATTACACTGATGAAACCCAGGTTCTCATCACACTCTCAGGGTGCTATGGAGATGATTGTAAGAGAATCAAAGAGATTTACTTGGAAATCCAGGCGTGGATGGCAGATCACTGCCTATGCCTCAACGATGAGAAAACTGAGCTCCTGATCGTCGGCTCCCAGACCCACCTGAAAAAACTAGCAGTGGCGGCTGGTGAATTTTTTAACTGGAGGGGCGTAAATATCTGTCCCTGATATGGGCGAGTGGCCGAGTGTAGCGAGGGAGCCCACACCAAGCAAGGGGGGTTAGAGGGTTCTCCCCCGAGATTTAAAAAAATAATGGCTGACAATGGTTCATTTCAGAGCACACTTTTTTTTTTTATAGAAAAATTGGGTAAAAAGCCAAGCAGTTTGCAATTGGGTTTTGTAGCGTAACTCATTAAAGCAATCCAATAGCTGCAAGTCACCAACAGTGCACAAGAGCATTTCTCAAACACATTTTCCTGATGCCTTTTCCCACCTTCTGTGCCAGCATAAAACATGTTCACACTGGTTGTGCCCGTACATTTGACTGCAACATTATACCCTATTATTCACATGTAAGAACATACTCATGTTGGCTTTGTGCATAATGTTAGTAATGATACTATAAGAAAAAGTGTCCACGTTTGTTCTGCCAATATATTTCAGTATCCTAACATAAGGACATACTCCAGTTGCCTTTACCATTATAAATGCCCTGCCACAGTATGAAAACATGTCCAAACTGGCCATACTAAAATGCCAGTCGAGCTACATAATAGCACATCTCGCGAGAAATTGTGACTTTGTTTTTGAGTTCTTGAGAACTTTAAAACTTGACATTGGATAAGGAAATGTAGACTGGAACACAGGTGAAATATTTGGTCATTCATAGAAAACTCTATGTGCATATGTAACTCGCTGGAACCCCGTGGTATGTCCGCATCTTCCATTTCCCATCTACATTCTGAATTAGAGGGTTTAGCATCAGCGACTGACATGTTTAACGTGCACTGTCACTGTGCACTGCATCCATTCCACGTGCAATATCACTGCTGCACTGCATCCATTTTACGTGCACTGTCACTGATGCACTGCATCCATTCCACGTGCAATATCACTGCTGCACTGCATCCATTTTACATGCACTGTCACTGATGCACTACATCAATTCCACGTGCACTGTCGCTGCTGCACTGCATCCATTTCACGTGCACTGACGCAGAGCATCCATTCCACGTGCACTGTTACTGATGCACTGCATCCATTCCAGAGGTGCAACTACACTCTTCAGAACTACTCCTGGTTAAATATATGAAATCACCTATTCCACAACGTGTGTCACGCAAAATAAGTATCGAATCTCACACAATTGCAACACACAGACATTATCACAACGAGTAAATGAGAGCCCTGCGGTACATTCTTTCAGCTATCTTCCTGCCGCAAAGTACATTTTCACCACATTGTGCTGCGTCGTGGACTGACTCAGATGGGCAAAGATTAATTGAGATTGAAGGTAGCCTCGTCGGCAGGACATTTCTCCTCACCACTTTGAGTGCATGAAACAGTTTGACCGTTCACCCTGGGGAAGTAAATCCAGCGATGGAAGGAATCCAAAGCACTGACCGTCATATAAATGAATATTAGTCCCGGAATTCCACCCTCCTGATTGGCCGTTCTCAACATCAAAAACATGGGTTAATAAGGCATTAAAAGCTTTCGCTGGAATCTTACATTGAGCTGCCTTTTTCATACACACTGAGTGCAGCCGACAGTGTCAGCTGTCATATTCTGTGCTACCATGAATGTAAATCCTAAATGTGGGCCTGTTGTTATGACTATCCTTCATAGTGTCAACTGCAATTACCGCCAGTTTGGCCTGATTCGTAAAACGTTTTTATAAACGCTTGCAGAAACAAACAGTTCCCCACTGATAGATCATATCACTAAACAGTGCTTACCATTAAGTTGGAGTCCTCGGTCGGTCCACAACTTACAGCAATGCCGAGAGGCCCTGCTCTGCTGCTTGCCGAGCCGAAGCAGACACGCCCTGGTTGGGGACCCTGAAAATCAAGTGAGGAGGCGCACGTCCTCATCACCCTTGCCCCATGGGACTGTCATTGTCAAACAGCCAATGACAACAATTCCATACATTGTGTTTCTATGGAAGAGCAGCAAAGTCTACGATGTTTGCGCAAGCATTATACTGGCGGGGGCACAGCTGTAGCACCCCGCCAGCCTCCTGAGTGACCTGCATGATAATGACTTACGTAAACTGCGCAGAGTCTACGAGCTCTGTGCAGTAATATGATGGAAAAGTGTGTAAAATGGGACACGCCCCTGGGTGTCTCTGTGATTACACTGATCAGGCCCAGCCGAGATGCCGCTTTATTTATGTAGTTGCTGTAACGCTTTGCCGAAATAAAAGCAATACAGAGAGGTAAAATGAAACACATTTATTTTCTCTGTACTCCCTGAGGGAACGAGGGGGAGGGGCGGCGCCCCAACGCCCTGAATAAGCGGCCGCCACTGCAAACTAGACCCTTCCTATGTCTCCATCAACATCGATGGAAACCCAATCAAAGTGGCCAAAGAGATCAAAACTTTGGGAGTATACTTGGACTCCACACTATCCCTCAAGAAGCAGGTGAACTCAACTGCGTATTACACGGCCTACACGAACAAACTATTTAACGCCTGCAAGCAATTCCTTTCACCTAGTAGCTGCATTACACTAGCCATGGCCCTAGTGTTATCCAAGATCGATTACTGCAACACCCTCTACCTGGGCACTTCCTAAAGGAACCTCGACAAACTCCAGGTCCTACAAAATAACACCTTAAGAGCAGCTCTAAGTATACCGAGATCCACGCACATAACTAGTCTCAGGCAGGATGCCCACTGGCTCCCGGTACAGGACAGAATCGCCCTCCGCACACTTGTCATCACCCACAAGTGTCTATCAAACACTGCCCACAAATACCTAGCAGATAAATTCAACATACGCCAACCTACGACCAACTAGAGCCATCTCCTCGTACTGTCTAGATGTTCCATGATTTCAACCAAAAAGAGCGGGAGGAGCGAGCTTCCCAGTTCTAGCTGCTAAAC
This sequence comes from Ambystoma mexicanum, assembly GCF_040938575.1. Classification (NCBI taxonomy): domain Eukaryota; kingdom Metazoa; phylum Chordata; class Amphibia; order Caudata; family Ambystomatidae; genus Ambystoma; species Ambystoma mexicanum. The sequence goes on from NC_090922.1 coordinate 976,759,137, forward strand.
AGTGGAATGCCCTTGCTCTCAGCCTCAGGACTGAACCAGCATTGTTGACCTTCAGAGCTAAAGTAACGAGTTGGCTTGTCGGGAATTTCCAAGAATGCTCAGTTTCTGGCCCGTCCGGTCCCCGCCCACCCGTTGTAACTCCATTGCCTGACGCTGTATTTCTTTGCCTCCTTCCACGACCACCTTGTAACCTTTGATCAACCTGCACTTATCTCTGTTCTTGTACTTTTTGTATTTATCAGTTTCTCAAAAGTCTGCATTGTCTGTATATCCTTGCTGTCAAAATCTGTAACTACTGTATAAACTTTTAGCGCCCAGTTACCCGAGGGTTCGGTGCACGGTACAAATAAAGAAACTAAACGAAGCTAAACATACAATGATTCATAAATTGCAATCTGTCAAGACAAAAGTCACTTGCCTGTTGCTCAAGTAAGCTGAATTGTAAATTAAATTACCAAATCAGATGATAAATTAAACTGACAATATGAAAGGTGTTTTGTAAAATAGCCCCTTGTTTTTAAGTAGCACTGGGTAAAATAGCGTTTCTAATTGATAGCGTTGTCAACATATGTTACTGCTATCCTTCTTATATATACTCAATGTGTCACCATCAGAAAGATAAAAGACTAAGTAGTGTTTTTGTGTGATTCAAACTTGTAACACTCTATAGTTTGAACAGCTATTAATAGAAGCAAGCACTTAAGGACCCTGAAGCAGGACACTGAAACATCTCCACCCCCTTTTTCACAGTGTATAAAACAACGTGTATTCTTTACATTGGGAAAGCAACCGAGAAAAACTCTTTACACAGATTGCAATTAAATATCATAAAGTCAAACCTAAACTGCAAGCACGGACATGTCAGATCCCTAAAACAAAAAATGCTGCCATGCCTGAATGAGTTGTGTGTGGGGATGACTCGAGCACTTGTAATTATGAAAATAGGGAACACACTGTGTGTGAAAACAAAAGTGGTTTACAGGCAGACCGTTGTTTACAAATGAAAACATGTTGGCTGAAATGATCCAATTGTTGACACTTCATTAAATGGGTCAATGGGATTGCTACCTCTGCTTATCCCTAATTGACATCCTTGACTGTAAGGTCGATCATGAAGGGAAAAAAAAAGAATTCTTTCTTCTAACTGGTTAAGTTTTCATTTGTTTTGAATTTAATGAATTTAGCAACCTTTAAACTGGATTAAAACCCAACACATTAAGTGAAGATTGCTAAAGACATCATTTAAATAAAATTTCTGAACAGAAGTGAAGTTTGATATATATTGTATCCCCCAGATTGCACGAAAAGATATCCTAATGAGCTATGTGCAGGTGTGCTGCATTTGATGTATCTTCATTCTAGAACAGGACTTTGCACAGGTAAATGAATGGAGAGCAAAGCTTTTGCAGAGAGAATTTGAATGCTTTGCTGATTGGTTCCAATAGTGTGTCTTTGCCCTTCTTAACTGCTCGAAAAGAAACATTTGCAAAAAACATTTGCAAAATGTTCTCCGTTTATTATGACACTGATCAATGCCTTGTATGAATCAAGTACTGTCCCCACGAACCTCAAAAATGCCTGTGTCCTACCACTGCTTTAAAACCTACACTTGAGCCTAACATCCCGACTATTGTCCCATAACTATATATTATCTTTACTGCTTAAAAAACTTGACCGGGCAGCTTACCTGCAAATTCAAAACCACGTAGAATTGAGCAACCTTCTTGGCCTCCGCCAGTCAGGCTTTAGGCCCGTCCATTGAACTGAATCAGCCTTAGTTGATTTAAAAATACAAATGGATGAAATAAAAGATAATGGCAATCTAGCACACCTTCTCCTATTAGACCGCTTTGTGGACTTCAACCTTGTTAACCATGACATACTCTGTAAACATCTCGCCTCAGCGACTCACTTCTCCACTAAAGCTATACAATGGACACAATTCTTCCTCTCTAATAAAGCTCTGAGATTATTCGCCCCATCGGCAGCAGCAGAGAATGCACCAGTCTCTTGCGGAGTCCCACAAGGATCCTGCAGTTCCCCCACACTCTACGACATTTTTAGAAAACCACTATTTGACCACTTGGTCAATTTGGGTGTCACATATACCAACTACACCAACAACACCCAAATCCTAATACCCATCACAGGTAATCATGACATTTATGCAACACTACTAAATGAAATCTCCCAAACTATTTAGGCCTAGATGTTAATTCACGGCCTATGCCTAAACAACGACAAAACTCCTTACAGGCACTCAAAACCGACTCAATAATCTAGATGACCAGTTCAAGTCTTTCGCCATTTATAACAACACAATCAAAGTATCTAAAGAAGTGAAAATTCTAGGCGTCTACTTCGACTTTGTCCTCCTGCTCCCTGAACAAGTCAATAACACAGTCTCTGCTGCAGCTTATACTCCAAGCTCATTAACACCTGCAGACGCTTCCTCTTGCCAGACTGTTGCATCACCTTGGCTAGAGCACTCACCCTATCAAGACTAGACTATTGGAAAGCCCTGTACGTGGGTACGAATAGTAGCAACGGAAAAACCTATAGGTGATACAAAATAATGCTCTAAGAGCGGCACTCAATATCTCCAGAAAAATACACATCACTACCTCAAGACGGAACATCCACTGGCTGCCCGTGCAAGATGGAATCTTGTTCAAAACACTCTCCCTGACACACAAATGCCTGCCCAATTCAGTGTTGAGATACCTGGGTAACAAATTCACCAAAACATCAATCTAACAGACCAATACGTTCCATTCAAGCACACTTACTTACTATTCCTAGGATCAAATGTCAGAAAGCAGGAGGTTGTAGCTTCCCAGTTGTAGCTGCCAAACAACGGAACACACTACCTTTGTCATTAAGAGCTGAACCATCCTGCTGGACCTTCAGAAAAAGTTTGAAAACATGTGTCTTTTCGCAGTAATGATCTTTGCAACAGTCTGACCTGCTATTATGCACCTGTTTATGCATATTTACTGTATTCTTAACTATAACTGTATATGTTTCTGTTTCTTTTGTCCAACTTGTCTACTGCTTTCCTGTTACTGTAACCTTTATTTAACTCTCAAGAAATGCGCCCAGATGCCTGAGGGTTAGGCGCGCTATAGAAATGTACAAAAAATAAATAAATAAACATTTGTTAGCAAATTAATGTATCCTAGGACAGGGATGCTTTTAAGTACCTGAGTTTGACTGTGGTGTGATTATGTCAACCTAGAATGGTTTTATGGGGTCAGCTGGGCGCAGCTGTAATTTCGACGTGGCTTGTCTATGGCTGCCCGCTGCTATACTACATCAGTAACCCAATCTACCCTTTTCATATAACTTGGTGTAGTAATGTATTTTTTTAGTCCTGCTCATGGTTATTTTATTTTTGGACAATTCCTTCATTTTTGGAAACCATCAAACAAGCCACAAGTGGCCATTATGAATGTATGTAATATTAAGAGCCCAGCAATGCCTCATAGTTTGGACTATTTTGGAGAGGTTGATAGCTTTAGATAGGCCATTACTCATCGTGTGTGCGTGGCCCTGAGTGTGTTGCAGTTTTTGGGGCCAAACTGATGTGCTGGCAAACAAAACCTTTATTAGGTTCTCTGTTATGTGATTGGAGGACTGGTTTAAACCGGTTCATATGATTACGGGACAATTTAGGGAACATAGCACACTTTTGCTAGATATGGAACACTCCAGGAGTACGTAACAGTTGGGGAATTTTTATCAAGAAGATGCTGGTGCAATTTTGAGATCAAATTTGGCTAGAAAGACAGGATTTGTGTCGCATACCCTTAGTTCCGATTTTGATTTTGATCTGCCTTCATCTATCAACTGGTACTCCGCATTCACTGAACTGACACTCCCAAAATATGTCATTGGTTCTTTGCCTTGATGTTGGGAGTTGCTATTGTCTGGATGGGTATAAGGACGCCTGTCCTCTTTCTTTGGGGCTTTTGTGTAGCCTCACTATTGTCATCATCGTGATGCCATTTTCGGCTGGCTCGCTTTCCCTCTTTTTCCAGTCGTCAGAGTTTGTTTGTCCCAGGAACTCTCAGGGTCGTCGTTGGTCATTGGTGACTGGATGCTATAAACTGCACTTGTAAAAGAACATGTGTACTTGAATGGATTGATCACTGTTCTTGATCTGACTTTTTAGGAACCATGAAAACGAGTATGTACCTGTCCGTCCTGGGTTGGTGGATTATTTAAAATACTTACCATTAGGGGTACGGTGTCACTGGGTTATATTGCTGAGGTTTTCAGCAGGGCCCCTTCTGCCGTATCCTGGTTGGATTCTCATCTTCCTGCGGCTGGTGGTTTCAAATTTTGCACTGGAGCTCTTCAAGAGTGTCTCCTCTGGTGACACCTGGGGTTAGTTGCTGGCTTTTCCACATTAGTTTAGAAAAAACTGGAACTTACCTTTCTTTTTCCTGTTACCATGGCAGTGCCAACTGTCTGTTTCTCTTGAATTCCTTTGTGGAATATTTGAACTTGCCTGAAACTCTCTTAAGGTGACTTTGAAGGTACATACTTATCCCTGGACCTTTGCCCTGAATCCCCTCATTCCATGGAGCTTTGAGTCGATGACTAAACTGTTAGAAAGTGCCACTGATTTTAGCAGAATTTTTAAAGTCTTAAATTTCACTACTGCATATGAAGAATGCATTGTTACAATGTACTACTGCAAAGTGTTGCTGTATCTAGTTTGGAGTGAAATTTATCTGGTGCTATAAGTGTAATGTGTTCTGACTTTTGTTGGCCCGTGTCTCGGTGTTATGAGAGTATGAACCCCTTCCCACTCTCTAGGTGTTATATTCACTGTATGGTGCAAACATGTATCACTCATGAAGTTTAGAACTTCTTGTGACTGTGTTGGCATATGGAATCCTGATAAAGAGAATTGAAAATGTATGTGTTGGTTTCCTATGTTTCACCTTTTCTTCCCAAGTCATATATCTGTGATGTGCCTACCAAAAGGAGTTTAGGAGTGGGTTGGGTCTTAGTGACCATTATTGTTTTTTTTATGTTCAACCTATATTGCTAATTTTATCTGATAGAAATCTTGTGTATTATTTTATAATTAACTGTATATTTTTCAATATACCAGTGTGAGTGTTTTGTTTGGTTTACTGTGTGGAGTAACTGTACTTCACTACCAACCTGCCACCCTCGATTGAGTTAAGCCTGAGTGCTCTGCCACGGCTACTACCAATGAGCGTACGGTCTCACCTTTTAGTGAGAAACACTGTCCCACTTTCAGTTCCGATGGTTAGCCAGTCCTCACCAACAGGGTTGTGCAAAAATGTCCTAAACAGAGGAATCTACTCAAACTGCCACACAGCTTCTCTTAAACAATTATAATTAATTATAATTATTATTTTACAATGTGCATTATACCGACCTGTTTTGTGCTGTGTTGTTTTGCTTCCCAGACAAACACCTTGCCCTGAGCTATCCTTCATCCCCAATCAATATTCTCACCATCAATCGTACACAACTTGATGTCTGCCCCACAAACAAAGAAGGTCACACACCTTTTCTGATCTTTGTCCAGTGTTCACAAGGATTGGTACAAACACTATTCCCATTAAATCTGCAAAATAAAGTATGTATATTTCCACATACTGATCTCTACTTGAACACTCCCTTTACATGATTCTTGAGAGATTTTGCAACTAGCCATCATGCTGCTAGGCCTAAGAGCAACCTATCTAGCACTTTAATGTGGAATATCCTGGATAATGACCCCGCAAAGACATGCATATCTTAATCCAGGTGGCTCTCATTCACAGTTAATGCTCTTTTTCTTTTAGATCAAACTGTAGGCCCACACCAAATAAGGTGTGTGATATGTAAAAGGGGTTGCATAATGACTAGTCACCTCCAGAGGGGAATAAAGATAATGCACTTTGCTTTCTCTCTGATGGCAGAAGAAGACAAGGGAGGGCAATTCTGAGGCAGACCCACGCAGTCAGTATTGGCAGTAGGAAGGTCATATTGAGTGAACCCCACCGTAATATCACTTCAAAGGGAGTGAGAGAGTGCAGCAGCAAATACACCAACACAATAGTTAAAACTCGGTTTGCCTTTCCCCTCACCAACCTGTATCCTCTGCCCCTAATCATTGTCCTCTTCATTCTCAATATCCACCCAAGTGGACCCTAAATAGTACATTATTCTGGTTGTATTCATAATATTGCATGTTATGGCTACATCCCCCCTGTTGTATAATAATCAGTTACTTCACAGCTATTAAATGAAGCACATACATGGTTAATGTCTACCTTGCACAAATTCCAAACTAGGGCTACTACAACATGTTGTCACACCAGGCCAATGGTCCATTTCACCTCTATAAAAATGGGTTGTGTGTGTCAAAAAATAATATTTCTCTGCTAGTATAGCCATTGCTTCTTTTATTGATAATAAAATTGGCAATGTGTCCAAAGAATCCTTGCTACATGTGTTCCTCCCCAATGCTGCCCATGTCGACAGAACTGCGTGATACAATTGCCTTTTTTTCCCTTTGGTAAATTGACAAGAATTCATAACCAGATCTCAAACAATTTGGTCATCCCTCCTATGCTCTCTTGAAACAATGTTAAATGCCTAGTCTGATTGCCCTTTTGTGTAGTTGCTGCTTAGTTTCACCACTACACGTTTGAACCATGAGCAAATAAAAAGTGACTTGACCGAAAACCCACAACCTATTAAAATGGTGAGTAACGAAATGCATCATGTTGACCACATCATCACTCACAGTGACAACTACATGCACCATCCACCTTCTAGTGTGCTAGGGATTTTTCTGGTCTGTGCAACCTCCACCTGATTTCTGTGCCCTGTGTGCTGTTAAAGTTTCATAAAGGCAGTTACTTTTCCACTCCATTACTTTGAGTCTCAAGATGATATGGATTTTCTAGTAGGCAGGACTGTGGCCACCATAGACATAGAATCAGACATATTACTCGTTTTGGCCAACTGACAGAGGCGGACATCTTCAGGTTGGTGCTTGAGTTATCTTGCTCGTTCTTGACAGATTTCAGGTAGAATAATCCTTCTCTTCTGAACCCTTGACCATATCCCGTGTACTACTGCTGAGTTCTCAGATGTTATTGATTCTTTTCAGGTCAAATATCTGTTTCATGGACAGCCTCATCCACCTCTACAATATGCAATTTTATGTTCTAAATTGATAGGCACACAATGGAAAATAATGTCCTTAATTTCTTGTTTGAATAATCCAGTGGGTGAGAATACAAAAACATAAATGCTACTCTGATACTTTGGAGCTTATGATAGACGCAACCAGTAAGACAGTCTAGGGACTCATCCTTTTGTCCACTATCTATGGGGTTTCGCCCTTATCCAGTCACTTTGGTTAAGAACCTTTTTTTCACCCTGATTGTACTATCTGCCTTGAGCCACAATTTAATGTTGGCAAGCACATGCTATTTCTTTCCAGTGTTCTCCACGACATTCTGTGTTTTCTTCGCACCTCAGATCAGACTACAGTAATCACTGTGACTATAGAATCTAAGTTACACTCCATAATGGTTATTTTTATGCGTTGCCCTTATATCTTATCAATCACCTCTATCCCCTCCAAATTGGTGTTTCATGTTTTCTAGTGGTCACGCGTTGGTATTTGCACTTCACACCTTCTTTCTGTCATCTCCATTGGCTCTGGTATTCTAGAGTATACACTTTAATGTGTTGAATATACTTCATTGTGATTTCTATGGACAGGGTCCACAACTTCTATTAATCAAGATGACTCACTATAGTCCCATACTTTATCTCCACACCTCCCACCAAACCAAATCAGGTTTCATCATTGTAATGCAATCACTTATGTGGATCCTAATTCCTAATACTAACCCCATATCTAGAACTTCCTTCATGAGAATCTTCATCTCATAGTTGGCAACCTAATTCTTCAAGACAAAATGTAAAACCTGGCTCTATCTACATTCCTTGCAGCATCTTGGCTGGTGAAGTATGTTGTCAAGAACCCCATCGGTAGTTGTGGACACAAAGCAAGAAAAGGCAATAGATATCAACTTAGAAAAGCAGAACATATGTTCCCCAAATTAATGTCCTGCAATAACATGTTCATGACATCACATCACACCACACCATAACATTAAAATTAGCATACATGGAGAAATCACAGAAAAAATGACTATGATCTGAAATGTCTGATATTTGTGGCAAAGTGCGTTATACTATTTCAGGAATCAGATGAGATCACTTCTAACCAAGCATAAGGTGGCTATTCATTGTAGTGTTGTCTGCAGTCTTAAACACATGCTACGCTGCCTTGTATTATCTGACATGCCTAAATTGACTTAAGGAATATTTCCCAGCAGAATTGTGTATTATGTTGGATCCAGCGTACAATCCTTTCATTCCACTCCTTCAAGGAATACTGAAACAGGTGCATATTGTTCGGGTGCCACCATGTGTGGATTCTAGGTGCTGACTGACATATGAACTCTCTGGTAAATGTTAAATCTCTCTGTGAAACTGCTACCTTCCAAGAAGCATTGTCACTGGCAATCCAAGGAGATAGAGTGGTTCATATATCCTGTAGTTACTTCCTTGAATGTACATTGTTTTCTTGGTTCAGTTATTGATTCATTGATCGTTAATCATATTCTTTTGGTCAATCCAAGGCTGTCACTGAACCCTCTTCCACTGCAATTTAGCTCTCTCACCATTGATTCTAGATGGAATTTGTCAAATGTGTGCTTTACATCCCCAGCCTCCAGGACCATGTCTATATTTATATTGCAAACAAAGTCGTATTCTTAAGGTATACCATTTTGATTTCCTAGATATGTGTCTGAAATAAACTCTGAACTTGTGGCAAAACAAAACGTCCTTCTTACATTGGAATGTTTGATGGACCAAACTTTTCAACCTGAACTTGTTTTGGTTGTCTCTTCTAAGACACAACATCTATCTCCCTCACAAGGTCTATCATCAAGGAATCCAAGTAGTGGTGTGTTGCTTATTAAATGGACAAACTTCAATGCCCAAATAAACACCTATACAAGCCCAGAGACCCAAATGAACCTAATTGGAAACCAGATCACAAAGTGTCTTATGTATTCATTCTCCCATTCAGAGCAATCATTTGTTGGACATGACTAGTAAAACATTTTCATATCTGCATCACTTTATATTTCAACCAATTAGCTTTCAACGTTCTAGAATCCCATGAGGATTTTCATGGCCCTGGTCATACATCGTTGAGGGTTGTTTAAGGTCAATAATAGGTTATCTACAAAAAAGGACGCTCTTATAAGATTACTGTCCACTCGTTATTTATTGATTCACCATCAGGATTTTCTCTACGAGTAAATACTAAGACTTAGCTTGTTAGATTGCTTTGCATTAGGTATAGAGTGCAGCAATTATGGAGCATCTCGAAAAGTGTGTTGTTTGTCATAGCAACAGCTCTTGAATGTGTGCAATGTTTTGGCATCACGCCAGTGAAATCCTGTGGAAATTAAATCTGATCAAAAGATCCAAATGCTAGCCCTCAGATACACTGCTGTATGCTTTTTCAACAAGAAGGATTAGGACAACAGAAATGGACATGTTTTTATTTGCTGTTACACGATGTCTCCGAGTTGCCATCTCACATTGTCTGTACTTTATGTCCCTTGAGAAAGCCTGCCTGCTGTCAGTGAACAAGTTAGTGTAGACCCTATGCAAATGCAGAGTGAGAATTTTTGTCACTTTTTATTGTCAACATTCAGTAGTGGGAAAGGCCTACAATTCATTTAAGACAAAGGGTCACAGTCTTTTTTTATGAAATGGACTTAATGATAGATTGGTAAATTTCTTCCATGAGATCCCGTCCATATACCTGAAAGTAAAGCTCCAATGGAATGCCATATACGGTAAGCCGTTTTCCAGGTTTCATACCTGTCAATGTTCAGTCGTCTTCTTCACATACTTTGTTGTTCTGTTGGTCCAAAATAATAATAATATAGCATTTATATAGCGCTGCGAACCCTCAGGCATCTGAGGGCTACTTATTATTACCCACAGTGTGTGGTGCTCATTTATCGACCTCGGAAGGATGAAAGGCTGGGTTTGGCCCTGCCAGGATTGGGGGAGCACTCTACTCGCTGTGCTATCGGACCTGCTAAATACAAGTGATTCTCATATTTGATTTAAGGGAAGACCAGTTTATCTAATAAAGAAAACATTGTAGCATCATACACATTTTTGTGTAAATACATGGAACCATAAATACTTAGAAACACAACAGATAATTCCCTTTTGGCAACTGTGACGTATCAGCCTCCCAGACCTGTCCCCTTTGTCCCAGTATTTTTGTGTAGTCCCAAACAATCAATGCTCAAACATATTAGTTCAATATATGTTTATATTATTGTGTTTAACTCTAGATGACATGATATGACTCGTTAAATTGTACATTTTACCAGTTTGTTTTTAAATATATAGATTTTAATGTTATTGACATTTTCTTTTCTCCAGGCCAGTGAGGTCCAAGGCAGACTGCGAGGCATTCAGCAGTGGGTTACTCTCCACTTTAGTCTATTAGCAAAGATCATCCATGAGAGTCTGCAACAGGCGGCTTAGGCCATTACACCCTTTTCTGATGTCCAATCCCATTGGAAGGTGGGTGTCAGATGCAGCAAACACATTATGGAACCGTGTGTAAAATGCAACAACCCCTCTATGAGCATAATAAGGAGCTGTACATGAAAGGCCACAGCAATGGGGCATTATGTACAATGCAGACATCCCCGTTCTGCAGAAGGAGGAACAGTAGTGGGTTGGGCACCTTAGCGGTGATCCCCAGGCATCAGTCCCTCCTCATCTTCCATCATCCCCCTCAAGCCACTCCCCTTCTGGTCAGGCAACACAGGAAGAGGGAGGGCAAAGGAGGTCACACTTTTTAAAGGGGGTGAAAAGTGACACCCGACCTCTTTAGCAGCTCACATCTTCGGGACTCTCTCACCCAGTCCATTCATAATGAGTGGTATTTTGAAGTAATTCATGACTGAGGTTTTGTTTCCCTCAGAAGTCGCAGCTGGGGATGGACAACACGTTATAGGGTGATCTCTAAATAAGAAGCAGCCACTGCAACAAAATAGGAGGGGCTGCACCCAAATAGCCTGTGGCAGAGCCATGGCAGCTGCCCTCAGGATGATTGCAACTGCGCCCTATCAGCAGAAGAGAGGGCGAGGGCAGTCAAAACCACTGGCTGAAAATGGGGCAGACCAGGTCCTAACATATATTTACCCCTTAAGTAATCCATTCAGAGGTGTCCTGCTCTCCTTCCATTAATGCTTATTGTTTATTGATCACCTGCAAACTAACTCTGAGTAAGTTATTAAAACCTGCAACCTTTTTATATCCCGTTACCTGTTATCATGGCTCTCTGCTATTGCCATGTGTGAGTTGGGGACAGATGTTCTAGGTTGTCACTGCTATGCAACAATCACTTTAAGGAAGAAAGAAATGGAAGCAATGCGTGAGCCAGCAATCAAGGAGTAATGTATGAGAGCAATGAATGAGCAATGCATGATAGGCAACAATCAAGCAGAAAAGTGTAAGGGCCTGATTCATGGAATTATTTGCAAATAGGGTAAATCCGCTTTCGTTGATTCATGGAATCTAATGCACAGTACTTTTCCTGGACTTGCGTGATGTTCGTGCATGCTCGGCACGTCTCTGTGAGCCGTCGAGGGCCTTGTGCGAGACTCCTCGCCAAACATGGGCGTGGCTTGCACAGACAGCTTAAAAGGGGCGGATCCCCAAAAATGGGGAACAACTTGCTCAACAATGGGCGTTCCGAGGGAGTTCCTGCAGGCAGTCCCTCGCACGTCCACAATTGCGTGTCTCGAGACGTATTCATGGATTTGATCACACAAACTATTGGCTGGGAAAGGGCGTAAGAATGGCAGCGTGGAGTTGGGGTTGCATGTTGGCTGTAGGTGTGCATTTACTCAGCCGGTGTTCCGATCTAATTTAGGGGTGTGCATATTCAGTTTAGTAGGCTGCAGGAATGGTTTACTGGGGTTAGCACGCAGATTTCCTGAGTAATTACTGAGTTGCAATTTTTTCTGCACATGTTGGGAACCCCATACAGTTATGAAGGACCCCGCGCAGGGTCCACGAGATGCAGGCCTGCTTGCAGGGTACCCCACTCACTGTTTGGAGGGTGCGTAAATTCTGAAGATGCATCTTAGTAATATAATTTAAAAAAAACAATGTGCAGTGTTTCTTGCAATTCTAGTGTAGGGTCCTCTTTTTTTTCCTTTGGCTTTTGTCCCTCCCCCCCATTCCACTTCCACCTGCAGTGGCCGGACCTAAAGGACAGCTGCATTTGCAGGCAGAGAGAGTATATGCAGTAAAAGAGTCTATGGACTAAGAGTACTTACAAGAGTGATCCCCTCTTTCCTGCATTCTAGAGCAGAATAAGATTACATTGAGGCTTTGCCTGACCCTCGCTTCGCCACGCAGGCTAAAAAGGCCTGCCTGTGCAAACTGAGCACCGCCTCGTGACCTAACGCCCAGTATGCTGAGTTACACATCACCTCGCTTGGTACTTTTTTGAAAGGTCGCTGACATTTGTTTTGCCTCACCGTTTGCAGCGGATGGCATTTTTTAGATTACTACACATGGACAATATTATCATCGGCTATTGACGTCTTAGCTGCCTGTCACGCAGGTGGCTCCGACATTCGAAATATTTCCCAAGTTCGTTCTATTACCTTCCTCAAATCTTGGCCTACTGTGGCCATCTCTTTATGGTGGAAATGAGGGGGAGTATTCACCTTTCACCTTCACGATTACACGCATCACCGAGCATGACTACATTCATTGTATTTAGCAAAACATATTTCGGATGCTTCAGCCATCTAGAAGCTTTATATGCTTAAAAACCTCTGCAATTCAGCTCTCGGGCTGTTTTCTGTCTGGAAGCTCGGCCTTCACGTAGGATCCAGATTTTGTCATTGACGCATGAAGAAGTATTTTAGATGTTTAAATACATATATAAAAAGCATATTTGTTAAAGTGTTGACAGTATTTGGAATAGCAGAATTGTGCGTACATGATATGACTGACTTCTGCCAGAAGTCTCGCGATGGGAATATGTAAGACAAAATAACTTAATTCGGCTTTGCAACTTCTGGATTGGAAGTACATCCCCCCCCCCAAGAGGTGTCGGTTGTATTATTAATCGGTGCTCTCTAACAAGTTGGCCTGCGGGTCCCCTGGAACATGCATTGCAATTCTCAGAGAAGCAACTGGGTCAAAAGCCCAGGAGGGAATTTCTCCTGGTTCCTGATTTTCTGAAATCCTGCTCTCACCTCTCAAATCTATACACAAAGGACCATTTGAACATTCATGTAAACTGGCAGAAATCAAGAACTTCGTTATCTGAGGGAATGTCATCAGAAAAAAAGAAAAGACTGTCCTAAAAAAATGGCATTGTTCGGAATAAAACTCTGTACCTTCGTTATTACTGCCAAAGTCTAAGAATCTTAGCTATAGGTGGTGGAGATGGATTGGAATATCTCCCTATAAAGGCACAAGTGCCACTTGTATCACCAGTCAAATAATAAGTAGGGCAACCCTTTTATTTTACATGTTGTTTAGCCACAAGTACAGTATGATATGATATGATATGGCATTTATAACGCGCCTATAAACAAGTGTGTCAAGGCGCGATGAGGCAAGGGAAGGGGAACAGAGGGAAGACAGAGACAACAATCCTACTAGGCCAGGTGTCATTGAGATTGCAGAACTGCAGGGGAGGAGGGAAGGGGAAAAGTGCAGGGGTAAAGGGGTAGGGGGCAGTGCAGTACATAGGATAACAGTGAAAAATTAAGACAATAAATAAAAAGTGCGGCCAGCTGGTGGCAAATGCAAGAGTAAGTGCAAACATCAGTGGTCAAGTGCTAGTGGGCCCTAGGGATACAAAAACAGTCCGCAAGTGCAAGAGTTGAGAGGGGTGAAGTGTGGGTGTGCAACTGGCAAGGAGGGGACCTGGGCCCAAGATCCTAAGGTAGCCAGGTAACCAGTGCAGTTTCAGATTCAGCCAGTGGTTCAGCAGGGGAAAGGAGGAGAGAAAACAGAAGCAAAGAGAAAGGTCTTGAGGTGCTCCCAGAACTGGAGATGGTTCTCCTCAAGTTTCAGAGAGGCAGGGAGGCTGTTCCAGAGGGAAGCCCCAGCCCAAGAAAGCAATCTACCACCAACTCGTTGCTTGGAGAAGGGACTGAGGGAGTTGCAGGCAGATGAGCGAAGAACTAGAGGAGGAAGATATTTAGGGAGATGCACAATGACAACCATGATCACCAGACCTTTCCACAAATGATGTCCCTCTGGAAGCCACTCGGACACTCATACAACTACGGACCTTTGCACTCAAGTACCTGCGTGCTGACTTCACTGTGGCACATACATATATGTCAGCGTTTTGCTGCTTTTGTTTCCTATGACTAAAAGAACGTTTCAGTCGTGTGGATTGGCGTTCGAATTGTAAAACCTGCACCCTAGTTGTGTGGATTGTTTTTATGTGGTTTAGTAAACAACCATGGTTGTCATCTCACTATGAATACATACGATACAAAACAAAGTGTGATAGGGCAATAAAGTTACATTTGTTTGTGTCCAATACCACACCGAGATACAAAGAATTCGATTGTTTCAGAATATCCTATTTAATCCCTGTTATTTTTTCTCGAATTTCATGTCCATAATGAGTATGCATAACAGCTCGTTCACATTGTATGACGGCTTTGAATATGTATAACATCAATGCTGGCTGCACTTCCTCATCAACAATCAGCCCCGAAGCCCCGAAAAGAGCTCCAAAAACGAAGGCCCACTTGTCCACATTCGAGCACAACATAAGGTCTGTCCATGAGGCCCATATGCTTAAATCCTATGGTCACAAATGCGCAGTGTCTGCTGCTGTGTCAAATGCAGACTCTTCGCTCTCTCGGGCCCCTGAACATCCTCTGGCCGCCTAAATCGTGCGTCGCTGCCACCAATTCACCGACGCTTAAGCCTGTCAGCGTTCGCTGAGAAAAGGATCGGAAGCGCACGGCGCTGTTGACGGTCAGACTGAAAATAGATCCCTTGCTACTAATTTCTATTGAGAATCATTTCAGCATTGATAACGCGCATTGATCCAGAATCGCACAGGAGACATGCAGGACCTGGTGAAGGGCCTCGAATGAACAGCCTGTTGTTCGTGCTGCAGATAGTGGGTGCCCTCTAGTGACAGGAAACGCATTCCCAGGCATATTTCTCTAAATGAAGACACGCTGGTAACTCAATAACTGAATAGATTTTCTTGCTGTGAGTTGTTTCTCTGCTAAAGCTAAGTCTTATAAGGAATTAGAGAAGACATACGACGATGATTGCATTCCCTACACAGACATGTATCAATAACACACACTACTTTTCGTGTTTTAGTCCCAGCATATCTTCTAAAGCAGGAGGGACTTATATGACTGCTGTGTTGTTTTTAGAACACCTCTAAAATGCAATGATAGGAAACCTGCTAACATAATAGGATCAGCATTTGTATTCCCAATTCAAATGAATACAAGGCCAATTAAATTGGCTAGCATGCATTTTCATGCGCTTTCTTGAATGCAGTGATAACGGGAGCCTTACTGTTCGCAAACACATGCGAAGTTTAACAAATGTATATATATGGCATTGGATTTCCCAAAAACTTTAATCCGACATATGCGTCTGCATGAACTCTACAATAAAATGTGATCCAAAGTGTGATAATGGTGCGTTTTGAAAAATATTTTGCATCGGTCGTCTCATAGGGATAATTCACAATATTTAGACAGCAGCACACCCTAAACGACTGAGAAGGTTTGTTGGAAAACACCCACGAGCATTCCTTTGTTCTTTTTTTAAAATTCAGTGACGAGTTGGGCGCTGCCAGTACTCAATAAATAGCTTTGTCTCCCATGATGTATTGCTGGATTGAAGACTTCTCAGTTTGAAAAGGCACCATTTAAATCGCCCTGTTGCACAGAAACAATGCTGTTATAAGGTAAGACTGCGCTGCTGTGACAAATTGCCATCTGCAAAGGTGCGAAAGGGCTGGCATTTTGGATTTTTATTACTAATACAATCATGCAGATAATTCTGTTTCCGGAAGGGAAGCCTGCTTAGCAGCCACCCCCCCCCCCTCGTCATATGCACATTGCATCCATGTGTCTTTGCTGCAGCAGTCTGTTGATATCTGCAGCCCTGCTCTCCTATGGCATATGGCAAGTTCAAAGGTTACATGTGCAGTTCTGACAACTCTGAAAACTATTTTGCCCGAAACTCACTACACACAGAGGTGGCACTTTAGGTTCTGCAGCTCTGAACACAAATGCAATAATTATTCTCTTATCCTTTGATAGCAATTTCATCTCTAAGAGTAAGCCATACCTGGTTATGTGGTAAGTTGAACAATGTGGCATTCTCATGGAACCTGTAAAAGTGGAGGACTATGGGCCTCATTACGAGGTTGGAGGTATCCACGGTGCTATTTGAACCATGGCTACCCCCTTACCGCATTCCGGGTCCGGGTTCTCGGATAGGGACTTACCGGGTCATTCCAACCTTGGAAGACCCGGTAAATCCCCATTCTGAGAACCATTCCCCATTCCCATTGGAGCCCCCATAGGACTCAATGGGAATGGGGATGGAAAGGGCTCAAAAAGTTCCAAAAAGTATGTAGATCGGCAGGGACATTGTCTGGGGCATGTGCAATGGTGAACTTATACTGTAAAATACTTTGGATTGCTCCAAAAAGCACTTTGTGAATGTGCGGGGGCCCGGACAGTGACGACAAATAAGGACACGTGCTCATTGTCAGTGCGGTCACATGATGACATCACAGACATGTTCGCAAATGGGACGGCTGTCCGCAGGACACCAAATGCGCAGGAACGGTTGTGTGCATGTGCGCGGGTGTTCTACAGACAGTGTTCGGGTCCCTGAACTAATTAAAAGTGTGACACACATGCCGCGGACAGTTGCGGACAGGCGCGATGTTCGTAGGACCCAAGTGTGTAATGCACATGTGAGCGGGTGTTCTACGAAGTCCCCGAATAAAATAAATGTGCGTCAAAACTTTGCGGACAGGCAGACGGGATATGCCTTCTACGGATATATTCCTTCTGGTTGCGGACATTACGAACAGGGGGGGTGTTCTTAGGACACCCCCATTTTGGATGATTGCGGACAAGCGGACATCTTGTGTGTTCTAAGGACACCTCCATTTTAATTACGGACAGTACGGACAGGTATAGTGTCCTTAGGACACCCTCATTTTGGTTAATTGCGGATGTAACGGACACCCGTGCTATCCGCGGACACCCTAACTGCCTTATAAAAAAACATTACGAAAGAGACGGGGGAACAGCAACTGGGGAATTAGGGGTTTGAACATGATGTATGGGAGGGGAGGAAGGGATGAAAGTCTCATTGTAATGTTTTCTTGCTGGGGAGGGTTTGGGGATAGTTGGCCGGAACATGGAGAGGGGGAACAGGTACATGTGGGACAGTGATATTTAATGTTTTCTTTAATGTGGTCCTCAATAAACTGTTTTAGAAGATTGACACTTTTCATTAACATATCCATTTTTAGTTTCATTGATTTCAGAGGATCTTGTAATGTCCCTCTTGGTATATTATACTTATTGTCTGTATGGTCTGTTAAGAAAAATATGTTAACTACACATAAAGTAATGGTTATTAATTGGCTTATATAGAGACATGTTATGTCTACCATTACCTTCACTCATTTCCTATTGTGGGAATTTTTTTTCCAGCCATTCTAAAGTACTGGACATTTCTGTGTAAAAAAAAAATATATATATTTGTTTTAGTGTACGTAATACAGAATGTATAAATATATTAAATAAATATTGTCTACTTACTAGTTTCTTTAAAACATTTGGTGTAACTGCTGTGTAGGTATGCTCTTGCTTTTTGCTGCACAGTTTCTGTGAGGTAATTAAGTTGGAGGCATATTGATTTTGTTTTGGTATATTCCTTTATGTTGGAAACGCTATTTCAGTGGATGGTTGGTGTCTTACATATACAGTTTCCACTTCTTATTTATTATTAAATGTCATGTATTTATGTGGTGCTTTTTGAACATGTTTGGTGTTTTTATTGTATGATACAATAATGTAAGACACCCCCTGAGTTTTTGGATAATGTTGATGGGGACCGTGTCTGTCCGCGGACATGAGCACGGTCCGCGGACCTCAAAATCTATAGCGGGGCAGAGGGTTCAGTATTTTCTATGTTATATGTATGTAAGCTAAGGGAGTCTTGGTAAACATTTATAACATTTACATTATCTATGTCTATATTCAGTGAAGAAAACGGTGTTAAAGGGACGTTATGGTTAAATTGCACTACTAAAAACCTATGAAATTCAGTGAAAAAAACTTTGTTAAAGGGACATTATGGTTAAGTTGCGCTACTAAAAACCTATGATATTCAGTAAAAAATCTTTGTTAAAGGGACGTTATGATTCCACGTAAAACTGAAAAACCCTTGACATTCGCAATTTATGGTACGCTAAGCAACCATAACTCGCACCACCACTGTGCACTGCTAATACTAACACCCAGGACATCAAAGATGACATCACAAACATCATTGATGACATCACTGATGACATCACATGTCTGGCTCCCTCTTTTCTCCTTTACCCGTAGCGGCCATGTAGTTATGGTTAAGGTGCTAAACCCATAGGAAGAGCACTTTTTGGGCGGCTTATAACTTCGCTCCCCCTGGACGAATCCTTACCATACTTTGCAAATATAGTATATGTTACGCTTACCTGGTCTCCACAGGGGCGCCGAACGAAGCTGGACGGTCCGTTGTTGAGTGGTTCCTTGTGTCCCCCTCTGATTCCCCTTTTCGTCACAAAAGCAGGTTGCCTAAAAGGTTAAACCAGATGTTACCCAACCATAAAGACGAGGGCAACTCCCGCCTCCTGTGACCTCTTCTTGCACCCTTCTGCTATGTCTCACCTGTATGTTATGAATGGCGGACTCTCCATCCTGCGACTGTGTGCAGGGGTGCGTAGTTGTTCAAGGATCTGGTTACCTCACTGATCCTGCAGAGTTCCAGACAACTGTGACTCAATGGGTAAGTCTTTATTCCAGGGTAGGGATTGCTTAAGAGTTAAAGTTGCCAAAAGTTCACTCCTGTGCCTCTTCCTTATAGGTTTCCCCTCGGTGCTTAATATGGAGCGGGGTCCCTTCTGGAAATGGTAGCTGGCTTCCAAGGTAGGTCTAGTGTCAGCGTTATGCAATAATCTTTCCACACGGTAATGGTTCTCTGCGCACCTAACCTGCTGTTCTTGTATTCTGCAGGTGCGGTATATCTAAGGCGGAGAGTGCGTGGTGATATCTTGCGGGACCACGAGGAAGGTCTGCCTCCAGGTGAGTAGCGGCGCTGCGCAAGATTTTAAAGTCTGAATGAGGCCTTTCCCCCACTTCGCGGCTAACCTGTTGTCTTCTTTTGTTTTCTACAGAGGCGGCAGCTCCGGAGCAGCGATCGGATGATGGAGCGGTGATCGAGTGATGGAGCTTCTATGGATCGCTGGAATGAGCAGCCTTCTGGTAAGTATTAGCGTTGCGCTGCTAACCTGGTGTCTTTTCCTTTGCAGCTCTGCAGAAGCGGTGACTCAGTGTGACCGAGATGGAGCATCAGGTAAGAGTCTTGTTCTGTTCTCTGCTCTCTCTTTCTTCCTTGCAGGTAACTCGAGAGGACAGGATGGGTGTGGCTGAAGACAGGCCTGGAGTTTGCAGACACAGTGAGCGTTACGCTGCAGGAGTGCAGAATAATGTGAAGCGTGTTCTGTACTGAAGGCGTGGTTTATATAGCCTTCAAGAAGTAGTTCCCAGGTAAAGTAGTCCCTCCAACCACACCCTAGCAAGTAGTCCCTTGGTAAAGTAGCCCCTTCAGCCTGCCTCAGACTGGTCTTCACGTGGTTCTCTCCCTTTGAAACCTGCCTTACTTGTGATGGCAGCATGAGCCTGGCGCCAACGGCGCCAGGACCGAGTCCAGGAATCCCTTAGGGAATCCTTTGGGACCTTGAAGGTCCCATTGGGTGCCAATACCCTGGGCTGGTTGGTCTGCTCTTGGTGTCTGGGGGCAGGTACCATGACAGTATATGGCCCACTCTGAATTCATTTGCAAATTTTGGTGAGGTTTGGTACGGGTAGGGCAAAGTTATAGGGGGCTCCAAAATAAAAAAAATTCCCAAAGACATAATGGAAAAAAACTTTGCTCATGCCTACAGCCCAAAAAGCTGGATAGAGTTTAACCAAATTCATGGCAGGAGCGGCAGCTTGGTCCTGAAAGTGTGCGGACATTGGACGCACCCACTGATTGGATGGTGAAAAACGTGCAGTGCGTCAGATTTATGTAAACGCCTGCTATCTTGGATACCATTGCGGTAAAAACATTTTAAAAAACTCAACATTGCTCATAATTTCTGGGGAGATGAGGGGTGATGAGGATGGGATGGGATATGGCTGCAAGAAGCAAAAAAAAGGGGGTTTTCACTGTGAAAGTCAGCGAACAGTCCGGATGTTCACGAACAGTTCTGAGAAGTTCAGGTACTCCTCAGCATTACAGGGTTGGTGAAAAGCAGTTCTTGGATGGCTTATAAATTGGCGCCACTCAATGAAACTGCATGAAATTTTGCAATTTTATTCCTGATTCTGAATGAGTTTGCAAAGTTTGGTGGGATTCTGTCAAGAAGGAGTGAAATTAGAGGGTGGGTCCCAAAATAATATAAAGCCTTAAAAATGAGGTGCCATTTGACAAATCTACACTTAAGTTTGGGAACTGATAATAGATCTAGGTATAAATGCTTTTGCAAAGTTTGGTGGGATTTTGTAAAGAGGGTGGTCACAAATTATTTGAAAGGCTTATAAATGTGGTGAAATTTGACAAATCTACACAAAAGGTTTGTAAGTAGATTATAGTTCTAGATTTAAATGATTTTTCAAAGTTTGGTGGGATTCTGTCAAGAGGGGGAAAAATTAGAGGGGGTCCCAAATTATTTTAAAGGCTTATAAATGGGGTGCCATTTAACGAATCTACACAAAGGTGTGCAAAAACAATATAGATCTAGATATATATATTTTCATAAAGTCTATATGGATTTTGTCAAGTGGGGGCTAGGTTATATGACTATTGTGTGTGCATACATTTGAGACTTTTGAAAAAATAAAACATGTGTGGCTTTCCAGCAAACTTGTGGAAGGAGCATTGGCAAGGATCTGAAAACATGGGTTTGCAAATGTGCCTGTGTTTTAATTTTGAGCAAGAGTCATAATGTAGGTACAAAAAATAGTGATATACCTTTTTGGTGACTGAGGTATAGCCGGTAGCCATTGGCAGTAGCCAGATTGTCCAGGTCATGGAATAAGGCCATGATCTTGACAATTTGGCTACTGGCCATGACCACGAGGGACAACACATCGGGTTAAAGTGGCCATGTCCACCTGGGACTGGCTTTGTGGTAAAGTTGTTTGAAATTGGGATAGGTTTGAAAGGGAAGAAAAATGTGCTCGTAGTAATATGGTGATAGGGTTTTCTCTTCGCCTTCTGCAGGCTGCCATGGAAAGCGAAGAGGGGCCCTGTATAGAACACCACCTTCCCTTTGCATGGTGGCCATCTTGGAAAAGGATTTTCCTTCCTACACCGGGATGCCGGAAGCATCCCGTGTAGGAAGGAAAATCCTTTTTTGGTACCCCGGGTTCCCGCTTTAGGAACCTAGGGTGCTAATGGCCTTCATCTCACATTACAGGGATGGAATGGGGGGATAAGGATCCAGAGACCTTGTTATCCACCCTCGCTTCACTTGGGCTGATACCTTGGGCTGCTGGGCAGGTATCCAACGTTGCAGTCCCTGGAACAGGGGATGAACGCCACAATATTCCCATTAGCATAACACAAAATGCAAATGGGAATGTTGGAAAATCTTATTGAGTCTATTTTACTGTGAAATGTAAAGTAGATGGAGTCTATACATTTTTTTTAGTTCTATTTTTTAGTGTGAACAGTGGTTCCTAAAGGAACATTTATTTTGTTGTTTTTGGATGTATTTAATTTTTTTTTGGCAGGAGAGCTAAGAACGAAAGGTGGGGAGGGAAATGAGTGTTACGCTCACCTGGTATCCACAGGGACGCCACTCAGCCTGAGCTGGTTGCCAGAATCTTCTCTCCCCAGCTCCCCTGGATGTTGTCTATGGAGGATGTTCAGCCTGAAAACACAGGAGGCCTGGGTTCAAGACTGGCCAACTGAGGTAAGTATCCTCCCAGCACCCCTTTTGTCTTCAGCCCCTCTGGGCCCTCTCCTCACCTTGTTGTGGAATTAGGCGTGCTCTCTGTCCTGCCTTCTTAGCAGGGGCGCGTTGTCTTCAGTGGGCTTGGGTGACCAAGTTACTTCACTGGCGTGTGCCCATTAAATGTCTCTAAGGTAGGTTTTATTGCAGCTGTTCTGTATAGCACTGTTATCCTTGCATACCTTTCTTTTCATTAATAATGACTTTCTTTCTCTCTAGGTGTGCAGAGCTTCGGCGTGGTGAACTGGGCAAGTTGGGCCTCGTCGATAAATGATGGCGCGTGATGAGTGCTGTAATGCGGTAAGTAAGCGCTATGTACGGCGCTTCTTTGTCTTGCCTTTGCTAACCTGTGTTCTTTCTTTCTTACAGGTCGCGGTGCTTCTCCAGTGTGTATGGAACTCCGGAGCGATGCCGGCCGGTGGGCGACCAGCCAGGTAAGCTTATTGTGCTGTTCGTAGCTTAGCAATGCCAGAGAATGCCTTTTCTAATATTGTCTTCTCCTTTTCTCTTTCAGGTCTTTTCAGTCCGGAAAATATGCGATGTCCAGAAGAAACTGTTCACTGGAGCTGGGAGTGGATGACAGGATGGAGATTGCGGGTAAGATGCTGCTAACGATATCTCTTTTGTCTCCTCTGCAGTATCTCTTCTCCGAGGCTCGTGGGTATCACAGGACACGGTGAGCGTCACGTTGCAGTCTGCAAAGTAACGCGAAGCGTGCTTTGTTGCTTGGGTGTGGTTTAAATAGCCTCAACAAAGTAGTCCAGGTAAAGTAGTCCGAGGCCACCACACCCAAAACACTATACCGCTTAGCTTAGTTCCTAGGAATCAAGCTATGTGGGTGCCTCCATGTTAGCTGCAAGTCCAAATAAAAAAGTAGTCCCCTTTTGTATACGTTCTTCAAAGAGTATGAGCCTGGAGCCAGAGGAGCCCGGACTGGCTCCAAGAGAGTCTTGGGAGTGGGTGCCAGGCCTTCAAGGCCTTAATGGATCCCCGAGCCCTGATCCTACCTGGCAAGTGGACTTGTTAGTAGGGGTCTGGGGTAAGGGTCGTTACAATGAGGGAAGAGGCACCAAACACTAATATGCAGGGGCAGGTGGACAGGGGAAAATGTTGCACGTGTGTTATTTCTAAGGTAGGCGGCAGTGCTTCTTATGGTCTTTGATTACAGCAGTGGTGGTGGCTCTTGGGGAGGAGGGATGGCAATAGCTGATGCCATTTTAAGATAAATAGCAGTTTTGCTAGTATGTACTGTGTACTAGATTGTTAGTGAATAATGAGTAGAAATAGGTGTTGAAGCTGTGCAGGGGAAATTTTGAAGTTGAAAGTTCCTAGATCAGTAGAAAATTCAGTTCCGAACTGTCCGCGAAGCACAGATCTTATGGTGAAGTGCGGACAGGTTCTCGGACATGCTGCACTCCAGCGTATGGTCATGTGGTACTGACCGGAAGGTCCACAATGAAGTCAGATGTTCGTCGACATCTACAGAGCTTACCATAACTGATGAATTTCCGGAGTTTTCCGATATTACTTGTAACCAAACGTCCTTTTAACAACTTTTCTTTACTGAATTTCATAGGTTTTTAGTAGTGCAACTTAACATAACGTCCCTTTAACAAAGTTTTTTCATTGAATATATATACACATATATATAGCACAGCAGTAGAGGTTTGTTGCCAGGCCTCCTTTAGTCGAGTATCAGGTCACTTGGTGGGTCAAACAGCTTGATAGGATATTTGGCTCCTTCAGGTTTCTCCAAGATCTTTGAAGAATGGGTGCAGGGATCCTCCTCCATCCCAAAAGCCAATTAAGAGCTGAAACTCTCACTAGCCAATAGCAGGACTAGCCCACACACACACCCCAGCAGTAGTCCAATCAGGACCAATTGTCGGAAAGTTCATGCATACCACTCAGACACATTGAAACCAGTTTGTGGATTGGAGTCAGACTCACCCAGACCACAACCTGCCAGGAAACACACACAGCCCTCCATTAGCTCACCAAAAGCTCCTGCTTTCCCAGACATTGGATGTCCTTAAAATGATTTACATGGCTTCTGAGGTGAGGAAGAATGCTAAAGAACAAGATGGCAAAAGAACAGGTGAAAAATCTTGTGGTACGGCCATGTTTCACCAATAGCCACAGTTATTAGCCAAACGTGGATAACGCAGTTGAGATTAAATGAAAATCCCAAAAAGTATGGGAAAGTAACTGCTGCCAAAAACCTATCCTTTGAGCACACCCAGAGTATCCCAAAATCCTCTGAGTGTTAGTCTAGGGCAAAACAAAAATGCACCCCATTGTACCGCACCAAGATAAAAAGCTACCATAAGTGATACAAAAAAGTAACCAAAAGTAGTAACACAGTAACACGACTAAGGGAAACAAGGTTTCCCAGTACTGACAGCCTGGAGGACATATCAGTTTCCCTATAACATATGAGCAAAGGCAGGTCAGATTTGAAAATAAAAGCAAAAAGTTTAGGGGTTCCACAAAGATGGAAGGAAAGGTGCAGTACATAGAAATCTTACCTAAAACACACCACTGTGTAGGGGGAAGCAATTTCAAAGTGCTTTATGAAGCTTTGGTCAGAGCATGAAAACCAATGCCCCCTACCTTAGATGTAACACATATGCAACCCCTTCCCCTATCCACCTGCCCCTCCATATTACTGCGTGGTGCTACTACCTCATTTTCCGGCCACCATCACTCACAGTTAAAAAAATAGAACCAGAAAAGTAATCTTATAGAATTCATCTACTTTGCATGTTCAATAAAACACATAAACTCAATAAAATTCTATCGACCAAACTTCAAAGAGCCGCGCAGCACTGATAATAGCCCGCTCCTAATGCTAACATCACTTTACGCTCAGAATGAGCTTCACCTACTTCCATGATGTTAGTGGGCAGCATAGCCAAACATACATGGTCATCACCAGCGTCACAAACGAGCAAGTTAAACACAAACATTCACAAAAAACTTAAAATCATAGACACATTTTATTTTGAAGAAAACAGCAGTAGTGGGGACCGTAAGAAATACTTGTAATTTTGACACAACTATGAAAACATTAACTTAAAGACCACGAGAAGTTTTTTAACTTTTTCGAACACAGTTCATACTTACCGAATGTCGCAGTGTTTACATTTTCACTGAAACTAACAACTGTAATCTTCTTCTGCCAAATCCAATCATTGATCCATCATTGCAAGTCTTTGCATTCTCCACCAAAAATTATTTTCCATTAGCGATGAATAATCTGTCCACATGTTGCTCCATTACGGAGAACAAATTATTGCTTACACATCCGCACTTTTCTAGAACCTATATGCGAACATGTTGCTTCTTGTTACTGCAACGACAAATGGACAAATTGTTGTCTGGCCATCAACCCACACAATGTTTATGATAGATCCATTGTTGATCATTATTGTCCAAACGCTGTTGAAAAAACTGTCGCCGGTAGACTGAACCCATGATATGCACACTGTGGGAGTATGTAACTATGGGAAATAGAGAACAGAAAAACATATTTCAGTAACCAATTTACAATTCAATATACAAATGCATTCATAGTTTGGCTATAAATGAAAGTGTCTCATAACATGTACTATGTCGACTCTTCATGGCATATTCAATATTCATGCATCACAGCGTTGATGATATGGCAGATAGTACACTTTTGCCACTTCAATAGCTTTTACGTAAAATGTTGCTTACATTGCGTTTTGCAAATCCATTTTTTCCAATTATGTACACGACAAACCATTACACAACACAGTTTTCTGAAATACAAACTTTACTTTCCAATGTCTGATTTTAATACAGTGAATCTTAAAATTTCTCTGCGGATTGTGGTCACATTTACTCCCACAAATTCTTAGACCACTGTTTTGAAGGACACATAAAAATACCACCCTTTGTGTACCGGTCACAGCATGCCCGAATCAGTTTAGTTTCTGGAAACACATGCCACACAGCCTTGTCAATAATACAATGATCTTCAATTTCGGAATTCCGGAATGTTGGCTGAGCAGGCAGCAGGCTGAAGTAAGAGCTCCTGTCTCCCTGATTTTAGATATTATGTAGACATAATGAATTCAAAGAAAAAGATTGTTTCCCTTTAAAACCATGCTTCCATGAAGACCAATGCTGACATGGAGGAACCTCCAAGCATCCAGGACCTTTATATATTACTGCTAAAGGTATCTCAAGATGTGGGGGAGATGAGAGCTGACCTGAATGGTAAGGTGGCTAATCTGGACAACAGGGTTGGAAAACTGGAGAAAGACTCAGCTGGCTTTTCTTCTGAGATTTCTGGAAGCTGTATGGCATATAATAATATGAGGAAGGACATGGAGGATCTGCGGCTTAAAAACTTGATGCTGGACTTAAAGTCCAGAAGCCATAACATTAGACTCATTGGTCTCCTCGAGGAAGTGACTGCAGATGGAAATTTGGAAAGTTCTTTAATCAAAATGTTATCAGAGTCATTTGGCCAAGGGATTCTCTCACCAGGTGACTTGAATTATGCCTTCAGAGTTGGGAAACTGATTAATACTAAACCAAGGCAAATTCTAATGGTTTTCAACAAAATAAGTGCTAAAGAGAAAGTTCTCAGGGAAGCCAGAGATAAAGGTCAGGCAACATACAATACTTCTAAACTGGCAATTTTTCCAGATTACCCTAAAGACCTGGTGGAGGAAAGGAAATAATTTCAAGAGTTCGAGAATTTGGTAAAAGATAAGGAGATAAAAGCTATCCTGGTCACACTTGCATTTATATTTCTCATCTGGTTTGAAATCAACTGAAGACCCGGAAGAAGCAAAAAAATGGATCTTAGATTATAACAGCTCTAGTCCCAGTAATTAGGATAGCTTTAACTTGGGGAACTTGTGTGTGCAGTTGTACGTTTGTATGAATGGGTGTGATTACTCGGTTGGGACCTTAGGAAGCACTGGGCTTCATTTAACGATATAGTACATTCATTTCCCACATTTAGCTCGATTTGTAATAAATTATTTGTTTTTTTTTTAAATTGCAAGTTTTATGATATTATTGTTATGCAGTTGCCGTTCAACGTATTGGAATGCTTGTTTTTGAATGTGGGTTGATGTATTTTGAAAGCAAGAAAGATCTAGGTCCTTTCCTCTGCTTTCGCTTTCCTGACGTAACGTGATGACAGAATAGCATGTTGTGTGCTGTCCTTTGTCTATGGTGGGTTGGGTCGAAATGCGGCCTTGTGTGTATCGATGGTGAGGTACGGACGAATGAATATGAAATGCTGTGGTGTTGACTCATGAGGGGCTTATAGATGTGGTCTTGCTAAAGTCGTGCTGGACTGGTTATGTGCAGATGTGGAACGGAAAGTGGTGAGTTGCCCTTGACTTACGATGATCCTATAACAGGAAATTAACAACGCACCGGTTTTCTTTAAAAGATCACTGCAGGTTAAGGAGATTTCTGTAACTGTCTGATATCCATCGGAAAGCAAGCTATGGTAGTGTTTAATGTTATATTGTGTTGGTTTTCAGTATCACAAAATGCTCATCGCCAAAGAAAAGATGAAACTCATCAGGTTCTGGTTACAATGAATACAAGATTCCTGTATACACTGTAGAAACTAACACAGGCGCAATGTTTGAATTTAATATATCCCGAGGACTAGTTAAGCGCATTGTTTTCCATATTACAGGTGGGGTCTGCGGGTTACTGGGATTGTGCCAAGGTCTCTGTGTTCTGTTTTTGTAAGGATTAATACTATGTCCTTTGGTTCATGTTTAAGTGAGGAAACATTACTGTAATTCGAAAGGCTTAACATTGGTGTTTCCACGCTCCTGCTTCACGCAATATGACAGAGATGCATACGCTGGCAATTAAGCTGTGGTGGCTATGTTCTTATGTTATGATATGTAGATATTATATTATGCTATGGTTTGTTAGAAAGATTGTAATAAATCTGGCTTTGATCTCATGGATACCTTTAAGAAAACCACCATTTGGCACGTCCTTTGTATCTGTTTTTAGGATGTTGTGCTTACAAGGCTGTACTGATGAATTTGCGGTATTGCCTTGGGTTTTTGTGGGTCCATTTATGTGTATTGAGTTTCGTTGTGTATGAGGGGATGTATGCCTGGTTGAAGTGTTCTATGAAGTGGTTGAGCAGACACGTCCTGCATATTTAAAATATGTCCTTTGAGTGGTCAGTTATTTCCCACATTTATGTGGACTAAGCATCATATTTCATCTGACAAGTATTGCCTAGGTGGTGCCATCATCTGACCGCTTACTGACACTGATACTGACAGTCTATCTCCATTCACACTACCTATTTCTAAGAAGTATACTGCTCGTCTAGTATTGTGGTGTTGTTGCCTATTCATGCCATACGGGTAGTGGCAAGGTTTTTACTACAGATATGTACCTTTATGCCATCAATAACCCTGTGTTTTCATTTGATATGTTTTGTCAACCTAATCCAAGCTTTTTGCACCACAGGTCCAGGTGCCCCCATCATCTGTCAAGGTTCTGACAGGGTCTCAGGGCATTTTCATCTTATAACCAGGTAAAGACATCATATACCAGATAACCGAGACACATGGCGACAATTAACTTCACACGACATGCCATTTACTCGTTGGCCACCAGAGTCACATGGACTCTAATCCACAGCCTTCAAAGGATGATCCCCCAAATGTCTGAATGCATATGTCCTCACCAATATGCATCAACACAAAGGGCTCACTCCTACCTTTAATTCATGCCAACACTCATCAACTTCAAACCCCTTCTCCTGCTCGTCATCATTGCGACAAGGCACCTGATGTTTGGAGGTTAAAACACCCAAGTGGGAGCGAATATACCTTTAATTCCAGCGCTCATAACATATACTCTTGTTCAGACTTCATGTTGACATCTGATGTGGTCTGATTGTAGAGAATTGTGAAATTGATTCCATCGTGATTTCTGACCATGATCCCATTTCATTAGATCTATCTCTCAGCTATGCATACATCAGATCTAAGGTTTGCAGGTTCAAGACTATCATTATGAAGGAGGAAGGTTTGAAAGAGATTCTGATACAAGAGGCTAAAGGATATATTGAAACAAGGTTGAATGGGGAGGTAAAGTCCAGCACTGCATGGGAGACTTTCAAGTGTGTGATGCAGGGTATGGCAATGAAGTTATTAGGGATTAGAAAAAGGAGAAACGTTGAGGCTGAGAAATAAAAAATGTCTATTAAAATTCTGGAGTAGGAACTAATGTGTAGTTTTGATGCAGAGAAATCAACCAAATTGCTGAAAATGAAACACGACTTGAATAAGATTCTAAGTAGTAGGGCAGAGTTCATGATTTTTAGATCCAAATGCAGGTACTACGAAGGGGGTGAGAAGTGTAGCAATTGTCAGATGCAGAAACAGTCTTTCTGGATTCAGAGAACTCTCTTGATGAAGTGAGAAAGGCAATTTGGAAGCTTAACTTGGGGAAGTGTCCTGGTCCTGATGGGTTCCCGATTGAATTCTACTGAGTGATGCCAGAAGAAGTATTGATGCTGATGAGGAAGATGTTTAAAGATAGTAAGATAGTAAGTCAAAAGGTCTGCTACCACCAACTTGAAGGCATGCTACAATATCACTCTTGCATAAAAAGGGTCATCTGGGTGCAGGTAGTTATAGACCAATCAGCCTGTTAAATTGTGACTCAAAAGTCCTTTCAGAGATCCTGGACAGCAGGTTAGAGAAACTGCTTCCTAAAATAATTCACCCTAACCAACCAGATTTCATTAAAGGAAGACTCTCCTCTATTAATATGAGAACATTATTGCTTACCCAGGAAGTATGTCAGAAGCACAAATTAGATGCTGTTGCCTTATATCTGTACGCCGAGAAGGCACTTGACCATGTGAGATAGAGCTTTTTGATGAGTACCATCTAGAGGATGAATTTTGGGCTGGGGTTTTTGAGCTGGGTTCAATTAATATATACAAAACCAACTGTGGAGGTCAACACGAATGTCATATCTGAGAGATTCGATCTGCAATGGGGGCAAGACAAGGCTGTCCTTGGTCTCCTCAACTCTTTGTAATTTCAATTTGGGGGAAGCAATTAGACCTAATGAAAAAAGTGTGGGAGTAAAATATAATGGAATATGTCAAAAAAGATGGCTTTATCTCGATGATTTACTACTGGTCGTCCAAGAGCTGGCTTCTTCGATTTCAGAAGTGATGATCTTGATTGACAATGCAAATAACAAGGGGGGTCCTGTGAGATCTCTGCCAGACATGAGTCCTGGTTACAAGAGCCTTACCGAGAGTCTTTAACTCACTATCTTTCACAGAGGAGAAATATCCTAAACACATCAGTCCCTGCCCTGCCCTCGGGCAGTCCAGCACCGAAATGCTAGGAATTTCTCCTCTGAACAAGAGTACCAACAGCATCCCCAGACACGTGCTTTGGTCTGGTTGAACCTCGTCATTAGGGTGTAGCTGTGCCTCTCTAAGAATAGTGAGCAAGGGGTCCACGTCTGGATTCCCCTACTAACTCAGGATGAGACCCAAAGTTACTTGAAATATGCAAATAACAAGGGGGTCCTGGGAGACCCACTGCCAGACATGAGTTTTGGTTACAAGAGCCTTACCCAGAGTCTTTAGCTCACTATCTTTCACAGAGGAGAAATATCCTAAACACATCAGCCCCTGTTCTGCCCTGAGGCAGTCCAGCACCAAAACTCTAGGCAATTCTCCAGTGAACAAGAGTACCAACAGCAACCCCAGAAACACGTGTTTCGGTCTGGTTGAACCTCATCAGTAGGGTGTAGCTGTGCCTCTCTAAGAATAGTGAGGCAGGGGTCCAACGTCTGGATTCCCCTAGTAACTTAGGGTGAGACCCAAAGTTACCTGAAATATGCAAATAACAAGGGGGTCCTGGGAGAATCTATGCCAGACATGAGTCCTGGTTACAAGAGCATTACCCAGAGTCTTTAGCTCACTATCTTTCACAGAGGAGAAATATCCTAAACACATCAGTCCCTGTCCTGCCCTGGGGCAGTCCAGCACCAAACTGCTAGGCTATTCTCCTCTGAACAAGAGCACCAACAGCAACCCCAGACACGTGTTTTGGTCTGGTTGA
This sequence comes from Ambystoma mexicanum, assembly GCF_040938575.1. Lineage (NCBI taxonomy): Eukaryota > Metazoa > Chordata > Amphibia > Caudata > Ambystomatidae > Ambystoma > Ambystoma mexicanum. The sequence continues at coordinate 976,790,685 of NC_090922.1, forward strand.
ACCTCATCATTAGGGTGTAGCTGTGCCTCTCTAAGAACAGTGAGCAAGGGATCCACGTCTGGATTCCCCTAGTAATTTAGGGTGAGACCCAAAGTTACTTGAAATATGCGAATAAAAGGGGGGTCTTGGGAGACTCTCTGCCAGACATGAGTCCTGGTTACAAGAGCCTTACCCAGAGTCTTTAGCTCACTATCTTTCACAGAGGAAAACTATCCTAAACACATCAGTCCCTGTCCTGCCCTGGGGCAGTCCAGCACCGAAATGCTAGGCAATTCTCCTCTGAACAAGAGTACCAACAGCAACCCCAGACACGTGTTTTGGTCTGGTTGAACCTCATCAGTAGGGTGTAGCTGTGCCTCTCTAAAAATAGTGAGTAAGGGGTCCACGTCTGGATTCCCCTAGTAACTTAGGGTGAGACCCAAAGTTACTTGAAATATGCGAATAAAAGGGGGGTCCTGGGAGACTCTCTGGCAGACATGAGTCCTGGTTTCATGAGCCTTACCCAGAGTCTTTAGCTCACTATCTTTCACAGAGGAGAAATATCCTAAACACATCAGTCCCTGTCCTGCTCTGGGGTAGTGGCGCACCAAAAAGCTTGGCAATTCTCCTCTGAAGAAGAGTACCAACAGCAACCCCAAACACATGTTTCAGTCTGGTTGAACATCATCAGTAGGGTGTAGCTGTGCCTCTCTAAGAATAGTGAACAAGGTGTCCACGTCTGGATTCCCCTAGTAATTTAGGGTGAGATCCAAAGTTACTTTAAATATGCAATAACAAAGGGGGTCCTGAGAGACTCTCTGCCAGACATGAGTCCTGGTTAAAAGAGCCCTAACCAGAGTCTTTAGCTCACTATCTTTCACAGAGGAGAAATATCGGAAACACATCAGTCCCTGTCCTGCCCTGGGATTTTGTTTGACAATTTCAGCCCGTTGTCAAATTATAAAGTCAATTGTACAAAATCAGAGGTTCTGCCAGGTTCACACTTCACAAATTGCAAGGTGCTGGAAAATCTAGGTTTCAGATGGTGCCTAACAGAAATGAAATATTTAGGAATTTGGGTAACTGGAAATTTGAGAAACATGATGTGCCTGAATTTGGACATAGGAGTTGGATCATTGGAACAAACTTGGCCTATCCATTGGTAGAAAGATGAATGCCATTAAGATGATTATGGCTCTGAAATTAAACTACATTTTGAGCATGATCCCCCTTCCTGTAAGTAACCAGGCATGGAGAAAGGTGACCAGTACTCTACAAAGCTTTTTTTGTAACAGGAAAATGCTGAGGTTAAAGCTGTGAAAATTGCAGTTACGAGAGGACAGAGGAGGGTTTAATTTCCCAAATTTCGAAAAATATCATTGAGCATTTTTTTTACAACATGCCCTGCCTTTTTTGGACGAAATGGGTGATGATTGGGCCGAGGCAGAGGCTAGGGGCACGGGTCCCTAGAGCCCTGGGGCTCTTCTGTCCACTATCACAACGGATCGAGATAGCCTTAGATCCACATGGAGGTCGTATGAGCTGTCTGCGGGATTAACAACTGGTAAAACAGGTATTTCGTCCATCTGGATGAACCTGGATATCAAGTTGAACAATAAAACCTTGTTCTGGCCAGCATGGTACTCTGCAGGGGTCACAAGAGTCGAGGACCTTTTTAAAGGAACAAATTGGAAAACATCTTGAGATTTGAAACTGGAGTTTGATTTATCATCTTGCACATATGGCGAGTACAGAAAATTAAAGAGAGCAGTGAACATTCCATCTTTGATCATATCTGATTTGCCGTTAGTTGTTCATAGGATTGGCAAAAGTGCACATTCAGCATCTAAAATGTATAATATGCTGAACAGTTTTGCTAATGGGAATGTTAAGCTCCAAGAGAAATGGTCTTGTTATCTGACGGAAGAGATGACTGCGGATAGATTGAGTAACCTATGTGGAAATATCAAAGAAATTTCCCTGAATGTTGGAGAAAAATCCCAGCATGTCATGATCCTGAAGAGTGTTCTGGAAACCTGTGCAGATGAAGGAACGGAACTTATCAGTGATGGACAGCTGTTGGGGATGTGGTCACTTACGTGGCACTATGGAGCATATGTTATGGGAGTGCCAAAAGGTGAGGAAATTCTGGATGGACATTGCATCCATGATGAATAAGGTTATCAATGAGAATTTGGATTTTAACTTTGAAACTTTAGTCCTGGGAGAAACCGCCATGCTGGACTCCTTGAAGAAACATCAGATCACATGGATTTTACGTGGGGCCATGTTGGCGAAAAAGCTAATCCTAAGAACTTGGAAATCAAATGCTTAGCCATCGAAGAACAATTGGATGGAGGAGATGTATCACACAAGCAATATTGAAAATGTGAAATATTCAGGGCAAGGAAAGAAGCATACTTTTGATAAGATATGGAGGGTCTTTCCAGAAGTGGACTAGATCAGACCTTGCATCCTGTGTAAGGTTAACCCGTGTACAGATAAGTAGAAATGCAGGCTTCTATTTTTTTATTGTACTGGTTAGTAATGTTGCTCATATGTTCGTGATTTGATATTCTCCAATATCTTCTTAGTGAATGCATTCAGGACCGTGTTTTAAATGCTTTTAGTCACTCTTTTTTGTATTTCTCCTTTCTCCCCCTCACTCCCACTTTTTTTTGTTTTTTCTTCTCATCAGTATACTCTTTACCACTGTTTTTAAGATATTTAATAATTGTAAAGCTCTGTTTCACTGTTATATGGTGTTAAAGTTTAATACATTGGCTATAAAAAAAAGATCTTCCATTTCATCCTTAAAGCAACCACCAAGGCCCGCTGAAAAGTATCATTGCTCTGCACACGTTCAGCTTCTAGATAAAAGTTAGAGTAGGACAATAACAAGGGCCTGCACCACGAAATAGGGGCACCCTATTTAGCTAGAAGGCATTGGAATGCAGCGGGGGCTGCAGGGACCCATAGGACGAGTACAGTGGTGCTGATGCAGTACAATATTACTACAGCACAATAAGTACAGAACACTGATAGTGGTTGCTATCCCCTTTTTCCGATCTAAGTTCTCGTTTTCTTGTTTTTCCCTCCCCTTTCCTTTATCCACAATGCATAAAGTGGACCACCGGGGGAACCAAAAGGCAAGTTAGGATCTCACACTATGGTGCCAAAAGGGCCCAGGTGTCACTCTGCAGAACAGGAAAGGAAGGGAAGCAAGTGCGGCATAGGTGGATGGGGTAACACGCATATGCAAAATTGTCAGCGACAGCCGGACGGCAAGGGCAGCAAAGCCACTACCAAATAAATAACCTAAGGCCACAAAAAGCAGATAAAAGGAGCCCTGCCAGACAAGGGGCCTCATTCAGAGTTTGGAGGCAGCCCTTGCGCTATTAGCGCCATGGTTGCCTCCAAAACCGGGTCCGGCACCAATCTGGCTGAATGGGGACTTACTGGGACATTCCGACCTGTGCAGACCCGGTAAGTCCCCATTCAACCAACCATTCCCCATTCCCAATTGAGCCCCCATAGGGCTCAATGGGAATGGGGAAGGTGCTAATAACAGGCCTGCGAATAGCAGACCCGTTATTAGCGCCCTGGTCCCTTAGCGGGTCCCGTAAATAATGTGTGGTCAGACCACACGTCTTTTGCGGCTTCCGCTAAGGGACCTCGGGATTGGGCGGTAAGGGTTTAACACCACCAGTCTCCTTACCATCCAAGTCGGAATGAAGCCCAAGGTCTCCAATTCCCACAGAACACCTCTACTTTTTCACCAAACCCACTCACCCGGAAATACAAGAAAAAAAAACACTGACACAAAAAAGAATCACAGTACAATAAACGTTGTCACACAGTCATGGGAAAATAAAGCAGCACAGGCCAGGGGTAAACCTACTGCCCTTGTGCCCAAAAGGACTTTTTCATGTTTGTAATGCTAAATGTTATCAATGAAATTTTATTATGATATATATAATTGTGCAATAGACCAATGCATATGTTATTGCACACCGGTATGTAACAATACAATTATATGTTTGAATGTGTAGTGGATTTACAGACTTACATAAATGTCTCACAACTGTTTACCTGCAACTAATTGTACATTTACATTTTTTATCTAGTATTTTTTTTTACTTTACACATATTGCTACTATAATGATTCTGGCCTTACGCCTACTACTTATAAATGCAATACACATACTACTGCTGTTGTCATTGTGCCCAGTGCACATATTCCAGTGCATATATTCTAGTGCCATGCCCCAGGAATCTAGCCCCTGACTACAGCACAATTAACTGAATACCTAGTATGTATCATACACAGTGAAATAATGAAACTCACCCCTAACCCCCTGCAAGCAAAACGATATTAGCATTATGTGTGTCTACATTGCAGAAGAAACACACCCATTGTTTTACTTTTTACAGCTATATCCCATCCTCATCACCCCTCACCTCCCCAGATATTGTTTCATTAGTTTGCCAAGCACAATGTTATCTTTCTTCATATGATTTTACCCTGATGTCCGCGGACACCAGCAATGTCCGTAAATCCAACATGGAGGGCGTCTCCAAAAATCTTACGCACATCACTCTCTTCACCATCCAATCAGCGACTGTGTCCAATGTACATAGACATCACGCCTGCCCCTTGGCCAATCGGGGGCCCGTCCGCAGAGCGAAGAAGGATATCACAATTTTGTTTTAGCCAACTTTTTGGTCATTTAAAAAAAAAATACTGGACGGATTTACACCAAATTCCAAAAAGCACACTTTCGGGACCAAGCTGCACCGCCTGCCGCAGATTTGGTGAACATCTGTACAGTGGTTTGGGCTGTAGATGTGGGCAAAATTATTTTTCCATTACAATTTTCCATTGCATCTATGGGAAGAACCACACATTTTGGGACCCCCTTATAACACCAGACTATGACCACAATGATGACATCACAGATCACATCACTGACATCAATAATTACATGTTGTATGGGAACAATGATGACATTACAATCACATCACTGATGCCATCACTGGTGACAACAGTAATTGCATTCTATATAACTGATTACATCAATAATGGAATTCGACATAACATCATCTATAAGTTAGCTCATTAAAAATTTGATTATCTTCTTAACAATTTAGGATGTGGACTTGACAATGACAAAGGCTGAGGTCACTGGCCAGCAGCCAAAGGACATAGCTACTGGTTGATTAGGGTTAAAAAATACAAATGTGCATGATTAACTGCCATGCCTATTAGCCTGTCACTGTTTTAAAATATACAGTAGGCAACGTTGAAAGCTGTAGTCAATGGCCATGGCTAAAGGCCTAATTACTGCTGATAAATAAATCAGAATATACAGCCGGCACAGCCAAAGGCTGTGGCACTGGCTAGTACTGTGTTGAAGAGCATGGCTAGTGGCTGGTTAGTGTATATAATATTCAGTGGGCACGGTCAAAGGCCATGGTTAGTAGCTGGTTAGTGTTGTGTAATACTCAGTGGGCATGGCAGAAGGCCATCGCTTATTGCATTTTATTATTTTAAAATGTACAGTGGGCATGGCTAATAGATGTACAAACTGCTCATGGTTAAAGGCCATGGCTAGTGACCTAATCATATGTTAGTAGCATATAGTGGGCACAGTTAAAGATATTGGCCACTGACCAGCATTGTGCTAAAGTCCATGGCTAGTGCCTGGTTAGTGTATATCATATACAGTGGCAATGGGAAAAGGCCATAGATAGGGGCTGGTTAGTGTTGTATAATACACAGTGTGAACATCTGAAGTCCATCTCTTACGCCATGTTAGTGCCCAAAAGATATACAAACTGCTCATGGTCGAACGCCATGGCTAGTGTCCCATTTATATGTTACCATATATTGTAGACATAGTCAAACATGTGGCCACTGGCCAGTATTTTCTAAAGTCCATTGCTAGTGCCTGTTCAGTGTATGTAATATACAGTGAACAATGTTGAAAGCTGCATCCACTGGTAAAGGCTGCAATCTACGGTTGATAGCTTGTTAGCATTCTAAAGGTTCATTGCACATCAGTGAAGGTGTGACCACTGTCCATAACTGGAGGCCATGACTAGTAGCCACTCATGTCTTAAAATATATATATATATATATATTTGGCCATGCACACTGAGCATGGCTGAAGCACATGCTTAATGGCAGTTACTGGTGTAATGTAATTAGTGTTCTCATCAGTGATGTCATCTGTGATGCCATCCTTGTGGTCATAGTCTGTGCAACAGGGGGTCCGAATATAACGTAGCATTAGCTGAATTTACAGGGATTTGTTGCATTAAGTTCTCACCTTAACATCCCTGCAACTAAAGTTCTTTCGTTGAATTTCAAAGGTTTTGTTACAATGTATTGCTCACCTAAACATCCCTGGAACTAAAGTTTTATCCTTGAATTTCAATGGTTTTGTTATTCCACATAAATAACATTGATAATTCAGCTAATCAAAACACTGTATTATGTCTAGAAAGTAAAATAAAAAACAATTGGCCAACCACATTTCCCCCAAATAAACCTGTTGTTACAAAAAATGAGTTTGCATATGTACATGTATATCTAATTTTAATGAATAGTTATTAAAGTGTTAAAGTAACTGCAAATATTTCTTAAAAAAAATATTTATAAGACTAAAGTCCATATATATGTAGACACATATATATATATATCTATTTAAAAAAAGGTTTTATAGCCGCGTCTATCAAGGATACATGGGTGGCTACATACAGCAATGACTGGGGGTCAGGTGGTAACATGCATGTGTGAAATAAGCCAATAGAACCTTGGCATCCTTCAACATGGCTACACATCTTTGCATCTAATACACCAGCCAATGATACCACGTGCTACGGTTCAGCGCCTACACGTTATATGTGTCAACAAATGATCCAATCACACATTGCAACGTATTGAAGGAAATACGCCCTTGCTTTTTGACATAATCCACACGTATGCAATAAGCCGATGGGACGTCGAACTCCTGTAACACAGCTACGCCTCTGTGCATAATGCATCAGTCAATCATAACCAGCGCTGCGGCTCAACGCTTACACGTGACTTTTATATGCATCAACACACTATCCAATCACACACTTCGATGTATTGATGTGAGTAGGCCCATGCCGTTTGACGTAACCAGCACATGCAAAATAAGCCAATGCGACATAAAACTCCTGTACGCGGCTATGCCTCTTTGTGCATATTGCATCAGCCAACCAACATGTGCTTTGGCTCTGCGTCTACGTGTGACTTTTATAAGCGACAACAAACTATTCATTCACACATTGCGCTGTATCGATGTGGCTATGCCCACTCTGTTTGTTGACATCTGTTCATACTTCACTTTCCAATCAAATGGCACAGCAATCTTTAGCCGCGATTAATCACCACACCCACAAAAGTAACGTTCCATTAATCATTGCTTTCTGTACTTGCTAGTGAAAGTTTTTCTGAGTAACTACAACCACATTTGGCACTTTACCACTTAAACTCTTCATCCTTTTTAGCCAGTTTTCCCAAAATCCAATTTTACTTTGTCTTGTGATTTGTTTATTCTATTATTTAATACATTTTTTGTTTTCTTTTATTTTTAAAGTTTTCATTTTTGGCATCATTGTCTTTTTTGTGTTATAATTTGTATTCTTTTATATTTTACTCCCTGGTTGGACATTGGACATGTCCGACCACAACAGTAGGAGCTGTGCGGATGATGTCACCATTTGGGTCGACAATCCTTCACTATCAAGGAAGAAGTACACAGGAATGAAAAAAAACTGCAGACAGTTGGTGCTTCTTTAAAGTGAAGGAACACTGCTCCAGAAACAAGGCATAGGAGGTACTCTACACCTTCTGCAATAAGACTCTATGCATGGGCCTTCCTATATCCTCTCTCAAACTCTAGGAACTTCGATAATGATCAACCATCTGGTGCAAGTCCATGAATATTTTAAAGCCCTTGTACATTACAAAAGAAAAATGCATGGGGCCCGTACCTTGCATAGACTGTTGCAGTTGTTGCCCATAGCCATGGTTAACAGAGGTGTTTAGCCGCAAATAAAAGCACTTCAGTCGTTGCTCACCTTAGCTGTGCAAAAGAAATCCTGCTATTCATTGGCTAATACTGTAAACGTGGTTAGAAATAATATTATGAAAAAAATAAACAATTCTTTGTATGCACATATAAACATTACACATATATATATCAAAAGTCATATCAAAATGTACTTAATACTAATGCTAAAGGCCATTTATACCGTGCGATATCACCACCAGAGTGGTCCTATGTTGCTCATCATAACAAAATAAAAACTAAATTATTATTCTTTTCTTCTCATAATGATACTAAAGGAATATTGATTTTATTTCAAGTGCATAACCATTACCAAGTGTTGTTAATTGATCATGCTATGGAGGAAAACATCTTCTCGTTGGAGAAAAAAAAAACTGTTCTATTATTTTAAATATTTAACATTTAAATCATTATTAACTCGTTTTTGCATCAGCAAATACAATAAATAATTGCATATAACATCCATAGTGTGTACACCAATAAATGCATTTCACTGCAATGCCCAGGTGTTACAATACTATACAAACATTACTTTATGCTACATGATGACTAATTTACAGATTATTTTATGCAACCTTCACCAGGATACCAAGACGAATAACATAACTATGTCTTCAGTCTTACAATGAAATAAATCAAGACATGCCAACACTGTAACATTATTTTGAGTATTGATCTCTTTAAACTATAATCATACCTATATTCTAAATAATAGGTAGACAATAAAAAATGTTGTGAATAAACATATTAACACTTAGCAAAAACGACACTAAACAACTGTTATTTCCATACTTGTTATAAAATCTGTGTGCGACCTTTGTTTGGCCACCTACACACATGAGAAGTTCATGATGACATTTCACATTTTACACATAATATTATAAAAAAACTTAAAACCACAAATTATTATATAAAGTTATGTTAGCACTGATACTGCTACACAGTGTGGAATACCTAGTTTACTAAATCAAAATGCAATCTAAATTATAAAAATGATATCTACATTGACATTTCATAACTTCATGTCTATTAGGCCTCGGAACAAAGAACGTCTTTCCTGTTCAGTGGTGAAACCATGTATTAAACGCACTGTCCGACGCATGCATATAAATTGAGCTATTGCTCACGAATCCAAATCATGCAAAAACTAAACTGTTTCAGCACGACTGGATTTGTAACAGAACTAAATGTTGCACTTACAAGGATTTCAACGGCCAACTGTTTGGTTCAAAAAAATTCCGAGACATGGCCGATTATTTGTTAAAATTTCCTTCCTCTTATATTAGACAACAGTACATGCGATTTAGATTGAATTTATTCCCAACGGCAGAAATATTGGTAAGAACGGGTCACTTTCCAAAATACTCAAGTCATTGTCGATTTTGTCTTAATGAGAAACATCTAGAAACACTACAGCATCTGGTTGTCATCTGTCCAGAACTAACCTCAATAAGAAAAACCTACTTTCAAGGTCTATTATCTGCATATATTCCAATGACTGAAGACTAACAGGCCGATTCATGGAATAAATGTGCGCCGAAAATCCCGGCGCAGAGGGGCCAATACGTGCGCTGCGCCGAAAATAAGCGAAAAGCGCAGGGAAACCAGCGCACGTCGATTCATGGAAGTCCGTGCGCAAGAAAAGCAGAGGACGTGCGCTGAAAAAGCGCGCGGCGCAGGCCGGCGCACAGGTCAACCAACGTCGTGCGCCACGGCCACTGCGCTATCACTCCGAGCGCAGCGCACAGCTCTAAAGTAGGCGGAACACAGGGCGGGACACTCGGAATGGGGAATAAAATGGGGCACAACACTCGGAATGGGGAAGAATGTGGGCGGCACGGGGAAAGTATAGGAGGCAAGTGCGCGGAACGCCCACACGCTCGCATACAACACGTATTCATGGAATAGAATAGGGCAAAAAAGCGCACGCTCAAAGCAGCGCACAGGCACAAACAGGCACAAACACGACCGCCACAAGAAAGCAGGCGGTAGCGTCTCTGCGCCTGCAAGAAATGTGCGCTAAAAGGTGCGCCAACAAATAGCACCTATATACAGACATGATCAATGTCCAATACTGTGGCCCTCCAGGACAAATGACGTACAAAGGGGTACCCACAAACACAGACACGGGCTGAGAGAAAAAATAAACGTGTGCGTGCATACCGGGGTGCGTGGGAAGTTGCACACGCGATATGGCCGGGTACGTGGATTACAGGGGTGCGCGGGAAGTTCCACACGCGATTAGTCAGGGTACGTGGATTGCAGGGGTGCGCGGGAAGTACCACACGCGATATGGCAGGGTACGTGGATTGCAGGGGTGCGCGGGAAGTTCCACACGCGATATGGCCGGGTACGTTGATTTCAGGGGTGCGCGGGAAGTTCCACACGCGATATGGCCGGGTACGTGGATTTCAGGGGTGCGCGGGAAGTTCCACACGCGATATGGCCGGGTACGTGGATTTCAGGGGTGCGCGGGAAGTTCCACACGCGATATGGCCGGGTACGTGGATTTCAGGGGTGCGCGGGAAGTTCCACACGCGATATGGCCGGGTACGTGGATTTCAGGGGTGCGCGGGAAGTTCCACACGCGATATGGCCGGGTACGTGGATTGCAGGGGTGCGCGGGAAGTTCCACACGCGATATGGCCGGGTACGTTGATTTCAGGGGTGCGCGGGAAGTTCCACACGCGATATGGCCGGGTACGTGGATTTCAGGGGTGCGCGGGAAGTTCCACACGCGATATGGCCGGGTACGTGGATTGCAGGGGTGCGCGGGAAGTTCCACACGCGATATGGCCGGGTACGTTGATTTCAGGGGTGCACGGGAAGTTCCACACGCGATATGGCCGGGTACGTTGATTTCAGGGGTGCGCGGGAAGTTCCACACGCGATATGGCCGGGTACGTGGATTTCAGGGGTGCGCGGGAAGTTCCACACGCGATATGGCCGGGTACGTGGATTGCAGGGGTGCGCGGGAAGTTCCACACGCGATATGGCCGGGTACGTTGATTTCAGGGGTGCGCGGGAAGTTCCACACGCGATATGGCCGGGTACGTGGATTTCAGGGGTGCGCGGGAAGTCCCACACGCGATATGGCCGGGTACGTGATTTGCAGGGGTGCGCGGGAAGTTCCACACGCGATTAGTCAGGGTACGTGGATTTCAGGGGTGCGCGGGAAGTACCACACGCGATATGGCAGGGTACGTGGATTGCAGGGGTGCGCGGGAAGTTCCACACGCGATATGGCCGGGTACGTGGATTTCAGGGGTGCGCGGGAAGTACCACACGCGATATGGCCGGGTACGTGGATTTCAGGGGTGCGCGGGAAGTTCCACACGCGATATGGCCGGGTACGTGGATTTCAGGGGTGCGCGGGAAGTTCCACACGCGATATGGCCGGGTACGTGGATTGCAGGGGTGCGCGGGAAGTACCACACGCGATATGGCCGGGTACGTGGATTTCAGGGGTGCGCGGGAAGTTCCACACGCGATATGGCCGGGTACGTGGATTTCAGGGGTGCGCGGGAAGTTCCACACGCGATATGGCCGGGTACGTTGATTTCAGGGGTGCGCGGGAAGTTCCACACGCGATATGGCCGGGTACGTGGATTTCAGGGGTGCGCGGGAAGTTCCACACGCGATATGGCTGTGTGCTCCCAGGCATTACCTGTACACCCTCCACGGCCCCTGCAGGCAGCACACACCACAGGGAACTACCCTGCACACCTGCTCATGTCTCCCACCACCCCCACCCCCCATCCACCAGGGACACCCTCCACCAGGCCCCCACCCATGTCTCCCACCACCCCCACCCCCCATCCACCAGGGACACCCTCCACCAGGCCCCCACCCATGTCTCCCACCACCCCCAGCACTGTGGGGAACCTGCCAGCAGGCCCCCACCCATGTCCAACCCATGTCTCCCACCACCCCCACCCCCAGCACTGTGGGGAACCTGCCAGCAGGCCCCCACCCATGTCCAACCCATGTCTCCCACCACCCCCACCCCCAGCACTGTGGGGAACCTGCCAGCAGGCCCCCACCCATGTCCAACCCATGTCTCCCACCACCCCCACCCCCAGCACTGTGGGGAACCTGCCAGCAGGCCCCCACCCATGTCCAACCCATGTCTCCCACCACCCCCACCCCCCATCCACCAGGGACACCCTCCACCAGGCCCCCACCCATGTCTCCCACCACCCCCACCCCCCATCCACCAGGGACACCCTCCACCAGGCCCCCACCCATGTCTCCCACCACCCCCAGCACTGTGGGGAACCTGCCAGCAGGCCCCCACCCATGTCCAACCCATGTCTCCCACCACCCCCACCCCCAGCACTGTGGGGAACCTGCCAGCAGGCCCCCACCCATGTCCAACCCATGTCTCCCACCACCCCCACCCCCAGCACTGTGGGGAACCTGCCAGCAGGCCCCCACCCATGTCCCCCTGGCCCCAGGTCCTGACGATACACAATCATGGCAGTAATGGCCAGCATACCCAGCACAAACACCCAGGCAAGGATTGCATGCACCCACATAGTGAATGCAATCACATGACACAACCCCAAAGGCAAGTATGCAAAAGAACACATGTCTGTCACACACACATACACAATGGGTGCAAGTGAATGTCAAAACCCATATCATGACATGTAAGAAACCAAAGAGAAAATAACACAAGTGTAAGATAATATAAAAATGTATTAAAAACACAAATCAAGTAAACCAATAAAACATACAACTATGTGGCAAAGTAAATAAAAGGTCCATGTCTGATAACAAAAATGAAAAACCAAAAAACAAAGGATTAAAAAATCAATATAATTTGTCCAAAGCAAAACCATGTAGTAGGAAATCAAAGAAAAACCATTACGTCATGGTGTAAACAATAAAAAAATCAAAAAATGTATCTCCCAAAATAAAACAATATATACAGGAATGTTCCAGGGTCCATGAGCCCAACAGCACAAATGAAACCTAATACTAACTAATAAAATAAATATGTACAAAAAAGTGGCCATTGTCCGAGCCGTCCAAAATAATAAAAATAAATAAAGGAAACCTAGCACTAACTAACTAAAAAACTATATACAAAGGCAGCGGGCTAGTCCTGCGGCTCACTTGGTGATGCTGGCCAGGGCATCCTCGAACTCGATGTCAATGTCCTGGAGGCGGGACTCTGTCCTGGCCCCGAGGTCTCGCAGGGACAACCCCATGTGCTCACCAAAATCCCTGCGAGCCTCCTCGAGGCACTCAGCCCGCCTCAATGCCCGATGCATGGAGATCTCCGCCCTGGCCATGGCGAGCCGCTCCTCTTCCGCCCGCTGCCGCTCCGCACCTATCCGCTGGCCAAACTCCTCCCACACGGAACACACCGCCATGCCAGGGTTGCCCTGCCCTCCGGCCGATGCCTGCCCCTCTGATCTTGATGGCCCTGAGCCATGATGCCTCCCACGTCGAGCCCGCTGCTACCTCCGACGCCACTGCCTCTGCCAGCACGACGGCATCCAGGCTGATGGTAACAACCGACGCCGTCGTGCACGTGCCCTGCCCGATGATGCCGGCACATCTTCCATCTGCTGGGGTCCACTTGCTGTGTCGTCCACCCCTGCTGGACCTCCGACTCCCAACTGTGGCAGGGATGGGATCCCCACCGAGCTGGCTGCATTGGTCGGGGCAGGTCCACAGGGGGCCATGGTGGCATCTGGGCCGGAAGACGGCAAGGAGAACGACCGTTGGATAGCCTGCACAGAGGAGGAGAGGGCCGTCAGATTGGCCAACACATGCAGGAACCCCCCGAACATGGCCGATCCCAATTGGGCCACGTCGGCACGGTGCACTTCGTGATGACGTGCGTGCTCCTCCCGGGAAGCACGCACGTCATCACGAATCACAGCCGTGCGCATCGCGACCCCAATCAGGACCTGCTCCACGCGGCCAGGGGTTCCCACGGCCGCAGGTGGAGGGGAGTCAGTTGACATGGACATCCCCACTACCTGCGGACGGGCCTGGGACGGGGCATCCCTGCTGGTGCATGGTGGTGCACTCACAGGGTCAGGGACAGCGACATGCACAGGCACCTCCACGGTGACCTGTGCTGCCTCCTGCCCCTGGCCCTGGACTGCACCACTTGCACCAGCAGGGATGCTCCCACCAGGCCCCATGTGTGCACCAGTGTCGGCCTCCTCCTCCTCTGTGCAAACCACCAACCTGGATGGCTCCTCACCGTCTCCGCCGTAGCAGGCCCCTGTGGGGGCTCACCCACCCCTTCCGCTGCAGCCGTGGGGGCATCCCCGCCGCCTTGCTCCACAGCGCCGTCTCCGCCCTCTTCTTCACTAGCCGCTGCGTAGAGGGAGACAAAGGACACAAGCATCAGGCTACTGTAAAATGGTCCCCTAGACAGGAAGCAATAGCAGATGAGCACCCCTGTCAAAGTACACTTCCATCATGTCCCTCCACAACACATGGGTCAGTCCAGGCAAAACACACACAGTAACAGGCATGGTGCATGCCATGCACATTTCCATGCATGTCCAATTGACTCTTGAAACATTCAATGATATGTGACTCACATGCATCATGGCTCATGCATATCACATGCACACACTTCACCTCAGTCACATCCATCTGGCCCCAAACACAACGAACACAGGCGAAACAAGGGTTAGTTGGGTGCGTCACAGAATCTGTGCATTGTCACACACATGTGTCATGCATCCATGGCATGCACAAGTCACAGACACGCAGGTCAGGCACACAGACATGGCTACCATATATGTACCTGGCATCAGCACCCATCCTTCACCCCCATCCATGTCCAGGTACAGAGACTGGCATGCTCTCATGTCCTAAATCTGCATAGGGCTCCCCATGCCACATTTCAACACTTGCAACAACCATGTGGGTCACACATCACTGGTCGCACATGCATTACCATGATGTCCCTGCACACATACATGCATACATGGCCCATGGCACACATACAGGCAAGTATCATAGAACCAGCACACCGCAACATGCCCTGTCTCACACAGAAATGCTTGCACACTTACCGCTCAACTCCAGACGGGCCTCCCTCTCAAGGACCTGGGCGTGGAGCGCTGGGCGTACGCGTTCCAGGACCCTCTTCTGGATGGAACTCATGCGGCCCCGGCCCCCCTCCACGAGGCGCCGGGCCTTCACAAGGGTCCTGGACCTCAAGTCCTCCCAGCGCTTCTTGATCTTCTGGACGTTGCGGGTTGCCACCCCCTCCGCGTTGATGGCAACCACACAGTCGGCCCAGATCCTCTCCCGTCCTTCCTTGCTGGCGCGGGACGATCCAAAGAGGGCATCATACTGCCCCAGGACATGCTCCACCAGGACACCAACTTCGGTGGCAGTGAAGCTGGTGCCCCTCTGCCCCTCTGGCCTGGGGTTGCCACTGGTGCCAGATGTCGAAGTGCCCGACATGGCAACCCCAGAGGCAGGTGTGGGTGGGCAACTGGGTCCTGGGGCTGGGCTGTGGAGCGATGTAATCCCAGTTGGGAGTCTTCAGTTCCAGCAGGGGTGGACACAGCAACTGGACCCCTGCAGATGGCTGATGTGCAGGCACCAAATGGCAGGGCACGGTGGCAGCAGGCAGGCAGGCAGGCAGGCAGCAGCAGATAGCACGTGGGAGGCTGCTCAGGGCACTGGGGGGGCAGTAACTCGGCCTTCTGGGCAGGAGCGTGGTGTTCCGTGTGTTTTCGGGTGGCCAGCTTGATACGGAGTGATTTGGCACGTGAAATTCCTGCACGTCAGCGTGAAATCCGAGGAAAGGCCCTTAGCGCGTAAGTGCATCAGCACGCATACGCGATTCTATTGGACCAGAGTCCCTCACCGCGTAAGCGCGTCTGACGTGATCCGCACGGGCGTTCCCCACTCAGCACGTGATGACGGAGCACACGTGGAAATACTGCACGTCAGAGTGTCATCGCGTGTAATTGGCCAAAAGTGCGCGTACACGCGATTGGCCAATGTACGTGTATTACATCGCGTGTAATTGGCCAAAAGTGCGCGTACACGCGATTGGCCTATGTACGTGTATTACATCGCGTGTAATTGGCCAAAAGTGCGCGTACACGCGATTGGCCTATGTACGTGTATTACAGGGGTGCGCGGGCACTTACACACGCAAGTACGTCAGCGCACCTGTATGCCTGCTGCGTGGGAATTTCCACACGCTATTGGAGTGGGAACTAGATTCCAGGGGTGCGAGGGTCACACGCTCGCCTAGAACACGCGCAAGGCATTAATTTGCGCACTTATCAATAAACAAGCCAGATGCCAGGATGAACATACCGTTCCTAGCAGCAGTGGCAGTGGGCTACCAAAGGAGGAGGAGGAGGAGAGTCAGGGCCAGAATATTCACACCCAGAACCAGCCTATTCGGGATGCCTGATGACCAGGTGTATGGGAGGTACAGGTTTCCAGCACACATCATACTGGACCTGGTCAGTGAGTGGGAGGATGACCTCACATCACCCACCCTGTGCTCCCAAGCACTCAGCCCCCTGCAGAAGGTCCTGAATGTACTGCACTTCTTGGCCACTGGATCCTTTCAGCGGACAAGTGCCATAGTGGGTGGTGTGTCACAGGCCACGCAGTCACGCTGCCTACACCAGGTCTTGAACATCATCACTGCACGGCCATCAGTCCGCAGGCACATATATCTCCCCAGGACTCATGCAGAAAGGCGGACGTGCATCCAGGAATTCTATGGTGTGGCTCAATTCCCCAAAGTGCTTGGTGCAATTGACTGCACACATGTGGCTCTACGTCCACCCAGGGCAACAGAGCACATCTATAGAAACCGCAAGCACTGGCATTCCATCAACGTGCAAGTTGTATGCAATGCCAAGGGAATAATCACATCAGTATATGCCAACTATCCCGGGTCCACCCACGACAGCTTCATCTACAGAATGTCTACACTATGCCGGGACCTGGAGGCTGGCCAGCATGGAGATACATGGCTGCTTGGTGAGCATGAATGCCACTGCACATGCATGCATGTCAGATACTGGGTCATGACACAACACCACTAATGATACCCATCACCACCTCCGCAGGGGACAGTGCCTACCCTATCAGCCCCCACATGATGACCCCAATCCGGAACCCCACCACGCCACCCGAGGTAAGGTACAACACAGCCCACATTGCAACACGGGGCATAGTGGAGCGCACATTCGGAGTGCTGAAGTCACGCTTTCGCTCCCTTGACCGTTCTGGCGGGCAGCTGTTATATGCTCCCCGAATAGTGTGCAGGATCATAGTGGCAGCATGTGTCCTGCACAACGTTGCAACACGCCGGGGCCTGCCCGTGGACATGGTGGTGCCCCCACATCCACAACCACATGCACGCCCGCTGCGCATGGGAGGGGAAAGGGCACGGGGGGTGGCAGCCCGTACGCAACTGGTGGCCAACTTCTTCACCTAGGAATCACAGTGCTGGCTAGTGCACACTGCTCTGGCACATACCATCTGACAATCAATGATGACACTACCTGACAATGTCACAAAATTACTCGACAATAAACTGTCAGATACACATCAGCCTGAGATTGTTAACATGGAACTGTCACTATGTGTGCACCCCTACCTACACATACACCAGCAATGCATCACAACGAGAAGACACAACTCCATCAATCAAATATGCATTGCCACAGGCGATTCACTACATGACAACATTGCCATGTCACCCATTCCCTTCACAGTCCCGCCACTGAGGACACCATGTCATGGTATGTGAGAGCAAACAAACTGGCCATCACAACATGACACCGGTGTCACAAATAGCAGTGCCCCAAATGGAACATAGCTGCACTTGAACAGCTAACCGCGCTGGAGCCACTACTACACACCTGTGTAAGAGTAATTTCAATCAAATTACACACCAACCCACCTTGAAGCCCACCCAAACAAGACACAATGCATGTAATCAATGGTAGTCTCATTACCTGATTCTGCTGGTATGTCCTCACCGTCCAGATGTACAGTGATGGCGCCACGCAAAAGTGTCAGTGCACATCTACCGACATGTAGTCTGACTCCAGAGAGTATGCCCGTGTGAAGAACTGTGTGAAATACCTGCAAAACATGAGCAACATATGTAAGTAGAGGCACATATCAAACCATCATGCATAGTTAGGTGCAACAACAATGTACACTATGAATGTCTACACAGTATTGACTATGGACTGCCCAACAGCTCATGGGAGTCCAATGTCACCGTGTAATTTGCTGTCACTTGGGCACACCCTTTGCAAGCCCATGTAAACGGAAGCAGGAGGGGTGTGGATGTCTGCTACCCAAGCATCTAAACCAAACTCAGGACAAGCCTGCATGTGCCCAGCCACAATACAGTGTATGCCCAGGTACCCACACAAGGCAACACTCTTGGAAAAGGAAAAAGAAAATTGAGAAAAAATGGCCATGAAAGGGCCGGCGGGGGGGGGGGGGGCACCTATGAGGTCCGAGGACAGGATGCACGCCACAATCCACCTGTGTGGATCATGGGAAACTAAAACACCCCATAGGCTCGTGGCCCACACGGCTACTCTGTTGTGGGAGATGAGTCGCTATCGCTCTGGCCAGACCCTGCAGCTGACTCAGGAGGTGGGGGAGCTGCCTCAGAAGATGGTGTGACAATGGGAGGCAGCCCACGCAAAGCACGAGTTTGCTCCTCCATGGCTGCAAGCAGGCGGGTCTGGTAGTTCTGGTTCTGGGTTATAATCATGCGGAGGTCCCCATGCAGTAACTCCCGGGATGACCTGACCTCCGCACGAGTTGCCTGCATCTCGGCCGAGAGCGTCCGTGTCAGACGCTCCAGCTGCTCCTCTGTCCTTCTATGGGATGAAGCCTCAAGCTCCAACAGGGTCGACCTGAGGTGACGGAATTCTTCCCTCAGGCCTTCCCTGTGGCGCTGGGACTCCATGGAAAGTGATTCCCGCAGAGTCGCCAGTGCCGCCCGCCTGTCCTTGTTGGACGCCAACATATCCTCCCTGTGTGCCTGGCTGATGGACTCTGTAGCCTGCTCCAGTCGCTCCATCAGCCTTTCTGGGGGGACAATGGAAGTGGCCACCCTATCCATGGCCTGTGCAATCATCTCGGATGATGCTGCCTGTTGGTTGGCCATACCGTAGATGGATTGCTCCCAAGCGGTATTGCCAGGTGGCATACGGCCACCACGTTGACGGGCACCACACCTGCCTGGGGCAAGGCGGACTGCGCCTTGCTGTGCCGGCAAGGCCTCAGGCTGCAGGACTGCATTCCCTCTCTGATCTGCAGCCCCAGGAACAGGATCAGAGATTGTGTGGTGTGGCCCTGCATCCGTAACCACCGGAGGCTGAGCTGCCGACACTGACATCCCCATTGAGGGCAATGGCCCGGCTGCAGGTGGGTCGGACAGAGGAGATTCTCTCCCAAGAACACTCACCTGCGACTGCACATAGGTGTCATCCTCCGAGTCTACACCTGAATACTGCTCGGGGGAGGAACCCCCAGAGACACCCCTCGACAGCACGACCTGCAGCACTTGTGGGTTTTCACCCACAAACACACCACGTCCCTCACTTGTGGAAGGTCGGCCCGGGTTGCCCTCCTGGGACGGCTCAACCACCACATCCCCAGCATCAACAAGTGCTTCGTCCCCTGCAAAGACATGAAAGAGAAAAATGGAAACAGGCATTAGCACCATGGCATGCAACAAGGGCTGATGAACAACAGAGGCAGTAGTTCTACGACACATGTCCCACATGACTGGGAGACCTCCTATGCATTCACCATCACTGGGTCTGTAGGGGAGGCTCAGGGCATACAATGTACAGATTGGAGAGCAACGCCTGCTCACCATGCTGCCTAGCACTGCCATCACACATTGGCCGGTGATTGCCATGTCAAAGGCACATGCCATCACACACATGGCATGTGACATAGCCACCAAGTGAAGAGGGAGAGGAGGGCAACTTTTTTGGATTTCTACCACTCTGGTCCTGACATTGCATCATCACATCAATAAGTTGACATGTTGTACATGGATCTGCTAGTCCAAATTGGCCACGATGCACAGTGCCTTGTCTACATCAACAAAATGCAGTAAACAATGAGATTCCACCTCCCCATCACCTGTAAAGGAATCATATAGCATTCGTGAAGCACCGGTCCAGAAATGTATGAAGGTACAGCGGAGCACTGAGGGGTGGTGGGGCAGTAGGGGATGCCAGTCAACAATCCTACTGGTGCTGGTGTCATTCATGTCACGCAAGTGCAGGGGTGGGTGGCACAATGATGTGCAAGGGGAAGTGGCGGCTGGAAGTGCTGTACAAGGTAAGTAGGACTTAACGTCAAGGGCAGATGGTGTTAGGCGCAGACAAGTGCTGGGGGGGGTGGCCTATAGGGGTACAGAGACAATCATGCAGTGCTGTGGGCTCGTAGGGGACAGGGGAGGTACACACTGCATCTGGCTCGGCAAGGTCCTTGCAGATTTCTATCTGTCCTGCAGAGTTGTCACATGCCGCAGATATGTGCCCTTGGATTGGGGATCTCATCTTGGTGAGAAGGGTGAGGCGCTATTGCCTTTGGAGCATGTGGCAGGCCAGTTTGCCAGAGGATGAGCATGATGCAGGACATTCCCTCTCTGCCACCCGGCACCTGTGGTCTGGGTTCACATGATCCGAGTCATGCCAGGACTCTGCATTGGCATGGGGCTTCAGACAGGTGGTCATGACCGTGGCAAAGACATCCAGTGTACCTGACATAGAGTGGAGCATGGAGTGGGCCCTGTCAGGATGGGAGTGAGCCTAAGGGGGAGCTGGATGGGGGGGAGATTTTGGCAGCATGAGCCTCGACTGACACACACTTCATGGGTTGGAATACCAAGAAGGTGTGTGACAGTGGTGAGGGTGGCTTTGCCTGTGGTGTGGTGAGGGTGAGCTGGGAGGAGAGGAGAATGTAATCACTCCAGGAGAGAGGAGTGCAGAGATGGACGGAGAGGGGAAAGTCAGATGAGATCAGAGCATCAAGAGTGTGCCCTGCAGAATGAGTAGGGACAGACGGGAGTCTAGAGGGTGAGAGGGAGTTGCTGAGGTCACAGAAAGGTCACGTGGGGGGGTCAACAAGCATGCAGGTGGATGCGTACAGCAACAAGGAAGAGGATTTCTGTGTCTGGGGACATGAGTGAGGAGGAGAGGTGAGGACACTCAGAAAGGAAGTAGTACATTTGACCAGTTTTCCCAGACACAGTACGCAAAGTTTGTGAATGTCAAGGTGTGGTAGAGAGAGACGTCACACAAGCCATTCCAGAGTGGAGTAGGTCTAAGTAGGAGTGACAGTGGCAGGAATACCCTCAGGGAAGCCAAGGGCACACCCCCCCTGCACAGTAGTGGCGGGCAAAGGAGAGGGTCTCCTGAACATCAGGTAGGAGTGTGTGAAGGATGCAGACAGAGCTGGCCGTCAGACATGTTTCCATGAGACCAAGGATGTCAAGGTGCATAACCTCATGTAAGTGACAGATATCGGAGGAATGCCTGATGCAGCCGCAGTGAAAGGAGTGTAATTGTGGAGGAGGTTGACAGCCTTGGAGGACTTACGGGGAGTGCTAGAGATCAGAGGTGCAGCATGTGTAGGAGTTGGAGTGGGAGGCGGAGAAGGATCATGGGAGGGTGCAGGGAGGCAGTGCAGGATTGATGAGGAGAGAGGAGGGGGGACAGCAGGAGAGGTAAGGAAGTTGATGAGATGTGGCTAGCATTTCTCAAGGAGAATGAGGTTGGCCTAAGGGCCTTGGACTGAGATGCTCCCATTACCATGCACATCAATTGTGGCCTCTGAGGGTTGGAAGGTGGCCAGGAGTACACCCCAACGGGTCCCACCATTGATGGTGGAAGAGGAGCAAGGAGAGAGGACAGGGACCATGTGAAGGGTCTATGGGACAGGCAAAGGCATGTATGAGCAGATGTCAGTGAGAGTTGGCTTTGAGTAGGCTCAGATGCACTTGTCAGCAATAGGGTGGGTCGCATTGGAGGGCAGGGTGCCCTCATTTGACTGTTAGCAAGCAGGTGTCGTGAGTAGGGCACGATGGTCTGAACTGTAGAAGTCAGGGAAGATAGACCATGAAGAGCAGCATGGAGTGTGAGGGAATGGGGCTCGAAACCAGACGGTACCAAAGCACACAGGTAGGAGGTGGATGTCAAGGCAACATCCACAGTATGACAGCATGTTGGTAGGCATTTATATACAGAGGACGCATTAGCATGTGGTATCATTGCATGTCAGGCATGTGAAGATGAAACTTGATTGGCTGGGGGAAAGTATAGGAATGGTATGTAAGACATCAGATGAATAGACAGGGGAGTATGAGCAACAATGTAGTGACAAAATGACAATTCAAGGGCAACTTCCATGGTGTAGGGCCATATGTGCACTGTTGCCAGTTGGGATAGTGCTGTGGGCAGATGGTGTTGCACTGAACATACTGGATGAGGCACATGGGTGCCACTATCTACTCTGCCACACACCCCCTTGACAGGCACCCAACATGAATGCTTCACACACACACCATGCACATGGATAATACACACATGCATGTGCACTCACTGGATGATGCCTCGTAATCAGGGAGATCTCCCACACCTTGGAGTTGCCCCTCGGTGACGTAGGATCCAGCTACGGACTCGTGTGGTGTGAGTTCTATTTCCTGTGCTGGGGACCCACCTCCAGTCACCAAGGTTGCGGCATGACTTGAGGCCAGCTTATCCTTTGCCCTGCGCTTAAGGTCATTCCAGCGCTTCTGGCAATCACTAGCTGTGCGCCTCACTACTCCAAGGGCACTTATTCTGTCAGCAATGGTCTGCCAGTGTGCCTGGCGTCTGGCATGTGTGGTCTTGGACCCTGCAACGATGACCATTTCCCTATCATGATCTGACACATACTGAACAAGTGCATTCAGTTCGGCGTCTGTGAAGCTTGGCTTCCTTGATGGGCCGGACTGTGCAGCCGTGCCTGGGGTATCAGCCTGTGCCGGACGTGCACTCTTCCTCTTGCGCTTGGAAGGGGGTGGGGATCCAGAGTGTCCTACGCCGCTGTGGACACTAGGGGCAGGAGCCGTGGTGGACTCAGTACTGGGTGTGTGGGATTGCACACTCAGCATGGGAGTAGGTGCAGGCATTGGGGGTAGTGGGATGGGGTCAGGCCTGATCTGAGGTGCATGAACTAGGACCGACACAGTCTTGGCAGGGTGTATGAGAGGTGGGGTGGATGGAGCCACACCCTGGCTACGGGGGCCAGCAGATGACCTATCTGGCATAGATGCGCGTGCCCTGATGACACCAATGTGCACCGGTGCACGTGCAGTGGACCTGCTGACCTGGATGTCAGCGATGGGATCACCCTCGGACAGGTCTGCTGCCACAATGGGCTGGTCCAACAAGGGCTGATCAGGGTTGGTATCAGCCACATGACCCTCAACTGGGGGGGGGGGTGGGGGGGGGGCATGGGTGTCCCTGACTGGTCCTCCAGACTGGGGGGGACAGGGGCACCCTGCAAGTCACAACCACGTCCCCTAGTGGATCCTCCACGGCTACCACGTGTGGCTCGGCCACCTTTGCCACCCTTACGGCTTGCACGCCTCCCAACCATGGCACTGATGTTATTGTGCGTATGGGAGTCGGTGTGCACAATTGTCCTGGGCAATTGGGTGCCAAAGGGGTTGGGTACCAGATGGTATTCGTACCCTAGTGCAGTGGCAAGGCTATATGACACCCCTGGGGAAAGATGACGGGTCATGCAACGCACAGGCACCCCAGAAAAGTTAAGGAACGTGCACAATACCCCTCCTAGACCACGTGTGCTGATGGAAAACCCTGCACTACGCTGTGGCATCCAGTAACACAATGAACGTATGCGTGTCACACGCAGCCTAGAATGACCTCTGAAGGGGTAGGCTACACACGGGGCAAGCACAGAAGTTAGATACGTGCGTGACTCACCGTCTGCCAGGTAAAAGAGCGTGAAAAATGAGCGCGTTTGGTTGGCAACACCCCCGCCAAAAGAAGATGTGTACGCTGTCTGAGGAGACAGGACAACAGTAGAAGGGGACACTGTTTGAGGGAACAGGCCCAGGTAAACCAGTACAAGAGGAAAAAGAGAAAAAGCTGTCAGAGGTAACAGGGAGTACGAACTGGAAACGCCGTGAAGTAAATCGCGTGTGAAACGACAAGAAGTACAGAATTCACCCACTCGCTCTCCACGAAAAGCACGTACAAGGAAATGGTGTTCAACACTACCTTATATACAGGCCCACACGTACAGCGTCACTTACGGCGTGTACGTGCTTGGCCCATGTTCACCAATCACACGCTTTGTCACTTCTGCGTGTGGATCCTTTTTCACCAATCACACGCTTTGACACTCCTGCGTGTAGCTCACTTTTCACCAATCACACGCTTTGTCACTCCTGCGTGTAGATCCATTTTCACCAATCACACGCTTTGTCACTCATGCGTGTAGATCCATTTTCACCAATCACACGCTTTGACACTGCACGTGCAGGTAACTATAGACGCACATATGCTGGTGACGGGTTTTCGCGCGATTCGCTGAGTGTGGGGTTTTCACGTGCAGATTCACTCCCTATCAGGCTGTCCACGCGTTCAAACACGAAAGACCACGCTCCTGGCCAGGAGGCAAAATTACAGTCCCCCAGAGCCCTGAGCACGCTCCCACCTGCCATCTGCTGCTGCCTGACTGCCTGCTGGCCACGTGCCCCACAGTGCTGGTGGGTGGGGGGGGTGGGAGACATGGGTGGGGGCCTGGTGGAGGGTGCCCCTGGTGGATGGGGGGTGGGGGTGGTGGGAGACATGGGTGGGGGCCTGGTGGAGGGTGCCCCTGGTGGATGGGGGTGCAGGGGGACATGATCAGGTGTGCAGGGTAGTCCCCTGTTTTGTGGGCTGCCTGCAGGGGCCGTGGAGGGTGTACAGGGTACACCTGTGAGGGCCCACCCAGCCTAATCGCGTGTGTAACTTCCCACGCACCCCTGTAATACACGTACCAAGCCAATTCGCGTGTGAGAATTCCCACGCACCCCTGAAATACACGTACCCTGCTGAAGTCGCGTGTAAAACTTCCCGCGCACCCCTGTAATACACGCGCACAGCCTATTCGCGTGTGGAATTTCCCGCGCACCCCTGAAATACACGCGCACAGGCTATTCGCGTGTGAGAATTCCCGCGCACCCCTGAAATACACGCGCCCAGGCTATTCGCATGTGGAAATTCCCGCGCACCCCTGAAATACACGCGCCCAGGCTATTCGCGTGTGGAACTTCCCGCGCACCCCTGAAATACAAGTACCCTGCTGTAATCGCGTGTGGGACTTCCCGCGCACCCCTGAAATACACGCGCCCAGGCTATTCGCGTGTGGGACTTCCCACGCACCCCTGAAATACACGCGGCCAGGCTATTCGCGTGTGGAACTTCCCGCGCACCCCTGAAATGGACGTAGCCTGGGATTTGACGTGTGAAACTTCCCGCGCACCCTTGAAAATCGCATGGGCCGCTTGCCGTGATGGTCCAGTGTTAGCGCAGCCCCTTGCGCTGGTTTGTGATTTTTATGAGATTTCACAGCGCAAGGGGCGTTCCTGGGGGCGTAACTGGCGCTGCAGCGAGTCGCTGCGCCACTGTGCGCCACGGCTGCCTGGGGAAGCTAAAATCCATGAATACGCTGTGCGCCGGATTCGGTTTTGGCGCACGCGGCTGGCGCAGACTATCGCAGGCGCACGCTGTGCGCCAGCCGCGTGCGCTACTTGTTCGCTGGATTCTATGAATTACCCTGAAAGTTTGGTTTGGAATCTTTACTAGCAGGAAACTAGCAATTAGAATTGCTGTAGTACAATATTTAGAAAACATATTATAGTTGGTCAATATTGAAACTAGTCAGTAATTAGGCTACTGACCTCAATGACAAGTATGATACAGAACATACGTTCTTTGTTTTGTGTGATCAATCTTGATGAATTTTTAGGTTTAGTGGAGACTTGACAAAAATTACCTAAGGCTTACTTGCATTATAATACAAACGGTGCACCCATTTCAAGCTATAAAATGCCTTCAATGGAAATCAGCCAAATTACCTCCTTTCGAGTTACTAAAGGGCATTCGTGGCAAAATAGTATATTTGGCATTAGATCTAAAAGAAAATGTCCAAACTCTAGGAGTACAACGACCAAGAGATGAATCTTTGATTATACCAGTTAATGGTGTGCCAACAAAATACAAAAAATGTTGGCAACAACTTGTCAACTTAAACAAGGCTAGACAAGCCCTACAATATCTAAAAGAAAACAATTAATACTACACATAGTGGAAAACCACCCAAATTATTCAACACTCACCAGCAACTGGCCAATTTAAACATGTAGATCCTGTTACTGCAGACAGCATTTTAGGCCATTATACAATTCACCCACTACACTACAAAGACAGCATTGGCGGTGCATTAGAAAAATATCAAATGCATCAAGCCAAAGGATACCCAATGAGCATATGGACAAACAGTGTAGAAGCATGTTCTTTTCCCCTACACTTTTATACAGGAAAAGGAGAAAGATATGAGAAAAGGTCCACACAAATGAGTACATCAGAATATTGCTATTTAAGAATGAATTCTGAAAACCCCAGATTCAGACAACATGTCTAATACATTTCCCACCTCCTCTTTGAAAGTGAACTAATAACTCTATAATATGGAGTTGCACACACATTAAAAAACAGGCTCTAACGTTTAAACAATATCAGCTACCCAACTGCTTCAAAAAATAAGAGACAAACATGAAGTTTTGCAGTCAAGTATCAAAATTCTCTGGGCAAATATGTGTGGTACAAAAAAACACTGGTTCTGACATCACACTGTTGATTGTTGTATGCTAAGGAACATAGGCCCACCCACATGGGTTGTTGCTTTAAGTTGTGCAATGTGGGCATTGGATGACACACATGACTTATTAAGCACTGCAAACCAAAATAAAGATGTAATAGATATAAAAACATCAGGAGAACTCTGTTCTCGTGACCCAGTCAATGTATCAAGGTACTTTCACCATCTCTTTATTGCCATGCTGCACTTCATTTGAAATAAAATTACCCCTCTGCTCAGAGAAGAAAAACAATTATTTTGGCAAAAAGAATATCAATCCAGAGGTGTACCACACATCCACATGCTTTAGCGGATAAATGATGCTCCTAAATTTGACTCTGATAGTGACAAAATACATTACATGCAACATCCCTTCAGAAAATCACAGATAGTGAGCTACATACACAAGTCTTTTGCTTCCAAAAACATAAGTGTGGCTAATACTGCTGACATAGATATAAAAACAAAGGCAAATAATGTGCCAAATGTCGTTTTGGCTTTCCTAGACCAGTTTGCAAAAAAGGACAAGTAAATAGCTTCATGTCTTCTGTTAGACACATCGTAAAAAGAAATCCCCTAAAAATGCATACAACATTAAAAGTGACGAAGCATCCAAGTACATCAATGATTACAATCCAATCTCGGGAGGATAGCTCAGTGGCAACGTGCTCACCCTGGAAGCAAGACGACACAGAGAAAACCAGGTTCGATCCCCCGGTCCGTGCTTAGAAACCTCTGGTATTAAGCATGTTATAAATAACCTATTCTATCATATCATATCATTGCCCTCTTGTGGAATTCAAACATAGACATACAATACATTGCAGACAATTCCACTGCAGTTGCAATATATGTCACAGCCTTTCTTGCCAAAGTTGAGAAAACAGAGCTAAAAAGTCTGTCAAAAAGAGGAGAACCATTTTAAGGCACCCTCAGATACCTGAGCAACTGTAGATAGTTTGGAGATGAACATGTTAAAATCAGCAGTATCAAAGGATGCTGATAGGTCCAACATGATGAGCATGATGATGTCACCCTCAATGGCAGCCCTCAAAATATCATCGCAGACTGTGACAAGAGCTGTCTCCATCCTGTGTCCTGGTCGAAACCCTAACTGGTATGTACCCAGCATGCCATAAACTTCCAAAAACTCTGGAGCTGCATACTTTCTCCAAAATGTTTGCAGGCCAAAGAAGACCCGAAACTGCACGATCATTTGATAGAGTCTTATGGTCCAAGGATAGTTTTTTTAAGAGTGGGGAAGATAAGATGTTTTTACTTCTAATGGGGAGCATCCTTGTCTCAGTGAGGCATTGACAAATGAATGAACAATCTAACTCAAAGCTGATGCATGCTGTTTGACCAGGTAAACTGGAATGGGTTTGTAAATAAGATTAGTGGGTTTAAGCTTATCCCTGAGCAAAGATACTAAGAAAATAGACTGTACAATAGCATATTTCCTTCTTTTCAAAGACATGTCTGAATGCAGAAAACAATTCTCACTATCCCTTGCATATGCTGTCACTATTCATAAATCGCAAGGTCTCACTCTAGATCATGCATTGATTGACATTGGTAGCACTTTCACATTTCCGTACACTCGATGGTCTATTCCTAGTTAAATTTGATGCAAACAATGTCAATGCAGACATTCCTTGCATTCTAGAATACAACAGGTTACGTCCAATGTACGTATAACCCCACCTAGCTATGTACCATGTACCTTAAAAAAGAAAACCTTTAAAAAGAAAAGCAATACAAACAGAACCTATACAAGAGCTCTCATCAATACAGCTGAAAAAAGAAATGCTAGTCTTTCAAATAATACAACCACAAAACTCTAGTCCATAAACAACTTTCCACCGATCAGAAGAGAAAGAGCCAAATGTTTCTTCTCAAAAAACAATTGCAAGCCCATCAGAAGATACAAAGGCAGCATTTTCGTGTCCATTTAATTTCAAAAACACAAGTGGGGTAACTTGCTATGCAAATGTAGCAATCGATCTTCTCTTCCAATTGCCACCATGTGTACGCACCATTTACTTAAACGGCTTTGACCTGTTGTGTTTAAAATACAAGTGCTACAAATAATCCTGACAACACGTACCGTGTGTCAAGTTTAAGGCAAGATTTATACTACTGTGCAGGAATGGTAAAATTCACCTTAAACACACAGGAAGATCCACAATAATTCATAATGTACTTACTGCAATAACTAGAAACCAAAAACATGCCTATAAATGACATCTTCCTGATTTCATACATGTGGAAACATACATGAACTCTCTGGAGCCATGTTTCGCTAGAGCACATCCCTAATGAGCGATTTGTGTATGTTTCCATACCAAATTTTGAATCAATTCCACTTCAGAAGCTTCTTCAGAATGCAAATCATAGCATATTATGCCCCTTTTGCATTTCAGACAATCGTTCCAGCGTACAAATAAACTCACATTGCCAATATGTCATACTAATTCTTCTAAAGTACAAAGCAGTTGGTACCAAAAATAACTGTAAGCTGACTAGCTTCACACACGCCAAGTATCTCTTGGAAAGAAAACATTCACAACAGTAAGAATATTCTACCACACTGGTGCCACAACCACTTCAGGCAACTATCCTGCATATGTTAAAAAAAGGTGGTTTGTTTGAATGTAATAACACATCCGTTACTCCAAAACATAGGTTACTAGCACATCTAACAAATGCCTACTTAATGTTCCTTCAACCCAAATTTGCTCACTAAAGTATAGTACAGTAAACAGTTAGAATACGCCAATGGGTATCTAACTACATCCATAATACTACAATAGTAATTTTAATATCCAGGGCAGTTAGAATACACCGACGGGTATCTAACTGCTTTAAAAATCCCTTCCATTCTAATAGACATCAAATATACCATAACACTTATTGTTACTGCAATACTCTAAAATCAAATATAGTTAGAATAAGCCATCGGGTATCTAACAACTTTATTTACAACAGACATATCTTTATTTACAACAGACTTCAAACAAACATCCTATCACACATACACTCTCAGCATATATCAAGGCTACCACACACACTCTGTAATATGCATATTCTTTAAAATGTAGTGTTTATTTTTTCTTTATGCACTATGGAAATGTTTTCCAATGACCCAATGAGTATCAATTCAACAATTGATGTATGTCCTATGACAGAACACCCATCTACAGAAATGTGTTTTATACAATATGGCTGCAGATGCTCTCTGCGAAACCACAACCACCTTGCATCTGGCCAGACTTTCATACAGATCCTTTCCATTTTCTAAAAACAAGGATTTGCACTGTGTAACAATTGGTTTTTTGATTTTGTGTCAAATCTTTTATTTTTTATTTTTATTTTTTAAAGTAATTACATCTGTAAATTGATATAAACCATTGATGTCATATACCTGTCATGAACAACATGTGGGAATGAAGTAACACAGGCCTGATTCTATACTACATGACAGCTGACACCCAAAGGGATTGACAGTGGCTGCCATCATCATCATGCGCCACACCTTGCATGACTTGCATTTTGGCCCTACTGAATGCCTGCATTAACTCTAAACAGGCATTTAGGTAGTCAACCCACCACAGGGCCCTTGTTCTTCAACACAGCCCTAGCCCCAGACACCCAATGGGATTGACAGTGGCTGCCATCATCATCATGCGCCACACCTTGCATGACTTGCATTTTGGCCCTACTGACTGCCTGCATCAACTCCAAACAGGCATCTAGGTAGTCACCCCATCACAGGGCCCTTTTTCTTTAACATGGCCCTAGCCTGCATTCTACACACTTGCATCCTCGACATCCGAGATGACACACTGCTGCTTCAACGATCTTGGCAGATGAATGCACTGGAAATAGGTAAGCTCTACTACACCCGGCTCTATGCACAGAAACTGGTAGGCCTACCCTCACTGTAAGGAATTTCTAAACAGTATGACTCTGCACATTTAAACGCCCATAGCCCTTCGTGCCACCTACACCATAGGCTGCATGACACTTGTTGTGGCACCGTAATCCAGAACTTGCACTGCCCACATAGATCACGGTCCACCCTTCCCCCAGGACCGTTGAGAAGACGCACTCTTTTTAATCACATTGTATTAAATACAGATTTGCACTAATTTCTCCGTGCACTTGATACATGTCATTTGTGATTCCACAGAAGCCCTTTTTATCCCATTATAGCACACTCCACGTTTAGTGGGATCACCACTAGGTCTACTCTCACCAAATCTGCTAAAACCTACACCACCACCTCCCTAGTCACACACCAACTATGGGCTAGAGAGGAACCGCACCCTTGGGGCACCATTCAGTAATCCTACCTCCTTATCCCCTGACAGGCGTGACCGCCCCTGTTGACAAGATGATGACTGCACCCTAAAGAAGTGGATCCTTCCACTTCTTAATCTAAGCCACTAAGCTCCTCGGATTCGGTAAGCACCGGCATCTGCCTTGCATAGTATTCATAACTTCTCTCTGCTAGATCTTTAGCTGACCATGTACATCTTGACACGTTCTGGGTCTGTTTCACTCCTACAGAACACATAGGACCCTCCACTCATAAAGACACTCCTGTCCTGATGAAGGCCTACACCATTAGAGCTCATCTGCACTTACCTTGCACTTGCCACCAGCTGGCCCTATTTATTTATTACTTTACGCCACTTACCTTGTACTGCACTTCCCCCCTCCCCTTCCCCTTGCACTTTTCCCCCTCCCCCACCCCTGCACTTGCGCGATCTGAATGACACCTGGCCTAGTAGGATCGTTGTCTGTCTCCCCTTGTTCCTCCCCTCCCTGCCTCGTCGCGCCTTGAAACACCTGTGTATAGGCGCGTTACAAATGCCATATCATATCATATCACCTAGCTCCACGCAAAATGGCCGAAGCACTGTCGTGTTGACATGTATTATATGTTGTTGTTCAACTCTTGATAGTGCCCACACTCTATGGGCCCCCTACCTGTCTATGATTCCACTGAATTCTCTAAGCTTCCTTCCCAAGGAACCTATAGAGAATGAACAAACTGTACAAGTAGATGTCTCAAATATTGACTACTTGATCATTCGTACTTAGGTACTACACTTTGTATGTCCTCAAATGTGAATGTCCTATGTTTTTGAAAAATACCAGTGTATTACTACACCACTGCACTTCAAAATAAAACTAATTTGTGCAGAAGAACAGTTTCATGAGAATTCTGTGACCACCCACGCAAGGGGTTACCCACTCAGGGTGTAGCAGTGGGTACTCTTCAGCAGATATCGACCTAACCTTGCTCATTCATTTGTTGATATTATTGTACCGACATGGGCAGAGCAAGGCAGTAACCAGGTACCCTTCCGAATACTAGAGTTGTGAATAGGCAAAAGTTGTGCACTTTTCTTCTTTGAAAATATATGGTAGCCTCCGCATGAATATGGTGCAACAAGGGGAAATGTACAAAATATAATTTGCATAGTGTAGGAGACTGGTGCTAATTACCGTCCTGAACATGCTCCTTTTAAATAAGCGAAATAAATAGGACAATATATGTGTGGAAAGGTGAAGTTTTTTGTAAAATGGGAGTCCCTGAAGATTTCAGTACTTTTTATTGATTCTGTTAAGTTGAGCTACGCAGCAAATGTCTAAAACCCTATTTTTTGTCACATAACATTAGCTTCCATGTTGGATGCTATGTTCCATTTAATGAATTGTAACAAGATGAGTTGTATCTAAAATTTTTATGTATTTGTTAGAAAAGCACTTTTCCAGTGGTTTACATGTATATGAATCTTATCGATTCCCTGAAATTTCACTGCAGTGGACTTTTATATTTTTGGGTCATACTTTTAAATGTGCTTGTCTATTTTGAGTAATAACAGAGTGTTTTGTGTTGTTTATCTGATTCTAGTGAAGTTGAAGAAAATCTTATCCAACAAAATATCTACAACATGGAAGGAAAATTAATCCTGAAAAATGTATCAACATTCATCAGAAAATATGAATACAAAATGCAAACATGATAATACAGTACACACACACACATGCACAATCTGCATGTCCATAGCAAGCTTGCATCAGACCACAGTGGTGGTACACCTATGAAATTCTCAGAAACACAAATGACACAAAAGAATGTAAAACATTTGCACTTTGACAGGCAGACAGGCAAAACCGAATGGCAACAAATCTTCTCTTTTGCTGCCAGACCTTAACAACGAATTCAATTGAGCAGTACCTCATTCAAGGACGTTTAACAGTCCACTTTCAAACAAGACTCCCAAAATGAATTATTTCAGGTCTGTTTAAAAGACGTGGGTAAACTCAACCATCTGACTTTCACCTCCTGGGATGAGAAACAGGTTGTATTGTAGAACCTTCACTGGATAATTCCTTTAACTTGGAGTGTTATACTTTACTGATTGTGTTGCTACTGAACCACATTCATACCCCTCTTAAGAGTATATCCTTCCCTGAGTCCATGTTACCACAAAAGGTGAAACAGTTATATCTTTTAACTGTGCCTGTTTTACCTTTATGATTGCGTTGCTCTTGGTTTGTAGAAGTGTGAGGGTCGAGTAGGTGCCAAAGCCTTTACTCATGCTTGTACTTCCGCAGGGCAGAAGTCAATTCATCCCTTTCTGTCAGTTACATTTTAAGATATTTCATTTTTTTTTAAAAAAGCCTATCACACAGAAAATTATGTAATGAAAATAGTAAAAAAGATTCTCAGTTATTGGTCTCAGGAGATCACTTATATCAAAATAACCTGATTTATGTGCTGCTTAAAATGTAAAAGCAATTTAAATGGGAGCTTTTAAAATGACATTCTGTTTTCTAGGGAAGGTTTAGGACTACCAAATGAGGTGCATATTAGGTGTTTGTTGCCTATTCATCACCTCGCCCCCTTTTCTAGTCCATTTGAAGACTAGCAAGTACATTCAGGATGTTTATTTAGACTATGGCCATCACAGGTCAAAAAGTCATTTAATCACTTAATCTGAAAGATGAATTGCACCCCATAATTTAGTGACACATACAAAATCTTGTTTCTGTGTAAATCAAGCACATTATTCTATTTCCAATAATCTGAGGGTGGTATGTTCTGAACTATAGAGATTCTGATAGTAATGTACTTGTTACTATCCTTTTGTATTATAGGATTATTGGATTTTTTAGGGCACAACAGGACTTTTTGCATGCTGGTTGTTGTGTTTGTTCTCTCGCAAATCTCTCCTCACTGCCTAGACATCAGCATGGCCTTAATATACCCCCAGAAACCAACTCCAACTATATTCAATGTGGTTCTACGTCTAAGAACTGGTCTCTCTTTTACTTCAGTCCCAGTCTGGAATGGGACCCCACCAAATTGTTTTAGGTCCCTTCTTCCAAGATGGTTCATGTATGTCTTCCATTAAAATCACTCTATCGCCATTGAGCAGTGGTACTCAAACTATGTTATGCTGAGCACCCCTAGAGTAGAAATATTGTTGCCAATTCACCACTCCCCAGAACGAAAGATATTTGGTATGGACCCCCTCTCCCCCAAAGGCCTTATTGGCTTATATTGTTTTAAAAACAGTGACTGTGCTGCCTTCTTCCCCCTCCTTGACTTCCCCACTGCTTGAAGGCCACCGCATAGGGGATGCACGGTATTTTTCCTGTAACGTCTTTCTTTCTGCTCTCAATGTTTCCCAAAGTTCTCCCATCTTTGCATAATTTTAGCGTTAAAAATGCCTTACCACTCCTCTAATGAGGTCTGTGTGATGACATTCAACGTTCACGACTGTCACGCTAATATGTTTTGAATATCTTCCTCCTGAGTCTTACAATCATATCAACATGTTTTCTCTTGCTTTATTATTCAGGAATCCAACTTCTGAAAACAACAAACGTAAAATGGCTTCTTTTTAAACATGTTCCTGCAATTTCTGTGTATTTCAACACAACACATTCCAGCTTACATGGAAACACCTGTAATGAAAAAAAAGAAACATTTGGAAGCCAGAAGCCATACATTGTTGGTTTCCCCGGGGTCTGGAAAGGAAATGTTGCTAAAAAGCATTTGATATTCTGTGCTTTTCAAAATGAGATAATGCACACTTTACATTTTAGGCAAGGTCTGGCAGAGTGCACACACAAGGGAAACATTATACAAAATACATTTTAAAAAGTTAAAGTGACTATCTAGGACAAGCTTGAAGTCTGTAAACAAGTTAGGTTTCCAAAAATATGGGTTTTAAAGTAAGCTTTCTTTTGGTATTTTCAGTGGCAATGTTGGATATTTTGCAGAAGCCAGTGCAACTGTATAAGCTGAGAATCCGGTGGCCTATGAGGGTCAGAGGGTATCATCCCCACACAGCAACCTTTGTAGACATTGGGTGTCATGCTATTAGTTTGATTAGCATCTCCATCTCCTTTGTGGAATGTCACTATTATGCTAGCATTAATTGGTGTGATAACTTGGGCAATACAGAGTGAAGCCTCTAACCCTTCTTGTATGCAATGTAGGATCGGTGAGCAACGCCACCCTAAATTGCCCTAGAAATTATGGTGGTGCATTTGAATCAACATTATATCATGAAAACATAATGCCTGGCTTTTTTAAAGGATTATGTACAGTGCAAACGATGTTTTGGGAAATGGATAACACAATAGAGCCTTATTGAGAACAAGGTTCCAATTTAGATCACCCTCCAAACTACGCAATATAACTGTGTAAACCATAGAGACTATTATTGAATGTTGCTTTTAAGATGTTTGTTTTCTGTTTGCATGTTGCCTGATGCTTTGAACGTTTTCCACTTAGAGTGTGGTTAATGATCATAATAAGAAGGCTTCTGATCCACATCACTGTATGGATATGTTAAATATGCAGCTACAAATTCTGCAGCCTTGTTCCTAAAAGAGCATGTTGGGGTGTGTTCCTGTCTCATCTGGTTGCCCTTTGAAAACACTAATGCTGTTGTTACAGGGGTTCAAAGGACATCAATGGCACCCATTATCTTCCAGTCTCATCCACCCCACTCCCAATAGAGGTGCTTGATGTACTGGAGATAGGCAGACATATCCTCTAATGCTCAATCCATCCTCTTTGATTTTGGCATTGCTGCTGATGCATGAGATTCGATTGGAACTGTCAGTAGTCACAGATAAAAAAAAAAAAAAAGCCTATGTTTTCTGCTCCATAGCTTCCTATATCTCGTTTCAGGTTGCTAACCTTTCTCTCAAGTGTCCACTGTTTAAATTCAGCAAGCTCTTCACTTAACTTTTCTAGTTTAGTTTGTGTTGCATCCGTAACTTCTGTGTTTTGTAGCAGTTTGTTCTCTTATACTCTTACATTATTTCCTATATTTCAAATGTCTAAAAGATACCCTATCAATGACATTCATTGCCCACTTAATTATTGATAAGCCTAACTTCGCATTATCAATAGAAACCTGTCAAATATTATAACCATGGATACTTTGGGGAATTATTTCTACTTTAGGATATTATAACATACTTTTGCCAGGTAGTTTGGTGCAAATCGTGTTCCCCTGTTTTGTTGTATGCCATTTAATTCTTCTCCTGGGCTTCTAAATTCGCTTCCATGTTTTTAACCAAGGGAACACAATGCATCACCCTCTAATCTCTCACAATTGTCATCAGAATATGACATAATAATGTTCGTTCTTCAGCTCTATATGTTATTTTAAATCAAAGAGTCGCTTATGTGTACTGTTACATAATCATTTTAATGCGACTTCATATTACCTAGTCTGGTATATATCCTTCATCATCAGAGGAGAAGAACATCATCAGAGGAAAACACACCTTTCAGAATGTACTATTGTTACTTTTTTTATTTTATTTGCATAAGGTTAGAAAAAAGTCAAACCTTACAATTTTGAGAGTGTTAGAAAAAGGCCAATCAGATATAGTAATTCATTAAAAAAAGAAGAACATTACATAAAATTAAGTTTTAGATTGCTTCTCATCACAGGGTCAAGGCCCTCTACGTTTGATCATATTGAAAGCGAAAACATTACTGCCATTAAAATCCTTTTTTACACATTCACTGCTCCTTTGTTTTGCCCAGCAATTGAAATACTTCCTTTAAGTAAGACAGTAGCGCCAATGTTATGAAGAGTCGGTCACCTTTAAGCAAAAGACCACACCAATTGGCCGCTGATAATGTAGAAGATAGTGTTAGAAATGTTCCCAGCCACCTACGTCTCGAGGAATGGAGAACCGGGCACATTATGGTTAAATGATAGAGCGTTTCGACCAATTATGGACTTCTACAAACTAAAAGTATCCCCTGTCCTGACCTATGCGGCTGAGAACAATTGTTTTCTTGCTCCAGAGGTTTGGCGCTTGTTGGAAAGCCTTTTTCGGAAAAGAGTTCTGAGATTACCTTCATCCCTTCCCATTGAATGCGTGAGAAAAGAACTGGGGTTAATCTCACTTTACATTGCAATGGTTTGGAAATCTCTAACTCTTTACAGCAAATGCCTGGACCCTCCGGAAATAAGTGGATTTTGGGCCATAAATGAAGCCCTGTCCGGTGGATCGATTCCAGCCTTAAACGCATGGCAGACAACTTGTAAAGGCATTTTGGACATGATTGCTCAAAGCACATACAGTTTAATGCAACGCCCACTCAAGGTAAAGAAAAAACTTCTAGATTGGGCCTGGATTGCCACGATGGATAGGCTTAGTGCTCTTCCGTCTATATCTGTGGGTAAGGAGGAACATTATAGCCGAGGTACAGTGCTTCCATATTTAGATAAATTCCCCTCCTACATGTAAAGACAGTTTTTTCTGAGATTCCACCTAAACCTCCTCCCCACGAGGGAGGTATTGGGAAGAATGATCAAAAAGAGAGAAGATCGGATTGTCGTGTGTCGCTGCTGTGGCCAGGAGGTAGAGACTCTCCAGCATTTGGTAATGAGTTGTGCAGTTCTTTCAGTCTACAGAGAAAAATGGCTGGGGAAGCACTTTGAGAATCTTGACCTTCAACCTCCTCAGGAGAGGTGGTCCATTTTAAGATGGGGAGGAAAGGTATCTTTAACCTTGGCCGTACTGAACTTTGTCAGAGAGATTTTTTTGATGTTGGACATGTAGAATTCTCTGATCTTCCTTTCCTCCCTATATAGTTGTTGAATTTTACATTTATTCTTTTCTTGTGTTTGAGTTTGTATTTGCATTTAAAGTTTTTCTGGAAACTGATTGATGCAATAAAAACATAAAAAAAAAATAAAAAAAATAGAGAGTTTCTCTGTAACCTTTACACAATCGCCACTTATAGCTTCTCAGTTTCTTTTCTTTTCTGACTGCCAGAATTTCTCTTGTCGGCATCAGGTTCATACGAAAACGCATAAATAGACTTCTCTAATTTCAGCTAGGGAATTTTTCAGATATTTAGGCACTTCACCCCTGGATCGATGCTTCAAGTCAGAGTTGCCATATAAGGACATTTCCCTTCCTTTTCCCTGTGTGTTGATCCAGTCCTGATCAAAAAGCTTTCGTTTTACCTTTCCAGGATTCGTTATTAGGGATTGTTCGCAGGTGTTCAGGTCCTTCAATATCGCAATACAAATAGTTTTCCAAGCCTGTAAGTGGCCCTCTTTGGTTTGCTGTAAGGCAATGTTTAGGACATTAAAGCCCCCTTCTGGCAGATCAGCCAAACATTTGCGATAAAATGATAAGGTTTTCCACAAACTAGCAGCAGCATATAGCGAGGTAAGGTCCAGCTCTGCTCTAATTATCTGGACAGGCAATCCACCATGGAGGGATAAAACCCTTCTCCAAAATATACCCTCCAGTTTCGGCCATATCAAATCAGAAAGTGTAAATGATGTCTCAGCTCAGTATGTGAGTATCGGAGCAACTTTCAGTCTATAGAAGTCTATTACTGGTGATAATGAGAACTTGCAGTATTTTGAGATAATAAGGTAAGCCTGCGAGGCCAGGTTTCTTGTCTTACTTCTTAAAATGGATTCCTTCTGGGTGTCTACTGTGCTGTTGTTAATGCTCATTCCCAGGTAGGTAATAGATTAAACTTCACAGATTTTTCCAATTTCAGGTTCCACAATGTTTTTTGCATGTTTATTTTTGGACTTCAACTTTCTCCTAGAGTTAGGATTGTTGATTTGAATACATTAATCCTGAGACCGTAGGCTTCTACGTAATCCTCTAGGGCTTTCAGTTGTCTCTGCAGACCCACCTGAGTTTGGTCTAAAAGGATCAAGTTGTCTGCCTACAGCAGGCGATTCACAGGTTCCCCTGCTATCCGAGGGGGGAAGCAACGTACATCCTTGAAGGCAGATTCTATATCGGAAATGAATAAATTGAACATTGCCGGCGCTACGGTACAACCATGTTTGAGCACCTTTGATGTCTTTATCGGAGCTGACATGTTACCTTTTTGATCCAGTCTGACCTGGAGAACGGTGTTTGAGTGAAGGGAAATCAGGGCTTCTCTTATGTCCTCCGGACAATCCCAGACACTTAATTTATCCCAAAGTTTTTGTCTCTCAATTGTATCAAAAGCTTGGGCCAAATCTATTGAAGCGAGATAGATCTTGCCTCTCGCTTTTTGTAGTGCCCTCTCTTTGATCAGGATAATTAGGAAAAGGTTAAAGGAAGTCCCAATCCCTTTAACAAAACCGGCTTGCCATTTGTCGTGATGGCCTGTTTACTGACTCGAGGTTGTCAATGCCTTTAGGAGGCGTGCTCCGAATAACTTGCCTAGAACATCCAGGAGGGCGATATTCAATCAAGACATAAAGGTACATTGCCACTCACCATTTGTCTGGTCTTGTGAGTAAATTAAATGAAAACATGAAACATGCAATGAATCATATACTGGCCAGGATGCATTAAACGCTTTAGTGCTCTATTATTTAATCCACTATTTCAGTTGATTGTAATGTATTTTACCACAACGCTATTTTTTCTTATAGTAGATCAATTCTCAATCGCTGCTGTCCCCAAAGTTCCAGGACTTTTCAGGCTCCCCAACAATAAGTGTCATTGCACAAGTCTCTTCAGTCCTTTCAAAGACTGGCACCACTGCCTCAGTTCATCTTTCACGTCTACAGAGCAAAGCACAGGCATCAATATTTCCAGCCATCCCAATGTGCATAGATACTCCCTGATATTTCTCAGCTCTCCCACATAAATAAACCACTCCCAGACTTCTAAAAGGTCTACTAAAAATGGGAAAACACAGCCTCAATTGTACTGGCTTGATCAAAGAGTGGAACTATTTCGTAATATATCCAGCTCTACCAGTGAGCTGAACCTCTCCAACAATTATTGTTAAGGTGGACTCAAACTCCCAGATAGGTGAAGAGGAATCAGAGTCAATCCAAACCAGACTCATTGACGGAGTAGACAAAGTGCATGGCAAACACAACTTTATTCACATCAAAACTGAGCCAGGACACCATACAAGCATTGAAATCTCATTGCTCCAGAATTGCTGAAGTACTACACAATCGTTATCACTGATGTCATAACATGATATCAGTTTACAAAACCTATGGGGAATGGAGATAGGTTAGTGGGTTTGGTTACATATATATTCCATAAGGGTTAAACATTGTATTGGGTTACAAGTATATATGATGGTTCCATCTGGAACCACCCCTATATTGATAAACGTTAAACTACATCATCTTCATGGCAAGGGGTTGGTTGCCATATTACTTGATGGGCAGCATGTCACTAAGGCTTTTGATAGGTTGGCACATTGCTAACCAACCTAGGATACTTGACAGGTTGTCAAGATATGAGCCAGACATAGAGTAGGGGGAGATAAGCCCATGGAACGTTCTTCCTTCAATTAAATGTTATCATCCCTCATTCTCAGGCCATGAGACCGGGAAATCCCTTTGCACTTGGCCATGTGTGGTGCCTCATTTCTGTGTGCATTTAGGGAGTATGGCAGGTGTCCTATCTATGTTTGCTTCTAATGAATGGCCAGTGTTCTCCAATTAGGGGTTACATGCAATGGACTTACCTACTATTTATTGAGGTTTTAGCTAATATTAATATAGGGGTTGTGTTGTCTGTTGCCACTGGGGACAGTTATTTCAGTTATTCTTCATGGAGTCTTTTGGCATACTGTTTCACTGCACCTGACCACCAAAATGTTGTGTGTGCACTTCTGAACTATTTAGTTAATCTGGGAGTATACCGATTGCGTTTTGAGAATTGCTATATTGTGCTGTTGTTCCATCATTCCGATCCTACCTAATTTCATTTTAACATTGGCACTAGTATCCAGCCACTGTCTGAGCTCTGCATGGAAATGTATTTTGGTGGATTCAGCCTTTTGAGTTTTCCCGAGGCTTTGAGGCCTGTGCTCATTCAAAGATATGATGTGGCTTCTGTTTTTAATAAGATGGCTGCCCCACTATACTCTTGCTTCTTTGTTAGCAAGCTATATTTGCATGTTGTTCAGGTTGCATTCACCTTATACATTGGTCACGTTAGTGTTCTTCGTGTCTGTTGATGCGATGTTAAGTCTAAATGTTGGAGTCTAAATGCATACATTACCTATTTTAAGTGTTATTCATGTGGAGTGCATGGTTGCTTCACGTCTAATGCATGTTCTTTTATGTCACATTGTTAGTTTGAATGCTTTTGCCATCTTTATCTCACATTGTTCTCAAACCCTGCTGCACCTGTGGGGAATAAGGACATAATGGCTGTCTCAGTGAGTAACGTCTTTCACCTTTGCGGTACTGATATGGGGGAGGGGCAGAAACTATAGATGATGTATTCATTTGCCTTTCAACACTACACAGGCTCTCCCACAGAAAGGTCCCTCTGCTAAATACCCCAAGGATAGTCTTTCTTTTCCTCTTGCCCAAGTGAGTACTTTAGTTAAGGGTGATCTTGAGGATGTGCCTCTCCATGAGAAGTGCTATGGACATGGTATCATAAATTTCTCTCTGATAATTCTTCACTAAACTATCCAACATCACACCACACCACACCAGCAGTGTATAAATGCATGGCACATCAATTGGTCTTTCCAAGTTGCACGTATAACACAGCCGTTGAAATGTGGGCAAACTAATTGCCTTTTTTGGCTTTTCCTGCCGCCATTTTGCTGATGATACCCAGAACTTATTTTACTGACAGTCAGTTTTGAACTCACTCATCGCATCTTCATCGAATACCTTCAGAAGGATAACACGTTGCTGTCTACTGATCTATTCCTCCAAGAAGATGATTCTCACCTTCTTCCATTGTCCATTTATTTCTTCTAATCACACACACTGGAAATGATGCAATGCTCAAACTTCTTAACATCTGAAATATCTGCCACATTTTACCTACCATGCATGAAGAAATCATATATTTACCCTAGTAGTCAGTTGTCTTGACTATTGCTCTAGTATATCCTCAGTGCTCCTCTCTACTCCCTTTTCCTCCTCAATAAAAATTGTAACTTTACTACTCAACTTCTAGATAAACTTCATTCTCGTCTATCATCTCTCTTCACACACATAATCTTGGTCGGCTCCTGACACAGCACTAACTCCTCTTTACATTTCTTCTACTCAAATTGCCACTTATTAATGTTCTAGATCCCCCCATATATAGCCAACTCAATTGCCCGCTATTCCCCCACTGGTACCAGCTGCTTCTGCACCTTAATTCAGCATTCTGATCCATGCTGCCTATGGACTGTCTCCTGCTTTTTCTGTGTTCACCTACTTACCCCCAATTACTGAAAGCTACTTCACAGAAGTATTAATAATATTATCATCCCTGTACAGGAACCCATCCCCTCTATTTGATGATATAGCTAAGCTTACCCAATACATATTCCCAACCCTCCTTCTCTCAATTCTATTAATTATATGTATTCCAAATGCTGGCAGATACTGACATCCAATATTACCTTTAAAAAAAATTCTCTTTTTCTATCCCCAGCCAACTTTCCCATAATTACCTTACCATTCCACCATCTGGATCTCAACATAGTCTCTTATTGTCATGTCACTTACATTTTTTTATAGAATGCTTTTCTTTTCGTTTCAAGCTGTTGACCCATACATCAATAAATACAAAGATACAATGTACATGTGATGTTACCCTCACCATCAGGCTGGTTTGGGCACAACAGAGTCACTGCTGATGGTTGTGGCAATTCACACTTGTGCTTGCATGGGCATAGAGAGTGTGGGGTCTGAAGGCAGTTTATGACAGTGTGTCTGGTTACAAGGATGGCTATTAACCAGGATCCGGGGAGGAGGTACCAGACATTTCATCACCATCAGTACTTCTGCAGGATGATGTTTTGGCAGGGCTAGCTGCAGGTAGCATGTCTAAGGTGTATGTTTCACTATGCTACTGTCAATTGTGACTCTGCAAAGCTGTTGTTCCAAAGGGGCAAACCTTCATACCTTTACCCCATCACCTCCTTCCCATGTGCCACCTGCTGGGGGATCACTTCAGGCTCTTGCTCTTTTAACCAAGGCTAAACACCTTCTGAGCCACTGTCTCCTCCTTGTACCACCCAGGGTCCACCTCTTCTCCTCTGTCACCTCTTCCGAATTCTTGCTCTGTTGCTTCAGTACCACATTTTCAACAACAAAACCTATGTATGCAGCAATAAACAAGTCATTGATGCCCACAGCTACTGTCACCTCCTCCACCAGTGACATGCCAGCAGTTGTCACCCCCAATTTCATGTCATCATCATCATCCATCTCCTCAAGATTGAATTGTCCTTTCCCTGTCATGACACCTCCTCCAACATCCCCACCTCCTCCTGACCCATTGTCAAGCACTCCATAATCAGCTCTGAGACTTCTCCTAGTGCCAATCCCTCCTCCAGTGTTTCAGTCTCCTTAGGCAATACCTGTTGTGGCTAGGAGAAAAATGCAAGATGCCATGCCCCAAAAAGACAACTGGCTCAACGCCTTTGCCTCCAAAAGGCATTTGTGATAGAAAAGACATACAATATCATCAGTAAAATGGACTATAAAATGATTTTCACCATAATAAAAAACAAAATCAAATCCAGCAAAAAATTGTATTTAATCCCCATATTATAACACTACAATTGGAATAATAACAGGACTCAACAATTTGGAAGAAGCATTGGATGGAAGTTAAAATAAAATTCTAATATGAACCAAAATTGCATGATTATTTTTCTGACCTATCAATGAACCACTCTATTCTTTATTATTTTAGTTCTGATTTAATAAGCAGCACACAAGAAGCTGCTCACAGACCCGGTCCCCTTTGCAAAAAGAACATTATTTGAAATATCTGAATCTACCAACAAGCCCTACATAGCCAGAAGATTGCCTAGGCACAATGCCCTCTCTGGTTTGTAGCCTGGAAAAAGCACAACATGCGGGAGATCGTCCATGCCACCTCAGCAATTGACTCACCTTGAGTCAGCTGACAGTTTCCATTTCTCCAGATTGTAAGCCAGTGGCAGTGTATTGTACCTCGCCGGTAAGGCGCGGTTAGCTTTCTTATGTAAGACTGCTGAAAAACATCTGGACTGTAAATATCATACCAAGGAGAATTCTCCTCAAGCCATTATGTGACCTTT
Organism: Ambystoma mexicanum; assembly: GCF_040938575.1. NCBI lineage: Eukaryota > Metazoa > Chordata > Amphibia > Caudata > Ambystomatidae > Ambystoma > Ambystoma mexicanum. Next base: position 976,835,292 of record NC_090922.1, read on the forward strand.
TTTGCACCTCACAATTCTATCAAATACACAACAACATAGGTAATTAAATTTAAATTGATTAAATAAACACAACTACATTTAAAATCACATGTTACTTAGGATACTGGTTGAATTGTTAGGACTCACAAAAAACAATGTTTACTGATAATTAGTTTACTAAGAGAAATAAGAAACATTTTTTTTAATCGCCAGTTTTTCGGGGTTGAGGGAAGAAAGAGGGAAACAAGGAAAAAGAGGCATTTCTTTGTTTTTGGGTCGACACATTGGAAAAAGGAACTAGGAAAATTCCAGAGACAACGTTTTGTCAGTTTCATTACAACTTTTTAACGCCTTGTACAAACCCTTCCAATCTCATGTTCCTAGTACACACTTTCCTTGAAATGCCACTAATCCATATGACTAACTCCCTCAGTTCTGCTGACCATTTCAAATTCTCTTGAATGCTCATCCTCCTAGACCTTCTGCTACCTTTGAAAAAATCATCCATCACTTTGAACTTCAAACACAATGGGCCTCATAATAATGTTTGCGGATATGGTATGAACGGTGCTGGTAAAGTAAGGTCTGACCTGGCGGGCTGTGTAACGCCTGCGAGCATAACTCGTAATTGCACCGGCACCGTTATCAATGGTGCTGGTGCAACCATGCTCCCCACCCCCATTCTGCCCTATTGGGCAGAATGGGGATCGGGAGCCCGGCAATACCATCACCCGCGAATGGGCAATTACCGGCCCATTCAACTCGTAATGGGCCGGGTTATTGCCCAATCGTGGGTGGAAGTGCCGGTAGCGAGTTTGGCGGTAGCTGTGCCTGTGAAACAGGCACGGCTACCACCAAACTCGTAATGAGGCCCAATATTTATTTGGCTTCCAGGATAGTGTTTTGTTATGCATTATGCCCTACCTGTCTGACAACTTCTTCTGAAACTAAAGATTCAATGGCATGTCCTCTTTCAACTTCCCTCCCACTGGGCGTTCTCCTAAAATCGACCTTTGGTCCTCTCCTTGTGATACAGGAACCCCCTTTTTCCAGCAAACGGATTGCTACTATTAGTTTCTCCTACCAGGCTTTTGCTGTTCATATTCAATTCCCCTTGGACACCTTCATCCTGGAGTTATCAACTCAGACCTAAAAATGTGTCTCTCCTGTCCTCCTATGGATGGCACTCCAGTCCGTAATGCTCAACACTTCCAATTGAAAGGTTATTTTGCTCGTTAATGGCCCCAAACCTGCAAACTGTGGGTTCAGTTTGATAGTGGCCTCACACTACAACAGTTCAGAATCTCCATGGCCACTATAGCCAGGCTGAACCTACTAATTGCCTATTCAATTCTGCCCCTACCTCACCTTTCTGTCTTTTTGAACCTTGTTTTCCATTCTGATCTCATCAGTGTTGGCTACTTCACCAGCCACATAGTTTGACTCATTTAATACTCATTGTAAACCCTTTATCACATTTAAAAACTTTTCCGCACACATGGTATCAAAACTCCCCCTCTCCATGCTCACTTATTCCCATTGCTGTAGGATGAGTTGGGAATTTCTTGCAGTATGTGCCCCATCATCTGGTCTTCATATCCATTAACAAGATGATACATTACTACCTATTTGACTCGATATTGTGCCGCACGCCATTGTCGTAGCCTGTGATACCAAGTCATCCTCAGCATTTTGCACACCATTTCATTCAATGCCCAACTTCTACTACTTCCTCAACGCTTTCCTGTTATTAAAATACACTCACCCCTGAAATTAAATACAAAACCACATATGTCTGAAAAGAGCCGATGAGGCTGTTGCTATGCTGCACCTCTGAATACATCCTCCATGTTCCAAACTGCATATGATTATAAACTTATGCATATGATCAATATGTTACTGAATGTTAAATCTTAACATATCTTTACTTTTAGTGTGTAATGGTCCTCTTACTTCCTACTCACCCGAAGGATTGTGTTTCATCTATATGCCACTACCCTACTGTTATAAAGCACCTGGAAAGAGGGTCAACTCCTTTTCCACAGAACTTCAGTAGGAAGCACTGTGTGACCATACACACATAAGTGCAAATATCACAAAGAGAAATGTGATCTGCGCTTGATGGAGGTCCAATTGGAGGGGAATACACAGTTTGTTGATGATATAGTACTGGGTTAGTCTCTTATATGTACGGTGTTCAAGGATGTTAGAAAATATTTTTGAAGGAACAAAGAACTGGGGGAAACTGGGGAGAATTTGGAAGATGTGAGGTGAACCAATCGCAAATAGAATACATAGATATATTATATATGCAATGGACGGGGAGCAAAGCGCGCAAGTGTTGGCCCGCCTGAGGATTACCTTTCTTTTCTGTTGACGGCTTTGCGCCTCACCCCTTGTACACCGGATTACTGTTAAGCAGTTATAAACCAGTGGCTCTCCCTCAAGGGTGATGACCACAGGGAGCAAAGGACTCGGGTGTCCGCCCGCCTGAGGATTACCTTTCTTTCCTGTTGCTTGCTTTCGGCCCTTCCCCCTGCACACCTGATAACTTTGAAGCAGTTACAAACCAACGGCTCTCCGGTGAGGGTGAAGCCCGCAGGGAGCAAAGGGTGCAGATGTCAGCCCACATGAGGATTACCATTATTTACTGTTGTTGGCTTTGGGTCCCGCCCACCTGCATACTTGATTGCTTTGAAGCGGTTGTAAACAAGCAGCTCTCCCGCAACTGGAAAATCTGTTTGTAGCAATGGGTGCAGGTGTTGGCGCCCACTGGTTGTTTGCGCATGCTGCTCGTGCAGCAATCTGTTATCTCTGGCCCTTATTGGATGACATTGGAAGATATCACTTCTGCCACAGGTGCCAATGCTTTGCTATTGTTAATGTGAGTGGAGGCGAGAAGGTGAGGGGCGTTTCCCCAGGTGCGCAGTGTGCAGTGTACAACTGTCTTCAAGTTTACTATGGGCAAAAGGAAAGCCTATGGGCGCACTCCCTCGGATGGAAGCCAAAATAAGATCTCTAGGATTTTTAAAACTATTAAGGAAGTAAATACTTTGGTTATGGAAATTAAGGACTTGCTGATTGACATTGATGGTTTGGGAAATGTGAAGTCTAAGGATCCTAAAGGGGGCTCCACGTAGGTGGTTAAAGATCGAGCTACAGTTCAAAGTTCCAAATCTAATTGTGTTCTTCCGTCAGTTGATGTGAATCTTATTTATTTTTGTGACTTGGAGTCTGCACAAGCTAATGTGAAAAAGGGTCTATGCAATCGCGCTGAGGAGGATTGTTTGGCTCCATTTGAGGCAGCTCACCTACATGGTCAAGAAGCGGAGAGAAATGTCACCATCCCAGTGAACTTTAATGGCTTGGCATTGGAGGCATGTGGTTCAAGTATTGTCAAAGCTCACCCGATGGAAGAGTGCTTGTCAAGTCTGGCTGTGGCGGCGTCCACTGGTGATGGGGGTGATGGGGCTCTGCTCTTTCCCCAGTTGGCATAGTGAACTTTGTGTAGGTGAAACTACAGAGTTAACCCCTGGGGGCCCCTTTGCTAGTGTTTAGCACCTTACCTGATTGCCCTTTCAAATCGTATTGAATGTTTGTTAGAGGGCCTGCAAATTATCAATCTACCAAAGGCTCCTCTGGCTGAATCTACATGGAAGGTCATTATTTTATTTATTTTTGTATTGGACATTTGTATGACACCTATACACAAGTGTTTCCAGACAACACAAGACAAGATGGGGGGGGCATGGGAGTCACAAAAGTAGAACAACAGAAACGGTTATGTCCGCCTTGTAACAATCTTACCGGGCAAGTGCATGACATGGTGGTAAGTGCAAGGGGGGGAAGGGGTAGAGGGAGGAGTGCAGGTGTGATGTGCCCCAAAGGTGGGGACGGGCAAGTGCTGGGTGGTCCATTGTCAGCAAATGCCAGGGGAAGAGGGGGGAGATGAGTGTGGTGGACAGGGAGGATGAAGGTGGGCTGGTCCGGCAAAGGGGACCCAAAGACAAGTGCTGGCAGAGGATACTAGGGGGCCTGGTAGTAGTTGGTCTGGTCACTTTATGACTCAGAGGGCTCCAGGCCCCAGTTGCAGTGCTAAAGGGAGAAATTAGCACGGGAGGGAAGAGAGAAGGAAAAGGAGAAAAGGAGAGTCTTGAGAAGTTTCGAGAATTTAAGAAGATCTAGCTCAAGTACGGGGGGGAATTCCAGAGGGAGGAGCCAGCCGAGGAAAGAGATCTACCTTTCTCTTGCTGCTTGGTGAAATGTTTGACCTGCAGAGAGTTGGAGCCAGAGGACCGAAGGACTCTGGCTAGGAGGTATTTAGGGATTTAGAGAGGCAAAGATGGAAGCAGAGAAATCCCAGGCGCAAGACAGCCTTGTGGATGATGCAAATGGTCTTGAATTTGTCGCAGTCACTGGGATCCAGTGGAGAGATTTTAGGGATGGAGAGATGTGGTCACTGGGCTTGAGGCTAAGGATAAGTCTTGCAGTCCTATTCTGGATTAGTTGAATGGGCAAATGTAGGAGAGAGGTAGATTGAGGAAGATGCTGTTGCAGTAGTCAAGACTAGAGAGAACCTGGGCTCTGGAGACACTGAGCTTATGGGTAAAGCTGAGGAAAGGAAGAATGCCCCAGAGGAAAGTTGGACTTCTTGGCAAGCTCCGTGATGTGTGGAGAGAAAGAGAGAGAAGAGGCAAAGATGATCTCAAGGTGTTTTGCCTCACCAGTGGGTGAGGGGAGGGGACCCAGGGAGTAAGGCCAGAGAGTGGGGGGAAACAGGGAGTAGGTGTTTCAATGAAAATGATCTCTGTCGTACAGGCATTAAGACAGAGACCATTTGCAGAGCACCATGACTGAATAGCAGGCTGGCAGTCAGGTATGAGGGAGGAGGTAGAGGATGGTGACTTTAAAGTGAGTTGTGGGTCATCTGTATAATACTGGAAATGAAGGGAGAAAGAGGAGATCAAGCTGTCCGGAGGGGCCAGGTAGATGTCGAAGAGTCATAGCGATATGATAGAGCTGTGAGGGATGCTACAGGTAGAGAGTGAGGTGGAGGAGAGAAAATGGTAAATTTGCACTTGGGATGGTCTGTTTGAAAGGAAGGAGGTAGGCCACACCAGGGTATCATGGAGACAGTTTATGATGATGGAGTGGTTGACTGTGTCAAAGGCAGAAGAAAGATTGAGAAGGATCAGAACAGAGGTTGTGTTAGAATCCAGGTTAGAGAATAGGTCTTCACAGGAGTTCAGGAGGGCAACTTCCATGCCTCTGTCTGCCCTAAAACCAGACTGGCGGTCACGGAGGCAGCCAGCCCCTTCGATGTGGAGGCTCAGTTGGGGGAAGACCATATTCTCCATGAGTTTGCCCAAAAAAGGGGTGATGGTGATAGGGCAATAGTTAGCTGGACAAGAAGGGTCAGCAGACAACATTTTTAGGAGAGGGCGCACAAGGGAGTGCTTAGGGGGTTGAGGGAAGGAGTCAGTGACAAATTAATGGGTCGGCCATTGCTGGGGCAAGTGAGGCGATGTTGTCCTTGATGGTTCTGGAGGAGTTGGGAAGCACCTGTTTAGAGGAGACTTTCATAGAGCTGACAAATATAGAGATTTCATCTGGTGCAATGGGAGACAAATAGGAGAGTATGGGGGGAGGTGGGGGCCAAGGGAGGCAAGAGAAGAGGGGTTGGGAGGAAGCAGATGACAGAGAAGAGAGTTTTGGTGGAAAAGTGGGCGGCCAGTGCAGAGGGCCTGGGAGGAAGGAGGAGAGGAGTAGACTGCAGTAGGATTGGCAGGTTCCTTGCAGATTTTAAAGAGTTATGATATGATATTATATGATATGTCATTTATAATGCGCATAACACCCAGAGGTTTATAATCAGTAACCCGGGGATCGAACGTGTGGTGCTCTGTGTCATCTTGTTTCCAAGGCGAGCATGTTGCTCCTGAGCTATCCTCCCAAGTTCAGCCATGTTGTTGGTGTCTCCAGATATGCAGGCTTGTACATGAGCCCTCATCTTCGAGCAGATGGAGAGACAATATTGCCTTTGGAGTAGGCAGCAGGCCAGTTTGTCAGAGTATGAGCTAGATGCCTGCCACTTCCGCTCTGCAGCTTTGCACTTACATTTCAAAGCGGCCAAGTAAGAGTCATACCAAGAGTTGCACTTGGAGGGAGGCTTCATGCGGATCTTCATGATGGGGGCAAGGATGTTGAGGGTCTTAGAGATAGAAAGATGGAGGTTAGCTAGAACAGAGTCAGAAGTAGAGTCAGATTAAGGGGAGAGATGAAGGAAGAGGCAAATGCAGCGACAGACACACGCTTCATTGGCCTATTGACGGAGAAGGAGACTGACAGTGTGGGCAGAGTCCTCATCAGGGGATAGGGGAAGTCAAGGTGGTAAGAGAGGAGAGAGTGGTCAGACCAGGAGAGACGGGTAGTAAGGGGGTTGGAGAGAGGGATGTCCGTTGAGATGAGAGCATCAAAGGTGTGGTCAGCAGAGTGGGCTGGGCCAGAGGGAAGGAAAGTGAGGGAAAGAGTGTTACAGAGGTCACGAAAGAGAACAGTGGCCACATCAGGAGAGTCGGGATGGATGTTAAAGTCCCCAAGGAAGATAAGGAAGATATGTTTGGGAAGTAGGCGAAAAGAGTGGAAGACAGGTTGGCCCATTCCAAGAGGAAGATCGCTCTAGGAGGCCTCAGATGGTAGCAAGAGTAATAGAGAAGGTATGCTAGACAGAAAGCCTGAAGTCTAGGCCTTCAAAGGAGGAGTAGGTTTGAGTGGGGATGATGAGGCAGGAACCCACTCAGGGAACGTTAGAACCACTTCTCCCCAGGGCAGGAGGACCTGGGATTTCACAGGATCTTGTAAACCGCAGGGAGAAGAGTGTCAAAAGCAATGACTCAGCTGGCTTTCAAGCAGGTCTCGGTGAGAGCATGGATGTCAAGGTCTTCAATGAGATGACAGATGTCAGAGGAGTGTTTGATAGCAAAGTGAGAATTGAGAGTAGCTAGTTAAAGCTGGTTGCCCCCTTTAGGAAATGTGCGAGGGTGTCCAGGGGTGGGGTGACACCTCTGGGGGGGGGAAGGAAGATGAGGGAAGGAGGGGTGGAAAGAGAGGGGGAGTTGAGAAGAAGAGGAAGGTTGCAGAGAGATTACCACCAAATACAAAAGGCTTACATTCTCTTTCACAGTCCAAGGCACAAATGTCTCAAGTCATGAGTACCCACACTTGTGTTGTTGTGACAGGTGGGTATGTGGAAAAGCTAGTATTGCCCCCAAGGATTGAAGACATTTTTACAGATTTAAAGAAATGTAATCCTTTATAAAACAAAATGCTGTTTGAGTGAGCTGGCTGGGGTATACAAGGAGATCAAGGAAACGTACTATCCTTGAATCCCATTTTTATGGAACCAGGATCCTCCATGATCTCTAGGGCTCATGAGCCTCCTCCTTATAGTGTCATGCCAGTACCCAAGGTCATTCAGCACTCTAAACCCATTTGGTCAACACGAAGCTTGGATGGAACCCTTCCAATACCAGGTGGGCTCAGATGTCTGCTTCACCACTCCCTTTAAGCCCGCCTGTTGAGCAAGGTTTTAATTTTGTGGGTCACTCTGCTGTGAGACTGTCCTGTCCTAACCTATTAGCTCTGGGAAGGGCAAGGGGGTTCAAGTCAGCATGTATTCTCTGAAATGGAGCGGCCAGTGAGCAGAGATGTTCTGTTTTTCATGGTGAATGTCCCCAGGCTAATGAGTGGAGTTCATGAGTACTCTGAATCTTTGAAAAATAAATGTTCTCACTGGATCCGGCATATACAAGGTTGCCTTTCAATCATAAGGGATGATATTGTGAGCTGTCTGCGAGTTAAGATTCCCTATTCAGGTTTTGACTATATTCAGGTTGTATTTTCAACAGAGGGTCTATCCAAAAGGTTTCCTGATGACTGTCTATAGATGTCATCTAAGTGACAGAGCTAAAATTACAATTAGATACTTTGATCTTTTTCAATCTATATAAATGGCCCTGTTGGGCCTGGTCCATTGTGCAACCACTCAGGGGTCAACCACCTCGAGTCTTAGCAGCAAGAGCCTCCCCAATGGGCAAGTTGGGAATACTAATTATGTGGAAGCAGTGTATTTACTGGCACAGGGGAAGAATGATCCTGCTGATGATGTCCAATTTTACATGCTCTTTTCATGGAACATTGCAGAAATTAGTAAATTGTTGGTTGCTCAGGACTGGTGTTCTTTTGTTCTCAGGTTTCATATCATTTTGTTAAAGAAGACCTGGGCAGCTGAATCTGTTTTGTTACTAGGATTTCAGTCCTATATATATGCCAGCAATTAAGGGTCCTAAAGGGCGTCCATCTGATGGATTATTAATTTGGAATGATGTCACTTTAGATTGGAGGGTCGAGGTAGTACAAATTCACAGTTCTGATTTCCAACTGTTGTTTATTTGGATTAGTAAGGAGCAAATGTGTTGCCTGTCTAATATTTACAACAGGCTCTGAACTTCTCATGGCTTGGCAACTTTGAAGCATTTCCAGGTTTTAATCAACACTAGGTTTGCTCCGTTATCTTTGAAGGAAAAACCTATCATTGTGTCTGAGGATTTTAATCTTCAGCTGTAACACCTAAGGGAGCTGGCCGGGTTATGGGATGACCAAGATTTAGCATGGGACGTTCTGTCCCTGAATATTGCCCACACCGGCTAGAAAGCACTGCTCAGCAGTAAAATTTGACTGTATTATGTTTAATTTAAATCTGAGAGCCTGCAATGGGAGATTTTCCGATGATCAACTATTTAAATACCTTTAATGCACATAAGAGGAGTTCTCTTATTGATTATATCTTTATTTCATCAAAAGATTAGATTGGAATTAGAGACTTCAAAATGCTTCAGAGACCAGAGAGAGATCACTCCCCCTGTCAGTTTGCATTGCGAGTTTTAATACATGCCGATCTAATGTGTGTGTCACTCCTAGCAATCAACCGATAATGGCAGAAGGTCAGGCCCGAAAAACTGAGATATGGTACTACATAATTGATCGTGAAGTAAAACCTTGTATTTATGATTCGATCCTTTCAAATTTAGAAAACATACCTGAAGCAGATTTTACTGACACAGAATTTCTGGCTCAGTTTGACATGATGAAGGCAAACAGTCTCCCATTTGTAACTGCCTTTGCTAAAGTAATAAAGAAGGGAAGAATCTGTCAGGCTGATTGGTACGATGGTGCCTGTCATTCAGCAAAAAAAGAAATAGAAAACTGTGTCTGATGTACTTTAGCGGTGGATAGGATCAAGCTAAATACTGTGGAACCAATTATAAGAGTTTGATAATGTCCAAAAAGAAACAGCTCACTGTAGAGCGATGGGAAGCATTGTATGCCTTTAAATCAGGCGGAAACTCCCTTTTTTGGAAAATGGCTTCTGGTCGGCACCTTGCGATGGATCAGTCCCTTCTATTTTGCATCAGTTGTGAATCTTGGAGGCTACATTTCTCAGGCTTGTACTGTGATACTTCCCCTCTCATTCCCTTGTGTTTTACCCATTGTGTCTCGTCTTGATTCTTTTTATATTACTGTGAAAGAGGTGGAAGTTGCTTTGGGTACTTTGAAAAGTGGTAAGGCTGCTGGTCCAGATTTTATATCAATAGATTTGTTTCAAAATGAGGTTTTTGTATGGGCTCCTGTTTTGTCTAAAGTTTTTAATGCTATTCTTGCTTTAGGGGCAACCCCTGATTCTTGGAGAAAAGTGGTGATTGTCCCGATTTATAGAAAATGAGGTAGGGACAATCCTTCAAATTACGCACCAATCTCTCTTTTAGATGGTGTTGATAAGCTATTTGGTAAGACCATGCAGAACCATCTCCAGGTTTGGGGGGATAACAACAATATGATCTTCAGATGGGTTCAGGAAGAATAGAGGTACACTGAATCAGTGTTTAATACTCTTTCTGTTAATCCAAAATTACACAGTTGTATGGAAAATGAATGTATATGTGAAATTTTTGATTTAAGAACCACATTTGATTCTGTTTCAAAGGCTGACACTGTGGCAGATATTATTATCCTGTGGGACTCTGTCAAATTCGATTTCTGCATTAATTCAGCTATATTCAAAAACAACTGCATGTGTTCAATATGGGTTAGGTGGTGAATTGACCATTCAGTTTGAAGTGTATATGGGAGTCAGACAGGGCTGTGTCTTGGCCCCATTCCTCTTTAATATTTACATTCACGAGATTATTGATGTACTATGGAATGAGTGCCAAGACTGTCCGAAATAGCCATTTGGTAAATATCTGGCCCTATTTTATGGGGATTACGCAGTTTTGATATCAACTACTCTGCAGGGCCTAAAGAAATCCCTCTCTTTTTTTCTAGCCAGATGTAATAACTTACGACTTAAATTGAAGCCGAGGGTGTTTAGTGCTCACTTTTCAAAGCATAAATTGATCCGGTTAAAAGCCGGAAGGTGTTTTAATTGAGCAGGTGGATTATTTTGATTACCTTGCAATAAGGTTCCAGGAGTTTCCTGGTTTGGTGGCAGATTTGATAGCGCAGTGATTCATTTGGAAAAGTTAAGTGGGGCTATTAAGTCATATTTTTAAGCTATGGAAGCGCCGCTGTGTCCCCAGCCCTAGACCTATACATTAAGCAGGTTTTACCAGCTGTTCTATATGGGTCCGAGCTTTAGGGGCATGCAAACCTTTGGACAGATAAATACCTAAGAAAATCAATTTTTAAAGCAACTGATTTTGCTTCCCATGAGTGCAACCTCAGCATCCACACATTTATCTGACACCATCCCTATGAGTCCGCAGGCTATGTTTAGTTACACTCTTTTTTAAATAAGAATTTGGCACCAACCATCCCAAGTGTAGGGATGCGTTGTCACATCTCATGTGTTTGGGTGAAGGGAAAAGTCTACAATGGTTTGCCCACATTAAGAATACGTTATATGTTTTGGCCATAAGTGAACTATGGACTAATCCCAGAGGCAGTAGTCATGCAGTCTTGAGTAAAGCAAAAAGGACAGCAAAGTTTAGAGGCTGAGAAACAACTTTTGCCAGATGCCACTACGTGCAGACTGGGTCACGCTGAATTTGCCCTCCATAGTGAACCTGGTTGTAAGCAATATTTAGATATCATTTCACCTCCGTTTGAAAGATCCCTGTATTTGAGTCTGAGATTTTGGTATTTTTCCAGTTGCTTCTTTTACATACTCTTGGAGTGGTGCACTGATATTTGCCCAATGTGTCAGACAGCCAGTGAAACAATGCTGCACTTTTTCCTGATATAGGAAAATACTCTGAGGTTCAGGCTCACATGGATAAAACCGATTTTAATGGATATTGGGATTCGTACTTTAAATTCTGCTATGATATTTGTAACACAATCTTTGTCACCTCATGTGACATTTGAAACTGCTCAGTACAATTATAAGGCGTGGCTACTAAGAAATACGGCACTGAATTAGCTATTTTATTAATCTGGTCTGGGGAGTTTTACGTTTCAAGGCTGCGAGCATTGCCCTCCTTGTATTTTCTTTTAATGCTTACATACTTGTTTCTATGGAGCTTTCAGAATGTTATTGCTGTGTATTCCTCGCTCAAATTTTATTGAAAGTTGTGCTTTTGTTAACTTGAAGGTTTATACCGAATGAAGTATTTTGACGATGGATATTGTTAAAGACACAAAAACATGCTGCATACTTTCATTTGAACAGAAAACACATAAACAATGAGCAAACTGTTCTATTGACTGTGCACTGCATTGGTATATCTGCATCTAAAATAGCACATCATTATTGAGCATTTTGACTGACAATATTTATATTGAAATCAGAAAAGAAATCCTTCAGAAAATGCAGATTAGCCATTATTTAAATTCCAGCGAAGCATATTTGAATGTTTGAACTATTCTATTAAAGGTGTTGAAGGGTGAGTGGAATGGGAGCCAATATTTTTAAAGTTTTGCATATCTTCTGATTAGATGAGAAATGAAAGGAATTAATAATGGAAGATCCTCTCTACAAATCAATCACAGATAGATGTTGACAGTTTTCTCTGGGTCTACCTCCAGGTATTAACTAAATTAATTTCAATCCTGCCAGCTTTTGATTTTATTGCTGGCGAGGAATCTCATTCACATCTACTTTAAATGACTTATAACCCACAAAATGGTGTGATGCGAGTACACATGGGACCCGATGAAGCTGTGAAAACCTTCCATATATCAGTATTCTGGAAGTGAGGAGAAATACGCTTTCCTGTGCAAAAACTAACCTATATATGTTTTTCCTTTAAACGTACAGATAGATGCTTTACAATTCAAAATATGTTGAGTCCATTTTATGATGTGTTTTGTGTAACATTGTTAATGTATCCTTTTGCAAAATAAATTTAAATGGGTAAACATTGTATTAGTACTCAAATTATCCTGAGTCTCAGGATCGATTCTAATTACATATACAAACGAATGTCAGCCCTTTTATCCGGAAACATTCGTCACTGTAAAATTAGATTGGTATGTTATGTCGTAGGTGAGTTTTATAGAGCACACGAATCACCCAACACAGGTCAGCATTTTGGATTCCTTCCATAAATCCATGGTTGGGGGTTCCTGAGTTTGATGGACAGCACAAAGAAAGATTGGCAATCATCTTTTTCGTGCTTGTGATTGAGCATATTCAGGGTCTAATTCCCAGAGAGGTTTGCGCGGCACAAAGTGACTTTGCGCCACAGACATACACTTTGTGCCACTCTAAATGTGTTTTTCCGATTCACATATTGGACTTTGCGCTGGCCCTTTCCACTTAGAGCTGTGCAGGAACCCTTTGCATGATGCCGAACGCAACGCGCGGGAAGGGCTTGCGCAAAGAACAAACATCCTCTTTAAAGGAGGAGCATGAGGAAGAACATGGGTGTGGGGAGGGAGGCACTGTGCAAACTACCAACACGGCCTATCAAGTGGTAAGTTAACCCTATTCACAGAAACCATTGCAATATTGCTGTGACTCGAAAGGAGAGAGAACACACCACCACCAGCGCAATGGATGACAACAAATAAAAAGGGCAATGCAACCCCAAAGAACATACGATTGTAAAAATGCCGGATCCTGCTCTGCTAGCACTGACAATATTACATGGACTGAGGGGGAGAAGATACCGGTCCCTCCTGATGTCATCCTCATCCTGGTCAGGGAGTGGGATAATGACTTGGTATCACCCACCATTTGCTCACAGGCTGTGACACCACTGGTCAAAGTGCTATCAGCCTTACATTTCCTGGCCACTGGAGCATGCCACAGCCCTTGTTAGGAGTATATCACATCCCACTCAATCAAGGTGCCTTCACCAGTTCTTGGACTGCCCGAGCATATGTGCATAGGCACATTTACTTGCCACACGCACTGCAGGCAAGGCAGAGGGAGCCAGAAATTGTATGCAGTTGCAAACTTTCCCCATGTCCTGGGAGCCATTGACTGCACCCATGTAGCGGTGCAAACCCCCACTTCCCTGAGAGACAGAGCACATCTATTGAAACAGAAACATTGGCATTCCATCAATGTGCCGATCATCTGTGATGCCATGGGACAGATCATGCATGTAAATACCAATTACCCAGGATGCACGCATGATATCAACATCTTTTAGCTTTCCCCAATATACCAGGCCCTTGCATCCAGAACCTTTGGAAACACCTGGCGTGTGAGTGAGTGTCAACTATCAAGCACACACAAGCAGTAACATGACACACAGGAACAAAGGAAATGGCCATACATGCAATGAATATCCATGTTGTCCTTTGCAGGGGACTGCACCTACCCGCTGTCACCATTCCTGTTGACACCTATAAGGAAGCCAGGCACCACATGGGAGTCGTGCTATAGTGCAGCACACATAGCCACTAGGAGCATAGTGCAGCAGACATTCAGTTTGCTCAAGTCACACGCCTGCTCCCTTGACCACTCAGGTGGGGTAATGCTATATGTACCAGCTCTACTATGCAAAATCATTCTGGCATGTTGTGTCCTGCATAATATTGCCACACGATGTGGCATAACAGCAGAGATGCAGAAGGGCGCTGCCCTCATCTACAAGCACCACCCATTCCCCTAGCAGGCCAAAGGACACAGGTACAGGACACATGCAACCAGGTAGTACAAACCTCCTATGAATGCATTGCAACCACCGTTGAACACACACAGTAAAGCCACATCCCTGATTGCCTTCAATGATGCTATCGGGTGAATCTAGCTTGCCCATAACAATACCCTGAAAATGTGTCTCTTGGAATGGTAAACAGTGTGTGCCTCATAACATTAAAAGTACAATGACACCCCATCACCATCCATCACGTAACGTGCAGAAACCATGGCCAATGTCATTTCAAGTGGAAAGTTTCCATGTCACGGGCCCGAATACCAAAAATTACAAAACCAGCCCCTGGCAGAATATGTGCATAGCATGTGTTCCTCTGAGTCGCATTTATCAAGTACAACAAACACAACTCACCATAGTGCCATCTTCATGATGGGTCCCTCAGCACCATTGCTGCTGGTCCTGTTCACTTACACTCACAGCTGCCATGTATGTTTTCCTGCAAAGGGGAAAATCAACAGTCGCCCCCTCACCAATATGAGGAATTGCCATCTGGGGAAAGGGTGCAAAGCCGTGGCTATTTTTTATTTTTAGCGTCTACATTGATGCGGGTCATTCCATCTCGAAAGGGGTGATCGACTAACCAGATCCCCCTTTGTCACAACTCCATGCCAAAGGCATTGTGCACTTGTGCCCTGCTGCATCAGTAGCCTGATCCACAGCACTTGCTCTACTCGTTACGCAGAGGAGGTTCAAAGTTCACACTCAACCACAGCAGTGACAGCAAAGTCACTTTAGCACAGGGGCGACATTTAAGATTTGCCCCTGTACCTAAACTTCAACGATCATGAGTACACCATGCTGGTGGCAGGGTAATCTCTCTAAAAATAAGCTATGTCTGAGTTTAGGCACGGTGCATGGTGATAATTATAATGATGGCTGCCACAAAGCAATTGATATTGAACATGTCAGCTACTTTAAGTCAGCTCTGCAGTGGAAGGGAAAATTGTATTAGGTTCAGACAGGCCGATACTGCCACTCTGCAGGACAGAAAACCACAGGACGCAGTCTCTCTTTGATTCTCTTAGCGAGGGCTGGTAACACCCTCCCTCACAGACCACCACATAGCAGGCAGTGGCCTTATGCCCCGGTATCATAAGAGCACACCCATTCAGGAGGAGGAGCCTCACACCAGGGTGCTGCATGTCTAAAGGTCTTTCTTTGTCAGTAGGAGGTAACAGGGGCAAGTGTAGGATAGGCAGGAGGGCTTAGGACAATGAAAGGAGCCTTCCACCATCTTGTTTCTCGCTGTCTCTCTTTCCCTTTTCTGTATCCTCTGCTTCCCCTGGAGCAAAGCACTTAGGGTGCAAAATAAAAAAGGGCAAAGTTCACTTCCACCAGTAGCTGGGATTGGTCCCGTAAAGCAGGCTAGCTTTATAACAATCACCTGAGGACTAATGCCTTTAAAAGAGTCTTGCACCCCTTCAACAGAATACTTGCAGTTCCTCGAGGATCCTTGAAGGCCGAAGAGACATTCTGGGGACTTTCCGCTGGACTTCCTTTGGGACCGCTGCACTGTCCAAAGCACTCTGCCAGAATTGAAGCAGCAGCAATCCAAGACAGAAGGATGCTCTGTCCCCTAGCCACTCCAGGGACTATTAGGAATGACCAGTGCTGTGGACAAGGACCTGAAAAACCAATCTGCAATGGATCTTATATGCCAAAAGAGCAGATCCTGAAGTAGAGTATCCTGTCATTGAGCCATTCATGAAAGCCTGACAGTAGCCCGAGGGCCAGACCAGTAGAAGCTCCCTGTTCAGCCACACAAAACATGTTGCTCCTTGTTCTCTGCATCCTGAACAAGAGGGACAGCGCTGGTGCTGGTATCTGCATTCCTCCAAACAGCAGAACGATTGCACTGCCTATCCATCAGCCTGACACAGAATCGCATCCTAGCAGAGCTCGTCAACTGTCAGGCCCAAAGCGTCCGGTAATTACCATCATCTGAACTGATTCTCTGGGAGGTCACTAGCCAATTCTAGCCAGAGGTTTCCTCAAGACTTGGCCGAGATAGCCAGAGACTGCTGCCTCATTGCTTGCACCTCAACACCCCCTTAATCACCACTTCACAGCCGCAGCCTGCTGACTCGACCCTCTGGAGTGTCACTCGCCGACCTCTGCCAGTGGCTAAAGTCTGACTCGGCCGGGCCAACATTGAAGCATTCTGAGGACTGCCCCAAACTGCAACACTCGAACCTCTGCCATTTGACTGCACCAAGCACCCTCATTCGCACCTGCTAGACGCCCACTTGCTGACGGGGCTCCTGTGGTCTTATGTGCCTGACTGACCCTGACCAGCTTTCATCAATGTTCAATCTGGGTCGGATGAGTCAGCCCACCAAGAACATAATTCAGATACAGTGAACTGAATTGCACCCCCACACCCGTCCACTTGGGCCCTATAGACTGGATAGATCACAATCATCCCTGTCTTTACTAAGATATCCTATTTGGTAGCACCTTAACCACCACCCCTGGGACAAAGCCACTACTTTCTCCAGTATGTTGTATCTTCTCTGAATTTCCTGTGGGGTGGGTTTGTGTACAATAATCTCTTTTCGTTCTACTTGTGGATGGTGTGTTTCATTAAAGTGTTTATATTTTTATAGAACCCTGATTGGTCATTCCCTTTATTTTGGACTGCAATACCTTTTAGCTTGGGCCACCACTGGTTGACCTTCACACCTCTCTTAGGAGTATAGACTTCCTTCATCCTGTGTTACCACAAAAGGCAAAGGAGTTATATCTCGTAACTGTCTTTGTTCCACCATTATGATAGTGTTGTGTTTTGGTTAGTAGAAGTGTGTTGGCTGAGCGAGCCATCTTGTCCCTGCTTACCCTTGCACTTCTGCGAGGCAGAATCCAATTCATCACCATCCCCTCTTCATGCATGTCTCTTATACCCTCAACATGTCCCTTGTCCATTCATGAAGATACCCTACAAATCTTCCAGAAAGCAATGTAGCCACTCACAGAACACACACACATAAACAAATCATGTAAGGTTAAACACCCATCACTATCAACATTTCATGAGAACATCAATGGGAACACAGCAGCAATATTACATATGACACATGAGAAAGAAATGTAGGCCTCCCACATCCGCACCTCATCAGCAACGCACTGCATACTTCACACATTATCCATTCTCATACGTCTCATTTGGATCATCCTCTTGCGTGGATTGCGAGAGTCAGGTGTGTTGCATGCCCATGCATCATGAAACAGGGTGGACTGGGAATGAATAGAGGCCCTGGAAGAAATTCTCAAAGTGGCCCCATATCATACCTTTTCACCAGAGGCACCCCTTGCCCTATGATAAAATGCGCAAATACCACACAAAAGAGTCCCAGAGTGCAGAGGCCACCCATGAAATGTCCACAGTCCCCTTTTGGCCAGTCCAGCCATGGTCATGGCGTGGCCACTAAAAAATTGAAACATTTCAGGAGAGGTCATACAAGCCTGACATGACAGGGGTGTACATTTAACACCACACTGAAAAGAAGCTGCTCTATTAGGCCTCACTGAAAACATTGGCACAGGAAAATCCCAAGGTGACTGACGCAAGCAGCAATTTGTGAAGGTGTAACCAGGAAAACCAAGCACATGCATAGGTGATCAAGGAAAGCTGCACACACACACAATTATGTAGGATAACTCACATCTTCAGTCACAGTGACCATCACCCAATCATCATCATATGTAATTAGACATGCTCAACCCTACGTGTGCCACGTCATGCGACTACTGGGATGCATATGTCACCAACCATAAAAATGCATGACAGTGCACACCCTTACCTGGTTGTACTGCTGTTGTGCTGTGAATCCATCACCAGCTCCACCTAACACTGTTCTCCACATTGGTGGTAGGAGGGTCACTGTTCAACAGAGGGAATGGGAACTTGTGTGGAAAAAGGGTGATTGTGTGTCCTCTCAGGGAGTTTGGGCACTGGATGAGGCAAAATACCTGAAATTACATTGGGCATTTGATTGGACCAGCTAAAGAAGTCTATCTCAAAGACGGCACTTATACACATCAATGTAGAAAGGAACATTCATCTGTATGTCTGGAGACAAACCAACTACTAGGATCACGCCAATCTGGCTTCAGACCACTACATGGTACTGAAATGCCCTATTCGACCTTAAGACACAAATCAATGAGTTGAAGGATAAAGGTAAAACAGCTATGCTCCTCCTCCTTGACTTATCGGCGGCCTTCGACCTAGTGGACCATGCAGTGTTATGCAACCATCTAGCATCTGCCGCCCATTTCTCAAGCAAAGCTATAGCATGGGTACAATCCTTCCTAGCCAACCGTACGATGAGAGTGTTCTCCCCATTAGCCTCAGCGGACCCAATACATATCACCTGTGGCGTTCCACAAGGTTCATGTGTCTCCCCCACAATGTACAATATCTTCACTAAGCCACTCTCTGACAAACTTGACAGATTGGGGGTACCCTACACCAATTATGCGGACGATACGCAGATCCTTATACCATTATCTGGAAACTTTGTTGAGGACACAGCTCTAGTAAATAAGATTTACCTCATCATTCAGGCATGGATGGCCTCTCATGGCCTCTGCCTGAATGACGATAAAACAGAGATACTGATACTGGGTACCGACTCCAACCTAAAAAAACTCAGCCCTAACTATAGTGCCTTCAATATAGACGGCAATATAATCAAAGTGGCAACGGAGGTAAAAACACTAGGTTTTTAACTTGACTCCACTTTATCTCTCAAAAAACAAGTCAATTCCCTGGCTTCCTCAATAGCCTACACCAGCAAATTAATCAGGCCTGCAGACCTTACTTGTCCAAAACCAATTGCATCACACTAGCCAATGCCCTAGTAATATCCAAACTGGATTACTGTAATGCCCTATATGCGGGCACCAATAAAACTGTCACAAACAAATTGCAAATATTACAGAATAATGCTCTTAGAGCAGCCCTTGACATACCGCGCAGAGCACATATATCTAACATTAGGAAAGACAACCACTGGTTAAAAATTAATGACAGAGTCCTCCTTAAAACGCTATCTCTCACACACAAAGGACTGAACAACACTGCGCCCCCATACATCTCGGCTAGACTGACCAGAACACCCTCTACTCACCACACCAGAGCCTCTAACCACTCCCTATTTGAAACTCCCAGATTTAGACTAACTAAAGCAGGCGGAGTTAGCTTACCTGTTAGAACGGCCCGCGCTTGGAATTCACTCCCTATGGCATTGGGAGCTAATCTACCCTACTCTAGCTTCAGAAGTAAGGTGAAAAGTCGGCGCTAGAGTAACGACAACTAATCCACTGAACCTGGCCCTCTCATTGCGTATAACCACCTTTGACTCTCCCGATTCTAGACCTATGAGAGAGATCCACATTCCTGTATTTCTTGTATATTTGTATATTGGTATTGTATTTATGTTAATAACTCACATAATGCACATTCTGTATGTATCCTCTTTATGTATGCAACCTAAGCCTAAATATTCTTGTAACTGCTGTGCCCGGCTACCCCTGGGTTTTGGAGCGCATTATCAAATAATAAACTAAACTAAACTATGTGGGAGGTTGTAGCAGACCACAGCACCACGCCTGTTGACTCAACTGAGCTTGGCCGCATGTCCAGTCCCTCATCTCAAAAATATGCACTGTAGCATGAGCAGTTGAGTCACTGCCCTCTAGAGCACAATGGCCTGACATGAGGATACACAATATACAATCCACCTTGGATTGAGGAAAAAATAAATATCAGCTCATGGATACCAGGGTGCATGAAGAAGGGGTGATGGTGGCAAGAGGATATGGGTTTGAGGACCATGGCCAATGGCATCACCTGTGTGGTTCATTTGGAACTCCCATCCTTTGGTGGATCTAGGGATGGTTTACTCCAAAGCCTGGTCCTCATTGGCTAAGATCACTCGTTAGAGGGATGCGTGCATGAAGACCCCAATAGCAACAAGGTCCTGATGATGGCTATTGCGAGTGGCCAAGGAGTCAGCATACTTAGTGAACTGTGACATCTCCAACTCCTTGTTGAGAGTTTCCCACAAGGCCAACATCTCCTGGTGGTGGAGGGACAATTAGGCCAACAACTCCTTATGCAGAGATTGACTCAGGGAATCAATGTCTTGATGGTGGAATTCTCATGAGGTCATCATCTCCACATGCAGAGTTTGGATCAAGGAAAGATTGTCTGCACGGTTAAATTCCCTTGAGGCACACATTTCCACATGCATATTTTGTCTCAAGGAATCCTTGTCTTGCTGGTGCATTGCTCTTAATGCCAACAACTCTGTACACATGGTTTGACTCAAGGTGGCCATCTCTTGCTGCAAGACATCCCTTTCAGCCGCAAACTGATCACATAGGAGTTCAGACCCATCTGAGTTAGTACACGGTCATAGGCTAGTGGCCGACAACCCTCCCACGGACATCAGTTGTGCTGCTGACTCCATAATGGCAGGAGGTAAACTTGCAGACACAGAATCATCCATTGGAGCAGGCCTCTTCACGGTTAGGTCCAGGGTCTCCTGGCTCTACTCCTCAGAGTCAGCAGCCTCAAGGAATTCAAGGATTGCCATGGCATCTGGACTGCACAGTGGTGGACCAGGGCAATACCTGTTTGGACCTCTTTGGACAAGGAGGGCCCATGGCCCGACCCCCTGCTCAGACAACAGGTATGCATGCACCAACATATGTGTACTCCCTCTCTCTCTACAGGTCATCCCCACCGCTCTGGTCCCCCTGTTATGTTCCCTTGTGCCCCCCTTCACGCACACAAGTGTTGCCTGTTTTGCTTGATCCTTCTACCATGCTCCCCCTTTCCCCTTCCAGCCTACTTCTGAAGGAGTCTGTCTGTCCTGATACATTCTGGTTTCACCATCACTGTCTTGTGTTGGCTGACTTTTATTGACTTAATTGATTCATGGTGTGTCACCCTTTCACAACTCTCATGCTGAACTTCCTTTGCATCTTGTACTCATGGTGGCCCTGAATCATGTTGTTATCATCTTCATCTTGTATCCTGGCTTGCAACATTATGTGTTACTACTGACTTCTACAATTGTATTCGCTCTCTCCTCTTGATTCTCCACTCTTTTTGACTCTTACTCTCTGTTCTATCCTCCTCTCTCTTTTCCTATCTTCTCCCCTCCTCCCCTTTCTTTCTTCTATGCACTTACTCTATCAGAACTGTCCCTGGACCTAGTATGATAGCACCCCTGTCTGTCTCCTCCCCTTCCAGTTACATGTTTCCCCCCGCCCCCCTCCAGCACTATCTGAAATGTTGTCAGGCCTAGTATGATAGTCGCTTGTTTTGTTCCTCTGCTCCCTTTCTGAAACTCTCTCCCTCACCTTTTCTTTTTCTCCGGCTCTGCCAGAAATGTCATCAGGCCTAGTACGGTAGTCGCCTGTCTGTTTCCATGTCCTTCCCACTCTCCCCCTCCCTTCCTTATCTATGTCTTAGCGCTTGCAGTATCTGAAATGTTGTCAGGCCGAGTACGATAGTTAATTTCACACGGTCACTGTTCATGGCCTGTAAGAATGTCATGTATTTCCCTTGTTTCCTCCCTTGCCTTGAAGAGATTTGAAACACATTGTTTATTGGTGCTATATAAATAAACTATCATGACATTCACCATGCTCCTCGGTATGCCTTCCACATCAGGTATGGCAGCATCTTTGGGGATTCTCACTAGACACACCAGGGTGCATTGTTGGATGGTTGTGCCACACCCAGCTCCAAATGCATACAAACACAATAGGGCCAGTTACACATACATCAGACCTTGAAACTGGGTATTCAGAAATGTGGAAGACACAGGCGACTAACAAACAATATTCTGTGAAATCGTGTTGGTGCACATTAGTTACTTCATCAAGCCAGGCATTGGAGAATTAGCCAACCAAGAGAGTGGAAGGTGTGAGAAACCTGAAGGTGTCTCTCTGAAGTCCCCGGTGATCTGCTGTCCAGGTGGCCAGGACACGGCCATCGCTATCAGATGAAGTTCCTGGGGGTGGACCAGTGAGGGAGGATCACCTGGATGGGGACTGGAAGTGGGACAGAGATGGGTGAGACGCAATATCCCCCTTCTTCTAATACCTTTTCCCGATCCTGCTCTATAGGAAGCTTAGAAACCCCTCCCTTTTCCAAAATGAACACTTGTGTACACCACGAAAGATGACATTCAAACACCAAAGCTGTTAACCTGAAATGTCCAAACACAAGGGTCAGGCAAAGTTAGGAAATTTACTAGGATTACGCACATCTGATGGCCCTTTCCCTTCCCGACAGGGATAAAAGGGGGAGAATGAGAGCACAATACGAGCAAGGCAGAGTGCACATAGAGATAGCTATGCAGGCACAGCAGTTCAAGAGGAGGAGAAAGGTGGCGAGAATCAAAAGGCTGACAAGGAGAGAAGCTACTTTGCTATTTCCAACCGAGACCCACAAGACTCCTGTGGAAGGAACCCTAAGACCGCAAACAATAGACCAGTAATGTTGCAGACAATGTCAACAGTACATGGAGCGTGCCTATGCTGATAAACCGGACAGAGGGAGACTCTTGCTACCATGGTACTGACCTTGACTCCAGATATTCTGAAAAGCCAAGCAGTTCATCACAGACAGTGAGTCGAAGGGGAACTTTTAAGGAGAATTCTCTGTTTAGGCTGAATTTCCTAACCTAGTGAGCCCCCCAGCAGCTTTGCTGGATTTCTGGAGTTTGTTTATTCCATCCTGCCAAGAGTGAGACTCTTTTTCTCCCACTCTTGGACATGAATGTGGTTAATTCCTTTGAATGTCAATGTGTTCTATGGGTTATGGGGGCTTTTATTCCATAGGGTCTCATATGTTTTACTATGTGTGTTACACCGCACCTTCCGTGCCGTAACACTGGGGCGTCCTAGAGGATCCCCACCATAGACTCCATACCCTGGGACTGACTACTGTCTCCCAGGGCATGTAAAGTCACCATTGGCTTTACTAGACCTAAATTTACTAACAGAACTAGTACAAACCATCCTATTGTGGACATATGAATAGGGGTAATTCG
Source organism: Ambystoma mexicanum (assembly GCF_040938575.1). Lineage (NCBI taxonomy): Eukaryota > Metazoa > Chordata > Amphibia > Caudata > Ambystomatidae > Ambystoma > Ambystoma mexicanum. Next base: position 976,858,513 of record NC_090922.1, read on the forward strand.
ATTACCCCTGGGTCTGTTATTCAAGGGGGCACTGTCCCGTCCCCCGTCATCGAATTTTGGCTGGTGGCAGTGGAAACTACTTGTTATATTCGACCCCGAATATAACTCTATGGGATTCTTCCCATTGTTGGTGGTTAATACTTTTTCTCGTTAGTCTCTAATGTACCACCGGTTTATTTGTCTTAAATAAATCTATCGGTTGGTATTTTCTGCCAGAACACGGTTTTTAAAATGGTGTCTGTGTTCGTCTCTGTAACTCCGAACCAAAGGTTGAGCCCTTTGTTCCACTTTTGGCGAGCTTCTACACAGAAGCCCTCCAAAGTGGTGCCATTCTGTCTGGGTACCACAGGGGGTGTCGGAGGGGGTTTAGGCACCCTGGACTGAGTTGCCTTGCCAACTCAAGTCGCACTCTGGTGTGATTGGCCCAAGTGGTGAGCCACCCCGCTCACCACTTAGCGTGTTTTGATTGACAGCTAGGCTGAATGAATGGGGGTTTTCTGCATAAAAGCAGGGCTTTTGGGACTGGATCTTCAGAGGTCGCCACAGGACCTAAGAATCCAACGAGGGTAAAGCTGAGCCGACCTGCAACGACGACACCTCCGGTGGAGCCCTGCTGAACCAACTCACCACTTCCCAACGACAGAGGAGATCTCCCCGCCAGAGAGTCTTCTTCCCCTGACTGGTGGGCACAACCAGTCCCCTTTGCTTTTTCTTCGCTTCCAGGGCGTAGTGGTTGAATTGCCTGTGCTGAGCACCCCGGCAACCGGATAGCCACTAACCCGTACCGCAACCAAAAGGTGGTGCCTTGTGATGGAGCACTCCGCGGCTGGTCTCTTCCCTGGTGGTGCAACGATCTTCAACTTTCCTTCGACGACGAGATCATCTCTTCTCTCGGCAAAGCCCCTACTTGAATCCGGAGCTGTCTCTCCACAGCTACAAGGTACCGTGTCCGCCTGGCTTCCCTTGTGACGGTTAGAGCGAGGTGTCTTAATCCTTGCCTCTCCATTGGGTCGCCTCTAAGCCTTCTTAACTTTCTGTTCTGAACTGGTCCAAACTTTCTGAGACAATTTGCAACAAAGACTTGAATTGTATTTTCCTCTGTGATACTTTGAGACATATCGTCTTGCCTCTCTCCGAGTGGGCCTGGCCTCTGAACTTTGCGATCTACAGTAGACCCTGCCTTACTTGCCTTGCATTTATTCGTAAAAGTGTTGGTACTGAGTTGATTTCATACCTTGCCTTTTCTCTCCCCTCCTAACGAATACTAGAGTGCCATCTAGGTTAAAGCATTCACCTCTGTCTGCAAATAAGTGGTGCCGTTGAACCTAGACTTGTCAAACTATTGTTAGAGGATTGAGATACTTATAGTAATTGTGATTGAAGTTGTTTGCCGTATTAGTGCCAGTGTGTTTTTCGTAGATGTGTTTTTATAAATAAATAACTATATATCTTTACACCGAAGCTCTGTTCCGTGTTTGCTTGTTCTACTGTGTAGATTGCCCTAGGTTGTATACTCCACATACTGCCTAACACTTCTTGGGAGAAGTCTGACTGCTCAGCCACAGCTACCAAGTGAATCTGTGTGGTACAGACTGCTACCAAGTGGGTTTACTGCCAAACACCTGTAGTCCTAAATCTTTTGCAGTGGTCCCAGAGGGAACTGCACAGGTTTCCACCTAACAGGAACCGATAAAGAAACTGAACTGCGTTGAAGGAAAGTCGCAAAGTGGCACATTGAGGAAAGTTCAAAGAACTGTAAATTGTTAAGGGAAAACCAGATGCAGAGGGTCCACACCATGTAGGTGCTCACTCGAAAGACTCTGGTTGATTCTGCATTGATTGAAACTACTGATACCAGAAGGCCGTAGGAGAGCCACACGGAAAGGTCAAAGTGGTCATACACGGGTCTAGTAAAATTCCTGTACAGTCGAAAGTCTTTGACCGACAATCCTTTGATAATGAAAGGGAAGTGAATCCACGGCAAGAGAAAGTAAAATAAATTGCAAAGTGGCAAGAGTGAACCTGACATAGGGATGCCAATAAAGAGGGGGCAAGTCTAATGTCCCAAGGAACAGTATGTTCACAAAAGTGAACCCGACTGAGGGATGTCCACAGTGAACTGTTAAAAAAAAAAAAAAATGTGAGTGCCAAAAGAAAAAATTGATTTGTGAAAAGCCGCAGTGTACCCAACGGAGCGAGGCAAATATTTAAGAGGGTTCGGAGCCCGGAAGAGGGCGAACCCAGGGATGAAGTCTACACCCAACGTACATTTGAAATTAACTTTTTGTTTGTTATTTTTGGAGGCTCTAAGGTCCTCAGAGGCAAGACACTATTTGTAGAAAAGAGACTTAACCCACGATGGCCATGATATCTAAAGTGAAACTGTTGTATCGTGCTGGTAAAGCTTAAGGGTGTTCTGTGCTCAAGAGTCCCACCTTGTCCCGTTCTCAAAAAGTGGGGACTGGAGACCCCCAGCTACCACACCCTGACTTATCATTTGTGAATACTTCTTTCTTGCTTATGAACCTTATCCCACACACTTTTTATATTTCGTGTAAGGATTGGCAATAGGTTTTTCTTAGTATAGGCCCGTTCTTTTGACAAGATGCCACTAGGACTGCTTTATTTTGATGTGATGGTCGTAGCTTGCTCCCATCTTAGAATTAGGTTTAGAATCTTCGTTTTTCCACCCTAACTATACAGTTTAATAAACACCATTGAAAGGTGATCACTTGTGTCTGTCCATTTGTGGTGCCATGCCTTCCTTGCAAAGGTCTAAAAGTTGACAGATGGAGTTCTGTGCTAAATTGTAGTGGAGTGGACCACTACATATATTCCTACTTGCAGCATGTGGAAGTATCACATATTTTCATGCTGACAAAACTGCATGCAGGAATTTGTGTTGCCAAAATCCCCATTACCCCTTTGGCAGATTGACCAAGGCAAGATTTGTGGTTTACCCAAACCCACATGCATCTTGGTCATGTTTGAAGAGAGTCCAACATGGATATGACCAGTGGGCACTTGCATGACCACTGAATAGTTGACACTCTAAAGGTGGAATGAACAACACTCACCACACATGTTTTTGACCAACACTGCAGCGTATGACTGAAACACGCCCTCATTAGACTTCTCACTAACATTGTTGCTCATCCATGTCCACTGGCCAACAGGGCCAGTGAATGGAGACATTGACATCAGCCACTGCTCATAGTTAATTCAAGTGAGCCACAATTAGTCTGCACAATGTACTATCCACAAATATGACACTTTGATTATTGCCAATTTCATGTGTCCAGCAGGTCATTGCCAAATATAGCAACAATTCTAAAGAATACAGTATAAAGTAATGTCTGCCATAAGATCAATGTCGACCACAAGCATGTTTCAAGCATCCACCTTCCAGAATGCATAACATGCATTTGAAAGGTACATGTCTGCATAACTGTAGTTTCTCTGGATGGGTGAGAAGGTTCACAACCAACTGTACTACAACATGTATAGCATGTCATTCATGTGTTGAGGAAAGCATATAGCTCATTCACACATGGCACTCACCTGATGTGGCTGCATAGGTGTCCATGCCTCCCATGGCAACAACCTGCTCATGCTGTTGAGGCCACTGGAAAACTATTCTAATTGAGTCAGCTCATCCACATGTTGTGATCCACCTCCAGTAGCCTAGTCAGAGGGAACATTGTTACCAAGCTTCTCCTTGATCCACTTCATGAGCTTACCCATCCTCTTGTGGACCAATTCCACTGTGTGCCTCTCCACTCCACAGGAATAGATGAGATATGTGTCCTCTGGCTACTTCCTCCACCTCTGGGACACAGCAAAGGTACTGCAGCCCAAGATTACAGGTCAATATGGTGTTCGTTGACGTGATCAGTGAGGATTGTTAGCTCCACATCTGTGTAATGCCTCTTCCTTGGTGGGTCATTCTTAACCTGAGACTCTTCGTGGGGTGCTGCCTGTGCCTGCCCTGCCTTAGTGGACCTTGGTGGTATTGGGCACACGTAGGCTCACTACTACATTTAGCAGGTGGGTGTACCCTTCTTCTGCTCTCATCCCTGTCCTGATTCTCTTCACAGAGCCCTCTCTCTCATGGTGCAAGTTGGGTTCATGGCACGATACGCACACACCTTGCTGCCTCCAAGTCTGCATGATATCCCCTACATACATCAGCCATAGAAAATCAGCCTCATACCCCCTAAATATCGCAATCTGCATCCATGGCAGGAAATCAGTGTGGTACCCCGTAAATGTGTGTGTCTGTGCATGGCACGGAAGGCACAAGCAGATTGGGGGCTCTCCTTTGCATGTTATTTACAGAGTGGCACGTGCATGTGCTCTGCATGCAGCACTGAATGTATGTGCATATGGCCCTTCCTCTGATTTAAAAAAGAATACCTAGGTTAATTAGCCTTCGGTGTGGGCCACACGCCCTATTACCCACTTTGGGTTTGTTAGCTTTATCTTCAATGTTATTCAGCCTTATGTTGACTTTTTCTCAAAAATGCACAGCTTCAGTTATAAAGGCAGATAGGTTTTATTTCTTAAATATGAAATGAATTGCAAATGCGAGTCATGGCCTATACATTTCACACTTAGCAGTCCTTCACCAGGGCCTTTGTTTCTCGCTTGATCAAAAGTCAACATTAATTATACAGACATTCAGAAGAAAGATGGTGTGGTTTATTGGTGACAGAGTGAGAACTGTGCATGAATGCATCATAATGTTCATATAAATATTCAGTAAAAAAAATGTGCTAAAGGGATGTTATGGTTAAGTTGCGCTACTAAAAACCTATGAAATTCAGTGAAAAAAAACATTGTTAAAGGGACATTATGCTTCCAAGTAAAACCGAAAAAACCCTTGAAATTATCCAGTTATGGTAAGCTAAGCAACCATAACTCGAGCCACCACCGTGCACTGCTAAGACTAACACCCAGGAAATCAAAGATGACATCACAAATGTCATTGATGACATCACTGATATTGTGGGGCAGCACATCCCTCCAGCTACCTCGCAGGACATGTGGCAAAGCTGTTGATCCTTACCTTTCGATGGTCACAGTATTGTGCAGGTACTGCAATGCAGTACTCTGCAGGGGGGAGACCCTTCGAAGTGCTTTCGAGACTGTGGTCAAGGAGCATGAGAAGGACTGCTACCTACCTGACTAAGGCCCACCCTACATCCTTCCTTACCCTCCTTTCTCTTCCTTTCCTTGTGTGTCATGTTAAAAAAACTAAAAAATATATAATACAAAAAAAATAAATAAAAGAAAAGGCTCTTTTCAGAGCCGCCTTTCGCAGTTCAAAAATAGAAGTGTTAATGAAATGCTGCAGGGCCCTGTGCATTTTTAGATGTCCGCGGACCTCTAAAATCTTTGCAGTGCTGCCCTGTCAGAACCATTGCACTTGTCTCTGGGAGGAAGTGGTGGCTCTGATAAGAGCCTTTTTGTGTTTTTTTTGTGTTTTGAAAACTTCAAATGGTCAACACCTACTGTAAAATGGATTGCTGTAATTCCAAAAAAGGTTGCAATGCATTGTGTATATTTCGCATAAAAATGTGATTGTCAGCATAAGTAAGATGTACTGCATCGCTGCGAAAAATATGTGCACTACGAAACATAATGTTTTCATTGTGAAAATAGGAACATACCAATATCTCTCAAAAAGGCACAGATAGCCTTGTTAACATTGTGCCTTGCTTTCTCCATTTGTGGACCAAATGAAGAAGAACGCAGACACATTTGTCTCTGTACAATAGAGTAAAAAATTACTCTGGAATTTGGATACATGTCCATGACTTTCCCAAGTCCTTCTTTCATTGCAAATTGCAAAAGAGATTCCAGACACATGTCCTTAACTGTTCCCTCCAGAATGAATAATACTAATGTCTGGATCACACTTTATCACCAAAGTAGCACAAAGAGGTACCAAATCCAGCCACTTCACCCCACACACTCCATGCCAGTGCACTTCCACATTAGGAAATCCAAGATGTATAGCCACTCCACAGAGATCTACATGCACCTCCAACCAATTTATCCACAAATCTCCCAAAATCCAGACAATCTGCTTTCTAAAAAACACAACCATAGCTATCTGCTGTCCTCTCAGGAAAAAGACTTTCTGACAAAGTCTCTGCTCACACATCACACCCAGTGAACCCTATTGACCAATCCCTTGCTCTGCTAAGTCTCATTTGCATGCCTCTCAACCTCAAAAATCCTGTAGGTAATACGTGCTGTCCGTGGACAGCCGCAGTGTCCACGGACACATCGTAAAATCTGAACGTGGGGAATTAAAATGTTAATATTGTGCCCCATTTCCCCTTTGAGTTTGGCTCTGAAAAGACCCTTTTTTGATTTGTTTGCAGATGCTTCAGAAGCACCTTTTATTTTGTATTTTCTTTTCTTATTTTCCTCCAAAAATCTTCACATTAGCTTCTCCAAAGCAACCCTTATGTTCCAAAACAGCATGGCATTTCCCATAAAAGATAAAGACACGCAATTTTCTTTAAAGTAATCAACATTACCAGAGCCAATGTTCTCACTGTTGCAAAATACCATGACAGATCTAAACATAAAAGCAAACATGCCTCGGTTGATTAACCACCTAACAACATTTTGCTGAGGACAAACAACAGAACTATTGTCTCATATTGCCCTAGGTATCAAACCAGAAAAAAAATGATCTTGCCATTTGCAAGTAGTTTTATTACTGCCTGAACCAAGTTTTGCAGATCTTCCAACAAAGTAGGGGCACTGACATAACCCAAATGCAAAACACCACAATGCAGGACAACCACATGTGGACTGTTACCCTAGCCATATCTTGACAAACCTCTACCATTGCCTGCAAATTGAAACCAGGCACAGTGCTCCACACCACCTCCACTCCTTTTACATCAAAATTGTTTCCCCGCATTCCTATATTTTGCATACTGCTCCAAACCATTCACCCACATATCTCCAAGCGCCAACACCCTAACTTCCTCCACCTCTGCCATCTTCACTACTCACATTCTCTCTCAATACAAAGCAGAACCTCAACACCTCATTGGCTAATCGCTACAGTCCCCTTTCCATGCTGCATTTGCTGAGAAACCCTGGATGTGGCATGCCCTGTCAGCGAACAGCCGTGCTATCTGCGGAGCACATAAATAACACTGGGGCAGCCCTTCTACCATTTCAACTTCACTCTCTGCATCATTCACCCATTTACTACTGTTAAGCAGCCACACAACCATCCACCAATCACATCCAAGGAACTCTACATCTAACTCCATCATGACAGTTCAGCACTTTAGATATACTGTTGATCACTCCGAGTACAATTGAGCTGTGATTGCAAAGCACGTACCACAATAACTACTGTAAAACTCTCCAAGATTTCCGCTTGCAGATTCATCCACATCCACATGAATGAACAAAAACTACAGGTATGAATATGTTCTGCACAGTACATGTACAGCTCTTGTATAAATGCATATACACGTGGTAACTGCCACTTACCTGTATAACCTGTAAAAAAGCTTACTATCAATCCTCCCATCTGCTACGATCAAGTGTCGCTTGCAAAGATGCCTGCTCTCCAAATTTGTATTTACCCATATTACTAAATGTAATGTGCAAACGGTTATTCTCATGATTCATTCTGTCATTTGTGTGACCTCTGCCACCTATTTATCCAAATTTCAACTATAATAGCATTTAATGCATTATAGTGCTTAGGATGTACATACACTTTTCTTTCTGTACATTCTTGATACTTTACTTACACTCTATCATTTGAACTTCCTTTAAAAATGATTACAATAGTAATCAGACAGAACACACACCGCTATCTAACAAAGTGTAATTTTTCATGTTAAAAGATGGGAGAGATAACAGTATAATTATGGAAAAGGCTTTCTAGTGTGTTATAAAATGACACACAGCCAGGAAGAGTATATGCATCTTTATTTATGCACACAGATAGCCAATATCATTTGAAAGGCTGCCAGCTGAAACAACACCACTGCCTCTACAAATATTCTTCCAATCTATCATTCCAGCTGGTTGCCCATTCCGTTCTAGACTTTACAACAACATTGAACTATGCACAGGTGCAGTTATGTCTATCACATCATCTACAACTATGTACAGTGTTGTAAATCAAGACATACAACATCTCCCACCTTCCCTTCAGTCTGCAACACATGCACCAGATCCTTCCTTGCAACCCTTACTTTATTTCAGACTCTCCCATCTCCAAGCACCACAGCATCACCAAGTACTTTGTTAATTACCTACTGAGTAATAAGCTGATGACCCCATCAAATCCTTCTGCTTTATTTCCCACACCTTCACAAGTGCATACATTGCATACTTCTCCATACAGTTCCTGCCATTTACCCTGTAAAAATAGCAAACAAAGCATACAATTATTTCTTCTTTCTCCTAACATCCAATAACACTGTCTTTAGAAGCCAAGTGTGCTCTGTGAGCTTACTATTGCACTAATTTGGAAAGCACATTCAACTAACAGATTCTAAATAAAACATACAGAATGCACATAGGAAAGTGCATGCATGCTATGCACAGTTATCAGAAAGTACTACTACTGCAAAAAAAGGAAATCCATGTCTACATTAACAACAGTGCCAATAACACACATATCTACTAACTTCTTTCTTTCACAATTGCAGTCAAGACCACTCCCCTGAAAAGCAGCAGCATCTGAAGTACACACGAGAACTCAGAAGAAACCAACTCTTTCCATCCAGAAAAGTAGGTACAATAATGTTCTAACTGTTACTCAAACACTCTACAATTCTAGTATTCTAAAAAAACAATTGTATTAACCCTGCAACATTATATTCAGTATTAGTGCTTCCAGTTACCAGCTCCATACTTTGTATTGTAATATTAACACCAGTATAGTAATACACAAATGCAAGCATAGCCTTCCCAACTTGAAGTAGCAGCCCATTGCACAATCACACACCTCTACATACATCTTTACCATCATACTCAGACACTCATGCACAAAGCATGTACACTGCACACAATCCCAATCAACACTTTCTTTTTTTCTCCAACAGACCCCAAAGAATGCCTGCCAAAAAGCAATTTCGTAGAAAGCAACGCAAAAGTAAACAAAATCAAACTAAAACTCTCCAAAATAAGCATCCAACTCTAGCAGAATTTGTACAAAAAGTTCAAACAAAACAGCTAATACAGTCATTAAGGGAAACAAAACAAGCTTCCAGTACAGAAACTTTGCCTCCTCTTTCAAAATGTAAAATGAAACAGAAAGTGATTAACAAGACTGCAGCTACCACTAGTGCTAACACTGCACCTATAAAAAAATTATTTTACAAAAAATGTTCTGCCACAAAGTCCTTCAGAAACTTGTAAAAACAGGAGAGAAATTGCGCACAATCATGAAAAGCTACTGTAGAAAATTAATCCTAGAAGCTCTCATAGACAGTGCAATCCATCGCAAAAGGAAATTATTTATTTTAGTTTTAATCAGAATGAAACCACTAACAAAACTAAGTACTAAACTACAAAAAGACTTCTCAATAAACAGAATATCAACAAAGATAGCTTTCCAAACATCTGTGGAGGTGAATGGAGTCACGCCATGAACACAGAACCATATTTCAATGAAGAAGCATTCAAACAAAAGCAAATAAACCCAATTTCCATGCATAGCAGTGGACGAGGGTATGAAAAACTTAATAACACCATTATGGAACAAGAAACGCTGCTCACAAATAATATCCCCAAAAAAACTCAGTATCAACTGTCGATTCCACTGAGCCAATACGTCCAGTCTACAAATGGCTGTGCAAATCAATGTGTAACATTGCCAAAAAAAATCTTTCAAATCTTCAAGCCAGTTCATCAATCAGTATGTGTAAGGCAAAGACAAATTCAAAATGAAACTACTACAAAATATGGACTCCTGGCAGTGCACAAATACACAGGACTACAAGGACATTAATTAGCTTGCATTTCTGGACCTATTTGCAAAAGCATCTTCCATCATATCAAAATTATATCAACACATCATTCAACTATAAGAACTCTGGTCCATAAACTGTGATATGCCAAACGTCCTGCTTTAGCACTAGCCAATTTAAATAACAATTGTCTACATGGTACAGCCAAACAACTACTCGAAGAAACAGAGCACATCCAGAGAAAATATTTTGGAAGTGAAAGTCACTTACAAAATGCAATAGCTTTACAACAGACTAGCAACAACTGTACAGATAGCAACCTTCTATTACACACATACAATAAAGAAATACTAAAGTTTAAAAGTACATCTTCTGAAGTACCAAACCATGTGTGTGTGTGCGTTGCCGCAGGACTTTTTATAGAAATAGCACCAAAACTGTAGACATAACGTACAAAATCAAATGGTTCCAATTAGCTCTCTATCTTATAGCAGAAAACAAAATGACTGACCCCTTAATACTTTGCATTTACTGCACTGCAAAACTTGACAACAACCAAACACCTTCACATGCTATCACAAATAACTTGGAATTATTCCCACTACCAAAACCCCTGCAACAACTCAGTTTATATGAGTGCATCATAATTCAAACAGTGCACCTATTTCAAACAATAATACGACTACAATCAAAAACATCAAAATTACCTCCCTCTGAATTAGTGAAAGGCATTCCTGGCAAAGTAGTTTATTTGCCATTAGATCTCAAAGAAAATATACACACTCTGGGAGTGCAACGTCCAATAGATCAATCTTTACTTATCTTAGTAAATGGCGTACCTAAAAAAGACAAAAACATTTGGCAACAACTCTTGGACTTACATAAAGTTAGACAAGCTATGCAATATCTAAAAGACAACAATGAATACAACAGAGAAATTAATATTGAAGAAAACCTGAGCAAAACCACTGAAATAATTCAAGAGTCATCAGAAACTGGTCAATTTCAACTTCTAGATCCTGAAACAGAATCCAATATGTTAGTGCATTATACAATTCATCCATTACACTCTAAAGACACCATAGATGATGCACTGGAATCATACTAAATGCGACAAGCCAAAAGGATCTCCAATCAGCATATGGGGAAAAAGTATAGAAGCACATGCTTTTCCTCTACTCTTTTCTACTGCAAAAGGAGGAAGGTACGATGATAGACCCACACAAATAACAGCATCAGAATACCGCTCTTTAGGAATATATTCTGAAGACCCCAGATTCAGACAAAACGTGTAATCCATATTCCACCTTCTCTTTGAGAGTGAACTAGCAACTCTATGCTATGGAGTTGCACACACATTGAAATCAGGCACCCATTTTAAAAATATCTCATCTACGGAATTACTGAAAAAAGTGCATAAAAAGATGAGATTTTACAATCAAGCATTACAAATCTTTTAACAAACATGCTTGGTACAAAAGAATACTTGTTCTGACGTCACAGAGATGTACGCTGTATGATAAGAAACCTTATTGGTTTGTGACATTACGGTGTGCAGAATATGCATGGCGAGATTTACACGATTTCCTACGCATAGCAAACAAAAACAAAACAAACATATATATATAAAAACACCAGGAGAACTCTGCTCTCTAGATCATGTAATTGTATAAAGATATGTCCATCATCGCTTCATTGCTATGCTACACTTCATTTGTAAAAAAAACTGTTCCTCCCCTCGGAGAAGTGCAACACTTCTTTTGGAGAAAAGAATACCAAGCCAGAGGAGCACCACACATCCACATGCTTTTGTGGATTAAAGATGCTCCTAAATTTGGTCAGGACAGTGATGCTGCTATTTTGCAGTTCATCCAAAAATATGTCACTTGTGAAATCCCTTCACAGACAACACATAGTGACTTTCATGCACACATTTTACAATTTCAAAGACACAAATGTGGGAAATATTGTTGTTGCAAATATAAAAACAAAGGAAAATACTACACCAAATGCCACTTTGTTTACCCTAGACCAGTTTCAACAACAGGTCAAGTAAACAACTTCATGTCTTCAGTTAGACATAGTGTCAAAGGTAAATCACCTAAGAACACATACTACATAAAAAAACAGAGGAATCAAAATATGTCAATGATTACAATGCAATCATTGCTCACCTGTGGAATGCAAACATAGATGTGCAGTAAATTGCACACAATTCCACTGCAGTTGCATGATATTTCACAGCCTACTCAACCAAAGCAGAGAAAACAGAGCTTCAGGACCTCTGGGATGACATATCGTCTGACAAAACACTATCACAGAAATTATACAGCTTAGGCATAAAAATGCTCTCTCATAGAGAATGTGGCTGCTATGAAACTGCAGACCATTTAACCGGTACTGCCTTGTATGGAAAATCTGAAAATATAGTATGGCCAAGTCTTGGTCCTGCTAAATCTAGAAAGAGAGTTCTCAAATCATATGAGGACATAGAAACAATAGCCAAAAATGATCCCAAAAGGCAAGATGTTTTGAAAAACAATTCACTAGACACATACTACCCAAACAGGAGTACCACTTTGGAAACCATGTGTCTATACCAGCAGCCCAAGTTAGCGTTGACTGAATTATCAGTCGTGTTTTTAGAAAAGTACTGTGTTTTTCAATTTTCTAATTAAACGGTATTATTCAGATAATGAGCTCGAAACATGATTTAATATGTATATTTTAAACATATAATGAAATACAAATAAAATATTTATGGTTTCTAAATTTCTTTGCTCTTGGTATGGTTTGATCTGTGGTTCTGAATTTGGGTGCCCCCCTCCTAGTTCCATAGACGGGTTCCTCCATAACTTGTTTTTTTTCCGCTGACACACTTTACGTTTATTATTGTTGTTACTTCCTCTTTGTCAGCGAAGTAGAGGTTCTCCCATCTCCTGTTTCGCTTATACCAGCAGCCCAAAACATCAGATGCAAAAATAATATTAAACCAGATGAAAAGAAAGGTAAATACAGAGTAGCAAATTGTGAAGGCAGCTTAGTGAAACTTATCAAACGCAGCTTAATTAATCATATCAAATCGTCATTAAAAACTCCTCAACATAAAGAACTGTATTACATGTCCCTGCTACAACTTTTTAAACCATGAAGAAAGAAGAAGAGTTACTAGATACCTATGACTCCTATGAAGACGCTTTCAAAGCAAATGAAAGAACACTAACAGACGTAAACTTTACACAGTACCAAACAATGTTGCATAATGAACAGCAACACAAAGAAGAACTCCAGGCTCAACTAGATGTGGACACTCCTGACAAACCTTTTGTAACAGAAAGCCAAGAACCACTTGGACAGCCACTAAAGCAAATGAGGCAGAATTAGCCATGACAGAAGTAGAAAACACCATTTGACTGTATGAGAAATCTACAGAAGACTTTGCTGTACTGAAATCACAACTAAACAATGCACATCATAGCATTTTCCAAGAAGTAACCAAACAAACTGAACATGGTGTGCAACATGAAAATAAATACTGTACCTGCCAAGACTACAAACCTATACTGCTATACATGAGTGGTCAAGCTGGTTCAGGCAAAACATTCTTAATCAAAATCATCAGCAAGTTCCTCCAACAATTGACAAAAACAAACTGTCATCTGTTGTAACTGCCCCCACAGGTTTACACTGATTACTACTCTTTCCAGTAGAACACCAAAACAAATGAGACTATTACAAACTTTCTGCAGAAACTGCAATGGAACTACGCAGAGTTTTCAAACAAATGAAAATGCTGCTAATAGATGAGGTGAGCATGGTCACCAAACTGATGTTGGCTTTGATTCACCTAAGATTACAAGAGGTCCTCAAAACAGATTACAAAGAGCTTTTTGGAGGAAAACACATTATTGTTTTTGGAGATCTTCTTCAATTAACACCAGAGAAAGTTGAACCTATTTTTAAAACATTAGGGCAGAAACTGTGCCATAAAACTTTTGGCAGCATAGGAAATATCAACCTTTGGCAACATTTCCAATATAGAGAATTAACCGAAAACATGCATCAGTCTGCAGAACTCACATACGCCAACATTTTGAAAAGTAATGGAGTTGGTGTACTATTTCAAGAAGCACAATCTATATTAAAAAACAGACACATCCATGCACTCTGGGGCCATAACGCATGTGCTACTGATGTCATGGAACAATTAGCACACAAAAATGTCAATAGTATGTCCTTGATGCCAGCTCTTGCAAGCTGTTCAAAATGTAATGAAACAATGTTAAAAAAAGAAATGCAACCAATAGTTCAAATTGGTTCCACAGACAAATTGGACGTACATGGTATGACACTACCCATGTGTCATCCACAATATTGGAACCTAGTTGGGGGATCTGAAACTCAAATCTTCCCTATCGTTATATCACAATTTGATTTGAGTCAATTTTATTCAAGTATTGCTTTTCTGTCATGCATGCTGGACGTGGTCCTACCTCCTACGCTCGTAGAACAGCTAGACCGTTCTATTCCAAATGGCGGTTGTTCGATACGTTGCCGGGAAAACGAAATTTGCACTTTTCACGTCGCTAACTTCACGTGTATTCTGCTTCGTCACGTGAACTACGGCATTACGTATTTAAGCAGCGTGGAAACTTCACTCGCTGCTTCTGATCGAATCATTTGGCGTTGTGTAGCTGAACCTCCGGTCTGCATCCTTGCAGGTTACTACAGCTACTTTTTGGGCCTTCTATAGCGTGTTTTCCGCCACACGCTGATTCCTGGAGCTGTTTGGTTGCATGTAAATCCACACGCGCACGTTGTCTTCAAACGCGGCTGGCCTGGGCTGCGTGAATCCTGTTCGCGTGTAAATCCACATGCGCACGTTGTCTTCAAACGCGGCTGGCCTGGGCTGCGTGAATCCTGTTCGCGTGTAAATCCACACGCGCACGCTATCTTCAAGCGCTGCTGGCCTGGACTGCGTGAATCCTGCTCGCGTGTAAATCCACACGCGCACGCTATCTTCAAGCGCTGCTGGCCTGGACTGCGTGAATCCTGCTCGCGTGTAAATCCACACGCGCACGCTATCTTCAAGTACGGCTGGCCTGGACTGCGTGAATCCTGCTCGCGTGTAAAATCCACACGCATATATCGTCTTCAAGCGCTGCTGGCCTGGACTGCGTGAATCCTGCTCACGTGTAAATCCACACGCGCACGCTATCTTCAAGTACGGCTGGCCTGGACTGCGTGAATCCTGCTCGCGTGTAAAATCCACACGCATACGTTGTCTTCAAGCGCTGCTGGCCTGGACTGCGTGAATCCTAATCGCGTGTAAATCCACACGCACACGCTATTTTCTTCGCGGCTGCACAGAACCGCGTGTACTTTGTTTATACCTTAAAAGGAGCGCTATTCCAACTCCTGCACCTGTGATATTAACAGGGGGATTGATTCATTTCTATACTTTACTCTACGTGGGAAGGAAGCTTTTCAAGGAAAATTGGAAGGTGACAGTGAACAGTACTTTGGACGCTTTCCTGTGGTGCATCAACCCGGTATCTAGCGTGAGCCTCGTTCCGTTCGGGCTAAGTCTCCCTTACTAATCTTCCCTTCCTTGTCGTTTGTTCTACCTTGGATTCCTCAAGAGACTCTGCTGGACTCATCTGCCCTAGACTCAAGGTCAGTGTGTGCATTCATGTCATTTTCTATTCCATCATACTCAGGTTGGGGCAGTTATTCATGATACTTTATTTTGTTCTAGGCTGACTTCCTATACCTTACCCACGCCCTTTCCAGTGATCCATCGCTCTGCCTGTTTTACCAGTCAGAGAGTTGTATCATTTGGAAGGTCTTAACTTGACTTCACAACTATCAAAACGCGTGAACAGGGATCCGGAAGACCCTACCACCTGTATCCTTTTGAGTACCGTATCCTTTTCAGTTAATACTTTGGTGCTCTCTGACATTTTCCTTATGGGTTTTTTTTACTCCACACTGTTGGATTCCTATTCTTGCTTTATCCTTCAAGGTTTTTCACATAATCTGTTGTTTACCAAATAAAACATTACATTTTAATTTCGTTTCTTTGGAATGCAACCTTTATTAAAAAAATAGAAGTGTTGATCTAGTATCTTCTCGGCTGCAAAGGAGATTATATAAGTCGAGAGATAGAACTCATGAAACTGTTACACAAGTCATATTTGTTAAAAAACATTTTTTGGAGTGTATGGACCAGGGATAGTCGAAAACAACTCCTATTTCTTGTGATTCGGAGATGTATTTCTTGATGTGGACTCCGAACCTCAAGTTTTAATAAAATTTAATTTACACAATCCCTTTTCGTGTTGGAATCAGAAGTGTGGCTTGATTTGGGGATATCTCTGATCCATAATTATTCCAATCAGGTCACATAGAAGCTGACCGGTTTCAGTGGTATTGGAGTTATTAGAACCACTTTCTTCAGGTCTAAGGACCAACACCCCTTAGTGTGTGGTCTGATTTCTTCTGCTGGTAGTGGTGAATCTCTAAGTTCAGAATAGGAGATTGCCCCCATTACAGATGAAGCAACTCCCCAATGTCAGGGTCCTTGGATGCGGGCAGGTAAATTATTTACAGATTCCCGAATCCGAGATGATCACACATTCCTTGTTCACCTCGTGATAGATGAAAGGTACCCCTCGAGGTTCAAAACAAAGTCCGATGTCAATACATGGAGCGGCGCCTCAGCTGTCGTGTATACAACACGCATACACGACAGCTGTGATCATCTCGGATTCGGGAATCTGTAAATAATTTACCTGCCCGCATAAGTATATAATGAAAAACACAAACACTGCAACATAACAGAGCCATGCAACCGAACATCTCACCAATAAATACAACCCAAAATGCCTAGAGTCTTCCATACCAACATTTTGAACACAATCCAACAAACAAACTAACACACATAACCTCACTATCCTATATCGGGACATGTGTGGGGACAAGGGAAGGTAGGCCATGTGTTGTGGCGGTGTGTTTCGGTGGGTGGCCAGAGCGAAATGTCTGAGAATTTTCTTTATTTCCAGCCAATTTCAGAGACATTTCCCTCTCTCCACTCACCAAAACACGTCAACAACAACAGATGTCATACCTTCCCGCATTCCCAAAGGTCTCGCGACGAAAACAGACCCTCACATATATGAGTGCACCTACTGGCGCGCAAAAGGAAAAGGGTAACCCACTGGTAACCCCAAGCCTTTTGGCACAGCACATTTCGTTCATGTGGGCAACCTAAAGATTTGGGCCTAGGGTGTCGAAGCCAGCATGGAAAACAGGGAACCCTATGCATTTCTGAAAAGAGGACACCCGTGGGAATCCACAGAGGTCTGCATTGCGCAAATTGCCCCAGTTTTTATTAGCCTCAATCCCCGGCAAAGTGTAATATTTGGTGGAGAAAAAACACAATGTTCACTTTGTCTGGGGTTCTGAATAAGAAATTATGGGCCGCTTCGTGCAAATCAGACCTCTACTGCCCTGCCCAGAACCCCTGTCAAAGTCCAAATTTGGGGGTAAAAAACATAATTTTCAGACATTTCACTGTGCTCACCCACCAAAACACACTGCCAACAACAGATATCATACCTTCCCGCATTTCCACAGGTGTCCCAACGGAAACCGTACCTCACATGTGTGGGTACACCTACCCGGGCACATAAGGAAAAAGGCTACACCACTTGTAACCCCCAAAAGGGTTTGTGGAGACAACCTACAGATTTGGACCTAGAGTGTCCAAGCCACCAAGCAAAATGGGAAACCCCATGCATTTCCAAAAAGATGATATCCGTGGGAATCTGCAGAGGTCTGACTTGTGCAAGTCGGCCCATAATGTAATACCCAGAAACCCTGGCAAACACTAAATTGTGGCAAACAAACCCCATTTTCCGCAAATTTCACTCGGCTCACCCACGGAAACGCGCTGCCAACAACACATGGCCTACCTTCCCGCATTCCCACACGTGTCCTGATGAAAACGATACCTCACATGTGAGTGTGCATCTACCTAGACTTGGGGTTACCTGTAATTTAGGCTTTCCCCATGGCGCCCAGGTAGGTGCACCCACACACGTGAGGTACCATTTTAATTGGGACACCTGTGGGAACGCGGGACGGCAGGTCATGTGTTGTTGGCAGTGTGTTTCGGTGGGTGAGCTGAGTGAAATGTGCGGAAAATTATTTTTTTTAGCCATATTTCGGAATTTTCTGGGGTTTCTGGGTAATACATTTTGGGACGTTTTGCGCAAGTCAGACCTATGCGGATTCCCACGGGTGTCCTCTTTTTGGAAATGCATGCAGTTCCCTGTTTTCCTTGGTGGCTTGGACACACTATCCAAAAATCTGTAGGTGTGCGCATGAGCAGATTTCCTGAAATGATGCTGTGCCGAAAGACATGGGCTTACCTGTGTTTCAGGCTTTCTACTTGGTGCCCAGGTAGGTTCACCCACACATGTAAGGTACCATTTTCATCGGGACACCTGTGGGACCGTGGGACGGTGGGCCATGTGTTATTGACGGCGTGTTTCGGGTGGTGAGCTGAGTGAAATGTGTGGAAAATGGGTTTTTTTCATCACATTTTGGACTTTGCCAGGGTTTCTGGGTAATACAGTCTGGGCCAATTTGCGCAAGTCAGATCTCTGCGGATTCCCATGGGTGTCCTCTTTACAGAAATGCATGGGGTTCCCTGTTTTCCCTAGGTGGCTTGGACACCCTAGGCCCAAATCTGTAGAATGGTGTGCATGAGTAGAATTCCTGAAATGATGCTGTGCCGAAAGACTTGGGGTTTCCTGTGTTTTAGGCTTTCCCCTTGGCACCCAGGTGGGTGCACCCACACATGTGAGGTACTGTTTTAGTTGGGAAACCTGTGGGAATGCGGGATGGGGGGCATGTGTTATTGACGGCGTGTTTCGGTGGGTGAGCCGAGTGAAATGTGTGGAAAATTAGTTTTTTTGCCACATTTCAGAATTTTCTGGGGTTTCTGGGTAATAAATTCTGGGCTGATTTTTACACGTCTGAACTCTGCGGATTCCCACAGGTGTCCCCTTTTCAGAAATGCATGAGCGTCCCTGTTTTCTTGGTGGCTTGGACACCCTAGGCCCAAATCTTTTGGAATGTGCACATGAGCAGAATTCCTGAAATTATGCTGTTCCAAAAGACTTGGGGTTACCTGTGTTTTAGGCTTTCCCCTTGGCGCCCAGGTAGGTGCACCCACACATGTGCGGTACCGTTTTAATCGGGACACATGTGGGAACGCGGAACGGTAGGTCATGCGTGGTTGGCAGTGTGTTTCGGTGGCTGAGCCTAGTGAAAGGTGCGGAAAATGCATTTTTTTGCCATATTTCGGACTTTTCTGGGCTTTCTGGGTAATACATACTGGGCCAATTTGCGCAAGTCAGTCCTCTGCGGATTCCCACAGTTGTCCTCTTTTCAGAAATGCATGGGGTTCCCTGTTTTCCTTGGTGGCTTGGACACCCTAGGCCCAAATCTGCAGGGTGTGCGCATGAGTAGAATTCCTGAAATGATGCTGTGCCGAAAGACTTGGGGTTACCCGTGTTTTAGGCTTTCCCCTTGGCGCCCAGGTATGTGCACCCACACATGTGATGTACCGTTTTCATAGGGATACCTGTGGGAACATGGGACGGTAGGCCATGTGTTGTTGGTGGTGTGTTTCTGTGGTTGAGCCGAGTGAAATGTGCAGAAAATGCATTTTTTTTGCACATTTCGGACTTTGTTGGGGTTTATGGGTAATACCTTTTGGGCCGTTTTGCGCAATTCAGACCTCTGCAGATTCCCACGGGTATCCTCTTTTTGGAAATGCATGCCGTTCCCTGTTTCCCTTGGTGGCTTGCACACCCAAGCCCCAAATCTGTCGGGTGTGCGCATAAGCAGAATTCCTGAAATGATGCTTTGCCGAAAGACTTGGGCTTACCTGTGTTTTAGGCTTCCCCTTTGGTGCCCAGGTAGGTGCAGCCCCACATTTGAGGTACCGTTTTCATCGGGACACCTGTGGGAACGCGGGATGGTGGGCCATGTGTTATTGATGGCGGTTTTCAGTGGGTGAGCCGAGTGAAATGTGTGGAAAATGGGGTTTTTTTTCACCACATTTCGGACTTTGCCAGGGTTTCTGGGTAATAAATTCTGGGCCGATTTGCGCAAGTCAGATCTCTTTGGATTCCCATGGGTGTCCGCTTTGCGGAAATGCATTAGGTTCCCTGTTTTCCTTGGTGGCTTGGACACCCTAGGCCCAAATCTGCAGGGTGTGCGCATGAGTAGAATTCCTGAAATGATGCTGTGCCGAAAGACTTGGGGTTACCCGTGTTTTAGGCTTTCCCCTTGGCGCCCAGGTATGTGCACCCACACATGTTTGGTACTGTTTTCATCGGAACACCTGGTGGGTGAGCCGAGTGAAATGGGCAAAAAAATAATGTTTTTGACACATTTTGGACTTTGGTGGGGTTTATGGGTCATACATTCTGGTCAGATTTGCCCAAGTCAGACCTCTACGGATTCCCACAAGAGTCCTTTTTTCGGAAATGCATGGGATTCCCTGTTTTCCTTGGTGGCTTGGACACCCTAGGCCCAAATCTGTAGGGTGTGCACTTGAGCAGAATTCCTGAAATGAAGCTGTGCTGAAAGGCTTGGGTTTTAGGCTTTCCCCTTGGCGCCCAGGTTGGTGCACCCACACAGGTGAGGTACCGTTTTCATTGCGACACCTGTCGAAATGCAGGACGGTAGGCCTTGTGTTGTTGGCAGCGTGTTTCGATGGGTGAGCTGAGTGAAATGAGCAAAAAATTCATTTATTTGCCACATTTTGGACTTTGATGGGGTTTCTGGGTAATACATTTTGGGCTGTTTTGCGCAAGTCAGACCTCTGCGGATTCCCACGGGTGTCCTTTTTTCGGAAATGCATGGGGTTTCCTGTTTTCCTTGTTGGCTTGGACACCCGAGGCCCATATCTGATGGTGTGCCCGTCTGGGAAAATCGTGAAATTCAGATGTCGGAAAAGACTTGGGGTTAGGGGTCTGTTCGGCTTTCCCCTTGGCACCCAGGTAGTTGCACCCACACATATGAGGTACCCTTTTCATCAGGACACGTGTGGGAACGCAGGAAGGTATGACGTTTGTTGTGTTTGTCTGGTTTTCATAACGTTTTCATCCATTTGCTGGTGCCCTTTGTCACACAACCCTTTCATTTCCCAAATGTGCCCTACATTTAGTCGCTGCTTTAGGCACCATACACTTTTGTAACCTGAACAAGTCACCTTCCCTTGAAAAGGTCTGCCTGTGCTCTTTCATAAAATGTCTGCTTGCCGTTCCTCACCACATTGGTTTTCCTGATTTACACATGCTAATTATGTCTGTTCAGGCCGTAAGCATAAAACTCCTGTGTACCATGGCTCAGTGTTTGGCTTGTGGTATTGCTTGTTTTGTGAAATACTACAAAAAATGTGTACTTTCCTAACTGCAAGAGTTGGGGGAATGTAGCATAGCATTGTTTTTCTCAAAATTCATAGAAGCCATTGCCGTACCAAGCCAACCATGTCCAGCACATTCCTTTTTCCAGTCATTTTCTCGCTTTTTCCCCAATCTATGGCATTTTTCCCTATATAGTTGTTGCCCGACCTGTGCAAATCACCTTTTCCGTTCATGCATGTCCAATTGGCAAAAATGGCGCAAATCGCTTAACTCTCACAAAAGGGGTGATAACCACATCAAAATAATGTTTCTTTGTTTCCACTCAACCTGTTCTCAAAAGCCAGGAAATTGGGAAATTCAGCATAGTAAACCATTTGTTCCTAGCTCTTACAATGAAAAAAACACATGCTTCCTTGTACATCATTTTATTGGCATTTTATGAAAAAACACAACATGTTTGCCCTTTTTGATAATTTTCTCTCACATCCCTACAGCAACCTAGGATTCCTGGGAGGCTTTATGACCGCCTATATGTGGGGAAAAATGTTACAAGGCATTGAATGGCCACGAACCGAAATCACCAAAAAAGGCCTTGGCACTGGGGGGAAATACCCATGGCACTTAAAGGGTTAAAAAGAAGGAAACATACTTTAAAAGTTAACTGCTGCCACCGTTTCATCCTAGGAACACTTGTACAATCACCAACAAATACTTAGAGGGTGCTGTAACGCTCACCTGATTCTCGCAGAGGCGCCGGTCTTGACTGGGCGACTACCGTATCTTCAAAGGTGATGTGTAGCACCCGGTTGGCTCTTTGGGCTGGACCTCTGTGCACTGTATGCCTGACGTGTAGAGTAAGATGTCTGCAGATAGAAAATATGGGGTTAATGAACTGGGGTTATTGGGGTGTCCCTATCTCTTTCCTCTTCTCCTCTCCTGTAGACCCCAAAGGTTAACGCTCTCACCTTAGGTAAGTGAATGCCGAGCTCTCCATCTGCCTCGGGGCAGGGTGCTGTAGCCAGTTTCTTCACTGGATAGGTAGCGCAGGCCTCTTGACTTCAGAGGACTGCTGTCTGTCGTTTACTGCACGAACGGTAAGTTTCGAGTCATTCAAATGTCTTTTTAAAGTCTTTAGTAATGATGTCTCTTGTTTTGCAGGGTTCCGGCGATGGCGGATGACGGGCTGAAGTGAGTTGAAGATGGAGCCCGTGTGATGAATAGAAGCGCCTGGAAGCACGTGAGTAAGCGCTTGTTGCCTGCTTCACGATGCGCTCTAACGGTCTTTTTATTTTGCAGGTACGAGTTCGGAGCGGCTGCAGGGTGCCGGAATACCCACTGGATTAGATGTGGAAAGGAGTAATGGCACGTGAGTATTAAAGTTCCCCAATGTCTTTAAACGCACCTTGTTTTGTCTTTCAGATGTGGATGCAGCGCCGAAGGCCTCCGGAGCGTGCGAAGAGTTGGTAAGCTTTTGTCTTTCAGATGCCGGAATGCAGTATGAAGACCTCCGGAGCGCACGAAGAGTAGGTAAGCCTTTGCCTTTCCGATGCCGGAATGCTAACCTGTTCTTTCTTGTCTTTATAGGTGTTGCTGAAGACTGGATTCAGGATGGTAAGCCTTTGCCTTTCAGATGCCAGAATGCTAACCTGTTCTTTCTTGTCTTTATAGGTGTTGCTGAAGACTGCATTCAGGATGGTAAGCCTTTTTCCTTAGGCCCAGGACTGGATGCAGAAGACACGATGAGCGTCCTGCTGCAGAGGGTGCAGAATAACGCAAAGCAAGATTCATCCACCGGGTGTGGTTTAAATAGCCTCCTGTAGTGCTTAGGTGTCTCCTTCCACAGCCACGCCTAAGTAAGAAAAGAGTTCCTGGTAAGAAAAGAGTTCCTGCCTTCCAGAAGAGTTCCAGTGTTCTAAATCTAGGGAGTGGCTCCAGCCCCACCCAACAGGAAAAGTAGTTCCAAACAGAAGAGGATCAGAGGCTCAACTGGCAGGCAAGTAAGCAGCATGGTCTGCTGCAGGTAAGTCCACCCAAGCATTATGAGCCCGGCGCTTCCAGCGCTGGGACTGGGCATATTTATGAGCCTGGTGCCACTGGCGCCAGGACTGGGTCCAAAAGGTTCCAATTGGGACTGGTTAGCACTCGGAACCTGGGTTATGGATCTGCTTCCTAGGGAGTTGGGAAAACCCTGACCTTTTGGAAGCAGAGATCATGACAGTACCCCCCCTCAAGGCCCCTCCCAAACCGGGCTTCTCCGGGGGTTTTGGCTTGTCAGGAAATGTTCGGTGAAATCTTTTGATTAGGCGAGGAGCGTGGACATATTCAGCAGGTTCCCAGGATCTCTCTTGGGGGCCGTAGCCTTTCCAGTCAATTAGGTAGAATAGTTTAGATTTGAAGATCTTGGAGTCCAGAATGCTTTTGACTTCAAACTCGAGTTCTCCATCCACTAGGATAGGTTTTGGAGATTTGGTTAGTCGGGTTTGAGGTTGCACGGGTTTTAATAGAGAGACGTGGAAGACCGGATGTATCTTCATGTGCGGGGGCAAGTCCAACTTGACCGCTACTGGGTTTACTATGGTCGTGATGGAATAGGGACCAAGGTATCTTGGGTTGAATGTGCGTGGCCCTTTTAGAGATAGATATTTGGTGGATAACCAGACTTGATCCCCTACTTGATAGTGAGGGGCTTCCTTCCGATGTTGATCTGCTCCTTTCTTGTATTGTTCTTTAGCCCTTTGAAGGTGAGAAACAGCTTCCTTAAAGGCTTGGGTGATTGTAGAATGCAGGTAGTCTACTGCTGGTGTTTCAAGATCTTGGAGGGGATCCAACTCCGAGGTTCGAGGGTGACTGCCGTACAAAAGAAAAAACGGGGTTTTCCCAGTTCCCGAGTGGACAGAGTTATTGTAGGCATACTCGGCTATCCAAAGGATATCTTTCCAAGTTTTTTTCAGTTTGTTGCAGCATGCAGCGTAAATACTGTTCCAGAGTTTGATTGGTCCTCTCGGTTTGTCCGTCGGTCTGAGGGTGGTGACTGGTCGATAGTCTCACATCAATTTGAGCCGACCGACAGCAACTTCGCCAAAAATGAGAAATAAATTGACTACCTCGATCCGAAATTAGAACCGAAGGAAAACCGTGCAGTCGGACGATGTTTTTGAGAAATTCTCGGGCCAGAGTTGCTGCTGTTGGCAAGCCTTTGAGTGGAATGAAATGCGCCATCTTGGAGAATAAGTCCACGATTACTAGAATCGTATTGTATCCGGAGCATGGAGGTAGATCGGTGATGAAGTCCATAGAAAGCGTATGCCAAGGGCGAGGTGGGATGTCAATAGGGCGTAAGAGGCCTGCTGGTCTTTCCTTTTGACTCTTGTTTTGGGCGCATACTCCACAGGACATTATAAAGTCTCTGATATCTTTTTTCCAAGACGGCCACCAGAAGTAGCGCTTGATCTTTTCTGAGGTCTTGGCTATACCGGGATGACCTTCCATTAAAGAGTCGTGATAACAAGAGATTACTTTTTTCTGTAAATCTGTGCTGGGTAGGTATAATCGTTCTTGGAAATACAATAAGTTGTCCTTTACTGCAAAGTCCTTTCCCTGCAGATGCCAATTCTGTATATCTGCTGGAGTTACAAGTTGCCTGGCTTTATCCTTAACTTCCTCTATGGATTCTGTGGCGATTACACCCAGAATTCTTTGTTCGGGAATGATTGGTACAGGTTTAGGGTTGATCAAGTCTTCTTCCACTCCCATCCGAGAAAGGGCATCGGCTTTACCGTTCTTTGTACCTGGTCGATAGGTAATTATGAAGTCAAACTCGGCAAAGAATAATGCCCAACGGAGTTGTCTAGAGGATTGGGCTTTTGCGGTTTTCAAATATTGCAGGTTTCGGTGATCCGTAATCACAGTAACGGTGTGTCGGGCCCCCAGCAGATAATGCCGCCAAGCCTTAAAGGCAGACTTGATAGCCAGAAGTTCCTTGTCAGTAATCGTGTAATTGACTTCAGGAGGCGAGAATTTGCGGGACCAAAATGCCACGGGATGCAACTGATTGGTTACCGGGTCCTTTTGTGATAGAACTGCCCCCATGGCAAGGCTTGAAGCATCAGTTTCCACGATGTAGGCGAGTTCGGGGCGAGGGTGTTTTAAGATTGGTGCAGAGATAAATTTAGTCTTCAAATCCTGGAAAGCTTGTTCCGCCTCGGTAGACCATTCAAAACGTTTGTTTTTCTTTAACAAGGCAGTGATGGGCTGGACTATTCGAGAGAACTCGGGGATAAACCTGCGGTAAAAGTTAGCGAAGCCTAACATGCTTTGCACACCTTTTACGGAGGATGGTGATGGCCATTTGAGAACTGCATCGACCTTCTTTGAATCCATACGCACCCCGCCAGGTGATAATATGAATCCCAAGAATTCAACTTCAGTCACGTTGAAAACACATTTTTCCAACTTAGCGAAAAGTTTGTGTTGACGCAATCTTTCGAGGACCATTTTCACGTGTTTCCGATGTTCAGATTCCGATGAAGAATAAACGAGGATGTCGTCAATGTAAACAACAACACATACATCTATGAGCTCTCTGAGGACATCGTTCATAAAATATTGAAAGGCGGCCGGGGCATTGCAAAGTCCGAAGGGCATGACCTGATATTCAAATAGCCCATACTTGGTGCGGAAGGCTGTCTTCCATTCATCGCCCTCTTTTACTCGTACCAAGTGGTAAGCTCCTCTAAGATCCAGCTTTGTATATATGCATGCTTTTCTGACTTGGTCCAGGAGTTCAGGGATCAAAGGTAACGGATATCTATTCTTAACGGTGATCTGGTTCAGGGAGCGATAATCGATACAAGTTCTAAGGTCTCCTTCCTTTTTTGGAACGAAGAACAAAGCTGAAGAAGCAGGGGACTTGGAAGGACGAATAAACCCATTTGCCAGGTATTGATCCAGGTATTGTCGAAGGTGAAGGTTCTCAGGCTCGGTGAGGGCATAAATTCTACTACAAGGAGGAGTAGATCCAGGTATCAGGTCTATCTGGCAGTCATAAGACCTATGAGGAGGTAGAGAGTTAGCCTGATCCTTCCGGAAAACATCTTGGTATTCTAGGTATTCGGGAGGTAACTGGGGAGTCTCTGAAGAAATTGCGGCCAGTGCAACACCAGGTCGAGGGTGACAAGTAGAGACACATTCTGGAAACTGGACCGTTCTTGCTCGCCAATCGATCAGAGGATTGTGTTTCTCTAACCAAGGTATTCCTAGAATAATCTGAAACTGAGGGGCCTTGATCACATCGAACACGATCTTCTCATGGTGTCCATCTTGACTTACTAGCGTCACTTCTTGAGTGGTATGCGTTACTGGCCCGGAGGCTATCTCCGTACCATCCACCGTAGTAATGACGTCCTTTACAGCCTTGGGACAAAGAGTTAGATTCATCCTCAAAACCATTTCATGATCCACATAATTGCCGATGGCACCGCTGTCGACGTAAGCTTCTATTGCATGTAATCGATCCAGATTATCAGGGCTAATGAGGACCATAGGTATCACGAAATGCGAGGTCACGGAACTGGTTTTTACGCTCGGCAAGAGGACCTCTATTCTTGTCGGGCGAGGTCGTTTCCCTGCTCAGAGTTTGTAACTTTGGTAACTGCAGCTCCTACTGCCTTCTTGGCAGGTTTCACCGGACAGTCTCGAAGAAAGTGCCCTGAGTTTCCGCAATATAGGCATAATTGCAACTGTTTCCTCCTTTCCCGCTCCCGTTGTGTTAGAGGACCTTTCAGACCCCCTATTTGCATGGATTCCCCGGAGTCTACTCCTTTGGAAGGAGTTGGCGGTTTGGAAAATACTCGAGCATCAAACTTGGAACGATCGGCCTTCCTGTTCTGCAGCCTGTGATCTATTTGAACGACCAAGTCTATGTAATCCGAACAGTCTTGTGGGGGATTCACTACTTGGGCTAAAACGTCTTTGAGCTCTCCACGTAGACCTCTATAAAACAGCGTAATCCTTTTGTCCTCAGGCCATTGAGTTTCCACTATTAGTCTATTGAAAGATGCAATATAAGCCAAAAGGTCTTGATTACCCTGTCGCAACGAAAGAAGCTCATTGTCCAAGGCCTGTCCCTGTGAATGTCTTGCGAACAGTTTTTCCATACTAAGCTGAAAGGCTTGAAAATCATGGAGAACCGGATCATCTTGATGAACTAGAGGGATCGACCAGTCTGCCGCATTGCCACTAAGGTACGAAAGTACAAAAGCTACTTTAGCTTGATCAGTTGGAAAGGCTGCTGGCCGGCATAAGAAGTGCAACCGGCACTGATTGATAAATACTGCAAACCTCTTTGGGTCACCAGAAAATCGCTCGGGCGGAGCCAGAGGTACATTCCCAGGTAGGTTGATCTGCACTGGATTCATAGAGGATGTTGAAGGAAGATTTGCCCCTGATGCGGGTAACGGGGTCTGTCCAGCTTGTGACTGTAGCACTTGTCTAGCAAGATTGTCTGTTCTCTCCTTGGAAATAATTAGTTCCCTTCTTAGAGCATTCGTTTCCTGACGAGTTGCATGCACTTCTGCCCTTAGTTCCCCAAGTAACCGGGCTAGGGGGTCAGTATCCGAGGTTTCCATAGCGCCTGGGCGAGAGTTTTGCGGTAGGCTTTGCGTTCTGTAACGCTCACCTGATTCTCGCAGAGGCGCCGGTCTTGACTGGGCGACTACCGTATCTTCAAAGGTGATGTGTAGCACCCGGTTGGCTCTTTGGGCTGGACCTCTGTGCACTGTATGCCTGACGTGTAGAGTAAGATGTCTGCAGATAGAAAATATGGGGTTAATGAACTGGGGTTATTGGGGTGTCCCTATCTCTTTCCTCTTCTCCTCTCCTGTAGACCCCAAAGGTTAACGCTCTCACCTTAGGTAAGTGAATGCCGAGCTCTCCATCTGCCTCGGGGCAGGGTGCTGTAGCCAGTTTCTTCACTGGATAGGTAGCGCAGGCCTCTTGACTTCAGAGGACTGCTGTCTGTCGTTTACTGCACGAACGGTAAGTTTCGAGTCATTCAAATGTCTTTTTAAAGTCTTTAGTAATGATGTCTCTTGTTTTGCAGGGTTCCGGCGATGGCGGATGACGGGCTGAAGTGAGTTGAAGATGGAGCCCGTGTGATGAATAGAAGCGCCTGGAAGCACGTGAGTAAGCGCTTGTTGCCTGCTTCACGATGCGCTCTAACGGTCTTTTTATTTTGCAGGTACGAGTTCGGAGCGGCTGCAGGGTGCCGGAATACCCACTGGATTAGATGTGGAAAGGAGTAATGGCACGTGAGTATTAAAGTTCCCCAATGTCTTTAAACGCACCTTGTTTTGTCTTTCAGATGCGGATGCAGCGCCGAAGGCCTCCGGAGCGTGCGAAGAGTTGGTAAGCTTTTGTCTTTCAGATGCCGGAATGCAGTATGAAGACCTCCGGAGCGCACGAAGAGTAGGTAAGCCTTTGCCTTTCCGATGCCGGAATGCTAACCTGTTCTTTCTTGTCTTTATAGGTGTTGCTGAAGACTGGATTCAGGATGGTAAGCCTTTGCCTTTCAGATGCCAGAATGCTAACCTGTTCTTTCTTGTCTTTATAGGTGTTGCTGAAGACTGGATTCAGGATGGTAAGCCTTTTTCCTTAGGCCCAGGACTGGATGCAGAAGACACGATGAGCGTCCTGCTGCAGAGGGTGCAGAATAACGCAAAGCAAGATTCATCCACCGGGTGTGGTTTAAATAGCCTCCTGTAGTGCTTAGGTGTCTCCTTCCACAGCCACGCCTAAGTAAGAAAAGAGTTCCTGGTAAGAAAAGAGTTCCTGCCTTCCAGAAGAGTTCCAGTGTTCTAAATCTAGGGAGTGGCTCCAGCCCCACCCAACAGGAAAAGTAGTTCCAAACAGAAGAGGATCAGAGGCTCAACTGGCAGGCAAGTAAGCAGCATGGTCTGCTGCAGGTAAGTCCACCCAAGCATTATGAGCCCGGCGCTTCCAGCGCTGGGACTGGGCATATTTATGAGCCTGGTGCCACTGGCGCCAGGACTGGGTCCAAAAGGTCCCAATTGGGACTGGTTGGCACTCGGAACCTGGGTTATGGATCTGCTTCCTAGGGAGTTGGGAAAACCCTGACCTTTTGGAAGCAGAGATCATGACAGGTGCCTAGGGCCATAAACAAAAGGACCCCTATATGCGGTACTGTAAGGTACTTGGCACATAGGTAAAACGTTACCAAGAAATGGCAACATAGACAAAGACTAACGGAAACAAAGTTTCCCAGTACTGACCATAACATATGAGAAAAAGCCGAGAGGAGCGCAGCTGAAGGCTGTGGTCCACTGGAAAAAGTTAGGTTTGATTAGCCAACAAAAGCTTGAATGTTGGCTAATGAATGGAGGGAAACTTGCACCTAAGGGAAATCTTGCCCCTCCCAGACCAAAGACAAGGGGAATGAATCCACCCCTGGATGGGCCGCATGTTCAGGTTGACTAAACATTCTGGACAACCCATCAGCGTTTGTATGTTGGACACCTGGCCTGTACTCAATGGTGAAGTCAACCCCTTGCAGATTTATGGACCACCTGAGAAACCTTGGATTCTCTCCCGTCATGTTCATTAGCCACTTTAAGGGCTTATGGTCAGTTTGCACAGTGAATTGGGTCCCACAGAGGTGGGGCCTTAGCCTCCTTAAGGCCCACACAACAGAGAAACATTATTTCTCTACAGTGGACATCCTGAGCTCTCTTTCCTTAAGCTGGCGACTGATGAATCCAATTGGGTGATCCTTGCCTTTTTCATCTACCTTTAATAGTACGGCACCAATCCCTTTGTCAGAGGCACCTGTCTCACAATAAAAGCACGTTTGTAGACAGGGTCCCTGAGAACATGGGCCTGGCACAGGGAGTCTTTAAAGCCATTGAAGGCCTTCTCATACTTCTCAGACCAAGATACCTTTCTTGGGTTTCTTCATAGTAGAGAGAGCAGTCAGAGGGGCAGCTATGGTACAATAGCCTGCATTAAATGTTGGTAATACCCAGTGAGGCCTAAAAGGCTCTCAGCTGAGTTTGTGTAGTGGGGGTAGGCCAGTCTTGTACTGCTTGTACTTTACAGGGTAGAAACTCCCTCCACCTACTTCATGCCGAAGATAGAATACTGAATAGTCTGCAACACTATTCCCAGGTGCTTCACATGTTCTTCCCAGGTGGCACTGAAGACTGCTATATCATCCAGATATGATAAGCCAAATCTATCCAACCCATTTAGTACATGATTCACAAGCCTTTGAAAAGTGGAAGGTGCATTCTTTCATCCAAATGGCATTGCCCTAAATTGCTAAAGGCCTGCTGTGGTTGAGGATGCTGTCTTCTCCTTGGCATGTTCTGCTAGAGATATTTTCCAATACCCTGCAGTGATGTCAAATGTGCTGAGGTACTTGGAGGCACCCAAGGTATCCACCAGCTCATCAGTTCCAGGCAGGGGTGGGCATCTGTGCTGGTGACTGCATTTAGAGACCGATAGTCCACACAGAACCTCAGTTCAGAAGTACCTGCCTTTGGTACCAGAACCACAGGACTGGACCATGGACTACCGGAGGGCTCAATCACCCCAACATCCAGAATCTTGATGTAGTATCTCACCTTGTCTGACATTCTATATCCCCCGCTTTTGGTAGGTACACTATCCCCAGTATCAATGCCATGTTTGCACCAATGTGTCACACCTGAGGGTTAGTGAAACAAGGGGAGAACTGCCTCAACAAGGTTCTTATTTCTTCTTGTTGATTAGGGTCAACTGAGGGGCCATTTTGACACCCTCAATGGAGCCATCGGAAAGGCTACTTTGGAATAAGTCAGGAAGAGATTCTGATTCCTGCTCTTCAATATCAGATGCCAAATGTAGTGCAGCTTTTTCAACCCTAGGTATGAAAGACTTCAGCCTATTTATGTCGAACACTTTGGGGGCTAAACCCTGCCTCTTAAGGTCCACTAAATAGTTCAACTCACCAGTTGGTCCACACTGTAAAAGTGCCTAACCACATATCCTGTAGGGCTCTAGGCATTATAGGGTTCATAATAAGGACTTTGTGGCTTGGAGTAAATTGAATAAGTGATGCCTTCTGGTCAAACCAATGCTTTACCAAAGCTTGACCAGTCTGCAACTTATCACTGGCGTGAGCCATCAGGTAGACAATTCTCTTCATTGCAGACGCTGCACAAAGTCCCCGCAAAGTACGAAAAAGTGTGGCACAATCGATTCCATGAATCAACAAATGGAATATTGCACACATTTTGGCACGCAAAGTCCCTATTTATTGTGCACATAATTCCATGAATCCGGACCCTACTGTCTTTTACTGCTGCTGTGCAAAATGCACTCATGTGGATGATAGGCTGAGCCAAACCATTAAGCAAGATGATTGCAGGTAAGCAATATGCTTGGGCAAATTATTATGCCATATTACAGAAACTCTGCATTATCACTGTATTCAGGATTCACAGAGTTTGTTGAATTTTTAAGAAATGTGGGTGACCGATTTGGGATAAGCTCATACAAAGTTCATGCTGAGTAAATGTTGCTATAAACTTGTGTTGAGGTGAAAGACTGAAATCCCAGCACATACTCAAAGAAAAGAAACAATGAACTTAAAAGAAAACGTCAGAAACTTTCGGCCAAACGTGTCCAAAGAATAATAGTGTCTAACTGAGTACTGACGTGTAACTGATTGTTTATTTCACATTGAAACCACAATTAACTCTTGATTTTAACCTGGAAAAATATCACCTTTGAAACCTGTCATGTGTTTTTAACGAGGTATCTGGTTTATTATATTGCCTTACTCACCATCTCAGTGACATTCACTTACGCATTGCCAGAAAGAGGAAGTCTGCATCACGAAAGCCTCAGACCTAGTGAAATTTCGAAGGTTACATACTTACAGTCATGGACGCTGCATTTTATAAATGGTATCCTCAAGTTTCCTCGGAAGCAGTCTCACCTGGATTAAACATAAGGCATCACTGACTCTTCCTGAGCACTTCAGACATTTGCTTTTCAGAGGCCTAAGGGCCTCATTACACGGTAGGCGGTAAGGGTTTACCGGTACCGGTATTTTACCGGTACCGGTAAATCCTTACCACCTTACTATGAGGTCCCTTTGCGGGTTGGGGAATTAAACGCCTGCTTTTTGCAGGCATTAAAAACCAACCCGCAAAGGGAACAGTGGAGCTAATTACGGTACCGCAATTAGCGGTACCGTAATTAGCGCCTTCCCCATTCCCATAGAGCCCTATGGGGCAAAAATGGGAATGGGGAAGGGCAATGGTGGAAGGGGGAATTACGCCCCGCCAACCTTGGAATGGGGCGGTAATTCCCCTTTCCATCAAGGCGGTGCCGGTATTTTACCGGCATGAACCATGGCGCTAATAGCACCTCATAGCACCTTATACACCTCAACCATACTCACTGTAGTAACCTGGAAACAATGACAAGCAGACCCATGAAAGCCTCACATGTGAGTGACTCATGGTCTGAAAAGAAATCTTACTTTTTCCCACTTCAACTTTATTAATTTGTCAACTTCAGAAGGATGAAAGGCTGAGCTATTTTTGCCGGGTTCACACCTGGAAAATGCAGGCTACACCTGGACCTCTGCAGCAGGGTATCAACCGACTGATGTATCTAACTGAAGAGTTTAATGGGATACCCTATCTGGATAACATTAACAGATTCCCATGAAGCAAGATCCAAAGACTAACTACGTGCCAGTGTACGTCTATTTTACAACATAGTCTGAAAAACGACCTCCTAATTATAATACAACTTTACAGTCAGTCACATCAACAGCACTGCTCTTCAGTCAACACCATTCACTGTAGAGATACTTAGCAGACCACAAGAAAGCAGAAAGGTAAGGTCCCATATCAGCCCTTGCAAGAGTGTGCAGTCATTTTACTGCAGAAAATGCAACAAGCTCATGTTACACTTGCCAAATATACAAAAGGTGTCTTGTTCGATGAGCCTGGTACTAATTTGGGCAACTCTTCCTTGTTGGACTACATGCAAGGACATCATACACATTTTTGGAACCTGGAGCAAAGATCTCACATACCATTTTCTTAAAAAGATTTTGGGCAAAACTTCGACTAATCATCTCAAGATGCATATGGAGGCAAACCAGTTGCCGTGTCCCACCCTAATTTAGGGACATAGTAGGCCCATCTAGATATAACTTCCAACTATGGACCAGATCAATACTGGTCTGTTAATGCAGCCAGATCCTTCAGCACTCTTTGCCAACCCTGGACAGCTATTTGTTGCTGAGTTATACTCAGGATGTGCTGGGTTGTCTATGACTGCATTATCAGGGATTGTCACCTTTCTCCGAAACAGTCTCTTGGGTGATGGTTGTTTTCTGTGAGTACACACCAGAAGCAGTCTTGTGCGGGGTAACCCAGGTTTGTGCATTTCCCCCGTCCCATTCATCTGTATAACCTTTAAATGATCTGAAAACGAACCTGAGAGTGGTTTTCAAACACTATTCAGATGATATACAGATTGTCTTTCATTTAGTTGGCAATTGTGATACTAATGTTTCTCGCAAGCAGTACATTTTTGAAAAAGTAGAAGCATGAATGCAGAAGAACTGGCTCAGTTTAACTCCGCATTGTCTCCGTTTTTAATGAGTATCGTAGCAGACATCCCTAGCCAAGCAAAGTCTAAAATAACACACTTTGCAATGATGCTGGATTCAATGGTTTGTAATGTGTGTACAGAAGATTTAAGCAGTCCACAATACACTGGCCCTCATTACGACCCTGGCGGAAAGGGGTTTACGCCAGCGTAATGCATGGCGTACCTTTCCGCCTTACTACGAGTTCCCGTAGCGCCATGGTGCTTTTTTCGCCTGGTTTTTCCGGGCGGAAAAATCCATGGCGCTACGGGACCTGTTGTTAATTACGCCACCGTAATTTACGGTGGCGTAATTAACGCCTTCCCCACTCCCATTATACCCTATGGGGCAAAAATGGGAATGGGGAAGGGTAAATGGGGATTGGGGACTTACCGCCCCGCCAAGGTCGGAATGGGGCGGTAAGTCCGCCAACCCCCATGGCGGAGTTGGCAGCTTTGCGCCATGGACCATGGTGCAAATTGCACCATGGTCCTCCGCCAGGGTCGTAATGAGGGCCACTGTGTTGCAAGATTCCAGCCGACTAGAAACAAAGCATTTAGTAGCTGGATTGTATGAGAGAAAGTGAAGTAATCCAGGAATCCTGTCCAAGGGAGTAGATCAAAGAAGCAGGAAATGGAGACCATGGTGATGTGGTAATCTGGGGAAAGCAGTGCTTTTCTTGGATGTTCAAATTTATATTATTAAGGTTCATCCATAAGTTGTTCTGTTCCTCTCAGCCTTTGAAATGGTCAGCCTTCAACCTCTCTCAAGCATTCTTGGCAAAAAAATGCACTGAGCGTCATCGTCACAAACAAAGAAAATCGCCCCAAAAAGCCTCAATTAATCAGTCAGTTGTCTCATATGGAGACAAAGGAAGGTGTCCTGTGGCACACTACAGATAATAGAATGTTGTATCGATCCATAGAGAGGCAGAAACAACGATTAAACTGCCTGTAAGAAAAGGTGAAAGCCAAGCTAACGCTTGATCTCTGATGCCGAAGCCATAAAGAAATTGGAGAAGGATTGAATGGTTGGCAGTATCAAATGCATCTGCGAGGTCCAACATAATCAAAGGTTGCATGCCTTCATTGTCCACCATGCCTCTAATGTCATCCATTTAAACCACAAACACAATCTCATTGGTGCAAAAGGGACAGAAAAATGAGGTGGAATGGCACAGGATTACTGTAAACAGGTTGAGGAGGGTGTAGGTGGTTGATAAAGAAGGGTGTCAGACCTTGATGAGGAGGATATGGCAACCAATCTGGAGGAGGTTGTGGTAGCCACACAGTCACTTGAGGAATACCTGCAGTAGGTAGGTGACATACTTGACCTTAGAGTTGGCAGGAAGGAAATATTACTCCAGATGAAGCAGGGAGAGGTAGCAATAGAGGTTCCTTGGGACAAATAGCAGAGGGGAAAGTAGGAGGTAGTAGGGGTGGTGGTGCTGCTGGAGACTGAAAATAACAGGCTGAGGAACAGGAGACAGTGTCCAGGAGTTGGTAACTGGGGCCACTGCACCATTGCCTGCCCATGTCATGGGGAAAGACAAGCATAGGCTTTCCTCAAGACGGTGTAGTTGGGACAAAAGATACCCCCCACCCATGGCATCAAATTATATATGATCATGGGCTTCGGACTACTTCTCCTTGCCTAAGAGTTTGACTGTCATGGAGGAAGAAGTATGTGAAATATACAACCTCTGTGAGGTTGCAGTTCATTGGGTTAGCCAAATTAAGAGTGTATTGGACCCCTCCTTGAGACAGAAGCACTACATGCTGTGGCATAGACATAGCTAGTACAGAACCCTCCTCTATGGTAAATATTGGCACAATGGAGTGTTGGATGACATGCCAGCTCATCACAGGTGATGCTCTGACAAGTGATGCTCAAGCAATGTACCTCCAGCCTCGCCACTCCCAACTCAGGCAAGCCCAACCAACTTTCTGACCCCCTATACCTAGCAGATAATATCTAGAACAGACAGAACATACCCAGGGGTACCAATGACTAGCAGGTCTGCTGTCCCACTACTAGCAGCAAAGCATTCTGTTGATGATAATACAATTCAGGGCACAGCAAAATGTGGGGAGGACAGGCAAGAGACTAACAAGTATGTTGGGCTCACACTGTATCCACTGCAAGACCCTTGTCAGTTAGCGTAACCCAAATAATAGTGACTTTGGCTCCTCCTTGCTGCACAAGCACTGAAACATGTGCCACAATTATGTGTATAAGAAGTGGACATTATGTGCCACAAACACAGCTAGTGTGGCATCCTCCTCTAGCCATGAATGTTACCACATGGTAGTACTGCATGGCACTCCAGCTCATCACTGGTTGTGACCTTCATCCCCCTTGACACTGGAAAAAAACAACCTTCTTTCTGAACCCTTATCCCAGGCCCAGAACAGCGCAACCTTACCCAGGAACACCTTTGATCAACAGGCTTCTTTTCCATTACTAGGATCAATTACTACTGTTTGTGAGAGTATAATTCAGGGTATTGCAACTTTTGGGTATGTAAAGTGACACAGAGAAACGAGGAATGCAGTCGCACACGACTTTCATTGCATTACTTTTGTCAGTCAGGGGGAGTTGGATCCTGATGAAGGGCAGTACCTCCAATGACTACAATGTCTCTCACTCCTTCTAGGTCTCGCCTCCACCCTTTGAGGTTACTCCAGCCTGGAATGTTATGCTATCTCCCTCCTCCATGCCACTACACCCGCCTCCACTTTACTAATTACTCCTCCACACTACTACCCACTCATCCACACTATGTTACTCCCTACTCCACAATACTACACCCTTCTTCATGCTGGTTTAACTCTTACTCCCCCCTCTTGCTACTCAATCACATTCCTGCCACCCAGTCACATACAATTCACTGTCACGCTTTACACTAACTACTGTAACACCACTTTCCATGCTGACATTCACACTCACACTGCATTATCACTCCTCCTTTCTGACTCCCTATACCTATAAAAGAATACCTAGCACAGACAAAACATATCCAGGCACACTTACTTCTAAATTGGCCACACAAAAGGCCTCCAGCCCCCTGAGCGCATGATTGACTGATCTTTGGAAGGTGGCAGATGCATTCGTCAACCCAAAAGGAATGACTCCAAACTGGTAGAGTCCCTCAGGTGCTGAGAACGCAGTCTTTCCACGGCATATTCCATCAGAGCTATTTGCCAATAGCCTGAGGTAAGGTCAAAGGTGCTTACAAATTTGGCAGCACATATGGTGTCCACGAGCTAATCAGCCTTGGGCAATGGGTTTGTGTCAGATTTGATAATGGCATTGGCTCCTCTATAATCCACACAGAACCGCCAATCCTTGGACCAAGGACGGGTTGAGAGTTCGATAACGCCCAGATCCAACATCTTGGCAACCTCAGCCTGGATATGGTTCTTAACCATGTCTGACATTTGGCAGCACCTGCTTTTGACAGGTACACTGTCACCAGTGTCAATTTCATGCCTGTACCATGGGGTGAGGCCTGGTGTCAGTGAGAACAGAGGTACATACTGCCGGAGCAAAGCCCTGCAGGCCCTCCGCTGCTCTGGTGTCAGATCGGTAGAGAGATGCACTCCCTCCACTGAGCCATCCTGATGGTTGCTATGCAGCAAATCAGGAAGGGGCTCACTCTCATACTATTCTTGCTCTGAAGCTAGCAATAGACATGAGACTTCTGCTCGCCTATGGAAAGGCTTAAGCCTGTTGACGTGGAATACCTGAGGGGCTACACCAGGGACTCCCATGACAACCAGATAATTGACTTCGTCCATCTTGGAGATTATCCTGTAGGGTCCAGACCACTTATCTGACAAAACTATAGGCTTGGCAGGCTCCATCACAAGGATCTTCTGTCCTGGAGTCCAATCCACTTGTGATGCTTTAAGTTCATGCCAGTATTTGTTCAATTCCTGGCTTGCCTTAAGCTTCACTGTCGCCTAGCCCATCATCTGTGTCATCATCCATCTGAGGCCTAATACATAGTCCCCCACTTGTTTGGCAGGATTTGGAGGGGTGGCTTCCAAACCCTCTCTGATCAAGGCAAGAGGCCCCCTCACAGGATGTCCAAAGAGCAACTCAATGGGGCTGAAACCTATGCCCTCTTGAGGTACCTATCTGTAAGTGAACAGCAGGCATGGCAGGAGGAGATCCAATTTCCTCCTTAGAAGCTCTTCTAATCACCCTCTGTTAACGCTCTAATCATCATGTAAACCCTCTGCATTGTCCACAAGGCTTTCTGGGGCCTGGGTCCAAAATACCTTCAGCTATCCATCCGCAAATACCTTCCATCTCGAGCTCTTCGCTCCTCTACCTCCAACTCACTCAGGGTCAGTAGTTTTTCTAAGAAAGAAGCTGGGGGTAGATCTCTGCCTTTGGCTGGGGCCTCCCTCTGGAACAGCCTCCCTGCCACTCTAAAACCTGAGGAGAACCATCTCCGTTTTCGGAAGCACCTAAAGACCTTCTTCTTTTCTTCTGCCTTCGCTCCCCCTCTCCCCTGCTGATCTGTTCTCTCTTGGCACCATGCACCTGGCCACCCTCTGTCCTTTGGGCCCAGGTACCTGCTCATCCTGCCACCCTCCCGCACTGCCTCCGGGCCACCCCTTGCACCGGGGTCTGTTTCTGTACCCATACTTCTTCCTGCACTTATCAGACCTACCCTGTCTGCTGCCTTAAACCTAGCACTTGCAAATTGCTGGCTGCATTACCACAGTTTGTTGCCTTTATTTTTTATTTATTGTTATTTATCTGTTTCTCCTCGCTTCGCACTTTCCACCTCTCCCCCCTTCCATACACTTTTCCCCTCCCCCCTCTCCCATGCACTTGCGCGTTCTCAATGTCACTGGGCCTAGTAAGATCGTTGTTTTGTTCTCCCCTGTTCCCCTCCCTTGCCTTGTCGCGCTCTGAAAGACTTGTGTACGAGCGCAATAGAAATAAAATATCAATCAATCAATCAATCACCCAGCATTCTCTTGAGAGTTGTATTAAATCTCTCAACCAGACCTTTGGTCTGGGGATGGTAGGAGGTGGAGAACTTGTAGGTTACTCCACACTATTTCCACATCGATTTCATGTAACTCAACATGAAGTTGGATCCTCTGTCAGAGACCACCTCTTTAGGGAATGCAACTCTGGTGAAAATGCCCAGGATTGCCCTGGCAACCACCTTGGCTGTAATTGTCCGAAGGGGTATAGCCTCATGGTACCTGGTAGCAGGATCAACCAAGACCAGGATGAACCAATGTCCACCTGAAGTGGGAGGGTCAAGGAGACTGAAAAATGTTGATGCCCACCCTGTCAAATGGTGTGTCGACCAGTGGCAAAGGCTGCAGTGGGGCAATGACACTGCCTCCAGTCTTGCCAGACAACTGAAAAGTGGGGCAGGTCCTGCAGTGGGACTACACTTCTACTCCCATCCATGGCCAGTAGAAATGTGCAGAGAGCCTCTGCTTAGTCTTCTTGGTCCCAAGATGACCAGCTAAGGGCACCTCATGCGCCAACTGCAGTAGGAAGGGCCTTTAAATCTGGGGTACCACCAACCTCTTGAGGGCACCAGGTTCAGGCTTAGTGGGCTCACTACAAAGGAACTCACCCTCTCAATACATCTTGAATGACATAGGCTTCTCACTTTGTGCCTGGGCCAGGGCCTGTTTCCTCACACCATCTAGAGAGTGTCACTCTTTCTGACCTTTGCAGAAGTTGCCGCTAGAGGGCCCCACTTCTGTTATCAGGCATTGATGGTCGGGGTTAACCTTTTGGTTGAGCACCTCTCCTGCAGGAGGGTCATCTGGCTCTTCTCCCTCAGCAGTTGAGTCTCGGGTTACCACTGGTCCCAGCCCATCCGGAGCATGAATCCCAGTGGATGTTGCTTAAGCAGCAGGAAGAGAAGGAGCTCCCTTCACAGAGGTGGCCTTCTCGCTCTTGCTTCTTGCCTTGTGACTCCCCTTTGGCTTGGATACCTGACTCACAGTCAGACCTTGTGTTACCTGTGACCAAGTGACTGCAGCAGCAGTCAAGGGCTCCCAGCCACGGCTTAGCAAACTGGACTCCCGTTACGCCTCTAACAACATAGAAGGTAACTTAATCACAGTGGCCAAAGGAATCAAAACCCCAGGGGTTTATTTGGATTCCACACTCTCACTCAAAAAACAAGTAAACGCCACAGCCTCCTCCACGGCTTACACAAATAAGCTCATCAATGCCTGCAAAGCCTTCCTCTCGCCTTCCAGCTGCATTACCATAGCCAGAGCACTAGTGCTGTCAAAAATCTACTACTTCAATACTCTCTTCCTTGGCACGTCAGAGCGCAATTTGACAAACTGCAGGTGTTGCAGAATAATGCCCTCAGAGCAGCTCTGAGTATCCCGCGGCACTCTCACATCTCCAACTTCAGACAAGATGCCCATTGGCTCCCTGTACGAGACAGAAGCACCCTTAGATAACTCGTCATCATCCACAAATGCCTCTTCAATGATGCCCCCAAGTACCTGGCAGACAAGTTCAAGAAACACAAATCAGCCAGACCAACCAGAACATTGTATTCTCACTGTCTATCCATCCCCAAATTCTCCCTAAAAAAACAGGCAGCTCCAGCTTCCCAGTCCTAGCTGCCAAACAATGGAACGCTATACCTGTGAACCTTAGAGCAGAACCATCTTTTTTGGACC
Source organism: Ambystoma mexicanum (assembly GCF_040938575.1). Lineage (NCBI taxonomy): Eukaryota > Metazoa > Chordata > Amphibia > Caudata > Ambystomatidae > Ambystoma > Ambystoma mexicanum. The sequence continues at coordinate 976,899,290 of NC_090922.1, forward strand.
TTCAGAGCAAAAACGAAGTCCTGGCTCACCAACAAGAACTCTCCCATTTTCTGACATACCAACCATTGTCTCACCAGTGTATTTTTTTCCCGTGTTGCCCATCGACCACCATGTAACCCGGTCATTTGCACTTATTGTCATCTTGTATGTCTATAATCTGTTGTAACCTTCTCTAAGTCTCTGGCACCCAGTTACCTCAGGGTTTCGCGCACAGTATAAATAAACTAAACTGAACTAAACTAAACCATCAGAGATCAACCCCAATTCCACTAGATCATTTCCTAACACAATCTTAGCATGTACATTGTCCTGAACCAGGGCAGGAAGCTTTGCTGTCTTGTCTTCAATCATGGTTGTGACTAGGGCTACAGGAGATAATTTGGTAGGCCCACCAGCTAACCTGGTATTTCTGAGAGGAGCACCTACATCGTCCTCTGGCATGAGCAGGGTCCTGTCCACCACTGTCATGCTTACCCCAGTGTCTCTCAAACCAGTAGAAAGCTGGCCATTCAGGTGGACACTTTTAAAAAATCAGTGGGTTTTGTGGGATAATTGTAGCCAGTACTTTTGCCTACTGGTCCTAGACACTAGAAAAATCTCTACAGTTGCACCAAAGGTGATTCCTGTAGGGAGGACAGTAGCCTCCAATTCAAGCAGGAAGCAAGTGTAGGTCAGGCTAACATCCGTTACTCCAAGTGCCTTACCTTTATACTTGGGGTCACCCTTCTTGTGGTCCAGAGCCCCACAGTCCCAACAAGTGCCAGGAATGCAGGGTACGGTACTGGAGCCACTGGCAGTCTACGTTGCAGCAGGAGGGCCACTACTCCTACTTTCACCCACATATGATCTATCCCCACTAGATCCTTGGGTCTTAGGAGAGGAAGGTTTAGATTTACCCGACTGTGACTGCTTTTTAGACTCCTCTGACTTCTGAGAGGCCCCCTTTTCTTTGTCCTTATCCTTAACACTGAATTCCTTAGGGGACACTTGGTGGGAGACCCACTTGTCAGCCAACTTGGCCAGCTTAAAAGGATCTAAAATGTTCTGGACAGCAACATACTGACACAGCTCTAGTGAACAGGCTTCAGAAAAATTCTAAAAAAAACAAAAGGTGGGACAATTCAACAAACGTTTTCACTTTGTAACCATCAATCCACACCATCATGTTCATATGTGAAGCACTCACTCAGTCAATCCAAAACACATTCTCTATTTTCCTATATTCCCTGAACATTTAAAGGTACTGAGTAGGTGTCTTGCCAAACGTGGCAATCAAAGCAGATTTTATGCACTCATACATATCCTTTCTTCCACACTCAGTATCGGTATACAGTCATAACCAGTCTGAGGCACTCTACTTAAAAAACAATCTCTTTTCTCAACATCATGGATTCCACAAGCCATTTCAAATGCTTTAATCCACTGGAGGATATCAGAATCCTCCAAATACACACTGACCAAATCTTTCACAAACTTGGTTGCAGTGGACCTGACATTCTCAACTGGTTTTGTTGAAGTCTCCACTCTAGCTTTCTCTAGCTGGATTCTCTGACATTCAGTGTCCTTGTCTTTGAGTTCAAGATACCTATTCTTGAGTACCACTTGATGTGCCAACTCCTCTTTCTTAAGTTCAGCTTTAGTTTCCAACTTTGTATATTCAAAGGCCAATTTAATCCTCAATAATTCAAGTTCCAAGGGATTCCCTGAATAAACAGTGCTGGGCTTCAGAATAGAGGCAGCAGGAGTGGCGGCACTCTCAGAAACAGATTCTGTAACAACCCCAGGGGCAGGGGCCTCAATGGTTGCATCCCCCCACCATCAAGAGTCCACAATGGCAACTATCAGCTCAACCCTAGACTTATCCTGAAAGGTTTCACAAGCACCCTGGAGAGCATGTAACTCATCCTAGTTAATTTACCATTTGCAATAGATTCCAATGCTTGTAATGTAGTTTTCTAGTACACAACTAAGCATCAAATTCACAAAGTGTGGATATTTTGTAAGTGTCAACATTACACCCTGATTCTTAAAACCATAAGCATCCCACCGCTGACACCAGTGTAAAGACTGGAGGGGGGGTTTCTGTACTCCTGCTCTCTATATGGCAGAGCAGAAGCACAGAGCACCCCGGCCAAGATTCTCTAAGCGGTAGCAATGGAAGAGCAATCAAGGCTTATGCTTTCAGGAGGTGATGCAGGCTGGTGCTTAAGTACAGTGCAGTCCCCAAGTGCCCACAAAGGAATGTCCACACACTATGTTAGTGATAACACAGTTCTTTATATATATAAAGTTCATGCTATTGAAAAAGAATGTTCACAAATTATTGGTGGCGTGCTCAGCCTTTGTATATGACCTAATATTGGTCCGCACGGGTGCCTGCTGTTTACGTATTGGGACACGTTAATATAAAAAGCAAACAAATGCAATTAGGCCGTTTACAGCGGCACTCCTCCATCTGCATTACAAGAAGCACACCACAATTCCACATTATCACCGTAATAATAGTCCTTTGTTCATTTCTAGATGGACAGCCAAGAACACACACGTGAATACACAATAACGCGTTTCACCCAAAACGGGCTTCGTCGGATTGTTACTGACACAATGAATGCATTCTTTTTAACCAATTGCCTGTTTCCATGTAAGCCCCTTCCCTACTTTGAGACACCAGACTTGTAGTTCATTACAAATTGTTTGTCCGTTGAAGGCGGCCATGTTGGATTTCCAATTGCATTTGTCATTTATATTGCATTGGCTTAACATAGAGATACAGGCTGTATGTTTAACCTTTGTACGTACTTTTTTCAGATATTCATATACACGTTAATATGTATCTTGCTTTGTAATATAAAATCCACAAACAGTGATTAAATAGATGGATGATGTTTAATAATAAAGTGTCTAATGATTTTAGAAATCTGGAAGGCTTAGTTGTCCGAAGGACTGCCTATGCTTGATAAAGTGCATAGTGGTGACAGTGCTTGTATATGTCAATTATTGATATTTTCCCATGTTGGTTTTCGGTACTTTAAAAAATGAAGTGCCATATTCATTCAAAATTTATCGGCATGATCATTTTTGTTGTTTTGTGACATGCTATGCTATTGGAACAATACAAATTGTGGGCCATTGGACTCAAACAGTGCCTTTCATAAAGCTTCTGGTGCTATTAGGAGTTTATGAAGCTTAATTGTGCAAAGGATTGCCTGAGCTTGATAAGGTGCATAGTGCATACAGTGTTTGGATATGTAAACAATTGGTACTTTTCGAAATTGATTTTTTTGTACCTTATGCAATAAAGTGCACAGACACTTACATTAATAAATTGTCAAAAATATGTGCATTGTGATGTGCAAAATCGCTATGCTTTTCTAAAATCATGATCATTATGTTACATATTATTTTATAAAATGTAATTCACGTTCATCACTATGTGGGAAGTTGCTTTTGTAATATTGATGTTGTGAGATGTCCTATGCATGTCATTATATCATCTTATACACTGATGTTAACTTCATTATGGACAAGTGTCCCTTTTAACTGTATAATCTTGCTCACAATTATTACTTGATCTTTAAGACTCCCATCATTTTGACCCTAGGTCCAGTACTGTGGTACAAGCTCATTCTAAACAATACTTCTAGGTTGCATATGGTCTGGATTTGATGTTCTAATATGCTCTATTGTGTCAGAGAGAATTTATGTTATAAACTTGTGCTGTGCCCAAAACATTTGAATGTGCCAATGAAAAACATGTATAAAAACTGTGTAAAAAAGTTACATATGAAAAAAGCACACATAAAATACTTGTTCAGTTTGCTGCCCCAGATATTGCTTATCTTTCCATCTGTCAAATGCATTTGATATCACCCTTGTTATATTCACGTGATATCTTGTTTTCTGGGGAAAAAGTGCTAGTTGCCTGTCTGATTTATTGAACAACATTGACATTTCAGCTCATCACCAGACTTCTCAATTTCTAAGAAATTTCTGGTCTGATTTATTCTCCTATAAATGTGTATAGTTCTTCATCATTATTATGTCCAGCTGGGGATTTAGTATTATAGCCAATTATATATCGACTCTCCAGTTGTCGCAATTGCCACTCTCTGTCACCCCCTCTTGAATGTTGCTGGACGTGATCTATGCCAAAGAATTTGAGTGACTTTGTGTCTCCTCCATGAACTTCTGCAAAATGTTTAGCTAGAGGATAAGTTGGATTTTGATTTTTTATCGCTCTTAAGTGCTGCAATATTCTGATCTTAACTTCCAATTTCGTGATTCCTATGTATCAAAGGTTACAGCTACAACTGATTACATATAGCACAAATATTGTGCTACACAGTACAGTTTTCATAATTTTCACTTTCAGTCCTGTTTGGGGATGTTTATATTGTTTTATATTTTCCCCAAATTTGCACACTTTACATTTGACACATCTCTAGAAGCCTCTTTTCTTGTCTGGGAGCCTGGTTTGGATTTTGTTAGAAACAAACTTGGATACACATTCAATTGAATGGATTTGGCTTTCCTGAAAGTCACACTGGGGTTTGTGTTGATATAAGGATTGATATCTTGTTCCTAACTCAGAATCTGCCAATGTTTAGACAATATTCTTTTTATGTTCTTGGCTCCATTGTCGAACATTGTAATAAATCTAATGATTTCTTCCTTATTTTTCTGATCCTCATCTATTTTTTCATTTGTCTTTTTGATTTTCGTGAGAATTTCTTGTCTCGTTTGTTTATTGCACTGAATATATGCTTTGTTGATGATTGACTGATATCCTCTGGCTTGCAATTTGGATGCTGTCAACTTGGTATTGTGCACGAATGTTGATATTTCACTACAATTCCTTTTCATTCGGAGAATTTCTCTGTATGGTATGCTGTTTTTCGAGTTTGCAGGATGGGTACTTTCAGCATGTAGGACCGTGTTGGTACTTGTTGGCTTTCTGTACACCTCTGTTGTAATTTTGTTGTACACAATCTTTATCTTAATATCTAAGAAGTTTGCTTCAGTTTGATTGTGATTTTCTGTGAATTTTAGGCTTGTACTTCGCATGCTGATAATTTGGAAAAAATCTTTCCATTTACCTTCAGAACCTTCCCGCAGAATGAATAAATCATCGCTACATCGATTACATAAAATGACTTTATTGGTATACATTTCTAGTGTCTCATCTGCAAATAATTCTTCTTCCCAGGCCCCCATATATAGGATTGTGAATGTTGGAGCCACTGCTGTCCCCATAGTATCTGTGTATAGTATTGGCTGTCAAACATGAATGCATTAGGTGTTAAGTAAGATGCCAGCATTTCCAGCAACATTAGGGAATGTTCTCTAAAACTTAATGATCTTGTCTACAAATATCTTTTGATAGCTTCCATCCCTTCTTCATGGATAATACAGGTATAAAGGGAAACTACGTCTAGTGTGACCAATAGATAGTTTGGCTTCCACAGTATTTGGTCTATTGGCATTAAAACGTCTGTTGTGTTTCTTGTGTATGATGAAAGAGTTTCTACAAAAGAGAACAACAAGTTGTCCAAATATTTGGAAGTGTTCTCTAAAAGGGAGTCAATGGATGCCACTATCGGCCTACCCAAAGGTCTGATAGTGGATTTATGTAGCTTTGGTATGAAGTAGATGATAGGCGCGATAGGAAAATCTTTGGTTAGGTACTTCTTATCTTTCAAGGTGATCATGTTTGCTTCGTACCAACTGTTTATTTTGATATTGTATTCTGTTTTATAATCCATGTATGGATGTTTTGCCAGTTTTTGATAATTGGTGTTGTTTCTTAACTGTCTCAGTGCTTCTTTTTTGTTTTTTTTGTTGTAATCTCCTGTGGGCTGATCTTTGATCTGATCTTTGATTGTTTCCGAAGAACACTGGGTGCTTTCATATCTGTTATCAAATGTGTTGGTACTTGTGCAGTCCATTGGTCTTCAGCTAAATTGTTATCATTTGGTCCTTAATCCACTCCTGTATACCATGCTTCCAATGTATTTAAAATTGGTATATCATGAATTGTCAATGTTGATGGCATCTCAATTGTATCTGCTCCGGGTTTGGGATTATCTGTATTGGCAAAATACTTGGCTAGTTTCAATTCCCTGATTAAACAATGCAGGTCTATTCTGGATTGTGTATAATTGGAATTGAAATTCAAGCAAAAAGACAACCCCTTTTCCAATACTTTTGTTTCTATATTGGTTAAAGTTTTCTTTGACAAATTCACAACTTGAAGTTTTGATCCATTTGTGTTATTTCTTGTTCTTCATAGAGCGCATCTGATGGCCTGTAGATTGACTTCTTTTTTTGGTTTTTCCTTTTTCATCTTCGCCCTCGTTTATTCTTCCTCATGTTTGGGTGGTGGGATTTTGTTTGTTCCTGTTTTTACTACGTCTTTGTGTCGTTTTTCCCACTTGATGTAGCAACCTCATTTCTTCTAAAAAATGTAATCTTGTAGGTGCTGCTTCATTGTTGCTTGATATTGATGTATCTGAGGACGAACCCACACTTATTTCCGATTCTCAGTCTGCGTCTACATTTTCTGATGTTTACACTAGTTTTTGTGTTTGGAAGTCTTTTCTCACCATATCATATGTTTTGGCTTCCATAATTTTGACCCTTTTTCCAGTACTGTGGTAAAAGCTCATTCTAAACAATAGGTTGCATATGGTCCGGATTTGATGTTCTAATATGCTCCATTGTGTCTGAGGGAATTTATGTTAAAAACATGTGCTGTGCTCAAAACATTGAAATGTGCCAATGAAAAACATGTATAAAAACTGTGTAAAAAAGCATATGAAAAAATCACACATATGAAAAAAGTTCATGTTATATGCACATACAAGAACACACTTTGTCCTCAGGCAATACTTTGATAAATGTACAATTTCTATGCGGTACGCCAATTACTCTTTGACTCCATTAAAATGCACCAACTGCTGACAGTTTCAAATGGCATACAATAGCATACAAATCAATAGCAAAATGTATTAACCATAGATTTGGTATTTAAACAAGTTGGTTAAACAGAATACTTTGTCCCATTAGTTAGACATAGTTCTATGCGAGGATCCTCCCACCTGAGCAACCTGTAAATAAAGTGTATTGACAAGCCCAGTCCACATGTTGTTTAGCAGAGTCTTATTTTCTTCTACAAATGACCACAATGTACCTGGTTTAGAAGAATACAATGTCGGGTTGTCAATGGATCCTTCTTGAGTGAACTCACTTTAATGCAGGAGCCACGGATCATCAAGATCCCTCGAAGAAAAGGGTGAACAATGACGTTGAGGCAGCAGATTCGGTCCTGGTGGTGCTCGTTGATGATCGGTCGTGGACGTCCAGAGAAAATGAGGCATGTGGTGCACCTCGAAGATGACAGTTTGCTGCCGAAAAGAGCCAATGAAGAACGTAGGCCCAGCAACGGCATCGGGTTGTCAGCATTTGCCATCAGCGAACAGGATTCGACCACGGCAGGCTTTAGGATCTTTGTCCGTGTCATTGAGGATTTCAGGTGGCTGTAAACCCACCGGTGGATTCTCCTTGCTTTGGCAACTGCATTGACTTTCTCTGGCAGGACAAAACAGTCAACGGTGATCAGCAAGGGAGTCCTTTATTCATAGTGTGTTAGGCAATGGAGCTCCAGTCGATGAGGTTACAGCGATCCTCCGAACCTTGACGTTCTGGTGCTTCGCTTCAAATTCCTCAGCGGCCCCCGTCCCTGGTCGGCAGCCTTTCAATGACTGAATTCAAGGGGACCTTTGTGAAGGTTAGCAGGTGAACGATGTTCCCTCATAGCTCAGGAAGAGGACTCCTAGTCAGGTCCTCTCTTGGATCAGTCCTCAAAGGCACAACAGCTTTCAGATTGCATCAGAGGGAAACAGCGGTAAACCTTCTTCTTCCGGCTCTACTTCGAGATCAAGCATCAAGTTTCGACTTCATCTTCTGAACGATTCCAGTAAGTCAAAGGTCCCAGGATATACTCTTCTGTCTCTCATTCACATTGCTGAGCCAAGCTTAGCAGCCAATTATTCAGAATGGCATTTATGCATGCAAGCAGCCAATCAGGCTCACAGTGCATTCAGGCCATTCTTCTCTATCCAGACACTCACAACAAGGAATATGAATTGGCACAAGCACACAGCCATTCACAACTCCACACTGCATTCATACCAGGCCCTGTCCCTCCAATGCATTTCCAGCAGCACAATACTCATTTCGAATATTACTTCATCATCTAATGGATCATCTCTAAACATATCCACGTCATGCAATCTGTACCCTTCCCCAATGTCAATCAATGTTCTCCATGGCCTGCCAACGTCATCAGTTCCTTCGAGCATGGCCGTTTGCCCTTGCACTATGGCTACATTTAATTCTAGGGGAATGGTCTGTCCCCCTCTTCGTGCATAGATATCTGTGCTGTGACCTGAACAAAAACTCTTAATCTTTCCTACTAATCCAGGTAGCCATGTCAACCGTATGCAAACACTATAAAGAAAATCTCCTGGCTCTAGTGACATTCCTTGCAGAGCCATTTGCCCTGTAAACGCCAATATAATTTACCCACATTCATATAATGTAACCCTGGAGTAGAACATACTATGCCTTCATCAGTAATAGAAAACATTGTATTAAGCTTCGTCAATTAATCTTGTCCTAAAATATTAACCAGTGTCTGCCGTGAATACAATAGTGGAAAAGACATGTCACACTCTCCTATAGAGACTGGCAATTAATCAGAAAAAGGAATTCTGCTTGCAGCTCCAGAGAAACCTTGAGCATTCGTGGCATTTCCGGACATTGGATATTTTCCCTCTCCTTTACATAAACGAGTAGCCCCAATGTCTTCTAAAAAAGAAAAAGATTAAAAAGATTTGTGTCCTATTGTCACATTAACCCTTCGTTCCTCTTGAGGGTCTGGTGTCACTGATAGTACTGAACACATCAAGTCGCCCTGTGAGCTGTCCTATTTTGGGAACATGCATATCCCTGTACCTGCAAAAGGACTTCCTCCCACCACAGTGATACCCCCTACTCTAGGTGTTAATAACTGTCCCATGTTTGCATTCTGCTGTATGCATGCTGTGATTACCCTTGCAGCAGATTCAATGGTCCTTGCTGAGTCTGTAATTCCTGTTGCATTTGCGGAGCTCGTGCTGGATACACTGTCGAATCTTGGGCAAAACCCATCCCTAGTTTGTGAGCTATATGCTGGAGAAGAAGCTGTTCCCTCTCATGCTAATTGCCCATTCTGAACATACCCTTGGCTTCCACATATGCGCACAATGTGCTCTGTCATTCCACATGTTCAACTTACAGGAGGAGCTCGTCTAACTAGCCCCCCTTGGTTGAATCCTCCTTGCACATTCTGATTATCATTCTGCATATTCTGAAAACCGCCTTGATTATTCTGAAAACCGCCCCTTCCTCTATAGCCCATTCCTCTGCCTCGCAACATAACCCCATTCCCTCATTGATCTATTTGGTATTGATTATTTGCCTGCAATGCACCCACTGCTTTTTGCATTCCCAATCCTTCTCCGCTTGCCAACACTGCCCCTTCTATGACCTATTTTGACAATTTCTTCTGAACTAACTTGTATTCCTCAGGTTTTCTAGCATCCTCCTGAAGTGGGGACAATACCCTCCCCCCATCTCATCCTGACCATGGCCTAGAGGATCATGACCCAGACACCCCCCACGAGACGAGTTTGTCTACTTACCAGATGACAAAATAGCCTGGTTCAGAAACATACACATAAGAGGAGTATGCCCACCAGCACGCCCGGCACCAGCCTGCCCGGCTCAAGCTGACGCCTGTGAGATGGATGAGCTTGACTAGAACAACAGCCGCAAATATCCATATCGTTAGAGATGTCATAATGACATAGCCAACTGCCAAGAACACACGTGCCACCATGCACACTGGTCACTCACACACCAACCTAAACGAAGAACATACACAGTGCTATGACGTAGGTGACTGACACACCCACTGACGTGCATCGTTGTTATTTTTCACATAGGCCTTTTTACAGCACCACAGAAACGCAAGACGCCTGAAGAGCTTGTGTATATGCTTGCTGACGTTTCTCCCACCACCCACCCCTATGACGATACCATCATGTATATCTAATGCTGCTTGTGACACCCTGTCAACCCGTGACCTCCATACCATGGATTATGTACCGCCACCCATGAACTAGGCCCGAGTAGGCCGTAAGCAAGAGTCCCCAGGCAGGAGCCTAGCAATGAAAATCCTCCCAGAACAAGAGTACAAGTGCTGACCATGCAGAACAAGTCCCCGGCGAGAGCTCACAGCCAAGGCCACAATGTTGCAACCAGCATGCCGCAAGCCCAGCGCCAAGGTTATACCTGTAAAATGCCAAGCCGACAGAAACAACAAACAAATCTAATGCTCATAATTCTGCTCCAGCTACGATGTCTCCACACGTGACCAAGCCGAACTGACAAAGTTCCAAGCTCGCGAGACAGAAAGTCGCCAGGGTCCCACGTCTGGGATACAGATTGCAACAACGAAGCAGCAAGATGGACACCTACAACGATGGGAAAGACCCACTCATAAGCCATGAGCAGACCTGTCAGTTGCCTGCACAAACACATAGTTGCATATTGTTGCTAATGACAGGTACACCACGAGCTGGGAACGACGATGGTCCCAGGCTTGGGGGCTCATGGGTGAACCAATCTAAGTCCAGGGGGGCTTATTACTGATGCCATTACCCTTAACCAATCACCAAGGGTCCCCCTGTAACAATTCTAAAGTAACAACTGCAAGGGACAACCCAAGTGTACCACCTGACCCATCCTCATCCACTAATATTTCCTTCCATATGTTACCTATACTAACCCAACCTTCGGGGAACCAATCCAGAGTGGCGATAGGTTTTGTGCTAACTTTCCCAGGTGACGCGAGTAGCGTGTCATACTGCCGTAAAGAGGGCCTGCAAGCCCCACTAAGAGTGAGAGTCTCATCGGTCGAGTACGATCCGAGACCCATCCCTGCCGTTGTTATAAACAGCAGAACCACCTTGCTTCTTGTGTGTGCCTCATACTCCTTTCGGGTACATGGGAGGAGTTGGGGCCTCCCCAGCCCGGAGGCCTGCGGACGGCTCTGCCGGCCCCGGGAGAATCACCCCGACAAGTTGGAGGCACTGCTGAGATCTGTTTGAGGTCTATCTCCTGTGAACTCCATTCCAAGGCCCTTGCAGCGAAGCGACCCGGCAGCGCGGCCCCCTCTGCCATTGACCCCTTTGAGGACTACAGGACCATCGTGGAACTGCGAGAAGACCGGACAGCGCAATCCGGGTATTGGCCCTCGGGTGCCGATTGAGAAGTATCCTGCCCGTTCAAGGGAACTTAGTGAGTATGACACACCCAACAAGCACTGTGACATTGTGAGGGAGGGGGGAGGAATTGTAATAAGGGTGGCGGGAGGTGTTTTTACAGTGTGTTGCAAAGATTTGATTAACAAGTGTTGACAGACGAGAGAGCGCTAGCAGGACAGGCACGAGGGCCGTCTTCTACCACGTCACAGAAGCAGGGTGGGTGGAGCCAGAAGGCACCACGTGCGGTTGCTCGAAGGCACTGATTTGTCTAGATAGTGAGCACCTGTAGGGAAGAGGTGTGGCTTTCCTATGAATTGGCGTTTTAGATCAATGAGTAGATGAGGATCCCTACTAATTGAGTGTTGAAGCTCGTTAGGTAGATAATGTTTTCCCGTAGGAGGTAGCCAGATTTTTGCTGAGTGCGGAAGATAATTGGCTGGTTAAGCTCCCCTGGTGAGGGGCGTATCACACGCGAGGCGATGCAGCGTGTGCAGTCTGATTATAAGAATATTTGTTGAATACCTTGCTCCGGGCGAAGCGAGAGGACAGCTGTGGGGTTGAGGGGGACAGAGAGTAAAACATATTGCACGCTCCACTAGTGTTACAAAAGGTTCTTACCGGTAGTAGGTTGAAGAAGTTGGTGATGTCACCCGTAGGGCTTCCATAGGACACTGCAGCCACACCGTGTTGATAAAAGGGATGGTCAGGGAATAAGTATCGGGGAGGGGGCGGTGTAGAAGAGGTGGGGAGGCTGTGCATGGAGAACGCTGGCACCCCTCGATACGGGGAGGGCAAAGAGGGGAAAGGTGGCCGCGCACGGAGAACGCCGGTCACGTGAGCAAGGTGGTTGAAAAGGGGAGGGAGAGGTTTGAAAAGGGGAAAGGAAAGGTGGGGCGGATGTACTAGCACATCACACAGGGCATGCAGCCTCAGGGGGCTCTGTGCGTGGCCGCAGGGGGCCATATGAGTGATATCAAAGAAAAAAACACAAGGAAAAACAAATAGAGGAAAAGAACTGTACATTTGCACTGCCTTACCTTTCAGTGGACGGTCAGAAGTCCCCAATTACGGGACCAGGTTGTCATGATGCCTACCCCCGGGGGCCCAGACCAAGTCCAGCAACCCCGAAAGCAGGCATCAAGTTATTCCAAGCAAGCCCAACAACCCCTGCTAGGGGCTATTTGGGTGCAGTCCTGGCGTCTATGGCGCCAGGCTCATGTGGAGAGTTAGTCCTGGCGCCATAGGCGCCAGGCTCATAGATTTAAACTTACCTGATGCAGACCATGCTGCAAACTTACCTGATGCAGACCATGCTGCAAAAGAGGCTTGGAAGGGACTACTTTACCTAAGGACTATTTTTTTACTCGGGTGGGGATGGGGAGGAATACTTACCTGGGACTACTTTGGAGGCTATTTAAACCTCGCCCGAAGAGCAGCACACGCTTCGCGTTATTCTGCATCCAGCAGCGTAATGCTCACCGTGCCTGCAAGTCTGCATCCAGTCTTCTGCCACGCCCGCCTCGAGTCTGGAGCTCCTAGAAAAAGGGAGAAAGAAGGAGAAAAGGTTAGAACAAGAGCAATACCTTTGATCCTTACCTGAAATACCGATCCACCGCGCCTTCAAGCTGGAAGAAAGAAGTTATTTTATGCACGCCGCCTCGCCTGCTGCAGCGCCGCGCTGATCTCACCGGCCTTCGCAGCATCTTCACTTCCACCACATCCTTCTGCATGCTCCTGCCACACTCCGGCACCTAAGGGGAAGACAAGAACACCAAGGTGAGCCAAGGGAATAAACTGAGGCAATATTAGTTACCCCCATAGATTTACCTGATTTTACCACCGGGGGTGCTATTCCTCTTCACGGGTCGGCGCAGCTTCCACTGCATCCTCGCCGAACCACGGCCCCTAAGGGGAAACAAAAGGACAGCAAGGTGAAACAAAGGGACAAACAAGGGGAAACCTCCTCTCCACAATATACTTACCTGATTTTAACGCCAGAGGCATTATTCCCCGAGACTTTCTCTCAGCGCCTGAAAAAGGGAGAAAACAACAGGTTACATACTGACATTATTTTATCGAACTGTGTTGGATAATACAAATCCTTACCTGAATATTACCGGTTGCCAAGAGGAACTGTTCGCTAGGGTGAAACTGCAACCTGCAAGGAATCGGACAAGAGTGAAAGTCAGACATTTGAACTCTTACGAACTACATACTTACGGCGTCTTGCCGGAAATCTCAGAGTCAATATTGTTCTGGAACTCACCAATTCCTTCGAGCCAGTGAAGCAACTGGTTATCTACGCGCCCCTGCGCTCAACGCAGGATGGAGAGCTCATCTTTCCAAACCATCAGGTGAGACTATAAGAGGGGACATCAAAGGTGATCAGTGGGGAGAACAGCGGGAGTGGGGGGGGTTAACGCTCAACTCCACGGGTGGTTAATTCCCTTTCTCCATTTGCAGAAGAATATTCCTACGGGCCAAGCAAACGAAGCTAGGTGGGCCAGTAAAGTCTGTCATCTCGGCACTACGCGTTACACCAGTCCGTCATCTCAGCACTACGCGTCACAATGGTGGAGACCGCAGCTGTCGAGTTCAGATTGATGCCCCTGTGGGAGCCAGGTGAGCGTAACACAGGTAAAGAAGGTGGTTACTGAAGAAGTTGAAATATAACATAGCAATGTTTCACGGGTCAAGATACGGGGGGTGGGGAAACACTCTAACTACCCCCCTCCAACACATTTGTAAGACACTATCATCCCACAAGGAGAAACCTATCAAGTATAGTATAGATTGGACACAAGGAACAGACAACAAAATGACGACACAATGGCCGCCTAACGGCAGCTTTGACCCATACGTCCAACAGTCGCTGTTGATGTACATACATAACACATACAAAGGGAAGAAATTAGCTCATCAGGTAGAGATATTTAACTTGTGGGGAATGTTTCAGGGATCCAGGCCAGGAGCAACAGGGATGTTTACTATGGAAGGGGCAACAGAGGAGAAAGGGAGCAAAGAAACAAAGGAGGGTAAGGAGGTGAAGGAAGAAGATGGGGACATGAGCACGGCAAGCAGCAATGCCCCACGTATGGAGGAGGGCACGAATGAGGAAGGAGAACCGGTTGCAGTATCAGAATTAAAGATGGCGAAGGAAGGGACAGACGATATGCCTCTAGCGAAGGTAGTAAAAAAAGAGGAGGGAAGATTGTACCTACTGATGGAATTAAGAGAAGCCGCTAGGCCACAATTAACAGCTGCTGAGGGGTAGTCAAACCCCGCATGCAGCCCTCCACCTTACGCCCCTAAGGATAGCTACCAGAGGGGGGCGGCGGCAGCAACGGGCGTGCCAGAGTTCAACACAACACAGGCCAGTATGGGGGGAGGGAAGAAAAGTGGAGAACTAGTTGCAAGCATAGGACCAAATGAGTGGATAGCAGCACAGGTACTCCTAAAACTCTGAGGGACAGTAACAGAGGAAGAAGAAGACGCGGTGCGGAGAGCGAAAGAGGAGGGAATGTAAAAACACACTGACAGGGACTGAGGTGAGTAACACAGAGGAAGGACGGCTGTCAGAGGTGGAGGAAGAGATGCTGGAGGAAAGATTGGCTGAACTCAGAGAAGTACGAAGCGACCTGATTAGACAGTACGAGCAAGAAACACGGAGGAGAAATAAGGAAAGAAAAGAGAGTAGGGAGGAGCAGGAGAGATTAGGGAGAGACTGGGGGAGAGAAAGAAAGAAGCGGAAAGAATGAAAGCGATAGCAGACAGAGTGTCATGTATGGAGAAGCGGGAAATGAAAAGGAAGGAGGAGGAAAAGGAAAAAGAAATGGAAATGTGTAAAAAGAAAATATTGTCTGAAAGCACTCCGAGTATGAAGAAGGTAAAGTAGTAGAGAGCATATTGAAAGGAGAAGGGGCAAAATGAGGAAGACGGGAAGAAGACGAAAGGATACTGGCGGAGGTAAGTGCCGAAGTAATGGAAGAATTACGCAAAAAGAGAGAAGAAATCAGGGTTGAAATATTGGGAAGTGAGGGAAAAGAGAGGGGGGATAGGAGAACAAAGAATGAAGTAAGAAC
This sequence comes from Ambystoma mexicanum, assembly GCF_040938575.1. NCBI lineage: Eukaryota > Metazoa > Chordata > Amphibia > Caudata > Ambystomatidae > Ambystoma > Ambystoma mexicanum. Next base: position 976,914,741 of record NC_090922.1, read on the forward strand.
ATACACTTGCCAGGACTCGGAGGTGCCTACAACCTCCAGGGCAACCATTAAAGGAGGAGAATGCAAGGAGGCGAACTTGATGGATTTGAAGACAGTTACAGTGGGGGGAAAACTGACAGACTGGAGATTGTCTTTCCTTGATGAATTTTGTAGCGAGGAGTAAGGATGTTCGGGAAGGAATGGAGGAGACGACAACCGGGAAAGCTTAGACAAACTGTACATTACACGGCTAAATTGCGAATCACCCTGGGCATGCAGGAAAAGGGAGGAGGAAAAGATGAGCGAAGAACAGGTAAGAGAAGTAGCAGGGAGAGCATCGCAGCCAGTGACACCAACACCACGCCCTCAGACACCCACCCCTGCACACACTCCATATGTCGACAGACTTCGAGACTTCCCGGGGCGCAGACAGGAGGACGGGACGAGCACGCCTGCGGTGAAACACGGGGGTAACATAAGAGGGAGAAGGAGTGAAGGGGACAACAGAACAGATAACTGTAATGATATAATGATAGGATCAAATGACATGCAGGAAGAGGACGATACACTGATATAGCCCCACGAGCATTAGGGGAAGTGAAGGGGGGGAACTTAATGCCACTTCTAGAAAGGGGAGGGTTCAGACCACAATATGTCCCATGGAAGCATGCCGATAAAGAAAACATAAAGTGCAGGCTCCCATCTCTAAGTGGTGGAGCTGGGAAATGGATATATGAGATGGAGAAACATACTGCAGGACAAAAACTAGCAGTAGGCGATGTGAAAGGGCTCCTAATATCAATACTAGGGGATGCTGCAGATGACATCTGGAAAAGGGCAGGCTTCCCAGGGGTCACAACAACAGACACATCACATGACGGGGCGCCATTTGCCAACTGCAGGCACACACTATGGCAGGCATTAAGGGTCCAGTACCCAGACAGGTCAGACATATGGGCAATTACGTCACGCAAAATGCGTGAGAATGAAGATCCTGTTTATTACATCCAGGAGATTCAGGAGAAGTGGCGCTTGGAAACTCGGGAACCGTGGGATAAAACACTAGCCATTTTCTACCACATACTGATACAAGGTCTCCCCAAACAAGTGCAGAGACAGCTGAAGAAAATTGTGGGGATGGAGGTAAGGCCTTGGCCAGAAATGCAACTAACTATAGTACATCACTGTAGGATGTGGCAGGAAAAGATGACGCAAAAGGAGGAAGATAGGAAGGCAGAGGAGGCAAAATTGGTACAGAAAAAACTATCCAAATACACCATGGAAGGAGCATTATTGACAGCGCCCCTGATAGCGACACCAGCACCTGCTCAGGCCATAGTTGCACAAGGCATGGCACAACAACATGTAGCACAACTTCAGCAGCCAGCACAAATGATAACACACCAAATACCCCCACCCCCACCATACACGCCAACCGCAGGGGGGGATATATGCCAATGGGAAATGGATATTATAACAGTTACAGAAGAAGGGGGGAATGATGAGAGGGAGAGGGTATGGCCAGCATGCACCACAACAAGGGTGAGGGTTCCGGGGCTACTACTCAAACGGGCAACAAGGGTAACAAGGGTATACGGCAGGCCATGGCAGGCCAGAGAACCACCAACATGTTGGGTCTGTGGGATTGTGGGACACATGTCACGCACATGTAGGATGAGACCCACCCCACCAGCTTGGGGGGACCAGGGGCAACAAGGGAACATGGGGGAGCAACAAGTATACCAGCAACAACAAGCAACACAACAGTGTACCCCACAACAACAAGTGCCACTGCAACAATCGCAGCCGCAGATACAAGTGCAAACACCCTTGCCACAGCAGCAACAGATACAAACGTACGCACCACCACAACAACAAGCGACACAGGTACAAACATACGCACTACACCAACAACAAGTGATAGCAACACAACAACATCAAGTGCAACCAGTCCAGCAACTCACACAGATACAGGACAATGCAGTATCAACAACTGATGTACCCCTAAAACAGACACAATTGGGGAGGGTGACAATATTGGGGCACAACCCTTATACAGGGGGTGGCCAGTCACTGTACCTGCAATAGGACAGCCCACGGATGTCCTTGATGTGTCCCATCCTATCAGTAACACCTAATAGTGCGGAGGAACCACGCATACAGGTAGCGATAGGTGACAAAAAAAGTTCCTATCTCGTTGACACCAGGGCCACTAGGTCCTGCATAAGGGAGGGTACATTTAAGATGTCAGGCGAGGCCATGCACACTCAAGGATTCTCGGGACTCGGGGGTTGGTTCCCTTTACTGATAACATCTCCTTATCTATAGGAGATAATGATATGTCTGTCCCGCTCCTGTACTCGAAGGAGTCACCAGTAAACATACTTGAGAGGGACATAATGCGCAGGTTAAAAATGACAATTGCCTTCACGGAGAATGGCATAATTTGCTCCACACCAGGATTAAACATGCTCACAGCACGACAAATACTGCAAGCTTACTGTGGCCAAACAGTAACTCGGGCTGAGCCAGTAGATGGAGAGATGTTCCAATATGGAACAGACATGGCATTCGCATGGATGCCAGGGATTGAAGGCAAGATTTGGCGGAGGCCAGCAGCATATTTGTTCAGGCCAGAGACACCAGCAAACGAACCAGAGGGGAAGGTGATTTCAGTGAGCATTGAGAGCATCATGGCAACTGCAGATTACATCACAGTTCATGCCCAACACAGGGAGGGAAGGGCATTGAGAGCAGTAATAGCACTGGCTGTGGGGTGCATGCTCACACAGGTATCAGATGAGGAGCTCTTCTCAGATGATAAAGAAGGAGGGGAGATGGTGTTTATGATGAGTGTTGACATCTGGTTAAGAGTGACATACAAGCAAGTGGCCCTAAAAATAGCAGTGGCACTAGAAGCACCTGCCCCTACCCCAGTATCATTTTATGAGGAAGACATGGCGGCAGTTCCAGCATCACTGTGGACCACCAGTGTTAGGATCCATACAACGTGGGCTGCATAAAGAGCATTGGAGGAGTAAAAATAAAGTTGAAAAAGGGAGCAATATTACCTAGGGTAAAGCAGTACCCACTATCAAAAGAGGCAGACGAAGGCATATACGAAACAATAACAGCCCTGATAAACAATCGCATATTGGTACCATCAGAATCAACATGCAACACGGCTGTGTACCCGGTGCGCAAAGCGAAGGGAGGGTCTTGGCATTTCATCCAGTACCTTAGGCCCTTCAACTACATTGTAGAGGCAGAGTACCCCATAGCCGCAAACCCAGCCACAATACTGTGTGGAATGCCAGCAGAGGCATCACGGTTTACCGTAATTGACCTAAAAAATGCCTTTTCTCGATACCTCTGCACCCAGATTCACAAGACGTCACAAGCTTCACGTACAGGAACACAAAATGGAAGCACACAAGGTTGCCTCAAGGGTACTGTGAGCCACCCTACATGTTCAACAGAGTAATACAGATGGATTTGGGAAACATTGAAATGGAGAGCACGGTGCTGCAATATGTTGATGACATAATAATTTGCAGCACCACTGAAGAAAGGTGCAGGAAAGACTCAGTAAAGTTGCTGACAGTGTTGGCTGAGAAAGGGTACAAGGTGGACAAGGAAAAGTTACAGTACTGTCAGGAACAGGTACTATACATTGGCCAACTCATTTCCCAGCATGGAAGAAACATTGCCCCACAGAGAGCAGAAGCAATAACTAACACACCACAACCACAACTGCTCGAAGCACTAAGAGAAGCACAAAAAGGGGACAAAGGGTTGGGGTGGACAAGGGAAATGACAGAGGCATTTGATGAGTTGAAACAGGCCATATCCACTGTGCCCATGCTAGCCACTCCAAACTATGAGCACCAATTTTTCATGTTTTCACATTGCGACTCAGCCATGATGAAGGCAGTACTGACTCAGAAAACAAGCATTGGCCACAAACCAATAGCTTTCTACAGCAGCCACTTGGGCCCTGTAATGTTAGGTCACTTCCCTTGCGAACAGAGTATCGCAGCTGCAGCAATTTGCGTTGGAAAAATCATCATTAATAACAATGGGGTGCCCCACTACACTATTTGTGGAACACGCACTGTTCGCAATTTTGAACAAGCCCAAGTCCACCCTGACCACACAGAGGGCATCAGGATATGCGATCATCCTATCCATATCGGAGTTGACAATAGTTAGGTGCAGTAATGGAAACCCAGCTAGGTTCATAGCAGACGTATTTGAGGAAGGTGATTATACCAATGATTGCACACAGGCTATTGAAATGTATTCCAGCACAAGGAAGGTTGAGGAGGATGCCCTAAAAGAGGGTGAGATAATATACATTGATGGGTCATCAACTATTGATCAGAGTGATGGGATAAGGAGAACGGGAGCAGCAGTGGTTAGAATGACGGAGGATTTGATATATGTCCCAGTGAAGTGTTTCCAATTACCACAGCATTATTCGGCTCAGGCAGCAGAATTGGTAGCACTGATTTTGGCACTAAAAGAAAGCTTTGACAAGAGAGTGACCATATACTCTGACAGTGCATATGTAACATCAACGGTGTACTCGGGATTAATAAAATGGCAAAGAAGGGGGTTTAGAAGAGCTGATGGCACCCCGGTGCAACATGCCCTCCTACTGGCCGAATTGATTGAAGTAATTAACGATCCTCAAGAAATAGTTTTGGTTAAATGTCAGGCACACACAAACAGAGATGACCCTATCTCAAAAGGTAATGAAACAGCAGACGTGCATGCCAAGCATGCCGCATCTTTTGGAGAAATGTGGATTCCCCCAGAATACGAGCGAGGCAGAGGCAGGTTGATAGCAAGACAGATATTGATGAAGGATGGGTACACTCATCTCCCTGCAACCCTGATAATGGAGTTGCAGGCAGCTGCACCTATGGCAGAAAAGGAGCTATGGGTAAAAAGAGGGTGTACAATGTCTCCCACAGATGCACTGTGGCATCAAAATAATACAGGAAAGGTGGTTATGCCACTGGCACTGTTGAACACAGCCCTGGCTCAGCTACATCATCCGGCACATATAGGAAAGGAAGTGATTGCAGCACAAATTAAAGAAGCATGGTTCTGTCCCGAGTTAAATTCTCATGTTGTAAACTTTATCAGCAATTGTCTAACGTACCAACAGTTTACAGCCGGTCACACGCTGCAAGTGATAAAAGGTACTATACTCCGGCCAGGAGGACCCTTCCTGCACTTACATATTGACTACGTTGACATGAACAACGTATGTCAAGGACAAAGATACATGATTGTAGTGGTGTGCCCATTTTCAAGGTGGATTGAGGCTGGGCCCTGCTCACACGCAAATGCTTTCAGAGCAGCAACATTTTTAGTGAGGGAGGTCTTCCCCAGGTGGGGTGTTTGCAAAGTGGTGCGGTCAGATAATGGCCCGCACTTTGCAAACAAAATGTTTGAGCACATCACAGCTCTGCGGGGCATCAAGCACAAGTTTGCATGTGCATATCATCCACAGGCTAACAGTGTCTGTGAACGCCTGAATGGCCTGCTAAAGGAGGAGATAGCCAAAATACAGCAGACGACTAAGAGAAGCTGGTTGTACTGCTCTCCCTTGGACCTATTCAAGCTGAGGATTAGGCCAGGGTCTGATCACCACCTCACTCCCCACAAGGTGGTGACTGGACGACAGGTGCGCCTTCCACAGACTATGAAAGTACTGCAAATGTCTTTGGTGATGAAATGTATCAATATGTGTCTTCCTTGATTACTAGTGTCGCCTTTATCTCCAAACAACTCGAGCGCAGGTGGGGCGGGTCGACGATCACCCAACCAGAAGATACATACGAACAACTAGAGCAGCAAAAAGAGTGGACTATTGCGGAAGGAGACAGCGTTCTCCTCCGCAATTTCAACAGGAAGTGGAACAGCCCCAGATTTACGGGGCCCCACATGGTAGAAGCAGTGGCTCCTAGAGCCATTAAACTACAAGACAAACGAGCTTGGAATCACCTGCATGACGTCAAGCCCTACAAAGGCTTGACCCGCCCTAGCGTCAACAGCAGGGCCACCGTAAAAACAACAGCATCAGCAACGCCAGCGACAGATAAAGACACAGCAACTGAAAAGAGAGACAATTGTGACACTGCCCCTGACCCCTCCCCAGCCACAAACACCGCCATTGATTTTGGACAATCGCCCGTAGCTCACCCCATGGTCACGAGATCCCGAAGCAAACTAACCTCCACCCCACTCAGCCCCATCCCTGCCATCACTGAATAAAGGACATTGTATGAAAAACTTGAATGATACACACACATATACACACTTGTATGTTCTCTTTTCTTTTTGTCTCGCACATGCAGGTACCACATATTACCGTGTTGTTTAGAAGGTGAAGTAACTAAGGTCGTGTTCTGCCCAGAAGTAAATGCTACCCACAGGTGATAACACCCCTGAGGCCCTATCACACCAATTTGTATACCATATAAAGAGGCCAAAGTATCTGAAAAGGAGAAGGATACGCGTGTACTACACCGTGTTTGTTTTTGGCCATAGAACAATCATTTCCCCATCTCCACGAGCACTTGCCAGCTCTGAGGGATAGGTCACTGAGGTTAGCGTGGGAACAGCTTTTCGCCTGGGCATTACAGGACTATCTGATAGGCAGAGCTTGACTATAAACACTAACCGAAATAACGCATACCTTCAAAATTTTCAGGCGGGCATCTTTATCATCGCAAAGAATAAGCTGCAGGACCACAGAAAAGGTAAGAGCAAAAATGCCAGTGAGATTAGCTACTGTAATAAAGATCATAGGCGTGTTGATTGTCACTGGTCTATTGGCTGCCTCTGTCTTGCAGAAAAACTATGCTTTTTAAAGATTATGGCTGCACCCAAAACTAATGTACCTCCCCCCCACAGCTGCAACAGGTATGATGTCAGGTGGTACAAGCAACCCTAGAGGTAAGGGACATAGAGTTAAATGCAGCACATATGGAGATGATGAGGGAATTGACACATATCTTACAGATTCAGCACACGTCTCGAACAACGTGTGGCATCAGCACATGACCAAAATTGGTAAGCAGACAAGTGAGGAGAACTGCTATGTGTGCTCTTTGATCCCGTACGCTATGAGCGCATCAAGAACATTTGTGGCTACCGAAGTGCCAGCAAAAACGGTGCAATGTCTGATATATTTGGCGCTATTGTAAACAAAAGAACGATTCCAAGGGACGGTGGTGACACTTCAATGGAAAATAAGGGACACATATCCATACGAAAACAATTTCCTCAAAACATATTTGAGCTACCATAAAAGAAGCCTACATGCTGAAGTTTTCAGATACATGACGGATGGCACCGACAAAGGAGAAACGTAGAAAGTAACGCTAGAATACCTGCCGTGTGATTGGTATGCAACTGAAGTTGCTGGTGAACAAGGGTGCTGGGAAAGACCGCTAATAACAATAACTGGGAAAATATATATGAACAATGAATGGGAAATAGGAGTGGTTGGGAGCAAGATGATAACAAGAGAAAATATTACTACCATAAAAGAGCACAATGACAGATGCTGGATGACGTGGGGTAAATATGTACTGATGCTGACGTGGATGTGGGATACGAAGATCCAATAAGCATACTACCACCAACCGCACCCACACTGTGCTATCAACACAAAGGCAATGTGGATGTGGGATACAACACCAACTGTGGAAGCACGGTAGAGATACCTGAGGGGGTGCTGGCACAGCAGTTCTAATGGACCACTATTGGGTCTGCGGCGATAAGGCGTACCACACATTGCCTCCATCATGGAATGGAATATGCACTATGGTACACATCAATGTGCCATCCCTGGTTATGCCTCAGAAACATGTCAACATAGCCAACTTCCCCAAGATGGACAAAGGGAACAAGAGGAGGAAACGATCTGTACAATCACAAGAAGGCAATAAGAATAACAACAATAACGTTTTGCCAAGAGTGAAAAGCCAAGGGGAACCACTGACGGGAAACTACCTGTGTGGGAAGATCGGAAGCAGCCCTCACCTCAATTCCACTGGAACACAGGCTATTCAGCAGAGCAGCAATGTTCTTCTCATCCATAATACACCCAGGATTACAGGCATATGCAAATGCAAAATGGTTACAGATCACCAGATGGGAGATTAGACAATAAATTTGGCAGTAAAGGGATTCAACACAATAAAAGAAGAACTGAGAGCGGTAAGAATGGTAGCACTACAAAATAGGTATGTGCTAGACCTCCTCACAGTGATGGAAGGGGGAGTTTGTGCTAAAATAGGACAATCATGTTGCACATTTGTATCCCTGCTAACGACGGAGACAATGGAACACTTACTGAAGCAGTATCACAACTGGCCCTGATGCACTCGAAAATGCTGGAAGAAAGTAAAGGAGTAAAGTAATAGTAGGATGTATAAAATTAGCTGCAGCTGTGTTGATTGTAATACATTTCTGGAAAGCTAGAAAAGCACGCACAACGAACGGAATGATGGAGATTGTCGGCATGCACGCCTTACTGCCGGCGATGATGGCAAGATTCTTGACAAGCACATGGATCCACCATCTGTGAAGGTGGAGAACCCAAGTAACCCGAGGAGCTATTTCGGAAGATGGGTATACTGCAAACCCGGCGGCGGCTGTGTTTACATGTACTGGTCATTTGAAGATCATGACAACCATTATGGGCACTTGGCTGGAATAACTAAAGTATGGAGAGTGAAAGGAGATAAGGAAAAGGATGAGTTTGTGGTCGACGAGTCGACCAGAGGGGGACTGAAGTGGGAGAATGGGACAATACCCTGCCCCCAATCTCATCCAGACCATGGCCTAGAGGATCACAACCCAGACACCCCCCACAAGACGAGTTTGTCTACTTACCAGATGACAAAATACCCTTGTTCAGAAACTTACACGTAAGAGGAGTATGCCCACCAGCACGCCCGGCACCAGCCCGCCCGTCTCAAGCTGACGCCTGCGACATGGATGAGCTTGACTAGAACAACAGCTGCAAATATCCACATCATTAGAGATGCCATAACGACATAGCCAACAGCCGAGCCACCATGTACGCTGGTCAATCACACACCAACCTACACGAAGAACATACACAGTGCTATGACGTAGCCGAACTGACAAAGTGCCAAGCTCACGAGACAGAAAGTTGCCAGGGTCCCACGTCTGGGATACAGATTGCAACAACGAAGCAGCAAGATGGACACCCACAACGATGGGAAAGACCCACTCATAAGCCATGAGCATACCTGTCAGTTGCCTGCACAAACACATAGTTGCACATTGTTGCTAATGACAGGTACACTGCGAGCTGGGAACGACGATGGTCCCAGGCTTGAGGGCTCGCAGGAGAACCAATCAGAATCCAGGGGGGCTTATTACTGATGCCATTACCCTTAACCAATCACCAAGGGTCCCCCTGTAACAATTCTAAAGTAATAACTGCAAGGGACAACCCAAGTGTACCACCTGACCCATCCTCATCCACTAATATTTCCTTCCATATGTTACCTATACTAACCCTACTACTCGGGGAACCAATCCAGAGTGGTGATAGGTTTTGTGCTAACTTTCCCAGGTGACGCGAGTAGCGCGTCATACTGCCGTAAAAAGGGCCTGCGAGCCCCACTAAGAGTGAGAGTCTCATTGGACGCGTACGATCCGAGACCCATCCCTGCCGTTTTTATAAACAGAAGAACCACCTTTCTTCTTGTGTGTGTCTCATACTCTGTTCGGGTACATGGGAGGAGTTAGGGCCTCCCCAGCCCAGAGGCCTGCGGACGGCTCTGCCGGCCCTGGGAGAATCACCCCGACACTCCTTCTTCTTATTTTTGTCTTGTAACAGCCGGCAGAGATACACTGTGGTCAACTGTAATTCTGCCCATGGCGACGCTTCCATTCCCACTAGTTTCTTGAGCTGTCTCTGTACCTGTTCTGGCAATCCGGATATAAAATGTGGTAGAATGCTGCCACTGTCTTCACCCACAGTTCCTGCATTTCAAGAGTCCACCATTCCTGAATACTTTGAATGTAAGCGAGCAGATCTTCGTCATCTTTCATTTTACGTGCCGTAATTGCACCCATATCTGACTTATCAGGATTCTGTACCCTGAGGGCCCTCCAGACATCTGCTCTACAATTGTTGAATGGTGCTCCATTGTGCGCTGTGTTCTGTGCTGTGAAACTTGAGTATCCTGCTCTTGTCCAAATGTCATCAGCCCTTTCCCCAAGAATGACTGCTAGGAGACCCTTAATGGCCCCCATTTTCTCTAGCTCATAAATCCTTTTTCACACACCCGCTGTTAACCTGGGAAGTTTGCATCTTAAATTATCCTTATCCATTTGTGGCAAGGGAACATACTGTGGTCTGGCCCCTCCTTTCTACAATAAGGGGAACTGTGTGAACCCAAATCCGCAATCAGCACCCATTTATTGCCTATACATCGTGGGGACTATGGTTCCTGATCGCCTTCTGCCTGGCAATTACCAATGCTTGCTCATATATGGTGGTGTCTCTCCCTTTTCGCTATGCAATCGTCCTTTTGGTCACTCTGGATATGCCAGAGGATCTGGCGTCCTATCCTTAAACTGCTCTAGATCAGTCCATCACACTTCCTTGTCTGTCTGCTGATATCCCTCTGGACCACTTGCACTTCCTCCGTCTTCCCCACAGAAGGTTTCTCTCTCTTTGTCTGACACATCTAGTCCCCAGCTAGTATGGCTTTTGTTCCCTTCAGCCTTATTTAAAGTCAGCCTGTCTAAGGATATGGCTCTATGCTCGAGACTGAACCGGTCTCTTTCTTCTCTTCATGATTGGATGGTCAGGGTCTGTTCTCCCTTCCCAATTTGCTACTTTCTCTTAAATTTTGATAGGCTTTTTTCAATCATCTCCCTGGTGCTCCGTATGTCAAAATTCCCCATTGTGACAAGTCTTATTTGACTGTCAATACTTACTGTTAGTTACACAGACACGTTTCAGAAAAACAACAAATATGAGCACGCTCCAACCTACACCGCTCAAAGACTTTACTTCTCAATGATCTCAATCTATCTTTTCAGTTGGCTTAGAAAATGACCTAAAGTAGATCACTTTGTATATCTTCTTTAACCTCACAGTTTATTCTCGTCGCTCTTCAACACCTCTTTTCAATAAATACATACACAAATAGACAGACTATTCGACTTTTCACATATACATCATGGTACTCCTTTTCTACTAGCCCCTAAAATACCCTGCTTGGAGATTGAGTCATTCCCTATCATGAACCTGTTTATGTGCTGACTATTTACCCCTTTGAAATGACTCCTTCCAGACATGCCTTGGGGTAGGAAACCAGGCTCTATAAAATGCTCCTTGTTTAAATGCTCTTCGTTTCTTCTAGACAACCCCACGTAACTTTTCTCTGTTACCACAATCCCATCCCCTTATTTTGCCAGTCCCTTCAATCTACTCACAAATTGCTCTTCAGCACAAGAACTTAGGTATCATCCCCCCTCCTCCAATTGACCACTGTCACCTTCAGTCTTCTCAGCGGCTGTGGAAACCAGGAGGGATTTGGTCAAAGAGGGACCTGTCCTATCTGTATCGATCGTCTTGAAAGTTTGCTATATCGGCCGCTCTCCACAGGAAACCTTGCGATCTTCCGGCTAGATGGCAGAGGGTGTCCGATCATCTGAAACACTGGAAACCTACTGGTCGATGGGTACTCTAACCATCCTCTGCTACCACGTGAACCTGTAAGCCCTTTATGTGTGGTAGCGCTATATGGGCATGATTACTCTTACACCAATAATAAGACAGACTCAGGAAGTTGCCAAATCTTTAGCTGTTTTATTAACAATGATCTAAAACAGGAAGTACAACGGACATCAACTGACATTTTCTGAAGTCTCTCCGCGATTTTCATGTTATATAGTAAAAACCTGTCATCATTGATGTCATACTATGTGGCAAAATAAGGAAACATACTTGAGGTTGTGATAGGCTTAATAGGAACATCTAGGTATACTTTCTATAGGGGATAGGATTGTGATTGGGTCTTTAAAGTCGGGTGGACAGCTATGCCCAGCCCGAGTGCAAGTCATCTTCAGCGACATAAGATACATGACGTTTAATTGGCTTTGAAACAAAGGGCTCTTTGCTATGTGGCCCTCTATGATTGGTTGGCATGCTTGCACCCCTCTGGAATATTCCACTAATTTAGCAGCAGGCAAGCTGGTACACCAAGTGCTGGAGGGTTACACTTGACCATGCCTCCCCACCCAATTAGCCCAACATTCATCATCACTCCTGCTGTCTGCCATTCAAATTGACTTTGAACTCAGCCTTGCAAAGTATCACTGCACCTGAAAATAGAAGGGAGTGTGAGCATGGTCTTATCTTCAAGTCTTGGTGCTGCTTGCCCAAAGTCTATTTTGATCTAGACCATGTGACAGGAAACCGTGTTTGAGCATTTCTTTTGTAGCATCTCTTCTAGGTATGTCATTTCTGCTTCATGTGACGTCACAAGTGTTCCATTTCATTCATCTTCACACTTTTTCCGGAACCTCCTTTCAAAGACTGTCATTTCTCTGCGGGTACATCATATAGGCTTTCTCAATTGATAACTTTTTTCGAGAATTCTTCGCAGTATAGGGACCGTTATTGGTGTGCATGTCACAATTTCCGGTTTCCAACACATAGTGTAAATGGGGGCAAGACTTCCGGGAAAAGGCACTTGGCTCCTCCCCTACATGCTAGTTCTGGGGAGCATTGTGCAGCTCTGCTCACTTCTGCATAATTTTTCCTCTGCCGGTGTGCTTTCAAATCTTTGTCTCACTCATTCCCAGTGTGGCACACCAATAGTGCTCAAAGCAGGAGTGTTACTTTGGGCTCAGGCTTTAAAAGATGTTTGGAGCACAAGTGGCATGGAAGGGTTTCTCTTTTTTTCTGATACCCTTGGTTTATAAGCTGCTCATTGACTCTATAAAAAAAAGAAAGCAGAAGGAGTCTGTTGAGCATTTTGTGCTGGAGGCATGGTGTGAGGCAACTGTGGACTGCAAAATAGCATGCTGGCATTTGGAGGGGGATAGGAAATGAAACCCTCTGAACTGCCATCATTCTCCCCAACTCTGAATTTCTCCCTGTTTGGGCTCACATCCCTTCTTAGAAGTGTTATCATTAACGTTTTAAAATTATCGTGTGCTGGATTTGTTTCACACTCTGCAAGGAAGATACAACAGTAGCTTTTTTAGCTGCTCCAAAACACATTTGTAAACCACAAGGAAACTGTCACCGTTACACAGCCTCCTTTTCTTTCACCCATAGGTCAAATCCATGGCAGGACCTGCTGACATACACTTCCAAACTTAAGGTAGCCATGGGAATAATTAGAGGGGGCAAGGGGGGTAAAGTCCCCCCAACCTTTGTGGTCTGCCAAATGCCCCCCTCATCTTTTGGCAGGGGCAGAGGGGGTCCCATTGCAGTTGCTGCATAAGTAATTAGACAGTGCGAGCCTAGCTGGGGCACGCATCCAGGCTCGCACTGTCCATTACATAAACCGGGTGGCAGGGATACCCCGGGCGGTTTATAGTCATATCATCGAAAACAATAATGTCGAAAGTCAATAACTCGAAAAAATAATGTCGAAAAAAAAAAAAGTCACATTTCTTTTTTATTATGTTTTTTATTCGAAATGGGGGGGTTCCCCTCTAACCCCCCCCCCCTTTTTTTACCTTTATTTTGACATGCGGAACCCAAAACAAATATATACATTAAAAAAAAATATTCAACTTTTTATTTTTTTGAATTATTTGTAATTCGACATTATTTATTCGATCAAATGACTGCACACCACCCCGGGCGGCTCAGCCCCTCGCCCTGTCTGACAAAGTCATCAGCCACTGCCAGGGAGCTGGACTGGGTGGTATTCATAGTATTCATCCATAGTATTCATATGTCACATCTTGTGTTAGATAAAAAAAAAATAATATTTGGGGGGAGAATGTCACATTTTAGTCGCATAATATAAAACATGCCCTTGTCAAACGAAGCAAAAGGTTACCATATCGCCTTATCTTTTGTTATGATTAAGTCTTCAAAGACAGCCTAAGAGCCATTCTTTAGAATTTTTTGAAATTGCATTCTGGTATTTGTAGTCTTCAAGATGCTGTGAAAATAACGCAACATGTGTACTCTTTTTGTTTGACGTATTTCAATAAGGATTCCTATATTGCTGGAGTATTTTAATCATTATGTTTGTACTTTTCAGGTCCGATTTATAAAACAGGGTATTCTTGAAAGCAAAACATTGTGGTGAGGAGGGGAAAGGATTAGAGGGCACATTTGTTGTGGTGATTTCCCGGTTCCATGTATGTGGATGTGGGAAGATAGGTTGCTGAACTGAAGATGTTCTACCTGGCCCTGTGCTGATTTTCAGGGTACAAGCTGAGATTACATGTGGCTTGACAGTGTCTGCCCACTTTTTTCACAGTGCCGACTCCATCCCCCTTGGGTGTTTTTGAGGCCAGCATGCAAAAAAGCTTGTTTGCTCAAGTTTTCGCCCAGAAGGATTTGAACCCACAAAACCGATTTTTGGATTAAAAAGGTGTACACCGTTTATACTTTGCAGCAGTGTTCTAGGAAAACCTCCACTATCGGTTTTTTGGGTATTAATTCATTTTGTGAATGACAATACGCATTTCTATTTTGAATTTTCTTCTAATAGGAAAGGCCAGTTGAATTAAATGTGCATATTCCACTTTAGGATACATTCAGTCCCTATGCGTATGTTAATGATCACTCATACATTTTTCTGGATTTGAGCCCTATTTATCACGTTTGAAGACCTGCAGAATTGCTTACTCCGACTGCCTCAGTACCTGTCCGGTAAATAGGCTTTGTTACAATTGCACTATCCTGCAGCAAAATTAGTTTGCCCCATCTGGCCCAGGGCCAATCCCTGCCCTTACATCCTTGGAACGTGCAGTCACATTAGGTATGTTTGGGTTACTTACTGGTAATCTCTATTACTCTTTGTCCTGCTCTTCCTCATCACAGTATTTTCTTTTGAGGCCCGCATTTCAACAAATGATTCTGTTCACTTGGTCGCTGCTCCAAAATAAGCCTCACTGCTGATAGAGTTACAACCATAATATTAACAGTTAAAATTCAGATATTGAACTATGTTTATTTGATCCTTACGGATATTAATGACACTTTTTTTTACATCAACTTCTGCAAGGGGCCCCACATATCGTTTACCGCCCAGGGCCACGCAAATCCTAGGGCCGGCGTTGACTGTGGGCTAACACTGTAAGTGAGGGGCTAACTTTTAGAGACTGCAGTAGTCGCCGGGAGAGGGGCAAACTTTGTGTGTGGATCTGCATATTCTAACAAGACTATTCTAGTCCGCTTAAATGTTGAAAGCTGTTGACTCTCCGTTTCAGAAACACACACTTAAGAACTGTGTGAATGAGCTGCCTTCTGTCTCCCATGCCCCACTCACTCCCCTGACATGCAAGTACCAATTCACCCATCATAATTTCAATTGCCTTAAAATGCATGCATACAAACTCAGGTGCTAACAATTAAATGTGTTAAATTATTACTAATTGCCAGGCCCTTGTTAAATGTGCACTCCTCCCCCAAGCACTGTTTGTCAGGTCCTGTCCTGCAATGACAGTGTAGTTCAGCCAGGTTAAGTCAGCATAAACCTACATTTTGTGTGAGTTGACTTTTGTGTCTGAATGAATGATAAATAATGCATTGTTTATATGTATGGGTGGAATGAAGTTTGTGAATGTTAGGTGGTTGTGTCACTGGGTGGGTGGCAGGCAGGAATGAAGATGGTTGGGGGATCCTGCTTAGAGCAAAAACAGCTTGAGGCACCCGTAGTTCTACCTTGAACTAATGCCATTTCCCTGATGCACTGTTTCTTCCTGCGCTTTTGTCCGATGCCTTTATGTTTGTCCACTGTGTTTTTGTTTGTGTGCCCTGACACCTGCGGGCTTCTATGCCTTATAAATCAATCAATAAAATAAATAAATAAATAATAATAATTTCAATGGTCAGAAAGATAATGGTAATAGCCACTAATTATCTCAAGGCGACCAGCCAGCAGGGACCTTAAACACTAAATACCCACTGAAGAGCTCCAAACCCTTCTTTGTCAACAAGTGGCTGATATGGAGGAATCAGTGTTAGAAGGCAATGAGGTGATAACGCTTCGGTGTATCCCGTGGGAAGAGGAAATACACTTTGTAATGTGAGCGCTGCAAAGTACACATTTTAAGCCACAGACCGAAAATAGAGAGAAATTCATGTATTGCTGTATTACAAGACCACTGAGTGCTGACTGGCCAACCCTGAGGTTCGAGGCCTCTTCTATTTGAAAAAGTTGAAAGGCCCTGATGCCGTCCATGGTGAATGGGTATGGATTTTGAGTGTGTGTGTATGTATGTATGTATATGTGCGTACGAGAGGCACTTGGCAGGTGCAGCATTTGTTTATGGGCATCGAGAAGGCAAATATGAAATATGACATGGCTAGACTCAGACTGTCGTTTTGGGGCAGCCAGTCTAGCCCTTTCTCACTGTGACATGACTTTATTCTGGGAATCTTGATGAAACAAGCAAGGTATGTGTTATTAATTGGCTAGGCTGGAATTCTTTACTGCTTTTAATTCAGTGAATTCTACACTTTGGTGTTATAACTTTCAGAAGACAGGCGTGTCTTTAGAATTGAATTTTAAAGATATGCCTTCAGTCTTATGCAAGTTATGACTGAGCATCTGCTAGGGACTCTTGTAGTGTCGTAGTTTAGCGTTATCCCTCAGAGCCACCATCCACCCTTCCTCCAACCCTCCTCTTTCCTTCAGTTGTCATGTCCCCCCCAACATTTCCGTTAAAGTTACTCCATTGAAGGTAGCTGACGAATTACATTTGGCAGCATCTGTCCTGGGCTTTTGCTGGTAAGGAGTATGAGGGAAGGTGACCCTGTGTCAGGAAATGGCCTTGGGATCTGCACCTCAACCATTGCTGTGCCTATGCACAGAGCAGCTACAGCGTTAGATTTGTTTTCAGATGTTCCAAAGCGCACGTGTAACAATGAGGAGTGAGTCAGATTGCCAACCATTTTTACTTTTTCTCAGCAATCAAGATAAAATAACATGTTTTTAAAAGTCTCAATATGACAAACACAAAGGTGCAAAAGGGGCCTAAGGTGTTAATATAAGAAGAAAAACACGAACTAAGTGAGAAAGACACAAAAAGAGATTCCATGAGTCTTGGTCTTGCGTGATGGGAAAGTGATCTCCCAAACTAAAGCACCTCATGCGCCCCTACAGAAAATGCTCATCAAATGCGTTTTCAACATCCCTCCTGGAATTGACAAATTCAGTCACTATTTACTATTCACATCAGACAAACCCAGACAATCTTCCTGTCAGAAAATCCCTGAAAACCACGTTCTTCATCCTTGTCTTTCCTTCTGTACTGTAACTAGATCCATGAAAATCCCCCCTTTCCCTTCTTTACCATGGTTACGACTTGTTGTACTATTGTATATTTGTCTTCATTTATTTTAGATCGGTCCTGCTTGCTACTTGTTCGTTTCGTTTATTCAGTAAAGCTCCTTGTCTCCTCAGTGGGTCTATCGTGTGCTTTTTCAAATATTTACCTACACAATTGTTAAAGAACAGTAGCTTACATTACTTTGTAACAGGTCTGGTAGACTGCAAAGAAGGCACTGATGTATTCAAACAGTAGCCGAAATATATATTCCACACACACATCCCGTCTACTGTGCTTGCGTTATTTCACGAGGCTGAACCTGTCTGCCCAATGTTATTGGCAAACGAAACGTTTCCCCGATTAATGGAGGGTTGAGTCCTTGGGTGTGGCCGTCTCTGTGGCTTCTTCTTTTGCTCCCAGTCCAACCTGTCTCAGGGCAGTTGCAGGGAAAACACAATATGATAGGGCTATGCCGAGCTTGCTATCAGCTTTGTTAAGACTGCTATAGAACTATAAAGCATCCGTGAATCTTTTCATTTGCATTTCAAACTTCGAAACAACGGTTGCAATGGAAAAGTATTATTAAAGTGTACTTTACAGATTGCGCCTGCTGTTTTTCAACATGCGCTCATATGGTCGATGGCTTGACTCAATCCTTCAACCAAGGTGAGTGCAGGAAACCGATAAGCTTGGCTGAGGTATTTTTGCCGAATTCTGAATCACCTGCCTTTTCACTGTGTTTTCAATTCAGAGTGGTTTCTGAATTTTGTAAGAGATCAGACTGACACATTCGCGTTACCCTCATGACAAGTTAATGCTGAACAAATGTTGCTGAAAACAGTGTGTTGAAGAGGTCACACCATTTACTGTCAGCACATCTTCAAACCTAAAAAGTCTAAACTTAATTGAAAAGGTTCACCCGTTCCTGCGAGGGATATCCCAAAAAAATTAAATAAAAGTAAGTTTCGAATTAACTTGCACCTCACTGTTTCTTTAATACGTACACCAAAACTAACACTTCATTTTAAGCTGACAAAAGTATTCTTTTAAAAAACACTTTAAGATATGTTTTGTTTTTGTCACCAGGTATAGGGCTCATAATATTTCATTACTAAGGGCCCGGTTCATGGAATTTTTTGCGTGGCTCAAAGTGACTTTGCACTTCTGAAAAGTGGCTTTGCACTTACGACACAAAGTGACTAACTGGTATTGTGTAAGCAGTGACATAGGGATGAAGTCTGCATCATGAATTCTTGGCATGTGACTGACTGCTGCCACCCTTTCCATCTGCGGCTTCTCTCTATAATAAAATAATCAAGCTCAATGATCCTGAGGGAAACGATCTCATCGGGATACAACCTCAAACACACCTAATGAGAACAGGACTCTTCAGAAGCCTTCAGGCTTTTCAGAGGTCCATGTCTGCTGTAAATGTCCTTTATTGTAACAGTATGCAGGTCAATAATTATGTAACCACTTCCACGTTATGAAAAGCAAGCCTACGCATGCATGCTATGAGGCAGACTCTGTTGTTCTGACACACATTCTTACAATTGCACAACTTTACTAATGTTATCAACTTCAGAAAGATGACATGACTACTTATTCTTATTCAGATTCAAACCTTGGATTTGTAGGTTAAACACAGATATCTTCAGCAAGTGCTACTGAAATATCTTACCTAATATACTAACCTATCGGGATCCACAGACGAATAGGACTCCATTTCCTCGTGCTGGGCCCACACCCACCCAATTTCCACATCACCCATTCTCCCAAATGTACCCTCCCTGCAGACTTTAAACGTATTTTATAAGTGTTTATTTTTCTTACAAAATGTCAAGCAAGCCTGCACGAAATTCCCTTCAGATGTATCTCCCTTGGAATGAAAAATCAAAGTGAATTCATCATGAACCTGACCAATGTCATGTGGAATATTGTGGCCGCCCACCAACCACTTCCCAGAAAGTTCTTCCAGTCCTAGTAACCAATCCATATGCAAGTGTTGAAATGAGAATGACACCTACATATGCACAGGAATGGCCATGGGCCCACACAACAGCTGTTTCCTTCTCTAAAATTAAAATCCCTATTCGAATCAGGAATTTGTTTAGATGGTGCTATGGGATCGTACACTAAAAACATTTGGCATCAACAGAAAACATGGTCACAATCATCTTAAGGCTCTTGGTAAGTGTTGATTGAAAGCGTTGGTTTAAATTGTATATTCACAGAGCTCATGTTATTTTTTGTCGAAATCCTTGCAAAACAAAACCTTCTAGGAACTATAGTTTAGGGTTATTGCTCAAGTCATACTCTATGTAAGAGGCATTCTAGAAAGATTGAGAGAGGCTGACATACATGTTTACCTTATGCCTTTGGTGTATCAAACAAATAAAAATAGATAGACGCAGACAGTGTAAATGAATATACACATATGAAATACCAATTAAGTTGGTTATTTAATCAGCATCATACAGAGTCCTGCTGCCGTTAAAATGTGCATTTGGCCACCATTATGACTGCCCCATCTATTGGTGGAATCGAGAATAATTTTAAGGAACAAAACCTTCTTGCCCAATTTGATATTAGGCGGAAAATATGTTGGTGAGTTGCTCTCCCTGCAAGCTATGAAATGCAATCGGTGTGTGAGCTAATTCTGGAGTACACATTCTCATAAGTACTTTGCAAGTGAGTAAGCCAAATGACTCCCAGTCAATCCATTTTCACTCAGCCAAGTAAAGGTTTCATCTTTACAGTTTTCCTTGTTGTTTTAGAGACATTAAAGCTGATAAAGCGTATTGGGTCATTATTTTCAAGTCTGTGATTTCTAGTAAGTTTTCTTTAAATCTAACTAATGTGCCAATGTTTAAAGATTGATTATGGCCCGGGTAAATAATTGAAGGTCTAACTTAAAGGTGGGTCTGCTACTAAATCGTGTTACAGTTGAGATGAATTCTTCCAGGGATGAAAGTGTTGGGTGCTTAGATCATTAGATGAAATGCAATGTTTTAAACGTTACTTTATTGACATGATTTGGCCATCAACGTTACAGGCTTAAGGCTTCTTGACCATGATGATTGATTGCAGCAATTAAAATTAAGATAGTCATGAACATTTTAAACTGTGTGGGTGCCCTAAGTCATATGGACATAGGTTTAGATAAAACAGCCTGTGTAGTTTAGGCAGAACAACCTTTCTTGGACTTGATGGCGAGTTCTTCCCTTAATATTCCACATTCTTTAAAATGATCTTCCAAAAGAAAGTGACACATCCATTTGTGTCAAAGAGGAAGCAGGTGCGGTAGTAGAGCTTGTAGTTCTACCAACAGCAGCCTCTTCTGTTAGGGACCAGTCCCCTTTGATGCAGGCTGTGATAATTAGATTTGTGAAAAGTTATTACACATAGCTTGGATGGACAAGGCTTCTGTTGATGATCTTTTCCATAAACATATCTAATGGTGAAACACCCTGAACTTGCTTGATTATTAGAGATAAAGAGGATTGGTTCTCATATGGACTATCAAACATGAATTCACAGCACCCTTGATTCCGGTTTTGGCCTGGGAGGCATTTAAGCTATCTCCTTTTTGTCTGAAGGCACTCTTCTGGCCAGGACGACCTGGGTACACGTCAATGTTATTAGAAATGGTTTCCCAATTGAGAGTGGCATGTTACATTTTGGTGAATATTTCAAACAATCTCCTGTGGGGTGACCCCTGTGTTTGCAGCACAACATGGTGGGAACAGGAATTGACCTTTTTTGCCCTAATATTTGTCCACACATATGCTTTTATTGGGTGTAGTTATAATTGAAGGATGTTGAGTTTCTATCACTGAGCACACTCTTGTGACATACATTTTCCTTTTTGTGCACCTGCATTAAAATGTACAGCAAATACAAAATAAAGAGGTCCTAGGGCTCAGAACTGGACCTTTCACTTTTAAACTCATGCCACCTGCTCTTAATTGCTGTCTCTCCCCGTCATATTCTAAGGTTACTGGTCTCAGTAGATGAGGGAAGATCAGGCCAGCGGTACTGAAGAACTGTGGAAATATCAGATGATGCAAAAAAGTAGTTCATCCTCCAAAATGCTCCAACCAGTGAACATCACATGCTTAACTTAAAGGTCTGTAGTTCTTTTCTGCAATGAACCCTGTGTAGGTAGGACCAATGTAACATGGTATCCAACCCCCTCCCTACCTCACTGCACAGACAACACACGCCAGAGTGGTCCCGTAAGTGGGTTGTGAGTCATAAGGCACAGGGTCAACAGACAGGAACCTAATTGTCAGGTTGCAGAATGTGAAGCAAGAGTAAAGCACGACTTCAGCGTCCTGGGAGACCCTTTTTCTCTGGTTGTGGATCGATCCTAGAATCCTTATGCAAGTTTATAGATATCTTCCTTAAACACATTAGCCAAACCACGGAATCCTACCTCCAAGACACCAACGGTGTTATTAAAGTTTTTGCGGGCAGGCAGATCAGCAGCTCTGAGGATATACTTGTCACAATGGACATGCAGGTACTATATGCATGTATACCTCAGTATGAAGCCATAGAGTGTGTGAGACATCACCTGAACAATCGTTTTCTGGACAGATCAGCACCTGAGTTCATTGTTGAAATCATGTCTATTGCACTACAGATTCTCTTTTTTGTAGTTTAATGGGAAGTTCTACTTACAAATCAAGGGTGCTGCTGTGGGGGCGACTTTCACTTCAAAGCTGATAGTATTATATATGGCCACTTTTGAGAATGAGTTTGTTTTCTCTGAACATATTCCTTTTCGCCAACACATATCCCTGTGGAAACAGTACATAGATGATGTCCTCTTCAGCTGGCATGGCGATAGTGCTTGTTTGCATGAGCTTCGTAATTAGCTTAATAACTGTAATTCTCAAATTAAATTCACAATGGAATATGACGCAATGAAAGTCAGTTTTCTTGATCTTTGCTTATCAAATATTGACAACACTATAAAGGGTTCTCTGTTTAGGAAAACAACCGAGAGAAATAACATTTTATATTATCAGATCTATCACTCGAGAAGTCTCACAGACAGTCTTCCATTGAGACAATTTTTAAGATTGAGCCGTAATTGTACGAATTTGAATGACGTTAATGGCCATGCTGACACCCTTGATTGGAGATTGCTCTCAAGAGGATACCCAGGCACATTACTAATTACATCTCAGAAAAGGGTCAGATAACCCCCTCGAGAGTCGCTGCTAACAGGACACAAAAGGGCAGGTAAAGACTCTAGTATGGCACGCATCATCACACACTACCCTGCAACCCTGCAAGTTAAGAAGATCTTTAAAAAAATACTGGCCGGTTGCCGCACTCACATTCCAGGATGAAGAAAATACTACGTTTGCACTAAAACGCGCTCCCAACTTGAGAGACAAACAGGTACATTCTAGATTTATAAATACAGTACCCAAGAACACCCTCTGGAACTCAAGTCCACTGAGCAGCCACTATCCATGTGGCACATGATCTTGGCAGGATCATAGAGAAGATTGTGTCTTTTTTAATCAAAGATCAAATAAGGGAACTATGAGAACTAACTAATTGTAAAACACAAACAGTTATTTACAGCTTTGAATGCCCTTGTCACCTCAGATATGTGGGCCAAACTAATAGGGCAGTTAATACCAGGATCTCTGAACATAGGTCAAGAATTAGGTGCAAAGTAAATACTGCACTCCTGGTGCAACATGTTCTCCTACTAAGACATTCCCCAGATGACATCAAATGGTGGGTGTTAGATACTGTCAAGGAGAATAATAATGCTCAGCAATTGTGACAGAAGGCATCACAATGGATCCATTGTAAAGGACCCCATTTACATGGTCTGAACGTTCAACTGAGATCTGATACATCTCAATGTGATGCCATATTTGATGTCCTGGGTGTTAGGCTTAGCAGTGCACGGTGGTGGCGCGAGTTATGGTTGCTTAGCTTACCATAACTGGCGAATATCAAGGGTTTTTTGGTTTTACTTGGAACCATAACGTCCCTTTAACAAAGTTTTTTCACTGAATTTCATAGGTTTTTAGTAGCGCAACTTAACCATAACGTCCCTTTAACAACGTTTTTTCACTGAATTTCATAGGTTTTTAAAAGCGCAACTTAAGCATAACGTCCCTTTAACATAGTTTTTCACTGAATTTCATTGGTTTCTATTAGTGCAACTTTAACATAACGTCCCTTTAACAAAGTTTTTTCATGGATTTTCATAGGTTTTTATTAATGCAACTTAACTATAACGTCCCTTGAACAATGTTTTTTCATTGAATTTCATAGTTTTTTATTAGTGCAACGTAACCATAACGTCCTTTTCAATGGATGAAGACCACTAGCATCCCAAGTTCTCAAAGTGGGAACCCGGGGTGGTAAAAAAAAGATTTTTCTTCCCAAACCGGAACACCTGCGGCGTCCCGGTGTAGGAAACAAAATCTTTTACCAAGATGGACACCATGGAAAGGAAAGGCGGGGTGTATAAAGAGAACACAACAGGGCATGGGTAGGGGGGACCAGGAGGGAGACACGGGGCATGAGCGGGGGTTAGCGGCAACAGCAGGGAGACACAGGGCATGAGTGGGGGGCAACAGGAGAGAGACACGGGGCATGAGCGGGGGGCAACAGCAGGGAGACACGGGGCATGAGCGGGGATGGGGGCAACAGCAGGGAGACACGGGGCATGAGCGGGGGGGGAGACACGAGGCATGAGCAGGGGGTGGGGGGAACAGGAGAGAGACACGGGGCATGAGCGGAGTGTGGGGGGCAACAGCAGGGAGACACGGGGCATGACCGGGGGGTAACAGGAGAGAGACATGGGGCATGAGCGGAGTGTGGGGGGCAACAGCAGGGAGACACGGGGCATGAGCGGGGGATGGGGGGCACGCAAGGGAGACACGGGGCATGAGCGGGGGCTGGGGAGAACACGAGGGAGACACGGGGCATGAGCGGAGTGTGGGGGGCAACAGCAGGGAGACACGGGGCATGACCGGGGGGTAACAGGAGAGAGACATGGGGCATGAGCCGGGGGTGGGGGCAACAGCAGCAAGACTCGGGGCATGAGCGGGGGATGGGGGGTAACAGAAGAGAGAAACGGGGCATGAGCGGGGGGTGGGGGGCAACAGGAGGGAGACACGGGGCATGACCAGTGGGTGGGGGGCAACAGGAGGGAGACACGGGGCATGAGAGGGGGGTGGAGGTAACAGGAGAGAGACATGGAGCATGAGTGGGGGCAACAGCAGGGAGACACGGGGCATGACCGGGGTTGGGGGCAACAGGAGAGAGAAACGGGGCATGAGCGGGGGTGGGGGGCAACAGCAGGGAGACACGGGGCATGACTGGGGGGTGGGGGGCAGCAGGAGAGAGACACAGGGCATGAGAGGGGGGTAACAGGAGAGAGACACAGGGCATGAGCAGGGGGTGGGGGGCAACAGCAGGGAGAAACAGGGCATGACAGGGGGGTGGGGGCAACAGCAGGGAGACACAGGGCATGAGCGGGGGGTAACAGGGGAGAGACACGGGGCATGAGCGGGAGGTGGGGGGCAACAGCAGGGAGACACGGGGCATGACAGGGGGTGGGGGGCAACAGGAGAGAGACACGGGGCATGAGCAGGGGGTGGGGGGCAACAGCAGGGAGACACGGGCATGACCAGGGGTGGGGGGTAACAGGAGAGAGACACTGGGCTTGAGCGGGGGTTGGGGGCAACAGCAGGGAGACACAGGGCATGACCGGGGGGTGGGGGGCAACAGGAGAGAGACAGGGGCATGAGAGGGGGGTGGGGGTAACAGGAGAGAGACACGGGGCCTGAGAGGGGGTGGGGGGAAACAGCAGGGAGACACGGGGCATGAGCAGGGGGTGGGGGGAACACGAGGGAGACACGGTGCATAAGCAGGGGGTGGGGAGCAACAGGAGGGAAACACGAGGCATGAGGGGGTTGGGGGGCAACAGCAGGGAGACACGAGGCATGAGCGGGGGGTGGGGGGCAACAGGAGAGAGACATGGGACATGAGCGAGGGTGGGAGGCAACAGCAGGGAGACACGGGGCATGACCAGGGGGGTAACAGGGGAGAGACACGGGGCATGAGCGGGGGTTGGGGGGCAACAGCAGGGAGACACGGGGCATGACCGTGGGGTGGGGGGCAACAGGAGAGAGACACGGGCATGATAGGGGGGTGGGGGTAACAGGAGAGAGACACGGGGCATGAGAGGGGGGTGGGGGTAAACAGCAGGGAGACACGGGGCATGAGCGGGGGGTGGGGGGAACATGAGGGAGACACGGTGTATGAGCAGGGGGTGGGAGGCAACAGGAGGGAGACACGAGGCATGAGGGGGTTGGGGGGCAACAGCAGGGAGACACGAGGCATGAGCGGGTGTGGGAGGCAACAGGAGAGAGACATGGGACATGAACGGGGGTGGGGGGCAACAGCAGGGAGACACGGGGCATGACCAGGGGGAGGGGGGAAAAAGGAGAGAGACACAGGGCATGAGCGGGGGGTGGGGGAAACAGCAGGGAGACACAGGGCATGAGCGGGGGTTAACAGGGGAGAGACACGGGGCATGAGCGGGAGGTGGGGGGCAACAGCAGGGAGACACGGGGCATGACCAGGGTTGGGGGGCAACAGGAGAGAGACACGGGGCATGAGCAGGGGGTGGGCGGCAACAGCAGGGAGACACGGGCATGACCAGGGGTGGGGGGTAACAGGACAGAGACACGGGGCTTGAGCG
This sequence comes from Ambystoma mexicanum, assembly GCF_040938575.1. NCBI lineage: Eukaryota > Metazoa > Chordata > Amphibia > Caudata > Ambystomatidae > Ambystoma > Ambystoma mexicanum. Next base: position 976,941,016 of record NC_090922.1, read on the forward strand.
TGGGTTGGGAGGCAACAGCAGGGAAACACGACGCATGACCGGGGGGTGGTGGGCAACAGGAGAGAGACACAGGCATGAGAGGGGGGTGGGGTAACAGGAGAGAGACACGGGCATGAGAGGGGGGTGGGGGGAAACAGCAGGGAGACACGGGGCATGAGCGGGGGGTGGGGGGAACACGAGGGAGACACAGTGCATGAGCGGGGGGTGGGGGCAACAGGAGGGAGACACGGGGCATGAGGAGTGTGGGGGGCAACAGCAGGGAGACACGGGGCATGAGCGGGGGAAACAACGGAGAGACACGGGGCATGACCGGGGGTGGGGGGCAACAGGAGAGAGACACAGGCCATGAGCAGGGGGTGGGGGGCAACAGCAGGGAGACACGGGCATGACCAGGGGTGGGGGGTAACAGGAGAGAGACACAGGGCTTGAGCGGGGGTTGGGGGGCAACAGCAGGGATACACGGGGGATGATCGGGGGTGGGGGGCAACAGGAGAGCGACACGGGCATCAGAGGGGGGTGGGGTAACAGGAGAGAGACACAGGGCATGAGAGGGGGTGGGGTAACAGGAGAGAGACACGGGGCATGAGAGGGGGTGGGGGGAACACAAGGGATACACGGTGCATGAGCGGGGGGTGGGGGGCAACAGGAGGGAAACACGGGGCATGAGGGGGTGAGGGCAACAGCAGGGAGACAAGGGGCATGACCAGGGGGTGGGGGCAACAGGAGAGACACGGGGCATGAGCGGGGGGTGGGGGCAACAGCAGGGAGACACGGGGTATGACCGGGTGTGGGGGCAACAGGAGAGAGACACGAGGCATGAGAGGGGGGTATGGGGCAACAGGAGAGAGACACGGGGCATGAGAGGGTGGTAACAGGAGAGAGACACGTGGCATGAGAGGGGGGTAACAGGAGAGAGACACGGGGCATGAGCGGGGGTGGGGGGCAACAGCAGGGAGACACGGGGCATGAGCGGGGGGTAGGGGGTAACAGAAGAGAGACACGGGGCATGAGCAGGAGGTGGGGGCAACAGCAGGGAGACACGGGGCATGAGCAGGGGCTGGGGGGCACATGAGGGAGACACAGTGCATGAGCAGGGGGTGGGGGGTAACAGGGGAGAGACACAGGGCATGATTAGGGGGTGGGGGGCAACAGCAGGGAGACATGGGGCATGAGCGGGGGGTGGGGGGCAACAGCAGGGAGAAACAGGGCATGACAGGGGGGTGGGGTCAACAGCAGCAAGACACAGGGCATGAGCGGGGGGATAACAGGGGACAGACACGGGGCAATAGCGGGGGGTGGGGGCAACAGTAGGGAGACACAGGGCATGACCGGGGGTGGGGGGCAACAGGAGAGAGACACGAGGCATGAGCGGGGGGTGAGGGGCAACAGCAGGGAGACACGGGGCATGACCGGGGGGTGGGGGGCAAGAGAGAGACACAGGGCATGAGAGGGGGTAACAGGAGAGATACATGGGGCATGACCAGGGGATGGAGCAACAGCAGGGAGACATGGGCATGACCAGGGGTGGGGGGTAACAGGAGAGGGACAATGGGCATGAGAGGGGGGTGGGGGCAACAGCAGAGAGACTCGGGGCATGAACAGGGGGTGGGGGAACACGAGGGAGACACGGTGCATGAGCAGGGGGTGGGGGGCAACAGGAGGGAGACACGGGGCATGACTGGGGGGTGGAGGGCAGCAGGAGAGAGACACAGGGCATGAGAGGGGGTAACAGGAGAGTGACACAGGGCATGAGCATGGGGTGGGGGGCAACAGCAGGGAGACACGGGGCATGAAAAGGGGGTGGGGGAACACGAGGGAGACACGGTGCATGAGCGGGGGTGGGGGGCAACAGCAGATAGACACGGGGCATGACTGGGGGGTGGGGGCAGCAGGAGAGAGACACAGGGCATGAGAGGGGGTAACAGGAGAGAGACACAGGGCATGAGCAGGGGGTGGGGGGCAACAGCAGGGAGAAACAGGGCATGACAGGGGGGTGGGGGCAACAGCAGGGAGACACAGGGCATGAGCGGGGGGTAACAGGGGAGAGACACGGGGCATGAGCGGGAGGTGGGGGGCAACAGCAGGGAGACACGGGGCATGACAGGGGGTGGGGGGCAACAGGAGAGAGACACGGGGCATGAGCAGGGGGTGGGGGGCAACAGCAGGGAGATACGGGCATGACCAGGGGTGGGGGGTAACAGGAGAGAGACACGGGGCATGAGCGGGGGTGGGGGGCAACAGCAGGGAGACACGGGGCATGAGCGGGGGGTAGGGGTTAACAGAAGAGAGACACGGGGCATGAGCAGGAGGTGGGGGCAACAGCAGGGAGACACGGGGCATGAGCAGGGGCTGGGGGGCACATGAGGGAGACACGGTGCATGAGCGGGGGGTGGGGGGTAACAGGGGAGAGACACAGGGCATGATTAGGGGGTGGGGGGCAACAGCAGGGAGACATGGGGCATGAGCGGGAGGTAGGGGGCAACAGCAGGGAGACACGGGGCATGACAGGGGGTGGGGGGCAACAGGAGAGAGACACGGGGCATGAGCAGGGGGTGGGGGGCAACAGCAGGGAGATACGGGCATGACCAGGGGTGGGGGGTAACAGGAGAGAGACACGGGGCATGAGCGGGGGTGGGGGGCAACAGCAGGGAGACACGGGGCATGAGCAGGGGGTAGGGGTTAACAGAAGAGAGACACGGGGCATGAGCAGGAGGTGGGGGCAACAGCAGGGAGACACAGGGCATGAGCAGGGGCTGGGGGGCACATGAGGGAGACACGGTGCATGAGCGGGGGGTGGGGGGTAACAGGGGAGAGACACAGGGCATGATTAGGGGGTGGGGGGCAACAGCAGGGAGACATGGGGCATGAGCGGGGGGTGGGGGGCAACAGCAGGGAGAAACAGGGCATGACAGGGGGGTGGGGTCAACAGCAGGGAGACACAGGGCATGAGCGGGGGGGTAACAGGGGACAGACACGGGGCAATAGCGGGGGGTGGGGGAAACAGTAGGGAGACACGGGGCATGACCGGGGGTGGGGGGCAACAGGAGAGAGACACGAGGCATGAGCGGGGGGTGAGGGGCAACAGCAGGGAGACACGGGGCATGACCGGGGGGTGGGGGGCAAGAGAGAGACACAGGGCATGAGAGGGGGTAACAGGAGAGATACATGGGGCATGAGCAGTGGATGGGGGCAACAGCAGGGAGACATGGGCATGACCAGGGGTGGGGGGTAACAGGAGAGGGACAATGGGCATGAGAGGGGGGTGGGGGCAACAGCAGGGAGACACGGGGCATGAACAGGGGGTGGGGGAACACGAGGGAGACACGGTGCATGAGCAGGGAGTGGGGGGCAACAGGAGAGAGACACGGGGCATGAGCAGGGGGTGGGGGGCAACAGCAGGGAGATACGGGCATGACCAGGGGTGGGGGGTAACAGGAGAGAGACACGGGGCATGAGCGGGGGTGGGGGGCAACAGCAGGGAGACACGGGGCATGACAGGGGGTGGGGGGCAACAGGAGAGAGACACGGGGCATGAGCAGGGGGTGGGGGGCAACAGCAGGGAGATACGGGCATGACCAGGGGTGGGGGGTAACAGGAGAGAGACACGGGGCATGAGCGGGGGTGGGGGGCAACAGCAGGGAGACACGGGGCATGAGCAGGGGGTAGGGGTTAACAGAAGAGAGACACGGGGCATGAGCAGGAGGTGGGGGCAACAGCAGGGAGACACAGGGCATGAGCAGGGGCTGGGGGGCACATGAGGGAGACACGGTGCATGAGCGGGGGGTGGGGGGTAACAGGGGAGAGACACAGGGCATGATTAGGGGGTGGGGGGCAACAGCAGGGAGACATGGGGCATGAGCGGGGGGTGGGGGGCAACAGCAGGGAGAAACAGGGCATGACAGGGGGGTGGGGTCAACAGCAGGGAGACACAGGGCATGAGCGGGGGGGTAACAGGGGACAGACACGGGGCAATAGCGGGGGGTGGGGGAAACAGTAGGGAGACACGGGGCATGACCGGGGGTGGGGGGCAACAGGAGAGAGACACGAGGCATGAGCGGGGGGTGAGGGGCAACAGCAGGGAGACACGGGGCATGACCGGGGGGTGGGGGGCAAGAGAGAGACACAGGGCATGAGAGGGGGTAACAGGAGAGATACATGGGGCATGAGCAGTGGATGGGGGCAACAGCAGGGAGACATGGGCATGACCAGGGGTGGGGGGTAACAGGAGAGGGACAATGGGCATGAGAGGGGGGTGGGGGCAACAGCAGGGAGACACGGGGCATGAACAGGGGGTGGGGGAACACGAGGGAGACACGGTGCATGAGCAGGGAGTGGGGGGCAACAGGAGGGAGACACGGGGCATGACTGGGGGGTGGAGGGCAGCAGGAGAGAGACACAGGGCATGAGAGGGGGTAACAGGAGAGTGACACAGGGCATGAGCAGGGGGTGGGGGGCAACAGCAGGGAGACACGGGGCATGAACAGGGGGTGGGGGAACACGAGGGAGACACGGTGCATGAGCGGGGGTGGGGGGCAACAGCAGATAGATACGGGGCATGACTGGGGGGTGGGGGCAGCAGGAGAGAGACACAGGGCATGAGAGGGGGTAACAGGAGAGAGACACAGGGCATGAGCAGGGGGTGGGGGGCAACAGCAGGGAGAAACAGGGCATGACAGGGGGGTGGGGGCAACAGCAGGGAGACACAGGGCATGAGCGGGGGGTAACAGGGGAGAGACACGGGGCATGAGCGGGAGGTGGGGGGCAACAGCAGGGAGACACGGGGCATGACAGGGGTGGGGGGCAACAGGAGAGAGACACGGGGCATGAGCAGGGGGTGGGGGGCAACAGCAGGGAGATACGGGCATGACCAGGGGTGGGGGGTAACAGGAGAGAGACACGGGGCTTGAGCGGGGTTGGGGGGCAACAGCAGGGAGACACGGGGCATGACCGTGGGGTGGGGGGCAACAGGAGAGAGACACGGGCATGAGAGGGGGGAGGGGGTAACAGGAGAGAGTCACGGGGCATGAGAGGGGGATGGGGGAAACAACAGGGAGACACGGGGCATGAGCGGGGGGTGGGGGGAACACGAGGGAGACACGGTGCATGAGCAGGGGGTGGGGGGCAACAGGAGGGAGACACGAGGCATGAGGGGGTTGGGGGGCAACAGCAGGGAGACACGAGGCGTGAGCGGGGGGTGGGGGGCAACAGGAGAGAGACATGGGACATGAACGGGGTGGGAGGCAACAGCAGGGAGACACGGGGCATGACCAGGAGGAGGGGGGCAAAAGGAGAGAGAAACAGGGCATGAGCGGGGGGTGGGGGCAACAGCAGGGAGAAACAGGGCATGACAGGGGGTTGGGGGGCAACAGCAGGGAGACACAGGGCATGAGCGGGGGTTAACAGGGGAGAGACACGGGGCATGAGCGGGAGATGGGGGGCAACAGCAGGGAGACACGGGGCATGACCGGGGTTGCGGGGCAACAGGAGAGAGACACAGGGCATGAGCAGGGGGTGGGGGGCAACAGCAGGGAGACACGGGCATGACCAGGGATGGGGGGTAACAGGAGAGAGACACGGGGCTTGAGCGTGGGTTGGGGGCAACAGCAGGGAGACACGACGCATGACCGGGGGGTGGTGGGCAACAGGAGAGAGACACAGGCATGAGAGGGGGGTGGGGGTAACAGGAGAGAGACACGGGCATGAGAGGGGGGTGGGGGGAAACAGCAGGGAGACACGGGGCATGAGCGGGGGGTGGGGGCAACAGGAGGGAGACACGGTGCATGAGCGGGGTGTGGGGGGCAACAGGAGGGAGACACGGGGCATGAGGGGTGTGGGGGGCAACAGCAGGGAGACACGGGGCATGAGCGGGGGTGGGGGGCAACAGGAGAGAGACATGGGACATGAGTGGGGGGTGGGGGGCAACAGCAGGGAGACACGGGGCATGACCAGGGGGAGGGGGGCAAAAGGAGAGAGACACAGGGCATGAGAGGGAGTGGGGGGTAACAGGAGACAGACACGAGGCATGAGAGGGGGTAACAGGAGAGAGACACGTGGCATGAGATGGGGTGGGAGGGTAACAGGAGAGAGACACTGGGCATGAGTGGGGGGTGGGAGGCAACAGCAGGGAGACACGGGGGCATGAGCGGAGGGTGGGGGGCAAAATAAGGGAGACACAGGGCATGAGAGGGGGTGGGGGCAACAGGAGAGAAACATGGGGCATGAGCAGGGATGTGAGGTAACAGGAGAGAGACACTGGGCATGAGCGGGGGGTGAGGGGTAACAGTAGAGAGACATGGGGAATGAGCGGGTGGTGGGGGGCAACAGGAGAGAGACACAGGGCATGAGTGGGGGGTGGGGGGTAACAGGAGAGAGACACGGGGCATGAGAGGGGGTAACAGGAGAGAGACACAGAGCATGAGCAGGGGGTGGGGGCAACAGCAGGGAGACACGGGGCATGAGCGGGGGGTGGGGGGCAACAGCAGGGAGAAACAGGGCATGACAGGGAGGTGGGGGGCAACAGCAGGGGGACAAAGGGTATGAGCGGCGGGTATCAGGGGAGAGACACGGGGCATGAGCGGGTGGGGCAACAGCAGGGTGACACGGGGCATGAGCGGGGGTGGGGGGCAACAGGAGAGAGACACGGGGGATGACCGGGGGTGGGGGGCAACAGGAGAGCGACACGGGCATGAGACGGGGTGGGGGTAACAGGAGAGAGACACGGTGCATGAGAGGGGGGTGGGGGAACACAAGGGATACACGGTGCATGAGCGGGGGGTGGGGGGCAACAGGAGGGAGACACGGGGCGTGAGGGGGGTGGGGGCAACAGCAGGGAGACACGGGGCATGACCAAGGGGTGGGGGCAACAGGAGAGAGACACGGGGCATGAGCGGGGGGTGGGGGCAACAGCAGGGAGACACAGGGTATGACCGGGTGTGGGGACAACAGGAGAGAGACACAAGGCATGAGAGGGGGGTATGGGGTAACAGGAGAGAGACACGGGGCATGAGAGGGTGGTAACAGGAGAGAGACACGCGTCATGAGAGGGGGGTAACAGGAGAGAGACACGGGGCATGAGCGGGGGGTGGGGGGCAACAGCAGGGAGACACGCGGCATGAGCGGGGGGGTAGGGTGTAACAGAAGAGAGACACGGGGCATGAGCAGGAGGTGGGGGCAACAGCAGGGAGACGCAGGGCATGAGCGGGGGTGAGGGGCAACAGCAGGGAGACACTGGGCATAACCGGGGGTGGGGGGGAACAGGAGAGAGACATGGGGCATGAACGGGGGGGCAACAGCAGGGAGATACGGGGCATGACCGGGGGGTGGGGGGCAACAGGAGAGAGACACGGGGCATGAGTGGGGGGTGGGGAGCAACAGCAGGGAGACACGTGGCATGACCGGGTGTGGGGAGCAACAGGAGAGAGACACGGGGCATGAGAGCGGGTTAACAGGAGAGAGACAGGGGGCATGAGAGGGGGGTGGGAGTAACAGGAGAGAGACACAGGGCATGAGAGGGGGGTGGGGGTAACAGGAGAGAGACACAGGGCATGAGAGGGGAGTGGGGGCAACAGCAGGGAGACACGGGGCATGAGCAGGGGCTGGGGGGAACATGAGGGAGACACGGTGAATGAGCGGGGGGTGGGGGGTAACAGGGGAGAGACACCGGGCATGAGCAGGGGGTGGGGGGCAACAGCAGGGAGACACAGGGCATGAGCGGGGGGCAACAACAGGGAGAAACAGGGCATGACAGGGGGGTGGGGGGCAACAGCAGGGAGACACAGGGCATGATCGGGGGGTAACAGGGGAGAGACAGGGGGCATGACCGGGGGTGGGGGGTAACAGGAGAGAGATACGGGGCATGAGCGGGGGATGGGGGGCAACAGCAGGGAGAAACGGGGCATGAGCAGGGGGTGGGGGGCAACAGGAGAGAGACACCGGATATGAGAGGGGGTGGGGTAATAGGAGAGAGACACAGGGCATGAGAGGGGAGTGGGGGGCAACAGCACGGAGGCACGGGGCATGAGCAGGGGTGGGGGGCACATGAGGGAGACACGGTGCATGAGCGGGGGTGGGGGGTAACAGGGGAGAGACACAGGGCATGAGTAGGGGGTGGGGGGCAACGGCAGGGAGACATGGGGCATGAGCGGGGTGTGGGGGCAACAGCAGGGAGAAACAGGGCATGACAGGGGGGTGGGGGCAACAGCAGGGAGACACAGGACATGAGCGGGGGGTAACAAGGGAGAGACATGGAGCAATAGCGGGGGGTGGGGGGCAACAGTAGGGAGACACGAGGCATGACCGGGGGTGGGGGGAACAGGAGAGAGACAGGAGGCATGAGCGGGGGTGGGGGGCAACAGCAGGGAGACACGGGGCATGACCGGGGGGTGGGGGGCAGGAGAGAGACACAGGGCATGAGAGGGGGTAACAGGAGAGATACATGGGGCATGAGCAGGGGATGGGGGGCAACAGCAGGGAGACATGGGCATGACCAGGGGTGGGGGATAACAGGAGAGAGACAATGGGCAAGAGAGGGGGGTGGGGGGCAACAGCAGGGAGACACGGGGCATGAACAGGGGGTGGGGGAACACGAGGGAGACACGGTGCATGAGCGGGGTGGGGGGCAACAGGAGGGAGACACGGGGCATGAGATGGGGGCGGGGGGGTAACAGGAGAGAGACATGGGGCATGAGCGGGGGTGGGAGGCAACAGCAGGGAGATACGGGGCATGAGAGGGGGTGGGGGCAACAGGAGAGAAACATGGGGCATGAGCGGGGATGGGGTAACAGGAGAGAGACACTGGGCATGAGCGGGGGTGGGGGGCAAAAGAAGGGAGACACAGGGCATGAGAGGGGGTGGGGGCAACATGAGAGAAACATGGGGCATGAGCAGGGATGTGAGGTAACAGGAGAGAGACACTGGGCATGAGCGGGGGGTGAGGGGTAACAGTAGAGAGACATGGGGAATGAGCGGGTGGTCGGGGGCAACAGGAGAGAGACACGGGGCATGAGTGGGGGGTGGGGGGTAACAGGAGAGAGACACAGGGCATGAGAGGGGGGTAACAGGAGAGAGACACAGAGCATGAGCAGGGGATGGGGAGCAACAGCAGGGAGACACGGGGCATGAGCGGGGGTGGGGGGCAACAGCAGGGAGAAACAGGGCATGACAGGGGGGTGGGGGGCAACAGCAGGGAGACACAGGGTATGAGCGGGGGGTAACAGTGGAGAGACACGGGGCATGAGCGGGGGGGGCAACAACTGGGTGACACGGGGCATGACCGGGGGTGGGGGGCAACAGGAGAGAGACACAGGGCATGAGCAGGGGATGGGGGGCAACAGCACGGAGACACGGGCATGACCAGGGGTGTGGGGTAACAGGAGAGAGACACAGGGCTTGAGCGGGGGTTGGAGGCAACAGCAGGGATACACGGGGGATGACCGGGTGTGGGGACAACAGGAGAGAGACACGAGGCATGAGAGGGGGGTATGGGGTAACAGGAGAGAGACACGGGGCATGAGAGGGTGGTAACAGGAGAGAGACACGCGTCATGAGAGGGGGGTAACAGGAGAGAGACACGGGGCATGAGCGGGGGGTGGGGGCAACAGGAGAGAGACACGGGGGATGACCGGGGGTGGGGGGCAACAGGAGAGCGACACGGGCATGAGAGGGGGTGGGGGTAACAGGAGAGAGACACGGGGCATGAGAGAGGGGTGGGGGAACACAAGGGATACACGGTGCATGAGCGGGAGGTGGGGGGCAACAGGAGGGAGACACGGGGCGTGAGGGGGGTGGGGGCAACAGCAGGGAGACACGGGGCATGACCAAGGGGTGGGGGCAACAGGAGAGAGACACGGGGCATGAGCGGGGGGTGGGGGCAACAGCAGGGAGACACGGGGTATGACCGGGTGTGGGGACAACAGGAGAGAGACACGAGGCATGAGAGGGGGGTATGGGGTAACAGGAGAGAGACACGGGGCATGAGAGGGTGGTAACAGGAGAGAGACACGCGTCATGAGAGGGGGGTAACAGGAGAGAGACACGGGGCATGAGCGGGGGGTGGGGGGCAACAGCAGGGAGATACGGGGCTTGAGCGGGGGGTAGGGGGTAACAGAAGAGAGACACGGGGCATGAGCAGGAGGTGGGGCAACAGCAGGGAGACACAGGGCATGAGCGGGGGGTGAGGGGCAACAGCAGGGAGACACTGGGCATAACCGGGGGTGGGGGGGAACAGGAGAGAGACACGGGGCATGAACGGGGGGGCAACAGCAGGGAGATACGGGGCATGACCGGGGGGTGGGGGGCAACAGGAGAGAGACACGGGGCATGAGTGGGGGGTGGGGAGCAACAGCAGGGAGACACGTGGCATGACCGGGTGTGGGGAGAAACAGGAGAGAGACACGGGGCATGAGAGGGGGTTAACAGGAGAGAGACAGGGGGCATGAGAGGGGGGTGGGGGTAACAGGAGAGAGACACAGTGCATGAGAGGGGGGTGGGCGTAACAGGAGAGAGACACAGGGCATGAGAGGGGAGTGGGGGGCAACAGCAGGGAGACACGGAGCATGAGCAGGGGCTGGGGGGAACATGAGGGAGACACGGTGAATGAGCGGGGGGTGGGGGGTAACAGGGGAGAGACACAGGGCATGAGCAGGGGGTGGGGGGCAACAGCAGGGAGACACAGGGCATGAGCGGGGGGCAACAGCAGGGAGAAACAGGGCATGACAGGGGGGTGGGGGCAACAGCAGGGAGACACAGGGCATGATCGGGGGTAACAGGGGAGAGACAGGGGGCATGACCGGGGGTGGGGGGTAACAGGAGAGAGACACGGGGCATGAGTGGGGGTTGGGGGGCAACAGCAGGGAGACACGGGGCATGAGCAGGGGGTGGGGGGCAACAGGAGAGAGACACCGGGCATGAGAGGGGGTGGGGTAATAGGAGAGAGACACAGGGCATGAGAGGGGAGAGGGGGGCAACAGCACGGAGGCACGGGGCATGAGCAGGGGTTGGGGGCACATGAGGGAGACACGGTGCATGAGCGGGGGTGGGGGGTAACAGGGGAGAGACACAGGGCATGAGTAGGGGGTGGGGGGCAACGGCAGGGAGACATGGGGCATGAGCGGGGGGTGGGTGACAACAGGAGGGAGAAACAGGGCATGACAGGGGGTGGGGGCAACAGCAGGGAGACACAGGGCATGAGCGGGGGGGTAGCAAGGGAGAGACACGGGGCAATAGCGGGGGTGGGGGGCAACAGTAGGGAGACACGAGGCATGACTGGGGGTGGGGGGAACAGGAGAGAGACACGAGGCATGAGCGGGGGTGGGGGGCAACAGCAGGGAGACACGGGGCATGACCGGGGGGTGGGGGGCAGGAGAGAGACACAGGGCATGAGAGGGGGTAACAGGAGAGATACATGGGGCATGAGCAGGGGATGGGGGGCAACAGCAGGGAGACATCGGCATGACATGGGGTGGGGGATAACAGGAGAGAGACAATGGGCAAGAGAGGGGGGTGGGGGGCAACAGCAGGGAGACACGGGGCATGAACAGGGGGTGGGGGAACACGAGGGAGACACGGTGCATGAGCGGGGTGGAGGGCAACAGGAGGGATACACGGGGCATGAGATGGGGGCAGGGGGGTAACAGGAGAGAGACACGGGGCATGAGCGGGGGTGGGAGGCAACAGCAGGGAGACACGGGGCATGAGAGGGGGTGGGGGCAACAGGAGAGAAACATGGGGCATGAGCGGGGATGGGGGTAACAGGAGAGAGACACTGGGCATGAGCGGGGGTTGAGGGGTAACAGGAGAGAGACATGGGGCATGAGCGGGTGGTGGGGGCAACAGGAGAGAGACACGGACATGAGTGGGCGGTGGGGGGGTAACAGGAGAGAGACAAAGGGCATGAGTGGGGGGCAACAGCAGGGAGACACGGGGCATGAGCAAGGGGTGAGGGGCAACAGCATGGAGACCCGGGGCATGAGCGGGGGGTGGGGGGCAACAGCAGGATGAAACAGGGCATGACAGGGGGGTGGGGGCAACAGCAGGGAGACACAGGGCATGAGCGGGGGGGGTAACAGGGGAGAGACACGGGGCAATAGCGGGGGGTGCGGGCAACAGTAGGGAGACACGGGGCATGACCGGGGGTGGGGGGCAACAGGAGAGAGACACGAGGCATGAGCGGGGGGTGGGGGGCAACATCAGGGAGACACGGGGCATGACCGGGGGGTGGGGGGCAGGAGAGAGACACAGGGCATGAGAGGGGGTAACAGGAGAGATACATGGGGCATGAGCAGGGGATGTGGGCAACAGCAGGGAGACATGGGCATGACCAGGGGTGGGGGGTAACAGGAGAGAGACAATGGGCATGAGAGGGGGGTGGGGAGCAACAGCAGGGAGACACGGGGCATGAACAGGGGGTGGGGGAACACGAGGGAGACACGGTGCATGAGCGGGGGTGGGGGGCAACAGCAGGGAGACACGGGGCATGACTGGGGGGTGGGGGGCAGCAGGAGAGAGACACAGGGCATGAGAGGGGGGTAACAGGAGAGAGACACAGGGCATGAGCAGGGGGTGGGGGCAACAGCAGGGAGACACAGGGCATGAGCGGGGGGTAACAGGGGAGAGACACGGGGCATGAGCGGGAGGTGGGGGCAACAGCAGGGAGACACGGGGCATGACAGGAGAGAGACACGGGGCATGAGCAGGGGGTGGGGGGCAACAGCAGGGAGATACGGGCATGACCAGGGGTGGGGGGTAACAGGAGAGAGACACGGGGCTTGAGCAGGGGTTGGAGGGCAACAGCAGGGAGACACGGGGCATGACCGTGGGGTGGGGAGCAACAGGAGAGAGACACGGGCATGAGAGGGGGTGGGGGTAACAGGAGAGAGACACTGGGCATGAGAGGGGGGTGGGGGGAAACAGCAGGGAGACACGCGGCATGAGCGGGGGGTGGGGGGAACACGAGGGAGACACGGTGCATGAGCAGGGGGTGGGGGGCAACAGGAGGGAGACACGAGGCATGAGGGGGTTGGGGGGCAACAGCGGGGAGACACGAGGCATGAGCGGGGGGTGGAGGGCAACAGGAGAGATACATGGGACATGAACGGGGGTGGGAGCAACAGCAGGGAGACACGGGGCATGACTAGGGGGAGGGGGGCAAAAGGAGAGAGACACAGGGCATGAGCAGGGGGTGGGGGCAACAGCAGGGAGAAACAGGGCATGACAGGGGGTTGGGGGGCAACAGCAGGGAGACACGGGCATGAGAGGGGGGAGGGGGTAACAGGAGAGAGTCACGGGGCATGAGAGGGGGATGGGGGAAACAACAGGGAGACACGGGGCATGAGCGGGGGGTGGGGGGAACACGAGGGAGACACGGTGCATGAGCAGGGGGTGGGGGGCAACAGGAGGGAGACACGAGGCATGAGGGGGTTGGGGGGCAACAGCAGGGAGACACGAGGCGTGAGCGGGGGGTGGGGGGCAACAGGAGAGAGACATGGGACATGAACGGGGTGGGAGGCAACAGCAGGGAGACACGGGGCATGACCAGGAGGAGGGGGGCAAAAGGAGAGAGAAACAGGGCATGAGCGGGGGGTGGGGGCAACAGCAGGGAGAAACAGGGCATGACAGGGGGTTGGGGGGCAACAGCAGGGAGACACAGGGCATGAGCGGGGGTTAACAGGGGAGAGACACGGGGCATGAGCGGGAGATGGGGGGCAACAGCAGGGAGACACGGGGCATGACCGGGGTTGCGGGGCAACAGGAGAGAGACACAGGGCATGAGCAGGGGGTGGGGGGCAACAGCAGGGAGACACGGGCATGACCAGGGATGGGGGGTAACAGGAGAGAGACACGGGGCTTGAGCGTGGGTTGGGGGCAACAGCAGGGAGACACGACGCATGACCGGGGGGTGGTGGGCAACAGGAGAGAGACACAGGCATGAGAGGGGGGTGGGGGTAACAGGAGAGAGACACGGGCATGAGAGGGGGGTGGGGGGAAACAGCAGGGAGACACGGGGCATGAGCGGGGGGTGGGGGCAACAGGAGGGAGACACGGTGCATGAGCGGGGTGTGGGGGGCAACAGGAGGGAGACACGGGGCATGAGGGGTGTGGGGGGCAACAGCAGGGAGACACGGGGCATGAGCGGGGGTGGGGGGCAACAGGAGAGAGACATGGGACATGAGTGGGGGGTGGGGGCAACAGCAGGGAGACACGGGGCATGACCAGGGGGAGGGGGGCAAAAGGAGAGAGACACAGGGCATGAGAGGGAGTGGGGGGTAACAGGAGACAGACACGAGGCATGAGAGGGGGTAACAGGAGAGAGACACGTGGCATGAGATGGGGTGGGAGGGTAACAGGAGAGAGACACTGGGCATGAGTGGGGGGTGGGAGGCAACAGCAGGGAGACACGGGGGCATGAGCGGAGGGTGGGGGGCAAAATAAGGGAGACACAGGGCATGAGAGGGGGTGGGGGCAACAGGAGAGAAACATGGGGCATGAGCAGGGATGTGAGGTAACAGGAGAGAGACACTGGGCATGAGCGGGGGGTGAGGGGTAACAGTAGAGAGACATGGGGAATGAGCGGGTGGTGGGGGGCAACAGGAGAGAGACACAGGGCATGAGTGGGGGGGTGGGGGTAACAGGAGAGAGACACGGGGCATGAGAGGGGGTAACAGGAGAGAGACACAGAGCATGAGCAGGGGGTGGGGGCAACAGCAGGGAGACACGGGGCATGAGCGGGGGGTGGGGGGCAACAGCAGGGAGAAACAGGGCATGACAGGGAGGTGGGGGGCAACAGCAGGGGGACAAAGGGTATGAGCGGCGGGTATCAGGGGAGAGACACGGGGCATGAGCGGGTGGGGCAACAGCAGGGTGACACGGGGCATGAGCGGGGGTGGGGGGCAACAGGAGAGAGACACGGGGGATGACCGGGGGTGGGGGGCAACAGGAGAGCGACACGGGCATGAGACGGGGTGGGGGTAACAGGAGAGAGACACGGTGCATGAGAGGGGGGTGGGGGAACACAAGGGATACACGGTGCATGAGCGGGGGGTGGGGGGCAACAGGAGGGAGACACGGGGCGTGAGGGGGGTGGGGGCAACAGCAGGGAGACACGGGGCATGACCAAGGGGTGGGGGCAACAGGAGAGAGACACGGGGCATGAGCGGGGGGTGGGGGCAACAGCAGGGAGACACAGGGTATGACCGGGTGTGGGGACAACAGGAGAGAGACACAAGGCATGAGAGGGGGGTATGGGGTAACAGGAGAGAGACACGGGGCATGAGAGGGTGGTAACAGGAGAGAGACACGCGTCATGAGAGGGGGGTAACAGGAGAGAGACACGGGGCATGAGCGGGGGGTGGGGGGCAACAGCAGGGAGACACGCGGCATGAGCGGGGGGGTAGGGTGTAACAGAAGAGAGACACGGGGCATGAGCAGGAGGTGGGGGCAACAGCAGGGAGACGCAGGGCATGAGCGGGGGTGAGGGGCAACAGCAGGGAGACACTGGGCATAACCGGGGGTGGGGGGGAACAGGAGAGAGACATGGGGCATGAACGGGGGGGCAACAGCAGGGAGATACGGGGCATGACCGGGGGGTGGGGGGCAACAGGAGAGAGACACGGGGCATGAGTGGGGGGTGGGGAGCAACAGCAGGGAGACACGTGGCATGACCGGGTGTGGGGAGCAACAGGAGAGAGACACGGGGCATGAGAGCGGGTTAACAGGAGAGAGACAGGGGGCATGAGAGGGGGGTGGGAGTAACAGGAGAGAGACACAGGGCATGAGAGGGGGGTGGGGGTAACAGGAGAGAGACACAGGGCATGAGAGGGGAGTGGGGGCAACAGCAGGGAGACACGGGGCATGAGCAGGGGCTGGGGGGAACATGAGGGAGACACGGTGAATGAGCGGGGGGTGGGGGGTAACAGGGGAGAGACACAGGGCATGAGCAGGGGGTGGGGGGCAACAGCAGGGAGACACAGGGCATGAGCGGGGGGCAACAACAGGGAGAAACAGGGCATGACAGGGGGGTGGGGGGCAACAGCAGGGAGACACAGGGCATGATCGGGGGGTAACAGGGGAGAGACAGGGGGCATGACCGGGGGTGGGGGGTAACAGGAGAGAGATACGGGGCATGAGCGGGGGATGGGGGGCAACAGCAGGGAGAAACGGGGCATGAGCAGGGGGTGGGGGGCAACAGGAGAGAGACACCGGATATGAGAGGGGGTGGGGTAATAGGAGAGAGACACAGGGCATGAGAGGGGAGTGGGGGGCAACAGCACGGAGGCACGGGGCATGAGCAGGGGTGGGGGGCACATGAGGGAGACACGGTGCATGAGCGGGGGTGGGGGGTAACAGGGGAGAGACACAGGGCATGAGTAGGGGGTGGGGGGCAACGGCAGGGAGACATGGGGCATGAGCGGGGTGTGGGGGGCAACAGCAGGGAGAAACAGGGCATGACAGGGGGGTGGGGGCAACAGCAGGGAGACACAGGACATGAGCGGGGGGGTAACAAGGGAGAGACATGGAGCAATAGCGGGGGGTGGGGGGCAACAGTAGGGAGACACGAGGCATGACCGGGGGTGGGGGGGAACAGGAGAGAGACAGGAGGCATGAGCGGGGGTGGGGGCAACAGCAGGGAGACACGGGGCATGACCGGGGGGTGGGGGGCAGGAGAGAGACACAGGGCATGAGAGGGGGTAACAGGAGAGATACATGGGGCATGAGCAGGGGATGGGGGGCAACAGCAGGGAGACATGGGCATGACCAGGGGTGGGGGATAACAGGAGAGAGACAATGGGCAAGAGAGGGGGGTGGGGGGCAACAGCAGGGAGACACGGGGCATGAACAGGGGGTGGGGGAACACGAGGGAGACACGGTGCATGAGCGGGGTGGGGGGCAACAGGAGGGAGACACGGGGCATGAGATGGGGGCGGGGGGGTAACAGGAGAGAGACATGGGGCATGAGCGGGGGTGGGAGGCAACAGCAGGGAGATACGGGGCATGAGAGGGGGTGGGGGCAACAGGAGAGAAACATGGGGCATGAGCGGGGATGGGGTAACAGGAGAGAGACACTGGGCATGAGCGGGGGTGGGGGGCAAAAGAAGGGAGACACAGGGCATGAGAGGGGGTGGGGGCAACATGAGAGAAACATGGGGCATGAGCAGGGATGTGAGGTAACAGGAGAGAGACACTGGGCATGAGCGGGGGGTGAGGGGTAACAGTAGAGAGACATGGGGAATGAGCGGGTGGTCGGGGGCAACAGGAGAGAGACACGGGGCATGAGTGGGGGGTGGGGGGTAACAGGAGAGAGACACAGGGCATGAGAGGGGGGTAACAGGAGAGAGACACAGAGCATGAGCAGGGGATGGGGAGCAACAGCAGGGAGACACGGGGCATGAGCGGGGGTGGGGGGCAACAGCAGGGAGAAACAGGGCATGACAGGGGGGTGGGGGGCAACAGCAGGGAGACACAGGGTATGAGCGGGGGGTAACAGTGGAGAGACACGGGGCATGAGCGGGGGGGGCAACAACTGGGTGACACGGGGCATGACCGGGGGTGGGGGGCAACAGGAGAGAGACACAGGGCATGAGCAGGGGATGGGGGCAACAGCACGGAGACACGGGCATGACCAGGGGTGTGGGGTAACAGGAGAGAGACACAGGGCTTGAGCGGGGGTTGGAGGCAACAGCAGGGATACACGGGGGATGACCGGGTGTGGGGACAACAGGAGAGAGACACGAGGCATGAGAGGGGGGTATGGGGTAACAGGAGAGAGACACGGGGCATGAGAGGGTGGTAACAGGAGAGAGACACGCGTCATGAGAGGGGGGTAACAGGAGAGAGACACGGGGCATGAGCGGGGGGTGGGGGCAACAGGAGAGAGACACGGGGGATGACCGGGGGTGGGGGGCAACAGGAGAGCGACACGGGCATGAGAGGGGGTGGGGGTAACAGGAGAGAGACACGGGGCATGAGAGAGGGGTGGGGGAACACAAGGGATACACGGTGCATGAGCGGGAGGTGGGGGGCAACAGGAGGGAGACACGGGGCGTGAGGGGGGTGGGGGCAACAGCAGGGAGACACGGGGCATGACCAAGGGGTGGGGGCAACAGGAGAGAGACACGGGGCATGAGCGGGGGGTGGGGGCAACAGCAGGGAGACACGGGGTATGACCGGGTGTGGGGACAACAGGAGAGAGACACGAGGCATGAGAGGGGGGTATGGGGTAACAGGAGAGAGACACGGGGCATGAGAGGGTGGTAACAGGAGAGAGACACGCGTCATGAGAGGGGGGTAACAGGAGAGAGACACGGGGCATGAGCGGGGGGTGGGGGGCAACAGCAGGGAGATACGGGGCTTGAGCGGGGGGTAGGGGGTAACAGAAGAGAGACACGGGGCATGAGCAGGAGGTGGGGCAACAGCAGGGAGACACAGGGCATGAGCGGGGGGTGAGGGGCAACAGCAGGGAGACACTGGGCATAACCGGGGGTGGGGGGGAACAGGAGAGAGACACGGGGCATGAACGGGGGGGCAACAGCAGGGAGATACGGGGCATGACCGGGGGGTGGGGGGCAACAGGAGAGAGACACGGGGCATGAGTGGGGGGTGGGGAGCAACAGCAGGGAGACACGTGGCATGACCGGGTGTGGGGAGAAACAGGAGAGAGACACGGGGCATGAGAGGGGGTTAACAGGAGAGAGACAGGGGGCATGAGAGGGGGGTGGGGGTAACAGGAGAGAGACACAGTGCATGAGAGGGGGGTGGGCGTAACAGGAGAGAGACACAGGGCATGAGAGGGGAGTGGGGGGCAACAGCAGGGAGACACGGAGCATGAGCAGGGGCTGGGGGGAACATGAGGGAGACACGGTGAATGAGCGGGGGTGGGGGGTAACAGGGGAGAGACACAGGGCATGAGCAGGGGGTGGGGGGCAACAGCAGGGAGACACAGGGCATGAGCGGGGGGCAACAGCAGGGAGAAACAGGGCATGACAGGGGGGTGGGGGCAACAGCAGGGAGACACAGGGCATGATCGGGGGTAACAGGGGAGAGACAGGGGGCATGACCGGGGGTGGGGGGTAACAGGAGAGAGACACGGGGCATGAGTGGGGGTTGGGGGGCAACAGCAGGGAGACACGGGGCATGAGCAGGGGGTGGGGGGCAACAGGAGAGAGACACCGGGCATGAGAGGGGGTGGGGTAATAGGAGAGAGACACAGGGCATGAGAGGGGAGAGGGGGGCAACAGCACGGAGGCACGGGGCATGAGCAGGGGTTGGGGGCACATGAGGGAGACACGGTGCATGAGCGGGGGTGGGGGGTAACAGGGGAGAGACACAGGGCATGAGTAGGGGGTGGGGGGCAACGGCAGGGAGACATGGGGCATGAGCGGGGGGTGGGTGACAACAGCAGGGAGAAACAGGGCATGACAGGGGGGTGGGGGCAACAGCAGGGAGACACAGGGCATGAGCGGGGGGGTAGCAAGGGAGAGACACGGGGCAATAGCGGGGGTGGGGGGCAACAGTAGGGAGACACGAGGCATGACTGGGGGTGGGGGGAACAGGAGAGAGACACGAGGCATGAGCGGGGGTGGGGGGCAACAGCAGGGAGACACGGGGCATGACCGGGGGGTGGGGGGCAGGAGAGAGACACAGGGCATGAGAGGGGGTAACAGGAGAGATACATGGGGCATGAGCAGGGGATGGGGGGCAACAGCAGGGAGACATCGGCATGACATGGGGTGGGGGATAACAGGAGAGAGACAATGGGCAAGAGAGGGGGGTGGGGGGCAACAGCAGGGAGACACGGGGCATGAACAGGGGGTGGGGGAACACGAGGGAGACACGGTGCATGAGCGGGGTGGAGGGCAACAGGAGGGATACACGGGGCATGAGATGGGGGCAGGGGGGTAACAGGAGAGAGACACGGGGCATGAGCGGGGGTGGGAGGCAACAGCAGGGAGACACGGGGCATGAGAGGGGGTGGGGGCAACAGGAGAGAAACATGGGGCATGAGCGGGGATGGGGGTAACAGGAGAGAGACACTGGGCATGAGCGGGGGTTGAGGGGTAACAGGAGAGAGACATGGGGCATGAGCGGGTGGTGGGGGCAACAGGAGAGAGACACGGACATGAGTGGGCGGTGGGGGGGTAACAGGAGAGAGACAAAGGGCATGAGTGGGGGGCAACAGCAGGGAGACACGGGGCATGAGCAAGGGGTGAGGGGCAACAGCATGGAGACCCGGGGCATGAGCGGGGGGTGGGGGGCAACAGCAGGATGAAACAGGGCATGACAGGGGGGTGGGGGCAACAGCAGGGAGACACAGGGCATGAGCGGGGGGGGTAACAGGGGAGAGACACGGGGCAATAGCGGGGGGTGCGGGCAACAGTAGGGAGACACGGGGCATGACCGGGGGTGGGGGGCAACAGGAGAGAGACACGAGGCATGAGCGGGGGGTGGGGGGCAACATCAGGGAGACACGGGGCATGACCGGGGGGTGGGGGGCAGGAGAGAGACACAGGGCATGAGAGGGGGTAACAGGAGAGATACATGGGGCATGAGCAGGGGATGTGGGCAACAGCAGGGAGACATGGGCATGACCAGGGGTGGGGGGTAACAGGAGAGAGACAATGGGCATGAGAGGGGGGTGGGGAGCAACAGCAGGGAGACACGGGGCATGAACAGGGGGTGGGGGAACACGAGGGAGACACGGTGCATGAGCGGGGGTGGGGGGCAACAGCAGGGAGACACGGGGCATGACTGGGGGGTGGGGGGCAGCAGGAGAGAGACACAGGGCATGAGAGGGGGGTAACAGGAGAGAGACACAGGGCATGAGCAGGGGGTGGGGGCAACAGCAGGGAGACACAGGGCATGAGCGGGGGGTAACAGGGGAGAGACACGGGGCATGAGCGGGAGGTGGGGGCAACAGCAGGGAGACACGGGGCATGACAGGAGAGAGACACGGGGCATGAGCAGGGGGTGGGGGGCAACAGCAGGGAGATACGGGCATGACCAGGGGTGGGAGGTAACAGGAGAGAGACACGGGGCTTGAGCAGGGGTTGGAGGGCAACAGCAGGGAGACACGGGGCATGACCGTGGGGTGGGGAGCAACAGGAGAGAGACACGGGCATGAGAGGGGGTGGGGGTAACAGGAGAGAGACACTGGGCATGAGAGGGGGGTGGGGGGAAACAGCAGGGAGACACGCGGCATGAGCGGGGGGTGGGGGGAACACGAGGGAGACACGGTGCATGAGCAGGGGGTGGGGGGCAACAGGAGGGAGACACGAGGCATGAGGGGGTTGGGGGGCAACAGCGGGGAGACACGAGGCATGAGCGGGGGGTGGAGGGCAACAGGAGAGATACATGGGACATGAACGGGGGTGGGAGCAACAGCAGGGAGACACGGGGCATGACTAGGGGGAGGGGGGCAAAAGGAGAGAGACACAGGGCATGAGCAGGGGGTGGGGGCAACAGCAGGGAGAAACAGGGCATGACAGGGGGTTGGGGGGCAACAGCAGGGAGACACAGGGAATAAGCGGGGGTTAACAGGGGAGAGACACGGGGCATGAGCGGGAGGTGGGGGGCAACAGCAGGGAGACACGGGGAATGACCGGGGTTGGGGGGCAACAGGAGAGAGACACAGGGCATGAGCAGGGGGTGGGGGGCAACAGCAGGGAGACACGGGCATGACCAGAGGTGGGGGGTAACAGGAGAGAGACACGGGCTTGAGCGTGGGTTGGGGGGCAACAGCAGGGAGACACGACGCATGACCGGGGGGTGGTGGGCAACAGGAGAGAGACACAGGCATGAGAGGGGGGTGGGGGTAACAGGAGAGAGACACGGGCATGAGAGGAGGGTGGGGGGAAACAGCAGGGAGACACAGGGCATGAGCGGGGGTGGGCGGAACACGAGGGAGACACGGTGCATGAGCGGGGGTGGGGGGCAACAGGAGGGAGACAAGGGGCATGAGGGGTTTGGGGGGCAACAGCAGGGAGACACGGGGCATGAGCTGGGGGTGGGGGGGCAACAGGAGAGAGACATGGGACATGAGTGGGGGGTGGGGGGCAACAGCAGGGAGACACGGGGCATGACCAGGAGGAGGGGGGCAAAAGGAGAGAGACACAGGGCATGAGAGGGAGTGGGGGGTAACAGGAGACAGACAGGAGGCATGAGAGGGGGGTAACAGGAGAGAGACACGTGGCATGAGATGGGGGTGGGAGGGTAACAGGAGAGAGACACTGGGCATGAGTGGGGGGTGGGAGGGAACAGCAGGGAGACACGGGGCATGAGCGGAGGGTGGGGGGCAAAATAAGGGAGACACAGGGCATGAGAGGGGGTGGGGGCAACATGAGAGAAACATGGGGCATGAGCAGGGATGTGAGGTAACAGGAGAGAGACACTGGGCATGAGCGGGGGGTGAGGGGTAACAGTAGAGAGACATGGGGAATGAGCGGGTGGTGGGGGGCAACAGGAGAGAGACACGGGGCATGAGTGGGGGGTGGGGGGTAACAGGAGAGAGACACAGGGCATGAGAGGGGGGTAACAGGAGAGAGACACAGAGCATGAGCAGGGGGTGGGGAGCAACAGCAGGGAGACACGGGGCATGAGCGGGGTGTGGGGGGCAACAGCAGGGAGAAACAGGGCATGACAGGGGGGTGGGGGGCAACAGCAGGGAGACACAGGTTATGAGCGGGGGGTAACAGCGGAGAGACACGGGGCATGAGCGGGGGGGGCAACAGCTGGGTGACACGGGGCATGACCGGGGGTGGGGGGCAACAGGAGAGAGACACAGGGCATGAGCAGGGGGTGGGGGGCAACAGCACGGAGACACGGGCATGACCAGGGGTGGGGGGTAACAGGAGAGAGACACAGGGCTTGAGCGGGGGTTGGGGGCAACAGCAGGGATACACGGGGGATGACCGGGTGTGGGGACAACAGGAGAGAGACACGAGGCATGAGAGGGGGGTATGGGGTAACAGGAGAGAGACACAGGGCATGAGAGGGTGGTAACAGGAGAGAGACACGCGTCATGAGAGGGGGGTAACAGGAGAGAGACATGGGGCATGAGCAGGGGGTGGGGGGCAACAGCAGGGAGACACAGGGCATGAGCGGGGGTAGGGGGTAACAGAAGAGAGACACGGGGCATGAGCAGGAGGTGGGGGCAACAGCAGGGAGACACGGGGCATGAGCGGGGGGTGAGGGGGCAACAGCAGGGAGACACTGGGCATAACCGGGGGGTGGGGGGGAACAGGAGAGAGACACGGGGCATGAACGGGGGGGCAACAGCAGGGAGATACGGGGCATGACCGGGGGGTGGGGGGCAACAGGAGAGAGACACGGGGCATGAGTGGGGGGGTGGGGAGCAACAGCAGGGAGACACTGGGCATGACCGGGTGTGGGGAGCAACAGGAGAGAGACACGGGGCATGAGAGGGGGTTAACAGGAGAGAGACAGGGGGCATGAGAGGGGGGTGGGGGTAACAGGAGAGAGACACATTGCATGAGAGGGGGGTGGGGGTAACAGGAAAGAGACACAGGGCATGAGAGGGGAGTGGGGGGCAACAGCAGGGAGACACGGGGCATGAGCAGGGGCTGGGGGAACATGAGGGAGACACGGTGAATGAACGGGGGGTGGGGGGTAACAGGGGAGAGACACAGGGCATGAGCAGGGGGTGGGGGTAACAGCAGGGAGACACAGGGCATGAGCGGGGGGTGGGGGGCAACAGCAGGGAGAAACAGGTCATGACAGGGGGGTGGGGGCAACAGCAGGGAGACACAGGGCATGATCGGGGGGTAACAGGGGAGAGACAGGGGGCATGACCGGGGGTGGGGGGTAACAGGAGAGAGACACGGGGCATGAGCGGGGGTTGGGGGGCAACAGCAGGGAGACACGGGGCATGAGCGGGCGGTGGGGGGCAACAGGAGAGAGACACCGGGCATGAGAGTGGGGTGGGGTAATAGGAGAGAGACACAGGGAATGAGAGGGGAGTGGGGGGCAACAGCAGGGAGACACGGGGAATGAGCAGGGGGTGGGGGGCACATGAGGGAGACACGGTGCATGAGCGGGGGGTAACAGGGGAGAGACACAGGGCATGAGTAGGGGGTGGGGGGCAATGGCAGGGAGACATGGGGCATGAGCGGGGGGTGGGGGGCAACAGCAGGGAGAAACAGGGCATGACAGGGGGGTGGGGGCAACAGCAGGGAGACACAGGGCATGAGCGGGGGGTAACAGGGGAGAGACACGGGGCAATAGAGGGGGGTGGGGGGCAACAGTAGGGAGACACGGGGCATGACCGGGGGTGGGGGGAACAGGAGAGAGACACGAGGCATGAGCGGGGGTGGGGGGCAACAGCAGGGAGACACGGGGCATGACCGGGGGGTGGGGGGCAGGAGAGAGACACAGGGCATGAGAGGGGGTAACAGGAGAGATACATGGGGCATGAGCGGGGGTGGGATGCAACAGCAGGGAGACACGGGGCATGAGCGGAGGGTGGAGGCAACAGCAGGGAGACACGGGGCATGAGAGGGGGTGGGGGCAACAGGAGAGAAACATGGGGCATGAGCGGGGATGGGGGTAACAGGAGAGAGACACTGGGCATGAGCGGGGGTTGAGGGGTAACAGGAGAGAGACATGGGGCATGAGCGGGTGGTGGGGGCAACAGGAGAGAGACACGGACATGAGTGGGGGGTGGGGGTAACAGGAGAGAGACAAAGGGCATGAGTGGGGGGCAACAGCAGGGAGACACGGGGCATGAGCAGGGGGTGAGGGGCAACAGCATGGAGACCCGGGGCATGAGCGGGGGGTGGGGGGTAACATCAGGGAGACACGGGGCATGACCAGGGGGTGGGGGGCAACAGGAGAGAGACACAGGGCATGAGAGGCGGTGGGGGGTAACAGGAGAGAGACACGGGGCATGAGAGGGGGTGTTAGGCAGAAACCTGTGCAGTTCCCTCTGGGACCACTGCAAAAAGTTTAAGACTACAGGAGTTAGCAGTAAACCCAATTGGTAGCAGTCTGCACCACCCAGATTTACCTTTTAGCTGTGGCTGAGCAGTAAGACTTCTCTCAAGACGAGTTAGGCAGTATTTGGAGTATACAAGATAGGGCATTTTACACAGTAGAACAAGCAGACACGGATCAGAGCTTGGGTGTAAAGATATATAATTATTTATTTAAAAACACATCTATGAAAAACACACTGGCACTAATATGGCAAACAACTTCAATCACAATTACTATAAGTATATATCAATCCCATACCAATATTTCGACAAGTCTAGGTTTAAAGACACCACTTATTTGCAGACAGAGGTGAGTGCTTTAACCTAGATGGCACTCTAATATTCGTTAGAAAGGGAGAGAAAAAGGCAGGGTATGAAACCAACTCAGTACCAACACTTTTACGAAACAATTGCAAGGCAAACAAGGCAGGGTCTGCTATAGACCAAAGTTCAGAGGCCAGGCCCACTCGGAGAGAGGCAAGGCGGTATGTCCGAAAGAATACCACAGTGGAAATGCACTTCAAGTCTTTGTAGCAAAATGTCACAGAAAAAGTTGGACCAGTTTAGAACAAAAGTTACGAAGGTCTGGAGGCGACCCAGTGGAAAGGTAAGGATTTAAGACACCTCACGCTAACCGTCACAAGGGAAGCCAGTCAGACACAGTACCTTGAAAGTGAAGAGACAGCTCCGGCGGGGGCAGTTGTTCCTGGTGGTGGATGCAAGTCGGGGCTTTGCCAGAAGATGAGATGATCTCGTTGTCGAGGAAAGTTGAAGATCGTTGCACCACCAGAAAAGAGTTCAGCCGCGGAGTGCTCAGTCACAAGGCACCACCTTTTGGTCGTGGTACAGTGGTTAGTGGCTATCCGGTTGCTGGGGTGCTCAGCATGGGCAATTCAACCTCTAGTAGTCCTGGAAGCGAAGAAAAAGCAAGGGACTGGTTGTTCCCACCAGTCAGGGGAAGAAGACTCCCCAGCAGGGAGATCTCCTCTGTCGTTGGGAAGTGGTGAGTCGGTTCAGCAGGGCTTCACCTGAGGTGTTGTCATTGCAGCTCAGCTCAGCTTTACCCTCGTCGGATTCTTAGGTCCTGTGGCGACTTCTGAAGTTCCAGTCCCAAAAGCCCTGCTTTTATGCAGAAAACCCCCATTCATTCAGCCTAGCTGTCAATCAAACATGCTAAGTGGTGAGCGGGGCGGCTCACCACTTGGGCCAATCACACCAGAGTGCGACTTGAGTTGGCAAACAACTCAGTCCAGGGTGCCTAAACCCCCTCCCACACTCCCTGTGGTACCCAGACAGAATGGCACCACTCTGGAGGGCTTCTGTGCAGAAGCCCGCCAAAAGTGGAACAAAAGGGCTCAACCTTTGGTTCGGAGTTACAGAGGCGAACACATACACCATTTTAAAAACCGAGTTCAGGCAGAAAATACCAACCGATGGATTTATTTAAGACAAATAAACCGGCGGTATGTTAGAGACTAATGTGAAAAAGTATTAGTCTCAAACAATGGGAAGAATCCCATAGGAATATATTTGCGGTCGAATATAAAGAGTAGTATCCACTGCCACCAGCCAAAACTCGACGAAGGGGGACAGGACAGTGCCCCCTCGAACAACAGACCCAGGGGTAATCGAATTACCCCTACCAGTACGTCCACAATAGGATGATATGTACTGGTTCTGTTAGCAAATTTAGGTCTAGTAAAGCCAATGGTGACTTTACATGCCCTGGGAGACAGTAGTCAGTCCCAGGGTAGGGAGTCTATGGTGGGGATCACCTAGGACACCCCAGTGTTACGGCACGGAGGGTGCGGTGTAACACACATAGCAA
The DNA here is from genome assembly GCF_040938575.1 of Ambystoma mexicanum. Taxonomy (NCBI): domain Eukaryota; kingdom Metazoa; phylum Chordata; class Amphibia; order Caudata; family Ambystomatidae; genus Ambystoma; species Ambystoma mexicanum. Next base: position 976,967,824 of record NC_090922.1, read on the forward strand.
AACACATGAGGCCCTATGGAGTAAAAGACCCCATAGCCCCTAGAACACATTGACATTCAAAGAAATCAACCACGATCATGTCCAAGAGTGGGAGGAAAAGAGTCTCACTCTTGGCAGGATGAAAAAAACAAACTCCAGAAATCCAGCAAAGCTGCTGGGGGACTCACTAGGTTAGGAAATTCAGCCTAAACAGAGAATTCTCCCTAACAGGGGGGTAACAGGAGAGAGACACAGGGCATGAGATGGGGGTGGGGGGTAACAGGAGAGAGACACGGGGCATGAGCGGGGGTGGGAGGCAACAGCAGGGAGACACGGGGCATGAGCGGAGGGTGGGGGGCAACAGCAGGGAGACACGGGGCATGAGAGGGGGTGGGGGCAACAGGAGAGAAACATGGGGCATGAGCCGGGATGGAGGTAACAGGAGAGAGACACTGGGCATGAGCGAGGGGTGAGGGGTAACAGGAGAGAAACATGGGGCATGAGCGGGTGGTGGGGGCAACAGGAGAGAGACACGGGGCATGAGTGGGGGGTAACAGGAGAGAGACACAGGACATGAGTGGGGGGTGGGAAGCAACAGCAGGGAGACATGGGGCATGAGCAGGGGTTGAGGGGCAACAGCAGGGAGACACAGGGCATGAGCGGGGGTGGGGGGTAACAGGGGAGAGACACAGGGCATGAGCGGGGGGTGGAGGGCAACAGCAGCGAGACACAGGACATGACCGCGGGTGGGGGGCAACAGGTGAGAGACACGGGCATGAGAGGGTGGTGGGGGGTAACAGGAGAGAGACACGGGCATGAGAGGGGGTGGGGGGTAACAGGAGAGAGACACGGGGCATGAGCAGGGGGTGGGGGGCAACAGTAGGGAGACACAGGGCATGAGTGGAGGTTGGGGGCAACAGCAGGGAGACACAGGGCATGAGAGGGGGGTGGGGGTAACAGGAGAGAGACACGGGGCATGAGCAGGAGGTGGGGGCAACAGCAGGGAGACACGGGGCATGACCGGGGGGTGAGGGGCAACAGCAGGGAGACACGGAGCATGACCGGGAGGTGGGGGAACAGGAGAGAGACACGGGGCATGAGCGGGGGGTGGGGGGCAACAGCAGGGAGACACGGGGCATGACCTGGGGGTGGGGGGCAACAGGAGAGAGACACGGGGCATGAGCGGGGGGTGGGGTACAACAGCAAGGAGACACGAGGCATGACCGGGGGTGGGGGCAACAGGAGAGAGACACAGGTCATGAGAGGGGGGTGGGGGGTAACAGGAGAGAGACACAGGGCATGAGCGCGGGTGGGGGGCAACAGCAGGGAGACATGGGGCATGAGAGGGGGTGGGGGGTAACAGGAGAGAGACACGGGGCATGAGTAGGAGGTGGGGGCAACAGCAGGGAGACACGGGGCATGAGCGGTGGGTGAGGGGCAACAGCAGGGAGACACAAGGCATGACCAGGGGTGGGGGGAACAGGAGAGAGAAACGGGGCATGAGCGGGGGGTGGGGGGCAACAGCAGGGAGACACGGGGCATGACCGAGGGGTGGGGGGCGACAGGAGAGAGACACAGGGCATGAGTGAGGGGGTAACAGGAGAGAGACACAGGGCATGAGATGGGGGTGGTGGGGTAACAGGAGAGAGACACGGGGCATGAGCGGGGGGTGGGAGGCAACAGCAGGGAGACACAGGGCATGAGCGGAGTGTGGGGGGCAACAGCAGGGAGACACGGGGCATGAGAGGGGGTGGGGGCAACAGGAGAGAAACATGGGGCATGAGCGGGGATGGGGGTAACAGGAGAGAGACACTGGGCATGAGTGGGGGGTTTGGGGTAACAGGAGAGAGACATGGGGCATGAGCGGGTGGTGGGGGGCAACAGGAGAGAGACACGGGGCATGAGTGGGGGTGGGGGTAACAGAAGAGAGACACAGGGCATGAGCAGGGGGTGGGGGCAACAGCAGGGAGACACGGGGCATGAGCAGGGGGTGAGGCGCAACAGCAGGGAGACACAGGGCATGAGCGGGGGTGGGGTGTAACACGGGAGAGACACTGGGCATGAGTGGGGGGTGTGGGGCAACAGGAGAGAGACACGGGCATGAGAGGGTAGTGGGGGGTGACAGGAGAGAGACACGGGGCATGAGAGGGTGGTAACAGGAGAGAGAGACACGCGACATGAGAGGGGGGTGGGGGGTAACAGGAGAGAGACAAGGGGCATGAGAGGGGGGTGGGGGTAACAGGAAAGAGACACGGGGCATGAGCAGGAGGTGGGGGCAACAGCAGGGAGACATGGTGCATGAGGGGGGTTGAATGGCAACAGCAGGGAGACACAGGGCATGAGCGGGGGGCAACAGCAGGGAGACACGGGGCATGACCGGGGGTGGGGGGAACTGGAGAGAGACACGGGGCAGGAGCGGGGGGTTGGGGGGCAACAGCAGGGAGACACGGGGCATGACCGGGGGGTGGGGGGCAACAGGCGAGAGACACGGGGCATGAGCGGGGGTGGGGGCAACAGCAGGGAGACACGGGGCATGACCGGGGTTGGGGGCAACAGGAGAGAGACACGGGGCATGAGAGGGGGGTGGGGGGTAACAGGAGAGAGACACGGGGCATGAGAGGGTGGTAACAGGAGAGAGATACGTGGCATGAGAGGGGGGTAACAGGAGAGAGACATGGGGCATGAGCGGGGGGTAGGGGGCAACAGCAGGGAGACACAGGGCATGAGCGGGGGGTGGGGGTAACAGGAGAGAGACACGGGGCATGAGCAGGAGGTGGGGGCAACAGCAGGGAGACACAGGGCATGAGCGGGGGGTGAGGGGCAACAGCAGGGAGACATGGGGCATGACCAAGGGGTGGGGGGAACAGGAGAGAGACACGGGGCATGCGCGGGGGGTGGGGGGCAACAGCAGGGAGACACGGGGCATGACCGGTGGGTAGGGGGCAACAGGAGAGAGACACGGGGCATGAGCGGGGGGTGGTGGGCAACAGCAGGGAGACATGGTGCATGACCGGGGTGTGGAGAGCAACAGGAGAGAGACACAGGGCATGAGATGGGGTTAACAGGAGAGAGACACGGGGCATGAGCTGGGGGTGGGGGGCAACAGCAGGGAGACACGGGGCATGACCGGGGGGTGGGGGGCAACAGGAGAGAGACACGGGGCATGAGAGGGGGGTGGGGGTAACAGGAGAGAGACACAGGGCATGAGAGGGGAGTAGGGGGCAACAGCAGGGAGACACACGGGCATGAGCGGGGGGTGGGGGGAACATGAGGGAGACACGGTGCATGAGCGGGGAGTGGGGGGCAACAGGAGGGAGACACGAGGCATGAACGGGGGTGGGGGGCAACAGGAGAGAGACACGGGGCATGAGAGGGGGGTGGGGGGTAACAGGGGAGAGACACAGGGCATGAGCGGGAGTAAGGGGCAACAGCAGGCAGACACGGGGCATAAGCGGAGGGTGGGGGGCAACAGCATGGAGACATGGGGCATGAGAGGGGGGTGGGGGGTAACAAGAGAGAGACATTGGGCACGAGCAGGGGGTGGGGGGTAAAAGGAGAGAGACACGGGGCATGAGCGGGGGGTGGGGGGCAACAGCAGGGAGACATGGGGCATGAGGGGGGTTGAATGGCAACAGCAGGGAGACACAGGGCATGAGCGGGGGGCAACAGGAGAGACACGGGGCATGAGCGGGGGGTGGGGGGTAACAGGAGAGAGACATGGGGCATGAGCGGGTGGTGGGGGGCAACAGGAGAGAGACACGGGGCATGAGTGGGGGTGGGGGTAACAGAAGAGAGACACAGGGCATGAGCAGGGGGTGGGGGCAACAGCAGGGAGACACGGGGCATGAGCAGGGGGTGAGGCGCAACAGCAGGGAGACACAGGGCATGAGCGGGGGTGGGGTGTAACACGGGAGAGACACTGGGCATGAGTGGGGGGTGTGGGGCAACAGGAGAGAGACACGGGCATGAGAGGGTAGTGGGGGGTGACAGGAGAGAGACACGGGGCATGAGAGGGTGGTAACAGGAGAGAGAGACACGCGACATGAGAGGGGGGTGGGGGTAACAGGAGAGAGACAAGGGGCATGAGAGGGGGGTGGGGGTAACAGGAAAGAGACACGGGGCATGAGCAGGAGGTGGGGGCAACAGCAGGGAGACATGGGGCATGAGGGGGGTTGAATGGCAACAGCAGGGAGACACAGGGCATGAGCGGGGGGCAACAGCAGGGAGACACGGGGCATGACCGGGGGTGGGGGGAACTGGAGAGAGACACGGGGCATGAGCGGGGGGTTGGGGGGCAACAGCAGGGAGACACGGGGCATGACCAGGGGGTGGGGGGCAACAGGCGAGAGACACGGGGCATGAGCGGGGGGTGGGGGGCAACAGCAGGGAGACACGGGGCATGACCGGGGTTGGGGGCAACAGGAGAGAGACACGGGGCATGAGAGGGGGGTGGGGGGTAACAGGAGAGAGACACGGGGCATGAGAGGGTGGTAACAGGAGAGAGATACGTGGCATGAGAGGGGGGTAACAGGAGAGAGACATGGGGCATGAGCGGGGGGTGGGGGGCAACAGCAGGGAGACACAGGGCATGAGCGGGGGGTGGGGGTAACAGGAGAGAGACATGGGGCATGAGCAGGAGGTGGGGGCAACAGCAGGGAGACACAGGGCATGAGCGGGGGGTGAGGGGCAACAGCAGGGAGACATGGGGCATGACCAAGGGGTGGGGGGAACAGGAGAGAGACACGGGGCATGCGCGGGGGGTGGGGGGCAACAGCAGGGAGACACGGGGCATGACCGGTGGGTAGGGGGCAACAGGAGAGAGACACGGGGCATGAGCGGGGGGTGGTGGGCAACAGCAGGGAGACATGGTGCATGACCGGGGTGTGGAGAGCAACAGGAGAGAGACACAGGGCATGAGATGGGGTTAACAGGAGAGAGACACGGGGCATGAGCTGGGGGTGGGGGGCAACAGCAGGGAGACACGGGGCATGACCGGGGGGTGGGGGGCAACAGGAGAGAGACACAGGGCATGAGAGGGGGGTGGGGGTAACAGGAGAGAGACACAGGGCATGAGAGGGGAGTAGGGGGCAACAGCAGGGAGACACACGGGCATGAGCGGGGGAACATGAGGGAGACACGGTGCATGAGCAGGGAGTGGGGGGCAACAGGAGGGAGACACGAGGCATGAACGGGGGTGGGGGGCAACAGGAGAGAGACACGGGGCATGAGAGGGGGGTGGGGGGTAACAGGAGAGAGACACAGGGCATGAGCGGGGGTAAGGGGCAACAGCAGGCAGACACGGGGCATAAGCGGAGGGTGGGGGGCAACAGCATGGAGACATGGGGCATGAGAGGGGGGTGGGGGGTAACAAGAGAGAGACATTGGGCATGAGCAGGGGGTGGGGGGTAACAGGAGAGAGACACGGGGCATGAGCGGGGGGTGGGGGGCAACAGCAGGGAGACATGGGGCATGAGGGGGGTTGAATGGCAACAGCAGGGAGACACAGGGCATGAGCGGGGGGCAACAGGAGAGACACGGGGCATGAGAGGGGGTGGGGGTTTACAGGAGAGAGACACGGGACATGAGCGAGGGGTGGGGGGAACAGCAGGGAGACACGGGGCATGAGCGGAGGCTGGGGGGTAACAGAAGAGAGACATGGGGCATGAGCGAGGGGTGGGGGCAACAGCAGGGAGACACGGGGCATGAGCGGGTGTGGGGGGCAACAGGAGAAAGACACGGGGCATGAGTGGGGGGTGGGAGCAACAGCAGGGAGACACGGGGCATGACCCAGGGGTGAGGGGCAACAGCAGGGAGACACGAGGCATGACCGGGGGTGGGGGGCAACAGGAGAGAGACATGGGGCATGAGCGGGGGACAACAGCAGGGAGACACGGGGCATGAGCTGGGGTGGGGGGCAACAGCAGGGAGACACGGGGCATGAGCGGGGGGTGGGGGGCAACAGCAGGGAGACACGGGGCATGAGCGGGGGGTGGGGGGAACACGAAGGAGACACGGGGCATGAGTGGGGGGCAACAGGAGAGAGACACGGGGCATGAGCAGGGGTGGGGGGCAACAGCAGGGAGACACGGGGCATGAGCGGGGGTGGGGGGCTACAGCAGGGAGGCACAGGGCATGAGCAGGGGGTGAGGGTTAACAGGAGAGAGACACGGGGCATGAGCGGGGGTGGGGGGCAACAGGAGGGAGACACAGGGCATGAGCAGGGGGTGGGGGGCAACAGGAGGGAGACACGGGGCATGAGCAGGGGGGTGGGGGGCCACAGCCGGGAGACACGGGGCCTGAGCGGAGGCTGGGGGGTAACAGAAGAGAGACATGGGGCATGAGCGAGGGGTGGGGGCAACAGCAGGGAGACACGGGGCATGAGCGGGTGTGGGGGGCAACAGGAGAAAGACACGGGGCATGAGTGGGGGGTGGGAGCAACAGCAGGGAGACACGGGGCATGACCCAGGGGTGAGGGGCAACAGCAGGGAGACACGAGGCATGACCGGGGGTGGGGGGCAACAGGAGAGAGACATGGGGCATGAGCGGGGGACAACAGCAGGGAGACACGGGGCATGAGCTGGGGTGGGGGGCAACAGCAGGGAGACACGGGGCATGAGCGGGGGGTGGGGGGCAACAGCAGGGAGACACGGGGCATGAGCGGGGGGTGGGGGGAACACGAAGGAGACACGGGGCATGAGTGGGGGGCAACAGGAGAGAGACACGGGGCATGAGCAGGGGTGGGGGGCAACAGCAGGGAGACACGGGGCATGAGCGGGGGTGGGGGGCTACAGCAGGGAGGCACAGGGCATGAGCAGGGGGTGAGGGTTAACAGGAGAGAGACACGGGGCATGAGCGGGGGTGGGGGGCAACAGGAGGGAGACACAGGGCATGAGCAGGGGGTGGGGGGCAACAGGAGGGAGACACGGGGCATGAGCAGGGGGGTGGGGGGCCACAGCCGGGAGACACGGGGCCTGAGCGGGGGGTGGGGGGAACACGAGGGAGACACGGGTCATGAGCGGGGTTGGGGGCATCATCAGGGAGACACGGGTCATGAGCGGGGGGTGGGTGGCAACAGCAGGGAGACACGGGGCATGACTGGAGGGTGGGGGGAAACAGCAGGGAGACATGGGGCATGAGCGGGGGTGGGGGGAACACGAGGGAGACACGGGGCATGAGAGGGGGTGGGGGTAACAGGAGAGAGACACGGGGCATGAGCGGTGGTGGCAACAGCAGGGTGACACGAGGCATGACCGGAGGTGGGGGCAACAGAAGGGAGACACAGGGCATGACCGAGGGGTGGGGGGCAACAGGAGAGTGACATGGGACATGAGAGGGGGGTGGGAGGTAGCAGGAGAGAAACATGGGGCATGAGAGGGGATGGGGGCAACAGCAGGGAGACACGGGGCATGACCGTGGGGTGGGGGCAACCGGAGAGAGACACGGGGCATGAGAGGGGGTGGGGGTAACAGGAGAGAGACACAGGGCATGAGAGGGGGGTTTGGGGTAACAGGAGAGAGACACGGGGCATGAGCGGGGGGTGGAGGCAACAGCAGGGAGACACGGGGCATGAGCGGGGGGTGGGGGGAACAAGAGGGAGACACGGGGCATGAGCGGGGGTGGGGGAACACACGAGTGAGCCACGGGGCATGAGCGGGGTGTGGGGGGCAACAAGAAGAGGGAGACACGGGGCATGAGCGGGAGGTGGGGGTAACAGGAGAGACACACAGGGCATGAGCGGGGGATATGGGGCAACAGGAGGGAGACACAGGTCATGAGCGGGGGTTAGTGGAAAACGAGGGAGACACGGGACATGAGCGGGGGTTGGGGGGCAACAGCAGGGAGTCACGGGGCGTTAGCGGGGGGTGGGGGGATACAGGAGGGAGACACGGGGCATGAGCAGGGGGTGGGGGATACAGGAGGGAGACACGGGGCATGAGCGGGGATGGGGGAACACGAGGGAGACACGGGGCATGAGCGGGGGGTGGGGGAACATGAGGGAGACACGGGGCATGAGCGGGGGTGGGGGGAAACAAGAGAGAGACACGGGCATGAGCGGGGGATGTGGGGTACAGGAGGGAGACACTGGTAATGAGCGGGGGTGGGGGGAACACGAGGGAGACACGGGCATGAGCGGGGGTGGGGGGAAACAAGAGAGAGACACAGGCATGAGCGGAGCGGGGGCTGTGGGGGGACAGGAGGGAGACACTGGTAATGAGCAGGGGGGTGGGGGGATACAGGAGGGAGACACGGGGCATGAGCGGGGGTGGGGGCATCATCTGGGAGACACGGGGCATGAGCGGGAGATGGGGGGCAACAGCAGGGAGACACGGGGCCTGAGCGAGGGGTGGGGGGAACACGAGGGAGACACGGGTCATGAGCGGGGGGTGGGTGGCAACAGCAGGGAGACACGGGGCATGACTGGGGAGTGGGGGGAAACAGCAGGGAGACATGGGGCGTGAGTGGGGATGGGGGAACACGAGGGAGACACGGGCATGAGAGGGGGGCGGGGGGTAATAGGTGAGAGACACGGGGCCTGAGCGGGGGGGCAACAGCAGGGTGACACGGGGCATGACCAGGGGGTGGGGGGAACACGAGGGAGACACGGGGCATGGGCGGGGGTGGGGGGAAACAAGAGAGAGACACGGGCATGAGCGGGGGATGGGGGTACAGGAGGGAGACACTGGTAATGAGCGGGGGTGGAGGGAACACGAGGGAGACACGGGCATGAGCGGGAGTGGGGGAAACAAGAGAGAGACACGGGCATGAGCGGGGGCTGTGGGGGGACAGGAGAGAGACACTGGTAATGAGCAGGGGGGTGGGGGTATACAGGAGGGAGACACGGGTAATGAGCGGGGGGTGGGGGGAACACGAGGGAGACACAGGGCATGAGTGGGGGTGGGGGGAAACAAGAGAGAGACACGGGCATGAACGGGGGGTGGGGGGTACAGGAGGGAGACACGGGTAATGAGCGGGGGGTGGGGGGATGCAGGAGGGAGACATGGGTAATGAGCGGGGGTGGGGGGAACGTGATATCTGTTTCTCAGTCCTCCGCAGGCCACTGTGTACCGATGGCAATGGCATGTCTCCTGCAAGTCTGCAGCAGCCTGGGATGTTCAGGAAGAGTAATCCACATGAGCCTCACACAGCCCCATTGGAGGCCCCGCTGTCCTCTGATCTTATGCATCGGAATTTTTGCTTGTTATGTTGTGATAATCACTTGTGAAGTCTGAAGTCACCGCAGAGCTTGCCACAGATGCCAATATACGAACAATAATCTAAAATGGGGGCGTCTCTGAAAATAAGACGCACTGCACGCTTTACTGTAGCCAATGGAAGAGCACATCTGATGTCCGCGGACTTCACTCAAGTCGCTTGCCCAATCCCCGTCCTGTCCGCGGAGCAAACAGGGAAGTGTGTCTGCGAAGCGGACACAGATATCACACATTTTTTTCACTTACATTTTTGTCTTTTTTTTAAAAAACTACTGGATGGATTTACACCAAATAAAAAAAGCACGTTTTCGGGACCAAGCCGCCGCTCCTGCTGCAAATTTGGTGTAAATCCTTCAAGCGGTTTGGGCTGTAGGCGGGGAAAAGTTTTTGGACTCCGCCTATAACTTTGCCTCCCCCCCTGGACCAAACCTCACCAAACTTTGCATAAAAATTCAGAATGGGCCTTACACTTTTTTAGCAAAGTTTGGTGAGGATTCGTCCAGGGGGAGCAAAGTTATAAGCCGCCCAAAAAGTGCTCTTCCTATGGAAACTGCAACTTAACCCTAACTACATGGCCACTATCGTGGCCATGTAATGAATGTCTCCTTTTACTCTCGGTATGTATAATTTCTCAGGAGGAGATAGGGAGTTTGTGTGTTTTAGTACTTTGTGACCATTGCAGTCCAAACAGATATGGTAGTCAAGTGCACATTGTCAAATATTGTGTATGTTCTGTTAGGTTAAAATTCCAGGAAAACATGCTGTCTGTTTAGTGTCTAGGCCTAGTGGAATGTTTTTCCCACCCTAAATCCTCTTTTGATTAATTTTCCTTGTCCTTTCAACTATTTCATTTCTTGTTACCATGGTGAGACAATGGTGGCCACTGCTTTCAGCACACCCATCAACACCTAGCAGTCCATTGAGATGTGCCACTCACAGTTATTTGTGCAGTATTGTGATGAATCTCTTCAATAGAAAATCTGAGAAAGCATGCCACTAATATTTGATTATTTAATTTCTAGGCTTAGTAGAATGTATTCAGCCATTCCATATTCTCAAGTGATTGCTGTGCCTTTTACTCTTCAACCAATTCATTTAGTTTGGCAGGATGAAAATGGGGTGGTCAGTGCCTTTTCCGCACCCCTCAGCACATTGCAATTCATGCAAGTATGCCATTGATGGTTTTTCTGTGCATTAGCATGAATATTCTCTTTGTTAAAGCATCAAGTGTATACATTTAGAATTTTCTAAAGTTTATCAAATTATATTGATTGCACTAAATCAGTCATCAACATTTAACACCTCTGTTTCCTTTCACTATGTTCGATGTTGAGGCACAGGATAAACATAACAAGCTACACAAAACAGCAATGTAAATCATTTTCATTTTAGTAGTTTTGTTTTAGTATCCTGAGACTGACAAAGGTGGAAGGAAACTTGTAAAGACCCGTCTTCTGATTAAAAGGGTCAATTACAAGAGACAGCAAGTAAACACTTTTTATCACTTGTCATTGAAATTATGTTCAAGTTAGCCTGTTTATACTGTCAAATAAGTTGTTGGGCATGTTTACTGAAATATCATTACTCTATCTGCTTCATGAATGTTTTATTCCGACAAATTATTTCAATGTTCAAGGCTTTACATACTCATTTCAATTTGCAATTGTATTGTTTTTCCATAGAGGGTTAGAAAAAAGAAAAACATAAAAACACAGACGGAATTTAAGCACAATGGCCCTCATTTACGACACTGGCGATAACCAATGGCGCTATTAGCGCCATCGTTAACGCTGGTAATTTACCGGATTCGCCATGTTGACATGGGGAATTACCGCCCCATTCCAAGATTGGCAGGGAGGTAATTCCCCATTTACCATTGGCCCTTCCCCATTCCCATTTATGCCCCATAGGGCTCAATGAGAATGGGGAAGGCGGTAATTATGGTACCGCAAAATGCGGTACCGTAATCACCTTCAAGGTCCCTTTGCGGGTCCTTACCTTAATGGCTGGTACAGACCAGCCGTTAAGGTCGGGACCCGCAAAGGGACCCCGTAATCAGCCGTTAAGGGATTACTGGTACCGATAGCCTTACCGGTACTGGTAATCCCTTAACGCCAGGGTCGTAATGAGGGCAAATGTCTTATCATTCTTTTCACATATGGCATTGGAGTTATGGATAGAAGAGAACCAAACTAATGTCACAGGCCTCTCGCTGGCTTAATTTCATTTCTGCATATTAAACACAAGCACCATTTTGCTTTATGTACAATTTCAAGTTTTCTTCTGCACATCGTGCATGATAATACACAAGTTGTGTGTGGAATGTATTTAAAATATTTAAATAAACTAGCATGATTCAGATGAGATATGCTAAACCCAATTAATTGTTATTAAAATATATTTGTACTGCACTTTATTTGATGGAGGAGAGGATACCGCTATAATCTTTCTTCATTAGCTGTGGTGCTGCAATAACACAAACATAAATATAGTGTCAGCATGTTTTATTTTGTGATTTGTGTGATTCACCAAATGTCATATCTATAAAACCAGCAATTCTTTTAGTTAAGTGAATGATTCACAAATTCACAGTAACAAGAAGTTGTAGTCAATATGGTCACATGCTGAAATCCAATCTACACTTCAAAACTAAAGTGTTTCATTCACCGCTACTCATTCAATCTCATAACCCCCAACCTAGTAAACTTGCCATTCCCTCCTTTTCAGCCACTAGGAATCATTGTGTTGCTTCATTATAACAATAGTGATCATTGATAAAGACAAACATCACCATATAATGTTGCTTTTTTAATACTTGTGTCCATTGATATGTTGCACACCACAAAGTTAGTTGTTTAATTTCTCACTAATGGAAACACCATTGGTCTACTTCTAATGTGTTGTCTGTGTCAATGGTGTGTGTGTGTGTTTGCTATTTTTATATGACCACTGACCTGTGGCCTGCTTCGCAAGTGACTTGAATGGAGGACCCTTGCCCCTTTAGGCTTTTACCTCAGTGCTGAATGTTTGTGGCATGGTGGATCATTGAAGAACAAAGGGATTGAAACATGCAAATTGACTTGACGGTGACTAGCACCGCTGAAAATATGATTGGCAAAGCAGAAATAAAATAGAGTACGCATTTTAGGATGGTGGGAACCTTATCAATTGGGCACCTGCAAATGAATTTGGCAGACACTACAATTAAAATGTAGAGGCACCAACATTCATCAGTGAAACCTTTGAAGAAACTATCAATATAAACAAAGCACTATCAGTTTCTTATGTTAATGGGAGAGAAATAAATAGTAGTAGAATACAAAGTGTCGTTTGCATCACTTGCTGGTCAATATCAGCTGTAGACATTTGTGAGATAAAGATATTACCTTTGAGAAAACAAGGGGTTCTTTATATGTGCTTTGGCCTTGAATATCCACATGTCTAGCTAAGAACAATAACTGTGAGGGAGGTTAGACGTGTGTCATAATACATACAGAATGTAATAGCTAGCGTTATTCGCAATGTGTTTATTTGCCCACAAAGTTATGATAACAACAACAATACATACTTGGCTCACTGCTCTTAGAGAGGCACAGCTTCACCTCACTGATGATGCCAAAGGAAACAAAAAATCAACTAGCCTGAAACACGTGTATGGGGTTGCTGTGGTACTCTTGATCAGAAAAGAATTGCCTAGCATTTTGGTGCTGGACTGCCCCTGGGCAGGACAAAGACAGATATGCGGGGACATTTCTTCTATGTGAAAAGAACAGTGAGCTAAAGACTTGGTTGAGACTCTCCCAGGGGCCATCCGTCCAAGAACAAGTCAATGGGCTGTGTTCATGCTGGTAGAGAGTTTCCTAAACCCCCCTCTGTTTTGCATAACAAGTAACTTTGGGTCTCACCCTAAGTTACCAGGGGAATCCAGAGTGGATCCCTTGCTCACTGCTCTTAGAGTGGCATAGCTTCACCTCACTGATGATGCCTAACTAGGCTGAAACACGTGTATGGGGTTGCTGTGGTACTCTTGTTCAGAGGAGAATTGCCTAGCATTTCGGTGCTGGACTGTCCCTGAGCAGGACAAAGACTGATATGCCTGGACATTTCTTCTCTGTGAAAAGGACAGTGAGGTAAAGACTTGGTTGAGACTCTCCCAAGGGCCATCCACCCAAGAACAAGTAAATGGGCTGTGTTCGTGCTGGTAGGGAGTTTCCCAGACCCCTCTCTGTTTTGCATACCAAGTAACTTTGGGTCTCACCCTAAGTTACCAGGGGAATCCAGAGTGGACCCCTTCCTCACTGCTCTTAGAGAGGCACAGCTTTACCTCACTGATGATGCCCAACTAGGCTAAAACACCTGTATGGGGTTGCTGTGGTACTCTTGTTCAGAGGAGAATTGCCTAGCATGTCAGTGCTGGACTGCCCCTGGGCAGGACAAAGACTGATATGCAGGGAAATGTCTTCTCTGTGACAAGAACAGTGAGCTAAAGACTTGGTTGAGACTCTCCCAGGGGCCATCCACCCAAGAACAAGTCAATGGGCTGTGTTCATACTGGTAGAGAGTTTCCCAGACCCCCCTCTGTTTTGCATACTTGGCTTGATTAGAGCGTTTGAGCTGGCAAGAGAAAGTGAGAGAATCAGAGAGAGCGAGTGAGAGAAAAAGAGATAGAGAGAACTAAACATTATATTGATTAGGGTGCTGTGAGTACAGAAAACATTGCGTTATGTATCAATACATTATATACAAGGGGCGTGCATGATTACTTAAGGGACTGGGGAAAAGCAAAGCTCCATGGGCTTATTTCTGTTATTATAAGCATGTATTGTCTTCAACATATACCTTCTGCAGACATGCCTGTGCCGCACTCTTACTGTACAGACACATGGATTCTCCAGGCGTCCTTCCATGGCACTGCTTCCAAAGGGCCAACTGCTCATAGTTATGATTCTAAACCCCTGAAAGCTGTTTATCCTACTTGTATTGACAGTTATTTACAGTAGCGCAATACAAATGCTCATCTGAAATGCAGATCATGAATTGGCGAGCGTTATACAACAAACAATGAAAAATACACCACAACCTGCCATGAGAGTTGCTGAACTGAAGACTGATATGTTTTCTTCCTGCTGTTTTGAGGATAACCTAATTTGTATCTAATTTATAAATGCCACAAAGCATACCGCTGCGACCTACATCTCAAATGTCAAGTGAGTTGGGCACATTCAGAGCTATTGCTAGCAACACACCACATAGTTTTTCCATTAGACTTCACTATTCACATATCTGATGGGAGACCAGAAGAGATACTATGCAAAATATCTGCTAATTGTATACTTGTGCTTAACAATAACTGTCCAGTATATCAATATCACATGTCAGCTTTTTAATAACTGTGGTGTAATAATACAAGTACTTACACTTTATTGTGTTGACTTTTCTTTATATGAGAAATGATATTATTTTAACAAAAGGTATTGCAATAGAACAGAGACGTTTAATGATGATATGCATGACAGGGAGGGTGTCTTCTAACTTTCCATGACAGCACGATATTGTGTAAGAACATTTAGAGTATCTTCTTCTCTGACAGCAGCAGGTGTCACCAGCAGTGGTGTTTCCTCTGGGATTGTGTCACCAGATCAGATGATGCAAACTCATCTGTGTGTGACTGTTACCACAAGATGCTAGTAGCGAGCAAGGGTGCGTTGCAGTGAAAGGCACATGATATGATTTGATATGGCATTTATATTGCACCTATTCACAAGTGTTTCAAGGCACGACGAGGCAAGGGAGGGGGAACAGAGGGAAGGCAGAGACAATGATCTTACTAGGCCATGTGACACTGAGATTGCGCAAGTACAGGGGAGAGGGAAAAGGGCGGGGGCAGGGGGCAGTGCAGTACATAGGATAAACACTAAAATTATGAAAACAATAAATAAATAAATAAAACAAATACAACAATAGATAAAACAATACATAAAGTGCTCCCAGCTGGTGGCAAGTGCAAGGATAGAGCAGACAACAGGTGTCAAGTGTTGGTAGGGGGCAGAAAAAGCCCCGAGTGCAATGGTTGCCAGTGGGACAGTGCAGGTGTGTAACTGGCGTGGGGGAACCTGGGTCCATGATCAGAGGGTAGTCAAGTAGTGATTGCAGTTTCAGTTTCAGCCAGAAGATAAGCAGGGGAGAGGAGTAGAGAAAGCAGAAACAAAGAGGAAGGTCTTGAGGTGCTTCCAGATGGTTCTCCTCAAGTTTCAGAGAGGCAGGGAGCCTGTTCCAGAGGGAGGCCCCAGCCAAAGAAAAGATATACCACCAACTCGTTGCTTGGAGAAGCGACTGACCCTGAGGGAGTTCAAGGAGGATGAGTGAAGAGCTTGGGAAGGAAGATATTTTGGAAGAGATAACTGAAGCTATTGAGCCCCAGACCCCAGAAAGTCTTGTGGACAATGCAGAGAGTTTTGAACTTAATCCTCGCCACCACTGGGAGTCAGTGCAGAGATTTCAGTCCTGGAGAGATACGATCCCTGGGCTTGAGGCCAAGGACAAGTCTTGCAGTCCTGTTTTGGATAAGTTGCAGAGGGCGGAGGGTATAGACAGGCATATTTAGAAAGAGGCTTGATTGGTGTCAAACGGTTGACAAATTTCACTCCTACCCCTCCTTATTTCATTTGAATCATGAACATAGAGCCAGAGGCTCGCCCACCAGGGTCATCTTTCAATTTCCAGATAGACTCTACAGAGACATCATATTGAGGGCTAGATGGAATATCTTACCCACCAGAGACATTCTGGTTAGAAGAATGTTGATTCCGGCAGATCAAGGCAGATGTAGGTTATGCTTGTCAAATGAGGAGTCTTTAAAGCATTTGGCTATGGATTGCGTGCCGTAACATCCACTTAGGGTCAAATACCTGGTGCCCCTCAATGGAAATTCCATTACATATGATGAAGAGCGGACATGGAAACGATGTCTGAGTATTCAAACCATTCACAAGGGATTAGCCTTGTCTGGATTTATTAAAAGCCTAACTCTGTAACATTGAGCAAACAATGTTTCCCTTTGTGTCCTATATCATATACTCTGAAAGTTACATAGTGATAGCTTGATGGTTTCAGTTATAAGATGTGTATACCTTTTTTGACTAAGTGTAAAGTTTGGTTATATGGATTACTGTATTGATCATTTTCTTTCTCTTTCTTTTCTGTACTTTCTTTTCATTTGTTGATGGTATTAATGGAACAGATGATTCTGAAGAAGTGCCAGGTATTGGTTGAACAGCCAGCGAGAGAGGGCAGTAGGGAACACCACAGGTAAGGACAGAGATAGAGGAAAGAAAGGACCTGGGAGGGTCGATCGGAGAGGAAAGAAATCAGCCAAGCCAGGGCCTGATCAGTGATACTCAGGTTATCACAGAGATGGTTGAGCAGGATGGCATGGTTGACCGTGTCAAAGGCAGAAGAGAGATCAAGTAAGATGAGGACACAGGGGATGTTGGAATCAAGGTTGGAGAGCAGGTCTTCAAAGATGTTCAGGAGAGCATTGAAATGTAAGTGATGCTGCATAGAAAACAAACTTACAATACATTGCTTGGATATGTGGAGTAGGTGTATAGATGATGTACTTAGGAAAATGTTGGGGGGACTATTTATATATTTTCAGATACAGTTTTCGTTTTGTACTTGTTGTGATGCATTGCGTGCTTTGGAACTTGTTTAACAGAAACAAGTCGCTTTATTTTAACAAACACTTTAACTTTCCTATCTTTCATCATTTTTGCACTGCGCTTCTGCAGTACAAAACAGCACATTTACAGTTTCAAACCAGATTCATTTCGACTAGCATTTGACAGAAAAATAAAGCACAAGGTCAACATAGATATTGTTGACCTTATGTGGAAATTGGCTGGCATCTTGTAACAATGACATTTGAATTACAAGCTACCGAGCAAATCCCCCTGAGCACCAAATGCAACTGCTATGCTTCCTGTCAACAGCAGGCCACCTCAATTAATTTGTAATTTGACCACTACAGATTACCTAATGGATTTCTGTTTGTACAAATAATATGAACAGTATTACTCGATGATGTGTACTGAAAAAAATAAGGGGCAGCTTTGGACCCACATTACTACCATTAAACAGCTACATGAAATCTTGCCTGCAGTAGAGATTCACATTTCTTAACTATATCACAATTTATAACTGTAAATAGCTAGCACTTATATCATGCACCATTTAATTAATTTAGCAAAACATTTCGTGCAACAATATATTGTTAATTTCTTTAAATGGAAAATGAGAAGCATTTAGTGGTACTTGAAGAACATTATCTCCATAATGCTTTTCAGTCATTATTTGTTTGCTCTTTTTCCAAAAAAGCAATTACGAAATGAGGCACAAATGTTCAGAACGCATTTAAACAGGGAAACAATGTTTGTGTCATAAAATTGCTTTATAAGCTGAATTGGTGTGTTTGGGCATGTGGAACCAGAACAGATGACACACCCAATACGACTGTTTTAGACAAACTTTGTTTTTTTTCTAAACATGCATTATTTATGAATGCAATAATAAGGTTTCTCATGTTAGAGTACTTACTCAATATTTTTGCTCTTCATTTTCTCTATTTCAAAAAGAAACAATGGACATGTCTGTCATTTTATTGACTAATTGAATAGGTTATGTTATTAGCTGCTTTTATCCAGCAATTTACGGCATTAAATACACATTGTGCACACATGTTGATGATAGAATCAGCCTTTTTTAGATCACACTGCACAATTGAGGTGCTGGTGACCTGATATGCTTCTGGGATCACTGGAAGTCATCTTATGTTAGCCAGCCATCATGGGCCTTTATCCACAACTCTTCAGGTTGTAAAACTGGGATGATGAATACACTTTTTTTTAGAACCAACGGTTTCTTCAATTATGAAACCTGTTTTCTCAATCTGATAAGACTAAGCACACATTTGCTTCTTTTATCTTTGTCCCAGAATTGCTTGGATTCGCTACAAATTTAACACTCCACCATCCTCCCCTCGGCTATTGACAAGATCATCAACAATGGCTCAAATGTCCACTACCTTCAGGACCCTCCCTTGGTTCTGAGTGTCCAGCTGAATCTATTCTAAGACTCGCTGACTAATTCACAAGGTTGTGTATGACCCTGGAATATCCATACCTCTGGCAGCTGGTGTGTTGGGGTGCAAGTGTACCACCCTCTTGTTATAGGTGAAGAGTTGTAAGTTTAGGTGAACATTCTAAACCTACATCTGTCGCAGTTTATTACACAGTCATGCTCAACTCAGGGAGTTTCATTCCCCCAATCAAGCTGGCACACAACAAATCACAATTATTTTGTTTCAGGTACAATTTGGTAAGGCCTCCAATCCGTCTCACACCCAACCCCAAAAAATACACAGTGTCACAATGGACTAGGAACCAGGCCGGTGTGTAGTAAGAATATATATTTATTAATTTATTTAAACCAAATTTGATAAACAGACTAGAATCAGCCACCAATGCTGTGGCAACACAAGAACAGAAATGACTTTTGTAATGGCACCAACACAGATAATACTGAGATATGCAGTCACAATTTCCCACAGCTTTCTTTTCAAATCACCCACCAATACAGAAAAAGAATAATTCAAGACACACAGTGATTGCTGATTTGGTTATAACACTTTTTCTCCCTGCAACACCCACCCTCCGATCATCGATTAGATTTGACTCCTCTGAATTGAAGGCCAGTGACAGAGTGTGGAAACACAATCGGAAAATAATTTTGGGTTCTGATAGAAATTCACTCTTTGGGAAAGGGATTGAAGTGGAAAAATCATTTTTCAGTTATTACCACAGATACAATATGAGGGAAAGAAACGCCAGGGAAAAATTAGTTTTTCCACCCCTAAAAATAGAAGGCAGGCTTTGTGGTTTGGGTCAGAGCACATTGGGAAGAAAGGGGCAATTTCGTTGTTTACACCACACATGCAACGGAAATACAAGGCTTCACACTTTTGATTTAAAATGAAGGGGATCAATGGGGAATTTCATTTTGCACCCTCCACACTCACTTGGAAAAAGGGTTTTGGGATTAATTCATTTGGATTCAAGACCCCCGCTTCTGTACTGAAATCAGGGGTTTTCTTATAAATAGTCAATCAAATATTTCTGTCTAGACCGGCTCAAAACACACTGGGAGGAGCTTGTTAGTTTCAAATGCTAACAAAACACATCATGTGATTTCTATAGGGGAATTAATTGACTTACCTGAATATCGTATGCTAAGGATCTACACAGACAAACAGGATATTTTGCTATGGAGAAATAATTAGAAACATATTTGAGAAAAATGCAGGGCCTTCACAAACAATGGCTTGGGATCGTTTTACTTACAGGAGAGGCCCTGTAATGGGCATCAGGGAACAGCAGGGCACCTCTGGGACAGCAAGGGTGTCAGTCAAGGATAGTCCCCTCTAGCTCCTCCAAGGGATCCCAGTCAGCTTCTAAGTATCCTGGTCCCTGTCTCCAATGCAAGATTTGAGGCCTCTCTGCTTGGGTGTTTCTCACAAGAGTTCAGCAGCAGGTTACCTCACAGAATAAGTGAAGAATCCCAGATCTAATGCAAACTGGTCTACTTCTAGGGCAAATGACATCACAAACGTGTCATTATTCCGTGGAAGGGATTGGTTGGTTCTCTCTACCCATATCCCACCTGTGTGCTAATAGGACAGGGAGAAGAGGGGTGTGAGTTAGAAAAGCTGTGGGAGGAAAAAGCTTTGTCATCCCAAACTGACATGTGGGTTTGGCATGTTTAAACACTGAAATGCTATCAACATGTAAAGTACCCTAATATTTCCAAATCTTTACATGTTTAGATATATTGTTATGACCTACTTTTTAAGGCAAATCAGATGATGCTAATCTGAAGTCGGCATGTCCTTCCTATGCAGAGATGTGGTTTTTCCAGATTTATTCAGGAGCTGCATCAGTGAGAAATATGACATTCCATATTTCCCGTGTTAATGTTATCCTTCACACCAACTTTCAAAACTCTCAGAATCATGGAAAGTCCCAAATCAGATTTTCCTTAATAACCTCTGGTATGTTTATCACACAAAAAGAATTTTGGCATGGTTCAAAGAGGGTCGCTGTCACCTTTAATAAAAGTCTGGAGTGAGCTGTGTGGCATAAACACTGCCATTTATATGCAATACAATGTATGTTTCTATTAACTATACTCCAGCCTCACATGTCTCGCTCACTCTGGCCCCCACTTTTCTTTTCTCTTAAGTTTCATTTCCCCTTTAGCATGTGACCAGCCAGATGCTGGCTCATGTTTATCTCAGCCTATCCGCTCTTGGGATTGTAATGGTCCTGGCTGCAGCTTTAATGCACATTTTATGGGAGTTGTGACCTCAAGGTCACTTCTGCTGAAAGAACAGGTATGGCTTTATCTATTTACGCCGTGGTTTCCATCAAGGGAAGTGTATTTCTTTGTATTTTTAAGCAATGTACCTGATCGATTGTTGACAACCGGACCTTCTTCTTGGTAGCCCCATCTCCAAAAAGCCTGGCGTTCATATTTCAAAGGGTCTTTGTTCAAAACTAATTGCATTTTATTTTATGGGGGATGGGTCACAGTTTAGTTTGAGCGGAAATGCCCCTCTGCATCCATGCTTCTCAAAGTACAGCTTTAGATCAACCAAAGGTTTTCAAATTTTGACATTTTGCACGGCATTGTGTTTCCACGGTTGCATAGTAATTTGTATTTAAACCTATTGTTTATAACATATAGTTTTGGCTTCTACAATATTAACCCCAATGTACATTCAGAATTTCACCAAACAGGCCAGTTAACAGAGAGCACCATTGTTCAATTATGAAAAATGAAATAAGCCTTTCCATGTAATGTTGTTTTGGCTGTTGAAAATAAATGCCATTGTACCTTGTGTGAAATCACAGTCTCATGTTACATAAAGATATTTGTCTCTTTACTTAAAAAGTGTAGCTTTCAATTGATTTAGTAAAACAGCATTGTCAGCCACAGGTCTTTCTTTTCCTTGCTGGAATGCATTGTGCATATCTTTGCACTTTTCAGATCACCATTTCTGTGCTGGCTTTAGACTTCAATAAAACTCCACAAATCACTCTGGCATTCAGGGACTATATTTTACCCCAACCATCTTTCATCTGGTGTGGATAGAATCCCACCAGACATTGTTCTTGCAAAAGGACTGTTTTGCTTGCCTCTGAGCCAAGGATTTTCACCTGCTGCATGAATGGTAATGTTTATAATACTAATCCTGAACGGCTCCTTGATGATGCCTATGCTGAAATATATGAGATCAGTGGGGCTTATGAAATCTGGCCATGCTGATTTGCGTCTGTTTGCAAACAGATTGAGTCACATACACTGACTGCTGGGTGACAAGCTATGGAGTCAAGGGCAGGCAATCAAGCTGTTTATGTATTCATGCATGCATGTGGAGCGTTGTGTGTGACTGCACGTTTGAATGCACGTGAAGTGTGTATGTGTGCATTAGCACTCGGGACAGGGGAATCAACCAATCTGGTTGCTCGGATCACGGGCTGAATCCCATGATCCTAGCCCGCATTGCAAGCAAACTTGAAGGCTGCGTCCCATGCCTCGCCATCGTCTGCCCACCCTTCCATCCCTTCCCTGCTGTTTTCCCATCCCTCCCATACCCACTTACCTGATTCTTTCAGCAGCGGTGATGACCCCCCTGCCGCTGTTCATTTCCCTGCAGGCCGCCATGGAAATGGAAGAGGGGCTCTGTGGTGACCATCATGCATAAGCATTTTGTATGAATGAACAAGGCTTTCCATTAATTCTTTCAAAAAACATTGCTGTTAGCACCCGGGTTACTGGATTGGCAATCAAGGGTTCTAATTGCCATAACACCCGATCCGGCAAGCCCGATCAGCTCGTAACGCCACCAGGGGCCCAATCCATAATGGGGCATTATTACTAAAATATGTGTGTATGTGAGTTTTCAAATGGGAGACGTGGGGGCCAAATGACTGCAGCTGGGGGCAGGGGAGAAGGCATTGATACCAAAACCTGGAAGCCAGCATGGATATTTCTTCTTAGAATACTGTGCATTATG
Source organism: Ambystoma mexicanum (assembly GCF_040938575.1). NCBI lineage: Eukaryota > Metazoa > Chordata > Amphibia > Caudata > Ambystomatidae > Ambystoma > Ambystoma mexicanum. The sequence continues at coordinate 976,990,147 of NC_090922.1, forward strand.
GGCAAAATTAACTTGATTAAATGAGTGCATCCTTAGGTTGGACTGCTGACATTTATTTGTGCAGCCACCAAGAACATGTGTTATTACATTGGCATAAATACTGCATTAGCGGCAAAGCCAATACATGCATATCTTAATTGGGAACACTAACATATATTGGGCAGCCAGATTGTAAATGTTTTCTTACAGTAGAATGAATGCATTATTGACAAGTCAACATGAGTGTGTTCCTCTATGGGACTACTAGCATATATTGGCACAGCCAGAATTATCATGTTTTATTGTTTTGGCTGCAGCACTCTATTAGGGGCAGATACAAAATTAGTGTTTCCTATGTGGGGATACTGACATTGATTGGTCCAGTCTGCATTGACTTGTGCTATTACAGTGACATTACTAGCATGCTTGGCAAAACCAACATGAATGTGTGCTACAACGGATGTTCTGGCCTATGTTGGAATTGCTAGCAGAAAAATGTCTTCCTACGCTGGCATTGCACTGGCACATAGTGTCGGAAAAGGCATCAAGACATGGGAATATGCTTTGGTAGCTACTGTATGTTTTTATGTGATTCCGTAAAAAATCGGTTATAAATTACAGACATTTTACCCAGAAGTTCACAAAATGTATGCTGCAAAATGCACCATTTTAGCCTAATATGTAAAATAATTTCACCTGCACACCCCTTGTTTGCGTGAACCTCCCTTTCTATATTCGGCCGTTCATGCACATTCCTGCAAAATATTGAACTGTTCGATCTAGTCTTTTACAAGTTTTAATATTGGAAAAAAAAGTTTTTGCATTAAGGGTTCCTCAATCCGAGCTACAACATTATGGAACACTCATTTAAAAACAAATCAATTACCTGCAGATCAGGAGAGAATGAAATAACAGAGACAGTTTATCAAACACTATGTACTCTGCGTAGAGAACCAGTGTTGCTTAGTCCTGATTCCCAAATAGCTGCTTTTATCATGATTAAGAAAGACATTCACTGTTTTTAAGCACATTGTGAACACAAAGGAGTAGCAATTATCAAGGAGGGGATAAGTGCCTCCCTGATAATCTGTACAATGTGTACCTCTCTGATAATTACAAAGTAGTTGCCCACGCTCGCCGCAAGGTACCTTACAGGGGTCAGAAGATTTTTGCTGTCTGCCTCGTAGGGGTAAGAGTTCATGAGAGTAAGCAATAAACAACGTTTAGTGTAAAACCCTGAGTACGAAAATACATATTAAAAACTACATCACACAATAGAGTATAACATAATCACCAAGAAACAATACATTTCATTATTATGTTCATGGCCTGTACCAAAAAACATCCCAGGGCCTCACAAACATTACTGTCCTAAGCTGTGCTAACAGATAGAAATATGCCTCCTGGCAGTATCTAAAATGACATGCCTTTCAACATGGATTCAAAAATACGTGTAGCATACCATGAAAAAAAAAATAATCAATGCAGATTCGACTCTATAGACAAATTGTCACACCATCAGACCGGGGCCTCCTACTTATTCCAACTGTTAGTATATACAATGGTAATTGACGGAAGTGAGTTCATGGAGAGAAAAAGAATGCATGTGAGAAGAACTACAATTTCTTTTATATGCCCAATCCAGTTTACATTGAATAGGTTGCTGGACAAATGGTTACTTTGCATGTGACGTGCAGTGTTACTGGGTATGTTGACGTCCAAATACAGGCCACATTAATTGGCAAGAAGCTATGAACTAGCTAGTATCTTTACACATTGAACAAGGTATTGAACATGTTCCTTATTCTAAGGCTTCCAGAATTGCTGAGTAGTGACTCATATCTCTTTGTCTGTCAGTGGTGTTGCACCCACACTGGTGTGGAGCTTGAGCTTAGGTAGTGCAACACATCTACATCAATGTCTGAAACCTTTCTAGTGCCCCCTCCACAAAGCAGACTCTCTAATGATTTGCCCTTACAGTGTCTGTTTGCAAAGTTGTGTATGACACATGCAAGCACTGTGGACCTACCTGTGCATGCCAAAACAGCCTGTTATTCCGCTTGCTTCTATTTCTTTTATATATTCGATGGGTGGTGCAGTTCAACATGATTACACATGTCAAGTATTCTTATGTGTGTCAACTATGCCACTGACTCACATCTCTTGTTATGGCACGACTGGGTCTGAAGTCTCTGCAGTACTAATTGCACCCCTTGACGTGGGTTCCAGTCACACACCATCGTCCTCTATTTGTCTCAAAGCGTACACTATATACAAGGACCAGAGTAAGGGGAAGATAATCAAGAGCCAGACTGATGGTAATAACAAAACCAAGCACAGACTGGGCTTGGAGGGAAGAGAGAGACAAAACATTTTGGGCATCCACCCAGAGAGTAGAGAAATCTGTGAAGGAAAAGTGAAGAAGTGAAGATTTCATCTAGGCCACTTGACAATCAAAATCCATGGGTATCTGAGATTTATTTGAATGAAGTCAAACCTAAAATACATATGGGTAATGGAAAAAAAACTAAGTGTTGGTCAAAAGCCATGACAAAGCACCTCTGGCCAAGGTTCCCCCTTCATAAACCACCATTGTAATTTGTGGTAGTTCTCCTGATACTGTTCAGGCTACCAAATTCGAGATACCAGCAATGTCCCTGAATAATGAGAGCGAGATCACTGGAATTCAGAAAAACAAAATGCGCTATTTGAAGAACATCCAGAGAGAAAAGTCATTCTGCCTTCTTGATACGTTGCAGAATGCATGGCCCACAGGGAATATTGCTTTGAACCTTCATGTTGGTATCAAAACGGCTGTAATGTCTACCTGGGTAAATTGAGAACTCACATGGTGTCTTGGGTAAAGAAATGTTCAGTATCTATATCTATGTTTTTATATTGCGCCATACGCCCATGGGGCACAAGACGCTCACAAGAAAATAACAATAAAGAACAAAGATGGCCAGTTACAGTGGGAAAATGTCAGTCTGAAAAGAAAAAAGAGTGGTACCTGTACCCAGGTCGACAAGATATGTTTTTAAATTTTTTTTTTTAAGTCGGCACTTAATGCACAACCTTTCAGAACAAAAGGAAGCTGATGCCAACGAATCAGTCCCAGGCATGTAAAACAGAATCTCCAATCTTTTTCAAAAGGACTTGTTACTGCTGCAAGAGAATGTCTTTGTTAGATCGAAGGGTTTGCCTAAAAGGAACTGTGGAGACTGTGGCTGAAAGATAATTAGGCATAAAACAAGGGGGGTCCTGGGACACATCTACATCAAAAAGAAACAATGGACATGTCTGTCATTTTATTGACTAATTGAATAGGTTCTGTTATTAGCTGCTTTTATCCAGCAATTTACGGCATTAAATACACATTGTGCACACATGTTGGGTCCTGGGACACATCTACATCACAAGGGGGGTCCTGGGACACATCTACATCAAAAAGAAGTACCTCAGCCAGACATTAGTTCTGGTTATGAGAGCCTTACCCAGATTCTTAAGCTCACTATCTTTCACAGAGGAGAAACATCCCAAACATATCAGTCTTCGTCCTGCCCAGGGGCCGTCCAGCACCGAAATGCTAGGCAATTCTCCTCTGAACAAGATTACCAAACAGCAACCCCAGACACGTGTTTCGGTCTGGTTGGACCTCATGATAGGGTGGAGCTGTGCCTCTATAAGAAAAGTGAGAAAGGGGTCCACGTCTGGATTCCCCTAGTAACTTAGGGTAAGACCCAAAGCTACTTAAATGATGCATAAAACAAGGGGGGGGTCCTGGGAAGTCCCTCTGCCAGATGTTAGTCCTGGTTATGAAAGCCTTACCCAGATTCTTGAGCTCACTATCTTTCACAGAGGAGAAATATCCCAAACATGTCAGTCTTTTTCCTGCCCAGGGGCAGACCAGCACGGAAATGATAGGCAATTCTCCTCTGAACAAGAGTACCAAACAGCAACCCCAGACACGTGTTTCAGTCTGGTTGGACCTCATCAGTAGGGTGGAGCTGTGCCTCTCTAAGAATAGTGAGCAAGATGTAGAACATGTTTTTGAAAGAAAGGTGGGCGTCAAAATAGACCCCCAATGTTTTTACAGATTCTGAGACCTTGATAATATGACCTGCGATGGAAAAGCTATTATAAGATGAATCAAGATAGTTTAGCTTAGTTGGAGTGCCTAAGATAAGCAGTTCTGTTTTCTTGTGTTCAGAGCCAGGGAATTGGTGACCATCCAGAATTGAATTGCATTGAAAACTTAATTTACCGTTTCTACGTCTTTGCTATATGGGTCGAAAGTTCAATCACAATCTGGGTGTCATCTGAATACTTCGGAAATTGTACACCCAGAGAGGATTGTAGGTCACACAGTGGTTTAATGCAGATAGACATTGAACAGTAGCAGTGACAGGCAAGAGCCCTGCGGGATGCCACATGCCAAGGACGCTTTATGAAATTGTGAATTGTCCTTAATCAAATAAGTGGTTTGAGGGCTGAGAAACGATCTGAACCAGTTTGCTAGCACCTACCCCAAACTATACTACAGCTGATTTGGTATCCTAACCTGATCCCTTGCATCTGCACTTAACACAATCTACAGATAGATTTGATTTGGGATCATGGCCAGATTGCTTTTTTCTTGTGCTTAGTTGTACATATCAAAGCTCAGTGTTTTTAATATTGTATCTATTGATCACTTTACATTACTTTACTTTTTATTTTGTGGTGTTGTCTTTTAGAAGTGTTTTTTGTTTCCTCAAACTGACACCATGATGGGACCATACATTTTTCTCACATACTTTCCATGATGGGAAAAGGAGCTCAAGATCTTTTCCCTTTTCACAATTATCTTATATCATTATCTTCCCATGCTTACAAATGGAAATCGTGAACTTCGGAGAAGTACACTTGGTTCTTTTAAAGGAAAGGGTATGCTTTTAAGGAAAAGGAGGATCCAAACAATGTTGGGCTAAGAACTTTCCATGGTCAAAACCAGATGAAGGCCTTCATAGGCTTCACTGGGTATAAAAGGCAGTTTTCAACGTGACATGGCAGCAATATGATGGCAATGACATAACTCACCTTTAGATAACAAGTTAGTTTGTTCATTTGGAACCCACACTGTGAGAAGGCTCAGAAGGCTGTTCAGAGCACATCTCTTTCATTGATTGTTCATTCTATTGAGGAATTAATTAAACATATGAATGCATTTAAGCATATGAAGGCACAGTGGTAGACCAGTAAGAAAGTGAGGACAAAGCAGTAACATTCATTAGTAGGCAGATGTTAAGTAGGGAAAAAAATGTCAAGCCTTTTGTTACGCACTTTGAAATGTTTTGTTTTTTGATTAGTTCAAGGTGATGTATTTAATCAGTCACTTTACTCTTCACAGTGACTATAGTCCAGCGCTGCAAAGTTTTTGAAGGATTTTTTAAGGCAAACATCTAAAGTCCATGTAGTGTTGCGATGCATATCCAAGTTGGCTGCCCCGCTAAGCGATTCAGACTGAAGAAAATGTCTTAAGGATACATAGGAATGTAGAGGGGTGACTATAGGGAGGATGGTGTTGCCATGCAGGGGATGGAGAACATTATAGTTTGCAGTAGCAAATGATAGGTGAACCACTTTAGTCTTATGCCAATAAACACTGAACTATCTTCATTCTAAGATTGAGGCCTAGGACGGCCAGACTCCAGCAGTAACACATGGTAGTATTTTGACATCCATACACTTTCCCATCCCCATTCCCAGCTTAGGTAGTAGACTGAAAGGCTTTCACGCTGAATAGATACAAACATCCCATTGTCTCATGTGGAAGGCCCATTCAAATAGAAATAAATGTGAGAAGTCAAGTGTGAGCAGGGCTGCACCTGCCCCTGATGTACAATCTCCTGGGAGCCAGGGCAGAGGTTTTGCACTGTCAAAACCCCCAGCCAGATTTAGGGTCCTGTTGCCCCCATGATACGTTTCACTTTCTTTGAACTACCAGGTGCCCACCAGTAGAACTCTTAAACCCCTCATAAGATGATTGATTAGTGTGGCCCAGCGAGGGGTCTACTGCCAAGAGGGGAGTACCGAGCAGTATGTCTTGTGATTTGTACTAGGAGGTGCATGGGGTGAGGATAAGAGATCTAGGTCAGTGCCAGTAAGGCATGGTGGAGGTGCCCGCATGTCTGGGATACAAACAAGAGCCTTGCATTTCAGAGGGCAATTTTGACCTCATGAGTATCCACTGAGCTTGTGTACGATTAACAGGTGAACATCATCTGAGTTTTTCACAGGGAGGGAAGCATTCCCAATTGGGGATCCAATCACAACTCTGGGACCCAACAGTAACATGACAAGAGGTCATGTGGAAGGGGATAGACACAAAAGTAACAATGACCAATCACTTGGTATCCCATATGGAGCGAGTGGTATATTACACGGCCACGGTAGTGGCCATGTAGTTAAGTTTAATTTGCTAATCCCGTAGGAAGAGCACTTTTTGGGTGGCTTATAACTTCGCTCCCCCTGGACGAATCCTCACTAAACTTTGCAAAAAAAGTATATGACCCACTCTGAGTTTTGTGAGGTTTGGTCCGGGGGGCAAAGTTATAGGGGGGGTGCCAACATTTATTTTTTCCCCATAGACTGAATGGAAAACCGCTGGATGGATTTTCACCAAATTTGCAGCAGGAGCAGCGGTTTGGTCCCGAAAACGTGCTTTTGCAAATTTGGTGAAAATCCGTCCAGTACTTTTTTTTTAAATGATCAAAAAGGAGATCTCAAACAATTAGTGATATCTATGTCCGCTCCGCGGTCACAATTCCTTGTTCGCTCCGCGGACAAGATAATGATTGGCTAATCGGGTGCATCATGTCCACGGACATGTGACGCGTTCGCTCATTAGATGGTGAAGAGTGTGAAGTGCGTCAGATTGTTCCGATGCGTCCGACATCTTTGATCCTTGTTTTGATGTCCGCGGACATCGCCGCAAAACATATAAAAAAACAGAACATTGCACTTGTTAAACTTATCAAATACTGTCTCGGAAGGTGAGGGTTGATGAGGCTGGGATGGGATGTGGCCGCAAGAAGTAAAAAAGTGGTGTTTTTTTGTCACAGAAGTTATACCGTACATTTGGAGGTGTTCCCCAATATAATGTTCGTAAAGTACAGGCAAAGGACTAATGTGTCTGTGTTACAATGTATATAAAATAATTTTGGAGTCAGACTGGCACCCCCTAGAGTTTAAAGTACAGGCAAAGGACTAATGTGTCTGTGTTACAATGTATTTAAAATAATATTGGAGTCAGACTGGCGCCCCTTAGTGTTTGGCATCTGAGGCAGCCACCTGCAGTGTTTGATGGAAACAGTGGCACTGCACGTGTATGCGAGGTTCTCATGAATGCGTTGAGCCATGTTGTTGCAAAGTGAGAAAGTATTTGGATTCTGAGTGTAGGTCACCAGCTTTGATTTTTTGGTTGTGAGCTAAGGAAGCCTACACATGGGACTGAAACTATAAAGGTCAATTGTTTTTCGACCTTGAGGGAAAGGGAATATTCAGTAAGAATGCAGGGAGAGAAGGTTTGGAATAATGAATATTTGATAAGGTTATGCAGTCCAAAAGTTTGTAAGGAACATGTAAAATCAGTTCATGATGATTTTTTGGTGTGAGCACATTGAGAATTGCAGTCTGAGTTACACAAAGAGAATGAAGACAGTGAATATCATGTAAGTTTGCTTTTGACGACTGTACACCGGAACAAGCATTAATTTATTATTATCTGAACATTAATTTTGGCAATGTAACTGAAGTACTATCTTTATGTGTGGTGTCCTTCTTTTGTGGTTATGGGGAGTGCAGAATCTATGTATACTAGCACTAGATTCACCCAGGTTCAATGCTAATGTTTATTTAAAATGTCATGTATGACTATATCGATTTATTTATCAGTTTCCACGTTATTTTTGTCTTTTTTAAGATTGTTTGTTGTGTGTGCTAATCGTAGTTTAAACTGTATGGGGAATTAAGAAATCAATAGATGTAATAAAGGTTGGGTATTGATACTTATTTTCTGTTTTGTTTTCAAATAGCTACATGCTGCCTTACTGCGATTGCCATGGATTCTAGATGTCAACTGATGGATTTTTTATTCGCCAGGTGCACGTAGTCGTCAACGGCTGGATCACTGTGACTGTTTTGAGGGACGATCGCCCAGGACCCATGTGTCCATACGCTGCACTTTTTTATTTATTTGCATTTATAAAGCGCACAGAGCTGCCCTGAGGCATTGTGGCGCTGTTACAGAAGGCTTGAGCTTAACATAGGTAGGATGTAACATTCGGTAGCAGTATTACAATGAAAGGTGGTAAGAGACAGAGAGGATCCAAAAGGTTATACTTTGCTATGGTTACAGTGCAAGCACAACTGTGCATGTTGGTTTAGAAACATTAGCGGAATAGAAAGGTTTTTAGGTGGTCAGAAGTGGTGGTTGGTTCGACGGGCTGTGATAGGTTTTTGTGGTGCTCCTTGATTTTAGCTTGAAGGAGTTCGATTTTGTTCAATAGGGCAGATTGTATGGAGTTACACCAGGTGTGGTCTTTAACAACATCTTGTGATTTGGTAGCTGGTGTGGTGAGTTCTTTGAAGATGGCGAAGAGTTCTTTGGATTCTGAGCTTGCATTAGCAATTCTTTAATTGTAGGAAGCTGACTTGGCTGTGATTATGGCTTTTTTGTATTGAGAGGTGTTTTTTTTGTAGGAGGATATGGTGGCTGGGGAAGGTGATTTCTGCCAGGTGTTCAGTGCTTTTCATTTCTGAGAGCGGAGTTCTTTAAGTTCAGAGGAGAACCAGGTGTTTGAGTGTTTCACTGTTTTGGCTTTTTTGTTCTGTAATGGGGCAATGGTGTGTATGGCAGTGCTTATGGTGCTTTTATAGATATCTGCTAACATTGACGGGTCGGAGGACTTAAGGTCAGTTGTGAGGGCGCTGAGGTGTGGTATGATCTTATCTTTGGTAAGATTTTTGGCGCATCTTGCCAGGGCTGGGGGGATAGGGTTAGGCTTTTTGGTCTTAGATGCGGCTGGGATGAGGAAGTGAATGATGTTGTTGTCTGACCAAGGAGTCGGGGTGATGGAGCTAATGTCGATGTGGCAGTTGTGGACTGCTACCCAGTCAAGGATGCAGCCTTTGTTATGTGTGAGTGAGGTTATCTTTTGGTCAAAGCATAGTTCTTTTAGGGCTAATGAGAGAGATTTGCCTGGCTTATCTTTTTTGTCGTTGTATACTAGGTTAAGGTCACCTAAAAGGATGCTTTTGGAGGTGACTTTTAGATTTTCTGTTAAGCGATGTAGGAGATTCTCATGGAACTCCAATAGTGGGCCATGTGGGCAGTAGACAAGGTTGATGGTGATGGTGGAGTTGGGGGAGAGGGCGATTTTTATAGCAAGGGAATCTATGGTATCGCCCAAGTTGGATGTAAATTGTCTGGCCTCTAGGTGATCTTTCAGGATGAGTGCTACCCACCTCCTACTGAGGAGAGGCATCTTGCCTGATGATGGAGTAGCCCTAGCAATTAGGAGTAACAGAACATCTTTTATCGTGGTCTAGGCCCAAGTTCATGCTGATGCCCTGGAATTCACTGTGCGACCCAAGCGGTTCCTTTCTCGAAAACAAACACTTTGTATATGGGAAAAGAACAACGTGTGCCTCACGATTAACATTTTCGATCACGAGCGAAGAAACAAATTTGCAATTTGATTGAATATGGGAATAGTCGGATGTTCTTGGAGAGTTTATTGTGAAATAAAACTACATTACAAATTGTACAGTGTTATTGTTTCCTTTTAAAGACCGGTTTAATATTTCGAATTGTGGCGTGCTATGATGTTAGTCAATGTGTGTTGATTTTCGGGTTCTGCGTCACGGCACGTAGGTGATTATGGGCACATTTGGCTACGCTGAAGAGGAACGTCAGTGAGAAAGGTGTTGAATATCACTAGGGTTGGTTATTTGAGGGTCAGGGGCAGAGCATATGATTTAGTGACGTCAGGGTAGTTTACCTTAGGCAGATGCAGCAATGGATAAGAATAGCACAAGATGGATGCGCCCTGCTGTCACATTTCATATGTTTCTAAAAGAGGAAAAATGTGGTAAGGTGCATTGGAAATGTTTGCCATAGTTCAACGTATGTACAAAAATACATGGTGGAACCCTCGGGACAATAATATTTTCTGAGCGTTGCACTTGTGAAACTTATGAAATAATGTTTGGGGAGGTGAGGGGTAATGCTGATTGTTGGAATATTTCTGACGTGAATTCGAATGAGTTTACAAAGTTTGTTGGGATTTTGTGCATACCTTATATGACGAATCATTTGTGTATTCTTTTGACAGTTTTGAAAAAATAAAATGTGGGTGGATTTCCAGCAAATTTACGTAAGGCTCATTGGCAACAATTGAAAAGCATGGTTTTGCAAATGTGGCAGTGTTTTCTTATTTGGCAAATGTCATAATGTAGTTAAAAAAAATAGCGGTATAACTTTAGTGACTGAGGGGTAGGCAGTAGCCATGGGCAGTGGCAGAATGTCGGGGTCATGGTATAAGGTCATGATCCTGACAATGTGGCTACTGGCCATGACCTGAAGGGACAAAACATAGGATTAAAGTGGCCATTTCCACCTAGGACTGTTTTTGTGGAAAAGTTATTCGAAATTAGGATACATTTGAAAGGGAAGCAAATTGTGCTCGTGGTAATATAAGCACAGGGTTTTGTTTTTGCCTTTTGCAGGCTGCCATGGAAAGCGAAGAGGGGCCCTGTATGGAACCCCCACCTTCCCTTTCCATGGTGGCCATCTTGGAAAAGGATTTTCTTCCTAAACCGGGACGCCAACGGAATGGGGGTAATGGTCTAGAGACCTCGTTATCCACTCTCGCTTCGATTGGGCTGATGACTTGGGCTGCTGGCCCTTTATCCACCATTCCAGTCCTTGGAACGGAGGATGACCGTCACAATATTCCATTAGCATAACACAAAATGCAAATGGAAATGTTGGAAAATCTGATTGCGTCATGTACTTTACTGAGAAATATAAAGTAGATGGAGTCTATGCAGGTTTTTTTTAGTTCTGTTTTTTAACTGTGAAAGGTGGTTCCTAAAGGAACATTTATTTTGTTTTTGAATGGCTTTTTTTGGCAGGAGACGTAAGCACGAAAGTTGGGGAGGGAACTGAGGGAAAAGGCAACAAACACTAATATGGAGGGCCAGGTGGACAGGGGAAAATGTTGCACGTGTGTTATTTCTAAGGTAGGGTGCAGTGGTTCTCATGCTCCTTGATTACAGTAGTGGTGGTGTCTCTTGGCGAGAAGGGATGGCCTTAGCTGATGTCATTTTAAGAGAAATAGCAGTTTTGCTAAAAGTATGTACTGTGTACTAGATTGTTAATGGCTGAGTATGAATAGGTGTTGGAGCTGTGCAAGGGAAATGTTGAAGTTGCAAGTTCCTACATCAGTAGAAAATGTACTTCCACACTGTCCACGAAGCACAGATCGTATTGTGAAGTGAGTACGGGTTCTCTGACATATGGTCATGTAGCATTCTCCGGAAGGTGTGCAATGAAGTCAGATGTTCGTAGAGATTATGGTTACATTGCACTACTAGAAACCTATGAAATTCAGTAAAACAACTGTGTTAAACGGACGTTATGGTTAAGTTGTGCTACTAAAAACCTATGAAATTCAGTAGAAAAACTTTGTTAAAGGGACCTTATGGTTCCAAGTAAAACCGAAAAACCCTTGAAATTCACCAGTTATGGTAAACTAAGCAACCATAACTCGCGCCACCACTGTGCACTGCTAAGACTAACAGCCAGGACATCAAAGATGACATCACATGTGCATATATTTTCATAAAAAGTCTGGACTAGCTTACCATAACTGGTGAATTTCAAGGGTTTCTCAGTTTTACTTGGAACCATAACTTCCCTTTAACAACGCTTTTTAGTCGTTTGTTTTACTGAATATATATAGAGGTGAGGGCAAATGAGCTTGCGGAATTCATTCTGTTTGTTACTTGCATCATGTGTGATGACACCTTTGATTAAAATACATTGTTTTATCTTGTACCATTCAGTGTGATCCATGGCAGTAGGTCGTGAATGCTTCTGCTGACATGTTATTTTCTTTATTGGTGAAATAAAACCTTGTTATTCTTGCAAGAGGTGCACATACCCTTTTCCCTTAGAGGATTATCAATTTCTTATCTGGCTGCTGGTGGTCTGCCCTACAGTAGCCAGGCATTCATTTCTAGGCTGAGGCTTCACAGTGGATTCTACATATGTGTGTTACCATTGCATTTAAAATGATCTATACAAGTATGAATCTAGAAGGACAGATCAAAGAGGTGGGAGTGTCACCCCTTCTTTATACTGTGGGGCAGGAGCTCTGCCTGCTTAGTGTGAAACTGAGGCTTTGTATTACTGACTGCATATTCATCTGATTTCCATGCATGCACTTTTTTCCAAATATCCCTATGTTCATTTACAGTGGACAAAACATTCACAGAGGTTGCACCCACATGTATAACATGATTGCTGTCCTTTGATACAGTTATTGTGAAATAACTCTATTGACATTTTTTATTATGCACATTTTATGTTGGTATTCTTTTAACATGACCAGCACAAATTGCCATACAAAGAGAAATTTAAAATGCATAATCATATCAGAGCCGCCTACTTGCCCCAAATTCTCTGATTTGCACGGCCGAAATGTGGCTGCTGAACATTGTGTCCATGATGCAAATGCTACCCTGAATTTTGTTGCTCTGATTGAGCCCCCTTCTTGCCCCAAGTGCCCTGAATTGCATGACCGAAATGCAACTGCTGAACATTGGGCCTCATTACGCGGTAGGAGGTAGCCATGGTGCTATTAGCACCATGGCTACCCCCTTTACTGCATTCTGGGTCCGGGTTCCCGAAATAGGGACTTACCGGGTCATTCCAATCTTGGAGGACCCGATAAATCCCCATTCCAGGAACCATTCCCCATTCCCATTCGAGCCCGCATAGGGCTCAATGGGAATGGGGATGGAGTTAATAATGATAGCGCAATTTGCGGTAACGTTATTAGCTCTGAAGTCCCTTAATGGGTCCCATCCATGACGCCTGGTAAAACCAGGTGTTAAGGAAGGGACCCTCTAAGGGACCTCGGAATAGGGTGGTAAGGGATTACCGGCACTGGTGTCCTTACCGATGCAGTAATCCTTTACCACCTACCTCGTAATGAGACCCATTGTGCCCATGATGCAAATGCTACCTTGAATGTTGCGTGTCTGAACAAGCCCCCCCATTTGCCCCAAGTGCCCTGAACCTTTTGACCACAATGACCTCGCTGAACACTGTGCCCCCGCTGTTGATACTACTGTGAAAATCGATACCGTCTCTAATGAGCCGACTCCTCCCCCTAACTCCTGCGCCTTCATCGCCACCACACATTAGTCAATTGAGACCCTCACAAACATAGCTTCTGCGCTTGCACTTACCACTGCGGATCCCCATGAGTCACCTGCTTCTCCAGTAAATGCCCTTGATGCCATTACATGCAAACCCTACCATCCTCACAAGAGCGAACCCTGCACATCTTTTATTGCCACAAGTGAAATTAATCACACTGCCGAAAACCAACCAGATGACCTTAACACTACCACACCCAAATCCACAAACTGACCAAACTCAGCGTACATAAAGGGTGGACTCATCAATGCCAGATCTCTATTAGCCCATGCCCTTAACATCTCTGACCTCATCAACACTAACCAACTTGATATACTTGCCGTAACGGAAACATGGCTGCACACAGTGGCTGGTCCCTCCCTTTCCTTAGCTATCCCACAGGGGTACACAATCTACAGGAAAGACAGGCCTCTAGCCAAAGCAGGTGGAGTTGCCCTTATCGAGAAACCTAATCTGCCCATCAGAGAACTACCAGGCCAATTTTTCACATCAGGAGAATTACTCTGGCTCAAACTCACACTCCCTAATATTGCCTCTATCATTTTCCACATTACATACAGATTCCCAGGCCCTTTCCAGTCCTTCGATGAGGATATAGCCCTAATTCTCTCCAACAACAATAAGACCTCCCAAAGAATTATCATTCTAGCTGACTTCAACTTAGGCATCAATGACAATTCAGACATCCAGGACGCTGCCATACACAACACAATTGCCTCATTAGGATTCACCAAGCGCATTGATCTTGCTACCCATGACTAATGTGCTAATTAGACCAAAGATGTGTTCAAAAGAATAAAGTTCAAATCTTCCAATTAATCACAGCTAGTTGGCATATACTCTTTGGTTTGATAGACTAAGAAAGCCACACCATTTACAGGGAAGTAGGCTAGCCCATTGTGTGATTCAGGAAGATAATTAGTGTGAGATGTAAAACACCCTAAACCAATCCTCTTCACAAGACCACAGTAAGCAGCACAATGAACGTGACTCTACATTCTGCACTGGGAAAATGTATTATGTTATATGAGTAAAACATACACAATGCTTGTTCATTAATTCAGGTTTACTGCTAAAAGAGTAGCAGAAAATGGTATGTTCCTTTTGAAATAAGCAGTTTTCCATATTGTCTCCTCCCATTAGTGGTTTTACGTACTAGAAATGTCTTCTGAACCTTGGTGTGGATAATTTCTGACCCTATGCTAGCTATATGTTTAGTGTATGGTTATTTTCCCAAGAACATGTTGTACATGTTTGCATTTTATCTGTATTCAGTATCGCTTTTGTTGTAAGAATGGTAGAAAAGATTCGTGCTTCCACATTCCCGAAAACTGTTGCTTACATTAGTACCCAGTGAGGGTCAATTAGAATGTTAAAAACAATTTGATTGGCCCTTGCCCGGTCCATACCCCACACAGAATCCCTCAAAGCTTTTGCGTGGTTCACTTCCCCGGTGGGGAGGTGTGGCAGCCCCTCATCCAATGTTGAGGCTCGGCACAGGGTAATCCCTGTTCCGAGCCTCTGCAAGGCTGGAGGCTGCCATCCTCCCCCACCAGGAATTCAGGAAAGTGTTTTCCACACCCCTGCCCCGCACCCACCCAGACAATCCACTCCCCGCCCTCCCAAACCCACTTACCTTCTTTTTCTTCCAGTTTTGAGAGCAAACGCGCTGGGAAAATTTCTGTTGCCACCGCATCCGCTCCCGATGGCCGCCATGGAAAGTTCCCTGGTGGCCATTTTTTTGACATTTTATTTTTCTTTTTCTGTTCCAAAACACTGCAGCATTTCAGAACAGGAAATGATTGCTATTAGTACCCCAGTCTTGCAGGCTGGGGTACTAATAGCAATAAAGCCCTCGCCTCAGGGCCATTAACAAGTCAGGTCCTGTAACTATTGGCCCCAGGGCATTACCTGACTCGATAATTGACCCACGGCTCGGGGCTTATTGCTTAATTATGTCCAAAAGTGGCACTGCAAATGTATAAGAATCAGAGGAACATTAAAGGAATGTAAGTCAAGCAGAATTATTCAAGATGTATGCCTATTAATATTGCCCAACATAAATTCATGTTTCACTGTTTGATGGCATCACCTGCAATAACAACTGGAAAGAAAATACTATTTACCTTGCTGCATAGAAAAAAAGAAACAGTAATTGTCATTGATGTTTGTAATATGGGTCGGCACATGATGTATGCTTTCTTAGGACACAAAATCTGATCTCTCGGCCAGTCATTGCCCACAATGTCATTCTATTTTTAATGTTGTCATTCTTAAAAGCAAACAAATTGCACCTCACCTCTCTCTCCATGTTTTGGTGCTAAATGGAAACTGCAGCACACATATGCCAGGTTTTAACCATACACACCATGTCATACCATCTACTGTTCTGAATTCTTGGATTCATGGAAACCTAAAATACTACACACTCTTACAATCCATGAGTTTCTAGCTTGGACATAGATTGATTAAATATTGTATCATGTTGGATTTGTTGCAAATAATATGTTCCCCTTAAGTTCCTTTGGAATTATGTTGCTTTGGGAATGGTGGGACAGTGACCACTAGCTCACACACTATTTTCAAGGAATCATATTCAACCTCACAGCACCCCAGTTCCATGTGTTGTTTAAGACATATGTTTCAGTCACTTCATTAACTATGGCAGACACCAATGAAATACCTTGATTTGTTCCATTTCTGTTTGGGGTTCCAAAGGCCTCCAGAGATAACAAACTTGATGACAAGAGCCATATTATCATGATACTACATAGGGTTTCCATTTGACGTTAACATCACAAACAACATATGCCATGTATTTCCTCTTTCAATGATGTAGTTTTCAAAGAAGTATTCCAAAACTACTTAGATATATGGAATTAAATTACATCTCAGTAAAAATGCCTACATAATCTGTTTACATTATACTCTTTGGCCTTCAGTGGCCTATTATAACCAAACCAGTGATGGATTTAGGGGTTTGAATAAATCTGAAATACTTCAATGTTCCAGAACATGTATAAACACTGACTGCCTCAGGCAACTATGGAAGGTAAGCTCTTACATTTGGTCTATGCACCTTTTCCTCTGCATTCAGTCCAACATGGCAAAAGGTCCTTTTAATGAGAATTACCAATATGTTACATCCAGTCGTTATCCAATCTGCATTTTTCCTTTCAGGAAGGCTCTCTTTATTTTCTGTTTTCCAAAAAACGATCCCTCCTTCCTATGTGTTTGACCTTAAAAACTCAGCAAACTCCACCTATGCAGGATTATTTGACTTGTAATTTTGAATTGGACCGAGTCTTTCATAGCAAACGTTCATTTTCTCAGAAAGAGCTCTTGCCCCTACTTCAATTTGCCTATTGAACTCTCTGTGACATAATGGGATGTGTCAGTTATGACCTAGGGTCCTTCACCTCAAGATAGAGGAAACAATAATTCTGTACTTGTATATTCAATCTTCAACATTATATATTCATATTTGCAGGCATATTCTGATATTGTAGAAATAGTTTATGTTCTGTCACTCAATGTATGATGAAATATGCAAATTATGCGCAAAGCATACATTTTAATATATCATTGTATATGCCTCTGATTTGTGCTTTTCTGCTGAATCCATATCTATAGATGTTTTCCTAACTGTATAACTGCTTTTGTCACTATTACTGCATCTTTTCAAAGTCAATGCTATTGTGCATTAGATGAGTTTCATTTTGTTTGTATGTGGCATGGCCCATTACCAACAGAAATTACCTGTTCTTTGCAATTGTCATTGAACTTAACAAAAAGACAACTTGGTAAGCTATTCTTTTTGACTCAGACGAACTTGAACAGATGTAAATTATTGTTGAAACATGCTTTGTAGAAAGGTTACAAGTTAAGAGCCTCTTTATCTGCTTCTTTGAAGTTTAATTTACTAATTGACTGAGCACTCATCAATCGATTGCCAGGATGGCCTTGTAGATTAGCTAAATTAAACAAGACATGGTAAAATATTTGTATATAAATGTATTTCTTGTAGATTGGAAATAGAGCCTGTGTCTTGAGTACACACAGCTGCTCGTCTTAGATTGTTCACCTGATGCATGTTTTATGTTAATGGGGCCTGGACACTATTATTATTATAATTTTTTTTAAAGACATTTGCACAAAATCCATTTTTTTTGGGCTTTCACAGTTCTCAGAATTTCAATATTACATTTAAAAGGAACATTTACTATTTGGATCACGTTTATGTGAAATAGCAATCAAAAATATGTTAGCATGTTCATAGATATACTTGACCTCTCGTGCAATTCATGATAAACATGCTGTGTTTAAATTATGTATAACATATAAAAGTCAAGTTACACAATTCACTATGTTCTCTTCCATGTGCCAGAATACATGCAGAAGCACATGATAGTTATTTTCTTTTCTTTTACTGAAGCATAAAACCACAGCAGATGTTCCTTTAGAGAGGCATGTCTGGTGAGGCGCAGTTTTTCTTTGTTTTGTCTGTCTAACATGAATTACTATGATCTTGAATCCTTTAGTATCAAATATCAAATTCAATTGAATAAAACTGTACACTCGTGTGTTATGTCACACAAATAGTAATTCAGACATTGATGTGATTGCCAGATAATGGCCACCCAGCAAATAACATGTCCAAGAATGACAAATATAATTATTGGTAAAAATATGTATTTATTCAAGTGCTTCTGTCACATGTTGTGCTATAGTAGGTTTTGTGTGAGCATTTGTTTAAAAAATAATCACCCCCAACTCAAATGTGCCCTGCCTCTCACCCTCTTCTTCACTTTCTTGCTGACTACCTTTCTTACTCTGCTTTCACTCATAACTGTGCTTTCATCTTCTGCCCATCACTCAGCCTTTTGCTCTTCATGTTCAAATCTGCCGCTGCAGCCAAACTCAACCTCCTCAATATCAGAAAAATTGGTCATCTTCTTCCTTTCAATACTGCTAAACATCTAATCTCCTCCTTTTTTTATTATAGATTAGACTACTGTGCCACTCTTCTCTATGGCCTTCCCAACTATGCTTTCTCACCTCTGGACAAAGTCCTCAATTTCGTGGTCAGCAAACGTTTCACCCTTTTGTGCTTTACCTCTACCTCCTCTGTCCATCACCAGATTGGCTCGTTATCTATGAAACAAGGAGCCAAGTATAAACAAAACATCCATAGACTCGTCCCACCCTACCAGTCTGCTCATCTCACTCACTTCTCTCCTTCCAACTATTTACGATCATCCTTGGCTCACCTGCTTGCAACCAATCGAGTCCCCTGTGCTCCCACTCATTTCGGATCTCTCTCCTAGACCCCCTACTCTGGAATGCTCTTTTTCTCCCTTTCCATACTACTCTGTTCCCTAGATCACTATGTTACTGCATCTTCCTGTTTTCCTTTCTCCCTACCATTGAAAGCCAACCCTAGAGCATTTTTCCATCACCCTCTATACTTAATTAAGCACTTCTTTCACCATCCTTTTCCTATATCATTCTGTCCTATCCTCATCCCTGGTTTAGGTTTCCACCTTCCCCTACAACATGTGGTCCTCATTCTTTCACCCCATTGTAAAGGACCAATGTCCTCCGCTATGTGATCAATGTTATTTTATGCAAACGTGTTTGTGCTTTGCTTTCCCTGTGATATTTGCAAATGAATACATAATTAAATCTAGGCAGATTGTACTTTGCGTTACACATTTAATCATGCAACAGATAAGGTCAGTGGTAACCCACCAAAGTTAATTCAAAAGGGAGCCTGTAAGTGGGATCAAACAACATACAAAGTACAACAAAAGAAAGTGTTTAACGAAACATTAGAAACGTGATTGGGTAGGAAAAGGAATAATTCATAACAAGAGGTAGGACAATGAAATTGTGGTTAATTTAATCAATGTAGAAAAAGTATAAACCATTAAAGGCATTTTAGCAGTCTGAACACTCTTCACACACAAATAAACACAAGAAGCAATTACAGTTACTCATACAGCTTCAATAAAGCGAAATAGCCAGCTAATCAGTCATGCACTCAACAATACCACATCAACGTATGTCACTCGCAAAGAAAAGGCATGTATAAGCCCCTATCCTTATCCTTCTTATCCTTTACAAAATAGTGTGGTAGGTGTGCGTGTAAGTGCACTTTACAACTGCCTCAGTGCAAGGTCCTCCTTCATCCAGTAAGGTTGTGTGTTTTCTTCTTCCCTGAAAGTCTTGCTAATGTAAACAATTAATTTGATTGTTTATGTCAGCTTTTATGTTATGATATGCTTGTGGGTGCACCTTGAAGGAAGCCAAAATAGTGAAAAATATGCAAGCGAGACGGGGGTGGGCTCAACAGTGAAAGTCAATCTGTCTCAAATAAAATACAAAAGCCATAAAAAGCGAACCTAGCCTGCTCTTCTGTAAAATACCTATTATACATGTCAATGATGCTTGCACATTAAAACTAAGAATACATTTAAGTGAGCCCTGCATAAAACAACCTTAAAATACATTACATAACGCCCCAGCCTCAATCTCAAACAGCATCGGACACTACATTGCGAGCATCTTCTTTAGAACTCCAGAAACAAAGTACTTGTGTATTAAAGTGGACCTGTCTGCCAGAATTTGATTACAGAAATCCCTTAAAGCATTGAGAAGTTTGCTTGTTTCCCCAAATACAGTGGGAAAGCATGTGATTTGGGGCTTGGCCGAATGAATTGACCTAGGCTTAACAGGGGTATTTCTTAGTGTTGTGCCTTTCAATGTGTAAGGATGTGGCTTGATGCTCGTTCAGATAGCTCCTTTGTGAAATGTATAGTATAGAGAAAAGGAAAAGAAGCGTTATGTTATATCGAGCTATCTCTGGGATCTTAAGGGAACGAGCTGCTCATATAAATTCCTGGCTCACTCCTACCATATGTGACATTTTAACTTTGAAGGGCTATTATCAGTAACCTTAACAATCCCAACATTCCTAAATAAATTCCTTACCTTGACCTCATGAGCTTACAATCATCCCCATATATGAAGTTTGAAAGTTCTTCTGGAACTGGAAAAAAAATTGTGTATTGGAAACGCACCTCTTCATTTAACGACGGCACCGTTTTTTCTTTCAATGCTCTTAACCTCTGTACTGAAAATTCCACCTAGATGCCTGCGGCCTTTGCACGCGGCTATACATGTATACATGAGTAAATGAGAAAACAAAGCATGCATTGCATTTAAAACAATCTATTTTAAACAGTAATTCAAAAGAAAGCTCAAATCGCCATGAGTTTAAACCTGCATTCCCAGGCATGTGAATGATGCGTCCAGTATCTGCGACTTCATCTTCTCACCTTATTTGGAGGACGTGTGGTTCCACACTATTTGCACTATTTTTAAACCTTTAAATTATTACTGTGTCCTGCGAGAATGTTGATATGCAGGCAGGCTGAGGCAGCAACCTCTCTAGAGACAAAGGAAGTGATTTGCCTAGAAATGAGAACCACTGAGGAGTTCTCCCGTTACCTTCCAAATGTGTGGTTTCTATGTAGGTTAACACGTGTAACTGGAGCCCCTATTCTGATCCCATCAACACATGGGAGGCGGCCTCAAAGCCTAGCCAACAGGTTAACGAAAGACAGGGCAAGGATCTGTGCTAAAAACAAACACACTCTCCAACATTCCAAATTAATTCTGAGAGTATCATTTGATACATTTCCCATTCAATTTTTTTTAATGTGCCATTTGCTTTTACGGAGGTGATGAATCTGAACAGGTGGTACATGAGGTTTAGCACGTGAAGTGTCACCAAAGAGGATATTTATTCAGGTGCGAGAGAAGTGTTTCAATGAAACATCTGCAAAGTTTACACATTTGACACTTTATAAATTACGC
This sequence comes from Ambystoma mexicanum, assembly GCF_040938575.1. Lineage (NCBI taxonomy): Eukaryota > Metazoa > Chordata > Amphibia > Caudata > Ambystomatidae > Ambystoma > Ambystoma mexicanum. The sequence continues at coordinate 977,011,499 of NC_090922.1, forward strand.
TAGAACATGATCTCGTTAGATTTGTGCATCACTTTTTTTAATGTGTCGACAGTACACTACTTTACCTTAGCAATGAAGGTTAGGTACAATTGGTTGGTACATTAATGCCAAATGACTCATAATCTGCAAGTGTCTCAGCGTGCTGCTTTCCTTTTCGCTCTTGAACATGTGTTGATTATTTTTTTTATTGTTACAGTTGATAAATCAACTTTTCAATATAAAATACATAAAATAAGAGAATGAAAATTAAAATATTACAAATCAATTCAATTCATTTCAACCTTAACAACATGACCACATATATTAAAATAAATTAAAAGAAAATAAAATGTGTTGAAATTAGGTGACTGTGCTTTAATGTCTGTGATTAATTGTCTAAGCCAGCAGGTGCATAATTTATTTATGAACATACTATGCATTGTCAGACTACTACTACTACTACTACTACTACTACTACTACTACTACTACTACTACTACTACTAATAATAATAATAATAATAATAATAATCATCATAATACCTACATTTAACTGCTCCTGGACATACAGTGCAATAATGCTGGAATAGCAAGTAGAGTTATTTTATTAATGCATTAGTAGTTTATGATTGGTCCCAATAGAATTAAGTGTGCTAAATAAATACATACATAAATACATACATACATACATACATACATACATACATAACAAAATAATTCATTAAATCAAAATAAGATTGAGACTTGCCTTTTAGTTGTTTACAAATTGAAGGAATGGGCCTAGAGCTCATGTTAGTCCTTCTAAGCCATGTCAGCTTACCTCATGGTGAAGTGATGTTTTCTGGATGTGGCCATATGAACTCATTCTCAATTCCCACCTTTTGTGATTTGAGTTGAGGTTCTATGTCAATTCCCCGTTTCTCTTCAAACAGTATTCATCGAGTGTGCGTCCTCCATTCTTTTTCACGCTATGCTTAATTAACCATTCTCACCGTAGACACGGCATTGCTCTTGCTATTACCTCTCAATGGAGGCATGTGACAAAACATGGTAATGGACAGAAGAGGTGCAAGGGAGAGAAAGCACTCTCAATCGCTATGCGTGATCTTTATCACAACTCAGCTCAGTGAAGTCTCAGTTAGGAGTGCCCATTTCTGAAATGGTGAAATCATGATAGTGGGGTGGTTGATGCACAAGCATTATGCCAGGTGGCAACCACAGTCATTGACTGTATTTCCCACAGTGTTTGGTCTGCAGGATGTCATGTGGCAAGTTGTGATGGCTGGTTAAAGGGGTTTCCGTTGTCCAGAATTATGAGCAGTGCCACAAGAGGAGCAGAAGTTACATAAGGTTAACACATATTGAGGAGGGCAGGGGGGCACTGGGATAATTGGTATTGGTGTTCAATGAATAGCAGTACTTTGAGCGTTGGCAGTGCCATTTGACGGTTCAGTAGGTTTTCAAATCCAGTCATGGTCATGGTCACGGACTCTTCTTTTTAAGGTTGTTCGTTAGAATATATTCTGAATCAATTGTATTCAGATCCATGTGCTCTCTTTGCACTGTCCCTCTTAGGTGCTTAGTTCCTTCGAAGAGCAAATGCTACTACAGTTTTTTTTTTTTTTTAACTTTTCTTTATTGGCAAGGAACAGTAGCTGGTGCATTACACATTACCTCAACAAACCGTGTTACATGATTTAAAACATGGACAACCAAGCAGAGCATTAGCAGTAAACCATATACATTTGCAAAAGCACATCGAGTCCAATAAGGCTACTCATAGTTCAGATTGCACAACTGCCTGGTCTGGTGATGGGGGAGAAAATAGGAGCTCCAAGTCAGCCTTGCTGTTTAAATAGCTACAAAACTCTGACGACACGATTTTGGGGTGAGCTTTCACAGGCAGTGTGTTGATATAGTCCTCCTCACACACCTGTGTCCAGGTAAGAGCCTTTAACCACATTTCTAGCAAGGGGGGGTGTCGCCGCTTCCAGCACTGCAGAATGCATCTCTTAGCCACTATAACCCCCACATTGAACGATTTAGCAACACGCCTTGCCCCAGTCCCCTCCCACAGCCCGAACAACACAGCCAGGGGATCAGGGTCAATCCGGAACACCACCATCTCTGAGAGGGCCTCAAGCACAGCCTCCCAGAACGGAGCCAGCTTCCCACAGGACCAGAACATATGGGCATGATCCGCTTCGTTGGATCTGCATCTCTGACAGGCGTGAGGCTGAGCACATGCAAATTTCCCAACCACATGAGGAGTATAATACAGGCGATTAAGTAGCTTATATTGCACACATCTAAATCTAGAGTTGAGGGAGACCTTACGTGTATGTGTACACATTTTTGCCCACATGTCGTCAGTAATGTCCAACCCCAAATCATGGCTCCAAGCGTCCCGGACCTTGTGGGACGATTCTGCAACCTTTGATATCAGCATATTATACAGGGCTGACACCATGCCCCTACCTCCTGCGGAATTAGCAATGTAGCAGATCTCAGGGGACTCAAGGGGTTCATCCGGGTACGAAGGCCACATGTCTTGCAGTGCCGCTCTAAGTATGAAGTATTGCAGTAACTCCAATGACGACTTGGAGTGTCCTGGCCTCCATGTCTGCGGGGTGATACATTTCCCCTCAGGGAACAGGTCGGAGAGCGCACGATATCCCAGGTCCAGACAGTGTTGCATGAGGAGTTTATCCTGTGTGGGGGCGAGGCCCGGGAATGACTATAAGGGCAGTCATTTATAGTACGGGCGGGGTTCGGAGTGGGATTTCAAAATCTGTTTCCACGCCTTGATTGTTGTGGCCACTGGATCAGCTGGGGCATCAGAATGATACGAGTGGAAGAGGATCAGGGACATGACACTCACCTCCTCGGTCGCCAGGATCTCAAGTTTAACATGCAGAGGAGTGTCTTGGTGTTTATACCAGTGTGTTGCATGTAAGGCTTGTGTGGCAATCCTGAATTCCATTAGATCCGGTGCATTGAAGCCCCCTCTCTCGTAGGGTAATGTCATATGTTGCCACTTCCTAGGTACGGCACCAGAATGCCACAGGAATCAGGCGCACCACGCATGCAAATCTGTGAAATAGTGCTTACCGGGCCAGAGTGGGACATTAGTGAATATGTATAGAAGCTTCGGAACTATAATCATTTTGATTAGCGACAGTCTCCCTGCTAGGGACAGGGGAAGGTTACACCACCTCTTCATTCTGGCTTCTGCATATTGTGCGGCAGCCACATAGTTGTCGGCCAATAGGGAGGATCTCGACAGAGATGCCTGGATCCCGAGATACTTGATGCCCTCAGGGGCCCACCTGAGCGGGAATTCGCATGTCGGTTGGGTAATTGCAGGTGTGAGTGGGAAGATGTCTGACTTGGTGTAATTCATGGTGAAGCCCGAGAATGTACCTATTTTGATTATTTCGTGGACGATTGGGTCAAGATGGACCGAGGGGTCCCTGATGTACAAAAGCACGTCGTTGGCATACAGTGATATGATTTTGGGCGTGTCGCGCAGGCTTATCCCCTTGCGAGTATGCTTGTCTCTCACACTATCTGCAATGGGCTCAATAGCCATCGCGAACAGTAGGGGGGAAGATGGCCACCACTGGCGTGTCCCTCTATGAAGGGTGAACGGAGCTGACATATGAGAGTTAACCAGTATTCTGGCCACAGGGTTGGTATAAAGCAATTTTATGTAGGAGAGTATGCGTGGGCCGATCCCCATCTTCTCAAGCACCGCCCATAGGTATTGCCATGAAACCATATCAAACACCTTTTGGGCATCTAGTGTCACAGCAACCGCGTTAGCTTTAGGGTCAATTCTAGAGATGAAGTTGAACAGTCGCCGGATATTTAAAGCAGTGGAGCGGGCAGGACAAAGACACTCTGATCAGGGTGGATCAAGTATGTCATGATGGGGAGGAACCTGTTCGCAGTGATCTTGGTGAATATTTTGGTGTCAGTATTCATGAGGGAAAGAGGTCTATAGGAGCCGCACTCCTCCAGAGGCTTGCCCGGCTTAGGAAGCGCGGTAATGGTGGCCTCACGCAGGAATTGGGGGAGAATGGCAAGGCGTAGCGACTCGGTCCACACCTCATGTAGGCACGGGGCCAGTAACGCAACATGCTCCTGATAAAATTCGGCAGTTAGGCCATCCGGGCCGGGAGCCTTTCCCTTGGGGAGGGCCGAGATGGCTACGGCTATCTCATCGCGGGTGATGGGGGTGTCCAATTGCTCTTTAGTGGCGGGAGATATATAGGACATGGGGATACGGTCGAGGAGAAGATCCAGGTCCTGCAAGCTATGTTCGCGCTGCGGGGCGTAGAGGGCAGCGTAGAAAACAGCAAAGGTCTCAAGAATGGGTTGGTCCGACCAATGCCGCACTCCGTTCTCGTCAATGATACTATCAAACCGGGTTCTACCCCCCTCAATCCGGGCCAGTCTGGCCAGTGTTCGACCACGTCTTTCCCCCTCGCCTTACTTCCCAGCCGCAATGGGTCAGGCGTAGTATCGTATCTCCCTAAGGGTGTGGGTCTGAAAGGTTTCCAGTTCCGTTCTTATCTGCGCCAACTTGGGTGGGGAAGGGGCAGAGGCGTTTTTGCGCTCTAGTTCCTTGAATTTGGCCTCTGAGCACTGTAAAGAGTACCTAATGTCTTTCAGAACCCCAGCTTTCCTGGAGATGCACATCCCTCTGATGAACACCTTGAATGCCTCCCTTCGGACCCCATCGGTTGTGTCTTGACGTATATTGTTTTCAAAGAACGTGGCGATATCTGCAAAGATTTCCGTCTTGAAGACTATGTTGTGCAATGCCTCCAATTCGAAGCGCCAGTTGGAGTGGTGAGGGAGGGCAGGCTGTAGAGTTATGTCCAGTGTCACTGGGGAGTGGTCGGAAAGCGCGCGCGGAAATATCTGCATGCTGAGAATTTTCCCTATGAGCCCAGCTGACAGGAGGAAGAGGTCAATCCTGGAACGACTATCATGTGCAGAGGAATAAAATGTATACTCCCTAACCTGTGGGTTAAGCACTTTCCAGGTGTCCACTAGGCCAGCAGGACCCATGTGAGCGGATGGCTGACGAGCGGCTCTGGATATTGTCCTGGGTGCAGCGCCTGATCTATCCAGCTAAGAGTCTAATATGAGATTCATGCCCCCCCCCCAGATGATCGGGACCCCGACATATCTCTGGAGCAGGGTGTTGATGTCATCAAAGAAATCCAGAGCATCTATGTTGCTACAGTTTAACCTTCACAGTTTAGATACAATCATCTGCATCAAGGAGCACAGTGTGTAGGGGCAGCCCTGCAGGCGATGGGCTTTTAAATGGCCAACCAAAGGCCATTATTCTTCACTACAATGGTATTCCTTATCTGAAGATATATCAGGCCCATCGTCAAGATCAGAGGCAGGGTCTGACTGCTTAACCCTGCTTCAAACAATGGTGTCATCTGCTGGTCAACAGAGATGTAAGCAGTAAAGAAGAGAAACATGTGTTTATGTCATGTACCCTTACACATGTGAAGCACACAAAACATAGTTCAGTATTTCCTCACATTATCAAAACCTTCCAAGGCCAGTGGAGGATGAAAAATCCACTTTAATGGGAATGGCTGTAATGGGTTCTAATGAGAAAAACACAACAGACAATATTGGACTCCCATACTCTGCCAAACCCTTCAAAGGCCATACAAAATGAATGAGATGCCCACCCTACGTGATATTCCAATGGCAAGGCACAATTGGAAAAAGTCATGCTTTACAGTTTGTGGTGGGGTCAGGAACCTGCTCGTGTCAAGAGGAGATGTTACCCCCCCTCAGCCTGGGGTGGGAGGTCTACCAAGAGTTTCGCCAGATCAAGTCCTCCCCTGATGCGGTTAGGGAAGCTGGGAGAGAACCAGTCTGTAGCCTTTCTACATGTGCCTGCATGACTCAATTGAGTACCACCTTTTCTTGCTGGCCAGTCTTTTTTTGTTTGTCCCATAGGACTACATCCCCCAAAAGGCCTGGTGGTGGAAGGGAGAGCGGGCAACTCAACACATAGAGAGACAGCGAGGTATTGTGGTCCTGCAGAGCATTCCCCAAATTAAAGCGGCAATCCCAGTAGTCTATGCAACACAAACATACACTTTACCTTCAAAAGGGCCACATAGTAGTCTGTACATCCAGCAGCAATCTGAACACTTGCACAATATGAACTGGGACATTGACTGTGTTAAGAGCGGACCACTTTTCCCAATGCTGGCGGACACACCTGTGGAAAAGAGGCGAGGCACAAAGCCTATTATATGTTTTTGCTTATCTGTAGTCCAATAGCAAGGGAGAAGAAAGGCAGTGGTTGGCCTGGGGAACAAGCTGAGGGAGTGAGCAAATGGAGGGGCAAGGGAGAGACTATAAAGAGGCATAGGTAATTGGAAGGTGTGGGTTGATTGGGTGAGATCAGGTATAGGTAAACATAAGGTGTGAGTTGATTGGGTGAGGTCAAGGGAGGAGACAGAGGACCAAGAGACAAAGTGGAGGAAGGGTGGTACTTGGGAGCATGGAGAAGGATTGCTTGGGTGCACAAGTTGAGGTATTGGCTGGTGGGTGAAAGTGAATGTGGAGGGAGGGTGAGACCATCAGAATATGAGGGGAATGAGAGTGAAGAAGATGGTGACTGGGAGAGTGAAACAGGGCTGACTGTGGGAGAAGATGTGGGTTGAGTGGCGAGAAGTATGAAGGAGGGTGAGGGCTAGTAGTATGGACAGGAAAGAGTAGTATTGTGGAGAGGGGCAGTAGTAGTGAGTGTGAAGAGGGGAGAAAAGTAGTTTGAGAGGGGGGATTAGTAAAGTGAATAAAGGAGAGTAGTAGTGTGGCGAAGCGAGAGTTGAAGAAGGGGAGGGGAAGAGCAAGAGTAAGAAGGAGATCATTGAAGGGATAGTGGAGCACAGCAAGAGAGGGAAATATAAAGGACAGTGGGAGGAAGGAAGAGAGGAGAGTAGAGAAAGGTAGAGGAAGGATTGAACATCAGGGTAATGAAGACAAAGGCCTAAAGGAAAGTACTAAGTGGTACCTGAGTGCCTGCAACACACATTTTCTTATACTCATTCAATTGTGTTTTTGGGGGATCTAGGTTAGGATTTCACTTAGATTGTTCCCAGAGAGAGACTGAGAGAAATGTTATTTGCCCTTAGACCATCACGATCAGTCAGTCAGTGGTTATATAGTACGGTTTACTGATCACTAATAACCATCCTGGGGTTGAGGGATTCCTAGGCTTCAGAGGGAATTGCCTGAGCTAGATGAGACAGAGAGGGATGGCCCTAAGCAAACCTCTTTAATACAAACCACTGAACTGTCTTTGAGAGTTGTGTTCTTGAGACCATATGTGAAACGTATGTGAAGAGACAAGAAAGACACACAAAGCACAGAAGAGTGGAGTGCAGCAGTTTGTCCTTAATGTGTAATTGGACCTTAATCATTGATGCAGGTTTTTGGATTGTCGTGGTCTTCTCAAGCACCTACCGCTAATCCTTCTACAGTCGCTTCCATGTCATGGAAGGCTTCTGATATCCCAGCATTGGTCTAAGAATGAAGGCAGGATTTTTTCAGGGAATAGTCAATGTATTATTGTAGACAATTATGGTTTCCATTGAGTAATTGATGCCACCAAAACAGATTCGGTGTTGTCATAATTGATTCGACAGTAAAGATGCACCTGGAAATCTCACCAGCAATTTAAAATACTGCACTGGCCATTGTCATGTCAGAAATAGTTATGCTATGCAAACGTCTAGTGCTTCAATGAAACAGCAGCACGTCACCTAAAAGGTGCTAATTCACGCTCCCCAGGAAAGCCATTGGACCAGTGCAGCACAAAGTGATTCAAAAACTATAGGCATCAGTCTGATGCAACAAGGTGGGAACGCAGGCATAGGCAGATTCAACAGAACAGTGATTTTAAAGAAGATGGTGCTATGGGGATGGTGTTTCATTGAGAAAGGCACATTGCTGCTGTGTATAGGATGCCTTTCCAATTGATTTTGTAAGTTTTAAATGATACAGACATAATCTACTTCTAAAATGCAAATGAAATGTAGTGCGTCTTGAGCCCAACGCTCAAAGAAGCGCCCACATATATGTATGTACTTGGTACATAATGTACAATATATACATTAAGCCCTGTAATCTGTTGTATTAGTGGGCTGCCCCTTTGCAATGAGGGATGCCAGTGGAATCTGTTATGCAGAAACGTACTTAATGTGACTGCTCTGTAACACAAGCCAAAATGTAGTTCTGGGTCTCTAATTGAAAACAATTCACAGTTGCATACAATATGCAAAAGCACCAGATGTGAAATGTGTGGACTTAACACATGCAGTAACTCTGGCACACCGCATAAAGGCAATACCAGATGCAAAGACCCTGTGGTAAATATTGTATGATTCCAACTTCAGATATAGGTTAAAACAACACTTAAAACTCCTCAAAATTGTACCTCCTGAAAAAAGGATGTTGAAATGACTGCCGGGTGAGGGAAAAGAAACACAGGTGCATGCCATTTACAACAAAAATACAAAAAATACAGACCGGAACCTCATACACCGCACATACCACTATGCGCCCCCTGAAGAAAATCATTTGAACCCACAGATTTACCACCTACAACTATGCAGACAACACACAACTGATTGTCAAGATGACCATGACTCAGGAACAAAATAATTGCCTCAACAACTGTCTCACAGACATCTACAACTGGATGACAACAAACAACCTGGAAAAAACAGAAATAATGGTCTCACCCACAGAAAACAATGCAGCCTACCCACAACTGGACTGGTCCTCTGGCATGGGAACACAACCGGAGAACTCTAATGTAGTAAATAACCTAGGAATACTCATGGACAATGGAGTATCCTTGGAACTGAAAGTCAAAGCAATCACCAAAAAATGCTTCTACTTCTTAAGACTGCTCAGAGGATTACATCCATACCTCTTCTTTACTCTCAGAATGACTACACAAAGGAATGCTGGAAAGAATCACCAGCAAACTCCAAAAGGTACAACACACTGCAACCAGGATTCTACTGAGGCTACTCTCGTTCAGATTGGAATTGCCATTGTATTTCGGTGCTGGACTGCCCCTGGGCAGGACAAAGACTGATATGCAAATGGATATTTCCCATCTGTGAAAGGCACAGTGGGTAAAAGCAGTGGCTGCGAACTCTCAAGTGGTTAATAACCACTGAACAGGTTATCATGTCTGTTCTTGCGAGAGAGGGGCGCCCGCTACCTTTGTTAAACTATTTTTTAAGGAACCTGGGATTGATAACCCTAGGTCTCCTGGGGGCAACCAGACGTGGTCTCCCTCTCACTGTGCTTAGAGAGGCATCAGCTTCACCTCACTGATGATCCCCAACAAGGGTGAAACACGTGTATGGGGTTGCTGGTGGTACTCTCGTTCAGATTGGAATTGCCATTGTATTTCGGTGCTGGACTGCCCCTGGGCAGGACAAAGACTGATATGCAAATGGATATTTCCCATCTGTGAAAGGCACAGTGGGTAAAAGCAGTGGCTGCGAACTCTCAAGTGGTTAATAACCACTGAACAGGTTATCATGTCTGTTCTTGCGAGAGAGGGGCGCCCGCTACCTTTGTTAAACTATTTTTTAAGGAACCTGGGATTGATAACCCTAGGTCTCCTGGGGGCAACCAGACGTGGTCTCCCTCTCACTGTGCTTAGAGAGGCATCAGCTTCACCTCACTGATGATCCCCAACAAGGGTGAAACACGTGTATGGGGTTGCTGGTGGTACTCTCGTTCAGATTGGAATTGCCATTGTATTTCGGTGCTGGACTGCCCCTGGGCAGGACAAAGACTGATATGCAAATGGATATTTCCCATCTGTGAAAGGCACAGTGGGTAAAAGCAGTGGCTGCGAACTCTCAAGTGGTTAATAACCACTGAACAGGTTATCATGTCTGTTCTTGCGAGAGAGGGGCGCCCGCTACCTTTGTTAAACTATTTTTTAAGGAACCTGGGATTGATAACCCTAGGTCTCCTGGGGGCAACCAGACGTGGTCTCCCTCTCACTGTGCTTAGAGAGGCATCAGCTTCACCTCACTGATGATCCCCAACAAGGGTGAAACACGTGTATGGGGTTGCTGGTGGTACTCTCGTTCAGATTGGAATTGCCATTGTATTTCGGTGCTGGACTGCCCCTGGGCAGGACAAAGACTGATATGCAAATGGATATTTCCCATCTGTGAAAGGCACAGTGGGTAAAAGCAGTGGCTGCGAACTCTCAAGTGGTTAATAACCACTGAACAGGTTATCATGTCTGTTCTTGCGAGAGAGGGGCGCCCGCTACCTTTGTTAAACTATTTTTTAAGGAACCTGGGATTGATAACCCTAGGTCTCCTGGGGGCAACCAGACGTGGTCTCCCTCTCACTGTGCTTAGAGAGGCATCAGCTTCACCTCACTGATGATCCCCAACAAGGGTGAAACACGTGTATGGGGTTGCTGGTGGTACTCTCGTTCAGATTGGAATTGCCATTGTATTTCGGTGCTGGACTGCCCCTGGGCAGGACAAAGACTGATATGCAAATGGATATTTCCCATCTGTGAAAGGCACAGTGGGTAAAAGCAGTGGCTGCGAACTCTCAAGTGGTTAATAACCACTGAACAGGTTATCATGTCTGTTCTTGCGAGAGAGGGGCGCCCGCTACCTTTGTTAAACTATTTTTTAAGGAACCTGGGATTGATAACCCTAGGTCTCCTGGGGGCAACCAGACGTGGTCTCCCTCTCACTGTGCTTAGAGAGGCATCAGCTTCACCTCACTGATGATCCCCAACAAGGGTGAAACACGTGTCTGGGGTTGCTGGTGGTACTCTCGTTCAGATTGGAATTGCCATTGTATTTCGGTGCTGGACTGCCCCTGGGCATGACAAAGACTGATATGCATATGGATATTTCCCATCTGTGAAAGGCACAGTGGGTAAAAGCAGTGGCTGCGAACTCTCAAGTGGTTAATAACCACTTAACAGGTTATCATGTCTGTTCTTGCGAGAGAGGGGCGCCCGCTACCTTTGTTAAACTATTTTTTAAGGAACCTGGGATTGATAACCCTAGGTCTCCTGGGGGCAACCAGATGTGGTCTCCCTCTCACTGTGCTTAGAGAGGCATCAGCTTCACCTCACTGATGATCCCCAACAAGGGTGAAACACGTGTATGGGGTTGCTGGTGGTACTCTCGTTCAGATTGGAATTGCCATTGTATTTCGGTGCTGGACTGCCCCTGGGCAGGACAAAGACTGATATGCAAATGGATATTTCCCATCTGTGAAAGGCACAGTGGGTAAAAGCAGTGGCTGCGAACTCTCAAGTGGTTAATAACCACTGAACAGGTTATCATGTCTGTTCTTGCGAGAGAGGGGCGCCCGCTACCTTTGTTAAACTATTTTTTAAGGAACCTGGGATTGATAACCCTAGGTCTCCTGGGGGCAACCAGACGTGGTCTCCCTCTCACTGTGCTTAGAGAGGCATCAGCTTCACCTCACTGATGATCCCCAACAAGGGTGAAACACGTGTATGGGGTTGCTGGTGGTACTCTCGTTCAGATTGGAATTGCCATTGTATTTCGGTGCTGGACTGCCCCAGGGCAGGACAAAGACTGATATGCAAATGGATATTTCCCATCTGTGAAAGGCACAGTGGGTAAAAGCAGTGGCTGCGAACTCTCAAGTGGTTAATAACCACTGAACAGGTTATCATGTCTGTTCTTGCGAGAGAGGGGCGCCCACTACCTTTGTTAAACTATTTTTTAAGGAACCTGGGATTGATAACCCTAGGTCTCCTGGGGGCAACCAGACGTGGTCTCCCTCTCACTGTGCTTAGAGAGGCATCAGCTTCACCTCACTGATGATCCCCAACAAGGGTGAAACACGTGTATGGGGTTGCTGGTGGTACTCTCGTTCAGATTGGAATTGCCATTGTATTTCGGTGCTGGACTGCCCCTGGGCAGGACAAAGACTGATATGCAAATGGATATTTCCCATCTGTGAAAGGCACAGTGGGTAAAAGCAGTGGCTGCGAACTCTCAAGTGGTTAATAACCACTGAACAGGTTATCATGTCTGTTCTTGCGAGAGAGGGGCGCCCGCTACCTTTGTTAAACTATTTTTTAAGGAACCTGGGATTGATAACCCTAGGTCTCCTGGGGGCAACCAGACGTGGTCTCCCTCTCACTGTGCTTAGAGAGGCATCAGCTTCACCTCACTGATGATCCCCAACAAGGGTGAAACACGTGTATGGGGTTGCTGGTGGTACTCTCGTTCAGATTGGAATTGCCATTGTATTTCGGTGCTGGACTGCCCCTGGGCAGGACAAAGACTGATATGCAAATGGATATTTCCCATCTGTGAAAGGCACAGTGGGTAAAAGCAGTGGCTGCGAACTCTCAAGTGGTTAATAACCACTGAACAGGTTATCATGTCTGTTCTTGCGAGAGAGGGGCGCCCGCTACCTTTGTTAAACTATTTTTTAAGGAACCTGGGATTGATAACCCTAGGTCTCCTGGGGGCAACCAGACGTGGTCTCCCTCTCACTGTGCTTAGAGAGGCATCAGCTTCACCTCACTGATGATCCCCAACAAGGGTGAAACACGTGTATGGGGTTGCTGGTGGTACTCTCGTTCAGATTGGAATTGCCATTGTATTTCGGTGCTGAACTGCCCCTAGGCAGGACAAAGACTGATATGCAAATGGATATTTCCCATCTGTGAAAGGCACAGTGGGTAAAAGCAGTGGCTGCGAACTCTCAAGTGGTTAATAACCACTGAACAGGTTATCATGTCTGTTCTTGCGAGAGAGGGGCGCCCGCTACCTTTGTTAAACTATTTTTAAGGAACCTGGGATTGATAACCCTAGGTCTCCTGGGGGCAACCAGACGTGGTCTCCCTCTCACTGTGCTTAGAGAGGCATCAGCTTCACCTCACTGATGATCCCCAACAAGGGTGAAACACGTGTATGGGGTTGCTGGTGGTACTCTCGTTCAGATTGGAATTGCCATTGTATTTCGGTGCTGGACTGCCCCTGGGCAGGACAAAGACTGATATGCAAATGGATATTTCCCATCTGTGAAAGGCACAGTGGGTAAAAGCAGTGGCTGCGAACTCTCGAGTGGTTAATAACCACTGAACAGGTTATCATGTCTGTTCTTGCGAGAGAGGGGCGCCCGCTACCTTTGTTAAACTATTTTTTAAGGAACCTGGGATTGATACCCCTAGGTCTCCTGGGGGCAACCAGACGTGGTCTCCCTCTCACTGTGCTTAGAGAGGCATCAGCTTCACCTCACTGATGATCCCCAACAAGGGTGAAACACGTGTATGGGGTTGCTGGTGGTACTCTCGTTCAGATTGGAATTGCCATTGTATTTCGGTGCTGGACTGCCCCTGGGCAGGACAAAGACTGATATGCAAATGGATATTTCCCATCTGTGAAAGGCACAGTGGGTAAAAGCAGTGGCTGCGAACTCTCAAGTGGTTAATAACCACTGAACAGGTTATCATGTCTGTTCTTGCGAGAGAGGGGCGCCCGCTACCTTTGTTAAACTATTTTTTAAGGAACCTCGGATTGATAACCCTAGGTCTCCTGGGGGCAACCAGACGTGGTCTCCCTCTCACTGTGCTTAGAGAGGCATCAGCTTCACCTCACTGATGATCCCCAACAAGGGTGAAACACGTGTATGGGGTTGCTGGTGGTACTCTCGTTCAGATTGGAATTGCCATTGTATTTCGGTGCTGGACTGCCCCTGGGCAGGACAAAGACTGATATGCAAATGGATATTTCCCATCTGTGAAAGGCACAGTGGGTAAAAGCAGTGGCTGCGAACTCTCAAGTGGTTAATAACCACTGAACAGGTTATCATGTCTGTTCTTGCGAGAGAGGGCGCCCGCTACCTTTGTTAAACTATTTTTTAAGGAACCTGGGATTGATAACCCTAGGTCTCCTGGGGGCAACCAGACATGGTCTCCCTCTCACTGTGCTTAGAGAGGCATCAGCTTCACCTCACTGATGATCCCCAACAAGGGTGAAACACGTGTATGGGGTTGCTGGTGGTACTCTCGTTCAGATTGGAATTGCCATTGTATTTCGGTGCTGGACTGCCCCTGGGCAGGACAAAGACTGATATGCAAATGGATATTTCCCATCTGTGAAAGGCACAGTGGGTAAAAGCAGTGGCTGCGAACTCTCAAGTGGTTAATAACCACTGAACAGGTTATCATGTCTGTTCTTGCGAGAGAGGGGCGCCCGCTACCTTTGTTAAACTATTTTTTAAGGAACCTGGGATTGATAACCCTAGGTCTCCTGGGGGCAACCAGACGTGGTCTCCCTCTCACTGTGCTTAGAGAGGCATCAGCTTCACCTCACTGATGATCCCCAACAAGGGTGAAACACGTGTATGGGGTTGCTGGTGGTACTCTCGTTCAGATTGGAATTGCCATTGTATTCCGGTGCTGGACTGCCCCTGGGCAGGACAAAGACTGATATGCAAATGGATATTTCCCCTTCTGTGAAAGGCACAGTGGGTAAAAGCAGTGGCTGCGAACTCTCAAGTGGTTAATAACCACTGAACAGGTTATCATGTCTGTTCTTGCGAGAGAGGGGCGCCCGCTACCTTTGTTAAACAGAAGAGACCACATCCCTCCAGCTCTGAAAATCCTACACTGGCTATCAGTAAACAAAAAAAAAAAAAAAAACATTACATTGAAAGCACTCTGCATCACCCACAAAGCCTTACAAAGACAAAGGGCCTCATTACGACCCTGGCGCTAAGTGAAAAACGATGGCGGTAAATGGTTACCGCCATCGTTTTCCGCCAGGTCTGATCATGACTCGTGACCGTAAACTACGATGCCAATAGCGGCATCGTAGTTAACGCTGCCGCTAACTGCGCTAAGGGTGCGCGCACGCGACCGCCCACACCGTACTTAGCGCCATGGCGGAAAGGTACGCAAATGCCGACCCAAGCGGACATGCACCTAACGCCATCACCGAGGCCGCTAAGTACCTTACCGCCATGGTGCAAATAACGCCATCGCGAACCAACCGTAAAGGGCCATGTCAAGTGAATGCAGCTGCCACAGGTGCACAGAAACAGCACAGGTGAAGGCAATACAGACTCAGGGGAGTACAAAAAGAGCACACCCCACCCCTACCCACACCCAGTCACACTCCACAATGATGCCAATACGACTAGCAATGTTGGGGCTGGAGGACCTGATAGCAATGCATGTGCTACTACAACAGCAACAACAACAACAACAGGCAGCACAGAGGAGACGCAGGAGGAGAAGGAGGGCAAGGCAGGCCCAGCAAGCCCCACCAGCACAGCCAGTGCCACCACGCAGGCAGCCCCCAATCCCACGCATCAGAGCCAATCCAAACAACCTCACTGTTGAGCAGATCCACACCCTGTACCGTTTGGACCGGGACACCATCACCGCCATCGTAGACATGACACACAACGACATCGTCAGCATGATAGAAAGTCCAACCGCCATCCCCCCCCTACTGAAGGTAGTGGCTGTACTCCACTTCCTGTCCACAGGCACCTACCAGCACACAGTGGGGCACCTGCATGGCATTTCACAACCATTATTCTCACGAACACTCATCCAAGTGCTCGATGCCCTCCTCAAGCACACAGACGACCACATCTCATTACCACGGACTGCCCAGGAGATTGCAAACACCAAAGTGGGTTTCCATGCACTAGCCAGCATACCCGGTTGCATTGGTGCCATCGACTGCACCCATGTGGAATTGGTGGTTCCACGTGCCATGGAGGTACCGTACCGCAACCGGAAACAGTTCCACTCTATCAACGTGCAAATGGTCTGTGACTCCAACAAGATCATCACACATTGTTGTGCCCGATTCCCCGGATCAACCCATGATTCACTGGTCCTGAGGAACTCCACAATACCACGCACATGGAGCGACATGCAGGCCCAAGATCCTGGCTACTCGGTGAGTGCAATGTCATGGAAGTGGGCATGGGAATGACGTACCAGTGCATACTCCACCTGGCAGAAAGGGGGGGGGGGTGATGCATACTCCACCTGGCAGAAAGGGGGGGGGGGATGATGCATACTCCACCTGGCAGAAAGGGGGGGGGATGATGCATACTCCACCTGGCAGAAAGGGGGGGGGGGGTGATGCATACTCCACCTGGCAGAAAGGGGGGGGGGATGATGCATACTCCACCTGGCTGTGAGTAACACAGAGAACGGAGACAGAGGAAGGGCACTCACAATGCACACAACCCCTCTGCATACATAGGGTGATGGCATGCAAAACAGGCCATGGCAGCAATGAGCATATACTGGTTGCATTGTGTGAATCAATTAGTGCATGTAGAAGTGAGCCAAGGTAACAGTTCCATGCCAGCCATGGTGGAACATCATGTTCCTGATCAGACAACATGACTGACACATACATTCTCGCCTACATACAGGTGATGCAGCCTATCCCCTGAAGAGGTGGCTCCTCACACCAGTCCGGAACCCGCAGAACCAGCACGAGGAGGACTTCAACCGTGCACATACACGTACTCGTGTGGTCATAGAGCAGACATTCGGCCTCCTGAAGGCACGGTTCCGAAGCCTCAGCAGGTCTGGTGGGGCACTCCTGTATGGCCATGAGAAGGTGGCAAAGATCGTCATGGCATGTGTCATGCTGCACAATATGTGCGTCAGACGGAATGTGCCCCTGCCCCCTGACGCAGAACTGCAACCACCTGACGATGAGGATGAGGAGGGTGCAGATGGGGCGCCACCACATGGAGGAGGCGATGCACAGGAGGGGCGTGCCATGCGCCAAAGTATCATCGACCACTGCTTCTAGCACACACGGCTGGTGTTCATCGCATGGAGACTGCACTTGGGGCACTGTGTGTCTCTGGGACATGCACACTGTGGACTGTACACCAATAAAGCACACATACGCAATGAAAATGTCCACACAATTATTTTTTTGAAAGAAAAAAGTGTATTGGAACTATGAACTGTCGTGTAACACCCCCTCCCACCTCCCACCTCCCCCCTGCACACCCCAACACACCCCCTCCCACCTCCCCCCTGCACACCCCAACACACCCCATGTAGGTGTCAACAGATGCCTGTGACAGTGTCCACAGGCCGTCACAAGCCCCCTCTCCCGGCCCCCGGGGCACCCCTGGCTGTGGAGCGCAGGTTGCGTCCAGAACGTCGCACGGGGCTGCTCTGCGCAGAACTGGCAGTGGAGGATGTCCCTGGCTGCCCCTGTGCATGCAGCTCCTGTATTGTGTGGGTGAGGTCAGTGACCGCACGACGCAAGCCCGCAAGTTCGGCACAGATGTCCCTGGACATGGCCTGCATGGCATCCCTCAGGGTGGCAGTGCTCTGCGCCACTTCGGCCCTTAGTGTCTCCGTGGCCTGGTCAATGCTAAACCTAGCCCCCACACATTCCGCGGCATGCTCATCCAGCATTGCGGACAGTTGATGCTGCCGTTGAGTGATGTCCTCGAGGGACTGCTGGCCGTGCTGGCCCATGGCCAGTGCAGGTGGAGTGATGGAGGGGCTGCCCCCCTCCTGTGGAGTGTGCACAGGGCATGGGGTGGAAGGCCACTCCTCTGCCTCAGTGTGCCCCTGTGTGTCACCCTCATGGGGGCTGGCGTCTGAGAAACAGGGGGAATGTAGTTGGTCAGTGGGGCTTCTGACCTCCAGCTCCATGTCCGAGTCAGAACATGCAGCTGTTGCAGCTGTCTCCCCGATGTTGCTGCTGGCCGCTGACCCCCTGCCTTCTGTGGCAGGCAATGTCGGTGGAGGTGGAGCAGCTGCTGCTGGCCTGCTGCCAACAGGGCTGCTTGCCGGTGGGACCTCCGGTATGCCTGCAGTGGGACCTGCCTGTCGTGGGGTCTGCCTCACTGCAGCTGAGGTTGAGGGTGCAGGGACGTTGTAGTCGGACTTCGCTCTCTTCGTCGCAGGGGTGTCCTGGTCCTCTGGGTGTGATTCTGTGCCTGTGGTGGAGCAAAGGTGGGAGGGCGTTATTGATGGGTCTACGGACTTTGGAATTACAATGGTTGACATTATTTTGGCCAGTGGATGAGGCAGATTTCAGGCAGTGCCATGCAGGTTGTCTCCTTTTAGTGTGGTATGTGGATGCAGGTATGCGGGTGCCAGCAGTGTATGCAGGGTGGTGCTCGCATGTGGCTATGGGCAGTATTGATTTGTGTTGCATTTACACTCTAGGGCAACCTTGTGCTACACATGATTGGACTGCTGTGACTATGGCATGTCTTGTATGAGGCACCTACCTTCATCGCCTGATGTCGGGGCTCCCCTTTCCATCCCTCCAACGCCTTCGATGGATTCCATGCCGATGGTGGTTGCACAGATCTCCTCCCACGGTTGGAGTTTCAGGGGGGATTCCGACCCTCCGCCGGTTCCCTGGGCAAGGTTGCGGTTTGCTGAGATGACGGCTCTGACCCGTATGCGCAGGTCATCCCAGCGCTTCCGGCACTGCTGTGGGGTGCGGGGTACGGTCCCCACCGCGCTGACGTGCTCAGCCACCAGGGCCCAGATGGCCTTCTTCTTCCCGATTGCTGTCCTGGGTCATTTCAGGGGAGAAAACAACACCTGCGTTGTCCTGCAGGGTCTCCGCTAGCCTGCAGAGTTCCTCCCGGCTGAATCGCTCCTGGCGCTGGCGGTCACATGCCTTTTTCACGGATTTTGGCATTTTCGGGAACTTGGGTGGGTGGGTGTTTGGTTGGGACAGGTGTCAGGGTTGGGTCTGGTGTTGTTTGGTAGGATGGCGATGGATTGTGTTTTTAAAGATGGCCGACGGGCTGCTTCCCGTTCCGGCGCGATGACGCTATTTCCGGTTTGGCCTTTTACGGCCGCCGCTAATTACGGTGGCCGTAAATTACGGTGGCCGCTACTTACGCTGGCGGAAGGGCACCTTGCTCGCTTAGCGATGCCGGTAGGGGCCTTTTCCGCCATGGCGTTAATTGCATTACCGCCATGGCGTAATGCTCGTGCGCGATGGGTCGTGATGTGGCGCTCTTTACGCCATCGTGCCATGGCGTAAACGCTCATTACGCCATGGCGGTAATGACGGGCGATTACCGCCAGGGTCGTAATGAGGCCCAAAGAGGTCAATAGCTCCAAGCCAAGATCAGCTGCAACCAGCCAAGAAGGGACCTAAGATCAAGCAAAGACAGACAGTACCCCAAACAGTATGAAAAATGGAAATTCAGAGGAACAGTATTCTCATATCTAATTTCTAACCTTTGGAAAAACATGGCCAAAGAAATTAGAACCACAGAAGACCACATCACCTTCAGGAAATTACTCAAAACCTGGTTATTCAACAGAAAATGACAACCGCAAAGGAATATCGGCAGCAATAACATTGCAGACCAAGGAAACACACTAAGGGACACATCCACGGATAACAGCAGCAATATCATAGAGGACCAGAACATTGTGCAGAGCCCTAGCTCCACCCACGCCCCTCCCCCAAGACATGCCAAACAACTAGAGTGATCAATGCAGAGAAGGCCACCCGACCAAATGACAGATTTAGAGATAACACCCACTCATAATTATGCACAAAGGAACACAAAGACAAGTAAAGCATTAAAACCTAAGCAACTTCCCCACCCACACAACCAGGGAAACCCAGACGAACACCACCTCCTCTATCTATTATAACCCCACCTGTACACCCATTCAGGAGCCAACCGGACAACAGGTCTACAGAAGCTACAACCATGGCTAATAAGGATGAGTAACCAGGAACACACTAGGTACACCCATCCATAATCTGTCACCAAACCCACTGAGGAAATCAGCCTCCTGCCCTAGAGAGGAGACAAGATGGGCTGACGAACCTTAACCAAGAATGTTGGTAGATACCACTCAGTGGCAACCAAAGATTCACACCAGAGGCTTCACCATCCCAACAACTTACTAACCCGTTTCTTGTCCAGAATCTATTGGGTGTGGTGTAGTGTATTAGAATCATGATTTTTCAACTGCTTGATTATAGTGAAATGTTTAATAACTGATGTGTAAATAAATGTATGTTCTTTTACTCAGAAACCTTCAGTCGGTGTTTGTTTGAATCATAGTAATTGCTGTAACTATTGATGCTCACTTTACTCTTGAGATAAGTCTGGCTGCTCAACCATCACTACCATTTTACTGTGGAGTACAGGCTTGTACCAAAGGTGAATCTGTACTGTCACTTGTAGTCCTAATTGTGTGTGGTGTTCCCAAAGGGTACTGCATATAATTCTGCCTTAAAAGTCAAGAACCTATCTTAAAAATGCCAGACTGAAACCAAGAATTCATCCTCCAGACCAATACCTCTAAGGTTGGGCTGGGAGCCATATTGGCACAAGAACAGGGTGGAATGAAACATCCCATCTTGTATACAAGAGGAAAGTTGTGCACTGAAGAACAAGCATATGCAGCAGTTGAACTGGAAGCCTTGGCCATCAAATGGGCATTCGTAACCCTGCATTACTATCTAACAGGAATAACTTTCTCACTTGTGACAGACCATTCATCCCCAACCTGGTTTAGACTAAAGAAAGATTCCAATACCAGGTTATGAGACAGTCTCATTTTTAGACCTTCAACCTTTTTGTTTCTCAGTGGAACATTGAAAAGGGAAAAAACAAGTCAATGTGGTCTTCTTGGGCTGTTTCCCTCTTCCCATTCAAAGGGCAGTCACTTGTTTTACGGGCAGGGTATGTGACAAATCTGGACTATTCATCCCTTCTCCCAAGAGGGGAGACTAAGGAGTTGAGCCTGTTAAGCAAGACCTTCACTAGGGGTTTGAGAATGTGTGACATTGCTGTGAGTGACCCCCTTCTATGAGACAAGAACTCCCATTCCTATAAGGAACTCCCTATCAAGAATACATTGTCTATATATATGGGAATCGAAAAGGCTGAGGTTACTTTTGTTTTTGATTCAACAAATAGTGACATTACTTCAATCTCTTTGGCTTCAGGTAATGCTGAATTATACCTGAGCTCAACAGTCAAAGAGGAACCACACACCCCTACAGTTTGTGGTGGCAAACATAAAAAGACGAGGAACCTTGAGGGGAGGAGAAAGCATCCTATGCTGAGATCAGCATCTGATGGGAAGACGTCCTGCAGAGTCAGAGCCACGCAAAACTGCAGAGCCAGCAGTAGCATGGAGATTGATCTCATCGCAAGTGAGACATCGGAAGGCTAGTGTGCTGAGAGGCAATGAAGCCAAAGCATAGAAATGTCACGGGGATGGTAAAAGTGAATGTGAAAAGAAAACTTTTTTTCACACCACTTGATATGGCACCACTTTTCACGTACCAACCCACCTCCTACTATATCCCCTACTGCCTCTCTTTGTTTCTCTCACCATCATCCCTGACTGTGTTCTCTCATTGGCAATAGGGATAGTGTTTCTCGGGTGCACCCTCTGCATAGTGTGTGTGCTTCTTTCTTTGAAGGATTTCAGTACTATTCCTACTGATGTTCCTTCCATGCTTTCTTACTCTGGGTTGACCAAATGTTAAGGAGTGAGTGGTGCCTTCCATAATTACTGCTCCATTTAAATGAATCTGAGTGGATATGATTGAGAATTGTACTTCCATTTTGTGACTTTCCTCCCTTAGTATGTTCTATTTCTGTCTCTATCCTTCAATTATTCAGAATGTAAAGGAGGAAGATGTCTCCCATTTCCTTTTACTGTGGTGTTTGAGAATGCCTATGATATACTGAGCCCACGAATGTCTGAATGATCTTCTTCCCTCTTCTTTTATCCCTCAGGTATATCCTCATCTACTTCGTTATCTTACCTCTCTTATTATTTTTGCCTTTGCAAATGCTTGCTTCCCTATCACCTTAAAACATGCACTTATTCTTTCTTTTCTGAAAGAAACTGCTCTTGATTCATCTATTCCTGCCAACTTTCGACCTATCTCACTTCTGCCATTTCATTCAAAAATGTGTAAGCAGGCTACCTATGCCCAGGTAGCCCGTTATCTAAATATTCACTCGCTTCTCCCTGCTCTTCAATCTTGCTTTCGTCCTTCTCACTCTACAGAGACTGCTCTTCTACATGTCACACACTCTCTCCTCTCTGCTTGTCACTCTAAGCTCTCCTCTATTCTTATTCTTCTTGACTTGTCTGCAGAGTTTGATACTCTTGATCACTCTCACCTTATATGCTCTCTTTCTACCTCGAGCATCTCGGGGTATTCTTCAATGGTCCCTCTCCTATCTTTCACAAAAGTCCTACTTTGTAACCTGGCCGGGCACTTTTTTCCCTTCACTTCCTCTCCTTTATGATATTCCTCAATGCTATGGATATAGTCCTCTTCTTTTCTGTCTTTATACTGCTCCTCTTTCTGCTCTTATCTCCTCATTTCTTCTCTTTTCTTCTGTATGCGGATGCTGCACAGATCTTTTTCTCCTTTTCCTCTGTTAATTCTGCTCTGTTTCAATCTGTCTTTCTGCTGTTCAAAACTGGATGTCTTCTCACGTTCTCCATCTCAACCCCTCTAAAACAGAGGTTCTGTTCTTTCCTGTTTTTACTATTCCTTCTAGTCATTTCCCTCTGTCTCTCTCTTTTCCTCCATCTTCTCTAACACGGGTGTTACTTTTCACCCTTCCTGTGAAAACATAAAAATTGCTATGAGGCCGGGAAGCCCAAAGGAAACACACCAACACAGGTTACAAAGAACATACAAGTGCTTTATTTAAAAGCTACAACAGTTACCAAAGTCAATTGACAAACGGATAGCTATTCGGCTCTGAGAGTAACGTAACGAACTTCAACGAAGGTTCGATGCATTAGTAGAGAGACCGTACATTGGAATATTTGGGTCTTTTATATGTTTTGTCCAGCCTTTGGCCAACCCTCTCGCGGGTTAACCATTGTTGGGATCAGGCCTAGAGTTCCTTGCCAGGTCAATCCTATAATTTATGCGTTTTGATCAGTTTTGCTGATACAGTTGTTCATTTACACATAGGTCAGCAATAGGACAAGGTCTCAGTTCGCGACCCCGACAAGTGGCCTGCAGGCATATTAATTATTCGTGTGTGCGGAGGTCACAACGGCCAGAATCTCGCTCAGAATATCAGTCAGCCTCCATTTTGATGTTCAGGGTGACTTCCACACTTACAAGAGGACCTAAAATGGCGGCTAAATCCAAGATGGCGACTTACATTACTTTTCGTTAAGGTCAAGACCTTGCCGCGGAGTCTATTCACATGATATTTTAGACGACTTGGCGTAGGCCAATACGCATTCAATTTACTGCGATAGGAGGCATGATATTATTTCAATTCCAACAGACCCTCCTTTTAGCCTCTGCCAAGTGCTAATATCATTTCTAATACTTTTGTAAATAACTCCATGCATTGTCATCCATACATCCCGAATCATTGTCTGTAATATCTATAGCCATTAGGTCGTTCATCAGAACCTCTTGTAACACAAACTCTTTAGATGCTGTATCTGGGGCATATATTCTATGCTCTATTGTGCTCACTGCTTGGGCACAACATCCCCCTAGCATTCCACATATACTCGGAAGACATTGAAAACAGCAACAAAGGAATAGCAGGATCCCCAATATAACCAGAATGACAGAAAGCACCTTCGAACCCCAAGATCGTAAAGAATCCCAAACCAGGTGCTAAATTCCAATCTCCTACAGGGATATGTACTTCAGAACTAAGGAGATGTAAGTTCTGTATTGCTTTAAAAATTGTCGGCGAAGAATCTGGTATGAAAACACAGCAAGCGGACCCCACCAATTTGCATACTCCACCTCATTCTGCCAGAATGACATCTAATGCCATCCGATTTTGAAGTGCTACCAATCTTATTGATTTTTGTTCTAGTGTCATATTGTAGAGTATATCTGTGGTCCGGTTGATCGTTCCCTCCAGTCCCCTTGCTAATCCCCTAATGTTCTCAGAGTTTGTTATCTGTCCCCAAAAGGGCACAACTGATTTTTCTATATCTCCCAATACTTGCCCAGGGGTATCTCTGTTCTTGTCCCGCCGTGGGCGAGCCTTAGAAACCTCCAATGTACTAGCTACAAATACCCCGGGTAACAGGATTCCTAAATAACAGGTTCCCTGCCAATCCTTGGGCAACCAGGGAAATGCTAAACTACCACAAACAAAATAAACAGGCCCCCCTACATACAGAGGCCTGTTTTCTCCAGTCAAATTTACAATGTTCACACAACCTTCAAAATCTCCCATTGGCCGAGTGCCATTTCTTTGTACACAAAAGGGGACTGAATCAGGGCTATGATTTATAGAGTAGGAAGGAGGCACGGCGTCCTTATTACCTATTGGAGCCATTTTAAAGGAAATTAGAGTTTGAAAGGGAAGAGATAGTTTATCAGACGGCCTAATAGAAGTGACGTTAGGTTTACTTCTATTCGCGAAAAGCGAGCATCCCAGGGGAGTCAATTCACGTTTCTCAAAATCATTCAAATGAGTTCCATCAAAGTTCCCCGAGATGCTATCGGCCAAAGAATAGTGCTCTAAGAGAGGCATAGCAAGCAGTCGTTAAAGGTAAAGGGTGAATATACCAACCTAGCCCCTTGTTCCCATGTTGCGGTAAATTAGTGCAAATCCAACAATAACTCTTATTAAAAATGGCATGCGTTGCATTCATTACTATCATTAAGGTGTTATTATGATACTTTTGTCTATGTCTAGGGGACAGAGTGTGAAGGTGTACAGAGGGAGTCAAAGCAGTTGGTACAATTCTGATTGGTAGTAGAGGTTTTAGAGGGTAAATTTCTTCAAAGTACCAAAGTCCTACAGCGGTGATTGTAAAAATACCAATTATCATTATAAAAACACAGCAATATGTTTTCGGGGCCCAGGCGCATTGTTCATTGTCCAAGTTGGTCACCCCCCTATTCACAAGTCCAGTGCGGGGAGCAGCAGTGGAGGTGGCAGGCATTGTAGTTCCTCAATCGACGACCCCACTGTTCGTTGCTGGTGACGCTACGGTCGCGCGATTTTTTTGTCCTTCCCAACCCTAGCCAGCAGAATCCCTTTTCTCCTTTTGTTCAACAGAAACTTTCTTATACAAAAGAAAAACTTTCAACCACTTCTCTTTTCCAAATGCACGGAAAGACCCATGCCGTAGTTCTATTTCCTTCGTCGAAGGTTGTACCTGGTGGTACCCAAGACTGTTTGATCAGATAATAAGGTGTCGTCACTTCCTGAGGGAAGCGACGTATCAGAGGCGACGGAAGTCGCAGAACTTGAAACAGTGTTTTCCGGAAGTGGTTTTTTCAGAGAGTGCGGAGACGAAATGGACTGTTCCCCAAGCTCCACGGGCTCAGAGAAATTCTCAGACGCACTCACAGCGCTGTTTGCTACTCTAAGATCAGAGACTGTAGCATCAGCGAGGGGTTCTGCTTCTTCTGTAACATGTGGCGTTGGGTGAGGAAGTTTCTTGACATGCGTCGCGTGGATCCAGTGTTTCTTCCCAGCCACCCGCACTGCTGTCAGGGTGACCAACAGCACCTGGTAGGGTCCCTTCCGCCGAGGAGCGAGGCAGGAAGACCTTTCGTAGGCCTTCACTAGGACCCAACTTCCAGGCTGAATATCGTGTCCTGGGCCCGTAAAACGTACAGGTAAAGCTGAATAGACCTGGTGATAAATGAAATACAGGTTTTTAGTTAACTGGTTACAGTAGTCTACAAGCAATACATTTTCCACCTCTCTCAGGGCTTTAGGCCTTGGGAGACCCCAAATGTTAGCAGGCCTCCCCATTACTACCTCAAATGGAGAAAGCCCAGTCTTAGTTTGAGGTGTGGTATGCATAGCTAATAATACTATAGGTAAGGCATCTGGCCATTTCAGCTTGGTATCGGCACATGTTTTTGCAAGCTTATTCTTTAAGATACCATTATGTCTTTCCACCAACCCAGCACTTTGAGGATGTCTGGCTGAGTGAAATCGTTTCTCAATATGTAACGCTGTGCATATCTGCAAAATTACTGCTGCAACAGAATGAGGACCGTTGTCGGACCAAATTACCCTTGGGAGCCCAAATCGAGGAAAGAATTCTTTTACCATAGTCTTTGCAGTGGTCATGGCAGTAGCATCTTTAACCGGGAAAGCCTCGACCCATTTACTAAAAGCACAAATAATTACAAGAACATATTTTAGATTGTTACACCGTTCCATCTCAATAAAATCAAAGTGAATGACCTCGAAGGGAACAGAAGGGGGCCCAAAGCTTCCCCCTGGAGTTACTGTCCCCTTTGCCACGTTGTGCTGCAAGCAGATCATACAGTTCCGGACATGACGTCTTGCAGTCTCCGGAATCTTGTTATTAACCCACACTTCTTCTAACATTTTCGTGATCTGCTGAGCACACACATGTGTAGGACCGTGTGCCATCGTAACCATTGCCAGTACATATGAATCAGGGAGCAACCATTTTCCTTCAGATGTATCCACCCAACACCCATCATCATCTAGTTTCCCCATTCCTTCGGCCCACCTTTTAGATTCTTCTGTTGTGGCATCAGTTTGAATATCTCGCACAGACCCAATACCTTCATCCATTACATAAGCATCTTTCATTTCCCTCAGAGCATACATGTCCGTGCTAAGGTCTGTGGCCGTTTGCCTGGCTATCAGGTCCGCAAAAGTGTTCCCTTTTCCCACATCATCTATGACCTTACGATGTGCTGCACATTTCATGATCGCTAACTGCCTAGGGAGCGAGAGTGCCGACAGCAATTGCACTATCAAGGGGCCATGCTGAATCTTGGTCCCATGTAAAGTCAGGAACCCTCTTTCTGACCAGAGCCTCCCAAAGTTGTGAGCCACCCCAAAGGCGTACTGGCTATCAGTATATATATTTACTATACGCCCTTCGGAGAGTTCACAAGCTCGGGTCAATGCTATAATCTCTGCGGCCTGCGCAGAGTTATACGAAATTCTCTTAGTTTCAACAACTTTACTCAACGTAGTAACTGTGTAAGCAGCTGTAGATGTACCATCTGGAAGTTTGAAGCAGGAGCCATCACAAAACAGCTCCCCTTCTGCATTGTCCAAAGGAGTATCTATAAGATCTATCCTGCCCTTCGTTTCTTGTTCAGTGGTATACAGGCAGTCATTTAATTCTTCGTCACCGCAAACAGTGTTTTGCAGGAAAGGTAAGAGTTCAGCCTCTTAATTTGAATGTGAGGGGCAAACAGAATTAGTTCATACCTTGTTAGCCGTGCAGAGGTGAGGTGTTGCGTTTGGGTTTTGTTCAATAGGATATCTACAGAGTGAGGTACCATCAAAATCAAATCATGGCCTAGGACCATTCCCTCACTCTGTTTTACAGATGCGGCAGCAGCAGCGACAGCTCGCAAACATCTTGGCAAAGCGAATGCGACAGGATCAAGGGCGGAGGAGTAGTAGCCGCACGGCCTATTCTTCCCTCCGTGTTCCTGTGTTAACACAGCCAAAGCACATCCATCACATTCATGTACAAGCAACACAAAGGCCTTGTCATAATTTGGAGTACCCAGAACCGGTGCATAACGCGGTTTTGAGAAGCTCAAATGATCGTTGATGTTCCGATTTCCATGGCAGTGGCAGAGAAATGCCCTTCTTCGTCAAAGCCAACATCGGTTTTATCACTAGCGAAAAGTTTGGGATCCACAACCTACAGTAAGAAGCCATACCTATTAAGGCTCTGACTTCCTTCTGTGTATTTGGAACAGATATGCCAGAAATGTGTTTTATTCTTTCAGGTGTCAATCTTCTCCCCTCCTTTGACAGGAGGTAGCCTAAATAGGCGACCTCCTAACAACAATATTGACATTTTGTGAGCAAAGCTTTATGACCATGTTTAGCTAGATGAACAAGCAACAGTACAGTGCCTTCTTTACAAGCACTTTCAGAGTCTGCAGCTAAAAGCAAATCATCGACATATTGAAGCAGTGTACAAGTAGGTGGCAATTCAAGGGTGTCGAGCTGCTCTTTCAAAGCTCTACTATAAATGCTTGGACTTTCAGTATACCCTTGAGGTGCCCTAGTAAATGTAAATGAACGTCCCCCCAAGGTGAACGCAAACAAATATCTACTTTCCTTATGTATCGGAATGCTAAAGAAAGCATTTTTTAAATCCACAACGCTGAAGTGCGTAGCCGTAGCAGGGATCATTGTCAATATCGTCGTTACATCAGGCACGATCAGAAATTGAGGGGCGACAACTCTGTTAATAGCACGCAGATCAATTATGAACCGGTATGGGATTGCATTATCACCTTTCTTATATACAGGCAAGATCGGACTGTTACACAAACTACCTGTAATCTCCTCGATCACCCCACGATGCACAAAATTGGAGACAATGCATTTCAAAGCACGCTCGCCCTCAACTGATATTTTATACTGCGGAATGCGTGGTAGTTTAACTCCATGTTTCAAAACTATTTTAACGGGCTCAATCTGCAGTACCCCGACATCATTGTCGTCAACCGCCCATAAACATTCCGGGACAATGCTAAACTCAGGAGGCAAAGGTCGAATCAGAAACTGAGAATTAGGAAGTTGCTGTGGTGAAACCGTCAGCCGTACTCCATCAGAGGAACAATGAATTACTGCATTCAATTTCTTTAACAAATTCAACCCCAGCAAATTCTCTCCACAGTTCGAAGTCAAAAGAAAAGGGCAATGGTCCTTAAAGGGACCCAAAGAAACAGACACCGGTGAAGAAACCGGACAGACAATTGGTATACCAGAAAACCCTACGGAAACATTTGTTTGCCCTGACAGTGTAATGTTTGGAACCCGAGAATGATCAATGGAGCACTTCTGTGAAGGACGGGGCACTGTGCTCGCCAATGACCTTCCTGGCGGCAATAAGCACATTGATTAATATTCACAGAACCCAAAGGAGCATTTCCTTTTGGGAGATACTGACCTCTGGCCTGTGTCGTGCCTCCTCTGGGGTTTCTAACTATTTGTTGTAATAATACTTTGGTTTTCAAATCTCCTTTCCTCTTTTCTATTTTCTCCTTCTCATTATTAACACGGTTCTCATAATACTGAGCCATGTGCAAAACCTCAGATTGAGATTTTGCCTGCCAAGCGCTCTCAGAGGACATAATCTGTGACTGGATGTCGGGCAACAATCCACGTACAAATTTGTCCACAAACAACCTTTTCCCAGACTCTATACCCAAGTCCTGCCCACTGAAGTCAGAAAATACCTGCTCGAATCTGTTAAAGAATTCGGTGGCACCTTTAGTTTTCCCTTGAACACAGGCCGTAAGCTTGTCCCAAATAATTCTTTTCTCTGGAATTATAGTTTTTAGTTTAGCGACAATTCTATCAGGCAAAGTAAGTATTACCTGAGGTGGTTTCTCACCTCCTGGTCTTTCCCCATCAACCCTAATCATATTAGCCCACGTATCTCCCAACCCTGGCACATCGTCTATTGTCCGAACCTGCTTCCATACATCTACAGGTAGGAGTACAGGGAATAGCAAGTCAATATCACTTAAGGTGAACACAGAGGACTGCAAGACGGACTCTATCTCTTTGTAAAACCCTGTCAGGTTTTTCCTGATATCGGGAACTGATTGTCTAATAGTGTTCACTTTCTGCCGTGAAAACGGGACGTGAACGAATTGTGATACATAATGCGCAGGGATATCCACAGCGGGTGCACCAGTCCCAGCGTTAGCGGGAATCTCAACCTTTGGGACAAAGGTCGGAGGACCCTCTCTCATAGGCAACTGAGATATAGGTACCTCCGGCTGCTTACTAAGCAACAGAGCCAGGTCGAGCGCTAAGGCAGCCGAAGAAGTGTCGGGCGAAAAAGCCCTTTTACAAATCCCCAATAACTCTATGGGGCAACTAACCTTCTTTCTTACACATTCTTCTTGCAGGTACTGTACCATTACCTGAATTACCTTTCTTTGCATTTCTACTGTATACTGACTATACGTGTCATATACTTCATCTGGCGGAATCAATGAATCTGAGATCCATCGGATCGCATCTTTGGTACAAATTCGTACTTCCTCAGGTGCCGATCTACGACACGGAAGGAACCGTTTCTGTACATACATACTATCGTCTTCGTCATCCTCATCTCATGACTTTTCAAAGTCCTTCCTATACTCAAACAATCTTTCAACATGACCATATACTTTCTGCTCTGTGTCCCTCGAAAATGCCAGAGCATTTAGATCTCTTACCCCTTGTGGAAGATCCGAATTTTGTAATCTACCCCACATCACACATAAATGAGTCCCCAAACCTTCGATAAAAACATTTTTCTCGGGAAAACTGTTCAAATTAGATAATGTGGAAAAAACATCAACTTGATCACCTTTCTCCATACAGTGCTTAGCCCATGCAAACAATTCCTGTTTCTTATCTGCAGAAACAGTATTACGAGTGACAATCTTTGACCCTGCACCTTGATCAACTTCAGTCAATACGGGACCACTCGGGAGCAGAGGTGCAGGTAAATTTAATAAGGGTGCAACTATCGGCGCAGGAGGAAGGGGCGGTGCGATAGATGGAGGAACAACTAGTGGAATGGGAACAATATGTTGTGCAGGGGGAACAGGAATAACAGCAGGAACAACAGCAGCAATGGGCAGAGCGCCCAGAAAGGGATCATACGGAGGTGGCGCAGAGGCACCAGGACTGCGTTCGTTTAACAATTTTTCAATAAATTCTTCAGAAACATGAAAATCTTTAGAAGGGTAAATCTTCTGAATTCCAAGTGAAAAAGCCCTATCCATATTTTTAACTGATTCTGAATGTTTTTCTTTATCATATAACAACGCTTTTTCGGCATTTGTTTTATGACGGCATGCATGTTTATCACTACTTTTAAGCTGCTGTAATGCTTCTTTTTTCCAATTCTGTAAAACATCAAAGGCTGCAGGTCTAGCCTTCCTTTTTAGCAAGACCGATTCTAGGTATTCAATACGGGGGATCTCAAAACTGCCATAGATTGGCCACTGAAATTCAGAGGCATGTCTGGTCTGTCTGTGCCAAATATCATTAAATACTATACTACCAATGCCATACTTACAGTACATAGTACATGCCGGCGACCCCTCCTGTGGTGCCGGATGGCTAAATTCCAAAAATTGTCCATCGCTGCGGAACAGAGCCCTAAAGCAGCTAGACAATTTCCCAGGCATTTCACAAAAAATTGGTGTTACCTGGTCAATAATTGTGTCTGCAGATACAATACGCCAAATTCAAATTGTCAGGGTTAAATTAAGAGCCGGGTCACGACTGCACCTGACCAAACCTAAAAAAGACCGTACGGTTTATCAAAGAACTTACCTAACGAATTTTACCTTGTGTTTGGTGGTTTCGACAAATCTGCCCGCCTCAAAAAATGGACCCTAGTCAAGATGCTGTGTCAGACCACACGAGTATCATCCAAGGATCGGATCGTGCGGCGCTGCCGAGGTATCGCATCTCGTTCGGTTGGGCCCGCAGAATCACACCGTCCGATCCCAGTTCGATAGTCTGCGTCAACCTTCATTGATCCGGCATCAATCTTGAGGGTCCCTGTTCGGGCGCCAACTGTGAAAACATAATAAATTGCTATGAGGCCGGGAAGCCCAAAGGAAACACACCAACACAGGTTACAAAGAACATACAAGTACTTTATTTAAAAGCTACAACAGTTACCAAAGTCAATTGACAAACGGATAGCTATTCGGCTCTCAGAGTAACGTAACGAACTTCAACGAAGGTTCGATGCATTAGTAGAGAGACCGTACATTGGAATATTTGGGTCTTTTATATGTTTTGTCCAGCCTTTGGCCAACCCTCTCGCGGGATCAGGCCTAGAGTTCCTTGCCAGGTCAATCCTATAATTTATGCGTTTTGATCAGTTTCACTGATACAGTTGTTCATTTACACATAGGTCAGCAATAGGACAAGGTCTCAGTTTGCGACCCCAACAAGTGGCCTGCAGGCATATTAATTATTTGTGTGTGAGGAGGTCACAACGGCCAGAATCTCGCTCAGAATATCATTCAGCCTCCATTTTGATGTTCAGGGTGACTTCCACACTTACAAGAGGACCTAAAATGGCGGCTAAATCCAAGATGGCGACTTACATTACTTTTCGTTAAGGTCAAGACCTTGCCGCGGAGTCTATTCACATGATATTTTAGACGACTTGGCGTAGGCCAATACACATTCAATTTACTGCGATAGGAGGCATAATATTATTTCAATTCCAACACTTCCCTCTCGTTCTTCCTTCTCATCTCTTCTAGTACTCATTGTTGTCATTATGCACTTTTCAACATCTGTCGTGCTCGCCCCTATTTCTCTTTTCATGCCACAAAACTTATTTTTTCTCTTGTTTTTTCTCATATTGATTACTGTTCATCTCTATTGCTTGGACTCCCAGCCTCACATCTTCTTCCTCTTCGTTTTGTTTAGAACTCCTTGATTCATCTCCTTTTTTCTCTACCCACTTGGTCTTCTATTACATCTTCTATACTTTCTATTTCACTACTCCCTTTGAATCACGTTTCCTCTAACACGTTCAATCAATTTTCTTTAAATGCACTAATGGTCTGTCCCATCTCGCTTCCTTGCTCTCATTCTATGTCCCATCTCGCTCTCTCAGATTACAGAAATTATTACTCTTAGCTGTTCCCAAACCTACTGGGCTTCTCCTCGTTTCTTCTCCTTTGCTCTTCTATCTCCCAAACATTGGAACTCCCTTCTTCTCTCACTTCGCTCTGCCTCATCTCTCTGTATTTCCCAATCAAACCTAACTATTCATTCTTCTGCTTTCCCTCTTCTGTTTTTACACGTTTTCATGTAATCATGATTGTACTGATTTTTGAAGAATTTTGTTTAGTGACTTTGGAGAAAGGCGCTCTATAAATTCAATTGAATGTATTTAAAAGTAAAGAGGTAATATATATTGTGATGCTTGGAACCATGTTCATGTTCTGCCAGTGTCAAATAGACCTGCATCTGCTGAGGAGTGGGTTTGTTGGCGGCTTTTTTTCACATTCACCTGTAAATTGTACCTGCACCTCAAGCTATGCACCAGAAGACATGTTCTAGGCTTACCTCAAATGAGCCTTAATAAACAGGCATCCTTCCAACATGATTCCTGTGTCCTTCATCTTCCTAATCATGTGTCCTCATTTACCACACACATGGTAAATTCATGCTCATTAGCAATCCAGTCAATAAAACACTCATCCATTCCTGGCTAGCTAAGAGGCACATCAAGGTGCCCAATTTGCTTGCAGTGCCAAATCACTGGGATTCCTCAACAGGTTTGCCTTCTCTTTTCAAGAAATACACCGAAGACTCATTCCCCAGCAGGCTCTTGTTGGAAATCCCTAAAAGAAAACACATGTTTGAAAATCATTTGATTTAACTGAAAAATAAATATCTATAATCAGCAGGCACACATCTGGAATCGGATGCACTATGTCCTTTACATAATAACTGGATGGGACATGCATCCTTCTCAGTTGAAGCCTTATGAATTTGACTCCATGGGAGATTCTAATTTGTGACTCCTTTGCAATGCACGTCTTCATTTTGTAATATTATGTTGCCTCACACTTCCTCAGCTCTTCGGTGACATACGTATTGCAGTTAAGGTCTTTCTAAATGTCAGGTAAATATGTCATATCATCGGCGTATGACTTTGAATAATTTGTGAATTGTTTAAAATATGTGTAGCGGGGAGCTTTAGGGAATGACATATCCCTCTGCTAGTCTGGTTGAGGTCTAGTATTCCAGGGTTCCTGTGGGACTATGATCCCAAAGTCATGTGTGTTGAGATAGTGAGGAAGGTGCTGGAACCCTGATTGTAATAGGCACTGGATGTAGTGGTTTTCACTGATTCATGTTGTATCCTCCAAGGTGGGCAGAATGATGAGTCCTGAGACAACTAGGTATGCGTAGTAAAGGTTTTAATTGACAAGAGGTTGCTGTGTTCTAGTGAGCAACTATACAGTCTACTAAATAAAGTCCCACCCATCTTCCTGTCTGCAGAACATCAAAGTGGCTCCCTAATTAACTGAGTCCTATGCAACGCTTGGTCACAACATGGACCTCCTTTGAAGTAGGGGGTTGCATGCAGACTTTCGTCTCTTAAAATTCACATTCTTCCCTGATCTGAAAGGAGTGGTTCCCGACAGGACATTCACTACCCTTGCTTATTAAGGAGGGGTGTTAGTACCAAGTGGACACATTGCATTACAAAGAGGTGTTGGTTTCTGGTCTCCATTGTTACTTCCTGCTCCAAGGCCTTCCCCGAGGCCTGCTAATTAACAATATTCAGTATTACCGCCACCAGCAAGGTGTAACAACGGAGATGCTAATCCATTGGGCATTGAAATGCTAAACAGGCTGCTCACGGCCAGAGGCTTTTGATGTACCCACAGCTGTTCGGTGTCAGCTACACATGACATGTGAGGGCAGCACTGTTGTGCTATGTCCTCCCAGAGTACATGACTATTTGACTGCTCTGCAGTGAGCATGGAAAATATGTGCGGGAATGGCCCCACATATTTTCCAGAGGTTGATCTCCCATCATTCATTCTTTTAAATAAATAAAAAAACAAAAAGCCCAGGCGAGCTACTCTCCCTGTGCGGATGGTCAAACTCCTCACAAAGCCACTCCACAGGAAGCTGTCCTGGGAACAGGAGTCAAAGGACACACCCATTCACAAAGGCCTAGGCCTCACAACGGGGTGCTGTATTTCTAAAGGCCTTTGATTTTATTGTGAAGGGAAGGGGGTTGGGTTAGTGTAGCTAGAGAGAAATCTGTACAGTTTTGGGAAGATTCTGCCATCTTGGTGCTCTCTGCCTCTCTCTGTCCTATTCCCTAAACTTCCTGTAACAGAAAGCACTTTGGGTGTCATATCAGAAGGGGGAAGTCTGCTCCTTTCAAGAGGAGTGATTGGACCAATAAAGCTGGCTATATTTAATCCAATCACTTCTTTCAATCATTATTTGAGTCCAATCCTGAAAAAAGATTTCAAATGGACCCTGCTGGGAGAGTAGAGTTATCTCCTTCAGATTCAGGAGTCTTACAGTTGTGAGTTGAAGGAAGGTGTTCCAAGGCATAGGCAGGCTCAGTCCCCTAACCATCCCCAGGGAACATTGGGGGTAACTTCTATTGCTGGGCCAAAACTGCTTCCCTGCCAGCCACTCTTTTTCCTGGGACCTCACTGTATTTCCGGACCCATGGAGATGTGTTTTAAACTTCCCTATATTTGGGAACTCGGTAAAGGACGGACCTTGGCCTTTGAGACCTTGGTGTGGGACATACAACACCTGGAAGACAGAACAGCCTACATCGATGTTTTCAACGTCGACCAGCTGCAATCCGTGATCCAAGCATGAATGACACAGACTGAACTACCAGACCCTATGATGTGGCTTTTGGCTTTCATTGTTCTTCAAATCACTGTTTGCCTGTTGGACTCCATTCACTGCTGCCCCACACCTGCTGAAGAGCATCATTGCCTCAGCTCAAACCAACAAGGTACTGCTGCCTTGCATTTCTCAGTCACCGTTTGGAACACACATGTCTTCATCACCGTCCTGTAAGTCCTTTGATCCAACTCTGTTGTCTCCCAATCAGTGACCTCTGAGCCTCTGCATCAAATCAACTCACCTGTCCATCACTGGGATTCATGACCAGCTACGCACCATCAAACCTTGATTGCTTGCAGAACCTGATGACCATCCGATCTACACAGCTTAAGTAGATACTTTGAGACTGCAGGCACATTCTGAGGGTCCCTACTCGATGGCAACTTGACGCTGGATCACAGTGACTGCCACATCTTCAAACTGAAGGGAACCCAGATCGACACCAAGAACCCTGGTTCAATGCCGTTGATACACCAAGACTTTGAAAAGGTATTATTAACTATTATCTGCCCCCATGGTTTATTTTTTGGGACCTAGAGGCTGGATAATCCCACTTTCAAACTCAAGAACATATCATTTGAACATTGCGGTCTTTTGTTGTCTTTTCTCGCCCTGTTTCATTACATGAGTGCTGCATCTTTTCTATCTTTGCATATTCTGTGTTCTTTCTACAGGGGCAGAGGTCGAAGTGGGCGGGAGCGGTCGGGAGCAGTGCTCCTATACTTTTTATTTTTAAGTTTAACCGTTCCTATACTTTTATTTTTTTTTAAAAACATTCCGGAATGGTTTTGTTTTAAAATAAAAGTGTAGGTAGAAGTTGAACTGCACCACACTGAGCATTCCCTTAAAGAGCAGGGGTGTTTGTTTAGGGGTTTGGATTGTGTGTGAAAGGGGATGCAACGATGGGGTTTGTGGAGAGCGGGGCAGGCCAGCAGGAAACATAGTTTCACTACTTCTTTTCGTACACTTCGACCAATGTACAGGGGTGGATTTTTACAGTGTTTTCTAGTTCTTTGATATTGCTCATGGTGCGTTTGATCAAAGTATATATTTGAATAGAATGTTTAATTGGACATTCATATATTTTGGACTGCTATTCTTCACTGTTTGGGTTGAGACTGAACCACATTCACACATCTCTTGAGAGTATAGCCGTCTCTCACCCCCCATCACCAGAAAAGACAAAGGAGGTATATCTGTTGACTGTGCCTGTTTTACCTTTATGATTTTGTTGGCTCTTTGGTTGTAGAGGTCTGAGGACAGAGTGTGTTAGCCTTTAATTATCCTTGTACTCCTGCAAGGCAGAAGTCAATATGTCACAATAGCTCACAGTGCTCCAGTCCTAGATGTTCATTGCCCACCTGAGGATCAACCCCACCTAGGCTATAGTCCTTCTGCTGACCAACAACACCAAACACACAGGCATACTGACCTGGCTCTTCATTATGAACCTCAAAGGTGTCACAACCCATCTGACCACTGGTTCTAAGTGCCTTGGGATTGTCATCAACAGAAACGTCTCATTTAAGGCACATATAGCAAAGAAGACAAAACCAGATTGGTATCCACTTTTCTTTCTGTGGAAAATCGATTGATTTATCCCAACAATCAACTTCCGATCTGCTGTCAAAGGAATAGTTTTATCCCACCTGGATGGTGGCAATGCAGTCCTGTAAGACCTTCGGGAGACCAAACTATAACCCGTCAGATGTTTCCTACATGCGGCACCATGACTTCTCAAATTACCACATCACCCTGACCCTCATCTAACTGCACAGGCTACTGCTGCTAGGAAACACCTTCAAATCCTGATACATCATTTACAAGACTTTTGTTTTCAAGTCCGCAAGCTACCTCGCAGAGAAGCACAGCATAGTCGGATGTCTGTGATCCACTACACGCAAAGACATGTTCAAACGTTAATACTGCAGGTGCCAGAAAGAAACCACCAGAAGATATGACCTCTCTGTATATGCCATCGACCATGAAACCTCCTTCCTGTCAACAGAAGGCTCACTTTTTAGATTCTTCATTTCAGGAAGCTGCTCAAGACTCTCCGCTTCAAGGAATGGATCCTCCTTAACACCTAGGTACACAACCCCTCCACTCTTCACCAAACCTGGGTGATCACCTCCCCATTATTAGTTCCCTGGTCCTTGAATTGATCACTTGCTGAACTGTTTTCCTCGCTGTGTACTTCCCACTATGACTTCCCGAAGCTAGGTACACACTCAATGAAAAAAGATTGAACCCTCATGTCTATTAAATCTTTTTGCTTACCTATAATTAAACCACACATTGCCAAAGCCTTGATAGAATGTCACGTACAGCATGAGGCACATGTGAGAACTGTAGGCACTTTTCTTAAACATGTTTTTGTGGGAAGTAACATGTGTAAGTATTTTTCTTCGACTTATATGATGAAATTCATGTTTGACGTGTCCAG
Source organism: Ambystoma mexicanum (assembly GCF_040938575.1). Lineage (NCBI taxonomy): Eukaryota > Metazoa > Chordata > Amphibia > Caudata > Ambystomatidae > Ambystoma > Ambystoma mexicanum. The sequence goes on from NC_090922.1 coordinate 977,049,421, forward strand.
TCAGTAGGTTGTCAATTTCTGCTTACTTGTTAATATGGGCAATACTGCCCAGCCTTGGCCTGATCATTCTTAGTTGACTGCTTTTCTTCTGATTTGCCCATCATAATGATGGTTTTCAATCAGTAACAACACTACTGCTGCGGTTAATGCAATTTTAATCTCTGGCATGTATGTATGGATTTTGAGAGCAGTTTCTGCGTGGTAAACTGTGGTGAAAATGATTGTATATCTTCACACATTTGTCAGGTCGGTGATCCCTGCCTCAACCGGAACCTCTGGTATCAGGTCACCTCAATGTGCGGTGCGCTGGGTGGAGAAATAATGAGGCTGAGACAGAGTTCCACTATCAACTTCAACTTCCCTCGTACATGAACCCCCTGCTTCCGGTTCCTGTATCACTTCCCACCCCACACCCTTGTCCCGCCCTCCGGAACTTGACTACAATTCCCGACAGTACACCATTGTATTCCCTTTATCATGATCTGTAACGGGTGCGTATTCAGAATACACTATCTGCAATGTTTGTGAAGACCCAGGGAATATCGACTGAATATCCATGGGTAAGTGATTTATTATGATTTCGGCTTGAAACCTTGTAAAGGCCATATTGTGCACTTTTTCCTGCATCCACACCATTCAGTTGTCATGCGTAGGCCGCTAAACAAACATGTTCGCCTTTCTATGAATTAAAACAAGTGCATGCATGTGTCTATGGTATGAAAGCATGCACTCTATCTTTCATATGCAAGTGCACATCATATACTACAGTGGCTGTTGACATGCGAATGTAGGTAACTTGGCTTGCCTCAGCTTTCAAGCTGAAGGATGCGTTCCCCTGTGGCTTTCCCCCATCACAAATAATGGGTGTCAATTGCAGTTTAATGTCAATGCAACGGTGGTTAATTGCAGTCCATTATTCCACGTGCTGACTAAAAGGTTGAACGATCTCCAGTTAGAGGCCAAAGCTGAGAGATCACCCCTCTCTTTCTGAAGCCGAGAGAACAGCTGTAGGCGACTGATGCCTGCATCTCTAAGGAACCAGATGGCTTCTGAAGCTCAGTATTTTTAGTGAACACGAAATGATGAATGAATGTCCCCATTTGATTATGACCCCGAATTTAGTTTTTTCTTGACAGGGTACACTTATTTGCATATGTGAAGACCTTTTTCTTTCTATTTATAGAGTAAGACATTATTTTGGTAATAAAACATATGTTTTGCATATTTCAGTAGTCTAGTTTTAAGCTCTGACAGAATGAGCAGCCGCTGATTGCCACGCATGTGCGCGCGCGCGCGCGCACGCGGATGTGCTACTTGTGACATGAATATATCATTGGATGCATCCTGACACCCTATAGAAATATGTGCGCATACCATAACGTTATTTTTTAAGGAGCAATGCACCAAAACCCTGAACAAATTATGTACGGTCAACAGTGTTTTTAAATTTAAAATACACCATTGGGTTCAAAGATATTTACATGACAATCGGCGAACAGGCCATAGGCACGCGATTCATAGCATTTAAATGGCGGGCATCTTGATGTAACATGACGACTTCTCCGCCTATACATTGCAATGAAATTGAAAATTGGCTTTGGTAATTCTGCCATTGTATTCCAAATGCAGCATCATTTCCCAAGGTAAACTCTAAACAAGAAAACAAACCCGTGCGTCTTTCCTCCTAAGTCATATACAAAAGGTATAGACATATAGACATAGATTTTTCAGATACATGTACTCATTGTGCGATTCTATCGCCTCACAGAAATCACTGGTAGAGGGGAAGAATCACGCAAAAGGACGCGGCGACCTTGAGGAAATGAACAGAGAAATCTGAAGCAGATGCTTGAATGTCTTTCATCTCTAGGACACGGCAAAGTCGCCCACTGATGATGCGTATGTGAGTATAATAGCATACAGACGGAAATAGGCATGTGCACAATGTTTTAGCTTACCTGCCGAACAGTTTCCGTGCTAGAACAATGATACATCCTTATTCAGAGCACAGTGAGCGTTTCTTCCCTGCTCAATTCTGTTTAATTGTTCAAAACTCGGATGAAATTCATGCTTGAAAGCTTCTTATATTGTAGCCTGACAGCTCTCTGGTATGTTTTCAAACGATATTGGGTTCTTCATGAAAGCACCTTCGATGAAATAAAAACAAAGGTGAATTTACTGCCCGCATTAAAGGGCAACTTTTTTACTAAACGTTATCCTGCAGCACACATTCAGGGCCTGATTCACTAAAGCGTTTCATAATGGTGCAAACCCAACATGGGGACTCATTACGACCCTGGCGCTAAGGGATTACCGGTACCGGTAAGGGTACCCGTACCGGTAATCCCTTAGCGCCTGATTACGAGGTCCCTTTGCGGGTTGGAGACTTTAACGCCTGCTTTTTGCACGCGTTAAAAACCAACCCGCAAAGGGACCTTGGTGCTAAGTACGGTGCCGCAATTTGCAGCACCGTACTTAGCGCCTTCCCCATTCCCATTGAGCCCTATGGGGCAAAAATGGGAATGGGGAATGGCCATGGCGGCATGGGGAATTACCGCCCCGCCAACATCGGAATGGGACGGTAATTCCCCATTCCGCCATGGCGGAGTCGGTAAGTTACCGGCATGGACCATGGTGCTATTAGCACCATGGCCCAACGCCAGGGTCGTAATGAGGCCCATGGTGTGAAACAGGCCTTAAACTGTGGGCTGTTTGCACTGTAAGAGGTTCACGAGTGTATTAGTGACGCATCCTGTTTACTGTCTGTGTGCACATTAATGTGCGTGCAGGGATATAAGGTGCTTTTCATATGTGACACCTAGTAAATTGTGCACACGCATCACTCACCCAATAGGTGTGGTTTGTTCTGTGGAAAGGCAGTTCTGGTAGTCCATCTGACGTGCCCCCCTCAAAAAACAAGGCATTCAAAGTCAGCGTTTGTTGATGTGGTGGAAAGGTTGTGGGCTCGATTCATGGAAAAGGGTGCATTCCTCCCGCAATTGCTGCGCGCCGAGACAACACAGCACAAGCCTGTGCGCAGAATAAAACTCTCCCCCCTGGTGCGTATTCATTGAATTTACTATGAAAAGTAACCATATTCACTAGTCGCATCCTGAACGCCCCCAACACGTTTCCACAAAAGCATAAACTGCCAGAACAGCTACCTATGTGTCCTGCCCCTGGGCACAAATTGATGCACCTTTCAAACAATACATGGCGTCCATCTGAAAGCAGGTCTGCATTTCCGGTACTCTGTGCAAGGTCCACTGTAACTGTTGCTTAATTGATTGATTGATATTTTATTTCTATTGCGCTCATACACAAGTGTTCCAGAGCGCGACAAGGCAGGGAAAGGGAACAGGAGAGAACAAAAACAACGATCTTACTAGACCCAGTGACATTGAGAACATGCAAATGCAGGGTAGAGGGAGAAGGGGGAGAAGTGCATGGAAGGGAGCACAAAACGAGAGTGCAGAGCGAGAAGGAAAAAACAAAAATAATAATAAAATAATAAATAAAAAGACAACAAACAATGGGAGTGCAGCCAGCAAGTGGCAAATGCTGGGTTTATGGCAGCAGGCCGTGTAGGTCTGAAAGTACAGGAAGAAAAGGGGAGGGCTGTATGGGTACAGATACAGAGCCCAGTGCAGGGGGTGGCCCGGTGGCAGTGCGTGAGGGTGGCAAAATGAGCAGGTAACTGGGCCCAGAGGACAGAGGGTGGCCAGGTGCATGGTGCTGAGGGAGAGTAGAATCAACAGAGGAGAGGGGAGTAGAAGGCAGAAGCAAAGAGGAAGGTTTTGAGGTGCTTCCGGAACCGGAGATGGTTCTCCTCAAGTTTTAGAGTGGCAGGGAGGCTGTTCCAGAAGGAAGCCCCAGCCGAAGACAGAGATCTACCCCCAGCTCGTTTCTTTGGGAAAGGACTGACCCTGAGGGAATTAGAGGTAGATGACCGGAGTGCTCGAGATGGGAGGTATTTGCGGAGGGATAGCTGAAGGTATGTTGGACCCAGGCCCCAGAAAGCCTTGTCGACAATGCAGGGGCTTTTGAATTTAATCCTTGCATCCACTGGGAGCCAATGGAGAGATTTCAGAGCTGGAGAGATACGATCCCAGGGTTTGAGGCCAAGGACAAGTCTTGCAGTCCTGTTCTGGATAAGTTGTAAAGGGCGGAGAGTAGAGGCAGGTAGATTAAGAAAGAGGCTGTTGAAATAGTCCAACTTAGAGAGAACCAGAGCTTGGGAGACAGTGAGCTTCTAGGGGAATGAGAGGAAATGAAGAATACCTCTGAGGAGGTGCAGTAGGAGGTTTGACTTTTTTGATACATCAGCGATGTGGGCGGAAAAGGAGAGTGTGGAATCAAAGGTGACACCAAGGTTCTTGGTCTCACAGGTGGGGATAGGAGGAGGACCAAGGGAGGCCGGCCAGAGAGTGAGGGGAAAGGAAGGTGATGGTGTGCCAATGAGGAGGATCTCAGTCTTGTTGGCATTAAGACAAAGATCGTTGGCGGCACACCAATCTTGGATGGCAGTTAGGCAATCAGTGAGGAGAGAGGTGGAGGAGGTGGCCGAGGGCAGCCTGAAAATGAGTTGAGTGTCGTCTGCGTAGCACTGGAAGTTTGAGCAGACAACATGTGTATGATACTTTGCACCCCGACAACATGTGCATGATACTTCACAACTCGTCTAAAACTCAGAAAATATGCGTGTGAACCTCCATAAACCATTCCTGCTCCCTGGAACACTGCGTATGCGCACCACTAAGTTAGATTGGCATCGCGGTTGTGTACACACACCCCTAAATTCAACATGCAAACCCACCTCCACGCTGCGATTCCTATGCACAAGTGTCTTTATGTCTGCATTCGGGTGACATAGAGATCGAGGCATTTGCGTGGCAATTACTTTGCCGTGGGGCTACGTGGGTGGTTCCATGAATTTGTGTCATTGGCACAATTTTGGGTGTGCGAGGGATTGCCTGCGGGCTATCTCTCTTAATGCCCGCTTTTCTGCATAATTTTCCCCATTTTCTGTTTTCCACCCCCTTTGCAGCCCTCTGTATAAGCTGCGCCCATGCTCTACATAGTGTCAAGCGCAAGGCGCTCGACGGCTCGCAGAGACTTGTCGAGCCTGCACGAAGTCCACGCAAGTCCTGGGATAGTCCCGCGTATTCAATTCCATGTATTGACGATGGAATTTTTGCACACAGTTTGTCGCGCAAGTTCCCTATTTCCTGTGCAAATAATTCCATGAATTGCCTGCATAATTGTGATAAACTGTGCACATGAGATTGGAGAAGAAGAAGGACAAAGGGAAAAAAAACACATTGATATTGGTCATGTATTCCTCACTCAGTCCAAATTAAAAGAGAACACATTGGAAGCTGTAGATGAAAGGACTTTCGAATGAATTAACCTGGCTTTTTGCAATTTACTCAAAGAACCGTCTCATCCACTCATTGGTCAGCGTATGCATGGATCCTAGACCCACTAAAAACATCCACATTCACAATTAAACTTTTTCTAAACCTTTTTGCAACATTAATGCACCTAGAAGGAACACTACTGAGCCCCTTCTCAGCTGTTCCCTCACTGACTCCCAACATAGGAGTTGACATTTGATGGACCACTTTCTCTGTTTTCATCTTCATTTTAAAAAATGTTGACTTTTAGGGATACTCAGTTTTAAAATCATGACATGGCATTTTCACCCGATGCGAGACGCGAAAAACAACTATTTTCAGTTTTTCTCGTAGAGGGGCTTCCATGTCTACTGCATGCCCAATTGTCTGCTGGAAAGTGGCTACCAGATAATCAACACTAAGTGCGGATTAGTACTGTTTGCTGGTTTGCTGGATCTACTGGACACGCTGAAGGAAATCACCATGAGACTCCCATTGAGCCCGCTGCCGTGCCGTGAAAACGCAAAGTACATCGTCCAGGAGGACGTCTTTGCATGCGGCGCCTGGCTTGCCTGATTCCTGATCCACAAGGTGATTGAGTACCTAGTCCCCTGTGTGTGTGTATTTAGTTGGACTCGTGTCTTATGAGCATATTTGGACTCTATTTGGACTCGTGTTTGGATAAGCCTGTTATTGTCCTCACATACACCAAGCCTTACTAAGAGTGTATCCTTATTCTTTTGTTTAGGGCACTTCCTGGGGGGAGACTCCGCCCTTGTTAAGCAAGTTCCTCCCCTCCTCCTCTACAAATACTCTCTCCCTGGCGCACTCGCGCCGCGCACTAAGTACGGATAAGTACTGTTTGCTGTTCACTGTTCGTTGTGCCTGGGGCGCGGATTGGGCTGGCAGCACTTGACTTAGCCATACTGCAAACGAGGAGAAAAGAAAGGTGCTTAAAAAATCATATATATAAAAAAAAAAAATAAAAGGGAAAATTGTGCGTGAAAGGGTAAGAGGCTACTGCCTGTACTATTATTCCCACCCATAGTGTAATCTCTAGGCTACATATCGTGCATGAATGTGAGTTTAATTGTGTTTTATTTGTGGTAGCATGGAGAAGGGGCCCTACACACTGAAATCTGGTATGCCGCCCTTGAATAGTGCACTATTTAAAGAAGGAATTAATCCAAAGATAACAAATATGGTGGGTATGCCGCACACTCCAACAGTCCCAATCTTAAAGAAAAAAGGAGCTACCTGTGCAGGGGAAAAAAAGTGGGAAACAAAAACAGGAACCGCTTAATGTCAATGGTACCTGATATCCGGTTATATTACAATTTGAATACAAGCACAGGGACAGAAATTCCCCAAGAACAACAACAACAAACCAAACATTGTCATCTGAATCAACAAAAGCTCATTGAGCTGAATAAGCGCCGTGACATGGAACTAGCTGCTATTAAAGTAAGTGCACCTGTAATATTAAATGTTGGAGTGGGAAATGCAATCTCAGACACTACCATGGAACATGAAAGTAAACGGTGTGAAAATGATAAAGTGTTTGCACCTCAGACACTTGAAAAAATTGTTGAAAGTCCGCCCAATCCCTGTACGATCGAAGCCCAGCAGAAACTAAGAGAGGCTTATCATAACTTGCAAATCACAGGACAAGTAGATGAGGAAGCTATACAGTTTATGGATTGTAGCTCTGCCTCGATGAGTACAGAGGAAGTTGTGTTTGTACACTCCAACACAGGAGACTTAATGCAAGTAGACAGTCTGTCGCCCATTCCAATACAACATCAACATAACACAAGTAGGCATAGAACTGAAGAGGATGACATAATGAATGTATCACAAAATTACAAAGCAATGACATCTTTAGAAATCCTAGAATGCTCTGAGGAAGAAGCGTTTGTGAATCACTCTCTTTTGCCCCTCCAACCCCCAGGCAAGCTGTAAGGGGAAATAAAAACCTTACTGTTGGGAAAGCACGGCCGGTGATCCTTCATGAAAGTCCTGTAGAAGAGGCTGAGGCCCTGATTGAGAAAAATTCGGTCCTATTAGCAATGCACACAGCTTTGCTATCGTTGGCCAAACTATATGAAGCAATGGACCAAAAATGGAACTATCAAACTATATTATTGAATAAGCTGACAGATCAAAGTAACAGCTGCCAGGAAATGGGAGAACGAAGAGAGTGCATTCAACAATACGAAATATTTAGACATTGTGAATCAAAAGAGTCGGGAACCCAGACCACAATCCCCCCAAGTAATATGAATGACAGGTTTAAGACTCCATTGCACCCAAAACAATTACATTTTAGTGGGGCGTCAAACACTATTAATATTGAAGAACCCTCAAAGCATCTGTTACAGAACATTGCAAAAGGTAGTGATGGTGAGCCGTCCACGACTAAGCCAATCGTGGAAGCAACTAGTGAGACCAGTAATAGTGAAAAAGAACAACAGAAAACAGTTGCAAAACAGAACAAGCAAAACAAAGAGGATCAATCCTTAACAAATAAAATGAAAAGCACCATGTCTGTAGCAAAAGGTGTTAAAGGGAAAGTAAAGAATAGACAAATTTTGAAGATAACAAGTGCTATAAAAGAAACCAGAGAAAAGTCAAAAATCACTGATGAAAGCAGTGAGCATATGAGAACTATGCCCTTAAGCAGTATAAATAAGATCACACCAAGCCTATTTTACAAACCATTAAATGACTTAGTTGCAGTAGAAACAGCAATGAGAAGAAGCGAAAGTGCCCAACCTCAGGCACTCCCCAACAGTGAAAAGATAGATTCAAGGTGGAGGGGGTTAAATGAGGCGCAAATGAGAGAAGAAATAAACAAAACTGTAGAAAACTACATGGCCAGCAAGTTAAAGGAAACTACGGAAACTGGATGTAGCAAGATGGAGACAAAATCCATGCCAGGAGGTCGCCTAGTGAGAGGTCCCATAAACAACGCAAGGTCTTCAAATAATGAGACAATGGAGAATGCTAGCATGAGAAAAACAGCACAATGGCGAAAGAACAAGAATATGAGCAAAGAAGTCTCATTTAAATCGAGGGCAGTGGCCCAGAAGAACAGTCACTGCTTCATACTGGAATGCAGGGACCATCCATTCAAGCAATTTGTCCTGAATCGATCAAGCGTCATAAACATCTGCAGGGAGATATCTCAATTAAGGAACATTTCAACGTCGGACATCGACAGAGTTGAGTTCATGGATGATCAGGATCTGACACGATCCAGCATCTCTATACACTCAACCATTCTTGCTGATATATTATGGCAGGCTAGAGATGCTTTCTTTCAAATGGGCTTTAACTTGTATCAAGAAGACTGTCAATCGAATGAAGAAGTCAGAGGCTCCACAAAGTGGATTCCCTGCATTTATGGCGCCAACTTTGCTGCATCAGATGAGGGAATAGGTAATCACTTAGATCGCTCATAACAACCCATAGCAAAAGAGAAACTCCAACTGATATGTTGGAACACTCGGGGGTTCAAGCACTTTACGAATACGGCGAATACTGAACTTGCCAAGTTTGACATAGTAGTCTTGCAGGAGACATGGTTGGCCGAAGCCCCAATTTGGGATGGTTTTTGGGATGGTTATGAAATATACTTAGAACCAGCAATATACCTACCGCGTGGTAGACCAATGGCAGGGCTTTTAGTTGCAGTAAAGAAATCAAAAGGCTTTACAATAGCTATGTATGATTCCACCACCCCTTTTATCCAAACTGTCAAATTCACACCTACTTATACTCATAAACATCTATTGGGGAAGGTCTCATCTAACTGCGGATTGTTTTTTTTTAACTTTGTCAAGAAGTATTTGCCAAAATTGCTAAAGAAAGAAATGTTGATCATGTAATGATCATGGGCGATTTTAACATGCATCTGCTGAATAAGAGGAAAAGAAAAAGAACGGTAGAAGAAAGAAGATGGCTAGCAATAATGGAAGACGTGCAGTTATTTATGCTAAATGGGACTGTGGAGGGGGATACGCAGGCTGCTAACACATGGCATAATGGCTCATCTGAAGCCATATTAGATTACATATTCGTGAACAGTGCACTGTTAAATCTAATCCAGTCCATGACTGTAAAGTCAAAAAGGGAAAGTGATCACAGCCAACTCTGCTTGATGTGGGAAACAGAAAAAAACCCCAATAAAAGCACTTGGGAGACATATAATGGAAATATAACTACTAACAACAGGAGGAATAAAATCAAGTGGTCTAATGCTTCCCTGCGGGATTTTGACAAACATTTGGCCACACGTCCAGGCTTGGATTATGTATCAATAATGCAGAAATATGCATATGTGAAAAACACCTCACAAGGACAAGGGTACAAACATGCTCATGTCTTTGACATTGATGTCAAAACCAAAAAAGCTAACATGAGAAAACAAATACGACTACTAAAAGATCTAACATTAGAAGAGAAACTTCTGCAGAAACTTCTGCAGATAAGGCACATACGGACAGTATATAAAAACTGGTTGAGAAGTAGAAAGTCCCAATGTTACCAGAGAGACAGTGAGGACATGCTTAAAAAAATAGCCACCAAATCTTCAGCGGAAATCTGGAAAGTCCTGAATAATGTCACCTTCAAACATCAGTCTTCTGTTCAAATTTACTCCATATCGGCGAAAACCTGGCGCGATTACTTCCTGAAAATATACCAGACACCAATGATGATCCAGCAAAAACCTCTTAAAGGTACGAATTGGGATCACACGATACAATTCGATCAAAATGACATTTTATTCTATATCTCAAAACTAAGCTCCTCTGGGGCCCGGATGGGCTCGATAATAAAACCATCAAAGAAGAGATAGAAGTGTGGTCACTAATACTGGCGAAAATATTTGCGGAAGTGATGCGCACCGGGTTGATTCCAACATCATGGAAAAAATCTATTTTAATCCTGTTGTTTAAGAAGGGAGACAGACTTGATCCAGGATCCTATAGACCGATAGCCCTTCTGGACTGTCCAGGGAAAATATGTGCTCGTCTTGTCTTGCATGAATTTAACAACTGGCTAGACAGAGAGAACCTGAGGGACCCTTGGCAGACAGGTTTCATTAAAGGTCTAGGAACAGGTATTGACCTATTCACCATAAATGCCATCATTGCAAAGCAAGCGAGTAAAAATCTACCACTGTATATTGCATTCATCGATTTCAAAACTGCGTTTGATTCTATATTGAGGGAGCTGCTAGTGGCGAAGCTAATGAGAAACAATTGCCCATGGAACATCTTGAAGTGGATCATTGAGCTTCATCAGGGTACCTCACTTCAAATAAGATTAAACAGCGATGGTCTGCTGACTGACCCCATTGACACGTCGAGAGGACTTAAGCAAGGGTGTATACTTGCTTCGGCAATTTTTAATTTTTTCATTTCTGAAATGGGTAAAGAGTTTCTTAACATCATAACTGATTCCCCAAAACTAGGCAAACACGAAATTAAATGGCTCTTGTATGCCGATGATCTCCTCCTCCTACCAAAGACACCGATGGGCAATATGCTCAATGTACTGGAGAACTATGCCAAATGCAATGGTATGATCATAAATATTAAAAAAAACAAAAGTGATCCAATTTGGAAATTCACAGCAAAGAAATAAAGATCATAGGTGGGTTTTAGATAATCAGCAGCTTGAATCAGTGGGTGAATATATTTACCTGGGAGTGAACATTAACAATAGTCCTCAGGACACTCCATATGAAACCACTGCAATAATAAAATGGAATAATTTAATCTCCCAAGCAAAAATTATCAGTGGCAAATATTGTAAATTCTCCATCACTCCCCTAATGACATACTATAAGCAAAAGGCTCTGCCAATACAATTGTATGGGTCAGAGACAAGATTATACAAAACACGCAACTATTGGGATAAGAAAGAAGGAGAATACTGGAAAAATCTTTTGAAACTCTCGAAATCTACACCCATAGCCCTCATAAGGCATGAATTAGGGCTTATATTGATGGAAGCCACCTATAAATGGAGAGTATGCATGCTATACAGGAAATGTGTCCTGGAAGATCATAGGAATAGGCTGGTAAAACATTTAGCAAATTATGTAAAAACATCGAATGACAGTTTTGCTAAGCATTGGAATGCCCAAGCGCAGAGATTTTTGCAAGAAGCAGACGTAGGGAATGAGCTTTTGTTGTTAAATCCTGACAAAGCTAAGCAAAAGATCTGGGAAATGGATTGGATAAGCACTAGAGAACAATGTCAAGTCTACAAATGCTTTAGACGGAATCCTTTTGCCTTAAAATCCCTTGGCTCCCCTGAAGAGTATCTTTTAAAATCACCAAATGTCTCGCATCGAGCAGGACTTCTGCGCTTGAGGTTAAACCAATGGAAAACCAGGGAAGTTACATCTAGATGGTTTCCTGATGCTGTAGAATGTAGTCTATGTCGCTTCTGTAATAAGCATGAGGAATCACTAGAACACCTGCTCACTGAGTGTACAAAGTTGGATTGCTTAAGAATTAAATATTTTGAAAACCTTTTTCAACACCGAGCACACATGGAGGCTAAAGATCTATGGAAGTTTATATTTCATGTGCACTCAAAATCAATAGGATATGCAACGGTAAACTTTCTAAATGAATTAAAACTAGAAAATGATGAAGAACCAAAAAACAAAGCTAAAAAATAATAAATAATACAATCAAAACAAACAATAATGATATGCTATGCTGAGAACTGTACAAGCACCTTGCTCTGTATGCTAAATAACTGCCATTTGATTTCATCTTGAACACGGCACTTTCTCCCTTTGTCTTTACACTTTTATATTTTCCTATTGTTTATCTTGTCCTTGTGTTTTATTATGAACTCAAAGTATGTATGCTTAGAATAGTTTAGAAATAATTTATGAGAATTGTGATCAGTTAAATGAATATAATATTAATGTAGTGTCATGACACATTTTATATGTTTTAATGGAGTAAATGGATTTTGTATTGAAAGGTTGAATTGTTCAGCCAAATCAAAAAAAAAAATAATAAATAATCATGACAATTGTTGTACTTCAATGTCTTTGAATTCATAATGTAATTGCATTTTGAAATGGTAATATTACCCATAATACCTCTGGCACTTACATTTTTGAAGTTTTGTCTGTTTTGTCTGAACCACTATTGATGAACCAAAATATAGGTTGTTGGCTTCTCTTTACAAATTCCTATATATATATATATATATATATATATATATATATATATATATATATATATATATATCATCAAAGGAGCTCAGCAAATTATATTGAAGCCCACTACTGCTCCCAAGTGGATTTTCTTACACAAACCCTACATATTAACTTGGAGGTCTGTACGCCGCTTCAATTTTCATCAGTCACTACAAGTTAGGGGTGCACAAAATCATAAAGAGGGAACCCAGGCAATGTCATAGTGACCCATAGTAAACCAGTGTTTCATAGATGACTCTGGAGAGTGTGAACCCGTACTCATGACCCCGCACACTGCTCCCTACGGCCAAGTCTCGTCCACTCACAGCCATTCAAGAAAGGTAGAAAACCTGCATAGAAGGTTTTTCCAAATTCCAAACTTCCATCACAGTAGAAAACACTTTTCACAGGTTCGTTCCAGTACCAGCAGTTGGGCAGTTGGGCAGTTCTGCAACCCATATGCCCCTATGTCCAGATGCACTTGCATTCTCTCTCTCTCTCTCTCTCTCTCTCTCTCTCTCTCTCTCTCTCTCTCTCTCTCTCTCTCTCTCTCTCTCTCTCTCTCTCTCTCTCTCTCTCTCTCTCTCTCTCTCTCTCTCTCTCTCTCTCTCTCTCTCTCTCTCTCTCTCTCTCTCTCTCTCTCTCTCTCTCTCTCTCTCTCTCTCTCTCTCTCTCTCTCTCTCTCTCTCTCTCTCTCTCTCTCTCTCTCTCTCTCTCTCTCTCTCTCTCTCTCTCTCTCTCTCTCTCTCTCTCTCTCTCTCTCCCCCCCCCCCCCCTCTGGCACTGTTTCTTTCTGTCTCTCTTTCTCCGTGTTTTTCTTTACCCTTCCCGACTTTATAATGTCCTACCTGTATACCTTCCTCATGAACTGTTATTTCTCCGTTCAATCAGATTCTAGCATGTGTTTTCTTCTTCCTGTATAATATCATGTCTCTCATATTATTTCACAATGTGTTTTCGTCCTAAATTAATTTTCCTTCTTTTCAGATAATTTAATAGTTTAGAAAGAGCAGCCCAGAGAGACTTACAAATACCTAATCAAGTCCCATGTGAAATTCCGGAATATTTCTTTTGAGGTGCAAAACTTGGGCATTGTTCTATTAATCACTGTTCTTAGAAAAAAGGCTGTCCTGTGAAAAACATACTAATTAGAAATGTATGCATTCACACAACTCTGTAGAGATTAATGCATGCATCTTAATCAGTTAATCACTTGTCTTGCATAATTAGACAGCTTCTTCCGAAAGGGAAAACCTGTTCTTTGAAAAGTCAAAGGGATAGCTGCAATCTACAGGCGAACATTGTATTCTAATGAGGGTTACGTTTCGAAATTAAATTAAATGTAACATGGGCAGTTCTAACCATATTCTGATTATGTAGTAAATATGTGCTCTAAGTGCAGTAGGTCGATATTGACCACAAAGACAGCCAATATTGCTAAGGAGGCAGACACTAACCTCATAGCACAGGGTGTTAATTAATTCCCAATGTATACAAATACCTACATTCCATATTTAACATATGATAACTCCACGATTCTTTGCTATGGCAATTGTAGGGATGCAAGTGCAGAATTCCAATCGTGGAAAAAGTTTCAGGCTGCACAAAATATATTAGTAGACCTTTAGTGTCAGCATTTCACTGTTTGGCGCCGTAGTTGCGTGCATGTCATATGTCGATAGCGTTCATACATATTAGAAGCATCACAAAGCCATACAGAAATAGAAAGAATGGCACTGTGGATATAGGAGTCAGAGGCAGGGTGATCCGGAGCAAGTTGTGTATTTAGCAATAGTGACTTTTGTAATGCTTTGAAGAGTATGCAAACCAGGTAGTTAAAATATGGTAGAAGAAAGACAGGGAGTCAGAGAGGTGTTGCAGTGAATGTGCGCACGGTGGGCCAAGTTCGCGAGAGTCCCGCCATGTTGAATTTAGGGCCTAGTAATAATCTGTGGCTTTTTTGGTAACAGGAATAGCAGCCCCCATTTGATACAGAGGATCTGACCATTTTAATGAGAAGATCCCTTTCTCTCCCAGTGAATATTCAGACACCCAAAGTCCCAGGAAGATGTGCTGCACAGATAGTAGCTAATTTCATCAGGCTATGCTGCTCACACGAGCTTATAACAGAAATGTTGGGTCCCGGCCTATAAACTAGGGTTGCAGCTGCACACACCACATCTATGAGAATGAAGAAGTGCATTCAGGGTGTCAAGTGGAACAACTAGATTCAGGAGCAATAATGACCCCATCGAAAAAGGTCAGCCCATTTGAACTGTAATTGACTGTGTAACCCAGATAAATAAATACACAAAATTCAGGCTTGAGTAGTTGTACCCCAACCACATCATTCATGGGCACCTTGATTCCCAGATAGATGAGCGAGGAGACGTGCTGGAGATGTACCTTGTTCTGAGACAGGAGAAGCAGGAGGTGATGCCAATACATTTAATTGCAAGGTCAAGGGAGCTATTTGTGCGTGCCACAGTGTCTGGTATAATGAGAAACCCATTGTGTTATGGAGTAGGGTTGGCCTGGTCAATCACATTCACTCTCTGATTGGATCCTGTCGGGGGTATGCACATCACAGGATGGTCCACAGTATCTTAACCAATAAGGTAAGTTTATTTTTGCAACAAAGTACCTGAGTATAATGCACCAATCAAATTACTGTGGTGTTCGACGATTACATATTATGTCATTTTTCAAGGGGTTGTATTTAGATAAACATGTCCAATAGGGTATTTAACTATAGGAGATGTTTAGATTTCATGTATAGGTGTTAGCCAATGTGTAATGTGGGATTATATTACAACCAAAATGCTTTGCTTCCGTTAACCTTAAGGTTTTATGCTATCAAAGATGTAACCCAAAATAGACATGCCAATTTCTTAGTTTTGTTTTCAGTTCCATGGGACTGACGGAAACTCCCAGCTGTATATGCATGCAATAAAACGTGTTTTATCTTGCAAAGAGTGAACTGCTTATTTTATCCTCTTGGAGTTGTTTTTTATGAATCAGGTTTTGGGTCTAAGCCTACAAATTATTGCAGATATCAAATACAACATAGCATAATGATGAAATCAGGAATAGGTGCCACAAAACACACACCCAAAGCTCCTCTTCCACATTTCCTAACCTCTTTAAAATGGAAATAATTTGCAGTACTACTTCAGAAAAACAAAGTCTATATTTCTTGTTCTTTTACTACTTAAAAGGTGATAAAGACGTGAACGTCAACCCGTGTTTCAGACTTGTAAACATCTACTTCAAAGGCTGTCCTCTGATCCTCAAAATACAAACAAAAATTATTCCCAGTTGGTGTATGGCCTGCACGGTATGAGCTGTTTATAACTGTGCTGTCCCCATCAGAGCTATGACATGACAGTCATTAAACACTTATCAAATTTTCACAATTTTACTGATTTAAGATCTTCTACTGCGCTGTAACTGCTCTTTCTATCTTCCAGGAATGCTAATTAGGTGCCCAATACTGGTGGAAGATTGTGAAAATGAGACTAGTATTGCAAAATATTGTACAGTATTGACTGCTGCTTGACAAGTAAGTGGTCATGGCCTTCAACCTTGCACTGGGAACATCCTTGCCACCAAGGCCACCCAATGCACACAATGGGCATAACATGTAGCCATGCCCATTTACTACTTTTCCTGTGGCAGTCCTTTGGCCTCCCAAACCCAACCTAGAGGCAGCTGGTCATGGTCATAGCCAGTTGTCCTTTTGTGGAGTATGGCCCCAAATCCCACCAAGCTGCCTGCAATTTCCACCTGGACAGGCCTGTATCCATAGGCATTGGTAAGTTTGCCTGGAGAGGGCTTTGTACATATTCCATTGTCAGTGTTCATTCTGCCCACTGGTACCCACAACACATTGCCTGTGGCCATAGTCAGTGACTTCTCACGTCACCCAAAGCTTACACTGTCATGACTTCTGATTAAACCTATGATGTGTGTTCAATCAGAGCTCTTCTTTCTTAAGACAATTAATGCAAGTGTCAACTTTCAGTAAAACAGATGACATTATCAATCATTGACTATTACAATTTAAAGAGATTAATTGACAGAGCTCTTTGTACTAAATGCAAGCTCCATGTTGGATTCAGCTCAATTGGGTATACTTGCATAATTAAGAGTAGAGCAAAGTTACATGTTTGGAATTCTGCTGAGCCAGTAATGGCAACATCAAATAGACAAGGTCTCGAACAGTATCCAAACCTTTAAGTGGCAGAGCAGTAAGGCCTCATACATAATGTTTCAGCTCCTTTAAGGAGCTTTTTCAAAATGATTGCTTTGTTTCCCCCAAGATATCTCTTTCAGTAGATCTTTTCTGTTGAGAGCAAGATCCAAACAAAACATGCACATGCACCAAAGAAATACATTTAAAGTGACAAATAAGGAAACATAACAATGACACTCATTTGTTAACCCTTTCTTTACTTTAAACACCACAACTTGATTTGAATTCAGTGGAGCGGATCCAGACAAATCAATGTTGGAAAGCTGTATCAAAATGTATGTACTATTAATGCATTCACACAGTGTAATAACTCTGATATGCCTGCAGTTATAGAGACACATGAATTTTCTTGTGAATCTTAATATATAGGTCTCCTGAATGGCACTGGTTCCAACACATTTATAATGGAAAGGCATATTTTCCTTCAGTTTGATCTGATGGATGCTCAGAGCTAAATACATCAAGCATGATAACTTACATTTGGCCAATCAAAGGAAGATTATAGTTGGTGTGATTAAGTGAAATTAACCTATTACAAGCGCTTTCCAATGCAAACCTTCTCCATAAAATGATGATGCATAGGTGGAGTTTGTTGTCTATTTAAGGATACACACATAAGAAGAGAGAATTACATTTTGCGAAGCAGCAAAGGGAGAAAACCTTCCTCACAGGAGAAAAGCAGATTTAGGTTTCAACAGGAGGTAGCTGATTCACATTATAATTAATTTCCAGAGGGAGCTGAATGCAGAGGCCTTTTGTAATACAGAACGAGATAGTCTTAGAGGGATTTGGGAGCAAGAGGTTAGACTGAAAGGAAGAGTTTGCCTGGCAGAGTTTCCTTGAGCTATTGATGTCCTGGGCCTTTTCAATGCAATCAAACAGTGAGTATAACAACTCTGGGTCATTTAGATAACTGGCAAATTTCTGGAGGGTTTCAGTTTTACTTGTAACCATAATGTCCCTTTAACAATGTTTTTTCAGTGAATTTCATAGGTTTTTACCAGTGCACCCTTAATTTGCTACAAGCTCCTCATATTATACTCACCCCCAATGTAGCATCTGTAGAGTCTGCAGGCAGTATGGTAGTACACGGACAGAAGGTAGCATTCACATAGCCCAGAAGCACAGTGTCATGATCTCTGCTTCCAAAAGATCAGGACTTGCCCGACTCCCTTGGAAGCAGACCCATAACCCCAGTTCCGAGTGCCAGCCAGTCCCAATTGGGACCTTTTGGACCCTGTCCTGGCGCCAGTGGCACCAGGCTCATAAAGATGCCCAGTCCCAGCGCTGGAAGCGCCGGGCTCATAATGCTTGGGTGGACTTAACTGCAGCAGACCATGCTGCTTACTTACCTGCCAGTTGAACCCCTGATCCTCTTCTGTTTGGGACTACTTTTCCTGTTGGATGGGGCAGGAGCCACTCACTAGGTTCAGAACACTGGAACTCTTCTGGAAAGCAGGAACTCTTTTCTTACCTAGGCGTGGCTGTGGAAGGAGACACCTAAGCACTACAGGAGGCTATTTAAACCACACCCGATGGATGAATCTTGCTTTGTGTTATTCTGCATTCTCTGCAGCAGAACGCTCATCGTGTCTTCTGCTTCTGATCCTGGGCCTAAGGGAACAAAGGCTTACCATCCTGGAATCCAGTCTTCAGCAGCACCTGTAAAGACAAAGAAAGAACAGGTTAGCACTACGGTCTTCAGTGGCAGCGCATCTCTTACCTGGTCCATCGGCTGTCACCAACGCCTCGCGCTGCATTCTGGCATCTGAAAGACAAAGGCTTACCTACTCTTCGCATGCTCCGGAGGTCTTCGCACTGCATTCCGGCATCTGAAAGACAAAAGCTTACCAGCTCTTCGCACGCTCCGGAGGCCTTCGGCGCTGCATCCCGCATCTGAAAGACAAAAGAAGGTGCGTTTAAAGACATTGGGCAACTTTATTACTCAGGTGCCATTACTCTTTCCCACGCCGAATCCAGTGGGTATTCCAGCACCCTTCAGCTTCTCTAAAGCTCCGAACTTGTACCTGCAAGATAAAAGGGACAGTTAGTGCGCATCGTGAAGCAGGCTACAAGCGCTTACTTACGTGCTTCCAGGCGCTTCTATTCCTCACGCGGGTTCGATCCTCAACTCTCATCAGCCCGCCATCCGCCATCGCCGGAACCCTGCAAAACAAGAGATATCATTACAAAAGACTTTTAAGACATTTGAAGTGCCCAGAACTTACCGTTCGTGCAGTTAACGACGGACAGCAGTCCTCTGAGGTCAAGAGGCCTGCACCCTTATCCAGTGAAGAAACTGGTTACAGCACCCTGCCCCGAGGAAGATGGAGCGCTCGGCGTTCACTTACCTAAGGTGAGGGCGTTAACCTTTGGGGTTCTACAGGAGAAGAGAAAGGGAAGAGGAGAGAGGCACCCAATAACCCCAGTTCATTAATCCCATATTTTCTATCTGCAGACATCTTACTCTTCGAGTCAGACATACAGTGCACAGAGGTCCAGCCCAAAGAGCCAACCGTGTGTTACACATCACCTTTGAAGATACGGCATTCACCCAGTCAAGACTGGCGCCTCTGCGGGAATCAGGTGAGCGTTACACACATGGGAGAACAGAAAATGTTCTACCCATCAACCAACAAACACATATATATATATATATATATATTTATATATATATATATATATATATATATATATATATATATATATACGTGATCAAACGGCCTGTTGACCGCGAAACGCATCGTTTTCCTGTAAATTTCCTTGCCATGCTGACTTGAAACAATAAAGGATTGTCAGTTTGGATCTAATTTGGTGTATGAGCCTTTTTGCATAGATTCATCCAGGCTACCTTTGCTGTTCCTGGGAGTGCATTCCGCCGACCTTCTCTTCCCGGTTCCATTGTGGATCTGGAAACCTGTTTTTTTGTTTACAATATATATATATATGTATTGAAGAAACCAAAGGAGAGGGGACGGACCGCACTCTCCGTGGACCCAGTGAGGTCCTACAATCCCAAAAGGGAAGAGAACCCAGAAATATAGAGCTCACACGGTAGGAGTAGGAAGTTATTTTAATAGTAGGAGACTGCACAATTGTGCAGAACAAAAGGCTGGGGAAACAGCAAGACAAACAGGGGCAGGACGCCTAGTGCACGGCCCACCTACAACGCGTTTCACGCTCAACTGAGCGCGTGATCACGTAGCACAACAAAGGACAAAGACACAGTTAAAAAAGACATGTAGTCCATCATCTATGTCAGTTGGAATAGAGGTGCAACCAAGGACTGATTCTATGGTGGCCATGTTGGAATGGAGAGTCAAAACTAAGCCAACAGTGTGACACTTATACCCACCTATAATATAAAGCGCAAAAGTAAGGTTCCTTATAAAAAGCCATATGAGCCAAATCCCTTTCACCTCAATTTCCAACATGTGTTACTGGTTTTAAAAGCAAGATATTACAATACATATTTGATAATTAAATAAGTGCATAGTGCGCTTGAAAAGATAAGATTGCAGCTTATGAAAATCAATCAGTCAATTGTAAAACAGGCTAAAAGGCAACATAATGCCATGTACAATCTGGCTTTGTGCAAATCCGCAAAATAGCAGCATAAGTATGTAAAATTTAGCTTTGTGCAAACGGGCAAAATAGCGGATAAACATGTGCAGGATAGCAAACATTGCATCACATTGTCATCATTGACGGATCCAACGGCTCAGTGCCGATAAATTAATCATGGAGGGAGCATCAATCTTGTAGAATGATTGGAATACGAAAATATGTATACAATGATCAGAATTACAATTCTGATGATAAAATACAGGGCAACAATGATTTTTACAAATAAATCAAAGGACATTTCATAATCTAGTCAATATTGACATAAAGTGCAAGTGCAAGTCAGTAAAAAGCAGCATGAAAAATGTGCAAATAGGCAAAATCACGTAGGCAATATTGACACAAAGTGCAAGTGCAAGTCAATCAAATGCAGCATAAAAGTTGTGCAAATAGGCAAAATCACGTAGGCAATTATAATTAGCAGCAGTATGGCAGATAAATTGGCAGATGGTATCGTAACTTACATAGATGTACACTTTTATAAGCCTAACTGAATACCTAGACTGAAGCATGCAAATTTAAAATGATCTTGTATAAGACCCACAAAAAAATGTAATGTAATGAAAACAACAACTGAAACAACCAAGTAACCAAGATGGAGAGGGTGACAAAAAGCACCAAGTTATTAAACACCAAAGACTACAACAGAAAAGTAAATAAAAAGTGCCAAATGTCCTGCTAGGTCGTGGATATAGCAGCTTAAAAAATAAGGCTAAGAATAAAGCCAATCCCCATTATAAACCTTAGTGGTAATATAACCACCATGGTGGTAATGAGAAAGGGTGAAACTTGAGCACAGGTCAGGGACTGATAAGTGAAATGGGAACAACATGTTTATCCCAAAAAAACAAAAAAATAAAAAACACTTGATAATGGGAAAGCACAATCCCATCAACTAGATGTAATCAAAAACGGATTGATAACGGAAGGAAAACCAATCCAAAACAAACAGTTAGGGGAAAATACTCTCTTATGTGCCTAGAAACGTATAAAGCTCCTCGTCGAGATTGTGACCAAGAGGGAACTTGGTGTCAAAATCCAAAATAAATCTGGTCTCTAGCTGTCTTAACTTTAACACCCGATCCCCACCTCTAGGATGGATCGGGATATGTGCCACTGCAAAGAATTTAAGGAGAGAAAGGTCATTGTTATGTTCTTGTTTAAAGTGCTTGGCCATAGGGTATGCGGGATCTGAATTTTTAATTGCCCTAAGGTGCTGTAATATTCTGAGCTTAAGCTTACATGTGGTACTCCCGACATACCATCTCATGCAGGGACATGAGAGCACATAAACCACAAAAGTGGTATCACAGTTCATTGAATGCTTGATTAACTGGTTACATTGGGTGACCGGATGTAAAAAGGATTTACATGCAGTGGCATGAGCACAGGCCTTACATTTAAAACATTTAGTAAAGCCTATGGGGGATTCCATCAGTGATTTCATAAGAGATGGATTGGTGTTAATAGGTGACAAGAAGCTAGAGACCAGTTTATCCCTGAGCAAGGGTACACGTTTGTACGTGATGGTTGGACGTTTAGAAAGCAGAGGACATAAGTCTTTGTCAACGATGAGAACCCGCCAATGTCGCTCTATGATTTTGCGAACATGATTGGAAGCATTGTCGAATGTGACAATCAGACGGGGTTCATCATTGACAGTAGTTCTAAAAGGCTTAATGCCATACAATAGGCGGTCCCTGCATAGTCCACGTGCTTTGGTGTAGGCCAATTCTATGATTCTGCGCTCATAGCCTTGCTTAACAAAGTCTGGAGCCGCCAAGGCACAATGATGATCAAAGGATGCTAAATCTGTACAATTCCTGCGATATCTGATAAATTCCCCATATGGAATACTATGTTTACATGACGTAGGATGACAGCTTGTGGCATGTAAGGGCAGACCGGTGTTTGAGGGTTTTTTGTATAGTGCTGTATGAAGGCCAGATCTTTCAAGGGTTACAACTATATCAAGATAGACAATTTCAGTCATGCTTTTACACTCTGTGAAGCTCAGATTGAACATGTTGGTATTAATCTGTTTCACAAATGATTGTCATTCAGCTTCGGTCCCCTTCCATATGACGAATACATCGTTAATATATCGCCACCAGGCGACAATATGTGTGGCAAAGCTAGATGCAAGTAGATCACTAAGGAAAGTGGCCTCCCACCATCCCATTTTCAGGTTTGCATATGAAGGAGCAAAAGTACTACTCACGGCAGTGCCCCTTACCTGACGGAAAAAGGAACCCTCAAACAAGAAAACATTGTTATTTAGGCAGAAAGAGAGCATTTCAAGAATCATGGAACTGTGACTGTGAAAATTCAATGAGCGGGTATCAAGGAAATATTTGCAGGCACCCATACCAACTTGGTGGTCAATGGAGGTATAAAGGGAGACAACATCAAGGGTTGCTAGAAGCAGACCATCCTCCCAGGGTATATTCGAAATATGTTGCAGAAAATCTTTAGTATCCTGCAAATAAGAAGGTAGAACGGACACAAGAGGAAATAAAGTTTCGTCAACAAACTGGGCCAGATGCTCAAGCTATATATATATATATATATATATATATAAACAACAGTATTTATATTTACGCACCCAAATATACCTTTTTGTACAAATGATTCCTTCAAAATGAACACATAATTTTTCATTTATAACACACTTTCTAATGAAAGCACCAAGCATAAACCATAACTGTACACCTCATATTATCATTTCAGTACAAATGTTCAGAGACACACATACACCGAGCACTTATTCCAAAGCAATCTTTCACCAAACAGTAATGACACTGTATTTATTTCTTTATTATTACCATTCATCATGTAAACATTTCTTATAAGCAAATTTTATTTTTTTCTCTATTTTAACAGAAATGGTAAACACACGAGATTGGCTGGAAAAAACACGTTCCAACAGAAGAAATGAGTGATGATAACATCTCGAATGGTAAACAATACATATTTTAATGTAAAGAAATAATGTGATTTCTACAGACCTCAGTGAAATAATAATGTCTACTTGTCTGATCGTACATTTTTTTGTTTTATTTTTATTTGCGCCGAAAGCCCATGGGCATCGGGCACGTACATCTAGACAACAGACAAACACACATTTTACGGGACATCAAGGTTGCTTAGTCAGATCCTGTTTACTTACTTGAAAATGCTTGTTTTTAGTTTTTTCCTGAACATCGGGGTACTTTTCCTACAGTCTTAAAGAAGTTGGTCATCCGTTCCAGGTCTGAACCGCTTTTACGAGAAATGATTGTCTGAGTCTGTTCTCTCTTTTGGCAGTGATACGTACAATCTGTCCTTGTGCCTCTGATTTCAGAGATCGACCCGGGGTGTAGAGGGGGATCTGTTCCTTCAGGTAGGCAGGGGCTAGTACGAATATGCAGTGATGTACCATAGTCATGGGTTTAAAGGTAATCCTGGCCTCGAGTGCTAACCCATGAAGGGCTTTCCTGTCTGCTGTGATGTGTTCCCTTCTGGCTTTCTGTCTAACAATTCTTACTGCATTGTTTTGGATGATTTGACAACAAGCTATGCAGTCCTTGCTTGCTCCTATCAGTAGGGCATTTCCGTAATCTAATCTGGAAAGAATCGGGGCCCTTGTAATGGTTGTGCTGTTTTGCTCAGGTAAATTCTAATGTGTTTTAGCAGTCTCAGATAGTACTGACATTTTTTGTTCAAGTAGGTGACATGTGCCTCAGCACACAGTGACTCTTCCAAGTAAATACTAACAGGCCGATTCATGGTATTAATATGCGCCGAAAATCGCAGCACAAGCGTGCGAAAGCCACGCACATTGATTCATGGAAGGCCATGCGCGTGTAAATCCTGGGATGTGCGCTAAAATCGTGCATGGCGGGCGCACACGTCATCAAACGGTGTGCGCTACGCGCACAGCGATAGCGCACATAGCGCAGCGCCCACAAGAAAAGTGGGCGGAACACGGTGCGTAACACGTGGAATGGGGAACAACGCATGAAAAAGAAGGCGTAACTGGGGAAGTACTGCAGGGAACTACACGGAACGCCCACGTGCACAACCCGTATTCATGGATTTGAATATGGGAAACCCGCCCACGGCAAAAGACGCGCATAGGCGTCAACGTGTCCGCCACACAAAGGCAGGCAGAAGCGTCTCCGCGCACAGTATAAAAGTGCGCGCAAACAACAAACACGTATATACAGCTACGATGAATGCCCCATTTGTCGCAGCACTGATCGTGGGATACCGCAGGAGGAGGAGAATAGCCAGGGCCTGCATTTTTTCACCCCGGACAAGCCTTTTTGGGATGCCTGACGACCAGGTCTACTGCAGGTATAGGTTTCCACCTTGTATCATCCTAGACCTGGTCAGGGAGTGGGAAGAAGACCTTACATCCCCCACCCTTTGCTCCCAAGCATTGAGCCCCTTGGAGAAGGGGCTCAATGTCCTGCATTTTTTGGCCACTGGGTCAATTCAGCGGACTACTGCCATAGTGGGGGGGATCTCACCGGCCACGCAGTCACGCTGCCTACACCAGGTCTTGGCAATCATGACAGTGCGCCCCTCAGTCCGCAGGCACATATACATGCCCAGAACACCCGCAGAAAGGCAGGCCGTTGTCCAGGACTTTTACAGGGTGGCACACTTCCCCAAAGTGCTTGGTGCCATAGATTGCACCCATGTGGCCCTACGTCCACCTAGGGCTTACTGAGCACATCTACCGAAACCGCAAGCACTGGCATTCCATCAACGTACAGGTGGTATGTGATGCAAAGGTAATCATCACCTCTGTCTATGCAAACTACCCTGGCTCCACTCATGACAGTTTCATATACAGAATGTCTGCCCTGATCCGGGCCCTGGAAGCTGAGCAGCATGGTGACACATGGCTCCTAGGTGAGTACAAATGCCCGTGCACATGCATGCATGTCACACACACACAAATACACAAACCCCAATAATCACAACCATTATCACCTCTCCAGGGGACAGTGACTACCCTCTGAGCAACCACATGATGATGCCAATCCAGAACACCACCACACCACCCTAGGTAAGATACAACGCAGCCCATATTGCAACCAGGGCCATAATGGAGCACACATTCAGAGTGTTCAAGTCACGCTTCCACTCCCTTGACCGCTCTGGCGGGCAGCTACTCTATGCACCCCCAGTAGTGAGCAGGATCATTGTGGCAGCTAAAATTCTGCCATTTCCATTGGTTGCCAATACTTGTAGCAGTGTTGCGCAGGGTAGGGCTTATCAATGGGCCCCACTGGGCCAGGAGTTTTATAGCAGAGCTGGCATCAGAACCCATAGTGGCTAGCTTATTGCGCACAGTTTCTATGTCAAAATCGTTTAAAGCTCCTGTTACCCACCCCGCTGCTCCCGCAATTAATGAATCTAGCTCCCTAGCTACATGCACTTTGGTGATGGGCCATATAAATTGACTCCATTTGTAGCAGCTTGATAGTACTAAGGAAACATTGCCTCGTGATAAATCTATGTCTAAGGGCCTCATTACGACCCTGGCGGTAAGGGGTTAGCGCCAGCGTTAGCTGCGCCGACCCCTTACCGCCAATTACGAGTTCCCTTTCCGCCATGGCGGTATTTACACCTGCTTTTAGCGGGTGTAAAAAACCATGGCGGTAAGGGAACTTGGTGTTAATTACGCCACCGTAATTTACGGTGGCGTAATTAACGCCTTCCCCACTCCCATTATGCCCTATGGGGCAAAAATGGGAATGGGGAAGGGTAAATGGGGATTGGGGATTTACCGCCCCGCCAAGGTCGGAATGGGGCGGTAAATCCCCTTACCGCCATGGCGTTAACGTAGTTAGCACCATGGCGGTAAAGTCACGGCCCTGGCGGTAACTTACCGCCAGGGTCGTAATGAGGCCCTAAGTGTATCACTGTAATAATGGAGGTGTGCATTACCAGCCTACAATTTAAATGTTGCCTTACTACTGGAAAATCTAGCATGTTCACAGTTTCTACCTTATGTGACTTCTTATACAATATTAGTTTTAGATACAAACACCATACTACCATCCGGCAGTGGCTGTATCATCATACAATTGTATGAAATACATTTAGTCAAGTTATAGTCCATAAAATCTTGGCGAGAACACTCGCTGCAGTTCATTGGTCAGAAAAAACATGAAACATCAAACAAATTGTTAGATCCATTTACTGAAACATTTGGGCCTAGGATTTCATAAGCACCAGTCATATGAGTCAGTGACAAAAGATGCCCGACAATGTGCCAGCCCAGTACGTTTGCAGTTCCATGTGGCTACTCATTTTGTAGCACTTTTCTAATGAATTACTCTAAATGTCTACAATCAAAAGGTGACTCTTTGCATCAGTGTGCTGGAGACAGCCGTCCCCACAGAAACATGAAACTGGTTGGTTTAACAAAAATCTTGTCACACACTGTGTCATAAAATCAAGTATGACGTGTCTTGGTTTCATTTACCTGCCTTAAGGCTGGCTGTAAAAGTATCCAGTGTTTCAAAGGTTACCATCTCTAATTAGAGCTCACACACTTGGCAACATGACTACAAATTAAGAACCTTAACTTACGCACAGCTAAATTTGGTGTGCGCACTTATTTTATCTGAAAACATATTACACTCCTGCTTGCATAACCCTGCTGCCCCAACAATTCATAAATCATTTTCCTGGCTACGTTCACTGTAGTAGTTTTAAAACAGGCAAAGCATCCCTGGTTAAAGCAATTCAGTTGGAAGAGCAAAACATTTCGCTTTTTTCAGATTCATCTCAAAAGTGCATTTTTTTTTTTCAAGTATTAGTAATCAAGTGCTATTTCCCACAGCGGTTTGTGGTGCATGATGTCACAGTCCACAACCCATTGTCCACAGTCCTTTAAACAAGAAAGGCAAAACATATCAAATGGGTTATTTCCAGCAATTGAATCATTTGAATGTGCAGCATCAAATGTTTGATAACTAGCCAAGTCTGCACCGTGCCAGTTCAGCAAAAGTTATTACTCTGTTGGACATTTCTCGCAGGTTGCAGAACAAATGTCCTCACGCGTCACGCACGTTAGCAGCATTGAGTGCGGTGCAGGACAGGTTCAAAGTTCACATAGCACCTCACAGTGACCCGCTTTCCCTGAGAATGCGTTTGCTTGACTGATCTGAATCACCCGCAAATTGCACACTTCTACCCCAATCATGGCACGCTACTGTCTTGGTTTATTTTGCCTAAGCAAAATACAAACAGAAATGTTAGAATTTCACAAAAGTACAATATAATTGTTATCCACGTTAGGATGTCATCAAAACTACAATATGAGCGTTATCCACCCCTTCCCTTAACACCACCCCCACCTTCAGAAGTCTCATTAGGTAAATACACACTTTATCATTGCTACTGCAATTATTTGGAACCCTTCTGTGTGTTACTGGGGGCATATTTACACTCAACCATACGGGGTGTAACTACCTAATCACCAACTCATTTGTGCAATGTGATCATAGTTGGTCAATGGTACTTCAGACGGATCTGTGATTTTACAAATGCAATATATTAAGTACCCAGTTCGCACTTCTCAATGGATCAATGCTTTAACAGAATGCACCACCAGCACATGGAATTTACATTTGCCAAAAAACAAACCCTTTAGGCTTTCAACACAGATGTTACTCTTTCTCCTAAACTCGGCTCATTCCCACATTATCTTCAGGAATGTCAACACTTCAAAAAGCATAAATTTAAAAAGCGAACCTTCGCCTCCTTACATTACAGCCCCCCACTCGCTAGCACACTGGGGCTGGATCTCAATGTTAAGTCACTATTCACAATTTGCATGTCAAATACTTGCAGCTTTTTTTCTTTTCTCTGCCCTCATGCCAAAATAGAGCAAGAACTTTCATCTCACTTTGCAATGCAAATTACAACTTTGTCAAGGGAAACCGCATGAAAAAATGATTTCCTAATTGAACATAAATCTTTCTTCACCATTCATCGGAGCGCTTTGAACATTTCCCGCTTGTGCATCGCCTTCTGCTCCCTGGCTTCAGTCCCAAGCAGTAAGTCAGCCACGACTGATTTCCTGAAGGGGAAAGTCTTAACCACACAAGCTATCGGCCGTGGCAGGCCGACACAAAAGTGCTGTCTATTGGGTGTCTCAGAGCTGCAGTGAGACAACCAAGGAAATGCGACAGCCTGCTACTCAATCTGCACTGTGTTCTCTCACACAATTTGTCATTTCATAGCAAGGCACTGCTCTGCACGATCCCACCGCTGCCAACAAATGTCTTGAAAAGGGGAAAATCTTCCTCGGGACCAGCCCTTGAGAGCAAATATTACCCAATTCAGCCCAAAATACAGGTTCTATCGTGCTGAGCAGTGAACTCATGCTAGTGAAAAATGACACCTTCAAAATGTTTAGCATTTATTAGACAAAAAAGCATAAACATTGAATTTAGCAACACTTTGGAATTCAAATATTAGCAAAGATTACAAAGCTCATTGGAGCAAACACAAAATATGGAGAAACATAGAACTTAGAGAAATACAGAGAAACACAGTCTTACGCCCCTTTAATCAGCGCTGGGAGACCCTGGCCCTCATAAGCCAGCTGTTGCCAGCCCCGCTCAGATGACAGTGCTGCAGGGTGCCGAAAGAGCATCAGGTTCCGGACATTTGCTCTTGCTCGAACCAAGTCCACAGATAGATCTCCCACCCAGTTCTGGGTGAGTGCACCTTTTGTGCTCTTGTGCCGCCAATCAGCATGACGCACAGTTCCAGAACTTTTCCTGTGCAAAATATAGGCTTGCTCATGGAAAAACCCAACTCTCTCTGAGATGCTCCCTGATCACTCCACCCCTCCCTTGGAGCCCTCTCTGCGAAAGCACTGGAATGTCCTTATGAGCGTGTGGGCAAGGGCGTACCAGGCCTTCCCAGGGAAACAGGATTTGTATACATAGCCATGCAGAGCTTCAGTAAGGCAGAATATTCTAAGGGAAGCTGAGATGAATTAACCCCATGTGAGCAAGCTTTACCAGGCCTGCACTCATAGCTTAGTGCCCATAGCGCTTAAAAGATATAAGCGCTATATAGGTGCTATAATGTTCCAAACACTCCAATAATGTCTCTATTCGCTACAGAACTGGGGCCTTCGCCCTGCCTGTCTATCTACAATGTATAATGTGACCTACCACCCCTACTAGGCCTGCATATTCCTTGTAGCTCACTAGTGCATAATGGAGGCGCTACCACAGATTACTGTCAACATTACTTTCAGCATTTAACACATACTTTGAATGAACTATTGGCTTTCAGCAGCTAATTCTGTAATCTAAAGCCCAAATTGTCAAATTGGCACTTTGTATATCATGACACACTGGAAAGTAGGAAATGCACAAAACTGTACTATTCACATTAACGCATACACAATTACACCAAACCTGATCATCATGCACATAGTAACAAATTACTCAAATGGAAGACAAAGAGAAACTTATCTCTGGGGTGAGTGCTGGCCTCCTGCCTGCGCACTCTCAGGTCCGGTAACAGGAGCAGTTCAATGCTGCAAAGAGAGCCACAGTTACTAATCTGTGCGTGCCCATAACACACAAACACACCACCATATGTGCCCCAAAGTAACAAACTACTCTACAAACAAACAATCTGGTGTGGATGCTTCATACCCATACGTAACATTACCCCTGTGATGGTTCATACACAGTCAATGCAGTAAGTCAGGCGCTGATGGGTGCATGGCAAATGGAAGACCAATGTGTCACGATTCACACAACATGCAATGTACCCTGGGTAAGCAGCCAGACGCATATAGCAAGGTATGACTTCACAACAAGTCCTGTTCCACCATGACCGAAATAAAGTAGGTAGTGCACGTGTCAAATTCGACATGGAAATGAAATGCACTGCATATGAGTCTGTCCCTCGCTGTCTGTCCCTGTGAGCTGCTTCTTTCCATGTCTTGAAACGCTACATGGCTAATACAAGTGCCTCAATGGACCATGGTGGACCGGAGGGTATGTGCCACTGCCCCTGCAGGTGCCTCAGACAACTTTCCCATCAACTAGCCATTAGGCCACCATCTCAGCTGTATTGTGCGCTTCAACACCAATATTTGTCCAAGCTCACCGTCAGTGCTGCTACTAAGAATGCATGTGCAACTGGCCTGGTGAAAGGTTTGCTGCGTTGTGGCCCCCCTGTGCTGCTCACCTTGCCTGGAGTCCCTTGAAACACGTCAGCTGTTTTTGGATGTATGAGCGCAATCCTTGTGCCTCTGCTTGCGCACACATGCGCTTGTCGGCACCACCAAACTTGTCCAGCTTCCAGATGTCCAATGGGCCATGTCTACTGGCAAAGGTGGTCTGGAGGCTCATCCCCCTGGAGAAACGGCATGAAACACATGATTAATGCTTTAAAATCATCTGTGTGTGTCTCTTCAGGCATTTCATGATTGGACCATGTCAGAGACGTACATCAGAAATCACACCATCAGTGTGTCTTTCACAGGCAAAGTGTGGTACACACTATCTACGGCATGAATTGCAACACGCACATGTACAGTAAAGATAAGAAACATACTACACAATGCATAGCAATTAATGTACACATGAATCATGAAACCCCCATCTAGCGAAAGAAGAACAGTGATCAATAACACCCCTATCTACCAATTAGGGGTGTTAACACAAGTTGGACAGCAGCAGACATGCCACAGATATGACAGTCCAAAGCCCTTGTGTAATAGGCTGTTACACCGAACCATCCTTGCAAGCCCATGGATAAGGGAAGCAGGAGTGGCATATGTGAGTCAGGACCCCAAGCTGCAAACACATACACAAGACAAGCTTGAAGGGCCCAGCTGGAACAGACAGTGGATGCTTTCAAAAGCCACAAAGCACCACACCGTCACATGAAAACACAATAGACAAGCAATGTTAAACTATATTAACTAATTACACTAACTATGAAAAACCTACATTACCTAATTAAACTAACTATCAAATTGAAACTAAACTAACTAAACTAAAAGAAAAATCAAAAATGGCCAAATACGACCCGGGTGGAGGCACCCAGGAGGGGGGTGGTACAGGGTGCTGCTCAACACCCACATGCGATGACGTTGAGGAAAAAAAAACCTCCATGGGCTCAACGCCTGCACAGCCCGACCTATGTGGGAGATACATTGTTGTCCGAGTCTGGCTCTTCCTGGAAAGGAGGACGTGACACAGGAGCCTGACCACGCCTAGCCGCAGCTTGCCCCTCGTCGGCAGCAAGTCTGCTGGACGGGTGAGCCTGGTTCTGTGTGGCGATGACACGTAGGTCTGCATGGAGAACCTCCCGTGATACACATGCTTTGTCTTGCAAGGTAGCACGTGTAACACGGAGTTCCTCCTGCAAGGCCTGGCTGGACAACTGCTGCACCTCCCGGCAAGCATGTAGCTCAGCCGAGATGGTACGCTCAAGCTGTGCAAACCTCTCCTCTGCCCGCTCCCTCTGGGACATCATAAAGACACCCAGAGTGGATCTGAGGGAAGCATACTCCTGCCTCAGGGCCTCCATGTGTGCCTCTGTGTGAGCAGCAATTGCTTTACGCAGAGACAACATTTCAGCCTGATGTGCCCTGTCTGAGGCCACCATGCCCAGCCTGAGCGAGCGGGCCATAGACCGTGCCGCGTGCTGCTGGAGAAGCACCTGCCTAGCAGGGGGAGCACGGATTGGGCCACACGCTCCATGCTCTCAGCGATGTTCTCCATTGCTGCCCCCTGCCGTTCAGAATTGGCAGTCATGTCTTGCTCCCACTCAGTATACTGTGGTTGCGCGCGGTGACCGCGTTGCTGGGCTTGACCCCTGCGGGACCCAAGGACCATGTGTCCTTGTTGTGTTGGCACCGCCCGTGCTGCACGACTACATGCCCCCGTCGACGTGATGTCCCAGGCACATCAGTGACTGGTGCGGAGGGTGACCCTGTGTCCCGATCCACTACAGGCGGAGGTTCCAACACAGTCTGACCCCTCAGTGCAGGTGTCGCGGACAGAGGAGTGCCCACATCAGAATCACTCACCCCTGACATATGGACCTGATGCACATCCAACTCGACATGGACGTCAGAGTGTTCATCAGGGCTGGACTCATTGCCAGCCAGAGACAAGATGGACTGTAGCACATGTGAGTTTTCGTGGCCTACCACCCCACTACCCCCACTTGTGCTGGGTTGCTGTAGTGATAACAACTCTGTGCCTGGCATGACAACACCATCCTCTGGCTCATTGCATCATCATCTGAAAAGTAGAGAGAACAAAGGTCACTACACATGTTAGAAGCACACAACACACACACACACATACATCACACAGACACCAAACACATAAAGCAGACATGTCACACACAAAATAGAACCTGCCATGCATGCTGGGTCAACTTGGCATTGCTTCTGTGATTAGGCATGTAGAATGGTGTCAGTTTGCACAGAAGTGGGTCGATGCAGTGCAGCAAATTTGTATGTTAATCACTATCTACATGTACAAGTACTTCATGATGTGTGTCAGAAAATGTGAAGGCAGTGCAAGGTCAACTTCAGGCATCAGGTGCAATGTGCATTCAATGGGTAGCATGGCTACAAGCAAACCACCCCTCCCCCCAAGTGCAAATGCAGGGATGCCTAGCCTGGTATCAAAAGGCTGACCATAGACCTGTGTATTGACAGACAGTGTTGACTAGCATCAACAGCATCATGTGAGTCAAGTGACAACACAGCAAATGATGATGGGACAGTAAGCAGGACACATGATGAAACCTCCGGAATACACCCACGTGTGAAGAAGACACTACACCAGTTGGACAGAGTCATTGGCCATTAAAAACAGGCTGAGGCATGTGACCCACACAGACTGTCACACCCTAAACATGTGTGTGACGCAGGACTGAGCCACAGTGGACATGGGAAGGATGATGAAATGCCATGCAATGTAGGTCACCCTGGACTCGTACTACAATGATCATCCAGTCAAGGACACATAGGGGCATGCGTGGAATACACATGGAGCATGAATGGGCACTCATGTCCCTGCAGGGCATCTGACCTCTGCACAGTCCAAGTGAGACACCCTGCATCAAGTACAAAGGATGTACCACACAGCATATGTCTGGCAGAGTGGCCGATGGAAGTTAGCATGTACACAGGACGCTTGAACAGGGAAGTACTCAACGGCAAAATTGAAGCAGACCAGTGCAAAGGTGGAATTGTGGTGCAGAGCGGGGGGAGCATGCCTACATGGAGTACCCGCATGCAGGCAGAGGACACATGCGCGTCAGTCATGCTATGACATAATCCCTGGGCTGAGAGGAAGGTCACCCCACGCTACATGCAGAAGGGCCAGTGAGCTATAACATGGACTGGAGGGGCATCCTGGTGACCAGCATGTGAGTAGGGTGCAATAGTGTCCACCATCCAGCAGAGCAGCCATGCATCAGGGAAGCATTGCATTACTTGAACATCAGAACCATGTACATCTGACATGTAGAGGCAGTCATGCACAACACATCACACAAGTAAAACACACATGTCCTCAACAAACACACAGTAACACTCACTGGACTGGGCATCAAAGTCTGGCATCTCTCCCACTCCTTCGACCGATTCAGATGGTATGAACTCCGCAAAGAGTGACTCATGCGGAGTGAGGTCTTCTTACTCAGGTGCAGGCCCACTGCCAGTCACCAGAGTCAAGTTTTAATTTGAGGCACGCTTAGCCTTAGCGCTGCGTTTGAGTTCATTCCAATGCTTTTTGCACTCTTGCGCCGTGCGCACCTCATGGCCGAATGTACTCACATGTTCCGCAACTTGCTTCCAGTGGGTATCATGGTGGGCAGCCGTAGTCTGACAATTAGGACCCACTAGCATGTCACTGCTGTTGTTCTGCACGTAGTCCACGAGGACGTCCAGTTCCTGGTTGCAGAAAGGCTTCTTCCTCGACATGCAGGAGGTCGTGGATGTGTGTGGGGTCCCAGCCTGTGCTGCAGGTGCAACCTTCCTCCTCTTGGATTGTGGCACATACCCTGGCTGGCAAATGCCGCCCTGATCAGTATGGACAGTGGCACCAGTGGATTGAGCCAAGGGAGTGGCAGGTGGAGGGACGACCAAAGGCCTGATTTGCGTCAGTGGCAGCTGGGTGCCCTCTAATGGACCCTGCGCAGCAACATCCGCTGTGGTAGGGTCATTGACCGCGACTGTCCTGGTTGGCAGCCTCACAACCGCGGTGTTGTTGACTGCATCTGCCCCTGCACTTTCCAACACCCGGCTGTTTGGGGCAACAGATGACATTACTGCCCCAGGGACAAGTGTCTTGGTCATGGCAGCCCTGCGTGCACCTACAGTTTCCCTTCTGGCCTGTTGGAAATCTTCCAAGGACTCTTCAAGTGCCAACGCAGCCTGCGCTGGCAGACCCTGAGTCTGGGTGGTGGTGTCCACAGCTGCACCTGCAGCTACCACTACCCTTGGGCCCGTGGCAGTCGATGAAATGGACTGCCGGGTCACACGGGCACCAGTGCCAGATGCAGAAGCTGCATCTCCCAGAACCACAGGGGGTGGTGGCATGACTGCACCGACACATGGCACAACATCGTGCTCAAGTGGCACACCCCTGCCTCTTCCCCCTCTGCGGACACTCTGGACACCTTGGAGTCCCCCTACTCCCTGGTCACCCTGCCCGTGTCCCTAACCACACCCGCCATGTGGAGGATGTCCAGCTGAGGCGCACCTCACTTTGGTGGCCTCCCAACCATGGCACAGATGGAGTAGTGCCGGCAAAGATGGAGGAGTGCCAATGGGAGGTGTACACCACAATTGTCCTGGGCAATTGGGGTGAAGGGGGTGGGATGCAAGATGTTAACAGCCCCCCTGCACCTGCATGGCTGTATGTGACCCCGGTGATGTAGTGACGGGGCACGCAATGCTCAGGCACCCCAAAACTGTAGTAAAACCGTGCACGCATCCTGCAGCCTACGTGCGTAAATTAACCTCCCGCAGTACGCAGTGGCACCCAGTAACACGAAAAACGCATACGCGTTTGACATGCAGGCTACTAGGACCTCGAAAACGGGTGCGATACACAGGGGCACCCGCAGTGGGAAAAATAGCGTGCACGACTCACCGTCTGACTAGCGTGATAATGAAAAACATGCGTAGCCAATACCCCCGCCAAAAGAAAAGAAACGTCCTTGATCCGAAGTTGTGATGGCACGCGAAACAACACGAAGAAGCAACACACGTCCGTCTCCATGAAAGGCATGTACAGCAAACTGCTGGCCCCACTCACCTTTACCAGTGCTGAGGGAAACACCCGCGCTCATCGCGTCACTTACGCGCATAGCCCCTTTCCTCGGATTACAAGCATTCACACGCGGACGTGCAGTTTTTTCACATGCGTGCTGAACCACTATGGCCACGTCACGAGAGAAACGCCTGTGCGCGCTACGTCACAGACACGCTTACGCGCAAAGGGCCTTTCCTCGAATTACACACTGACGTGCAATTATTTCACGTGCCAGATCACTCTGTATCAAGCTGAGCCCCGGGCACGCTCCCACCAGCAATCTGCTGCTGCCTGCCTGCTGCCCACATGTCCTGCGATTTGGTGCCTGCACGTCAGCCATCTGCAGGGTTCCAGTTGCTGTGTCCACCCCCTGCTGGATAGCATCGCTCCACAGCCCAGCCCCAGGACCCAGTTGCCCACCCACTCCTGCCTCGGGGGTCACCATGTCGGGGCAAACACCATCTGAGACCACTGGTGACCCCCAGCCAGAGAGGCAGAGGGCCACCAGCTTCAGTGAGAAGGAAGTTGGTGTCCTGGTGGAGCATGTCCTGGGGCATTATGATTCCCTCTTCGGAACATCATGTGCCAACAAGGAAGGACGGGAGAGGATCTGGGAGGACGCAGTGGTTGCCATCAACGCGGAGGGGGTGGCAACCCGCGACATCAAGCATGTCCGGAAGCGCTGGGAGGACTTCAGGTCCAGGACCCTCTACAAGGCCCGGCGCCTCGCGGAGGGGGGCCGGGTAAGCATGAGCAACATCCAGATGAGGGTCCTGGAACACATAGGCCCAGCGCTCCACACCCAGATCCTTCAGATGCAGACCTGTCTGGAGTTGAGCGGTAAGTGGCCAAGCATTGCTGTGTGAGACAGGGCATGTTGCAGTGTGCTGGTAGTCTGATACTTGCCTGTATGTGTGACATAGGCCATGTATGGATGTGTGTGTGCAGGGACATCATAGTCATGCATGTGAGACCAGTAATGTGTGAACCACATGGATGGTGCATGTGTTCCAATGCAACATGGGGAGCTGTATGCAGAATGCACACATGAATGCATGCCAGTCTCTGTTCTTGGACATGGAGGGGGGATTAAGGGATGGGTGCTGCTCTCATGTACATGTATGTTGCACATGTGTGTGTGTCTGAGAAGTGTGTGTGTGACTTTGAAATGCCATGGATACATGACACATGTCTGTGATGATGTGTAGATGATGTGTAGATTCACTCATGCAGTGCGGTCACTGTTGTATCCACTGTGTCTATCCACTGTGTCTGTGGTGTACAAGCCATGATGCATGACCCTCCGGTGATGTGTGTGCATGGGATCAGTGTGAGCCATGATGCATGTGAGTTTGAAGGCAACATTTTGGTTAAAAGAGGCCCTCGTACATAGATGCTGATGTTGATTGCAGGCGCCGTGCCTGTTTCTGCATGTGTGTTGTGTGCATTCACCCATGTATTGTGGAGGGACAGGATGGAAGTAACATTTGACAGAGCCACTCATGTATATTGCTTCTTGTCTAGGGGAATATTGTACTGTACCCTGATGCTTGTGTTCTATGTCTCCCTCTACGCAGCGTCAAGTGAAGAGGAGGGCGGAGACGGCGCTGTGGAGCCAAGCGGCGGGGATGCCTCCACCGGGCGGCGACGCACGGCCCAGGCACCCTCCAGGGAATTGCCATCATCCGGGAGCGAGGGGACTGGTGCCGCGTCTGCCACTACGGCTGTAGCGGAAGGGCTGGGTGAGCCCCCACAGGGGCTTGCAATGGCAGAAGACGGTGTGGAGACATCCAGGTTGGTGGTCTCCACAGAGGAGGAGGAGCCCGCTACTGAGCCGCACATGGGGCCTGGTGGGGGTAGTACCACTGGTGCAAGTGGTGCAGTCCAGGGCCAGGGTCAGGAGGCAGCACGTTCACCTCTCAGGGGCCTGTGCATGCCGCTGTCCTTGACCATGTGACTGCACCACCATGCACCAGCAGGGATGACCCGTCCCAGGCCTGTCCGCAGGTAGGGGAGGAGTGCCTTGTCATCTGTCTCTCCACTACCTGCGGACGAGGGGTCCCACGACCGTATGGGCTCCGTCCTGGTTGGTGTTGCGTTGTGCATGTGTGACATTCGTGATGACGTGCGTGCTTCCTGGGCGGAGCACGCACGCCATCACGAACAGCAGCCTCGCAACGTGGCACTGTTGGGAGGGGCCCTGGTTGGTGGGTTCCTACATGTGTCACTCACTCTGGCGGTCCTCTCCTCCTCTGTGGAGACTATGCACCAGCCGTTCTCCCTGCCGTCTTCCGGCCCAGATTCCACCAGGGCCCCCTGTGGACCTGGCCTGACCAACACAGCCAGCTTGGTGGAGATCCCATCCCTGCCACAGTCGGGAGTCAGCGGTCCAGCAGGGGTGGACACCACAACAACTGGAGACCAGCTGATGGAGGATGTGCAGGCATCATCGGACAGTGCACATGGACAGCAGCAGCAGCAGCAGGCTCTAGGTGGGAGCAATGATGCCTCAGGGCCATCGACATCAGAGGGGCAGGCATCGGCCAGAGGGCAGGAGAACCCTGGAATGGTCGTGTCTTCCGTGTGGCTGCGGTTGGGCCGGCGTATAGATGCGGAAAAGCGGCAGGCTTCTGCCCGCCGCCGTTCCGCATCTATACGCCGACCCAACCGCATGGCTCATGATGGTCAGGGCAGAGAACTCCATGCGGAGGGCACTGAAGCAGGCCGAGTGCCTCGAGGCCATTTGCAGGGAGTTGGAGTCCAACATGGCATCGTCCCTGCGAACCCTCGGGGCCATGGAAGAGGACCGCCTCCAGGACATCGAGCAGGAGTTCGATGATGCCCTGGCCAGGGAAATCGGGAAGTGAGCTGTCGGACTAGCCCACCGCCATTGTATATAGTTTGTAGTTTTAGGTTTCCTTTATCTTTTTCATTCATTTGGGAGGCTTGGACTATGCCCCGCCTTTTTGTATATAGTTCTTTATTAGGTATTTTTTTAGGTTTCATTTCATTTGTTGGGCTCATGGAGCCTGGATTACTTCTTTGTACATAGTTGAACAGTGGATTTATCTATTATTATTTTTCTCACCATGGAGCAATGGATTTTACTGTTTCCGTTTCCTTTGGATTTGATTTGGTGGCCGGAGACTTTGGACACATTTTCATTTCGATTTATTTGGATTCAGACTTCATGTTTTTCTTTTTGTGTTTTGGACATGCTGCATTTCATCTTTTTTTAAAACATTTTTTTCATGTTTTCATTTGATTACATTCTTTTTGTGTTCAATACATTTTGGTTTATTACTTTGATGTGTGGTATTCTCTCATTGGTTTCATGCATGTCACAGTGTAGGTTTTCACAATCACCAGCACCCATTGTGTGTCTGTGACAGACATGTGTTGATGTACATTCTTGCCATTTGGGTTGTAACATGTAATGGGCATTTCAATGTGGGGTGGATGGGATACTTAGTTGGGTCTTTGCACAGGGGTGGCGTGTGGTGGGATTTGGGTGGCCATGAGGCCCATGATTGTGGATCATGATAACGTGTTGGGGGGACATGAGTCAGGGCCTGCTGGCAGGTGCCCGCCAATGCTGGGTGGGTGGGGGTGCTGGGGGACATGAGTCGGGGCATTAGCCTCACTGCTGGGTGGTGGGGTGCTGGGGGACATGAGTCGGGGGCTGCTGGCAGGTGCCCGTCAATGCTGGGTGGGTGGGGATGCTGGGGGACATGAGTCGGGGCCTGGCCTCACTGCTGGTGGGTGGGGGTGCTGGGGGACATGTCTTGGGGCCTGCTGGCAGGTACCCCTCACTGCTGGGTGGGTGGGGGAGCTGGCGGACATGAGTCAGGGCCTGAGCCTCACTGCTGGGGGTGGGGGTTCTGGGAGACATGAGTCGGGGCCTGCTGGCAGGGGCCCGTCAATGTTGGGTGGGTGGGGGTGCTGGGGGACATGAGTCAGGGCCTGCTGGCAGGTGCCCCTCACTGCTGGTTGGGTGGGGGTGCTGGGGGACATGATTCAGGGCCTGAGCCTCACTGCTGGGGGGTGGGGGTGCTGAGAGACATGAGTCGGGCCTGAGCCTCACTGCTGGGGGGTGGAGGTGCTGGGGGAAATGAGTCAGGGCCTGAGCATCACTGCTGGGGTGGTGGGGGTGCTGGAAGACATGAGTCAGGGCCTGAGCCTCGCTGCTGGGGGGTGGGTTGCTGGGGGACATGAGTCTGCTGGCAGCTGCCCCTCACTGCTGGGGTGTGGGGGTGATGGGGGACATGAGTTGGTGATCACTAATGCAAGGGACATGTGGGCTGGCTGGGGGGCATGCCCATGGTGGATGGGCTGAATGCGGACATGACCAGGGGTGCTGGGCAGTCCCCTGTGATGCGGGCTGCCAGCAGGGGCCGTGGAAGGGGTAGAGGGCACACTTGGGAGGACCCACACTGCCAATTCACGTGTGGGACTCCCCGCGCACCCCACTGGATACACGTACCCACTCTGACAGCAAAATCATGTGTGAAACTCCCTGCGAACCCCCGTAATACACATACCCTGCTCGCACAGGGCCAATCGCGTGTGAAACTCCCTGCGAACCCCAGTAATACACGTACCCTGCTCACACAGGGCCAATCGCGTGTGAAACTTCCTGCGCACCCCCAAAATACACGTACCCCGCTCGCACAGGGCCAATCGCGTGTGAAACTTCCCGCGCACCCCCGAAATACACGTACCCCGCGCGCACAAGGCCATTCACGTGTGAAACTTCCTACGCACCCCCGAAATACACTTACCCCGCTCGCTCAGGTCCATTCGTGTGTGAAACTTCCCACGCATCCCTGAAATACACGTACCCCGCTCGCACAGGCCCATTCGCGTGTGAAACTTCCCACGCACCACCAAAATACATGTACCCCGCTCACGCAGGGCCATTCGCATGGGAAACTTCCCGCAAACCCCCGTAATAGACGTACCCCGCTCGCACAGGGCCATTCACGTGTGAAACTTCCCGCGAACCTCAGTAATACACATACCCCACTCGCACAGGGCCATTCGCGTGTGAAACTTCCCGCGAACCCCCGTAATACACGTACCCCGCTCACACAGGGCCAACCGCGTGTGAAACTCCCCACGAACCCCAGTAATACACTTACCCCGCTCACACAGGGCCATTCGCGTGTGAAACTTCCCCAAACCCCCAAAATACATGTACCTCGCTCGCACAGGGCCATTCACGTGTGAAACTTCCCGCGAACCCCCGTAATACACGTACCCCGCTCACACAGGGCCAACCGCGTGTGAAACTCCCCACGAACCCCAGTAATACACTTACCCCGCTCACACAGGGCCATTCGCGTGTGAAACTTCCCCAAACCCCCAAAATACATGTACCTCGCTCGCACAGGGCCATTCACGTGTGAAACTTCCCGCGAACCTCCGAAATACATGTACCCCAGTCGCACAGGGCCATTCGCATGTGCAACTTCCTGCGATCCCCCAAAATACATGTACCCCGCTCGCACAGGGCCATTCACGTGTGAAACTTCCCGCAAACCCCCGTAATACACGTACCCCGCTCACACAGGGCCATTCGCGTGTGAAACTTCCTGCGAACCCCAGTAATACACATACCCCGCTCACACAGAGCCATTCGCTTGTGAAACTTCCCGCGAACCCCCGTAATACACGTACCCCGCTCACACAGGGCCAATTGCGTGTGAAACTCCCCGCGAACCCCAGTAATACACGTACCCCGCTCGCACAGGGCCAATCGCGTGTGAAACTCCCCCCGAACCCCAGTAATACATGTACCCCGCTTGCACAGGGCCAATCGCATGTGAAACTCCCCGTGAAACCCAGTAATGCACGTACCCCGCTCGCACAGGGCCAATTGCGTGTCTAACTCCCTGTGAACCCCAGTAATACACGTACCCCGCTCGCACAGGGCCAATCGCGTGTGATTCTCCCCGCACAGCAGGGTACGTGTATTCAGAGGGGTGTGCGGGGAGTTTTACAGGCGTTTTCGTGGTTGGGGGCCTGTATGCCTGTACACTGGCCTGTGCACCATGTACGGGATTTGTGCGCTGTACATGGCACACGGGGAGGGGTTGGGGGCATAACTGGCGCTGCTGCAGGGTCGCTGCGCCACTCTGCGCCACGGCTGGTAATGGATGTTGAAATCCATGAATACGCTGTGCGTGGAAATGGATTTTGGCGCACGCGGCTGCGCAGATTGTCACACGCGCACACTGTGCGCCAGCCGCGTGCGCCACTTGTGCGCTGAATTCTATGAATTAATCTCAAAGTCTTTATTTTTTCTGAGACATGGATGAGAGAGTCTACATTTTTTAAAACCCTAATTGCCTGGGGGCACCCCCATTTTTAGAACAGACCACCCGGACTATCCTTCTTTTCAGAGACATGTAAATATGCATCTCTTGAACATGATGTCATTATTCATAAATCACAAGGTTTAACCCTAGATCACACATTGAGCTACATAACACTTCATGTCTCCATACACTCAATGGTCTATTCCTAGTAAACTTTGTTATAAACAAAGTAAACACTGACATTAATTGAATCGTAAAATACAAAGGCTATGTGCACTGCACACCCCATCTAGATATGTACCCTGTACCTCAAAAAATAAAACCTTTAAAACAAAACTAATACAAACGGAACCTATACAGATCATCCAACAATACAGCTAAAGAAACAACAACCAACTGCTTCTCCATAAGAAATACAACCACAAAACTGTCTGCTGCAAACTCAACTGCACGTCCATAAGAAGACAAACAGACACAGATCTCTTGTCAATAAAGATCTGCAGGCCCATCAAATAATGCAGCTCAACTGCAAATGTAACAATCAATTTTCTCTTCCAATTGCCACCAATTGTTTACAACATTTACTTAAATGGCTTGGACCAGATGAGTTTGCAAATGATTATCCTTCATAGAAATGCCAAAAATAATCCTGACAACACTTACAGTGTGTCAGGTATAAGGCAAGAATTGGACTACTATACAGGAATGGTAAAATTTACCATAAACACACAGGAAGATCCATAGGAATTCCTAATGTACTTACAAGTACTGGATACCAAAAACATCCCGATAAATTAAATCTTCCAGATGCCATACACGTTGGAAACATACATTCACTCTCTGCAACAATTTTTCACAGGAGCACATCCCTATTGACCGATTTGTGTATGTATCCATACCAAATTGTCAATCCATTCCATTTCACCAACTTCTGCAGAATACAAATCATGGCATATTATTCCAGCATACAAATGAACTCACATAGCCAATATGTCATACTAATTCTTCTCAGGTACAGTGTAGATGGTACCAAAAATAATTGTAAGCTCACTCGCTTTACACATGGCCAAGTATCGCTTGGCAAGAAAACCTCCACAACAGTAGGCATAATATACCACACTGGTGCCACAACCACTTCAGGACACTATAGTGCCTATGCGAAAAAAAGAAGTGGTTGGTTTGAATGTAATGACACTTGCGTTTCTCCAAAACATTGGTTACCAGCAAATCTAACAAATGCCTACTTAATATTCCTTCAACCCAAATGTACTCACTAAACTGTTGCACATTAAATAGTTAGAATATGGCAACAGTTATCTAACTACTTCAAAAATACCCTTCATTGCAATACACTTCAAATACGCCATCACAGTTCTTGTTACTGCAAAAGTTCTTCTAACATCTAATATAGTTAGAATATGGCAACAGGTATCTAACTACTTTAAACATTCTGTAATTAAATCACAACATCAATTCATACAAACATACTATTACACTTAAACTCACATAATT
Source organism: Ambystoma mexicanum (assembly GCF_040938575.1). Taxonomy (NCBI): domain Eukaryota; kingdom Metazoa; phylum Chordata; class Amphibia; order Caudata; family Ambystomatidae; genus Ambystoma; species Ambystoma mexicanum. The sequence continues at coordinate 977,093,091 of NC_090922.1, forward strand.
AGAATAGTTATTATTTATCCCCTATGGATTTTTTTTTAATAACATATTTTATTGGTTATTTTTTAACATACATACAACATACCAACAGTTTCCCCCCCACCCTCCATCCCTCGGTCACCGGGTTGGTCCATCAATCTTCTTGTGTCTTGCCACTCAATGCATCACTTTCCAGTAAAATGTTACTTGCCGAGTTCTGTGTTGCGCTCCTGCGCTTTCTCCCCCCCCTTCTTTCTCCCCTTTGCTGGCAGTCCTAGGTCACACGTGTTTCCCACTTTCCCCAAATTTTTGTGTCCTTTGCTGGGCACCCTTGTGCTGTGTTTATTCTGTGTTCTTTCGCCGCGCAGATGACCATTTCATTTGACCATTGGGCCACTGTCGGGCACTCCGGAGCTCCCCATTTCTGCGCTATGTCACACTTTATCAGGCCCATTGCTATGGAGAGGAAAATACCCTCCCATTTGTTTGAGGTGTTCTCATCTGGGGCCCCCAGTAACATTATTGCAGGCTGTAATGCTATCGTGCCACCCAGCGTCATTCCTAATATTTGAGAGCATTGTGTCCAGAAGGTCTTGATTTTGGGGCATTCCCAGAGGAGATGGATGAATGTACCTTCCTCCCCCCGGCATCTCAAGCAGTTGGGATCCGTTGCCCTTCCCCAACCAAAAAGGGCTACACGGGGGTAGTATACCCTATGGAGTATCTTGAGCTGAATCAGTCTTATTCTGGAGTCTATTGCAATTTCGCGTGGATGCATGAGAACCTGAATCCAGTCCTCAGGTTCAATGGCCCCAACATCCCGTTCCCATCTGGCTTTGAGGCTGTCCAGTTCCGGGGTAGCGAATGCATTAATAGCTTTAAATAGGAAAGTTGTTACCTCAGTGGGGATGTGTTGTGTGAGTAGGTTGCGTTCCAGGGGTGTGTAATCTGGTGCATCGGTAAGTGCTTGCCTATGACCATTGAGGGCGTGCGTTAATTGTGTATAATGATATAGTCTGCTGATGGGATTCCAAATTTCTGCTGGAGTATCTGAAACGGGAGGATGGAGCCTTCGGTAACGATATCTCCTATTTTGGTTATCCCCGCCCTCACCCACCGAGTCCATGCGGTCAGTTTTCGCACCTCCGACAACATGTGGTTGTTCCACAACGGTTGTGCCATGGTGATCCTGTTCCCCCAACCTATGTGCATGTGAGCCTGCCTCACCATGGTTGCGATGTGGTTCGACATCGTTTGTGCTGCGGGTCTGGCTAGACTCTGGTATATTGTTTCGAGTGGTGGGGTGTCCTGAATAATGGGTAGTTTTGCTCTAATATGTGGAAGTTTGCGATCCCCGCGGAGGAGGTCATTGACTACATTTATTTGGCTGGCCCAGTAGTAGGACCTAAGGTGTGGGACTTCAATGCCCCCCTCCCAGATAGATTGTTGCAACTTGGTCAGCACAATTCGGGGCTGCCCTCCCTTCCATATCAGTTTGCTAAGGAGGCGCTCCACCCCGATGAATTCCGAATTTGGTATAGCTAGTGGGGCATTTTGCAGTATGTAAAGGAAACGTGGAAGTGCCATCATCTTAAAAAGGGCCGCTCTGCCCATAAGCATAAGGGGCAGGAGCATCCAATGTTGTACATCCCCAGCAAAGCAATCAATTAGTGGGTGCAGGTTGTGAAGAACATAGTCCGATAGAGCCCCTGAGACCCATATGCCCAAGTACCGGAAGCCCTCCCTCTCTACTCGGTACAAGGTGCCCCGAAGAGTTGCTCGGTCGCCACCTCTTACTGGGAAGAGGATCGAATTTCCCCAGTTTACTCTGAGGCCACTGAAGTCCCCATAGGTCTTCAGCATTTGGGTTATGATTGGACATGCGTGGACTGGGTTGCTTAAATAGAGTAATAGGTTGTCCGCGTAAAGGGAGAGCTTGTCCAATCGCCCGTCTGGCCAGTGGAAACCAGATCATGTGGTGACCTGTCGAAGCCATCGGGCCAGTGGCTCTATTGCTAGGGCAAAAAGGAGGGGGGACAGAGGACAGCCCTGTCGGGTGCCTCTACCCAGCAGGAAAGGTCGCGGAGGTCCAGCCGTTCACCCTAACTGTGGCTAATGGGGCCTCGTATAAAAGTTGGACCCAGCTAAGAAAGGTTTTACCGATGCCCATGCGCCTCATTATTGTCCAGAGACTTGCCCATATCACCGAATCGAACGCTTTCTCAAAATCAATTGCGAGTAGTGCAAGTGGTGTATTGAGATTTGGAGCTCTTTCCAATAGCAGGTGTAATCGGCGTAAGTTCATTCTAGTCGATCTTTGAGGCATGAAGCCGCATTGATCTTGATGAACCAGTGAGGATATGACCGGTAGTAGCCAATTGGCCAGTACTTTAGCTAGGATTTTGGCTTCACTATTAATAAGCGATATTGGTCTGTATGATGTGCACTGGTCAGGGGGTTTGCCTTGTTTGGGAATGACCACAATGTTGGCCGTTCGTAGGTCTAGTGGAAGGGTGCCCTGTTCCTTGGTTGCAAGGAACAGGTCATGGAGGGGTGCGGCCATCTTGTTGCTGCCCAGCTTCTTCCAGGTCTCGGCCGGGAAACCATTTGGGCCCAGTGTTTTCCCGGATTGTAGCTCGGTCATAGCCTCCGCTATTTTAGCTTTGTCCAATTCCCTATCTAGGTGTGTTCTCTGCACTTCCGATAACTGTGGGAGCACAATCTCATCTAGGAGGGACGAGTCTATAGGGGCCGTTGGGGCGGCATAGAGCGTGACATAGAAGTTGGCAAATGCCTCCACTATCTCCGGGTCTGTTTGGGCAGGCTCATTTTGGCTGTCAGTAACCTGTCTGACGTGTCTGTGCCCTTCCTCACATTGTTCCAGCCACGCCAATAGTTTGCCCGCTTTGTCACCCTGCTCATAAATTCTGGTCTTTGACTCCCTGTGCGCCTGTCTTGCGTTATCTAATGCCGTATTATGGAGTGCTGCTCTCGCTTTCAAGAGGGAGCGATGCGTTTCAGGGGTGGCGTCGGAGATGTATCTGATTTCCCATTTCTCAACTTCATCCTCCACCTCCGTCACTTTCCTATGGTGTTCCCTCCTTTTATTGCATGTCCAGGCCATCATTTCCCCTCTGAGTACTGCCTTATGTGCCTCCCATAGTGTCACTGGGTCCTCTACCGAGCCCGTGTTTAATTCGAAGAATTTGTTATATTTTTCCGTGATGTGTTCCACGAACTCGGGGAGGCCCAGGTAGTAATTATTTAGCCGCCATGTTTTAGGTGGTAGGGGACGTTCCGTACAGAGCGTCACCTCCAAGGGAGAGTGATCTGATATGCCACGGGGAAGGAGTTCAGCCATTCTTACCCTATATGCTTTGGGGGTTGGGAGGAAGATGTAATCTATTCTGTATAAGGACGCATGGGCACCCGAGTGAAAGGAGATTCCCTGGTCTGTAGGATGGAGTTCTCGCCACACAACGCTCAAACCAAGAGCTGACGCAAAGGTCGCCAGCCTCGTGGGCCGGTTTGGGTTCCGGTTGTGGATGTGGGACCGGTCTAGTGTGTTGCACATAACATCATTAAAATCCCCTCCCAAGATCCATACATCCGATTGTTGTTGCGCCATCAAGGCTTTCACCTCCCTCAGGAGATCCTCCCCCAACCCCGGTGGGGAATATATCACTAGAATATCCACTGTCTTCCCCCCCGGAGCATCACGAAACAGCCACAAGGGTCCTGCGCCACAGCAGATATTTCAAAAGGGAGTCGCTTATGTAGGAGGATCAGGACGACCCGGGATCCCATTGTGTACCCCGCGTGGTAGGCTAGTCAATAGTTAGTTCTGCGGAAGAATTGGCATGTGGAGCCCGCTAAGTGGGTCTCGGTTAGGAGGGCTATGTCAGGAGAGCGTCTATAAAGGAATTGCATGATCAGCCATCATTTTATACTTGTGCCCATGCCATTTACATTCCAGGTAAGGATTTTAAGGGACCTGTGGCATTCATTGGGTATCATTGGGGCTTGTGTTCTCCCGTTAATGGAATGTTCGTGGTGCTGTGTGGCCATTACTGTCTAAGAATCTGTGATGTTGTGCCTGGTAGGTGCGTGGTGCATTTGGCCGTGGGGACACAGCGTTCGCGCTTGGTGGGGGCATGGGCAGCGAGCATGGTATGTTTGGTGGCATCTTGATGGACATTGGCATGGTGTGACCTCCTGGAAAAAAACTAACATAATACACCCCCCCTCCCCATACACCTCCCCAAAATGAAGTATCTGTCGCCCAAACTCTACTGGCGTTTAAGACTATATCGCCAGATTAACTAATATGAACTGTTTCCCCCTTTCCCACTGACTTGCAACTCCTTTGTGGGTTTGGTGTCTCGAGTCGGGGATGTGGCATCCGCCGATGACATGGTGTGATAATGGCAACCACATGTGACTCATATGATCCTTTATACAGGAGTAAAGGCAACTCACTGCTACTGTCGCTTCAGTAGGAGTGTTGCATTACAGGTGGTTGCCAGGAGAAGGGTTGGTTCTTGAGTCCATTAGTGGTTCAGACTGCTCCCTCGTCCGGCCGGTGTTTCCTGTTTAGGCCATGCTAGGGATTGGGGTCTCCGTCTGGCTCAATTGGGATCTCAGGTATAGGTTACTGGGCTGGTCTTTGTCCCTGCGGTTGGGGTCTTGATCTACCCCTGCGGTGTTGATCTTGTCTGGTCTAGTCTCTTCCGATGTGGGTGTCTGCCCACTTCCAGGCCCCCTGTGGGTCGGTGAAGTGTACAGTGTTGCCTTCATGTTGGATTTTCAACTGGACTGGGAACAGCAGCCCGTATCTCACGTTCATAGAGTGAAGCTTCCTTTTTAGGTGCTCAAAGGATTGTCTGGCTTTCTGGACTTCGCGAGTATAGTCTGGAAAGAAAGCAATTCTTGCTCCATTAAATGTCATTGACCCTTTTGTTAGGGCCATTTGTAGGATGGCATCTCTGTCACGATAATTAAGAAGCCTCGCAATGATTGTTCTCGGGGGTGCACCCGGGGCCGGGCGACCCGCGGGCATGCGGTGTGCATGTTCCACTGAGAAAAAGTCAGAGAAGGTCTTTGGTGCAAAGAATTCCGCCAGCCATTCTTCCAGAAAGAGTTCCACACTGGGTCCCTCCGTGCATTCCGGCAGTCCCAGGATGCGAATATTATTGCGGTGGGACCTGCCTTCTCACTCATCGACTCGGGCTCCCAGGGTTTTCAGTCGGGTTATTCTTGTGTAAGCTCTTGATACTCACCTTCTGTATCTCTGCGCATGTTCCTCTGACCAGGCCCTCCAGGTTGTTGAGGTAGCAGTGCTGGTGGTGGGGTTGATTGGGAAGCAGAGATGGCCAAAGCAGATGCCATTGCAGATGGTTTTCAAACCATCTGCAGAACACGTGTTTCCAAAATGCTCCCTCCTCGACAGCCAGAAGAGAATGAGAAAAACTAATGGATGGGGGCCCCCAGATATGCTGTCCATGGACTGCACAACTTTCCACAGACTACTGAGTCAAATCTACGCCTTGAAAAGTTGCCAGATCAATGAATAATGGGTCTGTGAGCTGTGGAAGGGCCAAGTTTCTGCTTGAAATGCACTAGATTGGCTGTAAAACGCACTTTTAAATTGTCCGTGTGTGCAAATCCTGTTTTTGGACAGGCTGTCGTGCCGCACAGGTTCAGTCACATGATTACCTCTGTGGCCGTCTGCGAGCATGACACCGTCCACAGACATCCATTGGGCGGGAATCACAGGGCGCATGAGCGCGGGCGTCAGTAGAACAGGGGCGATGTACACAGACTAATTAAAAGTGCATCATGTGAAAACAGACATGTACGGACATTTTTGTGGCAGACACTCTGGATAGTCCTAGAGTGCGCGGACTCAAAATTGATTTTCTTTTTTTAAAAAAGGACAGAAGAGTATAGACAGATATTGATAGTAGGAAAAATACATTTATTTAGGAAATAGATGGGGTATCGGAATAGGAAACATAATTGGACGAATTAGGAACGTCTGTACAATAATGATCAGGGGAGGAAGGAAGTGAGGTTCCATCGAAGCGTCTTTTATTTAAATTTTGGGAATGTGATGGGGATGATTACTGGGGAGACGGGGGCCAGGTGCAGGAATGATAGTGATATTGAACATTTTGATCACATGGTTTTTTACGTAATTCAAAAGTTCTTAAAAGTCATTGCTAATTTGATCCAATTTTTCAGACATCATGATCTCATTATGTACAGTTGGGGATGGGGATTCTCTTTGTGATTCTTCAGATTGCGCATAATTAAATGCAAGTGTTGCGTCTTTGCGAAAACTATTTATTGTAAAAAGTTAAAAAATAATGTTTTAGAGTGAGGTTTCTACAAACAACATTATTTATGTATATTAAAATATGCATTTTATACCATTAGATATGTTATCATTCATCACTCATTTCTTCTTTTGAGATGTTCTCCTCTAACCACTTCAGTGTGTTGGCCATTTCTGTGAGAAAAAGAATATTATTTTTTTAATAAGAAATGTTTATATAATGAATGGTAATAATAGAGAAATACATGCAGTGCGTTTACTATTCAGCTACGCCTTGTTTTCCAACAAGCACCTGGTGTTTGTGAATGTGTATGTAGAGTTCTACTGAGGTAATATGAATTTCCCAGATGCAGTTTCTGATTGGTGCAAAAAAGACATATTTGAGTGTAGTAAATATAAGTAATGCTGTTTTATGGTCTTTAGGTATTGATATTGATATTGAAATTTTATTTTATTTTATTTCTATCACGCTCGTACACAAGTGTTTCAGAGCGTGACAAGGCAAGGGAGGGGAACAGGGGAGAACAAAACATCGATCTTATTAGGCCCAGTGACATTGAGGACGCACAAGTGCATGGGAGAGGGCGGGGGTTGCATGGAAGGGTGAACTGGAAAGTTTGAAGCAGAGGAGAAACAGATAAATAACAATAAATAAATAATAAAGGCAACAAACAGATTTAGTGTAGCCAGCAATTTGCAAGTGCTAGGTTTAATGCGAAAACAGGGTAGGTCTGATAAAAGCAGGAAGAAAAAGGGGGGGGCTGTATGGTACAGATAGAGACCCCAGTGCAAGGGGTGGGCCGGAGGAAGAGCGGGTGGGTGGCAGGGTGAGCAGGTACCTGGGCCCGGAGGACAGAGGGTGGCCAGGTGCATGGAGCAGAAGAAAAGAGGAAGGTCTTGAGGTGCTTCCGGAACCGGAGATGGTTCTCCTCAAGTTTTAGAGTGGCAGGGAGGCTGTTCCAGAGGGATGCCCCAGCCAAAGACAGAGATCTTCCCCCAGCTCCTTTCTTTGAAAAACGACTCACACTGAGGGAGTTGGAGGTAGAGGAGCGAATAGCTCGAGAGGGGAGGTATTTGCGGAGGGATAGTTGAAGGTATTTTGGACCCAAGCCCCAGAAAGCCTTGTGGACAATGCAGAGGGTTTTGAATTGAATCCTTGCATCCACTGGCAGCCAATGGAGAGATTTTAGAGCTGGAGAGATAGGATCCCCGGGCTTGAGGCCAAGGACAAGTCTTGCAGTCCTGTTCTGGATTAGAGGGCAGAGAGTAGAGGCAGGTAGATTTAGAAAGGGGCTGTTACAATAGTCCATGCTAGAGAGAACCAGAGCTTGGAATACCATGAGCTTCTGGGGGAAGGAGAGGAAAGGCAGAGTACCGCTGAGGAGGTGCAGTCGGAAATTTGATGTTTTAGAGACCTCAGAGATATGGGCGGAGAAGGAAAGTGTGGAGTCAAAGATGACCCCAAGGTTCTTAGCCTCGCAGGTGGGGGTAGGAGGAGGGCCAAGGGAGGATGGCCAGAGAGTGAGGCGAAAGGATGGTGAAAGTGTGCCGATGGGGAGGATCTCGGTCTTGCTGGCATTCAGACAAAGATCATTGGCGGCACACCAATCTTGAATGGCAGTTAGGCAATCAGAGATGGAAGAGGGAGAGGAGGTGGCAGAGGGCAGCCTGAAAATGAGTTGAGTGTCGTCAGCGTAGCACTCAAAATTTGAGCAGAAAGTGGCAATGCAGTGGGCGAGAGTTGCCAGGTATTGGTTGAAAAGCCAGGGCGAGAGGGTAGACCCCTGGGGAACACCACAGGTAGAGAGGAACATAGATGAAAGGAAGGACCCAAGTTGGACCTGGGAGGGTTGATCTGAGAGGAAAGAGGTTAGCCAGGCCAGAGCCTGATCAGTGATACCCAGGTTTTCACGCAGATGGTTGAACATGATGGTATGGTTGACCATGTTGAAGGCAGAAGAGAGATCGAGGAGGATGAGGACAGGGGGAATGTTAGATTCAAGGTTGAAGAGCAGATCTTCACGGATGTTCAGGAGAGCAGCTCTGAAGCCAGACTGGTGGTCATGGAGACAGCCAACAGAATTGGAATGAAGGTTAAGCTGAGAGATGGCCAACTTTTCCAGGAGTTTGCCAAGAAAGGGAGCAATGGAAATTGGCCGATAGCTGGACAAGAAGGATCAGCTGTGGATTTCTTGAGAAGAGGATGCACAAAGGAGTGCATCAGAGGGGAGGGGAATGATCAAGAGGCAAAGGAGTGGTTGCAAAAATTAGCAAGGGCCGGAGCGAGGGTGTCAATGTGGCCCTTGATGGTTTTAGAGGAACAGGATGAAACTGTTTTGACAAGGCTTTCACAGATCGGACTTGTCTAGCAACCTCATCAGGGGAGAAAAGAGGAAAGGACGAGAAGGATGGTGGGGGGATGGCTAAAGGAGGTTCAGCAAGCACAGATGGGGAAGGGAGAGGAAGGGTCTGGGTGGAGAGGGTGGACAGGATGTCCTGGGTTTTTTAAATGAAGTGAGAGGCAAGGGCATTGCAAAGAGCCTGGGAGGCAACATGAGGGGTAGAGACTGCAGCAGGGATGGCCAGCTCCTTGCAGATTGTAAAGAGTTTGGCCGAGTTGTTAGATGCCGCAGAGACACAAACTTGAATGTGGACTCTCTTCTTGGTGAGTATAGAGAGGCGGTATTGCCTTTGTAGCAGGTGACATGCCAGTTTGTCAGAGGATGAACAGGAAGTCCTCCATTTCCTCTCAGCCACCCTACACTTACGTTTAAGTGTAGCTAGGTCAGAGTAATACCAGGAATTGCACTTGTCTTTGGACTTCAAACGGATCCTCATGACAGGGGCAGGAGCATCAAGCGTATCAGAAATTGAAGAGGGGAGCAGAGACAGGGCTGTGTCAGGATGTGAGACAGCCAAAGGTGGTGGGTGGCGGAGAAAAAGTGGCAGCAAAAGCCTCAACTGACACATGCTTCATGGGCCGGATGTCCGAGAAAGTAGTTGGCAGTGTTGGGGTAGGCTTGGCTTGGGGGGAAGAGAGGGAGAGATGAAAGGAGAGGAGGGAATGATCACTCCAGGAGAGAGGAGTGGTCAGAGGGATGGAGAGGGGGAGGTCAGAGGAGATCATGACATCGAGTGTGTGCCCTGCCGAGTTAGTGGCTCCAGAGGGGAGGATGGACAGGGAGGGGGAGTCGCAGAGGCCACGGAATAGTACAGAGGAGGATCAAAGAGGTCACCAAGGAGGAGGAGTTGAGTGGTAGAAGCCAGGAGGGAGGAGGAGAGGTCTGGCCACTCAGAGAGAAATTAAGTGATTTGACCAGGAGGCCAGTAGATGGTAACCACAGTAAGAGAATGGGCAGGCGAGAGATAAAGCCTATAGACAAGGCATTCAAAAGAGGAGTAGGTCTGAGTGGGAATGATAGAGGCAGGAATCCACTCAGAAACGATCAGGGCTACCCCCCCACTGAGAGGATCTGGGTGCTGAAAGGATTTTGTAGCCATCAGGGAGGAGAGTGTCAAAGCTCGTAACAGAGCTGGCTGTGAACCATGTCTCAGTAAGACCAAGGACATCAAGGTCTAGTTCTTCAAGGACTTGGTAGATGTCAGAGGAGTGTTTGAAAGCAGAGCGAGAGTTGAGAGTGGCAATATGAAGAAGGTTGCCAGCCTTAAAGACCTTCCGGGGAGGGGTACAGATCAGAGGTACGCCCTGAGGAGGAGAAAGAGCCCTAGTGGGGGCAGAGGAGGAGAGGAAGAGGGCAAGGAAGCCAAGGGGGGAGAAGGGGGAACAGCAAGAGATGAGAGGAAATTGATGAGGCGATGGAAGCACCTATCAAAGAAGGGGAGATTGGCCTGAGGGCCTTGGACCATGACAGTGCCATTTAGGTAGACATTAATGAGGACTTTAGAGGAGTCGAATAAGCCATGAGAACTTCCCAGCAAGTGCCACCATTAATGGGAGAGGAGGAGATATGGCACAGCACCGAGACCATATGAGGAGTCCATAGATCTGGTGAAAAAACGACAAAGAGGATGTCGGTGGGGGTCTGTCTGGTGGAAACATTGGACTAGGTGTCGGCGATAGGAAGACCAAGGTTAGTGGCCAATATATCCTTTTTGAATTTCTTCCTACAAGACTTAGTGAGAAGGGAATGATGGTCAATGGAGAAGCAGTTGAAAAAGATAGGAGAAACAGAAAGCACCATTGGGGTGGAAGCGAGGAGAGGATCGAGATACTGGGGGGCTAAGACTGGTAAGTGTGGGACAAAAGAGAGTGGTGAGGTCACTGGGCTGGCAAGCTACAGAGAAGAAACAGTATACAATCAAAATACAGACAATTTCACAATGAGCAGCAATATTTGACTTTTTAGCACAAAGCAAAACAGCAAGATTTGACTTTTTAGAACAAAGCAAAAACAGCAAGATTTGACTTTTTAGCACAAAGCAAAAACAGCAAGATTTGACCCTTTAGAACAAAGCAAAAATAGCAAGATTTGGCTTTTTAGAAGAAAGCAAAAACAGCAAGATTTGACTTTTCAATCTTAGAATCGGTGTTAGTCAGGGGCAGTAGGAGTGAGTCCATAGTTCTGGAGGAGGCCAAAGTCAACGCAGTCCGGATTTCTTAGAGGAGTAAGCTGGCAGCATCATTGTGGTTAAGGTGCAGGGAGGACCCCAATTAGCATTCCGGAAGTGGACAGGGAGCAGACCAGGGCCTTAGAAGTGGCCTTAGAAGTGGGCCCTTGCTGAGAGGGCCGGCGGAAGCCTGCCGGTCCATGATTGGATGGAAGAAAACAATCAGCAACCAATGGGAGTGCAGCACAGGGAGAGGTGGCTCAGCACAGCCTGCCCACACAACAAAGAAAACCACTGCGGCCATCTTCGAAGGGCCAAAAACAGTCAAATAAGCAGGCAATAGTGGGAAAACCATGTTTTGTTCTCCTCTGTGCTTCTGGGCTTTATGAATGTTACTTGTTGTTCACAGACTACTGCACTGTCTGTGCATTCTGCAGCTGCTACATTGGCAGAGTGCACTGGCAAAAACCTATGATAATCAGTGAAAGAACTTGGTTAAAGGGACATTGCGGTTATGTTGCACTAATAAAAACCTATCAAATGCACTGAAAAAACATTGTGAAAGGGAAGTTATGGTTGAGTTGCACTAAAAAAAAAACAAATTCACTGAAAGAAATGTGTTAAATGGAGTTTATGGTTACAAGTAAATACCAAAACACCCTTGAAATTCGTGCACTGCTAAGACTAACACTCAGGACATGAAAGATGACATCACAAATGTCTTTGATGACATCACTGTTAACATCACGTATGCAGGCGACTTATTTTTGTTCAATAACATAACTAAGCCTTGTGGTTTTCTTCACTGACAGTAAGAATTTTACAATTGAAAAGATGCTTTATATCTAGATGTTAACCTTGCCCGGTGTTGTTAAGGTACTTTCCTTACAGTTTGGCCTCAGCTCATGGTGTGCATAAATAAATAAATAAGCATGCCTCAAACAGACAATTCATTTGTGTACATAATAATAAACTCTAATGTTATTGTCATTTATTTTCTAATTCTCTTTCTCTCCTTCTTACTGCAGTTTCACTGTATGTGCCTCAGATTCCAATGCATAGTGTCTCTTTATACGTCGTGTTTGTCCTAACACACATGTGTAGTACGTTTTGTATTGATAGCTATTCATTTCAAGTTTAACATTACACAAAATTCAAATAGCCTTGCATTCATTATTTTACTGAGCCATATTACCACATTGAAAAGACTGTACTTCTGTGGTGCATGCTGCACCCATTTCCTATGTGTATGAATTGTTAGGTTATTTTTTTAACAAGAACACTCCAAAATAAGATTTTGTTTAAATGAGTACATTTTTTTAATATATTTAATAGTTTATGACAGGTCCCCCAATCATACGTGATATGTTGCTACCAACATTGTACACACAACCCCTTCTACTAAGTTTTCATCAGAATTAATTTAATATGTGATGTTATTAGTGATGTTATCAATATGACATTTGTGATGTCATTGGTCATGTCCTGTGTGTTAGTCTTAGCAGTGCACAATGGCAACACGAGTTGTGGCTACCTAGCTTACCATAACTGGCGAATTTCAAGGGTTTTTCAGTTTATTGAAACCATAACGTCCCTTTAACAAAGTTTTGTCAATGAATTTGATAGGTTTTATTAGTTTAACTTAACCATAACGTTCCTTTAACAACATTTTTTCAGTGAATATATATATATAACTTTGCTCCCCCTGGACAAATCCACACCAAACTTTGCAAAACAAAAGTATATGGCCCACTTTGAATGTTTTTGCAAAGTTTGGTGAGGTTTGGTCCGGGGGGGCAAAGTTATAGGGGGGTCCCACATTTCTTTTTCCCATAGACTGAATGGGGAAAAACCTTTGCTCACACCTCCAGCCCAAACCGCCGGACGGATTCTCACCAAATTTGCGGCAGGAGCAGCGTCTTGGTCCCGAAAGCGTGCTTTTTTAGATTTGGTGAAAATCCGTCCAGTAGTGTCTTTTTAAATCACCAAAAAGTAGGTCACAAAAAATTAGTGATATCTATGTCCGCTCCTCGGACACACTTCCCTGTTAGCTCCCCGGCCAGGACACCGATTATCTAATTGGCTTGCGTCATTTCTGCGGACAAGCGGCATGTTCGCTGATTGGATGGTGAAGAGCGTGAAGTGCGTCAGATTTTTGGAAACACCCGCCATCTTGGATTTGCAGACAGCGGCCGGTGTCTGCGGACATCGCAGTAAAAACATATTAAAAAACACAACATTGCACTTGTCAAACTTATGAAATAATCTCTGGGGAGATGAGAGGTGATGAGGATGGGATGGCATATGGCTGCAAGAATAAAAAAAAACAGATTATTTGGCGCAAAAGTCTGCAAACAGTTCAGATGTTCGCGAACTGTCCTGAAAAGTAGGGAACACCTCAGCATTACACGGTTGGTGAAATGCAGTTCTTGTATGGCTTATAACTTTGGCGCCACTTAATGGAAATGCATGAACATTTGCACGTGTAGTTCTGATTCTGAGTGAGTTTGCAAAGTTTGGTGGGATTCTGTCATGAGGGGCAAAATTAGAGGGGGCGGTCCCAAAATAATGTAAATGATTATAAATGAGGTGCCATTTGATGAATCTACACTTAATTTTGGAAACTGATAATACATTTAGATATAAATGTTTTTGCGAAGATTGGTCGGATTTTGTCACGAGGGGGCAAAATAAGTGGGGGGGTCCCAAATTAATGTAAAGGCTTATACATGAGGTGCCATTTGACAAATCTACACTTCATTTGGCAAACTGATAATAGATCTAGATATACATGTTTGTTTGCAAAGTTTGGTGGGATTCTGTCAAGAGGGAGCAAAATTGGAGGGGGGTCCCACAATATTGTAAATGCTTATAAATGTGGTGCCATTTGACAAATCTACACAAAGGTTTGCAAAAAGATTATCGATCTAGATATAGATGTTTTCGTAAAGTCTGAATGGATTTTGTCAAGTGGGGGCTAGGTTATATGACGATTGTATGTGCATACATTTGGCACTTTTGAAAAAATAAAACATGGGTGGAGTTCCAGCAAACTTACGTAAGGAGCATTGGCAAGGACCTACAAGCATGGTTTTGCAAATTTGCCAGTGTTTTATTATTTGACAAGTGTCATAATGTAGCTACAAAAAATAGCGGTATACCTTTTGTGACTGAGGGGTAGCCTGTGGCTATGGGAAGTGCCCAGATTGTCCGGGTCATGGAATAAGGTCATGATCCAGACAATCTGGCTACTGGCCATGACCACAAGGGACAAAACATAGGATTAAAGTGGCCATGACCACATGGGATTGGCTTTGTGGTAAAGTTATTTGAAATTAGGATAGATCTGAAAGGTAAGAAAAATGTGCTTGTGGTAATATGGTCATAGGATTCTCTTTTTGCCTTCTGCAGGCTGCCATGGAAAGCGAAGAGGGGCCCTGTATGGAACCCTCCCCTTCCCTTTCCATGGTGGCCATCTTGGAAAAGGATTTTCCTTCCTACACCGGGACGCTGCCGGCATCCCGGTGTAGGAAGGAAAATCCTCTTTTTAGCACCCCGGATACCCGCTTTGGGAACCTAGGATCCTAATGGCCTTCATCGCCCATTTCATGGGCTGGAATGGGGGGATAATGGTCCAGAGACCTCGTTATCTACCCTTGCTTCGCTTGAGCTGATAACTTAGGCTGCTGGGACGGTATCCACCGTTCCAGTCCCTGGAACGGAGGATGAACGCTACCATATTCCCATTAGCATTACACAAAATGCAAATGGAAATGTTGGAAAATGTTATTGAGTCTATGTACTTTACTGCAAAATATAAAGTAGATGGAGTCTATTCATTTTCTTTTTCAGTTCTATTTTTTAACTCTGAAAGGTGGTTCCTAAAGGAATATGTCTTTTGTTGTTTTTGGATGTATTTGTTTTTGGCAGGAGAGCTAAGATTGAAAGATGGGGAGGGAAATGAGGGAAGAGGAACCAAACACTACTATGGAGGGGTAGGTAGACAAGGAAAAATGTTGCACGTGTGTTATTTCTAAGGTAGGGGGCAGTGTTTCCCATGCTCCTTGATTACAGCAGTGGTGGTGGCTCTTGGGGAGGAGGGATGGCATTAGTTGATGCCATTTTAAGATAAATAGCAGTTTGGCTAAAAGTATGTACTATGTACCTCTAATTTTGCTCCCTCTTTACAGAATCCCAAAAACATGTATATCTTGATCTATTATCAGTTTGCCAAATGAAGTGTAGATTTGTCAAATGGCACGTTATTTATAAGCCTTTACATTATTTTGGAACCCCCCCTCTAATTTTGCACCCTCATGACAGAATCCCACCAAACTTTGAAATATACATGCACAATTTTATGCAGTTCCATTAAGCAGCACCAAAGTTATAAGCCATCCAAAAACTGCTCTTTACCAACCCTGTAATGCTGAGGTGTCCGCAAACGTTTAGGACTGTTCACAAACATCTGAACTGTTCGTGGACTTTCATGACAAAACACGCCCATTTTTTTTTATTCTTGCAGCCATATCCCATCCCATCCTCATCACCCCTCACCTCCCCAGAGATTATTTGATAAGTTTGAGAAGTGCACTGTTGCGTTTTTTAATATGTTTTTAACACGTTGTCTGCGGACAGCTTCGAAGTCCGTGAATCCAAGATGGCGGGCATTTCAAAAAATGTGACACACTTCACACTCTTCACCATCCAATCAGCGAACACGTTGCATGACCGTGGACATGACGCAAGCCCATTAACCTATCGGTGTCCTGTCCATGGAGCGAACAGGGAAGTGTGTCCGCGGAGCAGAAATATAGATATCACTAATTTTTTGTGACGACCTACTTTTTGGTAATTTAAAAAAAAAACAACTGGACGGATTTTCATCAAATTTACAAAAGCACACTTTTGGGACAAAGCCGCTGCTCCTGCTGCAAATTTGGTGAAAATCCGTCCAGCGGTTTGGGCTGTAGGCATGAACCCATTTTATTCCCCATTCAGTCTATGGGAAGAAAATACATTTTGGGACCCACCCTATAACTTTGCCACCCCTTGACCAAACCTCACCAAACTTTGCAAAAAAATGCATAGTGGGCCATATACTCTTTTTGCAAAGTTGGTGTAGATTTGTCCAGGGGGAGCAAAGTTATAAGCTGCCCAAAAAGTGCTCTTCCTATGGGTTTAGCAACTTAACCATAACTACACATCCACTTCTGTGGGCCGTGTAATTACATGGGCACGCTAGTGGCCATGTAGTTATGGATAAATTGCTGTTTCCATAGGAAGAGCACTTTTTGGGCGGCTTATAACTTCGCTCCCCCTGGACGAATCCTCACCAAACTTTGCAGTATATGGCTCACATAAATTATTTTGCAAAGTTTGATGAGGATTCATCCAGGGGGGGGGAGTTATAGGGGGTCCCAAAATTTCTTTTTTCCCATAGACTGAATGGGAAAAGATTTTTGCTCGCGCCTACAGCCCAAACTGCTGGATCGATTTTCACCAAATTTGGACCAGGAGCACCGGCTTGATCCCAAAAGCATGCTTTTGCAAATTTGGTGAAAATCTGTCCAGTAGTTTTTAAAAAATGACCAAAAAGTAGGTAAACATTTTTTTGTGATATCTGTGTTCGCTTCGCGAACACACTTCGCTGTTGGCTCTGCGGACAGGACAGGGATTGGACAAGCGGGTTGCATCGTGTCAGCGGACATGTTACGTGCTTTCCCTTTGGCTGCACTGCAGCGTGCAGTGTGTCATATTTTCAAGACGCCTGCCATATTTGCTTGTGCTTTGCGGTGAGAGCCCGGCTAGTAAGTGTCTTCTTTCCATTCCCCCATCCCTGCTCATGCCCGTGTCTTCCTCCCGTTCCCCCCACACCCAGCTCATGTCCTTGTCTCCTTCCTGCCCCCCCCACGCCCACCCCCGTCTCTCCCCTGTTCCTCCAGCCCCCGCTCACACCATCGGCACACAGTGGCCTACGGACAGCCAGCGAGCGGGATGTGCCGCCTGCACAGTTAGCTCAGGCCCTGTGTCTTCCTCCCATTCCCCCCACCCCCTGCTCATTCCCTGTGTCTCCCCTGTTCCCCCCCACCCCCGCTCATGTCTCCGCTCATCCCCGTGTCTCCTCTGTTCCCCCCACCGTCTGCTCATCCCCTGTGTCTCCCTCACGATCCCTCCCACCCCCCGTTCATGCCCCGTGTCTCTCCTGCCCCCCTCCCCCCGCTCATGCCCTGTGTGTCTCTCCCCTTCCCCCTCACCCCCCGCTCATGCTCTGTGTGTGTCTCCCCTTCCCCCCACCCCCCGATCAAGCCCCGTGTGTCTCCCCTTCCCCCCACCCCCACTCATGCCCCGTGTGTCTCTCACCGCTGCCCCACCACCCGCTCATGCCCCGTGTTTCTCCCTTTCCCCCACCCCCCGCTCATGCCCGTGTGTCTCTCCCCGTCCCCCACCCCCCGCTCCTGCCCCGTGTGTCTCCCCTTCCCCCCACTCCCTGCTCATGCCCCGTGTGTCTCTCCCCTACCCCACCCCTGCTCATGCCCCGTGTGTCTCTCCCCTTCCCCCCCACCCCCGCTCATGCCCCGTGTCTCTACCTTCCCCCCACCCCCCGCTCATGCCCCGTGTCTCTCCCCTCCCCCCACCCCCCGCTCATGGCCCAAGTGTCTCTCCCCTTCACCCCACTCCCTGCTCATGGCCCGTGTGTCTCTCCCCTCAACCCCCGCTCATGCCCCGTGTGTCTCTCCCCTTCCCCCACCGACGCTCATGCCCCATGTGTCTCTCCCCTTTTCCCCCACCCCCGCTCATGCCTCTTGTGTTTCTCCCCTCCACCCCCCGCTCATGCCCCGTGTATCTCTACCCTCCCCCCAGCCCCTGCTCATGCCATGTGTGTCTCTCACCCCCCCACCCCCCTGCTCATGCCCCGTGTGTCTCACCCCTCCCCCCCACCCCCCGCTCATGACCTGTCTCCCCTGTTACCCCCCAACCCCCGCTCATGCCCCGTGTGTCTCTCCCCTTCCACCCACCCCCCCTCATGCCCCGTGTGTCGCTCCCCTTCCCCGCACCCTCTGCTCATGCCCCGTGTGTCTCTCCCCGCCCCCCCACCCCCCGCTCATGCCCCATGTGTCTCTCCCCTTCCCCCACACCCCCCGCTCATGCCCCGTGTGTCTCTCTCCGCTCATGCCCCGTGTGTCTCTCCCCCTCCCCCCACCCCCCACTCATGCCCCGAGTGTCTCTCCCCCTCCCCCCCACCCACCCCTCAGGCCCCGTGTGTCTCTCCCCCTCCCCCCCACCCACCGCTCAGGCCCCGTGTGTCTCTCCCCTGTTCCCCCCACCCGCTGCTCATGCCCCGTGTCTGCCCTGTTCTCCCACCGCCGCTCATGCCCCGTTTCTGCCCTGTTCCCCCACCCCCACTCATGCCCCGTGTCTCCCCTGTTCCCCACACCCCCTGCCCATGCCTTGTGTGTCTCCCCTCCCCCACCCCCCGCTCATGCCCCATGTGTCTCCCCTTCCCCCCACTCCCCGCTCATGCCCTGTGTGTCTCTCCCCTTCCCCCACCACCTGCTAACGGCCCGTGTCTCTCCCCTTCCCCCCACCCCCTGCTCATGCCCCGTGTCTGCCCTGTTCCCCCACCCCCTGCTCATGCCCCGAATCTGCCCTGTTCCCCCACCCCCGCTCATGCCCCGTGTCTCCGCTGTTCCCCCCACCCCCTGCTCATGCCCTGTGTGTCTCCCCTCCCCCCACCCCCGCTCATGCCCCGTGAGTCTCCACTCCCCCCACCCCCCGCTAATGCACGTGTGTCTCTCCCCTTCCCCCCACCCCATGCTCATGCCCCGTGTGTCTCTCCCCCCCACCTCCCGCTCATGCCCCGTTTGTCTCTCTCCTCCCCCCACCCCCCGCTCATGCCCCGTGTGTCTCTCCCTTCCTCCCCACCCCCCGCTCATGCCCCGTGTCTCCCTACTGTTCCGCCCACCCCCCGCTCATGCCCCGTGTGTCTCTCCCCTCCCCCCCAACCCCCGCTCATGACCTGTCTCCCCTGTTACCCCCATCCCCTGCTCATGCCCCATGTGTCTCTCCCCTTCCCCGCACCTCCCACTCATGCCCCGTGTCTCTCCCCTTCCCCCGACCCCCTGCTCATGCCCCGTATCTCTATCCCCTTCCCCCTCACCCCCCGCTCATACCCCGTGTGTCTCTCACCTCCCCCCACCCCGCTCATGCCCCGTGTGTCTCTCCCCTCCCTCCCACCACCCGCTCATGCCCTGTGGGTCTCTCCCCTCCTCCCACCTCCGCTCATGCCCCGTGTGTCTCTCCTCTCCCCCCACCCCCCGCTCATGCCCCGTGTGTCTCTCCCCTCCCCCAGCCACTGCTCAAGCCCCGTGTGTCTCTCCCACTCCCCCACCCCCTGCTCATGCCCTGTGTGTCTCTCCCCTTCCCCCACCCCCGCTCATGCCCTGTGTCTCCTCTGTTCCCCCCCACCCCCGCTCATGCCCTGTGTCTCCCTCCTTCCCCCCCACCCTCCGCTCATGTCCCGTGTCTCCCTCCTTTCCCACCCCCACCCCCCGCTCATGCCCTGTGTGTGCCCTGTTCCCCCACCACCCATCATGCCCCGTGTGTGCCCTGTTTCCCCCCCACCCCCACCGCTCATGCCCCGTGTGTGCCATGTTTCTCCCCTACACCCCGCGCATGCCCCGTGTCTCCCTTCTTCTTCCCCCACCCCAGCTCATGCCCCGTGTCTGCCTTGTTCCCCCCACCCCCGCTCATGCCCTGTGTCTGCCCTGTTCCCCTACCCCCCGCTCGTGCCCCGTGTCTCCCCTCCTGTACCCCCCACCCCCTGCTCATGCTCCGTGTCTCCCTATTGTTCCCCCCACCTGCCGCTCATGCCCCGTGTCTCCCTTCTTCCCCCCCACCCCCCGCTCATGCCCCGTGTCTCCCTTCTCCCCCCTCCCGCTCATGACCCGTGTCTCCCTTCTCCCCCCTAGCTCATGCCCCGTGTCTTCCTTCTCCCCCCCACTCACCGCTCATGCCCCATGTCTCCTTCTTTCACCCCCACCACCCACTCATGCCCCGTGTCTCCCTCGTGTTACTCCCCACTCATGCCCCGTGTCTCTCTCCTGGTCTTCCCAACCCCCCGCTGATGCCTTGTTGTGTTCTCTTTATACACCCCTCCTTCCCTTTCCCTGGTGTCCATCTTGGTAAAAGATTTCCCTTCCTACACCGAGACGCCTGCCTGTGGCGTCCCGGTTTGTTAAGAAAAATCTTTTTTTTACCACCCGGGTTCCCACTTTGAGAACCTAGGATGCTAGTGGTATTCCTCCATTGAAAAGGACGTTATGATTACGTTGCACTAATAAAAACTATGAAATTCAGTAAAAAAAATGTGTTAAAATGACTTTATGGTTAAGTTGCACTAATAAAAACCTATGAAATTCAGTAAAAAAACTTTGATAAAGGGACGTTATGGTTAAGTTGCGCTACTAAAAACCTATGAAATTCAGTAAAAAAACTTTGTTAAAGGGACGTTAAGGTTAAGTTGCGCTACTAAAAACCTATGAAATTCAGTGAAAAAACTTTGTCAAACGCACACAATCTAATAACAGTCCCATTAGTACCTGAAAGTGCAAGTATATGATATTAAAATGCAGATGCATATTCCCATGCATATATATATGTATATTACATGGCCACGGTTGTGGCCATGTAGTTATGGTTAAGTTGCTGTTTCCATAGGAAGAGCACTTTTTGGGTGGATTATAACTTCGCTCTCCCTGGACAGATCCTCACCAAACTTTCCAAAAAAAGTATTTGGGTCACTCTGAATTTTTTTTGCAAAGTTTGGTGAGGATTCGTCTAGGGGGAGCAAAGTTATAGGGGGGGTCCCAAAACTTTTTTTTTTTCCCATAGACTGAATGGGAAAAATGTTTTACTCACGCCTACAGCCCAAACCGCTGGACGGATTTCCACCGAATTTGGACCAGGAGCAGCGGCTTGGTCCCGAAAGCGTGCTTTTGCAAATTTGGTGAAAATCCGTCCAGTAGTTTTTTTTAAAATGACCAAAAAGTAGGTAAAAAAAAATTAGTGATATCTGTGTTCGGTTCGCGGACACACTTCCCTGTTCGCTCCGCGGACAGTGTCCTGATTGGCCAATCGTCTTGCGTGATGTTCGCGGACATGCAACGTGTTCGCTGATTGGACGGCGTGGAGCGTGAAGCGCATCAGATTTTTCAGTAGCGCCTGCCATCTTGGATTCGCGGACGTCCACGGACAGCGCGGTGAAACTTTGTTCAAAATGTGTATTTAGTAGAGTGTGTTGGTGTGTAGGAGTGTTTGGGGAGGGTGGGATTGTATGAGATAGGATGAAAGTTGTGTTTTTTATGTGTTAGATGTTCTTTTTGTGTTCGATTTGTTTGCGGACATCACGGGTGTTCTGAAATATTCTAAATAAACTGACTGGGGGGTGTTCTAAGGACTCAATATGTGTCTGTTTTGTTCGCAACCAAAGTGAAACTGTTCTAAGAACGCTCGCTGTGTCCGGGGATTGTTCGTAGGGGGTGTCCTGAGGACGCTGTCCGTATTGTTCTCTGTCAAGTTGAATGTGTTCTAAGAACACCCGCGGTGTCCTGAAATGTTCGCAAATAAACAAAATGGGGGTGTTCTGAAGACGTTTTTGAGAACACTCCCGGTGTCCTGAAATGTTCGTAGGGGGTGTCCTGAGGACACTGTCCGTATTGTTCTCTGTTAAGTTGAATGTGTTCTAAGAACACCTGCGGTGTCCTGAAATGTTCGCAAATAAACAAAATGGGGGTGTTCTGAAGACGCTTCTAAGAACACTCGCGGTGTCCGGGGAGTGTTCGTAGGGGGTGTCCTGAGGACGCTGTCCATATTGTTCTCTGTCAAGTTGAATGTGTCCTAAGAACACTCGCGGTGTCCTGAAATGTTCACAAATAAACAAAATGGGGGTGTTCTGAAGACGCTTCTAAGAACACTCGTGGTGTCCGGGGTGTGTTCGTAGGGGGTGTCCTGAGGACGCTGTCCGTATTGTTCTCTGTCAAGTTGAATGTGTCCTAAGAACACTTGCGGTGTCCTGAAATGTTCGCAAATAAACAAGATGGTGGTGTTCTGAAGACGCTTCTAAGAACACTCGCGGTGTCCGGGGAGTGTTCGTAGGGGGTGTCCTGAGGACGCTGTCCGTATTGTTCTCTGTCAAGTTGAATGTGTCCTAAGAACACTCACATTGTTCGCGGACATTAAAAGTTTCCCATAGATCATAGTTGAAATGTTTGACCCTATGGATGTGATATGCTGCGGTGGTTGTTGCCAGGGCATAGAGTCTTGGGTGCATGGCCATTTGGCAGACAAGGCAGACACGGGGCATGAGCTGGGGTGGGGGAAGAAGAAGGGAGACACGGGGCATGCGCGGGGTGTAGGGGAGAAACATGGCACACACGGGGCATGAGCGGTGGGGGTGGGGGGGAAACAGGGCACACACGGGGCATGATGGGTGGTGCGGGAACAGGGCATGTTAAAGGGACGTTATGGTTAAGTTGCACTACTAAAAACCTATGAAATTCAGTGAAAAAACTTTGTTAAAGGGACGTTATGGTTCCAAGTAAAACCGAAAAACCCTTGCCATTCGCTAGTTATGGTAAGCTAAGCAACCATAACTCGTGCCACCTATGTGCATTGCGAGACTAACACCCAGGACGTCCCAGGACATCAAAGATGACACCACAAATAGTAAGTGAACCTCATTTGTGTTATATGTGTATATACATTTTTTGTATGAGGGGCAGAAAAAATAATGTATTTCTGTTGTTTTGACACAGAAATGTGCAGTACTTTGTAGTGGCTGGAGGAGAATAATACTGGTACACACTACTCTGCATAAGCAAATTAATGGTAAGTATTTTATGGGCATTTAACCTATACATATTTATTTTTAACAGACCAGGTAAAAAAAAGAAGACAGGCCAACAAAGGACACAGAGGAAGACAGTCTAAAAAGGATAGAAGTGAAAATGGGCATACTAAATGACAATTTTAAATGTTTAAGGCAATTTCTGGAGGAATATGGAAGAGGAAAAATAAGATATCACTGTTCCACCTGTACCTGCCCCCTTCTCCATTTCCCAGTGAACCATCCCAAACCTTCAAGAAGAAAATAAACGTTTTGATGAAACATCCATCCCTTCATCCCCTCCCAATTCATCCCCTCACAACCAGCCCATGTTAAACCCTAATTCCCCTATATTACTCTATATAGGAACTCTGCACTACAAGCACTCGCCGAAGTCGTGGGTATGGCGGTTGTTTCGCGTTTTTGGGAAGGTACCAAAAGCACGTGCGAACGTGGTCAAGTGTAACCAGTGGAAGTTGGTGCTGAGTCGTGGGAGACCTGGTGCGTACAGCTTTGGTACGACAACCATGAAGCGATATCTAACGTCGTTCCACAGTGCAGACATTCGCAAGGTGGTGCCATGTGAAGAACGTAGTAGATTTAGTTCCTCCACAGCATCCTCCGTGTCTGATCCTCTCACCACAAGAGACACTCCTGTGGGGGAGCGCATCCCTCCAGCAGCCTCACAAGTCATTTGCGATGCTGTTGACCCTTACATTTCGAGGGTCACAATATTGTGTATGTACTGCGACACAGTATTCTGCAGGGGGGAGAGTCTTCGAACTGCTTTTGAGGCTACGGTCACGGAGCACCAGAAGAACTGCCCCCTACGTAAGTATGGGCCAGCCTACATCTTTCTCTCTCCACCTGCCCTTTCTTATACCCGTGGTTGGTGTCCCTTCCTTACCCTCCTTTACCCTCCTCTCCTAGTGTGCCATGTGCTGAAAATCAATAAACTGGAAAACAACAAAAATGACAAAAAAGGCTCTATTCAGAGCCACCTTTCTCAGTTTAACAATAGAACTATCAAGTGACCGGTGTAGGCCCCCACGCATTGTTCAAAAAGTCAGCGGACAGTCGTAGGACGCACAAAAATGGAGGGTGCAAGCGGAGCAAAACCAATGCACTTGTCGTTGGGAGTAAGTGGTGGCTCTCAAAAGAGCCTTTCGGTGGTGTTTTGTGTGTTTCAAAAACTGTGGATTTGAAAAAACGGATTGCCAAATCGATGACTATGAATCCAAAAAAGGTTGAAATGCATTTGATACATTGCGAAGAAAAATCTGATTGCCAGCATATGTGAGATGGACTCCATCTCTGCGAAACAAAATGTTTTCATTGTGGAATGAGGACATGCCAACATCTCTTAGAAAGGCACTAACAGGCTTATTGACATTGCGCATCACTTTCTCCATTTGTGGACCAAATGCAGAAGAACGCAGCCATATTTGTCTTTGTGCAATACGGGAAAAAACTATTTGGCAATTTGGAAACATGTTCATGACCTTTACAAGTCCTTCCTTCATTGCAAATTACAAAGAAATTCCAGAGACATGGCCTAAACTGTTTCCTCTGCAATGAATGATAATTATATCAGGATGAAGCTGTGTGTGTAAAGTACCACAGAGAGGTACCATGTCCAGCCACCTCATTCCATGCACGCCATGGCAGTGCACTTCCACATGAGGAAATCCAGGATCTGCAGATAGACTGCAACTTTCCGCATGCACCTTCAACCAATGTATCCATGAGTCTCCCAAAATCCAGATAATCTGTTTTCGAGCACACAGAGCCATGGCTGTCTGGTCTCCTGTCAGGGAAAATACGTTGTGACTAAATTTCACCATTCAGAACACACCCACTGAACTTTACTGACCAATTCCTACCTTCGCACATTCTCATTTGCATGCGTCTCCACCCCAGAATCCCTGTTGGTAATACGCGCTGCCTGCAGACTACCGCTGTCCGCAGACACGTAGAGGATCAGAGCGTGATGACTGTATATTTAAATATAATTTCCCTTTTCCCCGTTAAGGTGGCTCTGTTTTTTGGGCAGATGCTTTACAGACACCTGTTATTTTGTTTTTTTAAAATATTTTTTCTTCTTACTTTACTCCACAATCATTAATAAACCTTCTCCAAAGCAAGCCTTACATTCGAAAAGAACATAGCATTTCCCAAAGAAGATAACACAACACCATTTGCTTCAAAATAAGCTGCATTACTGGGAACAATGTTCTTGTGGCTGCAGAAAAACATACCAGCTCGTAACATGAAAGCATGCATGCCGCGATTGATGTTACATCTCCCAATACTTTGATCAGGACAGAAAACAGAACGGTTGTCCCATTTTCCTCTAGGGAGTAAGCCAGAAAAAATTACTTTCGCACTTGGAAAGATATTAATGACTGCTTGCACCAACAGTTCCAAATCTTCCAACAAAGTATGTGAACTCACGTAGCCCAAATGGCAAGCACTGTAGTGCAAAAGTACCACATGGGGACTGGTCATCCTGCGCATGTCTCTGCAAACTTGGAGAATGTCTGCAACATTCCAATCAGTCTCAGCGTTCCACACCACCTCCACTCATCTCACATCGAAATTGTGTGCCACATGCATACTTTCGGAATAGTGCTGTAAACCATGGACAAAAATATCTCCAAGCACCAAAACCCTGACTCTCTCCACCTCTGCCATCTTCAGTAAACGCACCGTCTTTCGACACAAAACAACAATGTGAATATCTGATTGGAGGATGCCTACAGTACCCTTTTCATGCTGGATTTGCTGTAGAACCCCATATGTGGCACGCCCTACCCTCAGACAAGCGCTGTCTACGTGCGGCACGTAATTCTTACCCAGTCCTTCTACCCTTTCCACATCACTCACAAATCCATTCCCTCATTGGCCACAGCTAAGCAGTCACACAACCATCCACCAATCACATTGAACATCTCTACATCTAACTCCGTCATCAAAATTTCGCACTTCAAATGTACTATTGATCACTCTGAATGCAAGTTGCATATCATTGCAAAGCACCTACTTCAAAAAATACTGTGCAAGTGTCGCGGATTTCTACATACAGTTCCATGCATGCGCACATGCATGAGTATAAAGTACAGGTATGCATATTTTAATCAGAGAACATGTGCAACCCTTATGATTTCATTTAAACAAATTAGTGCCATTAAATCTACATAGACAATACATACCAACGCTCCCCCTTTAAGTACAAGACTTCTGATTTTTCATTCACAAACCGCACTACTTCTTACTGTCTCCCGCATAACCTATACATACGTAACAACCCTCCCTATTTAACGCGAAACTCGATTTTCCATTAGAAAATGGCACCATTTTTTACTGTTTACCGCCTACATTAATGCTACTTCCAATGTGATCGTATGAGAAAAATAACCGCTCCCGATTGCTGTGGTGACATCTCCCTTTGAGGGTCTCACGATTTTTCGGATTAGTACTTATAATATGAAAGTAGTGAACGTTTTCCCAGCTACTATAATGACCCATCACTTACAAACCTCTCTGCTATGGACAACACAGCTTAAAAAAAAACAAGCCATTTTAATAAACTAAAAATTGTACTCATTTGTGAATCACATTCAACTAACATACTACAAATAACATACAAAGGCAGCACATAGTGAAGTGAAATGCACACATGCACTGTGTTGAGATATCAAAGGAGAATACTCAGACGAAAGATGCAAAATGTATGTGTATGGTAGCATCACTGCTTTAAACACACAAAGTTACTACCTTTTTCTTGTTACAATTGCAGTGAAGACCACTCCCGTGAAAATCAACAGCATCTACACTGCAAATGACATATCCGAAGAAACCTGGTGATTCCGCAAAAAAAAGTAAGTACAGTACTACCTTTATATTCTTACTGTTCCTCAAACAGACTGTGTGGGTTATTTATTTAATTTGCACACCAAAACAAACATTGATTTCTAAACCATTCTACCCACAAAATCCCCATTTACTAAAGAAAGAATAACAGGCAGAAAGGCTCACAAATCCATGTGTTTTTGGAACTCAAATAACATACAGAAGCCTTAGAATGTTAGTACTAGAAAACAAATAGTTGTTTCAATTTTATACCATTATGTTTATTATTAATGCTTCTCCTCACCACTAGCTCACTTTGTACTCTCATGTGAAGCACAGTGTAGCCTTCCCAACTCATTGTAACTGCCCAATGCACATTCACACACCACCACAAAGAGCTTCCCCATCAAACTCATGCACGCATACACACAGCACACATACATTGTACAATAGACCAAACCATGCCTTCTTTTTTTCAACAGACCCCAAAGAATGCCTAGCAAAAAGCAAGTCCATAGAAGGGAACTTAGAAATAGAGCAAATGAACATAAAATTGTCCAAAGTAAGCATCCATTTGTAGCAGAATTCGTAGAGAACGTTGGCACAAAACAGCCAATATATAGTCGTTTGGCAAAACAAAGGAAAATTCAACTAGGAGGAGGCCAAGTCAACGCAGTCTGGATTTCATAGAGGAGTAAGCTGGCAGCATCATTGTGGTTAAGGTGCAGGGAGGACCCCAATTAGCGTTCCGGAAGTGGACAGGGAGCAGACCAGGGCCTTAGAAGTGGGCCCTTGCTGAGAGGGCCAGCTGAAGCCTGCCGGTCCATGATTGGATGGAAGAAAACAATCAGCAACCAATGGGAGTGCAGTGCAGGGA
This sequence comes from Ambystoma mexicanum, assembly GCF_040938575.1. NCBI lineage: Eukaryota > Metazoa > Chordata > Amphibia > Caudata > Ambystomatidae > Ambystoma > Ambystoma mexicanum. Next base: position 977,120,589 of record NC_090922.1, read on the forward strand.
GAGGTGGTTCAGCACAGCCAGCCTGCCTACACAACAAAGAAAACCACTGTGGCCATCTTGGAAGGGCCAAAAACAGTCAAATAAGCAGGCAATAGTGGGAAAACCATGTTTTGTTCTCCTCTGTGCTTCTGGGCTTTATGAATGTTACTTGTTGTTCACAGACTACTGCACTGTCTGTGCATTCTGCAGCTGCTACATTGGCAGAGTGCACTGGCAAAAACCTACGATAATCAGTGAAAGAACTTGGTTAAAGGGACATTGCAGTTACGTTGCACCAATAAAAACCTATCAAATTCACTGAAAAAACGTTGTGAAAGGGAAGTTATGGTTGAGTTGCACTAAAAAAAAAACAAATTCACTGAAAGAAATGTGTTAAATGGAGTTTATGGTTACAAGTAAATACCAAAACACCCTTGAAATTTGTGCACTGCTAAGACTAACACCCAGGACATGAAAGATGACATCACAAATCTCTTTGATGACATCACTGTTAACATCACGTATGCAGGCGACTTATTTTTGTTCAATAACATAACTAAGCCTTGTGGTTCTCTTCACTGACAGTAAGAATTTTACAATTGAAAAGATGCTTTATATCTAGATGTTAAACTTGCCCGGTGTTGTTAAGGTACTTTCCTTACAGTTTGGCCTCAGCTCATGGTGCGCATACATAAATAAATAAGCATGCCTCAAACAGACAATTAATTTGTGTACATAATAATAAACTCTAATGTTATTGTCATTTATTTTCTAATTCTCTTTCTCTCCTTCTTACTGAAGTTTCACCGTATGTGCCTCAGATTCCAATGCATAGTGTATCTTTATACGTCGTATTTGTCCTAACACACATGTGTAGTACGTTTTGTATTGTTAGCTATTCATTTCAAGTTTAAGATTACACAAAATTCAAATAGCCTTGCATTCATTATTTTATTGAGCCATATTACCACATTGAAAAGACTGCACCCATTTCCTATGTGTATGAATTGTTAGGTTATTTTTTTATTTTTTTAACAAGAACACTCCAAAATAAGATTTTGTTTAAATGAGTACATTTTTTTTATATATTTAATAGTTTATGACAGGTCCCCCAATCATACTTGATATGTTGCTACAAACATTGTACACACAACCCCTTCTACTAAGTTTGCATCAGAATTAATTTAATATGTGATGTTATTAGTGATGTTATCAATACGACATTTGTGATGTCATTGGTCATGGCCTGTGTGTTAGTCTTAGCAGTGCACAATGGCAGCACGAGTTGTGGCTACCTAGCTTACGTTAACTGGCGAATTTCAAGGGTTTTTCAGTTTATTGAAACCATAACGTCCCTTTAACAAAGTTTTGTCAATGAATTTGATAGGTTTTTATTAGTTTAACTTAACCATAACGCTCCTTTAACAACATTTGTTCAGTGAATATATATATAACTTTGCTGCCCCTGGACAAATCCACACCAAACTTTGCAAAACAAAAGTATATGGCCCACTTTGAATGTTTTTGCAAAGTTTGGTGAGGTTTGGTCCATGGGGGGCAAAGTTATAGGGGGTCCCACATTTTTTTTTCCCATAGACTGAATGGGTAAAAACTTTTGCTCACACCTACAGGCCAACACGCTGGACGGATTCTCACTAAATTTGCGCCAGGAGCAGCGGCTTGGTCCCGAAAGCGTGCTTTTTGAAATTTGGTGAAAATCCGTCCAGTAGTGTTTTTTTAAATCACCAAAAAGTAGGTCACAAAAAATTAGTGATATCTATGTCCGCTCTGCGGACATCTTCCCTGTTCGCTCCCCGGCCAGGACACCGATTAGCTAATTGGCTTGTGTCATTTCTGCAGAGAAGCGGCATGTTCGCTGATTGGATGGTGAAGAGCGTGAAGTGCATCAGATTTTTGGAAACGCCAGCCATCTTGAATTTGCAGACAGCGGCCGGTGTCTGCGGACATCGCGGTAAAAACATATTAAAAAACACGACATTGCACTTGTCAAACCTATGAAATAATCTCTGGGGAGATGAGAGGTGATGAGGATGGGATGGCATATGGCTGCAAGAATAAAAAAACAGATTTTTTGACGCAAAAGTCCGCAAACAGTTCAGATGTTCGCGAACTGTCCTGAAAAGTAAGGAACACCTCAGCATTACACGGTTGGTGAAATGCAGTTCCTGTATGGCTTATAACTTTGGCGCCATTTAATGGAAATGCATGAAAATTTGCATGTGTATTTCTGATTCTGAGTGAGTATGCAAAGTTTGGTGGGATTCTGTCATGAGGGGCAAAATTCGAGGGGGCGGTCCCAAAATAATGTAAAGGATTATAAATGAGGTGCCATTTGATGAATCTACACTTAATTTTGGAAACTGATAATACATTTAGATATAAATGTTTTTGCGAAGATTGGTTGGATTTGTCAAGAGGGGGCAAAATAAGTGGGGGGTCCCAAATTAATGTAAAGGCTTATACATGAGGTGCCATTTGACAAATCTACACTTCATTTGGCAAACTGATAATAGATCTAGATATACATGTTTTTTGCCAAGTTTGGTGGGATTCTGTCAAGAGGGAGCAAAATTGGAGGGGGGTCCCACAATATTATAAATGCTTATAAATGTGGTGCCATTTGACAAATCTACACAAAGGTTTGCAAAATGATTATACATCTAGGTATAGATGTTTTCGTAAGGTCTGAATGGATTTTGTCAAGTGGGGGCTAGGTTATATGACGATTGTATGTGCATACATTTGACACTTTTGAAAAAATAAAACATGGGTGGATTTCCAGCAAACTTACGTAAGGAGCATTGGCAAGGACCTACAAGCATGGTTTTGCAAATTTGCCAGTGTTTTATTATTTGACAAGTGTCATAATGTAACTACAAAAAATAGCGGTATACCTTTTGTGACTGAGAGGTACCCTGTGGCCATGGGAAGTGGCCAGATTGTCCGGGTCATGGAATAAGGTCATGATCCAGACAATCTGGCTACTGGCCATGACCACAATGGACAAAACATAGGATTAAAGTGGCCATGTCCACCTGGGATTGGCTTTGTGGTAAAGTTATTTGAAATTAGGATCTGAAAGGTAAGAAAAATGTACTTGTGGTAATATGGTCATAGGATTCTCTTTTTGCCTTCCGCAGGCTGCCATGGAAAGCGAAGAGGGGCCCTGTATGGAACCCTCCCCTTCCCATGGTGGCCATCTTGGAAAAGGATTTTACTTCCTACACCGGGACGCTGGAGGCATCCCGGTGTAGGAAGGAAAATCCTCTTTTTTAGCACCCCGGGTTCCCGCTTTGGGAACCTAGGATGCTAATGGCCTTCATCGCCCATTTCAGGGGCTGAAATGGGGGGATATTGTCCAGAGACCTTGTTATCTACCCTTGCTTCGCTTGAGCTGATAACCTAGGCTGCTGGGACGGTATCCACCGTTCCAGTCCCTGGAACAGAGGATGAACGCTACAATATTCCCATTAGCATAACACAAAATGCAAATGGAAATGTTGGAAAATGTTATTGAGTCTATGTACTTTACTGCAAAATATAAAGTAGATGGAGTCTATACATTTTCTTTTTCAGTTCTATTTTTTAACTCTGAAAGGTGGTTCCTAAAGGTATATGTCTTTTGTTGTTTTTGGATGTATTTGTTTTTGGCAGGAGAGCTAAGAATGAAAGGTGGGGAGGGAAATGAGGGACGAGGAACCAAACACTAATATGGAAGGGTAGGTGGACAAGGAAAAATGTTGCACGTGTGTTATTTCTAAGGTAGGGGGCAGTGTTTCTCATGCTCCTTGATTACAGCAGTGGTGGTGGCTCTTGGGGAGGAGGGATGGCATTAGTTGATGCCATTTTAAGATAAATAGCAGTTTGGCTAAAAGTATGTACTATGTACCTCTAATTTTGCACCCTCATGACAGAATCCCACCAAACTTTGAAATATACATGCAAAATTTTATGCAGTTCCATTAAGCGGCAACAAAGTTATAAGCCATCCAAAAACTGCTCTTTACCAACCCTGTAATGCTGAGGTGTCCGCGAACGTTTAGGACTGGTCACGAACATCTGAACTGTTCACGGACTTTCATGACAAAACAGGCCCATTTTTTTATTCTTGCAGCCATATCCCATCCCATCCTCATCACCCCTAACCTCCCCAGAGATTATTTGATAAATTTGACAAGTGCACTGTTGTGTTTTTTAATATGTTTTTACTGCGATGTCTGCGGACAGCTTCGAAGTCCGTGAATCCAAGATGGCGGGCATTTCAAAAAATGTGACGCACTTCACACTCTTCACCATCCAATCAGCGAACACGTCGCATGTCCGTGGACATGACGCAAGCCCATTAACCTATCGGTGTCCTGTCTATGGAGCGAACAGGGAAGTGTGTCCGCGGAGACTAATTTTTTGTGACCTACTTTTTGGTAATTTAAAAAAAAAAAAAACTGGACGGATTTTCATCAAATTCACAAAAGCACACTTTTGGGACCAAGCCGCTGCTCCTGCCGCAAATTTGGTGAAAATCCATCCAGCGGTTTGGGCTGTAAGCATGAACACATTTTTTCCCCCTTTCAGTCTATGGGAAAAAAATAAATTTTGGGACCCACCCTATAACTTTGCCACCCCTTGACCAAAACTCACCAAACTTTGCAAAAAAATGCATAGTGGGCCATATACTTATTTTGCAAAGTTGGTGTGGATTTGTCCAGGGGGAGCAAAGTTATAAGCTGCCCAAAAAGTGCTCTTCCTATGGGTTTAGCAACTTAACCATAACTACACAGCCACTACCGTGGGCCGTGTAATTACATGGGCACGGTAGTGGCCATGTAGTTATGGATAAGTTGCTGTTTCCATAGGAAGAGCACTTTTTGGGCAGCTTATAACTTCGCTCCCCCTGGACGAATCCTCACCAGACTTTGCATAAAAAGTATATGGCTCACTCTGAATTATTTTGCAAAGTTTGGTGAGGATTCATCCAGGGGGGGAAAACTTATAGGGGGGTCCCAAAATTTATTTTTTCCCATAGACTGAATGGGAAAAGAATTTTGCCCGTGCCTACAGTCCAAACCGCTGGATCGATTTTCACCAAATTTGGACCAGGAGCAGTGGCTTGGTCCCGAAAGCGTGCTTTTGGAAATTTGGTGAAAATCTGTCCAGAAGTTTTTTTTTTTAAAATGACCAAAAAGTGGGTAAAAAAAAAATGTGTGATATCTGTGTTCGCTTCGCGGACACACTTCCCTGTTCACTCTGCGGACAGGACAGGGATTGGGCAAGCGGGTTGCGTTGTGTCAGCGGACATGTTACGTGCTTTCCCATTGGCTGCACTGCAGCGTGCAGTGCGTCGTATTTACAAGACGCCCGCCATATTGGTTTGTGGTTTGCGGTGCGAGCCCGGCTAGTAAGTGTCTTCCTTCCATTCCCCCTACCCCGCTCATGCCCGTGTCTTCCTCCCGTTCCCCCCACACCCCGCTCATGTCCTTGTCTCCTTCCTGCCCCCCACCCCATCTATCCCCTGTTCCTCCAGCCCCCGCTCATGCCATCGGCACACGGTGGCCTACGGACGGCCGACGAGCGGGATCTGCCACCTGCACAGTTAGCTCAGGCCCGTGTCTTCCTCCCATTCCCCCCACCCCCCGCTCATCCCCTGTGTCTCCCCTGTTCCCCCCACCCCCGCTCATGTCTCCGCTCATCCCTGTGTCTCCTCTGTTCCCCCCACCCTCTGCTCATCCCCCGTGTCTCCCTCACAATCCCTCCCACCCCCCGTTCATGCCCCATGTCTCCCCTGTACCCCCACCCCCTGCTCATGCCCCGTGTGTCTCTCACTGCCCCCCCACCCCCCCGATCATGCCCCGTGTCTCTCCCCATCCCCCCCACCCCCCGCTCCTGCCCCGTGTGTCTCCCCTTCCCCCGCACCCCCCGCTCATGCCCGTGTGTCTCTCCCCTCCCCCCACCCCCTGCTCATGCCCCGTGTGTCTCTCCCCTTCCCCCTCACCCCATGCTCATACCCTGTGTGTCTCTCCCCTCCACCCCACCCCCCGCTCATGCCCCCAGTGTCTCTCCCCTCCCCCTCCACCCGCTCACGCTCTGTGTGTCTCCCCTTCCCCCCACCCCCCACTCATGCCCCGTGTGTCTCTCCCCTTCCCCCAACCCCCGCTCATGCCCCGTGTGTCTCTCTCTCCCCCTCACCCCCCGCTCATGCCCCGTGTCTCTACCTTCCCCCCACCCCCCGCTCATGCCCCATGTCTCTCCTCTCCCCCCACCCCCCGCTCATGCCCCGTGTCTCTCCCCTCCCCCCACCCCCCGCTCATGGCCCATGTGTCTCTCCCCTTCCCCCACTCCCTGCTCATGGCCCGTGTGTCTCTCCCCTCCACCCCCCGCTCATGCCCCGTGTGTCTCTCCCCTTCCCCCCACCCCCGCTCATGCCCCATGTGTCTCTCCCCTTCCCCCCACCCCCAGCTCATCCCTCTGTGTCTCTCCCCTCCCCCCTCCCCGCTCATGCCCTGTGTGTCTCCCCTTCCCCCCACCCCCCACTCATGCCCCGTGTGTCTCTCCCCTTCCCCCCAACCCCCGCTCATGCCCCGTGTGTCTCTCTCCCCCCCGCCCCCTACTCATGCCCCGTGTCTCTACCTTCCCCCCACCCCCTGCTCATGCCCTGTGTGTCTCTCACCCCGCCACCCCCCCGCTCATGCCCCGTGTGTCTCCCCCCTCCCCCCACCCCCCGCTCATGACCTGTCTCCCCTGTTACCCCCAACCCCTGCTCATGCCCCGTGTGTCTCTCCCTTTCCCCCACCCCCCACTCATGCCCCGTGTGTCGCTCCCCTTCCCCCCACCCCCCACTCATGCCGCGTGTGTCTCTCCCCTCCCCCCACCCCTGCTCATGCCCCATGTGTCTCTCCCCGTCCCCCCACCCCCTGCTCATGTCCCGTGTCTGCCCTGTTACCCCACCCCCTGCTCATGCCCCATTTCTGCCCTGTTCCCCCACCCCCACTCATGCCCCGTGTCTCCCCTGTTCCCCCACCCCCTGCTCATGCCTTGTGTGTCTCCCCTCCCCCACCCCCCGCTCATGCCCCGTGTGTCACCCCTTGCCCCCCACCCCCTGCTCCTGCCCCGTGTGTCTGTCCCCTTCACCCCACCCCCCGCTCATGCCCTGTGTCTCTCCCCTTCCCCCCACCCCTTGCTCATGGTCCATGTCTGCCCTGTTCCCCCACCCCCTGCTCATGCCCTGTTTCTGCCCTGTTCCCCCACCCCCGCTCATGCCCCGTGTCTCCCCTGTTCCCTCCACCCCCTGCTCATGCCCCGTGTGTCTCTCCCCTCCCCCACCCCCGCTCATGCCCCGTGTGTCTCTCCCTTCCTCCCCACCCCCCGCTCATGCCCCGTGTCTCCCTACTGTTACCCCACCCCCTGTTCATGACCTGTCTCCCCTGTTACCCCCCACCCCCTGCTCATGCCCATGTGTGTCTCCCCTTCCCCCCACCCCCCGCTCATGCCCCGTGTCTCTCCCCTTCCCTCCACCCCCTGTTCATGCCCGTGTCTCTCTCCCCTTCCCCCTCACCCCCCACTCATACCCCGTGTGTCTCTCCCCTCCCCCCACCCCGCTCATGCCCCGTGTGTCTCTCCCCTCCCTCCCACCACCTGCTCATGCCCTGTGGGACTCTCCCCTCCCCCCACCCCAGCTCATGCCCCGTGTGTCTCTCCCCTCCCCCCTCGCCCCCCACTCATACCCCGTGTGTCTCTCCCCTCCCCCCACCCCACCCTTTCCCCATGTGTCTCTCCCCTCCCTCCCACCACCCGCTCATGCCCTGTGGGTTTCAACCCTCCCCCATCCCCCGCTCATGCCCTGCGGGTCTCTCCCCTCCCCCCACCCCAGCTCATGCCCCGTGTGTCTCTCCCCTTCCCCCTCACCCCCCACTCATACCCCGTGTGTCTCTCCCCTCCCCCCACCCCCGCTCTTGCCCCATGTGTCCCTCCCCTCCCTCCCACCACCCGCTCATGCCCTGTGTGTCTCTCCCCTTCCCCCCACCCCCGCTCATGCCCTGTGTCTCCTCTGTTCCCCCCACCCCCGCTCATGCTCTGTGTCTCCCTCCTTTCCCCCCCACCCTCTGCTCATGTCCCATGTCTCCCTCCTTTTCCACCCCCACCCCCCGCTCATGCCCTGTGTGTGCCCTGTTCCCCCCACCACCCCTCATGCCCCGTGTGTGCCCTGTTTCCCCCCCACCCCCACCACTCATGCCCCGTGTGTGCCCTGTTTCTCTCCTAACCCCCACTCATGCCCCGTGTCTCCCTTGTGTTCCCCCTACCCTCGCTCATGCCCCGTGTCTCCCTCCTAAGGGCTCATGTCCCGTGTCATGCCCCGTGTCTCCCATCTTCCCCCCCAGCCCCCGCTCATGCCCCGTGTCTCCCTTCACCCAACCCACCTCCCCGGTCATGCCCTGTTTCTCCCTTCTTCCCCCCACCCCCCGCTCATGCCCTGTGTCTTCCTTCTCCCCCCCACCCCCTGCTCATGCCCCATGTCTCCCTTCTTTCCCCCACCCCCCGCTCATGCCCGTGTCTGTCCTGTTGGAACAGGGCAGACACGGGGCATGAGCGGGGGTGGGAGCGGGTGGGAGCGGGTGTTTGCAGTGGGAGCCCCACCCCCCGCTTATGCCCTGTGTCTCCCTTCTTCCCCCAGCCCCCGTTCATGCCCCCTGTCTCCCTTCTTCCCCCCACCCCCTGCTCATGCCCCGTTTCTCCCTTCTTTCCCCCCACCCCCCGCTCATGACCGGTGTCTCCCTTCTTCCCCACCTCCCCCCGCTCAAGCCACGTGTCTCCCTTCTTCCCCCCACCCCCGTTCATGCCCCGTGTCTCCCTTCTTCCCCCCACCCCTGCTCATGCCCCGTGTCTCCCTTCTTTCCCCCCCACCCCCCGCTCATGACCGGTGTCTCCCTTCTTCCCCCCCGCCCCCCGCTCAAGCCACGTCTCTCCCTTCTCTCCCCCACCCCCCGTTCATGCCCCGTGTCTCCCTTCTCCCCCCCACCCCCCGCTCATGCCCCGTGTCTCCCATCTTTCCCCCCCACCCTCCGCTCATGCCCCGTGTCAACCTTCTTTCCCCCCACCCCCTGCTCATGCCCCGTATCTCCCTTCTTCCCACCCCCACCCCCCGCTCATGCCCCGTGTCTCCCTTCTTCCTCCCCCACCCCCAGGTCATGCCCCTTGTCTGCCCTGTTCCCACCACCCCCGCTCATGCCCTGTGTCTGCCCTGTTCCCCCCACCCCCGGCACATGCCCCGTGTCTTCCCTCCTGTACCCCCCACCCCCCGCTCATGCTCCGTGTCTCCCTACTGTACCCTCCACCCACCGCTCATGCCCTGTGTCTCCCTTCTTCTCCCCCACCCCCGCTCATGCCCCATGTCTCCCTTCTCCCCCTCCCGGTCATGCCCTGTGTCTCCCTTCTCCCCCCCTAGCTCATTCCCCGTGTCTTTCTTCTCCCCCCAACCCCCGCTCATGCTCCGTGTCTCCTTCTTTCACCCCCACCCCCCGCTCATGCCCCGTGTCTCCCTCGTGTTACTCCCCACTCATGCCCCGTGTCTATCTCCTGGTCTTCCCGACCCCCTGCTGATGCCCTGTTGTGTTCTCTTTATACATCCCGCCTTCCCTTTCCCTGTTGTCCATCTTGGTAAAAGATTTTCCTTCCTACACCGGGACACCTGCCTGTGGCGTCCCGGTTTGTTAAGAAAAATCTTTTTTTTACCACCTGTGTTCCCACTTTGAGAACCTAGGATGCTAGTGGTCTTCCTCCATTGAAAAGGACGTTATGGTTACGTTGCACTAATAAAAAACTCTGAAATTCAGTAAAAAAATGTGTTAAAGTGACTTTATGGTTAAGTTGCACTAATAAAAACCTATGAAATTCAGTAAAAAAAGTTGCTAAAGGGACGTTATGGTTAAGTTGCGCTACTAAAAACCTATGAAATTCAGCAAAAAAACTTTATTAAAGGGACGTTATAGTTTAGTTGCACTATTAAAAACCTATGAAATTCAGTGAAAAAACGTTGTTAAAGGGACGTTATGGTTAAGTTGCGCTACTAAAAACCTATGAAATTCAGTGAAAAAACTTTGTCAAACGCACACAATCTAATAACAGTCCCATTAGTACCTCAAAGTGCAAGTATATGATATTAAAATGCAGATGCATATTCCCATGCATATATATCTATATATATATATATATATATATATATATATATATATATATATATATATATATATTTCATTAAAAAAAACCTCTGTTAAAGGGATGTTCTGATTAAGTTGGCCTACTAAAAACACGTAAAATTAACTAAAAAAACTTTGTTAACGGGACCTTATGGTTTAGTTGCAGAATTCACTAAAACAACTTTACAAACGTGACATTATGGTTCAAAGTAAAACTGTAAAAACCCTGAAATTCGCCAGTTATGGTAGGCTAAGCAACCATAACTGCCCGCACCACTGTGCACTGCTAACACTAACACCCAGGACATGAATGATGGCATCACAAATGTCACTGATGATATCACATGTGTAGCCCCTTTGTTTTTGTTCACTGCCATAAATATATATGTATATTCAGTAAAAAAAAAACGTTGTTAAAGGGACGTTATGGTTCAAAGTAAAACCGAAAAACCCTTGCCATTCGCTAGTTATGGTAAGCTAAGCAACCATAACCTGTGCCATCTACGTGCATTGCTACGATTAACACCCAGGACATCCCAGGACATCAAAGATGACATCACAAATAGTAAGTGAACCTCATTTGTCTTATATGTGTGTGTACATTTTTTGTATGAGGGGCAGAAAAAATAATGTATTTCTGTTGTTTTGACACAGAAATGTGCAGTACTTTGGAGTGGCTGGAGGAGAATTTTCCGATAGGGGAAATGTCGGAAGATAGCAATAATACTGGTACACACTACTCTGCATAAGCAAATGAATGGTCAGTATTTTATGGGCATTTAACCTATATATATTTATTTTTAACAGGCCAGGTAAAAAAAAGAAGACAGGAGAACAAAGGACACAGAGGAAGACAGTCTAAAAAGGATAGAAGTGAAAATGGGCATACTAAATGACAATTTTTAATGTTTAAGGCAATTTGTGGAGGAATATGTAAGAGGAAAAATACAATATCACTGTTCCACCTGTACCTGCCCCCTTCTCCATTTCCCAGTGAACCATCCCAAACCTTCAAGAAGAAAATAAAAGTTTTGATGAAACATCCCTCCCTTCATCCCCTCACAATTCATCCCCTCACAACCAGCCCATGTTAAACCCTAATTCCCCTATATTACTCTATATAGGAACTCTGCACTACAAGCACTCGCCGGGAGTCGTGGGTATGGCGGTTGTTTCGCGTTTTTGGGAAGTTATCAAAAGCACGTGTGAACCTGGTCAAGTGTAACCAGTGGAAGTTGGTGCTGAGTCGCGGGAGACCTGGTGCGTACAGCTTTGGTACGACAACCATGAAGCGACATCTAACGTCGTTCCACAGTGCGGACATTCGCAAGGTGGTGCCATGTGAAGAACATAGTAGATTTAGTTCCTCCACAGCATCCTCTGTGTCTGATCCTCTCACCACAAGAGACACTCCTGTGGGGGAGCGCATCCCTCCAGCAGCCTCACAAGTCATTTGCGATGATGTTGACCCTTAAATTTCGAGGGTCACAATATTGTGTATGTACTGCGACACAGTATTCTGCAGGGGGGAGAGTCTTCGAACTGCTTTTAAGGCTACGGTCACGGAGCACCAGAAGAACTGCCACCTACGTAAGTATGGGCCACCCTACATCTTTCTCTCTCCACCTGTCCTTTCTTATCCCTGTGGTTGGTGTCCCTTCCTTACCCTCCTTTGCCCTCCTCTCCTAGTGTGCCGTGTGCTGAAAATCAATAAACTGGAAAACAACAAAAATGACAAAAAAGGCTCTTTTCAGAGCCGCCTTTCTCAGTTTAACAATAGAACTATCAAGTGACCGGTGTAGGCCCCCACGCATTGTTCAAAAAGTCAGCGGACAGTCGTAGGATGCACAAAAATGGAGGGTGCAAGCGGAGCAAAACCAATGCACTTGTCGCTGGGAGTAAGTGGTGGCTCTCAAAAGAGCCTTTCGGTGGTGTTTTGTGTGTTTCAAAACTGTGGATTTGAAAAAACGGATTGCCAAATCGATGACTATGAATCCAAAAAAGGTTGAAATGCATTTCATACATTGCGAAGAAAAATCTGATTGCCATTATATGTGAGATGGACTCCATCTCTGCGAAACAAAATGTTTTCATTGTGGAATGAGGACATGCCAACATCTCTTAGAAAGGCACTAACAGGCTTATTGACATTGCGCATCACTTTCTCCATTTGTGGACCAAATGCAGAAGAACACAGCCATATTTGTCTTTGTGCAATACGGGAAAAAACTATTTGGCAATTTGGAAACATGTTCATGACCTTTACAAGTCCTTCCTTCATTGCAAATTACAAAGAAATTCCAGAAACATGGCCTAAACACTTTCCTCTGCAATGAATGATAATTATATCAGGATGAAGCTGTGTGTGTAAAGTACCACAGAGAGGTACCAAGTCCAGCCACCTAATTCCATGCACGCCATGCCAGTGCACTGCCACATGAGGAAATCCATGATCTGCAGATAGACCGCAACTTTCCACATGCACCTTCAACCAATGTATCAATGAGTCTCCCAAAATCCAGATAATCTGTTTTCGAGCACACAGAGCCATGGCTGTCTGGTCTCCTGTCAGGGAAAATACGTTGTGACTAAATTTCACCATTCAGAACACACCCACTGAACTTTACTGACCAATTCCTACCTCCGCACATTCTCATTTGCATGCGTCTCCACCCCAGAATCCCTGTTGGTAATACACGCTACCTGCAGACTACCGCCATGTCCGCAGGCACGTAGAGGATCAGAGCGTGATGACTTTACATTTAAATAATATTTCCCTTTTCCCCGTTAAGGTGGGCTCTGTTTTTTGGGCAGATGCCTTACAGACACCTTTTATTTTGTTTTTTTTTAAATATCTTTTCTTCTTACTTTACTCCACAATCATTATAGAACCTCTCCAAAGCAAGCCTTACATTCCAAAAGAACATGGCATTTCCCAAAGAAGATAACACAACACCATTTGCTTCAAAATAAGCTGCATTACTGGGAACAATGTTCTTGTGGCTGCAGAAAAACAGACCAGCTCGTAACATGAAAGCATGCATGCCGCGATTGATGTTACATCTCCCAATACTTTGATCAGGACAGAAAACAGAACTGTTGTCCCATTTTCCTCTAGGGAGTAAGCCAGGAAAAATTACTTTCGCACTTGGAAAGATATTAATGACTGCTTGCACCAACTGTTCCAAATCTTCCAACAAAGTACGTGAACTCACGTAGCCCAAATGGCAAGCACCGTAGTGCAAAAGTACCACATGGGGACTGGTCATCCTACGCACGTCTCTGCAAACTTGGAGAATTTCCGCAACATTGCAATCAGTCTCAGCGTTCCACACCACCTCCACTCATCTCATATCGAAATTGTGTGCCACATGCCTACTTTGGGAACAGTGCTGTAAACCATGGGCAAAATATCTCCAAGCACCAAAACCCTGACTCTCTCCACCTCTGCCATCTTCAGTAAACGCACCGTCTTTCGACACAAAACAACAATGTGAACATCTGATTGGATGATGCCTACAGTACCCTTTTCATGCTGGATTTGCTGTAGAACCCCGAATGTGGCACGCCCTACCCTCAGACAAGCGCTGTCTACGTGCGGCACATAACTCTTACCCAGTCCTTCTACCCTTTCCACATCACTCATAAATCCATTCCCTCATTGGCCACAGCTAAGCAGTCACACAACCATCCACCAAACACATTCAACATCTCTACATCTAACTCGTCATCAAAATTTCGCACTTCAAATGTACTATTGATCACTCTGAATTCAAGTTGCATATCATTGCAAAGCACCTACTTCAAAAACTACTGTGCAAATGTCGCAGATTTCTACATACAGTTCCATGCATGCGCACATGCATGAGTATAAAGTACAGGTATGCATATTTTAATCAGAGAACATGTGCAACCCTTATGATTTCATTTAAACAAATTAGTGGCATTAAATCTGCATAGACAATACATACCAACGCTCCCCCTTTAAGTACAAGACTTCTGATTTTTCATTCACAAACCGCACTACTTCTTACTGTCTCCCGCATAACCTATACCTACGTAACAACCCTCCCTATTTAGCGCGAAACTCGATTTTCCATTAGAAAATGGCACCATTTTTTACTGTTTACCGCCTACATTAATGCTACTTCCAATGTGATCGTATGAGAAAAATAACCGCTCCCGATTGCTGTGGTGACATCTCCCTTTGAGGGTCTCACGATTTTTTGGATTCGTACTTATAATATGAAAGTAGTGAACATTTTCCCAGCTACTATAATGACCCATCACTTACAAACCTCTCTGCTATGGACAACACAGCTTAAAAAAAAACAAGCCATTTTAATAAACTAAAAATTGTACTCATTTGTGAATCACATTCAACTAAAATACTACAAATAACATACAAAGGCAGCACATAGTGAAGTGAAATGCACACATGCACTGTGTTGAGATATCAAAGGAGAATACTCAGACGAAAGATGCAAAATGTACGTGTATGGTAACATCACTGCTTTAAACACACAAAGTTACTACCTTCTTCTTGTTACAATTGCAGTGAAGACCACTCCCGTGAAAATCAACAGCATCTACACTGCAAATGACATATCCGAAGAAACCTGGTGATTCCGCAAAAAAAAGTAAGTACAGTACTACCTTTATATTCTTACTGTTCCTCAAACAGACTGTGTGGGTTATTTATTTAATTTGCACACCAAAACAAACATTGATTTCTGAACCATTCTACCCACAAAATCCCCATTTACTAAAGAAAGAATAACAGGCAGAAAGGCTCACAAATCCATGTGTTTTTAGAACTCAAATAACATACAGAAGCCTTAGAATGTTAGTACTAGAAAACAAATAGTTGTTTCAATTTTATACCATTATGTTTATTATTAATGCTTCTCCTCACCACTAGCTCACTTTGTACTCTCATGTGAAGCACAGTGTAGCCTTCCCAACTCATTGTAACTGCCCAATGCACATTCACACACCACCACAAAGAGCTTCCCCATCAAACTCATGCACGCATACACACAGCACACATACATTGTACAATAGACCAAACCATGCCTTCTTTTTTTCAACAGACCCCAAAGAATGCCTAGCAAAAAGCAAGTCCATAGAAGGGAACTTAGAAATAGAGCAAATGAACATAAAATTGTCCAAAGTAAGCATCCATTTGTAGCAGAATTCGTAGAGAACGTTGGCACAAAACAGCCAATATATAGTCGTTTGGCAAAACAAAGGAAAATTCAACTAGGAGGAGGCCAAGTCAACGCAGTCTGGATTTCATAGAGGAGTAAGCTGGCAGCATCATTGTGGTTAAGGTGCAGGGAGGACCCCAATTAGCGTTCCGGAAGTGGACAGGGAGCAGACCAGGGCCTTAGAAGTGGGCCCTTGCTGAGAGGGCCAGCTGAAGCCTGCCGGTCCATGATTGGATGGAAGAAAACAATCAGCAACCAATGGGAGTGCAGCGCAGGGAGAGGTGGTTCAGCACAGCCAGCCTGCCTACACAACAAAGAAAACCACTGTGGCCATCTTGGAAGGGCCAAAAACAGTCAAATAAGCAGGCAATAGTGGGAAAACCATGTTTTGTTCTCCTCTGTGCTTCTGGGCTTTATGAATGTTACTTGTTGTTCACAGACTACTGCACTGTCTGTGCATTCTGCAGCTGCTACATTGGCAGAGTGCACTGGCAAAAACCTACGATAATCAGTGAAAGAACTTGGTTAAAGGGACATTGCAGTTACGTTGCACCAATAAAAACCTATCAAATTCACTGAAAAAACGTTGTGAAAGGGAAGTTATGGTTGAGTTGCACTAAAAAAAAAACAAATTCACTGAAAGAAATGTGTTAAATGGAGTTTATGGTTACAAGTAAATACCAAAACACCCTTGAAATTTGTGCACTGCTAAGACTAACACCCAGGACATGAAAGATGACATCACAAATCTCTTTGATGACATCACTGTTAACATCACGTATGCAGGCGACTTATTTTTGTTCAATAACATAACTAAGCCTTGTGGTTCTCTTCACTGACAGTAAGAATTTTACAATTGAAAAGATGCTTTATATCTAGATGTTAAACTTGCCCGGTGTTGTTAAGGTACTTTCCTTACAGTTTGGCCTCAGCTCATGGTGCGCATACATAAATAAATAAGCATGCCTCAAACAGACAATTAATTTGTGTACATAATAATAAACTCTAATGTTATTGTCATTTATTTTCTAATTCTCTTTCTCTCCTTCTTACTGAAGTTTCACCGTATGTGCCTCAGATTCCAATGCATAGTGTATCTTTATACGTCGTATTTGTCCTAACACACATGTGTAGTACGTTTTGTATTGTTAGCTATTCATTTCAAGTTTAAGATTACACAAAATTCAAATAGCCTTGCATTCATTATTTTATTGAGCCATATTACCACATTGAAAAGACTGCACCCATTTCCTATGTGTATGAATTGTTAGGTTATTTTTTTATTTTTTTAACAAGAACACTCCAAAATAAGATTTTGTTTAAATGAGTACATTTTTTTTATATATTTAATAGTTTATGACAGGTCCCCCAATCATACTTGATATGTTGCTACAAACATTGTACACACAACCCCTTCTACTAAGTTTGCATCAGAATTAATTTAATATGTGATGTTATTAGTGATGTTATCAATACGACATTTGTGATGTCATTGGTCATGGCCTGTGTGTTAGTCTTAGCAGTGCACAATGGCAGCACGAGTTGTGGCTACCTAGCTTACGTTAACTGGCGAATTTCAAGGGTTTTTCAGTTTATTGAAACCATAACGTCCCTTTAACAAAGTTTTGTCAATGAATTTGATAGGTTTTTATTAGTTTAACTTAACCATAACGCTCCTTTAACAACATTTGTTCAGTGAATATATATATAACTTTGCTCCCCCTGGACAAATCCACACCAAACTTTTGCAAAACAAAAGTATATGGCCCACTTTGAATGTTTTTGCAAAGTTTGGCATACACACAGCACACATACATTGTACAATAGACCAAACCATGCCTTCTTTTTTTCAACAGACCCCAAAGAATGCCTAGCAAAAAGCAAGTCCGTAGAAGGGAACTCAGAAATAGAGCAAATGAACATAAAATTGTCCAAAGTAAGCATCCATTTGTAGCAGAGTTTGTAGAGAACGTTGGAACAATACAGCCAATATAGTCGTTTAGCGAAACAAAGGATGATTCAACTACCGAAACTGTGGCTCCCTTATCAAAATGTGGCACGAAACAGAAACCGCTTTACAAAAAATCAGCTACCAGTACTGCTACCAATGCTCCTATTAATCCTGATATAGTAACAAGAACTCATAGTAAAAAAAGTATTTTAACAAAAATGTTTCACCACAGAGTCCTTCAGAATGCAATAAGAAGAGGACCGAAATCATCCTCAACCCTTAAAACCTACCGTAGAAAATTAATCCTACAAGCTCATGTAGACAGTGTAATCCTTCTCAAAAGGAAGTTATTTATTTTAGTGTTAAATAGGATGAAACCACAAACAAAAGTAAGTACTAAACTACAAAAGAAACTTATCAATAAATGGAATGTCAACAAAAATAACTTCTTAAATATTTGTGGAGGTGAATGGAGTCACACAACAACCACAGAACCATATTTTAATGAAGAAGCATACATACAAATTCAAACAAACACAATTGCCATCCATAGCAGTGCATGAGGGTATGAAAAAATCAATAATACCATCATGGAACAAGAAACACTGCTTACAAAAGTATCCCCTGAAAACTCAGAATTACCTCTCGATTCGACTGAACCAGACCGTCCAGTATACAAATGGCCATGCACGTCAATGTGTGACATTCCTAACAAATCTTTCAAATCTTTACGTCAGTTCCTCAATCAGTATGTGAAAGGTAAAGACAAAATTAAAATGAAAGTGCTGCAAAATATGGATATCTGTCCAGTGCGCAAATAGACAGGACTACAAGGGCATTCATTAGCCTGCATTTCAGGACCTATTTGCAAAAGCACCTTCAATGATATCAAAAGGATATCAATCCATCATTCAAATGTAAGAAATCTAGTGTACAAAATGTACTATGCTAAAAGTCCAGCTTTAGAATCAGCCAATATAAATAACACTCTTCTGCATGGTACACTCAAATACCTACAAGAAGAAATCGACCGTATGCAAATAAAATATTTTCGAAGTGAAAGCCACTAACAAAATGCAATAGTTTTAGAACAGACTATCAACAATTCTGCACATAGCAAACTTCTATTACACACATACAGAAAAGAAATACTAAAATTTAAAAGTGCATTGGCTGAAGTACCAAACTATGTGTGTGTGCGTTGCCGCAGAACATTTTACAAAAGGAACACAAAAAATATAGATGTAACATACAAAATAGAAGACAAATAAGATTCCAAATGGTTTGAATTTGCTCTCTACCTTTAAGCAGAAAATAAATACCAAATAAGTGAACCCCTAATATGTTGTACTTACTGCACTACAAAACTGGAAAACAACCAAACTCCTTCACGTGCTATCACAAGTAATTTGGAATTGTTCCCACTACCAAAACCCCTGCCACAACTCAATTTGTAAGAAAGCATCATAATTCAAACAGTGCACCCAGTTCAGGCAATAATACGCCTTTAACCAAAAACAGCAAAATTACCTCCCTCTGAATTGCTGAAAGGCATTTGTGACAAAGTAGTTTATTTGCCATCATATCTAACAGAAAATGTACGGCTCTAGGAGTGCAACGTCCAATAGAGCATTCTTTAATTGTTTTGGTAAATGGTGTACCAACAAAAGACAAAGGAATTTGGCAATGACTGGTGGACTTACATAAAGTTAGACACGCCTTGCAAAATCTGAAAGACAATAACAAATACTACAAAGAAATAAATATTGAACAAAGCTTAAGGGAAACAACTGAAATAATTCAAGAGTCATCAGAAACTGGTCCATTTGAACTTCTGGATCCTGCTGCAGTATCCACCCTTTTGGACCATTACACAATTCATCCATTGCATTCCAATGAAAGCATAGATGATGCATTAGAAACTTATCAAATGCGACAAACCAAAGGGTCACCAATGAGCATATGGGAAAAAAGTATAGAAGCACATGCTTTTCCACTGCTATTTCCTACTGGCAAAGGCGGAAATTCAATGATAGACCCACTCAGATTATGGCATCAGAATACCGCTCATTACGAATGTATTCGCAAGATCCCATATTTAGACAAAAAGTGGAATACATATTCCACCTACTCTTTGAAAGTGAACTAGCAACCCTATGTTACCGAGTTGCACACAATTTGAAATCTGGAACCCACTTACAAAATATGTCAGCTATGCAATTAATACAAAAAGTACAAGAAAAAGATGAGGTTTTACAATCAAGTATAACAAATCTTTTTGCAAACATGAGTGGAACAAAAGAATACTGGTTCCGACGGCACAGAGACGTATGTTGTATGATCAGAAACCTTGGACCACCGACTTGGTTTTTTACACTAAGTTGTGCCGAATATGCATGGGAAGATTCACATCAGTTCCTATGCATATCAAACAACAACAAAACCAACATAGATATATTAACACCTGGAGAACTTTGCTCTCTAGATCCAGCTAATGTGTCAAGATATTTCCATCATCGTTTCATTGCTATACTACACTTTATTTGTAATAAAACTGTTCCTCCCCTCGGAGAAGTGCAACACTTTTTGGGGAGAAAAGAATACCAAGCGAGAGGAGCACCACATATTCACATGCTTTTATGGATCAAAGGTGCACCTAAATTTGGTCACGACATTGATGCCACTGTTTTGCAGTTCATCCAAAAATATGTCACTTGTGAAATCCCTTCACAACGGACACATAGTGACCTGCATGGACAGATTTTACAATTTCAAAGACACAAATGTGGCAGATATTGTTGTCGCAAATACAAAAGCAAAGGGAAATACTACACCAAATAATGCTTTGGTTTCCCTAGACCAGTTACAGAAACAGGTGAAGTGAACAACTTCATGTCTTCAGTTCGACATAGTGTTAAAGGTAAATCACCTAAGAACACGTATAACATAAAAAGAACAGAAGAATCAAAATATATCAATGATTACAATGCAATCATTGCCCACTTATGGAATGCATTCATAGATGTGAAGTACATTGCAGACAAATCCACTGTAGTTGCACGATATGTTACAGCCTACTTAACAAAAGCAGAAAAAAACAGAGCTTCAAGACTTCTGGAATGACCTATCATCAGACAAAACACTAACTCGGAAATTGTAAAGCCTAGGCAAAAAAATGCTTTCTCATAGAGAATGCAGCGCCTATGAAGTGGTAGATTGTTTAACCGGTACTGCTTTGTATGGAAAATCAGACAACATTGTATGGCTAAGTCTTGCTCCTGCTAAATCTAGAAAAAGCGTTCTGAAATCATATGAGGACATAGAAACAGTTGCCAGAAATGATCCCAACAGCCAAGACATTTTTAAAAACAATTTACTAGACACATACTATCCGAACACGAGTAGCACTTTGGAAAACATGTGTCTATACCCCATAGCTCAAAACTTTGTATACAAAAATAATATAAAACTCAATGAAAGCAAAGGTAGATATAGAGTGACAGATTGTGAAGGCAGCTTAGTGAAACTTACCAAACAAAGCTTAATTAATCATGACAAATTGTCATTAAAAATGCCTCAACAGACAGAACGATATTACATGTCTCTGCTACAACTTTTTAAACCATGGAGAAAGGAGGAAGAGATACTA
Source organism: Ambystoma mexicanum (assembly GCF_040938575.1). Taxonomy (NCBI): domain Eukaryota; kingdom Metazoa; phylum Chordata; class Amphibia; order Caudata; family Ambystomatidae; genus Ambystoma; species Ambystoma mexicanum. The sequence goes on from NC_090922.1 coordinate 977,141,586, forward strand.
GATAACTATAACTGCTATGAAGATGCTTTCAAAGCAAATAAAAGCGCTATCACTGATGTGAACTTTACGCAGTACAAAACAATGTTGCACAATGAACAGCAACACAAAGAAGAACTTCAGGCCCAACTAGATAAGGACACTTCCGACAGTAGTCAACCTTCTGTAAAAGGAAGCCAAGAACCACTAGGACAGCCACTAATAGCAAATGAGGCAGAATTAGCTATGACAGAAGTCGAAAACACCATGTGTCACTATGAAGAAGATATGGAAGACCTAACTGTACTACAAGCAAAACTTAACAAAGATCAGCGCACCATTTTTGAAGAAGTAACAAAACAAATTGCACATGGTGTACAACACCAAAATAAAGAATGTACCTGCCAAAATTACAAACCTATACTGCTGTACGTCAGTGGTGAAGCTTGGTCAGGAAAAACATTCTTAATCAAAATCATCAGCAAGTTCCTTCAACAATTCACAAACAACAAACTGTCAGCTGTTGTAACTGCCCCCACAGGTTTAGCTGCCTACAACATAGGCGGTTTCACTTTACACCGATTACTACTCCTTCCAGTAGAACACCAAAACAAATTAGACTATTACAAACTTTCTGCAGAAGATGCAATGGAACTACGCAGAGTATTAAAACAAATGAAAATGCTACTAATAGATGAAGTGAGCATGGTCTCCAACCTAATGTTGGCTTTGATTCACCTCAGATTGCAAGAAGTACTTAAAACAAACAACAAAGAACTCTTTTCAGGGAAACACATTATTGTTTTCGGAGATCTTCTACAATTGACACCAGTGAAAGGTGAACCTATTTTTAAAACCTTAGGACACAAACTCTGCCGTAAAACTGTTGGCAGCATAGGAAATGTCAACCTTTGGCGACATTTTCAAAACAGAGAATTAACAGAAAACATGCGGCAATGTGCAGATCTCACGTACTCCAACATTTTAAAAAGTATTAGAGTTGGTGTACTATCTCAAGAAGCTCAAGCAATATTGAAAAACAGGCACATTCATGCACTTTATGGCGATAACGCATGTGCTACTGATGTTATGGAACAATTAGTGCACAAAAATGTCAATTGTATGGCCTTAATGCCAACTCTTGCAAGCTGTTTCAAATTCAATGAAACAATGTTAAAAAAAGAAATGCAACCGATAATGGAAATTTGCGCCACAGACAAACTAGACGTAAATGGTATGACACTACCCATGTGTGAGAAAGCCACAACAAGACTAAATACCTCAGAAAATTCAATCTCCAACACAGCTGGGTTGGAAAAAATATTTAAATTATCCTTAAATTGTAGAGTAATGCTTAAACGTAACCTTGATGTGGAGCAAGGGCTAGTTAATGGGGCACTGGGTACAGTTGTTTGCTTTCAAACATTCCCACGTGACAACAACATTCAGTTTGTCAATATTCGCTTTGACAAACTTTCAGAGGTGAAAAGGATAGGGTGGTCAACTGCTCGATTCCTTCTCTTCAAAGACATGTATGCACGTAGAGAACAATTTTCTCTAACTCTTGCACATGCAGTCACTATTCATAAATCCCAAGGTCTTACCCTAGACAAAGCATTGATAGATATAGGAAACACAGTCTTTAAAGAGGGCATGAGCTACGTAGCACTATCACGCTTACGTACACTTGACCGTCTATTTCTAATCAACTTTGATGCAAGTAAACTGAACGCTGATATTCCTTGCATTTTAGAATACAATAGACTGCGTTCACGGTACACCCCCACCTGAAACCATATCCTGTTCCAGAAAAAGTAAAACGTGGTAAAAGAAATTCAAACAGAAATGCAACAGAATCTGACAGCAAATCCTTCAAAGAAAACAAAAGAAACTGAAACTTCATCAATTACCACAAGCATAGAAGAGCCTATTAGGGAAAGTAAATCAGGTACTTCTTCAAAGAAGGAACAGAAACTCCGAAAAAACACTCAGGACAGAACTAGCTAGTCAATTCAAATTTTCAAATGAAAATGGCTTCTATGCAAATGTAGCAATGAATATTCTATTTCAATTGCCACCAATTGTTAACAATATTTACTTACACAGTACAAACCAATTGTGTTTGCAAATGTTACTCCTTCATAGAAACGCAACAAACAATCCTGACAACACATACAGTGTTCACGGAATAAGACAAGAATTGGACTAATGTGCTGCAATGGTGAGATTCACTATAAACTCACATGAAGATCCACAATAATTTCTAATGTACTTACTACAAGTACTGGAAAACAAAAACATACCTATATATGAAATCTTCCAGATTTCATACTTGTGGAAACATACATGTTTCACACATGTATCACATAACAATGTGATACAGGAACAAATCCCAAATGAGCGATTTGTGTATGTATCCATACCTAATTGTGAATCCATTCCATTTCAGCAACTTGTACAGAATGCAAACCATGGCAGATTTTGTGCTATGTGCAATTCAGATAATCGCTCCACCTTACTGAGACAAACACATAGTAACAACATAATACTTATGCTTCTACGTTACAATGCAGATGGTACCAAAAACAACTGCAAGCTGACTGGATTCACACACGGTCAAGTGTCACTTGGAAAGAAAACCTTTACAACAGTAGGTATAATCTACCATGCAGGAACTACAACCAATGCAGGTCACTACATTGCATACATCAAAAAGAAATGTGGATGGTTCGAATGTAATGATAGCACCATTACCCTAAAGCAGAGATTGCTAGCTAATCTTACAAATGCGTATTTAATCTTCTTAAAGCCAACATTTAATAACTAATGTGTACTTCAATATTAACAGAAATTCAAGTAAAAGACTATAAACAGTTAGAATAAGCCAACAGGTATCTAACTGGCCAAGAGTGTATACCAACCACACACATAAATGAATACCACAGATCCGTAACAAAACATGCACAGTTAGAATATGCCAACAGGTATCTAACTGTTTTTAAAAATCTGCAACAAGCCAACAGACATAACATTAATCAGAAACAAGGAAACACTCAAAGAAAACAAAGAAATAGTTTGTAGTATAGCAAATAAAAGTTTTTTTTTAATCTGACAAGGATTTTTTTCCCCCAGACCCAAGGATTTGAAAAACAAACACATAAACTGAGAAAATTGCACAGTACAATGGTTTGTAAACTAAATATGAGGGTAAAAAAAAGCTAAAATGTCTATTGTACAATGTAATACATCTTCATAAAATACAAACACTTTTCTTTTATCGCAGAAGTTAAAAAATGATATTTCCACCAAGTACTAAAGTGATGTAAGAAATATATGGATTCTCAACAAAGTAAACAGTAAGTATAATTGCACACATGTCATACATATTTGAATCTACATGTCTAATCTATGGCAGTAATATGGTGCAGTGGCTGTAGGCAGGGCCTAGCGTCTTGGATGTATAACCTACCACCTACACCCTGCGGCCAAGAAACCAAGACTATAGGTCCTACCCACAACCACTGCAGCATATCAATACCATGGTGCTTATAATTTCACTACTTATAACTTTATTCTTGGGTGCATGGTCTGCAGCCATGCACCTAACACTGTAAGTCGTGCACAAAACAACCGCACCACAGCACACCCATGCTGACCTATAACCTCACGGCTTATGACTTCAGTCTTGGGTGCATGGCCTTTGACCGTGCACCCAAGACTCTCGGTCCTGGCCGGAACCACCATAGCATATCGCACCCATTGTATCGTCTAACTTCACTGCGTATAAATTTGGGTTTGGGTGCATGGACTTCAGCCATGCACCCAAGACACTAGGCCCTGCCCACAACCACCTGAATGAAGGTTGATACTATGGGTGCACCTACAGCTCTAATATGCTGCAGTAGTTGTGGCCAGAGGCTAGAGTCTTGAGTGTAAGGCCATAGATTTTTCAATGTATGCGTGTGCAGTATATTAAACCCATAGTGGCTTATAACTCCAGTGCTTATAACTTTGTTCTTGGGTGCATGGCCTTCGGGCATCCACCAAAGACTCTACGTCCTGGCCACAACGACCACAGCATATCACACCCATTGTTGCTTCTAACTACACTAGGAACAAATGTGGTCTTGGGTGCATGTCCTTCGGCCATGCACCCAAGACTGCAGGCCCTCCCTACAACCACCTGAGTGATGTTCGATACTACGGGTGTACCTATAGCTGTGATATGCTGCAGTGGTTGTGGCCAGGGCCTATAGTCTTAGGTGTATCTCCATAGATATTTCAATGTATGGGTGTGCAGTGGCTTATAACTCCAGTGCTTATAACTTTGTTCTTGGGTACATGGCCTATGGCCATGCACCCAAGACTCTAGGCCCTGGCCACAACCACCGCAGCATGTCACACCCATGGCGGCATATAAATAAATAGCACATCCATAGAATTTTTTTTTTAACTACGGCATGTACTCAATTTTAATGTTTGCTAACATCACGCGTGTCCTTAGAACATTTTCAAGTTGCCTGCGCACAGCATGGACTGAAGTACTATCCTTATGAGACCCCTCATTTTCTTTACTTACAAACATCCTGAACAAGGCAGGCATGGGGAACACATCATTAACACCTACGGCCTGAACAAATACAGTACCCATCTCTTACTCTCTGAACCTCCCCAAGCACTCTGACACACCAAAACATTTTCCGAAATAGCATTTTGCCACTGGTCGGCGCCACGCTGTCGGCGGATCCAAGATGTCGGGTGCATCCAAACAATCTGACGCAGAACACGGCTCACTGCAGCCACTCGGCGGAGATGTTGCGTGTCCGCGGTCATGATGCCACCCCTTAGCCAATCAGTATCTTGTCCACAGAGCGAACAGGGAAGTGTGATTTTGGAGCGGACATAGATATCACTAATTTTTTTAGACCTACTTCTTGGTTGTTTTAAAGAACACTATTGCACGGATTTTCACCAAATATACAAAAGCACTCTTTCGGGACCAAGCCTGTGCCCCTGCCGTCCAGCGTTTTTTCCTGTAGGCGTGCGTAAAGTTTTTCCCCCATTCACTCTATGGAAAAAAAAGACGTTTTAGGACCCCCCTATAACTTCCTCCCCCCCTGAACCAAACATCACCAAACTTTGCAAAAGATTCAGAGTAGCCCATATTCTTTTTTTGCAAAGTTTGGTGAGGATTTGTCCAGGGGGAGCGAAGTTATAAACCACCCAAAAAGTGCTCTTCCTATGTAAACAGCAACTTAACCATAACTACACAGCCACTACAGTGGATGTGTGATAAGGAAACTCTCTCTTTATAAGATCATCGCAAAATAACATCGATGTAGCATAGGAGACACATGGGATTCCTTCACCTAGCTGAATTTAGGTATAGATGATATATTCAATATATGGGAATTCTACCCTACTTTTTAAAGTGCTACTGCAGATATCACAACGAGGTGCAGGTGCTAGAGTGCCCATGCATATACATATTTAAATGCATGCAATTTAATTTGAAACCCATATAATATTGCTAAAGTGAAAGTACATAATGGTAAAGTGCAAATGCATATTCCCACATATATATATGGAAACTCTCTCATTGCACAATATGGTGTAGTTCACCCATTGTCTCTCCTTCCAGCTAATATACTCTACACCTCTTGTTGCATCTTAATGTAAAAAACATACATTTCTGAATCAATGTTAAGGCCCTGCGGCCTAAGAGTGTCAAATTTGCAAATCAGAGAAGCTTCCAATTGCCTCAACTTAAGCTCTCTCTTCCCAAATATTTTGTGTTGAGATACATGGACTAAACCCAAGAATGACATTTCATTGATGTTACCTTTGTGCTTTTCTAAAATGTGTCCTGTTAAAGTGTAGGTGAAATCCCCATTCTTAATTGCCCTGTAGTGCTGCAATATACACAACTTGAAAGGCCCTGTAGTAGAACCTTTATAGTGTAAATTACATGTGCATGTGATGACATAAACAACAAATTTAGCTAGATAAGTAATCGTGTGTTAAAAATTCCATGACAGTCAATTGCAGCTCACAAATGGTTTCTTATCTGTGAAGCTACACATTTGCAATTGGCATACTTTTGAAAACCTGGTTTCAACACCTCTACTGGAAGATTCTGTAGAGTTTCTTTTTTAGTAATCACCATACTCAGAGATAATGAGGTTTTAATTGTAGGAGCTCTTCGGTAGGTTATGTTCAGAGTTTGATCAAGCACTCAGAGTGTCAGTAAGCAATACTTTCCAATGTTTTCTCTTTATTGCTTTAATGTTTTTGGCATGATGATTGAATCCAGTGATGAATCGTATGATTCTGTAATTTTCAACATTCCTGGTCTTGAATAGACTCTGTCTATCAACCTTCTCTGCTTTTTCATAACATTTAGCTAATGTATTTTTGTTATATCCTCTTGTAATAAACCTCTGACAAATGTGTTTAGCTTCTGCCTGATAATCAGAATTACTACTAAATGCCCTCTTTGCTCTTAGAAATTCACCATACGGAATTGAGTTAATAAGAGGTTTAGGGTGGTGGCTCTTGCCATGGAGCGTTGAGTTGGAACTCTTGGATATATATATATATATATATATATATATATATATATATATATATATATATATATATATATATATATATTTATTTATTTTATTACATTGAAGCTCCTGTACTGTGGTCAGTGCCATGTGGCTCTTTGTTTCTGGAGTGGCTGGCTTTCTTGGTCTGCCCTCTTAACAAAACAACAAAAAACAGGGGGTTTCACAAGTGTAACACTATGAGCAGTGACCCTAAATAAGAAAGAATAGGAATAACAAATAATGTATCCTTCTGTAATTTTATATAATAATGGCTAGACTCATTAAAGGTTTATTTCAGGCACACATCAGAGGGTGAGGCACTGATTTAGACTGATCTTAAACACCTCAAATTAACAATGCAGACATTAACGTATATTGCAGTTATAGCATGTATTTTCTGCCATTGTCTGATACGATCATCACAAGACATTCCATCTCAGTGTCCTTGGACACTTGACAGCATCCTTGTGCCTAAAAACATGTGTACAGTGTAGAAATATATGACCTTAGCACATAATGTGGCCATTGATTTCATTGACCACAACTATTGCTTTGTTGTAATGTATCTATCTTTCCTATCTCCATGGCCTGCTGTTTAGGAAGTTTGTTTGCATAAATGAGGTAACGATTGCTCAGAATACGGGATGCTGTTTGAGCGCGCTGCTTTCACTGTGCTGTTCTCAATTCTTTAATACACATTTATTGACCCTCACAATGGTATGTAGATGAACTGGCCTGCTGTGAAATCTCAGTTACCAGTTTAATGGTACCCACTACAGAGTGTAATTTGCTTTCTGACTTTGAGAACATTGAGACATGTGATTGCTCCTTTTACTCTAGCCGGTAAGATAGTATAAGGAAGGAAGGGGTGAATTAGCCGCTTGCTCTTGCACTAGTGGGGGACATCTCCATCGCCCGTCTGCTGCCATGAGGTATAAGGCCTTGGCAGAAGCAGAGGTGGGGATATTGCCAGACAGACCAGGACTCCATTTTGTGTGCCCTCGACTCCATCTTTGGAATAGGCTGCAATCCGGCATTATGAATTCTCCTCTCCCCTCAGCACCGCCGCGCACAATGAGCACTAACTGCCCCCACCTTTTCTCTGCATCCCAAGTCTCTTTCTCACGGATGCGCTGAAGCTAACTGCTACAATTAAAACTATGTATCTTATCACTCTTCCTCTGAGATCACTGTCCTGTGTGTGAACCAGTCTGAACCATGACTTGTAGCTCATCCATCTCCACGAACCTGCTCCTGCACCCCTCACCCTCGCTGTTGGAAAATTACTGCTTGTGTAACCCTGTGCCCTCCTAAGGTATTCTCTTGATATAATAGAAGTGTGCCCCCACTGTGCTGACTACCGCATAGTGCCCCCAATAACCCCAGACCTCTGTTACAGTATATCCTGTCCTAGACTAACATGTGTCACTCCAGTCCCCTCCCTGATGTGCCAGACCAGCCCAGAGCCCCAGGTTATCACAGAAGGCAAGACCCTTGCACCCTTCCCCTTATGAATGACCCAATGTAAGACAATGCATCATGTGTGTGGACAATTTATATGCCTCTGAGATTTATTCAAAGGTATATTGATGCTCATTGTTTATTGCATGTCTAGAATAAGTGTGTAGATTATCTAGTGAGGGCCAGCTGCCTCTCCGACCTGCCCTAACCTTCACCTCGCACGGACCGGCCCAGCTGAATCACGTGGTGTCCAGCCTCCCACCAGGTCATCAGCCAATCCTGTGGAGCCGGCCCATAAAGAACTATATGTGCACCTCCTTTTTAACCAATGAAACTGTAACTTGTAGCATGTATAGAACTCATCACTGATGACGCTGTAACCCTTTAAAACATATTGGACCTCATTACGAGCTTGGAGGTAGCCATGCTGCTTTTAGCGGGTGTAGCGGGTGTGGGTCCTGAAAATAGGGAATTATCTGGCCATGACGACTTGGCGGGACCAGTAATTCCCTATTTTCAGGACCCGGACCGGTACATCCCCATTCCAATTTGAGCCCCCATAGGGCTCAATGGAAATTGGGGAGGATGCTAACAACGGGCCCGTTGTTAGCATCCTGGTCTGCTAGCGGGTGCCGCTAAAGACGTCTGGTCTGGACCAGACATCTTTACGTCCACCCGCGAGCAGACCCGTAATGTGGTGGCCCGTAATGACCAGTGCCGGTCCCTTACTGGCACCATTCATTATGTGGCCGCTACACTTATAATGAGGCCCATTGTATCTGTATTGTTTGCCAGAGCGCTCTCAAGGCAGCAGAGTTCTCTGGATGCTGAATATCTTATAAATCTTTGACAAACTCGCAATCAACTCTTGTGATCTCATTCCCTACTGGATTGTGTCATTTATTCTGAGTTTTTTTGGTATTGTGGGGAGTGAGTACTTTCAATAGTTAAAGCCAGTAAAATAGCTCTGTAGGTTGAGCGCTTGCTGCTGCGATCTGTGTGTGATCTTTTGATTGCCGATACAAATGCCGGCAAGGTCATCTCAGCCTTTCATCCTTCTGAGGTTGAGAAATTAGTACAAACAGAGGTTGACTGATATTGTATGTATATTTGTTCTATATAAAGCGCTTAAGCATAAGTTCTATATAATAACACACCATTATCATTTGGCCTTGGACGTCTGCTTGCATTCACAGTAATTTGGTAATGTGGACCTATACACACTGATATTATCGATACATATCGTAATCCATTCTGGTATGAAATGTATATGACATTACAGTGATATCGTAACCATATTTTCCGTAGGTTACTTAGGAACAATGCTATGTGATGCCATTTCGTGTTTTGTCAAGGAGTGAAAGATCATGTTCCATTGCCTCTTGGTGATGTCACTTCTGGGCGTGGTCAAATGACATCACTTCCTGTGATTTCATCAGCAAGGGTCATGTGATTTCACTTCCGCTACCCCAGGCATTTTGGTGAAATGACGTCCCTGCATGGGCTGTCCAATTTAACACTAAGTTTGGAGTGTCTATTCCAGATGGTATATGGACTACATGGTTATGGTGAACTTGCTCTCCCCATTGGACAATCATTTTTTGTCACTTTAATACTGCAAATGAGTTACTCTTCAACAGAAGTTTAAAAAAAAAATCTGCATCCATTGCTGATTTCTTTTGGAAAGTGTAAATTAAACTTTCCAGTAAACCTAAGATTTTGAGCTCTCATTTCTGATTTGATATTCCTTATCAGATTTTATTCTCTGACTTAAAAAAAAAACATGGCTTTAAACCAAACTGTGCACGTTTGCTTACATTACTTGATTTGTTGTAGGGATTTTTGGTATGGCACTTTATCTGATCAATGGCTGAAGACATATCCTTAGACAGGCCTTTCCCATGGACAGTGTCTGATGGGCAAAGGCACGTGCCTCTCCCAGCAACCACTGTTATCATGGTCATTGTGCCCGAGGCCTGGCGATAGACCTGTCTCAGGAGGCACTGTTGGTATGCTGCTGTATTGACTGGGCCTGGGTTGTGTCAGATGACCATGCTTGTGGCACAGTAATCGCAGGTCATCATCGCGTAGCACATGTTTAAAACAAATCAAAACTGTTTTGTTAATATATGTTAAAGAACGGTTATGGTTAACCTTCCTTTATAAACTACTTTGAAATGTATTCATAATGACTTAAATGATAGGGAAATTAGGATTGCAATGCAAAATGTATAACTGGCTAACATGAATAGTTGCTTGTTTCAGTTAAGGTTAACAAAGCAATCATATCTCAAACCATAGCATCTCTGGCTTGAACCCTATTGTAAGTGTGGGAATGTGTTCTGTGTAAGCGACAGGGTTTCGAGATAGCCTCTTTGCACACTATAGCTTAAAATGGCAATTGCAAAATCTTTTATTATGCCACTGTAGAAGGCATATCTCAATGTGTTGGGAAAGAGTTATGTTTGCTTTCTCAATGATAACTGGTGTATTTTAGTGTATTCATTTTGCATTCCAACCATAATAGTCCTTCAAATAACCTTTTTTTAATGATTTACGTGTTTTTATATAGTTTAGTAAATTACCATGCAGACATCTATAATTATAGCAACATATTATTTTGTGAAATTCGATGCGATTTGTAGTGCTTAGATTGAAACATGCAGGCACCATTCCTACACTTCCTAAAGTGCTGGGCAATGCTGCAGGGCCTCCCAAAGCAAGGCAGGGTAACTGTTGGTACCATCCAGCAGGCCCGGAGAGGGGCACCACCTTCCCCCATGCCTGGCCCTCTCCTCATCACACACAGAGACATGCAGTCTCTGTCCCCACAATGGAGGGAAGGGTGAGGTGTGAACAATCACCCCATGCTCCCACAAAGCAACAAGGTGCTAGGCACCCAGAGGAAACAACAGTCAGGCAGGGGAAACACAATGCACTGCCCCCCACAACCCCTGCTGGGGGGGGGGAGGCAGTGCATTGTGGAAGACCAAAGAAAGAGAAAATCAGGACACTGTACGATGACCACAACAAGTCATTTGACAAAAAGTCGGCACTGGCCAGAGGGGGTTACCTCAGGACCCGGTACCCAAATGTATGATATTATATGGATATGTGACTATTGTCATTGTTTCCATAACCATATCTGTAACAATAAAATCCTACAGCCTTTTTATTGCCAACATTTAAAACGTTTTGGTCCAACTTTTCTTTCCAGGGAGGGTCGGTTGGCCTTGGAACTTGCATGCATATGGGTCCAACAGTTACTGCTGGGAATTACGTTTGCTTTTGCCTGTCATGCACTGCACTGGCTCTGGCCATCCTACTCGTGCCAGGACCCAGTGACCACTGGGACTGGGAGCATGCCTGTGACCATGAACGATGCATAGTGACACAGAATACATTGTCTGCTGGGAATGGCCCGGGTGATAGTTGACCATTACCTTTAGCCTTCAGTCTTTCCAGGAATATTGAGCCCCTACCTGTATGGCCCACTGGTGCTGACTTTCAGGCACGTCCCATGCACAATGGCCTTGTCTGCAGTGCCTGTTGGGCATGTTGCCATGTCCAAGGCCCCTTTGCCTTCAGCTTAGGCACAGTGACAATATCTGCAGTGCCTGATATGTTTGAACTGTGGCAGCACACAAAATGCATTGTGTCTGGCCCATTTATCATGGCTAAGCCCTTTCCATTGAAAACAACTTGCCTGCATGGCTCAATGTGTATGACCTACAGTCATGGCTAGCACCTCAGAGTCCCAGAGCGTGGCCTAGTTTCCATGGTATGGACCTACTGGGCATATCCATACATCATGTTCTAGGTGACTCTCCCTGAATTACCAGTGGGCATGGCCTACTGCCATGGTGAACATCCATTATGGCAAGGGCCTTTGGCATGTCATAGGTACAGTCAGCTTGCCTGGCAGCACTTGACTCAAGCTTGGTTGCAATGGTTCCAGCAATTTTTATTGTACATTTTGCCAGCAATTTCATATGGGGGATACTTTGCTGGGACATGCAACATGTTGCATCTCTTAGACACAACTTGATAAACATTCCATAAAAAAGCATAATGTGCGGCATGCTATATGCAGTTCGGTCTTTGGGGATCAAAACATGTTTTTAAACCCTTTTAAAGCTTGTCCCCCGGATGGAGATTCACAAAATATGCTAATTATAAAATGTGCCTCGCAGAATCTCTGTTTCCTATGGGTGTTTGGTGCACTAAGTTTATCCTGGATCCAAACATTTGCATAGCATTGCCCCCTCGTTCTACTAACTGGGCCTTGAGTTTATGAACTAAATAGAAGGGCGTTGTTAATGTTTCCGTCAAAAGTACCCGTTCAGCCCAGTGCCTCTCTCCGGTTGTTGTTACAAGTCCTTACAAGGATATTTCGTCAGCAGGACGTTTAACAACCACGTTCATGATCCCAAAATAGTTGTTTGATTCCAAATGTTAATTGTAGCATCCAGCTATCACGATCCCGGGTTCTGATATGAAATGTGTTTGTGAAGAGATGTCAACTCCAGCTGAAATATATCTGTGGAGGGATGTTGACCAAACCAAACAAAGGGCCTGATTGGAATTTCTAGCGTGGTACAAAGTCACTTTGCCCTGCCAACAAACAACCTGATTCAGAGAGTGGGGCAACGTGTATTTTTGCAGTGCAAAAAGACTTTGCATTGACTTTGCAATGTAAAAATACACGTTGCACTGCTCTTTGAATCAGGGTGCTTGTTGGCAGTGCTAAGTCACGTTGCACCAGTGCACTACGCTAACAATTCTACAGTGTGCTGGCTGGACTAGATGCCAACTTCTCACCCATGTTTGGTGTCAATCAATCAATCAATCGGATGTTTCTCGGCATGGAAACATAAGAATGTCTATGGTAATTGAAATATTACTTTACACAACTTTACCTGCTCTGCGTCTAGGAAAGGGGTAGCTGTTGACTGGTCCATGCCTCACGCAGTAATGTGCGTGTTGATAAGTGTGGGTGTGTAAAGGGGAGCAGTGTGGTCTGTGGATGCCTGATGCTCAGTATTTGAAATTATACCTGATATCAACGTTCTCTTCTTATCATCCCTGAGTGTTAGGCTGTGTGTGACAGTATTTTGATTTGATCTTGCTTTGAAAAGAAGATCTAAAACATGAGGGCTAAGCTGCATCTTCTAATTGTGTGGGTCAGGCCATGCATGTGAACGGGTGAAGACGCATTTTGGGGGATGGGATGCTACAGTCAGTACAAACGCAGTTGGCAGTTGGGGGGGGAGCAAAATGACCTTTCACCTAGGGCCGCAAAGGTCCTTGCACGTGCTCGGGGGCTAAATGCCCCCTTCTACCACCACCACACATCATGCATTGCAGCAACTACCGGTCTACCGCCAATTCAGTACAGCGCCCAGGCCAGACACCACCTGCCTTGATTTCCTTGTTTGTAAATATTCACAGTACACCATGATTCGATTGCTTCTGACATTTTAGGTTGTGTCTACTGTTTAAAAAAACGTTTTTGTTTTCAAATAAATTGCACATTTGATCAATCATTACAACTCGGGCGTTAAGGGTTAACGCTGTCGTTAACCCTTAACGCCTGATTCCGATTTTAACGGCTGCTTCTAGCAGCCGTTAAAATCCATGGCACTAAACCGCCTTGGTGCTAATTATGCCACCGTAATTTACGGTGGCGTAATTAGCGCCTTCCCCACTCCCATTACACCCTATGGGGCAAAAATGGGAATGGGGAAGGGTAAAATGGGAAATGGGGATTTACCGCCCCACTCACCTTGGAATGGGGCGGTAAATCCGCCATCCACCAGGGTGTAAACATAGTTTACTCCATGGTGGTAAAGTTGGCGTACTTACCGCCTGGGTCGTAATGACCCCCAATATATCTAAATTGCCAACTGCTACTGGGCCTCATTACGACCCAGGCGGTAAGGGGTTTACAGCAGCGTAAACAGCGCCGACCCTTACCGCCTGAGTACGAGGTCCCTTAGCGCCATGGCGGATTTAACACCTGCTTTTAGGTAAGTCCCCAAATGGGGATTGGGGACTTACCGCCCCGCCAAGGTCAGAATGGGGCGGTAAGTCCGCCAACCACCATGGCGTAAACATAGTTTACGCCATGGTGCTAAAGTCACGGCCCAGGCGGTAACTTACCGCCTGGGTCGTACTGACTTTAGACTTTGGGCCTCATTACGACCCAGGCGGTAAGTTACCGCCTGGGTCGTACCTTTACCACCATGGCGTAAACTACGTTTACGCCATGGTGGTTGGCAGACTTACTGCCCCATTCCGAGGTTGGCGGGGCGGTAAGTCCCCAATCCCCATTTACCCTTCCCCATTCCCATTTTTGCCCCATAGGGCATAATGGGAGTGGGGAAGGCGTTAATGACGCCACCGTAAATTACGGTGGCGTAATTAACATCAAGGTCCCTTAGCGCCATGGATTTTAACACCTGCTAAAAGCAGGTGTTAAAACCTCCATGGCGCTAAGGGACCTCGGAATCAGGCGGTAAGGGTCGGCGCTGTTTACGCCGCCGTAAACCCCTTACCGCCTGAGTCGTAATGAGGCCCTTTATCACAGAAATACAAGACCTGGTTCCCCTATTTGAAGATGCCTTTTGATCCCAGTAATCCAGATCCATCAATTATTTGGGTGGGTTGCCTCTGTTCTTTGTGTCTCCTATACTCAGCAGCCAAACATCAACGCAAGATGCCAAGGAAAGACAATGGTGCACGGTTACATGGACACATGGTCGCAAAAAATATTCATTGGATATGCATGAATTATGAGTGAAAGGGGTCCAGCCAGCACAAGTAGTGTGTCAAGCTTTTCTATTAAAACACTGCTCATTGCAACCTCATTCGAGGCAAATACGACATTCAACATCAGCGCTCCATATAGACACCTCTTGCAAAAATAAATACAAAGCATTCCACTTCCCAACACAAAATGATCTCACCCACACAGACTACTAAAATCGGATCCAATACAGTGGAAAGGCATTCATACGCTCATTTCATCATAAAGCTTATGAAAACAAGCTTTGATACCAAAGAGTGCGTGGGCAGATGCAAATTAGTCACTATCTATAGACAATTGTCTTCAATCATTTCTGCCATGCTCTGGCCATAATACTTAGCCTTGCAATGATATCCACTTCATCATTCAACTCTGTAAAAATGAACGCTGTCACTGATGACCTAATTATGTTGATATCCTTGCTAGGGAAAATGGGGACTAGCCAGACTCTCCTGATGCATCAATGCCAATGACAAATAAGTCAAACATTACCCACTGTCTTTGCTGCGATAGCCCAACGGTCCAAAACCCCACCAACAGAAAAGACTGGATGCCGGATGCAGCGTACAACTTTCAAAATTGTGGTCATGACTGTAGAGACAGTGGGCCTGATTAAAGGAATGTTTAGCACTGTGGCGCAAAGTGACTCTGCACTTACAAAAAACACCCTGATTCAGAGAGTAATGCAAAGTGTATTTTTTCAGTGCAAATTGATTTTTGCACTGAATTTGCACTGGCGCAAAAGTCACTTTGCTCTTCAAAAGTATACTTTGCACTGCCCTGTGAATCGGGGTGCAGTGCAAAACGACTTTGCACCAGTGCAAACCATGCTAGAAATTCCATGAATCAGGTCCTATGTCTGCACATTGGTTGATTGCTAGTGTGGGAGATCCTGAGATTTGAGTTGCTGCTTCTTTCTTTCTTTCTTTCTTTCTTTCTTTCTTTCTTTCTTTCTTTCTTTCTTTCTTTCTTCCTTCCTTCCTTCCTTCCTTCCTTCCTTCCTTCCTTCCTTCCTTCCTTCCTTCCTTCCTTCCTTCCTTCCTTCCTTCCTTCCTTCCTTCCTTCCTTCCTTCCTTCCTTCCTTCCTTCCTTCCTTCCTTCCTTCCTTCCTTTCTTTCTTTCTTTCTTTCTCTCTACAGAATTTGCGTGTGCATTTCTAGGGACACAGCTCAGAATACTGTGGACCTCATTTACAAAATGTTTTGTAAATGTACGAATTGAGCAGCGCAAAAAAAACATTTCTGCATATCAGACTTTGCCTGGTCTGTCTCACTTTTCACTTTGCGGGGGCGGTTTGCGCGACGCAGAGGGCAATGGTTGAGAAGGGCCAGAGCAAAAAACTAAATAGGGGGCAGAACATGCAAAATCCCCGTTCAAGGTGTAAAATGAGGAAGAATACGGGCGCGGGGAGGGGGGAACTTTGCAAACATCAAACACACCCTATTAAGCGCTAAGGAAACTCTATTCACAGTAGCTATCATGTAATTGTCTGGACTCCAAAGGAGAAAACACATCTCGCAATCTTGCCTCCACCCATTACACGTTGCAAAGCACATTCACGTATAAAAGTGCAATGAAACTTCAATGAACATAGGCTGCCACAATGCCGGATCATGCATTGCTAGCACTGATACAATTACATGGAATTAGGATGAGGGGGAGCCCCAGAATATGCCATCCATGCACAATATTATTTGGGTTGGCAGACGAGGAGATGCATGGAAGATACCGCTTCCCTGCCTATGTCATCCTAGACCTGCTCAGGGAATTGGAGAATGACCGGATATCACCCACCATGTGCCCACAGGCTGTGCCACCATGATCAAAATGCTATCAACTCTACACTTCCTAGCCAGGTGATCATTCCAACACACAACAGCCTTTGTGGGGGATATATTACAGACCACATAATCAAGGTACCTCCACCAGGTCTTGCACTTTATCCTTGATCGTGTGCTAGGCACATTCACATGCACAAGCACACTGTAGCCAAGGCATTTGCACACTTTCCCTGGGTACTTGGAACCAACAACTGCACCCATGTAGCACTGAAACACCACTGAGACATCGAGCATATATACCGAACCCTGGAAAACAGCAGGCTGGTGGGTGAGTATCAACTACCACGCACACACAAGCAGTCACATGACATAAGGAAATGACAATACATTCACTTTACAACCGTTTACTCCATTGCAAGGTGCAGTGCCAACCCACTGTCAACATTCCTGTTAACACCCATCAGGAACCCATCCAATCCACGTGAGGTGCACAACAACGTAGCACACATAACCTGTAGGGACAAAGTGGAGCGCACATTAGGAGTGCTAAAGTTACGCTTCTGCTCCCTTGACCACTCAGGTGGGGTATTGCTCATCCCTGTAAAATGCAAAATCATTGTGGCATGTTGTGTCCTGCATAACGTCGTGGTACAGCACTCATCAACAGGTGCAACCCATTCCCTTAGCAAGCCAACAGGGACAGGGCATACACAACCAGGTAGTACAAACGTGCTTCACATGAAAACCAACCTGTGTGGAACACACACAGTAAATCTGCACCCCTGATGGCCTTCAATGATGCAATTGGGTTAACACAGCTTGACCATAGCAACACCCTGAGAATGCACCTCTAAGACTGCCAAACTATGTGTTTCCAGCAACCCCAAAAGAGGCCATGGAAATAATGCCAAAAGTGACCCCATATCAAACTTCTACTAAAAGGCCAACCCTACTCCCATTTAAAAATGAGGATTACCAGAGACCCCAATAGGCCAGTGCACCCATGATCATGGAGTGACTGCTGGACATGACACACGTCAGGAGACGGCATGCAAGGCTGACATGATAAGGGTGCAAATGTAATTCCCCACAAAATATTACGCTGCTGCATCCCTCACCAAAAACATGGCCACTGAAACATCCTGAGGAGAATGACTCCAAACAGCACCTCGGGAATGTGCAACCAGTAATCCAAAGCACATGCACAGCTGATCAAGGAGACATGCACACATACAATTATGTAGGACAACTCACATCTTCAGTGATAGAGGCCATCATCAAATCACATCATCCATGAAAACCCTAGGACTGCCACATCATGCCACAATTGGAATGCATATGTCACCAGCCATGACAATCAATGACAGTGCACAGCCTTACCTGGTGGTACAACTGTGGTGCTGTGAATCCCTCACCACCTTCACTGAACATGAGGCCTGTGCATTGGTGCTAGAAGGACCAGTGTCCAGCAGAGGGAATGGGGACTTGGGTGCAAATAGGGTGCTGGGGTGGCATCTCAGTGTGGGCAGTGGATGAGGCAACATACCTGAAATAACATTGGACATATGTTTGGATCGCTTCATTGGGATTTGACCAAAACCATGTTTTTTAAAAATTATTCTATTTTGGGGCTTCATGGTTGCATGTGCAGTCCCACAGTCTGAAATTGTGCCCACTCCCATGAGACCAAATGGGCCTGAAATGAGGACCCACACATAATATACTCCTCCTTGGAACGAGGTAAAACAACAAGAAAAAAGTACTGGAAGTGGCGCGGGATGGTAACAGAAATTGAGATAGAAAACATGCATGCTCTCTCCACAGGCCACCGGCTCATGGACACCTGGGTGCATGAAGAAGGGGTGTTGGTGGCAAGAAGATAGGTGTGTGTGGGGACATGGCCAAAGGCATCACCCATGTGTTTAAACTGGGAGCAACATCCTGTGGTGGATCCTGAGATGGTGCACTCTGACCATGCAATGCCAAAGCCTGGTTATCATTGGCTAAATCCACTTGTGAGAGGAATGCATGCATGAGGGTCCCAATAGCTACAAGGACCTAGTGATGGATGTCGCAAGTGGCCAAAGAGTCATCATGCATGCTAACCCTTGATGTCTCTAACTACATGTTGAGCGATCACCTCAACAAAATCCCTTTGTCCCTTTGTCCCTTGTGGCCAACATTTTATCCTGCTGAGATTGCATCAAGGTATCCATGTCTTCATGACAGGAGGCCCTTAAGGCCGACATCTCTGATTGCAGCCATTTACTCTGGGATTCCATTTCTTGATGGCAGGATTGCCTTAAGGCCAACATCTCCACCTGCAGGTATTCTCAATGTGTCCAACTCCTACCGCTGGTGGTACCCTGAGGTGAACAACTCATCATGCAGGTACTGTCTCAAAGCTGAACCATCATCACAAATAGCCTGCCTCAGTCATGTCATGTCCTCTCACCTCTTCTGACACAATAGGCAGAGTTTAGCAGTGTAGGCAACATTTGAGGTCATGGCATTTTCGGCTACGAGATGGATGTCCCTGGCCATCTCCTGCAGACCTTGCCCGGTTTGGCACTTGCACATAGCATCTTCTCCTCACACTCTGAGTGTCTGGCAGGAACACGTCCATCACGTGTCTGGGGTCTACCAAGCCAGTCATTTATTGGTGATCAGCAACCCTTCAACTGATGTCATCCTCCGCTGCTGGCTCTGTGATAGGTGAAGGCAATCCTGCTGGCTCTGAAGCCACCATTGATGTAGGTCTTCCCACTGCCGGGCCTAGGGTCTCCTGACTCTCCTCCTCCAACTCACTAGCCTCAAGGAACTCAATGAGCTCTATGGCATCTGGATTACTCCATGATGGACCCTCCACCATGCCCCTCAGTATGCCTTCCACATCAGATTCAGCATCATCATCTGAAGAGTCAGCAGGCCTGCTAATAAAAGCCTGCAACACAAAGGGATTCTCACCAGGCACAGCAACACGCTTTACAGTGGTGGTTGGCTGTGCCTCATTCACCTCCTCTTCCTCCTCCTCTTTCTTCTCCACCTCCTTAACCATTGCGGCCTCACATGCACAAAGTCAGACAAAAATATTCAGAGGCCTACCTATCTGGCTGAACATGCATATGTGGATTCAAATGCATACAGACACATTAGGGCCAGCCACACATACATCACAGATTGAGACTGGGAACTCTGAAATGTGATTGACACAGGTGACTGACATTCAATGTTCTGTGTATTCATGTAGGTGCAAATTAGGCTCTGCATAAAGCTACATATTGGGGAGTGAGCAACCATACATTCATATAGACCTGTGAGAGTGTAAGTAGTAGACAGGAGATGGAGGTGTGTGCCTCATTACTGAGCCCCTCTCTACTTCAACAATGCCTACTTTTATCATGTGGAAGTATCATTTGCTCTCCTGATGACCAAACCTGCTTGCAGGCATTAGTCTTGCCAAAATCCCCATCATCAGCTTCCCTACATTTCCCACGGTCAGATTTGTGGTTACCCACACCTACATGCATCTCATTTATGTTTGAGCAGAGTGCAACATGGGCATGACCAGTGTGCACGTGCATCATAGCCACTGAACTATGGACACTCCAAATGTTAACTGAACATCGCTCAAAAATCTCATGTCCAACTACTCCAACTCCTGCTTGAACCAGACACCCATGCAATTTATCACTGACAATGTCACTCACCCGTGTCCACTGGCCACCCAGGCAAGTGAATGGATACCTCTGCTGTCACTCACTGCCTGGTTGGCATTCTATGTGAGTCAGAATTTGTGTTCGCAATGCAGTATGCACAAGTATGACAGTGTGAGCTATTCAGTGACATGTGTCTTGCAGGGCATTAACGCATATAGGTGTATTGTCATAGTAAAACAATATGAGTACTGTAAAATGTAAGATCAATGTCAACCACACACACAGTTTGATATTTGATATTTGAAATATTTGTATTGCATGGCCTGGCAGAATGAACTACATCTGGGTGCAGATGATAATAAGAAGGATTGACGTACCAACCAACGCAAACAAACTCAAATCTAGGGTGATGTTGTTTTTGTCCAGCTAGCTTATTGGAACAGGTATGTTATTAAGGATTTCTGGAAATGCAACTGTGTCATACTCCAAGGCTCCCATTTTATAGTGTACCACAATCTAGTGCCATACACTGCAAACCGCCTGTCTCACCTAGAAGAAACAGTGAGAGCATGGAATTACTAGAGGAGGTTGTCTGAGGAGTGTAGTGATCGATGCAGTTCACACCACGTCAATGTCTTTGCAAGGTGTGTAGGAGGAAGGTTGTGAAGGCTCCTGAAAGCCAATCCAATTATCTTAAACTCTATCCTCTCCTTAAAAGGGAGCCAGTGAAGAGCTCTACTCAATGGGAAGATGGCGGCTGATTTTGAGACTTAGTCAAACAGCAGAATTCTGAGCCCTCTGCCATAATCAAGTCAAGCATCGTTTAGTGTACCGACAACAGTGGCATGACCAGATTTCAAACATCCACTTTGTAAAATACACGAAATGTGAAGGAATTGGCCATGGAAGCATTACTGTAGTACTCATGAATGGATCAGAAGTACCCTGGACAACTGTACCACAACATTGTACAGAATATTATGTGAGAATGGAGGCATACCTGACATGTACACATGCACACATGCCACCTACCTGATGAGGATGCATAGGTGTCCATGCCTCCCACTCCAACCATCTGCTCACTGATGATGAGTCCAGTGGTGACGTCTTCAAATCGAGCTGTGAAGGTAGGTAAAAGTACCACAAAATAATTCAATAGTAATAAAAAGGTAATCAAATATAGACTGCACAGAATGAAAGAAAGAACAGCTCTTTATATGAAAAAATATGGCTGGGAGAATCAGGCAGCTCAGTGGAACTGAACAAAGGACCATCTCAAACACGCCCACTTGGGCTACAATATATGAAACAAGAAACCTCAAAATTAACATGTTCTACAAATGCAACATTAATTCTAATTCTAACATTTCTATTAGCTATTCATCATTGAGCCCGTAGTGAACACTATACATCAAACAATATGATTGGTAGTTCCCTTTCTCGTAACCATCGAAATACCACCACTTGAACATGCATAATTTCACAGTCAGCACAAAATACATAATTTTGATTCGTTTTGGACCTGTTTTCAGTGGGGGTGCTGTGATCACAACCTAATTCTTCATTCTGGCAATGCTGCTGTCTGGGCCTTCTTGTGTATCACACTTTGTCCTTCACAACCGTTATGTATTCCCGCATCATCTGGGAAGTCATGTGCTGTCTCGAATCTCATTTCACTCCCTAGAGAACTTTCACCCTTGCAGCAATTAGATGAACATTGTTCTGCATCCATTTCCACTATGACCATGGCTGATTGGAGCTTTCAACCTAACAGAAATAAAATTCTATTAAATTATCATAGCTCAGATATGTGACCTACCGCAATAAATGGCAACATCTGCAGCCTTTAGCATTGGCCTATTTAAACATGGCTAACCTCTTGCTCATTATACCAACTAACAACTATACTTACTAAAAAGCTCCATATACACATGCAAATTAAATCCAAGATACATAACCTTTTCTAATAATGTAGGCGTGGTGAAAAGAATG
This sequence comes from Ambystoma mexicanum, assembly GCF_040938575.1. Lineage (NCBI taxonomy): Eukaryota > Metazoa > Chordata > Amphibia > Caudata > Ambystomatidae > Ambystoma > Ambystoma mexicanum. The sequence goes on from NC_090922.1 coordinate 977,163,856, forward strand.
AAAGAAATACTTTTCTGCCTATATGTTTTCTATGCAGCAGACATTCAGAGAGTTCCCTAAAAGTGTGGCAATGCTACCTCAACCCTAAATACAATGACACACCAACAAAAGCATGTGAGGACCACCTTGTACCTGCGCACACATTGTGGATATTGGACTTTCATATTTACACTCCCCCTTTAGTTAATTGATTAACCAATAACTCCTCCTCCATCTTCCTAAACCAATCATGCTTTGGAATCCATACCTTAAACCCCCTGTAAGCGTTCTCCCTGTGCTGTGTACTCCTCAGGTGTACAGGTCATGAAACAACAATCACCATCAGCATTGCAACCTATTCAGTGTTCAGTGTAATTTTCAGCATCTGGAGGTTTAATAAAGAGTGTTCATAGTGGACCAGTTGGATGTCCAATCTGAACAATACGGTGTTCAATCTACCATTACACTTGTCTGTCTCTGTATGAACGTGTCTCAAGAGGAGTGTGGCAATGTCATTGGAATTAATTCTTCATTGTGAGCGCCATCATGGTCATCCCTTTAGCTCCAACCCCTCTGCAGCAACCCAAAATAATTCGGCAGACACAAAGTGCAATGAGCACCAATACAAGGATAGGAACAAGCACTTTTACAATGTTACTCAACCAGGTGGGCACACAAGAAAAAATGCCATGGTACCAGTCATCGTCGAGCACCCTGATGCTTTCCATTTGCCATCTGCAGCAGTTCCCAGAAAATTGTCTGAATCAATTTAGCATTGGCCGCTTTCCTGGAAACCTGGCACACAAAGTGTAGTAAAAAAGGTTGCTGTTTTACTGAAAAGGCCAAAATTCAATAGGCGTTTCTGCTGATTTATCTGATGATTCCTGGGAAAAATAGTTACTACTGTGGCGATGTCTATGCAAGTTCAGGGACCGGCTAGTCCACTTGTGAATAGCTTGATGTTCTGCAAATAACACAAGACCAGAATGTGGTACCACCAGTGCTGCCGAGTACAAGGTAACAAGGGAAAAAACTCCAACATAGTTGGGTATATGTAAGGGTGCCACATGCCCCATAATGGTCCATTTATGCTGCTGTTCCTCCTCATAGACTCAGCAGCTCCATTGTCCTTGTGTACCTTTTGGTCATGCCCACTTTAGCGCTACCCTTGTATCTGGAACAGAAGGAAGATTGTGTAAGAGCTTGCCTTTTCACTGGTTGCTTTTGTTCATCCGTCAAGTAGTGTTGATATGTATAACCACTTCTTCTGCAAATCCCACCAATGCTTCTGCCCTACACCCTAAATCCTATGAGACCTTCCACCTACTCACCCTCATAAAAAAACAGACCTGTCTATATGTAATTGTCGTCTTGTCCTAGGTATCGTTACAAAATGACACAAGACAAAAGAAATAGTATCAACATGTTGATTATTTTTTTAATCAATTTTTTGTGCAATTTGGGGAAAACATACAGTGGATGTGGGGTTAGGGCATACATTAAAGTGAGGGGGTGGTGGTGGACTTTGGGTCTCTCCCCTGCATATTTTCACAAAAACTATGCAAAAATGTGATTAGAAAATAGTTTGTTTTGGCACTCTGTCATTTCTTTTATCACTTCAACATATAACCCTCATCTTACACCAAGACATCATATGCCCCCTTTTCATTTTCACAAGAAATTGTGTGTTGTAATTTTGGAATTAAAACCATCTGTTTTGCTTCTGGTCACAGACACATTACTGTTCTTGGGTACATCTATATCATTAGCATTATATCTAGGAAGAAGGGACAGAAATGTGATTCGACAAGTAGTATAGTTTTCACACAACTAGCCATCTTTATATAAATAATAAGGGTGAAAAAAATGCCTCATTTCTCTACCTGTCAAAGTAAGGCTAAAGGTTTCTGTCCCTCACACTTATACACATAAAAAAACATATAGGTTATAGGGCAATTTAAATTCAACAATATAATAATGGTTTGCAAATAAAAGTGTATAACCAAAGTTTTAAAGCATGATTCTTAGATCAAAGTTCCAGTCAAGAAATGTATTTTCAATATCCAAAGTCTGCTTGAGAAATTCAGCACCAAGTTCAATCCATAAGTCTTCCACTTGGCACTTGGATTAAATTCAACACAAAGTTCTCTTCCAATGCATCTGTTCAAAGTTTGAACATGTCTCTGCTTCCACAAAACCCACAAGACTTTTATCTTCCACCTCTTTGATTGCTCAATATTGTTATCTTCATGCACAACAAGAATTTGTCAGGATGAATTGTTATCACAGTTCTCATCATCACCCCCTAGTGGCTTTGTCACTTGCCACCATAATGCACTACTTCTTCCTGGTCCATTAACCTGCCAGGACTAACATCTAATAAGTTCCATTCCTGCTATACTCGCCTGCCAGGATAACACTTCTACTACTATTACCAGTACTCAGTGATGAGGTTTATTTCAAACTTCATAAAAGGTTTTCACCCTTCAACAACATTGAGATTTACACTTCTTTTGAAAGGACATACTATCCATTGATGTCCTTTGTTCCTCTGACTTGTTTGCCACATGCAATGCAGGTTAAGTTCCTCTCCCCCATTATAATGATTACAAGGAGGGTTTGTTTCCTGCTACCTTTGGATTACTTCTGCATCACCAATTAACTGCTGATAATGTCTCTGATTTAGTCTTCTAGTAAAATCTGTTTCCCTCTCCTTTATTATTGCCTCTCTTTGATTTAGGCAATGTCAGTTCTCTTGTTCAAGTATTGCCCACTCTTTACTTTGACAATTTTAGTTATAATCATTTGCAAGTCTTCCCCATTCGTTTGGCTTAAGCAATACTGGTTCTCTTGTTGAAGTATTGCCCCCTCTTTACGTAAGCTATGGTAGTTATAATCATTTACACGTCTTGCCCCCTTCTTTTGGCTTAGGCAATACTGGTACGCTTGTTCAGATAATGCCCCCTGTTTACTTAGGCAATGGTAGTTATAATCATTTACAGCTCTTGCCCCCTTTTCATGTCTTAGGCAATACTGGTTCCTTTGATCATGTATTGCCTTCTCCTTGCTTTGGCAACAATGAATATGGTCTTTGATTTCCCACTACTATTCCTGTAGGAATTATTCCTAAAATAATTTACTTCATTAGTTCAATATTCAAAGTGACTCTTTCCAGACAACAGTCTTTCACTGAGTGCCCCTTTGCTAGCTGGCACAGGAAGGATCACCGGTTTTCTTCTGCGCTTCCTTCCGACTCACTTCTGGTTCAGCTTCTGCTTCCCACATCCAGTTTCAAATGTTTGACCACTCCGGTCACACCTCCTGTGCTCGCGCCTTCTGTTCTGGGAGTCTGCTTCACTCCCCAAGTATTCCATTGCTCCCCAGCCACCGGGGAACCACACAGAGCAGGGAGAGCAGCTTGTCTTTCCTGTGGAATAGTTAGCCTGCGCACCACTTCCTGCTGCACGATCTCTGCACCTTGAGGCCACAACCTCTATTACTCTCTCAGGAATGTAAAACTTGGAAAATACAGCAGCAGTTTCAGCGTAGCCTCTCTGATTCTGCTGCTCACATGGCTTTTAAGTTCTCTTAGCATGCACCTGAGGGGATTTTAAGTGGTCACAAGACCCACTCAGATGTAGGCCATTAGAGTCATTAGACAGTGCATCAGAGTTTTGCACCTCTGAGCTCCTCTTCCTCGACCCAGTATTCAAAGCATAATGAGACTTGAAGTTTCTAATATCCTGAGTTAAGTTATCCTTATTCAATTGGTTCTGTTTAAATGTTTTATTAAGGGTACTTTTTAGAGATGAATTTAAAGGCATTACTGTTTGGTTCTTAGTTCTATATCTTATATTCAAAGGTGAACCATAACCGTCAGAAATGATGGTATTGATTCTCTGATTGCTATACACATCATTCACATGCTGACCATAAGGGTCTTCTTCACTAATACCTTGTGTGCTTCTGGGAAAGGAAACCTCACTCTGACAACACGCTATTAGGTGTTCAGGCATTAGGGAAACTTCACCGTCCTAAGAAGATAAAACTCAGTTTCCCCTGGTGGTTTTCTCCTCCCAGCTGATCCACCAGTCGAATACCTCCACCATGGTTAAGATCAGGAAGCGGCTGTCTTCCCCTGACCACACAGGAGGAGACTTTTGGCAGGGATTCTGTGAGGACTCCACAGGATTCATCACATACCCTTCCCCTAAGACTTGACCTCCGGGTCCGGTTCCTTCCTTTCTCACATTTACCAGACTCCAGCACATTCAATGAGGGTTCCTTTGTTTTGCAATCCCACACTGGATCCTCTCAAAATGTCTCCTTTTCTACCCAAGAATTGTGGAGAGAATAATATGAAAATATGCTTCACTCTGATGATAAATGATTTTCAAGTTCACCTGAGCCACTCAAGGTATCCAGTGATCAAAGTGGAACCTCACTGCACAAAACCATTTGTACAGGGAAGGTTGTTATTTGTGATATTGCATACAGCGCGATGCATACATCACATAATCATTATGTCATGTTAATATAAAATGCATGTCATTGTAAATAGTTATCCTACTCTTTCATCCTTCTGTAAATATTGATCCTGCTGCATCATACAATTGCCTTCATATGTATATTAAGCTATAGAATGTATGCATTATTTTGTTCCAGAGTTTTGAACTTCCATGATAGAAAAGGAATGTTTGTTTTTAGAGAGGAAGAGACAATTAGAGATGTGGAAGGAGTCTTGGGGCGGCCCTTAGTGTCGAAAAGCAATAAAGGATTAAAAGGCCACTGTGCCATGTGAGGAGAACATTTTATAAATTTCAGGTATTACTGCAACTAATAACAATGTAATATAGTACTATAGTAGCATTAAGTTTGATAAAGCGGTGTCCTTTTGCCTGTCCATGAACACAGCCTATTTTTCTCTGTCTGTGGATTTCCCAGTGTGGTGGAAGAATGGAAGCTTTCACAGAAGACCTTTTACTTCCCTATGTTAGGAAAAGTTTGTATGCAGTACACTCTTTGACCACTACACAGAACTAGGACTACAGGTGTAAGCAAAACCAACCTTTGGTATAAGTCTGTACCACACAGTTTTTGGTAGCGAGCTGAGCAGCCAGGCTTATCTCAAGAGGGAATGTGAGCTTGTAAGGGTGTTACACAAAGCTCTACAATAGCAATATTCAGATAGACACTTATACTCAAGGTTTCTTGGTAAAACAATTATTAATTTATTATACAATCATTTAGAAAGCATTCACTAAAGGAGGCAGCCAATATGACACGAAAATTATACTACAATACTGATTACTAAGCAGTTGAGCTCCCTTGAAGTCCGAGCCAAATAGCATTGAAGTAGGAGCAAAAAGGCTTAAGATGATAAAACGAATATTACAGTTACTTTAAAACAGTGCAAATAGTATGAGTTGACCAGAGGAGTTGATTCAATGCAATAGATAGGCCAAAGTCAATGGACTAGTGTCTTGTATAAATAAAAACGGTTCAGGTATTTAAAACGGAAAAGTCTTTGCCACGGTTCTTAGAAGTAGTTCACGGAAGAAAGGTTTGTATGTCGGGTCACAAGCTGACTAGGCCTGCAAGTTGCCAAATTTCCACAAACTCTTGCGGGGAGAGGTAAGTTCTCTCGGTCATGTTTTCACAGTACCTTACATTGAAGAAAAAGATGCAGCTGAAGACTTCTGCTCATGGCAGTTCCTGCAGATCTCGCTGTTCCTGTGCCTCGGTCGTGGGGACAAGGTGGAGGATTTCGGGGGACTCCTGCACTGCACAGGGCTGGATCACAAAGCTGGAAAATGGGCAATTCTTTGATTCCGGTTGCTGTTCTTCAAGCACACAAGCTGGTGTCCTCCTCCCTGGTTAATCCTAACCAGCTCGGAGAATGGTATCCAGGTGGTTTACGAGTTTATTGGTCCTACCAACTTAAAGGAAGAAGTGGTCTTTGAAGGGGCTTCTCTGTCGAGGTGAACTTGGCGATTCAGAACTGCAGCAGGGATCCACCAGGCAAACCAACGGTCCAGTACTTGCAGCAGACATCCTCTACCAGCTCGTCTTCAGTTCTTTTGTTCCAGTGGTCGACTTTGCCTTTCAGTCGAAGAGACTCGCCTTTTAAACAGTTTTCTCCCATTCATTCCAGCCTAGCTGTCACTCACACAGCAGAGTGGCTGTCCTTGCCGGACAGTCAACCAGCCAATCACGCCTGAGTGCATTTGAGTCTCCTAGGAGACTAAGCACAGGGAGTTTCTGGCACCTCCCTTACTTCCTGCCCACCCCAGACACTTGGGCACCAGAGGCGGTCTTCAGTCCTGAAGTCCAGCAAAGGCGTAGGAACAAAGGGACCAAACCTAGTTTGGCATGCAGAGACAAACTCTAGAAGGAGCTTTCTAAAAAGAAATGGGTAAAAAAGAAGACTGGGTCCTGTTTAAACAAAGATGGCTCATACGGCATTTCGAAAAACATTGCTCCGGTGATTTTTAGCTACCGGTCTTCACGGTCAGGAAAAATCATGGTAGATGGTTGTAAAACCACTGCCACCAGCCATTTCGATAGGAAAGAGTAGCATTTGACTGCTACATGAGTTTCTAGACATAGGGGATGCTAGGTATATTGTAAGATAGTGTGTGCTGGGTCTAGGAATTTAAAAAGAAGTAAAGTCAATTTAACTTTACATTCTGTGGGAAACAGTAGTTTATCCCAGATAAGTTATTTAAACCTTGGGACAGCCTAGAAAGGCTTCTCTGTGTCAATGCACTGAGGGTGCTGTCTAACACACGTGAAAAGATGATGCCTATGGAGTTGTCTTACAACACCATAATCAAAGAACACAAGATTAAAATACACATCAAAATACATGGGAGAGTGGTAAAAAAAGGATCACACTCTCTCCAGGAAAAATAAATCAACTCAATTAAATCCAGCAGAATTGCTAGGGGTCTCTAAGGTGAAGGGAATTAGCACATTTATCAGAATTCTACCTACCACTCATCCCCCCCCAGACTAAGGGACAGGAGGATTTAATCCACCATTGGATGAATCTCCTTACTCTAGCCGGTCATCTAAGTATTTGGAATCATTTAAGAATTTGGAAATTCCTCCGAAAAAGTCAATTCATGCCATGCGTGCAGAATCACGCCCTGGAGGTTTTCCAAAAGAAAACATTAAGGGGCCGATTCATCGAACAAACGTGCGCTGAAAATCCCAGCGCAAGCATGCGCAAGGAGGCGCAAGCATGAGAAAGCAAGCGCACATGCACGCATGCGATTCAAGGAAGGCGCTGCGCTACTTTCCCACTGGTTGTGCGCCAAATCCGTGCATGGCATACGCTGGCGCACACGTCTCCAAACAGCATGCGCTAAGCGCACAGCAAAAGCGCACGTAGCGCAGCGCACACAACAAAAGTAGGCGGAACAGGGGGCGTAACATGCAGAATGGGGAATAACGCGTGAAAAAGTAGGCGTAAATGGGGAAGTACTGCTGGGAAGTACACAGAACGCCCACACACACGCAAACCACGCATATTCATGGAATCGAATAGGGCAAACCTGTGCACGTGCAAAGACACGCACAGGCCTAAACACGTCCGCCACACAAAGGCAGGCGGTAGAGTCCCTGCGCATTACAAAAGTGTGCACAAATAAAAAGCACGTATATACTGAGTGGGGTACGTGTATTACTGGGGTTCGTGGGAAGTTGTACACGTGAAAGGGCCCTGTGCGAGTGGGGTATGTGTATTACTTGGGTTCGTGGGAAGTTTTACACGCGAAAGGGCCCTGTGCGAGTGGGGTACGTGTATTACTGGGGTTCGCGGGAAGTTTTACACACGAAAGGGCCCTGTGCGAGTGGGGTACGTGTATTACTGGGGTTTGCGGGTAGTTTCACACGCGATTGGCCCTGTGCGAGTGGGGTACGTGTATTACTGGGGTTTGCGGGAAGTTTTACACGCGAAAGGGCCCTGTGCGAGTGGGGTACATGTATTACTGGGGTTCGCGGGTAGTTTCACACGCGATTGGCCCTGTGCGAGTAGGGTACGTGTGTTACTGGGGTTCACGGGAAGTTGTACACGCGAAAGGGCCCTGTACGAGTGGGGTACGTGTATTACTGGGGTTTGCGGGTAGTTTCACACGCGATTGGCCCTGCGAGCGTGGGGTACATGTATTACTGCGGTTTGCGGGAAGTTTTACACGCGAAAGGGCCCTGTGCGAGTGGGGTACGTGTATTACTGGGGTTCGCGGGAAGTTTTACACGCGAAAGGGCCCTGTGCGAGTGGGGTACGTGTAATACTGGGGTTCGCGGGTAGTTTCACACGCGCTTGGCCCTGTGTGAGTGGGGTACGTGTATTACTGGGGTTCGCGGGAAGTTTTACATGCGAAAGGGCCCTGTGCGAGTGGGGTACATGTATTACTGGGGTTCACGGGAAGTTCTACACGCGAAAGGGCCCTGTGCAAGTGGGGTACGTGTATTACTGGGATTCGTGGGAAGTTTTACACGCGAAAGGGCCCTGTGCAAGTGGGGTACATGTATTACTGGGGTTCTTGGGAAGTTTTACACGCGAAAGGGCAACGCCCGTGCGTGATACATCACAGACGTGCTTACGCGCTAAGGGCCTTTGGTCCAATGAAATTGCGTACGTGTGCTGATGCGCTTACGCGCTAAGGGCCTTTCCTCGGAATTCACTCTGACGTGCGCTTTTTTCACGTGCCAATTCACTCCGTATCAAGCTGGCCATGCGTACACACAAGGAAGACCACGCTCCTGCCTGAAGGCCATTTTTTCTGCCCCTCAGAGCCCCCCGAGCACTCTCCCACCTGCCATCTGCTGCTGCCTGACTGCCTGCTGCCCACGTGCCCTGCTATTTGGTGCCTGCACGTCAGCCAGGGTTCCAGTTGCTGTGTCCAACCCTACTGTAACAGAAGACTCCTGACTGGGATACCATCGATCCACAGCCCAGCCACAGCCCAGCCCCAGGACCCAGTTGCCCACCCACGCCTGCCTCGGGGGTCGCCATGTCGGGAAAAACACCATCTGAGACCACTGGTGACCCCCAGCCAGAGAGGCAGAGGGCCACCAGCTTCAGTGTGAAGGAAGTCACATCACATGCCAACAAGGAAGGACGGGAGAGGATCTGGGATGACGTAGTGGTTGCCATCAACACGGAGGGGGTGTCAACCCGCGACATCAAGCACGTCAAGAAGGGCTGGGAGGACTTCAGGTCCAGGACCCTCCACAAGGCCCGGCGCCTCGCAGAGGGGGGCCGGGGCAGCATGAGTGACATCCAGACGTATGCCCAGCGCTCCACACCCAGATCCTTCAGAGGAAGACCCATCTGGAGTTGAGCGGTAAGTGGCCAAGCATTGGTGTGCGAGACAGGGCATGTTGCAGTGTGCTGGTAGTCTGTTACTTGCCTGTATGTGTGACATGGGCCATGTATGGATGAGTGTGTGCAGGGACATCATGGTCATGCATGTGAGACCAGTAATGTGCGAACCACATGGTTGGTGCATGAGTTCCAATGCTACATGGGGAGCTGTATGGCAAATGCACACATGAAAGCATGCCAGTGTCTGTTCTTGCACATGGTGGGGGTGTGAGGGATGGGTGCTGCTGTCATGTACATGTATGGTGCACATGTGTGTGTGTCTGAGAAGTGTGTCTGTGACTTTGATACGCCATTGAAGTGGGAGAATGGGACAAAAGACTCCCCACAATCCCCTCGCGCCCCTGGACTAGAGGATCGCGACCCAGACACCCGCCACGAGATGAATTTGCCTATCTACCAGACGACCAAATACCCTGGTACAGGAACATACGGATGTGCCCACCAGCCTGCCCACCAGCCTGCCCTGCTCAAGCCGACACCTGCGGCATGGATGAACTCGACTGAACCATTCAACAGTAAAATAAACACATCGCTAGAGATGCCATGACGACCTAGCCAACGGTCAGAACACTCATGCAACCATGCACACTGGGCACCCCCACACCAATCCACACGAAGAACATATTCAGTGCTATGACGTAGGTGACGGACACACCCACTGACGCGCATCTTTATTATTTTTCACATAGGTTTTTCAAAATGCAGAAACGCAAGACGCACAAAGCACTCATCTAAAATGCTTGCTGACGCTTCTCCTAACCCATGCATTGTGATGAAAAATACAACGAAGACATGATACTGGATATGAAGCAATATGATACCATAACTTAAAGTGCCGTGCATTGAACATCCCCACCTATGCACCAGGCCCAAGTAGGCCGCAAGCAAGAGCCTCCACGAACATTGAACGAACAAGAGTACAATTGCTGACCCTGCAGAATGAGCCCAGCGAGAACTGACAGCCAAGGGGGCAATGTTGCAACTCGCATGCCGCAAGCCAAAGCCAAGGTCACACCTGCAAACTAAGCCAGACACACAGTGGAAAATGCAACATTAAATGTGCAGAATTCTGCCTCAACCACCGTCTCTCCTCACGTGACCAAGCCGAACCTGACAGGGTGCCAGACCCAGGAGGGAGAAGTCGCCTAGGTCCCACGTTTGAGACACAGGCTGCAACAATGAAATGACCCAATGGACACCTACAGCGGTGGGAATAGTCTGCTCTCAGGCATATGAGCAAATCCACGCATTGTCTGCATAAACACATAGTTACATATTGTTGCAAATGACAGGTACACCGCGAGCTGGGAACAACGATGGTCCCAGGCTGGGGGGCTCGCAAGTGGACCAATCAGAACATGGGGCACTCATCACTGAGGCCATTAACATTAGCCAATCATTAGGGGTCTTCGTGTAACAATTTTCATGTATCTAATAGAAGGGACAACCGAAGTATACCACCTAACTGACCCTTAACAACTAACAGCGTTCTCTATACGTATGCTATACTAACCCTACCACTCGAGGAACCAATCCAGATTGGCGATAGGTTTTTTGCTAACTTTCCCAGGTGACGCAAGTAGCGCGTCATACTGAGGCAAAAAGGGGCCTGCGAGCCCCACGAATTTCGAGAGTCAGGACGGACGCGTACGATCCTAGACCCATCCCTGCCGTTGTTCAATAAACAGCAGAACCACCTTGCTTCTTGTGTGTGCCTCATACTCATTTGTGGGATACGCGGGAGGAGTTGGGGCCTCCCAGCCCGGAGGTCCGCGGACGGCCCAGCCGACCCCGGGAGAATTCCCCCCGACACCATGGATTCATGACACATGTCCGTGATGATTTGTAGATTCACTCATGCAGTGCGGTCACCATTGTATGCACTGTGTCTATCCACTGTGTCTGTGGTGCACAAGGCATGATGCATGACCCTCCGGTGATGTGTGTGCATGGGATCAGTGTGAGCCAGAATTTATGTGAGTTTGAAGGCAACATTTTGATTAATATAGGCTCTTGTACATGGATGCTGATGTTGATTGCAGGTGCTGTGGAGCCAAGTGGCGGGGATGCCTCCACTGGGCGGCGACGCATGGCCCAGCCACCCTCCCAGGACTTGCCATCATCCAGGAGCGAGGGGGCTGATGCCACATCTGCCACTACGGCTGTGGCGAAAGAGCCGGGTGAGCCCCCAGAGGGGCTTGCAATGGCGGAAGATGGTATGGAGACATCCAGGTTGGTGGTCTCCACAGAGGAGGAGGAGCCCGCTACTGAGCCACACATAGGGCCTGGTGGGGGTAGTACCACTGGTGCAAGTGGTGCAGTCCAGGGCCAGGGTCAGGAGGCAGCACAGGTCACCGCGGAGGGGCCTGTGCATGTCCCTATCCTTGACCCTGTGACTGCACCACCATGCACCAGCAGGGAGGCCCCGTCCCAGGCCCGTCTGCAGGAAGGGGAGAGTGCTATGTCATCTGCCTCTCCACTACCTGCGGACGAGGGGTCCCATGAACGTATGGGCTCCGTCTTGATTGGTGTCGCATTGCGCACGTGTGACATTCATGATGACGTGCATTCTTCCTGTGCAGAGAATGCACGCCATCACGAAGAGCAGCGTTGCGACGTGGCACTGTTTGGAGGGGCCCTGGTTGGTGGGTTCCTACATGTGATGCGCACTCTGGCGGACCTCTCCTCCTCTGTGGAGACTATGCGCCAGTCGTTCTCCCTGCCGTCTTCCAGCCCAGATTCCACAAGAGCCCCCTGTGGACTTGGCCTGACCAACACAGCCAGCTTGGTGGAGACCCCATCCCTGCCACACTCGGGAGTCAGCGGTCCAGCAGGGGTGGACACCACAACTAGAGACTAGCTGATGGAGGATGTGCAGGCATCATCGGACAGGGCATATGGACAGCAGCAGCAGCAGCAGCAGGAGCAGGCTCTAGGTGGGAGCAATGATGGCTCGGGGCCATCAACATCAGGGGGGCAGGCATTGGTCAGAGGGCAGGAGGACCCTAGAATGGATGGGTCTTCCATGTGGCTGCGGTTGGGCCAGCGCATAGATGCGGAGCGGCGGCGGGCGGAAGAGGCATGGCTCACCATGGTCAGGGCAGAGTTCTCCATGTGTCGGGTGTTGAGGTGGGCAAAGTGCCTCGAGGCGACTCGCAGGGAGTTGGAACAGGCCATGAGTGCGAGACCTCGGGGCCAGGGCAGAGGCCTGCCTCCGGGACATCGACATGGAGTTCGATGATGCCCTGGCCCGGGACACCACAGAGTGAGCCGCAGGACTTGCCCGCTGCCATTGTATATAGTTAGATAGTGTTAGGTTTCCTTTCCTTTTCTTTTTTATTTTGGTTGCGCTTGGACAATGCACCACGTTTCTGTATATAGTATTTTATTAGGTAGTATTTTTGGTAGGTTTCATTTCATCAGTTGGGCTCATGGACCCTAGATTGTTCATTTGTACATAGTTCCCCATTGGATTATTCAATTTTTTTTTATTTTCACCATGGAGCAATGGATTTCACTTTCTTTTTTCCCTTGGATTTGCTTTGTTGGACTGTGACTTTGGACACCATTTCTTTTGTATTTCTTTGGATTATGATTTCTTGTTTTTATTCTTTTACGGACATGCAGCATTTCTTTAATTATTCCCATTGTTGTGTGTTTTTTTAAATTACATTCATGTTGTGTTTAATACATTTTTTTCTTCATACTTCGATGTGTGGTATTATCTCATTGGTTTCATGCATGTCATGATATGGGTTTTCACATTCACTTGCACCCATTGTGTGTGTGTGACGGACATGTGTTCATTTACATACTTGCCTTTGGGGTTGTATCATGTAATTGCCTTTTCTATGTGGGTGGATGTAATACTTGGTTGGGTCTTTGGGCTGGGGAGGCTAGCCATAAGGGCCATGATTGAGGATTGTCATGACGTGGGGGCAGGGGAACATGAGTGGGACATGAGTGGGGGCCTGCTGGCAGGTGCCCTGCACTGCTGGGGGGTGGGGGCACAGGGGGACATGAGTAGGACATGAGTGAGGGCCTGCTGGCAGGTGCCCCGCACTGCTGGGCTTCGGGGTGCAGGGGGGCATGAGTGGGACATGAGTGGGGGCCTGCACTGCTGGGGGGTGGGGGTGCAGGGGGACATGAGTTGGTGATCAGTAGTGCAAGGTGACATGTGGCTTGGCTGCGGGGCATGCCCATGGTGGATGGGCTGCCTGTGGGACATGACCAGGGGTACAGGGTAGTCCCCTGTGGTGTGGGCTGCCTGCAGGGGCCGTGGAGGGTGTAGAGGGAACACCTGGGAGGACCCACACTGCCACTTCACATGTAGGACTCCCCGCGCACCACCGAAATACACGTACCCTGCTCATATCGCGTGTGAGAATCACGCGAACCCCAGTTATACACGTACCCCGCTCGCACAGGGCCAATCGCGTGTGAAACTTCCCGCGAACCCCAGTAATACACATACCCCACTCGCACAGGGCCAATCGCGTGTGAAACTTCCCGCGAACCCCAGTAATACACGTACCCCACTCGCACAGGGCCAACCGCGTGTGAAACTTCCCGCGAACCCCAGTAATACACGTACCCCACTCGCACAGGCCCTTTCGCGTGTGAAACTTCCCGCGCACCCCCGAAATACACGTACCCCACTCGCACAGGGCCAATCGCATGTGAAATTTTCTGCGAACCCCAGTAATACACGTACCCCACTCGCACTGGGCCAATCGCGTGTGAAACTTCCCGCGCACCCCTGAAATACACATACCCCACTCGCACAGGGCCAATCGCGTGTGAAACTTCCCGCGAACCCCAGTAATACACATAACCCACTCGCACAGGCCCTTTCGCGTGTGAAACTTCCTGCGCACCCCCGAAATACATGTACCCCACTCGCACAGGGCCAATCGCGTGTGAAACTTCCCGCAAACCCCAGTAATACACGTACCCCACTTGCACGGGCCGTTTTGCGTGTGAAACTTACCGCGAAACCCAGTAATACACATATCCCACTCGCACAGGGCCAATCGCGTGTGAAACTTCCTGCGAACCCCAGTAATACACGTTCCCCGCTTGCCGTGCTTGTACAGGGTTAGTGCAGCCCTTTGCCCGGATTGGGGATTTTGATGGCTTTTCCCTGCGCGAGGGTCGTTCTTGGGCTGCTGCAGGGTCGCTGCGCCACTGTGCGCCACGGCTGGTTTTGGTAGCTAAAATCCATGAATACACTGTGCGCGGAAATGGATTTTAGCGCACGCGGCTGGCGCAGAGATTCGCACGCGCACACTGTGCGCCACTTGTGCGCTACATTCTATGAATTACCCCCTAAGTGAATTGGAAAAAGTCTCATTTAAGAAAAAAACAGAGAGGACATTTCTCTAAACATGAAAGGGAGTCATTGTTAAGGTTGTGGGAAAATCAGGATATCCATATTAAAGCCGGCAGACAAGGGTGGAGCCTGGTTACCATGGACCGAGTGAAATGCAAGGATGAAGTAGAATGCCAATTGAGTGACCAGGAAACTTACTTAGAAGTTTTTCAAGACCCCACAGAGATGGTCAGACAGGTCATAAATGCATTTCTTGATGAAGCAGACGCTAACGAGTGATAGAGGGGAAAACATTTTTTTTTGACAAAACGGTATCTTGTTATGCCAGTATTATACATATATTGCCTCAGCTGCATATGAATTTAATGAATCCTCCGCGAAGACCTACAAAAGCTGAATCGGACAGCCTTTTTGAACCATTGGCACAGTATGTAGACAAAGCAATTCAACCACTGGTAAAATCAACCCAACCCTACTTGAAGGACACGACAGAATTATTATTGAAGATTAAAGATTTGAATTTTGATCCAAATTTAGACATATTATTTACAATGGATGTTTGTAATCTTTATACAAACAGTAAGCACCAGGCAGGTTTAGAGGCAATGCAGTGGTTTCTTCTCTCAAATGAAGAATGTTCTGCTAACAGACTGTGTGTACTGAGTTTATTGAGATTGGTACTAAACAACAATTTCTTTGAATTTGAAAAACGTTACTTTGTACAAGTCTCGGGTACGTCCATGGGGGAAGCCATGTCGCCAAGGATACACAAATACACATATGGCTTTTCTTGAGCTGACATTAATCTTGTATTATTATTATTATTATTATTATTATTATTATTATTATTATTATTATTATTATTATTATTATTATTATCATCATTATTATCATGAGTATATGAAATATCAAAAACATCCGAAACGTTTTTATCGTTTCATTTATGAAGTCTTTGGACTGTGGAGTGGTACGGCAATGGAATTGGCAGACTTTTTTTCATTCATGGATCAATTGGCACAGAGAATTACATTTACAACTCAGACAAGCACCTCCCGTATTCTATTTTTGGATTTGGTAATCTATGCTAAAATCAACAAATTACAAACCACTATTTACAACAAACCAAAAGATTAAAACAGCATTCTGTTAGCTTCAAGTGTCCACCCTACAACAACAATAGAGAGTATACCTTACAGTCAATTTGTGAGATGTAAGAGGATCATATCTGAAGAAATAGAATTTAGAGAACAATCACTGAAAGTAGCAGACACATTTCTCAAAAAGAGCGTATTCTAAAGAAACAGTTATATCAGCACATAAAAAGGTATCAGTGATACAGAGAATGCAAACAATTGAAGCAACTATGAATCAATGTCCTGAAAAACTTTTATATGTGACAAACTTTTCAGAGCAAAGCTACGGGATCAAATGAATCATCAAGAACAATTGGGATATGCTGAAAATGGACCTGATTCTCACAGAATTCTTTGAAGAAATCCCGACATTTGCATATAGAAAAAGCAAAGCAATGAAGTACCTTTTGGTTAGAGCTGAATACTTCCAACGAGAAAAGACACCAGTACATTCAAAGGAACTATTCCTTGTAACAATTACCACTATTGCAATAACATCATCAAGGGATCCACCATTAGTCATACCCACACAGGCAAAGCTATACAGTTGAGACATACTAGTACCTGTGATTCATGCAATGTGATCTGCAGAATAAGATGTCTATTTTATGTAGGGCTAACAACGAGGAAAGTCAAAACACGATAGGCCAAACATAAATCGAACATTCGCACAGGATCCCACATTCACTAGTAGCACAACATTTCAAACCACATAAAAATTCCATAGCTCAAATGAAATTAGTGATATTGGAACAATTGAAATGCTCAAAGGGAGGAGGTGATCTTAATAAGTTATTAATGCAAAAGGAAATTGAATGGATCGACAGGTTGGGTTCTTTAGACCCTAAGGGAATGAACATGGAATTTGATTTAAGTTGTTTTATTTGAGACATAGGATCTACAATGCTAATAAACCAGTTGCGTGAACAAATTAGATCCTTATAACAGAATGTGAATAAACTAATTCCAAGTCATTCATTTAGGAAGGGAACACATTAAGAACATTGTGTGTATATTTACATGATTTGATGAAGACAAATGTATTTTGACAAGTTGCATTCTTAAGTCTAAAGTTTCTAACTCCATTAAACTGCAATATGTAAGTATCAGGAGATGGATAACACTGCAAGAATGGAAGGCTATACCACAACGATATGGATATTTGTACCACATGTTAATGTTAATGTTAAAGTACATTTGTACCGCGCACTATCACCACCGTAGTGGTCCCTTGGCACTCTGGCGGCTCTGAAAGAGGAGGGGAGGTTGAGTTAGTGGGAGGAAGTAGGAAGAGTGCAAGAGAGCAGTGATGTTCTGTTGGCGGCCTCAGCCCGTTGGGTCCGTTGGCTGGGCCTGGGGTGTTTGCGGCCGGTAGTCGTCGTGTACTGTTGTGCAAGCTGTGTGTTTTTGTTTTGTTGTTGCAATGTAGTGAAGTTTGTGCAGTTTGTTGTGCTGTAGGTTTTGGTTGTGTTTGGTTTGGAGTTTGAGAGGTGAATGCAGAAAGGGAAATTGTTAGTAGGGTTGGTTAGTTTGTGTCTCTATCCAGAATTGAAGCGCTCGGCTTGCAGAGTCTCCCCTGTTGTGGCTCTGTCCTGATCTGGGTCTGATTGGGGGCTATCATTATGAAAATATGTTAAGATCAGTAATGTCACTGTATTGTTACATAATTATGGGTGGTACCACATCGGTGTAACATCACCTTTTGCAACAAACAAGGAATGGCACTCTAGAAGACCATCTTCAAGATGAGATAGATATTTGGGAAAATGATTAGTTTAAAATAAAGTTGAACTGATCATTTGGTCAACCGATAGAATACACACATTTAACATTTCACAATTTTGTGTACATTAGTGATATTAGGGGCCATTCAGAACTAAAATCCATAGCTTGCAGTCTCCCGAGGTATATAGATGCAGACATTTCAAGATGGCCACCACAGATTATAGACAGTATAACGGTGATATCTGAGTGACATCATTAAACGAGATTAGCGTGCTACATGTGGTAAGTGATGGTAGAATCATCTGATAAAGGGAGAGTGTATTTTGCTCACCCTCGGAATCACCATGGAATGTTGATATTATGAATGGGACAAATAAACAAGCTTTGAGTGCATCAATCACAGTGCAGTATGCATTGCCGTGAACAGAACAGGTGACTATGATCTGTCACGTGTCTACACCAGGAAACACAGAAGTAAACGCGATGCGGGGTGGGAGGCTGTAGATGCAGCCGGTTTTCTCGTTCCCTTATCGCGTCCATAATTACAAGTGGAAGGTAAGCAAAATTCGGGACAAGGAACAGATAGATAAACTCTCTGGCACAAGAAGTGGATGATTTTAGAACCTCAGAATCTAAATATTCTTAGAGGGTTCTGTTATTTAATTTCAGAGTGTGGATGTCAAGCGCTGGATGAATGTCTGGGGATTGAAGGGCTGATTCAGTGATACAATATTAGTGATTGAAACGAGTAGGTAGTGCTGATTTTTCACACTGCAAATTGAGAATTTTTTGAGTCATTTTTTTGACTAGGGAAACATGAGCGTTGAACTGAAATGAATATTCCTTGTTTGTTGTAGATTTTGGTGTGATGACAATTACATTCATAAAGGTGGATCTTGTATCAAGATGGTGAACAGTTTGGTTTTGTAATAGGTTGTTTTTGGAAATGGAGAGCAGAATGGAATAGGAATTTTTGAATGATGGGCATCTTTTTGCTTTTCTTGACAGATGAATGCTTTAACAATAACAGTCTTATCCTGAAGAAGGGGCCGTGAAGCGCTGAAACGCGTAGTGGTGTCAATGTGTACACCACATATTTGAAATTTAAAATTGAAGTCACACTGGTTTGGTTTTGTCAACGCATTGACACAGAGTTGTTACTGAAATGATACATGTTCAATTGCATGTAGAACTTGTAAGGAAATGACAAGAAATGTCAAATTTCCTTTTTCTTTTTCGTTAAAAAGGTGATATAAAAATTGATTTGTTGATCCCAGTTTAGAAGGGTATTGAAAGTGAGAGACCCCCAATGCTGCTGGCAAATCAACCAACAAGGTCAATAAAGGTACATCCCAGGAGGGAATAAGACCAAGACCAAATGAGAGTGCGATTGAAGGCTTTATCTAAATTAGGGCAAACAGAATCTACTCTGCTCACGCCGAGAACGCTCTGCAGGAAACATGTTACAATACATTTTTATACCTTTTTTTATCCAAAAGAGGGAGGGCCTATGGGGCACAGAGTCGATCGGGATTGGTCACTAAGAGAAGGCACCTATAGGTGCCATAGGGTTGGCAATGGTTGATTGGTCCGCAGGCACGTTATGAGTTGACGTG
Source organism: Ambystoma mexicanum (assembly GCF_040938575.1). Lineage (NCBI taxonomy): Eukaryota > Metazoa > Chordata > Amphibia > Caudata > Ambystomatidae > Ambystoma > Ambystoma mexicanum. The sequence continues at coordinate 977,183,035 of NC_090922.1, forward strand.
ATGCTCGGGGTCAAACGTTCAACTGGGCTCATCGCCTTGGCATCCCAATATTGATTCATAGTCATCCTATCTGAAACATTTTGCCCTTGTGGCCACACATTCTCATCCATTCAGAGTTCTGACTTGTTAGTCTGGTGGCAAGGTCTGGATTGTAATACTTGTGAATACATGGGTCTAAGACAGGCTTATTCATTGCTTGGTCATGAATAATTTGCCGTTATCAAATGTATTACTTTCCTGTCGACATGTATTTAGGATATACTAGGCAAGGGGTGGAGGTTAAAAGGTCAGTGGATGATCGGGGGTGTCCATTCTGCAGTGGTAAGGGGAATTTCAGAATGCATGACTAGGATGACCGGGATACAGGGATTCATATATCATGATAAACATACATTGCATTGACGGGGTTCAGGGTTTGAATGTCAAAACATAATTTACTCTTTATTGAGGTCAAGCTAATAACGGGCGAACTGGGACACCCCTTGCAGTCTGGTCCCGCACTATACAATGGCTCAAATCTTTTCAGAATATGATCAACGTGCAGCCTTTTACATGTAGCTGACTGTTTTACACTTGAATGACAAAGCTTAAAGGCATAATTTCATTATTATATGACTAAACACCTTCACTACAAAAAAGGAACAGAAAGGTTGTTTGACGGATAGCTGAATATTGAAACATTACTTTTGACTTGATGTTCAGTTATCCATATCATGCTGGTTGTGGTTAAGGATCTACGAGGGTACCAACTAGGGGCGGCTAACTTCTATATTACATTTATCTATCATTATACATAGTTACATTCAGTTTTGTCAAAGGTGAGGTAGCATTGTGCGAGCAGATACAGATGTATATTCCGCTAACCACTATAATATTTCAATTAATATTGTGAGCATTCCAAGAATATAAATCGGCATTTGTTATGCTTTCAATATAACAGGTTAACATAAAAAACTTCCAGTTACACACGCATATGTATTTACATTGTTTACTCATAGGCCTTTTTAGCTTATCAACATGTTTGTATACTTTTGCATGAGATGAAAAGGCATGCTTTCTTTCATCTATGTCAAAGAGGAAATGGGTTCACTAGTTTAAGGGTCTTCTTTCAACTGTTGACTTTGCCCTAGAGTGCACAGGGATTATATTTTCATGGCCAGGGTCTGTGGGGTGCGGGGCAGGTTTATAGAGACAGATAGCCCTTGTTCTCAGCGGCATCTCGAGTCAGCAAAGGGAGTCGGAAGGCAAATGATACAGTGTGGATTTTGTTGCGTTTTCGCAGCCAGCCTTCTCATGGGAACCAAGCAGTTATGTGGACCGCAGTGGGGAGGAAGTGGGGGGAGGATTTTGCTTAATGTGTATGCTCGGAGCAAAGGATGCAGGCCGTAGTGAACCACTGATAGCCCGTTACTATTACAAAATGGAGTCTGTGAGTCACAAAATGGAGTCTTATCTGTCCTCAGATTTGATGGGCAGAGTGCATGCGAGAATGTCGTGGCACCCAGAGATAGACCCATACGAAAGTGTTCATGGTTCCTAAAGGTATTCCTGCACGGGCGCCTCGGGCCGAGACACTGGACCCAAAGCAGCCATGACTGGGCCCACCCATGAAGCATAGGAATAAGGGAGGGGGGGTTCCAGTGCCACCTCCTTCCTCTCAGTAGTTATGAATGAATTTGCTTGTAGGACAATTGTTTAATTCTAAATTGTGTGCATTATTCAATGCTAAAGTGTGAAAAATTCATGAAGGAATTTATGTTCAAAATAGTCATTTTCTTTAAATTTCTGAGACAATACAAATAAATATTTTCACTAAAAGGAAGAGATATGATTCATATCTCGAATGGAGTGACCAGGTATTTCATCAGAGAAACTGGTGAAAAGTATTTGGTTTGCTTGTGCCTGAAGGTCATAGCCAGTGGCCGTTACAAGCAACTTTAAGGAGATTAGACGGAGCAATGCCATAGTGGCTACTAGCAAATGCCTGTGGCCATTGCCAGTGGGAAGTTTGTCCAAGGCATGCTCCAAAAAGGCCTCTTAGGATTCCACATGGCAGCAAGAGTGTTGGTGTCAGAGAATGAAGAAGAGAGTGACAACTCTGCATCTGTACCTGCTTCTGTAGTGTGGGGAAGGCAGGCACAGAAATGTCCTTTATAGATTTGTGTGGATCGAAGGATGTTCTGACTGCAGAACTAGATAGTGTCCGACTCATAATTAGAATTTGATTACATATGATTTATAGAGAGGGAGATTTGGAGTAATCAAGAAGGCAATTTGTTATGCATCCTTTGCAAGACACTCAGTTGCTCCAACATGTCAATCTTCCAAAACACTTCATATCTCTATGCACCCTGTTTCAGTGACAAAATAAAGCAGCACAGCCTTGCTCCCACCACCGGCACCAGCAACACCATTGGAGCCTAGTGTTTATGATGGAGGAACTTTGGTTGTTAGTATTGTAATGGTGTGGGGGTTCACAGCCTTGAGCAGACCAGATAGGCTGGGAATAACTGCGCCAAAATATGGAAGAGTCAAGGTATATGATAAAGACATGTTTTATTAACAATACAGAAAAAAACAGAGACAGAAGCAAACAATGATTGTCTACGCTCAGATCAGTCTTCAGCTCGACAATGGTTTAAAAACACCAAATACATCATAACATATGTCACAATACACTCTTCATTATAAAAACCTACAGGAAAGTTTGATTGGTTAGGAGAATCATCTATGTAAACAATCCATAATGTTAGCCTTTTCATTGGTCATGCTCTATCTGATGGTTCCACCTGAGACCACCTTTAAATGGATAGCAGTGAATACATATCATCTCTACACTACTAAATTGGATCATTCAACAGCTCCAAAACAACATACTTGGAGAACGGGGATTGGTCTGCATCAGCTTCACCATCGTTAACTATTTGGCAGTTCATCAGCACATGAGCAACAGTATGAGTAGCAGTATGGGGAGCGAATTCAAGGTGCTGCTATTCCCAATTATCACAAACCATCTCTGAGGCTACATGCCTTGACTTTTCGCTTTTAACCTGGCTTTGTCTTATATCTTTATTCTGAGAATTTGAGTACATCTTTGTCTGGAGTTAATGAATAGCCTTTGTTCTCCAACTATAAGTCACGTGTGAGGAGACCACATTTGAATTATTGTGCTTGGTGTTTATTAGGATTTTTGCCTGTTTTGATGAGGGTGTCCTTACCATTCCTGTTCACTAGAGACTTGTTTGAGCTACTATTCTTTCAAAATTAAGCCTTCATTACTTAGCATCTGGTCTCCAAAGAATGTTTGTTTCTTTACCTAATCTAAGAGAAATGTGCTTTGCGCTTGGGAATTATTTTCTTCTGTTCTCCTCAGTGCTAGTTCAAGCCTCTCTGTTCTACCATAACCTTGGTGAGCACTACTGTCTTGCTTTCTCAGATTTCTACTTTTAGCTAACTCAGTGAATCTATTATTTCTGCAGCTTTGATGCTTCTTCAATGTTTCCCATTCATTCGAATGTAGCTTTGCAGTCCATTTTTTTCCAAAATATCTGTTTGTTTCTGTTACATTTCTGCATTAAGCTAGCATTACATGTATTCTAATGCTTATTGTGTCTCAGTGTGTATATTGGGTATATGTTTTCTAGTGTCTATTGAATGCAGGTAACATTCTCCATGTCTAAATACTGTTTGACCTACTGTCATGGTGAGTGCGTATGTGCTTTGTGTCTAATGCATCTATGTGGGTCATTTTCTGCAATGACATCACTTGCTTTAATCATCTTTGGTTACGGCATGTCTAGGTCTGCTAAATCTTGCATATTCATCTCTTCTTACATATCTCCAGGGTAAGGCTGGTAGGGTCATCTTAGTGAGTACCATCTCTCTGGTTTGTGGTATGGCAGCGGAGGCTACAGATATCATAATTTATGCACTTTGTTCATTCCTATGGTATGGAGGCGGGGAGGGCCAAAGCTATGAATTACACGTTCATTTGCCTCTCAATATGCCCCCTTCTGGCCGAGTCCTCAGTCACATCCATCTGAGTTTCCTCTCTCCGGTGAGGTACCTTGGGGGTCCATAGCTTTGTCACCCCCCCTGTAAGAAAAATGCAAGTTCTGCTCAGTGAAAAGGTGTGTACATATCAATTGTGAGAGTAGCACTGTAAAAGGGGAGGGGGCTCCTTTTAATGAACGTACAAGTGAGACCCAAAATAAAAATAATTTACAGATAACAGAAGTGTAGGTGCACTGGTAAGTATATCCAAATATAGAGGTAGGCTAAAATGCAGTAAATTTACCCGCGGGTTGCCTCCAGACCTGTAAAAAATGACGCGCCTGACATCCCAGTGCCACTGTGCTATTCCAAGTCTGGAGGCAGGGAAATCAGGCACCGGTAATTTAATAAATCCCCATTCCAATAGAGTCCCTTAGGTCTCTATGGTAGTTGGGACACGGAAGCACCAGCACCGTTGTTAATGTTGCTGGTGCTTTGTGACGGCTTTGCCTGCCATGACCGCTGTGCCCTGCATGGTCAGACCTGTCAGGCACAGTGGATCCGGCAGGCAAACCCGTAGTTTTCCGGTCTGTAAAAAAGAGTGCTGGTGAGCTTACCAGAACCCTTGTTTCCGGATCGGCAAACTTATAATGAGTGTTTATAGAAAGAGACTCCAGGACTCTGCACAGTCAATCACAATTGTTGTACTTTATTCAAATAGGTGCCCTTGATGATAAAACGTGTTTCGGCTCAGCAGAGCCTTTCTCAAATCTAGGCTAGAATTCCAGAATATATGTTCAACTTGAATTGAACTGTGCCATTCGTAAAAAACAATATAACTTGCATTTGCACCCATTATTTTCTCCTACTTCAGAGGGCCAGTATTTCAGAAGCACAATGTGGCATTTTCCATGGGAATTATGGGCAGGGGGGCTGCCTCATCTTTTACCCGGTGAGAAGTTTGGAATATTAGGTCCACTCATTTAGGTATTTATCATTTTCATTCTGTACTATTTCTACTGGCGCTAATAGGAGTGATTTTGCTTTCCATCCCATCATACCCTCAAACCATCGGGTTGATGTGTAAACCTGTCCATATATAAGTAATTGGGGGCTCTCCCAGCATACTGGTAGCCCTCCTGTCTCCTTTCCTACTGCATTTTGGCATTGTAGCAATTTTTGATCTACTATTGCAGAGTCTCCTTTATTCGGGCCATCTAAACCACATTGTACCTTCTTGTTTTTAATTTTTGAGTCATCCATCATGGCTTTTGTTTTTCTGTAACTATTTTTGTAGGGGAATGTGCTTTCTGACATCCATTGTAAGGTAGACCACCTTCCCTCAAACTGTCCCCTAGTTGTGCAGAGTGATAAATGAGTTAGGCAATGGGCATCATGTGCATGTACTTCTGTGGATATGAATTTCCTGGAAGTTCTCATAGAGTAGGGAATGAGAGAACACACATAGCAACTCTCATCTGATGTTCCACTACCTACGTGGGTCATGTGCTGATACAACATGTTATTAATGATTTGGGAAGAGCCAGCATATAGGCATTTATTTGTCGGAAATTAGTGTCAGCATCTAGTTTCATTATGTTCATCTATTTAGTAGCAATAGAGAAAGCTTGGGTTATTGTTTCATCCAACATGGGAATGGGGGTGATGTTAGTATTTACTGATTTGGGTACATTATAGGTGACCAATTCTCATAGTGCGAGAAGGATAAAGAAATAGAGAGAGCAGAAGGTGAAAAAGGCAGCTACTATCATCACTGCCAGTGTGTCCACATGATGTATGTGACAAAAGCTTGTAGTTAGCAAAGTTAGAAAGATGAACGTTCTTACTTTTTAATAAATACGTTCACGTTGGTTTCTGATTGTTGGTACCTACAAGAACAATTGTATAATAATAGGTTGAAGAATTCTCTCATAGGTAAATCTTGTTTTAGGATCTACTTATAGAGCAATAAACAGTACTTAACTTGTCTTGAAGGAATGATAGCTATTCACTATGAAAGAGATAACTGCATACAGTTGTACTCTTAAAGGCAACATCAAGCATTAGTTTATTTCCCTCAAAGGTCATGCCTTTGTTTTTATTAGGCAAGTAAAACGTTTTTGGGGGAGAAAGTTCACTGAAGCTGGTTATTGGTTTGTGCAAGTAAGGACAGTCTATTATTTATTTATTTTCATCTACAGGCTGTCTGCTTCTTGTGACCGATCGGTCTGAGCTCTCATCACCACTTCTTTGGCTTCATCTGGGATTGGTGGCAGGCAGGTCTTGCCTTTGCAGGGTTTGAACTCACTGAGATGGAGTCATGCATGTGTTCCTTAGACTTTGAAAGCAGTAGGGGTGACTTCCTCAACCAAATAAGGTCTCTCAACCCTAGGCTTGTGGTAATCATCATAAAGATTTGTATATACATTTTCTTGCCAGGATATAGGGCAGGGGGCCGGAGCAAAGTGAGCACATCTATTTGTTGGTTATATTCATCATTCTTCTTTGATCCCTCCTGCTGGGCTCAAAGTGATTTTGATATAAAAGCAACACTTGCCATCATAGCTGCCAGGTACTCATGCATTTCAAGAGCAACAGTGTCACTATGGGCATCATTTTACGCTCTTTGGAAGAACTAAGAGGTATATGCATAGACCGTCCTGTCACCAGCTCATGAGGAGTCAGGTGATGGTCTGAGCCGGCCTGATTGCATAATGAAACTAGGGATAAGGGGAGGCAATGGGGTAATTTTTAATTCTCTTTGAGAAGGCCATTGAGACACTCACAAAAATTCTGTTTGACTGCGGGTGATAAGCAGAATAGAATGTATGCACACTCCCCATCTCGCGAAGACCTCTTGTACGAGGAATTTTGCAGCATATGTGGTATCAGGGTCTGTGCACAGACGTGTTTCAATATGTGTGGAACTTCCCGCGCACCCCGAAACACACGTACCCAGGCCAATCGCATGTACGCTCACTCCCCTCAGATCACACGCGATGACACTCGGACCTACAGTCTTACCACGTATCCGAATACGGGAAACCCGCGCATGGCAAAAGACGTGCACAGGCGTCAACGCGTCCACCCACACGAAGGCAGGCGGAGGCGTCCCCGCGCACAGCATAAAAGTGCGCGCAAACAACAAACGCGTATATACAGCTACGATGAATGCCCCATTTGTCGCTGCACTGATCGTGGGACACCACAGGAGGAGGAGAATAGCCAGGGCACGCATTTTCGCACCACGGACAAGCCTTTTTGGGATGCCTGATGACCAGGTCTACGGCAGGTATAGGTTTCCACCCCATATCATCCTAGACCTGGTCAGGGAGTGGGAAGATGACCTCACATCCCCCACCCTTTGCTCCCAAGCATTGAGCCCCTTGGAGAAGCTGCTCAATGTCCTGCATTTTTTGGCCACTGGGTCATTTCAGCGGACCACTGCCATAGTGGGGGAGGGTCTCACAGGCCACGCAGTCACGCTGCCTACACCAGGTACTGGCAATCATGACAGCGCGCCCCTCAGTCCGCAGGCACATATACATGCCCAGAACACCCGCAGAAAGGCAGGCCGTTGTCCTGGATTTTTTCAGGGTGGCACACTTCCCCAAAGTGCTCGGTGCCATAGATTGCACCCATGTGGCCCTACGTCCACCTAGGGCCATTGAGCACATCTACCGAAACCGCAAGCACTGGCATTCCATCAATGTACAGGTGGTATGTGATGCAAAGGGAATCATCACCTCTGTCTATGCAAACTACCCTGGCTCCACCCATGACAGTTTCATATACAGAATGTCCGCCCTGAGCCGGGCCCTGGAAGATGGGCAGCATGGCGACACATGGCTCCTAGGTCAGTACAAATGCCCTTGCACATGCATGCAAGTCACACACAGACAAATATCCAAACCCTAATAATCTCAACTATTATCACCTCCCCAGGGGACAGTGCCTACCCTCTGAGCAACCACATGATGACGCCAATCCGGAACCCCACCACACCACCCCAGGTAAGATACAACGCCGCCCATATTGCAACCAGGGGCATAGTGGAGCGCACATTCAAAGTGCTCAAGTCACGTTTCCGCTCCCTTGACCGCTCTCGTGGGCAACTACTCTATGCACCACCAGTAGTGTGCAGGATCATTGTGGCAGCATGTGTCCTGCACAATGTTGCAACACCGCAGGGCGTCCCGGTGGACATGGTGGTGCCCCCGCATCCCCAACCACAGGCACAGGCGCTGCCCATGGGAGGGGACAGGGCACGTGGCGAGGAAGCCCGGACCCAGCTTGTGGCCACATTTTTCACCTAAACTCCCACCCCTGCGGAGTGCACACAGGCCTGGCACATACCAGGTGACAATCGATGATGACAAAGAGGCAGTCAACTATCACAACCCTACCACCCTGAGATAGTTGCCATGGAAGTGCCACATCGTCTGCATCCCTAGCTACTTAAACACAAGCTATCCTGTGTGACCAAAAGGCACACATATGACATATGACATGATATGGGCCATACACAAGTATTCCAAGGCGCAATGAGGCAGGGAGGGGGGAACAAGGGAACACAGAGAACGGTACTACTAGGCCAGGTGTCATTGAGATCGTGCAAGTGCAGGGGTAGGGGGAATGGGAAAAGTGCAAGGGGAAGGGTGGGGGGGAGTCCAGTACAGGGGAAGAAGCCCAAAAAAATAATACATAGGTCGCCTGGTGGCAACTACAAAGGTAAGTGCAGACAAGTGCTGGGAAGGGAGGGCTGTAGAGATAGAGAGACAGTACTGCAGTGCAGGGGTTGCCAGGGAGGCAGTGCAAGTGGAGAGTGGCTGGGCCAGGGACCGAGGTCGGTGAGAGTGGCCCAGTTGCAGCTCCTGTGCAGTTCCAGTGAAGAATTCTGCAAGGGAGAGGCAGAGAGTAAGCAGAAGCAAAGAGGAAGGTCTTGAGGTGCTTCCAGAACTGGAGATGGTTCCCCTCAAGTTCAAGTCAGGCCGGAAGTCTGTTCCAGGGGGAGGGCCCTGCTGCGGAGAGAAATCTACCCCCAGCTAGTTGCTCTGAGAAGCGGATGACCCGGACATGCAAGGTGTGCATCACACACACCTGCAAAACAGGCCATGGCCATCACTGTCATGTCACTCAAACCCTCCCAAACATCAACATGACATGGCAAGCAATACCCATACACCAACGCAGTAACGATAAGGTACACATTGCCATGTCCTAAATGTACAGTGGCATCGGACACTGCTGCCTGACCCGGAATCAGATGAAATGACAGACCAACAAAATCTCCCACCCAAAATAAGTCATTTCCAAATGCATTACAACAGTCGTAGACGTAACATCACAATGAATGCCTGTCTACATGCACATTATGCATTGCAAAATCAACACTGCAGCTCATGTGTGCAGTGTCCTACTCCTGCATCACACTGCTCAGCGCACAGCACAGTGAACAGCCATTGTGTGTGATGCACCCCCTGAGTATCACATCTAAGTGACAGACCACGTCAAACATCAAATTAGGCATATACTGGATCCATAATCGGTCACAGAACATGTGCTGCCGGGACACAGTGGGCATCAGAAGTCAAACAGTGTACACATGGATATGCAAGGGTGGGAGTACATGTAGTGCATCAGAGTGCAAGTGTGTGGTTCTGCAATGACATGCACTCCACATATGCATGTGCACTCAAGTGACCATCAGTGTTCCCTACACATCACATGTGAACATCCACCATGTGTACACCCCAGCATGTCAAACCACAACTATCCCTTCGCACCTGAAAGGAAAACACAACACATGAATAGGCATTGATCAGCAGAACACAACATGTACATAGGATACCACCATTACTATGTCAGAGTTCCTATCACACTGCAGGGCAAGGCAACTATCAACAACAACCCCCCCCCTCCCTCACAAATGACCATGACCCACTGAACAACTGCACCTGGGTCATGGAGCCTCCAAACCTCAATTCCACCTGGCCACAGGATCACCTTTACCCTTCGTCACCATCTCCCACCTTGTGTGTAAAAAGATGCCTGAACCCTCAGAATCCACACTCATTTCCAAAATCACAAAATCCAAGGCATAAAAACGAACCCGAACACCCTCCAGTAGATGACTTGACGTAGCAGTACCTCACAAAGGCCAAGTACTACCACAATGATGCAACAACCAAGGTAGCACAGCAAAACAATGTCACGACAGGATGTGAGACATGTGTGGTACATGACATAGGATGATGCACCATGAATGGATGTGTACTGTCACAGGTCCCCTGTACAGGCACGGGAGTGTCACGAAACAACCACCCCCACCATGTCCCGGGTGCCTGCAAGGTCAAACTCACACAGGCCCCTGAGACCCTGGTGGGGAATGAGGTTCAGGGATATGCAGTCGGGACAGGTGTTGACACACTGGATGACTGCAATGAGTGGCAGGAGAGGGGAGGAGGAATGACACATGAAACTAGGGAATGCACGAAAATGTACAACCTGCATGAACACATACACAATCCAAACAAACTTGGACATCATTGTCATGGCCTTCTGTAGTCCAGGCTCAGGAGTGGTACGAATCAACCACCCCCTCTAGGGTTTTTGCGCCTGCAAGTTCGGGGCTTACACAGGCATCCGCAACCCCAGTGGGGAAAGAGGGTCAGGGAATGTTGCTTGGATAGGCACGGGAAGCAGGAACACCGGGTAGAGGGTACAGGTTTCAAAATTGCATAGGATCACGGGTGATTAGGGAGAAAAAACATACCAAATTGAACCACACATACATCCATGCATCAGTACACTCCCCAGCAAGCCTATGCAGAGCGGTTCGTAAGAAAAACAACAAGACACTTAGCTCTGGTTTTGAGTGCTGGCCTCCTGCCTGCGCACTCTCAGGTCCGGTTACAGGAGCACTGCAATGCTGCAAAGAGAGCCACAGTCAACAACCTGTACGTGCCAATTACACAAAAACACAACACCAAACATGCCCCACAGCAACAAACTACTCTACAAACAGACAATCTGTGCTCGATGCTTCGTACCCATATATAACATCACCCCTGTGACGGGTCATACACAGTCAATGCAGTAAGTCAGCCGCTGGTGGGTGCGTGGCAAATGGAACACCAATGTGTCACAATTCACACAACATGCAATGTTCCCTGGGTAAGCAGACAGACACATATAGCAAGCCATGACTACAGAGCAAGTTGCATACCACCATGACCGAAACAAAGTTGGCAGTGCATTTATCATGAAGTACGTGGAAAAGACATGCACTGCACCCGAGTATGTCCCTTGCTGTATGTCCCTGTGAGCTGCCCCTTTCCATGTCTCAGAAGGCTACATGGTTGATACAAGTGCCTCAATGGACCTTGGTGTACCGGAGGGTATGTGCCACTGCCCCTGCATGTGTCCCAGACAACCCTACTATCAACAGCCATCAGTCCACAAACACATCTGAGCTGCATTGTGTGCTTCAACACCAATATTCGTCTAAGCTCACCCTCAGTGCTGTGACTAAGCCTGCATGTGCAACTCGCCTGGTGCAAGCTTTGCTGTGTCGTGGCCCCTATGTGATGCTCACCTTGCCTGGAGTTCCTTGGAACATGTCAGCAGTTCTAGGATGTGGGTCTGCAATCACTGTGCCTCTGCTTGTGCACACATGTGCATGTGGGCACCAACAAACGGGTCCAGAATTCCGTCGTCCAATGGGCCATGTCTGCTGGCAAAGGTGCTCTGGAGGTTCATCCCCCTGCAGAAAGGGCATGAAACACATGATTAATGCTTCAAGGTCATCTGTGTGTGTCTCATCAGACATCTCATTACTTGACCATGTCAGAGAGTCACATCACGAATCACACCATCAGTCCGTCTTTCACCTCCAAAGTGTGCAACACTATCTACAGCATGAATTGCAACAAGCACGTGTACAGGAAAGATATGAAACATACTACACAATGCATAGCAATCAATGTCCACATTAATCATGACACACCCCATCTAGCAAAAGCTGAAAAGTGGACAATGACACCTAAATCATCCCCACTAGGGGTGTCAACACAAGTCACACAGCACCAGACATGCCACAGATATGACAGTCCAAAGCCCTTGTGTAAAATTCTGTAACACCGAACCATCCTTGTGAGCCCATGGGTAAGGGAGGCAGGAGTGGCATATGTGAGTCAAGGACCCCAAGCAGCAAACACATATACAAGACAACCATGAAGGGCCCAGCTTGAACAGACAGTGGATGCCTTCAAAAGCCGCAAAGCACCGCACCGTCACATGAAAGCACAATAGACTAGCAATTTTAAACTAACTCAACTATTAACTAATTACACTAACTATGGAAAACCTACATTACCTATTTAAACTAACTATCAAACAGAAACTTAACTAACTAAACTAAAAGAAAAATCAAAAATGGCCACATACGACCCGGGGGGAGGGGAGGCACCCAGGAGGGGGGAGATACAGGGTGCTGCTCAACATCCACATGCGATGATGCTGAGCCAAAAAAAAAATCCTCCATGGGCTCAACGCCTGCACAGCACGACCTATGTGGGAGATAGATGGTCGTCCGAGTCTGGCTCATCCTGGAAAGGAGGACGTAGCACAGTAGCCTGGCCACGCCTAGCCGCAGCTTGCCCCTCGTCGGCAGCAAGTCTGCCGGACGGGTGAGCCTGGTTCTGTGTGGCGATGTGATGTAGGTCTGCATGCAGAACCTCACGTGATACACGTGCTTCCTCTCGCGAGGTAGCACGTGTAACACAGAGTTCCTCCTGCAAGGCCTGGCTGGACAACCGCTGCACCTCCCGGCAAGCCTGTAGCTCAGCCGAGATGGTACGCTCAAGCTGTGCAAACATCTCCTCTGCCTGCTGCCTCTGGGACATCATAAGGACACCCAGAGTGGATCTGAGGGAAGCATACTCCTCCCTCAGGGCATCCATGTGCGCCTTTGCATGAGCAGCAATTGCTTGACGCAGAGACAACATTTCAGCCTGGCGTGCCCTGTCTGAGGCCGCCATGCCCAGCCTGAGCGAGCGGGCCGTGGACCGTGCCGCATGCTGCTGGAGAAGCACCTGCCTAGCAGGGGGGAGCACAGATCCGGCCACACGCTCCATGCTCTCAGCGATGTTCTCCATTGCTGCCCCCTGCCGTTCGGAATTGGCAGTCATGTCTTGCTCCCACTCAGTATACAGCGGTTGCGCGCGGCGACCGCGTTGCCGGGCTTGACCCCTGCGGGACCCAAGGACCGGGGGTCCTCGCTGTGTTGGCACCGCCTGCGGCTGCACGACTACATGCCCCCGTCGACGTGATATCCCAGGCACATCAGTGACTGGTGTGGAGGGTGACCCTGCGTCCCGATCCACCACGGGCGGAGGAACCAAGACTGTCTGATCCCTCAGTGCAGGTGTCGCAGACAGAGGAGTGTCCACATCAGAATCACTCACCCCTGACACATGGACTTGATGCTCATCCAACTGAACATGGACGTCAGAGTCGTCATCAAGGCTGGACTCATAGGCAGCCAGAGACAGGATGGACTGCAGCACTTGGGGGTTTTCGTGGCCTACCACCCCACGACCCCCACTAGTGCCGGGTTGATGTGGTGTTACCAACCCTGTGTCTGGCATGACAACACCATCCTCCGCCTCCATTGCGTCATCACCTGAAAAATAGAGAGAAAAAGGTCAATACACATGTCAGAAGCACACGACACACACACACTCCGACAGCAAAGTCATCCGGCAGACATGTGACACACAACATATGACCTGGCATGCATGCTGGGTCTACTTTGAATGGCTTCTGTGATCAGACCTGTTGAAAGGTGGCAGTTTCCATGGAAGTGGGTCTATGCAGTGCAGAAAATGTGTACACCACTCACTACCTACATGTACAAGCACTACTTGGTGTGTGCCGGGAAATGTGAAGGCAGTGCAATGTCAAATTCAGACATCACGTGCATTGTGCATTCAATGTGTACCATGTCAAGAAGCCAAGCACCCCTCCACCCCAGTACCAAAGCAGGGATGCCTAGCATGGTATCAAAAGGCTGACCATACACCTGTGTATTGACAGGCAGTGTTGACTGGCATCAACAGCTTAATGTGATTCAAATTACAACACTGCAAATGATGCTGGGACAGTGGGCAGGACACATGATGAAAACTCCGGAGGCCGCCCACGTGTGAAGAAGACACAAGAGTTGGACAGAGTCATTGGCCATTGAACAGGCTGAGGCCTGTGAGCCACACAGATTGTCAGGCCCTAAACATCTGTGCAACGCAGGACTGAGCCACAGTTGACATGGGGAGGCCGATGAGATGGCAGGCAATGTATGTAACCAAGGACTCATATTACAGTGATCATCCAGTCAAGGACACATAGGGGCATGCGTGCAATGCACATGGAGCATGAATGGGCACTCATGTCCCTGCGGGACATCTGACCCATGCACAGTACAAGAGAGATACCCTGCATCGAGTACTAAGGCTGTACCACACGGCATATGTCTGGCAGTTTCTACGCTGGAAGTTAGCATCTACACAGGACACATGAACAAGAAACTACACATTGGCAAGATTGGAGCAGACCAGTGCAAAGGTGGAACTGGAGTGCAGAGTGGCGGAGGAGGGGCAAGGGAGCATGCCCACATGGAGTCCCGCATGCAGGCAGAGGAGACATGCATGACGGTAGCATTGCATTACTTACACATCAGAACCATGTACACGCCACATGTAGCAGCAATCATGCACAACACATCCCACAAGTGAAACACACACATCCTCAACAAACACGCATCAACACTCACTGGACTGGGCATCAAAGTCCAGCATCTCTCCCACTCCTTCGACCAATTCAGGTGGTATGAACTCCTCCTCTGGTGCAGGCCGACCGCCAGTCACCAGAGTCAAGTTGTAATTTGAGGCACGCTTGGCCTTAGTGCTGCGCTTGATGTCATTCCAACGCTTTTTGCAGTCCTGCGCCGTGCGCACCGCATGGCTGAATGAACTGACATGTTCCGCAACATGCTTCCAGTGGGTGTCACGTTGGGCAGTTGCAGTCTGACTATTGGCACCCACTAGCATGTCAAGGCTGTGGCCCCGCACGTAGTCCACGAGGAAGTCCAGTTCCTGCTTACAGAAAGGCTTCTTCCTCGACGTGAAGGAGGTCGTGGCTGTGTGTTGGGTCCCAGCCTGTGCTGCAGGTGCAACCTTCCTCCTCTTGGACTGTGGCGCAGACCCTGGCTGGCTAATGCCGCCCTGACCAGTATGGCCAGTGGGTTCGGTGGATTGAGCCAAGGGAGTGGCAGGTGGAGGGATGACCAAAGGCCTGACTTGTGTCAGTGGCAGCTGGGTGCCCACTAATGGACCCTGCGCAGCAACATCAGCTGTGGCAGGGTCATTGACCGCAACGGTCCTGGTTGGCAGACTCACAACCGGGGTGCTGTTGGGTGCATCTGCCCCTGCACTTGTCAACAATCGGCTGATCGGGGCAGCAGATGACATGACTGCCCCAGGGACACGTGTCTTGGTCTAAGCAGCCCAGCCTGCCCCTATGGTTTCCCCCCTGGCCTGTTGGAGATCTACCAAGGGCTCTTCAAGTGCCAACGCAGCCTGCGCTGGCAGACCCTGAGCCTGGGTTGCGCTGTCCACAGCTGCACCTGCAGCTACCACTACCCTTGGGCCCGTGGCAGTCGATGGAACGGACTGCCGGGTCATATGGGTGCCAGTGCCAGATGCAGGAGCTGCATCCCCCGGAACCACAGGGGGTGGTGGCATGGCTGCACCGACACATGGCACAACATTGTGCTCAAGTGGCGTACCCCTGCCTCTTCCCCCTCTGTGGCTGCCCTGGACACCCTGGAGTCCCCCTACTCCCTGGTCACCGCGGCCACATCCCCGACCACGCCCGCCACGAGGAGTATGCCCAGCTGAGGCGCCCCTCACCTTTGGTGGCCTTCCAACCATGGCACAGATGTAGTAGTGCTGGCACAGATGGAGTGGTGCCAATGGGAGGTGTACACCACAATTGACCTGGGCAATTGGGGTGAAGGGGGTGGGAAGCAAGATGTTAACAGCCCCCCTGCACCTGCAAGGCTGTATGTGACCCCGGTGATGTGGTGACGGGTCACGCAACGCTCGGGCACCCCAAAACTGCAGTAAAACCGTGCACGCAACCCTGCAGCCTACGTGCGTGGATTCAACCTCCCGCAGTACGCAGTGGCACCCAGTAACACGAATAACGCGTACGCATGGGACATGCAGGCTACTATGACATCGAAAATGGGTGCGATACACAGGGGCACCCGCAGTGGGAAAAAGAGCATGTGCGACTCACCGTCTGACTAGCGCGATGCAGAAAAACACGCGTAGCCAATACCCCCGCCAAAAGAAGAGATACGTCCTTGATAGCTCTGAATTTGTGATGGCGCGCTAAACAACAGGAAGCAGCAACACACGTCGGTCTCCACGAAAGGCACGTACAGCGAATTGCTGGGCCCGCTCACCTTTAACCCGTGCTGAGGGAAACGCACGCGCGCGTCACGTCACTTACGCGCATGGGCCCTTTCCTCGTATTACATGCGGACGTGCAGTTTTTCACGCGCGCTTACGCGCATGGGCCCTTTCCTCGTATTGCATGCGGACGTGCAGTTTTCCATGCACGCTTACGCGCATGGGCCCTTTCCTCGTATTACACGCGGACGTGCAGTTTTTCACGCGCGCTGAAATGCCCATGCACGTCTGTACGCGTCACGTCACAGGGGCGCTTGCGCTTGAGGGGCCTTCTGTCCAATGAAAATGCGTATGCGTGCAGACGCGCTTAAGCGCTAAGGGCCTTTCCTCGAATTACACGCTGACGTGCAGATTTTTCACGTGCCAAATCACTCCGTATCAAGCTGGCCACGCGTAAGCACACAGAAGACCACGCTCCTGCCCAGAAGGCCGAACTACTGCCCCCCAGAGCCCCGAGCACGCTCCCACCTGCCATCTGCTGCTGCCTGACTGCCTGCTGCCCACATGCCCTGCCATTTGCTGCCTGCACATCAGCCAGGGGTGCTGTTGCTGTGACCACCCCTGCTGGAACCGAAGACTCCCGACTGGGATTCCATCGCTCCACAGCCCAGCCCCAGGACCCAGTTGCCCACCCACTCCTGCCTCTGGGGTTGTCATGTCGGGGCAAACACCATCTGGGACCACTGACAACCCCCGGCCAGAGAGGCAGAGGGGCACCAGCTTCAGTGCCACCGAAGTTGGTGTCCTGGTGGAGCAAGTCCTGGGGCAGTATGATGCCCTCTTTGGAAGTTCCCGCGCCGACAAGGAAGGACGGACTCGGATCTGGACTGACATCGTGACTGCCATCAACGCGGAGGGGGTGGCAGTCCGCGACTTACAACATGTCAAGAAGCGCTGGGAGGACTTCAGGTCCAGGACCCTGAACAAGGCCCCGCGCCTCTTGAAAGCAGCGGATGCCAAGGGGCGCCCGGGCCACTTGTCGGAAGAACAGATGAGGGTCCTGGAACGCATATCCCCAGCGCTCCACGTCCAGGTCCTTGAGAGGCAGACCCGTCTGGAGTCGAGCGGTGAGTGTACATGCATCCTGATTGTGAGCAGTGCGTGTGGTGATTTTTCAGTAGTGTGCAGGTTGCACATCTGTTTGTATGGGGTCGAGTATGGGTGGGGGTGTACAGGGCCGTGGGACTGACACATGCAAGGGCTGGAATGTGTGAGACATGGATGGTGCTTGTGTGTGTAGGCTTGCATGCCAAATGCAGTTGTGTGGGCACACATGTTTGGATGAATGTGTATGTAAGTAGACATGTCCGTGATGTCACGCATGTATGTTGTTTTTGGCTGCATGTATCAGCACTGTGTACATGTGCATGTGTGTGTATTTGACAAGGGTGCAACAGTGATGCAACATGGATGCATGTGACAGCCGTATGTGGAAGCCTGATTGGCAGATGTGACATGGATGCCCGTCTGAACACTGCGACACTTGGCAGAGGTGTACACATGCATGCAAGTGTGGTGGTGTGTGTACATGTGTGGTGCAGTTCCTGTGTTGCATGTGATGTCTGGCTCACCTTTGGCTGCTCATGCTGTTGTATGTGTATGGATGGTGGTGGCAGTTGCGATATGGCTGTGGTATGGCTCATGTTTGCGAGTTGTAATGACATGTGTGTTGGGGATTGTGATGACATGTCTGGGGTTTGCCAATGCCACACATGTACAACTGTCATGTGTGTATGTGTCCATTGTACAGTGCCCTGATGCCTGTGTTTTGTTTCTCCGTGTCTGCAGCGTCAACTGATGAAGAGGGCGGAGAAGGTGCTGTGGAGCACAGTGGCGGGGATCCCACCGCCAGCCGGAGACGCAAGGCCCGGCTCCCCTCCCATGTTGTGATCTCGTCGGGGAGTGAGGAGTCCGGTGCAGCGTCCCAGGCCGCAGCTGCCGGGGGGAGGTCCAAGAGGCGGAGGTTGGAGTTGGACTCCTCGGCAGCAGAAGGGGCAGCTGGGACCCCACAGGGCCCAACAGGGGAAGATGGCACAGAGTCATCCAGGTTGGTGGGGGGTTTGGTGGAGGAGGAGGCCGTGCAAGCACCAGAGACGGGGTCAGGAGGAGGGGATCCCACTGGTGCTAGTGGTGCAGTGCAGGACCAGGGACAGGAGGCAGCACAGGCCGCCGCGGAGGTGCCTGTGTGCAATCCTGTCCCTGATCCTGTCCCTGCATCATCTTGCACCAGCAGGGATGCCTACGTCCAGACCCGTTTTCAGGCAGGGGATGAGTTCACGTCAACTGGCCTTCCTCTGCCTGCGGACGTGGCTATCCAGGTCCGGGTTGAGCCTGTCCTGGCTGGTGTGGCGTTGCGTCAACGGGCCATGCGAGGTGACCTGCAGTCTTTTCATGAAGAGACTGCACGTCATCTCGAATGGCTCGTTGACCACGTCAGCCTGCTGGGACAGGTCACCCAGGCCGGATTCCTCCGTCTGATGGGGCTTGCTACGACCCCCTCCTCAACTGGACCCCCTACGCGCCAGTCGTCCTCTGTGCCATCTTCCCACCCATCAGTCACCTGGGTGCCCTGTGGAGCTGCCTCTGACGGTGCGGCCAGGCTGGTGGAGGAGGCATCCCTGTCGCAGTCGGGAGTCGGATGTCCAGCGGGGGTGGCCACATCTACGACTGCACCCCAGCCAGCGGAGGATGTGCAGGCAGCAGGAGGCAGTGCACGGGCAGAAGCACAGCAGCAGCAGCAACGTGGTGGGAGCCATGAAGGCTCGGGGCCTTCAACATCGGAGGGGCAGGCATCAGCCAGAGGGCAGGAGGACCCAGGACAGAGAGTGTCTTCCGTGTGGCAGCGGTTAGGCCACGCCATAGATGCGGAGCGGCAGCCGGCGGAAGAGGCACGGCTCACAATGGTCTGTGCGGAGAACTCCATGCGGAGGGCCCTGAGGCGGGCCGAGTGCCTCGAGGCAATCCGCAGTTGTTTGGAGGTGGAGACGTCGACGGCCCTGCGGACCCTCGGGGCCATGGAGGAGGACCGCCTCCGGGACATTGAGGAGGAGTTCGATGATGCCCTGGCCCGGGACAATCACAAGTGAGCCGTGAAACTAGCCCGCTGCCCTTGTACAGTTATGTAGGTAGTGTTAGGTTTCATTTTTGTTTTGATTTTATTTGGACCTTTCGGACATTGGCCACATTTTTGTATATAGTTTATTTTATTAGTTAGTGTAGTTAGATAGGTTTCCTTTCTTTTGTTGGGATAATGGACCCTGGCTTGTTCCCATGTACATAGTTCACTGTTGGATTGTATTTTTTTTTAACTTTTTAACCATGGAGCAATGGCTTTCTTTTTTATTTCCCATTGGATTTTGTTTTGTGGACATTGACTTTGGACAACATTACTTTGGAATTTTATTTTTGGTTTAGCTTTTTTTCACGGACATGCTTCTTTTAATTTTTGTACATTCACATTTCTGTTTCTTCATTTGTTATTCTATTTATGTTTCCTTTAATACATTTTTTTTTGGTGAACTTCAATGTGTGGTATCTCATTGGTTTCATGCATTTCATGATATGTGTTTTGAGATTCACTGACACCCATTGGGTGTATGTGAGGGAAATGTGTTTGTTTCGGAACTTGCAATTGGTGTTCTGTGATGTAATTGCAAAATATGAGTGGGTGGATGCAATACTCGGGTGGGTGTTTTGCATTTGGAGGCTGACCATAGGGACCAGGGATCTAGATTGTGATGACATGTTGGCTGGGGAACATGAGTTGCACGTAGGTGGGGGCCTGCTGGCAGGTGCCCCACAGTGCTGGGGGGTAGGGGTGGTGGGGAACATGAGTTGGACATGGGTGGGGGCCTGCTGGCAGGTGCCCCACAGTGCTGGGGGGTGGGGGGGGTGGGGAACATGAGTTGGACATGGGTGGGGGCCTGCTGGCAGGTGCCCCACAGTGCTGGGGGGTGGGGGTGGTGGGGAACATGAGTTGGACATGGGTGGGGGCCTGCTGGCAGGTGCCCCACAGTGCTGGGGGGTGGGGGTGGTGGGAGACATGATTTGGACATGGGTGGGGGCCTGGTGGAGGCTGCCCCTGCACTGCTGGGGGGTGGGGGTGCTGGGAGACATGGGTGGGGGCCTGGTGGTGGGTGCCCCTGGTGGCTGGGGGGTGGGGGTGCTGGGAGACATGGGTGGGGGCCTGGTGGTGGGTGCCCCTGCACTGCTGGGGGGTGGGGGTGCTGGGAGACATGGGTGGGGGCCTGGTGGAGGGTGTCCCTGGTGACTGGGGGTGCAGGGGGACATGCGTTGGTGGGCAGTAGTGCAAGTTTACATGTGGGTTGGCTGGGGGTCATGGCCATGGTGGATGGTGTGCCTGCAGGACATGTGCAGGGTAGGCCCCTGTGGTGTGAGCCACCTGCAGGGGCCGTGGAGGGTGTAGAGGGAACACCTGGGAGAACCCACACATGCAATTCACGTGTGGTGCTCCCCGCGCACCCCTGTAATACACGTACCCTGATGGAATCGCGTGTGGAACTTCCCGCGCACCCCTGAAATGCCCGTACCCTGCTCGCACGGGCCCAATCGCGTGTGGAACTTCCCGCGCACCCCTGGAATACACGTACCCTGATGGAATCGCGTGTGGAACTTCCCGCGCACCCCTGGAATACACGTACCCTGCTGATGTTGCGTGTGAAACTTCCCCCGCACCACGGAATACACGTACCCTGATGAGATCGCTTGTGGAACTTCCCGCGCACCCCTGAAATACACGTGCCCTGCTGATGTCGCGTGTGAAACTTCCCCTGCACCCCAAAATACACGTACCATGATGAAATCGTGTGTGGAATTTCCTGCGCACCCCTGAAATACGCGTACCCTGCTGAAATCGCATGTGGCACTTCCTGCGCACCCCTGAGATACGCGTACCCCCAATCGCATGTGGAAATTCCCACGCACCCCTGAAATACACGTACCCTGCTGAAATCGCGTGTAGCACTTCCCGCGCACCCCTGAGATACGCGTACCCTGCTCGCACGGGCCCAATCGCGTATGGAAATTCCTGCGCACCCCTGAAATACACGTACCCTGCTGAAATCGTGTGTGGCACTTCCCACGCACCCCTGAGATACGCGTACCCTGTGGAAATCGCGTGTGGAACTTCCCACGCACCCCTGAAATACGCGTACCCTGCTCGCACGGGGCTAATCGCGTGAGGTACTTCCTGCGCACCCCAGTGATACACGTAGCCCGCTTGCTGTGCTGGTACAGGGTTAGCGCAGCCCTTTGCGCTGGATTGGGTATATTGATGGCTTTTCCCTGCGCGAGAGGCGTTCTTGGGGGCGTAACTGGCGCTGCTGCAGGGTCGCTGCGCCACTGTGCGCCACGGCTGGTTTTGGTGGCTGGAATCCATGAATACGCTGTGCGCGGAAATGGATTTTAGCGCACGCGGCTGGCGCAGGGATTCGCACGCACGCGCACACTGTGCGCCAGCCGCGTGCGCCACTTGTGCGCTGAATTCTATGAATTACCCCCTAAATATTGTATCACCTAATCATGATATGTATTTTCTGTTATGTTTTCCAAATAGCTACATCCTGCCTTACTGTGATTGCCATGGATTCCAGATGCCAAGTGATGGGTTTTTCGCACGCCAGATGCACGTACTCGTGACCGGCTGCCTAACCGTGGCTGTTTTGTGGGACTATTGTGCAGGACCCATTTGTCCGTACGCTGCAGTGACCATTAGGAATAACATAACATTTTTATGGTGGTCTAGGCCCAAGTTCATGGCGAAGTCCTGGAATTCACTGTGCGACCGAAGCGGTTGCTTTATCGAAAAGGAATACTATGTGTATGGGAAAAGAACAACATGTGCCTCACGATTAACATTTTCGATAACGACCAAAGAAACAAAGTTACAATTTGATTGAACATGGGAATAGTCTGATGGTCTCGGACTGTTTATTGTGAAATGAAAGTACTTTACAAATTGTAAAGTGTTAATGTTTTTTTTTTTTTTTTAAACCAGTTTATTATTTCAAAATGTGACGTGCTACATTGTAAATCGCTGTGTGTTCATTTTCAGGTTCTGCGTCACGGCACGTATGTGCTTATGGGTGCATTTGGCTATGCTGGAGAGGAACCTCATCCAAAAAAGGTATAGAATATCATCGGGTTGGTTATGTAACGGTCAGGGGAGGCCCATATGATTTAGTGACGTCAGGGCAATTTATGTTAGGCAGTTGCAGCAATGGACAAGACTAGTGATTGCAAATGATTTTACAAAGTTTGTAGGTATTTTGTGCACACCTAATATGACAAATTATTTGTGTATTGTTTTGACAGTTTTGAAAAAAAAACGTGGGTTGATGTACAGTAAACTTGCATAAGGCTGATTGGCAACGACCGAAAAGCATGGTGTAGATGTGGGAGTGTTTTCGTATTTGACAAGTGTCACAATGTAGTTAAAGAAAATAGAGGTATACCTTTACTGACTGAGGGGTAGGCTGTAGCCATGGGGAGTGTGCAGAATGTCAGGGTCATGGTATAAGGTCATGATCCGCACAATGTGGCTACTGGGCCTGACCAGGGAGAAAAGATAGGATTAAAGTGGCCATGTCCACCTGGGACTGGCTTTGTGGTAAAGTTGTTCGACTTTTCGAGACATTTGAAAGGGAAGAAAAAAGTACTTGTGGTAATATGTTAACAGGGTTTCCTTTTTGCTTTTTGCAGGCTGCCATGGAACACCCGCCTTCCCTTTCTATGGTGGCCATCTTGGAAAAGGATGCCACAGGCGTCCTGGTTTAGGACAAGAAAATCCTCTTTTTTAGTAGCACGGGTTACTGCTTTGGAAATCTAGATTGTTAATGCCATTCATCCCCCATATTAGGGGTGGAAGGGGGAGTAGTGATCCAGAGATCTCGTTATGCACTCTTGCTTCGATTGGGCTGATAACTTGGCTTGCTGGCCTTTTATTCACCGTTCCAGTCCCTGGAACGGAGGATGAACGCTACAATATTCCCATTAGCATGACACAAACGGCAAATGGAAATGTTGGAAAATCTTATTGCGTCTATGTACTTTACTGAGAAATATAAATTAGATGGAGTCTATGCAATTTTCTTTGTTATATTTTTTAACTGTGAAAGGTGGTTATTTAAGGAACATTTATTTTGTATATGGATGGCTTTTTGTTTGGGAGGACAGCTAAGAACGAAAGTTACGGACTGAAATGAGCAAAGAGACACCAAACAGTAATATGGAGGGGTAGGTGGACAGGGGAAAATGTTGTGTGTGTGTGTGTTATTTGTAAGGTAGGGGCAGTGTTTCTCATGTTCCTTCATTACAGAAGTGGTGCTGTTTCTTGGGGAGGAGGGATGGCCTTAGCTTTTCAGATAAATAGTACTTTTGCTAAAAGTATGTACTGTGTACTAGATTGTTAATGACTGAGTATGAATAGGTGTTGGAGCTGTGCAAGGGAAATGTTGAAGTTGCAAATTCCTACATCAGTAAAAAATGTAGTTCCACACTGCCCATGAGGCATAGATCTTATTCTTAAGTGTGTACGGGTTCTCGGACACGTCACCATGCTGTGCGCCAGCATATGGTCATGTGGCATTCTCCGGAAGGTGTGCAATGAAGTCAGATGTTCGTTTACATTATGGTTACGTGCCACTAGTAGAAATCTATGAACTTCAGTAAAAAAAATACTTTGTTAAAGCGACATTATAGTTAAGTTGTGCTACTAAAAACCTATGAAATTCAGTAAAAAACATCTTTGTTAAGGGATGTTATGGTTAAGTTGCGCTACTAAAAACCTATGAAATTCAGTAAAAAAAAAACAATGTTAATGGGACGGTATGGTTCCAAGTAAAACCGAAAAACCCTTGAAATTCGCCAGTTATGGTAAGCTAAGCAACCATAACTCGCGCCACCACTGTGCACTGCTAAGACTAACACCCAGGACATCAAAGATGACATCACAAATGTCATTGTGATGTCATCAATGGCATTTGTGATGTCATCTTTGATGTCCTGGGTGTTAGTCTTAGCAGTGCACAGTGGTGGCGCGAGTTATGGTTGCTTAGCTTACCATAATTGGCGAATTTCAAGGGTTTATTTGTTTTACTTGGAACCAAAACATCCCGTTAACAACGTTTTTTTAGTGAATTTCATAGGTTTTTAGTAGCGCAACTTAACCATAACGTCCCTTTAACAAAGTTGTTTTTACTGAATATTGAAGTAGACCGGAACGGGAAATTATATATATATTGGTAGGAGACGTTTATGTAACGTAATTATATTTATTGTGTTTAACATTTAATAACATAAGCAAGTTACATGTAAGAAAGGAGGAGGGAAGCTGCTAACAGTAAAGGGAGCTGGGCAGTTGTCCTTTGACTGCAGCTCTCTCTTCTAGAACTCTAACCACACCTGGATTCCAAGCATTGTGATTCTACATACTATAATGTAGTCAGGCATGTCCCACTGAGATCAGGCAGCTCCAACTATGAGGTTGTAGTACTACACATCTCCTTCCCTTTCTATTGTTCACAAACTATGTACAGAAACTGACAAACAATTGTTCTAGCTGGTTCATGTAAATTCCACATAGTCTTCCATCCTTTTCGGCAAACGATAAGCTCTGCCAGATCTGGACATGCCTCCATCATATCTGGAGGTAATTGGCAAAGAAAATTGAGATTGTTCAGATTTGCCATCACATTTCTTCTTAACAACACTATAACAATCACTCTTCACCCTACCGTTCATATTTTTAGAAATTCTAACATTTCTGTCCATCCTATGCCCTACATTTCTCTTTTCTTTCTCATTACGAACCTTACTTTCACACATCCAAATTCTTTCTACATTCCATATTCTTTTATCCTCTGTTCTGACAGCATGACGAAAAGCCTCTATAACCTTAATGGGTTTGGACCATTTGCATGGTCCACTTCTTAGAGCAGGAGGAAGTAAAACCTTGACAAATTTACCAATAGCTGTGGACATATCATATTTGTTGCTACGTACCTTCTTATCATAATTTATCTTGTTTCTCTTTTGCATTTCCCTATTTTTTTTTTTTGCATTTACTAGATTCTTCTCTATTTCCTTACTTTCTTTGATAAGCCAAATGGGAGCCAATTTTGTGTTTGCCTTCCTTCCCCTACTATGCTCAAAGGGAGAAATACCTGTACTGGTATGTGGGGTAAAACGATGTGCAATTACTTTCTCCCTGACAGCATTTTCCCAGTCCATCCCATTGGCCCAAGCCATCCTGATGGTTTCTTTCAATATTTTATTAAAACGCTCCACTAATCCATTAGTTTGAGGATGGTAAATGGAGCTGGTCTTATGCTCAATGGCATTTTTTTTACAGAAGTCTGCCACTTCTTTAGACTTAAATTGGGTACCGTTGTCAGAAAGAATACTTCCTGGATACCCTTCCTTCTCACAAATATTTGATAAAAATTCAACTACAGTTTTGCCCGTGACACTGGAAGTAATTAAAACCTCTACCCACCTGGTGAGGAGGTCTATGACTACCAAACAATACTTTTGTACACCTTTACAACATATGGGACCTAAAACATCCATACTTATATCCCTCCAAGCACTATTAGGAATGTCGGTAATAACCATTGGTTGCCTAGAACCCACACATTTTTTTTCATCATCACAACAAAGGATACATTCCCTAATATATCGCTCGATCTGCAAGTCGCAGCCAGGCCACCAATAGTCATTCCTAATTCTTTGCTTGGTCTTTACTACCCCTTGATGACCTTCATGTCCTAGTTCTATAATCTTTGAACGAAGCTCCATCGGAGGAATGACTTTATCTCCTCTCATCATAAAATCCCCTTGTACATAAAGTTCATCTGCAACAGGCCAAAAAGCACTTAAGTTGGCTTCTTCAAATTTAGATTTCTTCATACACTCATGACTTTGAATCAATTCTTTTAATTTCTTGATGTCATGATCATTTGATTCGGCATGATCCCAATCATCCTTTGATATGGAAGAAGTTTCCACACAGAAGACCACTTCCATGTCTTCATCTTCCTCGACCACCTCGGAAATGTTAGTTAAGCGAGATAAGCAATCAGCAGATACATTCTTTATTCCTGGAACATATGTCACAGTGTATTTGAACTCTTGCATCATCATGACCCATCTTCTCATCCTGTTGGAAACTTTATTGAGACCCTTTGACATGAACACTTGAGTTAAGGGCTTATGATCAGTTCGAAACTCAACTTGGTTTCCCCATATAAAGCTCCTAAATTTATCAGCTGCCCACTTGATGGCTAACGCTTCCTTCTCTATAGTGGCATATGAAATCTCTGCTCCCTTGAGTAATCTCGATGCAAAAGCAATTATAGCTTCGTGCCCATCCTTCTCCTGGGACAACACAGCCCCCAGGCCCACATTGCTGGCATCCGTAGTGATGATAATCTTGTCACTGGTACTAAAATTCTTTAAAGCAGGAGCAGAATTTATCGCATTCTTTATACACTTGAATTCATCCTCACATTCCTCATTCCACTCAAACACTTTCTTCTTAAGTGCCTCTCGTAATGGAACAGTATGGATGGCAAAATCCTTGACAAATTTAGAATAGTACTCAGCCATACCAATAAATGTACGAATCTCATCCTTGTTACTTGGGCTTGGCATTTCCACGATGGTGTTGACTAATTGTGGTTTCGGAAAAATTCCTTCTGCTGTAATTTTATGTCCCAAATATTCAATTTCTGTGCAATTTATCTTGCATTTGTCCTTGCTCAAAGTCATGCCTGCATCGCATAATTTTTTACATACATGTAATAGTCTCTCGTCATGCAGTTCTTGAGTGATAGCATGAATCAATATATCGTCTTGAAAGCAAATGACACCTTTGGTATCTTTGAACATCCCATGCATAACTTTCTGGAACACTGATGCCGCCGATACTAATCCAAACGGCATTCTTTTAAATTGATATAAACCATCAGGAGTTATGAACGCAGTCAATTTCCTTGAACTTGTGTGAAGTTTGATTTGATGGTAAGCAGATGATAAGTCAAGAGTTGAAAATATTTTAGAAGGTCCAATGGTAGACACAATTTCTTGTATATTTGGTAACGGATGCCGATCAGGTATGACACATTTGTTCAACTCACGTAGGTCAACGCAAATTCTAAGTTTTCCGGATTTTTTTCTTATTACAACAAGTGGTGAAACCCATTCACTGGCATCAATACTTTCTATGATTCCATCTTCTTCCATTTTCCTTATCTCCTTACTGACTTCCTCTCGTACAGCTAACGGACTGCTTCTCAATCTTTGAGCTATAGGTTTTTTGTCTGGTTTGAGTAATATCTGATGAGTATAACCTTGCAGACATCCAATTTTATCTCGAAAAACTTTTAGTAAACCAGCTTTACCTATAACATTGCTACCATTAATCGATTCAGAATTGCTACCACTTATAGACAACACTGATTCCGAGTTGGTGGAATCGACTTTCACTCGTAATTTACTTTGGTGAGTCCAACTGAGTAGAGCAGTTTTCCCTTCACCAGTGATGTATATCTTGCCTTTGGCAACTCTGTTCTTAAATTTCAACTTTCCCCAATGCCAACCAATGACATTGATCTTCACACCTCCATATGCTCTCGGATTGATATCCGTCTCATGTAAAAACTCATGTTTAGTCTTGTTCCAAAATCGTCTTGGCAGAAGCGTATATTTTGCACCAGTATCAACCATCATACATACTTCATTTCCGTCAATAGACACCATGGCCCTTGGACTTTCCAACACTTCTTCATCGTCATCATCATCAGTTATGGTGCATACACAATCCTCTTGAATTTCTTTATCACTGCGATCACTGTCAGAATTGTCTCCTATCCAGTTCATAGCATTGTCACGTGATCTGCAACATTTAGAGAAGTGACCCTTCCCTTTGCACTTGCTACAAATGATCTTTAGTGCTGGACAATCCGGGTCATCAGCCCAATGATTCACATTTCCACATCTATAACACCTTCCTTGGCGTTTACTTCCCACTTTCCTTGATTGATTCTCTGAAATGTTTTTTCTGGAACCCTCGTATGATGACCCTTTTTGACTATATTTGCTTGACCTTTTGTCCGTTTTCGACAAATTGTATTGTTTTGTGACAGATCTCCTTTTAATAATATCATTGTTGATCATGGAAATTGACTCCTCTTCAGGTGCATCATGTGTTTTACTACTGGTGCTTCCTATTTTTACTTGTTTCAACTTGTTCTCTAATTCCTTAACACACTCTTCAGTGTGTTCTACTTCTTTTGCCACACGGAGAACAACGTCAAAGGAAGGATCACTTTCTGACCACAGTCTTTCCCTCACTTTACTACTGCGACACTCTAACATAAATTGGTCTCTGAGTCTCTCATCCAGTTGCTCATTGAAATTGCATGACTTTGCTAATTTCCTCAATGCAGTGACAAACTTTTCCACACTTTCTCCCTCCTCCTGTGTGCGTTTGCCGAACTTGTAACGTTCTAAAATTATGCTCACCTTCTTTTCAAAATGTTTGTCAATTTTTTTTACAGCTCGTTGGTATTCATTTAGATCCACACTCTCCTCTTCTGGTAATTCTGGAAGTGTTTCATATTTTTCTTGCCCAACTGGACCTAAACAGTGCAAGAGTAATGACTTCCTCTTTTCTGCGCTACAATTGGGACCACAAATCACACCTGCATAATGTTCAAAGGATTTTATCCACCTCTTCCAAGGCAAGGCAGGTTCATCAGTGCTGGGCATAAAGAAAGCAGGCGGAGGCACACTGCTAAATGCCATGTCAACTTGATTTGGTGAAAACCACAAGTATGTGTATGATTCTGTCAGGAACCACAAAGTGCAAACTGTACCAGTTCAAATTCTGCAAAAAAACACAGTATGTGGGGCACAGTGATGTCCAGGAACCGTGTTGTGATCAGGTATTATATACTACCTGCCATTGTGCATGTATTTATTTTTGCTTGAGTAACTGTGTTCAACCGCCTCTTGTCAGTAGAGAAATGGATCCTCAATATCATTTACAAGGTTGACATTCACTTGTGTGATACTCAAAATAAACGATTCCTTAAACTTGTGATGTAAACCCCAGCAGGTAATATGCTTCTACTGATGACGTGGGTACCTTAATTGCTTCCAATGCACCGATTTGCATTGGAGAAATAGAACAAAAGTAAACAGCGTACTGTCCCTTTAATGATTCCTTCCTTCTTCGGCGCATTCAACGCATGCGCGAACTTGGATGAGCAGTGTCCACGGAGAAAACCGAAGGAAAGGCTGAAACATCACGGCAACGTATATCGCGGCCTAGCAGATCGATCGAGTGCCTCATAAAAGAAAAGCCGTCGCAGCTTGGTAATGTGCAGCGCAGCCCAGCAAGAAATCGGGTTCCTTATATATTTAAGTGAAGCGATTGGGACGTAGCGCCAGGACGATGCGTTGGGGCGAAATTCCGATCGTTACCTTCAGGATCTGGAAGGCGGAGCCGCTGCTACACCCGAGCGGAGCAGCTCCGTAAACATGGATGAAGTACCAATCCCATCCTCGTCGCCAATGAAGTAGACCGGAACGGGAAATTATATATATATTGGTAGGAGACGTTTATGTAACGTAATTATATTTATTGTGTTTAACATTTAATAACATAAGCAAGTTACATGTAAGAAAGGAGGAGGGAAGCTGCTAACAGTAAAGGGAGCTGGGCAGTTGTCCTTTGACTGCAGCTCTCTCTTCTAGAACTCTAACCACACCTGGATTCCAAGCATTGTGATTCTACATACTATAATGTAGTCAGGCATGTCCCACTGAGATCAGGCAGCTCCAACTATGAGGTTGTAGTACTACAAATATATATAAACATAGTTTTCACACGAGAGCTAACACACTCTATCAACCATTTACACATAAAATGAGAATCTATGATTTACAATATTTAACACCTCAGGTATGCATTTGATGATAGTTGCCTCTCTTAATTGCCTAAACATGCGTATGTCCCAATAACCAGCATTCTACCTTGTTCGTGGGGATTCTTATGCAGAGGGCTGGAATAAAGTAAACCTGCATGGAGGATGATCAAGACGTGGTATTAAAAAAATGTGTCTAAAAATAGTTCAGCTGTTTTGTAGTGCTCCCTAGTACATCAACTGTAACCATACCATTACGTTATTCCACGCACTATGTAATATTAGAGTCTCTGAAGTATTTGGACGTTCCTAAAGCCTGTGGGCCTCATGTGATGAAACTGGAAAATAAATACACATACACATTTAACAACAAATACCAATTCGCCCGACCACAGGAACCCATGACAACAGACGACCAGCATACACCAAGCGGAGAGGGAGCAAGCGACTTACCCAGTGAGTTCACAGTGTGACAGTGACTCTGGAGTGCTCCAATGCCTTCTGCATGTACACAACAGGCAGATTTTCTCATGTGCGAGTGAAGGAAGTACTATTTACAATACTGAATACTGAACTATGCGAAACCAATGAAAGTTACATTTGTTGAATCAAAATGAATATGCAAGCAAGCGTGTGAGTTAGTTTAAGATCCAAAACAGCCTTGTTAAAGCTTTATTAAAACCAAGAACCTATAAGCAATTCCCAGGCCAAGGATGTTTAAAAACTCAACAATTTCAATACACTAACCGTGGGATTCATGGAATTATTTGCGTTGAAAACGGCGATATGTGCACCATTCTGACCGCAAATCCTTGTTTAACTAATGGCAATTTGCGGGCAAAATGGTGCACAAATTCCCATTTTTTGGTGCAAATAATTCCATGAATCAGTCCCTAAATGTCGTTTAAGGTAAGACGAGAACATTGGGGAACCCAAGAATTATTGAATGTACATGTGTGAGGGACACATATCCATTGTTAGAGTGTTGATACAGTTAAAAACTCTTTTAAAAAGTTGTCTGCCTCACATTTCAAACCCTTCACATATGATGTCAGGGGTGGCATCAGAATCAATTGATAGAAATTGGGCGACCCTTATATTTAAAAAAGTACCAAAAGAGCCTCCACTTCCACTGTATCTACGGAACAGTCGATAGGTTTCGATTTATATATAGTAGTAGAGAAGAGTTAATCCAACCGGGGGAAAGTGTCCTGATCCGCACATATTTAACTTGTATCCCTCGCCAGGGTACTTATGTCCGCCTTGCCTCTAAGTCAGGTCTGGCTTGGCGCAATTGCCTAGATTGCGCCACACTATACCGGAGATGTTAAAGTACTGATGCAAAACATTGGAAAGAAGTAGTACTAAATTAAATCCGGTGAGGGGATTGCCCAAGGAATTCTGGAAAAAGCTATGTTTCTAAATCGTAAGGAAATTAAAAATAGTGGTCTGAGTAGGGCTACTACTTCTGCTGGGGACCTGAGTCCCCCATTGCTGCTCCTGACGCTGTGTGTCTGCAGCGCCGCCTGTGAGACTGTACTTGTGTGTGCCTTGATCACCGTGGACGTGCGGTAGGTTCCCCTCCTGCTTGTTCTTTCCTCCTTCTTTGTGTTTGGTTGTTTCCTGGCCCTCTTTCCCCCCTGTTAGCCTCCCTCCAATCCCGTTTTCCCATTCCCCTCTCCACCCACCTCCCATCCTGCGCAGCACTTCCCTTAGCAGTCCTCCATGGCAGCCCCCTGCCCAGAAGCCCCCATGTCTAAGGGCCTCTAGGCAAAGGGCGGCTCCCATCCAGGCAGCTCCTGGTTGTGTCTGCAGGTGTCCGCAGGGGACACCAGTTGCCAGTCACCAGTCACCATCGCTCAGGCTCCCCTGCCTACCCACTTACACCTGCAGGTGTGGTTTTCCCCCCTGTGTTTATAATTTGCACTATATCAGTATCTAAATTGCATTGTGAAACCTAGGCCTTTCTTCCTCTATTCAGGATTCTCAAACTTAGGTGTGGTTTTCCCACCTGTGTTTATAATTTGCATTGTATCAGTATCTAAATTGCATTGTGAAACCTAGGCCTTTCTCCCTCTATTCAGGATTCTCAAACTTAGGTGTGGTTTTCCCACCTGTGTTTATAATTTGCATTGTATCAGTATCTAAATTGCATTGTGAAACCTAGGCCTTTCTCCCTCTATTCAGGATTCTCAAACTTAGGTGTGGTTTTCCCACCTGTGTTTATAATTTGCATTGTATCAGTATCTAAATTGCATTGTGAAACCTAGGCCTTTCTCCCTCTATTCAGGATTCTCAAACGTAGGTGTGGTTTTCCCCCCTGTGTTTATAATTTGCACTGTATCAGTATCTAAACTGCATTGTGAAACCTAGGCCTTTCTCCCTCTATTCAGGATTCTCAATCTTAGGTGTGGTTTTCTCCTCCTGTCTTAAAGCGTGCATTTTCGATAGTTCTTTAATCCTGACTGTTGTCCTCTTGTCCTATTGCTCAACCTTCTTGCCTCTCGCTGTCTCGTCTGCTTGCATCCTGCCCGGTTTCCTTCCCTAGTGTTTCCCCCCTCCCCTCTCCCTTCCTCTTCTCCCCTCTCCCTACCTACTCCATGGTGCTCTCTGTGTCTCCTATCTTTTCTGTTAACAAAAAGGAGGGAAATCCACATAGAAACCAATATTCATTTCATTGTCATAAATTCACAGAGAAAGTGATAAACTTATGGAGAAGGATTTGAATCAGTGCCATATAGGTCACTAGAGAAAACAACAAAATACAGGTGCACTCTGGTAGCTTTGCAGTTCTAGTATATTTAAATTAAGAAAAAAGTAATAAGAACATCAATGTAACAACCAAAGACATGTGACAAAAAGTTCAAAAAACATACAAAAAAGTTACAGATATGTGCAAACAAAGAATACATATATATTTACATAATAGGATTCTTGGATCAAAACAAAATTGCAAGAAACGATAGTCAAACTGAAGTAATGGTTACAGTCATCTACACAGTAACAGACTTGTGTTTAGAGGGTAAGTTGAACAAATCCTGCTGGGCAAAAAAGGAGTCAGGATATTGTTCTATGTAAAGCATACAGGGCTGTAGTCTTTTACAGGACTGTAGACCTGTTAGCTATTTGAACAGGTCTTCAAATTTGTTGAGTGCCAACGTGTAAAGATACCAAATCTTTTAAGAAGGAGTGTCCAGTGCTACTCTGGAGGGTATTTTGGAAATAAATTCCCTCCGTGAATTTGTCATGCACGGAAAACACGTTTCGGCTATGCCAATAGTTGGTGGCATCTATATGTAGCCTTCCTCAGGGCGAAAAAGACGAGCTGCTGGCTCTGTGAGAGAAGGAGGCAAGGAAAAGAGAAAAAAGATACAGATGTGTATCAGATTGGATAAATGAGTGCACCAACATATTGTTGTTTTAAAATCTCCTCCATGGAGGGTGTTTAGAGAGCTAAAAACAGGGAGGTGAGTCCACAGATTACTTACCCTGTTGCAGAGGCAGGAGTAAGCACAATGTGTGACTACACACGCGTATGTCCAGAGTCACATATGATGCATCAACCGGGGGCATGCTCAGGGGTCCACCTCGGCATTCCAAAGGGGCAGATATCTAAAGGTAAATAGGATGCAGACCGGAATGGCTAGCACTGAGTCAAATGAATACTCCTACCCATGTTAGTATTAGTGAATGCAAATAACAGTGACACCATGTGCAACATGCTTGTCATCTTACTCATGGGGAGAAGTGGGTTAGTATAAATAAATGGAAGACAATCAGGGGCTGGAATGGCGCTCCCTGGGGGGGGAATCACAATGTGGCATGAGTACTGGGTAAGGATGCTCGGGGTGTGATAAGAGACATGCTTAGGTGACCTTGCAGGCGGACCTACCTGGGTATTGAGTAGGGAGACCTTAGTAGAACCAGGAAAAAAGGTCTAGATGTATCGGCCGTACGGCATCAGTGGATATAATTCACTCTCCAGTGGAAAGGACGAACAGCTCACTGTTCTTGCGTGCTGGAACGAGGGGTCTTCCAGTATTCGCAGAAGTGAAAAAGGCGAGCAGGGGTAGGAAATGGTAGTATTAGCAGTATGTATCGCCAAAGAGGTTTTTTTATTAATTTTAAAATATATATATTCTAAAGTACAAACTGAAACGGCAAGGAAAAATATATGTGTTTATATTTTTAGTACAAAAACTGACTTCCAGGGAAATGGGTGTCCTGTTCCAACGTTAATGCATTGTGAATGCACAAAATCGATAGAAGCACGAGTCCTTGGATAAGCTTAATGACGTGCTAAAGGGGGTCAAAGAATACAGTATCGCCACAAATAGATTTTCACTATACCTGTCTTGGGTCTAGAAAGCTGTGCGGGAAAAAGCTGGAGGTTGGCTTGTTCGTTCAATCAGCACCCCGCACGGTAGCTGTCAGATGCGGCAGGGAGCTCGAAGTGAAATGGTCGAGGCGCGTTAACCATAGTGAAGG
Source organism: Ambystoma mexicanum (assembly GCF_040938575.1). Classification (NCBI taxonomy): domain Eukaryota; kingdom Metazoa; phylum Chordata; class Amphibia; order Caudata; family Ambystomatidae; genus Ambystoma; species Ambystoma mexicanum. Next base: position 977,218,001 of record NC_090922.1, read on the forward strand.
AAGCTCTGGCCGTCATCTAGGGAACCTAGTTTGATCCAGAGCAGACGATACCAATGGCAGTATAGCCAGGGGGTGTGCGAAAATGAAATACGGCGATCCGGGAGTCGGATCATATGGCCCTCGGGTGGGGATGTGATAATATCCCATCCGGGGGTCGATTTGAGCCACTGAACGTGCCGCACAATACTGTAAGCGGGCAAATCGGCATGTCGTAACTCAAAGGCAAATAAACAGAGGTAGACACATACACTAATGGAGTGTGCCGATCCTGGAAGTGCCAGTCCCAGTAGTCTCTGGGTTGCTGGGCAACCAGGCACACATCGGGAAAGAGTGAATGCACATATTGAAGTGCATTGAAATGTGGCAAGGTATACACGAGAAGAAAAAAAGGGGGGGTTGAAATACCCCGGTGTCAGCAGCATGGGGCTGCAATTGTTGACATGGAGGACTTGTCAGCGTAGAAGCAGGTCACATAAGGTGTTCGCCGTGTCTTACATCCTAGTGCCAGGACATGCATGAAGAGATTGTTAGGAAGGAGCAGAGGACGTTGGGACCTGTAGTGCATCACAGTGGTCATTGTTGACCTCACCTACTCAGGGCTACTGGTGTGTAAGAGGAACCATGGGCTATGGGCTGTATAATAGCATCAGGAACTGCTCAGAAGTACACGGGGAGCAGGTGGGGTTCCATCGATGTCGAGCAGTGTATATTAGATAGGCCATATACACTGGAGTTAGTGACAGTGTCAACAATCCACCATGTTATATCGTCTGGTGAGTGGTGTGCTTCCATGTAGTGAGCTACCAAGGATGCTGAAGGGTTCTTACATCTGATGTGAGATCTATGTTTCACAGTTTCGCACGTGGACCGCTCTTTGTGTTTGGCCTACATACCGCAGGCCACATGGGCATTCAATAATGTAAATGGCTTGTTGCGTTTTGCAGTTCTCCTATCTTTCTAACTGCTTCTCTATTGACTATCCTGATCTTCCACGAGTGGATTCCTGCCTCTGTCATTCCTACGCAGGCCTACTCCTCTTTTGAATGCCTTGTCTGCAGGCTCTCTCACTCCCCTAGCCATTCCCTTACTGTGGCTACTATCTATCGGCCACCTGGTCAGATTTCCTCCTTGCTCTCTGAGTGGGCGGACCTCTCCTCCTCACTCCTGTCCTCGACCACACAACTCCTCCTTCTTGGACACTTCAACATCCACCTGGATGCCTCATGTCCTCCCTCTGGACTCTTTCACAACCTCTGTGACTCTCTCTCTCTCTCTCTCTCTCTCTCTCTCTCTCTCTCTCTCTCACCATTCTCCCCTCTGGCCCAACTCACTCTGCAGGGCACACACTCTGGATGTTCTGATCTCCTCAGACCTTTCCCTTTCTGTCCCTCTCACCACTCCTCTCTCCTGGAGTGATCACTTTCTCCTTTCCTCCCATCTCACCCTCTCTACCCTGCAGGCCAAGCCACTTCAATCAATGTCACCCGCCTTCTCGGTCATCCGACCCATGAAGCATGTATCAGTTGAGGCTTTCAACACCACGTTCTCCTCCCTCCCCCTTTGGCTGACTCTCACCCTGACACAGCCCTCTCCACGCTCCACTCTGCTATATCTGATACTCTTGACATCCTTGCCCCTGTCATGAGGATCTGCCTGAAGCCCAAAGCCAAGTGCAACTCCTGATATGACTCAGACCTCATCACCTTTAAACGCAAGTGCAGGGTGGCCGAGAGGAAATGGTGTGCTTCCTGTACATCCTCTGACAAACTGGCCTGCCGCCTGCTCCAAAGGCAATTTGGCCTCTCTGTCCTCACCAAGAAGAGAGCTCATATCCAAGCCCGCGTCTCGACGGCATCTAACAACTCGGCTGAACTCTTTAAAATCTACAAGGAACTGGCCAATCCTGCTACAGTCTCTACCTCTCGTGTCCCTTTCCAGGCCCTCTGCACGGCACTGGCTTATCACTTCATCTCTAAAACTCAGCACATCCTGCCCTCACTCTCTTCCTCTCCCCTCCCTCCCTATACACTTTGTTCTTCCTCTGGCCCTTCTGCAGCCACCTTCCCTCCGTCCTTCTCTGCCTTTCCCCTGTTCTCCTCAGATGAGGTTTCTAGACAAGTCCAGTCTATGAAGATACCATCAAAACAGGTTCACCCTTGTTCCTCCAAAACCATCAAGGACCACATTGATACGCTGGCTCCTGCCATGGCTGACTTCTGCAACCACTCCTTCGCCACTGGAGTCTTCCCATCCCACGTGATGCACTCCCTTGTGCAGCCTCTTCTTAAGAAACCCTCTGCCAATCCCTCCTGCCCAGCTAACTATAGCCCAATGTCCATCACTCCCTTCCTGGGAAAACTCCTGGAGAAACTGGCCATCTCCCAGCTAAATCTCCACACTGAATCTGTTGATTGACTTTGTGACCATCAGTCTGGCTTCAGAGCTGCGAGAAGCATAGAAACTGTTCTCCTGAGCATCCGTGAAGACCTGCTCTCCAACCTCGACTCTAACACCCCCTGTGTCCTCATTGTGCTTGATATCTTTTCTGCCTTTGACACTGTTAACCAATCCATCCTGCTAAATTATCTCTGTGATAACCTGGGTATCACCGGTCAGGCGCTGGCGTGGCTGACTTCCTTCCTGTCTCACCGACCCTCCCAGGTCCAACTTGGGTCCTTCCTCTCTGCTATCTTTTTCTCTACCTGTGGTGTCCCCCAGGGGTCTAACCTCTCTCACTGGTTGTTCAACCAATACCAGGCTCTCCTTGCCCACCACATTCTGTCCCAACTTTCAGTGCTTTGCAGACGACACTCAGCTCATTTTCAGGCTTCCTTTGGCCACTTCTACTCCGTCCCTCATCTCTGACTGTCTGTCTGCTATCCAGGAGTGGTGTGCTGCCAACGATCGCTGCCTTAATGCCAGTAAGACTGAGATTCTACTCATCGGCACACCCACTCCCTCCTTTCCTGTAACTCTCTGGTTAGCCTTTATTGGCCCTCTTCCTGCTCCCACCTGCAAGGCCAAAAACCTTGGGGTTATCTTCGACTCCACACTCTCTTTCTCTCCTCACATCTCTGATGTCTCTAAGAAGTCACACTACCAGATGCACCTCCTCAGAGGTATCCTTCCTTTCCTCTCCTTCCCCCAGAAGCTCACTGCTCCAGAGCTCTGGTTCTCTCTAGACTGGACTATTGCAACAATAACAGCCTCTTTCTAAAACTGCCTGCTTCTACTCTCCGCCCTCTGCAACTCATCCAGAACAGGACTGCAAGACTTGTCCTTGGCCTCAAGCGCAGGGATCATATCTCTCCAGGACTGAAGTCTCTGCACTGGCACTCAGTGGCTGCGAGGATTAAGTTCAAAACCCTCTGCATTGTCCACAAGGTCATCTGGGGCCTGGGGCCTCAATACCTTCAACTCTCTCTGCCTTCCTAAATATCTTCCTTCTCAAGCTCTTCGCTCATTCGCCTCCAACTACCTCAGGGTCAGTCGCTTCTCCAAGCAACAAGTTGGTAGTAGATCTCTCTCTTCGGCTGGGGACCAACTTCGGTTCCGGAAGCACCTTAAATCCTTCCTCTTTGCTTCTGCTTTCTCTCCCTCTCTCCCCTGTTGAATTCCTGGCTGATACTCAGACTGCACTGGTCACCTGGCCCCTTCTGATCTCAAGCCCAAGCCCTGCCAGTTGCATGTCTGCACTGCCTCCCTGGCAACCCCTGCACATGTGGACTGTTTTCTGTATCCCTACAGACCCCCCACCAGCACGTACTTCAGCACTCACCCTGCACTTGCCACCTGCTGGCCGCTCTGTTATTCATTTATTCATTTATTTTTCTTGTCTATTTATTATCCCATGTACTGCACTTTTCCTTCTTTTATTTATCTTGTTTATTATTATCCCATGTACTTTCCCCTCCTCCTACCCCACGCATTTCTTTTCCCCCCTCCCTTGCACTTGCGTGATCTGATTGACACCTGGCCTGGCCTAGTAAGATTGTTGTCTGTCTTCCCTCTGTCCCCCTCCCTTGCCTCGTCGCGCCTTGAAACATAGTGTATAGGCGCGTTATAAATGCCATATCATATCAGAGGAACTCAAGGTTGTGAGTAAGCAGATCATTAACTAGTTGCCTCGATACCTCAAGACAATGAAGATGAAGATGAAGTTAGCCCTGATTTAGCTTTTGCCCAACGTAATGATCCCTTTGTAATAATAACATTTGAAGTAGCACTGTAAAAGAGGTAAAGGTAAAGGATACAGCAGGATCCCATTGGCCATAGGAGATATAGAGACCAGTATTGGTCGGCAAGTGAAGTGACAAAATATGGCAACAGCCTGGATACATCAATACAATTAAGCTCTAATATACACGATGGAGCACCCTTTCACACTTATCGAGCACATGTTTGGAAGGCTCTAAACGAGCTGTATCCAGATACGTTGGACATGGGTTCTATATTGGCTCAGAAAATGAAGCCTGATGAGGATCCCATGGAATACATTTGATCCATACAACAAATGTGGACACATGAAAATAAACAGTCATGGGACGAAAAAATACCTTTGTTTTACCACATTTTAGTGAGGGGACTCCCCACAGATGTGCAGGTCTCTTTAGAAAAGATAGTGGGAATTGAGGGAAAGGCATGGCCTGAGATACAGGAGACAATTGTACAATATTGCAAAAGGAAGCTGGAAAAGGATTAGGAGTCAGTTGATAATGCAATGGAGGAAGAGAACAAATGAGTTCAGAAAGAACTGTCGAAAATACATATGGGAGGAGCAGTACTCACCAGGCCAGTCGTCGTTTCACAAGCTCAGCAAGGATGGCTTTCAGTCACTGCGGTAATGCAGCCAAGAGGTTACACTCAGGTGCCACCCAACCAGCAGTGAGGATCGGTGCAAATGCAGCAGCAGCCCACATTCAAAAATGTGCAGCAGCCAGGGGTCATGCAGACAGGCAGAGGCAATGTGTACATGGGACAGTATCAGACTGGGAGAGGATAATATGCACAAGGTTGGAGATTGGGATGCAGGGGAATGACTCCACGTTTCGGAGTAGAGTGCTTCAAATGTGGGAATTTTTGATATTTTGCATAAACATTCCGACTTATAAGCACAGGCAGGGCAGCAACAGCAGACATACATGCAGCAGCCTCCTCAAAAGGAGCAGTGTATGGTGCTGCAACAGCAACTACAGATGCAGCCCACACAGGCACAGGGTATTGCTACTCAAGGACAAGTGCAGGTACAAGGAGAGGAAATGGCAGGAATTCAAAGTACAGTGGGCGCACTGCAAGCACCAGTAGAGACACAAATCCCTGAAGGGGAAATAATACTGAGACGGAATAGCGCCCCAATACACAGGAGTGACTGTGGTGGCCGGTAACCCATTTACATCCGCAAATGCATTTTCCCAAAAGGGGTGCCCATGGGGAGTGCAGGTGTGTCCTCTTCTAGCTGTAACTGAAGACCATGAGGAGGAATGGGAGGTAGCAGTTCAAATAGGACAGAGGCGATTGTCCTTTCTTATAGATACTGATGCAACTAGATCATGCATGAAGGAAGAAGGATTTCCATTATCTAATAAAAGTTTGGAAACAGAGAGCTTTTCGGGGACACTTTTGAACGTTCCTCTGATGAAAGATCTACCCTTGACAATAGGGACATAACATGTTGTAGCACCTGTGCTGTATTCAAAAGACACTCTCATTAATATTCTGGGGAATGACTGACCTACTCAGCAAATTGAACGCCACAATTTCATTCTCAGAGAAAGGGATGGTGTACACCACACTGGTAATGTACCCAGCTGGGGCGGCCATAATGGTTTAGGCATACTATGCACACAGCACAATGAGAGGGGATACCCATACACATAGAAGTGTTTGTGTACAGGGTACAAGTGTTGTTGTGATGTTTGCCATGGATTGAGTGGAAGGTGTTCCGGCGGTCCATTTTTTTTTATTCAGGCCTCAGTGTCCCTCCACAGTTAGCTCAGACACACACACTCTACTGCACTTGGAGAAAGTATTGGTACGAAAAGACATGATTATACTAGTTGCCACTGATGAGAACAACATGGAATGGCAGTCAATGATAGGTATTGACCCCACACTGACATTGACAGGAGTAAGTGACACAGAGCTTTTTGCAATAAAAGATAATGAAGAAGGGGAGGTATTTGTTGAGGTATCCAGTAAAAATGTCAACAAAAAATATTCGAATGCAAAAATGTAAAAAAAAGAATGCTGAAAAAAAAAATCGAATGTGTTTTTTTATTTATATGTTTTTTTTTGGGTTTAGCTAATAAAAATACATTGTACATTTTTTGAAAAATGGGGGGCTGGAGGGGAAGCCGCCCATTAAAAAAAAATGTGTTCTGCATTTTTTTTTACATTATTGCATTAAAAAAATATGTCATTCGACATATTAACTATAAACCATTTGTTGAACTAGGCATAGCTTGCCCAGCACACATAAAAGAAAGGGCAGTGCCCCAGATGACCCAGATAACAAAAAAATAAAGCACAATAGTTGCAGGAATATTTAAAAAAGGTACCCAAAGGTTTGTGAACAACAGGACCCCATGATGTAGGACTACTTAAATGGGCTGGACAGTGCATATCAAGTGGAAAGAAGGAGCACTGTTGCCACGAATAAAGTAGTACCAACTTGCTCGAGAAATCAATGAGGGCATATACAAGACACTGCATGCCCTATGGCAGCAAGGTGATTTCATGACCTTTCAGTTCAGCTATCTATGTCTGGGGAGGATAGCTCAGGGGCAGCGTGCTTGCCTTCAAACCAAGACGACACAGAGCAACACAGGTTCGATCCCCGGGTCTGCGCTTCGAAACCTCTAGGTATTAAGTGCATTATAAATAACCTATCATATCAATTAAGAAAGCAAAGGCAGGAATGTGGTGTTTTATACATAATTTACGTCCAATAAATGAAATTATTAAGGCAGAGTATCCATTGGTCCAATAATTATTTGAAACATTCCCACAGATGCACACTATTTCCATGCAGTTGACTTGAAAAACACCTTTTTCTCTATTGCACTACACCCAGACTTTAGGTATCTTACTGCCTTTACGTATCGCGGGACCCAGTAAAACATACTACAACTCCTCATGGATACTGCTAAGGGGTGATCATCTTCAACAGAGTAATTCAAATGGACCAGAGCAATTTGCAGGTTGATAGTACAGTAATGCAGTATGTAGATAACTTGTTGGTTTGCCGTCCGACTGAAGGGAGAGTGTAGAAGGGACTCAGTGACACTACTGACTTTGATAGCAGACAAAGAATACAAAGTGGACAGAGAGAAATTATAATACTGTCAAAGCTGATGTACTTGAGTCAGATTATGTCAGCAGATGGGAGAAATATAATACCAGAAAGCGTAGAGGCCATACATAAGTCCCCACGATCAAAAACAGTGAAAAAGATGCAGTTGTTTTTGGGCTTCTGCAACCATTGCAGAGCCTGGGTTTTTGATTACTCCACATACACCAGGCCATTGTTGCAAGAACTAAAGGAAGCATCGAAAAACAAAACACACATACAATGAATAGCTGAAATGGGCGAGAGCTTTGATGAGCTGAAACACAGGTTAGCACAGGCACCGGTGTTAGCAACTCCCAATTACAAATACACCTTTCCCATGTTCTCACATTCAGATGGAAAGGTAATGACTGCAGTAATGACACAGAAAAAGGGACATGGACAAAAGCCACTTGCATATTACAGTGGGTCACTGTATGCAGTAATGCAGGGACATTTCCCATGTGAGCAGGCACTTGCTGCTGCTGCATTGACTGTTGAGAAATCTCCATACTGGAGAAAACAAAATCAACACTGACAACTCAGAGGTCTTCAGGGTATGGGGTAATACTAGCCAACAAGCAATAACAGTGGTGAGGTGCAGAACAATAAACCCAGCAGAGTATATTACAGAGAAAATAGAGAAAGGGGATTATGTGCATGACTGCATAGCATTCATCGACAGGAGCAGATGTAACCCCCTATTTAAGAAGGAAGTGATCAAAGAGGGGGACATGAATTTCATTGACGGAAGTTCCAGCACTGACCAGACCATGGGGCAAAGGCATTCAGATTGCGCAGTGGTGGGGGGTAGACAAGGAGTACACAAAGGGGAGGAACTGACAGTGTGCTCACAAACACAACTGCCAAACCATTACTCCACAGAGGCAGTGTAGCTGCTGGCCTTGATTGAAGCACTAAACATGTCAGAGGGCCAAGCAATTAATATCTTCTCTGACTCGGCCTATGTCACCTCTACAGTCTACTCAGGATTAGCAACATGGGAAAGGAGAGGGGATTAAAGGAAGTGATGGCACTCCCGTTCTGCATGCAGCATTACTCAGTAAACTACTTGAAATGTTACCTCTCCCAGTAGAGTTAGCATTAATAAAGTGCAAAGCCCATACAGGTGGCCAAGATTTTATCTCTCTAGGAAATGAAAGAACAGACAGAGCAGCAAAAGAAGCAGGATATATACCAGAGGGATCACATGGGCTCTTCCCTGGCAAAAAACAAAACAATAATGCTAATAGCAGTATTGAAACTAAGCACAGAAAAAGATGCATTACCAGAAATATTTAATGCAAACCCAATATTGGAGATAATTGAATTTCATGGAGAAGCATCAGATGCTGAAAAAGAGTTGTGGAAAAGAAGAGGATGCTCTTTGTCTCCAACTGAACTGCTTTGGTGGCATGATAGCACAGGAAAGGTTGTCATGTCAAAGAAATTGACAGCTTCACTATCCTACCTATGAACCGAAAGAGCATGTGGCTGCAGGGATAAGTGAAGACTGGTTTGTCCATATCTGTTTGAATATGTCACTGAGTATGTGAATAACTACATGACCTGCCAGAGGTTTCTGCTAGGTCACACATTGCTAGTTTTACAGGGAACATTGATGCAACCAGAAGGACCCTATCAGCACTTGCATATTGATTATTATGATATGATAGAAAAGTATACTGCTTACAAGTACCTGTTTGTAGTTGTGTGCCCATTCTCACATTGGCTTGAGGCAGGTACCTGTGCCCACAATGATGCCCACTCTGCAGCAACATTTCTGGTGAAGGAGATGCCCTGAGGTGGAGGATTCCAGATGAAATTTCTTCCGATAATGGGCAGCACTTTGCCACTGGATTAATAAAGCATATGACAACACACCTCGGGATAAAGCATGAACTATGCACAATTTAGCATCCTCAAACCAACGGTTAGACAGAAAAATGAATGGACTGCTGAAAATGCAATTGGCTAAGCTTAGGCAACCACTTAAAAATCATGGGTGCACTGTGTGTATCTTGCTTTGTTTGTGCAAAGAAATGCACCTGGAGGAGATTATCACCTGACTCCTCACAATATTGTTACAGGGTGGAGAATGCATGTGCCAATTCCACCATTACGTACAATCTCTGATGCCCACTCTGCCTCAGTTATTATGGGGGGCGAATTTGATATGTACCTCAAAGAATTTACCAAGTCTCATAAATATATATTCCTGCAGAGGAGGCCAAAAAAACAATTTGGACAATCAGGTGATCCAAATAGACATTTCCCACAAGCAGCACCTCTCTATCCGGGTGACCACATCCTTATGCAGAACCACATAAGAAAATGGAAAGAGGAGCACTTCACTGGCTCACATACTGTCCTCTATTCAACACCAACAACTCTCAAGCTTGAAGTATTGTGAGGATAGTCAAGACACAACATAATGGGGAGTATTTTGGAGTATTCCTTTAATTATTTTTTACAGCTATCCGTATTTACCAAAAAACAGCAAGAGAGTGAAGATGAAGGTTTTCATGAAACTGTGTAGCAAAGAAAAATAACTTTTCAATGTCTTGGAACTCTTCAGTTTTTTGGAGCATAATGATATTAATATGTTATAGTGTATGGATGATGAATTATTTGACTTTTAAAGAAAAAGGTGAAACATAAATGGATGGGAAAAGAAACAGGGGGAAAAGAAGTATGATGAATGGGGAGGGCTTCTACCATGGCACCAAAGAAGAACATAGTTCAATAACTGTTAATCTCTGGTATGATGAAATGATGCATGTGGGGAGGGAGAGAGTAAATGGCACATACTATGTCCGCTCTGTCATTCCACACTTACTAGGAGCGCCAATGGGTTTCTTTGCCTAGGGAGTGTCTTATGAGGAAGCAGGATGCCTGATGCACTTGTCCCTATGCAAAACTAGAAGTTTAATTCAAGGAAAAAAGGTAATAGTTCAGTGGGTGGATAAAGGGTACAGGTATTTGAAGACAAATTTGTAAAATTAACAAAAATGATAGAAATGAAGGAAACATGATACAAGGTAATAGAATAAATGACAACAGGTCCTGGAGAAGAGGAGTTACAAATAAGAGACCATAAAAGATTGCTGTGCAAAACTAAATGAGGGCAGAGCGTCCCCTGGTGTCACACAAGTCCAATGATAAGAATTGATGAGTAGTATGGTATGGGGACAGGTGGGAGGGGGAATAATGCAGTGTCATGCTGAGGGACTGGTGGGTTTTAAACAAAATGTGGCCGCTAAAGTCAAAGATGGCTGACTAGCAATTTGAGGAAAATATGTGCATGCTTTAACCTGGTTACATGAAAAACATCAACCAGTTAATACTACTACCTTTGCATGATTCCCTTTGTGTTTAAGGTCAAGTGGGTCAATTTTCCTGAGGACTGATTCGGGCAGTGCCAAGGTGGTAGAGAATGCAGCGCTGATGCAGGGAACAGTGGCGATGATGGATTTATGGTGGGTTTTCAGATCCAAAGCATAGGCCCAGCTTCGCCTGACTGGGGTGGAGTGTGTGCTCTCATCACATTGCACAGCCCTCCACTAGTGGTGCCTCTAAATAGCACTGTAATGAAGATTGCAATGCAGCAAAAGGTGGTGCAGCAAAATGAGCAACATTAATCCCTAGCAGGCAGAAACATGAAAATAACTATTTCTCAAAAAAGAGCGCCGAAAACTTGCCTGCTATCCCGGATAAGTATTGTTTACTTCACTGTTGGTTCCTAGAGTGCAAGCTGCAGCAAATTTGAAATGGCTGCAGGTGACCAGATACAAATTATTTCAATTGGTGAACTCAACAGCATGATATATACGCACAATTAAAGAGGAAATTAGGGCTCTGTGGATAGTTGACCTTCACAATTGATTTCTGCTAGATCACCTCACAGCCATTGAAGGAGGTGTTTGCACCAAGCTTGGGACAAGTTTCTGCACCGCTACACCTGATGGTTATGCGTCTACTGGAATTCTAAGTGCAGCCATACAAGAGATGCTCACACTCCAGGGAAAAATGAGAAGCAAGGTCAATGGAGTGAAAGCAAAAGTCTGGCTGGACAGTATCTTCACATGGGTACCCACCTGGCTTTCAGGAACATTTCGAGTGACTGTCCCCATGTCGGTCTTCATTCTCATCACCTTTTGCATTTTAAGAACATTTTCAAAGTATATTTTAACAAGCAAAACATACATTTTATATTACCCTTGAGGGTTGACAAAAACTGTTTTGAAATGAAGAGTATGAATAAAATAATGGGTGAAGATGAAGAGGATGATCCTGAGAGAAGGATTTTTACCCAGCCTGTAGATGTTCTGGATTTAATGTCTTAAGGAGGGGTCAAGGTGTGTATGGGTGTGGGAAGATCTGAATAGTTGGGAGGAGACTGGGGAGACATGACACGATTTGAAAAAAGTGGATACATAAAGATGAAGTTGCTAAAAAGGAACAAGAGGCACACAAAGATTTAGTTGTTAATAAATTAATAAAAGGGGAGTATAATGTAATAAAAATGCAAATTCAGCACTGTATGAAGGAACTCACCTTTCAGCTGCAAGAGTAGCACCGTAAAAGGGGATTGGCTCCTTCTGATATATGTGAAATTAAGTGCTTAATTAAACAAATCCATAAATACTGCGACACAGTATATATAATCATAACTAGTGGTAGAACAAAATGCAGTACATTATCCTTAAATGCTTGCTTTTGCAGAAAATGTGTGTTAATATTTCATGTGCAGCAAAGGCTATTCTGGCTCGTGTTTCAGTACAATGTCTATGATCCCAGGCCAGCGCTAAGAGAAGTACACAGTGGTTGTTATTTTGTGAAGTCACAGATTAGAGCTCACAGTTTCCCACAACAAGTAAGTAATACTTCACTATTTTATAATTCAAAATCATTTGTGAAATACGGTTTTCTCTTGGAGCTGAAAAGAACCGGAGTGGTTTAAAATTTCCCCATAGAATATTTTTCCTGAGAAAAAGGTTAGAGTGTCCCCAAAATGCAACTTTTGTGTAGCAGTACTTCTGTGGTTCAAGGCTATGGCAGTGTCATTGTGGAAATCATGCTCATGAGAATGGGGATGTGGCGGCCAGGGCAGTTTATTAAAGTTCTGCTGGTCATTTCAATGACTTCACTTTGTGCTTTGGGAATTGGGGTGGATTGTGATGTGACAAGCTGTAATTGAGGGTGGTGTGGTAAGGTTTGTGGACCCAATTATGATTTCAATGCACGTTTTTCTATACATTTTCAAAGTGCGAAGTCCAATCAGCTTTGTGTGGGGAGATTTTATCAAGTCGCATGATTGTGAATACTAATTACTTTGCATTATATCAATGTTCTGACTTTAGGGGCATTATTTTGACAACACCTTTTCATGGGGTTCTGTTCTGCAATCTGTTTGAATTTGCTGTCCAAGCTGTGTCTGGGGCCCTGATTAAAACTTTGTTGCTTCTTGCTCCGCCATACACTCCTTTTTGACTACTTTATAAAATATTTTGGTGAGTTTTACAAGATGACCCCAACACACCTTACTGGCAGAAACATTTAATCCGGTAACTAGTGAGTAGGAAGGGAGGAAAAAGAGTTCTCAATTATTTGTCGTTGAAGCCGGATTGCTGTATGTTGGCGATATAGATCCTTTTGGTAACTCTATAACTCAAATTGTAATTCCCATGAGTCATAAAAGCATTGTATTGGAAAGGGATCATGCTCATATAAAAGAGGACATTTAGGAACAGCTAAAACACAAGTCCAACTCATACATAGAATCTATTGCCATGGAATTTATGGTAATATAAAGGAGTTTGTATATACCTGTGGCTGCTGTCAGAAAACCAGCAATAGAATCCCCCTCCTGCTCCGTTACAAACCTTGCCTATTATAGATGTTCAATTTTCTAGAATTGGAATGGATATAGTAGGCCCTTTAGAAACAGCAGGGTTAGGTAGCAAATACATACTTGTCATCTTGGACTACACAACCCATTACCCGGACACCTTTCCCTATGGAATAATACTTCCCAACACAGTTTTAAACATTTATTTCCTTTTTTGCCCCGGACCTATGTTTGAGTTTTATAAATCATCCCCAAACTGATGGACTAGTTGAAAGATTTAATCAAACCCTGAAACATATTTTAAATAAACTAGTCGAGGCAGGCGGGAAAAATTGGGAGCTAATGATACCCTGGGCTTTGTTTGCTATTCGGAAAACACCCCAGTCATCTACAGTGTTTTCCCCCCTTTGAAATGTTTATGGAATAGAGCCTGGGAAGAAAAAAAAAGTGCCACTATTCTGTTGTCCCAAACAGCTCAGAGATTAAAAGAATATATGGCTCCAGTTAATATCATAGTACATTCAAATATGGCCTGTCCTCAAGTACATCAAAAACAGTGTTATGATAAGAATGTGATAACTTTTGCTATAGTAAAAAGGTGTTAGTTCTTCCATCATGATAAAATAAGATGTTGTCCAGGTAGCATGGACCATAAGAAACCTTAGAACAACAGATGGGACCATATAATTACAAATTCTCTCAACCTGATTGAAAAATGAAGGCACATAGATATCATATCATTCTACTTAAAGAATGGATGAAAGACCTGGAACAAAACACTTAAGTGATATGAACAAGTTTATTGTCCGAAGAGGGTGAAATTACGCAGTTAATCTCTCATGAGTTATCTCAAAATCATAAACAAGATCTACTAGACCTTTTACGACAGTTCCATGATGTATTTAGAACTGTACCAGGAAGAGTAAAGGGAGTATATCAGTACGTGCGTACCCCTCCTGGAAAAATAGATCACCAGAAACCCTACAGAATCCTGGAAAGTAGAAAACAAATAATTCAAGAAGAGATAGGAGCTATGTTGAAAGCCAATATCATTGAACCGTCGCAAAGTCCCTGGTCCTCCCCTTTTGTGTTAGTTGCCAAACCAGACAATTGCTGTAGATTGTGTATCAACTTAAGGAAGGTAAATGAAGTATCCCTGTTTGATAGCTACCCAATGCCCCGGATAGATAATCTGATTGACAAACTTGGGGATGCTGTATATCTTTCCACCATTGACATGACTAAAGGCCTGATCACGAGTTGGCCAGTAAAAGCAGTGAGCGGAATTAGCTTTCACCAGGAGCCGTGGGCCAAATTCCACTGTATCACAAGAATGCGGGCATGTGCACATGGCCCTGGCATTCTTGCTAATAGTGCCGATGTTAACAGTGCCATGCATCAGGCTACCGGCTGAAAACCTAGCACAAATAGCGTTACCGCTGGAAGCAGCCAACATTGCACGCTGTTAGTGCGAGCTGATAGCACACACATCCATTAAATATCGGAGACCCAGGCAGCCATCCAGATGATCTGAAAAGCTAACATGTTTCAGTAGTGTGCAAGGGGCAAGGCAGCACAAGATTGCCTGCGGAAACCCACGTTTTCAGAGCCAGAGCTCAACACACTTGTGACTGAGGTACTATCCCACCAAGAAGAGCTGTATGAGGCCCGCCAAAAGAAGACCTCATCCCAGCGGCACACCAGAATGTGTCAGCAGTCGGCCATGTCCCCGGGATGGTGAGGACTGCCGAAAATGGTAGAATTACCTGTGGGTCTGTGTGTGGGACATCCTAGCCCATCATTGGACAGACAGCATGGTCAGCAGGGGAGGCACATCACCATGGCTGGGACTGACAACCTGGGAGGAATGCACTAGCACCATCAGCTCCATAAAGGGGATAGAGGGAGTCAGAGGAGCGGAGGCTGGCACCTGTACCCAGGGGGCAGAAGGTGAGCCTAACGCCCCAAATATCAAATATAATGGCAACATCCCACCACACCATCCCCCAGTTGAAATACCCATTAGTCAGGCAGTGTGACTGGGGGCAGTACATGGGAGCCACCACAGGCACCTACAGCAGTGCCTATGTGCCAGTGCACCTAGGCCACCCCTTTGAACCTGAGCAGTAGGGAGGGCAGCCAAGGGACACATCCAAGCCTCATGCACCAATTAGCTATGGTCGAGGGTACAGCAGTACTCCAGTTGCAGCTGGCCATATGAGGTACCAGACCCTGCCTATCACCATGTGCAACAGTCCGGCGGGCCCTGCGCATCATATGCATGCGAGTGAAGAAACGGCCAGCAATGTACCCCTGCCATGCCAACACAACAAATCCACATGCCGAAGTGTCCAACGCACCAGCACCTTGCCTGATATCACCCACTCCGCTACCAGACTCAAGCAGGACAGGCCTGTGTATCAGTCCTTCAACCCTGTGCCACCCCCTCCTGTAACTACTGCTATGCATGCCAAAACATGTGAAATAATGTGTCCTAATGCCATCCCTTATGTCCCCTACATGCACAAAGGCATCACCTGAGGCACCAGGGGAAGGGGATGCTGCAGTACCGTACAACTGTGTGCCCAGCCACACTACCACCAGCATCACCACCCTGTATAGGGGCCATCAGGACACACAAAAGAGCAGGATGTACCCCACCGCTGTCCGATGCCGCCTGGGTGCACCCAATGCAGGGGCCCAGCCCACCTGGGGCACACCTGCACCAAGGTTCTAGCCCACAGTGGCTGTCCTGGAGGAGGCAGAGGACACAGCCCCAATCAACCTCACCCAGGAGGAGGGAGGGGCAAGCAGCCCCAGCAGTGACGAACAGCATAAGGCCATGTCCCCGACACAAGACAACAGCCATCCCCAGGCATCTAACACCCCACCCAAGAGCCAAGTCCATGCTGATGTTCACAGCCAAGGCCACAGGATCAGACACAACACTGATGCTGCTACACCCCAGTGCCTGATGTGGACACTAGCTCATATGGTAGCCCAGGCATAAGCACCAACAGGCAATGTACCCCAACTCATCACCCCCGACTGCCCCCTCAGGCGCAGTGCTGGGGTGCTGGATGTCATAGAGGCACAACAGCAAAGGATTGAGGACCTTGCAACTGCCCACAACCAGCATGTGAAGGCCCTCAGTCGGGTGATTAAATGGGCCACTAAGACAATGGCGCAGGACAATACCCATACAAAACAAGTGGACGAAGCTGTACTGCATCCATGATAGGGATGGCCAGAGGGTGCAGGAGCTCTTTGAGGGTCTATCCGCCTTCGTGGATCAGATGAGGGAGTCAAATGCCCTCCACCACCAGCATATGCAAATGACTGCCTCCGTTCCATTGACCTCAACAACCCCCATGTAGGAATCCCAACAGGGAACTTCCATGCACAGGTCCCAGTACCAGCTGCACCAGCACTCCCCAGATGCCAGGGCTCATGGGAAGAGGGCACTGCCGTATTAGATGGATTGTCCACTGTTGGCCTGAGTGCCCATCACATGGACACATTGGTGGGTGGGAGGAGGCGGGGCTGTGTGCTGGTGTGTTGGTGGTAGGTGGGGGAGGGGGATTGTGGCTGGGGTGTTGGTGGTGGGTGGGGGTAGGGTGGCAGTATTGCTGGGGTGTTGTTAGTGGGTGTGGGAGGGGGATTGTTTCCTGGGGCTGGTGGTGGGTGGGGGGATTGTGTGCTGGGGTGTTGGTGGTAGGTGGGCGAGGGAGGATTGGGTTACGATCACTAACATTAAAGCCTGTTCAATTCAGACAAACATTGCCAAAGTCAAGACAGAAGCAGATTGATACATTATGCTGCTCACTATTTGGTTGACGGTATAGAGGGGAAAGAAAGGTGGAACACAGCCTGCCCTTCAAGGGAATATTACCCAGAGGGAGAGGAGCGTAGTTGCCAAGGAGTCCAAAAGAGAAGAGCACTAACTAATTAATCTTAACTGAACCTTGTGAAGTTGTTGTTATCTTGAGTTTAAAATTACCACTCAAGCACATTTTGTTCCTTTGTAAAGTATTAGATGGGCAGGCAAGTAAACCAGTATGGCAAATTGCTGATGAAGAAGGTCTGGCAGGAGTGTAAGCCAGGTAGTAGTTGATGAAAGTGCTGAGCTGTGGTTCTAACAATAACAACCCCTTAAAACCTTTTGTGGAGAAATTACTATTTCTTTTTAACTTAAAGTTGTGGTTACGTTTTGACAGATCATCCCGGCAAAGACAGTCTGTGTTGTTTAAACCTGTTCTTACTCCAGGAGGAGTTGGAACTCACTATTTCTTTTGAAATCAAAGCGGATGTAAATTATCCCCACCAAGACAATTGTTGGTGTACATTTGATAAAGATAAAAGGAAAACCTGTTCTTACTCCAGGAGGAGTTGGAACATCATGTTTCTGTTGGAACATTGTTGAGAGAACTGACCTTTTTGTCATCATGTTTAGATCCTCAAGAAATGTATTGGAACTTTGTGTCAAACATGGATTTTCCTGATTTATTTTGAACTGTAGAGCAAATCCTTGCTCAGACTTGGGAAGGGGAATTCACTCAGGTTATGAGAAAAGACATTGGTTATTTTGTAAACTCGATTATATGTTATATATATTTTGTTGAATTGAACTGCCATGAATTTCCGCACTGCTCTGTTGAATGTAGAAGTGTGAGGGTTTCCTTTAGTTTATTTTAGACAGGGAAATCGGCGACAGGGTAGGGACAGTGAGGCATTTATCCTTCCTTTTAATTTAATAAAATGGCTACAGTTGAAAACTCTTTACAATGTTGTCTGACTCACATTTCTGACCCCTCACTGACACGAAAACACTCCCTCCCCACATAGACTCTCCCCAAATACTCCTCCCTCAAACACTCTCTCCCAAAAAGACGCCTCCCAAACACTCCATCCCCAAACACCCCCTCTCCAAACACCCCCCGCCCACCAAACACACCCAATAACCAATGTCTCATGAATGGAATGGATCAAAGTAATCTCCTGTGGTTTTTCACATCACAGGCCTTGTCATGTTCCAGTGAGCCTGAAAGCCACTGGGAGCGGCACCTTGGGCTGCCCTGATGGGATTTTGCTGGTGTGGTGGCAGTGGATAGGGGGTCAGATCCCTGGATAGATATGCAATCCATGCCAGTAGAGACTCTGCGAGTGCAGACACACCATCATTTCCCTCCCTGACCCTCTGTGCCAAAACCACCAGGGTTGAGGTTGTGTGGCCCAGGGCACAGGCACAGCGCCAGCTGCTGGCCTGCAGGCATTAACGCATCATACGGAACTCCTCCAGTTGCTGACGGACCATGTCCACTATCTCATCATACCTGCCTTCAATCCTCTGAATGCATGCATCCATCTCTCGGATGTTGGACATTGGAGGTGGAGTGGGGCTGTGCAGGTCTGAGTGGCTGAAGCTCGGCATGTGGTAAGGGGTGTGCTCCAGGGAGGCATCCGTGCTAATGCCTATTTCCAACACCACATCATCGTCAGTGGATGTGCTGGGATGGGGCGGTGGCTAGGTTTCGGTTGGCACATTGACTGGATGTGTTGGCAGGCCTGATGTTAGCGCTACAGGGCCAGATGGATGAGGCACAAAGCCTGATGGCTGTGCTGCAGGGGCAGATGGTTAGCGCACAGAGAGCAATGTCTGTACTGCAGGGGCAGATGGTTGGGGCACAGAGCCCAATGGCCGTGCTGCAGTGGCATATGGTTGGGGCACAGGGTCCGATGGCTGTGCTTCAGGGGCAGATGGTTCGGGCACAGGGCCGGATGTCTGTGTTGCTACAACCGGTGTTGCTTTTGAATTGATGGTATGTGCTGTTTTTGCCTTCCTCTGTATGTCCGGCTGAGCTGTGGAGGGTCCAGCATGGTCATTGTCAGAGGATGTGCCTGTCAGGATGAGAAGGGCTTGAAGTTATTCACCTATGTGTCACCTCAACAGTCTTGCATTATACAGTTATGACATTGTGTGTGAGCTGGCCTGGACATGATGGCTCGTTGTCAGGAATGCTCTGATGCGTGCGTGCATATATGTGTGGTATGAGTGCACATTGGTTGTAGTGCTGCCATGCTGGCTTGTACTGGTTTATATGCTTAATGTCATTTTTCCCTTTGTACTCATGTGCCCATATGTGTGAATCCATGCATTTTGGGTGAGATGCTTGTGTATGTCTTACCCTGGCCCCCACCCCTGGTATCTGTCTGTGCATTGCCCATATTGATGTTGTAGTCATGCATCGCTCACATGAATGTGGCCATATCCCCATGATGTGTGTTGTGCATTTCACAAGCGTCTCATGTTTCACATTTTGATGTGGCTTGTTGTACTCGCTTCTAAATAGTTCCTCCACATTGGCCAGTATGTTGTCAGTCAATGCGGTAAATTCAAGCTCTGTAAACCGCAGTTTACGTTGATAGACCTCAGGGACACAAGATTTGGGTGTGCCTGCCATGTTGCCAGAGTTTATTTGACTGGATGGCTACAGGAAGTGCCTGATTTGATATGGATTGTGTTTTTGCCAAAATGGCAACCAGTGAGCATCCAGTTCCTATGATGACGTTATGTCTGGTTCTGCTAATACCATTGCCAGTGTTTCCGGAATCGGTTGGTCCATTGCCAGTGCTGCCGTGATTATGCATGCCGAAATCACTATTAACAGCATTTTTCTCACAGAAACACCGCCATTTCCTGGTTTTACCAGTGTTTGCGTAACACTGGTAACCCTGATTCCAGCAATGCCGGATGCGCGCACCAGCAAGTTTGTGATATTCTGGTGATTCTGTCAATGCTGTATCCAGAAACATCACTAATGGGAAGAGAGAATCACTGTCGCTTTTCTGGCTGACTCATAATGAGGGCCTTTGTCTTACATTTTCCCTCTTTTGATGTAGTTTT
Source organism: Ambystoma mexicanum (assembly GCF_040938575.1). Classification (NCBI taxonomy): domain Eukaryota; kingdom Metazoa; phylum Chordata; class Amphibia; order Caudata; family Ambystomatidae; genus Ambystoma; species Ambystoma mexicanum. The sequence goes on from NC_090922.1 coordinate 977,238,083, forward strand.
GTCTTAGGCTGTTATTCAGTTTCCTCAATGTTCATTCTTTCCTGTTTTTCTCAAGTGTAAAATACTTTTAAAAACAAAAAGCAAAGCAAAGAACCCTGATGGTTGATTTCAGAGTCACTCTATGTGGGCAAACACAGATCAAGATACAACAAACACCATGCCTGCATAAAAATGTACACAAAATATCAGTTTGAAATTGTTTTAAAGCAGTGACAATTTACAGCTAGAACAGATAAATACCAAATAAGTGTTTGTCAGTGAAGATCTTTAAAGTCCTACATATATCAATCAGCAAAAAAGGATTGACCTAGACTAACAGTAGTCGTTTGACTTCTAAAACATGTAGCAATGACTCCTGTACAATTCCTCATTTGCATGCCAGTTTGATAATGAAATTAAGTGATAATTCCACCCACATTGTTTACTCATGGTAGCCAAGGACAATCAGAACCTTGCAGATATGTCATCCTGTCTGCAACATTACCATTTCACTTTCCTCAAGAAATTAAGCGAGGCGGCAGGCAGTTACCATCCAGGATAACCCACCTCATTAGGATTATATTGCCATTAACACCTGCAGGTACATGTCCAGACTCTTTTGATATGATATGATATGATATGATATGGCATTAATAACGCGCCTATACACAAGTGTTTCAAGGTGTGCCGAGGCAAGGAAGGTGGAACAGGGGAAGGACAGAGACAACGATCTTACTAGGCCAAGTGACATTGAGATTGCGCATGTGCAGGGGTGCGGAGAGGGGAAAAGTGCATGGCGGAGAAAGTGGAAAGTGCAGAGCAACGGAGAGACAAGATAAATAATAATAAAATAAATGATAAAATCAGCAAAAGTGGTAGTGCAGCCAAGTGGCAGGTGCTGGGATTAAGGCAGCCGACACGGTGGGTCTGATAAGTGTAGGAGGGGCAAAAAAAGGGTAGGCTGTGTGGGTACAGATACAGACCCCAGTGCAAGGGGTAGCCCGGAAGCAGTTTGGTAGGGTGGCAGGGCGAGCAGGTACCTGGAACCAGAGGACAGAGGGTGTCCACATGCACGATGCCAAGAGAGTAGGTAATGAGGGTGTTTTCCCAGGAATTAAATTCCCTTTTGTTATCTAATATTAGAGTTGTGTGCTCCATATTCCTGAATGAGACTGACCCGTGGGGGACTTTACATAAGCCAATAATGATAATAGAGTACTTGTTTAGTTTGTTGTCTGCTTTAGCAAAAAAGGTGATTTACTGTTATTTGTCCTCTATATTGACTAGAGGAAATCAAAGCAGTGAAAATATTTTGCTACCATGGACACCCAACAAGGGTCTCAAGTGAACAGTTCACGGTGCAGCCTCTTTTGTGGTGTCCAGTGCATGTGACCCAGTATTCTCTGCACATGTTATAAGTCCAGGCTCATATGTTTCACTTCTAATGGAAGTCTCCTACATTTGGGATTATCAATTTAAGTGCCAGGTCTAATTGCAAGTCCCTTCACTGCTTCTCTTCTAAAGCCATGATGATGGTAGTACCGCCAAGAAGCACATCACTTTACGCAGTCATTTTAGTCATCGATTTCATCTTTGTTTCTGACATGCCCATCAGCTCCAGCGTGAACAAATAGTACAGCCTTTCTTTTTTTTGATATTCAAACTGTCTTTGTTTTCAAGAGGATAATTTCCCACTTCAGAAGAATTCTACATTTAGGGGCATTCTGCATCAATAGTTTGGGTCCTTTTTTATCTACATATTCCGGGACAGAGATTTTCAGACATCATCGTGTGTCAATCACAGAAGAAAGAACCGTGTAGACTTCATATACTTCTTCTTGTGGGATCTTGTGACCAACCTACTTTCCAGGGATGGATTTGCCTGTGTTGCCAGAAAAGCAATAGGAAATATGGTTTGACTCGTGCTGGGCATCACTGATTTCTCAATGTACACCCACCTTGGGGTATTTGAATGTGTCGTTTTTTGAAGAACAAAAGGACCATGTGTCAGTAGGTGGAACACTTTTAATGGTGGAATCCCTTTAAAGGGAGACTGGCTTTCTATAAGCTGTACAGAGAAAGTAATTGAACAGTGCTATCAAAGAGTGATACCGCTTTTGTAATCAGCAATCAGGTGTGTTGGAAATGTACATTCGTTACTATAAATTATTATTATTAGTATTATTATAGTTAGTAATAATAACATTTGTATTCTTACTCTTATTAGTGTTAATACTAATATAGTATTATCTATATGTTGTAAAATGTATTAATATAATTAGCATATCTGGCACAATTGCGCCATTGGTTTTATGAACCTTATTTTTGTAGGTCCATCCATATGCATTTACAGTAACATAATTAAAAGTTATCTTAACTTAAACAACATTTTTCCAACAAATACCACTTTGTAAAAGGAGTTCATTGTACGACTCTTCACAGAAGATAAATTGCAAAGGACTATTGATTGGAAATACACATGGGGGATCCACCTGAAAGGCAAATAACATCATTGTGATTAGTGAACATATTAAATACTGCAGAAATGTATGTTAATGATTACTGAAATGTTCTGTAATCACACTAATTATCATTCATGCATTACAATGAGTATAATTATCAATTCCGCTGGCATTCATTGAAGTAGCATTAATCATGATCAACTCATGAGATTAAAAGAGGATATGGTTCCTTTGAATGCAGTGGCAGAGCTAGCAAGCAGAGGCAGCGCACTTAAAGTGCTACCCGACCTCTTTCATCATTATACTTAGTGCAAGCGCTCATTTCGAGCGTTTCTGGCATATGCACTGTAAAATAATGGATCAGCAAATGACATGCAATCTTCCGCACTCTGCCTTATTGACTTACCCAATAACACAAAAAGGAAAACATAATTACATTTATTAGCATGCTGCCAACGGACTGTATTTTAAGAGTAGCGCGTACACACCTTCCAAATGCTTTGATGTACAATGCCATTTTCACCCGAGGTGATCAGTGTAAATCTGTTTGGTTTTGGAAACAACACTCATTTGCAGATCTGCCATCACTGGCGGCTAAAGTGTCCACTCCACCCCACACTAAACAGCTATCCAAACCATACAAGTGAAATGGGCACAGTTTGACAGGTATACCGCCTTCTCCTCTTTTGGTAAGGTGGGCCAAAGGCAGGATATTCTCTTCAGGAGGGGTGTGACCTGGCACAGATTCCACACAAACAGCACTTGTATGTTTGTACCAAAATAAGGCAACACAACTGTCAAAACAAGGATCTATAAAAGTAGGACCATTAATTAAGCTAACACCCCTCACACTTGTACACAACACACCCCCTGCAGGGGGACCCCTACCACCGGCATCCCGAAGGGCCAACCACCCTCGCACCTCTTTTCCCAGTCTCATGCATTCTCATCAACGCCTGATCTGTCACCAAAAACAAACATAGCATATTTTACTTCATCTCCTCTAAAGCCAGACAACACAATCATTAGAGAAATCTGATTTATTTTCTGACCATTTCCGACCCATCACACACAAGGAATTCCCCCTCTGAATACACACTCATCACTCACAACAAAGCTAGCAGAACAGGTGGCATTGCCATCCTCTACAAACCTGACCTATCTGTCTCACACTCCGAGCCACAGGCATGAAGCGCAAACTGTGAATTGCTCTTATTGAAATTCATCATCAACCATTCGCTCCCCCTCAGGCTCCGGCTCATCTTCAAGCCCCCCAGCAACAACAGGCACTTTGCTAATGCCATAAGTGACTCACTAGCGATCATCCTGGTCTCCCACACCTCCCTCATTCTAATGGGAGACATCAACATATGGTTTGATGCCCCTGGCAACCCCATGACACGGCCACTCCTGGACAACATCGGAGTCTACATCATGACTCAGCATGTAACAGATGTCACCGGCGCAGCGGGACATAAGCTTGATGCGATCTTTAGCTCCACCAACCTCACCTCCAAGCTCCCCCCATGACTGCTCATATGGACGTACAACACATCCATTTTTTCTTGCTCGTGTCACATGCCCATCCTCTATGAATGGCCAACACCAGAACATCAACACATGTCTAGCTATGTAAAAAGGTCATAATAACCAAAGACCTGACCAACCCCGTGCTCTCCTCCATCCACAACCTGCCAGTTAAAGAAGGACTACCTTCTATCAGCCACTTTGACTCATGGCTCCCCATCACTCCCCTATCTCTCACTCCCTCTCAACATCTATCCCCACTAGACAAGATCCCTTGCCCAGATAGTTCATCCCCCTCCTCAAATCCCTCAAAACATGCAACCACTCCCAGGAAAGTAGATGGCAGGCCGACCCATCTCCCCATCAGTACAATATCTACAAAGCAAAAATCTGCAACGCAACAACATCTTTTTACAAGAACAGTAACTCCAACACCCATAACAACAGCAAGGAACACCAGAAGATTATCACACAATGAATTCCCTTCATGCCCCCCCATGCATTTCTCCAACTCACACGTCTCACAAACTCTCTGTGACGCTCTTATGGACCACTTCTACAACACAATGCTAGAAAGAACCATTGGCACAAAACTGATAGCACTCCCACCCTCTCTACCCGCTCCACCACATGAACCCACCAATCTGCCCCACCCCACCCCATCTTCTCCACTTTCTCTTCCATCTGCAGATTGAACTCCTTACGTTACTAGCTGACAGCCATCGTTCTTGATCACTGAATGACCCATTCCCCTTAGCCTCCTCAGAGAAATCTTCACAACATTACAAGATTCATTCTTAACTATTGCCTCACCTCAGGCTTTCCCAACCGCTTTAAAAATATCTTATGTCAAACCCCTACTGAAAGAAATCTCACTTGACCCCCTTCCTGCCTGCCAACTGCAGACTAATTTTGAATGCCTATTTATTTGTCAAACTCACCGACAGTACGGCCTACTCCCAGCTCTGTACCTTCTCAACCACCTTCTAAACACTGCACAGTCCAGCTTCAGATCCCTTATGAATAATTCCTAGTGTCCATATGGGATGACCCCTGTGTCTGCAGACAACACTCCAGACACAGAGTGCTGTGCCGCACTCATACTCTTTGACCACTTGGCGACCTTCAACACTATCAACCACAGCATCATCATTGACAGACTCCTCTCCCTTGCCATTGGGGACACAGTACTAAAGTGGATATCCTCATTCCTCATCAACAGACACCAAATTACCCAACTCCCTCCCTTTACTTTGACTGCCTGTCCCATCCATAAAGTCTATCTATTCCCTCTATTCATCAATCTCTGCATTAGCCCTTTCCAAAATTATCCACTCTCACAACCTCACCTGCTACAACTATGCTGATGACACACAAATCAGCTTTAAAAACCGTAAGTCCATCTCCACCCCCCACCCTGATCTCACATCCTGCCTCACCGACATTGATCATTGGATGACAGTCAACCAGTTGCAGCTCAACCATGTAAAAAGAGAAATCAGGGAGAGTCGAGATTCATTTCCTCAGCTCTGTGGTTGCTTGGGGACCCATTTGAGGGTGTCAGGGGCAATGTAAATTATGTCCTCTGCCCTTCCCAAACATAAATGTTTGTAGTGGGTACTTGCAGGGGTTCTGTCGGTGGCAGGATCCAGGGACCAGTGTCTCAGTTGCAGTAGGCCCTGTCCAGCTAGAAAGTTCAACCAAATGTTCCCATTAGATGGGCAGGGAGAAGATCGTTCCTCTTCCTTGGTGTCATTTGGCTCCACTTCTATTGCAGAGGAGTTTGGAACAGACTGTGTCCCCAACAGAGTTACAGATGAATCCTTCTTATCTTGAAATCCAAATATGAGTTAAGTTAGGGAAGGGTTCCTTCACTTATATTTAAAAAAATGCTACAGCAGATAGGTCTAGAGTAAAACTGTTGACAAGGGGCCAATAAAGCTGGTGTAAAAAATGCCCTATGCTGGCTGTTATTCATAATGTAATACAGACAGTGCCTTATTTGAAGAAAGTGAGCAGGGCAAACAGAAACCTTGGGGTGCCTTTACAAATCTTAAATGGGGTGCTCCTCTGCGGGTTGAACCTTTACTCTGGGCTACTGTAACTTCAACCTCTTCCTTTTTGTATACCTACTTCAAAAGGAATCGAGTAATTAGCACCCTGGATTGACAGGGCCATTGTCATTGTAGGTTTAATTTTCAAGCACTGTATCCTAGAACACCACTCAGGTAGTGTTCCAGTGCCCTGGAGGATTGAATCTATTCATCTATGGGGGATGTAATAAGACAAATCTTACGCTGGAACCCAGATGGTTACTGTAGATATAGCCATGAAATATAGATAATGCACACCAAGTCCTTTCATGCATGAGATATTTTTACAAGATAAAAGTAATTTGACATGCATTCCGAGTGTTTGTATAATTGTGTAATATCAGTGGCCACCAATGTGTAACCAGACATTTATGCACCACAATTTTGTCAGGGTTCACAATTATAAGAATTTGAAGAGGCAGACAGTTAATAATCCACCTTTGGTTGTTGGAACTTTGTGTTCCAGCAGCTATGTCCATGAATGCATATGTGACCATTGAACCTACCCTGATGTCACTGTAAGTCTGTCACTTGGGCATGTACGGAGATTATCCCAGGAACGGTAAATGGGGGCACTATGTGTTTGGCATGGAGAATTATGAATGTTGGGCCTGATTATCAAGCCTCCTTTTCAGAATAAAAATTGCTGTTTTATTTTTTTTGGTATGAAAAATCAAAATCTGTGATGCTCCCCCCTTAGATGTGGAAGTCAGAATTTTTTATCTCAGTATGGTGTATCTTGCATGCCAAAAGAGAACTAATGAAGCCAAAGACTTACACCAAGAGAAACGTAAACCAGATGCAAATGTCTGTGTATGCGGAACCCGATTCACGGAGAAAAGACAGCAGGTACACCTCAGAATCAACATTCCAATGTCAAGACATGTATAAACTAATTCCGCCCATTGACCTGGTAGAAAGAAAACACTTCCAGTAAAAGAAATAGCACAATCAAACACAGCACAACAAGTGTACAGAATTGATAAATCCACAACACACATCCAAATGTGAGCTTCAAACACTTATGATACCATGCAGTAATGGCAACCCCATGGGTCCAACATTGTCCAACAGCTGCTAATTATGAGAAGTCATAATCATTATCAAGTGCATAAAACCATCTCCCACAAATTCTATGTTTGACTGAACACACATCTCGAACACATCCAACTTGATACCACCTCAAATTATGCACTGATGCATCTGAGCTCACACTCGCTTAATCATTTTGCTTGTGCAACTTAGGGCTTAGGAGAAACCCTTTGTCATCCTTTGAACACGGCGGTGAATCAAGAACAACTTACATCTGAGGGCAACCTTGTGTTAAGGAGATGTATCATGTGTATGCTTCATCCCCTCTCCTAGTGAGGCCCCCTGCACGTTCTGCTGGACTTCTGGACTTTTTTCCTTAATCCTGAATGAGTGGATAATTTTTTCACTCATTCATTCCTATGGGCTCTGTCTTTTGGAACAATATCCTTTGTGGTTAACTAACTGTACTATGGAATTTACTTTCCTCCATATCTCTTTTTAAGGCATATGTATTTTGCTATGGCAGCACACAGCTCCTTATGGGTATTGTTGCTGGGGACCCTTTGGGTCCTCCTTTGAGATTATTTTCTATATCCTGAAATAACTACAGTTCTTAAGGATAGGAAGATACTTAGTATCTCTCATAACAATTTAGAGTCTGAGAAATTGGCACACACCATCTACTGTGGAGTGCAAGGAGAATACTTAGCATCCCCATTCTCTCTGTTCCTGTGACTTGTATGTCACACAGACCATCTATTAGTTATGGCTGGTTGCAGTGGACATGTTCTACCAGCTATTGTGTGAATGTCCATAGCTTTGGTTATACACAATAGGGTCACCCAAGTGTTAACTTGGTGGCTCCATTCTTTTTTCGCTATTACTAGTGGTGTTGTTCTTTGTCAGCCCTTCTTCTACTGTCCTGGGAGGGGGAGGATTGTGTGTGTGCTTTGACTTGTTGGGAACCCTTGGGTGTCCCTGTTTAGTCTCCAGTGTGTCTGGGCAGGCAGGAAGTGGGGAGGAAGTTTTCACTCCCCTACTCTGTCTGAATGGAACCAGCTCCCACTGGGGATCTGGCTGTCCTGATTGGACAGCCAACCTTCCCTTTCTGTAAATTGCTGAGAGAAATTGCAGAGGATTTTGTGCTGGAACTGTATAAAAGGTGAGGCTCCTTATGTGAAAGGCAAGTCGACCACTAGAAACTGAAGTAATCAAAGAAGAAGACAACCAAAGACGCCTGCAGACCCTATGTAACACCGTGAAGTGACCACTGCTGTCCTGACCCCGTATTCTGTGCAACAGAAGAACTCCGAAGAGGATGATTCCTTCCCTTTGACGGGTGGGAACAACACGTCCCAAGACTAAGACTAAGATTTGAGTGATCTCCTGAGGTCCTGTTAGTTTCCAGAGCTGCATACCCAATACAAGGAGACCTGCTGTCCATTCCAAGTGCATTATTGTGAAAAGGCTGAATTCAGCAAGTATTTGCTGAGCCCTCCATGACACTCCAGAGACCTGATTGAACCCATCCAGACCCACTCAGCAGAGTATGGGACTGTAAAAAGCAAAGACAATTGACGGGGGAGAATTGTGTCCTTTTTTGGTGCTGCAGAAAAGGTGCCAAACCCGCAGAGTGACCAGAGAAGTTGATGTCAAACTCACCTCCCTCGAGACTGCTGCTAAAAGATCCTGTCCATTGTCCTGCCTTTCATCATCAGACCAAGTAATCCGGAGGTTGGGTCCAGCGACACCACATTGAGAAAAATCAAGCCACTATATGTTCTTCTAACCTAAGGTATTGTGGGGAGAAAGGTATTGCATACTTTGATCTGTGAAATTGCTCCAGAGCATTGGAGTGCACATAGAGGTGTCCAGGGTACCCTCCTCTTACCTCCGACTCAAGCCGCTGCTTGTGTTCATTTAGCAAGTACTTAACTGGGTCTCCAACGCTAGTTTAATAATAGCACATCTTAAACACTAGAGACTTGAAAGTATCCACAGAAACATTTCATATTCTACTGCTTGTCAAGACTGTAAGCCCTCTCCGAACTGCCTTTAGCTAGAGTTGCGTTTTGGAACTTAAAAGACTTGCTGTGCGAATGAACTGCCTCTACAACCTTAAGCCGTGCAAGTATAACACTGCCCATCTTTTTCTTCCCAAAAGTCACTATCTTACATATGTATGCAGAGTAAATGACTTTACTGTATTTCTGCTAAGATTTGTGAGTGTGCATTATTTCCAATAACACGATAAAACTGTCATTACTGTCAAAAGCTTTAACAAATGTAACTGCGAGCAGCTACAATCTAAGCAGTGGCCTTTGAAAAGTATTCTAAATTATTCCTAAGTGTTGTGGTTTATTGTGCTATGTATTTTAATGTGAATCTTGTGTAAATATAATACATCTATATTTTAATATACATTTCTGTGTAGGTGTGTCTTTGATGTTTATTAGTAGCCAGGTTCAATGTACTTATCTACAGCTCACATCTTCCTCTCATGACAAGCCGGACTGTTCTGCTATACTACCAAGGTTCCAGCAATAGTACAGACTAATGTTGGGGATCTACTTACCAGTAGGAATGTTTTTTGAAGTCCTACCTTCCAGAAGACTTTGGGAAAACTCTGCTAACACCTCATCATGCAACGACATAGACACACCCACACAGCACACCCACAAATCCCATACACTATAGCAAACACACTCAATTCTCTGCACACTCCTCACCTCTCATTGATAATTTTCAGCACATCCTTCTTAGCACTGACTTCGATTCCAGGACACACTCATTCGGACAGAAGAACCACCCCACCAATAAATCTGCATCTAACTCTGGCAAATTAGCCAATCTCCAAAAGATACACATCAAGGTAATTGGAACATACATGTGTAAACAGTCGATTCTGATACAACTATGCAGTAAACGCAAACACATTGCTGTGTGGCTCTTCCAACATCTGCTAATCATCTGGTGGGCCGGATCTGGTCTTGTCAGCCCGTGGCCCGAGTTAAAGGCCGAGCAAAGCAAGGTCTTTTAACAAGCGCCCCAGGGCTGATAAGACCCAATCTGGCACGGCGGAGAGGGTCTTAACGCTATCAGCACCCTGGGTTACCCAACCGGTAACCTGGAGTGCTTAAAAAAGTATTTTCATTAATTGAACGTGTCCCGTTCAATGAATGAAAATACTGTGTAAAGTAGGCCATCATGGAAATGGAATGCGAGGCTCCATACAGAGCCCCTCTTCCATGTCCAGAGAAATCATGGAGCAACAGCAGAACCGCATCAGCGATAGTGGAACCGCCACTGTTGAAAACAGGTATGTAGGGCTGGGGGGAGGAGGGAAAAATTTTTTAAAAATGGAGGGGCTGGCATAAGATGGCACTGCTGGAAGGGAAAGCAGCCAGTATGCTGCTCGGAATGTGGGCTGAGATGAGTGGCTTCAGCCCGCGTTTCGAGCAACCTGTTTGGTTGTCTCCCCCACCCCGGGTGCTAATAAAATGGCTGACAAAGGTGCCCTGACACTGTTAATTATGGTGGATATATCTGGGACATTTGATACAATGGATTCTGATATTTTGCTGTCCAGGTTATCATATATGTCAGGAGTATAGGAACATGTTCTGAATTGGTTCCGCTCCTTTCTAGTGGATCACTTTCAATGTGTTAAGGAAGGGTGTTACCATGCCTGGCCTATTGCCATGTGCTGCTGAGTTTAACTGTGCTGCTCTTTGTGCCCATTTCTTTTCAATATTTACATTCGACCACTGGTCTCCATCCTCACTAAATGTAACCTTCAATACCATGCATATGCTAATATGACATACAGATATTTGAGGGTGAATGGATCTGCAGAGCCACATTATTGTATTGCCCAGTGTACAGATGAAGTATTAGTTAGTGGATGAAGATGAATAAGCATCGGCTTAACCCAAGCAAGACAGAGGTAATTTTATTTGGCCCAAAACACCTAATACGGAACCCAACACATATCCCTTCCCCTCCTTCTTTTTTGATGTGCCTAGAAACACTCTTGTGCAGTTGCGTTATAAATGCCATTTCATATCAAATGATATATCATATGTCCCCTTATCATAAGTTCAGTTGCTACTGGCAATTAAATCTGGGATGCGAACAGCAGGTTGGTTCAGTTGTACAATGCATCTTCTATACCCTATGTCTCCTATGCCATGTACTTCCTTTATCTCCCCAACTGACCACTCTGTGCTAGTGGGCTCCATGGTCAATTCCAAGTTGGACGATGCCAATCCTATTTGAACTGGTCTTCCCATGAGACAGCTTCACTGTTTTCAATGTGCTAAAAATACACATACAGGCACTAGACTTATTTTCAGAGTACCCAAGGCTTCTTCAACCTCTGCTTCAAAATCCTCTTCCTAGTACTTAAATGTATCAATGGCCTTGCACCAGCCTATCTGTCAAATAATATCCCTCAATATCATATGGCCCACCAGCCTTCATCAACAGAGAAGTGCTTACTGGTGCTACCTCCATCATACTGCATCCAAAGAGAAGACAGACGCTTCTCCATCTATGGGCCTCGATTATGGAATATGCTACCTCAGTTCCTTTGAAGTATGACCTTCCTAGCTACATTTCAGAAAGCTTTTAAAACCTATATTTTTGATGAAACTCATTATTATTCTAGCTGTCTAACTCTTTTCAAGTGTTTTCGGTGCCACTCCAGTCTTAGAGCTGAGCACAGATGCATTTAGCTCTGCCCGGCGCAATAAAAATACCACAAACTTAAATCAGTCATAGAACAAGTGGAACTCATTCTTGCACCACCTCCACCACACAGTGGCAAATACAGTTACCCTCAGTCCCACCTACACTGACTTACCTTCATTCTGCAATGTTCAAGCCTTATGGATGATGCGAAAGGTCTTGTCAAGTGGCACAGCGAGTAGAGTGCTCGCTTTGACATCCATGTAGAGCCTGCTAACGCAGGTTCGAATCCCGGCAGGGCCAAACTCAGCTTTTCATCCTTACGAGGTCAATAAATGAGCACCATACACCGTGGGTAATAATAAGCAGCGCTCAGATACCTGAGGTTTTGTAGCGCTATATAAATGCAAAATTATTATTATTGAATTTGATCCTTGCAGCAACCATGAGCCAGTGGAGTGATTTTAGATCTGGAGAGATATGTTCACTGAGCTTGAGACCAAGGATAAGTCTTGTAGCCTTATTCTGGATTTGTTGAAGAGGACTGAGGGCAGAAATAGGCAGGTTGAGGAAGAGGCTGTTACAGTAATCCAGCCTGGAGAGGACCAGAGCGCTAGTGACATTGAGCTTCTGGGGGTAGGTGAGGAAAGCGAGAATGCCTATGAGGAGGTGAAGTTGAAAATGGGCCTTCTTGGCAAGATCCAAGATGTGAGGAGTAAAGGAGAATGAGGAGTTGAAGATGACCTCAAGGTTTCTGGCTTCAGTGAAAGGTGGGGAGGTGGGCGGCCTAGGAAGAATCTTGGTCTTACTGGCATTAAGACAGAGATCATTGGAGGTGCACCAAGATTGAATAGATGACAGGCAGTCAGGGAAGATAAAGGAGAAAGCAGAGGAGGAGGAGAGGAGCTTGAAGAAGATTTGTGTATCATCTGCATAACACTGGAAATGAGGAGATTAGGCAGAGACCAGGTGAGCAAGAGGTGCAAGGTAGATGTTGAAAAGCCAAGGCAATGGGATGGAGCCCTGGGGAACACCACATGCAGAGGGTCCAGTGGTGGAGGAGGAGGAACCTGAAAGAAACTGGGAAGGGCAATAGGAGAGGAAGGAGGCCAACCAATCCAGTGCCTGGTCGGAGATACAAAGGGTATCATGGTGCCACTTTGTGAGGATAGTGTGATTGATCGTTTCAAAGATGGAAGAGTGGTCAAGGAGAATGAGAACAGCAGGGGAGTTAGAGTAAATATTTGTGAGCAGTTCTTCACCGGTGTTCAGGAGAGCACTTTTCATGCCTCTGGATCCTCAGAATCTGGATTGATGGTCATGTAAACAACTCATTAGCATATTGTGTTGGGTAAGTTGGGGGAAGACCAACTTCTCTAGGAATTTCCCAAGGAAGGATGTAGTAGAGATACAGTGGTAGTTGGATGGACACGAGGGGTTGGCTGAAGGTTCATTTATGAGGGGGTGCGCAATGGAGTGCTTGAGAGAGGAAGGGAAAGAGCCAGAGGCTAAGGATTGGTTGCAAAAGTCAGCAGGAGCCGAGCAAGGGAGGAGATGTTGTCCTTAATGTTTCTGGAGGAACAGGGGACACTGGTTTGGATCAGACCTTCATAGAGCAGACTATTCTGGAGACCTTGTCTGTTGTGATAGGTGAGAAGGAGGAGAAAGTGGGTGGGGGTTGAAGAGAGGCCAAGGGAGGCATCAGGAATTGGGCAGGGGTGGGGGAAGGGGAGGAAGAGAGAGAGGGCTCAATGTCCTGAGTTCTAGAGGTGAAATGGGTGGTCAGTTCAATACAGAGGGCCTGAGAAGTGAAGGCAAGTCCCTCTATATGCACACTCCAGAGTAAATACAGCCTGCTAGGGAAATAACTATGCTGCTCGAGAGCGCTCTGGTCTTACATCATCAAACATGGGGTTATAAACACAAAAAGTGTCATCCATATACAGGACATTTTGGTGCTCCTGATTGGAGACACCCTACACATGGGCCTGCTCCATAGGGGATGACAGGTGATAATTGACTGGTTCTTCCCGTCGATCTCGAGGCACATGGGTCAGATGGGCTCATCCTCATGGTGAAGGTCAGGGTATACATAAAACACAATGGCCCTCATTACGACCCTGGCGGAAAGTAACTGACCTGACCGCCATAGCGTAAATAGCGTTTCCGCCATTGCACGACGGAGTAAAGTGCGGCTAATTCTGACCCATCGGGCATGAGCACTACGCCATGGCGGAAGTGCAAAGTCTGCGATGGCGGAAATGTCCCCAAAACGCCCCTCACCGCCGTCGTACGGCGCCCTAGGTGCAATTCCGCCACCCATCATAGCGGTCACCGTAATGAGCGGTAATCGCAAAATACGGTGACCGTAAATATACGGAAACGGAAGTAAAAACATGGGCCCGGAACGGGAAACAGCACGCCGTACACCTATAAAATCAGAATCCCAACACAACCATCAAAAATCCTACCCTGAGACACATCCCAACCCGTTAGCCACCCTAGTGAAAACAATAAAAATGGGAAAAGTTGCAAAAAAAGCGTGCGACCGCAAGCGGCAGGTCCACTTCTCCCATGAGGAACTCACCGTGCTCACAGAGACCCTCCAGGAGAATGCTGCCGTCGTCTTCTCGACGCAAATGACCAGGACGGCACTTGCGAACAAGAAGGCCATATGGGCCCTGGTGGCACAGCGGGTAAGTGCGGTGGGGACCGCACCCCGCAACCCACAGCAATGCAGAAAGCGATGGGACGACTTGCGGATACGCGTACGGAGCATACTATCAGCCAACCGTATCATTGCCACAGCTACCGGGGGAGGATCGAAATCACCCATCAAGTTGACCCCCTGGGAAGAAATCTGTGCCTCCACCATTGGAATGGAGAGTATAGAGGGAGTCGGAGGGATGGAGAAAGGAGTGCAGACATCCGAAGAATCAGGTAGGTGGGCCAAATAAAACAATGCTAAATCCACAATGTCCAATCATGTGAAGTACCATGTGTCCACATAGTGCAACAGAAACACATGTCCAGGAGAACGTCCACATACATTGGCCTGATAGCGCACTTTAAAAGTCACTTTAAATACATAAATAATTAAAAATCCTAAAAACACCCTCTACACGTGCAGCATGCACACCCTAACTGCAGGCTGCAAAACAACTTCATCCTCAATCCACACAAAAATGAAACCACCTCCAAGGCCCTGACCCAAATCACCCTCAGGTACCACCCCGATGCATGTGATACATTGCCATTCCAATTTCCACAGACCCATAAATAACGCTCGCCCTCCTTTACTCCAACACAGGGTCCGATTCAAACGACGAGCTTCAGGACACCCCTACCAGCACACCTGCAAAGAGGGCCAAGACCAACGGCCAAAGACCCTCCACCTCAGCTGCACGGATCAAGACACGGCAGCAGCACAAATCAAGTGGCAGCACACAGGAGGGGACTTCAACAGACACCCCAGCAGCCAGCATGCCCACAACAGCAGCACCACAGGTCCCCTCAATGGATGCCACAGAAGGCACTGCTTCTGGTGGCAGCAGCACCATAGGTGACACTGCATTAATGGCAGCATGCGCCGACACAGAAAACGGTGCTGTCGATGTAGGATCCATCCATGACCTGTCTCAATCCCCCTGTTTGTTTCATCCCGTACACCATGAGGATACCACGCAGGGGCACCCACAAGACGACGACTGGCCATCCCCCACAAGCCCTGTGGCAAGGCAACATGAGGTGATCAGCCCCTCTGTGACACCACCGCAAATGGGCATGGCCCAGCAGAGGCAACAGTCCCTCGACCAGGTGATCGTGCAACAGCAGCAACTGGCCACGCTCCTCAAGGAGCATGCTGATGAATGTGGGGGTACTAAGGCAGCCATAGAAACATCAACTGAGACACTTAGGTCAGAAATGGAGAGAAGTACAGAGACACTAAGGGCACAAATGGAGAGAAGCACCGAGAGCCTGAGGGTACAAATGGAGAGAAGCACCGAGAGCCTGAGGGGGGAACTGCATGCGACGTCCAAAGACGTATGTGCTGAACTTGCCGCTGTGCGCCGTGTGCTCACTGAGCTCTCACAAACCCTTAGGGACATGCATGGACGTGAGCAGGCAGAGACATCATCCGTTGCAAGTTCCGTCCAGGGCAGCCCCCAACGTAGATCTGGGAGGAACCTGCGCTCCACAGGCAGGGGTGCCCCTGATACCCGGAGAGGGGGCTTGCAATAGCGTCTGCCCACTGACAATGAGCATCTTTGGACACTGGTGTTCGGGGGGGAGGTAGGAGGGTGGAGGGGGTGTGTTGGGCTTTCTTGGGTGGCGGGTCGATGGGGTGTGTAACATAATTTCACATATGCTATAAACATTTCACAATCATCCAATGAGATGTGTGGACATTGATCTTTGTGTACGAGGCCTTTATAGGCATACAGTCCATATTGTGCATGTTCCAGACACACACAGTGCCACAAGTCCCGTGTCCATGTATCAGCCACCAGGCGTGAGTGCTAGAAGCATGAATCTATGATAATCTGACGAATTTCACGGCCCTCCTGTGCCTCGCGGACTCCTTGAGGTGCTGCCACATCCCCACCCTCATCATGACCATCTTCAGGTGCTTGCAGTTCTGCGTCAGGGGGCATGGGCACATTTCTACGTACGCACATGTTGTGTAGCATGACACATGCCATGACCATCTTTGCAACCTTCTCATGGCGGTACAGGAGTGCCCCGCCAGACCTGCTGAGGCAGCGGAAACGAGCCTTCAGTAGGCCAAATGCCTGTTCTATGACTACACGGGTACGTGAGTGGGCATGGTTGTAGTCCTCCTCATGCTGGTTCTGTGGGTTCCGGAGTGGTGTAAGGAGCCATCTCTTCAGTGGATACCCGGCATCACCTGTATGTGGACAATAAAGGATGTTTGTGGAATGACATAGCTACGTACGCATCCCCCCCCTTCCTGCCAGGTCATTACCGCATCACATACCCCACATTATCATGCATGAAATGAGACTCACCGAGTAGCCAGGATCTGTTCCCTGCGTGTCGCTCCATGTAGCGTGGTATTGTAGAGTTCCTCAAGACCATAGAATCATGGGTTGATCCAGGAAATCGGGCACAACAATGTGTAATGATCCTGTTGGAGTCACACACCATTTGTACATTAAGAGAATGATATTGTTTTCGGTTGCGGTACTGGGCCTCCATGGCATGTGGGACAACCAATTCCACATGGGTGCAGTCGATGGCACCAATGCAACCCGGTATGCCGGCAAGTGCATGGAATCCCACTTTTGTGTTCGTAATTTCCTGCTCCGAGTGTGGTAGAGAGATGTAGTCGTCTGCATGCTTCAGGAGGGCATCGAGCACTTGCAATAGTGTCCGTGACAACAGTGGCTGTGAAATGCCATGCAACTGTCCGACTGTGTGCTGGTAGGTGCTTGTGGCCAGGAAGTGTAGTACAGACACCACCTTCAGTAGGGGTGGGATGGCGGTTGGGCTATCTATCATGCTGGCAAGGTCAGCGTGTGTCATGTCCACAATGGCGGTTATGGTGTCCCGGTCCAAACGGTAGAGGGTGTGGATCTGCTCATCAGTGAGGTTGAACGGATGAGCTCAGAGGCGTGGGATTGCGGGCTGCCTGCGTGGTGGTAGTGGCTGTGCTGGTGGGCCTTGCTGGTCCTGCCTTGCCCTCCTCCTCCTCCTGTGTCTCCTCTGTGCGGCCGGTTGTTGTAGTAGTTGGTGTTCGTCTTCTTCTTGAAGTTGGAGTACTTGCAGTGCTATCAGGTCCCCCAGGGCCAACATCGCTAGTCCTGCCGGTAGCATTTTGGAGTGGGTGTGGTTGTGGGAGGGGGTTGGGTGTGCAATTTATGTGTTTTCAGGCAGTATAGCCTCCACCTGTGGTGATTCATTCCACCTGTGCAAGCTGCAATCCCCTTTGGGCGAGCACGTCCCGCACACAACGCTGCAATTCGACGCATGGCATCTTGCTATTACAATCATGTATTTAATCCCGATGGCAGTGGAATACTGGTTCATATGTTCATTCTGCTATGGTCCCATTGTTTCACATACTATCTTTACAGTCGCGAACAAACTTGTGAAGGGTCAGTGGAATGTAGTACTCGATTAACGGTGGACCCTCATGCAGCACTGTACCGAGGTTCACCGACGGGCGGGGCGTCCCATTTGTGAGTGAAGGTAGTTGCCATTTGCACACACTGCCGCACTACATGGATGAATTTGTGATTTCAAGCGGTCACAGATGCCTTTTCGACGTGATGTTGCAAATGAGGAATTCGAAGGACAGCGCTTTCGGTTTTCAGCTAGCGGCGAGGAGACGCCCACAGGTCTGACTGCAGATATAAAGTTCTATTGTTTAATGTCCTTCGGACAGGGGCCATGGCGAGAATGCAATGATTGATATGAATAGTATGGGATGCGCAATAGCGTAGTGGACGATAAGGCAGGACGTTCCCAAATACATGTTACTTCACAAAACTAGAATTCCGGGCTGGAGCACAGTGGATTTTGCAGACTGCATTACGCACAGACTCAATGGAATTTTCACATGTTATGTGAGTAAATAATCAGGCGTTTTCATACCGGGATGAGGGAATGATGTATGGATGCATGGACAGATGATTTAATTGAGAGTTTACCCTGTACATGGCTTTTTGGAATCTATCCACTTCCCCTGCGCTATGTGATGCAGAGCTGCCATAGTGGGACCATCGTCTATCTGCCCTTGTTGAACCCTCCCTGTCTCGACACGCCTTCAAACACTTGTGTCTATGCACGTTACTAATCCCATCTAATGGATTCTGTTTTGACAGACGCATGCACACAAAGACTCGTTTGTAATAGTGTTTTCACCTCGATTAATATAGTTATGATTCGCAAGTGATTTTTGGGTGGGAATAATCCTTTTGAGTGGGCTAACATGCATATGGCTGTAGATTTAGTGTGATCATTGAAGTGAGTAATTCAAATTAAGTTCTGATGCCCATACCATTCTTTTTCATTTCATTTGGGTGACAGGTATCTCCTCCCCTTTTGCCGCTGCCATCTGTATGCCACTCCTGCAGATGGCTTTTACTCCCGACACCTGCTGCTTCGTGTTAATCAGTGGAGCACCATTACGATCTTATGGGACGATCGCCAATGGGCCACATGCCCTTACGCAGTGCTAGTGGCTAGGAGCAACATATCGACCTTTCAGCTGGACTAGTGCCTACCTAATGGGACGGCCCTGCGGTTCTAGGCGCTTCCATGTTGCCTTTTTGAACGTGAATGTAGCCCCTGTGTACCATGAAGGAACAGGGCATCACACAAGAAGAAGCTGGTCATTTATTGCGGATGCAGCCCACAATAATGACATTTATTTTGGAGTTCATGACCTAATAGCTGTATGGGCTTGGTGATTTTGTTGTGCATTAAATTTCTATTATGATATTAACCGTGTAGCGTTATTCTTTGCAAGTAATCTAGCATATTCCTATTTGTGGAGCGATGTATTGTGAGAAGATCTGCATTGGGTTCCGGCTTCTGAGTATAGTTGCGTGGTACTGTACTTGGCGCGTTTGCCTACGAAGCCCAGTGAGGTCAGGGATAGGGGCTGCCATTATGACTGTTTTAATGATGTCATGCTCAGGGGCGGGGGATTAGCTTTTGTGTAACAGATGCCGGTCAGCCAGGTGGATTGGTGGAATGATGTGATTATCAGAATATGGCTGGTCACAGGTGCCTGTGTTTGCGTGCGTTTCTTGGAGGGAGACTGAGGTCATGTCCATTGGAATAGCTTCTGTATTCGTGCCATCTGTGCCCTGCAGCTCCCATTGGCCCCTCTTGAGATGGGCCTGGCTGCTCAGTCACTCTGCCAACTTGTGTGGTACATGCTTATGCTGATGGTTGGTTTGTTTACTGGCAAGAGTACAGGGCTGGTGCAGTCTCCCTCAGGTTACTGCTTTGAATGTTGCCTTACACTGGTGTCAAGCGATGGGGGCCTGTTGTTGTTTTGTCTCATATTTCAGTTCATATTGCTGTACTTGAACCTTCACATGCCTGTGCTGCATCAGTACGGCAATGGTGACATGGCAAATATGGATGGCCACTCACAAGGCACTTGGAGCCCCTACATTCATTTGTTCGTTGGCATGCATGGGTGACTTGTACATTTCACTGGTTGCATTGTGTGACTTCATTGCACCTACGAGGAGTTGTGCAATGTGGCCAGGGAGTGGTGTACAGGCACTCAGTAGGGCCATTTACGGTTGGTTCGCGTTGCCGTACTTCTCACCATGGCGGAATGGTACTTTCCGCCATGCTTGATGGCGTTAGGTAAATGTCCGCTAGGGTCAGAATTCACGTACCGTTGCGCCATGGTGGTAATTACGGTTTCGCATGGCGCGCATGCGTGTACTTGGTGCAGTTAGCGTTGGCGTTCACTACGGTGTCGCTAATGGCATCGTACTTTACGGTGACGGGTCATAATCGCACCGAGCGCTATTCGATGGCGGTATTGCATTTCCGCCATCGTTTTTCGATTTCCGCCAGGGTCGTAATGAGGGCCAATGTTTCTTAGCTAAACTAAACAACTAAGACAGACTATACATTCATTATAGCAGGCACCTGGGCGGCGTGCCAGGGTGCAAAAAGAATAAAATACAGTCTTGCTGACCTGTGCATTCAAGATTCCAGTGATACCGCAGTCCCCCGACCCAATGTCTTCCCTCTAAGAATTGATCTTTGATTTACCCTTCCCGGTATTTCATGTATTTCATGTTACTGGAGACAAGTGTTGCTGCCAGGCAGAAATACTGCCATGTGGGCTTTAGATCTGCAGTGGGCACTTTATGGAGGTTAGGACCTGGGAGTCTGGTGCTTATCAGAGAGCAGAGGGTGTGGGGGTAGGGTTAGTGATGTGGGGCCAGTAACGGTCTGGCTGGTTGGGGGATAGAGGCTTGATGGAAGTTTAGTGGAGATGAATGGACACAGCGCAGGGCCTATTACTGTCTCACAGTCTGTGTCGGGCACATTCCTGAAGGTGATACTAAATATTTGCAAGACTGAAGGGACAAAAGGGAAATGGACTTCCGTGGGAACAAGGCTCAAGCGGAGCCAGCATACTGTGTAGGAATTTGGCACTTTGAACAGGAAAAGTGAGCAGTGTGTGTCTGCGGCCTGTCTCATTTCCGGCCTATTACAAAATGGCATCACAGAGTGTGGACATTTCTAGTGCTAAGCATCCACTTTATGCGCTACATGATCTTTGTATGGTCGTTGAAGATTTATCGAGCTCCCCCTTGTAGTTCATATTGCCTTATATGGGTTTTCCTTATTTGGAAGCGCCTGGTGGGCTGGGATAGATATTTCCATCCCAACAGAAGGAAGAGGTGAGGTGGAGACTGCAGATGGATTTTCTAGTTTCTTGCAGATTTTGAAGCGTTCAGCCATGTTGTTAGAGGTTCCAGAGATACAGGTATTGATGCAAGCCCCCTTCTCAGAATGGAAGGATAGACATTATTGCCTTTGGAGCAGGCAGGCCAGTTTGTGAGAGGATGAGACAAAGGTCTACTACTTCCATTCAGCAACTTTGCACTTGCGCTTGACCGCGGTTAGATCGTATTTGTAACTGCTACTACGCTTATAGTCAGGTTTCAGTCAGATCCTCATGACAGAGGCAAGAATGTCAAGTGTCAAGATTGGCAAGGACAGAGTCAGTGGGAGAGTCAAGAAGAGGGAAAGGAGGAGGGATGAAGGTGGAGGCAAACTCAGCAGCTGACACTTGTTTCATCGGTTGGATGACCGCAAAGGAGGCTGGCAGTGCTGGTGGAGTCTCAGTCAGGGGGCCGAGAGGTTCCAGATGAGAAGAAAAGGAGAGGTTGGTCAGACTACGAGAGAGGAGTAGTGAGAGGATGGGAGAAAGCGAGATCAGCACGGATGAAGGCATTAATAGTGTGTCCGGCAGAATGGGTAGAGCCGCAAGGGAGAATAGTGAGGGAGAGAAGTGCAGCGATCATGGAAGAGTGTAGAGGCAGGAAGAGTGGAGACAAGGTGGATGTTGAAGTCTACAAGGAGGAGGAGTTTAGAGACAGAAGTCGGAAGAGAGGAGGTAGAGTCAGCCCATTCCGAAAGGAAGACAGAAACAGGGCCAGGGGCCCTGTACATAGTGGCAATGGTGAGAGAGAGAGTCGGTGAGACACCAAGCTTTCAGACAAGAATTTCAAAGGAGGAGTAGGGCCGGGTGGGTATGGGAGTGGTAGGGACCCAAGCAAGGAAGATCAGGGCTACTCCACCAACAGATCATTTGGGCTGCGGTTTAGAGAGGATCTTGTAGCCGTCAAGGAGGAGAGAGTCAAAAGCAGTGACAGAGCTAGCATTGAAACACGTCTCGGTGAGAGTAAGGACATCGAGATCAAAGTCTTCAAGAAGGAGGCAGATGACGTTAATGAGTAAAGAGGAAAACATGGAGAGGGAAGAGATTAGATGAGAGGTCCTTAGGTCTGGAGAGGGGTCAGAGAAGAAAATATCAGTGACAGTCTGTCTGGAAGTGGCACTAACGTATGTGTCGGCAATAGGTAAGAGATCTTTTTAAAACTTTTTTGTTCCAGACTTTGTGAGGGAGGAGGGATAAGTGATAGACTGGGGGAGATGGAGAGTGCCAATCAGGTGGAAGAAAGAGGGACAGATGGAGAGGCTGCACAATGCATGTACAAACTCACCAGGTGGGCTAGCAGACGAGGGAGGCAGGAGGATGGAAAGATATAAAGCACTCCTAGGTTTGAATTATCCAAAAAGCATAGGAATGCAATACAAAATGGAGGATGCACACATGTAAAATACAGCTAAATTCGAATGATCTTAAAAGCACAATAATGCACAGAGGTAAACCATGCCTAAGGTCAAATTATCCCAAAACCACAAGAATGCAGTTCAAAATGGAGGATGCAAAGTTGTAAACCACAACTAATTTCAAATGATGCCAAAAGCACAAGAATGCAGTACCAAATGGAGGATGCAGAGAAGTCAAGCACACCTAAATTCGAATTTTCGGCAACCCAGTTAAGAAACAGCAGAAAACATTAATTTTGAGGCACACAAGAAACATATTTCAGTTGGTACAGGAATTAGAAAATACAGTTAAGCTAGTGGGGAAAAGGAACAACCAAGCAGACAATGGTACAGGGTCCACGAGAGATGTGTAGGCCAGACCAAACCGATCCGAGTTGCTTACCGATGCATTGTAAAACGCAGGATTTTCCTGGTCAGAGCATGAAGGGGTCACTGCCAGTTTCATCTTGGAAGCATTTTCTGGAGGCAGGATGATGGAATAGCAGTATTTGGAGGAGCTCCATCCAGCTCCAGACAGGGCCATTCAGGGACCTTTGTGTAGGGCGCTCAAGCTCGGGCTGGCTCTCACACCTGCCTGCTCCCGTTAGGACCAATTATACACAGGGCCAGCAAACAGCAGCCACAAGAAGACTAGGATACATGCAGGGCCACACCAAGGGTGTGAGGCCATACAAAGGATGTTGACATTGTGTTATCCCTACCTTCATGTCTCCCTAAAGAAACAGTGCTCATACACATCAGATAGCAGACATGTATTAGCTACAAACACCAACGGCATCTGTGAATGCCTAGAAATAATTGGGTAAGAGGGTGTGTGACAGTCATGTCACTTATGGAAAGTAGCTAGTCATGCATTGCTAAGTGAACAACCTTAACTATCATGCAATCTTTAATACCCATTTAGGCGAATTCCTATTTCTCAAACACCTCAATTTAATAATTTTTCTAAACAGTTTTTACTTTTTATTGTATACTTCATAAACAGTACAAAACCATTCAGACATATGGGGTCATTACAACATTGGAGGTAGCCTTGCCACTATTTACGGCATGGCTACCCCCATTCCGGATACCGGGTACCGGGTCTGGGTTCCCTGAATGGGGAAATACTGTGCCATTCCAACCTTGGAGGGCCCGTTTTTTCCCCATTCAGGGAATCCAGACTCTGTGCTTCCCCATTCCCATTCGAGCCCCATAGGGCTCAATGGGAATGGGGAGCATGCTAACAACGGGCCCGTTAATGAAGGGCCCGTTGTTAGCATGCTGGACTGCTCACAGGACCCGCCAAGGACCCGCTAAGGACCCCTGGTTTAACCAGGCGTCCTTAGCGGCCCCCACGAGCGGACCTCGTAATGAGAGGGTAGGAGGTTAATGGGCCGGCAGCTCTACCGGCCCCGTTAACCCCCTACCGCCAGAGCTAGAATGACCCCCAAAGTCATAAATACATTGTTACATAAATGCAATGCTGCATATACAAACATATAACACACAAATAAAACATAATAATACTGCAACTTCATTACACAACAATCACTTGATTATGTGTCCATATACCTATATCCTGTTCACCGAATTGCTACATGTTTAATTCACAACATATCAGGAAGTTGAGGAAAGTGAAAAGACAGAGGAAGTCGAGAATCTGGATGAAGAGAACCAACTAGACGAGTCAAGAGGCTTATTTGGAAGTTGAAAAGGACCTTCAAGTGGAGAAACCCTCTAGGGTCTGGCTTGGTGGATTTGAGAAGAAAACAATTGATTATAATGTTTCCTACTCCTAACAAAATCAGTGGAACGAAAACTGGGGACAAAATGGCAAATTGTGGAAAAAAAGCATTCTACACCATCAAAGAGAAGTTAAAGAAAAGTATACACAATAATTACTTAGCGCAATTTAAGAACGCCAATAACTCACCTCAGTTAAAAAAAAACACGATTATGAGGGGAAAGAAAGAATGCTCAAATCCAGAATGAAAGGCTGCTTCTTAAATTGTGTCGAAAATAACAGAGCGACCCGTACACAATGCGGAGAAGGTGTATCAGGATAAGCTTGCTGAAAGGTCCCCACCCTAATAAACAAGAGCTGCAGGGTGACGGTAAAACTTACAGAATTCTGGTTGCACAAATTGAATCAAGAAAAGGAGATCCCATGCTAAACAGAAATCTTGTGCTGCAGCTCTTCCACTTTATCCCGGTATTGAGGGCTGTGAAAAGCGCAGAAATTAAGCTTGTTGAAATCCTGGAAGATGCGAGCAGGGATAGAGCAGGGATAGAGCACTGTTAAATATTGATGCAATAAAGTTAGTTCAACTTGTAATGATGTGCGAGAGACAGCTTTTGGATGCCAGGTTCTAAGAATATGAAGTGGACAATGCGCTGACTAATTCCAGAGCTCTAGAGGCCATGCCGCTCTCCTCTAAGCAAAAGGAGCCATGTGAGATCAAGAAACTGAAGTCTGTCCAAACTCACCAGTTTCCATTTAATAGTGCTCGAAATGCAGCAGATGATGAGCTGAATGAACCATTGGTGGATGTCGCTGCCTTGCAAGCAGAACTGATAAGAAAAGAAAATAAATTACGGTCGAGAACCAGAGGGAAATTAACATTGAAAATGTCAAGATTAAGAACCCGAGTTCAAGCTATAAAAAAGAGGACAGTTGGGCCTGGGTAGCCCAGTCCCTAAATGAAACAAGTGAAAGTTAATGCCGAGATCCGCCCAAACAAATCGTGTTGGCCACATGGAAAACCAGAGGCTTTTTTCGCATTTAGTGGAAATTTCACCAAAAGAGCTAAGGCCCTTTGATATAATTTGGCCCAAAAAAAAAAGGTTGTCCAAATGCCCATGTATTAATGGATTCGAAATAGCTCTGAATCCTGTAGTCCATCAAAGTAAAGTGAGGCCAATGTCGGAACAACTTATTCTGGTGAACCAAAACAGTGGATTTAGTATAAAATCATGGTTTAATCACTCACCATATATCCAATGCGCGACCTTAGAGGCAATAACTAGTAGGAAACTGGAGAAAAATATGGTCTTTATTATCAACGTCTATTGGAACCATCAAGCCATAGCTCGACAAAAGTTTATAGAAGAACTGTTAGATCTCATTGACTCCATACTGACTGAATATACAGAGCCACATATAGTACCGTGTGGAGATTTGAATATTAGACTAATCAAACTGCCACTTCAAGAAGACACAAAGAGTAATGGCATACATCAGAAGGAGAATCTCAAAGAAATGTGGCTAGAAGAAATGAACAACCGCAATATGAACATGATGAATGGGAACATCAGTGACAATATCCCTCCAGTAGAAACCTCGGAAAAAGAGGCAGCCAAAAGTCCACCCTAGATTACCTTTTCATTTCGGAACACATGGCCCAAGAGATCATGACCCTAAAGGTGGTAAAGACCCCGCAAAGTGAC
This sequence comes from Ambystoma mexicanum, assembly GCF_040938575.1. Taxonomy (NCBI): domain Eukaryota; kingdom Metazoa; phylum Chordata; class Amphibia; order Caudata; family Ambystomatidae; genus Ambystoma; species Ambystoma mexicanum. Next base: position 977,264,160 of record NC_090922.1, read on the forward strand.
CATAACCTGGTAACCTTGGTGTGGAAACAAGGAAACATTTTGTCAAAAGACCAATGGAGGCAGGATATAAGTCTGGAACCTGGGCGTAATCGGCACCATTTGAATAAAAGTGACATAATTGCTCTAGCTGAGGAAATTCGACCCAAGGTCATAAAAACTGAGAAAGATTTGATAGGAAATCAAGACTTCATGGAAGTCTATAAGGTCAAAGAAGGGGGGTTTAATAAACCGACATACATGAAACATAAATTTGATTAGCAAGTTTCAGCACAAAAGAAAAAAGAACTTAGAATAGGACTAAGATGACTCAATATCAATACCAATGCTAATCAAAATGAGCTGAAAAGGAAATTAAAGAATAATTACAAAAATTAGTTAAAAGCACATAAACCGATTATGGAACAAAGAGACGCAGAAGCCATACTGGAATCCATAGTGCAAAGAAACTCAAAAGGTTTCTGGTCCCTAATAAATGAGACTGAGAACCTAAAGAAGGCGATCCTAATGAATATGGTTAATGAAACCCAATGGATATCCCACTACAGTATGCTGTTTGCAAAACAAGAGGACACAAATAGCCCCCAACTTATTGCAAATCAACATTAGGACATCAAAATGGAGCGTGACGACATTCAGAGGTGCATTCAAAAGATCAGCTCCTCAAGAGCTGCTAGTCTTGATGGGTTATCTAACCAAACACTAAAAAATAACCCAGAGGAAAGGTCAGAGTTTTGTGAGGTATTATTTAAAGAACATAATACAAGAAGGAAGAATCCCTGCTCTTGGAAATTAGCGATAATCGTGCCAATCTTCAAAAAGGGCTGCCGAATGGAACCAGCAAACTATCGGCCAATAGCTCTTTTGGACGTGTTAGGCAAAATATTCGCAAGTCTCCTTCTAGCACAATTAACTCAATGGATCAGAACAAAAATGGCCTTTGATGTGCGACAAACAGGCGTTTTCAGAGGAGTAGGCTGTGGTCTGAATCTCCTCATCCTCAATCTCCTAAAAATGGACGCAATTAGAACTGGTCACAAAATATATCTAGCGTTCATAGAGTTAACAAATGCTTTTGACAGTGTTGACCGGGAAAAACTATGGACAAAATTAAAATCACGAGGATGTCCTCACACTCTGATACTGGCAATAAAAGAACTCTATTCAGGTACACATGGCCAGAAACATTTAGACAAAGAAGGACATCTTTCCAATCCAATAAAAACCGCTTGTGGTGTTGCACAAGGGTGTCCACTAGGAGCAACGCTCTTAAACTTCTACATTTCCAAGGTCGCAGATGTGTTGGATGGAGTTAAATTGTTCCCTCCAAAGTTAAATGGAACTCACATTAGCTGGATTCTTTACACCGACGATACAGTCCTACTCGATCTGACTCCGATTGGTTTACAACGAAGGCTGAATGCTCTGAAGACCAATATAGAGGAGAACAGACTGGAAATAAACGCAGCAAAATCCGGAATCCTGATACTGAAAAATCTAAAAGGAGGGCTTACTAAAATGGAAAATTACAGATGGACATTAGGAACCGACTGCTTGAAAAAAGTAACATGTAGTCGATACCTGGGCATCTATATAAACTCAAGCATAAATGACTAACTAATGACAAAAATAATTGTAAGTAACTGTAAACAACTTACAATTTAAGGTGATACCATACATAGAAAGTATGGCACATTTTAATACAGACCAGTCATAAATTTCATAAGAGCAAGGTGGTCCGAGCTCTAGTTTATGGAGCAGAAAGTATGTTTGGCTGTGCAAGCCAGATATGGTTTAGATGTGAAAGAAAGACAAATGTGAATGAACTTTTGGGTCGATATCACTTTATGCCTCCGCGACCTGGTTGATTGCAAAAATGTGCGCTGTCGCATTGGTGTGTCATAGAATGGAGACTTTGAGTTCCTCAACTCCGTTTGTTAAACTCAAAAAACAAGCTGCTGTGACTGCACCATATTACTGCGCCAGAAGAAAATAAGGCTGAATCCAGGTATGGTTATATGATAGGAAGGTTTAATTAAATTGACCTATAGATTACACGTGTTTCAGCAAGGTGCCTTTCTCAAATCAGGGCATATCCAGCATTGTTTCTTGTAACCATTACTGAAGATGTAATAACTGGGATCAATCCCAACTGAAAATGTTGTTTCCGCGTCCCGCGTCGTGGCGAAGTAGAGCGAATAGATGTGAAAGAACCTTTTGGAAGAGAATTTTACACCTGCCACAAGGATTTCCAACAACATGCGTACTATGTGAAGTGAGTTTGGCCACTCTGAATGCTAGAATCATGTGGCACACGTTAGCGCTATACAGTAAGACCATGGAAGAACCTGATCTGCTGCAATTCGAAGTAATGGTCGATCGGAAGAATCACGAGAAAGAGACCTTACTACAGAGTGGAGACAAAAATGCAAAGATATTCTAAAACAACTGGACACAGAAGAAAAAAATAATCATAAACAAACCGAACGCTGTAAAAAAAAAAAGAAATTGACTCGATTTGATAGAAACAACAGAGAAGAGAGCAAATCACAAATGTATGAATAATTCTCCAATTGAAGCGAAAAGTCTTAGCCTACCAAAATATATGGAAATATTCCTGTGTAAGCGCCTAAGAAAAATGTATTTGAAATTCAGGCTGAACCTTTTCGTAACAAAAGAAATCAAAAGACTAAGACTGAACATTGGAATGGAAGATCTTAAATGCCGCTTCTGTCAGTGTCAAGATGAAACATTAAAACATCTGGTTTTACACTGTACCGAATGGAGAACATTAAGAACAACATATTTGGGTCAGGAGTTGAGAAAAGGCACGAAAAGGCAGCGAAGAGTGGTGGATGAGAATGCCCAGCAGAAACTGCAAAAACCTGACAATAGCCCTTACATTGTTTTTGGAACAGATGCAGAAGAAACTAGTGGAAGTTGATAGAACACTCCTGTAGAATCACCAATGAAAATAAGCAAAAAAACACATAAAAGGAAAATGAAAAACGTCACACAAATTGATGAATGGACTAGTGATGTTGCATTGATCATTTTTAGTTTATTTTTTATTTGTTGTTCATTTTCGTTTTTAAAGGTTGTAATAAACTAATTTTAAAAAAAAACAACAAAAAAAAAACATATCATTTCATCAGGTGGTATAACCGGATAGCTGTCCAGTTCCTGTAAGTCAAAATACTCTTACCAATCCCTTACAAACAAATATACTCTATAGCCCAGAAGAATACGGATGGGACGAAGCAACGTGTTGGAACAGACTGATAGGTGGGGACCGAAACTGCTGGTTACTAGCTTCAACCAAAATTCTGCAACTCACCATGCAGAGGATAGAGTCCAAACAGCCCCATCCCTCGTGAGACCACTGGACTTTTTCTGGGCTACTTCAGTGAAAGTCATTTTCTTGCCTTTTCTTCATTTCTTTTGTAAAGTTCTAAATGAACACATACAAATAAATAAAAAAAAAATAATATACTCTATTTGTACGTACTAACATAACAACCAATTTTATTAGTTCGATTTAGCCAACACTATATCATTATTGCACGTTGTCCATTCATTTCTTCACAAAAGCTTTTCCAAATAACTTCCCGTTTTCATACGCCCATTCATATTTAAAGGGCAACACTCTACTACGCAACTGATTGCCAACACTATACCCATTATTGTACGTTGCCCATTTCCTTTCTTCACAAAAGCTTTCTCAAATAACTTTCCGTTTTTTATACCCCCATTCATATTTAAAGGGCAACACTCTACTACGCAACTTGTTCAATAAACATTCCCGTCCATGTTCATACTACCATTCATAACTAAAAGACAAAAACATCACCTTTTCAATTGGTTACATATAGGTGTAATTCATCACATTGTCTAATGTTATAGAGGGTGTCGTTGGAAAGTGAAGTTCTTTACTAGGGCAATTTCAAGAAACAGTTTCTAGTTACATTACCACTCATTACTAGAGGCAGCATCAAACATCCAATGATTTCAAGGTTGTTGTTTTTGTTTCCACTCTCTCTTGTTTTCCAGTCGTATTACTGTTTCAGATTTCATTCGCCCAATAATGACTTTGACACTTGAACATGTCAATCCACCTTAAAGCAATCCAGTCATACATTTAAATACGTTTTTATTACCAATGTTTTCATTTATATAAATTCTTGACAGTAGAGCAAGTTTATCTTCATTAGTCGGAAGACACATGCAGCCTCACCCACTGTCACCTTCTTCTTTCAATTACCCTTAAATGATGCTGTGGAGTTTAATAAAATAGATACTATATTGAGTACTGTTATGCCAATTCTAGTCAGTACCATGCAGTGCCGACAACCCAGGCGTTCCAAGCTTCAGAAAGTATAGGTAATAGCACTACATACTCACTGACAACATCATCTTCAGCTGTGAATGCAGCCTCTAGGAAAGACGTCCATGGTATGTGTGTTATATGTTTTTGTATGCAACGGTGCCCTGGTGTAACTATGTATGCATTACTACGTATGACTAGTTTTGTACTATTCATGAGCTATACAATATAAAGTAAAAAACTGTTTGGAAAAATTGATAATGTGTGGTGTTTGAAAAATGAAAATTTGCCCAAATGCATATTACTAACAGCTAAATGCGAATTACTAAGTGAGTCTTGGTTTTATAGTTGTTGGGTGGCCAACCTCTATACTACTATGACTAACATGACAATACAAGCCAATACGTCAACAAATGGAGTGCCATTTACTGCAAGGTCCATGTACATGGAAAAGCCAAAATCCCAATGATTCCTGTCTCTCAGGTACAAGGATGGGGAGACACTAAAGCATCTACTCAGCCTACAAACTTCATTTTTTTGGAGGGCGATGTTATACAGCCAAGAAAGTTTGCCACTTGCCTGTAAAGCTCCAGTCCAAGGTGGCAGATCCAGCAGGAATTCGACAGCATAAGGGGCAATGTGAGCGATTACAATAATAGTGTGTGCTAGTGTTTTAGCTGTTTGGTGATCTCTTGTTGGAGTCTGCTTGCGACATGCTGAAGGAGTGTGTTTTCCATTGCCATCAAACGACTGAGTGGAGGAAACTGCATTTGCTACATCTACCCTGCTATTCGTTGGGTGCCGAGTGTGTGGTAGTGCTTTAGGTGATTAGTGATGTCCTCCCGGAGCCTTCCTGCGACGTGCTGAAGAGGTCTTTTTTCTATTGCCATCAAACAGCTGAGTAGAGGAAGCTGAGGTTGCTTCATCTACCCCACTACTCGCAAGAGCGGAGAGTGTGTGGGAGTGTTTTAGGTATTCTGGGTGAGTTGGGTGTGGGGGTGAGGTTAGTTCGATTCAACCGAGTTAGCTTTATAGTACCAGCTGAGTTACGGCTCCTCTCCAATGTTCCCTCTAATTATTTTTCTCTATGTGCGGAACTGGTTTGCTATTGTGCGCACATTATTTTCCATGTGCACAACTGACTAATGAGGTAAGCCACTTTGTGAGCATGCGTATTTAGTGAACTACCATTGCAGAAGAGAGTTTGGAAAGGAATTTCCTCTTCACTGCAGTTCTTGACAAATTTTACAACACTTTTTCCAAACACATAGGCTAAAATAGAATACGTCATATGTGATTAAACAGAAAACACATCCACCAGTCAAAGACTTCAACATCTGCCACAGTACCTTGCAAACGTTTTATACCACTGGAATATCACTCGTGTACTACAAAACACAAATATCTCTTGTCATAAACTGATGTGGCTGTCAAGAAATTCAGACAGAATACAACATTTGCTGATGGATTAATGGCAATTAAAGCAATGCGCTGATAGGAGTTCAAGTGCCACTTTAATGAAGTAAATCAAGGGCCAGGAGAATATTCTTCTAATAATTTGTGTAAGGATGATAATTGCATCAGAATAACTGCACCTCAGAATATGATGATCAAATATTCCTGTGCCTCTGCTTACTATCCACATTACGTTGTCCTTTGGATAGTGATAACACCAGCTAAGAGACATATACACCATCTATTTTTAGTCCCTAAAAATGAAAACGTGCCCAACAAAAATGAGAAACAATGAACATTTTGTTGCTTCAAGTTCCAAAGCTCCACTGATATTTTTTCGAATTAGTGACCAGTAGAGTGGTGGCATAGGAAGGAACTCTAATAATATTAATGCCTGATCTCAACAGGAATTGTAAGGGGAAGAACATCTTTTAATAAGCAGAAAGTAGCCCTTATTGGAAAAGCTCATTACTTTTTTACTCTCTGAAAAATCATTTGACTCCGGGTAGCAACACAATCTGAATAGAGCCCTGCTTATACCCCTCACATAGGAAGTTAAATGACAGGGCACATAATACAGTCTATAGTTTTGCCCACCCTACCGCACCACAGCCTAGATAAAATTAAATAAGAGCCTTACTGAGGTTTATTATGGAGCCCTGCTGAAGAAAATCATATATGCCTTTTAAGTAAATAGCATCAATTCATCAGAGGTACAACTTATTGAGTGCCTTCTTCTGTAACTATGAATCCCTCTTCTGTAATTCTTTGTTTTCAGTTACAGATGTAGGGGGATGCTAGAGACGATACACAAAGAACACATGGTTATATTGCAAAGTCCTTAGCAGCTGAGCATAGAAAGAAAAATAAGGTGCTGTTGTCTAGACAGGTTCTAGAATTTCCTATCCTTTATTAAACAAGCAACACATTTCCTTCAGTGTACTGCTGAAACGTCTGACTTGGTTTTTGAAATTTGCTTTGTTAATCACCCACAAGGAGTGATAACCTTTGCTCTTCCACCCATACCCTTCCCCGGCCCCTGTTCTAGCCTCCAATATTACTTGATAGAGCACTGCATACAAGATTGTTTGCAACATACCCCACCCTTATATCAATGTGTAGGATTACACAGTGCTCAGTTAAACCATGTTTCATGTTTGCATAGCAGCGAGTTACCATATGATGTGTGAAGGTCTATGCCCAAAGGAAACGAGGCAGATTATGTGAAAAGCATTTTCCTGTCTGAATATCCAGTGCCCTGATACTGCGGACGAGTAATCCCAGGCATAGTCCATACCCATTATCCCTTGTAGGCAAAGTAAATGATGATGCAATGTTGCTCTCCACTTATAGGGTGATGTTAGTAATGCTAATGTAGGAAATACTGAGCATCACATTTGTCTTGTCAAAATCCTTGCAGGGCAAATTCATATTTGAGTTTTATAATGTGTTAACTTGCAAGGGAGCTGCTTCAAAGCACTTGCGTGACATATGTACAAAGAAGAGGAAGTATCGGATAAGGTTACACATCCAGGTAGCCTGCTTACTTACAGTTAGTATCCAATATTTTAGCTGGCAGTTCGATTGTATTGTGTGGGTGACGCTTTTGGTAAGGCACAATGAGTAACAGAAATTCTGTCACGTGAACGTTATTCGTATTATTCATATTACAACAAACATAAAACAAGTGGATGTAGGTACATGTCTATGTCTGCTAACCTTTTGCAGAGCCATTAGAGGAAGAGTCAAGGTTGTCTGGTACTATCTTAATGTGTTCTGGGGCAGAAGTTAGAGTCATATGGTACAAGTGTGGTAGAATCAAGCTTAGAAATCATGGGTGGGGAGGGAACATTATTTAGTAAATGTGTGCAGGCATAGCTTGGTTAGATTCTTCTGTTCATGGAGCCAGTTTTCCATATTAGTTTTTAACCTCTTATGTGTGTATTTTGCTGTTAGGGATTGTAGGTGTTTACGGCCACCGTAGCATAGTAGTGTAATGCAAATTAGCAGAATATCAAGACTATTTGCTTATTTTAAGAGAAAGCAAATTCCAATTAATTGCTGTGGCTTGCGCCTTATTAAATAAGTTTTAATAGGTGAGAATTGTCTGTGTGTGCTGCTAAAAATATTCTGAGCGGCACCCAGAAGGAAGCTGGGCAAGCGCACATGCACACAGCTTAGAGGGAACACTGCTCCTCTCCACACCTGATCTTGCATCCAGCTTGTCTCCACATTCTGGGAGGCTGCACACATTGTTAACCTACTAACTGCCATACATTGAGGCTGGATATCTCTCTCCAGCCAGCAAGCACCATTATAAACTCTGGTTCTTGTGACTGCTGGCCTGCTGACCCATTGAAGCACCTGACACACAGTGATCCTAAACTGTTTCCGATGCCGTGGAGTTGAATCCATCATACCGTATGTCTCTGTGTAGTACCAGTATGTTTTAACTCGACTGTCCTTGTTTTGACTTCTGAAATGGCACTGCCTCATGTGCTTATTTGATTCTTTGACAAATTCTGGCTGCATTGTCGTGTGCCCCATTCGGTGGGCTTTAAAAATGCTGCCTGGCGTTCTGGTTTACTGGTCCATTGGAAGCCTGTGTACAGGCTTCATTTCCTGTTCCTTGATTTGGAGGGGTACTACCTCCCAGTGTGCTATTTGGCTGTCTTGCAGCTGTGGTGGGAGTGTGGCCCCCCAGCTACAAACATAGCACCATAGCCCACCCACAAGGATCTGGGTCTAGTGGAATCTTGCCAGCTTGACAGTCCGCCATCAGGCGGTTTGATCAGTGTCATTGTCCCAAGTGTTATTTTCAAAATCAACTAAAGTCTTCACATCAGACTAATTATTATCAAAGATACATCTGCAGAGTGGAACTGTGTATATCCTGATGCCTTTGTTAAACTTGGCACCGATTTTGGATCAAGATATGCTTTTGGCAGTGTTGTTACCCCCACCGCCATCCACTAACACAGGATCAGAAGACGCAAATGCACCTTTCAATCACAGTGACAGAATTGAAGCTAATCTCCTTTTTGAAGCGAATCAGTTGGGTGGTTAGCTCTCCGCTTCTCTGTCGGCAGGGGCAGCTTCTTTCTCTTGTGCAGGCAAAATAACTGCATTTTACACTGTGACTGAAAAAACAAACCTACACCCTGTGGATTCTGCACCTCCACCCTCCAGTCTCGTTGATAAAACATTGTAATTAATACATCTTGCCTCTCGGATCTTTCGATTAGTATGCTGAACACCCCCCTTGTAACTTCCCTGGGTTTTCGCCAATCTTCGGATTCATCATTTTTAACCTTCAACTGATCTCTGGTTCCTGTGGCATCCCAGCACCTTTCCTGCCCTTTTCAATATTTTAAGGGGAATCTGTACACCTCAATTTGCGATGCATTTCTGAAAATTAACTAGGTGCTGTGTGTATGAGTGTCATTATATGAAAGGTTGAATAAGGAAACAAAATCACATTCTGTTTTATTGCAGTCATTTCTTTTTAAATTTGATAAGGTCAAACTGCATAATGTGGCCAAAACATTAATTTCCCATTATGGGTGGGATACTGGGGAGCAGATGGAAGTGAGGGCTAATGACACACTTGACCACAAGGGGCTTCCCGACACGAATCTCCCAGCAGAGGCATCACGTCGGATTGTTGTGTCAGGATTACCTCAGGGAGGTGAGGTTTGTAGTACAATATCAAAACCTCCAACTTCCACTGATTCATATGTGGCAACAAAAATCTCTTTTGGTCCATCGCCAAAAGGAAGCTTGACTTATGCATCCTCCCTCAATCCTAATTTACCTGTGGTCGACTTAACTTCTGATTGTGGCACAACTGTAATGGTTGGTGATGTCGACAATTACACCCTTGCATTTTTTCAAACAGCAAATGATACAATGCCTAGTTTGAATATTCTGGTTGGAAATGAGTCTCTCACATCATTTAAGATTACACAGAAACACATTAACCAGAATCATGTTAAAAAAACAAAAAAACATAGTTAAAAGTAAAAAGAACAGTCAGGTGTTAATGTTAATGTTAACGGATATTTATCTGAAACACTATAACCACAGGATTAGTCCCCTGTGCTTTGGCGGCTCTGAAAAAGAGAGGGTGGGGTAGTTAGTGGGCTGAAGCGGGACTAGACTCTAGTAAGGAAGAAAGTGATGTACTGTTTGCAGCTTCAGTTCGCTGTATGGTATTGGGTCGTTCTTTGGTCAACAGGGGATGCCCATTGTTACCTCCCTGGGGATATAGGGCTGGTACCCTCCCTCTGATTTGTAGGGGGAAGTAAAAATCCCTTACCCCTTTGGGTTAAGTGGTGTATGGTATTAGGATCTTATGTATGTCTCCATGGGGTTGCCTGTCGTCGTCTCCCTCGGCTACTGTGGCTGATTCCCTCCCTCTGAGTTTTAGGTGGTCCCTGTCTCACTGGGTCCTTCATGGCTTACTGCTCTCTCATCTGCAGTTAGGGACTATGTTCTTAGTACAACCTAGAGCTGGGCAGTGCTTTGGGGGTGTGTGATCTCTAAATCTTTTTTGTAATCTGTGGTACAGAATTCTCTAATCAAAAATCATTTTTTAAAAACCTTGCCTATGTCTGTGTTCACCGAAGAATCTGTAATGCCAGATACAGCAGGCATTTTGGCCCCACAATCCAAACAATTAGGAGGCATTATAAAATCCCCACCATTGAATTTTCCTGCAACAAGTATAACAGTGGTCTCCTTAGTTCATCCATTTCAACCCGATTTATCAATTGATAAGCCTTGTTTGACCAAGTCTACCATGGGTGGGTTGTCTAGCCAATCTAACTATGAAACATGCTGAGTTGACCGTACAGACTGTGGTATATTCTGCCATGGGGAGTAAATCTGCGGAAGAGAATATATTTACATTGTTTGCCAGTGACAAGATCCAAACAGATACGATGACCACTTCTAAATCGTATGATTGGACATCAAAATGGCTCCTTCCCCCTGGCACAAATGATACTATAAAAAACAATCAAAAATGTTGAACCACAGAGGAATTCTACTCCTGTGTCAACAAATCCCACCTAAGACTTCTCAATACCTTCTAGGACCATTGTAAACCATGATTTTTCATCATGTTTAAGGCCTTCTATCAACCACAATCTCACAAAGTCATGCTGGGAATCTAGACCAAATTCCCATTTAACAAATCCAGTTCACAGTGTATTCAGGAGATCTAAGCTTAGAGAATTCTTAGGGGTCACTCACTTTGACTTAACCACACAGACTTTAGCAGCCAGAGATCGGATTGCTCTGACTCCCCCAGCATCGGTTAAACATAATGATCATCCTCAGGGCTTTCAGTTACTATTACAAAGTGTCTTAACGGAAAATAGAAATGTGAATCTTAATTGTACAAATATACTGAGATTGTTCTTTCTAATCGCCTCACTCAACGCTATAGTCAGCAGGGACATAGATTGAGTAGACTTCATATATCATTGTAGAATGGACTAAACCATTTTATTTATAAAATCAAAAATCCTCCATGAGTTAATAATGAATGAATTACAAGCGATTAGGACTTTCAGTTTTGACCTTTCTTTTTATAACATGTGTCAGCCTTGCAGTGGTTTAACGAAGGATAGAGGATATAATGATCACTCTCCAAGGAACATCATAGCATCCCTTCGAAGAGACAATGATCACTCCTGATTGTCACATATATGCAGGACTCCATTAACAATTGATGATCACCTACAAGACTGGCTATGGTTCTCGTGGGCCTTTTCCACAGAAAAGAACCCTAACGGCACACAGTTTCCCTAACCCTTAATGTTCTACCATTTTGGTAACTCTCATGTCATGGAACACAAGGGGTCATTCTTCAGTGTTGAAAAATCCCATAGTAGGCCAACTACTAAAAAATTATAATTTAATTGCTCTTCAAGAAACGTAGATGACGTCATGTCCCACATTTGACAGCTATACAATTTCCTTTCAAGCTGCTAAAAAAGGGTCTATTGGGCCCTCCGTTTGATGGTCTGCTTACCTTGGTTCATATTTTTTTATATGTATGTATAGTATCATCACTTGCAATTGCATTCTAGGCATTGGGAACACATGTTATGCTATAATTGGTATCTCCCATTGAATTCCTGATTCTCACCATATACTAGCATTGGTCAACTCGATTCGTTCCTTTAAAATAATCATGACCCGTGCTGACGAATAGCAATTGTCCAATCCTAGCTGTCAGATCATCATACTGGGGGCTTACATTCTTGCTGTATTTCCAGTCAATCGACGAAGGCCCTCCCTGGCGGAGGCTCTGGGATAAAACACCATGGCCAGATTTGGATAAATACTCTGGAAGGCATGGGTCTAACTATGGTAAAAGGCTCCATTATTGGAGATGCTCCTGAAAACTATACCTGGGTGAATGGCCTGGTCCAAGCAACTTTAGATTACATTTTCACCAGAAGGGGCCTGTATAATAGATGTACTCATCTTTTTATTGACACAAACGACTATAGTGATCACAGCTATCTGTCAATGGTTTTTCACTTTAACCAGCTGAAGCGGTAGCAGCCACCAATCCAAGAGTCAATTCAGTGGGAAATTGAGTAAGTTAGAACAGGGGCACCATATGTAAGGAAAAATAGACTGCCTAACCTGCTTGATCACCTCTTTATTGGTTTGCCAGTATTCCACCTTTATAGTGGATACCAATGGGGACATTTGGAGGATTTCCTTTCATATAGCCTATGCAAGTTTCAGTGGAGTGACGGTCCTTCCGGGAAGAACCTTCATCCCTTTGATCCGAACATGGCTAATCAGAAAAAGGCCATGTGTCTGTCTACAGCTTAAAAATATAAAAGCAGATGTGTCCCTCAGTAAACACTCTTAGATCTTGCAATCAAAAAGAGTAAAACAAGCGTATAATAATTGGATGAAAAACAATCGTGGTCTGAGCTGCCAGCGAGACTCTGAAAAAATGTTATTTGTGCTGATAAACAAAGAGGTGAGATCATTCTGGTATATGATGAAATGCCTTGCCCATTCCCAGCCTGAGTAAACAGTTTGCTCCAGTTCAGAAAGTCAATGGGTCATTTATTCCAGCAAAATATTCAGCACTCAAACTGAAACAATTGTAAATATATCCCCAAAGACCACTATTTCATGATGTTTTTGCTAAATGGTTACTGTTAAGGATCAGAAGGTTGACATCATACACAAGCTTAGTTCTTTGCAGGCCTCCGGCCCTATCAACCTCTCCAATGTAATATTTAAGGGGAATCGTGTTATTGTGAGTTCTTTTAACAATATCGTTGCCACCTGTACCTTTCTAAAATCCTGGTCCAAAGCATATATTTTACCAATCTTTAAAAGGGGCTTACGTGCCGATCCACTAAACTTTTGTCCAATAGTAATTATGGATGCAGATAGCAAAACGTTTGCCGCTTTACTTCTTCAACATCTTGAAATGTGGCAAAAATCAATCAATAGAATCCCCTGATGGCAGACTGGTTTTTGGAAACATCACAGAACCACATTGAACAGGTTTCTATTGAAAGCTATTATTAGTCAAGTGCAACAGCACAAACATGAATACGTTTATATGGCCCCAATTGGCCTCTCCGCTGCATTTGATGCAGTCGATAGAGGTTTCTTGTGGACCAAGCTACAGAAATGGGGACTCCCACAGGGCCTCCTAAGGCTTATGATCGGCCTTCATTCCAATTCACACATACAGGTTCTACTAGATCACAACAATGCCTTATCCCGCAGTATTCCTACACTTGAGGGGTCAGGCAGGGCTGCGTACTCGCCCCCTGTTTATTAAATCTTTATTTGAGCGACATTGGTGAGTACTTAATTCCTACAGCCCTTGCCACCCTGAAGATTCAACACATAAAACCTATCTGGCTTGCACACGTCGACACATTTTTAATCTTTGGTTTAACTCTGATCAGCCTACAACAGCTCCTATCAACCTTTTCCAGATTTGCTGAGCTTCATAAACTAAAGATTAATTAAAAAAAAAAATTAAGTAATGCAATGCAGCAGTAATTTAATTGTCAGATCCTTTACATGGCAATTTGATCAAGTGCCCTTAGAAAAAGTTAAGGGTTTTATTTATTTGGGATGCCCCACCTTTGCAAAACAGAATAAATATTTTGTCAAAGAATGGTTGTTTTCAAATGGACCTGCTCTAAGTAATCAATTGGTACGGGTGGATTCCATGTATAGCAAGTACTCTATTTGTCCCTGTTTGAAATTGTATTGATGGAAAATAGTCCCTAAAATTCTATGCATAATCAAGCTCTTGCCTTTCTGGGCCCTGGAGCTGCTTCCTAGTATTTAGGGTAGATTGCGCAAGAGGGTGCTTCAAATTTCTCAAGGTAGCCCTCTCCCTCCCATTTGTTAAAAACTTGGTATTTTATCACTCAAAAGTAGGGCCTGTGGAAGTATTTTTCATTCTTCTACAAGCTACTATGTACACCTACCTCTCCCTCACTATATACGGAACTAAATAGGGTATTGATTGAAAGAAACAATGTTTTTATGTGTGAAATTGCTGATTTTTGTAACCGTCTACCTGCCAACTTGGGTCTTTCCCCAGTCGATCATATAGTTAATCCAAGGGCAAAAATATTACTTTAAAGACAAGATTGGGCTAACATGACTGACATGTTCCATTCGTATGAAACACTCAAACATCTGAGTTTAGATTTCAAAACAGTCTGAGTCAATGCCCCCTATCTTATCATGTACCCTCAAAAATGTGTGAGGCTTCTGTTTATTAGCTGCTAAGAGAGCTCAGCAGGTTGAGAGCTCGCTGCTGCGATCTGAACGTGATCTGCAGGTCACAGGTTCGAATCCCGGCAAGACCAACTTAGCCTTTCATCCTTACGAGGTCGATAAATGAGTATCAGTTTCGGTTGGGTGATATTGTATGTAAATATGTGCTCTGTGAAGCATTTTGGATAAAGGCGCTAGATAAAAAACACATCATTACCTTTAGATTCAGCTGGAATCACGTTCCAACCAAGCAGATATTGATTTGTTACAATTTAATGTTCGTCGAACAGGGTTCTGTGGAGCCAGTATCTGTGTGGAACCCATGGAACACCTTAAAATCCTAATTTTTGACGCCTTAGTGAAATACATTTTCGGTCATTTTTACCAATGTTAACAACAATGCCTTGTGACTCTTTCATGCAGTTTTGCTTGGCAGGTCGCACAACATCACAGGTTATAGCAGTCACCATTTTCTTTAAATCTTTGAAACTGCAGTGATTGTTTACAGTATGAATTGATTTGTATTTTTTATCACTAACTCTGGCAATTCACGGACTTCAATTTTAGAATTTCTTTTCAGCAACTAGCTATCTTGCTGTCTTTTGTTTACACACTACATGACGTCTTGACAAAGAATGCTGTAACCACAGTGATTTGCCTGAATTGTTTTTTTAATCACCTGGTTTTAGGTTATGTTATAATTTAATGGCCTCGCCTTAGTATTTGTTTTATTATTAAATGTTTTTATCCAGAAGGTTTATATGTACGTTGATATTTACAGTGATTCGATTTGTTAAAGTTTTTGTTAAACTGTATAACAATAACAAATAAATAAAAGAAAACAATAATACCCGTTTAAGGGCAATATCTGTGGTGCAGAATGTGGCAAATATGAGCTCTGCCCGGCGCGGGGTAACAGAGATTTGAACAGACTGGGACGAGGCCCTGTGTGTGGGGCTATGCATGGCAGGGCCATTTGCTGGCAGCGAAGCAGGTGCTGAGATGGAGGTGGGGCAAACTACTTGTTGAGCAGTGGCTCTGTAGCACATGGGTGTGACATTGGTGGCACTCTGTCAAGTCAGAGCAGGGGAGAGAAGATACTCAACGCTAATCGACTTTCTCAAAGAACTCTACCAATGGATGAACACAGACAAACTCAAAATCAATCCAGGCAAGATGGAAATCATGAGCACATCCAACAACCAAGGAAGCAACCAGTACATCTCATGGCCCACAGAACTGGGAACAGCACCCACACCATCTAAAGTTGTGAAAAACCTTGGAATCCTAATGGACAATTAGTAAATCCTAGAACCACAAGTAAACACCACAATCAAGAACTGCTTCTTCCATCTAAACACGATCAAAACAATTCTAACATTCCTCTATTTCACGCACAAAACACTGGCTATCATCTCCCTCATCATATCCAGGATAGAGTTTGCAAACAGCCTACACTTCAGAATGCCAGATTATTTACTGAAGAAACTGCAACGTATACAGAACACAGCTGCCAGACTTCTCCTCAAACTCTCACGAAGGCACCAGACCATTCCAGCGCTAAAGATGCAACATTGTTTGCAGTCATAATCACCTTAAAAATAATGAGCATAACACACATAGCAATCAATGGCTTAGGAGCGGAATACATACCAAAGAAAATCACCATCTACTAGAGCACTCAGATCCAGCAATGCCATCCCCCTGGAACCTAAACCATACACAAGGAAAAAACCTGGTGAATCAGATTTCTCTTGCCAGGCCGTTAAACTTTGGAACTCCCTCCCCAGAGAAATACGAACCATGATGGACCATCTAAAATTTCGGAAAACGTCTAAAAACCTGCCTCTTCAACTCAGAATGGGATGAAAACCAATGAAGATCAACCCCACCCCTGCCCCCGAATCAAACACACAGCAGATAAAGAAGGGTAAGTAGGGCAGACCAGAGGGAAGTAGGGAGGTGTCTGAATGGGAGTGAGACCCAGGTGTACCCCTCCCATTAGAGGGTCAAACCGGAAACAGGGTGAAAGATGTGACCAACTTAATTGGACAGCGGAAAGAGGGCCTTAGATTAAAAGGGGGTAGAGGGGCATCCCAAACTCGGAACAGATGCACCACGAGGCACAGGGAGCACAACGCCACAGGCAATTTGGCTCTTGTAGGGGGTCCCAGGGCGGTTATGGATGTTGCAAATTGAGATGTGCTAGGGGCAAGGTATGTGGGCAGCAACTTGTCTGAACACTGGGGGTGAAGCGCGTACCACTACTGAATAGCCGGGCTGATGATCCACATCTCGGCACACAATATATGAGTGGCATACCACAATGCCACAATATACAACACGGGAAGGAATGTGTGCCATAGGGTGTCGAAACAGAGGGGTTAAGAAAGGGTACTGCGACTAACCAACCCTACAAAAAATTCATCCTTCTGCATACACCTCTCAAACTCTGAACTAAACATACATCTACAGCACTACAAAGTTCACTACACCACAACATTGAAACAAACCAAACATAGACTCGCACAACAACACATGATGCCTACCATCTGAAAATCACACCTACGCTCAGCAAATGGTGTAAAGAGAATGGAAAGCCCTGAGGAGCAAGGGCGAGGAGGACCTGTGCATTGAGAACTGTGAACTTCGTTGTTCGCTAACCTGCTCATTGCTGATCTTAGAAGGAAATAGTAGGAGGAGGCACTGCAACGTGGTAACACAGCAACTTCAAAGGAGAAGCCCGCACCATTCATTGAGCGGACACAGCGATCAATCAGCTGGAGTATCACCTCGATAAAAGTACGCCGGCATCACCCTTGCGGTGAAAGCCCTGAGGAGCAAGGCTGAGGAGACCTGTTTGGCAAATTTTTCGAGTTGGGCAAATGGGAGTTGAGAAGTATTGTTTGTATCACACAAAAAGAGTCCATTGGTAAAGGATCCTCCTGTTACTGTGCATATACTTAACATGCATTCTTGGAATCAAGGTAAACTACTGGTACTGTTTAGAATCAGAGTTGCGTGACTAGAACAGTAAGAAAACATGTATTTGCAGTGGCTGAATTAGCAAGTCTGCGGCAAACGTGTCATTCCTTCTTACCGTCGCATTATTCTTTCGATCCATTTCCTGCCGACTTACTTTCCAGGAAAGGTTTCAGCTTTGTGTTAAGCAGGGCAGCCAGCATAAAACTGCGCAGCACAATGGGCCTAGATGATGGTAATGAGGGGGGAGGAAATGGCTCTTACATGCCGATTCCTAAAATAACAACCACATCTATTGCCTTAACTGCCAACCCCTCAGTGCACAGTGCCACTATGGAAATAACACAGGCACAAATTCATGCAGACGCAGTTAGCCTCTCTGCAGGAAATGGGAGCAGAGTGGAAGCTCCGAGCCTCTCTCAAGCAACAGTGGCAAGAAGGTTTGGAATATACAACCACAACCACCAAGATCCCAAAAAACTACATGAGCATTTTGGCAGAAGAAGAAACAAAAGTCAGAATGACGTGGAGAGAGATGCAGAAATTTCCTGGGTTACGCAACAAATCCTGCAAACCCCTCTTTCAAGCACAAAGGTTCATCCGAAGTCTGTAAGCAAGGGTAAAGGCGTCAGCAATAGGAGCCTTATAAGGGAAAGTTTCATCTCTTCCCAACCAGACACTCTATCCTCAAAAGAGTCACTGATGGACTCAAAAGGGTCTGAAAATGCTTGAGAGGTTTATTCTTCCCTGGGAAAAGATGAGCCTAATGCTGGCACCCTGAAGGCCTTAAACTTTGTATTAAACTCTCTGGTGACAGTTTTCAAACTTCTCATATCAGAAGTTCGGTCACAAGCAGGTACTCTCCTGGAATTGTCAAACGAGATGGCAATATGTGATTCTACGTTGATGGGCCTCACATCTACTATTAATACTAATGTTCTGTCATCACTTAAGGACATGCGACTAGAGCTGGTCAAGCAGGGTCTTGACATTTATTCTATTCAGATCATGCTAAATAATAAAGACAAAACAAAGGAGGAGAGTTATATTCTCCTGGGAGAGGCGATCCAGCTCCTGAAAACCACATCTGCTCCATATGCAGTGGAAAACGAGCTTGGCAATAACCAAAACCAGTTCTTCGATGATACACCCCTGTCAGAATCCGTACAGGAGTTCTCGCGGTTGTCAAATGTGGTAGTGGATGACATAGAAGCCAACCCAGATTCTGCGCATGGTCAACCTGTAGCGGAATTAGGAAAAAAGATAGACCTCGAACCAGATTGGCTACCAGCATACAGTCAGAGGTCTAGAGGTAGAAGAAA
Organism: Ambystoma mexicanum; assembly: GCF_040938575.1. Classification (NCBI taxonomy): domain Eukaryota; kingdom Metazoa; phylum Chordata; class Amphibia; order Caudata; family Ambystomatidae; genus Ambystoma; species Ambystoma mexicanum. The sequence continues at coordinate 977,283,033 of NC_090922.1, forward strand.
CAAGAGAAAACGTTAAGCTGGGAGACAAAGGTCAAATATGGGGCATCTTAGAGCTAAAAAACATCAGTATAAATAAAAAAACCAAATAATATTACAATTGTTAGCACAGACTATACTACGCAGTTGAAGGAGATTCCTCCCTCCACCAATAAAAGCAATAAAGGGAATGATGCAAATGAAACCCCAGTCGCAGCTCACTCACTGACTCAAAAATGATGAATTAAATCCACAAAATTGGAAGTAGCTCATGGGGATCTGACCCCTTTAGTCAGATCCCCACGATGCGCCGATTTTCAGGTATAAATGTTCTACTAGCCATTGATGTCCGGCTGATAAGACACAGGGTTATACTCTGTTTCTTCAGGGGCAATATGACAATTCCTTAAATTTCTAGAAAAAAAGAGAAAAGGGTACATCTTAGCATGTTCTTGTAATTTTACTTCCATAAACCAGAAAGCGTCATTTCAAATCAATTAATAGGCAACCATAAATGTATTTCCTTTGTGATAAACACACCCCTTTGACAATTTGAACAAAGTGAAAGAGCTGAGTCAACTTAATGCATAAAGTGTTCATCCCTACTTGAACCAAGCTTCGCATATTCTTGAGCCTGCTGTGCCCTGTTACCCGAGGGTATGATCGCGCATTATAAATAATAAACAAACAAACAAACAAACAATTATAGGACCTTGTCACAATCAGGGATCTAGGAGGCGTCTACCCAGTCAAATATAAGGTAATTCAGAAGGTGAAGTCAGCAAATTCAATGAGAACTAAAGTCCCAGGTCGAGGCATCACTTACCACTAAAAGTGAATGATTTGGATAAGTTGAAAATCTGAAAGTTTCTGAGGCTATCAGTCCAATAACCGGTAAAAAGCTGTGCTAAAAACAAGAGAATGTACCAAAAGTAAAAGAAATGTACTATGGTATAGTATAAGGTTTAGTAATAGAATAACGTCTGTCTACACTTACAACAAAATCAATCAGCGTCACACTGAGCTTAGACCCAGGAAACGAAATTCAATTGCAGGAAACCTCCCTCCAGCGCTCAAACTGCTAAATAAGTGGGAGCACAAGAATAGCGTAAGCTAGATTTAAAAAAGAGGAAGCATTATGAAAGAATAGTCGTCGTGCATCCCCCAAATACTTACATGATTAAGAAGAAGATACGAGAGAAGGAGCCATGATGGAACACATCCCGCCAGAGGAGGATGTGTTTTACTCATGGCAGTCATTCTTATATACCTCAGTAAGTGATGATGCGTACGAGTACATGCGCGGCAGCACAGTGCTGCGCGCGCACGGACCAGACGCATGGCTGAAGCAGTCATTGATGATGACCGTCATAGGTCTGACGACACACCCGTACATGCGCGGTGGCGTCAAGAGAAGAAAAGTAAACACTTAGCGTAATTGCGCATCTGCGTGGCAAAATAAACAAAATGCTAATATGGTTACAAGTCCTAAGCAATTAAGGACCAGACAAGAGAGACTAAATAAGTATGTATCCTAATTTAACCCCAGTGATGCTTGCACATGCGTCCAACGAATGGGTGAAGCAGCTGCCATAGATGATGTCTGTCATAGGTATGATGACATCCCCATGCATGCGCAGAGGTGTCAGAGGGAAAGAAGTAAACACGTAGCGGTATCACGCGTGTGCACGGAAAGATGTAAAATTATGCTAATGCAGTTCCAAGTTCTACAATATTTAGGTCCCGACAAGCGAGAAAATGAGAAGTAAAGTGTGCTTGTTCCCTAATTTAGCTGTTAGATTTAGTAACAAGTAACGAATAAAGGAGTGAGTGCAGGACCCAAGATCAGAGCCCCCATTTGGAAGACATTGAAGTGCCAGTCAGTCTTGATCGTAAGAATCTAACAGTCCTGAATTAAAACAACCATCAGTCCTTTTTATCCTGTCCCCATAGGGACGTACAATCTTTTAATCATTTGTATATATTGGTAAAAAAGAAGAAAAGAAAACGGCTCAGAGATCAATAAAACCAGTTTGGTCACCGCTTGATACATCAATATGCATAATTTGCAGGTAGAAAGCAAACAGGAAAATATGAAAAACAACCATTTAGAAGGAAAATAAAAAGATAAAAAACAAGTACAGACATTAATCATACGGAAGGGCACATAACCATGGATTTGGACTTGTGAAAAACTTTATAAAATATGCATATTTCATAAGTAAGGGCCCAGGTAATAGTCCTCATTCATAACTAGGGGGGAGAAGAAGGCAAGGCAGTGAATCCAAAAGAGTTCTCTCTGGGATAATACCCATCATAACCATTTTAATTAATTGTTTGTTTTTTTCTTTTTACTTATTTGTATGGTTGTGTGTGTACTGATTTTAAGGAAAGCAATCGCTTTTATGAATGTGCAATGTTATTTTTTCTTCTTAGACTTTGTAAAGGCTCGATGCTGAGCCAAATAAAAATAAAAAAGTAAACCGAACTGAAGCTTCCAACAACACATCACAACTCTCTTGCTGTTTTCTCCCACTCAGTCCCACTAACATACACCTCCCCTTACCCTTTTGCTTTACAGATCCACCAGAGTGCCAAGGGACCACGAAGGTGGTGACAATGCACAGTAGAAGAACATTTAACATAACATAACATGCTTGCAGCAGGAGCTGGCATGGCAGTGAGCAGTGGGAGTGATCGTAGGTGAGGCACTGCAGAGTGATTGCATGTGGGCAAAAGTGTGGATTGTTGGAAATCCATTTCACACCCCCTGGTCTGGATGTGTCACTGTAGGGGGACTTGTGCAGCGTGAATTAATGCTGCCGGTGGCTGAGGCGAGCGTGTACATGAGAGTTTCAGCAGTGGCTAAATATTTGGTGCAGTTGCTAGAGTGAATGTGTGGACACAGAGCGGCGGGTGTGCTGCAGCAGGATCAACCAGGTGCATGGCCATGAAAGACTGGCCATGACCAGAGAGTAATGGAGAACATAACACTGCCAGACTGCCAGGTAGTAGTGCAGGGATTCATGACATGCTACTTGTGTTGAGCAATCCGTGTGCCTCTGCCTATTTTAGTGGGCCATGCTCATTGGAAAAGGGGTGCTGGGCCTCATAGGTGGAGTGCGCTTAGGTGGGCATACTTATAAGGGAGCAAAACCATGCACACCCCTGAAGGGAAGAAAACAGTCTATGGGGCTGAGACTCCCTGCTGCGAGTGCACCCCGGGATAGTGTGCAGTGCTGGATACCACATCAGCTCACTATGGCAAAGAGTACAGAAGGTGTGAGGAGGAAACATGGCAGCCTGGACACATTTGCCAAGTCAACTCCAAAACAGTCAGGGGAGGGCCCCCAGCAACCTATGATGATGTCTGAGTTAAACATGATGCTGGCTCCTTCTGACCGACAACAAATGCTGGAAAAATTAGATAACATCAATGTGAATGTCACCACAATCGGCGCACAGCTAACTAAATAAGTCCTGTGCATATATGAATCCAAAGATAGGATTGGAACCACGGAAGACAGGGTGAATGACCTGCACATTTTTGACTCTCTCATGAAGGAAATAAAGTAGGTGAAGTTCAAAGACATTGAAGGGCAATATGGAATTGGCAGTGAAGGCGATCTTGAGGCAATTGTTCGGGAACCCGTCCTTGTCACGCATGTTCGCATTTGAACAAGCTCGCAAGTCGGTTGCACCAAAGCCCCTACTTCGAGACTTCCCTTGGCCCGTCATCGCAAAGATCCTGACTTACAGAGATAGAAACTTGGTGCTGAGGCTAGTGCATGACAAGCATGAGCTACTTCTGGATTTGCAAGTTATCCACATATTTCCAGACTTTTCAGTGGCTGTTCAACAGGAGAGGTGACAATTTATGGAAGTAAAGAAACACAATTAGCAGTATGTCACTTTATGTCCAGCTAGGCTGTGTTTTCAGTTTAACAGGAAGCTGTATTTCTTCACAGTGCCGGAGGAAGCAGTGAAGTTTATTGATACCAAAATCCTGCTACCAGAGCAGGGTGTGACGTATGGCTCCTCCAACACCTGAAATGGTGGCCATGGTGCATAGAGAATTTAATGTTATGAAATCCTAGTAAAAGGGAACTGAACAAGTTACATAAAAATGTGTTTAAGGATGCCAAACCGAGTTTAGAATTAGTTTACCCCATCTCACAATTTGGGCCTAGTGCATTCAATGCAATTTCCCCGCACATGCCTTCTCTTATACCTATGTTGACTAATATCTACGCAAAAAAGCAATACTTTGCACCTTATGCTGTACTATGTGAATACACTATATTTGGTTATATTAAAGTAGGACCCTCTTAAACTGGGAGGTGGTCCTCTCACCGTCCCCCATCCCCACGTGGCCCATCATAGTGCTATGAATGCATAAAACTCCTAGGGGTATGGCAGGGCACTTGCCAACATTCCCCCCTTTTATTACTTCTACAGTAACAAACTCTGGTATATTTCTGTGTCCCAGCTCCCCCATCTCTGCTTCCACTTATGGCTGAGTTCCTATTATTGGCACCCAGGCCCCATACACTGACCGTAAACCCTACCCCCTGTGTGCGCAATCTTCAGATGAGCAAGTCATATAGATGCATCCCCCCTTCCCGGGAGCATTTCATGTTTAGGGCCACCGGGAGGACAGTTTTTACTTCAATATGTTTTGTTTTGTGCTTTTGGCGCCGCAATTGATACCATCATTCTTGTGCTATTAGGTGAACATAGGCACAATATCAAAGGGACATCTGACAGGTGCAGAAAATAACCTGAATGAAAACAATGATGGGAATTAAAATCCTCATGATCGCTCCAAACCACGGCGGGGCCTAACTAAATGTCCAGGTAAACCAATCACTTTCCTTTTCTCCTCGATCCTTCTTTATGCGAACACCCAGGCCATGGACAGCTGCGATGATGTGAGATAATGATGAATTTTCCACATCCTCTGGAGGCACGAATGTGCAGCAGCAATGGCAAAACCTTTTGGAAAACCAACCTTCCATTGCTGTTAACATGTGCAACACCTAGCAGTTTTGCATCATCATAGATCTAAATGCACGCAGCTCAACCTTGATCACATTGAACCTATTCTCTGTGTCATTACAATCTGCAACCATTTGGCATTTGCTGCGGCCTGCACTCCTGAAAAAAGTAAAGATGCAAAAATTATTCTGCTGAGCTGAAGAACTTGCATTCTTCTGGTATTTTCGCAAGCAACATAGAAGAATCTTTGGATATGTCATTTGATCTTGTCATCCTCTTTGGTTGATGGAACTGTCCTTTTCCTGGCAAAATGTGGAGCCCTTTTGTGGACAACACACCCTTATCTTTATTTGCAACTGTGGGGAGACTAATTGGTCCCTCTGCAGGCAGTGCTTTCCGATTCAGGTGCTCTTCTTGATTACTAATAGCCCTGAGGGAAGCTTGGCCAGCAAACAACAGCCCCTCCATGATGGTTAGAGGTGAAGTAAGCTTTTTGGCCACACTGATCTATCATTGCTGATTCCCTTTCTTCATATCTGTGATTAAGAGAGTATTATTGCAGTGTTTATTTGAGCCAACAAAAACTGTGCCCTTTTTGCGGAAACAAATTCTATATTCTAGTTCCTTGTGCACTTGCACCAGCTTTTCGATTGTTACAATCCATGTCAACTTTGTGATATGCTCTGTCCAGATTTGCGCAGAGAAATTGTCCACTCGTGCCATCCTCTCCTTGCTATATGTTACCAGTCCTTCTGCTGAGCAAGTTATTGTGATATCCTGCCAGTTACTATTGAGATGCTTATGCACTTTCACCATCAGACGAGACAGCTCCACACACTTAATGTCTTTTGAATCACTGCTGCACTGTACAAGTTCTGGACCTACCATTTGCAGTTGCCCACTATGTGCCTGGAACATTCCTTTTATTCTGCATAGCACACAATGAACTAGGTGCTGTGCCTCTATAATTGGGAGTGCTTGTGGTACTAACACTTTGGGAGCCCCTGACACATGTGAATGAGTGAGCACACTTAAACAGCTTCCATTCACAGCGTTTCTCCCCAAACCATTCATGTCAGAAAACCATGAGTTGGTGAACTCGAGAAGATAAATATCCTCAATCGCATTCCAACCCAGCCCTTGATAGTGTCATACTTTCATCGTACTTCTCTTTTCATTATTCTATACCTGTTTGCAAGGATGGCAGCTTCAATAGTGCTATCGGAAATAACATAAAGGGGGTAATTCATGGATTATTTGCGCCAAAAAAAACAGGATTTGTGCGCCATTCTGCCCGCAAATCCCCATTTGTTAAACAGGGATTTGCGGGAAGAATGACGCACAAATCCAATTTTTTTCGGCGCAAATAATCCATGAATTACCCCCTATATCGTTATGTATGTGTAGACAATCTCCTACTTGCTGAAACCTGTTCCCTGTTTCCCCCACTGACGTGTTTCCATTATTATTGTTAGTGTTCACACTATTGCTAATATATGTAATTCCAATCATATTATTAACATTTATATGGATTGTCCCATTTGGTTAATATACAATCCAATTCCCCCCATTACCCACATTTATAGGACATCCTCCTAAAACACCCTCCCCAATACATTCCCAACAATACTATCAATAGCACACAGATACCTACAGCGATAGCCAACCCACAAAAATAAACATAGGCCCATATTCTTTCATTCATGCATCTATGCCTAGAGCCCCTACTTTACAAATTATTCATCTAAGGTTGACTTTAGTGCCAGGATATTTCTTTTTTTCTTCCTGTCAGATCATTAAATGCCCTTAACGGACTCATGATACTGGATGTTGATGATGTGGAATGCCTGTGCAGTTTGTCAAGTCTGTAACATGTACTTTTGTTTTCTTTTTAAAGGTTTCTCGAAACCAATCAAAATAATTAAAAAAATATATATATTTATTTAAGTCATGGCCATCTTCTTCTTTCCTGCAAAGAAAACACAGACACACAAGACAACAACATGGAAAAAAGTACAAGACGTACTTTGTACACAAAGAAAGGAGGACAAGGGAGAGAGAAGGTAAAAGAGAGAGAGAAAGAGATAAAGAGAGAGAGAGACCGAAAGAGAAAGAGAAAAGGAGAGAAAGAGGAAGATAAAAACAAAGAAGAATGAAAGAGGAAAGGAGAGCAAAAAGAAAGAAGGAAGAAAGTGCTCCTAAAAAAAGAAAATTACAGAGCTAGCAGCTAAATTTCAGCCTGCCACTGGAATGTGCTACCAAACACATATCAGCCCTGGACAGGCCGTTGAGGTAGAAGGCATACTGGTACTGTTACCCTTTGTTTTAAGACAACTGGTATAACAGTGTACTTTCTGGAGATGCCCTACAAACGTCCCAGACTTGTACAGCAAGGGGAGTGCAAAACTCCACATATGGCATTCGGAACTAAGGTTTATTCCATCTGTGCATAAAATAACAGCTATATATGAGGTCCCCAGGCAGCAGTGGTTGCCATAGTAGTCTCGACATCCGGTGTCGTCGCAATCCTGGGAGGTGCAATATCTCGGGAGACACATTTAATGGCCCTACTTAGCGTGGTCAAATATTCTGTGAACTCATCACCTAGCACTGCTGCTACCCTATGTGTGTCTGAAGCCCTTCTTACAGAGGATATGGGAGTATGCATACACCGGGCAGTGACCACTTCACAAGGTGACAAATGGTGGTCTTTACTTGACTATGTGCGGAATCTGAAGAGGGCCAGGGGCAAACAGTGCATCCAGTTTTTCTTCAATGTGATACACAGTTTGGATAACTTACTTTTAAAGAGCCCATTTATTCTCTCCACAATGCCATCAGCCTGTGGGGTGCTTGATAACAAGTAGTGTCATAACATGCTGTAAATATGCATTGAATAAATATGTGCCATTGTATGATCTTAAAACCTAGCAGACACCCCATTGCAGGAAGACTTCCTGCACTAAAAATCTAGCAGCACACTTTGCATCTGGATGTGCACGGGCCCTGTGTCCTCCCACCTTGAGAAAGGACAAACCATTACAATGAGGTACCTAGATCCATTACAACGTTCACCCATATCCGTGTGATCTATGTGTAATTCACGGAATGGCCCAGTAGGACAGGGCAAAGTGCCTCATAACATCCATAGTGTCATCAATGTACTAAAACCTCGACATGTGGTGCAATGTATGACTATTTCTGGATGTTTGGTATGAACCAACTCTCCTGTATATCTGCTGCTATGTGCTGCATTCGAACTGTGGGATGGGTAGTGTAACTGTTCAAAGGCTTCTGCTAGCAGCTCCTGAGGCATTACTGTCTTCCCAGAGCTCTCTTGCCTCCACAACAGATTTGTTGGGGTTTGCTTACAACCTCTCCACAACCAAAACTCTTTCTCAATTTCAGGTGCCCTACTTTGTAGTTCGATAATCTGGGAGATGAGTAATGCTGTGTAAGGTGCTGGATGCTCACTTTCCGGTGGGGCAGTGATAACGTACTCGGTGGCTATTTCATTTGTCAGATATACTGCTATTTTTGCTGCCGCCTCAGCAGCTGCGTTCCCCTTCAATATTTCATCTGTCCCGTTAGTGCAGGCACCACACTTGACGACTGCCACAACAGATGGCTGGGATAATGATTTTATGAGAGTATTTCTGGCAGTGCTGCATGCTGCACTGGGGATCCATTCACCCCCCAAAACCCCCTCCTCTTCCAGCGCGATAGACCAGCATGCACAGTTGTTGTAACGTATGGTGTCAGCATATATTGTGACATGGCACCCTTGAGATGCTCTCAGTGTTTCAGTGAGCGCTCCAAGTTCCGCCACCTGTGCAGAATAATGCTTGGGCAACCTTTTCATAACCACCATCTTATATTCTCCTTCCTCAAGTCATACCACTGCTGCCCCTTTCTATCTTTGCCCAATTTCAGATCAATTGTGGAAGACCCGTCAACAAAAAGTACCTCAGCCTCTATTAGTGCACATCCCTTGCCTTGGAAATGTTGTTGTCCTGCCCCTCATATGTGGCACAGTCATGCACCGTTAAGTGCTCTGTAGTAGGCATGTCTGTTAAAAAGGTGTCAGGGCTCAGTGTTTTACACCTAACCACATGAATATGGGGTTTAGAAATGATGATCTCATATGCAGATGACCTCTGGATAGTAAGAGTAGATTTTGACCTTTCCAAAATTGCAAACAAAGAATATTACCCATACGACATGACTAAACAGCCCATCACAATAGTAGAACTGTTCTCTATTGCAAAGGCAGAAGCTGCTAAAGCTTGTTTGCACACACACTGCCCCTGCATCACTGTATCCAAAGTGCCACTATAACAGGCCAATGACTTATGGCCCATAGTGCATTTCTGAGTCAATACATCTGTCATAAACTGCCCATCCGAATGTGAAAACAAGTCGAATTCCTGTGTATAATCTGTGCTGGCTAGAACAGGTGCCGAACAAATCACTTCCTTTAAGTTGTCAAACTGTTTGATCGTTTCTGCCACCCACTGTAACGTGTGGTCCTTTGTTTTTTGTCCTTCCCTAAGGCGCTGTAAATGTGACCTTGTGTATGCTGTGTAATCTAGAATACAGTCCCTGCAGTAGTTACACAGGCCCAGAAACCTCTGCATGTCTTTACTAGAGGTGGGTCTGGGGGAGGCGTGCACAGATGCTGCCCTGTCTGATAGTATTCTTTTATAGTGCACTGAATTGAACTTCCCCAGATACAGCACATCCTGTTGACAATATTACAATGTGGCCTTAATGACCTTGAATCCCTTAGAGGCCAACAATTTCAGGAGTGCAATAGAGTCTCTTCAGCAGTGCTGTTCACTGTCAGTACACACTAGCAGATCGTCCACCTGCTGGATAATCGTGCTAGGCACCTGAATATTCCCTAAATCGGCATGCAATATTCTGTTAAATATGTTCAGGCTCTCGCAGTACCCCATTGGTAATCTAGTGTGTTCAAACCGCATCTGGCCCTGCGTGAATGCTGTGAAGTACTTTGACTCAGGATTAAGTGAATTGAGAAAAAAGGAATTCTTCAAGTCCACTACAGTAAAGTATGTGGCTTCTTTGGGGATGCTACATAGAATGCTGCAGGATTTGGAACCACTGCAAATTCTTTCTGTACATGTCATTTAGGGGGCTAAAGTCGTGAATCATTCTCCAATTACCCCTTGTTGATTTTTGACAGGGTAAATCGCTGTGTTACACCACGGGGACGTAGATGGCACAATATTCCCCTGGTCCAGTAGGGCCTGTATTGTCTTTCTAATACCCCCCTATGCTTCCCTCGGTAATGGATATTGGCTTACCCTGAGCTGCACCACACCTGGCTTTAGTGTTATACGAAAGGGGTCACATCTTTCAGTAACCCTATGTCAAGTGGATTTATAGTCCACAACTGTAAAGGCACATGTTATAAGTCTTCGTCAAAAAATAAGGGAGGAGTTAGCACTGCCATGAAGGGGGACTGCACTCTTCGGTACTGTATCATTATTTCACAGGGAATAGAGATCTCCAGCATTATTTCCCAATTGTTGTCATTCTTTTCAAACAATGCATCATCTGTTATTTCCTTTAGCTGTACCGTTGGATCTACACAGAGCACTGTGTGCCACGCACATCCATCACTATCCATTCCGTACAGGACAACCCTCTGTTCTGAGACCAACAACCCCTGCATATCCAACGACAATATTCTTTACGCCACCGCCTCAGGTGACACTGCTGGATAAAAGATAAAATCAGTGGGCACTCAGCAACATGTTTGGTAATCTGGAGCACAGTAATACCATAAATAAACATGTCTGGGTCTACAGGAATCCCGAGGACCACCACCTCCCTTGTCATTGTATGATAGTCATGTTTTACTTGCTGAGCAGGTCCCTGACCAGTAAATTGACTGGGGAACATTCACAACATAATAGGGCTGCCCTTATTACCTTCCTTCCCACCTTTACACCCAGCTCCTCAGTGTATGGAACCTTGGAAATAGCCACAGAGAATCCTTGCACGTTAATATATTTTCCTGATAATGGAAAATGTCATTCCATGATAAATGATTTTGTTGCACCAGAGTCCACCATGAATATGAACTGCTTGTTTCCTATCTCCGCCCCCACCAAAGGATCCTCTTCAGGTTGGCTGGACGTCGACAAGACCGGACACACGAGTGTTCTCTGTGGGCTGTCCTAGTCAGGGTATGTGTTAGTTCTAGGAAACAAGAAGGTGTTACCTCCTATTACAGCATCTCCTCCAAAGGGAGCATTAGCCCTTTGAGTACCCTGTTCACCGGGACAGCACCGCCCACTACAGCTGTGGTGGGCGCCACACTTGCATGTCAGATGCTTGTGGCTTTTGATTATATGTTTGGTGCTGCCCCTGGGAGTACCCTTGACTCTGATATCCTTAACCCTGTTGCATATACCCTAATTCTTGGGGCCCTTGGGGCCCTTGGCCATTTTGCTGTTGCCCATAATTATACCCCATTGTCGACCTACTCCTGCATTCCCTTGCGAAAGCCCCCACCTCAAACAATTCAAACATTGGGATGCTCCAAACCCACCCTTCCTGGATCCAAAGCCTCCTCTTGCCCCTCAAAATCCCCCTCTTCTTCGCTGTGGTCCTCCTTGTAGCCACTGTGTGCCGGGATACTGTTGCCCACGACCCCACTGTCCTTGTCCTCCTGCAGCCCAAAATGCTGCAAAAGTGGCACTCATGACTTGGTGGGTACATTCTCTTCAATACCCATGATCTGATCCAATGCATTCTGTACCTCCTTCGGCAAGGCACTCTTTACAATAAAATAGGAAAATGGTATCTACTGATCCCACGTCCCTCCAGTTTCAGCCCTCCACATCTCTTGCATTTTGAGAATAAATCTAGCTCGGTCCTAATCATCACCCATAGTATACTGCATCATGGACTGTAAATCAGCATTTTCTGGAAAGGCCCTCTGTAGTGTGCCTCATACCTGTGCTCTAATTCCATTAAATGGTGCTCGATCATGCTGATCGTCCCCCAGGGTTATAACCGGATATCCCGCTTTAACCCATACACCCCCAGCCTGGTCTCCATTTATAGCAACCATCAAGCTCTTAAGATCCCCTATTGTCAGGGGCACCCCTTGCTGTTTGCTTTTTGAATTCATAAGTCCACTTGCTTGACCCTGCTTTGAGCTGTGGGAGGGTGTTAATTAAATTATTCTTATCCATCTGGGGCCAAGGCACATAATGTGCCCTCTCTGCCCCCTTATGTATGAGGGGCATTGGCATCTTCTCCCAACTTTGCACACCCTTCTTTGTGACTCCTCTTCACGTTACCCATACCATCTGGCTGGCCCTGTTCCTCAACCTACCCCTCACCCACAAACTTCGTACTTGGGAGGTATTCTCAGCCGTCTATTCACCACTTCCTTCTCCTTCTCTCTGACCCTCAGCAAACGTATCATCGTCCTCTTCCTCCACATTCTCTCCCAATACCGTATTCTCCTTTCCCAGTATTATCCACCCACGCAGGCTTCTTTCTCTCTTAACAACTACACATCTTATCCTTTCATTATCCATCCTAAACATCACTTCCCCTGGTTTCCATTCTCCCAACCCTTCTCTTGATGCCCCTACAGCCTTTACTGCTCTTGGGGATGTCTGTATTCTTCTCAGTACTCTTAGCAATCATGTCAGTCTTTCCTCAACCTCCCTTGACCTGAAACCTGCGAATTGCAGTACTTCAGGTGAGTGCATATACATAGGTGGGGGTGTTACTGATGCTGAAGAGGACCCTACCACAGCATCAGGAATCCCTATTACAGTGGGTACATAGCTTGGAATGGTGAACCCTTCTGAGGAATATGCTGCCAAGGGATATAATCCCCTGCACTCCACTGGCACACGGCCCTCTCCTTCTCCCTTCCTGTACTTCCCATATTTCTGTCTCTGCGCCTATACTCCACTCTCTTGATCTTCTGCATCTTCAAACTTATGCCAGAGATCTAGAATTTCTTTTCTCTTCTGTAGCTGTTTCCCGTTATATTTTGCTACAAAAAATGTGGACATGTGTTCCAAGTTGCTCTTGTTGTGTAAGCTCTGCAGTGGCCATGGGAAGGGTATCCCCCCTCCTCCTGTTTCTGTGACCCACTCCTTATGATATTTCTCTACCCTGTCATGATGCAGTGGTAGGGCCTTATACATATGTTCTATTGGTGTTCCGCCCCCTGTGCTAGAGATATTGTTCTCTTATTAACCCCACAAAGCCACGCTAACGCACCACACACATTACTGCTTGCTTGTAAAAAAAAAGAAAATAAAACCCCACCCTTTTCTATCCCCCTTCCTTGCACACATACACCACTCCACTAAACCATCCAATACCACACCACACCACGATACACACAATTACTGCCCTTTTTAGGGCCTGTTCTTTATTCAATAAAACATACATATAATGCAATATTATAAGCTGACATAACAACCGCTACATATTCTAGGCCTATCACAAGACAACTAGTTTTATTTCTGTATTGCTCCTTTAAATAATATACTGTCTTGTGGTACCACCTTCCCTCCCCTTCCGAGGAGGGGCTACCTGCTTTACCTTTGCCTTACCTTATAACTACTTACATTATAATGCCTTACCGAAACACTGTCTTCATAGCATAAACTTTAACAACAAATAACACTGACCTCACCCATGTAAAATCGACAACCTCATCTCCATGTACTCACACCTTTCACACTTCCCCATGCATCTGTACCCTACTTGGTATCACTTACAAGAGTCTACTCACATGTGCGTGCTCACATGAATTCCTCTGTCACGGGGTTCCAACACCAGCCTGCACTCTCCTCGGACGAGCGCCCTGCTTCAAAGAGCTGAGAGGACTTCTCTTAAAATGGCTCCTGCTAAACCACTTGGAACACATGTTTTTTTTCGGAATCAGTCGCTGTAGATGGGCGCAACTCCATCTGGAGAGGTGACCTGAAAAACCTCTGCCAATACGGGGGAGTTGGGATCACTTTTGTGGAACCAATTGACGGTAAGTCCCCGAACGCTCACACCAGAGAGAATACAACCCGCTATGGAAGAAAGACCAAAGTCGATCTTGTAAGCATAAAAAGTTTTAATCTCACATGCAGATGAGAACAACAGCAAATGACTCTGCTGCTAAGAAGGTCTGCTGAAAACTAGTACAAGCAGAATCATATAAAGCAACAACATTGTCATACATGATGCAATACATAGGGTAAAATCTTGTGCCAGGCCATTATTTCCAGCCCGATCTGTCCATCTTCCTTCTCGTGGGTGCTCCAGGGATCATCTTCTTCTCACGTCCTAGGTCAGAAAACACATTAATTATACTCCTACCATACAACTAATTTATAAGATGGGCACAAAGGAGGTTCTGGGCACTCTAACCTTCACACACATTTCACTCACTCCCTTCTGCGCCATCTGGCTTGAAGGTGTCCACCCTCATTTTGAACTATAATGTATCCATCCCAGCACCTCACAATGCAAATAACACACTTGTTGGTTCACGATGTAGCCTGTACGTCCTCTTTGAAAATCTCAGGACTTTGGGGTTGGTGGTCAAAGGCCAACTGGTGCCATGGAAGTCAGAGGTCTTAAGTTTTGTCAGTTATATGGGCTATAACCTGTGGTCACCTGGGGATGGGGCAGGTCATGCTTTGGCCAGTGTGAGATAACAGGAACAGCAGACGCCAGTCTGTGATCACGGCTGTGTAGGGCAGATTCCTTTCGAACACCTTTGCAACACTTAGAACAATTAATAGGCATTGTGGCGGTTAGGGGTGTGGGTTGTCTTCATGGGAGTTCGGGCTTGGCTGGAGATTTCCCTCGTCTCGCAATTTGGGCCTAGTGCATGCAATGCTGCATTAACCACAAAAGCCTTCCCTTCTACCTATGGTGACTAATAGCTACGCAAAATAGCAATGTGTTGCGCCTTATGCTGTACTATGTCGATAGACTATATTTGGTTATTTTAAAGTAGGGACCTGTTAAACTGGGATGTGGTCCTCCCACCATCCCCCCTCCTCCCTTGGCCCATCATAGTGCTTCAAATGCATTTCACCTCACTCTAACGCACCTAGGGGGTAGACAGGGCTGCCCCCTTCCCAACACCATTCAGATTAAATTATTGAGTTAGAATGTGAGGGGTCTGAGCAATTACACTAACACCAGACAGGCCATGGCTCAGGCTGGGGGCCAACATGTTGCTTCTCCAGGAGACACATGTGACAGAACAACTAGCACAGAGAATAGCGCCAACCAGGGGGGTAAAGAGATACTATACTAGATAATCTATTCAAGTTTGAGGTGACATGGTGTTAATACATAAATTGTTACAGTTTAAGTGCACTTAATCCATAATCAACCCTGCAGGGCACTTTGCGCGAGTATATGGATGACTGTGGAGGAAAGAGGAAGTGATACTGAATAGCTATGGCTCCAACACAGACAGTCCTGAGTTTCATGAAGGGTTGTGCAGTTATCTGGGGTTGTTCTCAAAAGCGGTAATAATTTGGGGAGGTGATTTTAATACAATACTAGATGTAACTTTTGGATAGGTCCTGCACGTGTGCTCAAAGTTAGAAAAACGCAGCGGGCAATTCGGGATGGCATGTGAGAACTGGGGTTAATAGACTCCTGGAGAGTCCTGCACAAGAAACACAGGGGTTACACATACTATTCAACGGTGCACGATATGCACTTGTGAATTGAGATGTGGGGCATATCAGAGACAATCCTGTCAACCGTTCTGGGCTGTGAAATTCAACCACACACATACTCTGATCATTCTCCAGTTAGTCTGGAAATCTCCTGGAGAGAGGGAGTGCATAGAAAGCCCCCCGGGATATTTAAACCGGAGGGATTGAGAGATCTTTCCTTTCCACTCACTATCCGGGAAAGCATTGCCCACTATTTTGAAGATAACGCTAGCTTTGTTACCAGCACAGCAACACTTTGGCAGGGTTTCAAAGTTTAGATAAATTAGGGGCATAGCAATGGAGTTAGAGTTTGGGATCTTGAGAACCATTCAGCAGGAACTGGGGGAATAGGAACGTCGGCTGGCGGAAATCCAGGGGAGGTATGCCCAAGCGCCCTAACCTGAATTGATGCTAGAAATTTGCACATAAAATGATAGATTTTTGAGAGTTTGCAGCTCACGAGATTCAGCTGCTGGATAAACCAGGAATGGCACAGTGATTTGGGGAAGCAGATAGTCTGGGACAATTACTTGCGTGATTGGTTAGACGGAAAGGTAAGAGAACACCTATAGCATATGTGGACATGGTGTCGGAGGAGCGTGCCTACACAGAGGAAGATATTAATACTGTGTTCTACGCATATTATGAGGCTGTGTCTCAACCTATCGGGGTGGCGATGAAGGGAGAAATAGACACATACTTTAAAACTGTACCTACATCCCAACTGTTCCTGGAGGCTATAGAGGCATTGGAGATGCCCATGACACAGAGGAAATATGTGAGGTGATGAAAGAGCTGCCAAATGGGAAGGCACTTAGAACTGATGGCCTTGTTGAAGAATTTTCTAAAGAATTTAATTAGAATTGGTCCCGTATTTGCTGCAGCTGTGGGAAGAGTCATGAGAAAGGGGTCAGTTGCCGGTATCGGTAGGTGTGGGGGGTGATAATCATGTTATAAAAAGCAGATAAAACATCAAGTGACTTTGCATCGTACCGCCCAATGTCCTTGATCAATGTGGATGTCAACACTTTTGCAAATGTTATTGCTAGTAGGTTGCTCCTATTGATGCCACATTTGATATATAAACACCAGTGTGGATTTATCCCCAGAAGAGCTACGGCTCTTAATCTATGGAGGTTGAAGGGTGTAATATCGTTTGTCATAACGGAATCACAGGAGGTAGCTATCTCGCTCGATATGCGTAAGGCATTCAATACTGTATATTGGCCATTTTTCTATCATACACTTCCAAATTATGGGTTTGGGCCCAGACTCTAATCATGGACCAGACTAATATACACTTCCCATACAGCCAGAGTTAACACAAATGGTATCTTGTCTACTCCTATACACCTCGCAGGCCGTGCAAGGCAGGGTTGCCCATTGTCGCCTTTACTTTTCGCTCTTATCTTCAAGTCCCTTAAAGATCACTTAAGGGACAGATACGGGGAAGTGGCCTCAGGATGGGTGGTTCCTCGATTCTAATATGACTGTATGCGGACGACATATTGTTATACGTCGTCCAAACTTTGGCACACTTGGCAAGTATACTGGACATAGTGGAGGACTTTGGTAGGTATTCAGGGTTGCATCTTAACAGGGATAAACCTCTAGTATTCCCCCTCACCAATTTAACCCTAACACCAGATGAAACGCATGGATTAAGGTTGGCGGCAGATTCCATGAAATATTTGAGGATAGTGGTGGCAAGATCATGGTCTGAGTCATTGCTACTCAATTATACCACATACATGACAGAGTTACTGGCTAAGTTACGGAGTTGGGCCAGGATCCCTATTTCAATGCTGGGCAGATTGTCTTTGCTAAAAATGATTGTTCTGCCAATGTTACTGTACTTGTTCAACAATATCCTAATGTAGCCAGGGCAAGCCTTCTTCAATAGGTACGTCGTTCCTATGGGGAATCTGAATGGTTATGAAGGACTGGTTATTGCTAACGCTCCCATGGGAGGAGGTTGGGATCCTTGCCCCACACAATTTAGCTGTACTGGGCATATATGCATCATACTTAGAACAATATGATGACCATCCACCACATGTACAGTTGAAGAGAGGGGCTGCCAAGGGTATCTCATTGAACTCTCTCAAATACGGATGAGAATACACAACAGGGGGAATGATGGACCCAGTAGAGGCAAGGAGGGTGGCATGGAAGAGAATATTTTGATATTTTGTATGCAGGAGACGGAGTTCCCTTAACACACCACCCTGGCCCTCATTGACCTTCTCTGGATATCACTGCATGCACAAATCATCTTCAAGTCTTGCTGCATCATCAATAAGGCAATCACCCTCAAGTCACCCAGCTACCTCACAGAGAAACTCAGCATCTCCGGTGGACAGAACACCTCCAGAAGCCAGAACACTTGCATACTATAAATCCACTGCTGCATAAAGGAAAGGATCAGGAAACAAGCCTTCTATGTCTACGCCCCAAGACTATGGATCCTCCTCCCTGTCGGCATCAGACTCGTCCCCAAGCTCCTACAATTCAGAAAAGAACTCAAGACCCACCTCTTCAAAGATTCTCTCTTCCTCAAAAGGTAGGGCATCAAGTCGTCCCTCATGCTGCCTGATTTTCCAGATGCCTCCTGCCTCTCTCATCCCTGCCACCCGGTACAGCTGTACCACTCCTCTGTGCACCTCTGTATCCTACCCCCGACTGCATACCTGTTCAGTTGTTACTACTGAAAAGCGCTCCTTTATGCATCTGTACTATTGCACACCTCTGTTATGTATCTGTTTTGGTAAATACCTCTGTAAAGCACTCCATTGCTTCTTGAAGCTAGGTCCGCACTCAATAAATACAACAATAATAATAATAATAATAATAATAATAATAATAATAATAATAATAATAATAATAATAATAATAATAACCACTTTGGGGAATACCTATGATTGCACAGGGTCTAAAAGTATATCTATATTGTATAAGCACATTTTAAATAGCCTTCAGTGACGGGGTTCTAACAATAAGGCAAAGTGGGTGCATGAGCTCTGAGTACAGCTTATGGAGAAAGTGAGCAACTTTAATAGGAAACTATCTTTTAATTCAAGGTTCTGACTCTTTCAATTTAAAATTGTTAACAGGCTGTACTACCCGGTGGCAAAAATGTGGTAGTCCACTACAGATTGTGTGGGCAGGTGCCCCAGGTGTGCAAAGAGGATTCAGGTTTTTTGCACTTGTTTCACACGTGTCCCAAATTAAATGTTTACTGGGTGGGTGTGTCCAGTGTACTATGAGAGTCATTGAGCAGAAGATAGAGGTTACACCAGTAGTCTCTATGCTGGTATATTGTGGGAAAATGTCAGAAGTTGATCGTAGGTTTTTAAACCTGGGTCTGTTGCTGGAAAAAAGGGCTTCCTGTTGAAATGGACACTGCATCATCCACCTACAGTTACTGAATGCTTAAAAGATGGAATTTGGGCCAATGATAAAGAGGAGATGTATGCAACATTAATGCATTCTAGTAGTGGGTCCAAAGATAGATGGTCTGATTTTCACAGATATCTTAGAAATAAAGTGGACATAATCGAACGGGAATGGGTACCTAGGTAGTAGACCCTTCCGGTGCTGCCACAATCAATAACTCCAGCTTTGTCATTGTAATATTATGCAAGTGTGTTAAAGCTACTGGTATCAGAAATCGGGGGTGTTGCCAAGTGTTATTAAATAAAGTTTCACAAAAATAATACTTAATTTTCTTGTGACTTTGAATAGCCAGGATACCTGTCTTCAAGGCATGGATACAATTAAACCGCAATCAAAATCTTTTCACCACACTCAAACCAATGGTGTTAGCTGGTGCTACTTTTGGTAGTCTCTCAAACTGCTGTTTTGCACCCATTAAACTGGCATGTTGCCACATCACACAGAACAGATCATCTTGCTTGTTCTGCCTGAACAACTAGCTCACCTCTGAGGTTGGCTTTATACTGCCCCTTCTTCAAACATTACATCTGACCACCAGGATCACAACTTTGTACTGCACCACTTCAAAACAAACCAATAGAGCACTGTGTCACTCGTCGACCCAAACCAGTGGTGACCAAAGGTCTCGAACCAACTTCAACTTCTAAAAATACCTGGTGAGTAATTTGAACTGCATTGCTCGATTGCTCCATCTGACCTGAATCCAGCATCTGTTTGGAGCCAACTTGACAGAAGCTCACTGCTTGACTGTTAGGCAGAATCACATGCAGTACTCTTTGGGAACCCTACATGCAATTAAGACTACAAGTGTTGGTACAATTTCACCTTTGGTACAAGCCTGTACTACACAGTTATGTGGTAGCAGTGGCTGAGCAGCCAGACGTATCTCAAGAGTTGGGTGAGCAGTAGAACAAGTCACACAAAGGACCAACAAATACAGTGATTCAAATATACACTTACTGAAGGTTTCTTGGTAAAAGAATATACATTTATTTACACAGTCAGTTTGAAAACATTACAATAGCAAGAGCAGCTCAATATCAGATACTAATATACTACAAATACACAACCAATAGGTTACTGAACAAGTTCAGCTCCCCTGAAGGGGGAGCAAAATAAATGGAACTTTAGATACTTTTAAAAGGGGAAAAAAGACAAGGTTATAAGAATCAATAGCACAAATACTTGCATAGGCAGGGCAAAGGGTTTCAGTAAACTACAATCAGCAATTCAGTTCAAAGGCCTGGGCCAAAGTAAATGGTTCAGAGTCTTGGTATAGGATAGCACAGTTCTGGTAGTAAATGGTTAAGTCTTTGCCCCAGATTTTAGAAGAATTTGGCTAGGCGAAAAGTTATAAGAATGTTTAGGGAAGGACATGCCTTCAAAGTTGGGAAAGTTTCACAAACTTTCTCAGTGGCCCAAAAGATTTCCGGACCGTGTTTGCACAGTACCTTAAAAGTGAAAAAGAGCTGTAGCTGAGGCAGTTGTTCCTGGCAGTACGAGCAGATCTCGCTGTTCCTGAGCTTCAGTTGTGGAGACATGAAGGAGGACATGGGGGGGTTCCTGCACTGCCCAGTGAAGAGGCCACAAGCTTGGCATAACATCAGTTTAAGGTGAGAGTGATTTAAAGACCACAAACTGGTATCCTTCCCACTGGCTACCCAGTTTTCCACAGCACTCTGCAGAAAATTCGACCAGGAGGGGACTGTGTCCAGGCAGTTTACAAGTTGGTTGTTCCCACCAAACTCAAGGGAAGAAGTTAACCTTGAAGGGCTTCTCTGTCGATGGAGTTTCAGGCAATTCGGACCTGCAGCAGGGCTTCACCAGTCGTCCAGGAGTTGCAGCAGTCCTATTCCTTCAACTCATCTTCAGTTCTTTTGTTCCAGTGGTCGACTATGCTTTCCAAGTCCCAGAGACCTGCTTTTAAACAGTTTTCCCCCATTCATTCCAGCCTGGCTGTCACTCACACAGCAGATTGGCTGTCCTTGCCAGACAGCCAGCTGGCCAATCACGCCAGAGTGCATTCAGGTCTCCTAGAAGACTAAGCACAGGGAGTTTCAGGCACCTCCGTCACATCCTGTGCACCCCAGACACCCTGACACCAGAGGAGGGCTTCAGCACTGAAGCCCGCCAAAAAACAACGAACAAAGGGACCAAACCTGGTTTGGCGTGCAGAGACAAACACAAGAGGGACCTTTCCTAAAAGAAATGATTAGTCTGTTTTTACAGATAGGTCCTGGGCGCCATATTGAAAAACATGGCTGACCAGATTTTTAGCTACTGTTGTTCGCGGTCGGGAAAAATCATGGTAGTTTGATCTAAACCACTGCCACCAGCCAGTTAAAATAGGAAAGGGTAACATTGGACTGTTACTTGAGTGTTTTGACTCAGGGGAAGCTAGGCAACCCCTCCAGCACTCTATTGGAAGATAGTGTGTGCTGGGTCTGTAAATTTAAAGAGACTAGTAAAGTCAATTTAACTTTACATTCTCTGGGAGACAGTAGTCAGTCCCAGAGAAGGTATTTAAACCTTGGAAAGTCCGAAAAACATCCCTGTGTCACTGCACTGAAGGTGCCATGTGACACACAGAAAATGTTGATGCCTATGGATTTGTTTTAAAACTCCATAATCAAAGAACACAAAAGTAAAAAACACATCAAAATACATGGAAGAGTGGGAAAAAAGGCTTACACTCTTCCCAGGTAAAAAATCAAATCCTTGAAATCCAGCAAAGTTGCTGGGGGTCTCAAAAGGTAAGGGAAATTAGCACATTCTTGAGAATTCTCCCTTAAATTGACACAGTACAAACTGCTGCACCCTATCCTGGTTTGACCCACATCTTCCACCTCAGACCTTTATAATTGGGATGACTGGTCTTGGGGCTGAGTAGGCAGTTTAGTCACTACTCATCCTTATGCTCCTGCAAAGCAGTAGTACATTCATAAAACAAGCACAGTTTCTTCTCCTACTAAATGCTGGGTTATACTAACTTTTTTTTAACAACAACACCTTCCTTGTGGAAAGTGCAATAGAAGGTTAAGAACCCCACCTTGTGCCTGGATAGTACAGCTAATACATCGACATATTGTTGTCATTCTTTTTTCAATATCAGCTCAAGCTAAGTTGATGTACAGTCCAGAGGGGAAAATCATGTTACCTTCTCAGTCAGGCAACATTCATAATGTCATTAAGATCATTACAAAAAAACACACACAATTCCACTATGGTCATCTAACTTGAGGTGCAACCCATGTGTGTCACGGGTTCTGTCTGTACAGTTATTATGCCTTCATATACGTAATTCTTTAGTAATTTGAAGAATGTATGTCATGAAATCAGTATCATAGGGGGCCATACACTTAGGCTCTCCACTAATGACTCTGTTGGATTTATGTAATATGTACACTTCTCATCATACACAACATGGTGGGATGGGCTGGTTCAGTGCATAACAGATTACTTGACAAATGTATCATATGCTGCTTATATATACATCTGATATGAGCAGTTCCCAGTTCAAGAAAACATATTTGCCTGGAACATTCCAATATAATTTGACTGAGATTCATTTTCTAAGTTCTTTATTCAAAACCTTTGGCATTGACACCGTCTCTTTTCAAGTACAAGTGAATAATATACAGACTGTAATTAAGCCGTTCAGCTTAGAGAACAACGTTGGCTTCATTTCAATAGAACAGACAGGATGCCCAGTGCAGCTGAGTACATGAAGGACACCTATCTGCTTCGATTGGATTGGTAAACAGAGAAACAGGAGGGGAACACATGTATCTGAAAGGGAGGGCCTAAAACACTTTATGAACCAGCTGTTTCAGACAGCATGGGTCCACTTCCCACAGATGCTGGATGCTACATCAATGCAGATCCTGAAGGGAAATTAGAGGAAAACTGCTAATCACAAAAGACCTGGCTCCCTGTGTAGGATAGCAGGCTATTTTAGTGGCTATGTCATGACTGTAAGTTTTAGTCTATGTACCTAGATATTAATGCCCTTATTCACAGACTGTTTACCAATTCTGTGTTGCCATTATAAAACACTTCTGTAAATTAGGCCCTTCAATGTTTACAAATTATGATTTTTAATGTGTCCTTGAATTATTTGGAGGGACAACTAAATTACGGAGCTGAACTGCTTTTGAAACAAGAAGCAAATAGTTTTCAGATTGCCGAGCAATAAGACAACAAACTGTTCGTGGAGGTAAAACATGTCACTTTGCCTATTTTTCCAACTTCACATGTTTTGACTGTATTCAGTATTTTGGCAGCAGAAATATGCAATTTTTTCCTTTTCCATGGTTACACCATTATAAAACATGAAGTATTTTTGTTAGGTATAAGCCTTTCAACTCTCCCTGTTTTAGTGAAACGCTGAGTTTAGCGTGGTACTGAATTTTGTGATAGCGTCCCATGATATCATGTGCTGCTCCTCATCCTTCTTTGGCCAGAATAAGTGGATCCATCAAAGTACAGAGGTAAGGTGAGAGGAATATTTGCAAGTGGATTTAAAATGCTGTTACTGACATTTTTGGTATCGAAAGCTGAAGGTTGTTTTTTGATTGTTCTTAGCTGACTACACATAGAATCCATGGACATTTGACAGTGATTGTTAACCCTTTACACCTATTGGGTTACAAAAGGGTTTGTTTGTTGAACATCTTCTGCCCCCTGGCTCAGAAATCCACAGCATCACAAATGAGAGTGTGGATTAGGGATGGGTGAACCAGCTCAAAAAAGCTTGAGCCTATGAAAACAATAGGGGCTTGACTGAGTTCAAAAGAGGCGTGCAATTTGGAGCTGACGATTTCAATCATTTGAAGCTTTCAAATTAGAATTAGAGCAACTTGTATATATATATGAGTTTTGGCGGAGTCGACTCAGATTGAATACAGCTCATTGGTAATACTATTCTAGTATACTGGAACACTTACTGAGAATCCAGCATTACTTTCGCCTAAAATATAAAAATGAAGACAAATGAATAGTATCTATTGTTTAGCATACACTCAAGGGTAATAAGCATTAGTATGTAGATACTGCAGAGGTAGACCCATAATAGTATTGCTGTATGTTAGTAAGCCCAAAAAAGTAATGGGTGGAAGGTTTTGAATTAACCTGAATCACTGGCATTGCTCTGGGCAACCTTGCACACCACGATTTTTTAGCTTGTCTATGCCATTGATAAAGGGGGCCAGCCATTTGCAAATCAGTCAGGTACTGCCACCAATGGGAACAGCCCTGCCTGAACTGTTAAGATAGGTACCCTCTGCACAGAAACACAAGCAACCCAAGAATGATGGTCTGGAGGGTTGCCCAGAGTAATGCTAGAGGTTAGGAATTATACCAAACCTTCCAGCCATAGCCTCTTTTGTTTTGCGCAAGTCACCCTGAGTGGGACGGAAATGCCCAGACGTGGATCTCGTGCCTGCTTGGATTACAAACCAAAGCTACTCTACACTGAAGTGGCCCAACAAGTCTGAAACATATTTGGGGATGCTTTCGGTCTTGTGCAGAAGGGATGTTACCAAGTTGTTTGGGCTGGACTGTTACTTTTGGGGTGGGTCCAAGCCTGATTTGCATATGTCTTTCTCATTTTGTAATGGCTTGGTAGACCAAGTACAATGGTCTGGAGGGTTACCCAGAGCAATGCCAGAGGTTAGGATTAATTCACCACTTTTGTTTTGCATATGTCAACTTCAGTGGGCCGTGTATGCCTAGATCGGAGTCCTGTGCCTGCTGGGCCTACAGCAAGCTACTCTTCATTAGCAAGCTACTCCTTGCTGATGAGGCCTAGGAAGGCCGTAAATGCGTTTTGGAATGCTTGCGGTCTCATGGAAAAGGGATGTCACCAAGCAGTTTGGACTTGACTGCCCCTTTTGGAGTGAGACCAAGCGTGATTTGCATATGATCTTTCCCCGTTTGCAATGGCTTAGCAGGTGAAGAACAATGGTCTGGAGAGTTGTCCAGAGCAATTCCAGAGGTTAGGAATAATTCCAAACCTTCCAGTTACACTTTTTTGTAAGTCACCCTGAGTCAGGTGGGTATGGACAGAAGTGGGTCCCATGTCTACTGGGCCTACAGACCCAAGCTACTCCTCAGTGATGATGCCTAACAATGCCAAACATGTTTGGGGATGATTGTGGTCTAGTGGAGAAGGGATGTGATGAAGCAGTTTGGGCTTGACGGTCCCTTTTGGGGTGCGAGCAAGCCTGATTTGCATATGGTCTTTCCCCTTTTGTAATGGCTTGGCAGGCAAAGAACGGTGGTCTGGAGGGTTGCCCAGAGCAATGCCAGAGGTTAGGATTAATTCCAAACCTTCCAGCCCTCACCTCTTTTGTTTTGCTTTAGGTAAGCCTGTCAGGTGCCTAGGAGTAGTAGTTTCTATTGCACTAAGCACAGCAACTCAACTTTCAACAGCTTTTTGCATCAGGGACAGCAATATTCTACCTGACACAACCTACTGCACACTGAAGTGGAAATGTAGACCATCTTCGGGATGCATGTGTGGCTCTACCATGCAGAGGTGATGAAAACTATGACATATGTGCATTCTAAACACTGTGCCAGACAGCTTTGTGTACATTTGCAATGAGACAGCACTGTAGCAATGCCAAATGTTTAATTTTTTTTCACTAGTTAATTCCCATGAACATCTGTGATATGTCCAGCCACCTCAGCTTCTGGTGCAGAGAATTGATATATACATTAGTCACCTCCATCATAGTACACTGATATGTGCAGATGTACTTTACAGTTGTCACGTACAGTGCAACCTGGTGGACACCTTTGAACGAGGATTCATGACCACAACCTCACAATGTACATGACCTTGTCTCCTTTCATGTGCATCTGTGTTCATCACTGAGGCCAGAAACTGCAATGATTCTTTGGAGACTTTGTCTAATTTGACCCAGCAGAACCATGTGCTACCTGATGAATTCTGGGACAGAACAGGCTAACACAGCCTTTCCACCAACTCAAAAGGGGGAGCATGTTATTGTGGGCATACAGCACACTTCTCATTAATCAGAGAGACATTCCAAGTCACTGGCAGAGGACAGCTATGCCTAGGTCATGAGACACCATGCAACAATACCAGTACCATGGGAACAATGATGAATGCATTGGAGATTTAACACACATCACACAGCTGTATCCCCAATTTAAGTCCACTCAAAGCCCTATGTGTCAAATAATGGAAAGAAAGATGTACTCCTCCACAGCTGCACATCATACAGCAGCAGGCCAACTAACACCCTAGACTGCAGATATGTCAGGTGAAGCACTACCAAACTGTTTTGTTATGTTTCTCCAGCAACAGAGTAAGCTGGAACATCTTTGCAGAGCCAGCTTGAGGATGGGCAAAGGACATGGGGAGCAATATGAACACAAGAAACTAAAGTAACAGAGAATACCAGGTCTATCCAAGCTATATGGTCTAACCTGGAGAGAACCGTTAAATTTATAAAGGCAAACAAAAGACCATAAAGCGGGGTACTCTGTGTGGTAAGCTCTAGACCAGTGAACACACTTACACAAGAAATATATCATGTAAAAACAAAATATTTAGGGGTCGATTCATGGAACCAACGTGCGCCAAAAAAAGTAGCGCAAGCAGGCGCAAGCGTGAAAAAACAGGTGCACACGCACGCGTGTGATTCATGGAAGTCCCTGCGCGTGTTTTCCTCGGGATGTGCGCCAAACCCGTGCATGGCGCACACGTCACTGCAACATCCCAAACGGCATGCGCGACGCGCACAGTGAAAGCGCACAACCTCGGCGCACACACCAAAAAGGGGGCGGCACACAGGGCGTAACGCGCGGAATGGGGAACAACACGCGAAAAAAAGGGCGTAACTGGGATGTCCTGCTGGGAAGCAGACGGAACGCCCACACGCATTCGAACTACACGTATTCATGGAATCGAATAGGGCAAAGCCGCGCACGGCCAAAGACATGCACAGGCCTAAACACGTCCGCCACACGAAGGCAGGCGGTAGCGTCCCTGCGCATCACAAAAGCGCCAATATACAGCAATGATGAATGTCCCATTCTGCTATTGTGCCTGTGAGAGCGGGCTACGTGTATTTCAGGGGTTCGTGTGAAGTTTTTCACGCGATCGGGCCTGGGGGAGCGGGCTACGTGTATTTCAGGGGTTCGCGTGAAGTTTTACACGCGATCGGGCCTGGGGGAGCGGCTAGTGTGTATTTCAGGGGTTCGCGTGAAGTTTTACACGCGATCGGGCCTGGGGGAGCGGGCTATGTGTATTTCAGGGGTTCGCGTGAAGTTTTACACGCGATCGGGCCTGGGGGAGCAGGCTATGTGTATTTCAGGGGTTCGCGTGAAGTTTTTCACGCGATCGGGCCTGGGGGAGCGGGCTAACACTCACCGTCTGCCTTGCGTGTAGAAGAACATGTAGCCAACACCCGCTGTGAAGTAATTGCGTGTGAACCCCAACGGCTGGAAAACACATGCACCGCACCCCACGAAAAGCACGTACAGAGCAATGTAAAGGCACGTGGGATCTACAAGCCCTGCCAGGGAAACGCCTGTGCGCGAAACGTCACAGACGCGCTTACACACTAAGGGCCTTTGGTCCAATGAAATTGCGTATGCGTGCTGACGCGCTTACGCGCTAAAGGCCTTTCCTCGAATTACACGCAGACGTGCAAGATTTTCACGTGCCAAATCACTCCGTATCAAGATGGCCATGCGTAAGCACACAGAAGACCACGCTCCTGCCCAAAAGGCTGAATTACTGCCCCCCAGAGCCCTGAGCAGCCTCCCACAAGCCATCTGCTGCTGCCTGCCTGCCTGCCTGCTGCCACCGTGACCTGCCATTTGGTGCCTGCACATCAGCCATCTGCAGGGGTCCATTTGTGTGTCCACCCCTGCTGGAACAGAAGACTCCCGACTGGGATACCATCGCTCCACAGCCCAGCCCCAGGTCCCAGTTGCCCACCCACTCCTGTCTCTGGGGTTGCCATGTCAGGCACTGCAACATCTGGCACCACTGGCAACCCCCGGCCAGAGAGGCATAGGGGCACCAGCTTCACTGCCACCGAAGTTGGTGTCCTGGTGGAGCAAGTCCTGGGGCAGTATGATGCCCTCTTCGGAAGTACGCGCGCCAACAAGGAAGGACGGACTCGGATCTGGACGGACATCGTGACTGCCATCAACGCGGAGGGGGTGGCAGTCCGCGACTACCAACATATCAAGAAGCGCTGGGATGACTGCAGGTCCAGGACCCTCTTGAAGACCCGGCGCCTCGTGGAGGGGGGCCAGAGTCGCATGAGTACCATCCAGATGAGGGTCCTGGAACGCGTACACCCAGCGCTCCACGCCCAGATCCTTGAGAGGCAGACCCGTCTGGAGTGGTAAGTGGCCAAGCATTGCTGTGTGATACAGGGCATGTCCCAGTGTGCTGGTTGTCTGATACTTGCCTGTATGTGTGACATAGGCCATGTATGCATGTGTGTGTGCAGGGACGTCATGCATGTGAGACCAGTAATGTGTGAACCACACGGTTGGTGCATGTGTTCAACTGCAACATGGGGTGCCCTATGTGGAATGGCCACATGAGAGCATGCCAGTCTCTGTTCCTGGACATGGGTGGGGGTGAGGGATGGGTGCTGATTCCATGTACATGTATGCTGTCCATGTCTGTGTGTCTGACCTGCGTGTCTGTGACTTGTGAATGCCAGGGATGCATGACACATGTCTGTCGCAATGTTCAGGTTTACTGATGCAGCCTAGTCATCCTTGTATTCACTGTGTCTGTGGTGTACGAGGCCAGATGGATGAGACTAGGGTGAAGTGTGTGCATGTGATAGGCATGGCCCATGATGCATGTGAGTTCCAAAACAACATTGTATGTTTCAAGAATCCCTTGGACATGTATGCTAATGTCCATAGCATGCGCCATGCCTGTTACTGCATGTGTTTTACCTGCACTGACCCATGTGTTGTGGAGGGACATGATGGAAGTGATCGTTGACAGTGCCACTCATCTGCTATTGCTTCCTGTCTAGGGGACCATTGTACAGTACCCTGATGCTTGTGTTCTATGTCTCCCTCTACACAGCGCCAAGTGAAGAAGAGGGCGGAGACAGCGCTGTGGAGCAAAGTGGCGGGGATGCCCCCACGGCTGCAGCGGAAGGGGTGGGTGAGCCCCCACAGGGGCTTGCAACGGCGGAAGACGGTGTGGAGCCATCCAGGTTGGTGGTTTCCACAGAGTAGGAGGAGGCCGCTACTGAGGTGCACATGGGGCCTGGTGGGGGCATCACTGCTGGTGCAGGTGTTGCAGTCCAGGGGCAGGGGCAGGAGGCAGCACAGGTCGCCGTGGAGGGGCCTGTGCATGTCACTGTCCCTGACACTGTGACTGCACCACCATGCACCAGCAGGGATGCCCCATCCCAGGCCCGTCCGCAGGTAGGGGGGGTGTCCATGTCATCTGACTCCCCTCCACCTGCGGATGAGGGAACCCCTGGCCGTATGGAGAAGGTCCTGATTGGTGTCGCGTTGCGCACATGTGCAATTCGTGATGAGGTGCGTGCTTCCCGGGAGGAGCATGCACGTCATCACAGAGAGCACCGTGCCGACGTGGCCCAGTTGGGATCGCCCATGGTCCGGGGTTTCCTACATGTGTCGGCCAATCTGGCGACCCTCTCCTCCTCTGTGGAGACTATGCACCAGTCGTATTCCATGCCTTCTTCCGGCCCAGATGCCAACAGGGCCCCCTGTGGACCTGCCCCGACCAATGCAGCCAGCTCGGTGGGGATCCCATCCCTGCCACAGTCGGGAGTCGGAGGTCCAGCAGGGGTGGACACACCAGCAACTGGACCCCAGCAGATGGAGGATGTGACGGCATCATCGGGCAGGGCACGTGCACAACGGCATCGGTGGATTCCATCAGCCTGGATGCCGTCGTGCTGGCACAGGCAGTTGCGTCGGAGGCAGCGGCAGGCTCGACGTGGGAGGCATCATGGCTCCGGGCCATCAACATCAGGGGTGCAGGCATCAGCCGGAGGGCAGGAGAACCCTGGAATGGGAGTGGCTTCCGTGTGGGAGCGGTTGGGCCAGCAGATAGGTGCGGAGCGGCAGCGGGCAGAGGAGGAACGGCTCACAATGGTCAGGGCGGAGAACTCCATGCGGAGGGTGCTGAGGCGGGCTGAGTGCCTCGAGGGTCTTCGCAGGGAGTTGGAGCTAGACACTGCTTTATCCCTGCGAGACCTCTGGGCCAGGGAACATGCCCGCCTCCAAGCCATTGAACAGGAGTTTGATGATGCCCTGGCCCATGACAACATCCAGTGAGCCGTTGGACTAGCCCGCTGCCCTTGTAAATAGTTATGTAGTTAGTGTTAGGTTTCCTTTGCTTTTTTCTTGTTTTTGGACTTTTTGGACAATGGCCAACATTTTTGTATATAGTTTTTTTATTACGCAGTATTTTTAGATAGGTTTCATTTCTTCAGTTGGGATCATGGACCCTGGATTGTTTATCTGTATATAGTTGACTGTTGGATTATTTTTTTTTATTTTTTTATTTACCCATGGAGCAATGGTTTTTGGTTTTGTTTTTCCCTTGGATGTACTTTTTTGAACTGTGACTTTGGACACCTTTCCTTTGGATTATGATTTGTGGTTTTTCATTATTTTACGGACATGCTGCTTTTTTGTTTTTAATTCCCATTGTCGTTTGTTTATTTTTAATCCCATTTATGTTGCTTTTAATACATTTTTTTCATCAAACTTCAATGTGTAGTATCATATCACTGGTTTCATGCATGTCATGATCTGGGTTTTGACATTCACTTACACCCATTGTGTGTATGTGAGGGACATGTGTTTATTTACATACTTGCCATTGGGGTTGTATCATGTAATTGGCAATTCTGAGTGGGTGGATGCAATACTTGGGTGGGTGTTTGGCATGTGGAGGCTGCCCATAAGTGCCAGGGACCTAGATTGTGATGACGTGTTGGCTGGGGGACATGTGTCAGGGCCTGCTGGCAGGTGCCTCGCAATGCTGAGGGGTGGGGGTGCAGGGGGACATGAGTGGGACATGAGTGGGGGCCTGCTGGCAGGTGCCTTACAATGCTGGGGGGTGGGGGTGCAGGGGGACATGAGTGGGACATGAGTGGGGGCCTGCTGGCAGGTGCCTCGCAATGCTGGGGGGTGGGGGTGCAGGGGGACATGAGTGGGACATGAGTGGGGGCCTGCTGGCAGGTGCCTCGCAATGCTGGGGCGTGGGGGTACAGTGGGACATGAGTGGGACATGAGGGTGACATGTGGCTTGGCTGGGGGGCATGCCCATGGTGGATGGGCTGCCTGCGGGACATGTGCAGGGGTGCAGGGTAGTCCCCCGTGGTGTGGGCTGCCTGCAGGGGCCGTGGAGGTTGTAGAGCGAAAACCTGGGAGGACCCACACGGCCAATTCACGTGTAGTACTCCCCAGAACCCCTGAAATACACGTACCCTGCTGAAATCGCGTGTGAAACTTCCCGCGCACCCCTGAAATACACGTACCCTGCTGAAATTGCATGTGAAACTTCCCGCGCACCCCTGAAATACACGTACCCTGCTGAATTTGCATGTTAAACTTCCCGCGCACCCCAGTAATACACGTACCCCGCTCACACAGGGCCAATCGCGTGTGAAACTTCCCGCGCACCCCTGAAATACACGTGCCCTGCTGAATTTGCATGTGAAACTTCCCGCGCACCCCAGTAATACACGTACCCTGCTCGCACAGGGCCAATCGCGTGTGAAACTTCCCGCGCACCCCTGAAATATACGTACCCTGCTGAATTCGCGTGTGAAACTTCCCACGCACCCCAGTAATACACGTACCCCGCTCGCACAGGGCCAATCGCGTGTGAAACTTCCCGCGCACCCCTGAAATACATGTACCCTGCTGAATTTGCATGTGAAACTTCCCGCGCACCACAGTAATACACGTACCCTGCTCGCACAGGGCCAATCGCATGTGAAACTTCCCGCGCACCCCTGAAATACACGTACCCTGCTGGATTCGCGTGTGAAACTTCCCGCGCACCCCAGTAATACACGTACCCCGCTCGCACAGGGCCAATCGCGTGTGAAACTTCACGCGCACCCCTGAAATACACGTACCCTGCTGAATTCGCATGAGAAACTTCCTGCGTACACCAGTAATACACGTACCCCGCTCGCACAGGGCCAATCGCATGTGAAACTTCCCGCGCACCCCTGAAATACATGTACCCTGCTGAATTTGTGTGTGAAACTTCCCGCGCACCCCAGTAATACACGCATCCCGCTCGCACAGGGCCAATCGCGTGTGAAACTTCCCGCGCACCCCTGAAAGACACGTACCCTGCTGAATTTGCATGTGAAACTTCCCGCACACCCCAGTGATACACATACCCCGCTTGCCGTGCTGGTACAGGGTTAGCGCAGCCCTTTGTGCTGGATTGGGGATTTTGATGGTTTTTCCCAGCGCAAGGGGCGTTCTTGGGGCGTAACTGGCGCTGCTGCAGGGTCGCTGCGCCACTGTGCGCCACGGCTGGTTTTGGTGGCTGGAATGCATGAATACGCTGTGCGCGGAAATGTATTTTAGCGCACGCGGCTGGCGCAGGGATGCGCACACTGTGCATCAGCCGCGTGCGCCACTTGTGCGCTGAATTCTATGAATTACCCCCATAAAGTCAATCAATCCAATTTACTTTACTAAACTCATTTTTAAATTTTAATTTTATTATATAATAATAAATGTTTAGAAAAAGATATACCAATACAAAGTCATAATATATATCTAAAAATCATCCATCGTGCCAACCTAATAGCACCTCTAAAAAATATATCAGACACTCAAAGTCAGTCTCATACAACACTGTATTACCATCCTCTCCCAGAGACCATACTGCAAACACACTTCACTCATACTCAAACATTCAAATTCAATTCACTATTGTTTCTTTCAATTATAGTTGTTGTTTCCTTCAATTATAACAATTCACAGACTACTATAAAACAGTGTACTAAAATACAAACTCCAATACCAACAATATATCGGAGAGTATCACAGTGGAATAACAAAATATTCTACATAATACACAACACTGTGATATAAACTTCTGTCTTTACTAAAAACACAGAGAAACACACTTAATCGGGCTCGAATGCATAATTTTACCAATTAAGAACTGCAACAACCACTAAATCAATAAGCAGGGAGCACACCATGGGGTACTCAAAACCCCACTACGTCCTTCCAATGAAGAAATCACAAGTACCCGGTGGGGGACTGTGATAGGGGGATCATCTCAATTGTATCTCTCCCCAAAATAACCACCAGCAATATGAACACTCAGTGAGAAAGTGTAGAATGTTGGTGCCTCTTTGTCAGAGTGTCTGTGTGCTGTTGTGGGATACAACAACAACATGTTCAGTCAGCTTCTTCAACTGCTTATACGTATGTTGCTGTGGCGCAGGACGAAACAAATGAGAAATAATGAGTCCTTGAAGGCTCATAATCCACATAAACGCTGATGTGGTCACCTGTAAAAAGAATCTCTACTAACTCACCACAGATCATCATAATGTCTCACATATAACCAGAAACCTCGCCACTACAAAGCCCACTACAAAGCCCACCAGTGGGGAGAATCTATGAGCTTTCTGCACATCCCATGAATTGTTTATACACAATCAACTTGGCAGCACCAGAGGTGGCACCAAGAACATCTCACCCCCACCTCTTGCTTTCTGTGATGGCATTAGATTAATGTTTACAGCATATACTGGTCATGTTTTATAAACATAGAGGTTGTGTGTTCATGTAATAACAATGGTCTTCACTGGTGTGCCATGAGTGCAATATTTACACATAACACAATCCCATGTTCACAACACGCATACAGATGCTGACACGTGAAAAAGCATAGTTACATGTGCAAGTGCTGCCAGCAGAAGACAATGGGCCTGATTACGAGTCCGGCGGTAACCGTGCCGGAAATTCGTGTTACCATTCCGCCTCCATGATTGCATTACAACCCCGGTGACCCGGTAATTCCGGAGGCGGAATTCTGCAAATCCCCATTCCCATGGAGTCAGACCTGGCGGGAGTGACACCTCCCGCCTGCAGAGCTCGAGATCAGCCGGTCCAGAAACAACGGTGGCGGCGGGTTTACCGCCACCGTTATTTCCGGACCGGCTGACTCGTAATGAGGCCCAATGTCTGAGTAGCAGTTGGATCCACAGGAAGCTGAAGGGACCATTGCAGTGCCATGTATTCTGCATATCATTCCTTCAGGAAGGCAAAGCAACTGACACAAGGCCCAGTGTACCAAGCACATGAGACATTTTTTGGGTGCAGGCTAGCCATGAGGGAACAGATCAAACACTAATCATTGTTCTAGCAGGCACATCAATAGAACTCAGAATGTGCACTATGCAAAAGGTTTGTAGTGTAGAATTGGAAACAACAAAATATGTATGTAAGCTATTAAGGACAGCCCTGCAAAAGGATAACCTGCCGCCTGGTCCTTGGCAGGCCATCCTTTGAAGCCTTCTCCTGCCATGAGATTCTGCACAGCATTTCCATGTAACAAAACATTGTACGTGACAATCACTTTGAACAGTGATACTCTGTGCATGGTTGTCAGATGTTGCCCAACTGAGATATCACCCACATCACATAATGTCCATGAACCTGAGCCATTTCAATGCAGAGTATGTGAACATGTGGACACCAATGTCATTTCTAAGGTGGACAAGAGGTAATGGTTCAAACGTATTCTTCCCCTATCCCTGAGGTATACTGTGTCCCTATATAAAAATGTAAAAAAGAAAAATAAGGATAAATGGTGCATGTCAGTCAGTCTTACAAACCTAATACAGTCCTCTGTCTCAAAAGCATAATTTAGCTTACGTGCTACGTGCCCAACATACCCCTAATAAAAGGACTAACCAAATGTTGACCAGGACAGGTCATTCAAGGGTTTCTTTCTCAATAGCTGAAATGGTGGTTGGCTTCTGAGCCCTACCTAAATGTCTCTCTGGAAGTTTCCATGCATTCTGTCTAAGTGCATAATTCAAAGTTCCAATACAAATGCATTTGAACTCTTCCTCGTTTCCTTGTATATAAGCCTTTGATTATGCCAATTAAATTGTTATTTCTCCTCTCTACAGTATGGTTTCTTTCCTTCAACCTTGGGGTTGTATGTCTCTCTTGCCACCTTCTTGTCTTTCTTATTTAACCTCTTTTGGGCTTGTGTTTCTTCCACCGCCTATTAGGGTCCATTCCCTCTCATCCTGTCAGGAATTATTGCGTCTCTTACCCCTTCTTGGGTCGTTTTGCTTTCCCCACAAGTAGGGTTATTTTGGTATTGCATCCGGTTGTGGGGTATTGTATAATGCGCCCCTTCTTGGGTTCATTTGGCTTTCACCCAGCCTAGGTTCTTCTGGTTTCTCACATGACTTGGCCTCTTGTATTCCTTACCGTTTCTTTGGGTCGTTTGGCTTTCACATCATGTAGGGTCTTCCAGTTATTCACTCTGCCATACTAGTTTGTCCTAATCGACCTCCGCTTTGGCCGTAGCCTCACTGTTTCATCTGCACCATGGACTGTGAAGGCATATACCCATGTGCGCACACTCCAGAGTAAATACAACCCTCTAGGGAATAAAGCCAAGATATAGTCTTGCAAGGATAGCAAGGTTTTCGTCATTTAAAATATAAGTGTCAGCAAAGAACTCTGCTGCCCAAAAGTACTCTGACAAAAATGACATGGGCAGCACGTTAAGAAGGCAAAAAGTGTCATTAGTGACATCATTATATACAGTAGAAATCCACATAGCTGGTTGGTGCAAACATATACATGGGTCTGCACCATAGGGGATGCCAGGTGTTAATTGGCTTGTTCTTCCTTGTCGATCTGGTTCCACGTGGGTTAGCTGGGCTCATCTTCACTGTGAAGCTCAGGGCATACATAAAATACAATATATCTAGTCTAAACTAAACAACTGAGACCGGCTATTCATTCATTACGGCGGGCACCTGGGCAACACAGGAAAGAGGTGCCAAGACAAAGGGAGCATAAAATTCAATCGTGCTGACCACCACATTCAGGACTTCATTACTGCCACAGTTCCCGCACCCAAGGTCTCCCCCTGGGATTTGATCTATGATTTACCTTCCCCGCTGCCTCATGATACAAAAAGATATGTGTTGTTATTGGAGAGATATACAGTTGCGATGGCTTTAGATCTGTGGTGGGCAATTTAGGGAGGTCAGGGCCTGGAGATCGGATACTTATCGCTATTTTCAAATTTAGGGGGTTAGGTCGATGAAGTGTGGCCAGCTACGGCCTGGCAGGATGGGGGTCAGGGGCCCAGTGGCAGTTTAGTAGAGATAGATGGACACCGTGGTGGTGCCTGGTACTGTCTCATGATATGCGCACGGCACATTCCTGGAAGCGATACTAGATATATGCAACACTGAAAGAACAGGAGGGAAAAAGACTTCCGTGGAAACACAGCTCATGGGGAGCAGGCTTGGTGTGTGGATGTCGGGCTGGGAATCTCTGAGGAAAATCGGCACACGCACATTGCAGAACATCAGCATGTCTTGTCTCGGCCTAATACAAAATGGAGTTGCGGAGCAGGAGCATGGCTAACGCTATTCGCCTACTTCATTGTGCTACAGGGATTTTTTTATGTGCCCTGTGAGTGGGGGCAATTCCCCCATGTAGGTTATATTGCCTTGTATGGGGTCCGCTTAACTTGGAAGCTCCTATGGGGGTGGGATAGGCTCATTTCCATCCCAACAACTGCTTGAACTCCATTCCCTCAGTCAAGCCCAATTTCAGACCTGCTTGGAGCCAGCAGCCTTCCATGGGCTACCTGGATCATCCTCACAAGACACCTTCTGTGTTAAGCAGCAGCGTGACTGCGCCTTCCATGAGAATGCTCCCTTTTCCTTCCCTTCCTGTGTTGCTCTTTTCACATGAGGACGGACAAATAAAATCCCTTTTTGGTGATTTGTTGTCCACTAAGGCAGAGTCACCCCTGTACCCCTGGGGGTGTTAAGCTTAGTGGGCTCACCATCACTAGTTCCAAAGGGGGTTGCTCCCCCTTGGGGAGAAAAGACAAATTCCCAGGATTCATAACACCAATTACATTTCAGTTTCTCTTTCTGTCAATAGTATGCAACCCTTACATCCTGGCCATCAGGAGAAGAGCTGACTTTCAAAGCCTCTGTCTTGGTGATTACTACGAAATTCTTTTGAGAAGTGATAGCAGGATGACTTTTCCCATGTAGAAGGACAGAGGGTCCTGCTTGATGGGATCCTCTACAAACTAGGAGGGTTTCAGATGTACCAAGACTGACAAAAGTGAACCAGCTAGGGGTGTTCAAAAATGCAAAGTGATAATCTTTCCCACAAGTTAGCAACACACAAGCCTACAGAAATTGCACACATCTATCACACATCATAAACAGTCTGCACCACATGAAAACAATACATACACAAAAAACTCAGTCAGTCGTAGAGATGCAGTTAATCAGTGGTACGATGCTTAGAAAGGATGTTTTGGCTGTATACCGTTGCCCAGGCCACTACACATGTGGCTGTGCAACACGCCATCAAAGCTAGTGCAGTATTTGCTGTTACGCACATGTGTCAGGATTGCATGGCTCCTGCCTCAGTGGCAGACACCAAGTGGAATGTTGGACAGCGGACATCTATGTGCCAAGCATATCACATGCATGTCTGACAGAGTCCTGAGACCCAAACTTCACATGCTGTAAGGTAGAGGCACTGTGGAGTGGGCGAGGCCATGATATGGCCCTCTCAGCAGGGATAGCAAAGGGAAATTGCATGTTGTTGAAGAGCTGAGGGTCTAGCTTGATACTGGCAAACAGTTCTCCATGACTAGTATTGTGTAATGCCGCGTGAAGCACTGTAGGAAGTGGTGAGATCAACTTTCTTGGTCCTACTGAAGGATAGAAGGACACAAGAAGATGGTAAGACACATCTTAACTGTCGAGAGTCCTGCCCTTCTATTTAGATGGCTCAGAATATGATTGATATTCTCGTGCACCTACAATATGCGTTGGTAAGTAGATACTACATGCACATGGCAGTACTATGTGTCCTAATAGCACATTTCCCATGGTCACCGTACTCTTAGTCACCCATCATATTTTGTTGGGCTGGGCCAGAGCCATGATGCCAAATCCTGCTGGTATAAATGTAGCACTCTCTGACATGTTAGTAAGCAGGCACAGAGGCTCTATCATGCCTTGTTGTGTGCAGGACATTGTCACATGTATGATAATCAAAATGACCCTTAGCACAGAACACAGCACAAACTGTTTATCTACCCTAGCTTGCCTATTTACTTTGCTACTATTGCTTCTGAAGCATGGTTGTTACAGAGCAGAGAAAGGAATGCAAGTATACAGCACTGCGTTGGTTGGCACGGGGCATGAGGTGGACCATTTCCCTAGAATATGGAAGTAGGATGGTTGATAGTGTGTGAGTGGCCCAGGCCTTGGGGATGGTTGCCCAGAGCTGATGACTGCCATCAACCAGATATCGCTCTATGTTCTTTATCCTCTTTCACACAATCCAAGACATATGAAGACAGCTCCAAGTCCCATGTGTGTTTGTTGGGAGTTTGTCCACAGATACCTCAGGGATAAGGAATCTCATCAACATTGTCTGCAACCCACTCCCGATGCCCCCAGGCACGAGGCAATGAATGAAATCTGGGCGCAGAAACGAGTACCTTTCAGCATCTTTCTTGATGCCGGCTCATGATCTTCTGCAGGCCAACCGACCACTGAGGCAGGTTTGTCAACCTATTTCGTTGCCCAAAATTAATATGCATATTTCCTCTTCACTGGGTTCAGAAACGGAAGGATATTTAGAGCGGAACCTGTGAGCACAGCATGTCAGATGCACCGGCACCGGTGCATCCAACCTCCCTATTCCCATTCAGCCCTATGCAGCCGAATGGGAATGGCAAGCATCTTTGTTCCGGCGCCCGCAAATGGGCAATCACCGGGTCCAGCCAGGTCATAATGACCCGGTAATTCCCCTTTCGCGGGTGCCAGAAAATATTGCAAATTTGGCGGCAGCCTGCCGGTGTTACCAGCAAGGCTTCCGCCAAACTTGTAATGAGGCCCAATGTGTGATCAACAGGTAAGCATGTGTCATGCCACCTCTTATGGTTATTACTTCTGAGAATGTTAATAAACATTGCACTACCCATGTCAAGTTAGCGCTGGAGACCATCATCCCCTCAGTAGTTGTTACATGTTGCACCCCTGCTTTCAATTTTTGTATTGTGAAGTCTGTGCATGTGCCACACATGCCATAAAAAGCTGCAGTAGTGTGAGCACAGCCATCTGGACAGATGTTTTCAGGGACAGCCCTACAACCATCATTGTGATGTGCCCACATAACCCTCAGGGTTGTATCTTTGGTGCACCAGCATATCTGCACATTAAGTCTGATGACTCAGGGGATGTGGCCAGACCATACCACAAGCTGCGTGTGTAGTGCTTGTGACATGGTAGGTGCATGAAGCATTTCACACTATTATAGTACTGTGTCCGTAATAATAATACGGCAGAAGGTCATGTTTGACACACGTGTATTTGATTTCATGTGACAACTGATTTTGCACCTCTGAGAGATCCCTTTCAGTCATCATTTATCTTTGTCTGTAAACACTATCATAACACTCATTCTTCAAATGGAGGAAACCGTGTTTGTGTATGCAAGTTAGACATTACACTGCTGATGCCACCCAGGAGCCACTATGGACTTTTGTCTACTTGAGGTCATATGACGAAGAGGGACGTCAATGTGTTTGTCATGATATTGGGCTGTGTCAACCATGTGCCATGCTGTCATTGTGGGGTATATGGGTAGAAATCATTTAACACCCCATTTCCAGACATTTCGAGCTGTAATGCTTCACAATGTGAAAGCAGAGTTGATTTCAGGTTCATTACCATTGATAAGTGTGTGTGGCATCTGCAGCATTTGGTAACAGTTACTTTTGTTCTTTGACCCAGCTTCAGGCCAGACCCAGGCCAGTGCTCAAGTCGTTAAGGGACACCTACCTTAGCATGACTATGCACTTGATGCACGACATCAAGTTCCAAGTAGTAGAAACATGCATGGACTGGTGCGCTAGCTGCCACTTGCAGGGATACTGAACCGTATAGATATAGGAGATGTCTGACAGCCAGTGTGCACACATGCATCCCTGACTATTTCCACACCTGTGTTTGCTGCAGACAGCGCAGAGGCAAATAGTTCTGCCATGGCTGACAGAGCCAACTCTCTGTGTTTATTCCGATCACACATCTACTTGCAGAAGGGAAGAGAAAGCAGGGATGTACGCTTACCTAGGGCTGCATTTTCACCATTTCTGGCTGGGCTTGTGCCGGCACATGCCATGTTACCTTACAATGTTTCAAAAGCCTTTCCACTTCCTAGTGATAGCAAATCATCAGAGCCCCTCATGTATTCTACCGGAAGGGGATTTTAAAGAGAGGACCCAATCCATGAATTCCTGTTGACATACCTGGTTCGATCAGGGCCTGGTGCAGTATCATGACCCTGTCCCACCATTCAAGCCACTTCACAGGGACATGCGGCTTGAGGCTGGCAAAGGACATGGTTATGGTGAATTACATGGTGATGAGTCTTTACCGCTGTTGCTGGGGTATCTGCAGAGTGCTAACAAACAACAGGTCAATCAATCAATAACCATCCCCTTCAGAAACTGGAGTTACTCCACCTGTGGCTAAACATGGATAACACAGATGGGTGGGCATGCTCTTCAAATTACCACCAAACCTACTTCTTAACTACTCCAATCCCTCAAGAACAACTCTACTGCCCCTGGGTCCAGCTACCCCTAAGTGACGCTGGTGTTTTGCCTATCTAATAGGGATATGCCATATCATATTATATCATATCAAATCATAACATAGCGTGGAGAGCAGTGTCCCTACTCCTAAACTGTACAAAAAAAGAATACAAATTCTGCATGCTGTCCTTTGACAACTGCACTGAAGAATTGAAACTCATTAAAATGATGCAGTCAAGGAAGGTAAAGTTCAACCTTTATTCTGCCTCTTCATTTTGTATCATAGAATTCGGTAAACAACTACCACTTGTCCTTGCTGCATAGACATAGCACCGCTCATGGTCTGCCAGTTCTCATCTAAGTATGCCTATTACTTCAAAAGTATATCATTGATGTGGCCGGTCGACCGGTTTCGGTGGTCAAACTAGCTGGTGCCACTGTCGCGTTCAACGGGAAGTGGGACAAAACCACAGACACTGGGAGACAGGTCACTCAGAGGATATCTGGGGTCAGGAAAACCTATGACAAAAAGACTTTCCCCCTAAGAGCGCATTCTGCAGGATAGTAAAATATCTGACAGGCTAGGAGCTTGAGCGAAAAGTCAAGGAGCAGCAACAGAGCTAAGGAAAGAAACAATACAATAGATTCAATAAGTGTCAACAGCACACAAGAGATACCAGCCGCACCACCCTCAGCAACCCCACTCTTACCTGCTATGCAGTGTGAACAGGCTAGAAACCAACTTGATGCAAAAAGGTAGTTCAACGCAATTGATGAAGGCAGTGTCAGAAGACCCAAGTCCCAAGAAGAGTGTCTGGTTGATTGAAGCCTGGCCCGAATGGCACGAGGGCACAAGCTAAGGGAATCCAGAAGTCCTGAAGAAAGCAGCAGAGCATCCCAAAGAAATTCCAACAAATAATCCAAATGATAACCTGTGATTGATCATAGCAGAGCGTCCAACAGGTCACCGAATGTGGAAGTGAAGAGCAGCAGAGCGTCCGTAAATAGTAATGTGTGAATCCAGTAGTGAAAACCATGTAGGTGTGCAGCAAGTGTCCTTGAAACCAAAAGCAGTGATAAGAGGAAAAGAAACAAAAAGAGTCGTACGGATATGTAAGGCAGACGGGTTTGTCGGAATAGTGCCCAACGGCAGAGTGCAGCATTGACACTGGAGCAGGACTTACTGCAGGGATAAGAGTACCGGAGTAAGGCATCAGAAATACAAGGTGAGGCAAAAAAAACAACTGCGAGACGTAGCCAAGGGTCGAGTAGCCTGGCAGAGGCAGTCCAAGGGAACCAGAAGTTGTGTGCCAACAAGGATAAAGTGAAGGCAAGGTCAGGGAAAACAATCCTAAATTTGTTAACCAAGAAAAACACAGGAAACCAGAGATTCAACTTTCCGTGGTAGAAACAGCAACCGTTAAGGAGCACCGAACCATGGCTGTCAGCTGTGTACATAGTTACAGAACTGGAAGGTGCATAGAGCATGTTGCAGTT
Source organism: Ambystoma mexicanum (assembly GCF_040938575.1). Classification (NCBI taxonomy): domain Eukaryota; kingdom Metazoa; phylum Chordata; class Amphibia; order Caudata; family Ambystomatidae; genus Ambystoma; species Ambystoma mexicanum. The sequence continues at coordinate 977,325,588 of NC_090922.1, forward strand.
GCGCCACGTGACTGGATGGTACCAGGCATGCTGAAAGTTGTTTGTCTACGCCCTGTGGGATGTTTTTACCCATGCATCCAAGCCCTACCATAAAACTGTGCAGTACTGGCATGGAAAACATCATGATGGTCAGAACTCCCCAGAGAGTGCACAGGGAAAACATGAAGAATAGGCTGCCACCCCTTTTTGCTTATGTTGTGAGCACAGGAGGGCACTGCCTAAAACCACCATTGGGCTACACCCACAGTAGCCTGAAACCATTGGGAATGGCAATGCTGATTGCCAAAAAGCAACTCAGAACTGTGGGGAATTCATTTTCTTAATCCCAAAAATGGTTGCAATACCGGTACTCACCACTATCAGAAAGCCGGCATTTTAAAACCACCAGACTTTTGTGTAAAACTGATCAAATGAAACAAAACCAGGCCAAGGAAAGACTTGCTAAGAGGTGGATACAATGTAAAACTATATTCTGAAATGACTTGAAGGAAGTAATTATCTAATGTATATGTAAAAATTGTAAGTTTGATTTTAACTGGGAACAAAAAGCGACATTTAGCTGAAACCTGGCTTAATGAAACTGGATTCTGTCTGACAAGTACCCCCGACAGGAGTTGAAACCTGCTCAGCCCCTCTTCCCAGGCCTAGCTGCATCCTGCTGCCCCTTGCCAAAAGGAGTTGACACCTCTCTGATTAGATTAGGGGAGGGGCACCGCAGGAGGTTGAACAAAGGCCTGTCCTGGACTGAGGCAAATGTTATATTGCGGGGGTCGTAAGTGGATTCCTCCTGGGGGAAACTGGGAGGGGCAGTGCCTCTGCTAGCAGCTGAGCTTGAGGGGAAGTGAATAAACCAGTTATTCCACCATGTGATGTGGGAAGCCACACCCCTGTTTGACCAGGGCATAATTTTAAAAAGATAGATAACTCATAGTGCGGACTTGTCAGAATTATAGAAGTAATATCATTATTGTTGTGATTTTTCTGTGCACGTTTTAAGAGGTGTTAGGACCCTGTGGTATGTTCCTGGGGATAGTAGCGGAAAAAAGGTTGCTACTCCAAATGTATGCATGTTAAAAATCTGACACTTTATCATCTGTAACCCATATCCCTGGTGCACATTTGTGTAAAATCTGGAAAGGTTTAGAGGTCGTTATCTGGATGAAAAGGGGAGAATTCTGTCATCAGTGGACACGACATCGTACAAAGACAGGGATGGAATGGTTTGGTGCTACAGAAAATATGTTAACTGGACCTATAATATTAGAAAAATGGTACATAGATAAATATGTATTTGGGTCAGAAATAGATTTGTGTGCAAATTGACCAGGGGAGGATCCTCTGACCCATAAACAGACCTCATCATGATGACAATCCATTTCCTTCCCCCAATCATGGGAGAGGGGAGAACTGGGCCAATGACAAGTAGAGAGGGGCAGGCCTAGCTAGGCCCAGGCACACACCCATTTTCAAAACACATAAAAAGAGACTGCTGGGACAGGTAGAGACATTCAATTCCATTTGCTGCGGAGCATGCTGACCGACGACTTCACATCCAGAGATCCAGACTTCAAATCCATCAATCTCCAGAACCTGTAGCAGAAATTAACTCCAGAATTTGTAGCAGAGAGGCCTGAATCCACCAGCTGAATCCTCTTCAGCAGGCCTCAAAACCAACCAAACTATTCAACAGCCGGGTGAGCTGTTTGAATTTTTGCCAAGAATTTTTGCAAGAACCTGTAGCAGTATCCAGAAAGCAGTGCTGTATCCGGAACCCGAGAGAACCACAAACCAGACCGTTGTGAACAGATCCGGTGCTGGACAGACCCAGAGAGCAGAGCTGACCCAGATAGCTGGGACTTCAGAACTACCCGCCGGAAGTCCCGTCCAACCTGACCAGACCGTGACGAGGCCTATTGCAAATTGATATTGTGAGTACCTAGCAGAACTGTGCAGAACCCAATATCTTAGTTAAAATAATCTAATTCAAGCTATTTTAACCTAATTAGAACAGCCTCCTAGAAATCGTGTCATCTATCATGTTTAAAGCTGCACAACTGTCACCTGTCAATTCTGCAGCTGCAAGCTGTGACCTGTAATTTTGGGTTTTACTTTAAATCTGAAAATCTACTGTTATTAAATCGTCCGTATCTCTGGAACCGTTTGTGCTAGGAACGAGATTTAGGCTTTCCAACGAACCTAGAACCGACTTCCTACTCCCTATACTTTTTCCGTAATCGCGAGACACGCACTGGCGAAATTTACCGGGTTTTGCGATTTGGCCCGATTTCTTCATCTGTAGAAATCAGCAGCTTTTTGCTTCTCTTTGCTAAAATTCGTTTGCAATCTGCTGATCATTCATAGAGTATTGTTAAAGTGAGCCTGAACTAATATAAAGTAGCCATCACCTACCCTGAACCTCTAGAGGGAATCAAAAGCAATTTTAGCACCTTTTCACTTCCTTGCAAACCACATTAAAGTAATTTGCCTGTGTTTAAAACTCATCCCTGTTTTCCCTAAGCTTGCTGGGAGAACTGGAACTGTGTATTGCATTATAAAGTGTGATTCGTGGGATTCTTGAAGACTGTGTGCTCCCCTTCCATTTCTTGTATTGCATAGGGGGGGAGTGAATTGGCAATAGAAAAAGTGATCATATTACCTTTTGCTAAAATCATAACAAGTTATTTCTGTACTGCATTTTATTCCACCTTGCATTTCTTGAAACCATCAAGCATTTTCAGCTACCTCATCCTCTACACTACTCCTAAGTAACCAAATCAGTGTACCCCTGTAACATTATCAATTGTTGATCACGGTCCTATTTTGTAGTGTGATATCAGTTATCAATTTATTTATAAAATGAGATAGATATATATTGTTGAATTGTCCAAATAAACCTTTTAAATTTGCAAAACAAACCTACTTCTTGGCTCAGTGGGGTCAGGGGGATTCTAAGAGGGGGGTGTTATACAAGGGTTGTCATCCAGAGTACTGAACTGGATATAAAAATACATCAATAAGGGTTTTCCTCAGCATCCCAGTCTAGGCATTGACTTAGCTGTAGTGTTGATTGAATATCGCTTACAAAAGTGGGGGCTCGGAGCCGGGATATTCTGGGTTAGATTTACCACTTGTGCACATTAATACAGTGTGCCAACTGACCAGATACACATATCCGGTTAGATCACCACGCTGTTTTACACTGTGAAAGCATCCCTCAAAGGAAAGCTCTAAGGAAACGGTCTGTTTTGCAAAATAAAATACAAACTTCTGTAAGTCAGGAAGGAACTCAAATTCCAGAATGACGACCTTGGTAGATATGAAAATAGCCAGAGAGCACTTCTTACATAAGCTATTTGTGAGAGGTGAGTGGACTCATCAAAGGTCTGGTTGCAGGCAATCGCGCAACAGGTCACTGAAACAGGGTCAGATATGTGGAGAGATCAGGGTCCCCTACATTTGGCCCTGAGTGAATTATATATGGCTCCCAAAGCTAAAGATGAACACGGCAAGATGGTTAGGATAGCGGCATATTTGTATCTATATATGGGAGCCATGCAGGACAAATGTGCTGAAGGCCAAGATCTGGCAAGTAGACAACAGATGGCGTTAGAAGTGGCCCAATCTGACCTGGTCTCTTCTGAGCAGAGGCTGCAGAGGAGCCAGGAGTCAGAAAACGATAGTAGGCAGTATATCATTAAAATAAAAGAGGACATGGATATACTGCAACAGGAAAAGACAGACCAGGATACCAGAATTCTGGCTTTGCAGAAGGAGCACCAAGACAATTTGGACTCCTTACTGCAGAGCCAGAAAAAGCTGGAGCAACAGATCAATTTCAACAGGGCATGCACAGAGCAGGTAGCCACCCTGCAAATCCAACTAGACAGAGAGAAAGAGGAAAGCAAGAAATTGATTTTGAAAGACCTTGATACGCAGGCAGAGCTTGATGAAGAACGCCAGAAAGCTGGTGCCTTTCAAAGGCAGAGGGACGACCTGGCGTCACAAATGCAGGCTCTTGGTCAGGAAAGGGATACCTTAGGCCAGGAAGTCTGCCATTTAAAAAGAAAAATTGAAGAAAATCACGTGGCCCTCCAGGGGCTGGGTGACCTCCAAAAAGAGCATCAGGGCTTGCTAGATCACACCAGGAGGGTGGAGGAGGCTCTGGCAAGAAAGGAGCAGGCCAGTAGGGATGGGACTGAGGAGGTAACCCTCCTGCAGCAGAGACTGTCCCAGTACTCCAGGACCAATTAGGAGGCACAGAGAGAAAATGAGGCTCTCTGTCAGCACAATGATAGGCTCCAGCAACAGGTACCCATGCAGGAGAGACTGGTAGAGTCTAGTAAGGCCTTAACTGAGGAACTGAAAGCGCAGGCACTTGCATTGCAACAGGAAGCAGGGGCGGATAGAGATGAGGTTCGCTGGGAAAGAGAAACTCCTGAGCATAACCTCAGGAGCCCTAGTAGCAGAGGCCTTCATCTCTCCCAGTCCCTGGACTCTGCCACCCCCATGTCCCCTCACGCACATGTGCCCAGGGCCACGGGGATGACAGATTACTATCCAGCTAGAAGTATGGGGCTCATAGGCCAGTACCTCCCAGGAATGGATGGGCGGGCATCCGGGTATGGGCACCCAAGCACAGTGCAATTTAGTGGGGCACCCCAGGAGAGTAGGCTCACTAAGGGCATCATGAAAACCTCTGCCCAGTTAGGTCAGTGGGGGGGATACCCATCAAATCCTGGCAGCAAGGAGGGATCTGAAGACTCCTCTGAGCATTACAGGACACAGGAGACCAGGTCCCCACATTCTGCCAGCCATTCCCAGGCTCGCAGAATCCAGGAAAACCTGGAAGATCAGACGGGCACCTCTGGGAGCAGTGCTTCTGAGTCAGAGGATGAATGGACCAGGGTGACCCGAACCAAAAAGGCCAATAAGGCAAAAAGGGCCTTGCTTAAGGACCCATTGAAACAAATAAAGGCAATAAGGAGTGTCATCACGCCTTATCATAAGAACGCCAAGTATTCTGTATGGGAACACTTGGAGCTCTATGAGCAAATGATGGAGACTTTCCATTTGAAGGACAGCCAAAGCTGTATTCAATATGTAAATTGGACCTTCTCAACAGAATACTCCAGTTTCTTTGCGGGGCTGGAGGATCAAAACCATTCAAGGTGGTCCACATACAGGGCGGCCATCTTGAAACATTTTTCTGTGCACAGAAATCCTAAAGAGGCTCGCAAGGCAGCTTACAATTTGCAAAGTGGGGAGGATAAGGCACCACACGAGTTTGTGCAAGAATTATAGCGTGCTTTTGCGCAGACCACTATAAGGGTGCGCACGGATAGCAGAGAATTTATCAATACGTTTTTCCATGCCTTACCCAAATACATAATGACCCATCTTGTGAGAGATTTTCATGAGAAAAGATCTTTAGACTTGGTCATTGAACAGGTTACCCGGATCTATGAGGTGCAGAAGCCCATTGAAAATAAAAATAATGTGCCGAAAAACCCCAAAACCAACTGCACCCTGCTGCTGCCAAGGTGGCAGAGGTAAAGGTTGCCCCCGTTCTAGATTTGGAGATGGGGGGGCCTAAAAACCTGCCTGCACCAAATAATTCACAGCCCAGAAGGCCCTCGGGCCAGTCACAGACAGGGAGTCGAGGAGGCAGTCCCACAAATGGGGTCCCCTGCTCCCCTGACTATTTAAGTCCCCGCTACAAGGGAAACTGGCCAATCCTGGGTTATGTGTGGACTCCTCCAGCCCAAGGGGGGGGATCCAGCCAAGCACCTAACCCAGGGAACTTCCCACCCAACTTCCCACAGGAGGGCAGAAATTCTCCAAATCCTGGGCAGAACTTTTTCCCCAGGTATCCACCCAATTTCCAGCCCCAAAATCATCCATCCTTCTTTCCCCAATTCCCTGAGCCCAGACCACCTAATCAGGGAGAGGGGAGGCCAAGGGTGGAGGGGTACCCAAATCTTCCCAACCAGGGGTACTGCCAGAGAAGGGATAGCTACCCTTCCCGGGATCAGCCCAGGGGAGAAAATAGAGCCCCGTATCAGCCTGAGCAGTTTTCACAACTTGAGCGCCAGGTCCAAAATATGGCACGGGATCTGGGTCACATACTGAGGGCTCAACAGAACCCTCAGATGAGCATGCCACTGCAGAATGCCCCAAACTCTGGACCTGGTGCTCCAGAACAATGACGGGGGCAGCACCCCGATAACCCACCGGTTCCCAGGGAGGAGGCACAAGGGGAAGGGGGTGTAAAGCCTTGGAGGAAGCTTCCTTCCCAACTTGTAAACAGCCCCTGGAAAACCAGGAACCGGAAACAAAATCTCCTGCCCCTGAAAGCCTGCCTCCCAAGGAGCAGAGGGGGGGTTGGAGAAACAAAGGACCCAAACAGACCCACTTGGTGGAGGAGGTACAGGTCTCCCAATTTGAGGGAGAGGGACCCTCAGAAGATCCTGGGAAAAGGATCTTTTCCTTCAGAGATGGGGGAACTCCCCCCCAAGGAAAAATGGGTCCCAAGGGATGCCAATTCAGACTGGGGAGATGTGGAGACTGAGCTACCACCGCCCATCATCTCATTCCAGAACCGACAATACCAAAACCCCATAGGTCAAACCCATCCTGATGACTGCCTCCAAAAAGGGGGGGGCGGCCCAGAACCCGAAACCATTTCCAGTTGCCAACTTTTTCTTTCACATTCCCCAGGCTCTCCACAGAATTCTGCCCAAATCTCTTCGCTAGCAATGTCCAAAACCAGAAAGTTAGTCCACCAGTTGTCCAAAAATATGGATTCTCTGTGCCCCCTTGAGGAGAAGGAGGGAAGATACTATGCCCCAGTACAAGTACAGGGGCAGGGTACAATTCCGGCACTGGTGGACACTGGATACCAAGCTACCCTTCTGTCCAAAAGGGCCTTTGATGAACTAAATGCAGGAAGGGGGGAGAATTACCGTATTCCTCTCACCTCTCTTCCTGGACAACTACAGAACTTTGATGGGAAGGAAATTCCTGTCAAGGGGACTGCAGATTTGGACATCAAAATTGGGCGACACAAGGGGAAACACCTGGTCATAGTAGTGACTCCAGAGGGCACCGCTTGTTTACTAGGGAACAACCTCCTGAGAAGGTTGTCACCCCTAATAGATTGTGTAAACAAGGTCCTCTGGACCCAGACTAGTCGACCAATAAAATTAAAACAGAGTGTCATCCATGTTAGTTTAAATGGCACCTGCCACATGGTTGAACAAAAATCTGACCAAGTAGAATTTCACTTCCAGAACAACCAAATTCCAGAGGTGACAGTAATAGCAGTAGGACAACAGACTGGTGATGGGGGGTCCTCGCTATGTCTGAAAATCAACCTTCCTTCCAGTTTAAGGTGGTATTCCACACTGGAAGGAAACACTCTGAAATTCTTTACCAATCCACAATCAGACACTCCCACTCCTATAGTCCAGAAAGAGGTGAAATCAGCTCAGAGCCTGGCTGATATTCAGCAAATTGGAGAGCAGTTGTTCATCCCTGTTCAGTTAAATGATGGGAAGGACTCGAGTGTGTGTGAACAACGGTAAGAGCTTCATCAGAGGAAGCCATGTTCGGCCAACTCCCAAAAGATCCAGCCATTCCCACATTCAAACTGATAGACAAATGGGAAATGGACCTGGAAGCACCTAATTCCAAACATCTACTGCCAAGCAGGTGTATGCTCAAAATCTCCATTGGCAACAAGAGCATAGTCCATAATTGTTGGGCCGTGCGAGACGTCACTGCCGCCTTTTACTTAGGCAGTGACTTTCTCAATCGCTTTGCCATTAGTTTGGACCTAATAAACTTCAAAGCTTGGTCCCGATTAGCGGATAATCCCATGGGCTTTGATGATCCGGAAAAAGCATTTAGGTCAGCTCAATTGCTACCTTATGCAGTTGAAATTCAGCTCAAAGAGAAAGTCACCATCCCAGAAAGGACCCGACAATTCTCCCTGGATGTGAAAGTTAAAAGAGGACACACATTGAAAAACCCTGATGCTTATATACATCTAAATGCTTCTCTCCAACAGCATGGGTTGGGGGTAAACCCAACACCATTAGTCAACATAGAACATGACACCATTCCAATAGAGGTGGATAACAGCGACTTAAAGAGTATTACTCTAGCCGCAGGCACCATTATTGGAATGGCGGTTGATGAGCAACATTTCTCCATTGACTTAGGAAATGAACTGTTAGGACCGATCCCCAAGGACTTTTTTGACAGTGACAGTGAGGACAATACAACACCAGACAGGATTTTCACCCGGCATGGGGTGAACTTCCTGGTGTACACTTCTTGCCCTTATGGTAAGGAAGATGTGACTTGTGACTTCAGGAGGGATGAAGTGATTTTCCAGGTCCATGAGGGCTGCCTTTCCCACATGAAGCCCCCAGTCCAAATCAGCACTCTGACTAGGGACTTCTCCACACAGCTGGCGGAGGCTGCTGAGATAGCCAAACCAGAAGTCTTTCCAGGCTTCAGGCAGATGGTGGAAGAGAGAGTCAACCTAGCTGATGCCTGCGTGACTCTGGAACAGAAGCAAAAGTTGAAACAAGTTTTCTTGGATTTCCAAGATCTCTTTGCGGTAGACTCTTATGACTGTGGTCGCACCGACATCCACACCACAGCAATTCCCACGGACCCTGGAATGACTCCAATGTTTGTGAAGCAATATCATTTGCCTCTCGCATCCATGGAGTCACTTACTGAAATAATTAAGACCCTTGAGTCCCGGGGAATAATCCGTCCAGTACACAGCACCTTCAATAATCCGGTGCTGGGAATATTGAAGCCAAACGGCCAGTGGAGACTCTGCGCCGACCTTAGGGAGCTCAACAAATGGGTCCATACTTCCCGATGGCCTCTTCCCTACATTGACCAAGGGATGGCCCAGATCCACGGGTCACAAGTATTCACTGCAATAGACCTGACCAATGGATACTGGATTGTGCCTGTCAGTAGGGAGGACCAATACAAACTGGCTTTTACCTTTGGGGGCCAGCAGTACACATGGACCCGGACTCCCTTCAGATACCTCAACTCCGGCAATTAATTCAACATTTTCCTACATAAGGCCATGCCCGTTCTGGGTGCGAGGGGTAACCTGGCTTATGTAGATGATGTCCTCATCAAAAGTTCATCTGTGGAGGAACACATAGCGGAGATCCGTTATGTTCTGACACAGTTGAGGGCCGCCGGAGCAAAACTTTCCTTTCAAAAAGCACAGTGGTGTAGAACCCGTGTTAATTTCTTAGGGCATGAGATTACTCCTCAGGGTCTCTGTCCCCAAGAAAAGAAAGTGGAAGCACTTCAGAAACTGAAGGATCCCACAACTCTGCGGGAACTAAGGAGCCTCCTTGGACTGACTAATTACAGCAGAAAGTTCATTGAGGGCTGCGCAGAGATCACTAGACCCCTGATTCATCTCCTAAAGGGGGGGGGGTCAAGTGGGAATGGGGTCCAGAACAATCCGACGCAGTAAGACAACTCAAGAGAAGCCTCTCACAAGCGCCTTGCCTAGCTTACCCTGTCAGAAACAAGGAGTTCTTCCTGGAGACAGGGTTCTCTAATACGTGCTTGACGGCAGTATTATACCAAAAGCATGACAAGGTCAATAAAGTAATCTCCTATGCGAGCAAAACTTTATCCTCTGTGGAGGAAAAATTCAACGATTGTGAGAAGGCACTCTTGGCAACGGTGTGGGCATTGAAGAATTACCGCCTGTTTATCCAGGGGGAACACATCATAGTGGAGACTCCCCACCAGCCTCTGCAATATCTCCAGAGTGACAGAATCCAGGCCGGAAATGTGAGTAATTCCCGAATTACTTCCTGGATTCTGTCAATGCAAGGCTTTCCTGTGGAGGTCAGATATGGCCAAAACAAGAAGAGTCCCCTCGCGCAAGGTCTGGCTGACTTGCATGATTGTGCCAGAGAAAACTGTCTCGAGGACGAAAGTCTAAAAATCAAGGACAACATGGAGGCATACCTTAATTCCCCACACAAAGTCTTTGAAGAAGACAAGTGTGAGGGAATGCCCACTGTCTATGTGGATGGATGCTCGTACCATATTGACGACAACGGGAAGAAAGAACTGGTGGCCGGCGTAGGGAATGCATGGGTGAATGAGTCACCAGAACCCTCTGCTGGATACAAAATTGGTCCCCGAAGTAGTCAGGTGGCAGAATTGATGGCTGTGCATCAGGCCATCCTCATTGCTGTCCAACATCAACTCCACGAACTGGTCATAATCACAGATTCGGATTATGTACGGAACGGGATCGTGGAGCACCTGGTTAATTGGAAAACCAGAGGCATGTTATGTGCTAATAACAAACCCTTGAAACATGGGAAGATAATTCAAAACATTGATGATCTGGTCACATCGAATGGGATGACCATCTACTGGAAAAAGATCAAGGGTCATTCCAAAGTAGAGGGACCAGACAAAACTGGAAATGACTTAGCTGACCAGCTGGCCAAAACCGGGGCCATCCAAGGGGATCTAATCGAAATAGAGTCCCTGTTGGGGGAAATCCAGGTCACTGCTATCACTAGGTCCCAGACAAATGCTCACAATGATCTTTCAACTGCTCAATGGAGTAAGGAGACCCCGGATGCTGATTTAATAACAGCTCAGAAAGGGGATCCAATTATTGGTAAGTTTTACCAACACATTGAGGACCCTGAGAACTTTCCCCTGACGGATACCGATTACATTGGGAAGGAGGACCTTAGAGTGTTGATGAAATGTCCAAAAATGTTCCGAATCCAAGACGGTTTGTTGGTAAGGAAATCCCAAGCTGGCCATGATCAGTGGGTGGTCCCTACCTCATTCCGAAGCCTGATGTTAAGTCACGCCCATGATGCGGCCACCGTAGGTCATAGGGGGTTTCACACAACACTGGAAATCTTAAGAGAGGTTGCATACTGGCCACACATGGGGCAGGACCTCGACCAATACTTGAAGGGGTGTCTTGTGTGTGCACAATTTCAGCCATCATCCCTCACACACCGTGCGCCTCTCCAAAAGAGGGGGATGACACTGCCATGGTCAGATTTGCAAATCGACTTTGTAGGCCCTGTAATCCGCTCGTCTAGAGGAAACAAGTACATGTTGACCGTTACATGCTTGTTTACCAAGTGGGTGGAATGTCTCCCAGCCCCAAACTGCAAGGCAGAAACAGCAGCTGCCCTGATGATTAACCACATCTTTTCCCGTTTTGGTCTACCTCAAAGGATTGAGTCAGACAGGGGTAGTCACTTCACCAGTGAAGTAATGACAAAGATGTGGGAGATACTGGGGGTCAAAAGGAAGCTACACATTGCTTACAGGCCAGCTTCTTCTGGAGCAGTAGAGAGATACAACCGAACCATTGTGAGCATATTAAAAAAGTTTGTGGCAGATTCTGGGCCAAGTTGGGATATCCGACTACCTCTGGTCCTAATGGCCATCAGATCTACCCCTTCATCTGCAACCAAAATGTCACCATTTGAGTTGATGACGGGGCGCAAGATGGTGCTTCACCAGCATTTGCTCTACAGGACCCAAGAGCAGACACTGATAAATGCCTCCACAACTCATGAGTATGTGGAGAATTTAAGGAAACACCTTCAGCATGCTTTTGCCTATGGTCAGCGGAATCTAGAAAGATCAGCTGATAGCATGAAAACCCACTACGACCTGAAGACCACCAGGAAGGAATATACTGTGGGGGACTGGGTCTATCTATACAATTTCCAAAGGAACCAGGCCAAACAGCGAACATTTTTGCCTACATGGAAGGGACCGTTTGAAATTATAGACAAAATCTCCCCTGTGGCCTACAAGATCCACATCCCCAAAGGCGGTTTGGCAGAGGGGGAAGACAAGTGGGTCCATATAAATCAGCTAAAGTGTTGCCATCCCAGGCACACTCTGCAGCAACTGGAGGAGTCCTCTGCAATACCAGATGGGGCCGCTTCAGAGTAATCCAGTTCCAACTCTAAAATATCCCACATATAGTCTCTAAAATAGTATGATTTGAGAAAAAAAATGTTTCTGGTTATATCTGGTTCTTTTAAAATAATACTGCAAAATGTCTATTAAGGTATAAAATGTACATGCCGCCCCACTAGATCAATAATGGTGGGGAAGAAATGTCTATGAATAGGTATTGCCGCTTTCCTTTGTCATCCTAGGAGAAAGAAAACATGGAGACTGACCACGGAAGGCGACCTGGGGACCGGAGCGAAGATCCGAGGGGCCCGGGGTACCGCCCAATCCTCCCATCAGGACCAGCAAGGAGAACTGATTGATCGACTGGAGGGAGAAAAAGATGCGGAACTGTGCCATCTATGGAATTGGAAGAAGAGGAGGCGAACATCCCAGATCTTGCGAGTTCCATCAGTGAAAGGTCAGAATGGCCATCGCAAGAGGGGGGGCTTGTGGGATGTTTTTACCCATGCAGCCAAGCCCTACCATAAAACTGTGCAGTACTGGCATGGAAAACATCATGATGGCCAGAACTCCCCAGAAAGTGCACAGGGAAATCATGAAGAATAGGCTGCCACCCATTTTTGCCCATGTTGTGAGCACAGGAGGGCACTGCCTAAAACCACCTTTGGGCTACACACACAGAAGCCTGAAACCATTGGGAATGGCAATGCTGATTGCCAAAAAGCAACTCAGAACTGTGGGGAATTCATTTTCTTAATCCCAAAAATGGTTGCAATACCGGTACTCACCACTATCAGAAAGCCGGCGTTTTAAAACCACCAGACTTTTGTGTAAAACTGAACAAATGAAACAAAACCAGGCCAAGGAAAGACTTGCTAAGAGGTGGATACAATGTAAAACTATATTCTGAAATTACTTGAAGGAAGTCATTATTTAATGTATATGTAAAAATGGTAAGTTTGATTTTAACTGGGAACAAAAAGTGACATTTAGCTGAAACCTGGCTTAATGAAACTGGATTCTGCCTGACAACTACCCCCGACAGGAGTTGAAACCTGCTCAGCCACTCTTCCCAGGTCTAGCTGCATCCTGCTGCCCCTTGCCAAAAGGAGTTGACACCTCTCTGATTAGATTGGGGTGGGGCACCGCAGGAGGTTGAACAAAGGCCTGTCCTGGACTCAGGCAAATGTTATATTGGGGGGGTGGCATAAAGTGGATTCCTCCTGGGGGAAACTGGGAGGGGCAGTGCCTCTGCTAGGAGCTGAGCTTGGCGGGAAGTGGATAAACCAGTTATTCCACCATGTGATGTGGGAAGCCACACCCCTGTTTGACCAGGGCATAATTTTAAAAAGATAGATAACTCATAGTGCGGACTTGTCAGAATTATATAAGTAATATCATTATATTTGTGATTTTTCTGTGCACGTTTTAAGAGGTGTTAGGACCCTGTGGTATGTTCCTGGGGATAGTAGCGGAAAAAAGGTTGCTACTCCAAATGTATGCATGTTAAAAATCTGACACTTTATCATCTGTAACCCATATCCCTGGTGCACATTTGTGTAAAATCTGGAAAGGTTTAGAGGTTGTTATCTGGATGAAAAGGGGAGAATTCTGTCATCAGTGGACATGACATCGTACAAAGACAGGGATTGGATGGTTTGGTGCTACAGAAAATATGTTAACTGGACCTATAATATTAGAAAAATGGTACATAGATAAATATGTATTTGGGTCAGAGATAGATTTGTGTGCAAATTCACCAGGGGAGGATCCTCTGACCCATAAACAGACCTCATCATGATGACAATCCATTTCCTTCCCCCAATCATGGGAGAGGGGAGAATTGGGCCAATGACAAGTAGAGAGGGGCAGGCTTAGCTAGGCCCAGGCACACACCCATTTTCAAAACACATAAAAAGAGACTGCTGGGACAGGTAGAGACATTCAATTCCATTTGCTGCGGAGCATGCTGACCGACGACTTCACATCCAGAGATCCAGACTTCAAATCCATCAATCTCCAGAACCTGTAGCAGAAATGAACTCCAGAATTTGTAGCAGAAGCCTGAATCCACCAGCTGAATCCTCTTCAGCAGGCCTCAAACCCAACCAAACTATTCAACAGCCGGGCGAGCTGTTTGAATTTTTGCCAAGAATTATTGCAAGAAACTGTAGCAGTATCCAGAAAGCAGTGCTGTATCCGGAACCCGAGAGAACCACAAACCAGACCATTGTGAGCAGATCCGGTGCTGGACAGACCCAGAGAGCAGAGCTGACTCAGATAGCCGGGACTTCAGAACTACCCGCCGGAAGTCCCGTCCAACCTGACCAGACCGTGACGAGGCCTATTTCAAATTGATATTGTGAGTACCTAGCAGAACTGTACAGAACCCAATCTCTTAGTTAAAATAATCTAATTCAAGCTATTTTAACCTAATTAGAACAGCCTCCTAGAAATCGTGTCATCTGTCATTTTTACAGCTGCACAACTGTCACCTGTCAATTCTGCAGCTGCAAGCTGTCACCTGTCATTTTGGGTTTTACTTTAAATCTGAAAATCTACCGTTATTAAATTGTCCGTATCTCTGGAACCGTTTGTGCTAGGAACGAGATTTAACTTTCATCTGAAAGCTTAGAATCTAGGCTTTCCTATACCTTTTCTGTTATTGCGAGACACGCACTCGCAAAATTTACCGCGATTTGCGATTTGGCACTATTTCTTCATCTTTAGAAATCAGCAGCTTTTTGCTTCTCTTTGCTAAAATTCGTTTGCAATCTGCTGATCATTCATAGAGTATTGTTAAAGTGAGCCTGAACTAATATAAAGTAGCCATCACCTACCCTGAACCTCTAGAGGGAATTAAAAGCAATTTTAGCACCTTTTCACTTCCTTGCAAACCACATTAAAGTAATTTGCCCGTGTTTAAAACACATCCCTGTTTTCCCTAAGCTTGCTGGGGGAACTGGAACTGTGTATTGCATTATAAAGTGTGATTTGTGGGATTCTTGAAGACTGTGTGCTCTCCTTCCATTTCTTGTATTGCCTAGGGGGGGGAGTGAATTGGCAAAAGAAAAAGTGATCATATTACCTTTTGCTAAAATCATAACAAGTTATTTCTGTACTGCATTTTATTCCACCTTGCATTTCTTGAAACCATCTAGCGTTTTCAGCTACCTCATCCTCTACACTGCTCCTAAGTAACCAAATCAGTGTACCCCTGTAACATTATCCATTGTTGATCACGGTCGTATTCTGTAGTGTGATATCAGTTATCAATTTATTTATAAAGTGTGATAGATATATATTGTTGAATTGTCCAAAAAACCTTTTAAATTTGCAAAGCAAACCTACTTCTTGGCTCAATGGGGTCAGGGGTATTCTAAGAGGGGGGTGTTATACAAGGGTTGTCATCCAGAGTACTGAACTGGATATAAAAATACATCAATAAGGGTTTTCCTCAACATCCCAGACTAGGCATTGATTTAGCTGTAGTGTTGATTGAATATCGCTTACAGCCCGCGGCCATTCCGAAGCTAGGAAAGGCACCAGGGTAGTCTCCATGGACTGCAGGAATTGCCCTAGTGTCTACGTAGGTGAACCCAGGGCATGACAGCCACCTTCTTCAGGAACTAACAATGGAAATCGACTCTAGGTCGTCTCTGAGATGTCTTAGGGTGCTGCAGGAGTTTATTCGCTGGCACCCGAAGCTCTTGCTGAACCTGAAATGGACCAAAACAGTGAATGGAAGAGGGACTTAATTCACACCCTAAACTGGTTCTACTATTTATTGTCATTTGGAATTAAATTCCATTTTCACAAGAACACCTCCAAACAGTTCCACACAGTCTTCCAATAAAGTCATTCGGTGGGTGCCGCCTACCTGTTTATTGTGTCAAGATTTAATGATTTCTATTATACAACATGACTTCTATTATTCTCTTCTCCT
Source organism: Ambystoma mexicanum (assembly GCF_040938575.1). Taxonomy (NCBI): domain Eukaryota; kingdom Metazoa; phylum Chordata; class Amphibia; order Caudata; family Ambystomatidae; genus Ambystoma; species Ambystoma mexicanum. Next base: position 977,341,513 of record NC_090922.1, read on the forward strand.
GAGAACGGAATGTCTTCTTCAGCTCCTCAAGGACCTGTGTGTTCTACAGGGTGTGTACTGATCACCTTACTTATCTAGCCATGGAACCCTGCAAACCATCTCCCTTGATCGATCCGGCATTACTGCTGGCATATTTGAGAAGTATGTTTGGTGGTCATTTGAAGGGCATATTCACACATGTGTGTGATACAAGTATCATCAGAGTGGCATGCTTGAATCTAAAATGAGGAAAACAGAATATTTTGGCATTTGATCTTTATGAGGTTTTATACAATGATCTACCTCCCATAAATTGAATTGTTAAAACAATGTTTAACAAGGGATTGGTACAGTGGCCGTGACTCTTTTATTATGGCTTTAGATGAGAGAACAGGAGGATGGCACCGAGCATCCCTGCCAAATGCACATTCAACAATGGCAGGGCTCATAGCATAATCTATTATGCCCTAATATCAGTTGGGTATTGGAAATTAATTGAGGGGTTTAGTATTAATTCTTGGAGAGAAAGGGATTAATTTCAGGGATCACGACAATATGTGTGGGCAAAAAAATTGTTCATTACGATTTCTTTAAAACTGTCATGGATATATCCCATGATCTAAAATTTAATGGTATGGTAAAATAAAGGGATACAAGAAAGATTAGATCACATACAGTATGTCAGAGAAGTTATCTGATGTGGAAAGAGGTTAATTTTGTATGTTGTTGATGATGATAGTCAATGATAGATAGAGAAAGAAACAACCATATAGGAAGGGCAATGAGAGATCTTGGCTAGACCAGACATGTAAAACATTGAAAGAGGAATTGCTGGTGATAATTAAAAAACAACAAGAAAAATAGTGATACACAAGGAAATATGCTTGGCTCGTAGCAATTATAATTCAGCACAAGTAAATGCATTAGCATTTGTATTGTATTTATTAAGTTTATATAGCGCTTTACACGAAAGCGCTTTACATTATAACAAGAATACATAGAATATGATAAACTAGAAGCATAATTACAAACATGAGACAAGCCATTAAAAAACAGTATGTAGAACAATTTACCCAGGTTAATAAACAAATGAAGGAGGGAGGAGGAGTGAGGCGGAGAGATGAGCAGGGTCGGGGGGAGATGGAGTTTCAAGGAGAGCAGGGGAAGTGTAAGTGAGAGGAAAGAGAGAAGTGGAATGGGAGTGATGAGAAAAGTCAGGACGGGGAAAGGGAAGAAGAGATTTCAAGGAGGTGCAGAAGGAGGAGTAGGAGGAAATAGAGCAGATAGAGAGAGGTAGAGCGTTCCAGTGTAGGGGGGCAAGGAGGTGAAAGGAACGTAAACGAGAAGAGGCACATGGGGAGGGAGGAACAGTAAGTAGGAAGAGATCAGCTGAACGCAGGGAGTGGGAGGGAGTGAAGAAAGAAAGGAGAGAGGAAAGATAGGGGGGAGCGAGGTCATGAAGAGATTTAAAAACGAGACAAAGGAAGTGAAATTTAAGTTGGGAGTGGAAGGGAAGCCAGCCAAGCTAAGAGAGCGAAGAGGAAATTGAGTCATGAGGAGCAAGATGACAAAGGGTACGAATGGCAGAGTGGTAGAGCGATTTAAGGGGAGCAAAATGAGAGGCAGGGAGTCCAAAGAGGAGAGAAGAGCAAAAGAACAGACGAGAGAATATGAGGGAAGAGATTAAGAGTTTAGTAGCATGGAAAGTGAGGGAGGAATGGATTTTACGAATATTAAAGAGGTGGTAGCTACAGGTAAGAGACATATGGTGGATAAAGGAGAGGGAGGAGTGAAATTGGATGCCTAGATTGCGAGCGTTGGGCAGAGATGGGAAGATTAGAAGGAGGAAAGTGAATGAAAGGAGGGGAGATAGAGGGGGGAGCGTGTTAGAGGGAAAAAATAAGACTTCAGTCTTATCAGTGTTGAGGGAGAGAAAGTGGGATGACATCCAGTTTTTTATAGCGGTAAGACAAGAAGAGAGATTTCGGTGGAGGTCAGGAGTGAAGGAAGAGAAGGAGAGGAAAAGCTGGGTTTCATCAGCGTAGAAATGGTGAGAAATACCGAAGGAAGAGATGATGGTGGCAAGAAGGGATGTGCAAAGGGAAAAAATTAAAGGGCCGAGAACAGAGCCTTGTGGAACACCGTAGTCCAAGGAAAAATTAGAGGAGGTGGGCCGCCCCAAGAAACAGCAAAAGAATGATTGAAGAGGTAAGAGGAGAGCCAATTGAGAACAGAGCCTTTGAAACCAAAGGAAGAAAGAGTGTTGAGGAACAAGGGGTGATCAACAGTATCAAAGGCCACAGAGAGGTCAAGGAGGACAAGGACAGAGGATTGCTTAGAGTAGAGAGCAGTGAGGAGGGAGTTGAGAACATATGTGAGAGCAGTTTCAGTGGAGTGTTTAGGGCAGAATCCAGATTGAGAAGGGGGAAGAAGAGAGAAATTGGTTACAAAAGCTGGGAGTTGGGAATCGACTAGGCATTCAAGAAGTTTAGAGAGGAATGGAAGAAGCAAGATTGGACAAAAGTTGGATACAAGAAGGGGGTTGGCAGAGGGTTTCTTCAAGATGGGGATGATGGTAGCGTGCTTGAAGGCTGAAGGGAAAGTGGCAGAGGAGAGACAGATATTGAAGAAGGAGGTTAAGTAGGGAAGAAGCAGAGGGTAGATCTTAGGAATAAGGGGGTGGGAAGGGGATCAGAGTGGACAGCAGTAGGGTGAGATTTGGACAGGAGGAGGGAAACATTGAAAGGAGTGACAGGAGAGAAGTCAGACATGCAAGCAGAGGGGGAGGTGTGAGGAGGGGAGGAGGGGAGGAGGGGAGTAGGAAGGGGAACGAAGAATGTTTTGGCATAGAGAGAGTATTTTGGAGGAGAAAAAGTCAGCAAAGTAAGATGGAGAGAGGGAAGAGGTAGATGAGAGGTCAGGAGTGGGCGGGGAGAGAAGACGAGAACGGGTCTGAAAGATGCAACGAGGGTGAGAGGCTTGTGATTGGAGAAGCTTAGAGATATAGGAACATTTAGCAGAGCTGAGGTAAGAGTCATAAAGAGAGTGGTATGAGAAGTAGGAGGTTTGATTAGCAAGAGAGCGGAATTGAGCCAGCGTCGCTCAAGGCGACAGAGGAGAGAATGCATGGACAGAAGATGAGAGGAGGGCCAGGGTTCAGAAGGTTTGCGGGTAGGGTAGAAAGAGGAGAGGGGGTAAAGTTGATCGAGGCTTGAAGAGATATAAGAGGAGAGAGAGGATAAAGCTTCATTAGCCAAGAGAGAGGATAAGTCAGGAAGAGGGGGGAGGGAGGAAGAGAAAAAGAGAGAAGGGCTAAAGTTACGGAGATCCCGTCGAGAGAAGGAAATGGGAGAAGATGAGGGAGTGGATGGAGGGAGAGGGGGAGTGAGGGAGAAGGAGAGTAGAGAATGATCAGAGAGATAGTTGGGAAGAGTGAGACAGGGGAGGAGGAGTAGATAGAGATAAAGATAAGGTCAAGGGTGGAGCCAGATGAGTGGATAGGAGAAGTAGGGAGGTGAGAGAGGAGGTAGGAGTCAAGGATGGAAAGAAGAGGGGAAGGTTAATGGGAAGTGGGGAGGTGAAGATTGAAGTCACTGAGTACAGTGAGGGGAGAAGGGGAGGGGGAGATAAGAAAAAGGAGGTGGTCAAGGTCCTTGTAGAAGGAGGAGAGGGGGCTAGGAGGTATGTAGATAATTAGACAGGAGATAGTGTGGGGAGAAGTAAAGGATTTGTACAGGTATTCGAAGGAAGGGAAGGTAGGAAGAGGTGTGGTAGTGGGGAGGAGAGACATTTAGGGTGGTAGAGGAGACCAATGACACCACCACGACCAGAGGGATGGGAGAAATAAGAAAAGGAGGAGGAGGTAGCGAGGGAAGCGGGTACAGTAGAGTTGTGAAGGGGATCCAAGTTTCGGTAATACAGAGAAAATGAAGGTTAAGTCAGAAAAACATGTACAGAACAGCTGCAGTTTTATTGCAGATGGATCTAGCAATCCAGAGGGCAATGTTGATGAAACTGGAGGGGCTGACAAAAGGGGAGTAAATGAGGTTAGCTCGAAAAGGGAGGCAAGGAGATAGAAGGGGTGAGTAGGGGAAGAGGTTGCACACAGGGATGGTCATGAGGATAAGGGGGAGAGATAGAAGAAGGGGAAGGAAGGATGGGTGAAGAGGGGGGAAGGGAGCAAAAAGAAAGGTGGGCGAGGAGAATGGGGTCCAGTAATGCGCATGACAAGGGAGAATAAAAATGTGCAGGGGAGAATGGTGAGTGTTGGTATGAGAGGCTAAAGAGGGCGAGAGAGTACAGAGAAGGAGCACTAGGAGGAAGGGGAAGATGGGAGAGGGGTACTGAAGAGGTTAGAGGTCAGACCAGAGTGGAGAGGGTCTGCAGTGTTCAAGTCAAAAGGTAACTGGTGCATAGCAGCAGATGTGACAGGGAAATGGAGAGCAAAGGCACAGGTCAGGGGGAACACGCAAGAGGTAGAGAAGCAGGAGGGGAGGAGTGGTGTAATAGTCCAGGCAGGCACAAATGCCAACCAACAGTCCCATGCAGGAGAAGCAGATCTTGAGGAGAGGGCCTGTGGATGTCTGTACCCTGGGGACAAGCAATGGAAAAAGGAGCAGTCAGGAAGGCAGACCAGGGTGGGGAAGGTTAGCAGAGGCCAGAAGGCTGCAAGCAAGCTGGTACGTGGCAGCATAGGAGGCAGGGGCTGAAGGTAGCGGAGCAGCTCTGATGAGCACAGCTCAAAACATCAAGTCTGGAGTACTCAAAGAGTCAGTGGACCAGGTGGAGAGGGTCTCCGGAGGCCAGAACATTACAGGTAGGCAGGAGCACAGTAGCAGGGGAGGCAGGGGCTGAAGATAACAGAGCAGCCCGGGTGAGAACAGTTTGGAACAGCAATTCAGGAGGAGTCATAGAGACAGCAAGTAAGAAGACCAAAGCAGATAATATTACAGGGCCTGTGGTAGCAACCCTGTAGTTATGGTTAAGTTGCTGAACTCATAGGAAGAGTACTTTTTGAGTGGGTTATAACTTTGCCTCCCTTGGACGAATCCTCACAAGTCTTTGCAATAATAGTATATATTCCCCTTGGAATGATTCTGTGAAGTTTGGTGTAGTTTCATCGAGGGGGAGAAAAGTCATATGGGGGTCCCAAAATTGGTGGAAATCCTCTTAGACGCAATGTAAAACATTTTTCGCTCACGCCTACAGCCCAAACCGGTGGACAGATTTTCACCAAATTTGTGCCAGGAGTGGTGGCTTCATAAATGTGATGTAAATCTGTACAGTAGTTATTTTTTAAAAACGGCCACAAATTAGATAAAAACAATTTGTGATATCTGGCTATGGTCCGTGGACTCACTTTCCTATTTGGCCAGCGGACACCCTCCTGGTGTAGTGTGATGTCTGCTGATTAGATGGCGAAAAAGGTGAGCTGCATCTGATATTTTGAAATGGTCACCTCGTTGGATTCGCGGACATCACTGAAAATACATATTAAAAGATACAACATTGCACTTGTCAAACTAATGGAACAATTTCAGTGGAGGTGAGGGGTGATGAGGATGGGATGGGATGAGATATGGTCATAAAAAGGCAAAAAACATGCTTTTTGTGCTCTATTGTCCACAAGCATCTCAGATGTTTGGGGACATCTATTCCTATTGCTGAATTACAGGGTTGGTGAAAAGCAATTTTTGGATGGCTTATAACGTTAGCGCCACTCAATGAAACTGCATGAACTTTTGCAATATCATTCTAGACCTGACCCTGCATGGTTCCGGAAAGTCTGGTGATGTTTGTCAAGAGGGGGCAAAATTAGAAGGGGGGATGTCAACATTTTTACATGGCGTATAACTTTGTTGCCATTTGAAGAATCTGCTCAAAGGTTTTCGTTAAGATTACAAACCCCAAATTGAATGCTTGTGCAAAGTCTGAATGGATTATGTCAAGTGGAGGCTACGTCACATGACTATATTATGTATGTACATATTGACATTTTACAAAAAATAAAACATGGACGGATTTGCAGCAAACTCGTGCAAGGAGCATTGGAAAGGACCTGAAAGCATGGTTTTGCAAATGTGTCCGTGCTTTATTTTTTGACAAGTATCATAATGCAGGTACAAAAAATAGTGATATACCTTTGGGGATGGAGGTGTAGCCTGCGGCCATGGGCAGTGACCAGATTGTCTGTTCATGGCTAAAGGCCATTGTAAAGACCGGAGGGGGGGTATGCACTTCCGCTCTCTATATGCTAGAGGGGAGGCACAGAGACCCCTGCCAAGATTCTCTATTACAGTAGTAATGGACGAGCAATCAAGGCCTAGCTTCTCGAGAGGTGATGCAAGCTGGTTCTTAAGTACAGTGTAGTCCCCAAGCCCCCACGAAGGAATGTCCACACACTATATTGGTTAAAACACAGTCTTTGTATAATTAATATTCAAAGTCATATACACGATCATGATAACCCACTTTGTACTCCGAAAATCAACAATGGTAAATATGTACAATTCTAAAGTGGTACCACTAACGTTATTAGATCTTATAAAAGTGCATACGGTCAAAATGACACACAGGTCAAAATAAAGTGGAAACCAGCAGTAGAGAGAGGAAGGAAAGCAAGATGGCTGAACAATAGGCAGAGTACTGGCCCTGTTACCTACACACAGTTTTGTGTGGAGATCCCCCCACCTGGGCAACCTGTAGAAGAAAGATACAAGCCCAGTCCATATATTGTTCACCATTAGACTTCCCAATAGTTCTGCAACCCCAAAATACCTTGCTGTTGTAGCGTTCCGCGCCGGGGAAATCAACAACCCTTCTTGAGTGTCCTCCCTTTCAGGCAGGAGTCACGGGTCATCGAACGTCCGACGGAGAACAGGTCGAGCTACGACGGTGAAGTGGCCGCATCGTTCCTAGCAGTGCTTGTTGACGGGGAAGCATAAACGTCCTGCAAGGAAGAGGCGTGTAGGGCACCTCGGTGTCGATAGTTCTGGACCGCAAAGAGTTGAAGTACTGTGGTCTCTGGGTGGCGGGAAACCCACTGGTGGATGCTCCTCAGCGTGTCGACTGTCAGGCCTTCTCCAGCAGGATACAGCCGCGACGATGCGGATGAGAATGTCCTTTGGATCAATGAAGTTTCTTAGGCAACGGGAACACGGCGGCTCCAGTCGGTGACGGTAGTCGACTACAGTGACAGACAACAGTCCGGGCGCTTCTCCTTGGAGTTACGCAGCAGTCCCCGTATCGGGTCGGCAGCCTGTCGAAGATCTGTCTACCAGGGAGCTTAGGCAAAGATCAGCTGTGCATGATGGTCCCTCGTAGCTCGGGAAGAGGGCGCCTTACCAGGTCCTCTCTGGGTCAGTTCTTGAAGCACAGCAGCTTTCAGATTGCAAAGGAGAGCAACAGTTATTCTTCTCGTCCAGCAGGGCTCAAGGTTAAGCTTCACTCCAGTTACTCGTCGTAGTGGACTTCAGCTTCTGAACATGATTCCTAGCAGTGAGATGTCCCCAGATATACTGTTGATCTCCCATTCATTCCGCTGGGTTGCACTCAAGCATCCAATCACGACTACGGGCATTCATGCAGGCAGTCAACCAATCAGGTACACGAGGTATTCAGGCCATTCACCTCTCTCCAGACACTCACAACAATATTGTGTATTGGGACAAGTACCGAGCCATTCAACACTCCAAGCTGCATTCATACCAGTTTCGGGTAGGGCTGTCTCAACCATTGTGTCAAACACCAGATACTAGACAGTCACAACATAGAATGCATATTCGTCACACACTCCATTCACCCAGGTCCCACCCACAGGCGTACCCACAACATATGGTCGTTGAGAAGGCTCCAGCCAGTCTGTTCGGCACTTCCCCACACTACCATATACGGAACTTCCACCCAACAGCCAGTCAGGGGGAAGGGACAGAGGCAGGGCTTCCCGGGACTACAGGAAGATCAGGGTAACAGGTGATGGAAGGCAAGAGGTCATGGGGGCCATTTTGTCTCCATCAGGAATCTACTGATTCCAATGACAGGGCCTGGGCATCCCAAAATGTAGGACGCTCAGGGCACCAGTCATTTCAGCACAGAGCTGCCACCAGCCCCTACCCGGCTCTGTGGGTCACACACAGGTGCCCAAAAACATACAATAGGGGCACAGGGTTGTACCTGTACCCATGGGTGCATTAAGGGTATCCCAGGGGTCTGTTCACCAAACCAAAAGAGGAAGAGTGGCACCGCCAGGAGTCCCACATGAACTCCTGCACAGAAAACACGACAGAACACATGATAAAAAGCAGTAAAGGACAAGGATACGGAGGCCCTATCCCTCCGATGCATTTCCAGCATCACAGCCATGACCCGGACAATCTGGCAACTGGCCATGACCACGAGGGACCGGCCATGGGGTTAAAGTGGGCATGGGCCACCAGGGTCCGTCTATGTGGTAACGTTTTTCGAAATTGGGATAGGTTTCAATAGGAAAGAACATTTTGCTCATGGCTACAGCGCGAATTGCTGGACAGGATTGCAGCAAACATTCGTGAGGCGCATCAGCAAGGACCTCAAAAAGAATGATTTTGCAAATCTGTCCTGTGTTTTATTGTTTCTAAAGTGTCAAAATGTAATTAAAAAAATAGTGATATCACCTTTTTTTGCCTCGGCAGTGGGCCTGGCCTTCGGCAACGACACATGTCTACTCTGATTTGCTTTTGGGGAATACGGCATGGCTGAAGCCTATGCCCCATGGATTGTGGAAACTGGCCATTGCTGCAAGGGATGAGCACTGACCATTGGTCACATTATGAGGGTATAGTGGACACAGAACTAGGATGCAGGGTAGGAGCAGTGGATACAGGGTTGGTTTGGTGGTGCTGGGGTTATGTTCGGGCCTTATGTCATAGGCAATTCAATTATGATTTACATCCCACTGCTGGTAACGACACACATATGTATGTGTTGCAAAAAATATATTTGTTAAAGGAGTTGTATAGTTCTTTCTTATATGTTAAAATAGGAATTATTAATTACTTATATACAGTGATGTCATATCATGAAACATTTTCACTCATAAAAACCTATTCAATTTACAGAACAACCTTTGTTAAAGGGGAATTATGGTTAAGATGCTGCCCACCCTTGTGACTCCTCCGCCCCAGCAGTTAGCCAGTGGCCTCCCACCTTGTCATCCCTTGGCACTTCTCTCCTGGCCTCCCATGAGAGTGCACGTGCCGTCCGGATCTTTTAATGATGCATGTCCTAAAAAGGGGACTGCGGATACTGGGGATAGTTAAAAAGGTGCATGAATGATAGTCCTTACTGTATCTTAGAGAAAGGTATTTGGGGCAGAAATATTTTTCTGTCCTTTTATGTTTTTCTCTAGTATACAATTGTCCATTATTTCCTTTAGCTCAACATAAAATGCTAATGGACATGTTGGAGAATCTTATTGAGTCTAACTACTTTACTGAAAAATGTAAAGTAGATAGAGTTTATAAGATTATTTGTTTTAGTTCTATTTTTGAACTGTGAAAGGCTGTTCCTAAAGGAACCTTTTTTTGGGTGTTTTTTGATTTTTGAATTTTTCTTTTTTTGCAGGAGCGGCCAGGAGGTAAGGTGTGGGAGGGAAATGAGGGAAGGGGCATCAGTGAAAGATACGGGGGAGGTGGGCAGGGAAAGACTTTGTGAGTGTCTTAAATCTAAGGTAATGGGCAGAGTTTCTCATACTCCATAATTGCAGCCTCGAAAGCACTTTGAAACTGCTCCCCCCTGAAGAGTGGTGTGTTGCAGTATATACAGAGAACCATTGTCTTAGGAAGATATGGATCAACATCCTCTTTTATGGCCTGCAAGGTAGATGGTGGGATCTTCTGCCCCACATGAGTAGCCTGTGTGGTGTCAGTATTGGTTGAGGAAGATAAGGTAGAGGGAGAGAGCCTATTGCTTCCTGAAAAAGGAACAGCCTTTCCCAAAGCATTCCAGTGGTGGGATTTGGTGTGTCGTTGCATGGAGTTGGTCCGTTATGAGTACTGCCAAGGTTGTCCGTGACTGAGTACAATGTTTCACTCAGTGCATTTGACCATTGTAGCCTTAGCCTTCGGTACACCCCCAAGGGTGGTAAAGAACCGCCACTCCCATGTTGCTGTCTGGGTGCTGGAGGTAGGCATTTCCTCTAGCTCATCTTCCTGGTGCTTTTGATTGTTTCTGCATCATTGTGCTTTTTCCGTTGTGGAGTCCCTGCAGGTGGTGGTGGCTCCTTTGGAAGAGGGATTGCCATGGATGATGCCATTTTTTAAGTTAATTAGCAGTTGTGCTGATATTGTTCCAAGCATGTGTTCTTTCCTGGATTGGAAATGGAAAATCAGTAAGGTCTAGGAGCTGTGCAAGTGTACATTTTCAACTTGAAACTTCTGAGATCAGCTGAAAATGCAGTTTCAAGCTGTTTGTGAAACACGGACCCGTTCGCGAAGTGCAGAGCCATTCGCAGACACGTCGTCATGCCGCTCATCAGCATGCCTGGTCACGTAACACTATCCGTAAAATCTGAGATGAAGTCAGACGTCCCTGAACGTCATTGAACAGGAAACAGTGCTAAAAAGTTGCAGAGTGTTAAACATTTTGTTAGGATGAGGGGAATGACACAGTTTTAACTTGAAACTTTCTAGATTGGCTGAAAATTCTTATGTCTAATGTTAATTATGGAATGAATAGCTAACAATTGAAGACTTACTACACACTTGTGTTAGTAGAAACAATACATATGAAGACCCACAATGAATACAAATGTGCGGCACATACAGGGAAACTCCAGTAAGGAGGAAAAAATCAATATGACCAGATAATGTCAATAACATTAAAGTGTATCTTCATGTGTACAAATTAATTGTGTGCCCCATGTGTGTGCGCCATGAGCTCATGCGAAAACATAAGGAAATTACTTTATTAACATACAAGGATAACGTCTATATATATATATATATATATATATATATATATAGCATCTTTTGAATGTTCATATTCTGACTGTCAAAATCACCTGGCCTCGATATGTCAGTGAACAAAAACAGATATGTGATGTCAGCAATGAGATTTGTGATGTCATCCGTGATGTCCTGGATGTTGGTCTTAGCAGTGCACGGTGACAGTGCGAGTTGCGTATGGTTGCTTAGCTTACCATGACTGGCAAATTCCTGGGGGTTTTCAGTTGTACTTATAAACATAACGTCCCTTAACCGTTCTTTTTTTAACTGAATTTCATAGGTTTGTATTAGTGCAGTTTAACAAAACGCCCTTTAACAACGTATTTTCAATTAATGTATACTGAGTTTATGGGACCATTAATACCTGGGAACTATAGTAAATTCTTAAAAATATTGGCTATTTATAGCCGGGAAAGGCACACAAATGATAGTGTAAAAGTGAAAGTGCTGAGGAACTGTTGTGTTACTTTTACAGATCATTATGCAACTAACGTTTGGGAGGCAGAGAAGTACATGTAGGGCAGAAATGGAGCTTGGATTGCCATCTGCGTTTGAAATTCAAGATATTTCATGGAAATAATTCTAGAATCGATTATGTTCTTACAACTCTTCAGTATATCAGAGTGCCATTACCTGTGCACTAATGGGGACCAGCTCTATGAGTTCAGTTGCTAACTCAGTTATTCCTGAGTGAACAGGAAATATCCCTTTGGTGTGAGATCATTGTTCCCTTGTACAAGAAATGTATTCTTAACCTTCCTAATACATATAGAATAATCTCTTTAAAGCCTGGCACATCCAAGTTATTTGCAAAAATGATCCATGCCGAATTGGTGGATTTGTTGTGATAAAGGTACCTTGTCTATTTCACAATTGGGGCTCAGGCATTATCTTGGAACAATTCATCAAGTGTCTTATTTTACATCTTATAAAATAATGTACATGGTCTGAATATTAGGTTGTACGTTGCCTTCATGTACCGCAAAGCAGCATACGATCATGTAGACTAGCAGTTGCTGTGGGAAACACTGTGTGGAAAGGGCTTCCCTACTGCGCTTTTGAATATCATGAGAGAAGGCCACGCACACAATTCTGCTAGAGTCCTTTATAGTATACATGGAGATTTGAGAAAGTCATTGGGTATTTAGAAGGGTGAGCGTCGGGGATGTGCCCTGGATCCAGAAATGTTAACTTGTATACAACGTCCATTTCAGAACACCTAGAAGAAAGCTCTTTGAATGTGCCACAGACAGGGGATTAGCAAACTCTGATACTTGGTTATACGGATGATAATGTATTGTCCAAAACACTGGGAGCTGTACCCATATAATTAAAGGCATATTCGTCATGTATGGGAAATAGAGATTACCGTATTATCTATATGAGCATCTAATAGAAAAAGATAAATCTTGCTCCAGTTTGGATTAGCTGGACATGAGGTGTAACTTTGTTTGCAATTGGGTTGATAGCTACAAAGAGCAAAATGCGTTGAACATGACAGAAGATAATCGTGGCATTTGCTGTTTGTTTGTGTTGAGATCTGTATGGAGATGCTATTTGGGGGTTACTCAGGAGTGGATAGCTTAGAAAGATTTCAGAAAAGCTGTTCATGTTTAAAAATAGTAATCCGAGTATGGCTTCAACATAAATATCCCATAAGGACGCGTATCCTGTATATTTAGATGACATGGGGGCAGTCCAACCAGTACTATTTTGGGGAAAACATGGGGTTAACTAGACTGCGGTATTCACAAAATCACTGAATGTTTTAATAAGTAATATCACATGGCTAAAATATGTTAAAGATAGTCTGTCAAATATTGGCTTGGAAAAACTATTTTGTCGTCCTGAACAAATGACAGCTGAAAGCCTTTGTTTAGACACGTGGGCCTCTTAGATGGAGGATTGGGTAAACAATATAAGCACTGTTACACAGTATCTCCATTATGCCCTCGTAAGCTCTCCTGCATTTTATTTAATAGGGGCATGCACGAAAGGAATAGAAATATTGTTGTGAGTTTTAGCTTTGGGTTATTAGCATTAACGACCCAACAGGGGAGGTGGATTAATTTAAAGAAGACTGATATGTGAAGCCCCTGTGACACGGGTTTATAATCATGTTCAGAAGATTATGCTCATTGTACAAAGACATTAGTAAAAATACCCTAAAACAGAATATTAGGAATGCAAGTGCTCTGATGGAAGTCTTAAAACGATTTCGGGATCCTTTCATGTGGTTTTTATGATGATTTCAGGTGCACCTTTATGGTTTGCTTTCCATGCTCAAATAAGGTTCAACAAAATAAATTTCTTTAAAAAAATCATAAAGTGCAAAGAGATATTGCTTTGGTATTGCAATGGGGTGTTGACTCGGTTAGGGAGCGCAAAGGTCATCAGGGACATAAACAAGAACACTCGGGAGGCAAACAGGAAAACAGTCCAGAAAACAGCTGAACCATCAGAAAGAAAGTGATGACATGAAGAGATGGCTATTGTTTACAGGGCAGAAGATGTCATAGATGAGTGTCAAGATGAGAGAATTGAGGGTGGGTGTATGGTCCATCAGTTTCAAGCAGGTTACACATGAAGACTCTCCCCATTAGACATGTTATGGTGAGTCAGTTCCTGTAACTCACATGTGCCAGTCTGGGATGAGTTAGATAAGGTCGCATGGAGGCAAACCAGTCTTGTCTACTGTGACAAATTAACTTCCGGGGCACCAGTGGTCCAGGGGTGAATATCGGTTTGTAAACCATCAATCAGCCCCACACTTCTAGTACACCAGAAGGGATCCAAACAGATTGGAATAAAAAAATTATAAACCTCCTTGTCCAATTTTGGTAACATGGACGGAAAGTCAGGCTTATCTCTGAAAGGTCGAGGATCATTGGTTAGTTGCAGCACATCAAACATACAATTATTACCCAATGATGAAAGGGACTGTCCAGACAAGGTTGTATACAGATATCTACTTTATTATTATCACAACAGACAGTTCTAGTAACACTACTAAATACAAACCACCTTGTAAAGTAATGTAGAGGACAGACAGTCTCAAAGAAGGAAAAGGAATGCACTCTGGATTCTGACAAGAGGGTACTCAGTATTTTAGGTAATCGCAACAGTTCAAGTATACTTGGCTTCAGCACAACAGGAGCAATGGGTCTTAAAATGTCTCTAGGGACCTTTGGAGTAGGACTAGGGGGACAGAACCACAATGTGCCTTGGGCTGTAGGTGTTTTTGCTGCTCGACAGGGTCGAGTTAGCTTCAGGGTGCTTTGTTGTCTTCTGTGACAGAGTTCAAGATGGGAGTCAGCTGCATATCAGTAGGTGCTTGTCGATGCACTTCTCCTAGCTTCATCGGTGGGCTTGTGTCGTTCTTTTAGGCAGGCGGCCCAAAGCTGAGGAGTGTGTTGCAGGCAGCAGCCGTGCCCTTGGTTCGGGTTCAGAAACCTTCTGGCTCTACCCACCTAAGAAGCTTGCTGCAGAACCTAGCAGGCCATGATGTGTGTGCTGGCTTTGTACCGGTTCTGTAGGTGCTGGAGGGTCCTCGGGATTCAATATATCCCTCTGTTCCCTGTGAGGTGTTTAGGGGAGGGATCTTGCTTCCCTCTTTTGAGGTCCTGGCCTTCCTTCACTAGTGGAAAATGTAAGGCAGACTGCACCTTCAGGCAGGGTCCAATGATGAGTTCTTCTTGCCACTCCTTGTGAAGTCTTCATATGATCTGCCAAAAGAGGGTCTCAAACCCTCTTTTACACCCAAATGAACCACAGTGATTTGTGCAGGGGAAGCCTACCTCAATGAACCAATCCTGGGTCCCTACCTACAATCCCCTGTATGCGTGAGGTCATAACCAGAGTGCTTTTCAACTGGAAAGGTAAAGGGATGAAAACCTGTACTACTAAGTCCCACCCATCTTCCTGTCTGTTGTGGATCAAAGGGTCTCTCTGGTTAATGGAGCTCGCTTTGGTTCCTGATTAAAGCGGCATGGCTCCCTTGAAGCTGCAGCCAGACCAGACTTTCTGGCTGACAAACCGCATTCTCGTACCTTATGAATGGAATCACCCAGCAGGGTTAACTACTGTCAGAAATGAAAGTTCACTGTGAATTGATACTGAGGGCTGGAGCTGGCTTCAGGTTGACACAGTTGCATGTGAAAGGTTGTTGGAGTTTCCTGTCTCCTTTGTTATCCTCTGCATCCAGGCCCCAAGTGGGTGAATCCATGCAGCCTTTGGTAATCAGGCTGGCCATGGCAGGGGGGAAGGTTTAGCCCTCCCTATTCTGCAGATGTATCGTGTACTCCTCCTGCTAGGTCCCGACTAACTGTGACAGAGGTGACTGCACCTGTAGGCTGTGTCCACCCAGAGTACACAGGTCTATGTGTATGCCATGCGGTGAGCATGGCAACATTTGTGCGGATTAACACCACACATTTTCAAGAGGTTGATTTAAGATAATTCAATTTCAATAAAAAAATAAATATATGTAATAAACAGGTGAGCGCACACCCATCGTGCGGATGATCGAATTCCTCACATCTCCATCTGACTGGACATCATCATTTGAAGTGGAACTGGCCAGACAAGGAGCAGGATGTGGTAGAAGTGTTGTTGAATGATAACATAGGTATGGCTGCAATGACAGGTGAACAGCATCTACTATAATGCACACATGTTTCCCGAACCCTGTGGCTATTCCCTGTACACCCGTAGAGTGATTTCCAAGCCATCCACATGGCAAATGCCCAGGGTGTATGTATGGCTACCACAAACAGTGTTACCTATTTACCTTTTCATTCACACGTATTAATGTTGAATGGTACTATGTGTTGCATCATTATGCAGCCATGTTCCTTGCATCATGTATTTCCCTGTTCCTGAGTCGAGCTTGATTCTTCCAATTTCTGTAATTAATACATGTCTGCATTCCTTTGAGTCATCTGTATCTGTATTGACATGTTACTGGTGCGGATGTGAATCTCTGTATTTAAAATGTTGCAATATTATTCTTTTGGCAAATGACGCCCATATGTCTGGGCAATGATCACTTGATATATCATATTTCATGTAACAATGCACCGTGACATATACCCGCATGTGTATAAAGACTCATATAGTTATTGGGTTTTAGAACTGTGTCCATTGTCTCATAACCCATGTAACTAGCGTATCTTTCAGTGCATGCATTGATGTACGAAGCACCGCCAGCCACTATTTTTGATGGACATGACAGATGCTTTGATTTGTAGCATCCTTTGTGTGTGGTCATGAGTGATGGAAGCATCCTCCATTGTTGTCACAAACTAGGTGAAATGAGGGTCTGTGTGAACCCACGAATTCCCCTGTCATCATTGACGTACAATTAGCGCTTGTGACTGCAGTTCTCACAAACCTAACATGCTCAGGTGAAATAATTGTTCCCCACATGATCCTTAGTCTCTTGGAATTGTCAAAGGCAGTAATGGATGATTTTGGTGCTACTGGTGACTGTGCCATTACGTTGGGAACTATGCAGATGGGTAGCCACTGTGCAAAACAATGTTGTGCAAAATACAACAGGTTGTAATGTGACAGACACAGGAGGGCTGTACAGGTACTTCAGGATTCCAGGGTCCAGATTATCAAATCTTTGCACTGGTACAAAACAAGGCGAGCACATTGATTTAGTACTGATTTTACTGCTTAGATAATTGGGAATGGAGCAAACAGATTTAGCCCCAAATTGTATTATCTAACCAGGTTTTCACAACGGCAAAACGGAAGGAGACTGTTTTATTTTCTATGTTTGATGTATAACATGAAAAGAAATGTAGCAAACAGATTTATTTTTATTTGGTGTTGCATTTATAGTAGCTCACAAAGCCCATGGGCATCTATGCACTCTTACAGGGAGGTAAGTCAAGACAGGTTCTTTGAGCTTGGTTTGCAAGCTGTTGCAGTAGTGTTGGTCAGCAGGCTAGGTATAGTTAGGTAAACAAGTGGGTTTTGAGTTTCCTCCTGAACAGGTGGAAGGAGGGCTCCCCGTGCAAAGGAAGAGGGAGGTTGTTCCAGATGGTGGCAGAGTGAACCAAGAAGCTGGAGCCACTAGCACTTTTGTGCATACATCTCGGAATGCTAAGGCTGTGTTAAGCCTCAGAGCCAGGCATGATGGTGCATTTTTGGACAGGCAGTGGTGGGTGACAGAAAGAATTTTGAAAATTATTATATGTTGGACAGAGAGCCAGTGAGCAGATCTTCTGCCATCAGAGATATGGTTGTAACTATTCAGGTTGAGCGTGGTATGAATCGCATTGTTTTGTACTACTTGTAGTTTGTTTACATTTTTCTCAGATGTGCCTCAAAGCAGTTCATATTAGTAGTCCAGCTCTGACAGGATGAGGGCCCTTGCCATCGTGAGATGATTTTCTGTGGAGAGGAAAGGCTTGCTTGCGGTAATGCGTTTCGTGGCATAGGCTGGAGGCAATGTGATTAACCTGGTGTGTCATGTTGAGAGATGCGTCAAGGTAGACACCCAGGCTTTTTACAGACATGTCAACTGGGATAGTGCGGCCATCAATGATGAAGTGACTGAAAGCTGTGTCAAGTTTGGCGAGATGGGCAGGGAATTCGGTGAGACACAGTTCCATTTTCTAATCATTCAGACAGAGGCTGTGTGAAGCCATCAAGGATTGGATCTTTTCAAAGATGGCATGAAATTTGAGGCTGTCCTGTGTGTAATTGCTGGAGAGGGGGATGAGGATTTGGGCGTTGTTTGCATAGTTTGTGTAAGTGGTGCCCAGAGAGTCACAGTGGTCAAATAAAGGCTTTGTGTAAACATTATATAGGATAGGGGAGACGCTGGAGCCTTGTAGGACCCCGCAGGAGATCGGGGTCGGTGGAGATGTGGCAGCGCCATGAAGCCTCTGGATGTTCTGTAGACCAGAAAATCTGAGATCCATTTGGCTGCTTCAGGGGAGAAGTGGGCAGAAGAAGTAAGGTTGTGGCAGAGTGTCTGATAGTCCACTTGGTCAAAAGCGGCAGAAAGGTCGAGGAGTAAAAGGAGAGAGAGATTGCCTGCATCCATGCCATTGTGAAGTCGGTATTTAAGGTGCAGGAGGGCTATTTACATTCTGTGTTTAGGGCGGAAGCCACATTGTGGTAGGCTCAGGATGTGATGAGATTCAAAGAAAGTCTTGCATTTGGAGGTAAACCACTATGTCTAGAATTTTCAAGAGTAAAGGATCGCTGGTTATGGGCTGGTAGTTGGTGGGGGATGCTGGGTCTAGCCCAGGTTTTTTGAGCAAAGGGGAAACCCAGAACTCTTTCAGGGGGAGTAGTACAGAGCAGGAGGGGAAGGAGAAGTTGACAATGGCAGTGATGAGGGGGAAGCATAAGTTCAACACATTCATCTTGTGGGATGTATTTACCCATGCATCCGAGCCATACCTCAAAACTGTGCAGTACTGACATGGAAAACATCATGATGGCCAGAGCTTCCCAGAAAATGCACAGGGAAATGCATGAAGAATAGGCTGCCATTCATTTTTGCCGATGTTATGGGCACAGAAGGAAACTGCCTAAAACCACCATTGGACTACCCACACAGTAGTCTGAAACCATTGGGAATGGCAATGCTGATTGCCAAATGCAACCTAGAATTGTTGGGAATTCATTTTCTTAAATCCCAAAAATGGGTGCAGTACCAGTACTCACCACTATCCAAAAGCCGGCAGTTTAAAACCACCCTGTGTTTCTCTGAAGGCAGGCTCAAACTGTCTATTTTAAACATTGCAACACATCTAAAAACTCACTGAACACCAGCAGACATTTGGTAGAATGGAGTTTTGTGTGCCTACAAAATCTGGGAAATGAAGAGCCCAGAAAAATGCTTATAACAAGACTGGCTGCGCTGTGGATTTCAGCAGTTTAAGTTGCATTGGACTGAAAGACACTACAAATCTAAATGTTCAAATTGACTGAGTGACCTACTTTTGAGTGTCACATAGGTTGAAATTGTTTAAATGTCATAGTTTTAAACTTAGAATCAGCCTTCTAGCTGCATATGTGAAAATGTTTAGTTTTATTTGAATGCAGAAACTGGGGAACAAAAAGTGACATTTTATCTGAAACCTGGCTTAAGGAACTGAATTCTGCCTGGCAACTACCCCCATCAGAAGGGAAACTTGAGTCACAGCTGTGTTCCCAGGCCAACCTTCCTTTTGCTGCCCACACTAAGGATATGCCATCTATCTGATAATTGAATTATCTGTGCTCTGTAGGAGAGTGAACAAAGCCCTCTTCACTCAGGCAAAGGTTTTTATTACGCAGTCGTAAAATGTAGCTTCCTCTTGGCAGGAGCTGGGAGGGGCACTGCCTGTGAGAGCAAGCTGGCTTGGCAGAACTGGAAAGACCAGTATTTCTACCTTGTGCTGAGAGGAAACCACACCCCTTTGTAGCCAGAACATTGTTTAGAAAAAGATGAATAACTCATATAGCGGACATGTGAAAATTTTATAAATGATACCATAATTCTTGTGATTTTTCTGCCCACATTTTAAGAGGTTTTTCGACCCGGTGGCATGTTCAGGGGGGTTTTAGCGGAAAAATGGATATTACTCTAACTGTATGCATGTTAAAAATCTGAAACTTCTTCAGTTAATGTCCATACTCCCTGCGCACATGTATGTAAAGTTGGGTCAATGTCAGAAATTGAAAAATCAGTTAAAAAGTGAAATATGTGCCATTTCTGAATGCAAGCTCCCAGGAAGAGCAGAGTTTGAACAGGGGATACCTCCTGTAATGCATGATGGGTGCATATGATTTTAAAACAATATGTACCTCTGTAAATATGTATTTGTTTCAAATCTAGATTTGTGTGTAAGTTGACAGGAGGAGTGGACTTTCTGCAGGCTGTAAAATGACATCCCTCTGACTCACAGTTCATTCCCCAATCAAATAAGAAATGGAAGTTTGACCAATTAGAAGCTGAGAGAGAGGTAGGGTCAGTGATGCTAGAACACACCCACATTCTAAACACATAAAAGCAGACAGACAGGACAGATAGGGACATTCAATTCCATTTGCTGCAACGCACTCTGCCGGACCATACAACATCCAGAGATCCATACTTTACCTCCATCAACCTTCAGAGAGCAGCATAGAGACTTCAAATCCATCAGGCCAGACCAGAAGCAGAGAGAGCTGACCAGCAGAGAGAGCTGACCCAGATCACTGTGAAGTGCAGAGGCCAGACCAGACCAGACCAGAGTCCAGTCTAAAACCCTGACCAGATCCGTGATGAGGCCCATTTAATTCAAGAATATAGTGTGAGTACCCAGCAGAACTGTGTAGAACCAATCTCTTAGTTTAAATTCATCTAATTCAATCTATTTAACCTAAGTAGAACTGCCTCCTAGCTGTCACCTGTCATTTCTAGTTGCAAGCTGCACTTGTCATTTTGAGCTTTTGAAATTTGCAAACCCAAAAACGACCTTTATTAAATCGCTCATATCTCCGCGACCGTTTGGGCTAGAGACTTGCAGTAACTTTCCTCTGATAGCTTAGAATCGTAGCTTTGAATCGTACCAAGAACCGCATTCCTACCCCTTATAGTTTTACCGCAATCGCGGAACACGCATCCGCGAATTTTACCGCGATTTGCAATTTCTTCACATGTAAAAACTGCTGCTGTTTGCTTTCCATTTGTCAGAAATTCGTTTAACCTGCTAACTATCCCTGCATCATTGCTAGTGTGAGCCTGGACTAATATTAACTAGATACCACTCACCCTGAACCTCTGAAAGGGAATTAAAAGCGTTTCCAGCATATTTCTCATTCATTGCCAGCACATATCAAAGCAATTTGGGCCTGTGATTTCAAAACTCCTATCTGTTTTCTGTTGTCTAAGCTTGCTGGATTGAACTGAATTACAGTTGGTTGCATTTCTGAGAACTGTGTGCTTCCTTCCATTTCCTTGCATTGCATCAAGGGGGGGAGGGGATTGCCAGAGAAAAGTGATTACATTGTTTGGTTGAAATCATATTGAGTATTTTCTGTACTGCATTCATTGAATATTGCATCCACCTGAGCTTACATAAAGCATCCTCTACCACATTATACTTTTGTTCCTATTTATCAGTGTGCTACCTTATCCATTTCATGTCAACTCATTAGTGATTATAGAAGTGTGCTAGTGTCAGATTCTCCGTTGTTGATCTTTATCATATCAGATTAAGTATGCTATTCAAGTATTAATTTATTATAAAGTGTGATATATATATTTTAATTTATCAAATAAACCTTTTAACTTGCAAAACAGAACTACTTCTTGGCTCAGTGGGGTCAGGGGGATTCCAAGAGAGGGGTGTTATATAAGGGTAGTCATCCAGAACGCATGAACTGGACCTAAAGATATATCAATAAGGGTTTTCATTCAGTATTCTAGACTAGGCGTTAACTTAGCTGTAGTGCTGAATTGAATCCTCTTACAAATTGGGGGCTCGAGCCGAGACGTTGGGTTAGATTTACCACTTGTGCAGCTTAATACAGTGTGCTAACTGACGGGATACATACATCCGGTCGGATCACCACGCTGCATTACGCTGTGAAGCATTCCTCAAAAGGGACACCCCAAGAAAGTTCTGTTCTGCAAAAATAAAATACAAACTTCTGTAAGTCAGGACAGAGACCAATCTCTAGAATGACGACCTTGGTAGATATGAAAATAGCCAGAGAGCACTTCTTACATAAACTATTTGTGAGAGGTGAATGGGCTGAGCAGGGCCAGGATGCCTGGTTGCAGGCCATCACACAACAGGTCACTGAAACAGGGTCAGATATATATAGAGATCAGGGTCCATTACATGTGGCCCTGAGTGAACTATATATGGCTCCTAAGGCCAAAGATGAACACGACAAGATTGTTAGGATAGCGGCATACCTGTACCTATATATGGGAGACATGCAGGATAGATGTGCTGAAATCCAAAATCTGGCAAATAGGCAACAGATGGCGTTAGAGAAGGTCCAATCTGACCTGGTCTCTTCTGAGCAGAGGCTGCAGAGGAGCCAGGAGTCAGAAGATGATAGTAGGCAGCACATCATTAAAATAAAGAAGGATATGGA
Organism: Ambystoma mexicanum; assembly: GCF_040938575.1. Taxonomy (NCBI): domain Eukaryota; kingdom Metazoa; phylum Chordata; class Amphibia; order Caudata; family Ambystomatidae; genus Ambystoma; species Ambystoma mexicanum. The sequence goes on from NC_090922.1 coordinate 977,363,577, forward strand.
TGTGCTGCAACAGGAAAAGGTAGAACAGGATACCAGATTTCTGGCCTTGCAGAAGGAATACCAAGAAGGTTTGGACTCCCTACTGCAAAACCAGAAAAAGCTGGAGCAACAACTGGACTTCAACAGGGTATGTGCTGAGCAGGTAGTCACCCTGCAAGGCCACCTAGATAGAGTGAAGGCAGAGAGCAACAAACTAATTCTGAAAGACCTGGATACCCAGGCAGAGTTTGATCAGGAGCGCCAGAATGCTGGTGCCTTCCAAAGGCAAAGGGACGACCTGGCAGCACAGATGCAGGCTCTCAGTCAGGAAAGGGATACCTTAGGCCAGGAAGTCTGCCATTTAAAAAGAAAAATGGAAGAAAATCACCTGGCCCACCAGGGACTGGGTGACCTCCAAAAAGAACACCAGAACTTGCTAGAGCACACCAGGAGGGTGGAGGATGCTCTAGCAAGAAAGGAGCAGGCCAATAGGGACACAGCTCAGGAGGTAACCCTCCTGCAGCAAAGACTGGCCCAGTTCTCCAGGACCAACCAGGAAGCACAGAGGGAAAATGAGGCCCTCTGTCAACACAATGATAGGCTCCAACAACAGGTAGCGATGCAGGAGAGACTGATAGAGTCGAGTAAGGCCTTAACAGAGGAACTGAAAGCACAAATGCAGGCTCTTGCATTGAAACAGGGAGCAGGGGCGGATAGAGATGAGGTTCGCTGGGAAAGGGAAACTCCGGAGCATAACCTCAGGAGCAGTAGTACCAGAGGCCCTCATACCTCTCAGTCCCTGGACTCTGCCACCCCCATGTCCCCTGGCGCACATGAGCACAGGGCCGCAGGGATGGCAGATTACTATCCAGCTAAGAGTATGGGGCTCATAGGCCAGTACCACTCAGGAATGGAGGGGTGGGCATCCGGGTATGGGCACCCAAGTACAGTACAGTTCAATGGGGAACCCCAGGAGAGTAGGCCCATTAAGGGCATCCTGAAAACCTCTGCCCAGTTAGGTCAGTGGAGGGGGTACCCATCAAATCCTGGCAGCAAGGAGGAATCTGAAGACTCCTCTGAACTGCGCAGGACACAGGAGACCAGGTCCCCACATTCTGCCAGCCATTCCCAGGCTCGCAGAATCCGGGAAAACCTGGAAGAACAGACGGGAACCTCTGGGAGCAGTGCCTCTGAGTCCGAGGAAGAATGGACAAGGGTTACCCGAACCAAAAAGGCCAATAAGGCAAAAAGGGCCTTGCTTAAGGACCCCTTAAAGCAGATTAAGGCGATCAGGAGCGTCATCACGCCTTACCATAAGAACGCTAAGTATTCTGTTTGGGAGCACTTAGAGTTGTTTGAACAAATGATGGAGACTTTCCATTTGAAGGACAGCCAAAGCTGTATTCAATATGTAAAGTGGACATTCTCCCCGGAATACTCCAGTTTCTTTGCGGGGCTGGAGGACCAAAATCATTTAAGATGGTCCACATATAAGGCGGCCATCCTGAAACATTTTTCTGTTCACAGAAATCCTCAAGAGGCTCGCAAGGCGGCCTACAATTTGCAATGTGGGGAGGATCAGGCCCCACGAGAATTTGTGCAGGAGTTAAAGCGTGCTTTTGCGCAAACCACCAGAAGGGTGCGCACAGATAGTAGAGAGTTTGTCAATACGTTTTTCCATGCCTTGCCCAAATATATAATGACCCAGCTCGTGAGAGATTTTCATGAGAAAAGATCTTTAGACTGGGTCATTGAACAGGCTACCCGGATCTATGAGGTGCAGAAGCCCATAGAAAATAAAAGCAATGCCCAGAAAAACCCCAAAGCCAACAGCACCCCTGCTGCTGTCAAGGTGGCAGAGGTAAAGGTCACCCCCGTTTTGGATCTGGAGATGGGGGGGCCTAAAAACCTACCTGCACCTAATAATTCTAGGCCCAGAAGGTCCTCGGGCCAGTCACAGACAGGGAGCCAGGGAGGCAGCCCCACAAATGGGGTCCCTCGCTCTCCTGACTATGTAAGTCCTCGCTACAAAGGTAACAGACCCATCCTGGGTTATGTGTGGACTCCTCCAGCCCAAGGGGGGGGATCCAGCCAAGCACCTAACCCAGGGAACTTCCCTCCAAACTTCCCACAGGAGGGCAGAAATTTACCAAACCCTGGGCAGGACTTTTTCCCCAGATATCCACCCGACTTCCAGCCCCAAAACCATCCATCCGTCTTTCCCCAATTCCCTGAGCCCAGACCACTGAATCCGGGAGAGGGGAGGCCAAGGGTGGAGGGGTACCCAAATCTTCCCAACCCGGGGTATTACCAGAGGAGGGACAGCTACCCTTCCCGGGATCAGCCCAGGGGAGAAAACAGGGCCCCGTATCAGCCTGAGCGGGTTTCCCAGTTAGAGCGCCAGGTTCAAAACATGGCGCGGGACCTGGGTCACATACTGAGGGCTCAGCAGAACCCTCAGATGGGCGTGCCGGCGCAGAACGCACCCAACTCTGGACCTGGTGCTCCAGAACAATGACGGGGGCAGCACCCCGATAACTCACCGGTTCCCAGGGAGGAGGCACAAAGGGAAGGGGGGTGTAAAGCCTTGGAGGAAGCTTCCTTCCTCACTTGTAAACAGCCCCTGGAAACCCAGGAACCGGAAACAAAATCTCTTGCCCCTGAATGTCTGCCTCCTAAGGAGCAGAGGGGGGGTAGGAGAAACAAAAGACCCAAACAGACTCAGTTTGAGGAGGAGGTACAGATCTTCCAATTTGAGGGAGAGGGATCCTCAGAGGATCCTGGGAAAAGGATCTTCTCCTTCAGAGAGGGGGGAACTCCTCCCAAAGAAAAATGGGTCCCTAGGGATGCAAATCCAGACTGGGGAGATGTGGAGACTGAGCTACCGCCGCCCACCATCTCATCCCAGAACCAACAGCAAGAAAATCCCCTGGTTCAAACCCATCCTGGTGACTGCCTCCAAAAAGGGGGGGGCGGCCCAGAACCGGAGCCAGGGGAACCCACAATGGCTCTGATCTCCAGTTGCCAAATTTTTCTTTCAGATTCCCAAGGCTCTCCACAGAATTCTGCCCAAATCTCTTCGCTAGCGATGTCCAAAACCAGAAAATTAGCCCACCAGTTGTCCAAAAATGTACATTATCTGTGCCCCCTTGAGGAGAATGAGGGAAGATATTATGCCCCGGTACAAGTACAGGGGCAGGGTACAATCTCGGCACTGGTGGACACTGGATCTCAAGCTACCCTTCTGTCCAGAAGGGCCTTTGATGAACTGAATGCAGGTAGGGGAGAGAATTACCAAATTCCTCTCACCTCTCTTCCTGGACAACTGCAGAACTTTGACGGGAAGGAAATTCCCGTCGAGGGGACGGCAGACTTGGACATAAAAATTGGGCGACATAAGTTGAAGCACCCGGTCATAGTCGTGACCCCAGAGGGCACCCCTTGTTTACTAGGGAATGACCTCCTGAGACGGTTGTCACCCCTAATTGATTGCGTAAACAAGGTCCTCTGGACCCAGACTAGCCGACCAATAAAATTAAGACAGAGTGTCAACCATGTTAGTTTAAACGGCACCTGCCACATGGTTGAACAAAAATCTGACCAAGTAGAATTTCACTTCCAGAATAGCCAAATTCCAGACGTGACAGTAATAGCAGTAGGACAACAGACTGGTGATGGGGGGTCCTCTCTATTTCTGAAAATCAACCTTCCTTCCAGCCTAAAGTGGTATTCCACGCTGGAAGGAAACACTCTGAAATTCTATACTAATCCACAATCAGAAACTCCCACTCCTATAGTCCAGAAAGATGTGGAATCAGCTCAAAGCCTGGCTGATATTCAGCAAATTGGAGAGCAGTTGTTCATCCCTGTTCAGTTAAATGATGGGAAGGACTCTGTTCTCGCTCGAGTGTGTGTGAACAACGGTAAGAGCTTCATCAGCGAAGCCATGTTCCGCCAACTCCCAAAAGATCCAGCCATTCCCACCCTCAAACTGATAGACAAATGGGAAATGGACCTGGAAGCACCTAATTCCAAACATCTCCTGCCAAGCAGGTGTATGCTCAAAATCTCCATTGGCAACAAGAGCATAGTCCACAATTGTTGGGTCGTGCGAGACGTCCCTGCCGCCTTTTACTTAGGCAGTGACATTCTCAATCGCTTTGCCATTAGTTTGGACCTAATAAACTTCAAAGCTTGGTCCCGATTAGCGGATAATCCCATGGGCTTTGATGATCCAGAAAAAGCATTTAGGTCAGCTCAATTGCTACCTTATGCAGTTGAAATTCAGGTAAAAGAGGAAGTCACCATCCCAGAAAGGACTCGACAATTCTCCCTGGAAGTGAAAGTTAAAAGGGGACAAGAGTTGAAAAACCCTGATGCTTACATACATCTAAATGCTTCTCTCCAACAGCAAGGGTTGGGGGTAAACCCAACTCCATTAGTCAACATAGAACATGACACCATTCTAATAGAGGTGGATAACAGCGACTTAAAGAGTATTACTCTAGCCGCAGGCACCATTCTTGGAATGGCGGTTGATGACCGACATTTTTCCATCGACTTAGTAAATGAACTGTTAGGACCTATCCCCAAGGACTGCTTTGACAGTGACAGTGATGACAATACAACACCAGACAGGATTTTTACCCGGCATGGGGGGAACTTCCTGGTGTACACTTCCTGCCCCTATGGTAAGGAAGATGTGACGTGTGACTTCAGGAGGGATGAGGTGATTTTCCAGGTACATGAGGGCTGCCTTTCCCACCTGAAGCCTCCAGTCCAAATCAGCACTCTGACCAGGGACTTCTCCACCCAGCTGGAGGAGGCCGCGGAGATAGCCAAACCAGAAATCTTTCCAGGCTTCAGGCAGATGGTGGAAGAGAGAGTCAACCTAGCTGATGCCTGTGTGACTCTGGAACAAAAGCAAAAGTTGAAACAAGTTTTCTTGGATTTCCAAGATCTCTTTGTGGTAGACTCATATGACTGTGGTCGCACCGACATCCACACCACAACAATCCCCACGGACCCTGGCATGACTCCTGTGTTTGTGAAGCAATATCGCTTGCCTCTCGCATCAATGGAGTCCCTTACTGAAATAATTAAGAACCTTGAGTCCCGGGGAATAATCCGTCCAGTCCACAGCACCTTCAATAATCCGATGCTGGGGATATTGAAGCCAAACGGCCAGTGGAGACTCTGCGCCGACCTTAGGGAGCTCAACAAACGGGTCCATACTTCCCGATGGCCTCTGCCCTACATTGACCAAGGGCTGGCCCAGATTCAGGGGTCACAGGTATTCACTGCAATAGACCTGACCAATGGATACTGGACTGTGCCTGTCAGTAGGGAGGACCAATACAAGCTGGCTTTTACCTTTGGCGGCCAGCAGTACACATGGACCCGGACTCCCTTCGGATACCTCAACTCCGGCAATGAATTCAACATTTTCCTACATAAGGCCATGCCCGACCTGGGTGCGAGGGGTAACCTGGCTTATGTAGATGATGTCCTCATCAAAAGTTCATCTGTGGAGGAACACATAGCGGAGATCCGTTATGTTCTGACACAGTTGAGGGCCGCCGGAGCAAAACTTTCCTTTCAGAAAGCACAGTGGTGTAGAACCCGTGTTAATTTCTTGGGGCATGAGATTACTCCTCAGGGTCTCTGTCCCCAGGAAAAGAAAGTGGAAGCACTTCAGAAACTGAAAGACCCCACAACTCTGCGGGAACTAAGGAGCCTCCTTGGACTGACTAATTACAGCAGAAAGTTCATTGAGGGCTACGCAGAGATCACCAGACCCCTGATTCATCTCCTGAAGGGGGGGGTCAAGTGGGAATGGGGTCCAGAACAAGCCGAGGCAGTAAAACAACTCAAAAGAAGCCTCTCACAAGCGCCCTGCCTAGCTTACCCTGTCAGAAACAAGGAGTTCTTCCTGGAGACGGGGTTCTCTAATACGTGCTTGACGGCAGTATTATATCAAAAGCATGACAAGGTCAATAAAGTAATCTCCTATGCGAGCAAAACTTTATCCTCTGTGGAGGAAAAATTCAACGATTGTGAGAAGGCACTCCTGGCAACGGTGTGGGCATTGAAGAATTACCGCCCGTTTATCCAGGGGGAACACATCATAGTGGAGACTCCACACCAGCCTCTGCAATATCTCCAAAGTGACAGAATCCGGGCCGGAAATGTGAGTAATTCCCGAATTACTTCCTGGATCCTGTCAATGCAAGGCTTTCCTGTGGAGGTCAGATATGGCCAAAACAAGAAGAGTCCCCTCGCGCAAGGTCTGGCTGACTTGCATGATTGTGCCAGAGAAAACTGTCTCGAGGACGAAAGTCTGAAAATCAAGGACAACATGGAGGCATACCTTAATTCCCCCCACAAAGTCTTTGAAGAAGACAAGTGTGAGGGAATGCCCACTGTGTATGTGGATGGATGCTCTTACCATGTTGACAACAACGGGGAGAAAGAACTGGTGGCCGGCGTAGGGAATGCATGGGTGAATGAGTCCCCAGAACCCTCCGCTGGATACAAAATTGGTCCCCGAAGTAGTCAGGTGGCAGAATTGATGGCTGTGCATCAGGCCATCCTCTCTGCTGTCCAGCATCACCTCCACGAACTGGTCATAATCACAGATTCGGATTATGTACGGAACGGGTTTGTGGAGCACCTGGTTAATTGGAAAACCAGAGGCATGTTATGTGCTAACAACAAACCCTTGAAACATGGGAAGTTGATCCAAAACATTGATGATCTGGTCACATCGAATGGGATGACCATCTATTGGAAAAAGATCAAGGGTCATTCCAAAGTAGAGGGACCAGACAAAACTGGAAATGACTTAGCTGATCAGCTGGCCAAAACCGGGGCCATCCAAGGAGATCTAATTGAGATTGAGTCCCTGTTGGGGGAAATCCAGGTCACTGCTATCACTAGGTCCCAGACAAATGCTCACAACGACCTTTCAATTGCACAATGGAGTAAGGAGACCCCTGATGCTGATTTGATTACTGCTCAGAAGGGGGATCCAATAATTGGTAAATTTTACCAGCACCTTGAGGACCCTGAGAACTTTCCCCTGACGGATACCGATTACATTGGGAAAGAGGACCTAAGAGTGTTGATGAAATGTCCAAAAATGTTCCGGATCCAAGACGGTTTGTTGGTAAGGAAATCCAAAGCTGGCCACGATCAGTGGGTGGTTCCTACCTCATTCCGAAGCCTGATGTTAAGTCACGCCCATGATGCGGCCACTGCCGGTCACAGGGGGTTTCACACAACATTGGAAATCTTAAGAGAGGTTGCATACTGGCCACACATGGGCCAGGACCTCAACCAATATTTGAAGGGTTGTCTTGTGTGTGCACAATTTCAGCCATCATCCCTCACGCACCGGGCGCCTTTACAAAAGAGGGGAATGACACTGCCATGGTCAGATTTACAAATCGACTTTGTAGGCCCTGTGATTCGCTCGGCTAGGGGGAATAAGTACATGTTGACTGTGACATGCTTGTTTACCAAGTGGGTGGAATGTCTCCCAGCCCCAAACTGCAAGGCAGAAACTGCAGCTGCCTTGATGATTAACCACATCTTTTCCCGTTTTGGTCTACCTCAAAGGATTGAGTCAGACAGAGGTAGCCACTTCACCAGTGAAGTAATGACAAAGATGTGGGAGATACTGGGGGTCAAAAGGAAGTTGCATATTGCTTATCGGCCAGCTTCTTCTGGGGCAGTAGAGAGATATAACCGGACAATTGTGAGCATATTAAAGAAGTTTGTGGCAGATTCTGGGCCAAGTTGGGATATCCGATTACCTCTGGTCCTAATGGCTATCAGATCTACCCCTTCATCTGCAACCAAAATGTCACCATTTGAGTTGATGACTGGGCGCAAGATGGTGCTTCCTCAGCATTTGCTCTACAGGACCCAAGAGCAGACACTGATAAATGCCTCCACTACTCATGAGTATGTAGAGAATTTAAGGAAACACCTCCAACATGCTTTTGCTTATGCTCAGCGGAATCTAGAAAGATCGGCTGATAGCATGAAGACCCATTATGACCTGAAAACTTCCAGGAAGGAATATCAGGTGGGAGACCGGGTCTATCTATACAACTTCCAAAGGAACCAGGCCAAGCAGCGCAAATTTTTGCCTACATGGAAGGGACCCTTTGAGATCGTCGATAAGATCTCCCCTGTGGCCTACAAGATCCGCATCCCCAAAGGCGGTTCGGCAGAGGGGGAAGACAAGTGGGTCCACATAAACCAGTTGAAATGTTGCCATCCCAGGCACACTCTGCAACAACTGGAGGAATCCTCTGGAATCCTAGCGGGTACTGTCTCAGACGAATTCAGTTCCAACCATAAAACATACCACATCGAGTCTCTAAAATATTGTGATTTGCATGAAACTGTCTCTTAGTTATACTGTTTTTTTTTTATCAAAATAAGAATGTAATGTTTCGTCATGATGAAATGCATATGCTGTCCCACCATCTCAACAGTGGTGGAAACACGTCTATGAGTAGGTATTGCCGCTCTTCCTTTGTCGTCCTAGGAGAAAGAAGACCTTGAGACTGGCCAAGGAGGACGATCCGGAGACCGGGAACGAAGATCCAATGGGCCCAGTGGACCGCCCAAGACTCCCATCAGGACTGGCGAGGAGAACCGATCGATCAGTACCGGATGGAGAAGAAGATGATGAACTGTGCCATCTATTGGATGAGGAAACATCCCAGGTCTTGCGAGTCCCACTCGTGAAATAGAATGGCCATCGCAAGAGGGGGGCTTGTGGGATGTATTTACCCATGCATCCGAGCCATACCTCAAAACTGTGCAGTACTGACATGGAAAACATCATGATGGCCAGAGCTTCCCAGAAAATGCACAGGGAAATGCATGAAGAATAGGCTGCCATTCATTTTTGCCGATGTTATGGGCACAGAAGGAAACTGCCTAAAACCACCATTGGACTACCCACACAGTAGTCTGAAACCATTGGGAATGGCAATGCTGATTGCCAAATGCAACCTAGAATTGTTGGGAATTCATTTTCTTAAATCCCAAAAATGGGTGCAGTACCAGTACTCACCACTATCCAAAAGCCGGCAGTTTAAAACCACCCTGTGTTTCTCTGAAGGCAGGCTCAAACTGTCTATTTTAAACATTGCAACACATCTAAAAACTCACTGAACACCAGCAGACATTTGGTAGAATGGAGTTTTGTGTGCCTACAAAATCTGGGAAATGAAGAGCCCAGAAAAATGCTTATAACAAGACTGGCTGCGCTGTGGATTTCAGCAGTTTAAGTTGCATTGGACTGAAAGACACTACAAATCTAAATGTTCAAATTGACTGAGTGACCTACTTTTGAGTGTCACATAGGTTGAAATTGTTTAAATGTCATAGTTTTAAACTTAGAATCAGCCTTCTAGCTGCATATGTGAAAATGTTTAGTTTTATTTGAATGCAGAAACTGGGGAACAAAAAGTGACATTTTATCTGAAACCTGGCTTAAGGAACTGAATTCTGCCTGGCAACTACCCCCATCAGAAGGGAAACTTGAGTCACAGCTGTGTTCCCAGGCCAACCTTCCTTTTGCTGCCCACACTAAGGATATGCCATCTATCTGATAATTGAATTATCTGTGCTCTGTAGGAGAGTGAACAAAGCCCTCTTCACTCAGGCAAAGGTTTTTATTACGCAGTCGTAAAATGTAGCTTCCTCTTGGCAGGAGCTGGGAGGGGCACTGCCTGTGAGAGCAAGCTGGCTTGGCAGAACTGGAAAGACCAGTATTTCTACCTTGTGCTGAGAGGAAACCACACCCCTTTGTAGCCAGAACATTGTTTAGAAAAAGATGAATAACTCATATAGCGGACATGTGAAAATTTTATAAATGATACCATAATTCTTGTGATTTTTCTGCCCACATTTTAAGAGGTTTTTCGACCCGGTGGCATGTTCAGGGGGGTTTTAGCGGAAAAATGGATATTACTCTAACTGTATGCATGTTAAAAATCTGAAACTTCTTCAGTTAATGTCCATACTCCCTGCGCACATGTATGTAAAGTTGGGTCAATGTCAGAAATTGAAAAATCAGTTAAAACGTGAAATATGTGCCATTTCTGAATGCAAGCTCCCAGGAAGAGCAGAGTTTGAACAGGGGATACCTCCTGTAATGCATGATGGGTGCATATGATTTTAAAACAATATGTACCTCTGCAAATATGTATTTGTTTCAAATCTAGATTTGTGTGTAAGTTGACAGGAGGAGTGGACTTTCTGCAGGCTGTAAAATGACATCCCTCTGACTCACAGTTCATTCCCCAATCAAATAAGAAATGGAAGTTTGACCAATTAGAAGCTGAGAGAGAGGTAGGGTCAGTGATGCTAGAACACACCCACATTCTAAACACATAAAAGCAGACAGACAGGACAGATAGGGACATTCAATTCCATTTGCTGCAACGCACTCTGCCGGACCATACAACATCCAGAGATCCATACTTTACCTCCATCAACCTTCAGAGAGCAGCATAGAGACTTCAAATCCATCAGGCCAGACCAGAAGCAGAGAGAGCTGACCAGCAGAGAGAGCTGACCCAGATCACTGTGAAGTGCAGAGGCCAGACCAGACCAGACCAGAGTCCAGTCTAAAACCCTGACCAGATCCGTGATGAGGCCCATTTAATTCAAGAATATAGTGTGAGTACCCAGCAGAACTGTGTAGAACCAATCTCTTAGTTTAAATTCATCTAATTCAATCTATTTAACCTAAGTAGAACTGCCTCCTAGCTGTCACCTGTCATTTCTAGTTGCAAGCTGCACTTGTCATTTTGAGCTTTTGAAATTTGCAAACCCAAAAACGACCTTTATTAAATCGCTCATATCTCCGCGACCGTTTGGGCTAGAGACTTGCAGTAACTTTCCTCTGATAGCTTAGAATCGTAGCTTTGAATCGTACCAAGAACCGCATTCCTACCCCTTATAGTTTTACCGCAATCGCGGAACACGCATCCGCGAATTTTACCGCGATTTGCAATTTCTTCACATGTAAAAACTGCTGCTGTTTGCTTTCCATTTGTCAGAAATTCGTTTAACCTGCTAACTATCCCTGCATCATTGCTAGTGTGAGCCTGGACTAATATTAACTAGATACCACTCACCCTGAACCTCTGAAAGGGAATTAAAAGCGTTTCCAGCATATTTCTCATTCATTGCCAGCACATATCAAAGCAATTTGGGCCTGTGATTTCAAAACTCCTATCTGTTTTCTGTTGTCTAAGCTTGCTGGATTGAACTGAATTACAGTTGGTTGCATTTCTGAGAACTGTGTGCTTCCTTCCATTTCCTTGCATTGCATCAAGGGGGGGAGGGGATTGCCAGAGAAAAGTGATTACATTGTTTGGTTGAAATCATATTGAGTATTTTCTGTACTGCATTCATTGAATATTGCATCCACCTGAGCTTACATAAAGCATCCTCTACCACATTAAACTTTTGTTCCTATTTACCAGTGTGCTACCTTATCCATTTCATGTCAACTCATTAGTGATTATAGAAGTGTGCTAGTGTCAGATTCTCCGTTGTTGATCTTTATCATATCAGATTAAGTATGCTATTCAAGTATTAATTTATTATAAAGTGTGATATATATATTTTAATTTATCAAATAAACCTTTTAACTTGCAAAACAGAACTACTTCTTGGCTCAGTGGGGTCAGGGGGATTCCAAGAGAGGGGTGTTATATAAGGGTAGTCATCCAGAACGCATGAACTGGACCTAAAGATATATCAATAAGGGTTTTCATTCAGTATTCTAGACTAGGCGTTAACTTAGCTGTAGTGCTGAATTGAATCCTCTTACAATCTGCAAGGGAGGCTGAGCATATGTCACCTTTGCATTTAGAGGGCTTAAGACCATTGATTATGGCAGTTAGATCAGTAGCCGAGGTAGGTTGGAATTTGAAAGGGGAGACGTGGGCCTGTGAACCGAGATGGATGTTAGATAGCTCAGTTTTGGAAATGGTGGTAAGTTTAATGCTGATCATGATTTGCAGTTGTGTGATTTTCTTAGGGTATCTTGGACGTTGGTGCACCAAAGGTTGACTTTCACCAAGGTGAATGGGGGACAGTATAGGCTTCTAGCTCACAGAGCATAACAAATAGCTCTCGGGAACTAAGAGACTTGACTTTTCTCTTGTTGTAGATGGAAGCATTGTTGGTGTGAATGGCGTGCTTGTACTGGAGAGATATGCATGAGAACTGGGCTTAATTACCTGCAGTGGGGCCTTTCTTCCAGGCAGCATCAGCTGCTCTCTTGTTAGTGCAGATTGCGTGAAGATTGGCAGTGAAACATGTCTTACGGTGGCTGTAATTATTTGCTTTTGCTTTACAAGCTTTAAGATGGGCTAAGTAGTCAATTGAGTTTACTAAGAATGAGATGTAGTGGTTCACAGGGGCTATGGTGTCAAAGGGGGAATGGGATGGCTGAGTAGGGGGCAGGGGCGAGCACTAGTGAGGTTGCGAGTGCTGCACATGAGGGTGGGTGAGAGTGGGGTGCTAGTTTTGATCCTTTTATTTAGTACTAGCAAAAAGTACCCATTCTCTGAACGGGTTCTGTGGACAGACACAACAACACTATCATCAATTGTTGAAAATCAATGATCCTGTAGGTCGCTGTTTCCGATTTGCTTATCGCTTGATGTGCTTTGCTCTATGAAGTAAACTGCACTGAGAATGGGCATGTGTGGCCAACTGAATTACCCTGAAGCAGATGTTGGGGGGAGGAAGAGTTGGTGTAATGCTGCATACTGGGACCTACGGTGCTCTCTCCCCACCTGTTGCCTCACTGTGGCATGGGGCAGTTCGTTGTGGTGCATTTCAGTGCAAATGTCCCAGAAACTGTGCATTCGAGGGTTAAGGACTAGTCTTTCTATGACCACATTGATATTTGGCCGATTTTAGGCAAACGTTTCATGTGTGAAGGTGCTGAAATCCAGGGAAAGGGGTGGGCTGTCCAAATGTCATGTAGCCACTAATGTCCAGAGGGTTGTAACAGGTAACTATGCAAATCTTGGTGCAGATTGGCGAAACAATGTGGAATTGTAGGAGGAACAACACTTTGCCAAGCCACAAAACCACAGATGCATTTTGACTTGTGCTGAAATACAGGGCAAGGAGTGGGGTCTCAACATGTCATGTAGCCATTAATGCCAGGAGGGTCCTAACAGGTAACTATGCACAATTTGGTTTGATTGGTGAAACAGTGTGGAATTGTATAAGGAACAATTTTTCGCCAAGCCACAAACCCACAAACAAATTTAGAGTTTTTTCTGTGGAAAGGGGCAAGGTGTCCACATTAATGTAGCAAGTAATGTTCAGAGGGTCCTAACAGGTAACTATGCAAATTGTGGTACAGATTGGTGAAACAGTGTGGAATCATATGAGAAACAAGGCTTCGCCAATCCACAAACCCACAAAATATTTTGACTTGTGCTGAAATCTGGGGAAAGTGGTGTGGTGTCCACATGTCATGTAGCACCACAAACCCACAAACAAATGTTGACATTTGCTGAACTCTGCAACAGGGTGGGGCGTCCAAATGTCATGTAGGTAGTATTGTCCGGAGGTTCCTAACAGGTAACTATGCAAAATGTGGTGCAAATTGGTGAATCAGTGTGGAATTGTATAAGGAACAAAGTTTTGCCAAGCCACAAACTCAGCCACAAACCCACACATTTTCACTTTTCTAAATATAAAGGAGGATGGTGAAGAAAATTATGTGGTGGTCTGACCATCAACAAGGTAGAATCAAAGTGATGGAAATGTTACAGTTGTGATCCAGAAGTACGTCTAGTGTGCGTCATTTTGTGTGTGATAGGTTGAGGATCCGTTGAATGCATGCCAGGGTGGTGGTACATTTCACAAGGGCTAATACATCTGCCTCAGTGACATTTTTTAAGCCCATATTAAAGTTTCACGAGGTGATAAGATTGGTAGTGGGTTTGAGATTGGTAGAGATAAGTTGGTTGAGGTCACCTTTGAATGTTGCATCTGGGCCCGGAGGTCGGTAGATGAGGTGGAGGGCAATAATAGAGTTGGGCGAGCAGTTGATTTGCAGTGGGGGAGTTTGGTGGATGTAATGGACCACAGTGGGAGGATGTCCCTGGGAATTAAGTCAACCCTGCCACCCTTTCTGAGTCGCCTGTCCCAACGAAGTATGGCATAGCCTGCAGGGAGGTGATGGAGAGGCAGGGGCCAGCACTAGGTTTCTGTGAGGTCCAGGATGTCAATATTGTTGGTGACAATGAGGTCTAGGATGTCTGGAGCATGGGCCACAACAGATCTGGCACTGATCAGGGAGTGACAGAGGGGTGGGCTTTACTTGGTACCATGGAGGATGGGTGTGGTATTGGGGGATGTTACTGGCTGCAGATGAGCCAGGGCAGCAGATGGGCTACTGTTGGAGGCAGTGCAGTGTCTGAGGAGAGTGTTCCGTAGTAGGGTTGTGGTGAGACGGCTGTGTGAGGGGTGGTGGGTGTGTTTGTGCACGCTGCCAGGTGATGGGCACGTTCTGATGCATGTTGCGGCATTGTATTGATCCTGTAGAGTGCCAGTGCCTGTGGGCTAGGAGTGGTGATGGGAAGGTGGGGGCAAAGGGAGCCATTGTATTTAGCCGGTTAAGGCATGCATGCCAGGCTCCTGGGCAGTTTAGGGCTGGATGTAGGTGAGCGTGGTGGGTACGTGGGCAGCTTAGGACCGTATGTGGGGAATGTCAGGAGGCCGGTAGTTATTTGTGCAAGCAGATGTTTGTGTGCCAGGGTGAGGCCTGTAGCAAGAAATTGGTTGGCAGGGGCAGCGGCAGATTTTTAGCGCAGATAAGGTGTATAGCCTGGTTGGGTGTAGCATTACACGCTCCTAGCTCCAGGATGCAGGCTGCACAGTGTGCAAAGGTGAGAGACCTCCAAGTAGCATCGGGTGAGGTGTGAGGGCAGAGGCGTTATGTGCTACTGGATGGGGGACTGCAGCTCTGATGGCCAGCAGGGAGCGGGATGTGGTGTTTGCATGGGATGCAAAGTAACCAGCAATGGGAAACTGAGTGGATGTAGTCATTTGCAAGGGTCGGAATGGTGGCAGGAATGCAGTTGGAGGGGGCAGGAGCAGTTTTGGGGCACTGATGGGGATAGTGTGGAATGGGATGACACTTATGGTTTTGCATAGTGCTGGGTGGCTACCGGAGGCCAGTAAAGGGGAGATTGTGGCCTACAGAGGACTGAGCATGGGTAGGAAAGAGGATGGTTTGGGTGTGGGTGAGTGTGCAGTCCCTACGAGGTTTAACACTGCAGTACTTAACTACTGTGCTGGTGAAGGACAAGTGCGTAGGCTTACCTCGCAATGTGAGGTGTCAGTGAGGGTCAGCACAGCATGTATCTGGGGAGGGCTGGTGGCTTGAAGGCTTGTCTGGCGGAGACCAGCAGAGACCAAGTCCTACAGCCTTATGTGCTGGCCTTTGGTGATGCCCAGCGGTGCCTCCTGGCTTGTTGGGTTGGCCTGCAAAGAGCTGGCTGGTGGCCAATGGTCAGGCAGCAGGCTGGGTGCCTGGATTGTTGCTTGGCAATGCAACACCCATCTTTCGGTGGTTTTGTGGGTCAGCAGAACCAATGCATCTAGCTATGGTGTTCACGCTGTGTGACCTCAAGGAGCCAGGACCCTTGAGGTCAGTATTACCGGCAGAGACCAAGTTCAACTGCCTTATGTAATGGCCGGCTGTGCCTGCCAGCAAAGAGCTGGCTGGAGCTCAATGGTAAGAAAGCAGGCTGGGTGCAGGCTAAGTGCCTGATTAGCTGCTCGGCAGCACGGCAGCCATCTTAAGCTGGTTTTGTGGGTCAGCAGACACGATGTAACCAGCGAAGGTGTTCACGCTGAGTGGCCTCATCCAGCCGGAACCCTGGAGGTCAGTGCAGTTATACAAGGCCCCACCAACCATTATTTTGAGCCTGCAGAAGACTGACAGCCAGACCTGGGACACCGCAAACTTCCTGGAGGGGTTGGTAAGCAGGAAGACAGATGCTCCATGAAACTTGGAGAGGCTTTCACTTCTACAGTCTACAAGAAACGATCCATCTTGACACGCATACTAGTGAAGACCAAAGGAGGGGACACTGTGCCACGCAAAGTGTTTTATCGCCGCTGCCATGGTTCTAGAATGTGAAAATATCTATCTTTGACCTTGGAGAAGACTTTGTTTCTAAAGTCTTATTACATTCTGTAAAAGTTTCCAAATCTTTGAAAAGAAATCACAGTTGGGACCAGTGAATCCTGTCCGCATTTGTTCTAAAATCAAGGCCACACACACCAAATAAACTACGAAAAGGAAATTTACCAATGAACTATTTCTGAAATTCCAATTTGGGAGATGTATATATAAATCAAGTCCTGAAGACGGGTCCGACGCATGCCTGATAGCACTAAATAACCAGCTACTGAGCCTGTTTAACCACCTTTTGCCAGGCCCCAGAAACACACTCTTTGGTGTCGACAAAGTCAAGGACAGAAAAATTGACAAAGTCAAGGATAGTGAATTGTATCAAGGTTTCATTTAATAATAGGATGTCACCTTATTTGTTTACTAACCTCACTACATCACCAGTATCTGACGAATGTGTTCAGTTAAAACCAACTGGTCAAGATAATTGTTTTTCAGTATAGGTTCTTTTATGGAATGTTATGTGCATTTTTGTCCCTCTTGTTTTTAATATAAATTTTTCTAAGTGTTTTGTATCCATGAATTAAAATATGTATTTCTCTATGTTCTCTGTCGCAAATAATTGACCGACATGAAAGGTAGCACGTTGTGCAACTAGACACACCTGGCACGTGTGTAGGCGGGTAGCTGTTTTTGTGGTATTCTTTTTGCCTTATAGATTTATATTAGTCCTTTGCCACACAGCCCCCTAGAAAAGAGAACTCCGCAGCTCTAACTGCTTTATTTCACAGTGCAGTTATACAGCCAGCATAGTACCAACAACGGAATGATTTATTTTTGCCCCAGTGAAAACGTTTTTAGATAATACCAATTGTGATAAAACCGGTTTGCTCCATTCTATATGATCAAAACATTAGCTCATTTTTTAGAACGTGTACAAACATTAGATATTCCAGCCCAGATCTCTGCTCTATGATGCCAATGCTTTGGTAAAACAAAATGGAGCAAATCGGTTTTGACACAATCCATATTATCTCAAATCTTTTGCACTAGGGCAAACATGAATCTGACTCTGTTTTTCTACGTTTGCTGCATGACATAAACGGAAGTTGTTTATTATAATTATTTTCTTGTGTTATGCAGAAAATGAAGTAAATAAAGCTGCTTGCTTCAATTTTGACATGGTGACAATTTTGCTAATACCGATTGGAGCTAAACCTGTTTGCTCCATTCCATAAAATATTATGTAAACAGTAAACTTCGTTTGCTGTACTTTATTGCACACGTGTAAAGCTTTGATAATCTGGCCCCAGGTGTTCTTTTGCACCAAATCGTACCAATCCTGTGGCAAGCTGGTAGGGCTCCATATCTCACTCGAAAGATAGGTGCGTAGACAGTAGGGTGCATCACCTAGGCAGAACATTGCCTTAGCTGCACATGTGTGTAAATAATGTAATGTACAAATGAACGCAGAGTACATCTTTGGAAAGTGTGACCTGTCTTACTGCATGTCAGTGCCAATACACCAGTTCCCTGTTCATGGTTTCGTTTTGTGGCTGTGAGTATGCATGTACCTTATGGTAGCTTTGGTATGTCATTAGGTTTATGTACTCACCTATCAACCACGTGTCTCTATAGTGGTCAGCCTGAAACCAGCCTCATACCTGAACATTGAGAGAAAATACAGGTCTTGTGTGCCAAATCCCTGGACATTGGCATGCCCATCAGCGTCCTGGTACTGTATATCAGCTGCCCCTTGGTAGGATTCCAGTGGTACGAGTTACGGAACATGCACACTATGTCCTGCGTTGGCCATGTTGCTATGTATTTTCAGCTCAGGGCCCTGTCTAGTAGTTTCCAGGAAGTGGCACTCGGTTGTTTGTATGTATATTGTCAATTAGGACACTCACACTGAGAATGTGTTGAATGCAATGAGGGCGAACGATGTGACTCGTCATTTTGAAGTTAAATAATTCCTTGTAGCATTGACGTTACTGCAAAAAAGTTTCACATCCAAGAATTAGTTAATGTGGTGGTCTGGACCTGTGGTACGTGGCCGCTGTAGTGTTGTCATGACATAGATTTGGTAGTTGAAGGATTTCAGCAGTATGACATCTGACACTATGAGACTGTGAACGTTTTCCAAGGAATGAGGGGAAGGCAGTGTCAGATGCCCTTACTGATCATGACTAACCGATGTGGTATTGAACTCACAACAGCTACTGCTTCTACCCGGCCTGTAGGATGTCATATCATCAGTGGTCATGTGTACACATAGGTTCTAAGGAAGCAGCGCTATTCTTCCTACAGAAGGACTGCCTTATGCAGGGCTCAGCAACACAGGGCAAGACATTGATGCACGTGTAAACAGAGTACAAAGTAATACCCACCACCGGAAGTTCTCTAACAGGGGTGGACTGGGAACCAAAAGAGGCCCTGGAAATAATTTTCAAAGTGGCCCCATGTTGTACATTTTCAGCACACTCAACACTTTTCCTATGAAAAATGCGGAAATAAAATACAGCAAAGTGTCCCAGGGTTCCGATGCCTACCGGGAAATCCTCAGATTTCGCTATAGGCCAGTCCACCCCTGTTCACTAACATCTTAGGAGGGTATGTTTCACTGATAGTGTTTTACACCCAAGAGTTCCAGGCTCTTGCTTTGGACGTGCCTTGTGGTGGGAGGCTTTGGTATGGGGGCAGTGAGGCACTCTCATCTTTATGCTCTGCTTTCACAAGGTAAAGGGATATTTTTACTGATTATTGCATTGTATTGAACTCTTTTTTTGCAATTCTTTTCTTTAGTATTTGTGTAACTTATGATCCACATTAGATCGGCAGATGTCTTTTCACCTACTGGCGAATAGTTTATATGTCTGCTGATTAATTGGAGGAACTTCCACATTTCCTTGGACAGATTAATACTTGAAAATTTGGCAGAATGTGTTTTGATACACTAATATGTCTGCAGTTTTCAAATAAATTATGCAAAGTTGAAGACAAAATCACTTCAATTACAAGCTGTCATACATGTCAAGGGTAATACAATAGTGGTATGGAGACATGTTTTCCTCTATATTTATTATAATATTGACATTCCGAGGGTAGGAATCATTAGTGCTACAGATATTTTATGTACAATCTCATTGGCCAAGCGCATCTGCATTTCTGCGGTAGAGGGGAAGGAACATGAATTCAGGGCCATGATCACAAAGACTACAGTGAACGTTGAAGAGAACCTCTCGACCACCAAACTGAAAGAAAACAACCCATTAGGGAAGGAAGCTCGGTGCACCCTTTTGTGAGAACATCAGCTTAATTTGTATACAAAAGGAAAACATGTCAAGTCCCATACCGTAGAGCTCTCGCTCTACTTCAAACCAAACAGCAGGTTATAACTGTAAAAATCTTCATTTGTGACGCATTCGATATAAGGTTTTCATCCCCCACACTCATTGGCTACCACCTATTTACATGCTAATAATCGCCTACAGACCTGTGACTGCTTGGTCACATCCTCTCTGACTCCAATGTGTTCACACGTGGGTGGCGATCTCTTCACGCTAGTAAGTGTAAAATGATTGGTAACATTTCAGGGAACACTGGCTTGCCCTGAGGGCTAATCACGTGACGTGCATCTGGCCTGCAACATGGGCTCAGCGGATAACTTTGAGGTCAGTCTGGTCCTTGCGAATAAAGCCTCCCTTTTCTCATCCCAGACACGCAGGTGCCATCATCATGCCTCCCTGATGAAATCTTCGAAAAGTTGCCATCATTCTTTGCTCTCCCCAGTACAAATCACACACTTTGTTGTCCTTTGCTCCCCCGTTATCACGCACATATCCCGAGGGGCAGGCATGGGTTTCCTGCAGGTGCCACTAATCAGTCTAAATAGTGAAGGATTTAGGATTTTTGCTCATGCTTATCTGGTAGTTCAAATGAGATGGCCATTCTCCTGGGGGGCAAATATCTGCTTGTGTTTTGCCACCTGAAGACCTGTGTCCTCGCTGCCATGGATTTGTCCTTCAAATTTCACAAGGCCCTACCAAAGTGTATGGGCCTCATTATGACTATTGCGGAATGGGTTAACGGGCGCCGCTAATGGTGGCGACGCCGTTAAACCCATTCTGCAATTTTACGAGTCCCCCTCGCGGGACCCGATCTGGACATCTGATTTCACCAGACGTCCATAGCGGGTCCCGCGAGGGTACCAGGGAGCTAACAACGGGCCGGTCGTAATCGGCCCGTTGTTAGCTCCTGCACCCATTCCCATTGAGCCGTATGGGGGCTCAAACGGGAATGGGGAATGTCCGGGCCCGGGTTCCATGTAGGAGGAATTACCGAACTCGGAATGGCCGGGTAATTCCCCATTCAGGGAACCCAGATCTGGACCCAATTTTGGAGGCAGCCATGGTGCCAATAGCGCCATGGCTACCTCCAAAGTCGTAATGAGGCCCTATGTCTGTGTGTGTGTGTGTATTCATTTTCCCTACCTCACTATTGATGGGAGGGGAGAGATTCAACCACAAGGCCTTATTGATTTATATGCTCAACGTAGCCTGCAAGCATTCAGTCCTACCTCTGAATATAATGTGAAAGGTCTATTCTATATGTAAGTCATGCGAATGCAATGCATCCACCTCTTCTTCTAAAAGGCTTGTTAAACATGTGTCTTATAAGGTCCCGTGATAACCACGTCCTGCATCATTTACCTGCACCACTACGTCATCCCCCTCCCTTATTAGTACACTTTCCTCAATCAGAATCACTTAGGAGGGACTGGGACCTGAACGTGCATCCCAACAACATCTACGTAATACAGAGCTTCTATGCACATCATGAAAAATTAGTAAAAAGAAGGGCCACAGCAGAGAACACCATGTAGAGAATGTCGACCTAATAACATTTCATGACATGCAGCATCTTGCTACAACGTTATTGCTGCTGACTGCTTGACTTTAAATACATTAATACATTAATAAATACATTAATTTCACATTGCTTGAATTTCGGCGCTTTAATGATGAAGACAAGTTCCTGCCAGACAATTGCACACCCAGGACATTTTATTAGAAACTATAGTTCAGGGAAATTCCAAGCGACTAGCACTATAATAAAATCAATTAGAAATAATATCATATTTCTAAGAAAGAAAGAATGAAATAGATTGTCGTTCAAATGAATTTCCTTTCTGTTACCATAACATTAATTAACGACCTTCTGCATGCACAACTATTATTTTAAAATATCGACATGTCTGATGGCTCTTTCTAAAAGGTTGCTGAAACACCTTCCTTCCCCTGACCTGGGGTATCATGCATGGCAAATGGAAAGCTGCATAATAATAACAGAAGCTTCGCAAATCAGTGCCAGGAATGGGTGAACGTATTGCAGGTGACATGTTGATAGCTCCTATGAGGCCTTCTTCAGGCTATACAGGGGAAGCTATTTTGGTTTATGTATGGTATCAATGCTGTACATGTTGGGGTATTGTGAAATAATTGTCACCTAAGGGCTGCATATAGCTGCATGAATTACATTTGGCTAGAGATGAGCACTGCATATTTGAGAAAATTGATGCTCATGTAGCTTGTTGCCCAAAGGGTAGCTGTGGGTCAAATAAACCCTTAATAGGCAGGTTGTCTATTATGCTGAATTTAAAACTACTGTAATCCTCACAGAAGCAACGTACAGGTGAAAAGCAGTCCGCACGTATTAAAAGTGGAGTCCGCAGTTATTAAAAGTGGGTACAGGGGGACATTAGGCATTTTAAGTTTCAAACAGGAAGGTAATGCTCCTCAATTACCCGACACATACGTTCTTTGCAAGGTGCAGATGTGGTGTACCTGTCTGAATGTACCTGCTGCAAGAATCACTTGGAGAATGTGTCGGTGTCTTATTCTACGTGCAAGCCATGATGAATAGTTTGTGGGTGGGAAACGGATTTCTACTTGTGCGTTAACTGTTCAGCAGTTGAAATGCATACATAGCTCTCGCAACGTGCTGCAAATGTTCAGCTATGGATCCTTATGATGTTCCTCGGTTAGTACAATATATGTCTTACATGTGAGACGAGACATATTAGACAAGTACAGATAGTTGGTGCTCTGCTATCCCAGATAATCCTTGGTTGATCTGCATGCCAATACACAAATGTGTCAATTTCCAATGTTTTCATGGCGCTACAGAAGCATTTCATCTCCGCATGTGCTGTGCTTTCTGCTCCATTGCCAGTGTTTACATAGCGCTACACTACCATGTAATCCCCACCTATGTTGTGCTTGCTGCTCCATTTCCAATGTTTTCGTAGCACTACAAATGAATTTCATCCCAACATATGCTGTGCTTGCTGCTCCATCTTCAATGTTTTCCTCGAGCTACGGTGCCATGTTTTCTTGGCGCTACAGTACCATGCCATCCACAGATGTGCTGTCCTTGCTGCTCCATTTTGTTCTGATGCAAAGTGATAGATTCAAAATAAGTGAGGTCTCAATATGTGCTTTTATTTTCTATTCCACCAAATGATGCATTTGCATATAATGTAAAACGTATGCCATGTCAGAACGTGATAAAGTAAAATACAGAGCGAGACTCAAACCAATATATAAAATAATAAAAACATACAAAATAGAAAAATAAGTAGGGGAAGCAGATTTAAAACGTTTGGTTACTAATTCACTAATGCCATGTTACTAATCACATGGCAGAAGACATACATTATTAAATAATTGTAGTTATGGCTAAGTTGCTGAACCCATAGGAAGAGCACTTTTTGGGCAGCCTATAACTTAGCCCCTCCTGGACGAATCAGCACAAAAATTTTAAAAAAATATATGGCCACACATGATTGTTTCTGAGAATTTTGGTGGGGTTTCGTGCAGGGGGTGAAAAGTTGTAGGGGCGTTGCAAAATGTGTGGGTCTTCCCTAGACTCAATGGAAAACGAATTTTGATCATGTCTTCAGCCCAAACCGCTGGTAGGATTTTCACCAAATTTGCAGCAGGTGAGGTGGCTTGCTCCCGAAAGTGTGCTTTTGTAAATTAAGAGTATGTTTTTTTTTTATTTTAATGAGCAAAAAGTAGGTTAAACAATATTAGTGATGTCTGGTCCGTGGATTCACTTCCCTGTTTGGTCCGCGGACGGGCCTTCGATTGGCCCAGAGAGTGGCATGATGTCCACAGACATCAGACGCGACCACTGATTGGATGTTGAAAAGAGTGAGGTGCGTCATATTTTTGGGTAACGCCTGCAATTTTGGATACACGGACAGCACCCGTGGTCCGCAAACATTGTGGTAAAAATATATAAATAAACACAACATTGCACTTGTCAAACTAATGAAACAATCCCTGGAGAGGTGAGGGGTGATGATGATGGGTTGGATATGGCCTTAAAAATCCAAAAAAATGGGTGGCTTTTCAACCCCGACATCTGCAAACAGTCCGGATGTCTGGGGCAGCACTGTGATGTTCGCGAACATGTCATTTGTTTGGAGATATAAATGCCTATTTCTGAATTACAGGGTTTGTGAAAAGCAGTTTTTGGATGGCGTATAACTTTGGCACCACGCAATGAAACAAGATGACATTTTGATATTTTACTCTAGACCTAACTCTGAATAGTTCTGCAAAGTTCGGTGGGATTTTGTCAAGAGGGGGCAAAATTAGAGACGGGGTGTCAACATTTTTAGATAGCTTATAACATTGATGCTGTTTGACGAATGTGGACAAACGTTTTGAGAAAGATTCTAGACCCAAGCTTGAATGTTTGGGCAACGTCTTAATGAATGTTGTCAAGTGGGGTCTAAGTTATATGACTATTTTATGCACGTATATATTGACACTCTAAAAAAAATAAAACATGGCGGATCGGCAGCAAACTCATTTATGGAGCATTGTGAAGGGCCTTGAAAGCATGGTTTTGCAAATGTGTGCGTGTTTTTTTGTTTTTTGAAAAGCATCATAATGTAAGCACAAAGTATAGTGACTGAAGTTTAGCCTGTGGCCATGGGCAGTGGCCAGATTGTCCGGGTCATGAACGAAGGCCATGACCCAGACAATCTGACTAATCTGACTACTGGCCATGAGCACAAGGGACCAGCAATCGGGTTAAAGTGGGCATGGCCACCAGGGAAATATGCGGTAGAGTTTTCAAAATTGGGTTAGGTTGAATGGGAAAAAAATGTTGCTCTTGGGTACAGGCTGAAGTGCTGGCTGGGATTGCATCAAATATGCACAAAGAGGGTCAGCAAGAACTTCAAAGCATGGTTTTGCAAATAAGTCCTGTGTTTTATTCTTTTGAAAGTGTGAAAAAGTAAGTACAAACACAGTGATATAACATTGGTGTCTGGGCAATGGGCTTGGCCGTCAGCAAGGAGAAATATGTAATGTAATTTGCTTATAGGGGCATACGGCATGGCCGAAGTGTAGATTTGAATGTGAAAAAATACTCTTTTTTTTTTTTTTTTTACTCTGCTTGCGGTTACAGCCTGAAGTGGTGGACTGGATTCCAACAAACATTGCAAAATGAGCATTAGTAAGGACCTGAAAGCATGTTTTTGGAAATATGTCTTATTTTTTATTTTTCTAAAGTGTAAAAAACTAGTGATATATATTTCGTGTCTGGGTAGTGGGCCTGGCCCTCAGCAAACACTGATTTGCTTATTGAGGAATGTGGCATGGCTGAAGGCCATGCCGCATGGATTTGGAGACTGGCCATGGCTGCAAACCATGAGCACTGGCCATTGCTTACATTATTAGGTTATAGAGGACACTGAGCTCGGATGCGGGGTAGGTGCAGTAAATAATTGGGGTGGTTTGGTTGTGCTGGGGTCATGGTTGAGCCTTCTGCCTTAAGCAATTGAAATATGACTTGCATCCCCAGCATGCACTGCTGATAACGACAGACATGAGTATGTTTTGCAAAAAATATGTTTCTTAAAAGAGGTTAGTTCTTTCATGTATATGAAAAGAGGAATTATTAATAACTTAAATACAGTGATGTTACTCCATGAAACATGTTGTTAAAGGGATGTTATTGTTAAGTTGCGTTAATAAAAACCTATTCAATTGACACAAACAACGTTCTTAAAGGGATGTTACAGTTAAGATGCATTGCACATATGGCAATCCTCTCCTCCAGTAGTTAGCCAGTGGCGTCCCACTTTGGTATCACTTGGTATTTCCCACATGGGTTCTCATGAGCACTTGTCCATCTATACTGCCCCTTCTATGTATGCACTTCTCTCACTGCACAATGCACATGTGCATTTATAGGAGCACTGTGTTCAATTTGTTTGTATGAGTAAGGGAAATGCAGATACAAAAGAGTTGTAGAAGATGTTCAAGTGGCAGTTGGTGTGTGGAAACGTAATATGGTCATAGGGTTATGTGTACAGTTTTTGGAAGTGATTTGTGGATGGATGTGTGACTGAAAGCATGCATGCTCCAAGTGTTGCAAATATAAAATATAAAAGAAAAAAGGGTGGAACAGATGCCCTGGGTGATGGTGTGAACATAGTATCCGGGTCTTTTAATGATGCGTGGCCTGGAAAGGGGACTTCGGAGACCATAGAGTATTATAAAGGTCCATCGATTATGGTCCTTATTGTATGATGGAGAAAATAATTTGGGACAGAGCATTTCTATATTTTTCTCTAGTATACAATTGTCCATTAGTACCCGGCACATTGTGAAGATTGTGTGTTCTATTCAATGATTGGTCCTTTTCTGAGCCTTACTGTATGGTATTCCCGCTCACATCGCGGCAGTGAACTTGTGGCGTTCCCCCTCATTCTTTCTCCTCCACCATGAAGGTGCTTGGTCTGCCATTGAAAGGGCGAAGGGACCACAAATAGTCCCTTCTCCCTGTTTCATGGCGGTCATTTTTTGAATTCTTTCCTTTTTCCCCATTACTTATAATGGCCTACATGGAAAGGGAGAAGGGGTAGTACCTTCTCCATTTCCATGGTGGCCATTTTCTTTGTCTACTAGGGCCACCACAGAAAGAGAAAAAGTACAACATTTTCCTGACCAAGGTGTCCATTATTTTTTGTTTTGTTCGGCAGCAAAAAGCAACGCTTCTCTCAGCTAAAAAAACCCCACCATTATTACCCTAGTCTTACCGGCCGGGGTACTAATGGCAATAAGACCTTCAGCTGCGGGACATTACCACATAAGGTAAGGCCCCAGGGGCCTTCGTTAAGGCCCTTGCTACACTCAGGCCTGTAACTATAGGCCCTGGGGGCATTACCTTATGCAGTAACTGCCTGCAGTCTCGGGGCTTATTGCCTTTTTATTCCCATTAGCATAACACAAATTGATAATAGAAATGTTGGAGAATCCTATTGAGTCAAACTACTTTACTAAGAAATTTAAAGTAGATGGAGTCTATAAAATATTTTTTTGTGAAAGGTGGTTGCTAAAGGAACTTGTTTTCAATGTTTTTTGATTATTTTAGTTTGCGCAGGAGAGGTCAGAAATTAAGGTGGGGAGGGAAATGAGAGAAGAGGCACCATCCACAAATATCGAGGGGCAGGTGTACAGGGGAAGATATTATGTGTGTGTTACATCTAAGGTAGGGGGTAGTGTTTCCCATACTTCTTCATTACAGCTTCAAAAGCACTTCAGAATTGCTTCCCCCTGCTGAGTGGTGTGTTGCAGTATATACAGAGTACTGTTGTTTTTTCGAAAGATATGGATCAACAGCCTCTTTTATCACTTGTAAGGTAGCTGGTGGTATTTTGTGTCCCACAGAAGTAGGCAGCGTGGTTACAGTATTGGTTAAGGAAGATGAGATAGAGGAACGCAGCCTACTACTTCTTGAGAAAGGAGCAACCTTTCTGAGAGGATTGCGTTGGTTGGAATTGGTGTGGTGGCTCATGAAGGTGGTTCTGTAGGAGTACTGTCCAGGTAGTTTGCGACTGAGCACTCAGTGCATTTCACTTTGGTAGCTTTAGCCTTTGGTACATTCCCAACAGTGGTAAAGAACTGCCACACCCATGATTCACTCTGGGTGCTAAAGGTAGGCACTTCCTTTACCTCATCTTCTTGGTCCTCTTCATTGTCTTTTGGAGTACAGTGCTTTTTTTGTTGTGTAGGTCCTCCAGCTGGTGGTGGTGTTGGCTCTTGGGGAGGAGGGATGGCAATAGCTGATGCCGTTTTTAAGATAAATAGCAGTTTTGTTAATATTCTTCCAAGTATCAGCTCTGTTGCTAGATTGTTAATGGATAATGAGCAAGAATAGGTATAGGAGCTGTACAAGGGTACATTTTGAGCTTCAACATTTCTAGAAAAGCAGAAAATGCAGATCCAAACTGTTCGCAAAGAACAGACCCGTTCACTAAGTGTGGATGCGTTTGCGGAGATGTCAGCATCCCGCGCGCGAGCCCGTGGTCACGTGACATTGGGACTCATTACAACTCAGGCGGTAAGTGAATAACGATGCCGGTAAAGGATTACCGGCATCGCTTACCGCTCCACACGATTATGATACGCCAACCCGATATTAGCGGCCTGTAATTAACGGTGCCGCTAATAGCGGCATGAGGGCGGGTATGCGACCCTACATGCCGGCAATACCGGCATGGCCCAAACAGGGGAACATCACAAGTCAGGCAGACATGCAATTAACGCCCTACTGAAGCCCGAAAAGTACCTTACCAGGATAGAGCAAATACCGGCATCGCAGACCACCCGTAAACGGCCATGTGCAGTGTTCCCAACTGCCAGAGGTGCACACAATCAGCACAGGTGGAGGCAATACAGACTGGGCCAGCACAAAAGGAGCACACCCCACCCCTTCCCACACCCAGTCACACACCAAAATGATTCCAATACTATTAGCAATGCTGGGTCTGGAGGACATGATTGCACTGGAACTGCTGCTGCAGCAACAACAACAACAACAACAACAGGCAGCACAGAGGAGACACATGAGGAGAAGGAGGGTGAGGCAGGCCCAGCATGCCCAACCAGTGCAGCCAGTGGCACCACGCAGGCAGCCCCCAATCCCTCGCATCAGAGCCAGTCCATTCAACCTAACCCCTGAGCAGATCCACACCCTGTACCGTCTGGCCCGCGACACCACCACCACCATTTTGGACATGATACATGACAACATTGTCAGCCTGATTGAAACATGCACCTCCAGCCCACCCCCACTGAAGGTAGTGTCTGTGCTCCACTTCCTGGCCACAGGCACCTACTAACACACAGTGGGGCAAATGCATGGCATATCACAACCATTGTTCTCACGTACGCTGAACCAAGTGTTTGATGCCCTCCTGAAGCACACAAGCAACCACATTTACCTACCATGGACTGGCCAGGAGATCTCAAACACCAAAGTTGGTTTCCATTCACTGGGCGGCATCCCTGGTTGCATTGGCGCCATCGACTGCACCCATGTAGAATTGGTGGTCCCACATGCCATGGAGGTAGCGTACCGCAACCGTAAATTATACCACTCCATCAACGTGCAAATTGTATGTGACTCAAACAAGATCATCACACATTGTTGGGCCGATTCCCCGGATCAACCCATGATTCAATGGTCCTGCGGAACTCCATGATACCACACTACATGGAGCGACATGCAGGGCAGAGATCCTGGCTTCTCGGTGAGTTGGATGTTAGGCTCATGGAAATGCGATGTGGGTAGGTGATTGGGGAGAGATGCATACTTCACCTGGCTGAGATGGGGGGGGGATGCATACTTCACCTGGCTGAGATGGGGGGGAGAGATGCATACTTAACCTGGCTGAGATGGGGGGGGTGCATACTTCACCTGGCTGAGATGGGGGGGAAGAGATGCATACTTAACCTGGCTGAGATGGGGGGGTGCATACTTCGCCTGGCTGCGAGTGCCTGAGAGAATGGACCATGCTCATACCCCAAAGCAGGCCAGACCGGGCCTGACACCTGACCACATAATGCAAGATGTAAGCAGCCCTACCATGTAAATGATGCAGTGTCACAACCATACCATAGGCATCTACATGTGCACTGTACTCAATCAGACCGTATCCCCCGCAACACAATGCAGCTACAAGCAATTGGTATGGCCAATACACAGCACCAAATACCATCAACAGAAAGGACTGTCCCCCATTACTGCGTACAAAGGAGTCACATGAGGGACAAATACATTAATACACCACTAAACTGACACAGAGATCCTACAAAACTGCATGTCACCATTTGTTGTGCATAGTGAGATCATCATGAGGCTGCCATCAACAGTGACAGGATGAAAGCATACAAATGACTGCACATCAGCCAGATCATGGAAACTACCGGCGTGGACTAACACAGTGCATGAGCACTCACAAGGAACAGGACCCCCCTCCGCCAACTAGGCGATGGCATGCACACCTGTCCATAAGAGGAATACACATATAGCAGTCACATCGTGTGTCTCCATTCATGCATGGAAATGTAGTCCAAATCAGGAAATAAATGCATGTTATGGTGTCATTGATACAGGTTCCATATGATGTGATGACTTACACATATACATTGTGGCCCACATGCAGGTGATGCAGGCTATCCCTTGAACAGGTGGCTCCTTACCCCAGTCCGAACCCACAGAACAGGCACGAGGAGGACTATAATTGTGCGCATACTCGTACCCGTTTGGTGATTGAGCAGACATTTTACCATTTGAAGGCACGGTTTCGCTGCCTCAGCAGGTCTGGTGGGGCACTCCTGTACCGTCATGAGAAGGTGGGCAAGATCGTCATGGCATGTGTCATGCTACACAATATGTGCATCAGACGGAATGTGCCTTTGCCTCCTGACGCTGAACTGCAACCACCTGACGATGAGGATGAGGAGGGTGGAGATGGAGCTGCACTCAGGGAGACAGCGATGCACAGGAGGGACGTGCCATGCGTCAGACTCTGATTAACCAATGTTTCTAGCACACATGGACGGGGATTGTGACATGGAGGTGACACTCAGGGCACTGGGTGTGTCAGGGACATGGACACTGTAGACTGTTCACCAATAAAGCACACGTACACAATAAGCAATGTCTGCACATGTGAATTATGATTTCCCAAAACGTGTATTAAATAAATATAACAAAGTGCACAAGCCCTCCACCCCACACACCCTCTCCCCCCTCTCCCATCAACTCCCCCACACACCCTCTCCCCCCTCCCCCCTCAACTCCTCCTCACACCTTCTCCCCCTTCCCCCCTCAACTCCCTCACACACCCTCCCCCCGTAACCCTCACCCTTGACTTCCCCACACATGGTGTGCAGTACCGTGCAACATTAGTCCACATGGCACCAGTATGCCTGCCTGTGCCTACAGCCCTCCCTCTCCTCCAGCACCAGGTGCACCCCTGTCCCATCTGCGCAGGTTCCGGGCAGACCTACGCACGGGGCTGGTCCTGGTTGAACTTGTTCTGTCAACTGCGGTGGACGCATGGCATGCATTGCTGCCACCATTTCAGAGAGGACGTGCCAGGCTGCTGCCAATTCGGCGCAAATGTCCTTCAAGGTGGTCTCGATTGCTGTTTTCAGGGATGCAGCACAGTCCCTAATGTTGTCCCTTGCCCGGCCACATTCCATTATATGCTGCATCAACAGCCCTGTGAGCTCCTCCTGGGGCAGCTGAATAGCCCTGAACCCTCTTGGCTGGTTGGTACTTGGGTGGATGTGTGAGGGGTTTCCACCATACTTTGTTCATCATGCACAGTTGGCATGGGGCTTGCACTTG
Organism: Ambystoma mexicanum; assembly: GCF_040938575.1. Taxonomy (NCBI): domain Eukaryota; kingdom Metazoa; phylum Chordata; class Amphibia; order Caudata; family Ambystomatidae; genus Ambystoma; species Ambystoma mexicanum. The sequence continues at coordinate 977,394,493 of NC_090922.1, forward strand.
CGGGCCATGAATCACCAGGTGATAGCCCGTGCATGCTGCTGTTCTGCAAGCTGCATGGGGATAGTTGTGGTGAGCGCAGGGGGCCTGTGGCGGGTGTTGCGCCATGCAGCTGAATGTCTGGCTCATCGTCCGATACGGCTGCTGTGGCAGCTGTCTCACCAACTGTGCTGCTGGCAGCCGATGCTGTGCCTTCTGCCACTGCCTCCTGGGTGATGGTGGCTGGTGTGGGTGTTGTTGTAGGGGCCGTGGTGCACATTGGTGCTGTGGTCTGTGGGGTTTTCTTGGCCTTCCGCAGTGGCGCTGGATGGCCTCTTCCCCTTGAAGTCGAGGGACGGTGTTCTCCCTCCTTGCCCCTGGCCTTCATATTTGGTGTGGCATCTTCTTCCCTGGTGTCCTCGTCACCGCTGTCTGAATACGTGCCTGTGGGGGACCAATAGAGGGAGAGGGTTAGTGATGGATCTACAGGCATCAGGCATGCATTGGGGTGGCTGCATTCATATGGTATGGCAGATGATTGAAATTGGGGGAGTGACTTACCGGTTGCTTGGCTTTTGGGTGGGTAATGCATGGAGGCGTCTAGGTTGGGACACATATGGGGGGCATTGTGCATGTGGACAATGTGACGCTGTGCATTGCTTGTAGGCAGTCTTGTACATATGTGTCTGGTGGACCATGCTCAACATCATTGTGGTGGTATTGGCATTGTTTCATTTGGGACACCTACCTGCATCGGCTGATGACGTGGCTCCTCTCTCCATGTCCCCCACTCCCTCAATTGCCTCGGTCCCTATGGTACTGGAGCATATCTCCTCCCATGGTTGCAATTTGATGGGGGACTCTGCACCTCCGCCTGTCGCCAGCCCCAGGTTGCGGTTGGCGGAGCGGATGCTCCGCACGCGTAAACGCAGATCGTCCCAGCGCTTACGGCAATCTTTGGGAGTGCGGGGTGTGGTGCCAACGGCACTTACTTTCTGGGCGACCTCTGCCAGTATCTGTTTTTTGCGCTGCACTGCAGGGCGGGACATGTCTGAGGAAAACACGACATCGGCATGTTCCTGCAGCGTCTCCGCGAGCAAGGTTAGCTCCTCTCGGGAGAAGCACTCCTTGCGCAGGCGATCACTGGGTTTTTTGACAACTTTCAGCATGGTGAGATGCAGCAGGTAGTGTTGGAGTTGTAGCAGAGTTCTAGGGGTCAGATGGCTCCTGGTTGTGGTGGATGGCAATGGATTGTGTTTTTAAAGATGGCCGCCGTGCTCTTTCCCGTTCCTGTGCGATGACGCTACTTCCGGTTCCACTTATTAGCGGTGACCGCTAATAGCAGTTATCGCTATTAGAGGTGACCGCTATTAGCGGTCAACGCTAATGCCGATGGCTTGTATGCCGGAGGAGCTATTTGCACCACACACGATGCCGCTAAGGAGTATTTTTCGCCCTTTAACAGCATGACGGTGGGGTCATTACCGGCATGGCGGAAAGTGTGTGCCCGCGTACTCGTAATTGGCCGCTTTGAGCGGTCTATTGCCAGCACGGACACGGTACTTGCGCCATGCCAGTAATGACCAGTACTTACCGCCTGGGTTGTAATAACCCCCATTGTCTGAAAAGTCTGCAGTGACATCATACATTTGCGAATGTCATCGAACACAAAAAACAGTGGAAACATTTGCAAAAAGAGTATAGAAGTTTTAAAAATGATGCGTTTAGGGTGAAACTTTGTAATTTGGACAAAAAGGTTGCTATATTGGGGTAAGTATGACATTAGTAAGCTGTAGGAAATTAAGGCTGCACTGGGAAAAACCCATGAAATTCACAAACAAATCTTTGATAAAGGGACGTTATTGTTAAATTGTACTAATAAAAATCTATGAAATTCAATGAAAAAACATTGTAAAGGGACGTTAATCTTCAATGACATTTGTGATGTCATCTTTCATGCCTTGGTGTACGTCTTAGCAGTGCACGGTGGTGGCACAGGTTATGGTTGCATAGCTTAGCATAACTGGCGAATTTCTGTGGTTTTCTGGTTTTACTTGTAACCATAACGTCCCTTTAACAATGTTTTTTCATAGAATTTCATCATTTTTTATTAGAGCAACCTAACCCTAATGTCTATTTAACAACGTCCTTTCAGTCAACTATATGTTTACTCTGGTTGCTTGGTTTAAATAACCTCCACCAGTTCATAGCACTTGGATGAATTAGACATCTCCCAAAAAGTATATAACACAGAATTGTGGCATTGAATAAGAAGCATGATTGTTGCCCTTTTTATTTTCGCTGGACACAGATGTTTATAAAAAATCAATAGGGCTGTGCAAGGGTTTCAACCTCCATTGTAATAGTACAATTCAAGTATTGACATACAGCAACGTGTTTGTAATTGCTATGTGTATGAATGTAGAGCTGGAATAGTTCAACTAATACGTTTTCCACGCAGCTCTTCTAGCCAATTAGGAAAACATTCAAAGAGACTCAGTGGGTCTCATTACAAGGTTGCTGGTAAAAACCACCGGTAGGAGATGGGTTACTGTCAACCCCGTAACAATGTTAACGCCGCCTGACATCCCAGTGCTACTGGGATATCACAAGCGGCAGTGGTATGGTAAATCCCCATTCCCATGTAGTCCCATTGGACTCCATGGGAATGGCGACAATAAAGCACTGGTACCGTTATTGACAGTGTCAGTGCTTCAGTGAAAAAACATGCTTGTAGGGGCCTGCCTGATCGCCTGGCAGGTCAGGCCAGCTGGTAGTCCAGTGCCCCTTCCGCAATACTTATAGTTTGGTGGTCCGGAAAGGGTGCTGGTACATTGCTACCGGCACCTTTATTTCCAGATCACCAAACTCGTAATGAGGGCCAAGGTGTATTAACTGTATTTAAAAATAATACAATTAAAACAATATTATGTATAATTAATTTTAAATGCATGTCTAAGTAAGTGGAACATTATCTACGATTTGTTAGTTGGTTGAATGATTGTATAGACTGCAAACTAAATCAAGTCAGGGCACACATAGGTGTTGTTTGTCAAATTAAAGAAAACAAAATAAGGTCCACATGACAGGAATACTATTAGCTTGAAAATCATTGGCATTAGCAGATATCATCACACTCCTAGTCATTATATGATCAATGAAGCCCCACATTCACAGCTGTTTGCATAATATATGAAGAGCAGCCTTGTGTACGACTACGCAGCTCTCTTAAACTTGTTATACTTCACATACCAAGTATGATATAATATGATATGATATTATATGGCATTTATAACGCGCCTATACACAAGTGTTTCAAGGTGCGATGAGGAAAGGGATGGGAAACAGAGGGAAGACGATGATCCTACAAGGCCAGGTAAAATTGAGATTGTGCAAGTGCAGGGGAGGGCGGGAGGGGAGAAGTGCAAGGGGAAAGGGGAGGGAGCAGTGTAGTAAATAGGGTAACAGAAAAGAAAAATGAGGCAATAAATAAGGACAATAAATAAAAGTGCGGCCATCTGGTGACAAGTGCCAGGGTAGGTGCAGACACCAGGTGTAAGTGTTAGGGATACAGAAACAGTCTGAGTGCAAGGGTTGCCAGGGGGCATTGCAGGTATGCAACTGGTGGGGAGGTGACCTGGGCCTGAGATCATAAGGTAGCCAGGTAACTAGTGCAGTTTCATATTCAGCCAGGAGATCAGCAGGGGAGAGGAGGAGAGAAAGCAGAAGCAAAGAGGATGGTCTTGAGGTGCTTCTGGAACCTGAGATGGTTCTCCTCAAGTTTCCGAGAGGCTGGGAGGCTGTTCCAGAGGGAGGCCCCAGCAGAAGAAAGAGATCTACCACCAACTCGCTGCCTGAAGAAGCGACTAACCCTAAGGGAGTTGGAGGAGGATGAGCAAAGATACTCTAGAAGGAATTCATTTAGGAAGAGAGAGTTGAAGGTATTGAGGTCCCAGGCCCCAGAAGGCCTTGTGGACAATGCAGAGGGTTTTACACTTAATCCTCACCGCCACTGGGAGCCAGTGCAGAGATTTCAGTCCTGTAGAGATACAATCCCTGAGCTTGATGCCAAGGACAAGTCTGGCAGTCCTGTTTTGTATGAGTTGAAGAGGGCAGAGAGTAAGGGCGGGCAGATTTAGAAAGAGGCTGTTGCAGTAGTCCAGCCGAGAGAGAACCAGAGTTCTGGAGACAGTGAGCTTCTGGGGGAAGGAGAGGAAAGGAAGAATACCTCAGAGGAGGTGCACATAACATGTAAAGTACATTCTAACAATTCCAGGAGCTGGCCTCACATTCAGCGTGATGACCCAAATTCCTCATCATAATTGCTATCTAATTCTAAATAATGGCTCATGGGTGCAGCAATTTTCTTTAGCACAGGCTTCCCTCTCCAAAATAGCTGGGTCCTTGATTTACGATTCTGTAACTCCCCACCCCTAATTCACTCTGTTATCTTGTACCCATATCTAAAGAAATTATAAACTCATTTAGATCAAATATTTCATGAACAAATGGTCTAATTCAAAAGCCATCTTTCATTCTCACACATTACATCATCAGGAGCTACTCAAAACGTGATCGCTTTCAGCCAGGCTCCCCCAGCATTGATGAGAACACACTGTTAGACATCCCCTACATATGAGCTACCACTCACACCCAATTCATAATTTCATCTTCACTTAAAAGGTGAAATGATCTTTAGCACAGAGACATGGTGGATGACAACACAGTGGATGGGGTCAAAGAGTGTAATGACATGAATGACATTTGTCAAAGCATGACACCCACCAAGCCAAAAGTACACCTGGGAATCTCACATTTAGTGGGAGTTCTGAGCCTGGCCCAAATATTTAGCCAGGAAGGTCAAAGTTATACTTTAACAGTAAAAATATACACATTTGTGTAGCACAAAGATCTGCTGCCAAGCCCCTTCGAATGTATTAGTGTGAGGAGTGTGCTCCCAACCCTAATGTATGAAAGGCTCCCAAAACCATGTGATTTCTGTGGGAACATTTCAATGAAACAGACTGTTAAAGGCCCCATCTGTAAAATGAACCAACACAGATATTTCCATCCCTGTTTGGGGGATGGACATGCTAGTGTGGCAGCTGTGGTATAAACTGCAGCTGTCACACTTAAATAGAAAATCATGAAAGTTTCATAAATGACTTTGTCATGATGTGTACCTCGCCCTGCTCTGGTTTTAAAAGGTGCAGAGGGCTGGGCCCCCGTTTCTGGCACTTTAAAAATGAATCCTGTTTGTGAATTTGGAATGTGATTTACAATGTCCAGATGTGTCCCCTTATCTGCGCAAAGAATACAATTTGGTGTTTGAATGGGCCAGAGTCACAAAAAGCATCTCAAACAAAAGGACCAAAGGCAATGGGTCTCATTACAACCCTGCTGGTAGTTGTTACCGGACCTGCAGAGTACAAGTTTGCCTGCCAGGTGCCTTTCCCCTTGCCATGTTTGTCCTAGCCGGCAGAATATCACCCGCTTGTATTCTTTGATGGAAGTACCATCATTATGAATGGTGCCGGTGCTACCGTCCTCAACATTCCCATTGAGTCCAATGGGGCTCGATTGGGAATGGGGAGTTCCTTTTTCCAGCGTTTTTACCGGCACGTCCTAATGAGGCCCAATGTGCTCGTTTTCATTTGTGCTGCTTTCAGAATTCTTCAATTCACCTTATTCACAACCGTGACCTGAGCATTTCTGGCTCTGCTGTGCTGGAGCAGATAAATGTATTGGCCAAGCCCTTTGCATACATTAGTGTCATGAGCTTGCCCCCGACATTAATGTATGACATGCTCCCCCTAGAAACCACTGGGTTGATGGATGTATATTTCACTGAGAAAGGCTGTTAAAGAACATGTCTTTGTGAAATGCGTGAAAAAAAATGAATTTCTATCCCCATTTGGGGGTTGGAAATACAAGTGTGACACTCAGATTTAACCCTCAGAAATAAAATCATGACAGCCTCCCTGCTTCCTTTACCATCAGGAAGCAGGTGAGTGCTCCGCAAGGCAAGCCGACCTCAGAATTTTGTGTGCCCCCAGTCCCCAGTACCCTCTCTGTGTCCTCCTTTCCCCGCTCCTCCTCGATCACCCTGCTCCCACACCCATCCCGCCCACCGTTCCCCATTGGCTATCTGGGCCTGTTGTTTCGGGTCTATCGACCCACGGTAGCCTCCCTGCTTCCTTTACCATCAGGAAGCAGGTGAGTGCTCTGCAGGGCAAGCCAACCCCAGATGATCCCAAAAAAGTATGTGTGTGCCTCCAGGCCCCAGTACCCTCTCTGTGTCCTCCTTTCCCTACTCCTCCTGGATCACACTGCTCCCGCCTCCCATTCAGCCCACAGTGCCCTGATTGGCCCTCTGGCCGTGTTACCCAGGCCATTACCGACCTCCCCAGGGCAGCCCTCTGCCCGTGAAGCCCCTGTGGCTAAGGACCCGAGGCAAAGGACGGCTCCTTCAGAGACGGCTCCAGGTTTTATCTGCAGGTATCAGCAGGAGAAGCCATCAGCGGACAGACACCAAGAAAACTATAAGTGTGGCATGGGTGGGGTGTAGAGCAATTACTCTACTCCAGAAACCCCCTGCCACTCTACCTTACCTTGACCTGAGCAGCACTGTAAGAAGTGGTTGGCAAGTGTAAATATATAAACTCGACACTAGCCATATATTCCCAAACCCTACAAGGAAAAATAATTGTCTTTTTCTTTTCCTGGGCACCCTTGGAATGTACATTGGTGGACTTCCATAACTAAAATAGGGTGAAAACTAAGTAATCCTATAATATCTTTTTGACATAGGAGAAGAATTCAAGTCCTGTGATACTCAGAGTTCTTGTTCAAATGGAAACTTTTTCTTCTTTCATTTGTTTGCTTTTGTTTTATTTGTTTTCAAATTATTATTGTTTTCTATGGTGCATGATTCATTCAAATGCTGTCAATATGACTGTAATATGTTATGTATGTAAAGTTGAGCCCGTATTAAGAAAACCTTGTAAAATGTTATTGAGGCTCATGTACAAAAGATTGTTTTATGTTTTCTATTAAATAATGAGAAATATCGTTTCCTTATGGTTAGATTTCATATCTAGTCAAGTGACAAAATTAAAGCAATGACCTTTCGATAACATAAATGACATGATTACATGCAAATAAGATGTGAATGTATAGTGATAGAGAAAATGAGGACACCGTCTGGAATTATAGAGTAGCATACCCAGACAGGAGTGATCCTTCGCTGAAACAGTTTTGTGCAAATCCTGGCAGGATACCATCTGGAATTAAGGAATAATATATCCAGACTGTGGTAATCCTCTTTTGGAATAGTTCTGTGCAAAAATTGCTTGTTCTTTGAGGTCAGAGAAAACGAGGTGAGCATCGGTAACGTGTATACCGCATCATTACTACTTTATACCCTGTGGGGACTTTATTTGTTGCTTTTTGTTGAACTCTACCTTACCTTCCATTACATAAACTGCCAAAGAATTACACCATGCACACCCAGAGAGATCCGAGCCCCAACCTAATTCAAGGCTGTACTGTAAATGTTGCCCTGCATAACATTCTAACATACTTTCATTAATAACTAGTGCCACTCCCAGAGACAATAGTGAAAATTAGCCAGTCTCACATTGAGACGTGTGTAACAATGTTAGCATGTGCCACACTTAGACGGAACTGTAATAAATAGCATGTGCCCTAATGTCATCACTGTGCTAATGTTGAATCAAGAAGGTATTACCAGCATCATTGAGTGTGCCCTAATAGTGTCGCTGTGTTAAAGTTGAATCTAGAAAGTGTGCCCTAATGGGGTCACTGTGCTAATGTTGAACTTAGAAAGCGTCCCTAATAGTGTCACTGTGCTAATGCTGAATCGAGAAGGTATTTCCAACATCACTGAGTGTGACCTAATAGCGTCACTATGTTAAAGTTGAATTTAGAAAGTGTGTCCTAATAGCGTCATTGTGATAAAGTTGAATTTAGAAAATGTGCCCTTATAGCATCACTGTGTTAAAATTGAATCTAGAAAGTGTGCCCTAATAGTGTCACTGTGCTAATGCTGATTCAAGAAGGTTTTCCTATAATCGAGTGTGCCCTACTAGCGTCACTGTGTCAATGTTGAACCTAGAAAGCGTCCCAATAACATCACTGTACCATTGTTGAATCTAGACGATGTACCCAATGGCGTCACTGTGTTAAAGCTGAACTTAGAAAGTGGGCCCTGATAGCATCACTGTGCTAATATTGCATCTAGACGGTATTGCCAACATCACTTAGTGTGCCCTAATAGCGTCACTGTGTTAAAGTTGAACTTAGAAAATGAGCCTAATAGCGTCACTTTGTTAAAGTTGAACTTAGAAAGTGTGACCTAATAGCATCACTGTGTTAAAGTTGAATCTAGAAAGTGTGTCCTAATGCCCTAATAGCGTCACTGTGGTAATGTTGAACCTAGAAAGCGTCCCTAATAGCGTCACTCTGCTAATGCTGCATCGAGAAGGTATTCCCAACATCATTGAGTATGCCCTAATAGCGTCACTGTACTAATACTGAATCTAGATGGTATTGCCAAAATCACTGAGTGTGCCCTAATAGCGTCACTATGTTAAAGTTGAACTTAGAAAGTCTGCCCTAATAGCGTCACTATGTTAAAGTTGAACTTAGAAAGTGTGCCCTAATAGCGTCACTGTGTTAAAGTTGAATTTAGAAAATGTGCCCTTATAGTGTCACTGTGTAAAAGTTGAATCTAGAAAGTGTGCCCTAATAGTGTCACTGTGCTAATGCTGATTCAAAAAGGTTCTCCTATGATCGAATGTGCCCTACTAGCGTCACTGTGTTAATGTTGAACCTAGAAAGCGTCCCAATAACGTCACTGTACCAATGTTGAATCTAGACGATGTACCCAATAGCGTCACTGTGTTAAAGCTGAACTTAGAAATTTGGCCCTGATGGCATCACTGTGCTAATATTGAATCTAGACGGTATTGCCAACATCACTGAGTGTGCCCTAATAGCATCACTGTGTTAAAGTTGAACTTAGAAAGTGTGCCCTAATAGCGTCACTGTGATTAAGTTGAACTTAGAACGTGTGCCCTAATAGCGTCACTGTGTTAAAGTTGAATTTAGAAAATGTGCCCTTATAGCATCACTGTGTTAAAGTTGAATCTAGAAGGTTTGCCCTAACAGCATCACTGTGCTAATGCTGAATCTAGACGGTTTTCCCAACATCATTGAGCATACAGTATAGCGTCATCGTGTTAAAGTTGAATTAAGAAATCGTGCCTAAAACATCACTGTGTTAATGTTGAACTTAGAGGATATTCCCAACATCACTGAGTGTGCCCTAATAGCGTCTCTGTGTTAAAGTTGAATTTAGAAAGTGTGCCCTGATGGCAGCACTGTGCTAATGTTGAATCTAGACGGTATTCCCAACATCATTGAGTGTGCCCCAATAGCGTCAATGTTACTAAAGTTGAACGTAGAATATGCCTAATAGCGTCACTGTATTAGAGTTGAATTAAGATGGTATTCCTAACATCATTGAAAATGCCTAATAGCGCACTGTATTAGAGTTGAATCTAGAAGGTATTTCCAACATCAGTGAGTGTGCCTAGTCACATACACTTTACTGATTAACACATTATCACACTACTACGCTTACTCTCTCCTATATACCACCATTCAACTAGAACACAGCAGTACAATGACACATTTGGTAAAGCTGTTCTCATAATAACATGATTCATCAAACTTCCCATCATCATAATAAATCACAGCTAGCAAGCACACTCCAGCTAGTTTAGGTGTCTCCTCAGGCCTGTAGGGTATTTTGTGGAGATTTGGGGCCTGACGGTATTTTCTTACCGCAGAAAAATAACTTAGCAACAATCACTCCTTGTATTCAGATTGGGCCATGTACAACAATAATACAGTGGACATGCATTATTTCAGCACCCAGACATGCATATTTGGCATGCGTAGTTGGTATGCGTGGTTGGTGGTATTTTGGTGAGCATAATTCCCTTGTTTTATTTGTGGCCCCAATATCCAGAATCCCTTATTTTTGCTTAGATTTTTCGTGTAATCACTAGAGAGACCTCAGGCCTACATTTCAGGAATACCACATTTTCAGTGTTGGTGTTAGTGTGCCACCATGGGCGATCTCACTGACTTATTTACGACAGAGAGCTATATGTGGTAATTTTGTGGTAATTTCCACTACCTTATATACGGTAGGGAACTATGTCCAGAGAGTCTCTCTTCCCGTTGGCTCATGTACCTCCAACGAGCTATGCTACAAACAGTCACTCACAACTGTCCATACTGAATATGATCATGCACACATCTGTCTTAAAATGACAATTGCACTGTTTAAAAATCTCCCCACATCATCAGCACTGTATTGGTAAATATAAAACACACCACCCGTCTGCTTTCAAATATTTTTCTGTATTATAAAAGTTGCATTTAAACACGATCTCACTCTTTACAGAAATAAATAAAATAGCACAGTAACAGCATCGTCTGTGATACACTGAAAAGAGAGTGGCGGAGACAAGAACTCAGTTTGCAACATTAACATGTGATTAAAGCACAGGAATCTCCTTTCCTACACTGACTGAATATTCTCGTACACACTCAGCCCCCACACTTCTGTAATTACCTTATCTGTTCAGCCTGAGTTTTCTTCAGCTGTTCTCTTTCCGAATGTGGCTCCCTTGAAGATTAACCCCGGTGAAAACAAGCGTCTTTCGTTCTCAAACCGGGGTTATTGCCTGGAACTCTCAGCTTTTTCATCAGAAATGCTCCAACCAGGAAAACAGGTCCTTCTCCCAGCTCTCCAAATCCCGACTGTTCTCCCCCTCTCTTCAAACTCCCCCCAGCAAAACCCTCATCACTGCCTCTAGCATGATACTTGCTATGACGCTGCTCCAATCAGAAATTAATCATGCCATCTCCTTCCTCTCTACACAATGGCTCCTTTTTACAGTAACCATTTGTAACCAACTGATTTCCTGTATCTTCGAGCCCTTGGCTTCCTGAGTTATGTGGACAGAGCAGCAGAGAAAAAGAAAAAAAAATGAATGTGCGTTTAAAAGTTCACTTTCAGAGTAGGCCTATTTCTGCAGTGGAGACACATTTTTTTTAGTGGGTTATGTTAAATGCAGTTTTATTAGTCAGGTTAGTTATGAATAATGTTAGTTATTAATTTTCAAATGTGTCTCTTGCACCATAGGCATTTCAGGTGAAAAATAGTGTGCATTTTTGAATGTGCACGTGTGCTTTTAACTGTAAAAATAGATTTGCATCTTATATGTTAAAACTGTTTTTGACTGAATAGCCTGTCTTTCCATGTTAATCTGGTAACACATATAGCAATGCACCGCACCCATGTGGTGGTGCTGCATAAAAAAAAATTGCTACCTGTGCAGTAGTGCTGTACTCTGTGCTGTAGCACGCCAAATATCCTTACATACCCTCCTTTTGTTTTTAGAACTTGGCTACAATCCAAGCCAATTCCTAAAAACAACTTGTTCTTTTTTTTTTTCTTTTAAAATGCATGTGTATTGGGATATCTTTCTCTTCATGACGTAGCTAGTAAAATCAGTAACATTTTCATTTTTACTGATAGCACAATCAACCATCCACCCATGATTAGCACCAGGACAACCAAACCCACTATTGAGCGTTCCCCCCAGGTTCCCCAATTAAATCTTTCCACTTGTATTATCCCCAGATTACTAATTATAATATTGTTTTTTCTCAAATTCATTTTTATAACATGTCTTTCTTTGTGATTCAATAAATATTCCACATCCGGGTCTATTGGAAAAGTATCCCTTTGAAAAAAATCGATATTTTCCACTTGGCTTTCCCAAACATCATTTGTTACATGAAACAATGTTAACCCCCCAATCGACACAATTGTATCCTTTGGAACCTGTAAATAAAAAACATTATATTTCACCTGTTTAACCACGTATGTTCCATGGTTTAAATGTACTAAGGTCATGTTCTTTAAACAGGTGCTGATCAACCATTTACCTCTGACCATCTTAGCCTGTGCCGTTTCTTCACTCCCCATATTGCTAATAATCACTTCACATCCCTCTGATATACTTGGGTCAGATTTCAAACCACAAATAGCATCTGTGGCATCAGGAACAAACGGTTTACCTGGACACATATAATTTTGTTCTTTAAATTTTACACATGTTTCCAGGCTTGGTATTAAATAAACTTCAGGTTCCCATGACTGAAATGCCACCACTTCTGGAGTCTTAATCTTAATAAATTTGTCCTCTTGCCAAAATCCCACGTTGTGGACCCACTTCGTTTGATAAATAAGTTCAGGGGCTACATATGGGATGCATAGCAAAAATCCGATCTCTAGTCTTTCCAAGTCCACATATAACGACATTGCATTACCCATTTCGAATGCAATTTTTACCTGTATTATATCAATTTCCCTCCTGGTCAATCTTTCTATCATTTGACGAATAATATCCTGCGAAACAAAATTCAAGGGGATATGTCCTTGAATCAATTGTGAAACTGCAGTTTGAACTTCTCTCATATAATTCGTTAATAGTCTATCAACAGGACTCATTATGTTCAATATTTCATTTAAAGTTCTGTCATGCTTAAGTATTATTTTAGTCGCCCGTTGCATTACATCCGCTTGTTCATTTAGAATGATTGCAGTTTCATTTATGAATCTTACTTGTTCATCCAGTCCCCCTCTAATTCCATCTAATGTTTTTTGTATTATTTCTAGGTCAATACTCAGTTGTTGTGCTTTAGTACTCAGTGTTCCTACCGAAATAGAATTGGCTGTTGATATTGTGGTACCTATTATGGCTCCAACTATAGACATTACCATTGATATCGCGAGCATCACCGCACCTCTCTTTCCTCTCTTCTTTTTAATGTCTGCTGCTGAATTCACGAATGTTTTTTCCAATTGTATTAATATATCTCTTATTGAATGCTTAGTGTCCTCTTTTCTTATTTCCAGCCACTCTTTAGTCTGTTCAATCTTAATTCCGGTATTGTTCAAGTGTTTTTCAATCAAAATCTCAGGATTCAATGGTATGTATATATTTTGGAAAATCATCCTTCTATCACTCATGATGAATCCTGGTGCCTCTTCCACTGCGATACCAGATGCTGGTCCAGGTTCAATGACAACCTGTGCTTCTGAATTCTTGAAGATCCCTCCAAATATCATCATCATTAACCATATCATTGGTATCATCTTCAATGCTGATCGCTTTGCAGCCTTGGTCTTCACCCCTCTTTGGGGCTTTCCCAGAATCCGTCCACGTGGGCTCCAGGACTCCATCGTCTCCCGTGGGCTCTGATCCCGGAACCTCCGACCAAATAATGTTAATTTTCTAAATCAAATAGAAAATAAACAAATTAAGTACATAGCACAATACTAACTTCACCCTTTTGCCAAAAATAAAACATGCTTGGTAAAAATATTTCGTTTTTTTTTTTTTCTGAAATTAAACACAAGTTAAAAGAAAACAAGCACATATAAACAGCATTCAATATTTAATACATTTTCTCTCTGCACACCAACCATGAGCTTCCATTATTTATTTTTATTTATTTATTTATTTATTTATTTTATATTATATATGTTTACATATATTACAGTGTTTATGTGCCATTATAACAATCAACTTTTTAACTTATTTGTCACTGCCTCCTGATTGTACCCATTTATTTTCTCTTTTTGTGTTCAAGGGACTTTATCTGTTTCTACATGCTCAAGCTGCCTGATCTCATGTCTGGGATGGCATGGTTTGATTTGATTTACATGGACACACTGCTCTATTGCCATTTCACCTTCATTTTTCAAAATGTTAGAAACTACAGGAGAGACCTTATCTATAATTCGAAATGGCCCCTGCCAGGCTGCTAGAAATTTAGAATTTTTCTGTTTACTTTTTCCAAAATGAAACTTGTACACCACACTGTATTCCTTTACTCATGTCTTTTTGTCATAATAAGACTTTGCACTGTCAGCAGCTCTTTCCAGATTTCTCTGCACAAAAGCAAATGCATGTTGCAAATGCCTCCTCAGTTCATCAATATATTCATGAACTGTGGATGCACTCACAAGTGTCTGCTCATGTGTTCTGTATAGTAGGTGTTGTGGTAACACCATTTTCCTACCTGTCAAGACCTCAATGGGCTAACACCTGTTGCCTTGGCAGGAGTTGATCTGATTGCCATCAAAACCAACGGTAAACGTAAATCCCAGCTGGAACCTGCTTCTGCCACAAATTTCTTTAAAATATCCACAACAGACCTATTGCTTCTTTCAACTGTACCTGAAGACGCCGCCCGATATGCGATATGTAGTTTCCTTTTCACACCTAGTATTTGCCATACCTTACTCATTAGAGTACTTGTGAAATGACTTCCTCTGTCTGACTCAATTCTTTGTGGCAACCCAAACCTTGAGAACACATGGTTCACCAGCAATGTGGCTGCTGTTTGCGCACTACAATCTGGTGCAGGAATGCATTCCATCCACTTCGACATCAAACATACCACACTCAATATATAACGGTGTCCCCTGCTCGACCTTTTTAAAGGACCTACATAGTCTATTTGCAAATCTGACCATGGGAGAGTTAGGCCTCTTTTCATCAATGGTGCACTATGCATTGGTGAAGCAGGTTTAAATTGGGCGCATACTAGACATCCTCTAGTATATAATTCCACATCTTGGGACATATGTGGCCAGTAAGCATAATCTTTTAGTATTTCTAATGTTTTTTGTGAACCTCTATGGTCTGCAGTTATGCCATCATGTGCATGGTGTAGCATTAGTCCTCTGAATGAAAGGGGTACTACCCACTGTATTTGTCCTGTTATGGACTCTCTAAGCATGAGTCCATCCTGTAATCTAATTCGTGTTTTGTTCTTTAATAACACCCTCAACTCTTCTTTTCCCATACAATCATTTTCTGTCAAAGAATTTTGTTCGGGATCTATCAAATGATTATAATAGATTCCCAAAATGTGATCATTCTTTTGTGCCTCAATCAAATCTTGGTCTGGCGTGTCATGACTCCACTGCACCACCGGTTGAACTACCTCCTTTGGTGCTTTAGAACGTGTGACTGCATCAATTTGTATTTCACCCATTAAATAATCAATAGGTAGCAATTCTCCCATCACAGCCCCAAACTTAGCCAGGTGGTCTGCCTTATCCTTTCCCTCCTTATCCTCTCCTGGTGTTTTTAAATGCCCACACATTTTTCTCCAGTATATTGTTAACTTATTCCCTGACACCAATTTGTCTATGGCTTGTATCATTTTTCCATGCTTAAGTGGCTTTTTGTTGTATGTAACCATGCCTCTTGCTTTCCAACCAGGCAAATACTCCACAAAGCTATTCCGTGCATAGTCAGAATCAGTCACCAGGACAATTTCACTGAACTTTTTATCAACTGCAGTAGCAATTGCTTTATAAATGGCTGCCAATTCCGCCACCTGACTGCTCCTATCTCCAATCCTCATCCCTATACTGGGGACACCTTCACATTTCAACCAGACATTTCCTATTCCTGCCACTAACTGTTTATTACTGTCATTTTCAATGTGAAAAGCACAACCATCCACATATACAGTTGGCAAATCCTTGCATGTTTTTTCATCAAAAGCTTTGTGTGGTGATTGTTCAAATTCCTGCAAACTAGTTTCTACTTCCATTTCATTTGGTATTTGTTCAGCTGCACAGTCATGTAAGTCAGCTAACCCTTGAGCAATTGGGTTCTTTTTATTTTGTCCATATCTCACTTCTACAGGAAAACCTTGTAATGCCAGCGTCCATGAAGTGATTCTGGATTGCGCTAGATTACCTGATCTAATTCTTTTACTATCTAAAAATTGCAAAGCTTGGTGATTTGTTTCAATAATCACCTTTTCTCCCTGAACAATGGGGCGGAAATGTTGTAGCGCCCACACAGTGGTTAATAGGGCCTTTTCACATTCATTAAATTTAATTTCAACTTGGGAAAATGCCTTACTTGCATATGCAATGGTTTTGTGATTCAAATCGTGTTTTTGTGATAACACTGCTGACATACAATGTTCAGAAAAACTTATTTCTATAAAGAAATCCCTGTCCTTTATGGGGTATGCTAAACATGGTGCCTTTACAAGACATTCCTTTAATTTAGCCACTGCATCAGACTGCTCTTTTTCCCATTTCCGGGGAGCATTCAGTTTAAGCAGTTTAGTCAATGGTTGAGTGATTTCTGCATAATTTTCAATGAACTTTCTTTTATAGCCTGTCATCCCTAATAAACTTTTTACTCCTTCCACATTTTTAGGATCTTTTAATCTTTGTATGGCCTCTATTTTCTTCTTTTGTGGATTTAGCCCATGTTCAGTCACTTCATGCCCTAGAAAGTTCACTTTTTTCTTGCACCATTGTGCTTTTTGCAAAGATACTTTGGCGCCTGCTTTCTGCTATTGGCCAAGTACGTGTCTTATTTCATCAAAATGGCTTTTCAGGCTTTTATTTTTTATCAGGACATCATCCACATAAACTATTGTTCCTCTTTCCGCTGCATCCGGCATGGCCTTTCTCAAAAATATGCCAAATTCACTCCCACTATTGATGTATCCGAACGGAGCTCTAAGCCAGGCATATTGAGTCCTGTCAAATGTAAAGGAAAATAAATGTTGTATCTCCTCTGCCAATGGCACGCACCAATATCCAGAGGTGAGATCTAATGTGGTAAATACATTTGAACCATGTATCTGAGCTAGGCCCTGATCAATGAATGGCAGTGGCCATCTAGATACTGGTACTATTTTATTTAACTCTCTCAAGTCTGCACACAGCCGCCATTGACCATTTGGCTTTAACACACCTAAAATAGGTGTATTGGATGTGCTATGAATGGGCCTGATGATTCCCCGCGATTCCAAATTTTTAATAATCTCTGCCAATGATTCTAAACATGCCAGCGGTAGTCTATACTGGCGTACAAACACTGGATTTCTGCTACACCCTTCTGGTAGTGTGGCCACATGTAAATCAGTTAAACCACAATCATAAGCATCTTTTGCAAATACATCCTTAAACTCCATAAATATCTCCCTCAGATTGTCCCTCTCTTCATTGCTTTCACACGCATTCGCTAAGGAGATCTGTTCTTCTACCATTTTGGAAAATTCTGGAAAATCTTCTGGTAAGGGAATCTCGGCGCTTTCCTCTAACTGTGTGGCTGTGTCTTTTTGTAAAGCTGCCACTTTTAAATATTTTGGCATATCAGCTTCCACTTCAATGGGCTGATTTTCTGTTTCAATTTCATTTAAATTAAATATTATGCAATCCTCTTGATGGCAGCACACTGTCTCATTTGAATCATAAGGATACACAGAATGAATTTTAAATATTCCTTTGGACTGAGAGTCCAGGTGTTCTGGCAACTCACCCTTGGCATCTACATACTTTTCAGGAATATTTCCAATCACCATGTTATTTAAATCTGCCGTATAATGTGATTTTTGTATGGCCATTCCTAATGGGGAGTTTTCCTCTAAATGAATATCCTGACAACCTTTATTATTTACCATAATTTTTACAGATCCTTCACCAATATCTACCAATGGAAGGTATTCATAATCCAGGCCTTGCTGTTTTATGGATTCATTCAGGCATGCAAATGCATCAGAGCCTTTCATCTGCTGTCCATTTTTGCATTTCAGTGTTATTGCAAACTGTTTTGTAATTGCAGGAATAATAGTATCTTTCCTCATTTGTAATTCGATTGCATAAGGAACCAGTTGTGCACAATGATAAGCCCTTCTTTTGTCTTCAAATTCAGGTGCCGGACCACCTAGGCGTGACCATATTTTTTGATTAAGGAAATCTAACACCATACACATTCTGTGCATGATGTCATTTCCCATGTAAAATTCATTTTGTGCTCCACTCACTATCCATACATTATGGTAAATTGTTTTCTGCCCAATGCTAATTTTAAGCATGCATCTGCCTGCAATTCGGTTTTCAAAGTCTGGACTGTCCAAGCCAGAAACATATTGGTTTTTAATCCTAAATCTCGGGATTTCTTCCCTCTCCATTATTTTTTGCAACAATTTCTCATTAATGAAACTCCTTTCATGTTCAAGCGCTAAAGTGGCTTTTATTGTTTTAAAATAGTCATTTATACCAACATGAACCCATGGTTGCTCATCTTCCATGTGTATTTCTGCCAGAGTGGTAACGTGTTTTTCTGAATCTGTTTTAGGAGTAATATTCTGTTTGCATGTTTTCTCTTTTAAATAAAAACGTAATGTGTGCTCATCTATGGCAGTCTGCCAATTTTTCCTTGGGTCCAAGTATATTTGTACAGGAAGTTTTTCATTGTCGCTCTGCATTTTGTCTTGACACATTAATATAACAGTGACACTAGGTATGCAGCTATTCTGGAGATATACCTCCACAGCATCATTTGTTTTGGCAACGGTGTGACATTCATTTATATTGCTGTTTTGTGATTTTAGTTTCTTAGGCCTCAATGGTTTTTTGGTTAAGGACCACAGCACTCCTTTCACCCCATCTATTAGAGGAGAATATCTTTTCAGACAATCTGTCCCCATCAGAAATGGAATTTCACAAATAGATGTGATCAATACCTCTTGTTTCATTCTGTGCTTTCCTATTTTTGTGTCAACCTCAGTTACACCTATGATGGGCACCTCCTCCCCATTAAAGTTATGCACTGGGCCTTGATTTTCCTTCACTGTGATCTGACTCCGTGGGGGTCTCCCTTCATTGATACTCTTTACCAGCTCCTTGGACATAATTGTGGCCTGTGCGCCAGTGTCAATCATAGCAAAGGTGTGGCATTTATCTTCTACAGTGATGGGTGCATAATATCTGTCCTCAACTTCCTCTAATACACATATGAAATGTGAATTCTTACTGATTTCAGGGCTCACCTTTCTCAGGTCTTTTTCACTTTTGGCTAAACACATTGGTAAATGGAAAGACATTTTTCCCTCCTTTTTACCCATTTCTGCGAGAGAGACTTTATTCATTTCTCCATGATCAGAGGTTTTTTGGAGTGTGGCTACTGTTCGCCCATCCATCTGGGTAACATCAGAGACCACATTACAACCTTCCAACTGAACATGTGTAACAACATCATTCATCAATTTGTCATTTTTTAATTCTGTGCATTTGTGATCATTTAGTGTGATCATTTAGGCCCTTTCAGCCTCTTCAAAAATATGTGGCTCAAAGAATTCTTCAGGTGATTGACTTGTACCCTCCTTGTGAGTATTTCCTTTTTCTGTCTGTGTTTGGTCATTGTTTTGCTTGCCCAGGGAAGGAGCTATAGCATCCCCACTTACTCCCTGTCCACTGGTATTCCCCATGCATGAGTCATTTTTCTTAAGTCTGTCCCTTTTTTCTTTTGGAATTCCTAATGTTTCTTTTTCATTTGTACAAATCTTTACTGTTTTATTTAGCTCTAGGTTAAACTGTACCTCTTTTTTAGAATTATTTGCACTTTCTGTCACAAGTTCATTTACTGGCACTTTCACATTTAATCCATTAGGCATCTCAGAGTCGTTATGCAAAATTATATCAGAGCAATCTGTCATTTTGGCACTGCAGTTATCATGAGTACTTAGTCACTTTTCGGAAGCCCCCCGGTCATTGCTATGGCCATCAGCCCCCTCTTTGGAAGGTTGTTTTTGCGCTGTACAGAGCTTTCCTATTTGCTCAGCTAACATTATCACTTGGGCCTCAAGGCACTGGAACCTTTCCATCTCTCTAGGATCCTCTTTCTGTGGTCTAGGTCGATATTGGTTGTTTTCCCCCTGATTGGATCTATTTTGATACCTCTCAGGTGAATGATGTCGGTTGGGATGGTTTCTGAACTCTTGATTCATTTGTGGAGGGGAGCGGGTTGCACCCATCCTTTGATTATAATCCCCTGGTGGGGAATCATTGTACTGGCGTGGATTGTAGTTCACGTTTTGCCTCATGTTCTGTCTCTCAGATTGTGGGTACTGGCCCCTAGGTTGATTTCCATTATCAGTAAATCGATCCACATATCGGGGCCTATCCTGATTACCATATATCATGGTGTTGGGATCAAATCTGCTCTGTGTCCCCAATGACTGGTAGGGACCATCATTTCTTTGATCTTGATTTTGTCTCTGGTTATTGTTCATACCTGCCATATCAGGCCGATATCCTACCCGGGGTCTGTCCCCTAAATACCTAGGGCTGATGTAGCTCTCTCTATTACTAGGATCATGTGATTGGAACATTGGTACAGGAAATGGCGATCTTTGTTGATTACCCCTTTGTTCAGGTGTCACATTATTTTTACCTTGGCTTTGAGCAGACTCAAGGGACATTTTGGCTGACCTGATTTCCATTACTGTGGCTGAGGGTTCTTTAGATTTAGGTCTAGTATCTTTCATTTTATCACTTTCTCTACCCTGACAATAGAGTACCTCATATAGTTTTGTGCTTTGATGTACAATCCATTCAAGGGACTTGTCACGGTCAAATTCACGGACCAATTGGGATATGATGTCTTTCTGTAGCCCATAGAAGTATGCAGTTTTAAACTCATTGGAATTTGAGTCAAAAGATACATCAAAGCGAGAAAATGCTCTTTTTAAGTCTTGTAAAAATTGGCGAGGGGATGTATTAGGTCCAGCAGTAATTGTGTAAGCGACTTTCTTTGCCTCCTGCAATGACTGAAAAGGAGAAAAATGACGCCTAATTTCTTTTTCAAACTCCAACCATGTCATATTATGCTGTTCATTTAATCCCCTTATGATGCTGGCCGTCGGGGCATCTAAAGTTAAATGAAAATATTGTCTGTACTGTTCCTTAGGTATCTGGAGTGCTTTAAAAATGTCCTGCACCGCTTCTAAATGATCCTCAATGCAGCATTCACCTCCCTTTTTAAATGGTTTGATCAGGGCTTTAATGGATTTCATTATTATTACGGGGCTACTTGTTGCAATGCATGGAATTGCACTATTTTGTGATTCAATCCTGTTTTCAGGTATATGAGATTGGTGGCTGCCCCCAATGGGAGTATCAAATCCCCCAAGGGCGCTGCAACCAAGTTCAGTCACCGGCCCAGTCACTGGAGCACTAGCTCTTTGGGCAGAGCTAGAATTCACCTCCACTCCATTGAATGTGGTACCCTGCCGCCTCTCCTGGGACCTGGGAATGCACATTTGCTGTTCTAAGTCCTTACACTTTTTAAGGAGTCTGTTGGCTTCATCTTGCAAATAGTTGTTTTCACCGCTCATCTTATTAATCACCTCCTGCATGTCGCACATTTGCATTTGGCATTCATTGAACTCTTTATTTCTCTTGTCTCTTTCTTGAATCATTTTAATCATTTCTTGTTCTGCTCTCTGGAGATCACATTCTTTTTCACAATGTTCTTTTTGTAAAATCTGCATTTCTGAAACAACCTCATCTTTATCCTGTCTAATGTGATCCACTAAGGCTTTTAAGTGTCCCAATTTTTGCTCACTATCCTCAAATTGTTTCTTGCTTTTGGATAACTGAGTATCAAAGTCTCTGCATTTTAATTGCATGTCTTTTTGGCATACATCCAATTCTGCTCTCAGCATTTCCTGATTTTTACTTGCCCCATCTAATTCAGTCTTTAACCTGTTAATTAGCTGAGTATCATTCTCTTGCATTCGCAGGGACTTGTTGAAAATAAAACATATTTTGCCGCATAGCCGTATTAAACAGTCTTTCTCTGCACTTTTATCGGCTGCATTCAATAATCTTGTAAGGCAGACCTGAATTATGCTGCCTTCTGCAAAAATATTGTCTAGTTTTTCTTTCTGCACCTCACCCTGAATGCGGTTACTCCATTCTAACGTGCTATTCGACGACCAATTCCCATGTGCAAACAACTTTGCCTCTAAATATTGCACTAGATCTGAGAATGTGGTTTCCCTTTGTGACATTCTGAAATTTGTTTTTACTGGCACACTGCCATTATAAAATGGGTTCCCTTTAATGTGCAAATGGCAGTGTGAGACACGCTTGCCACGCCCAGTAGGTACTCTATGATCACTTTCCCGGCCTGCAACGCACCATAAATATGTAGGGTATTTTGTGGAGATTTGGGGCCTGACGGTATTTTCTTACCGCCGAAAAATAACTTAGCAACAATCACTCCTTGTATTCAGATTGGGCCATGTACAACAATAATACAGTGGACATGCATTATTTCAGCACCCAGACATGCATATTTGGCATGCGTAATTGGTATGCGTGGTTGGTGGTATTTTGGTGAGCATAATTCCCTTGTTTTATTTGTGGCCCCAATATCCAGAATCCCTTATTTTTGCTTAGATTTTTCGTGTAATCACTAGAGAGACCTCAGGCCTACATTTCAGGAATACCACATTTTCAGTGTTGGTGTTAGTGTGCCACCATGGGCGATCTCACTGACTTATTTACGACAGAGAGCTATATGTGGTAATTTTGTGGTAATTTCCACTACCTTATATACGGTAGGGAACTATGTCCAGAGAGTCTCTCTTCCTGTTGGCTCATGTACCTCCAACGAGCTATGCTACAAACAGTCACTCACAACTGTCCATACTGAATATGATCATGCACACATCTGTCTTAAAATGACAATTGCACTGTTTAAAAATCTCCCCACATCATCAGCACTGTATTGGTAAATATAAAACACACCACCCGTCTGCTTTCAAATATTTTTCTGTATTATAAAAGTTGCATTTAAACACGATCTCACTCTTTACAGAAATAAATAAAATAGCACAGTAACAGCATTGTCTGTGATACACTGAAAAGAGAGTGGCGGAGACAAGAACTCAATTTGCAACATTAACATGTGATTAAAGCACAGGAATCTCCTTTCCTACACTGACTGAATATTCTCGTACACACTCAGCCCCCACACTTCTGTAATTACCTTATCTGTTCAGCCTGAGTTTTCTTCAGCTGTTCTCTTTCTGAATGTGGCTCCCTTGAAGATTAACCCCGGTGAAAAAAAGCGTCTTTCATTCTCAAACCGGGGTTATTGCCTGGAACTCTCAGCTTTTTCATCAGAAATGCTCCAACCAGGAAAACAGGTCCTTCTCCCAGCTCTCCAAATCCCGACTGTTCTCCCCCTCTCTTCAAACTCCCCCCAGCAAAACCCTCATCACTGCCTCTAGCATGATACTTGCTATGACGCTGCTCCAATCAGAAATTAATCATGCCATCTCCTTCCTCTCTACACAATGGCTCCTTTTTACAGTAACCATTTGTAACCAACTGATTTCCTGTATCTTCGAGCCCTTGGCTTCCTGAGTTATGTGGACAGAGCAGCAGAGAAAAAGAAAAAAAAATGAATGTGCGTTTAAAAGTTCACTTTCAGAGTAGGCCTATTTCTGCAGTGGAGACACATTTTTATTAGTGGGTTATGTTAAATGCAGTTTTATTAGTCAGGTTAGTTATGAATAATGTTAGTTATTAATTTTCAAATGTGTCTCTTGCACCATAGGCATTTCAGGTGAAAAATAGTGTGCATTTTTGAATGTGCATGTGTGCTTTTAACTGTAAAAATAGATTTGCATCTTATATGTTAAAATTGTTTTTGACTGAATAGCCTGTCTTTCCATGTTAATCTGGTAACACATATAGCAATGCACCGCACCCATGTGGTGGTGCTGCATAAAAAAAAATTGCTACTTGTGCAGTAGTGCTGTACTCTGTGCTGTAACACGCCAAATATCCTTACAGGCCTAACGCAGCCAGAACTCAGTCTGGATGTCCACCCTCCAGACTGAACACATTCAACTGATCCCCTCAGCACCACACCTACCGCTAAGAAGCAGCTATCATGCAACAACCACACCAACTGCACACATACCCGGTGCACCCACAGTAATGCCCCCGACGCGAGGGTTCTATTGCTATTAGTACCCCGGCCCACAAAACTTGCGTGACCGGGACACTAAAAACTTTTATTTTGTCCCGAAACGCTGCAGCATTTCAGGCGCTGCAGCATTTTGGGAGAAGAAAAAAAAGAAAATGGGCGCCGCCATGGAAAGGGAAAATGGAGTCCGTTTTCCCTTTCCATGGCGGCCATCGGGAGCCGATGTGCTGGGAACACAAGTGTTCCCAGCGCGTCCGCTCCCGAAAAAGGATCAAAAAGAAGGTAAGTGGGTTTAGGAGGGCGGGAGTGGGATGGGGGGGAGGGGTCGAGGAAAAAAAAACACAAAAAAAACATACCAGCATCCCCGCGGGGGACGAGGGAAGCCCCCAGCCGTGTGGAGGCGCAGAGCGGGGATGGCCCAGCTCTGAGTCTCCATACGGCTGGAAGCTTCCCTCGTCCCCCGCCAGGGATGCAGGACCAAGAAGGTAAGTTGGGGGGGCGGGTGGGAGGGAGCGAAGGGTATAAAAAAGAAAAAAAAGACTTACCCGAGTCCCCGGCGAGGGGCGAAGGCAGCCTCTCAGTCGCGGGGAGGCTCAGAGCAGGGATGGCCCCGCTTTGAGCCTCCTCATTCGCTGAGGGGTTGCCACGTCCCCCGCCGGGGACAAAGGACGTGAAATCCCAACAGAGGGATCCCCGGCCGGGTAGGGACCTGGCGAGAGCCAATCAGAATGCTTGTTGCATTCAGATTGTCTCTCGCCGGGTTACTAATAGTCATTAACACAACTTCTGTTTGAATCTCCACCACAATAACCCTCCCTAATCAACAATGCTCAGTTTGTGTCCATTTCAATGTATTTCTCCACTCCTTCTGCCTTTAGTCTCTGCTCCACTACCAACCACCCTGTCATAGCTGTGTCCCACCCTTGCTGATATCTAACAAGATAGTCCACTAAGGGAACGCAAGCACCTTTATGAATCAATCTTCACTTACTCTATTCCCTTCATGTCTTGCCCCTGTGTTGCACCCGCAGAGTACTTCCTAGAAATGGCCTTGCTTGGTGATGCCACAAATGTCACCACTAACATCCCCATGCCCACCACACATACCCACCCAAACACCCTCTTTGCCATTTATCATCATAGCTCAAATACATGAAAAACTAACGCTCACCTGCTTCTATCAATGGTGCTAAATATGACCATTTCAACAGTGCTTGCCCATGTCATCAATGAGGATGAAATATCTGCCAACAGTCAGAGGAGTTACAGAATTTACCCTGTTGAACTAAATCCTCACTTTCATAATATTCTTGCAATCCAGCCTGTAAGAACAGTTGTGCACATCTATATGTGACAGGAAAATAATCCCCCTCAAATGTAGACTATAACAAAGTGGTTGTCACATTCAACTGCAATTAGACTACATTTAAATACATTTAACATCCATATAATAAAAAGATGTATCACACAAACTTGCATTGGCACATTGATCTCGCACTGCCACGAAATTAACCCCTGTAAAAAAGGCTCTTTGAAAAGAAGGTCCTGGGCATCCAATCCTGCATGAAAGCCAAAGCTAAACACATAATATATCAATTTTCTATTTAGATCTATACTGTAGCTTTCCAATTCAATCTATCAGAATTCCTAACAAACAACCCAATTACCTTCCCTTATTTCTATCCATTGGAAAGTAACAAAATACCCACTAGCCTGGGGAAAGAATGCACAACCTGTCTCACTGGTCCCGTGACCTCAGAGGCCATACCTAGAGCATTGAAACTAGGCACTCTGATGCCACACCTCATGATAATTACTAAGCAGTCATTTTTCCCTCATTCAGTCGTATTTGCTCTATCCATTTCAACTCTGCTATTTATGTTTTACTGTATTTCATGGAGACTTTCTTTCTTCTATGCTCTTTACAGGCATCTGTGTTTCACTTTTGCAGCAGGTTGCACCCTCTGTGGAGTGTTGCTGGAGACCCTTTGGGTTTTCATTTTTATTCTTATTTTCCCTAAAACTGATTGTTGTTAAGGAAAGACGGGGGTGTTGTATCCTTCCTAAACGTTTACT
The DNA here is from genome assembly GCF_040938575.1 of Ambystoma mexicanum. NCBI lineage: Eukaryota > Metazoa > Chordata > Amphibia > Caudata > Ambystomatidae > Ambystoma > Ambystoma mexicanum. The sequence continues at coordinate 977,420,490 of NC_090922.1, forward strand.
TTTGAGAGATCAGCACACCCCACCTTATGTGGAGTGCTGAGGGGCTAGCTAGTGTCCCACTTCTCTCTACATTTTGGTTACAGTGAAACAACTATAGGTATGGCTGGTGGCAGTGGATGTGTTCTACAAACATTTAGTGACATTTTCCATTGCAGTATGTATCCACAGCTGTGTTTATGCACAAAGGGGTCCCCTATAATCTAACATGGTGGCTCCTTTCTTTTCTCACCATTTCTCATGGGGATGTCCTTTGTTAGCCCTTCTACCATTCTGGGTTGGGGGAGGTCTTGATGTAAGTTTTCCCTTTGGCAAGAACGCTTTGAGTGCCTGCCTAGTCTCCATTTTGTCTGTGAGCACAGGAAGCAGGGGCGGTGCCTGAACACCCATGTACTTTGTCTGCTGATGTGTCTGAATGAAACCAGTTCCCACTGGGGGACTGGCAGTCCTGATTGGACAGCCGCCCGCCCCTTTCTGTGAACTGCAGGAAGAGTTTACAGAGGAATGAATGGGAATTACTGATAAAAGATGAGGTTACTGAGGTAGCAAGCAAGCGAACCACTGCTGCAGAAGATCTGAAGCAGAAGATGACCTGAGACACCAGTAGATCCTTCCAGTAACCCTGAAGAGACCAGTGCTGTCCTGACCCAGTTTTCTGAATGACAGAGAAGCTCCGAAGAGGATGACTCCTTCCCTTTGACTAGTGGGACAAACTAGCCATAAGACGAGCTGCAGAACAATCTATTCCCCTGACGTGCAGTGACCTTCCAGGGGTGCAGACCGCCAATAGCAGTGGACCTGTGACCCAATTTCAGTGCATCATCTTTCCATGAACAAATCTTCCCAAAACTTTGGTGAGCTCCAGTTGGACCTTCAGATGCAAGATCCTCCTCCTCAAAGACCCTTCACCAGAGTGCATGACTGCAGAATCAAGACAGATCGACGGGGCGGAAACCATTCACTGTGGGAGCTTGTAAAAAGGTGCCCAAACCACAGACCAACATCGGCGACCAAAGACATCTTTGCTAAGGGTCCTTTTCCATGGCTGCAAAACTCCATCCAGAGTCCTTCCTTTCGTTACAAGACCGAGGAAACAGCAGAACGGTTCCATCACTGCTGCACAGGAAAGAATCCAGCTGCATTTTCTTCAATACTCATAAGGTACTGTGGGGCTCAAGGTAGTACTTACCACAAGCCGAATTGTCACTCCAGTGAGACTGGAGTAAGTTGTCAGGTGTTTGGGTGGTCACCCATACCCCTTGCCCAGGCCTAACAACTTGTGTATCTGTAGGGAGTCCTTTGCAGTGCCCCTACTAACCTTTGCATGCCACTAAAGCATTTTCTTTGAAAGTAACTCAAATATCCTGTAGAAATGTGCCTTTTTTCTAATGCTACATAAGACTTTGCACCATTCCTCCACTGACTTTGAATAACACATGACTGGTTAGAGAATGGACTGTTAAAGCCTTATTGAAAGTAATTACTAAATTATAGATTGCTGTTCCTAGTGCTGAATAATCCTTTTTCCTTATAACAGAACTGTCATTTACTATGTTCATCGCTAATGCAAGCCACTACTATTGAAATAGTTGAACTGTCATTTACTGTGCTCATTGATGGTGCAAGCCACTACTATTGAAGCAGTTGAGCTGTCATTGAACTGTGTGCAAGCCTCTATTAGTGAGGTATTTACTTGAAAAAGCGTTGCTTATTTTTTTATTTCTGTTGGTTAGTCTAAATAGTATGTACTTACCTTTCCCATGTGTGTATACAATACATGTAGTGTTCACTATATCTACAAGTGTGTGAGAGTTTCTTTGGACTAATGTATTTACTGGGTTCTCTGTACTGATATACAGCTCACATCGTCCTCATAAGATAAGCCTTGCAGCTCTGCCATTCTACCAAAGCTTCGGGTAGAGCAGACGTATGCTAAGAGTTTTGGCCTGTATACCAAGGGATAGTTTTATAGAGTCTCACCTGTTGGTAGACTTTAGGAAAATTCCCCAAACAATAATGTCCTGTGCACCACCCCTATCAACAACTACAGACCTATCTCCAGGTTGCCATTTTATTGCACGTTGTATGAGAATGCACTGAACCTTCACCTTCCACACCAAAGACATACTCATACTATAGGGCCTCATTACAAGTGTGCCGGTCTGGAAACAACGGTGCCGGTAAGCTTATCGGCACTGTTGTCTCCAGACCGGCACACTACGGGTTTGCCTGCTAGAGCCACTGTGCCCGACAGGGCTGACCCTGACGGGTACAGCGACCACAGTAGGCAAGCTGTCACATAAGCACTGGCACCATTAACAACAGTGTTGGTGCTTCTGTGGTCCCCATTTCCATAGAGTCCTATAGGACTCTATGGAAATGGTGAGTTACAAATTGCCGGTGCCTGACTTCCCAGACCACAGTGGTTGTAATCCCCCGGTGTTACCGGGAAGTCCAGTGCCAGTAATTATTTATGGATCCGGCAGCAACCCGCTGGTATAACTGGCAGGTTTACCGTCGGACCCGTAATGATTAGGGCACAATCAAACAACAAAAAAAACTAAATATTTTCTGCCATTAAACATTTGCCATTGTGAGTGCATTTGTAGGAATCACTGTTAGTATCTGCAATTGAGATTTCTACACTACTAAAATTAACAATGGAAGCATTGTTTCCATTACATATATTTAAGGAGTTTTCAAAGCTTTTACGACAGCACGACCAACATGAGCACAATGGCAATTACTTTTTCAATAAATACAGCCCATTTCATATGAGTCTGCTAAGGGAATAGTTTCTTACCTGTAACTCCATTTCTCCAGCATTGGTATCTTTCATGGATTCACATGCTTAGAATATTCCCCGTCGTCAGGCTGGGAATCCTCGGTAAGTTATATAGTCCTTTTCCATAGGAAAACTTCTGACACTTTTGTGTCCTATCTACGTCGTTTTGGGCTGCGTACGGCAGCGCCACTAGGACTTAGAGGTATAAATAGCCCTGCCCTCGCGGCTCCCTCAGATTTCGACCCCCAAAATAGTATGGGGGGATCTCTGCTTTGCATGCGTAGGGGAGGCTGGCGGGCGCATGTGAATCCATGAAAGATACCAATGCTGTAGAAATGGAGTTACAGGTAAGAAACTATTCCCTTCTCCAGCATTGGATCTTTCATGGATTCACATGCTTAAAATAGATTGTATAGCAGTATCCCCCAACATTGGATGTGTGTATGGAAACCAATATCACAATAACCATAATGCATATTTATCATGGCAAAACATCACATTGTAGTATGTGAACAGTGGAAACACCACTTAAAAGTACATTAGCCGAAGGATGTGACCCCTTAATTGGGGCTTACCTTATTGAAACAGGTGCCGTAGGACTGCACGACCCATCCGTGTATCCTCAGCATGTTGCTGTTCGAGGCAATAATGCCGGGTAAACGTGTGAGGTACCGACCAGGAAGCCGCCTGACAGATATCTCCCAGCGGAATTCCGGACCACAATGCCGTCGACGAAGAAGTGGATCTCATCGAATGGGCCCTTGGACGCTTCTCCAGCGGTTTTCCGGCTTTTGAGTGACAAAAGGAAATAGCAGAAGACACCCATCGGGCTAGGCCTTGTATGTATGGAGAGTCTTCTCTGCAACCGACGAATGTGTTGGAAAAAACGTTGGGAGCACTATAGAAGAGTGCTTATGGAACATGGTAGGCACTTTAGGAATGAAATGAGGATTAGTAGCCAACACGACTTTATTATTGAAAAACCTCAAGTACGGTGGATCGATCACTAAAGCTTGTATTCCTGACAGTCGTCAAACCAAAGTAATAGCCACCAGAAAAGCCAATTTCCACGACAAAAATGTCAATGATGACGATGACATCGGCTCAAAAGGGGCCTTCATCAGCGCTGCCGGAACCAGGTTAAGACTCCAGATTGGAGGAAACTTTTTCGTGGGAGGAAAGGTTCGAAACAATCCTTTAAGGAAATGTTTAATCAGCCGGTCACTAAATAACGGAGTTAAATGTCTCTTCCGAGTAAATCTCGAAATGGCAGCCAGATGCACTTTTATGGATGAACCAGACAAGCCTTTTTGAGCTAGGAGTAGCAAGTATGGTAGAAGCTGTTCCGGTGTTATATTAAGCGGGACCAAACCTGGTTGACCTGCGCACCATATGCAGAATCTCTTCCATTTGTATGAATATGAAGCGTTCATGGACGGCGCCCTCGCCGCTTGCAAAATGCGACGACAGTCCGCTGGAATCTCTAACATACCAAACTCGGAGAAATCAGGAGCCAGGCTGTCAGACTGAGGCTGTCGGGGTTGTGATGCCAAACAACCCCTTTCTCCTGAGACAGAAGGTTCGGGATTTTCTGGAACGTCATTGGTTCTGCCACTGAAAGATGGAGTAGATCGGAGAACCACACTTGTCTGGACCAGTACGGGGCCACCAGGATCACCCGACATGGATATCTGTGGATCCATTGCAGCGTCCGACGTATGAGCGGAAACGGGGGAAAGGCATACAGAAACTTGTCCGTCCACGGGAAAGAGAACGCTTCCCCTAGTGAGTCTTGCTGTGGCCACCTGCTCGCGTATTGTGGGAATTTCTTGTTGTCTCTCGTCGCAAAGAGATTGAGGGCCGGACAACCCCATTTCTCGAAGACACGGTGTAGTTGTTGGTCATTCAGTTCCCATTCGTGTAGTCGATTCATCTCCCTGCTGAGAGAGTCTGCTTGCACGTTTTTGACTCCTGGCAAGTGGAACGCCAATAGATATATCTTCTGCTGAAGGGCCCAATGCCAGATCTCCTGGGCTTCGGTCGACAGAGTTCTGGAGCGAGTTCCTCCCTGTTTCCTTAGATAAAACATTGTTGTTGTGTTGTCTGTCATAATCCGTACAACTGATCCCTTTATCCGTGGAAGAAAGGATTGCAGGGCCCAACGCACCGCCCTTAATTCCAGCACATTGATATGAAGGTCGGACTCCTCCGATGACCAGCGACCCTGAACCTGAAGGGAATCCAGATGAGCTCCCCATCCAGTTGAGAAGCATCCGTCACCACTGTCATCTGGAACACCGGTTCCAGCAAGGGCATTCCCTTTGTCAGATTTATGGAAACCCTCCACCATTGAAGCGCCTGTACGAGTATGCTGTTGATGGTCAATTTGTCCGACCAATGCCCTTGACTCTGTGCCCATCAATCCGCCAAGAATTCTTGAATCGGTCTCATGAAGAGACGACAATTGTTGATTAAGGGTATGCAGGACGACATGGTCCCCAGTAGGGACATGTACCTTCGCACTGACACTCTGGTGTCGACTTTCCAATCCGATGATTTTTGCTGCAGTTTCAGAACCCTTTCGACGGATGGCTTTACCAGTCCTGACTGCGTCTGGAACTCCGCCCCCAGAAAGACCAAGGTCCTTGATGGCGATAAGGAGGACTTTTCGAAGTTTATTGCGAAGCCCAAACGTTGTAGGAGGCACATGGTGGCATTCAGACTTTCTTGTGCCCTTTCCGGAGACAATCCCCTCACTAGCCAATCGTCTAGATAAGGGTACACATGATGACCTTTTTCCCTTAACCAGGCTGCTACTGGAGCCAGACATTTTGTGAACATCCTGGGAGACGATTTCAGTCCGAACGGGAGGACCTTGAACTGATAGTGGGTTCGTCTGACGACGAACTGTAGAAATCTTTTGTATCGTCGACGCATCAGGATATGTAAGTATGTGTTCTGAAGCTCTAGCGACGACAAATAATCTCCCGGTTGTATCGAACGGATCACCTCTTGGAGTGTAAGCATCTTGAATTTTAGATTCTTGAGCAGTTTGTTGAGAGCTCATAGATCTAGAATGGGACGCCATTTCCATTGGGTTTCTTGACGACAAAGTAACAGGAGTACACTCCCTGTCCTCTTTCTGTCACTTGGACCAGTTCTATAGCCCCTTTCTGCAGCATAAGCGCCACCTCTTGCATTAGTATTTGAAGGTGGGGTTGCGTCGAGAACACCGGTGGAATGCGTGGTGGCTTGCCCTTGAACTGTAGAGAATGGCCCAGATGTATTGTGTCCAAACCCCATTGGTCTGTTGTTATGCGTGCCCACTTGTCAACGTGACAAGACACTCTGACCCCCAGGATGTTCTGTAAATTGTAATTGCTGGCTTTTCGCCTGTTTATCCTTCGTCGACGAGGAGTAGGCGCCTTGTCGTCTGGAGGTTTGGTAATCTCTGCCTTTACGAGTAGTTTGGGCTGCACGTCTGTAGCCTTGGGAAGAGTAGGAGGGTCTGCTGAAACCTCGGCCTCTAGATGATCCAATCCGGGAGTTACCTGATGCTCCTCTGAAGGGACGAAAGGAACGAAAATTCCTACCACTCTGGAGGGGTCCAAGGGAACGAGCCGTGTCAGAATCTTCTTTCATGCCCTTCAAGGCCTCATCCACTTTCTCCCCAAACAGGTGTTCTCCTTCTCACGGCATATCCATTACCTTATATTGTACCTCTGGTCTGAATGTCGTGCACTTAAGCCAGACTTGCCTTCGTAACACTACGCCATTGTTGATTTGCTTAAAGCCTGATTCCGCCAGGTCGACAGCAATGTTAATGGAATGATTGGAAGCCTCTTATCCTTCACGTACGAGCAGCATGGCAGATTTCCTGTGTTCTTCCGGCAGATGGTCCAAGTTAGGAGCCAGCCGATGCCACATCTCCCTATCATACCTGGTCATAATAGCCAGGGAGTTGGCTGCTTTAACTGTAGTCGCTCCAACCGATAGCACTTTCTTCCTAAAAGCATCTTGTCTCCTGGCTTCTTTGTCTGGCGAAGTCGTGCATTTGTGTTGCGACCTTGCCTTTCTGGCCACCGCGGCGGATACCACTGATTCCAGCAAAGGTTGAGATGTCAAGCACTTGGGAGTCGATTCTGGAGCCTTGAATTTCTTTTCCAATCGACCTTTTACTGCCGGTTCTGAAAAAGGGTGACGCATGGTTTTTAGTCCCTCCTGCCAGACATGGTCTAAAATGGGGATAGTAAATATTGCTGTTCTTCTCTTGCCCATATGATCGAACCAAAAACAATCTTTTTTCTCTTCTTCTGGGACTAGGCCAAACTCTGCACATGCCTTACCCATCATGGCATGGGAAGCACCCACGTCATCAGGTGGTGATGGCTGCGCCGGACTCTTTGGAGTTTCCATCTCCGCTTCAGAGTCCCATGTAGGGTCCCTTGAGGGGGATAACGAGATGTCTGAACCCGACCCTTCATGTTCCGACTCTGACAGTTCTCCTTCTTCCTGTGGACGAGAACGATCTTCCTCAACCGGGTAAGCGGTAGGAATTCTGGATGGAGGGCGAGGAGCCGGGCCTGGCTCGTCGACGACTGGCGAAGCCTGTAACACTGTCAGGACAAGCAGAGGTAACCGAGTGTCCAACCTCTACAACATCTTCTGTAATGTGTTCAACACCTCCAGGGACAGAACAGCCTGGGGATTCAGTAAGGAAGAGGTAACTGGAATGGCACTTCCACTCAAGAGCCACCCCGAACCAGTTGGTTGTAATCCCAGATCGGTTGGATGTGCGACCGGATCACGGTCATCCTCCGCCGACGAGATGGAGAAAGCCGCTTCTGGTTGCAGCAAGGCCTCAGGCGGGTGCGGATCAAAAACCTCTGGTTGCCATCCCACCGACGGGGCCACCGTCAACGATGACATCTTTTCCATAGGTGCTGTTTGACCTGACGAAATAGCCGTAGGAAGGGCCGTCGCCGAAGACAAAGCAGGCATTGACGACCGGATCGTCGTTGATGAAGTCTGTGGCGCAGGGCCTTGAGGCGTTCCCGCCGTTTTTGACCTCGACTTGTGGGACGAGGACTCTCGACTCGAGAAAGACTTATGACGGTCTCCTGAGGAGGATTTCGATCAGTCTTTTCTCTCCTTTTTAGATGAGGAGGAAGAAGACGAGGCCTTATGTGAAGAGGAGGACCTCGCAGGATGTTTCTCCGAGGGGCGTTTTTCAGATGAGCGCGATTTCTTCGCCGGAGGCTCCGCCGACACTGAGCGACGAGGGGGCACAGGAGACTTAGATCTCGAGGCTATAGAGCCTACCTTCGATGCCGGGTACGCACCCGCTCTGTCATTGAGCCAAGTAACCAGGCGTCTGTTGCGGTCTTATAGGGTCTTTTGTGAGAAGCCCTGACAGATCTCACACGTGTCCGCCGTATGATGAGGGTGAAGACAGTAAATACAGTCCATATGCCCGATTCCTTCATACACTTTCTTAAGACCGCATGTAGCACACGGACGAAATAACGCCTTTCCAGACATTCTTCGAAAAGAAACAGTCAAAGAAGAAGAACGCACAACCTAATAAAATAGTAGATACTCGAGGTAATCCCACTACTTTGGAAGACGGTTGAAATCTGAGGGAGCCACAAGGGCGGGGCTATTTATACCTCTACATCCTAGTGGCGCTGCCGTACGCGGCCCAAAACGACATAGATAGGACACAAAAGTGTCGGAAGTTTTCCTATGGAAAAGGTCTATATAACTTACCGAGGATCCCCAACCTGACGACGGGGAATATTCTAAGCATGTGAATCCATGAAAGATCCAATGCTGGAGAATTTTAATAACTTTCTAGCATGACACATTAATTATAACGTGGTACATAGCATCACTTTTCAAAATACCAATTGAAAGGCATTTTTCTTATGATTGAATTTTGCCTTGATCACATACAGATCTTTCATAATGTGTGATAGTTGCAAGTATAGCAATAGTTCTAACATGTTTTGAAAATGTTAGCAGATAACAGAAGTCCATTTAAACACCAACAAGACTTCAGATACACCTCATATTTTCACTCACCAGTCCAGACGATGACCCTCATTATAAATGATCCGTTCTGGATATAAAGTTGCCGGTAACAGTGTTACCGTCACCTTTTCTGGACCTGCTCAATTCGAGTCTGCCGGTAGGGGCTGTGAACTACCGGCAGGCCTGACTTGCAGGTAGTTCAGGCCCCTACCAGCAGATTTTTCACTGAAGCACCGGCATTGTTGATAACGGTACTGGTGCTTCAGGTTTCCCATTCCCATGGAGTCCTATGTGACTCCGAAGGAATGGGGATTTACAGTTCCCCCACCGCCTGTGATATCTCGGTAGCACCGGTATATCAGGCTGTGGAAACATAAGGCTGGTTTCTGGTAGGCTGGCGGTAATACCGGCAACCTCGTAATGAGGGCCAATGCTGTACTTCTCCAATATGGATTATCAGGATGAAAACTACATCAAATGCTGATCTTTCTTTCGGATGCTTGCAACTATCATCCACAAGAAACATTTGAGTTCCATTAGCATCAAACCTTCGGCAGTCCTGATCCAACAGACTCTGTCGACTACAGTCCATTGTTTACTATTTTTATATTTACTAGTTTGACTTTTTCCATATATTTAATTTATAGAGGTTGTTTAGTCATTCCTACTTCTGATCCACAAGCTGTGCTTCTTTTCAGCAATGCTCACCGCATAGTGAATCGTTTCTGAAAGAACATGCATTCCCCAGATGCTCCGATATACCATCCAATCTCATTTACAACTAGCTCAGATCACTGGAATTATCTGATGTATTGGGGCACACATCAAATGGACTGGCCAATATGCACTTAAGGAGCAGTTTCAATGTCACAATACCAGTTGGACAACTTCCACATATGAGATCCTTCATGGCCACATTCCTGCTGGACTCCTGAATCCTCACTTAACACCTGTGTCCAAGATTGGCTTCTGAAATCATCACAGAAATATTTCAGCTGATCGGTCAGATAATATTGCACTTTTTCACAGGTGGTATCCCTCTCAATCTTTTGATCTGGAATAGTGATGTTAGATATGAGATTCATTAGAATGGCTCATGTGATACTGCTTCAATCGTTGATTATGCATACTTTGTTGGGATGCACGTGCAGCGTTCCAGCCATGTAAAAAGGCTCAGGCTGAGAAAAAACTTTTAGTTTAGTATGTTTAGTTTAGTTTGTTTATTTGTATAGCGCAGCCAAACCCTGGGGTATCTGGGCGAATTAGACTTATAGACAACAAAGGTTACAAATGGTTGCACATGCAGAAGAGAGCAAATGACAGTAATACATCCAATAGAATAACATGAGGGACCAGGTTACACGGTGGTCCGAATCATCATGGGAGCAGTGTGAGGTTGGCACGTCAGAAGGCGCATGTATCATTTGTAGTTAGATTTGACGCATATTAGATACCCACATATGGCAACACAGAAGGAGCAACACACACATTGGAGATTGCCTGGCGTCCTTAGGTAGAGGCATGGAGGCTCGAAAAATGTAGGTGGACAGAATAACTGTGTGGCAGGGCCTGGGTATGTGACCAGCAGCCTACGCAATGCTTTCTGCCTCAAGCTTGCATAGAGTTTTTAAGAATAAGAAGAGGTGCACAACAGTTTGTAGGAGGATCAACTGAGTGGAAGGGCCTGGGCATGTGACCAATAGCCCACTCAGTGCTGTCTGCCTGAAGCTGGCCTAGATTCCTTAAGTAGAGGCCTGGAAGGCACGACAACTGGAGGTGGGTGGAGAAACTGAGCAACTGAGCCTAGTCAAGTACGCAGCTGCCTACTCAATGCTGTCTGCCTGGAGATGGCCTAGAGTCCATAGGTAAATGGCAGGAATTTGAGAAAACATGTGGTTGGTGGAGAAAATGTATGGCAGGACCTGGTCATGTGACCAGCTGCCTGGAGCTGGCCTAGATTACATATGAAGAGGCCTGGCAGTTGTGAAAACCTGTGGTTGGTGGCAGATCGCTGGTGTGGCAGAGCCTGTTTATGTGACCAGCAGCCTAGTCAATGCTGTCTCCCTGGAGCTGGCCTAAAATCCTTTTGTAGAGGCCTGGAAGGGACAACAAACGGTGGTGGTCAGAGACGCTGAGTGGCTGGGGCCTGGTCACTTAATCAGCAGCATACACAATGCTGTCTGCCTGGAGATGGCCTAGAGTCCATAAGTAGAGGCCTGGAAGGCACAAGAACTGGTGGGGGTCGGAGCAACTGTTTGTCAGGGCATGCTCACATGACCAGCAACCTACTCTTTGCTGTCTGCTTTGAGCTGGCCTAGAGTCTGTACATAAAGGCCAGGAAAGAGAAAAAGTGTGGCAGCCCTTGGTCATGTCACTAGCCGTCTATTCGATGCTATCTGCCTGGTGCTGGCACGGAGACCTTAAGTATAGTCCTGGAAGGTGTAAACACTGGTGGTGAACAGAGCATATGGTGGCAGGCCCTGTTCACATGACCAGCAGCCTACTTAATTCTTCTACCTGGAGCTGGCTTGGAGTCCTTCAGATGAGGCCTGGAAAGTGCAAAAGCTTATAGTGGGAGTAGCAGCTAGTGGCAGGGCCTTGCCATATGATCTGCAGCCTACTCAATGCTGTCTTCCTTGTGCTGGCATAGAGTCCTAAGCAGAGGCTGGAAGGCATGAACATTTGTGGTGGGTAGAGAAACCGAGTGACAGGGCCTGGTCACATAACAAGCAGCCTACTCAATGATGTCTCTCTTGAGCTGGCCTAGAGTACTAAAGTAGACACCTGGTCTGTGTGAAATCTGGCTGTGGGCAGAGCAACAAAGTGGCAGGGCCAGTTCATGTAACTGTCAGCCTGTTCAATCCTGTCAACCTGGAGCTGGCCTGGAGTCCTTAATTAGAGGGCTGGAAGACACAACAACTGGCTGTGGTTGGGAAAACTGAGTGATAGAGCCTGGGCACATGACTAGCAGCCTATTCCATGATGTCTGCCTGGAGCTGGCCTATAGTCCTCAAATAGAGCCCTGGAAGTCACAAAAACTGTAGATGGTCAGAGAAACCGAGTGGCACTGCCTCCTCCCCAGCAGCCTACTCAATGCTTTCTTCCTGTAATTGTCCCAGAGCCCCTAAGTAGAGGCCTGAAAGGCGCAAACACTGGTGGTGGCTGGAGCAACTCTGTGGCAGTGCTTGGTCATGTAAGCAGCTGCTTACCATACTGTCATGATTCCTGCCCCTCATGTCCCCAGCCCTCCAAGATGTCAGGCTGGAGGCAGGCTACAATCACCTACATGGCCCTCAAGGGCCTCTCCATCCCTCCAAAGACCCACTTGGAATAAGACTTGGCACTTGTGGCACCAGACTCACTCACTCCCATAGGATAACATTGGGGATTGGACTTGTAGTGCATTGATGGGGACAAGATGGATGCCCCCACATATTTTGGTTCCCAGAACTGCATGTTCAGTCTAGTCTTTTGGGTGTGGTTCAGTCCAGCGACACCTGGGATACCCAGAGACTATTTAAGCCACGTCCAGGCTGGGAAACATGCTTTGTGTTTTCTGCACCTGCAGCGTGACACTCACCATGTTCGGATCGGTCTCCAGTAAGCCTCAGCTCCTGCAAGAACAGGAAAACCGTTAGGAACAGCCGTACCTTGTGGCGCTTCTGCCCATCATTCATTGCTTCTTCTGTTCTGCGGGAATCTTTGCCGGTGTCATTCCCATCCCAGCATGCTGCTACCTAAGGAAAAGGGAAAAGAACAGAAAAAGGCATTAGTAAGCACTCAGCAAATCTTCGCTTATTTTTAAAGACTGTACGAGCTTCGAACGCTTACCTGAATCCCAGCCGCTCTGGGGGAACTCTGTCTCCGGAACTTCTCATCCATCTGCAAGAGGGAAAAGACATTCCAGGTTAGCGTGGAAACATCTAGAGGCGCTGCATACTGCGCTTACTCATTGCATTTCTTCTTCATAACTGGCATCCACGCTGAAAACGTCGCGGCACCTAAAAGACACAGAAAAATAACTCAGTTCAATACAAATACGAAAGGGGTGCATCGCGCATCGCACTCTCACTCACCTTCAGCGCTACTCATCTCAGCAGCACGTCGCCTTCCCCGGACGCCGGCCATCATCTAAGGAAGGAAAGGAACAAAGTTAGAGAACTGTTCAAAAGACTCATTATACTTACCTGTCGAACTCTTGCCAGTGAAGTAACTAGGCAGCAATGAGCCTGCATCAATCAATGCGCCTCTGCGCTGAAAGCAGGACGAAGAGCACACTTTCCAAGAAAACAAGGTGAGCTGTGGATCAAAGGGGAGGGTTGGACCCTGGGGAAGAAGGGGTTCAAGCACACAGAGACAATAGGGAGTTAAACTCTACTAATCCTGTGTTTCAGGCCCAGTCTCAAGTTGAGTAGACTCCAGGGAAGAGTTTGAGGTCCTAAGAGGTCAGAACAGGCTGAGTGACGTCCCTGTGGATACCAGGTGAGCGTTAAACATACGCTGTCTAATTGGAGCTGACCTGGAGTCCTTAAGTAAAGGCAGGAAGGTGTGAAAACATTTGTGGGGTGGAGAAAATGTCTGGCAGAGCCTGGTCATGTGACCAGCAGGCAAAACAATGCTCTCTGCCTGGTGCTGGGCTTGAGTTCTTAAGTAGAGCCCTGGAAGGCGCCATGGATCAACCTCAACTCTTCTTGATCCCACAATCCCCTCATTTGATCTTTGCCTCCCTGATTCTCTCCCATTATCCCCTATCCCTCTTTGTTAGTTTGGAAAACAAATGTATAACGTCGTCTCCCCCCCTCTGGGCAACCATGCACCGGTCTTAGACAATCTTAGACAATCTCCTAGGGGGGGGTGTGGATCACTATACCCCCCCCCTGCATTTGTATCAAGAGGCCTTAGTGCACTGTGTTACTCCTATCTTACACCTAATAGCATACCCTATCTTTCTTCTATGGACACAAAACACAAGACACAAAGAGAACACATGAATAAATTCAATTATAACAATGGAATACATTTATTTATGTACAGCAAAGCATAATGCAGGCAATGCTAAAACTCTAGCCAATATCGAATTTGCACCTTTTATGCTTCTGGTGCAAATCTACCATGCAATAACTATAAGCCTTTCAGGTCTCTAATGCAAGCCTGTGATGCAAGCCTGTGATTCTAATGCAGTCTAATGCAAGCGTCAAACATCCAACAATCCTCTCCTTCATGCAGAATCTATCCTCTCCTCAATCCACACCAATCCACACCATACTTCACACTACTCTCTTAAGACAATCCCTGTCTGATCTCCCCTTTCTCCGAAACCCAAAGCTCTTTGTGTGAGTGTCTGTTTTAATCAATCAGTTTAGTCTAGGCCATAAGCCATACTTCCCATTTGCATCTCTCTCTTCTCCAGCTCTGTCTCTGTCAAGTCTCTCCTCTATACACAACTCTGCAATTAGCCAGTCAGTGGCCGGCCTCAGGATCTGGTCACCCGAACTTCCAAGCTCTACCAAGCTCTCGATCTCCCAAAGCCATCGGATTCTGCTGCACCAAGACACCTCTCCCTGAATCTCAGAACTGCGTCTCTCGATCTATCTCTCAGAGGGCAGCTCCATCCAAAACTCCATCTATCACCATCTCTCACAGCAACTGGCAGCAACTCCCAAAAACTAGCCACTCTCCACTCTCTTCACCTCTGCTCATACTTTCCAATGACACACCGATTCTCCATGGTTACTTACATTCTCTAAGCTAAGAATGTCTCTTCCTCTGTCAGCATATAGCAATGCCTGCCAGTCTGTGTTATGCGTGTACTTTCACTTCCTGTTCTGTCAGCGTGACATTGGACATCATATCTCTGCCTTGCCCTTCTGTGTACGGTGCAAGACACCATCTAATTCCTCAATTTCTCCATTCACTCCACTCTTGGCTCTCTCTGCATCACAAAATCCTCTCTCTCTCAGAGAACAAAACCATCTCCCTGCTCCATGGCGCTGCCCCCACCTTTTCTGTCTCCGCGGCACACCATGGACAAAGTTTGTGTTATCTGTCTCCCTGCAAAGCTACTGTTTACACATTCCTTCTCACACTAATTCATAACAATCTCTCCGCACTGAGCCCAGTGGTGCTTATGTGAGTCTCCTTCCAGAAATTGCTTCAAATGCCAGCTAAATGCTTTCCAACGTTCTCGAATGTAGTGCCAACACATTCAAACAATACCAAGCACTATCCTCAAAGCATAATGCAAATTCTAAGTGCACACTCTACATACATACATGTGTGTCAAACATATCTCTAAATGTGTAACTACAAAGCATAACAATGTGTCATTCTAAATGGCTCCACATGGCATTTCAAATATGACAGTGTTCATTTCAGGCCGCATTCGTTCTCTTTAGTTTTAGCATGTTTCGCTCCTAATAGCAAGCGCTAAAATGCAAACATATCATTCTAAAAGCATATCTTTCAATCACATAGCAATACCATAACTAAGCAAACCCTTCATATTACAGGGCCTATTTCTCTCTTCAAATGCATAATGCAAATGGCTAATGCATACAAAGTGGCAGTCTAATATGTGGATAGTATAATGATGCTACTTCTTCATGTACTACTGAACGGGATGCAATAATGGATAACTAAACATGATGAATCATTCCTAAAGGGATAATACTGGCTAACAATGAGTAATGGTTCTCTAACAGAGTACTGATTCTCTTATGATTCCCTAATGATTCTCTAATGATAACAAACCCAGGCATCCCCATTTTATCAGATTCTACATCTTCGGTTAGTCTGATCACGTCTTGCGACATTGCTGAGGTAATCTTGTGACATTCCAAAGTATTCCCTTATAAGGCAACAATATTTTACCCGTAACTGGCTCACTAGCCCACCCCCAACTCCCCAACTTCGCATGTGTCCTCTTTCCCCAATGCCACTTTTGTGATTGTATCCTTTGTCCTCTAAATTGCATGTTGAGTACTTTTCATTTCATCTTTCCCTGGTGTTATTGTGGAAATTGCTCACACTGCACACAAAAATATGGCATTTTTTTCCCAATAGGCCTCTCAGTCTCCATGCCACAAAGCACCATGTTAGGTATTTCAAATGTATTTATGAGCAGGGGCAACCCCTTCTCTGTCGAATATTTTAAAAATGACAGGACAGATTTACCCCAAACCAGCAAAGGAAATAACTGTGACAATTTGTACTCATGTTGTTCCGTATTTGGTACAAAAGCATCCACCATTTCTTGCGCTAAGAGTGTTCAATCAACACAATTTTTCTCTATGGGAAATTGAACGGGACTAAGCAGAAAACAGTGTTTGTTTAACACATGTTTTCCATAATGTACAATTTGAGTGGGGGGGCTGACAAGCTTTTTCTTTGCAGAATATCCTCCAAATCCATTCAGCAAGTCAGAAATTATTAGCAATAGAATTATGGGAACGGTGTATGTACACAAACTCCAACTAAACTATTGTGCAGCTATATGGTGGCTATCATCGCCCTATAGTGAATATATATTACATGGTTGCTCAACCCATAAGAAGAGCACTTTTTGGGGGTCTTATAACTTTGCCCCCCCTTTATGACTCTTCACCAAACTTTGCAAAAAAGTATATGGCCTCCTTGGATTAATTTTGCGATATGTGGTGAGGTTTCGTCCGTGGGGGCAAGGTATATATGGGGTTTTCCCATAGATGCAATGTTGCTTATGCCTACAGCCCAAACCAGTGGATAGATTGTCACCAAATTCGCGCCAGGAGCGGAGTATTGGTCCAAAAGCATACTTTTGAAAATGCGCTGTAAATCCATCCAGTCGTTTTTTTTTTTTTTTAACACCCCCTTCCCTATTCAGTCCGCGGACACTTTGCCTGACCAATCAGAGAGCGGCATGATGACCGCAGACATTGGACGCGCCCCTGCTGATTGGATGGTGAAAAATGTGAGGTGCATCAAAACATTTGAAATGGACGCCATATTGGATTTGCATACTGTGCGGACATCGTGATAAAAACATTAAAAACATTAAAAAAACATAACATTGCATTTGTTAAACTAAATAAACAATCTTTGGGGAGGTGATAGGTGATGAGGAGGGGATGGCATATGGCTATAAAAAGCCTGAAAATGAGCGATTTTCCACGTTCAAAGTCCGCAAATAGTTAGGGACTTCCCTGTGATGTTCGCAAACATCTCAGATGTTCGGGGACATCCATACATATTTTTGGATTACAGGTTTGGTGAAAAGCGGTTTTTGGATGGCTTGTAACTTTGGCGCCACTAAATGAAAGTGCATAAAATGTTGTGATATCATTCTAGATTTGATATTGAATGGTGCTACAAGTTTTGGTGCTGTTTTACCAAGAGGGAACAAAATTAGAGGGGAGGGGCTTGAAAATGTTTAGATGGCTTATAACTTTGTTGCCATTTGACAAATGTGTACAAAAGATTTTAGAAAGATTATAGACCCAACCTTGAATTTTTCTGCAGAGTTTGAATGGATTTTGGGCCTCATTACGAGTAGCCCGGTAAAAACAGGTTAATTACCGGCATGCCGGTAAGAGCGGGTCTGTGCTTGTATGAACTCGCCAATAGCGGGTGATTACTAGTGCGCAAGCACGTGTGAACCCCCATGCCAGTAATGGCAATACCGGCATGCAGCTAAAGGCCCTCCAACCCTCGATAGCGGCATCACGGGACTCGCTGATACCGGCACCGCCTCGGAGCAACCCCTATATACCGGCCTGGTAATACCACCATGCTAATACCGGGTTTGCAAAACCGGACCCGGAAATAACGTTATCGCGCAGGAACTGGAAATGAGCCGGCGGCCATCTTTAAAAACACAATCCATTGCCATTCAACCTAACCACCAGTCTTTTCGTGTACTGCTGTGCTGGAAAACCCTGAAGATGTCCAAGGCCACCCGGAAGACAACCCCCCCTCCCCCCGGCAGCGTAAACAGCATTTCTCTGATGCAGAGCTCAATATGCTTGCGGACACTCTGGCTGCACATGCAGACATAATGAAAAGCACTGACATGAAGCGCGAAGCCCAGATGAGTAGAAAGGAAATCTGGCAGGAGGTCGCCTAGAAGGTGTCAGCCGTGGGGACCACCCCACGTAATGTTCGTGACTGACGCAAGAGGTGGGACGACCTCCGCTTGAGGATGAGACACATCCTGTCAAGCAACAGAAGGGCAGCCATGGTGACAGGCGGGGGTCCCCACTCACCTGCTAAGCTGATGCCCTGGGAGGAGACTGCCAGCACATTTATTGATCCTGAGTCAATAAGGAGAGATGATGATGGAGATGGGTGCAGCATCATCCCCAGAAAGAGGTGAGTGACCCTGCACATCCCTGTAGGGGAAACCATGACGTAGTACAAGTGATGTGGAAGTGAGACTAGGCAAGGCAATGCATGTCCCTACACCCACATCAACATATCCAAGTCAAGATTGCCGCTCAAACCGTGCCACACAGAAATGCATGCTGACTGCCAATCCCCTAATCAACACACAGGCAACATACCAGGACCGTGCCCATGTAACCCAACACACAAACCCCACATCAATGGCATGCCACCTGCCATGCATTGATTGCCAATATGCCCCCTCAGAACACCAAGTGCCACACAACTGTAAGACATGGATGCATGAATGTATGAATTCAGAACAGCACAATTGTAAGTCGCTGGTTTGTGACACCATCACTGATGACCTGCATCTCTTCTAAACCCCAGGCACCGATGAGGAAGATGCCAGTCAGGAGGGAAGTGCAAGGGCATCAACATCATGCCATTGGACAAGGGCCACCACCACCCTCCAAGTCTGATAAACAGGCCAGACCCACAGCCAGTGTGCCTGACCCTGTGGAAAGCCAGCAGACAACACCTGCTGCCAGTGTGGCCCACACACATCAGGAGCAGAAGCACACACCCACAACAGATGGAGGGGTGACCCTTCCAGTGCAACCAAACATTGCGGGCATTGTGGATGTCAATGTGGACCCCGGGGGTGCCACAGTTGTGTCTACTACACCCACCCCAAGCCCCCTGGCCACCTCCCTTCCCCATATGGAGGCCTACAGCAGTGACGATCCCTGCCTCCATGAATCCGACCTCAATGATTCGAGCGTGTGCCCCTTCGAGGAGGACAGCACACAGGATGTAGGCCCCGTGCATGCAAATTGACAAGGGGGGTCCTGGGAGTCTCTCTGCCAGACATTAGTCCTGGTTACGAGAGACTTACCCAGAGTCTTTAGCTCACTATCTGTCACAGAGAAGAAATATCCCAAACATATCAGTCTTTGTGCTGCCCTGGGGCAGTCCAGCACCGAAATGCTAGGCAATTCTCCTCTGAACAAGAGTACCAACTGCATCCCCAGACACGTGTTTCGGTCTGGTTGGACCTCATCAGTAGGGAGGAGCTGTGCCTCTCTAAGAATAGTGAGCAAGGGGTCCACGTCTGGATTCCCCTAGTGAGTTAGGGTGAGACCCAAAGCTACTTGAATATGCAAATTGACAAGGGGGTCCTGGGAGTCTCTCTGCCAGACATTAGTCCTGGTTACAAGAGACTTACCCAGAGTCTTTAGCTCACTATCTATCACAGAGAAGAAATATCCCAAACATATCAGTCTTTGTCCTGCCCTGGGTCAGTCCAGCACCGACATGCTAGGCAATTCTCCTCTGAACAAGAGTACCAACAGCATCCCCAGACACGTGTTTCCCAGGACCCCCCTTGTTAATCTGCATATTTACGTAGCTTTGGGTCTCACCCTAAGTTACTAGGGGAATCCAGACGTGGACCCCTTGCTCACTATTCTTAGAGAGGCACAGCTCCTCCCTACTGATGAGGTCCAACCAGACCGAAACACGTGTCTGGGGATGCTGTTGGTACGCTTGTTCAGAGGAGAATTGCCTAGCATTTCGGTGCTGGACTGCCCCAGGGCAGGACAAAGACTGATATTTTTGGGATATTTCTTCTCTGTGAAAGATAGTGAGCTAAAGACTCTGGGTAAGTCTCTTGCAACCAGGACTAATGTCTGGCAGAGGGACTCCCAGGGCCCCCCTTGTTAATCGGCCCAGTGCATGCACCATCCACCACTCCAGCTACCACCACCCCAGCACCTACCACTCCAGCTCCCACTAACACCTTTGAGGCACGCCTGTCGAGGGTTGAGGCACGACAGGAGTCAATGCTTGACCTCATGCCACAGTATATTGCCAATGGGGAGGACAATAGGAGGGCCATTGCTACTGCCATTGGGCAGACCACAGCAGCAATTTCTGCGAACACTGCTGCCGTGAATGTGTCGGCTGTCCTAATGAGGGACTGTCTGGGGGCAGTCACCCAAGTCCTAACCTCCATCCTGCTCCATATGTAGCGGCCACGCCTTGGAGCATGCGTGGAACCTGCCTCGGACACATCCACTGGTACAACACCTGCATCCTCTGTCCCTGCAAGCCCTATGCGGATAACCCAGAGAAGTTCACGACACTCGGAGTTGCCA
Source organism: Ambystoma mexicanum (assembly GCF_040938575.1). Classification (NCBI taxonomy): domain Eukaryota; kingdom Metazoa; phylum Chordata; class Amphibia; order Caudata; family Ambystomatidae; genus Ambystoma; species Ambystoma mexicanum. The sequence goes on from NC_090922.1 coordinate 977,440,821, forward strand.
CCCCCGGACAACAAAAAGGCCAGGAAGTAGAGTGCCCATACAATGGGAGTGGGACACATGGTTGTGGGTGAAGGGAACTATTTCTTGGAGTACATTTGGTGGCATTTGGGGTTTGTAAAGTGGGTTAGGGAGTTCACTGGGGTTTTTTGGGGTTAGTAGGGTGGGTTAGGGAGTTCACTGAGGGTTGGGGGGAGTGTGCACATTTTTCACTGTTTGAAAAAATACACCAGTTGTGTGCCAAAAAAATCACTGGCTGGACATTGTTCATTTTGTGTATATCCATTTAATGTGTGATGGTGTTCAGTGGCCAACTCCCTACAATCCAAGTGTGCATGTCCACATGGATCCAGTGTGTCACTGACACATGTCTATCATAGTCTCTGTGGTTCAGAAGTATTTGTGAATTAGCGCTTGGCGTACAGCATGGCTATCCTGTGCATCACGTACTGGCAGGGGGGCTACTTCACCTCCGTCTCCATCCTCATCATCCTCTCTCGGGGCATGGAAGTCAATGTCAGGTGGCAGTGGTACATTTCTCTGGATGCACATATTGTGCAGCATGACACAGGCCATGGTGATCTTTGCCACCTTCTCAGGCCTATATAGGAGTGCCCCACCAGACCTGCTTAGGCAGCAGAAACAATCACAACACGGTGCACGTGTGCACACGATTGTACTCCTCTTCATGGCTGTTCTGAGGGTTCCACAAAGGCGTAAGTAGCCACGGCCTCAAGGGATATCGTCCATCACCTGCAAGCAAACACAAATAGGTGTGTGTCACTCTGAGCTGCCACCTACAGGAAGCACAGTCATGGCGGCTGCTATTAGGTGTGGACATGCACAGGTCCTGTACGTATGCTAAATAGTCACTAAATGCATTCTATATTGTTATGAGGTGTGGAAGTCTGGATGGCGTTCAATAGATGATGCAGGGTGTAATCATGCATGCTGAGGCAGATGTACTGTGGTAGTACGACAATGTTTAGCCTCCCATTCAAGCAGTTTACTCTACACTATGCATGGTCACACTAGCCACATTGGCACAATTGCCATCCTGTACAGTCATGCATTGCTTGCCATCACCATGGTGGCCTGGTTGTGCCTCTTAATTGTTGTCATCAATATGCATTATTTGTTTAATTTGTGCCAGTGATGTGTCATGTTCCGTTTGGGAGGTTCAGGTCTGGAGTGTTTAGCTCTGCATGCATTCTCCAATCACCAACAATTGCCACCCAGATGGAGTATGCATTTCCCCCTTTGCCAACCAGGTGGATTATGCATCCCCCCTTTCCCAACCAGGTGGAGTATGCATCCCCCCTTTCCCAACCAGGTGGAGTATGCGCCCCCCCTTTCCCAACCAGGTGGAGTATGTATCCCCCCCTTTCCCAACCAGGTGGAGTATGCATCCCCACACCCTTTCCCAACCACGTGGACTATGCATCCCTACACATCAGTACCTCAAAGCACTGCCATAGGCCAGTTGTGCAACTCACGAAGCAGCCAGGCACGTGGTCCAGCATGTCACTCCATGTGACAGAGTAGCGTGGAGTTGCGCAGTACCATGGCATCATGTGTTGATCCAGGAAATCGGGCGCAGCAATGTGTGATGATCTTGCTGGAGTCACATACCATCTGCACATTGATGGAGTGGTATTGCTTGCGATTGCGGTACACCGCCTCTATGGCATGGGGGACTACCAATTCCACATGGGTGCAGTCCAGGGCACCAACACAATTGGGCATGCCTGCCAGTGCATGGAAGCCTACTTTGGTGTTGGCTATCTCCTGGGCAGTCCGTGGTAGGGATATGTGGGTGCTTGCATGCTTCAGGAGGGCATCCAGCACTTGGGTCAGCATGCATGAATTAGTGGTTGTGAAATGCCATGCAGCTGGCCCACTGTGTGTTGATAGGTGCCTGTGGCCAGGAAGTGGAGCACAGACACCACCTTTAGTAGCGGGGGGATGGCAGTGCGTATTTCTATGAGGCTGGCAATGTCGCTGTGTATCACCTCCACTATGGTGGTGATGGTGCCCCGGTCCAACTGGTACAGGGTGTGGATCTGCTCAGGGGTTAGGTTGAATGGGCTGGGTCTGGTGCAAGGGATTGGTGGCTGCCTACGAGGCACTGCTGGCTGCACTGGTGGTAATTGCTGGGCCTGTCTCACCATCCTTCTCCTCCTGCGTCTCCTCTGTGCTGCCTGTTGTTGCTGCTGTAGTTGTTGTTGTAGTTGGTGTTGTTGCTGTAGTTGTAGCAGTATTGGCATGTCCTCCAGCGCCATGATTGCAACAGCTAGTGGTAGCATTTTGGTGTTGGAAGGGGTGTGGTGTGTGGATGTGCTCATTTTATACTGGCCCAACCTCCATTGACTCCACCTGTGGGGATTGTGTGCACCTGTGGCAGTTGGCTTGTTTCCTGATTGCTGTTTGCGTGTGGTCCCCGATGCCTGTATGGTCGGCATCGTGCAGCCCGTGATTACCGGCTTCGTGATGCCGGTATTTGCATATCCGAGTGGGTTGGGATGACCTCCTATTACCGGCATTCCGGTATTTGCTCCCCGAAGGGGTGCGTGTACGCGCCCATGCCGCTATTAGAGGCACCGTTATTGAGGGTGCCGCTAATAGCGGGTTGCCGGGTCATAATACGCTGGAGCGGTAAGTGATGCCGGTAATCCTTTACCGGCATTGTTTTTTGCTTAACGGCAACCTCATAATGAGGCCCTTTGTCAAGTCGGAGCTAAGTTAAATTACTGTTATATGTACATACATTTTGACACTTTGAAAAAATAAAACATGGATGGATTAGAAGGAAAGTTGTGCAAGGAGAATTGGAAAGAACCTGAAAGCATGGTTTTGCAAATGTGTTGGTGGTTTATTTTTTAAAAAGTGTCATATTGTAGGTACAAAAACTAGTGATATACCTTTGGTGACTGAGCAATGGGGTTAAAGTGGGCATGGCCACCAGGGACTGGCTATGGGGTGATGTTTTTGAAAATCGGTGTAGGTTTGAATGGGCAAAAAGATTCTGCCTGTGGCTAAAATTCTGTCTGTGGCTACAGCCCGAAGTGCTGCACAGGGTAGCATCAACATATGGATGTGACTAGCGCTGCATACACTCTGTGACAATGGTAATTAGCAGTTAATTACCAATCATGCCGAACCAGGTGCCCCTTTGAAATCCTTAATCACCCTTATTTGTGACCATAGTGGGACAGAATTTTGGGATTGGATGCTGGACAATCCACATGCCTTGAGAAATCGCACGTCGACTAACTGGTAACAATAGATATAGCATGAAGAATGGTTTTTAAGACTGCTTCATTACGACAACAGTCACTTATTGAATAACCTAGCGTTGAGGTGAACAGCGCTCATTTTCCTATTTGAAATGTAACATTCGAAGAAGGAAGGGCACCTTCAGAAAAGAACCCCATCTCCAACAGCAGGCTAATCTGCACTCTAATTTTGATTATTGAGGTATGCGTTTGAGTGGCAAGAAATATTCTGCTCAGCCTAAAGTGCTGTGCCTAATTGCAAGAAAATTGCACAAGGAGCAGGAGCGAGGACCTGAAAGCATGGTTTTGCAAATTTGTTTTGTGTTTTATATTATATTTTATTATATTTCCAAAGTAAGCACAAAACATAGTGATATAGGTTTGGTGCATAGATAATGAGCCTGTCCCTCAGCAAGGACGAATTCCTACTCCGAGTTACTTGTAGGGGAATGTGGCATGGACGAAGCTCTAGGTTGACATGGGAAAAATAATTCTGCTTGCGGCTGCAGCCCGGAGTGCTGGGCGCGATTCCAGCAAACTTGCGTAAGGAGCATTAACAAGGACCTGAAAGGATGCTTTTGCAAATATGTCCTGTGCTAAATTATTTTGAAAATGTTGAACGTACTAAAAATAGTGATATTAATTTGGTGCACGGACAATGGGCCTGGCCCTCGGAAAGGACACATGATTACTCTGATTAACTTATTGGGGCATGCAGCATGGCCAAAGCTGTAGGATTTAATGGGAAAACAAATCTGCTTGTGACTGCAGCCCGGAGTGTTGGGCGGGATTGCAGCAATTTTGCGAGTGGAGCATCAGCAAGGACGTGAAAGGATGCTTTTGAAAATATGTCCTGTGTTTTACTTTTTGAAAATTGTTGATACGCATGTGCAAATAATAGTGATATAACTTTTCTGTCATGGGCAGAGGGCCTGGCCTTAGGCAAGAACAAATGTTTAGTCTGATTTGTCTATTGGAATATGCGCTGCTGATACCGACTCACATAAGTGTGCGTTGCAAAAAATATGTTTGTTAAAGGAGGTTTATAGTTCTTTCATACATCTTAAAAGCAGATTATTAGTAACATATCCAGTGATGTAACATTATGAAACATTTTCACATATCTAAACCTATTCAATTAACAGAAAATGTTTTTGTTAAAGGGACATTACGGTTAAGATGTACCAACCCTTAGAGACGCCTCTGCTCCAGCAGTTAGTTAGTGGCCTCCCACCTTGGTATCCCTTGGCACTCCCCTCCTGGACTCCCATGAGCAATTGTCTATCCATACTGTCCCTTTTATTTATGCACTTCTGTCACTACACAATGCATATGTGCATTTATAAGAGCACTATGTGCAATTCTGTGGCATAGTATGGGAAAAGTAGATGCCAAAGAGGTGTAGAACATTGTTAAGTGGCAGTTGGTGGGTGGAAGTTTAATATGTTGATTGGGTTTATCTAGAGTTCTTTTAAGTGATTAATGGATATATGTGTGAATGGTTTAAAGCAGGCAATGAGGGACTGTTACAAACATAACAGTAAAAAGAGTAGAAGGGCTTTTTTGTGTAATGTTGTGCATGTGCAATCCCGGTTTTCTAATAAGGCATGGGCTAGACGGGAATGCAGAGACTGTGGATAGCTGTAAACGGCAATGGATTATGGTGTTTATTAATTACTAGAGAGAAACATTTCAGATAGAAATTTGTTTCTGTGCTTTTTTCTTTTTCTCTAGTATAGAATTGTCAATTTTTTCCAATAGCATTGTAGAACATGCTAATGGGAATGTTGGAGAATCTTGTTGAATCTTACTACTTTACTGGAAAATGTGAATTAGATGGAGTCTATACGCTTATTTGTTTTGTTCTATTTTTTAACAGTAAAAGGTGGATCATACAGAAAACTTACTTCAGGATCAGCCAAAAAATAAGGTGGGGAAGAAAATGAGTGAAGGGGCACCAAAAAAGAACAACATGCAAACACAGATACCGGGGGGTAGGTGGACAGGGAAAGATGTTGCTCCTGTATCAAATCTAATGTAGAGGGCAGTGTTTCTCATGCTCCTTGAAAACAGCTACAAAAACACTTTGAAATTGTTACACCTGCAGAGTGGTGTGTTGCAGTATATAGAGAATACTGTTGTTTTCACAAGATATGGATCAACAGCCTCTTTTATCGCATGCAAGGTAACCGATGGGATTTTGAGTCCCACAGAAGTAGGCTGTGTGGTTACAACATTGGTTGGGTGAGGAAGATGAGGTGGTAGAGGATGACGGAGTACTACTTCATAAGAAAGGAACAGACTTTCTGAGAGCATTGCAGTGGTTGTCTTTGGTGTCGAAGCGTATGGAGATGGTCCAGTAGGAGTACTGCCCAGGTTTCCGTGACTTAGTACAACGTTGCACTCAGAGAATTTCACTTTGATAGCTTTAGCTTTTGGTACATTTCAAACAGTGGTAATTAACTGCCACACCCATGATTATCTCTGGGCGCTAGAGGTGGGCAATTATTCTACCTCATCTTCATGGTCTTCTTGATTGTCTTTTGAAGTATTGCACTTCTTTCGTTGTGTATATCCTGCAGCTGGTGGTGGTGGTTGTGGTGGCTCTTGGGGAGGAGGGATGGCATTAGTTCATGCAATTACGATAAACAGCAGTGTTACCAATATTCTTGCAAGTGTGTGCTGTGCGCTAGATTGTGAATGTATAATGAGAAAGGATAGGTGTTGGAGCTGTGCAAGGGTACATTTTGAGCTTCAAAGTTCCTAGATCAGCTGAAAATGCAGTTCCGTACTGTTCGCAAAGCACGTACCCGTGTACAAAGAGTGGAAGCGTTTGAGAACACGTCATCATGCCGACTGTGATTGTGTGGTCATGTGACACTGTCCAAATAGTCTGCAATGACGTCAGACGTTCGCAAACAGTTGCAAAAAGTATATAGAAGTGTCAAAAATGATTACAGAATGTGGGGAATGGCAGAGTTTTAAAGTCAAACTTTCTAAATGGGAGAAAAATGCTGTATATTGGGGTAAGTATGATATTAGTGAGTTTTAGCAAATTAGGGTTAACTCGTAAAAACCCATGAAATTAAATGAAAAAACATTCTTAAAGGGACATTATGGCAAACTTGCACTAATTAGAACCCATGAAATTCAATTAAAACACTTTGATTTATGGTAATATTTGCTCAAGTAAAATGGGCAAAATTTGTAGCTGCTTAGTGAGGTAACTCATGTCACCCACTGATGAAAAACCAACCCGCATTGGCATGTGGGCCCTGCACTTTGTTGATTGTTCTGTTGCCTGTCTCAGCCTGATTGTACCTTCTGGTTTGCAATCAGGCTATATATGGAGCCTAGGTAGGCATGTCTGCAAGGATAATGGGCCTCATCACGACTTCAGCTTTAACCCTTAAATCCGGCGGTAGCGCTATTACCGCCGGATTTAAGGGCCCACAAAATCAGGGCTTCGGCGGATTTCAACCCAGCTCTGAGCTGGTGTGAAATCCGCCGAAAATTTGCGCTCATACCGCCGACGGGAAATCCGCCGGCGGTATGAGCGCGAAATTTCCCCATTGAGCCCAATGGAGAATGGGGCATTCCCGAATGGGCTCAATGGGGAATGGGGAGTTCCAAGTCCGCCGAACTCGTGATCCCGCGCTATTAGCGCCGGGGTCTATGGCGGTCGCGCTAATAGCCCCCGTGCTAATAGCGCCGGCCCTACCGCCGAACTCGTGATGAGGCCCAATGTCTTAAAGTAGCTAGAACTTTCAAAATTCACTAGAAACATAACCAATGCACACCACTTTAATCAAATTACCAATGTATACCCTTTCAACAGGTGGAACCATCTTTCATCCTACAGAGTATAAGCTTGGTGGAATCATGGCAGACTTGGAGTCAAAATACGTTGAGTGATCCATGCAAGCATTGTATGCTCCATCCATGAAGAACTTCCAAGTTTTTTCGGGACTTTATGTTGGAATTCGCAGTATAGACAATATCTAAAGAGCATGGACAATACAAACAAAAAGAAATCCAAAGCATAGAAATTCCACACATGTATCAAACAAAATATGAGTGAATGCAACAGTGACATTTTCACCTTTGGAAGCATGGCTATTAAATATTGTAAGGGTATTCATGTAGCATCTTGTTATTCATCAAATATTTGCTGTCCTTTTAAATTCAAACCTAAAGATAAAACATACATGTACAAAGTATATTCTTGCAAGGAGAGAATATGATGGCATATTAGTGAACTTGATTTGCCAAGAAGCATACTTTCTAATAGTGTTAGTTATTTCAAGCTCCACAGCGCTTTGATATGCATCACTGTCCCCTATTATCTCAAACAGATTTTCATGATGTAGCAAGATGCTGTGCTACTTTGTAGACATCTCTACTAATACATTGGCCAGTTCAACTGAGCATGGATGTGTGATCATCAGGCCACTATTTCGATTACCAACAGCCATGACTAAGGGCCTCATCACAACTTAGGCGGTAACTCTTAAATCCGGCGGTAGCGCTATTACCGCTGGATTTAAGGGTCCGCCGAATCAGGGCTTCGGCGGATTTCAACCCAGCTCTGAGCTGGTGTGAAATCCGCCGAAAATTTGCGCTCATACCGCCGGCGGCAAATCCGCCGGCGGTATGAGCGCGAAATTTCCCCATTGAGCCCAATGGGGAATGGGGCATTGCCGAATGGGCTCAATGGGGAATGGGGACTTCCAAGTCCGCCAAACTTGTGATCCCGCGCTATTAGCGCCGGGTCTATGGCGGTCGCCCTAATAGCCCCCGCGCTAATAGCGCCGGTCATACCGCCGAAGTCGTGATGAGGCCCTAAGTCTTTTCATCTTTATTTAGTGGAGGAATTCAGTAACAATTTCTATTATGCACTGGCACATTTCACGGTCTGCCTTTGCACTCTAGGGGTATTCCCCACCCTCACAGACCTTCTATGCGCTTTTTAGAAGTTCGGGGAGTGCTCAGAGAGCATGACCTTAGCACTTCTGAACTGTTCTTCAAACTAACATAGAGCTCAAAATCCAGCTTAAGCTGTGACTGCTGCCCCATCAATGGGGTCCTGGATAATTTCCAGAGTGGGGGGGGGGCGCATGGGATGGGTTTATGTCTATTTGACTAAAAGAAGTTGACCTTTTACAATTTGTCAACATTTTTTTGTTTGTTTTGTTTGTTCAAAAATGCGGCGGGAGACCCCCCAATTTAACCTATTCCCTTACCCACCCCACGTATATATGTAATTTAAATTAACCAGTTTGCTATCAAGTATGCTAATACCAATGGGATGGATGTATTCAAAGGCCCAATGCGTTGCGTGTTATCTCTCAGGTGTGCAGCTTTTTACCTGCTTGCTACAGGTGAAAGCTTGTCTTAGTAGCGAGTAGGACGTTGAAACTATAGCTAATATGAAGCATCTTTATGGCTCCACTCTAGATTCACCATGAAATAGACTCCACCGTTTATTGATGCTCCCTACACTGAGCCATCAGCCTCATACTTAAAAGGAGCAGTGCAGTTTGCAGTTTTTATGCGAATTTTTGCTTTAGGGAAAATGGTTTGGGTCACAGAGGAGATCGTGAAAAAGTGGTTATTTGCTCAAGTAGTGACGTTTTTCTATATCCGGGTCAATACATAAAAAAATGAGGTAAAGCAGAAAGGTGAAAATGTACTTCAAGAGAGCCGGGCCTATATTTTTTCAAACATGTTAATGAAAAGCTGCTATTTGTAACTAATAATTAAACATCTGCCTGATTGATTAGTGCTATTAATGATAAGGCAAGAGTAGACTGGTGGGGAAAGTAGATGTTTGGCAGGGCCAACCACATTAACAAACCAGGATCGTCAAACCAACATCAAAAGCCAAAACGGTTGTTGTCTTTTAAACATTTTTTAATTAGTGTTTATTTGTAGAAATCACTCTAGTCCCATTTAATAATCATTTAGATTAGAATTAAATTCAGTAATTTTCAAAACTATGATTGTAAACAATGGTTGTAAAGCACCATGTTGGCATACCAAGTTGGGACTGATTCAATGTGGGTAAGGTGGCTGGCGAATACACTGCACTAGCAACGATTTTAACGTGCAAACTATTGTAGGTCAAAGGAAAGACAATTCAATAATGATTTCCAGTATGTGAAATGTTAAAGGCAATGCATGCAGGTCTTTGAAAGGAAGATGTAACAAATCTGTCAAAATCATCAACTCAACTGGCCCACACAGGCCAAAGTGGGCTCTTCCAGCACTTCAAGCTGACACAGATGGTTTAAACCAGAAGGTCACCCTAACTAACCTACATGGGAAGTGACTGAGACTGACATCCATGTAGTGTATTAAAAAAGTTAATCTAAGGCCAGAAGACAAACAAAATGGTAAAATAAGTAGTAGCTTTTAACGTTGCTCAGCACAAAGGATTAAATATAACAGATCATTTAAAAAACAAAATGAAATGAAGGGATAAACTTTTTCTCAGACAGTTGCACATTCCCAGCTAGAAGAGAAAGAAAAACAATAACAACATTCCAGCCACAAACAGCCTCAAAAACAAGAACAAGTCTCTTGCCTCCATCTTCCCCAACCACACCATAAGTGTAAACTCTAGCAGCACCACCATAGCAACCCTCATACGTGCTGAATCCCCACTTACCACAAACCTCTACACAACAGGAATCATATACCTCAAAGGTAAATAACTCTCCTTAAAAATGTTGGTACTGTAATCCTTACCCTACTTTGCCTTTATCACAACATCCCACCAAAAGACAACAGTAGTTAACTCCAAGAATCAAATCACACCTGCTCAATACCTCATAACTTCCCCGCCCCGACAACAACCACTCATTATCTCTCTAACAACCCATTCCATTTACAATACATACTATAGACAACCACAACCCCTACACCCCATCAACAAATCACATCGGAATCGTACACAAAGCACTCTCTTCACTCCTGCAAAATACAACAACCAAACATCACCTACTAACATCATACACATCCCCACTGCATTCTGATACCTCTCAACTGTCACAAAAATCAACTATCATCCTCATGTATGCCTAACCTCTCCCTAACCCCACCTACCTATTGCAGAACAACAAGATTATAAAACAACCCACAGCCTATCCACACCACCTGGATTCTCCCGTTTCCAAAACCAAAATCTCACAACCCACCTAGCCATTCCCCAAAACCAAACCTCTCCATAGCCATTGTTGCCACATTCGATACCTCTCAACCTCCTCTCATAATTATCCACTCTCCTCATGCATGCCTATCCTCCCCCTAATACCACCGACTTATTGCAGGACAACACACATCATAATCATTCACCTTGCCCTTCTCTGCACTCCAAAAACCAACCCTCCAACCCAACTAGTCCAACTCATCTCCCAATCTCTCCATGCCAACTCTGAACCACGACCACCAGATCATATTCACATAGGAAACATCAATGCCAGATCACCAGGCAAAAACACACAATATGATAAGATATGATATTTTATTTGTATCGTGCTCATACACACGTGTTTCAGAGCGCAATGAGGCAAGGGAGAGGAAAAAGGGAGGACAGAAGAAAAATCTTACTCGGCCCAGTGGCATTGAGAATGCGCAAGTGCATGGGAGAGGGAAGGGGGAAAGTGCAAGGGAGAGGGGAGGAGTGGAAAGAGCTGAGCAAGGGATAAAACAACAGCAGGTAGTGCAGCCAGAAAGGTAGCAAGTGCAAGGTTAAAGTGCATACAAGGGGTGTCTAATAAGTGCAGATAAGGGGACTGCTGGGTTACAGATATAGACCCATGTGCAAGGGTTGCCAGGAGGCAGTGCAGGTGTGTGGCTGTGTGGTCAGGGACCTGGGCGTGTAAATTCAGAGGGTCACCATGTGCCCGGTGATGAAGCAGACAGATCAGCAGGGGAGAGGAAGAGCGAAGGCAGAAGCAAAGAGGAAGGTCTTGAGGTACTTCCAGAACTGAAGATGGTTCTCCTCAAGTTTCAGAGAGGCAGGGAGGCTGCTCCAGAGGGAGACCCCAGATGATGAAAGAGATCTACCCCCAACTCGTTGCTTGGAGAAACAACTGTCCCTGAGGGAGTTGGAGGTTGAGGAGCGAAGAGCTTGAGTAAGAAGGTATTTACAGAGGGATAGTTGAAGGTATTGTAGACCCAGGCCCCAGAAAGCCTTGTGGACAATGGAAAGGGTCTTGAAATTAATCCTTGCAGCCACCTGCAGCCAATGAAGAGATTTCAGGGCTGGAGAGATAAGATCGCAGGGATTGAGGCCAAGGACAAGTCTCACAGTCCTGTTCTGGATGAGTTGCAGAGGGCGGAGAATAGAAGCAGGCAGATTTAGAAAGAGGCTGTTGCAGTAGTCCAGCCTAGAGATAACCAGAGCTCTAGAGACTGTGAGCTTCTGGGGGAAGGGAATGAAAGGAAGAATACCTCTGAGGAGGTGCAGTTGGTAGTTTGACTTCTTAGAGACGTCAGAGATGTGAGGAGAAAAGGAGCATGTGGAGTTCACGATGACCCCGAGGTTCTTAGACTAACAGGTGGGAGCAGTAAGAGGGCCAAGCTAGGCCAGCCAGAGAGTGACAGCAAAGGAGGGTGCTGGTGTGCCGATGAGGAGAATCTTCATCTTATTGTAATAAAGGCAAAGATCATTGGCGGCACACCACTCCTGGATAGCAGACAGGCAGTCAGAGATGAGAGAGGAGAAGAGGTGGCAGAGGGAAGCCTGAAAATGAGCTGAGTGTCATCTGTGATTCACTGAAAGTTGGAGCATAGAGTGGCAATGCAGAGGGCAAGGGGTGCCAGGTATTGGTTGAAGGAAGCACCCAAGTTGGACCTGGAACGGTCGATCAGAGAGGAAAGAGGTGAGCCAGGCCAGGGCCTGATCGGTGATAGCCAGGTTATCATGGAGACGGTTCTGCAGGATGGCAGAAGAGAGATCATGTAGGATGAGGACAGAAGGGATGTTAGAGTCGAGGTTGGAGAGCAGGTCTTCACAGATGTTCAGGAGAGCAGTTTCCATTCTACTGCCCATTCTGAAGCCAGACTGATGGTCATGGAGAAAACCAACAGAATCAGTGTCACGAGTAAGCTGGGAGATGGCCAGATTTTCCAGGAGTTTGCCCAGGAAAGGAATGATGGAGATCGGGCGATAGCTAGCCGGGCATGAGGTGTCGGCTGTGGGTTTCTTGAAAAGAGGGTGCATAAGAGAGTGCTTCATAGGGGAGGGGAAAGCTCTAGAGGTGAAGGAGAGGTTACAGAAGTTGTCCAGAGCAGGAGCAAGGGTATCAATGTGGTCCTTGAATGTGGGCTCTCTTCTTAGTTCGGACAAGGAGCCAGTATTGCCTTTGGAGCAGGTGGCAGGCAACTTTGTCAATGGATGTACAAGGAGCCAGCCATTTCCTCTCAGTCACCCTACACTCGCATTTAATGGTAGCTAGGTCGGAGTCATACCAAGAGTTGCACTTGGCTTTATGCCTCAAGTGTATCCTCCTGACAGAGGCAGAAACATCAAGGGTATCAGCGATCGAAGAGTAGAGCATGGGAAGGGCTGTGTCAGGTTGTGAGTCAGCCAGAGGAGGAGTAGGGAGAGAGAAAGTGGTGGCAAAAGTCTCAACTGACACAAGCTTCATGGGTCGAATGACCGAGTAGATAGGTGGCAGTGTTGGAGTTGGCTTGGTCTGGGGGTAGAGAGGGAGAGGGGGGTTGGAAAGGAGGGAGTGATCGCTCCAGGACAGAGGGGTGGTCAGAGGGATGGAGAGGGGAGGGCAGAGGATATCAAAACATCCAGCGTGTGCCCCGAAGATTGAGTCGAGCCAGAGGGGAGAATAGAAAGAGAGAGAGAATCACAGAAGTCCTGAAGAGTCCATAGGAGGAACAGGGAGCATCCAGATGGCTGTTGAGGTCCCCAAGAAGGGGGAGTTAAGGCCGGGAGGGAGGAGGAGAGGTCTCCTCACTCAAGAGGAAGGAGGTGATCTGACCAGGTGGCCGTTAGATAGAATCCACGGTAAGAGAGTTGGCAGGAGAGAGAGAAAGCCTGAAGACAAGGCATTCAAAAGTGGAGTAGGTGTGCATAGGAATGACAGAGGCAGGAATCCACTCCAGGAAGATCAGGGCAACAACCCCTTCAGACCAGGTTGATCTGGGTGCGGAGTGGATCTTATAGCCATCAGGTAGGGGAGTGTCAAAGCTTGTGACAGAGCTGGCTGTGAACCGAGGGCATCGAGGTCAAGTTCTTCCAGAAGGCAGCAGGTGTCAGAGGAGTGTTTGATGGCTGAGTGAGAGTGGCAATATGGAGAAGGTTGCCATCCTTGAAGGACTTCCGGGGAGGGGTACAGATCAGCGTTATGCCCTGTGGATTTGAAGAAGGAGGTGTAGACAGAGCCCAAGGGGGACAGGAGAGTAAGGAGAAGAGGGCAAAGTAGCAAAGGAGTAGGGGGCCGGATAAAGATGCCGGTCCCTGATATGATAGATATGTGGCCAGGATCCAATAGAATGAGGGAGGCGAGTATAGTGCAGGACTCGGGACCATTTCAACACCATGTGTAAGGAAGCGGCCATCTTTGAGGTGCTGTGAGGTACAAAGCACCAAGACAAATCAGGAAAAGCACAGCCACCCAATGCACACTGCCCAGGAAGTAGCAGTGCAGTAAAGGATGCAGTGCAGCGCAGATGGAGACCCAGTATTGTCAATAGGGCAGATAGGGAATTAAGGCCCAAATAAAAATCACTTCAATATTTCTCAAATTCTTTCTTTTTTTTATTTTATTTTTCGTTTTGCTTTACTTCAGCGAAATGATTACTACCAGCCACTCCTCAAAAACCATCAACTAGATGTTCTGACCATTACTGAGGGTTTAATGACAGCACTCAATAGAACTATAAACACAAAAACATTAGAAAAAAAATCACTTTCAAGTTATGACCCCAAAAAACAACTCAATGACACTTCTAATAATGTATTGCCACGCAGCGTACAAACTCCAATTTCCCCCTGAATGGGACACACTCTTCATTAACCCAAATACAACTTCCACAAAGCTTATAATTCAAGGTGGTTTCAATATCGAAATAGACAACTCCAATAATACTACGTGCCACTCATTCAGCAAAAGTTTATCCACACACTCTCTAAACATTCTCACAACCAGTCCAATTCACCTTCTGACATCAACTCGTCCATGCCCTCCTAACAACTACCATTTAAACATTCTTACAGTCAAAAAGCAAAACTCTACTCGCACATCTCAACAACAAAATATATGTAGACCGCTAAAATAAAAACCTGTGTCCTTCACCACAACAATACATTGAGCAATCCAATTGGGCACATGCCTGACAACAGTTCTAAACAGTATCAACTGAGAAATCACCAAAACACTTGCCACCGTCAGACCCCTCGTCATGAAAGAACCAAAACCCCTCAACAAAATACAAAACAAATGGTTCAACCTCAGCCTAACCAGGAGAAATCTCTGAACAAACAGCACACAAATGGAGATCCTTACTGTTCAGACAACAACAATATACCTTTCCTATCTGGATTATATCACCAAAAAATCAAACACAAAAAAGCACTTTTAATCACACATGCAACAAGCTAAATCACAAAGCAATCCACTCCTTAAAATATACAGAGAACTCCCAACACCCTAATCTATATATCCTCCCTTTACCCTCAAAACATGAATTGAAGAAATATCCAAAGTTTTCCCCCAAAAAATAGAGGTGATCCAAACTAACGTAAACAATATCAAAGCACAATACCTAGACCCTACCAACTCCCCCACAACAGCAACAACCACACAGTCTTTAAGCCCAACACTCCATACTCTTTGAAACCATTCACCTCCAACAATAATAACAAACTAACCTAAAGAAACCACCACCCTCTACTCCACTATACCCTCCCTTCACTAACTTCAAAATTACAACAGCACTAAAAATCCCAAACTTAATTTCAAACAAGAATGCCTCCTCCACCCACACTTTCCCATGCCCTGCCACCTTTATCAAGGATAACAGCCTCCCACTACTAATAGCTCACCTATGTATCACTGTCTTTGATACTGGCACAGTCCCCATTGATTTAAATAAAAAGACACTTTGTGCCTCTTTTGCTAAAACATCCACCTAGATAGCTGACAACCAGACAATTCTAAATCAATCTCCAACTATCTTTTACTCGCAAAAATTATTGGAAAATTAGTCTGCATTTAACTAAACAAACATTCGGAATTCCATAACTTACTTCACATGAACCAATCTGACTTCTGACCTAGAAGAAGTACTGGCACATCACTACTCTACATTAAAGAACAACTCCTACACTCCTTAGATATACAAATCCACACATGCCTCATACTGCTAGATCTGTCAGCCGCCTTTGATATGGTTAACCACAATATTCTCATCTCCCACCCGCAAAACCATATAAGCCTCCAAGACTATGCTCACAACCAGATTACAACATTCCTCAGTGACTGTACTACTTATATCAAAATTAATCAGTACAAAGCCACCCTGTAACCACTGCAAAAAAGAATACCACAAGGCTCAAAATTAACCCCATTGGCATTTCAAGGCACGTATCAAACCACTTGCCAACATCATTGAAAGATTCACCTGCACCAAATTCCCCCATGCTTAAAAATAAATGGACCAAAAGATGGACATTACTGGAGCTCTTCTTTCAAAAGTAAATTACTGCACGGTATATATGCGTACCACTAAGGAGAACATCAACACCCTACAAAGAGTAAAAAAAAAAGAAACAGGCGTATAGTGGGACTACAAACGCACAACCATATAACAGGGAACCCGTAAGCCCTCAAATGGCTGAGCTTTAGACACCTGATTGAAATTAGAACCCTCACCATCATACGCTCTCTACTCCATACCACTGAACAGCAGTGCCTCAAAATCTTTGTGCACAAATCCATCACCCACCACCCAATCATCTAAACTAAAATTACAACCCCAAACATTTTGCAGAAAATGACACAGAGGAAGACCCCTTTCCCGTGTGTCCAAACACTATGGAAAGCTCTCCCCGACCACCTGACACTGGAAACAAAATCATACACCTTCAAGAAGCCCTCAAATGAGTGGTATCTTCACAAATGGTTACATGAATAGGTGACCCTTCTTACAAATCTCCTAATAACAACTACCTACTACACTGTGCAGACTGTCTCTATACAACACTCTCCTCTTCTTCTGCCTCCCACCACCCTCTCCCACTAGAACTCTCCATTCGTCCCTACTCTCCTCCCCTTCTAGTAGTCACCCACACACAACCCCCTCACACACCCACATCCACATTCCTAAAACATCTCTCAAAACTCTTTCCCCTCCTAAGCATTTAATGCCTTTGCATCCTTTCCCCCTACACTCTCTCTCCCTCACCATTACCTGTAACCCTATCATCCCTTTGCTAGCCCTATCCTCCTCCTTACTCCTCAATCACCTAAACACTCTTGCCCACAACTCACCCGCACCATCAACACTCCCTGCACTACCCTCCCTAATCTACTGCCCCCTTTGCCTTCTTTGCTGGGTTATACCTCTCTGTACCAAGACATCCTCCATCCCCGTCCTACACCATCCTTTATAAACTTCCGACTAGTTTCCTTCAACTAATAAAGCACCTGCTTACCTCTACCCTTAACACCTGTAACGTTATGGGCTTATTAATCATCAATATACCACTCATCCTTTTATAGGCACTTATACCTGACCATCCGGTCTACCTGAGTACACCTAAATGAACTTTTGTAATATTTGAATTAACCTCTTCTCCACCTACACAAATGTATATGTACCTATATTATCATCTGTAATATTTATTTTTTTAATTGTATTTAATTTTTATTATGCTTCTCAACAAAATAAATGTAAATACAATCATGCATCTATAAAAGCGCACATATCGCAAACAGAATAAAAAGAGGAAATACAAAACAGAAAGGAGTCATTTACAAAATGATTAAACATTAATGCACTCCAGATAGTGCAGCTAATTCATCTGAGAATGTTTGAGACAAAATGCAAAGCAGAAATAGTCAATGAGATTTGGTCTCCTGTTAGAATACCGTACCAAATACTTGTAGTTGACAAGATGGATTTGTCATATACAAAATGTGTGAATAAGTGCTCTCTTTGTGCCTGAAGCATTAAATAATCTATGAAAAGATGCTCTAAGCCTTAGATCAAGGTCTCTGTGGTTTATGGCTGACAAAAGAACCGCCACAACCGTTTCTCTCTTGGAATATTTGTCTACCACCTAATGCTTCATTAGTCAGGAGCAGGTTGAGACTTTTTGTCATAAATCTCAATCATCTGTCTCTATGATTTAATATGGCTAGATATTTTGAAATATGATTTAAATGTGTTCCTCCTGTAAGAAATAAGTATACAATTTATATTTTGTAGAAAAATGTTTTGTCAAAATTCAGCTTGGTAACCACACTTTATTCTTAACAAAACTTGTGTTAAAGACTAGTTCATGAGGCCACATTTCTATCAAGTCTAGAAGATGTTGACTTAGCACAAGTCTGTTTTAAAGATGTACATGATTGATTCGACAACAAATCATTCAAGATAACAAAGAGAGAGCGGGGTGTATTCAATATTTTCCCATACAAAATAAGACATTTTCATTCAGCCAAATAGTGTAACTAGTGAGACCTAGTCCATAGCATATTATCAAGGTGGGAACTCAGGTAGATTGAAACAATGCTGCCACAATTTACCTTCAATTGCAGTCCAGCCAATTAGACAAATATACATTTCTCTAGGGGTTCAACAGGAACAGAACACAGGCTTCATGACTTGGGGTTTCACAGAATATACTCAGAATAGCGCTAGCACAGATCACCAGTGGAGGCGAACAGCAGCCGAAAACTCCCATCCACAACCTCAGCCTCCCGCACTCATGCTGGGATTACAGGCGCGCCACCACGCCCGGCAGACGGAAAGCAACAAAATCCCTGCAGTAAAGAACTACAGATACAAATCACAGACTGAAGACCCGTATAGATTGAGAAGACGGGGAAGAACACTGCTCTGCTGGGAAAAATCCATCTACCATGAATTCAGAACTTCAGGGAAAGTCTCATCTAGAACCGCCCATTCGAAATACTAACGAAAGACATGAAGATAGAAGTGATTCAAGAAATTGCAACAACTTTAGAAGAACACCCCCGTCATCACATACATCATCAGTGCGCCGAAACGAACGAAGACCTCCATCCCCAGTACACTGTGCACGACCGAAACAAAACACAGACAGTCTACGACCCACCTACACCCCAAACCAACAAAGGATACATGGTCTTGGTTGCGAGATGCCTTTACTCCGGGTCTTAAGAGATAGCAGCGAGCGAGTGGGGTCAATTCACCATCATGGTGACCAGAATCCAAAAAGGAAGCTCCACGAAATGCTACCCTATCCATAGCGTCATGGAACACTAGAGGCCACACGCAGCTAACCAAAATCGGCAGCTACAATCTAGGAACCCATGACATTCTATGTCTCCAAGAAACGTGGCTAGTGAATAAACCTGCACTTGACGGCTACACCATCGAGATCTCCCCAGCCCTAAAGGGTCCTTTCGGCAGACCGTCTTCTGGCCTATTGACAGCCATTCGGATTGGGTCGAATATATTCATCAGCAAGAAAATTGTAGCCACCTACGCTTTCCTGAAAGTGCTCATAAGAACGAGCAATGAAAATGACTCCGAAGTTTGGGCTATCATTAACACTTACTGGAACCCCAAAGAACTTCATCCGGCAAATTCTGTGACGAAGCAGCCAACATCATCGATGAAATAATGATTAAACACAAAACTTCGAACATTCTCATCTGTGGAGATTTGAACTGTAACTGCCTGAAGTGGACCGACAATATGCCAGCAACAGAAAGAGGAAAACTCTGGGTTTCGTTACTGAACTCTAAGAACCTTCGAAACGCCGCAAAATCCAACAATCATCCTTCTATCCCTACATGGAAGCGCGACCACTCTACAGCAAACCTTGATTACATCTTTGTTGCAGAAAAAATTTACTCGAACATAGCTTCTTTTGAAGTATTCAGAACGGAATTCAGTGACCAAATCTTGATAACCTGAGATGTAGAACAAAGAGACATGACCACCAAGTCTACAACGTTGCGGTCGAGGTGAACCCTTAGCTCTCCCGTTTGCGTATGAGTGCTAAAGACATCAGATCCTTGACAGACGAATATAATACTCTCATCACAGATACAGAAGCTAATGATACAACATTCAGGACTAGCTACATCCCCCTGCTCCTGCAATTCAAAAAACCTCGGAAAGGGCTTCATAGTCAGAGAGGAAATTTTACTCATTCCTGCAATCGGACCCTTGTGATCAGACGTCGTCACCTAAGAAAATAAAAAAAAGAGGCAACCACTGTGAACTCCACTAATATATGGCCATCCTACCGTCTGGAGCTCAGATCATACAAACAGTGGCTAAGAAACAACAGATCAGCGCTCTACCAAGCAGATGCCGAAAACATGTTCAAGACTACAGCCAACAAAAATACCCGAGAATTTGGGAAATTGATCAACGACATGAAACCTCATGCAAACTCGCCGATGATAAACGCAGTTTCTGAAGAATGCTGGTTCAGCCACTTCTCTAAATTGTTTGATCATCCTCCCATGGATACCGAGAGGACAAAGTCACCACTAAATCTCATTGGGTCGATCTATCTGATGCAGACGACATAAAGACTATCATCATGAAATTGAAACCTTCACGTGCACCTGGACCAGACGGCCTAGCAAATACCGACTTGAAGCAACATCCGGAGGCATGGTCAGCTGCCTGGAGCCTGATATTCAAACATTGCAAGGAACAAAGGATAATTACGAGCTCCTGGAATCAAGCCATTATCGTCCTGATCTTTAAAAAAGGCACGAGAGAAAATCCAACCAACTACCGCCCTATTGCCCTACTGGATGTTATCGGTAAAGTATTTGCTACCTCTCTCCTGAACCACTTCCGGAACTGGATAATTACTTCTCCAGCCAGGGATCCTCTCCAATCAGGTTTCCAAAACAATGCCAGCACTGCGGCGAACATAATGATCCTGAACATCTTAAAAGAAAAGGTCTCGCTTGGTGCTCCCAGAATCTTTCTCGCCTTCGTGGATCTTTCCCAGGCTTTTGATAAAGTAGACAGATCTAAACTGTGGGCCAAGCTGAAGAACTGGAATTGCCCAAATCATATTCTCGACCCAGTCATCGCTCTGCATACGGACAATCATATATCAGTCAGGCTAAACAATAATGGTCTACTCTCCAAGCCTATACCGTCTAATCGAGGAGTCAAACTAGGCTGCCCTCTGGCTCCAGCTCTTTTTATCTCCTTTCTTGGAGCTTTTCAAACTTCTCAAGAACTGATTAGATCGTTCCCTCCAAAAATCGGAACGACAACAGTTACCAGACTCCTATACGCAGACAATCTCATTATTTTGGACCATACTCAAGTGGGCCTTCAAAGCCAGCTGGACAA
Source organism: Ambystoma mexicanum (assembly GCF_040938575.1). Classification (NCBI taxonomy): domain Eukaryota; kingdom Metazoa; phylum Chordata; class Amphibia; order Caudata; family Ambystomatidae; genus Ambystoma; species Ambystoma mexicanum. Next base: position 977,461,661 of record NC_090922.1, read on the forward strand.
TCTGCACAAGTACACAAAGGAGAACAATCTGGAGATTAACAACTCTAAAACAAAAATACTAATTCTGCAAATGCAGGGGAATAAAAAAAAAGAATCATTGAAGTGGTGTTTGAACCAATCGAAAATTGAAATCGTTCCATCATTCAAATATCTGGGAGTCGTCATTGACAGTTCAAAAAAATCTCTAAGCATGCAGAAATCTCTGTGGTCTAAAACAAAAAACCTAACAGCCCAACTACGCGCTGTTGATAGAAAATACGGCAAATTCAGCCTTCTTCCAGCAATCCAACTTTACAAGTCCAAAATAATTCCAACATTGACATATGGCATGGATGCCAATCTCTCAATTCCAACGACCCTATGGACAAAACTAGAAGGTTTCATTTGGAGGGCAACTTTAGGCTTGCCTAAATCGACAGCTGTGGCACCCATAAGACGCGAACTGGGGTTGCTCTCCATAGAGGCAGTTGTCGCGCAGAGTACGATTCAGCTCTACAGGAAAATACGAAACCAAGATAGCCTGGAAATATACAAGTTGATCTCCGAAGAAATATCTAAGGGAAGCAATAAATCCCTAAACAACTGGGCTGATAAACAAAAGGTTACGCTGCGAGAAATAGCCTGTTCAGAAGAGGAACTAATCCAGAATCCATTGAGAATAAAAACAAAAATGGAATGGCTTGATTGGATAAAAACAAACAACAACTCTGTCTCGAACAAGCTATTATCTCATCTGCCACCAGCCTACAATAAACTAAAGCAACCAATGGAATACTGCACGAAATATCCTAACAAGCACCTCATGAGAACTCTGCTGAAAGCCTGTTAAAACCTCCTACCTACCCAGGAAGTCCTAGCAATTTGGGCAGCTTCTAAAGAAAAATCTTGTAGACTTTGCAGAGACCCGCAAGCCACAGAAACTATCAAGCATCTTTTGATGGCGTGTCCGTCCATTGACCATGAAAAAGAGGCCTTCCTCGGCCCTGTGTACAAATCTTCTTACGTTGTCGACAACAACATCTGGTGGAATCGCCTGATCACGGGTGACAAAACGAGATGGCTAATAGCGGCTACCAAACTAATAACCTTCGCTTTGGAGAAAACTCTACGAATTCAGCAAAGTGAACTTTCGTCAAACACTTGTTTGTGAAAACTACTTGTACACAGGAAACGACACTTCCTTCTTTTAGTCAGCAAAGAAAGTTTTCTTCATTTGTAAAAATCTAAAATGATTAAATATAAAAAAGAAAAAAAAATAGTGACTAAAATGTGTACTTAAATGAGGTAGAAAAGCAGCAGTTTCTCCACGAACATTCCCTAGGACTGCAATATATAAATTGAAAAGGGAAGGCATCAGTACACAACCCTGGTACAAGCCATGATAGGTGGCTGCCATATTCATCAGAGAGCCATCCCTATCCAAGCAAACTTGGGTGTGTGCCTTTGTATGTATATGCCTAAGAATAATGATAAGAGTGGCACTGGACAGTCCCAGTTCATTATTGTCTCCCATAATTTGATGCAATTGACTCAGTAAAAAGTCATAGACAGGACTATAAATAAAAGAAATAAGGGATGAGGCTGCAAATGACCTTGTTTTTTAAAGGAGGTACAATATGAGCCAATTTAAAGAGGTACCTATTTCTTTCTAAAAGCCAGATTGGTTTGTATCAGAAATGCCGGCTTGCAGAAGCCATGTTTCTAATTCTTTTAATGCCAGGGCTGCAAAGATCTTACTCGGGGCGTCCAAGAGAGCAATAAGCCGATAGTTAGCTGGATACTGACTATCTGCATTCAAGGCAATCCCCTGCATACTCACAGCAGAAAAAATACAACCAATATGGAAAAAGGGCCAATATACCAGTTGCAAGGATAACAAGTATTTATTTCTACAAAACAGAAGTGCATCAGCATAGAACACTGCCACAGCAGAACAATCTCGTATACGTAGGCATGTGCAGCATGTTATAAGCACAAACTATGTCACTGAAGACATAATTGCATATATTAAAATTCTACAATGCAGATTGGAGGAGCCCTACACATGTAGGGCCTGGTCTATACGGGATGCCAGGCCATTGGAACGTCTCCATCTGTCCAACTTTGTCCATGTGGTTATCACTGGGCTCATCATCCGCAGTGAAGCTGGCAGAACAATGAATTAGCGACTTGCAAATACAATATTATTTTATCATTCTAACAATGCACGTGCCAGATACAGGGATGAGCCTGGGGGGAGAGCCGATGTCACTCTAACTTACATGCAGCACTCACTCCTAGACAGATCAGCAATTCCCAAGGTCCTCCACCTTAGTTTTAGACTACAATTTGATGCCACACTGCACCTTGCTGTACAAATCCCATGACCCATTTGTGAAGGCGTGATAACCTTGCCTCTAGTCTTAGTGATTGATTGAGGGGTGCAAAAGTTTTATGATCAGTGGTCTGGGTTCAGATGGTGCTGTGGGATGTGGGTGCCTTAGGATAAAAGCATTGCGAAGTTGTGTTTCTTATGTTGGGATTGTTGGGAACAGGAGGGCCTTGCTGTTTATTCCATGGGATGGTTATGCCAAGAGGCGCTCTGCTCCCTTCTCATGACGTTGCAGGCTACATTCTTCCCAGGGCACGAGGGCCTGTAACCACTTGGACAATGGAGGATTTTATGGGTCTCTGAAACCTGGACAGGGTGGGGGTGGAGTCCACGCTCATGTAAGGGATCTAATACTAAAACACATAATGCCTTTCGCCACACCTGTGCCTATGTACTAAGGTGATCGCACAGCATCCTCTATGTGAAACCCCCCTGCTCCCTGTATGTGCTCTCTTAGAATTTATTTCTTATTCAGTATCCCCTAGGGGGGTGGGAAGACTGCACCCTTCCGCACCCCTCTGCACCCTTCCAAGCTTTGAGCTTCCAGATATGGTGGTGACTCGTCCTTTGGAAACCATGCTCTGCAAACATCCCACAAACTAGCTCCAGACTGGGCATATTCCTCTGGGGTACATGTCATGTAAATACCAAACCCATCCCAGGATAAATCAACCCAGTACTCTGTATAATTGTCGGGGTCTGTGGTGTGAGTGCAAGCAATGTTACATCTCTATCATATGGGGCTTATTTGGATTGTCTGTTTGGGTACCACTGTCTTTGGTACTCTGATGTGCTTTGGGTGTTAGCCCAATTGAGACCATCATATGTGTGCTATTGGGCACTGCTTTGGCAAAACATTGGACATAGGAGTCCAATTTGGCATGTGCAGAAAAATGACCAATATGAAGACAATGATGGGAACCAGCATTTTCACAATTGCCCCAGCCAGGATGGAGCCCAAGAGAGGGTCAGATTGAACCAATCTTCACTCTATATTCCAGTTTACGTCTTTATGCGCACTCCCAGGTTGTGTGCAGCTTCCATTATGTGCATGGAGCTGTTCTCCACAACTTCTGGAGGCACGAATGTGCAACAGGAATCCCCAATCTTTTTGCACACACCTCCTTCCATCACAGTGAGCATATCCAAGATGTAGCAATTCTGTATCGTCATCAGCCTCAAGTTGTAGAGTTTCAATTTTATGATGTTGGACCCTTGCTTAGTGTCATTAGCCAGCTTTATCAATTCCCAGCAGACAATTGCAGCCATTTAGCACTGGCCGGAGCTTGTACATCGGGCAGTAACATGGAGGCATAGAAAGTCTCTGCCTTGCTGAAAAGTCTGTATTTGTGTGGTATTTCATTGAGGTTTGATGAGTCTTTGGGCAGACAGTTTTCTCTTTTCTTCCTTTGCAGGGTTTCACTTTTCTCTTTTCCAGGGAGGGAGTGGAATCTGGTGCTGGCAATGGGTGTCTTGTTTGTTCTTCAGAGGTTGGAAAGGTGGTTTGGGCAATAGTCCCTGTTCGGCCTCCTCATACATGTACTTCTGGGATGAGATTATGCAGTTCTGGCAGGACTATCCCTTTTGGGGTAGCACCAATCCTGATTTGTATATGGTATGACCCCTTTCTGTAATGGCTTGCCAGGCACAGACTGATGCTCTGTAGGGTTGCCCAGAGCAATGCCAGAAGTTAAGATTAATTCTAAACCTTCTAGCCACCACCTATTTTGTTGTATCTACAATATGGGTCAATCTATGGGTTGATCTACACGCAGTGCTGAGTGATAGCTAAGGTACACTTTCTTCAGGAAGCATAATTTGCATATTGTTTGGGTTTTGTTCTTTTACGCTGGAACATAATGTCCTTTCAGCAGTGTTTTTTTTATTGCTTCACTGAATTTCACAGGTCTTTATCTGGAAAAGTAAACCATAATATCAAATGGCAAACGTGTGACCATATATTAGATCTGATTAAAAGTTATTGTGAATCTGATGGTTGGCACTTTTAACTGGCTGACTGCCCCCCCCTTCCTCCTTCCTCACTTTCCTCCTGAAAAAACCTTCAGCAGACGTGCCTGTCCAGCCAACTACCTCCCTATTTCTATCACCACCTTCCTTGAGAAATATGCTGGAGAAGCTGGCCTTTCCACAACTTACTTCACACACTGGACTTGTTGGTGGTCTCCACAACTATGAATTTGGATTCCGAGCACCCAGATGCGGGAAAACTGCTCTTCTGAACACTTGTGAAGAACTGCTCACATCTCTGGACTCTAACTCCCCAATGTCCTCATCCTACTCGACCTCTCCTCTGACTTTGATACGGTCAACCATTCTATCTTCATAAAATGGCTCCATGATACCCTTGGTATCTTGGAGCGGGTACTGGACTGGCTGACCTCCTTCCTAACTGACCGTTCATCCATGGTCATTTTGGGCACCTTCTCTTCACCTACTTACTTCTGCACCTGGGGTGTCCCCCAGGGCTCAAACCTCTCCCCCTGGCTCTTCTACACTTATCTTGTTCAGCTAGCAATCCTCATTTCCTCCTTCTCCGACAACTTCCAGTGCTATGCAGATGACATACAACTATTTTTAAAACTTCCTGCTGACCCTTTTGCATCTTCCATCATCTCTGACTGCCTATCCGCCATCCAGTCCTGGTGTACTTCCAATGATCTCTGCCTCAATGCCCGCAAAACTAAGATCATTCCCATTGGGACCTCTGCTACCTCAATTTCCCCCCTCTCCCTCTCTCTGGCCATCCTCTGTGGGCACTCCCCTGGTCCTTCATCTGAAGCCCGAAACCTTGGAGTCATCTTTGACTCCTCTCTCTCCTTCCTCCCTCACACTCAGGACATTGCCAAGAAGTCCCACTTTCAACTCTTCATTCTCAAAGGAATTCTCCCTTTTCTCTCTTTCCCCCAGAAGCTCAATGATACCCGAGCCCTGGTTCTCTCGAGGCTTGACTACTGCAATAGCCTTCTCCTGGATCTACCTTCTTCCACTTTACGACCACTCCAGCTAATCCAGAATAGGGCAGCACGATTTATCCTTGGCGTTAAGCCCAGGGACTACAAATCTCCTGCCCTAAAAACTCTTCAGTGGCTCCAGGTTGTGGCACAGATTAAACTCAAATCCCTCTGCATCATCCACAAGGCTGTCTGGGGCCTGGGAACACGTTATATGCAACTTTCTCTTACTAAATACTCTCCCTCTAGACCTCTACAGTCATCTAACACCAACTCTCTGTGTGTAAAGCATTTCGCTAAGCTAGAGGCCAATCACTTTCTTCAGCTGGCTCCCTATTATGGACCAGACTCACCCTTTGTCTTGAGCAGGACTTCCTTATATTCCGCAAACTCCTCAAGGCTTTCTTCTTCTCCTCCTTTGCTTCTTTCCACCTCCGTTAATCTCACAGTCACTGTGATTGGTGGCCAGGGCCTTTTTGTAACCTTTGGGGTCCTGGCCTCCCACACTCAACGCCCCAGCCTCTGTTAATCTCGTAGCATTTGCCTCTGCACCCACCGGCCTCCATCCTGCAGGCTTGCACTTTCTACCCAATGCGGCTCCAGGCCGCATAGCACTTACCACACTATGCACTCCATCTGCTGCTCACCCACAACAACAGACATTCCATCACTTACCCACACCCCCACTTCCCCTTTTCCCGAAGCACTTACACGTTCTAAAGATTCAAAAGGCATAGTAGGTTTGTCTTTATGTTCCATTGTATTCATTGTTTTCAATCCCACGTTCTCTCTCTGTTGCCCTGTGGGCAATTTGAAACAGAATTGACAAACTGTATATGCGCCTGACAAATGCACAATAAATAAATAAATACTAGTTGATAGAGTTAAAAATGTCAGCATAATTTTTTAAGCAGAGCAATCTTTCACCCTGCAAATATATTATCTCAAAAGTGAGTGTCACAATCTGCTACACCCTTTCACTGAACACTATTGTGTTGGTGTGTTTCAATAGTGTTCTCTTCCTACAGATTGCTATTGTAACAACATATGAAGGGTTAGGCCCCTGCACACTGGACCTCTTGTGTGTAGTAACCTACTTTATTTTTTACATTTTGTCATAGGAAAAGGGTTTGGCTTGCTGAAAGTGTAATATGGGCCACTTTGAACATTATTTCCAGGGCCTCCTTTGGTTACCAGTCCACCCCTGAACATATAAATTGTATTACCAAAAAGCGTTACATCAACTCGACGTGATGGAAAATAGAGCATCTTACCTAGTTCTAGGACTGAGCAGACAACACACATCTACAAGGAATGTAAACCCCATGCTGCTCATGACGTGGCCTTCCAGATCCTGGGCAGGCCCTATCTATTGCACAGGCCGTGGCTGGCCACATCTCGTTGTCACTCATAACTGGAGGAGAAAAAGCACTAATGGTTTTCTGCAACATTAAAGATAAATTCATTAAAGCTGCACATTTGTTCAAAATGGTTAGAGAAATTGAATAAACCACACCGAATTCTGGGGAGGGCTATTGAACTTTCTCATCAATTCTGCCCCTTTTTACCAACATGGAAACTCTGATCAAAAGAAAATTGCTAAAACGGAAATGGTTACAAAAATGCAACTTGCAAGGCATCTGGCCAATGGAACACGCTCCCAAGATTTAAGACTGAAAGAGCATCTTTTAAAATTCAAGAAAGCTTTCAAAACGTTGTTCCAAAAACCGTTAACTCCATGGTTGATTTCATGTGAATCCATGACTTAATTTAACATGTTTTTGTAGGCATTGTTTACTTTTTCACAAGACACTGTTAAAAATGGAAGAGTAAAATCTAGTTTGCCTCCCTTTAACTCTTTTCTTGTCCACAACCCTTCATGGACGTTTAAAATTGCATGCAGGAAACCCCACAATACACAAGTTCTAGTCGGGCCTACCTGCATGCAATTTTGTTTTTTTTTTTAATTAAAAATGACGCTATAAAGGTGTGTGTAAGCTTTTCTAGTTAATGGACTCTGCCTCACTGATGATAAAAAAAAAATTCTCTGTTCTTTAAAACTAACATTTGGTTTGGTTACAACAAGGTATTTTGTAGAACATGACAAATTCTGCTGCCTAAAAAGGGGTACTCCACGTTTCTTACCCTGGGACCTTTCCCCGCCCCCATGCTGGTTTCCTTACACTTTTCTTCCCCCTTCCACTGCGACACTAGCAGACATTCCAGAACTCATACATAAACGATTTAAGTCTAATCTCCCATGCGGCAAGAGACACTGGCTTCACACATAACAATTATGTTTGAAAAGTAACATATTGTAATGATCTGTATCGTGTGTTATGTTCGGTGAGCTGTGAGGCTGTATGAAATGTATGGAATCATATGATGCATGTGGAACCTGGTGTATTGGCAGTTCCTGGAATGCTATACCCGCAATTAAGAGATAATAAACAAGCATTCCTTTTGTACAAATCCAGATCTGGAGTGGTTCTTGATTCATCTATAACTTAACTTATGACAGAGGATACTTTACATATATACACACATAAGCACTATGGGCCTCATTCGGAGTGAGCCTGTTTGTAAAAAATGTGGGTAAAATGGCCGATAATAGCGGCTCTGGCATTTTTCCCGGACTGGCTCACTCTGAGTCGGCCGGAAGAGGCAATGAACTACTGACAGGCCCGACCTTCTGGTGAATTCAGGCCTCTACCAGCAGAGGAATTACTGTAGCACCAGCACCTTTAAGAACGGTGCTGGTGCTTCAGTATTCCCATTCCTTAGAGTCCTGTATGACTCCATGGGAATGGGAACTTACTGTTACTCCGCCACCCATAATATCCCGGTAATACCTGGATATCAGGCGGCAGAGACGGTAATGCAGCTTTCCCGGTATCCTACCAGAGTTTCTGGTGGAATACCGTGAAAGCTGTAATGACCCGCTCACTTAGGAAAGACCATTGCCGTACAATGTGTCATTCACGCTTACAATAAATTCGATTAGTTTTATCTCTGCTCTCATTAAAAACACAAAGTGAATACAGTGCTCTGCCTCTAAAGACATTAATACCAATCACAAATTCACAGCTCATTATGACCTCCTCAAAGTATAGAAGAGCAGACACAACATGACTTAATATTGGAAGCTGTAACTAAAGGAATTTCTCTGCTCTGCGTGGAACTTGGTTTATTTAATCAATGCTATTTCCTCTAGGATAGTGGATTAGATTTCTTCCTCTAAATCCGAGTTATAGGTTGTGCAGCTAATTTATTCTAATAAGCGATCAGTGACTGCGTGCTGCAGAAAGGAAGACTAAACTGTAATGAAACGACAGCAAAGAAAGCATTACTTATTATTTTTTTCCTGAACTGGATAATGAATAAATTATCCATGCTGCAGGCTAATCTTTTGTATAACATTCGGAAAACATAGCTATTACTTCAAGAATCACATCACGTTGATGTCAAAGTCTCTTCTAACCGAAAGGTGATTGATTGGTTGATGTCTGACTGTGCAACCCACCCCTTTATCAAGGTTCACTCATTGAATGAATCGCAGGACGTTTTTGGTCACTCTTAGTGCATATAATAACAGATGGCACATTTTTGCGCGTTCTTTTCAGGCTTTCTTCCTGACTAGAGGAAATGAATGAAATATTGAAATGCCCTAAGGGCATGAGAGCTACTCTGGACATGTTTTTTAATGTGTTTCTAAGAAGTTCATGGTTTCTTAATTGGTGAAAAAAAGTGGAATGCATTTAATCGTCCACAATCAAAGCGTTCTGTGATTTTAAAGTCAGAAAGCCTTGTTTACTATCTCCGTGAGGTCACTGGACGGTTGTAGGACATCCTAGAGTACTACACTGTCCAGACATAAGTATGCACTTATTTTGCCAGTGGCATTCTGTTTTTACAGCCCTGGCTAAGATGCAAAGGAGTGCTGAACAACGCAGCACAATACAATAATCCATGGGAAGATGGGAAAAAGGGAAGTGACCAGGACATCAGCACACTGCAACCTATTTTGGTTGGATGTTCTCTGAAGATAAGAGTCTTCAGAATTGGTTGATGATGAGAAATGTCCTGATGTGCGTTGGTTTGCTGGTCGAGGGAACTGGCGTAAGAGAGCTTGCTCTCTGTTTTTGTCCCTTTTTCTTAATTTTCATCTTCACGTTTTGACGGCCCAGGACTTTCCCCAGTGCCAACATGTAGAAGTTGAAGATGACTTGTGGTGCAATGGACCCCTGTGGAACTTCACAAGGTGTGAGAAAGCATAGAGATATGTTGGCTGCCATTTGGGCATGTTTGTTTCTCATGGCAAGTTAGGAAGAAAATAATTGCAGTACAACTTTGTCAAGGACATTATTTTATATTATTCTGCTTTATGTCATAAGTACTTAAGGAGAAAACCTGCCCCCACATTATTTACCTTAAGTCGAATTTCTTTGTTTCTTGCCGTTACCTTAATGCAATATTGTCAAGGAAACATCCAAGTTCTTGTGGTAGGATGCTCCACGGTCTTACTGCAGTGTTAGAGAAATATGAACCCTGGACCCAGCTCTTTTAAATCTGCAAGTTTCCAAGTCTTCCGAAGGACAATAGTAATCAGAATGAACGTTTGTAATTTCTAAGTAATACATCATGGGTGCAAAACCATTTGAACCATGCAGAATGTAAATACTACCACTGGCGTTTTAAGGTTGTCCCAGATGCAAACAAATTCCAGCCAGTGTATATTGAAATGACAGGAGGCAAGATATTAGGTAGTTTGCCAAACCCCCAAAGTACTCTTTGGGTATTTTAAATGAGAATATATCAAGCAGATTACGTCTCTTCTTGGAAAAAAGGAAGCAGCATCAGGAGTACAAACGTGTCTAATCCATTTCAGATTAAAATACCTGTCCATTACAAATACTACAATTTATTGTGTCCCGATAATTAAAAGTCTGTTAGAAATCACATATATTTTAACTATGTAGTGAGATGTGAACATATTCTCAAATGAGTCTTTAATCCACATCTTGGCCTCTTATGACCCTAATAATATTAGGACTGACATGATACTTGTTTTCTTTTTTTTTAATTTACATTAAAGTTTAACACATGAGAACGAGGCAACCTGGAAATCCACATATAAACAAATACAGTGACGTCATGTAGAGGAGAAACTGTATTCAAGTTCAATTTCAAAACATTCATCACGACAAATCATAATCCAGTATCCTGAACTCGTGACAATATGTCATTATACAGTTTCAACTTGTTCTTAACTCCCCAAAGCACTCTTTCAATGATTGATATTCTCCGCATCTCTTTTGTCCACTCTGCTCTAGTCGAGGGTTTAGTCGATTTCCAACCAAGTAATATTACCTTTTTGGCTGTGATTGCCGCTCTACATACCAAACATTTCTGAGAGTACGAAAAATCTTCTAGCTGTGAGTCAGGGCCTACAATTAAGGACTCAAAGGTGAAATCAAAATTTGATCTCAGTACTGTATTCCTCAACTCTGTAACCCCTTTAAACAATGTAGTAATACGACAGCATTCCTGCACCATGGGGCCTCATTACAGTTTCCCCAGTATGTAAAAATGCTGGTTAAATTGCAGGTAATTCTGGCACTGTCATGTTTATTGTACCGGGGAAACACGTGTTTGCGGGTGGGGGCCACGGATCTACCTCCAGGCGTGACCTGCCAGTAGATCAGACCCCACGTGCAAAAAAATGCTGCAATTACTGGCATTGGTATTACTGGTGCTGGTCATTTCAGCAATAGCCTAAATGGAGTCCTGTGGGACTGCATAGAATGGGGATTTCTGGCCTTTGGCGGCTCCTGGAATATCCTGGTAATACTGGAAATCAGGCACTGGTAACGGTAGGGGCAGTTTGCCGGTATCCACCAGAATTACCTGTGGATACCGGTAAACCCGTAATGAGGACCTACATGTGTTCTAGCATCCCTTTAACGTACCTGCAACCCCAACACTCACTAGAGACACTCAATCCCCTTTCATTTAAACCCTGAGGAGTCAAGAAAATCCTGTTCAACAGCTGTATCTGTCTTGATCTGTCCTTCAGATTAAGGGAAGTCAATTTAATATTCTCACCAAAATTGCCCCAGACCCATTCATCAACCTCTCTTCCTAAACTCTCTGCCCATTTTGTCAATAAGGCCCTGTTAATTGGTCTCACATTCTGAAGAAGGGAGTATACTGATGAGGTTATGTAACCTCGACCCCCCCAATCACAGCAATACATCCCTGAAGCGTTCCTTGTCCCTCGATTCTCCATCCAAGTCATACACTGCCATAATTATATTCTTCAAGGTTCTGCGTTGTCCAAATGAACAACCCTCCATCTTCTGCTTTCTCTGGAGCATCCCAAACGAAATCCATTGTCCATCTTCTATCAAGTCTTTAAAATAACAAACCCCTTATAATTGCCCATCTGGCCAACAACAGACTTTATTATTTTTGGTGATGTTGTTGTTAAATCCTGACTGACAGTGTATTGGTTGGGATTTAGTAGGTGCTACAGGTCCCTCCAGTATTTTCTAATAAATGATGTCAACTTATTGCAGTCTTCTATCTTTCTAGCAATTGTGCCCAGCAAAGCCAGTGGTTTTAATGGTCCTATTTTCCTTTTTCATATTTAGTCCATTCATTTGGTGTGTCAGACGAGAATGGCAGTAAATGTTGAGCCTAAAAAAACAGGTGTTAATTCTCCAAATGATGGACCCCTAGATTTCCCTTCTGGGCTGGCAATTGTAATTTCCATGTGGCCAATCTAGGTGATTTCTTGTCCGAAAGGAAAGTCTGAATCAAACAATCCATCTTGGACATTTATTTCTCTAGCGAAAAGGGAATCATTTCCAGAATATAATTTATTTTCCGGGTTGCTATAATTTTCAATTATTTTAGCTTGCCCCAGAGTGATAATTTAAGAGCTGCCTATTTTGCCAACTATATTTTGAGAGCATCAATTGCTTCAAACATATTAATTTTCATCATCACACCCAGGTCATGTGTCAGACAAATCCCTACATATCTCATTCTATCAGGGGACCAGCAGAAACCATATTGAGCTATGTCTTCCTTATGGTACTGACGTGTTATGGTTAAAGCACCAGACTTTGACCAATTGATTTTGTAGCCACTGACTCTACTATAAATGTCGATTGTGTATATCAGAGCTGGCAATGAGTTTCCTAGGTCACTGAGTACCAGAAGTAAATCTACAGCATACAGCTAAATTCTCTGTTCCACTCCTCCAAAACACACTCCATGAATATTTTTTATTTTCTATTAGCATCACAGCTAACGGTTCCATTGCCAGAACAAATATCAAAAGTGTCAGAGGACATCCCTGTTTGTCCCATGGCTGATATTAAGAACAGGTACAAACTGCATTCATGATCACAAAAGTGGTTGGTTCCTTGTACAAAAGCTTAATCCAATCCAGGAATAACTGAACGAAGTTCAGGTTCTCGATGAGCATTAAGTGAAAGTTCCATTCAATCCGATTAAAGGCCTTCTCAGCATCAAGAAATAAGGCTGCTATTGGTGAGTTCATCTTCTGCCTTTCTGACATCGAAAGCAGTAACCTTCACATATTAATCACTGTTTTAGTCAATAATTCTTGGAAGGATCTCTTCCAGCCTCCTTGGCATCAGCCATCTTCTCTAAGGCCATCGATCCAAGGCTGCTTCCTGCCTCAGCCTGCCTATGCCTGACTCTGCCTACTGCCAGAGACCCTACTCATCAAAATCACAGTATTCCTGATCAACGGCAGCACAAGGTACCATGCCAGGTAAACTCCAACTACTTACTGCCGCACACAAAAATCTCTGCATGTGTAAACCTTGAGCCGACCATGCTTGCCATTATCAATGACAGTCCCCAGCCCTCTAACTGCATTAATGCTATGCTATACTAATGCTGTGATCTATACTATACTGTCGCTTCCAGCATATGCCCAACTGTTACTTGAATGCTTATCTAGCCCTGCCTTGCCCTATCACTTGAATGCCACCCTGATGCCAGACTAGCCCTGTTACTTGAATGTCACCCTGATATCAGACTAGCCCTGTTACTCGAATGCCACCCTGATGCCAAACTAGCCCTGTTACTTGAATGTTATCTTGGTGCCAGACTAGCCCTGTTACTTGAATGTTATCTTGGTGCCAGACTAGCCCTGTTTCTTGAATGTTATCTTGGTGCCAGACTAGCCCTGCTATTTGAATGCCACCCTGATGCCAGACTAGCCCTGTTTCTTGAATGTTATCTTGGTGCCAGACTGTCCCTGCTTCTTAAATGGCACCCTGATGCCAGACTAGCCCTGTTACTTGAATGTTATCTTGGTGCCAGACTAGCCCTGTTACTTGAATGATTATCTAGCCCTGCCTTGCCCCATCACTTTAATGCTACCCTAATGTGAGACTAGCCCTGCTACCCCAATGTTATCTTGATACGAGACTACTCCCATTTGGCCCTATTACTGGAATGTCGCATCTAGCACACCCATACCTACCACTCTGATGTGGAATTAACCTTAATTTGCTGTATCGCCTGAATATCGCATCTAGCATATACGCCCGCGGCCAGCCTCGAGCGCCCCCTCTAGACACCCATCCTTCACCTCAGCCCTCCCAAACTGTACAATGCGCCTTAGCAAGAATCAAACAGCCACCTTACCATACTTCCTCATAACTTTATTACACCGCACCATCTCTACTGTTACTTTAACCATGCTCCCTGCAGAAAATGCACCCTGTTTGACCTCAGAAAGAAACATTAGGCTTCGAGCCAGATTACCCCGCCTCTTCGAGCCCAGGTACCAAAACAAGTTCATAAGATCTACCTTAAGACACCCTAAAGTATGCCCCAACTTAACTACACACTGCAGCAGATGCTCCCAAACCAAACTCATCCCGATAACAATCTAGGTCTCACCCAACACAACTACTATATCCGGAGCCTTAATCAACGCGAGATTACTAGTAGCCCACGCCACTGAAATAGCAGACACCCTATCCACTAACAACCTGGACCTCCTGGCGATCACTGAATCCTGGCTGCATGAAGCAGCAGGCCCAGCACTCTCAATAGCCATCCCTGAAAACTACCAAATAATCAGAATGGACAGACCCAATAACAGAGGAGGCGGACTGGCCATCATAGCCAAGACTGACCTTGAGCTAAGACTATCGACCCAAACATCTCTCAAATCCTGCAAACTCCTCACAGCCAAACTGCCCATCTCCAACTGTCATACATTAACCATCTACCTGATTTATAGGCCACCCGGCCCCAATGGCTCTTTTGAGGCAGATTTATCCAGCCTCTTAGCTAACAACACAAAGGAAACCTCCCAAATACTGTTACTAGGAGATCTGAATCTTGGTCTCAATGATCCTGATGACAAACCAGGACAAGCCATAGCCAACATGCTTGCTGAACACGGCCTAATCCAAAAAGTGCTCACCCCCACCTAAAACAAAGGTAGGACCCTGGACTGGATCACCACACTGAACTGCAATACCACCATCTCCAAAACTACTCCTCAACACTGGACAGACCACCACCTCATCGACTTCACTATCTCACTCCATAAAGAAGCCAGTGGAAAAAAATAATCATGGCACCACCACTGCCCACTAGAACAAAAAAAACATAACTCCTGACAACCTCCTTCCAATACTGCTGCCAGCCCTTAACACTCTCCCCAACAACCTACACCCAGAGTGCCTAGTAGAAAAGTACAACAATGCTATGAAGTTAGGACTAGACACTATTGCCCCCCTAAAACTGCAAAAGAGTAAACAACAGCCCACCTCAACGCATGGTTCACCCCCCATATGAAAGAACTAAGAATGCAAAAAAGGAAACTAGAAACTCCATGGCGCAATAACCACACAGAAGAAAACAAATTACAGATCAATAAATTCACAAATAACTACAAAAAAGAAATCCTACTAACCAAAAAGAACCTCTTCAATAAAAGAATCAAAAACTCCAGCTCCAATACAAGGGAACTTTTTGCAATCCTAAGAGTGGAATCCCCCATACCACCACCAGATAATATAACCAAAGACAACAATGGTGCACCAGCGTTCAAAACGCCCTAAATAACAAAATCAAAACTCTCCAAACGAAAATTGCACTAAAAAAAGACTCCATAACCACTAACAACTCACCTCCTAGTAATCCTACCAAAATAACCAACCCACCAAGCCCTAATCTCTTCAGATTCGCTAAAATATTCATACCAGAAACAGGAAGGATCATCGCCTCTCTCAAACCCTCCAATTGCAAAGGCGACAACTGCCCACCCCAGATAATAAAGGACGCTGCCAGGGACTTAGCTCCCTTTATAACCAAACTAATCAACACCTCCTTCTCCTCCAATACCATACGAAGCAATCTCAAACAATCCTGGGTTTTGCCGCTCCTCAAGAAGCAAACCCTAGACCCCGCTATCCCTACCAACTACAGGCCCATCGCCACAGTGCCATTTCTGCTAAAGATAATAGACAGAGTAGCATACTTACGAATTCAGCAATATCTAGAAACAAACACACTCCTAGGTACCCGCCAATCCGGATTCAGACCGCAACACGGCACAGAAACCACCTTAATCGACCTTAAAACCCAAATGAATGAGATTAACGACAAAGGAAATACTGCCATGCTTCTCCTCCTCGATCTGTCGGCAGCCTTCGACCTAGTAGACCACACAGTCCTGTGCGAACACCTGGCCACGGCTGCCCACTTCTCAAAAGAGGCCATAGCCTGGATCCAATCATTCTTGGACAACCGAACCATGAGAGCCTTCTCCTCACTAGCATCAGCAGACCCCATCAAAATAACCTGCAGTGTCCCCCAAGGCTCCTGCGTCTCCCCTACCCTCTATATTTTTACCAAGCCCTTATTTGACAAGTTGGATAAACTGGGTGTCTCATACACTAACTATGCAGATGACACCCAGATTCTCATACCCCTTTCGGGCAACTTCAATTCAGATACGGCCCTGGTAAACAAAATATACCTCATTATTCAGGCATGGATGGCCACACACGGCCTATGCCTGAATGATGAGAAAACAGAAATCCTGCTCCTCGGATCCAACATCAACCTAAAAAAACTCAGTGCAGACTACAAGGCTTTTAACATAGATGGCAATACTATCACAGTTACCAAAACAGTGAAAACTCTAGGTTTTCACCTTGACTCAGCCATGTCACTAAAAAAACAAGTCAACTCTTTAGCATCCTCTACCGCATACACATGCAAGCTTATCAGGGCAAGTAGAGCATTCTTCTCCCAAACTAGCTGCATTACCATCGCCAATGCCCTAATACGATCCAGACTCGACTATTGTAATGCCATGTACCTAGGAGGCAACAAATACATAACAAGCTCCAAACGCTACAAAATAACGCACTTAGTACAGCCCTTAATTTACCACACAAGGAACACATATCCAACAAAAGAAGAGAACACAAATGGCTCAAAATCTGTGATCGCATCTCGCTCAAAGCAGCATCACTCACTTCAAATGCTTAAACAACGCCCCCCCCCACCATACCTGGCAACAAGAATAGCTAAAAGAACCTCCACCAGACCCACCAGGATGACCAACGCTTACTGCCTACAGGTACCCTAATTCAGACAAAAAAAACGGTTGACAGCAGCTTCCCTGTCATGGCAGCCCAACACTGGAACCCCTCCTGCTCAACATCAGAACTGACCAATCCTTTTTCAGTTTTAGGCGTAACACCCTCACTTGGTTACGATCCAATGATCCCCATGACTGAATAGCGCCCCTGCACCCTAGCCACCTTCACTGTATATATGTACATAAACTGACCTGCTGAAATGTAAAATACTATATGTATATTTGTATATATGCCTACTTAACATATCCTGTAGAATATGCAATGATCTTATCACCATTCAATTGTTTCTTACCCTGTAACCAAGTCTTTATGCATACTTACTCTTCTGTTCTCTGTTGCGCCCTGTTACCTCTGGGTTTTGCGTGCCATATCAAATAAATAAACAAACAAACAAACAAACAAACATTACCTTAGCCAAAATCTTGCAGTCAGTATTTATCAGGCTTATGGGTCCATAACCACCAAGGTCTGTCTCCTCTTTGACCTTCTTAAAAATTAATGTAATCATCATCTGGCATAGAGCGTCCGGTAACATATTGTGGTGTAGCAAAGAGTTATACATTCCTCTCATAGCATCATAAACCACTTCTGGCATCATCTTGTAAAATTCCATTAAAAAGCCATCAGGACCAGAACACTTCCCTGTATTTAGGCTATTGGCTGCTTTAATGAGCTCCCTAGTTGCCAAATCTATCTCCAAGATTTATTTTTCCGTTCACGTTATTTGAGGCCTTTTCAATGTTCTCAGGAATGTGCACAAAGCCTCATTGTTGTTAATGTTTTCAGTTGTGTAAAGCTTCTTGAATAACTGCCCACATTCATTGTTGCTCACAGCTGTGCTGTATGTAATGTTCCTGTCTTTCTTCCTTATTGCACAAATAGCTGTTTAATTTCTAGCAATTTTGAGGCAAGGGGCCATTAGTCTGCTACATGTTTCACCATCCTCATGGTATGCACATCTCATCCTTAACAATGCATATTCTGCTTTATACGTTAGCAATTTATTGAACTCATATTTTTTGCGAACTAGCTTACTTCTGTAGTCCTCATTGTTATAGGGGTATTACTTTTTTTTTTCTCTAAGCATTCAATTTATATTTCAAGGGCCCTTATTTTCAGTTCTCACACAGATTTCACCTTACTTCACAATCGGATGACGAGCCCTCTCATACAATAGCGAATGTCTCCCTAACAACAATTCTGTCATCCATATCCCATTTGGTTAATGTCCATGAAAGCTACAGCTTCTTGGATATTTTTTTCCCTGACTTCATCTTCTCCAAAAGACTATTGTACATTTTCCAATAAGTAGATTTCTTAATCGCAATGTCCAATCTCATGACTACTATAATTGGGTTATGGTCTGAAAAATGGATATCCCCTATTTCATTATGCAGCACACCTCCTGAGGTCAATACCACATATATTCTAGAGTATACATCATGGGACCTGGAGTGAAAACTATCATCTCTGCCTGTTGGATGTTCTAACCTCCAAGTTTCTTGTAACTTAAATTTCTCCACCATAGTTTTATGTACTTTGCATCCTGGACGGCTTGAAATTGCGACAATTCCATCCACCACTTTTGTCAAATGATGGGTCAAGAACCTAATTGAAATCCTCATATAGAATAATGTTATCTGTCAAGTTATTCTGCAACATACGTCCTAGGTCATTGAAAACAATTCAGCATTGACTGATGGGGCATACATGTTACAAATCATCATCGCTGTTTATAGGATCTTAAGCTGTACAACTAACACATGGCCATCCTTGCAGGGGTGGACTGGCCTATGGAAACTCTGGAGATTTCCCAGTAGCCCTCTGTACCCTGGGCCTCTTGTGTGTGGTAACCTAAAGGGTTTGACTTGCTGAAAATGTGTAATATTGGGCCAATATGAACATTATTGAGATTTATACGCTGAGCTGAAGACCTGGCCAACCCACATTTTGCAGTGTTTTAGAGAATCTTCCTCAGTTAAATGTGTCTCTTATGAAAGGGCCACATCTGTTCCCATAGATTGAAGGTAGGTCAGAATGTGTTTCTATTTAGGGGTTCTTTAGGCCGTTAGCATTACAGAGAACAAGTTGTAATCCATCCTTCACATAGTCTATGGGTCTAACCCAAACTGGTTTACTAACATCATCATGAGTCAAATTTTAAACTGAGGTTGTAAGAACCAACTCTCCACCCTCTGATACCATATTATGCTACAACTCAAATGCAAGTGAACTAGATGAATAACAAAGGAAAGAAATAGTATAAAGGAGCCTATCTCACCTATTTGGTAGTGAGCACATAATATTAACAACTTTGTTAATCTGAAAACATGTATAATAAACCGTTATATCTAGTAATCCATCGCCTTACCACCATACTGAGATACTGCTGCACCCTCTGTCGACTATATACATTGCAAAATGCTCACCCGTTGAACACACATTTACATACACTTATGATATACATGCTGCATATTAAGTCACCTATTCTCCAACAGTCTTCAGTATGAAGTCAATGCTTGCAAATTGTAAAAGGTTAGCTATAACTATAAAAAAAACACACACCCTTTTGCAGAATTTAAACCATACCCAACCATGTCCTCCACTGTAACAAAAATAGCAAAAAGAAAAAGAGAAATAGGGGATCATGGTGATAGGTGCTCCCATCTGTTACGCAGCACAATTGCAATCCCACCTACTCCCAATATGTGAAATACATTGGGAAATACCTGATGTTCTCACAGTTAATTGAAAGCACTAACATAGGGATTTACTTGGATTACCAGAGTAATGAGAGATTGAGAGCATTGAGATGGCCAACTTTAGATAGATGCATCCACTGACTTTCTACCCACAATAAGTATAAGGTGCCCCAGTGGTGCCAAGAGAAAACATATTAGGTTGTCAAAAGGCTGGTAAACAGATCAGGGATCTCATTATAACATACTGCATGTATCAGGCAGGACAGATCACAGTTACAGAGAGGTGAAAGAAGCTAATGCACCTCTCTTCCACTCAACAACAAATTTGATTCTAGGCACTGTTGTAAATGTTAAACCCGTGACCTACCACTTCTGAGTATTTCCTGCCCATACTATGGAATTCGAATCTAGGCACTGTTGTAAATGTTAGACCTACCACTTCTGAGCATGTCCTGCCCATACTATGTAAATTAAATCCAGGCAATGTCTGTAATTATCAAATATGTTGCCTAGATGTGACCTACCACTACATGGAGAAGCGTACATAGCTAATCCTTGTCAATTCTACCTAGCAGACTACCCACAGCCTCCTAGTCTACCCGCACTGACCTGCTCCTCCACTAGCTGCATGGTCACGCTGATCTCCCCTACCATACACTGGCTGCACGCACCCACACAAGTAACTCCCCCATCATGCTGCCTAAGATATCACACTCCACTCACAACAAAGATTCACACACCCTCTCTCTCATTGCCACACTCCTGCCATCCTAATAGCCTTTGTTATAGCCTTCACAATAATGGCCCCCATACTTCCTCACCCACACATGGCACATCACACTCAGTGCCGTGCACTGAACTCACACTCAACACAACCATACAATAACATCACACAGTCTCAGCCACCCAGTCCAGCGTTCAGACTCCAAAGAGTCAGAAACCGCACACTTCCCTGACAACTGCCTTGCTCACCCACACATCTCACTTCAAGAAATTCCAGATTAGGCACCCGTACTGTGCCGACACTCCACACCAAATGCAAAGGCATTGCCCCTCTCTCTGCCCCCTCCCAATCTCCCGCAGCCCTACCACACACTAAGACTCACAGTACCGCACACCACAATAAGTACACACCACCACACCTCAAAATAAAAAAACACAGAATCGCACAATACCCACCTCTCAAATGTGCACTGCAGAACGTACATTCCCTACCTGCACATGCCCTAGAGATAAATGACCTACTATCCACCCATAATATTGACCTACTAAACATCACCGAAACATAGCTCAATGATGCCTCATGCCCAGCTATCTCGCTAGCCCTACCCCCAGGCTACGCCATCCTAAGACAAGACAGACCTGACAGAATTGGAGGGGGAGTCGCCCTCATCCACAAAGATTCACTCTCCATTAGGCTATCAGACCCTAGTACATGGGGTGGAAATGCCGACATCCTTTCAGCCAAGCTTCCGCTCTCTCCCAATAATTCAAATAACATCCACATCCTATATAGGCCACCTGGACTCCCAGCAGACTTCCAAGACCACCTCTCCCACCGACTCAGTAACAACTTAAAAAAATCCTCTAAAATCCTTTTGCTAGGATACCTAAACCTACGATATAATGACCCGAAAGATTAACCTGCTTCAACCCTAGCAAAAGAACTAACAGACTTAGAATTCTCTCAAGGAGTACACACTCCCACTCACTCGAAGGGACGTACCCTTGACTGGGTCATGGATTACAAGTGTGCATCCAATGTTATCTCAAACACTGCCTATCCATGGTCAGACCACACCTGCATCGAATTCCTTATCCCCACCACGCCTAATCCCAAAGCTCTCACCCACGCGCCTCCAACCATGACAAGAAGCTCAAAAAAACTTAATGCAGACAACCTCCGACCCCACCTTAACAACCCTTTCTTAGCACCACCATACTCTCATGACCCCAATGTGCTATCAGCCATCTTCAAAGATACTCTCACCAATGCCATAAACTCAAGGGCCCCACTTGAAAGTAAGAAAGAAAAAAACTGGCAAGTGCACCGTAGTGACCTAAATAAGAACCTCTTCAAACAGATAGCTCTCCAATATAAAAAAGATATCATCGCAGCAAAAGCATACTTTTTAATGAGAGAATAACCAAGGCCAACTCGTAAGCTAAAGAAATATTCGCTATCTTTAACTAATTAGTTACACCCCCGGCTACCTCAGATGAGATAAAGACAAAGCCTGGTGCGCTAGCATCCAGTCCACAATGCTCATTAAAATAGAGCTCCTCCAAAAGAAAATCCACAACCACTGCAAAGCCCTCCTTAATCAAAAGACTAACCCTCCAACACAAGCCAAGAGTAGTAATACCAATCACGCCCAATTTGTTTTCAGAGACACTCATCAAAAACCTCAAACCATCACTCTGCAAAGGAGACATATGCCCTCCCAAAATTATCAAGGAATGTGCTAACGATCTCGCCCCTCTGATTACTGCTTTCATTAATGCCTCATTCAAAACAGGTTCTGTACATAACAGTCTCAAAGAAGCCTAGGTGCGCCCCCTTGTAAAAAAGACTACACTTGACCCAGCGCAGCCCAACAACTATAAGCCTATAACGACAGTGCTGTTCCTTCTGAAAATATTGGACAAGGCAGCTCATAACCAGATCCAATCATACATAGAAGCCAACTCCATACTGGGTAAAAGGCAATCTGGTTTCCGTGTGGGGCACGGAACAGAATCCACCTTACTAGACCTAAAAAACCAAATCTCCCAGATTGGACAAAGGTAAACTTGCCCTGCTCCTCTTTCTCGATCTATCAGCAGCTTTTGATCTGGTAGATCACAAAACACTAACTACCCATCTCATTCAGGCAGCCCATTTCTCTCAACAAGCAGCTTCTTGGATTACATCCTTCCTTGAAAATAGAGCCATGAAGGTCTTCTTGAACATAGCAAACGCCGACCATACTACCTTAAATTGCAGAGTTCCCCAAGGATCATGTACAGCTGCCACCCCCTATAACCACTTCACGAAACCCCTCTTCGACCTACTTCACCCAATGGGTATAGCATATACCAATTATGCCGACGACACTCAAGTACTCCTACCACTATCTGGCTCCTACCACCAAGACGCCACAGATTTACACAACATCTATGCTACAATCCAAGCTTGGATGGCTGTCAATGCCCTCTGTCTCAACAGGGAAAAGACTGAAATCCTCATCCTCGGACAGAAAAAACACTATAACAAAACGAAGTCCCCGATATGCCAACTTTAACATAGATAACTCCACTATCACTGTATCATCATCTGTCAAGACTCTAGGTGTCCACATTGATTCAAATTTATCTATGAACAAACAAATTAGCGCCATAGCCTCTGTGTCAGCCTACAGCACCAAACTTATCAATGACATTAAACCCTACCTGACCGCACTTAACTGCCTTGCAATAGCCAGAGCAACAATAGGCGCCAAACTTGATTACTGCAACGCTCTCCTGGCTGGCACGTCCGCCAAAAACATACACAGATTACAAACCACACAAAACAATGCCCTAAGAGCCGCTATGAGCATCCCCAGAAGAGACCATATATCTTAAGCCAGACAAGCAGCACATGGCTACAGGTCAAAGACAGCATTACTCTCAAAATCCTCACTATTACACACAGATGCATCAACAACACAGCTCCCACTTATCTAGCTGAAGCTATATCAAGAACCACCTCAACGCGTCCTACCAGAACTCAGTACACTAACCAGTTGCACATACCACGCATCAGAAGAGCTACAGCCGGAGGGCTTGGCTTCTCATACATTGTGCCCAAACTATGGAACTCACTCCCTGCCCCACTCAGAGCTGAAGCTTCCATCTCTGCTTTCCACAAAAACCTCAAGACCACTCTCCTGAACTAACACTGCTACTATGTCCTAACATGTATATTGTATTATAAATGTAATATAAATACAATGTGATCTATGTGCATATACTATATTCTTCCTCTACATTCACTTGACAAATGTAATACTATGTATACTAACTGCTCAGTATATGTAACAAATGTCTATTTGATATTTATGTAACTAAGCATGTTTCATGCCACTATGCTTATGGGCTACTGTGTGCTATATAAATATGAATAAAACAAACAACCAGCACATATTCCAGCAAATATATCAACAGTATGGGTGTATCTAATTATAGGGAACATATATCACACTGCTCATTCACCATCAGATCTCAACAATGTCAGCCTGCTTATTGAAGCAGCACATCTAAGCAACAATCTTCAAAGGCTAATATAATCACCAAATCTATAATATCTATCATTCCTAAAATAGTACTGTTTTAGGCTGGGCATTGGTAGACAAATGTTGATATTCATTGTTTTGCCAAGAGCAAGATGGATATGCAGTGGCATAAGATCCGACCCCCCTTCCCTGCCCAATTGCCTGGTATCCTTCTCAAAAGTAACAGCCTACATCTCTGCAGCATCCAACAACACGGTCAAACTTTCCAAAGTCTGGCCAACCCTACTGAAACCTCATCCTCTATTGCACCAACCCAAGCCCTTTGCAGGGCCCAGGCTGCACACTTCACCACCAAAACACAGGACATACTATCCTCTCTCTCCTCCACACCCACTCTTGCACCATCATCTCTCGGGCCCCCCTCAGCCGCCCCCACCATTCCCCCTCTTCTCTCCTCCCTCGCCCCTGTTACACCTGAGGAGGTCTCTAGACAAGTCTGGTCTATGAAGGCTTCTTCCAAACAGATGGACCCTTGCCCCTTCAAAACCACCAAGGACAACATTGACTCTCTATCTCCAGCCTTGGCTGACCTCTGCAATTTCTCCTTCGCCACTGGAGTTATCCACACTTCTCTCAAGCACTCTCTTGTTCACCCTCTGCTCAAAAAACCCTCTGCCGACCCTACTATTCTGGCAAACTATCACCCCACCTCCATCACTCCTTTCCTGGGCAAACTTCTGGAGAGGTTGGCTATCACTCAGCTTACTCGCCACACTGAAACTGTTGGTTGTCTCCATGACCATCAGTCTGGCTTTAGATCATACAGAGCCACAGAAACTGCTCTTCTGAACACCCATGAAGACCTGCTCTCAAACTTTGACTCTAACTCTACCTCTGTCCTCATTCTTTTTGACCTCTCCTCTGCCTTCGATACAGTAAACTACAACATCCTTATCTCACATATCCATGATACCCTGGGCATTACTAATCAGGCTCTGATGTGGCTAGCATCCTTTCTCTCTAACAACCCTTCAGGGGTGGAACTTGGGCCAGTTGTCTCCGCTATCAATCTCTCTACTTGTGGTGTCCCCCATGGTTGTACTCTATCCCCCTGGTTTTTCAATGTATACATTGCCCCCTTGGCCCACAAGATTTCTGCCTTCACCTCCAGCTTTCAGTGCTACGCGACTGAGACACAGCTCTTCTTCAGGCTACCCTGTCCGCAATTCATTCCTGGTGCGCTGCTGCTGATCTCTGCCTTAATGCCAGTAAGTCAGAGATTTTTCTCATTGGGTTCCCTGCTCCCATTTTCCCACTTTCACTCTGGCCAGCCACCCTTGGTCATGCGCCCTCACCCACTAGTGAGTCAAAAAATCTGGGGGTCATCTTTAACTCTACTCTCTCCTTCACTTCTCACATCTCAGACATGTCCAAAAAGTCCAACTACCAGCTTCACCTCCTTAGAGGTATTCTACCTTTTCTCTCCATCCCCCATAGGATAACTGTCTCCAGAGCCCTGGTTCTCTCCAGACTGGACTACTGCAACAGTCTCTTTCTCAATCTTCCTACTGCTACTTTCTGACACCTTCAACTTATCCAGAGCAGAACCGCGAGACGTATCATTGGCCTCAAATCCAGGGACGGCATCTCTCTGGCCCTGAAATTCCTCCAGTGGCTCCCCATGGCTGCAAGGATCAAGTTGATGTCACTCTGAATAGTCCACAAAGCTTTCTGGGGCCTGGGCCCCTTCAATCTACAACACTCTCTTCCTAAATAGTCTCCTTCCAGAGCCCACCTCTCGGCCTCCTCCAATTCTCTGCGGGTAAGACTTTTTAAAACCATAGATTTGGGGGTAGATCCTTATCCTCTGCAGGTGTCTCTCTGTGGGACAGCCTCCCTGCCTCTCTCCATCTTGAGCTGGACTTCTTTAAGTTCCAGAAACACCTCAAGACCTTCCTCTTGTCTTCTTTTTCCTCTCTCCATCTCCCCTGCTAATCTCCTTTCTCTTCTCTCCTGCTTCCCTCCCTTTTCCCTTCCCCAACCTACTCAGTTCCCTGACTGGTCACCTGGTGCACTTCCAGAGCTTCACAGGTCCCAGGCTTCCCCGCCAGTCCTGCAATTGCCTCTGGCACCCTGCACTCTGCTCTGTGCTCGGAATACATTCTATGCGAGTGGTAACCACACTGCACTTAACCCAGACCCTTGCTGGACCGGGCGCACCTGTCCCGCTCCCCCTCCCTCGCACTTCCTCTCTGTGGACATGCTCGACCTTGAATGTACTAAGCCTAGCAGGTTTGTCTGTACTGCCCTTGGTTGTGCCCGATAAACTCATTCATAGGCATATAGACCAACCTGTTTTACTTCTGTATGTCCTTCTCCTCTCGCTTTCTTCCCCCCCCCACTCTTTGTCACGCACTTATACCAGTAGAAATGCTCTGGCCTAGTATGCTAATATGCTAGTTATTGCTGATAGATCATTCAGAATCTGCACAGCCTAAGAATGACTACTTTATTCCCTTGTTCCCTTCTCATTTTGTAGCGCTTTGAAGCACTTCACTTTATGTATTAGCTCTTTAGAAATAAACAACACTACATGTCTAATTGCCAGATTGATCATTCCATAATCAATGTGACACTAAAGCTTTTGAAGCAAGGAGGTACTATGGTAATGATGGGTTGAGCCACCAATGGATGAACACAAATGAAAGTATTATCAACACCAGCCGATTCACATAACGCTCTTATAAGGAATTAGGTCTATGGGGCAGCACCTACTCAGTTACTGCAACAAGGTGAGAGATTATAGAAGTGTGCACACAACACAAACGCTGCTCTACTCCCTTAAAAACATTCACCCAAACACACCTAAACATGATTAAAGCCTCTTAACTTCATGCAAGGGTCACTGATATGACATACCTGAGCCCCCATCTGAGCTCGATATGCAATAGCACATTGTATACCCCATGTGCAACCAGCCTTCTCAATCACCCATGCAGTCCATGGGGATGTGTACGAGGCAAAATGTAACAACCCAGATGGAACCATTGATCAAATTACAATATCTTAATCCAAATGAAGTGTATAATATTATATACCATACGGGTACGTTTGGATCCAGTGCCAGTGCAGTCAGAGGAAAGGATCATATGATGCCATCCTCTAAAATGACAAATTCTTTCCACGTTTAGCTTAATTACCATTAATGGTAACGGTACAGCAAATCCCCAAATCCCCTCCCGCAACACACTGAAAGGGAAATGGTTAGTATGCTTCCTGCAACGTCCTGCTTGGCCCCCAGAGCCGTTGCTGAGGAAAGAACCTCACTACCTCCACCCAACACAGTCTCCAGGGTTGATCAGGATTCAGATACGTACAGGGATGATGAGATGAACGCTAGCACGGCTCCCACGAGAGGGAACTGTTAGTGATAATGGAACAGTCCACTTTATTTTTTTAAACATTTATTCAAAGGTAAAGGTTATCATAACAACATACAATTAAAATTAATCATTAGCCTCAAACTCTTAGTAAACAAAAAACAAAACCCCTGACATATAATATCTCCTGCAGTGACTAACACAGAGATTTCGCCCATCTCACTGCCTCCATGAGGTCCTCCGTTCTCTTAACTACTTCTGACCACAAAAGTGATGGGTGGAAGGTTTGGAATGAATCTAAACCACTGGCAACCTTCCACACCACCGTTTTTTAGCCCGTCTGCGCCATTGCAAAAGGGGACCAGTCATGTGCAAATCAGTCAGCAGCTGCCGCCACCAAAGGTAGCAGCCCAGCCCGAACTGCTAGGCCAGGTCCCCTCTGCACAGAAAACCAAGCAACCCCAGACATGTTTCGGCCTTGTTGGACCTCCTCAGTGAGGTGCAGCCTGGTTCCCTGTGGCGCAGCAAGCAAGGGACCCACGTCTGGGCATACCCTCTCTCACAAGGAGAAACAAACTGACCACAAAAGTGATGGGTGGAAGGTTTGGAATGAATCTAAACCACTGGCAATTGCTCTGGGCAACCTTCCACACCACCGTTTTTTAGCCCGTCTGCGCCATTGCAAAAGGGGACCAGTCATGTGCAAATCAGTCAGCAGCTGCCGCCACCAAAGGTAGCAGCCCAGCCCGAACTGCTAGGCCAGGTCCCCTCTGCACAGAAAACCAAGCAACCCCAGACATGTTTCGGCCTTGTTGGACCTCCTCAGTGAGGTGCAGCCTGGTTCCCTGTGGCTCAGCAAGCAAGGGACCCACGTCTGGGCATACCCTCTCTCACAAGGAGAAACAAACTGACCACAAAAGTGATGGGTGGAAGGTTTGGAATGTTTCGGCCTTGTTGGACCTCCTCAGAACGATGGTCTGGAGGGTTTCCCAGAGCGATGCCAGAGGTTAAGATTCATTCTAAACCTTCCAGCCATCACCTCTTTTGTTTTGCTATTGTCACCCCGAGTGGGACGGGTATGCCCAGACGTGGGTCCCGTGCCTGCTGGGCCTAGAGACCCAAGCTACTCCTCACTGATGACGCCCAACAAGGCTGAAACATGTCTGGGGATGCTTGTGGTCTCGTGCAGAAGGGATGTGACCTAGCAGTTCGGGCTGGACTACCTCTTTGGGGGTGGGACCAAGCCTGATTTGAATATGGTCTTTCCCCTTTTGTAATGGCTTGGCAGGCGAAGAACGATGGTCTGGAGGGTTGCCCAGAGCGATGCCAGAGGTTAAGATTCATTCTAAACCTTCCAGCCATCACCTCTTTTGTTTTGCTATTGTCATCCCGAGTGGGACAGGTATGCCCAGACGTGGGTCCCGTGCCTGCTGGGCCTAGAGACCCAAGCTACTCCTCACTGATGACGCCCAACAAGGCTGAAACATGTCTGGGGATGCTTGTGGTCTCGTGCAGAAGGGATGTGACCTAGCAGTTCGGGCTGGACTACCTCTTTGGGGGTGGGACCAAGCCTGATTTGAATATGGTCTTTCCCCTTTTGTAATGGCTTGGCAGGCGAAGAACGATGGTCTGGAGGGTTGCCCAGAGCGATGCCAGAGGTTAAGATTCATTCTAAACCTTCCAGCCATCACCTCTTTTGTTTTGCTATTGTCACCCCGAGTGGGACGGGTATGCCCAGACGTGGGTCCCGTGCCTGCTGGGCCTAGAGACCCAAGCTACTCCTCACTGATGACGCCCAACAAGGCTGAAACATGTCTGGGGATGCTTGTGGTCTCGTGCAGAAGGGATGTGACCTAGCAGTTCGGGCTGGACTTCCTCTTTGGGGGTGGGACCAAGCCTGATTTGAATATGGTCTTTCCCCTTTTGTAATGGCTTGGCAGGCGAAGAACGATGGTCTGGAGGGTTGCCCAGAGCGATGCCAGAGGTTAAGATTCATTCTAAACCTTCCAGCCATCACCTCTTTTGTTTTGCTATTGTCACCCCGAGTGGGACGGGTATGCCCAGACGTGGGTCCCGTGCCTGCTGGGCCTAGAGACCCAAGCTACTCCTCACTGATGACGCCCAACAAGGCTGAAACATGTCTGGGGATGCTTGTGGTCTCGTGCAGAAGGGATGTGACCTAGCAGTTCGGGCTGGACTACCTCTTTGGGGGTGGGACCAAGCCTGATTTGAATATGGTCTTTCCCCTTTTGTAATGGCTTGGCAGGCGAAGAACGATGGTCTGGAGGGTTGCCCAGAGCGATGCCAGAGGTTAAGATTCATTCTAAACCTTCCAGCCATCACCTCTTTTGTTTTGCTCTTAACTCCTTCTGGCAGTAACAATCTCAATTTTGCTGGATTTTAAGCAATGCTTGAATTTTCAGTTGTCTGGAAAGAATGTTGGCCTCCCTCAAGTCGTTCCTTCTTTCGACACCCTCCTTAGGGAAATCAGGGCAAGTTGCCACTTGGAAGCCCCTTAAAATGATACGTCCTTCTTTGCTCACCATCGTGCAGATTTTCTCTTTTAGTGAGTCTTGAAAATCATTTGTTGTGGTTGTTTTCCCCGCTGTCTTCCCATTTGATACACATTATCCAAGTCATTTGTATTCACTGTTTCTTTACAAGCATATCTGATATAATATCCACCACACATAGGCTCATATCCATCTCTTATTCATGCATTCCTAAAAGTCTTTAATTGAGTACTCTAACAACTGCAGTTTAGCCATCTCATCCTTCAGTTTGTTGTAGGCTCTGAAACCTCCAGCCATTTCGCCTGATAATTCCTTAGATTATTTTTACTTTTGTCAGTCTGCTCTCAAGTAATGATACTTTGGAAGAGAGGTCTCCATGAGTAGTCTTTACTTCCCCAACATCCTGGGAAACTTTCAAAAGAAGGGAATAGATATCTTTGGAGTTGGGAGTCTGGCATCCATCTCTGGCCTGATATTCTTGAGTTTTATAGGGATGGGTTTTTCTGCCCTGTCAATCTTCGTTTTGCTTTTAGATGTGCTCACATCATTGGGTTATCTAATCCAGGAGAGCAGAAGCTCACAGAATAATATTTGTTTCCCTGGCAGTCATTTCCTGTTTTTACTTTTTTTTTAAATCACATTTTTAATGGCCACCATGAAAAGGGAGAATGGACTACATGTAGTGCCTTATCCCCATTCCATGGTGGCCATCTTCTTTATTTAATTTGTTTCTTCATTTTTGAACGTCCACCATGGAATAGGGAGAAGTGACTAGATATAGTCCCTTCTCCCCATTCCATGGTGGCCGCTTTGTTTTCTTTCTTTTTTTCAGTTGTGAAATGCTGACAGCATCTCACAACTTCAAAATAGACTCTATTAGAATCCCGGTCTTATGGGCCGGAGTACTAATATCAATAAACCCTCGCTGGGGGTGGGTGGGGCATTGTCGCTTCCTGTAATGCCCCAGGACCTGTGTTTAGGCCCCTGCTTCACTTAGGCCTTTAACTGCAGTCCACAGGGCATTCCTTGAAGTGGTAATGCCCACCAGCTCAGGGCCTATTGCTTAATTAAGCCTAAACTGCACATTTGTTTAATTAGATACATATTTAAAGAGATAATATAATTTTTTTGCTACTTAGGACCTGATAATATATCAATTATTTAATACAGCCTGATTTGGAATGGACTAGGCAAGAAGGGAACATCTTGGAAGTGATGACTTTTAGATTTCTTTCATAAGTGCTTATAATTCCGCATATATATCTTATGTGCATGATCTTATCTACAAGGAGAAAGAGTATAGACCGTTTATTGTACTACTTTGTAAGTGTTTTTCAACCATCTTTATCATGCCTCTTTACTTAATTAATTGTGCTGCACAGTGATGTTTTTGTCCAGTCCATTACTCATCCTTCCCAACACTTTGATGCATTGAGAATCTAAGAGTATCATCTAATGCACGCTCTGGTATGGAGAGCTTGTTTCCAAGGCATTGTAGGTAAAGAATGATCGAATTGGCAGACCTACTTAAAGTAATGCCTAGATGCCTTCGGGCTATATACATAAATTAATTAATTAAAGGTATAGCTGGAACCTATTCCAATTGATTAGTATCTTACTCAAAAGAAATGTCAAAGTCATGGGACTAAATAAGGGACAGATGAAATATAACACTTTTGTCCATGTTAAATATGAAATCTGATGTTTGCCCCATGTTACGAATGGGACCTGACATTAGTTGAAAGATTATCAAATCACCTACTTTTGTGCTAATGTGTTTGTCCATCCAAATAGCAAAATACACTATACAGATACTGGCATAGCGAGGGCCCCTGCAATTCCAGCAGACAAATCTTGCACTCTGACTTCAGAAATAAATCATTTCAGTTACGTTTTCTGTGAGATGGAGGCACTACAACTTCCCTGTGCATGTCAGGAACCAGGAAACTTTCCCTTCTTCTGTTTCCTGTCTGTGTGGATCATGGGAACCAGAGTTCTTCTTGGAGTGGCATTCTCGGGGGACATGGATTCAGGAAACAGGAAGGAATGCATGTATTCCCAAGATAGTAAGAGCATCATAGTGCACCTCACCCATAGTCATCTAACCAGCCTACAAACCTTTTGTTTCCCTTGACCTGTCCCTACTGCCCGAAGCATTGCTGCCTTGTTTGGTGACCACCTCCTTTGAACTTCCGAGCCCCAGACTGGAGGCCTCTCCCACTCCCACTTCCTTCCATCTCTCGGTGGCCTGCACCCCGTGACTTGCTGAGTAGCGTGGCATCCGCAGGCCCCACAAACCTTTTTGTAAGTTTCTGCCTGCTTCTTCACTGAAATCCTGGATCTATTGCCATCAGAGGCTGCATTCCAACATTCTGTGAGAAAAGCAACCTTAAAGAATTACTGTGCCCTCTAACTGCCTTCCCAACGCTTTCTGGTGTGCTGCCCTGTATTTCTGGCTGAGCCCTTTGATTCATCTACCTTCTAAAACCTGAACCCTGCTGTTTTAAACCTACTCATTGACTACTCCTGCTGCATTTAACACCTTGTTGGACAGGCATATATAAATATACCTTTAAGCCTGTGCATTGACAATTTCCTGCTTCTTTTTAGTGCTCATCCAGAATGGGTACCTACAATTCTGCTTTTTTGTGCATATCCTTTGTTTAAAGCACCTCCTCTGTCTGTACCTGCTTGGCTACCAGGCCCCCTGGTGATTTTCTTTTTGTGCACTCTGCAGTTCCCCTGTCTGCCTCTCTATCTCCCCCCTGCTGCCTACATGGCACTCTCTATCTCCCCCATGTATTGTAACTGCTTCTCTATCACCTATCCTACCTCACCAATTAGGTATGGAAGAAAAAAGCTTAAAAGACCTCTCATTTCCTCAAAACCAGGCCTACCTATTGCTGACACCTACGTCAAAGTTACTTCCAGGCAGACTGTTACCGACATCCCCTTTTCTGTCCCCTACCTGGACCTATGAACTCCCCACTTGGTCTCTAGTCTCTCCCCTTTTTCCTCCTCACCCATTAATAGTGGCACTAGATGTGAGGTACTCTTGGCATACTTCTCTTCCTCTAAGTGCATAATTAATGTCTACTACAATGGCACTATCATGGCTGAAGGTTCTCAACCTACTCTTCTCCTTCTTGTCCTTCACCTGCCCTCTCTCATTGACGTCCACCCTTCTCTGGCTACTCCTTCTCCCCCCTCTCCTACCTCTCCACCACCACTGACAGGAGTACCACACCCCTCTAGCCCTCCTCGGAAAATCTTCAAAAGGTGGCAATCAGCTTCACTTAGCTACTCTGAAGGCTCACTCTGCTGTCAGACATTCCTCCAAAATCTGCCTCGATGTCCTCACCCTTACTGAGATGTGGTTCAATGTCAGCTCTGTCAAAGCTCTTGATACTGTCCTTCCCCACAAACTCCTCTCCAAACCCAGGTGCAACCGGCCCAGAGGTGGAGTGGCCCCGATTGTCCCTAAGTGGGTCCCTGCTTCTATCTCAATCATACAGCTATTTTGAATGCCTCATCTGTAGGTTTGGGGTCTCTCCTCCTCTCTCACTCACCCTTGCTACCATCTACAGGCCCCATGGCCCTATCTCTCTCTTACTCTCTGAAAGGGCCAACCTCACCTCCTCCCTTCTGACCTCTACTTCCGAACTCCTCCCCCTCAGTGACTTCACTATCCATCTCGATTCTCCTGAATCAGCCACTTCAAGTTCTGTGACCTCTGTGACTCCCTCTCTCTCACTTTTCTTCCATCGGGTCCGGCCCACTCAACTGGAAACACTCTGGATGCCCTAATTTCTGGTGACATCCCTATTTCTAACCCAGTCACCACCCCCCTCTCCTGATCTGACCACTCTCTCCTCTGCTCCCACTTGGGGCCCCTCACCCCTCTGTCTGAGCCACCTCCTGCACTGCCAGCCTCTTTTGCCATCACTCAACCGATGAAGCAAGTGTCAGTCTTTGCTGTTGCCTCCACTTTCATTCCCCCTCCCACTCCTACATATGACTCTCTCTCTTACTCTGTCCTTGCTAACCTTCCCCTCTCCATTGCTAACACTATCAACATCCTTGCCCCTGTCATGAGGATGTGCCAGAAGCCTGCCTCCAAGTGCAAGGACTGGCATGACTTCAATCTAGCCTGCCTGAAACTTAAGTGCAGAGATGCTTAAAGGAAGTGGCAGACCTAGGGCTCATCCTCTGCCAAACTGACTTGTGGCCTGCTCCAAAGGCAATATGATTCTTCTATTCACTCCAAGAAGAGGGCCCATATCCAAGACTGCATCTCTGGAGCCACTAGCAACATGGCTGAACTTTCCAAAATCTGAAACATACGCCCCAAACCAACTGCAGTGTACACCTCTCTCCTTCCCTCCTAAGCCCTCTGCACTGTCTTGGCCTCCCATTTCATATCTAAAACTCAGGACATCATGTCCTCTCTCTCCACGAACCCCATCTCCACTCCCGCTCCCCTGCTTCCCTTGGCTCCCCTCCCTCCACCCCCGATAATACCCTCCTTCCTGCCCATAGCACCTGATGAGGTATCTAGAATTGTCAGTTCTATGATGGTCTCTTCCAAACAGGTGCTCCCTGTTCTTCTATAACCATAAATGACAACATATCCTCTCTCACCCTGGCTCTCGCTGACTTCTGTAACCAGTCCTTAGCCACTGGCTCTTTCCCTCTATCCCTCAAGCACTCCCTTGTGCACCCTCTCTTAAAAAGCCATCTGCTCACCCCTCCTGCCCAGCTAACTATTGCCCTATCTCCACCAGCCCCTTCCTGGGTAAACTCCTAGAGAAGTTGGCCCTCCCCCAATTGACCCTTCATATTGAACTTGCTGGTTGCCTCCATGACCATCAATCTGGATTCCGGGCATCCAGCGGCACGAAAACTGCTCTTCTGAACATGCTCAAAAATCTTGACTATAACTCTTCTGCTGATCT
Source organism: Ambystoma mexicanum (assembly GCF_040938575.1). Classification (NCBI taxonomy): domain Eukaryota; kingdom Metazoa; phylum Chordata; class Amphibia; order Caudata; family Ambystomatidae; genus Ambystoma; species Ambystoma mexicanum. The sequence goes on from NC_090922.1 coordinate 977,496,485, forward strand.
CATTCTCCTCGATCTCTCTGCCTTTGACATGGTCAAACACTCTATCCTCATAACATGGCTCCATGATACCATGGGCATCACAGTCCCTGCACTGGACTAGCTGACTTCTTTCTTCACTAACCACCCTTCCAAGCTGCAACTTCTCCACCACCTCACTCACTACCTGCGACATCCCCCAGGGCTCTATCCTATTGCTGTAGCTCTTCAATATTTACCTCGCCCCTTTGGATCACCTTATCTCCTCCTTCTTTCCCCACTTCTAGTGTTATGTTATTGACACACAGCTCTACTTAAAAAATCCCTCTACTTAGTGTACTTAGTAGAGTCTACTACTGTTAAGGTGCGCATTCCTAGAGCGCTGCGTACCTGAGGTCTCGATTGTTGTTCTTGCAGGTGACGCCAGGCTGTCAGGTCCCGGAGTTGGTCGATGGGGAAGTGACGCAAGGAGGCAACTCCAACCCAACCCTAATAGAACAGGGATGGATGGGAACCACCTCCCGACGCCACAGACGTCGGAACAGTGCAAGGACTGACAGGGAGGTCAATGCAATGTCAAGCTGGACACAGTCCAAGGAAGATGAACTCAGCAACTTCAGGAGTGGTAGATCAGGTAATCAGAAAGTTCCAATACAGTTCAGAGGTGACAGGCGAAGAACCGAGGGGTTGGTAAAGTAAAAGGAAGATGAACTCAGCAACTTCAGGAGTGGTAGATCAGGTAATCAGTAAGTTCCAATAAAGTTCACTGGTGACAGGCGAAGAACCTTGGGGCTGGTACCCTTAGCCAAGCAAACATGGAAGGCTTCAGAATGGCGTAATAATGGGTCAGCATGGGAAGAGAACCCAAGGCACAGGGAGAACCAGGAGAGACAAGGACCCAGAGGGGAAGAAACAATACCCCCAGTAAGGCAGCCAGAAACCAGAGCAAACACCTAACCCAAACAAGGACAAGGCAGGGTAAGGGGAATCAAAGGAAGGGAGACCCACCAGGCCAAGGACCCAGGAGGGGAAAAGGAGAAACCCCCAAGAACCCAAGGGAACAAGCAGGAGAACAGGAATGGGTCAGGTAAACAAGGCAACAGGAGCTGGGCACCAAAGCAACGGTCCGCAGGTAACAAACCGAGTTAAGACGCTATTTACAGCATTCGGCACGAGAACGAGGCTTGGAGCGCCGACGGACCTGTGCGTGCATCGTGACCAAGCGGGAACCAGAATGAGGCTTGGAACGCAAGCTTGCTTCCTCGTTCCTGGTTACCCGCGAGGTCCGTGCACGCAAGCGGAGGCGCAGATCGCCGACACGCTGTTGGATGCTGCTTCTTCCCAGTCAGAATCATGGATACAACCGCCACGTCCGGAAATGGGAGCGGGGCGTAAACCAGGTGGGTGTTCTAACACTATAACCCCCTCCAGAAAGATCTGATGAACCTGGTTTCCAAGGGTAACGGGAAAAAACTACCTAACCAAATGAGGGGCATGTACATTCTCAACAGGTTCCCAGGTACGATCGCATGCGGGATAGCCCTTCCAATCAATCAAATACTGCAATTTACCCCTAAAGAAATGGGAATCACATATTTCCTGTACTTCGAATTCAGGGGTACCCTCGACATCAATAGCTGCAGGTCGAGGACTAAACCTATTGTAGGGGTCTGGAACATAGGCTTCCAACAGTAAGATATGAAAGACAGGATGTGCCTTCCAAGAATCAGGTAACGCAAGTTCAAAAGCTACCGAAGACACCCTTTTGGTAATCGGAAAGGGGCCCAAATACTTGGGAGCCAATTTCAAGGGTACATTTCGAGCAGGTAAATCTCTGGAAGACAACCATACCAAATCCCCCACCCAGAATGGAGGCTCAAGACTCCGATTCTTATCGGCTTGCCTCCTCATGTTCTCGCGTGCCTTGGCCAGGGTACCAGCTGCCCGATGTTGCAGATCTTGAATCTTGGTGACCAAGCAATCAGCTGAAGGGACCACACTGGATTGAACTGGTGCGAAAGGCAGCAATCTGGGATGAAGACCAAAGGAGCAGAAAAAAGGACACAGTCCCGTTGCAGAATGGACAGAATTGTTGTATGCAACCTCGGCCAAGTCAAGATGCGACGCCCAATTAGTCTGAGAAGCGTTGGAAAAACAACGAAGGTACTGCTCTAAAGTCTGATTGGTCCTCTCAGTTTGTCCATTGGTTTGTGGATGGTGTCCTGAACTGAGTGCTCTATGAATGCCGAGATGCTGACACAGTTGACCCCAGAAGGAGGAAATTAATTGGGAACCGCAATCTGTTATTATCTTGGCAGGCAATCCATGTAGACGAAATGCATCATGTAGAAAAGCTCACGCTACTTGAGCAGCCATTGGAATACTTGCGAAGGGAATAAAGTGAGCCAACTTGGTAAAACAAGAGGTCCAGTTGCTGTGTCCACCCCTGCTGGAACAAAAGACTCCCGACTGGGATACCATCGCTCCACAGCCCAGCCCCAGGACCCAGTTGCCCACCCACGCCTGCCTCGGGGTCGCCATGTCGGGGCAAACACCATCTGAGACCACTGGCAACCCCCAGCCAGAGGGGCAGAGGGCCACCAGCTTCAGTCAGAAGGAAGTTGGTGTCCTGGTGGAGCATGTCCTGGGGCATTATGATGCCCTCTTCGGAACATCACGCGCCAACAAGGAAGGACGGGATAGGATCTGGGACGACTTTGTGGTTGCCATCAACGCGGAGGGGGTGGCAACCCGCAACTTCAAGCAAGTCAAGAAGCGCTGGGAGGACTTGAGGTCCTGGACCCTTGTAAAGGCCCGGCGCCTCATGGAGGGGTCCGGGGCAGCATGAGTACCATCCAGATTAGGGTCCTGGAACGCGTAGCCCCTGCGCTCCACACCCAGATCCTTCAGAGGCAGATCCGTCCGGAGTTGAGCGGTAAGTGGCCAAGCATTGCTGTGTGAGACAGGGCATGTTGGAGGGTGATGGTTGTCTGATACTTGCCTGTATGTCTGACATAGGCCATGTACATATGTGTGTGTGCAGGGACATCATGGTCATGCATGTGAGACCAGTAATGTGTGAACCACATGGTAGGTGCATGTGTTACAATGCAACATGCGGAGCAGCATGCGGAATGCACACATTAATGCATGCCTGTCTCTGTTATTGGACATGGATGGGGTGTGAGAGATGGGTGCTGCGGTCATGGACATGTATGTTGTCCATGTCTGTGTGTCTGACTTGCGTGTCTGTGACTTGTAAATGCCATGGATGCATGACACATGTCTGTGACAATGTTCAGATTCACTGATACAGCCTACTCATCCTTGTATCCACTGTGTCTGGGGTGTACGAGGCCAGATGGATGAAACTACGGTGCAGTGTGTGCATGTGAAAGGCATGACCCATGATGCATGTGAGTTTCAAACCAGCATTGTATGTTTCAAGAGTCCCTTGGACATGTATGCTAATGTTCATAGCATGCGCCATGCCTGTTACTGCATGTGTTTTGCCTGCACTGACTCATGTGTTGTGGAGGGACATGATGGAAGTGATGTTTGACAGTGCCACTCATGTGCTATTGCTTCCTTTCTAGGGGACCATTGTACAGTACCCTGATGCTTGTGTTCTATGTCTCCCTCAACACAGCGGCAAGTGATGAAGACGGCGTAGACGGCGCTGTGGAGCAAAGCGGTGGGGATGCCCCCACCGGCCGGCGATGCAAAGCCCAGTCACCCTCCAAGAATGTACCATTGTCCAGGAGTGAGGGGACTGGTGCTGCGTCTGCCACTACGGCTGCAGCGGGAGGGGTGGGTGAGCCCCCACAGGGGCTTGCAGCGGCGGAAGATGGTGTGGAGCCATCCAGGTTGGTGGTTTCCACAGCAGAGGAGGAGGCTGCTACTGAGTCGCACATGGGGACTGGTGGGGGTGGTACCGCTGGTGCAAGTGGTGCAGTCCAGGGGCAGGAGGCAGCACAGGTCGCCGCGGAGGGACCTGTGCATGTCACTGTCCCTGACCCTATGACTGCACCACCATGCACCAGAAGGGATGCCCCATCCCAGGCCCGTCTGCGGACGAAGGGACTCCTTGCCGTATGGAGAAGGTCCTGATTGGTGTCACGTTGCGGATGCGTGACATTCGTGATGACGTGTGTGTTTCCCGGGGGAGCACGCACGTCATCACGAAGAGCAGCGTGCCAACGTGGCCCAGTTGGGAGTGTCCATGGTGTGGGGTTTTGTACATGTGTCGGCCACTCTGGCGGCCCTCTCCTCCTCTGTGGAGACTATGCGCCAGTCGTTCTCCATGCCGTCTTCGGCCCAGATGCCACTAGGGCCCCCTGTGGACCTGCCCTGCCCAACGCGGCCAGCTCGGTGGGGATCCCATCCCTGCCACAGTCGGGAGTCGGAGGTCCAGCAGGGGAGGACACCACAGCAACTGGACCCCAGCAGATGGAGGATGTGCCGTCATCATCGAGCAGGGCACGTGCACGACGGCGTCGGTGGATTCCATCAGCCTGGATGCCGTTGTGCTGGCATAGGCAGTTGCGTCGGAGGCAGCGGCAGGCTCAACGTGGAAGGCATCATGGCTCGGGGCAATCTACATCAGAGGAGCATGTATCGGCCGAAGGGCAGGAGGACCCTGGAATGGGAGTGTTTTCCGTGTGGCAGCGGTTGGGCCAGCAGATAGGTGCGGAGTGGCGGCGGGCGGAGGAGGCACGGCTCACGATGATCAGGGCGGAGAACTCCATGTGCAGGGCGCTGAGGTGGGCTGAGTGCCTCGAGGGAATTTGCAGGGAGTTGGAGGTGGACATGGTGTTATCCCTGTGAGACCTCGGGGCCAGAGAACATTCCCGCCTCCAAGACATTGAACAGGAGTTCGATGATGCCCTGGCCCATGACATCAACAAGTGAGCCGTTGGACTTGCCCGCCGCCATTGCATATAGTTCATTAGTGTTAAGTTTCATTTCTTTTTTCTTTCATTTGGGGCGAATGGACTATGCCCCACATTTTTGTATATAGTTAGTAATTAGGTAGGTTTCATCGTAGGTTTCATTTATGTCGTTGGGCTCATGGACCCTGGTTTTGCTCTTTGTACATAGTTTTACAGTGGATTTTTCGCCTTCATCTTTATTTTTCTTCACCATGGAGCAATGGATATTACGCTTTTCTTTCCCTTTGGATTTGCTTTGTTGGACGGTGACTTTGGACACATTTTCATTTGGATTCATTTGGATTCTCATTTTTTTTATTCATCATTTTTTGGGACATGCTGCATTTTCATTATTATTGGCATTATTGTGTGTTTTTATTTCATTCCCTTCATTTTGACTTGAATACATTTTTGTTTCTTACTTCAATGTGTGGTCTTCTCTCATTGGTTTCATGCATGTCACAATGTGGGTTTTCTTAGTCATGTGTTGCCATTGTGTGGGTCGGACAGACTTGTACTCATGCGAATGCTGCTTATTTGTGATCTATCATGTAATGGGGATTTCATTTTGGAGTGGATGTAAAGCATTGTTGGGTGTTTGGACTGGGGTGCTATGGGGTGGGATTTGTGTGGCCATAAGAGCCAGGGATCTGGATTGTGATGACGTGTTGGCTGGGGGACATGTGTCAGGGCCTGCTGGCAGGTGCCTGTCAATGATGGGGGGGTGGGGGTTCTGGGGGACATGAGTGGGACATGAGTGGGGGCCTGCTGGCAGGTGCCCTGCACTGCTGGGGGGTGGGGGTGCAGGGGGTCATGAGTGGGACATGAGTGGGGCCCTGCTGGCAGGTGCCCTGCACTGCTGGGGGTGGGGGTGCAGGGGGTCATGAGTGGGACATGAGTGGGGGCCTGCTGGCAGGTGCTCTGCACTGCTGGGGGGTGGGGGTGCAGGGGGGCATGCGCTGTTGATCAGTAATGCAATGTGACATGTGCCTTGGCTGGGGGGCATGCCCATGGTGGATGGGCTGCCTGTGGGACATGACCAGGTGTGCAGGGTAGTCCACTGTGGTGTGGGCTGCCTGCAGGGTCTGGGGAGGGTGTAGAGGGAACACCTGGGAGGACCCACACTGCCAAATCACGTGTAGGACACCCCTGCACCCCCGAAATACATGTACCCTGCTGAAATGGCGTGTAAAACTTCCAGCGCACCCCTGAAATACACGTACCCTGCTCGCACAGGGGCAATATTCCTGGGGTGCGCAGGAAGTCTCACACGCCATTTCATCAGGGTACGTGTATTATGGGGTTCGCGGGAAGTCTCACACACAAAAGGGCCCTGTGCGAGTGGGGTACGTGTATTACGGGGTGCGTGGGAAGTTTTACACGCGATTTCAGCAGGGTACGTGTATTTCAGGGGTGCGCGGGAAGTATTACACACGATTGGGCCTGGGCGAGCGAGCTACCACTCACCGTCTGCCTTGCGTGTAGAAGAACGCGTAGCCAACACCCACCCGCTGTGAAGTAATAGCGTGTGAAACCCAATGCCTGGAAAACACACACACTGCACCCCACGAAAAGCACGTACAGAGCAATGGAAATCCACGTGGGATCTTCAAACCCTACCAGGGCAACACCCGTGCGCGATATGTCACAGACGCGCTTACGCGCGAAGGGCCTTTGGTTCAATGGAATCGCGTGCGTGCGCTGACGCGGTCACGCGCGAAGGGCCTTTCCTCCAATTACAAGCTGATGTGCAATTTTTTCACGTGCCAAATCACTCCGTATCAAGCTGGCCACGCGAAAACACATGGAAGACCACGCTCCTGCCCTGAAGGCCATTTTCCTGCCCCCAAGAGCCCCGAGCACGCGCCCACTTGCCATCTGCTGCTGCCTGCCTGCCTGCTGCCCACATGCCCTGCTATTTGCTGCCTGCACATCAGCCAGGGGTGCAGTTGCTGTGTCCACCCCTGCTGGAACTGAAGACTCCCGACTGGGATACCATCGCTCCACAGCCCAGCCCCAGGACCCAGTTGCCCACCCACACCTGCCTCTGGGGTTGCCATGTCGAGCACACCACGATCTGAGACCACTGGTAACCCCCAGCCAGAGAGGCAGAGAGCCACCAGCTTCACTGCCACCGAAGTTGGTGTCCTGGTGGAGCAAGTCCTGGGGCAGTATGATGCCCTCTTCGGAAGTTTGCGCGCCAACAAGGAAGGACGGACCAGGATCTGGACGGACATCATGACTGCCATCAACGCGGAAGGGGTGGCAGTCTGCAAATTCCAACATGTCAAGAAGCGCTGGGAGGACTTCAGGTCCAGGACGCTCAACAAGGCCCTGTGGAAATCGAAATAATATTGTACCTCCTATCGCATTGTTTGAATGTATGTTGGCCTATGCCAAGTTGTCTAAAAACATTGTGTACATAGATTCCGCGGCAAGTTCTTGACCTTAATGTATTGTGCAAATCGCCATTTTGGATTAAGCCGCCATTTTAGGTACTCTTGCAGTATGGAAGTCACCCTGAACAACAAAATGGAGGCCGAATGACATTACGAGTGGGATTATGGCCGTTGTGACCTCGCACACATGAATAAGTAATATGCCCGCAGGCCACTTGTTGGGGTCGCGAACTGAGACCTTGTCCTATCCCTGACCTATGTGTAAATGAACAACTGTATCAGCGGAACTGATCACATTGCATACATTATGGGATTAACCTGGCAACGAACCCTAGGCCTGGTCCAAAGAATGGTTAACCCGAGGGGGGGTTGGCCAAGGCTGGATAAAAAGTATAAAAACCCGAGTATCCCAATGTTCAGTCTCTCACACTAACACGGCGAACTACCGTTGATGGTTCGTTCTGTTACTCTGAGGGCCGAATAGCTATCCGTATGTCAATTGACTTTTGGTAATTGTTGTAACTTTGAATAAAGCGCTTTGTATGTCCTTTGTAACCTGTGTTGGTGTGTTTCCTTTGGGCTTCCCGGCCTCATATCAATTTTTCTGTTTCCACAGTTGGCGCCCGAATAGGGACCCTCAAGATTGATGCCGGATCATTGAAGGTTGACGCAGACTATCGAACCGGGATCGGACGGCGTGATTCTGCGGGCCCGACCGATCGAGACGCGATACCTCGGCAGCGCTGCACGATCTGATCCTTGGACGATAGTCGTGTGGTCTGACACGGCATCTTGATGAGGGTCCAATTTTGAGGCGGGCAGATTTGCCGAAACCACCAAACGCAAGGTAAAATTCGTTAGGTAAGTTCTTTGTAAACCGTACGGTCCTCCTTAGGTTTGGTCAGGTGCAGTCGTGACCCGGATCTTAATTTAACCCTGACACTTTGAATTTGGCATATTGTATCTGCAGACACAATTATTGGACCAGGTAACACCAATTTTTTGAGAAATGCCTGGGAAATTGTCTAGCTGTTTTAGGGCTCTGTTCCGCAGCGATCGGCAATCCTTGGAATTTAGCCTCCCGGCACCACAGAAGGGGTCGCCGGCGTGTACTATGTACTGTAAGTATGGCATTGGAAGTATAGTATTTAATGATATTTGGCACAGACAGACCAGACATGCCTCTGAATTTCAGTGGCCAATTAACGGTAGTTTTGAGATCCCCCGTATTGAATACTTAGAATCGATCTTGTTAAAGAAAAAGGCTAGACCAGCAGCCTTTGATGTGTTACAAAATTGGAAGAAAGAAGCATTGCAGCAGTTTAAAAGTAGGGATAACCATGCACGTTGTCATAAAACAAACGCTGAAAAAGCATTATTATATGATAAAGAAAAGCGGTCAGAATCAGTTAAAAATATGGATAGAGACTTTTCACTCGGGATCCAGAAAATGTATCCCTCTAAAGATTTCCATGTGTCTGAGGAATTTATTGAGAAATTATTAAATGAACGCAGGCCCGATGCCTCAGCGCCACCTCCGTATGCTACTGTTTTGGGCACTCTGCCCATTCCTGCTGTTGTTCCTATTGCTATTCCTGTTCCCCTCGTACAGCCTATTGTTCCTAGTCCTTTGGTTGTTGTTCCTCCGCCTATCGCACCGTCCCTTCCCCCTGCACCGATAGTTGCACCTTTGTTAAATTTACCTATACCTCTGCTCCCGAGTGGCCCCGTATTGATTGGAGTCGATCCAGGTGCAGGGTCAAAGATTGAGACTTGTAGTACTGTTTCTGCAGAAGCATTGCAAGGAGAAAGGTGATCAAGCTAATGTTTTTTCTACATTATCTAATTTGAATAGTTTTCCCGAGAAAAATGTTTTTATCGAAGGTTTGGGGACTCATTTGTGTGTGATGTGGGGTAGATTACAAAATTCGGATCTTCCACAAGGGGTGAGAGATCTGAATATTTTGGCACTTTCGAGGGACACAGAGCAGAAAGTATATGGACATGTTGAAAGATTGTTTGAGTTTAGGAAAGACTTTGAAAAATCACAAGATGAGGATGATGAGGACGATAGAATATATGTACAGAAAAGGTTCCTTCCGTGCCGAAGAACAGCACCTGAGGAAGTAAGAATTTGTACCAAAGATGCGGTTCGATGGATCTCAGATTCATTGATACCGCCAGACGAAGTGTATGACACGTATATTCAGTATACAGTAGAGATGCAAAGAAAAGTAATTCAGGTGATGGTGCAGCACCTGTAAGAGGAATGTGTAAGGAAGAAGGTTAGTTGCCCCATAGAACTATTGGGGATTTGTAAAAGGGCTTTTTCACCCGACACTTCTACAGCTGCCTTAGCGCTCGACCTGGCTCTATTGCTTAGTAAGCGGCCGGAGGTACCTATATCTCAGTTGCCTATGAGAGAGGTTCCTCCGACCTTTGTCCCAAAAGTTGAGATCCCCGCCAACGCGGCGACTGGTGCCCCCGCGGTGGATATCCCTGCACATTATGTATCGCAATTCGTTCACGTCCCGTTTTCACGACAGGAAGTGAACACAATTAGACAATCAGTTCCCGATATTAGGAAAAAACCCGACGGCGTTTTACAAAGAAATAGAGTCCGTTCTACAGTCCTCTGTGTTCACCTTGAGTGACATTGACTTGTTATTCCCTGTGCTCCTACCCGTAGATGTATGGAAACAGGTTCGGACAATAGACGATGTGTCAGGGCTGGGAGATACGTGGACAAATATGATTAGAGTTGATGGAGAAAGACCAGCTGGTGAGAAACCGCCACAGGTAATACTTACTTTACCTGATAGGATTGTTGCTAAACTAAAAACTATAATCCCAGAGAAAAGGATTATTTGGGACAAGCTTACAGCCTGTGTTCAAGGGAAAACTGAAGGCGCCACCGAATTTTTCAATAGATTCGAGCAGGTATTTTCTGATTTCAGTGGACAGGATTTAGGTACAGAGTCGGGGAAGAGGTTGTTCGTGGACAAATTTGTACGTGGATTGTTACCTGACATCCAGTCACAAATTATGTCCTCTGAGAGCGCTTGGCAGGCAAAATCTCAATCTGAGGTTTTGCACATGGCTCAGTATTATGAGAACCGTGTTAATAATGAGAAGGAAAAAAATGAAAAGAGAAAGGGAGATTTGAAAACTAAAGTATTATTACAGCAAATTATTAGAAACCCCAGAGGAGGTATGACACAAACTAGAGGTCAGTTCGTTCCAAAAGGAAATGCTCCTCTGAGTCCTGTAAATATTAATCAATGTGCTTATTGCCGCCAGGAAGGTCATTGGCGAGCACAGTGCCCTGTCCTTCGCCAGAGGTCAATCAGTGCCTTTGGAGGTATGGGTAGACGACCTAGGAGCCGCCCTGGAGCAGGGGGCCCTGACAGAGGTCAGCTTTTGCAAGATTCTCAGCAACCTATTTCACGGGAAAATCAGACCTCGAGTATGGACTCGAGAAAAATATTTGATCACCCTTCTGCTGCTTACCTTTCTGAAGAGCTTCCTTCTGATGAGGCTCTATTTTATTAGGATTGCCCAAAGCAGGGTTTGGAACCTTTGCCTATTCCCGTTAATCAATAAGGCCCCTACGTTGAATTATTAGTGGGGAATAGGAAACACCAGTTTTTGATTGACACTGGAGCACAGAAGTGCTCCATTGATCATTCTCGGGTTCCAAACATCCACTGTCAGGGCAAACAAATGTTTCAGTAGGGTTTTCTGGTATACCAACTGTCTGTCCGGTTTCTGTGCCGGTATCCGTTTCTTTGGGTCCCTTCACGGACCATTGTCCTTTTCTTCTCACTTCAAACTGTGGAAAGAATTTGCTGGGGTTGAATTTGTTAAAGAAATTGAACGCAGTAATTCATTGTTCTTCGGATGGAGTACGGCTAACCGTTTCACCACAGCAACTTCCTAATTCTCCGTTCGCGACCAGTCGACCTTTACCTCCCGAGTTTAGCATTGTTCCGGAATGTTTGTGGGCGGTGGACGACAATGATGTCGGAGTGTTACAGATTGAGCCCGTTAAAATAGTCCTGAAACATGGGGTGAAACTGCCACGCATCCCGCAGTATAAAATATCAGTTGAAGGTGAACGTGCTTTGAAATGCATTGTCTCCGATTTTGTACATCGTGGGGTGATCGAGGAGATTACACGTAGTTTGTGTAACAGTCCGATCTTACCTGTATATAAGAAAGGCGGCAATGCAATTCCATACCGGTTTATAATTGATCTTCGTGCCATTAACCGAGTGGTCGCCCCACAATTTCCAATTGTGCCTGATGTGACGACGATATTAACAATGATCCCTGCTTCGGCCACGCACTTCAGCGTTGTGGATCTAGAAAACGCTTTCTTTAGTATCCCTATACATAAAGAAAGCAGATATCTGTTTGCGTTCACCTAAGCAGGACTCTCATTTACATTTACAAGGGCACCTCAAGGGTATACTGAAAGTCCCAGTTTTTATAGTAGAGCTTTAAAAGAGCAGCTCGACACCCTTGAATTGCCACCTACTTGCACGCTGCTTCAATATGTTGACGATTTACTTTTGGCTGCAGATTCTGAGAAGGCCTGTGAAGAAGGCACTATACTATTGCTTGTTCATCTAGCTAAAAATGGTCACAAAGCTTTGCTTAAAAAATTTCAATATTGTTGTCAGGAGGTTGCCTATCTAGGCTACCTCCTGTCAAAGGAGGGGAGAAGATTGACACCTGAAAGAATAAAACACATTTCTGGCATGTCTCTTCCAAATACACAGAAGGAAATCAGAGCCCTGGTAGGGATGGCGTCCTACTGTAGGTTGTGGATCCCGAATTTCGCACTAGTGGTAAAACCGATGTTGGCTTTGACGAAGAAGGGCATTTCTCTGCCACTGCCATGGGAATCGGAACATCAACGATCATTTGAGCTTCTCAAAACCGCGCTATGTTCGGCACCAGTTCTGGGTACTCCAAATTATGACAAGGCCTTTGTGTTGTTTGTGCATGAATGTGATGGATGTACTTTGGCTGTGTTAACACAGGAACACAGAGGGAAGAATAGGCCGTGCGGCTACTACTCCTCCGCCCTTGATCCTGTCGCATGCGCTTTGCCAAGATGTTTGCGCGCTGTTGCTGCTGCTGCCACGTCTGTAAAACAGAGTGAGGGAATGGTCCTAGGCCATGATTTGATTTTGATGGTAACTCACTCTGTTGAAATCCTATTGAACAAAACCCAAACGCAACACCTCACCTCTGCACGGTTAACAAGGTATGAACTAATTCTGTTTGCCCCTCATATTCAAATTAAGAGGTGTTGTGTTCTCAATCCGGCTGAACTCTTTCCTTTCCCGCAAAACACTGTTTGCGGTGACGAAGAATCACATGACTGCCTGTATACCACCGAGCAAGAAACGAAGGGCAGGATAGATCTCATAGATACTCCTTTGGATAATGCAGAAGGGGAGCTGTTTTGTGATGGCTCCTGCTTCAAACTTTGGAATGGTACATCTACAGCTGCTTATGCAGTTACTACATTGAGCAAAATTGTCGAAACTAATAGAATTTCGCATAACTCCGCGCAGGCCGCAGAGATTATAGCGTTGACCCGAGCTTGTGAACTTTCCCAAGGGCGAAGAGTAAATATATATACTGATAGCCATTACGCATTTGGGGTGGCTCACAACTTCAGAAAACTTTGGTCGGAAAGAGGGTTCCTGACCTCACATGGGACCAAGATTCAGCATGGCCCTTTGATAGTACAATTACTTTCGGCGCTCTCACTCCCTAAACGGTTAGCAATCATGAAATGTGCAGCACATTGCAAGGTCATAGATGATGTGGGCAGAGGGAACGCTTTTGCAGATTTGATAGCCAGACAAACGGCCACAGACCTTAGCACGGACATGTATACCTCGAGGGAAATGAGAGACGTTTGCATAATGGATGAAGGTATTGGGTCTGTGCGAGATATTCAGACTGATGCCACGATGGAAGAATCTAGAAAGTGGGCTGAAGGAATGGGGTAACTGGATGACGAAGGGTGTTGGGTGGATACATCCGAAGGGAAATGGTTGCTTCCTGATTCTTATGTATTGGCGATGGTTACAATGGCACACGGTCCTACGCATGTGTGTGCCCAGCAGATCACGAAAATGTTAGAACAGGTTTGGGTAAATGACAAAATTCTGGAAACTGCAAAGAGGCACGTCCAGAACTGCATGATCTGCCTACAGCACAATGTGGGAAAGGGGACAGTGACTCCAAGGGGAAGTTTTGGGCCCCCTTCTGCTCCTTTTGAGGTCATTCACTTTGATTTTATTGAGATGGAACGATGCAATAATCTAAAATATGTTCTTGTCATTATTTGTGCCTTTAGTAAATGGGTCGAGGCTTTCCCCGTCAAAGATGCTACCACCATGACCACTGCAAAGATTATGGTAAAAGAATTCTTTCCTCGATTTGGGCTCCCGAGGATAATCTGGTCGGACAATGGTCCTCACTTTATCGCAGCAGTAATTTTGCAAATATGTACAGCCCTAGGTATTGAGAAACAATTTCATTCAGCTAGACATCCTCAAAGTGCTGGGTTGGTAGAAAGACACAACGGTATTCTAAAGAATAAACTTGCGAAAACATGTGCTGATACCAAACTGAAATGGCCAGATGCTTTGCCTATTGTGTTATTAGCTATGCGTACCACACCTCAGACTAGAACTGGGCTTTCTCCATTTGAGGTAGTGATGGGGAGGCCTGCTAACATTTGGGGTCTCCCGAAACCTAAAGCCCTGAGGGAGGTGGAGAATGTATTGCTTGTAGACTACTTTAACCAGTTAACTAAAAACCTGTATTTCATCTACCACCAGGTGCATGCTGCTTTACCTGTACGGTTCACGGGCCCAGGACACAATATACAGCCTGGAAATTGGGTCCTTGTGAAGGCCTACGAGAGGTCTTCCTGTCTCACGCCTCGCTGGCGGGGACCCCACCAGGTATTGTTGGTCACCAGGACAGCAGTGCGGGTGTCTGGAAAGAAGAACTGGATTCACATGACACACGTCAAGAAACTTCCTCACCCGACGCCACATGCTACAGAAGAAGCAGAACCCCTCGCTGATGCTACAGTCTCTGATCTTGGAGTAGCAAACAGCGCTGGGAGTGCGTCGGAGAAGGTCTCTGAGCCTGAGGAGCTTGGGGAACAGTCCATCTCGTCTCTGCACTCTCTTGAAAAATTACTTCCGGAAAACACTGTTTCGAGCTCTGCGACTTCCGTCGCAACCGACACGTCGCTTCCCTCAGGAAGTGACGATACTTTGCTTCTGGATCAGACAAATTTGGGTACCATCAGGTACAACCTTCGACCATGGAAATAGAACTACGGCACGAGTGTCGTGCATCTGGAAAAGGAAGTGATCGGAAAATTGTTTTGTTTTGTTGAACAAAAAAGGGATTCTGCTGGCTAGGGTTGGGAAGGACTAAGAAATCACGCGACCGTAGTGTCGCCAGAAACAAACATTGGGGCCATCGATCAAGGAACTAATGATGCCTGCCACCTTCACTGCTGCTCCCCGCACTGGACTTTTAGATATGGGGGTGACCAAATCGAACAATGAACAATGTGCCTGGGCCCCGAAAACGTACTGTTGTGTTTTGATTTTGATTATTGTTATTTTTGCAACTCTGCTGTAGGATTTTGGTATTTCGAAGAAGTCTATCCTTTGAAACCTTTATTACCGACCAAGATCGTACCAACTGTTTTGACTCCCTTTGTACACCTTCACACTCTGTCCTCTAGAGACTCCCAACATAGACAGAAGTATCATAATAACACCCTGATGATAGTAATGAATGCTACTCATGCCATTTTTAATAAGAGTAATTGTTGGATTTGTACTCACTTACAGCAACATGGGAACAAGGGACTGGGATGGTATATACATCCTCTACCTTTAACGACTTCTTGCTATGCCTCTCTTAGAGCACTATTCTTTGGCCGATGGAATGATAGCATCTCAGGGAATTTTGATGGAACTGATTTAAATGATTTCGAGAAACGTGAATTGACTCCCCTGGGATGCTCGCTTTTCGCAAATAGAAGTAAACCTAACGTTTCTTCTATTAGGCCGTCTGACAAACTATCTCTTCCTTTTCAAACTCTGATTTCCTTTAAAATGGCTCCGATAGGCAATAAGGACGCTGTACCGCCTTCTTATTCTGTAAATCATAGTCCCGACTCGGTTCCCTTCTGTGTACAGAGAAATGGCACTAGGCCAATGGGAGATTTTGAAACTTGTAAAAATATTGTAAATTTGACTGGGGAAAACAGGCCTCTGTATGTAGGAGGGCCTGTTTATTTTGTTTGTGGTAGTTTAGCATTTCCCTGGTTGCCCAAGGATTGGCAGGGTACCTGTTATTTAAGAATATTTTTACCCGCGGTATTTGTAGCTAGTACGTTCGAGGTTTCTAAAGCTCGCCCACGGCGAGACAACAACGGAGATACCCCTGGGCAAGTATTGGGGGACATAGCTAAATCGGTTGTGCCCTTTTGGGGAAAAATAGCAAACTCAGAGAACATTAGGGGATTAGCAAGGGTATTGGAGAGAACGATCAACCGGACCACGGACATACTCTACAATATGACCTTAGAGCAAAAAGCGATAAGATTGGTAGCACTTCAAAATCGGATGGCATTAGATGTCATCTTGGCAGAACGAGGTGGATTATGCAAATTAGTGGGGTCCGCTTGTTGTGTTTTCGTTCCAGACTCCTCACCAACAATTTTTAAAGCAATTCAGAACTTGCATACTCTCAGTTCTGAAGTACATATCCCTGTAGGAGACTGGAACCTTAGTACTTGGTTTTGGGATTCTTTGCGATCTTGGGGTTGGAAGGTGCTTTCTGTTATTCTGGTTATTTTAGGGATTCTGTTATTCCTTTGTTGTTGTTTTCAATGCCTCCCAAGTATATGTGGCATGATAGGGGGGTGTTGTGCTCAAGCAGTGAGCGCAATAGGGCATAAAATATATACCCCAGATACATCATCTAAAGAATTCATGTTGCAAGAGGTTCTCATGAACGACCTTATGGCTATAGACATTACAGACAATGATGCGGAACCTATGGATGATAATACATGGAGTCATTTTCGAAAGTATTAGGGATGATGTTTAGCACTTGGCATAGGCCAAAAGGAGGGTCTGTGGAAATCGAAATAATATTGTACCTCCTATCGCATTGTTTGAATGTATGTTGGCCTATGCCAAGTTGTCTAAAAACATCGTGTACATAGATTCCGCGGCAAGGTCTTGACCTTAAAGTATTGTGCAAATCGCCATTTTGGATTAAGCCGACATTTTAGGTACTCTTGTAGTGTGAAAGTCACCCTGAACAACAAAATGGAGGCCGAATGACATTACGAGTGGGATTCTGGCCGTTGTGACCTCCGCACACATGAATAAGTAATATGCCCGCAGGCCACTTGTTGGGGTCGCAAACTGAGACCTTGTCCTATCCCTGACCTATGTGTAAATGAACAACTGTATCAGCGGAACTGATCAAATTGCATACATTATGGGATTGACCTGGCAACGAACCCTAGGCCTGGTCCAAAGAATGGTTAACCCGCGAGGGGGTTGGCCAAGGCTGGATAAAAAGTACAAAAACCTGAGTATCCCAATGTTCGGTCTCTCACACTAACACGGCGAACTACCGTTGATGGTTGGTTCTGTTACTCTGAGGGCCGAATAGCTATCTGTATGTCAATTGACTTTTGGTAATTGTTGTAACTTTGAATAAAGCGCTTTGTATTTCCTTTGTAACCTGTGCTGGTGTGTTTCCTTTGGGCTTCCCGGCCTCATATCAATTTTTCTGTTTCCACAGCCCGGCGCCTCTTGAAGGCAGTGGACGCTAAGGGGCACCGGGGTCACCTGTCGGAACATCAAATGAGGGTCCTGGAACGCATATCCCCAGCGCTCCACGTGCAGGTCCTTGAGATGCAGACCCGTCTGGAGTTGAACGGTAAGTGTACATGCATACTGATTGTAAGCTGTGCATGTGGTGATGTGCCAGTAGTGTGCAGGTTGCACATGTGTTTTTGTAGGGCCATATATGGATGTGTATGTACAGGGCCGTGAGGCGAACACATGTGAGTCCTCTAATTTGTGAGACACATGGATGGTGCATGTGTGTGTAAGCCTGCATGCCAAATGCAGGTGTGTGAGCACACATGTTTGAATGACTGTGTATGTAAGTTGGCATGGTTGTGGTGTCACACATGGATGTCGGTTCCAGCTGCATGTATCTGCACCGTGTACATGTGCATGTGTGTGTATTTCACAAGGGTGCAACAGTGATGCAACATGGATGTTTGGGACACTGATATGTAGAAGACTGATTGCCAGATGTGACATGGATTCCGATCTCATCACTGCGACAGTTGGTGGAGGTGTACACATGCATGTAAGTGTGGTGGCATGTGTGCATATCTAGTGCACTCCCTGTGTTTCATGTGATGTCTAGCTCACCTTTGGCTGCTCATGCTGTTGTATGTGTATGGATGGTGCTGGCTGTTGCCATATGGCTGTGGAATTGCTCATGTGTGTGAGTTGACATGGCATGTGTGTTGGGGATTGTGATGCCATGTCTGAAGTTTGACACTGCCACTCATGTGCAACTGTCATGTGTGTATCAGTCCATAGTACAGTGTCCTGATGCCTGTCTCCTATCTCTCCCTGTCTGCAGCGTCAACTGATGAAGAGGGCGGAGAGGGTGCTGTGGAGCACAGCGGCGGGGATCACACCACCAGCTGGAGACGCAAGGCCCGGCTCCCCTCCCAGGTTGTGATCTTGTGAGGGAGTGAGAAGTCTAGTGCCGCATCCCAGGCCGCAGCTGCCGAGGGTAGGTCCAAGAGGCGGAGGTCGGAGTTGGACTCCTCGGCAGCAGAAGGGGCAGCTGAGACCCCACATGGTCCGATGAAGGAAGATGGCACGGAGTCATCCAGGTTGGTGGGGGTTTGGTGGAGGAGGAGGCCGCACAAGGGACAGAGAAGGGGTATGGAGGTGGGGATTCCACTGGTGCCAGTGGTGTAGTGCAGGGGCAGGGACAGGAGGCAGCACAGGCCACTGCGTAGGTGCCTGTGTGTAACCCTGATCCTGTGACTGCATCATCCCGCACCAGCAGGGATGCCTACGTCCAGACCCATTTTCAGGGAGGGGATCCGCTTACAACAACTGGCCTTCCTCTCCCTGCCGATGTGGCTATCCGGGACCGGGTTGAGCCTGTCCTGGGTGGGGTGGCGTTGTGTCAACGGGACATGCAAGGTGACCTGCAGTCTTTTCATGGGGAGACTGCACGTCATCTCGAATGGCTCGTTGACCACGTCAGCCTACTGGGACAAGTCACCCAGGCCGGATTCCTCCGTTAGCTGAACCTTGCTTCGACCCTTCCTCACCTGAACCCCCTATGCGCCAGTCGTCCTCTGTGCCATCTTCCCACCCATGTATCACCTGGGGACCCTGTGGAGCTGCCTCTGACCGTGCGGCCAGGCTGATGTAGGACACATCCCTGCCAAAGTCGGGAGTCGCACGTCCAGCAGGAGGAGCCACCTCAACAACTGCACCCCAGCCGGAGGAGGATGTGCAGGAAGCAGGACCCAGGGCACGGGCACAGGCACAGCAGCAGCAGCAACAAGGTGGGAGCCATGATGGCTCGGGGCCTTCGACATCGGAGGGGCAGGCATCGGCCGGAGGGCAGGAGGACCCAGGATGGGAAGTGTCTTCCGTGTGGCAGCGGTTAGGCCATGCTATAGATGCGGAGCAGCAGCGGGCGGAAGAGGCACAGCTCACGATGGTCAGGGCAGAGAACTCCATGCAAAGGGCTCTGAGGCGGGCTGAGTGCCTTGAGGCAATTCGCAGGGACCTGGAGGTCCGGATGTCATCGTCCCTGCAAACCCTCGGCGCCTTAGAAGAGGACCGCCTCCGGGACATCGAGCGGGACATCGAGCGGGAGGGGCAGGCATCGGCCGGAGGGCAGGAGGACCCAGGATGGGAAGTGTCTTCCGTGTGGCAGCGGTTAGGCCATGCTATAGATGCGGAGCAGCAGCGGGCGGAAGAGGCACAGCTCACGATGGTCAGGGCAGAGAACTCCATGCAAAGGGCTCTGAGGCGGGCTGAGTGCCTTGAGGCAATTCGCAGGGACCTGGAGGTCCGGATGTCATCGTCCCTGCAAACCCTCGGCGCCTTAGAAGAGGACCGCCTCCGGGACATCGAGCGGGACATCGAGCGGGAGGGGCAGGCATCGGCCGGAGGGCAGGAGGACCCAGGATGGGAAGTGTCTTCCGTGTGGCAGCGGTTAGGCCATGCTATAGATGCGGAGCAGCAGCGGGCGGAAGAGGCACAGCTCACGATGGTCAGGGCAGAGA
This sequence comes from Ambystoma mexicanum, assembly GCF_040938575.1. Lineage (NCBI taxonomy): Eukaryota > Metazoa > Chordata > Amphibia > Caudata > Ambystomatidae > Ambystoma > Ambystoma mexicanum. The sequence goes on from NC_090922.1 coordinate 977,516,212, forward strand.
ACTCCATGCAAAGGGCTCTGAGGCGGGCTGAGTGCCTTGAGGCAATTCGCAGGGACCTGGAGGTCCGGATGTCATCGTCCCTGCAAACCCTCGGCGCCTTAGAAGAGGACCGCCTCCGGGACATCGAGCGGGAGTTCGATGATGCCCTGGCCCAGGAAATCAGGAAGTGAGCCATCGGACTAGCCCGCTGCCATTGTATATAGTTGATTAGTGTTAGGTTTCCTTTTGGTTTTCATTTAATTTGGGGCGCTTGGATGCCCCACCTTTTTGTATATAGTTGTTCATTAGGTAGGTTTTTTGTAGGTTTCCTTCAATGGTTGGGCTCATGGACCCTGGATTTGTACTTTGTATATAGTTCTACACTGGATTTCAATTAATTTAAGTTTCTTTTTTTACCATGGATCAATGGATGTGTCTTATTTTTACACTTTGGATTTAGTTAGACGGACAGACTCTTTGGACCCATTTGCTTTTGGATTGATTTGGATTCTGCTTTCACACATTTTTTTTAAATATTGTGGACATGCAGCTTTTTCTTCATTATTCCCATTATTGTGTGATTTGTTTTTTATTTTTTATTCATTTGGTTAATTATTGAATACACTTTTATTATATACTTTACTGATGTGGTCTTATCTCATTTGTTTTGTGCATGTCACAATGTTGATCTTTTCACAGTCATGTGTCACCATTGCGTGGGTCATGGCCATGCTGGTCATGTATTTTCTATCATGACTTTGGGAATTCAATGTGGGGTGTTTGGACTGGGGTGGGATTTGAGTGGCCATGAGGGGCATGGGTCTGGAGTGTGATGACCTGTCGGGGGGGACATGTGTGGGGGCCTGCTGGCAGGTGCCCCTGACTGCTGGGGGGTGGGGGTGCAGGGGGACATGTGTGGGACATGAGTGGGGGCTGCTGGCAGGTGCTCCTGACTGCTGGGGGGTGGTGGTGCATGGGGACATGAGTGGGGGCCTGCTGGCAGGTGCCCCTGACTGCTGGGGGGTGGGGGTGCAGGGGGTCATGAGTGGGACATGAGTGGGGGCCTGCTGGTAGGTGCCCCTGACTGCTGGGGGGTGGGGGTGCAGGGGGTCATGAGTGGGACATGAGTGGGGGCCTGCTAGCAGGTGCCCCTGACTGCTGGGGGATGGGGGTGCAGGGGGACATCTGTGGGGGCCTGCTGGCAGGTGCCCCTGACTACTGGGGGGTGGAGGTGCAGGGGGACATGAGTGGGGGCCTGCTGGCAGGTGCCCCTGACTGCTGGGGGGTGGGGGTGCAGGGGGTCATGAGTGGGACATGAGTGGGGGCCTGCTGGCAGGTGCCCCTGACTGCTGGGGGGTGGGGGTGCAGGGGGCCATGAGTGGGACATGAGTGGGGGCCTTCTGGCAGGTGCCCATGACTGCTGGGGGGTGGGGGTGCAGGGGGACATGTGTGGGGGCCTGCTGGCAGGTGCCCCTGACTGCTGGGAGGTGGGGGTGCATGGGACATGAGTGGGGGCCTGCTGGCAGGTGCCCCTGACTGCTGGGGGGTGAGGGTGCAGGGGGGCATGAGTGGGGGCCTGCTGGCAGGTGCCCCTGACTGTTGGGGGGTGGGGGTGCAGGGGGTCATGAGTGGGACATGAGTGGGGGCCTGCTGGCAGGTGCCCCTGACTGCTGGGTGGTGGGGGTGCAGGGGGACATGTGTGGGACATGAGTGGGGGCCTGCTGGCAGGTGCCCCTGACTGCTGGGGGGTGGGGGTGCAGGGGGGAATGCGGGGGGGGGCCTGCTGGCAGGTGCCCCTGACTGCTGGGGGTTGGGGGTGCAAGCTGACATGTGGCTTGGCTGGGGGGCATGCCCATGGTGGATGGGCTGCCTGCGGGACATGACCAGGGGTGGGGGGTAGTCCCCTGTGGTGTGGGGGGAACACCTGGGAGGGCCGACACTGCCTATTCACGTGTAGGACTCACCGCGCACCCCTGAAATTCACGTACCCCGCTCTGACAGCAAAATCGCATGTGAAACTTCCCGCGAACCCCAGTTATACACGTACCCCACTCGCACAGGCCCTTTCACGTGTGAAACTTCCTGCCAACACCACTTATACATGTACCCCACTCGCACAGGCCCTTTCGTGTGTGAAACTTCACGCAAACCCCAGTAATACACGTTCCCCGCTTGGCCTTTGCTGTTTGGCAGCCCTGTAAACTGGTCCAGGGTTAGCGCAGCCCTTTGCGCTGGATTGGGCATTTTGATGGCTTTTCCCTGTGCTAGGGGCGTTCTTGGGGGCGTAACTGGCGCTGCTGCAGGGTCGCTGCGCCACTCTGCACCACGGCTGGAGGCGAAAATCCATGAATAAAATGGATTTTAGCGCACGCGGCTGGCGCAGACATTCGCACGGGCACACTGTGCGCCAGCCGCGTGCGCCACTTGTGCGCTAAATTCTATGAATTACCCCCAGTGTGTTCACAAGAACTGACAGCTGCTAATGAACGGTTGCCTGTGGTATCTGCAAAATTGCCAGCTGTGGATACATTAATAATGAAATAATGGAAAGAGGAAATTGAGAAATCAGTACAGAGAATTGTTTCTATGGTAAACAAACCTAATACAGTGAACTCTCTCGAGACTAATGATTCTGGCCAACGTCCCTCAGTGACTTACACAAATAAGTCACTCCAGCTAAGAGATTCGAAAATGAATCCTGCTTTAAGAGGAGCGCTGCGAACTCTGTTGAAACCTGTGTTATCACATCAACTAATTTTGCAGTCCCGTTCCATTCTTTTGACCTTAATAGACAATCAGTTATGAATATTTTCTCAGATGTACCAGCTTTGGAAGGAATATGTTCAACAGATATAGATCAGATAGAGTTTTTGCATCAAACTGATCTATCAGTGGTAAAATTGTGGATGAAATCTGGATTTGTGAAAAATGCACTATGGCAGGCAAGAATGGATCTCTATGAACTGGGGTTTCAATTGTTAAATAACTCTGCTCCGGACCCCCCACAAATATCCATGATGAGAAATCAATATCAGTCTGAATCTAACATAAACCCGAAGCATCAATCCTTGAACCAACAACTAAATGATAGTGATAGCCGATACAATGACAGAGAAATGAGATCATGTCAAAATTAAGTAGAACAGCAGTCATTCTCCCTCTCCTTTGCCTCATGGAATACGAGAGGGTTTAAACATCTGACAAAATCTAAAGATTGCATTTTGGGAAAATTTGACATTGTGGCTTTCCAGGAGATATGGCTGGCCATTGCCCCGGTATGGGATAATCATATTATAGCTTTAGTTCCGGCTATTGTGCCAGTCAAGGCAAGACCTACGGCGGGTCTGATGGTAGCCATAAAAATATCCCCAAACATCCAATTAGAACCTTGGATCTCTCCCAATCGTTTTTTTCAATTGGTGAGGTTAAAAATCGACTATAAAACCATAGGTTTGATAAACATATATTGGAACCATGCAGCAATATCAGATGATTAATTTTTTGCTGCTTTAGAGCTTCTTTTGAACATGATTTTCTTAGACCTGACCTGTGATTATACAATCATCACTGGGGACCTGAATATAACTTGCCATGCTCAAAGTGGTAAATCCCTATCTGCAGCAGCGCTGAGATAGAATTTTATAATGGATGAGCGCCAACTTTTCAAACTGAACGGTGCCAAAGTTGGAGATATTCCACAACAAAACACCTGGCATCGTGGTACCCAAGTCGCCATGATTGACTATACATTTGTGGATAGGAACTTGTTTAATAACATCTCAGAGTTTTTAATTATACCTCAACAAATAAGTGATCATGACATACAAACTATGCACTGGTCTTGGTCTTTCCATGATAAACAACATGAAAAATCTTTGGCAACAAATTTGACTCTGAATACTGCGTTAAACAGATTCAAATGGTCTCCTAAATTTATATATGTTTAAATCTAATTTGGAAAGGTGTGAGAATGAGAGAGTGAATGCGACAAACTTAATTGAATGTTCATATGTGGAAGAAATGCAGATCTTTGCTGTTAAAAGAAATGATTTCAAGAAAATTAGCAAAATGACCTTGCACCCATATGACTCTGAAGTCTCCCTGGGTTAAGCGCAATATCGTAGAGACAGAAGGCAGGTAATGCTTTTGAACCACACTGGCAGAGGAGCTATACTTAAATCCTTGAAATGCAAGTATAAAAACTGGTTAAGATCTAAACATGCTCTCTTATGCCAACAAGATGCAGAGAACATGCTAGAAAAACTAAAATCTAAGAATTCATCCAAGATATGGACTCTGTTGTATTCTACACACTCCAAGGTACAAACAGTCCATCAGTTAAATCCGATACCTCAAGAAGTGTGGGCATCATTCTATAAGTCCCTGTATGCGGACATCAATCTTGAGGGGTCTACTCTCCGATTAAGTGCGGGCAAGTAATAGATTTGATTTTTGACCTGGATGATATATTGTTTCAAATATCCAAATTATCAACCTCCCGGGTGCCGGGCCTAGATGGCTTATCTAATTGTATGATTAAACAACACCCATTAGCTTGGGCTAAAGTTTTCTTATGCATCTTTAGAAAAATAGTGAGCACTCGTTGTATGCCATCTTCTTGGAGGATATCTATTACAATACCCATCTATAAAAAAGGGGACAGTGAAACTCTGGCCAATTATAGACCAATATCATTGCTGGACATACCAAGTAAACCTTTTGCCAGATTACTGTTAAGAGACTTGAATCAATGGTTGAATGACGCGGAAATAAGGGACCCAAATCAAACCGGTTTTATGCCAGGCATGGGAACGGCCATTCATTTACACATCCTGGAAGTCATTAAGGGCCTGGAACAACTGAAAAATCAAACAATCTACCTGGCCTTTATTGATTTCCAGGCTGCGTTTGATTCAGTGTGCAGGAAACTGCTGATAAGGAAACTGTGGGAGGCAAAGTATCCAGAGTATTTAATATACTGGATAAGGGAATTGCACTCAAAAACAACTGTACAAATGAGATTAGCCTCTGATGGAACACTATCAGATCCAATTCCAACATTCAGAGGTCTCAAACAGGGGTGCATCCTGGCTAGTACTCTCTTCAACTTCTTTATGGCCGCGGTGTGTCATGAGTTCATGAACTGTAGATCAGATGCCCCACGATTAGGGGGTCATCCTATCCCTTGGTTGCTTTATGCCGAGGACCTGGTGTTGTTGGCTAAGACTCCAGTGGGTTTGAATAACCTATTGACAGCCTTAAGTAAATATACAAAGGCGAATTTCTTGACAATAAATCAGGCTAAATGTAAAGCTATGGTAATGGTATTAGGCCAGAAGAAAAATGGTCCCCAGCAAAAGGTTAGATGGAACATCCAAGATGTTTAAATTGAACTAGTCCCTGAGTATAAATATCTAGGCCTGCAATTTAATAATGATTTGGGTGACAAACCTTTCCTGAGAGTTTTGAAACAAAAACTGTCAACTGGGATACATCAAACGAAAATCATACAGGCTAAATATGGGAAGTTTTCTTTGATGCCAGCAGTGATCTTTTATAAACAGAAGGTTGTCCCCATTCTAACTTATGCTACGGAAACAAGAAACATCATGGGAAAGACAACATGGGTTAAAATGGAAGGCACATTTTGGAAATCAGTTTGTGGATCATCTGTGACAGTATCAATATGATTGCTACGCCATGAATTCGGGCTAGTATCTTTGTATGCAGTTTATCTATGGAAGGTGTTGTGCCTCTATCGTAAGTATTTAATGGTTACAGAAAGGAATGGTGTAATGTCCATAATGGGAACATTTATGTTAAACACAGTAACAACGTAATCATAAAATGGCGAAAGTGGATACAATCTCTAATGGTTGAAGTTGCTATTGATGAGGAGCTCCTAACAAATAACCCTGAAAGAGCCAAAAAGAAATTATGGATGTTGGACTGGATAAAGACCAGAAATGCCTGTCCAAAACTAAGAATATTCAAATCACAATCCTATGCTACCAAGGAATTACACAAAATAGAGCAATATTTGGTGAAATTTCCGCATCCAAAAAATCGATTTGGCTATCTGAGGATAAGGTTGAACATCTGACTCTCAAATGAAGTTTGCCTGATGCGTAAAATGACGATAAATGGAGATTGTAGATTTTGTAAAGAGTCATCACAGTTGGAGACTTTAAAACACTTAATTGCTGAATGTCCTGCACTAATTGACATGATATGAGATGATAGTTTATTTATATAGCGCCTATACACAATGTGTTTCAAAGCGCTTCAAGGCAAGGGAGGGAACAAGGGAAAAAACAATGACATTCTTACAAGCCATGAACAGTAAGGATGTGAAATTAACTATCGTACTCGGCCTGACGACATTTCAGATAGTGCAAGAGCTAAGACATTGATAAGGAAGGGAGGGTGAGAGTGGGAAGGAAATGGAAACTGACAGGCAACTACCGTACTAGGCCTGACGACATTTCTGGTAGAGCGGAAAAAAAAAACAAGAGGTGAGGGAGAGGGGTGCAGAAAGGTAGGGGAGGAACAAAACAAGTAACTATCATATTAGGCCTGACGGCATTTCAGATAGTGCTGGAGGGGGTGTGGGGAGAAAAAACCAGTAAGGGGAGGGAGGAGGTTACAGACGAGGTTGCTATCATACTAGGTCCAGGGACAATTCTGATAGAGTAAGTGCATAGGAGAAAGTAAGGGGAGAAGATAGGAAAAGGAAGAAGGGAAAGTAGGAGAGAACAGAGAGATGCAAATTCTTTAAACATTTGTTTGAGGACTAGCATATCATGGATCATGAGATCCTTTGGGACAAATTGTACCATAGTCAAAGGGCTAAAATGAACATAGCCATACTTATGTTTGTAGAGACATTACATTTAAAAAAAACTGTAAAGACAACTGATTTTTGGAAAATGTGCAATGAATGAAATGTTATATTGAATTATATTGATACTTACCTGTTTTTAGTGACAAGTGTAATAATCAGAGAATTGTGAAAAAGGATTTTTGGTTTGAATAAAATTTCTCTTTCGCCTTCTTTCTCTTTTTAAGAATGTAACTGTGTATATATGATGTTTATGTTTTTATGTTACGTTGTTTTATCTCTGTTTTGTAAATTATGAAAGGCTGTTTTTACAGCTAAGTCAAATAAAAAAAATAAAAAAATTTTGCACTACCAACGCACCTTCTCAGAGGTATTCTGCCTTTTCTCACTTTCACCCAGAGGCTCACTGTGTCCAGAACCCTGATCCTCTCTAGGCTGGACTACTGCAACAGAATCGTTTCCAACCTCCCTGCCTCTACTCTTCATCCACTTCAACTCATCCAGATCAGAACCGCAAGACATATCCTCGGCTTCAAGCCCAGGGAACGCATCTCTCTGGCCCTGAAATCCCTACACTGGCTGCAAGGATCAAGTTCAAGACCCTTTGTATTGTCCACAAGGCTTTCTGGGGCCCTGGGCCACTCTACATACAATGTTCTCTTGCTAAACACTCTCCCTCCCAAAACCTCTGCTCATCTTCTTCCAACACTCTGCGAGTGAGCTGTTTTTCCAAGCAGAGATTTGGGGGGAGATGTTTATCCTCTGCATGTGCCTCCCTCTGGAACAGCCTCCATGTCTCTCTCTGTCTTGAACCAGATCACCTAAAGTTCTGGAAACTTTACAAGACCTTCCTCTTCACATCCTTCTTCACTCTCCCTCTCCCCTTCTAACCACCTCCCCCCACTTACTTTCTCTCTAGCCGGTACTCTCTGCTCAATTTGCCAATTGGCTACTTGGTGCACCTTAAGAGCCTCACAGGTCCCAAGCTTCCTCACCAGTATTCTGCACTTGCCTCTGGGCCCTGCTCTGCCACAGCAGTTCTGCACTCTCGGTTACCACCCATGTAATTGGTAGCTCTTAGCACTTAACCCATGCTCTGGCTGGACTGGGTGCACTTGATCACCATTACCTCCTCGCACTTACTGTCTATGGACTACAACCTGAATGTACCAGGCCTAGCAAGCTTGTTAGTCTTGTTCTCCCTTATGCCTCCCCTCCCATGCATGATAGCACTTTGAAACACTTGCTGTAAAAGTGCATAATAAATAAACAATCAATCAATCAATCAATGAGTGCTGACAATTAGGATTTTCATTTTAGAATAATGATTCCTTTTATTTAAAAGCACGTTTTGGGAAGGGGTATCAATTTGGAATGTTGTTTTAGTGGCAAGGAGCTTTTTGTCTTAAAGGCAAGGTTTGGGAATGGGGCAAACACCTTTTTTTTAAGGCAAGGTTTGGGAATGGTGGCAATTACATATTTTATTTTTGTGCAAGGACACCCCAATTACTTTTTGGGACTATAATATTATTCCCGCTAGGAGAAAGGGTGAAAGTTTAGAACTCTTCCAAGCTCGCCCCTGCATCAATCAATGTGGGAGTTACATAGATGAATATACATTCAAATATGCTAAGGGTCAAAATAATTCCCCCCACCCACTATAAAGGGAAGCTATTAAAACAGGCAGATACACATTTGGTTCCAAATGGAACAATTCTGCTTACATGGGACCTCTGTTTTGGCGTGATCAGCGTAGAAAGCCAGGCTCCTCTTTGGACAGCTCAGGGGCTGGTCACTTCAGTCAGAGATCGTCACCAGCTTTCCTTCCTATTCAGGCTCTTTTTAAAGATCAGGGCGCAGTCAGCTGATGGCTTCCACCCAGTTTTTCTCTCCAAGACAAAGTTTAAAACCTCTAAATGTGAAGACCTCTCCACCCAAGACAGCTTTCTCAGGTTTCCTCCAGGTGGATTAAGGCCACGTTCTGGAAGATGTTTGGCATATCTGCCTCATGGATGGGTTTCTAGGCAGCTTTTCTATTTGTCTGCTCCCTGCTTGCATAGAACAGTTGCTTTTTAATGTATAAGCCACACCTCCAATTATTACAATTAGTAGGTGCCAATTCATTGGTGATAACTTTTCCATTGGAGAATCATGCGGCCTCATTCCGAGTAGGGCGGTAAGGGTTAACGGTCACCGGTAACGAGACCGGTGCTGTTAAACCCTTACCGCCCTACTACAAGTTCCCTTTGCGGGTCCTTCAGCAGGCGTTAAGGACGGGACCCGCAAAGGGACTTTAGTGCTGATAACGGTACCGTAATTTACGGTACTGTTATTAGCGCCTTTCCCATTCCCATTGAGCCCTATGTGGGCTCAAATGGGAATGGGGAAGGGCCCTGGTGAATGGAGAATTACCGGTCCCTCCAACCTTGGAATGGACCGGTAATTACTCCATTCACCAGGGCGGAGTCGGAACGATTTTGGAGGAAGCCATGCCACAAATAGCGTTGTGGTTACCTCCAAAGTCGGAATGAGGCCCATTATCTCTTCCTTCTCCCAAAGCCAACCCCTTCCTGTGGATAGACTATGGGAGTTCTAAAATTCAATTTATACCAAGGATGGATCAGACCACCAAAGTTGTCATTTAATCTTTTCAGTTTTCTCACCCAAAAAGTCAAAACATGGCAACTATTTTTATTTTCCATTTACCTGCAGCAACATATATTTCTAAACTCAGCAAATCATGGCTGACCGATGTAATGACTCCTTAGTTCCAGCCATGTTGCCCTAGCACACTGTAATTATTTGCCCTTTACACAAGAAGTAGAATAGTAATGAATATGACATTTAAAATCCAGATACCTAATTTAACAAGCTATCTGCTCCCCAATGTTTAGATTCAGGTAATTTTGGGGGAAGCTCAATACACATTTTAGGTGGTAACTGAAATTCCCGAAATCGCACATGAATGACAATTATATCAATCAGCTTAAAAATGACATCTGTAAGTCTATTGGTCTCCAAATTATTACAAAAAATAACATTTGCAATGAAAGTCAATAACCACATGATTAACATGTTTAATCTTTAGATTCATATCACAGTTCAATTTCTTGGTTTTATTCCCTTGAAACCACATGGTTCACAGTGCGCGGGCTACAACATTAACAAAGGGCCTCATTATGAGGTCAGCGGTATCCCGCCGGTGCTACTGGCGGGATACCACTGACCTCATAATGGCCTGCCTCAAAAAACGTAATCCACCACCTGACTTCCCTGTGCCATTACAAGTCCCGGCAGAGCAGGAAGTCAGGCAGGGGATTCGGTAAATCCCCTTTCCCGTGGAGTCAGGAATGGGGACTCAGAAAAACCACAGCACCATTGCTAACGGTGCCGGTGCTTCTGTGAAAAGTCTGCCTGCAGGGTCCGTTGTGTGTGGCAGGCCTGACCCTGCCAAGCACAACAGCCCTGCAGGCAGTCCCTTGTTTCCTTTGTTTCCGGACCACCACACTTGGATGGGCCCATAGTCTGCAATTAATCCATTAGCTCTCCTATGTCCATGGCTAATGGTCATTGTATTGCTCCTGCCAGCGACCAGGCCTGTGTAAAGCTTTTGATCATGGTATAAACATTCTGCCCAGCAACTGGCTCACATCCAGAATCAAAACTTACAGTGTTGTATTCTCCTGAAACATAATAGCCTCCTCAATGGTCACATTTGTTTTTGTATGCAGCCTTTATTCCTTGAAATAATATTGTGTTTTACTATAATGGCTCAATGTGCTTTAGAATCAGTGGATTTCTTTTTCTTTCTTTCTGGACATTTTGAAAGAGAAAGGCTGTTACAGTTCATGTTGGTCACTCACAGTGTGCATTTCCATTTAACACAATGTAAACTTCTGTGTCGGAAGGTGGGCCTTAGCCACTTTAAATGAAAGACATTACTTGGCTTTAAATTTCTGGTGCAAAGTCCAGTGCCGATGAAGACAGCATTTTGATGTGTGGCAGTGTCAATGAAAAATGCTGCTGTTTGTCTCTAAACCAACACAGTGATGCGCCTTTTCCATGTTACAATGCTCATTGTGTCCACTTCCGAAATAACTGTAATTATATTGGCTAGGCACATTTAGCAGCATCAAAGCTTTAAGGCAGACTTTTCATTCACCAGTGGGACTAGCCATAAGAACAATTTATCAGTAAGGCTTTACCTGGCCTTTCAGTTATATCTGTTGAGGCTGTGATTGCACTCCACAAAGTCACCACTTTTGTGTTCAGGCACATTGTGTTATAAGGTAAACTTGTTATTTGGCATCATGTAATGTGCGTACCACTGTAATGTGCAAATGCCCCACTGCACAATGTCCCTCTTCCTATCGTTCCACAGTTCTCCACGGCTATTTTAGGAGCTGGAGATGGCATGCCTGCCACGGTAATAGCCCCACTGTAAAAAGTGTAAGCTGTTTTGAACTCTAATTCTATGTTCACATTTATGGTACAAAATAGAGCACTATAATAGAGAACTCCCACAGCAGTGTTGACCCTTTTCTAGTTATGCAGTGCCTTTCTGCCCATGTGGCAGCATCAGCATGTCTGCTAGGGGCATGCACTGCTGGATGTTATCTGTGTCATTTCCAAAGGCACACACTTAAGTACTGCTCATTTTGTATGCACAACACGCTGCATGCCCATGAGCTGTCCTCATTCTCATACGAACACCATTATTTGCCAGTGTGATCAGGCAGTGCATTCGGTAGACAGAACATTAGCTGTAACTTTTCTTTTTTATTGATTTTCGACAGGCATGTTGTGACGAGCCCGGCCCTTGCTGCACTATACTTTCCCTTTCCATGGTATGAATGTGTCCATTGTGAATAGGGGTTTTACTCGAGTTGCAGCTCACCAGATGTTTCAGTCTACAACTCCTATCATCCCTCACAAATGGCAATTTTATTTAGGGTGTGTTGGAGTTGCTGGAGCTGTCCAGCCTTGCACATAGTGAATAGGAACTAATACGGGTTGTTCTCTATTCCCTACTTTCGCTTGATGGTAGCTTGTTTAGTGAAATGGTGACATCAGTGGAGATTCCTGTAGTTGCCAGTAGCTCCCAGGCAATAATTTCTCCTATATGATGCCTAGTGCACCCAAGGAGTCATTGGGCCTCATTCCGAGTCGGGCGGTAAGGGTTAACGGCCACCGGTAACGGGACCGTTGCCGTTAAACCCTTACCGCCCTATTCCGACTTCCCTTTGCGGGTTGGAACTTAACACCTGCTTTTTGCAGGCGTTAAAAAACCAACCCGCAAAGGGACCTTGGAGCTAATTACGGCACCATAATTTACGGTGCCGTAATTAGCACCTTCCCCATTCCCATTGAGCCCTATGGGGCAAAAATGGGAATGGGGAAGGGCCCATGGTGAATGGGGAATTACCGACCCCGCCAACCTTGGAATGGGGTGGTAATTCCGCCACTCACCATGGCGGAGTCGGAATGATAACGGCGTCAACCAAGGCGCTAATAGCGCCTTGGTTAACGCCAGGGTCGGAATGAGGCCCATTCTCACAGAGTAATTACAGAGTTCCTCTGTTTTCTTTTGTTTTATTTATATGCATTTACTCAACATGAAATGTTATGTAAATAATTAACTTGGTGAGTAAATGAGTGTGCATTGATCATTGGATAGTTCAGTCGTGGGTGGTGGACAATTTGCTGCTGTTTCCAGTAGAGTTGGATACTCTTCCATGTATGTTATGTGTTAGCTTATGGTTCAAGGAACAAAGACTTGTCTGATTAAGGGGAAATAGGTGAGGGTGTGGGCAAGGGTTTATGAAACGGTGGCAATGCATGCTGCCATTCCACACCCACAAAGTAAGTTATGTTATTCTCGAAGTGGTCTGATAATCTACACACCTTGGGCCTCATTACGAGGTTGGAGGTAGCCATGGCGCTATTAGCGCCAATGCTGCCTCCAAACTCGTTCTGACTCCGCCCTGGTGAATGGATCAATTAACGGTCCATTCCAAGGTTGGCGGGACCGGTAATACCCCACTCACCAGGGCCCCTCCCCATTCCCATTTGAGCCCCCATAAGGCTCAATGGGAATGGGGAAGGCGCTAATAACGGTACCGCAAATTGCGGTACCCTTATTAGCTGTAGAGTCCCTTTGCGGGTCCCGTCCTTATCGCCTGAAATGCCAGGCGTTGAGGAAGGACCCGCAAAGGGAACTCGTAGTAGGGAGGTAAGGGATTACCGGCACCGGTGCCCTTACCGGTGCCGGTAATCCCTTACCGCCCACCTCGTAATGAGGCCCCTTGATTGGATATAGAGGATAGAATTGTGTTTCCCAGATTAAGAGGCAGAGGTCCCCCATTTTCAAACCGAATGCCCGTCTAATATACTTTAATGGAAGGCTGACAACACATCTTCCATTGGTGTACACGTTAAATGTGCATCCCAGGTACCTTTCCGTGGGCAGTCCAATCATTATATTAGTTATGCATGCCTTTGAGAAGGCATGTGTTTATTCTCATTGATCATCTTGTGAATCACATATGATATCTTTCTGGTTTAACAAGAGATTTATGCTAAGACATGGAGAGTTGGTCTGCACTAATTGACCTTATCTCTGTATTTAATCTCTGTGTTTATGAAGTGGATTAGTGTATGGCACAGGCAGGGTTAAAGGTTTTCCATGATGATGAGAGAAGAACATTGTCTAGGGAGGGCATATGGAAGTAGATATGTTTTTGACTCATAGAACAAGTCATCTTAAACTTTCTCCCACTGAGAAGAATACACCTTGATCCCCCATAGGGATAGTGCATCATGTTCACGCGAACATGATGTGTAACGTTGAACTAGGGAACATACTTGAATGCATTTGTTCCCTGAGTAGTGGAAAGTCATTTGGTGGGGATGGTAATCTAGAACTAAATCAGCATCTATCTCCAAACTGTATAATAACTGCATAATAGAGCAGTATGGACACTGACAAACTATTTAAGTCTCAGCTGGAAGGGTAAGATACATATTGAATTTAAAATAAAGATGTTTGTTCCCTACCACAATTGAGGTTATCTTCTGCACAAATAGAGCTGTTTTGTTCCAATAGAGTCTAGTTGGTTTGCCAGGTAATTCAATGAAACACTTGTGTATAGGCGCGTTACAAATGCCATATCATATCATATCAATGCAAAGTTCCCAAGTCACTTTGTTTGATCCTGTTTTGCATAATCTAATAATGCTAATGTGTGTTATCTATGAATAGCTGTTGAAGTACAACTGAACATCAACATCGGAAAGGATTGCAACTATAACTGTACCTTATTTGTAAGATCCATACACTTCCCTGTGACCCCACCATTCACTTTCTGAACTAATTAACCAGTTTCAATTGAGAACAGGCTGAACCGTTGCCGTGGTTACACTATATAATGTTTCTTGCTCTGGAGCTGCGTGAGCTAATGGGGCAGCTCTTCTTACACTTGCGGATCATTAGAGGAAAAGAGTTGTGCACTAGTGTGCTCTGTTTTTTATTTTATTTTTTACCAATACATCCTGGTCATTATTTGTTTACCTATCTTTGGTTTGATTTTGATTATTATGTAAAATCGCAGTCAAATATGTTCAAGAATGGGATAAAGGATAATACCGTAGGTGGCAAAATAAATGGTTCAGTCACAAAATATTCTAGAAGCTCACATTATATGTGTCATTGTTTAAACAACCTTACGTAATCAGGGTCTATTGGTCAAGTGGATAATGTGCAAAAGTGTATATTTGTCATTTTCAAATCGACAGCAGTTAATAACACTTCCCCTTTTTCTTGAGTGGTTCAGTGCCAGTAAGAGAACTCTGCTTGTTGATGCAACCAGAGAATGACTTCAATAACAGTATTTTTGTCCGTACACAGTGTGATATCAATTCTTTTACGGTTGTGTATTCCACAGAGAAGGAGTCAGGGAATATCCAAATGTACACGCCATTTAGATCTATCTAATGAAATCTATCATATACACACCTCTGAAATATGTACTACATTCCCAAGATGTACAATCCAGTTTTCTACCAACCCCCACTCAGTACGTTGACAAAATAAAAAAAAAACCTGGGATTTAATCTGTTCCCCTTTAGGGTATAGCTCAGCTCAGCATTATTTCCCCTTAATATTACACGTACATAGTCATTGTAATTATTTATTTGTATATAGCTTATACATTAGTGAAGTGCTGCAAAGGGCTTCAAGGCGGTAAAGGAACAAGGGAATACAGTTGTGATTCTTAGGCCTTGAAGATTCCGAATGATCTAACAACAATAACATAGTAAACAACTAGGTAGGAATTTCTTTTTGGTCTGTCTGTCAGTCAGGTGGGCACATTCTTAAGGACTGGGCCCATTTTCCCTCTGGTAATACAAATTAAATGAATTTCATGTATATCAGTTGGAAGGAGCTAGTGTGTTTTTATGGAGTAGATTAATGGAAGGAAATAGTATTGCTTTGTTACTAGCGGTGTATAGATTTTTAAGATGGTTTTTTACCTGTTGAAAGTTCCAATTCTGTAACGTAAGATGTCTTCTCTTGATCATGGGGCGTGAATTATGTTCTGTTTTTTAATTACATTTTTGTTACTATTGCTTTAGTTTTAAGATGAATGATTAGAAATTATATATTGGTATTGTATGTTTATTTTGATATTTAATATTGCTATGTGGTGATTTGTGTATGTTTTTTTAAAATCATTTTATTTATCATTTTGAGAATAAAACATACAAGAGAAAGGTTACATGTACATACCCATTACACCAGAGATATGCATTCAATTTGTATAATACTTATAATAAAAATTGACTGAACGTAACCAAACTTAAATTCAAAATTTAAAACCCAAACACACTACCAAAAATCCCTAACTTACAGTAGAAAACCAAACATCTCAAGACAAAAGACAATAGAACACCAACAAATACAACACACAACATTGAGTACGAAAATAATAACCTCCATCTATCCCAGTCAAAAAATGAAGCATGCAATCAGTAAACCTCAACTGTATAAGTCATTGCGGGAACCCCAAGTTCTAAGGTAATGCTCCTCCCTCTTTTGTTTCACTAACATAATTCTCTCGTAATCAGAAAAAGTACGGACATCACTCAGCGATTCATCCACAACCAGCTTTTTCCCGGACTTCCAAACTTTTAATATTTGTTTAGCCGCTACCACTAATACCCTATTAATCCATCTCGTTCTCAGACTGCCCATGTCCCCTCTCTCTCTACTCGACAATAATATTGTTGAGTAAGATGTTCGTGGTAGGGAGTCCCCTATCACAATATCTAAACTGTTCAAAACATCCCTCCAAAAGATGGACACCCTTGAGCATGAACAAAGCATATGAAGCTGGGAGCCCCCACTAAAACCACAACCCCAACAGAGATCATTATCCAACAATCCTAGCTTGGCCATTCGAGTAGCGGTCCAATACAATCTACATAAAATTCTCTAACATACCTCAACCCTAAATCCAATTTGGACTGCACCCCTATACCAAGCAGGCTTTCCCATTCCCCAGCAGGAATATCCATTCCAAGTTCCTCTACCCAATCCCGGCGCAATTTTTTCCCATGACTCAACATGTGAGTTATCCAACGGCATAATTCTTATGTATGTTGACACTGCGCATGGAAGAGAACGCATAACATCAGAAACCATAGGCCTCTCCCTCATTGGTTCCCTTAACAGTCTCCGTTGTTCAATTAAAAGGGAAGTCAGGTATCTATATCGTGCACGTTCCCTACCCCCAAGCCCGAAGGAATCTCTGAGGCGTTCAAAAGATATCATATGATCACCATCCCATACATCACATATTCTAAAAATGCCCTTATTGATCCAACTTTGCCAACACAGATTCTTATTTGCCATTTGTAATCCCTCATTATGCCATTGTGTTTGTTTAATTGACATTTTGCAATGACATTATTTGTGTAATGTTTCTTTTGAAAACCAATCACAACAGAAAAAGGAAATGAATCGATTATATTTTCCTTTGTGTTGTTGTCAACTCTCCTTTCTCTCCTTACCATCAATCCGCCAGCCAAGTAGTGAGTGAGATTGTGAGATTTCCCCTAAATCTATGATTGGAAACCCAACCCCTTTAGAGGTATGTATCATTTATCTAATCCAATTAGTCAGTGTAGGATATTGGACACTGTTCAAAAAGTGATATCACGCAATACCACCTCCTTTGTATTATATACTATGATATAATATGATATGATAAGTCATTTATAAAGCACCTGTACACAAGTGTTTCTAGATGCATCAAGACAAGGGTACACCATTCATTCATCGCCTGTTTTTTATCTGCTGCACTTTTTGCCAAAAAAGATGATCAAAAAAATGTGGGGGGCAAATAAGGGGTGGGATGGGGTATGGCAAATAAATAATAGGGAGAGGAGATTGGGGAGGAACCCCCCAAATAAAAAATAATTTGATGATCTTTTTCATCAAAACTTTTCGGCAACATTTTCAGCAAAACAATAATGGACGATGCATGAACATAGAAACAGGACAATGGATGGAAGACAGAGGGAGGAAAAGACAACCGATCTTACCAGGCCTTGTTTCGTTCAGATCGTGCAAGTGGGTGAACAAGAAGTGTTAGGGCAAAGGGACGGGAGGAGTGCAAGGGAGAGGGGAGGGGAAAACAGGGCAGCAATGCACTGAGTAAGTGCAGCCAGGGCAAACCAGCTATGGGTAGTGCATGGAGAACAAGGGACTTTAGGTTTACAGTTACAGTACCTAAATTCATGGTAGGCTCAGAGGCAGTGCAAGGGTGACTGATCAAGAACGAGCCTGGTACCCTGTGAGACTCTGAGGGTAGCCAAGCAGCCAGTCAGTACAGCAGACAGGTAGGTCAGCAGGGGAGGGAGACAGAGAAAGCCGAGGTGAAGAGAAATGTTTTGAACTGATTCCCAAACTTCTGCTGGTCTGGAACAAGCTTGAGACGGGCAGGGAGGCCATTCCAGAGGGAGGCACCTGCCAAGGAGAGAGAGCTACGCCCCAGTCTCTGCCTGGAGAAGTGTCTAACCCATAGAGAGTTGGAGGTAGCTGAGCAAAGAGCTCGAGAAAGAAGGAATTTTGGAAGGGAGAGTTGGATATCGTGCGGGCCCTGGGCTCAGAAGACCTTGTGGACAATGCAAAGGGTCTTGAACCGGGAGCCAGTGGATATATTTCAGGGCTGGAGAGATATGGTCCCTGGGCTTGAGGCCAAGGATAAGTTTCACAGTCCTGTTCTGGATTAGTTGCAGAGGGCTGCGAGTAGAGGAAGGCAGATTGAGAAAGAGGCTGTTGAAGTAGTCCAACCTAGAGAGAACCAGGGCTCTGGAGACAGTGATATTCTGGGGGAAAGTGAGAAAGGGAAGTGTCCCTATGAGGAGGTGCAGCTGGTAGTGGGACTACTTGGAGACATCTAAGATGTGAGGCGAGAAAGAGAGACTGTAGACGAAGATGACACAAATGTTTGTTGCCTCGCAGGAAGGCGGAGGTTGAGGACCCAAGACGGGTGGCCAAAGTGAGAGAGGGAAAGCAGGGGCAAGGGTCCCAATGACACAGATCTCCATTTTACTGGCATTAAGGCAGAGATTGCTAGAGGTGCACCAATCCTGAATCATGGATAGACAGTAATGAGTGGGCAGGGGACAGGATGCTGAGGGGAGCCTGAAGGGAAGCTGAGTGTCATCTGCATAACCCTAAAAGTTAGAGGAGAAGGTAGAGATCAGGTGGGCCAAACGGGCCAAGTAGAGGTTGAAAAACCAGGATGAGAGAACAAGAGCCATTGGGAACACCACAGGTAGAGATAGAGGTGGCAGAAAGAAAGGGACCAAATTGGATCTGGGAGGAGCTGTCCATGAGGAAGGAGGCCAGCCACTACAGGGTTTGATCTGTGATGCCCAGGTTGATCAGCATGGCATGGTTGACCATGTTGAAAGCAGAAGAAAGATCAACGGGGATGAGGACAGATGGAATGCTGGAATTAAGGTTAGAGAGCAGATCTTCATAGGTGTCCAGCAGAGCAATTTCCGTGCCTCTGGCAGCTCTGAAGCCAGACTGATGGTCATGGAGATAACCAACAGATTCAGTGTGGAGATTAAGCTGTTAGGGGGCCAGCTTTTCCAAGAGTTTTCCTAGGAGAGGGGTGATGGAGACTGGGTAATAGTTTTCTGGGCAGGTAGGATTAGCAGATGGCTTCTTGAGTAGGGGCTGCGCTACGGAGTGCTCAAGGGGAGAGGGGAAAGTTTTAATATGGTCCTTGATGGTTCTGGAGGAGCTGGGGAGCATCTGTTTGGGTGACACTTTCATAGATCAGACTTGTCTAGAAACTTTGAAAGTTGTTGTCAGAGAGAAAGAGGAGAAAGGATGAAGAGAGTGAGAGATGGCCAAAGGGGGGTCAAGAAATGAAGAGGAGATAGAGGACAGGATGACCTGAGTTTTAGCAGAGAAGTGAGATGCCAGAGCCATACGGAGAGCCTGGGAGAGACCAGGAGAGGTAGATATTGCAACAGGATTAGCCAGTTCCTTGCAGATTTTAAAGAGTTTGTCCGTGTTGTTAGAGACCGCAGAGACGTGGGCTTAAATGTGTGCTCTCTTCTTGGACAGGACAGAGAGTTTGTATTACCTTTGGAGCAGGCAGCAGACCATTTTTTCAGAGGATGCACCCAAAGTCCTCCACTTTCTCTCAGCCACCATGCACTTGCATTTCAGAATGGCAAGGTCGGAATCATACCAAGATTTACACTTGGAGGTAGGCTTCAGCCGTATTCTCATGATGGTGGCAAGGATGAACAGGGTGTTGGAAACAGAAGGATGCAGTTTAGAAAGGACTGTGGCAGGGTGTGAGTCAGCCGCAGGAGTAGGAGGGGCAGAGAAAGTAGAGGCAAATGCATCCACTGACACGCTTCACGGGCTGAATGATAGGTAGGTGGCATTGTTGGGGGGGGCTTTGCCTGAGGTATAGAGAGTTTCAGATGAGAGGAGAGGAGTCAGTGGTCAGTTCAAGAGAGAGGATTGGTGAGAGAGTTAGAGAGGGGGATGCCTGAGGTGATGAGAACATCTTAAGTATGAGGCAGAGTGTATCGGACCAGATGTCAGAATGGAAAGAGAGATAGTGTTGCAGAGGTTGTGGAAAAGGCCAGAGGAGGGATTAGAAGCATCCAGGTAGATGTTGAGATCCCCGAGGAGGAGAAATTGAGAAGTAGAGACAAGGAGAGAAGAGGAGAGTCCGGCCCATTCAGAGAGGAAGAGAGAGATCTGGCCAGGTGGCCTGTAGATGGTGGCCACAGTAAGAGAGAGGCCAGGAGCGATAGAGAGCCTGCAGACCAGGCATTCAAATGAGGAGTAGATCTGCGTAGGGATGACAGAGACTGAGGCCCACTCCAGAAAGCTCATGGCTACTCCAACTCCAGCACGGATTTGGCGAGGATCTTGTGGCCCACAGGGAGGAGAGTGTCAAAACTTGTGTCATGACTTGCCGTAAACCAGGTCTCGTTATGATCAAGGACATGAACCGATGGATGGGCCCTTTAAATCAGTAGTATCACACAAAACACAAGGACATGTGGGGCTATTATTCTGCCATACTAATGTGTACCCTGCCCTGCATGGAAGAACACCCTCTCCCTAGGTGATGTAAGGAGACTCTAGGAAGCGCTGTGGCATCGCCTATCAAAAGGGGATAGGCGAGAAGGAAACTTGCCCTATTACTACAATGAATGCCATTCAAGGCAAGGTGATATATTATAGTGTGATTAAAACTTTAACCGTTAAGAAGCAGTATTATTCCATATGCTGCCTATCTCGATTGATCGAGCAGTTCACGTGGAACTGTTTGTTATGAAAGACGACAATTTATTTGCCCTCTGTGAAGTATGCTCGTTTCACTTGTGACTATAAAAAAATTAAAAAAATTGTATAGATTTGTAAAAACAAGATATGTATATAAGGATTAGGACGGTGTAGAAAAAACACTAAATATACAGACCACCTTAGAGGACTAAGAACCTCTTGGTGCAGTCTCTTCTTTTTACCCTCGATACTACCTCCTGTTAAATGAAAAACAGGGGGTCTGTTATCCTACAAGATAGTATATCTTGTTCTTGGAATTAGACAATAACTGAGAACATCAACTATAGCGAGAGTTACGTTTTGCTTCTGCACTAGATAGTCCTTTAATTTGGAGCGCCATGCTAATCCTTATATACATATCTTGTTTTTACAAATCTATACAATTTCTTTTTTTTTAAATTATACTCACAAGTGATACGAGCATGCTTCACGAGGACAAATAAATTGTCATCTTTCGTGACAAACAGTCCCGCGTGAACTGCTCGATCAATCAGCAGTATATGGAATAATACTGCTTCTTAACGGTTAATGTTTTAATCACACTAGAATATATCACCTTGCCTTGAATGACATCCATTGTAGTAATAGTTTCCCTCTCACCTATCCCTTTTAGATATGCGATGCTACAGCGCTTTCTAGGGTCTCCTTACATCACCTAGGGAGAGGGTGTTCTTCCGTGCACGGCAAGTGTTAGGGTACACATTAGTATGGCAGAATAATAGCTCCACATGTCCTTGTGTTTTGTGTGATACTGTTACTTAAAGATAACATAGCGGACACCGCCCCAGTTTTCTAAGGTGTATTCCAAAGAATAGCCACCATCCCTGTTTTGTTTGAAACCCTTTAAATCAGTAACACGTTATGCAAGGATGGGGATGCAGAATAACTCTTACACCAAATAATAAGACTGAGTCAGGAAGTTGGCAAAATGTCTCCTCCGACTGTTTTATTTTCAATTGTCGAAAACAGGGAGTTATAACAGACATCAACAAACGTTCAGTCATGTTCTCAATCATTTTGCATAAAAGACACACTTGAGTACTAAACATGTGTAATAAGTGATGTCATACTATGTGGCAAACTAGGAAAACCTATGGGAGATTGTGATAGGCTCAAGGGAAACATCCAAGAATACTTTTTTAAGGGATTGGTTGTGATTGGGTGTCTACAGTCAGGTGGACAACTTATACCCATCCCTAGTGCAAGTCATCCTCATCAGTTACTAAATACAGACTACACCATTGACTATCAAACTATAAGGTCCGTCATTATGTGGCCTTCTACAATTGGTTGGCAAGCGTGTACCCTTCTAGAACATTCAATTCACTAGCAGCACACAAGTTGGTACCTCAGGTGCTGGTGGGTGGACTTGACCGTGTCTTCCCACCTATTAACCCAACATTTCTCATAGCACATGCCTTCTGTCATTCAGATTGTCTTTGAAAAGGGAGAATGGGCACATTCTTATCGTAGCTCAGATCTGCCCATCCACTTTTATTTTCATCCATGGCTCACGTGACAGGAGACCGTATATTAGCCTGTTTTGCAGCATTTAATTGTCTTGAATTAATAAACTTGCCACTCATGGTGTTCTTTCTTGCACCTTAACAAGGGCTAATTCAGCTTCTCATGTTCACTTGTTCTTCAAGGATAGATAACCAGTTATTGGCCGCTTCAGCCTTTGACACCAGGCCAGACACCTATTCCAGACCTTTCCTCGATCTTCAGCTGCTTTTCTCTCTGTGACATAGTCCTTCGATCCTTCTTTCTTCACGGGTCTGAGCTTACTGAATATGTGACATTGATGTACAGAATTCTATATAATGGCGGCACTGCATGCAGTCTACTCACCACATATAGCCAGCCTTTATGATCACTTAATCACTTAATCTGCACAGTTATAAAATAGCTCGCATTTTCTGCAGTGCTCTTCACACATGCAATCTTCATTTCGCATATGAAAATGTACTTGATTCTTTACTTCGTCATCAGATTCTATAAGGTCTATGCATCTTCTTCTTTGACCATCCTTCGCAGTGCGTCACACACCTTTCTTGTGATGCCACCGGCCTCTTTTCCTCTCATCTTCATATTCCTTTGGGGATCTCCTCTAAGAGATTGGGTGTCATTACGAGTTGGGCGGTAAGGGTTAACGGTCACCGGTAATGATGCAGGTGCCGGTAAACCCTTACTGCCCTATTCCGAGAGGTCCCTTAGCGGGTCCCAGAAGGAAAGGATGGTCTGACCAGCCATTCTCTGCGGGTCCCATTAAGGGACCTTGGAGGTAATAACAGGCCCGCAATTTGTGGGCCAGTTATTAGCGCCTTCCCCATTCCCATTGAGCCCTATGGGGGCTCAAATGGGAATGGGGAATGGTTAACTGAATGGGGATTTACCAGGTCTGTATATGTGGGAATGTCCTGCTAAGTCCCCATTCAGCCACACCGTACCCGGACCCGGACCCAGGTTTGGAGGCAGCCATGGCGCTAATAGCCCCATGGCTACCTCCAAACTCGTAAGGACCCCCATTGTCATCTCTGCGAAGGTACATCATACAGGGTTTTCTCAATGGATACCTTTTCTCAAAGACTCTGCGTGGAATAGGCACAATCACCGGAATTGAGCATGTTGCAATTTCCGGATTCCAGCATATAGGCAAACTGGGGGCAGGACTTCTTGTAGAGGCATTCAGCGGCTCCTCTACAGACATTTAGGTCAAGTTTTTCAAGGAGGTGACAGATGTCAGAGGAGTGTTTGACAGCAGAACGAGAGTTGAGGGTAGCGCTCATTGGGCATATTAATGGAGAAGGCAGTCTAATCGGAGTTACTTCAAAACCGAGTTTCTCACCCATTTTCTGTGATGTCATCTTGAATATGTCTGCATTAAACAATTGTAACTTTCAGAAACATAAGGTCCCCCACATGGAATTATGTTACTAATGTGTTTGTCTTCTTGTTCTCACTTAAGTGAAATCAATGATGTTAGTTTGATTTCAGCACGACACATGGTGTGCGTAGCAGATTTATGCTTTTCAAACTCTGTTACTTTCACCCAAAGATTGTTTTCTCAGCCCAGAATACTGAACTTTTCACCCTGATTGTTTTAAAGTACATTTCTACAACCTTCTGCCTAAAGTTATTTAAAACATGTGCAATTTATTTCTTTACATATAATGAGATTAATCGCAAAATGAAAAGCCATTCCATTCCATGCCTGCTAACAGACATTTGGTTTTAGTTTCTTTTGAAGCTCAGAGTTGGCCCATTTCTGAGCCCATAGAATGTGGTTGCCATTGAAATCTTAGTCAGAAGGCTGTTGGAAAGTAGGCTTCACAGAGCAATTTGTTAACACAGGTCCCTGGGCCCTTCAGTGATTACAGCTTTTTTCTGTCACTTGAACCAGACTCCAAGGCTCAGAATCTGTGAATTGCATAATCCTAGAAGGAAATGGCTCACGGCAAGATCTGATTATTTGGAGGGCATCCCAGTGCTCAAAATCCATTATTTGTATTTTTAAGGCATTTGTTTTCCTTTGGAAGGCCTGGCTTCTGAGAACAAAAGCAACATATTTGGTCCTTTGATTCAGGCAGTGGCAAAGTTTTATAACCCATCTTCAAAGACCCCAATTTTGATTTCCTTAGGGGAAGCTACCCCTCCTGTATCTGGGGGAATGAATGAAATGTTGCTGCCCAGGACATGTTGCTGGGTTTACTCAATAATGTATAATTTAAAGTTATATGTTTACTGCACATCCACACTGCAAATGAAACTTTAAAAAGGGCAACATTATAACATGAATGCATTGAAACTCCTATTTTGTACCTGTTGTATTTGTGGGGGGATGAAGGGGAGCGGAGTGTGTGCTGTTCTTGTTTGTGTTATAATTGTTATTTTAAGAGATCATGCACTGCTACTGCTACACCTGTTCTCAGTGAGAAATACGTGTATGGAGGTGGGGGTGTACTGCTACTCCCCAAACTATACTAGATCTGCTTGTGCATGAGGGGAGGTTGCCCTGTTGCTACATGTGATGTAACAGCATCCGCTGTGCGTGTTCGGCAGAGACTTATATTGGTCAGAATTGGAATGAATTGGTAGAACAAAGTTTCTCTCAGTACTGGAATAAAAATGTCCTATATTGCAAGCATGATATAGTGCCATTCATTTATATTCTTCTATCGTTTTCCAACCACCTTTGTGATGAATGTGATGGTGGATCACATTTCCTTGCATTAGCAGCTAAATAACCTGTTTGAAAATAAATGTAGGTTGCAGTATTGGATAGTTCACTTAATGCAGGCACTAGTAATTCTATAGCATTGTGTTGTCTATTGGAATTCTATCTCTGCAGCATCTCTATCTATGCAGTTACTCATACCCTGCTTTAAGAAAACATTATCCCAGGGTCTCCCTGTACTATCGTCCCTTCTCACAAAACGAGAATGAAGCATGGACCCTAGCTGGTGGTAAATGGGAAGTGGCAAAGATTGTTCAAGAGGCAGGGATTGCACAATACTTAAATCAACCCCCCGGGCTATGTGAGGGGGATGTTCCTCCTCATGGCCCCGGGGGTTGGATTTCTTTCAGTTTCATGTTGGTGTGCATAATGCACGCCGACATGAAAGTGAAATTAATTGTCTCTGCAGCAGCCATTTCGGGCTTCCTCAGTGAAAATGAAAGGTGAGTCTCCACCTTTCTCAAGCTCGATCTGAATGGCTGTTGTGCCATTCAGATCGAGGGAGGTGTCGTTGGAAAGGGGAGAATCGCCCCTTTCCAACAACCCCTTTTTTTGAAGCATTGATGGGCGAGGATCAGCACAGAGCGCTCAATCCTCGCCCAGCAATGCCACTAGACCACCAGGGATCTGTTTGTGACATGGGGCGGGAGCTGCTTACAGTAATCAGCCCTCCATCCCCAGCCCCCAAAGCATGGGGCCATAACTAATGGGCCTCCTGGGGGTAGATGGGTGTCCATCTGCCCTAGGTAAAATTAAAAAAGTAAATACAAACATAAAAATATAAAGGTTTGTGTGGGGGTGGGGGATGCCTGGGGGGCGCACTAGACCACCAGGATTTTGTGTGCCTTCAAAGGTGGTGTGGCCCTCTCCCCCACCCTAAGTGGATGGGGGGCACATCATGCAGCCCTCCCTGTGAGCAGATTTCTGCCCTTAGGAAGGGGTACATGAGATGCCCCCATTCATTTACCAAAAATATTGGCACAGCCCCCCGAAGCCTGCAGCAGTACATTCTGCCCACCCTGGCCACTGCACATATTGGCAGATTCCCCCCCAAGCCTGGGGCAGTATGCCCCACCTGCTCCCGGGGGCAGTTGGGCACACACATATGCCCATCTGCCCCTAAAGAAGGGACAAATATGAATTATAACTTGGGTCAGTGTGGGGGGCCACTAAACCATCATGTATGTTTTAAGTGGATAGGGGGGTAGCCCATCTCATGTAGTATTCCCCCCATCCATTTTGCGTGGGGGGAGAGGTCCACCAGAAAACATTGGAATGCCCCCCCCCCAATTCATGGGGCAGCGTGTTGTACCCACCCTGGGGGCAGATGGGCACACTAATGTACTCATCTGCCCCTAGGAAAGAGGCAAAACAAAAACAAAAATAAAAGGTAGGTGTACCCGCACATGTGAGGTACCGTTATTGTCAGATGACCTGTGGGAACGCGGGAAGGTAGGAAAATGTTTTTTTTCCCGAATTTCAAACTTTGCTGGCAATTGTGGGTAATACATTCTGGGGCGATTCGCTCAAGTCAGACCTCCGTGGATTCCCACGTGTCTCTTCTTTTTGGAAATGTATGGGTATCCCTGTTTTCCATGGGGGCTTCACTACCCTAGGCCCAAACCTGTAGGTTGTCTGCCCAAACACCTTTGGTGGTTACCAGTGGGTTAACCGTTTGCCTTTGTGCCCAGGTAGGTGTACCTGTGGGAATGCGGGAAGGTAGGACATGTGGTGTTGGTCGTGTGTTTCGGTGGGTGAGCAGAGTGAAATGTGTGAAAATATTTTAAAAATTGCAACATTTTGGACTTTGCCGGGGATTTTGGGTAATACATTCTGGGCCGATTTGCGCAAGTAAGACCTCTGTGCTTTCCCACAGGTGTTTTCTTTTCAGAAATGCATGAGCAAAATTCCTGAAAATCTGCTCTGCAGAAAGACTTGGGGTTACGCGTGTTGGCGGCATGGTTCGGTGGGTGAGTAGAGTGAAATGTGGCAAACTGAGGTTTTTTCACCACATTTCTGACTTTGCCAGGGGTTGTGGGTAATAAATGATGGGCTGATTCACGCAAGTCAGACCTCTGTGGATTCCCACTCGTGTCCTCTTTTCGAAAATGCATGGGGTTCCCTGTTTTCCTTGGCGGCTTCTGCACCCTAGGCCCAAATCTGAAGGTTGTCCACATGAGCAGAATTCCTGAAAATCTCTTCTGCCGAAAGACTTGGGGTTATCCGTGTTAAGCCTTTTCCCTTTGCGCCCTGGTAGGTGCACCCACACATGTGAGGTACCATTTTCGTCGGGACACCTGTGGGAACTCAGGAAGGTACGCCGTGTGTTGTTGTCTGTGTGTTTCGGTGGGTGAGCAGAGTAAAATGTGCAAAAATTGTATTTTTTTCCCCACATTCTGGACTTTGCCAGTGGTTGTGGGTAATACCTTCTGGGCTGATTCATGCAAATCAGACCTCTGTGGATTCCCACGGGTGTCTTCTTTTCAGAAATGCATGGGGTTCCCTGTTTTCCATGTTGGCATTGACACACTATGCCCAAATCTGTAGGTTGTCCACATGAGCAAAATTCCTGAAAATCTGCTCTGCCGAAAGACTTGGGGTTACCCGTGTTTTAGCCTTTTCCCTTTGTGCCCAGTTAGGTGCATCCACACATGTGAGGTACCATTTTAGTCGGGACACCTGTGGGAACATGGGAAGGTTTTAAATTTGTTGTGATTCATGGTTTTCATAACGTTTTGACATATTTGCTGCTGCCCTTTGTCACACAACCCTTAATTTCCCAAATGTGACCTACATTTAGTCACTACTTTAGGCACTATACACTTTTGTAACCTGCAAAAGTCACCTACCCTTCAAAAGGTCTGCTTGTGCTCTTTCAAAAAATGTATGCTTGCCCTTCCTCACCACATTTGTTTTCCTTATTTACACATGCTAAGTACATTTGTTTAGGCCATAAGCATAAAACTCCAGTGTACCATGGCTCAGTTTTTGCCTTGTGGTATTGCTTGTTTTGTGAAACATCACAAAAATTGTGTGATTTCCAAACTGGAAGGGTCAGGGGACTGTATCGGAGCATTGTTTTTCTCAACATTCACAGAAGCCATTGCCTTACCGGACCAAGCATGTCCACCACATACCTTTTTTCTGTCATTTTCCCGATTTTTCCCTAAACTATGACATTTTTCCCTACATAGGTGTTGCCTTACCTGCGCAAACCACCCCTTCCTAAACTTGGAATTTTGTCTACTTTTCAGAAATGTATTTCTTTCTGTCCTCCCATTCAGCTTGCCTACCCTTTTCTTCCATTCCTTCCATGCATGTCCTATTGGGAAAAAAGGCCAAAAGCGCCTGTTCCTGAAAGCCGGGAAAATGGGGAATTCAGCACAGCAAACCATTTGTTCCTAGGACTTACAAGGAAGAAAAACACAAGCTTCTTTTTACATTATTTTATTTGCATTTTCTGGAAAAAAAAAATGTCTCACTTTTTGGTTATTTTCTCTCACCCCCTACAGAAAACTAGGATTCCTTGATGGTGTTACGACCGCCTACATGTAGGAAAAAAGGAGACACATTTGGCTAAGATATATCATGTAACAAAAAAGTTACAAGGCATTGGGCCTCATTACAACTCAGGCGGTAAGGGGTTTACGGCGCCGTAAACAGCGCCGACCCTTAGCGCCTGAGTACAAGGTCCCTTAGCGCCATGGCGGATTTAACACCTGCTTTTAGCAGGTGTTAAAATCCATGGCGCTAAGGGACCATGTTGTTAATTACGCCACCGTAATTTACGGTGGCGTAATTAACGCCTTCCCCACTCCCATTATGCCCTATGGGGCAAAAATGGGAATGGGGAAGGGTAAATGGGGATTGGGGACTTACCGCCCCGCCGACCTCGGAATGGGGCAGTAAGTCCACCTACCACCATGGCGTAAACGTAGTTTACGCCATGGTGGTAAAGTCACGGCCCAGGCGGTAACTTACCGCCTGGGTCGTAATGAGGCCCATTGAATGGTGACATAACGACATCACGAAAATAAAACTTGGCACTCGGCGGGGGGGGGGGGGGTCCCATGGCAGTTAAGGGGTTTAAGTCACTTCCTGGGTATACCATCAAGTAGAATACTGTTTTTAAAGCTATGTTCCTCTAGATAAAAAAGGTACATTTTAGATGGTAATTGAACAGAGACATTACAGAAGGGAATTTTGCCAACATACTGCAGTACATACATTTTCTTTTCTACAAGCCATTCACATACTTGCAGGTCCAATAGTTGATTACAATTGAATTGAAATTATGAACTGTTTGTCAAGTAAGATGGGTGGTATTTTAAAAAATGGAACTCGTGAGAAGTGGATAGGCAGGGATATTTAAAAAAATGTGTTGTTTCCACAAAGGAAAGATTTCTCCTGTACTCTCATGCATGCAATCCAAGGTATCTGCGTGCTCTGGGTGAATTTAATGCATAGATGCCTATGGTGATGTTTGTGTTAGAAATTCTCTATTTCCATAACCATAACATTGAAAACTTAAGTGACTAGTGTGTTGATTATTTCTCATCATTGGCCTTGGAAACAATTTGCATATCTTTAATCTGATTCCATTATGTATACTTTGTTAATAAATAGATTTTCTGTGTGAGGATGGAAGCGATAAGGAATTGTGAAGGGGTAGATTCAACGTGCCAAGGTGGATGGTAGCACATGTATAAGCTAAAGAAGTAACGCAGCAAGTTGGAGGATGACATCACAACGTACAGAGGACTACACATAGTTGTCACATGTCAGTGAGCAGGGCACTGCACAGGAGAATACAAATGCTAAAACACACACAGGGTAATTCATAGAATTTCGCAGAAAAGTGTCGCAAGCGGCTGGCGCAAAGTGTCCGCGTGCGATTGTCTGCGCCATGCACGTGCGCTAAAACCGATTTCCGCGCACAGCGTATTCATGGATTTTAGGCTCCCAAACCAGCCGTGGCGCAGAGTATCGCAGCGACCCTGCAGCAGCGCCAGTAACGCCCCCAAGAACGCCCTCGCGCAAGGAAAAGCCATCAAAATCGCTAAATCATCGCAAAGGGCTGCGCTAACCCTGGACCAGTTTACAGGGCTGCCAAACAAGCAACGCAAAGCGGGTAACGTTCATATCAGGGGTACGGGGGAAGTTTTACACGCGATTAGCCAGAGTACGTGTATTACAGGGGTACGCGGGCAGTTTTACACGCGATTGCCCAGGGTACGTGTATTACAGGGGTACGCGTGAAGTCTCACACACGATTAGCCAGGGCACGTGTATTACAGGGGTACGCGGGAATTATCAAACGCGATTTGGCTGGGTACGTGTATTACAGGGGTACACGGGAAGTTCTAGACGCGATTTGTCTGGGTACGTGTATAACAGGGGTGCGCGGGAATTATCACACGCGATTTGGCCAGGTACGTGTATTACAGGGGTGCGCAGGAATTATCACACGCGATTTGGCTGGGTACGTGTATTACAGGGGTGCGTGGGAAGTTACACACGCGATTAGGCTGGGTGGGTCCTCACAGGTGTTCCCTGTACACCCTCCACGGCCCCTGCAGGCAGCCCACAAAACAGGGGACTACCCTGCACACCTGCTCATGTCCCCTTGCACCCCCACCCCCCAGCAACCAGGGGCAGCCTCCACCAGGCCCCCACCCATGTCTCCCACCACCCCCACCCCCCAGCAGTGCAGGGGCAGCCTCCACCAGGCCCCCACCCATGTCTCCCACCACCCCACCCCCCAGCAGTGCAGGGGCAGCCTCCACCAGGCCCCCACCCATGTCCAACCCATGTCTCCCACCACCCCCACCCCCCAGCCACCAGGGGCACCCTCCACCAGGCCCCCACCCATGTCTCCCACCACCCCCACCCCCCAGCAGTGCAGGGTCAGCCTCCACCAGGCCCCCACCCATGTCTCCCACCACCCCCACCCCCAGCAGTGCAGGGGCACCCTCCACCAGGCCCCCACTCCTGTCCCCTTGCACCCCCAACCCCCAGCAACCAGGGGCAGCCTCCACCAGGCCCCCACCCATGTCGCCCACCACCCCCACCCCCCAGCAGTGCAGGGGCAGCCTCCACCAGGCCCCCACCCATGTCTCCCACCACCCCCAGCAGTGCAGGGGCAGCCTCCACCAGGCCCCCACCCATGTCTCCCACCACCCCCACCCCCCAGCAGTGCAGGGGCAGCCTCCACCAGGCCCCCACCCACGTCTCCCACCACCCCCACCCCCCAGCAGTGCAGGGGCAGCCTCCACCAGGCCCCCACCCATGTTTCCCACCACCCCCACCCCCCAGCCACCAGGGGCAGCCTCCACCAGGCCCCCACCCATGTCTCCCACCCCCCCACACCCCCAGCAGTGCAGGGGCAGCCTCCACCAGGTCCCCACCCATGTCTCCCACCACCCCCACCCCCCAGCAGTGCAGGGGCAGCCTCCACCACGACACCAACTTCCCTGGCACTGAAGCTGGTGCCCCTCTGCCTCCTTGGCCGGGGGTTGGCACTGGTGCCACCTGTTGTAGTGGCCGACATGGCAACCCCAGAGGCAGGAGTGGGTGGGCAACTGGGTCCTGGGGCAGGGCTGTGGGGCGACGGAAAAGCAGTCGGGAGCCTTTGGTTCCAGCAGGGGTGGTCACAGCAACAGCAGCCCTGGCTGATGAGCAGGCAGCAAATGGCAGGGCACGTGGCCAGCAGGCAGTCAGGCAGCAGCAGATGGCAGGTGGGAGCGTGCTCAGGGCTCTGGGGGGCAGTAATTTGGCCCCCTGGGCAGGAGTGTGGTCTTCCGTGTGTGAACGCGTGGCCAGCTTGATACGAGTGATTTGGCACGCGAAAATCAAACACGTCTGCGTGTAAATCGACGTGCACGCGTAGGAAAATGTTGCGTGACACGTCCCAGTGTCAAAGCGTGTAATAGTTGAAAATGGACCTACACGCAGAAGTGACAAAGCGTGTGATTGGTGAAAAAGGACCTACACGCAGAAGTGACAAAGCGTGTGATTGGTGAAAAAGGACCTACACGCAGAAGTGACAAAGCGTGTGATTGGTGAAAAAGGACCTACACGCAGAAGTGACAAAGCGTGTGATTGGTGGCAATGGCCCTAACACGTACACGCCACGTAAGTGATGCTGTACGTGTGGGCCTGTATATAAGGTACGTGTAGAACACCATTTCCTTGTACGTGCTTTTCGTGGAGAGCGAGTGAGTGAATTCTGTACTTTTTGTCGTTTCACACGCGATTTACTTCACAGCGTTTCCAGTTCGTACTCCCTGTTACCTCTGACAGCTTTTTCTCTTTTTTCTCTTGTACTGGTTTACCTGGGCCTGTTCCCTCAAACAGTGTCCCCTTCTACTGTTGTCCTGTCTCCTCAGACAGCGTACAAATCTTCTTTTGGCGGGGGTGTTGCCAACCAAACGCGCTCATTTTTCACGCTCTTTTACCTGGCAGACGGTGAGTCACGCACGTATCTAACTTCTGTGCTTGCCCCGTGTGTAGCCTACCCCTTCAGAGGTCATTCTAGGCTGCGTGTGACACGCATACGTTCATTCTTGTGTTACTGGGTGCCACAGCGTAGTGCAGGTTTTTCTTTCTGCACACGTGGTCTAGGAGGGGTTGCGTGCACGTCATCTCCCTTTTTTGGGCCTCCTGTGCGTTGTGTGACCCGTCATCTTTCCCCAGGGGTTACATTCAGCCTTGCTAGAGCACTAGGGTACAATTACCATCTGGTACCCAACCCCTTTGACCCCCAATTGCCCAGGACAATAGTCTACATCCACTCCCATACGCACATTAATATCAGTGCCATGGCTGGGAGGCGAGGATTCCGTAAGGGTGGCAAAGGTGGAAGAGCCACAAGTGGTGGCCGTGGTGGATCCGGTAGGGGACGTGGTCGTAACTTGCAGGGTGAGCCTGTCCCCCCATGTGTGGAGGACCAGTCAAGGGCACCCATAATCCGCCCCTCCCACCCTCCCCCCCTGTCGTTGAGGCTGATGTGGCTGACACCATCCATGCTCAGCCCTTGTTGGACCAGCCCATTGTGGCACCAGACCTGGCTGACTCCATGGCTGACTTCCAGGTCAGCAGGGCTACGACACGTGCGCTGGTGCACGTTGATGCCATCATGCCACGTGGATCTGGGGCAGCAAGGTCATCTGCTGCCCCAAGTAGGCAGGGCGGAGAGGCTGCAGGGGCAGCTGCGGCTCCATCCACCCCAGCTCTCACACACCCAGCCAGGACAGTGTCGGTCCTAGTCCATCCTGCTGACATTCCCCCTGACACCATTACACTAGAGCAAATGCCTGCACCAACTCCCATGCTGAGTGTGCAATCCCACACACCTGATACAGAGCCCACCAGGGCTCCTGCCCCTAGTGTCCACAGCGGCGCAGGACACTCAGGATAACCACCACCTTCCAAGCGGAAGAGGAAGAGTGCTCGTCCGGCACAGGCTGATGCCCCAGACACGGCTACACAGTCCGGCCCGTCCAGGAAGCCCAGCTTCACGGATGACGAACTGAATGCACTTGTCGAGTATGGGTCCGGACATGATAACGAGATGGTCATTGTTGCAGGATCCAAGACCACACCTGCACAACGCCAGGCACACTGGCAGACCGTTGCGGACATCGTAAGTGCCCTTGGAATCGTGAGGCGCACAGCCAATGATTGCTATAAGCGCTGGAATGACCTAAAGCGCAGGGCAAAGAAGATGCTGGCCTCAAGTCATGCCGCAACTCTAGTGACTGGAGGTGGGTCTCCAGTATTAGACATGGAACTCACTCCACATGAGTCAGTCGCTGGGACCTACGTCACGGAGGAACAGATCCAAGGCGTGGGAGATCTGCCTGATTACGAGGCATTGTCCGGTGAGTGCACATGCATGTGTGTGTTATCCATGTGCATGGTGTGTGTGTGAGGGCATCTGTTTGTGTGCCAGGTGAGAGTGTGTGCGCCTGAGTCGTATGGGTCAGCCATGTGCTTCATGCAATACATCCTGCGCAGCTGCATTTGGCCATTGCAGTATCCCTTCTGCCAACAGTAGACATCTAGCCCAACAGCACCCCAGTTGCCCTTGTAGTGTCACCTTGCCACAACATTGTTGCTTATTTTTCTATGTTCAATCAGGCAGATTGTTTGCATTCCACCACTTATACTAGGCATTCCTCAGTCCTCTGGTCACATGTCTGGCATGGCTATGGTAAAGTGGAGTGACTTTGTTACCTGGATATCATATGTTCACACATGTCCCTGTGCAATTGGACCATATTGGACTGGCAGCTCCAGGTGAAAAATCAGACCTGTTTGAATTAGAAAAGCTATTGCATGCGGGAACTGGACTGAATGAATAAGTGCTGCCCTCCTCTCCATCTACACTCAATAGCAATGGTACATGCCAGCTGTGTGATGGCATGTGTGTGTCACCTGGCAATCACAGGCCAATGTGTGATGCCACTGCCAGGCAGCATGCAGAAAATGTGTTCATCTTCCATCTTTGTGTCATGAGTGTGTGCCATTTGCCTGCCCTTCATACGCAGTGAGGGTGCATGCATGGGAGGGTCTTAGTCATGTGGGACATGTGTCAATCAAGTACTGGTTCTCTTGCTTCTCAGCCCTCATTGTGTGCCATGGTGCTAATGCGTGTTTCCATTTCTTTGTCATTATGTCATTGCAGGGGAAGACGCACCTGATACTGCTGGGGTTGTGGAGATGGTGCAGAGCCAGGAGGGGTCCGAGGGCCGACCAACCACCAGTGAGGGACGTGGTGTGCTGGTGGGTGAGAACCCACAAGTGCTGCAGG
Source organism: Ambystoma mexicanum (assembly GCF_040938575.1). NCBI lineage: Eukaryota > Metazoa > Chordata > Amphibia > Caudata > Ambystomatidae > Ambystoma > Ambystoma mexicanum. The sequence continues at coordinate 977,550,977 of NC_090922.1, forward strand.
TCGTGCTCTCAAGGGGTGTCTCTGGCTGCACCTCCCCCGAGCTGTACTCAGCTGTTGACTCGGATGATGAGACCTACGTGCCGTCGCAGGTGAGTGTTCCAGGGAGGGATTCTGTTCTGTCCCACCCACCTGCACCAGGGTCAGAACCCTCAATGGGGATTTCAGTGTTGGCAGCTAGGCCTTTGGTGGTTACGGATGCAGTGTCACACTCCGCGACATCTGATCCTGTTCCTGGGCCAGCAGATCAGAGGGGGAATGCAGTCCTGCAGCCTCAGGCAGTGCCGGCACAGCAAGGCGCAGTCCGCCTTGCCCCAGACAGGTGTGGTGCCCGCCGACGTGGTGGCCGTACGCCACCTGGCAATACCGCATGGGAGCAATCCATTTACGGTATGGCTACCCAACAGGCAGCATCATCCGAGATGATGGCTCAGGCCATGGATAGGGTGGCCACTTCCATTGTCCCCCCTGAAAGGCTGATGGAGCGACTAGAGCAGGCAACCAACTCCATCTGCCAGTCACACAGGGAGGACATGTTGGCGTCCAACAGGGACAGGCGGGCGGCACTGGCGACTCTGCAGGAGGCCATCTCCATAGAGTCCCAGGGCCACAGGGAAGCCCTGAGGCAGGAGCTACATCAACTCAGGACGACTCTTGTTGAGCTTGAGGCTTCAACACACCAAAGGACAGAACAGCAGCTGGAGCGTCTCACCCGTACGCTCTCAGCTGAGATGCAAGCAACGAGGGCGGAGGTCCGGGCATCCCGTGAGTTGTTGCATGGGGACCTCCGCACCCTCATCCTCCAGAACGAGACCTACCACACCCGCATGCTTTCAGCCATGGAGGAACAGAGTAGGGCCTTGCGTGTGCTGCCTCCCATAGTGCAACCACCTCCGGATGCAGCTGCACAGGGTGATAATAGCAACAGCAGTGATACTCCCACAATAGGGTAGCCGTGTGGGCCATGAGCCCATGGTGTTTTTTTTCCCAGGATTTTTATTTTTATTTTTATTTTTATTTTTAATTTTATATTTTTCCCAATTTTTTTGGGACAATTTGTCGGCTTCCGTGGTTCCTGTGGGCATACGCTGCATTGTGGCTGGGCACATGCAGGCTTGTCATGTATTAGGTTCAGATGCCTGGGTTTGAATCACACACACCCCTCCTGCTTCCCGTTTCCATGGGCTTGCAAAGGGTGTGCCCAAGTGACATTGAAGTACATGGTGACATTGGACTCCCACTACATGTGTGGGTAGTCTAGTCAATACTGTGTATACATTCCTGGTGCATATTGCTGTTGTGTTGTACACTGCATGTTGCATTGATGTGTAACTCATCATCTGTGTCTGCCTCCCAATTTGCAGGTCCCTACCTCATGTCTACACAAGGCCCTCTAGTCTGGAGATGGGGTCCTTGTTGGCAGCAGTGCACCGACAACTCTACATGGCGCCAACACTGTTCATTTGGAAGTGGTGGGAGTGCAGGCATTTCCAGGTGGTGAGACTACTGATTTATCACATTAGTGAAGTCATGTCAATGGTAGTACCTGCTCAAGTTTGTTGTTGGTCCTGCATTACAGTGAGTATTTCAGGTGTAGCAAGTTTCAATTGGGGACACTGTACATCGCAACACTTGTCATGTTGTGGGGATTACTTTGTTTACCTGCACATAGCATGACATGGCACGGTGTGTTGTGTGGCGGTGCTGGGGATGGGTTGGGTGACATGGCACTGTCCTCTTGTTGCATTTAGCAAGTGGGTATTCATTTTAGCTGCTTGAATGTGTTTCTTCACAACACTGCATTGGTGGTGTGTGTGGGTAGGGATGCACACATTGTAACACTTCCAGGTGAACAATCTCAGGCTGATATGCTTTTCACGGTTGAATCTCCAGACATTCAGGATCAGTGTCAGGTTGAGTCATCATTGACTGTCAGATGGAATGTGCCAGGCCAGTGTGCAGTCCACAGGGGTGTGATTACTATGTGAAGTAATTAGCCACTAGCTGTGTACGGGCTGCCTCCCCCGTGCCCTTTCCCCTCCCATGCGCAGCGGCTGTGCATGTGGTTGGGGATGTGGGGCCACCACCATGTCCACGGCCAGGCCCCGGCGCGTTGCAACATTGTGCAGGACACATGCTGCCACTATGATCCTGCACACTACTGGGGGAGCGTATAACAGCTGCCCGCCAGAACGGTCAAGGGAGCGAAAGCGTGACTTTAGCACTCCGAATGTGCGCTCCACTATGCCCCGGGTTGTAATGTGGGCTGTGTTATATCTTACCTAGGGTGGCGTGGTGGGGTTCCGAATTGGCGTCATCATGTGGGGGCTGAGAGGGTAGGCACTGTCCCCTGTGGAGGTGGTGATTGGTATCATTGGTGGGGTTGTGACCTTGCTCAGTATCCAACATGCATGCATGTGCAGTGGCATACATACTAACCAAGCAGCCATGTATCGCCATGCCACCCAGCATCTAGGTCCCGGCATAGGGTGGACATTCGGTAAATGAAGCTGTCATGGGTGGAGCCGGGATAGTTGGCATATACTGAGGTGATGATTCCCTTGGCATTACATACTACCTGCACGTTGATGGAATGCCAGTGCTTGCGGTTCCTATAGATGTGCTCAGATGCCCTGGGGGGACGTAGAGCCACATGGGTGCAGTCGATGGCACCTAGCACTTTGGGGAATCGTGCCACACCGTAAAAATCCAGGGCGGCAGCATGCCTTTCTGCAGGTGTTCTGGGCAGGTATATGTGCCTGCGGACTGATGGGCGTGCAGTGATGATGTTCAAGACCTGGTTTAGGCAGCGTGACTGGGTGGCCTGTGACACCCCACCCACTATGGCACTTGTCCGCTGAAATGATCCAGTGGCTAAGAAGTGCAGTACATTGAGGACCTTCTCCAGGGGGCTGAGTGCTTGGGAGCACAGGGTGGGTGATGTGAGGTCATCCTCCCACTCACTCACCAGGTCCAGTATTATGTGTGGTGGAAACCTGTACCTTCCATACACCTGGTCATCAGGCATCCCGAAAAGGCTGGTTCTGGGTGTGAATATTCTGGCCCTGACTATCCTCCTCCTCCTCCTTTGGTAGCCCACTGCCACTGCTGCTAGGAACGGTATGTTCATCCTGGCATCTGGCTTGTTATTGTTAAAGTGCGCAAATTCATGCTTTGCGCGTGTTCTAGGCGAGCGTGTGACCCGTGCACCCCTGGAATCCAGTTCCCAGTCCAATAGCGTGTGGAAATTCACACGCACAACGGGATACAGGTGCGCTGACGTACTTGCGCGTGTAAGTGCCCGCGCACCCCTGAAATACACGTACATAGGCCAATCGCGTGTACGCGCACTTTTGTCCAATTACACGCGATGACACTCTGACGTGCAGTATTTACACGTGTGCTCCGTCATCACGTGCTGGGTGGGGAACACCCGTGCGGGTCACGTCACATACGCGCTTACGCGCTGAGGGACTCTGGACCAATAGAATCGCGTATGCGTGCTTACGCGCTTACGCGCTAAGGGCCTTTCCTCGGATTTCACGCTGACGTGCCGAATTTTCACGTGCCAAATCACTCCGTATCAAGCTGGCCACGCGAAAAAACACAGAAGACCACGCTCCTGCCCAGAAGGCCGAGTTACTGCCCCCCGTGCCCCGAGCAGCCTCCCACGTGCCATCTGCTGCTGCCTGCCTGCCTGCCTGCCTGCTGCCACCGTGCCCTGCCATTTGGTGCCTGCACATCAGCCATCTGCAGGGGTCCAGTTGCTGTGTCCACCCCTGCTGGAACTGAAGACTCCCGACTGGGATTACATCGCTCCACAGCCCAGCCCCAGGACCCAGTTGCCCACCCACACCTGCCTCTGGGGTTGCCATGTCGGGCACTTCCACATCTGGCACCAGTGGCAACCCCAGGCCAGAGGGGCAGAGGGGCACCAGCTTCACAGCCACCGAAGTTGGTGTCCTGGTGGAGCATGTCCTGGGGCAGTGTGATGCCCTCTTTGGATCGTCCCGCGCCAGCAAGGATGGACGGGAGAGGATCTGGGCCGACTGTGTGGTTGCCATCAACGCGGAGGGGGTGGCAACCCGCAACGTCCAGAAGATCAAGAAGCGCTGGGAGGACTTGAGGTCCAGGACCCTTGTGAAGGCCCGGCGCCTCGTGGAGGGGGGCCGGGGCCGCATGAGTTCCATCCAGATGAGGGTCCTGGAACGCGTACGCCCAGCGCTCCACGCCCAGATCCTTGAGAGGGAGGCCCGTCTGGAGTTGAGCGGTAAGTGTCCAAGCATTACTGTGTGACACAGGGCATGTTGCTGTGTGCTGGGTCTATGATAATTGCCTGTATGTGTGCCATAGGCCATGTATGCATGTATGTGTGCATGGACATCATGGTAATGCATGTGCAACCAGTGATGTGTGACCCACATGGTTGTTGCATGTGTTCAAATGCCGCATGGGGACCCCTATGCAGATTTTGAACATGAGAGCATGCCAGTCTCTGTACCGGGACATGGGTGGGGGTGAGGGATGGGTGCTGATGCCAGGTACATATGTGGTAGCCATGTCTGTGTGGCTGACCTGCGTGTCTGTGACTTGTGCATGCCATGGATGCATGACACATGTGTGTGACAATGCACAGATTCAGTGAAGCAGCCAAATTGCCCTTGTATCCGCTGTGTTTGTTGTGTTTGGGGCCAGATGGATGTGACTGAGGTGAAGTGTGTGCATGTGAAAGGCATGAGCCATGATGCATGTGAGTTCCATATCATTGAATGTTTCAAGAGTCCATTGGACATGCATGGAAATGTCCATGGCATGCAGCATGCCTGTTACTGTGTGTGTTTTGCCTGGACTGACCCATGTGTTGTGGAGGGACATGATGGAAGTGTACTTTGACAGTGGTGGTCATCTGCTATTGCTTCCTGTCTAGGGGACCATTGTACAGTACCCTGATGCTTGTGTTCTTTGTCTCCCTCTACGCAGCGGCTAGTGAAGAAGAGGGCGGAGACGGCGCTGTGGAGCAAGGCGGCGGGGATGCCCCCACGGCTGCAGCGGAAGGGGTGGGTGAGCCCCCACAGGGGCCTGCTACGGTGGGAGACGGTGAGGAGCCATCCAGGTTGGTGGTTTGCACAGAGGAGGAGGAGGCCGCCACTGGGGCACACATGGGGCCTGGTGGGGGCATCCCTGCTGGTGCAAGTGGTGCAGTCCAGGGCCAGGGGCAGGAGGCGGCACAGGTCACCGTGGAGGGGCCTGTGCATGTCGCTGTCCCTGACCCTGTGAGTGCACCACCATGCACCAGCAGGGATGCCCCGTCCCAGGCCCGTCCGCAGGTAGAGGGGATGTCCATGTCACCTGACTCCCCTCCACCTGCGGACGTGGGAACCCCTGGCCGTGTGGAGAAGGTCCTGATTGGGGTCGCGATGCGCACGGCTGCGATTCGTGATGCCGTGCGTGCTTCCCGGGAGGAGCACGCACGTCATCACGAAGTGCACCGTGCCGACGTGGCCCAATTGGGATCGGCCATGTTCGGGGGTTTCCTGCATGTGTTGGCCAATGTGGCGGCCCTCTCCTCCTCTGTGCAGGCTATACACCAGTCGTTCTCCTTGCCGTCTTCAAGCCCAGATGCCACCAGGGCCCCCTGTGGACCTGCCCCGACCAATGCAGCCAGCTCGGTAGGGATCCCATCCCTGCCATAGTTGGGAGTCGGAGGTCCAGCAGGGGTGGACAACACAGCAACTGGACCCCAGCAGATGGAAGATGTGACAGCATCATCAGGCAGGGCACGTGCACGACGGCGTCGGTGGTTTCCATCAGCCTGGATGCCGTCGTGCTGGCAGAGGCAGTGGCGTCGGAGGCAGCAGCGGGCTCGACATGGGAGGCATCATGGCTCGGGGCCATCAAGATCAGAGGGGCAGGCATCGGCCGGAGGGCAGGGCAACCCTGGGATGGTGGTGTCTTCCGTGTGGGAGCAGTTGGTCCAGCGGATAGGTGCGGAGCGGCAGCGGGCGGAAGAGGAGCGGCTCGCCATGGTCAGGGCGGAGTTCTCCATGCGTCGGGCGTTGAGGCGGGCTGAGTGCCTCGAGGAAGCTCGCAGGGAGTTTGAGCTGAACCTGGGGTTATCCCTGCGAGACCTCGGGGCCAGGACAGAGTCCCGCCTCCAGGACATCGACATGGAGTTCGATGATGCCCTGGCCAGCAACATCAACAAGTGAGCCGCAGTTAGTGTTAGGTTTCCTTTATTTGTTTTTATTATTTTGGACCGCTCGGACAATGGCCACTTTTTTGTATATATTTTTTTCATTAGGTAGTAGTAGGTTTCCTTTATGGTGTTGGGCTCATGGACCCTGGTACATTCCTGTATTTAGTTTGTTTTTTGAAGGAACATTTTCTTTTTTTCATTATTGTGTTCACCATGTGGAAATGGTTTTTCATTCTTTTCCTTCTACTTGATATTGCTTTGGTCAACATTTGTTTTTGTATTCCTTTTTCTTTTTTTGATTTTTACTTTTGTTCTCCGACATGGACCATTTATTTTGTTATCCACATAGTTGTATGTTTGATTTGTTTACTTATTTTTAATCTTTAATACATTTTTTATTTTTACTTCCACTTGTGTTATTTTGTCTTTGGTTTCATACATGTCATGATATGGGTTTTGACATTCACTTGCAGCCATTGTGTATGTGTGTGTGACGGACATGTGTTCATTTACATACGTGCCATTGGGGTTGTGTCATGTAATTGCATTCACTATGTGGGTGGATGCAATCCTTGCCTGGGTGTTTGTGCTGGGTATGCTGCCCATTACTGCCATGATTGTGTATCGTCAGGACCTGGGGGCAGGGGGACATGGGTGGGGGCCTGGTGGAGGCTGCCCCTGGTTGCTGGGGGTTGGGGGGTGTCAGACATGGGTGGGGGCCTGGTGGAGGCTGCCCCTGGATGCTGGGGGGTGGGGGTGGTGGGTGACATGGGTGGGGGCCTGGTGGAGGGTGCCCCTGGTGGCTGGGGGGTGGGGTGGTGGGTGACATGGGTGGGGGCCTGCTGGCAGGTGCCCCACAGTGCTGGGGGGTGGGGGTGGTGGGTGACATGAGTGGGGGCCTGGTGGAGGCTGCCCCTGCACTGCTGGGGGGTGGGGGTGGTGGGAGACATGAGTGGGGGCCTGGTGGAGGCTGCCCCTGGTGACTGGGGGGTGGGGGTGGGGGGAGACATGAGTGGGGGCCTGGTGGAGGGTGCCCCTGGATGGTGGGGGGTGGGGGTGGTGGGAGACATGAGTGGGGGCCTGGTGGAGGGTGCCCCTGGTGACTGGGGGGGTGGGGGTGGTGGGAGAAATGAGTGGGGGCCTGGTGGAGGGTGCCCCTGGTGGCGGGGGGGTGGGGGTGGTGGGTGACATGGGTGGGGGCCTGCTGGCAGGTGCCCCACAGTGCTGGGGGGTGGGGGTGGTGGGTGACATGAGTGGGGGCCTGGTGGAGGCTGCCCCTGCACTGCTGGGGGGTGAGGGTGGTGGGTGACATGGGTGGGGGCCTGGTGGAGGCTGCCCCTGGTTGCTGGGGGGTAGGGGTGCAAGGGGACATGAGTGGGGGCCTGGTGGAGGCTGCCCCTTGATGCTGGGGGGTGGGGGTGGTGGGTGACATGGGTGGGGGCCTGGTGGAGGGTGCCCCTGGTGACTGGGGGGGTGGGGGTGATAGGGGACATGAGTGTGGGCCTGGTGGGGACTGCCCCTGCACTGCTGGGGGGTGGGGGTGGTGGGAGACATGGGTGGGGGCCTGGTGGAGGCTGCCCCTGCACTGCTGGGGGGTGGGGGTGGTGGGAGACATGAGTGGGGGCCTGGTGGAGGCTGCCCCTGGTGACTGGGGGGGTGGGGGTCGTGGGAGACATGAGTGGGGGCCTGGTGGAGGGTGCCCCTGGTGGCAGGGGGGTGGGGGTGATAGGGGACATGAGTGGGGGCCTGGTGGGGGCTGCCCCTGGATGCTGGGGGGTGGGGGTGGTGGGTGACATGGGTGGGGGCCTGGTGGAGGGTGCCCCTGGTGGCTGGGGGGTGGGGGTGGTGGGTGACATGGGTGGGGGCCTGCTGGCAGGTGCCCCACAGTGCTGGGGGGTGGGGGTGGTGGGTGACATGAGTGGGGGCCTGGTGGAGGCTGCCCCTGGTGACTGGGGGGGTGGGGGTGGTGGGAGGCATGAGTGGGGGCCTGGTGGAGGGTGCCCCTGGATGGTGGGGGGTGGGGGTGGTGGGAGACATGAGTGGGGGCCTGGTGGAGGGTGCCCCTGGTGACTGGGGGGGTGGGGGTGGTGGGTGACATGGGTGGGGGCCTGCTGGCAGGTGCCCCACAGTGCTGGGGGGTGGGGGTGGTGGGTGACATGAGTGGAGGCCTGGTGGAGGCTGCCCCTGCACTGCTGGGGGGTGAGGGTGGTGGGTGACATGGGTGGGGGCCTGGTGTAGGCTGGCCCTGGTTGCTGGGGGGTGGGGGTGCAAGGGGACATGAGTGGGGGCCTAGTGGCGGCTGCCCCTAGGTGCTGGTGGGTGGGGGTGGTGGGTGGCATGGGTGGGGGCCTGGTGGAGGGTGCCCCTGGTGACTGGGGGTGGGGGTGATAGGGGACATGAGTGGGGGCCTGGTGGGGCCTGCCCCTGCACTGCTGGGGGGTGGGGGTGGTGGGAGACATGGGTGGGGGCCTGGTGGAGGCTGCCCCTGCACTGCTGGGGGGTGGGGGTGGTGGGAGACATGAGTGGGGGCCTGGTGGAGGCTGCCCCTGGTGACTGGGGGGGTGGGGGTGGTGGGAGACATGAGTGGGGGCCTGGTGGAGGGTGCCCCTGGTGGCGGGGGGGTGGGGGTGATAGGGGACATGAGTGGGGGCCTGGTGGGGGCTGCCCCTGGATGCTGGGGGGTGGGGGTGGTGGATGACATGGGTGGGGGCCTGGTGGAGGGTGCCCCTGGTGGCTGGGGGGTGGGGGTGGTGGGTGACATGGGTGGGGGCCTGCTGGCAGGTGCCCCACAGTGCTGGGGGGTGGGGGTGGTGGGTGACATGAGTGGGGGCCTGGTGGAGGCTGCCCCTGGTGACTGGGGGGTGGGGGTGGTGGGAGACATGAGTGGGGGCCTGGTGGAGGGTGCCCCTGGATGGTGGGGGGTGGGGGTGATGGGCGACATGAGTGGGGGCCTGGTGGAGGGTGCCCCTGGTGACTGGTGGGGTGGGGGTGGTGGGAGACATGAGTGGGGGCCTGGTGGAGGGTGCCCCTGGTGACTGGGGGGGTGGGGGTGGTGGGAGACATGAGTGGGGGCCTGGTGGAGGGTGCCCCTGGTGGCGGGGGGGTGGGGGTGATAGGGGACATGAGTGGGTGCCTGGTGGAGGCTGCCCCTGCACTGCTGGGGGGTGGGGGTGGTGGGAGACATGAGTGGGGGCCTGGTGGAGGGTGCCCCTGGTGACTGGGGGGTGGGGGTGGTGGGAGACATGAGTGGGGGCCTGGTGGAGGGTGCCCCTGGTGACTGGGGGGGTGGGGGTGATAGGGGACATGAGTGGGGGCCTGGTGGAGGGTGCCCCTGCACTGCTGGGGGGTGGGGGTGGTGGGAGACATGAGTGGGGGCCTGGTGGAGGGTGCCCCTGGTGGCGGGGGGGTGGGGGTGATAGGGGACATGAGTGGGTGCCTGGTGGAGGCTGCCCCTGCACTGCTGGGGGGTGGGGGTGGTGGGAGACATGAGTGGGGGCCTGGTGGAGGGTGCCCCTGGTGACTGGGGGGGTGGTGGTGGTGGGAGACATGAGTGGGGGCCTGGTGGAGGGTGCCCCTGGTGACTGGGGGGGTGGGGGTGATAGGGGACATGAGTGGGGGCCTGGTGGAGTGTGCCCCTGCACTGCTGGGGGGTGGGGGTGGTGGGAGACATGAGTGGGGGCCTGGTGGAGGGTGCCCCTGGTGGCGGGGGGTGGGGGTGATTAGGGACATGAGTGGGTGCCTGGTGGAGGCTGCCCCTGCACTGCTGGAGGGTGGGGGTGGTGGGAGACATGAGTGGGGGCCTGGTGGAGGGTGCCCCTGGTGACTGGGGGGGTGGGGGTGGTGGGAGACATGAGTGGGGGCCTGGTGGAGGGTGCCCCTGGTGACTGGGGGGGTGGGGGTGATAGGGGACATGAGTGGGGGCCTGGTGGGGGCTGCCCCTGCACTGCTGGGGGGTGGGGGTGGTGGGAGACATGGGTGGGGTCCTGGTGGAGGCTGCCCCTGCACTGCTGGTGGGTGGGGGTGGTGGGAGACATGAGTGGGGGCCTGGTGGAGGGTGCCCCTGGATGGTGGGGGGTGGGGGTGGTGGGAGACATGAGCAGGTGTGCAGGGTAGTCCCCTGTTTTGTGGGCTGCCTGCAGGGGCCGTGGAGGGTGTACAGGGAACACCTGTGAGGACCCACCCAGCCTAATCGCGTGTGTAACTTCCCACGCACCCCTGTAATACACGTACCAAGCCAAATCGCGTGTGAAAATTCCCGCGCACCCCTGAAATACACGCGCCCAGGCTATTCGCGTGTGGAAATTCCCGCGCACCCCTGAAATACACGTACCCTGCTGTAATCGCGTGTGGGACTTCCTGCGCACCCCTGAAATACACGCGCCCAGGCTATTCGCGTGTGGAAATTCCCGCGCACCCCTGAAATACACGTACCCTGCTGTAATCGCGTGTGGGACTTCCCGCGCACCCCTGAAATACACGCGCACAGGCTATTCGCGTGTGCAACTTCTCGCGCACCCCTAAAATACACGCGCCCAGGCTATTCGCGTGTGGAACTTCCCGCGCACCCCTGAAATACACGCGCCCAGGCTATTCGCGTGTGGAACTTCCCGCGCACCCCTGAAATACACGCGCCCAGGCTATTCGCGTGTGGAACTTCCCGCGCACCACTGAAATACACGTACCCTGCTGTAATCGCGTGTGGGACTTCCCGCGCACCCCTGAAATACACGTACCCTGATGGAATCGCGTGTGGAACTTCCTGCGCACCCCTGAAATACACCTACCCTGATGGAATCGCGTGTGGAACTTCCCGCGCACCCCTGAAATCCACGTACCCGGCCAAATCGCGTGTGAGACTTCCCGCGCACCCCGGTATACACGCACACGTATTTTTTGTCAGCGTGTCCGTGTTTGTGGGTACCCCTTTGCACGTCATTTGTCCAGGAGGGCCACAGTATAGGACATTCATCATGGCAGTATATGGGTGCTATTTGTTGGCGCACCTTTTGGCGCACATTTCTTACAGCCGCAGAGACGCTACCGCCTGCTTTCTTGTGGCGGTCGTGTTTGTGCCTGTGCGCTGGTTTGAGCGTGCGCTTTTTTGCCCTATTCTATTCCATGAATACGTGTTGTAGGCGAGCGTGTGGGCGTTCCGCGCACTTGTGCCCTGTACTTCCCCCGTGACGCCCACGTTTTTGCAAGTTGTTCCCCATTCCGAGTGTTACGCCCGTGTTCCGCCTACTTTTGTTGCGTTCGCCGCGCTATGTGCGAATTTCGCTGTGGCCTGTGCGATTTTCGCTGTGACCTGGCGCACGCTGTTAGATGGCCTGTGCGCCAACGTGCGCGGCGCACTTTTTATCGCACATCCGCTGGTTTTCTCGCGCACGGACTTCCATGAATCGACGTGCGCTGCTTTTCGTGCGATTTTCGCACTTGCACTGCGATTTTCGCTATTCCACTGCGATTCGCACGTTTTTGCCCACTTGCGCCGCGCTAATTATTCCATGAATCGGCCTGACAATGTTGATGTGGTCCTGAGGTATAGCTAAATAGGGATGTGAGAGCTCAGTGATAGTGACAAATAATCAAATGTGTAGCAACAATAATAGTTCTTCTGTTTTGTTTTTATTTTTGAGAGCATAAGTGTGCAGATTTTTTTTGGTACATATGCACATAGGGTATTGTTTATTGTTTATTTTTATAAAGTATATGTGGAGCATAGTTAGGGCTTTTAGCTAGAGGTAGTGGTAGGAGTAAATTAGGAGTATAATAAGGTTTAGTGTTATGTGTATTAATGACCACAGTGTGGCCTTGTTTTAGCGGGCCCAGGGCAGACTTGATTGAACCCATTATTATTTAGTGTTTAAAAGGTCACAGCCCACAGTACAATTTTTGCTGTTGCAATGAAACATTTGATCTGGTCATTGAGGTCGAGGAACACAGAAGCCCACAGTAGCCAATTAATTGTTCCCAAAGGAAATGTTTCCATGGATAGACAGCTCCAGCCAGACACCAGTTGCAGTCCCACATAATAGGTTTCAAGGTAACTGTGTTAGGTACCAAGGGCCTTGGCAGTTAAATAATAGCAACATAGAAATTAAAACGAGAAATACGAATTCACCAACAGTTTCCTGCAATTTTTTTTTTATCTAAAGCTGGCACAGTGCAACGGAAGTGGCAGTGAGGGCTGGCTAGTGTATAGGGCAAAAGATGCAGACTCGTTGGGATGTTGTGGCTCATGCTATATCCAACGACAGGGTCCAATTAGCTTGCAGCCATTATTTCTTTGTACCTTGAACTAAGCCAGCCAATTATAGCTAAGAGTTTTTCTGCTGGTCAGCTTAGTGATATAATTGAGAGCTGTTGAAGGAAGAGGGCATCATGAAATAATGAAAGGGGCGTTAGAGGGTTTTGTTCCAGGAAAAGTTGTATCCAATATAATGACCTCAATGTGTCGGCACTATAGGGGCTTCATAATGTTTCACCAATTAGCTTCTTTGACCTGCCCCAAAATGTAATTCATGTTTTGCTGTATGAAAAGTTTCTCAGCAGTGGACAGGCTTGATATCCCTTCACCCAGTACAGTCACACGACTGCCTGAACATACTCTCCCAGCTGTTGGGTGTTAATAACTTTTGAACTGTATATACTTGTTTTTGGAGTACTTTTGTACCTTATTTTGGATTACATATCAAAGAAGCCCTCCATTACATTTGGTGGAGAATACGCAGCCCAGTCTTCCTCTACAGCACCTGGATGCTCCACTGCCAAGAACTTTGGGGGCACTATGCAGACCAGCCAGGACCAGATGGTTCACTGAAAGAAAAGGTTTTGCAGTCACCTGATTTATTGAAAGGCTGCCTGATCATGTGGCTTCTCCGTGACCTAGAGTGTGATACAGGCAAATGACGGAGGAGAGTCAGCATCCAGGAGACTCTGGGTTAATAAATTATGAGTATATTTGCCTGTTGTTATTGTTTTAAGTTGATGAGAGAGAGGGAAGAAGAGATACCTCCAAAATTAGTTGAGGAAGTCCACACGGTAGGGCATAAAACTATTGTATATTGTTGTATGGGAAGGGGAGTGAAAGGGAGAAGAAAAGTGAGAGTGTGTTGAAATTGCTTTCGTAAAATGGAGTGTGAGGAGGTAAATACCCTCATCCCAAGGTAAGGGGCTAGAGGAAGGGTGTATATCATTTGTTAATACATGTTATTGTGTTATTAATGTTGTATAACAGATAGTTTTTGTAGATATTTGACATTGTGTGGACTGCTGGATGGGCTGATGTGAGGGTTTTGTTGTAAATAATAGTGTTTAGTGGTTTTAGAAATAGTGTTTTGACCCAAAGTGGAGGGACCAATTAGTTGTATCGTAAGGGGTTTTCTTTTGTGAAAGAATTGTGTGGGTTGAATTGAGTGAGGCGCGTGGTGTTAGAAGTGAGGTGTGATGCATTGAAAGTATATTATTAGTTAATATGTAATGTTTTGTTAACATTATTTAATTTGAGATTTGTACAAGTGAAGCAATTATGATTGGCATTTTCAGCAAATTTGGGGGCTAAAGGAGAAAACAAGGGTGAACATTCATGGTATGAAGTAGGAGTGGATGTGAAGTGGGGCAGATGGGCCTGGCAGGGATAAACCTGAAAGGCAGAGAGATCATTTTAGGAGTGAACAGGGCTTAGAAACACACATGAGACTATTGTTAATAATAGTGGAATTCTGTGTTAAGTCGGTGTTTGTGTGTTATATGTGATGTTATATTAACCAAGACTAACTCATTTTTATATCTATGTTTTATGTGGTGCAATATTATATATGTGCACTATATTGTCATTTTAAATAAGAAGTTTGATGTGGAAAGGCACAAGCTGAACATTGGAAGGTAGCCTGATGGCAAAACTGCAGTACCAGGAGAGGGGGTGGGCATCAGCCCATGGCTTGCTGTCAGACAAATATATAGCTTGCAGAGAAACATTTCTGAGGGAAAAGAGAGGGGGTGAGCAAGCATACATCAGTAAATATAACTCAATGATGAGAAGTGCCTACAGCTGTGCTCTCCACATTGTTGTAGCACTATGTATTTTGAGGTAAAATAACAGTGACAAGGGGACAGGGTTTATGGTTTAATGAGTATGTTTGGCCAGTCTAAAAATAATGAATGCCAGTATCCTGAAATATCATATGAGCAAAAGCTGGCAAATAGACAAACCCATTGACCTAAGGTTCACAGCGTGGGTATTTCAGAAGACACTTACACCAACACACATATAACAGCACAGCACTTCACACCCATGTTGATATACTAAGGTAGAGGTTTTGTATGCAGTATATATATTGAGTGATGTGAAATATATTGTGAAGGAGATGTATTTTGTTTTAGTTGGCAGGTATTGATTGTTAACTTGGATGTAGGGGAAGAGAAAGATGGGGATTGATTAGAAGATGACAGATCTCATTTTTAATATTGATGGAATCCTGGGCACACAGTGTGTTCATGGGAGAGGTTGATTTGGGAGGCACACATAGAAGGTGAAAATATGAGGGATTGGCTGTAGGTGGAAAAAGGGGGTAGCAGATTTGGCAGAGGAGTTTGGAAGTGCTGCATTTTGTAGTTATTTTGTAAACAAATTATATAGCTGCTACCATAGGTATATTTGTTTATATTTTTTCTGCCATGGATGTAGAACAGAAGAGTACGATGGAAGAAGTTTATTTAAGAGAACGGATCTCTTTTATCAATTGTGTTATCTTGGGCATGAGGAGTGTGTATGAGAGAAATGAATAGTTAGAAGTTTAAATACAAAGTTGGTTTATTAAAGACATACATATTCAATATGTTTGTATTGGTAAGTATAGATTTTTTGAACAATAGATTGATATTTGGATATTTCCTGAACAGCGGTATGAAATGAAAGGTGGGGTTACATGCCCAAATTTAAGAGTACAAGATTGTGTAGTGCATCAGAGTGTTTTGGACATGAAGTAACAGTGGAAGGGGTGTCCAGAATGTTTATATGGTATACATTGAAAAATTGATCACCAAAGCAGACGAGGTATACTTATATGCAACAGGTTAGAGGCATTGAAGGGAACTATGTGGTGTGCATAGATCATTTATACTGATTTTGAAGTTCAGATTTTCTGCTAGACAAAGATTTCAACACAGGGAGGTGCCTTATAGCACGCTTTTAGCAAACACAATGACACATCAACATCTGGAAGACCTCTCAAACATGGCAGTATATCTGATCAAAAGGTATTTGAAAAGTATTAGAAATAGAAGAACAATACCATTATATTGCGAGTAAGGTAGTACGGCATGTTAAAGTGATAATAAAGAAATCAGATTATTATTAAAGGCCTTGAACCTCCAAACAACATGGGTGTTGCAGAATACAGATCCTGCATTCAGAATGATCCCCACTCACAGCATTCACTTGCAGGGCACGAGAATATGGCCCTCAAGATTACCACCAGGGCAGTGTGTGTACACACACACAAGTTAAGAACACTGTCCACAGGGATGAACAGTGGAGGGGGTCACACTGTAACGATCGAGATACATGCAGACTGAGCACATATCATATCCAGAATGCATTTAGATTTTTTTTAAAAACATACAGGGAGGGGCTGGCGGGAATACAATTGCACGCAAGACAACATGTAACTGCCAGGGCAAAAAGGGAAGGGCTGCAGGGCAAGGTACAGTACATAGGGTAGGGGTAAGAGTTTATCGGCCAGCAGAGAGAGCAACATAGTAGACCAAGCAACACAATAAGTCTTCAATGTAATTGA
Source organism: Ambystoma mexicanum (assembly GCF_040938575.1). Lineage (NCBI taxonomy): Eukaryota > Metazoa > Chordata > Amphibia > Caudata > Ambystomatidae > Ambystoma > Ambystoma mexicanum. The sequence goes on from NC_090922.1 coordinate 977,566,967, forward strand.
ATGTCCTTTCAATGTCATTTTCAATGTTTGCAATGAAATGTAATAGAATTTATCTGCACATTTATTTAAATATTGTGTAAAGGTTTGTATAAACCATAAACACCAATAAATAAATAAAAAAATAAAACAAATAAGACATTTATTTGAAAAAGGTGTGGATTACGACAATAACAGAACCACTGAGTTGTATTATAGATATAAAAAAAAAAAACAATATGCCAGATCCAAAGGGATCACTATAGGGCTTCACCTGTGTATAGCTTTTTGATATAGTAGGAAGAGGCCTCACAAGGAAAGAGCTATTGTTAGATATGATAGCAAGGTGACAAAAAATAAAAGGTAAGTCATTGTGGAGACAAAGGGGATGTTTGAGTTCCCCTTTTGACATGTATTGGAGAGAAGAAGGTACAGGTAAGTGCAGGTAAAGTAGTGAGGTGTAGAAACCTGGTTTTAGCTTAATTTCATTTGTGAGCATATTGTAACAGGCTAATAAGTGATGTTTAGCTTGCCCACATGGCATTCCAGAGGAATTATTTTCACTGCATGACGATCATAAAGGAGTCCCATGGATAAAAGGTGTATTCTATTCATATATTTAATGCTGCTTGTTTGTTAAATATTGAATGTATATGTGTTTAATGGATTATTTTTTTGTATTGGTTGTTTGTTAGCAAGGGACAGATAATATTGTAGTGTAGGGATAATTGATAGGCAGACACATGCAAACACATGTCATACGGACAAGCATGCAGAACATCAAATGCTCTTGCTACAGTTCCATTGTTAGGTGCATAACAGTAGAAATATTTTCTTGAAGTAAAAGAAATTGTTAGATTCCTATTTTGACAAAAAGAACACACTGGTTTCAAGGGCGCTGCTGTCTGTGCTGTCACTGGCCCGTTGCACAATGGTTGCGGAGGCCATGCCCCCCTGTTGGAGGAGGAAGCAGGAAGCTGCAATAAATTCCTTGGTGGCTCGCCCTTGTGGTGTTAAGCCCGCTGTTTTCAAGGGTGCTGCTGTCTGGGCTGTCCGGGCTGCCGGGACAAAGATGATACTGGATCCAGCATCATTATTGCTTCTGTGGTTCCCTGCATGATTGCCCACTGAGCCTACTGAAAAGACAAGTACATTGGGGATAGACACGGGGAGAAGTGCCAGAAGACCAAAGCTTCTGAACCCTTATGCTGGTATGCTGTTGGGACAGTACAGACGTTAATGTAAAAGCGGTCTGCGGAGCTAGTGGAGCAGTGTGGACTTGCGCTTTAATCTTGTAGGACATTGATTAGTCGACACGTTGCCTTTTTTTTGTTGCCAATTAAGTTTTTACACAAAGAAGTCCTGGTTACCTTGCAGTAAGTTATTATATTTTTGACTCTTGTAAATAAAAAAGGATCTAACGCAGGTTGCTGTGTCTTCACATGTGGTTTTTATTGTCCAAGATGTGGACATATAGTAAAAGGAAGAACTATGACCACATAGAGCTCAGCACAGGAGCGTTCAGTTTCTAGAACACATTTCCAACTACCCAATTAAGTTTTTACTCTGTTTTGTTTATTCCCGAACTGACTTTTAAAAGGATTTTTAAAATAATTATTTGTTATTGGATATTATAAAAAAAAGTGTTTTTTGGACTGTGCTTTTGGTTTTCCAAAAAAATCTGGAGGTGGTCATATGGAAAATCCTCCCTGGCTTACATCTATTGGAGAATAGCCCACAGATTCAATTGATGTGCAGCTGGATTATGAACTTTTGAGGCATATGCAATTAATACATCTAAATGATAAGTTGACTTTTTGTATTCTGTATATACTATACTATATTTGTGTTGCAAATACTGTGCTTTTTTTTGCACATAGCTTATTTACATCTGCTCGTTAGTTGGTACAGGCCTTTATTGATAACAGACTATAGTGGTACAGTGCTTGTAAGTGGTGTGACCAGTGTGACCAGAGTGTGCTAAAGGGGTCAAAGGGAAGGGCCTACTGCATCATATCGTTATATTCACTAAGAGGCTGTTGAATATTTGCATTGGCATTTATAACTACAGAGACAAAGGTACTTAGGGGCCGATTCATGGAACAAATATGCAACAAAAATATTGCCGCAAGCGTGAAAAAGCAAGCACATGCGCACGCGTGCGATTCATGGAAGTTCCTGCGTGTGTTTACTGCGGGATGTGCGCCAAATCCTTGCGTGGTGCACATAGGCGCACACCTCGTTCCAACATCCCGAACGCTGTGTGTGACGCGCACAGCGATAGCGCACAATGTCGGCACACACACCAAAAAGGGGGCGGGACATGGGGCATAACACGCGGAATGGGGAACAACGCTTGAAAACGAAGGCGTAGCTGGGGAAGTACTGCAGGGAAATACACAGAACGCCCACAAGCACGCGAACAACACGTACTCATGGAATCGAATACGGGAAACCTGCGCACGCTAAAAGACACGCACAGACGAAGGCAGGCGGAAGCGTCCCAGTGCACAGTATAAAAGTGCGCGCAACAACAAACACGTATATACAGTTACGATGCTTCTCCCATTTGTCGCAGCACTGATCGTGGGACACCGCAGGAGGAGAATAGCCAGGTGCCGTATTTTTTTGCCCCAGACCAGCCTTTTTGGGATGCCTGACGACCAGCAGGTCTATGGCAGGTATAGGTTTCCACCTCATATCATCCTAGAACTGGTCAGGGAGTGGGAAGATGACCTTACAGCCCCCACCCTGTGCTCCCAAGCATTGAGCCCCTTGGAGAAGGTGCTCAATGTCCTACATTTTTCAGCCACTGGGTCATTTCAGCAGACAACTGCCATAGTGGGGGGGGGGTCTCACAGGCCACGCAGTCACATTGCCTACACCGGGTGTTGGCAATCATGACTGCACGCGCCTCAGTCCGCAGGCACACATAAATGCCCAGTACACCCGCAGAAAGGCAGGCCGTGGTCCAGGACTTCTACAGGATGGCACACTTCCCCAAAGTGCTCGATGTGGCCCTACGTCCACCTAGGGCCACTCAGCACATCTATCGAAACCGCAAGCACTGGCATTCCATCAACATGCAGGTTGTATGCGATACAAATGGAATCATCACCTCTGTCTAAGCAAACTACTCTGGATCAACCCATGACAGTTTCATATACAGAATGTCCGCCCTGAGCGGGGCCCTGGAAGCTGGGAAGCATGGCGACACATGGCTCCTAGGTGAGTACAAATGCCTGTGCACATGCATGCATGTAACACACAGACAAATACACAAACCCAACTAATCACAACCATTACCACCTCCCCAGGGGACAGTGCCTACCCTCTGAGCAAACACATGATGATGCCAATCTGGAACCCCACCACACCACCCCAGGTAAGATACAACGCTGCCCATATTGCAACCAGGGCCATAGTGGAGCGTACATTCGGAGTGCTTAAGTCACGCTTCCCTTGACCGCGCTGGCAGCCAGCTACTATATGCACCCCCAGTAGTGTGCAGGATCATTGTGGCAGCATGTATACTGAACAATGTTGCAACACGGCAGGGCGTACCGGTGGACATGGTGCTGCCCCCACATCCCCAACCAGAGGCACAGGCCCTGCCCATGGGAGGGGAAAGGGCAAGTGGCGAGGCAGCCCGGACCCTGCTTTTGGCCACATTTTTCACCTAAACTCCCACCCCTGCGTAGTGCACACAGGCCTGGCACATACCAGGTGACAATCGATGACGACAAAGAGACAGTCAACTGTCACAACCTTACCACCCTGAGGATGTTGCCATGGAGTGCTACATTGTGTGCATCCCTAGCTACTTAAACATAACCAATCCCGTGTGACCAAAAGGAACACATGCAAGGTTTGTATCACCCACCCCCCCCCGCAAAAATAGACCATGACAATCCCTGGTATGTATGGAAATGACTGACAACAGCCTCCCACACTTACCAAGTCATACACAAATGCTGTACACCAGTGGTAGCTTCAACACAGCACTGAATACCTGTTCACGTGCACATTGGGCAAGGCAAAATCACCACTCCCAAACCCATGTGCTGTGTGTGTCTCTTGCTATACACTGCTCAGCACAGAGCACAGCGAGCAGCCATTGTGTTGGGGATACACCTTGAGCATCACATCAAAAGGACAAATTAACACATTTTCCCATTGACTCATGTCCAGGATCCCCAAATGGTAATTGATCATGTGCTGCAGGGACACAGCATGCCCGAGAAGGCAATATGTGTGCACCTGTGGGCATGGAAGGGTGGTTGTACGTGTGGTGGAGAATTGCGCAACTGTGTGTGTCAGTAGGGATATGCACTCAATATATGCATTTCAAATTAAGTGACCCTCAGTGTCCTATACACATCACATGTGAACATTGCCCATGTGTACACCCCAGCATGTCAAACCACAAAAATCCCCTGACACCTGAAAAGTAAATAGAACACACGAACAACCATTGACCAGCAGAGCACATCATGTACATAGTACCCCACAATGACATTGTCAGAGAGTGCCCAAACACTGTAGCCCAGACTTACTTCCAACAACAAAAGGCCCTCCCTCATTTACACATCACCATGATCTTCTGAACAACTGTGTCTGGGGTGTGTAGCCTTCTCCCTTTTAGTCTACATGGCTACAGGATCCCCATACCCCTTGGTCTTCATGTTCCACCTTGCGTGTAAATAAGATCCAGCCCCCTCAGAGGCCTCCTTGACTGGTAAAAATACCAAATCACAGAGAACTCCAAGGAGCCAAACCCCCAAACTTGGTAAAAAGCCTCTCAGCACAAAAAAACCCTGGAAGAGTCTCCAGTAGATTACTCAAAGTGGAAAAAAGGTCCTGGCACATGTACAAGCAGAATGATCGAACTAGCAAGGTAGCACAGTTCAACAGTGGTTCAACAGGAAGGATACCTTTTTCCAGAAACAACATACAATGAGGATGCAACAACTGATGGGTAGTGCCACAGCTCTGGTCTCCAGGCACAGGAATGACACAAACCAACCACCCCCTCCGTGGTCTGGGCACCTGCAAGGTAAAACTTACACAGGCCTCCGAGACCGTGGCGGGGAAAGAGGGTCAGGGATCCGTTGGTTGGACAGGAATTGGTATTCAGGATAACCGGAAAGAGGGGCAGGAGAGGGGAGTTGGATTTGCAAGAGAAAGTAGGCAAAATACAAAATACAACTATTGACAATAACAAATCCTCAATCAGAGAGACATTGTTCTACATGCACATAGTACGAAATGAGTGAAATGCAAGACAAAGAGAGACTTATCTCTGGGGTGAGTACTGGCCTCCTGCTTGCGCACTCTCAGGTCTGGTAACAGGATCAGTTCAATGCTGCAAAGAGAGCGTGAGTTACTAATCTGTGTGTGTTTACAACACACACAACAACATTCCTACCCCAAAGTAAGTGACTTCTCCACAAACAAACACCCTTGTCTGCTGCTATGTACGTATACGTTAGGTTTCCCATGTGATGGTGATGGTTCATACACTGTCAATGCAGTAAGGCAGTAGCACGTGAATGCGCGGTAAATGGAAGACCAATGTGTCAAGAATCACACATGATAGAATAGGTGCAACTTCAGTACAAGTCGTGTTCTGGCAGCCGTGGATTACAATAAGTAGTGGAAGTGGCAATTTGCACATGCAAATGATATGCTCTGCACACAAGTCTGTGCCTCGCTGGGTTTCCATGTGCGCTGTATAAGTTTCTGGCTTGGAACACTACTGTGCTAATAACTCCGCTTCTATGTGCAACGGCCCATGCGTGTGCCCCTGACAACTTTTAAAGCTACTTGGCATTTGTCCCTCAACGCATCTTAGCTGTACTGCACACTTCTACAACAATATCTGGGCAAGCTCCCCATTAGTGGTGCTACTTAGCATGAATGTGCAAGTGGCCTGGTGGAAGGTTGGCTGCAGTGTGGCCCCCTTGTGCTGCTCACCTTGCTTGGAGCTCCTAGAAATACGTCTGCTTCTGTTGGACGTCTGAGCACAAGCCCTTTGCTACTGCTTGCACACACATGCGCATGTCTGCATCACCAAACGTAGCCAGGTTTCTGTAGTACTTAACCCTGTGTCTGCTGGCAAAGGTGGTCTGGAGGCTCATTTTTCTGCAGAAAGGGCATAACACATATAAATAACGCTTGAAAGTTCCTTGTGTGTGTGTGTGTGTGTGTCTTCATGCTGGTTGTCACTGGGCCATGTTAGAGACCTACATCAGAACTCCTCCCACCATCAGTGTGACTTTGACAGGCAAAGGGTACAGGCTACTGTCTACAGAATGAAGTGCATCAAGCACATATACAGAAAAGAAAATAACATACATTACAATCTACATCAATTAATGGACACATCACTCATGAACCCACCCAAATTGATCACAGACATGGCATGGATAAAAACCCCACAATGCTCACTACGGGTGTTAACACAAGTAGTATAGCAGCAGACAGGCCACAGATATGACAGTCCAAAGCCCTTGTGTAAATGTTTGTTACACCGAACCATCCTTGTGAGCCCATGGATAAGGGAAGCAGGAGTGGCCTATGTGAGTCAGGACCCCAAACTGCAAACATATACACGAGACAAGCTTGAAGAGCCCAGCTGGAACAGACAGTGGATGCTTTGAAAAGCTACACAGCACCACACCATCACATGAATGCACAATAGACAAGCAACATTACCTCATTAAACTAACTATCAAAAACCATATGAACTAACTAAACTAAGAAGAAAAATAAAAAATGGCCACATACGACCGGGGGGAAGGCACCCAGGAGGGCGGAAGTACAGGGTGCACCTCAACACCCACATGCGATGATGTTGAGACAAAAAGAAATCCTCCATGGGCTCAATTCCTGCACAGCTCGACCTGTGTGGGAGATATCTCGTCCTCCTCATCACCCTCTTCCTGAAAAGTTTGACGTGGCACAGTACCCTGACCACACCTAGGCGCAGCTTGCCCCTCGTCAGCAGAAAGTCTGCGGGATGGGTGAGCCTGGTTCTGTGCAGCAATGACACGTAGGTCAGCATGTAGAACCTTGCGTGATACGCGTGCTTCCTCTTGCAAGGTAGCACGTGTAACACAGAGTTCTTCCTGCATGACCTGGCTGGACAACTGGTATACCTCCCGGCAAGCACGTAGCTCAGCCGAGATGGTACTCTCTAGCTGCTCCAACCACTCCTCTGACCGCTTCAAGAGCATACCCAGAGTAGATCTGAGGGAATCATACTCAACCATCATGGCGTCCATGTGTGCCTGTGTGTGAGCAGCAATTGCTTGGCGCAAAGACACCATTTCATCCCGGCGTGCCCTGTCTGAGGCTGCCATGCCCAGCCTGAGTGAGCGGGCCGTGGACTGTGCCGCCCGCTGCTGGAGTTCCACCTGCCTAGCATGGGGTAGCACAGATTGGGAAACACGCTCCATACTCTCAGTGATGTTATCAATTGCTGTCCCCTGGTGTTATGAATTGGCAACCATGGCTTGCTTCCACTCAGTATACCCCAGTGGCACACGGCCATTGTGTTGCTGGGATTGACACCTGCTGGGCCCAAGGAGCCGACGTCCTTGTTGGGTTGGCACCGCCCGCGGCTGCAGGACTACATTCCTCCGTCGACCTGATGCCCCAGGCACATCAGCAACTTGAGTGGAGTGTGACCCTGCGTCCCACCACCATCTGGCCCCCCAGTGCAGGTCTCGCAGACAGAGGAGCGTCCACATCAGAATCACTCACCCCTGACAAATGGACCCGATGAACATCCAACTTGACATTGTCGTCAGAGTGATCATCCGAGCTAGACTCATTGCCAGCCTTAGACAAGAGGGTCTGGAACACAAGTGGGTTCTCGTGGCCTACCACCCCATGACCCCCACTTGCTGGATTGCTGGTGTGATAGCAACGCTGTGTCTGGCATGACAACACCATCCTCTGGCTCCATTGCGTCATCATCTGGAAAAGGGAGAAAATATGAACATTAGTACACATGTCAGAAGCACATGAAACACACACAGATAGACATCACATACACAGCCAACACATGAAGCAGGTATGTCAACACACAAATGAGAACCTGGCATGCATCCAATGGCCTTGATATGCAAACACATCCCAAAAGCAGAAATGGATGTGTGTAAATAGCAAAGCCTACACTATTACAAAATGTAGTATATGAACTCCATCAAACACCACCTCTGTCCGGAACATGTCACAGGCAGAAAAGACAGATGGCAACTAAGAGATGCAACACACCATAAGCATGCCTGAACTGCAAATTGACCACTGCTGCAAGTGAATCCAAATACACAATGACACAGGTAACATGCATGTAGCCATGCATCACTGAAGCATCATCATCAATATAGCTACATCCATCTACAGCTCGCCATGTACTGGGTGGCATGGGCCATGTAGAAATAGTGAATGTCACAAGCAAAGCAAGGGACTGCAACCAGGCATGAGAGACCATAACGCCCTGTACAGTCCGAGCTGCAGGACATGAGGCCTCCACAACACCCCTCAGGTCCTGATTCTCCACATTGGGCTATGAATGTGCCCCCTTACATCATTCCCTGTGGAAATCTACACGCCCAGGAACCACCATAGTAGCTAAGTGAGTCTGGGCATACACATACTGCACAACAGTGAACCTTTGGCAAAGCAAGGTTCAGGAATCTCACCAGCAGAAACGTCTATCAACTACATATTACTCTGTCAACAATAAAGCTGCGGAAGACATATGTGTAAATGGACACTTTCACAAACACATGAGTGAGTACTCGCTTTGTTGCACGACACAACGTTGAAGCTGCTTGCATATGTGCATGTGAAAGCGTTCAAAAACACCCATTTCCCCATACACCTGTATTGTGAACATGACCAGCATCTAATAAACCAAAGCAAGCAGCTATAACGCTGCTTGCTTTGATGTATATGGAAGTGCACACATACACACGTGAAGGATGCTCCACAGTCATCACAACCCAATTGGCAGGCTACATCCAATCAGTGTCCTATGCCAGTTGGAATAGGCCACACATTGACCAATAAACTCATCTAAACAAACACTAGGAAGTCCTAACACTGAGTACATGTGTCACAGGATGCACCAGTGCCCGTCGCATACATGAGAGAAGGGATGAAAAACAGTCCATACATGCCAGGTGACTTTGACATAGCATCAGTGAGTAGTCATGTAGAAGGATGTAACCCGGCTCAGAAGTGGGTTGATGCAGTGCAGAACATGTGTACGTAGCCCACTGTCTACATGAACAACTAAATTATGAAGTCTACCAATACACGTGTAGGCAGTGGAAGGGCAAGTTCAGGCATCTCGTGCAATGTGCATGCAATTGGTTGCATGGCTACAGGCAAACCCCCCACCCCCTAAATGAAAATGCAGGGAGGCATTGCATGGCAGCGAAAGAGTGACCAGAGACCTGTGTATTGCCAGACAACGTTGACTAGCGTCAATTGCATCATCTGAGTCAACTGACAACACAGCAGATGATGATGGGACAGTAATCAGGACACATGTTGAACCCTCAATATTACACCCATGTGTGCAGAAGCCACTACACCAGTTGAACAGAGTCAGTGGGCCAGAAACAGGGTGAGGCCTGTGCCCCACACAGACTGTGACACCCTAAACCTGTGGGTGATGCTTTCCTGAGCCAGAGTGGGCATGGAATTGATGATCAAATGCCATGAAATGTAGGTCAGCCTGGACACGTACTACTATGATCATCCTGTCAAGGACACATAGGGGCATGCATGGAATGCACATGGAGCATGAATGGGCACTCATGTCCCTGCGGAGCATCTGCCATCTGCAAAGTCCAAGTGAGACACCCTGCATCAAGGACAGAGAATGTACCCCAGTGCATGTGTCGGGCAGGTTGGCTGGTGGAAATTTGCATGTACACAGGAGCCTTGAACAGGCCAGGGAAGTACGCCAACATGATGCACACCAGTGCCATGGTCAAATTGTGGTGCAGGGGGAGTGGAGCGGAAAAGGAGCATGCCTACGTGGAGAACCCACATGCAGGCAGAGGACACATGCACGTCAGTCATGCAATGACATAGTCCCAGTGCTGAGAGGAAAGACACCCCAGGCTACATGCAGAAGGGCCAGTGAGCTGGAACATGAACCGGAAGGGCAGCCGGGTGACTAGCATGTGAGTAGGATGCAAGTGTGGTGATGAGGACATTCCCCGTCTGCTCTACATGTCCACTATCCTGCACAGCAGGCACGCATCAGTGAAGCATTGCATAACTTGCACATGAGAACTATGTACACATGACATGTAGCGGCAGTCAAGCACAACCCATCACACAAGCAAAACACACATGGCCTGGACAAACACGGGACAACACTCACTGGACGGGGCATCAAAGTTCAGCATCTTTCCCACTCCTTCGACCATTCCTGTTGGTATGAACTCTGCAACGACTGACTCGTGTGGAGTGAGGTGTTCCTCCTCAGGTGGTAGCCCACTGCGAGTCACCAGAGTCATGTTTTAATTAGAGGCATGCTTCGCCTTAGAGCTGCGTTTGAGGTCATCCCAACACTTTTTGCACTCTTGAGCTGTACGCACCTCATGGCCGAAAGCACTCACATGATCCGCAACTTGCTTCCAGTGGGTATTACGATGGGCAGCCGTAGTTGGACAATTCGGCCCCACTAGCATGTCATGGTTGTGTTCCTGCACGTAGTCCACATGGAAGTCCAGTTCCTGCATGCAGAAAGTCTTCTTCCTCAACGTGCCGGAGGCCGTAGCTGTGTCTGGGGTCCCAGCCTCTACTGCAGTTGCAACCTTCCTCCTCTTTGATGCTGGTCCGGACCCTGGCTGGCAAATGCCACCCTGATCAGTATGGGCAGTGGCGCTGGTGGAATGAGCCAAGGGAGTGGCAGGTGGAACATGGACGGAAGCCCTGACTTGCGTCAGTGGCTGCTGGGTGCCCTGGAATGGACCCTGCGCAGCAACATCCTATGTGCCGGGGTCATTGACCGGGACTGTCCTGGTTGTTAGACTCACAACCGGGGTGGTGTCAGCTGCATCTGCCCATGCACTTGCCAACACCCGGCTGGTCAGGGCAATAGATGACATTACTGCCCCAGGGACACATGCCTCAGTAAGGGCAGCCCTGCGTGCACCTATGCCTGCTGAACTCCTGGAAATCTTCCATGGACTCTTCAAGTGCCAACGCAGCGTGCGCTGGCAGACCCTGAGCCTGGGTGGTGGTGTCCACAGCTGCACCTGCAGCTACCACTACCCTTGGGCCTGTGGCAGTCGATGAAACGGACTGCCGGGTCACATGGGCGCCAGTGCCAGATGCAAGAACTGCATCTCCCAGAGCCGCAGGGGGTAGTGGCACCAACTGCACCAACACATGGCACAACATTGTGCCGAGCTGGCGCACCCATGCCTCTTCCCCCTCTGCAGCCACCCTGGACACCCTGGAGTCCCCCTACTCCCTGGTCACCCCAGCCACGTCCCTGACCATGCCTGCCACGTGGAGTACACCCAGCTGAGGCGCCCCTCACCTTTTGTGGCGTCCCAGCCATGGCACTGATGGAGTAGTGCCGGCACAGATGTAGTAGTGCCAGTGGGAGGTGTACATGACAAATGTCCTGGGCAATTGGAGTGAAGGGGGTGGGATAAAAGATGTTAACAGCACCCCTGAACCTGCAAGGCTGAATGTGACCCCGGTGATAAAGTGATGGGTCACACAATGCTCAGGCTCCCCAAAACTGTAGTAAAACCGTGTACACAACCCCCAGTAGCCCACTTGTGTGGAATTAACCTCCCGCAGTACGCGTTGGCACCCAGGGACATGAAAAACATGTACGCGTGAGACACGCAGGCTACTATGCCCTCGAAAACAAGTACGCGATACACAGGGGCACCTGCAGTGGGAAAAATAGCTTGCGCGACTCACCATCAGACTAGCGTGATAATGAAAAACACACATAGCCAATACCTCTGAAAGAAGAGATACATCCTTGATCTGCTGTGAAGTTGTGATGGCTCGCGAAACAACACGAAGTAGCAACACACACGTTGGTCTCCACGAAAGGCACTTACAGCGAACTGCTGGCCCCGCTCACCTTTAACCCGTGCTGAGGGAAACACCCGCGTGCGTCACGTCACTTATGCACTTAGGCCCTTTCCTCGGATTACACACATTAACACGCCGACGTGCTGTTTTTTCACATGCTGAATCACTATGCACCCGTAACGAGGGAAACACCCGCGCATGTAACGTCACAGACGCGCTTACGCGCTAAGGGCCTTTCCTCGAATTACACACTGTAGTGCAGTTTTTTCACGTGCCAAATCACTACGCATCAAGCTGGCCACGCAACAACACACGGAAGACCACACTCCTGCCCAGAAGGCCATTTTCCTGCCACCCAGAGCCCGAGCACGCTTCCACATGCCATCTGTTGCTGCCTGCCTGCTGGCCACGTGCCCTGCTATTTGGTGCCTGCACGTCAGCCATCTGCAGGGGTCCAGTTGCTGTGACCACCCCTGCTGGAACAGAAGACTCCCGACTGGGATTCCATTGCTCCACAGCCCAGCCCCACGACCCAGTTGCCCACCCACACCTGCCTCGGAGGTTGCCATGTCCGACCCAACACCATCTGGCACAAGTGGCAACCCCCCAGCAGAAAGGCAGAGGGCTGCCAGCTTCTCTGCCAATGAAGTTGGCATCCTAGTGGAGCAAGTCCTGGGGCAGTATGATGCCCTCTTTGGAAGTTCACAGGCCGACAATGAAGGACGGAAGAAGATCTGGATGGACATCATGGCTGCCATCAACGTGGAGGGGGTGGCAGCCCGCGACATTCAACACATCCGGAAGCGCTTGAGAAATTCAGGTCCAGGACACTCAGCAAGGCCCGGCGCCTCTTGAAGGCAGCACATGCAGAGGGGTGCCAGGTCCGCCTTACCAACATCCAGATGAGGGTCCTGGAATGCATACGGCCAGCGCTTCACCTCCAGATCTTTGAGAGGCAGACCCGTCCAGAGTCGAGCGGTAAGTGTGCATGCGTACTGATTGGACGCTGTGCATGTTGAGGTGTGGCAGGAGTGTGCAGGTTGGACATATGTCTGGGAAAGGCCCATGTATGGATGTGTATGTACAGGGACATGAGCTTGCCGCATGTGAGTCCAGTCATGTGTGAGGCACATCAGTGGCGTATGTCTCGAAATGCATGGGGCACAAATGCATGTGTGAGTGCACACATGTTTGATTTTCTGTGTATGTTCTGTGGAATGGTTGTGGTGTGACACATGGATGCTGGTTCCACCTTCATGTATGTGCACAATGTATATGTGCGTGTGTGTATTAGACATGTGTGTCACTGTGTTGCACCAATGATGCATGTGATGGCAACATGTAGGAGGATGATTAGCAGTTTTGACATGGATGTTGATGATTTCACTGCGACAGGTGGGGTAGATGTACAGATGCATGTATGTCTCGTGGCGTGTGTGCATGTGTTCGGCACTCCCCCTGTTGCATGTGACGTCAGGCTATTCTTTGGATGCTCATGCTGTTGTATGTGTATGGAAGGTGTTGCTTGCTACAACATTCATGTTAATTTGCGCATGTGTGTGGGTTCAAATGATATGTGTGTTGGGGAGTGTGATGCCATGTGGGAAGTTTGACACTGCCACTCATGTGCAACTGTCATGTGTGTATCATACCATTGTACAGTGCCCGGATGCCTGTGTTCTATTTCTCTGTGTCTGCAGCATCAACTGATGAAGAGGACAGAGGCGGTGCTGTGGAGCACAGCGGCAGCGATCCCACCGCCAGCCGGAGACGCATGGCCCACCTCCCCTCCCATGTTGTCATCTTGTCGGGGAGTGAGGAGTCTGGTGCCACGGCCGCAGCTGCCCGGGGTAAGTCCAAGAGGCGGAGGTCGGAGGTGGACTCCTCGGCAGCCGAAGGGGCAGCTGAGACCCCACAGGGGCCTATGGAGGAAGATGGTACGGAGTCATCCAGGTTGGTGGGGCTTTGGTTGAGGAGGAGGCCGTGAAAGGCCCACGCATGGGGTCTGGAGGGGGGATTCCACTGGTGCTGGTGGTGCAGTCCAGGGGCAGGGACAGGAGGCAGCACAGGCGGCTGCGGAGGTGCCTGTGTGTAATCCTGTCCCCGATCCTGTGACTGCATCATCCAGCACCAGCAGGGATGCTTTTGTTCAGACCCGTTTTCAGGGAGGGGATGCGCACAACAACTGGCCTTCCTCTCCCTGCGGATGTGGCAATCCGGCACTGTGTTGAGCCTGTCCTGGCTGAGGTGGCGTTGCATGTACGTGGCATTTGGGGTGACGTGCAGGGTTCTCGTGAGGACAATGCGTGTCATTACGGATGCCTCGCAGACCGCGTCGACCTACTGGGATGGGTCACCAGTGCTGGGTTCCTCCGTGTGCTGGAGCTTCTAGCGACCCCCTCCTCAACTGAACCCCCTATGCGCCAGTCATCCTCCGTGCCATCTTCCTGCCCAAGTATCACCTGGGCACCCTGTGGAGCTGCTCCTGACCCAGCGGCCAGGCTGGTGGAGGACACATCCCTGCCACAGTCGGGAGTCAGAAGTACAGCAGGGGTGGCCACCCCAACAACTGAACCCCTGCAGGTGGAGGACGTGCACGCAACAATAGGCAGGGCACATGCACGGCAGCAGCAGGCTCAAGGTGGGAGCGATGATGGCTCGGGACCATCAACATCAGAGGGGCAGGCATCGGCCAGAGGGCAGGAGGACCCTGGATTGGAAGTGTCTTCCATGTGGCAGCGGTTGGGCCAGCAGATAGATGCGGAGCAGCGGCAGGCAGAAGAGGTACTGCTCACTATGGTCAGGGCAGAGAACTCCATGCGCAGGGTGCTGAGGTGGGCTGAGTGCCTCGAGGAAATTCTCAGGGAGTTGGAGGTGGACATGGCGTTATCCCTGCGAAACCTCCAGGATATAGAACAGGAGTTCGATGATGCCCTAGCCCGGGAAATCAACAAGTGAGCCGTAGAACTTACCCGCCGCCATTGTATATAGTTAATTAGTGTTAGGCTTCCTTTCTATTTTTCTTTGATTTGGGGCACATGGATATGACCCATCCTTTTTGTATGTAGTTGTTTATTAGGTAGGGTTTTTTTGTAGGTTTCATTTGGATTTTTGGGCTCATGGACCCTGGATTTGTAAATTGTATATAGTTGAAGACTAGATTCAACTTCATTATTTTCTTTATTTTACCATGGAGCAATGGATTTTCATCTTTTTTTTCTTTGGATTTGGTTTGATGGACGAACCCTTTGGAACCATTTTGATTTGGATTGATTTTGATTCTGTATTCATATATTTGTTTTTAATTTATTTTGGACATGCAGCTTTTGTTTATTATTTCTATTATTGTGTGATTTTCTTTCATTCCCTTGCTTTTATATTTAATACATTTTGGTTTCATACTTCATTTGTGTGTTATTCTCTCATTGGTTTCATGCATGACACGATGTGGGTTTTCTCATTCACTTGCACCCATTGTGTGTGTGTGACGGTCATGTATTGATGTGCATTCTTGCCATTTGGGATGTATCATGTGATGAGGATTTCAATGTGGGGTGAATGGAATACTTGGTTGGGTGTTTGGACTGGGGTGGCGTGGGGTGGGATTTGGGTGGCCATAAGGGCCATGAGTGTGGATCGTGATGACGTGTTGGGGGGGTGACATGAGTCGTGCCTGTCACTGCTGGTTGGGTGGGGGTGCAGGGGGACATGTGCCCGTCAATGCTGGGTGGGTGGGGGTGCAGGGGGACATGAGTCGGGCCTGCTGGCAGGTGCCCATCAATACTGGGTGGGTGGGGGTGCAGGGGGACATGAGGCAGGGCCTGCTGGCAGGTGCCCATCAATGCTGGGTGGGTGGATGGGTGGGGGACATGAGTCGAGGGCTCACAAGTGTGCTCACAAGTGCATGGTGCCATGTGGGCTGACTTCAGGGCCTGGTGAGGGTTGTAGGGTAGTCCCCTTTGGTGTGGGCTGCCTGCAGGGCATGGGAAGGGGGGAAACCGTATGCCCGGGATGGCCCACAATGCCAAATCATGTGTGAAACTCCCCATGTACCCCACAAATACACATACCCTGCTCGCACAGGGCCTATAACGTGTAAACCTCCCCACATCCCCCACAAATACACGTACCCTGCTCGCACAGGGCCTATCCCATGTGAAACTCCCTGTGGACACCACAAATACACATACCCTGCTCGCACAGGGCCTATCGCCTGTGAAACTTCCCACGCATCCCTGAAAATTGCGCAGGCTGCCCATCCACCCTCACCATGGCCCACAGGCAGCCCATCCACCCTGGCCATGCCCCACAGGCAGCCTACACCAAAGGGGGGACTTTTTCCACGCTATTTACCTGGCACGAGCAGGGTACGTGTATTCCGAGGGGTGCACAGGGAATTTTACACACGTTTTCGCTAGCGTGAGCAGGGCATGTTTATTCCGAGGGGTGCGTGGGGAATTTTACATGCGATTTGGCTAGCGCGAGTGGGGTATGTGTATTCCGAGAGGTGCGTGGGGAGTTTTACACACGGTTTTGTTAGCGCGAGTGGGGTACGTGTATTCTGAGAGATGCGCGGGGAGTTTTACATGCAATTTCGTTAGCAAAAGCGAGGTACGTGTATTCCGAGGGGTGTGCAGGGAGGTTTAAATGCGATTTCGTGGTTGGGGGCTGTATGCTGGTCCACTGGCCTTTGCGCTATGTACTGGATTTGTGCGCTGTTCATGGCGCACGGGGCGGGGGTTGGGGGCGTAACTGGCGCTGCTGCAGGGTCCCTGAACCACTCTGCACCACGGCTGGTTATGGATGTTAGGGTCCATGAATACGCTGTGCACTGAAATTTTGTTTTGGCGCACACGGCTGGTGCAGACTGCCGCACGCGCACACTGTGCGCCAGCTGCGTGCGCCACTTGTGCGCCGATTTCTATGAATTACCACCTTAGTATTTATATAGTGTGTTGTCCGAATACTCTCCCAACCGGTGTGCTTTATTGTACTTTGTACAACTTCTCATACCTAGGAAATGGGGATCAAGAAGGTAATTCACTCCCTTTCACCGGCATACGGCTAGAAGAAACAGCCCAAACCTTTTCACTCGATGAAAGATGCAAATGGTTTGACAACAAAGGTGATATTGGGGTAGCTGATGCTGGTGTTACAACCTTAAGCAAGATTGCAACTAAAAGTGGGAGCCTAAAAAGCCCTTTGTGGCGACCAACTGTAGTGTTAACCTCAGTACACCAGAATGAACACTCCAGCCTAACCCACTGATGACTGGTTCTGGAGGTGTCCCAAACCTAGTGGCATATAAAAGCACTATAGAAAGCAGGGCTTTAAGTGGGGGAATAGAAAAGTAAATCCCCTAGATTTGTTTAAGGTGATTAATCCGCCTTCTCAATTAGAAGGTTATCACTATGAAATCCCAATTCTGTGCAGGGAGTTGCGGCTTGGAAGGGGCCCGGTAGAATGTCACCCGATTCCCTCCTCACCTGTAACATATAAAATAGGCGAGCAAGCGTTAAGTGTGGTGAAAGAGGGAGAGAGGATGGAATTAGCAAATGTGGGGCAGGCTTTGGCTAATATGGAAACTATACCAGAAGATCTTGTTTGTAGGCAACAGTCACTAATTCTCTTGCTGAGTGGAACTAGTCAGTGCCCTAGCCATGGCCCTAAGCAAGGAGAATTTGGTACTGTATACCTATCCCCGCCCGCTGCTGGAGTTCCACCTGCCTAGCATGGGGTAGCACAGATTGGGAAACACGCTCCATACTCTCAGTGATGTTATCAATTGCTGTCCCCTGGTGTTATGAATTGGCAACCATGGCTTGCTTCCACTCAGTATACCCCAGTGGCACACGGCCATTGCGTTGCTGGGATTGACACCTGCTGGTCCCAAGGAGCCGACGTCCTTGTTGGGTTGGCACCGCCCGCGGCTGCAGGACTACATTCCTCCGTCGACCTGATGCCCCAGGCACATCAGCAACTTGAGTGGAGTGTGACCCTGCGTCCCACCACCATCTGGCCCCCCAGTGCAGGTCTCGCAGACAGAGGAGCGTCCACATCAGAATCACTCACCCCTGACAAATGGACCCGATGAACATCCAACTTGACATTGTCGTCAGAGTGATCATCCGAGCTAGACTCATTGCCAGCCCTAGACAAGAGGGTCTGGAACACAAGTGGGTTCTCGTGGCCTACCACCCCATGACCCCCACTTGCTGGATTGCTGGTGTGATAGCAACGCTGTGTCTGGCATGACAACACCATCCTCTGGCTCCATTGCGTCATCATCTGGAAAAGGGAGAAAATATGAACATTAGTACACATGTCAGAAGCACATGAAACACACACAGATAGACATCACATACACAGCCAACACATGAAGCAGGTATGTCAACACACAAATGAGAACCTGGCATGCATCCAATGGCCTTGATATGCAAACACATCCCAAAAGCAGAAATGGATGTGTGTAAATAGCAAAGCCTACACTATTACAAAATGTAGTATATGAACTCCATCAAACACCACCTCTGTCCGGAACATGTCACAGGCAGAAAAGACAGATGGCAACTAAGAGATGCAACACACCATAAGCATGCCTGAACTGCAAATTGACCACTGCTGCAAGTGAATCCAAATACACAATGACACAGGTAACATGCATGTAGCCATGCATCACTGAAGCATCATCATCAATATAGCTACATCCATCTACAGCTCGCCATGTACTGGGTGGCATGGACCATGTAGAAATAGTGAATGTCACAAGCAAAGCAAGGGCCTGCAACCAGGCATGAGAGACCATAACGCCCTGTACAGTCCGAGCTGCAGGACATGAGGCCTCCACAACACCCCTCAGGTCCTGATTCTCCACATTGGGCTATGAATGTGCCCCCTTACATCATTCCCTGTGGAAATCTACACGCCCAGGAACCACCATAGTAGCTAAGTGAGTCTGGGCATACACATACTGCACAACAGTGAACCTTTGGCAAAGCAAGGTTCAGGAATCTCACCAGCAGAAACGTCTATCAACTACATATTACTCTGTCAACAATAAAGCTGCGGAAGACATATGTGTAAATGGACACTTTCACAAACACATGAGTGAGTACTCGCTTTGTTGCACGACACAACGTTGAAGCTGCTTGCATATGTGCATGTGAAAGCGTTCAAAAACACCCATTTCCCCATACACCTGTATTGTGAACATGACCAGCATCTAATAAACCAAAGCAAGCAGCTATAACGCTGCTTGCTTTGATGTATATGGAAGTGCACACATACACACGTGAAGGATGCTCCACAGTCATCACAACCCAATTGGCAGGCTACATCCAATCAGTGTCCTATGCCAGTTGGAATAGGCCACACATTGACCAATAAACTCATCTAAACAAACACTAGGAAGTCCTAACACTGAGTACATGTGTCACAGGATGCACCAGTGCCCGTCGCATACATGAGAGAAGGGATGAAAAACAGTCCATACATGCCAGGTGACTTTGACATAGCATCAGTGAGTAGTCATGTAGAAGGATGTAACCCGGCTCAGAAGTGGGTTGATGCAGTGCAGAACATGTGTACGTAGCCCACTGTCTACATGAACAACTAAATTATGAAGTCTACCAATACACGTGTAGGCAGTGGAAGGGCAAGTTCAGGCATCTCGTGCAATGTGCATGCAATTGGTTGCATGGCTACAGGCAAACCCCCCACCCCCTAAATGAAAATGCAGGGAGGCATTGCATGGCAGCGAAAGAGTGACCAGAGACCTGTGTATTGCCAGACAACGTTGACTAGCGTCAATTGCATCATCTGAGTCAACTGACAACACAGCAGATGATGATGGGACAGTAATCAGGACACATGTTGAACCCTCAATATTACACCCATGTGTGCAGAAGCCACTACACCAGTTGAACAGAGTCAGTGGGCCAGAAACAGGGTGAGGCCTGTGCCCCACACAGACTGTGACACCCTAAACCTGTGGGTGATGCTTTCCTGAGCCAGAGTGGGCATGGAATTGATGATCAAATGCCATGAAATGTAGGTCAGCCTGGACACGTACTACTATGATCATCCTGTCAAGGACACATAGGGGCATGCATGGAATGCACATGGAGCATGAATGGGCACTCATGTCCATGCGGAGCATCTGCCATCTGCAAAGTCCAAGTGAGACACCCTGCATCAAGGACAGAGAATGTACCCCAGTGCATGTGTCGGGCAGGTTGGCTGGTGGAAATTTGCATGTACACAGGAGCCTTGAACAGGCCAGGGAAGTACGCCAACATGATGCACACCAGTGCCATGGTCAAATTGTGGTGCAGGGGGAGTGGAGCGGAAAAGGAGCATGCCTACGTGGAGAACCCACATGCAGGCAGAGGACACATGCACGTCAGTCATGCAATGACATAGTCCCAGTGCTGAGAGGAAAGACACCCCAGGCTACATGCAGAAGGGCCAGTGAGCTGGAACATGAACCGGAAGGGCAGCCGGGTGACTAGCATGTGAGTAGGATGCAAGTGTGGTGATGAGGACATTCCCCGTCTGCTCTACATGTCCACTATCCTGCACAGCAGGCACGCATCAGTGAAGCATTGCATAACTTGCACATGAGAACTATGTACACATGACATGTAGCGGCAGTCAAGCACAACCCATCACACAAGCAAAACACACATGGCCTGGACAAACACGGGACAACACTCACTGGACGGGGCATCAAAGTTCAGCATCTTTCCCACTCCTTCGACCATTCCTGTTGGTATGAACTCTGCAACGACTGACTCGTGTGGAGTGAGGTGTTCCTCCTCAGGTGGTAGCCCACTGCGAGTCACCAGAGTCATGTTTTAATTAGAGGCATGCTTCGCCTTAGAGCTGCGTTTGAGGTCATCCCAACACTTTTTGCACTCTTGAGCTGTACGCACCTCATGGCCGAAAGCACTCACATGATCCGCAACTTGCTTCCAGTGGGTATTACGATGGGCAGCCGTAGTTGGACAATTTGGCCGCACTAGCATGTCATGGTTGTGTTCCTGCACGTAGTCCACATGGAAGTCCAGTTCCTGCATGCAGAAAGTCTTCTTCCTCAACGTGCCGGAGGCCGTAGCTGTGTCTGGGGTCCCAGCCTCTACTGCAGTTGCAACCTTCCTCCTCTTTGATGCTGGTCCGGACCCTGGCTGGCAAATGCCACCCTGATCAGTATGGGCAGTGGCGCTGGTGGAATGAGCCAAGGGAGTGGCAGGTGGAACATGGACGGAAGCCCTGACTTGCGTCAGTGGCTGCTGGGTGCCCTGGAATGGACCCTGCGCAGCAACATCCTATGTGCCGGGGTCATTGACCGGGACTGTCCTGGTTGTTAGACTCACAACCGGGGTGGTGTCAGCTGCATCTGCCCATGCACTTGCCAACACCCGGCTGGTCAGGGCAATAGATGACATTACTGCCCCAGGGACACATGCCTCAGTAAGGGCAGCCCTGCGTGCACCTATGCCTGCTGAACTCCTGGAAATCTTCCATGGACTCTTCAAGTGCCAACGCAGCGTGCGCTGGCAGACCCTGAGCCTGGGTGGTGGTGTCCACAGCTGCACCTGCAGCTACCACTACCCTTGGGCCTGTGGCAGTCGATGAAACGGACTGCCGGGTCACATGGGCGCCAGTGCCAGATGCAAGAACTGCATCTCCCAGAGCCGCAGGGGGTAGTGGCACCAACTGCACCAACACATGGCACAACATTGTGCCGAGCTGGCGCACCCATGCCTCTTCCCCCTCTGCAGCCACCCTGGACACCCTGGAGTCCCCCTACTCCCTGGTCACCCCAGCCACGTCCCTGACCATGCCTGCCACGTGGAGTACACCCAGCTGAGGCGCCCCTCACCTTTTGTGGCGTCCCAGCCATGGCACTGATGGAGTAGTGCCGGCACAGATGTAGTAGTGCCAGTGGGAGGTGTACATGACAAATGTCCTGGGCAATTGGAGTGAAGGGGGTGGGATAAAAGATGTTAACAGCACCCCTGAACCTGCAAGGCTGAATGTGACCCCGGTGATAAAGTGATGGGTCACACAATGCTCAGGCTCCCCAAAACTGTAGTAAAACCGTGTACACAACCCCCAGTAGCCCACTTGTGTGGAATTAACCTCCCGCAGTACGCGTTGGCACCCAGGGACATGAAAAACATGTACGCGTGAGACACGCAGGCTACTATGCCCTCGAAAACAAGTACGCGATACACAGGGGCACCTGCAGTGGGAAAAATAGCTTGCGCGACTCACCATCAGACTAGCGTGATAATGAAAAACACACATAGCCAATACCTCTGAAAGAAGAGATACATCCTTGATCTGCTGTGAAGTTGTGATGGCTCGCGAAACAACACGAAGTAGCAACACACACGTTGGTCTCCACGAAAGGCACTTACAGCGAACTGCTGGCCCCGCTCCCCTTTAACCCGTGCTGAGGGAAACACCCGCGTGCGTCACGTCACTTATGCACTTAGGCCCTTTCCTCGGATTACACACATTAACACGCCGACGTGCTGTTTTTTCACATGCTGAATCACTATGCACCCGTAACGAGGGAAACACCCGCGCATGTAACGTCACAGACGCGCTTACGCGCTAAGGGCCTTTCCTCGAATTACACACTGTAGTGCAGTTTTTTCACGTGCCAAATCACTACGCATCAAGCTGGCCACGCAACAACACACGGAAGACCACACTCCTGCCCAGAAGGCCATTTTCCTGCCACCCAGAGCCCGAGCACGCTTCCACATGCCATCTGTTGCTGCCTGCCTGCTGGCCACGTGCCCTGCTATTTGGTGCCTGCACGTCAGCCATCTGCAGGGGTCCAGTTGCTGTGACCACCCCTGCTGGAACAGAAGACTCCCGACTGGGATTCCATTGCTCCACAGCCCAGCCCCACGACCCAGTTGCCCACCCACACCTGCCTCGGAGGTTGCCATGTCCGACCCAACACCATCTGGCACAAGTGGCAACCCCCCAGCAGAAAGGCAGAGGGCTGCCAGCTTCTCTGCCAATGAAGTTGGCATCCTAGTGGAGCAAGTCCTGGGGCAGTATGATGCCCTCTTTGGAAGTTCACAGGCCGACAATGAAGGACGGAAGAAGATCTGGATGGACATCATGGCTGCCATCAACGTGGAGGGGGTGGCAGCCCGCGACATTCAACACATCCGGAAGCGCTTGAGAAATTCAGGTCCAGGACACTCAGCAAGGCCCGGCGCCTCTTGAAGGCAGCACATGCAGAGGGGTGCCAGGTCCGCCTTACCAACATCCAGATGAGGGTCCTGGAATGCATACGGCCAGCGCTTCACCTCCAGATCTTTGAGAGGCAGACCCGTCCAGAGTCGAGCGGTAAGTGTGCATGCGTACTGATTGGACGCTGTGCATGTTGAGGTGTGGCAGGAGTGTGCAGGTTGGACATATGTCTGGGAAAGGCCCATGTATGGATGTGTATGTACAGGGGCATGAGCTTGCCGCATGTGAGTCCAGTCATGTGTGAGGCACATCAGTGGCGTATGTCTCGAAATGCATGGGGCACAAATGCATGTGTGAGTGCACACATGTTTGATTTTCTGTGTATGTTCTGTGGAATGGTTGTGGTGTGACACATGGATGCTGGTTCCACCTTCATGTATGTGCACAATGTATATGTGCGTGTGTGTATTAGACATGTGTGTCACTGTGTTGCACCAATGATGCATGTGATGGCAACATGTAGGAGGATGATTAGCAGTTTTGACATGGATGTTGATGATTTCACTGCGACAGGTGGGGTAGATGTACAGATGCATGTATGTCTCGTGGCGTGTGTGCATGTGTTCGGCACTCCCCCTGTTGCATGTGACGTCAGGCTATTCTTTGGATGCTCATGCTGTTGTATGTGTATGGAAGGTGTTGCTTGCTACAACATTCATGTTAATTTGCGCATGTGTGTGGGTTCAAATGATATGTGTGTTGGGGAGTGTGATGCCATGTGGGAAGTTTGACACTGCCACTCATGTGCGACTGTCATGTGTGTATCATACCATTGTACAGTGCCCGGATGCCTGTGTTCTATTTCTCTGTGTCTGCAGCATCAACTGATGAAGAGGACAGAGGCGGTGCTGTGGAGCACAGCGGCAGCGATCCCACCGCCAGCCGGAGACGCATGGCCCACCTCCCCTCCCATGTTGTCATCTTGTCGGGGAGTGAGGAGTCTGGTGCCACGGCCGCAGCTGCCCGGGGTAAGTCCAAGAGGCGGAGGTCGGAGGTGGACTCCTCGGCAGCCGAAGGGGCAGCTGAGACCCCACAGGGGCCTATGGAGGAAGATGGTACGGAGTCATCCAGGTTGGTGGGGCTTTGGTTGAGGAGGAGGCCGTGAAAGGCCCACGCATGGGGTCTGGAGGGGGGATTCCACTGGTGCTGGTGGTGCAGTCCAGGGGCAGGGACAGGAGGCAGCACAGGCGGCTGCGGAGGTGCCTGTGTGTAATCCTGTCCCCGATCCTGTGACTGCATCATCCAGCACCAGCAGGGATGCTTTTGTTCAGACCCGTTTTCAGGGAGGGGATGCGCACAACAACTGGCCTTCCTCTCCCTGCGGATGTGGCAATCCGGCACTGTGTTGAGCCTGTCCTGGCTGAGGTGGCGTTGCATGTACGTGGCATTTGGGGTGACGTGCAGGGTTCTCGTGAGGACAATGCGTGTCATTACGGATGCCTCGCAGACCGAGTCGACCTACTGGGATGGGTCACCAGTGCTGGGTTCCTCCGTGTGCTGGAGCTTCTAGCGACCCCCTCCTCAACTGAACCCCCTATGCGCCAGTCATCCTCCGTGCCATCTTCCTGCCCAAGTATCACCTGGGCACCCTGTGGAGCTGCTCCTGACCCAGCGGCCAGGCTGGTGGAGGACACATCCCTGCCACAGTCGGGAGTCAGAAGTACAGCAGGGGTGGCCACCCCAACAACTGAACCCCTGCAGGTGGAGGACGTGCACGCAACAATAGGCAGGGCACATGCACGGCAGCAGCAGGCTCAAGGTGGGAGCGATGATGGCTCGGGACCATCAACATCAGAGGGGCAGGCATCGGCCAGAGGGCAGGAGGACCCTGGATTGGAAGTGTCTTCCATGTGGCAGCGGTTGGGCCAGCAGATAGATGCGGAGCAGCGGCAGGCAGAAGAGGTACTGCTCACTATGGTCAGGGCAGAGAACTCCATGCGCAGGGTGCTGAGGTGGGCTGAGTGCCTCGAGGAAATTCTCAGGGAGTTGGAGGTGGACATGGCGTTATCCCTGCGAAACCTCCAGGATATAGAACAGGAGTTCGATGATGCCCTAGCCCGGGAAATCAACAAGTGAGCCGTAGAACTTACCCGCCGCCATTGTATATAGTTAATTAGTGTTAGGCTTCCTTTCTATTTTTCTTTGATTTGGGGCACATGGATATGACCCATCCTTTTTGTATGTAGTTGTTTATTAGGTAGGGTTTTTTTGTAGGTTTCATTTGGATTTTTGGGCTCATGGACCCTGGATTTGTAAATTGTATATAGTTGAAGACTAGATTCAACTTCATTATTTTCTTTATTTTACCATGGAGCAATGGATTTTCATCTTTTTTTTCTTTGGATTTGGTTTGATGGACGAACCCTTTGGAACCATTTTGATTTGGATTGATTTTGATTCTGTATTCATATATTTGTTTTTAATTTATTTTGGACATGCAGCCTTTTGTTTATTATTTCTATTATTGTGTGATTTTCTTTCATTCCCTTGTTTTTATATTTAATACATTTTGGTTTCATACTTCATTTGTGTGTTATTCTCTCATTGGTTTCATGCATGACACGATGTGGGTTTTCTCATTCACTTGCACCCATTGTGTGTGTGTGACGGTCATGTATTGATGTGCATTCTTGCCATTTGGGATGTATCATGTGATGAGGATTTCAATGTGGGGTGAATGGAATACTTGGTTGGGTGTTTGGACTGGGGTGGCGTGGGGTGGGATTTGGGTGGCCATAAGGGCCATGAGTGTGGATCGTGATGACGTGTTGGGGGGGTGACATGAGTCGTGCCTGTCACTGCTGGTTGGGTGGGGGTGCAGGGGGACATGTGCCCGTCAATGCTGGGTGGGTGGGGGTGCAGGGGGACATGAGTCGGGCCTGCTGGCAGGTGCCCATCAATACTGGGTGGGTGGGGGTGCAGGGGGACATGAGGCAGGGCCTGCTGGCAGGTGCCCATCAATGCTAGGTGGGTGGATGGGTGGGGGACATGAGTCGAGGGCTCACAAGTGTGCTCACAAGTGCATGGTGCCATGTGGGCTGACTTCAGGGCCTGGTGAGGGTTGTAGGGTAGTCCCCTTTGGTGTGGGCTGCCTGCAGGGCATGGGAAGGGGGGAAACCGTATGCCCGGGATGGCCCACAATGCCAAATCATGTGTGAAACTCCCCATGTACCCCACAAATACACATACCCTGCTCGCACAGGGCCTATAACGTGTAAACCTCCCCACATCCCCCACAAATACACGTACCCTGCTCGCACAGGGCCTATCCCATGTGAAACTCCCTGTGGACACCACAAATACACATACCCTGCTCGCACAGGGCCTATCGCCTGTGAAACTTCCCACGCATCCCTGAAAATTGCGCAGGCTGCCCATCCACCCTCACCATGGCCCACAGGCAGCCCATCCACCCTGGCCATGCCCCACAGGCAGCCTACACCAAAGGGGGGACTTTTTCCACGCTATTTACCTGGCACGAGCAGGGTACGTGTATTCCGAGGGGTGCACAGGGAATTTTACACGCGTTTTCGCTAGCGTGAGCAGGGCATGTTTATTCCGAGGGGTGCGTGGGGAATTTTACATGCGATTTGGCTAGCGCGAGTGGGGTATGTGTATTCCGAGAGGTGCGTGGGGAGTTTTACACACGGTTTTGTTAGCGCGAGTGGGGTACGTGTATTCTGAGAGATGCGCGGGGAGTTTTACATGCAATTTCGTTAGCAAAAGCGAGGTACGTGTATTCCGAGGGGTGTGCAGGGAGGTTTAAATGCGATTTCGTGGTTGGGGGCTGTATGCTGGTCCACTGGCCTTTGCGCTATGTACTGGATTTGTGCGCTGTTCATGGCGCACGGGGCGGGGGTTGGGGGCGTAACTGGCGCTGCTGCAGGGTCCCTGAACCACTCTGCACCACGGCTGGTTATGGATGTTAGGGTCCATGAATACGCTGTGCACTGAAATTTTGTTTTGGCGCACACGGCTGGTGCAGACTGCCGCACGCGCACACTGTGCGCCAGCTGCGTGCGCCACTTGTGCGCCGATTTCTATGAATTACCACCTTAGTATTTATATAGTGTGTTGTCCGAATACTCTCCCAACCGGTGTGCTTTATTGTACTTTGTACAACTTCTCATACCTAGGAAATGGGGATCAAGAAGGTAATTCACTCCCTTTCACCGGCATACGGCTAGAAGAAACAGCCCAAACCTTTTCACTCGATGAAAGATGCAAATGGTTTGACAACAAAGGTGATATTGGGGTAGCTGATGCTGGTGTTACAACCTTAAGCAAGATTGCAACTAAAAGTGGGAGCCTAAAAAGCCCTTTGTGGCGACCAACTGTAGTGTTAACCTCAGTACACCAGAATGAACACTCCAGCCTAACCCACTGATGACTGGTTCTGGAGGTGTCCCAAACCTAGTGGCATATAAAAGCACTATAGAAAGCAGGGCTTTAAGTGGGGGAATAGAAAAGTAAATCCCCTAGATTTGTTTAAGGTGATTAATCCGCCTTCTCAATTAGAAGGTTATCACTATGAAATCCCAATTCTGTGCAGGGAGTTGCGGCTTGGAAGGGGCCCGGTAGAATGTCACCCGATTCCCTCCTCACCTGTAACATATAAAATAGGCGAGCAAGCGTTAAGTGTGGTGAAAGAGGGAGAGAGGATGGAATTACAAATGTGGGGCAGGCTTTGGCTAATATGGAAACTATACCAGAAGATCTTGTTTGTAGGCAACAGTCACTAATTCTCTTGCTGAGTGGAACTAGTCAGTGCCCTAGCCATGGCCCTAAGCAAGGAGAATTTGGTACTGTATACCTATCCCCGGAGGACGCACCCCATGCCTGTAATGTCTCCCTCTCAAATTGGTTTATTAGTCTGTGTTAGGAGGATAAACAGGAATACGATGGGCTAAGGGTGGGACTAAAAGGGGGGAAAGAAGAGTGGGGGGAAACCTCCCAATCTATAGTGACCAAATGCCCAGTTCCAATAAGGGAAGGGGGGAAGGGGGGAAGTCGTGACTGGACCAAGTCTAATTAATGCAGTATTGCCTAGTAAGACTATAAAATCTAACTGCAAGTGTTATGATGGAATTTCGGTGGTGCATTGTAACATTACTAAAGAAATTATCGATTAGAAAAATGTAGTAGCAAAACTGAAATTTTATGTGGAGGCAGGGAAGATTGGCCCTGGTGTGAAATCTATAAACTCTGGAACTGCAACCCTAGTGTCTGTATCGAAGCAAGGGATAGAAAATATTAATCCTCACACTAACCCTAAAAAGAACGGCTGCAAGGCTAGACCTGTGGCAAACATAAGGATCAGTGGATTGTACAGACCAGTAAATAGTGGACCTGGTGTAGCCATGCAACCTCTCTGCTCTATTCCATAGATTTGATATATAGAAATAATACGAAGCAGGTGGTCCTTTCTATAGGCCTGGTGGGGAAATTGAGCAATAGTAATCAAGCAACATTAAATGCAGGAACTCTTGTGAGTGAGAGGCGGTGGGGCACCCTGGGAGTAATGGTGGAATGTATATTTATATGATGTGCCAGGTTTGGAGAGGGGAAGCTATGAAGCACAACTGGCCCTGGTAAATAAATGCATCCGCTGTATTCGGATTACGAGGGGCTGTAAATCTGTAATTAGGGAAAATATTCTGTACTGTGTGCTGGGTAGCGTGCCTGGGGAGTAAAAGATTGTATCTAAATTACTATCAAATCAATATCTGGCAGACAGGTTTTTAGCAATCGAATTTAGCTCCTATCCTCATGCAAATATGTCAGTTACTATTCTCCCCAGAGCTCCTCTCCTACTGAGGAGAGAGCTCCTCTCCCTACCCTTGGCTCTTATGTAGGAAGAGCCAAGGGAAGATGGGTTGGAAGGTGTCGATTGACTATTAAATACAGTTGGGGGGTTCCAGTGGTATTGGCCCAAAGAGATCAGCAATTAAAGGGAGGGGCAGATGAGAAGCTAAACGTAAAGGTTCTATCATGGAATGTGGCAGGGATCAATATACTGCTGTCAGATTCTGATTGGGAACGGTTTATCCCTTCTTATCCTGCAATCTGCCTCCAAGA
The DNA here is from genome assembly GCF_040938575.1 of Ambystoma mexicanum. NCBI lineage: Eukaryota > Metazoa > Chordata > Amphibia > Caudata > Ambystomatidae > Ambystoma > Ambystoma mexicanum. Next base: position 977,596,394 of record NC_090922.1, read on the forward strand.
GACATGATATGATATGGGACTTATAACGCGCCTATACGCACATGTTTTAAAACGCGACTAGGCAAGGGAGGGCAACAAAAGCGAGGACAGACAACGATCCTACTAGGCCAGGTGTCATTTGGATCGTGCACGTACGTGGGAGAACAGACTCTCCGGAGCTTATGTGGTTTAGTTTGTTTAGTGTGAACGCAACTAAAGGCCAAAGATGTAGGCCTAGTGGTGTTCTGATAACACTCATACATCCGGCCCTAGATATGGCAGTCAAACTGATCCTAACTGGGATAGCAGACCATCTGTGCCTTGATTTGACTAACAGGGATGGGAATCACCTGCTGCTATTTACATTTATAAAAGAGTGGGTGGATTGAATAGTCTGGCTAGCTTGACCTGTATGAATCAGTTAATAAAAAATGTCCAGGCACATGGCAATTTTACCCCAATAATTATGACAATGGGAGACTTTAACATTCAATACGAACCAATAGCACTTCCTGATGGCCTTTGGGATGCCCAAGATGCTGCATTTGGGATACACCCGCTAGAGTCAGTGAAACCAATTCGAACACACCCTGCTGTAGTGGAAGTAGGAAGGTTGATGAGTGAGTTGGGATTGGTTGCATGCAATGGGAGAGTCTCCCCGGATAAGCCCACGAGTTATGTAGGCTACCAGGGAAGGCCTCGGATTGACTATGTAACAATACATATGGTTGACTGTGGTAGGATTAGCATATGGAAGTGCTCAGACGTAGTGACAGCTATCACTATCCCCTGAGTTGCTCAGTGACCTTTGGAATTAAGAGCAGCATTAATCTAGGGGGTGAGAGGGATGGGAATTCCATTGTGGTAACGGGGCATTCTAAAAAAGTTCTGAAATGGTCCACAGTAGACATGTGCAAAGTTAAACCAAGTATCTATGCAAGTATTGTACAGCTCATTGAGGGTATGTGTCTAAGTGATGGAACGCCCACAAATGTTGGAGACTTATACAATGATCTGACAACAATATTGTCCCACTTTTTTACCAAACAAATAAGGAAAAGCAGGAAACAGACATTAGTTAATGAGGGATGGTTTGATAGTGTCTAGCAAGAGGCAAGAGGCAAAGAAATTATTATTAACCTACCTCAAGTTAGCAAACCATATTTGAAGATGTTAAGGGTAACCTACAAGAAATTAGTTGCCACAAAAAAAGGCAGAATTTATGTGAACAAATGAGAAGATCTGCTGAATTATTGTAAGAAAGGAGATCAAGTGAACTTTTGGAAGTCAGTGACCGGGGATGAGGGGGAAATGGGTAATCAGCTGATGAGCCATATCCCCCCTCAGTAAGTGGTTTAGCCATTTTAGTACACTGTATGGTAAAGCCTGCGGTGCCCACGAAGTGCTCAGGTAAAGTGATGAAATGATAGTAGATTGAAGCACGCATGAAATCTTCTAATTGACAGAGGTGACCGATATAATTACTGGACTGGATAGGGAGAAGGCTCCAGGTGCGTATAACCTCCCAATCGACTTATTCTAAGATTTAATGACTGTTTGGGACCCTCTTTTCAAACGTGTCTTTGATTATGTGGCAAAAACCTGGGAAGTTCCAATTTCTTGGCGTAGTGCGACTATTGTGGCAATTTTTAAAAAGGGGGACTATAGAATGCCGGGTAACCATAGACCCATCTCGTTATTGGATTCTCCCAGAAATATTTTTGCAAAAATGTTAAACACACATTTACAAGTATGGGCTATTGATAAGAATGTTCTGAACCATCTCCGGGCCAATGCCTCAGATTAAATGCAATTTTGGCTAATTACATCACAATTCAGCACTCTAGGATTTATGCAGTCTTTGTTCACCTTCGCACGGCTTTGATAGTGTTTCCTGTGATAAACTCTGGCCAATATTGAGAGACAAGGGCATTCCAGAACTACTTTTGTTTAATATCCAATCCTTATACTGTAACAATAGCGCTTCTGTGAGGTGGCAGTTGGAGGGGGAGACACCAGAGCACTTTTCAGTAGAAAGGGGGGGTGCGGCAGGGGTGTGTGCTAGCTCCCATTTTATTCTGCTTGTATATAAATGCAGTAATAGATCAGTTAATGGCTTCTAGTACTGATGCTCCAAAGTTGGAGCCGGACAGGTTCCCAGCACTCCTATATCCCGATGATGCTACATTGCTAGCTACCACACCGACAAGGACATTGTTTGAAAACGTTTAAAGAAAAATGTCAGGATCTCTCAATGTCATTACATTTTCAAAATACAAAGGTGATGGTATTTGGCAGAAAGAGCCAGAAAAAGATGAAGTTGAAGGTGATGGTTGACAACTATGAGTTTGAACAGGTGCCCTACTATGACTACTTGGGCAAAGATTCTAGTAGGATCTCTCATGGGCATTGCATCTTGTTAAAGCTATACGAATTCTAGAGAAATACAGTGAAGGAATTTGATGTTTTTTTAACATACTGGGAAGGGGTCTACTCTCCCCAGCTATCAAATTGTATCTAGAACAAGGCATGGCAGCGGCAAGCTACCAGGCAGAATTGTGGGGTCACTGCCCCCTAGCTGAGCTGTGTGTAGCAGATAACAATATTTTACAGAGTTTACTTATGCAGCCTAAGGGAGCCCCAATGGCAAATTTGCAATGGGAAAGCAGCCTCAAACCGATAAACAAAGTAATTGCCACTAAGTCCCTGCTGTATTAGATTAGTCTCTGGAGGGTTCATTAATTGGCTATGTATAAGGAGTCATTGTGTAGCCTGTTATTGATCTATGTTGCTAGGTCGCTAGCGTGGCCCACATTTGTTAAAAGGATTCAAAGAATTGGGCCTGATGGACCACTTGGTTACCACACAATGTATAACACAGAGAGGTAATTCTGGGTAAAATGAAAAGGGTCTGTACTCTGTTGAAAACTGGAGCCCCCTATATAGTGCTAAAAGCAGTTGCAGGATTTGAACCGTATCTGGATTGTGCAATGAAAGCATATGCTCGAAGGCTGTTTGTACAGCTGTGCATCACCACTTTGCAGGTAGCCGAGTTTACATCAAGCTGGACAGCGGCGCCGGAAAGCACTGCAGTATTTGTGGCAACCCAGTGCAAGCTATTAAGCATTTTCTATTGTTTTCCCAGGGTATGATAGGCTGATGCCATATTACCTTTTGCCAATATGGTGATTAAAGGAGATCAGGACGATAGAATTGGCAGTTACTATTTGTAAAAGTACCATAGATGTGAATCTGATTTATTTTACTGCAGAATATATACACAGGTCATGGTTGTATCGGGCTAAATGTATTTTATCGAATTGTATGGGAACCTTATGAATTTTAAATGTATTTTAATGGGTACTATTGGTATGAATTGTAATTACTAGCTATTTTGGTTGATTGTTTCATGTTATGTTAAGATGCTTTTATGGTTTTTATTCCGAACAAAGCTATGTACAACACAAAAAGAACACAGCAGGAACAGAACAGATTGCATCCAACATCATTTGTTGAAGAGCTAAAAAGAACTGCACAAATACAATTCTACAAAAGATACAAAATCATCAAGCAGGCAGCTCAGCACCACAGGAGACAGAGGAACTGGCTCCACCACCCGGTCACGGACAAGATCACAAACATTACAAGCGCTGTCACCTTACAGAAGTTTGCCGGGACAAGGCCGGGTCCTCCTTGCAGGAGAAGAAAGGAGGGAGGACTAATGGGAAGTAAAGGCCATTTTACCATTACTTTTTTGTCTTTATTTCGCCTCCAGTAAGTGAAGCATGAAGAAATAATAGGAGTGCTCTAGAAGGAGAAATGTGTTTTTATTGTTGTTCTTTCTTTCCTTTTATTTAAGGAAGAAAGGCAACAGTTTATCCCCAGCAGTATTAATAATGTAACAGGTGATAAAGATTTTTGAATTGTTTGGAGATGGCATTCAAAGTCAGCATAGTACTGAGTAGGACCGCATGTGTTGTGAGTATGTGAAGAAGGTGAGGCAAGAGAGGGCAAAACGACACATGTGTGTGCTCTCTCATCCCACATGTCACAGGCACACCCAAGCCCAGAGCAGATGGGGATTTGTTTGGTACGCTTGGCATTTTGCAGGATTAGAGGGATGTTTCAGGGATACAAGGTCTATGTGCACAAGGGGGCAAGAAGATGGGAGCAACTAGTTATCACAAACACTAGTTGTTATGTGAAAAGAAGGAAGGTCATGCATTGCTATGGCTGCGTCTTTGCCTCAATGGACTAATGCATGCGCTGCAGAGCAGAGGCCTGTGCTTTACCCCTATGGGCAAAGGTTTGAATCCTGGCAGGTCCACTCAGCCCTTCATCCTTCTGAGCTCCATAAAATGAGTGCCATTGAGTTGGGTAACAATAAAGATATGTTATCTGTCAATGGTGCCACAATGCCCCTCTTGGGGTGAACGTGTGCTCTACAAATTCACCTGTTATGTTATGATACCCAAGGAGGCCATAGAGGGGGATTGAAGGTTCAGTATTTATAACAACACCTGGAAGGAAGGGGTAATTGAGTTACAAAAAGACAGGCTAGTGGGGTTTGTTGAGGAGTTACTAATGATCTTGAACATACATAAACAATGTGGAGTAATGATGTTCAGACCCTGACTCAGATTAATGACAAAAAGAAACACACTTCAAGACAATCACTGAATGTTCTTTATGTTTTATATGGAAGGGGACTGTCAAACTGGACAGCAACAGTGCATGCGCAGCAAGTGACAACACATCCGATCCTGCATGCACTGGCAGTGGCGCTAACAAAAGTGTCATCAGGCCAGTGGGAACCAAGCATCTGCCCAAATCCCACTGAACTGGGGCAGACTGTGCCCCCTGTGCTCCAAGCTCATGTCCCCCACTTTGACATTGTCCCCTTGGCTGACCATCCTGCCCTTCAAGATCCAGCTTTTTGAATTGAGCCCTGCACACAAACTAAGAGGTCCCTGAACTTGACATTGAGAAGAATGAACAGTCGACTGACAGAATAAAGATATTCCAACAGAGTTTCAGCAACGTTGCCTCCAGTTTTATTTTCACTTGTGCACCTAACTCCCAGGCAGCTGGTGAATGGGACAAAAAGAGGGCAAAGGATTTTGGGTTGGGGTTACGGTCATTTAAGTTCAAGCTAACCACTCTCCAAGATCGATTTGACTGTGGTACAAGAAAAAAGCAAGGTAATTGTCAAGTCTTGATGTGATACTGTTTTTCCTTGGGTCCCCACATGGTTGTCTAACGTTTTTAAGAAGAAGACCACATTCTATTGGTGGCACTGATCACTCATTGCACAAGTTTACTGTGGGTTTAATTATGTAAGGGAGGTGGGAAAAGATGGACGTATATTATTACACTTTTTGTAAAAATTGCCATTTATGCCACACCTGTGACAAGAAAGATACATACAAAAACAAAACAAGATGACCACATGGTTGGGGATGCTGTTTGGCCTCCAGGAATGCTTTCCATGTCCCCTCAAGAATTGGACAAATATATTGCACATTGTATTGCATGGCAAACAAGGGGGTAGATGGTCAGCTTGCATGGGATATCAAAGAAATGGATTCCAAAAGAAGGGGTGATGGAGAACACGATGGGAGTGTCGATGTCCGGGGAGGTGCATATACATGCTAAAGAAGTAACACAGTAATGCCAAAAGGAAGGTAACATCACTGCGCACGCACAATGCACCTAGTATGTCACACATCAGGGAGCAGGGTGCTGCGCTGGAGAATACACACACAAAAACACACAATGTAGATGTAGACCCGAGGTGTAGATAAATATGGAGGTGAGAACACAGTGATTGTGATGAATAATTACACGTGTAGCAATAATAACAGTATATATGCTTTTTTAAAATATATTTAGAGCATATGTGTGCAGGTTTGTTTGGCACATATGCACATAGGGATTTGTTTATTGTTTATTTTCATAAGTAGAGGTTGAGCATGATGATTTGTTTATTGTTTATTTTCATAAGTAGAGTTTGAGCATGATTAGGACTTTTGGCTAGAGGTAGTGATAGTAGTAAACTAGTGTGGAAATCGAAATAATATTGTACCTCCTATCAAATTGTTTGAATGTATGTTGGCCTACGCCAAGTTGTCTAAAAACATTGTGTACATAGATTCCGCGGCAAGGTCTTGACCTTAGTGTATTGTGCAAATCGCCATTTGGATTAAGCCGCCATTTTCGGTACTCTTGCAGTGTGGAAGTCACCCTGAACAAAAAAATGGAGGCCGAATGACATTTCGAATGGGAATCTGGCTGTTGTGACCTCCGCACACATGAATAAGTAATATGTCCGCAGGCCACTTGTTAGGGTCGCAAACTGAGACCTTGTCCTCTCCCTGACCTATGTGTAAATGAACAACTGTATCAGCGGAACTGATCAAATTGCATATATTATGGGATTGACCTGGCTACGAACCCTAGGCCTGGTCCAAAAGAATGGTTAACCCGTGAGGGGGTTGGCCAAGGCTGGATAAAAAGTATAAAAACCCAAGTATCCCGATGTTCGGTCTCTCACACTAACACGGCGAACTACCGTTGATGGTTCGTTCTGTTACTCTGAGGGCCGAATAGCTATCCGTATGTCAATTGACTTTGGTAATTGTTGTAACTTTGAATAAAGCGCTTTGTATGTCCTTTGTAACCTGTGTTGGTGTGTTTCCTTTGGGCTTCCCGGCCTCATATCAATTTTTCTGTTTCCACAGTTGGCGCCCGAATAGGGACCCTCAAGATTGATGCCGGATCATTGAAGGTTGACGCAGACTATTGAACCGGGATCGGACGGTGTGATTCTGCGGGCCCGACCGATCGAGACGCGATACCTCGGCAGCGCTGCACGATCCGATCCTTGGACGATAGTCGTGTGGTCTGACACGGCATCTTGACGAGGGTCCAATTTTGAGGCGGGCAGATTTGCCGAAACCACCAAACCAAGGTAAAATTCGTTAGGTAGGTTCTTTGTAAACCGTACGGTCCTCCTTAGGTTTGGTCAGGTGCAGTCGTGACCTGGCTCTTAATTTAACCCTGACACTTTGAATTTGGCGTATTGTATCTGCAGACACAATTATTGGACCAGGTAACACTAATTTTTTGAGAAATGCCTGGGAAATTGTCTAGCTGTTTTAGGGCTCTGTTCCGCAGCGATCGGCAATCCTTGGAATTTAGCCGCCCGGCACCACAGGAGGGGTCGCCGGTGTGTACTATGTACTGTAAGTATGGCATTGGAAGTATAGTATTTAATGATATTTGGCACAGACAGACCAGACATGCCTCCGAATTTCAGTGGCCATTCAACGGTAGTTTTGAGATCCCCCGTATTGAATACTTAGAATCGATCTTGTTAAAGAAAAAGGCTAGACCAGCAGCCTTTGATGTGTTACAAAATTGGAAGAAAGAAGCATTGCAGCAGTTTAAAAGTAGGGATAAACATGCACGTCGTCATAAAACAAACGCTGAGAAAGCATTATTATATGATAAAGAAAAGCGGACAGAAACAGTTAAAAATATGGATAGAGCCTTTTCACTCGGGATCCAGAAAATGTATCCCTCTAAAGATTTCCATGTGTCTGAGGAATTTATTGAGAAATTATTAAATGAACGCAGGCCCGATGCCTCAGCGCCACCTCTGTATGCTCCTATTTTGGGCACTCTGCCCGTTCCTGCTGTTGTTCCTGTTGCTATTCCTGTTCCCCCTGTACAGCCTATTGTTCCTAGTCCCTTAGTTGTTGTTCCTCCGCCTATCGCACCGCCCCTTCCCCCTGCACCTGCACCTTTGTTAAATTTACCTATACCTCTGCTCCCGAGTGGCCCCGTATTAATTGGAGTCGATCCAGGTGCAGGGTCAAAGATTGTGACTCGTAGTACTGTTTCTACAGATAGGAAACAGGAATTGTTTGCATGGGCTAAGCATTGCATGGAGAAAGGTGATCAAGCTAATGTTTTTTCTACATTATCTAATTTGAATAGTTTTCCCGAGAAAAATGTTTTTATCGAAGGTTTGGGGACTCATTTGTGTGTGATGTGGGGTAGATTACAAAATTCGGATATTCCACAAGGGGTGAGAGATCTGAATGCTTTGGCACTTTCGAGGGACACAGAGCAGAAAGTGTATGGACATGTTGAACGATTGTTTGAGTTTAGGAAAGACTTTGAAAAATCACGAGATGAGGATGATGAAGACGATAGAATATATGTACAGAAACGGTTCCTTCCGTGCCGAAGAACAGCACCTGAGGAAGTACGAATTTGTACCAAAGAGGCGGTTCGATGGATCTCAGATTCATCGATACCGCCAGACGAAGTGTATGACACGTATAGTCAGTATACAGTAGAAATGCAAAGAAAGGTAATTCAGGTGATGGTACAGCACCTGCAAGAGGAATGTGTAAGGAAGAGGGTTAGTTGCCCCATAGAATTATTGGGGATTTGTAAAAGGGCTTTTTCGCCCGACACTTCCACAGCTGCCTTAGCGCTCGACCTGGCTCTATTGCTTAGTAAGAGGCCGGAGGTACCTATATCTCAGTTGCCTATGAGAGAAGTTCCTCCGACCTTTGTCCCAAAAGTTGAGATCCCCGCCAACGCGGCGACTGGTGCCCCCGCGGTGGATATCCCTGCACATTATGTATCACAATTCGTTCACGTCACGTTTTCACGACAGGAAGTGAACACAATTAGACAATCAGTTCCCGATATTGGGAAAAACCCGACAGGGTTTTACAAAGAAATAGAGTCCGTTCTGCAGTCCTCTGTGTTCACCTTGAGTGACATTGACTTGTTATTCCCTGTGCTCCTACCCGTAGATGTATGGAAACAGGTTCAGACAATAGACGATGTGCCGGGGTTGGGAGATACGTGGGCAAATATGATTAGAATTGATGGAGAAAGACCAGCTGGTGAGAAACCGCCACAGGTAATACTTACTTTACCTGATAGGATTGTCGCTAAACTAAAAACTATAATCCCAGAAAAAAGGATTATTTGGGACAAGCTTACGGCCTGTGTTCAAGGTAAAACTGAAGGCGCCACCGAATTTTTCAACAGATTGAAGCAGGTATTTTCTGACTTCAGTGGACAGGATTTAGGTGCAGAGTCGGGGAAGAGGTTGTTCGTGGACAAATTTGTACGTGGATTGTTACCTGACATCCAGTCACAGATTGTGTCCTCTGAGAGCGCTTGGCAGGCAAAATCTCAATCTGAGGTTTTGCACATGGCTCAGTATTATGAGAACCGTGTTAATAATGAGAAGGAAAAAATTGAAAAGAGAAAGGGAGATTTGAAAACCAAAGTATTATTACAGCAAATTATTAGAAACCCCAGAGGAGGTATGACACAAACAGAGGTCAGTACGTTCCAAAAGGAAATGCTCCTCTGAGTCCTATAAATATTAATGAATGTGCTTATTGCCGCCAGGAAGGTCATTGGCGAGCACAGTGCCCTGTCCTTCGCCAGAGGTCAAGCAGTGCGTTTGGGGGTATGGGTAGACGACCTAGGGGCCGCCCTGGAGCAGGGGGCCCTGACAGAGGTCAGCTTTTACAGGATTCTCAGCAACCTTTTTCACGGGAAAATCAGACCTCGAGTATGGACTCGATAAACATATTTGATCACCCTTCTGCTGCCTACCTTTCTGAAGAGCTTCCTTCTGATGAGGCTCTATTTTATTAGAATTGCCCGAAGCAGGGTTTGGAACCTTTGCCTATTCCCGTTAATCAAAAAGGCCCCTACGTTGAATTATTAGTGGAGAATAGGAAACACCAGTTTTTGATTGACACTGGAGCACAGAAGTGCTCCATTGATCATTCACGGGTTCCAAACATCCCACTGTCAGGGCAAACAAATGTTTCCATAGGGTTTTCTGGTATACCAACTGTCTGTCCGGTTTCTGCGCCGGTATCCGTTTCTTTGGGTCCCTTCACGGACCATTGCCCTTTTCTTCTCACTTCAAACTGTGGAGAGAACTTGCTGGGGTTGAATTTGTTAAAAAAAATTGAACGCAGTAATTAGTTGTTCTTCCGATGGAGTACGGTTAACGGTTCCACCACAGCAACTTCCTATTTCTCAGTTCTTGATTCGACCTTTACCTCCCGAGTTCAGCATTGTCCCGGAATGCTTGTGGGTGGTGGACGACAATGATGTCGGAGTGTTACAGATTGAGCCTGTTAAAATAGTCCTGAAACATGGGGTGAAACTGCCACGCATCCCGCAGTATAAAATATCAGTAGAAGGTGAACGTGCTTTGAAATGCATTGTCTCCGATTTTGTACATCGTGGGGTGATCAAAGAGATTACAGGTAGTTTGTGTAACAGTCCGATCTTACCCGTATATAAGAAAGGCGACAATGCAATTCCATACCGGTTTATAATCGATCTTCGTGCTATTAACAGAGTGGTCGCCCCACAATTTCCAATTGTGCCTGTGTGCCGACGATATTAACAATGATCCCTGCTACGGCTACGCACTTTAGTGTTGTGGATCTGAAAAACGCCTTCTTTAGTATCCCTATACATAAAGAAAGCAGATATCTGTTTGCGTTCACCTTGGGGGGACTCTCATTTACATTTACAAGGGCTCCTCAAGGGTATACTGAAAGTCCTAGTATTTATAGTAGAGCTTTAAAGAAGCAGCTCGACACCCTTGAATTGCCACTTACTTGCACGCTGCTTCAATATGTTGATGATTTACTTTTGGCTGCAGATTCTGAGAAAGCCTGTAAAGAAGGAACTATATTGTTGCGTGTTCATCTAGCTAAAAATGGTCACAAAGCTTTGCTTAAAAAATTTCAATATTGTTGTCAGGAGGTTGCCTATCTAGGCTACATCCTGTCAAAGGAAGGGAGAAGATTGACACCTGAAAGAATAAAACACATTTCTGGCATGGCTGTTCCAAATACACAGAAGGAAGTCAGAGCCCTACTACTGTAGGTTGTGGATCCCGAATTTCGCACTAGTGGTAAAACCGATGTTGGCTTTGACGAAGAAGGGCATTTCTGTGCCTGTGCACCCTGCTATGTTTTGTGCCCTGAATTACTAAAATCGGATCTAGGTTGCCTTTCTGCCTGTGCACCCTGCTATGTTTTGTGCCTTGAATCGCCAATACCCAATTTAGGTGCCCCACTGCCTGTGCACCCTGCTATGTTTTGTGCCCTGAATTACTAAAATCGAATCTAGGCTGCCTTCTGCCTGTGCACCCTGCTATGTTTTGTGCCCTGAATTTCTAAAATCAAATCTAGGCTGCCTTCTGCCTGTGCACCCTGCTATTTCTTGTGCCTTGAATCTCCAATCTCCAATCTAGGTGCCCCACTGACTGTGCACCCTGTGAGCAACTTATGCTCCCCTGTTCTGATTGCCAATATTGAACCTGTGTGACCCATTGCTTGTGCATACTGCCAGTGACCCATGTTTCTCTGCCTGATTGCCAACATCAATTTTAGGTCACCCACTGCCTCTGCACCCCGCTAGCGACCCTTACTCTTGCGCCCTGATTACTATAATCAAATCTAGCCGACCCACTGCCCGTTCGGTAGAATTGCACCCTACAGCTACCCATGCTGACGCTGTGCCTGCATTAGAGCACTGCCTGCCTGTGCTGGATTATTGCTCCCAATCCAGGTGCCCAGACAGTTCACTGAACTCTAGCCCCACCCACCCAGCACCCACTAATATAATGCTAGCACTCCTCACCATCATCATGTTCCCTTTTTGTATAGTCCCTAATGTCACACCATGCACCAGAGGACACTTCATCAAGGTTGGCGATGGATTAGTTAGACCAGGTTGTCCACGCCACTTCCCCATCCCCTGCCCCACCCCATTCCTCCCCACACTCCCCCCTTTCCCCTTACCATCGCCTCAGTCCCACACTACGCCCTTCACCATCAAGAAGACAGCAACCTCAGACATCCCGTGCCCTAGTCCCAACCCGCCTACATACATGCACACCATACCCATCTGCATCAATGACACAACCACACCCATCCTGGGCACTGAAAGGCTCAATAGACTCATGTCTAGAACCAAAATGTCCCCACGAGCTAACTCACTCACCATCTCACCCAATACACGGACTAAACAAAACACCACGCCCACTAACTTCCAACACAAAAGACTCCACAACGCACCACTCAAATACCTAACCAACAACAAAATCACTGACTCTCCCCCCCTCAAAGGTAACACACCACCCCCTGCCCCTACCTCCACCCTCAAAACCACACTCATCAATGCCCGTTCACTAGGTGCCCATGCCATAGATATCCACGACCTCATTGTAGACCAACACCTTGATATGCTGGTAGTCACTGAAACCTGGCTTCACCCAGCAGCAGGACCACTTCTAGCCCTTGCTATTCCCCCAGGATTCAGCATCCTGAGAACAGACAGGACAAATACCCAAGGAGGCGGAGTTGCTATAATAGCCAAAACCACCCTGGATATCAGAGCATGCCCAATAGAACAGATACAAGGTTATGAACTCCTACTAGTCAAGTATACCTCCAACCCCAAAAGCACCACCAACCTACTAGTGGTGTACAGATCCCCTAACAAAAACACACACCCTGACTTGGACATCCCACTACTCCTCACACCCCTCATCAAGCCTAAAACCAAATGCATAGTCCTCGGTGACTTTAACCTAGGTTACAATGACCCCCTCGACGCAGAAGCATCTACATTTTATACAGCCATGTCAGAGATGAACTTCATACAATTGGTAGATAAACCCACCCACTCAAAAGGAAGAACCTTAGACTGGCTTCTCACTCTAACTCTCTAGTCACCATTGACTCCATCCTACCAGTCAACTGGTCAGACCACCACGCAATTAACTTCACCATAGACAATGCCAGTACCGAACACATCACCCCTAAAAAACCAGAAACATTTGAGACTAGAAACATCAAAAAGCTCTCTTCCGACAAACTTATACCAGCCCTGAGTGCCTCCTTTGCCCACACGGTCCTAGGCACCAACAACCCCTCCTATCTAGCAGAACAATACCAACAATGCCTCACCCAAACTATCGACCTACTTGCACCCATCACCACCAAAACCCGTAGACCTGATAAACGCTCCTGCTTTTGGTTTAATGAAGAACTTATAGCCTTAAGACGCACCAAAAGATCACTTGAACACCTCCATAAGAAAAACAACACCCCAGATTCCGCATCAGCCTTCGCTGAAGCCAACAAAACATACAAATTAGCAATAATCACTCAAAAAGCCAATGCCCTCAACCTCCGCATTGCTAACGCGTCCTCAGATAGCAAAGAACTCTTTACCATTCTTAGAGAGCTCGAAAACCCCTGTCAAATCTTAGCACCTTCAAACGCTAGCAAAGACTGGTGCACCACCATTCAAAACGCACTCTCATCCAAAATCCTCTTACTACAAAACAAAATCGATAGTAAAAAAACACTCCTAGCTGATAAAACCCCACCCACCATATCAACGACCATCTCTAACGCCACTACTGGTCCCCCATTCCAATTCTCACCAGTGACCAACAAAGAAGTTCTCAACACTATAATGAAACTCAAAGCCTCCAACTGCAAGGAAGACCAATTCCCATCCCATCTAGTGAAACTATGCGCCCCCACGCTCACACCTATCATCACTGAATTCATTAACGCCTCCTTCCTCACAAACACAGTCCCCACCAGCATCAAAAAAGCTTGGGTGACACCACTTCTAAAAAAACCTACCCTGGACCCAACAATACCCACTAACTACCGACCTATTACAACGGTCCCATTTCTCCTAAAAATAATCGACAAAATAGCCTACTGCCAAATTCAGAACCACTTGGAACAACATCACCTACTAGGAGACCGACAGTCAGGCTTCCGTCCCAACCATAGCACAGAGACAGCCCTCCTTGACCTAAAGATCCAAATGGATGCCACCAGAGAAGCAGGTAAACTCTGCCTCCTGATGCTCTTGGACCTCTCAGCGGCTTTCGATCTGGTCGACCACGACAAACTCTGTAACACTCTAGCAAACAACTTCAACCTAGCTCAGAACGCTACCAATTGGATTAAATCCTTCTTGGCTGACAGGACTTCCAGAGTATCCATCGGCAAAGAATCAGCAGACCCAATGCCCATCCCTGCAGGTGTGCCACAAGGCTCCTGCCTATCCCCCACTCTGTATAACGCCTACACCAAGCTATTATTTGCAGCCCTGGATGCCCTGGGTGTCATCTATACTAACTTCGCCGATGACACCCAAATCCTCATTCCTCTCACAGGTAACCATGAACAAGACTCCCTCCTGGTTAACCAAATCTACTCACTCATCCAAAACTGGATGGCTAACAACAGCCTTTGTCTCAACAACGACAAAACCGAACTCCTCATACTAGGCTCCTCCAGCAAAATCAACACCCTTGAGCCCGCCTTCAAATCATTCACCATCGATGGAACCATAATCCCCGTTCTTAAACAAGTCAAGACCCTCGGAGTATACCTAGACGCCACACTATCCATGTCTAAACAAGTAAACACATTAGCCTCATCCACTTCCTACACCTCTAAACTCATCTCCCTCAGCCGTAAATTCCTCTCCACCAACAACTGTGTCACTCTAGCCAGAGCACTCATACTGTCTAAGCTAGACTATTGTAATATCCTATTCCTTGGCACTTCCAAAGCCAACATAGCTAAACTTCAACTTATGCAAAACAAAGCCCTCAGAGCAGCTCTAGGCATCAAAAAATCTGAACATATATCCAACACCAGAAGAGACCACCACTGGCTCCCCATACAAGCCAGAATTCTATTTAAAACCCTGAGCATCACCCACAAATGCAGGGCTAACAAAGCGCCCAAATACCTCAACAACACAGTCATGATGAAGCCCCACACCAGACTCCTCAGGTCCAACAAAAACGCACTCCTTGAAACCCCCAGATACAAAAGAGAGAAAGCAGGGGGCAGCAGCTTCAAAACATTGGCCCCCAGACATTGGAATGCGCTACCTACCCACATTATGAATGAAACCTCATTCCCCAAATTCAAAAGCCTCTTGAAGACCTGGCTCTTCAATAAGTTCTAACTGAACCAGTGCACTAATCCTCTCCAATCAACTATTTTACTTGATTGCTTTGTATATTACTGTATATTTGATTCCTATTATGGTACATTTTTGATTGTTATACCTGTACACCACTATGTTCATTCTAAGATTGCATTTTCCATTGTCTGTAACTACGCCGTGATACCCCCGGGTCTGGGCGTATAACAAATGTAATAAATAAATAAATAAATAAATAAATTTCTCTGCCACTGCCATGGGAATCAGAACATCAACGATCATTTGAGCTTCTCAAAACCGCGCTATGTTCGGCACCGGTTCTGGGTACTCCAAATTATGACAAGGCCTTTGTGTTGTTTGTGCATGAATGTGATGGATGTGCTTTGGCTGTGTTAACACAGGAACACGGAGGGAAGAATAGGCCGTGCGGCTACTACTCCTCCGCCCTTGATCCTGTTGCATGCGCTTTGCCAAGATGTTTGCGCGCTGTTGCTGCTGCTGCCGCGTCTGTAAAACAGATCAAATCATGGTCCTAGGCCATGATTTGATTTTGATGGTACCTCACTCTGTTGATATCCTATTGAACAAAACCCAAACGCAACACCTCACCTCTGCACAGTTAACAAGGTATGAACTAAGTCTGTTTGCCCCTCATATTCAAATTAAGAGGTGTTGTGTTCTCAATCCGGCTGAACTCTTACCTTTCCCGCAAAACACTGTTTGCGGTGACGAAGAATCACATGACTGCCTGTATACCACCGAGCAAGAAACGAAGGGCAGGATAGATCTCATAGATACTCCTTTGGATAATGTAGAAGGGGAGCTGTTTTGCGATAGCTCCTGCTTCAAACTTTCGAATGGTACATCTACAGCTGCTTATGCAGTTACTACATTGAACAAAATTGTCGAAACTAAGAGAATTTCGCATAACTCCGCGCAGGCTGCAGAGATTATAGCGTTGACCCTAGCTTGTGAACTTTCCCAAGGGCGAAGAGTAAATATATATACCAATAGCCAGTATGCATTTGGGGTGGCTCACAACTTCGGAAAACTTTGGTCAGAAAGAGGGTTCCTGACCTCACATGGTACCAAGATTCAGCATGGCCCTTTGATAGTGCAATTACTTTTGGCGCTCTCACTCCCTAAACGGTTAGCAATCATGAAATGTGCAGCACATCGCAAGGTCATAGATGATGTGGGCAGAGGGAACGCTTTTGCAGATTTGATAGCCAGACAAACGGCCACAGACCTTAGCACGGACATGTATACCTCGAGGGAAATGAGAGACGTTTGCATAATGGATGAAGGTATTGGGTCTGTGCGAGATATTCAGACTAATGCCACAATGGAAGAATCTAGAAAGTGGGCTGCAGGAATGGGGAAACTGGATGACGAAGGGTGTTGGGTGGTTACATCCGAAGGGAAATGGTTGCTTCCTGATTCTTATGTATTGGCGATGGTTACGATGGCACACGGTCCTATGCATGTGTGTGCCCAGCAGATCACGAAAATGTTAGAACAGGTTTGGGTAAATGACAAAATTCTGGAAACTGCAAAGAGGCACATCCAGAACTGCATGATCTGCCTATAGCACAATGTGGGAAAGGGGACAGTGACCCCAAGGGGAAGTTTCGGACCCCCCTCTGTGCCCTTTGAGGTTATACATTTTGATTATATTGAAATGGAGCGATGTAGTAATCTGAAATATGTTCTTGTAATTATTTGTGCCTTTAGTAAATGGGTCGAGGCATTCCCCGTCAAAGATGCTACCGCCATGACCACTGCAAAGATTATGGTAAAAGAATTCTTTCCTCGATTTGGGCTCCCGAGGATAATATGGTCGGACAATGGTCCTCACTTTATCGCAGCAGTAATTTTGCAAATTTGTACAGCCCTAGGTATTGAGAAACAATTTCATTCAGGTAGACATCCTCAAAGTGCTGGGTTGGTAGAAAGACACAACGGTATTTTAAAGAATAAACTTGCGAAAACATGTGCTGATATCAAACTAAAATGGCCAGATGCTTTGCCTATTGTGTTATTAGCTATGCGTACCACACCTCAGACTAGAACTGGGCTTTCTCCATTTGAGGTAGTGATGGGGAGGCCTGCTAACATTTGGGGTCTCCCGAAACCTAAGGCCCTGAGGGAGGTGGAGAATGTATTGCTTGTAGACTACTGTAACCAGTTAACTAAAAACCTGTATTTCATCTACCACCAGGTGCATGCTGCTTTACCTGTACGGTTCACGGGCCCAGGACACGATATACAGCCTGGAAGTTGGGTCCTCGTGAAGGCCTACGAGAGGTCTTCCTGTCTCGCGCCTCGCTGGCGGGGACCCCACCAGGTTTTGTTGGTCACCAGGACAGCAGTGCGGGTGGCTGGAAAGAAGAACTGGATTCACGCGACGCACGTCAAGAAACTTCCTCACCCGACGCCACATGCTACAGAAGAAGCAGAACCTCTCGCTGATGCTACAGTCTCTGATCTTGGAGTAGCAAACAGCGCTGTGAGTGCGTCGGAGAATTTCTCTGAGCCCGTGGAGCTTGGGGAACAGTCCATCTCGTCTCCGCACTCTCTTGAAAAATCACTTCCGGAAAACACTGTTTCGAGCTCTGCGACTTCCGTCGCCACCGACACGTCGCTTCCCTCAGGAAGTGACGATACTTTGCTTCTGGACCAGACAAATTTGGGTACCATCAGGTACAACCTTCGACCACGGAAATAGAACTACGGCACGAGTGTCGTGCATCTGGAAAAGGAAGTGATCGGAAAATTGTTTTGTTTTGTTGAACAAAAAGGGATTCTGCTGGTTAGGGTTGGGAAGGACTAAGAAATCACGCGACCGTAGCGTCGCCAGCAACGAACATTGGGGTCGTCGATCAAGGAACTACGATGCCTGCCACCTTCACCGCTGCTCCCCGCACTGGACTTTTAGATAAGGGGGTGACCAAATCGAACAATGAACAATGTGCCTGGGCCCCGAAAACGTACTGTTGTGTTTTGATTTTGATTATTGTTATTTTTGTAACTGCTGCTATAGGACTTTGGTATTTCGAAGAAGTCTATCCTTTGAAACCTTTATTACCGACCAAGATCTTACCAACTGCTTTGGCTCCCTCTGTACACCTTCACACTCTGTCCCCTAGAAACTCCCAACATAGACAGAAGTATCATAATAACACTCTGAAGATAGTAATGAATGCTACGCATGCCATTTTTAATAAGAACAATTGTTGGATTTGTACTCACTTACCGCAACATGGGAACAAGGGACTGGGATGGTATATACATCCTATACCTTTAAGGACTTCTTGCTATGCCTCTCTTAGAGCACTATTCTTTGGCCGATGGAATGATAGCATCTCAGGGAACTTTGATGGAACTAATTTGAATGATTTTGAGAAACGTGAATTGACTCCCCTGGGATGCGTGCTTTTCGCAAATAGAAGTAAACCTAACGTTGCTTCTATTAGGCCGTCTGACAAACTATCTGTTCCTTTTCAAACTTTGATTTCCTTTAAAATGGCTCCGATAGGCAATAAGGACGCTGTACCTCCTTCTTATTCTGTAAATCATAGTCCCGACTCGGTTCCCTTCTGTGTACAGAGAAATGGCACTAGGCCAATGGGAGATTTTGAAACTTGTAAAAATATTGTAAATTTGACTGGGGAAAACAGGCCTCTGTATGTAGGAGGGCCTGTTTATTTTGTTTGTGGTAGTTTAGCATTTCCCTGATTGCCCAAGGATTGGCAGGGAACCTGTTATTTAGGAATATTGTTACCTGGGGTATTTATAGCAAGTACCTTGGAGGTTTCTAAGGCTCGCCCATGGCGAGACAACAATGGAGATACTCCTGGGCAAGTATTTGGGGACATAGCTAAATCGGTTGTGCCCTTTTGGGGACAAATAGCAAACTCAGAGAACATTAGGGGATTAGCAAGGGTATTGGAGAGAACGATCAACCGGACCACGGACATACTCTACAATATGACCTTAGAGCAAAAGGCGATAAGATTGGTAGCACTTCAAAATCGGATGGCATTAGATGTCATCTTGGCAGAACGAGGTGGAGTATGCAAATTAGTGGGGTCTGCTTGTTGTGTTTTCGTACCAGACTCCTCACCAACAATTTTTAAAGCAATTCAGAACTTGCATACTCTCAGTTCTGAAGTCCACATCCCTGTAGGAGACTGGAACCTTAGCACTTGGTTTTGGGATTCTCTGCGATCTTGGGGTTGGAAGGTGCTTTCCGTCATTTTGGTTATTTTAGGGATTCTGTTATTTCTGTGTTGTTGTTTTCAATGCCTCCCAAGTATATGTGGAATGATAGGGGGGTGTTGTGCTCAAGCAGTGAGCGCAATAGGGCATAAAATATATACCCCAGATACAGCATCTAAAGAATTCATGTTACAAGAGGTTCTTATGAACGACCTTATGGCTATAGACATTACAGAAATGATGCGGAACCTATGGATGATAATACATGGAGTCATTTTCGAAAGTATTAGGGATGATGTTTAGCACTTGGAATAGGCCAAAAGGAGGGTCTGTGGAAATCGAAATAATATTGTACCTCCTATCACATTGTTTGAATGTATGTTGGCCTATGCCAAGTTGTCTAAAAACATTGTGTACATAGATTCCGCGGCAAGGTCTTGACCTTAATGTATTGTGCAAATCGCCATCTTGGAATAAGCCACCATTTTAGGTACTCTTGCAGTGTGGAAGTCACCCTGAACAACAAAATGGAGGCCGAATGACATTTCGAGTGTGATTCTGGCTGTTGTGACCTCCGCACACATGAATAAGTAATATGTCCGCAGGCCACTTGTTAGGGTCGCAAACTGAGACCTTGTCCTCTCCCTGACCTATGTGTAAATGAACAACTGTATCAGCGGAACTGATCAAATTGCATATATTATGGGATTGACCTGGCTACGAACCCTAGGCCTGGTCCAAAAGAATGGTTAACCCGCGAGGGGGTTGGCCAAGGCTGGATAAAAAGTATAAAAACCCAAGTATCCCGATGTTCGGTCTCTCACACTAACACGGCGAACTACCGTTGATGGTTCGTTCTGTTACTCTGAGGGCCGAATAGCTATCCGTATGTCAATTGACTTTGGTAATTGTTGTAACTTTGAATAAAGCGCTTTGTATGTCCTTTGTAACCTGTGTTGGTGTGTTTCCTTTGGGCTTCCCGGCCTCATATCAATTTTTCTGTTTCCACACTAGGAGTATAATAAGGTTTAGTGTTATGTGTATAACTAAACCACAGTGCGGCCATGTTTTAGCAGGCCCAGGGCAGACTTGATAGAAGCCGTTATTATTTAGTTTTTAAAAGGCCACAGCACACAGTAAAATTGAATTTCTACTGACACAATAAAACAGTGATTCAGCTCATCCAGGTCGAGGAACACAGTTTCCCACAGTAGCTAATTAATTGTTGCCAAAGCAAAGGTTTCTCATAGGAAGCCAGATACCAGCTGCAGTCCCACACAATAAGTTTCAAGGACACTGTGTTAGGTACTGAGGGCCTTGGCAGCGAAAACATAGCAAAATAGAAATAAATACGAGAAATGCAAATTCACCAATAGAGTCCTCCAAAGTTTCTTTTAACTAAAACTGACACTGCACGGGGTAAGAGGCAATGAGGGCTGCAAAGTGCGCAGGGCAAAAGAGGCAAACCCAGTGAGATGTTGTGGCTCATGCGTTTTTCTGCTGGTCAGCTTAGGTATGCAATTGAGAGTTTTGAAGAAGGAGCGAATAATGATGTCATGAAAGGGGTCTTAGAGGGTTTTGTCCCAAAATGTTATTAATGTTTTGTTGTATAGAAACTGTCTCAGCCGTCGGCAGGGTGAAGATCTCTTCGCCCAGTTCAGTCACAGGACTGTCTGAACATACTACCCCAGCTGTTAGTGGTTAATAAAGCTGTTTAGTTCTTGCACTGTGTATACTCATTTTTGGAAATACCGTGTGTATCTTATTTTGGATTACATATTAAAGAAACCCACATATTTAACTTCTAGTGAAATCCCCCCCTATGGTATAACTCTATGCAAAATACTTGCGGATGCAGCTGTAACCAAAGGCTGCCTTCTCACTTTTTCCTTTCCAACTTTAGAATTTGATACCCAGTGAATAGATGAATGTGGACATTGGGAAACTTCTCACCCCTAATCTTCAGTAGAGAAAAGAGATGAGTAAGCAAAGGTTATGGTGGCAGCATGCAGTGATGCTCTTGGATTTAATATAATATGTACCAGTTGAATTCAGATGTATGTTAAATGTGGTGCTCAGTGTGTTCATGAGGTACTTCTTTGTGTAAAAAAATATTATTTGGTTAATGACAACTAGATGCCTGTATAATTAGGAGCATGTCACACATGTCTTATTCACATGACTCACCTTCTCCTAGTATCTATGATGTGTGAGCATGATCAGTGTCCCTGGCCTTGGTGGTGTACATGCTTACATTTTCTGAGCCACTAGTACATGGACTTGGTAGCGGCATACCCCTAGCTTTGTTGAATACGTCTATTTAATCTTTAAATTGCATCCTTTGTTGGTCAATCAATGTGGCTAGTATAGCCTTTAAAATATGAGGATCAATGAGGAAAGAGAACAGCGTTAGGTTAGGTCTGGGAGTTTCCAATTGTATAAGGTAAGTTAAACTTGTGAAAACAATATTCGAGGAATGTGGCTGTCCATGGAAGTCCATGGATGTGCTTCCCTGTGATCACACAAAGTTTTGACATTTTCAAAGTAGCTGATCTTTTCATGTGTCGCTGACAGAAAACACAATACCAATGCAACGTTGCTGTGCATGTCCAGATGTACATATGGTGTCAAATAATTTGCTCAATCCAAACCAAATGTGGCAATTTTGAAAGCGGGGCTTTCTTTGTAATAGAAACATACCTGCTGTGTTGCTTACCATAGGAATATTGTGGCCTGCTTGAGAGATTTGCAAAATACTTTTAGCTTAATAGATAGCTTATAAATGCTCTTGAATTACCTATATTTTTTACCATAGAGCACCCTCATCAAATGATGATCTAATCATCTCCGACAAGGCCGGGCTGAGAATAGAGATATGGTAATTCATCAAACTGACTGTTGAAGGTCGACTTTCAGAAAAAGATGCCTTCATGCCTTGTGAAAATCCGCAAACAATGCCACTGACATTATTCAAAAACTTAGAAAGCTTTTGTCAAAGTAAAGTGACAATAAACATGAATTGTAGACGACTAGAAAATAAACACAATACACAATGTTAATTTCAAATAGTACCCAATCATATTTCCATCAATATGATACAATGTATCATTTATCACAACAACATTGTTTTTTTAACAATCTCCAGGTTATACCCAAATTAAAACATGAAACATTATTACAGATTGCTTATTATAACATGTTTTGGCAAACTTACTAAAATGTATAAAAACACAATGACTTGCATGGAAATGGTCTGCCATAGAACCACAACAAGCATTGGCTAATTCACAATTCTTTTTCACACCACATCTAGTAATGTGGAATTTCACCCTTATTTACATGAACTGACATTGATGTCCATTTTTTAGGTTTGTCCCCTATAAACATTAATGAACAGGAATGAACAAATATTGCATGCATGAGACATATGGCTGAGCACATCCTCTTTTGACAAGGATTCACCATTTCGAGTCAAATACCACTTATCGACAATATGGGATTTGCATTATCAGACATTGTCAGTTTGGAAAGCACTGACAATTGCATGGGCACACATTAATTGGAAAATAATTAGGCAAGAAGTAACACTTTATTACAGCTGGGCAAGCACAAATCAAACAGCCCAGTGGAACTGATTGATGAGGGCTGACAAACTGGCTCACAGCAGACAGTACTTTTACACAGCTTATACAATGTGTATAGAGTTATAAAAAGTTACAGTTGTAAACAGTTGGAGCAAAAAAATGACCTGCCTTCTCCCAGTTCATTCCCTCAAAGTGTGGTGTGACATTGCCTCCCGCTCCACCCAACAAACTACTTCAAATTAGGAATAATATAGTTGTGCTGACCTCTGGATCTTTATTCATCTGCCATTGGTCATCACCATAGAAGAAGGAACAAGAGAAACCCTGAACTAGTGGGAAGGGATGCATTAACATGGCACCTGCCCAATGATAACCCTCACAAACACTTTTATGGACACACTGTGTGCTTGTTGCCTTTCCGGGACACCAAAATCTAATATCGGATTGGCTCTTCTCTGAGTGTCCCTTCATCCTGCACCCTTGTGCCTATGCTCATCAGCCATGGGGCGATTTGAAATCACCTTGGTGTTATGCAAGTGCCTCCCTGAATCCTAGCTGCTGCAAATAACTGTGGGACTTGCTCGCTGACCTTGATTGTATCGCCTGTTGCTGTTCCCAGCGACCATGGTCTACTGGGGATGAGCAGCCCAAATTCAGCTCCCCCCGCCCATTAGGCGCTGCATACTGGCCGTGTGTTTATCTTTTCCTGCTATGAGAAGCCCCCCTGTGGCTCCCCCATGGAGTGCAAGCACCTGTGTTTTTCACCTCCTTTGCATTTATGCAATATGTTCCTTAGTGTCCATATTGTGGTATATACAGAGTTTCTGTCCTTGTTTCTCTTCATGCTTGGTCCCTAGGGCTGGCTACAGCTGCCAGTGACCCCTTGTTCCCCCCCTTTCGGGGTGTCCCAGCCCACCCCATTATTCCAGCAATTGGCAGGTGTGCCCATCTGTCTGGCGCTGAATAAGCACCTTCATTGCATGGCGAAGGAGGGAACAAGGGAGTTTATCTCCAAAAAATCCAAAACACCTAATGTTTATGATATTGTTCATAGAAGATAAGCTTAAAAAATCACTAGCACATGAGAATAGATCTGAAAACTACCATTGAGAAAGGATCACAAATTGTGAAGGAAAATTGTACTACAAGCCTTAGAGAATCAGCATGTGATATGGCATGCACTGACGATGGTAGCTGACTAGTGATAGATCATGTCTTTGAGTACCCAAGTGCCTCCAAGGCATTAATAAGTATATTCATCGCTTTGTTGGCAGATGGAAGAGTATTAGACACCTTCACAGAGAAAGCAATTCCATCCTTTTTTCTTTTATGGAACCCAGGGGTATAAAGAAGAAGTCATGTACTAGAATGCAACATACAAGTTGGGTTAATTGTGCTTCACATTCTCCATGTTGAAAAGGAGAGCAGAATACTCAGATGAACCAGAAACCAGGGCAGGGAAAATATATGTCCATCTGTCCTGTGCCCATCAGTAGACTGGTAATGGTTTGTACACATCTGCATCATAAATCTTAAGCGTTAGGTACATGTGGAAAAGCATGAATGAGCCAGTGGAAATACTGGCCTACCAGCTCAAATCTAACACACAAGGAAATAGACCTTGTCTCTCAGTGAAAGACATCAGAGATCTGTGCAGCAAGTAGAAAAAGACCAAAACTAGAGATCAGAATTATGTGACTGACTACGGCCCCTTGTTAACAGCATACAAAAAGCCCTGTTTAAAAATGTGCTCGTCCTCTAACTCCAAAAAGCACACCTACAATTCGCTGTTAGTCGATAAACGACAAGAATATCGAAAAGCGTTAAGAAACTCAGCCAATTTAGACATCGACCAAGCGAAAATGGCCAAGAACGAAGAAAAAAACATCTATCAAGCCTGGTTAAGATCACATCAAAGGAAACTATATCAACAGGATTCCGAAGCTATACTGAGAGCCATCTGCACCAAAAACACGAGAGAATTCTGGTCACTACTAAATTCTACAACATCTGTCAGGAGTGACAATATCCAGAACGTGATTGGAGAAACCACTTGGGAGAGCCACATAAAGGAAACATTTAAATTACCCTTGGGCCAGAAAACCGCAAACACTGTGAGTCACCAGACTACCTGGGCGATACTTGACGACCGTGAAAAAATTTACGACTTAATAAGTAAACTGAAAAATTCAAGAGCTCCGGGTCCTGAGGGCATCACAAACATAGACTTAAAAGGCCACCCTTATGCCTGGTCAATTTTCATCAGTCAAGTTTTCTCAAGATGTTCAGAATCCAAATCAATACCAGCTTCTTGGACTACTGTCACCATAATTCCAATATATAAGAAAGGCGGCATCAAAAATCCTTCTAATTACCGTCCTATCGCGCTGCTTGATCCAATAGGAAAATTATACGGCTTCCTCCTCTTGAAAAGGTTTCAAGCTTGGGCAAACGAAGCCCCGTGTAATGACCAATTCCAATCAGGATTTAAGAAAAATATGGGAACCTCGGCCAATAATTGATAATAAGTGCCTTGAAAAGAAAAATGATTGAAGGGGTCCTAGGCTATATATGGCCTTCATAGACTTCTCTCAAGCCCTTGACAGGGTCGACAGGTCCCTCCTATGGAACAAATTGGAAGGCTGGTCCTGTCCTAGAGAAATCCTAGAACCTATTAGAGCACTCCACACCAACACTACTGTGCGAGTTCGGTTAACTGCAAAGGGTCCCCATCATCAACAATTGCGATCCAAAGGGGAGTCAAACAGGGGAGCCCGTTGGCCCCTTCACTCTTCCTAGCCTCTTCCTAGCCTACCATGGAGACTTCCAGACAGCTGGGCCAACATAAAATCAGCAGGCTACTTTACGCTGACGATCTTATTTTAATTGATCAGACGCCTATAGGATTACAGAGCCAACTTGATAACCTTTTGTTATACGCAACCACCAACAACTTGGAAGTTAACAAGGAAAAAAACAAAATTATTATTCTGGAAAGATCAACAAAGAAACCAGAAAAGACAAAATGGTTCTTCCAATCGGCTGAGATTGAAAAAGTAAAAAGCTTCAAATACTTGGGCATCACATTGGACAATTCCAAAATGTAAGATAGAAAATTAGAAAATTGGCAGCGCAAGGAAAAGCAATAGATCAAAAACTCGGCCGCTTCTCAACAATACCAGCTATCGACTTCTACAAAATGAAAGTAGTACCATCAATAACTTACGATTCAGAGGAAATGTTATTACCGAGGGAAATCTGTCCGAAACTAGAAGCATACTACTGGAGACCAGTTCTCGGCCTTCCTTCACCAATGCCTGTAGAGTCAATTAGAAGAGAATTGAGTCTCTTATCTTTACAAGGGACATTAAACTGTAATTTGTTGAGATTATATAGAAAATGCTTGCTTCCTACGAGCCCACTGCCTTACAGAGTAATAAAATCAGACTGGGCATTTGAAACAAACAAGACCTCACAATCTTGGAGGTCAGACATTTCTACCCTTCTGAAATCAATTGAGAGTGACGAGGAGGAACTAGTCCAAAATCCGACAAAGGTCCTGAAAAAAATCAAGGAACAAGATTGGATCTTGACCCTGTCAAAAGCCTCGGAAAACAAGCTAACACTCCTCTTGCCTTCAAATATAAAGAACAAACTTCAGGGATATATTAAACCATTCCCAAATAGGCAAGTCAGAAATTGTCTTCTAAGAGCGAGACTTAATCTTTTACCAACAAACAAAATCAAAGCCATCAGAGGTCTTTCAAACACCGCCCATTGTAGACTCTGCCGAAATACTAATGAAAAAGAGACAGTTCACCACCTCCTATTGGGTTGCCCCGAAATGAAATCAATTAGGTCAGCATACATGCAACATTTCTCGTCCGACTCCTCGTTGGAAAGTGCAACTTGCTGGTGGTCGAGAATGATCAGTGGGGATAAACCAACGTGGCTTATGGCTACATCAAAAATACTCCAGCATTTAATGTCCAAGTTGTATACCCTGACCTAATTCCAAGTAGTACTAGAAATACGAAGAGTCTAGTCTCCGACACCCTTACTCAGCCAGATGCCAGGACACCGTCTGCTTCTTCTCCCACTCCTAACAAGTTTCACAGTGCGAAAAGGCTGCAAAAGGGCTGAAAAAAACAGCTAAATCAAATTTTAATTTAACTGATCTTAAAGAACCTTCGTGCAACAGTAGAAAGTTTTGAAAAAGTTTTGTAAAAATCAATTTCTTTTGATTAACACAAATAAAAAAATAAAAAAATAAAAATATGTGCATATTGTATGAACTGTTCCATAAAATAGACCTTTTTCCTTTGGTGCTTGCTTACTGTTTTGGAAAAATGTTCATAATCTTTAAAACAGAAATTTTGCACTATTGACATCATCTTTCTTGCTATATTTCTTGCTATATTCTTGGTATTTGTATTTTTATCAAGAACATGGATGTCAAGAGTGCCTGTGCAATAGCACAAACATGAGATAAGTATTGGGCAAGTTTATGAGGGTGTACATTAAGACATACACCAGGGACAAAACCAAACAAACAGAAACAAAATGTTTATAAGAAAACACGTGACTTATAAAGGTAACATTTACCTATATGGGTAAGTTCTTCAAACTAAAGAAGAGATGTACAATCTTACATTATTAATCATCACTCAAGGCTGTGGTGGAGTCAGGTAGGGAGGATGGGGGAAGGCAGGAGCCCATCTTTAGCAAGTACGTGACATTTAAGCAGAGCTCTGAAGAGACCAATAGTTTGGCTGGCTTTGATTGTAATGTTTAGTGGATTCCAGTGAAGTGGGATGAGTAGGGAGAAAGAGCAAAAGGTGAGAGGATGTACTAGGAGCAAATGGTATGGTGAGGATGAGTGCAGAAGAAGATCAGAGTGGATGAGAGGGTGAGTAGACCCAGATACAAGGAGACGGGTACTGAGGAGCAAGACCATTGATAGTTGGGTCGATTAGAGGGAATTTGAAAAAAACCTTGGTTGTGCATGGAGAGTCAACCAAAATGTTGTTGGTAGGTAGGAATGGGGAAGAATCTGGGTACGTTGGACAGAGTGCACATAGCAAAGTGGAGATTTTAGCATGGAAGGAAAAGGAGTAGGCTTGAGCAGTAGTCCAGTTTGGTGAGCACAAGAGTGGAGAATAGAGTTCTTGTAGAGGGTTTGGTAAAACAAAGGATTCATTTTCTGAATGTTGAATAGGTTAATATGAGCAGCAGAAGCAGTGGTAGAGATCAATTGTTGTAGTCATAGGTGGCTATCAAAGAGAAACCCAAGACTGCAAGCCTTGTGTGAGGGAGCAAGAAGGTAGGACAGGAAAGATACAGGAAAGTGGAGGGATGTAATGGAGAAAGGGGGCTGGAAAAAAGATAACTTCTGTTTTTGAAGAGTTCAGCATGAGACAGTGGAGATCCATCCAGTGACAAATTGCAGTGATGCAGTTCGCAATCTTTTCCAGGATGGCTGGGGTGAGGGGGGTAAAGGAGAACAATTATTGAGTGTCATAAGGATAAAGGTAACAGTGAAAGCTAAAGGGTGAGATAAGTAATCCAAGGGCAGCAGTATAGAGGGTGATGCACAGAGGTCCAAGCGGACTACTTCTTGGGTGACTCTGACAGCAAAGACGGTGGGGTGAGAGGTTTGCAATTCCAAGAGATTTTAAAGGATCGACTTTCCAGGAAGGAGGCAATCCAAGCAAGAGCCCATTTGACAAAAAAAACAAGGTTGTGGAGAAGTGAGGAGCAGAGAGGAGTGGTCGATAGTGGCAAAAAGGTCCAAAAGGATGAGCATAGAACAGAGTTTGTGGTGGTGAGCATTAGAGAGAAAGTTGGAGGCGTGCATGAGTTCAGTCTCGGTGGAGTGTTTTGGAAGTCCAATAGAAGTGGATCTGTACGGCTGTTACACTGAAGGTACTTCACAACCTAGTCAAAGACCACCTGTTCATGGACCTATGAATACATGGGAATCATATAAACAGGGCAACAGTTTGCATGGACATTTGGGTCAGCAGAGACGTTCTTCAATAGTGATAAGACAGTTGCAGGTTTGAAGGGGACAAGGAATAGTTCATCAGAGAGAGAGTGGTTAAGGAGCTCATAGAGATAAGGGCAAGTGATTGAGACTAAGGGCCCAATTCATGGGAAAGTGTCCATTTCTCCCGCAATTGCCACACACCGAGAACGACACTACGCGCAAAATCAAAAATGCACTCCCTTGCATATTTCAGGAATGTCCTGAACAAAGTAACCATATTCGCAAGTCCCACCCGGAACGCCCTGACATGCCCCCACTCAAAGCATAAAGAGCCAGAACAGCTACTTTTGAATGCTCCCCCGGGCGCTAATACACGCACCCTTCAAACAGTGCATGGTATCATCTGCAAGCAGGCCTGCATCTCAGCAACCCTGTGCAGGGTCCCCCGTATCTCTTGCCACCACCCCAAAAACATGCTTTTGAAAATTGGTAACTCGGGTTAAACTCAGAAAATCTGCATGCAAACCCACGTAAACCATTCCTGCACCCCGTTACACTGTCTATGCGCACCCCTAAATTATATCAAAAGCCTGGTTGCATATGGGGACCCCGTAAATCTGCTGTGATTTCTATGCAATAGTCATTTTACACCTGCCCTCTAGGTGGCGTAGATCTATGGTTTTCTGTGCCCATTTCTATGCAGAGAGGCTTCATGGGTGATTTCATGAATACGTGTCAATTGGCCCAACTGTGGCCATGCAAGGGACTGCGTGGAGGCTGTCCCTCGGAACGCCCAGTTTTTACATGTGCTTTCCAATTTTCTTTGTTCCGCCCACTTCTCAGCCCTCTGTCCAAGCCATGCCCACGCAGTGCATGGTGTCTCATGCAGGGCGCTCGATGGCTGTGCAAACTCGAGCCTGCGCAAACTCCATGCAAGTCTTGGTAATGTCCCACACATTCGATGCCAGGAATTGATGAGCAGTGTTTCACATGCAGTTTGACGCACAAGTACCAGATTTTATGTGCAAATATTTCCATGATTCAGGCCGTAAATCTTTGACTATTTGGTGAGCAAAAGTGTTGATAGGAGATCATTATAGGTTGGACCTGGAAAATGTGCAGTGCTAATTAAATAGAAGAGGCGAGGGAGCAATAGTCAAGGGTAGAAGAGGGAGGGGGAGGGGTGGTAGACATAATGAGGATGTGGGAGGGAGAAAGAGGAGGCTTTGAGAGTATCACACATTTTGGAGAGGAAAAGTTCATTAGTAGAAAGGGATGAGGCAATAGTTATTGGCTTGGTTGTCTAGGCAAAGATTGGAGTGTAAGT
This sequence comes from Ambystoma mexicanum, assembly GCF_040938575.1. Lineage (NCBI taxonomy): Eukaryota > Metazoa > Chordata > Amphibia > Caudata > Ambystomatidae > Ambystoma > Ambystoma mexicanum. The sequence goes on from NC_090922.1 coordinate 977,626,557, forward strand.
GAACATTTGTGTGGGTGATTGCAAAAGGGAGATTAGGTTTGTGAAGTAGGAGGATTTGACAGAGTCCAGTGCAGAGGCTAGAGTAGCAAGGACATTTTCATAGGCTCGGGCCCACTTCTTAACTGGTGTTAAGTACCGAAAAGGGCGATAACAACTTTAACAACATTTTTGGTACTTAAGACCTATTCTGAAGGTGGAGCATTCTTCTGAAATTTGCTAGGAAGTCGCCACTTTCAGAATACATGTGGCGGTTGCTAGGATGGGATGGAAACCAATCTAGCAACCGCCACATTCGTTACTTGCCTTTAGAATGGTTTTCTTGTGGCACTCCTCCAGTTTTTTATGTGTGCTAAAACCGTGCACTTATAAAGTACCATCTGCACTGCATTGGACTAAGTATTGGGTGCAGAGATGTCTGTGTTAGGATACCTTTAAATATTGAAACGTATCCTAATAGAGACATCTCCACACCCCAATGCTTAATGCAATGCAACCCTTAACATCAGTTTGCATGGGTGGCCGGTGCCCTGGAAGCAAAAGTGGGCCCATATTATACATTTCTTGCATGTGCAAACATGTATGCTGTGGGAACATTTTGGGGTAAAAATGGGTTGCCAAAAAAGAGTGCCAGATAGCAGAGCCCTATAGGGACCACATTGGTTTGCAACCTAGGTCCGCCAGTAGAGCATCCTCCTGGCACAACTGCATGAACGCATAGGCTTCGCACTGCTGCAGGCAAGCAATGCAGCTGGGCCTTGCAGTAGGCAAACATTGGTTCAAATTCCACACGGTAAAGATGCAGGCCACCACAACTAGCTGTACCGTCTGGATTCTGATGCTGATGCTATTTTGTATTTGATGGAGCACATAAAAGGGGACTTGAAAGGAAGCACCAACAAGAGTACAGAATTCCATCTTTAGTGAAAATACTGACTGTGCTCCGCTTCTGTGCTAGTGGATCATACCAGGGAACTGGTGCTATGGCAGCTGGTATGTAGCAGATAAGTTTGAGCCAACTTTTGAAGGTGCTATTGGCGTCACTGTTGCGGCACATCAGCAAGTTCATCACTTTCCCACTTACGCCAGTTGAACTTGCTGCTGCAAAATGTGAATCTCTAGCCCTACCTGGCTTCCAGAATATTGTAGGGGCAATAGATTGCACTCATGTGCGCAAAGTTCTCCCCTTGAAAGGGAGCAAATATTGAGGATCGTAAAATGCACTACTCACTGAACATTCAGATGACATGTCATGCGGATTTGCAAATTACGCACTGCTATGCCAACTACCCTGGATCTGCACATGATGCATTCATTTTGCATAGTAGCAACTTGCCGGTGGTAATGAGTGGATTGTCTGTTGACAGAAACTGGCTAATCAGCGATGGTGCATACCCCTTGAAACCATGGCTACTGACACCACTCTTGAATTCAAGCACTGCTTCTGAACAAAAGTACAATGCAGCACGTATAAGGACAAGGAACACAATTGAATAAACCTTTGGGCTCCTGAAAAGTCGATTCAGGTGTTTGCATGTGTCTGGAGGGGATCTCATGTTTGCTGCAGACATATTTTGCAAAACTGTAGTGCTGTGCTGCATGCTGCATAATTTGGCCATTCGGCGCCGACTGCTGGACCCAGTGGATGCAGTTTCAGAGGAGGAGAAAGATGAGGACTAAGTCCACATCCACAATGATGAGCTTGAAGATGATGGACAGAATATTTGCACATGTCATTACCAATTTCTTCATGTGACATTGTGCTTGAGGCCGAATTCAAATTTACAACATAGGCATGGATATGCACAAGTTATGTGTGAATGTTCAACAAGTGTTTTAAGTGGTAAACAAACTTTATCGCCACGCTTTTTGAAACTTTAATCACAACTGTTAACACACTACAGTTCCCTCAATAAAATTTTGAACATGTACATCACATTTGTTTCCTCAATTGCTTTAACTGAAGAGTAAATAAACTTCAATGGACGAAACAGAAATGAGAATTTGTCTTAGACCTTGCCCAATTCCTCAATGTGCACTGGGGAATGTTGAATGTGGCTGCGTCCACATGTTGAAAGAGGAAGGCAGTCCCTAAGTAATGTTTGTCATCATTTCCCTCTTTTACACTTCTTACAGTATGGTCAACATGACCGAAAGGTAAGATGTGAAATGTTCTCATGGAAACAGACAAGGCAACCATTACAACATTTCTCAGATGCACTGACTTAGATCTCTTTTTTTGCATGCTTACGTTTACACTGTCTCTGAGGCTGACTGGCCTGTGCAGCCACATGCACTTCATTTCTGGTAGAAGTGGTTGCGTCACTGACATATTCAACTGCTCTGTTGTCCTCCAGTGCAACTGGCTCAGCCATGCTAGCCGACAACAGGGAGTACTCCTGTTCCTGCACTCTCAATAGATTTGTCAGTGTTTGCAAGCACAATGCATTGCCCTTCACTGTGTCAGTGCACGTTTGCACTGCCTGCGTTAACGCCTTCATGAATATCGGAGTTCAGCTTCTGCATTTCAATGCTCATTTCCACACTTTTCACCACCACTCCTGCCACACTATCGATCGATGTGCACAGGGTACTTATGTTCATTTGATTGTCATTTAAGACACCAGTTACACATGCCATAGCCACATGTGCAACTGATTTCCCCTTCTTAAGAATGCTCAACTGAGTGTTCAAGTGAGAATGCATTTGCATGAGTGCCGCAGTTTGCTTGACTGTGGCTGCAAGGAGATGACAGTCATCATCCACGGCCAGACCTGTCATTCCACTTGGCTCCTCAACCGTCAGTGGTGGCTGTGTTAACTGCGTGTCATCCACAAAAGAGTACTCCGTGGCTACATCCTCCACTAAATCGGGCATGTTCACTGCAGTACTGTCATCCGCAAAGTACTCGTACAGTGTAATTTCAGTTTCCCGCTGATGCTGCCAAATTGTCCTCTTCCTCAGGTTCTTCATGCATAGACTGCTGTAAGGCTTCAACAGTCCCTGACAACAGAGTTCCTGCCCACATAAAGACAGTATGACAAAAACATATTACAACAGGGCCACAGCTGCATGGTCAATATCCACATAAATGTATGGTACTTGCTCTCCACGCACATTGAGCATGGCCTAATATTACTCTCTTGCACTCCTTATTTACCTTCACAAAACTACAGTGCTTGATGACTGGTCATCTTGACCTGCATTACATTGGACCGTATTTACATGCAGTGAACCCTGCCTACCCCCTCTGTCTTCTCACTGTGACACATTCTTGGAGCTGCACATATGCCTGTGGCCTACCATCGAAGTTACTGTACTCTGAGGTATCCATGCCACATACAAACCCTCCCCAACTTTCCTGCCATGAGCACATGGCCGCACTGCACCTGTGCAGACCTGCTAAACAAGTAATCAATAACAATCAGAAATACCCAACATTTTGGAGAAGCCATGCTGTTCAAGGGAACACATACACACACCCACTGCACATGCCCAGGTGGCACAAGAATTTCCACTTAACGAGTGGTTAGTGTGTCCAAGCCTCCTACGCCATCCAGGATCCCAGAGTCCATGATCGCAAGTACCTTCAATTCAAGGGCCGAATAATTCTCCCCAGTGCCCTTGCTGCGTTATTTACTTTTACTCTGTATTTACTTTTCCCAAACTCTGCGCCGCACATCATAAAAACGTTTCTTCATTTCATCCACTGTACGCAGCATATGCAATGCTTTTCCAAAGTCTATTCTTCACAGAAAGTGGTGTCCGATGTACCATTGCTCCAAAAAGTACCATTTCATTGCAAGTACTTTGTCCACTAGTACCCCCCGAGCTGCATCAGTGAAATTCACCCTACGTTTATGGCCACCAATGTGCTCATCCACATGTTGCCCAGCTATCAGAAAAGTGCCCAATTCCACAACTTCACAGTTGAGTGACACCTTACTTTAGAACACCTTGCTCTTCTGCTACTGCAGCCATTTCAAAAAATGCTGTGCTGGCTGTAGAGGCTCCACAAAAAGTAGGATGTGTATATACAGTACACATGTAATGAAATATGCGGTATATGAACCCAAAATATGCAAGCTGTAAGAACAAAAAGCTGTGCATCAAGAAAGAAATGCTGTCCTTCACACATTTGACAAGCTGCCCCGTGCTTCCTCCTGTGTTTGTTGCCAGTAGAGAAGTGCGTGATTTTCCACGTGCTTCCGCAGCATATGCCCACATGTCCACAGCAGTAATGGAAGTGTACCTGGATCTAAACCTGCTTGTGTGCTCGCTAATGCACTTTAATTTCTCCCACTGGTCTCCAATTTTCGTGCATATTGCAGATGCGGTTGCTTATGCGAGCATTCTTTTTGTGGCCACCAGATATGCATGGGACAAAGGTGGCAGGGTGGAGGATGAAAAAAGCACACAATGTGTCAATAACACGTGAATTCTCGACATCAATAACAAAAATGTCGTTATTCTAAAAAAATGTCTGTTGAGATTTCAGGATTGCGCCCATTATAACTAAAACAGGCGCAATCCTGAAGGTGCACTGTCATGCACTACGAGGACACCCAGGCCCACTTGAGAATACTGGTGGAGCCTGGGCAACCTGATTTGGTGCAGTGAATCGTGCTCTTTAGCACAATCACTGTGCCAAGTTAGGAATCAGGCCCTAGGAGTAGGGCAAGTGTCGGTAAATTGCACCAGCATTGTAGGTCATGACGAAAGTTTGTTTTGAGCGTCTGAATTGCAGAGGTGATCCAAGGCTGAGGACAGGGTAGGAAGGTTTGAATGTGCAGGCAGTATAGTGTTGGTAAAATTGAGCCATAAGCACATAGTGAAAGTCAGAGAAAGCACAGTGAATGGAAAAGGCGTTAAGAGCGGTAAAGAGACAGAAGAGAGGTCTTCAGATCATCAAAGTAACGACAAGAGGGTCCTGCCTAAATGTCCTCTTAGTCATCCCCATATAGATTTCTTTGACATCACATGGGCAATACTTACTCCTAATATGCAGAAACAGTGTATGTCTTCTGCACATGTGTGAACTTGGAGCAGGATACAAATCCCCTTGATTGAAAACATTTCTGTGTGATTTTACTGCAAAACATCTACTGGCTTGGGACAGATGTGCACCTATATCCCTCACAATTTGTATCCCAAAAGAAACATGGCAGTGGGTGATAATTCAAGGCTGGTGAGAAGAGGCCTGCATTCCCATTGTGCAGGAAGCAAAATCCTGCAAAGGTCCCTTCTTTGGATCATCTCAGGATCTTTTAGTGATAGGAAATATGTATTTGTACGCATTTCTGTTCATATAGCATAGATAGCATACACCACCATCAATGCAATGCATGTGAAAGAAAAATGAACAGGCATCATGTTTGGCCCACTCGAATGTATGCCTTACTTACATCAATCAGTGCAAATGAAGGCCGAGTGAAGGTGTAAATCATTCATGATTAATGGATAGCTATCAACAAATACAACAATTAGGCTATTTTGACCACCTTTATGTTTGTTTCACTATACCTATTTTAGTGTGTTGCTCCAATTTGAATGTTGATCCCTGAATACATGTTTTCGCGTGTACAATTATCTGAGAATGATGTTCATTACCGTTCATTAACAGTTGAAATATTGTGCGATACTCAATATCCCATTGTTCATTTGGTGTGACCTGTTGTCATGTCGAATGAACCTTACTGCCTTAATGTCTTTATCCCCTCACAAATGTGTCTAAAGAGAAAGCAATAGCACCTTCTCACAAGCTCGACAGTATGCCGTACAATGGAAACCCTGCTACACAGCTACCCATGCAGAGGGTGTTGCCTGAGCTGAAGGCACAGTGAAGCACGAGCATTTGTGATCGCTCATCTATACTGGAGCTGCGAAATACCTTTGCGATGTGGTAGAGTAAGGGCTAGTGTCCCCCGTGAATCAATGCTGGAGAGGCACGTGTTTTATTTCCCCACCGCTTTTTTTGTGCACTTCTCATACACTGCTGCACATTTTATGCTAACTTCATTGAAATGAATGCCACACGTCTTAATGTACAGTAAGTGCACAAACGGTACATCAAGCTCCTTCTTTACATATGTGTGCTAACAACACTCTGGAGGCAACATTTTTTTTTATTTTCTTTATTTTGATTTAATTGCTTGAATCCATCAAAAGAAGAAAGCACATGTGTATAAAGACTCATTATAGAAGGTGCTTAAACCTCGGCTCTGCCTCCTGCATATCTCTGGATGTTTTGGACTACAGATCCCACGACCCTTCATCATTGACCATGATTACTAGGGCTGACGAGAGCTGTAGTCAAAACATTTAGGGAGCCAAATGTTGTGGGTCCATGATTAGTGTAGTGATAAGAACGTCCCCCCTAATGCCATCCTAAGTTTTCAATTACTTCAGCTATGCAGTTCCATCCTAGCAATGTGGGGGTCTACTAAGGCAAAGTAGAATGATGCTGGACTATGCGTTGAGCATACATCTGTGAACGGGAGCTACGATGCTCATTTTCTCTTCCAATACAACATTTACAATCTGCTCAGGAACTCAGTCTGCGAGAATCACCGACTCAGTGGTTTTCAACTTATATTGCTTCATTCATTGTATCATTTGAAGTACACTGCATGGGGCTAAAGGCCCTATTAAAACTGCTGGCCATCATCGTTGCTAGGGGGGGGCTAAGGGGGCTATAGCCCCTGATCTTTTGGTTGTAGCCCCGGATAGAATCTCAGGAGCTACAGCCAAAAGACTAGCTAGCCCCCAGTCCCGACAGTTCTGACATCAGCTTAGCCCTGGGTCTTTTCCAGACCTAGCAACTCCCCTGTGGCCATTTCTCACCCTCAACTCCATTCATGACCACAGGCACTGGTCTGAAGCAGCTGCCAAAGCCCCATTAACAAGTTGATTTGCAATCACACTTACTTCAATGTTTTTGGGGGCAGCATGGATGCTGCAATGTTAATGGTCGCTTTCATGCTACAACAAAGTGTGCTGGTCTGATAGCGCATGGTGCCTGTAACCACTGTACAGCAGGGTCCCATTACAGGGCTACTACTACAACTGATGGCTGGGGAGGGACCTAAAGTGAGGTGTGAATATTCCACTATTGCTAGAAGGGCAGGCAGAGGTTGAAATGCAAGAAAAATCAAACGTGATGCCCATGGGTCACCGGGTCAAGGATGGTGTGAGATTTAAAAAAACAAAAACAAAAGTGACATATGGGGATGGGCTGACTCTCATCTATACTTCTAGAGGCTACATTTTCAAGATGCGAGTTGTAAAATGGCAAGAGGGTGTGCCTCCAATGCCAAGTAGCTGAGTTCAAAGTCCACCTCTATCATCGTCCCATAGGGAGGGGCCTTTTTAAAAATGGCATATTGGTGCTTCTATTTTGATGTCCTACAGCAACTAAAAAACAAAAAAAAATAATGATCGGAATACCAATATTTACAGACATATCTAGTAACACAATGCTGCCTTTGTGATTGGACATCTTTATAATAACTTTGAATTCTGGGTTTACAGTGGATGGCCAGTGATAGTTGCCAGGAAGTGAGAGTGGGGAAGCAACAGTTATATGGAGATGTTAAGCTTCTGAAGAGTGCTTGGAACCTTTTCACATGGAATGTTTTTTCTCCAGGGTGTGATGGAGGTGAGTGATGCGAACAATCTTAAAATGAACACAGATTTGGAGTACGGTACTGCAGTGAGAGTACATCAAGACATGTACAATACAGTAGATTGTTTCTGTGTTGCATTTAGTACATACAAGTATGACTCACGATTTCAATATATACTGCAAAATCAATGAACACTGCGCACTTTTACCAGAAGGTATTCCTGGTGCGTATGTCATGCAACCAAAATATAAAAGTATTTAAAACACTTGAAAAAAGCAGGGGATAAATCAGCACGGAAACTGATTAATATCTAATACATACTACAGGTGTAAAATGTATTCATTAATTAATGCATTAATAGACAACAGTGGAAGTGGATTGAATCCCAACGCCCAGTTGATTGGGGGTCTTCCAACTGATGAGGCTCACACACGCCCCCAAGTTATCATGTGTACACCAGTTAGGACTTCAAAGCCACAACCACTGCTGCTGCAGAGAGCAATAGGTGGATACACGTCTAGGAGCTATGAAGAATGCCTATTTCACAATCCACTCCAGATGGTGGCACACCTTATCAGGCATCAGTGCATGAACGTGTGGGGGCTTCCCCTCTTGTTGAACAGCAAGGAACCGCCTAGAGGTCAAATGATGAACTGCGTCTTCAATGGAGCTGCATGATCAATATTGAAGATACATCGGGGATGCTGTTAAGCTCTGTGGCAGACATGCACATTTGAAAGTAGTTAGATTCAAGAAACACTCTATTTCAGAAATCTACTTGCATTTTGTGTCTTACTGTTCTGCATGTTTAATGATAACTTAATAGTGGATTACTATATTAATTTCTCTTCCTTGTCATTATTTATACAACTTGGCATTAAAAAGCACTAGTCTAAAACCATCATATAGCTAAAATATGTAACCAGCTATCGTGACAGTATATCTACAGTAATAGCGTTGCACAAAAAAACAAACAACAATTATCTATTCCGTTACCTTATAATGTTTTAAAACATCACAAATTGTTCTACTGTTTATGTCATTACGTGTACGAATACACACGGGCCTAGAGACGAATTAATGATAAAGTACGTCTTTTTTTAATGATGACATAGTGAATTGTATATGTTGATATCTTCACAGTGCAATGAGAGAAAATACCTTCCAGCTTCTGAAGCAATTCTAGCAAAGACAGCGCGCAGGATACATTACCATGCGCCTTGTTTTTTGTCCTTAGAGGTCCTTAGTGGTTAAGGGTCAGATAGGAAGGACAGAACAAAAGAGGCAGAATCAGATACGTCGCTCTTTTTTCAGAATTCCCGAGGGCACCTTCCAGTTTAGGAGGCTGGTCATCAGTTCCAAAGAAAAGTGAGTGCTCTGTTCCCCAGCAATGTGTCAACTTTTGCTCATTTCCGAAGAGAAACATACCTACACACTGGCTTTTGGGTCAAATACACACGCTGTCAAGGAAAGAGCATTCTCACCGATCACTGGTGAGACTTCAATGGTATCAGTGTTTGCACACAGAAAATTTGTCAATGGAATTTGGCCATTTTAGAGTCAGTCCCAGAGTATTACTGTGTTTAAGAACAAAATACACAGTCTATTTTCAAACACCACAAAACGTCAGGAAATCGCATATTGTATTATCAGGTTGAGTATATAGAAGCAAGTTCATTATTTGACACCTTAAATATAGGTGTATAAAGAATAATTTGCCAAACACTATAAATGTGTGAGAATGTAACAGGATGATCGCAATGCTAAACATGGCAAGCATCCCTAGCATGAGGAGAATAAGCAAGAGTATCAGACAGAAAACAACGTAAACATGTGATGCAAGGCCTACTGGCTGTCATGGCCGACCTTTGTTGAAGATGCATCTATTGAGCAGTGCTTGAGAACTGCATGCAAAGTAGCCTGAGTAGCTGCCTCAGTGCCTTCAATGTCTGGAGAAGATCACTGGCTCTGGTTTACCTCTGGCTGAGTGAGCGCCGACAACCTCTAATGGAATTCTTCTGAAAAAAAGTAGTGTTTGATGCCTGTGGAAATCCCTCGTGTTATACCGTGATCTGTGCACATATAACAGTCTCTTTGAACTAGTGCATTGCAATGTAATTGCATCTAAGCAAACATGCGTTGAACTAATATTTATGTGGTGAAGGGCTGGTTTAGCCATGTTGCGAATGCCCGCCAACATGTCTCCTGCATAACAACACCGTTTTCATAATGTTGTCCCTCTGATGACCAAGTGAAACTCGTACTTTCATTGTCGAATTTCGACGCACATTTCAAGTGCAATTTATCAAGGGTTTCCTCAGGCGACCAATCCTGAGAAAGTAAAAAGCAGTTGTGGAGTGAAGCTTTGTCACCACCTTTATCACCAAGGTGGGTTGGATATATTGCATCAACCCCACTTTTGCTCAATGAATGTCAGCACAAGAGCCATAGGACAGAAGGTTTGAAATGAGGTTATCTTGCTGTGGTGATATCAGTCAAAACAGAGGTTTGCCTAGGAAAGTAAGTACTAGCCCTGCAGAACAAGCAGGAGTATCTCTGTTGGCACAGTTCTTGGCTTTGTTCATACATAAGTGTGTGATTATAATACTAAGATGTTTTAATTAGAACTCAGAAATAACATGATACTTACATGCAGTGGCTGACCAATCGGTAACCCGGCCCGTTGTAACCTCGTCACGGACCACATTGTAACCTGGTCCTTCATGTTTTCCATTGTACTATTCTCTACTGTACCTCGCATGTGTAACCTTCTGTAACTTATGTTGCTATTCAAGTCAAATGCACCCAGTTACCCCAGGGTTTGGCTGTGCTATACAAATAAATAAACTAAACTAAACTAATTCATTTGAGGATCATATTTGATAGGGAAATCATTCCAAGTCCTGGACACGTGGATGCATACTGCTCTCTTTCAATAAGGGTTTCAAAGAGAACAAGTAAGCAGATGCTGCAATGCATTCTATGGTGTTCTCCAGCTTGACTAGGCCAGAGCCATGTGGCATTGATGCCAACACAGGCCATTTTAAATTGAATGCAGTCTAAAACAGCAACAAGAAGAGGAACTGCTTGGCTTCCTCCATCACAAAGTCTGTCTTCATTACTGTGTTCTGTTCTCCCAAGATGTGTATTTTTTGAGCATCCAGGAAAATTGTGTAGAGTGTTTTGGTTCAATCGGGCCGGAGAGTGATGGCTGTGCTCATCACCTCAATTTTTAATAATGGTAGAGGGCAACTTGTGGTCATTGAGACCTGTTGCTATGGCCTCATGTCTGCTCTGGCTCTGCAGCCCCGCCAGGCAGAGCAGCAATGGAGTTGATAAAGGTACTGCTTCCAGAGGTTTCCACTTCCTAAACCTTTGAAAACGGTGTATTGTACCTTAATCTTCGACTTCAGGATGAAGGGAGAAGGCCACAAATAACCTTTTGTGCCAATATTTGGAGTTGTATCTGGGATCAGTGAAAAAGTTTAAAATGAGCTCCTGAGAGAGGTTGATAAATATTGTAAAATAAGTATTAAACCAAAACATTGATTTGGCTTATAATATGTATCCTTTGTGAGTGTTGACACCATTTATTTTGTTTTAAAGATGCAGCTTTATATTTGTAGGTCCAGCAATGATTATTAAAGAAAAGTATCCCAATAATTAAGTGTAATAACCTCCAACTCTTATTTGTTTTATTTATTTTATTGGGTTTATTGGAAACCTTTTAAAATACAGAAACAGTTTAAAATCATGTGTACATTATCATCTTGCCTTCAAAATATAGTCAAGGGAAACAGAATAAATCATTTACTCATGACTTTCTTCTTTGCAGATGACTTGCATAAAGTGACTCTATCATTGACATACAGGGCTGAGACAGGGCTAAATGTGCCTTGGCAGATGTGGGAAGTGTTGGAGGGGATATTCTGAAGGAAGGTTTTGCATCTGCCTAGGGGTCTTCTCGCCTTCATCAGATTGGAGCTGGGTTTGCAGTCGCCATATGTGACAGTTCTTTGGAAGACAGCCTGGAGAGCTAAATGTCTCAGCTATGTATGTTAATGACAGAGTCACTTTTTGTTTGTAGAACCCCAAGAGCTAGGATCCAAGGTGAAGGTCTTCCATTAAGTTTAGGGGGAAAGGCATTTACATTCAATTTACTACTTATGTGTAATAATTTGTTTGGATAATTGTCCTTCCAAATTCAGTCTGACCTGTATTGATTTTGACGAGTATAACTCCCTTATTTGTTGAAGTAGATCTTTGTGACAGTTACACTCTTCTAGTTTCCCCCACAATCTAGTCCTATTTACACTGTCAAATGCTTGTTTTAAATCAATAAATGTCAAAAAGATTTTCGATTTCTTTTTCTTTGCCTGCAAATTTAGTAGATTTAGAACCAAAATGTTCAAGCAGGTTTGTATCCCGTAATGAAGCCTGTCTGTCGGGGATCTAACCTACCAACGCCTCTCGCCCACACATTCAGGTGGCCTAAATTCAAAGTGGCAAATAATGTCCCCGAAATATCCAAGACGGCGATTGGTCGATAACTTATCAATCTTCTCTGTCGTCCTTCTTGAATATAGGTATTATTATGACCGTCTTCCAAGTCATTGGGAACTCTCCAACACTCAAAATGTGTTTAAACAATACAGTAAATTAAATCATCCTAATTGGAGGTGTGTTGTGCAGTTGATTTCACATGGGCCATTCACAGACAACTTGACTTCTAAGTATTTCCATACAACTGACACAAATGGATGTGATTGTCATTAATGTGTCACAAATCAAAATCAACTGTCCCTGTACAACGGTATTTTTGTTTGTGCCCTCCCCGTATTCAACATGCAAGAGAATCAAATGGACACTCCCCGGACGGGGAATAAAGCAAAGAGAGCAGGCTGCGAGAGTTCAAGGAAAAGTTTATCTAGATCTCTGAGAGCGCTCTGGCAAAAGTAATGTTACAGTACTTTATATAGGCACACGGCGTGTCTAACATATGATGCTACGCTGGACCCGGATTGGTCAGCCAGGGTGGTGTCCTAGGTGTGGGCATCATTTCTTCCTCCTGGTTGGTTGATTGGTTGGCGGGTGGATGGACTTCAGATATCTATGCTCTGAATGGGTGAAGGTCAGGTCGCCGTGAAGCAGGGTGGTCACTATCTAAGCTAATGAATATATTCTAAATAATGCATGCACTAAATAATGATTGATCAAAAGACTCTCAGTAGTTTATCATGTCACTATACAAATCACACAGGTGTCTATATCATCTATAACATTTGGGTTATACCGGTCACAGGTTTAAGGGCCTTGACCACTAAAATACTCTCATTGAACTGTAGGGTTAGTCTCACAATCTCACAAGAATCTCAGGTATGTGGCATTTATTAGTATTAGGCACGATATACTGCAGCAGGGGTCTAATGTTATTTGGGGGTCTGCTGGGTGGGCATCATGGCATGGTCGGTGCTCTGGCACATGAAAGCAATATCTTGCAGGGACACAGGGTCAGAATGGCAGTAAGTTTCCATCGGCGAGGGTGCGGGGGCAAGGGCACGTTTGTGGAGATGAACAAGCTATGTGCTTAGTTCATGCTGGTTGACATGCAGGAAAGTAATCTCAGAGGAAGACTGATGTGATACATTTATTAGTTGTTGCAAATACCTCCGGCTTCAGCTTGAAAATGGAGTCGCAGAATTTTCCAGTCAGAGTGGGAACGAAGGTGGGGGCCATGTGCTCTGTGTGCCTGATCGCAGTGGGAAGAGGGAGAGAAGCATTTCGTACTATCACAGTGAGGCCTGTTCACCAAGATGGAGTCGAAAGGGGGTACAAAAGATGGATGCCCTGTGTCCTGCTCAATGGTCCCATCTACACGAAAGTCAAGTAAAGTTAACATTGCATAAGGGCAAGGGGTGAACCCACTACTGGAGGAACTTGGTCCAAGGTTTGTACTGAGAAGTGAAGGCAGAGAGGGGCCTACTGGCTCCTTGCTCCCACACACTTTTAGCATTTAAATGGATTTCATTTGTGATTTAGTGGTAGTAATGGCATGCAGTCTTCAGTAGCAATCCTTCCTCTAGACATCCATATATATCGTAACCCATATGACGAAAACACATATTGATCAAATATGTGTGTGAGGGGTAAAGGGTTACATAATTGTTATACGAGTGGGGGAGTGTATTTAGGGATAGTAAAAACTGAATTGGGTGATGCCGCCACCTTCGAATCATGTATTAGTGGTAGCCAAGGATTTTCTAAATTTGGTCTAAAAGCATTCAATTTAAGTGTTCCTTAAGGAGACATGGCACAGGTACTAACAGGCAGTGTACTTGTGAAATGTGTCTGCAGCCACAAATCATTTTTGTGCAGCAGCTTCTGGAATCTCTGGCTGAGTATCATGACTTGTGTGTTTCCTTGACTGTGTTTTTGCTTGTCATGTATTGTCACTTTGGTGAGGTGCATTCTGGTACATGTGGTTTTGTTTTATTGCTGGCCCAAATAGATGTACTCATGTCTGCATTATATGTATCACATACATGGAGACACAGCTGTCAAGGCCTTTGCCCTTTGGCATGCTACTCCTGTGTTGCACCTTCAGTTACACCTACACACTTGCACATATCCTGTTCTATGTCCTGTTCTATATGTGAGGTTTCTTAATGATCACATTGTGGATAATAAGGTTCCCTGCTCTTATTCCTCATCTACCTTTGCCTTTCACTGACCTATCCGGCCTCTGTGCACTTTCACAGAGATTTGGTGAAGGTTACAGCAAATTGCAGTACGAGTAATGATGGATTAATGCATGCAGTGTGAACATCGACTGGTTATGCATCTCATACTGGGCCATATTTCAACAATCCACATGGCCTTGTATTTTGACTCACCCAGCAGTCAGGTTAGCTATGCAGATTACTGCCCCCCCCCAATTCAAGAGTCCACATGGCGCCCTGTTGTTTGACTCACCCAGCAGCAAGGTTGGCTATGCAGATTACTGCCCCCCCCAATTCAACAGTCCACGTGGCCTTGTAATTTGGCTCACCCAGCAGCCAGGTTAGATATGCAGATTACTGCCCCCACCCCAATTCAATGGTCCACATAGCCTTGTAGTTTGTCTCACCTAGCAGCCAGGTTGGCTATGCAGATTACTGCCCCCCAATTCAACAGTCCACATGGCCTTGTAGTTTGACTCACCCAGCAGCCAGGTACGATATCCAGCATGTCGTGCCATGTAGCAAGGCAGTATGGAGTTCCACAGCACCATGGAATCATGTATAGAGCCAGGGAATATTTCACAACAATGTGCGATGAGTTGGCAGGCATCACACACCATCTGTACATTGAGGGAATGGTACAGCTCCCTGTTGTGGTACACTACCTCCACAGCATGCCTTACCACCAGTTCCACATGTGAGCAGTCAACCTCACCAATTACATTAGGCATGCCTGCAAGTAGATGGAATGCTATTTTTGTGGCATTCAACTCCTCCGCAGTCCATGGTAAACTGGTGTGGTCGCGTCCGTGGGACAGGAGTGCATCTAGCACCGGGAAGAGCACTCAGGAGAAACAGGGTTGGGAGATACCATGCAGTGGCCCCACTGTGTGCTGATATGTGCCAGTGCAAAGGAAGTGTAACACAAACACTACCTTCAACAAGGGGGGGATGGCTGTCTGGATATTTCTGAGGCTCACTAGGTCATCATGTATCAGTTCCACTATAGTGGTCATGGTTTCCCTGTCTAGCCGTACAGGGTGTGGATCTGAGTGGGGGTGAGATTGAATGGGGTGGCCCTTAGGCGAGGGATTGGTGGCTGACTGAGGGCACAACCTGCTGCATATTGGGGATTTGCTGGGCCATGATGGCCCGCCTTCTCTGCATGCGCCTTCGCTGCTTCCTCCACCTCACTGTCTCCTCAATCAGTAGCTCTGAGCACCTGTGGCATGTTTCTACACAACAGAATCCACGTAATGCCTGGTCCGCAATGCAGTGTTTCCAGCATAATTTTCACATTGTTACCGGCATGTCCATCCCAGTGGTTGCATGTCCGTACACCCCTGAATGTGAGCTTACTTACGCCATGACTGTATCACTGGCAGGGCTGCCGCTTGTCTCCGCAGATACTAGCAATTGTCCCTGGTGATGCCGGTGTTACCGGCATCCCTTCTCGGACTACACCGGTATGGAAAAAGGTGCTGGTATGGATATACCGGCAATGCTATTTCCGGACCGGCAAGCTTGTAATGAGGCCCATAATCTCGAAATGCGTAGTGATAGAAAACCTCCATTAGGACAGGTTTCTGGATGTTGTCCAAAATCAACATTGGGAGCTTTTCACTATGAACTCACCCCATTAATTGATGTTTTATTTTCAATCTGATGACCAAATGTATATGTATTTCTTATACTGTTTAAATTATGATTCCAATTAGGTTTTGATTGATCAAGTTAGTGTACATCACGGTACTCACTGAGAATTATGTGATCTAACTTTTTGATTACTTAATAATATATGTGTTTACCCTTTTTCTGATAACTTAAAAGTTCTTTGAGAATCTTTCTTTTTGAAAATACTAAGGGATGTTTCCCTATTAGAGTGCAGTGTTATTCATCTGATCAATTTCAGATGGCACTTACCTAGTTATATTTGTCTCTGAAAACAATTACATGTTTTCCTCCAAACAATTCTTAATAGTCGGTTTTAGGATTTCTTGTATTCTAAGATGAATCAAAGTCAAAATGGGGTTGGAAAACTTGCTTACTTCATCTATCAAGAGCACTTTCATTTGTTTTAGAATTCTGTGTACTTCAGAAGCACCTTCTACTGATAATTTGTATTATTCTAATTGGTTTTGGTGTTCTCCCGGGAGAAGTTGGTGTAAAGTTACACATCCTTTGTTGTAGGCAGCTAAACCTGTGGGGGTTGTTACAACAACTGAAATGTTGTTGTTTGTTAAGTCTTGTATAAATTTGCTGATTATTTTAATTAAGAATGTTTTACCAGAACCAGCTTCACCACTTACATAGAGGAGCAGAGGTTTACCAGCTGCACTTTTTAATTTTAAGGCCATGTTCAATTTCTTCAGTGACGTCTCATGGTGAGTTGTTCATAATTTTGCTGTGATTTGAGCACTGACAAGTCTTTTTCAGATTGTTTTCTACCTCGGTTATGGCTATTTCTGCTTCCTTTCGAATGAGTGGTTCTCCAAGTGGTTCTTGGCTTCCTGCAAGGGAAGGTTGACTGCCATCAGAAGTGTCTTTATGTAGTAGGGCTTCAATTTCTTCCTCTTGTTGGCGTTCATTGTCCAGCATTTGTCTGTATTGTTTAAAATTGATATTTGTTATTCTGCTTCCATTTGCTTTGAATGTAGCTTAAAATGAGTCATGGTCAGTTAATAATTCTCCAAGGTTTATAAGGCTGTAGTAGGGCCATGTAACAAAGTTCTCTATGTTGCAGCCATTTAAATGATAACTTTATATGATTAATTAGGCTGGGTTTCGTAGGTTTTACTAGGCCTTCTTCACAAGTTGAGACTGACTATTTGCCAGTTGTCTCATCTGGTGTGACATTGTTTTTGTAGCAGTAGTTTTGGGATATGTCGTACAGGCAATTGTTTTCCAAACTAGTACTTCTGTTTCGGTATATGTCAATTAAATAGATTTTTTTTTAAATGTCCTGGCTTTTAGGATCAATTTTCGCTATTGTTTCTATCACTTGGTAGGATTTTATGACTCCTTTTTGGGATGTAGCTGGACCAAGGTTTGCCCAGACAGTGGGCCTCATTACATGACTGGCGGTAACCGTGCCAGAAAAATCAGCAGGGTGCTGATGGACCCGTTATGAATTACTGGCGCCTGAATTCCCAGTGCAACGGCTATTCCGAGTCCTGCGGCCAGTAATTTTGTAATTCCCCATAGGGAACAGGACGCACCAGCACTGTTAATAACAGTACCAGTGTTTCTGTGAAACTCCACGGGCAGGTGCCTTTCCGCCCAACAGGTCTGACACTGGTGGGCACAACGGCACCCACCCGCAGCATCATAATGTGCCGGTTCAGAAACAATGGTGCCGGTAGGCTTACCGGCACCGTTGTTTCTGGACCGGCACACTCAAAATGAGGCCCAATGTGTTCAGATTTGACATAAGACTTTGGGCCTCATTATGAGTTTGGAGGTAGCCATGTCAAGGGCATGGCTGCCTCCAAACTTGCTCCGGGTCCATGGACCCTGAAAGGGAAATACCGGGCCATTCCGACTTTGGAGGACCCGGTATTTCCCCATTCAGGGAACCCGGACCTGGACCATCACCATTCCCATTTGAGCCCCGATAGAGCTCAATGGGAATGGGGATCATGCTAGCAACGGGCCCGTTAATGACAGGCTTGTTGTTAGCATGCTGTTCCCCTAGCGGGACCCGCAAAGGACGTCTGGTCTGACCAGACGTTCAGAGCGGGTCCCGCGAGGGAACATCATAATGAGGTGGTACAGGATTAACAGCGCCGGCACGTTTACCGGCACCGTTAACCCCTTACCGCCTAACTTGTAATGAGGCCCTGTACCTGTTAAACGGTCTTCAGCTTCGTAGCACCCACATTCTCTATGGGGGAGCATTTATATACCAATGCTGTTCAATTTTTGTGAGAGTAATTTTTCAGATGATATGTCATCCCACAGGTCTTTTGCTCTGTTTTCTCAGCTTTGGTGAGCTAGGCTGTGACATATTTGCAACTGCCGTGGAATTGTCTGCAATGTACTGTATGTCTATATTTGCATTCCACAAGAGGGCAATGACTGCATTGTAATCATTGATGAACTTGGATACTTTGTCCATTTTGATATTGTATGTGTTTTAAAGGGAATTTCCCTTTTTCACTGTGTCGAACAGAAGACATTAATCTATTTACTTGCCCTGTTGTGCAAACTGGTCTAGGGAAACCAAATCAACATCCGTTGTAGTATTTGCCACACTTATGTTTTTGGAAGCGCAATATTTGTGTACTTAGGTCACTATGTGTGGTTTCTGAAGGGATGTCATAGGTAATGTATATTTGAATACATTGTAAAATAGTGGTATCACTGCCATGGCCAAATGTGGGGTATATTTTATCCACAAATGTATGTGGATGTGTGGTGCTCATCTGCGTTGATATTCTTTTCTCCCCAGAAATCATCCCACTTCTCTGAGTTGAGGGGTATTTTTATTGCAGATGAAGGACAGCATGTCAACGAAGCGATGGTGAAAGTACCTTAATATATTAACACTATCAAGAGAACAGACTTCTCTTGGTGTTTGTAAATCTATTCCCTCTTTATTTTGGTTTGCAGTGCATAAGAAGTCATACAAGTTTTCCATTCATATGCTGTAAAACTTAAAGTAACAAACCATGTGGGTGGGCCCTGGTTCCTTAGCATACAACTTACATCAGCGTGACGTCAGAACCAGTATTCTTTTGAACCACACATGTTTTCCAAGAGATGTCTGATACTTAGTACAAAACTTCATCTTTGTCTTTTGAGGCATTTGGGTAGCAGATATGTTTGAAAAGTTACAGCCTGTTTATAATGTGTCTGCAGCTCCATAGCATAAAGTCGATAGTTCACTTTCAAACAGGAGGTGGAAAATGTATTCTACATTTTGTCTAAGTCTGGGGTCTTCAGAATAGATCCATAAAGAGCCATATTCTTATGCACTCATTAATGTAGATCTTTACTCATATCTTCCTGCTTTTCCTGTAGGAAAGAGATGAGGAAAATAATGTACTTCTCTACCTTCTGCTCTAACTTTCAGTATTATGCGGATGACACTAAGCTCTCATTCAGGCTCCCCTCAGTCTCTTCTGCTCCTTCTCTCATACCTGACTGTTTGTCCACAATTCAGGAATGGTGCCTCCAACGATCTCTGCCTTAATAACAGTAATACTGAGATCCTCCTCATTGGGACACCTTTTCCCACCTTGCCTCTCTCAATCTTCCCGCCCATCCGGGGGCCTCTACATTCATCTTCCTGTGAGGTTAAGATCCTTGGTGTCATCTTCTACTCCACTCTCTCCTTTTCTCCTCACATCTCTGACTTTTCTAACAAGTCACACTATCAGCTGCACCTCCACCGAGGTATTCTTCCTTTTCTCACTTTCCCCCGGAAGCTCACTGTCTCCAGAGCCCTGTTCCTATCTAGGCTGGACTACTGTAACAGCCTCTTTCTAAATCCGCCTACCTCTACTCTTTGCCCTATACAACTAATCTAGAACAGGGCTGCAAGACTTGCCCTTAGCCTCAAGCCCAGGATTTGTACCTCTCCAGCCCTGAATTCTCTACACTGGTTCCCTGGGGCTGTGAGGATCATGGCAAGACCTTCTGCATTATCCACAAGGCTTTCTAGAGCCGGGACCACACTACATCCAACATTCTCTTCCTTAGCAGCTTCCTTCTCGAGCCCTCTGTTCATCCAACTCCAACTTTCTGAGAGTCAGACGCTTCTCCAGGCTGTGAGTAGGGGGTATATCTATGTCCTTAGCAGGGGCCTCCATCTGGAACAGCCTCCCTGCCTCTCTCAAACTAGCAGGACCGCCTAAGGTTCCGCAAGCAACTCAAGACCTTGCTTTTTGCTTCTGCTTTCTCTCTCCCTTGCCCATATCCCTGTCTGCCGAACATACAGGTTACCTGGTCACCCACTGAACTTACTGGACCAGGCTCCTGAATGACCAGTTGCCCTTGCACTGCTGCCAGGCCTCCCAACCACTTAATGGTCTGTAGATGCAACCCTACAGTCCCCTACCGGCAGCAATTATGAGTTACTTTGCACTCTCCCCATCCCCGCCTTGAACTTCTGCCCTTCTGTCACCCCACACTCATGCAATCTGACTGACACAAGACCTAGTAAGATTGATGTGTCGTCCTCCTTCTGTCCTCCCTTGCTTGTTTTGTGACACCTAAAAACACTTAGGTACAGGCATGTTATAAATGACTTGTCACGTCATATCATATACTATTGGGCAAATTGTATACTGGTCTAAAATGTTAACGGCAGTAACAGGATCTACATGTTCAAATTGGCCAATTTGTGGGGAATTTTGAATTATTTGGCTGGTTTCTTTTACATTTCCTAAATGTTTATATTTTTGTAGCATTCATTGTTTTCTTTAAGATATTGTAGGGCTTGTCTAACTTTGTTTAAATCGACTAGTTGTTGCCACATATGTTTTTTTTTTTTACACCTTGTCAAGACACAGAGGCTCGTATTATGCTTCTCCTCTATACTCAAAACTCGAGCAGCATCCACATATAACAGTTTCAACTCATAAAAGAATAACACAACCAAATACTACATTTCCCAATAGAGTCTTTTGAGTGTAGTTCATTCGTTTGTGTGTTCCTGAAAAACAAAATCATGTGACTATTTCCACCAGTCATAAAATAGACTGACCATTATCCTCCTTTACAATCCCATGTCCTTCCTCTGTCTTTGCTGCTCGGGCAGCCAGTTAAGTACCTACTGTTATGTTACTTTACTGATTGAAAGTGTTAATGGTTGATGAGGAACTACATGCTTTTAATGTGGTACAAGCACAGCGAGTGATAATGCACCCAGAGTTCAGGAGAAATGGCAGAGCATATCCACAGACTTTAAGGTTGATTAGAAGGCAAATGCGACAGGACGAATAGTTCCGGCAAACGCGTATGCTATAGAGGGCACTGTAGTTACGAAAGTATGACGAGCATGACAGTGACTCTTTAGGGTTCTGGTCATTTCCCAACGTTCGTTTGACAGAAGGGGAAAGGAATTCAGGAGCAAACGCATCAGACCGTTCAAGGATTTGGAGCATAAAAGAGTGAGAAAGAGCGTATTAACCCTACAACAGCAGCCACTGGGTCAGCGAAATACAAACATTGAATACTGAAATATTGATGTTTTCACAGATAGCCCGTATTTCGGACATCAGTATTCTGAACAAGAGGCTTTCTGGTAATTTCCCAACGTTCGTTTGACAGAAGGGGAAAGGAATTCAGGAGCAAACGCATCAGACCGTTCAAGGATTTGGAGCATAAAAGAGTGAGAAAGAGCGTATTAACTCTACAACAGCAGCCACTGGGTCAGCGAAATACAAACATTGAATATTGAAATATTGAACACCGCAAAAATAACTTACAATCTGCCCTAAAAACATTAAGACGGATACAGGCCCATGACACCTCTGATTATTGATTGATACAGTGGCACTACTGTCCCCAATTAATCCCATCATGTTCAGCTCGAGTGAAGAAGACAGGGCTCAAGTGAGACTGCAACCTGGCATGGGGGAGATATTGCAACAGACATTGAGTCCCTCTATGGGGCACAGTTCTCATCAACTGGCAGTCATGAAGGACTGGATTAAGTTGTCCTTAGGAATGGAGGAGCTGAGGGGGATAAGGAATCGACAAAGGGGGAAGAAAGAAATCCTGCAGGGCCGAGAAAGCCAAGACCCCCCTGGGGCAAAAGAATGGCTATAAACCAAAAAATTAAAGAACATAAATGGCGTGATGACAACTCTGATAGCTCAGAGGTGTATGATGAAAATGATTGGGTAGCCCATCATCGGAGGAAGAGGTAGAAGTTATATCCTCGGAAGAAGAAGAAGATAGATCTCCTAAAAAAAAGAGAACAGATGACAAAAAGGAGGCCGGAGACGAATTTGACCCGGACGCAATAATACACACTAGGTCGTCAGAATGGGAACCGCTGACCAAAATTGCAGCGTGTATAAAAAAAGAGACTGAGGACACCGCTGACAAAAGAAGGCAGAAACAAATTGAGGGCTGAATGCCCAAGGCCACATCTGCCGGAATGGATCGCAGAGACCCAGGACATTGATGACCACATTGTCGCATTCATGCAGAGGAATGTGAAGGATATAAAGAAAGTATTAGACAGATCCTGGCGATCATGTCAAGATAAAATGTTAGATGTGATCGGACCACTTACAAAGATAATGGAGAAGGCAGAAGAGGTGAAGGGAGAAAGTGAACCTATCGACCCAACTATTTTATCGTGTTGGGCCCAGAGGGCTATATGTCTACTGGGCAATGCTAATAGCTTGATTAGGGTGGCAAGAAGAAGGTCAATCCTCATCAAGATTGACCCCAAACTTAATGAGTTGGCCACATCTGAGGCAGCAGCTTCTGTGAAAGGTGAGAAAGAACATGCAAAAGCAAAACAAATATAAATGCAGATTCCCTCAGTAGGGGGGAGAGTTGCGAAATGTGTAGAGAGATAGAGATACATTTCTATAGATGCTTGGGTGCTAGACACCATACAGGGTTTCCACATAGATTGGTTAACTTTACCAAAACAAGAGAGATGGCCAAAGACATTAATGCTCAGCACAGCAGACAGAGTTTTACTGGATTCAGAGATAAGGTATCTGGCACGGAAAGAGGCTATACAACATGTAGTAGACACAGCTGACAGTTTTATAAGCAACATGGTTATAGTGAGAGGCCGCCACAAGACAAGGCCGATAATAAACTTAAGAGAACTAAATACGTGCATAGTCTAAACACACTACAAAATGGAGGGCATACACCTCCTGTGAGACATTTTACAACAAGGGGATTGGCTGGCGAGAATAGATGTCAAAGATGCTTACTTGACCATTGCCGTGGCAGCGGAACATCAGAGGTTTTTAAGGTTTCACTGGCAGGGACGGATTTGGTCATTCACCTGCCTACCATTTGGTCTAGCATCAGCCCCTTGGTGCTTCACAAAAGTGATGAAACCGGTAGTGATTTTCCTCAGAGAAAGAGGCATCAAACTAATCATTTACCTGGATGACATTTGCATAATGTATCAGGACAAAACGCTGATCAAGGAACAGTTAGAGGTGACTATAGATCTGTTACAAGAACCGGGCTTCTTAATAAACTGGGAGAAATCAAGTGTGCAGGCAAAGTAGAGCAGGGAGTTTCTGGCCTTCAGATTAGCCACAGTGCAGGGAACGTTAAACATCCCTCTGAACAGGGTGAATGATATAAAGAAAGATATATGGAACAGATTATCATCAGAAACTATAACCTTGAGAGAACTTGCGAGACTAGTGAGACGTTTAACATCGTCATTTCAGGTGATATTCCCAGGCTCACTACATTACAGGGCCCTTTTAGAGGGCCCTTGAGAGACTGAAAATACAACACCTCAGGATGGGAGCATCCTACAAACAAAGGATACCCCTTACATTAGAGGTGAAAGAGGAACTGGAATGGTGGTTGCATCACACGGATGCCTGGAATAGAAGGGCAATATTTGGCTCATCCCCGGACCTAGTGATAGAATCTGATGGCAGCAGGTGGGGATAGGGAACCAGATGTGGACATCTGTTGACAGGGGGCAGATGGTCAGGAGAAGAATTACATCTCCACATAAATTGCCTAGAACTCCTAGCAGGATCCTTTGCAGTGAAATGCTGGACAAAGGAGGGAGCAAGATGTTGCGTTCTCCTCAAAATGGACAACATGTGAGCAGTCCGGTATATCAACAGCCTAGGGGGAACGAAATCAAGGATGCTAGTGTGTAAAACAAGTATATTTATCATTATAAATGTTGGTCTAAACACACACACATTGAATCTTTTGCCTTGGAAGCCTCGCTAGACATGCCCCTGCACAGGAAGGTTGAAACTGATGAGCACATTGTTGTTCTGTAACCAAGAACCTTGAAGCACTGGCACAAACGTAGCTAATCTGCAAATTAGGTGCCTTTCTGTGTTCTTGGGCTCTCGCCTTCTCCGCAACTAATTATGAATGTGCGTCCAGAACATTAAAGAGAAGCACAATTCATGGTGCATTCTGCTCTGTAAGACTGAGCTATTGAGTAGGATCACAGACTGACCTTTTAGATGAGAATAACATAGATAAAGAAGTGCAAGGAATGTTTGTGTTAGGAACACAATATACTCCTCCCTGCTCTGCTTCCGAGACAGAAAATTGTCTGTGAGATGACGTCAAATACTTTAGCACCTGTTGCTATGGTAAAATGCCCATGTGTGTGGGTCTATAGGTCATGAGGCCTCATCACGTGATGCGCTAGCCTGAATTCTTCATGGTATCCCAAAAACTTGTATAAAACTCATGCTCTCCCCCATGTCTTTGCTCACTTTTCCTATGCATGTATACATGCATTGCAAAATCAGAGTTCGATATTGTATGCAAATAAACTATTGTTTATACTTCTATTCCTCGTGACTGGTGTGTCTTCATTTCTTTGCAGTAGCCTCATATTTTTGGACTAACAAGCGTGCTATCGAATCATTTTGGCACCTATTCCTGCAGAGAGGGTTATCAGTGACGGTGGAATACTTACCAGGCCGTCAAAACGAAATAGCAGACTGGAACTCCATATTCCGCAGGGACGCCAGGACTGGAAGCTGGATGAGAGAGTATTCCAGGCGCTGATGGAGAGATGGGGTCCATGCAGGACAGACCTGTTTGCATCGAAGCTGAACAAGCAAATTGGTTGTTTTTCAGCTGGAGACTGAACCCGCAGGTGGAAGCGATAGATGCATTTCTGAAATAGTGGAGGCCGAGCAAAGAATACGCTTTCCCCTTCTTCACAATGATAGCGAGGACTCTAGCGCAGAGGAGGAGACCGCGAGTATCCATGGTACTGTTTACACTGGATTGTAGGGGTCAAGCATGGTTCCCGTTCTTGCTAGAGATGACATACGACAATCCAATAGTGTTACCGAGATCAGACCTGATAGTAAGTGACCCAACAGGAGAAGGCCACCCGCTGATGAGGACAGGTAGCCTCAATTACATTGCGTGGGCAATTTCAGGGGAGCCCGGAATAGGTCAGGATTATCAGAGGAAGCTGAACAGATTATCAATGACACTTGGGCACCTGGTACCACGAAGGCATACAGAACAGCCTGGTCAGGTTGGCACACTTGGTGTGTGGAAAGGGAAATACATCCCACTAGAACAGATGTAGTGCATGTGGTTAATTATCTGGCACAGCTAGCAGCTCAGGGCAAAGCGTATAGGATGATGAATACAGTACGCTCAGCTATTTAGGCGGGACACCCGAGAATAGAGGGGAGCAGCCTTTGGTGTGCAGACTCTTGAAAGGGGTTAGAATAATCAGACCTCCAAGGCATAAATATGAGCAGGTATGGGACGTAGACAATGTTGTGCAAATGTTCCTATTCTGGGCAGACAACAATGAACTTACTAGGAAGGCGTTATTAGCCAAGTTAGCTATGCTCTTATGTTTGTTGTCATCCAAGAGAGTGTCAGATGTCAGGGCTTTAGAGATCAATAGAAAGACACTATCTCGTCAGGCTTTAACGTTTGATATTGTGAAGAGGACCAAAATGTGGGTGAGATCAATATCTTATCAAGCATTCCCAGAACAACTCAAATTATGTCCAGTGAGATATATTACTGCATATGAGTCCATGACTAAGGAAAGGAGAACTCCCAGGGTGAATCAGTTATTCATAGCCATAAAGAAACTGTTTGGGGCAGTAGCATCAGCTACACTAGCTAGATGCATCAGATGGGTGATGACACAGGTTGGAGTAGATACAGAGGCCAATGGGGTGCAATCAGTGAGAGGAGCAATGGCTTCTAAAGCTTTTCATGCAGGGGCCAGATTAGAGGACATCATGAAGGTAGCAGACTGGTTGAAAGAATCAACGTATAAAACTATTTATTTTAAGCCACTAGAAAAAGTAGCTATGTTGATGGTAAGTACGCTTTAAACAAGCATAACACGAGCCTCAGTGTCTTGACATACAATTCAGATTTTCCACACATACGTGTTTTCTACAGAGTTGCTTTTTAGTAGGCATTGTGTTTTGCCTGTTGGAAAAAAAAGAAATGTTGTGTTTGAAAGTTGTGTTATGTTTATGCATGTATTATGCATTGGTGTGTGTGTGTAATTTTGCAGTGGGATGATAGGTGTAGTTGGGAAGGTTGTAGGAGAAGAGGCTGTACAGGTTAATACGAGTAAGGGAGTATTGGTGTGATGGAATAAGTAGGGACATTATGATGTTTTGAAGAAAACAGTGGTTGTTATAATGGTGTGATTTACTGCACAGGTATGAGGGTTGTGTGGATGTAATGGAAAATGATTGAAGACGTTTGTCTGTGTGTGCTAATTTGTGGTAGTGATTTGGAATCCAATTAGTTTGTAAGTTGTGGTTGAATTAGGACATTATGTGCATAGGCTTATGGTATATAAAGGAAGTAAATTGTGGAATAGAAGTTGTTGAGAGATATTTGTGTTATATGTGTTGTTGGGTAGTAAGGAATAAGAATCAAAAGAGTGTGAATGTTGCAATATAATGAGTAAGAGTGACATACAATGTTGGTCAGTATAATAGAATATTCTAGGCTTATATATACTGAAAGTACATTGTTGCTATACTAATGCACTAACTTTGTAGGATGTGAGGAGTGTTCTTTCTTCATTAGCTGTTTTCTGTTTTCTTCAATATAATTTTTTCCTGTAATTGTAAACTAAGGTTAGTGAGTATATGTGGTAATGATGAAGTACTTTTAGTAAGAGAGTCTGTTATTTATTAATGTAGTAGAAGTTGTTGAGATTCAGAGTTAATGACGATGGGTTATGTATGATGTAGTAGCATATGCTAAGTATGTTATTAGACAAATTGGACTATGGCTCTCATTATGAATGAGCTAGTCTGTAATAAATGTACCAGTAGAAAGCGTTTCTGCACCAGCTCATTCTGTGTTTAGTGGTAGGGGCACTGTACTCCTGGCATGTCTCACCTGCTGGGAGTTGAGGCCACTACTGGCAAGCTTTACACTGAAACACTGGCATCATTACTAATGATGCCGGTGATTAAGGGTTCCCATTCCCATGGTGTCCTATAGGACTGTATGGGAACAAGAACTTAGTGTACTGATGCTGATTGTGATATTTCTGTAGTATCGGGATGCCAGGTGGTGGTAACAGTAATACAGGGTTGATGGGAACATGCCGGCTACCCGCTGGGTTTAGCGCTAACACCGTAATAAAACCCTATGAGTAGTGTTGTTTGGGACATTATAAGGTGTAGAGCAAAAATGGAGGTGTAAAATAGATGCATATCTAGGTTACTTTTATGCTGGTGATTTTAATGAAAGAATTGCTTTTTTTTGTGATGGTATATATTTGTAATGTGTTGCAGTGTTTTTAAAGAATAGGCAAACTGTGGCCTAGTGGTAATGGCAGATTGTAGTTGGAACAGTGTTGGGTGTCTTATAGTAGTGGTTGGAAAAGAACAATATTTTATATGTAAAGAGAAGTGTTGAATATAGATACTTAGGGCCCAATTAATGGAATGTCTTGCAGAGTGCATAGTGACTTTGCACTGCTTAAAAGTGAATTTGCACTGCTGATAGAAACCCTGATTCATGGAACTGTGCAGAATGTATTTTTGCAATAGCAAGTGACTTTGTATTGATGTTGTACTGCTAAAATATTTATTTACTTCTATTTTTGAACTGTGAAAGAGTGCTTTTAGTTTTTTTTTTAACTGCGAAAGAGTGTTTTCAGTTTTTATAGCACCAACCACAGACACGGAGGGGTAGGTGGACAGGGGAAGATGTTGGGTGGGCCTTCATTTTAAGGTAGGAGGCAGTATTTCTTGTGCTCCTTGACCAACATTGAAAGCAGTACGAAACTGCTGTCCCCTGCAAATCGGTGTATCGCAGTACAAACATAGTACTGTGACCCTCAAAAGGCAAGGGTCAACAGCGTTCTGTGTGGCCTGTGAGGTGGCTGACATGATCCTCTTCCCCACAGGAGTGGTCTGTGTGGAGGCAGGAGCAGCTGAGGAAGATGGGGTTGAGTTGGTCAACCTGCTTCTCCCTGAGAAAGGAACAGCCTTTCTCAGAGCACCCGGGGGGTTGTATCTGGTATGGCAGCACATGGAGGTGGTGCTGTAGGAGTACAGCCCAGGTTTTTCGTGACTGAGTACAACCCCATACTCAGTGCATCTCACCTTTGCTGCCCGAGCCTTCGGTACACCTCCATCGGTGGTGAAAAACCACCACACCCATGACTCACTCCCAGCGCTGGAGGTAGGCACTTCCTCTACCTCATCTTGCTCTTCCTCTTAATCCTCTTCTACATATCTGTGCCTGTTCCTCTCTCCAGGCCCTCCAGGTTGTTGTGGTCATAGTGGCTGCGGAGGAGGAATGGCTATAAATGATGCCATTCTGGAGGTAAGTTCAAGCAGGAACTCTGGAACTGCAAACAGGTGATCTCTACTGGATAACCAGATTGAGAATGACTGAAAATAATGGGTGGGTTACTTCAGAGGAACTGTCTAAAGAGTCGAAAATAGGCTTACAAAGTTGTAAAAAGTTGATGGATCAACTAAGAATGGGTCTAACAACTCTGGAAGGGTACACTTACAACTTGAAATACCCTAAATTGGCCAAAAATGCAGTTTCAAACTGTCCCCAGTGATGGACACCATCTCAGACACAACGTCACGCCGCATGGGAGCGGTCACATAATGACGTCCCTTGACATCCAAGGTGATGGTGGGTGTCCGCGGACACCCATCGGACTGGAGGAGCTGGGCGCATGCGCATTGGTGACCACAAATGGGGGCGCTGTCCCTGGACTAATTAAAAGTTCATAATGCAAGTACGGACATGTCCGGACATAGCGCGCTGTCCCCGTACTAAATAAAATGTAATTAAAAGTTCACCAACTCTCTGAGGGTCAGACGATTCTCCAGGTAGAGAGTGGTGATAGACCTTTGTCATCAGCTGGGGCCTCCCTCTGGGACAGCCTCCCTGCCTCTCAAACTTGAGCAGGACTACATAAGGTTCCGGAAGCAACTCAAGACCTTCCTCTTTGCTTCCGCTCTCTCTCTCTCTCTCTCTCTCTCTCTCTCACTCTCTCCCCTGTTGATGCGCTGCCTCCGGGCCTTCCACCCACTTAGGGACAGCATCTTCAACCCTACAGTCTCCCTTCACTTACCTCTTCACATACTTGAGCCAGCCCCTGGCAGCACGTATAACATTTTTCACCACTGCACTCTTCCCAACCTCCCTCCTGGCACTTCTCCTCTTTCCTTCCCCCTCACACGTGCACAATCTCAATGACACATGTCTTAGTAAGATTGTTTGTTTTGTCCTCCCTATGTCTACCTCTCCTTGTCTTGTCACTCCTAGAAACACTTGTGTACAGGCATGTTTTAAATGATTTATCATATCATATCATAATGTGAGAATGGAAATGTCCGGACAAAGCATGCTGTCTGTGGACACCCCTTTTTGAAAACAGACACCCCGAACAGTTTTGTTGTCTGTGGAATATTAATTGGGCTTTTGAAAAAATAAATATCAAAGAATAATATACAATATACAATACATTTATAGTAAAAAGAAAATAATGTATTCATGAAAGGGATACAGTATCAGAATGGGACACATATATGTGAGAATTTTGAATTTCTAGGATCTAACCATCTATCCTGTATATTTTGTGAATCTAATTGGGGTGATTGAGGGGCCAAAGGAGAAAGGTGCAAGTGTAGGCAATGATAATATACATTTGTATGGGGAGATGGAGAGCAGTTGCAAGTGGTTCTTCGTCACCTGGCCTAAGCCCCGCCCACCTGGTGCCTTCCAGGTTGCCACTCTTGTTCCCTACTTAAACAGCCCTCCAGCCTCTTTTCCTTTGCAAATGAGGAGCAGGGGTAAGTGGATCCTGATCACCTGGCCTAAGCCCCACCCACCTGGTGCCTTTCTTGTTGCCACTCTTTTTCCCCACTTAGCAAGCCCCGCCCAACTGGTGCCTTCCTGGTTGTCGCTCTTTTTCCCTACTTAAGGAGCCCTTCAGCCTCTTTTCCTTTGCAGATGGTGAGCGGGTCATGTGTATCTTGGTCACCTGGCCTAAGCCCCACCCACCTAGTGCCTTCCTGGTTGCCGCTCTTTTCCCCAATTTAGCAAGCCCTTCCCACCTAGTGCCTTCCTGGTTACCGTTCTTTTTCCATACTTAAGGAGCCTCAAGTATTTTTTCCTTTGCAGATGGGGAGCAGGTGCAGATAGATCTAGGTCACATGGCCTAAGCCCCACCCACCTTCTTAGTCCTGCCTCTCCCATCCTGCTCTTAACACTTAGATCAAGGGCGTCTCTCTCCCGGGTGTCCGAATCGAAGGACAGAGAAAGAAAAGGGCAATTCCTGTTTGAACCTGTTTGAAACAGGAGGATCCAGGGCCGAACCCCTGCTCAGACACCAGGTAAGCATGCACCAACATTTGTGTACTCCCCCTGTATCCACAGACCATCCCCACCCCTGTGGTCCCCTGTGATGTTCCCTTGTGTCCCCCTTCTCGTGCACAGGTTTTGCCTGTTTTACTTGATTATTCTACCCTGCTCCCCCTTCCCCCAATCCTACTTCTGCAGGAGTCTGTCCTGATACATTCTGGTTTCACCATCACCGTCTTGTGGCCAATGCTGGATTTGAATTTTATGGACTTCATTGATTCACGGTTGCATCACCCTTTCTCACGGTGGCCCTGAATCATGCTGTTTGTATCTTCATCTTGTATCCAGGCTTGCAACATGATGTGTTACTTCTGATTTCTGCAATTGAATTCGCTCTCCCCTCTTGTTTCTCCACTCTTTTTGACTGCCTACTCTTTTCTCCCCTCCTCTCCCTTTTCCTATCTCTTCCCCTCCTGCCCTTACTTTCTTCTATGCACTTATTCTATTGGAATTGTCCCTGGACCTAGTATGATAGCCACCTCATCTGTCTCCTTCTCCCTCCCCTTACTTGCCCCCCCCCACCACCACTATTTGAAATGTCGTCAGGCCTAGTATGATAGTTGCTTGTTTTGTTCCTTCCCTCCCTTTCTGCACCCCTCTCCGTTCCTTATTTATGCCTTAGCTCCTGCACTATCTGAAATGTTGCAAGGCTGAGTACGATAGTTATTACTGTTCATGGCCTGTAAGAATGTCATTGTATTTTCCGCTGTTCCCTCCCTTGGCTTGAAGCGCTTTGAAACACATTGTATATAGGCGTTATATAATATTATATCATATCATATCTAATAACATGATTTTTTTCATAATTTAAAAGTTATTTGAAGTCATTACTAAGTGTATACAATTTTGCAGACAAGATCATTATTTCATTATGTACAGTTGGGGATTGGGATAGTCTTTGGGATTGTTATGATTGTTCATAATTCACTGATGGTTTACTTTCTTCAAGTAAATATGCACTATACGAAAAAATGTAATTATTATTTCAATGAGCTGTATATAAATTAGATTATTTGTTCATATTGAAAGATGTATTGTTTACCATTAGAGATTGCAACATCACTAAGTCCAAATAAAAAATGGTAATATATGCTTATGACAAATGTTTATATAATTAATGTTAATAATAAAGAAAGAAATCCACTGTACTTACTATTTGGTGAGAGTTTGTTTTGGAATGAGTTGATGGTCTATATGAAGAGGTGTACTGAACTGGTCATTTGAGGTGTTCAGTTATGGTGTGTGCTTGGTGCATTCCATAATAGTATCTGCTAAATGAAAACAAATAGTATTCACATTTTGAAATGTGGAATTGTACAAAAAGGTACATTTGGGTGTAGTAAATATAAGTAATGTTGTTTTATGTGTATGTTTTTGTGGGTTGAAGGGTACAATATTTTCTGTTGTCTCCTGTGCTTCTGGGTTTTGTTGGTGCTACCTGATGTCTGCAGATTTTCGCACTGTTGACAGACTCGAGAAGCTACATTGTGGTTGAGTGTGATTTTTAGGTGCACTCATTAAACATAGGTATGAGCAATTTGTATCAAATTAATCACTCTGATAAAAACCTATGAATTTCAGTGAAAAAACGTTGTTAAATATATTCGTAAGATGTGTGGCACTCAGCGTTACTCCTCTCGCGCATCAGAGTTGCATAAACATTAGGCATAGCGAGCATACTATTTTTGGCATCTTAAGCTGTAACGATATGAAGTAAAAAAGACACACTTTTTATCTTGCATGCCGTTTGCATCTAATTATAGATGCTGTGTGTGTCTCTTGCCATTTTACAATGTTGCAAATTCTCTACACTATATCAAGGGATCAGAAGTGTGCTGTTGACTTGCGTTCTTACCGAGTTAGGTGTTTATGTTGTAGCGCCATGTTTTAACTGAGCAATGAAGGTGGATGCACAGAGCAAGAAAAAAAATGCTACCTGAGCCATTATGCAAGAACCAGCGCAATATAGGATGCATTGGAAGTAACATGGTCCTAACAGTTGAGGGTATCCAGTGAATCTCTTCATTAAGACCAAATGTATGTGTCGACAAAGTATCCACGTTTGTTCTCATTTGAAAAGGCGGTTAGTTATTGAAAAGATGTTCACATCTGCTGTGACACTGTCAGTCACAGTCCACATGAAGACATTTTCTGTGTTTACGTTCTAGAAAATACTTAACCAACAGGGCTTGGATATACATATTGCGAATCTTAGATCTGTGTTCTGTGATATGTACTGGGACTGCTCTGGTGGTAATCTTGATGTATCACTTGTTGCATGCGCAGCAAATCGAGTATATTGCATTTTTGGCGTTGCAATTCAAAAACATTCAGTCAACACAAGAATGTTTTCTATCTAAAGACTGTCATCCTGCTTATGAGGAGACATGCAGCACAATTCCTGCAGTGATTGCGTCCAACTACTGGATCAATCTGTAAATTCCATCAATTGCTAGCAATGTTTTAACAGCAGGTTGGTTGATTTTGGATTGGACAGTAGCAGAGGCTCCACTGGGGGAATTTATACAGCACCAGCTGGAGACTGGGGTCACACTGGGAAACAGGGTTTAGCAAGAGCAGGCAACAGTACCCCTCCCTTGGCCGGCACTGGGAGTGGACCAGTTTGTCTCAGATATTAAACCCCCTCTTCAATGCAAACAATGCAGGTTTATGAATGTAACATCCTGCTTGTATTAGGTTCCAGTGCTTTTGCATACATTGATTAGTGCGCTCAGAGAAAGTGGTCACGCACACTATTCATTTGTCAGTCCTAGTTTTGTCTTTTGGTACCAATAGAGCAACTCTATCAGTGAACCAAGATCTTTCAGCCCAGCGGCCTACTAACTTGTACATTTAACTTTGGCTTTATAGTCTGTCAATGAGTTTGTTTGCATTTGTGGCAATACTTCATAGGTGCAGTTGTACCTAATTCTTAAAAACGGACTATGTGGAAGATTCTCCTGAAGTGATTTGGAATGATGACTCGAGTTTAGGACTATGGAGTTGTGGAGTGTCTATTTTTTATATAAATTATATAAATGTGTGTATGTGTGCCCATCCCTAAGAGTAATAATTATGCAGAGAAATGGTAGCTTGTGCTGGTTAGATAACATTGTTAATTGTAAGATTGGATTAAAAGAATTCAGGCATTCAATGAAGTCAATATGGGTGGCATAGTCTTCCCTCTAAATGAACATCACATCATCAATATATATACTCAAATGATAGCGGTGTGTTCAAAATGGATTATGCTCAAATATATAAAGTTCTCCAAAAATGGGAATATAGCATCACAAGGAGTTATACCTGGCCAAGGACTATGCATGTGCTTCTGGGGAAAGTGCTTGAGAGCCCAAATAATGGATTTGGATCAGAAGTGGTCAAAGATTTGAACTTTCCCCAGTGCCATGGTGAACATGGGCATTTTGAAACCATGCCCTCAAAAAAAGCATAGATCAAAATCCCTCTACCTACCACCTTCAAGACCTGAATGGCTAGGATGATAGAACTTGAATTGCAGCTGCCCTGGACTAAAGACTCAGACCAGACTTCCTGGAGTTTCCTTAGTCCTATTAGGACATTTAGGAAGTGGTTGTAGTGGTGTACGGTGCAGTAGGTGGAGTATAGCTGCTGATGGGTGCTAATCTGCATAATATAGCATTTCAATAGCACTCAACATGGGCTGCAGTTGCTGTGTCCTTTTAATAGTATGAAAAATGTGAGGATCACAGAGCAGACCAACATTTGAACCAGCTTCTTCCAGTGATTATTATGTATTACATTTCCCTCCCAGGACAGCCAGGAAAGAAAAAGTGAATAGGAATAGTGTCTAGCGTGATAGCTCCCTGCAGTGTATGACATTCTTGTTTTAGCCATCTTTTTCACTTCGAAATAATTGGATTGTGGCAAACGATTGCAGCAAATTCTATTGCAGGAATATGGCTCCACACCCACTTCCTTTGCTCATCGAATGTTAGCAGAATGTGTTCTTTGTTTACAGGTGTTTGTGGCATGCAAAAATGCACAGCTGGAGAGCACCTTTTATTGTGATAATAGTTCCATAATATTTTTATGAGCTTGCAAAACCAAGGCCCTCATTCCGAGTTTGGAGGTAAGTACCGTCCCTTACCGGCATTGCGCAAAGAGCGTGTCCGAGCTGGCTGCAGCCCACTAAAAGCAGTCTATTATGACTTTCCAGGCACAAGCTTTGTGCCATGCTGGTAAGGGACCTAGCGCCATGCTGCAAAAGGGCCCCAAGAAGACCCGACAGGCATGAATTGCACATAGACAACACTACCGCCATAGTCCAACGCAGCATTAGCGGTGACCGCAAATAGCAGTCACCGTAATTTACGGTCACCGCTATTTACAGTCACCGTTAAATAGCGGAACCGGAAATAGCGTCATCGCACAGGAACGGGAGGGAGCACGGGGGCCATCTTTAAAAACACAATCCATTGCCATCCTCACCACACAGGACCCCTGGCACACTGGTGATCGACCAGAAAGTTACTACAACCACCAAGGAATGCCCAACGCACCAAAGAAGGGATCTGCCCGCCTCTGAAAGGAGCGGTTCAGCCCAGATGAGCTACAAATGCTCGTAGACACCCTACATGAGCATGCTGGGACTGTGTTTAGCAGCAACATGAGGAGGGAGGCCGTGTTGCCAAAAAAAGAAATCTGGGCACTAGTATGCTAGAAGGTGAGCGCAGTGGGCAACACCCCCCGCACGGTCAAGGATTGCCGCAAAAGTGGGGATGACCTG
Source organism: Ambystoma mexicanum (assembly GCF_040938575.1). NCBI lineage: Eukaryota > Metazoa > Chordata > Amphibia > Caudata > Ambystomatidae > Ambystoma > Ambystoma mexicanum. Next base: position 977,662,223 of record NC_090922.1, read on the forward strand.
CGGCTGACGGTGCAGAGCATCCTTTCTGCAAAAAAACCCAGGCCTTGGAGACCAGAGGAGGACCAAGTTCTCCAATCAAGCTCACACCGTGGGAGGAGACATGTGCAAACATGATAAGGCCAGAATCCTTCGAAGGGATCGGAGAAAAGGAGTGTGGTGCCATGTCATCCGCTGATGGAAGTGAGTGTCCAAAGTAAAAACTGCTAAGCCGAATGTGATGAAAGTCAATGCTAACGTCTGGCCAAAGAGTGACACCATGGTCGTCCACACACACACCCCCTGTAAATTATGCTGAAGCAAGTGAGACACAAGCCAGTGCCTGGTGAAAGGCCGTAACGTACATGACACATACCACAAAAAGTTTGAAATACCATGAGGCACACAGCGTCCTTGATCCAAACAGTGTGCATGTTAGACAGCACATTACCTGGCCAACATGAGTGACACTGACATATTCCTGCATTTACCTCCCATGTATGGAATGACGTGCCGCTCCCTACACAAATGCCGATTACCCACAACTGTGTGGATGTTCAATCGGAGGAATGGATGTATGCTGGCTATCCAAACACCACTCATGCCGTCACTCTCTTTCACCCCCACAGGCAGTGAGCATGACAGTGAGGAGCAGAACAGCAACCGTCCCCCCACATCCAAGGGCCAAGGCAGGGGCGCCGTGTCCCAGCAAGGAAGCCACCACTGGGAAATATACCACCAGCACCAGCAAGAACCCATAGAGGGCGCACCAACCCCACCCGCCCCTCCCTGCACTGCCTGCAGACACCTGCCCAACGCCACAGTCGGAGGAGTCCAGTGTGGCTGGGGAGGTGGCAGCCCCCTTGCAGTTGAGGACAGCCCCAACGACATCTGGCGCACCATTAAGGACAACTCTGTGGAAGATGTCCACACCCCTGCAGATTTGTCAACCCCACAGGTATCCTTCAGTGACTCTGGTGATGACAACACACCAGAGCTGTCTGCGCAAGAACAGACACAGGGACATGGCAGTCCCGTATACAGTCCCGTGGAGGATGCGCCGGCAGGACATGGCAGCCCGATCCCCAGCAGGGCCACTGGTTCATCCGCCGGAGACCAGCAGGCTGACCAGCTCTCTGCCCTGATATATGAATTTGTGCAGGACAATCGGCAGGCCAGGGGGGAGTGGCGTGCGGATTTGAGGGCACTGGGCCAGTCCATCACAGACAACACAAACCGCCTCTGTGAGGTGCTAGGCCGCATAGCCGATGCTTTGGAGGCTGCTCTTCCTGGCCAACAGCCTCAGCATGAGGACACACCGTCCACAAGCAACTCCACTCAGACCAGCCCGCTCTGTCGGTCGCTCCATGCAGTGCCGACGGGACATGCCCCTCCTGGCTCCGGGAGCGCAGAGTGACTGTACTGGCAGCCTCATGTGGGCTACATGGACCCTATGGGACTAGTGTGGGGGAGTTGTGGGGGGACGGGGAGGGGGTGAGGGAGGGAGGGTGTGTGGGGGAGTTGTGGGGGGGAGGGGGAAGGGGTGAGGGTGTGTGGGGGAGTTGTGGGGGGAGGAGGAGGGTGGTGGAGGGTTTGTTTTTCACGTTCATAGTTTCACTTTCAATAAACCGGTTGTGTTACAAAAAAATAACCAGAGTGGACATTCATCATTGCGCATGTGTCATTTAATCTTGCAAAGTGCATAGTGTAAATGTATCCCCACACCCAGTGCCCTATGTCCTAACATTATGTCACCCTCTGCTGACTTGTGTGTCAGAAATATTGTGCGATCACTGACTGCCGCAGAGCACGTCCCTCCTGTTCATCGGCACCGTGATGATGTCCTGCCACATCTTCCTCCTCCCCCTTATCATCATCAGGTGGTAGCAGTTCCATGTCAGGGGGGCAGGGGCACATACCAGTGGATGCACATATTGTGCAGCATTACACATGTCATGGTGATCTTGGCCACCTTCTCATGGCTGTAGAGGAGTGCCCCACCCGACTGCCTGAGGCAGCAAAATCGTGCCTTCAACAGGCCAAAGGTCTGCTCAATCACCACACGTGTACGGGTATGGGAACAATTGTAGTCCTCCTCGTGCCTATTCTGTGGGTTTCGGACAGGGGTCATGAGCCACAGCTTCAAGGGATAGCCACCATCACCTGCATGAGAGGGGAATGAAGGTAAATGTTTGCGCATTCATGTTGGACAAATGTACTAGTCTCACATGGCTGCAGGTAATTTGTGCCCACATGCACATGTCCCTGGATGCATTAACCCCATTTCAGGTCCCACTATGTGTCCTGTGCAATGGACTAATGGTGTGGGTTGCATCTTCAAGATGGTTCATGGTGTGCACTGACATCTTGTTGCACGTGCATCGTATATGCATACAGCAGTGTTGGTGCAAAATCAGTGATGAGTTGTGTTCTGAGAGATTTGGTAGTAGGAAGCGTTGGCTGTAGTCAGTACCATATTGGGCATTCTGCACTGATCAGTTCCATGGTGACATGCAGCAGCAGGTCAGAATAGCCCGTAGCGGTAAGCAATGCCGGTGATCCTTTACCGGCATCGTTTTTCCCTTACCTCCAAACTCGGAATAAGGGCCCAAATGTGCTAACATGGAATGGTGCAAGTGAAAAAATGTTGCAACTTCATGAGGTTTGCAAAGTTTTAGAATAACAATACAGAAGGTGTGCAAATGCAAATTCTCAAAACGTCGTACAGCCCTTTGTAAAGCACTGTCATAATGCTTCTATTGGTGGAGATATAATTGAAGATTCTGGAGATGCATTGTTGTATTCTCTTGACCCACAAACATCTGAAAACATATCTGCATGACATCAATAGGTCGTGAAATGTTTCACTGAATTCTGAATAGCTGAAACTATCTCAAGAAAAAGATATATTTGAGCAAGTGCACAGTACATGTGAAACAATATGAACACATTCCTCACAGAGAATAAGTAAACGTAAAGGTATTATTATCAAGTAATGCCCATGCACCAATCGGTCTTGTGTTAATGCTAAATCTGCGTGGAGGATTTTCCAACAATAGATCATACCACTAAGAAAATCTTCCAAAGTTCCAAATATTTTCTGTTTAACCAACTGCAATAGAAGGAATTGCCAATTGGACATTTCTGCAGAAAATAGCATCATTAACATTAGCAGAAATAGTGCAGAAATAATGTCATTCAAAAATGGGAATCTGAGCAGTGGACATTTTTTGAAATACACCCATTTTCCCATGCCATGCAAAAGAATAGGATGTAGAAAATATGTCAGGGGAGAAATCTGAAAGCGAAGGGCCAGAAATGTGTCACAGGAAGCCCGGACATACTGAGATGGAGCTGACTGTCACTGCAGACACATGCATGGGATTTGAAGAAGAGTTCATTGGTGCCCAAAACAGAAGAAAAAATAAAAAACACACCAGAGGAAGATGTCCATCTGGAATGAAGTGTAGGATTATTGGTTGGCAGTGGGGTGGTGGGATAGTGCCCAAAGACACTGAAAATATAAGTTGTGAAACCCCAAAGAGCACACTATCGTCTGCTTGGCTGACCTGAAGGGTATTCAAACTGAAACTGTGGGATACCCAGCCAAGCAGCTCCGAATGAGCAGATGAGTGTCAATTTGTCATTGACACGATCGATAAGCAATGAACAGTCATACACTACTTGTCCTCCAGCAGACTCTGTGGCATACAATGCACATGTATAATGCACATGACCAATACAGTGGGCCCAGAATTGAAGCCTAAGGTTGTACCCTGAAAAGAGATGGACACTAACTTTTGTGCCAAACTTCCACATCCTTAAATCTCTGCCTCTCTCTCCCAGAACAATCAGGTGAGCATGACACTTCCACAAGCATGCTGTTATAACGTGCATCCTGCAGGTGGTACCCTGGGCCAGTGATGTACAAGGAGCAAGAACCAGGCTGACCCAGGTAAGTGGAAAAGGAACAAGCTTTATTGTCTCTTTGTTACATAGTTCAGTTAAGAAGTAGGAGATAAGATCTCGGGCCTCCACCCTGGTTGCCTGCCCAGATCCCAGTCACCAACCGTCAGTTGTGGAACTCCCAGGTCCCCCAAAACTCAAAGCTCCACATGAGCATTCCACAAAGCCCCTGCACTCACACATACAATCAAGCATAACATCCAGGATACTACACATGCCTTGAGATATTCTTGGCTCCTCCTGATCCTCCTCCCTGCCTCTCCCCTATTATCACTGTGAAAAATTGACTCAGGCACAGTTAAGATGCATACCTCCTTCACATTTTGTGATAACGTGGGCTGAGGGAACCAGGGTGTTGTTGTGATGCAGTGGCAACCCAAACCGCAAAGTATTACAGTCTGAAATTAAGAGAATCTACTATCAAGGATCTAAAAAAAAAAATACTTTCATTAAACACACCATAATGACTAAAAAGAAAAACACTACACAAAACCCACCTCTAAGGAAAGAATACAGGATATGCAACGAATGCAGGTTGCATTACTCTGGCTAGTGAATAAGGATTGAAATGTAAGTGATGCCCATAATGTTCTTTAACAGGATATTTGTTTTATTAAAGTGACCTAACTAGTCTCTAAGGGCCAAAGGTGGACCAAGGGAGCTTTCAACAATCAATAATACCCTATTGCATTTCTTTGCGTTTTGCGGTCGAGCCAGTTTGAGACAAGTAGTAACCGCTGTGTAGGGTCAACAAGTGACACTTGAGTGGTTCAAGTCAAAGGTTGGTGACAGTTCGAAGCAATGATCCTGATCCTCCGCTGTCCAGTTTGATGAAGCAACAGTTTGTGGTCAAGCTGGGTCAGGTTGTTTGAAAACATATTGTTCGAGTCAGCGAGTGATACTTTAGTCGTCTGAATAGGTGTCCGGAAAGGAACAGATGAATTAACTGAGCAGATGACAGTATCTGCATTGTACAAGCTAGTTTTTAAGATGCAAGTAAGGTAGTTTGAAGACTTTGGTCGGCTTCCCAAGGCAGCACTGGTGGGTCATGTGGTTTGAATACAATAAACCCTGTTCAAAGGCACTTCAATTGGTTTGAGGCAATGAAAAAAGGCATGAACATAGCATAGACAACAGCATCCTGGCTATCCTGGCTCTCAGGATACTCACAGGATCCAGGGACTTAGGATCAATATACATCCTTGTTCTCGGTCTTAAAAACACAGGGAACGCTGGCACACACCTGCAGGGGTCCTTGGTAGGACTTGATCCGGTAGTAGAACACCACCAATGTGCCCTGGGGATGGTTAGGGAGCAAAGTGTTCCCCTGCCTTGGACACTCAGTATTCACCTCAGATGGAGGGCTTTGAAAAGACTGTTTCGCCAACAGAGATCCAAAGAACTCTTCCCTAGGTGTATGATTCAAAGTGAATAAAATAAGGGATGGGAAACTACTATATTTAAAGGCAAGAGTCCACAGCTGATTGGTCTAAAGCAAGCCTGATTTTGGGGGTCCAATCCCTGTTCTCTGGACAAGTGGTGTGTTCCTACTGACATCATAACCAAAAGTGCTTTGTGCTAAAGGAAGCGGTAGTGACATGAAGAATCATAGAAACAACAAGTTGGTGGAATTTTCCTCCAGTTGGTGTGAGCTATTCTGCCTATATTAAGTCCTTCCCCCTCCCTTGTCTAAAACATCAAATGCCTTTTTCGTATGCAGCACCCTGGCATGATGCTAGCCATTCTGTGTAGTGTGTGCCCTTTGATTCTTGTTCTCACAAGAGTTTTCTATGGAGTGGCTATCTCACTGGAGAGTGGTGTTACCCTACCTAACAAAGAATAAAAGAGAGGCATCCCCCAGGGCTACAGTCTTACTGAGATCAGCAAAGACAGGCTGACTGGGGGAATACACATAACCCTTCCACAGATGAGCTGGACTCATAGGGCTGACACCTGTGTGAGATCCACTTGATGTGGCTTGGATACTTATGAGATACACTGGCCACCATATCTTAATGTCAGGTATTGCATATATTAAAAGTGTAGAACTGCCACCACAATAGAAACTCTCATTGCTATGTAAGTTTTGGAACAATGGTGCATGTCTTTAATGCAGCCCTGTGTGCTACCGTGACTTGTCTGGCAGAGCTTTCAAATGGGCACCTGCAACCCCTGAACATGCTCTGTGCCACTGGAGAGCAGGCTCAACAGATCAGGATACTGACTGAGCCAGCAAGGCACAAGTATACACTATGCTTTTGGCGTGGAACCTATGATTAGCAGATTTCCCTTCCTGAAAGAAATGGAACTGTATATATAATTGTATTGATTAATACAAATAAAAAAAGCCAGGGCTTCTACACCCTCCAAATGACAGACAATGGGTGCTGTGTCTCTAACTACATCTCTGACTCTCTGCTGCTCTGTCATAGCATAATCATGTGAGCATGACTCTACCTCAAGCTGCACTTATTGATGCCCTAATCCTCTAGTTCCTCTGCAGAAGTGTCACCCAATGGGACATTTCTTGTCATCATTCAAGAACTAGACAGTGAAATCTGTGTCACTGCACCCCCACATCTCTACACATTTTCCCCGCAAAAATCACCTGAACATGAGTCATCTACTAGCTGCCCTCAGGGATTTCCAATTACTCCTGCTCTTCCTCCATGGTGTCACCCAATGGTATGTGTTTCATCCACTCAGGTCAAGAGGTGGACACTGACAGTGTGCCACCGCACACCTCCCTCAATCATTTGCTGATTCCTCCCAGCAAAATGAAGTGATCTTGACTCTCCCAGAAACTGCCCTCAGGGATTCTCTGCCCCAACAGCTCCTGCTCCCTAGTGTCAGTTAATTGCACACGTTTCATCCACTCAATCCAAAAGATTTGCATTGAATAGTTTGTCACCTGCTGCCTCCCCAGATGTTGTCTGCTGCCCCTTTTAAAAATCATGAAATTGTGATTCTCACAGAAGTTACCCTCATGGATTTCCAACTTCTCCTTCTCCTCCTCACAGGTATTAAGCCATGGCATGTATCCAGTCTACTCACTGTGAGAGACAAACGTTGACTGGTGTCTCACCCACTGCCTTCCAACATCTCTGTTTCTCCCTCCCATTTAAATTGAGTATTTATCTACCACAAGCTCCTACAGCTCCACCTCCAAACTGCCACCCTCTTGTACATGGCGTGCTCACTCACATCAATATATAGACACTGACTGGGGTATGATCCACTGCCTCCCCAAATTCCAGCTGTCCCTCCAGCAAAATCAGATGCCCTCAAGGATTCTTGTCTCCTTTTGCTCCTCCCTGATGTTACCTGATGGTACGAGTACTGTCCACTGACTCCAAGAGACAGACAGTCTGCTGTGCCTCCCATCACCTCCCTGAATCTCTCCATCTCCCTATCAACTCCTTGCATCTCTCCATCTCACTCTCAGCTGAATCAGTTGACTTGCCCACAATTCTGTTTTATTGTTCACCTGCTCCTCCGAAGTGCCATCCTATGGCATTTGTCCTGTTTATTCACGTCAAGAGACAGACATTGATTGGTGTGTCACCCACCTCCTACACAAATCTCTGCTTCTCTCGCCAAGAAAAAATAGGTAAACGTGACTCTTCTGTTAGCTATCTTAGAGGTTCAAAGCTCTGACCTCCTTCCAGGTGTCGTGTCAATCAAAGGAACATTTCTCGTCCCTTCATGAGAGTGTGACACAAACTGACACACTGAATCTGTGATGCTGACTCCCAGCAACATTAGGTGAGAGTGAATGTCCCACGAGCTGTCCTCTGGGATTCTTCGCTCCTTCCACTCCTCCTATGTGTCACCCAATGGCACATGACTCGATCACTTAGTTCAAGAGAAGTACACTGACTGGTGTGTCACCATCTGCCTTTCCAAATCCCTGCAATCAATTCATGTGAGTGTGACCCCCAAAAGTGGCCCGCTGGAATTGCCAGCTTCTCCAACTCCTTTGCCCAGGTATTGAAGGAAGGCTGTACTCTGAGAAGGGATGTGAAAGTGAAACAGTAGCAATCCAAATAGAAAAAGTGCACAAGTTTCAAAATAAAAAAATGTCCAATCAAAATTCAATAAAAATATAAATACTTTAATTAAACAAATCAATCATGCAACGAACTATTCAAAACAATATAAAAATCAGTACCTTTAAAATAATAAAGTAACATGCATAACAATGTACGTGTACACACTCTGGATACCTTAGCAGGGAGGTAAAAGGCAAGAATTGCATTCATGTCACTCAGAAGGATATGTCCTTTTGCAAAATGATGCAACTTGGTTTTAATGCTGTGAGGCTTAAAGACAACTGACCGTTGTGCTGGTGCCCGAGCTGCTTAGGTGACGAGGCTCTGCTGGTCCAATGCCATATCGAGCCGGTTTGATGATGCCACAAAAGAGCCTCTAAATTCAAAGACGAGTGCAAAAGGCATCCACACGGGCGAGTGGTTTGAAAGTGCAAACACAGTTTGAATGTAGTTTAAAGTGGTTTGAGCAACGAAAACAGGAGACCTTGCTGCTTTGGCCATCTGGATGCTGTGAGTCCCACTGCTGGGTGCTCTAAAGCAAGGTGAGTATATTTTGGCCTCTGCTCTCTAAGCCTAGGGAGTTTTGCTGGCAGTGTGGTACACCTTAGTCCCCAGAAGAGTCACCCCCAATATGCCCTGCAGATGAGTAGTGAGCAGAGCTTTCCTCTTCCCTGGAACACCTGTCTTCACCTCTTGCAGTGGGCTTTGGAGGGGATTGATCTCCCAACAGGGTCCAGATAGAGGGCAGATAGCACAGCGAGTAGAGTGCTTGCTTTGACATCTATCCAGAGCCTGCCAACGCAGGTTTGAATCCCGGCAGTGCCAAACTCAGCCTTTTATCCATCTGAGGTCAATAAATGAGCACCACACCACGTGGGTAATAATAAGCAACGCTCAGATACCTGAGGTTTCTTAGCGCTATATAAATGCTAAATTATTATTATTATTATTAGTAGATACATTCTTCCTGATGTTTTAGTAGCTCCAAAACTGAACCAAATATGAGGTGGGAGACATACACCTTTGAAGGCAAAAAGCCAAAGCAAAAGCAAAAGGGGTTTGGATGAAAGCAAGCCTGCTTTAAGGGGTGCAATCTCTGAACTTACATGATATCATACACAAAGTGCCTTGTTCTGCAGAAAATGGAGGGGTCTCCAAGGAGAGAAAAGCCTAGAGTAATACTTTAAACCGAGATGGTGGAATTCTTCATCAAGACCATTTGTGCTCTCTGACCTAGCCCTGCCCTTCTGTCAGCCTGCAGCATCAAAAGCTCTCTGAGGTGTCACCCCTGGTGTGAGGCAAGCATTTGATATGGAAGTGCCTCTTTGAAGCCAGATTTTCAGGGGATTTCCTGGTGAGAACTACTGTGTATGGGTGGAGGAGTTACCCATCCTATACTTTGTACCAGACATTGGAATGCAGATTGTCAGACTGGCTCGAATGCATATTGCCTCACATAGCTGGTCTGAGCTCACAGGGCTGACACTGGAATACTACAGATAAACTAATTATGTGAACAATCAGATACTTTACCAACACTTAGGTATATCTTACATTTCCAGATTATCCTGCCTTTAGGCAACAGTTTAGCATATATGTTATGGTTTTGGAATAGAAGTGCAAACTAAAATGGAACCGCTGAACTATAGTGACTTTGCTGTCATAGCAGTTGTCAAATAGGGCACACGTGACCTCTGAATTTGTTCTGTGCCACAGGAGATGAGGAGCTGCAGATCAGGATACTAATTTAGCTGGGCAAATGTATACACTATGTTTTTGGTGTGGAGTTTAATGAAGGGCATGGGGGTCTGGTTGGTTTCTGAGATGGATAACCTGCATCTTTTTTTCCATTATTAGCACCTGTGGCAGGGGAGCCAGCAAAACAGGTTGCTTGGATTGCATGTTGAATCAGTTCCCTTCCCACCCATCCCCCTACCCCACTCACCTTATTCTTTTGAGGGCGGCATAACCACTGCTACTCCAGACTCCAGGCCATTGTGGAAATGGAAGTCCCATCTTCCAACTCCACAGAGGCCATTTTAGATACTTTGTTTGTATGAATTAATGGTACGCCACAAGCATGTCCCGTTCATTTATACAGAATACATTGCTGTCAGCACCCCAGGGGTCCTGACAGGAAATCTGGTCTGGTGATTGCAATAACACCCGATCCGGTGGCCCGTATCGGGTAGTAACAGTGCCAGAGCCAATCGTTGAGGCCCTTGTGACTTGGGTCCTGGACTGTTGCAAACCGATCCGGCCAGCTGGATCAGTGTTATTGCTTAAATATGATTGCAATCCTTCACAGAGTTGTTAACTGCTTTCCTCTATGAATCTCTGGCGATGGAAATTGTATTGTTCACACACTCCAAATCAAAGCCAGCCCTAACTGTCACACTCTGACTGGGTCATCTCTGCATAGAAAACTTCCTACAACTATTCTCAAAATACTCCATAATATTAGACCTTCCCTAAATATCTAAAGCTTGACTCCAGCACCTTCCTCGTGCCTGAGAATGAATGGGAGCTCCATCCTCGTGCCCCCCTTGAAGGCATGTGGATGAACTTCAAATGATTTTTCTCAAAGGTTTGTCCAAGTTTGTCCTTGGCGAAGCACCCAAAATTTGTGTGATTCAGGTTCTTTGAAGGAAAATTCATTCCGGGGCTGCATTGAGTGCACGTTCAAGGATTGTGAGTATTGCAGCCTGCTTTACATCCTGTCAAAAATGTTGCCCCACACTGATGCTTGGGCAGCCCTGTTTCGCTGAAAACATTTGAACATTTCAAACTGTTTACAAATTGAGAAGGGGCCAGAAACTCATTAGGGGCATCACAGCACTGATAATGGACCCTCCATAGGATGTCATGTGTGACCATTCTTTCCCCTTCCTATTGTGCAAAGGTCTGGTGTGCTATACATGTATACCACCTCCTCCTTGGTGGTGAAAATACACACAGACAGTTTGACTGTGTGCATGAGTTGATAATAGAAAGCATGTGCACTGACAAGGGTATACTCTTAGTTACAAAGGGCAGGACACCATGCAAATGAGGAACACTTTCTTGCAGATTATGAGCCTGCTAGGCTGGTGGACACACATACTGAATCTCAGAATGGGCAAACATTGCACAGAGGCAGATATTGTTCATTCTGACCCTTAACTCCTTCTGATCCCTATCTATAGACTAACTCACCACCCGTAACACAACCTTCATCCATAAACAACAACCTTTCCGACAAAAATCACAACTTGCCTATCACTTCTCCTCCAGACTCCATCACCTTTTAGCTATCGAATATCAACGAGGGTGCTGGGCCATGCAATGCAAGTGTAGACAATATACTGTTGAAGTTTGGGTAGGAAGGACCCCATGAATCCTTGCAGAAATTGAACAAAAATGATAATTTGTTTGGATTGGGACTTACACTCCTCCCTATGCACCTTCTGAGGCTGAACTCTATATGAAATGAAATGAGGAGATCCTAATCGGTAGTACCAGAAAGCATGAGGAATTAACTTACTTGACCAACAGCACCTCTTTTGCATGATTTGATGCCCTTCCTTTGCCACAACGGATACACCGGAATTTAACCAGACCTCATGATTTAGAAGAACTTTTAAACTACTTACCCCCCCCCCCCCACTTCGATACTGGCATTGGAATCCCAAAGTAAATATTTCATGAAATTGATTATCACACCCCTTAAGTAACCAATTACTGCGCATATCACGTTCTACTGGCTAGTTGACCATTGCTTATGTGTATGTAATGGACAGTGTGTACACGTATGTTTCTTCAATTGCCAGTGCATTATTTTCTTTAATGGGAGAAATAAAGAAGTTACCAGTCGCTACCCTACGTAACGTACTCGTGAAAGGTCTCCATAATATATTGGATTAAAATTCCTGAGAACATTGATTACTTAAAGAAATGAACAATATAGCTGCCGTTAAAACTGCAATCGATCGTTTTTCTTATTAACTGCGGGGCAGTTGGATTTAAGCCTCACAAAACAACATGTAAGTATCTTCCGTTTCACTGTGTGCGTACAGGAAGTTACTTGCATATGAAATGTATTGCTTAACTTTAAAACCTCAGTTTATACGTTGCAGTATTCCTCCCACAGTAAGTTTGTTAAAACGGGTTCCTCCAGTTGTCGGTACAATTCTGAACCGATGGCGATCAAAGTCGTGTCTTTTGTGTTAGCAGAGAATGCCTCGGGATGTGATGGAAATACACACAAAGTGAAATAGAGGACTCTCCCGCTGCTGCAGTCCCCGTGCTGAAGCGAATTCTGGACGGATCTATGCGAGGTTCCAAGGGACAGAGCCGGAGAACAAATGAATTAAAGCGAAAGAAGCAAATTATTGCTTATCTTGTCAAATTGCACGTTCTACCTTTATAATTTACATAGCTGGGATTCCTGACCTATCTGCAGGCAGTAGGAAGCCTCAGCAGTGAGCTTCACTCTGTAGAATAAGAGACAATGTTGATATATCTGAAAATGTCTTTGATTTCTCAGACTGAATGTAGCAGGAAGCAGCAGATGTGCTGTCTTCGAATCTCCTCTTCTTTAATCATGTGTGTATTCAGAATTAGCCTTTCGGCCATCATACATGAGACAGATAAAGTTAAAGAATCAGGCCCTTAGTATTCCCCTTTTGAAATACGGATTATAATTGGGGTACATCGTCTCACAAGGGTATTGAGATAGATTCCCTCCACATTTTAATTGCATTTTCAATTGTGTCATATTTTAGCTGCAAGCATTTTATTACGAAGCAAGTACTCCAGTCAGTAGAGCAAGCTGATAGCCGTGACGACTGACAACAAACAGAATACTGAGGAAATGAGGCAAACCATGGAAAACGCATAACCAAAGCCCCTCCTCATCCATGGCATCTTTCATCTGACAATGCACCTCAGGCCTGTGTCTGAACCTTTTTCCCGAAGCTGAACATGTGTAACACTACACGGTCCTCAGTAAAGTTATGCACTGCACCTATCATGGATGTGTGAGTACTTGGGTTCTTTTCTCCAAGGTTGGTCAATGGTGACATCATAATAGTAGCCTCAGGTGGCTGAAGAATATAGGGCTCATACGTATTGTATTGTATCTGTATAGAAGAGAATGGGCAATTGAAAAACAACACTTTGCGCCTCTATTTAAAGGGATACTTTCCTAATGCAGTTGTCTGCAAATTCCAACAAAACCACTTTCTCCTCAGTAGTCTGCTTAGCTTCGGAGGCCACTAATCCATTGCTTTCAACATTTTCAGTGAAACACCACCACTCCCAAAGTCTACGCAAGCATCTCTAATGCTAATCAGACCTCAGTAAGCGATCCCCCTGGAGAGCCTTCCGGAAAATCTTGCAGTGGCCACACGGCTGCAAACAACTGAACATCAGATGTCAAAACTGAACAACCAATGTAACAACATCCAAAGCTGGTTCACAGACACTTTTGAGAGGATAGCACCTGAAACACTGTTTATATTTTCGAAAAGGAACAAGTTGCAAAACGGCTGACCTTTAAAGTGGCAGGATTGTTATGCTATTCTACGGTGTGCTATTCTATGTTATGCTATGTATGCTACATTATGCTCTCTCATATATTTAGGCCTCAGTTCCTCCATTTTGCCTTTGCCTGAGGCCTCCCTCTGAACTCAGCCCCTCTGACATACCCATACACAGACTTGGAGTAGATTAGACCAAGACCCCGTAACAATGTTTGTTTGTTTGTTCATTGATTTGGTAATGCGCACCAAACCCTTAGGTAACTTGGCGCAGCAGATGCAAGGATACTTAAAGCGTGGTTACAACATAGAAAATGTACAGAGAATACAGTGGTAGTGCAGGTATATACTGTGGGAGGTAAAGTAAGTAAAATACAGCCATACATAAGGGAGGTGCAAGGTCTATATAGCAGAGTGTTCAAGGGATCAAATGTCATTCAATTGCAGCCAATTTAACGTCTGAAGTTAAGATATGGCTGATCTGTTCTAAGGGCTAGGGGTAGTGCGTTCCAGTATTGTGCAGCTTTTACCAGGAAGCTAGTTCCACCAGATTTTGTTAGCTTAAATCTAGGGATTTCCAGACAATAGGCATTGGCTGATCTGGCACGGTGGGTCGAAGTTCTCCTAACCATTCTCTCTGTGAGGTAAGGGGGTGCAGCGTTATTGCGGCATTTGAAGGTGAGTAATACAGTTTTGAGTAGGATCCTGTCACTTATCTTTAGTCAATGATGATCTCTTCTGATGTTGGAGATGTGCTCTCTGTTTGGTATATTCAGAGCTGCTCTCAGAGCGTTATTTTGTAGCATTTTTATTTTATCGAGGATGTATTTGTTGGCTCCTAGGTATAGGGCGTTACAGTAGTCCAATGTTCACATTATTAATGCATTGGCGAGGGTAATGCAGTTGGCTTTAGTTAAGAATGGTCTACACGCCCTGTTGCAGCTGTAGGCAGTGTATGATGCCAATGAGTTAACCTGTTTCCTTAAGGTTAGGGTGGAGTTGAGGTAGAAACCTAGCGTTTTTACCTCAGTCACTACTTTGATAGTGTTACTGTCAATATTGAATGCAGTGTAGTTCGAGCTGAGTTTTTCTAAGTTGGCATTAGAGCCCAGTATCAAAATCTCAGTTTTATCGTTGTTCAGGCAGAGGCCATGTGATGCCATCCAAACCTGAATGATGAGGTATATTTTGTTTACCAAGGCCGTGTCCCTGTCAAAATTGCCCGAAAGCTAATGAGGATCTGGGTGACATCTGCGAAATTTGTAGAGGTGACACCCAGTCTGTCCTATTTATAGAATAGAGGCTTGGTAAAGATGTTATACATGGTCAGTGAGATGCACAATCCTTGTGGAACGCCACTGGTGGTCAGGATCGGGTCTGCTGATGCTGAGTGGGAAAAGACTCACATCATTCTATTAGCTAGGAAGGACTGGAACCATGCTATAGCATCACTCAAGAATTAGGCTGCCAACGCTAGCTGTTCGCATAAGACTGTGTGATCCACCAAGTCGAAGGCTGCCGACAGGTCAAGGAGGAGAAGCATAGCTTTTTTGCCTTTGCCCTGAAGCTCATTGATTTGTGTCTTTAGATCAATTAGTGTTGTTTCTGTTCCATGTTGTGGCCTGAATCCGGATTGGCGGGTGCCTAGTTGGTGGTTTGTTTCAAGGTGGTTCTGAATTTCCAGGCATGCTACTCTATCTATTATTTTAAGGAGGAAGGGGACCGTAGTAATGGGCCTATATTTTGTGGGGATGGATGGGTCTAGGGTCTGTTTCTTCAACAGCAGTAGAACCCAGGACTCTTAGAGGTTGCTTGGGATGGTGTTCGTCTTGAAGGAGGCATTAATTAATTTAGATATGAATGGCGCTAGGTCTCCTGCTGCGTCTTTATTTATTTGCGCTGGGCAACTGTCACACTGCCAATTTGATGGCTTCAGAGATAATATAATTTCTCAGTTTCCAGGATGGTGATTTTAGCGAATCTGAAAGATGTGAGAGTGCTGGTAGCTTCATTAGGTGAGGTTGTTTGCCTCTCAGTGGGCGGCAGGGAGGATTTTTTGTTGGCTATTTTAATCTGTAGTGATTTTATTTTGTTGATCAGGGCATTCTGAATGCTGGTGCACCATTGTTTGTCCTTTGGTATATTGTCTGTGGAGGGAATGTGGGCTTCCATTTCCCGGAGGATGGTGAATAGCTCCTTGGAGTTGGAGTTGGCTTTGGAGATTCTATCATTGAAGGTGTCTTTTTTGGTGCAAAGTATTTCTTTTTTGTACATATTGGCAAAATCAGTTAGTTGTGCTTTGTTTTCATCCATTGGGGTGTGTCACCATAGAGCTTGTAGTTTTCTTTTTTGGAGCCTTAATTCTTTGAGGTGAGGTGTAAACCAGGCATTAAGGTGATTGTTTTACTTTTGTGAAGTTTGACTGGCACAATTATATCAAGAGCCTTGGTCATAGTGTTGTTAAAGACCTCCACTAGGAGGTTGGGGTCAGAGTTGCTGGGTAAGGAGTTGAGGAATGTGGGGAGGTGAGGTAATAGCTTGTCTGGTGTGATGATGTTTTTACTTCTGGTGGAACAGGGGGTGCCATGGCTGTGATTTTCGGTGTTTGCTTCTCTATAGATGAGGAGAAACCGATAAGGTGGTGGTCTGTCCATATTTGTGGGTTATTTTAGTAATAAAGGTGGTGCAGTTCAGGTCGGCAACCCAGTCAAGGGTCCTTCCTTTAACATGAGTGGGGGCAAGGACTTTTCGGATGAGTCCGTGATCAGAAAGGATAGATGCTACTGTTAGGGCATGTTTGTCCTCCGGATCATTAAAGCCCAGTTTGACATCTCCCAGTATTAGAATCTGCGAGGAGTCTTTGGCATTGTTAGCGAGAAGACTAGATAGGTCCTCCTCAAAGGTGCCAATTGGTCCTCAAGGTCTATATAACAAGTGGATAGTTAAGGTGCTGCTACTGGATATAGATAGTTTGGCCATGAGTATTTCGAGATTGAGTGGTGATGGAGTTAGGATTCCTACAGTGAGGTTAGTTTTTGTTATAATAGCTAAGACGCCTCCTCTGATATTGGGTCTGTCTACTCTGAGTATCTGATAGTTATCTGGGATTGCTAGCATAAGGGTAGGACCTGCTGCGTCGTGGAGCCAAGATTCAGTGACTGCTAGGATGTCTAAGTTATCCATAGATAATATGTCTGCAATTTCAATGGCATGTGCTACAAGAGATCGCGCATTGATGAGAGTATGGCCAGAAGCAGATAGTTTCACTGGGTCTTTCTGGTGTGCATAGTTCAACTCTGGCCGCTATAAGGTCTGAAGCTTGCTGGTCGACAGTGGCATTTTTTTCTTTTGTGTAATTGCATAGCGTGGGTGATGTACACTTTGAAAACAAACATGCCAGAAGTGAATTTGCTTGCCAGCAGGCGTACATCAACAAAATCCATAGCACTGACGCCAGTTGTTGCTAAAAATAGACTGGGGTATGACAGACAAACTTATTGCATTCCATCTGAACTGGCGAAAAAGGGCAAGGCCATAGTGGCTGATGTAGGCCCGGGAAAGGTGATTTCTAGACAAAGCCACGGAAAATGTACAAAGTTATTGGTGTTCCTAATTGTTTAATAAATGGGCCACAAAGGCCGAAGAGGACCCCAAATGCTAAGAACTTAAACTCCACATCATGCTTAGAGCAAAATCATGATGAGGGGGTAGACGGCTTAGTTGACATTACACATGCTAATGAAACACCGGAGCAGAGCACTAGTGCTTCCACACCAAAGCACGGAAGGCACTGTGGAAACAGAAAAATAATATGAGGCCGGGAAGCCCAAAAAGGAACACACCAACACAGGTTACAAAGAAACATACAAGTGCTTTATTTAAAGCTACAACAGTTACCAAGTCAATTGACAAACGGATAGCTATTCGGCTCTCAGAATAACATAAAGAAACTTCAACGAGGGTTCGATGTGTTAGTGAGAGACCGCACATTGGAATACCCAGGCTTTTTATACAATTTGTCCAGCCCTTGGCCAACCCTCTTGCGGGTTAACCATTCTGCGAAACAGGTCTTTGGGTTCCTTGCCAGGTCAATCCTTTAATATATGCATTTCGATTAGTTTCCCTGATATAGTCGTACATTTACATATAGGTCAACGGTAGGACAAGGTCTCAGTTCGCGACCCCGACAAGTGGCCTGCAGGCATATTAATTATTCAGTTGTACGGAGGTCACAACGGCCAGAATCTTACTCAGAATGTCATTTGGCCTCCATTTTGATGTTCAGGGTGACTTCTACATAACAAGAGAACCTAAAATGGTGGCTCAATCCAAGATGGCGACATACATTACTTTCTCTAAGGTCAAGACCTTGCCGTGGAGTTTGTTCGCACATGATGTTTAGACAACTTGGCGTAGGCCAATACACATACAATTGTTACAATAGGAGGCATAATATTGTTTCTATTCCGACAAACCCTCCTTTTGGCCTATGCCAAGTGCTAATACCATTTCTAATATCTTCATAAATAACTCCATGCATTGTCGTCCATACATCCTGAATCGTTATCTGTAATATCTATAGCCATTAGGTCGTTCACCAGAACCTCTTGTAACACAAACTCTTTAGATGCTGTATCTGAGGCATACATTTTGTGCCCTATCGTGCTCACTGCCTGAGCGCAACATCCCCCTAGCATTGCACATATACTAGGTAGACATTGGATACAGCAACAAAGGACAAGCAGGATTCCCAAAAAAAAACAGTATAACAGAAAGCACCTTCCAACCCCAGGATCGTAGAGAATCCCAGAACCAAGCACTAATATTCCAATCTCCCACAGGAACATGCACTTCTGAACTAAGGACGTGCAAGTTCTGTATTGCTTTAAAAATTGTCGGTGAGGAATCTGGTACGAAAACACAGCAAGCAGAAGCCACTAATTTACATACTCCACCACGTTCTGCCAGAATGACATCTAAAGCCATCAGGTTTTGGAGCGCTACCAATCTTATTGCTTTCTGTTCCAGTGTCATATTGTAGAGTATATCCGTGGTCCGGTTGATGGTTCTCTCCAGTACTCTTGCTAGCCCCCTAATATTTTCAGAATTTGCTATCTGTCCCCAAAATGGCACAACTGATTTTGTTATATCTCCCAATATTTGCCCAGGGGTATCTCCGTTCTCGTCCCGCCGTGGGCGAGCCTTAGAAACTTCCAATGTACTAGCTATGAATACCCCAGGTAACAGGATTCCTAAATAACAGGCTCCCTGCCAATCCTTGGGCAACCAGGGAAATGCTGTACTACCGCAAACGAAATAGACAGGCCCCCCTACATACAGAGGCCTGTTCTCCCCGGTCAAATTTACAATGTTCACACAACCTTCAAAATCTCCCATTGACCGAGTGCCATTTCTTTGTACACAAAAGGGGACTGAATCGGGGCTATGGTTAATAGAGTAGGAAGGAGGCACAGTGTCCTTATTGCCTATCGGAGCCATTTTAAAGGAAATTAGAGTTTGGAAAGGAAGAGACAGTTTATCAGATGGCCTAATAGAAGCAACATTAGGTTTACTTCTATTTGCAAAAACCGAGCATCCCAGGGGAGTCAATTCACGTTTCTCAAAATTATTTAAATTAGTTCCATCAAAGTTCCCTGAGATGCTATCATTCCAATGGCCAAAGAATAGTGCTCTAAGAGAGGCATAGCAAGCAGTCGTTAAAGGTAAAGGGTGAATATACCATCCTAGCCCCTTGTTCCCATGTTGCGGTAAATGGGTGCAAATCCAGCAATTACTCTTATTAAAATGGCATGCGTTGAATTCATTATTATCATTAAAGTGTTATTATGGTACTTTCGTCTATGCTGGGAGTCCCTAGGTGACAAAGTATGAAGGTGTACAGAGGGAGTCAAAGTGGTAGGTACAATTTCAATTGGCAGAAGAGGCTCTAGAGGATACATTTCTTCGAAGTACCAGAGTCCCACGGCAGTAACTATACAAATTCCAATTACTATTAACACAACACAGCAATACGTTTTCGGGGCCCAGGCACATTGTTCATTGTCCGAGTTGGTCACCCCCTTATTTACAAGTCCAAAACGCGCAGCTGCGTTGGAGGTGGCAGGCATCGTAGTTTCTCAATCGACGACCCCAATGTTCGTTGCTGGCGACACTACGGTCGCGCGACTTCTTAGTCCTTCCCTAACCCTAGCCAGCAGAATCCCCTTTCTTTCAAAAACTTCCTTTTGCAAGAACAAATCTCTTAATGACTCTTTTTCTTCTCCAGTTGCGCAGGCAAAACCCGTACCGTAGTCCTATTTTCTTCGTCGAAGGTCGTACCTGATGATTCCCGGTACTGTTTGATCCGGAAATAAGGTAACATCACTTCCTGAGGGAAGCAACGTATCAGAGGCGACGGAAGTCGCAGAACTTGAAACAACGTTTTCCGGAAGTGACCTTTCCAAAGAGTGTGGAGAAGGAATGGACTGTTCCCCAAGCTCCACAGGTTCAGAGATATTCTCCGACACACTCACAGTGCTATTTGCTAATTTGCTACTCCAGGATCTGAGATTGTAGCATCAGCGAGGGGTTCTGCTTCTTCTGTAACGTGTGGCGTCGGGTGAGGAAGTTTCTTGACATGCGTTGCGTGGATCCAATGCTTCTTTCCAGCCACCCGCACTGCTGTCTGGTTGACCAACAGCACCTGGTAGGGTCCCCGCCAGCGAGGCGCGAGACAGGAAGACCTTTCGTAGGCCTTCACCAGGACCCAACTTCCAGACTGAATATTGTGTCCTGGGCCCGTAAACCGTACAGGTAAAGCTGATTGAACCTGATGATAAATGAGATACAGATTTTTAGTCAACTGGTTACAGTAGTCTACAAGCAATACATTTTCAACCTCCCTCAGGGTTTTGGGCTTCTGAAGACTCCAAATATTAGCAGGTCTCCCCATCACTACCTCAAATGGAGAGAGCCCAGTCTTAGTTTGAGATGTGGCACACATGGCTAATAATACAATAGGTAAGGCGTCCGGCCATTTCAGTTTGGTGCCGGTGCATTAGCAAGCTTATTCTTTAGGATACCGTTATGTCTCTCTACCAACCCGGCACTTTGAGGATGTCTAGCCGAGTGAAATCGCTTTCAATGTGTAACGCTGTGCATATCTGCAAAATTACTGCTGCAACAAAATAGGGACCGTTGTCCGACCAAATTACTCTTGGCAGCCCAAATCGTGGAAAGAATTCCTTTACCATAATCTTTGCAGTGGTCATGGCAGTAGCATCCTTAACGGGGAAAGCCTCAACCCATTTACTAAAAGCACAAATGATCACAAGGACATATTTTAGATTGTTACACCGTTCCATCTCAATAAAATCAAAGTGGATGACCTCGAAGGGAACAGAAGAAGGCACAAAACTACCCCTTGGAGTTACTGTCCCCTTCCCCACATTGTGCTGTAAGCAAATCATACAATTTTGAACATAGCGCTGTGCGATCTTCAAAATTGTATCATTTACCCAGACTTGTTATAACATTTTCGTGATCTGCTGAGCACACACATGCATAGGACCATGTGCCATCATAACCATTGCCAGCACATAAGAATCAGGGAGCAACCATTTCCCTTCAGATGTATCCACCCAACACCCATCATCATCTAGTTTCCCCATCCCTTCGGCCCACCTTTTAGATTCTTCTATCGTGGCATCAGCTTGGATATCTCGCACAGACCCAATACCCTCATCCATTACATCGGCGTCTTTTGTTTCTCTTAGAGCATACATGTCTGCGCTAAGGTCTGTGGCCGTTTGCCTGGCTATCTGGTCAGCAAAAGCGTTCCCTTTTTCCACATCATCTATGACCTTATGATGCGCTGCACATTTCATGATCGGTAACTGACTAGGGAGCGCGAGTGCCGAGAGCAATTGCACTATCAGGGGGCCATGCTGAATCTTGGTCCCATTTGAGGTTAGGAACCCTCTTTCCGACCAGAGCCTCCCAAAGTTGTGAGCCACTCCAAAGGCGTACTGGCTATCAGTATATATGTTTACTGTATGCCCTTCGGAGAGTTCACAAGCTCGGGTCAACGCTATAATCTCTGCGGCCTGCGCGGAGTTATGCAGAATTCTCTTAGTTTCAACAACCGTACTCAATGTAGTAACTGCATAGGCAGCTGTAGATGTACCATCTGGGAGTTTGAAGCAGGAGCCATCACAAAACAGCTCCCCTTCCGCATTGCCCAAAGGAGTATCTATAAGGTCTATCCTGCCCTTCGTTTCCTGTTCAGTAGGATACAGGCAGTCATGTGATTCTTCATCACCGCAAACAGTATTTTGCGGGAAAGGTAGGAGTCCAACCGGATTAAGAACACAACACCTCTTAATTTGAATGTGAGGGGCAAAAAAAGTTAATTCATACCTCGTCAGCCGTGCAGAGGTGAGGTGCTGTGTTTGGGTTTGGGTTTTATTCAATAGGACATCTACAGAGTGAGGTACCATCAGGATTAAATCATGGCCTAGGACCATTCCCTCACTCTGTTTTACAGACGCGGCAGCAGCAGCGACAGCTCGCAAACATCTTGGCAAAGCGCATGCGACAGGGTCAAGGGCGGAAGAGTAGTAGCCGCACGGTCTATTCTTCCCTCTGTGTTCCTGTGTTAACACAGTCAAAGCACATCCATCAAATTCATGCACAAACAACACAAAGGCCTTATTGTAATTTGGAGTACCCAGAACCAGTGCAGAGCATAACGCAGCTTTGAGAAGCTCAAATGATCGTTGATGTTCCGACTTCCATGGCAGCTGCGAAGAAATGCCCTTCTTCGTCAAGGCCAACATCGGTTTTATCACTAGTGAGAAGTTCGGGATCCACAGCCTACAGTAAGAAGCCATACCTATTAAGGCTCTGACTTCCTTCTGTGTATTTGGAACAGACATGCCAGAAATGTATTTTATTATTTCAGGTGTCAATCTTCTCCCCTCCTTTGACAGGAGATAGCCTAAATGGTGACCTCCTGACAACAATATTGAAATTTTTTAAGCAAAGCTTTATGACCGTGTTCAGTCAAATGAATAAGCAACAATACAGTGCCTTCTTTACAAGCACTTTCAGAATCTGCAGCTAAAAGCAAATCATTGACATACTGAAGCAGTGTACAAGTAGATGGCAATTCAAGGGTGTCAAGCTGCTCTTTCAAAGCCCTACTATAAATGCTTGGACTTTCAGTATAACCTTGAGGTGCACGAGTAAATGTGAACGAACGTCCCCCCAAGGTGAACGCGAACAAATATCTACTCTCCTTGTGTACAGGAATACTGAAGAAAGCATTCTTCAGATCCACAACACTAAAGTGCGTAGCTGTAGCAGGGATCATTGTTAGTATCGTTGTCACATCAGGCACAATTGGAAATTGTGGGGCGACAACTTTATTAATAGCGCGTAGATCAATTATGAAACGGAATGGGATTGCATTGTCGCCTTCCTTGTACACGGGTAAAATCGGGCTGTCACATAAACTACCTGCAATCTCTTCAATCACTCCTCGATGCACAAAATCGGAGACAATGCACTTCAAAGCACGCTCGCCCTCAACTGATATTTTATATTGCGGAATGCGTGGTAGTTTAACTCCATGTTTCAAAACTATTTTAACGGGTTCAACCTGTAGTACCCCGACATCATTGTCGTCAACCGCCCACAAACATTCCGGGACAACGCTAAGCTCAGGAGGTAATGGTCGAGTCAAAAACTGAGAACTGGGAAGTTACTGTGGTGAAACCGTCGTCGCACTCCGTCAGAGGAACATTGAATTACTGCATTTAGTTTTTTCAACAGATTTAACCCCAGCAAATTCTCTCCACAGTTTGAGGTCAAGAGGAATGGACAGTGGTCCGTGAAGGGACCGAAAGAAACAGGCACCAGCGAAGAAACCGGACAAGCAACTGGTATGCCAGAAAACCCTACAGAAACATTAGTTTGCCCTGACAGTGGAATGTTTGGAACCCGGGAATGATCAATGGAGCACTTCTGTGCTCCAGTGTCTATCAAGAACTGATGTTTCCTATTCCCCACTAACAATTCAACGTAGGGACCTTTCTGATTAACGGGAATAGGTGAGGGTTCCAAACCCTGCTTCGGCAATCCTAACGAAATAAAATGTCGTCGGAAGGAAGCTCTTCAGAAAGGTAGGCAGCAGAAGGGTGATCAAACATGTTTCTCGTGTCCACACTCGAAGTCTGATTTTCCCGTAAAAAAGGTTGCTGTGGATCTTGTGAGAACTGACCTCTATCAGGGCCCCCCATTCCGGGGCAACCTCTAGGTCGTCTACCCATACTCCCAAATGTGTTGTTTGACCTCTGTCGAAGGACGGGGCACTGTGCACGCCAATGACCTTCCTGGCGGCAATAGGCACATTGATTAATATTCACAGGACCCAAGGGAACGTTCCCTTTTGGAACATACTGACCTTTGGTCTGTGAATTACTTCCTCTGGGATTTCTAACAATTTGTTGTAACAATACTTTAGTCTTCAAATTTCCTTTCCTCTTCTCTATTCTCTCTTTTTCATTATTAACACGGTTCTCATACTACTGAGCCATGTGTAAAACTTCAGATTGGGATTTCGCCTGCCAAGCGCGCTCAGAGGACATAATCTGTGACTGGATGTCGGGCTACAATCCACGTACAAATTTGTCCACAAACAACCTTTTCCCAGTCTCTGCGCCCAGGTCAGTTTTTCCTTGAACACAGGCCGTAAGCTTGTCCCAAATAATTATTTTCTCAGGAATTATGGTTTTCAATTTTGCGACAATTCTATCAGGCAAAGTGAGTATTACCTGAGGTGGTTTCTCACCAGCTGGTCTTTCCCCATCAAACCTAGTCATGTTAGCCCACGTGTCTCCCAACCCTGGCACATCGTCTATTGTTCGAACCTGCTTCCATAAACCTACGGGCAGGAGTACAGGGAATAGCAATTCAATATCACTTAAGGTGAACACAGAGGACTGTAAAACAAACTCTATCTCTTTGTAGAATCCTGTCGGATTTTTCCTAATATCGGGAATTGATTGTCTAATAGTGTTCACTTCCTGTCGCGAAAACGGAACGTGAACAAATTGCGATACATAATGTGCAGGGATGTCCACAGCGGGTGCACCTGTCCCAGGGTTAGCGGGAATCTCAGCCTTTGGGACAAATGTCAGAGGAACCTCTCTCATTGGCAACTGAGACATAGGTAACTCCGACCGCTTACTGAACAACAGAGCCAGGTCGAGCGCTAAGGCAGCCGAAGAAGTGTCGGGCGAAAAAGCCCTTTTACAAATACCCAATAACTCTATAGGACAACTAACCTTTTTCCTTACACATTCATCCTGTAGATACTGTACCATTACCTGAATCACCTTCCTCTTCATTTCTACTGTATACTGACTATACGTGTCATATACTTCATCCGGCGGTATCGATGAATCCGAGATCCAACGAATCGCATCTTTGGTACAACTTCGTACTTCCTCAGATGCCGATCTACGACACGGAAGGAACCGTTTCTGTACATACATACTGTCGTCTTCACCATCCTCGTAATCTTTCTAAGTCCCTCCTATACTCAAACAACCTCTACACATGACCATGTACTTTCTCCTCAGTGTCCCTCAAAAGCGCTAAAGTATTTAGATCCCTCAACCCTTGTGGGAGATCCGTATTATGTAATCTACCCCACATTACACATACATGAGTCCCCAAACCTTCAATAAAAACATTTTTATCTGGAAAATTGCCCATATTTGATAATGTGGAGAAAACGTCAGCTTGATCACCTCTCTCCATAGAATGCTTAGCCCATGCAACTAATTCCCGTTTCTTTTCTGCAGAGACAGTATTTCGAGTAACAATCTTTGACCTCGCACACTGATCAACTTCAGTCAGTACTGAACCACTCGGGAGCAGAGGTGCGGGCAAATTCAATGGAGGTGCAACTATCGGCGCAAGAGGAAGGGGTGGTAGGATAGGTGGAGGAACAACAACTAGAGGAATAGGAACAATAGGTTGTACAGGAGGAACAGGAATAACAGCAGCAATAACAGCAGGAATGGGCAGAGCACCAGGGAGAGGATCATACGGAGGTGGCGCAGAGGCACCAGGCCTGTGTTCGTTTAACAATTTATCAATAAATTCTTCGGAAACATGGAAATCTTTAGAGGGATAGATTTTCTGGATACCGAGTGAGAAAGCCCTATCCATATTTTTGACTGAATCTGAATGTTTTTCCTTATCATATAACAACGCCTTTTCGGCATTTGTTTTATGACGGCGTGCATGTTTATCCCTACTTTTAAGCTGCTGCAACGCTTCTTTTTTCCAATTCTGCAAAATATCAAATGCTGCAGGTCTGGCCTTCTTCTTTAGCAAGACCGATTCTAGGTATTCAATATGGGGGATCTCGAAACTACCATTGATTGGCCACTGAAATTCGGAGGCATGTCTGGTTTGTCTGTGCCAAATATCATTAAATACTATACTTCCAATGCCATGCTTACAGTACATAGTACACGCCGGCGACCCCTGCTGTGGTGCCGGGCGGCTAAATTCAAAAAATTGTCGATCACTGCGGAACAGAGCCCTAAAGCAGCTAGACAATTTCCCAGGCATTTCACAAAAAATTGGTGTTACCTGGTCAATAATTGTATCTGCAGATACAATACGCCAAATTCAAATTGTCAGGGTTAAATTAAGAGTCGGGTCACAACTACACCTGACCAAACCTAAGGAGGACCGTACGGTTTACCAAAGAACTTACCTAACGAATTTTACCTTGTGCTTGGTGGTTTCGACAAATCTGCCTGCCTCAAAAATGGACCCTCGTCAAGATGCCGTGTCAGACCACACGACTATTGTCCAAGGATCGGATCGTGCAGCGCTGCCGAGGTATCGCGTCTCATTCGGTCGGGCCCGCAGTATCACACCGTCCAATCCCGGTTCGATAGTCTGCGTCAATCCTTCAATGATCCGGCATCAATCTTGAGGGTCCCTATTCGGGCGCCAACTGTGGAAACAGAAAAATAATATGAGGCCGGGAAGCCCAAAAAGAAACACACCAACACAGGTTACAAAGAAACATACAAGTGCTTTATTTAAAGCTACAACAGTTACCAAGTCAATTGACAAACGGATAGCTATTCGGCTCTCAGAATAACATAACGAACTTCAACGAGGGTTCGATGTGTTAGTGAGAGACCGCACATTGGAATACCCAGGCTTTTTATACAATTTGTCCAGCCCTTGACCAACCCTCTTGCGGGTTAACCATTCTGCGAAACAGGTCTTTGGGTTCCTTGCCAGGTCAATCCTTTAATATATGCATTTCGATTAGTTTCCCTGATATAGTCGTACATTTACATATAGGTCAACGGTAGGACAAGGTCTCAGTTCGCACCCCGACAAGTGGCCTGCAGGCATATTAATTATTCAGTTGTACGGAGGTCACAACGGCCAGAATCTTACTCAGAATGTCATTTGGCCTCCATTTTGATGTTCAGGGTGACTTCTACATAACAAGAGAACCTAAAATGGCGGCTCAATCCATGATGGCGACTTACATTACTTTCTCTAAGGTCAAGACCTTGCCGTGGAGTTTGTTCGCACATGATGTTTAGACAACTTGGCGTAGGCCAATACACATACAATTGTTACAATAGGAGGCATAATATTGTTTCTATTCCGACAGCACAGCTCTATTGTTGATCTGGTAGAATCCTCAATAGCTGATATCTCTCTACATGCTAGTTTGTCTGACGAAGCCATTTGGGCTAATTTACCAAATTCCGAGTCAATTCCGGAGTATGCTAGTTCACAATTATCAAATGTTTCCATCTCATTCGTAGCACACACACCGAGAAGATCCAATGTTCCACAAAAAGAATTAGTGGATTCTAATTCAGAACCCTTATTGCAAATCACATTAACTGCAATTCACACGGCTTTAACCACTTTGAGCCATGTGTTCGAAACGCTTAATGCAAAACTTTCCATTAAAGCGCTACAAATCGAACAATTAACGAAGTGGACTGCGCAAAATGATCTAATAAATTTGAAAAAAATGATGACCTTGAACAGGGTGGTGCAAACAGATGTGGCATGGAAACAAAGCATGCCTCACTCTACAGTAGATAAAATGCCAGTCTTGCCAAGCTGTGATGTGGTCATTAGATCCATTGAGGAAGAATCTCAAAAAATACCTATTGGGGAGATGCACACATCAAATGCTGTACCAAATGCTATAACAGCGCAACCAGTCTTTGATATATTTCAGCTGAATAATGGTTTAATACAACCAAAATAGCTATCAGCCACCAAAGCGGTGGACAAAGTACAAGTCAAGTAATCCCAAAATATGAAAAATCTAGGAGGCTACACAAAAGGCTCATCCAAACAATTTATTGAAATTCTTGTTGCGTCACAAAAACATGCATCAAAAGCAAGCGCCGCGGTGGTGCAGAAATACAAAGCTCTTAGGAAAGTGAAAAATATAGAGCACAAGCGAAGCAGTAATTTGAATATTTCTCATCAACCGTTGGACGACTTAGTGGCAGAAATGATATCTGATGAAAAAAAAGGAAATCAGCCAAATGCGCTTCCATCCAAGCCTGCAAATGTAACTAATACACACATTGTGGATAAGAATGCTGAGATGCAAGCGCAAGAAGATCAAAGGAAAGAAATTAGGGAAGCAGTTGATGCTTATATGTCCCTCCAGTCAGTGCAGCCGTCGAGTCGATTAGGCTCAGAGGCTGAAGTGGTAACTTCACAAAAGGGAGAACCACGGACACTCTCTGACTGTAGGTGCCCTAAATCTATTTAGAATATTTCGGTGACTAATTGTGACTGGGGAACTAAAACTCAGGCCCTGAAATTCTTGCCTAAGATTTGCCAACGATCCCAGCCACATAAAGACACAGCTGCCCCCCTTAAGCAGGGCCTAATAAATGAGGAAAAAAAGAATAAGCATCAAAGTGCAAATACCCACATGCTGATTCTGAGTTGTCGAGCCGCACCATTTCAACAATATACCTTGAGTCCTTCTACTTTTATAAGCATATTTGAAGACATTCCCAGGTTGGAAGACATTACAACAGGGGATATAGCACAAGTCGAATTTCTAGATTTATATAACCCCATGACCGTAAGGCTGTGGATACCCTCTGGAGTTGTCCTGAATACTATCTGGCTAGCTAAAGCAGAACTGCACACCATTGGCTTTACAGTATTGCAAGATGTACCGGAAATGGATGTCCTAAAAAATAAGTGCTCTCTTGGCAATGAATGTGGATGTGCTTGTTCAAAGTCAATTCCATCTAAAACTCTCAACACGTATAATGCATAACTTTGCATTCAAGATTCAGCTAGCAAATCCTTAAGGAGCTCACAGAAACACTCTACCAAATTAGCTAGCTGGAATACTCGAGGACACACGCACCTTAGTCATAGCAGTCAAAGTTTTATTAATGAATATGACATGATTGCGTTATGGAGACATGGCTCCTCAGTAAACCAGCATGGGATGATCATGATATTGAAGCCATGGAGGGTCAGAAAGGCTGGCCAACTTCTGGACTTATGATCACTGTTAAAACAAGTTCAGAATTTACTATTCAGGAATGGGTCACTCCAAATAATTTTATGCAACTCGTGAAAATATTCTTTTACGATAGGGCAATCGCATTACTCAATCTATATAGGAATCCAGTGCCCCTGATAGACAGCATCTTCTTTCGTGACCTACGACTCCTGTTGGATACGGTTTCGGCAGAGCCCTTAATTTCATATACAATTATCACTGGAGATTTAAACTTGAGATGCTTGGGTGACAAAAAACGAAAGTGGTTGAACCTCGAGTGACATGGAGTTCATTAATGGAAGAGAGAGGCCTCTTGATGGCAAATGGCTTCTTGCCTGGAGATGTGCCGCCTCGTCCCACATGGTCTAGAGGGTCTGTGAGTAGTATCATTGACTATATATACTTAGATAAGAAGCTGTATAATATGGTCGATACCTTCAAAATCATAAAGCAAGTAGTTAGTGACCACAACTTACTAGTGCTACAATGGTCCTGGGGAGAGGAAAACTCTGTGGAGGAAAGAACATACTATATTCCACAGTTCACCCTGAATACTGCAACTAATCGATTTATATGGAACGAGGCGAACTTGGCAGGGTTGAGGACCATGTTAATAAACAATGTACTCACTCTCTTCATTGTGTTCTCTAAAAACAAGGAGCAATAATGTATACAATCACAGAAAAGATATGGTTTGGACATAGCTCAAAGAGACAAGAAAGTGGAATTACGGCGAAAGAAGAAAGCATGTAGCAACTTGCCGCCAGATGAAAGAATGGCTGCCCTTCGTTCAGCAAAATGCAAATATAGAAATTGGACTCGCTCGCAACAAGCCATCAGATTCCAGCAAGATGGAGAGAATTTTTTATGGATTATCTCAACCAAGAATACAGCGTTAATTTGGAACATGCTTAATCAAGCGGCCGGAACTTCTTGTGCACACATGCAGATAAATGGCGTTCCAGAACAAGAATGGGTAGAGCATTTTTCTGCACTTTACGACAATTCTACATGGCCTCTAGTTGAGAATAGACCAACGTCCCATTCTCCCTGGTACATGGATATGACAGTAGAAGATATTTCACTTTATATTAAGAAATCAAGCAGTTCAAGAGCCCCTGGACCTAATGGTCTAAGCAACCAGATGTTGAAGACTCATCTACACAGCTGGGCATTGATTCCGGCAAAGGTATTTGCCAATGTCACTGCAAAAAGATGTATACCGTCTGCATGGTGCATGGTGCAAAGCTTTAGTCCTCCCAATATACAAAAAAGGAGATAGAGCAAAAGCTGGGAACTATAGACCTATTTCGCTTCTGGATGTTGCAGGAAAAATCTATGCACGATTTGTATTACGAGACTTCAATAAGTGGACATTGAGACAGAGTAAGCGAGATCCTCATCAGACCGGCTTTATAGCCGGCATGGGCATGGCAGTAAATCTCACAACTCTGTATACAATCAAACGCCAGCATCATGCCACTGGAAGACCATTATATTTGGCCTTCATCGATTTCAATGCAGCATTTGATTAAATTTCAAGGTAAATTTTGATTAACAAACTGCAATCAGCAAATTGTCCTGCTACTATTGTGATATTGTTAATTAACTGCACACTAATACATCACTTCAGGTTAGGCTAAACAACCAGGGGATGCTCTCTACAGTAGTTAACACTACAAGGGGACTGAGGCAAGGTTGTATACTTGCCGCAGCCCTCTTCAACTTTTTCCTCCATGATATTCCAGAAGAATTTAGCTAGGTAATCGCGGATGCTCCAGGAGTGGGGTCTGAGAAGGTAATGGCTCTACTCTATGCTGATGACCTGGTGTTGCTTTCAAAGACTCCAATAGGACTGCACAATCTACTACAAGCTCTATCAACCTATCTAGATGAAAACCAACTAAAGGTCAACATCAAAAAATTTAAGATTATGATTTGCAATGCCAAACACGTGAAGCATAGCAAATTGAAATGGACTCTACAAAATTCAGAGCTTGAAATTGTGGAGACATATACGTATTTGGGTATGCAAATTGATAGTCGGGACCTAGACAGAGTGCAAGTACAGTCAATGGAAGCTAAATTGGTGACAGCCATCTGTCAAAAAAATCTATTGTTAAGAAAATATGGAAAATTCTCCGTAAAATCAGCCATTTCGTACTATAAAGCCAAGACAGTCCCTATTTTATTATATGGATTGGAAACATGGCTTAAAACTAAACATCTAAATTTAGAAAAGCTGGAAAGTAAATACTGGAGATCGATCTCAAGTTTACCTCAATGCGTTCCAATACCCTGCATACGTTATGAGATTGGCCTTACCGCTTTAAATGCCATCTTCCAGTGGCGACAGTGCACCTTGTTTCAAAATTTCATACTTGCTAAAAACTCTAGAACGTTACCTTGGTCGATAGCACAATACCTCTTAACATCTAGACAGAGGTTAGCCGTGCAATGGCGTGATCAGGTATTTGATATCATGACCTTGGCTGACCTCTCATTGACCACTCTTTTTGATGATCCAGAGAGAGCTAAGAAAAAAGTGTATTTGCGCGACTGGACTTATACTTTGGAGCAGTGTTGGGCATACAAAAGCTATGGGAATAATCAATGCATATATAAAAAACTTGGAATATGTGAGCCATATTTGCTTTTGTCTCCGTCAGTCTCTTTATGGTTGGATTTCTTACGTTTTAGACTAGACTTATGGCCAACCAAAGAAGTGTTAGCAAAATGAAAACTTATCAGTGAAATATGTAATGCTTGTAGATTTTGTGAGAATGCCAATTAGAAAGAGACCTTATGGCATTTAATATTAGAATGCCCAGCGGTGGCAATCAGTCAAAAACTACATTTATGTAAATATTCCAAGAATTTTACCACATTCAATGACAATGAAATATGGGATTTTTTCCTTCAGCAACACAGAATGTCTATCTGTATTGCGGTGGTTAATTTTTTTAAAGAATTACTTGGAGTTTCATGTCCCAAACAAATTGATTTTTTATGATTTTGTATAAAGCAGTGTTTAGACATAGTCCAGATCCAAAAGTGAAATGTAAATGGAGTATTTTTTTTTTTTAAAACAGGGTTGAACATTTTAGTTTTAATAAGAATATTTTGTTTTGATTTGTGTAATTTTACAGTGAATTGAATTTTTTTTAAGTTAAAGTAAAGTAATTGTAAAGTTGTTTGATCAGCTAAAACAATAATTAAAAAAATGCAAAACAGCCAAACCGGTCGATTTTGGGCACAGGGGCTCAGGGTGATGATAGTCGAAATTTGACGGCGGCCATATTTAAGGAGAAGATCCTCGTGGTTCTTAATGGCGGATGGTAGTTGAATCAGAGAAAGTGCACCAATCTATGGCTTTTCTTGGTTCTGGCAAATTTCTTGTTATTGTAATTGCAGAATTACAGATTTGGCAATTGTAAAACACGGGTTCCTCACATCCGCAGATAATGCTAGGGGTGATGGTAATATTGCCCCAAGGCTTACCGAAACACCCAGCAGGGTGAAGGTGATGTGGATGCTGCTCCTGCATCTCGGGTGGATGCAACCAGAGCTCCTGCTCTGGTGAAGGGAATCTGGGACTGGAGGCTTGGTACAGGAGCCTTTTTTCTCGTGCCTTATTTGAAGGGCCGGCGCTCGCCTACCGGCGAGATATGATTGGCTTAGATAAATGCAAAACAGCCATTCCGGTCAATTCTGGGCACAGGTGCTCAGGGTGATGATAGTCGAATTTCGAAGGCAGCCATGTTTAAGGAGAAGATCCTCGTGGTTCTTAATGGCAGATGGTAGTTGAATCAGAGAAAGTGAGCCAATCTATGGCATTTTCGTGGTCTGGGAATTTTCTTATTATTGTAATTGCAGAATTGCAGATGTGGCCATTGTAAAATCACGGGTGCCGTGCATCCGCAGATAATGCTAGGGGTGATGGTAATATTGCTCCAAGGCTTACCTTAACACCCAGCAGGGTGAAGGTGATGTGGATGCTGCTCCTGCATCTCGGGCGGATGCAACCAACAATGCATACAGACACTTTAGACCTTCTTTCCATTTGCTCTCTACAAGTATAGCATTAGCACAATATATGGTATATAACCGTAGGGTTTCTGTGAATGCCACTTTTCCATATTACAAAACAATGTACCCACAAGGTTTCTTCACAAGGTCACAAGTAAGATGATGACAGCTATTGCCCAAATGTCTGCTGTTCCATGCCATTGCGAAAATGTTATAATATATTAGTGATTGCTTATGATATGCTATATAACCTGTGCTCTAAGGGCTGTCCCTTAAGAGCTCAGAATGCCAACTGCCCATCACTTGTCATTCTGTATTTCCCTGCTTCTCTGCTGATAAGTTCTCAATATGGTCTTTATTTTCTGTCTAATACAAGAAGCTTGTTTTTATCCATCAGTCTGGTGCTTCGTCTCCATATTGCTGTAAGCTGATACTGATGCAGAGGTGACCCCTGGGAAGGGCCAACCTTGGCTACCACAGAATGGTGCCCATGTTTCTGGCTTAACTGTGCAGGAGTTTTCTGTGGGCTTCCCTCGGCCATGACCGCATTGCCGAGTAAGACAAGGTCCTCACCACACCAGAGGTTGCTTTTAAAACCACACCTGTTAACTGCAAAGTTGCCAAATCTGCGGTATGGTTCGAGAGTTGGGTCCCGGAGGATCTCCAGCACAGCACATGGCTGTGAACCTATTCCCCTCTGGCGGATCGGTAAATACAACCTTCCATCTGCTTATTTTCTGTCACTTTGTTTTTCTCGCCATTGCAACATATTTTGACTAAACATTGAATTGCCATGTAATGTGTGCACTGTCTCTCTTTCTACAACCCCTGGTATGTTTTGCTTTTGTCTGTATCTAAGTAGATAGCTGCAGTTATTTTTATTACATTTTTTGCTGTGCTCCATCTGTCGCATTCATCACGTTCACTGTGTCTGTCAAGAGTCTAGTGGTTATTGCCATAGGCGTGGCTTTGCTGGCTTTGCTGTCTCCAGTGA
Organism: Ambystoma mexicanum; assembly: GCF_040938575.1. Lineage (NCBI taxonomy): Eukaryota > Metazoa > Chordata > Amphibia > Caudata > Ambystomatidae > Ambystoma > Ambystoma mexicanum. The sequence continues at coordinate 977,696,372 of NC_090922.1, forward strand.
AGAGCTCAAATTGAGTTTCCCCAAATCAAATAAGTGCTGCAAGCTTTCCTGTATGTAGTTATTTTTTGTGCTATCTCTGAGAGACCATTAGGGTTACAAGTCTGTGTACAGTGATATTGGCAGACAAGTTCAGTGACAAACAGGTTGCTCATATCTTATCAGACCAGGTCCCTGCAGTCACAGAAGCGCTGACAGGGTACTGCAGCCCACAGCTCTCCCTCTTCCCTTTATCAGCACAGCTCCCTACTGATGGATAAAGCGCTGGCAGGGTGCCTGCCACAACCCACGTCAAAGCAAATGTTTTCACCACACATAAAACAAAGATAAAGACAAGCACTGAAATAATGAATGCAGTCCTTCTGTAGTTCTATTGGGAAGTTTTGATCTGGGTATCGTAGTTCAGTGACTCCCACACTTCCCTCAATGAAGATCTGTACATTTTAGAATGCCTTTCTTGCAAACAGCTTGTGTGTGGTGTTACTGTATATTTGTCATGTTATGTTAAAATGGCTTTGGCTGCTGCTCATGTTTATTCTTTTTCTTTGCACTTTTGTCAGCAATATTTTTATTTTATTTTTGGCTTGTCATGATACATTTATCGTTTATGTTGCTGTTCCATTTGCATTTTACACTGTTTAGAAATGATGTTTGTTTATACTGTTTAAAGAAGATGCTATGATCCTCTTTGCATTTTCTGGAGATTCAAGCCCACAGCCCCATGTAGCATCATGGTCTTTTCTGGTGTGAAAACTAATAGGACATGCTTCTGTCTCCAGATTGAGTGAGTTTCAGAGTACCTGCACTTGTAGTTAAGGTTTGCTGCCACATAGCCACGATTTGTGACCTGGGTGGATATATAGATTGGGGATCCAGGTATGTTGTTGCATGGCCCCTAGGATTGGCCGCAGGTTCTGATGCATTTGCTCCAGGTTTTAGATTAAGAGTTCTTTCAAAGCGTGATGTCACTGCAAGATTATTGTTCATTCCTAGGGCTGCCATTTCTATGGTTGCAGCTGATTGTGTTGCCTTGTGTTTGTCCTCCGGAACAGGGTTATTTTTTACTTTCTCTACACAGTGGCTTGCCTTTTCCACTCTATCAGATGGTCACCATGGAACTGGAATGCCATTACTACACATATTCTTGGTCTACGCCAGCCGTCTTTAAATTACTGCCTGCAGGCATGGCTTGTTTTGGGGATTTCCATATTCCCTTGGAATTACTTGTCATTGTCATTTATTGTTTGATGAATAGACTTTGTGTTTTATTTTTCTATGTAATGTAGGCATAGTCAGGATTTGGTGCTACCATTCACCAACAACCTGTCCATGCCACAGACAATTGAGTGCAGAGACATACCTACATGCTTTAGCACCATGCACAGGGGTGGACATAATTGACAAAAAATAAAATTATAACCACATTTTCGTGATTTGCCCCCATTCAGTACTTTATCTACTACAACACTCAGAGCCTTGCAATCTATATTGGTGTTCTTCTTTCAACTAAAGAGGTGATGCTGATGAAGTTTGGACATTTGGGAGATAAGTACCAAATGTTATTTATGCTGAGCCTGAGAAAGTTGCTCTAGTATATCTTGTGTCTTACTTTATGTTATATCCAGCAACCTGTATCAAACTGTGCTTGATCCTGTCTCACCTTTGGTGCCACCTCACTTGTTTTTCTTTCCACTGTCACTAATGGTAAAAAACAATTATCGATAGGTTGTTTGCACCACCCCTCTTGACCTGCACTAGCTGCAGGCCCACTTCCATTTGTGTCTCCCTGCTCTTTCAAATTCCGAGACTTAGCCATGGGCTCTGAGCTACCCACAACACAACTCACACCTGCGGTAGGGACCAATGCCTTCTTCATGTTTTCAATGTATGGGGCGTCTACCTGTAAATATTTTAAAGATTTGCATTTTTTGACTCAGGTTCAAAAGGAGTTGCAGAGGCCATTTGAGGGCTCATTTCATGCAGACCATTTTGTTGTCTTGCACAGGGCTATGGAACTAAGAGAGTGTAAGTTGTCTGATGGTCATTGTTCAGCCTATTTTGCCTGGTACAATGAATCAATGATCAGATTACCTGACCGTCAGACTACATTGTTTAGGAACTTTGAGGCTAGGCTAGAGAAAGAAATAGAACAATACAACCATCCCTCCAAGGCTGGCCGACCAAACAGTAAACACAAAACAGGCCTCTACACAAGTGTTTCTGTAGACATTTGTAAACACTCCCTTTGAGTGCACCTACAGCACCACCTGTTGACCTGTTAGACAAACTCCAACCATTCTTGCCTCTCCTGAATGCCTACAAACCACGTATGACACAAAAGAGGGGCCCACAACCCACTAAACCACAATGAGCTGACATGCCAGACCAGCCACCTGCCACCCCCATCAACCAACTTCCCTTCCTCTCACACCACTGCCTGCATTCCCGACTGTCCCACCTTCCTCTCCCACCACGATCTCTCTGTCCACTCCTCAAGGAGACTTAATATCTCCTCCCCCACCCCACCTACACTTCCGGGCACAGCAGCCTCTACCTACACACCACCCTTGACTTGCTCCCAACCGAGTCAGTTCCCACTGCAATCTACATCCACTCCCCTTCCTACTCCCAGTCCCACAGGCGCATGTCTCACTCAATCTGCCCAAAAAATATTGATGACTTACAGGCACTGTCCAACTCTTACACTTTTTCTCTCTGGGCCAGGACAACTTACCAGGCTCACATTCATCCACATCTAAGCCACCCTTAGTACACACTATGTACGCATCACGAATCTCTGCTGCAGCCACCACGATTATGCCTATGCACCTTCAGACAGATATCAATGCTGTACCTAGGAGAATTTGCACTCCTTGGAGCTCCACTGTCTTATTCCATATGGAACAGCCATTCCCACATTGTCTGACAACCCCACTGCTTTCATGGAACATTTGAACACAGTAATTGCCAATTATGATAATTGGGACCTTAAACAACTCCTACGAGATGCACTCAAAGACACTCTATAAATAAAAATAATGAACAAATTTCAATGGCCTGACACACTGGCGGAAGGTGAGGCTATTACTGCTATTATTACTGTTCTTACCACCCTCATCAATGAAAAATACCTGGTCAGAGCTGACTTGTCAAAAATAGCAGCCTTAAGCAGAACCAGTCTAAATCTCCCTCTGACTAACTATCTAGATTCATTGACTGTTTCACTAAATACACTGGATTGCAAATGCTGGGGGAACAAGCTACACCAGCAAATCTTTTTCTCATTTTGTGAATGGTCTCCTTCCTGAGATTTCGACCAATATTCAGAATGTTTAGATTGGGTGGCAAGCTGAATATTGAAAAAGCACTGCAAGCAGCTCAACATTTCCTTGACAAACTCAAACGCCAGGACCAAGTTGGTGCTACCCGCCTCATGGCTTTGCAGATATAGCATGCTCAACAAAATACCACCTCTGGGGGCTGGGGATGCCCGGTATCCCACACCAAGCATAAGCCCAACCAGCTACACCCGCTTTTCACCAGGGCCACCAGCTACAACAGATTATTGCACACCCATTTTGCCAGCTCACCAACCCCTGCCAGGGCAACCGTTCTGCAGATATTGTAAACAGATGTGGCATCTCATCCACCAACGCCCTACCAAACCGGCCAGACCATGGCAATATGGTCCCACTACTGTTAATGTACTGTTGGTGTTTCTTATTTTTTCAGGAGGTTTTTCTAGGTTTTTACCGCAAGGTGGGAGAAAGAGGAGACCCCTATTTTTTTTTATTTTTTTTATGTATGGTTTTGGTTCAAGTTGGATTTCATTGCTTGATCTGAGGAATCTCTTTGGCTTGTAGATTGTTATGTTGTGTTATGCACATTGTTTTGAACGTGATACAATGTTTGATTGGGAGCCAATGCAGACTTTTTTGTGCTGGAGTGATGTGGCGTCTTCTGGATAGTTTGAGGAGGAGCCTGGCTACTGCATTTTGGATGCATTGGAATTTTCTTCAGGAAGTATTCCGGCATTCCGAGGTAGAGGCTGGTTGCGTAATCTATTCTTAATATGATGATCGCGACGATTGTCAGTGTTTTGTGGGTGAAGGAGAGGAAAGGTAAGATTCTTCTGGTTGTTTGAAGGAGGAAGAAGCATTTCTTCATGTTTACGTTCACCTGTGGTTCTAAAGTTAGGGTATTGTCCATTAGGACTTCCAGGTTTTTTATACATTAGATGATGTGGGCATGGTTCCCATTTCCGTCGGCCATGGAATGTAAATGTTGTTCTCTTGGTTTTTGGATATGATCATGATTTCTGTCTTTCCTTGGTTGATTTTCAAGTTGTTGGCATTCATCAGATCAGATATTTCTTTTAGGCATTCTATCAGTGTTGAGCGATCGGCTTGAGTGTCTTCGATGTTTTAGATGATTTGAGTGTCGTCTGTGTAGTTGTAGCATGTGATGTTGTTTTTTACTCCTCGCAATGATTTAATTCCTTCTGGCTATTCTAATTTCTACCCTCCACCCCTGCCACCACCCCCTGTGCCTCCTCCTTCTCCTAATGGGGGGCAACCAGGATATGCATATCTCCTATGGTCCACAATGGCATTGCCAGGGGCACCCTGGAATTCTGTCTGCTGCTTTTCTCCCACTGGACCGGTCTTGTCCAAATGTGACTTCCAAGGAAAAAGGGTGAATTGTGTAAGTGACACAGGTGCCAGGCACTCCACGCTGAGAGTTGCTGAATTTCCAAATGTTGCAGTTTCGAAGGAAATTGTCAATGCTGTTGGGATATCTGGCACCACTATTACACACCCGGTATCAAATGAATTGTCTGTTCCAATTGGTCCCATCACTGAACATCATGCCTCTATGTTGAGCCCTTGCTCCCCTGCAAGTCTGTTGGGTATTGATATGCTATGGAAAATGCATTGTACCATTTATTTTTCTCCACATGGTATTTATCTAGAGCTTCCACAATCTAGTCAAGCTGAATGTTTGTTTCCCATCCAACAACCCACTCACCGAGAGCCTCCTACAGAGCATCCTTCACTCTTCACACCAACACAAGCTACTCAGGTACAACACCTTATTGACTCATTGCCAGTTTCCCCCTAGGCAGCACATGCTAGTGAGGTAGGCTACATTCTCTCTGCTCAACCTGTTTGAATCACTCCCAATCCAGAAGTCCGGTCTCTCTCCCACGTGTGCACCAGTACAGAATATCCCCTCAAGAAGAGGAAGAAATTAAGCATGTCATCTCTTCCCTTAATGATCACAGCATCCTCTACTACACCATTATTCCCCGCAATATTCTGATACTTCTAGTGGCCAAGAAGGGGACAGACAAATTAGGATTTGCACATGATTACACACCCTTAAAAGGGTGGAAATACCATCAAATCCAGTGGTCCTGGACCCCATGACCATTCTCTCCTGCATCCCACCCAGCGCCCAATTTATCACTTGCATTGATCTTGTCTTCTTCTCTGTTCCCATCCACCCTGACTCTCAGTATCTCTTTTTATTCACATATAAGGGAAGTCAGCTCACTACAAGACCCTTCCAAAGGGCTGTATTGACTCCCTGTTTCTCTTCTCCCAGATACTTCAGGAAGACCTCCAGGATATCATCTTCCCAGGTGGCTCCACTGTTATCCAATACATGGATGACTTACTGTTAGCATCACCTTCCTTTCAAGTCTTCCTCGCCGACTCGGAAGTGCTCCTCACTGACGGTCACAAAGGATGCAAGCCAAAATTGCAGCACTGCCTACTCACTGTTCATTACCAAGGATACAACATTTCCCATGGTACTAGGAACCTTGCCCCCTCTCATGTGTCCTGCATCTTACAATGTCCTGTGATCACCACTAAGAGACAGTTACGTTTCATTTTGGGAATAAGACATTTGTGCCAACTACTGGATCCTTGATTATGCCTCTACTGTAGAGATCAAGACTGTGCTTTCCATTATCCCCGCCCTCGCCCTTCCAGACTACTCTAAATCATTCATACTGTTCTGTGATAAGAAAGAGGGATATGCCTTAAGCATACTCACGCAGAAGCATGGGGACCTACAACAGCCAGCAGCTTATTTTAGCTCAGAGTTAGACCCTGTTGCTTTTGCTTTCACCCAGATGTCTCAGAGCGGTAGCTACCACTGCCCTTCTCCTTACAAAAGCTGACAACACTGCCCTAGCACACCACATAAACTTAGCAGTACCACACTCTGTATTAGCACTCCTCCTCAGGGGTAAAACACAACACCTATCAGCTGCACATCTCACCAAATATGATAAATTGCTCCTCACTGCCACCAACATTACTCTCAATAGATGCACACCACTCAACCCTGCCTCCCCCCTACCCACACTTGGTGACCAGCATGACTGCCATGCAGCGGTTGATGTTGTATCATCACCAAGAACTGCACTCAAGTATATTCCCCTCCCAATCCAGATCTCAGTCTCTTTGTTGATGGTTCTTGTCTTAGAGATTCAACAGGGAGTCTCCAGGCAGGTTTTGCCATTTGCACCTCGTTTGAGGTATTAATAAACATTTCAAGTCGCATCAGTATGATCACCAAAAGTTGCTGAACTAATTGCCCTCACATGGGCTTGCACGATCACCACAAAATGCACAGCCACTATATACACTGATTCATGTTATGGCTTTAATATCTCACATGACTACGGGACCTTCTGGAAACAGAGAGGTTACCTGACTTCCCAAGGTATCCCCATTCATAATGCAGTTTATGTTGAAGCGCTGCTTAACACCATTCTGCTACCCACCAAGATGGCAATTGTGAAATGCAAAGCCCACACTCAATTTTCTGACAGCACTTTGCAGGGTAACGATTTGGCTGACTGCCATGTGAAAAATGTGGCCCTCCATGGCCCTCAGGCTCCTCAGTATGTGCTGCTGTTTCTCCTCTCATTTGAGGACCTCTTAGCATCTCTTTCCATCCTGACAGACCGCCGGGATGCGCCCCCCCCTTGCCAAGAAGTAGGGCTGGGAAAGTAAAGGATGTCTGTGTTGCTCTGATCGTCTATAGCATGATAAATCAGGCTGGTTAGTGGCCCCACTCTCACTATTATCATATCTGGCATTCGTGGCTCACTCTGTGTCCCATTCAAGCAAAGGAACAATGACCTAAGAGATCCAGAGATATTGGTTTTGCCTAAGGTCCCCTCCATTGCTCAGAAATTCTGTACTCACTGTGCAACATGTCCCATGTTTAACCCTGGAAAACCACTCCCTGGGCACATGAATTCCCTTATGGCCCCTTCATGAATCTCCAAATCAACTTCATTAGACTGTCCAGGTGTGCCTCCTTCGACAACATCCTTCTAGTAATAGACACATTTTCTGGATGGACTGAGGCCTACCACTGTAAATATTCTGTTTGCATTACAGTGGCCAAAAACTTTTGAAAGAATTCATCCCACGTTTTGGCCTTCCAGTTTCCATAAACTCTGACAGAGGCACCCATTTCACTGGGAAATTGTACAGAACATTTGCAGTGCCTTAGGGATCTTCCAGAACTTTCATTGTTGTTTTCAACCACAATCGGCAGGGGCGGTGGAATGCTGAAACTTTGACGTGAAGTTCCGCCTTGCCAAAGGTCTTCCAGGAAACATGCCTAACTTTGCTTGATGCCGACCCTCTTGGATTTATGGACATAAGAAACACTGTAAGGAGAGTGCCCAGCCTGTCCCCACTCTAGATTCACATTGGGACACCAATGAGAATGGAAGTTACTCAGCCACCTTCTGCTAAACTCTGTGATTTAGAACTGAATGATGATATTGTTGTTTCCAATTGCAAAAGACTAAAGCTTGTCAGTTCTCACTTCCAGCAAATCCTAAAAGCTCTGTCTCAACTGCCTAAACCTCCATGCCACAGCCTCCTGTAGGGAAACTGGGTAGTGCTGAAAGTGCATCACCAAAATTCCTCACTGCATCCACGCTGGAAGGGTCCATTCCAGGCCCTGCTGACAACTCACACCGCAGTACGCTGTAGAGGCCCTAACTCCTGGTTTCATGCCAGCTGTTGTGTGAAAACTGCACCTCCAATCGATGATGAAGAACAGCAAAGAGTGCTGGACAAAAATGCCCTGCTGTCAGCTAGCACCAAAGACATCAATCTTAGGCTGCCCACTGGGGTCCAAGCAGCTAAAACCCCAGTGATCCTGCATACAGCTCTCGTCAATGACAACATTTTGCTACCGGTCCTGAGGTACAATTTATGGAGTACGGCCACCATCTCACCTGACATCAGAAGCATGCCACTGCTATGCCTGTCTCCTACAGGTGGCCCATTTCTCTCAAATGTGTGCTACACCTCTCTCCTATGGGTGGATCAGCGCTGTCAAAAGTTTTTTTCACCATGCAGCTACAATAATGCTGCACACCTGGAGTGTAGGTGCATAAATCCTCCAGCCCAAGGCGTTTGGGGGGCCAGATGAATGTGCCCAGCGCCTCAGCTGATTTCTTCCTGCTTTACGCATCTGTCATAGTTATTCTTGTGGGGATCCAGAACTTTTGCATCATCCTCTTTGGGGTGTAAGGCCCCAATCTCTGTAGGGTTGGACTGCTAAAGTTAGGAATAACGCTGCTATTGAATTATTGATGCATTCACCATTCACTGTCTGAATTGTTTCCAACGTGTTGCTGTTCCTCCTACCTCCATCATCCTAAGCCCAGATGCCAACACCTTCCTCAACTTCTCTTGAGCATATCCTGACCTAATGATGCCTCCGATTTCTATGCATGATTCTACACTCCTATGTATGTCAGTGAGGGCCTTCCCTTCATCCTTGTCCTGTTCAATTTTGCTGAATGGTGTTGCGACCAATGATCAATGACTCTTCTTATCCCAATTTGACCCATCCCTTTCCCCAGGGATTCTTCTACCCAAGCTACACCAATACTTTACCTCCTAGAATACTGACCAAATGTGTTCCACATGCTCTGATCTCGTTCAGCGCAATCGGCACCCTGCCTGTATAGGGTATCACACCAGCCACCTATGTCCTTAACATGAGTACTACCGCCACCACCTATAACCAAACAGATGTCAGTAGGATAGGACAATTTCATAGTAATGGCATACCTAGCACTGCAATACCACTCTACACCCACAGAGGGTTTTATTTCCTTTGTGGGGCTAGTGCCTACCAATAGCTATCAGCTAGCTGGACTGGTCAGTGCACCATTGGGTTAATTCGCCCAGTGATCCACCATGACTCCCTTTTTCCAAAAGCTCACTACATAACCGCAAGATCTGGACATGGTTCAAAAGCCTCCTAGGGTTCCTGGTCCCGAACAGTGGCACTGCCATCAACAGGGCCAATCTTCATTCACTATCACTCCTTCAATGAACAGGAAATGTTAGATGTATTAAGACAAATGTCCGATGCCGAATTGTATGCATTTTTGGATTGGGACCTTAGAGGCTGAAATTCTTTGTGTCTAAACAGTCTAAACAACCTCCTTTCTCTGACAATCCCTGTGCCTATCCACCCTAACCCTGTGTCATCCGTGTACTTGGTCATCTTTGATTGATGCTAGGTCCCAATCCTGCTCCCTGTGGTCGGTACCCTGTCCCAGGGATTACCAAACAGGGGGTTGATGTGGCAGAATTGTTATGCTATACTATATTATGTTATGGTATGCTACATTATGCTCTCTCATACATGTAGGCCTCAGATCCTCCATTTTGCCTTTGCCTGAGGCCTCCATCTTCACTCTGTCCCTCTGACATACCCAAACCCGCCTGGAGCAGATTAGACCAAGACCCCATAACAAGGCAAAGGGACACGTCATACCTTCTCTTCTGTTTGCTCTCTACAAGTATAGCGTTAACACCATATATGGTAGATAACAGGAGGGTTTCTGTGAATGCCGCTTATCCATATTGCAACACAATGTACTTGCAAGGCTTTGTCACAAGGTAACAAGTGAGATGATGAAAGCTATTGTCAAATGTCTGCAATTTCATGTCAAGTACCTCCTACCATTTTGAAAATACTATAATATATTAGTGATTGCTTATGATTTGGTCCCATGAGAGTTACAATTGCCGGCTGCCCATTACTCCTCCTTCTGTATGTTACTGCTTCTCCTCTGATCATTTCTCTGTATGCTGTTTATTTTCTATCTAAAACAAGACGCTTATTTTTAACCTTCGTCTGGTGTCTCGTCTCCTTATTACTGCAAGCTCAGGCTAATGCCGAGGTGACCTTTGGGAAGGGGTAAACCTTGGCTGACACACCTTCAACTCTAAAGAGGAAACAGAAGGCTCAAAACCATCTGGAGAAGGAATCGCCTACCTTCAGAAAAACCAGCCCACAATAGGCAGCTTCAATACTACAGAGTAAAATGATCAAATAAAAAAGCCCCTTCCACACAGTAAATAGAATCAACACACCATGCCAAAAGAAGGAAATTCAAATCATCACAAAATCTAAATCATTCATTATGCAACACAGCACAAATACCATCTCAAGTAACTTAACTTCTTTGCTTTACACCTAACTGACACTGAGGATATTCACATTCAAGACCAAAGGGACAATAAAGGAACATATCTGCATTTTGTAACATAGACAAGAACGCCAGAAAAAATTACTACCATAACACGAACATCCTTTCATGAATGATCTACCCTTGAGTTTCACACCACAGTATAGGGCAGCAATCCTGCAGGTTCATCGGGATGCCCACTAATCATCTAAAAAGCAATATACAAGCAACAACAGCCAGCTCCAACCTTCTGAACCCTGCTCTAAACCTAAACAATCAAGTGATTAAACCTCCCACCTTCAAAACAGGCAATTGCACATCTTTATTTGAAAATAAAACAGCCACTAACCATAACAACACAGCAAACTAACAACTGAAACCAGCATGCCTTCCACTGCCAAACTCCTTGAGAAATTCTTCAAGCAGCAACTAGGAGAATACATTGAACATTTCGAAAGCAACATGCTCTTGTACAAGTTACAAGATGGAATCTGGCTAAAAAGGATGGCCAAATCCACTCTTTCGTCAATACGGGAAATAAGGCTGCAATATTTAACAAAATCAGCCCCAAGTACGTAATTAAATGAGCAAAGGACAATAAAGTATAAGATATTTCTCTACATTTGATCACTTCATTCCTGACAGGGAAGAATGATAAAACACAAATGTCCCCTTTCAAGTCACATCGCAAAAGGCTGACATGTTGAGTACATCGAGAACATAATCTCTCTTCTTTAACTCTTTAACATCTACATGATCCTCATACTCAAATTTATCAACAATGCAGGCCTCACAAGCTTCAACTATTTAGATAAGACACAAATCATCTGCAAACTCACAAATGATCATATAACATACATCTGGACTTTATGATATGCCTGTCATATGCTCTAGTCAGTGAGTCTTGCTCTAGTCAGTGTTTCACCTGTTATATGTGTGTCTGTGCTTGAGTTTGTTTTTAGCATGGTTTGTGTTGCTGGTCTGTTAGATTGTTTATATTTTTGCTCTCAGGTGGTTGGTGATGTTGTCCCATAGTGCTTGTGATGGGAGGATGTCTTTGTTGCATAATGAAGGTTTGTTTAATCTTTTTGATGATTCTGGAGAGTTATTTTTGTGGGTTGGTTGCCGCTTCAATTCTTGTAGTATATAATTTGTTTTGCTTTGCTTACTGTTGATTTGTATAATCTGAGTTGTATTTCGTATTTTATTTTTTCCAATGGGCTCAAGTGTCTTTACATATATTTTCCATTTTGCAGTTAATTTTTTTTAGTTCTTTCAGCTCTTCTGTGAACCATCTTGCTGGAAGTTAATTTGGTGTGGATTTGAAAGGTTTTGTTGGTGCTAGATGGTCTACAGCCTAAGTCTGGGGTCAGTTTGTTTTGCTCTGTGGTGTTTTAGCTGCGTTCATTCTAGCAGATCTGTTAAGGTTCCCAGGTCTTGCCTCTTCCTGTTTCTATTCCTGGTGGCGTGTAGTATTGCCTTTCCGGTCGGTATACAGGTTTGTATTTTGATGTAGAATGGTATCAATGGTGTTGGTGGGGTGGAGTCATTCTCTGCAGAAGATTGCAGAAGATTTCATCCAGGGTTGTCTAGCATTGTTAGTGGATCTGTTTACTATTTGCTTGAAGTGGAGTATTTTCAGGAGTGCATGTATTCATTTGAAGTTGTCCAGTATGTCTTCATGCGCAATGATCTTGATAGCCACATTTCTGTGAGAAAGATTGTGTCTGTGCCTTAGTCACTTAGAAGGTTGTGTATTTCTGTTGAGTGTTTTGCCATGCATCTAATGCAGAGCAGGCTGCAGTGTAGTATGCATTAAAAATGCATTTTTCAGCTACTGCTGTAGTCATTAGAAGTGCCCATTGATGTTGGCACCTGCAGAATAGTCCAGGTACCAAAGTATATAATAGATGTGGCTTGCAATTATCTAATAGTTATACATTTTCTAAAAATATTACCTTTACCAATAATCTTTTTTATGTATACTGCATTTTAAAATGCTGGACATCCCTATAGCTCCCACAGCATTCAGCAGGCCCCCCATAACGATCCATTCTACATGCTCCATGCCATGCACATATGACTGGGAATGTGCACACATATAATTAAACCATCTCTGCCAAGTTTCAATATTAAATAGGGTTTAGTTTCATGTGGGTGCCCACCATACACACATACTAAGAACTGTTCAGAATTACAAATACATCTTTTACAATATACCATCATGTCTGTAACAGTTACTTTTCTATTATGAGTGCTGTTTAGCATATAAGCATGTCAAACAGTGCACACAATCCTAGCTAACCTGTTGAATTAACATGCACACTGCAAAAGCAAAAAAATGTGGCAACAAGAACTTTAGAAATACTCACCATTAAAATAACAGGTCACCAAATCTAATGTTCACTCTAGAAAATCCATGAGTAATGCTTCAATGCATTCCATGTATGCCACACCTCTCTATCAAGCATGTTTATGGCAAAGAGGAGACATTCTTGGGGATGCTTGTAGTCTTGTGCAGACAGGATGTGACTATGCAATTCAGCCTGTACTGCTCCTTTTGGAGTGGGACCAAGCCGGATTTACATATTGTCTTTCCCCTTTTGTAATGCCTTGGCAGGCTAAGAGCGATGGTCTGCAGGGTTGCCTAGAACAATGCCAGAGGATAAGACTAATTATAAATCTTCCGGTGATCAACCCTTTTGTTTTGCTTAAGAGGAAAATAAAACTCTACATTTACACTGCTTCCTTGTTATGTGCCATATAAATGATCCAGAATGTGTGCTGAAATGTGTTAACATTGTTACCCACAACGTAAAGACACTGCAACCTTCAGCTTTTCACATGTTCTGCACTACAACACCCATAATCCCTCAACATTCACTATATTAGCTGAAGCTATTGGAAATTGTACACCAAAACAGCTAACAGCAAAAACTTGAAGAGCCCTGAACACCTTCATTAGATTGTTGTAAAGCATTCCGATTATATACGCTAATAGTGACATGGGTCGTGTGTTATACAAGCCTCAGGACCTACTGATACATTTACACTTTACATAACAGAAAGTGTTCTAATGATAATAACCTAGCACAAACAGTGAGGAAGCATTACAAATTCCACCAGTTTTGAATTATCAGTATCCAGGGCAAATTCATTTCTCGATACTGCCATGCAAACATGATGGGAAATGTGCACAATTATAATAAAGCCTTCCCTGACAGGTTTCCATGTTGTGCATGGTTTAATTTCATTTGGGAACATTGCTGACCATGGAAACACGATATCAACTGTTCAGAATTACAAATGAATTGTTCCCAATATGCCACCATGTCTGTAATGGTTCCATTTCAGTGGCTGTTAACCATGTAAACATGCCAAAGAGAGTTTACATTTTTTTGTACCTGCCTATAATGTCAGCATGCCAGCTACCATTTACTCTCTTTACACTTTAAAACGCAAATGTGAAAATATGCGCATAGTGCACATGCATATACATTGACTTTGACCTGTTCATTTAACCCCCACAGTGCAAATTCAAAGTATGTGACAAAATAACTTTAGAAATGCTCACTATTAACATATCAACCCCCAACATCTAATATTCTCTCTAAAAAATCCACGAGTAGTGTTTCAATTCCTTTCATTTATGCCATACCTAACTATCAAGCATTTCTATGTCAAAGAGGAAAAATAAAACAGTACTTCCATTTACACTGCTCCCTACGCCTGTGCCACACAAATGATCCAGCATGTGTGCTGAAATGTAATAATAGCACTGACTCTTTCAATAACACAAATTGTGCTTACATTAAACTAGCACCTAGCACCAACAAGGATGCATTACGAATTCCACCAGTTATACATTTTCAGTAACCATGGCAAATGAATTTCTCAGTTTAATTTCACATGATTACTGACCATAAACATTGCTACAGAAACATTATTTGTATAAGTACACATGATGCACAATACAACCTTTCTCAAAAAACATATTTCTAACCTTCAATATCCAAAAAGTGAAAGCTAATATATATTCGTTTTATGAAGGACTGTCTCAATCAAGGCAGTCCCCAACACCTGTAACTATTCAAGAAAAACAGGTAACACTGCCAAAGGCTCTGAAAGATCCACAGATTTTCCCGTGAGCCAAGCATACACCATCATCACAATAGTGTTTCTGCAAGCAGAATGACAATTCAAGTCAAAATGGTACCTATGAACATTTTCAAAAAACAATGGCAATGAAATAGGACTAAGGGCCTCATTACGATTAGCGCAGTAAAAACGGGGTCATTACCGGCATGGAGGCACGAGCGGGTCCATGCTCGTATGACGCCGCTAATAGTGGGTGATTACGAGTGCGTGAGCACGCGCGTACCCCCATGCCGGTAATGGCCATACCGGCATGCCGCTAAAGGCCCTCCAACCCCTGATAGCGCCATCAAGGCATCCGCCGATACCACCACCGCCTAGGAGGAACCTCTTAACACCGACCCGGTAATAACAACATGCTAATACCGGGCTCGTAATAACGGACCCGGAAGTAACGTCATCGCGTCGGAACGGGAAATGCGCCGGCGGCCATCTTTAAGACACAATCCATTGCAATCCTCCCAAACCACCAGTCATTTCCTGGAGAGCTCAGTGGCCATACTTTCACAATGTCTAAGACAACCCGTAACACCACCCCCCCGTCTGCGGAAACAGTGCTTTTCAGACGCTGAATTAAACATGCTTGCGGACACCCTTGCCGCACATGCCGACGTGATCAAATCACAGACCTTGAAGCGTGAGGTGCAGCAGTGGAAGAAGGACTTCTGGCAGGAGGTAGCCCGCAAGGTCTCCGCTGTTGCAACCACCCCACAGAGTGTCAAGGATTGCAGGAAGAGGTGGGATGACCTCCGCCTCAGGGTCTGCAACATCCTTGCGAGCAACAGGAGGGAGGCCATGGCCACAGGTGGGGGTCCACACTCTCCAGCCAAACTGACCACCTGGGAGGAGACAGCAAGCACCTTTATAAATGCCGAGTCCATTGAGGGATTTGGGGAGATGGAGATGGGTGCAGCAACATCACCAGAAGGAGGTGAGTGACCCTGCAGATCCCTGTAGGGGAAACCATGACGTAGCACAAGTGACGTGGAAGAGAGTCTAGGCAAGGCAATGCAAGTCCCAACACCCACATGAACATGTTCAAGTCCAGATGGAGGGCCAAACCCTGACAGACAGAAATGCATGCTGAGTGCCAATCCCATAACCAGCACACAGCCAACACACATGGACTGTGCCCATGTAATACATCACACAAACCCCACTACAACGGCATGCCACCTGCCATGCAGCAAATTCCAAAATGCCCCCTCAGACTACCCTGTGTGACACACCTGGAAGACATGAATGCATGATTAATGAAATACTGCACAGCACCATAGTACGCATCTGGCATGTAACACCATCACTGATGCCCTGCATCTGTACTACCCCCCAGGCACCGATGGAGAAGATGCCAGCCAAGACACCACCATGAGGGCATCCACGTCCCGGTCACAGAAAAGGGCAACCGACACCACCACCTCCGGATCAGCATCGCAGCCCACCCCTACAGCCAGTGCGCCTGACACTGTCAACACCCAGCTGCCCACACCCACACCAGTGGAAGGGGAGGCCCTAGAAGCTGGCCACCACTGAAGATGACTTTGAGGACAATGTGGACCAGGAAGGAGTCACGAATGTGGCTTGTCCAGGCACCCCAAGCCCGATGTCCACCCACCCGCCCCAAACCCAGCCCTCACCCACCTACAGCAGTGCTGATCCCAGCCTGCATGACTCTGCCCTTAGCCCCTTCCCCGAAGACAGCACTGAAGATGCAGGCCCTGTGTCAGCACCACCCACCACTCCTGCTCCCACCAACAGACTTGAGTCACGGCTGGTGAGGGTGGAGGCCCGACAGGAGTCGATGTTGGAGCTCCAGCGGCAATACATACCAGATGGCTAGGACACCAGGCGGGAGATAGCCACAGCCATAGCGGGGACCACAGCCGCCATTACAGCCAACACAGCCGCAGTCAATGGGCCTCATTATGACCCAGGCGGTAGGGGGTTAACGGCGCCGTAAAAGGTGGCGGTGCCTTTAACCCCTTACCGCCTAATTACGAGGTCCCTTTGCGGGCCCCTACCTTAACGGCTGGTTTTACCAGCCGTTAAGGAAGGAACCAGCAAAGGGCCTTTCGAGGTAATTACGGTACCGCAATTTGCAGTACCGTATTTACTGCCTTCCCCATTCCCATTGAGCCCTATGGGGGCAGAAATGGGAATGGGGAAGAGCCAATGGTGAATGGGGAATTACCGCCCCGCCAACCTTGGAATGGGTCAGTAATTCCGCCATCCCACATGGCGCAATCGGTAAAATACTAATAGCGCCATGGTTAAAGTCTGGGTCGTAATGACCCCCAATGTCTCGGCAGTGCAGATGAGGGACTGTCTGGGGGCTATCACCCAGGTACTAACATCAATCCTGCTGCACATGCAGCGGCCACGACTTGCGGCAGGCGTGGAAATCCCCACCAACTCCTCATCAGCCACCACACCTGCTTCCTCTGTCCCCACCAGCCCTGTGCGGCCTACCAGAAGGAGTGCCCGGCACACAGAAATGCTGCCTCCGCAAAGCAAGAAGGCCCACAAATAGTGTGGGAGGACAATGGGAGTGGTTCACATGGTGTTGGGGGTGAATGGGAGCATTTGGGGGAGTTCACTTGGGGGGGGTTTGTAGTTTACTGGGGGGGTTTGGGAGTTCACTTGGGGTTTGGGGGCTTGGGGGTTGTCACATATTAGCAGTTTGAACCAATACACCCGTTGTGAGAAAAAACATTCAATGCCTGGACATTGTTAATTTCGTGTATATCCATTTAATGTATGACGGTGTTCAGTGCCCAACTCCCAATATTCCCTGTGAGCATGTCCACATGGACCCAGTGTGTCACTGACACATGTCTGTCATAGTCCCTGTGGTTCAGAAGTATTCATGAATCAGTGATTGGTGTACTGCATGGCCACCCTGTGCATCGCGTACTGGCAGGGGTGCTGCTTCACCCTCGTCTCCATCCTCATTATCCTCACCCAGTGCATGCATGTCAATGTCAGGTGGCAATGGTACATTTCTCTGGACGCACATGTTGTGCAGCATGACACAGGCCATGGTGATCTTTGCCACCTTCTCAGGCCTATAAAGGAGTGCTCCACCAGACCTGCTTGAGCAGCGGAACCACGCCTTCAACAGGTCAAAGGTCTGCTCAATCACAACACAGGTACGGGTGTGAACCCGATTGTACTCCCCTGCATGGCTGTTCTGCGGGTTCCACACAGGGGTAAGCAGCCATGGCCTCAAGGGATATCCTCCATCACCTGCAAGCAAAGACAAATAGGTGTGTGTCACTCTGAGCTGCCACCATCAGGAAGCACAGTCATGCCCGCAGCTATTTGGTGTGGACATGCCCATGTCCCTGTACATATGCACAAATGTTATCTAGATGCATACTATACTGCTCTGAGGTGTGGTAGTGTGGATGGCGTTCAATAGATGATGCAGGGTGAGATGATGCATGCTGAGGCGGATGTACTGTGGTTGTACGACAATGTTTAGCCTCTCAATTATGCTGCCTATTCTACACTGTGCATGGTCACACTAGCCACATTGGCACAGTAGCGATCCTGTTTATTCATGCATTGCTTGACATACACATGGTGGTCAGGTCGTGCATCTCACATGTGGTCATTGATATGCGTTAATGGTCAGATGTGTGCCAATGATGTGTCATGTTGGGAGGTTCAGGTCAGGTGTCATTAGCTCTGAGTGCATTCTCCAATCACCGCCCATTCCCACCCAGGTGGGGTATGCACCCCTCCATTCCCACCCAGGTGGTGTATGCATCCCCCCATTCCCACCCAGGTGGGGTATGCATCCCCCCCCATTCCCACCAAGGTGTTGTATGCATCCCCCCCATCCCCACCAGGTGGGGTATGCATCGCAAAACATCCCTACCCCAATGCACTGCCATGGCCCACTCAGGCAACTCACCAAGCAGCCAGGCACGTGGTCCAGCATGTCACTCCATGTGACGGGGTAGCGTGGAGTTACGCAGCACCATGGCATCATGTGTTGATCCAGGAAATCTCGCACAGCAATGTGTGATGATCTTGCTGGAGTCACATACCATCTGCACATTGATGGAGTGGTATTGCTTGCGATTGCAGTACACCGCCTCTACGGCATGGGGGACTACCAATTCTACATGGGTGCAGTCCAGGGCATCGACACAATTGGGCATGCCTGCCAGTGCATGGAAGCCTAATGTGGTGTCGGCTATCTCCTGGGCAGTCCGTGGTAGGGATATGTGGGTGCTACTGTGCTTCAGGCGGGCATCCAGCACTTGGTTCAGCATGCACAAAAATAGTGGTTGTGAAATGCCATGCAGCTGGCCCACTGTGTGTTGATAGGTGCCTGTGGCCAGGAAGTGGAGCACAGACACCACCTTTAGTAGCGGGGGGATGGCAGTGCGTATTTCTATCAGGCTGTCAATGTCATTATGTATCATGTCTACTATGGTGGTGATGGTGTCCCGGTCCAACCGGTACAGGGTGTGGATCTGCTCATGGGTTAGATTGAATAGACTGGGTCTGATGCGAGGGATTGGCAGCTGCATACGAGGAACTACTGGCTGCACTGGTGGTAATTGCTGGGCCTGTCTCACCCTCCTTCTCGTCCTGCGTTGCCTCTGTGCTGCCTGTTTTTGGCGATGTTGTTGTTGTTGTAGTTGCTGTTGTTGCTGTAGTTGTAGCAGTATAGGCATGTCCTCCAGCGCCATGATTGCAATAGCTATTGGTAGCATTTTGGTGTAGGAAGGGGTGTGGTGTGTGGGTGTACTCCTTTTATACTGGGCCAGACTCCATTGAGTCCACCTGTGGTGATTGTTTGCACCTGTGGCAGTTGCCTTGATTGCTGATTGCTGTTTATGGGTGGTCTGCGATGCCTGCATGGCCGCCATCGTGCAGCCCCTAATTACCGCCTTCGGGATGCTGGTATTTGCATTCCCACGTGGTTTGTGATGTCCTCCATTTACCGGCATGCCGGTATTTGCTCCCCGAAGGGGCGCCTGTACGCTCCCATGAGGGCATGAGGGGGCACGGTACAGGCGGTGCCGGCGTTGGCGGGTTGGCGGTTCGCAATGACCCGGACACATTATCGATGCCGCTATTACCATTCCGCCTTCCTTTTTTCATTACCTCCATTCTCGTAATGAGGCCCTAAATCTCCCAACTTAACAAAATGGCTGACACATTTTGACTTCAATCTAGCACACAAAAGAACACAATGAAATCAATCAAAACTTCCTATTACACACACAAAAATACTAACATCATTCATGTCCCACTGAAACTAGTACTTGAATTACAAATAAGCATGCATTTTCAGGAAAACAGTGACAGAGTGTAGACATGATGGCTGGAGGTAACCATGTGTGGGTGTACAAGACATCTTGGTGTTTTGGCTGACTTACATTTGAAGTCTTCATATTGTCATTAACCTGAATTTACCAGATTTTAAAATTAAATGGTTTGGTTTGCGAAGAATTTGATGGTGCCAGATTGTTCCTGAATTGTTAAGTATGAGAAGCAGAGAGCAGCCAGATGTCATACTCATTCTTTTCAGGTATAATGATTTGTGGGATGTATGAGGCATATCTCTGCCTTTGATTATAAAAAACAAGATTGAAAAAATATAATTGAACTCTTACTTAAAACTCCATTCAGTGTCAGAATTGGAAATGGACGACTACATTTAATTCCAACATTGAGAAATCATGAATAAATGTGAATACATTTGTTTCTGCTTTCATCAGAGATCACAAACGTATGTGGATGTCCACTAACATCATCCAGTTTTACATGTCTAATCTTTATAGACATGGTGGAGTACATCTAACTGAAATATACTCTTCCTTGAGCACATTAAATCAACAATCCAACTTTGTTAAAAACGACAATCAATGTACCCAAAAACAGGCCTTTTAAGCACTACCTATCAGATACATAGATATACATATAAATGTACAAAGCACATTTTTTGTACTTATTACTGAATAATCGCGATAATAAAGTGACTTTAAAAAAATAAAAACACAACACGCACATTTTCAATATGATTAAATATATTCTATATATGGCTCTTAAAAGAGCTGTTGTGTTTAATTCAAAATTGTACCCAAGAAATTGTATTTTATTCTGAGAACCCCTCTCATTCTTCAATTCCATTACTGCATTCATTCAAAGAATTAAAAAAAAGAGCAACTTTTCTCTGTGCTATAAGAAAATATCCTGTGCTCCCAGTCAAAAATATCGGTACACAGTTTGAACACATACCTCTCCCTTCAAATATTCCAACTAAAGGGATGCTGTAAAACCAGAAAAAATGAGTTAGCCAATGATGTTCATAAAGCTGACCTATATCCTACACATCACTCTTTGTGGAGGAATATCTAATTGTTCCATTTTCAAAATTAGATATTCCTCCACAATCTTCTCAACAATCAGATTCATCACTTGACAACCCAGTGAATGAGTTGTCACAATCTGTTTCAAATTCAAATTCTTTAATGTGATACGGAATGAAAATAAATTCAAACTTTACACATACAATTTTTACATATTTCAAAATACAAAACATTATACTCATTACAAAAATATACATAAACCTGTAAATAAAATCATATATGCATATCAACATTAAAAACTGTAACTGAAAAGAACCATTACATAGATTGCGTGAATAGCTAATTTCCCTCTCCATTGAGGAACTCTGTGTGTTTTCATGTGCTCCTCAGTCTTGGGATGATTCCACCCCACCCTTAAGGCCAAGTTCCACTTGTTGCCAGATGTTATAGAGTGCAATGAATAAGTGCATGTTGCTGGTATTGGTGCAATAAATCCAAAAAGACATATCACGTATTGTTGCACAATCATGTACAAAGTTGCCCAAATGGCGAAGAATTGTGTATCTCAGTGTCTGGCATCCCGTGAGAAGATGTCTAGCTGTCTTAAGACAATCTGGGGATTTGCAGAGACGACATATACGCTTGTCCACAGGGATTTTCTCCCAAGCCCCTCTACTATACAAGGTAGGTAATTGCTCTAGTCTAAACAGGATGATGAAGCGTCTAAGTTTCCTGGAGGGGCAGAGAGATAAGTAAGCTTGAGTCTTCATGAAATTATACAGACGATATTTGACAAAGTGATATGTCTCGAGATTACTTATATGAGCGAAATTCTCTAGCCAATCCCATCTGTCTATTTTTTTACCTAATGCATGTAGGGTTTCCTTTGTGACCATAGTCCCTCTGTGTATCCAACCAATGTCAATGAAAAATTTAACCATGTCTTTATTGAGGGGTGAGGTAGAATATTTTTTGGTCACCTCCTGGTGGATCACGGATAAAAGGGGGTTAGTAGAGTCACTTATCATATTAAGGTGGAAGCCAGCTCTTTTCCTCAGAACCATAGCCTTGAAGGAGGGAAGGCCCAGTTCGAATCTAATCAGTGCCATCGGTATCCCCGGTGATAGCCCCAGGATTCCTCTCCAGAACTTGCCCTCCAGCACTTGTAACCACCCTAGATCCATAGTATGTAGTGATTCGAGACCATAAACAATCATGGGTGCGAACACTTGAATATAAAGATGACGCGTCCCCCATAAGGTGAAACCGCCCTGCTTATTTGTAAAGGAGGAGATAAGTGAAATGACTTGCATTGCTCTTGTGATTCGCCCCTGTCTACAGAGTGAGTAATCGCCTAGGGGCTCAATGTCAACTCCTAAATAGCGGTAGGATGGAGCATAGGCTATGGGGTTACCATGCACCATCAGATTCACACGAGTTGCTCTTTTCCTCGTGAATCTTAATACTTTTGTCTTGTCCAGGTTGATCATTAGGCCATTAATTCTGGCATAGTCCCAAAGAGAAGTAGCAGAACGCCTTAAACCACCTATGGTGTTATCAAAGACAACCAAATCGTCCGCATATGCCAGTACTGCGCATGATACTTCCCCAACTTTAGGTGGGCAATTGTCGACCTCAGCCAGGGCTGCCGGGATGCGTACACGTAAAGGTTGTAATTAAGGGGTGCTGTGACGCATCCCTGCTTTACCCCACTGTCTTGAGTCACCTTTCGAGTTAAATTTCCTTCCTGATTTAATCTAAGGCATGCCGTGGTATTGTGATGGAGTAATTTTAAATAATATAACAAGCCTGTCGGGCATCCCAATTTCTCTAGCTTGGTCCATAGTCTCCCTCGGGGGATGGAGTCAAATGCAGCCTTAAAGTCGATGTATAAAGAGTACAACGGGGGCTGCCCCTTGCTAAGTGCCCGTGTTCGAAATATATCCATAACCAAAAGGTTATGTGAGGTGGAAAAATCCCGCCTAAACCCGCATTGAAATCTGCTGAGTATTTTGGAGTTCTCTACCCATTTCTGCAGCCTGTAATTATTAGGATCCAAACGGCTACCTTTTTTAAATACAGGAATAAGAATGGCAGTTTGCCATGAGCGGGGGATTACCCCCTGCTCTAATATTTTATTGAAAAGTAACGAAAACAAGTCGGCCCAAAATAGAGCATGGCTCTTAATCACTATATTGGCTAACCCGTTAGGTCCGGGGGATCTGGAGGACTTGAGGGCAACTATTTTGTTCAATATTGCCTCTGCTGAGATGTCAAAAGGCAACTGAGAGGGAGCCTTCACCCGAAAGCTAATCAAGGTTTCTATACCTCCTGAGTTCCGGTCTAATAGGAACTTTCCCATGCCTCCTTACTTATTGGGTTAACTAAGGGGCCTTTAGCCTTCTCTCTGTTCTCATTAAGGAGAGACCAAATGCCGCGAGAGTTTCTAGTGCAGATCGTTTGTACTAGCTTCTGATACCTGGCGTTTTTTTCAGAGCTCTTAATGTATTTGATGTCTGCTCTGTATCGATTTTTGATTTTCCTTAGTTTCTCTCGGTATAAGGCTCCAGGTAAGTTCATCGGTTTCAGACCTCGAATAGCCGCTCTTAGGCCTCTCTTAGCATCCCTAATTTCCCTGTTAAATGGGGGTATGCACCCCCCATCTTTAGCATATGACCCTTATTGGCCGTAGCATGCTGGCCTGAGAATTTGGATATCCAATCCTCAATCTCATTTATCGACATATGTTCGAACTCAAGGAAATCTAGAGCTTATATTTCTCTCGGACCATACAATTCTGGATCCTGCACAGTTGGTTTGGATACTGCCTATATTAGGAGGTAAAGATGTAGGAATAGGGATGCATAAAGTGCACTGTAGCGACGCATGGTCGCTCCATTCTTTGTGCTTCACGGCCATGTCAGTCACTCTTCTCTGTAGCTCGGGGCACATGAATATATAGTCTAACGTGCTAGTGGAGGCACCGTTAGACCAAGTGTGTTTCCCCGGCCGATCTCCCCTGGTACGGCCGTTAATCATAGCCATGTCCCAAGCTCCAAACAATTGTAGCCAGCCTAGCCCTTCAGCTTCCCTCTTTCCGTGGGTCATTACACACCTAGTGCTAAGGTCAGGATTAGGGGATATGCGTATTTCATCTGTCATATGGCAGTTAAAATCGCCCATGACCATCACAGC
This sequence comes from Ambystoma mexicanum, assembly GCF_040938575.1. Taxonomy (NCBI): domain Eukaryota; kingdom Metazoa; phylum Chordata; class Amphibia; order Caudata; family Ambystomatidae; genus Ambystoma; species Ambystoma mexicanum. The sequence continues at coordinate 977,720,585 of NC_090922.1, forward strand.
CACATTTCCATCTCTCAGCCACCAGGAAGACAACAGGTCCTGAATCGCCTCCTGTAATGAATCACGCATCAATTCTCCTGGGGGGTTATAAAGATTGATTACTAAATACCTTCACAGACCTCTTTCATCGTGTAGTTCGACTTCTACTGCCAGGAGCTGCTCCTCAGCTTTACACTGTATCTTACGAGACGTGATAGAATTCATTACCCCAGTTAGTAGCCCCCCATAGGGACGACCCATACTGCCACGTTTAGCCACCGCTTGGTGTATAACAAAGCCGTCAAGTAAAAGTGGGTCGAGAGACCATGTCTCTTGGAGACAGATACAGCTGTGTTGTGACAGTAGATCTGCAGAACCCTCAGATCTCAGAAGGTGGGAAAAGCCTCTGCAGTTCCAAGAAAGTAATGATAAACATCAGTGGTTCTTTAGCATTTGCGGGATAGATTCTAGCAGTGATTTCAGGGCTTGCTGTATTTCAGCCAGAGCAGGGTTACCCCCTCCCCCATTTTAAGTACAGTATCGACCGGAACTGAGGGCGTAATATCTTCTGGTTTAGGCAAGGGGCCCTTCTCCATAGGGTCCACATCAATCTCAATGTCCACTGCCATCAAATCCTCTTTGTAATTCCTGATTAGATGCGCCATAGTCGGGAAGGTACAATGTATGGCCGAAACATTGGGATTAGGGCAGCCAAGTGGTTCAATGAAAAGAAAGTCCTCAGATTTTAAAACACACAGTTGAGGTATGTGATATAGTCTAGCGAGCAGCTCTGAGTGTGCTAGCCAGGGGGTTTTGCCGCTGGGATATAAGTTCTTGATGAAGCAGATGCGATTAGTAGTTGTGTCATTCACTGCTCTCTTCCGATCCAGTGATGGTGACTCCCCAGGTTCCCCTGACGCCTGTGTCTCGGGAACATACTCCGGCTGTGTATATATGCTGGTTTCCTGATCAGGCTCTTCGCACAGCACAGATGCATCCTTATCATCCACTTCAGTTGCCTTCTCTTCAGGTATCAGCCAATCTAACAGAGGGCCCTTAGCCCTAGCCACCCATTGGGCTGCTCTCACCATTCTTTCCTGGCCTTTTTAGACCGTGCCTCCGGTGCTAATTTAGGACCCAATATAGGAGATTGGGCACCTGTTGCCACTGGCTTATTCTTCAGTGCCTTTTTTGCCAGTCTGCGCTGTTTGCGTGTGAGGGGGGACTGGGGACTGTGTTCCTGCTCCCGTTCATCCCTCTCCTCAAGAGGTACCTCAATTATGCTGTTGCTATTGGGCACATATGGCCCCTCGGTCTCTTCCATCTCCACTTCCTGCTCATTGATCACATCTGCTGTGAGTAGTGCAGCTGATAGATTCATTTCAGCCTCTTCCCGAGGAAGGCCTTTGAAGCCTAAGGCCATAGTAATAGAGTTGGTATTGGCCAGGATATGTCCCGACATCTGTAAAAGTATCTTGATGGCAAATTGCAGGGCCGCCACCGACGATTGGAGCTCAATTATCTTTGATGAGCTAGGGTGTAGGTCGATGTTATCTTCCGTTACGTTGTCTGGATCGTCCTCCATCGACGTCATTACTAAGTTAGGAGATGCAGACAATCGTCCGCTCCTTTCCGGCGCGTGGTATTCCCCTGTGGCATTATTCATGCTACTATCTTTAGTAGGCGTTATGCCACTGTTTGGCCTCATAGGAGTTTGTGTCTGCATCCCTTTCTGTATGGTCAGGCATAGATCTAGAAGGGAGTTGTTATCTATATCATCGAAATTAGAGGTGTTTAAGGAGATGCCATCATTATGTATCAGTGCTGTCATATCCTCGTTTACTGTAGAGTTGATGGCAGGGGGAGGATTCACCGGGAAAAACTCAGTTCTAGCCCCTTGCACCACCGGTAGGGCATTTTTAGCGTTCTTTTTAGATTTTCCCCCTTTCTTTGGGCACTCTTTGGATTCCTTAATGGGTGGGCACTTATTTTTGCGTAGATTGTATATCGAGTGGGGGGCTCTTCTGCCCTGCTGCATGTCTATGTTATAGCTCACTTCGCTTCCCAGACTAGAGATAGAGAGGGTTGATGTTTGTGTGGTGAGATGGTTCCCCTCGTTCCACGCTGGGAAGCAAAATGGATTTTCCGCCTTTTCCTGTGGGCCCCCCTTGTCAATCAACCAGGGGGCTATAAGGCCCGTCTCTCAGGCGGGGGCCCTCAGTTGCTAGGTAATAATGGCAGGTTCCCCTTCTTCCCAGGTACAACTCTGGGTAGGGTATGTTTATTCTCAACACCTCTACACCACTTATAGGTGCCTCACTGTCTCCTCTGAACCCAGCCCCCCCTCCTATCGAGGGGAGAGGTCAGTCAGGGTAGAGAAACTGACGTCTACCCCCCTCGAACTCTGGGGGGGTGCTGGAGGTACCGCACCACCTCTTTCAGGAAGGCTCCTTTTAGTAAAGGGGCCAATTGCCCAGGGCCACCCCTGGCTTAGTGTCAATACCAGTGGGGCCGTGGGAATCAAACACCACTGGGAGCTTTGGGGGCCGCCACGCCGTGTCATGCGGTATTTGGCACAATTCCGGAGCAGACCTGGAACACGGCGCGGCGTGGTTAGGCTCTCACCTGATTCCTTACAATCGGGGCCTCTCCTTCTTCCTATCCTTCTCCCGCACTTTCCCCCAGCGTTGTTGTCCTCGCTGCCTCGCCCGCACACTCGAGCGAAACGGGATACTGGATTCGAGGAAAGGACACTCCTATGTGTCCTACGCGTCAAGCCGCACCTCCGTGTCGAGCCGTGTCAAGCCGCACCTCCGACACACGTAGTTCCCTCAGAGGCCGCCTCCGACACAAAAACAAATCTGTTTCTGAAACTGTATTAATTTTTCCACCTCTAAAAAATATTTCATAAACCTTAACCAATACTATATATGTACAGTCTTCAACTCAACATGAGCTAACAACACACCTCTCCCTGAAGATTATAGGAAAAAGTACCTCCTTCCAATACCATAACTTCTTGCAAAGTGCACTTTATATCAACCAATCACACATTCTTTTGAAACTCATAATTTCACTGGTCTAAACGTTTCATCTTTACCTGTTTATTAGTGGTTACAATATATGCAGGTAGCAACATGCAAACGTGGCTACAAAAGCAGCCATTGTAGCTGTGGAAATTGAGGTCCACCAAAATACACAACATCCTATTGGCCGAAACATAACAATGGCGCTGGTAGTCGTGGTATAACCACAGCTACCCTGAGGACAGGAAACAAACTTTAAATAACACTTGCCAAACAAACAACCCCAGGCCACATCACAATCAAACATTTCCAACTCATTTAAATCATTAAAAAAGATGTTCCCCTTTTTTCACCTACCATTGGCCAGTGAGATAACCACTGCTACGCTTCAATCCTACTGCAAGTGTGATAACCAAAGCTATTAAAAAAAATAATTTGCTCATCGATGTGGTATTCCCGTGGCTATGCAGCCGTTTTGTAACAAGACTTAAAATGGCAATTGATAATACAACAACCATAGGACACACCACAATCAATCATTTATGGGCCATTGGCACTGTGAGAACTTTTCAAAATCATGCTTTTTAAGTGTTGTTTAAAAGTTTCTATGTCACATAACTGTGGGTATGAAACCATACCCAATGCTTGAATGTGATGACGCCTCCCATGCCTCCACACTGTGGATACTGATTGGGTCTCTGTCATAACAGCAGTTATTTTACCAAACCCACAGGAAACCTGTATGTTTCTCTCACTTATTTTTTCTCTTGCCTTGAGACTCCTCTCAATTCTGCCAGTAAAGATCTTTTGAAAGCAAAACCCCCAATTCTCATTTTACCTTCCTTTTCTCCTTAACCACTATCCCTTGTCTAGTCAGCTGTGCTCAGTGTGTATTCTTTATTTTAGCTTTTTTTTAAAGGCTGTTTTGCAGCTATATCCAAAAAAAAAACCAAAAAAAAATACATTTTTGCTTTTTTCTTAATGTTTCCTTTAGGTTCCATTGTGTTTTTGTCTAGTCTTTTTTTACTGTATACATTTTCCTCACTGTCCTTCATTTACCATCTTGTCACGACACATTACAACAGTAACAGTGACATACAAGAGGTAATCACCCTCCTTAAGATTATGAGATTGTCTCGGTCACCATAACCTGACCCTTGCACCCTGAAAGAAGGTGCGGAGCATAATGATGGTATTGGACAGCTGGAGATATTTCATGGTGCCCGAGAACCACTGCTCAAAGGAAGTTGAGGAGGTCTGCTGTACCTTCTGCCAAAAGATGCTTTGATGGTGACAGTCCTACATGTCATTCCAGAGCCTGGGCACCTCAAACCTCATCCAACATCTGGCGAGGGTCCACTGGGATTGTTTGGGGAGATTTCTGACACAAGTGCTTAATTCCCTCTACCTTCGAGCCCTCCAGCTATTTTGCTATATTTTGGGGCTTTGAACTTTTCATTTTCAATGTGACTTACTTTTATGTTCTTTGGTTATGGAGTTTTTAAAGCAACTCCAATGGCATCATCTTTTTCTATGAGTCACACAGCACCTTTAGTGCAGTGGCACAGGGGTGCCTTTCAGACTCCCCAAGGTTTAAATACCTTTTCTGGGACTGACTACTGTCTCCCAGGGCATGTAAAGTTAAATTGACTTTAGTAGTCTCTTTAAATGTACTGACCCAGCACACCCTATCTTACCATATAGTGCTGGAGGGGTTGCTTAGCTCCCAAGTCAAAACACTCATGTAACAGTAAAATGTTACCTTTTCCTGTTTTAAATAGCTGGTGACAGTGGTGTACATCAACTACCATGATTTTTCACGACCGCTAACAATGGTAGTTCAAAATCACCAAGACCTATCTGTAAAAACAGACTCCGGTCATCTTTTTTCGCCATTTCTTTTAAGAAAAGTCCTTGTTGTGTTTGTCTCTGCGTGCCAAAACAGGTTTGGTCCCTTTGTTCGTGCCCTTTGTCGGGCTTCTGTGCTGAAGGCCTCCTCTGGTGCCAAGGTGTCTGGGGTGGACAGGATGTGAGGGGGGTGCCCAAAACTCCCTGTGCTTAGTTTCCTAGGAGACCTGAATGCATTCTGGTGTGATTGGCCGGCTGGCTGTCCAGCAAGGACAGCCACCCTGCTGTGTGAGTGACAGCCAGGCTGAATGAATGGGGGGAAAACTGTTTAAAAGCAGGTCTCTGGGATTTGGAAAGCAGAGTCTACCACTGGAACGAAAGAACCGAAGAGGAGAGGAAGGAAGAGGACTGCTGCAACTCCTGGACAACCGGTGAAGCCCTGCTGCTGGTCCGAATTGCCTGAAACTCTGAGACAGAGAAACCCTTCAAGGTTAACTTCTTCCCTTGAGTTTGGTGGGAACAACCAACTCGTAAACCAGCTGGACACCGTCCTAGTCTGGTCGAATTTTTATCAGAGTGCTGTTGAAAACCAGATAGCCAGAGGGAAGGAAACCAGGGGGACTTTAAGGCACTCACACCTTAAACCGATGTCTTGCTACAGCTTTTTGCCTCTTCCCTGGGCAGTGCAGGAACCTCCCGACGTCCTCCTTCTTGTCCCCACGACTGAAGCTCAGGAACAGCGAGATCTGCAGGAACTGCCAGGAACAACTGCCTCAGCTACAGCTTTCTTCATTCAAAAGGAACTGTGCAAACGCGGTCCGGAAATCTTTTCGGCCATCGAGAAAGTGCGTGAAACTTTCCTCAACTACGAAGGCTTGTCCTTCCCTAAACATTCGTCAAGCTTTTTGCCTAGCCAAATCCTTTAAAAATCCATGGCAAAGACTTAACCGTTACATACCAGATCTGTGCAATCCTATACAAAAGACTCTGAACAATTGACTTTGGCCCAGGCCTATTGAGAAGAATTGCTGGTTGTGTGTACCTGAAATCCTTTGCCCTGCCTATGAATGTATTTGTGCTGTCTACTCTTATAACCTTGTCTTTTCCTTCCCTTCTTAAGTATCAGAAGTGCCGTTTTGCTCACACTTCATTTTTGAGCTAAACTGGTTCAATTAATTACCGGTTGGATTTCTATGGTGTATTAGGTATTAGTGTGTGATATTGAGCTGCTTCTACTAGTGTAATGTTTTATAAATGATTGAGTAAATAAATGTATATTATTTTACTGAGAAACATTGAGTAAGTGTTTACTTGAATCACTGCATTGGTTGGGCCTTTGTATAACTTGTTCTACTGCTCACTCAACTCTTGAGATAAGTCTGGATGCTGAGCCACTGCTACCACATAACTGTGCAGTACAGGCTTGTACCAAAGGTGAAATTGTACTGACACTTGTAGTCTTAATTGCCTGTAGTGTTCCCCAAGGGTACTGTTGGTGATTCTGCCTAACACTGGTTTACAGTGGTGAGGATAAAGTATACTTGTTACATTTAGAGTGCTAGTTTTACTTTTGTTCAAATAATCTTCACAAAGCAAAGCAACACTAGTACAGCAATTGTTTTGTCATAACTGATATGGAAAGCTACAGACAGGAGACCCTAGTGACTTTAACTGTTGATCATTTGAGAGATATGTGTAAAGCTAGAAATCTCACTGTAAAAGGCAAGAAGCTTGAATTGGTGGAAAAGTTGTTAGAATACCAAAGTCTGAGGAGTGGGTCTGAAACCCCCACACCTGCAGCAAATGTGGAAAATGTTAATGAGGATGATAATGTTTCTGAGAGCAACTCAAATGGTATGGATGAGTTAGATGAGGAAGAAGAGTCTTCAAATGTAGGCCCTGTTTTACCTCTACCTGCTCATAGGCCTCAACCTCTGACCACAGGGACTCCATCAGGTCCAACATTAAGTCCTGAAAGTGTCTCTTTATAAAGAATGAGACTTGAGTTAGAATTTAACCCATTAAGTGCCTCCAGGGTGCCAAGGACGAGATAGGTCGTCCTTTTCGGCACATTGTTTTCAGCGATCAACAGTAATCCAACCCCCAGGCTATGTGAGGGGGAGGACCCCCTCACTGCCAGGGGGCTGGATTACCTTCAGTTTCACTTCGCCGTGCGTAAAGCACGCTGATGTGAAACTAATTTTCACCACAGCAGCCTTTTCAAGCTGAGGCCCAATGTTTTTATATGGAAAGGGGTTGCACCCCACCCAAATTGGACTTTGGGTCATGTCATGCAGCCCTCCCTCGGGGCAGTTATTTGCTCTTAGGAAGGGGCATGTAACACCAGGGAGGGCTGCATGAGAGCCCCCTCTTATCTGCCCCCAGGGAGGGCTGAATGAGTTGCCCCCTCCTGCATTTGGTGTGGGGGGAGAGGGTCTACCCCCAGTACATTAGAAAATGACCTGGCTGTGGGGCACCCCACATTGACGGGGAATCTTCTAATGGGATGGGGTGGTGGCCCCCTCCCCCTCAACCACAATGGAGTTGGTGCCATGTCATGCAGCCCTCCCTGGGCCCAGATATCTGCTCCTAGGAAGGGACCCCTGAGCCCAGGGAGGAGTGCAGGACAGCCCCCCTTATCTGACCCCAGGGTGGGATACATGAGATGCGCCGCCCCTCCAATTGGGATGGGGTGGAGAGGTGCACCCCCCTTCACATTAGAAAATTCCCTAGCAGTGTAGGGTGCCCCTCAGCCCCCCTAAAGTACAGCCTGTCATTTTCAATTGTTTTCTTTGTTTACCAAACTTGCCTTGGCGCAGAGGGGCAAGATGGTGGAACGCATTTTAGGGGGCAGGGGCTGTCGGGCACCCCAAAATGACAGGGAATTTTCTAATGGGACAGGGCAGTGACTGACTCCCCCGACCCACAATGGAGTTGGTGCCATGTCATGCAGCCCTCCCTGTGCACAGATATCTGCCCCTAGGAAGGGACGCCTGAGCCCAGGGAGGAGTGCAGGACAGCCCTCCCTCATCTGCCCCCAGGGAGGCCTACATGAGATGCGCCGCCCCTCCAATTGGGGTGGGGGTGGAGAGGTGTATCTCCCTTCACATTAGAAAAGTCCCTGGTGGTGTAGGGTGCCCCTCAGCCCCCCCAAATGGCAGCCTGCCATTTTCAATTTTGTTCTTTGTTTACCAAAATTGTCTTGGCGCAGAGGGGCGTATTGGTGTGCCAATCTGGCCCCGGTGTGCCCAAACCTTACTGCCCCACCCATTGGGGGCCTGTCCAACATTTTTTGGGGGCCCTCTCCCCCCCACCCCAAATGGAGGGAGGTGTACCTCACGCATCCGTTTGTACGTGGCCCAGTGAGGCCTGCATGATGTGCCCCCACCACCCATTTGGGGTGAGGGGGAAAAGGGCCACTAAAAATTGTGGGACAGGCCCCTCAGGGGTGGGGCAGTAAGGTTTGGGCACCCTGGGGCCAGATTGGCACACCAATGTGCCCCTCTGTGCCAAGGGGAGTTGGGTGATCAAAGGAAAAAAGTGAAGATGGTGGAACATATTTTAAGGGGGGCTCTGGGGCACCCCAAAGGGACAGGGAATTTTCTAATGGGATGGAGCATTGACCCCCCCTCCGCAAACCACTTTGGAGTTTGCGCCATGTCATGCAGCCCTCCCTGTGCCTAGATATCTGCTCCTAGGAAGGGACGCCTGAGCCCAGGGAGGAGTGCAGGACAGCCCCCCCCTTATCTGCCCCAGGGAGCGCTACATGAGATGCGCCACCCCTCCAATTGGGGTGGGGGGGGGTGTACCCCCTTCACATTAGATAAGTCCCCGGTGGTGAAGGGTGCCCCTCAGCCCCCCCTAAAAGGCAGCCTGCCATTTTCAATGTTTTTCTTTCTTTACTAAACTTGCTTTGGCGCAGAGGGGAATATTGGTGTGCCAATCTGGCCCCGGGGTGCCCAAACCTTACTGCTCCACCCACTGGGCGGCCTGTCCCACAACTTTTGGGTGACCTCTCCCCTCACCCCAAATGGAAGGAGGTGTAGCTCACGCAGCCGTTTGTATGAGGCCCAGGAAGGCCTGAATGAGGTGCCCCTGCCACTCATTTGGGGTGAGGGGGGAGTGGGCCGGCAACAGTTGTGGCACTGGCCACCCCAGTGGGTGGGGCAGTAAGGTTTGTTCACTCTGGGGCCAGATTGGCACACCAATGTGCACCTCTGCGCCAAGAGGAGTTGGGTTGCCAAAGGAAAAAAGTGAAAATGGTGGAACGCATTTTAGGGGGGGGGGCTGTCGGGCACCCCAAAATGACGGGGAATTTTCTAATGGGACAGGGCAGTGACTGACTCTCCACACCCACAATGGAATTGGTGCCATGTCATGCAGCCCTCCCTGTGCACAGATATCTGCCCCTAGGAAGGGACGCCTGAGCCCAGGGAGTAGTGCAGGACAGCCCCCCCTTATCTGCCCTAGGGAGGCCTACATGAGATGCGCTGCCCCTCCAATTGGGGTGGGGGTGGAGAGGTGTACCTCCCTTCACATTAGAAAAGTCCCCAGTGGTGTAGGGTGCCCCTCAGCCCCCCCTCAAGGGTAGACTGCCATTTTCAATTTTGTTCTTTGTTTACCAAAATTGCCTTGGCACAGAGGGGCACATTGGTGTGCCACCAATCTGGCCCGGTGTGCCCAAACCTTACTGCACCACCCACTGGGGGCCTGTTCCACAATTTTTGGGGGCCCTCTCCCCCCACCCCAAATGGAGGATGGGTGTACCTCACACAGCTGTTTGATGTTGGCCCAGGGAGGCCTGCATGAGGTGCCCCCACCACTCATTTGGGGTGCGAGGGGAGAGGGCCACCAAAAATTGTGGGACAGGTCCCCTAGAGGTGGGGCAGTAAGGTTTGGGCACCCTGGGGCCATAATGGCACACCAATGTGCCCCTCTGTGCCAAGGGGAGTTGGGTTACCAAAGGAAAAAAGTGAAAATCTTGGAATACATTTTAAGGGGGGGCTATGGGGCACCCCAAAGGGACAGGGAATATTCTAATGGGATGGAGCGTTGACCCCCCTCCCCAACCACAATGGAGTTTGTGCCATGTCATGCAGCCCTCCCTGTGCCCAGATATCTGCTCCTAGGAAGGGACGCCTGAGCCCAGGGAGGAGTGCAGGACAGCCCCCCCTTATCTGCCCCCAGGGAGGGCTACATGAAATGCGCCACCCCTCCAATTGGGGTGGGGGTGGAGAGGTGTACCCCACTTCACATTAGATAAGTCCCAAGTGGTGTAGGGTGCCCCTCAGCCCTCCCTAAAGGGCTGCCTGCCATTTTCAATTTTTGTCTTTGTTTACCAAACTTGCCTTGGCGCAGAGGAGTACATTGGTGTGCCAATCTGGCCCCGGGGTGCCCAAACCTTAATGCCCCACCCACTGGGGGGCCTGTCTCACAATTTTTGTGGGCCCTCTACCCCATCACCCAAAATAGGTGGCAGGGGTACCTCAAGCAGGCTTCCCTGGAAGCAGATATCTGCCAGTAGCAAGGGGCAAATGGGTTTTCAGTGGGGGGTGAGGTTCAGTAGACCACCAGGGATGGTTTACAAGGGGGGGGGCATGCTTGAAAATTATTGATTTGTTTTTGCTGGTGTGACGTGGGTAACACATGCTTTTTGTTTTGTTTACAGCTTTTTCTATGCTGCAGGTGCAACGTTATGTGAGTACTGTTTTTTATTATTCTATGGTAAGGGCCCACTGTCAGTGGGGTGGGTGAGACTGGAGCAGGATTGTTGCTGGTGTGGGTGGGAATGGGCCGTGTGGGCAGATATGTTGGTGGGCTGGGACACAATTGCAGGGGTAGGCCTCAAATTGCCCCCCATGCCAGCAGAACATTGGTGTTTCCCTGGGAGCTGATCCCTCCCATGTGGGTTGTCCATCTGCAAGCCCAGGCTCCACCTCTGGCTGTGCTACATTACAGATGTCACCACCGGGGATGAATGGGGATCCTGCCGGGGCTCTCTGGAGCTACTGCTGTGCTTAGAGGACGTTACACCCATATGGTACATGAATGTTCAAGGCCAGGGACATCACCTCCAACCGCCCTGGAATTGAGGCTGGGCTGCATTACAGCTTTTCCCTTTGGGGAGGAATTGACACACTGCCGGGACTCCCTGGTGGGGAGAAGCTGTAACGCAGGGCAGCCAGGTCTCCAGCAAAGTCGACGGTAATATCCCTGGCCTTAGGCACCCTTCTCCCATGTGGGTCTTTGCCGGGGTTCTGGGTAATAAATTAGGGGCCGATTTGCGTAAGTTAGACCTCAGTGGATTCCCATGGGTGTCCTCTTTTGGGAAATGTATGGGGTTACATGTTTTCGTTGCTGGCTTTGACACCCAATGCCCAAATCTGTAGGTTGCCCACATGAACAAAATGTGCTGTTCTGAAAGGCTTGGGATTACCATTGGGTTACCCTTTTCCTTTTGTGCCCCCGGTAGGTGCACCCAGACATGTGAGGCACCGTGTCCATCGGAACACGTGTGGGGACGTGGGAAGGTAGGCCATGTGTTGTTGGTGGTGTGTTTCGGTGGGTGGCCAGAGCGAAATGTCTGAGAATTGTCTTCATTTCCAGCCAATTTCAGAGACATTTCCCGGTGTCCTCTCACCGAAACACGTCGCCAACAATAGTAATCATACCTTCTCGCGTCCCCACAGGTGTCCCACCGCAAACGGTACCTCACATGTGTGGGTGCACCTACCGGGGCGCAAAAAATAAAAGGTTAACCCACTGCTAACCCCAAGCCTTTCGGCACAGCACATTTTGTTCAGTGGGCAACCTACAGATTTGGGCCTAGGGTGTCTAAGCCAGCAAGGAAAACAGGGAGCCCCATGCATTTCCGAAATTAGGACACCCGTGGGAATGCACAGAGGTCTGACTTGCGCAAAGAGGCCCAGAATTTATTACCCAGAACCCCAGACAAAGTGAACATTGTGTTTTTTCCCCACCAAATATCACACTTTGTCTGGGATTGTGGCTAATAAATTATGGGCCGATTTGCACTAGGCAGACCTCTGTGGATTCCCACGGGTGTCCTTTTTATGGGAAATGCATGGGATGCCTGTTTTCCTTGCTGGCTTCGACACCCTATGCCCAAATCTGTAGGTTGCCCACATGAACAAAATGTGCTGTCCCGAAAAGCTTGGGGTTACCAGTGGATTACCCTTTTCCTTTTATGCCCCCAGTAGGTGCACCCACACATGTGAGGCACTGTTTCATCGGGACACCGGTGGGAACGCGAGACGGTAGGCCATGTGTTGATGGCGGCGTGTTTCGATGGGTGAGCCCAGTGAAATGTGCGGAAAATGTGTTTTCTTTGCCACATTTCAGATTTTGCAGGTGTTTCTAGTTAAGAAATTCTGGGCCGATTTGCGCAACTGAGACCTCTGCGGATTACCACGGGTGTTCTCTTATTGGAAATGCATGGGGTTCCCTGTTTTCCTTGGTGGCTTGGACACCCTAGGCCCAAATCTGCAGGGTGTGCGCATGAGCAGAATTCCTGAAATGATGCTGTGCCAAAAGACTTGGGTTACCCGTGTTTTAGGTTTTCCCCTTGGCGCCCGGGTAGGTGCACCCACACATGTTAGGTAATGTTTTAATTGGAACACCTTTGGGAATGCGGGACCATATGCCATTTGTTGTTGGTGTGTTTTGGTGGGTGAGCCAAGTGAAATGTGTGGAACATGTTTTTTTTGTGCCTAATTTCGGAATTTGCCGTGGTTTCTGGGTAATACATTCTGGGCCGATTTGTTCAATTCAGACCTCTTTGGATTGCCACGGGTGTCCTCTTTTTGAAAATGCATGGGGTTCTCTTTTTTCCTTGGTGGCTTGGACACCCTAGGGCCAAATCTGTAGGGTGTGCGCATGAACAGAATTCCTGAAATGATGCTGTGCCGAAAGACTTGGGGTTACCCGTGTTTTAGGCATCCCCTTGGGGCCAAGGTACGTGCACCCACACATGTGAAGTACTGTTTTCATTGGAACACCTGTGGGAAGACGGGACGGTAGGCCATGTGTTGTTGGCGTGTTTCGGTGGGTGAGCTGAGTGAAATGTGCAGAAAATGTGTTTTTTTCACGACATTTCAGACTTTGCTGGGGTTTCTGGGTAATACATCCTGGGCCGATTTGCGCAAGTCAGACCTCTGCGGATTCCCACGAGTATCCTCTTTTTGGAAATGCATGAGGTTCCCTGTTTTCCTTGTTTGGTTGGGCACCCTAGGCCCAAATCTGTAGGGTGTGCTCATGAGCAGAATTCCTGAAATGATGCTGTGCCGAAAGATATAGGGTTACCCATATTTTAGGCTTCCCCTTGGCACTCAAGTAGGTGCACCCACACATGTGAGGTACTGTTTTCATCGGGACAACTGTGGGAACGCGGGACAGTAGGCCATGTGTTGTTGGAGGTGGGTTTCGGTGGGTGAGCCGAGTGAAATGTGCGGGGAAAATGCATTTTTTAGCCACATTTCGGACTTTGCTGGGATTTCTGGGTAATACATTCTGGCCCAATTTGCGCAATTCAGACCTCTGCGGATTCCCACAGGTGTCCTCTTTACGGAAATGCATGGGGGTCCCTGTTTTCCTTGGTGGCTTTGACACCCGAGGCCCATATCTATATGGTGTGCCTGTCTGGAAAAAATCGTGAAATTCAGGTGTCGGGAAAGACTTGGGGTTAAGGGTGTTTTTGGCTTTCCCCTTGGTGCCCAGGTAGGTGCACCCACACATATGAGGTACAGTTTTCATCATGACACGTATGGGAATGCAGAAAAGTATGACATGTGTTGTGTTTGTGTGGTTTTCATAACATTTTGACCCATTTGCTGGTGCCCTTTGTCACACGACCCTTTAATTTCCCAAATGTGCCCTACATTTAGTCACTGCTTTAGGCACCATACACTTTTGTAACCTGCACAAGTCACCGACCCTTGGAAAGGTATGCCTGTGCTCTTTCAAAATATATATGCCTGCCGTTCCTCACCACATTGGTTTTCCTGATTTACACATGCTAAGTACGTCTATTCAGGCCGTAAGCATACAACTCCTGTGTGCCATGGCTCAGTGTTTGGCTTGTGGTGTTGCTTGTTTTGTGAAACAGTACAAAAATTGTGTGCTTTCCTAACTGCAAGAGTCGGGGGAACGTAGCAGAGCATTGTTTTTCTCAAAATTCATAGAAGCCATTGCCGTACCAAGCCAACCATGTCCACCACATACCTTTTTTTCCGGTCAATTTCCTGCTTTTTCCCCAATCTATGGTATTTTCCCCACCTAGTTTTTGTCAAACCTGCGCAAATCACCCCTTCCTAAACTTGGAATTTTGTCTACTTTTCAGAAATGTATGCCTTTCTGTCCTCCAATTCAGCTTGCCTACCCTTTTCTTTTTATTTATATTTTTATGTGTTGTAGCTGACAAAATCAACTTTTCAAATACAGATTATTTATATTTCACAAAGAAGTTAAAACATGATAAAAAAAAGGAGGGAGAAAAAAGGAAGGAAGAAAGATTAGCAAATTTAAAAATTCAATTAAACACTGATGTTAAGATGAAAAGGGAACAGCAAAACCTTATTAGGACGATACTAATCACATCTCACATTTCATCTTAGTCTATAAATTTGACAGATTGATGATAAAATAGAACAGATTTCTGATTGCATGATTTCAGTTGGTATTACTATTTCTAAAAATTGGACTGTAGCTTTCATTACTGCAAAGCTCTTGCTCGTGATCAACAAATGCCAAATGTTATCTTTACCAGCGTCATTGAACAAGAAGAGCAGATTTTTAAAGTACTGCATTTGTTGAACTTTCAGTTTTGGGCATGATACCAATATATGTTGTATAGTCTCCTTGTCAGTGGTAATATTACAATGACTACAAAAGCTCAAGGTAGATGATATAACATTTCGCCCGTGCTAAAATTTCCCTTGTTGGCCACAAGTTTAATCTAAATCGTAAATATTTATTCCTTGTAACTGGTGATGGACATTTTGCTAGGTAGTCTGACATTTGACGCAACCTTTTGTAGCAGAATCTAAGGTAAGAAAGTCTGCATAATTCATACAATTTGCTCTATTTTTTATCCAATCCCATTGGTACAATTTCACCTTGGCACGTGTTGGATTTTCAATCAAAAGAGTTATTGTAATATCAGCTTCAGCCATGGCTTCTATTACACAATTAGGCCATTGGGAAGAAATTAGTTGATGATACAGACTAATGGGCTATCACACTGAAAAGGTTGTTGGTTTCTAGGCCTAAGAGACATTTACGAAATAGTCTACACATACTCCATAATATATGCGCTGCTAATGACACTAGGCCTAGTTCAAAACGATGAATCAGCATCAGTATGCAATTTGGAAGTCTTAAAAACATTTTCCAAAACCGGGCCTCTAAAGTGTTCCACATCTTTATTTGAGTATTTATCATGGTTTCCACTCCATTCAACATAACAGGAATAACTCTCTGTTCATAAAAAACAATAGATGTGTATATGTAAAGTTGCCATATTTATAAATTAAGATCTTCGCCTGCGAGATCAAGCCAGTCAATTTTGTTTCAAGATTTGGTAAATATAACGTATTGGGTATTCTGTGTGCACAATCAAGCTGAGATATTTATATTCAGAGACAATTTTTAATACTACATTTTGAAGAGTCCATGCATAGTTACAAGAATTTGTTTTCCTTGAATTTTTACACACTAGAACCTGTGATTTCTCTAAGTTCACTGTGAGCGTGTTTAGTTGAATATATTTAGTCTAGTTGCAGCTAACAGATTTTGAAGACTGTTAGAGCTTTGAGATATTAGTATCAGGTCGTCAGCATATAGCATCCTAGCTATACGCTGATTCTCTAATTTAGGAACGTCTGACACAATGTTAAGAAAGGAGGCCCACATGTTTAAAATAAACCGATTGAATAAAATTGATGCCATTATGCACCCTTGTTTGAGACCACGAAAGGTGTTAAATGTCGACGATAGAAGCCCTTCCAAGGTCATTCTCACTTGCATGGTGGTATTGGTGTGTAGTTGTTTAATCAAAACCAATAATGATGGCGGGCAACCATATGCTTTCAGTTTTGTATGTAATAAGTTTCTGTTCACGGAATCAAAGGCCATCCAGAAATCGATGAATGCCAAATATAAAGGTTGATTCCTGATGGCACTTTGTAATTGTAGCATGTTCAGGACAATCATATCAGGAGCAGCTCCCAAACCACTGACAAACCCAGATTGAACGGGATCTCTCTTGAAGTTTTTTGCCGACCAAACATTTAGCTCTTTTAAAATGATGCGACCAAAAATTCTCCCTGGTGCATCTTTTGAGAAACTATTATGTTATCAAACATAATCATCAACATATCAGACCAGATTTCAGGAAACTGTTTCATTGTTGAATTAGACAGACCATCCGGACCAGGAGCTTTAAAGTGACTAGCTTTGTGAATATAGTATAATACATCATCACCATCATACTTTAGAGTAAAAGCAGTCTGTTCTATTTGTGAATCAAGGATTACAACAGAGTCAGTGAGACTAAATAGCTTTTCATAATACTCAATCCAGTCCTGTTCTTTTACACAGTTAGATTGTACTGCTACCTGGAGACCGGTGGTTGCTTGGTTTACAATGCTCCAAATTTGAGAGGCATTTTTGTTGGACAGTTTCCTCAACATGCTACAACCATCCTCTTGATGAAGTTTGGATTTCATGTCCTTTATCCAGTTCTTATATTTTGTTTTAATTCGGGTGAGGGCCTTGGCTCTGCATTCAGAAGATCATTTTAATGTTTCACGTTTTTCGTGTCGAACTTGTGTTTTCATTTTTTTTAATTTCATGATTATGGACATGCAAATCTGGTGTTTGTTTTTTCTTTGTCTGAACTAAATTAGGTTGAAATATCTGCATTAGTTCAGATTACACCACACTAGACTTGTGATCATCTCTTTGTGCTTGAGAGGCCTGTGAAACATAATGCTTTCTAAAAGCATTCATTCAATGTGGCTTCTGTCCAAGTTAATCTATTTCGTGCAGTATTTACACATAGGCTTCCCTGATGAAATACATGTGCATCTACCGACGGCAAGCATTTAGAAACCCAAGACATGTTTAACATATTATAGTCACTCAGCTCAGAGTATAAGACTTGGAAGGACAATGTGTGTGTGAAGAGAGCCACATCCACATAAATATCATCAACGATTCCGGCACTGGTGCCTCTGTACCAAGTTGGTTTAGGTGGGATGTCTGACGAGAGGGATCAGTTGAGCATGAAGATATTTCTGGATTTAGTAAATTTGGACCATTTTTGTAATCACATTCGTTCAAGGTATCTACTTGAATCTAAACAATGTAGATTAAGATCACCTGCTATTATTATGTGACAAATGTTAGTTTGTTGACCACAAGATCGAATGCTTCACTCATGGATTCCAGAAACCTGTAGTCACTCAGCCCATCAGGGTTCCAATATACATTGATTAAAGCGTAAGAGGTTTGGTTCCAAAACAATTTAATCATTTGGATAAATGGATTAGGGGAGAACCTCTTTTCCGATTGTAGATATGAACTCTGTTTAATGGCAATCAGAAGCCCAGGTGCGGGTCTACCATATTTAGCCTTCTTAGCAGGGACCAAGTAAATATCGTAGTTGTTCCATGATGGTAGAGTCATAAGCCATGTCTCTTGTAATAAGATGATGTCATATACCACTAGATTGGATACATTGTTTTTAATTAGGTGCTTAAAACCTCTGGAGTTCTAGCTGACTAAAAACAAAGAGGCACGGCTTGCAGAGATTAGCTAATGTTGTGTTACTGTCGTGCCACAACTGCAAGCTCCGTTGGACGGTACTTGGTTGCCAGTGAGCTCATTCACCAAGGAGGTCACTTGGATTGGTAGTCCAGATACGCCACTATCTGATTGACAGGGCCCTGCTAAGATTACAAAGCCCAAGTCAAAAGGTTTGGACTTGACTGTTCAAATGGTGTTAAGTACTACTCTAGAGTTTATCTGTAGAATGACTGATGTTCTTTTTGTCAGTTCGAAAAACTCGACTAATTCTATGTTGATTGTGAAAATATCATAAATAGCAGGTATTTCACTAAAGACTGAGAGTACTGAAGTACAATTTAAATTGTACTGGGTAGCTGGTGAGGGACGACACATCATGGTAAGTGAATGAACTGCTGGTCTTTTAGTTAGTTGATTTGTTGGTTTTAAATTTTTCAAAGCTGTAGCAGGAACCTGTTTACGCTGATCATTGGATGTAACTTTTTCTTCAAAGATTTGAGATATAGTTGTCTTTATCAAGTGTTTTAATTTGGGGCCTGTTAGTGACTGGCGTATAGGAAATTTAGATTTCAACTCTAGCGCATCTTTACCTGGGTCTTGAATAGAATTTTGCCAAATAGATATGGAGTTTTGTGAGTTGGGTGCAGTTGCTTGGGTATTTTGATCCCTTTGTACCCCATAGCCATTTGGATTTATATTCAGGTTCTGCAAATCTGTATGATTTGTGCAAAATTTGAGACCTTTTTGAAGAGGGAGGGCAGCCATGTAAGCTCCCACAGCTTGAATTATTTCACTGCGGCGAGAAGCTAGTGTTTCATTTTCGGTGACTGATGTACAGGTCTGAATTTGAGAAAGTGCGCTTTTGGCAGGAGTAGCCGTAGCTGCAGCCACTAAGGCGTCAAGTGGTCCATATGATTCTATGTTTTCATTTTTAACAAGTGAAAATTTGCTGCCTCTTTAAGGAGGGCAATAGCATATATTTTTTTGCTATTGCTTTTGGAAGCTGTCTTAGCTTCAGAACGTGTTTGCGAAAGATTTTTAATAAATTGTTTAGATTGACAGGATGAAGTTGATTTAACATTTGTAATGTTCTGAGGTTTTTTTCAGATCAACTTTCGTTTTTTTAGATTTTTCTTTCGCTCCTGGAACATGGTCACTTCCACCAGAGACTAAGGCATAATTCGATTTGGTCTTTGGGGGGACTTGATGAACTGGTTCAACCTCTTTTGAGACCTGGATAAAGGATTTAACATGTTTGCAATCCAGATCGTTTATTGGATTAAGTATGAAAGGTACAGAAAAGGTGCTTGATTTATTTTTATTTGTATTGCTCAGATCTAAGTAGTTGTTTGGCAACTTTGCAATCTCTTTGATTTATTAGAGCTTGCCAATTTTCTAGGGAGTTCATTACCTATAGGAAAGGAATGTTGCCAAGCTAAGATTTTCTCTAGTTGCACACATTGGAGTGCTATTTTTACATTCAGTGTCTCAAACAAACACACCATAGATTGAATAGCAAAATTCATCGATGTAAGCACTATTTCAACTAAACCATTTGTAGGGTTGGCTTGCTCAGCCTCATTAGAAAGCGGCAAATGAGGCTTCACTTTACGAGGGGTGGGTGCGGCGAAGGAAAGTTCCTTAACCGATTTTGAGACACTGGAATTCAAAAACAAGTCTGGTGGTTTGGACAGGTTTTCAGGTAAAGTGTGTGACGAGAAACAAGAGGCATCGAGGTCTAAATCAATAATAGCTGGGTCTACCGGAAGACTCACTACAGAAGCATTTACAATTTCAGCACCTGAGCCAGTTAAAACACTATGAAGTAAGGCTCTGTTGGTGAGTGATACATTTTCGTTTGCAAAAATAACAGATGGGGAGTCAGTAACATTTGTTTTTTTTGTTTACTGTGACAATTTGAACAGTGTGTTCAACAGTGTTCTGTGCTCCTTTAGGATCTGTTGCATGTATAACGTCTACATTTGTAAGTGAAACAGTAAGTACAGGCATTTTTGTTTGTGCAATCTGCGCCAGGCGAGGTGTGGTGTCTTTTTCCATTTGGATCGGGCCACAGTTGTTGAAGTCCTGGCAAAAGGAGCGGACGTCTGTATTTTTAGTCCCTTTTATTCAAAGGGCAGCCTGTTTTGAATACTTGCAGATAAGGGGGTGGAAGAGATGCAACTTCGTTTGGATGGACACTCCACGGAGATGAAAGAGACACCAGCTGTTGTGTTTTTTTGTATAGCGGCCAACGGCGGCATACCCATCTTCAAGAAAGCGTTACCTCACTTCATCACTAGCCGCAAATCAGTTTTCTGCCTATATTCGCCCAGCAATTACAGCGGCCACTCATAAGGATTTTGAGACAACTCTCAAAAAGGATGGGGGAAAGCAGCACAAAGGTGAGAACACAGATAAATTTAAATTCATCCAACCAGAAGGGGCCCCCAAACATAACCAGGGTAAGCCCCATGGGAAACCCCATGGGGCTAGTGAATCCTCTGGTGCCCAACTGGAGGGAGGTCAGCAGAAACATCCATTCCAGAGAGCATTTTGTAAATGCTATGTCTGTGGGTCAACTCACCATGTGAAAGGAGATCCCAGGTGCAAGGGTAAACCTGCAGGGATCAGCACTGCCTCCTTAGCCTTCTCCCCAGAGGAAGAAGTATAAATGGCTAGTGCCCACTTTCAACTATTTGCTGAAGCACCCTTGGGTCTTCAAACTACAGTGTCCTTAGAGTCCGTGGGTCTGGGTAAGAAACAGAATATGGATGTGTACAGTTCCATTCCAGAGAACTCTAGAAGGTATTATATGGACAGTATTCTTGTGAGTTGCCAGGATACTCCTGACAGGAGAGACACTGGGGCCAGCAGAACAGTAGTAGAGGAAAGCATTTTCAAGCCTGAGGATGTTGCTAAGGCACCCAAAGGTCCCATTAAATGCTCTGGTGGGTCTGTCCAGTTGGTTCCAATTCTACCAGCTCTCATTCAGTGTAATAATATGACAGTGAGGATTCCTGTTAGTGTCCAGAATGATGTGCCTGGGAGAGTCCTGTTGGGGAATGATTTAAAAACTCCAGGAGTATTATCCATTACCCCGAGGCCACCCAGTGAGAGAAAAGAGAACCAAACCAAATTGGCTGGAGAGGCAACCTTAAGAGACTACTCTGAGCTTGTGGGAACCTCTACAGAGAACCCCAATGCAAGCCCTGGTGTTAGTAAGTTGACCTCTAGCCCAGGCAAATCTGAGGCTAGTATAGTAGGGAAATGGGAGCCCCAACCAAGCTCCATCACTGCCCATCCAATTGTAGAGTATATAACCCTCCCATGCTTCCGAGGAAGAGGTGAATAGACAAATTGGACCCCTCTCTAGGTCTTTGAGAACAGGTAATTCTCAAAGCTGGTAGAAAACCAGGAAAAATAAGTCTAAGGCAAAACACCTTAAGAATGTTGGAGCTTCTACTGAATATTCCAATATAAATCCTAGTGTTAGGAGGGAAACTTCTAAGCCAGATAAAAACCAGATCTCAGAGGAAGTGGAAGCATGTACTTTACTTGACCAAAACCCCTCCAACCAAGATACCTGAGACCCAACCTTCTCCTGTGAGAGAGGGGCTGAGGAACCATGGAGGCCCCGCTAGATCTAAGAGATTCCTTTCTAAGTACCCCTTTAAAAAGCCTATTGTAGGGTCAGAGGTTGTTGCAACTTCTGAGGGAATGTTAGATTAGATCCACCTATAAAGAGGGATGTACCACAACAGGTTTGTAGGTCATATAGTTTACAAATGGAAACCACTGATGGAAAGTTTCATAGCAAGGGTTACAAAAGGTTGCTGGTGTACTCAGCAGGCCATTTAACCGACTTGCAACAGGAGATGCATCCTGGTGGGGATTGATCCTCCTGTCCCTTAGTCTGGGGGGACAAGTGTTAGGGAGATTTCTCAAACAAGTGCTTAATTCCCTCTACCGTAAAGCCCTCCAGCTCTTTTGCTATATTTTGGAGCTTTCAACTTTTCATTTTCAATGTGTTTTACTTTTATGTTCTTTGGTTATGGAGTTTTTAAAGCAACTCCAGTGGCATCATCATTTTCTGTGTTTCACACAGCACCTTCAGTGCAGCGGCACAGGGGTGCCTTTCAGACTCCCCAAGGTTTAAATACCTTTCCTGGGACTGACTACTGTCTCCCAGGGCATGTAAAGTTAAAATGACCTTACTAGTCCCTTTAAATTTACTGACCCAGCACGCCCTATCTTACTATAGAGTGCTGGAGGGGTTGCTTAGCTTTCCCTGAGTCAAAACACTCATGTAACAGTAAAATGTTACCTTTTCCTATTTTAAATGGCTGGTGACAGTGGTTTAGATCAACTACCATGGTTTTTCGCAACCGCTAACAACGGTAGCTCAAAATCAGGTGTAGCCATGTTTTTCAATATGGCGGCCCAGGCCTATCTGTAAAAACAGACTATGGTCATCTTTTTTCACCATTTCCTTTAGGAAAAGTTCTTCTTGTGTTTGTGTCTGCGCGCCAAACCAGGTTTGGTCCCTTTGTTCGTGCCCTTTGGCGGGCTTCAGTGCTGAAGCCCTCCTCTGGCGCCAGGGTGTCTGGGGTGGACAGGATGTGAGGGAGATGTCCGAAACTCCCTGTGATTAGTCTCCTAGGAGACCTGCAGGCACACTGGTGTGATTGGCCGGCTGGCTGTCCGGAAAGGACAGCCACCCTGCTGTGTGAGTGACAGCCAGGCTGAATGAATTGGGGGGAAACTGTTTAAAAGCAGGTCTCTAGGACTTGGAAAGCAGAGTTGACCACTGGAACGAAAGAACCGAAGAGGAGAAGAATGAAGAGGACTGCTGCAACTCCTGGACGACCGGTGAAGCCCTGATGCATGTCCGAATTGCCTGAAACTCCAACGACAGAGAAGCCTTTCAAGGTTAACTTCTTCCCTTGAGTTTGGTGGGAACAACCAACTCGTAACCCACCTGGATACTGTCCTATTCTGGTCGAATTTTCTTCAGAACGCTGTTGAAAACCGGATAGCCAGAGGGAAGGGAACCAGCTTGTGGACTTTAAGGGACTCACACCTTATACCGACGTCTTACTACAGCTTTTGGCCTCTTCCCTTGGCAGTGCAGGAACCTCCCAACATTCTCCTTCTTGTCCCCATGACTGAAGCTCAGGAACAGCGAGATCTACAGGAACTGCAAGGAACAATTGCCTCAGGTACAGATTTCTTCATTCAAATGGTACTGTGCAAACGCAGTCCGGAAATCGTTTTGGCCATCGAGAAAATGCATAAAACTTTCCTCAACTACGAGGGCTTGTCCTTCCCTAAACATTCGTCAAACTTTTCACCTAGCCGAATCCTTTCGAAATCTGTGGCAAAGACTTAACCATTATATACCAGAACTGTGCTATCCTATACAAAATACTTTGGCCCAGGTCTATTGAGAAGAATGGCTGGTTGTGTATACCTGAAACCCTTTGCCCAGCCTATGAATGTATTTGGGCTGTCTATTCTTATAACCTTGTCTTTTCCCTCCCTTCTTAAGTATCGGAAGTGCCGTTTTGCTCACATTTCATTATTGAGCTAAACTGGTTCAATTACTTACCGGTTGGATTTTTGTGGTGTATTAGTGTGTGATATTGAGCTTCTTGTGCTAGTGTAATGTTTCATAAATGATTGAGTAAATAAATCTATATTCTTTTACTGAGAAATCTTGAGTAAGTGTTTACTTCAATCACTGTATTGGTTGGTCCTTTGTGTAACTTGTTCTACTGCTCACTCAACTCTTGAGATAAGTCTGGCTGCTCAGCCACTGCTACCACATAACTGTGTAGTACAGGTTTGTACCAAAGGTGCAATTGTATTGACACTTGTAGTCTTAATTGCCTGTAGTGTTCCCCAAGGGTACTGCAGGTGATTCTGCCTAACAGGGATAAGATGGACAAGCCCTACTACCAGGTCCATCAAAAGCAGAAGGTAAAGACCCATGGACCCCAATCAGCACAGCGGGTTTGCAGTGCTGCATCCACCTCATAAACTGAGCCACCAACAACTCTGACTGCATCATCACCAGCAACATCTGGGACCACAACTGCAGTGCTTTTCACCATCTGGGCAAGGGCTATACCGCCTACAACCCAACCTGCTGTTATCTAGCTGGCAGAAAACCTGAACGAGTGCATGATCTTGTGCCTCGTCTGCTACAACATGATTCCCACAGGAGGAGCCATTCGACAAATGAGTAGTGTACACGCAAACCAACAGCAACACTGCCACCACTAAGATTATCTTTTTTACGTTTAATTTTGTCCTCCTTTTCTTAACAAACTCCTCCCAAAAAAACAAGTTATCCCCCAAAAAAGTGCAATTGTTACCCCTTGTTTCTTGTTCCAACCCTAATGTTCTTCCCATCCCAGTTCCCCCCATCCTCCTATACCAGTTCCTTACTACTCCTTTGTACCCCAATAATTCTTTTAAGAACCACCCTTAAAGTACTTAAAAATAGGAAGAACATGTACACAGTATATAAATGGATTAATAATCAATATATCTTCCACTGTATGCAGTATGTGTCACTACAATACTATATTTTGACCAATTTGTATTTATTTGATGCAAATCACCTGTGTTCTTTTTCAATTGTTCAAGCACATGATATGGCTCCTGATTCAAGCAGCTAAGCTCCCTACAGCAAAACACACTCGCCCTTCATCATACTGCCCCAGAACTTCCTGTTCAAATTCACTCAATCTTTTCTCTGAGGCACTTACATTTCACATATTTAACATCGTAATCGTGCTTATATAGCTGTGGTTATAGCCTCGGTTATAACCGCAGTTATTGTAAATTCCTTTGCGGCAATCTCATCTGCTACATTCTAGACTCCACAATTTCACATGGTTTCCTCTGTCCCCCTCTCCACCTCTACCCTGATGCCAGTACATTCCTTTTCCTCCTCCAAATTTATTTTTTGGCACTTTTCATTTTTGGCTAATCCTGAAAAATACACGGTTATCTCTCGCATTGCGCAAAAACATAATGGCTGCTTTTTGATTTCTGAAAAGCCTTGCTGATGCATTGTGGTACACATATATAGCTATAATTCTGTGAGAAGGGAGGCATACTCTTTTCTTTCCAATATGTGAACAACTACTGGACGGAATAACCAAAGACCCCTCCCAGAATTTGAGTCAATGCCCTCATGCCCAAGTTGTTTCGTACCTGGTCCAATTCCGTCCAGCGGTTTGGCTGTGCACTGCCCAGAAATCTGGACTTTTTCTCTAGGGGAAAATGAATGGGAGTAAGCCGAAACAGCATTTTCTGCTTCCTTAATAAAACATTTTTACAAATATTTCCAACAAAAGTCCTGTCTGGGGCAGGGATAGGGGCATCACACACCATTTTGTTTGCAAACTATCTGCCAAATCTGTCCTGCAAGTTAAAAGTTATCATCAATTCAAATTGTGGGTTTCCTATGGAACTTGCTACACACCTAACTGTAGTGCAGTGAACACCGCACTATAATTCACTGAAAAAACATTGGTTAAGAGAGAGTTTAGGTGATCATATTTAATGCAATGAACCCTTGTAATTGAGCACTCGCATTTCAAGCATGTCCACCTTAACTGTGTGCCCCCTGTTGCTCAGCGTATGACCACAATGATGGCATCATAGATGACAACACATATGACATCACTATAGAGATTATACATGACTTCACTGACATCACTGGTTTGATACTTTACATTTTGAAATATGATAACTCTGCTTTGTTACATACCATATATTAACCTAGTTCATATTTGCACAGTACATTGTAGTCTTCCCATGTTTCTTTAAATATAGCATATGGTATGCAATTATGTAGTATAACTGTTTCTTTTTTTATATTAACAAAAACTTTGAATGCATAGCTCTTACACTATCACAATGCACACGAGCATGTATTTTCTTTTATATGAGTTTATTTTTTCGAAAACCTGTTCATGTAATGTTATTATAGAAAGGAGAAGTGCAAATGTATTTATTCATGTATTTATTTATTTATTTATTTATTTATTATTTATTTATTTATTTAGCAATAATATACATACAGCCACTGTTGGCTTTGTATATAACAATCATACGTTACAATAATTTACATAAACATAAAAAGAAAACAATATATTTCATGCTTTCTCAGATCACAATCAACACTATGGGCCTCATTATGAGTTGGGCGCAAAGGGATTACCGGTACCGGTAAGGGCACCGGTGCCGGTAATCTCTTTGCGCCCTATTCCGAGGTCCCTTAGCGGGTTGGTCGGGACCCGTTAAGGGACTTAAAAGCTAATAACGGTACCGCAAATTGTGGTACCGTTTTTAGCTACTTCCCCATTCCCATTGAGCCCTATGGGAGCTGAAATGGGAATGGGGAATGGTTTTTTCAATGGGGATTTACCTGTCCCTCCAAGGTCGTAATGGACCGGTAAGTCCCCATTGAACCAGGCCAGACTCGGTACCGGTATGGGAGGTAGTCATGGTGCAAATAGCGCCATTATTACCTCCATACTCGGAATGAGGTCCAATGTTTAAAAATAATTACTTCAATACTAATTCTTAAAACTACTATTTACACTACTCTGTAGTTAATGTTAGAACAATTCAGAATCCTACACATAATTTACGCCACAGACATAAAATATTATACATAATAGACTATAACATTTGTACTAGAAAGTTCTTTTAAAAAAAAGTCCCTTCAGATGCACCTCTTAAAACCTCCCAACATATTGCATACATTTTCATTTTATCTTGTACAAACTCAATCATCCATTTGTTATGTTTAACCCACGTTAGCCAAATACTCCACATTTTTCATAGTTACTGATATTTGTGAATGCCTGGTAAATATTCACCATGATGGTACCGTTTTTAAGAAGCGTAAGGTTTTGAAAACTCATCACTTGCCTGCACTCTACTATGTCGGCGATTTATTTTCATCATGTTAACTTAAAGATGTAACAATTCAACTGACAAGGTATTGGGCATTCTAAACAAAATGTGCAGAATGTTTGCCTCAAAGCTAATCATCTTTGCTTGAAACTTAGAGCCCCATACTTCAATACCATATAACATGCATGGAACACTCTTAGCACTATATGGCAGAAGGATAGTCTTAACAGAACACCCTCCCTGCTTCCCAATGAAGTGACTCACAGCGTGTGTCATTTTCATTCATTTTGTTTTGGTTTGCTCCCATTGTGTCGTCCACTAAAATGTATTATCAATGAGAACTCCCAAATATTTATAGCACTCAGCTGTTTCAACAACTTTTTGCTCTAGTCTCATGTTCATAAGGTTCAATGTTTTTTTTTCTTTACACATAAATGCTACTATTTTAGTTTTATCAATATTAATAGGGAGACCCTTCTCAATAGCATGTTTGTCCAACAAGTCCAGTTTGGTCTGGAGGACATTAAGAATGTATTCCAGAAGTAACGTGTCTGCATACCACAGCCCATTTATTTTTATTTCCCCAATCTTCACCGGACATGTCACCGTACTATCTATAACTTCTGCAAGATCAGCCAGTTACTAGTTGACTAGGGTAGCTGCTAATATGCAACCCGGTTTTACACCTCTCATCAAGGGGAGTTTGCTGGTTATCTGCCCTCTCCGTCCAATCTTACTTTAACGGATCTGTCTGTGTGTAGTAACCAAATCATAGATAAAAGTCCTGGAAGTATATGCATGATACAAGTTTATTCCATAGCCTATTTCTCATAACCGTATAAAAGGCCATACTGAAGTCTATAAATGCGCCACAGACCGGTAATTGCCGCCTCTCCGACACGTATTCAATAGCAGTCACTAAAATCACAAGATTATGTAGTGTGGATGATCAGACTCGAAAGACAGTCTGATTCATAGGCACGATCTGGTTAACAGTGATCCACTGTTTAAGTTCTTTCAGCAGGACATTGGCATAGATCTTGGATATTCAGCATAGCCACCATGTGGTAATTCGCTGGATCTTGCCAGCATCTCATTTTGTACACAGGTAGGAATTAACTTTCTTTCCAGGTGTCTGATATCTGACTACGATTGCCTATACTAGTAAACAGAATATGTAGGGTGTGGGCCCAAAGACCTGGGGACTGATTGAGCAGACCATTATCCGGGCCAACCACCCTGGATGAGCGGAGACTCTTGATCATTTTGGTTATATCATTCTCTGTGGACTGACTTATCCACCTCTACACTTGCGTATTGTGTATTTCATCCACAGGCCATTTGTCCCCCATGTATTTCCTATGCTTCCAACTATCCTCAGCTGCACTACTAATAAGCACATTTTTCATTTTGGCTCCGTTCACCACAGTCCATCTGCCCATGTTGTCGTTATTTCTTGCATGGTTTGCTAGGTTCATCCACACTTCAAATCTGCTTTTAGCCTTGTAATTACTAAGCCATCTATGATAGTTTCCCTTTAGCTGTTTAATACACAGGTGAGGTTGCATAGTCATCACTGCATTCCTCCCTATTTTCACTGTTTCAGCTATGTCATATCACAACTTCTTTTTAGCCACTTGTATGATATGGTTATAGGGGCGATTACTGCTGTTTACTCTATTCCAACCTTTGCTGGCGCTAGTATATTTTCTTTTTGCAGTCATTTCTTTTATTGTATTTAATATCTTGCTAAAATGTTGTATAAATAATAATTCCGGTCGGAGCGACGCAGAGTGAAGCAGAGTGTTGGCAGTGTTGGAAACGCTGCTTGTGGACCCTATATACCTCGTTTTGCAGGGAAGTTCCTTTTTTGCCTCAAAGCCTCTGTGTCGGTCGCGGAGCGACGCGGAGTGAAGCAGAGTGTTGGCAGTGTTGGAAACGCTGCTTGTGGACCCTACCTACCTCGTTTTGCAGAGAAGTTCCTTTTTTTCCTCAAAGCCTCTGTGTCGGTCGCGGAGCGACGCGGAGTGAAGCAGAGTGTTGGCAGTGTTGGAAACGCTGCTTGTAGACCCTATCTACCTCGTTTTGCAGGGAAGTTCCTTTTTTGCCTCAACGCCTCTGTGTCGGTCGCGGAGCGACGCGGAGTGAAGCAGAGTGTTGGCAGTGTTGGAAACGCTGCTTGTGGACCCTATCTACCTCGTTTTGAAGGGAAGTTCCTTTTTTGCCTCAAAGCCTCTGTGTCGGTCGCGGAGCGACGCGGAGTGAAGCAGAGTGTTGGCAGTGTTGGAAACGCTGCTTGTGGACCCTATCTACCTCGTTTTGCAGGGAAGTTCCTTTTTTGCCTCAAAGCCTCTGTGTCGGTCGCGGAGCGACGCAGAGTGAAGCAGAGTGTTGGCAGTGTTGGAAACGCTGCTTGTGGACCCTATCTACCTCGTTTTGCAGGGAAGTTAGTGCTTCCTTTTTTGCCTCAAAGCCTCTGTGTCGGTCGCGGAGCGACGCGGAGTGAAGCAGAGTGTTGGCAGTGTTGGAAACGCTGCTTGTAGACCCTATCTACCTCGTTTTGCAGGGATGTTCCTTTTTTGCCTCAAAGCCTCTGTGTCGGTCGCGGAGCGACGCGGAGTGAAGCAGAGTGTTGGCAGTGTTGGAAACGCTGCTTGTGGACCCTATCTACCTCGTTTTGCAGGGAAGTTCCTTTTTTGCCTCAAAGCCTCTGTGTCGGTCGCGGAGCGACGCGGAGTGAAGCAGAGTGTTGGCAGTGTTGGAAACGCTGCTTGTGGACCCTATCTACCTCGTTTTGCAGGGAAGTTCCTTTTTTGCCTCAAAGCCTCTGTGTCGGTCGCGGAGCGACGCGGAGTGAAGCAGAGTGTTGGCAGTGTTGGAAACGCTGCTTGTGGACCCTATCTACCTCGTTTTGAAGGGAAGTTCCTTTTTTGCCTCAAAGCCTCTGTGTCGGTCGCGGAGCGACGCGGAGTGAAGCAGAGTGTTGGCAGTGTTGGAAACGCTGCTTGTGGACCCTATCTACCTCGTTTTGCAGGGAAGTTCCTTTTTTGCCTCAAAGCCTCTGTGTCGGTCGCGGAGCGACGCAGAGTGAAGCAGAGTGTTGGCAGTGTTGGAAACGCTGCTTGTGGACCCTATCTACCTCGTTTTGCAGGGAAGTTAGTGCTTCCTTTTTTGCCTCAAAGCCTCTGTGTCGGTCGCGGAGCGACGCGGAGTGAAGCAGAGTGTTGGCAGTGTTGGAAACGCTGCTTGTGGACCCTATCTACCTCGTTTTGCAGGGAAGTTCCTTTTTTGCCTCAAAGCCTCTGTGTCTGTGGCACCCCCTTAGTGCAGTTGGAAACTTGAAACCTCTATGACCACGCTGGAGCCCGGCCCTTCTGGGCTGATTATGGGAGAAGTTTCAATCCTGCAAGGAGGTGACGTAGCACACCCGCTCACGAGACAACAGAGGCAAGTCTTTGCAGCCGGTGGAGGTGGGACCACTGAGCTACGGGCGCCTCCTATGGCAAGCAACGGCAAACATCGCAAAAGGGTAAGCGCCTCCACTCCTCCCTTATCCCCAATAAGTACTGAATCCCTCCCTGACTGTTGCCCAATAAACTCACCAAAAACTGTAATGAATGCACCCTCACTCACGCTAAGGCACACAGCCTATAGTCCGATCCCGGTGGGTGACCACTATAGGCTCACAGTGCCAGATGGCTTCTCAGAAAGCGAGATTGATGCTGAAGTGGACAGACGATTGCACAATAACGTGCTACAAACTTACACAACTTACAGTCGAGAGAGCGAGGGCACAGGTGAGCTCCCATGTGTTAAACCCTTACAAATCCTGGCAGGTCTAGCAGTGGCAAATAAGACGAGCTGTCCAGCGGGGGGCCACAACACAGTGGAGGGGCGTGTGATCTACTCCGCGGGAGCGCAAGTATGGTCGCCCGCCCGGCTCAGTTCCACGGCGAGCCCAGTGGACACCAACGAAAATGATACAATCGCGCACGACCACATTGAAACCAAAGCACTGTTGAATCTACAATGTGGAACCGGGCTCGACAGAGCCAACCCATTAAGGTCCTTGCAAGAAGAATCCAGTACCGTAAATAGAACAGACTGGTCCAGCTCGACCAACTTCTTGGATCAAGTCTCTAGCCCTGGGATATGCTCTAACCGACGGAGTTCGATCGCCGTGGCAGACAAAGTTCTTAAAGACCTTATTGAAATTAACACCAGATTGGGAAACCAACTGAGCTCGGAGAACACAGCTAAATCTCCATTGTCTGAAATTTATGAATCCTCAAAATCAAATGAACAGGCGAGCTGTGCCCCCAATCCCGTGAAGGTGAACGTTGTCTCCCTCTCCACCACTACACGAGTGAAAAATCAAAAGAGCAACCTATGGGCTAATACACTGACGAAAAGGAAAAGAACCGACTCTATGAATGACGATGACAGCGATCAGCTGCCAGTCTCACAAAAAAGACACGCGGATGTAAGCGCCTCAGCTCTCCAAATCATAGCCAAATCATGATGGTACCTCTCCATTAGCCCTAGCTGGTTCCCCCCCTGTTGTATCACGCTCAAAGAAATGCAAATTACACAGAAGGAAACTCAAAGCGGATATACTAAAAGTAAGCACTCGAGAAAAAGCTAGTGCTTCCACACAGCATTTGGCAGAGTGTCTTTCGAGAGAAATTACAAGAGAGTTAAATACTCTGATAATGGCCGCACACACTACATCGATGCTGCCATATATGAAACTATATGAACAACTGAACGAGAACATCAAAGACCAATCCACACTCCTGGCTATGCTAAACTCGAAAATGATAAACGTGGAACAAGAACTAAACTTAATGAAACAAGCGAAGTTAGATGAACATTTAAGAACTGAAGCAAATGTAAGGCTAATAACGGAGCACACTAAGAACAGTGCGTCCGACAAACGACTATTTGCAGAAGTAGCTCGTGAAGCCATTGGACTACTAAAACTTCAGAAGTCACACACTTCCTGTAAGTGGCTAGCTCCAAAAGAGAATAAAAATCCCTGTGTAGCGACTGAGGATGTGACACAGGTCGTTAACGTACCCAATCCAGACACTTGCCACACATCTCTAAACTCAGAGAATATCGGATCGAGTAATATGAAAGAGTCAAGGAGTGAAGAGAGTGGCGAAGAAAAATGTACACGCGAAATGTAAACAAAAACTAAAGCGACCTAACGATGTCACCTCCCTGAAAGATAAAGCTTCAAGGAAAAGCGATGAAGAGCCGCTGAATGAGAGAAACACCTCATTAGACTGTGCCTCTCGAAACCGAGAAGGTGACACAGAAACGAATCCATCTCAACTGCATGTTGAGCATCATGGCCCTACCAACCAACTCATACCTGAGCCCTCCACATTCTCTAGCGAAAATCCTGACACACCTGCCCCCCAAGAGGATCTCAGCATGGACGCCCAGAACCAAAATTTAGTGAATCCACCAGATGAAAAGGACGAGAACGGCTCTGGAAGTGAAAAGGACGAGAACGGCTCTGGAAGTGAACAAATGAACAATGTGGCCGTCATCGCCAAAGAAATGTTTTCCATCTTTTCCAAATCATTAGACTCCAACGCAGTCACTAAAGCGAGGGAGCCCACAATGAGCAAAAAATCGAAAAACATGAAGAAAAGAAAAACCCAAACAAGATCAAGTGTGCGCTCCTTTCTAAGGAACATAAAAGGCTTTTGTACAACAGTACCCGACAAACAAAACGACGGCGTCCCAACAAAGTCCATTTCTGGCAACGTGAAGACCCCGTCAACAAACAGCCAGGAAGTAACCAAAGCTCAACAAACTGAAGAGTTGGGAACTTCAAAGGACCCAGCCGGATCTCCGCCCATTGAAATTCAGAGCTCCTTAGAGGATCTCCTTGACCTCTCAACGTACGAAGACAGCGAGGACAATCTAGAAGTCGAGAACGTCGTATCTGAGGCGGCTCGAAACAAAGACGACGCACCACCAAGTGTTGCTATAAACATAGATCTCAGTGCAATACCGAACAAAGAGAAATCACTATCCTCGAAACATCAACAGCCTGAGCACCTTATAAGCAAATCAGCCCCAAAATCTTGCCACATAATTGTGAAGAAATCAACAAACCAACCTAGATGCGTTACAATGGACACGCTGAGTCAAGCTGAAAGCAGGCCAACTTGTCCAGAGAACAGTGTCCCTGAGTGTATCACATTAGAAGCAAGAAGAGCCTCAATCATAGCCCTAAAGAAACGTGAATCGCTTGACAGGCCTCGTACCTCTCGCAATATGGATCTCCTAAAACACGAGCCTAACCGCATAGCGCTTGAGGCTAAAATGGCCGTAACGGATACTGATATCTCTGAAATCTCCTTATCTACCTGGAGTAAACCCGGCACTGAAATCAGAAAAAACAACAATCTGTTAGTCCAACGATTGTTGAAAGACTTATCACCACCCAAAAAGAGCCTCCACGATAAGCGCTCACTCGCGACTGAAAACATACGATCCATTGCAAGACCCAAAGTCGATGGTGGGACAGATCATGGTAACCAATTGCGAAGCAATAAGAAAATGGGGACATACATGCTGCGCTTGGAAAGAATTGTGAGAGAACAAGATGGTCTCCTTCTAAATAGGAAAAATGTGATGAGATTATTACATCATATCCCGCAACTGCGAACCATCACGTCCGATGACATTCAAATTGTGGAATTTGAAGATGAAAAAAATAACGACTGCGTGATTCTACACATAGCGTCCAAAATCATTTGCGACTTACTTCTGAATACCGGTGCCACAATGAACCTGATGGGGTTCGACATAAATGAGATTCAGACTCACAAAGAGTCGGAACATCTGCTGGATAAACAACTGCCATCAAGAGCCAAAACCATATCAAGCTGTAACTTCGTAGCACTAGCAGAAGATTCATGTACAGAGATCAAACATGACATCCTAAGGAGACTACCTGATGACTCTACCCTAAAGACAGTGGACGGATTAATTGCAACAACAATGGGGCCTTTCAACTCTACAAGCGGGAGGAAACCAACTTCAGGATATGACGATCTTGACTGGTCTTGGGTAGCCAAAACCATAAATAATCCCAAACACAGTTAACGCCAAAAGTCAAATGCGTATGGCAAACTATGTATTGCATCATGGAACACACGTGGGCATACGCATTTGTTCGAAGAAATTCCAAACACCCTGAAAGACATAGACTTACTGTGTCTCCAGGAGACTTGGCTAACGGAACCTCCCATTGCAGATGGCTTTGAGATCGCTTTCAACCCAGCCATGTCAGGAATGGCAACTTTCGCTAAAATTGAAAGTGGTGTTCGCATACTGTCTGCAACCAATGTGTCTGCGTACCTACAGGTATGCAAAATACAATTGCCTGTGAGACCAACGAAGAAAGCAAACATACTTATGTTGATAAACATATACTGGCAACACTTGGCTGTAGACCCTGACCAATTTCTAGAAACCGTCTCAGAACTCATCTGTAACAGCAAAAGAAATGATAAGGACACACACATCATTATATGTGGAGATCTTAACATAAACTGTATGATTGACAAAATCGACACTGCGCATGACAAGAAAGAAACAAATGTACAACTTGCCGCTACGCACTGGCTGTCGGAAATGAAGGCGTGGAACCTACACATGCTGAATGGGCAAACAAAAGGAGACATTCCAGCTCAACCAACTTGGCGAAGATTCCATTCTAGTTCAATAATTGACTATATGTTTGCTGATGATTTACTGAGACGTGAAGTGTCCCATCTAACCATCACCGAAATGGAGTCCAGTGACCACTGCATACTAAAGCTATATTTGAACTCATACAAAAGCGGACGTGAAACCGCCCTGTCAGAATATCATCTTGAAGTTGGACCAGGTCGTAACCGTCTGAGACTCAACGCGAACAAAGTGAGATCGTTGTGTAAAACACTGGGAGAAAAAACAGAGAAAGAACAAATTGAATACACAACTCTAATAGAGATCTACAGAGAAAAGTGCCCCGGCAAGGCTAAAACTGATTTCAAACAGGTACATGCATGGGATGCAGAGCTTAATCTAAAGAAAAAAAATCTCCGAAAATCCCTAACACTGCTTAAAAATAACAAAGTCAGCAGCAACCTAGACAAGGCAAAACAACTGAAACAGACTTACAAGAATTGGCTAATCAGTCATAAACACATAATGGTGCAAAGAGATGCCGAACACATGATGAACGCACTTGCTAATAGGAACACAAGCGACTTTTGGAGCTACTTGAATAATATCACAGTCCCTCAGGGCGCAATTACAAAATCCATGATCTCAGAAGACACATGGATAAGCCACTATGCAGGGGCCTTCAATAACAAATCAACAAAGACCATAACAGCCCCATGTCAAGAGCAGGAATGGTCAATTGTAATAAAGAAAGACGACATTTACAACAACATTGCCCGACTGAGTACCTCAGGAGCTCCTGGCCCAGACGGCCTAACCAATCTACACTTGAAACAACATCCAGACTTATGGGCAGAATTTTGTCACTCCCTGTTCAGATCAATACTACAGTCGCGAACTATACCTGCGTCTTGGAGGAGTGCCATAGCGACCGAAAAGACCCCAAGAACTATAGGCCGATAGCTCTCCTTGACATTATTGGAAAAATTTTCGCAACACAGCTTCAAATCCAACTACTTAAATGGATTAAAGACTCCAAAAGATACGAACCCCGTCAAACAGGATTCGTAAAAGGAGTCGGTTGCGGGCTGAACTTGACCATCCTGAACTTCCTGAAGATGGAAGCCATTCGCCAAAATAGGGAGATATATGTTGCATTCATTGATCTATCGAGCGCGTTCGACACGATTGATCGAGAGCTGTTATGGACAAAGTTGAAAAAATGGCTCTGCCCGGAAAATTTACTACAACCTATAAAACAACTGCACTCCAATACAGAATTCAAAGTAAGGCTGGACTCTCGTGGAACACTGAGCCAGCCAATAAAAACAAATCAAGGTGTGAAACAAGGCTGTCCGTTAGCAGCCACACTGTTTGGCCTATTTCTGTCTGACCTTGGAGAAAGCTTGGAAGCTGTTACTTCTTTTCCCCCAAAAATTAATGGTATGCCTGTAAGCTGGTTGTTATATGCAGACGATATTGCTATACTGGACCAAACCCCAATTTGGCTATCTAGGAAGCTTGCTGCACTAGAAGACTATGTAAAAGAAAACAAATTGAAAATCAACCCTGCAAAGTCGGAAATAATAATCCTCCAAGATCTTACAAGAAACAACAAACGGAACCCCAAAACTACACCGAAATGGAGGCTGTGTAACGACAACCTGAGATGTGTGAAAAAGGCCAAATACTTAGGAGTGTGGTTTAATAGCAACATAAATGATGCCCCCTGGACGGAGAACATCATACAAAAATGCAAACAACTAGCATGCCAAGGGGTCATTATAAACAAAAAGTTTGGAAAATTTTCCCTACTCCCAGTGTTAGCCCACTATAACCAAAAAGCCACTCCAACGCTTATTTACGGCGCGGAAAGCGCCCTAGGAGCCCCCGCTACCCTGTGGCCACAGCTGGAAAACCAATACTGGAGACGAGTCCTGCAAATACAGAAAGGAATCTCCAGCGCGTGCGTCAGATATGAATTAAACCTTATCTCGCTGCAGGCACGAGTGTTATGGAACATGCTATCCATCTATCGGAAAATAATGATAGAAGACTGTACTCCGCCGTATAAGATCCTACAGGAAGCGTGCAAAGGCAATCCCGAAACCGTGTTGTGCAGATGGGCAGCTGGCTGTAAAAATCAGATAACGCAACTTGGCACGGACCAACTCACACTGCAAAACAACCCAACCCATGTTAAGAAAAAACTATGGGAACAGGACTGGTGTCTAACAGTAGACGCGCAAAATCGTCATAAACTTTTTGATGATGCACCCAATGAAGCCAAAGACCGTAAACAAGTTCTGCAATACTTGATAAAGACACCCAACGCTCGACACAGAATGACCTACATGAAATTCCGTCTAAACTTATACAACACAAGAGTGTGTCAAGCGACAAGAGCACGAAAAGCAACAGCAATGCTTAAATGTCGCTTTTGCGATAAACAAAATGAGACTCTCAAACATCTCACACTGTATTGTGAAAGCCTAAAAGATCTCAGATCTGTCCACTTAGGAAAACTGGTAACACAGTATGACACATTATGTGGAGAGGACTTATGGCGCAAACTCCATAATCCAAGAGAAAAAGAAATCTTTGGGCTAACAAACTTTCTACTAGAACTAGAAACACTACTAAAAGTCGGATAAGAAAGGCGATAAACAGTGGGCCTCGAGATGAT
The DNA here is from genome assembly GCF_040938575.1 of Ambystoma mexicanum. Taxonomy (NCBI): domain Eukaryota; kingdom Metazoa; phylum Chordata; class Amphibia; order Caudata; family Ambystomatidae; genus Ambystoma; species Ambystoma mexicanum. The sequence continues at coordinate 977,757,584 of NC_090922.1, forward strand.
GGGATTAGAAGAAGTTGTGAGGCTAATTATCCCCAAAGACCAGCTGGGGTCTCCAAGGAACTTCTCCACATACTGTGGGCGGGCCATGGGAATCACTTTTTCAAAAAGTTTTGTATAAACTAAATGAAATAAATAAAAAATAAAAAAAATAAAAAATAATTCCTTGTTGCCACTTTCGCCTCCCCATCTCGGCGTGGGGGAGCTCACGTTCTAGAGTAGACCTACCCTGCACAAGGTTAACTGGGTTCCATCTTATTCCATTTGCACGATTTTTTAAATGTCACAATTGTGTTCCAAATCAGTGGTTTGTTGTATATTAGTGATTAAGACACATATTGGATGATGCTCACTTTCTGCGCATGTCACAATGGCCATATCTAAGACAAGCTTTAGGGCCTCAGCATTCACAAAAACATAATCTAAAGTCGAACAGCTATTGCCACTTATATTAGTATAAGCTTTGTTTCAATCCCACACACAATATCCATTCAACATTGTCATATTAAGCGACTGGAAGAGAGTGGCCCAACCTTTCCCTTGTTTGTTGGATTTGGGGTGAGCAAATGCCCCTAACTCAACCGAGTCTTGCTGCCACTCGGTATTCACTTTTATTTTAGCATTGTAGTCACCAACTACCATGATGCGTATACCCGTTGGGCACTCTTCCAATATCTGTGTTACCAATGCTATATTTACTTTATTAGCAATTGCTTTTGGAAGGTCATATTTGTTCACTAACAGGAGCTTGGTACACTATGGACGACTGCAGTGTATCATTTCATCTAGTACTATGGGTGAAACCCATTGCTTTGGAACTACAGACCAAGGGTGTCAAACAGTTACCAACAGGCCTCCCTTTGGCCAACCGACAGGCCTCTTTACTGCTCTCGCTTCCTGGGTACTGCGTCCATCAAATTTGAAAGACTCTGTCATCCAAGTCTCCTGGAGAGGGACAATGCAACACAGATTTAAGTGTGTCAAAAGTCTTTCTTCGGCTGATAAATGGGTATTCCCTCTTGTGTTCCATGAGCAAAGCCCATCAATGGCATTGATGGGTCTTAGCGAAGTGAGCCTTGAACGCCACGGCAACCATTGCCAATTGACCTCATGTTCACTTCCCATCTCATGAGGGGTTTTTGCAACACCCTTGCTCTTCACAGAGTGTAATTCGTTATTGTCACTTACTCCATCCAGGCTTGGACTGGCTTATAGGGCAAAAAAACAGAAAATGCTTGTGTGGGCTAGTTTCTTTAGTCAAAGTGGGGCACTTTTTTGGCCAATGTGGGCCAGTTTAATGAGTTACTTCACTATGTGGCTATGACCAGTGTTGCTGAATAAATATTCTTTAAAATGTACAATTTGCATCACATTTTATCAAAAACCTCTCCCTTGGGTACTATTTAAACAGTGTCACAAAATCAATTAATTCCCATTTGCAACTCTGCACTCATACATTTTATCCTTCAGGCCCATGGTCTTCACGTCTCTTTCTCTTATGTAGCCCAGAGATTTTACTGTATTTAATCTTCTTCATCTGCACCTTGAACACAAATAACCTAATTTAAATAACTCATTCACATACTGAATGATTTAGTCACGAAGAGGCTCAGATCGACACCACAAGCTGGATGTCACATTTTTGGAATCTTCCAATTGATATACAACTAGAATATCATCATTTGTTAGGACCCCAAGAGCTACAATTTCATGAAATATTCGTAATAAGGCCTCTCAATTAAGCTGGCACGTGACAATCAATACCAACTAGCACCTTGATCTGTAGGGCGTTGTTCATTTCAATTTCATTACTTTATTTGTTTTCTGTTAATATTCCCTTCCTTTAATCACTGGCTTCACACCACTAATTACTATTAGGACCAGCACCCCTAGTCAGCTTTGCGGGATGGGATATGCCCTCAGAGCTCACTGTCGATGGTTCAGCAATCCCATTCAGCCTTATTAGTATGTCTTTGGCAAGCATAGTCTTGTCAGTGTCTGGATCACTATCAACTACCATTTATAAATATACATTTGACTGCTTCCAGTAAACAATCGTGCAAACCCACATTTACTTTCTCTGTTCGCTTTCATACTTTTTTTGATACTGGCATTCTAGTGGTACCATGTGGTTTATGATTCACTCCGTATGGCTCCTCAACTTGCTCGACCATATAACTTTGAATGTCATTTACCAGTTTTTTTTTCCCTGGTGGACCACTTCCGGGGGAACATATGTAACTCGACGTTGAGGTGTCCTTCATTGCTAGTGATCAGGGACAACTTACTGTCATACTTCCGCTTGCAGCAATTTCTAGCATGTTTCTTGACATTGAAATATACCCATTACGACCCATTCGGTTAACTTTAGGGACGTACATTGCTGCCTGTGATATTATAATTTTCTGTTGACAAGAGGTTTTTGTGATATTAGGTTTTGTCCGTGTGTTACGTTTCCTTCAAGTGTTACCAGATTATGAGACATTGTATGCATTATTCAACACACATACATTATCACTGAACAAAACTGTTTGCACGACCACTTCGCACATCATTTTTGTTCATTACTTATCAACAGGTCTGTATTCGTGTCACAGTCTCTAAAGGTTTTTCTTCTTCTATTGATACTTTTATGGAGTAGAACCGATTGCAGATCAATTTTTGTTTCCATGCTTGCACACTTCATCACCAGGTTTGTCAATATATTTTCAAACACTTCAAACATGGCAATATACTTGTAACACTGATTTCAGAGTTTAGAGTTTGAACTAGAGCAGGAGTTATTTCATCTTCACCCTCCTCAACCTTCTCGCGGTGGGTTGTGTTTTCATCATTATTCACAAAGTCGATCATCTCACAGTTCATATTACATTTGTTAAATATTTCATCATTCACACCCATGAGCTCAACACTCACATTTCTGTCACGATCATTCATCCCACTTTTATTTCGAACCACTTCTACACCCTTTGAGCTCATGGGCACACTAGTCCGTCGACTTACAGGAGTGGACGATACATGTTTATGTATGCCACGTACATCTACCATCACAATTATGTTATCATTGCACTCTACATTAACTTCACAGCTGTCTACCTTCCTTCAGTCACATAACAATAGAGCAGTATGTTCTCTCTTTTCTGTATTTTCAGTCACTACCTCTATATGTGATACTTTTACTAATTCAACTTCTGATTGATTCTCAGCCTCTACTCATGCTACTACACAATTGCGCATGTCGGCCCTGGTATTAGTTAGCTTCATCGAAGCATTCACAGGGACACTGACAATCTCGAGTAACTGCAAATCTATAGAGGGAAGGGATTTTTATTGTTATCTCTTTCAAAGCCATCTCTTCTTCAAGAACATTAAGAGGTGGGCCAGTTTTTCCATTGCTTTCACTGTTCCCGTTCATTTTGGAATGACCATGTCTTTTAAGAAAAAAGTTTGTCATTTTTGAAGATTTCTTACCATTAACATTGATTTTACTGGGTTTGTGATAGTTTTCTGAGCACAAGCGTGCCTCGCCCGCCTTGAGTGCTCTTGATCAACTGCTAGCACCAAAGCCGTCTTCACATTGGAAGTGTGATCGCAGACCACCGTCCCCTCTGCTGCTTCCACCTCTGCTTCTTTATTTAATAACGAGGACATGGTTAACGGATTGCGTGAGCATATTTATCTAAAATACTCGTTACACTTGACTATCGGCTGCCTCTTACTTCCACCACCCAGCACAAAGCTAAACAGCCAAACAGAGATTATGGTGCACTTCTCGGATGTGCGCGTATTTCCTGTGGGTGGGTCAATAATCTATATTGGATACAAATACAAACAAAACAACAGATGTAATCTATGCAGATACTTGGCCAAAAGGCTAAAAATACTATGGTAGGTTGTAACAGCAGTTTATTTAGCGCAATTTCCAATGTTCTAAAAAGAATTTAGCCTATATGCAAACGATGCATGGCAGTCCTCCCAGCCAAACATCGCTTCCGGTGCACTTCTTGGATGAACGTGCGTGGGCGTGCACGCCCCTGGTTTATGTAGCTATTTCCTGTGGGCTGGTCAATAATATGCAAATGATGCGTGGCAGTGCTCCTAGCCAAACAGCACTTTGGGTGCAATTCTCGGATGCGCACATGCAGATGTAGCTATTTCCTGTGGGTGGGCCAATAATATGTAAATGATAAGTGGCAGTCCTCCCATCCAAACAGCACTTCCGGTGCAATTCTCAGATGCGCTTGTGTGTGGATGTGTGTGCACCAGGTTTATGTAGCTATTTGCTGTAGGTGGGTCAATGTTATGTAAACGATACACTGCAGTCCTTTCAGCCAAACTGCAATTCCAGTGCACTTCTCAGAAGAGAAGTGTAAACGTGAACATTGATCATTTTCTTAACATCTACAATTAAACATGTTCCTACTTCTGTCTACTCTTCTTGCATTTTTTACTACAGCATCTACTGATTTCATCATCTTTGAAAAATACTCAAAATAGATGTGGATGGATCAGGAACGTTTCCTTTAATGAAGTATTACTAATATATGAATTTCAAACTATTTGTATAACATTACATATTTGTATTTAACATTTTAAAATTACTAGAAATTAATGCTCCAAAATTGTGTATGACTGTATTGTTTCATGTCATTTTGTTCTTACTGTTCAGTGTAATAAATTAAAATATGTGTCAAAAGTGGGCAACAAAAATATTTAAACTCATTTAATCAGTAACATCATATATGATGTAATTATTGATCACAACTATGATGTTGTGAATGATATCAGATGTTAAATCTAACCACCTTAACTCTGTCTTAACCAAGAGGTAGATTCACTGATTGATTCACTGAACTTTAAATGCTGTGTTGCTCTTTTATTTTCACGTTAAAACAGATTACCTTAACTCTCTCTTAGCTTAAGTTTTTTCATAGAATTTCAAGGGATTTGTTGTATTATAGTTTCTTTGGGGTCCACTAGTCATGGCTTTCCACCTTGGCAGTTGCACATGTTTCACCAATACGTAACGTTGGCATGCACTAGCCCTGGCCTTCGGCATTGGCTACTGTACTTGTTGCACCAATATGTTTCTTTGGGGCCCAATAGCCATGACCTTCAGCCTTGGCCACTGTACATTTTGTAACAATAGGTTTCTTTGGGGCCCATTAGCCATGGTGTTTGTGCCATGGCAAGTGGCCACAGCCTTCAGCCTTGGCTACTGTACTTGTTGAACCAATAGGTATCTGTGGGCACCATGCACCAATAGGATTCTTTGTGGTCCACTAGGCATGTCCGTTCGCCATAGCCAGTAGCCAAGGCCGTCAGCCCTGGCCACTGTACATTTTGCACAAATAAATTTCTTTGCGGTACACTAGCCATGGCCTATACTCATGGCCAGTAGCCACACTCTTCAGCTATGTTCACTGTACATTTTGCACCAATAGGCTTCATTGTGGCACATTAGCCATGACCATCAGACTTGGCTACTTTACATTTTGTACCAATAGGTTTCTTTGGGTCCCACTAGGCATGGCGGTTGGCTATGGCCTTTGGCCTTGACTACTGTACTTGTTGCAACAATAGGTGGCTTTGGGCCCCCTTGAACCATCAAGATTATCTGGGGTCCACACGCCATGGCCTTCAGCCGTGGCCACTGTACATGTTGCACCAACACGTTTCTTTAGGACCCACTAGCCATGGCCTTTGACAATGGCCAGTGCAACAAAGACCCATTACCCTTGCCTAGTAGATGTGATCACAGGAGGTGTAAATTGTCCTTTTTTCACTCTCTTCTGATTCCCGTGGTATTCTGCCAAAATTCCCCCAATAACATCTTCAAACTAGACAAATAATGGCAATGTGCTACCACCTGCTGGATTTCCTGTTATTGCCCTGATAAAGCTCAAAAATCAAAAAATCTTCCAAGTCCTCACAGGCACTCACCAGTTGTTCCCCTCCTATTTCCATGAAACACCCACTGGCCTCCACTGCTTTTTCCATCCCTGGCCCTCCCTCATTACCTCCTTTCACTCTTTGATTTGTTTGACATATTTCTTTTCCAAGCGCTTATTGCGTTATTGCCACAGGAATCTCGCGAGATTCCTCTGGTATTCCCATGATAATGCCAAAACTTTCCGACTGTAACTGACTCCCCAGACCTCCCCCAACTCTCCAACTTCACATGGTATCCTCTTCTTCCCTCTCCACCTGGATCCTTTTTCTTCCTCTAAATTGTTTTTCCAGCATTTTTTTTAATTCACATTCCCCCGGTACTACCCCAGTAATCTCTCTCATTGAGCAAAAACTCTCATTTCTAAAATGCCTCTCTGCTGCCAAACAACATGGAAGATATTTTTAGGTTCAGGGGGTACTGCCTTCCGCATCAAATATTTTAAAAACTACTTGATGGATTTATCCAAAACCTTTTCCAGAAATCGAGCCAATGAGTTGTGCCCAAGTTGTTTCTTATTTGGTCCAAATCAGCCTAGCAGTTTTTGCGCTTCGGCTCTTCCAAAATTAGACTTTTTCTCTGAGAAAATGCATAGCAGTTTAGATTTGGGACTTTCACTTCACTGCAGCTCAATACTCCAGTAAAACATTTCTGTTTACTTTCCTCCAATATCTCTGTTTATTTTGAATGGGTGTATGCAGTGTGTGAGTATATGCAAAAGACTGGACTGTGGGGATGGGTGGAGCATCTACGTTGGCCTTCAGAGACCTTTATCCGGATAAAGTACAAATTCTGCTCTAGAATTTTGTATGCATATATGCGTTTGGCATTGCACAACTATTTTATTCTGTGACAGTGAGATTGAGCACCAAAAGTGCAAATGGATGACAAAATAATGCCATTTTGTCTGGCGGAAGTTCATCTGCAAAATGGGGGTCTTATACCTCTCTTTTTAACTAGTGACGTCAATCTACTAAAAGGTCGCGGCAGAGCATTATCCCATGGATGATGCATATTGGTGGGGTAGTGAGAGGGTCAGTGGCAAACCTGATTTGCTTCAACCCTGGCAATCCATCTAAGGACCATTAAACAATCTGGTAGAGCAAGCCTACTCCCACCCTAGGCTTGGCTATTTTTGCAAACTCATAACACCAGCTAAAAAGAACCCAGAGCCACCTCCTTAGATCAGATTGTTTGCCTTTTTTCCATATTAATTGCCTCATCCAATCTTTTATTTAGCCCTCATCACTTTTCATCCTTTTGCCAGACTCATTATTTCAGCCATTGTTTACCCATGTTCTTCTGTTTGTTTTCTCATTCATGTTTTTGTATTAGCCTTTCGTAGACTGCACCTATTATATGTTTGTATTATCCACCTTATCATTTCTTCCATGCTAACACTGAAAGGGCGTCTTCATTACTTTCCACTGTTCATGACATTCAAAGAGCCCTCTTTGACAAAATAGCCCTTCTACAGTCCAAAAACGAAATAAAAAAAATAAGCCTTAAACTGTCACAATCTCAAAAGACCATTAGTCACACTAGTCAAAAAATTGACACACTATTTGATATCACCCTATTCTCTAATACTGAAGTCCTGAAAATCATCACCAGCCTCAAACCTTCAAGATGCCAAGACGACATCTGGCCAGACTCGCTCATCAAACACTGTGCGTCTGAAACTGACACTGTTGATCTCAAGCCTAATCAATGCCTCTTTTGAAAGCAGCACTGTTACAAGTATTCTTAATGATGCGTGGGTCTTACCACTGCTAAAACAAAATCCTTTAGACCCTAACATCGGCCCATAACGACTGTGTCCTTCCTCCTTAAAATTTCGGACAGAGCAGCGTATTTCCAGATTGAAAATTATCTGGAAACCAACAACCTCCTTGGCGTATGCCAATCTAGTTTCCACACGAGACATGGCATGGAATCAGCACTACTTGACTTAAAAATACAAATAGATGAGCTCAGAGATAACAGCAGTCTAGCACTCCTCCTGCTCGACCTTTCTGCTGTGCTTGATTTAGTCAAGCATAAAATACTCTGTAAACATTTATCTTCAGCGGCCCACTTCTTACCTAAAGTTATACGTTGGATACAGTCCTTCTTAACCAATAGAACCATGAGAGTTTTATCACCTACCTCAGCAGCATCACCAGCCCTGGTCCCTTGCGGAGTACCTCAAGCCTCCTGTGTCTCTCCTACACTTTACAACATCTTCACTAAACTGCTATTTGACTGTCTTGACAAACTGGTTGTCAGCTACACTAACTATGCAGGTGACACCCAAATCCTCATACCCATCTCTGGCTCTCATGACACAGGCTCTAATTCTCTTAACGCAATCTACCAAAACATCCAGGCGTGGATGGCCCAACATGGTTTTTGACTAAATGATGAAAAAAACGAAATTACTCCTCAGAGGATCATAATACCATCTTAACAAACTCTGCGATTCCTTCAATTCCTTCACTATCGATGGCAACACTATCAAGGTGTCCTTGACTCAGCTCTCACCTTAACTATACAAGTCGACGCCATGGCATCTGCAGCAGCTTCCACATCTAAGCTTATAAATGCCTGTAGACCCTTCCTGTCGTCCGACAGCTGCATCACACTGGCTAGAGCCCTTATCTTGTCCAGACTAGAGTATTGCAATGCCCTCTATGCTGGCACCAAGAGCCACAATATAAAAATAACTGCAGGTGATTCAAAATAATGGCTTAAGAGCAGCCTTGAACATTCGTAAAAATACTCATATCTCTATAATTAGAGAGAACACCCACTGGTTACCTCTCCAAGAGCGAATCCTATTCAAAACCCTCTCTCTGATGCACAAATGTCTATCTAATTCAGCCCCCAAGTATTCAGCCAACACATTTTCCAGGAACCAATCTAACAGACCTACGCATTCAGCATACTCTCACCTACACTCCATCCCCAGATTTAAGTTACAGAAAGCTGGGGATAGCAGCTTCCCAGTGATAGCCGCCAAACACTGGAAAGCCTTGCCAGACTCATTAAGGTTGGAATCCTCCTTCTGGCCCTTCCGCATACATTGGAATATGTGGCTATTCACACAAGACCTGCTAAAATAATCCTCTCACAGCAACCCCAACTTCATGAACAACCTGAATAGAAACTGCAACCTAAGATGTATGATGTACTGTACTATTCTATGTATATACGTTACCATGTCATTTTTTTGTTTTACTACTGTCAAGAAGAGCGTCCAGATGCCTACGGGCTTGGTATGCTATACAAATATCAAAATAAATACATGTTCACCCCTTTTCTTCTCCACACCTTACATTAATCACCCTATTGTAACATACGGCCTAGCATTATCTCGTTATCTTTTCCCTTTAATTGAAAATGGCTGCATTTTTGCAGAAAACATCCTTCCCCATTGGACTCTCTCTCCTCCACCATGTTTTATGGTGGCGCTATTCCTTAATGCATAAACCAGCAGCAGGAGACAGTGGGCTTATGCTCTTATCTGATCGCCACCCCCAGCCCCACCACCACAAATGTGGCAGGAGACCTCTTTGTCTTGATGCAGTGAACCTCGGGACGCCAAGCCTGACGCGGTTCGCATAAAAGTCATCGATCCTGTTGGGGAGAAGCTGGACCCCCCCCCCACCAGGGCAGTGGGGGCCAGCAGCCATACCCTCACCATCTATGGGAGACCCCAACACCTCCCATATGGCCCCCAGAAATGCAACAGAGTCCCAAGCAGGCAGCAGCATGTTCCAAACTGCGTTTATTTCTGGGCAGCAAAAAAGAAAAAAAACACGCAGAGCATCGTGCACATCGAGAGTTCAGGCGCCGTCTCCCCCGGGGCTGGCTTGCAAGCCAGCTTTATGATCACACTGCAGGCTGACCTCACAGAATTGGATCAGTTCACAGAAACCTAACTCCTCCTGCTATTGGCTGCTAAGTGATAGGTTACCTATGTAGCCCTTATAGAGAGACTGACAATTGGATATTAACCTTTTGCGTCAGTGGGTTGATTTAGCTGTGCCAGCCCCCATTACCTAATTCTACCTTGTTGCAATATGACCTTGTTCCCATAACTTTTTAGCTGAACAAGCAGTTCGCACCTGGGCTCTGGGCGCTGGGCTGCGCCATTCTTGTTACAATTTATGTTTCAAATGTTGTGCGAGTCCTTGAGAAAGTGTCTTTCTTTCCCAGAAAGAAAAAAAAAAGCACACTGGGTTGCCGTGATTTATTCGCATTTGTGGATAATTAAAAAATGTCTGTCTGCAGAAAGCAATCTTATCATGAATGTGCGGCCTTGGCAGGTCGGATGTTTTGCGAGGAACATTGCTGAAGGCTCCCGCAGCCAGTGTTCAGTGAGAGAAATGAACTTGGCTGTAATTTTCCTGAAACATGGCTTTACACTGTGCAATTAGACCATGTTAATTCATATAGGCATTTGCAAGCCTTTAAACAGGGATTTTTGTGTTTGTAGATTCTGATATTGCAGCATTGATTCTAATGTAGCATGGAAGTTGCACTGTTGGTGAAGTGGGTGTGTTTCAGCATATTTGTCACCCATGGGTGCGCTGGGGCCTGGTTCAAATGATAAGTGCGCTCCTTGTTCTTCCTGCTGTTCTTCTGTATATGCGCCTGGGGTGAGGGGGCATGGGTTTGATCTCGATTTTCCCTCTTCAGTCCCCCCCGACTTTGTCGACCACACCACCAAGCAACATTCACCTCCTTCCGGTCTGCATATCTTTGTCAATTCCTTGAAGTGTCCATAATTTTTGCATTGTTGTTGATGAACAGTACATATAGGAGTGTTCTCCTTCTGTGTTCCACCACACTCACTTCCCTTCGTACTTCCTCTGATCACAGGGAGTGGCCACCTTTATTACTGCTGGAACCATGTTGCACACCGCTATCTTAGTCCGGCTCTTCCTTTCACCATGTCTCTTATTTGCATTCCGATAACTTCTTCTGTTGTTCTCTTGCAATGTATCTCTATCTTGCACAATGATGCTGTGCTCGGTACTAGTCCTTCCGTTATCACCTTCAATTAACCAGTCAGTCATGATGTCCTCCATTACCATGCAAGCACTAGCTAGTTCTTTGCTTTCTCTTTTCAGATGCAGTTTTGCTGATCATTCTTTAGTATGCTGGTACTTCACCCAATTATTCTTCTGTCTCGCTCGAGAAGTAATTCCCCCCTCTTTTTACTTCTCTGTCTGTTTCTCTTCTTCCGTTCTTTTCCATCTTGGTGAATGTGTCACTCTTCACATATTCCTTGGTCATCACCGACAAGGGCATGCTGATGCGCACCAATGAACACTCTCCTCCCCAGTTCAGTGGTAGTTTCTCTTGATCTTTGGATGCATGTGCTCAATAGTAGTCCATAAGCAGTGATGTTCCTGCTCTCATCTCGCAACTTCTCTCAACCTTCTCGCATCCAGAATGATTGTCCACTTCTTGTCACTGTTGTGCTGGTAACATAACGTTGGTACCTTAACAGTATACGTCCTTCTTCATTCTCCACCCAAGTGACCATCTTTGCTCTTTTCTCTCACTCCGTTAGGCACTTATCATATTTTTGTCTCTTTTATTTTATTTTTTTCTTCTCTTTTTGTTTTTCTTTCTTCTTTTATTATTTATTTATTTATTTATTTTTTATTTTTTTCTTCTCTTGCAGCTTGCTCACTTGTGCATTTGCTCGTTGTTTCTTCTCTCTCTGGTCACTTTCCACATACAGTTGTTCTCCAATTAGCTGCTTTATGTAGTCATCTTCCATAGGGCATTACCCCCCCTTTTTATTTATTTATTTATTTATTTTTTTCAATCTCAATGTTGCTGTCTTCCCTTGCAATCTTCTTCGCACCTTGTCATACATGGGCGTCGTGCTCTGCTGTAGTAATTTCTGTTGTAATCAATTCTCTTCCTGCATATGTTAAAGAACAGTCAGGACAGCTCTCTCCAGTGGTGTCCCTACCAATTTTGTACATGTGTGCATGTTGTTGGTCACTTCTTCTATGTGTGTTATGTGTATGTTTTATTCCCTTTGTGTCTGCCCTTAACTCTCCTTACTTTAGCAGCAGATTTTCCTCACCCACTGACGCCGTAACTCTTCCTGCTTAGGTTAGGGAATGTTAGCAGGGGATACAGCGGTAATGCTCACTATTACAAATAATTTTCAAATTACCACCCCCATTATTTCGTTCATCATTAATAGTCCCATCGTGAAGGTAAAAGTCCTTATTTGCGTGCCCATAACCACTTACGCTGCTGGGTCCTTGCAGCTGATGAGATGATAAAGTTGCCCGCCTGAAAATCGCAAGAAAGGCGTTAATAGTTAGTACTTGTTAGTAACCTCAAGCTCCGCGAACTAAACAATCACTAAGGGCAAAAATCAACCCTCCCCCTGGACATTTCGTGTTTTCAAAATTTCCCAATATGGGTAGGGAAAATCTTGGGCTGTTTATTCAATGGAAGCAAGGAAATATACTTCAGGGAAACATGCTCTAAGGGGTCTGAGGTTCTTGATAGGGTGGGCAATTGAGTGGGGAATGCTTCACGATGTTTTAATCAGTAGGCCTCACAGTTTCTAATGGAAGATAATATTAAGGAAATTTCCTACACATTTCTAACAGCATACGTACGCAACAACCTGCATGTGCGGGGAAAGAGAAGGAACAAAACAGTGTTACAGCTGTAGGTGCACAAAATGTAATATGAAACTCAATTAAACTTTGGAAACGCGTGTGTCAGTCCCTATTCTAGTTGCTAGTGTGCGTTGGACCATAGGATGGCCATGTTTTCCTAACTCGGGAGTGTTCGTGCTATTTTGCAGTTCATGAAAATCTCTTGCGTTGGCCCTGTTGATCGTTGCTCCCTCGTTGCCAGGGTGGCCACCGCTTTGTAGGGCTTGACGCCTCACACATCTAGCAAAGTCTGTCAGGAGGGGAAAATGTCCCACTGTAGTCCATAGCCATTGGGTGTTGGTTGTCTGTTGTCTTCAGGCCTGCCCTGGGTCCTTTATATTTGGCGAGAAATGAAATGGAAGCGCTTGAGACCTGAGAATTTACATATTCTTCAATTTCTTAACCTAACCTCTCTGCACTACTCTCACACTATTCAGTGTCCTAGTGGGAGGAGCCAATGGTGCACCTATGCACCATCCTGTCACCACCTGGTGGCGTTCAATGGCGGTTTGACTGTAAATTGTTACACAATTCGAAATGTACCCAGAAAATGGGTAGGCACTTAATTTATGTGAAGATACTCATTACACACTTGGATCATATATACGCAATTTAGGTGCTTGTGTACAAATGGGCCTTTGGATCTTTATATTTACTGTGCTTTTGTTGTAAGCTATTTATAGTGCGTGCCTTTGTCCCGTGGGGCATCAGGCACTGACAAGCTAAATAGGGAAACATCAGGGTGGTAAATTTGTCATATAGGGTGGCTGTGTTTCTAAATTAAGTGCACCATGTTACTTAGTTAAGATAATCGCAGGGTTTTTAAATCCTTTTTTTTTTTTTTCAATGGCTCCTCTCTCACTTCTCAGGGCGTGCCTCGCAGTGAACTGCAGGCACTTTAAGCTGGTACTAATGAAATCCGCTACCAATTATTCGCTACCTGTCTCTCCCCCCTCTTTGTATTTATTTATTTATTTATTTATTTATTTATTTATTTCCTCTTTTCTTGCAAACCCAACCCTCACAATTTACTCCCATTCTCTCTATCCCACCCCATGTCCACTTTTTAAACCCTACCTACTCTGTTACTCATTTAGTCTAGTATTTTATTACTCCACTACTGTAATTACTGTTACATTTAAACAATATATTTATCCCCCCATTATCTGCTCTCAAATTTTAATACAACCATCATTCTCCAGTTCGTGCAGCAATGACCTCTTTCCCTATGTGTGTTGGCTAATGCATTTGTGCCAGTGCTATTTTCAAAAGCGCTAGTGGCATTACCACTTGCACTGTCATTTTGTCGCCAAATTCATTCTGTTGGGAACATGGATCATCCACCCCTTACCCCTATTTCTCTCCTCCTGTGGTGAACTGTCAATGAAATGTGGGCCTCCCCCCTCAAGTGCACCTTCTTCCACCTTGTGTGTCTCATTTAATTGTTCTGTGTTAATCGTGTATTCATGAGCCCAGTCTCCTCACTGAAAGATGTGTGCTCAAAATGTAGCTAAATGTACTCTCTTGTGATGTGCTATCATTATGCACCCCCCTCTGTACCGTGTACCCCCATTATCCTTAAACAATCTTCCTTACTTTCAACATGTGTATGCCTGGTGTTTAACAAGTTATGGATTTCTCTGTTAATAAGGTGGTCATGTCCACATCGCTCATGATGTCACAAATGCCTCTTCCCTAATGCATGGTCTAGTCGCCCCACTGTCACCCAGAAAAGAAAATGTTTTGATACCTATCACCACCCCTATGCAATTGTCCTCTGCATTATTGTGTGTGCGTGAGTGTGTGTGTCGGCGCGCGTCTCGCCCGCTCTGTCGGGGAGGTGGAGCATGAGTGTGTGTGGCAGAGTGAGTCAAATCAAGTTTGTCTTGGGCTGTCCTATTAGCGGTATAATGTCAATCTATGTCCTTTGAACGGTTTGTTCCCCATCAGGAAGACCCCACCCAGTCATGTAACCGGTACCATTGCTATTGTGTCAGTGTTCTGTATGGGTGCTGGCTGCTGTGCAGTGCCCCTGTGTTGTGATTCTAGTCAGTCCTGGGGTAGTGGTGCTGTCATTTGTTGTGTCTGCACATGTAGTGGTGACAGTACCTGCATTGGTGCTTGTGGTGTCTGCTGAAATGATCCCATCCTGCCCCATGTATCCTCCCCACATGGGCGGTGCATATTGTGGTGATTGTTGACACTGCTATTGTGATTCTTGTGCGTGTGTGTTGAGGCTGTTTTTAACTGCCAATCCCATTGCATACTTTAATAATTTATTTTGTGCCTACTTGTCCTCATCTGCCTTTCTCTGCCCCTGTGTCATCAAATATTACATTCCCGGAGGTTCAGAAGGGTGATTCCCCTCTTCCCTCTGCTCGCGCTGGTTCAGCATCAGCTGACCCCTCGCATCTTCCCTTTCCTTCGTGCACACAGTTCAACTGTAGCCATGTGCTTTTAAAGCTATTCCCGTGTAAGTGCTGTGTATGTATGTCCTTAGCGATTGCTGCACGCTTCTGGAGAAGCCGCCTATGAGCAGCCATGGTCTTTTTTAATTTACCTTCAGTACTTTTGAATCTTTGCACACTATGTTTTACTGACTTATTTCGGCATGGAAGCTGTGTGCTACAAAACAGGTGAAGGGGAATCGTTTCTGTATTGTGTGATACATTTTACCTCTATTCAATTCGAAAATTTCGATAGTCCGCTGTTCAGGGAGCAAAAGTTAAAAGATAATTGAACATTTTTCAACTTCTGTGAGCCTTCTTGGCTCTGCACCTTAGCCAGTGCACTCCACATGCAGCCCATCTTCACCAAACCATTTCCTTCCCCGGCACACCCCCACAATCTTGCGCATGTGTCTTCCACACACCGCCTCTGGGTCACCTATTCTCCAAATCCAAAACCACACCACTATCTCCTCACCATCAAAACTCTGTGTCCTATGCATCAATCTGAAGGTGACGTCACCAAACTAAAAACACATTGCAAATGAACAGACAAATGTGCATACACAGAACAATAACCCATTTCTCCCAACCCCACGAAAATCCCAAAATAAAACCCCACAATCCCCACAGCTGTCTTCCTGTCTCAACTGGAACAAGGTAAACCACAATAAAACCCTTATAATTGGACTGCACACACTGCGTCGCCTAACGTGTGATACGCTCCTCACCAGGGGACCTTAACCAGCCAACTATCATCCACTCACTGAACTAAAACGCTCAATTAGCAGGGAACCTCATCTACTCATTGATCTATAACGTCAATTCATAGGAAATCCAGACCCCGTACATGAAATCACCATCCAGACCAATCAGCGCGGCACTCCTGTTCTATATGTAGGGAGTCACTACCCCACCCAATAGGCTCAAAAACACAAGAAGGGACCACTGCCACCGCCCCAGTCCCAACTACAATTCACGTGCCGATCACCACCAATGCGCTGAATTTTGCGACAATGTACAATCACCCACCACCCAATTTACAATCCCTCCCTAAGTTTCTACCCAAACAAAAGAACTGAACATTTCTGCAACATACTGATCAACAATGCATCATAATACTTTAAACATTTCCCCCCCTCAAAGCCCATGTTGCTAGTTGACTTACATTTTCCTATGCTGCACTGGCAGTTGCTCCGCTGCTGGACACCCCCTCAAGGCGCTTCACCGGACCCCTTCTCCTGCAGGGCTCTCACCTGCCCTCAAGCGGGGTATTTCCATGTGGCCCCCGAAGCCTTTAGCCGGTTACGCGTTTTCCGGTGGTCTTCAGGTGCAGGCGAGGGTCCCACAGCTTCCTTGAGTCGGCGGCAGGGAGTTCAGTTCAACGCAGGGCTTGCGCAGGCAGTGCTCATTCACCCATGTTACAATGAGCAATGAGCCTCACAGAGGGCACCAACTTGTTGGGGAGAAGCTGGACCCCCCCCCCACCAGGGCAGTGGGGGACAGCAGCCATACCCTCACCATCTATGGGAGACCCCAACACCTCCCATATGGCCCCCAGAAATGCAACAGAGTCCCAAGCAGGCAGCAGCATGTTCCAAACTGCGTTTATTTCTGGGCAGCAAAAAAGAAAAAAAACACGCAGAGCATCGTGCACATCGAGAGTTCAGGTGCCGTCTCCCCCGGGGCTGGCTTGCAAGCCAGCTTTATGATCACACTGCAGGCTGACCTCACAGAATTGGATCAGTTCCCAGAAACCTAATGTCATGATCTCTGCTTCCAAAAGATCAGGACTTGCCCGACTCCCTTGGAAGCAGACCCATAACCCCGGTTCCGAGTGCCAGCCAGTCCCAATTGGGACCTTTTGGACCCTGTCCTGGCGCCAGTGGCACCAGGCTCATAAAGATGCCCAGTCCCAGCGCTGGAAGCGCCGGGCTCATAATGCTTGGGTGGACTTACCTGCAGCAGATCATGCTGCTTACTTACCTTCCAGTTGAACCCCTGATCCTCTTCTGTTTGGGACTACTTTTCCTGTTGGGTGGGGCAGGAGCAACTCCCTAGGTTCAGAACACTGGAACTCTTCTGGAAAGCAGGAACTCTTTTCTTACCTAGGCGTGGCTGTGGAAGGAGGCACCTAAGCACTACAGGAGGCTATTTAAACCACACCCGATGGATGAATCTTGCTTTGTGTTATTCTGCATTCTCTGCAGCAGAACGCTCATCGTGTCTTCTGCTTCTGATCCTGGGCCTAAGGGAACAAAGGCTTACCATCCTGGAATCCAGTCTTCAGCAGCACCTGTAAAGACAAAGAAAGAACAGGTTAGCACTACGGTCTTCAGTGGCAGCGCATCTCTAACCTGGTCCATCGGCTGTCACCAACGCCTCGCGCTGCATTCCGGCATCTGAAAGACAAAGGCTTACCTACTCTTCGCATGCTCCGGAGGTCTTCGCACTGCATTCCGGCATCTGAAAGACAAAAGCTTACCAGCTCTTCGCACGCTCCGGAGGCCTTCGGCGCTGCATCCCGCATCTGAAAGACAAAAGAAGGTGCGTTTAAAGACATTGGGCAACTTTATTACTCACGTGCCATTACTCCTTCCCACGCCGAATCCAGTGGGTTTTCCAGCACCCTTCAGCTTCTCTAAAGCTCCGAACTTGTACCTGCAAGATAAAAGGGACAGTTAGTGCGCATCGTGAAGCAGGCTACAAGCGCTTACTTACGTGCTTCCAGGCGCTTCTATTCCTCACGCGGGTTCGATCCTCAACTCTCATCAGCCCGCCATCCGCCATCGCCAGAACCCTGCAAAACAATAGATATCATTACAAAAGACTTTTAAGACATTTGAAGTGCCCAGAACTTACCGTTCGTGCAGTTAACGACGGACAGCAGTCCTCTGAGGTCAAGAGGCCTGCACCCTTATCCAGTGAAGAAACTGGTTACGGCACCCTGCCCCGAGGCAGATGGAGAGCTCGGCGTTCACTTACCTAAGGTGAGGGCGTTAACCTTTGGGGTTCTACAGGAGAAGAGAAAGGGAAGAGGAGAGAGGCACCCAATAACCCCAGTTCATTAATCCCATATTTTCTATCTGCAGACATCTTACTCTTCGAGTCAGACATACAGTGCACAGAGGTCCAGCCCAAAGAGCCAACCGTGTGTTACACATCACCTTTGAAGATACGGCATTCACCCAGTCAAGACCGGCGCCTCTGCGGGAATCAGGTGAGCGTTACAGAACACAAAGCCTGCCGCAAAACTCCCACCCAGGCGCTATGGAAACCTCGGATACCGACCAGCTAGCCCAGTTACTTGGGGAACTAAGAGCAGAAGTGCATGCAGCCCGTCAGGAAACAAATGCTCTAAGAAGGGAACTGATTATTTCCAAGGAGCGAACAGATGATCTCGCTAGACAATTGCTACAGTCACAAGCCGGACAAACTCCGTTACCCGCATCAGGGGCAAATCTTCCTTCAACATCCTCTACGAACCCAGTGCAGATCAACCTACCTGGGAATGTACCTCTGGCTCCGCCCGAACGATTTTCTGGTGACCCAAAGAGGTTTGCAGTATTTATTAATCAGTGCCGGTTGCACTTCTTATGCCGGCCAGCAGCCTTTCCAACTGATCAAGCTAAGGTAGCTTTCGTGCTTTCGTACCTTAGTGGCAATGCGGCAGACTGGTCGATCCCTCTAGTTAATCAAGATGATCCGGTTCTCCATGATTTTCAAGCTTTTCAGCTCAGTATGGAAAAACTGTTTGCAAGACATTCACAGGGGCAGGCCTTGGACACTGAGCTCCTTTCATTGCGACAGGGTAATCAAGACCTTTTGGCTTATATTGCGTCTTTCAACAGACTGATAGTGGAAACTCGATGGCCTGAGGACAAAAGGATTACGCTGTTTTATATAGGTCTACGTGGAGAGCTCAAAGATGTGTTAGCCCAAGTAGTGAATCCCCCGCAAGACTGTTCGGACTATATTGACTTAGTCGTTCAAATTGACCACAGACTGCAGAACAGGAAGGCCGATCGTTCCAAGTTTGATGCTCGAGTATTTTCCAAACCACCAACTCCTACCAAAGGAGTAGACTCCGGGGAACCCATGCAAATAGGGGGCCTGAAAGGACCACTAACACAAAAGGAGCGGGAAAGGAGAAAACAGCTGCAATTATGCCTCTATTGCGGAAACTCGGGGCACTTTCTTCGAGACTGTCCGGTGAAACCAGCCAAGAAGGCAGTAGGAGCTGCAGTTACCAGGGTCACAAACTCTGAGCAGGGAAACGACCTCGCCCGACAAGAATAGAGGTCCTCTTGCCTAGCGTTAAAACCAGTTCAGTGACCTCGCATTTCGTGATACCTATGGTCCTCATTAGCCCTGAACATCCGGATCGATTACATGCGATTGAAGCTTACGTCGACAGCGGTTCCATCGGCAATTATGTGGATCATGAAATGGTTTTGAGGATGAATCTGACTCTTTGTCCAAAGGCTGTAAAGGACGTCATTACTACGGTGGATGGTACGGAGATAGCCTCCGGACCAGTAACGCATACAGCCCAAGAAGTGACGCTAGTAAGTCAAGATGGACACCATGAGAAGATTGTGTTCGATGTGATCAAGGCACCTCAGTTCCAGATTATTCTAGGAATTCCTTGGTTAGAGAAGCACAATCCTCAGATCGATTGGCGAGCAAGAACGGTTCAGTTTCCAGAATGTGTCTCTACTTGTCACCCTCGACCTGGTGTTGCACTGGCAGCAATTTCCTCGGAGGCTCCCCAGTTACCTCCTGAATACCTAGAATTCCAAGATGTTTTCCGGAAGGATCAGGCTAACTCTCTACCTCCTCATAGGTCTTATGACTGCCAGATAGACCTGATACCTGGATCTACTCCTCCTTGTAGTAGAATTTATGCCCTCACCGAGCCTGAGAATCTTCACCTCCGACAATACCTGGATGAATACCTAGCGAATGGATTTATTCGTCCTTCCAAGTCCCCTGCTTCCTCAGCTTTGTTCTTCGTTCCAAAAAAAGAAGGGGACCTTAGAACTTGTATAGATTATCGCGCCCTGAACCAGATCACCGTTAAGAATAGATATCCGTTACCTTTGATCCCTGAACTCCTGGACCAAGTCAGAAAAGCATGCATATATACAAAGCTGGATCTTAGAGGAGCCTACCACTTGGTACGAGTAAAAGAGGGCGATGAATGGAAGACGGCCTTCCGCACCAAGTATGGGCTATTTGAATATCAGGTCATGCCCTTCGGACTTTGCAATGCCCCGGCCGCCTTTCAATATTTTATGAACAATGTCCTCAGAGAGCTCATAGATGTGTGTGTTGTTGTTTACATTGGCGACACCCTCGTTTATTCTTCATCGGAAACTGAACATCGGAAACACGTGAAAATGGTCCTCGAGAGATTGCGTCAACACAAACTTTTCGCTAAATTGGAAAAATGTGTTTTCAACGTGACTGAAGTTGAATTCTTGGGATTCATATTATCACCTAGCGGAGTGCGTATGGATTCAAAGAAGGTCGATGCAATTCTCAAATGGCCATCGCCATCCTCCGTAAAAGGTGTTCAAAGCATGTTAGGCTTCGCTAACTTTTACCGCAGGTTTATCCTTGAATTCTCTCGAATAGTCCAGCCCATCACCGCCTTGTTAAAGAAAAACAAACGTTTTGAATGGTCTACCGAGGCGGAACAAGCTTTCCAGAATTTGAAGACTAGATTTATCTCTGCACCGATCTTAAAACATCCTCGCCCAGAACTCCCCTACATCGTTGAAACTGATGCTTCGAGCCTTGCCATGGGGGCAGTTCTATCACAAAAGGACCCAGTAACCAATCAGTTGCATCCCGTGGCATTTTGGTCCCGCAAATTCTCGCCTCCTGAAATCAATTACACTATTACTGATAAGGAACTTCTAGCTATCAAGTCCACCTTTAAGGCTTGGCAGCATTTTCTTCTGGGGGCCCGACACACCGTTACTGTGATTACAGATCACCGAAACCTGCAATATTTGAAAACCGCAAAAGCTCAATCCTCTAGGCAACTCCGTTGGGCACTATTCTTTGCCGAGTTTGACTTCATAGATACCTATCGACCTGGTACAAAAAACGGTAAAGCTGATGCCAATTCTCGGATGGGAGTGGAAGAACATTTGATCAATCCTAAACCTGTACCTATCATTCCCGAACAAAGAATTCTAGGTGTAATCGCCACACAATCCATAGAGGAAGTTAAGGATAAAGCCAGGCTACTGGTAACTCCAGCAGACATACAGAATTGGCATCTGCAGGGAAAGGACTTTACGGTGAAGGACAACCTATTATATTTCCAAGAACGGTTATACCTGCCCAGCACAGATTTACAGAAAAAGGTAATCTCTTGTTATCACGATTCTTTAATGGAAGGACATCCCGGTATGACCAAGACCTCGGAAAAGATCAAGCGCTACTTCTGGTGGCCGTCTTGGAAAAAAGATATCAGAGACTTTATAATGTCCTGTGGAGTATGCGCCCAAAACAAGAGTCAAAAGGAAAAACCAGCCGGCCTCTTACGCCCTATTGACATCCCGCCTCGCCCTTGGCATACGCTTTCTATGGACTTCATCACCGATCTACCTCCATGCTCCGGATACAATACGATCCTAGTAATCGTGGACCTATTCTCCAAGATGGCGCATTTCATTCCACTCAAAGGCTTACCAACAGCAGCAACTCTGGCCCGAGAATTTCTCGAAAACATCGTCCGACTGCACGGTTTTTCTTCAGTTCTAATTTCGGATCGAGGTAGTCAATTTATTTCTCATTTTTGGTGAAGTTGCTGTCGGTCGGCTCAAATTGATGTGAGACTTTCGACCAGCCACCACCCTCAAACCGACGGACAAACCGAGAGGACCAATCAAACTCTGGAACAGTATTTGCGCTGCATGCTACAACAAACTGAAAAAACTTGGAAAGATATCCTTTGGATAGCCGAATATGCCTACAATAACTCTGTCCACTCGGGAACTGGGAAGACCCCGTTTTTTCTTTTATACGGTAGTCACCCTCGGACCTCGGAGTTGGATCCACTCCAAGATCTTGGAACACCAGCAGTAGACCACCTGCATTCTACAATCACCCAAGCCTTTAAGGAAGCCGTTTCTCACCTTCAAAGGGCTAAAGAACAATACAAGAAAGGAGCAGACCAACATCGGAAGGAAGCCCCCCAATATCAAGTAGGAGATCAAGTCTGGTTATCCACCAAATATCTACCTCTAAAAGGACCACGCACATTCAACCCAAGATACTTTGGTCCCTATTCCATCACTACCATAGTAAATCCAGTAGCAGTCAAGTTGGACTTGCCCCCTCACATGAAGATACATCCGGTCTTCCACGTCTCTCTATTAAAACCCGTGCAACCTCAAACCCGACTAACTACATCTCCAAAACCTATTCTAGTTGATGGAGAACTCGAGTTTGAAGTCAAAAGCATCCTGGATTCCAAGATCTCCAAATCTAAACTATTTTACCTGATTGACTGGAAAGGCTACGGTCCCCAAGAAAGATCCTGGGAACCTGCAGAATATGTCCACGCGCCTCATCTAATCAAAAGATTTCATCGAACATTTCCTAACAAGCCCAAACCCCCGGAGAAGCCCGGTTTGGGAGGGGCCTTGAGGGGGGGTGCTGTCATGATCTCTGCTTCCAAAAGATCAGGACTTGTCTGACTCCCTTGGAAGCAGACCCATAACCCCGGTTCCGAGTGCCAGCCAGTCCCAATTGGGACCTTTTGGACCCTGTCCTGGCGCCAGTGGCACCAGGCCCATAAAGATGCCCAGTCCCAGCGCTGGAAGCGCCGGGCTCATAATGCTTGGGTGGACTTACCTGCAGCAGACCATGCTGCTTACTTACCTGCCAGTTGAACCCCTGATCCTCTTCTGTTTCCTGTTGGGTGGGGCAGGAGCCACTCCCTAGGTTCAGAACACTGGAACTCTTCTGGAAAGCAGGAACTCTTTTCTTACCTAGGCGTGGCTGTGGAAGGAGACACCTAAGCACCACAGGAGGCTATTTAAACCACACCCGATGGATGAATCTTGCTTTGTGTTATTCTGCATTCTCTGCAGCAGAACGCTCATCGTGTCTTCTGCTCCTGATCCTGGGCCTAAGGGAACAAAGGCTTACCATCCTGGAATCCAGTCTTCAGCAGCACCTGTAAAGACAAAGAAAGAACAGGTTAGCACTACGGTCTTCAGTGGCAGCGCATCTCTTACCTGGTCCATCGGCTGTCACCAACGCCTCGCGCTGCATTCCGGCATCTGAAAGACAAAGACAAAGGCTTACCTACTCTTCGCATGCTCCGGAGGTCTTCGCACTGCATTCCGGCATCTGAAAGACAAAAGCTTACCAGCTCTTCGCACGCTCCGGAGGCCTTCGGCGCTGCATCCCGCATCTGAAAGACAAAAGAAGGTGCGTTTAAAGACATTGGGCAACTTTATTACTCACGTGCCATTACTCCTTCCCACGCCGAATCCAGTGGGTTTTCCAGCACCCTTCAGCTTCTCTAAAGCTCCGAACTTGTACCTGCAAGTTAAAAGGGACAGTTAGTGCGCATCGTGAAGCAGGCTACAAGCGCTTACTTACGTGCTTCCAGGCGCTTCTATTCCTCACGCGGGTTCGATCCTCAACTCTCATCAGCCCGCCATCCGCCATCGCCAGAACCCTGCAAAACAAGAGATATCATTACAAAAGACTTTTAAGACATTTGAAGTGCCCAGAACTTACCGTTAGTGCGGTTAACGACGGACAGCAGTCCTCTTAGGTCAAGAGGCCTGCACCCTTATCCAGTGAAGAAACTGGTTACGGCACCCTGCCCCGAGGCAGATGGAGAGCTCGGCGTTCACTTACCTAAGGTGAGGGCGTTAACCTTTGGGGTTCTACAGGAGAAGAGAAAGGGAAGAGGAGAGAGGCACCCAATAACCCCAGTTCATTAATCCCATATTTTCTATCTGCAGACATCTTACTCTTCGAGTCAGACATACAGTGCACAGAGGTCCAGCCCAAAGAGCCAACCGTGTGTTACACATCACCTTTGAAGATACGGCATTCACCCAGTCAAGACCAGCGCCTCTGCGGGAATCAGGTGAGCGTTACACCTAACTCCTCCTGCTATTGGCTGCTAAGTGATAGGTTACCTATGTAGCCCTATAGAGAGACTGACAATTGGATATTAACCTTTTGCGTCAGTGGGTTGATTTAGCTGTGCCAGCCCCCATTACCTAATTCTACCTTGTTGCAATATGACCTTGTTCCCATAACTTTTTAGCTGAACAAGCAGTTCGCACCTGGGCTCTGGGCGCTGGGCTGCGCCATTCTTGTTACAATTTATGTTTCAAATGTTGTGCGAGTCCTTGAGAAAGTGTCTTTCTTTCCCAGAAAGAAAAAAAAAAAGCACACTGGGTTGCCGGGATTTATTCGCATTTGTGGATAATTAAAAAATGTCTGTCTGCAGAAAGCAATCTTATCTTGAATGTGCCGCCTCGGCAGGTCGGATGTTTTGAGAGGAACATTGCTGAAGGCTCCCGCAGCCAGTGTTCAGTGAGAGAAATGAACTTGGCTGTAATTTTCCTGAAACATGGCTTTACACTGTGCAATTAGACCATGTTAATTCATATAGGCATTTGCAAGCCTTTAAACAGGGATTTTTGTGTTTGTAGATTCTGATATTGCAGCATTGATTCTAATGTAGCATGGAAGTTGCACTGTTGGTGAAGTGGGTGTGTTTCAGCATATTTGTCACCCATGGGTGCGCTGGGGCCTGGTTCAAATGATAAGTGCGCTCCTTGTTCTTCCTGCTGTTCTTCTGTATATGCGCCTGGGGTGAGGGGGCATGGGTTTGATCTCGATTTTCCCTCTTCAATCCTAATAGCAGAATCAATAGGAAGAGGCAATTTTGAAATTTGAAATGGAAATAGGTGCCATGTAGAAGTCGGATTGGCATGTGGTAATGTAGCTTATGCACAAGAAATTGTGTCTGCTAAGGTTAAGTTAGGTACATGTTTTAACTTATCAGTCAGAAACAAAAGGAAAGGGGCGGACCAGTGACCTCAACAAAAATAATGTTTTTTTTCTGATAAAGCTCAGAGATATAATGAAGTGACAGGACGGTAATTCCTGTACCTAGAGTGAATGGATTAAACACGGTTGTGTCAATGCGAATATTGTTTACCT
Organism: Ambystoma mexicanum; assembly: GCF_040938575.1. NCBI lineage: Eukaryota > Metazoa > Chordata > Amphibia > Caudata > Ambystomatidae > Ambystoma > Ambystoma mexicanum. Next base: position 977,782,879 of record NC_090922.1, read on the forward strand.
TGCATTTCATTGTTATGCAGATCAAGAATACCGCGGGCAAGACTACATGGAATGGATGAGAGACATTGCTGTATGAGGTTTCTCCTATCTGTCATTGATTCAAGATGCAGGTCCAGTGGTGTAATTAGATGATAGGTTGATGGCAAGAACTCAATAGGTTTCTGAGTATTTTACCAGACATGCATTCAGATGAACAGATTTGTCTATTTCAATTTTGAATTGGTCACATCCATACTAACCCAGCACAAATGCACTCTTGATTGATGTAGTTTTTGTATTTTATTTTTGCTTTATATAATTCTTTCTATTTTTAAAGTATGATGAATAAAGGAATATCTTCTATGAATATCAGCTCCCGAGTATTCCCTGCTTAGAATAGAATGAGCACACATTGAGCTAGATCTACTTTCATGACACATTTTTTACTAAAGGAGACATCTGTACCATTCCACTTGCAGTTTAGGTATTCACTTCACTGCAGCTCAATACTACGGTAAGGCATTTCTGTTTACTGTCCTCCGAATATCTCTGTTTCTTTTTAATGGGTGTATGCCATGCCTGTGTACATGGCTGGACCGTGGAGATGGGAAGAGCCTCCACGATGGCCCCAGAGACATTAATCAGCAGGACTTTCTTTTAATTACTGCATGCTTTATCTTTGCTCTCGGTAACAGATTTACCAGTTCGTCATAGTGAGGCCAACGGTGCTGGAAAGAAATACACGTGGCCGCTAACTTAATTGAACTATTCTAGAAGCAATACTGCATTTCCACATGCTACTGTGTACAACCAGATCCTTTGCATGGATTGAAATGAAACTGCTATATCAAAACTTTACAAATAATTGCACTTTATGGCAGGAGAAATAATTTGTTCTATGCATCCACACACCCACACAGCCACTTAAGGAAAAGCATGAGACGATGATGGTCTCAGGACAGAATCATACACAAACCCCTAAAGCTGAAACCAAGAGTGAGAGCGTCAGGAACATTCTGAAGTTGGAAATAAGCATACTTTGACATGTTTTACGTTTGAATTGATAAAAGGATTGTACACAAAAGATGTGCACTGCCTGAGGAAAATGATATTCACTTTAAAATAACTGCATATCTATGCTGCTGCATGTATTTGAACTCGTATGCAAATGTCCTATTATGCCACCTGTATGGTCACTGATTAAGTACAGCAGCGTTTGATTGTTGATGTAGAGTTTCTGCACTTATAGGATTAGTGGGGGTAGATGGAAGGACAACTTATTCTCCAAGGTTATTGAATGAAGGGCAGGAGTGTGTGACATTGCATTTGCACAGAGCGCTCAAAAAGAGCCCCGTAAACAAAGTGTTCCTGCGAAGGTTACAGTCAGAGCGAGGCATACTTCTTCAAGAGAACATTTCCGAAAGTGACTTTCAGTAGCACCACAAAAGCAAAAGCAAATCTCACACATCTAGAGCACATCTTTTGCAAATTAGCTTGGAGGTTTGACAAGCCGCATAAGGATAATCACTCGCAAAACTGCAACTTAATGAGTTGTTCGGCAGAACTTTAAACACCAGTGAATGGTCCTGTAAATTCCCTGGGAGCGTTTTGCAAACTCAGCTGTGCACGGAATTGAAAGGCAGTGCCCGGTATTGAACGGAAATGGCACAGAAAGATCCGACCATGCTCTATTCCCTGTGTATGGCTTATCTTCATATTGGAAAAGGCAATTTATAATGTCCTTTCGATGTTTTCATAAACAACGCTGCGACAAACTAATTACATGGTTATTTAAGTTGGAAGCACTGATTATTAAGAGGTGGCAAATACATGTTTCATGTGTACAGTTTGAAAATATGCAGATATATTGGAGATTTCAATTGTATAGAAACGTTTTTTTTCCAACTGCCATGACTAGCTTACTCTTCCATTTACGGCCTTCTTTACTTATTTTAAAACTCATTTTGACAGCGATGCCCTGATAACGTACATGTTAAATACATTGTTCAAAATGTCTGCATTGAGCTCTCTGGTTTAGCTGCCAAATCTGTCAGATTTATGTATTCCAAATGTTAAAATGCTCTACTTTATAAAATAAATCAGATGTATGGCTGGGACAAAACGTGCTCCAAAATACAGCACACGAAATAAGCACATGGCTAAAAGGAAAAACTGAATATTGTATATATTGTATATATGTATTTATATTCAGCCTATATATGTATATATTTATTGGTATTCAGTGTTTTTTGAGTGCATACCTAGCTTCGAGTGAAATGTCGAACAATGGCTTATTAGGAATACAAATTAGGGTGCACACGTTGAAGCCAGACTATGTCAATGAAGCCATAGTGATAATTACAACGCAGTCCCAAAGGCATTACCCAACTAGTAATGCCCCCTCACAGGGTTCTATTGCTATTAGTACCCCAACGTTGGCTGCCAGAGATGGAGACCTTGTCAGCTAGGTGAGATCTGAAGGGCACTCAAAGTGACATCATTGTAAATTATGCAACTGGTTATGATGTTGATGCGTGCTTGTAGGGGCAAACAATGTAATTCAACAGGTGAACTCCCTGCATTGAACATTATGATATGATATGAAATAGCATTTAAAACGTGCCTATACACAAGTGTTTCAAGGCGCGACGAGGCAAGGGATGGGAACAGAGGGAAGACCGAGACAACAATCTTACTAGGCCAGGTGACATTGAGATTGCGCAAGTGCGGGGTAGGAGGAGGGAGGGGAAAAGTGCAAGGGGGAAGTGCAATACATAGGATAACAGTAAATAAATAAAAATAATAAACACGTATAATAATAAGTGCAGCCAGCTGGAGGCAGGCGCCGGTAAGTGCAAACATCAGGTGTCGAGTGCTGGTAGGGGGCTGTAGGGATACAGAAACAGCCCCAGAGTGCAAGACTTGCCAGGGGGGCAGAGCAGGTGTGCAACAAGCAGAAAGGGGACCGGGGCCCAAGAACAAGGGGTTGCCATGTGACTAATGCAGTATCAGTTTCAGCCAGGAATTCAGCAGGGGGGAGGAGGAGAGAAGGCAGAAACAAAGAGGAAGCTCTTGAGGTGCTTCCGGTCACCGGAGATGGTTCTCCTCAATTTTCAGAGAGGCAGGGAGGCTGTTCCAGAGGGAGACCCCAGCCGAAGAAAGCAATCTACCACCAACTCGTTGCTTGGAGAAGCGACTGACCCTGAGGGAGTTGGAGGCGGATAAGCGAAGAGCTCAAGAAGGAAGATATTTAGGAAGAGGGAGTTCAAGATATTGATGCCCCAGGCCCCAGAAGCCTTGTGGACAATTCTGAATGTTTTTAACTTAATCCTCGCAGCTGCTGGGAGCCAGTGCAGAGATTTCAGTCCTGCTCTTTCGCTGCTTGAGAAAAAAAGCACGGAAATACCAATGATGCAGGACAAATGTGATCATAATTAGGAAGGGTAAACATGGCCAATTTAATCTTACTATAGGAATTTAAATGATTGTTTTTTTGGTTTTTTTTATAGTACAAAACATGGGGCCGTGGATCCCAGAGGAAGAAAGCCTTTGGAGAAGGTACATGATAAATGCTGCATATTGTTCTTCAGTTCATAAATTCAATTGAGAAATGGAGGTTTGTGTAGACTTTTAATGTTGTTTCCAAGGTATCTTGGCGCTACTGAGCAGTGTTCATCAAGGGAACATGTATGTGCACTATGAGGTGAGGCTGAACCATAAGAAAAGTACCTTAAAGACATGTGACAACGTAAAGGTTTAGATTTACAGCACCTTTACAATTTAGACATTCTCACTATCACTGAACAAAAGCAACTGGCCCAAATACGTGATGTCATCAGTGATGCCATCAATAATGGCATTTGTGATGTCATCCTTGATGTCCTGGGTGTTAGTGTTAGCAGTGCATGGTGGTGGCGTGAGTTATGGTTGCATAGCTTACCATAAATGCCATATTTCTTGGCTTTTTCGATTTTACCATAATGTCACTTTAACAATGTTTTTTCACTGAATTCCATAGGTTTTTATAAGTGCAATTTCCCCATAACGTTGTGATGCTGGAAATGCATTGGAGGGACAGGGCCTCCCTGTCCTTGACCTGTAGTCCTTTTTCATTTGTGTTCTGTATTGTTTTCTGCCCAGGAGTCCATGTGGGACTCCTAGAAGTGCAGCTCTTCCTGTTTTTGGTTTGGTGTACAGACCCATGGGATACCCTTATGGCACCCATGGGTGGGGGTACAACCCTGTGCCACTAGTGTATGTTTTTGGGCACCTGTGGGAGGCCCACAGAGCAGGGTATGGGCTGGTGGCAGCTCCATGCTGAATTGACAGGTGCTCTGAGTATCCTCCATTTTGGGATACACAGGCCCTGCCATCGGAATCAGTTGATTCCTGATCGAAAACAAGATGGGCCCTGTGGCCTATTGCTTTCTATTGCCTGTTACCTTGTTTTCCCAAAGTCCTGGGAAGCCCTGACTCTGTCCCTTCCCCCTGACTGGCTGTTGGGTGGAAGTTCCATATATATGTGTTATTGTGAAGTCCAGACCAGACTGGCTGGAGCCTTCCCAGTGACTGTATGTTGTGGGTACACCCTGTGGGTGGGACCTGGGTGAATGGAGTGTGTGACCAATATGCCCTTCTTGTTGGGGATGTCTGGTTTCTGGTATGAGAGACAAAGACTGAGAAAGCCTTGCCCAAAACTGGCCTGAATGCAGTGTGTAGTGTTGAATGGCTGGGTACTTGTCCCAACCCACATTCCTTGTTGTGAGTGTCTGAGAGGGAGGAGGATGGCCTGAATGCACTGTGTGCCTGATTGGCTGAATGACTGCATGAATGCCCTTCTGTATGATTGGCTGCTGAGTGTGAGCCAGCAGTGTGGATGAGAGAGAGAATCGTATATCTGGGGACCTCTCACCACTGGAAATTGTTCAGAAGCTGTGTCTACACTTGAAGAGTTACTGGAACTGCTGATCCTCAACGCCCAGCTGGAAGAAGAAGACTTGCTGTTGCATTTGCTTCGACCCGATCTGAAAGCGGCCGAACTCGTCGAAGACTGATCCGAGAGAGGACCTGGTAAGGTGCCCTCTTCCCGTGCTCCGAGGGACCATTGAGCACCGCTAACCTTCGCTGAAGCTCCCTGGAAGTCAGACCCTCGAAAGGCTGCCGACCGGAAACGGGGACCGCTGAGGATAACGAAGTGAAGCACCAGGACTTCGCCGCTCTCAAAGTCCATTGCCGTCGACCAGGGTTTGCAGGTTTGTGTAACCGCTGGAGGCCCGTTGAAGTTGTGTTATCCCAGAAGAGGGTACCAATTGAGGCTGTGCCGCCGACGACTGGAGCCGCCTGCTCCTTTTTCCTAAGAACATTTGAATCAAAGGACTCTCTTGTCCGCAACGTCGACTACTTTGTCCTACCGGAGAAAGTCTAGGGCGCTGACGCGCCGAGGAGAATCCGCCGGTGGGTTTCCTACCACCCGAAGGCCACAAAGACTTTGACGACTCGACGCCCTTGCTGGGCCACAGTTCTTCAGAAACTCTTTGCGGTCCTCAACAATCAATCACCGAGGTGCCCTACACACCTCATCCTTGCAGGACGTCGCCGACGAGCACTGCCTGGATCGACGTCGTGGTCTCGGCACTCTCGAACTCATCGACGTCGTCGACTCCAAGTTCACCTTCTTCACCGCCTCTCGACGATCCGTGGCTCCTGCTTTAAAGGGAGTCACTCAAGAAGGATCCGTTGACGCTTCTTCGAAGAACTCTACTCCACCAGGTACATTGGGGGGGTAAAAACATTATAACATTGTGCTATATCTTTATTTTACAGGTTGCCCAGGTGGGGGGTATCCACACAGAACTGTGTCTAGGTAACGGGGCCAGTATTCTGCTATTTGTGTCAACCATTGCTTTCCTTCCTATCTCTATTGCTGGTTTCCTTGTTATTGATCTGTGTGACATTCTAACAGTATAGTTGATGCACTTCAATGAGATCTAATAATATTGGTGGTACCACTTTAGAATTGTATATATTTACCATTGTTGATTTCTGAGTATAAAGTGCGTTATTGTGATAGTGTACATACCTTTGAATATTAATTATATAAAGACTGTGTTTTCAGTAATACAGTGTGTGGACATTCCTTTGTGGGGGGTTGGGGACTACACTGTACTTAACCCGGGCCTGCATCACCTCCTGAGAAGCTAGGCCTTGATTGCTCGTCCATTGCTACCGTAATAGAGAATCTTGGCTGGGGTCCGCTGTGCCTCTCCTTTACCATATAGAGAGCAGAAGTACAGACACCCCCTCCAGTCTTTACAAACGCCACTTTAACAAAGTATTTCTCTGAATTTGAATGTTTTTTATCAATCAAAATATTTCATAGTGTTACACCACTGTGTGGAAGTTATTAATAATTCCTCTTTAAACATATAGAACAGTACTATAAACATCTTTTACAAAGTAAATAATATTCTACCGACCATGTAGCAGTTTAAAAGTCTGTAGACTATACCTTTTTTCTGCGGACAAACCTTGAAGCAGGTGACAGCAACCAACCCCAAAAACACTGGACACAACCAAATTGTCACACACACATTATACTATGCATTCACCAACATTACAATGAATACAACTGTAACACACATTTACACAAAAAAGTAAAAAAAAAACATGTATTTACATATTCCACAAGTTTATGGATTATACCAAATAGTAAACATAACTGTACACCTTATGTAAGCAATGCAGCTGAGCACCATTTAGGAATGAAGCACAACAACACAGCACAAGAAAACAAACTTTCTGAACCTAGTAAATACATGTTCCCTTTCCTTTTATTGTAAATGTGTTCTGTCTTGTAACATCATTGCAGATGTCCCCGGACATCCTTATGTGACTGTGCCCATGCAGCATGTTGACGTGTCCACAGTCAGAGTTTGTGCTTCATGGACATCTTTGAATTCAACTTTCGGCCACTCTAGGGACTTTCAAGTTACAATTCTGCCCTTCCACAGCTCCCAGTACTATTCTTACTACATTCCTAAACTTTTTACAACTTTCTAAGGACTTAATTGGGCACCAAAGTCTGTGGACAGGACGATAGTCCATAGACATTTCCTCTAAGGGGACCCAACCATTTTTGCTAGCCATTCTCTATCTGGCACACCAGCAGAGAGGACAGCTTTCTTCTGAGAGCTGCAGAGCAGGGTTTAACTGAAGAATGGCATCTGCAATGCCCACCACTCCTCCTATTCACCAGGGGTCACCACTACCACCTGGAGGACCTGGACAGGGGTACAGGGGTCCTGCAACTTATGACATGTAGGAGGAAGAGGAAGAAGATGTGGTGGAGGAATTGCCTACTAAATCAGGTGGGCAGAAGGAGTTGTGGGTGTGGAGATTTTCCTCCAACATTGGAAAAGTTCCAAAGGCTCATGATGCCAACGTGGACTGCACTGGTTGCAAAATTGTATTCAAGCATGCCCAAAAGGTGCAGTACTCCTTTGGTACTACCTCCATGCTCTGCCACACGCTCACCTGCCACATGGCTACCCTGAGAAAGGTGATTCTCTACTCAGGGAGTATGTTTACTTCAGCATCTACACCCTCCACTACCACTCCTGTCACCACTTGGGACACTGCAGGGGTGCAGATGATTCCTCCTGCTGTCTCACAGGCTGTTGACCGAAAACGTGAACAGTCACCAGTCATATCTATGTACTGTGACACAGTCATCTGTAATGGAGATGGAATCTGAAGCAACTTCAAGGTGACTATGAAGGCCCATGAAAAGGATCTCCCTCTACCTTGTTTTTTTGCAGCAACACATCTTCCTTTGTCCACCTGTCCCCCCCTTATGGTAGTCGGTGCCTCTCCCCTCCCAGCCTCCTTCCCTCCCTGATTTGCTCTCTCTTTCCCGCTGCGAAAAAATGCCAAATGGTCAAAAATTAAGACACAAAACAAAAAAGGTTCCTCATGGAATCGCCTTTCAAAGTTTAACAATATGAAGAGAAAAAAATACTCTTGTAGGCTCCATCTACATTATACTTATACTAAAAGTTGTAAGAGTCTATAAGACTATCTAACATTTTCATTAGCATTAAATGTTATGCCAATGAAAATTGTGGACAATTTGCCTCGCAAAGAAAAGGTGACAGTTATACATTTCTGTCCCAACCCCTTTTCTCTGTCATAAAAGGTTTTAGCATAAAGTTTAAAATGCTTAGGAAGTGTTTAGCAATTATTCATGGCTTTTACACTTACCACTCATATTACAGTACCATAAAAAATGGCTCACCCCCCCTTTTGCATATTCATATGGTTTGCCGACAGTACTATACTAACAAATACTGTACTGTACTTTTTATAACTGCTTGAAACTTTTTTGGTGTTTTTTGGTTTTCATTTACTATACCTACTAACAGATGTTTCCAGGCATTCTGAACATTTGAAAGAAAATCAAATTTCCAGTACCTGTTAAATGTACTCCATCTCTGGAAAAAATGTTCATGCCATAAAAATGTATATTCTCATTATGAAAATATGCCATTTCTACATCCTGTAAAAAAGCACATACAGCTACATTGGCATTCCACCTGTCTTATTCAACTTGTGGATAAAACAAGTTTGAACCTTTCAACATATGCCTTTGAGTTGTCTGTAGTATTTTGTGTTGTATCCTTCTTGGCAAAATGCAAAGATTTTTCAGTCACATACCCTAAACTGTTGTCTCCTCAATGTACTATAATGATGTCAGGATGTTTAAACCAAACCATATTCTCACACAACAGTAATGATGCCACCCACTTTAATCCTCAAACTCCATACTATGAGACCTCAATTTTTTCAAATCCCAGATTAGCAGAGATGCCAAAAAATGTATCCATGAATCTCCCAGCATCCACACACTCTGCTTCTTCATAGCCATAGCCATCCTTCTGCTATCCTTCTGCTACTTCAAACAAGAAAGAAAATACCTGCCACCCTGTGCTACTGTACACATCAACCCCTCCTCCATTGACTGATTCCCGATGCCCACGAATGTTCAGCACTGTCCATGTGTTCCGCTGTCCTCTTTCCATGCAGGATATCCTTAAAAGACCCGGATGGCACATGCGGGTCTGCAGACTGTTGGGGTCACCGTCAAACAGGGCAGCCCTTCTACCCTTTTTACTTGTATGTTTCTAACACTCACTCATTGGCTACTTTTAGACAGTCACACACCCATCTACCAATCACATCTAAAAACTTTACATGTAACCCTTTCACCTCAGTAAAACACTTCAGCTGTACATTTGAACTCTCAGAATAAATATCTCCTGTCATTCTCAGCTATCTGCATCATAAATTACTTTCAAACTCTCCAAGATTTCTATCTGCAGATTCAACATTATCTACATCTAAAAAGACATAGTACAGGTGTGCTTATATTTTTGTAAGTCATCTTTATAAAAATATATACAGGGTTTCTACCACTTACTATGTAATAAGCATCACAATAATCGTATGCTCTTTTTAACTACTGCTATCAAATGCCATGCATTGCAACATTATGCCCCTGTTCACATTAAGTGGCAGTTACTTGTACTGCCAGAATATTGTACTTCCTTGCACCAACTGCCACTTACCAGTGTTCTGCAAATCTTGTGCAACCACATTTCCCTTACATGTAGCAAAATGTTACAAATGCTGCAGCTCTAAATACACATATGTATTGTTTTTCAATAATATGCTCCAAACCTTTGCTATCACATCCCTTATAGTGCCACCATTCTTTCCCTGCTTGCATTAATATTAATTACCACTTAGTAACACCATACTAGTGTTTGCCAACTACATGTCCTTTCCTTTAGAAAAATATTAACATGGTTGTACTACTACTTTACCTACACACTGTGCATTTCTTATTATAATACAAATGAATGTATGCATTACTAAAACACATAAGTGTTCCTTGCATCTAAAAGTGCAATGCTTTACACCCAATACTAACAAAGTTGTTTGAAGTAGTGGCACAATATTACACCTCATTACAAGTGCCACTTAACCCTGTGGCTGCAATATTTTGCAAAAACCTGTTCCTTACTTTAAAAACACAGACATATGGTACTCGTGCCAATTTATGTATACATTGTTTTCCTTTCAATTAATTCATACTACAAACAAGCAAACCCTCACTTTTCCTTACATAATAAAAGACTAGTCTTTAGCAACCACTACTACAATACACCATATATTAAAAGTTTGCACTGCTTCAACTGCAAAGTTTGAGAGTATTAACAGTAGGCCACAGTTTGCCCTACTTTTATAAAACACTGAACACATTACAAATCATTTGCACCACGACGAGTGCACTTTCCATATTAAAAGCACCGGGACAAAAATTACACCATTCCAAATTAGCCTGTGTGCAAAAGTTCCTGTGCTGCAAAAATGCACTAAAAATGCATTATTGTTACACTATTATAATTGTTACCCTATTGCTTATAATATGCCAAACTGTGCTTGTCATAGTACAATTGTTGTAACAACATCGCTAACACACTTTAGCATTTCACACATAACACAAATGTATTCACTCTTTTTTCAATATCTGCTCCTACCTCAATAAATAACAACCTATGCTACTGAAGTTACTTATCCATTAACACATATACGTCATATACCAAGTAACTTTATTTTACAATTAGAGGAAAAAAGAAGATTGACAAACACAGCTACAGAACAAAGAAAACTATCCACATCCTACAAAGTAAATGTATTAATATAGCATGCATATCTCGGTAATTGAAATAATGTTCTTCACTATGAATTAGCCTAAAGTATTCTTTTCTATTCAACAATATTGTATTTCACTCTTACTCATCCAGTGTAGCATTCACACTATTTCTAATCCTATCTCAACATTGCTCTTTATTTAATACACCACCAATTCCTTATTGCCTAACAACACACCTGTCTCTCATGAATTTCTATATCACAATTTAATTTCTGTATTCGTCTATACCTCTATCCACCTCAAGTCCTCAATTCCTGCCCAAAAACATTCACACTCATTCCATTCTAAATTACTAAGACACATTATCACTCATGCACACGCTTCTTCACCCCTTATTTTTTTTTATTTTTTTTTTTTATATTTTTTATTGTAATTATTAGTTTAATTTACAAAGAAACAAACTTTTTATTACACAATTCCCTCTGTCTTATTCTTAACAGTCCATCATGTTGCTGCACATTTTAATCCGGTCAAAGTCGCATTAAATTTTTGGCAGGATTAAGTCCATGTAATTTATCACTGCACATGTTAGTTGTGTGTTTGTTCCAGTGATTATATAGTTCCACCATTGTTCTAGATCGTCATCTATTGGAGCGAATCTTGCGAGGTGCAATGTCCATTCAGCCTTGATGGCTAGGCATTCAATTATCAGGTGTTTTGCTGATTCGGCTGCATTGTTGCAGTATCTGCAAAGAATGTCCGTGATATCAGGGTCCCGATTCATCATTCGAACTACTTTGGTCTTAAGTAGGTTGAGACGAAGTCTCATGAATTGATTGCGATGGTATCGCGAAGGAAATTTACATAAGTATTTCGGAATTTCACTGAGACCATGTGATGAAATTCCCAGGTCTTGTATAGACTTCAACTTTTTTCGCTTCGCTTCATTTTGGATCCAATTCCAACGGCTCAATTTTGTTTTTGCCCTTTGTGGCATATTTATCACTAGCTCTTCTGTCAACTCTGCAGATCACATAATTGCATTCAGTTTTCGTTCCCACACGCAGATTAGATCCGACTTGTTGGAATTGGTGTTTTTTTGCAATATTTCATAGGGACCGGCTACTTGAGCCATTCTCATTTTCCGCCATGCCGAGATAGACTTCCATAGCACTGTGGCATATAAAGGCTCTAAGCCTAGTTCGTAGCGGATCGCTACTATTGAAAGATTTTGTGGTAGACTTAGCGCTTTTCGACAGAACTTGCCCTCTAGCTTACACCAGAAATCTGCGGGTATATTCCAACCTCCCTCGCTGCCAAACGTTAGGGCTGGAACGACTTTTTGCAGGTAGAAGGAGAGTAATGGTTTTAGCGTAAATTTGCCATGTGCAGCATGGAGTTTCAACCCTTGCAAGGCAAACATTGTAGTTCGCGTTAGTAGGTCTTGGGTCCAATTCCATTCACGAATTGAAACATTGAATTGCACTCCAAGGTATCGGATAGAGTTTGTGACATCTATTTTCTCTTTATTGAGCAACCAACTGAATTTTTTTTTACTCCCTTTGTGTCTGCTATTAATTGCCATGATCTTTGATTTCTTGGTATTTATTAGCAGGTCATTATTGTTGCAGTACTTTTGAAGAGCATCTAAAGAACGTTGAAGTCCAATTTGTGTGCTAAGAGGACTATGTCGTCAGCATGTATGACCCAGGATACATGATGGTTGTTTATCTTCGGGGGGAATGTCCTTGGTTCCATTAGGGCGATAGGTAGATCCGATATAAAAAGTTTGAACAGTAAAGCTGCAAGAGGGCAGCCTATTTTACTCCTCTCTTTGTAAGGATTGTATCAGAGAGATCTCTTTTTGCATTCAGTCTAACCCGGAAGGAAGTATTTGTGTACAATGCCATGATAGGTAGCAGTATCTCAAGAGGGCAAGACCATGATAGTAATTTTTCCCATAACTTCTGACGATTGATGGTATCGAAAGCTTGTTTCAGGTCTATGAAGGCGAGGAACACATTATTGCCGCTCTTGATAGCTTCCAGTTTTATGGTATTTAGAATGATTAGATTCACTTCTACGCCGACTCCCTTGGTGAATCCTGTTTGGCGTTTGTCAATTCACCACTTAACAATTGCACCCATACAACCCTCATACTGTACACTAAATCACACCATTACAGAAACCACTGTTTTTCTCAACACAGCATAACATTATTACTTACTGAATCATACCACCACTCCCTTACTTACTAACACCAATACCGTTCAGCACATTCTACTACCAATACATTATCACCCATGCCCCATCACTGGAATTTACATATTGTATACAACACTACCCAATTTCAATATCATATTTACCAAACCCTTCACACCTATAAAACCTATTAGTTTTACAAGCTTCCCACCACACAATCACACATCACTCCTTTTCATTACTTTACAATCACAATCTCAAACCAATTATTTTAATTACAACACATGCATAAACATTCCACAACTTTCAAACACACTTTTTTTCTCCAACAGACATAACAGAATGCCTACTAAAACCCAACCCTGCAGAAAACACAGATAATATAGAGTTTTTAAAAATAAGAACAAGCCAAATAGTCATTCGCCACTAAAACAATCTATAGAAAACATTAAAACAGAACAGCTTGTAACATCACTCAACAAAACTAAACCAGTCAGTAGTACAAAAAGCAAAGCACCCTTTCAAAAAAATTAACGTAGAAATGTACACATCTAACTAGATCTAAAAATGAACCTAAAACTATAACTACCAATGTCAACGTAGCCACAGTAAAACATTCCAACAAGTATATTTTATTCAAAATGTTCAACCATAGAGTTCTTACCAATCTCATTAAAATATCCAAGACGTCACGTTCTACGCTTCAAAACTACTGCAGAAATCTAATCCTCAAATCTCTGATTCACAGCACATTTAAACTGACATTGTATTTCTTTATACTGATTTTAAACAGGATGAAAACCCTATGTAAATGTATGAATAAACTACAAAAACGACTTCTAAACATGTGCAATGTCAATATAAATACCCTTTCCAGCTTCTGGGAAGGTGAATGGTTTCACACAAGCAGCACAGAACAATATTTCAATGAAGAGGCTTACACAAGAACACATACACCCAATTGCCATAGACAATAATGGGTGAGGCTATAAAGTGGTAGCATACACCATTATGGCAAATGCAAGTCTTATAGAAACAACCTCCCCAACAAACTTTCAACCAACTGTTCATTTTTGTCCAAAAAAGCGCTACAGTGTTCAAATAGACCTGCAGCTCAATATGTAACATACACCAACAATCGTTCAAACGTTTAGGACAATTCCTCAATCATTTTGTGAAATAAAAGACAAAGGTAGAATTAAAACTTTACAAACCATGGACTCCTGCCCAGGACGCATCCACATTGCAATGTGAGGACATGCATTAGCCTGCATTCCTGGAACTGCTTGCAAAAGCACCTTCCATAGCGTCAACATTTTAGCAACCCATCATTACACTATGTGAAACCTTGTCCATAGATAGTACAATGCAAAACGTCCTGCACTAGAACTGCAAACATTAAATAACATTTTACTACATGGAACAGCTGAAGAACTCCTTCAAGAAATAGAACACATCCAAAGTAATTATTTTGGGACTGAAGTTGACTTACAAAATTCAGTTACTTTAGAAAACACTAGAGAAAATCTCACAAACACCAACCACCTTACAATCACATCCAAAAAAGAAATGGGAACATTTCAAAACACATCTGCTGAAATGCTCTACAAAGTATGGGCCTTTTGTCGTACAACTTTTTATAAAAAGAGTACAAACATAGTAGATATGGCCTACAAAATACAGGACAATGAGAAATCCCAATTCTTACAATTAGCTTTACATCTAACAGTAGAAAATAAATACAAAATAACTGACCCCTCAGTAGATTGCACATACTGCAATACAAAGCTTGACAATAACCAAATGTCATCACAGGCTATGATTAATAATATTAACATTTTCCCACTTCCAAAACCTGTCCAACAACTTTACTTTTATGAAAGCATCAAAATTCAAACAGTACACCTGTTTCAAGCTAAAATACACCTTCAACCAAAAACTGACAAACAGCCTCCATCCGGGTTACTCAAAGGCATTTGTGGCAAAGTACTATATTTGCCATTAGATCTTAAAGAAAATGTAGAAACTCTAGGAGTAGGACTGCCAATAGCCAATAGAACAATCTTTAATTGAACAAGTTAATGGTGAACCAACAAAAGAAATCAAAATTTGGCAAGGATTAGTTGAAAACAACGTTATACAAGCCCTAGAATATCTTAAAGAGAATGCGAGGGGATAGCTCAGGAGCAACGTGCTGGCCTTGGAAGCAAGACGACACAGAGCACCACAGGTTCGATCCCCGGGTCCGCGCTTATAAACCTCTGGGTATTAAGCGTGTTATAAATATCATATCATAATGAATACTACAGAGATATAAATATAGAAGAAAACTTAAGAGGAACCACCCAAACAATTGACGATTCACCACAAACGTTCCAATTTGAATGAGTGCATCCTGCAACTGCAGCCAACATTTAAGACCACCAAACAATGCACCCACTACATTCCAAAGACACCATAGGTGATGCATTAGAAACATATCAAATGCGTTAAGCCAAAGGATCTCCATTGAGCATATGGGAGAAAAGTGTAGAAGCACGTCCCTTTCACTTACTATTTTCAACAGGAAAAGAAGGAAGATACGATGAAAGAGCCACACATATTACAGCATCAGAATATCACTCTTTACAAATGTATTCTGAAGACCCAACATTCAGACAAAATGTAGGATACATTTTCCACCTTTTGTTTGAAAGCGAACTAGCAACTCTATGATATGGAATTACACACAGATTAAAAACATGTCAGCTACCCAACTGCTTCAAAAAATAAAACACAATGATGAAGTTCTGCAGTCAAGTATCACAAAGCTATTAGCAAACATGCATGGTGCAAAATAGTATTGGTTCCGACATCATGCTGATGTACGTTTGATAATAAGGAACATAGGCCCACCCACATGGTTTGTTACTTTAAGTTGTGCACAATATGCGTCGGATGACTGGCATGACTTCTTGTGCACTGCATCCAAAATAAAGAAGGAATAGACATACAAATAACAGGGAGGAACTTTGTTCTCTTGACCCTGTGAATGTTTCAAGATACCTTCACCATTGCTTCATTGCCATGCTGCACGTCATCTGCAATATAAAAACCTTTCCACTTGTAGAAGAAGAACACTTCTTTTGAAGATGAGAATATCAATCAGAGGAGCAACACACAGTCACATGCTTTTTTGGATAAAAGATGCTCCCAAATTTGGCCATGACAGTGATGCATGAAGATCTGCAGAGAGGCCACACAATGGCCATCATTATGAATGTGGCGGAAAGGCAACAACGGCGTTGGTAGTGCTACTGGCGCTGTTATTACCTCTCCGCCACATTACAAGTTCTGCTCGCGGGTGCCGGACTGCACACCAGGCGTTATTAACGGAGCAACTCCGGCGGCAGCCATGCCCTTAATAAGGGCCCTTAATAAGGGCACGGCTACCACCAGAGTTGTAATGAGGGCAAGTGAGTCTAATTATGATTGTGCCGGTCTGGAAACAACGGTGCCGGTAAGCATACCAGCACTGTTGTTTCCAGAACGGCACACTACGACTCTGTGGGAGGGTGTCGTCCCGCCCGCCAAGGTCAGACCTTGTGGGCAGAACGTCACCCGTCCGAGGAGGTTCACAGAAGCACCGGCACTGTTATTAACCGTGACTGTGCTTCCGTGTTTCCCATTCCCATTGAATCCTATGGGACTCAATGGGAATGGGGAATTACAAAATTACCGGCGCCTGACTTCCCGGCCGCCGGACTCGGAATATCCCGGTGGCACTGGGAAGTCAGCCGCCGGTAATTCATTAAGGGTCCAGTGGTAACCTGCTGGTTTTACCGGCACAGTTACGCCTGACCCGTAATGAGGCCCAGAGACTGTAGCGTGGGGCATGACGGGCTCCAGTTTAACACCTGCGATGTAGACATCATACATAGGGTGTGAGAAAACATACAGGGTTGCGATTTTTCTAGTGAGTGAGTGTGTTCTTTAATTACCTATGTGGTGCTTGTAAGGTATTACACAGGAAAAAAAACTGTTTGAGAGGAACAGATGCTCTCGGTCTTTTATATGTGAGTACAATAAAATATACCAGTGGCTGCTTTCCCTTGACAATAGTGGTATTGCTGCAAGTTAGCCTTTGTAGCATTTCTATACTTGCTTTGACATCGGACCTGATCCTACACAGGAAGTCGCCAGAACAGAAAAAAGTATTATACTGGCACAAAGCCTAAGCAAAGTCAACATGCAGTGGGGGTGTCAGTGGAGGAAGGAGGAACCACCATTAAGGAAACAGGAGGTGTTGTAATGAAGGGCTTGTTGACTGCAATACAAAGTTCCAACTCTTGATTGGAAAGCAAGACCAAAGATGTGGGGGTGGATGGCTCCCTGGTGAGGGCAGATGACTGGAAAGTCTGTGAAAGAACAGATAGTGAGCACAGAGAAGGATAAACTATCAATGCTGAAGAACCAGGTGAAAGAGTTGGTGGGGGTGAAGAAAACCCTGGAATCCAAATTGGAGGATGCAGAGGGATACTCTTAAAGATGGAACATCACCTGGTTGGAGTACTGGAGGGAGAGGCAGGTCCAAGTGCTGAATTATACATGGAGAAGATGATTCTTGAAACCTCGAAAATAGAGGTCTCTCCAGACTATTTATGGTAGAAAGTAGCTCTACAACAACTAGGATATCATATCACCCCTTGTGCCACCTGACTCACTAAATGCTGCCTGTCCCTCTCCAGCCCACAATGCAGTGCAGCTGTACCCCTTCTATGTGTCCCACCATCTCCTACTCCCGCTCTATATCTGTTCTGTTGTCACCTCTGAAAAGCACTCCGTTATGTATCTGTTCTCTTGTATACCTCTATACAGTGCTCCTTCATGAATTTGTATGGTTGTATATCTCTGTAAAGTGCTCCCTTGCTTCTTAATGCTAGTTCCATGCTCAATAGATACAATAATAATAGTCAAAGTTAAAAATAAAAGGGTGCATAGAGTGCCTGTAAGACCCCAAACCCCGGGAGTCTTTCCGAGAGATATAGTGGCTAAACTGTTCAATTTTAGAGATAGAAATGTGTTCTTACAAGAATGATGCAGAGCAGGTCCGTTTGAAGTAGGCAATGCCAGCATTTACATTTTCCGGATTAATGCAATACGTTCGAAAGCAGAGGAGGTAATTCGATGTGGTTCGTCATCGCTTACAGGAAGAAAACCTGAAATACATGATGCTCTGCTTGGCAAAGTTGAAGGGACTGGCTTATACAACAGGAACACCCGAAATCAATAATCCAAATTCAAGACCAGGACGATGATATAGTGGTATCCCAACAACAGATACAGGAAGTGTTCCGCTCGTATTATACAAAACTATACTCTATTGCGGGTACCTCCTCTGATTGTGAGACCCTAGCAAAACTGCCTAAATTAGCAGAAGAGCTTAGGGAAGAATTAGATGGTCCACAGTTGAGCTTTATCAAATGTTTGCAGACCTCTTGGTACCACAACTTAAGAGAGTTTATGACAATGCATTCTGGATGAGTTCTCTACCGGAAACCACGTGTGAGGCAGTGATTACGGTCCTGCTCAAGAAGGACAATGATCCAGAGGAATGTGCGTCATATAGGCCTAGTTCATTATTGAATATAGATGCCAAGATTTTGGGAAAAGAGCTGGCAACTAGACTAGCTAGTATAGCGCCTAGTCTGATACATCCTGAACAATGTGGTTTCATAGCAGGGCGCAACATGACCATGAATTTGCAATGCTTACATCATGTCATGGATCACATACAACGGTTCGGACAGGAACTGGTCATTACATCACTGCATGTGGTTAAAGTGTATGATTTATTGCAGTGGGCATGGTTGTTTAAATCTCCTGAGGCCTTTGGATTCAGGGCACAAATGCTTGGTTGGTTAAAACTTTTGTATACTGATCCCATGGCATGGGTTAAAACCGGAAATTGGATGTATTTCAGATAGCCTAGAATGACTCAGACGTTGTCATCCTTAAATGTAAGTTGTTAGGTAGAATTATATGCAGTACCATTTGGGACCACCACACACAATTAAGACTACAAGTGACAGTACAAATTCACCTTTGGTACAAGCCTGCACTACACAGTAAAGTGGTGGTGATGGCTGAGCAGCCAGACTTATCTCAAGAGTAAAGTGAGCAGTATCAGTAGTTACACAAAGGACAGCAATTGTTATGATTCAAACTAACACTGACTCAAGGTTTCTGAGTAAAAGAATATACATTTATTTATGCATCAGTTGTAAAACATTTCACTAAAGTAAAGCAGTTGAAAAATCATGTTGCTAATACACTACACCGCACCCAGTAGATTCTGGACAAGTTAAGCTCAAAATGAAGTGTGAGCAAAATGGCGCTCCAGCAATTTCAAAGGGAGCGAAATACAAAGCTTAGGCAGAAATTGAGTAGCACCAACAAGTTATTTAAGCAGGGAAATCTAGAAAAAAAGAACTTCAATGAGGAAATCAGATTCAAGATACCTGGCCCAAAGTCAATGGAACAGAGTCTTTGCTCAAGATCACAGAGTGCAGGGTAGTTTGCGGTTAAGTCTTTGCCAAGAGTTCAGAACGAAGTTGATCAGGCGAAAAGTTACTTTAAAGAGTGGAGAAAGACAAGCCCTCGGATTGGCAAAAGGTTTCACACACTTTCAACGTGGCTGGATGAAACAAACAACCTGATTTGAACAGTAGCTTAAATGGAGAAGAAGGATGTAGCTGGGGCAGACGTTCCTGGCAGAAATACACATTTTTTTAATATCTTTTTTAAATGTTATTTTTTACCACAATATTTGAATCATGTTGTTTTGCTTCTATATTGACTTTCACTGCTATGAGGGTTTACTCATACACCCTTCCTCCCAAGCTCTTATTCGTGGGATATTTCATAAAGTCTTTCAGGAAACTTGCACTCAGTCCCTTTAATTTTAGTACCTGAATTATTTAGAATTATATTGTCAGTTAATTCTTGTCTTTTTATTATAAACAATCAAAAGGTTACCAATAAATTTGAATATAGCATCCGGGAACAATATATAATCAAGACATTAAGAAGTCTTGGTATTGGACCAAGAGAACGGAGTAGTGCAGAAGGCACTTCAAGAGATGTATAACTGATTAATGAAGGGCGTCCAAAGATCAGACTTCAAACGTTCTTCTCCAACATAATAAATAGCATGGTCTACAAATTGATGTGTCACAATAGGGAGATCCTCAAAGTCTTGGCTTGTCATAAATTCAAATCTCTTGTAATTTAGGTCACCCTTAATTATGTAGGCACATCTTCTGAAGTGGCCCAGAAGTGGCAGTCTGGCAGTGAAGTCTGTCATTCTTGTATCTGGACTTTGTTGTTGCCACTCGAACCGACCCTTGTGCATCAGGAGTTCTGTCGAGCATGGATTGTTTGCTCTAGAATGAGGGATCGTTGCACTGCACCATGAACGTTTGCCTCACTACTAACTGAATCCAGTTTCCTGCTGATAAAAACGAAGTACAATTGTGACTGCAGTGGGATATACTTGTTCTGGAAAATGGCAGGTAAAGTTTGCTCTAAAATGAGTAAATACAACTTAAAGCATAAACCACATTATAGTAAAAGCAAAGTAATCACTGCTGAACACGCTAAGAGATATGGGACAGATGAAAATATTACAATCATCAGTCTTCCTTTCACAACAGTTGGTATAATAAACCACGCTGGTGCCAAACTACTTCAGGGCACTACACTGCACTACACGGCATATGTGAAAAAAGGGTTGTTGTTTTGAATGTAACAATACCTCCATTACCCCAAAACATAGGTTACCAGCAAATTCAACAAATGCCTACTTAATATTCCTTCAACCCAAATTTAGTCACTAAACTATAGCACAATTGACAGTTAGAATATGCTAGCATCTAACTACATCCATAATTCTGCAAGAACACTTTTCAAAGTAAATCTAGTTATAATACGCCAACAGGTATCTAACTACTTCAAACACACCCTTCATTGCAAAGCACTTCAAATACGCTATCTGAATTTATATATGAAGAAACATCTTCTAACCTCTAATGTTGTTAGAATACGCCAACAGGTATCTAACTATTTCATGCATTCCATCAATTACAACATACTTCAAACAAACATACTATCACCCTTACACTCACAATAGTGCTGCCATACACTAAAGTTGTAGCACACATATGGGCCTCATTACTGGGTAGGAATTTTTATGAGGTAGTAGGTATTACCGGCAAGGCTACCTCCAAACTCGCATCCGGGTCCGGCACCCGTAAATGGGCAATTACTGGGCTTTTCCGGCCCAGCCGGACCCGGTAATTGCCTTTTTACGGGTGCCGGGCCTGGTACATCCTCATTCCCATTTGAGCCCCACAGGGCTCAATGGGAATGGGGAGGGTGGTATCACCAGTACCGTTAATAACGGTACCGGTGCTACCATCGTGTTCTGCTCGTGGGTGCTGTTATGGCCACCAGGTCAGACCTGGTGGCTGCAAGGGCACCCGCAAGTAGAACTCCTAGTATGGTGGTACGGTATCAACGGTGCCGGTAGCGATACCAGCGCCGTTGTTTCCTTACCACCAAACTTGTAATGAGGCCCATAGTACTTAAAATGTACTGTTTATGAGGGTCTAAAAAAGAAAATGTATATTGAAACCTATATACCACTACAGCTTTTGAACTATCCTGCTTAGCCAATTGTACTTTTTTCCACAGAAAATAAACCACAGAAGGCAGCTGCATGACACTACAACACTAAGTAGCCACAGCAATCTTAATAAACTGCATATTCTGTGAGCACTATCCTCAATTGTACTACAAACATAAGTACCAAACTACCATACACAATTCAATTACATAATTCCTCTATATATTTCAAACACTTTGTATGCCCACTACATTACGTACAATTACTGTACACATATTCTTACTATGGTGATTCGGGCCATACTCCTATTACACATATCACTACTGTGGTGATTTTACCCAGTGCACATATACTGGAGGGCATGGACTCTGGGCATGCCCCCCAGAATCTGGCAACTGAATACAACACGATTAATTGTATAACAAGTGGGGCTCCACATGTGGACTCAGATGTAACTACTGTTGACAGTGCATCTACGGGTGATGCAAGTGGGGTAGGCCCCGTGGACAGACTATGCCAGGGGAAGAAATGCAATCTACAACCACCACCTCCATGGTAATACCATCAATGCCCTTAGAACTTTCTCCACATGAAATGGCTGTAGCTCCACACCTAGGACATAGCGCAGTGCCAGATACTCAGCTGACACATAAGCCATTAACATACGTGCTGCTTAACACCTGGTGTCTGGCCAGACACTCTACTGAAGTAGCAGATTACATCAAAGATTCCAACATTGATATCTGTGCCATTACTGAGACCTGGCTTCACTACGCCACCGGTCCTGTAACTACGCTGGCTATGCCTCCTGGATATAAGATCATGCAGGCCGACCAACAACAAGGTATAAGAGGGGGTAGCCATGATTTACAGATCATCACTTCAGCTATGCCAGAATGCCAATCACTGTCAATTTAGCATCCCTCAAGGCCACATCGTAAGCAGATTACATCCTCTCTGGCTCCGTGCTCAAGACCCTAATGACTGACAAACTCCTCCCTTACATGACATTCATCAAATGCTTCCCAACTCACGGCACTTTCCCCTCAACCTTCTAGACCAAACAAATCTTCCAGCTTCTTAAGAAACAAACACTAACACTGATGATCTCAGCTGCTACTGCCCATCACCCATCTTCCCTTAAGACCCTTATGAAAGCAAAAGCAGTAGCCATGTAACTCCTCCAACACATCGAAGCCAATAACCTCCTTCAATACTAGCAATCTGGCTTCAGACCCAGATGCAGGCACAGGGATGGCGGCCAGCAAGTGATTGACAATGCCCTTAAAATCCTTGTTGATGACCATCATTGCCTCCTAGTTTTTCTTGAGCTATAAGCAGCATTTAACAGAGTAGATCACCAGACACTCACTGACAATCTATGAAGTAGCATGGGGGTCAGCAAGATTGTCCTCATCTGGTGCAAATCCTACCTTGCCAATTGCCAACAGTTCACACAAATGGACTCTTCAAGATCATAAAATCTACCCATCACCTGTGGAGTCTCAAAGGGATCCATCATGTACCCTTTGATCTTCAATAATTACATGGAACCACTCTGAACCCTTCCTTCTCCACACAACCCCCACATCCACCAATACACAGACATGCAGATCTACCTCAAGATATCCTCCATTGAAGACATCAACAGGCTCAAGGCCTGCCTCACTTTGATCAAGTCCTGAATGACCGGGGCTTAGCTGAAGTTCATCCTCTCCAAGACTGAATTCCTCCTGCTGACCAACAACAGCAAACACACTGACATCCAGACCTGACTCTGTATTTCACTTCCCAGCTGGCCACCTGTTCCAAGTATCTTGGGTTCAACATCAACATCAAGAGATACCTAATGTTCAAATAGTGTATAGCAAGGAAGTCACAAACGTCTCAGCAGTTAGTTTCTGTTGGGATTCCATCCTCTGCGCAGTCTCATCGGACCAGGGTGCAGCGTTATGGCATGGTTAAACACCTTTTGCATCGCACCGCCACGTCACGTGGCCACCGGCATTAGCGGTTGCTGTGGCGGCAATGGAGGCTGTTGTATCAGCAGCAACATGTGGCAGTGTCTAACATTGCCATGGGTAACGGCCGAGTACGCGTCAGATAACACGACGGAATGCAGCGTGCTCCACCTCTGTTCCGGATATAGTACGGCAGACCACTTTAATCAAACGCTTCTGATTGAAGCTGTGTTCCTTGTAGTTTCACGTACTTAGGATATCTGTTGCCTGGGTCCTTGTTTCCGTCCCCGACATTGGATTGCTGTGTTTCTGCCTGTCTACTGTCTTACGATACTTTAAACCCTGCTTACGATTACACTGACTACCTTGCCTACTGTTTTGACTTCACGCTGCCAGTTAACGCCGAACCCTGCTTACGCTAACATGGACTGCCTTGTCTATTGTTTTGTCCTCACGGTGCCAGTTAACGCCGAACCCTGCTTATGCTTACACAGACTGCCTTGTCTACTGTTTTGTTTTCACACTGCCAGTTAACGCTGAACCCTGCCTTCCCACACGGACTGCATTGCCTGCTGTTTTGTCTCCACGTTGCCAGCTAACACCAAACCCTTCCTTCTCACACAGTCTGCATTGCCTGCTTTCTCATGGTCTCTGCATCATTTCTGTGCAAAGACTAGAGACGCTAAGCAGAATTGTGCACATCCTCGGCTGTTTAGGCCTCCTCGTGCCCACAGGAAGTCAGGACATTACTAACATACCTTTTCCCTCTTAACCACATTGTCATCTGTTTGGATCACCAGTTAGACATCCATCACGCCCTGCTGCAAACACCACATAGTAAGAAAGCAAACCTTAAATCCTCCTACCTCCCGTTCCCACTTTCCTCCTACCTTGCGTTGCCACTTCCTCCTGGTGTTTAACCTTCCTGTTTGTTGTGTTGTTTAGGATGTGTACAAACCCAGGCCACCACCTTTCCTCCAAGGATGTTAGTTTCCGTCACTAATGGATAGGATCCCTCTTGCTAGGTTAGCCATGTTCTGCATTACTAAACACTGTCATTGATTTAAGTAATAGACAGTAACTGTTGTTTCCCCTGAATACAGTTGGTTTTGCTAATATAGCCCTGCACTTTCCATTGATCACCTGTTCTGTTAGTAGACATAAACAAATAGATTGGTTCATTGATAGAAAGAACACTAGTCTGCAGAGAAGAATCCGCCATGTCCGAGGGTCCCCAAAACACTGAAGTTCAAGCTTCTGCAAATGTGTAACCAGTTTCACGAGGTAAGTCACTGCTGTCTGTATTCGTGGTTCGCAACACTTTTTCTCCTGAATAAAATCAAGCACTTCATCGCAGAAAACAACTTCAGTTGCCAAGAAGTGTAAGGCTGACCAGCATGGACCAGCCTGCAAGCACCTGGTGTGTAAAAGCAGGTCCATCTTCCACTTCCTGACCACATCTAGGATGACATGGGGATGGAAATGGTATCTTGATATGTCATGATATGATATGGTATTTATAACGTACCTATACACAAATGTTTGAAGGCGTGAAAAGTTAAGGGAGGAGACAGAAGGAGGACAGAGACAAACAATCTTAGTAGGCCAAGTGACTTTGAGATCGGCAAGTGCAGGGGAGATGGGGGGGGGGGTAAAGTGCAAGGGCGGAGGAAGAGCAGCTGCCGTACACAGGATCAAATACAACAAGTAGTGCAGCCAGCAGCTGGCAGTTCAAGGGTTAAGTGCAGACACCAGGTGTCCAGTAAGTGCAAGTATGAGACTGTAGGGTTGCAGATACCTCCCCAAGTGCAGGAGTAGCCAAGAAATAGTGTGGGTGTGCAACTGGGTGGGTAGGAAACCTGGGCCCCAATTCCGAGGATAGCCAGGTGACCAGTCTAATATCAGACAGGAGATCAGCAGGGGCGAGGAGGAGAGAAGGCAGAAGCAAATATAAAGGTCTTGAGGTGCTTCCAGAACTAGAGATGGTTCTGCTTCAAGTTTCAGAGAGGTAGCGAGGCTGTTCCAGAGGGAGGGCCCAGCCTAAGAAAGAGATCTACCACCAACTCGTTGCTTGGGGAAACAACTGAACCTGAGGACCCTAGCCCCAGAAGGCCTGTGGACAATGCAGAGAGTCTAGAACTTGATGTTTGAAGCCACTGGGTGCCTATGAAGGGAGTTCAGGGCTGGAGATATATACGATCTCTGGGCTTGTGGCCAAGGACACGTCTCACAGTCCTGTTCTGGATGAGTTGCAGAGGGAGAAGAGTAGAAGCAGGCAGATTTAGAAAGCAGCTGTTGCAGTCATCTATCCTAGAGTGAACCAGATCACTAGATACAGTGAGTTTCTGGTGGAAGGCGAGGAAAGGAAGAATACCTCTGAGGAGGTGCAGTTGGTAGTTTGACTTCTTAGAGATGTCAGAGATGTGAGAAGAAAAGGAGAGTGTGGAGTCGAAGATGACCCAGAGGTTCTTAGCCTCACAGGTGGGAGCAGGAAGAGGGCCAAGGGAGGCCAGCCAGAGAGTGACAGGAAAGGAAGGTGCATGTGTGCCGATGAGGAGAATCTCCGTCTTACTGGCATTAAGGCAGAGATCAGGCAGCACACCACTCCTGGATTGCAGACAGACAGTCGCAGATGAGAGAGGGAGAAGAGGTGGCTAAGGGGAGTCTGAAAACAAGCTAAGTGTCATCCGCATAGCACTGAAAGTTGGAGCAGAGAGCGACAATGTGGTGGGCGATAGGTGCCTGGTATTGGTTTAACAGCCAGGGAGAAAGGTTAGACCGCTGGGGAACACCACAAGTAGAGAGTAAGATAGAGGAAAGGAAGGACGCAAGTTGGATCTGTGAGGGTCGGTCAGAGAGGAAAGAGGTCAGCCAAGCCAGGGCCTGATCGGTGATACCCCGGTTATCACGGAGATGGTTGAGCTGGATGGCATGGTTGACCATGTCAAAGGCAGAAGAGAGAGCGAGTAAAATGGGGACAGAGGGGAGCTTCAAATCAAGGTTAGAGAGCAGGTCTTCACAGATGTTCAGGAGAGCATTTTCCATTCTTCTGGCTGCTCTGAAGCCAGACTGATGGTCATGGAGACAGCCAACGGATTCAGTGTGAAGATTAAGCTGGCAGATGGCCAGCCTTTGCAGGAGTTTGCCCAGGAAAGGAGTGATGGAGATTGGGTGATAGTTACCTGGACAAGAGGGGTTGGCTGAAGGTTTCTCGACAAGAAGGTGCACAAGAGAGTGCTTCAGGAGGGGAAGGTTCCAGTGGTGAAGGAGTGATTGCAGAAGTCAACCAAGGATGGAGCGAGGGTATCAGTGTGGTCCTTGATGGGTTTGGAAGAACAGGGAATAACCTGTTTTGATGAGACTTTCATCGATCAGACTTCTCGTCAGGGGAGAATAGAAGAAAGGAAGACAAAGAGGGAGGAGATGTGACCGCAGGGGGGGGTGGAGGTAGAGGAGAGAGTAGAGGATTGGCCAGCTCCTTGCAGATTATAAAGAGTTTGGCCGAGTTGTCAGATGCCACAGAGATGCAGGCTTACATATGAGCTCACTTCTTAGTGCAAACAGAGATCATGTATTGTCTTTGGAGCAGGTGGCATGCCAGTTCATCGGAGGGTGCACAAGAAGCCAGACATTTCCTCTCAACCACCCTACACTGCGTTTAAGGCTGATGAGGTCAGAGTCGTACTAGGAGCTGCACTTGACTTTGGGCTTCAAACAGATCCTCATGACAGGGGCAAGAACATCAAGAGTATCAGAGATGGAAGAATGGAGCATGGAAAGGGCTGTGTCAGGATGTGATTCAGCCATAGGTGTAGGAGGACGAGAGAATGTGGCAACACGCTTCATGGGTCAAATGACCCAGAAGGCAAGTGGCAGTGCTGGAGTTGGCTTGGCCTGAGGAGTAGTGAGGGAGAGATGGGAGGAGAGGAGAAAGTGATCACTTCAGAAGAGAGGTTGTGGTGAGAGGGTTGGAGAGGGTGAGGTCTGCTGAGGAGATCAGAGCATTCCAGAGTGTGCCCTGTAGTGTGAGTCAGGCCAGAGGGAAGAATAGAAAGAGAGAGAGAGAGAGAGAGAGAGAGAAAGAGAGGGAGAGAGAGAGAGAGAGAGAGAGAGAGAGAGAGAGAGAGAGAGAGAGAGAGAGAGAAAGAGAGAGAGAGAGAGAGAGAGAGAGATAGAGAGAGAGAGAGAGAGAGAGAGAGAGATGGAGAGAGAGAGAGTCACAGATGTCGCGAAAGAGTCCAGTGGAGAGACATGAAGCATCCGGGCGGATGTTGAAGTCTCCAAGGAGGAGGAGTTGAGTGGTCTAGGCCAGGAGGGAAGAGGAGAGGTCGCCCACTCAGGGAGGAAGGAGGGGGTCTGACCAGGTGGCCAATAGATAGTAGCCACGGTGAGATAGTGACCAGGAGAGAGAGCATACAAACAAGGCCTTTGAAAGAGGAGTTGGCCTGCATAGGAATGAAAGAGGCAGGGATCCACTCGGAGAAGATTAGGGCTACACCCCCTCTCTGATGGTTGGATCTGGGAGCGGAGAGGATCTTGTATCCATCAGGTAGGAGAGTGTCAATGCTTGTGACAGAGCTGGCTGTGAACCAAGTCTTAGAGAGACTGAGTACCATCAAGGAGTTCTTCCAGGAGGCTGCAGATGTCAGAGGAGTGTTTGGCGGTAGAGCAAGAGTTGAGAGTGGCAATATGGAGAAGGTTGCCCATTTTATTTCTTTATTTTAATTTGTATAAAGGGCCACATGCCCATGGGCCTCAGAGCGCACCAAAAACAAAACAGATACAGAGAGTCAGGAAACAGGAAGGAGGACAGAGAACAGACTAAATTCAACCTGGATTTAGGTTAAACAGGTGGGGTTTTATTTCCTTCTTAAAAAGCACCAGATTATCAGCCAGGCCTATATGCCAGAGAAGTAGTTTCCACTGCAGCAGAGCCTGACTGTCGAAGGAAGTTCCTCTGAAACACACCACTTTGTATCTGGGCTGGATGAGTGTGGGATAGGCAGAGGAACAAAGTTTCCTTCCGCCTGCTTGGGGCTTTACTCAATCAATAAGATATGTAGAACAGGCATTTGAATGACATTTGAAGGACAGCGTCAGGATCTTATGAGTGATCATTTCTTGAATAGACCACTAATAGAGCGCTCCTCGCATCTGAGACATGCACATTTGGGCAGGCCCTGAATGGCCCGAATTGCATTATTCTGTGCAATCTGCAGAGCTTGTATGTTAAGATATGCAGTGCCCGCTAGGAGACTATTGAAGTAGTCTAGTCTGGAATTAACTAGTGCAGGAGCAAGGAGTGCACACTTGTTGGCAGTAAGCAGGAAGATTGAATGTAAGAAACATGTGGTCTCATAGATAATTCCTAATCTAGGACAACCAACAAGGTCTTGACTTTTTTCGAAACTGGGATGATATTGGCAGTGATGCAGAAATTGGCATATGCCGGAGCTAATTTGCCAAGATGAGCTCTGGATGCCACAATCAGAAGCTCTGTTTTTTATGACTCAATGCAGGAAAGTTGTAAATTGTGTTTATGGCAGTCAGGTCCTGCTCGTACCTCCCACTGAGCTCGAAGAAGGCTTGGGTGTCATCAGCATAATTTCTATACAGGACACCCAGAGTGTCTAACATGTCAAGGAGAGGCTGGGTGTATATGTTAAATAGTGTAGGGGACAGGCAGGAGCCCTAAGGAACACTGCATGTTTGAAAAACGGGGTTGGAGCTTTCCTCACCAACGGACACCCGGACTGTCGGTGGGCCAAGAAATTAGGAAATCCACTGGGGTGCAAGATCAGAACAGTGTGCAACCTCCCCCAGTTTTGTCACCAGTAGGGAGTGGTCCACCAGATCGACGGCCGCGTAATGTCCAGAAGCATCAGCAGGGCAGGATCGCCTTTGTCCACCATGCCGGCCAAGGTGGATTTGAGGTCCAGCATGGCAGTTTCCATCCCATGATGATCTCTGAAACCCGATTGGCATAAGCTGAGGATCTTGTGATCTTCGATGTGCCTCTGTAATTGAAAATAAGCAAGTTTGTCCATGATCTTTAGGAAACATGGTACATTTGTAATCGGTCGATAGTTGTCAATAGCATGTGGATCAAGGTTGGCTTCCTCCGAATAATGGGGAAAAAGGAAAGCATGGAACTGGATGTTATCAATAGTTTTCTCGTGGGTTGCAATGTTGACCAGGGCAAGTTTGAGTGCATTGATATTAATCCACTGACTATGAAGCTGGTGGGGTGTTAGATATTGTATTTGCTTCTGTGTCATGTGGATGAGTAAATACTTCATAACAGGCCAGCGGGGCTATGGGGCGATACACACACATTCTTTAATGTGCGGGTACACAAATATATACCATTCTTGAAAGACTTCTGGGTAGGGGTACAAATCAGAGGTATTCCCTGCAGAGGTGTGAAAGGAGCCCAAGGGAGGACAGAAGAGGAAGGGGGAGAGTGCAAGGTAGCCAGGGAGGAAGCAGAAGGGTGAGGCAAGGAAGCCGAAGAAGGGAGAGACAGGACAGCAGGAGAATAAAGGAAATTGATGAGGCGTGGGAAGCATCTATCAAAGAGGAGAAGGTTGGACTGAGGGTCTTGGATCAAGACAGTGCCATTCAGGTAAATATTAATGATGACCTTGGAGGGGTGGAGGGAAGCCAGGAGGGCCTCCCACTGGGTGCCACCGTTAATGGGAGGAGAAGAGAAAGGAGAGAGCACAGAGACTTTTTGAGGAGTCCATAGGTCTGGTGAAGGAACGACAAAGAGAATGCCAGTGAGGGTCTGTCTGGAGGAAGCGCTGATGTAGGTATCGGCAATAGGGAGGTTTGGGTTAGAGACCAGGATGTCCTTTTTGAATTTCATCCTACGAGACTTGGTGAGAACAGCAGGATAGTCAATAGAGAAGCATTTGGAAAAGATAGGAGAAACAGAGAGCACCATAGAGGAGGTGGGGAAAAAAGGAGAGAGGAAGAGGGGAGGAGATGGGGGGAGGGGAAGAATGGTAAGGGGGAGACACTAGGGGCAGAACACAAAGAGGCGTGCAAGTAGCCAAAAAGGGAAGGGAAAAAAGCAAGTAGTGAGTAATTAAACTCAGTGGGACAAGAACATATGTACAGAAGAACATAGCAGTTGATGAATGAAAATCTAGATGAAGGAAGAATGCATCAAAAAAACAGAGCAGTGCAATGCAACATAGCAGTCGATGAGAAGTCAAAAAATGAAAAACCTAGGGGAAGGAAGAGTACATCATAACACAGAGAAATACAATGCAACAGAGCAATCAATGAGGGAAAACAATAGAAGAGGGACAGCACAGCAGAACACAGGCACTACACAAGGGAGGGTGAGGGTAACACCCACACAGGGGCAAGAACACTGAGTGGGCACGAGGGTGCATGTGGCTGGAGAAGGT
This sequence comes from Ambystoma mexicanum, assembly GCF_040938575.1. Lineage (NCBI taxonomy): Eukaryota > Metazoa > Chordata > Amphibia > Caudata > Ambystomatidae > Ambystoma > Ambystoma mexicanum. The sequence continues at coordinate 977,813,818 of NC_090922.1, forward strand.
AGATGCGAGGAACAATGCGGTCAAGGATGCATGGCTGCGAGCGACGCCAAGATGGAGAGTGTGTGAAACCATGCCATCAGGGATAGTGAGGGACCACACGGACTATGGATGTGCAGGTCAGGTCAGGGACGCGCAGCTGCGGGTGAAGCCAAGGATGGAGAATGCGAGGAACCACGCGATCAGGGATTGCAAGGGCTGTCAAGAGGCCAAGGATGGCAGTGCAAGGAACAACATGATCAGGGATAGCAAAGGGACCTCATCGGTTAAAGGCCGAGTGTGGCCGAGGATGGAGAATGCAAGGAACCACGCGGTCAGGGATTGTGAGGGACCACATAGGGTAAGGATGCACAGTCACAAGTGTTGACAAGGATGTAATGTGGGCTAAGGCCCAAGCGATCAAGGGATTGGGTGGCACTGCACAGGCGAGGGTTGCGCAGCATGGGCAGGCAGGAGGCACACGTGTACGAGAATTGCGGGGGACCAGACAGGTCGGGGTGTGCGGGAAGGCAAGGATGGAAAAGGCACAAGGGCACACACGATTGAAGATAACAAGGGAACACGCAATCAGGGGATGTGCAGCACGAGCAGGGTCAGGGAGGGTTGAGGGGAGGAGGCAACACAGTCAAAAAATGTGACGGACCATGCAGGTCAGCGAAGGTAGGGAACACAAGGGAAAGGGGTGCACCAACAAAGAGCAGGGACAGAGGGGGCAGAGGTGCAGGTGCATGCACCTCAGAATCTGTTCTCCCAAATATTGTTGTTCTTGGATGGAAAATGATATCCCTCTCCCTCCTCCTCCTTCCTTCCATGTAGTAAATTCAATGCTAGCAATGCAGGATCTGGCACTGTGGCAATTGATTGTTCATTTGGATTGTATTTGCTTCTATATGTGGGATTTCATCATGCTTTCTGCTTTGCGACAGGTGACAGGTGGCGGTAGCATCCTTCTCCTTTGCCGTCTATGTGATAGCGCGTTTGTTTCTGTGAATAGCGTTTACTTAGTGCTTGGAGGGGCGTGTTTGTAGTTTTCACAGTGCCTCCCTCAAGATGCACACGTTATTTCCTAATTGTTCCACTTTAATGAGGATATTTATGTGGGAAGGACCAGCGCAAAGTCTGATTGGTGAAAAATTGTATTTAGCGCACCACAAGTGTACTTTTTCAGCACAAACTCAATTTAGCAGCGTTAAACATTTTGTAAATTAAGTCCTATGTCGTCTTTATCATAAACTAGAAGGGAAAATCATATTGGAGTGGAGCAGTGTGATAAAAAAAAAAACATCGTGAGTTTAAATCAAGTGTGTGTTGAAGCACAAGTACCCTTCTATAATTGTGCACAAAATTATTTCAAAGCATGAGAGTTTCAACAAAACAAACTGTGGTGAAATCCTATTCTGGATAGTGGAGGTATGATGGGAAGCAAAGGTGTCTTTGCTCAATATCACAATTAGGCCCAGAAGTCCTCCAAGCATAAAGGTAAAGAGCGAAAAGCAGATAATATACCCGGTTCTGCTTACTCTGTTTCAAATATCAACAAGAGTGGGAGTATTAAAATAAATCGATTATCCCGGCATGGCCCTATGAAAACAGTAGTCTTTACTAAAATGCAAAGTGTAACTAAAATTACAATCCAGACAGCCCCAGCAAGGGGATGCACAATACAACAGACTGAATATGGACTTGTAGTCAGTCTGATCATCTTGGAATCATACTGCAGGATGGATCACAATAATAGGCTTCTTTTTATTTTATTTTGTATTTCTTACTATGTTAGAGAGTGGGGCCTTGTGTAGTCGAGATAAGGAATGCAGTTCACGATACCAAATATCCTTGGGAAATAATCCTGGTGCACCAGTTCCCGTTCTTAATATATTGTTGATTGCATGACAGGGTGAAGACTGTCTTCTTTTTCCATGTTTGAGGTTTATATTCGACAGCTTTGAATTCACATGACAGTGCTCTGTGTCTTAGAATGGACCTCTCAATGACTCAAGTTCATTTGGTAATTCATTTTAACTTCAAGTTATATCTCTGAAACGATTAGGCATCCCTGACGGAGTTGTGTTATTTGTAATGTGAAGCAGCACAACGGTTCAGGTAACAGTCGTTTTCATGAAGTATTCTTTCAGGTACTTTGTGGAGCAAAGGTCAGCTCCAAAAATTCAAAAATGTCTGGCAGTTCTGATGAACTTATTCTAATCAGCAGCATTTTGAGAAGTAGTGCTTCTCGAATTTGGCAAGTCGAGGGCCTTCTTAAAGTGAACAACATGAGCTCGAGAACTGTTCCACCTCCCTTCTTTTTCGGCTGAAGGTAACCGAGCAACCTGCAGGCACACTGTTTTACTCTGGGTTCCAGGATATCCCGATCTTTGGTCCTTACCGATAGGAAAGCTGTAAAATCGCACGACAGATGTGCCTTCTGTTCCCCAAGGATGTTAAGGAAACGCTCTTTCACCATCATATGTTTAAATGTCTTCGATGCTATAGAGAGTACTGAGGAGACCATTCAAAACTTCAATAGTTATCATCTGATTGATGGTCTTTCGTTCCTTTTGTAAATTACTTCTTGAAGGGAATCAATTACTTCCACTATGATTTTAACCCTGTGCATTACCTTGTGGAGTTATTGGGCAGCAACATATAAGCATGCTTGGAAAGAAACAATTGTGGACAGATATTAATTTCTCCTTGCACTCCCATGCTCCATTTATTATGCCCATACACTGCCTTCCTTAAAGCAAATGGATCTGGCTGCAATGATCATTCCTTGTTTTAATCAGCTCTTGATCAACAGTTTCCCATGGTAGGTTGTAGGTACAGTCCAACCTTTTGACATCCCAGCTTTACATCTAGATGACGCATGAACATGGGTGCACAAAATCCTTTCCTCACCTGGGCTGAAGCGAACTTGTTTCACTACATAAAGAAGGGCTACTTGTGCGACCTGTAACTCTTTCATTTAAGCACCAATCAGTGAATTGAAAGGTAGGCAACTTTGTTAGGTAAAACTGTCATTGTTCTAAAGAGAAGAACCCAGAGAAGTTGTGTCAGAAATTATACACGTCACCTATTGTTATGGAGAATGTTCATTACGGTGCTAATTCCCTTCAACCTTAGAGACCCCCATCTCTTTTGCTGGATTTATGACTTTTTAATTTTAACCCTGGAGTGAGTGAGACCTTTTTCTCACTCTCTCATGTTTTCTTACCTGATTTGGATTATGTGTTTTCACTGTTTTTGGAGTCTGACAAACTCCATAGGCATCTACCTTTTGTGTGGTTCAGTGCAGTGTCACAGATACATCCTTTTAGATTTCTCATAAGGTTTAAATACCTTTTCTTGTGTGTACTACAGTTCCCAAGAATAGTAAAGTGAAATTGACTTTACTTACCTTTTCTCTTTGTAGGTCCTGCACACACCATTTTATTTGTAGTGCTGAGGGGTTACTTAGTAGCCCTTTTTCTACATTCTCATGCAACAATGTTATGTTTCCCTCACTACTTTAAATGGCTGGTAGCAGTGGTTTAATTATTCCTACCATTGTATGTTTCTACCGCAGGCTGAATCCTCAGCTGCAGTACAGCACCCATGGGTGATCATAGTGTCAAAATGGCCCTGGCATCTTTTTGTTGCCATTTTCTGTTTGTGAGGTCTTTTTGGGGTTTTACTCGGTGCGTTGAAATAGATTTGAATCCTTTGTTTGTCTTACCTTTGCCGGCTTTCACCCCTAACGCTCACCTCTGGCTCCAGTGTTTCTGGAAGGGCAGGATGTGAGGGAGGTTCCTGAAACTCCCCTCTCCTTTGTCTATAGGAGTTCCTGAATACAACCAGTCCTGATTGGCTGGCTGGCTGTCCTTCCAGGACAGAAACCCTGCTGTGTGATTGACAGCATAGGCTGTGCATGAATGGGAGAAACCTGCTTAAAAGGCGAGGGTTTTGGGACTAGAGGCAGAGTCGACCATTGGGAGAAACACACAACAAAGAAACCGTGAACGAAGCTTGCTTCATCCTTTTGGACCTTTGAATTGCCTGGTGAAGCCCTGCTGCTGTGCTTAAACTCCTTTTTCTATTCAACAGAGAAGCTCGGGAAGCGATGACTTCTCCCCTTGGGTCAGTGGAACCAACTAACCCAGAGATGAACTCCACTGGAGCATCTTCCCTGACAGGCTGTACTTTTTTGCTGCTGCAAGAACCGAGTGTCTGGGGTTGAGTAATCTGTAGTCGAGTGAAACATCTGAAATCTGGCTAGAAGTTCCAGGAGTCTCCTAAGGACCTACAAGAAGCAGAACGACCAGAGTTCGAGTCCCCTCACCAGAGTGCAGGACCTAAGGAGTGATGAAGGAAGCCTGACCGGTATCCTCGATCCGTGACGCTGCTGTTTGCTAAGCGGTTAAATCGTGAAGGGCCGCTGAACCGAAAAGAGCACATAGCTGCCAACGACCTCCCAAGTACCGCTGCAGTGCCTAAGTGCTGAGTACCTTGCGTCACTGAGGATGCGTGGGGGAGCTGGATGAGCATTGGTATCATGGAGAACAGGGCGAGCCTGTAACAACGTCTACAACATTTTGAGAGAGTACACAGAAGTAATTGAAACCTTGCCTATTAGCTATTAGAACTGCATAGAACACTGATATTTTGAAAACAGTGTAGATTTGATAGGATATGAAGTTTGGGTCTGACCTGAAAAGGTTTTCTGTATTTGTTGGGTGGAATTTGATTGAAACTACTGTTCAAAAGTGTAGCAGAACTTCATTTATCAATACTATTAAAACTTTACCCTATTTGCATGTTGATATTTGTGCTCCGAAATGTCCAAGAGTGTGTTGATAAAAAGGGCATTGTGTTCATGGTTTTGGTATGGCATTGTTTACCATGACACATTTTAAGCCTTAGTAATATTAAGATATTATTCCAATTAGCTATTGTGTCTTGCAACAACTGTATATGCCTTTGTTATCGCATTGATGAACTCTACAAGAAAACGTTTTCGATGGTACCGATTTTATTAAAAAACGTCACTTTTTGTGATATTTTCTGTAGAATTAATAATGTTAAAAGTGAAATATCTTATCCAGATTCAGAACAATTCATGAAAGCTGAGGTAAAAGTGTCAAATATAAAAGTCTATCATGCACGCATGGAGAATATGATAAAACCTAAGGTTTATAAATTACATAATTCATGATTTTCATAACCGGCACATTGGTGCTATACTTGGAAATATTTGGAGACACACCATTGTTTTACTAATGAATAATGCAGATAATGCGTGGCCTCTTTAAACTTTTCAGTTGAAACGTTACTGACAACCCAAAACAGCTCATTAGAATGAATGACAAATGTGAACAACCATCAGTGCTTTACTTTGATGGAAATGCAGGTTTTCTTCTTGAACTAAAGTTATCGGAAACATACATTATTGTCCTTCTTTTGGTTGACACCTTCAGTGACCTCAATCTGAGACTGTATTCCTGTTTTATGCTATAAGCATGGTTTACGCTACAGCTTCATAGGATACACAACCAGTGCTACTTAAAATGGCACCCATACGTTCCCTCATTTGTAGTCGCATGACCTAGTTACATGAAATTATCATGTAAGAAATCTATAATCAGATTAAAGTGCACATGAAAAACCTGAAGCAACAAACACAGCTGTTCATAAAATTACTAGTGTTGTTGGAAGCGAGCAGACATGTTTGTGGTCCTCTTGTAAATACAGTGTGCGTGTTACAATAAATACAATTGCTATAGTATTAACCCAAAATCTGTCAATTATGAATATCATGAAGAACATGACTGTGACAAAATATCTAACAGTGACTTATAATTAAAGTGAGCCTTTAGTCTGCATCATTTCCACTGTGTGTAGATAACCATGCATGTGTGTTTCCTTATCAGCACTGGGTGATTATATTTATTATGGTTGTTAACTCTCTATCACTCTGTAGACTTTAAAGCAAGGCTGATGAAGATAAACAGGGCTGGAATGAGAGAGATATGATGCCTGTCAGAAAGAGCAGATTGTGGGCTGCTTCTTAGTGCTTCGTAATTGTTTGACTCGACAATTCCGGCAGAAAGACCCTGACCCCCATATGTTGCCTGTATCCACGCCAATGGATTTCCATGATTTTTGGCATTGAGTGGATTTAGGCATAGCACTCTGGGCAGACCCCTGGATTTCATTGCTAAATCCTCTCCATGCAGATATTCCACTGGATATGTGCATCGGGGGCCATTTGGGCATAATTAAAGATTCATAATTGTATATTCTGCACCCTGAAATGGATTTTATTACCTACTTAGGCAATGTGACTCGAGGAGGGGTGTCATTACCGGTCGGGTAATGCCCCCAGCGCATAGTTAGAAGCCTGACCCAAGCATATTACCCAGCTGGTAATGGCCCCCCCTCTGTGGGTCAAATTGCCATTAGTACCCCAGCACATCGTACCAGGGTACTAATTGTAATTTTTCGGGAGTCAAGAAACAGCGTTGCAGCCGTTTCTCACCTTGAGAAAAAAAAATGTCCGTCAGGGTATGGGAGAAGGGACTACATGTAGTCTCTTCTCCCTTTCCATGGTGGCCGTTGAAATCAATGTAAAATAAAATAAACAAACAAAATGGCCACCATGGGACAGGGAGAAGGGACTACCCATAGCCCCTTCTCCCTTTCCATAGCAGCCAGTCGCAGAAGGAACCCTGGAGTCGCAGCGTCAAGGAGTAGCCTTGTCGGCTGGATAATGCCCCTGTGAGTGCCAATGAGCTTGCTTGTAACAAGCTCATTGACCCTCGCCGGGTACTAATGAGAAGTATATGTCATATATCGAGATTAATACATAGGATACTAAAATATACACACTGTACACTGAGATACAAACATTTGATACTGAGAGGAATATACTGTATATTGAGACACATCACTCCTCACACATTGACATAACTACACTGCATGCTGAGATACATTCATTGCATGCTGATAGGTATATACTGTATAGGGAAATTCAAATATGATATATCGAAGTATGCATGCACATGCACTGTACACTGAGGTACATACATTGTATACTAAGAAGTATATACAGTTATTTGAGATGCAGACATTGCATATTGAAATCTATACATTGTATCCTGAGATACATACATTAAATACTATACTGAAACATATGCACTGTACACTGAGATATAGTCATTGTGCATTGTGACTCCCTGAGACATTCAATGATGTCTCCTATTATCAAAGCACAATTTGTTCATTACAAAAAGAGAACTGTGCAAAAAAAAAATGGATGTCCTCCACTAAGGGGACCTAGCTAACACCAGAACATGTGTGTAAGCATGTTTTGTCACTCTTCATTTTATTCTTCTTAGGCTTTGCATTTTTGAACAGCCAAGGGTTACCACTGCTGTCACGTGACATCAAGTAATTTGAAAAAGGCTGAGGGAATATCACTATTCTTCTGTGAAATGCAAGAAAGAGTGACTTTCAACTGTCAGTGCTTCATTATTTGGGTTTACCCCATGAATTCTATCATGATATGGACCATGAAGCAGCCGTTCTCTGCAGGGGGTGCCTTAACAATCAGAAATAAGATTCAATAGGAATATATAGAGCTTTTGTACCATCCCCTACACATGCAACGCATGTACTGTTTATCTCACTTAGTGCTTTATTCCTGTGCTGCTGTATATATCCCTGTGGGGCCAGTTTGATTCAAAAGCAATGTCTTATGAAAAGTCCTTTGGACAACAAACATACAATATGTTTCCAATGTGCCAGCTGTAGGAGCCCTCAGTGCAGGGTCCTTCCAGCACTAGGTTATGCAGCACAAAATGGAGGTGGACACCGAGCGTTCCAAAACACGTCTTCATTTATTCAGTAACCAGCAAACTCTGTTGATACCCCACCCTCCCGTGTCACTTCCCTCCCAGCCTCCTGCCTCCCTGAACCCGGAACAACTGTCAACATGACATCTCCCCCCATTTAAAACAGGCACCCAACGAGGTGATAAACTCGGCAGGAAGATTGTTCACTAGGCCATCTCTTCAATGAGGCAGCAAGGCTTATTCCTGGCTCTCTGGGGTCAAGAGCTAAACCGTTCAGGGGACCCAATGGAACCTAAGTCTTCGTAGCAGTCCTCTTTGCCCAAGGCTCCAGAGACCTCGAAATCCCCTTGATAGGGATCGTCAGATGCATAGTTAATAGGTATTCCCACTCTCCCACTTAGTCGTTGAGACCCGGACATTGGAACTTTCTTGAAGTGGTTGAGTTGTGGGTGGTTGAACCAGCGTTCCCTTGTGCCATGACCATGGACCCCTTCTTTTCCGTGATGATCAGAGGTTCCTCATGGAAGAAAGCTGTGTGTTTGTGTGTTTGGGACTGTCTTACTGCCACAATGTCCCCGACTTCCAGACAAGGTTCTCGCGCCTTCCGGCACTCATCCACGTATGCTTTATGTGCTCTTTTGCAGCCCCATCAAGTTCCCTTACTTCAACGTCCACACTTGGTCGATCTTTGGACCGTTTGGCCTGGGGTAGTCTCTTTTGGATGTCCCTTCCGAACATTACCGTGGCAGGTGTTTGCCCTGTGGTACTATGTGGGGTGCTTCGATAATTCCTCAATAGTTGATGCAGTACTTCTTCATAGGGTTGTCCGGTGAGTTTGGCTTCCTGCAATGCCCTCTTTAGATATGATATTCACCTGGGGCCACAATAGAGTGACTTTCTGATGGTGAAACCCCATGTATTCACCAAACTTTGCAAAGCTGTGTCCACTGAACGGGGACCCATTGTCTGTCTTCAGTACCCTAGGAACACAATAACATGTGAAGATGCAATCTAGCACTGGTATCACATGATGGGCCGCCGTCAACGATATTAGATGGGCTTTAGGGTACCGCAGTACTCGTCCATGATGGCCAGTACATATTTCCCCCATTCGATAGGGCCAAAGAAATCGGCAGCCACGGTCTCCTACAAACCCTCAGGTACTTCTGACATCCGCAATGGCTCCGGGTGTCTGTTTGGCATGATGAGGGAACAAGTGGGACATGCTTTCAGAAGATCTTCCACCATAGTGTCTAGTTGTGGAAACCACACTTTCTGGCGCAGCATGCACTTTGTGGAGACCACCCCTCGATGGTCTTTGTGAGCCAGTTCAACAACTTTCCTCCTCAGGGACATTGGGATTACCACCTTGTGAGCCTTCAATAGCAGGTTGTCCTCTGAGAGTGCCAGTTCCTCTCTTACCTGAAGCAAACTCTCTACTTCCACTGGCACTTCATCAATTGCTGCACACCCTCTCTCCTTGGTTTTCCTCCATTGGCCCCTCACATTTGATCTGACATGCCCGGATCTTCTTCCAATTCTTGGGCCAGTTGAGCTGACTCGATCCCCTCTGGCACGACCTCTTGTATCAAATACCTGAGATATCAGTCAGCCACCAATCGCTCAGGGGTGCATCTGGATGTAGGGTGTCTGGAGAGAAAGTCAGCAGGGTTCTCACCTTTCCCTGGTTGGTGCACTATCTCGAACGAGTTGTCCTGTAGCCTCAGCCCCCATCTCGCAATGCGGGGTGGCATTTTGGCTTTTGGGTTGCCATACAAGAACAGGAGTACCTGATGGTCTGTCACCACTCAAAATGGCCTGCCGTATAGAAAGAGATGAAAGTGTTCGCAAGCACAGACTACTGCCAGGCCTTCCTTTTCAGCCTGGGAAAAAGCTTGGTCGGTGACCAAGAAACTCCTACTTGCATAGGCAACGATGTGAGTCTGAGACAGGTCTTTCGGGTCCACTTGGGCCAGGATGGCACCAAGCACCACGTCACTCACGTCTACTGTTAATTCAATCTTCCTTTCAGGGTCGTAATAGGACATCTTTTCAGCTCTAGCGACTCTCTCCCGAATGATCTGAAAGGCTCTATGGCACTTGTTAGATCAGTCGAATACTGCATCTTGTTTAGTCAACACTCGGGGTTCGCTGACGGTGGCAAAGTCCTTAATGTATTGTGTGCAGTAACTGGCGAGGCCTAGAAACAACCTCAGTTCAGAGACATTGCTTTGGGGTGATGTTTCTTTCAGTGCTGCAACCTTCTCCGGATCCGGTGTCATGCCGTTTTCTGAAAAGACATGAACAAAGAAGCACAGTGTCCCTTTCCTGAACTCACACTTATCTTGGTTGAGTATGAGATTTGCAGCTTCCAATGCCTTGCACACCTTTACCAAGGTCTCTTCGTACTTGTTGACATTGATCCTGAAGACTAGGATGTTGTCACTATAGTTTATGCAGATCAGGATGTGCTTTATTACATTGGGAACCTCGGCTTGAAATAGCGCCCACACAGGGGAGACCCAGAAGCTCATCCTCTTGTATCGATATAACCCCAGGTGGGTGACAAATGTAGTGATGTTTGTGCTTTCCGGGCTCAGCACCAGCTGACGATATCCCTTCTTAAAATCCAGCTTGGAGAACACCCTATTGTATTTATTTATTTATTTGTATTTGTAGAGCACACTACAGCCCGCAGGCATCGAGGCGCTATAACAGTGCTTACGAAGGCTTGATTCTGGGTTACAATGAAGCTGCCCAATATAAATAGACTTAGAGCATGGTACAAACATCATGTTAATAGGCTACCCTGGCCCTGTTTAAAAGGTAGATCATGTCAGTGATGCACGGACCCATTTGCCTCTCCCTTTGTATGGCATGGTTGGGCCTCCTCAAGTCGACACACAGCCTGATGGCAACAGAGCCTTTTCATTGGCAATGGCACGATAGGCGACACCCACCGGCTCTTTTATGTCCTGCTCTAACAACTTGGGTAGTTCGTCTTCCACTTTTTTAATATTGACAGGTCTGCCCCTGTAATGTTGCGCTACTAAGCGCAGTGTCGTCTATGTGCAGTTTCACTTGTCTGTTTCGGAGTTTAGAATTCTCTTGAACAGATTGTGGTAAAGGTTTGTGATCATTGCGACTGGTGTTAGGCAGAATCCTGTGCAGTTCCCTTGGGGAACACTGCAAAAAGATTAAAACTACAGGAGTAAGCAGTAAACCCAATTGGTAGCAGACTGCACCAACCAGATTTACCTGGTAGCTGTGGCTGAGCAGTCAGAACTCTCTCAAGAAGAGTAGGCATTATATAGAGTATACACAATAAGGCCAAAAACACAGTAGAGCAAACAAACACTGACCAGATCTTTGTATAAAAAGTATATCATTATTTATTTTAAACACACTTTAGGCAATATACTAGCACTCTAAATCAAAAGCAAGTTAAAACAAAGTCAGAAAGATTATACACACCTCTCTTGATAACTATCAGACAAGTCAGAGTTAAAACACCACGATTTGTTAAAACAGATGTGAGCGCGTAACCTGATGGCACTCCAATAGTTCAGTTAAAGGAAGAGAAAAAGGCAGAACATAGAAATAAAACAGGTCCGAACACTTTTAGGAGTTCTCAGCAAGGGAATAAAGGCAGTATATACTGTAGAGCCAAAGTTCATAGGCCAGGCCCACTTTAAATGGAACAAAGCGAAATGTGCCCAGGATCACATGGTTTAAAATGCACTAAACGTCTTTGCAGAATGTTCAGAAGAGGTTGGGGCGATTCAAGAAGGTAAAGTTAGAAGGTCTGGAGCCAACCCAGTTGTAAAGCCAAGGATTTAAGGGTCACCTTGGGCAAACCGAAGAAAGGGAGGCCAGGCAGGACCCAGTACCTTAAATAGAGAGGAAGCTCCAGCGGTGGCAGTTGTTCCTGGCAGTGGTTGCAGTTCGTTGTTTCGACCAGGGGAAGAGAGGATCTCGTCTGTCAAACGGGAAATTATATCGTACCTCCTATTGCAGCGAATATATGTATATTGGCCTACGCCAAGCTGCTTGTAAGCCACTTGCGAAGAAATCCGTGTTGCAAGGTCCTGACCATAGAATCAATGTAAAACGGCATTTTAGGTCAATCCGTCATTTTAGGTTCGCTCTGTGAAGTCACCCTGTGAGTTAAAATGGTGGACGATGTCATTCCGAAATACAACATGGCCGTCTTGACCTCTGTGTGTAATTAATATGTAACTTGCCTGCAGGCCACTTGTTGGGGTCGTGAACTGAGACCGTGTCCTTCGCTGATTAATCGTGCAATGAAACTAATCTGCGAGCATATGTTAAGAACAATGTATTCAAATACTGAACTGAGAACACTTGGTTAACTACATTGTATTAATGTATGAGAAGACCTGTATGAGAAATCCCAGAATACACAGTTGTCGTGTAGGCTTGTTGACGTATGTATTAAAGGCAAACTAGTTACATGTGGATATGCGAACTCTGCATCAACCCTAGATCAGTAATGTATTAGAGGAATATTAACCCGAAGTAGGGTTGGACATCGTGTTCGCAAATAGTATAAAAGAGCAATGAATTCTAATGTACAGCGTCTCTCACTGAATACACCGAACCACGCTGGAGTTAGCTGTGTTGCACTGAGGGCCGATAGCTATCTGATTTTGTTTTGTTCTTTGTAACTGATTCAGTATAAATTAAAGATCTTTATATGTTCCTTTGTAACCCGTGTTCGGTGTATTTCCTTTTGGGGTACTCAGCCTCGATATTTTGATTTTGTTTTCACAGTTGACGCCCGAACAGGGACCCTCAAGATTGATGCCGGATTATCGAAGGTTGACCCTCGCCATCGAACTGGGATCGGACGTTGTGACAAAAAGGGGCCCCACTGAACGAGATGCGACACCTCAGCAGCGCTGCACGACCCAATCCCTGGACGATTAGCTTGTGGTCCGAGAACGGCATCTTGACGAGGGTCCACTTATCGAGGCGGGCAGATTTGCTGAAATCACCACACACGAGGTAAGATTAGTTAGGTAAGATTCTTTGAAATCCGATCGGACCTCCTTAGGAAATCGATCAGGTGAATCGTGACCCGACTCTTAAATAATCCTGATAATTTGACTTTGGCGTATTGTACCTGCAGACACAATTATTGACCAGGTAACACCAATAATTTGATATGCCTGGGAAATTGTCTACCTGCTTCAGGGCGTAGTTCCGCAGCGATAGACAATCTTTGGAATTTAGCCGTCCGGCACCACAGGAGGGGTCACCGGCATGTACTATGTACTGTAAGCATGGCATTGGAAGTATAGTGTTTAATGATATTTGGCACAGACAAACCAGACATGCCTCCACACTTCAGTGGCCAATTAATGGTAGTTTTGAAATCCCTCGTATTGAGCATTTAGAGTCTATTCTATTAAAGAAAAAGGCTAGAGCTGCACCATTTGATGTTTTGCAGAATTGGAAAAAAGAAGCGTTGCAGCAACTTAAGAGTAGAGAAAAACATGCGCGCCGTCATAAAACGAACGCCGAAAAAGCATTATTGTATGACCAAGATAAACATTCTGAGTTGACTAGGAATATGGATAGGGCTTTCTCACTTGGAATTCAGAAAATCTATCCTTCTAAAGACCTTCATGTCTCCGACGAATTCATAGACAAATTGTTAAGTGAATGAAGGCCTGGTGCCTCTGCACCACCTCCGTATGTTCCGTTTCCTGCTGCTTTGCCTCTTTCTGCTGCAATTCCTGCTCTACCTGCTGTTGTTCCTGTTGTTTCTGCTCCTCCTAATGTTCCTCTTCCTCCACCTATTCCTCCACCTCTTCTTATTGCACCAGTAACAGTACCTCCATTGAATCTGCCTGCTCCCTCTCTTCTAAGTGGTCCTGTGCCACTTGTAGACGATCAAGGTGCAGGGTCGAAGGTTGTCACTCGCAATACTGTACCACCAGAGAAGAAACGTGAGTTTATTGCATGGGCTAAGCATTGTATGGAGAGGGATGATCAAGCTAATGTTTTTGCCACGCTTTATAATATGGATAATTTTCCTGAGAAAAATGTTTTTATTGAAGGTTTAGGGATTCATTTATATGTAATGTGGGGCAAATTAAATAATACAGATCTCCCGCACGGGTTAAGGGATCTAAACACTCTAGCGTTTTCAAGAGACACTGTGGAGAAAGTAAATGAGCATGTCGAGAGGTTATTTGAGTATAGAAAGGAGTTGGAAAGGTAACAGTATGAGGATGACGAGGGGGAAAGTATGTATGTACAGAAACGGTTCCTTCCTTGTTGAAAATTGATCTGAGGAAGCACGAATTTGTACGAAGGACACGCTTAGATGGATTTCAGATATGTCGATAACTCCAATTGAGGTATATGACACATATAGTCAGTATACGCCAGAAATGCAGAGGAAAGTGATACAGTTAATGATAGAGTACCTACAGGATGATTGTGTAAAAAGAAAGATTAGTTGTCCCACAGAGTTGTTGAGTATTTATAAGAGAGCTTTTTCACTTGACACTTCTTCGACTGCTTAAGCGCTCGACTTAGCTCTGTTGCTTAGTAAGTGTTCGGGGTCATCTACTTCTCAGTTGTCTATGAGAGAGGTTCCTCCGACATTTGTCCCAAAGGTTGAGATTGCGGCCGATGCTGCACAGGGTATAGTCGCTGTGAACATTCCTGCACATTATATATCACAGTTTGTTCACGTCCCGTTCTCAAGACAAGAAGTGAATACTATTAGAAAATCTATTCCTGATATTAGGAAAAATCCGACAGGATTCTATAAAGAAATAGGGCCTCATTACACGGATGGCGGAGAACCATGGCGCTATTAGCGCCATGGTTCATGCCGGTAAAATACCGGCACCGCCTTGGCGGAAAGGGGAATTACCGCCCCATTCCAAGGTTGGCGGGGCGGTAATTCCCCCTTCCACCATTGCCCTTCCCCATTCCCATTTTTGCCCCATAGGGCTCAATGGGAATGGGGAAGGTGCTAATTACGGTACCGCAAATTGCTGTACCGTAATTAGCTCCCTGGGTCCCTTTGCGGGTTGGTTTTTAATGCCTGCAAAAAGCAGGCGTTAAATCCCGCAAAGGGACCTTGTAGTAAGGCGGTAAGGATTTACCGGTACCAGTATTTTACCGGTACCAGTAAATCCTTACCGCCATCCGTGTAATGAGGCCCATAGAGTCCGTCTTGCAGTCTTCAGTGTTCACCTTAGGCGATATTGATTTGTTATTTCCTGTACTCCTGCCCGTAGATTTGTGGAAACAATTAGGACTATAGACGACGTACCAGGGTTGGGAGATACATGGGCGAACATAAATAGATTCAATGGAGAAAGGCCAGCTGGTGAAAGAGCGCCCCAGGTGATACTAACTTTGCCTGATAGAATCATTGCAAAATTAAAAACCATAATCCCGGAGAAAAGAATTATTTGGGACAAATTTATGGCCTGTGTCCAAGGGAAGTCTGAGGGTGCTACCGAGTTCTTTAATCGGTTCGAACAGGCATTCTCGGATTTCAGCAGACAAGACTTAGGCACAGAGTCTGGGAAACGGTTATTTGTGGACAAATTTGTGCGTGGATTGCTGCCTGACATCCAGTCACATATTATGTCTTCTGAGAGCACTTGGCAGGCGAAGTCCCAATCAGAAGTATTGCATATGGCTCAGTACTACGAGAATCGTGTCAATAATGAAAAGATAGAGTTGAAAAACGAAAAGGTGCTTTAAAGACTAAAGTACTATTACAGCAAATTGTTAGAGGCCCAATAGGGGGTAGTTCACAGATTAGAGGTCAGTATGTTCCACAAGGGAATGTGCCCCGTCTTTCGACAGAGGTCGAATAACACATTTGGGAATATGGGTAGACGATCCAGAGGTCGCCCGGGTGTAGGGGGCCCTGGTAGAGGTCAGTGTGCACAGGATCCTCAGCAACCTTTTTCACAGGACAATCAGACTTCGAGTGCGGATAATAGGAACATATTTGATCATCCTTCTGCTGCATATCTATCTGAAGAGCTTCCTTTTGATGATATTCTGTTTCGTTAGGATTGCCCGAAGCAGGGTTTGGAACCTACACCTATTCCCGTCAATTCAGAAAGGTCCCTATGTTGAAATTGTGGTGGGAAATTTGAAACATCAGTTTTTGATAGATACTGGAGCACAGAAGTCTTCCATTGATCATTCACGGGTTCTAAACATTCCACTGTGAGGGCAAACCAATGTTTCTGTAGGGTTTTCTGGCACACCAGTTGTTTGTCCAGTTTCTTCTCCGGTACCTATTTATTTGGGTCTCTTTACGGACCACTGTCCATTCCTTTTGACTTCGAATTGTGGAGAGAATTTGCTGGGGTTGAACCTACTAAAGGAATTGAATGCTGTAATTTATTGTTCTTCTGATGCAGTGCGCTTGACGATTTCACCACAGCAACTTTCTGTCTCGTAATTCTTGACTAGACCTTTGCCGCCAGAATTCATTGATGTACCAGAGTGCTTATGGGCAGTTGACGACAACAATGTCAGTGTTTTACAGATTGAGCCTGTGAAGAAAGTTTTGAAACATGGAATTGAGCTGCCACGCATTCCCCAGTATAAGATTTCAGTTGAGGGCGAGCGAGCTTTGAAATGCATTGTTTCCGATTTTGTGCATCGCGGGGTGATTGAGGAAATTTCAGGAAGTTTGTGCAATAGTCCGATTTTACCCGTGTACAAGAAAGGCGATAATGCAATTCCATTCCGTTTAATAATTGATTTACGTGCCATTAATAAAGTCGTTGCTCCGCAATTTCCAATTGTGCCTGATGTGACGACAATATTAACCATGATTCCAGCTACAGCTACTTACTTTAGTGTTGTGGATCTAAAGAATGCTTTCTTTAGTGTTCCTATACACAAGGACAGTAGATACTTGTTCGCGTTCACCTTAGGGGGACGCTCGTTCACATTTACTCGTGCACCTCAAGGTTACACAGAGAGTCCTAGCATCTATAGTAGGGCTTTGAAAGAACAGCTTGATACCCGTGAATTGCCTTCTACTTGTACATTGCTTCAATATGTTGATGACTTGCTTTTAGCTGCTGATTCTGAGAGCTCCTGTAAGGAGGGCACTGTGTTATTACTTATTCATCTAGCTAAGCATGGTCACAAAGCTTTGCTTAAAAAGTTTCAATATTGTTGCCAGGAGGTCGCCTATTTAGGCTATCTCCTGTCAAAGGAAGGAAGAAGATTGACAACTGAACGTATAAAACACATTTCTGGCATGTATGTCCCAAATACACAGAAGGAAGTTAGAGTATTGATAGGTATGGCTTCCTACTGTAGGTTGTGGATCCCACATTTTTCACAGTGATCAAACCGATGTTGGCTTTGACAAAGAAGGGCATTTCTTCGCCATTGCAGTGGAACGCGTAACACCAGCAATCGTTTGATTTGCTCAAGACTGCATTATGCTCGGCACCAGTTTTGGGCACACCAAACTATGAAAAGGCCTTTGTGTTGTTTGTGCATGAATGTGATGGATGTGCTTTGGCTGTATTAACGCAGGAATATGGAGGGAATAATAGGCCGTGCGGTTACTTTTCTTCCGCGCTTGATCCTGTAGCATGCGCTTTGCCAAGATGTTTGTGAGCTGTCGCTGCTGCTGCTGCATCTGTAAAACAGAGTGAGGGAATGGTCCTAGGCCATGATCTAACCCTGATGGTGCCTCACTCTATAGATGTTCTACTGAACCAAACCCACCGCAACACCTCACTTCCGCACGGTTGACGAGATATGAATTGATCTTGTTTGCTCCTCACATCCAAATTAAGAGGCGTTGTGTTCTTAATCTGGCTGAACTCCTACCTTTCCCGCAAGGTACTACTTGCGGGATGAAGAGTCACATAACTTTCTGTATACTACCGAACAAGAGACAAAGGGTAGAATTGATTTGAAAGACACAGTTTGGATAATCGCAAGGAGAGCTGTTTTGGGATGGCTCCTACTTCAAACTTTCCGATGGTACATCCACAACTGCTTATGCAATCACCACATTAAGCACGGTTGTGGAAACCAGGAGAATCATGCATAACTCTGCGCAGGCCGCAGAGATTATAGCATTGACCCGAGCTTGTGAACTTTCTGAAGGGTTTACAGTAAACATATATACTGATAGTCAGTATGCCTTTGGGGTGGTTCACAACTTTGGGAGACTTTGGTCAGAGAGAGGGTTCTTAACTTCTCATGGTACCAAGTTCTAACATGGCTCCCTAATAGTACAACTATTCTCAGCACTTGCGATCCCTATTCAGTTAGCCGTTGTAAAATGTGCAGCACATGGAAAGATTACAGATGACATAGGAAAAGGGAATGCTTTCGCTGATCAGATAGCTAGACAAACTGCTACCAATCTCTTTACGGAGATGTATGTTTCAAGGGAGACTGTAAATGCTCATGCAATGGATGAAGGTTTGGGTCTGTACGGGATATCCAAGCTGATGCCATGTTAGACGAATCCAAGAGGTGGGCTGAAGGCTTGGGGAAACTTGATGATGACGGGTGTTGGGTGGACATAGTTGAAGGGAAATGGCTACTCCCTGACGCGTATGTCATGATGATGGTCATCATGGCCCATGGTCCTACGCATGTATGTGCCCAGAAAGTAACGAAAATGTTAGAGAAAGTTTGGGTAAATGACAAAATTTCGAAAACTGCCCAACGCTATGTTCAGGATTACATGATTTGCCTACAGCACAATGTGGGAAAGGGGACAGCAACTCCAAGGGGAAGTTTTGGGCCACCCTCTGTCCCCTTTGAAGTCATCACCTTTGATTTTATTGAAATGGAACGCTGTAATAATATGAAGTACGTATTAGTGGTCATCTGTGCTTTTAGTAAATGGGTTGAGGATTTCCCTGTCAAAGATGCTACAGCCATGACTACGTCGAAAACCACGTTAAAAGAGTACTTGTCGCAGTTCGGGCTACCAAGAGTCATCTGGTCGGACAATGGTCCACATTTTGTTGCTGCTGTAATTCTGCAGATATGTGCGGCATTACAGATCGATAAACGGTTCCATTCGGCCAGACACGCTCAGAGTGCCGGACTAGTAGAAAGACACAATGGTATCATCAAGAACAAGCTCGCTAAGACGTGTGCCGACACTAAATTAAAATGGCCAGGCAGCTTACCGATCGTATTATTATCCATGAGTACAACCCCTCAAACTAAGACTGGGCTCTCTCCATTTGATGTGGTAATGGGGAGACTTGCCAATATCTGGAACCTTCCTAAATGTAGATCTTTGAGGATTGTTGAAAATGTATTACTTTCGGATTATTGTAGCCAGTTGACTAAAAAGCTGTATTTGATTTATCACCAGGTGCGAGAGGCTTTACCTGTGCGATATGAGGGCCCGGGCCACAGCATACAGCCTGGAAGGTGGGTGCTCATCAAGGCATTTGAGCGCTCTTCCTGCCTTGCACCTCGCTGGCGGGGCCCAGTCCAGGTCCTGTTGGTCACGCAAACGGCGGTGCGGGTTTCTGGAAGAATCAATTGGATCCACGTGTCGCATGTCAAGAAACTTCCTCACCCAGTGCCACATGATACAGAAGAAACAGAACCCCTCACTAACGCTGCAACCAATGATCCAAAAGCAGTAAATAGCGCTGAGAGTGTATTGGAGAATCTTTCTGAGCCCGTGAGGCTTGGGAAGCCTGCCATTTTGTCTCCACACTCTCCAAATGTTTTGCTTCCGGAAACTGCTGTTTCAAATGTGGCATCTTCACTTGTTTTTGATACGTTGCTTCCAACGGGAAGGGACAACACATTGTTTCCAGATCAATCAGTACCGGGAAAAGCAAGGTACAATCTGCGTCCAAGAAAATAGACTTACGGCACGGTTTTGCTGTGCATCTGATAGAGTTACGGCACGGTTCGGCTGTGCATTCGGAGAAGGAAAGGATCATCGAGGGCTTGTTTTGCCCAAATTTGAGAAAGGGGATTCTGTTGGCTAGGGTTGTGGAAGGACTACGAAGTTGCACGGCCGGGAAGTTGCCAGCTAAAAACACTGGGGTTTGTCGTTTGAAGATTACAATGCCCGCCACCGCTACCGCTCACATGGGACTTGTAATTGATTGTGTGACCAACCAGGACAATGGACATGGAGCTTGGGCCCCGAAAACGTATTGCTGTGTTTTTATAATAATATTTGGTTTTATAATATTCACTGTCTTAGGCTTATGGTACCTCGAGGAAACTCATCCTTTAGAGTCCTTGTTTCTGACTGAAAATGTACCTACTGTTCCTACTCCCTTTGTACATTTACATACTTTGTCCCCTAGGGACTCCCAGCATAGACAAAGGTACCGCAATAATACTCTCCTACTTATCATGAATGCCACGCATGCCATTTTTAATAAGTCCAACTGTTGGGTCTGTTCACATTTACCGCAACACGGGGATAAGGGGCTAGGTTGGTATATTCATCCTTTACCTTTGACAACTGCTTGTTATGCTTCTCTTAGGGCACTGTTCTTTGGCCGATGGAACGATAGCATCTCGGGGAACTTTGATGGCACTAATTTGAATAGTTTTGAGAAACGTGTTCTGTCTCCCCTAGGATGCTCGCTTTTCGCAAATAGGAGTAAGCTCAACGTTGCTTCTATTAGGCCTTCTGATAGACTGTCTCGTCCTTTCCAATCTTTGATTTCCTTTAAGAAGTCTCCGATGCCATGCCTCCTTCTTACACTGTTAACCATAGCCCCGATTCAGTTTCTTTTTGCATACAGAGGAATGGTACTCAGTCAATGGGAGATTTTAAAGGTTGTGCCAAGGTTGCAAATTTGACTGGGGAAGACAGACCTTTGTATGTAGGCGAACCTGTCTACTTTGTTTGCTGTAATGTAGCATTTCCATGGTTGCCCAGGGATTGGCAGGGAACCTGCTATTTAGGGAGACTGTTACCTGGGGTGTTCATACCTAGTACAGTAGAGGTTTCAAAGGCTCGTCCACGGCGGGACAAGAACGGTGACACTCCAGCACAAATCTTGGGAGATGTAGCAAAATCAGTTGTGCCATTTTGGGGACAAATAGTGAATTCCGAAGATATCAGAAGACTAGCGAGAGAACTGGAGAGAACCATCAACCGGACCACAGACATTCTCTATAATATGACATTAGAACAGAAAGCGATAAGACTAGTGGCACTTCAGAACCGGATGGCAGTAGATGTCATTCTGGCTGAACGTGGTGGAGTGTGTAAATTAGTGGGGTCCGCTTGCTGTGTTTTCGTGCCAAATTCCTCCCCAACTATCTTCAAGGCAATACAGAATCTGCACGTCCTTAGTTCAGAAGTGCATATTCCCGAGGGAAACTGGGATTTTAGCGCTTGGTTCTGGGACTTCTTGTGATCTTGGAGTTGGAAGGTACTTTTGGTCTTACTGATCATTTTGGGAATTCTGTTGTTCCTTTGTTGTTGTATTCAGTGTCCACCTAGTATATGTTCGATGCTAGGGGGATGTTGCGCACAAGTGATAGGTATGATAGGACATAAAGTGTATGCCCCAGATAAAACCTCCAAGGAATACGTGTTAAAGGAAATTTTAGCGAATGACCTGATGGCAATAGATATTTCTGACAGTGATTCAGGGTGCATGGACGATGATGCATGGGGTTATTTGCAAGGAGATCAGAAGTAGTTTAGCACTTGGCATAGGCCAAAAGGAGGGTTTGTCAATCGGGAAATTATATCGTTCCTCCTATTGCAGCGAATATATGTATATTGGCCAGCGTAAAGCTGCTTGTAAGCCACTTGCAAAGAAATCCGTGTTGCAAGTTCCTGACCTTAGAATCAATGTAAGCCACCATTTTAGGTCAATACGCCATTTTAGGTTCGCTCTGTAAAGTCACCCTGTGAGTTAAAATGGTGGAATATGTCATTCCGAAATACAACATGAATGCCTTGACCTCTGTGTGTAATTAATATGTAACTTGCCTGCAGGCCACTTGTTCGGGTCGTGAACTGAGACCTTGTCCTTCGCTGACCTGTGTATAAAGGATTACTCGTGCAATGAAACTAATCCGTGAGCATATGTTAAGAACAATGTATTCAAATACTGAACTGAGAACACTCAGTTAACTACATTGTATTAATGTTTGAGAAGACCTGTATGAGAAATCCAAGAATACACAGTTGCCGTGTAGGCTTGTTGACGTATGTATTAAAGGAAAACTAGTTACATGTGGATATGCGAACTCGGCATGAACCATAGATCAGTAATGTATTAGAGGAATATTAACCCGAAGTAGTGTTGGACATCATGTTCGCAAATGGTATAAAAGAGCAATGAATTCTAATGTACAGCATCTCTCACTGAATACACCGAACCACGCTGGAGTTCGCTGTGTTGCACTGAGGGCCAATTGCTATCTGATTTTGTTTTGTTCTTTGTAACTGATTCAGTATAAAGATCTTTGTATGTTCCTTTGTAACCCGTGTCTGGTGTGTTTCCTTTTGAGGTACTCAACCTCGATATTTTGATTTTGTTTTCACACGTCGAGGAGGAAACGTGGAGTCGGTGCACTGCACAGGGATGAAACCAGCCGCGGAGTTCGTCGGTAAAAGGTGCGTTCCTTTCATTCGGGGTCAAAGTGGTGAAGCTTGGCTATCTGGCTACCGGGGTGCTTGGCACGGGTGATTCGACCAAGAGGCGTGTTTGGAGGCGAAAGCGCAAACTTGTTGGTCCCACCAGCTCAGAGGAAGAAGACTCGTCCAGCAGAAGATCTTCTCTTGTCGTTGGGAAAGTGGTGAGTTTGTTGCAGCAGGGCTCCACCGGTGGTGTCGTCATTGCAGATGGCTCAGCTTCTTCCCTCTTCGGATTCTTAGGTCCTGTGGAGACTTCTGAAGTTCCAGTCCCCCATTCAACAGCCTAGCTGTCACTCAAACATGCTAAGTGGTGAGCCAGGCGGCTCACCACTGGCCCAATCAGAACAGAGTGCGGCTTGAGTTGCTAAGGCATTGCAGTTTAGGGTGCCAATTCCCCTCCCCACCCATCCTGTGGAACCCAGACAGAGTGGCACCATTAGGAGGGCTTCTGTGGAGAAGCCCGCCAAAAAGTGGAACAAAGGGCTCAACCTGGGTCAGAGTTACAGAGACGGACACGAACGCCATTTTAGAAAAGAGTTCTGGCAAAAAGACCCAACCGTTGATTTAATATTAAATAAATAAACCGGCGGTGTCTTTAACATTGCACCAAAAAGTGGTGCGTTTAAAATCAATGGGATAATCCCATAGAGAATATTCCGGTGGAATATTTTGTGTGGTAACCACTGCCACCAGCCAGAAACTCGACAAGGGGGGACTGGACAGTGCCCCCTTGAAAACAGACCCAGGGGCAATATAATTAACCCCTTCCAGTACTTCCACAATATCATGGTTTGTACTGGTTCTGTTCATAATTTAAGACTAGTAAAGTCAATGGTGACTTTACATGCCCTGGGAGACAGAAGTCAGTCCCAGGGTATGGAGTCTATGTTTGGGGGTCACTATGACACCCCTGTGTTACTGCACTGAGGGTGCTGTGTAACATATACACACAAAACAGATGATACCCTATGGAGTAAAAGACCCCATAGCCCAAAATCACACAAATAGTCAGAGATATCTCTCAAATCATGCCTAAGAGTGGGAGGAAAAGAGTCTCACTCTTAGCAGGAAAAAAGAAAAAAAAACCAAAAATCCAGCAAAGCTGCTGGGGGACTCACTAGGTTTGGGAAATTAGCCTTATAAGAGAATTCTCCCTAACAACTGGGTCGATGTATTTGTGGACCATGATTTTGTACAGAACACGTGTATGGCAACCCTTCTTTCTTGCCCTTTTTAGTGGCACAAACCCTCAAATTGTCCTATGCACTTGAGTGGTGTCTTTGCTCCATATGCATAAATGTCCACAGTGGCATGGATACGTTTCGGGCTCTGAGGCAGTTCTTTGAATATCTTTTTGCCAACAACGTTCACCGTATGTCACACCCCTGGAGTATGCACAACTCCTTCCTAGCCACAGAAGCCAAATGGAGTGACCCCTCCACCCTTGGTTGACACAGACACCTGATTTGTGAACACAAAGGTACTCGAGGCAGCCTAAGGGGGGCAGTGGGTTAGGGAGAGGTTGTGGATAGGTAGGGGGTGTTTAGGAAAACCGGAAAAGAGGAAGTGGAAAACATACAACAACATCCAATAAACCTAATAAGGCTTGCCTTGCCAATGGAGCTGTTAGTATTTGTCTTAATTGGAATAGTTACACAGTACTGTGTCAATGCCTAGTTTCATGAGGTACCACCAAACATAAGCAGAAAAGCATGGAATGATAACATTAACCCACGAATACACTGGACTCCTGAAACGCTGAGCATATACTTTTTAATTAGCCATGCTCTCAATGTGTGCCCCAGTGCTACGGCCCTGACACCTGACTCCACCAAATACACTGAAAGTAACTATGTACGTGATAATGGTTTCATATGGAAATGACAATGAATGCAGCGACAAACAAACATAACGTTGCTTCATGAAATGCCTGGGTTATCAGTGTTTCCCCTACTGAATGGATATGCGGATCGAATGAAACTTGCTGCCTTCACACACATACACATTGGCCGCCTAATTGAATGTGTGCCACTAATTGCACCTGGACCATTGACCATAGTTCATTGAAGTAGCACGGAGAGAACCCACGTTCAGTTTAACATCATAACAAATAACAGCCTTAGAAACCATTGCGTGTTTGTAATAACCTCCTTACAAACATGGACAACAAACATTCAACAGTTCACTTATCTGAGGCCTGGGGGGCTCGCCGGCACCTCCCCAGGCAAAGAATCTCCAGCGTTGAATGGCCTCGGCTGTACACTAATCTGTGCTCCGAACGCTGTGCAAATTCACAGCCGGTCCCGGGATGAGCTGGAAAGTAACCAGACCCCATACTGCAACCCAGAAGTATTCTGCGTGCTGCGCCTGAGCACAGCTTCCTCCGGCCTGTGTCACGCCATTAATCTCCAGCAGGCAGCACAGGCCGGGGAATTCTTTATTTAGCAGTTGTCTGCACCTGATTGCCTCTGTAGCCAACTGACAAGAAAAAGTTCATGGGGATTGTAGTTCCAAAAACCCTTTTTACACCAAACACCTGTTAACAATGTTTCTTCTAAGCCCCGGTGTTGATAAGAAACTCTGTAGGTCTTGTGTTTAATTTAATGATCAATGTCGGACTATGCTCCATAGCTCCAGGATTATGCATTGCGTAGAAATATGCTTTCTTCCTTTGTTTGCTCCCTGATGAACTGATTTCTGACTCAGACAGGGATTGTTCTACTAGGTAACACACGTGGCGCCTGGACCTGCGTTCCGGTCTCATATGGGTGACGTACCTCCTCTGTTCCCTTCTGTCTCGTCTCTGTCTCTCCTCACCAGATTCCCGCTCTCTGGGTTTGGGGTCAGTGTCTCTGCGGGGGATGTGACGTTGTGCCATTCGATTGTGGTGCTGGCAGCACAGTCCTTGGTTTGAACCTCGGAAGGACTTCTCTTGTTCTCTCATCCCTTTTTCCCTGGAGAACCTGCACACCAACTTGAACTGGCCTTCCTCGCCACACGTGGCACATCGCTGGCCAATGGCATGGCACGTGCCTTCATGTGGGTATTCAAAACCACATGTGCAGCAAAACAGTTCCTCCAGTCTCCTTTCTTGTTGGAATCGATGAACTGCATCCACCGGCGTGGGGTGTTCACACTTTCCACCTGTGAGTCGATGGCTCTTACTGCTTGAGTCAGTGCTAGTATCTCGTCCAAGGTGAAGAATTTCTGTAGCAGCTTCTGCCTGAATGTCTGTGATTCCCAGCCTGCAATTATTTGAGATCTCAGGGTCTCTGTGTTTGAATAGTTAGCAAAGTCACAGTGTTTCATTTGAATTCTCTGTCTCACGACATACGCATCACTGGTCTCAGCTTTTGCCTGCTTGGTGCTGTGAAACAAGTGGTGCTCGTAATCTATGTTTGTGTGTGGGGTGAAGTATGCAGATAAAGCTTCCTTTAAGTCTAGTATGGAATCAATGCTGTCAGCGGGCATCTCGTCAATAATGTAGCGTGCGGCTGGACCTACAGCCAGTTTGAGGAGGCATTTTTGTCTATCATCTTCGATGGGCCCTGTGGTCCCCATCTATATTTAAACATCTCTTATCCACCGGGCCCACAATAGTCCCATGTTGCTTGTGTCTGCAACGTCAAAAGCATCTGGCATTTGTACAGTCAGGGAATCAGGCAGTCTGTATGGGGCTTGTTCCAGTGCTGATGGCCCCTGGGCCTGGGCCTGTGCACCCTGTCCCCCATCTTGAGCAGACATCCTCCTTTAATTTCGTGGAAATTGGTCCCTTCGAGTGTCATGTGGCCCCTTGGCCACCTGTTAGGCACGAGCACTCTATCAGGGACTGTCCCTTGCTTTTTGACCTCCTAAATATGGGGCTGCACAATGGTGGCTGCCTCTCAAGGCATGAGCACCATCAAACTTGGCGCACTTCCCTAGTCTCTTCTCACCTTTGAGTGAGGCAGTGTTGCTGCCGTAGCCCAGAACTTCAGCACGCTCCACTGCAAGCGTTCTGATCACATCCGCGCCCAGGATAATCAGCCGTACCGACAAAGGTTCTGAATCCCTGCCGCGGCCCATGATGAACAGCTGCTCCCACGAGTAGTCCGAGGCGTGGGCTCTGGGCGCCACTACACTAATGTGTAGGCCTCGAGCAGCATGGGCTCTCCGTGCCCCTCCTTTCTTCCGCAACCTTAACGCCTCCGGGCGTCCACTCCATGCACACCTTTCCCCACCGTGGGTCATTGCAGGATCCGAGCAACCCTCGTCGCCATTGTAGGAGCCCTAGGTACAGGGTCCTTCCAGCACTAGGCTACGCAGCACAAAATGGAGGCGGACACAGAGCGTTCCGAAACACTTCTTCATATATTCAGTAACCAGCAAACTCTGTCGATGCCCTGCCCTCCCCCATCACTTCCCTACCAGCCTCCCGCCTCCCTATACCCGGAACAACTGTCAACATGACACCAGCCTCACTCCATCTCAAGACAAAGTTAGGCAGCTTTCTACTCTAGGCACCACCCTTATTGCACACCCACTTGTATCTGCAATGACACCATTACTGTATGCTGCTTGCAGCATTCCTGTTGTTGCCTGTTACTGTTTTTATTGTTCTACAAACTGCCCTGAGAGAGAGAAATGTGGCTGAGTGTCTCAAACAAGTCTTGCAGGGTGTCACAATGCATCCGAAAGAGCACATGTCAATGTTATTTGCAAGGATAACCGAGGCAATTTTGTGAGTCCTTTTAGTTTATTGAAGTGAGCCTGCAAATGGGTTAACAGCTGTGTCTCCACCACCAGCCAACCGCCTCTGCTGTCACGTGACGCCCCACGCTCCAACCATGACAAGACTCGCGTGACAGCATGAGGCCATCAACAATAACAGGTCCCCACATATCTCCCCCCTTAGGAGCAACATAACTTTGCAATACAAACATTAAACTATGCTAAACATTAACACTAAACAAGGAAACACAAACAGAAAATAGTGGTAAAATTATGATGAGACCCCACATCAAAACAGAATGCAAAGTCTCATTCAACAAGTGGAAAAACCACATAGATAATAAATAAGTTTGCCTTAAAATCTTCTGAATAAATCTTAATACACATAGTCAGCCAACCACGCAGGTCTTGACCTTGTCCTTTGGGCACTCTCTCCTGCACTCTTCTTTGCACTTCCATTTTCCTCCTCCAACAAACTATCCTTCTCCTTGTTCTCCTTCGAATCACATGCTCTTGCAATTCTCCCTTTAGACCACACTTCCCCTCCTTCTAAAATCACCAAACTATTTTTCACCGCACATATCTTCTTCGGACCCAAAAACCTACTCTCTACACATTTATTCACCAACCTGGGATTTTTCACATATACCATCTCTCCAACCTTCAAGTCCATAACCTTCACTTTTTCTCTGGCATCAAACCACTTTTTATTCTTCTCTTGACTCACCGTGATGAGTTTCATAATTTGATCCCTATCAACATGAACAACTCTGGCCATCCCTACCCACCCTGGACAGAGCCTTGTTCCCGGTTCTCTGCCCTTCATGGACACAAACTGAGAAACCCCTGTCACTGAATGTGGTGTAGTTATGTAGTTCCAAGTCAATAAATGTAATACTTCTCTCCACGGCTGATTCATTCTCATGGCCATTTGCAATCCTCCTTTCAGATATCTGTTAACTCTTTCAACAACATCATTGGCCCTGGGGTGGTACAACGCAGTTCTAATATGCTTTATTCCAGAAATACTCAGAAACTTTCTCATAGCCTCTGAAACAAAGTGAACCCCATTATCCGACACTAATTCTTTGGGTACTCCTTCTTTAAGAAACAACTTCTCCAAAAATGCAATTAAATCTCTTGCTGTGACCTCATTAACAGCATCCCATTTGATCCATTTCGAATGATAATCTACTATCACAAAAAGAAACCTCCTAATCCTGATATGGGACACATGATTTCCACTGCTAGTTTGGCCCATGGCTGGTTTGGTACTACAATTGGAACCAAAGGAGTCTCTCTTACCTTTCTGCTCTTGTCGCTACTTTGACAATCTGCACAATCTTTTACTCATCTCTCAGCCATTTTATCAATACCAGGCCCCCAATAGCTCTGCCTTAATTTCATTTTCATGGCCCCTTCCCCTGGGTGCCCCTGGTGCGCAAGTTCCACCAAGCTCCGTCTAAAACTCTCCGGAGGAACCACACTCCGTCCCCTCCTTAGTCTGCCTTTAAAAATGTTCAAGTCTTCCTTTATCTCCCACCAAACATCAAACTTTCTATCTAGACTCTTCTTGAGGGACCATCCCCCTATTGTCCACTCTTTAATCATCTTCAATTCATCATCTGCATCTTCTTCTCTTGTCCACCTTTCCTGACCAACAGCATTCACCACCTCTGCTATCACCTGTGCAACCACCGATTCGCTCGCATCCATATCCGTTATTTCTTCCTTCCCTTCCACCAGAAGCCTGGAAAGACAGTCTGCCACCACATTTCTTTTTCCCGGAAGATAACTTACCTCAAAATTGTAACCTAGGAGTCCCAAACCCCACCTAATTATCCTAGGTGATCCCAAGGCCCATCTTCCACTTTCAAATAGTTGGACCATAGGTTTATGATCAGACCTGACAATGAACCGCCTGCCCCACAAAAAATATTTAAAGTGAACAATGGCCCAATACATTGCTAACGTTTCTCTCTCAATCACTGAGTATTTGCATTCCGCTCCTCTCAGCGACCTTCATACAAACGCTATCACTCTTTCTGTGTTGTTCTTATCGTATTGCACTAGAGCTGCTCCCAACCTCAACACACTTGCATCCACCACCAACACCGTTTTGTCCTTGGGGTCAAACCTCCCAATTGAAGGCGCTTTACTTACAGCTTCCTTAATGCTCTTAAAGGCTTCAGTACATTCCAGAGACCACACAAACTTGGATTCCTTATGAAATAGTAATCTCAAAGGAGTGGAGTTGTCCTTAACAAATCTATGATAATACTCTGCTAACCCTAAAAAAGATCTCACTTGGTCTTTGTCAGCCGGTATCGGCGCACTCTTAACTGCGTCCATTAAGCATCTCTTTAGCCTTACCCCCTTGCTCATCAATCTCATTCCACAAATACTCCCCTTGCTAAACTGCAATCTTACACTTGTTTCTCTTCACTGTCAACCCAACCTCAGACAATCTGCTTAACACTTGAGTCAATATATCATCATGTTCATCTTTAGAGCCATCATACATCAACAAGTCATCTCGGAACACCACTACATTTTTCACTCCCTCCATTGTAGTGTCCATCACCCTTTGAAAAACCGCCGCCGCCGAGGCAAGCCCGAACGGCATTCTACAGTACTTGAAGGTTCCAAACGCTGTTACAAACGCTGTCAAATGCTGACATTCTTCTTTCAGTGGAATCTGGTGATACGCCTGAGAAAAATTACTGACACAAACTTTAGCACCCTCGAGAGTTGATAACTTATCACCAATTATTGGTAGTGGATGTCTGTCTATCAAAATGTTTCTATTGATGTCCCTCAAGTCAACACAAAGTCTTATGTCCCCATTCGACTTTGCCGCCACCGCCATCGGTGATAACCATTCCGAGATTTCACTCTCTTCTATGATACCTCTCTGCAAAAGTGTATACATTTCTCTATTCAATTTTTCCCTGAGATCCTGTGGTATTGGCCTCACCTTGTCTATCTTTGGAATAGCCCCTGCTTTTAAGCGTATTTCATGTTCAAACCCTTTTAACATCCCCAACTTCTCTTGAAAGACCTTAGAAAATTCCTTTTCCCATTTGTCCTTGATCTCCGCAATTGTGACAGGCTCTTCGGCACTCGCTTGAATCCCAATTCCCAAATTCCTCTGTTCGCCACATCCTACTAAAGCCGAACCGTGTTGGGTTACATACACTTCTGACTCACAACTTCTTCCTTTATATTTTATGGCCGCTGGAAACTTTCCTAAAACCTCAATTTTCATGTTACCATATGCATATGGTTCTATCGTGTGTTCCTGCATGTCACTCACATCTCCCTTTAGAAGTCTTCATATGTTCTTCTTGACATCAAAGTCCATGGTGAGCAACTGTCCACTTTCATCGTTCCAACCCTACCATTGACCAAGAACACATCCGTCGGTGCATTTCCTCTAAAAGACACTTCTGCCACTTCTAGCACATGCTTGACTTGAGTACCTTGCATCACTGCCAAATTCTCTTCCTGTTCTGGCATCCTTGCATTTGACTCAATGCTTTGTACCTGGTTTGATTCATGACATACTCTTGTAAAATGTCCCCTTTTCTTGCATTTGAGACAAGAAACGTTTCTCGCGGTACAAAATGCGCTAGTGGAACTATGTCTGTTGCTGCCACACTTATACCACTTTACTTCTTTATTTACATTTGCTTTCCTAAATCCTCTTTCTGCTGCTACTTCTCCTTCTTGTCTGTCACCCTTCATAGTAGACATATACTTGTGGGTCTGCTCCATGTCTCTGGCTATTTCCACTGCTGCATCTAGCGATACATCTTTAGATAACAGCCTTTCCTGTATTTTCAGATTGTTGGTACAATGGACTAACTGGTCTGGTAGGAGAGAGTCTGTCAACTGGCCAAACTCACATGTGTGGCTGAGAGACCTCAATGCTGCAATTACATTTTCTACTGGCTCTTGCGAGTCCTGCACCCTCTGGAAAAACGTATGTCTCTTAAATGTGATGTTCTTCTTTGCCTCAAAGTGGATCTCTAACTTCTTCTCCGCCACAGAGTACTGGTCTAAATCTCCCTGACCCTCTTGGGTAGGTTCTGGCAAGCCGTTGTAAACACTACGACCTTCCATACCTAAATTGTGGAGAAGAATTGCCTCTTTTCTTGCTGGGGCAAACTTCTCCCCACCTATGGAAACCAAATAGGTGTCAAACAACCTTTTCCACCTATCCCATTTTATAGGTGGAGTGCCTGGCACAGAGAGAAAAGGTGGAGGTGGCGACATACTTGCCACAGCCATGTTTATACTGAAGTAGCTTTGCTGCTAGTTGAAAATCAACTCCACCGGTGGCACCTTTGTGACAGGCAGGAATTTTACACTAGACCACTCTTGTATTGTACCATTAGTAAGTGGCTGTGCTTTGTTTCCCTTTATGTCCCTGCAGGGAACCTCTAATTGCTGTGTTTTTACTGTTTTGCTTCACCCAACTGTCTATTCAATGTGGCAGAGGCTTTAATTTTCCTAACTCCAAGCCAAGACTTATGTCCAATGACCTTCTACGATGCTTTCAATTGTGGGCTGTGTCTTGGTCACCAAAACATCAAAAATGAGTGGACCGCCCCCATTGGTCACCTCCCCCTCTACTCCTCTCCTCTGTGAATTTCAGACAATGGAGTTCAGAGAGAGGCGGGATCAAGTCAGCGTTGTGAGCCGTAGGAGTGCGGCTGCCCCTGGTGCCCAGCCTGGGCTGGGAAGACTGTCCCCCTGCAGTGCCGCCGGTCCGCTTCTCAGCGTGCTTCAGAGCCGGAGAGGGCCGTGAGGGGAATGGACTCCTGCGGCGCTGCGGCCGCTCCTCCACCGACAGCTGATCCCGCTCCGGATCGCGTCCAGCGTTATGCGCGGTTCCCTCCAGTGGCGGGGCTCACAGATCCTTGTCACCACTGCAAGGATAACCGAGGCAATTTTGGGAGTTCTTTTAGCTTATTGAAGTGAGCCCGCACACGGGTTAACAGCTGTGTCTCTGCCACCAGCCAACCGCCTCTGCTGTCATGCAACGCCCCACGCTGAAACCATGACAACGCTCGCATGACAGCACGAGGCCATCAGCAATAACAGGTCCCCACATAATTCTATGTAGACTTTATGTACTCAGTGCTCTGAATTGTCTCCACCCGTATAGCGATGCAAGATGGCTTTACCAGACTGGTGTGATTGAACCATGCCAGGCACATGCAGCTTGCGGGTAAAAACATAGGTCTGTTCTAATTAAGGTTGATGAAGAGAAGGTGGTACTTGTGTTTTAAGACTACTCACTGCAAAAGGTTTGTGTTGTGAAAGAAGCATTTATTTTCTTTCATAATGTCCCTGAATATGCATGTCATCGTTGTCCATGTGAAAAATAAGATATGTCTGGTTTATGTGGCCAGAATTTCAAAACTGCACTGCCATCAATGATTACGCATTGTTAACATGTTACCAACATTAAACCGTGCTCAAGCTGTTTTGGCATTTGGGTTAAACTTGGGAATGTAGGAAGAAAGTGTGCCATTATTGAAAACTATTATCTTATTTGTATACCAAATATTATGATGTTTTCCACCTGAGCTGAACATCAGTCTGATTTTCTGTTTGTCTTTTTGCATTTCAAACATTACACTGTGATGAGTTTGCACTGAATAGTATTCTGTGTGTTGCAATATTTGCTTTCTGTGCTGTGATTGCAACTGAGTTGTATTCTGTGTTCTGCCCAGCGTGGCGTGTGCCTGCGTTTTCATTACATGGAACACATATTAAAAAGTAATGGTGTCCTTCCACGAGCTTATGCTTTTGTAATGATATTGTCTTCTGAATAATTCCTGGCTTTGAGGGCCAGGGTGATTTTATATTGCACTGATAAATATGTAGGGCTTTTGGAGTCACACGTTTGCCCGATTGTGAAGTTGTCACTTTTTCCCATATAACATTTACGTTTACAAGGCTCTTGTTATTGACCTCATTTAATTATAAGAGAACAATAAATCTGACATATTTCTTGTGGCATCATTGAGACATTTGTGGTTACAGGGTTTTTGGCGGCAGAAAGGCACAGGTGCTGGTAAGCCAAGAATCTAATTCAAGGCAACACATCAATGGAGCAATAAACAGACAATTGTCGAAATGGTTTTATAGTGTCTAAGCCTGTTAAAATTGTATCCAATGTATGCATCGAACCTTGATTATTACAAGTAGTATACCAAAGCAAACATATTCTCTCTTTGGGGACCTGGTCTTCACAAGATACATTTGAAATTGTAGTGTCGAAAGAATTGTCGAAAGACCCTTGGAAAGTAGTCAATTTAATACATAGATGCATAGTATGTCTATTTTTTTGTTTTGATGTTTTAGTTTGGTATCAAACTTTTCCATCATTGTGATTCGTGAAGAATATAGAAAAAGTGTGAAAGACAGTGACAAGGGGGAAAAGAGGAAGCCGAGATCTGTTGTGCTTTAGAATTTTCTTCCATTGAGATCAAGGATGCTGGAGAGAAAGAGAACAACTGTGTATATATATTTGTTATTCTTTCCACTGAGAATAGCAGCCCATCTTTCATCTGTATTCATCTGTTGTGAGGCCATGTCAAAGTGGGAGCCAAATTGCTTGCGTTGAGATGCAAGAGACAGACACTCCATAACCAGGTGGAATATGGTTTCTGGTATAGTTTTGATTTCACAGAAGCGGCAGTAGTTTTGTGCTTTTGAAATCTGTTTTGTTGTGGCCAAATAGGTGTTTGTTGGTAAGATATTCAAACGGATTCTTAAGAATATTGATCTGATGGTTGAGTCAGGAAATGATAGCAGATATGGCTGTGGTTCGTGTAATTTTCTGTTATCTTTGTTGCATTGCAGCGTCTGCTTGTAGGTGTTTTTCTGTTCAATGGTTTTGATCCAATCATTCTGTAGTAATTTGGTTTTGGTGTATTGAGGACGCATGATTAAGAGTTCTTCAGATATCTCTTCCTGGTCCATTTCTTTGGTGATTGATTTTTTCCATTTTTCTAGTACTGTGTTATTTAAGGTGTTTAGGTTGGTTTTCAAGATTTGGATTGCAGGGGACTTGTCGTCCGACAGTAGTTTGAGATAGATATCCAATCGTTTCCAGCGTACCATGGATCCGATGGATTGGGTTGCTAATTCGTATCGTATTCTCGGCATTGGATACGATTGAGAAAGAGTTCGAATCTTGCGCCAGAATGTTGACTCGAATTTCACCCAATTTACTTCTTCTGCATTCATCATTGTTTCAGTTCCATATGTTATTATTGGAATGTATTTTTGCCTGTAGTACGCAATTATTGGTTTAAATGAAAATTTTCCAAATTTCCTATGGAGGATGCAACCCTGTCGTGCCAGTGCTTGAGCCTTCTGTCTTTGATTGGTTGATAGTGATGCCGAGATATTTGAATGTTGTCACATTTTCCAGTCTTATTCCATTGATGTTAAAATATGGTTGTTGTTTTGATTTTGGTTGAGGTTTCGTCAAAAGCATAGTCTTTGTTTTTGAGATATTGATTATTAGATCATTTTGATTCATGTAGTTGCTTAGTGTTGTAAGGGAGAGTTGTAGCCCAGATGGAGTCCTGTCAAGTAAGACGATGTCGTCTGCATATGCCATGATAGGAACAGGAATTGAATTTATTTTTGGAGGATGTGTTTGATTATTTACCAGATGTTGTTCAATGTCTGATGTAAAGAGATTATAGAGAGTCACTGCCAAGGGGCATCCTTGCTTTAGGCCGTTGGATGTAGTTATTGAATCGGTGGTCAAGCCTTGTTTTGTGAGTCTGACTTTTATTTAAGTGTCGGAGTAGAGTAGTCTGATGGGTTCAAGAATGTTCGGAGGGCAGTTGCATGCTTTAAGTTTCGCCCATAGCTTTTACTGGGGTATAGCGTCAAAGGCCATCTTCAAGTCGATAACCGCAGCGTAAATCATGGTCTTATTGTTGATCGCTTCATATTTGATGAGGTGCAATAGTAGAAGATTGATATTAGTTCCAACGTTGGGAGTGAAACCTGTTTGTCGTGTTGAAAATCGTCCATTTGCAGTGGCCCATGCAGTTAGTTGTCTCAAGAGGGCTGTTGCAAAGAGTTTCCCGAGTGGGTCCAGTA
This sequence comes from Ambystoma mexicanum, assembly GCF_040938575.1. Taxonomy (NCBI): domain Eukaryota; kingdom Metazoa; phylum Chordata; class Amphibia; order Caudata; family Ambystomatidae; genus Ambystoma; species Ambystoma mexicanum. The sequence continues at coordinate 977,849,140 of NC_090922.1, forward strand.
AGGCGATCGGGCGAAAATTCTGTGGCAGGTCACGCGGTCCTTGTTTGTGTATCGGAACTATTGTGGCCGTTCTCCAGGTAGTTGGAATTTGATTGTGTGCATTTATAATGTCAATTATCTGGGACATGAAGCTCGCCCATGCCGAGGGATCTTGTTTAAGCACAGCATTCGAAAGTCTGTCGGGGCCTGGTGCTCTTGAGGAGTTGAGTCTTTTAATCATGTATAGTAAATCTTCGTAGGAGATGGATACTGACCATTTTGGTTTGTTTTTGAATGGCTCTTCTTCAGATTGGTGTGGATGAGCTGCATAGATGGTCGAGAAATGAGTAATCCATGTCTGTTGTGGTACGTTGGCTGGTAGCTTGTGTTGTTTTTGACGATTATCATTCAGTAGGTTCCAAAGTTCTCTTGTATTGTTTGAGTGGTAAGTCTTCATTATTGTTTTTGCATCTGTTCGCAGCAAGATGGATTGTTGTGATTTTTTCCAGTTGTTGTAGGATTGTTTCAATTTTGCAGTCTGGATAGTGTTTTCTACTGTTTGTTTTTCTTGAGATGTCTTAGCCGTTTGGCTAGCTCCTTTTTTTTTCTGCTATTTCCTCGTTATAAGTCTGTAAATGAGTTCTTTGTGGACGGTTTTTGACTGTTTGATGAAAGGGGAGCAAAATCCATCCATAGTTCAGTTTTTCAAGATCTGACTTAGTTGAGGCGAGCAGTTTCATCGGAAGAAGTGATAACACTGTTTGTGGGATGCGTAGTCTTGAGGATGTTCCATCAAGTTCGAGTGCAGCTACTTTCAAGGGTGCGTCTTGTTTGATGGTGGAATGCGAATGGACTGTTAGCTTATTGTGGTCGCTGTTGTCACAGACTATCGTTTGAGCTGTGTCGACCGAGTCTTGCAGAGTTTGTGAGAGAAATATGTAGTCAATGATTGCTACTGAAGAGCCTCTGCTCCATGTTGCCACAAAGGGGGTGGAATTGTCCTTTGCATGATTTAGAAGGGTGAAATCTCGCGTGAGTATTTCTTTCATCCATCTTGATGCTTTAGGCGATATCTGCTCAGGTGATCGTGGAGTACCATTTTGTGTAATTAAATTGATGTTAAGATCTCCACAAAGTATAAATTCCAGATGGTGATGGATGCCGACTAGGTCGTCGATTGTAATAAATATGCCGTCAATAAATGCATCAGTTGTAATAGCTGCAGGATTCCAGTAAAGATTCAGTATGGCGATTCTTGTTTCATCGTTTTCTTTTTGTTGTTGGTTCGTCTTCGCTGTTATTATGGTCAGTTGAGTCCAAGGGTTGATGTTTTCGGTGGTCTGTACCTTCCATTGGGGAGTTATTTTGATTAAGGTAAGCAGACCTGATGCTGGTCTTCCTTGTTTTTGGGTTATGGCAGGATTTAGAAAGGCGAGGAAGCCGTCGCATGCTAGCGTTTTGCTGATCCAAGTCTCTTGTAGACATATCATTTGATACTTCTCAAGGTCAGTCGAGGGCTGAGTGAACAGATGAAGGTTTCCTCTTGTGTTCCATGAACAGAGTGACCATGTGATATTTGTATTCATTGGTTGTTATGAGTAGGAATAGACTGAGCTTCTTGAACAGGTGGTTTCTGTAAATGAGGATTCTAGATCGTAGATTCTTTTGATTGGTCGCTCATGTCTGTTCCATTCTTCCGCTTTGGTCATGTTTGCATTTTTTCTTCGGTGTTCGTTGGTGTGGTCGATCATGTGCTTTCTCACGGGATGTTTTCTTGTCGATGTAGTGGCCCAGCAGTTGAAGCCAAGTTTAAGAAGTTGGGCACGTTTTGATACAATCAGTTCTTGATCGTCTGGGTCCGAGAGTTCGACAACAATTTTGTCTAGATGCTTGTCATCTTTGAAGCTGATTAAATCAATCTTGGTTGTTGTTATGTGTTGTAATTGTGAAATCGCTCCAAACAGGCGAAGAGTGTTTGTTCTGTTGAGTATTAGAGGTTCTGCCCTCTTGATTTGGTTTTCAATATGGATTTCGTAAATTTGATTTTGTTGCAGCGGGTTTATGAAGGAGGGAAGAGTACAGTCGATAATAGATGCTGTGTGTGAGGCAAAAGAGTCATCTGTGACTTGATCATAGTATTCAGGAGATGAAGCACCACCAGAGTCGTTGTTAGAAGATATGTTTGAGTTTTCTTACAGTGAGCTTTCTGAGATATCTTCATATGGATGTGTAGGTTGTGGTTCGCGGTTGGTGATGTATTCGTCAATTATTATATAGCTTGAGGGCGTTGCAGGTTGTGTGGCTGGTGTTGTGTCATCTGTTTCGTGGTCTTCGTGGGTTGGAAGGTTTAATAAGTCATCATCTTGAGGAGCGGATTCTGGCGGTAATTCTGTTTGTTGGCGTGTTGGTAGTGCTGCAATCTGTTGCTGTCTGATTGGGTCTTTTATCGGGCGAGATGTTGTCTTCTCTACAGGTAAAGGATGGCTGTGTTTCGTTGTGTTCCCTGTTGCGAGTTGTGAATTTTGTTCTGTGGTTTTTATTGTTCTGATAAACGCTCTAGAGCCTGTTTGTCTTTTTTTGTTTGCTTTTGACTGTGGTGGTTTCACATTATTGCTTGTTTTTTCTTTCGAAAAGATCTTGTACTGTTCCGTTTTATTCTCGTTTGGTTGGTCAGCGTCCTGTGCCTCTGACTGTGAAGTTAAGCCAGAAACAGTTCTCTGTTGTGTGGTGCTTGCGCCAGGAGTTTGAGCTTCTGCAGTTGTTTGTGGAGGGTTTTCGGTTGCATGCGGAGCTAGTGGAAGTTGGTTGTTCATTGAGTCAATTTTCTGGTTTGTTTGATATTGTTGCTGTACTTTGAGTAGAGCTAACAGTTCAGTATTTAGATTGGTTTTTTCCTGTCAATCGCTTCTAGCCATTTCTGCAAGGCGTTGTTGCCAGCGATTTGATTGCTCTGCTTCCAAGTTAAGGCGGGCCTCTGTTGTGTTTATGAAGTTCTCGATGTAGATCTGTTTAGAATGAATCATTGCTAGCAGAGTTGCTTGATCTTTGATGTTGTCGTTCATGGATTCGTGTATCTTGATAAAGGGTATCATGGTTTGCGAGAGTACTGCAATCAACATGTTTTGCAAGTCGAGCATCGTAGTCGGAATCTTAGGATTGATGTTTTCATCGTGTTCGATTTTATTGGACGTTGGAGTAGGAGGTTTGATTTCTGAAGCGCCTGATGAGGGCTTTGTCTGATCGTTTTTCTTCATATTATCTGGTGTGTAAAAGGATTTGTCTGTGTCATAAGTAAATCGGTTGGGAATGTTATGATTGCCTGGCTGGTTCGTGTCACGTTCTCTTTTAATCAGTGTTTTTCCGAGATCTTGTGTCAGGCATGGGGTTGAGGTCAACTGTGATTGGTGAATTCCTGGTGTTGTGCCAAATATTTCCTTTCGTTTGTCGAGACTTAGCATAATTGATTCAATTTCTGTTATGTCCAATGATAGTCTTTTTGCCTTAGTTTTGGTTTGATTATTGATGTTTTCCAGCGCTTGAGGGAATTTGCTTGAATTGTGGGTCTGTAGCCATGCAAGTTTGGCTAATCTTGCTTTTTCCTTCTTCGTTTGTTGTGTTAGGTTGTTTGGTGATTTTCGTGGTATGATAGTGATCCGTGGTTCCTCTGATTGTGGTTTGACAGATTCATGGGTACTGGACTCTTTGGCAGTTGGACATGAATCTTCTGTGTTTGTAGACTTAGTCTTTCTTTTTCATTGATCGTTTGTTGAGACTCCCTTTTTGGTGCTTGTTCTTTTGCTTTACAAATGGCAACTTCGTGGATCTTTTCATCTTCAATGGGAGCTCGTGGTTGTTCTCTGTCGGGCAGATGAATTTTGAGGGGATTCTCGCTATGTGCACTTGGTTCTTTGTCGAGAGTATGGGGCTGTGGATCAACGAGTGACGCAGGCAAGTCTTGGTGTAAGTCAGCAAGAAGAGTTTGAGGTGAGTTCGTGGTTTTTTCTGTTTGCCCTTGCCTTGAGGTATTGGTTGTTTCATCTCGTGGTGGAGAAGTCAGAGCTTTCTGAGAAATTAGGAGTTTCTTTTCACAGTTTTGTTTTGTGATATCGTTGTTCATGACGTCACTTGTTATGGGCACCAGTTTTCCGTTTTCTGCACTTTCAAGTGTGTTTGGTAAGTCTGGATAGTGTGATGTATTAGAGATAGGTGTTGATGGCAGGTCTTGATCATCATAGCTTCGTGAGAGGGCTTCTGTTAAGCGACTTTATTTGGAAGGATCGGTAGGGGCAAAGTCTTGAGTAATAAGATGTTCAGTTGTCGGACAGCTGTTGTGGATTTGTGCTTTTATGTTGGTTTGAGCTTGAGAGGTTGGTTGGTCGTTCAATTGCTTTCTTGAATCGATTTCTATTTTGGAGGGATCATCTGCAATGAGGTGGTGCTCACGGTCATGGTCCGCTTTCTGTTGGTGTAGATTCTGTGCGAATTTTGTTGGCTGAGCTCTAGAAAGTGATTGTTCCAGTGTAAGCTGTGACAAGTCAAGGGCAGACAAAGCCGCTGTGTTGAGTTTAGTTCTCAATCTTGTTTTTGGACACGACTGATTGCTGCTTGGGTCGAGGTGCCGACATTTCTTCTTTGTTTGATATAGGGTCTATGGCGCAGTGGGTTGTGCAAGCCTTTTCCTGGTGGATTAGAGATGGTTTTATGGTTGCCAGAGTGAAACACCGAAGGGAAGGGCCAGGCTCTTTCTATGTCGTAGAAAGAGAACATGGAGAAGGCTCTGATGGGATCTGGGGAAGAATCCCGGATAGACTCCCAGGAAGGTTGGCTAATCAAGGTAAGTTAGCAGGGATTAGAGTAGCAAATTGCAGGATCCAAGGAACAATCCTTTTGGTCTCCTGTATGTGAGGGTTTAGAGAAGTCTGTTGAGATCCAAGGGGGAAGCCCTTTCGGTCTCTCAGCAGATTTAGTGGTTCACAAAGAGTTCCTGTCTATCAGGCTTTGAAGAGCACTGTTGAGATCCAAGGGATTAGCCCTTTCGGTCTCTCAACAGATATGATTGCTACCAGGGAAAGTTGAACTCTGTAGGTGGTGCTGCTAGCCACAGGATCCAAGGGGCAAGCCCTTTCGGTCTCCTTTAGGGCAAAAGGTTGAGAGTCCCTATTGAGATCTAAGGAATAATAGCCTTTCGGGTTGTACACTGTTGATGGGGCTGCTGGTCACAGGATCCAAGGGACAAGCCCTTTCGGTCTCCTGTGCCGCAGGTGGCGGAGGAGCACTGTTGAGATCCAAGGGATAAAACCCTTTCGGTCTCTCAGCAGTTTTGCATATCCTTGGTCAAAGCTTTTGCAGATGGTGTCCTCCAAATACAGTTCTAAGTAGATTTGTTCGGCTGTGCTAATTGATCCTTGTACCAGAAATAGAAAGCCGCTCTGGAAGGTGTTCTAGCCGCAATAGTCCGAGATCTTTTAGGTGGGAGATCCGCCTGGCAGAATGGAAGAGTCTACTTGAGGCTTTTTGTCATCGATGGGGCTGCGCAGGAAATGTAATGCTTAAGTAGGCAGGCTGTGTAGCTCAACCTGGCGTCTGGGGTGTTGCCAGCAATGAGGATCGTGTTCAGGTGCTGGTTCCGGAGTTCAGCGAAGTATCATGCACCAAACGGAGCAAGTAGGAGTGTTTGGTGCGTTGGGCAGATAGAAAGGCGCTGCCAGCGGGGTTCGGAAGCAACAGTGGATTGGCTTTGTGAGATGAATCGCTGAAAGGCCGATGAGCAGCGGTAGGAACGTGGTGGGGGCGGGGGATGGAGCGGGGGGGATGCTGCGTCTGTCGAAGTGGGGGGGCTGGGCGGCTGCCTGGAGCGGGGAACGAGAGGGTGAGGAGGAGCGGTGAGCGGACGGGTTGGCAGCGACGGTGGATTGGCTTTGTGAGGGCAGTCGCTGCGGAGCCGGAAAGCGGCGGTAGGAACGGCGAGGGAAGGGGGGGGACGGAAGCGGGAGTACAGTCTAGAGAGGGTTCTCTTTCTGCGAGGGCAGGGGGGAGACCGGGAGTGCGGGTGGTCTCGGAGGGAAGTCAGTCCAAGTGAGAAGCAGGGTGGGGAGCGGGGGAGGTGGAGGGAAACTGGTGGCGGGGGAGCAGGAGAGGGAGATAGGGACGGGAGAGGAAAGCGAGGATTTGCGGGAAGGTGACTAGTCAAGCAAGGGGAGGAGGGAGGCAGACTGCGGGAGAGGGGGGGTTGGGTGTAGGGGGGGTTCGTACTTAGCTTGAGAAAAATAAAGCAGCGGAGGATGTTATCCGCAGAAGCTTGATATGAGTTCTTGAAGATCTTGAAGATCTTGAAGATCTTTCAGTGGAAGTACGCTTGAGCACCGCGGAGCCTGCAGAGCCTAAAGACCAAAAGACTCTGCAGCAGACTCCAAGGCCGCTCCGCGGCTTGCTGGGTATTTTCAAGCTTCAGTAGATGAAAGTAGAAAGAGGACAAGAGGGTTTGAAAGCCCTCACTGGATACTGGAGCAGAAATGCTGTAGAGTCTCTCCCAAACACTGCCAAAAGACTCTGCAGCAGACTCCATGCAATAGTATGTCTATTTGATGGGACATACAGGAATTCTGAGAAGGCTTGTACTGTGCGTCTTGAAAAAAAAAACACACTCTCAAAAGACAGTGGTTCAATATAGAGGTCATTTGACAGTGAAAATAGGGATCTGTGTTAATGAGTAACAACATGTCAAGCAAAATAATATTTCACTCAATTAATATATCGTATTCAGACTTTTAACACAATCCATAAAATACATAATAATTTCTATAAAAGCCTAACATGCTAAACAAATCCTAAATTCAATTAATAATAATCAGGTACAATGATCCACTTCATACAATGTTATTTAATTAAATGTATTCATTTTATATAGATACTAGCAAAAAGGACCCTGTACTCAGCAAGGGTTCTGTAGCCAGACCTTATAGCACTCTCTTTAATTGTTGATGTGCTTTGCACTCTGAAGTAAACTGCACTGAGAATGGGCCCGTGTGGCTGGCTGACTTACCTCAGAGCAGACATGCTGGGGAGGTGAGAGTAGGTGTGCTGCAGCATACTCGGAACTTCTGTGTGCTCCCCCCACCTGTCACCTCACTCTGGCATGGTGTAGTGCGTTTCAGTGCAACTATCTCAGAAATGGTGCATCCTAGGGTCTTAAAACATGGTTTTAGAATTTAGAGTGTAGAGTTGTGTTCCTCTCATCGAGATGCTAAAAATGAGCTATGTCCAGTCCTTCTACGACCACATTGATGCTTCGCCGATTCAGGCAACAATCGCATGTAGGAAGTGGCTGAAATCCATTGAGTTGTCCAATTGGCATGTAGCCAGTAATGTCCAGAGGGCCCTAACAGTAACTATGCACATTGATGGATGCTGATTGGTGGACCAGTGTGGAATTGTGTAACGAACAAACTAACAGGTTTTCTGCTTCATAGATAAATGATGATAAATCCATACAGTATGCACAATGTTGGTGAATGAAACCAAATGCATCAGGTTTTATCATTTTTCAGATCATTCATAGTTTTCTTTGTTTCTTTTGCTGTTGTTTCTTCATAATGGACAACATTCTTCTCTTTCTGAAATGGGCAAAAGAAGAGCAAAGGTGAGCAAAATGGACTACGGATCCTGTCACCAATTGGCATATCAGGAATTTTTCAGTATTGCTGGTTTGTCACCTACTAGTCCGTGTTGCCAACAGTAACATAGTCGATATGTAATATATAAAGCACGTTTATGTGAGTTTGGAGTCCACTTCAAGTCGTTTTCAAAATGAGAGTTCATAAACAAATATTGAACTGTTAGATTACCAAATGAGGGTGATATAAAAATAAATGATCGCTGTTCGTATTCATGTTTTATAGCGAGACATCACACTGCGCGGGACAAGCCAAAAGGTCCCAAAACCAAATTATAATGCCTTATTTCCCCCAGTCCCACTCGTGACCTTCTGGGTTAGTTAACAACCCCTAAACAATATTCCTATAGAACTTCAAATCTCTTTTACAATGAATGTGTAACCAGTATTAAACAGGTCTGCACTGGACTTTATAGTGGAAAGGTCGTAGATCTAATTCCAAATCTATCAAAATCGTTGGAGCAATTCTGACAAAAGCAATAATCTCTTTAAAAATCCTCTTTCTGTAAGGACCAAAGATGCAAACGCATGACGGTCCCAGAGCTCGAATTCAGATAAAGCCATTGATTGAGCTTGCTGTAGACCCCAAGTACTGGTGTAACTATTCTAACTTTTGTCCTTGCAGCAAAAGTCAAGACTGCACCTATTGTCAATCTGGAAAAATGAATACCCTTCATTTGAATGATAGACGTAACTTGATGGCCGGACAGGGGTCGGAACGAGTGTCTATTCCCGTGAATCAGAGAGGACCCTACGTAGAAATGAAAGTCGGGAATAAGGAGCATCGTTTCCTTGTAGATGCAGGGGCACAGAAGTGTTCGATAGACCACCACTTGGTTCCGGAGATACCACTGTCGGGGCAGAAGACTGTTTCTGTAGGGTTCGCAGGTACACCAGTAATTAACCCCATGTTCGAAGCTGTCCCAATTACAATAGGACCATTTACGGAACAGTGTCCATTTCTTTTGACAGAGAATTGTGGAGAGAACTTGCTAGGATTAAATTTGTTGAGAAAGTTGGGGGCAGTCATACATTGTACGGCAGACGGGTTGTTCCTCACGATGTGGCCTCACGATGCACCAGTAACGGAATTTATGTCAAAAGAGTTGCCAGAAGAGCTAAGTAGAGTACTAACCTGTCCTGGGGCAATGCATGATAATGATGTAGGATGCTTGAAAATAGAGCCAGCAAAAATAACTTTGAAAGAAGGTGTAACACTACCACGAATTCCCCAGTATAAGATTTCTGTTGAAGGTGAGAAGGGATTGAAAAGCATTGTTACTGACCTGGTGAGATTGGGGGTGGTTGAGGAAATTGCAGGAAGCACGTGCAACAGCCCGATTGTTCCAGTTTACAAGAAAGGAGGCAATGAAGTACCCTATCGTTTCATAATTGATCTGCGCGCATTAAACAAAGTGGTAGACCCACAATTCCCTTTGGTCTCAGATGTCACAACAATACTGACAATGATACCGGCCACTGCAGAATACTTTAGTGTAGTCGATTTGAAGAACGCATTCTTTAGCATCCCAGTGGATAAAAGCAGTAGATATCTGTTCGCGTTCACTCTAGGAGGTCGATCATTCACATTCACACGCATTCCACAAGGATACACAGAAAGCCCGAGCATTTGCAGCAGAGCACTAAAAGAGCAGCTAGACATGCTAGAAATACCCAAAGGTTCCGTACTCTTGCAGTACATAGATGACTTGTTATTAGCTGCTGACACGAAAGAGATCTGCAAAGAAAGTACTATATTACTATTGACACACTTAGCGACCCATGGTCACAAGGCAAGTTTGAAGAAATTCCAGTATAATCAAAAGGAGGTGTCTTATTTGGGATACCTACTTTCGAAAGAAGGGAGAAGATTAACACCAGAACGCATAGAAAGTATTTCTAGTATGCCTATTCCAAAAACTCAAAAAGGAGTGAGAGCTGTAATAGGCATGGCCTCTTATTGTCGGCAGTGGATCAGTAATTTTGCGTTGATTGTGAAGCCGATGATAAAATCGACTAAAAAGGATGCAGAGATGCCTTTACAGTGGGATGAGGAATGTCAGAAAGCGTTTGAGCAATTGAAAGCTGCATTATGTGCTGCGCCAGTTTTAGGCACTCCCAACTATAAAAAGATCTTCAGACTATTTGTGAGTGAGAGTGAAGGATGTGCATTGGCGGTTTTGACACAGGAAAAAGGTGGAAGAAATAGGCCGTGCAGCTATTTTTCTTGCACGCTGGACCCTGTAACGCACGCACTACCACAATGTTTGCGATCCATCGCAGCGGCTGCTGCGTTAGTGAAACAAACGGAAGGAATGGTATTGGGGCACACTTTAATTCTGATGGTGCCACATGCTATAGACGTTCTATTAAATAGGACGCAGACGCAACACCTCACCTCAGCTAGACTGACAAGATATGAGCTCATCTTGTTTGCACACCACATCCAAATTATGAGGTGTAGTGCATTGAATCCTGCAGAATTAATGCCACTGCCCATAGCAGAAATTGGTGACAACGACTCACCACCCCATGATTGTTTAATGATCACTGAAGAAGAAACAAAGGGAAGGATTGATTTGAGTGATATCCCGCAAAATAAGAGCCAGATGGGGAGTTATTTTGCGATGGCTCTTGTTTTAAATTACCTGATGGCACATCAACGGCTGCATATGCATTTATTACCCTAAAGAGAGTTGTAGAGAGCAGAAGGATCCCCTACAATTCGGCACAAGCCGCAGAAATAATAGCACTGACCCGAGCCTGTGAACTCTCTGAGAATCTGAACGTAAATATTTATACTGACAGCCAGTACGCCTTTGGCGTGGTTCACAATTTTGGCCGACTTTGGGCTGAGAGGGGTTTCTTGACATCACATGGAGCCAGGATTCAGCATGGCCCTTTGATTGTGCGATTGTTGTCTGCGCTCACGTTTCCAAAACGCATAGCTATAGTAAAGTGCGAGGCGCATAAGAAAGTAACATGCAGAGTGGGAGAGGGAAACGCGTTTGCAGACAGGATTGCGAAGCAAACTGCCACAGATTTGGGGAATAAAATGATGACAGTACAGACTGAGGAAGTACCTTGTATGATAGAGAATGGAGTTGCCACAGTCAAAGAAATGCAGGCTGAGGCCACGACCGAAGAGATTCAGGGGTGGGCTAAGGGCCCTGCTGAGTTAGATTTGGAAGGATGTTGGGTGGACAAGGAAACAAAGAACTGGATGTTGCCAAATTGTTATGTAACTGCAATGGTTATAATGGCGCATAGCCCTACCCACATTTGCGCAAAGAAAATGGTACAGCATTTATCCACAGTATGGAAGAATGAGCACATAAAAAAGAATGCAGAAAGGCTAGTGCAGAATTGTATCACGTGCCTGCAACACAATGTAGGAAAGAGAACCGTGACTCCAGCAGGTAGTTTCGGCCCACCCTCTATGCCGTTTTGAGGTGGTCCATTTTGATTTCATAGAAATGGAAAGGTGCCAGAACTACAAGTACGTGTTAGTGGTAATCTGTGCATTCAGCTAGTGGGTGGAGGCATATCCTTTAAAAGACTGTACTGCCATGTCCACAGCAAAAGTAATGCTGAAGGACTATTTCTCCCGGTTTGGGTTGCCTCGTGTCCTGTGGTCAGACAATGGCCCCCACTTTGTGGGCGCAGTAGTGCTACAGATCTGTGCAGGTCTGCAAATAGAGAAGCGATTCCACAGTTCCAGGCATCCCAGTTCTGCCGGGCTTGTGGAGAGGCACAACGGAATCCTGAAGTCAAAGATAGCGAAAATTTGCGCTGGGAGCAAGTTGAGTTGGGTGGATGCATTACCCCTAGTGCTGTTGTGTATGCGCACGTCTGTGCAGGCTAAGACTGGGCTCTCCCCTTATGAGATTATAATGAGGAGACCAGCAAATGTATGGTGCGCACCACAGCCTAGAAAATTATGTGAGGTCGAGCATCTTAGCTTAAGCACTTACTGTGGACTTTTAATACAAAAGTTGCGTTTGATTCATCAGCACGTGCAGGAGGCGTTGCCGATGCGATATATAGGACCAGGACACTCAATGGAGCCTGGGAGCTGGGTGCTAATCAAAAACTTTGAACGGAAGACAGCACTAGCACCCAGGTGGCGTGGCCCCTATCAAGTACTTTTGGCAACACAGACGGCCATCCGAGTGGACGGACGTAAGGCATGGATCCATGCTACCCATGCCAAAAGGTTCCCAGCATCACTGAAAACTTTGCCTGATCCAGACAACGAGAAAAAGACAACGGTCTCGGAAACAAAAGAAACTATTGCCAGTCCAGTGCCACAGCATCAGCCTGAGCGAGAAGTGAAAGTTGAAACAAAGCGCAAACGAGAAGTGAAACTCGAAACAGAGCATGAGGAGGCTGCCAGTAAGGGGGAAGGGCAAAAAGTGCCCCAACGTTGCTCAGCGGAAACAACATCACTGCCGAGCGACACAAACCCTGCATTGCAAACACGAGCAGAAACAACGCGTGTACCCCTTTGGCGCCCACCATTTCTCGCGAATGCACCAAAGCCAGAGAAAGAAACTACATCATTGCCACAACGCCCATCGCTGCCCATCATTGTGCCACAGGCTGACACTGGAAATGCAAGGGCACTATTCACGGATCATACAATAGCAGGAGTGAATCGATATAATCTGCGGCCTCGACAGGCAAAGTGATCCACAGATCTTTGGTGCTTTTCTTTTTGGCCTTTGGTTCTACTCACGGATGGAGTAGGAACCAGGGGCGTAGAGGAGAGAAGTGTGAGAATTGTGCAAGTTGGACAATTCAAAACTCACGGCTCCTCGGGGCGATTATAATGTACCTGTGTCCTAAGCCAGAGCGGGACAAGCTGGATGCACATGGTACTCTATCAATAAAGAACTGTTCAGAAATCGTCTGAGCAGTGGGAGAAAGAACAACTAATCTTGCTCGGGAGTGGATAAATGATCCAGCCTGTGAAAAGGCTGGGAGAATTGAACTGTGACATTTTTTGTTGACCTTTTCTGGCATCAAGAACGAGAGACATTCACGACGAACTTCGCCAGCAAGAAGAAGGACGTTGAAGAACAAGTCAAGGCCAGTTTCAGCCTCCTCCTGCATCCCTGTTGAAAAAATAATAGATTTAGAGACTGTAAATTTAGGGAAAAAGCATGATGAGAAGAATAAGGTACTAATTTGGACATTGGTCCTATGTTTCTTAAGTATGATAGTACCAACAACAACAGCTATTACACTATGGTTCTTGGAGTATGTACACCCATTAGAAACACTTTTGCCAAAAACAGCTACTGAAAGCCCGGTTCATGTAATTACTGGTACTTCGTCCTCAATGGAAGAAAGACATAGAGAAGGTTACAACAACAATACATTGTTGCTCATCATGAACATGACCCATGCAGTGTTAAAGAAAAAAGATTGCTGGGTTTGCGCCCATTTACCACAGCACGGTGGGAAAGGGATAGGCTGGTATGCACAACCATTGCCATTGATTTATTCCTGTGAAGTAACGTTAAGTGCAATGTTCTTTGGGAAATGGAACAAGAGTAATACGGGTCAGCTAGATGAGACCAATATGAATGAATTTGAGGAAGTAATCATGAGACCTGTGGGTTGTTCCATATTCCAAAAAGCTTGCGTATTTGCACTAGAACCTGTGAGAAAGAATACACGAAAAATAACAAGACTAGATAGATTACATAGGCAGAATAGACCAACTCCGCCAGCAGAAAGAACATCAATAATGACATTTCGGATGAGGGATGAATGGAACAAAGATGCTGTGACCCCTGCCTATGCAGTGGATCACAGCCCCAAAATTGCTCCCCTATGTCTACAGAAAAAGGGTTCCTATAAAGTAGGAACGTTAGCAACTGCCTGAACACAGTGGTTTTAAAACATGAAATAGAACCTGTGTACGTGGGAGACCCTGTTTATTTTATATGTGGAGAAAAAGCATATCCATGGTTACCTAGGAACCGGGGAGGTACATGCTACCTAGGTCTACTGCTTCCAGGAGTGTTCCTCTTGGAGACAGCAGAAGTAGCCAGACGAACAAAAGGTAGAACTCAAAGGAGTAGTGAGGATGGGATGGTAGCAATAGATATAGCCAAATCATTTATACAGTTCTTGTCCCAAATAGAAATCTCTTACAATATAAGAAAACTGTCTGGAATATTACAAAAAACAATAGAGACCACAACGGATATTTTATTGAATATGACGTTAGAAGAAAAAGGGATAAGACTGATGGCACTTCAAAACAGGATGGCTCTTGATATAATATTAGTTGATCGTGGGGGAGTTTGCAAGCTCGTAAAAACTGCATGTTGTGTGTATATCGATGATTACTCCCCTACGATATTTAAAGTGATCCGGAAATTACATGTCATAAGTTCCACAATCTCTACTGACACTGAAGCAGGGGGTTGGGGGATAGAATCCTGGTTATGGGGATTATTGCGGTCTTGGCGATGGAAGTTAATTTCAATACTAATGATGGCACTTGGGATATTCATAACATGCTGTTGTTGCATACAATGCTTACCAATAATATGCACTGAAATAACTGATGGATGTACTAAGGGATGTAGGCACATGGTGTTGAGAGGAAAAAAAACGCATGACCGGAATAATAGAGATACTGAGGAAACAAAAATAGTAAAACAATTCATGGCGATAGACATTAATGATGGAGATGAATCAGATGCAGATACCCCAGACTCCTCCTCAGAAGAGGAGGATACAATGAATAAATAAGACGTTTGGCACATGGCCAAAAGGAGGGTTTGTCAATCTGGAAAAATGAATACCCTTCATTTGAATGATAGACATAACTTGATGGCCGTGGGCCAAACGTCTTATGCACCGAATTATAGAAATATAGACTGTTATGCTTGACCAACAAGCAGCCATTTTAAACGTAGCAGAATCGCCATTTTGCTTGCTAACCATTGCTCATTGCTTTCTGTCTAAAAACTGCTTTGCAGATTGCAATTCTTGCGGACTCTGCTTACTCTGCTCAACTGTTAACATTGTTGTCTGAATATGAAAGGACAAGGTCGCGGTACTGAAGAGTTTGCTGAACTCCTCATGAGTAGCCCAGAAAGGAATGCCCACGTTCCCTCTCTGTAGCCTTGGGAGGAAGCTGCAGGGCATTTAATCACTTCACAGCTGCCAGCCAGTCTCGTACGATGTTAGAATAATACAGTTAAAGGCTTGAATTATGCTTCTCTTACAGCCCCCCCTTCGCAAAACCCTTTAGAAGCTTGGAATGTGGCTCTTCCCCCGTGTATAGATTGCTTCCAAGAACAGAACCACCGTGTTCTAAAAGATGCCTCCGCACTTTCTAAATTGCACATTGTTACTAGAATAGACATCGAAAGCATTATGATCGTCATACCGTCGGATATGTCCATCGTCATCCCGACTTCAAAGGAACTTAATACAGAGGGGTGTTGAACATGACTTTTGTATATATGTAACTGATGTACGTAATTCGCTCTCTTGCGTCCCTCGAGGTCTAGGAAACTCACGTCGCGTGGCGTGAGATCAGAATTGGCCAATTGATACTATCTTTTGCTTGCAATAAACCCTGGCATTGGGAATTTGAAACCTCGTGTCTGGCGCATCTTTTCGTGTATGTTCATTGCCTTGTTTCCATAGCACGAGGGACCCCTAGGGGCCCCTTTCACTATTGTTTGCATGAAAGATGCTCTACACCAGTCTGTGTGTGGATAATGATAGCGTTTTGATGTTATTGTCATCCTTACATAATCAAAGAAAGCCTGACAGCTTAATGTGTTATTAAGTGTAAAAGCATATTTCATAATTTGTGGCACACCAAGGAAACAGTTTCAGTAGTGTTAACTCTAAGGCAACAATCTTTACAAAACCTCTCAAGGTTTTCAAGCTGTTTCTTAATGCCCAGTTGTATCTTCAAATAAATACAACATCATCTGCAAAGGAGAGAGAGTAATGAAGTCAGGACACAAACTTGTCCAATCCCTGCACTTATTTCAAACTGGTCAGTACATTCTCCACAATTCCTAAACCTGACCTTCTCTGGGGTATTATTATATATGATACCTATCGCACTAACTAAATCCAACAGAGCCCCTAGATTTTGAAATCAATAACAGGAAGTAAAGTTACATTCATTTTGTGACCACCATTTATTTGAGTAGTAATAATACAAATCTCTTTATTGACCGGGTATCTTCCATGGCCACATTGAAGATATTATGGTGTCATCCATATCCCATTTTTGCAACTTGCTAAAAATACTTTACCATAAATCTTGTCTGAGCTGTCTATAAGAGAAATTGGCTTATTGTTTTCAGGTAGGTTCTTAGTCCCTTTGCTATTAATTGGAATTATTTCAACCTGACGCCAGCTAGAAGGAAGAATATTATTGCTATTTAGAAATGTGAAATATGCAGTTAGGTTAGGATCCTATATATTAGGCATCATTAAAAAAATCAAAAGTTACTCTATCTAGATACTGGGCCTCACCTGTCTGTTTGGATAGTAAGGATGTGCTTTCGTTTAAACATCTTTCCCACGAGAGAAGTATTATGTAAGAGAAAAAACCAGAGCACGGACATAGTTTGTAGACTATGGCCCTCATTCCGAGTTTAGAGGTAAGTAACGGTCCTTACCGGCATGGCGTGAATAGCATGTCCGGGCAGCATCAGTCCGCTAATAGAGGACTATTACGACATTGCGGACACAAGCTTTACACCATGCCGGTAAGGTCATTACCGCCATGCCGTTAAAGGCACCATAAATGCCCTTATCGGCATCAATCACAGAGCAGATAGCATTACCGACAATGTTCAATGCGGCATTGACGGTGACCGTAATTAGCGATGACCGTTATTAACGGTCACCGCTAATAACGGTCATTGCTAATAAGCGTACCCGGAAATAGCGTCATCGTACAGGAAAGGGAAGAAGCACGGCGGCCATCTTTAAAAACACAATCCATTGGCATCGTCACCACACAGGACCCGTTGGACTCTGCTGTTGTCGGGAATACATCCACCCATTACACCACTATGCCCAATGCCCTAAAGAAGGGCGCAGCCCACCAGCGCAAAGAAAGATTTAATGAGGATCAGCTGCAGATGCTGGTTGACACACTGCATCAGCATACTGGCATAGTATTCTCCAGTAACATGAAGAGGGAGGCAGTAGTGAAGAAAAAGGAGACCTGGGACTTGTTGCTCAGAAGGTCAGTGCTTTTGGGAACACCCCACGCACAATCAAAGACTGCCGCAAGCGCTGGGACGACCTGCGACTGAGAGTTTGAAATATTCTGTCAGTGAACCGGAGCCAGGCAATGGGAACTGGACGAGGTCCCAGCTCACCAAACAAGCTCACCCCATGGGAGGACATCTGCACCAACATGATAGGAATGGAGGGGATTGAAGGTGTTGGCGAGATGGAGTGTGGTGCCACAACATCGGGCGATGGAGGTGAGTGCCCTAAGAAAACATTGGAATGCCAAGTCTGATGAAAGTCAACCAATATGTCAGTCCAAATAGTCAAGCCATGGTCCAACACACACACATTCCCAGCAAAGTAGGCAGATGCATTGCAGACACATGCAGATGCCTGCTGCAAGGCAATGCCGTACCAGACACATACCACACAAAGATGTCAATGCCATGAGTCACACAGTGTGCAGGGCCAAAATACTATGCATGTCAGATAGCATTGCTCTTGGCCAACATGAGTGACGCCGACCTATGCCTGCATAACCCACCCATGTATCAAACACAAATGCCCATTACCCCCAATTGTGTGGATGATAAATTGTCCAAATGTATGTATGATGCCTATCAAAGCATCACTCATGCCGTCCCTCTCTTCGACCCCCACAGGCTCTGACCATGACAGCGATGGGCAGGACGCAACCCCTGCACAGACCACACCCCGGAAGAGGTCTTGGGATGATGCAAACTGCCCTTCGACCTCGAGGGGACAACCCAGGGGCCGCCGTGCACCAACAGGCAAGACACCCCAGGTAGCCATCACACCGGTGCCGCCAAGGCCCGCAGAGGGCGAAGCACCACCACCACCACCCATTGGCCTTCCTGGGGAATCAGGCAAGGTACCACATTCAGAGGAGTCCAGTTTGGCTGGGGAGGTGGCAGCCAAAGCACCCCTGGCTGTGTAGGATCCACAGGAAGACATTTGGGTGCCCGTTGAGGACGATGTATCGGAAGTGGTCCGTACACCAAGCCCACTGGCATCCCCACAAATATCGTTCCTCGATACAGAGCACGCCACTACCCCGGAGCACTCAGGTCAGGACCAGATGGAAGGACACTTCAGTCCCATTTTGACAACTAGGGAGGCTGAGCAGGCTGAGCAGGACAGCCAGGGATCAACAACATCCACAGGTGAACCTGCAGGGCCGCAGCGTTCGGAACAGCTTACGGCCCATGTGCGGCAGCTTGTCAAGGTCAACAGACTGGCCAGACAGGAGTGGTGTGAGAACTTTGCCTCTCTAGGCAGGTCCATCACGGACAACACTGCCTCCATGGCCAAAACAAATTTCGAATAACACCAGCCGCCTCTGCGAGGAGGTCTCGGCCCTCCGCCAGGTCTTAGGCCGCATAGCGGATGCCATGGAGGCAGGGCATCCCGCTACCCAATCCCAGCAGGCAAGCACACCGCCATACTCCAGTTTGACGCAGATGAGCTCGCTCCGCAGGTCGGCACGTCCCTGCGCCGCCAAGACATGCCGCCACATGGGCCAGGGAGTGCCAATTGATAGACATGGCCTCCTCATGTAGGCATTGGACACCTGATGGGACATGTGTGGGGGAGTTGTGGGGGGAGGGGGTGAAGGTGTGTGGGGGAGGGGGAGGGGGTTGAGGGTGTGTGGGGTAGTTGTGGGGGGAGAGGGAGGGGAGAGGATATGTAGGGGAGTTGTGGGGGGAGGGGGTGGAGGGTTTTTGCACTTTTGTTTACATTGTTATTTTTAATACACCCATTGTGTGAAAAGCAAGACCTGAGTGGACATTCATCATTGTGCATGTGTCATTTATTCATATACAGAGCATAGTGTACATGTACCCCCACACCTAATGCGCTCTGTCCAACTATCATGTCACCCTCTGCTGTCATGTGTGTCAGAAATATTGAGCAATCACTGACTGGCACACAGCACGTCCCTTCTGTGCATCAGCACCGTGATAATGTCCGGCCACATCTTGTTCATCCCCTTCATCATCAGCAGGTGGTAGCAGTTCAATGTCAGGGGGCAGGGGCACATTTCGGCGGATACACATATTGTGCAGCATGACACATGCTATGATGATCTTGGCCACCTTCTCATGCATGTAGAGGAGGGCCCCACCCGACCGGCTGAGGCAGCAAAATCGTGCCTTTAAGAGGCCAAAGGTGTGCTCAATGACCACACAGGTACGGGTATGGGAACGATTGTAGTCCTCCTCGTGCCTGTTCTGTGGATTTCGGACAGGGGTGAGGAGCCACGGCTTCAAGGGATAGCCACTATCACCTGCATGAGAGGCAATAAAAGGTAAATGTTAGTCAATTCATGATGTACACATGCCTGCAGATTATCGTTGAACACATGCACATGTCCCTGGATGTATTTACGCCATTTTCAGTCCCTAAATGTGTCCTGTGCAATGGACTAATGGTGTGGGTTGCATCTTCAAGATGATACATGGTGTGCACTGACATCTTGTTGCACATGCATTGTGTAGGCATACAGCTGTGTTAGTGTCATATTAGTGAGGTGTTGTGTTGTGTGAGATTTACTCAGAGGGAGTGTTGGCAGTAGTCTCTGCAATATTGGGCAATCAGCGCTGATCATTCACATGGTGACATGCAGCACTCCTGTGGGTGTGGCGGCCCTGTGACAGACAGCGGATTCCCTAGTTGGTTCAGTTTGATGCACTCCCAGGGATGCTTGTCCTGTGTGGTGATATGCTGGAGACAGCAAAATAGTGCATATGCACTGGAAGGTGCTGGATGGCGTTACGGAGGGTGACGGCCGCTAATGAGTGGTGCACGTGTTGTGGGATGTGGGGTGGTTTCCTGTTAGTCATGCAGTGATAGGTGTCAACTTTACATCATTCATATGGGATTTGGGTGTCATGTACCGTTTGTGATGCTTTGGGGCACAGTGTTCGGTGATATGCACATCGTGCTGTCACATCAACATTGACAGCATGGTGATGTGTGCATCTCTCCCCCCATTTCAATGCCATGTGCCATTCCTGCAATTTACCAAGCAGCCAGGCATGTCGTCCAGCATGTCGCTCCATGAAGCGTGGTAGCGTGGAGTTCCGCAGGACCATAGAGTCATGAGTTGATCTGGGATATCGGGCACAACAATGTGTGATGATCTTGCTCGCGTCGCATACCATCTGCACATTGATGGAGTGGTATTGCTTGCAGTTGCGGTACACCACCTCCATGGCATGCGGGACCACCAACTCCACGTGGGTGCAGTTGAGGGCATCTACACATTTGGCATGCCTTCCAGTGCATGGAAGCCAATTTTTGTATCAAATATCTCCTGGGGAGTCCGTGGTAGGGATAGGTAGTCCCTTGTGTGCTTGAGGAGGGCATCCAGCACTTGGTTCAGAATTCTAGAAAATAAGGGTGATATGCCATGCATGTGCCCCACTGTGTGCTGGTAGGTGCCTGTGGCAAGGAAGTGGAGCACAGACACTACCTTCAGTAGAGGGGGGATGGCGGTGCGTATTTCAATGAGGCTCACTATGTCGTTGTGTATCAGGTCCACAATGGTGGTGATGGTGTCCCGGTCCAGACGGTACAGGGTGTTGGTCTGCTCAGGGCTTAGGTTGAAAGGAATGGCTCTGTTGCGAGGGACTGGGGGCTGCCGGCGTGGTAACGGTGGCTGCACTGGTGGGGCATGCTTGGCCTGTCTCACCCTCCTTCTCCTCCTGCGTCTCCTCTGTGGTGCCGGCTGTTGTTGTTGTTGTTGATGTTGTGGCAATGCAAGCATGTCCTCCAGCTCCAGTACTGCTACGACTATTGGAATCATCTTGGTGTGGGAGAGGGTGTGGTTTGTGGGTGTGCTCCTTTTGTACTGGGCCAGACTCCATTGCATCCACCTGTGCTGATCGTGTGCACCTGTGGCAGTTGGCAACACTGCTCAAGGCATTTTACGGTTGGTCTGCGATGCCGGTAACCACTTTTTCCGCCTTCATGATGCTGTTATTTGCATGTCCACTTGACTTGTAATCTCCTCCAGTTTACGGCATA
The DNA here is from genome assembly GCF_040938575.1 of Ambystoma mexicanum. Lineage (NCBI taxonomy): Eukaryota > Metazoa > Chordata > Amphibia > Caudata > Ambystomatidae > Ambystoma > Ambystoma mexicanum. The sequence goes on from NC_090922.1 coordinate 977,870,078, forward strand.
CCGCTGTTGCCGGCATGATGGCCTGCATGCTCGCGCCCAAGCTGCTATTAGAGGCACCGTATTTTACAATGCCGTAATAGCAGTCAGGCTGGTCAGAATAGCCCGTAGCGGTAAGCAGTGCCAGTAATCCTTTACCGGCATCGCTTTTCTCTTATCACCAACCTCGGAATGACCCACTATGTCAGATGAAGGACGTAAATGAATCATGGAAACACTTACCCATGACTTGTCCGGCACTAAGAGAGGAGAGAGACTTCTTTTTGGGAGACGCAATGTCAATGTATAGCGCCAGGTTGGTAGATGATTGGTGGAACATACTGGTGGAAGAAGAGAAAACCCACATCATTCCGGCCTTGATCAAATTCTTTTTAGTTATATTTAAGAAAATAGATGATGGTGTCTCGAGTTGAATAACTGATCAATCGACCAGAATCGGTTGAGTCGCATAAAAACGAGGCTGAATAATGTATTCCTGAATTTTTGTTACATTTTAATTTTTATTATATATGGACAAAGTTGTGGCTAAAGGTTTCCTAAATTGTAAACCGTTTTGAGCCAATAAATAAAAACTAAAAAAAAAGTAAGGATTTCCGAACCTCTATCTCAGTTCAAACCAGTTAGCAACCGGTAGGTCTACAAGTGAGTTATTCTTGCTCTTTATTACTTTTAGAATACATTTCCTTAAAATGCCATTGGCAAATATCTAAGGAAATAACTTCAATATAGTCTGGAGGCCTCATACCTCTTGTACTTGTTTGCCAACACAGATTCCGATCTTTAGTTTGCGTGGCCTTCATCAAGATTGACACATATCAATAACTACTGGAAATTCCTGTTTCTTAATGTTTTCATGAATATTACATTTAGTTAACTCTTCTGGCTTAACCTTCATTATCATAGCAGATCTTGTGCACCTTGTATTTTTGTATCAAATAATTAGTTTTGCATCTTACATAGGGGCATACTGTCTGGCTGGTATACACGCATTTCTTCGAATGATTTTACAACGTGGGACTTTTCATCGCCAACCCTTTCATCGGCAAAACTTTTTAAAAAAAACTTTTTTATGGGGGGGGTGTTTTGTGCGGTTTGGGGTATGTTTATTTAAGGAAGGGGGGATTTGGGGGGGGCGAAGCCCCCCCATAACTAAAAAAAATAAAAAAGGAGTTTTTGGCAATGAAAGGGTGGCGATGAAAAGTCCCACGATGTAAAATCATTAGGCGGACTAACGTAGAACCGTCTGGCTGATATCATGATGGGTTTGTTCCATGCCAGCCATATTGCTCATCAAGGCATCTTGAAATACCTTAAGCAATGGAATAAGGTGTCCATAGGTTGTCAGTATTATATGATTTGAGCATGAACTAGCACCACTCAAGTAATCCATCTCTTGAGATGACAGCCATCACCAAGCTGGGGAAGCAAACTGGAAAATGGCTTTCTCCAACTGCAGAAGAGATCAATTGGCTGTCACAATAATTATTAAGTCTGCAAGCAAATCAATTAACTAATACATACAAAACAAAGATTGGCTATGGAAATTAGGACAACAAGCTGAGTTCATGTCTCTAACTGTGCATTGTGTCACCATTTGCTCTAATGGCAAGCAAGGGAAGTCTTCAGAACAGTTGCATGCTGTCCACCAGTAGGATATCTTCTGCATGCAGGAATGCGATGGAGGGGCCACACAGAAGCAAATATCTTGGTAAAGTGGAGCAAGTCATGGCAGAGTAGCTAACTCCACTGCAACTAACATTGGGCTCTTTGGCAATAGACAATACACCAATGGCATTGCTTCACTAAGGCTAGGGAGCACAAAGCATTGTCAATTATTTTCACATGTTCTCCATTTTATGGTGACACATTGTGTCAGTGGTTGCACTCCAATCAATTATATGTTTGCTTTGGTTCACACAATCTGTTTTCATTTCAGTCAGTTATATAGCACCAGAAGTGTGTTGCAGGTGTAGCACACTCTCCACCAAGTAGAAATATCTATGTGAACCACTGGAATGTAGTGTTCTAATACTTGACTGGTTGTTTGTTAGTTTGTTTGTTTATTTATTTATAATGCGCGAGCATACCCTAGGGTAGCGGGCGCAGCAGTTACATGAATATGTGAAGCTTGGTTAAAACAAAGAGAAGGTCCTATTATAGAGGGTGACAGGAGCAAGATATAATAATACATAAAAATGTGTTTAGACCAGCAAGATATACACATGAAGATGAAAGGGGGTGAGTGAGTAAAAAGTACAGTAAGGTGGAGGGGGGTTCAGGAGGCTTGGCTACATTTGAATTTAGTGATCATTAGCTTTCAGCCACATGATGGTGTTGGTCCTGAAATTATGATAGGGGAGGTCAGTTCTCAGTGTGGTGGGTAGGGAGTTCCATAATTTGGCTGCTTTCACCGGGAAGCTATTGCCACCGATGGTGGAACAGTTGAAGTTAGGAATAGAAAGGCAGTCTTTGTACGCTGTTCTGGAGGGTCTCAAGGAGGTTTGTCTGTGGAATCTATTGACTAGGTAGATAGGCACAGCGTTGGTGAGGGATTTGTGTGTAAGTGACAGGGTTTTTAGGAGAATTTTGTCGTTAGTAGGGAGCCAATTGTTCTGTCGGCTACTCTGTCGAGATGCCTAATGCCGCTATAATGCCCATTGCAAAGCAATGTTGTAAGTGACTACAGCTACAGTCAAAGTCAAGTATTCACCCTGAATACATGGCAGCTCATGTGCAATGTCTGATGTTCTCTACAGGCCCTTGAGGTAACCAGACAGCCTGTGAGACATAGCTCTGTCTTAATGAGTGGGGTGATTTCCTCAATCTTTCTGCTCGAAATGAGCATGCCCAAAAGAGCTGTGGAACATGATAAAGGCAAATCAGACATTGCACAGCTGGTAAGAGAAATGCTGGACATCTCACAGAATGACTCACTTATAAAAACATGAAACCACTTTGAGTCATTTGTTGCGACCCATTTTAAAGTTAAAGAAACAACATTCTGCACTGTGTGCAGGGAGAATACATTTCAAAGAAATTGATGGAATTTGAAAGCCTGCACTTGAGGGACATTTGACAGATCACTTGCTTGCAGAAGAGAGGCATGAAGGACAGGCAGCAAAAATGATCAAACTCCTTCAACAGCCAGTAAGTAGTCTGTCTTCATCTGCAAGCACCCTTTCCACTGCAACTGTGTCAGCCTCAGGGACACCGGTATAGTGTGTTCAATTCTCATAAATACACACCTGTGAGACTTGCTTGCGGACTCTGCATTCTTCAAAGTGTTTGGGCCTAGGAAAAATGAGCTTAGTGGTAGTGGGCCTACTACTTAACACATGGTGAATGTGTATTTGACTAAGACATGCCATCCTTGCAAGGATAATGCTCCACTGCAGAATTCGTTCTCTATGCTGCCTCCGTGGCTGACAGCACTTGTCTGTATAGCTTTATGTATAGCTTTTGACATACTAAATGGGTTCTCAAATAATATACTGTCATCAATAAAGACACTGGGGTCTTTTCGAGTTTGGAGGTAGCCATGGCGCTATTAGCGCCATGGCTGCCTCCAAACCCAGGTCCGGTCTCACTGAATGGGCACATACTGGGTCATTCCAACCTTGGAGGACCCGGTAAGTCCCCATTCAGTAAACCATTCCCCATACTCATTTGAGCCCCCATAGGGCTCAATGGGAATGGGGAAGGAGCAAATAATGGGCCCGCTAATAGCGGGTCCGTTATTTGCTCCAAGGTCCCTTAACGGGTCCCGCTAAGAACGGCTGGTCAGACCAGCCGTTCCTGCTGGGACCCGCTAAGGGACCTCGGAATATGGCGGCAGGGGCTTAACGGCACCGCCATCCTTAACGGTGCCGTTAAGCCCCTACCGCCATACTCGTAATGACCCCCACTATCTTTGAAATAACACTTTGTGTTATCTGGGAATAATTTATAAACAACCTGACATTGCTGTGTCTGTGACCGAAAGCAAACTAAGTTAACTCTTGCATGGTTGTGTCTGGGTTCTTCAGCAACAGAGTGGAAATCTGCTTCTATCGTGACAGTTCTATCCTCTGGACAGAATGCAAAACTGTCAGGTGAGAACCCCAAGGGTTTGCCCTTACACCCTAGGTCTGCCATCATATGGTCACTAGCCCTACAAAATCCATGTTTCCCAAATGGGGCATCATTGTGGGTAACTCCAGTTTTGCACAAGATGTTCCACTATACCAGTTGAATTTCCCATGACCCCTCCTTATCCTTTGTGACGACCTGATTGGGATTCAATTCTCTGCCCCTTCATTTTCTTTCTTCTTGCCCTGCCTAGGCTTCCATTGTCCATATGGTTCATCCTGTTGACTACTCCTAAGCCAGAAGTTACTTTCAATGTTTTTGTATCCAATTCTTTTCTGTATCCACTTCTTTGGAATCTGCCGAATAGTGTTTAAGTTCTGAGGAACAAGAATCAAATATCTGTTCTAGCAAGACTACATTTTCATACATTCAAAGATTTTCACTTTGAAACAATCAATCCATCCATCTATGTTTTTCCAGGAGTCACACATCCAGGTAAATTCTTCTACACTGTATATTTTCTTATACACTGCAACCATTTTCAAGTATTGATAAGGAGAGTTCCAAAACCTCACTATAAGTAGAGCCTTAATCGTCTCTCACTGTGCTTGTTCACATTAATTAATTTCCAAAATTGCATTGCATCCATTCAGTATGTGGAGAACCATGGAACCTGGCCAGGGTACCCACCTTCTGCATTCTGCTTGTCAGTTCAAAACATCTCAACCAATCCAAAGTATAACCCTTCTCATCATACATACTCACCATGTCCTTAGGAAGACTATGAGGAGATGAGATGGGACCGGAACTGAAAGACCCTGAAACTTGAGAAGCTGTATCACAACCGTTTTGTTTCATGTTCTGTTGTCTCATCTACTTATCTTTGATCTTTTCCTGGTAGGCCCTTTCTCACTCCCTGTACATCGCAAGATCACTTTTTTCACTTATATCTGCAAAATACTTATTCGGCACTTCCGAGCTTCTCAGCTCCAGATCTATTTCTTGTTCTCTACGTCACCTTTTCTTCTCCTCTTGTTTTTCAGGAGGACCTCAGTAGAGCTAGACAAGGAGGTATCTATGAACTTTCAACTGAGCCTTTTTTCATCGAAACTCATTTTGCTGAGTTCCATTACAGCGCTGCAGGGAAAAACTGTAACCTCTATGCACCCCTCCCCTTTTATCTCCTTTTGTGTGGGACAGCTCTGCAACCTCGTTCTCCCCTCCCACCCTCCTACCCCATGTCATAGGTTCCATGAGGGAACCCCCCTGCCACCACCACCCACCCTCCCATTACCTACATTCTACACATACATAAACACACATGCATCCCACACACCCATGCATGCAAACATACACACATGCACCTACTCCTTACCCAAACCATATCCTTACCTCATTTATTTCACTGCCACTGTTTCCAGCCCCACTTTTCCACTTCCTGAATGTGCTCTAAGCACACACATTGTTCCTCAACAGAACACTGTTCGCCGAAAGTAGCCTGTCGGGGTACTGCGTGCAGTGAAAGGTCACTAGACAATACGTAGAAGGGGGTGGCCTGGAATGAGAAGCAGCAGGGCCTCATCCATGTCCTGTGTTATCCCAAGCAATTGGACTGGAAGGAGAAGCACCAGGGACCCACCCATGCCCTGTGTTATCTCAAGCCACTAAAGGATTAGGACTTGGAAGTGAGGCCTTGTGAGCGGAGTGGGATTGAATTATGCAGTTTTAACTCCTTGTAAATAGGGGCCAAGGTCCATGAAAAATTCCTTGAGTTTTTCCATCTCAAGCTGAGTAATGCATAATCCTTTCATTTAACTTAATAACTTGGTCTTATATAACAAGATATAGGCGCTAGATATCAAGTCTGTTGTGCTTCACTGAGTCCTTACAACTGTAACCTCTTACGTGCTAGAAGGGATTTTCAAAGTCACTTCCTGGGTTAGGACTTGGAAAAGCCACTCAGTGTAAGAGGGTTGTAACAACTACAGTTTAACACAACCACTCTCCTGATGGCAGAAAGGCTGAGCAGCCACGTTGAACTAAGGAGTGAGATGGTACTGTTGAGTAGAAAAGTGAATAAGAAGTACCCGCACAGGTTAGCACAAACATGTCTAGTTTAGTACAATTACACAATGACCCTACGGCACATTTTTATAAAACACACTTTGTCAATTCACTATGTTTTGCTCAGAAAATGTATTTTTCCCACACATACCACACAATATACTGTATTTACTTAAGTAGGTAAGAGTCATTAGAGTCATTAGGTTTTACACTTTAACTTTAGAAGTCCCAACATGATATACTAAGTTCCTTAGCAAGGATTTTACCTGCCACAAAATGGTAATTTAGAGTCACAGGTGCATAGCACTAGGAGAGGCAATGCAGATAGGGATTTCCAGTCAAAGCAGGAAGCAAGTGTAAAGCCCACAGTAGAATTCAAGTATGCCTTAAGTGGCTTAAGTCAAAATGTAGATGTTGTTAGAACACATACTACCCCAGTCTCCAAGAGGGCTTGCTTAGCTTACAAGTATTGGCCCAGCCACCCCCACCTGGGTCAGCCCCGGATAGCATTAAGCTAGCAGGTGCTTCTGTCAAATGGAGACCTAATGAGAATAGGACTGGTTGAAGAGATACATGGGATTTCAGCCCCTGAGGAATCCACAAAGGTAAGAACACCCCTAGAGCATAGGGAATTCATGGAGGCAGAAGACATACCTCTTCAGCATTGGGGTCATGCTCTGTTATCTGGTCATGGGTTTGAGGATATCCACCAGCGGTTGATGGCTGGTTCCTCTAGAGACTTCAGACTAGAGTGTAACAACTGTATATCAGGCCCTCGAAAAAAGAAAATAACAAAAACAAAAAAGGAAAATACCAAAAAATACATGTTCCTTTTTATTTTAATTCACTTTGTTACATGTTTTATCCTAATGTTTTTTTTTCCCTTCCCTGTTCCAACCCCTCTTTCCTTCCCCCAAACAGACCTTTCAATGACCATCCTCTAAGTTATAAAAAAAGATTTAACCACAGACTGAAAAAATACATTCCAATGTCGTTTAAAATCTATTTTATGCAGCTTGAGTTGCTGGCATTTGTTTTTCAAAATGTTCCCTTGTAGCTGCGGTATACTGCGCATGAATGGGGTTCATCTTTAAAGACTGGCACCTCATTAGCTGGTTTGGTAGCCGCAGTTATAGATTTATATATTTTTTGTTAAATTACAAATCACTATATATATATATATATATATATATATATATATATATATATATATATATATATTACATGGCCACAGTAGTGGCCATGTAGTTATGGTTAAATTGGTGTTTCCATAGGAAGAGCACTTTTTGGGCGGCTTATAACTTCGCTCCCCCTGGACGAATCCTCACCAAACTATGCAAAAAAAAGTATATGGCCCACTCTGCATTTTATTGCAAAGTTTGGTGAGGATTCGTCCAGGGGGGGAAAAGTTATAGGGGGGGTCCCAAAACTTTTTTTTTCCCATAGACTGAATGGGAAAAAAATTTGCGCACGGCTACAGCCCGAACCGCTGGACGGATTTACACCAAATTTGCGGCAGGAGCGGCGGCCTGGTCCCAAAAGCATGCTTTTGCAAATTTGGTGTAAATCCGTCCAGTAGTTTTTTTAAAAATGACCAAAATATGAGGCAAAAAAATTAGTGATATCTGTGTTCGCTTCGCGGACGGACTTCCCTGTTCGCTCTGCGGACAGCACCCCGATTGGCCCATGGCCTTGCGTCATGTCGGCGGACATGTGACGTGTTCGCTGATTGGACGGCGAGGGGCGTGGAGTGCGTCCGATTTTCTGTGTCCGCCCGCCATCTTGTATTCGCTGTCGACCGCGTACAGCGCGGTGAAATGTGGATAAAAAATTGTATTTAGTGCCCTGTGTTGGTGTGTAAGAGTGTTTGGGGAGGGTGGGGGAGTATGAGATAGGTTCAATGTTTTGTTTTTTTATGTGCTAGACGTTTTTGTTGCGTTCGATTTGTCCGCGGAGAACATGGCTGTTCTGACATTTTGTAAATAAACTAAATGGTGGGGTGTTTAGAGGACGGAGTATGTGTGATTTTTGTTCGCAAGGAAGGTAAAAATGAGCTACGAACACTCGTGGTGTACTTAATTGTTCATAAATACACAAACTGGGGGTGTCCTCAGGACGCTGTCCGTATTGTAATCTGTCTAGTTGAATGTGTTCTAAGAACACTCGCAATGTCCCGAAATGGTTCCAATTACACAAAATGGGGGTGTTCTGAGAACGTTGTTTTTATTGTTCGTTGTCAGGGTGAAAGTGTTTTAAGACCACTCCTTTTGTCCGCTAATAGTACAATTTCCTATGGGCGTCAACCGACTTTTTGTCCACTAAACGACATTATGTGATAATCCTATGACTGGTGCTATTGACCTGGCTGACTTGCTTTTGCGACACTAAATCATATCTCCCGCCCCTAAGCCTGATATTATCAAAGCATTCATATTCCCTGCCTCTCTCTGTGACGTTACAGGGTGCGTCATCAAACGCACCCAGTCCTCTCCAGTCCTAACACAGAACCCGGAAGACAACACATATTATGTCACAACACAGCACACCACAATTCGGAATATGAAACAGTGATTTAAAAGCAAACAGCAAGATTGTAAATTTTGTAAAGTACATTTATTTGACATCAAATGTTTAGAGAATATTCAGCAATTTGCATTTGTCTTTGATGTCGATCCGCAAAAGTTCATGTTGAGGCACGCGATGTTCCTTTGCGGTACAGAGGGTGTTAGATCAATTTACAACTCAGTGCGCCACAATTCGGAATATGAAACTGTGGTTTAAAAGTAAACAGCAGGATTGTACATTTGGTAAAGTACATTTATTTCACATGAAATGTTTAGTGAATATTCAGCGATTTGCTATTGTCTCTGCTGTCGATCAGCAAAAGTTTATTTGGAGCCAGACGTTGTTCCTTTGCGGTAGATAGGCTGTTGGTTTATGATAAAAGCAATAAATGGTTTCTCTGATAATCGGAAGGTTGCTCCAAAAACAAGCCAATAGACCACCCTATTGGTTAGTATGTTGTTTGTAGCCGCTAGTACTACGTAAGGGCATATTGGTCCTTGGTGATTGTCCCATAAAATGGTGAGGGTCATGAAGTTGCATATTTGGACCTGCACCTGGCAGTTGAAGACCCCATCCGCTGGAGTCTGTAAGTCGTGACATAGGCAAAATGGGGCCACATACCTGTTTTAAAAAACATAAATTAGTCTCACCAGCCGATCTTCATTAAAAATCATCATTTTATTTATTATGGCGTGAAACTATTTGCTATCGAAGATAGTGCAACGGAGTATGTTAATAATACAATAATAATATTTTCCCATTCATATAGCGCTAAGAAGCGCGAGGTATCTAAGCAGTGCTTATTATTAACCACAGTGTGTGGTGCTCATTTATCAACCACGGAAGTATGAAAGGCTGAGTTTGGCCTTGCCGGGATTCGAACTTGCGTTACCAAGCTGTGCACGGATGTCAAAGCGAGCGTTGTACTCGCTGTGCCATTTGACAGGCTACAGTGAAGTGGCACAGCGAGTAGAGCACTTGACCGCCTATAGACCGGTTAAATTATTTCTATTAACCCACCCTGTGTCATCTGCCTTTTTCAGAGCCCTCTAAACAACAGGGGATCAATTCGGCGGTGATAGTGCGCGGTAGAAAACATTATGCCACTTTCAACAAACAAGTTCAACTTGAGCGGTCTTTAATGCTACGCTATTGTAATTATATTTGGTATAAAATAATCTAAAGGGTTACTTACAGTACAATTGCAATTTCCATTGTCTACGAGTGGTGCAGTCCCAAAATACGACTCTGCGTGTGCCAACGATCTTTCGCATAGTGATATAATATATAAAAGTGGTTTCGTTTCATAAATTTCATCCTTATCTTCTCTTTCGTTTTAGAAACACTCCTTCAAGAGAAGTCTTTCATCACAATCTCTGTCTGTCAAGGTCAAAACACAATACAACCTTATAGCCCGCTTCGTGAGCCTCTCTGGGGCCCGAGAAAAAAATGGAAGCAGCTGACCTTCACTGTGAACGAGCATAAATTCTTACTTTGCAACATTCTGTGTAAAGCCATCTGTAGAAGTTGGTTTTTGTACGCCATGTTTGTATATTTTTTGCGTGATATTAAAAAAAGTTTGTTTAAAGGACGTTATGGTTTTAAGTACAGCCGAAAGACCCCTGAAAATCGCAAGTTATGGTAAGCTATGAAAAATAACTCGCGCCACCACCGTGCACTGCTAAGACTAACACCCAGGACATCAAAGATGACATTGCAAATGTCATTGATGAAATCACTGATGACATCACATGTGTATGTACTTTTCATGGAATTTGTGTACTAGGGATTTTTATTATAATGTTGCGAAAAAAGTGTCAAGGATATTGCAATAAATATCATACCGTTATTAGTGCTTTGAACGATGCATTGATATAAATAGCATTGTATTATGGGATTCTATCTAGTATACTGAGCTACTAATGGAGAAACATAGCATTGTGTGCAGAGTACAAGATGAAAGTATAATATTTGTAATGTTAATATGTTGAATAATGAAATGATAATTGTCCTGAAATGTTCAAAAATTCACAAAATGGGGGTGTTCTGAGGACGTTATTCGTATTGTGTGATTGCTTAGCTGTATGCAATGAGGGAATGGCACAGAGAGTAACGTGGACGCCATCCGCGGACACCGCGGCTGTTCATGGACAGGGCGTGCTACATCTGGGTTTTTCCAGGAAATTCAACATGGAAAGAAGACTGTACGGATCAGCCAATCAGATGTCGAGGTTGTGGATTTGTGTTGAAAGAGACTGTGTGTGGTGAAGATGGCAGAAGTGGAGAAAGTCAGGGTGTTGGTGCTCGGAGATATGTTTGTGCATGGTTTACAGCAGTACGCTGAATGCAGGCATGTTGCAAAGAACTTTGATGTGAAAGGAGTGGAGGTGGTGTGGAGCACTGTGCCTGATTGCAATGTACAGGGAATTGTACAAGTTTGTGAGGATATGGCCACGATGAACAGTCCGCATGTGGTAGTTTTGCACTATGGTTCTTTCCATTTGGGCAACGTCAGTGCCCCTACTTTGTTGGCTGATTTGGAACGCTTGGTTCAAGCCGTAATGAAGATCCTTCCAAATGCGAAAGTAATTTTTTCTGGATTACTACCGAGGGCAATATGGGACAATAGTTCAGTTTTTTGTCCTCAGCAAAACATTGCTAGGTGTGTCATCAACCAAGGCATGTGTGCCTTCATGCTTAGAGCTGGCATGTTCTTCTGTAACAATGAGAATATTGATGCCAGTAATGCTGTTAATTTTAAAGAAGATGGCATTTCTTTATCTTTTACGGGAAATGCCTTTCTATTTTGGAATGTAAGGGTTGCTTTGGAGAAGGTTATGTAAAGATTTTAGGAGTAAATTAAGAAAAAAAAACAAGAAAAAAAATACAAAATAACAGGTGTCTGTCAAGCATCTGTAAAAAAAAAAAAAACGGCTCTTTTCAGAGCCAACTTCAAAGGGGAAATGGGGCACAATATTTAAATTTACATTCACCACGCTCAGATTTTCTGACATCTGATTGGATATGTCCGCGGATATGGCGGTACTCCACGGACATGAAAATCACTACGAGGGGGTTAGTATGTTCTATGTTACATGTATATGAAGTCAGGGATATTATGGTTAAGTTGTGCTACTAAAAACCTATGAAATTCAGTGAAAAAACTTTGTTAAAGGGACGTTATGGTTAAGTTGCGCTACTAAAAAGCTATGAAATTAAGTTAAAAAAAACGTTGTTAAAGGGATGTTATGGTTAAGTTGTGATGTCATCTTTGATGTCCTGGGTGTTAGTGTTAGCAGTGCACGGTGGCGGCGCGAGTTATGGTTGCTTATCTTACCATAACTGCCGAATTTCAGGGGTTTTTCGGTTTTACTTTGAACCATAACGTCCCTTTAACAAAGTTTTTTCACTGAATTTCATAGGTTTTTAGTAGCGCAACTTAACCATAACTTCCCTTTAACAAAGTTTTTTTTACTGATATATATATATATATATATATATATATATATATATATATATATATATATATATATATATATATATATATATTTTTTTTTTTTTTTTTATTATTATTTTTTTTTATTTTACTTGGTTCAATTTACAAAATAAATTTTTACAAGATAATAACTTTTTCCCTCCTTCCCTCCTTCAATGTTATCCATTCCAGCCTGAGGAAAAGAAAGAAAAAAGAAAGAAAAATAAATAAATAAATAAATAGCCTCCACGAACAACAAGAACTCTGTAAGTTTGTTCCACCAGTCCTCTTCTCCACATGTGGTCGACACTTTAAATATATGGCCAAAGTGTCTATTTCTCTGGGCCCTCAGGTTTGTGCATACCAGCAGCAGATGTCTCAATGACTCAGTTTCATCTGATTTTTTACAAAAATAACAACTGTTTTCTGGTGAGATCTTTCTTATCGCTCTTATTTCATTTTTAGGTAAAAGGTTCAAGCGGAAGCGCATAAACATGCTTCTTAGACATCTATTTGGAAACTTTTTTAAGTAGTTTGGCATGTCATTCATGCCCCTTGTTGTTGGCGGTGGGTGGTTTATTAATTTGCCTCTGTTTTCCAAGGACGTCGTCTGGATCCAGTCTCGTTCCCACAGTTTTTGTCTTACTTTGTTTGGGTTTTGAATCAGCTCTTCTTCGGTGCTGTCGATCTCAGCCAGAGTTTTCCGATTTTTTATCGCCCAGTTTATGAGAAGGTTGCTTCTGTGATCTTTTAGTTTGGCGTCAATGATAGTTGCTACACTTGGGGAATTGCTGATTTTAATTTTTCTGTATAACATTATTATGTTTCTAACCACCATTGACTCTAATGATTGTAACCCCAGTTCTTGACGTATAGTTGAAATAGGTGTCGATGTTGGTAACTTCAGAGTGATTCTCCAGAAGAGACCTTCGATTCGCCTCCAGAATTTATGTGGAATCTGCTCGATATATTAGCGATGGGACCACTTTTCCCTTGTAGAATTGTATCAAGGGAATTATTGTGAATTTACAGAATCTTGCGTCTATCATTTTTGCCAGGGTGGCCAGTTTCCTTGTTTTTTCCAAAAGATGATCTTGCATTACGGACTCCTGTTTGTTGTTACTCAGGATTACCCCTAGGTATTTAAATTCATTGACCTGTTCAATCTTTTCTCCATCCAAAGTCCATCTGAAATTTTCAGTGCGAGAATTATGTTTTTCCATAATCATGACTTTGGTTTTGGTTTTGTTGATTTCCAAATTGTTCTTCTTTACGCAGGCTGCCAACTCGTTTAGTTGGCGCTGTAATCCAATCGGTGTGAAATCCAACAAAATAAGATCATCTGCATAAAGCAGTCTGGAGATTTTTGATCTTCCTATTGTAGGTGGGAATGTGCGTTTCACTTGTTCTCCTTCTTTGATATCCCAGAGATATGAATTAAATAACGTTGGGGCAAGGGGGCACCCTTGCTTCACTCCTCTGGCCGTAGATATTTGTTCAGAGAGGAGCCCCACTTGGTTTAGACGTACTCTGATGGTGGTGTTTTGATGGAGAGCTCTAATCGGTTCCAAAAGTCCTTCCGGACATTTATTTGCTCTTAGTTTGCCCCATAGGATTTCCCTGTTGACCTGGTCAAAAGCCTGGACCAGGTCTACAAATGCCAGATAGATTTTAGGGCTTCCTTCGTGGATCTTGCTTTTTAGGATGCTTAACAGCAGGATATTTAAAGCAGTCCCTGCGTCCTTCACAAACCATGATTGTAGTGGATCTTCATTGCCCGAGATACTTGCCCAATGTTGGAAGTTTTCCAGGAGAAGTGAGCCGAAAATGTTCCCGATCACATCATGGAGCGCTATATGGCGATAGTTCTTAGGCTCCTCTCTCGGCCCGTGTTTATATGTTGGCACTATAGTTGCCGTTGTCCATGAGGTGGGTATGGATCTATGGAGAGTGCACTTCTTTATTACTTCGTAGATGAAATCAGCCCATTCTTCTTTGTTCTCTTTTAGGTCAACATTTCTGATGCCATCGGGGCCAGGGGCCCTCGAGTTATTTAAACGGGCCAGTTTTCTCCTGATGTCTTCCCGGTCCCACGTTGTTGCCCATGGGGTGTCTTAGGAGGTGGGTGTTGTGGTGTTTTGCCCTCCAACTTTCTGGAATAGATTTCTAAAAAATTTCATCCAGGCCTCCTCTCCTACAAAATTGTTTATTGCGTTCACTCAAGCCCCAGAAGTTGTCCTTATCAAGGACCAAAAGTCTCTAGATTTCCTGCTGCATATCGTCCTCAGCATTGCGGTGGCGTCTGCCTGGTCAATTGTTGCTCTGTGGAGCCAAAGCCAGCTTTTATAAAACCACAATGCTTTTGTTAAATTCGTGTATATGATTTTTTATCTCGTGATTGGGCCATGTTTTTTTCTTTTTTTTCGTAGATTTTTAATAGAGGACGGTAATCAATGATGCCTTTATCTGTTCTCATTCCTAATTCTTGATTCGGTTTGCACATGGAAGTGTAAGTGTTCGTAAGTTCTAGGATGTTGTTCGTCTCGTCTTCCGGCCGTCCTCTTGACCCTTGATCCCAGGGCTCCCTTATTTCTCTGGGTGGCTAGCTCTTTCTACTTAGTGCTTTTGAAATCCATGTCCATCTTGAAGCCACACTGTCTGCTTTGTCCTTAGGGATATGTGTTGCGGTGGACCCATTATCTCTTATTGGGTCTTCCTGTGGGACTGTTATTATCAAGCTCTTCACCGGACCCTTGGGATGTCTTCCATTATTTAAGGGGTCCCGATAGGGAGTTCTCACTGATTCAGCTATCGTCCGAGTTCCTTTCAGGGTTACCTTCTCCTCTATATAGGATCTTAATGTTTTCGAAAGCTTTTCGTCGTTCTGGGTTGCCCTTTCATTTGATCTCCGTCGGGGGACGCTTGTGCCGGCCCCTGTTGTCACTCTTTTTGGTTGCAAGTGGTCTAGTATTGCCACTCTCCTGTTCCAATTGTTGGTTTCTTGAGCGGTATCGCATAGATCGTACCCTAACATTTGGAAACTTTCTAGTTCTGCTGTTATCATGGCTCTAATTATTGGGGATGGAATGTGTAGATAGACACTGTCTCTTTTGCCGGACGTGCTGAATTCCACAAATCTGATGTCGTTGGAATTTATCTGTCTTAGGTTTGGTATACACTTCATGCGGGCCTATGTATTCTTTCTATTCAATATCAAATTATCTCGTAGTTCTCCTACACGTTCCAGTTTGAAAGACCTTTCGCATCCGATTTTTTTTCTGTATGGAATATAGACCTCTTTCTCATGCTCTGAGTTCTTTCTTTTGTTTCTCCCCTTTCTATCCAGGGTTACATCTCTTTGATTTCTTTTTCGCGTGTAATCTGATTTTTGGTGGTTAACAGATTTTACTTCCTTCCATTTCTGAATTTTTGGAATTCTTCTTGGACTTCTCGATCTTCTTCGATGGGTCGGTGACCTTGAGTCACGTTTTTTCTCTCTGGTGAGAGTTGTCCTTTTTCCTTTTTCCTTAGTTGGCGTTTTGTCTCTTGCATTGACCGCTTGGCCTCTAGCGACTTTTTACGCCGATCTTCTAGAGTGAGGAAAGAGCTATTGATATATTTTTCTGCCGTTTCGCTGTTTTTAACTTTACCTTCTGTTGTCTCGGTTTCCAGTTGAGACAACTCTAGACTGGCATCTATGTCCCCACTTTCCTCGGGGTAGATTGACAGATCCATAATGTCAATACTATCTTCGCTGTCTTCGGCGTCTTGGTCACTTATGGTTATTGGTGTAGTATGAGCTTCATTTTCCCTATTTGGGAATTCTGTTTCGGTAGAAAAAGCTGATCAGTTTTTCACTTTTTCATTTAGTTTCGTTTTTATTTCCTGGGAATTACCAGCTTCTTTTGTTGGTTTAGTATGAGGTTGATTTCCTTCTAAAGTAACCACTCTCTGTCCTGCTTTATTTACGTTTATTTTGCCATTATCAAAGAGCGGATATGTTGGCTGTCCCTTGGATTGTGTTTTAGAATGTTTTGACTCAGAGATCTCGATTTGTGCTTTGAGTTTTTGCTGCTCAATTTGGGGCTTTCTTTTTCCTGTATCCTCCGCCAGTATTGTACTTGGTCCGTCTTTTTCCAAGGTCAAAACTACACATCCATTTGTTGGTTGATTCTTTAACAGTCCCTTCAGATTTTCCCCTTGTTGGGTTTGTGCTTTAGATTGGAAGATATACTCAGGTTCTTCACCAACTTTTCGGAAGTGGTTTTCACTCTTTTTTGTCATTAGAGTAGATGGCCCAGTCGATCTCCTAACTCTTGGTCCAATTCGTTTCTCGCTTCTTTTAATTTATCCTCAGTCTGGGTGGCAATTGAGGTGAATTGCTGATTACATCTCATTGATTCTATTTTGGTTTGTTGACCATTGCCTTTGTTTGTTACGCTGTGAGGCGTGTGGGGTTTACCCACCCGGTTTCCATGGCCGTGATAAAACCTTCCACGTAGATCATATTCATTTGAAGCATTGCTACCAAGGTTAGTTGGTCCTTCAAAGTGTCATGTATGGATTCATACAGTTTGCAAAATGGATTCATTGCGATGTTTATTGCAGACATTATTGCAAAAATGTCAGATTTTTTTGTTGTTGGTTCTTTCTCGCTATCGGTGTTCGTTGTTGAGGATCTCCTATTTCGCGTTGGAATATTTGTCTCATTGTTCTCTATCCCGTTCCATGATCTTCTGTTTTGTGAGGGAGGACGTGTATACGGGCCTGTTGTGGAACTGTTACTAAGGTCATTTGCCCTTACTTGTTTTTCACTTTGAACTTCCTCTTCTATAGTCATTTTTTTTCCTAAAGGGTGCTCTTGGTTTTTCTTTCTCGATTCGCCTTCCGGTGGCTTCTCCATTGGACCGCTTGTTTCTTGAGACTTGGTTTTCACATTCATTGGAGTTATGTCGGTCTTTTCCATTGCTAGGGACTCCTGTGGTTGTTCCCTTACCGGGGTCTCAGTGCCTGTCGGGGCAGTATCGACTGCTGTCCCAGTACTGGGCTCCAATGGTGTGATTTCCATTGTCTTGTTTGTGCTGACACTTGCAGTGACGCCCTTAGATGCACCGGGGGTCCCTGTATCGGGCTGTTTGTAGTTCGCCTTGCTACCTTTGCTCCGGGCTTCCTGTACTTTCTCAGTTGGTTTGATATTGTCAAATTGCACACGCGACCCAGGAGATACCCTCTGCGATTCTGGATCTGGATTCTGGATCTTTAAAATATCGAATTCCTGGTTTTAAACCAGTTCGAGGGGAGGCTGTTCTCATCCCTGACAAATCAAACCTCGCTCATACGTGCCGTCTGATATTTGGGAAATGTCACCCTCCAGTAATTCAGCATCAGATAGTTCCTCTCTTTCACCATAAGTTTCCAACAAAGTTTTTTTTTGAAGAATCTGGCTACTGAGTTTACCAGATACATGTTCGGTTTTAATCTAGATTTAACTTTTCTCACCGTTCTTTTGGATACGCACACTGAGGAGCTTTTCCCCTTATCTGTTGGTAATTTGGATTTTCTGTCTCTTTGTTTTTGGGCTGCTTTTTTTGCCATGTTGGTTGGTAACGGTTTCCCGTGATTTAACAACTCCTCACTTTCGTGAAGAACATTGTGTGCTTGAGGGAGATCAATGTTGTCGGGATTGTTGTCAGTTAACAGAACGTCCTTTTCTTTATTTACTGAAACCTCCTCATATGGTACTTGTTGTTGAGTATTTGCGTCAGAAGCAGGGTCTTCGTAGTTAGTGGTTTTGTTTGTACTCTTTAAATCGTCCATTGACGAGGGGGCATAACTATCGCCCGTTTCCGTCCTCAGGTCCACTGTTGAATTTTCCCGTACTAAAGAGTCCTCAGTGTTTGCACTTTCATTTAAAATTGATTCGTCCATTGTCAACACAGTGACCGGGCTCTTCTGATCAGCACATAACTTCATCGGGTGCACCTCTATGGCGATATCAATGCGGCCTCCAGTGTTTACGTTCGCACTTTGTATCTGCTGTTCTCTTTGAGGAGTTTCCCCGCCCTCCTTTCCTTAAACTATGATTCTGTCTGCCGCCGGATCGGCAGCACCGCTGGGAGAGGGCTGGGCAATGTCTCCTCCTCTGTCGTCCGCACAGTCTTTCTCCCGCGACGCAAACACCTTGCGCGAGACTCCCTCCCCCGAGAGCCTCGCTGGCTTCTTCGTGACCTTGATTGGTCCACCGCCCCCCGTCGCCTCTGATCCCGCTGAGGGCCCACTGCCAACCTCTCCACCCAAACGGGGGTGCAAGGGCCGCCCCACCACAGACACGGCTCCCTCACCCACTGCGCTGCCGTCCGTCGGCTCCACCAGAGGAAGCTTCGCCAAGGCGGCGGAAGCGGGGGGGCATGGAGAGCCCTGCACAGAGGTAAGCGAGTCAGGTTGTTTTCGTAAGGGGGATGTTTGGAATGGTTGGGAGGGGAGGGGACGGGCCTTCAAAGAAGTACTCTCAGAGTTTACAGTCATATTTGTGCAGGTAGGGTCTCGGGGGGTCCTACCTGATAGGTCCTGTAGCGTCGTCGCCAATGTAGCCACAGTTGTGGCTGGCGTGGTGGCCAGATGCCGCTGTCGGATGGATTTTTTCAGAGGACTCCTTAGGTCCAGTCCAGAATCCTCGCGGCTCGAGCGGCTGCTACGCAGGGCCCGCCCGACTCACCCATGGGGTCTAGGGGGGTGAGAAGGGTGTCCAGGAAGTCTAGGAAGGTCAAGGGAAGCCTCTGCTCCCCGTGCCTCCGCAGACTGCCGCAGACTGCCCAACTCTGCTGCCCAAACTCCACGGCCGCTCCGCGGCTGCCAACATTTTTTGTAGATTAGCTCCTCCATGAGCCAATAGACGCTGAAAACAGATCTCAACTGGAAAAGAGGTGTTTTCGGTAGTGAAAGTGGACTGCCGCAGACTGCCCAACTCTGCTGCCCAAACTCCGCGGCCACTTCGCGGCTGCCGACAGTTTTTGTAGATTAGCTCCTCCTTGAGCCAATAGACGCTGAAAACAGACCTCAACTGGAAACGAGGTGTTTTCGGTAGTGAAAGTGGACTGCCACAGACTGCCCAACTCTGCTGCCCAAACTCTGTATATATATATATATGTGTGTGTCTTTTCTGTAGTACTTGTAAGATCTATTTTGCAACATATACAGTGTTAGACAAAGTGGGAATAGGGTACACACACATGAATAGAGTTTGTGAATATGTATACCAAAATGGAAGAGACGTACAGGAACAATGAGGGTAGAAAAAGTGTCAGAACAATGAGTGAGTGGGGGTACTCAGCATTAAATAAGCTGTTTGAGGAAAAACAGGGGAGTGTATGGTGGGTAGTTGCAGTAAAGAGGTGAGTTAGGTTTAGTGAATGTAGAACATGTGTGATAGAATACGTGCTCACAAGTAGACACACTAGCAATGCCCAGAATAATATGTCCACAGTGATTATGTCATAATTTGCACATCTGTTTGTAAAAAAAATAGTATATATAATTAGTTACAGAACACACTTTATGAAATATAATTAGTTACAAATGTACGCCCATTCAATTTGTTTGACCTTCATACATCATGTGTGTGTCACTGTTGTTGTCTTCACATACAATAATCATTGGGTCTTTGGGAAAATATCCAAGGTGGATTAAAAAAAAACATATACTATCAAATTATAAATTAAATCTCCATGTTTTCTTGAACAATGTTGACAATGCATACAGGCAGGCCCATCAGCATCACAACATCCAGATACATGGACCTCATTAATTACATCATCGACAACATGTACCTCCTCCATCACCACCTCCAACCAGCATTGCAACTCCAACAAACATTAAAGCCACAACTTCCCCTGGTGGTACCTCAAACCCACCTACTGCCTTTCCACACGCACCCAATGTTTTATGTCTGACAGAGGTGGTTTGACAATGATGTACTTTTAGTTTCAAATTCATCCCCACCACAGAAGAGTCCTACAGGAATGAACAATTGTCCAGATATAGATAGACTAGATAGGGGTATGCAGGGTGTGGATATGGTATAATGATAATGAAACACACGATAGGGGTACAATAACGGTAGAAAAGCTGTCACTATAATGAATGAATAGGGATACTCAGGGCTATTTAATCAGAGTGAGAATAAACAGGGGAGAGTATAGTGGGTGGTTGCAGTAGAGAGGATGAAGAAGGTTAAGTAAACTTGTAGAAGGTGGGGTACAATCAGTCACACAGGTAGAAACACAACCTATGACCACCGTAAGAAATCCCCAGCCATTATGTCACAATTTACACTGCAAAGAAGAGGCCCTTCAATTGTTCTATCACAGAGCTCGAGCACACCTAACCTTATCAAACAACTCCATCCCCATTAAAACATCTCCAACTAATATCAAAGCAACCAATCGGCTGTCACAGTTCATACGTGCAGTTTTGACGATGATCTGCTCGTGCGGATTGACAAATCAGGACACACAATGTTCTGTTGCCACGAATGTTGACCACACCCAAAGCAAATAAAGTTATATTGATCATTGCTATCAGTCCTTCTTAGTGAACAGGTTTCCAAAGTTACTACAAGAACGTTTCACTACTCATACCTTCATTTTTCATCCTTCTTACCCAATTTGTGTTTTAATTATTTTTCATACTTATACATTTTTTTCATTTTTTATGGCTTTGTCTTTTTAGTCTTGTCATTTGTGTTGTTTTATATTTTCCTCACCTGTCAGACTTTTAACAACATATCTGACACAAACAGTGAGTTCCAAATGTATCCCCACCTCATAAGAGAGTTGCAGGAATGAAGAACACAGTGGACAGTTGGAGGTACGTTCGAGTAAAAACAACACTGTTCCGAAAAAGTAGAGGATGTGTAATACACCTTGTGCCAAAAGATGCTGCGATGTGGCCTTTCCAGTGTTTCATCCCAAAGCTTAGGAACATCGCTGCTGATCAACCATCTGGTACAGGTGCAATGGGACGATGTGGATTATAAATATAGAAAAGCACATCAATACCACAAAATCAAAATGCATGGACCTCATGCATTGTGTCGCCAACAAACAGTACCTCCTCCATCAGCACCACCATCCACTTGCTACCATCCCACCTGCACTCAATATTTCAATAATGAAAATTCAGTCAACTATATGGCATATAGTCCCTGCCATGAACATAGCCACTGTAATATCTGTGTAAAAAAAGAAACCACATTTAGTTAGAGAACATATTTTATAAAATACAATTAGTTACAATTATACAAATATGTATATTTGTTTACCTTCACATCTACGGCATTATATGCACTATATTCAATGCAACAGTTGTGCATAGTACACACATAGTAATCATCAGGTCATTGGAATAAACAAATCTAACAGGGATTAAACACAAACATGCACTAATAAATCAATAAGGTAATTGGGTGGGAGCATAGTGTGTGGGGATACATTTAATAGATATAGGTACACAGGATGCAGTAGGGTGGGTGAAAGTACACAGGCTGCACATGCAGTAGATGGAGGATCTTAAACTAGGTTAGTGTAGCTGAGGGGACAGGATGGGTTTAGTACAAAAAACTGAGAATATGGTTCACAGCAGTACAAAGGGTGAAAAAAACAATGCATGGTACAGCATTCTTACATTCTGAATAGGGGTTGGCCATTCACTGGACATCCTTTTGGC
The DNA here is from genome assembly GCF_040938575.1 of Ambystoma mexicanum. NCBI lineage: Eukaryota > Metazoa > Chordata > Amphibia > Caudata > Ambystomatidae > Ambystoma > Ambystoma mexicanum. Next base: position 977,891,970 of record NC_090922.1, read on the forward strand.
ACCTGCCCAACATAGAAACAGTAACGACCCAATAAGAAAGTAAATACAGACAATCGCACCTTCTTTCAAGCGATACTAACAAAAAATAGCCACAAGAAAGTAAAAAAATAAAAGAAAATACTTAGATGAACTAGCAGGGGACCATCAATTGTACCACCTCTCGGAAAACTGGAGACCGCTGGAGGTACTTCTTAGTGGAAATGCATACACGTTTAGAACAAATACAATCAAACAAACCTTCAACCTCAGAAACCTGCATACAATAAGTGAAATTACTGCATATAAATGTAATTGATTGAAAAAGCTGCATGTTAGTGAAAGTTAAAAAATACATCAATATTCAACTGCAACTGAATATGAGTAGATGGAAAATAGTGGCACTACATACTCTCTGATAGCAATGGTTAATATAACTAGCACACACAACACTGCAAAAAGACCTTTAAATATGTAAACATTTACTGACACTTTCACATCAGCCACACTCTCAGCTTGTGCACAGTGTGAGTTCTGCAATGAAAATGAGAAAATTGCACAAATTGGTGGATATTATACTATCTAAAATCAATACCAATAAAAGAGGGATACATAATAAGCAAAGTAATACAATGGCTGACATATTTTGACTGGAACCTATCACAGACAAGTACAAGGATTAAAGTGCCTGAAACAGGCACAGAAAAGTGACATTCCTACTTTGCCTTTTGGGGTAACACAGACCGAGGACAGACTACACTCTCCAGAGGAATGTGAATTAGAAACAGTAGCAAACCAAAGAGCAAAGTACAACAGTGCAAAATAAAGGAATTCCCAAACAACGTTCTATAAAAAAATATATACTTTGTATGTAGGAGATAGAAAGATGCACTATGGATAATAAAACATTACTGAAAGTCAATCAATAAAGACAATGTTTGTAAAGGATATCTACTTGTGTGAGAAAAGGGGCTAAGGGTGTTGTATCCAGTCTCTAGGGAGAACAGATGGGAAGGGGGCAGTTAGCAGTCAGTAATACTTTCTCACTGTTTTTGGAGGTTCAACAGTATTGAACCAGTCTGCTTGGCAATGTGCGAGAGGTCCAAATCAGGCCAAGATGCAGAGAGTCGCAGTAATCCAAATGTGGAGGAGGCATTGTTTCGTGGTGAAATGAGGAACCTAGAAGTTCACAGTAGTCCATTGGATGTAAGCTTGTGGTTTTAGCCAGGGCAAGGACATGCTCAGATGGTGCAGTGTGGTGGCAAACTAGTTTGAGAATGCAGCAGCAGCAGTCAGAAAGGTGTGAAGAATTGCCAAAGGCAGCACCAGAACTTCCAATGGTTTGAATATGTTCGAACCTGGTCGAAATTGTGTGGGAGTGAAGGGCCCCCCCTGTACATTCTATATAAAATGGACCACTTGCTCACGTACCAGCGGGGGACGCCTCCATTGCCCTTATGCTAACATCAGGGGCTATTGCTGGACACACTTGGCTTCCATTTTGTGTGCCCTCGACACTATCTTTGGACTAGGCCGCACTCCGATACTAAGAGAAAGCTTCTCTCCTCTCTGCAGCGCTGTGCACAGCGCGCTCATAGCCCTCACCTTTTCTTCCACTGTCTGAAGCTTCACAAATCCCTTTCTCACGGACGTGCTGGGGATTAGCCATGACTTGTAGCTCATCTATCGTCACAAACCTGCTCCTGCCCTCTTACCCCGCTGTTGGAAAATTACTGCCAATGTAACCCTGTGCCCTCCTAAGGTATTCTCTTGATGTACCAGAAGTGTGACCCCGCTGTGCACCTCACCCCAGTGTGCCCCCACCAAATCCAGACCTCTGTCGCAGTATATTGTGTCCTAAAACTAACATATGTCAGTATACTCCCAGCTTGCCTTGATGTGTTAAGACCCACCCAGTCACTCAGGTTATCACAGAGGACAAGACCCCTAAGCCCTGTAACTCATAAAAGTCCCAATGAAAGACCATGTATTCATGTGAATGTAATTTATAGGTTTGCAAAGATTTACTCAAAGGTGTATGAATGATTGTCATTTAATATACGTCTAGTGGTTGTTTCTAATGCCAGCTTAGTTAGTGTCAAATGTATCTCACCGTGACCTAACCCTCACCCCTCCTGCACACAAGCAGCTGGACCGTGTGACGCTCACCTTCTCACCAACTGGGCAACCTATCCGGAAGAAGCAGCGCCTACAGGACTATATGCAACATCGCTCCCCAACCAATCCTGTACTAATGTTATACTCTATGTTAATGACCTCATCGATGACGCTGTTTTACTTTATAATCCAATGTACGTGTATTGTTTGCCAGAGTGCTCTCGAGGCAGCAGAGTTCTCTGGATGCCAAATTTATATAAAGACTTGTTAACCTTGCAACCTGTTCTCTTCGTCTCATTCCGTACTGGGATGTGTCATTTTTTATAAGTTTGTACTGGTGCAACGGGGAGTGAGCCTTTACAAAATGCAGGAGACCAGGCCGCCTGGCATCTTCAGTTTCTGCGGGATCCCAATCCAGAGGTTCAAGGACAAGATAGGTCGGTGTTCTCATTCTCCAAAAAAACTGCGAGTTTGGCAAACATCTTCTATGGTCCATCAACTCCAATGAGGTCCTGGCTATTGGTGTATCTGGCAGAGAGGAAGGCCTTGCTCCAACAGGAAGTCACCCCTAATGTTTTGTGGGGATGGTTAGGGAGCAGAGCTTCCTTCTTCCTTGGACCACCTGCCTTCACCTGAAAAATGTAGGACTTTGGAAAGACTATCCATCATACCTTAAACTCAAGAATGGATTATGTCTAAAGGTGAAACTGCCACCAGAATTGTAATTACTCATAACTCTGTGGATTTTGAACAGAGGTGCAGACTTTAAATGAAGCCTCTGTGCTGAAGTGTCTTGACTGTCACAGTAGCTGGCCAAAGGACACCTGTTATCTCCAAACCTGCTAAGTGCCAGTGGAGAGCAGGTGCTACAGATCAGAATACTGATGCAGCAGGGCACAAGTGTATGTTTTGCTTTTGGCATGGATCTTGTGAAAGGGGGCCAGGTTAACATGCCACCCTTTCTGATGTTAAATGAACTGCATCATTTTGTTAGTTAATACAAGTAAAAACAAAACAGGGCTTCTACACTCATGCGAGATGGCAATTCCACCCACTAACAACTTTGCATAAGGCATCTAGGTGGATGCCCCTACAAAGGAGGAGGCCTGATACATGTGCCACTTGTGTCTTCCTATCAAGACATGTGTGCACCAAAAGGGTTAATGTTTAATGAAGGACACATTAGTTGTTACATTTGTAAATGAGCATTTGGTGGATTCTGCAGGGGTTGTGTATTTGCTGGTGGAGTGAGAGAGTGATGATGCAGAGGATTTTTGTAAGCTATTGTGTTTGTGGTACTGCTCGGGGGTTATGTTTCTGCTGGTGAAAATGACGGGGACCTGCTGCAGGAATTGTATATCTGGGAGTGGAGGAAGGCATTTCCACTGTTGGTTCTGTTGTGAGTGTGGCTGCCACATTTCTGTATATTACTCCTGGTACCCCCTGCACTTGTGGTCTGTATCTGTAAACCTACAGTCCCCTTTCCCACACTTATTAGACACCTGTTGTCTGCACTTCTAACATGCGCACTTGCCACCTGTTGGCTGCACTACTTGTTATGTATATTCCTTGTCCTGCACTGTCCATCCTCCCTCCATCCCCCTCTCCACTGGCACTTCTCCCCTCCCCTCTCCTCTGCACTTGCGCAATCTCAATTTCACTAGGCTTAGTGAGATTGTTGTTTTTTGTCCTCTGTTCCCCTCCCTTGCTTGTCACGCCTTGAAACACTTATCTATAGATGCGTTATAAATGCCATATCATATTATATCATTCTGGCCTAGGGGATTTGGTGTCACCACATGGGTTTTGTGTCCACCGAGAGGCTTATTGTGTGATTCCCGGTGGGGTAAGGTGGTGCTGCTGCACGATTTGTATGTGCTGGTGGGCCTAGGTAAAACAGCAAGGGTTGTTTATATGCTAGGGAGGGGAGAGGAAGTAAGGGCTCAATTAGTGAGGTTGCGGGAAGATGTGCCACCACAGAAATTACCTGTATGTAAATAGGATGCAGGGGTATCATTGCAGTTGCATTTGGGTGTACGAGTGGGAGAGGAAGAGTGTGCCATCACAGAGGCTGTTGTTTGCATGTTTACCATTGAGTCCAGTTTTAAGGACATTGCAGTCAATCATTTAAGTGAATGTGAACATTTCTATATGACTTGGTTTACAAAATAATTATGGGTGCTTTCCATGAAAACTGATGCAACACACCGTTATTCCTATTGTGGCTGCTGGATTCTGTTGTCAGTAACATCAAATATGAGCTGTACTGTCACTAATCCTTTGGGGTGCAGATGCATCAAACTATTAAGATCCTCGCATCCGACTATGACGAGATCTTCTTATATTACTGATGTCGCATTGTTAGAAATATATGTGAGCTGCAATATTTCATAAGTTTTATTCATCAATACATGTAAAATAACGAGAATGAAGACATCAAATGTTATTAAATTGTATAATCATCGCTCTCTTCCCGTCTCATTAAACCACACAAGGTGTCACTGAGCATGGTTCAATGTGAGTACAAGTTTGATGATATGAATATACTGCACTTACATGCACATAAAACAATAATGTGTCCATGACCAAGGCAGAATTTGAACTGTATTTTGATTATTTTGCACACATATATGTAACCTCCAGATTTCTGAGTAAAACTATTTTTTAAAAAAATGCTCACATCATATCAACTAAATCTTAATTTTGGGGGGATGGAAGGAGTAGGGTGAGTTCAGTAACATCAGCAACATATTTCAACATCTTTGCCTTCTGAAGGTTGAATAGCTCTAGCTTCTAAGTTAGTCACATATGCTCTAAGAATTATTTATTTATTTGGTATTTTCTTTGAATTTTTGTACAGCGCTGGCCCTACCGATAGGGTCTCAGAGAGCTTTGAAATATGCAAAAGTTCAAACAAATGGGGGGATGACCACATTTTCTGTACGGGATAGGACGATTACGTTAGAAATGGATGGCAAGGGGGCAGTGTGGCTGTATTAGGTGTGGGGAATGATGTATGTTTTGAGTGTTTTTCAAAAAGTGATAATGATGGGTGCTGTGTGGGTGTGGAGTGATAGGGGATTCCAGGCTCTAGGAAGCCCACAGAGTAAATTATTGTTTTTGGGTGCACATTATTTTGCGGAGTGGGATGTGTCTGCCATTTTTGGTAGACTTCCCGGTGTTTGTGTGGGTGATAGGATGCAGTATGTTGTGAGAGTAGGATGTCATTTTGACGTGGATGTCTTTGTATACTTGCAGTGTCCCTTGACAGCAATTCTCTGGGGCATGGTGAGCCAGTGAAGGTGGGAGCAAGCTGGGTGCCTTGTGAGTGTTTGGGTAAGTGGAGGATGAGTCTTGGTGCTGTGCTCTATATGGCTTGCAGGAGGGTGAGTGTGTTGTTGGGGAGGACAGTTAGAAGAGGGTTTCTCAAGTCCATCTTGTACAGAACCAGTTCTACTGTGCAGAAGTTGTCAATGGGAATGGTGTGTCTTATTGTGTGGATGATGTATATTTTGGTTATGGCAGCAGAGAAGAAATGGTACAAGAAATGGGAAGTGAATTGTTATGCCTAGGGTCATGACAAGTGTGGGCTGCATGTGGTGAAATATTTGATTCAGGGAGTGAGGTCAGTTTTGTGTCTGGGAGGGGATAGATGAGGAGGTTCCATTTTAGAAGGGTTGAATTTTAAGGAAATGGGTTGCCGTCTGGGTGTTGATGGTGAAGAGACAGCTTTTGAGGATGTGGAGTTTTGAGGGGGAGGAGACATGGAAGCATATTTTTGTGCCATCTGTGTATTGGTGAAAATGGATTTTGTGGTTGCTAAGCATCTGTCCGAGGTATTCCACACCTTTAGGTTAAAGTGGTGGAGAGACAGAGAGAACATCCATTAATAAGACTGTACCTGACTGGGGTAGGATCAGTTGAATAGGGGGAAAGGAGACACAGGACCTCATTGCGACTTTGGCGGTAGCCAATGCCGCTATTGACGGCGTGGCTGACGCAAAAATCGGGTCCGGGTTTCCTGAATGGGGAATTACCAGGCCATTCTGAGTTTGGAGGGCCCGGTAATTCCTCCCTCCAGGAACCCGGGCCCGGACCTTCCCCATTCCCATTTGAGCCCCCATAGGTCTCAATGGGAATGGGAGATGGAGCAAACAATGGGCCGATTAGGAGCGCCCAGTTGTTTGCTCCCTCTTCCCCTCACGGGACCCAGTAAGGAGGCCTGGTTTGACCAGGCGTTCCTTACCGGATCCCGCGAGGGGAGCTTGTAATGAGGCGGAACGGGTTTAACGGGTCCGCCTCCTTTAGCGGAGCCTGTTAACCTGTTCCGCCTCAGTTGTAATGAGAACCTCAGTGTTTACTGTCACAAAGGAAAAATGTGAACCAAAACAGACCTTGAGAATTTCATCCTGTAGGATAGGATGTTCGGGAAAATTATGTGGTTGATGATGTTGAAAGCTGCAGAGATATCCAGGAGTATGAGGAGGGCTCTGTGCACTTTGTCAGTGATGCTCTAGAGGTCTTTGAGGATGCAAAGTGTTGAGGTCACTGTGCTGTGACCAGGTCAACATCTTGATTGAAAGGAGATGAGGAGGATGTTTGTGGTGATGTGTTGTTGGAGTTGACTTGTGAAGAAATATTCCATGATTCTGGCGAGGTATGGCAGAATACTGATGGGATAGTAGTTTTCAGGGAACATGGGGATGAGGGATGGTTTCTTAAGGGGAGGGGAAATGTGTTATTTTTTTAATGTGGTGGAGGTTGTAAAATGTGAGAGACAGAAGTTGATAATTTTTACCCAGTGTGGAGCCAGGGTATTGATGCCGATCAATGTAGCATGAGATGGGTATGCGTCATCCAGGAAGTGTTATAGCTTTATTTTGCCTGTGTGGATGTTGGGGTGTCTTGGTCAATGCAGCTGAATGGAATGTGCACCATGTGCTTCAATGGTTGGGAGTCAGAGGCGGAAGTGGAACTGAAATGGATGGGTTGTGGATGATATTGTGCTTTTTATAATTCCAATAGTCCATGAGGGAGATGATACTGAGTGGGATTAGAGTTGTTGGAGGAAGTGGGCGGTTTTAGCATTGTGCATATCTATCTTGTTTTCGGAGTGGCAGTGTTTTAGGGGTGTGCTGATGGTGGTGCATGCTTTCATTTGGCAGGCTGAATCAAGGTGTCTGGCGTCCTGTTTGATGGAGAGGAGGACATTGTTGAATCATAGTTTTTGGTAGTGGTTGTGAGATTTTGAGATTTGTGTGATTTGAGGGGGGTATTTTGTCAAGGGTCTGGATGATAGTGGTGTTGTAATTGTTGAGAAGTATGGAGGGGTGAGCATTATGGCTGGAGGGTCTGTTCTCAGTGGTGCTAAGTCTGTGGCATTATTGTGTTTGAGTTGCCTGGTTAGTCTGTGGGTGATGTAACTGATTTAAAGGCACAGCACACTCCAGACCAGGACTCTTTCCACCGGTGAGGGATGTGGTGCACAATAAAAAAGCTTTAAAGTTCTTGATTTCAGATTCTGTTTTGAGAAGGCACTCAACCCGTCTCACACCCCCCTTGACAGACACCCCGTGTCACAATGGACAATGAACCAGGTCGGTGTGTAATAATACAATATTTATTTATTTTAAAATTAAAATTCTAAATCAAACAAATCAAAGGTAGGGCAGCAATAACCAGTGTGGTGATAATATACAACAACATGTTATGATACACTTAATATAACTTTCTGACCTTTGACACGTAAGTTTAATGGATATGGAAGCAACGTCACTTTTTGGACATACTGATAGATGGCACCACTGTTAAGCACTCCCCCTGCAAAACTCCCCCAAACACCTGCTGTCTACGTTTTGTGTGGGTGGAAAGGAGTGGCAAGGAGTCACAAATAAGAGGGAAAAATCAGATTGCAAATTCGACCTACCACTCCAGAATGGGAGGCCAAAAACGAAATGAAAAACCCTTGAAAAATTTGCAAAATGGCACTCGGAAATCACTGGATAATTAGAGGTCAGTTTACATGTGTGGTAGAATGGATAGGACAGGAAATTGTGTGGCTGTACTAATAGGCTAGAAAGCTTACAAGTTACAGGGCAGGGAACTACAACAGCATGAATGCAGATAAGAAAATTGACTTTGGGAAGGAAAGCAATGCAGCAATAATCACATGTGGCAGAATTGCAATTTCTTCTTTTTTTCCACAGATTTAAACAAGCAAACAGCTAAAGAAATGAGCTAAACAGTCAAATCGAAAATCGTTTTTTCTGATGGGATACCAAGGCGCATAACAGGTAAGATACTGAAGTGAAAGGATGACCTTTTATAGGATGACCGGTATGGGATTCTTTATAACAAAGGTAAATCAGATTTTATAATGAGAACAATTTTATGGGAAACTCAGAGGCCGATTCATGGAATAATTAGCGCGGCGCAAGTGGGCAAAAACGTGCGAATCGCAGTGGAATAGCGAAAATCGCAGTGCAAGTGCGAAAATCGCACGAAAAGCAGCGCACATCGATTCATGGAAGGCCGTGCGCGAGAAAACCAGCGGATGTGCGATAAAAAAGTGCGCGGCGCACGTTGGCGCACAGGCCATGTAACTGCGTGCGCCAGGTCACAGCGAAAATCGCACAGGCCACAGCGAAAATCGCACATAGCGCGGCGCACGCAACAAAAGTAGGCAGAACACGGGCGTAACACTCGGAATGGGGAACAACTTGCCAAAACGTGGGCGTCACGGGGGAAGTACAGGGCACAAGTGCGCGGAACGCCCACACGCTCGCCTACAACACGTATTCATGGAATAGAATAGGGCAAAAAAGCGCACGCTCAAACCAGCGCACAGGCACAAACACGACCGCCACAAGAAAGCAGGCGGTAGCGTCTCTGCGGCTGTAAGAAATGTGCACCAAAAGGTGCGCCAACAAATAGCACCTATATACTGCCATGATGAATGTCCTATACTGTGGCACTCCAGGACAAATGACGTGCAAAGGGGTACCCACAAACACGGACACCCGCTGACAAAAAATACGTGTGCGTGTATACCGGGGTGCGTGGGAAGTCTCACACGCGATTTGGCCGGGTACGTGGATTTCAGGGGTGCGCGGGAAGTTCCACACGCGAATGGCCCCGTGCAAGCAGGGTACGTGTATTTCAGGGGTGCGCGGGAAGTTCCACACGCGAATGGCCCCGTGCAAGCAGGGTATGTGTATTTCAGGGGTGCGCGGGAAGTTCCACACGCGATTTCATCAGGGTACGTGTATTTCAGGGGTGCGCGGGAAGTTCCACACGCAATTGGCCCAGTGCGAGCAGGATACGTGTATTTCAGGGGTGCGCGGGAATTTCCACACGCGATTTCAGCAGGGTATGTGTATTTCAGGGGTGCGCCGGAAGTTCCACACGCGATTTCATCAGGGTACGTGGATTGCAGGGGTGCACGGGAAGTTCCACACGCGATTGGCCCAGTGCGAGCAGGGTACGTGTATTTCAGGGGTGCGCGGGAATTTCCACACGCGATTTCAGCAGGGTATGTGTATTTCAGGGGTGCGCGGGAAGTTCCACACGCGATTGGCCCAGTGCGAGCAGGGTACGTGTATTTCAGGGGTGCGCGGGAATTTCCACACGCGATTTCAGCAGGGTATGTGTATTTCAGGGGTGCGCGGGAAGTTCCACACGTGATTTCATCAGGGTACGTGGATTGCAGGGGTGCGCGGGAAGTTCCACACGCGATTGGCCCAGTGCGAGCAGGGTACGTGTATTTCAGGGGTGCGCGGGAAGTTCCACACGCGATTTCAGCAGGGTATGTGTATTTCAGGGCTTCTGGGGAGTACCACACGTGAATTGGCCGTGTGGGTCCTCCCAGGTGTACGCACCACAACCTCCACGGCCCCTGCAGGCAGCCCACACCACGGGGGACTACCCTGCACCCCTGCTCATGTCCCGCAGGCAGCCCATCCACCATGGGCATGCCCCCCAGCCAACTCACATGTCACCTTGCACTACTGATCAACAATGCATGTCTCCCACCCCCCCCCCACCCCCCAGCCACCAGGGGCACCCAACACCAGGCCCCCACTCATGTCTACCACCACCCCCACCCCCCAGCAGTGCAGGGGCAGCCTCCACCAGGCCCCCACTCATGTCTACCACCACCCCCACCCCCCAGCAGTGCAGGGGCAGCCTCCACCAGGCCCCCACTCATGTCTACCACCCCCCACCCCCCAGCAGTGCAGGGGCAGCCTCCACCAGGCCCCCACTCATGTCTCCCACCACCCCCACCCCCCAGCAGTGCAGGGGCAGCCTCCACCAGGCCCCCACTCATGTCTCCCACCACCCCCACCCCCCAGCAGTGCAGGGGCAGCCTCCACCAGGCCCCCACTCATGTCTCCCACCACCCCCACCCCCCTGCCACCATGGGCAGCCCCCAAAAGGCCCCCACTCATGTCTCCCACCACCCCCACCCCCCAGCAGTGCAGGGGCAGCCTCCACCAGGCCCCCACTCATGTCTCCCACCACCCCCACCCCCCTGCCACCATGGGCAGCACCCACCAGGCCCCCACTCATGTCTCCCACCCCCCCACCCCCCAGCAGTGCAGGGGCAGCCTCCACCAGGCCCCCACTCATGTCTCCCACCACCCCCACCCCCCAGCAGTGCAGGGGCAGCCTCCACCAGGCCCCCACTCATGTCTCCCACCACCCCCACCCCCCTGCCACCATGGGCAGCACCCACCAGGCCTCCACTCATGTCTCCCACCCCCCCACCCCCCAGCAGTGCAGGGGCAGCCCCCACCAGGCCCCCACTCATGTCTCCCACCACCCCCACCCCCCTGCCACCATGGGCAGCCCCCACCAGGCCCCCACTCATGTCTCCCACCACCCCCACCCCCCAGCAGTGCAGGGGCAGCTTCCACCAGGCCCCCACTCATGTCTCCCACCACCCCCACCCCCCAGCAGTGCAGGGGCAGCCTCCACCAGGCCCCCACTCATGTCTCCCACCACCCCCACCCCCCAGCAGTGCAGGGGCAGCCTCCACCAGGCCCCCACTCATGTCTCCCACCACCCTCACCCCCCTGCCACCATGGGCAGCCCCCATCAGGCCCCCACTCATGTCTCCCACCCCCCCACACCCCAGCAGTGCAGGGGCAGCCTCCACCAGGCCCCCACTCACGTCTCCCACCACCCCCACCCCCCAGCCACCAGGGGCAGCCTCCACCAGGCCCCCACTCATGTCTCCCACCACCCCCACCCCCCAGCCACCAGGGGCAGCCTCCACCAGGCCCCCACTCATGTCTACCACCACCCCCACCCCCCAGCAGTGCAGGGGCAGCCTCCACCAGGCCCCCACTCATGTCTACCACCACCCCCACCCCCCAGCAGTGCAGGGGCAGCCTCCACCAGGCCCCCACTCATGTCTACCACCCCCCCGACCCCCCAGCAGTGCAGGGGCAGCCTCCACCAGGCCCCCACTCATGTCTCCCACCACCCCCACCCCCCAGCAGTGCAGGGGCAGCATCCACCAGGCCCCCACTCATGTCTCCCACCACCCCCACCCCCCAGCAGTGCAGGGGCAGCCTCCACCAGGCCCCCACTCATGTCTCCCACCACCCCCACCCCCCTGCCACCATGGGCAGCCCCCACCAGGCCCCCACTCATGTCTCCCACCACCCCCACCCCCCAGCAGTGCAGGGGCAGCCTCCACCAGGCCCCCACTCATGTCTCCCACCACCCCCACCCCCCTGCCACCATGGGCAGCACCCACCAGGCCCCCACTCATGTCTCCCACCCCCCCACCCCCCAGCAGTGCAGGGGCAGCCTCCACCAGGCCCCCACTCATGTCTCCCACCACCCCCACCCCCCAGCAGTGCAGGGGCAGCCTCCACCAGGCCCCCACTCATGTCTCCCACCACCCCCACCCCCCTGCCACCATGGGCAGCACCCACCAGGCCCCCACTCATGTCTCCCCCCCACCCCCCAGCAGTGCAGGGGCAGCCTCCACCAGGCCCCCACTCATGTCTCCCACCACCCCCACCCCCCAGCAGTGCAGGGGCAGCCTCCACCAGGCCCCCACTCATGTCTCCCACCACCCCCACCCCCCAGCAGTGCAGGGGCAGCCTCCACCAGGCCCCCACTCATGTCTCCCACCACCCCCACCCCCCAGCAGTGCAGGGGCAGCCTCCACCAGGCCCCCACTCATGTCTCCCACCACCCCCACCCCCCTGCCACCATGGGCAGCCCCCACCAGGCCCCCACTCATGTCTCCCACCCCCCCACCCCCCAGCAGTGCAGGGGCAGCCTCCACCAGGCCCCCACTCACGTCTCCCACCATCCCCACCCCCCAGCCACCAGGGGCAGCCTCCACCAGGCCCCCACTCATGTCTACCACCACCCCCATCCCCCAGCAGTGCAGGGGCAGCCTCCACCAGGCCCCCACTCATGTCTACCACCACCCCCACCCCCCAGCAGTGCAGGGGCCGCCTCCACCAGGCCCCCACTCATGTCTACCACCCCACCCCACCCCCCAGCAGTGCAGGGGCAGCCTCCACCAGGCCCCCACTCATGTCTCCCACCACCCCCACCCCCAGCAGTGCAGGGGCAGCCTCCACCAGGCCCCCACTCATGTCTCCCACCACCCCCACCCCCCAGCAGTGCAGGGGCAGCCTCCACCAGGCCCCCACTCATGTCTCCCACCACCCCCACCCCCCAGCAGTGCAGGGGCAGCCTCCACCAGGCCCCCACTCATGTCTCCCACCACCCCCACCCCCCTGCCACCATGGGCAGCCCCCACCAGGCCCCCACTCATGTCTCCCACCACCCCCACCCCCCAGCAGTGCAGGGGCAGCCTCCACCAGGCCCCCACTCATGTCTCCCACCACCCCCACCCCCCTGCCACCATGGGCAGCACCCACCAGGCCCCCACTCATGTCTCCCACCCCCCCACCCCCCAGCAGTGCAGGGGCAGCCTCCACCAGGCCCCCACTCATGTCTCCCACCACCCCCACCCCCCAGCAGTGCAGGGGCAGCCTCCACCAGGCCCCCACTCATGTCTCCCACCACCCCCACCCCCCTGCCACCATGGGCAGCACCCACCAGGCCCCCACTCATGTCTCCCACCCCCCCACCCCCCAGCAGTGCAGGGGCAGCCTCCACCAGGCCCCCACTCATGTCTCCCACCACCCCCACCCCCCTGCCACCATGGGCAGCCCCCACCAGGCCCCCACTCATGTCTCCCACCACCCCCACCCCCCAGCAGTGCAGGGGCAGTCTCCACCTGGCCCCCACTCATGTCTCCCACCACCCCCGCCCCCCAGCAGTGCAGGGGCAGCCTCCACCAGGCCCCCACTCGTGTCTCCCACCACCCCCACCCCCCAGCAGTGCAGGGGTAGCCTCCACCAGGCCCCCACTCATGTCTCCCACCACCCCCACCCCCCTGCCACCATGGGCAGCCCCCACCAGGCCCCCACTCATGTCTCCCACCCCCTCCACCCCCCAGCAGTGCAGGGGCAGCCTCCACCAGGCCCCCACTCACGTCTCCCACCACCCCCACCCCCCAGCCACCAGGGGCAGCCTCCACCAGGCCCCCACTCATGTCTCCCACCACCCCCACCCCCCAGCCACCAGGGGCAGCCTCCACGAGGCCCCCACTCATGTCTACCACCACCCCCACCCCCAAGCAGTGCAGGGGCAGCCTCCACCAGGCCCCCACTCATGTCTACCACCACCCCCACCCCCCAGCAGTGCAGGGGCAGTCTCCACCAGGCACCCCACTCATGTCTACCACCCCCACCACCCCCCAGCAGTGCAGGGGCAGCCTCCACCAGGCCCCCACTCATGTCCCCCACCATCCCCACCCCCCAGCAGTGCAGGGGTAGCCTCCACCAGGCACCCACTCATGTCTCCCACCACCCCCACCCCCCAGCAGTGCAGGGGCAGCCTCCACCAGGGCCCCATTCATGTCTCCCACCACCCCCACCCCCCTGCCACCATGGGCAGCCCCCACCAGGCCCCCACTCATGTCTCCCACCACCCCCACCCCCCAACAGTGCAGGGGCAGCCTCCACCAGGGCCCCATTCATGTCTCCCACCACCCCCACCCCCCTGCCACCATGGGCAGCACCCACCAGGCCCCCACTCATGTCTCCCACCCCCCCCACCCCCAGCAGTGCAGGGGCAGCCTCCACCAGGCCCCCACTCATGTCTCCCACCACCCCCACCTCCCAGCAGTGCAGGGGCAGCCTCCACCAGGCCCCCACTCATGTCTCCCACCACCCCCACCCCCCTGCCACCGTGGGCAGCACCCACCAGGCCCCCACTCATGTCTCCCACCCCCCCACCCCCCAGCAGTGCAGGGGCAGCCTCCACCAGGCCCCCACTCATGTCTCGCACCACCCCCACCCCCCTGCCACCATGGGCAGCCCCCACCAGGCCCCCACTCATGTCTCCCACCACCCTCACCCCCCAGCAGTGCTGGGGCAGCCTCCACCAGGCCCCCACTCATGTCTCCCACCACCCCCACCCCCCAGCAGTGCAGAGGCAGCCTCCACCAGGCCCCCACTCATGTCTCCCACCACCCCCACCCCCCAGCAGTGCAGGGGCAGCCTCCACCAGGCCCCCACTCATGTCTCCCACCACCCCCACCCCCCTGCCACCATGGGCAGCCCCCACCAGGCCCCCACTCATGTCTCCCACCACCGCCACCCCCCAGCAGTGCAGGGGCAGCCTCCACCAGGCCCCCACTCACGTCGCCCACCACCCCCACCCCCCAGCCACCAGGGGCAACCTCCACCAGGCCCCCACTCATGTCTCCCACCACCCCCACCCCCAGCCACCAGGGGCAGCCTCCACCAGGCCCCCACTCACGTCTCCCACCAACCCACCCCGCAGCCACCAGGGGCAGCCTCCACCAGGCCCCCACTCATGTCTACCACCACCCCCACCCCCCAGCAGTGCAGGGGCAGCCTCCACCAGGCCCCCACTCATGTCTACCACCACCCCCACCCCCCAGCAGTGCAGGGGCAGCCTCCACCAGGCCCCCACTCATGTCTAGCATCCCCCCACCCCCCAGCAGTGCAGGGGCAGCCTCCACCAGGCCCCCACTCATGTCTCCCACCACCCCCACCCCCCTGCCACCATGGGCAGCCCCCACCAGGCCCCCACTCATGTCTCCCACCACCGCCACCCCCCAGCAGTGCAGGGGCAGCCTCCACCAGGCCCCCACTCACGTCGCCCACCACCCCCACCCCCCAGCCACCAGGGGCAACCTCCACCAGGCCCCCACTCATGTCTCCCACCACCCCCACCCCCAGCCACCAGGGGCAGCCTCCACCAGGCCCCCACTCACGTCTCCCACCAACCCACCCCGCAGCCACCAGGGGCAGCCTCCACCAGGCCCCCACTCATGTCTACCACCACCCCCACCCCCCAGCAGTGCAGGGGCAGCCTCCACCAGGCCCCCACTCATGTCTACCACCACCCCCACCCCCCAGCAGTGCAGGGGCAGCCTCCACCAGGCCCCCACTCATGTCTAGCATCCCCCCACCCCCCAGCAGTGCAGGGGCACCCTCCCCCAGGCCCCCACTCATGTCTCCCACCACCCCACCCCCCTGCCACCATGGGCAGCCCCCACCAAGCCCCCACTCATGTCCCCCACCACCCCCACCCCCCAGCAGTGCAGGGGCAGCCTCCACCAGGCCCCCACTCATGTCTCCCACCACCCCCACCCCCCTGCCACCATGGGCAGCCTCCACCAGGCCCCCACTCATGTCTCCCACCACCCCCACCCCCCAGCAGTGCAGGGGCACCCTCCACCAGGCCCCCACTCATGTCTACCACCACCCCCACCCCCCAGCAGTGCAGGGGCAGCCTCCACCAGGCCCCCACTCATGTCTCCCACCACCCCCACCCCCCTGCCACCATGGGCAGCCCCCACCAGGCCCCCACTCATGTCTCCCACCACCCCCACCCCCCAGCAGTGCAGGGGCAGCCTCCACCAGGCCCCCACTCATGTCTCCCACCACCCCCACCCCCCAGCAGTGCAGGGGCAGCCTCCACCAGGCCCCCACTCATGTCTACCACCACCCCCACCCCCCAGCAGTGCAGGGGCAGCCTCCACCAGGCCCCCACTCATGTCTACCACCACCCCCACCCCCCAGCAGTGCAGGGGCAGCCTCCACCAGGCCCCCACTCATGTCTACCACCACCCCCATCCCCCAGCAGTGCAGGGGCAGCCTCCACCAGGCCCCCACTCATGTCTACCACCCCCCCACCCCCCAGCAGTGCAGGGGCAGCCTCCACCAGGCCCCCACTCATGTCTCCCACAACCCTCACCCCCCAGCAGTGCAGGGGCAGCCTCCACCAGGCCCCCACTCATGTCTCCCACCACCCCCACCCCCCTGCCCAGCAGTGCAGGGGCAGCCTCCACCAGGCCCCCACTCATGTCTCCCACCCCCCCCCCCACCCCCCAGCAGTGCAGGGGCAGCCTCCACCAGGCCCTAACTCATGTCTCCCACCACCCCCACCCCCCTGCCACCATGGGCAGCCCCCAACAGGCCCCCACTCATGTCTCCCACCCCCTCCCACCCCCCAACAGTGCAGGGGCATCCTCCACCAGGCCCCCACTCACGTCTCCCACCCCCCCCCACCCCCCAGCCACCAGGAGCACCCTCCACCAGGCCCCCACTCATGTCTCCCACCACCCCCACACCCCAGCAGTGCAGGGGCAGCCTCCACCAGGCCCCCACTCATGTTTCCCACCCACCCCACCCCCCAGCAGTGCAGGGGCAGCCTCCACCAGGCCCCCACTCATGTCTACCACCACCCCCACCCCCCAGCCACCAGGGGCACCCTCCACCAGGTCCTCACAATCCCCAATCATGTGCGTAATGGTCAGCCTCCACAGCCAAAAAGCCCTACCAAGTAAATCATTCACCCACATGGAAATGGAAATTACATGTTACACCCCCAATGTTCATGAAGCTAATGAACCCATGTCCGTCACACAATGGTTGCAATTGAATGGGAAAACACCCAACATGACATGCATGAAACCAATGAGATGATACCACACAGTGAAGTATGAAAACAAAATTGTATTGAAAAAAATAAAGAATGCTAAAGAAAGGAAACAAACTACAATGGGAATGAGAAAAAATAAGCTGCATGTCCATATTAAAAAAAAAAACTGCAAATCAGAATCCAAAAAAATGTCGTCCAAAGTCAAATGTAAAAAAATCTCTATGCAATAAAGAACTATGTAAAAAACTAATAAGGGTCCATGAGCCCAACTGAACAAAGGAAACCTACTAAAAAACCTAACTAAAAATCAACTATATACAAAAAGTGGAGCAGTGTCCGTCGACTCCAAATCATAATAAGAAACAAAGGCCATCAGCGCGTAAACGCGTCAGCACGCATACGCGATTCTATTGGACCAAAGGCCCTCAGCGCGTAAACGCGTCTGTGACGTGACCCGCACGGGTGTTTCCCACACAGCACGTGATGACAGAGCACACGTGGAAAGACTGCACGTCAGAGTGTCATCGCGTGTAATTGGACAGCACGTCAGAGTCTCATCGCGTCTAATTGGACAAAAGTGCGCGTACACGCGATTGGCCTATGTACGTGTATATCAGGGGTGCGCGGACACTTACACACGCAAGTACGTCAGCGCACCTGTATCCCGGGGTGCGCAGGAATTTCCACACGCTATTGGACTGGGTACTGGATTTCAGGGGTACGCGGGTCACACGCTCGCCTACAACACGCGCAACGCATTAATTTGCGCGCTAACAAAATAACCAGCTCAGACCCAGGATGAACATACCGTTCCTAGCAGCAGTGGGCGTGGCCTACCAAAGGAGGAGGAGGAGGATAGTCAGGGCCAGAATATTCACACCCAGAACCAGCCTTTTCGGGATGCCTGATGACCAGGTGCATGAGAGGTACAGGTTTCCACCACACATCATACTGGACCTGGTGAGTGAGTGGGAGGATGACCTCACATCACCCACCCTGTGCTCCCAAGCACTCAGCCCCCTGGAGAAGGTCCTCAATGTACTGCACTTCTTAGCCACTGGATCATTTCAGCGGACAAGTGCCATTGTGGGTGGTGTATCACAGGCCACCCAGTCACGCTGCCTACACCAGGTCTTGAACATCATCACTGCACGCCCATCAGTCCGCAGGCACATATACCTGCCCAGAACACCTGCAGAAAGGCATGCTGCCGCCCTGGATTTCTACGCTGTGGCACGATTCCCCAAAGTGCTAGGTGCCATCGACTGCACCCATGTGGCTCTACGTCCCCCCAGGGCATCTGAGCACATCTATAGGAACCGCAAGCACTGGCATTCCATCAACGTGCAGGTAGTATATAATGCCAAGAGAATCATCACCTCAGTATATGCAAACTATCCCGGGTCAACCCACGACAGCTTCATTTACCGAATGTCCACCCTAAGCCGGGACCTAGAAGCTGGGCGGCATGGCGATACATGGCTGCTTGGTGAGTATGAATGCCACTGCACATGCATGCATGTCAGATACTGAGCAAGGTCACAACCCCACCAATGATACCAATCACCACCTCCACAGGGGACAGTGCCTACCCTCTCAGCCCCCACATGATGACGCCAATTTGGAACCCCACCACGCCACCCCAGGTAAGATATAACACAGCCCACATCACAACCCGGGGCATAGTGGAGCGCACATTCGGAGTGCTAAAGTCACGCTTTCGCTCCCTTGACCGTTCTAGCGGGCAGCTGTTGTACGCTCCCCCAGTAGTGTGCAGGATCATAGTGGCAGCATGTGTCCTGCACAACGTTGCAACACGCCGGGGCCTGGCCGTGGACATGGTGGTGGCCCCACATCCCCAACCACATGCACAGCCGGTGCGCATGGGAGGGGAAAGGGCACGGGGGGAGGCAGCCCGTACACAGCTAGTGGCTAATTACTTCACATAGAAATCACACCCCTGTGGAGTGCACACTGCCCTGGCACATTCCATCTGACAATCACTGATGACTCAACCTGACACTGATCCTGAATGTCTGGAGAATGAACCGTGAAAACCATATCAGCCTGAGATTGTTCACCTGGAAGTGTCACAATGTGTGCATCCCTACCCACACAGACACCACCAATGCAGTTTTGTGAAGTAACACATTCAAGCAGCTAAAATGAATACCCACTTGCAAAATGCAACAAGAGGACAGTGCCATGTCAGCCAACCCATCCCCAGCACCGCCACACCACACACCGTGCAATGTCATGCTATTTGCAGGTAAACAAAGTAATCCTCACAACATGACACTAGTGTCACAATGTAGAGTGTCCCTAATTGAAACACCTGAAATGCTCACAGTAATGCAGGACCAACAACAAACTTGAGCAGGTACTACCATTAACATGACATCACAAATGTTATATATTAGTAGTCTCACCACCTGGAAATGCCTGCACTCCCACCACTACCAACTGTGCAGTGTTGGCGCCATGTAGAGTTGTAGGTGCACTGCTGCCAACATGGACCCCATCTCCAGACTAGAGGGCCTTGTGTAGACATGAGGAAGGGACCTGCAAATTGGGAGGTAGACACAGATGATGAGTTACACATCATTGCAACATGCAGTGTACAACACAACAGCAATATGCACTAGGAATGTATACACAGTATTGACTACAGACTGCCCACACAGCTCATGGGAGTCCAACGTCACTGTGTAATTCATTGTCACTTGGGCACACCCTTTGCAAGCCCATGGAAACGGGAAGCAGGAGGGGTGTGTGTGACTCAAACCCAAGCAATAAAAATAAAAAAAATAAAAAATGGCCATTGATGGGCCCGGGGGGGTTGGGGAGGCCACCCAGGAGGTCCGAGGACAGGATGCACACCAGAACCCACCTGTGTGGGTCCTGGGGAAAAAAAACACCTCCATGGGCTCATGGCCCACTCTGCTACCCTATTGTGGGAGTATCACTGCTGTCGCTATTATCACCCTGTGCAGCTGCATCCGGAGGTGGTTGCACTATGGGAGGCAGCCCACGCAAGGCCCTAGTCTGCTCCTCCATGGCTGCAAGCATGCGGGTGTGGTAGGTCTGGTTCTGGAGGATGAGTGTGCGGAGGTCCCCATGCAACAACTCACGGGATGCCTGGACCTCCGCCCTCGTTGCCTGCATCTCAGCTGAGAGCGTACGGGTGAGACGCTCCAGCTGCTGTTCTGTCCTTTGGTGTGTTGAAGCCTCAAGCTCAACAAGAGTCATCCTGAGGTGAAGGAGCTCCTGCCTCAGGGCTTCCCTGTGGGCCTGGGACTCAATGGAGATGGCCTCCTGTAGAGTCGCCAGTGCCGCCCGCCTGTCCCTGTTGGACGCCAACATGTCCTCCCTGTGTGACTGGCAGATGGAGTCGGTTGCCTGCTCTAGTCGCTCCATCAGCCTCTCAGGGGGGACAATGGAAGTGGCCACCCTATCCATGGCCTGAGCCATCATCTCGGATGATGCTGCCTGTTGTGTTGCCATACCGTAAATGGATTGCTCCCATGCGGTATTGTCAGGTGGCGTACGGCCACCACGTCGGCGGGCACCACACCTGTCTGGGGCAAGGCGAACTGCGCCTTGCTGTGCCGGCACTGCCTGAGGCTGCAGGACTGCATTCCCCCTCTGATCTGCTGGCCCAGGAACAGGATCAGATGTCGCGGAGTGTGACCCTTCATCCGTAACCACCAAAGGCGTAGCTGCCAACACTGAGATCCCCATTGAGGGTTCTGACCCTGGTGCAGGTGGGTGGGACAGAACAGAATCCCTCCCTGGAACACTCACCTGCGACGGCACGTAGGTCTCATCCGAATCAACACCTGAGTACAGCTCGAGGGAGGTGCAGCCAGAGACACCCCTTGAGAGCACGACCTGCAGCACTTGTGGGTTCTCACCCACCACCACACCACGTCCCTCACTGGTGGTTGGTCGGCCCTCGGACCCCTCCTGGGTCTGCACCATCTCCACAACCCCAGCAGTATCAGGTGCGTCTTCCCCTGCAAAGACATAAAAACAAAGAAATGGAAACAGGCATTAGCACCATGGCACACAATGAGGGCTGAGAAGCAAGAGAACCAGTACTTGATTGACACATGTCCCACATGACTAAAACCCTCCCATGCATGCACCCTCACTGCATATGAAGGGCAGGCAAATGGCACACACTGATGACACCAAGATGGAAGATGAACACATTTTCTGCATGCTGCCTGGCAGTGGCATCACACATTGGCCTGTGATTGCCAGGTGAAACACACATGCCATCACACAGATGGCATGTACCATTGCTATTGAGTGAAGATGGAGAGGAGGGCACCACCTATTCATTCAGTCCAGTTCCCGCATGTAATAGCTTTTCTAATTCTAACAGGTCAGATTTTTCACCTGGAGCTGCCAGTCTGAAATGGTCCAATTGCACAGGGACATGTGTGAACAAATGATATCCAGGTAACAAAGTCACTCCACTTTACCATAGCCATGTCAGACATGTGACTAGTGGACTGCGACATGCCTAGTAAAGGTGGTGGAATGCAAACAATCTGACTGAATGAACAGTGAAAAATAAGCAACAATGTTGTGGCAAGGTGACACTTCAAGGGCAACTGGCGTGCAGTTGGGCTAGATGTCTACTGTTGGCAGAAGTGATACTGCTATGGCCAAATGCAGCTGCGCAGGATGTATTGCATGAAGCACATGGCTGACCCATACGACTCAGGCGCACACACTCTAACCTGGCACACAAACAGAAGCCCTCACACACACACCATGCACATGGATGACACACACATGCATGTGCACTCACCGGACAATGCCTCGTAATCAGCCAGATCTCCCACGCCTTGGATCTGTTCCTCCGTGACGTAGGTCCCAGCGACTGACTCATGTGGAGTGAGTTCCATGTCTACTACTGGAGACCCACCTCCAGTCACTAGAGTTGCGGCATGACTTGAGGCCAGCTTACTCTTTGCCCTGCGCTTTAGGTCATTCCAGCGCTTATAGCAATCATTGGCTGTGCGCCTCACGATTCCAAGGGCACTTACGATGTCCGCAACGGTCTGCCAGTGTGCCTGGTGTTGTGCAGGTGTGGTCTTGGATCCTGCAACAATGACCATCTCGTTGTCATGTGCGGACACATACTCGACAAGTGCATTCAGTTCGTCATCCGTGAAGCTGGGCTTCCTGGACGGGCCGGACTGTGTAGCCGTGTCTGGGGCATCAGCCTGTGCTGGACGAGCACTCTTCCTCTTCCGCTTGGAAGGTGGTGGTGATCCTGAGTGTCCTGCGCCGCTCTGGACACTAGGGGCAGGAGCCCTGGTGGACTCTCTATCAGGAGTGTGGGATTGCACACTCAGCATGGGAGTTGGTGCAGGCATTGGCTCTAGTGTGATGGTGTCAGGGGGAATGTCAGCAGCATGGACTAGGACCGACACTGTCCTGGCTGGGTGTGTGAGGGCTGGGGTGGATGGAGCCGCAGCTGCCCCTGCAGCCTCTCCGCCCTGCCTACTTGGTGCAGCAGATGACCTTGCTGCCCCAGATGCACGTGGCACGGTGACATCAACGTGCACCAGCGCACGTGTCATAGGCCTGCTGAACCTGGAAGTCAGCCATGGAGTCAGCCAGGTCTGGTGCCACAATGGGCTGGTCCAACAAGGGCTGAGCATGGATGGTGTCAGCCACATCAGCCTCAATGGGAGGGGGGGGGATTATGGGTGCCCTTGACTGGTCTTCCACACATAGGGGGAAAAGCTCACCCTGCAAGTAACGACCACGTCCCCTACCGGATCCACCACGGCCACCACTTGTGGCTCTTCCACCTTTGCCACCCTTACGGAATCCTCGCCTCCCAGCCATGGCACTGATGTAGATGTGCATATGGGAGTGGCTGTAAACTATTGTCCTGGGCAATTGGGGGTCAAAGGGGTTGGGTACCAGATGGTAATTGTACCCTAGTGCTCTTGCAAGGCTGATTGTAACCCCTGGGGAAAGATGACGGGTCACGCTACGCACAGGAGCCCCAAAAAAGGGAGATGACGTGCACGCAACCCCTCCTAGACCACGTGTGCAGAAAGAAAAACCTGCACTACGCTGTGGCACCCAGTAACACAAGAATGAACGTATGTGTGTCATACGCAGCCTAGAATGACCTCTGAAGGGGTAGGCTACACACGGGGCAAGCACAGATGTTAGATACGTGCGTGACTCACCGTCTGCCAGGTAAAAGAGCGTGAAAAAGGAGCGCGTTTGGTTGGCAACACCCCCGCCAAAAGAAGATTTGTACGCTGTCTGAGGAGACAGGACAACAGTAGAAGGGAACACTGTTTGAGGGAACAGGTCCAGGTAAACCAGTAAAAGAGAAAAAAGGGAAAAAGCTGTCAGAGGTAACAGGGAATACGAACTTGAAACGCGGTGAAGTAAATCGCGTGTGAAACGACAAGAAGTACAGAATTCACCCACTCGCTCTCCACGAAAAGCACGTACAAGGAAATGGTGTTCTACACGTACCTTTTATACAGGCCCAAACGTCCAGCGTCACTTACGCGGCGTGTACGCGCTAGGGCCATTTCCACCAATTACACGCTTTGTCACTTCTGCGTGTAGGGCCATTTCCACCAATTACACGCGATGAGACTCTGACGTGCTGTCCAATTACACGCGATGAGACTCTGACGTGCTGTCCAATTACACGCGATGACACTCTGACGTGCAGTCTTTCCACGTGTGCTCTGTCATCACGTGCTGTGTGGGAAACACCCGTGCGGGTCACGTCACAGACGCGCTTACGCGCTGAGGGCCTTTGGTCCAATAGAATCGCATATGCGTGCTGACGCGCTTACGCGCTAAGGGCCTTTCCTCGATTTTCACGCTGACGTGCAGGATTTTCACGTGCCAAATCACTCCGTACCAAGCTGGCCACGCGTAAGCACACGGAAGACCACGCTCCTGCCCAGAAGGCCGAACTACTGCCCCCCAGAGCCCCGAGCACGCTCCCACCTGCCATCTGCTGCTGCCTGACTGCCTGCTGCCCACGTGCACTGCCATTTGCTGCCTGCACATCAGCCAGGGGTGCTGTTGCTGTGACCACCCCTGCTGGAACCGAAGACTCCCGACTGGAATTCCATCGCTCCACAGCCCAGCCCCAGGACCCAGTTGCCCACCACTCCTGCCTCTGGGGTTGTCATGTCGGGGCAAACACCATCTGTGACCACTGACAACCCCCGGCCAGAGAGGCAGAGGGGCACCAGCTTCAGTGCCACCGAAGTTGGTGTCCTGGTGGAGCAAGTCCTGGGGCAGTATGATGCCCTCTTCGGAAGTTCCCGCGCCGACAAGGAAGGACGGACTCGGATCTGGACTGACGTCGTGACTGCCATCAACGCGGAGGGGGTGGCAGTCCGGGACTTACAACATGTCAGGAAGCGCTGGGAGGACTACAGGTACAGGACCCTGAACAAGGCACGGCGCCTCTTGAAGGCAGCGGATGCCAAGGGGCACCGGGGCCACTTGTCGGAAGAACAGATGGGGGTCCTGGAACGCATATCCCCAGCGCTCCACGTCCAGGTCCTAGAGAAGCAGACCCGTCTGGAGTCGAGCGGTGAGTGTACATGCATCCTGATTGTGAGCAGTGCGTGTGGTGATTATTCGGTAGTGTGCAGGTTGCACATCTGTTTGTATGGGGTCGAGTATGGGTGGGGTTGTACAGGGCCGTGGGGCTGACACATGCGAGGGCTGTAATGTGTGAGACATGGATGGTGCTTGTGTGTGTAGGCTTGCATGGCAAATGCAGTTGTGCGTGCACACATGTTTGTATGAATGTGTATGTAAGTAGACATGTCCGTGATGTCACGCATGTATGTTGTTTTCGGCTGCATGCATGAGCACTGTGTACATGTGCATGTGTGTGTATTTGACAAGGGTGCAACAGTGATGCAACATGGATGCATGTGACAGCGGTATGTGGAAGCCTGATTGGCAGATGTGACATGGATGGCCGTCTGAACAGTGCGACACTTGGCAGAGGTGTACACATGCATGCAAGTGTGGTGGTGTGTGTACATGTGTGGTGCACTTCCTGTGTTGCATGTGATGTCTGGCTCCCCTTTGGCTGCTGATGCTGTTGTATGTGTATGGATGGTGCTGGCAGTTGCGATATGGCCGTGGTATGGCTCATGTGTGCGAGTTGCAATGACATGTGTGTTGGGGATTGTGATGACATGTCTGAGGTTTGCCAATGCCACTCATGTGCAACTGTCATGTGTGTATGTGTCCATTGTACAGTGCCCTGATGCCTGTGTTTTGTTTCTCCCTGTCTGCAACGTCAACTGATGAAGAGGGCGGAGAAGGTGCTGTGGAGCACAGCGGCGGGGATCCGACCGCCAGCCGGAGACGCAAGGCCCGGCTCCCCTCCCGTGTTGTCATCTCGTCGGGGAGTGAGGAGTCCGGTGCCGCGTCCCATGCCGCAGCTGCCGGGGGGAGGTCCAAGAGGCGGAGGTTGGAGTTGGACTCCTCGGCAGCAGAAGGGGCAGCTGGGACCCCACAGGGCCCAACAGGGGAAGATGGCACGGAGTCATCCAGGTTGGTGGGGGGTTTGGTGGAGGAGGAGGCCGTGCAAGCACCAGAGACGGGGTCTGGAGGTGGGGATCCCACTGGTGCTAGTGGTGCAGTGCAGGACCAGGGACAGGAGGCAGCACAGGCCGCCGCGGAGGTGCCTGTGTGCAATCCTGTCCCCGATCCTGTCCCTGCATCATCTTGCACCAGCAGAGATGCCTACGTCCAGACCCGTTTTCAGGCAGGGGATGAGCTGACGTCAACTGGCCTTCCTCTGCCTGCGGACGTGGCCATCCAGGTCCGGGTTGAGCCTGTCCTGGCTGGTGTGGCGTTGCGTTAACGGGCCATGCGAGGTGACCTGCAGTCTTTTCATGGAGAGACTGCACGTCATCTCGAATGGCTCGTTGACCACGTCAGCCTGCTGGGACAGGTCACCCAGGCCGGATTCCTCCGTCTGATGGGGCTTGCTCTGACCCCCTCCTCAACTGGACCCCCTACGCGCCAGTCGTCCTCTGTGCCATCTTCCCACCCATCAGTCACCTGGGTGCCCTGTGGAGCTGCCTCTGACGGTGCGGCCAGGCTGGTGGAGGAGGCATCCCTGCCACAGTCGGGAGTCGGAGGTCCAGCAGGGGTGGCCACATCAACAACTGCACCCCAGCCGGCGGAGGATGTGCAGGCAGCAGGAGGCAGTGCACGGGCAGAGGCAGAGCAGCAGCAGCAACATGGTGGGAGACATGAAGGCTCGGGGCTTTCGACATCGGAGGGGCAGGCATCGGCCGGAGGGCAGGGGGTCCCAGGACAGAGAGTGTCTTCCGTGTGGCAGCGGTTGGGCCACGCCATAGGTGCGGAGCGGCGGCGGGCGGAAGAGGCGCGGCTCACAATGGTCAGGGCGGAGAACTCCATGCGGAGGGCCCTGAGGCAGGCCGAGTGCCTCGAGGCAATCCGCAGGGGGTTGGAGGAGGACACGGCGTCGTCCCTGCGGACCCTCGGGGCCATGGAACTGGACCGCCTCCGGGACATCGAACAGGAGTTCGATGATGCCCTGGCCCGGGACACCACGGAGTGAGCCGCTGGACTTGCCCGCCGCCTTTGTATATAGTTCTTTAGTTTTAGGTTTCCTTTGTTTCTTATTATGATTTGGAGACGACGGACACTGCTCCACTTTTTGTATATAGTTGATTTTTAGTTAGGTTTTTTAGTAGGTTTCCTTTGTTCAGTTGGGCTCATGGACCCTTGTTAGTTTTTTACATAGTTATTTATTGCATAGAGATTTTTTTACATTTGACTTTGGACCACATTTTTTTGGATTCTGATTTGCAGTTTTTTTTTTTAATACGGACATGCAGTTTATTTTTTCTCATTCCCATTGTAGTTTGTTTCCTTTCTTTAGCATTCTTTATTTTTTTCAATACAATTTTGTTTTCATACTTCACTGTGTGGTATCATCTCATTGGTTTCATGCATGTCATGTTGGGTGTTTTCCCATTCAATTGCAACCATTGTGTGACGGACATGGGTTCATTAGCTTCATGAACATTGGGGGTGTAACATGTAATTTCCATTTCCATGTGGGTGAATGGGTTACTTGGTAGGGCTTTTTGCCTGTGGAGGCTGACCATTACGCACATGATTGGGGATTGTGAGGACCTGGTGGAGGGTGCCCCTGGTGGCTGGGGGGTGGGGGTGGTGGGAGACATGGGTGGGAGCCTGGTGGAGGGTGCCCCTGCACTGCTGGGGGGTAGGGGTGGTGGGAGACATGAGTGGGGGCCTGGTGGGGGCTGCCCCTGCACTGCTGGGGGGTGGGGGTGGTGGGAGCCATGAGTGGGGGCCTGGTGGAGGCTGCCCCTGCACTGCTGGGGGGTGGGGGGGGGTGGGAGACATGAGTGGGGGCCTGGTGGGTGCTGCCCATGGTGGCAGGGGGGTGGGGGTGGTGGGGGACATGAGTGGGGGCCTGGTGGAGGGTGCCCCTGCACTGATGGGGGGTGGGGGTGGTGGGAGACATGAGGTGGGGGCCTGGTGGAGGCTGCCCCTGCACTGCTGGGGGGTGGGGGTGGTGGGAGACATGGGTGGGGGCCTGGTGGAGGGTGCCCCTGGTGGCTGGGGGGTGGGGGTGGTGGGAGACATGGGTGGGGGCCTGGTGGAGGCTGCCCCTGGTGGCTGGGGGGTGGGGGTGGTGGGAGACATGAGTGGGGGCCTGGTGGAGGCTGCCCCTGCACTGCTGGGGGGTGGGGGTGGTGGTAGACATGAGTGGGGGCCTGGTGGAGGGTGCCCCTGCACTGCTGGGGGGTGGGGGTGGTGGGAGACATGAGTGGGGGCCTGGTGGGGGCTGCCCATGGTGGCTGGGGGATGGGGGTGGTGGGAGACATGAGTGGGGGCCTGGTGGAGGCTGCCCCTGCACTGCTGGGGGGTGGGGGTGGTGGGAGACATGAGTGGGGGCCTGGTGGGTGCTGCCCATGGTGGCAGGGGGGGTGGGGGTGGTGGGAGACATGAGTGGGGGCCTGGTGGAGGCTGCCCCTGCACTGCTGGGGGGTGGGGGTGGTGGGAGACATGAGTGGGGCCTGGTGGAGGCTGCCCCTGCACTGCTGGGGGGTGGGGGGGTGGGAGACATGAGTGGGGGCCTGGTGGGTGCTGCCCATGGTGGCAGGGGGGTGGGGTGGTGGGAGACATGAGTGGGGGCCTGGTGGAGGCTGCCCCTGCACTGCTTGGGGGTGGGGGGGTGGGAGACATGAGTGGGGGCCTGGTGGGTGCTGCCCATGGTGGCAGGGGGGTGGGGGTGGTGGGAGACATGAGTGGGGGCCTGGTGGAGGCTGCCCCTGCACTGCTGGGGGGT
Organism: Ambystoma mexicanum; assembly: GCF_040938575.1. Taxonomy (NCBI): domain Eukaryota; kingdom Metazoa; phylum Chordata; class Amphibia; order Caudata; family Ambystomatidae; genus Ambystoma; species Ambystoma mexicanum. The sequence goes on from NC_090922.1 coordinate 977,920,471, forward strand.
GGGGGTGGTGGTAGACATGAGTGGGGGCCTGGTGGAGGGTGCCCCTGCACTGCTGGGGGGTGGGGGTGGTGGGAGACATGAGTGGGGGCCTGGTGGGGGCTGCCCATGGTGGCTGGGGGGTGGGGGTGGTGGGAGACATGAGTGGGGGCCTGGTGGAGGCTGCCCCTGCACTGCTGGGGGGTGGGGGTGGTGGGAGACATGAGTGGGGGCCTGGTGGGTGCTGCCCATGGTGGCAGGGGGGTGGGGGTGGTGGGAGACATGAGTGGGGGCCTGGTGGAGGCTGCCCCTGCACTGCTGGGGGGTGGGGGTGGTGGGAGACATGAGTGGGGCCTGGTGGAGGCTGCCCCTGCACTGCTGGGGGGTGGGGGGGTGGGAGACATGAGTGGGGGCCTGGTGGGTGCTGCCCATGGTGGCAGGGGGGTGGGGGTGGTGGGAGACATGAGTGGGGGCCTGGTGGAGGCTGCCCCTGCACTGCTGGGGGGTGGGGGGGTGGGAGACATGAGTGGGGGCCTGGTGGAGGCTGCCCATGGTGGCAGGGGGGTGGGGGTGGTGGGAGACATGAGTGGGAGCCTGGTGGAGGGTGCCCCTGCACTGCTGGGGGGTGGGGGTGGTGGGAGACATGAGTGGGGGCCTGGTGGAGGCTGCCCCTGGTGGCTGGGGGGTGGGGTGGTGGGAGACATGAGTGGGGGCCTGGTGGAGGCTGCCTCTGGTGGCTGGAGGGTGGGGGTGGTGTGAGACATGAGTGCGGGGCCTGGTGGGGGCTGCCCATGGTGGCTGGGGGGTGGGGGGGTGATAGACATGAGTGGGGGCCTGGTGGAGGCTGCCCCTGTACTGCTCGGGGGTGGGGGTGGTGGGAGACATGAGTGGGGGCCTGGTGGGGGCTGCCCATGGTGGCAGGGGGGTGGGGGTGGTGGGAGACATGAGTGGGGGCCGGTTGGGGGCTGCCCCTGCACTGCTGGGGGGTGGGGGTGGTGGGAGACATGAGTGGGGGCCTGGTGGAGGCTGCCCCTGAAATGCTGGGGGGTGGGGGTGGTGGGAGACATGAGTGGGGGCCTGGTGGAGGCTGCCCCTGCACTGCTGGGGGGTGGGGGTGGTGGGAGACATGAGTGGGGGCCTGGTGGAGGCTGCCCCTGCACTGCTGGGGTGTGGGGGTGGAGGGAGACATGAGTGGGGGCATGGTGAAGGCTGCCCCTGCACTGCTGGGGGGTGGGGGTGGTGGGAGACATGAGTGGGGGCCTGGTGGAGGCTGCCCCTGGTGGCTGGGGGGTGGGGGTGGTGGGAGACATGAGTGGGGGCCTGGTGGAGGCTGCCCCTGGTGGCTGGGGGGTGGGGGTGGTGGGAGACATGAGTGGGGGCCTGGTGGGGGCTGCCCATGGTGGCTGGGGGGTGGGGGTGGTGGGAGACATGAGTGGGGGCCTGGTGGAGGCTGCCCCTGCACTGCTGGGGGGTGGGGGTTGTGGGAGACATGAGTGGGGGCCTGGTGGGGGCTGCCCATGGTGGCAGGGGGGTGGGGGTGGTGGGAGACATGAGTGGGGGCCTGGTGGAGGCTGCCCCTGCACTGCTGGGGGGTGGGGGGGTGGGAGACATGAGTGGCGGCCTGGTGGGGGCTGCCCATGGTGCCAGGGGGGTGGGGGTGGTGGGAGACATGAGTGGGGGCCTGGCGGAGGGTGCCCCTGGTGGCTGGGGGGCGGGGGGGGTGGGAGACGTGAGTGGGGGCCTGGTGGAGGGTGCCCCTGCACTGCTGGGGGGTGGGGGTGGTGGGAGACATGAGTGGGGGCCTGGTGGGGGCTGCCCATGGTGGCTGGGGGGTGGGGGTGGTGGGAGACATGAGTGGGGGCCTGGTGGAGGCTACCTCTGCACTGCTGGGGGGTGGGGGTGGTGGGAGGCATGGGTGGGGGCCTGGTGGAGGGTGCCCCTGGTGGCTGGGGGGTGGGGGTGGTGGGAGACATGGGTGGGGGCCTGGTGGAGGCTGCCCCTGGTGGCTGGGGTGTGGGGGCGGTGGGAGACATGAGTGGGGGCCTGGTGGAGGGTGCCCCTGGTGGCTGGGGGGTGGGGGTGGTGGGAGACATGGGTGGGGGCCTGGTGGAGGCTGCCCCTGGTGGCTGGGGGGTGGGGGTGGTGGGAGACATGAGTGGGGGCCTGGTGGAGGGTGCCCCTGCACTGCTCGGGGGTGGGGGTGGTGGGAGACATGAGTGGGGGCCTGGTGGGGGCTGCCCATGGTGGCAGGGGGGTGGGGGTGGTGGGAGACATGAGTGGGGGCCTGGTGGAGGCTGCCCTTGCACTGCTGGGGGGTGGGGGTGGAGGGAGACATGAGTGGGGGCCTGGTGGAGGCTGCCCCTGCACTGCTGGGGGGTGGGGGTGGTGGGAGACATGAGTGGGGGCCTGGTGGAGGCTGCCCCTGGTGGCTGGGGGGTGGGGGTGGTGGGAGACATGAGTGGGGGCCTGGTGGAGGCTGCCCCTGGTGGCTGGGGGGTGGGGGTGGTGGGAGACATGAGTGGGGGCCTGGTGGGGGCTGCCCATGGTGGCTGGGGGGTGGGGTGGTGGGAGACATGAGTGGGGGCCTGGTGGAGGCTGCCCCTGCACTGCTGGGGGGTGGGGGTGGTGGGATACATGAGTGGGGGCCTGGTGGGGGCTGCCCATGGTGGCAGGGGGGTGGGGGTGGTGGGAGACATGAGTGGGGGCCTGGTGGAGGCTGCCCCTGCACTGCTGGGGGGTGGGGGGGTGGGAGACATGAGTGGGGGCCTGGTGGGGGCTGCCCATGGTGGCAGGGGGGTGGGGGTGGTGGGAGACATGAGTGGGGGCCTGGCGGAGGGTGCCCCTTGTGGCTGGGGGGTGGGGGGGTGGGAGACGTGAGTGGGGGCCTGGTGGAGGGTGCCCCTGCACTGCTGGGGGGTGGGTGGGGTGGGAGACATGAGTGGGGGCCTGGTGGGGGCTGCCCATGGTGGCTGGGGGGTGGGGGTGGTGGGAGACATGAGTGGGGGCCTGGTGGAGGCTGCCTCTGCACTGCTGGGGGGTGGGGGTGGTGGGAGACATGGGTGGGGGCCTGGTGGAGGGTGCCCCTGGTGGCTGGGGGGTGGGGGTGGTGGGAGACATGGGTGGGGGCCTGGTGGAGGCTGCCCCTGGTGGCTGGGGGGTGGGGGTGGTGGGAGACATGAGTGGGGGCCTGGTGGAGGGTGCCCCTGGTGGCTGGGGGGTGGGGGTGGTGGGAGACATGGGTGGGGGCCTGGTGGAGGCTGCCCCTGGTGGCTGGGGGGTGGGGGTGGTGGGAGACATGAGTGGGGGCCTGGTGGAGGGTGCCCCTGCACTGCTGGGGGGTGGGAGTGGTGGGAGACATGAGTGGGGGCCTGGTGGGGGCTGCCCATGGTGGCTGGGGGGTGGGGGTGGTGGGAGACATGAGTGGGGGCCTGGTGGAGCCTGCCCCTGCACTGCTGGGGGTTGGGGGTGGTGGGAGACATGAGTGGGGGCCTGGTGGGTGCTGCCCATGGTGGCAGGGGGGTGGGGGTGGTGGGAGACATGAGTGGGGGCCTGGTGGAGGCTGCCCCTGCACTGCTGGGGGGTGGGGGTGGTGGGAGACATGTGAGGGGGCCTGGTGGAGGCTGTCCCTGCATTGCTGGGGGGTGGGGGTGGTGGGAGACATGAGTGGGGGCCTGGTGGAGGGTGCCCCACAATGCTGGGGGGTGGGGGTGCAGGGGTACATGAGTTGGACATGGGTGGGGGCCTGCTGGCAGGTGCCCCACGGTGCAGGGGGGTGGGGGTGGTGGGAAACATGCATTGTTGATCAGTAGTGCAAGGTGACATGTGGGTTGGCTGGGGGCATGCCCATGGTGGATGGGCTGCCTGCGGGACATGAGCAGGGGTGCAGGGTAGTCCCCCGTGGTGTGGGCTGCCTGCAGGGGCCGTGGAGGTTGTGGAGCGTACACCTGGGTGGACCCACACGGCCAATTCACGTGTAGTACTCCCCAGAACCCCTGAAATACACATTCCCTGCTGAAATCGCGTGTGCAACTTCCCGCGCACCCCTGAAATACACGTACCCTGCTCGCACTGGGACAATCGCGTGTGGAACTTCCCGCGCACCCCTGAAATACACGTACCCTGCTCGCACTGGGACAATCGCGTGTGGAACTTCCCGCGCACCCCTGAAATACACGTACCCTGCTCGCACTGGGACAATCGCGTGTGGAACTTCCCGCGCACCCCTGAAATACACGTACCCTGATGGAATCGCGTGTGGAACTTCCCACGCACCCATGGAATACACGTACCCTGCTCGCACTGGCCCATTCGCGTGTGGAACTTCCCGCGCACCCCTGAAATGCACGTACCCTGCTGAAATCGCGTGTGGAACTTCCCGCGCACCCCTGAAATACACGTACCCTGCTGAAATCGCGTGTGGAACTTCCCGCGCACCCCTGAAATACACGTACCCTGCTGGAATTGCGTGTGGAACTTCCCGCGCACCCCTGAAATACACATACCCTTCTTGCATGGGGCCAGTCGCGTGTGGAACTTCCCGCGCACCCCTGCAATACACGTTCCCCGCTTGGCGTTTGCTGTTTGCCAGCCCGCTGAACTGGTCCAGGGTTAGCGCAGCCCTTTGCGATGATTTAGCGATTTTGATGGCTTTTCCTTGCGCGAGGGCGTTCTTGGGGGCGTTACTGGCGCTGCTGCAGGGTCGCTGCGATTCTCTGCGCCACGGCTGGTTTGGAAGCCTGAAATCCATGAATACGCTGTGCGCGGAAATCGGTTTTAGCGCACGTGCCTGGCGCAGTCAATTGCACGCGGACACTCTGCGCCAGCCGCTTGCGACACTTTTCTGCGAAATTCTATGAATTACCCTGTCAGTTTTGTTAACAGAAATTATTTGTTCTACTGAGGCTGTATTTTAGTGACTATATCATTAAAGAAAGACACGTTGGATGTTAATTTGCAATGTTAACCAATTCGCGCCGCGTTCCTCTTTATATGGAAATTTATTTATTTATTCAGATTTATTTAAAGCGCACGTCAGCCCGGGGGCATCGTGGCGCTGTTACATGAGGACATACATAATCTGGTTACTGTGGAAGGAAGATGGTTACAAAGCAGTTTTCATTACAAGGCACATTTCGTAACAGACGTATGCGAGCTGGTGTGGGTGAAGGAAGGATGGAGTTAGTTGAATAGAGTGGTTTTGAGAGATTTGCGAAAGGAGTACAGAGAAGGTTCTGCTCTGAGTGAGTTAGGGAGGGCATTCCAGAGCTTAGGAGCTATGTGTGGGAAGCCTATGCCGCCGGCTTTGGCTCTTTTTACAGTGGGTACTCGGAGTTGGTTGGCGTGATGGCTTCTTCTGGGACGGATGGAAGAGTTCTTAGTTATAGTTTCAGATAGGTAGGGGGGTGCTGTGTGATTGATGCACTTGTGTGTGAGAGTGAGGATTTTAAAGTTGATTCTTTCCTTGACTGGGAGCCAGTGGACAAGTCTTCTGGCCTGTGAAATATGGTCAGTTTTGGGGATGTGTAGTGCAGCGCGGAGGGCATTGTTTTGCACTATTTGGAGCCTGCTTAGGTTTTTAGACGATGTGCCTGCCAGGAGGGCGTTGCAGTAGTCCAATCTGGCTCCTATAGTAGCTCTAGCTATGGAGAGGCAGTTAGGCGTGGTGAGGTAAGGTTTGATGGCGTAAATGAGTTTGGTGGTCAGAGCAGACGCTGAGGCGATGGCGCTGGTTTGTCTAGTCATTGAGAGTGTGGCGTCAATGTAGACTCCTAAGGTCTTGACGGCAGAGGAGACAGGTATGCTAATACTGTCGATGATCATGTGAGAATAGTTGGGGCTGAGTTTGGTTAGTGTTTCGTTGGGGGCTAGGATGATGATTTCGGTTTTGTCTCCGTTTAGGCAGAGACCATTGATAGCCATCCAAGTTTAGATAGTCGAGTAGATTTTGAAGAGGGCTTCTGAGTCTAGGTCGTAGTCTCCGGAGAGGGGGAGGAGAACTTGCGTGTCATCTGCGTAGTTTGTGTACGCTATGTTGAGGGAGTCCAGTAAGTCAAAGAGGGGTTTGGTGAATAGGTTGTAAAGGGTTGGTGCAGTGCAGGACCCTTGTGGGACTCCACAATTTATAGTGGTGGGGGGGCGCTGTCCTGGTCGGAGTACACTTTCATGGCCCTACCTTCAAGGAAGGATGTGATCCAGGTGGTAGCCTTGTGAGAGAAGTGTGCAGCATTGAAGAGGTGAGATGTGAGAATGCTGTGGTCGACCAGGTCAAATGCTGCAGAGAGGTCGAGCAGGAGGAGGAGAGCAGGTTTGCCTGTGTCCATTATTTTGGTAATTTGATTTTTTAAATCTAGAAGGGCAGTTTCAGTCCCATGGCCTTTGCAGAAGCCTGATTGTCTTTTGCCTAGGATGGTGTTGGTTTCCAGGTAGTGTTGGATTTGATTGTGTGCGGCTTTGTCTAGGATTTTTAGGAGAAAGGGGACGGTGGTGATGGGGCGATAGTTGTTAGGGGAGGAAGGATCGAGAGAGGGTTTTTTTAGGAGCGGGCGGACCCAGGCTTCTTTTAGGCATTGTGGTACAGTTCCAGATGCGAAGGAGGCATTGATGAAAGCTGTAATGATGGGGGTGAGGGATTCTGAGCACTCTTTGATTAATGAGGGTGGGCAGATATCCCCTTTGCAGGTGGAAGGTTTGATTTTTTTGAGGAGGTCCTTGACTTCCGTCTCTGAGACTTCTCTAAAAGCAAAAAGGGGTGTTTGTGAGAGAGAGTTGTTGGTGGAAGGTGTGGGCGAGCAAGTAGGGGTGTTGAGAGCTTTGCGTTGTGAGGCTATTTTGTCTTGGAGAGTTTTAACTTTGTTGAGGAGGGCAGCCTGGATGCCTGTGCACCAGGCTTCATCCTTGATGATTTCAACTGGGCCGGGGGCAGGTGTGGTGAGTTCTTTGAATATGGAGAATATTTCTCTTGATTTGGAGCTGGCATTTGTAATTCTCTGATTGTAGGATTCGGATTTGGCGTGGAATATGGCTTTTTTGTAGGTCAAAGAGATCTCTTTAAAATCTTTAAGCGAGGATTGATTAGGCGCTGCTTGCCATCTGGATAGGGCTTTGCGTTTCTTGGTGCAAAGGTCAGATAGTTCTTCAGTGAACCAGGAGTTGCAGTGCATTGATTTTTTCCCTTTTTTTTCTTCTAGAGGGGCAATGAGATCGATGGCTTGAGTGAGCGTGCTGGAGTAGATGTTGGCTAGAGAGGTAGGGTCATGGATGAAAGGAGGCTTGAGTTCAGGGATATCGAGGAGAGGGGCGAGGTTGGAATCAGTGAGTTTTTTGGAGCTTCTTACTTTAGCGGGTGGGGCATGAGTTAAGGTTTTATGAGTGGGCGTGGTAGGAATGGAGAATTGAATGAGGTAATGGTCTGTCCATGGGAGGGCCGAGATGGAGGTAATTGCAGATGAGCAGTTGTGATCAGCTAGCCAGTCAATGGATCTGCCTTTGTTATGAGTGGGGGCAGTAATTTTGTGTTCGAACCCCATGTTTGATAGTTCTTTGGCTAAATTTGCGGCTGCTTTGTCCTTTGGGTCAGTTAAACCAAGGTTAATGTCCCCTAGAAGGATGCTTTTGGTGGTGCTTTTGAGGTTGTTGCCTATGTTTTGGAGGAGTTGCTTTTGGTAGTCGAAGGGTGATCCTGGTGGTCTGTAGGTGATAAAGAAGTTTATGGTGCAGTTAGGTGAGAAGGCTAGTTTAGCAGTGAGGAGATCAGCGTTGTTGTCCCATTGTTGATTACACATTCTTATGGAGAGGGTGTCTTTAAAGATGAGGGCGACGCCGCCACCACCTTTGGAGTTTTTACGGTCCTGTCTGAGAATGGTATAGTTTTGAGGGAGAGCGAGGTGGATGGATGGACTGGAAGCTTCATGGAGCCAGGTTTCGGATATGGCAAGTAGGTCAAGATTGTGGGTGGTGATAAGGTCATTGATTTCAATGGCATGGGCATGGACAGAGCGTGCATTGATGAGAGCGCATCTTAAGTCTGGTCGTAGAGTGTGTGTGTTGGCGTTGGTGGTGTTGGGGGTGGGCGATGCGTATTTGGGTGAGTGAGGCTGGGGCGTGATAGATGCAGCGTGATGGGTGCTAGGGTAGTGAGTGTGGTCAGAGAGGTAAGTCTGGGCGGCTGATGTATGGGTGCGAGAGCTGAGTCTGTTGTTCCTAAGGAGTGTGGAGTGAGGAGTGCTGCGGAGAGTTAGGAGGTGTTTGGTGCGTGTTCTTAGTCTACGGAGCCTGAGGTGGAGTGGGTGATGTCCGATCGGGTTGGTGTGGTGGTTGAGTGTAGAATGGAGTGCAGACGACGCTGTGCTGTGTATGAGGTCAGATGGTGGGGTAAGGCATAGGTGGGCATGCAGGTCTGGGTGCGCAAGCGGCATGCTGCAGATGGCCAGACGGGAGAGGGATGTGAAGAAGATGGATAAAGAGGAAGGGAGGTGTGTAGGCGCTTTGGGGTGTGTGCCAAGGGGCTGCATTTGTAGATACAGTAGGTCAGGGCCGCTAGGGGCATGCAATAACACAATTGAGCAGGGCCGCTAGGGGCAGGCAGTTAACACAGTAGATCAAGGCCGCTAAGGGCAGGCTAGAATCGAATGGCAGTGTATCACATCAAAATGGCTAGATTCGAATGGCAGAGTATCACATCAAAATGGCTAGATTCGAATGGCAGAGTATCACATCAAAATGGCTAGATTCGAATGGCAGAGTATCACATCAAAATGGCTAGATTCGAATGGCAGAGTATCACATCAAAATGGCTAGATTCGAATGGCAGAGTATCACATCAAAATGGCTAAATTCGAATTTGTATGGGCACACTATGGAATGAAGGCTGATTTTTTTGAGATGGGGTAGGCATACACTTTTTTAGTGGCATAGACTGGGCAGAACAAAAAGTGGCTAGCAAAGGTACATATGCATTGAGTGCGTAGCTAATAGTAGGACTATGGCATTTTGGGCGGCACATATGAAAGTAACATGCATGTCTGGGGATAGTGCAAGGGGTAGATAAAGCCCGCAGGCTTACCTTATATGACAAAGGTCAAAGGACAGGGTGTCTCTGTGTTGCTCCTGCAGTGCGGGTTGCTGTGGGGGAGCTCCTGCTCTGACCCTGGTGCGTAACGGTGTGGGGTAGCAGTGCAGAGCATTAAGGGTGGGAGTAGTCAGTGTCCGAGCAAGTAGTTGTGGCTAGTGGAAGCTGGTCGAACATATGTGGCCGCAGGTCCGTAGCGTCCCGGGCGAACAGGGGAGGAACAGGGCCTGTTCCCTTGGGCCTTCTCCCGATGCCGGCTTCCGCCTACCGGTGTAGGGGATTGGCTGAAGAGAAGTCAGGTTGCTTAGCAACCAAAGGCAGCCTCGTTTTCGGGCCGCGTTGCGCCCGCCATTTTGAGGTCAGGCCGCAAGATTGAGACAAAATGGCGGATCGTCGCAGAGGATGTGTGCAGGTACACAGGTGGGGCTCTGGTTGCCAACAGGGCTCGGAGGGCAGGCCTAATAAGGTGAAATGTGGCTGGTTAGCAAGGATATCACCTCACCAATGCTGTGGATTCCGTGGGTGCTGCTTCATGTAGGTCAGGCAGCACGAGTGGTGTATGCGGCTGGATGCTTCTGGTGAGCTCGTGTGGGGTAGGGGAGGGCTCCAGCCCTCTCACCCTTCTAGGCGAGCAGATGCAGCTGAGTGGGGCTCACTGGGGAGGAACAGGGCCTTTTCCCTTGGGCCTTCTCCCGATGCCGGCTTCCGCCTACCGGTGTAGGGGATTGGCTGAAGAGAAGTCAGGTTGCTTAGCAACCAAAGGCAGCCTCGTTTTCGGGCCGCGTTGCGCCCGCCATTTTGAGGTCAGGCCGCAAGATTGAGACAATGAATTACTTTATATAAAAATGGTACTAAGGAATTACACAGATTGCTGAAAAGATTTGAAAAGAGTTATACTAACATATGGAGACTAACACAGGTTCTTCTATGGACAGGATTGCACTGGGACAGAATGCAAGATAACAGAGCAATGTATGCAGCTTTTTGGCACTGGGGAGGGTGATACTTCCAAAATGCACTGGACTTGGGTTTTTGGGACAGGTTAGCCATGTCTCTGGACAGCGAGGTCAGGGTCTGGTCACTGGGCAGCAGCTGGGTGCTCCTTTATGGGCACAGCTGGGCAAAAGGGGTCTGGTCTCTGGATTTTCCGAAATGGGTTCAGCGGCCTCTCCTCTTTTCTCCCTGGATTAGTGGTTCTGCCTGGATCTAGATGGGTGGTTCAGCCTGGATCTAGATCTGGATAGGTGGTTCGGGATCAGTGGTTCTGGATCAGTGGTTCAGCCTGGATCTGGATCAGCTACTTCTGGATCTGGTTCTTGAGTCTAGGAGTCTTGCAGGGGAATTTTGAATGTCTGGATTTTTGAATGTGGATACTTGAATATCCTGAATCTCCCTATGCCCCTTATATAAGCCGGATGACATCAGAGGATGTTTATAATGTGGGTGGAAGTAATCTGAACATACCCCTTGGATTGTATAGGTCAAGCTATGGATGTCCACTCCTCTGAGCGGTTGGATTGGTTACAAGGAAGTGACATCAGTTTAAGTGTGGTTGTTATGACTGGCTTTGTTTCACCATAGTAACTTTTAGCAAAATAAGTTATGGAACAAAACCCTTATATTTACAAATGTCATCATTTTAAAAATCAGATAGGCAAATCCCATATTTCACAAGGAATATGCTGGGTCAAGTGCCCAGTCTGTGCGATGCGGCTTCGCCCTTTTGGCACTCTTTCACAATTTCTCATGGAAAATATTTTAGCTAAAATTCTACAAATAGCTACACATAAGCCTAACAGTGCTGGGCATATTTTCATCAAGTTTCGTATCTGTGCTATTTACGCTTTCCCCAGAAAGCCTTTTTACTGCTGTTCACGTCCAAGACATCTCAGGAAGATCCACATGGTCTTATTTTACTTGTGCAAAAATGACATTAAAACTGTCATAATTTCACATTACTGCTTCTTTAGAATACTGACATATTTGTCTTAATGTAAAAAGTCTTTTAAATCAAATGGGCTGGATTTGTCCCCAAATGTGGGCAGCCGATCTAACCCCCAGCCAAATGTCTTCCCTTGGTCAGCTTGCACAAGGGTTGCTATAACTCCCCCCTTTGAAGTCCTCCAGTTTGAATGGAAGGGAACTCCCCTTAGTCCTTTGTCCCTTGCTGGGGAAATGTCAGACAGTCTGACAAGGTTGGGAATTTCCACACCTTGGCACTTTCATATTTGTAAAGAGGCTTCCTTTCACAAGGGGCTGGATACCATTGAAGTGCCTGCCTTGCCAAACTGGTTCTGGAGTCTTCAAACCTTTTTTTTTTCTTTTTCTCTCTTTCTTCCCCAGAAGTCTTTTTGTAAAGAAAATATAATATAAAATTACACCAACCGAGCCCCACACATATAATACTGTTTCTGGGCAAATATTGGGATGATTTCACATTTAGCTTTCAAAAGAGCAGTTTTATTGCTTTTGCAAAAGCAGATTTCACACATGTGTTTATTTCAGTTCATTTTGAGATTCCCAATGTGGTTTCTGTAGCAGACATTTTCTTTGGCATTAACTTTCTGAAAGCTTGTCATAGCTCTGGCCAGTTTCTGTACACAAGGATACGCTTGGAAAATAGGTTCTTTGAAAAAGTGACACATAGCAAGTTAGAGAGAGAGCTTATTTTGAAGTACTTCACGTGAGTTAACTTGTTTCCAAAAATAAATTCAAGCCGTGTTTCATTAGAATTCCGAATGTTTGGCCTTTCAAGTGGTTTCCCTGCACATCAGCTGCTCTGGGAATGCTTTTGCCTCACCTCTTACTACTCAGCAGAAATGAAACATGCCAGGAGGGGTTTCCTTGAAGGGCACCATCTTTGTTGAAATGAATCAAGAGCAAATTGCAAAGCCTTCTTGGGAGTCATGTCACAGTTTTAGTATTCAACATGACAGAACAGAAAAAGGTGATGCCGTTTTGAGCAGAGGTCATTTTCTGCTGGATTTAAATGAAAAAAGCAAATACAGCAATTCTTTATAGTTTCAGTGTTGAAAGCATGCCACTCCTGTGGCAGGGAAATAAAACACAGCCACTTTTGGGGTGAAATGGGGAAATGTGTTTTTTGTTGTAGGTTATTATTTTTTTTTGGGGGCTTGCAAATGTTCCCGACAGTGACATGTTCCAGGCAGGGGAATGTTGGATGGCAGTGAGTGTGAGCAGCATCATAAATTGTTCAGACCCCTAAAAATAGATTACATTTTGCACAGCAAGGAGATTTTTGCTTCATATCCAGAAGTTCAAGTGTGTTTCCAACTATGTCTGTGCAGAAGGTGATGTGTTGGAAGAGGTTATAGCGGGAGAGTGAAGTGAGGCTACTGCTCAGCATGGGGTTGATGTCTGAATGGGAGCTACCTAGGTTAAAATTAGCAAGGTACATGTTGGTGCAGAGGTAGCTGTGGTTGTTAGTGGTGACGTCAGATCATTCAGTGCAGTGTGTTGAGGTGGTAAACAAGTTGGATGAATGTGTGGAGTGAATTTGATCGAGGTAAACCAAAGACAGAGGGCTTCGAAGGATGTGTATTGTGGGTGAATTAGGTTGCTAACCGTGAGTGAGTCTTTTTAGATGATGGCCATCCCACCACCTGTTTTGTGCGAGTGGGCCCTGTGGTGGATGTGATAACATGAGGGAGCTTGTCAGCAATCATAGGTGTGTGGTGTGATTTGATCGAAGTCTATGTGAGAAGGATTATATGAGGGATGTGTGTGTGGTGGAGAAGTCACTGATTTTGTGGGAGTGTGCAGGAGCAGAATGGCAGTTGAGGGGGGTGCAGGTGGTCGTATCGCAGCTGTGTAAAGTAGTAGGAGTTATTTGTTGTTTTTTTATTTTTATTTTTTGATTTGGTTGGCTGAATAATTCAACCTTTCAAATGTCATTACATATAACATAGAGAATTAGAAAAAAAAAGTGCCATCATTCATTAGATCATTATCACATATTAGCCATTTTAAAAAAAAAACATTTCATATTAAACCTAAAAGATAAAGAAAACAAATCCCTTTACTTACTTAAAATCATTTTAACTAACAAATATAATCCAACAGATACTTTATCTAGCTGTTGCACATAAATCGCATTAGTACCTTAAGGGGCCGATTCATGGAACAAATGTGCGCTGAAAATCTACGCGCAAGCAGGCGCAAGCGGAAAAAAACAGGCGCACGCGCACGCTTGTGATTCATGGAAGTCCCTGTGCGTGTACACCCCGGGATGTGCGTCAAACCCGTGCATGGCGCACAAGTCACTGCAACATCCCGAAAGGCGTGCGCGACGCGCACAGTGAAAGCGCACAACCTCGGCGCATACACCAGAAAGTGGGTGGGACACGGGGCGTAACGCGCGGAATGGGGAACAACGCGCGAAAATAAGGGTGTAACTGGGGATGTACTGCAGGGAAGCAGACGGAACGCCCACACGCACCCGAACCACAGGTATTCATGGAATCGAATAGGGCAAAGCCACGCACAGCGAAAGACACGCACAAGCCCAAACACGTCCGCCACACGAAGGCAGGCGGTAGCGTCCGTGCGCATTACAAAAGTGGCAACATACAGCAATAGTGCCTGTGCGAGCAGGGTACGCGTATCTCAGGGGTGCGCGGGAAGTTCCACACGCGATTCCATCAGGGTACGTGTATTTCAGGGGTGGGCGTGAAGTTCCACATGCGATTCCATCAGGGTACGTGTATTTCGGGGTGCGCGTGAAGTTCCACACGCGATATCAGCAGGGTACGTGTATTACAGGGTGCAGGGGCAGTTACACATGCGATTCCAGCAGGGTACGTGTATTTCAGGGGTGCGCGGGAATTTCCACACGCGATTGGGCCCGTGCGAGCAGGGTACGCGTATCTCAGGGGTGCGCGGGAAGTTCCACACGCGATTCCATCAGGGTACCTGTATTTCGGGGTGCGCGTGAAGTTCCACACGCGATTCCATCAGGGTACGTGTATTTCGGGGTGCGCGTGAAGTTCCACACGCGATATCAGCAGGGTACGTGTATTTCAGGGTGCAGGGGAAGTCACACACGCAATTTCTGCAGGGTACGTGTATTTCAGGGGATGCGCGTGAAGTTCCACACGTGATATCAGCAGGGTACGTGTATTTCGGGGTGCGGGGGAAGTTACACACGCGATTCCATCAGGGTACGTGTATTTCGGGGTGCGCATGAAGTTCCACACGTGATATCAGCAGGGTACGTGTATTCCAGGGGTGCGCGGGAAGTTCCACACGCGATTCCATCAGGGTATGTGTATTTCGGGGTGCGGGGGAAGTTCGACACGTGATTCCATCAGGGTACGTGTATTACAGGGGTGCGCGGGGAGCACCACACGTGAATTGAACGTCTGGGCCCTCCCAGGTGTTCCCTCTACACCCTCCACGGCACCTGCAGGTGGCTCACACCACAGGGGCCTACCCTGCACATGTCCTGCAGGCACCCCATCCACCATGGCCATGCCCCCCAGCCAACCCACATGTCAATTTGCACTACTGCCCACCAACGCATGTCCCCCTGCACCCCCAGCCACCAGGGGCACCAACCACCAGGCCCCCACCCATGTCTCCCACCACCCCCACCCCCCAGCCTACAAGGGGCAGCCTCCACCAGGCCCCCACCCATGTCTCCCAGCACCCACACCCCCAGCAGTGCAGGGGCACCCACCACCAGGCCCCCACCCATGTCTCCCAGCACCCCCCCCCAGCCACCAGGGGCAGCCTCCACCAGGCCCCCACCCATGTCTATCAGCACCCCCACCCCCCCAGTCACCAGGGGCAGCCTCCACCAGGCCCCCACCCATGTCTCCCACCACCCCCACCCCCCAGTCACCAGGGGCAGCCTCCACCAGGCCCCCACCCATGTCTCCCACCACCCCCACCCCCCAGCAGTGCAGGGGCACCCACCACCAGGGCCCCACCCATGTCTCCCAGCACCCCCACCCCCCAGCCACCAGGGGCACCAACCACCAGGCCCCCACCCATGTCTCCCACCCCCCCCACCCCCCCAGTCACCAGGGGCAGCCTCCACCAGGCCCCCACCCATGTCTCCCACCACTCCCACCCCCCAGCAGTGCAGGGGCACCCACCACCAGGCCCCCACCCATGTCTCCCAGCACCCCCACCCCCAGCCACCAGGGACAGCCTCCACCAGGCCCCCACCCATGTCTATCAGCACCCCCACCCCCCCAGTCACCAGGGGCAGACTCCACCAGGCCCCCACCCATGTCTCCCACCACCCCCACCCCCCAGCAGTGCAGGGGCACCCACCACCAGGCCCCCACCCATGTCTCCCAGCACCCCCACCCCCAGCCACCAGGGACAGCCTCCACCAGGCCCCCACCCATGTCTATCAGCACCCCCACCCCCCCAGTCACCAGGGGCAGCCTCCACCAGGCCCCCACCCATGTCTCCCACCACCCCCACCCCCCAGCAGTGCAGGGGCACCCACCACCAGGCCCCCACCCATGTCTCCCACCACCCCCACCCCCCAGCCACCAGGGGCACCAACCACCAGGCCCCCACCCATGTCTCCCACCACCCCCACCCCCCGAGTCACCAGGGGAAGCCTCCACCAGGCCCCCACCCATGTCTCCCACCACCCCCACCCCCCAGCCACCAGGGGCAGCCTCCACCAGGCTCCCACCCATGTCTCCCACCACCCCCACCCCCCAGCAGTGCAGGGGCAGCCTCCACCAGGCCCCCACCCATGTCTCCCACCACCCCCACCCCCCCAGTCACCAGGGGCAGCCTCCACCAGGCCCCCACCCATGTCTCCCACCACCCCCACCCCCCAGCCACCAGGGGCAGCCTCCACCAGGCCCCCACCCATGTCTCCCAGCACCCCAACCGCCCAGCAGTGCAGGGGCAGCCTCCACCAGGCCCCCACCCGTGTCTCCCACCACCTCCACCCCCCCAGTTACCAGGGGCAGCCTCCACCAGTCCCCCACCCATGTCTCCCACCACCCCCACCCCCCAGCCACCAGGGGCAGCCTCCACCAGGCCCCCACCCATGTCTCCCAGCACCCCCAACCCCCAGCACTGTGGGGCACCTGCCAGCAGGCCCCCACCCATGTCCAACTCATGTTCCCCACCACCCCCACCCCCCAGCACTGTGGGGCACCTGCCAGCAGGCCCCCACCCATGTGCAACCCATGTACCCCTGCACCCCCACCCCCCAGCACTGTGGGGCACCTGCCAGCAGGCCCCCACCCATGTCCAACTCATGTTCCCCACCACCCCCACCCCCCAGCACTGTGGGGCACCTGCCAGCAGGCCCCCACCCATGTCCAACTCATGTTCCCCACCACCCCCACCCCCCAGCACTGTGGGGCACCTGCCAGCAGGCCCCCACCCATGTCCAACTCATGTTCCCCACCACCCCCACCCCCCAGCACTGTGGGGCACCTGCCAGCAGGCCCCCACCCATGTCCAACTCATGTTCCCCACCACCCCCACCCCCCAGGACTGTGGGGCACCTGCCAGCAGGCCCCACCCATGTCTCCCACCACCCCCACCCCCCAGCAGTGCAGGGGCAGCCTCCACCAGGCCCCCACCCATGTCTCCCACCACCCCCACCCCCCCAGCCACCATGGCCAGCCCCCACCAGGCCCCCACTCATGTCCCCTATCACCCCCACACCCCAGCCACCATGGGCAGCCTCCACCAGGTCCTCACAATCCCCAATCATGTGCGTTATGGTCAGCCTCCACAGCCAAAAAGCCCTACCAAGTAACCCATTCACCCACATGGAAATGGAAATTACATGTTACACCCCCAATGTTCATAAAGCAAATGAACCCATGTCCGTCACACACAATGGTTGCAATTGAATGGGAAAACACCCAACATGACATGCATGAAACCAATGAGATGATACCACACAGTGAAGTATGAAAACAAAATTGTATTAAAAAAAAAAGAATGCAAAAGAAATGAAACAAACTACAATGGCAATGAAAAAAAGATAAGCTGCATGTCCGTTTAAAAAAATAAAAACACCATATCCTAATCCAAAAAAATGTTGTCCAAAGTCAAATGAAAAATAAAATCAATCCAATGAAGAACTATGTACAAAACATCCAAGGGTCCATGAACCCAACTGAACAAAGGAAACCTACAAAAAACCCTAACTAAAATGCAACTATATACAAAAAGTGGAGCAGTGTCCGTCGACTCCAAATCATAAGAACAAACAAAGGAAACCTAAAACTAAAGAACTATATACAAAGGCAGCGGGCAAGTCCAGCGGCTCAGTCCGTGGTGTTCCGGGCCAGGACATCATCGAACTCCTGTTCGATGTCCCGGAGGCGGTCCTGTTCCATGGCCCCGAGGGTCCGCAGGGACGACGCCGTGTCCTCTTCCAACCCCCTGCTGATTGCCTCGAGGCACTCGGCCCACCTCAGGGCCCTCCGCATGGAGTTCTCCGCCCTGACCATTGTGAGCCGCGCCTCTTCCGCCCGCCGCCGCTCTGCATCTATGGCGTGGCCCAACCGCTGCCACACGGAAGACACTCTCTGTCCTGGGTCCTCCTGCCCTCCGGCCGATGCCTGCCCCTCCGATGTCGAAGGCCCCGAGCCTTCATGGCTCCCACCATGTTGCTGCTGCTGCTCTGCCTCTGCCCGTGCACTGTCTCCTGCTGCCTGCACATCCTCCGCCGGCTGGGGTGCAGTCGTAGATGTGGCCACCCCTGCTGGACGTCTGACTCCCGACTGTGGCAGGGATGCCTCTTCCACCAGCCTGGCCGCACCGTCAGAGGCAGCTCCACAGGGCACCCAGGTGACTGATGGGTGGGAAGATGGCACAGAGGACGACTGGCGCGTAGGGGGTCCAGTTGAGGAGGGGGTCGGAGCAAGCCCCATCAGACGGAGGAATCCGGCCTGGGTGACCTGTCCCAGCAGGCTGACGTGGTCAACGAGCCATTCGAGATGACGTGCAGTCTCTCCATGAAAAGACTGCAGGTCACCTCGCATGGCCCGTTGACGCAACGCCACACCAGCCAGGACAGGCTCAACCCGGACCTGGATAGCCACGTCCATAGGCAGAGGAAGGCCAGTTTACGTCAGCTCATCCCCTGCCTGAAAACGGGTCTGGACGTAGGCATCCCTGCTGGTGCAAGATGATGCAGGGACAGGATCGGGGACAGGATTGCACACAGGCACCTCCGTGGCGGCCTGTGCTGCCTCCTGTCCCTGGTCCTGCACTGCACCACTAGCACCAGTGGGATCCCCACCTCCAGACCCCGTCTCTGGTGCTGGCACGGCCTCCTCCTCCACCAAACCCCCCACCAACCTGGATGACTCCGTGCCATCTTCCCCTGTTGGGCCCTGTGGGGTCCCAGCTGCCCCTTCTGCTGCCGAGGAGTCCAACTCCAACCTCCGCCTCTTGGACCTCCCCCCGGCAGCTGCGGCCTGGGACGCGGCACCGGACTCCTCACTCCCCGACGAGATGACAACACGGGAGCGGAGCCGGGCCTTGCGTCTCCGGCTGGCGGTGGGATCCCCGCCGCTGTGCTCCACAGCACCTTCTCCGCCCTCTTCATCAGTTGACGCTGCAGACAGGGAGAAACAAAACACAGGCATCAGGGCACTGTACAATGGACACATACACACATGACAGTTGCACATGAGTGGCATTGGCAAACCTCAGACATGTCATCACAATCCCCAACACACATGTCATTACAACTCGCACACATGAGCCATACCACAGCCATATCGCAACTGCCACCACCATCCATACACATACAACAGCATGAGCAGCCAAAGGTGAGCCAGACATCACATGCAACACAGGAAGTGCACCACATATGTACACACACCACCACACTTGCATGCATGTGTACACCTCTGCCAAGTGTCGCACTGTTCAGACGGGCATCCATGTCACATCTGCCAATCAGGCTTCCACATACCGCTGTCACATGCATCCATGTTGCATCACTGTTGCACCCTTGTCAAATACACACACATGCACATGTACACAGTGCTGATACATGCAGCCGAAAACAACATACATGCGTGACATCACGGACATGTCTACTTACATACACATTCATCCAAACATGTGTGCCCACACAACTGCATTTGGCATGCAAGCCTACACACACAAGCACCTTCCATGTCTCACACATTACAGCCCTCGCATGTGTCAGCCCCACGGCCCTGTACACCCCCACCCATACTCGACCCCATACAAACAGATGTGCAACCTGCACACTACCGAATAATCACCACACGCACTGCTCACAATCAGGATGCATGTACACTCACCGCTCGACTCCAGACGGGTCTGCTTCTCTAGGACCTGGACGTGGAGCGCTGGGGATATGCGTTCCAGGACCCTCATCTGTTCTTCCGACAAGTGGCCCCGGCGCCCCTTGGCATCCGCTGCCTTCAAGAGGCGCCGGGCCTTGTTCAGGGTCCTGGACCTGAAGTCCTCACAGCGCTTTGTGACATGTTGTAAGTCGCGGACTGCCACCCCCTCCGCGTTGATGGTGGTCATGATGTCAGTCCAGATCCGAGTCCGTCCTAATTGTCGGCGCGGGAACTTCCAAAGAGGGCATCATACTGCCCCCGGACTTTCTCCACCAGGACACCAACTTCGGTGGCACTGAAGCTGGTGCCCCTCTGCCTCTCTGGCCGGGGGTTGTCAGTGGTCACAGATGATGTTTGCCCCGACATGACAACCCCAGAGGCAGGAGTGGGTGGGCAACTGGGTCCTGGGGCTGGGCTGTGGAGCGATGGAATCCCAGTCGGGAGTCTTCGGTTCCAGCAGGGGTGGTCACAGCAACAGCACCCCTGGCTGATGTGCAGGCAGCAAATGGCAGTGCACGTGGGCAGCAGGCAGTCAGGCAGCAGCAGATGGCAGGTGGGAGCGTGCTCGGGGCTCTGGGGGGCAGTAGTTCGGCCTTCTGGGCAGGAGCGTGGTCTTCCGTGTGCTTACGCGTGGCCAGCTTGATACGGAGTGAATTGGCACGTGAAAAATCTGCACGTCAGCGTGTAATTCGAGGAAAGGCCCTTAGCGCTTAAGCGCGTCTGCACGCATACGCATTTTCATTGGACAGAGTGCCCCTCAAGCGCAAGCGCCCCTGTGACGTGATGTGTGAGACATGGATGGTGCTTGTGTGTGTAGGCTTGCATGCCAAATGCAGTTGTGTGGGCACACATGTTTGGATGAATGTGTATGTAAGTAGACATGTCCGTGATGTCACGCATGTATGTTGTTTTCGGCTGCATGTATCAGCACTGTGTACATGTGCATGTGTGTGTGTTTGACAAGGGTCCAACAGTGATTCAACATGGATGCATGTGACAGCGGTATGTGGAAGCCTGATTGGCAGATGTGACATGGATGCCCGTCTGAACAGTGCGACACTTGGCAGAGGTGTACACATGCATGCAAGTGTGGTGGTGTGTGTACATGTGTGGTGCACTTCCTGTGTTGCATGTGATGTCTGGCTCACCTTTGGCTGCTCATGCTGTTGTATGTGTATGGATGGTGGTGGCAGTTGCGATATGGCTGTGGTATGGCTCATGTGTGCGAGTTGTAATGACATGTGTGTTGGGGATTGTGATGACATGTCTGAGGTTTGCCAATGCCACTCATGTGCAACTGTCATGTGTGTATGTGTCCATTGTACAGTGCCCTGATGCCTGTGTTTTGTTTCTCCCTGTCTGCAGCGTCAACTGATGAAGAGGGCGGAGAAGGTGCTGTGGAGCACAGCGGCGGGGATCCCACCGTGTTGTCATCTCGTCGGGGAGTGAGGAGTCCGGTGCCGCATCCCAGGCCGCAGCTGCCGGGGGGAGGTCCAAGAGGCGGAGGTTGGAGTTGGACTCCTCGGCAGCAGAAGGGGCAGCTGGGACCCCACAGGGCCCAACAGGGGAAGATGGCACAGAGTCATCCAGGTTGGTGGGGGGTTTGGTGGAGGAGGAGGCCGTGCAAGCACCAGAGACGGGGTCTGGAGGTGGGGATCCCACTGGTGCTAGTGGTGCAGTGCAGGACCAGGGACAGGAGGCAGCACAGGCCGCCGCGGAGGTGCCTGTGTGCAATCCTGTCCCCGATCCTGTCCCTGCATCATCTTGCACCAGCAGGGATGCCTACGTCCAGACCCGTTTTCAGGCAGGGGATGAGCTGACGTCAACTGGCCTTCCTCTGCCTGCGGACGTGGCTATCCAGGTCCGGGTTGAGCCTGTCCTGGCTGGTGTGGCGTTGCGTCAACGGGCCATGCGAGGTGACCTGCAGTCTTTTCATGGAGAGACTGCACGTCATCTCGAATGGCTCGTTGACCACGTCAGCCTGCTGGGACAGGTCACCCAGGCCGGATTCCTCCGTCTGATGGGGCTTGCTCCGACCCCCTCCTCAACTGGACCCCCTATGCGCCAGTCGTCCTCTGTGCCATCTTCCCACCCATCAGTCACCTGGGTGCCCTGTGGAGCTGCCTCTGACGGTGCGGCCAGGCTGGTGGAGGAGGCATCCCTGCCACAGTCGGGAGTCGGACGTCCAGCAGGGGTGGCCACATCTACGACTGCACCCCAGCCGGCGGAGGATGTGCAGGCAGCAGGAGGCAGTGCACGGGCAGAGGCAGAGCAGCAGCAGCAACATGGTGGGAGCCATGAAGGCTTGGGGCCTTCGACATCGGAGGGGCCGGCATCGGCTGGAGGGCAGGAGGACCCAGGACAGAGAGTGTCTTCCGTGTGGCAGCGGTTGGGCCACGCCATAGATGCGGAGCGGCGGCGGGCGGAAGAGGCGCGGCTCGCAATGGTCAGGGCGGAGGAGGGCCCTGAGGCGGGCCGAGTGCCTCGAGGCAATCCGCAGGGGGTTGGAGGAGGACACGGCGTCGTCCCTGCGGACCCTCGGGGCCATGGAACAGGACCGCCTCCGGGACATCGAACAGGAGTTCGATGATGCCCTGGCCCGGAACACCACGGAGTGAGCCGCTGGACTTGCCCGCCGCCTTTGTATATAGTTCTTTAGTTTTAGGTTTCCTTTGTTTGTTCTTATGATTTGGAGTCGACGGACACTGCTCCACTTTTTGTATATAGTTGCATTTTAGTTAGGGTTTTTTGTAGGTTTCCTTTGTTCAGTTGGGCTCATGGACCCTTGGATGTTTTGTACATAGTTCTTCATTGGATTGATTTTATTTGTACATAGTTCTTCATTGGATTGATTTTATTTTTCATTTGACTTTGGACAACATTTTTTTGGATTAGGATTTGGTGTTTTTATTTTTTTAAACGGACATGCAGCTTATCTTTTTTTCATTGTCATTGTAGTTTGTTTAATTTCTTTTGCATTCTTTTTTTTTTAATACAATTTTGTTTTCATACTTCACTGTGTGGTATCATCTCATTGGTTTCATGCATGTCATGTTGGGTGTTTTCCCATTCAATTGCAAAAATTGTGTGTGACGGACATGGGTTCATTTGCTTTATGAACATTGGGGGTGTAACATGTAATTTCCATTTCCATGTGGGTGAATGGGTTACTTGGTAGGGCTTTTTGGCTGTGGAGGCTGACCATAACGCACATGATTGGGGATTGTGAGGACCTGGTGGAGGCTGCCCATGGTGGCTGGGGTGTGGGGGTGATAGCGGACATGAGTGGGGGGCTGGTGGGGGCTGGCCATGGTGGCTGGGGGGTTGGGGTGGTGGGAGACATGGGTGGGGGCCTGGTGGAGGCTGCCCCTGCACTGCTGGGGGGTGGGGGTGGTGGGAGACATGGGTGGGGCCTGGTGGCAGGTGCCCCACAGTGCTGGGGGGTGGGGGTGGTGGGGAACATGAGTTGGACATGGGTGGGGGCCTGCTGGCAGGTGCCCCACAGTGCTGGAGGGTGGGGGTGGTGGGGAACATGAGTTGGACATGGGTGGGGGCCTGCTGGCAGGTGCCCCACAGTGCTGGGGAGTGGCGGTGGTGGGGAACATGAGTTGGACATGGGTGGGTGCCTGCTGGCAGGTGCCCCACAGTGCTGGGGGGTGGGGGTGGTGGGGAACATGAGTTGGACATGGGTGGGGGCCTCCTGGCAGGTGTCCCACAGTGCTGGGGGGTGGGGGTGCAGGGGTACATGAGTTGCACATGGGTGGGGGCCTGCTGGCAGGTGCCCCACGGTGCTGGGGGGTGGGGGTGGTGGGGAACATGAGTTGGACATAGGTGGGGGCCTGCTGGCAGGTGCCCCACGGTGCTGGGGGGTGGGGGTGGTGGGGAACATGAGTTGGACATGGGTGGGGGCCTGCTGGCAGGTGCCCCACAGTGCTAGGGGGTGGGGGTGGTGGGGAACATGAGTTGGACATGGGTGGGGGCCTGCTGGCAGGTGCCCCACAGTGCTGGGGGTGGGGGTGGTGGGGAACATGAGTTGGACATGGGTGGGGGCCTGCTGGCAGGTGCCCCACAGTGCTGGGGGGTGGGGTGCAGGGGTACATGAGTTGCACATGGGTGGGGGCCTGCTGGCAGGTGCCCCACAGTGCTGGGGGGTGGGGATGGTGGGGTACATGAGTTGCACATGGGTGGGGGCCTGCTGGCAGGTGCCCCACAGTGCTGGGGGGTGGGGGTGCTGGGAGACATGGGTGGGGGCTTGGTGGAGGCTGCCCCTGGTGGCTGGGGGGTGGGGGTGGTGGGAGACATGGGTGGGGGCCTGGTGGAGGCTGCCCCTGGTGACTGGGGGGGGGTGGGGGTGGTGGGGGACATGGGTGGGGGCCTGGTGGAGGCTGCCCCTGCACTGCTGGGGGGTGGGGGTGCTGGGAGACATGGGTGGGGGCCTGGTGGAGGCTGCCCCTGGTGGCTGGGGGGTGGGGGTGGTGGGAGACATGGGTGGGGGCCTGGTGGAGGCTGCCCCTGGTGACTGGGGGGGTGGGGGTGGTGGGAGACATGGGTGGGGGCCTGGTGGTTGGTGCCCCTGGTGGCTGGGGGTGCAGGGGGACATGCATTGGTGGGCAGTAGTGCAAGTTGACATGTGGGTTGGCTGGGGGGCATGGCCATGGTGGATGGGGTGCCTGCAGGACATGTGCAGGGTAGGCCCCTGTGCTGTGAGCCACCTGCAGGTGCCGTGGAGGGTGTAGAGGGAACACCTGGGAGGGCCCACACGTGCAATTCACGTGTGGTGCTCCCCGCGCACCCCTGTAATACACGTACCCTGATGGAATCACGTGTCGAACTTCCCCCGCACCCCGAAATACACGTACCCTGATGGAATCGCGTGTGGAACTTCCCGCGCACCCCTGGAATACACGTACCCTGCTGATTTTGCGTGTGTAACTTCCCCTGCACCCTGAAATACACGTACCCTGCTGATATCGCGTGTGGAACTTCCCGCGCACCCCTGAAATACACGTACCCTGCTGAAATCGCGTCTGGAACTTCCCCTGCACCCTGAAATACACGTACCCTGATGGAATCGGGTGTGGAACTTCACGCGCACCCCTGAAATACACGTACCCTGCTGAAATCGCGTCTGGAACTTCCCATGCACCCTGAAATACACGTACCCTGATGGAATCGCGTGTGGAACTTCCCGCGCACCCCTGAAATACACGTACCCTGCTGAAATCGCGTGTGTAACTTCACGCGCACCCCTGAAATACACGTACCCTGCTGAAATCGCGTGTGGAACTTCCCCTGCACCCTGAAATACACGTACCCTGATGGAATCGCGTGTGGAACTTCCTGCGCACCCCTGGAATACACGTACCCTGCTGAAATCGCGTGTGGAACTTCCCCTGCACCCTGAAATACATGTACCCTGATGGAATCGCGTGTGGAACTTCCCGCGCACCCCTGGAATACACGTACCCTGCTGAAATCGCGTGTGGAACTTCCCCTGCACCCTGAAATACACGTACCCTGATGGAATCGCGTGTGGAACTTCCCGCGCACCCCTGGATTACACGTAACCTGCTGAAATCGCGTGTGCAACTTCCCCTGCACCCTGAAATACACGTACCCTGATGGAATCGCGTGTGGAACTTCCCGCGCACCCCTGGAATACACGTACCCTGCTGAAATCGCGTGTGGAACTTCCCCTGCACCCTGAAATACACGTACCCGGATGGAATCGCGTGTGGAACTTCCCGCGCACCCCTGGAATACACATACCCTGCTGAAATCGCGTGTGGAACTTCCCCTGCACCCTGAAATACACGTACCCTGATGGAATCGCGTGTGGAACTTCCCGCGCACCCCTGGAATACACGTAACCTGCTGAAATCGCGTGTGCAACTTCCCCTGCACCCTGAAATACACGTACCCTGATGGAATCGCGTGTGGAACTTCCCGCGCACCCCTGAGATACGCGTACCCTGCTCGCATGGGCCCAATCGCGTGTGGAAATTCCCGCGCACCCCTAAAATACACGTACCCTGCTGGAATCGCGTGTGTAACTTCCCCTGCACCCTGAAATACACGTACCCTGCTGATATCGCGTGTGGAACTTCACGCGCACCCCGAAATACACGTACCCTGATGGAATCGCGTGTGGAACTTCCCGCGCACCCCTGAGATACGCGTAGCCTGCTCGCACGGGCCCAATCGCGTGTGGAAATTCCCGCGCACCCCTGAAATACACGTACCATGATGAAATCGCGTATGTAACTCCACCTGCACCCTGAAATAGACGTACCCTGATGGAATCGCGTGTGGTACTTCCCGCGCACCCCTGGAATACATGTGCCCTGCTGATATCGCGTGTGGAACTTCACACGCACCCCGAAATACACGTACCCTGATGGAATCGCGTGTGGAACTTCACGCGCACCCCGAAATACACGTACCCTGAAGGAATCGCGTGTGGAACTTCCTGCGCACCCCTGAGATACGCGTACCCTGCTCGCACGGGCCCAATCGTGTGTGGACATTCCCGTGCACCCCTGAAATACACGTACCCTGCTGGAATCGCGTGTGTAACTTCCCCTGCACCCTGTAATACACATACCCTGCTGATATCGCGTGTGGAACTTCACGCGCACCCTGAAATACACGTACCATGATGGAATCGCGTGTGGAACTTCACGCGCACCCCGAAATACAAGTACCCTGATGGAATCGCGTGTGGAACTTCCCATGCACCCCTGAGATACGAGTACCCTGCTCGCACGGGCCCAGTCGCGTGTGGAAATTCCTGCGCACCCCTGAAATACACGTACCATGATGAAATCGCGTGTGGAACTTCCCGCGCACCCCTGAAATACGCGTACCCTGCTCGCACGGGGCCAATCGCGTGAGGTACTTCCCGCGCACCCGAGTGATACACGTAGCCCGCTTGCTGTGCTGGTACAGGGTTAGCGCAGCCCTTTGCGCTGGATTGGGTATATTGATGGCTTTTCCCTGCGCGAGAGGCGTTCTTGGGGGCGTAACTGGCGCTGCTGCAGGGTCGCTGCGCCACTGTGCGCCACGGCTGGTTTTGGTGGCTGGAATCCATGAATACGCTGTGCGCGGAAATGGATTCTTGCGCACGCGGCTGGCGCAGGGATTCGCACGCGCACACTGTGCGCCAGCCGCGTGCGCCACTTGTGCGCTGAATTCTATGAATTACCCCCTTAGAGTCACATTATGTCTAGTTTGACTCCCTAGGTATTACTGCGTTAACAAACTGAACAAGTGCAATATGTATTGATATTTTTGAACTGGATAACAAAAAGCCCCATATTTCATCTCTAGTTCGAGGACATAGAAATTGACGGAAGTTGTTAAAATACCTTTGACGGATAGTAGTCAAGGCAGGACTTTCAACCACCAGATGACAGAGAGTTTCAATTTGCGTTTGATCATTGCAAAAACAACACATATTCTGATTCTTAGCAATCATTGTTCTTCTCGCCAGAATTTATTTTGTTAACATTAAATTCAATCAAATTCTTAACATTTGAGCTATGACATAGTTTGAAGTACTTTTAACTAAATATCTCTCCATGGTATGTTGACTCTTATGTGCAATTAACGTGATGTTCGAATCTATATATTTTTCATATTGATCATAAGTGCTTATCCAGTCAAAGCGCTATAACAAGACGTTTGCCTTAGATTCATTAACAGTAATTCAATTCAGATTCCTGCATCAAACATAGAATCAAGAACACATTTGGACCATATCTTAGGAAACCTGAGTGTGGATGTTAAAACATGTTGAGCTAATCTACCCAAAATATTCAGGGACGATGAGACTATAAGACATGTCCTATGTAGACTATACATTTTCCAGAGTACTTGACTATAGATGGAGATTGCTCCTAATTCATCCCGTAATAATGGTAAGGGGGTACATTTCGAAAGGCCCAAAACTGATTTCAAAAACTTTTGTCAAGTGTAATTCTGACCTGGATGGTAGTGATGGTATGTATTTGTTTAAATAGAGTAAGGAGAGATGCAGGGCATTGAATACATTCTAGCTTCTCAAAAAGCAACTGCCGATCTACCGAGTCAAATTCTATGCGAAAATCTACAAACTCCATATATAACACTTTATTTTGATCTAAATATTTAGATTTAAGCAAATTAAGGGTAAACATATTTGGTGATGTACCCAAACCAGTAAGAAACCCGGATTAAAAGGGATCTCTTTTTTTCCTGAATAGTCCATTCATTAAGTTCTTGTAATATAATACGACTAAAGATTTTCCCAGGGGCATCTAACAATAGAAAATTGGTACATTTATAGAATGCTTCCGTGAAGCAGGTAGGATTTGTGAATAATTAATATATTGGTAAATGTGAAACAGAATGTCTTTCCAGCTTCCGGGATTTTGCTTAAATACTTTATTCAAAAGCCCATCCGGGCCTGGTGCTTTAGATTGACTTATTGTGTTGATGTAGTGTAGTATATCATCTCTCACTATATTTAAATAAAAAGGACTATTTGATTAATTTCCTTGGTTCTCTACGGATGTAATCGGTTCTGCATATACTTTTGTAAAATAATCTATCCATGTCAACTCAGACACACTGTGTACCTGTGACATCATTTGGAAAGTTGTTGTGGTCTCATTTATTGTTTTCCAAATTTGCGCATTATTTTTATCACAAATTAATGTTAGCATTTCTTCTCCATCTCTTTGAAAAAGATTTGCACGATATAAACAAACCCAATTTTTATAAGTTGTTTTAACTCTGGTTAGAGCCATTGATCTCATATTTAATGGAAGTTTAAGGGCTTCACGCTTTTGCAGACGAAATAGCGATTTCTTTTTTTTTAACTTGAATATCAAAAGCATGATTCCTTCGCACAAAATTCCTTGAATTGGATTGCTTTACAATACATTTTTGCATAAGATTGTAATACAGAATGTCAGACAGAAAATCATTATTCGCAAAACAAAAGTCGAAGTTAATATATTTGCAAATTCGATTAGAGTCTCATCAGTCCATTTAACACAGTTTAGTCGGGTATTAACAATCAGAGTCCCTGTGTTCAGCGATTTTAATTTGGATAGCTCCTGCCATGAAGTAAACCATTGGGTAGTGAGCAATTGATGATCACTATTTTCTACTGATTGTGTACGAAAAAATGATATTTTAGAAAATAATGTAGAATCCACATAAATATAATCAATGGTTGCTTTAGACAAACCTCGTTTCCAGGTATAGCAAGGTGGATTGTCCTCTGGACAAGCTCCATTAAGCATTTATAAGGCACGAGAATTCATCAAATGATCCCATTGTAAGAGTTTACCTTTTTCCTGAGGATAGCCATTTTCAAAATAATGCAAATTAAGGTCTCCCGCCAGAATGATATGAGATATTTCAGGAACCATAGCAATATATTCCTACATATTAGAGACATCATGCAAACATTTTGAATCATCAATTCCATCAGAATTCCAATATAAGTTAATTAGAGCCTACAGAACTGACTTATCAGAGACAATGGTGATTTAGGAATAAGAATTAGGGGCATAAGAATAAATAATACTAAGGCAGCACTAATTTTAATACCGGTGAGCAGGCCAGACATTGGACGGCCCTTATCTCTTTTTATGGCCGGTGTAAAATCTAATGCATGATCATGCCAGATGGGAGGATCAATAAGCCAGGTCTCTTGTAACATTGCTTATCTAGCTTAGATTTCTTGTTGTTGAACAGGTGTCGGTAACCGCATGTATTCCAAGACACCATTGTTAAGATCTTTTCCACATTGTGCTGCTCTAGTTAACTTCTGTTAATACAATTACAAGCACATTTCAAGCCAATATGACCATTTCTGCTTGTTGTTTCAGCATTTCATTAGTTGAACATCATCTACATGAAGAGAACCCACTAAAAGTAAGAAACCCATTAAAAAAACATTTAGCACTCCAGATGATGTTACGCATACATGTGATTGTAGCCACACTGCTCAATGATATGTCATTGATAAACTCGACTTGGTCAAGGTCTGAGGTACTTTTTATGCACACTACACTTAAAAAATATATAAATAAATAAATAAATAAATAAATAAATAAACATTCAACCTTTTTTTCCCAATCCTTTTGGATTCAAACAAAAGGGCATTCAATCCTTTATTTTTGATCCTTTGGCTGGACACTGTCCTCTAGTTTCTCAATGTCAGAGAATAACTCTAATACACTGCATTGGTTTAAAGTGTACTGAGGAAACGGGGCAGGACGGCATCCCAATACCAGTGCATTAGTGTGTTTATCACGAAAGGAGGGATTTACTTGTACTTTTGGGGCTTGTTGTGGTTTCAATACATTTGCAACTGTAGGTAGCTGTTGTTTTTCTTGTTTATTAGGGAGAAGATACTTTAACATTCACGCTATCTCATCTCCATAACCTGCATAATGATCTTCAGCTATCTTTA
Source organism: Ambystoma mexicanum (assembly GCF_040938575.1). Classification (NCBI taxonomy): domain Eukaryota; kingdom Metazoa; phylum Chordata; class Amphibia; order Caudata; family Ambystomatidae; genus Ambystoma; species Ambystoma mexicanum. Next base: position 977,950,328 of record NC_090922.1, read on the forward strand.
AAGGGTGGTTATGATTTACCAGCTCTTTTGGACTTTTACTGTTTTGCACTGCGGGAATAGAATCAACCTGCTCTCTTACAAGTTGATTATTTGTTACTAAAACATAAGGCTCGATGATACAAGCTTCAACTACAGGAAGAGTTGGAGGAGTATTACTTGTCCTGTTCGATTCAATAGAGGGGCTCCTATGTTAGGTACATTTGAAAACCTAACCATATATGCGTCAACCTACTTCCTAATTTCTTGCTGCCTTGTGGCTTTTACCAGTTGTTCATCTATTGGGGTATTAGTGTTACACACTAAGGGACAAGTGGAGAAGGCACTAGATTGTTCTAATTCGGATGGCATAATTTGCTGCTTTCGGACAGCTTCCACCAAGTCATCCAGAGGGGCATATGTTGCAATTGCCTCACGGGTTGAATGCAACCCCAATTTGTCTTTGCGAGTTTGATTTAATGCCATACATTTCTTTGTGACGGCCGTAGAAGCTATTTGTAGATTTTTGGCTGGAACTTTCAAAGCTTTAATAAATTGTTTGGAAGCCGCCGTAGTGGTGGTTTTAGTCGTTTTTACATTCTTTGATTTTTTATTTGTTAAAGGGAGTATAGCTTGGACATTCTTTCCCTCGTTAGAAAAAAATGTATATGCTTTTTTCCCCGTGGTTAAGACCTGAATATCTTTTGGTACAGCGTCAAGCATATCATTACTTATGATCTCATCTTTAATAATTGCAGTGAAATGTGGCAAAGATTATATAATCTCAGTCCCGGGCAGGTTCAGTTCTAAAAATTGCCACTGTTGAGATAACATCACCGGAGATGTACATTTGTCCAATACTGTTGGACACTTTGGCTTGGTAATGTGCTGCCCAGAACAACAGTCTCTGTTCCCAAAATAAACTTCAAGTTTTGACTGCCAGGCTATAATTGAGGCTATCTGAAGGGTTTGGGCATTCATTTTGTCATTTAATGTTTCAAACAATTTCGCAATGGAAGACATAGCTTCTAAAGTCAACCCCATTACTTTACAAACACGCTCAGTGATGTGTTGACCCTCATGCGCAATAGTTCTTCATGGCGTGGGGACAAGCAAGGAAGAGTGCACATTGGATCTAGCAACGCTAGAATTAGAAAACATGTTTGGTGAGACAGATAATTTTTCCGATACAGCTTGGTCGAAATAATCTGTCTGCACAGAGTCCAAATAGATAACAGCTATGTCAGCGGACAAGTTAGAATCATGCCTGCCACCGTTTTCGTCATCAAAGCACTCCTCAAACCCACATTGTCTGAAAGAGACAAATTACATGATACGAATTGTGTTGGCTCGGAGTGCATGAAACCATGCCATGTAGTTCCAATGGATTAGCCGTAAAATTGTTACCTGGGTTAGCAGTTAAATTGTTACCTGGGATCAAGTTAGGATAAAAGAAACGTATATCAGCAGCAGTAATGTCCTTTGGTTGTGAGTTCACCAATTTTTTGGTTGAGTGACGCGACTTTGGCGTGGAACATGTTTTGAGATTTGAAGCACTGTCAGAGTTTTCCGTTTTTTTTTGCTTGCAGACTGAATCCGTACCTCGTTCACGAAAAGGTGGAGGCATGTCCGTACGTAATGTGTACAAATTCCGTTTCATTTCTCACCCTTGCAGTGATGATGTCGAATAGCCTTCGATGAAAAAGATATTGGGGGTCATTCCGAGGTTGGCGGTAAGTATGGGTTTTTACCGGCATGGCGGAAAGAGCGAGTCCGATCTGGTACCACGCCGCTATTTAGAGGCTATTCCGACCTCGTGGGCACAAGCTTTCCGGCATACCGGTAAATCCCCTAGCGGCATGAAGCGAGACGTTCTTTACAACACCGCCATCGAAGCTTCGCCGTCCGTAATTAGCGGTGACCGTAATTTACGGATACTGTAAATTACGGTCACTGCTAATTAACGGATACGGAAATTACGTCATCGCACAGGAACGGGAAGGAGCACGGCAGCCATCTTTAAAAACACAATCCATTGCCATCCTCTCCAGGGAGGAACCTGAACCTCGGAAAAGGCCTACACAACCGCCAGCTATGCCCAAAGCCCCGAAAAAGTCAGCGGACCGCCTCCGCAAGCAGCGCTTCAGCCCCGAGGAGCTGCAGGCCATGGTGGGCCACCTGGAGGAGCACGCAGACGTAGTGTTCAGCAGCGACATGCGCAGAGAGGCAGTGGTCCGGAAGAAAAACATATGGGCAGAACTTGCTGAAAGGGTGAGCGCAGTAGGCACCACCCCCCGCACCCCCAGGTACTGCCGCAAGCGGTGGGACGACTTGCGGTTGAGGGTGCGGAGCATCCTCACAGCCAACCGCAGCCAGGCACTGCTGACTGGAGGTGGAACAAGTTCACGAATGAAACTAGCGCCATGGGAGGAGATCTGCGCTGAATTGATTGGCACAGAATCAATCGAGGGCGTCGGTGAAATGGAGTGTCGGGCTCCGTCGTCTGCTGATGGAGGTGAGTGTCCAAAGTCAACACCGCCAATGGCAAATACATGTTGAATACACTTCCAAGCCCCGTCCAATGCACCTTGTCATACTGCCCTCCACCCATTCTGATAATGGCAAGACAACTGCCACCAAGGGACAAGTGCTACCACATAATGCCCACCAACCACAGTGCAGTAACTAGCACATCCCAATAAGCACACTGTGCAGCAGGCTTGGCAGTGTGTGAGTCAGACTGCACAAGACCAGGCCAGGATTAGTGACTCCCACACCTGCGTACATATCCGATACATCCGTAGAAACCAGTGATGTAGTAACGGCCAAAATGCCACCAATCCAAAATGACTGAAATGTGAATGCTGCCATTAATGACATTAGCATCTCACACAACCACTCATGTTGTAAATATGGGAGTTGGGGGCAGGGGGGTAAGGGTGTGTATGGGAGTTGGGGGGAGGGGGGTGAGGGTGGAGGTTTCGTTGTACACGTGTGAACCTACTAATCCAATACACCGGTTGTGCATAAAAAATGTCAGAGTGGACATTGATCAATGTGCATGTGTCTTTTAATGACTCACAGTGCATGGTGTACATGTATCCCCACAACCAGTGCCCGATGCCCTGTCACCCTGACACCCTCAGCTGACAATGATTGCCACACGGCACATCCCTCCTGTGCATCTGCACTGTGATGCTGTCCTGCCAATTCTTCATCCACCCTCTCATCATCATCTGGTGGTAGCAGTCCCAGGTCAAGGGGCAGTGGCACGTTCCGACGGATGCACATATTGTGCAGCCTTACACATGCCATGGTGATCCTGGCCACCTTCTCGTGCCTGTTGATGAGTGCTCCACCCGAACGGCTGTGGCAACAAAATGGTGCCTTCAACAGGCCAAATGTCTGCTCTATGACCACCCGTGTACGGGTATGGGCTCGATTGTAGTCCTCCTCATGCCTGTTCTGTGGGTTGCGGATAGGGGCTATGAGCCACGGCTTCAAAGGGTAGCCACCATCACCTGCATGGAAGGGGAATGAAGGTAAATGTTTGTACATTGATGGTGGCGAACTGTAGCAGTCTTGCATGGCAGCTGGTGATTCCTGGCCATACACACATGTCTCTGGTTGCATCAACCCCATTACTGGCCCGGCTATGTGTCCTGTGCCATGGAATGATGGAGGGGTAGCTTCTTCAAGATGGCTTATGGTGTGCAACATCTTGTTGCACGTGCACCGTATATGCGTGCATCAGTGTTGGCCTGAATTCATTGATGTGTTGGGTTCTGTGAGATTTGGTGGCAGGGGGTGTTGACTGTAGTCAGTAGCATGCTTGTCTTACTGCACTGATCAGTACCATGTTGACTTGCACCACTACTATGGGTGTGCGGAACCAGTGACACGCTGCTGTATCCCTGTTGGGCTCACTTCTATGCACTCCCAGGGACGTCTGTCTTGTGTGGTTGGATGCAGGAGGCTGCGAGATAGTGCATATGCAGTGCATGGTGCAGGATGCCCTTACGGTGTGTGAGGTCCGCCGATGAGTGGTGCTTGTGTTGTGCTATTGGGCCAGGTTACCTGTCGGACGAGTAGTGTTGTATTTTCTACATTCTAGCATCGCTGTGAGGTTAGGCAGTCATGTGCCATATCGATTGCCTTGGGGCACTGTGTTCTGTGGGGTGCACATTGTGCACCGGCGTCAACATTCCCACACAGGTGTAGTATGCACCCCCCCTTTCCCACCAAGTTGGGGTATGCATCCACCCTACTCATGGCCCCAATGCGCTGCCATGGCCCAATCAGGTGACTCACCAAGCAGCCAGGCACGTTGTCCAGCATGTTGCTCCATATAGCGTGGTAGCATGGAGTTCCACAGGACCAGGGGGTCATGTGTTGATCGGGGGTATCGGGCACAGCAATGTGTGATGGCTTTACTGGCATTTCATACAATCTGGACGTCAATGGAGTGGTATTGCTTGCGGTTGAGATACGCCACCTCCATTGCATGTGGAAAGACCAATTCCACGTGGGTGCAGTCGAGGGCACCTATGCAATTTGGCATGCCTGCCAGTGCATGGTAGGCAACTTATGTATCCAATATCTCCTGGGGTGTCTGGGGTAGGGCTATGTAGTCCCTTGTGTGTTTGATGAGGGCATCCAGCACTTGGTTGAGTATATGTGAAAATATGGCCTGTGGTATGCCATGCATGTGCCCCACTGTATGCTGCTACGTGCCTGTGGCAAGGAAGTGGAGAACAGACACTACCCTGAGTAGAGGGGGGATTGCAGTGTGGATTTCTATGAGGCTCACTATGTCGTCATGTGTCAGGTCCACTATGGTGGTGATGGTGTCCCGGTCAAGGCGGTACAGGGTGTGGATCTTCTCTGGTGTGAGGTTGAAGGGGGAGGCTCTGATGCGAGGGATTGGGGGCTGCCGGCATGGTAATGGTGGCTGCACCGGTAGGGCATGCTGGGCCTGTCTCACCCTCCTTCTCCTCCTGTGTATCCTCTGTGGTGGGGGCTGTGGTTGTTGTTGTTGGTGTTGTTGTCGTTGCTGCCTTGCAAGCAGGGCCTCCAGCTCCAGTAATCCTGCTACAATTGGTATCATCTTGGTGTGGGAGGGGGTTTGGTGAGTGGGTGTGCTCGTTTTGTGTTGTGCCAGACTCCATTGCCTCCACCTGTGCTGATTGAGTGCACCTGTGCCTCTTGGAAACACTGCTCAGGATTCTCAACACCTTCTCGGCGATGCCGGTATTTACTCCATGCCGGTAAGGTACTTTGCGGCCTTGTAGAGGCCATTTTTTGCATGTCCGCATGACTTGGGATCAGCTCCGGTTTACGCCATGCCGCTAATTTTGGCATGGGGTGTTGTGCGCGCGCCACGAGACCGCTATTTACGGCCTCGTACTTTACGGCGCCGTAAATAATGGTCTAGAGGGTCAGAATGGCCCGTAAAGGTAAACGATGCCGGTAATCCTTTACCGCCATCGTTTTTCCCTTAACGCCCAATTCAGAATGACCCCCATTATCATGGAATCACTTTAGCACGTAACAAAATAACCGGCTCAAAAAACCGATTTAGAGAGCATTGGGATTAAACGCGCATAAGCAAAATATACACCGGTGGAGCACTGCAGTATGCCACAGTGCTTCCGCTTGGTGAGCGCGCGCTGCTGCGCGCGAGGTCCCACTTTTCAGTCATCACAGGAAAGTGGGCGGAGCTATAATTTCAGCAATCTAAAGTAAGGCAAATATAGATAAATGAGTACCCTGGGCATTTAAATAAATGTCCACAATGTCGAAATCAACAGGAGATGATGGTTGATAGTCTGATGGAGTTTGATGGAGTAGATGGAGTTTAAATACCAAAAGGATCAGTTCAGAAAGTATATAGATGAAAGGCAGCCAGAAAGGAGACCAGTGCAAAGCGATGCTTCACCGGTGCTTCCGCTTGGTGCTTCCGCTTGGTTGGTGCGAGGTCCCACTTTTCAGTCTGTTACCCGCTTGGAAGGGTCAGTAAGGAGGATGCGCACACGGAGTGAAAACAAACAACCCTTTATTCAACCAATATCAAACAGGAACTGGCGCTCTCGCGCCTTACCCAGAACTCCCCTTTCTTCCGCCCACTCCCCGTTACAGTAGATCCGCCTTCCCAATGGCGTGACCGCACTCTTTAACCCTTGAGTGCCTGGCAACACCACCCCCGAACAATATGTCCAAACATCAGAGTCAACACTCTTCAACTAATCTCGCCGGCTTCTTGATGACTCTCCGAGGTCTCTCGTCGAGGGTACTCGGCTCTGACGATTCCGGAGTTCCTTCTTCCTGACTTATTTTTCCTGGGTCTCTTCCCGGAGGGATCCACAAGTCATCCTGCGATTCTCGCGGCTCTGGAGAGATCGATCGCTGGGGCGGTTCCACTTCCTCACGTCTGCTGTAGTGTCTGAATTGTTGACAGTTCCTGGTGACAGCTCTGTTCTGTTCCTCGGCTGTCACCATCGTGCCTTTTACTGCGGTTACCCTCATGGGGCTCGGGGCAAAGCGCGGATCTGTCTTCCTGGGTGTTGGTTGTTGAAAGAGGACTTCATCCCCTATGTGAAAGTCCGGCATCACCGCGTGGCGGCGGGAATCAGTGTCCCGTCTTGCTTTCTCTTTTGCCTCTGCGTCCCTTTGGAGTATGTCCATGTTGGGCAGCTTCTCGTATGATGAGTTGTGAGGTATGCGGGTTCTCACATTGTAGCGGAGCATTAACTGCGCGGGCGTCTTGTTTGTGGCTTCATGGGGGGTGTTTCTGTAGTCCCGTAGGAGTCGGCACAGTGCCTGGTGAGGATCGACTGCCTCTACTCTGGCTCTTTGTCTCGTCTTCTTAATTGACGCCATGAAGCGTTCGGCCATACCGTTCGCTTGCGGGTGACGAGGGGTTACCTTCATGTGTTCAAACCCCAGGTGTTCCGCTAGTGTCCTGAACTCGTACCCGCAGAACGGTGGCCCATTGTCGGATTTGACTGTTTTAGGGATCCCCCACTCGCTGAACACTTCCTCTATTGCTGCCGCTACTTGCGGGAATGCAGTGGTGGTGACTGTCTTAACGATGGGGAATCTTGAGTGCTAGTCTATGAAGAGCAGGAGGTAGTCACCCGCTTCCGTCGGCCCATAGAAGTCCATTGCTACGCGCTCCCACGGACGTTCTGGGATTTGTGTGTCTTGTAGCGGGGGTGGATGTTCCGGAGGGGCTGTGCACTGGCATGCGTGACAGTTCCTCACCCATTCTTCTACTGCTGCGTCTAAAAATGGGAACCAGACGTGGCACCTCAGCTGCTTCTTTGTGTTGTCGGCTCCTCTGTGTCCCTCATGGGCCGTGTTGACGACCTCATTCCTTAGCGTGGCGGGGATGACGATCTTGCACCCTCTGAGGAGGATGTTGCTGTCTTTGACGGCTAGTTCTCTATGTATCCTGGCCAGCCTCTCGATCTCTTGTCTGCACACCCCTGGGTGCGCCAGCATTGCTCTACAATGGTCGTTCCACTTATTGGTCGACGTGAGGCTGATGGCGAGGGCTGTGGTAGGGTCAGCGGCTGAGGCGGCGGCAACCCTCTCAAGGGACAACGCTGGGGGTAGTGAGTTGGATGATATGTACTGCACATAGGTGACGTCCCCTTTCCGGGTCAGTGGCGCCCCGACGGGATGTCGTGATAGATAGTCAGCGGGGTTCAGATTGCCCCCGGGACGGTGGACAATGTCATAATTGTATTCCTGCAGGTGGATGCCCCACCGCTCAATTCTGGGGGACATTTTGGTGTGTGGGTTCCCAAATAGGGACAGCAGGGCCTGGTGGTCCGTGATTAACGTAAACTTTTTCCCAATGATGAAGTTATGAAAATGCTCACAGGCCCAGACAGCGGCTAAGCTCTCCTTCTCTGCCTGGGAGTAGGTGAGCTCCAGGGTGGACAGTGCCCTACTCGCATAGGCGATCACGTGTCTTGGGTGGACATCTGCGCCGCTGGTTTGGGCCAGGATGGCGCCAAGGCCCACCGGGCTCGCATCCACGACAATTTCAGTGTGCCACGACGGGTTGAAGTATGCGAGGCAGTGCGCCTCCGTAAGGGCTCGCTTGATGTCAGAGAACGCCTGGCGGCAGGCAGGGGTCCGCTCGAAGATCGACTCCTTTTGTAGAAGTTTCCTCAGCGGGTCGGTAAGGGACGCATAGTGGGGTATGTACCTCGCACAGTAGCCCGCCATGCCGAGGAACGAGCGGACCTCAGCCACCTGTTGCGGCTCACCCAGGTTGGTGATCGTGTCGACTTTGTCAGGGTCTGGGAGCATCCCTTCGCGGGAGAAGATGTGTCCGAAATATTTCAGTTTTGTCTTGCTGAATCGACACTTGGTGATGTTGAGAGTGAGGCCCGCTTCCTGAAGTGCCGCGCACGTGGCATGCAGGGCCTTGTCATGGGATTCCTTCGTAGATCCAAAAACGAGGATATCGTCGCTGTAATTTAGCGTGCCCTTAATGGGTCTGATCACCTGCCGTATAGACTCCTGGAAGATCTCTGCAGCGGATGAGATCCCAAAGTTTAGCCGCCGGTATCTGAAGAGTCCATCATGGGTGGCGAACGTTGTGATGGGCCTGGACTCCGGGTGTAACTCCAACTGATGGTAGCTTTGAATGAGGTCGAGCTTGGAGAACATCTGTGCGTTGTTTAATTGGACAATCATGTCCTCGATACACAGTCCCGGATGTCTCTCACGCTGAATAGCGGTGTTTGCCACCCTCATGTCCACGCACAGCCGGATCTTGCCCCCTTCCTTGGGCACGACTACAAGGGGAGACACCCATGGCATTGGCCCCGTAGCAGGTTCGATAATACCATCGGAAAGCAATTGTTGGAGTGCCTCCGACACCGCTGCTTGTAGGTGAAAACCGACTCTCCGAGGATGTTGCGGTACTGGCTTCACCAAAGGGGTGATGTGAAGCCGAATGGGAGGGGCCTTGAGCTTGCCTAGCCCCTTGCATAGGTTGGGAAAGTCTCTTGCGATGTCAGCTTGTGTGATCAGGTTTTGTGATTGGTAGCATGTTACGGTGCCGACTGAGTCTCTCAGAATTGGGCTGTTCGAGGTTGCCGCGATGGTGTCTCCCGTTTTCACGTGTATCTCAATGAGCCCCAAGCGAGACGCCGTGTGGTAGCTGAGTAGGCATCTACTTCTGGCAAGTGACCGGATGATGTGTATCGTCGTGTCAACCTGCCGGCCGTTCAAAAGGAGAAATTGCGTGAAGTATCCCACTGTCTGTAGGGGGGTAGCAGCTCCCCACTGAAAATCTTCGAGCGAGAAAGTTCGAGGGCTGGCGGGTTCGGTATCCTGGCGTAATCCTGCTCGCCCATAATGTTAACAGTTGCGCCTGAGTCAATCATGAATTGGAACTGGCAGTTACCCATTTTGACAGGGATTTTGGGGGCCTCTCTGGCCTCTTCAGTGTCCAGTATGAGATTGACAAACTCGTCCTGGTCGTATGGGTCGTAAGACATATCGTATGCACCTTCCTGTTTGTCGTGGTAGGCAGTCTCGTACCTGTATTCCATCGGCGGGTGGTCATATTCATCGGTGAGATGCCTGGGTTGGTCTGCCTGGTCAGGCTGCAATGAGTATCCCTGTGGTTGGTACTCATCAATGGCTCTTATGTATCGCCTTTGTCCCTGCCCTTGTTGGTGGTATCTGGGTTGGTTGTATTGTGGAGGCGGCTGGCGGAAAGGCGTCCTGGTCTGTACTTGAGGCCTCATCGGCGGAAATGGTATGCCTTCTCGACACACAGAGTGAAAATTACCTTCTCTTCCACAGTTTGTGCACCGTTGGGATAACGCTGGGCAGACCCTGCATGTGGAAAGGACATCCCACAGCGATAGCATTGCCTCTGTTGGCGGGGAACTTGTGTGGGTTGCGTTCTGTATGGATGTGACCCTCTGTCACCTGGACGAGATGGCTGTATGGCTGCGACGAGCTCAGCTGTCTCTTGTTTGGGGTTGCCTGGATTGCCCATGGATGTGGCTTGGGCATCGACCCTTTCATGTATGCGGGCGAGCTCGCTCACCTCTTGGATGGTGAGAGGTTTCTTTAAGAGCTGTTTCTTGAGAGCAGGGGAGAGGCATCCTTCAATGACTCTCAGTTTTATTGCTTCCTCTAGCGAGAATGCGTCAAACTGGCAGTTTGCGCCTTTCACCCGTAGGCGGGTTATGAACTCATCGACAGTCTCTTGTGGCATTTGGGTGCACTTTTTGAACAGATAGCGTTCATAATCACGGTTGACTTCTATGATGAGGAGTTTATCTAACGCCGTGATCAAGTTTTTGAATGTGTTCTGTTCCGCTGCGGGGATCGTCTTCACTACGGTTTTTATCTCCCCCCCTACCAAATTGAGGAAGATGTTCCTGATGTTGGGAGAGTCACCATCACCAGACCCCCTTACATAATGTTGGAAATCCTCCATCCAATCAGTCCATCTCGGTCCCTTTGTGGCTTGTGGGGTCATGGTGAAGGGCGGGGGTAGCCGTAGCTGAATTGGCTGCGTCGCGCGAGCCTGTTGAGGTGAGCTGGGCCCAGACCCAGAAGTGGAACCCCTTCTGCTCATGATGCCTGGTGGTGGTAGCTTGTGGAGGTTGCGATCGGCCCGTGAGGCTGCTTCAGTTGGTGAGCGTGCGTGTGACACCCACCTGGAGTCTGCTGCCGGGAGTGGGCATGTGGCGTCCTTGGTGTTGCAAGGATGGGTGGCCCTCAGAATTGTCAGGCTGTGGTGGCGAGCGCAGGAGGCAGGAGGACACCCCAGGCGGTCTTGAGAAGCTGTTGGAGGGCGTGGGTGGGATCACCAACACGCGGATGCGGGAGGGGCCAGGTGGCCTGTCAGGGCCCAACTACACACTTCCTTGTGCTTCAGCTTCCACTGTGGGGCGGGCAGTCCTCTCCCGGTGGAGCGGAGGGAGAAAGGATGGTGGCGCGTGAATGCGCGCGTCTGCGGCGTGTAGCCGCCGGCAAAACAGGAGGAGGAAAGCAGGAGGAGGCCCGGATGTGAGTGGGCGTGCGTGCGGCGGATTGCCGGCAGGAACGTCGGACGCGCACCAGCGTGAGTGTGGCGGACTGCCAAAGAAGGAGTTCGGAGGCTCGGAGGTGGCGGATTGCCAAGGAGGAGGAGGACTCCGTCGTGCGCACAGGATGACCTCGTCGCCAGTGTTACCCGCTTGGAAGGGTCAGTAAGGAGGACGCGCACACGGAGTGAAAACGAACAACCCTTTATTCAACCAATATCAAACAGGAACTGGCGCTCTCGCGCCTTACCCAGAACTCCCCTTTCTTCCTCCCACTCCCCGTTACAGTAGCTCCGCCTTCCCAACGGCGGGGGCCGCACTCTTTAACCCTTGAGTGCTTGGCAACACAGTCGTCACAGGAAAGTGGGCGGAGCTATAATTCCACCAATCAAAAGGATCCGTTAAGAAAGTATACAGATGAAAGGCAGCCAATAAGGAATCCGGTCAAAGCTGTGCTTCACTGGTGCTTCCGCTTGGTGTTATTTGTTGTTTGGTGTTATGTGCTGTGTATCTGTCATATTGGCGGCCTCTAATGGCATCCAGGGTCTAAGATAGGGTAAAGAATGATATAAAGAAAGAAATGTTCTCTTACCCTTAGCTCGGGACAACACAGTGAAATGATTAGCAAAAACGGCTGCTTAAATTCCCAAATTAACTCACAAGTACTTTCACAGCAAAGAGATTAAATGGGGATTAACAATCCCCTCCTCTTGTCATGCTCACTGGAGCAGGGACACACGATTATTTCAAGGAGCAGAAAATGTGCGCCAATAAGTACAAAAATCTAAATGGAGGCTGATGGATGTGGTGGTTAAAATGCTACCTGCGTATGCAGGAGAGAGAAATGCACTCAGTCGGGATACAGGGGTCACAATTGCAAATGTTTTTCTGAGAACAAGCATCAAAATAGAAGCTTTGTGGGGGAGGGGATTCAAATCTCAACCTTACTTGTAGCCGAAAGAGAGAAAATTGATCAAAAAAATAAAGACACAGTAGGCTTTAATTGGGCAAATAAACAGGAAACTGCAAACTCGTGATAACGCAATATTCACAAAAAATATTTTTTGGTTTCTAAGCAGTTAAAATGTCATACTAAAGCATAGAAAACAGACGTAGAGGGCTTCCATAACATGCTTAACACCCTCTACTGTTAAGGATCTTCACACCATTAAAACAACCAATGTGAATCCGTTGTCAGAACTGCACTCTTGTTGAAACGTCAATACATGGTAAATGCAACATCGTACTAATCGAAACAAAACAAACATTTCTTTCTGAAAAAGTGCGTTAAAAACTTGTCAGCGTTGCATTAAAGGATTGTACCTTTGCAGTTGTACTAACTTCTTAGATAACTTGCTTAAGTATTTTTTTATTCAGCACTGCATGAATACATAGTTAAGGCTATTTCCGGTCTATACGTGTCTCCATCAAACAATCTATGTGGGAATAAGGCCAAATAACCCTTTCATCCGTTTCCCTTTCATCTTGCAGGCATTGGTCACGCGCCCCTTCTGTGTGCTATTTTATTTTGGTTCTAAGTCAGGCATTCTTCTAACAGCATTTTTCCTGTGACAGCTATTTCGTTATGCAGAACTCACTTCAATACACGTTACAATCAGTTGGCAGAAAAAAGGATAACAAAACATCATCAGTTTTTTTGTTGTCTATGTGCATTATTCCCGCTGGGAAACAGCTGTTTGAAGATTGCGAAATATCAGACTATGAAGCCGTATTTACCAAAAGTGTCACCGAAAAGTGAAACAAAAGTAATGGACAAATAAGATCCAACGAATACGTCTGGTGAAGTGCAGGAGGAGGGGTGAGTTGGATGCCATGCAAAGAAAAGGGCCCAGCACACCCAGAGAAAAATACCAATGACATACTTTACCCAGCTAAATAAATACAATCACAGTAGTAGAATATACACATACATGAAAGGAATAGGAGATAATGAGCCTAACTCATAGAAAAAGTGCAAAGTCCCACAAACTACTGAGCACCATAAAGAACATTACGCCTACCTCTGTGTGCAAAAGGTTGTGCACTGACCGCGGATTAATGTAACCAAGCACAATGTAACCTACAGCGCAAATAAGGAGTTGCACCTGTAAAGCCCACAATACGCCCCCACGCAAACAAAAAACTAGCACCAACAAACAACCTTTGCGCCTGCATTTGCACCACCATAGAGCACCCTGGAGAATCTGCAACCTGTCCCCCGTAACTCAAGTCAGCACCCCGGCAAAACCTGCGACCGTCCATGGTAACTGAAAGCAGCACCCTGCCAAAACTGTAAACCATCCCCCGCAACGCAAGCCAGAACCCCGCCAAAACTGCACATCATCCCCCGGAATACAATCCAGCACCTCACCAAAACTACGAACCATCCCACGCAATGCAAGTCAGCTCACTGGCAAAACTGCAAACAGTCCTCCGCAACGCAAGCCAGCACCCCACCAAATTGCGAACTGTCCCCCGCAATGCAAGCCAGCACCCCATCAAATTGCAAACTGTCACCCGCAATGCAAGCCAGCACCACGCCAAAACTGTGAATCATCATACGCAACGCAAACCAGCACCCCAGCAAAACTGCAATCTGTCCCCCTCAATGCAAGCCAGCCCCCTGCCGAAACTCTGGACCATCTCTGTTATGTTCAAGGCACCAAATTGCAGACCCACGCCCTTAAGTCATAGCAGCCCCCTCAAATTCTCCCACCTCCCACCAGCCCCACTTAGCATGGGCCCACTAACTCAGGCTACCCCCTCAAGTCCTCACAGTTCCCACCACCCCCACTCACCTCTACCCACTACCCCAAACAGGATCTCTAATGTCTGCCCTCCTCCCAGCACCCCCACCACCCCAGACAGCCCCTTCAAGTCCTACCTTCTCCCACCACCCCCACTCACCTCCGCCCACTACCCCAGGCAGCCAACTGGTAGTCTGCTCTCCTCCCAACACCCCCACTCACCTCATCCCACTGCCCCAGGCTGCTGTATCAAGTCCTCACACATCCCACAATCCTGGCTCACCTCTGCCCACTGCCACAGGCTACCCCCTCAAGTCTGCCCTTCTCCAACAACCCTTACTCACTGTGGCCCACTTCCCCAGGCTGCCCCCTCAGGTACTCACACCTCCTGCCACCTCCACTCACCCCCGCCCACTGCCACAGGTACCCCCTTGCTAGTCTGCACTCCTCCCAACACCTCCACTCACCATGGCCTCGACCCACTACCCCAGGCTGTCCCTCAAGTCCTCACACCTCCCACCACCGCCACTCACCTTCGCCCACTACCCCAGGCTGCCCCTACTAGTCTGCCCTCCTTACAACACCCCCACTCACCTCAGCCCACTACCGCAGGCTGCTCCCTCAAGTCCTCACAACTCCCACCACCCTCAGTCACCTCAGCCCACTAACCCAGACTGCCCCCTCAAGTCCTCACACCTCCCACCACCTCCACTCACCGCTGTCCACTACCCCTGTGAAGCCCACTGCTGGTCTCCACTCCTCCCAACACTCCCACTCACCTTGGCCCACTATCACAGGCTGCCCCCTCAAATCATAACAACTCTCACTGCCCCGACTCTCCACCACCCACTACAGCAGGCAGCCCCTTCAAGTTCACCCTCATCCCAACACCGACAATCACCTCGGCCCACTACCCCACATTGCCCCCTCAAGTCCACACACCTCCCAACACCCCAACTCACCTCTGCCCAATACCCCAAGTAGCCCCCTCAAGTCCGCCTTCCTCCCAACACCCACACTCATCTATGCCCACTACTCCAGATTGCCCCCTCAAGTCCTCACACCTCCCACTGGGGTACAGAGGAGGAAGTGGAGGAAGGGACAATTGCAGGGCATGCCCACAGAGCCCACCCAAGAGCAGCGCAGTTGCCAATTGGGCAAAGTTGTGGCGCATCTCATTGTGAATCTCTTCTAAAAAATATTTTTTCAGAATATTAGTGTTTGTAATGGTTACTGTTAAAGTAGTATGGGAAGATTCTCCTTCCGAATCAACATCTGAGCTGCCTTGTGAAGAGTTAGGTGTGCTCGTTTTTGAGCTGGTGCGATAAGTATCATAAAATATTGATTGGAAGGTGTAAACTCGATCATCGTGAT
Organism: Ambystoma mexicanum; assembly: GCF_040938575.1. Classification (NCBI taxonomy): domain Eukaryota; kingdom Metazoa; phylum Chordata; class Amphibia; order Caudata; family Ambystomatidae; genus Ambystoma; species Ambystoma mexicanum. Next base: position 977,965,494 of record NC_090922.1, read on the forward strand.
AATCGCGATCATCCCTATAATACTTCCTACATTTACGTATGTTTATTTCATCTTGATAAGATTTTTAAAAATCATGCATCTCTTTCTTTAGTTTGTCTATTTATTCTTGAATTCTTGCATGTTCCCTAGTAGCATGCTCTACCAGTAATTCAATCATCACTTTAGAGCTATCGTTAAGATTGTCTTGCCACTTGTCTGCCACGTTTTTATCTTCTGTATTATCGAAATTAGGAAAAATCAGGATCGTCAAGCTCTTCGTAATTTTGCCATTTTCCAAATAATTCGTCATTGACGGCTGCTCTCATTATTTGTTCATTTCTTTTTTAGATGACCTTTCTAGTCTCAGAAAATGTTGCTGCAATGTTTCTATATTATTCTGTCTGTTGCAAAAAGCAATATCTGTGCTGTGTCTTGGAGCAAATAAGGCAGCCCTGTCATCATGCCTAGATAATAGATACTCTGCCATGTCGTAAGTATGGTTTCGTACAGCAAGCACTGGACCAGTATTGTAACAGACCAAAACTATGTTTTGTGTTTGAGTAAACTGGTTCTGCAGTGCGCTTAACCTGAAAAGTAGAAATATGTATATATTTGTTATCTGGTGACAAGCTGCAGAACTAGTGCAAATAGGTCTACCCATAACCTCAAAATAAAGTATAACTAAATTGTACAAGTATCATGCACTTTTCCAACAAGAATTGAATGTGTTGTTGATGTTGAAGAACATTCAGCCTGACATTGCAGTGCAAACAACCAATGCGTTTCGACACAACACCTTCCTGAAGGCTGACAAACAAAGTAATAACACAAAAGAAACATATAGCCATTGTTTAGATAGCATGACATTATGGATAAATATGCAGTTAGAGAGAAAAAGAAACATATATGTACATACCATAGGCAGGATGAGTACGCGGGAATCTGTCATCCAGGTGGCCAGGACACGGTCATCGCTATTGAACCCAGTTCCTGTGGGTGGACCAGTGAGGGAGGATCACCTGGATGGGGGGAGTCCTAGGTGAGTGGAAGTTGGACACTGACGGGTGTGATGCGGTATCCCCCTTTTTTCAAAACCTTTTCCCCATCCTACCATGTAGGATACTCAGAAACACTGCCCCTTCCCCTCTCCAACACAAGCACTTTTGCACAGCATGAAATACAAAGGACTAACACAAGTTACCTGTGTTACCTGATATGTCCCAATAAAAGGGTTACGCAAATTCAGGCAATTGACCAGAATCACAAACACTTCATGGCCCTTTCCGTTTCCCAAGGGTTAAAAGGTGGAGTACGAGAGCACAATGCGAGCAAGGCAGACAGCACAACAGCCATCCTGGTATGGCAATTCAAGAGGAGATGAAAGGCAGCGAGAATAGAAGTCACGACAAGGAGAGAAGCGACTTTGCCCTTTCCGACCCAGACCTGCAAAACCTCCATGAAAGGAATCGTAAAACCATGAAAAATAGCCAGTGTGTGTTGCAGCATATGTCAATGGTAATCGCAGCATGCCTACACTGATAAGCAGGACAGAGGGAGACGCCTGCTACAGTGGTACCGTCCTTGACTCCAGATACAGGAACAGCCAAGCGGTTCATCACAGCTCGTGAGTCGAGGGAAGAACTGATAAGAAACCAAATTTTGTTGAATGAAACCACAAAGTAGCAACTTTAGGGAAGTTCAAAGAACTGTTAACATTAAGGGAAAACCAGCTGCTGATGGGTCCGGCACCACGTGGGTGCTCACTAGAGAGACTCTGGTTGATGCTGCATGTGTTGAAACTTCAGATATCAGAAGTCTTTAGGAGAGTCGCAAGGAAATGGTCAAAGTGGTCATACAGTGGTCTAGCAAAATCCTCAGTACAATCAAAAGCATTTGACCAACAAACCATTGGAAAGTTAAGAGAGATGAATTCCACTTAGAGAAATCAAATGTGTGGTTGGCAAGAGTGAACCCACCAGAGGGATACCGACAGGAAGGGGGGAAGCATGATACCCTAAAATACATTGTGATGACAAGAGTGAAGTGAACCCGATGGAGGGATGTCACAGTGCATAGTTTAAAAAAGACATTAGGACTTCTGAATGCAGCAAGTGAAAGTGTTTGTGTGAAAAGCTGTAGGGAACCCAGGGGTGAAGAATCATTACCCAACGTACATCGGAAATTAACATTTGTTTGTTATTTTTTAATATATCAGGCCCTTGAAAGCAAGAGACTTTTTGGTAGAAAAGAGACTTAACCTTCAAGGTCCTTATCGCTGAGAACAGAACTGTCATCTCGTGCTGGAAAAGCTCGAGAGTGTGCTGTGCTCAGGAGTCCCACCTTGTCCCTTGCTCTAAATGGGAAGAAGGGAGGCCCCGGCTACCACATCCTGACTTATCATTTGTGAACACATTTCCTTCTTTCTCCTGAACATTATTGCACACCCCTTCTGTATCTAGTTGTAAGGTTTAGCAATTCTTTTGTTTTAGGATAGGCCCTTTTATTTGACACAGCAGCACTAGTACTGCCTTAATTTTCATTTGATGGTCGTAGAATGCTCCCATCTTAGATTTAGGTTTAGATTAGTGTTTTTCCAACCTGCACATACAGTTTATGGTAATATATGATAGGATTTGATATTTATAACGCACTTAACACCCACCGGTGTCTAAGCGCAGACAGGGGATCCAACCTGTGGTGCTCCTTGTCGTTTTGCTTCCAAGGCAAGCACGTTGCCCTTGAGCTATCCTCCCAAGACAAAGTTAATAAACACCCTTGAACTGTGAACACTTGTATCTGTATTTACTGTTGCCAACATGAGTTCCTTACAGTATCAGATACGGATTACAAATGAGGCACAGGCGAAACAGAAACCAATGTTGAGAATAGTTATCAAGGAAGCAGACAACGCAGGTAATGTGGTTATCATGAATCGACAATACTACATTGAAATGGGTCATCGATATTTACACACTAGCCAGCCACTTTGGAAGTGGACCAGCCTCCATTGGTAAAAGGCATTAAGCACATACGTTGAATGTGTGTAATGTGCAGGCCGGCCCAGCAGATTTTTGAAAAAGTAAACTGTGCTGCTTGTCCTTTGGGTGAGCCTGTCTGAAGGCGAGAAGACATCAATGGATGTCAAGGTCTCAAGGTCCTACACTTCACACCACGGGAGTAACACGGTCCATGAGAGTGCACAGAGGCCAGCCAGCAGCCCAGGCGTAGATGCCAAACGGGAGCTGGGAAGAAACAGCTGCACGGATAGGTTGAGGCCATTGGGTATTCGCGAGTGTTGCTATAATATTAAACATTTCCAATTTGCACTAATAGAAAAAGCGATGTAAATATTGGGCTTTTTCGTAAATTAAACGAGATGCGTTCCTTTCCTAGTGACAAGAAGAGTTTGGGCGGGCTGATAAAAGCAATGCAAAACGATCCTTCAGGTTGAGTTAAACTTTTTTTTAAAATCATATACAAGTCATTAGTATTGTGCGTGCAGACCAGAGCTTGGGTTTCACCCGATAGATACACTAGGGGATTTACTCCTACCGGAACTGTGTCCGTGCTATTATTTTCTGAGGCAAGGACTGTCTGTTACACTTAGGGCCTCATGTTGAGCTCCATGCAAAATAACAAAGACATTCTGTAGTTGAAGAATATTTTTCTTATTTGCCCAATACATAGATGTCAACATGCACCATTCCATGCAGGGAATACCAGTCCAGTTTGTGTTTTAACGTTGCATTCGGGGCCTTGCAGTTCTAGATCTCCCCCATTACGCACGAGGCATTACAAGTCCCAGAATGTAAAGTTAAAACCAGTATTGTGCTACCATCTAGTGAATGGAATTGAGTGCCTTGTCTTGTATGTAAATATTCTGTGCCTATATTTAGACAAACATATAACGCAAATAAGACAAGTGTCCTTCCCTTTAGAATGAGCTCAGAATCTGACCCTTTGTGTAGTTAAGGTATGTTTTGTGTGCCTGAAAAGGCATTCTATTCTGGTGTGCATACACTGAGTTGTGGTGGAGAGTCCAGATTCGGAAGCTCAGACCTGTGGTCTGTTTTGAAATGCAATTAATAGCTTTTTTGTGGAGTCTGATGGTTTCACAGATGATGACACCAGGTACTCAAGCCAACATTTATATGCACTAATCTTATCAAGTGTGACATCACAATAGGCTTATTCTTCATCGGACAAGAGGTTTTCGGGCATGAGCCAGTTGGGGAATATGATCTATGGAACACTCCTGTATGCAGTCAATTGACCAGCTTAAAAAAAAAAAAAAAGAACAAAACGCATGCACAGGAATCCAAGTTTGATTCCTCCATTTTGTATGTTATTTGGTAGCAGTTAGTCCGAGACTGAAGGAGTCTGAATGTGGCCTGAATATACCCGAATAAAAGGTGAGCCCCCTCTTATTTTGGAATGTATATGCTACATGCAGACTCTTGCACTTTAGGAATAACTTCTACCAAATAATATGGTGGAATAAAATATTTGTACAGAAAACAATACAAATACGGACAGTGTGGCCATGCCACGAAAAATATACTTAGTAGCTTAAAGCAAGACCACTGAACATGAGTTTACGTAGTGGAGTCTGATGCACATAAAAAGGGAGTAACAGCCTATTGTTTCAGTACTTGGCAAATTCTTGACTGAGAGCAACTTCTAGAGATTATTTCAGATCTGACTAACTGCATGAAAAACATGTGTCCATCGGTTGAGGCATTTACAATGTCACAAATCCACTAGGACACGCACAAGGTGGCATACAAATACGATGCCAACCATCATCAAAACATGAATTGTATTTTGCCGACAACCATCTGTCAATTTTTAAATGTGCAATGTTATTGTTTTATGTAGGTGTTTTAGAAATACTCAGTATTCACTTGAACACCAAAAGATTGGCCTCAGGTCTATTTCTTTTCTGTTCATATTTTAGTGTTTCAAAAGTATCACAAGTATGCATAATATCAGCTGAAGTCTGCATAATATCAATTGAAGATTGAGCATATAAATCCCTGTTGTAATATGTGCTGTATGTATCATGCTGCTATTATCACAATATCTGTGCATTTGAAGCACTGGGTGGAAACAAAGGGAGCAGAACATCAAGGTGGATTTCTGCAGATCGTGACGCACTCTTCATGCAAGCAGACACTTTCATTTTAACCAGTTCTTTTACCATGTCCCACTCCTTATGACAATTATGTGCAATTTATATATTGATTGCCTATTTGTAATGGGCACTATACAGCCATAATAGTTTTTCATTTCTATAAACGCAATGTACACTGCGGCACCCCTCCGCCATCTTCCCTAACCGCATGCTGCCAAAATATGTAACTCGCTGAAATTTGCAGATGGGGGACACTTTTACCGTTGTTGTCGGTAGTATTTTTTTACTACCCTTGCCTATTTCTTTTCCCAGTCTGACCCTGTCAACATACATGGCTAATATGGTTAGTGTCTGTATGTGCTCTACAGATCCAGCCAGCCTTGTATTGAATGATATGCCACTGGCAATTAGAAGACCAAATACTTTGATATCATGTTACCACTGCAATACAAATTTGAACAATAGTCCCTTGCGTGTATTTGTGTCTGTTCATACCCATATTGTACGTTAGAATAGGCGCTCATCTCTGCATTCTTTAATGAATCTAGTCTGCATCCTGAAACTAGTGGTTATTGGTCTCATTTCTAATTGCTCTGAAAGTTGTAGATATGAACTCCTCTTGCCATATATGAACACAAAGCAAAGAGTACCTTTCACCTAAAAAAACCTCAAATTCCGAAAATAGTACATCAAACAGCCTTGGTTTGCCATAATCCACCCAATGTTGACCTATTTTTTGCTACAAATGGATGGCAGTTTCAGGTTCCATCAAATGTTTTGAACAGGTCTGTCACTGGCAATGCATCTAACAAGCCCCATTTTCAGATTCCCTAGTTTCCCAGAAGGTGCTAAAGCCCTTTCAGAATGAATCGCCTTTGTAACATGGAATGATACATGGATCCTCTTCTCACATCATATGTACAATGCTCATCACATGAACTGATGCACATTATAGATGATTCATCGAATTTGTAAATCTATTAAGCTGAAAAACAGTTGTATTTTATGCTTTGAAGTACAAATCCTAAAGAAGACTTGAATCATTCTAAAACAGCTCTTCTATTAATTCAATTGATAAGTCTTTAAACATATTTGGCTTCTTCTAAAAAAAATGTATTGTCTACCTGCCTGGTTTAGGGCAATATCCCCAGTCAAGTAAGGGGTTGGAAAAACATTCTCCCCATCTTCCCTCCTCTTGAACCCGCAACCACAGCATCCTATTTCACTAATATTCAGGTAATGCAAAAATAAACTTCAAACTCTCATCCCTCACAACTCCACACCCACAAAAGCTCTTTCTCTACCATCAAAGTCTGGATGGCCGCCGTCTTACTTAAACTAAACAGATCAAAACAGATTACTTCTTCACCTGCACCCCACCACATTTACAAACTCAACCTCGCCACGCAGATCAAAGACCGCACCACAAATAAATAGGCTTCAGCATCGGCCCCCCACCCTACATGCACATACTGCATAGCTGCCATTACCAACACATACAAAATACAACTATATATCCTATTCAAGATTGGACATATATCCCGCTGATGACTTAAAGACTGCAGTCTTAGCATTATTTCTGTCTAAACAGGAGGACAGACATGCTATCCTCATTGGACATCCCAAAAGCACCCTTGCCCCCCTGCAAGCAATACAGAATGCTGCAGCAATACTCATCCGGGACCTACTGTGAGGGGTCAGAAAAGAGTCAGACACAAAGTTGTAATGTTTTCATCATTGATATGATATGATAGTTTATTTATATAGCGCCTATAAACAATGTGTTTCAAGGCGCTTAACGGCAAGGGAGGGAACTAGGGAAATTACAATAACATTCTTACAGTCCATGAACAACAAGAATGTGAAATTAACTATCGTACTTGACATGACGACATTTCAGGTAGTGCAAGAACTAAAACACAGATAAGAAGGAAATGGGCAACAGACAGGCGACTACCTTACTAGGCTAGACAACATTTCTGGTAGAGCCGGAGATTAACAAGAGGTGAGGGAGGGGGAAGGAGAAAAGAGGGAGAGGAACAAAAAAAGTGACTATCGTACTAGATCTGACGAAATTTCAGATAGTGTTGGGGGGACTAGTAAAGGGCAGGGAGCAGACAAACAGTTGTTGCTATCATACTAGGTCCAGGGACAATTCCGATAGAGCAAGTGCATAGAAAAAGTAAAGGAGGATGGGAAGAGAGAGGGAGAAGGGAGGGAAGGAGAAAACATAATAAAACAGTAAGAAAAAAAGAAAAAAATAAATATATATATATATACATATATATATATATATATATATATATATATATATATATATATATCTCAGATGACAACCATCAAGCTGTATTTCTGTAAGGTTCCAATACATTTGAACTTCAAAACTGCAATGTTCAGCCAGTGGGTCAAAATCACTGTCTGTTCTCATCTGAGGCTGTTCCTGGTATGGGTTCCTGGTATTAGACATCTTTATTAAAATAAAAAGGATGGATAAAAGCCTGTATGTCCCTATCCTAAAGAACGTTTCCCTCCCTAGGAAACTAAAACTAAAGTCTTTGTCTCATGGTCAAAATTCTGTAAACTGTCCTTGTGTCCAAAACATCTCTGACCCTCATACTCGAAATTGGCAGCTAAAAAGTGCAAGGAATAATGCCTCTGATCATGAGTCATTGCCTCATGGTCAAAATTCTGTAAACTTTCCTTGTATCCAAAACATCTCTGACCCTCATACTCGAAATGGGCAGCTAAAAAGTGCAAGGAATAATGCCTCTGATCATGGTGCGTGGAGCAGTATGTTAGTGTGACAGTATTTGGAGGAGCTTTTTGGGTCTCAGATCAGCTACATTGCAGTTTGCAGTCTTTCTATACTTTTTACTGGCAAGGAGGAGGTGCACATGCAAAAAACCACCACTCCAGCGCAGAGCGCAAAGAAGTGTGTGGAGCAGTGTGTTTTCGTATGACAGTATTGACAGGAAGGTTTGGAATCTCGGAGCAGCTACATTGCAGTTTGCAGTCTCTCTACATGTTTTACTGGGAAGGAGGAGGTGCCCTTGCATATAACTACCACACCAGCACAGAGAGGGTTGATGTGTGTGGAGCAGTGTGGTTCGTGTGACAGTATTGGCAGGAGCTTCTGGAGTATCCGAGCAGCTACGTTGCAGTTTGCAGTGTTTCTATACTTTCTACTGGGAAAAAGGAGGTGCACTTGCATAAAACCACCACACCGGCACGGAGAACGGTACAGTATGTGGAGCAGTGTGCTTTGTGTGACATTATTGGCAGGAGCTTTTGGAGTCTCAGAGCAGCTACATTGCAGTTTGCAGTTTTTCTATACTTTTTACTGGGAAGGAGGTGCACTTGCATAGAACCACCACACCGGCACGGAGCGTGGTGCAGTGTGTTTCATGTTTGGTGGCTGGTGCACGGGGCTAAGGGCCAAGCTGCTGCAGAATCACCTTCCCTGCAGTGAAAAAGTATTATCCATGTAACATGGAAACGTATAATCCAAAATTGCTTGTCTTGTGCTCCGAGGACATTTGGGAGTGTGGGTCTTGGATTTTGATGCATAGCCCTAATTCTTTCCTACCTTTGTAGCATAAACAATTACACTGTCTGTCAAACGATTTGATCCGAGGGAGTCGAGTCTGGGTGTGTGGGTCTTGGAATTCGACTCATAGCCCTCTATTCCACAGTGTAGCACGTTAAGCATTGACATTGGCATTGGATTTTCTGACAGTTCTTGGATGAATTTATCTGGTAAAGAAACTGTATTTTGGGACTGCAGGAGCGTGGCACTTGTTTTAGACTGGAGTGAGTGGAGTGCATAGTGGTCTGTGTTCTTGTGGCCTTGCTAGCCAAGGAGACCAAGTCAATGGCCAAAAACTGCTTTTGGTAAGGGTTTTCATTTATCTGTCCATGGCAGCAGCTCCCAGAAGCAAGTCTCTGGGGGTGTATCCTCCCTCTGTCTCTACTTTACCTCTCATCAATCCTACATTTCCATATTTAGAATTGGAGGCACCTTTGACCACGCACAACCCACGCAGGATTAACACCTCCTACCAGACTGTTATTAATCCTCTGATACCGATAAGTGAAATTTTGGATAAGAGACAGAGTTGCCTCCTACAGTGGCATTTGATTCTGTCCAAGTAGGGATCACATAGGCTCAGGCACTGACCTCCGAGGATTTGAGCGTGGCTGCAGTGCTTGTGTCACTGGTGCCGCAAAATGACATAACAACTATGATTTGGAAATCCAATTAAGAAGACAATCACAGGTGTTACCAAAGGTGGATTCCCTGGCCCCTGCTTCCATCTCTGCCCTACATTCTGTTCTAGAGTCTCTTTTGAGACTCTATGACAATATAAAGGACAGTGGGCCTCATTATGAGCTTGCCGCTCCAGATACAATGGTACTGGTAAGCTTACTGGTACCGTTGTATCAGGACTGGCAATCTCCGAGTTGTGCTCGCAGGTGCCTTTCATTCCATCAGGTCTGACTTGGCGGAATGAAAGGCACCCGCGAGCACACATTTCAAATGCACAGGCATCATTGATAACAGTGCCGGTGCATCAAGCTTCCTCATCCCCATTGAGCCCTATGAAGCTCAAATGGGAATGGGGAAGAGTTTTTTCTGGCACTCAGGAATGGGCAAATACCGGGTCCGGCAAGGCCGTGATGACCCGGTAATTGCCCATTTCTGGGCGCCGGAAAAAATGCAACTCCGCCGGCAGCCATGCCTGTTTTACAGGCACGGCTACTGCCAGGGTTGTAATGAGGCCCATGTTTTTTTTACAAATGCTGACATATCGACCATGATGCAGAAAAATATACAAAGGTTCAATGATTCTTGTACATTAGGGAACGTGGTTCAGTCAGCCTTTGCTGTTAATGAGGCAAATGTATCAACTCATTGTAATAATTAAACACTTGGTAAAAGGGATAGTTTATTGTGTGACATGATATGATATTTCATTTACAACACGCCTGTACAAAGTTAGTTGTCAGTCAAACTCCCAATAGCCCTACTAAGTTGATTGAGTGTGTCTCTAAAATGAGTGTTTCACCAGTCCTTTTTGATTCACTTGACCCACTCATGAATAGAAGTTTTATGAATTCGAATATGGAGGTTCTTACTGCTTCTTGAACTAATACACAACCTTGTAATAAGAAGAAGAATCACAAGAAAAAGAAAATCGAAATACCTGCTGTCACCCAAATTAAATTGTCATAATTTCTAATGAAAATCGTAATGACAACTTCTCATTTCAGATGATATACTGGATCTTAATACACAGGCTACCTTAGGCAAGGATCCACACACTGTGAACCTGTTACCCAAGGGCATTAAGGGGGATTTTATGTAGGTGACTTATCCGTACTGCTTTGTACTAAATGGTGGTTGATAGACATTATGAGGCAAAACATTACCCTACCTCAGAACTTAAATTTGTAGTCTTAGAGACAATTTCAAGACCATCAAGAGGTGGGAATATGCAGGACAGTATGGCACAAAGAGAGATGTTTTGGGTCAATAAATTGGACTCACTAGAACCACGTGGGATGAATGAAGAATTTTCTCTAACTCCTATCTTCTAAGCTCTAAAGTATGTCAACCCTTGGTGACACTGACATAAAGATTCGACATATCCATCAGTCAAAATATCACACTTTGAAAGACTAGATGAATTGTGATATATAATTTAGAATACAAAATTTGCTTGATGTTAGCAGTTCGCTTTTGAACTTGAATTAATGCCAAATGATGAATGTTGAATGATGAATGTTTTTTAATATGTTTTTGAATATGTTTTTGAATATGATTTTACAATTATGGAATTGTATATGACAAGAGACCGGAAGTTTGTAACTCGACTCCAATGATGAAAACTGTTAGGCATAACTATATGCAGTACCCTTTGGGAACACCACCCACAATTAGGACTACACGTGACAGTACAAATTCACTTTTGGCACAAGCCTGTACTACACAGTAAAGTGGTAACGATGGCTAAGCAGCCAGACTTATCGCAAGAGTAAAGGGAGCAGTATCAATAGTTACACAAAGGACAGCATTTACTATGATTCAAACAAACACTGAGTCAGGTTTCTGAGTAAAAGAATATACATTTATTTACACATCAGTTATTAAACATTTCACTATTATCAAGCAGTTAAAAAATCACGTTACTGATACACTACAACTCACACAATAGATTATGGACAAGTTAGGATCAAAATGAAGTGTGAACAAAATGGCACTCCAGTAATTTAAACTACAGTCAGTAAATCAAATCAAGGGGCCTGGCCCAAAGTCAATGGAACAGAGTATTTGCAGAGGATCACACAGTTCAGGGTAGTTTGCTGTTGTCATGACCCTTGCCCCTGGCCCTCACTGGCAAGTCAGCCTTCCAGTTAGGGCCAGGTCAAAGGCCTTAAAACCTCATCCAAGACTCTCTTGGAGTCAGTCATGGCGCCAGGCTCATAACCATCATGAAGACCAACATTAGAATGGGACTATTTACTTGGGACTATTTAACTTGGGGGGGTTCAGCCAACATGGAGGCACACACATAGCTCAGTTACAAGGAACCAAGCTATGCTGTCTAGTCTTTTGGGTGTGGCAGGCATGGGACTACTTTATCTGGACTACTTTGGGTGTGGCAGGCCTGGGACTATTTTACCTGGACTACTTTACCTGAGACTATTTAAACCACACCAAAATAGCAGAACGTGCTTTGTGTCATTCTGCTGTGGGCAGCGTAACGCTCACCGTGTCCAGTTCTTTGCTGTCAGCTTACCTGAAACCAAGGACCTGCAGAGAGAGAAATAACACTACAAAATTTACCTGGAACAGTATCCTGTCTTCAATCGATCGGCGACTTCAGTTCCACTCACCTGAATGTACAAACTCCATCATCCAGCACTGCATGCATCCTGGAATACCATTACCTGGAAAGAGGAGAAAGAAAGATAGCATTAGTAAGAGTTTACTCACGTTTCCTCCCGAATGAAGAAAGCCACACAATTCTTACCTGGGTAGTCATCTCCTGGTCAGTATCATTGCTGGAACATTACGGCCCTCGGCAAGGAACATCGCAAACTGCAAGGAGAGAAAAGCCACAGGTTAGCAATATAAAAGGCGAAACAGCACAGCGCATCGCGCATTACTAACCGGACAGCATCGAGCACACAGCGCTTTCGCCTACTGGCCCATGCTCATTCCTCAAACTTCATGACAACACCAAAATACCTTTCCATACCTAAAAGGAAAGAAGCAAGACATTATTATCCGAACTAAGAGGAACATAAGAACTGCATATAAATACTGTAAAGCAGCAAACCCACGGAGTCGCAGCAGGCCCGGATTCCACCGGAGGGGGGATTGCACCAGTGAAGTAACTTGGTCGCTGCTCGCCCACCACATCTACGCGCCCCTGCAACGAGGAGCAGGATGGAGAATCAACCTTTTACAATATTAAGACCCATCTTTAACCAGAGGCCTTACCAAGGGACCGGGAGATGGTTCGAGGGTGCACATCATCCAACCAGGGCTGGGTGGCATCACCGTGGATACCAGGTGAGCGTAACAGCGGTTAAGTCTTTGCTAAGTGTTCAGAACGAACTTGGTCAGACGAAAAGACAAAGTTAGACAGAAATTGAGCAGCACCAACAAGTGAGTAAGCAGGGAAATCTAGAAAAAGGAACTGCAGTGATGAAATCAAATCAAGGGTCCTGGCTCAAAGTCAATGGACCAGAGTCTTTGCAGAGGATCACACAGTTCAGGGTAGTTCACGGTTAAGTCTTTGCCAAGAGTTCAGAACGAAGTTGGTCGGACGAAAAAAAGTTACTTTAAAGAATAGAGAAGGACAAGCCCTCGGGATTGGCGAAAGATTTCACACATTTTCACCGCGGCTGGACGAAATGAACAATTGGGTTAGCGCAGTACTTTAGAGCAGAAGAATGATGTAGCTGCGGCAGATGTTCTTGGCAGGTCCTGCAGGCTCACAGTTCCTGAAGCGACTGACTGACAAGAAAGAGGAAGAAACCAGCAGCGGAGCAAAACGACGAATAAAAGATGCGCTCATTAAAACCCAAGCAGGGTCCTACCTTACTGGCTAAGGAGGGCTTCTGTGCAGAAGCCCGCAAAAGGCCAGTGAACAAAGGAACCAAACCTAGTTTGGTGCGCAGAGTAAAACATGAGAAAGACTTTTACAAAAAGAAATGGTGAATAAAGCCAGCCGGAGCCGTAAACAAGTAAATATGGTTCAAGGGGTTTAAGTTTTGAGGCTACCAAGATAGCCTAAAACAATACCAAGGCTATGTAAAATAACCGCAGTAGGAAAAATAGGGTAGTTACCACTTCCACCAGCCAAATCTTAATGAAAAGGGATCAAAACAATGTTCCATGAGAAACAGACAAATAGGGATAACTAGTAACCATTTCCAGTACTCTATATAAGATAGTTTGTACTGGGTCTGTGGATTTAAAAAGACTAATAACGTCAATGGCAACTTTACATGTTCTGGGAGTCTCTCCCAGAAAATAGAGTCTGAGCTGGAAAGTCTAAAAGACAACCCTGTGTCACTGCACTGAAAGTGCTGTGTAATACACAGTAAAAACATGATGCCTATGGAGTAGGTGAGGCTCCACAGTCTATGAACACAAAATGTTAAACACACACAGCAAAACACATGTAAGAGTGGGAAAAAGGCTCACACTCTTACCAGGTGAAAAATCCTAGAAATCCAGCACAGCTGCTGAGGGACTCAGTAGGTAAGGGAAATTAGCTATTTTGGAGAATTCTCTGTAACAAAAACATTATATGTAGAATAGGTTGTCAACAATGGTATAACCAGATTATGTAATATTCGTCATGTCAAAAACATATAAGAGTAGACAAAACAAGTATTTTGCAACCGAATGAAATTAGGGAGTAATGAAACTTCAAATCCCAGCATTCCAACATACAAGTATTCATCAACGTAGGACATCCCTAGGTTAAGTATAAAGGAGAGTTGCTGCTTAGCAACAGGGCACAACACAGAGGAGCCACAGGGTAATTATATTATAAATGCTCAGAAGACTACAATGATGTAAGTGTTAATGAGGGCACATTCACAAACAGTAGTCTCACTTAATTTAACAAGATATGTGAAAAACCGTGTGACACAGGAAACTAACACTGGAGGTGTTTCCTTACAGAAACAAGCAGAAATTAATAAACTGAAGCACATCGGCACTGTTCGAGAACAGAGTACCCATTGGTTCTGAACTATATATCGCTTGTAAGTATAGAAAACACGTACTAACATACTGTACCACGATATTATATAGTAGACTAATGCCCACCCCCACTTTCACAGGATGACATACAGTGTCAGCGATGTCTACACACAAGAGCTAAGGAACAACTTGAGAGTTAAAGTCAAATCGGCCAAGAAACCTGACTTCAACCACCGCACAAGGTAATACCATAACAGAGAAACAGGTAACATAGTTCTAACTCTATTTCCACTGATAAGTAACAAGCATGAACATTCCTAATCTGCAATTAAAATATAATTTGCAGGTGACCTGATAATCTACCCATACCCTTTGTAACTAAAAGGAAACCTATACAGAGTTCAAAGGCCATCCACTGTGACAAATATTTAGGTGAAGTATTAAGACTTAAAATCCCATACTCCTTGATTATGATAACCTGATACACTACGGATCACTGCTGACATCTATATTCTGAATTTATCTTGTAGAAATGGTATTGCAAAGAGCAAATTGAAGATGAAAAGTGATTTTTGTTCCTGAAGAAGACAATCAATTATCTGATGGCCCTGATGGCTTACCACCTTTTAAATAATGCTCCAACTCTCTGGTAGGTGCTTTTAAAACCATGCTTCGACTACATTTTTGAGACACATATTCCTCCTTCATGTTCTCAATCAACTATCATTCCCATTTTTAAAAAAGGCGACTTTGGTAACCCGAAGAACTTTAGACCTATCACCCTAATCGATGCCATAAGTAAGGTTTGTTCCCTACTCGTGATAAGAGACCTAAATTTAGCTATGTGACAATCAGCCATCCTCTCCTAATTCCAAGTGGGATTTAGACAAAACATGGGCTCTCCCCTCCATGTTGACATTTGCCCCACTTATTGGACAGCATCAAACACAAGGTTTTAGGACCAATTTATATGGCTTCATTCGATGTGTCCTGAGCATTTGATTGCATTGTGCATTCTGTCTTGTGCTCCAAACTGCTCAGATGTAATGTACCTCCAAATTGGTTCAACTGATTGCACTTTTACATAAGAAGTCTTCTATGAAGATTCATCTTACTTGAAAAGGACCTATATCCAGACACATTCGCTCAGAACTTGGTCTAAAACAGGGATGTATACTGGCCCCTACCCTTTTCAATGTGAATGTGAGCGATATGCATGACCTGTGGAAGGCGAATTACATCTTTCCTGGGAGGCTGGGCCACCTAAGGTTACACTGACTTGAATACGCAGATGATTTGATATTTTTCTACAGTACTCCTTTGGGTTTACAGTTGAACTTGTTCTATCAATACGCCGTAAGAAACAATGTACAGGTAAATTGGTCCAAATCTAAAGTGGTGACATTGTCGAGCAACGTGGACCATCCGGTGGTTGATGGGTAGTGAGAGAGTAGATTGTGTACCCTCCTTAAGATACCTGCATTATAATCTTGTTAACACTTCATCTATCGTAATGTGGAAAGCTACTTTGAAGGAGAAGCTTTGTATGTACATCTCTCACATGAAATGTCTGTTTTCTAAATTGTGTACATTTTCTATTTTACCTGCTTTGAGTTATTATCACTTGAAGATTTAGCCAGTCTTACTGCAAGGGATAGACATGTTGATCATTGGTTTGGGTGATTACTTAAATGTTCTTCAAGAACAACTATGGAAAAAGGTATTGGGATTACCCCCCTCAATACCGAATGCAGTAATTCGCCATGAACTGGCTTTAGTTTCCTTACAGGCCCTCTATCTATGGAGGCAGCTGTTGAATTATACCTAATTTCTGCAACCCCCAAAGAATTTGCTTTACACCGTTTTAACCAAAATGGTGAATTACTCTTCTGTTTACTCGTTAAACCTTTTACATTTAAGATTCAGGAGCTATTGGAGTGCATAGGTTCATCAGAAAAATAATTAACAAATCGTCCTCGGAGAGCCAAATCCAAACTTTTTAGGCGTGATTGGATGTTGACACTTGACTTGTTGAAGACACATTCCTTGTATTCTGAGTATGCCAAATAGCCTCGGAAAAGGGATCAACTCCCTACATATTTAATTTGCTTTCCCTGCAATAAACTATCTGCAATATATATGTGTTTTAGACCTAGGGCCTCATCACGAGTTTGGTGGTAACCGTTAAAGGCGGCGGTAGCGCTATTACCGCTGCATTTAAGAGTCCGCCAAATCACGGGTTTGGCAGATTTCCCCCCAGCTGTGAGCTGGGGGGAAATCTGCCGAAATTTCGCGCTATTACCGCCGGTGGGAAATCCGCCGGCGGTAAGACCGCAAAAATTCTCCATTGAGCCCAATGGGGAATGGGGAATTCCCGAATAAGCTCAGTGGGGAATGGGCAATACCTGTTCCGCCAAACCCGTCATCCCACGCTATTAGCGCCAGGGGGTTTGGTGGTAGGGCTATTAACGCCGGCGCTAATAGCGCCGGCGTTACCGCCCAACTCGTGATGAAGCCCTTAATCAGCTTTCTACGAGCGAAAGGACCAAATACTGGAATTCGATTCATCCAGTGGACATCACAGTGACCTGCCCTGTCTGCAAGTCTCCTAACTCATTGGAAACTTTACGGCATTGTGTCATAGAACATCTGAATCTCATTTAGAGTAGGAACAATGGGCCTCATCACGAGTTTGGTGGTAACCCTTAAATCCGGCGGTCGCGCTATTACTGCTGGATTTAAGGGTCCACCAAATCAGGGATTCGGCAGATTTCTCCCCAGCTCTGAGCTGGGGGGAAATCCACCGAAAATTTGCGCTATTATAAGAGTACGAAAATTCCCCATTGAGCCCAATGGGGAATTGGGCATTCCCAAATGGGCTCAGTGGCGAATGGGGAATTCTATTACCGCCAAACCCGTGATCCGGTGCTAATAGCGCCGTGGGGTTTGGCGGTAGGGCTAATACCGCCGGTGGTAATACCGCCGGCGTTACCGCCCAACACGTGATGAGGCACATGTGTTTTATAAAAACTGGGACTGTTTTGGCACTGACCTTTCTAAGAACCTATTTTGGTCAAGGATGATGTGGGGGGAAAATGTCTAATCATTGCACTATGCAGTTTCTTAACTGATATTGAAATTGCACTTCAATCATTTTTTATATGGGAATCTTGATATATATATATATATATATATATATATATATATATATATATATATATATATATATATATATATATATATATATATGTTTTAATTATAAGATGTGTGTTTGTCTCTTGATATTTTGTGTACAGTTTATTGTAAAATATATCACACACACAAAAAAATCTCTGGTTTAGGTTTAGCAAAAAGTGTGCACATGTAAAGCAAATTGAGAAATCCAACAAACCAGTCTCCTCTAAGGAAGAGTCCTTGGATCCAGAGTGTGTTTCCCATCCCGTGGATTATTTTAGAAAGGATGGTGAAAGAGTCTTTTTCAAATAATGTTTCCTTAAGGAGGGTAGGAATGTCTCTTCCATACAACAACTTTTCAAGGCTGGTAAAAGTGTCTCTTTACAAGACAACTGCTTCAAGTTTTGGCAAAAGTATCCTTTTCACACAAGAACTGCTTCAAGTATGGCAAAAGTGTCTCTTTAGATCCCCTGGTATACACTCCTGCCAGGTATATTTTCACTTTAAATGGATTACCTGGTGTACTCCCCTGCCAGGAATTCCCGTTTGTGTTTTGTACATCCCGCTGGTATACTTTCCTGCCAGGTATCTTTCCCCCAAAGGATCACTGTCTGACATGTTTCATTTAGAAAGGCTTCTTTCAATGTTTTTTCAGTATAGCACAGTTGTATTCCTGCACTGCCTATGTGCCATTGGCTTTGGATACTGCTTGTTCCAACTTTCCCCATACTGACATCTCACATGTGGACACTTGTTCAAATTCTGTCATTAACTTCTTCACCAGTATTAATTTGCCTGTGACAATACTTGCTCCAAGGTTCCCCATATTGACATCTCATGCATGAGGATTTGTGCTAATTCTGTCCTTCTATTAATTGGTAGGTATTTAAAATGAGTTCTTAATTGTTCCTATGTCTGTCGGTATGGCCCGGGTTCCCCAACATAACTGGGCAGACTCACGAGTGTCTGATAGCATTTCCGACCCATGGTACGTTGCAGGGGAAAAGGGGATAGAGTCTCCTGCTTTGCAGGCCCTCTTTCAGCTCCCCTGAACGCTCCACATGTACTTGCCAGTGAAGCTGCTGCTGTTGGGCACGACCACATCCTCAACAGTTTTGCTGCTGCTGCTGGCTCTTCAGCTGCTCCCTCAAGGTGCCTTCTGTGCTTCCTGGGTTTTCTGCCACACCTGTAGGCAATGCTTACAAGTGGTAGCTTGAAAGCACATGCCACTTTTAGCACGGTACATTTCCATGCATCGGCCTTCACCTGCAGCTCTGTGTCCTGCTTCGCCCACTCTGCTTCTCTCTTCTCTGACTTTCTGGTGGAGTCGTAAGTCATTTTTAAATGTCCCACGCAGCTGAGCTTCAGTGCAACAACTAGTCTGCATGTTTAGCTTGGGGTTTCTTTCACTTTATATTAACTCTCTCTTCATCTTCCTCGTCTCAGTACTTGATGTGTTATGGGAATTGGAGTCCATAGGATTTTTATTTAGAACAAAAACATCAGCGACAGGAGATGTTAAATGTGTATTATATGTAAATGAGGTAAGAATGGAATTCTGCTCAGAGTCTTATGTAGAAAGGTGTTTCTGGTTCCTTCAATTGGAGGGATTTGTAAAGTCACAACAAGTCAATAGGAATTCCGGAATGATGAGGTCTTCTTCTCTGAAAACCGAAGAATACTTTTTCTCTCCTGATGGGTGTGATGCTGGAAATGCATTGGAGGGACAGGACCTCCCTGTCCTTGTCCTGTAGTCCTTTTTCATGTGTGTTCTGTATTGTTTTCTGCCCATGAGTCCATGTGGGATTCCTGGCAGTGCAGCTCTTCCTTTTTTTGGTTTGGTGTACAGACCCATGGGATACCCTTATGGTACCCATGGGTGGGGGTGCAACCCTGTGCCCCTAGTGTATGTTTTTGGGCACCTGTGTGTGGCCCACATTAAGAGAAAAAAAGGATCCAACAAAAGGAATCCTCCCGTCCCTTGCCCACGATGAACAATCCACCAGAGAAGTGGTAACTGGTTGTCGGTAAAAATATACACATGTAAAGTAAGAGATTCAATAAGTACTGTTCCATATATGGAAATCAAAAGGAAGAATTTCAGAAAGCATGTATTCTATAAAATACACAACATTTTTAATCATAACACGTGATCATTGGCAATTCGCAATATGTAATTCATAAGTCCAAGATATAAGATACAGTGGCATTACACGTTTCGAGGGTTATCCCTCTTCTTCAGAAGCCTAGCTAGAACTGTTGATGATTGGCAGTGGATGATGGAGAGTTCAATTGAAAGGAGAAATGAATGAATTGGAAAAACAATACATTAACATATGTATCAAGTAAGCATATACTTAGAATAATTTACACTATTACATTTGAAATTCACATGATTAAATCATCGGATAGCCACAATGCTTCATTAGAACACATGATCCCCCATATGGAGCTTTTTCAATCCGTTTGTGAAATACGGCATAAAGAAAAACTATTCAAATTAATATGTATTTAACACATGGTCATCCATATGTAGCATTTTCAATGGGTTCATGGATATTAGTCTTCAGAATGAACCACGATATATAGAGAGGCAATTCAAACAGATATGAATTTAACTCATGTGAGTAATGACAATGGCTAGAAGTGTCAAAGGGAAATCTATAGGTAATAACCATTAGACAGTTCATTGGGAAACCCAGAGTCAGGAAGAACCCATTAGAATGTGCTATGAAAGACTACAGGTCTGTTGTTAAGATAGAGACCAAAGTCGATAGAGAAAGTGACAGGTGTGTACATATACTCACCTAATTATGCCAAGGTGTCGTGTAATTTTGAAGAGTGAACTAGAAAGTAGCCCTAACGATCGCTGGTCATTCAAACAAGATAAACCAATACTCTGAACCTATTGGGGATACATGGAATATTATGCCAACACATTCATGTATCACTTTGAGAATAAATATGTACTGGACCATCAACACTGGTCACCTCAGCTACTTACTTGGAAACGGTACATACACGATATTTTTGGTATCTGGTCTGGAACAAGATCTGATCTGGACCTATTCTTTAACTATCTGAATAAAGTCCATGAGAAAATCAAATTGACAATAGAAATAGGAGCAGCATCTCTTCACTTCCTTGACGTTGAACTAATGATCCAAAATGGACAGATTGCTACTTCGGTTTATCACAAGCCTACAGACGCTAACAATTTATTACACTACACGAGTTTCCACCCTAAACCGATGTTGAAAATTCTGCCTTACAGCCAGATGTTGCACCTCAACAGAATCATTTCAGACCCGGCAGGTCTTGACTCAGAACGCTCTAAACTTATAGATCGATTTGGAGCAAGGGACTATCCGGAGGAGACCCTGGAAGCAGCAGTTGAGAGATTGAATAACTTGAGTAGGGAACAACTTCTAACATACTCGCCACAGAGCTTCCAAATAAGCAAAATCATTAGAAAGCATTGGACCTTACTGCACAACGACCCTGCACTACTTAAGTTATTTCCAAAAACACCAATGATGGCCTTCAAATGAGTGTGCAACCTAACGGATAGACTAGTCGAAGGACAGTCAATTACTATTAAAGACCAAGAATAATGGCTCATTCCCATGCCTGAATTGCAAATATTGCAATAACATCATAAAGGGCGACACCATTTCACACCCTCAAACTGGGAAGAAATTCAAATTAAATGACTTTGCAACCTGCCTCTCTGCAGGAGTGATCTATTCGATCAAATGCCCATGCGGGAAATTATATATTGTTCAAACCACTAGACCGGTAAAAGACAGATGGACCGAACACAAGTCCACAATTAGGTGTAAAAACATGCGGTCACCAGTGGCACAACACTTTCTCGAGTAACAACATTCAATTGCCCATATAAAATTCCAGATAATTGAGGTTGTAAAAAAGCCCCTAAAGGGAGGTAACTATCTTGCACTCCTTTCCAGAAGGGAAAGATTCTGGATTGATCTGTTGGACACATTACAACCAAAGGGTTAAATGTCGAATTCTCACTTAATTGCTTTTTCTGAATTTCACAACAAAGGACTAAGGAGTCAGCAGATAGTAAGGTGATGTAATGTATTTACATATTGTCGATTGATTGTAACTATACCCAATGAATTTGAAGCTTATGTAGAGGTTGTCGTGAATGGGTTTTTACCTTTAGCAATATGTAACCACATGCACATGCTGGAAACTGGCGTGTTTTTCAATTAATGAATTTAGAGTGCATATAAAAGCTCTCTCAAGAATAAACTGACTGTAACCAATATGTAACCGCATGCCATAGGAATTGGGGCAACATGTGACAACAACAAGACCTATTACATAGCTACCCTCATGTATAAACACCTTCTTTGCAGTTGACTTTAAATACTTCATTGTTGATTGACTTGAGATGATGTATGTGTAGTCACCATCTATGAACTTGATCACTTGTGATAATGATATATGTCCCCCTGCATCTAGCTCTGACCATGGCCATGTCTGGACGAATACATGAACTATGTACGGTAATACTCTGTAAATTACAATAATTGGTGGATTCAGTATTTGCACACTAATTACCAGTGATAATTATGTGATATGTTCCTTCATATCCAACTCTCACCTTGGACTTGTCTAAACTACCTCATGAACTGTGTACTGGTGTATCTCTACTTTGTAGTGATTGCCAATGGCTCGTTGTGTCCAGGGGTAAATTGAGGTAGGCTGTTCTTTCAGCATACTGCATCCTCGTAGGCGTACTCCTTAAAGTATTCTCCTCATGGTCTGCCTTTGGACTGATGGATCCGTTATCATTGATCATCATGTACCCACCATAACAACCCTGAGCTTGTACTTTCTTTACTTTGTTTTCACATTTGCACATCAGTTGCATCTATATTTGGGTTACCCACATGAGTGGACTACTTCACTCTAAGATGGCCGCCGCTGACCACACAGATTGCTTAATCTAGCCCCTTTTCAGTTTCCATGGAATACTTTACGTGCTTGTCTGTATACGTGGAGCTTCAGAGCTCTTGGCTACTGTTTCTAGGGACGCATTGGGCACAGCTTCCTTGCCTCGCGTCTTCCCGTTCCGAAATCCTGCGATTTGGAGGTATGATTATAAGACATGCTTGAACACTTGGCACCTAGACCTGGTTACTGTGTAAGCTATGACTGCTAACAGCACCACATTTGTCTTTAATTGTAGTTGATCCATTTGTAACCTCGGAATCCTCTATCTATACCACGCTGATGCTGCCAGCTCAGAATGACTCACTCGTTCACGATCGGTAGAATTTCTGCAACAAATCCCGCGTCATAGATGACCGAGCACCTCACTACCATTGAACCAGCACTATGTAAGCACTTTTCCTTTGCTTTAATCTGGTCCTGATGTTTCTACTAAGCATACATATCAGTTACCCCTGTATTCTCTCAGACAGCGCGCTTTGTCCTTTTCTATACACAGTTAAAGCGAGGACTCGCTATTTGAATGCATCTGAATACATCGGCATATGGCGACCAGCCCCACTTAGCTTGAATTATTTATTATTCAGACCGCGTGAACTCGGTGCATATTTTTGGCTCCCTTTGAAGGTACGGCAATACATTATTTGGGTGAATCGATATCTAGACTCTATAGACATTTCTTTTCTCACCAACTTCTTTGAAACTGGTTGATTTGAACACGTACTGTGGTCCTTATTATCTATGTTATGTTATGTTAAATTATTTTGCATTTATATAGTGCCTTATGTAACATTGGTATGATCTCAAGGCGCTGGTGGGTTGAACGCCCTCGGGAACCGAAGTTCAAGTCAGTAGAGAGAGAGAGTCATAAGGAAGGTGCGTGTGAGCACCGGATATGTGTGCAGCGGTGTTGCATTCCTGTGATAGCTGCTTCTTAGCAGTAGGTGTGGTGTTGGGAGATTAAGAGTATGTGTTTGTTCTGGCAGGTTGTTATCCAGACCGATTCTGGCTGAGGAGAATGCCTAGGCTGGAGGGTGTGTAATCAGCTGTGTTTAGATAGGATGATGGAGAGTATGTGGCAAGTGATGGTATGAGAACAGCTATATCAAATGGTGTCATAGTATCGCTGTGTTCTAGTTGAGTGGTGGTGTTAAGGAGACAGTAAGCGTGGAGATGTAATAAGGTGGTTTATATCTTGAGGTCGAGCACACTCCAGTAGTTCCATACACTTTAGCGGTTCCATAAACTCTGACCGTTCCATGCATTCCAAAGCATTCCATGCATTACCACCATTCTATGCACTCCAACCATTCTTTGCACTCCAACCATTCTAACCACTCCAACCATTCTATTTCACCCGTTTCGTACACACACTTCATTCATTTCAACCACTCTGCCCAGTCCACCCAGTCCACATGTTCCATCCACATACTTCACCTGTTCCATCCACATACTTCACCTGTTCCTTCCACATACTTCACCCGTTCCTCCCACATACTTCATCCGTTCCTCCCACATACTTCACACGTTCCATCCACATACTTCACCCGTTCCATCCACATACTTCACCTGTTCCATCCACATACTTGACCCGTTTCGTCCATCCAGTTCCGTCAATTCTTTCGCATATTTCACCCGTCCTTCCACATACTTCAGCCGTTCCGTCAATCAATTTCATTAGTTCCATCCATCCACTTTACCCCTTCCATCCAGCTACTTCACCCATACCATCCACATACTACACCCGTTCCAACCACATATTTCACCTGTTCCATCAACATACTTCACCCGTTCCAACTACATATTCCACCCGTTCCATCCGCATACTTCATCCGTTCCATCCTCCTACTTCATCTGTTCCATCCACATAGTTCACCTGTTCCATCCCCATACTTCACCCGTTCCATCCACATACCTCACCCGTTCAATCCACATACTTCACCCGTTCCAACCACATATTTCACCTGTTCCATCCACATACTTCACCCGTTCCAACTACATATTCCACCCGTTCCATCCACATACTTCAGCTGTTCCAACATTCTAAGCACTCCAACCATTCTATTTCACCCGTTTTGTCTTTCATTTCAACCACTCTACCCAGTCCACCCAGTCCACACGTTCCACCCACGCACTTCCCCGTTCCATCCACATACTTCACCCGTTCCATCCACATACTTCATCCGTTCCTCCCACATACTTCATCCGTTCCTCCCACATACTTCACCTGTTCCTTCCACATACTTCACCCGTTCCATCCACATACTTCACCTGTTCCATCCACATACTTCACCCGTTTTATCCACATACTTCACCCGTTCCATCCACATACTTCACCTGTTACATCCACATACTTCACCCATTTCGTCCATCCATTTCCCTCAATTCATTCGCATATTTCACCCATCCTTCCACATACTTCAGCCGTTCCATCTATCAATTTCATCAGTTCCATCCATCCACTTTGCCCGTACCATCCAGATATTTCACCTGTTCCATCCACATACTTCACCCGTTCCAACTACATATTCCACCCGTTCCATCCACCTACTTCATCTGTTCCATCCACATAGTTCACCTGTTCCATCCACATACTTCACCCGTTCCATCCACATACTTTACCCGTTCCATCCACATACTTCACCCGTTCCATCCACATACTTCAGCTGTTCCAACAACGTACTTCACCTGTTCCATCCACATACTTCAGCTTTTCCAACAACGTACTTCACCTGTTCCATCCACATACTTCACCCGTTTCGTCAATCCATTTCCCTCGATTCATCCACATATTTCACCCATCCTTCCACATACTTCTCCCGTTCCCTCCATCTGTTTCATCAGTTCCATCCACATACTTGACCCGTTCCATCCACACACCTGACCCGTTCCATCCACACACTTGACCCGTTCCATCCACATACTTGACCCGTTCCATCCACATACTTGACTTGTTCCATCCACAGTCTTGACCTGGTCCATCCACATACTTCACCTGTTCTCTTCATCTACATGTCACCCATTCCTTCCACATACTTCACTCGTTCTCTTCATCTACATACTTGTTCCATCCAAAAACATCACCCGTTCCGTCCACATACGTGACCCGTTCCTTCCACATACATCACCCAATCGCTCCATACTCTACACTTGCTCCACACTCTACATCCGTTCCGTTCGACATATTTGACCCGTTCCTTCCACCTACATCACCCGTTACGTCACATACATCACCCGTTCCGTCACATACATCACCTGTTCTGTTACATACATCATCCGTTCTGTCACTTACATCATCCTTTCCGTCACATACAACACCCGTTCCATCACATACATCACCCATACATCAGCCGTTCATTCCACATATATCAACCGTTCGCTCCATACTCTACACCTACTCCACACTTTATATCTGTTCCATTCGACATTCTTGACCCGTTCCTTCTACCTACATCATCCATTCCGTCATATACATCACCCATTCCGACACATACATCACCCGTTCCGACACATACATCACCTGCCCGCTCCACACTCTACGCCCGCTCCACACTCTATGCCCTCTCCACACTCTATGCACACTCCATGCTCTAGATCCACTACACGCTCTAGACCCATTACACACTCGCTCCACACCTGCTCCACACTCTACTTCCACTTCACACCCTACATCCACTCAACACCCTACATTTGTTCAAAACCCCCCACATCATACATTCGCTCAACACCCTACATCTGTTCAGCACCCTATGTCCGCTCCATGCTATCATCCACTCCAGGGGTGGACAACTGATTTTGACAGAGGGCCGAAAGTACCCTACATGATGGCTATAGTGGGCCGAAAAGTAAATGTGGGTGGGGCGGTAGGCGCGGTGGGGCGTGGCGTGGCAGGAGGCTTTTTCAACCCCTAATTTTTATTAAACACTATGCCCAATAGCCCCCACCCCTCAAGCAAACACTATGCCCCATGGCTCCCACCCCTCATGCAAACACTATGCCCCAAGGCCCCCACCCCTCAAGCAAACACTATGCCCCATGGCCCCCACTGCCCAACCAAACACTATGCCCCATGGCCCCCACCCCTAATGCAAACACTATGCCCCAAGACACCCACCCCTCAAGCAAACACTATGCCCAATGACACCCACCCCTCATGCAAACGCTATGTCCCATGGCCTCCACTCTCCAACCAAACACTATGCCCCATGACACCCACCCCTCATGCAAACACTAGGCCCCAAGACACCAACCCCTCATGCAAACGCTATGTCCCATGGCCTCCACTCTCCAACCAAACACTATGCCCCAAGACACCCACCCCTCAAGCAAACACTATGCCCCATAGCCCCCACTCCCTGACCAAACACTATGCCCCATGACACCCACCCCTCATGCAAACAGTATGCCCCATGACACCCACTCCTCATGCAAACACTATGCCCCAAGACACCCACCCCTCAAGCAAACACTATGCCCCATAGCCCCCAGTCCCCGACCAAACACTAGGCCCCATGACACCCACCCCTCATGCAAACACTATGCCCCAAGACACCCACCCCTCATGCAAACACTATGCCCCATGACACCCACCCCTCATGCAAACACTATGCCCCAAGACACCCACCCCTCATGCAAACACTATGCCCCATGACAACCACCCCTCATGCAAACACTATGCCCCATGACACCCACCCCTCATGCAAACACTATGCCCCAAGACACCCACCCCTCATGCAAACACTATGCCCCATAACACCCACCTCTCATGCAAACACTATGCCCTAAGAAACCACCCCTCAAGCAAACACTATGCCCCATAGCCCCCACTCCCCGACCAAACACTATGCCCCATGACACCCACCCCTCATGCAAACACTATGCCCCAAGACACCTACCCCTCATGGAAACACTATGCCCCAAGACACCCACCCATCAAGCAAACACTATGCCCCATGCCACCAAGCATGCACCATGCATACATACTCATACAGACCCCAACCCCCCACCCCTGCATACAAACTAACACCCATACACCATGCACCCATACAGACCCGGACCCCCCACCCCCAAACTCAGCACACAAACTCACAAGCATACACCATGCACTCATACAGACCCGAACCCCCCACCCCCATCTCAGCACACAAACTCACAAGCATACACCATGCACCCATACAGACCCCACCCCCAACTCATCATACAAACTCACATGCATACACCATGCATCTATACAGACCTGAACCCACCACCCCCCAACTCACCAAACAAACTCACAAGCATGCACGCATACAGACCCGGACCCCAACCCCCACATCTCAACATACACTGAATGTGCACACAACAACAACAAACATTCAGGCAGATCTGACCCCTCCAACCCCCCCCCAGCATCTCAACATACGTATCACTTGCACACCAACACATTGAGGCAGACCCGACACACACCCCACCCCGCATCTCAACACACACTGCACTTGCACACCAACACATTCAGGCAGACCCGACAACCCCCCCTCCACATCTCAACACACACTGCACTTGCACACAAACACATTCAGGCAGACCCAACCCCCCCCTCCGCATCTCAACACACAATCCACTTGCACACAAACACATTCAGGCAGACCCGACCCCCACACCCACTCCGCATCTCAACACACACTGCACTTGCACACAAACACATTCAAGCAGACCCGACACCCCCCACCCCCTCCGCATCTCAACACACACTGCACTTGCACACAAACACATTAAAGCAGACCTGACCCCCACACCCCTTCGCATCTCAACACACACTGCACTTGCACACAAACACATTCAAGCAGACCCGACACCACCCCACTCCCTATGCATCTCAACACACACTGCACTTGCACACAAACATATTCAAGCAGACCTGACACACCCGACCCCCGCATCTCAACATACACTGCAGACATACAAATACAAACACACCCATACACACCCGACACACCCCCGACCTCCGCATCTCAACATACATACAAAAACAAAAAACACAGTCAGGACGGACCCGAGACAGACACACACACACATACAGCCCCCCCACCATGTACTTACCCAGACGTGCTGGAACGCTGGCGATGCTTCTGGCACTATGGCTGGCTTGGCCAGCAAGGCTGAAATGCCTTCCGACATCAACCCTTACTGGCCACGCCAGCCGTAGTGCTGGCCCTCCATTGGTGCAGCACACAAGCACTACGTGGCTTGTAGGAGCGACGTGGTGTGTGTGTGCTGAGCCAATGACGGCCAGTGTTTTGTCCGGTCCGGAAGACAACAAAGACTTTCCTAATGGAGGGCGGCCAATGCTGCTTGCGGGCCGCCCTCCATTAGGAAAGTCTTTGTGCCTCGCGGGCCGTACAAAACGGCATGGCGGGCCGCAACTGGCCCGCGGGCCGTATGTTGTGCACCCATGATCTACCCCATAGCCTACCTCCACTCCACGCTCTCATCAGATCCAAGCTCTCATCTGTTCCACGCTCTCATGCATTCTGCGCACTCATCCGCGTTATGCACTCATCCGCTATACGCTCTCATCTGCTATACGCTCTCATCCACTATACGCTCTCATCTGCTATACGCACTTCATCCTCTGCACCAACATTCATCTGTTATACCGACTTCATCTGCTGAACTCACTTCTATTCATCATGCAGTAACGGTTCAACTTATGTCACTTATCGCACGCACACGATCCGTCCTATGTTCTCCATCTGTCCCATGTACTACACTCGTCACATGCATTTGAATCGTCTAGTCTATTTGTTCCATTTGTACCATGCACTTTGGCCTTCCATGCCATATATCTGTTTCATGCACTTTACCAGTTCAGTGCACTCTGTGCCCTCATCCGTATCATGTATTCGTCTTTCCATCCTCTCCATTTTATTCTTCTTGTCCATTTTGTTCCTCTCGTCCATTACATTCATTTCATCAATTTCATTAATTTCAGCCATTTTACTGTTTTCATACAATTTATACTTTTTATCATCTCCACTGATTTGTTCTACTTTAGTCATTCTATTTTATTTGTCCTTTTTAGTTTACATTAGAGGTTATTTCTTTTTGATTTCTCGCTTGGAATCTTGATGTTGGAATGTTATTTATGCTATTGTTATTTATGATCTAGAAGTTTGGGCTAGTTGAATTGCTGTTATCCACTTTATTCCTCTCGTCCACTTTGATCTTCTTGTCCTTTACATTTATTTCATCCATTTCATTACTTTCAACCACTTTCGTGCTCTCGTATAACTAATTCTTTCTATCTACTTTACTGCTATGATTGTTTTTACTTATTCTATTTTGTTTGTCCTTTTTAGTTTACCTTACCGGTTATTATCTTTCGCTTTCTTGCTCGGATCATGATGCTGGATTGTTATTTAAGATCTAGCATTTTGGGCTAATGTCATTGAGTTGCTGTTATCGAGTTTGAGTCACGGGTCGATTTTAGGGGAAGAGCCATGTTTTTAGTAGTATCCACGTTACTGCTATGATCCTTTTTACTCATTCTGTTTTTGTTTGTCCTTTTTAGTTTACCTTAGCGGTTATTATCTTTCGATTTCTATGCCAGATTGATTATGAGGAGACGAGACCGGATTATATTGTGTTCAAATAATTATTTTTGTCATTTGATTCCCGTACTCTGCTTGAATATTTCAAGTAAGTAAGTAAGTAAAATATTCCATGTATCCCCAATATGTTCCAAGTATTGGTTTATCTTGTTTGAATGACCGGCGGTCGTTAGGGCTACTTTCTAGTTCACTCTTCAAAATTACATGACACCTTGGCATAATTAGGTGAGTATATGTACACACCTGTCATTTTCTCTGTCAACTTTGGTCTCTACCTTAACAACAGACCTGTGGTCTTTCATAGCACATTCTAATGGGTTCTTCCTGACTCTGGGTTTCCCAATGAACTGTCTGATGGTTATTACCTATATATTGCGCTTTGACACTTATATCCATTGTCATTACTCACGTGAGTTAAAATCATATCTGTTTGAATTGCCTCTCTGTATATCGTGGTTCATTCTGAAGACTAATATCCATGAACCCATTGAAAATGCTACATATGGATGACCATGTGTTAAATACATATTCATTTGAATTGTTTTTCTTTATGCCGTATTTCACGAATGGATTGAATAAGCTTCATGTGGGAGATCATGTGTTCTAATGTTTCAAATGTAAAAGTGTAAATTATTCTAAGTTTATGCTTACTTGATACATATGTTAATTTATTGTTTTCCCAATTCATTCCTTTCTCCTTTCAATTGAACTCTCCATCATCCACTGCCAATCATCGACAGTTCAAGCTAGGCTTCTGAAGAAGAGGGATGACCCTCAAAACGCGTAAAGCCACAGTATCTTATACCTTGGACGTATGAATTACATGTTTGCCTACGATCACGTGTTATGATTAGAATCTTTGTGTATTTTATAGAATACATGCTCTCTGAAATTCTTCCTTTTGATTTCCATATATGGAACAGTACTTATTGAATCTCTTACTTTACATGTGTATATTTTTACCGACAGCCAGTTACCACCTCTCTGGTGGATTGTTGATAGTGTGCGAGGGACGGGAGGATTCCTATTGTTGGATCCTTTTTTTCTCATTATGTGTGTAACGGGGCCTTATGCCAAGGCCTTATTTCCTCCCTTGCACCTTGAATCTCTAAAAAACAGCTAGCTGGTCTACTAAATGAATTCATAAGGAAGCTTTACATCTTAGGTGTGCACCTATTTCCCCATTTACCTGTGTGTGGCCCACAGAGCAGGGTATGGGCTGATGGCAGCTCCATGCTGAATTTGACAGGTGCTCTGAGTATCCTCCATTTTGGGATACCCAGGCCCTGCCATTGGAATCAGTTGATTCCTGATAGGAAACAAGATGGCCCCGGTGGCCTCTTGCTTTCTATTGCCTGTTACCTTGTTTTCCCAAAGTCCTGGGAAGCCCTCACTCTGTCCCTTCCCCCTGACTGGCTGTTGGGTGGAAGTGCCATATATGGTGTTGTTGTGAAGTCCAGACCAGACTGGCTGGAGCCTTCCCAGTGACTGTATGTTGTGGGTACACCCTGTGGGTGGGACCTGGGTGAATGGAGTGTGTGACCAATATGTACGTCTTATTGTGGATGTCTGGTTTCTGGTATGAGAGACAAAGACTGAGACAGCCCTGCCCAAAACTGGTATGAATGCAGTGTGTAGTGTTGAATGGCTGGGTACTTGCACCAATACACATTCCTTGTTGTGAGTGTATGAGATGTATTAAGTATAAGGAGATAGAACTAAAAGGACTGGTTGGTGAATACATTTTAAACAATCAATATTTTTAATAATACAAAAACATTCATAAAACAAGTATTAAATCAAGTGTATTCAGAATAGAATTTTCTGACACATAGCCATTCACAGGCTAGACCTCAATTTGGAACATAGAAAAAAGGCAAAAAAATGATACATCATGTTTCACAATCATTAATAACTTGACAATTGATGTCCCTATTATCACTCTGTTCTTATACAGAGATAACTCATCTCTCGACATGTTTCAGTTTGCAGTGTCTTTTGTACAGAACTTTCATCAGGAGGAAATAGTGTGCATCAAATTCCTATAGTGCGTCCAGTTTGAGTGAAGATAAAACAAAAAATACATGACCTGTCCAGATTTTAAAGAAAAAGAAAAAGAGAACCTGTAAGCTATAATTGCTAAAGTCAGTCTCTAAATGTTCAACAGTGAACTAGGAACCCAACTCTAAGTTAAAAAAAATTACCTCTGGGGGTTCTTGCGGGGGCGTGCAATCCTTCAGTTGAATTGCAGTAGGGAACAATAATCTCCCCACTTAGTGGCTGCAAAAAAATAAGAAAAGATCTACATTAGCCAAACGCAGTACGAGTGTGTGGCTCAGATGTGGCAAACATAGAATGGTCAGGGCACCAGAATAATTATGGTAGAAAATGTCAACAAGCACAACAATCATCCACCTATGGTCAGTTCCAGTAGAACTTGTTACGTGAGGAGGTGAAAAATCACCCTTCTTGGCCACGAGTGGATGTCGTTACGCTGAGTTGTCAGTATTCACCATGGACCCTGGTTGCAATTACAAATTAACTAAATAGTCACATGACTTATTGACATGGTTTCCACACCGCTTAGACAGTATATTGGTGACGCTACACTCCAATGCAACATGTTAAGTTCGTGAACCTGCCGTATTAATGGGTACTGTGTAAGTCCATTGCCGTCGATCAGGGTTCGGAGTATCGCCTTAACCGCTGGAGGCCCATCAAAGCCGTGTTGCCCAGAAGAGGGGATTGCTTGACGCCCTGCCGCCGACGACCAGAACCGCCTGCTCCATTACCAAGACTGTTGAATCGAAGGACTCCCTTGTCCGCACCATCGACCGCTTTATCCCGCCAGAGAAAGTCGAGGACGCTGACGCGCCGAGGAGAATCCGCCGGTGGCTTTTCCGCCACCCAAAGACCACAAAGACTTCGATGACTCGACGCCCTTGTCAGGCCACAGTTCTTTAGAAACTCTTTGCGGTGCAGAACTATCAAACGCTGAGGTGCCCTGCAAACCTCATCCTCACAGGACCTCACTGACGAGCACCACCTGGATCGATGCCGTGGTCTTGGCACCCTCGAACTTTTCATCAACGCCAAGTTCACCTTCTATGGTGCCTCTCGGCGATCCGTGGCTCCTGCTTTAAAAGGAGTCACTCAAGAAGGATCCATCGACGCCTCTTCGAA
Source organism: Ambystoma mexicanum (assembly GCF_040938575.1). Taxonomy (NCBI): domain Eukaryota; kingdom Metazoa; phylum Chordata; class Amphibia; order Caudata; family Ambystomatidae; genus Ambystoma; species Ambystoma mexicanum. The sequence goes on from NC_090922.1 coordinate 977,998,765, forward strand.
GAACTCTGCTCTACCAGGTACATTGGGCGGGGAGGGTAGAAACATTATAGAGGGAAATAAGACTTGTAGAACAATATATGGACTGGGCTTGTTATATCTCTTTATTTTACAGGTTTCCCAGGTGGGGGGATCTCCACACAGAACTGTGTTTAACAGTAGAGGCCAGTATTCTGCCAATTATTCTAACCAACTGCTTTGCTCCTATGTCTATTGTTGGTTGCATTTATTAAGTGATCTCTGTGACATTTAACCAGAGTATAGTTGATGCACTTTAATGTGATCTGCTAATAATTGTGGTACCACTTTAGAACTGTATATATTTACTATTGTAGATCGTCTGAGCACAAAGTGAGTTATTGTGATAGTGTACATAACCTTGAATATTAATTATATAAAGACTGTTTTAACGAATACATTGTGTGGACATTCCTTTGTGGGGGCTTGGGGACTGCACTGTACTTAAGAACCAACCTGCATCACCTCCTGAGAAGCTAGGCCTTGATTGCTCGACCAGCGCTACCCTATAGAGAATATTGGCTGGGGTCCTTTTTGTCTCTCCTCTGCCATATAAAGAGCAGGCGTACAGACACCCCCTCCAGTCTTTACAATGGGGTCACCCCGATTGCCATCTTCTCCCATATGATACTCCTTCATAATACCACCCCAAGGGTCAAGATCAGGTAATGAGTGCCATGACCTGGTCACATTGGAAGAGTCTCTGGCTTGGATCACTGATGATTCTGCAGGATTCATCACACTACCCTAACACTCCTTTGAAGGCATTGATCTTCCCCAACAATCTGCCAGCATCCTTTGTTGTAATGCTGTCATATTATTGGCTGAGAAAGTCACCTGACCCTCCCCCAGCCCTGGACGGATGGTACATGTAGTGCAGGGCTTTGTCTTCTGTTTGAGTCTGTTTGAGTCTGAGATAGTTTTTTCAATAACTTTCTGCCTCCTGCGCTGAGGTAGTCTAGTGTTTTTTCTGGATTTCTGTTTCTGTGGGGTATCTGAACACACACGTGTAGTGGTGTACATCTTCTCACCCCTCTCTCATAATCCCATTGTGAATTCTATACCCCCTAAAGACTGAGGAAGTCACCTACCCTCCCCAAACCCTAGAAGGAAGGTTCAGGAAGTACAGGGAATTGTGTTCTGTTGGATCTATGAGGTTTCTTCTAATTTGTTTTGCATATTTCAACTTTGCTCAATTTCTTTGGTGGATTTTACCACATTTTTTAAATTGGTTGTCCTCTCATATGGGTATTTTCAATAGTTGTCTCCAACATTCCTGTTGATTAACAGTAGGGGAGTCGGAGTGCTTCTATCTGTTCATTTACATACAACCAATATATCCGCACTAAAGAGTATCTTACCTTCTATATGAGAATTGAATTGGTGATACTAAACCTAGAAATGTGAATAAAACATTTCTTGTTGAAGAATTTACTACAACCTTTGCATATCTATGAATCAATATTAAATACTTTATTGAATTTTTTTAATTTAATTGCGCAACCCTGCCAAGGGTCAACTGAGAGCTCTAGCCTTTAGTAAGGTAATGCTACCTTACTTTCCTTCTAAAATGCCTCTAGGAGCTGACACATGTATGTGCAGGGAGATCATATAAATGGGGTGACCCATGGTTGAGGATTCTGAGACCTAGGGGTGGAATTTAGCAATGAAAAGTCGGAAGGGAATGAGTCATAAGTAGGTAATGGAAGCTGGAGAAGGCAGGGTTAGTGGGAGAGGACCCAGGTGTAAAGGAGGAGGTTGAAAAAGGTAGGCCAGAGAGAAAAGGGAGGAATGGCAGAAAGTTTACATTTCCTTTTAGTAATAGGTGAGGAAAGTGGTGAGGTATTGTCAGAGGCTAGACATGAGGTGGTGGTGGAAACAATGGAGTGATCAGATAGGGATGGTTTGACATTAGTATTAGTGGCTGAGAGAGATCTGGATATGAATAAGAGATCCACAGAATTAACCCCAGTGTGGGTAGGTAGGTTATGGATAGAATGTAGAGTTTGGTCACTGAGAAAAGACTGAAGTTCAGATTTCTGAGAGGTGGTTGAAGAGGCAAAGATAAAGTCACCTAAGAAAATGAGGTGATATTTAGTGGAAAGAGTACCAAGGAGTTGCCTGAGTTCATCAAAGAATGTTCCTGTTGGACCAGGAAGGTGATAGATGGAGCTTTTGTGAACCAAATGATGCACACTAATAGTGGAGATGTTGAATTCAAAAAAGGTAGAAGAGGATGTGTCATTTGAGTTGTGTGAGGCTTTGAGGTGGGAAGAGAGTAGTAGCTGACACCTACACCATTGCCAGTCAGATGAGGAGGGGGAATGAAGAATAGTTTGGAGTCATGTAGGGCTGCTAGTGTGGTAGTGTCAGATGGAGGAGTCCAGGTTTCACTGATAGCAACAAGTTCTAGGGGAGGAGTGCTGGAGTGAAAGTGGTCAGTGAGAATGGATGTTTTGTTGCATACAGACTGAACGTCCCAGAGTGCAATTTTCAGTGAATGCTGTAAGGAAGATTAGAGAATTTGAGTCTCAGAGGAATAGAAGCGATGTGGATAGGTGTTAGGAGAGTTATGGATAGCTCATCAGCTTTGTTCAATGAAAGTAGGAGAAAGAGAGGTAGAGTAGTGGCAGTTTTGAGATGTGAGTTTTATAATTGAGATAGGAAAGGAGGAATGTGTAGCGTGATTGGCTAAAGCATATGGAGAGGTGAGTTGGAAGAGAATGAAAAGGAGCAGAAGTGGTCATTATAGGTGAGTACAGCAGTGTGGACAGACAACACAGTAATTAGCAAGCTAGTGGTAATCTCAGCTACAGCAGGCATGAAGGCAAAAGCATCATAGGTGAAGAGACAAATAGACTGGTCAACGGCTGGTCTTCACACTTCACTGTTCCGTCCTTAACTGGGACACCCCTGACTGGATGACCCGACGTCATTCAGAAGGGATGTCACTCGATGTAGAGTACTGTGCTACATCCTATTGTCTTTACCCTCTAGGATACATTTTATCCTAACGTAATCCACTGTGTTTTGTTTCTAGGTATGCCAGGGTAAACTGCATCATAGTGTATCCTAATGTTTAGAATGCTGCACCACATACTTTTGTGTTTTGCATACAGGTTTCCCAGGGCCAATGTTACTGTTTCCCACTTTGTTTTTATTCTAGGTTTCCCAGGATAAAGTGTATCATACCACATCCCAATTTGTTTCGCTTCTAGGTTTCCAAGGCTAATGCATATCAATGAATAGGCAGAGTGATTAATTTTGCTATTAGATAAATGTATGCATAGCTAGAATAAGTGATCTTGTCACAGCATATACCATTACCAGCTAAATTATGTTTCCTGTCTGACAGTATTATTATTATTTTATAATTCATTGCATTGGGAGATTAAAGTGATCACTGTTAGAACGCCTTACTTTATAGCCTATGCATATGTTTTGGGCTACTAGAAATTTCCCTGCATAGCCAGACCTGATGCCCTGCCCCTCAGAAAAGTTCCATATACAGTATGGGGAAGTGCTGATACCAGGTTGTTTTCACAGTGATCAGGCCTAAAATAATAAATAGGTGCGTGTTTTGATAATCTGTGTGACCTCTCTGTCTCGTTTCTTTGGCAGGGTGCTGACCGTTGGTTGCATGGTTGCCATCCAAGGTGATCTTTTCAAAGTGGACACATGTCCTGCATGGATTCGATTCAAGGTTAGCAACTAGTGATTGGTTCTTATCCCTTCTTTTCCTTGTGAGCACCTTGGTTATATAACACTGTGTGTACTCTATTGGCAGCATACTAATCTACACCCCTTGTTGTTTTCTTTTTCCTGGGGCTGCACTATAGATGGCAAGCTGTTCTCCCCTGTGACCTTATAATACTCTATTCTGAAGAAGGGTGAGTCAAGTTGAAAGAAGGGACCCCAGAGTTGAAGCTCGAGTTTACAAGGAAATTGCTATATTCTGTAATCTGGTTTCACATTATTATGTCACATATGAACATTATAAAGTGCAATTACATGCAGCTGGCCTTTTGAAGTAACTACATTAACGCATCGAGGTCCATTGTTACAGGTGTTGGGACAGTTTACTGGTCCTCTGTTGGTCTTTCATTGCTTGCTATTGGTTTTCGTTATGTAGTTCAAGCACGAGTATGTTTGTTGTTGTTTGTGGAATGATTGGGTTGATTGTGAGACCTGTTATCACGTAAGGAGTGTGCACTTGCACTCTAATACTATGGAATTGTATTTTTTATTTTCACCAAATGGAATGTTTATTAGTTTTGAATGTTCATTTTCAATGTGGTTTTATGATTTCAATAAATGTTCAATGTAGTTATTAATATGTTTGGCACTCAGTTATGTTCATCTCAATAATTCTGCTGTAACAAATTGTGTCTATGTGCAAATCAGTGAACAACTAGAATTGACTCATTGCTTATTCTCTAAATGAGTGCTCAAATAATCTGATCACAATGTGGGTCTTCTGATGAAACATGAATGTAAGCATAAACCACCCTCACCATCTCTAGCTTTCCACTCCTCATTGCCTATATATTTTAACCACAAATCCCACAGACCTCTAAGTTAACATTCCAAGAAACCAAAAGCAAAGAAGAATCCGAATGGAAGCAAGGTGAAGATAAGTGATGGAAGCCACTTTTAAAAACTCCATAAGGCCATCTTCAGGCACAGTAACTGCTGTAGGCAAGTGCAGTCTTCAGCTAGACTCTCTACGTGCTAGTTCTCAGAGAAACACGTTCAACATGGATTGTGAGGGATGAACTCAAAAATACTCCAACAATGCACTGAGCGCTGCGTGGCAGGTTCTGCAGGCAAGTGCAGTCTTTGACAGTCTGCGGCTCAAGGGACCTGTTTTAATGTTGGGCTGGTAATCTACCGGCCACTTCCCTCTCTTTTGACTTGAGGGAGTTGAACTCCTGCTATCGAAGACTCTCTTGCAAACAGTTATAGGTGAGTCGGGTGAGAGAGAGAGATCTGCACATCTACCTCCATAGTTTTGGTGCATCTTGGGGATGGAAATTGTGTACCAGCTCCATGGCAATTACTCAATTACGTTTTGGTTTGTTGAACTCCTGCAAGGTTTTTGGACCAAGGACTGCTTATCGGATTGCCTCAGTCTTCGCCCTCATTACTACTGTTATTGCAAGGAGCCTCTGTCTCTCCGCAGGGACCCTGCTACGGCTCCTTTCCTCCTACGCTTCCTGGCAGCACTCTTGTGTACCTTGGAACCACAGAACCTTTAGTTCCACTTGCCGACATCGATCTGCTGCTGCTGGATCTACCTTTCTGTTCCCTACTTTCCTCTGGCTTTCCATAGCTTCCCCTCAGGTGTAGAGACAGAACATCTTTCCAGCACACCACCGCCCTCATTAGGTAGGTGTTCATTGTCTAGTTTGTGTTATACTGTTGTTTGCAAAAACATTATCAGTAGTTAATCACTGCCTTTCTTTGCAGCGGTCAGGGGTCCTGTGTTCCAGCTCTCATCTACCTGTGGCCCTAATAACCGGTCACCGTGTTTTATTGCAATCTCTCTGACTTGTGCTTAGGAACGGAGGTTTTCATAGTTCACGTTGCTGCAGTTACTTGACAGATGCCCCTCTAAGGCAATGAAATCTGTGTTCCTCGGCTCTGACGTTCATATACAATACAAACACATTATCAAATCCCAAAAGGAGCAAAATAAAATGTTTTGCTCATTAACTACCAACATTGCTTTCATTGAGGGATGTATTTTGGGGCAGGTGAATAAGGCTCAAACCACCCCTACATCTGGGTCAGTAACCATGGATAACATGCTGCAGGAATCTTTGACTATCGCCACAACACATGGATGATCTCAGAGAACTGAGCAAAATGTCCATACTCCCATTCTCCCAAACGATGCATGTGAGCAACACTGCATGGGCGAGCAGAGCACGTCATGACTGAAAATGAGAACTATGCAATAAAGTAAAAAGAGAAAAACCTAGACAGGGAAGAAGACCAAACACCAAAAATCATTCTACCTAAATGCAAACAATAAAAGGTTTGGCCGTTCCACCTTTGGCTCAAAAGATAGCCTTGGGACAGGATGCTTTTACAGCAGTGGCTTCGTCGTCTCCGCTGGCATTGATTGACGAACTAGAGGAGTTTCCAGACGTGATCTTTTTGCTACAAAATGTGTCTACGTACTCTGTTGGGAACGAAATACATCAGCCAGCTTTGCTGCACTCTCTGAATATTTCCTGCCTCTGTATAATGGAACAGAGGAGAGTTGCTGTGGTGAGTGGTACTATCTTAGGGACTAAACCCATACCGACTTCATGAATCTGCAGCAACAATAGTGGATGCTTTAAATTGGGCTTAGGAAGGATTCTAACTTCAGAGGAGGGTGTTATCCTGAATCGTTCAAACATTCTGAGGCTATTCGCTATAATTTCAACCCTGCAAATCTTCAATTCTAATAACATAGAGCATGTAGAATTCCCAAATGACAACCAATTGGATAAAGTAATCCTGTATATCCCATCCAGAATTCTATTTAATGCCTTATTAGAGGTATCAACATGTTTGTTGTGACTGGGCAACAACCTGTACAGTTTTTTGATGCATTACAGTGAGTGATGTGTGAGGGACAATTGCTTGGTCAAAAGAAGCAGTGAACCAGATGGATAGCCATGCCCATAACTCGGCTTGGTAGCCTAGGCCTTTCATGACACAACAACTAGAGTGCTGGTGACCAAACATCACCTTCCGTTAGCGATGCTTAAGCATACTATCATGGAACACTAGAGGCTTCAAGGATCTATTTCAAGACCATCTCGCCTGCCTACTAAGTTACAATATCATATTACCTGGTTAATAGACTGCCCTATAATGTATGGTCATATGGTGCATATAAACTGAGCAGATGAGGGTCCTAAGGAAAGACCCTTTCAGGGGTCTATTAGAACTGACTAAAAATGGTAGTGGCATTAATTAAACTAGGTTACATTATGATAGTGCAAAGTTGCATATTTCCAAGCAAAATTTCTGTTTTCGGACAAGTTGATACACTAAGGTCTTCATTCAACTCTACTTATCAATGTGTATTGGAATCCAATAAAGCTATCAACCAACAACTTCGTAGATACAATAAATACGACACTGTCCAATTGGGCGGATGTTGCTAAAACAAACTTCATTCTAGTAGCAGGATATATACATTGTCTAATTCGAAATCCTGAACAGAGTCTTCCAAGCGCAAGTGCTTGTCACATGAAACAGCAATTAGTACAGGGTAAAACTTGTTCTGAACTTTTGACTGCTTGGGGTTTGTCTAAACTAAATGGGAACCTTCAAAGGGATATCCCAGCTCACTATACCTAAGAGATATGATCATCCAAGGCCATGATTAATTCTATGTGTGCATAGTCAACTTTTATTGATAATTGTACTAATTTGGAAATTGTAAAATCACAGCTGAGAGATCATGCAGCATTGATTCTCACATGGCCAGGCGTTTAGTTCCCAAGACTAAACCCTACATTGATAATTGGATAGACTTTGGTAGAATCAGAATATCATTATTACATTCATTGAAAAATTAAGGAAAACTGTAAATGATACCATAAAAGGCAACCTTCGATGCTGCACGGAGGCTTTTTAAAGGGTTTATTAAAAAAAAATATATTGTGTAATGCTCAAGTAAAAAACACTGTGGCATATGAAAAAGGTGTACACACATGAATTTGACATGCACTTTCAGAGAGAACAAAATGGAGGTATAATTTAAGAAGACTAAAATACACTTTTGACCCCGATAATAGGGCACTAGGGAAGAAATATAAACTGCAGCACGAAAAGTGTATTAGGTGCCAATTAATACAATCAGAGTACAATCCGCCAAGCAAGAGTGCAATTTCTGGCAACTAATCAATGTAGATTTAGATGGCCAAGCATACCATCTAATAAACCCTATTGGTGAACAGTTATGGATTGAACATTTTACAAACGCCGGATGGCGTAAGCCGGCCCACATCTCAAAGGCACATGGATCCAAGGCTGATGCCTGTCCTAGCCTGTCGTGCCGCATCAGAGCCGCGAGGCGCGAAACTCTGCCCTTTTTCCCCACTTCTACAACACCTGGCAAAGCAATCCACATCCGACGACTCCAGACATCCACCTGATTGGGGGCCCGTCCTCTGATCACGCAGCCCGCACTGCCGGAAGGCGCGAGCCGGCTGTGGTCCCTTGCACTAAGGTCCCCGCTATAAGGACCTGCCCACTGCGAGCCGCGAGAGAGCGGTCTGATCTCTCTGCAAATCCGGATAGCAAGTACACTACCACCGGAGCTAAGGTAAGCGCCTGGCTCTAGATAAACAATGGAGCTCTTAGAACTACTAGTTACCTAGCCGCTAACTCAATCTGCCCTCTGACTATTAAACGTATGAGCTATCTTGTTAGCGTGTCAGTATGGCACTTGATTTTAGCTGCTACTCTAATTGTGTTTGCTAGTCACCCCGTCACCCCATTTACATGCTATCCTGCTAGTGTGCCAATAATTCGAATCTAGCTGCTACTCTAAATGTGTTTTCTAGTCACCCCATTTACATGCTATCCTGCTAGTGTGCCAATAATTTGAATCTAGCTGCTACTCTAAGTGTGTTTGCTAGTCACCCCATTTACATGCTATCCTGCTAGTGTGCCAATAATTCGAATCTAGCTGCTACTCTAAATGTGTTTGCTAGTCACCCCATTTACATGCTATCCTGCTAGTGTGCCAATAATTCAAATCTAGCTGCTACTCTAAATGTGTTTGGTAGTCACCCCATGTACATGCTATCCTGCTAGTGTGCCAATAATTAGAATCTAGCTGCTACTCTAAATGTGTTTGCTAGTCACCCCATTTACATGCTATCCTGCTAGTGTACCAATAATTCGAATCTAGCTGCTACTCTAAATGTGTTTGCTAGTCACCCCATTTACATGCTATCCTGCTAGTGTGCCAATAATTTGAAACTAGCTGCTACTCTAAATGTGTTTGCTAGTCACCCTATTTACATGCTATCTTGCTAGTGCTATCTCCACACGCTCTATATTGTGACACTAAGACTACTGCTCTATACCATGAATGTCCAGTACCCAACCATGCCACTCAATCTACCTGCACACGAGTCCCCACCTGTCAGGGAGAATTCTCTGTTTAGGCTAAATTTCCTAACCTAGTGAGTCCCCCAGCAGCTTTGCTGGATTTCTGGAGTTTGTTTTTTTCCATCCTGCAAAGAGTGAGACTCTTTTCTCCCACTCTTGGACATGATTTGTGGTAGGTTTCTTTGAATGTCAATGGGCCTCATTACAACCCAGGCGGTAAGTTCCCTACTTTACCACCATGGTGTAAACTCTGTTTACACCATGGTGGATGGCGGATTTACCGCCCCATTCCAAGGTGAGTGGGGCGGTAAATCCCCATTCCCCATTTACCCTTCCCCATTCCCATTTTTGCCCCATAGGGCATAATGGGAGTGGGGAAGGCGCTAATTACGGCACCGTAAATTACGGTGCCATAATTAGCACCAAGGCGGGTTAGCGCCTTGCATTTTAACGGCTGCTAAAAGCAGGCGTTAAAATTAAACCCTTAACGCCTGGGTTGTAATGAGGCCCAATGTGTTCGATGAGCTATGGGGTCTTTTACTCAATAGGGCTTCATGTGTTTTGCTATGTGTGTTACACAGCACCCTCGTGCCGTAACACTGGGGTGTCCTAGGTGACCCCGACCATAGACTCTATACCCTGGGACTGACTACTGTCTCCCAGGGCATGTAAAGACACCATTCGCTTTACTAGACCTAAATTTACTAACAGAACCAGTACAAACCCTCCTATTGTGGACGTACTGGTAGGGGTAATTCGAATACCCCTGGGTCTGTTGTTCGAGGGGGCACTGTCCCGTCCCCCCTCGTCGAGTTTTGGCTGGTGGCAGTGGAAACTACTTTTTATATTCGACCCCGAATATATTCCTATGGGATTATTCCCATTGTTGGAGGCTAATACTTTTTCACATTAGTCTCTAACATACCGCCGGTTTATTTATCTTAAATAAATCCACCGGTTGGTATTTTCTGCCAGAACTCGGTTTTTAAAATGGCGTATGTGTTCGCCTCTGTAACTCCGAACCAAAGGTTGAGCCCTTTGTTCCACTTTTGGCGGGCTTCTGCACAGAAGCACTCCAAAGTGGTGCTATTCTGTCTGGCGACCACAGGGGGTGTAGGAGGGGGTTTAGGCACCCTGGACTGAGTTGCCTTGCGAACTCAAGTCGCACTCTGGTGTGATTGGCCCAAGTGGTGAGCCACCCCGCTCACCACTTAGCGTGGTTTGATTGACAGCTAGGCTGAATGAATGGGGGTTTTCTGCATAAAAGCAGGGCGTTTGGGACTGGATCTTCAGAAGTCGCCACAGGACCTAAGAATCCGACAAGGGTAAAGCTGAGCCGACCTGCAACGACGACACCTCCGGTGGAGCCCTGCTGAACCAACTCACCACTTCCCAACGACAGAGGAGATCTCCCTGCTGGAGAGTCTTCTTCCCCTGACTGATGGGAACAACCAGTCCCTTTGCGACCAAAAGGTGGTGCCTTGTGACAGAGCACTCCGCGGCTGGTCTCTTCCCTGGTGGTGCAACGATCTTCAACTTTCCTTCGACAACGAGACCATCTCATCTCTTGGCAAAGCCCCGACTTGCATCCACCACCAGGAACAACTGCCCCCGCCGGAGCTGTCTCTTCACTTACAAGGTACTGTGTCCGCCTGGCTTCCCTTGTGACGGTAAGCGTGAGGTTCTTAAATCCTTACCTTTCCATTGGGTCGCCTCCAGACCTTCTTAACTTTTTGTTCTAAACTGGTCCAACCTTTCTATGACAAGTTGCTACAAAGACTCGAAGTGCATTTCCACTGTGATACTTTTTGGGACATATCGCCTTGCCTCTCTCCGAGTGGGCCTGGCCTCTGAACTTTGTGATCTACAGTAGACCCTGCCTTACTTGCCTTGCATTTTCTGCGTAAAAGTGTTGGTACGGAGTTGGTTTCATACCCTGCCTTTTCTCTCCCGTTCTAACGAATATTAGAGTGCCATCTAGGTTAAAGCATTCACCTCTGTCTGCAAATAAGTGGTGCCGTTGAACCTAGACTTGTCGAAAAATTGTTAGGGGATTGATATACTTATAGTAATTGTAATTGAAGTTGTTTGCCGTATTAGTGCCAGTGTGTTTTTCATAGATGTGTTTTTAAAATAAATAATTATATATCTTTACACCCAAGCTCTGTTCCGTGTCTGCTTGTTCTACTGTGTAAATTGCCCTATCTTGTATACTCCACATACTGCCTAACTTTTCTTGAGGGAAGTCTGACTGCTCAGCCACAGCTACCAAGTGAATCTGTGTGGTACAGACTGCTACCAAGTGGGTTTACTACCAAACACCTGTAGTCTTAAATCTTTTGCAGTGGTCCCAGAGGTAACTGCACAGGTTTCCGCCTAACACTGGTGTACAGCGGTGGGATTTGTATCGAGTATACAGTTTAGAGTGCTTTTCAACACTTTAGGATAACTAACCACAAAGCTTAGCACTAAAAAGTAACTTTCAAAAACATGTCTACTATGGAAGTTTACAGCCAAGAGTCCTTGTCAGGCGAAAGTACTGAGAGTTTGAGAGCTCTCTGTAGACAAAAGAATCTTTCTGTAAGAGGCAAGAAAGTAGAACTGATAGCGAGATTGCTGGAAAACCAAAGTCTGGGTACTGGTTCAGAGGAACCAACTTCTCCAGCAAATGTAGAAAACAGTGATGGTATTGATCTGAATCAAAGTCTTGATAATGAGTCAGAAGAGGAAAGTGAACCTAATGAAGTTAGCCACTCTGAGCCTCTGTCTGCCTAACCTACTGTACCTACAGGGCCCATACCAGGTCCCACATGTAACCCTGCTTATTTTGAACTTGAAAAAATGAAGCTCGAATTAGAGTACAAACGTTTTTTAGCCCAATCTGAAAGAAACCAAGAGCTAGAGTTCAGACGAATGAATGCCCAAGCTGAGCAGAAGCAAGCTGAGTTAAGACTCAGAGGAATAGAACTTAATCATGAGTTGGAAATGAAAAAGTTGTCCGTGGAAAATGCTTCTCTCTCCTCTGGTTCCTCTAGACGTTCCAGTCCCAAAAGACCCCGTATGCCTAAGGAATTAGTGGGTATGTATGAACCTAGATTGGATGTGTTGGATTGGTTGAAAATGAGTGAATATAATCATGGGCTCCAGGACATCACAGGGAATGAGTTACTTCCCTGGTTGTTCTCTAGGCTTCCCCCTGTTGCGACTGATGTGGTAATGGAGTTGGGGGAGGTGGATAAGAAGGATTACGAAAGTGTGAAACTAGCTTTGATAGCTAGATTCGGGAAGATCCCTTCCCAGTATCTTAAGAGGATTAGAACCCTCAAAAAGCATGATGGTACCCCTTGGGCTACCTGGGTGAGTGAAGGGTTGAGAAACTTAGAGGGATGGATTAAGGGTTACAAGGTGAACACTTATGAGAGTATGAAGAATCTTTTTATGTTGGAGTCTATTTATGATGCCTGTTCTCCTGAGCTCAGACAGCACTTGGCTGATTCGAAGGAATTGGATTCCAGGAAGCTAGCAAAGGCTGCTGACTTGTGGGTTGCCAACAGGGCTACTCATAAGGATTCTGGGGCAACTCAGAAAAAGGATGAGGGAAAACAGCCTAAAAAAGACTCAAAAGAGAATTCTAATAACTCACATTCCAAAGAGGGCCCCAAACAAAACCAGAAGGGTAAGCCACAAGGAATACCACAGCAGAATAGTGTACCTTCTGGTGCCAAACCAGAGGGAGGCCAGAACAAGCCACCATTCCAGAAAGCATTCGGTAAATGCTTTGTTTGTGGCTCGACTGACCATGTGAAAGGAGATCCCAGATGCAAGGGTAAACCTTCAGGGGTCCAGCTTGTCTCTTTAGCCTTCGCTCCAGAGGAGGAAGTCCAAATGGCAAGTGGAAACTTTCTACTGCTGGCTGATGAACCCACTGGAGTCTCAGCCAGTGTTTCTTTAGTGTATCTGGGTTTGTGGGAACAACAGAATTTAGATGTCTATAATTCTATCCCAGATAATACTAAAGAGTATTATAAGGACAGTGTCCAGGTGAATGGTCAGGTGACTCCTGCCATTAGGGACACTGGGGCCACCATAACTGTGGTGGATACATCTTTTTTTCAGGCTGAGGATGTTGCTAAGGCACCCAAATGCCTCACCAAGTTAGCTGGAGGGCCTGTGCAGATGCTTCCCCAATTACCAGTTCTCATCCAGTGTAACAACATGACTGTGAAGATACCTGTCAGCATACAGAGTGAGGTACCAGAAAGAGTTATGTTGGGTAACGATTTAAAAACTATCGGAGTTGTGTCTCATACCCCCAGACCTCCTAGTAAACGGTTACAGGAGCTAACCAGACCTGCAAGGGAGAGAACCATGAGAGGTACTCCCCTGTGGAAACAAATTGATATGAGGCCGGGAAGCCCAAAGGAAACACACCAACACAGGTTACAAAGGACATACAAAGCGCTTTATTCAAAGATACAACAATTACCAAAAGTCAATTGACATACGGATAGCTATTCGGCCCTCAGAGTAACAGGACGAACCATCAACGGTAGTTCGCCGTGTTAGTGTGAGAGACCGAACATTGGGATACTCAGGTTTTTATACTTTTTATCCAGCTCTGGCCAACCCCCTCGCGAGTTAACCATTCTCAGAACCAAACCTAGGGTTCGTAGCCAGGTCAATCCCATAATGTATACATTTTTGATCAGTTCCGCTGATACAGTTGTTCATTTACACATAGGTCAGGGAGAGGACAAGATCTCAGTTCACGACCCTAAAAAGTGGCCTGCGGACATATTATTTATTCATGTGTGCGGAGGTCACAACGGCCAGAATCCCACTCGAAATGTCATTCGGCCTCCATTTTGTTGTTCAGGGTGACTTCCACACTACAAGAGAACCTAAAATGGCGGCTAAATCCAAGATGGCGATTTACACAATACATTAAGGTCAAGACCTTGCCGCGGAATCTATGTACACAATGTTTTTAGACAACTTGGCGTAGGCCAACATACATGCAAACAATGCGATAGGGGGTACAATATTATTTCGATTTCCACACCCCAGGAGATGATGAAGAAAGATATCACTCCTGCTCCACTGGAATTGTCAGCTGCTGTCTCAAAGAAATCAGAAGTGAAAGGGAAACCTAAAACATCTATACCGAAACCAGCAGCCAGCATTTCAGTGCAGCCAACAAGGACTTCCCCGCGGTTGTCCAAAGTTACACCCGTAACTCCCCCTCCCGCTGAGGCTGAGAGGGTGGTACAACCCTGTGTGGTAGAATTAGACTCCGAAGAAGAGCTAATGGAAGGCCAGGAATTCATTGGAGATCTGGATCCTGTTGACCATCCTGAGCTGCAGTCTTTACTGGCAGAAAGTGGACCCAACAGGGCAGACTTCAGTAAGGGACAGAGAGAATGTCCAACTCTGGAAGGTCTTCACCACTAGGCAGAAGCTCAGGCTGAAGGGCAAGAGCCTGGGAAATATAGGTTGCACTTGGAAGATGGCCTCTTCTACAGTGAACCGACCGAGTCTGCACCTGGAGACTACAATCGACTTGTAGTACCCCAAGAGAACAGACAACAGTTCTTGCAGTTAGCCCACGAGATTCCTTTGGCTGGTCACTTGAGTTTCAAGAAGACCAAGGAAAGGCTCTCTCTCTACTTTTATTGGCCAAAGATGGGGGCCGAAGTAGAAAAACACTGCAGGAGCTGCCACACCTTCCACACCCCTGGTAAGGTTGGCTCCAAGAATGTGGCACCTTTAGTGCCTCTCCCAGTTGTGGGAGTCCCATTTGAGAGAGTAGGGATTGACATTGTTGGTCCCCTTGATCCTCCAGCCTCCTCAGGCAACAGGTTTATACTTGTTGTAGTAGACCATGCTATTAGGTATCCTGAGGCAATTCCTATGAGGACTGTTACAGCTCTTTCCGAAGTTCATTTGAACACTTCACTCCATCCAGGAACTTAAGTTCCATTAATGCCCTCTAGTCCTACTTCCTAGTTTCATCATGGAAAGGGTGAGCTTAATTCTTCACTACTGGCTACTAAGCTCTGGAGCGCCCAAGCTAAGCCACTCCACTTGGAAGGACACCACTCATTCATGAATAGCTCTTCAACTCACTGAATTGGATACACATCAATAGACCAAGATCAACACAATGAGAATGTACCTGATACCTGTGACTCACCTGTTATAGGGACCAGGTGCTCCACCCATCGAACAATGATACTGGTATGCTATACCTCCCATTTTAGAAACCACACTCTCACATACCCATGCGAAAGAAACTTGACCTTTCCCCTCCTCATACCCCCCACGGTGTCAATATGCACAATAGCAACCAGATAAAATACAATATTAAAAATAAATGTATTTGCAATACATTTTACCTACAAAAGATGGCTCTCATGCCCTCACCCCCATACCCATCTCCTCTCATATGAGACACCGAACCACAGTACCATGTCAGAAAACAAAGAAGGACTTTACCCCAACAATCAAGGATGTTTTTGTGTGCAACACATTTTCCTCCTTCCCTCGTTAAATCATGATTGCTAAAATCTGCAATGTTACATGACATACATTCCCCATAAGATGGCCCATAAGATACCAAACGTAAGATCCAACCCTGTCGGGATGCTGTCAACATCCCAGCTGCACCCATTGCTGCCCAGCCAACACACATAGCCCTTATAGTTAACCCACCACAGCGTATTACCCTCCACCAGTGAGCACAAAGATTCCATATCTGCACATAGTTAACATGTGCTTCTTAACTGTACTCATCAACTCCACACGTTTTCTCCATCTACTTGTCCCTCCCTCTATTACAACAGATCCCAAACACTTGTTACAGAGCTACAGACTGCAAAACACCATAATTGGCATAAGGGCTTATGTAATACAACTTAACATATCTTTCCTTACTATACCTATGTCAAACAATAATCTGATTTAAAGGCCACTTGTCCTACCTGGAAATGCACATGCTTCTGAAAATGGAAGTTCCACGTTTTGGATGCTTTTCTTACATTTCAGGTTTTTCTGGCAAAACCTGCTACACCAGATACCTCTCCAGCTGCTTTCCCCCAAGATAAATGGTTTACGGTTAAACACAAGTCGTGGAAGAGATCCTTTATCCATGATATCAATTATTCTATACCATGCAACGTATTCCGCCAATTTTGTTTAATGTCTGCATGGGCTAAAGTCACTGTAACCCAGAGGAAATGAGTGTCCATGTAACTAAGTCACCTCCATGCAACAGCGCCTCGATGCCTCTGGGCTGCTTGTGCGCTTTATAAATGAAATAAATAAATATGTCTATACATATGGTACAATAGTGCTACTGGTGGTGAGTTCTGCAGAATGTCTGATATGGTAAATGTCTGTTGGTCAAAATCACTCATTTTATGTTCTGTGAAATTGAAACAAAGGAAACATTTCTCAAACCTGAATCTTTGGAAAGGAACGAAAGTACCACCACATTCAAAACATGACATCATTAAATCGTATTTTACGAATCTGGTCTGCATTAGAGAATGTGGCATTTCAATACAGATATGGACCGGCTTTTAAATGGATGTGCACACCAGAGTCAAAAATAAAATATTCAGATCTACGAATCCAAGAATTAGAAACGTATCCTGTTTTAACTGGCCTATCAGGAATATGACAGTGGTCAATGGTCAATGACACTGTGATTCGTTAACCATTTTCAACATACAAAACACCTTAAAAAGAAAGGGAATGAATGTACACATTGCTTTTTTAGGCAATAGAATGCTCTATCATACATATGTTGATATTATTCTAAACACAGTACAGTGAATTTATATTGATCGAGTTTGCCAATATATCCCATTGTGATTAATAACAAGGAGACATCATAATATTCATTACTGCCTGTAACCCTAAAAAAAAGTGTATCCCTCGGCTTCACACAGCCAAAATGTTATAGGACATAACGATTACATTATGTCTGTGACCGGTCAGGACAAATGGGTATTTTCCGGCTAAAGGTTAGACTCAGTTTTCTGTAAATGTTAATGTTTCCTATAATCCTTGGAATTGGCAGTTTCATGAAAGCACTTGTCTAGTCTATAAACCATGTCTGCCTTAATCAGGCATTTTCACTGTCTCCATAAAGTGTACCTTTGTTATTTAACCGCATTGCTACTGTCTTTTTTATGTGTGCTATGAAAATAAAACTTTGGCTCACATAAATGCAAGTTCATTATATTAATAATACCGTTTCTTGTATAAAACAAAAACACAGCACATAAACACGAGCATTTATGTATGGATATATATGTTTGTCGTGCATATGTGCATGCGTGTGACAAAGAGCAGTGAATGCACATGTTTGTGTTTTTCCTAAATAATTTGAAAATCTAACTTTTTTTTAAATGGTGTTGATTTTCATTTCCATTTCAAAATGGTTGCTTCATACGAAGCATTTTTCTATGACATCTATAAAAGCTTTTTTAATTAATTTATGTATTTTTCATGTATCAATCGTCGTCTTATAATGTATTCCTAGAGAAGCTTTATGAACAGCACATAGTGAATGCTGTTCTTACAGCCACTTATTTGTTAATTTTGCTTTTTTTAATCAGAAATGCTAATTGTAACTCTTTGTGTGGTATCAGCAGTCTTAATCAGCTTTGTCATTAAAGTAGATGCTCGTTCAGGATTAATGGTGTATCCTACACTGTAGTGGCCTAGATACAACATTGTTAAACATGGTTCGCATAGCATAATTGTCCTAATAATTACCCTAAATTGTAGAACTGAAGCTGAAAGTCCTAGGCTGTCTGCATCTCCATTAATCCCTGTCATTCAGTCCAATGTTCAACATCTGGGATCTGATTCAAAGAGACCGGGCATGGTGGAAGCTATGATATTCATACCAAATAAGCTGCAGTGCCTTTACAATTGTGGCAGGAAACCTGCTGAAATGAGCGGCATGGCAACACTTACTGCAGGCCCTGCTTTTTCCCATTGATGTTCTTCATTCACTGTATGAGGCGATCCACAACATGGACTTCCCTGTCATATGTATGCAGTACATTAGCTCTAATCACGTCTCTGGGCGGCCATGCACACTTTTGTTTCATTCCTACTGGTCACCCAAAATGACACAGATGCGGTAAAAAGCAGTGGGGGTGGGGGGTTTGTTACCGTAGGTTTTGATGCCTCCATGCAAAATGAAATATAGTACTAATGAGGGCACCCTGGATTACCAAACCCCGCAGCTTCTGGCTAGGAAAGTTCCAATGTCAGCCTGACTGTTTGAGACCAGAGGGGTTGGTGGCATTTATGCTAGTTTTGTAGTAACGTAATATGGCTGTCATTTAGGATATTGTCCACTGGTCACCCAAACCCATTCTTTGTCTTCCCAACAGTTAGGCTGTGGGGTTCTCTATATATGCATAGATTCATCCTAACATAAGCCTAAGGTGGACATTACAGATGTTACTGGTGCTGAACTCTGCAGAATGTTTGACATTGCAAAAGTGTGTTGGTCAAAATCACTTAATTTCATTTTTTGTGAATTGAGACAACAAGCATTTCTAAAACATGAAGTTCTGGAAAGGAGTGACAGTACAAATAAATATAAAACATTACATTTAAAATAGGTGCTGCATTTGAAAAAGCTGAATTTCAATACACATGTGGATCGAACATTGCAATTGAAAAGGTTGGATATGAAATGTATGTTCTGTCTGACATCCACTGCATTGTGAATCTGAACTGTGAATGCTCAGTGGCATACACGTGTGCCTCTGTGTTTTACTCAACATAAATACAAAGCATTGCACACATATGATGTGGAATATGGAGACCTTCACACCATCACTCTAACCATTAATAATGGCTACTCAGAACAGTTCTTTGCAAAATAGATTTTCTTTACTAAAGTGCACACTTTTATTATTTAAAAACATTTTACTAATTGCAATGTTCACCATAGGGTATTATTGTGCTGACATAGCGCACAAATGTCATGGTCGTTAGAGGAAGGCTAGATTAAGTGCGGTACAGCATGTTTTTAGGGCCTTACTGTAGAAGGAACGGTTGTCTTCTAAACTGTGAATGCACGGCGAAGGGACATATTTACCTTGCATGCTAGCAATGCATCTGCACTGGGCCCACGTTGGTGTCCAGGCAGGGGACCCAATCCCATCCACCAGTTAATGTTCAGGACACGGTTCTCCAAGCAAATGCTCATAGCACTGCACAGTCAATTGCCAATATTTACCTGCAGCTTCCTGTGCTTCCAGCAGCACATTCAGGCCAGAGCAAACTGGAGATTCTACCCAACTGGTGCTTCGGGCAGTGTTGTGTTGCTACTTTCGTGGCCTGTGTCCTTATTCGAGAGCCTGAGACTCTGCCCCAGAGCTCTGCTTCTAGATAATAGATCAAAAGTCCAGGTCAATCTGAGTTTGATTTCACTTTCAAAATGATATGTACCTATCAGCAGTGTCATATTGCTCTGGTCAATGGCTGAAATGGGGTCCATAGATAGCCAGGACTCAAGCATCACTGCAACTGACATGTCAGAAAAACAACTGGATTAATGTTATATGTGTTAGAGTTCTCGGATCTTCCTAATAAAGGGGTCTAGACTGTATGGAAAGAATCATTTGGAAAAACACCCTACGTTTACCTAAGTGTGCACAAATGGTAGTAATAAGGGCAGAACGTCATTCCAATTATCTTAAAGAAACATAATTGTTCATGAGATATTAAACCCTTGAGAAGATTATTTGTATAACGAGCTGGGAAGCATGCCTTTTAAAATGAGCTGGAATTATTTGGTTCACATGCATAAGGAGTGCATAAGGAGTGCAGGGCCTTTCCAGAGGAAATAGGTAGTAAGCAGAAACAATTAAAACATTATCCCCTGAGAATAAAAAAGAAAGTTAAAGAGTTTGTTTGGATTAAACAGCAGGCCAATCTGATAAAATATAGTTCCCTGAAGGTGTATAGGAGAATGATTAGACATCATGCTGTCCTTCCAGGATATCTAAAGTGCTCTCCTAATATATTGTATGAACAGACCTTAATTCAATGTTGTCTCAATCAACTGTGTACCTTAGACGTGTCATGGCCCACAAGGGGAATCCCTAGAAACAAAAGGGTATGTCGTATGACGTAAGAGCCCGGACACCATTGAAAGTCAGAAACATGTATTCATATTTTGTAAAGGCACATAAACGCATTGTGTGCCAATTTTACTTGGACTTGCAGATAATGTATGTGGCGGCACTATGGTGCAGTTTCTCTTAGTGGTGAGCGTCTGTCCATTTTATAAAAGCATGCTATAAACTGTTGGGCGAAAGGGGCCAAAAAGGTTTATCAGCATAGCCTTTAGCAGCATGTTTTACATATGGATTTAATTTCAGTGATTTATTAAGATTGAATATTATTCATCTTTACCAGTTATAAGTCTATATATCATATGTCAACACGCTTTATTGTTGTGCATTGGTATTTTATACATGTGCATTTGCAATGACTCTATTAATATTGTATATTATTGTGGTTATTAGTCATATGTTGATATGTCACATGTCTAAACGTTCTATTGTCATTGCTTATTTGGTATTAACTGTGTAAATTAGTATATGAACTTGTATTATTTAGTCGTGTAAACATGTTTGCAATCCAATATACAAAATAAAAAATAAAAAAAATACAAATGTGTTGTAAGTTATATTATTATCATTATACTATATTATTATTATTACTATTATTATTATAATTATTAATATTATATTTTCAATCTTTGTTTATACAATAAATGTCTTACTGTACTATTTAACTTGCACCTCCTCCTGCATGAGCTTTGCACTGTTCCAGGTGTGTGTTACAATGATAAAAAATAAAAGCAATTGCAACTTATTTACAGTTCAGTATTCATTAATGCTGCCAGTAATTAATATAATTTATATTTTTAATAATGCTTTCCTTTCTACTTTTTAACAGTAATGAACACATTCCAGTAAATTCCGACAAGTACACATGGATTATTTTAAGTTTATTCCATTTCTTTACAATGTAATTCTCCCACATATCTGGGTGTGTCACCACACCCTTTAAATACTGGAGGTATCAAGTAAGTGACTATCAAGTCACTTATTTGATCCAAAAGAGGTTTCTTTGGCATTTCTTTGGCATTTACTTGACACTAAAGTGTGGAACAGGATTCCCTTTTTGCCACTGTCAGCAAAAGCTAATATGATTTGCTGCGTTGCCTTTTAAATGCATATATAAACATTATATTTTGGTACATTCTGCCAGGGCCTATTTAAATTAGCCATCAAGGATAAAGATCAACAACCGTTTTGGAAACATATGGAACTCTTAGGGCCTCATTACGACCCAGGCGGAAAACCATGGTGCTAATAGTACCATAGTCCATGCCGGTAACTTACCGACTCTGCCATGGAGAAAGGGGGAATTACCACCCCATTACAAGGTTGGCAGGGCGGTAATTCCCCCTTCCTCCATGGCCCTTCCCCATTCCCATTTTTGCCCCATAGGGCTCAATGGGAATGGGGAAGGCGCTAAGTACGGTACCGCAAATTGCGGTATCGTACTTAGCACCAAGGTCCCTTTGCGGGTCCCTACTTTAACGGCTGGTGTAGACCAGCCGTTAAGGTCGGGTCCCGCAAAGGGACCTCGTAATCAGGCGCTAATGGGTTAACCGCGCCGCAGCCTTTTACAGCGCCGTTAACCCATTAGCGCCAGGGTCGTAATGAGGCCCTTAGAATGTTAATGTACTTTGGGGCTGATGTTTGGCTTGCCCATTTAAGTAAGCTGTATTTGAAGAGGCGTCCAAAATTGGGTAAGGCATCCTCTGTTAACAATGTCAAATATATAAAGGGGAATGTAGTCTTCACAGAAGAGGATATAGTTCTATCCATGAGAACATAATAAACAAGGAAAGGAACTTGGTAACCGTAAAACAAAGTCAACCCCTGCCTAAATGAGCCAATTGTTTGTCTACCCTTTTTAAACTAAATTATTTAACTTGGCTAATGAATCAAATTATGTTCCCTGGCATATGGCATAGATCATCCCCATCTTCAAGAAGGGAAAAAAAAACCGTTCTATCATAGAACTGCATACCCATTTCTTTAATTGCTACTGCACCCACAATCTATGGAAACTCGTCGAGCAGATTGAACTGACCCCAGTAACATCATTAAGAATGAGCAAGGAGGCTTTAGATGAGACTTCCGTACTATTAAACAAGCAGTCTTACTAAATGTCGTTAACTAGATATTTCTTGTACACAGAAATACATGTCTCTATATAACTGTTTCAAATTTAAAAACAGCTAGCACTGTATATACAGAAATAAACTTTCGGTAGTGTTAGATCAGTTGAAGATATCACCTATGCAGTTAAACGCCCTGCAAGGCCTCTATAAGGATAATGGAACAACGATAATCAGAAATAATGAATGCCTTTCCCATCAATTCTGATGCCTGCCAATGTTATGTGTTGGACTAATATTATTTTAATTCAAAATAAATGATCGAGTCCTCCATGTCTAGGAGATAGAGTCAGATACCCCAGGTGTAGGCATCAATACAATTGGAATAGAACAATCACCCTCACGTAGAGCAAGCACCCTCACGTTAGGGGTGTACATGGCCGGTAACAGCCCACCAGCCCAATCCTAGGCAGACCGAGTGCAGCGAGGGCCTCAGTAAGGGCTGTGGGCTGTTCCCAGCCATGTACACCGCCCCAATAAGGGTGTGATAGCTATTTGCACCCCAGCGTTGGGCTTAGCACATAATGCATGCACCCAATCTTCCATTAAAAAAAAAACAAGATGTCTGGCACCATAGGATAAGGGACTCAGTCCCCTTCACTTTACATGGTGACTCTGCGGGTGGGAGGAGTACTGGGACTGGAGAACAAATCTCAATTCCAGCAGGTAAATGGGCAGGGAAGGAGGGGTTGGGGAAAGGGAATGGGATGTCTATGGTGTAGAGGGGAAGGTGGGGACATGAGGAGGCAACAAGAAGAGGCGAGGAGGCACTATGGAGAAGCTTCATGTTGCCATCCTACAATCAAGATGGCACTACCCAGGAATGGGCTTTGGGCGGCTGTAAACTTAGGGCGTTACACTGTGGGTTATTTCCCACATTTCTAGCCACCTCATTGTCTGAACGTCCTTCCACAGGTGCAATATTACTTTACACAGGCAATGCTACATTAATTTCTAAGACAGCTGAATTCTGTAAGAACCAAAATCTTGTGGTTAATAAATCTAAAACAGTGGTAAGGATGTGCCACCAATCTCCGTCTAAAGATGTCATTCTGGAATTTAATGGGTAAATCAATCAGCTCGCCATCTTATTTGACTACATAGGTATCAGATTTACTAGGAATGGGTCCTGAATGCATCATAATGATTCTACTGCAATCAATTTTGAGACAAGATCGACAGTAAATTTAGCATTGTCTAAGTGCTTTAGTGCTACTCTATTCCAGTGCAAATGGCCCAGGTTAAATTTGTGGTACAATATGGTGCAGCACTGTGGGGACATACACATGAGTAACAGTTAGAGTCAGATGAACACCTCTCTAAGAGTAGGGAACTATCTCGGAATTAGGGATTTTTCAGGTTTCAAGCAAAATTTAAAACAAATGAATGCTGATTAAAAATGTCATACGGGATGTAGTGAATCATCAAGAAGGTATAACATGAAATGGTTTTCCCATGTACAACACATGTTAACAACACAAGATGTATTGATCTTTTGAACCCTAATGTTTGTGTGAATACGCATGTTAAATATTGTGTTGTGTTGTGACTGTGATGGGGAAATTGCAGTTGCTTAGTTGGGTACTGTCATGAAGAATAGGGAGGTGAGGTAAAGATAAGACTTCTCTTGAGTACTGGGAAGAGAGATGTGGGGCAAAGGTAATATTACCATTGGGTACTGGGACAAGAAAGAGGGATGTGGGGGTTAAGGTAAGATTACTATTTGGTACTGGGATGAGGAAGAGTGATGTGGGAGTGATTACAAGTGATTACTGGGATGATGAAGAGCGAGGTACGATTAATAATTAGGTTCAGGGATGAGGCAGAGGGATGTAGCGGTGGTGCTAGTTATTACTATTGGTGTACTTTGACTAGGAATAGTGAGGCATGTGCAGTGGGAGACTTGGGCAGTGTGGGACTGTGCCAGGGAGAAGTTGGAAAAAGTGGGGGACTGTGATGTGGAAGAGTGGGGTGGGTTGTGGGGTTATGTTTCAAGGATGAGTGAGTGGTGGTTAGTGAGGAACTGTAATGATGAAGAGTAAGGTGGGGGTAGAAGATTACTGTAATGAGGCAGAATGAGGTGGGGTAGCAGAGGACTGTGATGAGGAAGAGTGCAGTAAGTTTAGTGGGGGAAAGTGATGAGGAAGAGGGAGGTAGGGGTGGTGGGGAATTGTGACAATGAAGAGTGGGGTGTGATTAGCAGGCTGAAGTATTGAGGAAGATTATGGTGGGCTAGTTGGGGACTGTGATGAGGATGGTGGATGTGGGGGTAAAAGTATGATTAGTATTGGTTAGTGGGACATGGAAGAGTGATGTGCCATGGTAAAGGCAGGTTTACTAATTAGGTACTGGGATGAATAAGAGGGATGTGTGGTTAGAACTAGTGATTATTATTGGGGTAATATAATGAGGAAGAGTGAGGTGTTTGTAGTTAGGGACTGTGATGAGGAAGAGGGAGGTTGTGGAAGTAGGGGACTGTGACAAGGAAAGTGAGGTGGGGTGGTTGGAGACTGTGATGAGGAAGATGGAGCTGGTGGTATTGCAAAACTGTGACAAGGAAGCATGAGTTAGTGGTAGTGGGGTATACTGACAAATACGAGTGGTCGTGTTGCAGAACTGTGACAAGGAAGAGTGAAGCGGGGCAGTTGGTGATTGTGATGAGGCAGAGTGAGGCAGTAGTAGTGGGGGTGTGTGATGAGGAAGAGTGAGGTGGTGGTAGTGGGGTGTTCTTATGCGGAAAAGTGAGGTGGTGGTAGTATGTATTGTGATGAGGAAGTGTGAGTTGGTGGTAGTGGGGTACTGTGAAGAGGAAAAGTGACCTCATGTTATTGGGTTACTGTAACAAGGAAGAGTGAGGTGGTGGTAGTGGGATACTGTAAGGAGGAAGAGTGAGGTGGTGGTAGGGGAGACTGTGTGAAGGAAGAGTAGGATGGTGGTACTGGTGATAGTAGTTGCAGACTGTTAGGAGGAATACAGAAGTGGTGATACTGCGGAACTGTTACAAGGAAGAATGATTTGGTGATAGTGGCGTAATGTGAATTAAAAGAGTGACCTTGTGGTAATGGGGTGCTGTGACAAGGAAGAGTGCCCTTGTTGTCATGGGTGCCTGTGATGAGGAAGAGTGAGGTGGTGGTAGTGGGTGACTGTGACATGGAGCACTGAGGTGGTGGTTGAGGGGTACTTTGATGAGGACGAGTGAGTTATTGGTAGTGGGAAACTCTAACTAGCGAGAGTAGGTTGGTTGTAGTTGTGTACTAGGATAACGAAGAGTAATGTTGTGGTAGTGGTGGACCTTGAAGAGGAAGAGTGAGTTTGTGGTAGTGGGTGTCTGTAACAAGGATAAGTGATGTGATATGTGGGTTCTGTGACAAGGAAGATTTATGTGGTGGTAGTAGAGAACTGTCACATGGAAATGTGAGTTGGTGGCAGCGGGGGACTGTGATTAGGAAGAGTGACATAGTTGTTGTGGGGGATTGTGAAGAGGATAAGTGGGTTAGTGGTAGTAGGGTACTGTGTAGAGGGAGAGTGACATGGTGGTAGTGGGGAATGTGAGGGGTAAGATTAAGGAAGATGTAAGTGGGTGGCTTTAATGATGAAGAGTGAGTTGGTGGTATTGGTGTACTGTGGCCAGGACAAGTGAGTTAGTGGTGTACTGTGACCAGGAAGAGAGACGCGGTTGTAGTGGGGGACTGTGACAAGGAACATTGAGGTTGGGTTAGTGGAGCACTGTGATGAGGAAGAATGAGGTGGGGTAATGGGAGACTGTAATGAGGAAGTGGGATGTAGGAGTAAAGGTAGGATTACCATTGAGTTCCCGTTCGAGGAAGAGAAATGCAGGGGTAAATGCAAGAATGCTATTAGTTCTGGAGCGAGAAAGAAGGATGAGGGGTCTTATAGGAAATATTACTCTTCAGTACTAGGATGAGGAAAACTGATGTATTGGTTCAGGTGAATTACTTATTGGGTGCTGTCACTAAGCAGAGGGAGGTACGTTAATGTAGATATCTTTTCTGCTGGCATCAGGAGTGAATTGACAACTGCACTGTTAAGTCACATGAAAAGTTTTGGGAAGTGCCTCAAATGCCCCCAAAGTGCAACAAAGTACAAGCTTTGAAAGTCCCTAATTTGCTTGCCTGATCACTTCAAACCCTGGGCTGCCCCCAGAGTTCAAGCCATTGTAGGGAGAGGCACCTCCAGAAGACTTTGGAAGACTGTTGCAAGCCATTGCACCTGATCTGGGAACTACAACAGGGAAGTGAGTATAAATGCAGATATGGAGTGAGTGATGGTGTGTGCCATGTGGTCTGTTTTGCCTTGTTGTTTTTTTTTCTTTTTAGTAGAAACTGATGAGGGTTGCTGTTAAACTTGGTAAGTGAAGTGTACACATCCTTCAGTACAAGGAGGGATGGCAGCACTGCTTTAGAAATGGAATGGGAAGTGCTGCCCTAGCGAGGACTCTACCCTATGGCCACAGTGAGGGACGAGAGGTGGAGAACACATAAAACAGTGTAAACAAGTGTAGATTTTTTATTGCATTGCATAGAGGTAAATGTTTGATGTACACTTTGAATGAAGGGTAAGATTGGGGTGGAGAGTGCATTTGGGAGGGTGTGCTATTTTGTCAACTTTGGGTTTGCGTTAAGATGTGCTGTGATTTTCTGTTTAAGTTTTGTGCATTGTGTTGAAAGGTGACTTATGGGGACGTCATATAGGATCGGCACTTAGAGATGTTGTAAGAAGATTCAATTCCACACTACAGCTAAGTCAATGCCTAGTCTGGGATACTGAATGGAAAGCCTTATTGATATATCTTTATGTCCAGTTCATGAGTTCTGGATGACTACCCCTATATAACACCCCTCTCTTAGAATCCCACTGACCCCACTGAGCCAAAAGTAGTTCTGTTTTGCAAGTTTAAAAGTTTAAAAGGTTTATTTGAAGAAAAAAAATTAACAGTATATATATATATATATATATATATATCACACTTTTATAATGAATTAATAATTAATATCACACTTAAAACATGAGCAGTGATCAACAGTGAATAATGTCCTACTAGTAAACTGATTTGGTTACCCAGGAGTAGTATAAGGATGAGGTAGCACACTTGTGAATAGGAACAGAAGAATACGGTGGTAGAGAATGCTTTATATAAGTTCAGATGGATGCAATGCTGAATGAAAATGCAGTACAGAAAATACTCAATATGATTTCAACGAAACAATGTAATCACTTTTCTCTGGCAATCCACTCCCCCCCTTATGCAATGTAAGGAAATGAAGAGTAGCACACAGATCTCAGACATGCAATCAAATGTAATTCAGTTCACCCCAGCAAGCTTAGACCACAGATAGAAGTTTGAAACACAGGCCCAAAATGCTTTTATATGTGCTGGCAATGAAGTGAGGAATATGCTGAAAATGGTTTTAATTCCCTTTAGGAGGTTCAGGGTGAGTGAAAGATACTTGGGATGAGCTCAGGCTCCCTTTAACAATGCTCTAGGAGTAACTAGCAGGTTAAACACATTTTTGGCAAAGGAAAGCAAGGAAGCTGCTGTTTTCACACGTGGCTGGATTTTTAACCAAATCGCGAATCGCGGCAAAATTCGCGAATGCGTGAATCAAAGTTTCTAGCCCAAACGGTTCCAAAGATATGAACGATTTTGTAAAGGTCGTTTTTCGAATTTAAATCAACTCAAATTGACAGGTGACAGCTTTTAAAAATGACAGGTGACAGCTATGCGGCTGCAGAATTGACAAGTGACAGTTAGGAGGCAGTTCTACTTAGATTAAATAGATTGAATTATATCACTAGAAACTAAGAGATTTGGTTTCACACCGTCCTAGCTGTACTCACAATGTATTTGGAAGGTCTAGGTCTCACGGATCGGGTCAAGATGGCTTCGGTTCTGGTTTCGCCCCGGACGGTCTCTGCGCACAGCATCTGGTCTCTGCTCTGCTGGTCGGTCTGACACTGCTCCTGGCCCGGCTCCTGGATCTCTGGGTACAGCGTCTGTGCACAGCTCCTGGATCTTTCTGCACAGCTTTCTCTGGACACAGCGCTGATCTGCACGGCTCCTGGATGCTGCTACCGCTGTTAGGTTTGCTGGATGCTGAGGCCTGCTGATAAGAGTTCTCAGTTTGTGGGTTTAGGCCCTTGCTTTGAGTTCTGAATCAAGTTCTTTGGAGTATTAAAGTCTAAGTGTTGGATCTGGTATCTTCTGGATGTTGTGTGGTCCGGCAGAGCGCGTTGCAGCAACTGGATTTGAATCTCTCTACCTGTCCCAGCAGTCTCTTTTTATGTGTTTTGAAAATGGGTGTGTGCCTGGGCCTAGCAAAGCCTACCCCTCTCTACTTGTCATTGGCCCAATTCTCCCCTCTCCCATGATTGGGGGAAGGAAATGTGAGTCAGAGTGATGCTGTAGGTTTCATGGGTCAGAGGATCCTCCCCTGGTCAGTTTGCCCACAAATCTATATTTGATTCAAATACATATTGCACAGATACACAGTTGTTTAAAATTACATGCACCCATCACGTATCACATGAGGTATACTCTGTTCAAACTCTGCTCTTCCTGGGGGCTTGCATTCGGAAATGGCAACATTTTGCACTTTTTAACTGGTTTTGCAATATCGGACATTTACCCAAATTTACACACATGTGCGCAAGGAGTGTGGACATTAATTGATGAAGTGTCAGATTTTTAACATGCAGACATTTGGAGTGAAACCCTATTTTCCGCTAGCAACCCCCCAGATCATACCACCAGGTCCTAAAACCTCTTAAAATGTGGGCAGAAAAATCACAAGAATTATGGTATCATTTAGATAATTTTGACAAGTCCGCACCATGAGTTATACATCTTTCTTTAAATCATATTCTGGCCAACAGGGGTGTGTCTTCCCAGGTCACATGGTGGAGAAACCAGTCTATCCACTTTCTTTAAGCTCAGCCTGTC
The DNA here is from genome assembly GCF_040938575.1 of Ambystoma mexicanum. NCBI lineage: Eukaryota > Metazoa > Chordata > Amphibia > Caudata > Ambystomatidae > Ambystoma > Ambystoma mexicanum. The sequence goes on from NC_090922.1 coordinate 978,028,164, forward strand.
CTCAGAGGGGCTGCCCCTCCCCGTTTCTGCCAAGAGGAGTCAAGGAAGGGCTTTGTTCAAAAGGAAGCCATTTATGACCACCCTAATAAACCATCTGCCTGGGCCCAGGACAGGCCTTTGTTCAACTCCCTGTAGCTGCTCCACCTCTAATCTAATCAGAGAGGTGACAACTCCTTTTGGCAAGGGGAAGAGTGGCTGAGCAGGTTTTAACTCCTGTGGGGGTAGATGTCAGGCAGAATTCAGTTTTGTTAAGCCAGGTTTCAGCTAAATGTCTCTTTTTGTCCCCCAGTTTAAGTCTATTACGTTTTTTACATACACATTAAATAATTACTTCCTTCAAGTCATTTCAGAGTATAGTTTTACATTGTATCCACCTCTTAGCAAGTCTTTCCTTGGTCTGGTTTTGTTTAATTTGTTCAGTTTTACACAAAAGTCTGGTGGTTTTAAAACGCCGGCTTTCTGATAGTGGTGAGTACTGGTAATGCAACCATTTTTGGGATTTAAGAAAATGAATTCCCCACAGTTCTAGGTTACTTTTGGCAATCAGCACTGCCATTCCCAATTATTTCAGGCTACTGTGTGGGTAGCCCAATGGTGGTTTTAGGCCGTGCCCTCCTGTGCTCACAACCTAGGCAAAAATGGCTGGCAGCCTATTCTTCATGCATTTCCCTGTGCATTTTCTGGGAAGTTCTGGCCATCATGATGTTTTCCATGCCAGTACTGCACAGTTTTCCTATTCTGGGGTACATGTGGGCTTTTTGGCCATCTTGGATTTTCTAAGCCCACAGCACCAAATGTTGCAGCATGATAGCTCAAACGTGGGTCAGGACACCCAACAAAGCCCCCCCACGCGACTGCACTTTGAATTTGAGTCGATGGGGAGTCGGGTGCACAGAATGTTTTGACCCACGCACTGGTATGTCCACATAATCTTCTTCCAATTCTGCAAATGGAACAGTTCAGCATCTTTTCCTCCATCCGTTACTGATCGATCGGTTCTCCTCGCCGGTCCTGATGGGAATATTGGACGGTACCCCGGGCCCCGTGGGTCTCTGCTCCCGGTCTCCGGATGGTCCTCCTTGGCTAGTCTCCAGGTTTTCTTTCTCCTAGGACGACAAAGGAACAGCGGCAATACCTATTCATGGACATTTCTCCCCCACCATTGATATAGTGGGGTGGCATATATATTTTAGAACTCAACAGATATGAACATGCACATTTTTTTAAATTAAGCGACAGGAGCACATAAACTTGAGAAACACAGAATTTGATAGGCTATATGTAGGATATTTTAGGGTTGGAATTGAATTTCTCTGGAGCGGTACCCTCTGGGATTACAGAGGACTCCTCCAGTTGCTGCAAAGTGGGCCTGGGATGGCAACACTTCAATTGGTTTATGTGGACCCACTTGTCTTCCCCCTCTGCCAAATCGCCTTTGGGGATGCGGATCTTGTAGGCCACAGTGGAGATCTTGTCTATAATCTCAAAGGGTCCCTTCCATGTAGGCAAGAATTTTCACTGTTTGGCCTGGTTCCTTTGGAAATTGTACAGATAGGCCCGATCACCCACCTTATATTCCTTTCAGGTAGTTTTTAAATCATAGTGGGTCTTCATGCTCTCGGCTGATCTTTCTAGATTCCGCTGAGCATAGGCAAAAGCATGCTGAAGGTGTTTCCTTAAATTCTCCACATACGCATGAGTTGTGGAGGCATTTATCAACGTTTGCTCTTGGGTTCTGTAGAGCAAATTCTGGGGAAGCACCATCTTGCGTCCAGTCATCAACTCAAATGGTGACATTTGGTTGCAGATGAAGGGGTAGATCTGATGGCCATTAGGACCAGAGGTAATCGGATATCCCAACTTGGCCCAGAATCTGCCACAAACTTCTTTAATAGGCTCACAATGGTTCGGTTGTATCTCTCCACTGCTCCAGAAGAAGCTGGCCTGTAAGCAATGTGTAGCTTCCTTTTAACCCCCAGTATCTCCCACATCTTTGTCATTACTTCACTGGTGAAGTGGCTACCTCTGTCTGACTCAATCCTTTGAGGTAGACCAAAACAGGAAAAGATGTGGTTAATCATCAGGGCAGCTGCTGTTTCTGCCTTGCAGTTTGGGGCTGGGAGACATTCCACCCACTTGGTAAACAAGCATGTCACCGTCAACATGTACTTATTTCCCCTAGCAGAGCGAATCACGGGGCCTTCAAAGTCAATTTGCAAATCTGACCATGGGAGTGTCATTCCCCTCTTTTGGAGAGGTGCCCGGTGTGTGAGGGATGTTGGCTGAAATTGTGCACACACAAGACAACCCTTCAAATATTGGTTGAGGTCCTGGCCCATGTGTGGCCAGTATGCAACCTCTCTTAAGATTTCCAGTGTTGTGTGAAACCCCCTATGACCGGCGGTGGCCGCATCATGGGCGTGACTTAACATCAGGCTTCGGAATGAGGTAGGAACCACCAACTGATCATGGCCAGCTTTGGATTTCCTTACCAACAAACCGTCTTGGATTCGGAACATTTTTGGACATTTCATCAACACTCTTAGGTCCTCTTTCCCAATGTAATCGGTATCCGTCAGGGGAAAGTTCTCAGGGTCCTCAAAGTGTTGGTAAAACTTACCAATAATTGGATCCCCCTTCTGAGCTATAATTAAATCAGCATCAGGGGTCTCCTTACTCCATTGGGCAGTTGAAAGATCATTGTGAGCATTTGTCTGGAACCTAGTGATAGCAGTGACCTGGATTTCCCCCAACAGGGACTCTATTTCGATTAGATCCCCTTGGATGGCCCCGGTTTTGGCCAGCTGATCAGCTAAGTCATTTCCAGTTTTGTCTGGTCCCTCTACTTTGGAATGACCCTTGATCTTTTTCCAGTAGATGGTCATCCCATTCGATGTGATCAGATCATCAATGTTTTGGATTAACTTCCCATGTTTCAAGGGTTTGTTATTAGCACATAACATGCCTCTGGTTTTCCAATTAACCAGGTGCTCCACAAACCCGTTCCGTACATAATCCGAATCTGTGATTATGACCAGTTCGTGGAGTTGATGCTGGACAGCAGTGAGGATGGCCTGATGCACAGCCATCAATTCTGCCACCTGACTACTTTGGGGTCCAATTTTTTTTCCAGCGGAGGGTTCTGGGAACTCCTTCACCCATGCATTCCCTACGCCAGCCACCAGTTCTTTCTCCCCGTCGTTGCCAACATGGTAAGAGCATCCATCCACATAGACAGTGGGCATTCCCTCACACTTGTCCTCTTCAAAGACTTTGTGTGGTGAATTAAGGTATGCCTCCGTGTTGTCCTTGATTTTTAGACTTTCGTCCTCGAGACAGTTTTCTCTGGCACAATCATGCAAGTCAGCCAGACCTTGCGCGAGGGGACTCTTTTTGTTTTGGCCATATCTGACCTCCACAGGAAAGCCTTGCATTGACAGAATCCAGGAAGTAATTCGGGAATTACTCACATTTCCGGCCCAGATTCTGCCACTTTGGAGATATTGCAGAGGCTGGTGTGGAGTCTCCACTATGATGTGTTCCCCATGGATAAACAGGCGGTAATTCTTCAATGCCCACACCATTGCCAGGAGTGCCTTCTCACAATCGTTGAATTTTTCCTCCACAGAGGATAAAGTTTTGCTCGCATAGGAGATTACTTTATTGACCTTGTCATGCTTTTGGTATAATACTGCCGTCAAGCACGTATTAGAGAACCCTGTCTCCAGGAAGAACTCCTTGTTTCTGACAGGGTAAGCTAGGCAGGGTGCTTGTGAGAGGCCTCTTTTGAGTTGTCTTACTGCCTCGGCTTGTTCTGGACCCCATTCCCACTTGACCCCCCCTTTAGGAGATGAATCAGGGGTCTGGTGATCTCTGCGTAGCCCTCAATGAACTTTCTGCTGTAATTAGTCAGTCCAAGGAGGCTCCTTCGTTCCCGCAGAGTTGTGGGGTCTTTCAGTTTCTGAAGTGCTTCCACTTTCTTTTCCTGGGGACAGAGACCCTGAGGAGTAATCTCATGCCCCAAGAAATTAACACGGGTTCTACACCACTGTGCCTTCTGAAAGGAAAGTTTTGCTCCGGCGGCCCTCAACTGTGTCAGAACATAACGGATCTCCGCTATGTGTTCCTCCACAGATGTACTTTTGATGAGGACATCATCTACATAAGCCAGGTTACCCCTCGCACCCAGGTCGGGCATGGCCTTGTGTAGGAAAATGTTGAATTCATTGCCAGAGTTGAGGTATCCGAAGGGAGTCCAGGTCCATGTATACTGCTGGCCCCCAAAGGTAAAAGCCAGTTTGTATTGGTCCTCCCTGCTGACAGGCACGGTCCAGTATCCATTGGTCAGGTCTATTGCAGTGAATACTTGTGACCCTTGAATCTGGGCCAGCCCTTGGTCAATGTAGGGCAGAGGCCATCGGGAAGTATGGACCCGTTTGTTGAGCTCCCTAAGGTCGGCGCAGAGTCTCCACTGGCCGTTTGGCTTCAATATTCCCAGCACCGGATTATTGAAGGTGCTGTGTACTGGACGGATTATTCCCCGGGACTCAAGGTTATTAATTATTTCAGTAAGGGACTCCATGGATGGAAGAGGCAAGCGATGTTGCTTCACAAACACTGGAGTCATGCCAGGGTCCGTGGGAATTGTTGTTGTGTGGATGTCGGTGCGACCACAGTCATATGAGTCTACCGCAAAGAGATCTTGGAAATCCAAGAAAACTTGTTTCAACTTTTGCTTTTGTTCCAGAGTCACACAGGCATCAGCTAGGTTGACTCTCTCTTCCATTATCTGCCTGAAGCCTGGAAAGACTTCTGGTTTGGCTATCTCAGCGGCCTCCTCCAGCTGGGTGGAGAAGTCCCTGGTCAGAGTGCTGATTTGGACTGGAGGCCTCAGGTGGGAAAGGCAACCGTCATGGACCTGGAAAATCACCTCATCCCTCCTGAAGTCACAAGTCACATCTTCCTTACCATAGGGGCAGGAAGTGTACACCAGGAAGTTCCCCCCATGCCGGATAAAAATCCTGTCTGGTGTTGTATTGTCATCACTGTCACTGTCAAAACAGTCCTTGGGGATTGGTCCTAACAGTTCATTTCCTAAATCAATGGAGAAATGTCGGTCATCAACCGCCATTCCAATAATGGTGCCTGCGGCTAGAGTAATACTCTTTAAGTCGCTATTATCCACCTCTATTAGAATGGTGTCATGTTCTATATTGACTAATGGAGATGGGTTTACCCCCAACCCTTGCTGTTGGAGAGAAGCGTTTAGATGTATGTAAGCATCAGGGTTTTTCAAATGTTGTCCTCTTTTAACTTTCACTTCCAGGGAGAATTGTCGGGTCCTTTCTGGGATGGTGACTTTCTCTTTAATCTGAATTTCAACTGCATGAGGTAGCAATTGAGCTGACCTAAATGCTTTTTCTGGAACATCAAAGCCCATCGGATTATCCGCTAATCGGGACCAAGCTTTGAGGTTTATAAGGTCCAAACTAATGGCAAAGCGATTGAGAATGTCACTGCCTAAGTAAAAGGTGGCAGTGACGTCTCGCACGACCCAAAAATTATGGACTATGCTCTTGTTGCCAATGGAGATTTTGAGCATACACCTGCCTGGCAGGAGATATTTGGAATTAGGTGCTTCCAGGTCCATTTCCCATTTGTCTATCAGTTTGAATGTGGGAATGGCTGGATCTTTTGGGAGTTGGCGGAACATGGCTTCGCTGATGAAGCTCTTACCGTTGTTCACGCACACTCGAGCGAGAACAGAGTCCTTCCCATCATTTAACTGAACAGGGATGAACAACTGCTCTCCAATTTGCTGAATATCAGCCAAGCTCTGAGCTGATTTCACATCTTTCTGGACTATAGGAGTGGGAGTTTCTGATTGTGGATTACTAAAGAATTTCAGGGTGTTTCCTTCCAGTGTGGAATACCACCTTAAACTGGAAGGAAGGTTGATTTTCAGAAATAGAGAGGACCCCCCATCACCAGTCTGTTGTCCTACTGCTATTACTGTCACGTCTGGAGTTTGGTTGTTCCGGAAGTGAAATTCTACTTGGTCAGATTTTTGTTCAACCATGTGGCAGGTGCCATTTAAACTGACATGGTTGACACTCTGTTTTAATTTTATTGGTCGGCTAGTCTGGGTCCAGAGGACCTTGTTTACACAATCTATTAGGGGTGACAACCTTCTCAGGAGGTCATTCCCTAGTAAACAAGGGGTGCCCTCTGGAGTCACTACTATGACCGGGTGTTTCACCTTGTGTCGCCCAATTTTAATGTCTAAGTCTGCAGTCCCCTCAACGGGAATTTCCTTCCCGTCAAAGTTCTGCAGTTGTCCAGGAAGAGAGGTGAGAGGAATATGGTAATTCTCCCCCCTTCCAGCATTTAGTTCCTCAAAGGGCCTTTTGGACAGAAGGGTAGCTTGGGATCCAGTGTCCACCGGTGCCAAAATTGTACCCTGCCCCTGTACTTGTACCGGGGCATAGTATCTTCCCTCCTTCTCCTCAAGGGGGCACAGATAATGCACATTTTTAGACAACTGGTGGGCTAACTTTCTGGTTTTGGACATTGCTAGCGAAGAGATTTGGGCAGAATTCTGTGGAGAGCCTTGGGAATCTGAAAGAAAAACTTGGCAACTGGAGATCAGAGCCATCGTGGGTTACCCTGGTTCCGGTTCTGGGCCGCCCCCCCCTTTTTGGAGGCAGTCACCAGGATGGGTTTGAACCAGGGGATTTCGGTATTGTGGGTTCTGGGATGAGATGATGGCCGGCGGTAGCTCAGTCTCCACATCTTCCCAGTCTGGATTGGAATCCCTTGGGACCCATTTTTCCTTGGGAGGAGTTCCCCCATCTCTGAAGGAGAAGGTCCTTTCCCCAGGATCCTCTGAGGATCCCTCTCCCTCAAATTAGAAGACCTGTACCTCCTCCACAAAGTGAGACTGTTTGGGTCCTTTGTGTCTCCTACCCCCCCTCTGCTCCTTGGGAGGCAGGCTTTCAGGGGTAGGAGATTTTGTTTCCGGTTCCTGGTTTTCCAGGGGCTGTTTACAAGTTGGGAAGGAAGCTTCCTCCAAGGCTTTACACCCCCCTTCCCCTTGTGCCTCCTCCCTGGTAACCGGTGGGTTATCGGGGTGCTGCCCCCGTCATTGTTCTGGAGCACCAGGTCCAGAATTTGGGGCATTCTGCAGTGGCATGCTCATCTGAGGGTTCTGTTGAGTCCTCAGTATGTGACCCAGATCCCGTGCCATATTTTGGACCTGGCGCTCTAACTGGGAAACCCGCTCAGGCTGATACGGGGCTCTATTTTCTCCCCTGGGCTGATCCCGGGAAGGGTAGCTATCCCTTCTCTGGTAGTACCCCTGGTTGGGAAGATTTTGGTACCCCTCCACCCTTGGCCTCCCCTCCATCGGATTAGGTTGTCTGGGCTCAGGGAATTGGGGAAAGAAGGATGGATGATTTTGGGGCTGGAAATTGGGTGGATACCTGGGGAAAAAGTTCTGCCCAGGATTTGGAGAATTTCTGCCCTCCTGTGGGAAGTTGGGAGGGAAGTTCCCTGGGTTAGGTGCTTGGCTGGATCCCCCCCCTTGGGCTGGAGGAGTCCACACATAACCCAGGATTGGTCGGTTTCCATTATAGCGGGGACTTACATAGTCAGGGGAGCTGGGGACCCCATTTGTGGGACTACCTCCTTGACTCCCTGTCTGTGACTGGCCCGAGGGCCTTCTGGGCTGTGAACTATTTGGTGCAGGCAGGTTTTTAGGCCCCCCCATCTCCAAATCTAAAACGGGGGCAACCTTTACCTCTGCCACCTTGGCAGCAGCTGGGGTGCTGTTGGTTTTGGGGTTTTTCGGCGCGTTATTTTTATTTTCTATAGGTTTCTGCACCTCATAGATCCGGGTAGCCTGTTCAATGACCCAGTCTAAAGATCTTTTCTCATGAAAATCTCTCACAAGCTGGGTCATTATGTATTTGGGTAAGGCATGGAAAAACGTATTGATAAATTCTCTGCTATCCGTGCGCACCCTTCTGGTGGTCTGCGCAAAAGTACGCTTTAATTCTTGCACAAACTCTTGTGGGGCCTGATCCTCCCCACATTGCAAATTTTAGGCTGCCTTGCGAGCCTCTTGAGGATTTCTGTGAACAGAAAAATGTTTCAAGATGGCCGCCTTATAGGTGGACCATCTTAAATGATTTTGGTCCTCCAACCCCGCAAAGAAACTGGAGTGTTCTGGGGAGAATGTCCATTTGACGTACTGGATGCAGCTACTGCTGTCCTTCAAATGGAAAGTCTCCATCATTTGCTCATAGAGCTCCAAGTGCTCCCAAACGGAATAATTGGCGTTCTTATGATAAGGCGTGATGACACTCCTTATTGCCTTTATTTGCTTCAATGGGTCCTTAAGCAAGGCCCTTTTTTGCCTTATTGGCCTTTTTGGTTTGGGTAACCCTGGTCCATTCATCCTCTGACTCAGAGGCACTGCTCCCAGAGGTTCCTGTCTGATCTTCCAGGTTTTCCCGGATTCTGCGAGCCTGGGAATGGCTGGCAGAATGTGGGGACCTGGTCTCCTGTGTCCTGCGCCGTTCAGAGGAGTCTTCAGATTCCTCCTTGCTGCCAGGATTTGATGGGTACCCCCCCACTGACCTGACTGGGCAGACGTTTTCAGGATGCCCTTAATGGGCCTACTCTCCTGGGGTTCCCCACTAAATTGCACTGTGCTTGGGTGCCCATACCCGGATGCCCGTCCCTCCATTCCTGGGAGGTACTGGCCTATGAGCCCCATACTTCTGGTTGGATAGTAATCTGCCATCCCTGTGGCCCGGTGCTCATGTGCGCGAGGGGACATGGGGGTGGCAGAGTCCAGGGACTGAGAGATATGAAGGCCTCTGGTACTAGGGCTCCTGAGGTTATGTTCAGGAGTCTCCCTCTCCCAGCGAACCTGGTCTCTATCCGCCCCTGCTCCCTGTTGCAATGCAAGAGCCTGCGCTTTCAGTTCCTCAGTTAAGGCCTTACTAGACTCTATCAGTCTCTCCTGCATCGCTACCTGTTGTTGGAGCCTGTCATTGTGCTGACAGAGAGCCTCATTTTCTCTCTGTGCCTCCTGATTGATCCTGGAGTACTGGGCTAGTCTTTGCTGCAGGAGGGTTACTTCCTGAGTCCCTTCCTTACTGGCCTGATCCTTTCTTGCCAGAGCCTCCTCCACCCTCCTGGTGTGCTCTAACAAGTTCTGGTGTTCTTTTTGGAGGTCACCCAGTCCCTGGAGGGCCAGGTGATTTTCTTCCATTTTCCTTTTTAAGTGGCAGACTTCCTGGCCTAAGGTGTCCCTTTCCTGACTAAGAGCCTGCATCAGTGCCGCCAGGTTGTCCCTTTGCCTTTGGAAGGCAACAGCTTTCTGGTGCTCCTGATCAAACTCTGCCTGGGTATCCAGGTCTTTCAGAATCAATTTATTGCTTTACTCTTTCTCTCTGTCTAATCGAATTTGCAGGGTGGCTACCTGTTCTGTGCATGCCCTGTTGAAGTCCAGTTGTTGCTCCAGCTTTTTCTGGCTCTGCAGAAGGGAGTCCAAACCTTCTTGGTACTCCTTTTGCAAGGCCAGAAATCTGGTATCCTGGTCAGCCTTTTCCTGTTGCAGGATGTCCATATCCTCTTTTATTTTAATGATATACTGCTTACTATCATTTTCTAACTCCTGGCTCCTCTGCTCAGAAGAGACCAGGTCAGATTGGACCTTCTCTAACGCCATCTGTCGCCTATTTGTCAGATCTTGGCTTTCAGTACATTTATCCTGCATGTCTCCCATATATGGGTACAGGTATGCCGCTATCCTGGCAATCTTATTGTGTTCATCTTTGGCTTTAGGAGCCATATATAATTCACTCAGGGCCACATGTAATGGACCCTGATCTCTCCATTTGTCTGACCCTGTTTCAGTGACCTGTTGCGCGATGACCTGCAACCAGACCGTTTGGTCCTGGTGAGTCTACTCACCTCTCACAAATAGTTTATGTAAGAAGTGCTCCCTCGCTATTTTCATGTCTACCAAGGTCGTCATTCTAGAGATTGATCTCTGTCCTGACTTACAGAAATTAGTATTTTATTTTTGCAAAACAACCTTTTCCTTAGAGTGTCCCTTTGAAGAGTGCTTTACAGCGTAAAACAGCGTGGTGATCCGACCGGATGTATGTATCCCGTCAGTTAGCACACTGTATTAAGCTGCACAAGTGATAGATCTAACCCAGACATCCGGCTCGAGCCCCCAATTTCTAAGAAGATTCAATTCAACACTACAGCTAAGTCAATGCCTAGTCTGGGATACTGAATGGAAACCCTTATTGATATATCTTTATGTCCAGTTCATGAGTTCTGGATGACTACCCCTATATAACACCCCTCTCTTAGAATCCCCCTGACCCCACTGAGCCAAGAAGTAGTTCTGTTTTGCAAGTTTAAAAGGTTTATTTGAAAAAAAAATTAACAGTATATATATATATCACTTTTATAATGAATTAATAATTAATATCACACTTAAAATATGAGCAGTGATCAACAGTGAATAATGTCCTACTAGTAAACTGATTTGGTTACCCAGGAGTAGTATAAGGATGAGGTAGCACACTTGTGAATAGGAACAGAAGAATAAGGTGGTAGAGAATGCTTTATATAAGTTCAGATGGATGCAATGTTGAATGAAAATGCAGTACAGAAAATACTCAATATGATTTCAACAAAACAATGTAATCACTTTTCTCTTGCAATCCACCCCCCCCCTTATGCAATGTAAGGAAATGAAGGGTAGCACACAGTTCTCAGACATGCAATCAAATGTAATTCAGTTCACCCCAGCAAGCTTAGACCACAGATAAAAGTTTAAACACAGGCCCAAAATGCTTTTATATGTGCTGGCAATGAAGTGAGGAATATGCTGAAAATGGTTTTAATTCCCTTTAGGAGGTTCAGGGTGAGTGAAAGATACTTGGGATGAGCTCAGGCTCCCTTTAACAATGCTCTAGGAGTAACTAGCAGGTTAAACAATTTTTGGCAAAGGAAAGCAAGGAAGCTGCTGTTTTCACACGTGGTCGGATTTTTAACCAAATCGCGAATTGTGGCAAAATTCGTGAATGCGTGAATCACGATTACGGCAAAAGTATAAGGAGTAGCAAGTTCAGAGGAAAGTTAAACCAAGTCTCTAGTCCAAACGGTTCCAAAGATATGAACGATTTTGTAAAGGTCGTTTTTCGAATTTAAAGCAACTCAAATTGACAGGTGACAGCTTTTAAAAATGACAGGTGACAGCTATGCGGCTGCAGAATTGACAAGTGACAGTTAGGAGGCAGTTCTACTTAGATTAAATAGATTGAATTATATCACTGGAAACTAAGAGATTTGGTTTCACACCGTCCTAGCTGTACTCACAATGTATTTGGAAGGTCTAGGTCTCACGGATCGGGTCAAGATGGCTTCGGTTCTGGTTTCGCCCCGGACGGTCTCTGCGCACAGCGTCTGGTCTCTGCTCTGCTGGTCGGTCTGACACTGCTCCTGGCCCGGCTCCTGGATCTCTGGGTACAGCGTCTGTGCACAGCTCCTGGATCTTTCTGCACAGCTTTCTCTGGACACAGCGCTGATCTGCACGGCTCCTGGATGCTGCTACCGCTGTTAGGTTTGCTGGATGCTGAGGCCTGCTGATAAGAGTTCTCAGTTTGTGGGTTTAGGCCCTTGCTTTGAGTTCTGAATCAAGTTCTTTGGAGTATTAAAGTCTAAGTGTTGGATCTGGTATCTTCTGGATGTTGTGTGGTCCGGCAGAGCGCGTTGCAGCAACTGGATTTGAATCTCTCTACCTGTCCCAGCAGTCTCTTTTTATGTGTTTTGAAAATGGGTGTGTGCCTGGGCCTAGCAAAGCCTACCCCTCTCTACTTGTCATTGGCCCAATTCTCCCCTCTCCCATGATTGAGGGAAGGAAATGTGAGTCAGAGTGATGCTGTAGGTTTCATGGGTCAGAGGATCCTCCCCTGGTCAGTTTGCCCACAAATCTATATTTGATTCAAATACATATTGCACAGATACACAGTTGTTTAAAATTACATGCACCCATCACGTATCACATGAGGTATACTCTGTTCAAACTCTGCTCTTCCTGGGGGCTTGCATTCGGAAATGGCAACATTTTGCACTTTTTAACTGGTTTTGCAATATCGGACATTTACCCAAATTTACACACATGTGCGCAAGGAGTGTGGACATTAATTGATGAAGTGTCAGATTTTTAACATGCAGACATTTGGAGTGAAACCCTATTTTCCGCTAGCAACCCCCCAGATCATACCACCAGGTCCTAAAACCTCTTAAAATGTGGGCAGAAAAATCACAAGAATTATGGTATCATTTAGATAATTTTGACAAGTCCGCACCATGAGTTATACATCTTTCTTTAAATCATATTCTGGCCAACAGGGGTGTGTCTTCCCAGGTCACATGGTGGAGAAACCAGTCTATCCACTTTCTTTAAGCTCAGCCTGTCCTCAGAGGGGCTGCCCCTCCCCGTTTCTGCCAAGAGGAAGCCACTTTACGACCTCCCCTATAAACCATCTGCCTGAGTCAAGGAAGGGCTTTGTTCAAAAGGAAGCCATTTACGACCACCCTAATAAAACCGTCTGCCTGGGTCCAGGACAGGCCTTTGTTCAACTCCCTGTAGCTGCTCCACCCCTAATCTAATCAGAGAGGTGACAACTCCTTTTGTCAAGGGGAACAGTGGCTGAGCAGGTTTTAACTCCTGTGGGGGTAGATGTCAGGCAGAATTCAGTTTCATTAAGCCAGGTTTCAGCTAAATGTCACTTTTTGTCTCCCAGTTTAAGTCTATTACGATTTTTACATACACATTAAATAATTACTTCCTTCAAGTCATTTCAGAGTATAGTTTTACATTGTATCCACCTCTTAGCAAGTCTTTCCTTGGTCTGGTTTTGTTTCATTTGTTCAGTTTTACACAAAAGTCTGGTGGTTTTAAAACGCCGGCTTTCTGATAGTGGTGAGTACTGGTAATGCAACCATTTTTGGGATTTAAGAAAATGAATTCCCCACAGTTCTAGGTTGCTTTTGGCAATCAGCATTGCCATTCCCAATGGTTTCAGGCTACTGTGTGGGTAGCCCAATGGTGTTTTTAGGCAGTGCCCTCCTGTGCTCACAACCTATGCAAAAATGGGTGGCATTTCCCTGTGCATTTTCTGGGAAGTTCTGGCCATCATGATGTTTTCCATGCCAGTACTGCACAGTTTTCCTATTCTGGCGTAAATGTGGGCTTTTTGGCCATCTTGGATTTTCTAAGCCCACAGCACCAAATGTTGCAGCATGATAGCTCAAACGTGGGTAAGGACACCCAACAGTGTTGTTGAGGTTATTGGTTTTGGTATTTTTGTAACTACTTGATAGTGTACAGGTGTGTTATTGGTTTTTTCTATTTAAACAAAAAAAAAACATATGTGCAACGAGCTCCGAACGTATCGGGAAAAGATAATCAAATATGAGTGGGAGGTGGGAACTGAAGGAAACATATTTACAACTTGCCTGCCGAGGGCACCCACAATAACAATATAATCCAACTTATGTAGACTCATTTATTGTGCACATACAAGGGTAAAATGCTACAAAAGAAACAGGGTATTTTAGAGGTATGGAAATTGTACAAGGAAGATGAGGGCAATAGCAAAAAAAAGAGATATACAGAAGGTCCAACAGCCTTATTCCTGCCAAACACCACACACACAACCCAGGTTTTGATGCCTGCTCAGTCGGTACTGTAAGGAACTCATGGTGGCAACAGTAAAGACAGACACAAGTGATCACAGTTCAAGGGTGTTTATTAAACTGTAAATGCAAGGTGGAAAAATGCCTATTCTAAACCTAAATCTAAGATCGGAGTAAGCGTTGACCATCAAATGAAAAATAAGGCAGTGCTTGTGGTGTAGTAATAAAAGGACCTATACTAAGAAAAACCTATTGCCAAATCCTTACAACTAATTACAAAAAGAGTGTGGGATAAGGGTTCAATAAAGAAAGATGTATTCACAAATAATATGTCAGGATGTGATTGCCAGAGGTCTCCCTTCCCCACTTTTTCAGCACTGACCAAGGTGGGACCTTAGAGCACAGCACACACTCGAGCCTTCTTAGCATGAGCTGACAGTTTCTTTCCAGCAATCAGGTTCTTCGAAGGTTAAGTCTTTTTTCATATCCAAGTCTCTTGCCTTTGAGGCCCTGATGTATTCAACAACAAAGACACACAAAGTTCCCTTCTCAATGAACTTTGAGTGAGAACTTTTCACCCCTGGATCTACCGTGATCAGTCTCGGACCCACTTGACAAGGGGTTCATTCACTTCCCCTGGTCTTCTAATGCTTCTCACTTCCACAAGTCTTAATGTCTTTTTAAACAGTTCTTTGGGCTTCACCTCTTACTGATGTCTTCCCTCGGCCGGGGTCACTCTCACCATTTCCACACAAACAGTTCACCATAGGACTTTAGAATTCACCCCGTATCGTTAGCATCCCTCCGCTGGGTTCACTCTTGGCAACATTTGCAACACTCTGTTCAAGTGGGATTCATTTCCCTTTCCTTCACAATCAATTGTCGGTCAAAGACTTTCAATGGTAAAGAGGATTTTACAATACCCCTGTATGACCACTTGGACCTCTCTTCACCTCTTCCCAAGGCCTTCTGGTTTCGGTAGTCTCCACATGCGGGTATTGGCCAAGAGTTTCCTGCTTGAACACCCACGTGGTGCTGGAAAACTCTGTTGCAGGTTTTCCACCCACTTTCTCTATAGTACCTTTCAACCTTTCAAAGTTGAAATTTAGCTGCTTGCTACTTTTCGTTCAACACAGTTTGGTTTCTTATCGAATCTTCACTCGACTCACTGGTTGTGAGGAACTGCTTGGCTTTCTTCTCCTTCTAGTCAAAGTTAGTACCACGGAGACCAGCTTCTCTCCCCGGATTGGTTATCAGCAAAGGAGAATCTTGTGTACTTGCAATACAAGCTGGCCATTGTTCTCAGTCTTAGGTTTCCAGCTGCAGATGTTTCATGGGCCTTCGCCGAAATGGGCAAGGTCACTTCTCCCCTTGTCACCCCCTCTGCTGTGCTAAGTTAGCTCTAATGTTGTGCTCTCTGCCTTGCTCAAAATGTGCTGTCGTGCTCCACCTTTAATCCCTGTGGGGCAGGGAAAGAGCTGTCAGGTCTGTGTGATTCTGGTCAATTGATTAACTTTTTGACTGTCCCTTGTATTGAGACATGTCAGGTAAAAAGCTCTGGTGTTAGTCTGTTGTCTTTCGGGTCGTGGAAAAGTGTTCATGTCGGAAGGGGGGGGGGCAGTGTTTGGAATATCCTACATGGTAGGATGGGGAAAACGTGTTTAAACAAGGGGGATACTGCATCTCACCTGTCAGTGTCCTACTGCCAGTCCCCAAGGACCTCCCATCCAGGTGATCCTCCCTCTCTGGGCAGCCACATGAACTGGATCCAATAGTGTCCTGGCTACCTGGTTGACAGATCCCTGGGGACTAGCAAGGCAGACACCTTTGGGTTTCTCACAGTACCCCAAGCAGCTTTAGAAAAAAACACCCAGTTGGCACAGGTTCCAGCACCTGTGCAGCGGACAGTGCCACCCGTACATGGAGTCTATTCTTTAAAGCCTGCAGCAGGAGATACTAACAACCAATATAAACCCCCTGCTTATACAGAGACACATACCATTCGAGGAATAGGTGCACATAGTGATCAGCGAGATGCAGCAGTAGTAAAGATAGGGAACAAAGCGCATGAGGACTTTGAAGCAGCGATCCACGAGACAGAAGAGGAATTGTGAAGGGCAACAAGAAATAGAACAGGCCATGCTCTATGGCAGATGTACAAATAGAAACTGAAGAACCACATCAACAGGATATAGAACACGAATATGAGGTGATTGATAGTGAAGATGAGCAGGAAGGAAATGAGGTGAATTGGGAAACCGAAGAGGATCAGGAAGAAAGGACTCAGTGGGAGGGAAGATTAAGAACCGAACCTAACACAATGGCAGTGGTTAAATGTAAGAAGAAGGGTAGAACACATCATAACCCAAAAGGGGGAGGCAGTTTCGATTCATATAAAAGGGGGGTTGGCAGATCACAATACATACCTTGTCCCCATATGGACAAAAATAATGTAAAAAAATACCCTGTCCCCTCTCACTGCAGGGGAGGGCAAGTAGATAAATGCATTAGAAAAACATACATCAGGGGCCACTCTGACATTAGGAGATATGAACATTTTATTAGCCAACATAATAGGGGATCAGACAAACACAGTCTGGAAAGAGCAGGGTAACCAGGGGTCCGCTTAGAGAGTGATATACACGATGGAACTCCATTCAACAACTGTTGAGCCTGAGTGTGGGATGCATTGAGAAGGATGTACACAGATAGACATGATGTAGGTGTCATCATGGCACGCACAAAAAAACACGATGAAGGTTCAGCTTTGTATACTCAGTCCATACAAGATATATGGCGTGAACCGGAAGGGAAGACATGTTAAAAGAATGTACCATTCTTCTACCATGTGGTACGAAAAGGCCTTCCCACAGAAGTGCCCACAGAATTAGACAGAATAGAAGGTATGGATGCGAATGGATGGGGCGAGATACAGGTGCACATAGTATATGTTTGTAAATGCAAGCAGGAGAATGAAAGGGCAGCATACGAAAAAGCACAACACGCAGAAGCAAAGCTAGTACAGAAGAAATTGGCGAAGATTAGGGTGCAGTAGTAACTAACCCCATTGATGAACAACAGCAGTCAGGATCATCACAGGAATGGATCAATAACCCAGGTAATAACCAACGAGACAGGGGAGAGGTCCAAGGGGCAAGAGGACATTTGGTAAAAAGGCTGAGGGGGAGAATTTGGGGGATTACAACCATGATTTGGAGAGCATGTTGGACATGCGGAAAGATGGGACACATGGCTAAGGATTGTCAGGTGTATTGACCCACGTTTGAGTCATTAAGCTGCAACATTTGGTTCTGTGGGCTTAGAAAATCCAAGATGGTCAAAAAGCCCACATGTGCGCCAGAATCCAGGAGAACCCCTGCAGTTTGTGCGCACACCAAAATGGTCGCCTAACCTTCCACCCACCAGTGCGAGCGTGATGGGCCTGGGGTGCCATGAGTGGAATGTGTGCCAAAGGAAAAACAGCAGTGCCTGTTAGCTTAAAAAGCCCTTTGAAATCACCTTGGTTTCTCTGAATGCAAGCTCAAAATGCCTATTTCAAACATTGCAGGATATTCAAAAATCTCACTGAACACCAGCAGACATTTGGCAGAATGAAGTTTTGTGTGCATACAAAATCTGGAAAGAAAAAGAACCCAAAACAATGTTCATAACAAAACTGGCTGAGCTGTGGAGGTCAGAAGCTTAAGTTAAACTGAACTGAAAACCACTAAAATCGAAATGTTTAAATTAAATGAGGGACCTACTTTTGAGAGTCACATAGTTTGTAACTGTTGAAATGTCATAGTTTTGAACTTAGAATCAGCATTCTAGCTGCATGTGTAAAAATTGTCAGCTTGATTTGATGTAGAAAACTGGGAACAAAAAGTGACATTTAGCTGAAACCTGGCTTAATGAAACTGGATTCTGACTGACAACTACCCCCGACAGAAGTTGAAACTGGATCAACAGCTGTGTTCCCAGGCCTGGCTGCATTCTGCTGCCCCCACAAAAAGGAGGTGACACCTCTCTGATTGAATTACCTGGGGACTGCAGGAAACTGAACAATTGACTCAGGCAAATGTTATATTGGGGGGACCGTAAAGTGGTTTCCTCTTGGGAGAAGTGTGAGGAGAAGTGCCTGTGAGAGCCAGCTGAGCTTGGGGGAAGTGGATAAACCAGTTCTTCCAACATGTGATGTGGGAAGCCACACCCCTTTTTGACCAGGGCATAAGTTAAAAAGATAGATAACTCATAGTGCGGACTGGTCAAAATTATATAAGTAATATCATTATTCTTGTGATTTTTCTGTGCACGTTTTAAGAGGAGTTAGGACCCTGTGATGTATTCTGGGGGGTTGGTAGCAGAAAACAGGGTCTCACTCCAAATGTCTGCATGTTAAAAATCTGACACTTCATCAATTAATGTCCATACTCCTTGCGCACATGTGTGTAATTTTTGGTAAATGTCCGATATTGGTAAACCAGTCAAAAATCGCAAAATGTTGTCATTTTCTAATGCAAGCCCTCAGGAAGATCAGAGGCGGACAAGCATGGACCATAAGGAATATATAATGTGTACATGTAATTTCAACAAATTGTGTATCTGGGAAATATGTATTTGAATCAAATATAGATTTGTGGGCAAATTGACCAGGGGAGGATCCTCTCACCCATAAACAGACCTCATCATGATGACAATCCATTTCCTTCCCCCAATCATGGGAGAGGGGAGAATTGGGCAAATGACAAGTAGAGAGGGGCAGGCTCAGTTATGCCACACACACACCCACTTCCAAAACACATAAAAAGAGACTGCTGGGACAGGTAGACATTCAATTCCATTTTCTGCGGGACGCTCTGCCGGGAGACTCCAGACTTCACATCCATCGATCTCCAAAGACCAGAACTTTACTTCAGAACTTAAAGCAAGGGCCTAAACCCACAAACTGAGAACTCTTCTCAGCAGGCCTCAGCATCCTTAAAATCATCTGCATACTATTCCACAGCTGGGCGAGCTGTTTGAATTCTGTGCCAAGAACTTTTTCGGAACCGCAGAACAGACCCAGACCGCTGTGAGCAGAACCAGAGATCCGGATCGCTGTGAGCAGAACCGGTGCCTGATTGACCCGTTGAGTAGAGAGAAACGCCGCTGGACGTGTTGACCAGATCCGTGACGAGGCCTATTTCAAATTTATATTGTGAGTACCTAGCAGAACTGTGCAGAACCAATCTCTTAGTTAAAATAATCTAATCCAAACTATTTTAACCTAAGTAGAACTGCCTCCTAGTAATCCTGTCATCTGTCATTCTAAAGCTGCGAGCTGTCATCTGTCATTCTAAAGCTGCAAACTGTCACCTGTCATTTTGAGTTTTCCTTTAAATCCGAAAATCTACCTTTATTAAATCATCCGTATCTCTTGAACCGTTTGGGAACGTGTTTTAACTTTCATTTTAAAGCTGTGATTCTAGGATTTCCAACGAACCTAGAACCGACTTCTTATTCCCTATACTTTTTCTGCAATCGCGATTTACGCACTCGCGAAATTTACCGTGATTTGCGATTTGGCTCAATTTCTCCACTTGTCAAATGTCAAAATAGCAGCTTCATTCTTTCCTTTGTTAAAAATCTGTTTGCAAATTGGTAATAACTCATAGAGCATTGCCAAAGTGAGCCTGAACTTATACCAACAAGCATCTCTCACTCACCCTGAATCTCTAGAGGGAATTAAAATCAGTTAGCACATTTTCCCATCCATTGCCATCACATTTAAAAGCATTTTGGGCCTGTGTTTCAAACTTCTACCTGTTTCCTCTAAGCTTGCTGGGGGGGAACTGAGTTCCGTATTGTATTTGATTGTATTCCTGAAGACTGTGTGTGTTACTTCCATCTCCTTGCATTGCATATAGGGGGGGTGAATTGCCACCAGGGGAAAAGTGAACATATTATCTCTTGTGAAACCATATCAGTTTATTTTCTGTACTGCATTTATTCCACCTTGCATTTCCTTGAAACCATAAAGCATTTCAGCTACCTCATCCTCTATACTACTCCTAAGTAATCAAGTGTACCTCTGTTACATTACCCATTGTGGATCCTCATCATATGTCTAAGTGTACTATCAGATATTAATTTGTTATAAAATTGTGACACATATATATTGTTTAATTTTTCAAATAAACCTTTTAATTTGCAAAACAAACCTACTTCTTGGCTCAGTGGGGTCAGGGGGATTCTAAGAGGGGGGTGTTATACAAGGGTGGTCATCCAGAGTACTGAACTGGACATAAAAATACATCAATAAGGGTTTTCCTCAGCATCCCAGACTAGGCATTGACTTAGCTGTAGTGTTGATTGAATATCGCTTACAAAAGTGGGGGCTCGTAGCCGGAGATTCTGGGTTAGATCTATCACTTGTGCAGATTAATACAGTGTGCTAACTGACAGGAGACATACATCCGGTCGGATCACCACGCTGTGTTACGCTGTAAAGCACTCCTCAAAGGAACGCTCTAAGGACACGGTCTGTTTTGCAAAAATAAAATACAAACTTCTGTAAGTCAGGAAGGAACTCAAATTCCAGAATGACGACACTGGTAGACATCAAAATAGCCAGAGAGCACTTCTTACATAAGCTATTTGTGAGAGGTGAGTGGACTCATCAGGACCAAATGGTCTGGTTGCAGGCAATCGCGCAACAGGTCACTGAAACAGGGTCAGATAAATGGAGAAATAGGGTCCCCTAAATGTGACCCTGAGTGAACTATATATGGCCCCTAAAGCCAAAGATGAACATAATAAGATTGCCAGGATAGCGGCATATTTGTACCTATATATGGGAGCCATGCAGGACAAATGTGCTGAAGGCCAAGATCTGGCAAATAGGCAACAGATGGCGTTAGAGAAGGCCCAATCTGATCTGGACTCTTCTGAGCAGAGGCTGCTCAGGAGCCAGGAGTCAGAAAATGACAGCAGACAGTACATCACTAAAATAAAGGAGGATATGGATGTGCTGCAACAGGAAAAGGCTGACCAGGATACCAGATTTATGGCCTTGCAGAAGGAGTACCAAGAAGGTTTGGACTCCCTACTGCAGAGCCAGAAAAAGCTGGAGCAACAATTAGATTTCAATAGGGCATGTGCTGAGCAGGTAGTCACCCTGCAAAGCCACCGAGATAGGGAAAAAGAGGAAAGCAATACATTGATTCTGAAGGACCTGGATACCCAGGCAGAGTTTGTATGTATGTATGTATGTATGTATTTTGTTTTTGTATAGCGCCGGTAGCCCGAGGGCATCAGGGCGCTTGGACTTACAACAAAAGCTGTGCAACAAACAATACATACCTATTACTACGGCAGTGAGTGCCCCTGATCACTAATTCCTTGATACATCCTCTAAAAATATGTGTCTTTTTAGAAAGCTGGTGCCTTCCAAAGGCAAAGGGACGACCTGGAGGCACAGATGCATGCTCTTAGTCAGGAAAGGGATGCTTTAGGCCAGGAAGTCTGCCACTTAAAAAGGAAAATGGAAGAAAATCACCTGGCCCTCCAGGGACTTGGTGACCTCCAAAAAGAACACCAGAACTTGTTAGAGCACACCAGGAGGGTGGAGGATGCTCTGGCAAGAAAGGAGCAGGCCAATAGGGACACAGCTCAGGAGGTAACCCTCCTGCAGCAAAGACTGGCCCAGTACTCCAGGACCAATCAGGAGGCACAGAGAGAGGATGAGGCTCTCTGCCAGCACAATGATAGGCTCCAGCAACAGGTAGCGATGCAGGAGAGACTGATAGAGTCTAGTAAGGCCTTAACTGAGGAACTGAAAGCGCAGGCTCTTGCATTGCAACAGGAAGCAGGGGCGGATAGATATGAGGTTCTGGGAAAGAGAAACTCCTGAGCATAACCTCAGGAGCCCTAGTACCAGAGGCCTTTATCTCTCCCAGTCCCTGGACTCTGCCACCCCCATGTCCCCAGGCGCACATGAGCACAGGGCCACAGGGATGGCAGATTACTATCCAGCCAAAAGGATGGGGCACATAGGCCAGTGCCTCCCAGGAATGGATGGGCGGGTATCCGGGTATGGGCACCCAAGCACAGTGCAATTTAGTCGGGAACCCCAGGAGAGTAGGCCCATTAAGGGCATCCTGAAAACGTCTGCCCAGTTAGGTCAGTGGGGGGGTACCCATCAAATCCTGGCAGCAAGGAGGGATCTGAAGACTCCTCTGAGCATTACAGGACACAGGAGACCAGGTCCCCACATTCTGCCAGCCATTCCCAGGCTCGCAGAATCCGGGAAAACCTGGAAGATCAGACGGGCACCTCTGGGAGCAGTGCTTCTGAGTCAGAGGATGAATGGACCAGGGTTACCCGAACCAAAAAGGCCACTAAGGCAAAAAAGGGCCTTGCTTAAGGACCCATTGAAACAAATAAAGGCAATAAGGAGTGTCATCATGCCTTATCATAAGAACGCCAAGTATTCTGTTTGGGAAAACTTGGAGCTCTATGAGCAAATGATGGAGACTTTCCAGTTGAAGGACAGCAGTAGCTGCATCCAGTACGTCAAATGGACCTTCTCAGCAGAATACTCCAGTTTCTTTGCATGGCTGGAGGATCAAAAGCATTCAAGGTGGTCCACATACAGGGCGCCCATGTTGAAACATTTTTCTGTGCACAGAAATCCTCAAGAGGCTCGCAAGGCAGCCTACAATTTGCAATGTGGGGAGGATCAGGCCCCACAAGAGTTTGTGCAAGAATTAAAGCGTGCTTTTGCGCAGACCACCAGAAGGGTGCGCACGGATAGCAGAGAATTTATCAATACGTTTTTCCATGCCTTACCCAAATACATAATGACCTAGCTCGTGAGAGATTTTCATGAGAAAAGATCTTTAGACTGGGTCATTGAAAAGGCTACCCGGATCTATGAGGTGCAGAAGCCCATCGAAAATAAAAATAATGCGCAGAAAAACCCCAAAACCAACAGCGCCCCTGCTGCTGCCAAGGTGGCGGAGGTAAAGGTTGCCCCCATTTTAGATTTGGAGATGGGGGGGCCTAAAAACCTGCCTGCACCAAATAATTCACAGCCCAGAAGGCCCTCGGACCAATCACAGACAGGGAGTCGAGAAGGTAGTCCCACAAATTGGGTCCCCCGCTCCCCTGACTATGTAAGTCCCCGCTACAAGGGAAACCGACCAATCCTGGGTTATGTGTGGACTCCTCCAGCCCAAGGGGGGGATCCAGCCAAGCACCTGACCCTGGGAACTTCCCTCCTAATTTCCCCCAGGAGGGCAGAAATTCTCCAAAACCTGGGCAGAACTTTTTCCCCAGGTATCCGCCCAATTTCCAGCCCCAAAATCATCCATCCTTCTTTCCCCAATTCCCTGAGCCCAGACAACTTAATCCGGGAGAGGGGAGGCCAAGGGTGGAGGGGTACCCAAATCTTCCCAATCCGGGGTATTACCAGAGAAGGGACAGCTACCCTTCCCGGGATCAGCCCAGGGGAGAAAATAGAGCCCCGTATCAGCCTGAGCGTGTTTCACAACTTGAGCGCCAAGTCCAAAATAATGCACGGGATCTGGGTCACATACTGAGGGCTCAACAGAACCCTCAGATGAGCATGTCACCGCAGAATGCCCCAAACTCTGGACCTGGTGCTCCAGAACAATGACGGGGGCAGCACCCCGATAACCCACCGGTTCCCAGGGAGGAGGCACAAGGGGAAGGGGGGTGTAAAGCCTTGGAGGAAGCTTCCTTCCCAACTTGTAAACAGCCCCTGGAAAACCAGGAACCGGAAACAAAATCTCCTGCCCCTGAAAGCCTGCCTCCCAAGGAGCAGTGGGGGGGTAGGAGAAACAAAGGACCCAAACAGACCCACTTTGTGGAGGAGGTACAGGTCTTCTAATTTGAGGGAGAGGGATCCTCAGAAGATCCTGGGAAAATGATCTTCTCCTTCTGAGATGGGGGAACTCCTCCCAAGGAAAAATGCATCCCAAGGGATGCCAATTCAGACTGGGGAGATATGGAGACTGAGCTACCGCCGCCCATCATCTCATCCCAGAACCCACAATACCGAAATCCCTTGGTTCAAACCCATCCTGGTGACTGCCTCCAAAAAGGGGGGGGCGGCCCAGAACCGGAACCAGGGGAACCCACAATGGCTCTGATCTCCAGTTGCCAACTTTTTCTTTCAGATTCTTCAGGCTCTCCACAGAATTCTGCCCAAATCTCTTCGCTAGCAATGTCCAAAACCAGAAAGTTAGCCCACCAGTTGTCCAAAAATGTGCATTATCTGTGCCCCCTTGAGGAGAAGGAGGGAAGATATTATGCCCCGGTACAAGTACAGGGGCAGGGTACAATTTCGGCACTGGTGGACACTGGATCCCAAGCTACCCTTCTGTCCAAAAGGGCCTTTGATGAACTAAATGCAGGAAGGGGGGAGAATTACTGTATTCCGTCACCTCTCATCCTGGACAACTGCAGAACTTTGACGGGAAAGAAATTTCTGTTGAGGGGACTGCAGATTTGGACATCAAAATTGGGCGACACAAGGTGAAACACCCGGTCATAGTAGTGACTCCAGAGGCCACCCCTTGTTTACTAGGGAATGACCTCCTGAGAAGGTTGTCACCCCTAATAGATTGTGTAAACAAGGTCCTCTGGACCCAGACTAGCCAACCAATAAAATTAAAACAGAGTGTCAACCATGTCAGTTTAAATGGCACCTGCCACATGGTTGAACAAAAATCTGACCAAGTAGAATTTCACTTCCAGAACAACCAAATTCCAGACGTGACAGTAATAGCAGTAGGACAACAGACTGGTGATGGGGGGTCCTCTCTATTTCTGAGAATCAACCTTCCTTCCAGTTTAAGGTGGTATTCCATACTGGAAGGAAACACTCTGAAATTCTTTACCAATCCACAATCAGACACTCTCACTCCTATAGTCCAGAAAGATGTGAAATCAGCTCAGAGCCTGGCTGATATTCAGCAAATTGGAGATCAGTTCTTCATCCCTGTTCAGTTAAATGATGGGAAGGACTCTGTTCTCGCTCGAGTGTGTGTGAACAACGGTAAGAGCTTCATCAGCGAAGCCATGTTCCGCCAACTCCCAAAAGATCCAGCCATTCCCACATTCAAACTGATAGACAAATGGGAAATGGATCTGGAAACACCCAATTCCAAACATCTCCTGCCAAGCAGGTGTATGCTCAAAATCTCCACTGGCAACAAGAGCATAGTCCATAATTGTTGGGTCGTGCGAGACGTCACTACCGCCTTTTACTTAGGCAGTGACATTCTCAATCGCTTCACCATTAGTTTGGACCTAATAAACTTCAAAGCTTGTTCCCGATTAGCGGATAATCCCATGGGCCTTGATGATCCAGAAAAAGCTTTTAGGTCAGCTCAATTGCTATCTTATGCAGTTGAAATTCAGATTAAAGAGGAAGTCACCATCCCAGAAAGGACCCGACAATTCTCCCTGGAAGTGAAAGTTAAGAGGACAAAAATTGAAAAACCCTGATGCTTATATTCTTCTAAATGCTTCTCTCCAACAGCAAGGGTTAGGGGTAAACCCAACACCATTAGTCATCATAGAACATGACACCATTCCAATAGAGGTGGATAACAGCGACTTACAGAGTATTACTCTAGCCGCAGGCACCATTATTGGAATGGCGGTTGATGACCGACATTTCTCCATTGATTTAGGAAATGAACTGACTAATCCCCAAGGACTGTTTTGGCAGTGACAGTGATGACAATACAACACCAGACAGGATTTTCACCCGGCATGGGGGGATCTTCCTGGTGTACACTTCTTGCCCTTTTGGTAAGGAAGATGTGACTTGTGACTTCAGGATGGATGAGGTGATTTTCCAGGTCCATGAGGTGTAACGCTCACCTGACTCCCACGGAGGCGCTGGCCTCTTTCGCGCTGCTGTGACCTCTTCTAAGGTGATGCGCAGGGTTCGGAAGACAGACTGGACCGGGCCCCAAAATCTGGCTTGTCTGGCTCGCAGAAGTATCCTTCTGTAGGCGAAAATAGAGGATTAACTGTCTGCGGTGTAATGCAATCGGCCTCCCACTTTCCCCTCTCACCCTCCTCGAAACCCTTCTGTGATTCCTCGTAGCGTCTCACCTTAGGGTCTGGAAGGATGAGCTCTCCATCCTGCTTCTGATGCAGGGGCGCGTTGGTATCTAGTTACTTCACTGGATTTTTCGGATTGGTGAGAACAAAACTTGCTTGGCTTCCAGGTAAGTTTTTTGATAAGAGGTTCCCCTTGTGTCCATGCATTAATGTACTAATGCTAGTGTCTTTTTCCCCATAGGGGCCGGGGTACGGAATGCCGGGGAACAGGCACCGACCCGAGATGAGAGGTGAAATCCTTGTAGAAATCAGGTAAGTCTTTAATGAGCGTTTTTTGGTAATGTCTTTTCATTCGCTCATTAATGCTGATGTCTCTTTTTCCCCTTAGGGGCCGGGGTCCGGAAATGCCAGGATGTGGCGTGGACCCGAAATGAAGAGGGAATGAATCAACAGGTAAGTCTTAACATGGAGATTTAGCTTTCCTTATTCCCTTCTCTCTCTCACCTTTTGTTCTGGTCTTTTTCTCCCTAGGCGCTGGGGCGTGACTGCGAATCCTGATGATCGCTGCTGAACATGGAGGCGCCCTGTAAAGGTGAGTGGAGTGCGGCGCTGCAGCGATCGACGCGATGAGCTTTTAAAGAAAAGTCTTCCTTTTCAGGATTGTCGGCGAGATGTCTCTGGGATGCGGATTTAGCAGGTAAGGACTTTTCCTTCTTCTGTTCTCTTCTTCTCTTCCTTTGCAGGTGATCCAGGATGCTGGCAGGCGTGGCAGAAGTCAGGATGCAGGAGCAGACACAGTGAGCATCCAGCTGCTAGATGCAGAACAACGAGAAGCACGTGTGGCTGTTCGGGTGGGGTTTAAATAGCCTTGGAAGAAGTTCCAGGTATGTATCCTTCCTCCAATCAGGTATGTATCCTTCCCCGACCACGCCCGGATGGTAAATTAGTCCCACAGGTAAAGTAGTTCCTTTCAGGCCTCAAGATGGCCGGGATCCTGCAGCATGGTCTGCATCAGGTAAGTGCACCCAAGCACTCCCATAATGAGCCTGGCGCCTATGGCGCCAGGACTGATGTCTTTTATGAGCCTGGCGCCATAGGCGCCAGGACACTGTCCAAAGGGCCCCTATATGGGGTTGCTGGGTCCTTCCTTGGGGACTGGATGTCCGCTTTCGGGGGCGCAGGGCTTGAACCGGCTCCCCGGGAGCGGGCATCGTGACATGAGGGCTGCCTTTCCCACCTGAAGCCACCAGTCCAAATCAGCACTCTGACCAGGGACTTCTCCACCCAGCTGGAGGAGGCCGCTGAGATAGCCAAACCAGAAGTCTTTCCAGGCTTCAGGCAGATGGAGGAAGAAAGAGTCAACCTAGCTGATGCCTGTGTGACTCTGGAACAGAAGCAAAAGTTGAAACAAGTTTTCTTGGATTTCCAAGATCTCTTTGCGGTAGACTCATATGACTGTGGTCGCACCGACATCCACACAACAACAATTCCCACGGACCCTGGCATGACTCCAGTGTTTGTGAAGCAATATCGCTTGCATCTCGCATCCATGGAGTCCCTTACTGAAATAATTAATAACCTTGAGTCCCGGGGAATAATCCGTCCAGTACACAGCACCTTCAATAATCCGGTGCTGGGAATATTGAAGCCAAACGGCCAGTGGAGACTCTGCGCCGACCTTAGGGAGTTCAACAAACGGGTCCATACTTCCCGATGGCCTCTGCCCTACATTGACCAAGGGCTGGCCCAGATTGAAGGGTCACAAGTATTCACTGCAATAGACCTGACCAATGGATACTGGACCGTGCCTGTCAGCAGGGAGGACCAATACAAACTGGCTTTTACCTTTGAAGGGCCAGCAGTACACATGGACCTGGACTCCCTTCGGATACCTCAACTCCGGCAATGAATTCAACATTTTCCTACACAAGGCCATGCCCGACCTGGGTGCGAGGGGTAACCTGGATTATGTAGATGATGTCCTCATCAAAAGTTCATCTGTGGAGGAACACATAGCGGAGATCCCTTATGTTCTGACACAGTTGAGGGCCGCCGGAGCAAAACTTTCCTTTCAGAAAGCAAAGTGGTAGAACCCGTGTTAATTTCTTAGGGCGTGAGATTACTCCTCAGGGTCTCTGTCCCCAGGAAAAGAAAGTGGAAGCACTTCAGAAAATGAAAGACCCCACCACTCTGCGGGAACTAAGGAGCCTCCTCGGACTGACTAATTACAGCAGAAAGTTCATTGAGGGCTACGCAGAGATCACCAGACTCCTGATTCATCTCTTGAATGGGGGGGTCAAGTGGGAATGGGGTCCAGAACAATCCGAGGCAGTAAGACAACTCAAAAGAAGCCTCTCACAAGCGCTTTGCCTAGCTTACCCTGTCAGAAACAAGGAGTTCTTCCTGGAGACAGGGTTTTCTAATACGTGCTTGACGGCAGTATTATACCAAAAGCATGACAAGGTCAATAAAGTAATCTCCTATGCGAGCAAAACTTTATCCTCTGTGGAGGAAAAATTCAACGATTGTGAGAAGGCACTCCTGGCAACGGTGTGGGCTTTGAATAATTACCGCCCGTTTATCCAGGGGGAACACATCATAGGGGAGACTCCACACCAGCCTCTGCAATATCTCCAAAGTGACAGAATCCGGGCCGGAAATGTGAGTAATTCCCGAATTACTTCCTGGATTCTGTCAATGCAAGGCTTTCCTGTAGAGGTCAGATATGGCCAAAACAAGAAGAGTCCCCTCGGGCAAGGTCTGGCTGACTTGCATGATTGTGCCAGAGAAAACTGTCTCGAGGACGAAAGTCTAAAAATCAAGGACAACATGGAGGCATGCCTCAATTCCCCACACAAAGTCTTTGAAGAGGACAAGTGTGAGGGAATGCCCACTGTCTACTGTGGATGGATGCTCTTACCATGTTGACAACCACGGGGAGAAAGTACTGGTGGCCGGCGTAGGGAATGCATTGGTGAAGGAGTTTCCTGAACCCTCCGCTGGGTACAAAATTGGTCCCCGAAGTAGTCAGGTGGCAGAGTTGATGGCTGTGCATCAGGCCATCCTCACCGCTGTCCAACATCAACTCCACGAACTGGTCATAATCACAGACTCGGATTATGTACGGAACGGGTTCGTGGAGCACCTGGTTAATTGGAAAAGCAGAGGCATGTTATGTGCTAATAACAAACCCTTGAAACATGGGAAACTAATCCAAAACATTGATGATCTGGACACCTTGAATGGGATGACCATCTACTGGAAAAAGATCAAAGGTCATTCAAAAGTAGAGGGACCAGCGAAAACTGGAAATTACTTAGCTGATCAGCTGGCCAAAACCGGGGCCATCCAAGGGGATCTAATAGAAATAGAGTCCCTGTTGGGGGAAATCCAGGTCACTGCTATCACTAGGTCCCAGACAAATGCTCACAATGATCTTTCAACTGCACAATGGAGTAAGGAGACCCCTGATGCTGATTTGATTACAGCTCAAAAGGGGGATCCACATTGAGGACCCTGAGAACTTTTCCCTGAAGGATACTGATTACATTGGGAAAGAGGACCTAAGAGTGTTGATGAAATGTCCTAAAAGGTTCCGAATCCAAGACGGTTTGTTGGTAAGGAAAACATAAGCTGGCCATGATCAGTGGGTGGTCCCTACCTCATTCTGAAGCCTGATGTTAAGTCACGCCCATGATGCGGCCACCGCCGGTCATAGGGGGTTTCACACAACACTGGAAATCTTAAGAGAGGTTGCATACTGGCCACACATGCGGCAGGACCTTGACCAATACTTGAAGGGGTGTCTTGTGTGTGCACAATTTCAGCCATCATCCCTCACACACCGTGCACCTCTCCAAAAGAGGGGGATGACACTGCCATGGTCATATTTGCAAATCGACTTTGTAGGCCCTGTAATTCGCTCGTCTAGAGGAAACAAGTACATGTGACCGTTACATGCTTGTTTGCCAAGTGGGTGGAATGTCTCCCAGCCCCAAACTACAAGGCAGAAACAGCAGCTGCCCTGATGATTAACCACATCTTTCCCCGTTTTGGTCTATCTCAAAGGATTGAGTCAGACAGAGGTAGCCACATCCCCAGTGAAGTAATGACAAAGATGTGGGAGATACTGGGGGTCAAAAGGAAGCTAAATATTGCTTACAGGCCAGCTTCTTCTGGAGCAGTGGAGAGATACAACCGAACCATTGTGAGCATCTTAAAAAAGTTTGTTGCATATTCTGGGCCAAGTTGGGATATCCGACTACCTCTGGTCCTAATGGCCATCAGATCTACCCCTTCA
Source organism: Ambystoma mexicanum (assembly GCF_040938575.1). Classification (NCBI taxonomy): domain Eukaryota; kingdom Metazoa; phylum Chordata; class Amphibia; order Caudata; family Ambystomatidae; genus Ambystoma; species Ambystoma mexicanum. The sequence continues at coordinate 978,058,279 of NC_090922.1, forward strand.
TCTGCAACAAAAATGTCACCATTTGAGTTGATGACCGGACGCAAGATGGTGCTTCCCCAGAATCTGCTCTACAGGACCCAAGAGCAGACACTGATAAATGCCTCCACAACTCATGAGTATGTGGAGATTTTAAGGAAACACCTTCAGCATGCATTTGCCTATGCTCAGCGGAATCTAGAAAGATCAGCTGATAGCATGAAGACCCACTACGACCTGAAGACCACCAGGAAAGTATACGAGGTGGGGGACCGGGTCTATCTATACCATTTCCAAAGGAACCAGGCCAAACCGTGAAAATGTTTGCCTACATGGAAGGGACCGTTTGAAATTATAGACAAGATCTCCCCTGTTGCCTATAAGATCTGCATCCCCAAAGGCAGTTTGGCAGAGGGGGAGGATAAGTGGGTGCATATAAATCAGCTAAAGTGTTGCCATCCCAGGCACACTCTGCAACAACTGGAGGAGTCCTCTGCAATACCAGAGGGACCGCTCCAGAGTAATTCAATTCCAACCTTAAAATATCCAACATATAGTCTCTAAAATATTATGATTTGGAAAAAAAAAAGTCTTATAATTGTATCTTGTTTTTTGTTAAAATAAGAACGCAAATGTTTTGACTATAAAATGTATATGCCACCCCACTATATCAATGGTGGGGAAGAAATGTCTACGAATAGGTATTGCCGCTTTCCTTTGTCATCCTAGGAGAAAGAAAACCTGGAGACTGGCCAAGGAGGACGATCCGGAGACGGGGGGCAAAGATTCGAGGGGCCCGGGGTACCGCCCAATATTGCCAACAGGACCGGCGAGGTCCGGCGAGGAGAACCGATCGATCCAACCGGATGGAGGAAAAGATGCTGAACTGTGCCATTTGCGGAATTGGAAGAAGATGATGCGGACATACCAGTGCGTGGGTCAAAACATTCTTCGCACCCGACTCCCGCTCGACTCAAATTCAAAGTGCATTCAGGTGGGGGGGGGCTTTGTCAGGTGTATTGACCCACATTTGAGTCATTAAGCTGCAACATTTGGTGCTGTGGACTTAGAAAATCCAAGATGGTCAAAAAGCCCACATGTGCGCCAGAATCCAGGAGAACAGCGCAGTTTGTGCGCACACCAAAATGGTCGTCTAACCTTCCACCCACCAGTGCGAGTGTGATGGGCCAGGGGTGCCATGAGTGGAATGTGTGCCAAAGGAAAAACAGCAGTGCCTGTTAGCTTAAAAAGCCCTTTGAAATCACCTTGGTTTCTCTGAATGCAAGCTCAAAATGCCTATTTCAAACATTGCAGGATATTCAAAAATCTCACTGAACACCAGCAGACATTTGGCAGAATGACGTTTTGTGTGCATACAAAATCTGGAAAGAAAAAGCCCAAAACAATGTTCATAACAAAAGTGGCTGAGCTGTGGAGGTCAGCAGCTTAAGTTAAACTGAACTGAAAACCACTAAAATCGAAATGTTTAAATTAAATGAGGGACCTACTTTTGAGTGTCACATAGTTTGTAACTGTTGAAATGTCATAGTTTTGAACTTAGAATCAGCATTCTAGCTGCATGTGTAAAAATTGTCAGCTTGATTTGAATGTAGAAAACTGGGAACAAAAAGTGACATTTAGCTGAAACCTGGCTTAATGAAACTGGATTCTGCCTGACAACTACCCCGACAGGAGTTGAAAATGGGTCAACAGCTGTGTTCCCAGGCCTAGCTGCATTCTGCTGCCCCCACAAAAAGGAGGTGACACCTCTCTGATTGAATTACCTGGGGACTGCAGGAAACTGAACAATGGACTCAGGCAAATGTTATATTGGGGGGGCCGTAAAGTGGCTTCCTCTTGGGAGAAGTGGGAGGAGAAGTGCCTGTGAGAGCCAGCTGAGCTTGGGGGAAGTGGATAAACCAGTTCTTCCACCATGTGATGTGGGAAGCCACACCCCTTTTTGACCAGGGCATAAGTTAAAAAGATAGATAACTCATAGTGCGGACAGGTCAAAATTATATAAGTAATATCACTATTCTTGTGATTTTTCTGTGCACGTTTTAAGAGGCGTTAGGACCCTGTGGTGTATTCTGGGGGGTTGCTAGCGGATGTAATACTACCAGGATCACCCCAAACCCATACCACACCCAAGGGCCAGCAAAGGGATGTTATGTCCCAAACCAGGTCACAGCCACATGCCCCCTTTATGTCCCAGGATCTGAACAACCCCAGAACGTAGGCCCAGTGCAAATGATTGGACCCACACAGGGACAACCCATATAGTTCTTAACCCCAGGTGTCATGCAGAAGGCACCCAACAGGCCCCAGGACAAGCAAATATAGTGGGAGAATAATGCTCTTCCCCGGAGAACAGTGAGGCAATATACTGGAGGTAGTGTCCTGGGAAGCAACGTTTTCCCACTTCTAAGGTCAAACACATATACACAATAGGACAGCTGAGTTCTCTCAATCACCCCAGATAAAGATGAGGAACCCAAATTGTGAGTGAGGATGGGGGACATAATGTCCACCTTCATGGGGGACACAGGGGCCACCCATTCTAGTATAGAGAGGGATGGATTCAAGTGTCAAAAAAAAGTATGAACACCCAGGGATTATCTGGGGCAATACTAAAGGTTCCTTTCACCGACAATTTACCCCTTGTCATAGGGGATCACAAAATAGTAGGACCATTACTCTACAGTGCAGAGACACCAGTGGAACCTCCTTCAGAAGCTAAATATGACAATTTCATTCATTGATAAAATAATTGTGTGTTCCACAACAGGTATGCATTACAACAGAGTAGCCACAATGATTCCAGCCCTCTGTAGCACAAACACAATCTGATCCCTACCAGTACATGAAAATCTATTCACATATGCATATACCATTTTGACTGGCTGGTTACCAGGCGAGCAGGATGTGATGTTCTACCTGTCGACAGAATTTCTGTTTCAACCTTCAGTACCACATGAGGAAGCCCCAGGGAAATGTTGTATATTACACAGAGAAGCAGTTATCAAGAGGAAAGTCTCAGGCAGCATAAAAGGCGCTGATGAGGACCAGATGGAGTGGAGGACAGTACTGTGTATCGGCCCCCACACTGCCATTAAGAGACATCACAGATGCACAGTTATTTACAAATATGGACACTGACTGTGAGATAGGAATCGAAGTTAGCATACATTGCCACATGTTAGTGGAGCACAGAAAAGTACCACAAACAATACTGACAGCCACAGCAGCACCCTCACAAATACAAGAAGACCTGGCACAAGTGCCTATTCGACTATGCTCATGCAACCCACATAATGTAGCGCGACTGACCAGCATAAGGGCAGTTAAAATCAAACTCAAAACAGACACCATACTCCCCAGAGTAAAACAATAACCATTATCTAAAGAAGCAGATGAAGGAGTTTTTGACTCAGCCTCAATATGCCACACAGCCATGTATCCCCTGAAAAAAGCAAAAGGGTCATCTTGGAGATTAATTCAGGATCTCTGCCCTCTGAACGACATAGTGGAAGCAGAATATCCGCTATTGCCAAATCCTGCATCAATACTCTGAAACATGCCCTCTGATGCAGTATACTTTTCTGTAATCCACCTTAACAATGGATTCTTCACAATACCACTACATCCATACTTGACTGCATTTTCATATCACGGAAAGAGATTTCAGCACAACCGTTTGCCCCTCCGGTACTGTGAATCCCCTAGTGTTTTCCACAGGGTCCTTCAGATGGACTTAGGAAACATCCACATGGCCAGTGCATTGCTACAGTACATTGATGACTTATTAGTGTGCAGCACCACAGAGGAACAGTGCAGAAAAGACACAATGCAACTCTTGACAATCCTTACAGACAAAGAGTACAAGGTGGACAAAGAAAAGTGACACTATTGTAAAAAAGGAGGTGGTATATTTGGGACAGATGATATCCTTGGCAGGGAGGAGGAATAGACCAGACAGAGCCACAGCACTGAGAAACACACCACAGCCTAAATCAGTCAGAGAGATGTAGCAATTCCTAGGCTTATGATTATTGCAGAACATGGGTATTTGATGATTCAACACACAACAGACTTCTATTACAAGCACTCAAGGAAGCACACAAGCTGAAAAGCACACTTGAATGTACACACGAGTTGGCGGAATGCTTCCAGGGTCTAAAAATAGCTATCAGCAGTGCAGCAGCATCAACAACCCCAGACTACACAACACTTGTTCTCACACTCAAATGGACAGGTCATGACAGCAGTCCTCACACAGCAATCATCACAGAAACACAAGCCGTTGGCATACTAGAGTGGTCTCTTAGACCCAGTAATGCAGGGTCACTTTCCATGTGAGCAAGCATAAGCGGCTGCCACATTTGTTGTACACAAATATGCCTCCATAGTTATAGGGTGTCCAATCACTTTGCCAAATGAGCATGCAGTTTTCTCTATTTTTAGAAAGAAACAAATTAACACTCAGCACCCATAGAGCAAGTGGTTATGAGGTAATCTTGATTAACCCAACCATCACCATAGTGAGGTGTCACACAGTTAAACCAGCAACATTCATGGCAAAAGCAATAGGGCCCCATGATGAGGTTTATGACTTCGCAATATATGAATGAGAACCTGACAAATACAGAAGAAGTGTTCTATGTAGATGGGTTATTGAACAAAGAGAGTGGCCAGAGGCACACAGAAGCAGCAGTAATAAGATATGTAAATGACGAATAAGAAGCATTCCAAATAGTGATGCAACATAGACTATCCTCACACTATTCAGCACAAGCAGCAGAACTTACAATACTCATAGAAGTGCTAGAAGCATCAACATACAGTGATTTCACTATTCATACTGATTCAGCTTACATCTACAATACATGCTGGATTATTAAGATGGAAGAGAAGAGGTTTCAGAAGGGCAGATGAGTCAACAGTCCACCATGCATTCTTGTTAGCTAGACTAATAGAAGCATTAAAAGTCCCCCTTCATGTAGCAATTGTGAAGTGTAAGGGTACTTCAAAGGGAAAGACTTGATTTTACCTGGAAAGGCGGATTCAAATGACACAGCAGTACCACAAGAGCTACTACCAGAGGTTTGCAGTGCCTTATCAAAAGAGCACATCATTGAGTTTCAAGAAAGAGCCCCACGACAAGAAAAGACATTATATGTAAAAAAGGATGTGCCGTGTCACCCACTGACATCATATGGAGACAAAAAAGCACAGGTAAAGTAGTAATTAAATGTTGTTTTGGAACAACTTCACTTCCCTATGCATGGACCTAAGCAGCACATTGTTGCTGACATTAGTGAGGACTGGTTTGTACCTAATTTGGCTGCACAAGTCGACAACTTTGTGCAAACTGTAGCACATGCCACAAGTTTCACCCAGGCCATAGAGTCAAAACACTAACGGCAACATTTCCCCACCCCACAGGGATCTTCAAGGCTCTCCATTTAACTGTTTTGACATGGTGAACAGGTGCAGCACATACAGGTATGTGCCCATATTCCCGTTCTATTGAGGCAGGATCCTGGGTGAATGAAGATGCCAAATATGCAGCCAGGTTCCTCGTAAGGGATATGTTCCCCGCATGGTGCATTTGTGAAGTGCTAAATTCGGATAATGGCCGCCATTTTGGAACACGTTTATTAATGAATTCACCAGGTTTTTGGGTATCAGACATAAACCTTTCACAGCGTACCAATCCTACATTGTTTGCTTAAATTTAAGTTAGCTAAGCTCTGTCATACACTCAAAAGGAGGTGATTGTATTGCTTGTCTCTCTGCCTGTTCATTCAGGGCAACACGCCAAGCAAGGAAGAGCACCTGTCATCCTAAGAATTGGTGAAGGGCAGGAGGATGCATACCCCGGCTGTGCAGACTTTTTGGCGGAGGAATTTAATGTTTATCTCAAGAATATGTCAACCTGTGCTAAGCTTATATCTTCTCAGAAAAACATCAAAGTGCTGCACCACCTGGCCCCAACTGACCAAAAAGATACCACAATAGAAATGCCTTGTCAGCTAAACCCAGTGACAGAGTCTATGCCAGACAGCGTACATGGCGCTGGAAGGGCCAAAGTTCACTGTACCATACAAAGTGGAAAGAGCCACACCAACAGCAGCCACATTAAAGAATCGCCATGCCTGGGTGCACCAAACCGACTAACACAAAGATACAAGCACAACACCACAGGACTGAATCGCAGCAGACATTGCAGCCCGAACAAGAACCAGCAGCCAAAGGCTGAGTTAATTATAAGAGACTATGAGAAATTGCATTAGCGAAATTAAACCTTGATGGCTTAACAGAGCTAGTGCAACAGCTAATATTCAGGAAGCAGAAAATTGAACAATCGCAGAAATATAAAGAATGTGTTATTAGGCATATGCTGTCTATTCTGTTCACTCCTTCTCAATTTTTCAACAATTAAATACATGAGTTTTGGTAAAAGAGGTAATGGGAATAATGGTACAAAAGTAGAAATGCAGTTAACCTTAAAAATTACCTTGTGACCAGACACAAATGAGAATTGAATGCTGAAGTGAATAACAATGTGCTAGACACACATAATTCTGATGGTACAAACGTTTTTTTTATGATACAATGAAAGCCATCAGTATTGGCCAAGTAAATTAAGCAGCATGTTTTTTTTTTATTGTGATATGGTTTCCCAAAAAGTGTACACAATTCAAATACGATCTTGAAAACATTTTACAAAATCATTACATCATCATAAAACATAGATCAATTTTAACATTCGCTTAAGAAATGTAATCATTTAAAAAATGTCAAAAAGCAATAATCAAAGAAATGTTTTCCCGCCACATCAATCTTGCCTACAGTAAGGTTTTCCAAAGGTCTGAGTGAAAACTCACAAAATGTTTGTCAAAGGACTTCGGGCGAATAGAAGCCAGGCACTGGCAGTCCATCACCCAATTTTTAAGGGTTTCTAGTCCATCTGTGTTGTTGTTATAATGACAGGTCAGAGAGAAATGCATCACTGAAGAGTGGGACCACCCTTTTGTCCATTCCTTTGTATGAAATTAATTTAGCTTAAAGCAAAAATAAGTTGATCTCAATTTATCGCAAGGATAACACTTCAAGTAAGCAGAAAGATGGGCCTGCTTATGAGGAAAACAGACATATTCAGAAAACAAAGAGAAAGAAGGTAATTCCTCAAGTGTAATCCTTAAGTCATCCCTGAAGAGCTTAGCCTTGGCTGTCTCTGGTCTAAGCCTCAACTCCTCAGCGCTGGAACCAGTACGATCCAGAAAATTGAGCATGCAGGTGTCAAACATTTTGACATACTTTACAGAGGACATTAGTATAATCCTCTGGAATTCGATGCAGAGAGAGTTGGGGAGGGAGACAAAATTTTCTGGTAGTTGGACAACAGCCTCCATTGATAGCAAGCCTAGAGTCAAACCAAATCCAACTCATCTCTCATAATTGAGTCTGTAACAGAAGCTGACAGACTCAAAATGTTCTTTCAAATTTGGCCCTGGAGAAAATCCAAAAACAAACCCATGCCTATCAAAGACAAATTCAGGCCATATAAAAGAATCAGTTCTATCTTAGCTAGATAGTATTTTCAGACCGGAATACGTGAGAATTTACAGAGTTTTGAATAGATTCTCTTCATTTGGGACAAAAGGGGAAAGGTCTTGCCTTTCAGGTCTGACTTCCAAGATTGTATGGAGGCAATATTAGAAAGATTATATACCAAATACTGCAAGGATTCAACTCTCTCCACTCTCACCCCAGCAAGAGTTCACTGTAGGGTCTTTACCTTTCTTCCCCTAGAGAAGATAACAATTTTGGATTTTACTCCATTTTCCGTAAGGTTATTAACCTTAGTATAGGAATGAAAAAGGTTTATCTATTTCTGGAGGCCCATAGGACTTATATCAAACAAAATGATATCATCCGCAAATGCCAGCCAGTATATCTTAAAGTGGCCCAATTTGACAGGGATCAAGTTGTTGCAGCCCATAACTCCTCTATATCGCTAAGGCATGCATTGTAAAGAGTAGGAGCTAGGGTACAGCCCTGCCTAACACCAAGGTGCACTAGGATAGAGCGAGAGGCTGCCCCCAACTGATTTAGCCACACCCTCATCAGAGAATTTGAAGAAGCACAATCAGTTGAACCAAGTGATGAGGAACACCCAAAGCAATGAGCTTTGCCCACAACCTCTCTCCGATAACGCAATCAAAGGGAGACGACATGTCCAGTGAGGCCATGTAAATGTGTCTAGGAATCTTTGTATGCCATATTATAGATGGGCCAAAGATTGTGGTGTAAAGAGTGCTGCCCATACCCTGCTTGAAGCCCCATTGAAACAGTGATTAAAACAAGTCTCTAAGCAATAAAATTGAGAAGACCTTGCTCACTGCGTCAGTAAGCGATATGGGCATATAGTTTAAGGGATCACTCCTCTCCCCCTTTTAAAAAAATGGAATGACTTGAGATTGAGACCAAGACGCAGGAGCCATATGTGAGGTACAAATCTCATCAAAGAAAGGTTTCAAGAACGCCGCCCATAGAGTGGGATTTGGGGGGATAATATAACTTGAGAGGTAACCACGCCAATCTCTAAGCTAGTTTCTTTGGTCACCTCTACATCTTTTAATGACCTCCGACAAAAGAAATATAGAATAGCGAGTATTGATGACCCCAGCTTAAGGATTTTTGCACAGGACTCGAAAAATGTTGTCATCACCAACGTTGCCAAGCCCAATGAATTTGAATCGAGGGAGGCCCTGAAAAATAAAATGTTGGCCTGGCTGAATGTGAAATTGGGCCCTAACGGTGTAAGAATGCAAGATTTAAACGTTCTCAGACTCTAAATTGATAAGTGGTGTTCGACAGATAATTTGGATTGTATTTTTGTGGGCTGTGGGACCAGCAGTTTACCGCTGTATTTGAGCAGAATTTCACTTTCACGTCATATATGCTTCTCTGCTAGTCTTAGAATTGTTTTGAATGAATTAGTCAAATGCTGTAACTTCTAAAACACGTTTGTGTGCTTCCATAGATTTCTTTTTCTTTTTCTGCTCCCTGGTTAGTAATCGCCTGTTACACTTATGTTCTGGTCTGTCAGCTAATCAGTGTTTTGGTCAGTGTACAGTTGATGTGTTACTGTATTTTTGTTTACTGTGTTAATTGTGTGATTTGTGTAAGTGCCCTGATGCCTGTGGGCTGTTGGCGCTCAATAAGCATACAAATAAATTAAAATAAATAAAATAAAAACATGGAACATGGTGTTCACAGAAGACAGGTTGAGGTAAAGACGCCTGCCCCTTCCCCCAGCAGAGATTATGCAGAATAGTCTCCACATTTCCAAGTTTTAAAGAGTTCTCCCTAACAGTCTCTTTAATATTATCACAGAGTCTTAGTAAAGACACAAGCACCAAGTGAAGTGCTGAAATAGAGGCTGAGTCCAAAGAGTCGTGTGTGGAAGGAAAAGGCAACTGGGCATTTCAACCGTATACGTACAGTGGACTACAGCACTTGTAAAGCAGAGCCTTCCTGTGCAGCATGCCAAAATGAGGGATCAACTTTCGAAGTTCCCCCCATTGTGCGAACCAATTTCCTTGGAGGATCAGAGGATTGCATATCATTGCACAGCCGTGGGAAGGACTCATCCAATACTACTGAGTCCTCCAAGGAGGGAGATGTAGATAAACAAGTGGGCTTCTCAGCATGTTCCCCTGACGGTAAATGTTTGCCCAGCACATTGATTGTATCCAGTTGGGTGGAAGTAAATGAGGGCAAAATGGCAGTCTAGAGCGATGACTCTGAATAAGGAACCTGGGTACACGTCAATAGAGTGGTTATTGGTGCAACACCCACTTCCTCAGTTCCCATCACAGCCTCTCTCAGATCAACAGAATTGGAGGGAAAAGTAGAAACAGTCAACACGCTTAAAGCAGATGGACAAGAGGTCAATGACACTCCAGAGTCAGTAATTTCCTCTGGCGGAGAAGAATTTCAGGGAGTTGCTATTGATGAATTTGTCTTCTCCACTGTCCGAGTTTTGCTACGCAACGCTGCTGCCATTAGTACAACAGAGCATTTGAATGCAAGCCGGGAGAACAAGACACACTGCAAAGGTTTGAGAAGAGTGGCCAAACAGCCCAGGACACAACAAGTGAAGAGGTGGCAACTCACCGTTGCTGATTCCGAACTCCCTTTCTTCCTTCACTTAGAAAATCACTTGCCAAATCACACACACATTTGCACTGTCCCAGGGTTTTTGAAGTGAGAGGGTGTTTCTGACTCGACCCGATAAGCGGAGAATCAAGCTCTAAAGCCAGCAAGTCAATCACAATGAGGTCAGGAAAGCTCCTCTCTCTTGGCAAAGCGTCTCCCAAACTTCCTTCACTTAGCAAATCCACTCCAAATCACACACGCATTCGCAATGTCCCATGGTTTTTGAAATGAGAGAGTGTCTCTGACCAGACGTAATAAGCACAATGAGGTCAGGAAAGCTCCTCTCTGTTTGCAAAGCGTCGTCCAAACTTCCTTCACTTAGCAAATCATTACCAAATCGAACAATGTTATATATGCAGACTGAGAATGCAAGGGCAGTTTCAGGGACACACTGAATGAATTAAAATTGAAAAGAGATCCAAAGATGAATGAAGGGATGGGAACATTTGAAGGAGCACAATGCCCTGCAAAACCACAGCTGGTCATTGAGGGAGCAACATTTTGAAACAAGATATGGATGAGCAGGCAAGCATTACTCAATGCTGAGGGACAGAAGGGATTTACAGAAGAAGAAATAATGAAAATGGATGAAGGTTGTAGAAATATATAAGCTTTGTATGCGAATAAATTGACTAGCTAACATCAACATGTGCAGCCTGTAAAAGTACAGAAACTCCCTCGATCTTCATTTTGTTCCAGGGACAAGGAAAGCATGCCAGTTGGCTCCAACAATAACTGTAATAAAAACATATATGATGCCAGCACTGAAGGAGTGAACAGCCACCATCATGGACTGCCTGTGGCAAAGTGGCACCAAGGTGTATTTTTATTTACCTTCCTCATAGATGGTCTTTGTTCTTTAGTAACCTGGCATGCCCCTGTACTGTTGATCTCAGAAAGTCATGTGGATTTGCCCAAAAGACAGTCCCAGTCCATTGCTGTGCCCCTAACAGTCTTTGAAGGAGAACGTCAAACTACCTCTCAAAGGAAGCAGGCGACTGAGGTCCTGGCGAAGATACCAGCACAATACAGATTCTTTTCCAGAACTGAGAGGTTCTTCAGCTCATTGTTAGCTCCTGGAATGCAAAACGCTACAAATGCCAAATGGATTCAAATTGCCCACTGGAACCTGATGAAACTTTCGAATACTAAAGAACATGGTCTTAATGCAAACCAAACGGAGCTTTGTGCACTCTGGTTTATGGCACTACAGAAGTGAATAGCGCTAGAATAATCACACCGATGGAAGTTGGCATTTGTAAGATGATTGGCAGCACTTGATGCACGTGCGTGCGTTCCTCCTAACAATGCTGATAACGGCACATAAATGCTTGCAATTCATCAGATGGCAAAGTTGAATACAGACATGGAAGTAGCAGGGGGATAGTTAAAGATTAAATGTCATCAGTCCTCACTTCATGGATGCCCCAGTGGCTTACAAATATATGCAAGTTCTGTTTCCTATCCTTATCCTCTTGATACTATTTTGGTGTGTTTACCAAATAATAATAACCTGTTGTGTGTTTCATGGAAATAAACCTAATCTCCCTGCAGTTATGACCGGTAATGCCATACCCCGTTGGAAAGATGAAAGCTGCCAAACTGATCCAGAAACTAGGTAGGAGAAATAAAAATGGTCCCAAGAGATGAGTGCTTTGGCCCAGACAGTACCCTTTTGTCACTAACCCCTGATCCAGAAATGTACTTATAATGCTATGTGGACCCCTCTGTAGGTGGGTAAAGCATTTTTTTAGGATGCCACCCATGTGTTTATGCCAGGTGGAGAGGAAATTTAAGAAATGTATGCAAGATATGGGTGCCGACGACAATATATGACTGGCACCAAGAACAATATAAAAGCAATATTGAATATTTGGAGAGGTTCATCCCTAATGGGACGAAGAGGGGAATGTTGAGGAGTACATCTAATTCCACCAACATGCAAGGAAGTACAAGATTTGAAAATCCCTGTAAACAAACACACAATATAAAGAAAGCAGCCCCATGCACATAGAATACCCTGTGTAGACCCAGAAAACACAGTAGTAACCAGGCTTCAGTAAGCAGTAACCCTGATGGAAGAGGGAGCCATAAGTTGCAGACCTCATTCCTGAGTATAACCACATCTCCCTAACAATGATAGTATCATTTAACATTAGTCAGGGAACTATTAGGGACACTCATAATGACATCCAATGACAAATGAACTTTTACACTAATTGAAGGTACCAACATAAGTAGGCCTCAAGAGACATTCCATAAACATAAGCATTCTCATCACTTCAACAGACAATATTAGTCGGCTCTTGTAAGGAAGCACAGATACTTAGAGCTGTAACTTTCCAAACCAAGACTAAATGCTGAATAGTGATTGGTTAGTGCATGCGGCAAACACAGTCTCAAGACTGCATTTCGTTGCAAAAACATCAAAGAAGTAACAGATTCCAGATTTAAGGGACACATACTGACCATTGATTGGCTGAGACACATCAGTTTAGCTGTGTTCCCAAGCCCAAGCCTGTGTTCAAACAATATATACCAACTTATGTTCCCAGTCAGTACATTGAAACATATCACAATTACGGTCACAATGGGGCAAAGATGAAACAGTGAGCAGTGGAGAGTGTACATGTTCAGGAAGAATGATAAAATAACACTGCTCTCTGTAGGCAGAACCTCACTGAAAGAGACCTACTTGCTAAGATAGGTACCACACAAAACTTCATAGCTCATATGGTAGAATTAACTAAGTACATAAACATTCTCATCACTTCAACAGAGAATATCAATAGGCTCTTGTAAGGAAGCACACATACACATAACTGTACATTTCCACAGCAAGGCTAAATACTGTGTAGTGATTGGTCAGGGCATGGGGGCGAACACAGACTCAAGACTGCATTTCGGTAGTTAGGTCATGCAAAAACAGCAAATATGTAGCAGATTCCAGATTTAAGGGACACATACTGACCATTGATTGGCTGAGAGACATCAGCTTAGCCGTGTTCCCATGCCTATGTTCAGATGATATATAACAAATGATGTTCCCAGTCAGAACAACGAAACATATCACAATGAAGGTCACAATGGGGCAAAGATGAAACAGAGAGCAGAGTGTACACGTTCCGGAAGAATGATCAAAGAACATTGCTCACTGTAGGCAGAACCTTACTGACAGAGACAGACTTACTGAGATAGAAACCACACAAAACTTAATTGTTCATAGAGTAGAATTAATTTGGTATAAATAATGTTCATGGAAACATATGAACAACCCCTACAGTGCACCCACAAGTTTACTAAAGAGTATGTCTATAATATTGGGAGATACATACCATTGTAAGAGAACAAAGTTCCCAAGCACCTAAGACCCCAGTTCATAAGGCCAAAGACAGAGAAAATGAAATCATGCACAACCTATGAGAAAGGAAGAGTTGGAAGCTAAGCAAGTAATGTTTCATACGTGGAGTTGCAACATTGAACTTGCGATGAACAGTTCATTAGGGTGGGGACGGTAAGAAGGTGCCAACCTATGTGTCAAACTGTCACATCTCACACTGGGTTGGTTGAATTCCATCATATCACTCACTTCACGAATACTCCTCTTGGAAGAGGCAAGGATCTATTAAGCATAGAGGATACAAAATATAAAGCGTAGCATCCAATCAGCATCATGATAACGAAGAAGATCTTAGTGTCGATTCATTAATAAACTGATGCATTACTCTGGTCACAAGGGTTGAATAAGCCAATAGAGTTGGATATTGGGCCTCATTACGACCCAGGCGGTAAGGGAGTACCGGTACCGGTAATGGCACCGGTACCGGTAATCCCTTAACGCGCTATTCCGAGGTCCCTTTGCGGGTCCTCCCTTAACCGCTGGTTTTACCAGCCGTTAAGGACGGGACCCGCAAAAGGAATTTGCGGTACCATAATTATCACCTTCCCCATTCCCATTGAGCCCTATGTGGGCTCAAATGGGAATGGGGAATGGCCATGGTGTATGGGGAATTACCGCCCCCGCCAACCTTGGAATGGGGCAGTAATTCCGCCATTCACCATGGCGGAATCGATAGTTTACCGGTGGCAACCAGGGCGCAAATAGCGCTTTGGTTACCGCCCGGGTCGTAATGAGGCCCATTGTATAGATTCACTTATGGTGAAAATAACGAGGCCCAATCAGGGGCCGGGAATGTGTGAATAACTTGTAATATTTTGTGTCATTTTACCTCCAATATTTCTCACATCTCGTGCATTCGTTTTTGTCTCTTTTAATTGATTTTCATTTTTGAATTTGAGACTTGCCTTACAAAAGCTTGTCCAATCAAAATAAATGATATAGTAAGCAAGCATTGGCTTCCTTTGAGCTTATGTCCCACGCATTACTTTCAAAGGAAGTATATAAATAAAAGATGTGTATGCAGTTTTAACACCCATAAACACTAATAGCCACCTGATACTCCTATCCCAAACATTTGTGTTAATTTATGAAGCAATCATGTAATATTTATTTTATGTAAAAAAATACAGATTGCTTTCTTAATAAACTTAAAATACTACTCTTCCCCTAACTAGCAATCACATTGATTGCCATAGCTATTATAGTTTTGACGTATTTACTTGTTTTGTCCCTCGAAACACATCGAGATCTCAGCAAAAACACTCCAAAAAAACAAACAAAACTATACTATCTCCAAGCCTTAAACTTTCACAAATCATCCTGCTGACATGCTCCCTAGCCTCAAAACTACCCTACTTATAGCCAGTCCTTCATTTGTGCTGCGCATTCCCAATGGGAAAATGAATGGACAAGTGACAAACAGACCTCTTTGTTTGAACTGTGACATTACTTTTCACAAAATGATCTACTTTGGGGGAGGCAGGGAGGCTGGGCCCAAGAATTTCATTTGTAATATGTTGTACTGATCCGCTCTATGGCTAAACATGTGATAAACAGAGTGTGCACATTTCCTGTGGATGATAGGTTTCACATTATTGATACAGCAACTATACATGTTATGCCATCTGGCTAGCACATGGCCCAGTTAAGGTTAAGACAAATTGTTCATGGAGTTTCAGAAAAAAAGATTTCTTAATTACATTTGAACCCTTTCCTGCAGCATTTCAGAATTTTACATGGACAGCTTCATATTTTAATATAATGATATTTAGATTGTGCTTTGAGCAGTTTTTAACGGGGTTTATACCATAGCAATACCATTTTTTTTCAATCCCAAACAACTTAAAATTGCCCACGTCTATGTTGTCACATTTGCCATTCATCTAGATTTCACCAGGAATTGGTGCATTGAGAAAAACAACATAGAGAATCGTCTTGGCCAATTTTGCGATATTAACCATTTAAGATGTGTCTATATTTGACGCATGAACAGACTAAATATGCATCTTTATGCAAACTGTACAAGAGGCATATGGGTGTTACAGATTGTACACCATGCACTTTATATCTAAACTCGCATCACAGTCAGGGCTGAGTTCAATGTTAGTTTTCTGTAGATTTAAAGAATGTTTAGCTTTCATACAAAATGTGCAAAGAGGCAAATGAGTTGAAGTCATGCAATACTTTTGTATGTATTGAAAACTCTGAAGAAAGTCTGGGCTATTTTTGATGTTAGGTATGAGGAGAAATGAATGTTGTCTTTCATATGAATTGTGCAAAGAGGCATGGGAGTTGAAGTCATATATACCTTTTGTACTGTTAGACTGGATTTCTAAACTGTAGCTTGTTAGACATATGTTTAGGTGTTCAACCTAGTTATAGTGAACAGGATATCTCTGGGATCTTAGCCAAGCCAATCAAGGTAGCTTGAAGAAAGGTTAAGGCCGAGTCTCAGGAGAGGTGAGTGTGGTAAGGGGTCCACAATAAGTCGAACATAGTGAGCAATCATTCAATTTATTATGGCCCAAATGAAGACACATTCTGATAAGTAAGACTAATCCCAGTTTTTGGAGGGCTTTCGGCAACAAGTATCACTAAAGTAAACAGTTCTAAAACAATGAAAAACTTTTCAAACTTTTAAAAGGACAGAGATAGGGCAGCAAGTAAGTGCCACCGTATCTTAGCCCGGTACTCCGATTTTTCTCCATACTTGACAGGTCATTGGAGGGTTGCCAGAGGTATGTTTTCCTGCCGTTGGTTCAGATCGAAGAAGCCCAGGATCTGTGGATCCAAAAAAGAGTTCCAGTCATGTCCATGTGCTGTGTGCAACCTCTTCTCTTGGAACAATGCAGACACTGGTGAAGGAATCTTCAGGACAGTCGACCAGATGTGTGAAAGCCGGTTTCAGAGATGGTCATTGATGCATGGAAAAAGCAGGGGACACAGATGTCAAAGTCGGTCCTCTATCGCAGGCCCTCTTACAAAAGCCCAACTTCGACTGTGACATTTCTGTCCACTGATGTTGTTGTTTTCACATTTTTTTAGATTTAGGTGTTAGCCAAGGTACTTTCACTGAGGATACATTTGTTTTATTTCCAAAACCTAATAAGGATCCGGCACTAATCACAAATTATCAGCTTATTTCGTTGAATAATACTGAGGCTAAAATATTGTCCAATAGACTCAATAAATGTATGATTAATGTAGAACAAACAGGTTTTATTATAGGGTGATATGGTTCAACACCTGCTTTCTTTTAAATGTCCTTGCTTCTCAATATTCTCTTCCTGATCAACAACCACTCATGACACTTGATGCTGAGAACTCTTTTGATCATGTGGATTGGCATTACATGTTTAAGCCACTCATTTGGTAAGATATTCCAACTCATTGCATAAAATTAATTGAGATCCTGTATGCTTCACCACCTCTAATATTTTCATCATTGAGACTTTAACCTCTTCCTTTCCAATTGTTAGGGTACTAGACAAGGATGTCTGTTTTCTCAACTTTTTTTTATTAGACCTAGAACCCTTCCTTGAAAGTATTAGAATTAATGATAATATTTTAGATATTTGTGTTAACCCTGCAACTGTTAAGATACCAGTTTATGCTGATAACATCCTACATTACATTCCTCAGACCTCAATCTTCTATTCTTAATGTACTCATATCTGTTCATTCATGTTCAGACATGTCAGGGTAGAAATTGAATTTAGAGAAATCTGAAATTCTTCCTTTTTGAATTTTTTGACATCAGACAATATGGATATTTCTGGAATGTCAATATGCACAAGCATCAAATACCTTTGAAATTGTGTTGCTGTAAGTATCCCACGCAATATCATCTATTTAAAGAATAGTTTCTAAGTGGTCTCCCTTGTTTCTAACCTGGTGGGGCAGACTTGACACTATTAAAATGATTGTTGGCCCTATCATTTTGTATGCGTTGATTATGATTCCTATTTCCTTTCCCAAAGCATTCTATAAAGATTGACTCTATTCTCCTTAAATTTATATGCAACAAAAGAACCACAAAAATTGCATTAAAACAACTTGGCTCACAAAAACTTGGAAACTGTTATATTTCCGGACTTTGAATCATTCCACAAAGTCTTTGTTTTGAAAAAAATGTATTTAATGTTTACATTTACAGAGTGAAGAATGTTCTAATGTCTCCCCAATCTGGTGTAAGATTGAATTGGATGTAATATCTCCTTTCAAATCTTTAGAAGTTCTTAACATGATTGCATGGCCTGATTTTAAAATGTTTCCTACCCTGAGCTTTCTTTAAATTGCTTGGTTAAGTCTACTTGCCATGTCTTCTGATATTTAGGACTATGACAAGATTGGTTTGTGGTGTAATGAAAACCTACCTTTCGAGGAGGATTTAGCCACATTTGCAGGCAGTCTAGTAAAAGTATTTCTTATAGTCACCATATGGTTTATTACAATACTGTAATTCCCGTTCATACCCTAGCCTATATATTTAACCTGGATGATTTAGATGTTGCTCTGTGTGTGGAGGTTGCAGAAGTTATTACCTTGACATTGCCCAATATTTCACAACAAACCCCTTATATTTCACAACAAACCCCTTCCATGCAACTTCAGAATCTTTTTACAAATGTCTCCACTGAAGCTGCAGTGATCTATGAATTCTTAATCTCTGATTCCAACTTGTTATCTGCGGACTACCTCATTAAAAATGGATGGCTCAATTATATTCTGTTGCCACATGGGAAAAGGTATGATTGCAAGTCTTAAAGAAATCTAAAGCCACAAATGTAACTGATTGTTTTATAATTTTAAATAGAGTTTACCGTACTCCTAAACGTGTTTGTAGCTTTGCTCCCAACCTGACAAATGTATGCTTTTCTTGCAAGGAATGTACTGCTGATTTTAAACACTGTATTTGCTACTGTACATTTATATTTTCATTCTGGGAAAATATTTGGATAACACTAAAAAAAGGTTACATTTGACCACTCAAATTAATCACGACAATCTTATTGTTGGGTCGCATTGTAACTCTGATTTAATCAATATTCTCTCGCCCAGGTTATTTCTCTTACTGGTCTTTGTTATGATATGATAAGGCATTTACAATGCGCCTATACAGAAGTGTTTCAAGGCGCGATGAGTCAAGGGAGGGAAAACAGAGGGGAAACAGAGGGAAGACAAAAGAAAACGTTCTTACTTGGCCTACTGACATTGAAATCACACAAGTGCAGGGGAGAGGGGAGGGGAAAAGTGCCAGGGGGCTGCGGAGGATGGGTGAGTGCCGCACAAGGGATCAAAAACAAAAAGTAGTGCAGCCAACAGGTGGCAAGTGCGAGGGTTAAAGTGCAGACAGCAGGTTTCAAATAAGGGCAGGCAAGGTGACAGTAGCATTACATATACAGACACAAGTGCAGGGGTTGCCAGGAGGCAGTGCTTGTGTGCAAGTGAGCGGGCAGGGACCTGGGCCAGAAATTCAGAGGGTAGCTGGGTGACCAGTGCAGTATCAGACAGGAGATCAGCAGAAGAAAGGAAGAGAGAAGGCAGAAGTAAAGAGGAAGGTCTTGAGGGGCTCCCGGAACAGGAGATGGTTCTGCACAAGTTTCAGAGAGTTACAGAGGCTGTTCCAGAGGTAGTCACCAGCAGAAGAAAGAGATCTACCCAAGCTCATTGCTTGGAGAAGCGACTGACCCTCAAGGAGTTGGAGGTGAAGGAGCGAAGAGCTTGAGTAGGAAGACATTTCTGAATAGAGAGTTGGAGATATTGCGGTCCCAGGCCCCAGAATTCCTTGTGGAGAATGCAGACTGTCATGAACTTGATACTTGCAGCCACAGGAAGTCAATGGAGAAATTTCAGGGCTGGAGAGATACGATCTCTGGGCTTCAGACCAAGGACAAGTCTTGCAGTCTGGTTCTGACAGAGTTGTAGAGGGCAGAGAGTAGAGGCAGGCAGATTTAAAAAGACCCTGATTTCAGTTGTCTAGCATAGAGAGGACCAGAGCTCTGGACACTGTGAGCCTCCTGGGGAAGGTGAGGAAAGGAAGAATACCTCTGAGGAGGTGCAGTTGTAGTTTGACTTTTTAGAGACATCTGAGATGTGAGAAGAGAAGGAGAGCGTGGAATCAAAGATATGATATGATTTGGCATTTATAACGCACAAGTGTTTCAAGGAAGGTGCAGGTGTGCCAGTGAGGAGGATCTCCGTCTTACTTGCATTAAGGCAGAGATCATTGGAAGCACACCACCCCTGGATTGCAGACAGACCATACGAGATGAGAGAGGGAGAACAGGCAGCAGAGGGGAGCATGAAAACGAGCTGAGTGTCATCCGCATAGCACTGAAAGTTGGAGCATAGAGCAGCAATGCAGTGGGCGAGAGGTGCCAGGAATTCGTTGAACTGCCAGGGAGAAAGTTCAGACCCCTGGGGAACACCACAGGTAGAGAGTGAGATAGAGGAGAGGAAGGACCCAAGTTGGACCTGTGAGGGTCGATCCGAGAGGAAAGAGATCACCCAGGCCAGGGCCTGATCAGGTTATAACGGAGCCGTTGAGCAGTATAGCATGGTTGACTGTGTCAAAAGAAGAAGAGAGATCCAGTAAGATGAGGATAGAGGGGTGATCAGCATCAAGGTTAGAGAGCAGGTCTTCACGGATATTCAAGAGCACAGTTTCTGTGGTTCTGGCTGATCTAAAGCCAGACTGATGGTCATGGAGACAACCAACAGATTCAGTGTGAAGATTAAGCTGGGAGATGGCCAGCTTTTCCAAGAGTTTGCCCAGGAAAGGAGTGATGGAGATTGGGCGATAGTTAGATGGCGGAGGGGGCGGCTGAGGGTTTCTTGAGAAGAGGGTGCACAAGAGAGTGCTTCAGGGGGGAAGGGAAGGTTCCAGTGGTGAAAGAGTGATTTCAGAAGTCGGCTGAGCAATATTGAACAGCCCATTTTCCCTGTAACTACATATCGACACACAGTGACACATGCTGGGAATAAAAAACATGGCATCATGGATGGCATTTGTTAGGGAGAATTCTCTGTTTAGGCTGAATTTCCTAACCTAGTGAGTCCCCCAGCAGCTTTTATGGATTTCTGTAGTTTGTTTTTTTCATTCTGCCAAGAGTGAGACTCTTTTTCTCCCACTCTTGGACATGATTTGTGTTATTTCTTTGAATGTTAATGTGTTCTATGGACTGTGGGGTCTTTTACTCCGTAGGGTCTCATGTGTTTTGCTATGTGTGTTACACAGCACCCTCCGTGCTGTAACACTGGGGTGTCCTAGGTGACTCCCACCATAGACTCCATACCCTGGGACTTACTACTGTCTCCCAGGGCATGTAAAGTCACCATTGGCTTTACTAGACCTAAATTTACTAACAGAACCAGTACAAACCATCCTATTGTGGACGTACTGGTAGGGGTAATTCGATTACCCCTGGGTCTTTTATTCGAGGGGGCACTGTCCCGTCCCCCCTCGTCGAGTTTTGGCTGGTGGCAGTGGATACTACTTTTTATATTCGACCGCGAATATATTCCTATGGGATTTTCCCATTGTTCGAGGCTAATGCTTTTTTCACATTAGTCTCTAACATACTGCCGGTTTATTTAATTAAAAGGAATTCACCGGTTGGTATTTTCTGCCAGAACTCGGTTTTTAAAATGGTGTATGTGTTCGCCTCTGTAACTCCAAACCAAAGGTTGAGCTCTTTGTTGCACTTTTGTCGGGCTTCTGCACAGAATCCCTCCAGAGTGCCATTCTGTCTGGGTACCACAGGGGGTGGTGGAGGGGGTTTAGGCACCCTGGACTGAGTTGCCTTGCCAATTCAAGTCGCACTCTAGTGTGATTGGCCCAAGTGGTGAGCCACCCCGCTCACCACTTAGCATAATTGATTGACAGCTAGGCTGAATGAATGGGGGTTTTCTGCATAAAGGCAGGGCTTTGGGGACTGGAACTTCAGAAGTCGCCACAGGACCTAAGAATCCGACGAGGGTAAAGCTGAGTCGACCTGCAACGACGACACCTCCGGTGGAGCCTGCTGAACCGACTCACCACTTCCCAACGACAGAGGAGATCTCTCTGCTGGAGAGTCTTCTTCCCTTTGACTGGTGGGAACAACCAGTCCCTTGCTTTTGCTTCGCTTCCAGGACGTCTAGTGGTCGAATTGCCCGTGCTGAGCACCCCAGCAACTGAATAGCCACTAACCACTGTACCGTGACCAAAAGGTGGTGCCTTGTGACTGAGCACTCCGCGGCTGGTCTCTTCCCTGGTGGTGCAACGATCTTCAACTTTCCTCTACGACGAGATCATCTCTTCTTCTGGCAAAGCCCCGACTTGCATCCACCACCAGGAACAACTGCCCCCGCCGGAGCTGTCTCTTCACTTTCAAGGTACTGTGTCCGCCTGGCTTCCCTTGTGACGGTTAGCGTGAGGTGTGTTAAATCCTTACCTTTCCACTGGGTCGTCTCCAGACCTTCTTAACTTTTGTTCTAAAACTGGTCAACCTTTCTGTGACATTTTGCTACAAAGACTTGAAGTGCATTTCCACTGTGATACTTTTGGGACATACCGCCTTGCCTCTCTCCGAGTGGGCCTAACCTCTGAACTTTGTGATCTACAGCAGACCCTGCCTTGCTTGCCTTGCATTTGCTTTGTGAAAGTGTTGGTACTGAGTTGGTTTCATACCCTGCCTTTTCCTCTCCCTCTCTAACGAATACTAGAGTGCCATCTAGGTGAAGCACTCACCTCTGTCTGCAAATAAGTGGTGTCTTTGAACCTAGACTTGTCAAAATATTGTTATGGGATTGATATATACTTATAGTAACTGTGATTGAAGTTGTTTGCCATATTAGTGTCAGTGTGTTTTTTATAGATGTGTTTTTAAATAAATAATTATATATCTTTACACCCAAGCTCTGATCCGTGTCTGCTTGTTCTACTGTGTAAATTGCCCTATCTTGTATACTCTATATACTGCCTAACTCGTCTTGAGAGAAGTCTGACTGCTCAGCCACAGCTACCAGGTAAATCTGGGTGGTGCAGACTGCTATCAATTGGGTTTACTGCAAACTCCTGTAGTCTTAAACTTTTTGCAGTGGTCCCACAGGGAACTGCACAGGTTTCTGCCTAACAGCATTTCTAGGGCAGTGCCCAGGAGTAGCTTGTCTATGTGCCCTGAAGACATCTGATGTGTTGGAGAGCCTGCTGAAACTGTGATGATTTCTTCTGATATACATATGGACTTTGTGAAATAATGGAAGGACTCTCCAAGATGCTGAAACATGCCACATTGGCTTTCCTGAAAGTGCAATGAGTGGCAACATGGAAAAGTCGATGAAGCCCCTGTTGAAAAAGAAAATGGTTGACACTTCTCTTTCCCCATATTTCACTATTGAGTGAGTCCACTGCTCAATATTGACAAAGTCAAAACCTGCTGACTACCAGCACCCAATGATTGCATGCATCCTGAATATTGGGGACATATACATACTGTTGAACTGTGAAGGGAAAAAGATTAATGGCTCCATGAGTTACATAGGGTGTGCCTATAGCCAGACGTTTCTACATCTGAGCAGATAGAACATTGCTCATTTCTCGGCATACGGAGAGGCATGCACCTTATCCCATGCTACTCTATGCTAGTGTGCCATTTCAGTTTAATAGGAAAACATACTTATTTACGAGGCTGTAGCCTAATAGAAGCAAAGTTTCCCTTGCTGGAGAAGATCAGAAGAGGTCCTGATGGAATGCGCATGCCTTGCCAGCTCAGGCTGTTTGAACAAACTCTCTGCATATTTAGTTTAATATTATCCTGATTGAAGTTGTGTTGTTCAATACATGATGTTACTTGGTTCTCAGTCACCTAAATATGTCTTTCATAATGTGAGGTACATTGAAGCTTATCAGCTTGCTTACAGTGAGCCTCCTTGCCAATGCACATTCCTCTGGGGATATGTGTTTCTAATGGGGTGAATTTTACACTCTACTACGGGGGAAGCAGTGAGGAAGGGGAATGTTGAAATTGGGGCGGGGGTTTAGTTAATATTTAAACAAAAGGACGTTGGGCATCATCATGTGTTTGCTGCTATCCTGGCAGAAATTCCACCAGGATACTGGCAAAAAGAAAATACTGTTACCGGACATACTACCAGATTATGAGTGGCGTTGACGGTTGTAAATCCCCATTGCTTGGTATCCCATTGAACTCCACAGGGGGATTTGCCGGTATTACCGGAACTGGTAATACTGGTGTCATGAATATCAGTGATTATTGCTGGTTATGTGCTGTAATTACCCCCATGTCATAGCTGGAGGTAATTCTGGCACCTCACTGGAAAGCTTGGAGTTTGCCAGTGCAGGAACCTGCCCGTATACATTAATACTGACACCTTAATTCCGCACAATTATTTTTTTACTCTGTGGAATTTTACGCACAGGATGGGAATAACAGGCAACATGTAACACAGATAACTGTATCACAATACTTGTTTTTTTTATATTTGTCATGAGGGAGGATGGGGATTGCATTTCCTGTATGAGCTGAAATGTAAGGAATCTGTGGAATCTGGTTAAGGCATGGAAATTGACCATTTATTCAAATCGACACGATGCTCCGATTGCACTCTTGCAGGAAACCCACCCAATGGCATCGATGGGGCCAGGTTTGCCAAGTCGTAGGGTGATGAGCACTACTACACTTCCTACTCATGCCTGAGTGTTGACTCTTACATATTGGACACAGTGCTTTTTTATTTACCTGACCACCAATATGGAGCGGATGGGGTATTATGATATAGTGCGCAGAAGGTGTAATACAGTTACTAATTGGTAACACATATGGTCTGAATCTGGGAGAGCATCATTTTTATCATACAATATTTCATATGTAATAAGAGGCTTAAATAAGAGGAAGTGTTATGTCAATGGAATGTGATGCATTGCAGTCTATACAGCAACAGTTTTAAATTGCAGAGTTCCTTGCGACAGCTTCACAATAAATATGCAGTTGAGCCAACAGAATGACCAAATTAGAAATTAAAGTCATGCTGGGAATATTTTGCAAGGTGGCTTGGGGTCGACTTACATTGTTCCGGCCCTGCCATGGCTCTGCTAGAAGGTGAAGCAGATAGATTCGGGAAACTATTTGGTTAAATAGGATAAGAGTGTTGAGAACATCCCTTATGTAAGCAGTGATGATGGTACAGAGTGGGATTGAAGTGATAATATAAATGATGTATTTTCTCAGTTTCTTCTGTTTTGTTTAGGTGAGATGATGTCAGAAATGTGAAAGAGATATCTGCATTCCTGGGTTTACTTCAAGTACCTGTGCTCTCAGCAGATGCATCCAGCTAGCTCCATCTCATAGTTACTTAGGACGAGATATTGTAGGCTACAGGACAACTGCTTAGAGGTAAGTTAGTGGGGTAGGATGGATTGGTTTCCGAATATTACAAGAATGATTGACTGATTCTAGCCCCTTATCTGCCAACACTTTGGGAGGAGGTCCTGAATATGTGGTACCAACCGGCTTTATTGTGGTAGATTATCATTATTATTATTCTTAATCCTAGCAAGTCATTGGGGGGATGTGAGGTGTACAGCCCTAGGCCCCTCATTTATATCGACACTAAAATCTTTGGTAAGGTTATAGCTGCCAGACCTTTGCCATACTTGCCAAATTGAATCCTTGTGGATACATTAGATTTTGCTTTCAATCTGTGAAAAACATTCAATAATATGTCAAAAATGGCCATGGGTTGAAGGTATTGGCAGCTATGCTAGATGTACAGACGGCTTTCAATATAGTGTCATGGTAATGTGTTTGTTTTCAGCTTGGGGTAATGTGGCTTCAGGCCCTGTTATATTTTAACAACGAGGCACTTTCAAACACAGTCTGTGGCTAGATTACTGACTAATGGCATGCTTTACCCCGGAGTTTGATTTGGAAGGGGGACAAGGCACAGTTATCCCTTGCCCGCCCTTTGATTTCTGCTGATTGTAGAGCCCTGGCATGTCCAACCCTGAGTATAAGACTATAATGTATATGGCTAAAACGTATACCACATAGCATATATCCGTAGGCAGACAATATTATTCTTTGTGGTAGGGACGAAGCTAATAATATTGTGCCGATAGTTCATGATGTCTCAAACGTTGGACCGTACTCTGAGCTCTGTGTTAACATGATAAAATCAAACTTGTTCACTTTAATGAACTATATGACAATACCTTGACATTTGTATTTTAGTGTATTATATTAGACATTTATATAGCGCCCTTTCCCCATTTGTATGACCTTAATGTGCCTTGGGAGACTTTCAATGGGCTGTTGAAATCAACACGTAATTAAGCATTGCAATAACCAAATCCTGTGAAGGTTTGTAGGGCTATATTCAAGGGACTACTTTACAAAGCGTAATTGGAAGTTGGCAAAATGGGGAAGAACGCCTCTCTCACTGATGGGCAAGGTTTCATTACTAAAGATTTTGGGATTGCCAAACATGCTTTAGATTTGTTTTAAATGTACTTCTATTGCTGGGTCGTGACGTCTTTGTGG
Source organism: Ambystoma mexicanum (assembly GCF_040938575.1). Taxonomy (NCBI): domain Eukaryota; kingdom Metazoa; phylum Chordata; class Amphibia; order Caudata; family Ambystomatidae; genus Ambystoma; species Ambystoma mexicanum. Next base: position 978,084,430 of record NC_090922.1, read on the forward strand.
AGCTATTGAGACTTAACCTGCAATGTGTGCGGAACCCCAGTGCTATTAGGAAAACATTGGTACATTATATGAACAGGGAACAGGGCGCCCCTAATTTCAAACAGTATTAGCTGGTTGCACAAGCACAGTTTGCAACATATATATACGAGACAGAAAGGAGACGCCTCATGTAAAAATCAAGAGATGTGCAGTTGGTGATACAGGCATCAGATCTGCAAATATCGGATCCCACTTCAAGTAGAAAAGACATTTTGAGCAAGTAGATTCAACCCTCAGATCCTAGGGAACATTATTTCATGACTTGGAAATTATTGTAGCCTAATGAATAATATGTCCCGCGGTGTCGTTTCATGTATATTGACCCCTCTATGGACAGAACAATGCAGTTATCTGGGAAAGGCAATAATACATGAACACGTGGTGATTTGTTTCCAGTGTATGTATTTGACAGGCATGGTGAATAAGATTGTGGCTTTTCAATACTGTCACATGCATGTGACAAACACGGCCATGTGGCCCTACTTGCCCATTGAACCTGTTTCTCATCCTTGTATCATGCAGTTTGTCCTTTCTGGGGGAAGGGGGACAGCGGGAGACTGGTTTGACGTTATTTAGTTATATAGTGTAGCACAGCAACATATGTCAGTTTTCCTTCCAAGGTTCATGCTAAGTGAGGTCGAGATTTGAAGAAATATGTTACTGACCTACAATGGCAACACATTTTTTAGTTAAACACGGTTTCAGTGAATTCTAACTTTTGTCTCATACAATTTAAAATTCTTAATAGGCTGTTTTAAACTCCTGCTGAAATGTGTTAAGGCAGATGCCTGAGATGCGGTGGAACAGATGCTGGCCTTCTCCATATGCTATGGGCCAGTTCGAAATGTATCACATTGTGGGACATTGTCTGCCATATGATTTTGTCTGTGCTTACATGTGTTATGATATCAGACAATCCCACATGGAGTCTATCTGGGAATGTTGCGAAAAAATCATGCCAATGCAAAATAATGTTCGTAAACTTGAGTCTTTAGCGTGCTAAAGGGTGCATTATCCAGCAATCGATCCATAGTCTTCCACTGTCAGTAGAAATGTTACAAAACAGCTTAAAACAGTCAAACTATACTGTATTAAACTTTCCTTCTGAAGTGTTCGACCCCTGAGGATGTTTGGTCAGATCGCAGAGGCTAATGGATCTCAGCAGCACATATACGAATAACGTGTTGAAATATTGTTCAAGAATGTTGTTATTTATCAACCATGAGATGCTAAATATGCTGACCCTACATGCCTTTTTGTGCATCTCATGTGTGCATGTTATTTTGCCAGGTAGTAGTACTAGTAGTAGTTTATCATTTATATAGCACCGTTCTCCCATTAGTATGGCCTTAACGCCCTTAAGATGGAAACAGGGTCGGCGGGCCAAAGTCCAAGGTATGGGAACATTGGCAGAATGATTCAAATGTGTGTGTGGATTTGAACAAGATAGGGGCCCTCATTACGACCCAGGCGTTGGACCATGGTGCTAATAGCATGGTACTATTGCCCTTCCCATGCCGGCATGGCCCTTCCCCATTCCCATTTTTGCCCCATAGGGCTCAAAGGGAATGGGGAAGGCGCTAGGTATGGCGCCGCAAATTGCGGCACCGTAATTAGCACCAAGGTCCCTTTGCGGGTTGGTTTTTTAACACCTGCTAAAAGCAGGCGTTAAAGTGCCACCCGCAAAGGGACCTCGTAATCAGGCGTTAAGGGTTGAACGGCGCTGCCACCTTTTACGGCGCCGTTAACCCCTTAACGCCTGGGTTGTAATGAGGGCCAGGGTGTTGGGGATAGGGAGTTAGGTGCGTTGGTCGAGCTCCAATATGCTACCGATGAAGGTCAGGGATGTGGATGGGTGCTGAGGTGGTCAGGGCATGTATGCAAGAGACTAGTTATGTGTCCAGCTAGACCGAATTTTGTCATAGGTCGTCGCTGCATTCTGATGGAAGTGATGTTGTGCTCAGTATTTTGTAAGAAGCGGAAGCATTAGGTCATCGCTGCATTCCGATGCATTTCGGTGGGTAGTCGTGCCTGCGGCCGATGTCCACTGAAGTGGTGTGTGAATATCTACCTTGATGCTCAGAGGGAGCTTTGTTTTTGATGTAGCTATGTGATCAGATATTCTGTATAATAAACAGGACACCTTCATAGATCATCAAAGGGCAAGAGACAAGCTATCCTAAAAAATCGTCTAAGCGTAATAGACAGGCTACCCTCAGAAATCTTCTAAGTGCATTATCAGGGTTAACTGCAATAGGGCAATCCTAACAGATATTCTAAGCGCAATAAACAAACTAACCTCAGAAATATTGTTGGTGCAATATCAAGGCTACCTGCATATATCTTCTATGTGCAATACATTTAGTAACTCATAGATTTTCAAAGTGCAATAAACAAGCTACAATCATGTCTTCTAATTGTAGTAGACAGGCTATCCATGTAGAACTTCTAGCTTAATAGACAGGCTATCCTAATACGTGCAGTACATGGCCCACCCCCAAATGCTGGCTCAGTGCAACACATTGCACACCCCTAAAATGCCCAGAGTGCAAACACTGACTGCCCTCAAAGTTCCTCCCTGTGCGAGACACAGGCCGCCCTCGACTCCTCCTGGTGCAATTTCCTGGCCACTTTCACAGTTATTCAAGTGTCACATCATGGCTAAAACCTCACAGTGGTTCCAAGTTCTATACACAACCTGCCCTCTGGATCATTCTGGGCTCAACAGGTACAGAAATGAAAGCTAAACTAACATATTTCTCCAAAAATGCAGATAGATCAAGAATCAGAAGCTGCATGATGCATTACCACTTACACACAATATAGAACCAGTATGAATGCACAAAGAGGCACATCATTAATATGTTGCTATAATAAACAGTCTAGCAGAATACTGTACAAAACAGTGGCTGAAACAAGTATTCCAATACGGCTGCGAATAAGTGTTTTTCCTTTTGTTTTCCACAAAGCAGCATGGGAGGCAACACAGTGCATGAGTGTGTTGAGAGGGATATACAGCCAGTTGTGTTACTCAAACGGCACATTGTATCACAACCAATATTACCTATGTTAATGAAAAGTACTTTATCTGCAACTTATAAGGTGAAATTAATTTGTAGTAGATTGCAATATATAGCTCTGCCACACATAGATTCATTATGATTTCTTCAGCATTGGTAAAACACAATAAAATCAATACCCAAAAAATAGGCAGGTAAGAAGCACTGATGCCCTGCGATGAAAGATCCCCAGTAATTGTAAATAATTACTGCAGTGGTTATAATTGAGCATTACATTGGAACTATCAGATAATTAGTGAATCTTAACAAACTTGTCTGAGGACTAAGGTGGAATTATCCGACAAATAGTGAATCGTAACTATATTGTCAAAGTAAATATAATACAGACCACTGTTTCTCTTCTTGAAAATGATTAAAACATTGTAACCCTTTAGGATTTGCACTGTACTTATTTGAAAAAAAAAGCACAACCCCAGGACTGTATTCATTTCTTTCTGCATGTTCACAAAGCCCAGGCCAGCCTCTGAGCAAGTCCAGATTGCACCACTTGTCTGTCTCCCCACACAACATACCTTTTGAAAAACATTACTGGAGGGCGCCAGCACTGTTCAAAAGGTTCATTTTCTCTACCAGTGGTTATAATTCACACGTGTGCTCCATTAGCCTCGGAACTTAAACTTTGCTGTACTCATACTTTATTCACATAAAAGCATTAGCTCATGCTGTAACTAGAGTGATTCTATGCATCACTTACGTTAAGCTCGTGATTTGGCTAAAAGACCACAGTTACGACAGATGTGCGATAGGCGCAACAGAGCCATGTGTTATCACTGCAGACATAGTACTCATACTTCTTAAATGACTGATAGACCCTCACTTAGTTCAGTATGTAAAGAAAAGGATTTACAATCAAGGTATGATTGTTTGTTTGATTCTAGCGTTTATGTTTTAAACTTACATTCACACAAACATTAATTTATACATTTAGTTCAGTAAGCAAGTGTTTGGTATTGATTGTATGAAGACTGAATCAATATGCATCACCTATACATGTATATGCCCTGCTTTTTAGTTTTTGGCTGGAGGTTGACTAAGCAGACTTTGCTAAAGTAGTCATGTGTATGCAGGCTTTCAGCTTGATGTAAGAGTCTCTTTCCCTTCCGAGTATGATTGTATTCAACATTGGTAAAGTCATCTTATCTTGCTGCTTTTGGTTTCGGGATATCTAAGTACCATCCTGTGGCAAAAGCAATACAGAAACGAAGAGGAAAGCTCTTAAGAAGAGATTGTTATCCGTTTATCACAATCCTGCTGCTTCATCACAGTTCTTCTCCTTTTTAACAGTCTGCCTACACAGTCTTACTCCTTTCACAAAGACCCTCTCCTTCACAACCCTTTATCAGAGTCCTTCTCCTTTCTCAGTCCTTCATCGCAGTTCTTCACCTTCACACGTCATCACAGTCTTCTATCATCATTCTTCGTCTGTATCATTCTTTGTCATCACAGACATTGTCCATCAACACAGTCTGTCTTCTTTGTCACATAACTTCTCCAGAACAGTTCTTCCCTCTTCTTATATTCCTTCATCACAGACGTCTCCTTCAACACTGTCATCCCTCCCATTCTAATGTGTATCAGTCTTTTGTCACAATGCTTGCTTCTCCTTTGTCATAGTACGCCTTCATCCCAATATTTCACCTTCATCACAGGCCTTTTACTTTGTCACAGTTCTACTCCTTCATCAGAACCATAATCCTTCACCAGCTTCCTTCTTTATGAAATTCCATCTTCACTGTCAGTCCTTCATCGCAGTTCTTTCTTTCCTTAAATCCTTCAGCACAGACCTTCTCCTTTATGACAGTCCTTATCCTTCAGGTATTACTTCTCCTTCATCAAAGTTCTTATTGGTCACAGTCCTCCACCACAACCACTATCCTTCATCAGCCCTTTGTTAAAGTATTTTCCATCAACATAGCCCTCCTTCATTAGAGTACTTCTCATTGATTGCAGTCCTTATCCTTTGCCATAGACATTTTCTTTCATTATATTCCTCCTTCAACACCTTCCTTCTCCTTCGTTACAGTTATTTTCTTTCATAACATCATTTACTTCTTCATTATAGTCTTTCTCCTTTGTCATTTGTTGTTAATTAGTGTGGTTGTATCATGAAAAGGCACATGATTTTTCCATGGCTTTAAAGGAATTTTAGCAAGCTTACTTGTAGGCCCGACACAGCTGCCATGCATCTCACATTTATAGGGTCAGATTCAAATTCCAATGGCATAAAAAAAGAAAGCAAGTCAGTCATGGGGTGTGGTAATTAGGAAATTGTAGGAACATGAGCTGAGTGAGAGGTACATGAGAGCAGAAAAATGGGTCAGAGCTGGGGAAGGGTTAGAATACAGAGCAGAGAGGAAGGAGTGTGTGAAATGAAAAGAAGAAGCAGAGAGTACACAATATCAGATTAAAGAGGAAAGAAAGAAAGTGGAAAATCTTACAAAGAGAGAGTCTTGAGAAAGTCAACGAATAACAGCAAGGGAGTTAGAGGGGGGACAGGAGGAGGATGAGAACCACCAGAATCTAGACAGAGGGCAAGGAACGATTAGGTAGAGGGAGATATAGGAGGAGAGACAGTTAACCCATGGTTTAAATCATAACTGATTGGTCAACCTCTCCCAAGAACAATACATTCAATAAATTGAGTCAGTTGATCTCCAGCCACTCTGATACGAATGTTGCTATGAACAGCAAATTGGAAACACAACAGTGATGTCCCATGTCCAATGGCTCTAACATTGTATTTTTCATATAAATAAAGGGCACTCCTGGATTTGATTTATCTTGATCTTGGCCTTGCGTAAGATAGTTATTTAGAATGTTTTCCTTTAAAAACACCTCACTGATGAGGCCTGACTAGGCCGAAACATGTGTCTGGGGCTGCTGGTGGTACTCTTGTTCAGAGGAGAATCGCCTAGCATTTTGGTGCTGGACTACCTAAGTGGGTGGGGCCAGATGATAGGCAAATGAATATTTCTCCTCTTTGAAAGGTACAGTGAGCTAAAACGTGGTTGTAGCCCCTTCCCGATTGGGCACATTCCCATAGAACAGGTTATTTGACAGGGTACATTTTCAGTGGAGGGGCTCCCAGAACTTTTTGAGTATTTTGAGGAACTCGGGGTTGCACCCTAAATTACACAGGGTAATTCAGAAGTAGACCCCTTACTCAATGTGCTCAGAGAGGCACTGCTTCACCTCACTGATGAGGATTGATTAGGCTGAAACACTTGCCTGGTGCGGCTATTTGTACTATTGTTCAGAGGAGAATTGCCTAGCATTTTGGTGCTGGACTACCTATGTGGGAGGGACCAAATGATATGCAAATGGTTATGTACCCTCTGTGAAAGACCCACTGAGCTAAAGCATGGTTGTAGACCCTCCCGATTGGGCACCTTCCCATAGAACAGGTTATTTGACCGGGTTCATTATCAGTGGAGGGGCTCCCAGAACCAGCACCCTAAATTACATAGGGTAATTCAGAAGCGGACCCTTTATTCACTGTGCTCCGAGAGGCACAGCTTCACCTCAATGATGAGGAATGACTAGGCTGAAACACGTGTCTGCTGTGGCTGTTGATACTCTTGTTCAGAGGAGAGCTGCCTAGAATTTTGCTACTGGACTGTCTAAAGGGGTGGAGCCAGACTGATATACAAATGGATATTTCTCCTCTGTGAAAGATACAGTGAACCAAAACATGGTTATAGACACTCCTGAGTGGATACATTTCCCCAAAAAAAGGTTATTTAGTGATGTTCATTCTTGGTGGAGGGGCTCCCAGAACTTTTTATGATTTTTTAGGCACTTGCTAATTCACCCTATGTTACCTAGGGTAATCTAAACGTGGACCACTTGCTCACTGTGCTCAGAGACGCACAGCTTCATCTCACTGATGAGGCCCGACTAGGCTGAAGCATGTGTCTGGGGATGCTGTAGGTACTCTTGTTCAGAGGCGAATGGGCCAGTTTTTCGGTTCTGGACTACCTAACTGGATGGGACTAGACTGATATGCAAATGGATATTTCTCCTCTGTGAAAGGTACAGTGAGCTAAAACGTGGTTGTCAATCTGCCCAAGTTGGCACCTTCCAATATAACAGGTTATTTGCTGTGTTCATTCTTGGCGGGTTTGGCTCCCAGACCTTTTTGTGACTATGCAGACCTTAGTTTACAGAATGAGAAATGAGCTGATGGAGCCGGTATTCAGGAGGAATAGGGGATGCTACAAAAAGGGAAGAAGATGATGCAGTTTGGAGAGAAATGCTTGTTATAGTGGGGGTGCATGGCCATCCGATTAGATGGACAATATTTCTAACATGCAAAAATAAGGGCATGTTTTTAGTGCTGTGATTAATTGGACTGTGACTACTGCAGAATTAGAAAGCGGATCACGGTGCACACTGTACATTTGAGATGCACGAGGGACTCAAGTGTGTGCTAGGGCAATTCTAGAAGATTTGAGGATTTGGGTGCCCTGGCATACATTTACATTTTACCCCTGGAGAGTTCTAAAATATGAATTTGAACACTGCTAAGTCTGTGGTATAAGAGTTGATAGTTTAGAAATGTGACAGGGTATGGACAGGGTATGGACAGAATGCATTGCATTTTGACATCTAGGCACCTTGAGAACATGGAGAAATTGTAAAACAATACTGGTTCCTAACCTGCTAAAAAGTATTTACTAGATTAGAAATGGGTCTGCACTATGCGAATTGTAATCACACTGAATACTCAATTGCATTCACACAGAAAAATAGTCTAACTTTCTTCAGCAACTAAAAGCAGCAGAGTTCCCATGAAGGGTGTTACAACCAGCTACACATGTAGGACCAACATGAACACAAGCAACCTCCCATCATACAGACGCCTAACAAGCAACACCTCCTGAAAAAAACAAAGACCAACCCGTGCACTGAAGCCAACCATTTGAGGTGGCAGCACGAAGAATAGGTGCCGCCCGGGTCCATTTTGTGTGCACAAATATCTCCATAACTCACATCACAATCCTACTGGTCCCATGGTCCCCTGGCATGGTGTAAGAGTCGCTTTGGTTGAGCAAACGTTCAAGTCTTGCCATGAAACCGCTGACAAAACTGTCTGGAGAGAGATAATGCTATATACGATGTGGCAGTTCAAACATGCTTTGTGTCATACAATAAGTGTTTTGTTGCAGAATCCGGCTTGCCCCATTGGTGTTATGACATGTTTTCACAATAGTAATGATCTACACATGTGTCTGGCTGAATGGTTCATGCATTCTATGCATGTGTGATCAGATTTGCCTGGGATGTGCTTACGATATCTGGGGATTGAGCTAACAATATCCAACATCGCACTAAAACAATAGCATCATTTCATGTTAACAAACTGTTTATTGCCAGTTAGGACCGGCCATGTACAAGTAATAGACACCCCTTGTACATATCAAGAAAATGAGAGCCACACCAAAAAACCTGGCCTCAGAGTAAAGCTGTGGAATAGAGTATCCTCATGTATAGAGGTGTGCAAGTGTAGAAAGTAGCACGTGAAAGTAGGGTTTGAGCACACGATACTTAAGTAAATAATGGTTAACACTGAAAACTAAATTCCTTTATCATTTCTTGCATGCCCCACAGACAAGCAATCTCACCATCTCTGCCCAGCCTATGATCCGCACAAATAACAAAAGCAGAGCTTAGACTCACCTGAAATCTCCCTAACCTTTCCCTTTGAATCATTCCCCCAATACATCAGAATACCTGGGCTGTGCTCAACAATCCCCCCTCCACTCCTATATATAAACACTACGTCTGATCAAAGACAAGGAACTGTTTATCAAAATAATCACTTAACATCTTAGAAGTGGTGCTCCTTAACGCAGAGATAGAACTGCAGTAAGCTGCCTCCACCTCGCAATGCCCCTAGAAGTTCTGCAGTGCCCCACATCCTCTGCCCTAACAACCCGAACCATTCAAACACATCAGACAGAAGTCAGAGCCCCAAACATATCACCATTAAGAATTTAGGCTAATTTAGAATCATATATGTAGCCCCCCATTTTTAGTCCTATCCTGGCCTAGGTCAAGGACAGTCACCATGGGCACCCCCGCCCCTCAGGCCCACTGAGTGGGAGGGGTGCAGCATCTGCAAAATAGCATTGCTGTTACCAGGAGATGGGCTACACCCATCTAAGGGACCCAGGCATCATAGTGGGTTTATAGGGATCCCGACCAACGGGGGCCCCTCTTTATTTATATCAACAATATCTTATTTATTATATTTATTATTCCCCTTACTTATATTCCCCTGGTGTGGGTACCAACTTAATGGGAATCTGGAAATCCAGCTCATCCCTCATTGGAGGTGTCTGAGGTGCCCTTAAGGTGAGTCTGATGCACAGACCCACTGCTTAACTTCAGGTACCACACACATGGAGTGTGAGACCAGATTATGGCCTATGTGGGTGGTCCCAACTCACTAGCTGACCTCAGAGAGGCAGCCACATCCTCCGGCTACCCCACACCAGGGTACCTCCCCTCGACCCCCCCCCCCTTTTCCTATAACAACAGTAACAGCCAAACCCTACTTAGCTTTTACCCTATTTACTATTCCTGTGAAACTCCTATTCCACACATAACATGTATACTATATAATTTATATTAATTAAATATATACATTATAAATACAAGGGCATACTACACATAAACACATACACTAGACTATGTCAGAATGGGGTGACTGCCGCACTCAGTCACCCTCTTCTCAGTACGTACCTTAAATGGGTCTGTCTGCCGTGGTGGCTCTGGCACGCTAAAGGGCAGGTTAAAAAGCTGGTTGAAGGAATGGCTGAGAAGGTGGCAGAAGGGGGCCTTGTCCTCTGATGAAACTGTGGCCTGGCCTCTGCTGTGCTTTCTACAGGGTGGCTCCGTCCACCACGTGCAGCCTCCCATCATCACCCCTTTGCCCACACTCAGTGCTGCTTTTTGGGTGGCCCCCTGTGCAAGTGGGAATCTGCCCCCAGTCATGGACGATCCCCGCATTATTTTTTCATATTCATAATGGGCTCCATTGTGGGATGTTTTTATCCACGCATCCAAGCCCTACCTCAAAAACTGTGCAGTACTGACATGGATAACATCATGATGGCCAGAGCTTCCCAGAAATTGCACAGGGAAGTGCATGAAGAATAGGCTGCCACCCATTTTGCCAATGTTATGGGCACAGAAGGGCACTGCCTAAAACCACCATTGAACTACCCACACAGTAGTCTGAAACCATTGGGAATGGCAATGCTGATTGCCAAAAGCAAACCCATAACTGTTGGGAATTCATTTTCTTAAATCCCAAAAAGGGGTGCAGTACCAGTACTCACCACTATTAGAAAGCCGCGTTTTAAAACCACCAGATTTTACTTTTTTGTAGAAAACTGAATAAATGAACCCAAAGCAAGCCAAAGAAAGACTTACTGAGAGGTGGATACAATGTAAAGTTATATTCTGAAGTGACTTGAAGGTTTATAACAAGACTGGCTGAGCTGTGGATTTCAGCAGTTTAAGTAAATTTGGACTGAAAGACACTAAAAATCTAAATGTTTAAAAGAAATGAGTGACCTACTTTTGAGTGTCACATAGGTTGCAATTGTTTAAATGTCATAGTTTTAAACTTAGAATCAGCATTCTAGCTGCATATGTAAACATTGTCTTGACTTAAACTGGGTAACAAAAAGTGACATTTTATCTGAAACCTGGCTTAAGGAACTGAATTCTGCCCACCAGCTACCCCCGACAGGAGATGAAACTTGAGTCACAGCTGTGTTCCCAGGCCTATCTGCCTTTTGCTGGCCACACTAAGGATATGCCATCTCTCTGATAATTGAATTAAGGGGAGCCCCCACAGAATACAGGAGCTCTGAACAATGCAACCCCCTTCACCCAGGCAGATGGTTTATTGCAGATGTCGTAAATGGAGCTTCCTCCTGGAAGGACAGGGGAGGGGCACTGCCTGTGAGAGCAAGCTGGCTTGGCAGAACTGGAAAAACCAGAAATTCAACCTTGTGCTGGGGGGAAACCACACCCCTTTGGGGCCAGAACATAACTCTAAAAAGATGAATAACTCATAGTACGGACTTGTGAAAATTATTTAAATGACACCATAATTCTTGTGATTTTTCTGCCCACATTTTAAGACATGTTAGGACCCGGTGGTATGTTCAGGGGGGTTTTAGCGGAAAAGAGGATATTACTCAAAATGTGTGCATGTGAAAAATCTGACACTTCATCAATTAATGTCCATGCTCCTTGCGCACATGTGTGTAAATTTGGGGTAATGTCCGACATTGCAAAATCAGTTAAAAAGTGAAATATGTGCCATTTCTGAATGCAAGCCCCCAGGAAGAGCAGAGTTTGAACAGGGGATACCTCCTGTGATATGTGAAGGGTGCATGTAATTTTAAACAAATGTGTACCTGTGCAAATATGTTTTTTTTTTATCAAATATAGATTGTGTGCAATTTGACAGGGGAGGATCCTCTGACCCATAAAACCTACAGCATCACTCTGACTCACAGTTCCTTCCCCAATCATGGGAGAGGGGAGAATTGGGCCAATGGCAAGTGTAGAGGGGTAGGGTCTAGTGATGCTGCACACACACCCATTTTAAAAACAGATAAAAGCAGACAGACAGGACAGATAGGGACCTTCAAATCCATTTGCAGCTGGAAGCTCTGCCGGAAAATCCATACTTTACCTCCATCAACCTTCAGAGAGCAGACATAGAGACTTCAAATCTATCAAATTTCCAGAACCAGAGAGAAAGCAGAGCTGACCCAGATCACTGTTAGCAGAACCAGAGAGAGCTGACCCAGATCACTGTGAAGTGCAGAGACCAGAGTCCAGTCTAAAACCTGACCAGATCCGTGGCGAGGCCCATTTAATTCAAGAATATAGTGTGAGTACCTAGCAAACTGTGCAGAACCAATCTCTTAGTTAAAATAATATAATTCAATCTATTTTAATCTAAGTAGAACTGCCTCCTAACTGTCACCTGTCATTTTCTAGTTGCAAGCTGCACTTGTCTTTTTGAACTTTAAAATTTCAAATCTGAAAAACGACCTTCACAAAATCGCTCATATCTCCGCGACCGTTTGTCTTAGAGACTTGCAGTAACTTTCATCTGGAAGCTGAGATCCTAGGCTGTCCTAGGACCCCAAAACGATAGTGATAGTCCTTGTAGTTCCTCTGTAATCGCGCCCGGCGCACCCGCGAATTTTGCCGCGATTTGCAAATTTGTTCACGTGTAAAAATCTGCTGCCGCTTGCCTTTCAGTTGCCAAAAATTCGTTTAACCTGCTAGTTACTCCTAGATCCTTGCTAAAGTGAGCCTGGGCTAATATTAACTTGATACCACTCACCCTGAACCTCAAGAGGGAATTAAAAGCATTTTAGCACATTTTTCACTTCATTGCCAGCACATATAAAAGCATCTTGGGCCTGTGTTTCTAAATTTCTGTAGTCTAAGCTTGCTGGGGTGAACGGGATTACATTTGATTGCATTTCTGAGAACTGTGTGCCTTCCTTCCATTTTCTTGCATTGCATAAAGGGGGGAGGGGATTGCCAGAGAAAAGTGATTACATTGTTTTGTTGAAATCATATTGAGTATTTTCTGTACTGCCTTTCATTCAACATTGCATCCATCTGAACTTATATAAAGCATTCTCTACCACCTTCTTCTTCGGTTCCTATTCACAAGTGTGCTAGTGCCAGATTCTCCGTTGTTAATCTTTATCATATCAGATTAAGTGTGATATCCAATTATTAATTTATTATAAAGCGTGATATATATATATATATATTGTTTAAATTATCAAATAAACCTTTTGAACTTGCAAAACAGAACTACTTCTTGGCTCAGTGGGGTCAGGGGGATACCAAGGGAGGGGTGTTATATAGGGGTAGTCATCCAGAACGCATGAACTGGACATAAAGATATATCAATAAGGGTTTCCATTCAGTATCCCAGACTAGGCATTGATTTAGCTGTAGTGTTGAATTGAATCCTCTTACAAATTGGGGGCTCGTGCCGGACGTTTGGATTAGATTTATCACTTGTGCAGATTAATACAGCGTGCCAGCTGACCAGATACACATATCCGGTCGGATCACACACTGTGTTACGCTGTAAAGCATTCCAAAAGGAACGCTCCAAAGAAAAGGTCTGTTTTGCAAAAATAAAATACTAATTTCTGTAAGTCAGGACAGAGACCAATCTCTAGAATGACGACCTTAGTAGACATGAAAATAGCCAGAGAGCACTTCTTACATAAGTTATTTGTGAGAGGTGAGTGGACTCATCAGGACCAAACGGTTTGGTTGCAGGCAATCGCGAAACAGGTCACTGAAACAGGGTCAGATACATGGGGAGATCAGGGTCCCCTACATGTGGCCCTGAGTGAACTATACATGGCTCCTAAAGCTAAGGATGAACAAGACAAGATGGTTAGGATAGCGGCATACCTGTACCTGTATATGGGAGACATGCAGGATAAATGTACTGAAAGCCAAGATCTGGCGAATAAGCGACAGATGGCGTTAGAGAAGGTCCAATCTGACCTGGTCTCTTCTGAGCAGAGGCTGCAGGGGAGCCAGGAGTCAGAAAATGAGAGTAGACAGCACATCATTAAAATAAAGAGGGATATGGACATCCTGCAACAGGAAAAGGCTGACCAGGATACCAGATTTCTGGCCTTGCAGAAGGAGTACCAAGAAGGTTTGGACTCCCTACTGCAGAGCCAGAAAAAGCTGGAGCAACAGTTAGACTTCAATAGGGCATGTGCTGAGCAGGTAGTCACACTGCAAAGCCACCTAGATAGGGAGAAGGCAGAGAGCAATAAACTGATTTTGAAAGACCTGGATACCCAGGCAGAATTTGACCAGGAGCGCCAGAAAGCTGGTGACTTCCAAAGGCAAAGGGACGACCTGGCGGCACAGATGCAGGCTCTTAGTCAGGAAAGGGAAACCTTAGGCCAGGAAGTCTGCCACTTAAAAAGGAAATTGGAAGAAAATCACCTGGCCCACCAGGGACTGGGTGACCTCCAAAAAGAACACAAGGACTTGCTAGAGCACACCAGGAGGGTGGAGGATGCTCTGGCAAGACAGGAGCAGGCCAATAGGGACACAGCTCAGGAGGTAACCCTCCTGCAGCAAAGACTGGCCCAGTGCTCCAGGACCAATCAGGAAACGCAGAGAGATAATGAGGCTCTCTGCCAGCACAATGATAGGCTCCAACAACAGGTAGCGATGCAGGAGAGACTGATAGAGTCTAGTAAGGCCTTAACTGAGGAACTGAAGGTGCAGGCTCTTGCATTGCAACAGGGAGCAGGGGCGGATAGAGATGAGGTTCGCTGGGAAAGGGAAACTCCTGAGCATAACCTCAGGAGCCCTAGTACCAGAGGCCTTTATCTCTCTCAGTCCCTGGACTCTGCCACCCCCATGTCCCCTGGCGCACATGAGCACCGGGCCACAGGGATGGCAGATTACTATCCAGCCAGAAGCATGGGGCTCATAGGCCAGTACCACCCAGGAATGGAGGGGCGGGCATCCGGGTATGGGCACCCAAGCACAGTGCAATTTGATGGGGAACCCCAGGTGAGTAGGCCCATTAAGGGCATCCTGAAAACCTCTGCCCAGTTAGGTCAGTGGGGGGGGTACCCATCAAGTCCTGGCAGCAAGGAGGGATCTGAAGACTCCTCTGAGCGGTACAGGACACAGGAGACCAGGCCCCCACATTCTGCCAGCCATTCCCAGGCTCGCAGAATCCGGGAAAACCTGGAAGAACAGACGGGAACCTCTGGGAGCGGTGCCTCTGAGTCAGAAGATGAATGGACAAGGGTTACCCAAACCAAAAAGGCCAATAAGGCAAAAAGGGCCTTGATTAAGGACCCATTGAAACAGATTAAGGCAATCAGGAGCGTCATCACGCCTTACCATAAGAACGCTAAGTATTCTGTTTGGGAGCACTTAGAGTTGTTTGAGCAAATGATGGAGACTTTCCATTTGAAGGACAGCCAAAGCTGTATTCAATATGTAAAGTGGACCTTCTCCCCGGAATACTCCAGTTTCTTTGCGGGGCTGGAGGACCAAAATCATTTAAGATGGTCCACCTATAAGGCGGCCATCTTGAAACATTTTTCTGTTCACAGAAATCTTCAAGAGGCTCGCAAGGCAGCCTACAATTTGCAATGTGGGGAGGATCAGGCCCCACAAGAATTTGTGCAAGAACTGAAACGTGCTTTTGCGCAGACCACCAGAAGGGTGCGCACAGACAGTAGAGAATTCATTAATACATTTTTTCATGCCTTGCCCAAATACATAATGACCCAGCTCGTGAGGGATTTTCACGAGAAAAGATCTTTAGACTGGGTCATTGAACAGGCTACCCGGATCTATGAGGTGCAGAAACCGGTAGATAGCAAAAGTAATGCCCAGAAAAACCCCAAAGCCAACAGCACCCCTGCTGCTGCCAAGGTGGCAGAGGTAAAGGTCACCCCCGTTTTAGATTTGGAGATGGGGGGGCCTAAAAACCTACCTGCACCTAATAATGCTAGGGCCAGAAGGTCCTCGGGCCAGTCACAGACAGGGAGCCAGGGAGGCAGCCCCACAAATGGGGTCCCTCGCTCTCCTGATTATGTAAGCCCCCGTTACAAGGGAAACAGACCCATCCTGGGTTATGTGTGGACTCCTCCAGCCCAAGGGGGGGATCCAGCCAAGCACCTAACCCAGGGAACTACCCTCCCAACTTCCCACAGGAGGGCAGAAATTCTCCAAATCCTGGGCAGAACTTTTTCCCCAGGTATCCACCCAACTTCCAACCCCAAAATCCTCCACCCTTCTTTCCCCAATTCCCTGAGCCCAGACAACCGAATCCGGGAGAGGGGAGGCCAAGGGTGGAGGGGTATTCAAATCTTCCCAATCAGGGGTACTACCAAAGAAGGGATATCTATCCTTCCCGGGATCAGCCCAGGGGAGAAAACAGGGCCCCGTATCAGCCTGAGCGGGTTTCCCAGTTAGAGCGCCAGGTTCAAAACATGGCGCGGGATCTGGGTCACATACTGAGGGCTCAGCAGAACCCTCAGATCGGCATGCCGGCGCAGAACGCACCCAACTCTGGACCTGGTGCTCCAGAACAATGACGGGGGCAGCACCCCGATAACACACCGGTTCCCAGGGAGGAGGCACAAAGGGAAGGGGGGTGTAAAGCCTTGGAGGATGCTTCCTTCCTCACTTGTAAACAGCCCCTGGAAACCCAGGAACCGGAAACAAAATCTCCTACCCCTGAAAGTCTGCCACCCAAGGAGCAGAGAGGGGGTAGGAGAAACAAAAGACCCAAACAGACTCAGTTTGAGGAGGAGGTACAGATCTTCCAATTTGAGGGAGAGGGATCCTCAGAGGATCCTGGGAAAAGGATCTTCTCCTTCAGAGAGGGGGGAACTCCTCCCAAAGAAAAATGGGTCCCTAGGGATGCAAGTCCAGACTGGGGAGATGTGGAGACTGAGCTACCGCCGCCCACCATCTCATCCCAGAACCAACAGCAAGAATATCCCCTGGTTCAAACCCATCCTGGTGACTGCCTCCAAAAAGGGGGGTGCGGCCCGGAACCAGAGCCAGTGGAACCCACAATGGCTCTGATCTCCAGTTGCCAATTTTTTCTTTCAGATTCCCAAGGCTCTCCACAGAATTCTGCCCAAATCTCTTCGCTAGCAATGTCCAAAACCAGAAAGTTAGCCCACCAGTTGTCCAAAAATGTGCATTATCTGTGCCCCCTTGAGGAGAAGGAGGGAAGATACTATGCCCCGGTACAAGTACAGGGGCAGGGTACAATTTTGGAACTGGTGGACACTGGATCTCAAGCTACCCTTCTGTCCAGAAGGGCCTTTGACGAACTGAATGCAGGAAGGGGAGAGAATTACCAAATTCCTCTCACCTCTCTTCCTGGACAACTGCAGAACTTTGACGGGAAGGAAATTCCCGTTGAGGGGACTGCAGACTTGGACATTAAGATTGGGCGACACAAGGTGAAACACCCGGTCATAGTTGTGACTCCAGAGGGCACCCCTTGTTTACTAGGGAATGACCTCCTGAGAAGGTTGTCACCCCTAATAGATTGCGTAAACCAGGTCCTCTGGACCCAGACTAGCCGACCAATAAAATTAAAACAGAGTGTCAACCATGTTAGTTTAAACGGCACCTGCCACATGGTTGAACAAAAACCTGACCAAGTAGAATTTCACTTCCAGAATAGCCAAATTCCAGACGTGACAGTAATAGCAGTAGGACAACAGACTGGTGATGGAGGGTCCTCTCTATTTCTGAAAATCAACCTTCCTTCCAGTCTAAAGTGGTACTCCACGCTGGAAGGAAACACTCTGAGATTCTATACTAATCCACAATCAGAAACTCCCACTCCTATAGTCCAGAAAGATGTGAAATCAGCTCAGAGCCTGGCTGATATTCAGCAAATTGGAGAGCAGTTGTTCATCCCTGTTCAGTTAAATGATGGGAAGGACTCTGTTCTCGCTCGAGTGTGTGTGAACAACGGTAAGAGCTTCATCAGCGAAGCCATGTTCCGCCAACTCCCAAAAGATCCAGCCATTCCCACATTCAAACTGATAGACAAATGGGAAATGGACCTGGAAGCACCTAATTCCAAACATCTCCTGCCAAGCAGGTGTATGCTCAAAATCTCTATTGGCAACAAGAGCATAGTCCATAATTGTTGGGTCGTGCGAGACGTCACTGCTGCCTTTTACTTAGGCAGTGACATTCTCAATCGCTTTGCCATTAGTTTGGACCTAATAAACTTCAAAGCTTGGTCCCGATTAGCGGATAATCCCATGGGCTTTGATGATCCAGAAAAAGCATTTAGGTCAGCTCAATTGCTACCTTATGCAGTTGAAATTCAGATCAAAGAGGAAGTCACCATCCCAGAAAGGACTCGACAATTCTCCCTGGAAGTGAAAGCGAAAAGAGGACAATATTTGCAAAACCCTGATGCTTACATACATCTAAACGCTTCTCTCCAACAGCAAGGGTTGGGGGTAAACCCAACACCATTAGTCAACATAGAACATGACACCATTCTAATAGAGGTGGATAACAGCGACTTAAAGAGTATTACTCTAGCCGCAGGCACCATTATTGGAATGGCGGTTGATGACCGACATTTTTCCATAGATTTAGGTAATGAACTGTTAGGGCCAATCCCCAAGGACTGCTTTGACAGTGACAGTGATGACAATACAACACCGGACAGGATTTTTACCCGGCATGGGGGGAACTTCCTGGTGTACACTTCTTGCCCTTATGGTAAGGAAGATGTGACTTGTGACTTCAGGAGGGATGAGGTGATTTTCCAGGTCCATGAGGGCTGCCTTTCCCACCTGAAGCCCCCAGTCCAAATCAGCACTCTGACCAGGGACTTCTCCACCCAGCTGGAGGAGGCCGCTGAAATAGCCAAACCAGAAGTCTTTCCAGGCTTCAGGCAGATGGTGGAAGAGAGAGTCAACCTAGCTCATGCCTGTGTGACTCTGGAACAAAAGCAAAAGTTGAAACAAGTTTTATTGGATTTCCAAGATCTCTTTGCGGTAGACTCATATGACTGCGGTCGCACCGACATCCACACAACAACAATCCCCACGGACCCTGGCATGACTCCAGTGTTTGTGAAGCAATATCGTTTGCCTCTCGCATCCATGGAGTCCCTTACTAAAATAATTAAGAACCTTGAGTCCAGGGGAATAATCCGTCCAGTCCACAGCACCTTCAATAATCCGGTGCTGGGAATATTGAAGCCAAACGGCCAGTGGAGACTCTGCGCCGACCTCAGGGAGCTCAACAAACGGGTCCATACTTCCCGATGGCCTCTTCCCTACATTGACCAAGGGCTGGCCCAGATTCAGGGGTCACAGGTATTCACTGCAATAGACCTGACCAATGGATACTGGACCGTGCCTGTCAGAAGGGAGGACCAATACAAACTGGCTTTTACCTTTGGGGGACAGCAGTACACATCGACCCGGACTCCCTTCGGATACCTTAACTCCGGTAATGAGTTTAACATTTTCCTACATAAGGCCATGCCCGACCTGGGTGCGAGGGGTAACCTGGCTTATGTAGATGATGTCCTCATCAAAAGTTCATCTGTGGAGGAACACATAGCGGAGATCCGTTATGTTCTGACCCAGTTGAGGGCCGCCGGAGCAAAACTTTCCTTTCAGAAAGCACAGTGGTGTAGAACCCGTGTTAATTTCTTGGGGCATGAGATTACTCCCCAGGGTCTCTGTCCCCAGGAAAAGAAAGTGGAAGCACTTCAGAAACTGAAAGACCCCACAACTCTGCAGGAACTAAGGAGCCTCCTTGGACTGACTAATTACAGCAGAAAGTTCATTGAGGGCTACGCAGAGATCACCAGACCCCTGATTCATCTCCTGAAGGGGGGGGTCAAGTGGGAATGGGGTGCAGAACAAGCCGAGGCAGTAAGACAACTCAAGAGAAGCCTCTCACAAGCACCCTGCCTAGCTTACCCTGTCAGAAACAAGGAGTTCTTCCTGGAGACAGGGTTCTCTAATACGTGCTTGACGGCAGTATTATACCAAAAGCATGACAAGGTCAATAAAGTAATCTCCTATGCGAGCAAAACTTTATCCTCTGTGGAGGAAAAATTCAACGATTGTGAGAAGGCACTCCTGGCAATGGTGTGGGCATTGAAGAATTACCGCCCGTTCATCCAGGGGGAACACATCATAGTGGAGACTCCACACCAGCTTCTGCAATATCTCCAAAGTGACAGAATCCGGGCCGGAAATGTGAGTAATTCCCGAATTACTTCCTGGATTCTGTTAATGCAAGGCTTTCCTGTGGAGGTCAGATATGGCCAAAACAAGAAGAGTCCCCTCGCGCAAGGTCTGGCTGACTTGCATGATTGTGCCAGAGAAAACTGTCTCGAGGACGAAAGTCTAAAAATCAAGGACAACATGGAGGCATACCTTAATTCCCCACACAAAGTCTTTGAAGAGGACAAGTGTGAGGGAATGCCCACTGTCTATGTGGATGGATGCTCTTACCATGTTGACAACAACGGGGAGAAAGAACTGGTGGCTGGCTTAGGGAATGCATGGGTGAAGGAGTTCCCAGAACCCTCCGCTGGATACAAAATTGGTCCCCGAAGTAGTCAGGTGGCAGAATTGATGGCTGTGCATCAGGCCATCCTCACTGCTGTCCAGCATCAACTCCGCAAACTGGTCATAATCACAGATTCGGATTATGTACGGAACGGGTTCGTGGAGCACCTGGTTAATTGGAAAACCAGGTCATGTTATATGCTAACAACCAACCCGTGAAACATGGGAAGTTGATCCAAAATATTGATGATCTGGTCACCTCGAATGAGATGACGATGTATTGGAAAAAGATCAAGGGTCATTCCAAAGTAGAGGGACCAGACAAAACTGGAAATGACTTAGCTGATCAGCTGGCCAAAACCGGGGCCATCCATGGGGATCTAATTGAGATTGAGTCCCTGTTGGGGGAAATCCAGGTCACTGCTATCACTAGGTCCCAGACAAATGCTCACGACGACCTTTCAATTGCACAATGGAGTAAGGAGACCCCTGATGCTGATTTGATTACAGCTCAGAAGGGGGATCCAATTATTGGTAAGTTTTACCAACACCTTGAGGACCCTGAGAACTTTCCCCTGACGGATACCGATTACATTGGGAAAGAGGACCTAAGAGTGTTGATGAAATGTCCAAAAATGTTCCGAATCCAAGACGGTTTGTTGGTAAGGAAATCCAAAGCTGGCCACGATCAGTGGGTGGTTCCTACCTCCTTCCGAAGCCTGATGTTAAGTCACGCCCATGATGCGGCCACCGCCGGTCATAGGGGGTTTCACACAACATTGGAAATCTTAAGAGAGGTTGCATACTGGCCACACATGGGGCAGGACCTCGACCAATACTTGAAGGGGTGTCTTGTGTGTGCACAACTTCAGCCATCATCCCTCACGCACCGTGCGCCTCTCCAAAAGAGGGGGATGACACTGCCATGGTCAGATTTACAAATCGACTTTGTAGGCCCTGTGATTCGCTCTGCTAGGGGGAATAAGTACATGTTGACTGTGACATGCTTGTTTACCAAGTGGGTGGAATGTCTCCCAGCCCCAAATTGCAAGGCAGAAACGGCAGCTGCCTTGATGATTAACCACATATTTTCCCGTTTTGGTCTACCTCAAAGGATTGAGTCAGACAGAGGTAGCCACTTCACCAGTGAAGTAATGACAAAGATGTGGGAGATACTGGGGGTCAAAAGGAAGTTGCATATTGCTTACCGGCCAGCTTCTTCTGGGGCAGTAGAGAGATATAACCGAATCATTGTGAGCATATTAAAGAAGTTTGTGGCAGATTCTGGGCCAAGTTGGGATATCCGATTACCTCTGGTCCTAATGGCCATCAGATCTACCCCTTCATCTGCAACCAAAATGTCACCATTCGAGTTAATGACTGGGCGCAAGATGGTGCTTCCTCAGCATTTGCTCTACAGGACCCAAGAGCAGACACTAATAAATGCCTCCACAACTCATGAGTATGTGGAGAATTTAAGGAAACACCTTCAACATGCTTTTGCTTATGCTCAGCGGAATCTAGAAAGATCAGCTGATAGCATGAAGACCCACTATGACCTGAAGACTTCCAGGAAGGAATATCAGGTGGGGGACCGGGTCTATCTATACAATTTCCAAAGGAACCAGGCAAAACAGCGAACATTTTTGCCTACATGGAAGGGACCCTTTGAGATCATCGACAAGATCTCCCCTGTGGCCTACAAAATCCACATCCCCAAAGGGCCTTTGACAGCGGGGGAAGACAAGTGGGTCCACATAAACCAGTTGAAATGTTGCCATCCCAGGCACACTCTGCAACAAATGGAGGAATTCTCTGGAATCCTAGCGGGTACTGTCTCAGACTAATTCAGTTCCAACCATAAAACATACCACATCTAGTCTCTAAAATATGGTGATTTGCATGAAACTGTCTCTTAGCTATACTGTTTTTTTTCAAAATAAGAATGTAATGTTTCGTTATGATGAAATGCATATGCTGCCCCACTATCTCAACAGTGGTGGAAGAAATGTCCATGAATAGGTATTGCCGCTCTTCCTTTGTCGTCCTAGGAGAAAGAAAACCTGGAGACGGGCCAAGGAGGACGATCCGGAGACCGGGAGCAGAGACGCAATGGGCCCGGGGTACCGCCCAATCTTCCCATCAGGACCGGCGAGGAGAACCGATCGATCCGACTGGATGGAGAAAAAGATGCTGAACTGTGCCATCTATTGGAAGAAGATGAGGAAGCATCCTAGGTCTTGCGAGTCCCATTAGTGAAATAGAATGGCCATCGCAAGAGGGGGGCTTGTGGGATGTTTTTATCCACGCATCCAAGCCCTACCTCAAAAACTGTGCAGTACTGGCATGGAAAACATCATGATGGCCAGAGCTTCCCAGAAAATGCACAGGGAAGTGCATGAAGAATAGGCTGCCACCCATTTTGACGATGTTATGGGCACAGAAGGGCACTGCCTAAAACCACCATTGGACTACCCACACAGTAGTCTGAAACCATTGGGAATGGCAATGCTGATTGCCAAAAGCAAACCCATAACTGTTGGGAATTCATTTTCTTAAATCCCAAAAAGGAGTGCAGTACCAGTACTCACCACTATCAGAAAGCCGGCGTTTTAAAACCACCAGATTTTACTTTTTTGTAGAAAACTGAATAAATGAACCCAAAGCAAGCCAAAGACTTACTGAGAGGTGGATACAATGTAAAGTTATATTCTGAAGTGACTTGAAGGTTTATAACAAGACTGGCTGAGCTGTGGATTTCAGCAGTTTAAGTAAATTTGGACTGAAAGACACTAAAAATCTAAATGTTTAAAAGAAATGAGTGACCTACTTTTGAGTGTCACATAGGTTGCAATTGTTTAAATGTCATAGTTTTAAACTTAGAATCAGCATTCTAGCTGCATATGTAAACATTGTCTTGACTTAAACTGGGTAACAAAAAGTGACATTTTATCTGAAACCTGGCTCAAGGAACTGAATTCTGCCCACCAGCTACCCCGACAGGAGATGAAACTTGAGTCACAGCTGTGTTCCCAGGCCTATCTGCCTTTTGCTGGCCACACTAAGGATATGCCATCTCTCTGATAATTGAATTAAGGGGAGCCCCCACAGAATACAGGAGCTCTGAACAATGCAACCCCCTTCACCCAGGCAGATGGTTTATTGCAGATGTCGTAAATGGAGCTTCCTCCTGGAAGGACAGGGGAGGGGCACTGCCTGTGAGAGCAAGCTGGCTTGGCAGAACTGGAAAAACCAGAAATTCAACCTTGTGCTGGGGGGAAACCACACCCCTTTGGGGCCAGAACATAACTCTAAAAAGATGAATAACTCATAGTACGGACTTGTGAACATTATTTAAATGACACCATAATTCTTGTGATTTTTCTGCCCACATTTTAAGACGTGTTAGGACCCGGTGGTATGTTCAGGGGGGTTTTAGTGGAAAAGAGGATATTACTCAAAATGTGTGCATGTGAAAAATCTGACACTTCATCAATTAATGTCCATACTCCTTGCGCACATGTGTGTAAATTTGGGGTAATGTCCGACATTGCAAAATCAGTTAAAAAGTGAAATATGTGCCATTTCTGAATGCAAGCCCCCAGGAAGAGCAGAGTTTAAACAGGGGATACCTCCTGTGATATGTGAAGGGTGCATGTAATTTTAAACAAATGTGTACCTGTGCAAATATGTTTTTTTTTTATCAAATATAGATTGTGTGCAATTTGACAGGGGAGGATCCTCTGACCCATAAAACCTACAGCATCACTCTGACTCACAGTTCCTTCCCCAATCATGGGAGAGGGGAGAATTGGGCCAATGGCAAGTGTAGAGGGGTAGGGTCTAGTGATGCTGCACACACACCCATTTTAAAAACAGATAAAAGCAGACAGACAGGACAGATAGGGACCTTCAAATCCATTTGCAGCTGGAAGCTCTACCGGAAAATCCATACTTTACCTCCATCAACCTTCAGAGAGCAGACATAGAGACTTCAAATCTATCAAATTTCCAGAACCAGAGAGAGAGCAGAGCTGACCCAGATCACTGTGAAGTGTAGAGACCAGAGTCCAGTCTAAAACCTGACCAGATCCGTGGCGAGGCCCATTTAATTCAAGAATATAGTGTGAGTACCTAGCAAACTGTGCAGAACCAATCTCTTAGTTAAAATAATATAATTCAATCTATTTTAATCTAAGTAGAACTGCCTCCTAACTGTCACCTGTCATTTTCTAGTTGCAAGCTGCACTTGTCTTTTTGAACTTTAAAATTTCAAATCTGAAAAACGACCTTCACAAAATCGCTCATATCTCCGTTTGTCTTAGAGACTTGCAGTAACTTTCATCTGGAAGCTGAGATCCTAGGCTGTCCTAGGACCCCAAAACGATAGTGATAGTCCTTGTAGTTCCTCTGTAATCGCGCCCGGCGCACCCGCGAATTTTACCGCGATTTGCAAATTTCTTCACGTGTAAAAATCTGCTGCCGCTTGCCTTTCAGTTGCCAAAAATTCGTTTAACCTGCTAGTTACTCCTAGATCCTTGCTAAAGTGAGCCTGTGCTAATATTAACTTGATACCACTCACCCTGAACCTCAAGAGGGAATTAAAAGCATTTTAGCACATTTTTCACTTCATTGCCAGCACATATAAAAGCATCTTGGGCCTGTGTTTCTAAATTTCTGTAGTCTAAGCTTGCTGGGGTGAACGGGATTACATTTGATTGCATTTCTGAGAACTGTGTGCCTTCCTTCCATTTTCTTGCATTGCATAAAGGGGGGAGGGGATTGCCAGAGAAAAGTGATTACATTGTTTTGTTGAAATCATATTGAGTATTTTCTGTACTGCCTTTCATTCAACATTGCATCCATCTGAACTTATATAAAGCATTCTCTACCACCTTCTTCTTCGGTTCCTATTCACAAGTGTGCTAGTGCCAGATTCTCCGTTGTTAATCTTTATCATATCAGATTAAGTGTGATATCCAATTATTAATTTATTATAAAGCGTGATATATATATATATATTGTTTAAATTATCAAATAAACCTTTTAAACTTGCAAAACAGAACTACTTCTTGGCTCAGTGGGGTCAGGGGGATTCCAAGGGAGGTGTGTTATATAGGGGTAGTCATCCAGAACGCATGAACTGGACATAAAGATATATCAATAAGGGTTTCCATTCAGTATCCCAGACTAGGCATTGACTTAGCTGTAGTGTTGAATTGAATCCTCTTACACCATATGCTGGGGAGCCCACCCACGGTCACCACCGCACCCACTACCTTTTTTAAATCTGTAAGGAGTGCCCCATATGAGTTTATTGAGTTTGCGCCATTGGCATGGCGGCCGCCCTCAACACCACTTTGGGCCACAACCACAATATTAGCTTCAGGCAGTGTCCCCTGTGCTGTGGAGATGATGCCACAATCACTGCCGCTTCCAGCACCATTTGATGTTCAGGCAGTGTCCCATTGGCAACAGATAAGACACCCAACATCACTGCCATCCACTCATGGCTTGTTTCACTTCTTGGCCTGCCCACTTACAATGCGACACAGGGGGCTGGCCATTGGACTACACCCGAGCAGCTCCATGAGACAGCCCAGTGCTTTCCTTCACCTTGGCTACCAAGCAGAGCAGCCTTCGACTTCCTCCATTCTCCTCTACACCCGGCTCACCTCCTGGGCAGAGCGGATGTCCCGGACTTCACCTCCTGGGCCACGCATGACATATGTGGCCAAGGAGGACTCCCTCACAGGCCACATGTCAGTCCCACTGGGGGTAGAGCCAGGCAGCCTGGTTCAGGTTGCCCCCCTCACATAGTCCAGACTGGACTGTTCTTCTGGGTGGTTTTCAGCCCACCCGCGAGGCCCCATGCCGGCAGCCTTGGGCCTTTGTGATTCCTGTCTGGCTCCCGGGTGGGCTGAAAACTGCCACGGCCCCAGGGCAGCTAAGCTGCCCCTGCTAAGCAGTTTGGCCCCCTGGATTGCTCCCTGAGGCTCTGCCCCATGCACTGTCTGGTGTATTAATATGTTTGGGGGTCGCTGGAGGCAGTGGTCCCCCACGGGGGTACTTTTTGTTTTGTGCTCCCTCTTCTTCTTTCCTTCTTCTCCCACTCGGCTTCTCATTTCGCTCAACTGTTCTTTTCAACTGTCACTTTTTCATTTAAAATCCAGTTTGGATTCTTTTCTCCCCTGCCCAGCCCATTCTTGGGCTGGGAAGGTTTGTTACTATATTTTCCTTTCTTTTCTTTTTTCTGAATGTTCCATCCATCCCCATAGTGGGTTCGATGGTTTAACCCAAAATACATGCACACAGATAAATAAAGAAAAGCACACACCACAAATGTAATGAAATATACTTTTTACACTTGTGCCGGTTCATTATTTCCAGGACTCTCTGTAGGGGACAAGCATGCAGCCCCTACTAGCAGGGCACCTTGTGGTCACGTGCTACATAACGGTTACAACTTTAACTGCTGTGGATGTTTGTGATCCAGACAGAGTGCAGGGCAGGAAGGATGTGTCAATGTCTTCTGCCTCCAGGCACATTGCCTTGTCTGCCCCATATCCAAGACAATTAATAATGATGCTTGTTACCTTTTCTCCCTTGTCACAAATGTAGGCTCTCATCCATTATTCCTGATATGAAATGTCACAAATCGCCAGCAGTAATATGCACTGTACCAAGTTTGCCTTTTCCATAGCTTACATTGGGAAGTAGAATAGGGAATTGTCGTGTAACTGTGTGTTAGCTGTGTGCCGTTCTCGCTCTGACCGGTATGGCCCTGGAATCTGTAGGAAGCTATACCCTTGAAAGTGAACTTGAAAGGCCTTTGCTCTGAGCGGTTGTCCTCCACCAACCCATACATTAACAGCTTAATGTAAGCTGATTGGTCACTACCTCATGTTCATTAAAGGAAATATCTCCCCTCCATTCTACACTCTCAATCATCAATAATTTGATTATGTTGTGATGCAAACTTACCCAGCCTGTTTTGTAGGACATAAACTTTTATAAATGCCATCATCCTGTAAATATGAACAATGCTTTTCTTTCAATAAACACTATTCATAACAGCAAACAAAACCCAGCCCTTTCTCCCAGTGTAGAATTAGAACAGTTGTAGGAGTTTTTAGTACTTCTCCACAATCATGGGGGCGCGCCCGTCAGATAAGGGTATGTTAAACGACGTACCTCCCACTTAAAAGAGTAATTCACAGAGCTGCTAAAGTAATTGCAGGGAAAATAAAGTTTGAGGCTATTTCACCAATCTTGACACTGTGCGTAGAGGCTTGCATTACCTTTAAGATGGGCTGCATCCTCTATAAGGCTGTTAGACAAGGCAACACTACTTATCCTTCAGGAAAGCAAACTTGTTTTACTGGCTTGAGAAGTACTCAGAGTACAGATATTTTGAGTCTGGAGACGGAAGGAAAAAGGGGAAAATTGACATAGGCCCTCATTAGGACCTTGGCGGAGGACCATGGCGCTATTAGCACCATGGTCCATGGCGCTAAGCTGCCAACTCCGCCATGGGGGTTGGCGGACTTACCGCCCCATTCCGAGGTTGGCGGGGCGGTAAGTCCCCAATCCCCATTTACCCTTCCCCATTCCCATTTCTGGCCCCATAGGGCATAATGGGAGTGGGGAAGCCATTAATTACGCCACCGTAAATTACGGTGGCGTAATTAACAACAAGGTCCCTTAGCGCCATGGATTTTAACGCCTGATAAAAGCAGGCGTTAAAATCACCATGGCGCTAAGGGAACTCGTACTCAGGCGGTAAGGGGCGCCATGGTTTACGCCGGCGTAAACCCCTTACCGCCTGGGTCCTAATGAGGCCCATAGAGTTTCCCCTGCTTTGCTCTAGTTCTTTGGAACGAATTTTAATTTTCTCTTTGCCTGTATCCTCCTTATTATGCTTCTGGGAAGAGTTAAATATGTTATTATTCAAACTCTAGTTTTAGGGGGAGCAATTGGAAGAAGACAAATTGTTAATGTCTCTAATTGCATTATACTATACTGAAAGTGTTGATTTTGTGTATATGTATGCTGTTAATAATGTGCCTTTTGTCCAGTTGTCTTTCTTATATTTATAAAAGGGAAAATTTGTGGTTTTGTGGCTTGGCGAAGTGTTGTTCCTTATACAATTCTACACCGTTTTACCAATCTGCACTAAAGTTTGCATAGTTACCTGTTAGGACTCTCTGGACAATACTGGCTACATGACATTTGGAGATCCCACCCTGTACCCCAGATTTCATCAAAAGTCAAAATGTGTTTGTGAGGTAGTGGCTTGGTCAAGTGTTTTTCCTAATACAATTCCACATCGTTTCACCGATCTGTATCAAATTGTACACAGCTAACTTACTAGACCCATCGGACATTACTGGCTAGATGACATTTCGACACCCCACCTCTTCCCTGAATTTCAGCGAAATGCAAAATTTGTTTGTGTGTTTGTGGCTTGGCGACACGCTGTTCTTTATACAATTCCACACTGTTTCACCAATCTGTACCAAATTTTGCACAGCTGCCTGTAAGGACCTTCTGGAACATTACTAAATACATGACATGTGGCTATCCCATCCCTTTCCCCGGATTTCAATTTGTTTGTGGGTTTGAGGCTTGGCAACTGTTGCTCCTCATACAATTCCACACCGCTTCACCAATCTGCAGCACATTTTGCATACTTACCTGTTAGGACCCTGCGGACATTACTGGCTACATAAAAGTTGGACACCCCACCCGATTTCCTGAATTTCAGCACCTTCACACAAGAGACAGTTGCCTGAAATCGGCAAAACATCAATGTGGTCATAGAAAGACCGGCACTCAACCCTAGAATGCACAGTTTCTGGAACATTTGCACTGCAATATACAGCAACAAACCCAGGCAACAGGTGGGGGAGAGAGCACAGTAGGTCCCAGTTTGCAGCAGTACACCAACTCTCACCGCCCCCCAATGTCTGCTCTGGGGTATGAGGGCGAATCAAATCAATTGATAAGCCAATTGGAACAGCGACCTACAGCATCATTGGTTTTCAACAATTGAGGAGAGTGTTGTCATGTCTGTCATGTTTGCTAGTATTGTTTATTGTTTTCATGTAATGTTCTTCTCTATGGTGCTCCCTTTGTCTTTTTGAAAGAGGTTTGTGTTTTTATAAAAATGTTTCATAAATATATAAAGTAAATGTCCACTACATGAATAATTTACATAAATATGAATGCAAGAAGTGTGATAAGTCCATAATTCTGCTCTTGAAATGGCTGATAAATCAAAACGAATAGCTGCCATGCATCATGGGTTGAAAATACAGATCATGTTGTGATGCATTGGAGGGGCCATGGCTGTAACCGTTTAGGTAGTTAAAGAGCATCTGACCTCATATACATGGATCTATGGGTTTGTATAAATGGTAGAAGCGATGGACAACATTTATGATATTTTAAAATACTGATATGGGGCTGTTAAATGTGGCCTGTTTTTTACAAGTGTTAACCTTGCAAAGTGGAAAGTGGAATCCTAAAGGACAACAAACTACTAACACTAGAGCCACAAGTCAACGCTATAGTTAAGAAATAATACTTCCACTTATAATCAAAAGGATACTCCCTTCTTCACCTTCCCACATAGAAAAATTGCCATTATCTCTCTCATCATTTCAAGAATAGAGTACGCCAACAGTATCTATCTCTGAATACAAGAATACCTTATCAGAAAACTAAAACAAATACAGAACAGAGCAGCAAGTTTACTCCTCAGACTTACTAAAACAGAACACATTACACTTGCACTGAGAACACTACATTGATTACCAGTCAAAAACAAATCTTCTTCAAAACACTCCACATAACACATAGAGCAATCCACCGCCTAAGAGTGGAATTCATACAGAGAAAATTCTCCATCTATGAACCAATACAAACATTAAGGTCCAACAACGACATACAAGTGCTAACTTGAGTTTTCAGATGTTTTGTGCCATTAGACGATATTTGCTTAGTAATAATTGTCGATTGATGCTTATTCTCTCTTTCTGTTCTTTCTTTGCTTAATCCACTCATTCTGCTCCCCACCCCCTGCACTACCAAAATGCCCTCTTAAATGTGGAAAAGTAGGACCGGGGTTATACTTTTATGATCCAATCTTTAAGGGCAGCTGCTTAAGTGTCACAGAGGATGGAAGAAAGGCTGATAGTTTTCCCATCATGGAATGTTAATGCATTAAACAGCCTTGTAAAAAGCTGCAAGCTCCTTTCCTATTTTCATAGAAGAAAGACCCATTTGACTTTACTTCAAGAATCTCCCTACACACAACCTAATGCAGAGAGGATCTATAAGGGTTTAGGGTGGTCAGACCTTAAGTTGTTCTTACACAGCATGTTTAGCTGCTCTTCAACAGACAGCTCAAAAGGAAGTACCTTGATTGCCAAAAGACTGAACCACAAGGTACTTGCTGAATTTAGCAATACTCAGTGGGAGAGTTATCATTTAAAAAAAAAACAAACAAAGGTGAATGACCGTTTTTTTATCCACTCTTCCAAACATAGCCGTTATCCAGCCAACGGCCCATTGAATAACCACCAAATTCCATGGTCAATAAATTGGGAACACCACCAGAACCTTGCAAAGTGGAAAGTGGAATCCTAAAGGACAACAAACTGCTAACACTAGAGCCACAAGTCAACGCTATAGTTAAGAAATGCTACTTCCACTTCCACACAATCAAGAGGATACTCCCCTTCTTTACCTTCCCACACAGAAAACTCGCCATTATCTCTCTCATCATTTCAAGAATAGAGTACGCCAACAGTATCTATCTCTGAATACAAGAATACCTTATCAGAAAACTACAACAAATACAGAACGGAGCAGCAAGTTTACTCCTCAGACTTACTAAAAAAGAACACATTACACCTGCGCTGAGAACACTACATTGGTTTGTTTGTTTGTTTGTTTGTTTATTTATAGGGCGCCAGAAAACCCTTGGGTAGCTGGGCACACAGAATAACAAGAATACTTAGAACTTGGTTACAGGTTACAGATTACAGGTTATTGATATCATATGTTATATACAGTAATTACATTATATACATTCTTTACATTTACATGGAGAAATAGAGGGTAACATATTATAAACAGTAAATACATTATGTACATTTTACATGAGAGAGTGGATGGGTGCGTATGTCATCAGAATACAATGCACATGGTCTCGGGTTTCAAAGGTCATTGTGACAGAGCCAGGTACGGATGTGGCGCCTGAAGCTGTTGTAGGACTGGTCCCTTCTTAGTTCAACTGGTAGGGCGTTCCAGTACTGAGCTGCTTGCTCAGTACTGGTTACCAGTCAAAAAACAAATCTTCTTCAAAACACTCCACATAACACATAGAGCAATCCACGGTCTAAGAGTGGAATTCATACAGAGAAAATTCTCCATCTATGAACCGATACAAACATTAAGGTCCAACAACGACATTCTCCTCAAACCGAAACATTACACAAAAAATACATTCGGAGGAGCAGCATTCTCCTGCATAGCAGTGAAACTTTGGAGCTCACTCCATAAAGAAATATGAACAACAGAAAATCATTTAAAATTCAGGAAACTCCTAAAAACAATGGCTGTTTAACTCATCAAGCTAAAGAGGGAACACCAGCGAAACAAAAACCGTCAACACAAAACAATAAGAAACTGCAAAACCATGTTAAGTCAGGGGCGCTCAGAGGAGAGGTACAAAAATTAGGAAAAGCAATCCACAGAACTCAAAAAAGGAGTGCAACATATGCATTCATCACGACTGGGAAGATGAACTGAACATAGCCAACTTCAACATCCCCACCATGGGCTGAACATTTTATAGCCACAAACAATACATTACCATATGCAAATTGGAATAAAACAAAAACTTCATCCTAATTGTATCATTGGATGGTTGTCACCAGTCCCCTAAACAACCCTATACATTGCTCAAAAACTACTTGTAGTTACTTCCCTGCAATTAATGGCCTGCGCACCACTCCTGGACCATAATTTCTGCTAATTTCTCCATATTATTCAGCCAATTTCACATTGTGGTTGCCTGAGCATGGCTTCCACCCCTCACTGTGGCCTTCACAACATTATGCACTCTTTCCTTATCTGATGCACCAGCATTTGATGTCTGGGACTGAGCCTTTGTCCCTTGAGAAATGCATTAATAAGTTGGCAACTATCTCATACACATCCCCACCTTTCCTTGAGCAATCAGCCTGCTTATAGGAGAGGTCGAAATTCAATCAAGTGTTCCCAACTAACAATTATGGCCTAATACACTATAAAAGTAGCTTAATACATCTGGCTTAGGCCTAGTCAAATCCCTACAGGCACAATGCACAATAATGCAGTTCCATGGGTTACAGACTATATACAATAAAAACTGCAGAGGACAAAAATGTATACCTTGGTGAGCTGTGTGTGTATTTGTATCATATCGGGAGTGTGTAACTGTACGTGCTATCTATCTTCAATCCATCTGTCATGCAACATGAAAATGTAGTGCCATGAGATTGATTGTGGGCAGGTGTGCTATGCAATGTGCTACAGGTTTTCTGTGAAGTATGATGCATGTGGGTATGTGATGCCATGCACCATGTACAAATAATATGCAACATCCTCTCTGTGAGGTTCAGTGCATGTAAGGAATACATAGCAATGTGCCAAATTGCTAGCAAAGCTGCAATGCAACAATTATCTGTGTTAAGTAAAAACAAAATATACTGTCACTGCCCTGATCCTGATGCCCTGCTAGACAACCTTTCTCAGACGATACTTGTGCTCATATTGTGGACGGTGCACCTGCATATAAACAACTGGATCACCCAAAGAAACAGAACACATGATCCCAAACCCATTAGAATAAGACTAATCAAATGGATCAACCCAAATGCAGAGAAAAGAACCAAAAGACCCACGGCTAACCCTATTTAAAACTCTCTAACAGTCTGCATACCCACCACTGAACATGGAAAAAACAAGACGCATACCATTGACACAAAAACACTGCAAACTAAAATCACTCCATGACAGAAAGATGCACATAAAACACCAACATACAACAACAAACAAACACCACACAATGTCGACCTTTTAAAAACATACCAGCACACAGTTACTGTTGTTTCCGAACTGAAGCCACCAACAGTACATCAAATCTCTTGTGCGCTTTAATATCTCTCAATCCCACTAACTAGCCCATCCCAACCCTCTTCCTTTTCAGATCCGCCTCATGGCTTGGAGACAATGGAAATGGCAGAAGTACTCAGTATAAATCACAATAACATACCATAACAAATAATGTTATAGTTAGGGAGAAGCCTGTTTACATAGACTTTTCCCCAAATTATTTTGCTAACATCTTTTGACTCACTGGACAGATTTGGATGACATTTTCGCAAAAACTGAGTGTCATGGATACCCTAAAAGCTTGGGGAAGACATAACAATGAACAAATTATTAAGAAAACAAACATAAAATATTGGCCTACTTCCATTAATTTTCATAGAGAACAAGTTACATTTTTGAACAGCTGTATTTTTTCGCTCGATGTTAGCGAATGCCGCAATAAAACCTGGGGAAGTCAAATATCAAAGTGTTAAAACCACTATTTGGAGGCAGAAAAAGAATGCAGTCATATCAGGCTAGAGGTGGGGCAGGGTAAAGAGGCACCCTGTGAATTTGTAAAGTTGGGGGTGGACTAAGGAGCCAGCAACAGGTGAACACTTTCAGTTTATCAGGGCAATACAAGGGGAATCATACAAGATTACCGTGGCAACGATGCAAGATGCGCTATGACATAAAATGGCATTACAAGAAGTAAATAGTGATAGCGGGTAATGGGAGTAGGTTAGAGAGGGAGAAGGCAATTGAGGCCAGTAGGAGACCGAAAATAGATGATGAGGCCACATGGAGAGTGCCTGTGAGGACAGGAAAGAGTTTTGCATTTTTTGTGTGTTTTTCAGCTTATTGGGGAAACCAGGGGAATCACAGGAGATTATTGTGACAATGGCATCGGAAATCAGTTGGGTGTTGCACTTGATTCTAAGTGATCCGGCCGCGGCTACATTTGTTTTTTTTTGCAGGTTTGCTGCAGCGGTGTGCACACAATGACACACACTATAGTGAGCGGGGTGTTGCGGGGGACAGCCCGCAGCCTCTGCAGTCTTTTTTTTTTACTTACCTGCAATGCTAGCACCAAAGGTTCAAACTTTTGGTGTTCGAACCTGTGGTGGTAGCATTTTTCAGTCGTTTTGTATGGTCTGCCCTTTTTGTTTCGATCCGATCGTACAAAACCTTGTACTTAGGGTAAGAGAAATGAGTACCACTGATCACCTGACTGATTTACTAATGTGCAGCTATATTGTTGTGAGTCTACCTTCTGGGTGAATCTACGTATCAGTGCTAATTACAATGGTGTTGTAGAGGAGCCAAGTACCGCTACTCCACCCGCCCCACCCTTATTACCTGTCTGCTGAAAGCCACAGTATGAAGATCTGGGAGGCAAGGTACCCATTGAGAAAACCGTACCTGCATACAAGAAAATATGATGGGCATTTGAATGAGATTCCTGAAGAAGCAGAGCAAATGAGGGGCAAAGATGAATGGTGATGTCACACAGAATCGAGCTAACATCTGGAGAAGAGATGCAGAGACCAGAGAATGCAGATATTCTGTGAGGCATCAAGAAATTATCAAGAATAAGTGACCTCTTGGGACCCAGGTGAAGAACCGTATGCCACAGAAACAGATGAAGTCATTAAGTTAGTTTGAACGTGTACAGATGCAAAAGAAACAGAAGCAGACAAAGTAATCTTGAGGCTAGCTTTATACTAAATAGATTGCGGCAAGCGCCAATATTTACATATGCATATGGGCGAGTAAAGGATGGATGTTTCCACTACGCATTATGAGCAGTGCTGGACAGTAGCAAGAAGGCCTCATTTCAGCATGTCGCAGTTAAAAAGCAAATTGAATTACAAAGTGAATCCCAGCAGAAGGAGTTGGAAGAAGCCAAGGTCTTTTCAAACTGCAACAAACTGACATTGGATACAATTTGTTTGAAATAATAGAAACTCCTGTCCAGAAGGCTTGAGCAAAACAAAAGACGTAGAGGACTATTAAAAAATAGTATTTCAATACATAAAAAGGCTCAATTCCATGGTCTCCAGTCATGTGGAAGGATGAAGTTGGAAGAACGAGGTGGTCACACCTATGTATGAGGGAAGCATGTGACCACGCTCCTTAAAATGTCTAAGAGCACAGTACAAACTCAAGGCCAGGCTTCAAAGCCCTAATTGACAGTGGACCATTGAGGTGATGATGGATTGATTTGCTAATTGGTGGGAAGCTAGTGTTAAAAAGAGCACATACGCACCTGGATGTTCAACCTGCCAGCTGCTAGACATAGGTGGAAAAGTACTGACGGGGGTTAGAAGCCAACCAATTGTAGATAACTGCGTAATTAAGGGTCCTATAGTTTGTGTAGCCAATGGGATGTTGTGTATCTAGTGACGTTCATAGTTGTGATTTTAAAGGGAGGGCTTAGTTGCCCCACCTGATGTTAATTACCATATCACTTTCCTTCACTGTTCTATACTGATATGGAACTTATATTTAGATATTCACTAGAGCTTATCACTTCCCTCAATAGGTTTTTGTAGTTTGCCACGTAGGATGACACTGGTAATGACGCAGGTCAACATGTCATTGATGATGATTTTGCCTAATATAACCTCTGTTTTTTGTAAGATTCGTTGAGTAAGAGGATCGAGCGAGTGCTAATGTTCGTTGTACTCCCTGTTTTAGATAACTGATAATAAAACAGATTTCCTTTTGCCAAACTACCTGAGTCATTTTGATTATTGATATATGAATAAAATCTGTATCCCCATCCATCTCAAGGGTAATTGCTACTCATCAAAGGGGCTGGGATATCCAGTTCAGTGTGTATGATAAATGTGGATCTATGTGATGACTGCGCCGCCCAAGATGTCAACTAAGAACAATGTTCTATTACGGCGCGGCACAGCGATCAAATAGATCACTGTGCCCTGCATCCCCCTACCCACTGCCCCAATGCAGTTAGCTTTTTGGCGACACATACAGAAGTATGCCGCATACTCCACTGTAGCCCTGCAGCATCAGTTCCCACCCACTTACGTGGGTTGATGCTGCCGCTGCAGGGTCCTTTTTTTCCTTTTTTATTTCTAAAACGATCTTGTCCCCCACTCTATCTAATGGAACAGGAGGACACCCCCACAACCTCTGCTCCAATTGATCGGTGTAATGTGGTCAGGAATTTGGTACTGCACAAAAGCACAGTTTTGGTAATGGCAACATTTTTTTTTATTCGATTTTATTGAGTTTTCAACATAACATGTACAACCTCATACAGGTGCCATAGAACAAATAGTCGTCAAACAAAATAATGAAAGCCATTATACCTTTCTTCTCTCGAACCAAAGGACCATATCTCAGAACAAATGTCCCCCTCACCCTCCTACCTCCCTCTCCAAAACAGTGTTTTGCTCACAGCAAGTCCCACTTTAGATCTTTATCCACGATGTACCATAAATATTCAGATTTGTGTTCCATACTTTTACTGACGGTTAAGGAGCAGCAAGCTAAAGAAGTGTAGAGGTGCCCTCCAAAGCACTATCTCCATATACTAGTTGTGTCCAAGTTCTCCACCCACATTTCCCTGATTCCCCAGCTTCTAGATGTTATATTGCCCCACTGTGGAAATAACACTTCACTGTTCAGTTCAGGAGCTGGTGACATACTTATCAATGAAGCCTTTCCCTAAAACCTCGTATTGAGTGGATTTCCCATGCAGACTCTGAGTCATTTTCTCCATCACACAAATGCTAGTGGCAACATTTTCCCACTCCTTCTTGCTTGGGGCCCCAACAGCCTTCCATTTTATAACTATACATACCGAGCAGCCAGAAGTAGGGGGCCAATTAACCCTGTCACTCTCACATACACATCCTCATTTCTTTCTAACCCAAACAGCACCAGCAGAGGAGTCATCTCGCGATGGATCCCTTTTACATCCTTAATCCAACCAACAAATTCATCCCAAAACACTCTCACCCTAGGGCTCCCCCACCACATGTGCCAAAAATGTGCGCTTTGACCACATTGATGCCAGCATAGGGGACTCACTGTATGAAACATCTTGGACAGTCTATGTGGGTCGTAGTGCCATCTATGAAGGAGTTTGGTATTGTGTACCCTTGCACATCTTAGACCATAGGACCGGATCAATTTCCATATGCATATCTGTTTCCCATATCTGTCTGAGTTTGGTTGTGGATCCCTTTCCAGTATCTATCAGAGTTATGTAAATAATTTAGATCAATCCTTTGGTGCCAGTGAGGGTATTAAGAAGTAATTCGAAGGGGGTGAGCTCTCTTTGTATTTTCTCTTTCCATGATTCTCGCATCAGTATGCCCTTAAATTGCAGAAAGGGAAAAACCAGTAGCTTCCCTATGCCTAGTGCACTTTTGAGGTCAGTGATCACGATGAATTTACCACCCTCCCAAAGTTGTCCAACCCTTTCAAGGCCCGCTTCAAACCAACTTTGAAATCTCCCATGGTCTGGGATTTCTTCCTGAATACCCGGCACCGAGATGTGTCTCAATGGGTATGGCCACGTCGTGATGCCGCGCATGTCTGTGCTCTCCCTCTAAATTTCCCAGATTGTGCCCAAAATCAGATGCTGCCGTATTCTATGCGTTAATTTGTCCCTTGGGACCCAAAGCCATTCCGCTAGGGTGGCCGGGCCAAAGCTGTGATTGTCAAGACTTACCCACTGTAAATGTGTTTGGTTCCTCAAGCGTGGAATTAATACTCTTAGTGTAGCTGCTATATCGTATGATTCAAGGTCAGGTAGGCCCACTCCCCCCTTTTCTTTTGGGAGTGTCAATACTTCCTATGCAATTCTCGGTTTTTTCCCCTGCCATAGGAACCTCAAAACAGCCTTCTTCACTTCCCCAAAGAATTATTTTGGTATCCTAATT
Organism: Ambystoma mexicanum; assembly: GCF_040938575.1. Lineage (NCBI taxonomy): Eukaryota > Metazoa > Chordata > Amphibia > Caudata > Ambystomatidae > Ambystoma > Ambystoma mexicanum. Next base: position 978,122,761 of record NC_090922.1, read on the forward strand.
GGGAGCATCTCGAAGTGGTACAGAAATTGTGGGAGATACACCATCTTAATTGCGTTTATCCTCCCCATCCATGAGACTGTGAGTTTCTGCCACTTAGTCAGATCAGCGTGGACATTTTCAAGCAGGCGGGGGAAGTTGGCTTCATATAGGCCATCTAGATGTCTCACCAGGTTTATCCCCAAATATCTCAAAGTGGTATCCCCAATAATTAGGCCCAGGGTGGCATACCTCTCCCTGTCACTCTGCATGGGTATATTTAGAGGGTACAGGACGGACTTGCTCTTATTAATTTTAAAGCCGGAGAGAAGTCCGTAGTGTTGTATCAATTGTATCGCTCTGAGAATAGATTTCAGCGGGTTCGTGACATGCAAGAGTAGATCATCAACATATAACGCAATCTTAAATTCATTCCCTCCCACTGACATCCCTTCAACCTGCGGGTCAGCTCTGATTTTAGTGCAAGAGGTTCAAGCGAAAAGGCGAACAGTATAACGGACAGCGGGCAGCCCTGCCTTGTTCCCCTACCCAGGGTGAACCATCTCGAATAGTCTGAATTTACTGACACCGAGGCCTTACGAGATGTGTATATCACTTTTACTCCTTTCCTTAATCTCTCTACAAGTTGTACCTTGGACAAAACTGCCTCTAAGAATACCCACTCGACCCTGACAAATGCCTTTTCTGCATAAACAGACAGTGGAGTTGGATCTCCTGCCATTGCCGTGGATTGATGTATCAGATGCAGGGTTTTCTGCATGGTATTTGATCCCTGCCTCCCCAAGATGAATCCCACCTGGCCTGGGTGTATGAGCTGAGGCATATATGTCTCTAACCGAGCTGCCAAGATTATCATATAGATCTTTGCATCAATATTAAGTAGAGATATTGGGCGGTATGATCCAAAATGTTTGGGATCCCTTCCTTAATAAGGTTTAACCAAGATCGATGCCTCAGAGAAGGAGTCCGGTGCAACACCCATCTCCAGTATATCGTTAAACAGCTTACCGAGGGAGGGGATGAGGGGGGATAGGAAAGTTTTATAGAAGCCTGCAGTATAGCCGTAATTTCCAGGAGCCTTCCCCAGCGGTAACCTCTGCACTGCACTTTCAACCTCCTCTGCTGTGATTGGGGCGTCCACTTTGTCCGCCTCCACACCAGTTAGTCCAGGCATCTGTACTCCGGCAAAGTAGGTGTCTATTTCCGTTCTATCTTGTATCATTTCAGATTCATATAGGTGTTGATAAAACTGCGCAAATGCTTCCGGGATGCGTCCACCCTGTGGGGTCAGATGGATCTCCCACCCCTTCATCAATAGTTGCCACCCATCTTTCTTCCCTTTGCCCTCGCAGACTAGCTGTCAATAGAGCATCAGCCTTATCACCTTTCTCATAGTGTTTTTGTTTAAGGAGCTAAAGCTTCCGTATGACCTGAGCCTCTTCAAAGAGGCGAAGCTAGTCCCGTTTCTGCCTGGCTAGAGCAATCTTCTCTGCCAGGGAGATAATATTTGAAACCACAGGAGTTACGAGAGGCAAACCTGGCAAACCTGGCAAGTAGAAGAGAAGGTCCCAACCAGTCGAGAACCCGGGTGATGCTATCCCTGAACACAACAGGTAACGGGGAAAGCAAGAGACCCAGGAGGTGGTCTGAAGATCCTTATTGGAATGCTCACACTCATCTCAGTCGAGATAAACCTGGCCTTGAATGAAGAGAAAGAAGATTATTATTGGAACACTCATACTCATCCCAGTCGAGATAAGTTATTGGCATTGAATGAAGAGAAAGGGAATCATTCTTGAAACAGTCATACTTGTCCGAGTCGAGATAAAGTATCAAGACTGAATGAAGTGAAAAAGAATTATTACTGGAATGCTCATACTCGTCCAAGTCAAGATAAATTGTTAACATGAAATGATAACCCCTACTGGAAGATTTACACTCCAAGAGGTCAAGAGGAAAATCCTGCGATATTACAGAATAGGAAACGCTATTAAAGGGGAACAACTGAGGAGCAGATTGAAACAGAGAATAGGGGGCCAAGCTCAAAGTGAAATCAACGACTGTGAAATAAAGATTGAGAGCCCAAGAAGCCAATGGAAAGTTTTGAAGTGTTACATAAAGTTACCCCGTTAAAGGAAAAGGATAACTACAAATGAAATAAGGCATAACGAGAATAAGAAGGAATGAAAGAGTAATCAAGGGAAGAAGGTTGAAACCCTGAAGAACCCAGTAAAAGAACTGTGTGACTTAATAAAAGTAGTTACAAAGAACTACTTGAGAATATGTTGCAGGACTGAACTTGGTGAAGAACCAGTATACCGGAGAACATAGCCATTCTCCTGTTTCTTCTTGTTATAGTAGTGGTAGGGTTAGAATAGGTTAGTTTGGACAGTGGATTGATTCTGATTCCGACTCTGACCAACGACTGACAAACACGTTAGTTCTGTTAGGTAGGGTAAACCCTTAGCATATGGAGAGATAGGCATTTATTCCTTTCAATTTATAAAAAATCATCAGTGAGATGAAAAGTCAAAGTCTGTGTCCTTCTGCCCTGCCACAATGACCACACACTCATTAAATGAAAACAAGAAGATTTATTTTGAAAAACAATGTTGCAACAATGACAAGGTTAATGTTATGTCCTGATCCTATGGATGCTTGGCTGTATGATGCCGCTGAGAGAATGTTGGCTGAGTGTCTGGAATGTTTGGATGTGAACTGCATTCCAGCCCAGGCAGTTGAAGAGAGTTGAAGATTTAAGCCTGGGTGGTGGGTGCCAGTGGGTCCCCTTCGAGTCTCAGCCCTGATCCTAAACTACCTACTTGTTACACCTTAATTAATGGTTCTTTAGTGATATTACATGCTGCCTCCTGGAGTCATCCTTACAACAGCGGTGATGAGTTGGTTTTAAAAAAACTGAACCCGTGCGTGGAGGACCGAGGACAGTGGAACACTGGATGATAGTGTCTGCTGCCGCTATTCATCCCCTTGTGTGTGGCATTCCTTCACCCTGTGAAGCTCTTGAGTGTGGTATGAGAAGATCTTTTTGTGTCTTGAGGAAGGGAGCCGCAGACGCATGCCCTGATGATATAATTTCTACCAGTGCCAGTCTATGGAGGCTCGATAGTTTGTTGCTACTTGTGTGCACTGCCGTTTTGGAGACATGATTTGTCTTGTGTTGTTTCGAGAAGCGGAGGCCAGATCGAGTTTGGAAAGAAACTTTCCATCGAAGGTGGAATGAGGAGAAGAAGTGGCAGCATGACACATGGTATTGTGGTTTGTAAAGCGTCTGTCGTGTTGTTACATGATTTATGGACACTGGGTCAGGAACATTGAGAAACAGACCCATCAGATTACTGGTGTGTCTGTCCCCGAGTACAACAGTGTTACCAGGAAGACAAGTGGAATGTGTTACCCACATACACACGTTCAAGGTGGTGCTTTATGGCAAAGTACTTTAATAGTGACCAAGGTGAATTGCAAGGAGGTTGAAAGTCAATGCCACATTCCTGTCATAGCTATCAGTTGGATTGATGACTCTGTTTGCACTTGGCTGGGTGAGCGTGATGTAAGGGTGTCAGAGTGATGTGTTCTTGGAAGTATTCACTCTCTGTAATAGATGTTTGCAAGGTTGCTTGGTGTGTACACTTTGAGATGGTGTTTGGTTGCATGCAAGGCTTGACATTGCATGTAAAATATATTAAAAACAATACATTTAAAGTGATTCAACATAGTTTGTTACAGGTGTTGCAACATTAGAGCTGCTAAGCAGCATGAACGTTTAGACGCTAGCTACTAGTTAGGAATGTATTGTGTTCCTTTTCAATAGTCTGAGCTATGAATGTTAGTTTTAACATTTTGAGGAGTTTCAGGCTTTAAAGTCATCAAATACGACAAGGTGCCTCATTCCGAGATTGGTGGTAGTCATGGCGCTATTTGCATCATGACTGCCACCAATAACGGGTCCGGCACCGGTGTAGTTCAATGGGGAACCAGTGCAGTCTGACCCTGGCGGGACCGGTAAGTCTCCATTGAACATGCCATTCCCCATTCCCATTTGAGCCCCCATAGGGCCAAATGGGAATGGGGAGGGTCCTAATAACAGGCTCGCGATTTGCAAGCCCGTTATTAGCGGCCTTGGTCCCTTAGCGGGACCCGTAAGGGTCTTGTGGTCAGACCACACGCTCCTTACGGTCCCCGCCAAGGGACCATGGAATAGGGCGGTAAGGGATTAATGGCACCGGTCTCCTTACCGGTGCCCGGTATTCCTTACTGCCCACCTTGTAATGACCCCCAGGGACTTTTAAGATTTCAACTAATATATTAGTGCATATATGTTATTGTGTGTGACTAAACACAATATAAGACATGTTTATAAGTTAACTAAAACAACATGTCTGCCTGATGTGATGCATGCATGTTATCTGCTTGTGAGCAGATGGTCGAGAGTTTTAGTTTGGTGTTTGGAGTGAATGATATGCCGGCATGAGTGTTAAGATTTTTTTTTTACCTTGTATTTGTTATTTGACTAGTCTGTGATGTTAGTTAGGATCCAATAACTTGCGTGTGGGTTTGCAATGCCTCCCTCACCTGACTTGTTGTGGAATTTTATAACATTTGCATTCTTTTATGAAATGAATAAGCTTTTTGTCACTGCAGTTCTTACAGGTATCTTTGAGCAGGATTGTTTATTTCTTTTTCCTGCTCACAGGCTTACCTCTTGGTTGTAGTGGATGTCACATATTGCGTGTATTTGTGATGTGAGGTAACCTGTAGAGTTCACAGGGCTCGAGTTAGTTTTTCGTCAATCAAAGCAATTTGGTCAACTGGTCCTCCGGTGTTAAGGTTGGTTTAACACTGAATATTGCTTGAAGTTAGATGTGGTTGGATCCCTGCTTGAAATTTTTGTTTCTGTCTTTGAGTTGCTCTTCCTCAATCATTTTCCATCTCTGCCACTTTCGATTTGTGGGAAAATGCTTGTATGGTGGGATACCTTGTAGCATTTGGTAGTTTTGTGTAGGTCTTTCTTCCATGGAATAGACACCCCAAAAGATTTATGCTGAGGCGGTACGGTTGAAGGCTGGGCAGTTTTATACAGTGTGTGCCCATGTTAAGATTATAAAATTGGATTGTTGTCATGTGTTACTCGGTTAGACTGACTATGCTGGATCCTGAGCTGCCTGCCAAGTACTTTAGGATAGGGTCTTGAAGTTTGTTTTTCTCCCCATGGCGTATGGCAGAGTGGTTCTTTGAGTGGTGTTTTGCCATTACACCTATATATTTGAGTGTGACTCAGTTGTCACCCTCAGGGGGAGATGGGTGTGAAGGGGTGCATGAGATGAGTGTCTGGAGTGAAAGATCCCTGTTCCTGTGAGTACGGAAATGGTGAAGTCTGGGAATTATCTTTTTGTGTGAATGTTCCCTGGTCCTGTGAGTGTGGAGTTGGTGAAGTTTTGGGTTTGTCTTTGTGTTGATCTGATTGTGGTTGTGGCCACCCATTGCACCAGGCAGGTTTCTTTGATGCTTGTTTCTGCCTCTTGTGCGGTAGGGCCAGAAGTCAGAGTGTGTTTACCCTCGACTGTGGTTTTCTACTTCAGAGTGGCAGTCTTGAGACCTGGGGGTGGAGGACCCCAGTAAAAGTAGTTTAATTTTGGTATTGTTGGTTGAGATTCGCTGTGTTTATAGCCCTTATGATGTATGCAATTTCATTATCGGTCATGGCAGGATCAAGATCCAAGAGCGGCAGTCTTGGATGGGAGTTGTCGGTTTACTTGGGTTAGTTGTGGATGTGTGATACAGGCATGCAAGCAGAGGTTTGATTTGGGTACTGAGATCCTTATTTCCAAAGACGTACCTTATCTCCACATATGGTAACATTGGCACCTAGTAATGCTGTGCTGAAAAACAGCTATAGTCACATTGCTTGGTATATTTAATAGAGAGATGTATTGAGCGTGCACATGCTTAGCAGGACATTGTTATTCCAAACATGCATGTGCTCTTTTTAATTTGCATTTAAAATAGAAATTATTTTGAAATGACTGAACTTCTAACTGGCTTCCGACGCCATTAGAGCTAACATCCTTTACCGGCATGAACTAAACACTCCAATTAGGTAATTGACGGGGTTGGCTGTAAATGAATGCCCTGGCTGGAGATAATACATGTATTTAGCGATGTTGTTTAATGTTCAGTTTATTTACCCATCAACATTTCACATAATGTGAGCCCAGTCCCTTGAGGCTATTTCTGCAAAACACCTTCTCGTAAACTATCTAGGAAATAAGTATTTCGTAAAGAACACTATGCTCACATGATAGCTAAATGTGCACCTTTCTGTGTGTCTATAAAGCGCTCGAGCACATACATAAACACCCAATGGTAGTGTGCCCAGGGACTGCAGATCGCTGTCATTGTAATGGTACACTTCTTCAATCCGCAATCTTGATCTTTGTCTTTGGGGGACAATCAACTATGGTAAATAAAATGATCTATTATTTAACAGTAGGGCACAATATGGAGACTTGAATTATTTTTGATTTTAAATACTATTTGCTTTAAAGCATTAGAATAGTGTTTTAGGGAGCATATAAAAAACATTGTGGTCTCAGTTTCTAACGCATAGACCGTAGATTTTAGTCTGCAAGGAACACTATCAAATGTATGAGGAAAATCATCTATCAAATGTACAGGGAAAATCCTGTTTGTTTTTTCAGCAAGGCAAACGCTAAAACCTAACATTCTGATGTTAGGTTTTCGCTGGTGCCTTACGGCACCTGCTGTAGAAACATAATGCTTCTACATTTCTGGGAAATAAAATCACATTATCTTTTTACCTGGGTAAAAAAAGATGTTTGGGTCAAATGCTTTAAGATCAAAACCGAAATCATTCTCATACTTCAAGCTATGCCATGTCGGTGCTTTGTGAAGTTAAGAAAATCCTGCCATATACCACAGTCCGCTTAATTCACAACCCATGCTGCACTGTTTAAAAGAACATGATAAGCTGCCGCACATTCTAAGCCAGACAGGTGTGCAGGGACCTTTGACACCAACATGCTTGACTGGGGAAAAAGCCTGTAAATATGGTCACTAAGACTTGAAAGTGGTTCATGGATCAACTCATCTCTATTTGGGCGCATGTCTGCTGAGAGGGAGGGAGAGAGAGAGACAGAAAGAGAGAGAGAGAGAGAGAGAGAGAGAGAGAGAGAGAGAGAGAGAGAGAGAGAGAGAAAGACGTAGAAACATACTAACTGAGTCTGTGCCATCACTCTTGTGAGACAAGAGAGACAAATAACATTTTTCTGTGGACCCCACCCCTGTGAGACAGGAGATGTAAACATTCAGGCTGTGCCTCCACCCGTTGAGAGTGAAGAGACATACAAATCGAGTGTGTGTCCGCACCACTCTGAGACAATAGAAATGTGAAAAGGGCAGTTGTGTCCTGAACACTGCAAGACAGATGAGACCTTTCCCCTACTCAGCCTTGGAGCAGAAACCAATTATTCACACATAGGGCCTCATTATGACTGGCGGTAGCCATGCCCTTAATAAGGGCATGGCTGCCACCAAAACCGGGTCCGGGTTCCCTGAATGGGGAATTACCGGGCCATTCCGAGTTTGGAGGGCCTGGTAATTCCTCCTTCAGGGAACCCAGGCCCGGACCTTCCCCATTCCCATTTGAGCCCCCATAGGCCTCAATGGGAATGGGTACAGGGAGCTAACAACGGGCCAATTACGACCGGCCCGTTGTTAGCTCCCTGGTCCCCTCGCGGGTCCGGGTAAGGACGTCTGGTAAAACGAGACGTCCACATCGGGTCCCGCGAGGCACCCTCATAATGAGGCAGAATGGGTTTAACGGGTCCGCCACCATTAGCGGCACCCGTTAACCTATTCCACCAGGGTCGTAATGAGGCCCACAGTCTCATTAAATTGTACCCAAAGTGTTGTCCGAGAAATAGTTATATTGAGCTGGAATATGACAACCAAAACATAGGGCCTCATTACTAGTCAGGCGTTAAGGGGTTAACAGCGCCGTAAATGGCGCCGACCTTAACGCCTGATTACAAGGTCCATTAGCGCCATGGTGATTTTAACGCCTGCTTTTTGCGCTAAGGGACCATGGTGCTAATTACACCACCGTAATTTACTGTGGCGTAATTAGCGCCTTCCCCTCTCCCATTATGCCCTATGGGGCAAAAATGGGAATGGGGAAGGGTAAAATGGGAAATGGGGATTTACCGCCCCACTCACCTTGGAATGGGGCGGTAAATCCGCCATCCACCATGGTGTAAACGTAGTTTACACCATGGTGGTAAGGGTAAGACCCAGGCGGTAACTTACCGCCTGGGTCGTAATGAGGCCCATAGTCTAGTGAGGGTCAGTTTGATAATATATGTTCTGTGAAGGCACTGGAACTTAAAATTTGAAAATGAGAGCAAGTTTAAATGAGTTATTTATATTCCCATGTACATATTGTAAATGTAACTCTCATACCAACATTCTGAAATTGCACAATGAGAATCATATGTGATTTGAAAGGTGAAAGGTGAGCGACATTCATATATTCAATACAAACTGAAAACAAGTGTCTTGAATTGGTTAGGTTGGTCAAAACAGCCTGTATATACTAAATTGAAAACATTACTTCCTTACCCCCAAAACATGCAGATCCAAGTTATTGTAAGCATAGTGTAAATTGCACACTCATATTAGTAGGCCATAACACCATATTTATATGAGAAGTAAGAAAACTGCAATGGTTCTTTGAGTTTTGCATGTTGTGCTATCATTGGGGAAAGCATAGTTGGTTTTTGATTCACCTGCGAATGTGACGTTATTTATAATCTGAAAATGTTTGGGTTGAATCAATGTGAGGCAGGCCTTGAGCCTGTGGATGTCTTTGATTGTGGGCATCTTGAGGTAGAGGTGAGTGTGATCTGCATATTGGTTTATAAAGATGTTTTCTGGAGCCAGGAGGGTTCTAGGCAGTTCCATGTAAATGTTGAATCGAGCATAATGTATGACTTGTAAATCAGAGATGCTCACAGGCATCTCCTAAGTAAATCTAGTGCAAAGCTTTTTACACCTGCCCTATGTTTTCTATGTTCAAGCTCTTAAAGTTAGCATGCATACCATCATATTACATTACCACATTTATTATGAACAGTGTTCAATTTGTTAACCTTGAGGTTAACTATCTTGCCTGCCCAAACCTATACAACCCAGCCTCACCCACCATGACTATGACCCATATAGCGAGCCCCTCAGCAACTACCGCAGGCGCTCACCACCCTAGTAACCAGATCAACCAATACCTTAATGACCCAGCACTCTGGCTTGAACATTTTGCCACAAAACCTACTCCTAACCAACCTTGCCCCCTCATTCTCAGGAATAAGAGACTAGGCACTAGATTCCGCATTCGTCCTTCCCGCTCTAACACCACCAAGCAAGCCCTACAAACACCACCCAGCCCTCCCTCGCCCACTCCTACTGGCAAAACTAAGACCACAGGGGTTAAATTGCCTGTGTTCAAGGGCGCCCTTATCAATGCTAGATCCCTCACAGCACACGCGCTTGACATAGCCGACTGTAACGCTCACCTGATTCCCACAGAGATGCTGACCCGAACTGGACTGCTACCGTTTCTTCTATCGTGAGGCGCAGGGCCCGGAAGATGCTCTGGACGGGGCCTCCGAATTTGGACTGCCTGGCTTGTAGAGTAAGTTTTCTGCAGGTGGAAGAAAAGGGATTGATTACCAGCTGGGGTGGATATGTGTTCCCACCAATCTCCCGTTTCTCACTCTTCTTGACCCCCAACTTGGTTTCTGCGAGCTCTCACCTTGGGTATTGTAAAGATGAGCTCTCCATCCTGCTTCAGGTGCAGGGGTGCATAGAATCCAGTTACGTCACTGGATGGGAAATAGTTGCGGACACTGTGTCCTTTCGTCTCTCCTGCGGTAGCCGTAAGTATGAGTGTCTTTTCTCCACAGGAGCCGGGGCCCAGAAACCTAAAGCTGGCAAGTCTCTTGGTGAGTATTTGTTCTCCGTGCTTAGTTAGTGCTCACCATGTATTCCTCTTATGCAGGTGCTGGGATGTAGCTGGCGTCGTAGCTGCGGTGGAGGAAGGTAAGTGAAAGAAAAGTGACTGCTTACTTCTAATGATTGTCTTTTTCTGCTTACAGGTGCCGAGATGCTGCCGGCGACACAGCCGCTGTCACGCGTGATGAGGCACGTGAGTAAGTGGAAGAAATGTGGCCGCTTTAGAGCGGGCACCTCTAATGACTGTCTTTTTCTGTTTTTCAGGTGCCGAGATGCTGTCGGCGTCGTGGCCGCGGTGGAGTTCGTTGAGGCCACGGATGGGTAAGGCAAGGCGGCGCGGCTGCGAGCGTTTGAGAGCGCTGCTAATCTTGTACCTTTCCTTTGCAGGATCGTCGGAGGTAGGATTGCTGAGGTCGGATTCCGGTAAGTAATTTCTAATGCTCGCCTTCTCTTTTCTTGTCTGTTTGCAGGTGTTCCGGGTGCTGGCGGGCGTGTCAGGAGCCAGGATGCAGGTGCCGACTCGGTGAGCGTCCTGCTACTGATGCAGAATAACGCGAAGTATGTGTATTCCATCGGGCGTGGTTTAAATAGCAGAGAAGTGCTTCAGGTGTGTGTTCTTCCACCGGCCCCACCCAGGTAAGAAAAGAGTTCCTGAATAGAGGAAATAGTTCCTCCCAGCCCTGATGGCTGGGGACTTCAGCCAGACTGGATTGTTCTGGGTAAGTATGCAGCATGGTCTGCCTCAGGTAAGTCCACCGAAGCATTATTACACAGTTTATCAATATGAGCCCGGCGCCTATGGCGCCGGGACTGAAGTCCTTTATGAGCCTGGCGCCAAAGGCGCCAGGACACGGTCCAAAGGGCCCCTGTAGGGGTCTGCTGGGTCCGGAGATGTGGAAGAAGGGTCTGCTTCCGGGGGCGCTGGGCCAGTCCTGGCTCCTCGGGAGTAGTGCTCATGACACCGACCTTATCACCACTGCAGACCTTGACTTCATTGCCATATCCGAAACTTGGCTACATGCCGCATCGGGCCCCTCTCTAGCCCTGGCCCTACCTCCTGACTATGGCATCACGCGCTGTGACCGCTCCTCTGCTCAAACTAGAGGTGGCGGCGCGGCCTTCATCCACAAAAATTCCCTTGACCTAAGAGTGGTATCCGATTCCAAACTCGAATCAGCTGAACTGCTGTCTATCAAATTATTACTAACACCCAACCAAACGGCCAACCTTCACCTTATTTACAGGCCCCCAGGTCCAGCATCCACCTTTGTCAGTGAAATTTCCACTCTCCTTCTAGACAAAATGAAAAACAACTCACAAACAATCATCTTAGGCAACCTCAATCTAGGTTGTGGCAACCCCAAAGATCCTGTAGCAACTGATCTGGAGAATGCTCTCATAGACCTCGGCCTCACCTTGTACATCCAAGAACCGACCCATATCAAAGGTAGGACCATTGATTGGTTAGCCGGCTCCAATTGCAACATCCAGATCCTCAACAACTCCCCATGCTTATCTGGGCATCACATCATAACGTTTAACATTGAAGCTACCCCGCGAGCCCCAACACCAATGGCCCCAGCACTCCCCACCCGCAATAAAAAAAATATAACAAAAGAACAACTCCTCCCACTGTTACTCCCTTCCCTCAAAGCGGCCACCAACTCATGCTCTGATCCCACCTCCCTCGCAGACACCTACAACCAAACGATGCTCACGGCTATTGACTCTATAGCACCTATCAAACCGAGGAAGGCTAAACCGCGAGCACACCTTAACTCATGGTTCACTCCACAGCTAAGAATCCTCCTTAAAGCTAAACGCTGGGCGGAAAATCACTGGAAAAGCTACCCGTCTGATGAGCATAAAGATGGTTTTCTCCTCGCCTCCCTTATTTATAAAGATGCCATCATCACTGCTAAAAAAGAATCGCTCAACAATCGTATCATGCAAGCAGATTCGAATTCCAAGGAACTCTTTAGAATCCTAAAAGAGCTCGAAACCCCAGTCTCCCCTCCAGACAAATGCACGAAAGACAGCAAATGGTGTGCTAGCATCCAAGCAGCCCTACTAAACAAAATCGCTGTGCTTCAATCCAAAATTAAAGAAAAGCAGGACAGCCTGAAGCGTGACAACCGCTCACTCTCCCCTACCAGGCCCACCCCTCCCAAAATGGCTAATACCAAACCCTTCACCTTCTCACCGATCACTGTCACTGAGGTAGAAAACATCATCCGGAGGATTAAACCGTCCAACTGCCAAGGTGACCCGTGCCCAGCTCCCATCATCAAGGATTCTGCCCACGACTTAGCTCCATTCATTACAGCCTTCATTAACTCCTCCTTTAAAACAGGTATTGTCCCGGACAACCTTAAGGACGCGTGGGTGATCCCGCTACTAAAAAAACCTTCTCTTGACCCAAGCATACCCACAAACTTCCGACCTATTACTACAGTCCCATTTTTGCTTAAGATATTGGACCGCGCAGCTTACCTGCAGATCCAAAACTACCACGCATCAAACAATCTGTTAGGTCTATGACAATCCGGATTTTGGCCCAGACATGGGACCGAAACGGCTCTATTAGACCTAAAAACCCAGATCGAAGTACTGAAGGACAAGGGCAAATTAGCAATGCTACTACTCCTCGACCTCTCCGCCGCATTTGATTTGGTTAACCACCAGATCCTTTGCAGGCACCTCCACTCTGCTGCCAACTTCTCACCGTCCGCTGCGGCCTGGATCAAATCCTTTTTGAGCAACAGATCCATGAGGGTCTTTGCACCCTCCGCAGCCGCGGATCCTTCTCCTATTCATTGCGGCGTACCCCAGGGTTCTTGCGTGTCACCTACACTTTACAATATCTTTACGAAACCACTTTTTGATGTGCTTGATTATCTGGGTGTCTCCTACACCAACTATGCGGACGACACCCAGATACTCATTCCTATCTCAGGTGATTATCTAGCTGACACTAAGGCCCTCAATGACGTCTACCTGGTCATCCAAGCTTGGAGGGCCCAGCACCAGCTACGTCTGAACGATGATAAGACGGAGCTCCTTATCTTGGGTACCTCACAACGCCTGAGCAAACTTGAGCCATCTTATCAGTCATTCACCATAGACGACAATACCATCCGAGTCTCGAAAGACACTAAAACACTAGGCTTCTACTTGGACTCCACCCTATCCCTAACGAGACAAACAAATGCAGTCAGGTCTGCCTCTGCCTACACGTGCAAACTTATTTCAGCCTGCCGACCGTTTCTCACCACCCCCAACAGTGTCATACTAGCCAGAACACTGATCATGGCAAAAATTGATTACTGCAGTGCTCTTTACTTAGGCACTAGCCAAGAGAACCTGTCCAAACTCCAAACTACCCAGAATAATGCCATTCGAGCGGCCTTGAACATCCCCCGCAACCACCACATCTCAGAAGCCAGAACTAGCCTAAAGTGGTTACCTGTGAAGCAGAGAATTTCCCTAAAAACTCTTGCCCTCACGCACAAATGCCTAGCCTATAAGGCCCCGATCTATCTCTGCAGTCGGCTTTCGCGCCACTCTACTGGCCGACCACTAAGAACTGCTCAGACTCATTGCCTAACAATCCCCAGGTTTAAGCTTCAAAAAGCGGGAGGCACTAGCTTCCCTGTCCTAGCCTCTAAACTATGGAACACCCTCCCTGCTACCATCAGAGCCCAAGACTCCTTCAACACCTTCAAGACTAAAACCAAATCTTGGCTCTTCGACCTGCAATAAGACATGCCCGACATTTCTGTCCTACTTACTCTGCCCGCTTATCCCTGACACCATCTCCAGTCTGCTACCTATGCTAACCTTTTCTTGTTCACCCTAGGTTATATCCTCTGTTATTCCCAGTTGCACTGTAACCTATGTAATATATGTAATTAATATGATTATTATTATGTTCGTATTGTTTAATTTTGTAATGTAAACTCCTGCCTGTATGTTTCTTTCTTGCAACCCTGTACAAATTGCGCCCTGATGCCCCTGGGCCTGATGGTATGCGCGTTATAAATAAACAAATACAAATACAAATACAAATTATTTCTTCTGGCTTGATTCATGCTGACAAATATCCTATGTACAATTAAATACAAAGATACAATAGAATGTCTACAATGCTATGTCCCTAGGTAGTGCACGCACCCTTTTGCAAAATCTGTCTGAACCTTATATCTCATGCTTCACCTCACCTATGTCACTTACTGAATAACATGCAAACAGCTGCTCATCTCTAGTGTAATGTAAAAAGCTGTCCCTTTTCTTGTCCTCTATTCATATGCACTGGACCACACTGTTGCTGTCAGTAGGCCCACTTGAGATGCACAAACAAGTGGACTCATTAAGGATGGTTCACAGGTTTTATTTACACAAACATGTAAAAAAAATAAATGGTAACAACATAATAATGATAAAATCAAATCTCTCACACAGGGTGTGCTGATGTAACACGTCCCAAGTTGTAGGAGTTTCAGGGCTTCCTGAAGTCTTTGTAAGTCTCTCACTAGTCGACCATTGCACATTTCACAATTTTTCCCAAACCCTCTTTGCCAGTTGTGGTTCCACCATGCTTCCTGAGTACGACGTGTTGTCTCGTCGACCAATTTATGTTATTTTGGGCAAATCGAGGTGTACCAAAAAAGTGATGGGTGGAAGGTTTCAAATGAATCTAAACCACTGGCAATTGCTCTGGGCAACCTTCCACACCACCGTTTTTTAGCCCGTCTGCGCCATTGCAAAAGGGGACCAGTCATGTTCAAATCAGTCAGCAGCTGCCGCCACCGAAGGTTGCATACCAGCCGAAACTGCTAGGCCAGGTCCCCTTTGCACAGAAAACCAAGCAACCCCAGGCATGTTTCGGCCTTGTTGGACCTCCTCAGTGAGGTGCAGCCTGGTTCCCTGTGGCCCATGAGCAAGGGACCCACGTCTGGGCATACCTTCTCTCACAAGGAGAAACAAACTGACCACAAAAGTGATGGGTGGAAGGTTTCAAATGAATCTAAACCACTGGCAATTGCTCTGGGCAACCTTCCACACCACCGTTTTTTAGCCCGTCTGCGCCATTGCAAAAGGGGACCAGCCATGTGCAAATCAGTCAGCAGCTGCCACCACCGAAGTTAGCAGCCCAGCCCGAACTGCTAGGCCAGGTCCCCTCTGCACAGAAAACCAAGCAACCCCAGACATGTTTCGGCCTTGTTGGACCTCCTCAGTGAGGTGCAGCCTGGATCCCTGTGGCGCAGCGAGCAAGGGACCCACGTCTGGGCATACCTTCTCTCACAAGGAGAAACAAACTGACCACAAAAGTGATGGGTGGAAGGTTTCAAATGAATCTAAACCACTGGCAATTGCTCTGGGCAACCTTCCACACCACCGTTTTTTAGCCCGTCTGCGCCATTGCAAAAGGGGACCAGCCATGTGCAAATCAGTCAGCAGCTGCCGCCACCGAAGGTAGCAGCCCAGCCCGAACTGCTAGGCCAGGTCCCCTCTGCACAGAAAACCAAGCAACCCCAGACATGTTTCGGCCTTGTTGGACCTCCTCAGTGAGGTGCAGCCTGGTTCCCTGTGGCGCAGCGAGCAAGATACCCACGTCTGGGCATAACCTCTCTCACAAGGAGAAACAAACTGACCACAAAAGTGATGGGTGGAAGGTTTCAAATGAATCTAAACCACTGGCAATTGCTCTGGGCAACCTTCCACACCACCGTTTTTTAGCCCATCTGCGCCATTGAAAAAGGGGACCAGCCATGTGCAAATCAGTCAGCAGCTGCCGCCAACGAAGGTAGCAGCCCAGCCCAAACTGCTAGGCCAGGTCCCCTCTGCACAGAAATCCAAGCAACCGCAGACATGTTTCGGCCTTGTTGGACCTCCTCAGTGAGGTGCAGCCTGGTTCCCTGTGGCGCATCGAGCAAGGGACCCACGTCTGGGCATACCCTCTCTCACAAGGAGAAACCAACTGACCACAAAAGTGATGGGTGGAAGGTTTCAAATGAATCTAAACCACTGGCAATTGCTCTGGGCAACCTTCCACACCACTGTTTTTTAGCCCGTCTGCGCCATTACAAAAGGGGACCAACCATGTGCACATCAGTCAGCAGCTGCCGCCACCGAAGGTAGCAGCCCAGCCCGAACTGCTAGGCCAGGTCCCCTCTGCACAGAAAACCAAGCAACCCCAGACATGTTTCGGCCTTGTTGGACCACCTCAGTGAGGTGCAGCCTGGTTCCCTGTGGCACAGCGAGCAAGGGACCCACGTCTGGGCATACCCTCTCTCCCAAGGAGAAACAAACTGACCACAAAAGTGATGGATGGAAGGTTCATCACTTTTGTGGTCAAATCGAGGTGTATCCAGGAGTGCAGCCCCCACTTAATAACTCCTCAATTACCTTCATGGCTGTTCACTCACCTTGAACCAAGCTTAGGGATGAAACTCGAGATGAAAGTCGAGCACATGAAGGGCGAGGACTTAGTTTCCACACCTCTGCTCTGCCCACACTCAATCAAAAAAGTGACAGCAGCATTTGCTTAATGCTACTTTTAAAGGATAAACATGACATACCTGAAAGATTTCAGGCAGCAGTACTTAATGTATTATGTAGGGGAAATCATTTGGCTTCGAGTGATAATTAAGTATTTGGCCGATGCCGAATATCTCATTTTCAGCCAGAATTCAGCCGTATACTTATTCAAAGCCGAATTTCGGTACACCCCCACCCATTTCCAAAACATAAACTTCTGGAAAAGCTCTGTGCAATTCTTTTGATTCTTCTGAATGTTTATAGAATGCTGGTTTGCCATCATCTTGCTACTTTGTAACCTCAGCAAACACGCACTCTGCTGGGAGACAACAGATAAGTAACATCACTTGTTCTAAAAGGACTTTTATTTAACTTCTCTTCTCCCGCTGCTTCACTGGTATCACTAGCAATATAAATGATACATGTATTGTGTGTGATGCACTGGATATTTCTAGAGTGACCCTATTGTTTTCATTCTCTCAAAATGCCGCTTTGCCACAAGTAGTGTTCAGGCTCTCTTAATTGGGTAGGGTTTCCACAGCAGGGATTTCTGTAATGTTCCCATGACACCTGAGGGGGACCAATTGTGGGTGACCAGGGATCCGCTTTATGCCTACTCTGGGCCCATCATCCACTGGATTGGACACTCATATTGCCCTTTTCATCAACCTTGTGGGGGTTCCCAGTGCCAAAAAGTGCACTATTTCATGGTGTGAACCTAACACGGAGACAGAGATGTTTCAGTATACCTACCAAATCCACATACCTGCCTGTACACCTACTTACATTTTTATGAAACTGCAGATACTGATGTGGCCATCCAGCAGGATTTAAACCTGCTGCAGATGCAAGGTCTGAAAACAGAATTTGTCAAGCTTACCTAATTATGCTGCAAACCTATAAATGTAAGTACCGAGGTTCTACATTAAGCAGAACCAGCTGCACCAAAACCTGAAACGTGTTGTTAAACCAGTGTTGGGATGTGAAGCACCTTACTTGGAAAAATAAAAGATTCAACACCGAGAATGTCCTGCAAAGACAAAATAGTTTCAGTGCATCTCTGAAATAACAATGTCCTTTTCTTCACTGAACCTTCTATAGTGTATATGCCTTTCCTTTCACTTAGCTTACTCTCAGCCATGCACTCCTTACTGCACTGTATACTACTTTATGTTTATCTTACTCTGTGTTCTGGCCAATTTGCCAACAGTAATACTCTGGGCCTGATTACGACCCTGGCGTTAAGGGTTTAACGGTGCCGTAAAAGGTGTCGGCCTTGTTCAACCCTTAACGCCTGATTACGAGGTCCCTTTGCGGGAACCGACCTTAACAGCTGGTTTTACCAGTCGTTAAAGTAGGGTGCCGCAAAGGGACCTTGGTGCTAAGTACGGTGCCGCAATTTGCGGCACCGTACCTAGCACCTTCCCCATTCCCATTGAGCCCTATGGGGCAAAAATGGGAATGGGGAAGGGCCCATGGTGAATGGGGAAATACCGCCCCGCCAACCTTGGAATGGGGCGGTAATTCCGCCATTCACCATGGCGGACCCCGGCATGGACCATGGTGCTAATAGCACCATGGTTTAGCGCCGGGGTCGTGATGAGGCCCTCTGTCTCTGTTTACGGATACCTATGGATACCTGTGATTTTAACGAAAACTGTAATAATTAAAACATTTTTTTTACTTGGGGGAGTCCCCCAAACCCTTCTGTTTCGCTAAGTTTATAACCCTCCGCAAACCCCTCCCCACCTGTTGTAATCCTTTATCCCACCCATACATATTTTGTGTTTTTTTATATTAGTTAAAAATGCTTTTTGTTATTCTCAATTTGTTAATATTACTGGATACCTCAGTCCACAACATTAACTAGCTGCTTCTTTATTTTCTTTATAGTGACAACACCTTAGCTATCTCTACCTGTGCTGAAAGTCTTTCTGGAAAACGACTTGGCGAAGTCACACCAGACTAAGCCCCATAATGATGCACTGACTGCGAGAAGGAGCAGGGGCCAGAACAACCTGACAATAAACTTCATGATGGATGAGCAGTGAAGAAGGTGGAGAAATACATCATTCCATAGATACTGGCAGGGACAGTCCAGAAGACAGTGGTTCCAATGCAAGACATGTTTATTTGGTGCACACAAACGAGCAGATAACTAGAAATGCTGTCCTTCATACCCATGGAGCTAGAACAAGTTTCATTAACTGTGCAGCCAGAAGATGTGTTTTCACTTTTCTTGGAACACTGTGATTCTCTTTAAAGACACTGCATAAAAGGGGTCATGTGGCCATGGGGCGTTACAGTAGATTTCACTGAATACCATTTTACCTAATGAGGTTTCACCAAATTTATTTAACCGGAAATGGTAGGTGAAGTGGTATATGTGTAATGCATAATAGGTGGGGTGTGAAGTAAGGGTACAAGTTAGGGTAGTGAGGGATGAGGGGAGCTGTAGGGGGTCTCCGCCCCGTTATACAAAATAAAAGCAGAACAAGTAAAACGTTAATTTCGTGGTTTGGTGAAATCTCCATTAGGTATAATATTTTTGAACAAATCACATACATCTGGCATGGGGTACATGCTTCAAGGCATGCAAAGCGGAGGTTAGAATAAGCTGCCTCTTTGGACATCCATTTTATCGTCAAGGAATATTCTGAAGTGAAAATACTCATATGTTCTATAAAGGCATCTTCAAAGGTCAATAGCAGTCAGCTTTTTCACCCTTTGTGTTCATCCTTACACCGCCACCATGGCTGGCCCTATCAATATTGAAAACACTCTTTATAGAATCCTTTTTGGACTTCAGAAGAAGAGGAAGTTTGCTAAGAACTTTATTGGTGCACAGTCACCTAAGAATCCTCAGCCATTGCGGTGAAGATAATGTTTTACAAGGAAGGAGCAAGACCTTTTCCCCAGCCACACCAAATGAACATTTGGTATGATATGATATGATATGATAGTTTATTTGTATAGCGCCTATACACAATGTGTTTCAAAGTGCTTCAAGGCAAGGGAGGGAACAAGGGAAAAATACAACCAGTGAACATTCTTACATGGCCTTGAACAATATGAATGTGAAATTAACTATCATACTCAGCCTGGTGACATTTCAGATAGCGCAAGAGCTAAGACACAGAAAGGAAGGGAGGAGGTGGGCAGGAAGGGAAGGGGAACAGACAGGCAACTAACCTACTAGGCCTGATGACATTTCTGATAGGAAGATTACAAGAGGAGAGGGTGAGTGTTAGGAGAGGGAAGGAGAGGGACAAAACAAGCGACTATCGTACTAGGCCTGGCAACATTTCAGATAGTGCTGGAGAGGAAGGGGGAGGAAGAAAAACGAGCGGGAGGCAGAGGAGACAAACAATGTAGCTATCATACTATGTCCGAAGACAATTCTGATAGAGTAAGTGCATAGAGTAAGTGCATAGAGTAAGAAAGGTAGGAAGGGAGACGAGAGAGGGAGAAGGAAGAAGGGAGAAAGGAGAGAACAAGAGTAAGCAGTGAAAAGAGTGGAAAAGCATGAGGGGAGAGAAAATACAGTTGCAGGAGTCAGTAATACACATAGTGTTGCAGGGAAACAGCAGATGCAAGACAGGATTCAGGAAGAAGATGGGGACAGCATGATACTGGATCACCATGCGTACATGATGCAGAGGAAGTCCGACATGAGCATAGAGACGGGAGAATCACCAAGGGTCAAACGAGTCCATAAAGTCCAAGTCAAGCATTTGCAACAGCAAAATGATGGTGGAGCAATAATGTATCAAGACAACTCCTGGAGTGGAATGATGAAGGGGGGCAGAGAGAGAGAGGGAGACTGGAGTGACTTGCTGTCTGTAATTGTCTTCCTGCTGGCTTGACATATATACCCAGGACTCTGCCTTCTGTATGTGGCAGCCCTGTGCTCTCTGGAATCTTCTGGCTGGCATACCACAAAGGAGAACAAAACCCACCATCCTAACAACAATTTTGACATTAACCTTTATGAACCGGTATTGCAATACCATTTCAGCACCACGCGGAAGGAAAGGACAGTGTTTAAGACACTCCTTTACTTTGTAATACCTCCTGGGCAGGTAGAGGGTTGGCACCAGTCATCATCACAGAAAAGGCCATGGCAAAATTATAAAAATGACAATACAACCTAGTAATTCCAAACCCATGTCCCTCTTTCAATTTCTCTTCATCAGGATGAGCACCGTTTGTGCCTGTGCAAATGAAGTAGCAAATTAGGCATTTATTTGTATTTGCATGTGTGCTCTTATTTGTACTTATTTGAAGCACAGTGTCGATCAGTATTGACTTAAAATATTTTTTTACATTCATGTACACATATCATTAAGCTTAAGGTGAAGTGCTTCAAAATAAAATAAATGGAGTACTATATAAATATACAACATTATATTAGTACGTGTTATGGTAGGGAGTGGCGGGGAATAAGGGATCTCTCTCTTCAGCAAGCAAGTGACATTTTAGCCAGGACTTAAAGGCACCAGCAGTTTGGTTGGTTTTGATTGTGATGAGCAGCGGTTTCCAGTGGAGCGAGGCGGCCCAGGAACACATGGGGCAGAGAGGCTAAGTGCAGAGGAGGAGAAAAGGGAACACAAAGGCAAGTAAACAGAGATACACTGGGGCAGATGAGCAGAACAATTGATGGCTTAGTAGGCTAGGAGGTTGTGTGTGGTAAGTTAACCAACATGGCATCAGTAGAATGAATTGGGTACGATTTGGGTAGGTTTTAGACAGGTCACAAAGTTGGCCATCTTGTCCAAAAGAAAGAAGAAGTAGAGCAGAATGCTAAGGGGTAGGCTGGAGCAGTAGTCACGTTTGCTAAATGTCAGGGTGGAGATTATCGTTTTCGTAGAGTAGTCAGTAAGAAATTGACATATTGACAGAATATTGGGAGGCCTAATATAAGCAGCAAAGGCAATGGTAGTGATTGTTACAATTGGAGGGTGCTATATAAGAGGACCTCCAGGTTGCGAGTCTTGGTTGAAGGAGCCAGAATATCAGAATGGCATGGGATAGGAGAAGGGAGCACAGGGATTGCATTGGAAGTTGGAAAAACGTTGCCTTCTGTTTTCAAAGAGTTCAGCATCAAGCAGTGGAAAGGAATCCTGTTATACAATGGAGTGAGACTGTTGGTAATCCATTCTGCGATGTCTGTGGAAAAGGAGGGTAAAGGGGTAAAGGAGAAAAAAGTTTCAGTGTCCTCAGTAAGTGGGTGATAACAGAAACCAAAGGATAAGATAAGTCTCCCTGAGGAAGAGGTATAAAGGGTGAAGAGCAGCGCTCCAAGGATTGATCTTTTGGAGAGGGGTGGTGTCAGAGGAATGTGAGTTCCAGTAGATTTTAAAAGATTGAACTGGCAGGTAGGAGGCAATTCAGGCAAGAACAGATTTGTCAAAACAATGGTCCTGGAGGGTGAGGAGACAAGAGGAGTGGTCATAGTTCAGCAGGAGTGAGGGTGTCCACTGCATGACAAAACCATGTAATAGTATGATTATGGGGCTGTTTGCAGATTTGTGAATGCCCTTTGTACTATATCTATACAGTTTACTATGTTTCACACAATGCAATCTTAACAGTAGATGCGTATTACTACATGTATCTTTGGCTGTTTTCTGAGCAATATATGTCTTATATGATATTCACACAATAGGAAAGTTGCTATCAACACAATTAGTTACACATAAGATACAAATGTCTTGATAGGAGACTTCAAATGTACCTGTTACAGAACATTTGCCCAAATATTTAATATCGTGAGGCATCTACAATATCCCCATTTGGGTTTATTATGGCCATTAAGCACCTCCACATAACAGATTATTTTGCCAACATTTACCAAAGTGGGACTAACCCAAACCATATGATCACCTATGAACATTCACAGTGTGCCCTAAGCATGATACAGCTATTGTTTACAACGAGTAACATGGCGCCTGCATGCTCGATAATTCGCAAGATGCCGGGGAACCTTCCCAATCTCAGTAGAAATACCTATTAAGGTAAGAATGAGACTCTTCACTTCAGAAGTGCAAACCTACTCATATTTGCACAATATGTGTGGCAATCTGCCAAACTCGAACACGGTAGCAAATGCTCTAATAAGTGAACACCTTATTTCTCTTTAGTTACTCTTCTACTCAGTCGGGGACATTGCCTAACAAGGTCTAGCCGCAGGATACACCATATGTGTATTCTGAATTTTCTAGCTATTATCAAAAATGAAGCAAATATACTTAAGGGACCAAGTCCCTTAGTGTGTCTTGTTTTTTATACTAGCATGGCAGGAACAGTGCAATTCCACACAGAGATGCAGAGTTTATGGATTTTGTTTTTTGTAGGATTATATAACAGACCCTGTGTTTAGATACTGTGAATCCATTGGAAATAAAACACAAACTAAAGAACTGAGAAGACACAACACCTGACACTAGTCTACATTATTCACTTTGAATAATCTACTTGCAAACATAGCGTAAGTGATGAGTAGGATCGTCCATTTGGGACTGGTAGAGAGCCACAAGCCTCATGCAGAATATACTTATGCCTAAATTGTTTCTTTCTACCTTCTTCTTTTGTCATACAGAGAACCAAAGCTTATGTTCTATGGTGAGTCAGCATGTTCAACCTCAAATACCTATAAAACACACAGTATTATAGCCACTAAGTGTTACCACATGAGGGCACCACGCAATTCAGTAAAGACACAGTGTGATTTTACATCGAGACACCACGTTCATCTTTAATTGCCTGCCTTTTAACGATTCACCTCTAACACCAATCTCCACTCAAGTTTAATGTACACCTAATGCTCATGCATGAATAAACAACACGCAATTAGAATGGGGACACTTGTAAGGTGTGCCACAAATCTGTTAAAAGTAATCTCACAATGTGGGATAAGAACTACCTAGAGCACTAACTTAGATGCAAAAAAAGGACCTGCACCCTTCTAAAATGCCAAGGAATCAGGGATTCACCGATTAACATATGCCCGTTCTAAGTTCCATGTTTTCTGCTGTTTGTTTCCAATGCTTTTCCTACCTGCCCCACAATTACGAACATGGTATGTAACGGCAAATATTGTTTACCAATTTTGGAATTGTTTATTTTGACAATGCATTCAGTATTACATTCATGTTTAAATTGTCATACTTGAAGACGACCTTTGGTCCAAACACACGTCGGCTGCAAGCAGGCATTGGCTGTAAGCAGGCATTGCCACCTGACTTTGAATAAATCATGTTAGAGAAAATCTGCGTTACCATTTGATGAATTCACAAGACATCCTACCTGTGACTGGTGGACAATGTTATGATAATTATTACTGAACGGTAGAAACTTTGCTGGCATAGCGCGACTCGCCAACCCAGTCCATATAAACCTGTACTTTTTCAGAGTCTTGAGTAGAGCCTCCTTGTATTGGCAGCACAGCAGGCAAGAATTTATATACTCACTGTTTCTATTAGATGGCCAGGGCGCACCCACTAGCGACTCTACCCTTTGCTGTCTTAACCTGTAATACATTCCGGTTTGAACATCCTTCCTTAGGATCTATGACCTTTGCTACTTCTGTGCCTTCCTGAACTCTCTGTTGGATGTTAGAGACCTAGTGACCCCCCCCTTCTGTCACTGAGAACATTCATGCTCCAAGAATAAGGGAAATACTTTCTAAGGATTGGGCCTGTTGCCTAGAAAACAGAACTAACGTTTAAATGTTTACTTACTCGTCAATGAGTTGGTTGGTAACTGTAACGCTGAGAGTGAGCAGTTACAGAAGTTCTTACTTACCTTGAATATGTGTTGTGCCATTCTGAAAAGTATATGTAAGGTTAATTTACTCACCTGTGAATTGGTTGTGCTTCTTCCCAAATGTAATGCTGTTGGCTTCACTTAACAATTTTCTTCCAGAATATTAGTGTGTAAGTTCACCCTGGTCTTGCTTCGCCTGACCTGCTGTATACCCTGTCTAAACTAGGTCTGCCTTGAGCTTTACAACTGTAGTAGTATATTACAACATTAGGATTTACCTGCCTAGAATAGCTATGTATCATTCTTAAAAAAGTGTTCTGTAGGTGTAGCTGACCTTAGTCTGCCTGGTGTAATCCTAAATTAGTGTAAAGTGTTCTTGGTTACCTTAGTCTGTGCTCCACTGAACTGAAAAGCAACTGTAATTGTATATTACACCACCAGGTCTTACTCACCTAGTATAACTGTGTGTTATCCTGAATGTGGTTATAGGTTTCTACTGTCCATTGAATGAGTGTTCCAGTATTCAGAAATGTATAAATGCAGGTTGGTTTACTAAGTGATTCTTTAACTGAGTGTCACTGCACAACTGCTAGGGTCTACTGCCCGTGTATTACTGAAAGTAATCAGAAAGTAACATATGGTTTTACTCCACATGAATAGGTGTGTCCTATACTAAATGGGTTTGATAAGGTCTGACTTGCATAGACATACTGTTAGTTTTCTAAACAAGGTTTATGCTTTGGTCTCTGTACCTTCAAGCATTGTGTTGTGTTTTGATATTGTGTTTATAATTCTATGACCAAGTACTTACCCTCAAGATTTATCTGGGCCTAACTTGTATTTATAATACATTTTTATTTTTTGATACTCCTTCTGGTTGTCAGTGTTTCTATTGAATCCTTGGTATACTAGAGGTTCTTTGTACCTTCCTACAACCCTCTCTGCCTCCTAAAATAAGCCTGGCTGTTCTGTCTACGTTACCACATGCTCAGGTGGTACAGCCTTATACTAAGAGTGGAGACGTATACTGTCTCAGTTGAATGGTTTTGTTAGGCCCTTAGTTTGACTTCTGAAAAAGCTGTCCAAACAAGTACAAGAGCACTGTGACCACACAGGACAACAAGAAAGGCTAATATGCTGGCTGCAAATGAAACATGTACATGTTTCAGTGGCAAACACCACAGACATTCTACACTATATGTCAATGGTAGGAAAGTTTAGCTTTTCACCTCCTACAAATCTTCACAACAATAGGCCATACAAATTCTTTACACACTTTGTAGACCCCTACAGAATCACATCCTTAATTAGACAAGCATCAGTGTGCTTATTACTCTTTGATACGATTAATATAAACTCCAAAATTTCACGTTTCACTTGTGGCACCAGTACTTATCGATTGTCAATTGTCCCCCACACGTCGTAGTCCGATGATGATTAAGGAAGAATCCAATTTAAAGGGATACTAAATTCCTTTTAGTTTGATAAATTATGATTGGTTATACAATTCCATCTGCAATATGTTGACAACCCTGTTTGGGGTAAAATAGCACTTGGGTTTGTTCTATCATGGCCCTAGACCCCAGCACACCAAACATCCATCCTAGATCCCTACCAGCAGAAACCCACATAAATACGGCTCATGACCTTGCTTGAACCCTACATGAATGGAACATTGCAGGCTGGACCCAGGAGCCCTGGACTCCCTGTTTCCCACACTGCCCTGGGTACCGACTAGTTCAGAGTGCAATAGGTCAAACAGGTAACATTCTGGAGATAGCACTGGCTAAGGCACTACAATACATATGATTCCCATATGCCTGTGGAGACATAAACATACGGGAACTCATTGTAAATGATTTTCGATTGCAAGCCATGCTGGCCCATGTATCCTGCTTGAAGTTCGGATCCTGATTTTCCTCATACCACTTCTCCTGGAGACCGTTCTTTAGAAACAATAATTTTCCTATATCTCTTATGGCACCACAACTGGAAAAGATGATTGAAAACAAGAACACTTAAGGACTCCACATTATGGTGTTTAAATTCTACTGCTGGGTAACTAACCATTAAGGGAAACTGAAACCTAAAACTGTTTGATTTGATGAAGTCTTCATGAACCCTAAGGACTTGTTGCATAGATGAATCTGAATGCTCATTCCCACATAAAACCCGAGTTACTATAGTGGACAGGAGCCTGTTTCATAGAAATCTGATACTATGTAATGTCTCTTATAAGCCTTACCCAATTCTCCCTATGAGGCACCTCTGAAGAAAGATTCTGCACGTTTAGACCACAAACAAATCTCGTCCAAGGCTGACAGTGTATCTAGATACTGTCCAATGGAAATTAATTGTGCATTCTATTGCTATGAATATATGTATATTGGCCTACGCCAAGCTGCTCACAAGCTACTTGTGAAGAAATTTGTGTTGCAAGGTCCAGACCCTAGAATCAATGTAAACCGCCATTTTAGGTTCTCTCTCCCTGTAAAGTCACCCTGTGAGTTAAAATGGTGGACGATGTCATTCAGAATAGAACACGGCCATCATGACCCCTGTGTACAGCTAATATGTAACTTGCCTGCAGGCCACTTGTTAGGTTCATGAACTGAGACCTTGTCCTTTCCTGACCTGTGTGTAATGGATTACCTGTGTCAACGAAACTGATCTATGAACATATATTAACTGCAATGTCGTTTGAATAACTTAATGGGAACGCCTGTTTAACTACATTGTATAAACTATGTCCTAAGGCTTAATGTTAAACCTAGAGAATACACTGTTACCATTTTGACTTGATGTGTAAACCAAAGATGAACTAGATACATATAGATGAACAAATTAGAAGCGAACCTGGCATGAACCCTAGATCAGTAATGTATTTATGGAATAGTTAACCCGTAGTAGGGCTGGACAGCAGGCTATCACCTGTGTTTGGTGAATTTCCTTTTTGGGCTACCCATGACAGTAGCATCGGAGTTCAGGAGGGCAAGGAATGTGAAATGTAAGGATGTGTCAGGCCTGGTGTATTCTCACAGAGTATTTCTCAGATGACAGGGTGCCCATCTATCCTCATCTCGGAACAGTCGATTGCTCAACTACAAAAATGACAGACCACCCAGTAATCCCCAAAACACCCAGTAATCCCCAAAACCTTTCACTGGCTGATCTCATGGTGCAGTATACACATGGTGGCTGTGTCAGGATGAGTGGGTGATGCCATGTGCAACTAGGAGTTGAAGGTCTGTTCTACAGGACCCCCTCATGGCCCAGGAAAGGCACGCAGCCATCTCCTGTGGTACCCAAAGTGGTAGAAAGCCATACTCTTTACCTCAAGATGTTGCAATTCTCAACTGCACTGTGCCTCCCAGACCCCACTCTATATAGGGTGGGGAGTAGCCAGAGGACTGATATATACCCCTTTTCCACATTGTTACAAGGGAGGCCTAAGAAGACCCAACAGGAAGTACATGAAAAACAATATTGGTGGTTTTGGAAAATATGTTACCAATCCCAGAACAGTGTGATTTGTTGTGTTTCGACCATGCACCTTACAAGCATTTGGATCCTGAAAATGGTCCTTTGGGTCTGTAGATAATTTGAGCAAACTGTGATGTTATGAATGCGATTTTGTCTTATTTATGACCCGGTGAAAAAATGAATGGGACACAAATGTTTTGAACTCCTTTTACAGAACCTGGTAAAACGTTCCAGTACAAGAATATGAGATTGATTTTAATGTTTAACACAGTTCTTATTAAAGCTATAGGAATGGTTGTTTCTGTTGTTATGGTTTTTCAAATTTCCGATCTGCTTGCCTGTTGCTTCGTGTAGCTGAGCAGGCATATTACTTATGCAGGCAACAGGCATCTGTGATAGATGAACAATGCATCAATAAGTAGGACACTTATGTAAAAAGAAGAAGGGATTATTTTTCTTCCCAGGCATGCATTGTTTCTCTTAAAAAAAAAAAAACGTCTCTGAACCTGTGTATGATTAAACAACAGAGCGCAGGGCCACCCCTGTCCTCATGGCTCCTTGGTTACATACCTTTGTAGTTCTGGCAAGAGAAAACTTGACCTCCCTCCCTGAACTCTTTAATGCATACCATAGAGGGGCACTGATGCCAAGCAGTTGTTTTGTTATTCCGAGTGCTTCTTTTAGTACTATTGCTCCATTCCTGTAATTGTGTACATCCCCTTGACATTCTCCTGTCTTCTCCTCTGCCATTTAAAACACAATATATGTTTTCATACAAGAAACCTTAAGGGGAGATTGCCTCCACTGCAGAATGCTTTAAATGTGTTAATACGTATTAAAAAAAAAGAAAGAAAATGTGTTAGGCCCACACAAATAGTACAAATATTAGTTCTATGGATGTTGCTGAATTTTTTATGAAGATGTCTAGTACTAGGTATCAAACACTATTCAGGGTCATGCAAGGAATAGCAAGGCTCTACAGGGCTTTGCCCTTTTTAAGGGTTCTATCAGAAATCTGCTAGAAATAGCCAGGTAACACTTTTTTTTCATTTTTATTTTCTATCTACGTAGCCCTACATGACCATTGCTATTATTTTAAATGTCTTAATGATTTTTTTTTTTTAGGTCGGATTAAATTCTTCAAAAGAGAAACTAATTGTCAATCCTGTCATGAAAACATTTATCATTTAAAATGCAGAAAAAGGAAAACAGATCCCTGGGCCGTGTGTGGATTATTTTGAAAAAAACAACGGCCATACCCCTACTTGGGACTCCACTTGGCTTCAGACCCTACTGTCATTTTGTAAGTGTCAATAAAGATTTTTTAAGACGTTCAGCAAACCCATTAGTAGGTACATCATGTTGCCTATAAAAACGATTCTTAGGATCTTTCATTAGGGATCAGTAGGATAGCATGTTCATGAACGTCTTATCAGGGGACTACCTGGTAATGTATTATATTATATTATAATTGGTTATTTATAACACACTTAATACCCTGAGGTTTCTAAGCGTGGAACCAGGGATTGAACCTATCATCTTGCTTCCAAGGCGAGCACGTTGCCCCTGAGCTATCCTCCCAGTCTATAGAGTAAATGCCATAAGGTGGAAATAATTACTATTTGAGAGAAATGTCATGGCATATGTAGACACAAAGCTATTTTGTGCTTATAGTTGGTCATGTGACAGCAGTGGGTATGTCATGGAATTGCCTGCTGCAGAGAGAGAGTTATTGGGCATATCATGCCACTGCTTGTTTTATGACAGCAATACTAGACTTATTATGCCACTTCCAGTTTATATGAGGTAATCACCGAGTATATAGTTGGAGCATCTTCCCATTTGATAACAATATTTGGTGTTTGGTGTAAAGACCCAGAAAACATGATGAACATTGGCAAATTAAACCAATAACAGTCATGTAAGCATAGCACATAATCAAATGGGTCGCCTCCACAAACATATTGTTCAATGCCAGCTCATTCACTGCTTTTGCCCCTCTCCTCCCTGGCGGCTTCAAGATCATCTCCAAGCCTCAACCTCACTGCACTGGCGGGTGGGGCGGTTGCGTTAATCGTCCCTCAGTGGGTCCCTGCTTACATTTTACCCACTTAGCTCTACTTAGCTCTACTCTCTGAAAGCCTGGTTTGCAAGTTGGTCATCTCTCCCATCTCCATCCTGTCCATTGCCACCATTTGCTGGCCTCCAGGCGCCACCACCCTGTTCATCTCTGAATGGGCTGATTTATGTTCCTCCTTACCTTCATTCACCTCCAACCTCCTCCTCCTGGGTGATTTCAACACCCAACTGGACTCCCCTTGCCCTGCATCCACTCTCTGACCTCTGCCCCTATCTGTCCCTCCCCATTATCTCTTCTGGGCCAACCCATTCAGATGGAAACACTCTGGGCTTCCTCATACACTCAGACCTCTCTCTCCCCTTCTCTCATGATCAGACCATTCTCTCCTCTCCTCCTACCTAGGTCCCTTTGGCCCTCTGATCGCTCCCAAAAAGCACACCCAACCTCATTCATTAACATCCGTCTGATGAAAGGAGTGCCAGCTGCTGCCTTCACTTCCCCCTTCATCCCTCCTCACTCCCCTACCTCAGATTCTACCTTTGACTCTGCGTTCAGCAACCTCCACCTGTCTTTCACCAATAATCTTGACATTCTTGCCCCAGTCTTGAGGATTCACCTGAAACCTGCCTCTAAGTGTAACACCTGGTACGACTCTGAACTTGAGGCCTGAAACAAAAGTGCAGGGTGGCAGACCGGAACTGGCAAACCTCGTGCTCATCCTCTGACAAACTGGCCTGTCATCTGCTCTAAAGCCAATACAGACTCTCCATCCGTGCCAAAAAAAAGAGCCCAC
This sequence comes from Ambystoma mexicanum, assembly GCF_040938575.1. NCBI lineage: Eukaryota > Metazoa > Chordata > Amphibia > Caudata > Ambystomatidae > Ambystoma > Ambystoma mexicanum. Next base: position 978,153,465 of record NC_090922.1, read on the forward strand.
ATACAGGGAGGGGTTTTCGCTGCATCCAACAACATGGCTGGGCTTTTCAAGATCTGTCGAGAACTAGCCAACCCTTCTGCAGTCTCCTCCTCCCCTTCTCCTTCCCAAGCCCTCTGCAAGGCACTGGCCACACACTTCGACACCAAAATCCAGGACATCCTGAACTCCCTGACTTACCCACCCTCCCAACCCATCCCACACCCCCTTGCCCTTGCCTTTACATTACTTTACTTTAATACATTTATATAGCGTGTCCATAGACCCAAAGGCGTGAGGGCGCTACATGACATATACACCAAGCAACAAGAAGGAAGAGAATCCAGTAGGTAACGCCACAGGAGATGGTAGTTTAAAAGAGGGCTCAGGATAGTTTAGTTAAAGAGAAAAGTCTTCAATCTTTTCTTAAATATTTCTAGTGAGTCAAAGGATCTCATTTCTAGGGGGAGAGCATGCCAGACTCTTGGTCCTATGGAAAAGAAGACTGAGTTGGCTACTCTGACAGTATGGCTACTATGACAGTAGGAGCTGATTATTCGATCTTAATGCTCTCATGCTATTTCTCGTAGGGAGGAGCTGTTGCAAATATCCGGGCATATTTCCAGATCTGCACTTGTGTACGACCGTCAAAGTTCAAAAAAGGAGTCTAGATTATACGGGCAGCCAATGGAGCTCTCGTCTCGCCATTGTAACATGATCTCGATATTTAAGTTTCATGACGGCTCTGATAGCCCCATTTTGGCATATTTGCAGCCTATTACAGTCGGACTTATTAAGTCCCATAAGAAGGCTAGAGCAATAATCTATTTTTGAGCCTATTATTGCTCTAGCAATAGTCTCCGCATTATCCTGTGATATGAGAGGTTTTAAGTGCGCTAGAAGTTTAATATAGTATGCGCATGAAGATACCAGACTACTGACATGCTGCTTCATAGTCATGTGTTGGTCAAAAATCACTCCCAATGTTTTTACTTTTTTTAAGGGCTTAATGGATTCATCTGCCATCTGGAAGCTCTCATATTGTGAACCAAGTTTGGTTATAGTGTGTGGAGAACCTATGACAAGCAATTCGGTTTTCGACTTGTTCAGGGCCAGCTTATTGTGGACCATCCAGGTTTCAATTAGGGTAAACACTCTGTTGATGGCCAATTCGTCTGCGCTATGGGAGCCAGAGAGCGGGATGACACATTGAGTGTCATCTGCGAAGTTGTTAAATATTATGTTGTCATGATCAAGCATTGCAAACAGGGGAGCCGTAAAAATATTATAGAAACAGGGGGAAGTACAAGCATCCTGAGGAACACCACAAGTTGTTATTATGGGTTCTGATTCAGAAGTGCCACAAAGACTCTACTGTCACTGTTATTAAGAAATGACAATACCCATTTGCATGCAAGCCGGAGAAATTGGTCACTTCGCGCAACCTGGTGGCATGATATCATGGTCCACCAGGTCGAAAGCCGCAGAAAGATCAAGCAGCATGAGCAATGATGCTTCCTTATTGTCCATACAAGCCATAAGTTTAGACTTAAGTTCAAGGAGGGCGGTTTCAGTGCCAAAACCAACCCGAAATCCAGATTGATGGTCATTAAGAACAGGATGAGTCTTTAAGTGGTCTGCAATTTGTATGTAGGCCACGCGATCAAGGATTTTAAGTAGGAACGCTGTATTGGCAATGGGTCGATAGTTATTTGGCATATTGACTGAGAGCCCAGGTTTTTTCTGAATTGGCATAACCCAAGACTTCTTAAGTTCCTGAGGGACCGTGCCAGTAAGTATAGAAGTGTTAACAAATTGACAGATAGAGGTGATTAAGGAAGGGGCACAGGTTTTAATTATCATCGTAGTATGGATATCATTTTTACATTTCGTGGGCTTAAGCTGACTGAGAATGGTTTCTAGTTCTTTTTCTGTTATAGGGGATAGATTAAATGTTGGGATACTCGGTGACCTATGATAGGACCAATCCCCCTGTTTAGCGCATTTTAGATTGTAACTTTTCTCTAATATATTTTCCCTGATGGTGTCTAATTTTTTGTGCATGGCTTGCTGCATGACATTGCACCAAGTGACATTGTCAGTGATAGATCTTTCTGGAGTGATGTGATTAGTTCTTTCTTGTTCTTTCAGTATGTGAAAGTGCTCCTTTGTATCGTGCTGTGCATTCTGGATTCTATCATTAAAGAAACTGTGTTTGGCTTTTAAAATGGCCTTTTTGTAGATAGAGACAGAGGCTTTATATTTGCTGAGGAGCAGTGGTGTGTTATGCTTCTTCCATACATGGTAAGATTTAATGGTTAATGATTTCAAATGCCTCCCTTGGCCCCTCACCCTGCTCCCTCCTCCTTCTCCTCCTTCTGCCCTGTCACATTTGAAGAAGTTATCAGAGTTGTCCGCTCCATGAAGATCTCTTCTAAATGGATTTCCCCTTGCTCATTCAGGACCATCAAGGATAACATTGGTTCTCTTGCCCCCGTACTTGCTGATTTCTGCATTCACTCTTTTGTCACTGGATCTTTCACCTCCTTCCATAAGCACTCCCTTGTGCGCCCGCTCATAAAAAAACCTTCAGCAGACCCTACATCCTCTGCCAACTACCACTGTATCTCCATCACACCCTACCTGGGGAAGCTGCTGGAGAAGCTGGCATTGCCCCAACTCAATTCACACAACAACCTTGTTGGTGGTCTCCACAACCATCAATCTAGATTTTGAGCATCCAGAGGCATAGAAACTTCTCTCCTGAAAACCTGTGAAGAGCTGCTTGCATCCCTGGACTCCAACTCCCCAGCTGTCCTCATCCTTCTCGATCGCTCCTCTGCCTTTGACACAGTCAACCATGCCATCCTCAAGCACAGGCTCCACAATACCCTTGGTATCTCGGAATGGGCACTGGACCTGCTGACATCCTTCCTAACTGACCGTTCTTCCTAAGTCAACCCGGGCACCTTCTCCTCGCCTTCTTGCTTCTCCATCTCTGGTGTCCCCCAGAGTACTATCATCTCCCCCTGGCTCTTTAACATCTACCTTGCTCAGCTTGCATGCCTCATCTCCTCCTTCTCCTCCAACTTCCAGTGTTACGCAGACAACACACAGCTATTTTTAAAACTTCCTGCTGACCCTCTTGCACCCTCCGTCATCCCTGACTGCCTTTCTGCCATCCAGTCCTGGTGCACCTCTGACGATCTTTGCCTCAACGCCTTTAAAACTGAGATCCTTCCCACTGGGTCCCCTGCTCCCTCCTTCTTCCCTTCACTTGGGCCTTCCTCCTTGGGCTCTTCCCGATCTTTCTCCTGAAGCCAGAAACCTTAGAGTCATCTCTGCCTCCTCTCTCTCCTTCCTCCCTCACACTTGAAACACTGCCAAGAAGGCCCACTTTCAGATCTTCCTTCTCAAAGGAATTCTCCCTTGTCTCACTTTCTAGCAGGGGCTCAATGTTACCCAAGCCCTGGTTATCTCTAGGCTTGACTATTGCACTAGCCTCCTCCTGAATCTACCTTCTTCCACACTGTGACCACTCTAGCTAATTCAGAATCAGACAGCAAGACTTATCCTTGGTCTCAAGCCCAGTGTACTGCATCCTTCCTCCCCTAAAAAGTCTGCACTGGCAACACGTTGCCGCAGGGTTTAAATTCAAATCCCTCTGCATCATCCACAAGGCTGTCTGGGCCCAGGGACCACACTATCTTCAACTTTATCTCACTAAATACTCTCCCCCCTTCTGTTTTTGCTGTGAAGCTGTGGAAGAATCACTTTCTTTTCTTTTTCTCCTCAACCCGTGTTATACACGGTAAAGACTGCCTGATTGTGCCCTGCACCTTTAAGAAATAGAAGGAGGCTGAACTCCTCCCCGCCAGGAGGTTTGGCACATAGCCAGCGAAAGACCGCCCTTTCAGCGTTAAGCCCACAGCCAGTCAAGGGCACAACGCTGTTTTTCGCTGTGATGCTGTGGAAGAATCACTTTCTTTTCTTTTTTCTCCTCAACCCGTGTTACACACGGTAAAGACTGCCTGATTGTGCCCTGCACCTTTAAGAAACAGAAGGAGGCTGAACTCCTCCCTGCCAGGAAGTTTGGCACATAGCCAGCGCCAGACCACCCTTGTGGCGTTAAGCCCACAGCCAGTGAAGGGCACAAGGCTATTTTCACTGTTTGCCTGGAGGCCGGCGCCGGCAAACAAAAACACAAGGTAAGCAACTAAGCGGCTTCCACAGTCTGTATTTGCATAACGTTGAACGCAAGAGTGCCTGCTGAGGCTGACGAGAGCCAAACCTACAATTTTGCAATCTCGCATGCACAGACAGTGAAACGCACCAGCGGAAGGCTAAGGCTAGCGTCCTTGCGCAAGCTGCCAATAGATACTCTGAGAGTATCCCCTAGCAGTACAACTACCGATCAGTTTGCAGACATCCAGCGCTCTGAAAAAAAAAGAAAAAATTAACAATACAAACATTGCAGTTTACACATTCTCAGAACTACCTTCCTTGTAGTAACACCACTCTCAATGTGATAAAAAGCACCAACTTACCCACCCACAAACCCCACTGGTCCACCAGTGAAGAGTGCGGATATACTTGACCAGCCTCCCCATAGCGGCAACAACTCCAACGTGAAAGCGCGCTCTTACGCCTCCTGCCTCATAACACGACAACATTCTGGTGGAGACTGCGGGCCCGCCGGGCCTTTGATCCACCGCCTTCCAAGCAGCACCAAACAGAACGTGCACTCAAGCACTTATCCAGCCAGTAAAGTACTAAGCCTACCTGTAGGTGGAGACTGCGGGCCCGCACGGTCTTTCATCCACCTTCTCTAAAGCGTCAACACTTATAACGTGCTATACAGTACCAACTTACCCTGCTGCTAGGCACGACAGATCTGTGGTGGAGATGACAGGACGCCCTAAGACGAGAAGAACTTCAACGGCTACCCGAGCTTCCCGAACAAATCAGGAAATGACTCCGCCACAAACCAGACTGCAAACAAAGAACACGGGTACCCCTAACATGAAGAACAAAGGCTCAAAGAAGCAGGGTAAAAGCTACAATTCAATAACGGACAATGGTGACACAGATAAGGAATGTGAAAACAAGGACCTGAAACAAAGCACGCCACAAAAGCCAAGTGGCAAGAACATGACTAAAGGCACATCTAAAGGAAATGATGAAACAAGAGTACACCTCATGGCAGAGAAAACTCTCCCTGTACCAACAGAAAAAAGCGATGCCGGCTTAAAACACAGAAAAACCAAACATGATGAACAAGTTCCAATCAATATAGAGGAAAAAAGAGACTTAAATGATCAAAGACAAGAAATACCAATAGAAAACAAGAAAATTGAACACAACGCTAAACTCATAACAACTGAAGAGTGAAACAAGCCCATGATAATAAACAATGATACCCGAATGGGCCACAGAAAGTGACAGACAGGAAAATGAAATAAAAGCTGCAACCGATGACCCGACGTATGGAAATGAAACATGGAAACAACAGATAACACACGAGGATGAAGAGGAGGAACTAACTCAGCAACAGAAAGCCAAAAAGGCAAGAAGAAAATGGCAATCACTTTATGAAAGCAGAAGACAATCCCAACTGTCGAACAAAACAGACCAGCAAATAAATCCTAAAGCAGCTCGCCTATCGCTAGACATAGCGGAAATTGAAAACCTGATGAAGAGCCACGAAAAAAGGAAAGATGTATTTGGCAACAAACAGCGTCCCAATCCAACAGACGCTGTGGGATGTTCTTACCCATGCATCCGAGCCCTACCTCAAAAACTGTGCAGTACTGGCATTGAAAACATCATGACGGCCAGAGCTTCCCAGAAAATGCACAGGGAAATGCATGAAGAATAGGCTGCCACTCATTTTTGCCGATGTTATGGGCACAAAAGGGCACTGCCTAAAACCACCATTGGACTACCCACACAGTAGTCTGAAACCATTGGGAATGGCAATGCTGATTGCCAAAAGCAACCTGGAATTGTGGGGAATTCATTTTTTTAAATCCCAAAAATGGGTGCATTACCAGTACTCACCACTATCAGAAAGCCGGCGTTTTAAAACAACACCAGACATTTGTGTAAAACTGAATAAATGAACCCAAAGCAGGCCAAAGAAAGACTTACTGAGAGGTGGATACAATCTAAAGTTATATTCTGAAGTGACTTGAAGGTTTATAACAAGACTGGCTGAGTTGTGGATTTCAGCAGTTTAAGTAAATGTGGACTGAAAGACACTAAAAATCTAAATGTTTAAAAGAAATGAGTGACCTACCTTTGAGTGTCACATAGGTTGCAATTGTTTAAATGTCATAGTTTTAAACTTAGAATCAGCATTCTAGCTGCATATGTAAAAAGGGTTAGTTTTATTTGAATGCAGAAAACTGGGTAACTAAAAGTGACATTAGCTGGGGCCTGGCTTAAGGAACTGAATTCTGCCCACCAGCTACCCCCGACAGGAGATGAGACTTGCACAACAGCTGTGTTCCCAGGCCTATCTGCCTTTTGCTGCTCCCACCAAAAGGGATATGACACTTCCCTGATTGAATTACCTGGGCTCTGCAGGAAATTGAACAAAGCCCTGTCCTGACTCAGGCAACTGTTTTATTATGGGGGCCGTAAAAGTGGCTTCCTCCTGGAAGGAAAGGGGAGGAGCACTGCCTGTGAGAGCAAGCTGGCTTGGCAGAACTGGAAAAAACAGAAATTCAACCTTGTGCTGGGGGGAAACCACACCCCTGTAGCCAGAATATGGTTTTAGAAAAAGATGAATAACTCATAGCACGGACTTGTCATAATTATTTAAATGATACCATAATTCTTGTGATTTTTCTGCCCAAATTTTAAGAGGTTTTTAGAACCGGTGGTATGATCTGGGGGCAAGCTAGCAGTTAAGAGGGTATTACTTAAAATGTATGCATGTTAAAAATCTGCCACTTCATCGCTTAATGTCCATACTCCTTGCGCACATGTGTGTAAATTTGGGTTAATGTCCGATATTACGAAACCAGTTAAAAAGTGCAAATGTTGCCATTTCTGAATGCAAGCTCCCAGGAAGAGCAGATTTGGACAGGGTATACCTCCTGTGATATGTGATGGGTGCATGTAATTTTAAACAAATGTGTACCTGTGCAAATATGTCTTTTTGATCAAATATAGATTGTGTGTAATTTGACAGGGGTGGGTTCTCTGTATCATAAACAGACCTCATCATGATGACACTTCATTTCATTCCCCCAATCAAGGGGAAGAGGATGAAGTGGCCAATGACAAGTGGAGAGGGGTAGAGCCTAGTGATGCTGCACACACACCCATTTTCAAAACACATAAAAGCAGACAGTCAGGACAGATAGGGACATTCAATTCCATTTGCTGCGGAGCATGCTGCCGGACCATACCACATCCAGAGATCCAGACTTCAAATCCATCAATCTTCAGAGAAAGCTGTGCAGAAAGATCCAGAAGCAGTGCTGTACCCAGAGAGAGCAGAGCTGACCCAGACCACTGTTAGCAGAACCAGAGAGCTGACCCAGATCACTGTGAAGTGCAGAGACCAGACCAGAGTCCAGTCTAAAACCTGACCAGATCCGTGGCGAGGCCCATCTATTTCTAAATATATTGTGAGTACCTAGCAGAACTGTGTAGAACCCAATCTCTTAGTTAAAATAATCTAATGCAAGCTATTTTAACTGCCTCCTCACTGTCACCTGTCACTGTCACCTGTCATTTTCTAGTTGCTAGCTGTCACTTGTCTTTTTGAACTTTAAAATTTCAAATCTGAAAAACTACCTTTATTTAATCGCTCATATCTCCGTGACCGTTTGTCCTAGAGACTTGCAGTAACTTTCCTCTGAAAGCTGGGAATCGTGGCTTTTCTACGAACCTAGAACCCCCGATACTTTTGCCGCAATCGCGAAAAACGCACTCGGGAATTTGCCACGATTTGCAAATTTCTCCACGTGTGAAAACAGCAGTTCTTGCTTTCCTTGCTAAAATTTCGTTTGCCTCTTAAGAACCATCCCTGAATCATTGCTAGAGTGAGCCTGGACTAATATTAACTAGATACCACTCACCCTGAACCTCTAGAGGGAATTAAAAGCATTTTAGCATATTTTTCACTTCATTGCCAGCACATATAAAAGCATTTTGGGCCTGTGTTTCAAACTTCCGTAGTCTAAGCTTGCTGGGGTGAACTGAATTACATTTGATTGCATTTCTGAGAACTGTGTGCCGTCCTTCCATTTCCTTGCATTGCATAAAGGGGGGAGGGGATTGCCAGAGAAAAGTGATTACATTGTTTTGTTGAAATCATATTGAGTTTTTTCTGTATTGCATTTTCATTCAACATTACATCCATCTGAACTTATATAAAGCATTCTCTACCACCTTATTCTTCTGTTCCTATTCACGAGTGAGCTAGTGCCAGACTATCCATTATTGATTACTGCTCAGATTCAGTGTGATATTCAATTATTAAATTATTATAAAGTGTGATATATATATCTATTGTTTAAATTATCAAATAAACCTTTTAACTTGCAAAACAGAACTACTTCTTGGCTCAGTGGGGTCAGGGGGATTCCAAGAGAGGGGTGTTATATAGGGGTAGTCATCCAGAACGCATGAACTGGACATAAATATATATCAATAAGGGTTTCCATTCAGTATCCCAGACTAGGCATTGACTTAGCTGTAGTGTTGAATTGAATCCTCTTACAACGCGAAGACCAACAGTGCCCAAGAAATACAAGAAAGCAGAAAAAGAATCGAGAAAGTACACAAAGAACACCAGAAAAGTTCAATTAAAGGCAATCCTTTCACAGAGGAACCTTTTAAAAAATATATATATAATTTCATCCAGAAGAATAATCAACGCCAAATATATGCGGATGTGAGAAGGGACACAACCATGAAATGGCCTCAATTCCAAAATCAATGCTGGATCTCCAAAACATGTTAATTACGACAACATCGCAATCACTAATTCCATACATTAAATTGCAAGAAGCTCTAACTGAGACAATAAAGGATCAAGCAACCTTACTAGCACTAATACACTTGAAGCAAACTCATCAGGACACATATATGAAGAAGCTGCAGGAACGGATCGATATAGAAGCAACCGCCAGCCAGCTATGGCAATCAAGGTTAATCGATATCGCAAGGAGCGAACGCGCTGAAAAATCAGATCTTACGCACGCGCTGATTACGATGATGACCGAAAGAAACTCTACAAGAAATCAGACCAAGAATGACAGAACAAAGGACAAAACAAACAACCAGTTGAGCAATAAAGAGCGAAAAGAAACAGAGAGCACAGCACCAGACGAAGAGGCAAAAAACGGCCGCACAAAAAATCCCACACAACAACCATGTGGAAAATCTAATTGATTTGACTGAGCCTTCGAGCATGCCAGTGAATCCTACAAAAGACAACTTGGAAAAACCTGAAAATGATGACATCTTCAGCAAAGAAAGCAAACAGAAGACAGGAGAAGAGAAACAAAAAAAGGATACAAATGGTAAAAACAAAAGAAAAACAGGTTTACGCGCGTTTCTGAGAAACCTAAAAATACCTGGCGAAGAAAGCGCGGAAAAAAAACCAAAATGAAGCGCAGAAGACAAAGATGCCTCAAAAAATGGAAAAAGGGGAAACTAGGAAGAAAACAGAACCCCTAATGCATGAAGGAAATAGTGAAGAAAGATAAATGGAAGAACTGATGGCGATGTCAGTACATGAAGATGAAATCGTTGACTTATCAGAAGAGGCACAAATTCAAATGACCCAAAATTCCATGATCACCATAGACCACTACGAGGAAAAACACTTGCAAGACTCCAAACAGTGTGATTTTTCACTCGAAGAAATATCAAATGAGGAAATACAGGATACAATACAAACACAAGATCATTTAGAAAATTAATCTAGAACAACAGAGGAGAATGACACGTGCTTTGTCACACATGCTTTGAATGACACAAGCAGCTCCGATGAATGTGAAACTCTGATTAAGCAGAAGAGAAAGAAAAAGGAATGGCGAGACTCATCTGAGAGAGAAGCAGAAACAAAAATACAACTGCCTACATTCATCGACCCATTCAAAAAAGCACAAAGTCCTCAATATAAAATAAAGCTGCAAAGAATAACGAAACAAAATGACGACTTGGTATTGAATTGAACAAACATACTAAGGTTGATGCACGTGATACCAGACATGAAAGAAATATCGACCAGAGATATTCACACTATCGAATTCATGGATGACGTAACAACAGACCAAGTATGGATTGAATTTGCTAACAAAAAAGCACTAACAAAGTTGATTCAAAATGAGAAGACTCTAAAACAAGTAGGATTCAACATAGCGTTTCCAGAACTTAAAGAAACTAATTCTGGAAAACAAAGAGTAAAATCTGACAATCAAGTAATGGTGCAACAGAAAAATAAAGAATGCAACAGCGGAAATGAAACCCAAAATATACCCAAGGAGACTCATATAAAGAGAGAGACAGATTGCAGAAGAACAGAAGAAGAAATGCAGCGGAATTGGCAGGACTCACGGAGCAAACAAGGAATATGGAGACAACTTGATGATTCAGAAACAAGAGAACAGGACAGCCACACCAACCAAAGATAACAACGAAAGAATAGGAGGATGACCTCACTCTCTATATGTTCCTGGAACACTCGCGGACATAGACACCTATTTAGAGACATAGGTGAAATCCAATACGACAGTGATATAGTTTGCATACAGGAATCCTGGCTTAAAGTTCAACCAATATGTGACGGATATACGGTACTGATGAATCCGGCGACGATACAGAGGGAAAAGGGCTGTCCATCAGCAGGATTCCTGACTATGATAAAAGGTACAGCAAATATGGAAATAATCAAGTCAGTACATATCCTTCCCCGGATTCAAGCCACCACAATCAAATTAATCAATACTCAATCCAAGACCAATAATAAAAGAGGCTGCGGGAAAATCCTTCTCTGGTTCATAGTCAACGAATATTGGAATCCAATCGCAATAAAAGAAGAAATCTTCATAGACAGTGTATTCTCAATAATCGACCAAGCTAACATAAAACATCCAGGCACAGAATTCATCATCTGCAGCGACCTAAATATACATCTGTTCAGCAACAAAGGCAACATACTAAATGATCTTGCACTAGAAAACCGAGCAAGAAAATGGAACAAAGAAGCTGCAAACAGACAATTGCTCAGATCAGACTGCATGGATAGCACTGGAAGCCGTATGATTGAAACCTGGGCAAACGGCAAAAAACTGCAATAATAGACTTCATGTCTGAAGGGATACATTAAGAGATAACATTTTCCATCAATCTCAGAAACCCGAACAGTGACCACTATATAATGAAAAGATTTTTGAATGTTGTGTCCATGAAGAAAGCAACTCGTCTCCTACCTAGTATGGAGATAAATAAGGGAATGAACAGACTAAGAATTAGCCACCATAATGTCGGAAAGCTATCAGGCGTAATGACCAAATCAAACTTGGAGGACAAACAAAAAATGAATTATGCTTGGCTCCTATTCCCATACAAGAAAGACACAAAAAGAAACCAAAAAACTATGCAGAACCATCAACATGCATATAACCAGAATGTTGCACAAAAAAAGAAAGATCTGAGATACGCAATAAAGGTAATAAAAAAGGAGAATGCAAAAGACTCAGCAAAAAAAATGAAATGGGCCAAACAACAACATAGAAACTGGATGAAAAACAACAAAGCGATGATACTGCAAACTGATGCAGAAAACATGCTACATGCCATGGAAAATCGGAACACGAGACAGCTATGGTCACTACTCAATGCACAGCCCCAGACACAAGACGCTATGACGGCAAATGTACCCGAAGCAAGCTGGATAAAATATTTGATGGATATATACGGAGAAAAAACAATGGATAAAGACAATGAAAAGCGGGCAAAGAAGCCTATATGGAGGGAAAAGGGCTGTCCATCAGCAGGATTCCTGACTATGATAAAAGGTACAGCAAATATGGAAATAATCAAGTCAGTACATATCCTTCCCCGGATTCAAGCCACCACAATCAAATTAATCAATACTCAATCCAAGACCAATAATAAAAGAGGCTGCGGGAAAATCCTTCTCTGGTTCATAGTCAACGAATATTGGAATCCAATCGCAATAAAAGAAGAAATCTTCATAGACAGTGTATTCTCAATAATCGACCAAGCTAACATAAAACATCCAGGCACAGAATTCATCATCTGCAGCGACCTAAATATACATCTGTTCAGCAACAAAGGCAACATACTAAATGATCTTGCACTAGAAAACCGAGCAAGAAAATGGAACAAAGAAGCTGCAAACAGACAATTGCTCAGATCAGACTGCATGGATAGCACTGGAAGCCGTATGATTGAAACCTGGGCAAACGGCAAAAAACTGCAATAATAGACTTCATGTCTGAAGGGATACATTAAGAGATAACATTTTCCATCAATCTCAGAAACCCGAACAGTGACCACTATATAATGAAAAGATTTTTGAATGTTGTGTCCATGAAGAAAGCAACTCGTCTCCTACCTAGTATGGAGATAAATAAGGGAATGAACAGACTAAGAATTAGCCACCATAATGTCGGAAAGCTACCAGGCGTAATGACCAAATCAAACTTGGAGGACAAACAAAAAATGAATTATGCTTGGCTCCTATTCCCATACAAGAAAGACACAAAAAGAAACCAAAAAACTATGCAGAACCATCAACATGCATATAACCAGAATGTTGCACAAAAAAAGAAAGATCTGAGATACGCAATAAAGGTAATAAAAAAGGAGAATGCAAAAGACTCAGCAAAAAAAATGAAATGGGCCAAACAACAACATAGAAACTGGATGAAAAACAACAAAGCGATGATACTGCAAACTGATGCAGAAAACATGCTACATGCCATGGAAAATCGGAACACGAGACAGCTATGGTCACTACTCAATGCACAGCCCCAGACACAAGACGCTATGACGGCAAATGTACCCGAAGCAAGCTGGATAAAATATTTGATGGATATATACGGAGAAAAAACAATGGATAAAGACAATGAAAAGCGGGCAAAGAAGCCTATATGGCATCTTGAGTGGGAGATGGATGACATCAACGAAGCAATAAAGAGCTTGAACACATCAAGAGAACCAGGACCTGATGGTTTGACCAACATGATTATCAAACAAAATCCGGATCCCTGGAGTATAATATGCAACAGCATATTCAAACTCATACAGAAAACTAAAAACATACCAGAAACGTGGCAGCAAGCCACTATAATTCCAATATGCAAAGGTGGCCCAGTAGAAGAACCCTGCAATTATCGTCCTCTGGCATTACTAGACGAGCTAGGAAAGTATATATGCGAAAATCCTACTTAGGAGCTTGAACAACTGGGCTACTAAGGAAAAAAAATATGCAAAGAGACAGACCGGATTTGTAAAAAACATGGGAACCAACATCAACCTTTTCATCCTGAATTTGCTAAAACATCAATCCATACAATTGAAGACACAAATCTACGCAGGATTCATAGACCTAAAACTTGCATTCGACTCAGTTAATAGAAATCTCCTTTGGAAGAAACTTAACGACTCAGAATGTTCGAGTAACATCTTGGCGCCGATCATGTTACTGTACCAGAACACCACCATAAAGATAAGAATGTGCAAAAAAGGTACACTCTCAGACAAGATAAAAACAACCAAAGGACTAAAACAGGGCTGCCCACTGGCAGCCACCTTATTCCACCTTTACACAGCTGATCTAGAAGAATGCATCTATACACCCCGAATTAATCCACCTAAACTGAATGGCACAACAATAACATGCATCATGTATGCAGATGACATCGCTGTACTTGCAAAAACACAGAGGGGCCTGCAGATAGCGCTAGAAAACATACAGTCATATATGGACAAAAACCAGATGGAAATAAATGTGAAGAAAACAGAAATCATGAAGCAAACCAGAAAGAAAGGGCCAACCATGCCTTCTACATTGGAAAGGAAACAATTGAGGAAGTGAACAAAGTTAAATATCTCGGAATATGGCTAAACCAATCAGCAACCGAAGCAGAATTGATAATGCTCCTCAAAGAAAAAGTACTAGCATTAGCAAGGCAAGCGAAGGTGCTACATGCAAAATATGGAAAATTTTCCATGATACCAGTCACAACTTTCTATAAACAGAAAGTGACGGCAATTCTCCCATATGGCGCAGAGGCAATGCTGAACATAGAAAACACCATATGGCAACAGATTGAAGGACAGTTCTGGCGGAAAGTTTTAAACTTACCAACATCATTTCCCATGCCACGCATCCGAGCCGAATTAGCGCTACAATCACTGCAATCTCTCGTTCTCTGGAAACAAATAGATTTGTACAGAAAGATCACTTGTGAGAACTATGCCCCGCTGCTAGAGATTTTACAAAACAAAAATAGTGGGATGTCAGCACAACCCCTTGAAACATGGAAAAACTTTACGAAGCGAAATGCGAAGATGAAGGAATATCCAGAGACCAGCTCATAAACAGACCTCGGAAAGTGAAAAAGAGATTGATTGAAAATGACTGGATAAAGACTAACAAGGCCAATTCCAAATACGCATTGGACATCCCGTGTACAATATACATCAGACCAATCAATAAACTACCGGAATACCTAAAGTGCTTCCCGTCAGCGAAAATCAGAGACACCTTCATGAGAATCAGATTGAACATCCTTCCCACACGTGTAGTCATGGCTGCAAGGAAAACAATAACAGACCAAGAAAAAATCTGCGGAGGCTGTGGTGACGGTGCGACAACAGAAAGCGTTCAAAACATAACAATGCAGTGCCCTGCTCTTAGCAAGAAAAGAAACCTATCTGTAGGGCCCTGCTCTTAGCAAGAAAAGAAACCTAACTGTAGGATTGTTTATACAGAATCAAACCACACTCTCGCCTGAAGATCGGTGGTAATTAATTTTAGCTGGAAAACAAAAAAAACTGATACACACGGTGGTTTCATACTGGAACAACATCATGGAGCATGCACAGATGGGTTGAGAAACAAGAAAGAAAGAAATGAACTTCCTAAATGGAACAGTATTGGGCATAATGTTTAATACATTATAAAATTGGTGAATGAAAGAGATACAAGATAATCAAATAAAATGAAAGTTTTAAAAGGCAAACCAACACATTTTTAATAAAAAAAAAAATACTCTCCCCCTAGACCACTAGGTTCCGCTTGTACCAGTTATTTGTGTGTAAAGCAGTTTGCTAAACAGAGGGAAGGTGGTCGATCGCTTTCCTCTGCTGGCTCCCTCCTATAGAACAGCCTGCCACTGCCTCTGCACCTTGAGCAGGACTTTCATAAATTCCAGAAGCTATTCAAGACTTTCCTCTTTACCTTCTCCTTCCCTTCTTCTCTCCTCTGCTAACCCTACAGTTGCTGTTATTGGTGTCCGGGGCCCTTATGCATCCACGTGGCCCCTGACCTACCACACCTAATTGGCCCAGCTCATGTCTACCCTCAGCACTTGACTTGGCACACCCTCTGCCCTAGAGGTTCAAAATTACACCTAACCTGGCCCCAGGCCGCGTAGCACTCATCAACCCAAGTACTTCATCTGTGGCTCACCCTTGAGCTCGGACTCTCCAGCACTTACCTCCTCTGCCCTCTCTCTTGCTGCACTTTCACGTTATGAATACTCACAAGGCATAGTAGGGTTGTCCTTTCATCATTTTCCCCTCCACTGCTCTTATTAAATATTGAGCCTCATTACGAGGCTGGCGGCCGCGGAATGAACGGTGCCAGTAAGGGACCGGCACCGTTCATGTCGGGCTGCCACATTACAAGTTTTGCAACGGGTCCCGCTCTGGACGCCTGGATAGACCAGATGTGCAGAGCGGGACCCGCTAGCAGACCAGGATGCTAACAACGGGCCTGTCATTACCGGGCCTGATATTAGCATCCTCAGCATTCCCATTGAACCCTATAGGGGCTCAATGGCAGTGGAAATGGGATTGGGAATGTAACGGGCCGGGTCCCGCAAAAGGGAATTACCGGGCCCTCCAAGGTCGGAATGGCCCGGTAAATCCCCTTTTGATGGACCCAGACCCGAGTTTGGGGGTAGCCATGCTGCTAAACACGGCATGCCTACCTCCAAACTCGTAATGATGCCCATTGTGTTTTGTAATGTCATTCATGTGCTCCCTCCCCTGCCCTGTGGGAGCTTTGAAACAGTATAAGTGCCTAACTAGCAAACAATACATCAATAAACACATAAATATATAAATATGGTTTAATTACTTCCTTTAAATATCAATATAACGCATAACGCAATATGTCTGTCATAGTCAAAAGGTCATTAGCACTCAAATTGGAATCAAAATCAATGGTGGTTAATTTGTCAAGCAGGTTTTTGCCTACCTATGTATGTAAAAGTAAATATGTTTCTGGGTTTTAGGTTGGCAACCACTGCTACATAATTTCTTTAAAAATGGATAATTATTTATTCAGAATATTAAACAAATTCACTATTTTTCTAATTCGATTCCATCTACACGCACTGCTTCTGATGCTGGTTGAAGTTTAAGTCTTTATTTAATGATCAACGATATTTATGAGATTTCTGCATTAATATGCTTAATAGATGAAGATTTGGTTTTATATATTTATTTATTTGAATTTGTATATACCTCACCACACGTCCGTAGGCCTCTGGGCACACACAATAGACTTTGTGAGAAACAGTGGCATCATACAAAAAAAATCAATCAAACGTATGAGTCAGTCAGGGGGAGGTTGATGTTGTTCGTCTATCACACAATTGTATTCAGACTGATATTTGCCCTAATATTCTATACCGTTCGGATTGTGAATTAAATCCTTTGTCCCAACTAGGCTGGAGATGAAAGAATAGATTAATTTGATGAGGTTTATCCTAGAATTTCAATTTTTGTTTCAAGCAGATTACATAACTTCATTTTGAAAATAGAGGGACAGCGAGGAGAAAGAGAGAGTGAAAGAGAGTGAGAGAGAGAGACAGAGATGGGAAGTACGAATTAAAAGCTGTGAAGTCAATAACAAATCAGCTGACAATAGGTGTTATCATTAAATATTGTCTCCAAATAAATTCATTTCAGAATAGCAATACAATTCACTGAGCATTTAAAAAAAAAGTTGTTTGATTTTGCAAACAGAATATTATGATAACATTAGTAGCTGGGGTCAGGACTTAATGGGGGGACAAAGGGGGTACGTGGAGTGCACCCCTGCATTTTGTGGGTGAAATGCTTTCAAAACATGGGAAAACTGCATTGTAAAAACCTGTGGTAAGATAGTGGGTCATAAAAACACATGGAATCTTTTTAAACATAGTTGATTAATGGAATGGTATCAAGAGAAAACTAGATGTTACATGAGTGCACTAAAATGAAAATTAATCATACATCAAATTACATGAAACCATTAAATTGGGCTGCCGCCGACCAACCCCAAAACACTGAATCCGCTGCCTGACTTCCCGGTTTAAATGGGACATTACAAGTCCCCGCGGATCGGGAACTCAGTTGGCAGATTCAGTGAATCCCCTTTCCCGTGGAGTCCCATAGGACTCCATGGGTGTGGGGAGATGGAAGCTGTAAGGATATTTGGCGTGTTACAGCACAGAGTACAGCACTACTGCACAGGTAGCAATTTTTTTTTTGATGCAGCACCACATGGGTGTGGTGCATTGCTATATGTGTTGCAAGGATAACATGGACATATAAGTAAAGTCAGACTATTCAGTCAAAAACGATTTTTACATATAAGATGCAAATCTATTTTCACGTGCACATTCAAAAATGCACAATACTTTTCACCTGAAATGCCTATAGTGCAAGAGACACATTTGAAAATTAATAACTAACATTATTAATAAACAACCTGACTAATAAAAATTCATTTAACATAACCCACTAATAAAAATGTGTCTCCACTGCAGAATTAGGCCTATTCTGAAAGTGAACTTTTAAACGCACATTCATTTTTTTTTTTTCGTTTTCTCTGCTGCTCTGTCCACATAACTACAGGAAGCAAAAGGGCTCGAAAGAACAGGAAATCAGTTGGTTACAAAGTATTACTATAAAAATGAGCCATTGTGTAGAGAGGGAGGAGATGGCATGATTAATTTCTGATTGGAGCAGCGTCATAGCAAGTATCATGCTAGAGGCAGTGATGAGGGTTTTGCTGGGGGGAGTTTAAAGAGAGAGAGAGAACAGTCGAGATTTGGCAGAGCTGGGAGAAGGACCTGTTTCCTGGCTGAAGCATTCCTATCTGCAAAAGCTGAGAATTCCAGATAATAACCCCGGTTTGAGAACGAAAGGCGCTCGTTTTCACTGGGGTTAATCTTCAAGGGAGCCAAATTCAGAAAGAGAACAGCTGGAGAAAATTCATGTTGAACAGATAAGGTAATTACAGAAGTGTGGGGGCTGAGTGTGTACGAGAATATTCAGTCAGTGTAGGAAAGGAGATTCCTGTGCTTAATCACATGTTAATGTTGCAAATTGAGTTCTTTTCTCCGCCACTCTCTTTTCAGTGTATCACAGACAATGATGTTACTGTGCTATTTTATTTATTTCTGTAAAGAGTGAGATCGTGTTTAAATGCAACTTTTATAATACAGAAAAATATTTGAAAGCAGACGGGTGGTGTGTTTTATATTTACCAATACAGTGCTGATGATGTGGGGAGATTTTTAAACAGTGCAATTGTCATTTTAAGACAGATGTGTGCATGATCATATTCAGTATGGACAGTTGTGAGTGACTGTTTGTAGCATAGCTCGTTGGAGGTACATGAGCCAACGGGAAGAGAGACTCTCTGGACATAGTTCCCTACCGTATATAAGGTAGTGGAAATTACCACAAAATTACCGCATATAGCTCTCTGTCGTAAATAAGTCAGTGAGATCGCCCATGGTGGCACACTAACACTAACACTGAAAATGTGGTATTCCTGAAATGTAGGCCTGAGGTCTCTCTAGTGATTACACGAACAATCTAAGCAAAGATAAGGGATTCTGGACATTGGGGCCACAAATAAAACAAGGGAATTATGCTCACCAAAATACCACCAACCACGCATACCAACCACGCATACCAAATATGCATGTCTGGGTGCTGAAATAATGCATGTCCACTGTATTATTGTTGTACATGGCCCAATCTGAATACAAGGAGTGATTGTTGCTAAGTTATTTTTCGGCGGTAAGAAAATACCGTCAGGCCCCAAATCTCCACAAAATACCCTACATATTTATGGTGCGTTGCAGGCCGGGAAAGTGATCATAGAGTACCTACTGGGCGTGGCAAGCGTGTCTCACACTGCCATTTGCACATTAAAGGGAACCCATTTTATAATAGCAGTGTGCCACTAAAAACGAATTTCAGAATGTCAGAAAGGGAAACCACATTCTCAGATCTAGTGCAATATTTAGAGGCAAAGTTGTTTGCACATGGGAATTGGTCTTCGAATAGCACGTTAGAATGGAGTAACCGCATTCAGGGTGAGGTGCAGAAAGAAAAACTAGACAATATTTTTGCAGAAGGCAGCATAATTCAGGTCTGCCTTACAAGATTATTGAATGCAGCTGATAAAAGTGCAGAGAAAGACTGTTTAATACGGCTATGCGGCAAAATATGGTTTATTTTAAACAAGTCCCTGCGAATGCAAGAGAATGATACTCAGCTAATTAACAGGTTAAAGACTGAATTAGATGGGGCAAGTAAAAATCAGGAAATGGTGAGAGCAGAATTGGATGTATGCCAAAAAGACATGCAATTAAAATGCAGAGACTTTGATACTCAGTTATCCAAAAGCAAGAAACAATTTGAAGATAGTGAGCAAGAATTGGCACACTTAAAAGCCTTAGTGGATCACATTAGACAGGATAAAGATGAGGTTGTTTCAGAGATGCAGATTTTACAAAAAGAACATTGTGAAAAAGAATGTGATCTCCAGAGCGCAGAACAAGAAATGATTAAAATGATTCAAGAAAGAGACAAAAGAAATAAAGAGTTCAATGAATGCCAAATGCAAATGTGCGACATGCAGGAGGTGATTAATTAGATGAATGGTGAAAACAACTATTTGCAAGATGAAGCCAACAGACTCCTTAAAAAGTGTAAGGACTTAGAACAGCAAATGTGCATTCCCAGGTCCCAGGAGATGCGGCAGGGTACCACATTCAATGGAGTGGAGGTGAATTCTAGCTCTGCCCAAAGAGCTAGTGCTCCAGTGACTGGGCCGGTGACTGAACTTGGTTGCAGCGCCCTTGGGGGATTTGATACTCCCATTGGGGGCAGCCACCAACCTCATACACCTGAAAACGGGATTGAATCACAAAATAGTGCAATTCCATGCATTGCAACAAGTAGCCCCATAAAAATAATTAAATCCATTAAAGCCCTGATCAAACCATTTAAAAAGGGAAGTGAATGCTGCATTGAGGATCACTTAGAAGCGGTGCATGACATTTTTAAAGCACTCCAGATACCTAAGGAACAGTACAGACAATATTTTCATTTAACTTTAGATGCCCCGACGGCCAGCATCATAAGGGGATTAAATGAACAGCAGAATATGACATGGTTGGAGTTTGAAAAAGAAATTAGGCGTCATTTTTCTCCTTTTCAGTCATTGCAAGAGGCAAAGAAAGTCGCTTACACAATTACTGCTGGACCTAATACATCCCCTCGCCAATTTTTACAAGACTTAAAAAGAGCATTTTCTCGCTGTGATGTATCTTTTGACTCAAATTCCAATGAGTTTAAAACTGCATACTTCTATGGGCTACAGAAAGACATCATATCCCAATTGGTCCGTGAATTTGACCGTGACAAGTCCCTTGAATGGATTGTACATCAAAGCACAAAACTATATGAGGTACTCTATTGTCAGGGTAGAGAAAGTGATAAAATGAAAGATACTAGACCTAAATCTAAAGAACCCTCAGCCACAGTAATGGAAATCAGGTCAGCCAAAATGTCCCTTGAGTCTGCTCAAAGCCAAGGTAAAAATAATGTGACACTTGAACAAAGGGGTAATCAACAAAGATCGCCATTTCCTGGACCAATGTTCCAATCACATGATCCTAGTAATAGAGAGAGCTACATCAGCCCTAGGTATTTAGGGGACAGACCCCGGGTAGGATATCGGCCTGATATGGCAGGTATGAACAATAACCAGAGACAAAATCAAGATGAAAGAAATGATGGTCCCTACCAGTCATTGGGGACACAGAGCAGATTTGATCCCAACACCATGATATATGGTAATCACGATAGGCCCCGATATCTGGATCGATTTACTGATAATGGAAATCAACCTAGGGGCCAGTACCCACAATCTGAGAGACAGGACATGAGGCAAAACGTGAACTACAATCCACGTCAGTACAATGATTCCCCACCAGGGGATTATAATCAAAGGATGGGTGCAACCCGCCTCCCTCCACAAATGAATCAAGAGTTCAGAAACCATCCCAACCGACATCATTCACCTGAGAGGTATCAGAATAGATCCAATCAGGGGGAAAACAACCAATATCGACCTAGACCACAGAAAGAGGATCCTAGAGAGATGGAAAGGTTCCAGTGCCTTGAGGCCAAAGTGAAAATGTTAGCTGAGCAAATAGGAAAGCTCTGTACAGCGCAAAAACAACCTTCCAAAGAGGGGGCTGATGGCCATAGCAATGACCGGGGGGCTTCCGAAAAGTGACTAAGTACTCATGATAACTGCAGTGCCAAAATGACAGATTGCTCTGATATAATTTTGCATAACGACTCTGAGATGCCTAATGGATTAAATGTGAAAGTGCCAGTAAATGAACTTGTGACAGAAAGTGCAAATAATTCTAAAAAAGAGGTACGGTTTAATCTTGAGCTAAATAAAACAGTAAAGATTTGTACAAATGAAAAAGAAACATTAGGAATTCCAAAAGAAAAAAGGGACAGACTTAAGAAAAATGACTCATGCATGGGGAATACCAGTGGACAGGAAGTAAGTGGGGATGCTATAGCTCCTTCCCTGGGCAAGCAAAACAATGACCAAACACAGACAGAAAAAGGAAATACTTACAAGGAGTGTACAAGTCAATCACCTGAAGAATTCTTTGAGCCACATATTTTTGAAGAGGCTGAAAGGGCTGGTATCACACTAAATGATCACAAATGCACAGAATTAAAAAATGACAAATTGATGAATGATATTGTTACACATGTTCAGTTGGAAGGTTGTAATGTGGTCTCTGATGTTACCCAGATGGCAGGGCGAACAGTGGCCACACTCCAAAAAACCTCTGATCATGGAGAAATGAATAAAGTCTTTCGCGCAGAAATGGGTAAAAAGGAGGGAAAAATGTCTTTCCATTTACCAATGTGTTTAGCCAAAAGTGAAAAAGACCTGAGAAAGGTGAGCCCTGAAATCAGTAAGAATTCACATTTCTTATGTGTATTAGAGGAAGTTGAGGACAGATATTATGCACCCATCACTGTAGAAGAAAAATGCCACACCTTTGCTATGATTGACACTGGCGCACAGGCCACAATTATGTCCAAGGAGCTGGTAAAGAGTATCAATGAAGGGAGACCCCCACGGAGTCAGATCACAGTGTAGGAAAATCAAGGCCCAGTGCATAACTTTAATGGGGAGGAGGTGCCCATCATAGGTGTAACTGAGGTTGACATAAACATAGGAAAGCACAGAATGAAACAAGAGGTATTGATCACATCTATTTGTGAAATTCCATTTCTGATGGGGACAGATTGTCTGAAAAGATTGTCTCCTCTAATAGATGGGGTGAATGGAGTGCTGTGGTCCTTAACCAAAAAACGATTGAGGCCTAAGAAACTAAATCACAAAACAGCAATATAAATGAATGTCACACCGTTGCCAAAACAAATGATGCTGTGGAGGGATATCTCCAGAATAGCTGCATACCCAGTGTCACTGTTATATTAATGTGTCAAGACAAAATGCAGAGCGACAATGAAAAACTACCTGAACAAATATACTTGGACCCAAGGAAAAATTGGCAGACTGCCATAGATGAGCACACATTACGTTTTTATTTAAAAGAGAAAACATGCAAACAGAATATTACTCCTAAAACAGATTCAGAAAAACACATTACCACTCTGGCAGAAATACACATGGAAGATGAGCAACCATGGGTTCATGTTGGTATAAATGACTATTTTAAAACAATAAAAGCCACTTTAGCGCTTGAACATGAAAGGAGTTTCATTAATGAGACATTGTTGCAAAAAATAATGGAGAGGGAAGTAATCCCGAGATTTAGGATTAAAAACCAATATGTTTCTGGCTTGGACAGTCCAGACTTTGAAAACCGAATTGCAGGCAGATGCATGCTTAAAATTAGCATTGGGCAGAAAACAATTTACCATAATGTATGGATAGTGAGTGGAGTACAAAATGAATTTTACATGGGAAATGACATCATGCACAGAATGTGTATGGTGTTAGATTTCCTTAATCAAAAAATATGGTCACGCTTAGGTGGTCCGGCACCTGAATTTGAAGACAAAAGAAGGGCTTATCATTGTGCACAACTGGTTCCTTATGCAATCGAATTACAAATGAGGAAAGATACTATTATTTCTGCATTTACAAAACAGTTTGCAATAACACTGAAATGCAAAAATGGACAGCAGATGAAAGGCTCTGATGCATTTGCATGCCTGAATGAATCCATAAAACAGCAAGGCCTGGATTATGAATACATTCCATTGGTAGACATTGGTGAAGGATCTGTAAAAATTATGGTAAATAATAAAGGTTGTCAGGATATTCATTTAGAGGAAAACTCCCCATTAGGAATGGCCATACAAAAATCACATTATACGGCAGATTTAAATAACATGGTGATTGGAAATATTCCTGAAAAGTATGTAGATGCCAAGGGTGAGTTGCCAGAACACCTGGACTCTCAGCCCAAAGGAATATTTAAAATTCATTCTGTGTATCCTTATGATTCAAATGAGACAGTGTGCTGCCATCAAGAGGATTGCATAATATTTAATTTAAATGAAAATGAAACAGAAAATCAGCCCATTGAAGTGGAAGCTGACATGCCAAAATATTTAAAAGTGGCAGCTTTACAAAAAGAGACAGCCACACAGTTAGAGGAAAGCGCCGAGATTCCCTTACCAGAAGATTTTCCAGAATTTTCCAAAATGGTAGAAGAACAGATCTCCTTAGCGAATGCGTGTGAAAGCAATGAAGAGAGGGACAATCTGAGGGAGATATTTATGGAGTTTAAGGATGTATTTGCAAAAGATGCTTATGATTGTGGTTTAACTGATTTACATGTGGCAACACTACCAGAAGGGTGTAGCAGAAATCCAGTGTTTGTACGCCAGTATAGACTACCGCTGGCATGTTTAGAATCATTGGCAGAGATTATTAAAAATTTGGAATCGCGGGGAATCATCCGGCCCATTCATAGCACATCCAATACACCTATTGTAGGTGTGTTAAAGCCAAATGGTCAATGGCAGCTGTGTGCAGACTTGAGAGAGTTAAATAAAAGAGTACCAGTATCTAGATGGCCACTGCCATTCATTGATCAGGGCCTAGCTCAGATACATGGTTCAAATGTATTTACCACATTAGATCTCACCTCTGGATATTGGTGCGTGCCATTGGCAGAGGAGATACAACATTTATTTTCCTTTACATTTGACAGGACTCAATATGCCTGGCTTAGAGCTCCGTTCGGGTATATCAATAGTGGGAGTGAATTTGGCATATTTTTGAGAAAGGCCATGCCGGATGCAGCGGAAAGAGGAACAATAGTTTATGTGGACGATGTCCTGATAAAAAATAAAAGCCTGAAAAGCCATTTTGATGAAATAAGACATGTACTTGGCCAATTGCAGAAAGCAGGCGCCAAAGTATCTTTGCAAAAAGTACAATGGTGCAAGAAAAAAGTGAACTTTCTAGGGCATGAAGTGACTGAACATGGGCTAAATCCGCAAAAGAAGAAAATAGAGGCCATACAAAGATTAAAAGATCCTAAAAATGTGAAAGGAGTAAAAAGTTTATTAGGGATGACAGGCTATAACAGAAAGTTAATTGAAAATTATGCAGAAATCACTCAACCATTGACTAAACTGCTTAAACTGAATACTCCCTGGAAATGGGAAAAAGAGCAGTCTGATGCAGTGGCTAAATTAAAGGAATGTCTTGTAAAGGCACCATGTTTAGCATACCCCATAAAGGACAGGGATTTCTTTATAGAAATAGGTTTTTCTGAACATTGTATGTCAGCAGTGTTATCACAAAAACACGATTTGAATCACAAAACCATTGCATATGCAAGTAAGGCATTTTCCCAAGTTGAAATGAAATTTAATGAATGTGAAAAGGCCCTATTAAGCACTGTGTGGGCGCTACAACATTTCCGCCCCATTGTTCAGGGAGAAAAGGTGATTATTGAAACAAATCACCAACCTTTGCAATTTTTAGAGAGTAAAAGAATTAGATCAGGTAATCTAACGCAATCCAGAATCACTTCATGGACGCTGGCATTACAAGGTTTTCCCGTAGAAGTGAGATATGGACAAAATAAAAAGAACCCAATTGCTCAAGGGTTAGCTGACTTACATGACTGTGCAGCTGAACAAATACCAAATGAAATGGAAGTAGAAACTAGTTTGCAGGAATTTGAACAATCACCACACAAAGCTTTTGATGAAAAAACATGCAAGGATTTTCCAACTGTATATGTGGATGGTTGTGCTTTTCACATTGAAAATGACAGTAATAAACAGTTAGTGGCAGGAATAGGAAATGTCTGGTTGAAATGTGAAGGTGTCCCCAGTATAGGGATGAGGATTGGAGATAGGAGCAGTCAGGTGGCGGAATTGGCAGCCATTTATAAAGCAATTGCTACTGCAGTTGATAACAAGTTCAGTGAAATTGTCCTGGTGACTGATTCTGACTATGCACGGAATAGCTTTGTGGAGTATTTGCCTGGTTGGAAAGCAAGAGGCATGTTTACATATAACAAAAAGCCACTTAAGCATGGAAAAATGATACAAGCCATAGACAAATTGGTGTCAGAGAATAAGTTAACAATATACTGGAGAAAAATTCGTGGGCATTTAAAAACACCAGGAGAGGATAAGGAGGGAAATGATAAGGCAGACCACCTGGCTAAGATTGGGGCTGTGATGGGAGAATTGCTACCTATTGATTATTTAATGGTTGAAATACAAATTGATGCAGTCACACGTTCTAAAGCACCAAAGGAGGTAGATCAACCGGTGGTGCAGTGGAGTCATGACACGCCAGACCAAGATTTGATTGAGGCACAAAAGAATGATCAAATTTTGGGAATCTATTATAATCATTTGATAGATCCCGAACAAAATTCTTTGACAGAAAATGATTGTATGGGAAAAGAGGAGTTGAGGGTGTTATTAAAGAACAAAACACAAATTAGATTACAGGATGGACTCATTATTAGAGAGTCCATAACAGGACAAATACAGTGGGTAGTACCCCTTTCATTCAGAGGACTAATGCTACACCATGCACATGATGCCATAACTGCAGGCCATAGAGGTTCACAAAAAACATTAGAAATACTAAAAGATTATGCTTACTGGCCACATATGTCCCAAGATGTGGAATTATATACTAGAGGATGTCTAGAATGCGCCCAATTTAAACCTGCTTCACCAATGCATAGAGCACCATTGATGAAAAGAGGCCTAACTCTCCCATGGTCAGATTTGCAAATAGACTATGTAGGTCCTTTAAAAAGGTCAAGCAGGGGACACCGTTATATTTTGAGTGTGGTATGTTTGATGTCGAAGTGGATTGAATGCATTCCTGCACCAGATTGTAGTGCGCAAACAGCAGCCACATTGCTGGTGAACCATGTGTTCTCAAGGTTTGGGTTGCCACAAAGAATTGAGTCAGACAGAGGAAGTCATTTCACAAGTACTCTAATGAGTAAGGTATGGCAAATACTAGGTGTGAAAAGGAAACTACATATCGCATATCGGGCGGCGTCTTCAGGTACAGTTGAAAGAAGCAATAGGTCTGTTGTGGGTATTTTAAAGAAATTTGTGGCAGAAGCAGGTTCCAGCTGGGATTTACGTTTACCGTTGGTTTTGATGGCAATCAGATCAACTCCTGCCAAGGCAACAGGTGTTAGCCCCCATGAGGTCTTGACAGGTAGGAAAATGGTGTTACCACAACACCTACTATACAGAACACATGAGCAGACACTTGTGAGTGCATCCACAGTTCATGAATATATTGATGAACTGAGGAGGCATTTGCAACATGCATTTGCTTTTGTGCAGAGAAATCTGGAAAGAGCTGCTGACAGTGCAAAGTCTTATTATGACAAAAAGACATCAGTAAAGGAATACAGTGTAGGGGATCAGGTGTACAGGTTTCATTTTGGAAAAAGTAAACAGAAAAATTCTAAATTTCTAGCAGCCTGGCAGGGGCCATTTCGAATTATAGATAAGGTCTCTCCTGTAGTTTATAAAATTTTGAAAAATGAAGGTGAAACGGCAATAGAGCAGTTTGTCCATGTAAATCAAATCAAACCATGCCATCCCAGACATGAGATCAGGCAGCTTGAGCATGTAGAAACAGATAAAGTCCCTTGAACACAAAAAGAGAAAATAAATGGGTACAATCAGGAGGCAGTGACAAAGAAGTTAAAAAGTTGATTGTTATAATGGCACATAAACACTGTAATATATGTAAAAATATATAATATAAAATAAATAAATAAATAAAAATATATAATGGAAGCTCATGGTTGGTGTGCAGAGAGAAAATGTATTAAATATTGAATGCTGTTTTATATGGGCTTGTTTTCTTTTAACTTGTGTTTAATTTAAAAAAAAAAAAAAAAAAACGAAATATTTTTACCAAGCATGTTTTATTTGTGGCAAAAGGGTGAAGTTAGTATTGTGCTATGTACTTAATTTGTTTATTTTCTATTTGATTTAGAAAATTAACATTATTTGGTCGGAGGTTCTGGGATCAAAGGCCACGGGAGACGATGGAGTCCTGGAGTCCCCTGGATGAAGACCAAAAGATGCCTGCCTCCAGGTGGAGGTGAAGACAAGATAACCAGAATGCTAAAAAAGATGACTCCTATGGATCTAAGATTGCCAAGATGAAAGTGTACTCGAATGAACCAAATAACATCGCTAGTCGGGACATATCAGAGGCAGACAAGAGTCCTGACATATGGAGTTCCACGTATTTATTATTTTAATTATTTATTTTAATTTGTTATATTAATTATTTGTTTTGGTTAGTTGTTTTATTTCATTGTTTTTAATTGACTTGCAAAATCTAAACTTAGAGTAATGCCACTTCCACTGAGAAGGCAAATGTAGAACATTTTGTAAACTAATGCACTCAGATGAATACTGTGTTGATTGCAACTTTTTTATTGATGCACATGAATATTCATTTTGTTGGATTGCTATATTGTGAAAAGAAGAGAAAGAACAAGTTGTTTTTAGGAATTGGCTTGGATCGTAGCCAAATTCTAAAAACAAAAGGAGGGTATGGAGCTATTCTGTAGGGTATTTTGTGGAGATTTGGGGCCTGACGGTATTTTCTTACCGCCGAAAAATAATTTAGCAACAATCACTCCTTGTATTCAGATTGGGCCATGTACAACAATAATACAGTGGACATGCATTATTTCAGCACCCAGACATGCATATTTGGTATGCGTGGTTGGTATGCGTGGTTGGTGGTATTTTGGTGAGCATAATTCCCTTGTTTTATTTGTGGCCCCAATGTCCAGAATCCCTTATCTTTGCTTAGATTTTTCGTGTAATCACTAGAGAGACCTCAGGCCTACATTTCAGGAATACCACATTTTCAGTGTTAGTGTTAGTGTGCCACCATGGGCGATCTCACTGACTTATTTACGACAGAGAGCTATATGTGGTAATTTTGTGGTAATTTCCACTACCTTATATATGGTAGGGAACTATGTCCAGAGAGTCTCTCTTCCCGTTGGCTCATGTACCTCCAACGAGCTATGCTACAAACAGTCACTCACAACTGTCCATACTGAATATGATCATGCACACATCTGTCTTAAAATGACAATTGCACTGTTTAAAAATCTCCCCACATCATCAGCACTGTATTGGTAAACATAAAACACACCACCCGTCTGCTTTCAAATATTTTTCTGTATTATAAAAGTTGCATTTAAACACGATCTCACCCTTTACAGAAATAAATAAAATAGCACAGTAACAGCATTGTCTGTGATACACTGAAAAGAGAGTGGCGGAGAAAAGAACTCAATTTGCAACATTAACATGTGATTAAGCACAGGAATCTCCTTTCCTACACTGACTGAATATTCTCGTACACACTCAGCCCCCACACTTCTGTAATTACCTTATCTGTTCAACATGAATTTTCTCCAGCTGTTCTCTTTCTGAATTTGGCTCCCTTGAAGATTAACCCCAGTGAAAACGAGCGCCTTTCGTTCTCAAACCGGGGTTATTATCTGGAATTCTCAGCTTTTGCAGATAGGAATGCTTCAGCCAGGAAACAGGTCCTTCTCCCAGCTCTGCCAAATCTCGACTGTTCTCTCTCTCTCTTCAAACTCCCCCCAGCAAAACCCTCATCACTGCCTCTAGCATGATACTTGCTATGACGCTGCTCCAATCAGAAATTAATCATGCCATCTCCTCCCTCTCTACACAATGGCTCATTTTTATAGTAATACTTTGTAACCAACTGATTTCCTGTTCTTTCGAGCCCTTTTGCTTCCTGTAGTTATGTGGACAGAGCAGCAGAGAAAACGAAAAAAAAAAAATGAATGTGCGTTTAAAAGTTCACTTTCAGAATAGGCCTAATTCTGCAGTGGAGACACATTTTTATTAGTGGGTTATGTTAAATGATTTTTTATTAGTCAGGTTGTTTATTAATAATGTTAGTTATTAATTTTCAAATGTGTCTCTTGCACCATAGGCATTTCAGGTGAAAAGTATTGTGCATTTTTGAATGTGCACGTGAAAATAGATTTGCATCTTATATGTAAAAATCGTTTTTGACTGAATAGCCTGACTTTACTTATATGTCCATGTTATTCTGGCAACACATATAGCAATGCACCACACCCATGTGGTGCTGCATCAAAAAAAAAATTGCTACCTGTGCAGTAGTGCTGTACTCTGTGCTGTAACACGCCAAATATCCTTACAAAGCACTGGCATGGTTGCTAATGATGTAATGGTGCTGTTGCTTCTGTGATGACTCTGTCTACCGGGGCCGATGCACTAGGCATGGTCAGACCTGCAGTACGCTACAGCCCCTGTAGGCAGACTCGTAGTGTGGCGGTCCTGTAACAAGGGTGCCAGTAAGCTTACCTGCACCCTTGTTTTCGGACTGCCATACTTTGAATGAGGCCCATTGTTTAATGAGCTTTTGATTACTGCTGAAGCATTTACATGTAACATTTAAAACGCAGACTAGCTCCAATCTATGTGCTACCAAAAATACATAATCCAGACAGGCTTCCACTGACAATGCTACATCTCCTGACAGAACAACTGACCAGCTACATTGATATTTATCTTTTACCTCATGTGCAGTCATTTTCATTATATTGTCAAAAACAAATAGTTGAAAGAATTCAAGAAATGTATTGGCAAACTATTTTTAGCTACTTGTTTTTGATGTGGTATCGATTGGCCATACTTTGGGGACTGAACTTATAAAATCTGTTTTGATCTTGAGGCTTGAAAATGTGTGGATTCTCACTAACATGCTATTTTAATTGATATATTTTTTTAGTGGAATACAACTTTTCCTTGTTCCAGTTAGATTTGAATTTGTAAACACAGGATACTGCAGTGGTATGTACCCCTTCTGCAATGGGCTGGTGGGAGGGGATATTTGCCTGGCAAAAGATAACAAGTTTCTAGATGAATAGAAAACTAGATTCTTGGTTGAGGATTATTGACTACGTTCATGTAATCTGGCAGGCGGGTAGGAGACTCTTGTGAGAAGATATTACAGTCCTCCAAATAATTGATTGACCGAGTATAACATACATGCAGAAGTTGTGTGTGCAGATTTAACACTGAATGTACAGCTTAGGTCTGTTATACACAGGAAACTTCCCGTTTGTAGCTCCATTTTTCATGGCAGCTCTAGTCATCCTTTACAATTAAAAATAAACATTTCCTTTTGTAAATACAAATATTAGTAATACTAGTACTACTACTCGACAAGTATTACTACTAGTACTACTGCTGTTCTTAATACATGAGACATAGAACTGCAGTATACATGGCTCAAAGTCTTAAACAGAGTTTAATGCATAGACCGGACTCACAAGGAAAACAATGTACCCAGTTTACAATTGCTGAAATGTAAGTCACATGATAATCCTGGTACACCATCCATAAGATTAATCAAAGAGTATTACAACCACCAACATGTGTTGGGGTGGTCAGTAAAAGTCTCTGTGATTATGAGGGGCTCATGTTCCTCGCACCAAATTGCTAACTGGGCATGATAGCGAACTGGGCACTATGTTACAATTTCATAGGTATAAAAGTGTAGTTAGTTATGAATGGGATATGTTACTTTAGTTTTACTTTTGGTCTAGAAATTGATACATATTAGCTTCCATGTGTGCAGAAAGATAACATTTTAAACCCATCAAATGTAAAAACATACACATACAATAATACAATACATGGGGAATTCGTGAATTTCACAAATGAATCAGAAACATAATATTTGGGACCGCTTTTTGCAAAATGTACTTTGACTTTTAAACTGACCTTTGCCAGGTTTGCATAAGTAGGTGAATGAGTAACTTCAACCATTGTGGCGGTCAGTACAGCTGTAGAAAATTGTCATGAGTGTTATGGACTGATAAGTATCGTAGATAGTAAATGTAATCTCCTGATGCCTGAGAGTGTGACAGAAAGAGTTGCGTTATTTATTTTGGTCAGAAGTAAAACACGGAGTAAGCCAGTGCCTAAGGCTAGTCAGGAGTTTTGATTGTGCAATGGAGTGGGTTGTTTTGTAGATTTCAATGTTTCAATGGAGCAGTGACCCGGGGAATGAGATAGCATCACGAACAAAGAGAAATCATTCTCCCAGCCATCCTCATATCACAGGGAATATTTATGAGAGCCATGTGCAAATCAAGAGTTAGGGTTTACATTGCTTAGGTCAGTTATTGCCGGTAATGAATTATGTTTCAATACCAATGTTTAACCATGTGCTGACGTCATGACCTACTACAGACAAATCCTAATAAGTGTTTAACTGTTGCAAAACTGTATAAAAGATGTGAACTGATGTGGTTTGTTGAGACTTGGGTTTGTTTTTTCCTGCAACATCGTCTAACTGCTCCCCAGAGAATTGTACGGTAAACCTGCTTCATGTGAAACCAACTACTCACTTCTTAAGTGGTGGGCTTGTTTGTGTTAGGTGATTAAAGGCCCATCCACACACATGTTTATATGTTTAGATGTATTTATTCATGAAGTATGCAATTTTGGATGTCCACTAGTATGTAGTGAGTGTGCGAAAATTAGTTAAAACATGTCACTGGTCTGTGGCCATTTGGACATTCACTTCCAAACTGCAATGAAAGTTTCTGTTTCTGTGAGCTCAGTTAAAAGGCAGACATGAGTTCTGCAATGGCTGCAATATTTTAGTGTGAAGCAGATGATCTTATTATGGAGGACAGTTTTCGCTTTGATCACTCAAGGACGAGCTGAGAGGGGAGTCAAAGATGTGCAGGTGCATTGATAAGGTGTGCTGGGATGCTGGGAATGAGCGCACAAGAGATGAGCTGGTTGTTTCCACTACTGTCTGCATTTTTCCGCTCTTGACTCCTATGCTTGCTGTCTGACATTCAGCCGGGGGCGGTCAGCAACTTACAGTGGTGGGGATTTGTCCCCCTTAAGAAGAGAGGTATCCTGAGAGGAGACAGAGAATTGGGACCCCAGGTGATGAGGTCTCGCTGAGACAGGGGACGCTCAGCTCCAGACCGCATTAGTTGAGGTGAGGTCTCTCTGCCTACCTGCCTTGTGTATTGGTAGTGTTGTCGTGGCTGAGATTAAGTTTTCTCCTGCACTAACCCTGATGTATATCTATCATACATGTCCTTGTTCATGTATCCATGTATAACTAGTTGCATTTATTCTACAGTTATATGTATGCTTATTTTAGTGTGAATAAAGGGCCTGTAAAGTGTGAACTAATGGTCTGAGTGTACATTATTGTCTTCCTGTGTCCAAAAACTTTTAGTCTGTGTAATAGGGTGAGTAATTCTAAGTTCAATACATGCATCTGAAAACAGAACAAAATGGCGCTGTGAGCAGGGTATTTGTGATGAAATGAGTTACCAATACTAAACAAATCTGAAGTTTGGAGACAGAAGGGGAATTTTCTTGTGTTTTGTGTTTTGTGAATTGTGCGATTGTGTTTGAGGTATTTTGATAAGGACGTGAAACAATAATTAAAGCAATGGGTTTCTTATTTATGAAAAAGGGAAGTTACGCAGGTGGAGATTGTGCCGAAGTGATGATTCCAGGGTGGACAAAGAGCTCATATGACAAACTTGCACAGACTTGGGCATGTGGGGCAGGTTTGAGTGAGACTTGGGATACAAGTATAGGAGAAGTGGGTCCGGTTGAGGTGGCAGCTTGCTTGCAGCAATTACTCGTGGAGAAGGAAAAGGAGTGCTCAGATTTGTGCAGAAGAGGCTGGGTTTTGTTGCATGCATTCAGAAAGGTGCATCAGCAGAATGTAGAATTGCAGGCAAGTGTCTTGAGGTTGGAAAAAGAGCTGGCTGCTGAGAAACAGATTACGTTAAGGCAGCAACTGCAGATGAAATTGTATCATGACAAGGCAGATAAATATCAGGCAGTGGCTTTTAGAGATTCTTTAAAAGTGGCTTGATATAAATATTGAAAGAGAAGAGGGAGAGTGAAAACCATGAGGTGGCAATGGTGATTACCTCTGCAGGTTTTCATTGGGATCCCGACAAATGGGACGGAGATGTATTTGACAGCACTAGTTCAGAGAGTGGTTCAGACAGGGAAACACTGTCTAAACCAGAGCCTAACAGGAAAGAGGTGACTGTTAGATCAGTTACACGTAGGCGAGCTGGGCCACATCCAAATAATCCCAGGGTGGTCTTGTGGATTTGACAACGTTGTAGGATTATTATCAACCAGAGGTTGGGGAAATAATTAATTGGTTGAAACAGAGGGCTGGTGATTCTTTCTTGACATGGATGGTTAGGTTATTTGATGGAAGTGCGGCAGGCCTGACAGATTCTCCAAGATTCCTCCAATTGTCTCATGAGACCCATATTCAAGAAGTATTGCATACAGAGCCACCTCCGGATGTTCATGGGAGAGAGTTGCAACTATCTGTGTTACAGCTCAAGGATGTAATCGCAAGTATTCGAGCACATCAGACTGGCCTAGCGAGGAGAAGAGGCGGTACACACTGCAAGGGGCAATCCAAAGGCTTAGGGAACATGCTATGAAAGAAGCCATCCATATTGAGGATCCAGAACATATAGGAACAGTGGGCCTCAGCATGAAATACAGTAATTCAAACCACCCCATTGGTCTATAAAAATGTTATTATGGCCTTGCTGGTAGGAATGACAGGTACATTAACGGGTGAGGTGGTGGATGCTATCAGACAGTTAGCAGACCTAGGGGAATGGAATAAAGCTGATGTGAGACCCTGTGAAAGAGAGAGAGAGATGGACAAAGTGACACATTGACCCCTGGAAAGAGGTCCGACAGTAGAGACTCTTTTGTATCAAGAAAATACATGTTCTTGGTGCTACTAAAAAGATGGAGTGCCGCAAGAAGACGTGACGTTGATGGAATTGAAACCCATGAAATGTACCAGCTGTATAAAAGGTGAGGGCTTGCAGGGAAAGAGCGGTAAAAACAAGTGAAAAGGCAAGATATAAACAAGCAGGCTGGGGAAAAGTCCCCTTCTGTGCCGCCTGAAGAGGAGATGGATGAAGAGTCCATGCAGACGCCTTCACCATATCAGCCACTTATGCTGATTTACAAAAAGTGGTGAGTGCGATGTTGGAGACAGAGTCCAAATACATGCATTCCAAACACAAATAGGATTGTGGTCAAACTCTGGTAGCGTCTGCCCAGATTAAGGTAGACAGATGGCCTCATTTGAATGTGAAACAATTCTGGCAGTCAGGGAATACACAAGAGGTTCGAGCTTTGATTGATACTGGGGCGGAGGCCTCATTGATCCATGGTAATCCCTCGAGATTTAA
Source organism: Ambystoma mexicanum (assembly GCF_040938575.1). NCBI lineage: Eukaryota > Metazoa > Chordata > Amphibia > Caudata > Ambystomatidae > Ambystoma > Ambystoma mexicanum. Next base: position 978,188,873 of record NC_090922.1, read on the forward strand.
AGGTAGACATTTTACCATAACTTGGCTGGGATGAAAAGAGACCCCCGCAGTCCAGACAAAAGTTAATATGAAAATTGGAAATTTGAAAAGGAATGAATATCAAGTGTTGATTGTTCCCATCCCTGAATATATTATTGGCTTTGATATTTTGCACGGATTGACGTTAGGGCTTGGAGGTAGAACTTCTCAGTTCGGGGTGAGTGCATTAACGTGTACCCCTGTTATTGTGGAAAAATTGAAGATGCCCCCAGTGCAGGTTCCTTTGGCAACAAAACATATGTTGACGAAGCAATATATTGTATTCCAGTGGGGGCATAAGGAAATATCAGATACTATCAAGGCATATGTTGAAGCAGGCCTGTTGGCTCCTGTAACCACGCCTTGGAACCACCCGGTCCGGCTGGTTAAGAAGCCAGACTGGAGCTATAGGATGACTGTAGATTATCGTGAGTAAAATAAGTACACTCCTCCGTTAATACCCGCAGTCCCAGATGCTGGTACTTCGATTGAACATGTGCAGAAATTCAAGGGAACTTGGTATGCAGAGATAGATTTGGCAAATGCATTTTTCACGGTACCAATTGCAGAAGATTGTTAAGAGTAGTTAGCATTTTCTTGGAATGGGAGACAGTATACGTTTCAAAGTTTGCCCATGGGATACTTGCAGAGTCTGACCATCTGTCAACGGCTGGTGGCAGAACATTTGGATAAGATGCCGTGCAAACCTGATCTACAAATTTTGCATTATATTGATTACATTTTGATTCAAGGAAAAGATGAGCAGAGTGTGGGAACGCACCTAGCATTGATTATTGAAGGATTGACAAAAGAAGGGTGGGAAACTAATGAAACTAAAATTCAAGGGCCAGCAGAGACAGTGGTTTTTCTGGGAATTCAGAGGCATACTGCGCATTGTGAAATGGTGCCAAAGGCCAAACAAAAGATTCTAAAGTTCACTACACCTGTGAATAATAAACAGGCTGAAGAGTTCATAGGGTTGTTTGGATTTTGGGACAGCATATACCACATTTGGGGCAGAATCTAGTGCCTCTTTACAAACTGACCCGAAAGAAATTTGACTTTGAATGGGGTGATGAGCAAGAGAAAGCATTTCAACTAGCGAATGTTATGATTCTAAAAGTGCTCAATTTATGGCCATTGAGGGCAGGTAAGGTTGAATTAAATGTGTATGTGCATTAAAATTATGCCAATTGGAGTTTGTGGCAAAAACCTAACCAGACGTGGCTTCCTTTGGAATTTTGGAGTCGTAAGTTACCCAAAGCTGGTGTCAGATGCTCTCCCTTTGAAAAGCAGTTGTTGGTATGCTATCGGGCTCTTGTAGATACAAAGCAAATGATGGTGGGCCATGATGTATTGATGCAACCTGAAATTCTGATCATGCAATGGGTACTGAGCTCTCCTAAAACACATCGAATAGGACATGCTCAAGAGTATAGCATCATTAAATGGAAATGGTACATTCAGGATCCTGTCAAAACAGGGAAAGGTGGGGTATCCCTCACCTGCTATAGTTTTTTCATTTGTTTCTTGTATTTTCCGTATTTTGTATTTCTTGTCTCATAATGTAACAAGCGCATATATACCCAAGGCTTCAGTGTGCTATAACAAATGCAAAAAAAATAAACAAATAAATAGAGAATACAACATAAACGGTGCAAATAGCATGCATTAAACATCCCAAACCACATACCAATTCACTTCCAGCAGTAAACACAGATGCACACTCCATGAAATACGCTTAAAACTTGCTACACCTACTGTCCATTCCAGTACATGTTTTAGAATGGGTTGCCCGATTGTTTACTGAGACCTATGATTTGTAAGGGGCAATTTATCTATGCTCAGACATCTTAATAATCTGTGTTTCTTGGATTTTTTCTGTGACCCTTACACATTGTAACATATTGCAGACCTCCGTTCTTTTTGCCCATGACTATCTACTCTTTCCCATTCAAAACAACGTTGCATCGCTAAATACCTACAAAGCAACTTTTTATAGATGTTGGTCTATGTCTATTCTTTAGTATCTGTTACATTAAAAAAAATGATGTGGTAGTATTTTTCACTGTCCAATTATTTTCTAAAGGCTAATTAGGAAGCACGGATGGAAAGGTCTTTGAAATCCACGGGCATGCTTCCTTTTCACCATAGTTCTTTCTTTAAGTGAATGATATTGTACAAAAGGCTTTCTGTTATATGTGAAACAATATGATTAAAGCTGTTTTCAATAAGTCAGCACTTGTTTTAGTTTTCGTTTCCCCTTTGGAGCATAAACCACGCAGACAATTAGTTTAAATTAGGCAATGTGGGGATATGATTTTTTATGACAGCTATAGATGCCTCCCTGAGACTTGCTTTTACGGGGTTGTTATCTCTGCGAGATGTTTTCAGACTGTTCTACGACTTGTTATGGTGGGCTTTGTATGATGCCTTAACTGGAGTGTTTCCAGAGGTAAACAGTGCTAAATATTTACTTGGGTCCATATCATAAAAATTAGGAAACACCTTAAGTGTAATCTCCGCCAGAGGACTTTTCAGATTGCTAATCCGAAGTAGATCTGCAAAAAATAATGGGAAGCCAGAATGTCTCTACATTAAAAAGACATATATTTAATGCCATTGCACAGCAGGTAGCTTGAAAATACAGAGGAGCAGAATTGTAACACCTTGTTTTCATTGAATCAGATAACGAATACTGTGTGTGTGTGTGTGTGTTTCACAATAATTAGTCTTACAATTATGTAATGGGACAAATATGCAAATTATCAATGCTTGAAATAATAATTAAAATAAGTTACAGTGTATTTCTGGAACTCGGAAATACACGAGTGTGCTAGTTTACGGCTAAAGCTTTTTTCATTAAATATTTACATAATGCTAAAAAGCTGTTCAATTGGTAAAATTAAAGTGGCTCATAATTACTGCGTTTCTTCCAAACAATGCTCTAAAGCAGTGTAAGGGTAACTGAAAATACCTTAACACATGATTAAAATACAGTATTATTCGTTGCTTTCTCGGTGTAGTGACCATTTTTACAGGCAGCAATGAATAGTTTAGAAGGTATATTACATGGTTACTTTACATGCAATCATATTTCTTTGACGCCCTCTTCGAGAGTGCTCTCAAATGGAAATGTCCACACTCACAGAAGCAATTGTTACATCCAACAATTTTATTTTAGCCAACATTTCAGGGAAAATTCCTCTATAGGAAATAATGAATTCCAATACATAAATACACTTATATGAGGGGAAAGGTCCAGCTCAGTACAGCTTTTTTGACCATTTTGGTTATGGTCACATATGGGACATGGCACAAATGAGCATCTAGATGGCTCTCTGGGCCTGATTCATAGAAAGTTGTGCGTGGTGCAAAGGCAAAAACGTACACTTTGCACCACCCAAAATATATGTTGCTGATTCAATGATCAGACTTTGTGTTGGCGTTTGCCCACTTTGCACTGAGCGCTTGGCAGGACACAAAGCGTAAAGTGTGGGAAGGGAAAGGGCAACAAAGTAAATAGGGGCCGATCATGCATATTACTCATTCCATGCACTAAATGAGGAAGGAAGAAGAATGACATAGTAACATGGCCGGGTTGAGGGATGCATCATGCAAACAACACATATGCCATATCAAGCGCAAAGAAACCCTAACTCATGAATACATCACGCAATTGGCCAGAGCGCAAAGTAGAACGCATATCTCACAGTCGTACTGCCACATCATACACGAGGCAACATGCAAAGCACAAAGAAAGACCAAAATATAACAGCACAATGCAACCACATTCAAAGTAGTACTTCCACAATGACAGACCCTGCTTCGTTAGCAGTGATCCTACTTCAGGCAAGTATGATGAGGTGAACGGCCAGAATCTTTCACCCTTGAACATCATTATTTGAAATACCAGATGGGAAGGTGTATGCAAGAATAAGATTGCATCCCCATGTCATCCTTGATCTGGTCAAGGAATGGGAGAATGACCTTGCATCACCCACCATCTGCTCCCATGCACTGAGACCCCAGCAGAAGGTGCTAAAAGCACTACACTTCCTGGCAAAAATCATTCCCACACATCAGCCGTTGTCGGTGGCATATAGCAGCCCACACAAACCCGGTGCCAACACCAGGTATTGCGCTTCATAACACCACATGTTCAGAGGCACATATACATGCCACACACAAGGCAGGATAGGCAGAGAGTGTGGCAGCAGTTTATGCTGTACCTTCTGAACAAGAGTACCAACAGCAACCCCATACACGTGTTTCAGCCTTGTTGGGCCTCATCAGTGAGGTGGAGCTGTGTCTCTCTGAGCACAGTGAGCAAGGGGTCCATGTCTGGATGACCCTAGGAAACTTAAGGTGACTAAATCTCTTAAAAATAAGAAAATAGTCCATAGGCGCCCCTCTGCAAGAACAAACATCCCCCATTGACCTGTTCAATGCGAAGGTACCCACTCGAGAGACCGCAGCCACACTTTAGCTCACTGTACCTTTTACAGATGGAAAATAACCATTTGCATATCAGTCATCTTCCTTCTGGAGTTCTAGCAGCTTGCTCTGTGGAGCACGGCTTGTTTTTGTATTGTTATTGTCTCTTGTCTATATTGTCCTTAGTCTCAGTCTGTTGGTGTCTTGCCTTTTGTACTGCAGGTGCACGATTCATGAAATGCCGTGCCAGATTGGAGAGGCTGCCCTGGGGATCACCAGACCATCAGCTGCTGAGAGTCCTGGCTGACTGGCAACATGCGCAGGCAAGCGAATTCACAGGAAGAGGTTCAAGTGGGCGTTGTTGATAGTATGGAGCTCTTACGGCGTGTCTTTCTTGTTTCAGGAATTGGAGCAATTGTAGAGTCCGATTGAGGGAAAGTCCTATTAGCTGGGTAAGTATGACAATCAGAGAGGATCCAGAGAGCAGAAGGGCTGCAGGGATTCATTGGATCAAAGGTTAGTAAGATCTCAGGAAGCAGCAGAAATGCTGAAGTCCTCCGTGCACGTGGACACAGTAGCGGTAGGCATTACACTGCTTATTCGGGTAGCAGAAGAAACGCTAAGCACAGGGTGTGGCCCGAGGTGTGGTTTTATAGCCTCAGACTCCACCCTGTGGCACTAGACCACCCGGGATCCCAGAAACACGGGCCAGCTGTGGGCCATCTTGAGTTCTGCCCCAAGTCCTAACTTGGCGGGCATGTTGGTGGAGGTTGAGACTGCCAATGCTCTTCAATGATCACCTACGCCAGCCGGCAACCTCCAGCCCGAAACCTTTAATGTCCAGTCTTTTGCCAAGCTATATGGAGATGTACCCTGTATTCTAATGGGATTCATGACACCATCCTGCTTGCATGATGAGATGGATCTGTGCCTTTTCTAGCCTCCCCACTTAGGAGACCTACAAGACCATTGTGGTACATTACAAACGGCTTCCATGTGCTCAGCCCACAAAGGCCGCCTGCTGTCCTCTGTGGCAGCATGACAGGACTGCGCATGGTGACAGTAGCAGGGGCTAGCACAGGCATTAAAGTGTCTTTTGCCAGAACACCAGCTCAATCACAAGATTTAACTGTGAGGATTTTAAGTGCACCAACTACACCACATGCAATTGGAATACCACATCTGCTGGAACCAGACTTTCCTTCCCATGAATACTCAGTAAAGACTTTGAAGTTTACACATTCCAATTACAGCCCATCGAAAGAGTTCTGTAACATGAATTGACGTCACTAACTCCCAAAATTGGGAGTGGGTAATGTGCATGCCTGCTGCCCTCTTTGGATGTTTTAGTTGTTGCTCAGGCTCACTTTCTTGAATGGACACCGGATTCCCCCTAACCTGTGATTACCATGGTAGGCTTAAGAAGTAGCTCCATACATTGCTAGGGCAGACATCAGAATACACTGTTGCTGTCATGGGGATGTCCAATCTGCCCAATCTTAGCTACAGTCCCAAAGTGGCTGTGCGAGGCCAGATTGGTTTTGCTAAAATGAATGCACACATCCTGGGACGTCAGTGTTTGCCTGCATATATTTGTTGTAGATTAACCACAGGCATCCAAGTAACAGATGGAGCCAGCAAATCAATCATTCCTAATTCAATGAGCCATTCGCAGTGTCTGTCTATGGCTCAGTCTTTGAGACAAGCATATAATACTGGCTGAATCAACTTGGTAGCTAAACCTGCTGAAGGGTGGCAATGGGGGGAGCCTTGTGCCTACCACAGGCTGAACTTCACACCCTCTGGGCTGTCTGTGGGACCCAAGAATCAGAGTGTGCCCCAACTAACACTGGGGGCTGGACAGGTCAACCACACGGGCATCGTTAGCCCAGCCTGCTCCAGTGTGGTGGAAAGGGAGAAGCTGGACCCAGGCACAGCTTAAAGTGGGGGGGTTCACCATGCACTCCCACCAATGCAGTGACCGGCAGGGTTGGCATCCCACAAAACCATTGCTCAGAACTGCTGTAGAACTGTCAGCTCCAGGGATGGCATCTTAACTGCTCTGTTCCTGTGCCCTATGCTGTTTCCCTGATTTTATATATATATATATATATATATATATATATATATATATATATATATATATCGACTGGAAATGTCAGCTCCATATACCCCAGATGCTAAAAGACAGAAAGGAGTGGAGAAAGAAGATAATGGAGAGAGCCGAGAAGACAAACCTTTTGATATGCTGAGTAAAATGAATTTGGACAATGGAGAGATCAAGGCAGCCCTTCCGAAATCCGATCAAAAAGATACTAATGTTGTCTAAAGGGTGGATTCTGCTGAAGAACATTTAAATATGGTGGATGGAAGAACATTGAAGCTGATGGATCAGATCAGGGAATTGAAAATAGTTCATGAAAAGATCTCCTTGAAGCTATCGGAACAAGAACATTTCTCATGGAGGAACAATCTTCGCTTTGCTGGTTTTCCAGAAAATGCTGAGAAAAGTAATGCCATTGACTTCCTACATAAGAACCTGCCAAAAATATTGAATTCGGATGCGGCAGTATCACTGGACATAGAGAGAGCTCATCGGTCACTTGGACCTAAACCATCCCTGGGTGAGAGGCCAAGACACATTATTGTCAAATTCCTGAGATTCCCAGTGAAGGAGCTGCTGTTGAGCTGCTGTTGAGGAGGGCTCTGGAATTGAAAGACCTTGGCTGGGGAGGCAACAACATAATAGTGTTTGTGGACTTAAGTAAAGATGTGATGGACAAGAGAAAGCTTTTGTTGGGGCTAAAGTAAAAGCTTGTGAAAGAAAACTAAATTACTACATGATATACCCTGCAATTTTTAGGGTAGTGGTGGAAGGCCGCCTACACTCCTTCACAGAGAGCAAAATGGCAGACACTTTCCTAACAGACCTTTATCTAGACCCAATAGAGGGAACATCATCATCAACTTGTGAATCTAATGGCAGATTGAGAAAGAAGAAAGGGAGACCTGACTTGCACTAGTTTAGAGGTTTGATGGAGTTTTACTTTGTTTTTGTTATTTGTTTTTAAAATGTTCATTTATCATCTGTCTTTTATATATACTGTTGGTCTTATGGATAAAATGACCACCGCCTGAACACCGTTGCTTAGATTGGAAAACATTTGGCCTTTGAAGTACACAGTATTTGTTTTATACTTACTGCAATGTTATATTTTAAAGAAAAGCACCTTTCAAAGAAGTCACACTGCGTGAAACACGTAACAGGGACATGCCGTAGTGTGGAACTTCTAATACAGAAGGAAGTGTGGAGTGCCACACCCCCTGTTTCCCCTTCATTTAGCCTTTGGACTGCCCATTTCATTGATGGGGAAGATGGTGATCGTTTCTCATGAGGGAGTGGAGCCCGCGTTCCGTTAATCTTGTGCTCTCACTTGCCTGACACCTCACTGGTGGTCTTCGGTGTTCTCAAGCCTTGGTAAGTTATTTCAGTGCACCCGCTGTGGATCGGTACAGTTTCAGACTGTGTGACCCTGACAGCAGAGGACAAGCCGCTCCCTATGGCGCTTTCTGGAAGTGTCTCCCTCATTTAGAAATGTCACCTTCAATTGCTGAGATCTGGAGAATGTTTACCGGCAGTGGCCATGGAGAAGTCTCTAGCCAATCGTGACCGATCAGGGACGTGAAGGAGTAGTACATACTAGGATGTGCCTTTCCATCTGAACGCAAACCAACCCCCACCATTAAAGGGCAAACAAATACATAGAAATCATCCACTACTATTTGATAGAACGGTCTGGAGGGACCCCTACTCGTGGTGCTTTGTGATGGTGTCTGGTGTTTCCTTGTTATACAACTGGGTCCGCCCCACATAAAATTAAAAGTCTGTGGCAAGTAGTGAAGACGAAGTGAATTTAAATGTAATTCAAAGTAACAAGGCACAGAAGTGGTGGCTACAGTAATATCTTCGGCAATCAACATTGTGTTGGTCAATACTATTTCCAGTAAATGACTGATAAACGCTGGAGTCTCTGCCGTGATACACTTTGAGTACTCTAAGGACCATGGCTTTCTAAAGCATAGGGATCTGAATGATATCAAATACTGCTGTGTTTAGCCCCAGTTATGGCCTCTGTCAGGTATCACTATGACATTATATGGGTTTTGAGTCATGCTACATTTGCTACATTTGCTATTTTTCAGGTTAGCCCACCATATGAGGTTTTACTGGGAAAAGCAAGTGTTACTTACAATGCATGGTGATTTGCTGTATGCCATATACTGTATAGTCATCTATGTCTGTTGTGGCCTAATGTAATGAGTAATGTCTCACCTCAGCTCTGGGATTGAGCCCTGTAGGTTGTGGGTTTGATTTGAGTGCTCTGTAGAGTGTAAGTGACGGCTCTCGAACTGGATTTACCAGGTGTATGGTCTACACAATTGTTCTGACTATTATTGGCAACACGTATAAACTCATATAGTCTCTTGATTGATAACCATACATTAGATTGCTTTCAGGAGTTTGTAAACATGTTATAGCAAAAACCTGAAAATATAATGGAACTTTGATAGAAATATTGAGACAGGGGAAAGATGTCAAACGGATGGATTTTTACCTTATTTGAACAGTTGAGTGGGAAGTGAAGTATATGATACATGGGAGGGGAGGGATTGATAGGAGGGCCTGGGTTAAGGAGTGTTCATATATTTGGAATGTTGTTTTAATGACATATTGGGTAATGTGTTAAGGTATTTAATGGTTGCCATACTGATTAGTTGTTGCAATTAAAAATGTGAGATAATGATCTTTAGGCACTTATTTGGAACTAACCTTAGGATGCGTACATAATGTTTTGTTAAGTTGATATAGTACGGTCATCTGTAGGAGGGGAATTGAGTTGAGGGCAATTGTGATAGATGTTTTACTTGGGCTCAAGTATTTTAGAGGAGATGTTCTGAATCTGATGATGACGGGAGAGAAGATGTTGTCTGGGTAGATTGAATAGAGGTTTATTATTTCTTTTATAGATGTTGAACATTATAGGGGCAGTTAATGTTAGGCATATGGTGACTAAGATTAATAGGATGCATTGGTAATAAAGGCGAGATAATGAATACTTAGTGTATTGTCATTCGGGATGGCGTGGAGTGAAATAGATTGATGATGGATTTGGGAGGGATGGGGAGAGTTCATATAGTTATGGATAGAATAGGGTAAATATTAATGTTTTTTATTGTTATGTTAATTTGGGCATAGGGTTTCTTGTGGATATAGTTCAGAATACTGTATTTGATGTACATATAGATGCTTATTTTGTGTCTGATGTTTATCAGACTGGAAATGTTATGCCAAGCTTAAGCTTTATGTTTATTTGTCTTTATATCTGTCTTTTGTGGTTGTGTGTACCCTTCCCTTACTTGTTGTTTTTTGTAGTTTGGACCCTCCCTCCAGAATATGTAGATTGTTGTGTAACTATATTTAAGCAGAATATGATGACATGGCTTCATTGACTATCATCTCATGGAATGTTAAGGGGATTGGTAATGCAGTAAAAAGTTGTAAGGTCGTGGCAAGGTTGTGGAGGAGTAGGGCTGGTGTGATTTTCCTTCAGGAAACTCATTTGAATGAGCTGAGTGAGAGATATTTATCCAACTCAAAGCATTCTCAGGTAGTTTCAAATTGTTATAATTCTAGGTCTAGAACAGTGAGTATATTGTTAAAGAGGGGTTTACCGATTAAGATTGAGAAGTCGTTGTAGATGAAGAAGGTAGGATTGTATTGCTTGACGTACTATATGATGGTAGAAAAATGATAATTGGAACTGTGAATGCGCCATGCTCACCAAATACGTCTTTTTTCAGTCAATTAGGCTCCTTGCTTGATGGTATCGAAGGTGAGTCATTAATTCTGGGAGGTGACTTTAATATAGTGATGAATAGTAAGATAGATCGGAAGTCAGAATGCAAATATTATAGTAAAAAGATTAGTGAAGAATTAAGGACATTTGTATTCAAATATGGGCTAATAGATATATCGAGAGAGCTCCATCATAATGAAAGGGATTATTAGTTTTATTCCCATGCACATGATTCTCACTCAAGTATAGATTCTTTTTTTATTAGTAAAGCACTTAGTGATCAGGTGGTGTCCTCAAATATTATGGACAGGGGTATATCTGATCATGCTCTATTAGATATGCAGGTGATTTTGAAAACTGTGAGTGATAAAACTAGAAGATGGAGAATGCAAGCCTGCACACTAAAAGATAATTTGGTTACAATGGGATTGGATGAACTTAATTAATAAAGATTCAGGTCGTATAAGATCTGTTTGGGACTGTTTCAAGGCAATATTAAGGGGGAACTGATAAGTAGAATGGCTCACGTGAAAAAGGAAAATCAGGAGGAGATTAGAAGTTTGGAAATAAAAGTTAAAAAAATGCAAAAGGTTTGTGCAAATGATGATTTCATTCGGAATAAGCTAAAATTGAAAAAAACTAGAGGCAGAGTTACAGAGTCATATACAGAACTTGGCAGGTAAAGGTATGTTTTATTAAAAACAGCGATTTTGGGAATTTGGGGATAGAAATGGCAAATTGTTGGCTAATAAACTTAGAGGGATAAGTGACACGTGCGTTACTTCTATTCAAACGGAAGAGGGCAATAATTTACACAGGAATGGAGAAATCTGTGATTATTTTAAGTATTTTTATGAGACGCTGTATAGGGAGGATCTCAATCCTGATACAAACAGTTTGGAGACGTTCTTTGGAAAGATTTCCATTTCAAAATTAGCTTTGGAAAAACAAGTCTTGCTTGATTCCGCGATTGAAGTTGCTGAAGTATCTACTGCCATCTTACAAATGAAAGATGGGAAATCACCAGGGCTGGATGGTATAGCTTCAGAATTCTATAAAAAATTTGATACTCAATTGGCACCAAATTTATGTGAGCTTTATAATGAATTTATAGCATCAGGATTAATGTCTGATTCAATGAAAGAGGCATTGATTATAATGATTTCGAACCCTGATAAAGATCATCAACAATGTGGAAACTATAAGCCTATTTCTTTGCTAAATGTAGAATTTAAAATTTTTACAAAAATATGGGCAAATAGATTCATGTCATGTATGAGGGATCGGATTGATGAATCACAGGTAGGTTTCATTCTGGGATGGTTTGGGTATGATAATATTAGAACAGTGTTGAATGTGATTGGTGAACATTATGAAAAGAATTCGAATAGGCTTATTGGTTATTGTGATGTGGAAAAAGCCTTTGACAGGGTTAATTGGAAATTTATGGAATACACGTTGATAAAGATGGGATTTGGGCCAGTATTCATGAAGATGATAGAGTGCATACATCATGATGTTAGGGCTCAGTTATTGGTTAGTGGAATCATTTCGAACTCATTTCCACTGTTGAAGGTTGTCCATTATCATCATTTTTGTTTGATTTTGCGCTAGAGCCTCCTGCTGCATACATTAGACAATGTGAAATGATAAAGGGGATTATGGTTGGAGGGGTTGAAGTTAAGATTTTAACGTATGCAGATGATATGCTGCTTTTTTTGTCAAATCCAGAAGTATGTGGGGATTTAATTAAGGATATGTTTAGGGAGGTAGATGAACTATCGGGACATAAAGTAAATTGGGATAAAACTGAGATTTTTCCATTGTGATGCTACTGTTTTACACTTGTGTAATTGAAAGTGGTCACCAGGGGGTCACATATTTAGGAATACATATTATTGGAGATTTGAGTAAATTATTACAATATAATTTGGACCTAGTAACTACGAACATATTTTTAATGATAAAAAGATGGGAGAGGTTAACATTGACTTTATAGGCAAAAATTAATGCAATTAATATGGTTTTCTTGCCTAAGCTCCTGTATGTTATTCAATCCATCCCTTTGCTGATGTATAAAAAACAATTGATACAATCTTTCAATCCTTTTTATGTGGTGCTGGGAAAAAACCTTGTGTACCAAAGTACATACTGCTGCAAAGTGTTGGAGAAGGGGGATTTGGATACCCAGATTTAATTAAATATTACAGGGAATTTATACTTAAAAAGTGTTCATATTATTTTAGAGAAATTAATGAAAAGGAACCGATTTGGTTGCGTATGGAAAGAGGTATATGTGCACCATATGAACTGGGGAATATGTATAGTATGAGTAAATTACCAAATAAACGGTTGAAATTAATTCCGGTGGTGGCAACTAGACAGGTGATAGGGTCATGGTTTAGAGAAAATGGACAGGGTTATGGCTTCAGCCCAGACTCTTCTATATGGTATAATGAAGCTTTGCAGATAAATAATACATGTCTGAATTGGATAAATTGGATAAATAAGGGAATTCTGAGGCTAGGGGATATGATGGATGGAGACCAAATGTTGAGTTTTGAGGAAATACAGTGTAGGTATGGTTTAAGTCAGAGAGAAATGAACAGATACTTGGATTTAGCTTCCATGATTAATTTAAAGAAGCATATGGTTGGTGGTTCTATTGGGAAAAAAACAGAGATTAGCAAATTATTAGAAGGTCAAGAATATTATGTGCAAACTATATACAATGTATGCCTATTGATGAGAATCTTCAATTAGCATGGACTGGATTGAAGGAACATTGGTCGCATGATGTTGGTAGAGTCCTTTCGGATGAGGATTGGAGAAACATTCTGAAGGTGAATTTGAACTTCGGAATGGACATGGGTTTGCGATTGATTCGACAGAAAGTTATTGGAAGGCTGTATTGGACATCAGTTAAGATGTTTAAATTAGGGCTTCAAGCTAATGATTTATGCTGGTGTTGTAATATTGGTAGAGGCACTCTCTTACATTTACGGTGGGAATGTCCGAGAGTGAAATTGTTTTGGAAAGATGTCATTGATAGGATTGATTTGATTTTTGGTATAATATTACAAAGGTCCGCAGCAAACATAATTTTGCTGTCTCATAAAGAAAGATGTGTACGTACTAGAAAACATACTTGCTGGATAGACAGGGCCATGATGGTAGCAATTAAGCTTATTCTCAATATTTGGAAAAAGAGGAAAACGCCTGATGTTGAAGAGTGGTTGACGGAGTTACATATTATCTCACAGTATAATAAGGTTTCATTGAAAAATAAAGAAAGAGAAGAGGAATACATGAAGTTATGGGGAGCTTTTCTGGCTCTTAATGATTAATGTGACGATAAGACTGTTATAATGGATGTGACGTCTATGGGAGAAGGTGGGATAAGATGGAGGTGAGGTTTTTTTTTTTTTTTTTCGTTCTTCCCTCTTGTGTTGTCTTTTGTGTTGTTATGTGTATACCTGTCAGTTTGACTATTATGTTTCGCAGGATATAGCGATTTACTTGGACTAGACGATATATGATATTTAAGATGTTTCGCAAATTTAGTTGTGACAATTTACTATGAGACATTGTTTACTTTATGTGCAGTTGTTATTGTTTATTGAAAACTTGATAAAGTGTTTAAAAAAAAGAACTGCTGTAGAAGTACGCTCGGTGGAGCTGGGGGAACAGCATAAAGGGCCTGCACTGGGCCTGAAAACACCTGACCCTGTCCACTGTTATCTGTCCACAAGTGAACTGCTAACCTGTTTGGCCTTTGCTCTGCTATTCAAAGTTATAAGAGACACACTGCCAGGGCAAATATTAATAAGGTTATTTGGAATACTTGCCCTTTCTTCCTTATTATTATGGCATTTCATCAAATAATGAAAAATAATGCAGATGAAGTGTTGAGCAATGAGACATCTATTTTTATCCCTAAAAATATCACAAGTGATATTTTCCCTGATATCTCCAAACAAATTATCTGACTTAAGGGGGATGCTCGGGAATATCATGAGGGTATAAATAAATACCACGATAATTCAAGAATTACATGTGTTATCAGCACATGAAGGAGGTGGGGATGAGAATGTCAGATGAAAGCTGCTATGTGTGTTCTCTCATCCCTTATGGCATGAGCACAGCCTGAACATGTATCATAATAAAGATACCTGTACATGATTCAAAGTGCCTTAGCCATCTATCAGCATGCACAACACGAGTAAAATTTGAAGGAAGTTGAACAACCCTATTATGGCGGTCGAGAAAGACATTCCATATGAAGATGAATACATTAAAACGCAGAACATGGAAAAAGATCCCGACTGGAAACGCAGAATGCTCATGTACTCTTTCAGTGGTATGACTGGAGACCAGATACAGATTGTTGAACAAAAGAGACTGGGTTGTGCAGATGCATGGAACATGCCAAGATGCTGGGAGAGACCTCAACTATTAGTATAAGGACGAGTGGCAACTAGCACAGGATGGGAAGACGGATAGCATGCAATGCACACTTATTGATGACAGCGCCAGTACAGATAGTGCAAATAGTGAATGATGGATGCCTGAAAGAATGGGCTAAGTATTCAAAATTATTAACATGGCTTGAGAATGAAGCAGGACCTGTGTCCATATTGCCCATGAAGAATACAGCATTTTGTTTAAAAAACAAGGGTCTGACCAAAGTTGGAGAAAACAAAGAATGCAGGCACATAATTGATGTAGCAGGAATGAATGGAGGAATTGCCATGCTAATGGATCACTATTGGGCCTGTGGATCCAAATAAACCTATATGCAGCTGCCTGAAAACTGGGGAGGAATATGCTTTATAATGATAATAAATGCTCCTACATTGGTGTTTCCCCAAAGTGATCTCCATATCGATGATTTTCAGAAAATGGATGCACACCAAAGAAAGAAGAGGTTGCTTAACCTCATTCGATTGAATAGAGTGAACTATTGCTTAGCAAAATTAATAGAAGTCTAACATGACATTCCAGCTGACTGTAAATTGTTCAGTAGAACGGAAGTCATATTTACAGGCACATTCATGGCAGGAATTCAGACTGTAGTGAATGGCAAGTGGTTACAAATAACCAGCTGGGAGATTTTACAAACAATACACACAACAATAAAAGGTTTCAATCTGATTCTGATCAATTGAGACCCATCAGGCTCATGAACCTTCGGAACAGGTATGTCTTGGACTTCATTGCAGCAATTGAAGATGGCATGTGCACCAAGATCGAGCCTCCTTGCTGCACACACCCACCTGCCCATTATGAAGAAAATTGAACCCCGACAGAGGAAATAAGTATGTTGTCAACGCTGCATACGAAAATGGAGGAAGAAATTGATGAGACTGAAGATGATGACTTGTTCTCATCCCTGTTCTCGTGGGTTCCAACCTGGGTAGCAAATGCCTTCAAGTTGCTTGAAGCAATACTAGCATTAGTATTGCTTGGATTCTGTCTTGTCAAATTAATCATAGGACAATGCAAGAAGACAGCAAGGAAAGCTATTGGGATGAAGATAATGACTGATGTGAATGCTGTGACTGACGAGCACACACAGACTGAGAGTAACAACCATGAGCACCTGAAAGGAAGTCCCCTTGTAACCCCAGGAATGTAGTTTTATTACCCCAAGGATAATTAGAACTATGTGGAACGTTGAATATTCTGTCAAACTACTGGAGAGTGTTGCCATATGACCTGGAACTTGGATGAGTATATAAAGAATGCAGATGATTTGAGGGGGAAGACAAAGATATGAAAATTGAGGAGGGTATCGAGGACTCGACCAGAAGGAGTAATGTAGAGAGGCAGATGTACATATCTTCTCTAGTGCCCACCCCCTCATCTCCATCATATTGGAAGAACAAAGAAAGCACACTGTGCATGACACCTGGTGTAGTCCCAATACTGCATTGAAGGTATGAAAGATGTTATGCGCTCAGACAACTGCATCGTATGTACATTCACACTGATGTGGTAAAAGGAAGCAGACACCATTGAACACAGAAGAGCTATAAGTGAATTGACAAGAGTATAAAGTGGCATCATAAAGAAGAGACACTGAAACAATATAAGAATCCTTAAAGAATAAAGATGTGACTGAAGTAACAAAGTAACTGAACATGCAAATACAAAAAAAGTCATATACACTGAGACGATAAGTGAGACGAGATGCATTAGATGTATATACGCAGAAACACAGGTAGATGAGATATATATATATGTATATAAGCTTGCTGCAGAAGAAAATATAACATGAGTAAAGCGGCCATTATGAAAAGATGGAGGTCGACTCTGGATAAATAGTTAGGGTGACGCCTGAAGCGGAGAGACCGGGGCTGCTGACAGGCACTGGAAAAAAGCTTTGTGGAAGGAACAAATAATATCTGTTTGAATTGGGATCGAGGATACCACATCAAGAAGTAATTGCAAGGCACAAGAGAAGTTGAAGAGGATAAGCTACACAGACACAACATATTTCTCTTAGATTAAGTAAAGGAGTGAACATTTGCAAGAACAAAGTATTGAACAATCATACATGCATAAAGCATATGCAAAGCGGAGCAACCAAGTCTCGAAGAGGAGTAATAGCATCCAGTATAATTCAATTAAATAGCACAAAATAAAAGTTCATAATGGACACAATCATGGTTTTCTCGCATGTGGTGAAAGACTGGAAAAGAAGGCCTATTTGTTAAGCTCTAGACACAGACAGTGATGTAGCTTCACTACCCATAAAATCCAGAGGAAGAGATTAGTCAGCAACGTCAACTACAAAGAAGAAGCCTTGGCTTAGGCCCTAATTGATGAGAGATGCTATGCTAATTGGCCAAATGGCCAGTGGCCTGACGTTCCCCGCACCTGAGTTTCATTTTTCTTATGTGCTGCTAACAAGCTGAATGTCCAAGGTTGGGAGAGAGTGACAACCAATCATGAGGGCCATTGTAGCGGTGGGCCATACATTGTTGAAGAAGCCAATACACTGCTGTTATTCTGCTATTAATCTGTATTATACATAGCTAGAGGTCGTTCAAGGTGTCCCTACCAGATAAGGGGCTGCCAACTGTGTTACTAACACCTCAACGAAGTATAGGTATCTATGTTCCCCTAACCAATCCATCCTTTCGATGGGTTTTTCTATTTGCCATGTAGGATGACATCAGAGCTGAGGTACATTGAGGTATAAAGCTTTTGTGTAATGGAAATTTATTTGAGAGTGAATGAGCTGCAATCTGTTTGTTCACCAGTCCTCCCCACTTTATTAAGCTAATAATAAAGTATTATTTTGCCATATTCTTTGAGTCTGTCTGATTATTTAGGTCTGATATTGTTTATTGGTAAATCCATCTGGGACTTGGAATGCTCCAGGTGCTACTGCACACTAATGTCTGAATATATGTTGCACTAAAACTATATTAATACCAAGCATAACCCATACCTAACATCCCTTGCAGGCCAAGTAAATGATATTGCATTATTACTCTCCACTTATAGGACAATGTTAGCAATGCTGAAGTAGGAGGCTCTGAGCATGACATTTATCTACTCAAATTCATATTTGAGTTTTATAATGTGTTATATTGCAAGAGAACCACTACAAAAAAGTATGTGTTACAAATGTGCTAATATTAGGAAGCATGGAGGTTATACATCTAATTAGCCTATTTGCTTATAGTATTTGCTTAGAGTCAGTATCCGATATTTCAGATTCTAATTATTTACATACTGTGGTTGATGCTTTTCTTATTAATATCATTAGCTATGTGTTTAGTGTGCTCCTGGTTTCGTAAAGCAACAGAGCGCTTTACAATGGTAGGAGAACGAACACAGTGATGGAAGCATAGAAAAAGTCAGTCAGAGCTTATAAGGGAGGTTAAAGGTGGGCAATCTGCAGCAACAGGCATAACAAGAGTGCAAATGGAAAACCATGCATGAAATTGAACTACTACATCAGCGCCCACCAGGACCATTTGCACAGGAACATCACAAGGAGTCTGTTGAAGGTACGCCCCTAAATGCTCACACCAACAAACATACAACCCACTAGGGAAAAAGGCACAATATGCTGTTGCAATTGAAACAAGTATTTCTTTCTACAAAAATAGATGCATCAGCAAAGAACTCTGCTGTCACGGAATGTTCTGCCCAAAAAGTGTACCAGCAGAATCCTATAGGGAGACCTAGCATCATAGGTAACGTCATTGTATACTGTGAAAACCTGCATGGCTGGTTGGTGCGACCCTATACATGGTTGCCCTGCTCTATAAGTGATTCCAGGTCATTGGTCCCAGCCCACTCTGTCAGTCTTTCATCAAATGGGTTCTGCTGGGCTCATCGTCTTAGAGGAACCAAGACCGAAGATTAAATTAGCTACATTTGTGAACAGTGCTACTCTTTCATTATACAGTGCACCTGGCAGGCTTGAGGATTGGCACATGGGGAGTCTCAAGGTTAAATCGACACACACATACTTCACTCATTCCTGATTATGCCATCAGTTCCCCAGGCTTCCACCCTCTCTTTTGAACTATAATGTATCCCTCCCTGTACCTCCACTACATACTATGTCATTATGAAATAAAGGTGTGACGTCCATACTCCCAGATCTTTAACGGTTGATTGATTTATGGGGCTATAACGCGTAGTTAGTGTGATGCTGGAAATGCATTGGAGGGACAGGGCCTCCCTGTCCTTATTCTGTAGTCCTTTTTTGTGTATGTTCTGTGTTATTTTCTGCCCAAGAGTTCATTTGGGACTCCTGTCAGTGCCGCTCTCCCTCTTTCTGGTTTGTTAAACTGACCCTTGGGATACCCTTATGGCACCCATGGGTGGGGGTACAACCCTGTGCCCCTAGTATACATGTTTGGGCACCTGTGTGTGGCGCACAGAGCAGTGTATGGGCTGGTGGCAGCTCCATGCTGAATTTTACAGGTGTTCTGAGTATCCTCCTTTTTGGGATACCCAGGCACTGCCATTGGAATCAGATGTTTCCTGATGGAAGACAAGATGGCCCCTGTGGCCTCTTGCTTTCTATTGCCTGTTACCTTGTTTTTCCCAAAGTCCTGGAAGCCCTCACTCTGTTCTTTCCCCTTGACGGGCTGTTGGGTGGAAGTTCCATATACGGCATTGTGGGGAATTCCAGGTCAGACTGGCAGGAGCCTTCCCACTGACTCTATGTTGTGGGTACACCCTGTGGGTGGTACCTGGGTGAATGGAGTGTGTGACAGATAGGCACTTCTTGTTATGGGTGTTTAGTTCATGGTATTTGACACAAAGACTGAGACAGCCCTGCACGAAACTGGTATGAATGCAGTGTAGAGTGCTGAATGGCTGGGTACGTGGCCCAATACACATTCCTTGTTGTGAGTTTCTGAGAGGGAGGAGAATGGCCTGAATGCCCTGTGAGCCTGTTTGGCTGTCTGCCTGCTGAATGCCCTTCGGAGTGATTGGTTGCCTGAGTGTGACCCAGCAGAATGAATGAGAATCCAAACAGTATATCTGGGAGTCTCTCGCTGCTAGAAATCGTTCAGAAGCTAAAGTCGAAACTGATGCTTGATCTCTACTGCTGAGCCCAGAGAAGAAGTTTGACTGCTGTTACCTTCACCGCAATCTGAAAGACGCTGTGACGTCAAGACTGATCCGAGAGAGGACCAGGCTATGAGACCTCTCCCGAACTATGAGGGACTATCGTGCGCCACTAACCTTCGCCGAAGCTCCCTGGAAGTCAGACCCTCGACAGGCTGCCGACTGGAGACAGAGACCGCCGAGGAGAATGAAGAGAAGCACCAGACATTCTGTCTGGTGTCCTCGACCAGGGTTCGCAGGTTTGCTATAACAGCTGGAGGCCCGTCGAAGTTGTCTTGCCCAGAAGAAGGAACCTCTTGACGGCGAGTTGCCGATGACCAGAGACGCAACACCCCATTGATTTAGACACTTTGCATTCAAGGACGCTCTCGCCTGCACGTCGACTGCTTTGTCCCACCGGAGAAAGTTGAGGACGCCAACGTGCTGAGGAACAACCGTTGGTGGGTTTCCTGCTACCCGAAGACCGCAGAGACATCTGATGACTCACTGCCCTTGCCGGGCAAAAGTTCTACATAGACTCTTTGTGGCAACAAACGATTGTCGTTGAGGTGCCCCACACACCTCACTTTCGCAGTATGTCCACAACCGATCTTCGATGAGCACTGCCAGGACTGAAGCTGTTGTCTCGAAGCATTGTTCACCATTTCTCCGAGGGATCTCGACGATCCGTGGCTCCTGCCTTAAAGGGAACCTCTCAAGAAGGATCTGTCAATGACCCAAAGTCAAAATCTATTTTAGAAGGAAATAAGACTCATAGAAATAATATATGGACTGGGCTTGTATTATATATTTATCTACAGATTGCCCAGGTGGGGGGATCCTCATACAGAACTGTGCCTGGTGGTAGGGGCCCAGTATTCTGTCTATTGTTCTAACAACTGCTTTCCTCCTAAGTCTATTGTTGGTTCCCTTAATTAATTGATTTGTGTGACATTTCACCAAAGTACAGTTGATGCACTTTAATGAAATCTGATAGTAATTGTGGTACCACGTAGAACTGTCTATATATTTGCCATTGTAAATTAACTGAGCATAAAGTGGGTTATTGAGATGGTGTATATAACCTTGAACCTTAATTATATAAAGACTGTGTTTTCACTAATACAGTGTGTGGACATTCCTTTGTGGGTGCTTGGGGACTACACTGTACTTAAAAACCAGCCTGCATCACCTCCCGAGAGCTAGGCCTTGATTGCTCGGCCACGTTTACCAAATAGAGAATCTTGGCTAGGGTCCGCTGTGCCTCTCCTCTGCCCTATAGAGAGGAGGAGTACATACACCCGCCTCTAGTCTTTACAGTTAACCGGGTGGGGATCAGAGGCCTGCTCCGGCATGTTTGTGATAACGCATACACCTAGGCACCCAGTTCTGTCTCATGGCTTTGCAGAGCACATTCTTTTTAGAACAAACATATTGGCAACAACCTTAAAGCAAAGAAGCGTTTATGTGGTAGTGGGCGGCATGGTCCTCTCTCATCTCCACTTGGGCCTATCCAGATTTCACCTTCAGACTCACGGCCTGTGTCTAATACACTTAATACTGCATGGTTGTTCAAGCCCTGTGCTTTCACTATGGCTACTAATATCTACAAAAATGGTGTTGGCTTTTGTACACGCACTATGTCTAAATGTCTAAATTGCATTGAGTATTATAAATGTGTGTAGACTTTTAGGACACACCTCTCCCCCTGATCTATTATAGTTTTTTCAATGGGGCTTGTCTCACCTCAAAGCGTCTGGGGGTGGGATGGGCTTGGCCCCTTGCCAACAGTTCCCCTTTTTTGTTACTTCTACAGTAACAAACTCGCCCTCATGCATGCGCTCATTCTCCCTCCTCATATGGTGGGGTTCCCTTTTCTGGTATCCAGGCCCTATACACGAACCATACACTCTCCCCTGACTGTGCATACTCCTCAGACATACATCTCATATAAATACATCTCCCATCGCCTGCCAGATCCACCCATACTTCCCTATAATTCTCAGGGTCAGGGGGTGGAAAAAAAATGGTACGGTACAAATGGTCTACTTCGTCTCCATTGGGGCTGGAGACCATGTGAGGGATGAGGTGGCCAGTCTGTATTAGACTATCTTTTGTATTGCAGGGTACCGTTTAAACCCAAATTGACACCATCATCATTGCACTATTAGCCACTGCTCCTGGCAACCCTTGCACCTGGGTCTGTATCTGTAACCCTACAGTCCTCTACCTGCACTTTTGGACACCTGCTGTCTGCACTTACCCTTGCACCTGCCACCTGCTTGCCACACTTCTTGTTATTGTTTTGATCCCAAGTACAGCACTGCCCCCTCCCCTTTCCCCTGACACATTTCCTCTCCCACCTCCCCTGCACTTGCGCAATCTCAATGTCACTTGGCCTAGTAAGATTGTTGTGTCTGTCCTCCTTCTGTTCCCCCGTAGTTGCCTTGTCACACCTTGAGACACCTGAGTATATGATCGTATCAAATGCCATATCATAACATATCACACCACCGAAGGCCCATTTGACAGGTGCAGAAAAAGACCAAGACAAACACAATGAGGGGCACCAGCATCTTCATTATGGCACCAAACCCGGATAGGGTTTGCCCAATGCCCAATCAAATGCAAAAGTAACCAGTAATTTCCTTGTATTCCTCCTTCTTTCTTCATGTGAACTCCTAGACCATGTACAGCTGCAATTATATGGAATAATGACCTGTTCTCCACATCTTCTGGAGGTGTGAATATGCAACAGGAATCACCAAATTTTCTGGCACCTGCCTCCATCCATTGCCATCAACATATTGAGGACAGAACGATTTTGCATCGTCATCGGTCTCAGGGCAAGCAGCTCAACCTTTATGACGTTGAACCCATGCTCGTTGTCATTTGCAAAATGTACCAGTTACCAGCATACAATTTGCAGCCATTTTGCATGGGCCACTGCCTGCACGCCAGGTAGCATTAGTGAAGCAAAGAATGTTTCAGCTGAGCTGAAAAGTCTGTATTCATCAGGGATTTCAACGAGCAATGCGGATGAGTCTCTAGAAAGCTAGTTTGACCTCTTTTTCCGCTGCAGCTTTTCATATTGCCCTCTACCAGGTAGGATGCAAAACTCTGGTGTTGGCAATGGGTTCTGTTTTTCAAATGTGTGAGAAACGGTTGGGGCTGTATCAGGTATTGCCCCCCTAGCAAATGTTCTTCTGGGATTACCAATAGTGCTAAGTGAAGTGTTGACAGCGAACAGTAGCCCCTCCATGATGGCAGGAGGTGCAAGTACGCTTGTTGGCCGCAGACCCAGTAGTAATCCATCACTGTCACTGTGCCTCTTTTCAGGTCTGGAATCAGGAGGGTCTTATTGCAGCATTTGTTAGAGCCGATAAAACTAGTTCCTTAACTGTGGATGCAGATGTTTCTTCTCTGTGCACTTTCACCAGTTTTTCCATTGCTGCAATCCATGTCAACTTTGTTATATGCTCTGTCCAAATTTGTGTGCAGGTTCATTCAACTCAGACCAGGAGCTCTAGTAGTCCCATCCACCACGCAGCTGAGTGTGGTCTCTTGCAGCTGCTGTTTATATATTTAAGTCCTTGGATCACCAAGTATGGTTGCTCCAAGCATTTAATGTTTCTCAGATTATTGTTACATTGCAGGGGATCTGGATCCATTAGCTCTAGTCACATGTTGTGTGCCTGGATGGTACCCTTGACGCTACATGTTGCAAGATGAACCAGCCACTGTGCCTCTATGATTGGTAGTGTCTTGTGGCACTAATACCTTGGGTGCTCCCGACGTGTGCAGGATTAGTGAACATATGGAACCGCTCCCAATCACTGTTTCTCCCTACCACACTCATATCCATATACCAACTGTTGGTCATCTTGCGGCGTCACACATCTTCAATAGCATCAAGGCCTAGCTCATGGTAGGCATTATATTTTGTCATTTGTGGTTGCCTTTTCATTCTCCTATGTGGCCCTGTATGTTTGCTCGCAGCACCTCTAATGCTAATATCATCATTAACGCTTATGCTACCAAAAATATTCTTAAAAACAATTGGTAAAACATGTTCTAATAGCATTCTCATACTCATACGTACAGGTGTACTTGTTGGTCTGCTATAGCTATTATTACGCTCATCACTATTGTTATATATTTACAATAATGTTGGTGTTGTTTGTGTATGCAGCCCCCTCTTTTATATGCCCTCCCCATATAAAAGATGCTCCCCAATATATTCCCAATATGAATTAGAATGGTGAATATTCCTGCAATACAATGCATGCCACATATATACGAATATGAGCATCTAGGAACATTCTCATAGCTAACACCTTTGATAATATACACTGAAGTATTGGAACTGCTGGTTCCATCGTCTTCTCAACTAAACACGGAAAAAAATAGAGTGAGAAAGAGAGAGATTGAAAGAGAGAGAGAATGCAAACAAAAAGAGAGAAAGAGAGCCAGAGAGAGGGAATGAGAAAGAGAGGCAGAAAGAATAAAAAGAATAAAAGAAAAAAGAAGAGAGAAATCTCATAACATCTTTCAGTTCGAGCAACTGTGCGTGTGCACAAATGGGATAAGGGCCGTAAGGAAAAGTGCAATCTGGCCGTATACTTGGTGCTGAAGTATATGAGTAGTGTCAGGTGCCCTTAAGGTGATTGTGTAATGTTTGGGGGTGCCCTGCGGATGTCAGAAAAGAGAATCCAATAGCAAAGACTCTTAACTTTTACTGTGAGGGGAGTCAAAAACAATACTTTGTATTGACCATCACATCTGGGTTATTCCATTTTCGAACAAAGTTCCTCATGTAGATAAGTTCTTCAGGCAGCAGCGGTTGGGCAGGTGGTGAGTCAGTCACTGTCGTGTTTGCAGTGTCCGGTATATCCTCTGGTCAGGTGGTGCAATCTGTCAGGAGACAAATTTAATTGCACATGTTAGGGTTGTCAGAAACTCTTTAAATTGTCCACCTAAAACCACTGCCGCTCTATGGCATCTGATGCCCTCCTGACAGGGGACATGGGCATATTAATGCATTGACCAGTAACCACCTCACGGGGTGGTAAATGGTGGTCCTTGCTGGGTTGTGTTATGGGTATCAGGCAGGTAGTTGGGGCCAGCTGGGTGGAGACTTGGCAGGCTTGGCATAGGCACACAAGGAACCCACAACAAATCCCTCCTTTCATTCCTTCCTAGTGTGTGTAGTAACTTCCTGGTTACCACTTCCTGTTGCCAAACAGGAAGTGCATGATAACTCATGATCTCTCTAGCGTTTAGGTGTGGCTGGTTATATAAGCCACACCCAAGATTCTTGCAGTGCTTTGTGTTGATTACTGTGAGCTGTATCAGCAACACACTTGCCGTGCTCTGGATCAGCCAGCATCTGCTTACCTGCTCCAGATCATCCTACTTCTGCTTACCCGCTCTGGATCATTTAGCTTACCTGGTTCTTACTCCATGCTGCAGCTATCTACAGTCAAGAGGGGACTTCTACACCAGCACCTGTAAGAACAAAGAAGAACAGCGTTAACACGCGCACATCAGTAATACTGCGCATACTCACCGAATCTTCCCACGATGCTGGAATCCAGGTTAGTTGCACGAGCGCACAAGCCCCTGTAAGAAAGAAGAGACATTATTCATTGCGCTTACTCCAATAATGTGGACACTTATTTCACCGTGCTCTCTCTCTACGCGGTGCATACTTACCAAAAGCCTCCGTGCAAACCTACCTAACCAACAAGTCTTCAGTAGCGCTGAACCCGGACTCGAGGCACTAATACCACATCATTTCTCCTGCAAGGGAAAGGGAGAGATATTACCAGGCACGCTCGAATTGAAGGCGCTGCACAAACCTACCAGCAGTTAGTTTCTACACGCAGCGCTACTCACCCACAAAAATACTGGCCAATAAAGACAATACAGAAAATTTTGGACACTCAACATTCTCTGCACAAAGTTCACTTGAGGGAAGGACTTTCTAGCCAGTGAAGAAACTGGCGCATTGAACTCTCGGCCTCGCTGTGAAGGCATAAAACAGCATTTGGCATCTGAACTCAGCCTACAGACATTGGCAACAATCACATGAGTTAATGGCGCCCCTGCAAATGCAGGATGGAGTGCACACCCTACTAAAGATCAAGGTAAGCCCATAGGGGGATATCACAGCACACAGTAAAGAGAAGGGAAGGGCCCAGGGGAATCGGGTGAATTCAGATCTGAGTGTATACCTTGTATTTGACAGGTATTCCTCCAGGTGAAACAGGGGAAGTGAAGACTCTGGGTCAAGGAGTGTGACAGAACACGAAGCCATCCTCAATGCCTCTGCCCGAGCGATGTAAACCTCTGAGGCAGACCAGTTTTCCCTATTGTTAGGTGAACTACGGGCCGAGGTTCATGCAGCCCGCTCAGAGACACCTTAAGGCACGAACTGGTAGTCAACAGGGACAAAACAGATGATTTGGCAAGACAGCTCCTACAGACCCAAGCTGGTCTAGCACCCCTACCAGGTGGAGTTCTACAGGGGCAGCCTACCGTGGCACCTGTAGCCACACCTGTTCAGGTATTTCTTCCAGACAACACCCCTTTAGCACTCCCGAACACTTTTCTGGGGATCCTAAGAAATTTGGAGCGTTCATGAATCAATGCCAGCTACATTTCATATGCAAACCAGACACCTTTCTGAACGATCAAGCTAAAGTAGCTTTTGTCCTCTCCCATTTAGGAGGGCACGTGGCGGACTGGTCTGTCCTGTTAGTGCTTAGGGATGACCCTTTACTGAGAAATTACCCAGGTTTTCAGTGTGAACTGGAAAAACTATTTGCCCATCGGACTCGAGGTGAGGCCCTGGATGATGAGCTACTCTATCTGTGACAAGGTGGTCAGGATCTAATATCACATGTCGCCACATTCAATCGCTTAATAGCCGAATCAGGTTGGCCAGTGGAGAAATGAATAACGTTATTTTATCGAGGACTGAGAGGAGAATTAAAAGATGTCTTGGCGCAAGTAGTTAATCCTCCCGAAGATTGCAGTGAATACATCGACCTAACTATGCAACTAGACCACCGGTTACAGGATTGCAAGTCCGACCGAACCAGATCAGAGCATAGACCATTGTATGTCCGACCAAAGGAGGCATCCCATCAACAGGCCTCAGAAATGCACTCAGAGCCCAGGCAATTGGGTGTTCTCAGGGGACCACTCACCAAGGCGGAGAAAGAACGGAGGCGTCAGGAAAAACTTTGCTTATATTGTGGCCAATCTGGTCACTTCCTCTGGAACTGCACAATTAAACCCCACGGTAGACAATGGGAGTACTAGATAACATAGGGGAAGACACAGGTGCGGTAGCGGAAAACTCCAAGCCCGGAAGATGTAGAGGTTGGTCTGTCGAGCCAGGAATGGATCACTCAGATCTCACATTTCAGTATTCCTGTGGTTTTGGTAGACCCTTCACAACCAAACCAAATGCATGCCTTCAAGGCTTTCATAGACAGTGGGGCTATTGGGAACTACATGGACATAAACACCACAAAGACCTTGGAATTAGAATTCTACCGTAAGGACACCGCAGAAAGCGTGACAGCTGTGGATGGCACACAACTCCTTTCGGGACCAGTAAGACAGTGTACTTCCACCATCACCTTAATCTGCCAAGATGGCCACAGAGAAAGTATTAAATTCAACCTTATTGCTGCACCCCAATTCCAGCTGATTCTTGGGATACCGTGGCTAGAGACACACAACCCAAAGATAGATTGGCGAGCTCGAACCTTACTCTTTTCCACGGAATGCGCCTATTGTTATGACATCAAAGGGATCAAAGGAAGCCCATTGTTAGATTCACGGGAAAAGATAACAGGTTTAGGCTTGGTGGGCACTTTACCAGAGGAATACCAGGAGTTCCAGGATGTGTTCGCAAAGGAGCAAGCTAATACACTTCCACCACATCGAGTTTAGTACTGCCAGATCGACCTGCAACCAGGGGCACAAGTACCGTGCAGCCACATTCATGCATTAACCGAGAAAGAAAACACTCATCTACGGACCTACTTGGATCAATACCTGGCCAATGGCTTCATTAGACCATCTAAGTCACCAGCCGCCTCCCCACTCTTCTTCGTACCGAAGAAAGAGGGGGACTTAAGAATATGTATTGATTACTGGGCCCTAAATCAAGTCACCATAAAAAATAAGTACCCGTTCCTCTGATACCAGTACTCATAGACCAGGTGAGACAAGCAAAGATTTTCACCATGCTAGACTTATGCAGCGCATATCACCTGGTACGCATGAAGAAAGGGGACGAGTGGAAGACTGCGTTCCGTACCCGCTATAGCTTGCACGAATACCAGGACATGCCCTTTGGTCTTTGCAATGCCACGGCTGCGTTCCAGTATTTTATGAATGATGTGTTACGGGAACTCCTCGATGTCTGCGCAGTTGTCTACATCGAAGACATTCTGATCTACTCCACCACTCCCAAGAGCACGTAACCCACATGCAAGCTGTACTCCACAAGCTGCGTGAAAACAAACTGTACGCAAAGCTAGAAAAATGCTCCGTCCAAGTCACCGAGGTGGAGCTTCTGGGTAATGTACTGAAACCGCAGGGGATCAAGATGGACAATAGAAAAGTGGAGGCAATCCTCACTTGGTCCTCACTCACGTCTGTAAAGGGAGTACAGAGTTTCCTAGGGTTTGCAAACTTTTATTGATGCTTCATCCCAGGATTCACACATATTGTACATCCAATAACGTCCTTGATGCGCAAACACAGAAAGTTTGAATGGACTCCAGTGGCGGAAGAAGCTTTCCGAGCTCTCAAGGAAAAGTTCACGTCAGCCCCAATTCTGCAACACCCACAGCCCGATTTACCGTACATCGTGGAAACGGACGCTTCAAGCATTGCCATGGGCGCCGTATTGTCTCAACGAAATCCTGAAACTGGATGCCTTCACCCCATTGCCTTTTGATCAAGGACATTTTTCCCAGCAGAATTAAACTATGCAATTTCTGAGAAAGAACTCCTAGCAATCAAAAGCGCACTGTGTGAAAGCTGACATTACTTACTAGGAGCAAAACACACTGTCACAATAATAACAGATCATCAGAACTTGCAATACTTATGCTCAGCAAAAGCTCAGTCTTCTAGGCAGCTCCGTTGGGCCCTATCCTTAATGGAATACGACTTTGTAATCATCTAACGCCACGGAGTTAAGAATGGGAAAGCGGATGCGTTATCCCGCATTGGCACAGGAGAGGAAGTCTACAATGCCACTAACCCGGTGGAGATCATACCCAGTCATAAAATTCTCGGCCTCTGCATCGGCCCATCTCTGTTAAATACTCTGCAGAAACAATAAAAGAAAATATTTCTGAAGAAGACCTACTGGCTTGGGACACAAAGGGAGATATGTTCACCATTCAAGACAAACTACCACACTACCAAAAATGCCTCTACGTTCCAACTAAGGATCTGCAACAAGTAAACATATCAGACTACCATGACTCGGTGTTAGAAGCCCATCCGGGTATAGCTAAAACCATGAAGAAAGTTAGCAAATCTTATTGGTGGCCAACTTGGCGAGAAGATATTGCCACCTTCATAGGCACCTGTGAGGTGTGTGCACAGTACAAAACATCCAGACAAAAACCAGCCGGCCTCCTTCAGCCAATCACCATTCCGCCAGTGCCCTGGCACACAGTATGAATGGACTTCGTCACTTATCTACCTCCTTACTCAGGTTATAATACCATCCTTGTAGTAGTGGACCTTTTCTCCAAAATTGCCCATTTTTTAGCTCTAAAGGGTATTCCCTTAGCTCAGACCCTGGCACAGGTTTTTCTAGACCAAATCCTCAAGTTACATGGATTCCCTACTATAATCATTTCTGACAGAATCAGCCAATTTGGTTCTCATTTTTGGAAAAAAATGTTGTGCCCTGGCAAGAGTAGAAGTCCGTCTGTCTTCTAGTCACCACCCTCAAACGGACGGCCAAACCGAGCACACAAACCAGACCATGGAACAGTATTTGCGCTGTCTATTACACCAAACAAGCCAAAGCGGGACAGTAATTCTATGGATGGCAGAGTATGCCTACAACAACTCAACACATTCATCAACCCAAGCAACACCCTACTATATATGGCCGAAACCCAAGAACATCGGTCTACAATCGGCCAGATCAATATTGAAATGCCTGCAGTAAAGAATCTACATGCCAGCATCATGAAAGCAGCCAGAGAAGCCAGCAGGAACCTACAGCAAGCTAAAGAAACACAGAAAAAAAACGCTGATCGCCATCGACGAAAAGCCCCAGATTATCAAGTGGGAGACTTGGTCTGGCTGGCAACTAGACACATTGCTTTAAAGGGTCCCAAGAAATTTCAGCCTAGAATCATTGGCCCGTATACAATAGAAAAAGTAATTAATCCAGCAGCCATGAGAGTGGCGTTACCTCAACATTTGTATATACATCCTGCATTTCACGTGTCACTATTAAAAGCAGCACACCCAGGAACCCAAACTTCCACACCTCCCACACCCATACAAGTGGGTGAAGAAGCACCAGAATATGAAGTAAAGAACAAATTAGATTCCAAACAAGTACGAAAGACTGTATTATTTGATTGACTGGAAGGGGTACGGACCACAGGAAAGATCATGGGAACCCAGCACGCACGTCCAAGCCCCCCGATTGGTGCGGAAATTCCATCGGGACCATCCTGAGAAACCAAAGCCCTCATAACCACCATTGGGAGGGGTCTTGAGGGGGAAGACTGTCATGGGTATCAGGCAGGTAGTTGGGGCAAGCTGGGTGGAGGTTTGGCAGGCCTGGCATAGGCACACAAAGAACCCATAAAAAATCCCTCCTTTCATTACTTCCTAGTGTTTGTAGTAACTTCCTGGTCACCAATTCATGTTGCCAAACAGGAAATGCATGATAACCCATGAGCTCTCAAGTGTTTGGGTGTGGCTGGCTATGTAAACCACACCCAAGATTCTTCCAGTGCTTTGTGTTGATTACTGTGAGCTGTATCAGCAACACACTTGCTGTGCTCTGGATCAGCCAACATCTGCTTACCTGCTCCGGATCATCCTACTTCTGCTTACCCGCTCTGGATCATTCAGCTTCAGCTTACCTGGTTCTTACTCCACGCCGCAGCTATCTACAGTCAAGAGGGGACTTCTACACCGGCACCTGTAAGAACAAAGAAGAACAGCGTTAACACGCGCACATCAGTAATACTGCATATACTCACCAAATCTTCACGCGATGCTGGAATCCAGGTTAGTTGCACAAGTGCACAAACCCCTGTAAGAAAGAAGAGACATTATTCATTGCGCTCGCTCCAATAACACAGACACTTATTTCACTGCGCTCTCTCTCTCTATGCGGTGCATACTTACCAAAAGCCTCCATGCAAACTTACCTAACCACCAAGTCTCCAGTAGCGCTGAACCCAGACTCAAGGTATTAATACCACATAATTTCTCCTCCAAGGCAAAGGGAGAGACATTACCAGGCACGCTCGAATTAAAGGCGCTGCGCAAACCTACCAGTAGCTAGCTTCTACACGCAGCGCTACTCACCCACAGAAATACCAGTCAACAAAGACAATACGGACAAGTTTGGATACTCAACATTCTCTGCGCAACGTTCACTTGTGGGAAGGACTTTCTAGCCAGTGAAGAAACTGGAGTCTTGAACTCTCGGCCTTGCTGTGAAGAGGGGCAAAGGAAAGCAATGCACCCAGTTCTTCTTCAACATGGTGCAAATCTTAAATAGTTTGCTCTTGAGAAGCCTGTTGATCCTCTCCAAAATGCTGTTGGACTGGGAGTGGTAAATTGAAAACATCTGGTGCCTAATGCCAAGTAGTGCTGTAACCGCTTTAAAGAGTTCATTGAAAAAATGTGTGCTGTTATAGGACCTTAGCACATCACACAGACCCCATTGGGGAAGACCTCACAGACAATAAATGTGGCTGCACATTCGGCATCCGGTGTGCATAAGGCCTTGCTTCGACACACCATGAGAAAGGGCAGGCCACAACAATCAAATACTGGGATCCATTGCATCTCTCCCCCCTGTCTTCATAATCTATGTGCAGCTTACGAAAGTAGGGCGGGGCAGAGTGCCACATAAAGGTTATAACGTCATGCCTGTGCTGAAACTTTGGCACGTGGTGCAGTCTATGATCATGTGAGGTGTTCCTGAATATTGGGCACGAACCAGACCTCAGCTGTCAGCTGCAATGTGTTGCTTTGAGCTGTGGGAGGGTGATGGAGTTGGTTGAAAGTTATTGTTAAGCTCATGAGGCATTACCGTTTTTTGTGGTACTTTGCTTTGCAATTTAATAAGTTGTGCAATAGGCACTGCTGTATGTGGGGTGTATATGGGGTGTTCTGGAGGCGTGGTCAAAACGTATTTGGCACGTGTCAGTAGTGGGAGATAAGCCACCATTTCGGCTGCCACGTCTGTGGCAGAATTTCCCAGTGAAATTTCTTCTGTGTTATTGTTGTGAGTGGCACGCTTAACATCTGCAACTACAGAGGTTTGGGACAATGCAGAGATCAATGTATCTAGCAGCGCGGCACGTTGTACTGGGGAGCGGTCCATTCTCCAGAAGCCCGTACATTTCCACTGTGACAGACCGGCATGCACTGTTGGATTGATGTATGCTGAGTCCGAATTAATAGTTGCATGACACCCCTGGGATGCTTGCAGTGCTTCAGTGAGCGCTATGAGCTCTGCTGCTTGGGCAGAGTATTGCATCTGCACTCTATTCATAATCAGTGTTTCATATTCACCTTCCTCAAGGTGCATCACTGCGGTGCCCGAATGCCTCAGGCACATTTCTTGGTCAATTATCGATGACCTGTGAACGAAAAGGACCTCTCCATCCTACTGTGAAACCTAATCACATAATACCTCTTTATTATGAATATTGGCCTAAGCCCATTCTCATTACACAGAAAACCGTGTTTGTAATGATCCGATTTTGGTTAACTTCGCCGCCATTTTAGGAATCATCAGCCATTTTGATTTCAACTCTTGTTCCATATTCTAAAATGGTGGTCTGTGTTTTCAACTTGCAGTCGGGACGAACAACCTTTGAGTTTTGTTAATGTTTAGACTGACAGAGAGCAGACTGTTTGACTAATGCAAATAAACCTTGTGCTTCATATGAACTGCCATTCAGTGTTGTCTGCACTCACAAGCCTCATCCTCGCATAAACAAAGATACATTGGAAAACAAACTTTGGTTGTGTGTTCTGGCTGAACTGCATTGTAGCGATTTGTGGAATAAGGCTTACCGTGGATCAAAGAACCAACAGCATCATTGTGACTTCAAGGACATGCAAAATTGTTTAATCCTTTTTATAATATTGTAACATCTGTCATATGAACTAGGCACAAACTCTAGCCAGTGAATTGTTAGCTTGGAGAAAGACTGGACAATGTTGCAAAACAGTATAAATATGTCTGTGTTTAGATGTACAGCACTCTCACTCCTCACTGTGTCTGCTGGAACACACTGTGAGGTGTTGGGAGCCAGATAGCTATCAGTTTTGTTTTGTAACTGTACAGTAATAAAAGATACTTGTATCTTTCCAACCCGTGATTGGCATATTTCATTTGTGGTACTAAGCCTCAATATTTCTTTGGACTTTCATTACAATGGGCTGTCTCTTGCCTTGAGGTTGTCACCTTCATCCCATTCATACGTGACACAGTCAAGCATTGCTATGTCCTCTTGGGTACACATTTCTGTCAAGAAAGTGGAAGGGTTTACTGTGTTGCATCGTACAATGTGGATGTTTGGGCATGAGAGGATAATTTCATACGCTGAAGCTATCTGTGTGGTCAGGGTAGATTGTGATCTTTCTAGAATGGAAAATAATGAATGCTTCACATACAAAGTGATGGAACAGCCCATCAAGATAGTGGAACTTTTCTTGATAGTGAATGCAACTGCAGTGAGTGCTTGATCGCACGTGAACTGTCCTTGCATCACAGAGTGCAGAGTGACACTGTAGTAGACCAATGGGTTGTGGCTTATCACAATCTTCGGCTTCAATACTGCAGTGATAAGTTGACGGTTAGAACATGAGAATATGTAGAATTCCTTTATGTAGTCGGGGGTAGCAAGCAACGGGGCTGTAGATATCCCTTCCTTTAAATAATTGAACAGTGTTATCATGTCTGCTGTCCACTCGACTTTGGTATTGCATTTTTGTGCTTCCTTGAGGGCCTCCAGGAGCATCCTGGTATTTGCTGCATAGTCTAAAATCCCCGCTCTGCAGTAATTAAATAACTCTAAAAATATTTGCATGTCTTTCCCTGTGGTGGGGCGGCGGTGGCACGCAGAGACGCTGCTTATCTGGAATGATCCTTTTGCGGTTTTCTGATAGTAACTGTCCTAGGTACAGCACTTCCTGCTGTCAGTACTGTAGTTTCACCTTGTCAACCTTGTATCCCTTGTATCCCTTATGGGCCGCTAGTTGCAGGAGTGTGATAGAGTCTCTCCAGCAATGCTGCTCACTGTCACTACCTACAAGCACATCGTCCACATATTGGATGATTGTACTGAATACTTGAATGTTTCCTAAATCAGCATGCAATATTCTGTTAAAAATGCTGGGCCTCTCGCAATAACCCTGTGGCAAACAAGTGTGTACAAAGCACATTCCACCACGGGTAAATGTTATAAGATACAGTGAATCGGGGGGCAGAGGTATCAAAAAGAAGGTGTTTTGTAGAGCCACCAATGTAAAGTGGGCCGCCTCCTTTGGGATACTGCATAAGATGGTGGCAAGGTTAGGGACCACAGGATATTCCTTCCGTGCACATTGTTTAGGGGGCATAAATCCTGAATCATCCTCCAATTGTCCCTGTTGTTTTTTTCACTGGGTAGATAGCCGTGTTACACAGGGATGTGGATAGCAGTATTTTACCTTGGTCGAGTAGGGCCTGTATTGTTTCTTAAATTCCCTCCTCTGCTTCTCTTGATAGTGGGTACTGTTTCACCCGGGTAGCACTGTTATGTGTACTGATCTTACTTCCTGTAAATGCCTGACATTGTGATGGTAGTCCGCAAACACTCAGGTACATATTGTAAGTCTGTTTCAATGAAGGGGGTTGCGGCCACAACAGCCATCAGGGGGCATTGCACTTTTCGATATGGCACCATCATTTCACTGGGGATCCAGATCTCTAGTATTATTTCTCCATCACTTTCATTATTTTCAAACA
This sequence comes from Ambystoma mexicanum, assembly GCF_040938575.1. Classification (NCBI taxonomy): domain Eukaryota; kingdom Metazoa; phylum Chordata; class Amphibia; order Caudata; family Ambystomatidae; genus Ambystoma; species Ambystoma mexicanum. Next base: position 978,224,039 of record NC_090922.1, read on the forward strand.
ATTCTGCATCTGCTACGTCCTTCAGAGGTACAGTGGGGTCAATGCAAAGCACTGTACCCGACTCACACCCAACCCTGTCTGTCCCTAGTAGGACCACTCTCTTCACTGACACCAAAAGCCCTTGCAGGTCTAGGGACAATATTGTGCCCGCCACCAACTCCAGGGACACCACAGGGTGAAAGAAAAAATTTGCCAGCACTCTCCGACAATTCTTGCCAATTTGTGGCATTGTCTCCACCTGTACTGTTATTCTGTATATAAACATGTCTGTCAGGTATTCCACAAACCACTACCTCCTCAGCCATTGCATGTATTACTATCATTGCTCTTATTGCGCACATTCTTGGGGTGTTGTAAACAAAGACATGATCTGTGAATGCGATCATCATGTTCAACTTGCTGAGCAGTTCCTGTCCAACAGGTTGACACGAGAACTTTCAGAATACAATAAGTGAGCAGGCACCGCCCTCCCTCTTACCTTTACATCCAGCTCTTCAGTGTATGGAACTGTAGAAATAGCCCCAGAGAAGCCCAGCATGTCAAGAGTTTTGCCCGATAGTGGGATGTCCCCCTCAATGATGCATGATTTCGTAGCAACTGAATCGAACATAAAATGAATTGCTAGTTTCCTATCTCTGCCCACACCGAGGGTTCCTCTTCCGGGTTGGCTGTCATTGACAAGACGGGTCATGCAAGGGTTCTCTGTGGGCTGTCCTAGTCAGGATATGCGTTTGTCCGGGGAAACGAAAATGGGTTTCCCCCCATCAAGGCTGCACATCATAAGGGGGCGACCGTGCCATTTGCTGCTCCATTGAACAGGGTTGTGCTACTTCCATGCTGGAAGGTGTGCTGAGGTGTGTGCTGTTTTACTGTCTGGTGCTGTTGCGTGGATGGACCAGGTATCTGTGCGGGAAACTTGGTGTAGGCCTGGTATATCTTTTAGGGTTTAGAGGTCATTCTGGTCTTAAGAATAAACTGAGAGGTGTCTTTGTCATCGCCCATAGCACATTGCATTATTGATTGCAGGTCAGGTGTGTTATGGAACGCTTGCTGCAGTGCGCCGCATATCTGTGCCTGATTCTTGTTAAACAATGCACCATCATGTGCATCGTTCCCCAAATTCACCCCTGGATATCCTGCTTTTAACCGCACATCCCAACCTGGTCTCCACTAGTCACTATAAATAAGCTTTTCATGTCACCGACTGCCAGGGGTACCCCGGCTGTCTGCTTTTTTAATGCATAAATCCACTTGCCTGTACCCACCATGAAGGGTGGGAGCACCTTTATCAATTTATGTGTAAAAATCTGCGCCCATGGCACATACTCTGGCCTGCTGGCCCCTTATGTATAAGGGGCATCTGCATCTTTACCTTACCCCGTCAATCTTTTTTCCACTTCCTTTTTTCTTTGCTACAGCCATCTGGCCAAATCTGCTCCTTAACATACCATGCCACGAACTCTCCACCCATGGTGTGGTGAATGTTCAAGCGCTTGCTCTACCTCCTCTTCCTCATCATTTTTGAACTCATCAATTGTACTCCACTCATCTTCCTCTCTGTCCCTGGAAAATCTAAAGGAATGGTTCGGTCAGAAAATATTATTGTCCCTATGGTTCTGTTGAACGGGATATTATATCGTGCCTCCTTTATTGTATATATTGGCCTAAGCCCAGTCGCTCTGCGGAGAAATCCGTGTTGCAAGGTTCTGACCTTAGATCGATTATGCCGCCATTTTAGGTTCATCCACCATTTTGATTCTCGCTCCAAACTCACCCTGTGTTCTAAAATGGTGGACAGTGTTCTTCTGTTCGTAACATGGTAGTCTTGACCTTTGCATACAAGTTAATGCCTAAACTGCCCATAGGCCAAATGTTAGGGTCATGTAATGAGACCTTATCCTTCGTTGACCTATAGATCGGGGATTACCTGTGCCAACGTAACTGTTCCGCGAGCATATATTAAGCACAATGTTCTGTAAATATTAAACGTGAAAACTTGTTGAACTGCATTGTATTAAAATATGTACTAAGGCTTATGTTAAATCCGTGAATATACTGTTGCTATTGTGATTTGTTGAACATGTAAACTGAAGGTGATCCATAAGCATATAGCTGGGTGAGTCAGAGGTGAACTCAGCACAAACCCTAGATTGGGAATAATTAACGTACAGAGGGGCTGAACATCATGTTACAAAACTGTATAAAAGAGTGAATATTCTGATGTACAGTCCCACTCACTTCTCACACTGCACAGGGCTGGTATTCGCTGTGATGTACTGAGGGCCTGATAGCTATCTGTTGCTTTATAACTGAACAGTTTTCAAAGGACAGGATAAAGATCTGTGTATCTTTGTGAACCCGCGTTTGATGTATTTCCTTTTGTGGTACTCAGCCTCGATATTCTCTTTTTGCTTTTACAGATGGCGCCCAAATAGGGACCCTCAAGATTGATGCCAGCTCATTGAAGGTTGACGCGGCTATTGGACCGGGATCGGACGGTATAAAGGGGGGCCCCTTTCTTGGATGAGACGCGACACCTCAGCAGCACTGCATGGCCCGATCCCTGGACGGTGAGCATGCAGTCCGAGTCAGCATCTTGACGAGGGTCCATATATCGAGGCGAGCAGATTTGCCGAAATCACCAAACACGAGGTAACCTTTGTTAGAAAACTTTGTATCTGATCGGACCTCCTTAGGATTTGATCAGGTGAGTCGTGACCCGATTCTTAAAGTATCCTGATCATTTGTTTTGGCGCATTGCACTCGCAAGTTCAATTATTGACCAGGTAACACCAGCATTCTGATATGCCTGGGAAATTGTCTGCCTGCTTCAGGGCATTATTCCGTGAGGACAGACAATCTTTGGAAGTTGGCCGACCGGCACCAATGGAGGGGTCGCCAGAGTGTACTATGTACTGTAAGCACGGCATTGGTAGTATAGTATTTAATGATATTTGGCACAGACAAACTAGACATGCTTCAGAACTTCAGTGGGCAATCAATGGTAGTTTTGAAATCCCTCGTATTGAATACTTAGAATCTATATTATTGAAGAAAAAGGCTGGACCTGCAGCATTTGACATATTACAGATTTGGAATAAAGAAGCTTTACTGCAGCTCAAGAGTAGAGAAAAACATGTGCACCGTCATATGACGAATGCCGAAAAAGCCTTGTCATATGACCAAAATAAACAGCCTGAGTCAGTAAGGAATATGGATAAGGCTTTCTCACTTGGTATCCAGAAAATCTATCCTTCTAAAAACGTTCATGTTTCTGATGAACTTATCAATAAATTGTTAAATGAACGAATCCTGAAGAGGTGCCACTGCGCCACCTCCGTATGTTCCTCTTCCTGCTCTTATTCCTCCTCCTGCTCCTCCTCCTCCTCTTTCTATCGTTCCACCTGCTGTTCCTCTTCCTCCAGTTGTTGTTCCTCCTCTTGTTGTTGCTCCTACACCTGCTCCTCCACCTTTGCCTGCTGTACAAGTAATAATACCTCCATTCCTTGATGTTCAAAATGTGCCTACTTTCCCTCTTCCAGGTGGTTTGACACCGCTTGTAGTAGATCGGGGAGCGGGATCAAGGGTTATTACTCGTAATACTGTCTCTCCAGAGAAGAAACGTGAGTTAACCGCGTGGGCTAAGCATTGCATGGAGAAGGGTGAACAAGCTAATGTTTTTGCCACACTTTCTAATATAGACAATCTTCCTGAGAACGTTTTTATTGAAGGATTAGGAATTCATTTATGTGTAATGCGGAAAAGGCTGAATAATACAGATCTCCCACAAGGGTTGAGGGATCTGAATATTTTAGCGTTTTCTAGAGATACTGCGGAAAATTTACAAGAGCATGTTGAGTGGATTCTTGAGTATAGAAGGGAGCTGGAAAGGTTACAGAATGAAGATGAAGATGGTGATAGTTTGGATGTTATGTTCATGCAGAAACGGTTCATTCCTTGCCATAAATCAATAACTGAGAAAACACGAATTTGTACGAAAGATGCAATTAGATGGATCTTAGATACGTCAATAGCTCCCGTTGAAGTATATGACATGTATAGTCAGTATATGCCATAAATGCAGAGGAAAGTGATACAGGTAATTGTAGAGTACCTACAGGATGAGTGTGTGAAAAGAAAGGTGTGTTGTCCCGCAGAGTTATTGAGTATTTATAAGAGAGCTTTTTCATTTGACACTTCTTCAGCTGCTTTAGCGCTCGATTTGGCTCTGTTGCTTAGTAAGCGTTCGGAGTTGCCTACTTCTCAGTTGCCTTTGAGAGATGATCCTCCGACATTTGTCCCAAAAATGGAGATTTCCGCTAATGCTGTAGCAGGTACAGTTGCTCGAGAAATTCCTGCACATGAATTGTCACAGTTTGTTCACATCCCGTTCTCAAGACAGGAAGTGAACACCATTAAAGAATCTATTCCTGACATTCGGAAGAATCTGACAGGGTTCTACAAAGAAATAGAGTCTGTTTTGCAATCATCGGTATTCACCTTAAGTGACATTGATTTGTTATTTCCTGTACTCCTGCCTGTCGACTTGTGGAAACAGATTAGAACTGTAGATGATGTACCAGGGTTAGGAGATACATTGACTAACATGATTAGACTCGATGGAGAAAGACCAACTGGCGAAAGACCGCCTCAGGTGATATTAACTTTGCCTGACAGGATAGTTACGAAATCGAAAACTATAATTCCCGAGAAAAGAATTATTTGGGACAAGCTTACTGCCTGTGTCCAAGCGAAGTCTGAGGGTGCTGCTGAGTTCTTTAATTGGTTCGAACAGGTATTTTCAGATTTCAGTGGACAAGATTTGGGCACAGAGTCTGGGAAAAGATTATTTGTGGACAAATTTGTGCGTGGATTGCTGCATGACAACCAGTCTCAAATTATGTCCTCCGAGAGCGCTTGGCAAGCAAAGTCTCAGTCAGAAGTATTGCACATGGCTCAGTGCTACGAGAATCGTGTCAATAATGAAAAAGAAAGAGCCTATAAGAGAAAAGGAGACTTAAAGACAAAATTATTATAACAGCAAATTGTTAGAGGCCCTAGAAGGGGTAATTCGCAATTTAGAGGTCAGCACGTTCCACAAGGAAATGCGCCCTTGGGTCCTGTAAACATTAACCAGAGTGCTTAGTGTAGACAAGAGGGTCATTGGCGTGCACAATGCCCGATCCTCCAGCAGAGGTCAAATAACATATTTGGAAATATGGGTAGATGACCCAGAGGTCGCCCAGGTGTAGGGGTCCTGGTAGAGGTCAGTTTTCACAGGATTCACAGCAACCTTTTTCGCAGAACAATCAGGCATCGAGTGTGGATAATAGAAACATTTTTGATCATCCTTCTGCTGCTTACCTTTCTGAAAAACTTCCTTTGACATTCTGTTTCGCCAGGATTGCCCGAAGCAGGGTTTGGAACCAACGCCTATTCACGTTAATCAGAAAGGTCCCTATGTTGAGATGTTAGTGGGAAATAGGCAACATCAATTCTTGATAGATACCGGACACAGAAGTGTTCCATTGATCATTCACGGGTTCCAAACATTCAACTGTCAGTGCAAACCAATGTTTCCGTAGGGTTTTCTGGCACACCAGTTGTCTGTCCGGTTTCTTCCCTGGTACCTATTACTTTGGGTCCATTTACGGACCACTGTCCATTCCTTTTCACTACGAAATGTGGAGAGAATTTGTTGGGGTTGAATCTGTTGAAGGAATTAAATGCGGTAATTCATTGTTCTTCTGATGGAGTGCGTTTGACGATTTCACCACAGCAACTTTCTGTCCCTCAATTATTGACTAGACCTTTGCCGCCAGAATTTAGTGATATTCCGGAGTGTTTATGGGCTATTGATGATAATGATGCCAGTGTTTCACAGATCGAACCTGTTAAAATTGTCTTGAAACATGGTGTAAAGCTGCCACATATTCCACAGTATAAGATTTCGGTTGATGGTAAGCAAGCTTTGAAAAGCATAGTCTCCGATTTTGTGCATCGAGGGGTGATTGTTGAAATTGCAGGTAGTTTGTGCAATAGTCCGATTTTGCGCGTGTACAAAAAAGGTGATAATGCAATTCCTTTTAGTTATATAATTGATTTGCGTGCCATCAATAAGATCGTTGCTCCACAATTTCCAATTGTGCCTGATGTGACAACAATATTAACTATGATCCCGGCTTCAGCTACTTACCTTAGTGTTGTGGATCTGAAGAATGCTTTCTTTAGTATTCCTTTACACAAAGACAGTAGATAATGTTCGCGTTCACCTTAGGGGGACATTCGTTTAATTTCACCCGTGCACCGCAAGGTTACACAGAAAGTCCAAGCATCTATAGTAGGGCTTTGAAAGAGCAGCTCGATACCCATGAGTTGTCCTCTACTTGTACACTGCTTCAATATGTTGATGACTTGCTTTTAGCTGCTGACTCAGAGAGCGCTTGTAAGGAGTAGCACTGTGTTGTTACTTATTCACCTGGCTAAACATGGACATAAAGCTTTGCTTAAAAAATGTCAATATTGTTGTCAGGAGGTCGCCTATTTAGGCTATTTCCTGTCAAAGGAGGGAAGACGGTTTACACCTGAATGAATAAAACTCATTTCTGGCATGTCTGTCCCAAATACGCAGAAAGAAGTTACAGCCTTGATAGGAATGGCTTTTTTCTGCAGGCAATGGATCCCCAATTTTTCACCAGTGATCAAACCAATGTTGGCTTTGACGAGGAAGGGCATTTCTTTGCCATTGCCGTGGGACTTGGTACACCAGCGTGCATTTGATTTGCTCAAGACTGCATTGTGCTCGGCACCGGTTTTGGGCGCGCCAAACTATCAAAGGGCCTTTGTGTTGTATTTGCATGAATGTGATGGATGTGCTTTGGCTGTATTAACGCAGGAACATGGAGGGAAGGATAGGTTGTGCGGTTACTTTTCTTCCGCTCTTGATCCTGTAGCAAGCGCTTTGCCAAGATGTTTGCGTGCTGTTGCTGCTGCTGCTGCGTCTGTAAAACAGAGTGAGGGAATGGTCCTAGGCCATCCTTTAACCCTAATGGTACCTCACTCTGTAGATGTTCTATTGAACAGAACTCAAATGCAACACCTCACCTCCGCACGATTAACGAGATATGAATTGATCTTGTTTGCGCCGCACATACAAATTAAGAGGTGTTATGTGCTTAATCCGGCTGAACTTTTACCTTTCCCACAAGGTACTGCTTGAAGTGACGAAGAGTCACATGATTGCCTTTACATTACCGAACAAGAGACAAATGGTAGAATCGATCTGAAGGATACTCCTTTGAACAATTCACAAGGGGAGCTGTTTTGCGATGGCTCCTGCTTCAAACTCCCCGATGGTACATCCACAGCTGCTTATCCAATCACTACATTGAACATGGTCATGGAAACCAAGAGAATCACGCATAACCCCGCGCAGGCTGCAGAGATTATAGCATTGACTCGAGCTTGTGAACTTTCCGAAGGGCTTACAGTAAACATATATACTGACAGTCAATATGCCTTTGGGGTGGTTCACAACTTCGGTAGACTTTTGGCAGAGAGAGGTTTCTTGACCTCACATGGCACTAAAATCCAACATGGCTCCTTGATAGTACAGCTACTCTCAGCACTTGCACTCCCTACTCAGCTAGCTATCATAAAATGCGCAGAGCATCAGAAAATTGCAGATCATGTAGGAAAAGGGAATGCTTTCACTGACCAGATAGCCAAACAGACTGCCACTGATCTTTCTTCAGAAATGTATACTTCAAGGGAAGCCACAAATGCCTATACGTTGGCTGAGAGTATTGATTCCGTAAGGGATATCCTAGACGATGCCACATTAGAAGAGCCCAAGAAATGGGCTGAGGGCTTGGGGAAACTTGATGATGATGGGTGTTGGATGGACAGAGTTGAAGGGAAGTGGTTACTTCCTGATGCATGTATTATGATGATGGTTGTTATGGCTCATGGTCCCGCTCGCATATGTGCTTGTAAAATCACTAAAATGTTGCAAAAAGTGTGGGTAAATGACAAAAAGTCTAAAGTAGCTGAATGTTTCATTCAAGAATGCATGATTTGTTTGCAGCATAATGTGGGAAAGGGCACATTAACTCCCAGCAGTAGTTTTGGTCCACCTTATGTCCCCTTTGAGGTCATCCGTTTTGATTTTATTGAGATGGAGCGTTGCAATAATTTAAAATATGTGTTAGTCATCATCTGTGCTTTTAGCAAATGGGTTGAGGTTTTTCCTGTCACAGACGCCACAGCTATGACCTCGGCAAAGACTATGTTAAAGGAATATTTCCCAAGATTTGCGTTGCCAAGAGTCATCTGGTCGGACAATGGTCCACACTTTATTGCTGCTGTAATTCTGCATATATGCGTGGGATTACAGATCGATAAACGGTTCCATTCAGCTAGACACGCTCAGAGTGCTGGACTAGTGGAAAGACACAACAGCATCATCAAGAACAAGCTCGTTAAGACGTGTCCCGGCACCAAACTAAAATGGCCGGACGCCTTACCGATCGTGTTGTTATTAATGCGAACAACCCCTCAAACTAAGACTGGGCTCTCTCCCTTTGAGGTGGGGAGGCCTGCTAATATTTGAATGTTCCAAAGTGTCGTTCTTTGCGAAATGTTGAAAATGTACTTCTCTCTGACTATTGTAGCCAGTTGACTAAAAACTTTTATTTGATTTATCACCAGGTGCAAGAGGCTTTACCTGTATGATACGAGGATCCCGGTCACAGCCTACGACCTGGGGAGTGGATCCTCGTGAAATTATTTGAGCGATCTTATTGCCTCGGACCTCATTTTGATTGATATTTTATTTCTATCGCACTCATACAGAAGTGTTTCAGAGCGCGACAAGGCACGGGAAAGGGAACAGGGGAGAACAAAAACAACGATCTTACTAGGTCCAGTGACATTGAGAACGTGCAAGTGCAGGGTAGAGGGAGAAGGGGGAGAAGTGCATGGAAGGAGGAATAAAAGGAGAGTGCGGAGCGGGAAGGGAAAAACAAAAATAATAATAAAATTATAAATAAAAAGGCAACAAACAATGGGAGTGCAGCCAGCAAGTGGCAAGTGCTGGGTTTATGGCAGCAGGCCGTGTAGGTTTGAAAGTGCAGGAAGAAAAGGGGAGGGCTGTATGGGTACAGATACAGACCCCAGTGCAGGGGGTGGCCTGGAGGCAGTGCGTGAGGGTGGCAAGATGAGCAGGTACCTGGGCCCAGAGGACAGAGGGTGGCCAGGTGCATGGTGCCGAGGGAGAGTAGAATCAACAGGGGAGAGGGGAGGAGAAAGCAGAAGCAAAGAGGAAGGTTTTGAGGTGCTTCCGGAACCGGAGATGGTTCTCCTCAAGTTTTAGAGTGGCAGTGAGGCTGTTCCAGAGGGAGGCCCGAGCCAAAGACAGAGATCTACCCCCAGCTCATTTCTTTGAGAAACGACTAACCCTGAGGGAGTTAGAGGTAGAGGAGCGGAGTGCTCGAGATGGGTGGTATTTGCGGAGGGATAGCTGAAGGTATGTTGGACCCAGGCCCCAGAAAGCCTTGTGGACAATGCAGAGAGTTTTGAATTTAATCCTTGAATCCACTGGGAGCCAATGGAGAGATTTCAGAGCTGGAGATATACGATCCCAGGGCTTGAGGCCAAGGAAAAGTCTTGCAGTCCTGTTCTGGATAAGTTGTAAAGGGCGGAGAGTAGAGGCAGGTAGATTAAGAAAGAGGCTGTTGCAATAGTCTAACTTAGACAGAACCAGAGCATGGGATACAGTGAGCTTCTGGGGGAATGAGAGGAAAGGAAGAATAACTCTGAGGAGGTGCAGTAGGAGATTTGACTTTTTTGATACATCAGTGATGTGGGCGGAGAAGGAGAGTGTGGAATCAAAGGTGACACCAAGGTTCTTGGCCTCGCAGGTGGGGATAAGAGGAGGGCCAAGGGAGGCCGGCCAGAGAGTGAGGGGAAAGGAAGGTGATGGTGTGCCAATGAGGAGGATCTCTGTCTTGCTGGCATTAAGACAAAGATTGTTGGCGGCACACCAATATTGGATGTCAGTTAGGCATTCAGTGATGAGAGAGGTGGAGGAGGTGGCCGAGGGCAGCTTGAAAATGAGTTGAGTGTCGTCTGCGTAGCACTGGAAGTTTGAGCAGAAAATGGCAATACAGTGTGTGCGAGTTGCCAGGTATTGGTTGAAAAGCCAAGGCGAGAAGTTAGACCCCTGGGGAACACCACAGTTGGAGAGGAAGACAGATGATAGGAAGGGCCCAAGTTGGACCTGGGAGGGTCGATCAGAGAGGAAAGAGGTCAGCCAGGCCAGAGCCTGATCGGTGATGCCCAAGTTATCCCAGAGACGGTTGAGCAGGATGGTATGGTTGACCGTGTCGAAGGCAGAGGAGAGATCAAGTAGGATGAGAACAGAGGGAATGCTAGAGTCAAGGTTGGAAAGCAGATCTTCACGGATTTTCAGGAGAGCAGTTTCCGTGCTTCTGCCAGATCTGAAGCCAGACTGATGGTCATGGAAACAGCCAACAGAATCAGAATGAAGGTTTAGCTGAGAGATTGCCAGCATTTCAAGGAGTTTGCCTAAGAAGGGGCTAATTGAAATTGGGCAATAGTTGGCCGGATAGATGGCAGGCCCCTTCCAAGTCCTGCTGGTCACACAGACTGCAATGCGGGTAGCAGGCCGGAAGAATTGGATTCATGCGTCGCATACCAAGAGGATCCTACACCCAGTGCCACACGATATAGAAGAAGCAGAACCCCTCACCAATGCTGTAACCAACGATCACGAAGCAGCAACCAGCATCAAGAGTGTGTGGGAGACGCTCCCTAATCCCGTGAGGTCTGGGGAAACAGCCATTTCATCTCCACACTTTCCAACCATTTTGTTTCCGGAAGTAGTCCCTAATTGTGTCTCTGATTTTGCTTCCGCTCATTCACCACTTCCAGTGAGAAGTGACAACACATTGTTCACGGATCACTCAGTACCAGGGATCACAAGGTACGATCTGCGTCCAAGGTAATAGACTTACTGCATGGTTCGGCTGTGCTATCAAGGAAAATCATCGAAGGGCTTGTCTTTTTGGCCCTATCAATTTTGCAAAAGGGGATTCTGTTGGCTAGGGTTTGTGGTAGGACTAAGAAGATGCTCGGCCTAGAGGTCATCAGCAAAATAACACTGGTGCATTAATTTGAAGACTACAATGCCTGCAACCGCTTCTGCTCGTAGAGAACTGATAAGAGAACGTGATACCAGCTGCGAAATTGGACAATCCGTTACGTGGGCCCCGAAAACGTACTGCTGTCTTGTGATAATGTTAATTGGTTTTATAATAGTCATTGTCTTAGGTTTCTGGTATCTAGAAGAAGTACATCCGCTTGAGAATGTGTTGCCGATGGAAAATGTACCTACTCTTTCTACACCTTTCGTGCATCTGCACACTCTATCTCCTAGAGACTCCCAGCACAGGCAGGGATATCATAATAATACACTATTACTCATTATGATTGCTACACATGCCATTTTTAACAAATCTAATTGTTGGGTCTGTGCACATTTACCACAACACAGGGATAAGGGGCTAGGTTGGTATATTCATCCTTTACCTTTGACAACTGCATGCTATGCATCTCTTAGATCACTATTCTTTGGCCGCTGGAACGATAGCATCTCAGGTAATTTCGATGGGACTAATTTGAATCAGTTTGAAAAACATGTCCTGACTCCCTTGGGATGCTCGCTCTTTGCAAATAGGAGGAAGCCTAGCGTTGCTTCTATTAGGGCTTCCGATAGATTGTCCCGTCCTTTTCAATCTTTGATCTCTTTCAAGATGGCTCCTATAGGCAATAAGGATGCCACGCCTCCTTCCTACACTGTCAATCATAGCCCGAATCAGTTTCTTTCTGCATTCAGAGGAATGGTACTCAGTCAATGGGTGATTTTAAAGGTTGCGCCAACGTTGCAAATTTGACTAGCAAGGACAGACCTTTGTATGTAGGCGAACCTGTCTTCTTTGTTTGAGGTAATGTAGCATTTCCATGGTTACCCAGGGATTGGCAGGGAACTTGTTATCTAGGGATTCTGTTACCCGGGGTATTCATAGCCAGTTCTGTGACACTTCAGCACAAGTTCTGGGCGATGTAGCTAAATCCTTTGTGCCATTTTGGAGGCAAATAATGAACTCTGAAGATATCAGGAAACTAGCGAGAGTACTGGAGAGAACTATCAACTGGACCACTGACATACTCTATAATATGACTCTAGAACAGAAAGAAATACGATTAGTAGCACTTCAGAACCGTATGGCATTAGATGTCATCCGGGCTGAACGTGGAGGGGTATGTAAATTAGTGGGGTCCGCTTGCTGTGTTTTCCTGCCAGATTCCTCCCCAACTATCTTCAAGGCAATACAGAATCTGCATGTCCTAAGTTCAGAAGTGCATGTTCCCGAGGGAAATTGGGATCTTAGCGCTTGGTTCTGGGACTTCTTGTGATCTTGGGGATGGAAGCTACTTTCGGTCTTGCTGATCATTTTAGGAATGATGTTGTTTCTTTCCTGTTCTATACAATGTCTTCCTGGTATGTGTTCGATGCTAGGGGGATGTTACGCACAGGCGATGGGTACATTAGGGCGCAAGGCATACGTCCCAGAGAAGAACTCCAACGAATACGTGCTGAAAGAAATCTTAGTAACTGATCTTATGGCAATTGACATCTCCGATAGTGATTCAGGATGTATGGACATTGAGACGTGGAGTTACTCGTGAAGTGACTAGAAGTAGTTTAGTGCTTGGCTTAGGCCAAAAGGAGGGTTTGTTGAACGGGATATTATATTGTGCCTCCTTTATTGTATATATTGGCCTGGTGTATCTTTTAGGGTTTTGAGGTCATTCTGGTCTTAAACAATAAACTGAGAGGTGTCTTTGTCATCACCCATAGTACATTGCATTATTGATTGCAGGTCAGGTGTGTTATGGAACGCTTGCTGCAGTGCGCCGCATATCTGTGCCCGATTCTTGTTAAACAATGCACCATCATGTGCATCGTTCCCCAAATTCACTCCCGGATATCCTGCTTTTAACTGCACATCCCAACCTGGTCTCCACTAGTCACTATAAATATGCTTTTCATGTCACCGACTGCCAGGGGTACCCCGGCTGTCTGTTTTTTTAATGCATTAATCCACTTGCCTGAACCCACCATGAGGGGCGGCAGCACCTTTATCAATTTATGTGTAACCATCTGCACCCATGGCACATACTCTGGCCTGCCTGGCCCCTTATGTATAAGGGGCATCTGCATCTTTACCTTACCCGTCAATCTTTTTTCCACTTCCTTTTTTCTTTGCTACAGCCATCCGGCCAATTCTGCTCCTTAACAGACCATGCCACGAACTCTCCACCCATGGTGAATGTTCAAGCGCTTGCTCTGCCTCCTCTTCCTCCTCATTCTTGAACTCATTAATTGTACTCCACTCACCTTCCTCTCTGTCCCTGGAAAATCTAAAGGAATGGTTTGGTCAGAAAATATTATTGTCCCTATGGTTCTGTTGAACGGGATATTATATCGTGACTCCTTTATTTTATATATTGGCCTAAGCCCAGTCGCTCTGCGGAGAAATCCGTGTTGCAAGGTTCTGACCTTAGATCGATTAAGCAGCCATTTTAGGTTCATCCGCCATTTTGATTCTCGCTCCAAAGTCACTGTGTGTTCTAAAATGGCGGACAGTGTTCTTCTGTTCGTAACATGTCCCTCTTGACCTTTGCTTACAAGTCAATGCCTAAACTGCCCGTGGCCAAATGTTAGGGTCATGTAATGAGACCTTGTCCTTCGTTGACCTATATGTCGAGGATTACCTGTGCCAACGTAACTGATATGCGAGCATATATTAAGCACAATGTTGTGTAAATATTAAACGTGAACACTTGTTGAACTGCATTGTATTAAAATATGTACTAAGGCTTATGTTAAATCCGAGAATATACTGTTGCTATTGTGATTTGTTGAACATGTAAACTGAAGGTGATCCATTAGCATATAGCTGGGCGAGTCAGAGGTGAACTCGGCACAAACCCTAGATTGGGAATTCTTAACGTACAGAGGGGCTGAACATCATGTTGCAAAACTGTATAAAAGAGCAAATATTCTGATGTACATCCCACTCACTTCTCACACCGAACAGGGCTGGTATTAGCTGTGATGTACTGAGGGCCTTATAGCTATCTGTTGATTTGTCCTTTGAAAACTGTTCAGTTATAAAATAAAGATCTGTGTATCTTTTTGAACCCGCATTTGGTGTATTTCCTTTTGTGGTACTCAGCCTCGATATTCTCTTTTTGCTTTTACAGTTCGGCCATGTGTTTTTAACCATAGGTCGATCGATCGCACAAACATTTCCTATGCACCTTAGCCTGAACACAAGCGAAATCAGGCAGCAGAGCGCGGCCATCTTGTAATACTCTTATCACTTGCCGCATCGCCCTGGGTGACCTGCGTTTGCAGCACTAAATCATATCCCCTGCCCCTGAGCCTGACATCAGTAGACGCGTACCACCCATTTCACAACGCCAAAGCACGTCCCGTGTCAACATTCTCTGTGCTTCAGCTAATGACGTGTCACCATGGAAACGGCAGGAAGCCTCTTTCCTCGATAAGTATAAACAGATCATTTCACAACACACAACAGCAGATTTCTTTTCCATTCCTCTCACTGTATTTCTTTGAGTATTATGTGACTCGTTTCTGTGCTCTGGTCAGCTACCTCCATTCCTTGTAGCCCGTGTGAACAGATACCAGTACCACCGCTATAAATTATTTTCGTTTGTTTACCACACAATGCCAACAATAATGCCCCAACCTGTACGAGCCTGAGTATTCTGAGGAGGAATTACTGGAAAGAGAAAGATGGGGAAACGATGGGTCTTGGGACAACAGTTGGGAGGATGATTCAACAGATGAAGAGCCTGGGCCTAGTCGCATGGACGGTGTTTCCACCTGGTGTATCTGCAATTGGTGCGCGCTAATGCCAACCGAGGAGAACTGCTGCTGCCGAGAAAACTCTGGATGACTTCAGGGCAGCCTGCCTCACATGGTACGTGTTGAGGATTTTGATGGTGCTTATGCATGAACTTCCCGCAACAGTTCGCCCTCGTAATCCAAGTAACGAGTAAGTATAGTCTGGTTGTGATGTCAGTTAGCCCACTACTATGTCATGGTTGTCTCCTATATTCTCGTAACTTCAATATATCATTGTCATATCAGTTTAGTCTTGCAATTCTCGAGTAATAGTCACATAAAAGTCTTTCAATATTGTGCAGTGTCTAGTTAGCATTGGTCCAGGCAAAAATGCCATTGGATACAATAATTGTCATTGACAACTAAGGTTTAATACACTTATCTTGGTCATTTAAAAACAGTTTATATATTTCTTTTTCACAGGTGGTACAGGCTGGTGGCCTATCGTTCATACACATGGTGGCTTCATGGGAGGCTTCGACACTGCGTTTGACGATTAATACCCGCCTGTGTCGGTGGTGCCATTTGAGAAACTTTCCGCAGTGACAGCAGTCAGTACAGGAGATTTTCCCTTGCTGTGCTGCAACCAGACCTTTACAATGTGTAGTAGTTTTGTGCCATCAAAATAAAAACCAAACAAACACAACATATTTTTTATCAATGGTTGTTTCAGTTTTTAAGTGAATCAGGTGTGTTTCCATTCAGCAGTTTTCCGGTGCCTTATTTGCACGCCACAGGCCAATCCATCCCCCCTCCACTATCAAAAGCAGTTTGCACCCGTGAATGTGGGCTGGCATGGGGTGCTGTCAGAGGCGCGAACGGCCAAGGTGCCAAACACCATGTACATTTCAAAGCTATCTTCCGCGCAGGGGTCATTGGTCACATGGCCTCCTCAGACCCTGTGTCTCCAGGCAGGCGCTCCTTGAAGCAGGCCGCGCCCCTGCAATACACATAAGTGTGTCTCCATTCAGCAGTGTTCCGGTGCCTTGTCTGCACGCCCCAGGCCAATCCATCCCCCCTCCACTATCAAAAGCATTTCGCACCAGTGGATGTGCGCTGGCAATGGGTGCTGTCAGGGGCGCGAACGGCCAAGGTGCCAAACATCATGCACACTTCAAAGCTATCTTTCGCGCGGAGGTCATTGTTCACATGGCCTCCTCAGACCCCGTGTCTCCAGGCAGGCTCCCCTTGAAGCAGGCTGTGGCCCTGCAATACACATAAGTGTGTCTCCATTCAGCAGTGTTTCCGGTGCCTTGTCTGCACGCCCCAGGCCAATCCATCCCCCCTCCACTATCAATAGCAGTTCGCACCAGTGGATGTGCGCTGGCAAGGGGTGCTGTCAGGGGCGCGAACGGCCAAGGTGTCAAACACCATGTAACCTTCAAAACCTATCTTACACCCATGGGCCATTGTTCACTTGGCCTCCTAACACCCTGTGTCTCCATGCAGGCTCCCCTTGAAGCAGGCCGCGCCCTTTCAATACACATAAATGTGTCTCCATTCAGCAGTGTTCCGGTGCCTTGTCTGCACGCCACAGGCCAATCCATCCCCCCTCCACTATCAAAGGCAGTTCGCACCAGTGGATGTGCGCTGGCAAAGGGTGCTGTCAGGGGCACGAACGGCCAAGGTGCCAAACACCATGTACACTTCAAAGCTATCTTTCGCGCAGGGGTCATAGTTCACATGGCCTCCTCAGACCCCGTGTCTCCAGGTAGGCTCCCCTTGAAGCAGGCCGCAATCCTGCAACACACATAATACCACGACATATACATGTCATTCATTCACAAACACATCCCTTTTTGTTATTCTTTATTAACCACTTGATATTTATCATGAGAACATTTTTGAGCACTGCAAGTCAACTCGTGGACGTGCTACTCTGTGACCGCTTCGAGTGAATTCATCAGTGTGCTACCTCTGAACATCTCCCTGTTCTCCTGCCACTAACTCTTCTGCTTGCTGAATCTGTTTGTTGGTCAAGGTAAGGGCATGTATCCTAATCATGTCTCCTTCATTTGTGAATTTATATCTATTTCGAAGTAACATACTCAGTGGTTTCTTTTGTTCTGTTATCGATTTATATCAATTTTTATCAGTGTCAATTGGCATCGAATTGCATCCTTCGCGGACCGTGTCTATAGTATAAGCATGTTTCCTTTTCATGCACGATAGAACATTCAAGGGACGAGTAACATGTTCTGATTTTCAACACATCAATGAATTGTTTGTGAAAGTTATCCTATAATACAGCCACCCACGCTGCACTGGTTTTGCTGTGGTCCCCAAAAGAAAGCGTGCAATGAACAATGTAGGGTCCAATTCCTTCTTTCTCACATTTTTAGGCTAAATAATTTTCGAAAAAATGTTGACCTTTATTTTGCAGAATTTACAACAATGCCTGCATGTTCTATTTTCTGTAGCCCTTCGAAGACCCATGACAAATCTGAAGGCATTACAATGCATGTATTCCCTAGGACTGTTGGTCGAATAAGAGAATTGCAGATATCCAGTGGAAGAGCTTGAAAGTAGAGTCA
This sequence comes from Ambystoma mexicanum, assembly GCF_040938575.1. Taxonomy (NCBI): domain Eukaryota; kingdom Metazoa; phylum Chordata; class Amphibia; order Caudata; family Ambystomatidae; genus Ambystoma; species Ambystoma mexicanum. Next base: position 978,241,592 of record NC_090922.1, read on the forward strand.
AACAAGTCTTGGAGGACAAGAGGGGTCATCGATATCGCATCTGCAGCCTGTACTTTAGCCTGTACTTTATCCCGAATATGTACAACACATCCTTGTACACAAAGAGGAATCAACTGACAACAACTCAAAAATTGCTCCCAAACGCTATTCTGACTTTATTCGTGAAAATGCCGCCACAGGTGAATCACGCTTACGGATTTAGCTTTATGCCTGTATTTTTGGTGTACATGTTACTTATAACACTTTAGATATTCTTATGATTGAATAGCTGTTTATTTAATGACTATTTTGGTAAACATCAGTCCTTGTTTTTGAGAACCCTCATAGAAAATTGATTCATGGGCACAGATAACTACGCTATATTATACATTTATATAAGCATAATGTTCTCGTATTCAGTCTCCTTACATGCCACTTTTTAATGTTGGCATTTCTAAATCGAATAATACTTTCCCTTTATAACTCCATGACTATCCAACGAATATGAAGCAACAAGATTCAACATCCATGTCTTGCCTGGAGTCATCAACCACTTCGAGCGCGTAGCAGGTAAACTTGCCTAGCTATTCTGTTCCAGACTGGTTTTTGCACAGGAATTTAGATAATGTGATCATATTTTCGCAACGTATCATTGCTTTACAGAATGTTTATCGTGGTTTGATATTGATATGTACCTTGGTCGTCTTTCCAAATTGTGTGTCCAGTTTCCAATATTTTCATCCTTACTAATTCAAGAACTGTGTTTCAGGGAGATGCTGAAGCGTCCACTACAATTACAACATCCCCCGTAGTAGATCTGGAGCCAGAGGTATGGGTCTTGACAGTTCAATTGGAAGAGATGTTCTGATCATATTTCCATATCGTGTAATTGTTTTACACAATGTTTCATTCGTACTTTACTATTGATATATACCTTTGTCGTCTTTCCAAATTGTGTGTCCAGTTTCCAATATTTTAATCCATACTAATGCAAGTACTGTGTTTCAGGGAGATGCTGGAGCATCCTCTCCAATTATGTTATCCCTTGTAGTTGTTCCGGAACCAGACCTTGTAGTTGTTCCGGAACCAGACCTTGTAGTTGATCCGGAGTCAGAGGTATGCGTACTGACAGTACCCGCTAATGAAAGAAAGTCGGTCTAATTATATGTGTAATGCAAATGACTTATTTTAAATGGATAATCTTTTCTAGGGATGTATATATTGAACGGGAGTCACGTGGATCTGTGTTGGTGCGCCAGCTTGCTGATGGTGATGTTAGAGTAAAGAAGGTTTCAAAGAAAAGAAAGAAAAATAAGGTTAGTCATAAACAGTTTATATTTTTGGCAATTGTTTTGTGCTGAGGCCTTCATTATATGATTTTTTAATGTAAATTTTACAACACTGTATGTTGGATTTACACTGAACATCCCTTTTCCTATCTGTCCTGTAGTTGCCCGATGGAGTACGGACTATGCAGACACAGACAGCGATACAAAATACAGATGCTGCTTGCCAAACTGTTTTCAACATGGAGGAACTATTATTTGAGGCGCGGAGTGTTCACACTCGAGATGCCTATGTCCAATGGCCAGAAAATGAATTTAATTTGACCGGCGAATTCAGCAAAGTGTTTTTGGACCATTGCTACAATGCGCCTGTTCCGCCAGATGAAGATGAAAGTGAATTTATAGAAGATAGTTTTACATTACTCGATGAGCACTTGACACAATCGACACCCACCAAAAAAATGCCCCCCAAAAAACAGTCGACATTGATGTTTTCTCCTATCCATGGTCAAGTAACAGATGTTGAAATGACAGAGACACTATTGACCGCGGAACTAGAGAAAGATATCGACTATAGTATGTCCAGTTTGGCTTATATGTCCACAACAGTTCAGTCCGAAACAACAGTGTTGCCGGATGACAGTTTAAATAAAGAGGCCAAATACATAATATTCGACAGCAGCTGGATGGAGATTATAAAGATGCTGAAATGTGTGCATTCAGTGGGAGGGGAAGTATGTGGGAAGCTATTGGTGAACGTGACTCGTCTAACACAAGGCAGTAACCTCAGAATACATGCCACCTGTGAAAAGTTAAGTAAAACATTTTCCTGGTCTGCTCAACCGATGCTGGGGAAACTGCCAGCTGGAAATCTACTGTGTGCAGCAGCTTTACTTTTCAGTGGCTCTAGTTTCACAAAGTTATCCAGTTTCTTTCAGTTTGTGGGACTAGACTCATTTCTAAAACGCAATACTACAAATACCAACGTGATTATCTATTCCCTGCCTTTAGTGAAGCTTGACAAATTGAACAATTGGCTATTCAAAGTACATTCTCCGACAAACGATTCAGGCTAGCCGGCGATGGACAGTGTGACAGCCCCGGATTTTCTGTTAAGTACTGCACCTACCATTTTCTGAACATGGAAAGTAAGAAAATTGTGAGTTCGGTTGTCATGCAGGTGTCCCAATGTAAATCCTCAGTGGCCATGGAGAAACTTGGTTTTATAAAATCACTGGAAGATCTAAAATCGAGTGCAATGCAAATCGACCTCATAGCCACGGACAGACATGTTTCAATAGCCAAGAAAATGAGAGAGCAGTATCCAAATATTAAACATCAATTTGATGTATGGCATGTTGCCAAATCAATCAATAAAAAAATCTCGGCGGCAGGAAAAAAAAAAGGTTTTGAAAGTATTTCACAATGGTCCCAGTCTTTCAGCAACCCTCTTTGGTGGAGCTCCAAAACATGTGATCGGTCTGGAAATTCCACTGGAAAAATGGCGGTCACTAATGCATCACTGTTCCAACATTCACCACTGGACAGAAAACCAACATTTCCACCAATGTGAACATGGCCCTTTGTCCCCAGAGCAGGCACGGAAGAAGAAATGGTTGATCCCATCTTCACCTCCACACAAAGCTCTTGAGAAGATTGTGTTTGATAAAAAATCTATCAAGAGATCTGAAGGGACTCACAGAATTCTATCACACAGGAGATTTGGAGGTGTTCCACAATATGTGCCTAAAGTACAGGCCAAAGAGATTGCATTTCGGCATCCAAGGGATGAAATCTAGGACTTTACTAGCAGTATTAGCGAATAACGGGAATGTAGGCCGGGAACAATCTAGGAATGCAGGAAACTTAGGGATGCTTCGCTACACTATGGCCTTTACGAAAAGAAGCAAAAAATGGGTTGTCAAACCAGTATATGAGAAAATGGAATTCGATTTTGTGAAAGATCTTATTATTAATGTCATAGAGATGCATACTCATGGAATTGCGCACAAATCTGTTCCGAGCACGCATACATTGCCACAAAACATTGCCAACGTGCCATGTCCACCCAAAGCAGAGCTCGTTCAATCATTCAAATCCTGGTACAAATGATTACCATCTGTTTTTATTTTTGCAAAAAATGTTTTTATAAAGTGTCCAAATAAAGTATGCAATTTGTCTTTTGAAATCTATCCTCTTAGTCCGTTTCTTAAAAAAAGAGTACAATTATTATGATTGCTTTCACATTTCACAGTTTAGTTGAGCTACTGTGGGACCTTCATTTTTCGTGTTAATGTCAAATGGATAACAGTGTGTAAGAATCTTTGGGTTTTGGCAGTTGCCTTGCCATAAAGTTCCCCAAACAGCTGACTATCTGCTCGTCACACAAAAGGGATTAGACCTAGGCTACAAAACATTCTAGGCACGCAAGAAGTACTGACTGTGAAAACATGCCATGGGGTAGGTGGCCATGAGATAAGCAGAGGTGGGCCTATTACTAGACACATTTTGACTCCATTTTTGTATTACATCCACTATAATTTAGGAGTAGGGGGCATTCTGTCATTGTCAAGTTTCCCCTACCCCTCAGCAGCTCCACGAACAACGAGCAGTGACAGCTCCCAATTTTTTCATCCTGTGCCCGTGCTTCAAAATTCATGTTCTCTTGGAGGCGTTGACTTTGAAAGTTGCAAAGTAAGAAAATATGTTCATTGTGAGTGAAGGTCACCAGCTTTGGTTTTTTGCTTCAGAGCTGGGAGGCACACGCGTCCCACGCACAGTATAAGGTTCTATTGTTTATTTACCTTGAGAGACAGGGACCATTCCGAAAGTGATTGAATTGAAGGGGGGGTGTAATAACGTATGATTTGATAAGGTTGTCCATTCCGAAACTGGACCTAGTTACATATAAGTTCAGTTTATGAAAAATCGTTGAAATGAACAGAGGAGTCTGCATTACGGTCTGCATTACGCCAAGAGAATGGAAATGACGAATATAATGTGAGTTTCTCTTTAGATGATTTTATACCACAACTAGTCGAAATACGAGTAGCTGACAGTTATTGCTGGGTCACATTGTACTTGTTCGTTCTGTGTGGCATATTGCAAGGAAGTGCTAGTACAATCTTTGTGTGCTGGGCAATCTACCGGGCACATGGGCAGGCCAGCATCGAGACGCATGTAGACCACCACTGGTTTCTCCTTGGTTCTACGTTAATAAATCATCACATTGTTTGTGCACCTCAAATTGTTGCCCCAGTTTACGCATTACATTTAGAGCTCAACATACTCCATTGCACTATCCTCAGAAGCAAATAGCTGAGTACTTTGATATTCCACATTGTATTCTCTCGGTTCACGTGGTGTCACCTCTGCGTTAATAAAGAAAATGAATAATTGTAATAAAGAATGGCTACTGAGACACATTTCTATTTTTATGTTTTGCAAACAGGTACATTGTGCCATTCTGCGATTGTCATCTATTCCAGACCCCGACCGATGGATTCGTCAATCGCCTTCTGCAGCTACATGTCAATTACTGGATCTACTTAACCATTTTTTGGGATGACAAACAAGGTCCAATATGCCCGTAGGCGGTACCAGCGATTAGGAGCAAGATAATAACCTGTACGGTGGTCTAGTGCCAAGTTGATGCACCAGCTTTGCAATTCACCGTGCGACCGAAGTGCTTCATTTAGACAAAACGAACACCCTGTGTACCAAAAAGGAACAGCGCGTGACTCACGATAAACATTTGCGGATTTGCGGATCGAGAGCAAAGAAAAAAAGTCCCATTTTGATTGAATATGTCAGACGCCGAATGTTATCGAAACATTTAATGTGAAATGAATGTACTTTACCAACTGTACAGTCTTGCTGTTTCCTTTTAAAGTACAGTGTCATATTCCTAATTGTGACGCGCTGTGCTGTGAGACGATGTGTGTTGTTTTCGGGTTCCGCGTCTTGTCACCTAGGTGACGACTGGGCTTGTTTGGCTATGCTGCCCAGTAACGTCAAGGGGAGAGGCGGAGAATAACAATGATTTGGTGATGTCAGGCTCAGGGGCAGGGGATATGATTTAATGCCGCAAACACAGGTCCCCCAGGGCGATGCGGCAAATGATAAGATTATCACAAGATGGCCACGCCCTGCTGCCTGATTTCGCTGCCTGATTTCGCTTGTGGTCAAGAGACGAAAACTTGGGTAAGGTGCATTGGAAATGTTTGTACGATCGATCGACTTATGGTTAAAAACACATGGCCGAACCATAGGAACAATAATATTTTCTGACCGAACCATTCCTTTAAATTCTAGTATCCTAAGCTGACCACCTGCTCATCCTATTCTCCTTCCATCTCTATATGTATGTTTTGTATGGCTGTTCTATCTATTCTGAACACAAATTCTCCTGTTTTTCACTCATCTAATCCTGGCTCTGGTGGTTTGTTGGTCTTCACCTCACTCTGTGCTGCCAGCAATCTGGTAATTTCTGTTCACGCCGATGTCAATGCCACTTCTTGGTCCCTTTTATTTATAATAGCAAGTACTGGCACATTTGGAGGGGATGCATATGGGGCGGTGGTGCTGTCGCTGTGGTGGACACATAAGTAGGGTTTGTATAACCTAATATGGGGCAAACTGTCAATGGATATATTCCCCTGCGTTCCACTGGTGCCCCCACCCCCTTTCCTCAACAGTCGCCCCTAGTGTCATTTTGCGCTCCTCCTCTCTCTTCTGTAGTGTTGAACATTTCTCTCCTCTTTTGCAACTGTTTCCCCTTATACTTGGCTGCGTGTTCCAGGATACCCTTATTCTAGGACCCCTGCTCTGGCCATGAGTGGAACATCGCCCCCTTCTTATCACCACCACCCATTGCTTGTGATACTTCTCCATCCTGTCACAATATAGTGGCAGGACTGTATACATGCACTCTATGGGTGTTTCTTATCCCATTATAATGGTATTTGCACCTTACTGCCCTTACACCTTTGCTGGCGCGCTGAGCACACGGCCGCTGCCTGTCATGAAAGCCAGTCCTTCATCCCCTCCACTTCAAAAAATAAAAAATGCCTTCACCCCTTTTTCTTCCCACACACCCTCTCTCATACTCCACACACCCGAAACACAATACTACTTACACAATGCCCCTCTTCAGGTCTCCACCCTACACAATAAAAACACAAACAAAACAAGCTACAATAACAAGCTAAAATAAAAACTGCTAATATTCCCGAGTCCACTAATTATGCAGGGCTCCTATTGTTTGCTTTTTTCTCCATTGCCAAATATAAGTGGTACCACCTTCTCCCCTCACTCAGGAAGGCTCCCTACCATTCTGTTTTCCTTTCCTAAATAATTTCCTTAAAAAATGAATATTACTAAAGAATAAAAGAAACCACATCCATACCACACCAACAACTGCCCTTACTGAGTGCTCACAACCCTCACACTTTACCATATACCCATCCCCAACTTGTTGTCACTTGAAAATGTATGCTCACATGTGCGTGTTTACACAAACTCCTCCATCACGGGATCCCAACAACAAGGCTGCACTCTCCTCAGAGCCGTGCCCACTCCAAAGAGCAGACCGGAATTCTGCAAAGGTGGCTCCTGTAAAACCACTTGAGAATACACGTTTTTAGGGACTAGTCGCTGTAGGTGGAAGCGGCCCCTACAGAGAAGTGGCCTGAAAGCCTCTGCAGGCCTGGGGGCCTTGGGATCATGTCAGGGTCACCAAATGAAGGCACACCCCTAAACACTCACACCAGAAAAAAAAGCACTAGGGAAAAAGGTCCAATATTCTTTTGCAAGTGAAACAAATATTTATTTCTACAAAAATAAAACTCTGTTGTCAAGGAACATTCTGCCCAAAAACTGCACAAGCAAAATCTTTTAACGAGACAAAGCTTCATAGGTGATGTCATTGTATACAGTGAAAACCTGCACGGCTGGTTGGTGTGACGCTATACATAGCCGGTTTGCTCTACAAAGGATACCAGGTCATTGGTCGCAGCCCAGTCAGTCCGTCCCCCATGTGACATATGTACTAAGATTAGGAAGCATGGGATGAGGTTATACATCCAATTAGCCTGTTTACTTATAGTCCGTATCTGATATTTGAGATGCTAATAGTTTAGAAAGTGTGGTTGATGCTTTTATTATTAATATCATTAATGTATATATTGAGAGCAGACCTAGTTACGTGAAGCAACATGCTTTACAATGGTAGGAGGAAGAACACAGTGAGGGAAGTATAGAAAAAGGCAGTCAGAGATTATAAGGAAGGTCAGGTCAAAGGTGGGTAATCTGCAGCAACAGACATAACATGAGTGCAAACGGAATACCACACATAGAATTGAACTACTGCATCAGCTCCCACCAGGAGCATTTGCACAGGAACATCCCAAGGAGACTATTGAAGGCACGCCCCTAAACGCTCACACCAGCAAGAATACAACCCGCTATGGAAAAAAAGCCCAATATGCTGTTGCAATAGAAACAAGTATTTATTTCTACAAAAATTGATGCATCAGCAACGACCTCTGCTGCCACGGAACGTTCTGCCCAAAAAGTGTACAAGCAGAATCTTATAAGGAGACACAGCATCATAGATGACATCATCAGCTACAGTGACAACCCACGTGGCTGGTTGGTGCAACCCTATAGATGGTCCGTCTGCTCCATAAGGGACGCCAGGTCATTGGTCCCAGCCCAGACCATTAGTCTTCCATCAGAGAGTTCTGATGGGCTCATCGTTTCCAAGGAACCAAGGCAGAAGAAGTACAAGCTGCGTTTGTGAGCAATGCTGCTCTATCATTACACAGTGCAGCTGGCAGGCTTAAGGACTGGTCTCAAGGTTAAATCGCCCACACATACTTTACTCATTCACGATCCACCCTCTATTTTGAACTATAATTTATTCCTACCTGTCCCTCGCATTCAAACCATGTCATTATGAAATAAAGGTGGAATGACTGGTTTATGGTTTGTGGTCTGGGGTAACTGGTATCTTGGTATTCAATGGTCTCGGGACTAGGGCAGTTGTAGAGGCTATAACTTGTAGTTAGCTGGGTGGGGGTCGGAGACCTGCTCCGGGCTGTTTGTGCTAATACGTACACCAAGGCACCCAGTTCTTTCTCATACCCTTGCAGGTCACATTCTTTTTAGAACAAACATATTGGCAACAACCTTAAAACAAAGAAGGGTTTCTGTGAAAGTCAGTGATGTGGGCCTCTCTTATACTGATAAGAGAGGCCCACATCACTGACTTTCACAGAAACCCTTCTTTGTTTTAAGGTTGTTGCCAATACGTTTGTTTGGCAACAATAAACTTGGGCCTAAGCAGATTTCTGCTTCAGGCTATTGTCCTGTGTCTAACACACTAAATACTGCATGGCCATGCAGTCCCTTTGCTTTGACTATGGCTACTAATATCCATAAAAATGGTATTTGCTTATATATGTGCACTATGTCTAAATCACATACAATAGTATGATCATGTGGGAACTTTTTGGATGCCCCCCGGTCTATTATCGTTCTTTCAATGGGGCTTGTCTCACCTTAAAGCGCCCAGGTGGGTGGGATGGGCTTGCTCCCTTCTCAACACTGTCTCCAAGAATCAAGTCATGGATGTGCCACCAGAAACCCAGAGCACATTGCTGGCTGATCAATGCGACATGCACACACACAGAGATGTAGGCCAACTCGCATCTACAGCGACAGTGACTGACACTCAAACATCACCACATCACATTATTCATGCAACACTGTTGGCATGCACATGTCAGCAGTCATTATATTGTGTTTTATTGTATAGTAATTGTCATTTGTATAGCGTTTTTCACCAATGGTGTGGTCCCAACATGCTGTGGATGGAACCCACTTGGGGGACCAAAGTCCAGGTATGGTAAAACTCATCAGAGGAGTTTAGAATGTGTGTGTACATTTTTCCAAAGCAAAGTTGGGTATAGGTGGCCAGGTCCCAACTAGCTACCGATATCGAGCTGGCAAATGGATGGGTGCAGAAAAGTTGAAAAGAGAGAGAGTAGGACTAGTGGATGCATTATGCCTGCAGCTAGACTGACATTTTGGTGTTGGGGATGGCTGCATAATAATGGCAGAGGTGTAGTGCAATAAGTAATTAGGAATGGAGCATGGGTTCCAGATGTGTGTGAGTGATGCCTGTGGCTTTTTCTTCAGTAAACATGGAGCGTGCTATTGCTGGCTTCTTGGTTTTGGAGATGTGGGGTGGACTCTATCCTGCATTCTGCTGGAGATCATTAGATTACCCTTCATTAGATTACCCTTACCGTCACGTGGTGGGAGTAATGCATTGATCCCTTCTGTCTGGGGTGATTGGTTAGCTCAAGAGGGTAGGTTTTAGTAGGGCACAAGGGTGGATAGCTATGTCTTGAGGGCCCTCCATAAGGCCAAGTGGTCCTCTATGAGTCGGATGCTGAGCAGAAAAGAATCCCAGATACTATATTGGATGGAGAAGGTGGAGCCTCATATTATGGTTGATTTGAAGGAGGGGATCAGCAGGAGAAGAGCAGTGGCTGAATGCAGGTTTCTTTTGGGAAGGCAGCAGATGATTTTCTACTGAAGGTATTTTGGGCCTGTCTTTTTGGGGGCACGGTGAGTGATGCACATAGCTTTGAAAGCGGCCAGTGTCTGGCTGGGAGACAGTGGAAGGTGGGGCTGATGTGCTCTCTGGGTATGAGGGCAAAGAGGAAACTAGCTTCAGAGTACTGGACCCTTTGGAGCCTTTTTAATTGATAAGCAGGCATTCCCAGGTAGATGTAGATGGTGAAGTGTAGATGGGAGAGGAGGATGGACAGGATGGCAGTGACTCTGTGGGAGTAGGAGAGGTAAGGGGAGATATACGTCTAAAAATGCAGAGGTGTGTAGGATATTTAGTCTTATTGGGGTAAATTTGGGCTTTGGCTGTATTTTCTTACCATCAGAATATGAGTGGTAGCTTGGTGGTAAATTAACCTTGCATTTAGATTGGGTTTGGCATCATATTATTTTAGTGACCAAACCTTGTTATATTATATTGGTGAATCTAGTGATATATTGTTTGTGGTATTTAGTGGTGAGCATAGTTGTCTTCCCTATATTATAACCCCATAATAAAACAGAACCTTCCTTTCTATTAGAGTACCTCCCAGTGGTCGATAGAGAGCCTTGGACCTATGCACGTGATAAAAACCAAACAATTTTATATAGAGCACCACCTAAAGGTTGTGGCCGGTATCACCGGCTTATCTACATCCATCAATCTATACACCCCTGGACACCACTGGCGTATCTACGTCTAGCGATCTATATATATCAGATTCCTTCCAAACAACATGCAAAGAAGACACACACACACACACACACACACACACACACACACACAAACCTGCTTTATCACTGAATATTTTCAGCTTATTCTGGGTTGTTTTTTTACCTGCAGGGGCAAATTGACAAATGCACTACTGAAGAGAAATAGACCTCCCCTGTACTGTATACTTTATAGGTATATGAATAAATTCACAGATGCAAAGATGACGCTAAACCATTTGTTTTCATATATTCTCATTATATTATATACAAATACAATTCACAATTATTAGTTCTTACCATGAAAACATTGCAACATCATCTGGAAAACAAAAGAAAGAGAATACAGAGCAAACAAGCCTTTTAAAATCTGGTTTCATTTTCCCATATTCTGAACATGACAAAATAAAATCGCAGGGATTTCCTATCCTGTCTGCACTGTACTACAGCTCAGTTATCCATGCAACTTTACACAGTGACCTCACTTGTACATATCTTCTTACCAAAAGTGTTTCTTTGAAGTTCCCCCACGCAACCTTGTTTCGCTCGCCTCACAAAGACAGGTCCAGTCAGCACGAACGGCTCCTGTAATCTTGTGTGTCTGGGAAGCACAACGAGAAACTCTCAAGCCAGCGCTCTGTGACACATTGGACTTCTGTCTTCATAGCCCAGTCAACACAAACTAACTTCTCTCCGTAAGTTGTGCCATTAGCATAATTTGGAAACTTCCTGCTTTATCTATGTAGTATGTCTGCAGACACTTTCCTCCAATCAGGTCAAAAGCATGTTTTCAGCAGCATACTTCACTTTTATACAATGGGATCCTTGCTCAATGAGCAACTGTTTCAATTGTATTTCCTGCCATCCATACTTTCTGCTTTCTGCAACCCAACACAGAAAGAGGAAAAAAAATGCCAGTGTACATTTAAAAAACGAATTATAGCAGTGTTACCAAAATATGTATTTTCACCTCATTTTGCACATGAGACTACATGATAATGTTAGGGAGTTAGAATTATTGTTTAGTAAATGTTAATTAAGTTAGTCAGTTATATGATTAATGTAGTCTCATATATAAGGCATCACAGAAAAATTGGTGCACTTTATTCTCTGCAGTTTCAAGCTGGGCTTTGCTGTGTTATGAAGTCTGTACTGTGCATGCCACCAGCAACATATTCACATGTTATACTGGCAACACAAAAATAACTATATATATATATATATATGTGTGTGCCATATTTCTGCTGACAACAACAACAAAAAAAGCCACTGCATTTGCAACAAAACACCATAAAATGCAATCATATTTAGTAAAATGCTACATATACTCTTACAGGTGTAGGTAGCAGGATTTAGACACTGTGTGAATGTGTTGTGAGAGTGTCAGGTCAGTGTCCATGCTGCAACCCAGAAGTTGTACTGGGTTGGATGCAGCGAGGGGTGGGGTAGGTTAGAAAATAGGGCATGGGGTGGGTTGGCAGAGGCGAGCTGTCTTTCGGAACAGCACAATTTCTGCTTTTCCTGGATTGAGAGGGAGGTGGTTGGCCATCATCCAATGGTCAATTTCTCTGAGGCAGGGTGCAAGGTCAGGGTGGAGTGTGGAGATGGACATGAGGATCTTAAAGATCATTAGTGTGTCATCTGGTAGTTGTAGAAGGTGAGGTTGTGTGAGCGGATAAGTGTGGGGAGAAGGTTCATGTAGAGGTTGAAGAGCAGAGGTAATAGGCAAGCATCCTGTGGGACTCTGTGAAAGAAGGGACGGCTGGTCGAGGTGAAGAAAGGGTGGTGGGCAATTTGGAATCTGATGGCGAGCAAAGAAGAGATCCAGCTTCCTGCTGTGTCCCTTATGCCGAGTAAGTAGATTCTTTCAATGAGGATGCCGTGGTATATAGTGTTGAAAGCTGCTGAGAGGTCGAATAGTATGAATGTAGCACAGTCCCATGAGTCTGTTTTGTGTACGAGGTCATCCCATATGGAGATTATGGGTGATTTAGTACCATGAAGGGGTCTGAAGCTGGACTGGGCGAGGCAGAGAAGGCAATTGGCTACCATGAAAGTGCAGAGCTGAGAGTAGGATGTTCAGTCCGTGAATTTGGCCAAGACCTGATGTTTGAAATTGGGCTGTAGTTTCCAAGTGAGTTGTTTTTTTTTTGTTTTCCGAGCGGTTTGACGTGTGATGTTCTAAATGCTGCTGTGAAAATGCTTGAGGTGAGGGAGGAGCCAGTCTTGCGATGGTGCCTGCACAGGTTGAGGCAAACATTTCCTTGAGGATGGTAGGAGGATATGGGGCTCTCAGGGATCCAGACAGATGGCTGCTGGCAAGTAGCTTAAGGAATTTGGGGCTACATATGGGAGAGAAAAAGGAAAAGATAGGGAGGGAAAGGAGAGTCTTAGAGGGTTAATGTGGTGGGGTAGGTGGTGGGGTTGATAGTGCTGCTAGTTTTGTGCTGATGGTGCAGGTTCTTTCGAGCGCTGTGTTGTTGAAATGGTCTGAGAGAGCAGCACAGAGAGACTAGGGGAAATGTGATGGGCGGTAGGTGCATGGAGGACCAGGAATTCAGTGATATTCACAAATCGAATATAATTGGTATTACTTATCATTGATTACGAGAGGTGACTGCAGGCCGAGTGCCTTTGAGTCTCTTTGAATTTGTTTCTGTTTCTGGAACACTCTACAATGAAGGGACGATTATTACCATATAATAACTTATTGTCTGGTAACTTTGATTCCCCTGATCACAGGAGGTGCTTGCGTGGTGTTATCTCTGGCCCTTACCAACGTGGTCTGACACTATCACTTTTGGGAGGGGACTGTGGGCTTTTTGCCTTTGAGCCTCGCCATTGTTTGGAAAAACTCTGTGATAACACTTAAGGGGCTATTAGCGAGAGGTGATACCTTTGGCTTTTTATTAGTGGTCAATTGCTGATTTAAGCCTACTTACAGAAGCAGCTTTGGCTCTACTGAAGAAGCCGGTATCAAGGAGCCAGGTTCCTTGTCCACTAAGTCGATCACTATGAAAGGCAAGGGGTTTGAAGCTCCCTTTGTGGGGTTGCAGCCTCCTCCCAGTAACCAACTACAGTGGTTGAGTAAGTCTATGACTAAAAAAGGATCAAGTGTGACTATTGAGCCAGATGTCTTGGTTAATAATGTTGACTTGGGAACTGTATTACCATCTGATAATGATAAGGGGGAGATGGAACCTGAGAACTCGCACCCAGTCATTATCGAAGATGCTCTATTGAGGGAAATTGCCCTACCATGACGGGTTTACAAGAGTTAACTGATGCAGAATGTTTACAAGAATGCTTACTTGTTGTAAGGGTGGTACGCTAACCCTTAATGGTGGTGGTATAAGCGCTAACAACAGTGAACAGGGACCCATGAAGGTTATTTCCGATCTTAGTTCCTCTAATGTTTTTGTATTTGGAGGACCCTGTGGTGACTCTAGATTAGTACCTGAACCCCTTAGTTTGCTTAAATCAGGATATTCCTCTTAGCTACAGTTGCCTTGATTTGCAAACCAGGCCCAGGATATACATAAGGCAATTCCCCTGGATCAGAAACAAGGGGTAGATTGTTTGGAGGTTTCAAGTTGCTGATGCTACCAGAGATTTTCTTAACTAAATTATAGATCTGGATATGCCCTATAGGACAAACTAATTCAACTACACTAAGGGAAAAAAGAAGCTTGTCTGAAGGCAGTAGTTCTCTGGTTGCCACTATGGGTTGTAATCAAATTTCTGGGCACTTTGGCTCAAGTGCCTTACAGAATCAAATTTAAGAATTAAAACAGACACCACAATTTAAAGATCCTATTCTGGGTACAGGGAGGCTAAATGGGCTTGGTAAAGTTGACAAACACACCTCTCCTGTGTGTGACTCTGTTGAACGTGAACAAAGTAAAGTTTGCTATACCCCAAAGACAAAAGAGGGGCCGATGAAGATACAGCCACTCGATTGCCTGAATTAAGTGCTGGCTCCCCCCCAATCGTCGATTCTGACACGAGAGAAGGACTGGCACCACAAAGTGAGACTGATGACAAAAAATCCTCTGAAATGTTGGCTGTTTGTGAACTGATATCTCCCTTGCTATCTAATTTGCATGTCAGTTTAAACTTGTCCCTTAGGACCCTGGGAGACACACAGCAGAACTTGGGAGGGGTCCTGGTGGGTCAACAAACAGCCTTCAATGAGCTAACCTCTTGTGTGGTATTCCTTGAGGGTCTTGTTAGAGGCAAAATTCTGACTGACAACAACCTCAAAGTGGATAACGGGTTGTCGGTTCATCATAACATTAGATTATCTACTATTGATGCTAAATTTACCACACTATTGGAATATCTCACCACAGGATAGTGGGCATCCTTCTCTAATACTAGGGGAATGAGAGGGGGGACATTGATCTCTTGTCAGACCTCAAGGGAATTAATACAAGAGGGGGGTTTTGCCTGTGCACTTGATAGTCCAACCGCTTTGTTGGAAGTCATGGGACAATTGGAGGAGGAAAATCCCCAACAGAATGACAAACTACTAACTAGGGGTAAATCTTTAACTATTTCCAATGAAGAAATAATGGAGGTACTAAAGACCCCACCCCCTCAGAAGGAATAAATGCAAGAAAAATTCAAAATTTGCATGGAAAACCACAGAACAATTGGAGCAGGCTATCCCTCAACAAGATGCTGAATTACTAATTGGAGGGGATCTTTATCTATTTCCAATTAAGAAATAACGGAGAAAATATGCAAGTAAAAGTCCACATTTGCCAGAAATACAAAAAATATGCCTGCGGATAAAATAAAGGGGAGAAACTCAAATCTCAAGGCCATTAGGCAAATATCCAACCAGGAGGAAGACGTTGTTATTGAAAGCCCTTGCAAACCTTCACAAAAGGGGGGTTGGTCCCAAATATAGGGAGCCACTGAATAGTTAGGTTATCCCACATGATGGGGCAGGGAATGGTGGTGAGGTAGCAAGTATAGTGAAGCCAGGGTGGTAAACTTACTTGACCATCCCCAGACTAAACAATCTAAGATGACTACATTCAGGAAGATTGTTAGTACAATCAATGCTCGGGTATCTATGGGCTTGCAGTCCATGGTTGCTCCTTCAACCACAGGTCTGCAGCCCATAGCTACTCAGCCTATCACTGGTGAGCAACGTTTGCCCCTTGGTTTCAATGGGGATGGGGTGGTGGATACCTAGGCCTGTGATCTCCACAAATAATATTTTGCATTAGGTTGTTAGTTTTAATAACACTAGGGTTTCTACGGGTTCACAAAAACACCCAGAGGCCGCTGTCCCTAAGGGCGGATCCTATAATCAACAAAGTCAAAATTATTGGGTGGATAAATAACAACAAAGGGGATCAAGTATCAAGCCTTAATAGGATGAACCTTTTAAATATCCTTGAGAAGATCCGGCTCCTAAGATCCATAACTACGGATGACATTGATGCAATCTCACTGCCAGGTCTTAATAATCTCTGAATGGTAAGTAACTTCTACTCAGAGATAGTGGCTGACATGGTGAGAAGTCAAAAGAAAAACCTAGAGTCGCTGGGTTTTAACCTGGTGACACTTCTTAGTGCTTCAGAGGCAAATACTTTTCTTTACTTTAAAGAACCCACAGCTACACCACTTGTGCAAGCTTTAACATCTAATTCTAAGTCTCCACGCGACTCAAGTTCAGCATTGATGCTCATTTCCAATCTTTTAAATAATGGACAAGATTTGTCTTGGCTACATCCAGCCCTTAAGACTTTAGAGAACATAAGACAAGGAACAGGGTGTGCATGACACCACTGACATAGAAATAATATTGTGGAATGTGTGTGGCAGTGAGAATTTGACTAAATACATGGCTAATCATTCCCCAAATAGCTTTCCTTGTTTCTACATGTTCCGAGAAACCATGAACCTTAACCAAGCTGTTATAGAAGGTTTTCATATATTCTCGTGTCCTGCCGTCAGGGGAATGAGGGGGAGACCTAGTGGAGATTTGACTATAGCAGTAGATCGTAACTTGGGGCTCAAATGTGAAATAGTCTGTAGTAAGGAATGGCTTCTAGGCATTGTGCTGGTAATCGAGAATTCTTTAGATCCTCTTTTGTTACTTAACCTATATTCGAACCGCGTTAGGGTCCCTATTGAAGTTGTTGAAGAAGGTTTGAGTGAGGTTCTCTGTGAATGGTATGAGAAGGGCTACGGGAAACGTTTTGTGTTGGATGGAGATTTTAATTCACTTTGTGCTGATGGAGCACTATGGAATAATAATGGTGCTATCCCTAATACTCTCCATCCCAATGTTAAACGTGGAATCCGATGGGATCTTTTTCTTGAGGAATGGGATCTGGGTATGTTAGACCACCCTCCCAATTTTTGCACAACCAAACATACTTGGCATAGGGGGCCAAATAGTTCTAGGATAGACTTTGGGCCTCATTACTAGTCCTCCGCGCTGGAAAGTGGTGATTCCGTGTCGACGTTGACTCCGCTTCCGCTTCTGCAAGGTTGCGGAAAGATGGGCCGATTACGGCATGTGGGTCACGAGCAACACACCGAGGCGGAAACGGAGTCACCGCCATCACGCAAACACCCACGCGAGCAGACCTAGCGGCACATTAAACGGTGCTACAACCGTGTCCGCCACGGCGGACACAGAAACACCGGAAGCAGAAATACCATGACCGTGGGAAAAAGACTGGAAACAGAGAGGCGGCCATTATATAAAGCACAATCCACTGCCATCCTGAGACACCACAGGTCAGATCACCTCCCTGAGACTGACAAACCATCCAACACCATCATGTCATCCAGGATACCAGCACGCAGGCAGAGAAAGCAGCGCTTCAGTGAGGCTGAGATCACAGTACTGGTGGAGCACATTGTTGAGCATGCTGAAATGCTTTTCAGTGCAGATCAGCGGCATGCCACTCAGCAAAGGCACAAGGAGGTGTGGGCGGAGGCAGCACGCAAGTGCACAGCAGTTGGCGTGACCACACGTTCAGTGAAGGAGTGCCACAAGAGGTGGGATGACCTCAGGCTCCGGGTGCGCAACCTCATCACAGCACACCGCCAACACAGCACTGGAACTGGTGGAGGCCCTGGATCCCCTCTGAAGCTGCAATTGTGGGAGGAGCACTGCAGCAGTGTAATGCACCTGGAAGGCATCCACGGCATAGGAGAGGCAGAGGCAGGAGTGAGCCCACCTACAGATGCTTGTAAGCGCACAGAGTACAAAGCCATAGGTGTGAATGGGAGTGACCCAAAGGCCCCACTTCCAATACCCGCCTAACAGGGCTGCAGTGACCCAATGGACCCACTTCCAATGCCCCCCCCAACAGGGCTGCAGTGACCCAATGGACCCACTGACTGGCCAAATGATGAGTGACACATCCCCAAGGTATGACCCCTCAACATTCATACCGTGCATGCCTGACAGGAAGCACAGATGCACCTGTGTGCATAAATAGTCAAAAGTGTCGTAATGCAATTGGATATTGTGATGCTGGAAATGCATCTGAGGGACGGGGCCTCTGAGTCCTTGTCCTTTTTCTGTTTTTACCGTGTGTTCTGTTATGTTTTCTGCCCCGGAGTCCGTGTGGGACTCCTGGCAGTGCAGCTCTCTTTTGGTTTGGTGAACAGACCCATGGGATACCCTTATGGCACCCAGGGGTAGGGGTACAACCCTGTGCCCCTAGTGTATGTTTTTGGGCACCTGTGGGTGGCCCACAGAGCAGGGTATGGGCTGGTGGCAGCTCCATGCTGAATTTGACAGGTGCGCTGGGTATCCTCCATTTTGGGATACCCAGGCCCTGCCATTGGGATCAGTTGATTCCTGATAGAAACAAGATGGCCCCTGTGGCCTCTTGCTTTCTATTGCCTGTTGTCTTGTTTTTCCCAAAGTCCTGGGAAGCCCTGACTCTGTCCCTTCCCCCTGACTGGCTGTTGGGTGGAAGTTCCATGTATGGTATGGTGGTGAAGGCCCAGCTAGACTGGCTGGAGCCTTCCCAGTGTCTGTATGTTGTGGGTACCTCCTGTGGGTGGGACCCGGGTGAATGGAGTGTGTGACCAATATACACTCCTTGTTGTGGTTGTCTGGTTTCTGGCATGTGAGACAAAGACTGAGACAGCCCTGCCCGAAACTGGCCTGAATGCAGTGTGTAGTGTTGAATGGCTGGGTACTTGTTCCAATCCACATTCCTTGTTGTGAGTGTCTGGAAGGGAGGAGTGTGGCCTGAATGCACCGTGCGCCTGATTGGCTGACTGACTGCATGAATGCCCTGAAGTATGATTGGCTGCTGAGTGTGTGCCAGCAGCGTGGATGAGAGAGAGGATAGTATATCTGGGGACCTCTCACCACTGGAAAAGTGTTCAGAAGGGACCTTTGGTTGAGAAGCGACCATTGTGCTCCTACAGCAGCCAGGGAGCTGAGTCTCCACTCTACGAGTAACTGGAACTGCTGATCCTCGACGTCCAGCTGGAAGAAGAAGACTTGCTGTGGCATTTGCTTCGACCGATCCGAAGGCTGTCTAAATTCGTCGAGGGCTGACCCGAGAGAGGACCTGGTAAGGCGCCCTCTTCCCGTGCTCCGAGGGACCATCGAGCACCGCTCCATCTTCGCCGAAGCGCCCTGGAAGACAGGTCCTCGAAAGGCTGTCGACCCGAGACGGGACCGCCGAGGAGATCGAAGTGAAGCACCCGGACCTCGACGTCGTCGAAGTCCATTGCCGTCGACCAGGGTTCGCAGGTTTGTGTAACCGCTGGAGGCCCGTCGAAGTTGTGTTGCCCAGCCGTGGGAACCACTTGACGCTGTGCCGCCGACGACCGGAGCCGTCCGCTCCATTGCCGAAGAACATTCAATTGAAGGACTCTCTCGACCGCATCGTCGACCGCTTATCCTGCCGGAGAAAGTCGAGGCCGACCAACGCGCCGAGGAGAAACCTGCCGGTGGGTTTCCCGCCACCCAACGACCTCAAAGACTCAGACGACTCGACGCCCTTGCTGGGCCCCCGTCTCTACAATCTTTGCGGTCCAGAACTATTGTCATCGAGGTGCCCCGCACACCTCCGCCTTGCAGGACGCCGACGCCCCGACGCCGACGAGCACCGCTCGGACGAAGCTGCCGCCTCTTCGACATCGTTCCACCTCGTTTGTCGACGGACGTTCGACGCCCCGTGCCTCCCGCCTGAAAAGGAAGGCATTCAAGAAGGGCCGTCGATTCCCTGTCGCCGACCAAACGAGTCCCTCGACGTTAGTCGACTCCACCAGGTACATTGGGGGGGTAAAAACATTATAGAGGAAAATAAGACTTGCAGAGCAATACATGGACTGGGCTGGTGCTATATCTTTCTTTACAGGTTGCCCAGGTGGGGGGATCTCCACACAGAATTGTGCCTAGTGGTAGGGGTCAGTATTCTGCCTATTTGCTCAAACATCTTATTCCCTCTCTTCTCTCTATTGCTGGTTTCACTCTATTGGTCTGTGTGACATTGTACAGTATTGTTCATGCACTTCAATGAGATCTAGGGTGGTACCACTTTAGGATTGTAAATATTTGTCATTGTAGATTTTGCCGGAGTACAAAGTGAGTTATCATGATGAATGTACATAACCTTAACTATTGATTATATAAAGACTGTGTTCTAACCAATACAGAGTGTGGATATTCCTTTGTGGGGGCTTGGGGATACACTGTACTTAAGAACCAGCCTGCATCACCTCCTGAGAAGCTAGGCCTTGATTGCTCGACCATTGCTACCGAATAGAGAATCTTGGCTGGGGTCTCCTGTGCCTCTCCTCCACCATATAGGGAGCGGGAGTACAGACACCCCCCACCGGTCGTTGAGATCCGTTCTCTCACACTGGTGGCAGCGGTGGGATGCTTATGGTTTTAAGAATCAGTGTATAACCGTGCCACTTACAAAGGATATTTGCCCTTTATTGAATTAAGGTTTAGTTGTGTACAAGGTAACTGCATTACAAACAATGGAGTCTATTGCTATAACTCGGATGAGCTTGGAGGCTCTCCAGAGTGCTTGTGAAGCTAGGGAGTTAGACTTTGTGGATAAGTCTAGGGCTGAGCTGATAGCTGCCCTGGTGGACTACCAGACTGATAGTGAAACTCTTGATGAGGGGGGAAATGCAACCGATGAGGACTCTGCCCCTGGGGTTTCAGCTGAATCTGTTTCTGGGAATGCCGCCATTCCTGCTGCCTCTGTTCCAAACTCCAGCAATTCCTTAGAACTTGAGTTATTGAGGATGAAATTGGCCTTTGAATACCGCAAGTTGGAAATAGATGCTGAGCTTAAGAAAGAGGAATTGGCTCAACAAGTGGAACTCAAAAATAAGGACCTTGAACTCAAGAGCCAGGACACTGAATGTCAGAGGATCCAGCTAGAGAAAGCTAGAGTGGAGACTTCAGCTAGATCCAGTGAGAGTGTCAGGTCCCCAGCCACCAAGTTTATGAAAGATTTGGTTGGTGTGTTTGTGGAGGGTTCGGATATCCTCCAATGGATTGAAGCATTTGAAATGGCTTGTGAGATTCATGATGTGGATAAAAGAGATTGGGCGAAGTGTTTGTTAAGCAGAGTGCCTCAAACCGGGTATGACTGTATTCTGAAGCTGAGTGTGGAAGAAAGGGGTCAGTATGAGTGTATGAAGTCTGCTTTGATTGCCAAGTTCGGCAAGACACCTACCCAATACCTTAGAAGGTTCAGGGATTTTAAGAAAAAGGAGAATATGTCTTGGGTTGACTGGGTGAGTGCTGCGCACATGAACATGATGGGGTGGATCGATGGATACAAGGTTAAGACTTTTGTTGAATTGTCCCACCTCTTGTTTTTTGAGCATTTCTCTGAAGCCTGTTCACCAGAGCTGCGTCAGTATGTGGCTGACCAGAACATTTTGGACCCCTTTAAGCTGGCTAGGTTGGCTGACAAGTGGGTCTCCCACCGGGTGTCCCCTAAGGACTCCAGTGGGAAGGACAAGGATAAAGAGAAGGGGGCCTCTCAGAAGGCTGAGGAGTCCCCCAAGCAATCACAGTCGGGTAAACCAAAACCTTCCTCTCCTAAGACCCAAAAATCTAGTGGGGATAAGTCATCTGGGGGTGGGAATAAGAGTAGTGGTCCACCTGCTGCAAAGCAGGCTCCCAGTGGTTCCAGTACCGTACCTCGCACTCCTGGCGCTTGTTGGGACTGTGGGGCTCTGGATCACAAAAGGGGTGACCCCAAGTGTAAAGGTAAGGCACTTGGAGTACAGGCTGTCAGCCTGACCTACCCTTACCCCGTGTCTGAGGTGGAGGCCACTGTCCTCCCCTCCTCTGCCGGTATCACATTTGGTGCTCCGGTGGAGATTTCCTTAGTGTCCCTTGGGGCCTGGGACCAGTACGCGGAAGTACTGGCGACAATCCCACAGAACACCCGTAGGTTTTTGAGAAGTGTCCTCTTGAATGGCCAGCCTTCTACTGGTTTGAGAGACACGGGGGCAAGCATGACAGTGGTGGACAGGACCCTGCTCAGGCCAGAGGACTATGAAGGTGCTCCTCTGCAAACCACCAGGTTAGCTGGTGGGCCTCCCAAATTATCACCTGTAGCCTTAGTCACACTCATGATTGGCGACAAGACAGCGAAGCTTCCTGTCCTGGTTCAGGACAATGTCCCTGCTAACATTTTGTTAGGGAATGATCTAGTAGAGTTGGGGTTGATCTCGGATGGTCTTCCCATGACTGCTGCTGCCGTCACTAGATCACAGGTGACATCGGGTCTGGCTGTGGGTCAGTTACCCGAGCCAAAGGCGAGGCCTAAGGCAAGAAGGAGGAAGACCAAGAAGGCCACCTCTGTGGAGGGAGCACCTTCTCTTCCTGCCGCATCCATTGGGATCCATGCTCCGGACGGGCTGGGTCCAGTGGAAAACCCAAACTCAACTCCTGTGGGAGAAGAGACAGAAGACTCTCCTGTGGGAGAGGTTCTTAACCCGGAGGATCATCCCGACCTTCAATGCTTGTTAGCTGAAGGGGGACCCTCCCGGGCGGACTTCTGTAAGGGACAGAGAGAGTGCCACTCTCTCGAGGGACTGAGGAAACAGGCCCTGGCCCAGGCCCAAGGAGAGGTGCCTAGGAATTTCCGGATTTATTGGGAGGGTGAGCTCCTTGTTAGTGAGCCCACTAAGCCTGAACCTGGTGCCCGCAAGAGGTTGGTGGTACCCCAGGTTTACAGGCCCTTCCTACTGCAGTTGGCGCATGAGGTGCCCTTGGCTGGTCATCTTGGGACCAAGAAGACTAAGCAGAGGCTCTCTGCCCATTTCTACTGGCCACGGATGGGAGTAGAGGTGGAGTCCCACTGCAGGACCTGCCCAACTTGTCAGTTGTCTGGCAAGACTGGAGGCAGTGTCATTGCCCCACTGCAGCCGTTGCCAGTGGTTGGCACCCCATTTGAGAGGGTGGGCATCGACATCGTCGGTCCCCTTGACCCTCCCACTTCAGGTGGACATCGGTTCATCCTGGTCTTGGTAGATCATGCCACCAGGTACCCTGAGGCGATACCCCTTCGGACGGTTACGGCCAAGGTGGTTGCCAGGGCTCTCCTGGGCATTTTCACCCGTGTTGGATTCCCCAAGGAGGTTGTCTCTGACCGAGGATCCAACTTCATGTCTAGTTACATGAAAACCATGTGGAAAGAGTGCGGGGTAACTTACAAGTTCTCCACCTCCTACCACCCCCAGACCAATGGTCTGGTTGAGAGATTTAACAAAACTCTCAAGGGCATGCTAGGTGCTTTGGAAGAGCCCCTAAGGAGGAAATGGGATCTCCTCCTGCCATGCCTGCTGTTTGCTTACAGAGAGGTACCTCAGGAGGGTGTTGGTTTCAGCCCCTTTGAGTTACTCTTTGGACATCCCGTGAGGGGGCCCCTCGCCTTGATCCGAGAAGGCTTGGAAGCCACCCCTCCAGGTCCCGCCAAGCAAGTGGGGGACTATGTGTTAGGCCTCAGGCGGAGGATGACACAAATGATGGGTCAAGCAACAGCAAACCTCAAGGCCAGCCAGGAATTGAACAAGTACTGGCATGACCTGAAAGCTTCGCAAGTGGATTGGACTCCGGGACAGGAAATCCTTGTGATGGAGCCTACCAAGCCTAGAGCTTTGGCAGACAGGTGGACTGGACCCTTCAGGATCATCTCCAAGATGGGCGAAGTCAACTATCTGGTTGACATGGGAGCCCCTGGGGTAGCTCCTCAGCTATTCCATGTCAACAGGCTCAAGCCTTTCCACAGGCGAGCGGAGGTCTCATGTCTCTTGCTAGCTTCTGGGCAAGAAGAGGATGAGAGTGAGCCTCTCCCTGATTTGCTGCATAGCAACCCTCAGGATGGCTCAGTGGAGGGAGTACATCTCTCTCCAGATTTGACAACAGAGCAACAGAGGGCCTGTAGGGCTTTGCTCCAACAGTTTGCCTCTCTGTTTTCACTGAAGCCAGGCCTTACACTGTGGTGTAAGCACGAAATTGACACTGGTGACAGTGTACCTGTCAAAAGCAGGTGCTACCGTATGTCAGATACCGTTAAGAACCACATCCAGGCTGAGGTCGCCAAGATGTTGGATCTGGGTGTTATTGAACCCTCAACCAGTCCCTGGTCCAGTCCAGTGGTCCTTGCCCCCAAGGCAAGTTCCCAGGCGGGTACCAAGGATTGGAGGTTCTGTGTGGACTACCGAGGAGTCAATGCCGTCACCAAGACTGACGCACACCCATTGCCCCGGGCTGATGAGCTCGTGGACACTATAGGTGCTGCCAAGTTTGTGAGCACCTTTGACCTCACTTCAGGCTATTGGCAAATAGCTCTGACGGACCATGCCAAGGAAAAGACGGCCTTCTCAACACCTGAGGGACTCTACCAGTTTAGGGTCATGCCTTTCGGGTTGAAGAATGCCCCTGCCACCTTCCAGAGATTGGTCAACCATGCGCTCAGTGGGCTGGAAGCCTTTTGTGTGGCTTACTTAGACGACATTGCCGTCTACAGTTCCACCTGGGAAGAGCATTTGACACATCTGGATAGGGTGTTGCAGGCCTTGAAAAGGGCTAACCTCACTATCAAGGCCACCAAGTGCCAGATAGCTCAGGGGAAAGTTACCTATCTTGGTCATGAGGTAGGAGGGGGTCAAATCCAACCTCTCGCCAGTAAAGTACAGGATGTACAGAACTGGGAGACTCCCACTACTCAAACCCATGTGAGGGCCTTTTTGGGTCTCACTGGGTACTATCGCAATTTCATGGCAGACTATGGGACCATAGCTGCACCTCTGACCGCTCTAACTTCGCCCAAGCAGCCTAGGAAGGTTACTTGGACCGAAGACTGTCAGAGGGCCTTTGATGGCTTGAAAGAAAGTCTGTGTAGGGCACCTGTGTTGAGTGCGCCTGACTACAGCCGACCCTTTATCGTCCAGACGGATGCCTGCGACACCGGAATTGGAGCTGTCTTGTCCCAGTTAGATGACAAAGGGAGAGAACACCCTATCATATTCATCAGTAGACAACTCAAGGGTAGAGAGCTTAGGTGGGCTACTGTTGAAAAGGAGTGTTTTAGTATAGTTTGGAGCCTTAGGCGTTTTAGGCCCTACCTTACGGGGTCTACCTTCAAGGTCCAAACAGATCATAAGCCCCTGAAGTGGCTTATGCAGATGAAGGGTGAGAACCCGAAATTGCTCAGGTGGTCCATTAGCCTGCAAGGGCTAGACTTCACCATAGAGCACAGACCAGGGAAGAGTCACGATAATGCAGATGGCCTTTCCAGAAGGTATGTTGACCGTCTGGATGAGGGTGTCTATCCCGTGGGAGATTAGACACCCTCCACCTCAGTCTGGGGGGGGCGACTGTGATGCTGGAAATGCATCTGAGGGACGGGGCCTCTGAGTCCTTGTCCTTTTTCTGTTTTTACCATGTGTTCTGTTATGTTTTCTGCCCCGGAGTCCGTGTGGGACTCCTGGCAGTGCAGCTGTCTTTTGGTTTGGTGAACAGACCCATGGGATACCCTTATGGCACCCAGGGGTAGGGGTACAACCCTGTGCCCCTAGTGTATGTTTTTGGGCACCTGTGGGTGGCCCACAGAGCAGGGTATGGGCTGGTGGCAGCTCCATGCTGAATTTGACAGGTGCGCTGGGTATCCTCCATTTTGGGATACCCAGGCCCTGCCATTGGGATCAGTTGATTCCTGATAGAAACAAGATGGCCCCTGTGGCCTCTTGCTTTCTATTGCCTGTTGTCTTGTTTTTCCCAAAGTCCTGGGAAGCCCTGACTCTGTCCCTTCCCCCTGACTGACTGTTGGGTGGAAGTTCCATGTATGGTATGGTGGTGAAGGCCCAGCTAGACTGGCTGGAGCCTTCCCAGTGTCTGTATGTTGTGGGTACCTCCTGTGGGTGGGACCCGGGTGAATGGAGTGTGTGACCAATATACACTCCTTGTTGTGGTTGTCTGGTTTCTGGCATGTGAGACAAAGACTGAGACAGCCCTGCCCGAAACTGGCCTGAATGCAGTGTGTAGTGTTGAATGGCTGGGTACTTGTTCCAATCCACATTCCTTGTTGTGAGTGTCTGGAAGGGAGGAGTGTGGCCTGAATGCACCGTGCGCCTGATTGGCTGACTGACTGCATGAATGCCCTGAAGTATGATTGGCTGCTGAGTGTGTGCCAGCAGCGTGGATGAGAGAGAGGATAGTATATCTGGGGACCTCTCACCACTGGAAAAGTGTTCAGAAGGGACCTTTGGTTGAGAAGCGACCATTGTGCTCCTACAGCAGCCAGGGAGCTGAGTCTCCACTCTACGAGTAACTGGAACTGCTGATCCTCGACGTCCAGCTGGAAGAAGAAGACTTGCTGTGGCATTTGCTTCGACCGATCCGAAGGCTGTCTAAATTCGTCGAGGGCTGACCCGAGAGAGGACCTGGTAAGGCGCCCTCTTCCCGTGCTCCGAGGGACCATCGAGCACCGCTCCATCTTCGCCGAAGCGCCCTGGAAGACAGGTCCTTCGAAAGGCTGTCGACCCGAGACGGGACCGCCGAGGAGATCGAAGTGAAGCACCCGGACCTCGACGTCGTCGAAGTCCATTGCCGTCGACCAGGGTCCGCAGGTTTGTGTAACCGCTGGAGGCCCGTCGAAGTTGTGTTGCCCAGCCGTGGGAACCACTTGACGCTGTGCCGCCGACGACCGGAGCCGTCCGCTCCATTGCCGAAGAACATTCAATTGAAGGACTCTCTCGACCGCATCGTCGACCGCTTATCCTGCCGGAGAAAGTCGAGGCCGACCAACGCGCCGAGGAGAAACCTGCCGGTGGGTTTCCCGCCACCCAACAACCTCAAAGACTCAGACGACTCGACGCCCTTGCTGGGCCCCCGTCTCTACAATCTTTGCGGTCCAGAACTATTGTCATCGAGGTGCCCCGCACACCTCCGCCTTGCAGGACGCCGACGCCCCGACGCCGACGAGCACCGCTCGGACGAAGCTGCCGCCTCTTCGACATCGTTCCACCTCGTTTGTCGACGGACGTTCGACGCCCCGTGCCTCCCGCCTGAAAAGGAAGGCATTCAAGAAGGGCCGTCGATTCCCCGTCGCCGACCAAACGAGTCCCTCGACGTTAGTCGACTCCACCAGGTACATTGGGGGGGTAAAAACATTATAGAGGAAAATAAGACTTGCAGAGCAATACATGGACTGGGCTGGTGCTATATCTTTCTTTACAGGTTGCCCAGGTGGGGGGATCTCCACACAGAATTGTGCCTAGTGGTAGGGGTCAGTATTCTGCCTATTTGCTCAAACATCTTATTCCCTCTCTTCTCTCTATTGCTGGTTTCACTCTATTGGTCTGTGTGACATTGTACAGTATTGTTCATGCACTTCAATGAGATCTAGGGTGGTACCACTTTAGGATTGTAAATATTTGTCATTGTAGATTTTGCCGGAGTACAAAGTGAGTTATCATGATGAATGTACATAACCTTAACTATTGATTATATAAAGACTGTGTTCTAACCAATACAGAGTGTGGATATTCCTTTGTGGGGGCTTGGGGATACACTGTACTTAAGAACCAGCCTGCATCACCTCCTGAGAAGCTAGGCCTTGATTGCTCGACCATTGCTACCGAATAGAGAATCTTGGCTGGGGTCTCCTGTGCCTCTCCTCCACCATATAGGGAGTGGGAGTACAGACACCCCCCACCGGTCGTTGAGATCCGTTCTCTCACAGATATGGATTGTGATGTCTGATGAATGTGATGGACACATAATGTACAACCACACAATTAAACACATGTCCTCTGTATCCCCATAGTTGTGACAAGTGACAGCGACGATGGACAAGATGCGACGCAGCGGCCACCTGCAGGCACACAACGCAGCACTCAAGTCCAGGACAATGATACAAGCTGCTCTGGCCCACAGGCACCAGCAGAACCAGGCACACCAGCAACATCAGGAACACCGGCAGAACAAAGCACACCAGCAGAAGACACTACCCACATTCAGCGAGCCACCCATGCCCCGGATGATGAATCACAACCCATCTGCACAGCTGAGGAGGCAGCATCAAGTAATGGGAGTGGTCCGGCCATGCAGGCCGAGCAAGTGCAACAGGGTGATGGAGAAAACATGGATGGCGTGTCACCCATCCATGGGCTAGAGTTCAGCCCCCAAGAATTGCACAGCCCATGCGCTCCCCAACACCATCCATGGGCGAGCTATGTGCAAGATTGCAGCACATTGAACAACTGCAGGCCACCCTGACGCAGCTGGTGGAAAGACAGCTGGAGGAGGCCAGGCTCCAGCGTGAGGAGGCCATGCAGCAGCGTGAGGAGGCCAGGCAGCAGCGTGAGGAGGCCAGGCTGCAGCGTGATGAGGCCAGGCTGCAGTGGGAGACCAATGCCACATCGGTCTGTTGGCTCACCAGGTCCATTGGCAGATTTGCAGCCACAATTCTCACCCTGGCACGCCATGTCAGGGAAGGGAACAGCGTGCAGTCAAGCATTACTGAGTCCATGTTGGTAGCCCAGCAGGCATTTCAAGGACGCTTGCCCATCATCACACCAACGGTCACCTCAGCCAGCACCACCCCATCCAGCTCTGCCACTGGCAGCCCACGGAGGTGTTCCAGTCGCTTGACTGGATCCACGAGCAAGGACACACCTGCACACAAGCATCCCCGCAAATAGTGCCATGTGGGGATGCCAGTGAACATGGCATTTGTGGACACCATGGTTTTTGGATGGGTGGGAACGTTTGGGTGGCGTGGGTGGTGGGGGTTAGTCATTAGGGGGTTAGTTGATAGGGTCCTGTTTGGGGGTTGGAACGTTTGGGTGGTTTGGGTGGTGGGTGGGCATGGGTGTACAGCTTCCCTAGACCCAATGCACCTGCTTCCCTGTTGAAATGATAATACAAAACCTTTCAATACTGCATTAATGAGTGGACATCTGTCATTTCATTCGCAGAAAAACATCATTTAATCATTGGCATCGTCATATCCATGCTTTGATATCAATTTGCAGTCTTTCAAAAGTAAATGCGAATGAGTGCATCCCGTGCTTGTTGGCCATCTTGCGCACCCCTGGGAGGTTGTGGTGCCACTCCATCCCCATCCCCTTCCCCATCACCATCGCCATC
The DNA here is from genome assembly GCF_040938575.1 of Ambystoma mexicanum. Lineage (NCBI taxonomy): Eukaryota > Metazoa > Chordata > Amphibia > Caudata > Ambystomatidae > Ambystoma > Ambystoma mexicanum. The sequence continues at coordinate 978,270,824 of NC_090922.1, forward strand.
GCCATCCCCATCTTCATCTTCTGCATCTGGGGGAAGTGGAATGTTCCTGCGCAAGCACAGATTGTGCAGCGTGGCACACACAAGCACAATTTTACCCGTCTTAACTGGGTTGTAGAGCAGTGATCCTCCAGATCTGCTCAAGCAGCGGAACCTGGCCTTCAGTAGGCCAAACGTCCTCTCTATCATGCCACGTGTGCGGATGTGTGCCCTGTTGTACCCCTCCCAATACCTGTTCATTGGCCTCCGCACAGGTGTCATCAGCCATGACGTGAGTGCATATCCAGCGTCACCTACATCTGAAGTAAATGTGTGGGACATGTCAATGTTTGTGGTTCATCTCACGATCTGATGCAATGCAATACTGTGTCATCATACATTCATCCATAAGGGCCTTGCCATGGTCTGAAGGGCAGGTGATTACCATCCAGCGGTGATTGTTGTAGCTGGTGTCATTTGGACATGGCACGATTACTTGTTGTGCATATGAAGTGAACCTTATACGCGATAGTGGTTGGTGACTAATGCACTGTGCAATGCCAGGCACACATAGGGGACTTAATCCATGGCCTGTGATGATTATGCTTTTGCAGGATGTCACATGAGCAGCGAACATGTGTATTGGGGGGAAGTGGACCTAGGTGTGGATGGCTGCATTGAGAGGATCCACCTGTATGGCCTGTTGGTAGCATTGGTCGTATGTCTCCTTAGGCAGGTGTTGTACAGTGGCAACCTGTCATGTCTATATTTTAGATGTGTGTTTTATGCTGACCGTCCATTACATGTGCAAGGGGTTGATGCATGTGCAATTGTGGCAGCCCTCTTACAGGGGTCATTGGCCTAGACATTCAACACACTTCCATAGGACATGTGCATTGGCAGAAGTACTCACCCAAAAGCCATGTGCTTTGTCCAACGTAGCGTTCAATGTAGCGTGGCAATGCTGAATTCCGCAGAACCATTGAATCATGTGTTGAGCCCGGAAAACATGCACAGCAATGTGTAATCAGCAGTCTGGCATCACATACCATCTGTACATTCAGTGAGTGGTACTGTTTCCTATTGCAGTACACCATCTCCATTGCACGTGTTACTGTCAGCTCTATGTGGGCGCAGTCTAATGCACCTATGCAATTTGGCATGGCTGCAATGGCATGGAATGCCAATTTGGTTGCAATGACCTCTGCAAGTGTACGGGGTAGGGCGATGTGTTCGGACACATGGCGCAGCAGAGCATCCAGTACCTGTCCCAATATTTTATAGAAACAGGGTTGTGAGAGCCCATGCAGCTCACCAACTGTGTGCTGATCGGTTCCTGTGCCTAGGAAATGCAGTACTGACACGACCTTCAGGAGGGGGGAAATTGCAGTCGAAATGGCAATGTGGCTGCTAATATCGTCCTCAATCATAGCAGTGATGTACATGATTGTTGACCGGTTCAGCCGGTATAATGTGTGGATCTGTCCTGGGGTCAAGTTCCACGGTGAGGCCCTGATGCGGGGTATTGCAGGCTGCCTGCGGGGCCGTGCCGGCTGCGCATTTGGGTTTGGCATGAGTGCAGGGTTTGCTAACTGACGCCTGTGCCTCATCCTCCTCTGCAACATTGCTGCCACTATGTGCACTGCTGCCTGTAGGTTCACAAGTCCCAGTCCCAATGCTGCTGCCTGCATTGTTGTGTTTGGAGTTGGCCTGGGTGTGGGTGTGTCTCTTTTGTAGCCTCCCAGTGAGCTGCTGGGTCCGGCTGGACTCATTTGCGGCACCTGTGGCCTGATTTGCCTTACCTGGTACTGTTTAACGTCATGTTTGCGGCAGCGCCGTTACCGCCTCCGTGGCCATGGTTTTTCCTCCATTTTTTTGGCTGTGTTTCCATGTCGGTGGTACTCGAGATGGCCATGTGTTGGCGGTAAGTGGGTGGTTTCACTGCCGTCGCTCTTTACGGATCCCTTATCTATGCGGCGGCGGTTAGTGGTGGTAGTGTTTCCAGGTCCGTGGGTCGTGATTGCACGGTCGCGGAAATGGCGCCGGTATGGTTTTAGCTGTGACGTTATGTCCAGGTCGGCGGACTAGTAATGAGGCCCTTTGTCTATATTGCCTATGGACTTAGGAATGATTGTAGTTATTTGAGACATATACATGCTAACTTAGGGGATCATATATCTCTGTCTTTTATTATGACTATACCTCTTCCTACTGTCCATCTTAGGCCAGATTTGATGGAGCTATGCATCAGTATGCAAGGGAAGTCAGTTAATTGGAACAGAAACACTATCCTGGGGTTTAAACATCTTCTTATGGACTCTCTGACAGATAGGGTTTCCCCCGACAAGGTATGGACTAGTATTCAAGGTCCAGATAATTCTTATCACAACATTTTACTGGCCTGTGCCTACAAGTTCAGCAAACTGGGGCATAATGCAAGGAAAAAGCCAGGCAGACCCATGACTGATATTAGAGTTTATAATTCTAAGCTCTTTAAAGGCAGGGATATGGCCACTCCCAAAAAGCAGGGCCTTAAAGCGTTTAAGTTTGGGTTCTTAAAAAGAAAAATCATCCTCAGGCATAAAAATGTTGTTAGATCTTTGAAGATAGATCAATATCTCAGCCTATCACTGGTGAGCAACGTTTGCCCCTTGGTTTCAATGGGGATGGGGTGGTGGATACCTAGGCCTGTGATCTCCACAAATAATATTTTGCATTAGGTTGTTAGTTTTAATAACACTAGGGTTTCTACGGGTTCACAAAAACACCCAGAGGCCGCTGTCCCTAAGGGCGGATCCTATAATCAACAAAGTCAAAATTATTGGGTGGATAAATAACAACAAAGGGGATCAAGTATCAAGCCTTAATAGGATGAACCTTTTAAATATCCTTGAGAAGATCCGGCTCCTAAGATCCATAACTACGGATGACATTGATGCAATCTCACTGCCAGGTCTTAATAATCTCTGAATGGTAAGTAACTTCTACTCAGAGATAGTGGCTGACATGGTGAGAAGTCAAAAGAAAAACCTAGAGTCGCTGGGTTTTAACCTGGTGACACTTCTTAGTGCTTCAGAGGCAAATACTTTTCTTTACTTTAAAGAACCCACAGCTACACCACTTGTGCAAGCTTTAACATCTAATTCTAAGTCTCCACGCGACTCAAGTTCAGCATTGATGCTCATTTCCAATCTTTTAAATAATGGACAAGATTTGTCTTGGCTACATCCAGCCCTTAAGACTTTAGAGAACATAAGACAAGGAACAGGGTGTGCATGACACCACTGACATAGAAATAATATTGTGGAATGTGTGTGGCAGTGAGAATTTGACTAAATACATGGCTAATCATTCCCCAAATAGCTTTCCTTGTTTCTACATGTTCCGAGAAACCATGAACCTTAACCAAGCTGTTATAGAAGGTTTTCATATATTCTCGTGTCCTGCCGTCAGGGGAATGAGGGGGAGACCTAGTGGAGATTTGACTATAGCAGTAGATCGTAACTTGGGGCTCAAATGTGAAATAGTCTGTAGTAAGGAATGGCTTCTAGGCATTGTGCTGGTAATCGAGAATTCTTTAGATCCTCTTTTGTTACTTAACCTATATTGGAACCGCGTTAGGGTCCCTATTGAAGTTGTTGAAGAAGGTTTGAGTGAGGTTCTCTGTGAATGGTATGAGAAGGGCTACGGGAAACGTGTTGTGTTGGATGGAGATTTTAATTCACTTTGTGCTGATGGAGCACTATGGAATAATAATGGTGCTATCCCTAATACTCTCCATCCCAATGTTAAACGTGGAATCCGATGGGATCTTTTTCTTGAGGAATGGGATCTGGGTATGTTAGATCACCCTCCCAATTTTTGCACAACCAAACATACTTGGCATAGGGGGCCAAATAGTTCTAGGATAGACTTTGGGCCTCATTACTAGTCCTCCGCGCTGGAAAGTGGTGATTCCGTGTCGACGTTGACTCCGCTTCCGCTTCTGCAAGGTTGCGGAAAGATGGGCCGATTACGGCATGTGGGTCACGCGCAACACACCGAGGCGGAAACGGAGTCACCGCCATCACGCAAACACCCACGCGAGCAGACCTAGCGGCACATTAAACGGTGCTACAACCGTGTCCGCCACGGCGGACACAGAAACACCGGAAGCAGAAATACCATGACCGTGGGAAAAAGACTGGAAACAGAGAGGCGGCCATTATATAAAGCACAATCCACTGCCATCCTGAGACACCACAGGTCAGATCACCTCCCTGAGACTGACAAACCATCCAACACCATCATGTCATCCAGGATACCAGCACGCAGGCAGAGAAAGCAGCGCTTCAGTGAGGCTGAGATCACAGTACTGGTGGAGCACATTGTTGAGCATGCTGAAATGCTTTTCAGTGCAGATCAGCGGCGTGCCACTCAGCAAAGGCACAAGGAGGTGTGGACGGAGGCAGCACGCAAGTGCACAGCAGTTGGCGTGACCACACGTTCAGTGAAGGAGTGCCACAAGAGGTGGGATGACCTCAGGCTCCGGGTGCGCAACCTCATCACAGCACACCGCCAACACAGCACTGGAACTGGTGGAGGCCCTGGATCCCCTCTGAAGCTGCAATTGTGGGAGGAGCACTGCAGCAGTGTAATGCACCTGGAAGGCATCCACGGCATAGGAGAGGCAGAGGCAGGAGTGAGCCCACCTACAGATGCTTGTAAGCGCACAGAGTACAAAGCCATAGGTGTGAATGGGAGTGACCCAAAGGCCCCACTTCCAATGCCCCCCTAACAGGGCTGCAGTGACCCAATGGACCCACTTCCAATGCCCCCCCCCAACAGGGCTGCAGTGACCCAATGGACCCACTGACTGGCCAAATGATGAGTGACACATCCCCAAGGTATGACCCCTCAACATTCATACCGTGCATGCCTGAAGGAAGCACAGATGCACCTGTGTGCATAAAAAGTCAAAAGTGTCGTAATGCAATTGGATATGGATTGTGATGTCTGATGAATGTGATGGACACATAATGTACAACCACACAATTAAACACATGTCCTCTGTATCCCCATAGTTGTGACAAGTGACAGCGACGATGGACAAGATGCGACGCAGCGGCCACCTGCAGGCACACAACGCAGCACTCAAGTCCAGGACGATGATACAAGCTGCTCTGGCACACAGGCACCAGCAGAACCAGGCACACCAGCAACATTAGGAACACCGGCAGAACAAGGCACACCAGCAGAAGACACTACCCACATGCAGCGAGACACCCATGCCCCGGATGATGAATCACAACCCATCTGCACAGCTGAGGAGGCAGCATCAAGTAATGGGAGTGGTCCGGCCATGCAGGCCGAGCAAGTGCAACAGGGTGATGGAGAAAACATGGATGGTGTGTCACCCATCCATGGGCTAGAGTTCAGCCCCCAAGAATTGCACAGCCCATGCGCACCCCAACACCATCCATGGGCGAGCTATGTGCAAGATTGCAGCACATTGAACAACTGCAGGCCACCCTGACGCAGCTGGTGGAAAGACAGCTGGAGGAGGCCAGGCTCCAGCGTGAGGAGGCCATGCAGCAGCGTGAGGAGGCCAGGCAGCAGCGTGAGGAGGCCAGGCTGCAGCGTGATGAGGCCAGGCTGCAGTGGGAGACCAATGCCACATTGGTCTGTTGGCTCACCAGGTCCATTGGCAGATTTGCAGCCACAATTCTCACCCTGGCACGCCATGTCAGGGAAGGGAACAGCGTGCAGTCAAGCATTACTGAGTCCATGTTGGTAGCCCAGCAGGCCTTTCAAGGACGCTTGCCCATCATCACACCAACGGTCACCTCAGCCAGCACCACCCCATCCAGCTCTGCCACTGGCAGCCCACGGAGGTGTTCCAGTCGCTTGACTGGATCCACGAGCAAGGACACACCTGCACACAAGCATCCCCGCAAATAGTGCCATGTGGGGATGCCAGTGAACATGGCATTTGTGGACACCATGGTTTTTGGATGGGTGGGAACGTTTGGGTGCCGTGGGTGGTGGGGGTTAGTCATTAGGGGGTTAGTTGATAGGGTCCTGTTTGGGGGTTGGAACGTTTGGGTGGTTTGGGTGGTGGGTGGGCATGGGTGTACAGCTTCCCTAGACCCAATGCACCTGCTTCCCTGTTGAAATGATAATACAAAACCTTTCAATACTGCATTAATGAGTGGACATCTGTCATTTCATTCGCAGAAAAACATCATTTAATCATTGGCATCGTCATATCCATGCTTTGATATCAATTTGCAGTCTTTCAAAAGTAAATGCGAATGAGTGCATCCCGTGCTTGTTGGCCATCTTGCGCACCCCTGGGAGGTTGTGGTGCCACTCCATCCCCATCCCCTTCCCCATCACCATCGCCATCGCCATCCCCATCTTCATCTTCTGCATCTGGGGGAAGTGGAATGTTCCTGCGCAAGCACAGATTGTGCAGCGTGGCACACACAAGCACAATTTTACCCGTCTTAACTGGGTTGTAGAGCAGTGATCCTCCAGATCTGCTCAAGCAGCGGAACCTGGCCTTCAGTAGGCCAAACGTCCTCTCTATCATGCCACGTGTGCGGATGTGTGCCCTGTTGTACCCCTCCCAATACCTGTTCATTGGCCTCCGCACAGGTGTCATCAGCCATGACGTGAGTGCATATCCAGCGTCACCTACATCTGAAGTAAATGTGTGGGACATGTCAATGTTTGTGGTTCATCTCACGATCTGATGCAATGCAATACTGTGTCATCATACATTCATCCATAAGGGCCTTGCCATGGTCTGAAGGGCAGGTGATTACCATCCAGCGGTGATTGTTGTAGCTGGTGTCATTTGGACATGGCACGATTACTTGTTGTGCATATGAAGTGAACCTTATACGCGATAGTGGTTGGTGACTAATGCACTGTGCAATGCCAGGCACACATAGGGGACTTAATCCATGGCCTGTGATGATTATGCTTTTGCAGGATGTCACATGAGCAGAGAACATGTGTATTGGGGGGAAGTGGACCTAGGTGTGGATGGCTGCATTGAGAGGATCCACCTGTATGGCCTGTTGGTAGCATTGGTCGTATGTCTCCTTAGGCAGGTGTTGTACAGTGGCAACCTGTCATGTCTATATTTTAGTTGTGTGTTTTATGCTGACCGTCCATTACATGTGCAAGGGGTTGATGCATGTGCAGTTGTGGCAGCCCTCTTACAGGGGTCATTGGCCTAGACATTCAACACACTTCCATAGGACATGTGCATTGGCAGAAGTACTCACCCAAAAGCCATGTACTTTGTCCAACGTAGCGTTCAATGTAGCGTGGCAATGCTGAATTCCGCAGAACCATTGAATCATGTGTTGAGCCCGGAAAACATGCACAGCAATGTGTAATCAGCAGTCTGGCATCACATACCATCTGTACATTCAGTGAGTGGTACTGTTTCCTATTGCAGTACACCATCTCCATTGCACGTGTTACTGTCAGCTCTATGTGGGCGCAGTCTAATGCACCTATGCAATTTGGCATGGCTGCAATGGCATGGAATGCCAATTTGGTTGCAATGACCTCTGCAAGTGTACGGGGTAGGGCGATGTGTTCGGACACATGGCGCAGCAGAGCATCCAGTACCTGTCCCAATATTTTAGAGAAACAGGGTTGTGAGAGCCCATGCAGCTCACCAACTGTGTGCTGATCGGTTCCTGTGCCTAGGAAATGCAGTACTGACACGACCTTCAGGAGGGGGGAAATTGCAGTCGAAATGGCAATGTGGCTGCTAATATCGTCCTCAATCATAGCAGTGATGTACATGATTGTTGACCGGTTCAGCCGGTATAATGTGTGGATCTGTCCTTGGGTCAAGTTCCACGGTGAGGCCCTGATGCGGGGTATTGCAGGCTGCCTGCGGGGCCGTGCCGGCTGCGCATTTGGGTTTGGCATGAGTGCAGGGTTTGCTAACTGACGCCTGTGCCTCATCCTCCTCTGCAACATTGCTGCCACTATGTGCACTGCTGCCTGTAGGTTCACAAGTCCCAGTCCCAATGCTGCTGCCTGCATTGTTGTGTTTGGAGTTGGCCTGGGTGTGGGTGTGTCTCTTTTGTAGCCTCCCAGTGAGCTGCTGGGTCCGGCTGGCCTCATTTGCGGCACCTGTGGCCTGATTTGCCTTACCTGGTTCTGTTTAACGTCATGTTTGCGGCAGCGCCGTTACCGCCTCCGTGGCCATGGTTTTTCCTCCATTTTTTTGGCTGTGTTTCCATGTCGGTGGTACTCGAGATGGCCATGTGTTGGCGGTAAGTGGGTGGTTTCACTGCCGTCGCTCTTTACGGATCCCTTATCTATGCGGCGGCGGTTAGTGGTGGTAGTGTTTCCAGGTCCGTGGGTCGTGATTCCACGGTCGCGGAAATGGCGGCGGTATGGTTTTAGCTGTGACGTTATGTCCAGGTCGGCGGACTAGTAATGAGGCCCTTTGTCTATATTGCCTATGGACTTAGGAATGATTGTAGTTATTTGAGACATATACATGCTAACTTAGGGGATCATATATCTCTGTCTTTTATTATGACTATACCTCTTCCTACTGTCCATCTTAGGCCAGATTTGATGGAGCTATGCATCAGTATGCAAGGGAAGTCAGTTAATTGGAACAGAAACACTATCCTGGGGTTTAAACATCTTCTTATGGACTCTCTGACAGATAGGGTTTCCCCCGACAAGGTATGGACTAGTATTCAAGGTCCAGATAATTCTTATCACAACATTTTACTGGCCTGTGCCTACAAGTTCAGCAAACTGGGGCATAATGCAAGGAAAAAGCCAGGCAGACCCATGACTGATATTAGAGTTTATAATTCTAAGCTCTTTAAAGGCAGGGATATGGCCGCTCCCAAAAAGCAGGGCCTTAAAGCGTTTAAGTTTGGGTTCTTAAAAAGAAAAATCATCCTCAGGCATAAAAATGTTGTTAGATCTTTGAAGATAGATCAATATCTTATGATACACCAGAATATGATGGAACAACTCTGTAAGGGAACGAATGGCAAATTTTGGTCCACTGTTAATAGGACCCTTGTTACCAACAAGGGGGGGATTAGATTGCCCCATACAAGCTGAAGTCTTGATGACCTATTATTCAAACAAATTTGCTTTGCTTAAAAAATGTAAAGAAGTTGGAAGCTTTGACCTGGGATCCCCTGTGTCTGGCCAGTGCAACTGGGACCAGGATGACATCTCTTGGGCTATAGGAAAACTCAAGCCTTCTTGTGCCCCGGGGCCAGATGGCATTCCACCTTTTGTACTCAAGGAAGACCCTGGTCTGTGGGCCGACCTCCTGAAGCCCATGTTCAATTACATCTTCGAGACACTCACTGTTCCTGCTTCCTGGGTCCAGTCAATTATTGTACCCATTCACAAAAAGGGTGATGCACTTGACCCTAACAATTATAGGCCCATAGCGATTACTGACACTACGAGTAAAGTATTTTCCATCTTGCTTCTCAGGGACCTAAATGGTGTGGTCAGGTGCAACCCTCTTTGGAGTAAATTTCAAGTTGGCTTTAGAGAGGACCTGGGCACTACCTTAAATGCAACAGTTCAGGCTCACTTTAGACACTCCGTACATAATACACAATCAGGGGATGTTTTTTAGCCTCTTTGGACCTCTGTAACGCATTTTATCGTGTTATTAGATCTAGGCTTTGGTCCAAGATGTTAGCTATGAACATTCTGCGTAAGCTTGTCCAGCTCCTTGCACTAAGGAGGGGATGCTTTCTCAGGAGATTGTTTCCTATGTTGGGGTCAAACAGGGTTGCAGACTGGCACCTATACTCTTCAACCTGTGTGATATGGAGGGATTGTGGCAGCGTCCTTCTATTTCACCCGTCAGCTTGGGAAGCACTAGGATAGAATGGATGGCCTTTATGGATGATTTAATTTTATTAGATCGTACCTTGTGAGGCCTCAGGACGAAAATGCAGTTGTTTCTCCAGTATGCTGCTGCTAACAATCTCATGCCCAATGCGTCCAAATCCTAGGTTCTTGTTTTCTCTAGGAGAACAAACGTTCATACATATGAGTGGACTATGTGTCAGGAAAAGGTAGACCAGGTTAAGGCTGTCACTTACCTTGGGTATAACCTTACTAACAGGGCTAGCCTTCAATTTTGGAAATCTAGTCTAACCGATAAAACCTTTAAACTCAAAGCTCAGCTCAAATTTTTGAAACAAAAAGTGTGTACATTTTCTTTACTTCCCTTAAGACGGTACTATCTTGCCAAATTTAGGCCCATTCTCTTATACGGTCTTGACCTTTCTACTCATGATATGGGTCACACCCTCAATATTACACAAGAGAAACTCTGAAAGGAGCTGTTGGGTTTGTCTCTGGCCGTGCCGAATGCGGTCCTACGCCACAAGCTCTGTCTAATATCCCTTAAAGCTAGGTATCTCTGGAAACAACTTAGCACCTTTAGGAAAATAAGTGACCCCCCGAAAAATTCACTCTATGAAACAGTGGGTGTGGTTATGCGTGCCAACTCCGTCCCCTCAATGCAGGAGTTTTGCTCCAGGATGAAGTTGGTTCTGGTCACCCTAGGGTTAACAGTGCAAGATCTTATACAACGACTGGGATGTGTAAAGAGGTCTCTGTTTAGGGTTGACTGGGTGGAGACTGTTGATTGGATTACCACCTATTTGACCTATAGCGAATATTCCAAATTTGGGCATGCTGGGGAATGTATACCACTCTACCTTCAAAGGTTTCCATGCCCGAATGGACAAACAAGCTATTTGTGATTTAGGCTCAACCATATGCCGACTTATCAGAGGATCAATCATTGGAAGGATTCTTCCACAATGTCAGCACGCAACCACTCTGAGAACCAATGTAAATTCTGTGGGGTTAAGGATTCTTCTGAGACCTTGAGGCACATAGTTATTATGTGTCCTTACTTTTATGCTATGCGTTTGGGGAGATTCAAAGATACATTTGATAAAAATGCGGAGGTCTCAGCAAATCATTTCTGGTGCAGATTCATGTGGGGCACTAACATCTCTCTGATCTTGGCCCTAAACGAGTTTCTGATGTTAGTTACAATAGAATTGGACAACAAGAATCTTTGTGTATAACGGGTCATCGCTAGATGAAATGAATTGGTGAAATGGACTGAAGTTATCATGGTGCATAATGTGAAATGATTTTCACTCCTTTTGATGTTGCTGGTACATTTTTATTGTGATGTGATGCATGTTTAAATTATTTATATTTGACATGTTTTAATTTTTTAAATACTTTTAAGAAGTTATGTAAGAAGATTATAAGTGACTTTTCATTTTTCATTTTTTACTTTTTTTCTTTATACTTGTTTTCTGTTTTCATTATCAATTTTTTTGACTTCTTTATACTTCTGTATATGTTGTGTAAGAGTGTAAGGTTTTTTTGTAAACTATGAACACAACAATACAAACAAAAAAAAAAGATGTTCTTGTGGCGTTCCATGATACTATTACGGGTGTTAGAGATTCTGTTTCCGTAAAAGGATAATGTTTACTTCTGGATTTTGGCTTATTAGACACGTGCCTGTTGGGCCAAAGGATGTTCTGTATTGAGGGGAAGGGTCGGCCGGCCATCAACGTTATACAAAGCAGTTGAGTGTGTGAAGGGATTTGAGGTTGGGTTGAACCATCTGGGTGAAGATCCTGGTCTGTTGGGGGTTGATCTTGAGGGTGTGAGAAGTATAAATTTGGTGGAAAACCATGTGATGAAATAACTGATAGAAGAAACTCTTCCTTCAAATGGTAGGTTAGGGAGGGTGGAGAGAATGGAGTCAGCCATATCTGGGGTTACTGTAACCTTGTTCCACAGTGGGTGCAGGTAGATGGACCGGTGATAGGCCCATATGGAAGACGGATGGGTGAGAGGAGCGAGAAAGGAATGGCTGTGTGTAATCAATATGTGCGGTTATGGGGGGAGCCTGGAAATCAAGAGTGTGTCCTGCTATGTGTGGTACCTGTTACCTTCTGAATCATTTTGAGGTATTTTACGTCATCCAGGAGTGGTTGTGTCATGGGGCTGTCTGTGGTATCAAACTATATTTTGAGGTCTCCCAGTAAGGTGAGGAAAGGGTGGGAGGCCAGGAGGGCTGCTAGGGAGTTGCTAAGGTCATCAGTGAAGTGTCTATTGTACCTGGGGGGACTGTATATGAGCAGGACGATGTGGGTGTGCTAGGGGCTGATGCACATTTTCAATAGGAGCATTTCACAGTCAGTGTTGGATGACTGTGACTCAGAGTGTGAGATAAATAGTTGAGTATAATGGAGGATGGGAATCCTGCCTGCTCTGCTACCTCTGTTGTTAGTGGTGAGTGTGTGACAGAGTGGAATGCCTCATGTCATTGGAAGTCATCAGTGAACCAGTTTTCTGCGATAAACAGGATGTCTGCATTCAGAGGAGATTAAGCTGTATGTTGTGTCTGTTTTTGTAGACAGACAGTTGATACAAATGCATGAGAGTGTGCAGGAATGGTGGCTATGGTTGGCCCCAGGAGATGCCAGCTGGGAGGGTTGGATTGGGAAGATTGTGAAGGGGGTTCCCCAGTAGAGATCGTGCAGGGATGAGTGGAGTGTATAGTTGGGAGAATGGGGGAGGTGGTGGGACCTTTGGTGTCAGAGAAGGTGACGGTAGGGGAGTGGAGTGGCAAAGACAGAGGGAAGGGAGAGAGGCAGTATTTGTTTGAGGGAGGACAAATACTTCTACTGTTATGATGGTGGTTGGCGGTCTGAGCATGATAAGGGTTGGTGGAAAGAGTGTACATGATGTGTGGCACTATGGAGGGACATTGGTCGTGGTGGTGGGAGAGTGTGTGAAAAAGTTGTAGGTGGGGACCCAGAGGGGGTGGGTGTGCTGGTGAGGTGCAGGGTGATGAGTGGGGCCAATGTAGAAAGGAGTTAGATTGTGGCTGTAAGGTGAGGAGGGGTATGGTGTTAGGGATTATGCCAGGTTGCTGATTTCCCTGGGAATTCTGCAGTGGCTTGGAGGTTTCCATCCCGGGGTGTTGAAGGATTTGTTGAAGAGCGACTTCACTGGATTGGGGGAGAGTGGGGATGATGCAATTGTGTGGCTAAGGGGTGTTGGAAAGGATGAAAGGGGCAGATAGAGAGAGGCATGCAGATAAAATATGGTGTGCTTGTTGCAGATTCTGTGTTTGAATGGATTCTCAGGTTCCTTTAGTGAGAGAGTGAGGATCAGCGTGTCTGATTGATGAGGTGGGGGTGTTTGCAAGGGATGCCCAGGTGACACTTCATTATGGGATGGTTGAGATGGAAGGGTGTTTGGAAGGCATGGGGGTGGGCAAGGGCATTGAGGGAGTAGTGAGGAGGGGGGTTGGATGGGAGCAGTGTGGTGGGGAGTGTTCCCTCAGAGGGGAGGATATGTGGTGAGAGCAAGCAGGGGAGTGGATGGCAGGGAGGTTGGCTAGTCTTTAGTGCACCAGACTTCCCCTCTGGTCTGTGAGTTAGTCCGCATTATGCAGTGTTCAGCTAAAATTAGAAGCACTGGCTAACTCTAATATCCAAATAACAAGGGGAGTCCTGGGAGTCCCTCTGCCAGACATAAGTCCTGGTTCCGAGACTCTGGTTAAGGCTCTTGTAACCAGGAATAATGTCTGGCAGAGAGTTGATTTGCATATTTAAGTAACTTTGGGTCTCACCCTAAATTACTAGGGGAATCCAGACGTGGACCCCTTGTTAACTATTCTTAGAGAGGCACAGCTCCACCCTACTCATTAGGTCCAACCAGACCGAAACACGTGTCTGAGGTTGTTGTTGGTACTCTTGTTCAGAGGAGAATTGCCTAGCATTTCGGTGCTGGACTGCCCCAGGGCAGAACAAAGACTGATATGTTTAGGATATTTCTTCTCTGTGAATGATAGTGAGCTAAAGACTCTGGGTAAATCTCTTGTAACAAGGACTAATGTCTGGCAGAGGGACTCCCAGGACCACCTTGTTAATTTAAATCTAACATCCAACTAGGCTAACTCAGAATAGTCAGCTAAAATTGCTACAATGGTGCAGGCAAGTATTAAAAAGCAGCTGGTAACTCAGATATGCGGCTAGTAATTAAACAGTGGTTAGCTAAAAATGTTTTTCTAAGTTTAGATGCAGTGGTTAGCTCAGGTATCAATCTGAATTCAGGCCCACACTCAAATGTACATCAAGATGCAATAGAGGCCTACACTCAAATATTCAGCAAGATGCAATGCAAGGCTACACTCAAATACTCACTTAAATTCTATACACTGGTCATATTCAATATGCAGGCATGATCATGATTGACAGTGCACAACCCTACCTTCTACTGCAGCTGCTCTGTTCTGAATCCCTCGCCACCTCCACCTAACACTGGATGAGGCAAGATACCTGTAACAACATAGCACATTTCTTTGGACTTGCTAAAGGAGTCAGTCATACAGACTGAACAGATGAAAATCAATGGAAAATGGAATGTGTACCATATCTAGGAGGCTTTAGCAGCTCACCAAACCATGGCAGAAAATCCACTGTGCATGGCCGCAAGTAAAGTGCAACAACTAAAAATGGCCTTGAGAGAGCAAGGGCCCATGACATGAGGGAACAAAATCAAATAGAAAATACAGGACATCTTGGACGGGTGCACAAATGAAAGAAAGTCCACCCTGGATGAGGATAAAATGAACAGAAGAAGTGTCCATCTTTGAGGGGGGCCGACAAATGAAGGTAAATCCACCCTGGAGAAGGACAAAAATAACAGAAGAGCCCATCTAGGATGGGGGCCCAAATGAATGTATGTCCCCCCTGGCTGAGGATGAAAATAACAGAAGAAGAGTCCATTTTGGAAGCAGGCACAAATGAAGGTAAGTCCTCCCTGGACAAGGGCAAATATAACAGAAGAAGAGTCTGTCTTGGACAGGACCACAAATGAAGGTACATCCACCCTGGACGAGGGCAAACACATTAAAACAAAAGTCCATCTTGGATGGGGGATCAATCGGAATAAAATAAATCCATCCCGGGAGGATAGGGTGAGGGAAGTAGGGGGTCCAAAAAGGTGAACAAAAAATACTGTTAAAAATGCATGCACCTTCCACGTGGTCATGGACACAAGGACACAGAAAGAAGAAGTGGCGTGGTTCAGCTGGGACCGCCATCCTGTTTTATTTATCCTGAGAAGGTGCACTCTGACCATACATTTTCCAAAGCCTGGTCTTCATTGGATATGGCCACTCGTATGACAGATGAGTGCAGTAGAGCCCCAATGGCTGTTTCTCATGAGTGGCCATGGTGTCATCATGCATGCACACTTGTGATGTCTCAAACTGCAGTGCGAGAGTTTGTCTCAGGTTGTTCATCTCTTGTTGGTAGATGTCCCTTGTGGCAAACATGTAATATACAAAACCTCCCCCTATCAGTGGAGGATCCCAGATGCACTCCAAACGGGTCGATACAACCCTTCCTAATATTCACAAATTCAGAAAATAGTTTAAAATAATATGTAACATAAACCATACAATTGCTTGTCTGTATATAATATTTCTATTGTTATATATTTCTTTAACCAAGATTAGTCATAAACACAAAATGTGTACATAGTTTTTCCTTCTCAAATCAGAACAAGAAATATTAGATCTATTATACCGACAATTACATTTTTTTGTAATACGATTATTGTCTCTTTCATCTAATAAAGTATTTATTCAAATGTACTTCATTAATTCCCATCTCCAGTATTTCCTATACAGGCTATAAAGTGCAAGTCAAGAATTAAATTTCTCAATCATTTAACTCATAGCACTTCCCAGATTGTATCCACTCCACTTTTCAGAGTTATTTGTATGTGTTTCGTGAATCTAATCTCTTCTTCGGGAGAGACTCGTGCGATTCCCTAATAAATAATGCAGCTTGTATACAGTTATGGTTCTTAGTTAACGTTGTTCACTTGCTCACCCTCCTCAAAAGCCTCCTAACTCAAAATAAATTCCCAAAAGTCACTGACCTGTTTCAATTCTTAAATCTTCTTCACTTCACAATGTCTGTCACTATTCCTTAAGATATGCAAAACCTATAAAAAGGACATTGGTTTTTCATATATATTTTCTCATAGACCACTGTCTGATATGTATATGATTCAGCATTCAATTTCTTACCTTCCTCCTTGGAGGCTATCCAATATCAATAGTATGACCTCCACTTCCCTTCTATGCGGATTTCCAGTCATATTTTCCCACTACAAAACAAACCGCCAAATATTAACACTCCTTCGCCTTTTTCCTAAAATCACAGCTCTTCTCCCATTCTAAACTATCATTCATCTGCCAGATGTGAAGCAAACTTAGCAGCAATAATATGTGACCTTTCTCCCCATTGTATGTGCTCACACTGCAGTAGAGTACACACTGGAACCTCTCTGACTCAGCGGTTTTATATTTTGCAAAATGTCTATTCTTAAAGTCGCCTGTATGGGACATTAAAATCTTTCAAAGGGTACACAAACACTTGGCGCATGTCTCCAGGTAGGGGACACTCAGAAAAGGGGAGAAGAAGAGCAAGGAGGGTGAATCAGGGGACCCTAACGAAAAGGGGAACTGAAAGTCAGACATAGAAAAGAGCATGTGGCAACAGTTGGAGCCTGGACATAGGGCCCCAGACAACCCTAATTCCCCTGTTACAGAAGCAAAGGGGGGCATACACTATGTTCCATGGTGGACTATGTACAGAGACAATTTGATACACAGGTTGCCCTCTCTCATGGTATGGGTGAGCAAATGGATAAATGAAGTTGAGAAGGTGACAGCAGGGGTCATCCTGACAATTGGGGATGTGAAGAGCTTGTTTGCAGCATTAATAGAGGAGCAGGGGGACAAAATATGGGAACAAGCAGGAAATAACGAGGTTACACTAAGTATAACTGTACACGGCAGAGTGCCCTTAAACAACTGTTGTGCACATGTGTGGAAAGTACTGTGAAGCATGTATCCTGATAGCTCAGATCTAGGGGTCGTAATGGCCCGCAAAATGAAGGCAGATAAGTATCTTGCAGAGTAAATATGAAAGGTACAGGAGCTCTGGACATTAGAGACATTGAAGTCCTGGGAAAGGAATTTCCTTTCCTTTGTAGATGGGGATCAGTGCAAGTGGATCTAGGTCACCTGGCCTAAGCCCCACCCACCTGGTGGCTTCCTGGTAGCCACTCTTTTTCCCTACTTATGCAGCCCTCCCGCCTCTTTTCCTTTGCAGATGTGGAGCAGGTGCAAGTGGATCTAGGTCACCTGGCCTCAGCTCTGCCCACCTGGTACCTTCCTGGTTGTCACTTTTTCCCCCTACTTAAGCAGCCCTTCAGTATCTTTTCCTTTGCATATGGGGAGCAGGTGCAAGTGGATCTAGGTCATCTAGCCTAATCCCATCCACCTGGTACCTTCCTGGTTGCCGCTCTGTTTCCCTACTTCAGTAGCCCTCCCGCCTCCTTTCCTTTGCAGATGGGGAGCAGGTGCAAGTGGATCTAGGTCTCAAGGCCTATAAGCCCCATACACCGGGTACCTTCCTGGTTGCCACACTTTTCCCCTACTTAAACAGCCCTCCTGCCTCTTGTCACCCATTGAACTGGTCAAGACAGTGCGCGTGCCGCCATCCTCTCCGCTTTCATTTTTTTCCAATATCCTCAAAAAGTAAAGTAGAAAATGGGCAGAAAAGATCCAACACAATCCACAAACCGAGCACATTCTCAATTTCAGTCACTGCGTGTTCTCACTATTCATATTGCTCCGTACACCCAACCCTACTTTGTTATCTCGTGCAGGCTATACTCACGTGTCCACGTTCTCCTGAAGACCTCTGTTCACAGGGTTACAAAGAGCAAGAAGGATTCAGCAAAGACGGCTCCCACAAGGCCACTCAGCGTATGCGTTTTGGGGCTAGTCACTGTAGGTGGGCACGGCCCTTCCATAAAGACTGCCTGGATACCTCTGCAGGTACGGGGGCAATGGGATCTCATCGCCAGGGTCACCAAATGAAGGCAAGTTCCTGTTAATGCACACTCCAGAGTGAATACAACACTCTAGGGAAATAGGCCAGGCGGTAGCTTGCAAGGACAACTTGTTTTAATTGTACAAAATACTAAATATCTGACTACAGAATACATGACAGTGCTTTTTAAGGGACCACATCATCAAAGATGAGATCACATATAGGGTCTAAACTAGTACATTTCATTGGGTGGACAGTATACATAATCCTGCTCCATATGGGATACCAGGTTGCAATTGTTTGGTTCTTCTGCCGTCAGTCAGGCTCCACGTGGGTCCGCTGGGCTCATCTTGTTGTCTGGTGAAGGGCAGGTCGCTCATGAAATACATTGTTACATCTAATCTAGCACACAAAGCCTACTGCAGCATTACTGTGGCATGCACCTGGGGGGCTCGGGATTGGTACCAGGGGGAACGTAGGATGAAATACAGTCACACTGACCACACATTCTGGGCTTCATTGATACTGCTCCTCTCGGAACCAAGGTCTGCACCAGGGTTTTGATGTATAATTTATCCTTCCCTTTACCTCGTGTGACAAAGGATGTATTTTATGCTGGGGGTGAAATAGTCGTGCATGCTTAGATCTTTTATGGTCACGTTTATTTGTGCTAGGACAGGGGGGGGTTGCATGCTTATCATGGAATGCAGGGATATGGGGGTCGGGTCAGTGTTGTGGGGTTCGCTTTGGGCTGCCTGGGTGGGGGTTAGAGGCTGGCAGCTTAGTGATAATGATTGAGTGCTCTGCTGAGCCTGGTGTTGCCTCACGCTCTTGTAGGGCGCATTCCTCTGAAGAATACTAACTGTTTGCAACCCTGAAGAGAGATGGGGGAAGTGGACTGCCGTGAGAACTGGTGGTGCAGATTCATTCTGTCTATCTCCTTAATGATTGTTAAGAAATAGCGACAGGCCACGCACTCTGTTGCCAGTCAAGTTTTCCTGCATTGACTTCTCCTCCAAACACACGTTTTCATGACTCCATTAATCTTCAGGGAGGCTGTGTTTCTTTTCCTTTTCAGGCGTGTCTTCATTTCCTTTTCAGGTGTAGCAAGTTAATTGACTTTAGTGTCTCTAAGGATTCTGGTACTTGTATTTTTCGCATTTCATTTCTCTTGCAGGTGACTGGAAAAACTCCCTCCATAGCACAAATTTTGCTCCCGATCGGGGTAAGGGGAAAGCCATGATTGTGGCTCTCCATTGTAAGGCATGGTCGCCCTGGTGCTGCAGCCTTTTGAGCCCGGGACTCCTGGAATATAATTGTTAAGAAATAGTGACAGGCGACGCACTCTGTTGCCAGTCAAGTTTTCCTGCATTGACTTCTCTTCCAAACGCATGTTTTCATGACTCCATCAATCTTCAGGGAGGCTGTGTTTCGTTTCCTTTTCAGGCCTGTCTTCATTTCCTTTTCAGGTGTAGCAAGTTAATTGACTTTAGTGTCTCTAAGGATTCTGGTACTTGTATTTTTCGCATTTCATTTCTCTTTCAGGTGACTGGAAACAACTCCCTCCATAGCACAAATTTTACTCCCGATAGGAGGAGGGGGAAAGCCATGATTGTGGCTCTCCATTGTAAGGCATGGTCGCCCTGGTGCTGCAGCCTTTTGAGCCCGGGACTCCTGGAACATAATTGTTAAGAAATAGTGACAGGCCACGCACTCTTTTGCCAGTCAAGTTTTCCTGCATTGACTTCTCCTCCTAACGCACGTTTTCATGACTCCATCAATTTTCAGGGAGGCTGTGTTTCTTTTCCTTTTCAGGCGTGTCTTCATTTCCTTTTCAGGTGTAGCAAGTTAATTGACTTTAGTGTCTCTAAGTATTCTGGTACTTGTATTTTTCGCATTTCATTTCTCTTGCAGGTGACTGGAAACAACTCCCTCCATAGCACAAATTTTACTCCCGATAGGGGGAGGGGGAAAGCCATTATAAGGCATGGTCGCTCTGGTGCTGCAGCCTTTTGAGCCCAGGACTTCTGGAACATAACTGTTAAGAAATACTGACAGGCCACGCACTCTGTTGCCAGTCAAGTTTTCCTGCATTGACTTCTCCTCCAAACACACGTTAGGAGGAGAAGCTAAAGACTGGTAACAGAGCGCCTGCCTTCACATCTTTAAACATTGTTCTAGGAGTCCCGGGTTCACAAGGCAGTGACGCAGGGCCATCATGCCTTACATTGGAGAGCCACAACCATGGCTTTCCCCTTCCCCCCATCAAGGGGAAGATTTGTGCTATGGAGGGAGTTGTTTCCAGTCACCTGCTAGCAAATTCAAGTGTGAAAAATACAAGTACCTGAGTCCTCAGATCTAATTAACTTGTCACACCTGAAACAGAAATGCAGACCTGCCTGAAAAAACAAAGAAACTCTGCATCCCTGAAGATTGATGAAGTCATGAAAACGTGCGTTAGGAGGAGAAGCTAAAGACTGGTAACAGAGCGCCTGCCTTCACATCTTTAAACATTGTTCCAGGAGTCCCGGGCTCACAAGGCAGTGCAGCAGGGCCATCACCTTACATTGGAGAGCCACAACCATGGCTTTCCCTCTCCCCCCATCAATGGAAAGATTTGTGCTATGGAGGGAGTTGTTTCCAGTCACCTGCCAGCAAAATCAAGTGCGCAAAATACAAGTACCAGAATCCTCAGAGCTAATTAAGTTGTCACACCTGAAACAGAAATGCAGACCCGCCTGAAAAAACAAAGAAACTCAGCCTCCCTGAAGATTGATGAAGTCATGAAAACGTGCGTTAGGAGGAGAAGCTAAAGACTGGTAACAGAGCGCCTGCCTTCACATCTTTAAACATATCTCCTTAATGATGTTGGGCCTAGTGAAATCTTTCCATGGAGCTCGGCCTGTACAGAGTGGTGAAACAAGCCTGTGCTTTTGCCATAACTATAAAATGTTGTTTCTTTCTATGTGTCTCCTAATGCCATGCATCTATTGTTCGTGAATATTACCTCCGCACCAAGTTTCATAGTGCCATCCTCCTCCCCTTATACACTGCACTACTTCAAAGGAGATTTGCTACGCCTGAAAGTGCTTAGGGGGTTAGGCTATACTCATTTCCATCCCAACACATGTTTGAATTCTTTAGATTGACACAGACATGTGCAGATTCAGTTCACGTCTATGATTGTGTCCATCCAACAGCTTAAGGTGGCATTTGATGTTTATCTATCACCATTCCTTCTCCAGGGTCACTGTGTGTTCAGTGGTGTTGTGTTGGTGGTGTTTGGAATGAGATTGTAGGGGTGTGCTTAGGGGTGTGTTTGTCCTGATGTGCATTCAGGGTTGGTTGTTTTAGATGTGTGATGTCTCTTTGTGTTCTCTCTTTGTGGATGTGTATACACTAGTTCATGTGTTTTGACACATGTTCCATTCTTCTTATTTGTGTGCTGTGTCTAGTGATGGATCATTCACATCTGCATATTGGCTACTGGAGTTATGGTTTATTGTATGCTGGGCGAATTTCATGTCCACCGATGTTTTAGTTTCCTTTTACATTTGCTTGTCAATGTGGGAGTGCAGACACTTATTTCACTCTAGTGGGTATCTTTCATTGTGTGTTTTCACTGTGCTTTATTGGGATGCACTCATCACGTGGGCAGCCAATGGGAGAATGCTGAATCCCTCACAAGGTGCAGTCAACCACCCACCCACATTTTCAATCAGCTACTACCTGCTCTTATTTAATAAATCACATCTGCCACTGGAACGCAATCCCATGATTATTCGCTCAGTGTAGCTTTTTATCTTCCATGAGTAACACACTCTCTGACATGCTTCACATCACCCCATGACAGCCTGCTCTGCTTTGGTTGCTGGCCTGGACTTTGACACCCCTACCTACCTGTCTTCTTTAGCACAAACTGGAATGCACACAGCCATTCCTCATGATTAGGCATATTCTGGGATTCCTTGGACTTCTTTCCTACAGAGGCATTCACTTGCAGTGCTTTGAGGCCATTGCAATGGCACAGAGACACTTTTGAAAGTACAACTTTGCATTGCATTACCATGTCACAAGTACACTGTGTGGTCACAGTGCAGGCAATGCAATGGTGTGCTAGCCTTTGTTACGTGCAGACAAGTGTGGTCCACCAGGGAGTAATGGCATATGATACAGGCCGGGATTCAACAGCAGTGCTCCAAGTTGATCATCTTGGAAGGTGATATGTGGCAGGTACACTTCATGGTGGTGGCAGGCCAGACGGGTTGAAGTAACAGCGAGATCAAATTGGACTAGTAAGGGGGCTGCACTGTCAGGGGATGCCTGGGGGTAGTGGCAGGGGCAATGTGGGTGTGGAGAGAGGGCTGCATTTTCAGGGGGATGCCTGGGGGTAGTGGAAGAGGTCAAGGGGTATGAGGAGGGGGCTGCACTGTCAGGGGGATGCCTGGGGCTTGTGGTAGAGGTGGTGGTGTCAGGACTTGAGGGTGTTGCTGTGACTTAGCGGTGTAGGCCAGCAGTCTGGGTGCCTTGACTTACGGGCTGATGGACCACAGTTTTGCTGGGATGCTGCCTTGACTTTCGGGGGTTTGTGCGCCTTTTAGCTGGGGTGCAGACTTGATGTACAGGGTGGTGGTCAACATGTTTGCCGGGGTGCAGCTTTGACTTACGGGCTGATGGTCTGCAGTTTCGCAAGGGTGCTCCCTTGACTTACTGGGGTTCACATGCAGTTTCCATGGTATTCAGCCTTTAATTATGGGGTGACAACCCCACAGTCCCTGTGGGGTGGGAGGCCCGATCACAAAATATCCTGGATGGGGCCCCCCTTGGACTAACTAAACAACAAAAATAAGAATGTGTCTTTTTGAAGTCTCTCTGCCTTCATAAAGACAGTGGCCCTCATTACGACCCTGGCGGAAAGTGACTGACCGGAGCGCCACAGCGTAAATAGCGTTTCCGCCATTGCTAGAAGGAGCAAAGTGCGGCCCATTCCGACCCATCGGGCACGAGCACCACGCCACGGCGGAAGTGCAAAGTCCGCGATGGCGGAAATGACCCCAAAACGGCCCACACCGCCGCCGTACGGCACCCTAGGTGCAATACCGCCACCCCTCTTAGCGGTCACCGCAGTGTGCGCCTACTGGAAAGTACGGTGACCGGAAATATACGGAAACGGAAGTTAAAACATGGGCCCGGAACGGGAAACATCCCGCCGTACACCTATAAAAACACTAAAACCACACAACCACTAAAATCACTACCCTGAAACACACCCCAACCCGTCACCCACCCTAGCGAAACCAAGAAAAATGGGAAAAGTAGCGAAGAAAGCGTGCGACCGCAAGCGGCAGGTCCACTTCTCCCGTGAGGAACTCACCGTGCTAACAGAGACCCTCCAGGAGAATGCTGCCGTCGTCTTCTCCACGCAAATGACCAGAACGGCACTTGCAAACAAGAAGACCATATGGGCTCTTGTGGCACAGCGGGTAAGTGCGGTGGGGACCGCACCCCGCACCCCACAGCAATGCCGCAAGCGATGGGACGACCTGCGGATACGCGTCCGCAGCATACTGTCTGCCAACCGCAACATTGCCACAGCCACCGGGGGAGGTCCTGAATCACCCATCAAGTTGACCCCCTGGGAAGAAATCTGTGCCTCCACCATCGGAATGGAGAGCATAGAGGGAGTCGGAGGGATGGAGAAAGGAGTGCAGACATCCGAAGATTCAGGTAGGTGGCCCAGATAAAACAATGCCAAATCCACACAGTCCATCCATGTGAAGTACCATGCGTCCACATAGTGCAACAGAAACACATGTCCAGGAGAACGTCCACACACATCGGCCTGATAGCGCACGTTAAAACCCACAATAAATACATAAATAATTAAAAACCCCTAATACACGCACTACACGTGCAGCAGGCACACCCAAACTGCAGGCTGCCAAACAACTGCACCCTCACTCAACACACAAATGAAAGCACCTCCAAGGCCCCGACCCAAATCACCCTCAGGTACCACCCCAAAGCATGTGATACAATGCCATTCCAATTCCCACAGACCCATCAATAACCCTCGCCCTCCTTTACTCCACCACAGGGTCCGATCCAAACGACGAGCTACAGGACACCCCTACCAGCACACCTGCAAAGAGGGCCAAGACCAACGGCCAGAGACCCTCCACCTCAGCTGCACGCATCAAGACACGGCAGCAGCACAAATCAGGTGGCAGCACAGAGGAGGGAACATCAACAGGCACCCCAGCAGCCAGCATGGCCACAACACCACCACCACAGGTCCCCCCAATGGATGCCACAGAAGGCACTGCCTCTGGTGGCAGCAGCACCATAGGTGACACCCCATTGATGGCAGCATGCTCGGACACAGAAAACGGGGATGTCGAGGTCAGATCCATCCATGACCTGTCCCAATCCCCCTGTCTGTCCCATCCCGTACAACATGAGGATACCACGCAGGTGCAGCCACAAGACGACGACTGGCCATCCCCCACAAGCCCTGTGGCAAGGCAACATGAGGACAACAGCCCCTCTGTGACACCCCCGCAAATGGCCATGGCCCAGCAGAGGCAACAGTCCCTCGACAAGTTAATCGTCCAACAGCAGCAAATGGCCACACTCCTCAAGGACCATGCCGATGAATGTGGGGGCACTAAGGCAGACATAGAAACATCAACTGAGACACTTAGGGCAGAAATGGAGAGAGGTACAGAGACGCTAAGGGCACAAATGGAGAGTAGCACCGAGAGCCTGAGAGTCCAAATGGAGAGAAGCACCGAGAGCCTGAGGGGGGAACTGCATGCGACGTCCAAAGACATATGTGCCGAACTTGCCGCAGTGCGCCGTGTGCTCACTGAGCTCTCGCAAACCCTTAGGGACATGCATGGACGTGAGCAGGCAGACACATCATCCGTTGCAAGTTCCGTCCAGGGCAGCCCCCAACGTAGATCTGGAAGGAACCTGCGCTCCACAGGCAGGGGTGCCCCTGATACCCGCAGAGGGGGCTTGCAATAGCGACAGGCCACTGACAATGAGCATCTTTGGACACTGGTGTTCGGGGGGGAGGTAGGAGGGTGGAGGGGGTGTGTTGGGCTCACTTGGGTGGCGGGTCGATAGGGTGTTCAACATGATATCACATATGCCATAAAAAGTGCACGATCAACCAATGAGATGTGTGGACATTGATCTTTGTGTACTAGGCCATCATAGGCGTACAGTCCATATTGTGCATGTCCCAGACACACGCAGTGCCACGAGTCCCGTGTCCATGTATCAGCCACCAGGCGTGAGTGCTAGAAGCATACATCAATGAGATGCTGACGAATGTCACGGGCCTCCGGTGCCTCGCAGACTCCATGAGGTGCTGCCACATCCCCACCCTCATCATGACCATCATCAGGTGCTTGCAGTTCTGCGTCAGGGGGCATGGGCACATTTCTACGTACGCACATGTTGTGGAGCATGACACATGCCATCACCATCTTTGCAACCTTCTCATGGCGGTACAGGAGTGCCCCGCCAGACCTGCTGAGGCAGCGGAAACGAGTCTTCAGTAGGCCGAATGCCTGTTCTATGACTACACGGGTACGTGAGTGGGCATGGTTGTAGTCCTCCTCATGCTGGTCCCGTGGGTTCCGGACTGGTGTGAGGAGCCATCTCTTCAGTGGATATCCAGCATCACCTGTATGTGGACGAGAAACGTATGATGTGGAATGCCATTGATACGTACGCGCACCCCCCCCCCTTCCTGCCAGGTCATTGCCAATTCACATACCCCACATCATCATGCATGTAATGAGACTCACCGAGTAGCCATGATCTGTTCCCTGCGTGTCGCTCCATGTAGCGTGGTATTGTAGAGTTCCTCAAGACCATAGAATCATGGGTTGATCCAGGGAATCGGGCACAACAATGTGTAATTATCCTGTTGGAGTCACACACCATTTGTACATTCAGGGAATGTTAGTAATTTCCTGCTCCGAGCGTGGTAGGGAGATGTAGTCGTCTGCGTGCTGCAGGAGGGCATCGAGCACTTGCAATAGTGTCCGTGAGAACAGTGGCTGAGAAATGCCATGCAACTGTCCGACTGTGTGCTGGTAGGTGCCTGTGGCCAGGAAGTGTAGTACAGAAACCACCTTCAGTAGGGGTGGGATGGCGGTTGGGCTATCTATCATGCTGACAAGGTCAGCCTGTGTCATGTCCACAATGGCGGCTATGGTGTCCCGGTCCAAACGGTAGAGGGTGTGGATCTGCTCATCAGTGAGGTTGAATGGATGTGCTCGGAGGCGTGGGATTGCGGGCTGCCTGCGTGGTGGTAGTGGCTGTGCTGGCGGCCCTTGCTGGCCCTGCCTTGGCCTCCTCCTCCTCCTGCGTCTCCTCCGTGCGGCTGGTTGTAGATGGTGTTCGTCTTCTTCTTGGAGTCGGAGCACTTGCAGTGCTATCAGGTCCCCCAGGGCCAACATCGCGAGTCCTGCCGCTAGCATTTCGGTGTGGTTGTGGGAGGGGGCTGGCTGTGCAATTTATGTGTATTCAGGCTGTATGGCCTCCACCTGTGGTGATTAATTCCACCTGTGCAAACTGCTCTCCCCTTTGGCCGAGCACGTCCCGCGCACAACGCTGCAATTCGGGGAATGGTATCTTGCTATTGCAATCATGTATTTGTACCCGATGGCCGTGTAAGATTGGTTGATATGTTCATTCTGCTGTGGTCCCATTGTTTCCCATACTATCTGTGCAGTCGCGAACAGACTTGTGAAGGGTCAGTGGAACGTAGTACTCGAGTAACGGTGGGCCCTCATGCATCACTGTACCGAGTTGCAACGACGGGCGGGGCGTCCCATTTGTGGGTGAAGGCAGTTGCCATTTTCACACACAGCCGCACTCGATTGAATAATTAGTGATTTCAAACGGCCACAGATGCCTTTTCGACGTGATGTTGCAAATGAGGAATTCGAAGGGCGGCGCTTTCGGTTTCCAGCTAGCGGCGAGGAGATGCCCACAGGTCTGACTGCAAATATAACGTTCTATTGTTCAGTGTCCTTGAGACAGGGCCCATGGCGAGGGAGCAATGATTGATATGAATAGTTTGGGATGCGCAATAGCTACGTGGGCGATGAGGCCGGCCGTTCCCAGATACATGTTACTTCACAACACTGGAATTACGGCCTGGGGCACTGTGGATTTAGCAGGCTGCATAACGCACAGACTCAATGGATGTTTCTAATGTCATGTGAGTAAATAATCAGGCGTTTTGGTCCCGGGATGGGGGAATGATGAATGGATGCATGGGCAGGTGATTTGATACAGAGTTTGCCATGTACAGGGCTTCTTGGGATCTTTCCGCCTCCCCTACGCTATGTGATGCAGGGCTGCCTTAGTGGGACCATCGTCTATCTGGCCTTGTTGAGCCCTCCCTGTCTCGAGGCGCACTCAGACACTTGTGTCCATGCACGTTGACATTCCCATCTGATGGAATCTGTTTTGACAGACGCATGCACAGGTACACTCGTTTGTGATGGTGTTTGCACCTCGATATAGATGGTTATGAGTCGCAAGTGGTTTTGGGGTGGTGATGATCCTTTTGAGTGGGCTAGCATGCATATGGCTGTGGGTTTCGTGTGATCATTGAAGTGAGTTGTTTGAATGTAGTTCTGATGGCCATTCTGTTCTTTTTCTGTTCTTTTGGTTGACAGGTATCTCCTCCCCTTTTGCCACTGCCATCTGTATGCCACTCCTGCAGATGGGGTTTACTCCCGACACCTGCTGCTTCGTGTTAATCAGTGGAGCAGCATTACGATCTTATGGGACGATCGCCAATGGCCCACATGCCCTTACGCAGTACTGGTGGCTCGGAGCAACATTTCGGACTTTCAGCTGGACTAGTGCCTCCCCATTGGGACGGCCCTGCGGTTCTGTGCGCTTCCATGTTGCCTTTTCGTACGTGAATGTGGCTCTGTGTACCATGGGGGAACAGGGCGACACACAGGTAGTGGCTGGTCATTTCTTGCGGATGCAGCCCACGATGGTGATTAGTGTTTTGGAGTTCATGGCCTGATGGCTGTATGGGCTTGGTGACTTTGATGTGCATTAAATTTCTATTCTGATTTGGCCCGTGTAGCGTTTTTCTTTGCAAGTGATGTGGCATATGCCGATTTGGGGGGCGATGTGTTGTGAGGAGATCTGCATTGGGTTCCAACTTCGGGGTTTAGTTGCGTGGTACTGTGCTGGGCGCGTTTGCCTATGAAGCCCAGTGAGGTCAGGGATGGGGGCTGCCAATATGACTGTTTGAATGTTGTCATGCTCAGGGGCGGGGGATTGGGTTTTGTGTAACAGATGCCGGTCAGCCAGGTGGACTGGTGGAATGATGTGATTTTCGGGATATTGCTGGTCTCAGGTGCCTGTGTTAGCATGCGTTTCTTGGTGGGGGACTGTGGTCATGTCCATTGGGATGGCTTCTGTATTCGTGCCATCTGTGCCCTGCAGCTCCCATTGGCCCCTCTTGTGTTTCTTTTGTTCGTTGCCATGCATGGGTGACTTGTACATTTCAATGGTTGCATTGTGACCTCATTGCACCTACGGGGAGTTGTACTTTGTGGGCAGGGAGTGGTGTACAGGCACTCAGTGGGGCCGTTTACGGTTGATTCGCGATGCCGTACTTCTCGCCATGGCGGAATGGTACATTACGCCATGCCTGATGGCGTTAGGTACATGTCCGCTAGGGTCGGAATTGGCGTACCCTTGCGCCATGGTGGTGTTTGCGGTTTGGCATGGCGCGCGCGCGCGTGCTTGGTGCAGTTAGCGTTGGCGTTCACTACGGTGTCGCTAATGGCTTCGTACTTTGCGGTGACGGGTCATAGTCGCACCGAGCGCTATTCGATGGCGGTATTGCATTTCCGCCATCGTTTTTCGATTTCCGCAAGGGTCGTAATGAGGGCCAGTATTTCTGTTACAGCGTTACAGCATTACAGCGGAACAGAAATAATGTCTTTATGAAGGCAGAGTGACATCACTATGTCGTCATATAGAAATTATTTCCATTATGGTTTGGTCCGTTAACGGAAATACATACTCTTAACTGGGCATCTCTGATAAAGCAGTCCTGCTGAATATAATGACCTGGCTAGGCTGGCATTTGGGTGCTACAAGTCTAGACGCTTCTTGACATTGTATATTTCTCTGGGAATCTTTGATAAAACAACCATGAAAAGTGTTATTGTTTCAACAGGCATTTTGGTTCAACCAGTCTAGGTATTTCTAAATGTGGCCTGGCATGTTTTACTGTAATATGTTATTACGTGTCTAGACTGGTCTACATTGTGCAGCCAGTTGGACGTGTTCTAATTGTGGCATGTCATTTTTTTACAGCAAAGCATTACATTAATTAAAACATCAATGTTCCTGTGCACTGTTAGTGACTTGCATGTATTGGATTTTTGGATTGGTTTCACCCTACAAAACAATTACAAACATTCTGGCTTTTTATCCAATTTTGCTCAGAAAGTGTGTTGTATAATGCATTAAAACACACACTGCTGTGTCGGCCCTGTAGTTATGGTTAAGTTGCTCAACTCATAGGAAGAGAAGAGCACTTTTTGGGTGGCTTATAACTTCGAACCTCCTGGATGAATCCTTGCCAAACTTTGCAAAAAGAGTATATGAATTATTCTGGCAAGTTTGGTGAGGTTTTCTCAAGGGGCGGGCAAAAGTATATGGTGGGGCAATTTTTCTTTTTTCATAGATGCAATGGAAAAAAATGTTGCTCACGCCTGCAGCCCAAACCGATGGATAGATTTTCACCAAATTTGCGGCAGGAGCGGCGACTTGTTCCCAGAAGCATACTTTTGTAAATTTGGTGTAAATCCGTTGACTAGTTTTCTTTAAAACAGGCAAAATGTTGGTAAAACAAATTTGTGATATCTGGGTCCCCTCAGCGGATCCATTTCACTGTTCACTCCATGGACAGGAATCTGATTGGTCCGGAGGGTGGCGTGATAATCACAGACATCCGACGCACCCGCTGATTGGTTGGTGAAACCATGATGTGCATCATATTTTTCTGAAACACCTGCCATGTTCTATCCGCGGACAGCCACGGATGTCTGCGGACAGGGCGGTGGGGGACAAGGCTGGGAAACACATTTTGGGTCATTTGGTGTTGGGAAGAGGGGCTGGGAGGGGTGGGGGAGTGAAAGAAAGATGATATGGAGCTATTTGTTTAGATGGAAGAAGAGCATGCAGGGCTCTGTAGTCCACGGACATGTCCATGGGCAGACAGCTTATGTGGTGACTGCAGGCAGGCTTTTTTAGGGTAGGGGAGTGGAATGTAGATGATATGAGTGTGTTTGCATAGGTTGAAAAGTAGGTCATGTACCTGAGAATCTAGGCAGTGGCACAACCACCACAGCATAATACAGCCATGCAACCAAGAATCTGGCCACAACCATTGTAATAGTAAGTGCTCAATGGGCAGTTGGAGAAACAAGGTGTTTGTGGCCAGTGGCCAGATTCTTGTGTTCATGGTCATATTATGCTGTGGTGGTTGTGGCCAGTGCCTAGATTCTTGGGTGCATGGCCGTAGGCCACAACCATTGTAATAATATGTGTACAGAAATGGAATTCGGCCATTAGAAACAACCATTATAATAATATGTGTATAGTAATTATACATACTGTATAGGCAGTATATAGTTTTTGGAGGATAGTGATACAATACCATTGAAGTGGAAATTGTACTTTTCATTAATGTAGCATTGGGGGTACATGTTGACTTTGTTGTGCATGGTAATGCAGGAGAAATCTTTGCTTCTTTCTCTGTGATAAAAACAGCATAATATGTTAGGTAGGATAGTTTACAATGTTTCATTGCATACAATCTCACACATTCATGTACTTTTTAGACCCGAATAATTAGCGCATTCCAAGTACTATGCTTCAAACAACATTACTGTGCATTTTGCATAGTTGCTGTGTTTGGTTGCATAAGCATTGGGTCTTTGGGAAAACAAATCCTTGTAGGATTGAAAAACCCTAGTACATTTATTTGATGTTACATGCCACACTATGTTTGTTTGAAGTCTGCTGTACAGGAATGTTTGAGGTACGCATTTAAGTGTATTTGTTGTTACAAGCAGTGTTGCACTAGGAAGAATGTTAATGGTGTACATGTTTTGTTTTTCGAAAGTGCTGGTAGTATTGGTGTAGTTAGATACCAGTTGCGTATTCTAACTGTTGATCGTTTTACAGTTTTCTAGGGTATCTTTTGAAGCACTTTTATTTCTGTTATTGGATTTGAACTCTTTCACTATTGGGAAGTAATATTGCAGTATTATGGGTGCAGTTAGAAACCAGTTGGCATATTCTAACTGTTGATCGTTTTACAGGTTAGTGATTAAACATTGTAGACCCTCATAATGAGTACATGTTAAGGACTATGGGTGAAACAACATTACTCTGTGTTTTGCAAAGTTGTTGTTTCTGTTTGCTAGTCATTGGGTCATTGGGGAAAAAGTCTATATAGAGTTATCAGAAATGTACTAAATGTACATATGTTGGTATATTGAAACTGTTTCCCATTTCATTTCACAAACAGTATTATAACACTATGGATGTGGTTAGATACCAGTTGACATATTCTGTAGGATATTTTGTGTAGATTTGGGGACTGGTGGTATTTTCTTACCGCCAAAAATAATGGTAATTTAGCAATGACTACTCCTTGCATTTAGATTGGGATTGGCCTTATTTCCTTTCAGGGACCATTCCTTATTACAGTACACAGGATCATTTAGTGGTATACATTTTTGTTGGTGGTATTTTGGTGAGCATCATTTTTCTTTTTTTTGTGGCCCCAACATATAAAATCTTTCTTTTTCTTAGGCTGTTTGTGTGATCTATAGAGGCCTAGGACCTACATTCAGAAACACCACAATTTCGCATATAGAATTCTCAATGACCTGTGTTACTATCACTAATTTATGTACATTAGTGATCTATGTTCCATAGGCCTCTTTTTCTGATTCATTTACGCCCAGCAAAACCTATTGTATAATATATTCCACTCAGAAACCACACACACTGAGTGGAAACATGCACACAGCTAGTTTTCATTGCTAGTGATATTATTCCATCTGTATGGGAAACATTCCACATGTATTACCTAAAAATCTTCCCTTTCTCCCAAAATATTATTCTAAATGCACCAAAGAAAAAGACAAAAGCAAGAACACTCTACACAATTTGTGTATATTACACTTGTATTATAAATAGTATTTCAACATCTTGCCCTCTTTTTTTACAGTCTTCTCTGTAATAAACAGAAAAAAAAATACACAGCAACAGAACGAAATTCACTTTGCATCATCTGTAACAAGAAGAAGATAAAAATACAGCGACAGCATGGCATTCACTTTGCAACATTATAACGTGGCAATTAAACACAGGGATTCACTATTGCTATTCTCCCTGCCTGGTATTTATAGAAGGACATCCATCCCACACAACCTCAATTCACTTGGATAATTACCAGCTATCTGTAGCTCTCCCATGCGCGACCTCCCTGCACTCGCCTCCTCCGAGGAATGGGCCCAGGGTCGTCCTTCTAATGTTGAAGTTTGAAGCGCACAGCGAGAACATGCAGTAATCTGCAGTTCTCAAGCCAGTGCCAAGTGAGACTGGACATGCCTCACAGCAGCTCAGCCCAAGCGATCTGAATTTAGTTATGTCACAGCTTGTCCAGCAGAACTCTGTTGCATCCCCCTATGCTTACGTGTAATCACTGCAGACACTCTGCACCAATCAAATTCAAAAGACTGTATCCTCCTTCCTTCTACAATAGCTCAACTTTTACAGTAAGAAACTGTATTTAAACTCATTTCCTGTCATGCAGATTTTGCTTCCTGCAAACACAGTGAACAGAGAGAGCAAGAAAATACAATCTAAATGCATGTTTAAAATGACACCCAGAGCATGTTGTTTCTGCCTCTTTTTCCACATGGAGAGCACATTTTAATGTTATTGAGTTAGTACTAGTGTTAGTATTCGTTAATTAAGTCAGTCAATTAGACAGCTAATGTAGTCTCCTGTAGATGAGGCATTTCAAATAAGAGAAAAAAGAAAAGAAAATATATGTATATATTCTGGTGCTTTTAAATCTGCAGCCTGTCTCCATTTGCATACCCATATGTTACACTAGCGGCATAGGGCTGGCTATATGTGCCACATTATTGCTGGCAATAATGTTATCATATTCAGTGGCGCTGTACACAAAAACACAATACATTATACTACATTATCCCTCCTTTTTCTGAGAATTTGGCAATGGTCCAAGCCACAATTGGAAGAAATTCAATCCGTTCCTTTTCTTCCTTTAAAATGTATGCGTATTGGGATATCTTCACCTTTACGCACAAAACAATTAACCATCCTCCCATTATTAGCACTAGAACAGCTAAACCCACCACAGAGAATTTCCCCTAGGTTCCCCAATTAAACTTTTCCACTTCTATTATACCCAGGTTACTAACTGTGATATTGTTCTTTCTCAGATTCATTTTCACAACATGCTTCTCCTTATGATTCAATAAGAACTCCACATCCGGGTCTATTGGAAATGCATCCATTTGAAAAAATTCTATATTTTCTACTTGGCTTTCCCAAATATCATTTGTAATATGAAACAATGTTAAACCTCCAATTGAAACAATTGTGTCCTTTGGAACCTGTAAGTAAAATATATTATATTTCACCTGATTAACAACAAATGTTCCATGATT
This sequence comes from Ambystoma mexicanum, assembly GCF_040938575.1. NCBI lineage: Eukaryota > Metazoa > Chordata > Amphibia > Caudata > Ambystomatidae > Ambystoma > Ambystoma mexicanum. The sequence continues at coordinate 978,304,569 of NC_090922.1, forward strand.
TAAATGTATTACCATTAGATTCTTCATACAGGTGCTGACCAACCATTTACCTTTGACCATTTTAGCTTTTGCCAACTCTTCACCCCCCATATTGCTAATAACTACTTCACATCCTCCTGATATACTTGGGTCAGATCTCAAACCACAAATAGCGTCTGTAGCATCAGGAATAAACGGTTTACCCAGACACATGTAATTTTGTTCTTTAAATTTTACACAGGTTTCCAAATTTGGGATCAAGTAAACCTTAGGCTCCCATGACTGAAATGCCACCACTTCTGGAGTCTTAATCTTGAGAAACTTGTTTTCTTGCCACAATCCCACATTGTGTACCCACTTAGTTTGATAAATGAGTTCAGGAGCTACGGATGGGATGCATAATAAAAACCCTATTTCCAACCTTTCCAAATCCACATATAAGGGCATTGCATTACCCATTTCAAATGCAATTTTCACTTGTACCACATCAATTTCCCTCCTGGTCAACCTTTCTATCATTTGATGAATAATATCTTGTGAAACAAAATACAATGATATATGTCCTCGAATCAATTGTGAAATTGCAGTTTGAACTTCCCTCATGTAATTCATCAACAGTCTATCAACAGGATTGACTATATTCAGGATCTCATTCAATATTCAGTCATGCTTAATAATCATCTTGCTTGTCCGTTGAATTACATCCGCTTGTTCATTCAATACAATTGCAGTTTCATTTATAAACCTTATTTGTTCATCCAATCCCCCCTAATTCCATCTAAAGTTTTTGTATCATTTCTAAGTCAATGTTCAGTTGTTGTGCTTAAGTACTCAGCGTCCCTACCGAAATGGCATTGGCTGTTGACATCGTGGTACCTATTATGGCTCCAACTATAGACATCACCAATGAGACCGCAAGCATTACGGCTCCTCTTTTCCCTCTCCTTTTCTTTATGTCTGCTGAATTCACAAATGTTTTCTCTAATTGCATCAACATGTCTCTTATCGACTGCTTGGCATCCTCTTTCCTTAGTTCCAGCCACTCCTTAGTCTGTTCAGCCTTAATTCCAGTATTATTAAAATGTTTTTCCATCAGAGTATCAGGATTCAAGGGTATATAAATGTTCTGGAAAATCATCCTTCTATCACTCATGATGAATCCTGGTGCTTCTTCTACCGCAATACCAGATGCTGGTCCGGGCTCAATGACAACCTGTGCTCCCAAAGTTTTTAAATTCCCTCCTGTTGTCATAATAATCAGCCATATCATTGGCGTCATCATCAATGCTACTTGTTTTGTAGATTTGGTCTTCGCCCACCCAGGGCTTTTACGGAATCCGCCCGCATGGACTCCAGGACTCCATCGTCTCCTGTGTTCTCCGGTCCCGTGACCTCCGACCAAATATTTGTTAGTATTTTAAATCAAATAGAAAAGAAACCTATTAGGTATATAGAACAATACTAACTTCACCCTTTTGCCAAAAAGAAAAATATATATATACATTCGCCCTTTTCCTTTCGTCTTCTGAAATTAAACACATGTTAGAGAGAAAATACACATACACAACATATGATCATAATGATCATCACATATAATCTTTCATGCATTTAAGTGGCTTTATCTGTTTCTACATGCTCAAGCCTCTTAACCTCATGTTTGGGGTGCCATGGTTTAGGTTGACTTACGTGACAAACTGTTCTGTTGCTGTTTCACCTTCAGTTTTCAAAATGCTGTACACCACGGGAGAAATCTTATCTATAATTCGAAATGGCCCCTGCCAGGCTGTCAAAAATTTTGAATTTTTATGTTTACTTTTTCCAAAATGAAATTTGTATACCTGATCCCCCACACAATACTCTTTCACCGATGTCTTTTTATCATAATATGACGTTGCAATGTCAGCAGCCCTTTCTAGATTTCGCTGCACAAAAGCAAATGGATGTTATAAATGCTTCCTCAGCTCATCCATGTATTCATGAACTGTAGATGCGCTTACAAGGGTCTGCTCATGTGTTCTGTATAGTAGGTGCTGCGACAACACCATCTTCCTACCTGTCAAAACCTCATGGGGGCTAATACCTGTTGCCTTGGCAGGAGTTGATCTGATTGCCATCATAACCAAAGGTAAACGTAAATCCCAGCTGGAACCTGCTTCTGCTACAAACTTCTTTAATATGTCCACAACAGACCTATTACAGCGTTCAACTTCCCCAGAAGAAGCAGCTCTATATGCAATGTGTAGTTTTCTTTTCACTCCCAGCCTTAGAAACTTGGAAAGAAAAACCGCAGCGTTTTCACACACAACCCCGTGGGGAGCCCGAAAGCCCCAAATGGGAAAGCAGCTTTAGGCAGAAACACAACGCGGTTGTTTTCTGAAATGCTAAACGCTCCAGTGGGGAGCCCGAAAGCCCCAAATGGGAAAGCAGCTTTAGGCAGAAACACAATGCGGTTGTTTTCTGAAATGCTAAACGCTGCATTGTTTCTGCCTAAAGCTGCTTTCCCATTTGGGACTTTCGGGCTCCCCGAGAGCCCCAAATGGGAAAACAGCTTTAGACAGAAACACTGTGGCATGGAAACACAATTCCGCTGTGTTTCTGCTGCCTTGGCTTTCACTTTGGGTCTCCCGGAGCACCGGAGACCCAAAGTGATAGCCACAGCAGCAGAAACACAACGTGGTTGTGTTTGAAAATGCTGCCCTTTTTTCTTTCCAAGTTTCTTGCTGGAGGAGCCTGAGAAACTTGGAAATAAAAACCACAGCATTTTCAAACACAATAACGTTGTATTTATGTGTGCGGTAGCTTCAAAAGCTACAGCAAACATAAATACAACATTTTTAAAGCTGCGGTTTTATTTCTATGATTTCCGGGCTCCTCCAAAAAACGCAGCTAGTGTTTATTTTTATTTTAAAAATAGCACTTACCGAGATGCAGCTACAGCTTTTCTGCCTGTGGTCTCCGGTCTCCATCCTCCGAGTCTCGGCACCATTAAAGGGAAAGCCACCCAATGGTAACTTTTGTTTACCACAGCTGGCTGGTTCTTCCTTCATTAGTGCCGCAAAAGTCAAAGCAAACACAGCGGCGGGCATCCATTTCACAAAATGGATGCCCCCACGTGCTTCCCTTTGAGCTTCATTTTCTCAAATTTTTACATAGGGACTTATAAAAAAGATATTTTTTATTATTGCCCATCTTTTTTTGCAATGAAATTTTTTGGGCAAACCATTCCTTTAACTTCAACTTGGGAAAACACCTTGCTTGGATAGGCAATGGTTTTGTGATTTAAATCATGTTTTTGTGATAACACTGCTGACATACAATGTTCAGAGAAACCTATTTCTATAAAGAAATCCCTATCCTTTATGGGGTATGCTAAACATGGTACATTTACAAGACATTCCTTTAATTTAGCCACTGCCTCAGACTGCTCTTTTTCCCATTTACAGGGTGTATTCAGCTTTAACAGTTTAGTCAATGGTTGAGTAATTTCAGCATCATTTTCAATGAACTTCCTGTTATAGCCTGTCATTCCTAATAAACTTTTTACCCCTTTCACACGTTTAGGGTCTTTTAGTTTTTGTATGGCCTCCACTTTCTTCTTTTGTGGGTTTGTTCCATGTTCAGTCACTTCATAGCCTAGGAAATTCCCTTTTTTTTGCACCATTGTGCTTTTTGTAAAGATACTTTTGCGCCTCCTTTCTGCAATTGGCCAAGAACATGTCTTATTTCATCAAAATGTTTTTTCAAGCTTTCATTTTTTATCAGTACATCATCCACATAAACCATGGTACCTCTTTCCGCTGTATCAAGCATGGCCTTTCTCAAAAATATTCCAAATTCACTCCCACTATTGACATACCCAAATGGAACTCAAACCCATGTGTATTGGGTCTTATCAAATGAAAATGAAAATAAATTCTGAATCTCCTCTGCCAATGGCACGCACCAATATCCAGAAATGAGATCTAATGTGATAAATACTTTTGAGCCATGTACATGGGCCAGGCCCTGATCAATGAATGGCAGTGGCCATCTGGATACTGGTACTCTTTTATTTAATTCCCTCAAATCTGCACATAGCCGCCATTGACCATTTGGCCTAAAATAGGTGTGTTGGATGTGCTATGAATAGGCCTGATAATTCTCCGAGACTCCAAATGTTTAATTATCTCTGCCAATGACTCTAAACATGCCCGTGGCAATCTATACTGGCGCACAAATACTACACTCTTCCGGTAGCGTGGCCACACGTAAATTAGTTAGACCGCAATCATAAGCATCTTTAGCAAATACATCTTTAAACTCCATAAATATCTTCCTCAATTCATTTCTATCCTCATCGCTGTCGCACGCATCTGCTGATAAAATCTGCTCCTCTACCATTTTTGAAAATTCTGGGACATCTTCTGGTGGAGGAATCTCTGTGTTTTCTTCTAACTGTGTGGCTGTGTCTCTCTGTAATGCTGCCATATGTTGGTTTATCAGTTTCCACTTCAATGGGCTGATTTTCTGTTTCATTTTCATTTAAGTTAAATGTTATACAATCTTCTTGATGACAGCATACTGTCTCATTTGAATCATAAGGGAACACAGAATGAATTTTAAATATTCATTTTGGCTGAGATTCCAGGTGTTCTGGCAACTCACCCCTGGCATCCACATACTTTTTACGTATATTTCCAATCACCATGTTATTTAGATCTGCAGTATAATGTGATTTTTGTATGGCCATTCCTAATGAGAAGTTTTCCTCTAAATGAATATCTTGACACCCTTTATTATTCACCATAATTTTTACAGACCCTTCACCAACATCTATCAATGGAATGTATTCATAATCCAGGCCTTGCTGTTTTATGGATTCATTCAAACACACAAATGCATCTGCATCCTTCATCTGTTGTCCATTTTTGCACTTTAGCGTTATTGCAAACTGCTTGATGAATGCAGAAATAATAGAATCCTTCCTCAGCTGTAATTCAATTGCATATGGGACCAGTTGTGCACAATGATAAGCCCTTCTTTTATCTTCAAATTCAGGTGCCGGCCCACCTAGGCGTGACCATATTTTTTGATTAAGGAAATCTAACACCATACACATTCTGTGCATCATATAATTGCCCATGTATAAGTCATTTTGTGTCCCACTCACTATCCAAACATTATGGTGAATTGTTTTTTGTCCAATACCAATCTTCAGCATGCATCTGCATGCAATTCGGTTTTCAAAGTCTGGACTGTCAAAACCAGACACATATTGGTTTTTAATTCTAAATTTCGGGATCTCCTCCCTCTCCATTATTTTTTGCAACAATTTCTCATTAATGAAACTCCTTTCCTGTTCAAGTGCTAAAGTGGCTTTTATTGTTTTAGAATAGACATTTATACCAATGTGAACCCATGGTTGCTCATCTTCCATGTGTATTTCAGCAAGAGTGGTGATGTGTTTTTCTGTATCTGTTTTAGGATCAGTATTCTGTTTGCATGTCTTCTCTTTTAAATAAAAACGTAATGTGTGCTCATCTATGGCAGTTTGCCATTTTTTCTTTGGGTCTAAATATATTTGTACAGATTGTTTCTCATCCTCACTCTGCATTTTATCTTGACACATCAAGATAACAGTGACGCTAGGTATACAGCTGTTCTGGAGATATACCTCCGTTGCATCATTTGATTTGGCAACGGTGTGACATTCATTTATATTGCTGTTTTTTTTTTTTTTAGTTTCTTAGGTCTCAATGGTTTTTTGGTTAAGGACCACAGTACTCCATTCACCCCATCTATGAGCAGAGACAATCTTTTCAGGCAATCTGTTCCCATCCTAAATGAAATTTCACAAATAGATGTGATCAATACCTCTTGTTTCATCCTGTGTTTTCCTATATTTATGTCAACCTCGGTGACACCTATTATAGGCACCTTCTCCCTGTTAAAATTATGCACTGGACCTTGATTTTCCTTCACTGTGATCTGATTATGTGGGGATCTCCCTTCATTGATACACTTTACCAATTCTTTAGACATAATTGTGGCCTGTGCGCCAGTGTCAATCATGGCAAATGTATTGCATTTTTCTTCTACAATGATGGGTGCATTATACCTGTCTTCAACTTCCTCTAACACACATAGGAAGTGTGAATTCTTACTGATGTCAGGAGTCACCTTTCTCAGGCCTTTTTCAATTTTGGCTAAGCACATTGGTAAATGGAAAGACATTTTTCCCTCCTTTTTGCCCATTTCTGTGTGAGATACTTTATTCATTTCTCCATGTTCAGAGGTTTTTTGGAGTGTGGCCACTGTTCGCCCATCCATCCAGGTATCATCAGAGGTCACATTACAATCCTCCAACTGAACATGTGTAACAACATCACTTGGCAATTTATCATTGTCTAACTTTGTGCATTTGTGATTATTTAGTATGGTACCAGTCTTTTTAACTTCTTCAAAAATATGTGGCTCAAAGAATTCTTCAGGTGATTGATCTGTACCCTCCTTTTGAGTATTTCTTTTTTCTGCCTGTGTTTGGTTATTATTCTGATTGCCCAGGGAAAGAGTTATAGCATCCCCACTCACTCCCTGTTCACTGGTATTCTCCATGCATGATTCATTTTTCTTAAATCTGTCTCTTTGTTCCTTTGGAATTTCAGGTTTTCCTTTTTTATTTGTACACATCTCCAATGTTTGATTTAGCTCTAGGTTAAACCGAACTTCTTTCATAATGGTATTTGCACTTTCTGTCACATGTTCATTTACCGGTATCTTTATTTTTGAATCCTTATACATCTCAGAGTCATTATGGAAAATCACATCAGAGCAATCTGTTTTCTTAGCACTGCAGGTATTATAGGTACTTAGTCACTTTTCAGAAGCCACCGGTCATTGCTATAGCCTTCTTCCCCCTCCTTTGATGACTGTTTTTGTGCTGTACAGAGCTTTCCTATTTGCTCAGCTAACATTTTCACTTGGGACTCGAGACTCTGGAATCTTTCCATCTCCCTAAAATCCTCTCTCTGTGGCCTAGATCGATATTGGTTGTTTTCCCCCTGATTGGATCTATTCTGATATCTCTCAGGGGAATGATTTCTATTGGAATTGTTCCTGAACTCTTGATTCATATGTGTAGGGAAGCGGGGTGCACCCATCCTTTGGTTGTAGTCCCCTGGTAGGGAATCATTGTACTGACGTGGAGCGTAATTCATATTCTGCCTCATGTCCTGTCTCTCATGTTGTGGGTACTGACCCCTATGTTGATTCCCATTATCAGTAAATCGATCCACATATCGGGGTATATCCTGATTACCATATATCATGGTGTTGGGATCAAATCTGCTCTGCGTTCCCAATGTCTGGTAGGGACCATTATTTCTTTGCTCCTGATTTTGTCTCTGGTTATTGGTCATACCTGACATATCAGGCTGATAGCCTACCCGGGGCCTATCTCCTAAGTACCTAGGGCTGATGTAGCTCTCCCTATTACTAGGATCATGTGATTGAAACATTGATACAGGAAGTGACAACCTTTGTTGATTACCCCTTTGTTCAGGTGTCAAATTATTTTTACCTGGACTTTGAGCAGACTCAAGGGACATTTTGGCTGACCTGATTTCCATCACTGTTGCTGAAGGTTCTTTAACATTTGGTTTAGTGTCTTTCATTTTATCACTTTCTCTACCCTGACAATAGAGTACTTCATATAGTTTTGTGCTTTGGTGTACAATCCACTCAAGGGACTTGTCACGATCAAATTCACGGACCAGCTGTAATATGATGTCTTTCTGTAGCCCATAGAAGTAGGCAGTTTTAAATTCATTAGAATTGGGGTCAAAAGATACATCAAAGCGAGAAAATACTCTTTTTAAGTCTTGTAAAAACTGGCGAGGGGATGTTTTAGGCCCAGCAGTGATTGTGTAAGCAACTTTCTTTGCCTCCTGCAATGATTGGAAAGGAGAAAAATGACGCCTAATCTCTTTTTCAAACTCTGCCCATGTCACATTCTGCTGTTCATTCAATCCCCTTATGATACTGGCTGTGGGAGCATCTAGAGTTAAGTGAAAATATTGTCTGTATTGTTCCTTAGGTATCTGGAGGGCTTTAAATATGTCATGCACTGCTTCTCAGTGATCCCCTATGCAGCATTCCCCTCCCTTTTTAAATGGTTTGATCAGGGCTTTGATGGATTTCATTATCTTTATGGGGCTACTTGTTGCAATACAGGGAATTGCACTACTTGGTGATTCAACCCTGGTTCCAGGTGTATGCGATTGGTGGCGGCCCCCAATGGGTGTATCAAATCCCCCAAGGACGCTGCAACCAAGTTCAGTCACCGGCCCAATCACAGGTGCACTGGCTCTTTGGGTAGAAATAGAATTCACCTCAACTCCATTGAATGTGGTGCCCTGCCGTCTATCCTGGGACCTGGAAATGCATATTTGCTGTTCCAAATCCTTAAACTTCTTAAGGAGCCTGTCTGCTTCGCTTTGCAAATAGTTGTTTTCATCACTCATTTTATGAATTACCTCCTGCATGTCGCACATTTGCATTTGGCATTCATTGAATTCTTTGTTTCTCTTGTCTCTTTCTTGACATATTTTAACCATTTCCTGTTCTGCATTTTGGAGAACCGCCTTGCTTTTCATAATGTTCTTTTTGTAAAATATGCATTTCTGAAACAATCTCATCTTTATCTTGTCTAATGTGGTCCACCAATGCTTTTAAGTGTACCCATTCTTGTTCACTGTCCTCAAAATGTTTCTTGCTTTTGGACAATTGAATATCAACATCTCTTCATTTTAACTGCATGTCTTTTTTACACCCTTCTAATTCTGCTCTTAACATTTCTTCCTTTTTACTTCCCCCATCTAGGTCGGTTTTTAACCTGTTATCCAGCTTAGTATCAATGTCTTGCATTCGCAGGGACCTATTCAAAATAAACCATGTCTTGGTGCATAACCGTATCAGACAATATTTCTCTGCATGTTTATCAGCTGCATTTAATAATCTTAGAAGGCAGACCTGAATTATGCTGGCTTCTGCAAAAATGTTGTCCAGTGGTTCTTTCTGCACTTCACCATAAATGCGGTCGTGGCATTGTTCGATGACCAAGTCCCATGTGCATATAACTTTGCCTCCAAATATTGCACTAGTTCTGAGAATGTGGCTTCCATTTGAGACATTCTGAAATTCGTTTTCAGTGACACACTGCTATTATGAAATGGGTTCCCTCTAATGTACAAATGGTAGTGTGAGACACACTTGCCACGCCCAGCAGGTGCTCTATGATCACTTTCCCGGCCAACGCACCATAAATATGTAGGATATTTTGTGTAGATTTGGGGCCTGGCAGTATTTTCTTACCGCCAAAAAAAATGGTAATTTGACAATGACTACTCCTTGCATTTAGATTGGATTTGGCCTTATTTCCTTTCAGGGACCATTCCTTATTACAGTACACAGGATCATTTAGTGGTATACATTTTTGTTGGTGGTATTTTGATGAGCATCATTTTTCTGTTTTATTTGTGGCCCCAACATCCAAAATCCTTCTATTTCTTAGGCTGTTCGTGTGGTCTATAGAGGCCTGGGACCTACATTCAGAATTACCACAATTTCGCATATAGCATTCTCAATAACCTGTGGTACTATCATTAATTTATACACATTAGTGATCTATGTTCCATAGGCCTCTTTTGCTGATTCATTTAAGCCCAGCAAAATCTATTGTATTATATTCCACTCAGAAACCACACACACTCAGTGGAAACATGCACACAGCTATTTTTCACTGCTAGTGATATTATTCCATCTGTATGGGAAACATGCCAAATGTATAACCTAAAAATCTTCCCTTTCTCCCAAAATATTATTCTAAATGCACCAAAGAAAAAGACAAAAGCAAGAACACTCTACACAATTTGTGTATATTACACTTGCATTATAAACAGTTGCATTTCAACATCTTACCCTCTTTTTTTTTACAGTCTTCTCTGTAATAAACAGATGAAAAATGCACGGCAACAGAACGAAATTCACTTTGCATCATCTGTAACAAGAAGAAGATGAAAATACAGCAACAGAATGGCATTCACTTTGCAACATTATAATGTGGCAATTCAACACAGGGATTCCCTATTGCTATTCTCCCTGCCTGGTATTTATAGAAGGACATCCATACCACACAACCTCAATTCACATGGATAATTACCAGCTATCTGTAGATCACCCACGCGCGACCTCCCCACACTCGCATCCTCCGAGGAATGGGCCCAGGGTCGTCCTTGTAATCTTGAAGCTTGAAGCGCACAGCGAGATCATGCAGTAATCTGCAGTTCTCAAGCCAGTGCTAAGTGAGACTGGACCTGCCTCATAGCAGCTCAGCCAAAGCGATCTGAATTTAGTTCTGTCAGAGCTTGTCCAGCAGAACTCTGTTGCATCCCCCTATGCTTATGTGTAATCACTGCAGACACTCTGCACCAATCAAATTCAAAAGACCATATCCTCCTTCCTTCTACTATAGCTCAACTTTTACAGTAAGAAACTGTATATAAACTCATTTCCTGGCATGCAGATGTTGCTTCCTACAAACACAGTGAACAGAGAGAGCAAGAAAAAAAATCTAAATGCAGGTTTAAAATGATTCTCAGAGCATGTCTTTTCTGCCTCTTTTTCCACATGGAGAGCACATTATAATGTTATTGAGTTAGTACTAGTGTTAGTATTTGTTAATTAAGTCAGTCAATTAGACCGCTAATGTAGTCTCCTGTAAATGAGGCATTTCAAATAAGAGAAAAAAGAAAACAAATATATGTATATATTCTGGTGCTTTTAAATCTGCAGCCTGTCTCCATTTGTATATCCATATGTTACAGTAGCGACATAGGGCTGGCTATATGTGCCACATTATTGCTGGCAATAATGTTATCATATTCAGTGGCGCTGTACTCCAAAACACAATAAATTAAACTACAATGCTAAGTGTTTATAGTTTTATAGTTGAGAAGGGTATTTTTTGAAGCACTTAGATATTTGTGTGTGTATAAAGTGCACTACAGGTCAGTGACTGAATTTAGATTTAAGGAACATTAAGTAGGGATGTGTTATATTTGCTGGTACTCTATGTTTCAGAGTAATGGAAGTGTCATTGCAGCCAAACCAACCACATTTTTTTTTATGTACGCATTATTGTGACCTGCAGTGGTTGTGGCACCAGTGTAGTAGATTATGCCTACTGCTGTGAAGGTTTTTTTGCCAAGAGATACTTGCCCGTGCGTGAAGCAAGTAAGCATGCAGTTGTTTTGGTACTATCTACATTGTACCTTTAAAAGCATTACTTTTACATATTGGCTATGTGAGTTTATGTGTAAGGTGGAACAATTGTCTAAATTGCAAACAGTGCATAATATGCCATGATTAAATGGAATGTATTCACAATTAGGTATAGATACATACACATATCGTTCATTAGGGACCTGCTCATGTGCAACATGGTTACAGAGAGTGCAATGTATGCTTCCACGTGTATGCAATCTGTAAGATTTCATTTCTAGGTATACATTTTTTTCCAGTGCTTGCAGTAAGTACATTAAACATTCTTGTGGATCTTCCTGTGTGTTCATGGTGAATCTTACCATACCTGCACAGTAGTCGAATTCTTGCCTTATCCCTGAGACATTATACCTGTTGCCAGGATTATTTGTTGCATTTCTATGAAGGACGAGCATTTCGAAATACAACTGGTCTGAGCTATTCAAGTAAATGTTTTCAACAATTGGTGGTGATTGGAACAGAAAACAAATCATAAAAAAGTTGTTTGTTTAAAAGCCCCTTAAAAAAAAGGTTATTTTCAAAGTCACCAATAAAGAGAAAATACCTTACCGTGGGTTCAATTTCTCTCCCCACTCCCTTGAATTGGACGATCTGTCCACGGATAGCGTGGTGGTATGTGGACAACACATGCACCATCCAGGACTTTTGAGGATGGCAGGCATGGAATTGGGACTGTGAAGCCCAGGATATTGGCCAACAAGTTTTCCTTGGTGTGATGTGCAAGGAGAGAATGTGGCAGAAGTCTGTTTGTTGAGAGGAGTGCAGATGACTATGGCTATGACTGTGTCTTTCAGGAAGCAGAGTGTGTGGATTTTGGGGGACTCCTGAATCCACACACTGGTTGCAGGCATATGGAAAGCAGTGTGGAGTGGGTGAACATCTTGGATTTGATCACATTTCACTGCAGTTTGCAATGAAGGACAAATTGGGCAAAATGATGGACATGTTCCCGAACTCTTGACTAATTTGTTCTCGCATTGCCCAGAGACAGATTTGGCTGCGCTTCGGTTCATTTGGTCAGGAGAAAGAGAGGCGCAATGTCAACATGGCTGTTTATTCATTTTCGAGAGATGTTGGCATGACGTCTTTTGATAATGAAAACATTAAATTCCACAGCACCTATATTTTTCACAGAGATTGAGTACATCATACTGATTTTTGCAAAATATCATAAATTCCCTGCAGCCCTTTTTGCAAATATAGCAAGAATTTTGCAGTAGATGTTGCCTACTTTACTTTAAAACTTGAAAAACACTTTTAAAACCAAAAATACTAAACAAGATTATTTTCCGAGCCACCACTTTCCCATGCAAAAGAGTGCAATGTTTTTGATGCCACCACCTATATTTCTGAGATGTCCGTGGACTAACACGCTGTCCGCAGACTTCTCAGGCTGTGCAGGGGCCTGCATCTTTTTTTGATACAGAGAGAGTAAGATGTTGGCTGAGCATTACTCAGGTAGGGGGCACTGTTTCTCATGCTCCCAGACTGCAGCCTCGAAAGCGCACAAAAACTGCTCCCAGTGCATACAGAGCACAGTCACCCTTATAAGGTAAGGGTTGAATGCATCATGTATGGCCTGAGAGACATCCGCAGGGATTCTCTGCCTCACAGGAGTGTCTCTTGTGGTGGCAGGAGCAGATGATGGGAATGTGACAGTGATTGTCAACCTGCTCACCCCTTCGAAAGGTATGACCCTCCGAACTGCTGCCTTGTGGTTTGACCTTAGGTGTTGCCTCATATATAGAGGAGATCCTGTAGCTATACAGACCAGACTTTCCGTGGCTGAGTACAACTTTGCACTTGGTGCATCGAACCTAGTCTGCACATTCCTTGAGTACCCCCAACCGTGGTAAAAAGCCTCCATACCCAAGATTCACGCTGGCAGCTGGTGACAGGGATATCCACTTCCTCATCCTCTTCTTCCTCTTGATGCCCCTCCGCATCACCACTCCTGTTCCACTCTCCAGGCCCTCCAGATGGTGGTAGTGCTGGGGGTGGGGCAGCTGCAGCAGCGATGGATGACATTCTTTATCAAAAGCACAAAATCAGAAACAGCAATCTGCAGCAGGTGCTCAGTCCTGGATATCCAGAAACACAATGAGGAGCAGCAGTGGGGTGTGTCCTTTTATAGGGATGCTGTCCGCAGACCGTGTGACAGTCCGTGGACACTTCAAGCCTCAGGAAGGGCTAACAAGTTGCAAAAAGTCTCTAGATCGACCAGGACATGGTGTAGGACATCTGCAAGGATGAGGTTTCAGCTTAAAACACCCTGGATTGGCCTAAAATGCACTTTTAAACTGTCCGAGGGTAAGGACAGTGTCCACGGATACTCCCGATGCTCAGCGCACCTGCGATCACATGGTGACTTCCATGGACGTCCGCATGACATTTATTGCACAGGATGCGGTGTGCGCATGCCCTTAGGTGTCTGCAGGATAGGGGTGGGTTCTCCAGACTAATTAAGAATGCAACACGTGCAGCAGACAATTCCAGACAGGCGTGGTGTTTGGTGGCACAGCGAGATTAGATGCGCATGCTCTCAGGTGTCCGTAGGGCAGGAGTGGGGCCCCAAACTATTTAAAAGTGTGTAATTTCTTTACAGACATCTCTCGATAGGCACAGTGTTCATGGGGCACAAGGGATGAGATGCACATTTGCCCAGGTGTCTGCAGGACATGGGTGGGACCCCCGGACAAGTTGCTGACAGAAGCAGTGTTCGGAGAGCACCGGGGGTCAGTTGTGCATGCTCCCAGGTGTCCACTTGACAGGGCCAGTGCCCCTGAACTAATTAAAAGTGTGATTCAAAATAAAGGGGTGTACCTGCACTAAATCTCTGGTCCTTCAGGTAAGATATATAAGGTTCAGAACAGAAAGGTGAACAGGTGGAAAAGGGATGACACAGGTTATTCAAAAATATTACCAATTTTAATCAATAAACATATAATACAACATTGTTTGTATTGCTTTTAAAATCATAAATTCAGTTCATCACCATATATTTCATTAATGAATCCTCCATGGTATCTCTGACTTAGTTGAGACCAGTTTTTACTTGTTATTGGCCACAAGGTATTGTTTTCCAATGTTCCTAGATGTTGCCAAATTACCTCCGGTTCCAGACACCCAAATTCCTTTTCGCACTCTGTGAATCGGGTTGTAGTGTTCTTTCAGCCCAATCACACGAATCCACCATCAATTGTTATAGAAAGGAGGACAAAAGGAGGAAAATCCTTTGTAATAGTAACTGCCCTGCGTACCGTCAAAATCTCCCGGAACCTTTGTGTTTCAAATGACCACTTGGAAACACGAAGGTTCCCGGAGGCATCATTCCAATTATCTACTCGCCATCCCTTGAATTGATACATAGGGATTTGAAATTGGCTGATACCATTCCAAATACAAGGGCAGATCTATTAGCTCTCGCCCTACGTCCTGAAGAAGGGCTTCAAAAACTAAAGGCAGTCAGCTCTGTTGTATGTGGACCGAAACACATGTCGACAATGATGTGAACATTCTGGTTAATTAACAAATCAGATAAAACACAGCACTTGAAAATGAGCACTTGGTCATAAACATTTGTGATAATCATTATTTGGAAACGTCTGTATTACTAGACCAATGATGTATTATATGTTTATTGATTAAAATGTGTAATATTTTTTAATAACTCGTGTCATCCCTTTTCCACTGGTACACCCTTCTGTTCTGAAACTAATTAAAAGTGTGTCATGACTTTACGGACATCTCCGTACAGGCACAGTGTTCGTTGGGCATAGGGGATCTGATGCGCAAGCACCCAGGTGTCTGCAGGCCAGGGGTGGTACCCCTCAACCGTATAAAAGTGCATCAGGACTTTCGGACATGTCCGAACAGGTGCGCTGTTCGGGGGCACCTCAATTTTGGTTATGGGCAGCCCGGACAGTCGCACTGTCTGTGGACTCCAAACGGAGCTTTAAAAAAGAAATCACACACCAACAGTACATACCAAATATTTATTAAGACACAGAAATACACTCAATTAGGAAAGGGAAGGGGTAGCAGAATCGGAAACGTACATTGGGGAATAGGGGTTGCCTACAGATTGTTCTTAGGGGAGGAAGGGAGGAAGGTATTGAGGTTTCATCGTAGCATCGTTGATTGAAAGAATTTGGTAGGGATGCCTGGCTGGGACAGAGGAAAGGGGCACAGGTACAAGTGGGGCAGTGGTATTGAATATTGTCCGTAATGACTTTTGACAAATGTCATTAAAGGCATGGTCTAGTAAAATTTTTTAGTGTCCCTACGGGTCGGCCATGTTTTTTTAAGCCTAAGTGGCTCGATTTTAGAAAACTTTCCTATGGACCTTACCCGAGTTTTCGTCCATTAAATGCACGCGAAAACAAGCACCAAGGAGCCGCCATTTTCTGATAATCCTATCTTTTCCCCGATCGCCCTGGCTGACCTGCTTTTGCGGCACTAAATCAATTCCCCCACCCCTGAGCCTGACATTATCAAAACATTCATATTCCCCGCCTCTCCCCGTGACGTTACTGTGCTGCATAGGCAAACGCGGCCAGTCATCTTCTACGCGACTCCACACAGAACCCGGAAACCAACACAGATCAACTCACAACACAGTGCGCCACAATTCGGAATATGAAACTGTACTTTAAAATGAAACAGCAACACGGTACATTTGGTAAAGTACATTTCTTTGACATTAAATGTTTAGAGAATATTCAGCAATTGACATATGAACTCCGGAAGCCATTTATTTTCTTTTATCTGTTCCGTTTCATCTTGAGTCACGCGCTGTTCCTTTATGCTACACAGGGTGTTCATTTTCGTAAAAAGAATCACTTTGGAAGCACGGTGAACCGCAAGGCTGTTCCATCAACTAGGCACTAGTCCAGCCTAAAGGTTGATATGTTGCTTCTAGCCACTAGTATAGCGTAAGGGCATGTGGGCCCTTGGCGATCGTCCCATAATATGGTGATCGTGCTCCAGTTGTTGACACGAAGCTGCAGGTGTCTGCTGAAGAATCCATCCGCCGGTGTTTCAAACAGATGGCAGTGGCAGAAAGGGATCAAATACCTGTTATGAAAACAAAAAAATGATAATTAGTCTCGCTAGCCGAATTTCATTAATATTACTCATTTTATTTATTACGGCCGATCAGAAACTATTTGCTTGCAAGGATAGTTCAATGGAGTATGTTCGTCTCTAAAATCAATGCAAAAAGTAACAAGATAAATTGAGGCCAACACACAATGATAAATGACAGTCTACATGCGTGACGAATGATGTGATATATGATATGGCATGTATAACGCGCCTATACTCAAGTGTTTCTAGGCGTGACGAGGCAGGTGGGGAACAAGGGCAGACAGACAACGATCCTACTAGGCCAGGTGTCTTTCTGATCGCGCATGGGGAAGGGCTGCACATGGTTAGTTGAATACAAATTAAATAATAGGGCCAGCTGGTGGCAAGTGCAAGGTAAATGCCGGGAGAAGGGGCTGAAGGATACAGAGACAGTCCCGTAGTGCAGGTAGGCAGTGCAGGGAAAAGTGGCTGGGCCAAGGACCGAGATCGGTGAGACCAGTGGACCTGCATGCCCATGTGCCCACTACAAACAGTTTTACTTGCTTTTCCTAGCTCTTCATTCATTCATTTATTCATGCATCCATTCATTAAATCTTCATTCCGGTATAAAAGCGTGTAAAGATTTACTTACATTATATTTGAAATTTCCATTGTGTCTCTTCGTAATGCAGTCTGTAAAACGGACCGTGCTCTTGACAACGATTTTTCGTATACTGACCTAAAATGAAACTCGGTCTAGTTTCTGAATTTTCGGACTTATCGTCTCTTACGTTATTGCGCACTCCCTTCAAATGTAGTTCTTTCGGCATGGTCCCTGTCTCAAGGTAAAAAAACAATAGACCCTTATACTTTCAGTGCGACTTGTGGGCCTCATCTGGGCACTGTCCTTCGCATTCTTTATTTGCAACATCACGTAGTATAAGCATCTGTGAGAACTTGAAGTTTAGAATCCGTCTATGTAGTGCGCCTCAATGTGCAAATGCGAACTGGCTTCTCTCCCAAATGCCACGGCCCGCTTGGCTGGTGCGTTCTAAGTGCCCCAATTTTGTCCCCGTTGTCTGCGAGTTTTGCAGCCCAAATTGAGACATTTAATTTTTGGCAGAAGGTCAGGGAAAGTATAAAGTACCACAGGAGTTGAGTTAAAAGTGAGATTTATTGATTGTTTGTTTGTTTTATTATTTGCAATACGCAAGCCTCCCCTCCGTTAACAGTGCGCAGCATTTACATTTACATGAGATGAGACATGAGAAAAATATGTACATACACATATGTGAGGTGAATAGAGAGAATTCAAAGATGACACCCAGCTTGTTCGCCACCCATGATGGTGAAGGTAGGGGTTAGGTTTACAGGTACACTGTACAATAACATTTATTTACAAAAAGACAATCGTATTGCAATTATTTAAACCGGGATTTGTACTTCACAATCAGCTGTGCTTCGGGTGGGCATGGCACAGTCGCAATGTTCGGTGGCAATGGATCACTGCTCTGCACAGAAACGTCCAAAATTCCATATCTGTGCTTCTCTAACACAGCAACAATAAGGCCTTTCACAAAGTCGAACTGCATTTCATCATAGACTGGTTTGATCACCCACTGCTTACTTCGTTTTGAAAACACCTTAGTGTAGCGAGGCATCCTTACTTTACCCTAGTCCTAGAATGTTCACGTCCGACATTGCTGTTATGGGCCAAGACTGCTAGTAGAGTGCGATGTTTCATGCCCCGAAAGCTAAAATGCAAGCGCTTTGGCCTGTACTTCAGGCACATATTTTGGAACACCTCCAAATCTCCTGTGTGACAGAATTCTGTCAGTCCTCTCAAAACTCTTGATAGAGTTTTGTCGAAAACAATCTTCTCAATGGCTTTGTGTGTCGGTAAAGATGGAATCAACCACTTCTTCTTCCGTGCCTCCTCTGGGGACAAAGGTCCATGTTCACATTGGTGGAAATGTTCATTTGCTGTCCAGCGGTGAACGTTGGTACAGTGGTGCATCAGTGACCGCCATTTTTCAAGTAGTATTTCCACTGACCCCTCACAAGTTTTTGAGCTCCACCAAAGATGGTTGGTGATAGAATGTGACCACTGCAAAATACTTTCAAAACCTTTTTTTTTCCCTGCAGCCGAGATTTTCTTATTGATTGATTTGGCAAGATGCCATACATCAAATTGATGTTTAATATGTGGGAACTGCTCTCTCATTGTCTTGGCAATTGAAAAGTGTCTATCCGTGGCTATGAGGTCGATGTTCATTCCCCTCGATTGTAGATATTCCACTGATTTTATAAAACCTAATTTCTCCATGGCCACTGAGGATGTACATTGTGTTACCTGCACGACCACCGAACTCACAATTTTCTTACTATCCATGTCCTGAGAGTGGTAGGTGCAGTACTTGGCAGAAAATCCAGGGCTGTCGCACTGTCCATCGCCGGCTAGCCTGAATCGTTTGCCTTCGAATGTACTTGCTAGAGACAATTGTTCAATTTTCCAAGCATCACTAACGGCCGGAAACAGATAATCACGTTGGTATGTGTAGTACAGCGCTTTAGAAATGAAATGGAGTCCCACAAACTGAAAGAAAGCCTCTAACTTTCTAAAACTGGAGCCACTAAAAAGTGATGCAGCTGCACACAGTAGATTGCCTGCTGGCAGTTTCCCCAGCATCGGTTGTGCAGACCATGAGAACCTATGATTTAATCTACAGGCGGCATTTATTTTGACGTTACTGCCTTTTATTTGACGAGTCACATTAATCAATGGCTTCCCACATACTTTCCCTCTAATGGAATGCACACATTTCAGCATACTTATAATTTCCATCAAACAACTGTCGAATACAATGTATTTGCTCTCTTTCATTAGACTGTCATCCTGCGTCAACGTTGTTTCGGCCTTTGACGTTGTGGAGATTTCAACACATTGGAAAGTAATATTGCTGATATCAAGTTCTGATGCGCCTATGGATGCTGCGGCTGGTTCATTCTCTGTCATTTCAACATCTATTACTTCAACATTGATGGGAGAACACAACAATGTCGACAGTTTTTTTGGTGGCAAATATTTGGCGGGTGTAGATTGTGTAAATTGATCTGCAACTACTTCAGAGCTATCTTCAATACATTCAATAACATCTTCTTGTGGTGGTGCGGTCGCACTGTAGCTATGGGCCAATGCAACTTTGCTGTAGTCTCCAAACACAATTAATTCATGTTCTGGCCATTGGACATGAGCATCTCGAGCCTGAACACGCCTCGCCTTAATTAATAGTTTCTCCATAGTGTACACGGTCTGGCAAGCCACATCTCTCATTTGCTTCACTGTCTGTGTGTGTATAGTTCTGACACCCACGGGTAACTGGAAGAGAGATTGGAAAAGGGATGTTCAGTTTAAACACAAGATGGAGTGTAGTAGAATTGACTGGAAAAAAACATAAAATAGTCCCCAGCACAAACATTTTTTTAAAGTTATGAACTGTTTGTAACTAACCTTTTTTTGTTTTTTTTTCTTTGCATCTTTTTTGACTCGACCTTCAACATCTGCACGCTGTAGCTCCGATTTGTTTCCGCATGTCCTCCCTTCCTCTTGCGCTGCAACGACTATATTTTCTGTATCCGCATAGACAGCACGGAATGAGGCTCCATCGTCTCCCTGAAACATAGTACTTTCATTACTATGTATCATAATATTGTTAGCATAACACACACGTGAGGACGAACACACAGGTACATCTCAATAGCCAAATACGATTTAAACATTGTGTGCAACAATCAAATGACAAGTATTCGACCAGTGATGATCTATTTCGATGGAACTGTCAGTATCCATACCTCTGGCTCTGCATGGACTGCCATGAATGGTTGTATTGGAGAGGAGGCATCCGCATCTCCCTCAAACACAGTACTTGCATTAGTATGCTTTTCAATATTGGAAACACAACACACACTTGGGGTCGACGGCACAGGTACATATAAAGAGATAACCGCAAATGATGCATTGTCCAAACGAATCAAGGAAAATCCAAATATGATCACATTTCATCAACTTGTTTCAACGATTCCTTTACATCTGCATCATCTAAATGAGATGTTGTGATTGTGGTGGAAGCTCTGTCGTCTCCCTGAAACACAGTACTTGGATTAGTATGGTTTTCAATATTGGAAACATAACACACACTTGGGGTCGAACGCACAGGTACATATAAAGAGATAACCGCGAAAGATGCATTGTCCAAACGAATCAAGGAAAATCCAAATATGATCACATTTCATCAACTTGTTTCAACGATTCCTTTACATCTGCATCATCTAAATGAGATGTTGTGATTGTGGTGGAACTTCTGTCGTCTCCCTGAAACACAGTACTTGGATTAGTATGGTTTTCAATATTGGAAACATAACACACACTTGGGGTCGAACGCACAGGTACATATAAAGAGATAACCGCGAAAGATGCATTGTCCAAAAGAATCAAGGAAAATCCAAATATGATCACATTTCATCGACTTATTTCAACGATTCCTTTACATCTGCATTGTCTAAATGAGATGTTGTGATTGTGGTGGAAGCTTCGTCGTCTCCCTGAAACACAGCACTTGCGTTAATAGGGAAGAAAGTATAGCAAATGGAATCACGTTATATGATCACGCATGATGGAGCTGTCATTATCCATACCTTGTGCTGCTGAAGAATATCTATGGATGTTGCAAATGTAGTGCGCACCTCCGAAAGCTGTTGCGCCGATTCGTATACTTGAATGTCAAGCTCTGCATCAAGTGCAGGAGTTGACGCTCCATCAACTGCCTGAAACATAGTACTTGCATTAGTGAGGATTACAATTGTGAAAACATAACACACACCTGTGGTCGACAGCACAGGTACATATCAACGGCTAACCACGATTGAAACATTGTGTAGAACAATGAAACGACAAGAATTCCAGCTCTGATGATGATGCTTGATGGAGCTGTCAGTATCCATACCTTCTGATGTTGAAAAAAATCTAGAAATGTTGTAGATGTGGGGGACGCTTCAGCATCTCCCTGAAAGAACTTGCATTAGTATGGATAACACTAATTATAACTGAAAACAAACACCACTGGACGATAACTAAGGTGTATAACAATTGGAAAGCAGTAACCAAACATTCGGTAAAATAATTACACGATAGAATAAAACTATTACTTGACATGCATAAAACAAGTATGTAGCGGATTAGCCTAGTAAGATTACCTGATACGCGCTAGAAGTGGTTGATAACTGCGACCACGTCAAGGATGTAGAATGTTCTTGCTTCAGATTCAAGGGATAGTCAAGAAGTTGTAAACTTCAATTAATGATTGATAATGAAATGCCAATATTAAAAATAGCCATGTAAGCCGACAGAATACTTGAAAAATGCTCAATACAACACAGTTCCCTGTCCCCATATATATATACATTGGGTTTGTGGGTTATGAAATTGAAAAAGAATATATTGATAAATGTCATTATTCAAAAAACTATACACTCATATCAATATCGAAATTATTACAAGGGATAGAACACCTACAATATCAATTAATCCATTTGGCTACACACTACCGCAAGGCCGAAAGCTAAATCCGGACACTTGACTCACCGGTGGCGGAATGTGGACAAATAGAGTGGGAATAGCGTTTTCGCGCAATTTCCGTGTCGTTCGCCGTTTATTCTTCTTTGTTACCCAAGAAGTTGTGTACATGTCCAAGGAAAAGTGCCGGCTGCAGATGCGGTATCGATCACCCCTCTTGTCCTCTAAGACTTGTTGGACTTTCCAGCTCATCCAGTGGATATCCGCAATGTCTGACCCATTCTCTTATTCGATCAACAGTTTTCGGGAATACATGCATTGTAGTTCCTTCAGATTTCGCATGGGTCTTCGAAGAGCAACCGCTAATCGAACAGGCAGGCATTGTTGATAAATCTGAAAAGTAAATATCGACATTATTATACAATCTTCAAGAGTAAAGATTTGATACAAAAGTAAATGAATCATACAATGATCAATGCAAGGTTTGTTTTGGTCGCAGGAACTATACCAGTTCATTATGTGCTGCTTAGTATTTGCATAAGTTGCAGAAATGTATAATTGATGTGACTGAAATCTGAACATGTGACTCGTCCCTTGGATGTTCTGTCTTGCACGAGAAGGAAACATGCTTACATTATAGACTGGACCCCCGAAGGATGCAATTCAATGACAATAGACACAGATGAAAATAAATAGATCTATTGATAGCATAGCAATGGAAACTCAAGTCAATACCAATGAGACCAATGAACATAGCACTATTGTGTACTCTACTCGAAAATAGATAGAAATTTAAAAATCTGCGAAATATGACCACCATACATGGCCCTACCTTGACCAACAAACAGTTGGATTCAGCAAGCAGAGCAGTATGTTGCGGGAGAATAGGTGGATGGCCACAGGTAGCGCACTGATGGGTATGCTCGAAGCGGTCACAGAAGTTCACGGATAGCACGACGACGAGCAGATTAGCATAGATCTCAGTGGTTCCCAGGTAGCACGTTCAGGAGTTGACTTGCAAAGCACAAAGATGTTCTCATGAGACATATTGAGTGGTTTTTAAAGTATTAGAAACTGCGGTGTGTTTGTGAATGAATGACGTATGCATGTCGTGGTATGAGGGGGTGGCCTGCTTGAAGGGGAGGCCTGCCTGGAGACACGGGGTCTGAGGAGGCCATGTGACCGATGGCCCCTTGGCGTGAGACACCTTTTGAAGTGTACATGCAGTTTGGCACCTTGGCCTTTCGCGCCCCTGACAGCCCCCCATGCCAGCGCTCATCACCTGGTGTGAACCGCCTTTGATAGAGGGGGGTGGGATGGATGGGCCTGGGGCGTGCAGGTAAGGCACAGGAAGACTGCTGAATGGAGACACACTTATGTGTATTGAGGGGGCGGCCTGCCTCAGCCGAGGCCTGCCTGTAGACACGGAGTCTGAGGAGACCATGTGAACAATGGCCCCTTGGCGTGGGACACCTTTTGAAGTGTACATGTAGTTTGGCACCTTGGCTGTTTGCGCCCGTCATAGCCCCCCATGCCAGCGCGCATCCACCGGCGCGAACCGCCTTTGATACAGGGGGGTAGGATGATGGCCCTGGGGCGTTCAGATAAGGCACAGGAAGACTGCTGAATGGAGACACACTTATGTGGATAGCAGGGGGGCAGCCTGCTTCAAGGGGAGGCCTGGCTGGAGACATGGGGTCTGAGGAGGCCATGTGACCGATGGCCCCTTGGCGTGGGACACCTTTTGAAGTGTACATGTAGTTTGGCACCTTGGCCGTTTGCGCCCGTCACAGCCCCCATGCCACCGCGCATCCACCGGCGCGAACCGCCTTTGATACAGGGGGGTGGGATGGATGGCCCTGGGGCGTGCAGATAAGGCACAGGAAGACTGCTGAATGGAGACACAGTTATGTGGATTGCAGGGGGGCGGCCTGCTTCAAGGGGAGGCCTGGCTGGAGACACGGGGTCTGAGGAGGCCATGTGACCGATGGCCCCTTGGCGTGGGACACCTTTTGAAGTGTACATGTAGTTTGGCACCTTGGCCTTTCGCGCCCCTGACAGCCCCCCATGCCAGCGCGCATCCACCGGCGTGAACCGCCTTTATATCAATATACAGTATATCGCCTTTATATCAATGATAGTATATCGTTGCTTATCAATAACAAATGCCACATACCGGAGATTCTTGTGAGCACAGACCCACACTTCAACCGGTGTATTATAGTGGTCAAGACTGTATAATCCATTGGTAAATGTTAGTATAGATATATGTGTGACTTTTATAGAGACATAACCTACTGAAAGACTTTGAACAAGTGTGTTTTAGAGCATGCATTATCGAGAATATGTTATGTTAGCTTAGATAGATAGTGACCACCCTGCTTCACAGCAACCAGACCTTCACCCATTCGGAGCACAGATGTCTGACGTCCATCCTTGAATGGAGACACACTTGATTCATTTAAAAAATAGAGACAACCGTTGTTAAAATATATGTGATGTTTTGTTTTGTATCTTATTTTCATGACACAATAATACAAGACTTTAAAGATTATACAGGTCAAGTTGCAGCACCGCGAGAGAAAATCCCCTGTACTGACCGCTGTCACTCGGGAACGTTTCTCTAATGGCACGAACGGCACAGGCGGGTATCACTCTACGAACGCGGTGTCCAAGCCTCCCGTGAAGCCACCATGTAAAGGAACGATAGGCCACCAGCCTGTACCACCTGTGAAAAGGAATGAAACAAACTGTTTTTAAATTACCAAGATAAGTTTAATAAACGTTTGTTGTCAATGACTATTCTTGTAACTAATGGCATTTTACACGGACAAATGCTATCTAGACAATGCACACTATTCAACGACTTACATGCGTTACAATGATATGTAGATGTAATTTTGGATATAGTAGAAGACCATGAAATAGGAGTGGCATGACAAGCAGAGTATACTTACTCGTTACTCGGATTACGAGGACGAACAGTTGCTCGAAGTTCGTGCATAAGCACCATCATTATTCTCAACACGGCCCGTGTGAGGCAGGCTGACCTGAAGTCTGGCAGCTCGCTGATGCATTGCGGTCGTGGCTCGCCTTCCGAAATGTAGGCCAGGCATCCCGAGTTTTCTCGGCAGCAGCAGTTCTCATCCTCAGTTGGCATTAGCTCGCATCGATTGCATGTGCACCAGGTGGAGACGCCGTCCATTCGACTAGGCCCAGGCTCTTCATCTGTTGATTCGTCCTGCCAACTGCCGTCCGAATCCCCATCGTTTTCGCGTGCTTCCCTTTCCAGTAGTTCCTCCTCGGTATACTCGGACTCGTACATGTAGGGCATTATTGTAGGCATTGTGTGTTAAACAAACTAAAATAATTTATAGCGGTGGACTGGTATCTGTTCACACGGGCTACAAGTGGCGAAGGTAGCTGACCAGAGCACTGAAACGAGTCACAGAATACGCAAAGTAACACAGAGAGAGGAATGGAATCGAAAATCGGCTGCTGTGTGTTGTGAAACGGTCTGTTTATACTTATTGAGGAGAGAGGCGTCCTGCCATTTCCATGGCGACACGTCATTAGCTGAAGCGCAGCGAATGTTGACACAAGACGTGCTTTGGCATTGGGAAATGGGCGGTACGAGTCTGCTGATGACAGGCTCAGGGGCAGGGGAATTGATTTAGCACCGCAAAAGCAGGTCAGCCAGGGCGATCGGGGAAAAGATAGGATTATCAGAAAATGGCAGCTCCCTGGTGCTTTTTTTCACGTGCGTTTAATGGACCAAAACTTGGGTAAGGTCCATAGGAAAGTTTTCTAAAATCGAGCCACTTAGGCTTAAAAAAACATGGCCGACCCGTAGGGACAATAACATTTTTTACTAGACCATGCCTTTAACTGTGCAAAATTAGCGTTCTGTTCATCCATTTTTGCAGACACATTTAAAAGTTAATTTGCAGCAATTGGACTTTAGGGCTGTGTGTGGCCATCTTCGTGCTTATTTAGTGGCAATTTGGGCAATTTCTTCATTTGCACTATGTCACGTTAAACAGAAAACCATGTTGTATTGACATGTGAAACAATTTACATTAATTTTTCCACTTTTAAAATTGTACTCTGTACCATTAGAGTTATTTCCTTCAATCAATTCATCATGGGGGAAATGTTCTTCTTACCACTTGCGGGTACTTGCCATTTCTGTATAAAGAAAATAATACTGCTATTTTTTTACAAGTCATGTAGATACAACAAACATGTCATGTTATAGGAAGCAATTGAGCATACTTACTACTTTTTGTAACGGTTTCTTCTGAGTATCTTGGATTTGCTTCTCAGAGTTACTTCTGAGTGTGTACACAAGGTTGCAGTGAGGTAATATTGTTAGATGCACAGTTCACTTTTGTGCTTGGTGCATTACATTATCTTGGGCAACCTATGAAATTGTACTTCTCGTTTCATGAGTACAAACTTTGTATATATATTTAATGTGCTACATATATCTGTTGTCCTTTAAAGTACATGTCTTTGTTTGCTGCAGGATATATTAATGTAAGGTAACCCCTGTGCTTTTGGGCAGTGTGAGTGCTGTCCGCAATCATACAATGATCAATGCAAGGTTTGTTTTGGTCGCAGGAACTATACCAGTTCATTATGTGCTGCTTAGTATTTGCATAAGTTGCAGAAATGTATAATTGATGTGACTGAAATCTGAACATGTGACTCGTCCCTTGGATGTTCTGTCTTGCACGAGAAGGAAACATGCTTACATTATAGACTGGACCCCCGAAGGATGCAATTCAATGACAATAGACACAGATGAAAATAAATAGATCTATTGATAGCATAGCAATGGAAACTCAAGTCAATACCAATGAGACCAATGAACATAGCACTATTGTGTACTCTACTCGAAAATAGATAGAAATTTAAAAATCTGCGAAATATGACCACCATACATGGCCCTACCTTGACCAACAAACAGTTGGATTCAGCAAGCAGAGCAGTATGTTGCGGGAGAATAGGTGGATGGCCACAGGTAGCGCACTGATGGGTATGCTCGAAGCGGTCACAGAAGTTCACGGATAGCACGACGACGAGCAGATTAGCATAGATCTCAGTGGTTCCCAGGTAGCACGTTCAGGAGTTGACTTGCAAAGCACAAAGATGTTCTCATGAGACATATTGAGTGGTTTTTAAAGTATTAGAAACTGCGGTGTGTTTGTGAATGAATGACGTATGCATGTCGTGGTATGAGGGGGGTGGCCTGCTTGAAGGGGAGGCCTGCCTGGAGACACGGGGTCTGAGGAGGCCATGTGACCGATGGCCCCTTGGCGTGAGACACCTTTTGAAGTGTACATGCAGTTTGGCACCTTGGCCTTTCGCGCCCCTGACAGCCCCCCATGCCAGCGCTCATCACCTGGTGTGAACCGCCTTTGATAGAGGGGGGTGGGATGGATGGGCCTGGGGCGTGCAGGTAAGGCACAGGAAGACTGCTGAATGGAGACACACTTATGTGTATTGAGGGGGCGGCCTGCCTCAGCCGAGGCCTGCCTGGAGACACGGAGTCTGAGGAGACCATGTGAACAATGGCCCCTTGGCGTGGGACACCTTTTGAAGTGTACATGTAGTTTGGCACCTTGGCTGTTTGCGCCCGTCATAGCCCCCCATGCCAGCGCGCATCCACCGGCGCGAACCGCCTTTGATACAGGGGGGTAGGATGATGGCCCTGGGGCGTTCAGATAAGGCACAGGAAGACTGCTGAATGGAGACACACTTATGTGGATAGCAGGGGGGCAGCCTGCTTCAAGGGGAGGCCTGGCTGGAGACACGGGGTCTGAGGAGGCCATGTGACCGATGGCCCCTTGGCGTGGGACACCTTTTGAAGTGTACATGTAGTTTGGCACCTTGGCCGTTTGCGCCCGTCACAGCCCCCCATGCCACCGCGCATCCACCGGCGCGAACCGCCTTTGATACAGGGGGGTGGGATGGATGGCCCTGGGGCGTGCAGATAAGGCACAGGAAGACTGCTGAATGGAGACACAGTTATGTGGATTGCAGGGGGGCGGCCTGCTTCAAGGGGAGGCCTGGCTGGAGACACGGGGTCTGAGGAGGCCATGTGACCGATGGCCCCTTGGCGTGGGACACCTTTTGAAGTGTACATGTAGTTTGGCACCTTGGCCTTTCGCGCCCCTGACAGCCCCCCATGCCAGCGCGCATCCACCGGCGTGAACCGCCTTTATATCAATATACAGTATATCACCTTTATATCAATGATAGTATATCGTTGCTTATCAATAACAAATGCCACATACCGGAGATTCTTGTGAGCACAGACCCACACTTCAACCGGTGTATTATAGTGGTCAAGACTGTATAATCCATTGGTAAATGTTAGTATAGATATATGTGTGACTTTTATAGAGACATAACCTACTGAAAGACTTTGAACAAGTGTGTTTTAGAGCATGCATTATCGAGAATATGTTATGTTAGCTTAGATAGATAGTGACCACCCTGCTTCACAGCAACCAGACCTTCACCCATTCGGAGCACAGATGTCTGACGTCCATCCTTGAATGGAGACACACTTGATTCATTTAAAAAATAGAGACAACCGTTGTTAAAATATATGTGATGTTTTGTTTTGTATCTTATTTTCATGACACAATAATACAAGACTTTAAAGATTATACAGGTCAAGTTGCAGCACCGCGAGAGAAAATCCCCTGTACTGACCGCTGTAACTCGGGAACGTTTCTCTAATGGCACGAACGGCACAGGCGGGTATCACTCTACGAACGCGGTGTCCAAGCCTCCCGTGAAGCCACCATGTAAAGGAACGATAGGCCACCAGCCTGTACCACCTGTGAAAAGGAATGAAACAAACTGTTTTTAAATTACCAAGATAAGTTTAATAAACGTTTGTTGTCAATGACTATTCTTGTAACTAATGGCATTTTACACGGACAAATGCTATCTAGACAATGCACACTATTCAACGACTTACATGCGTTACAATGATATGTAGATGTAATTTTGGATATAGTAGAAGACCATGAAATAGGAGTGGCATGACAAGCAGAGTATACTTACTCGTTACTCGGATTACGAGGACGAACAGTTGCTCGAAGTTCGTGCATAAGCACCATCATTATTCTCAACACGGCCCGTGTGAGGCAGGCTGACCTGAAGTCTGGCAGCTCGCTGATGCATTGCGGTCGTGGCTCGCCTTCCGAAATGTAGGCCAGGCATCCCGAGTTTTCTCGGCAGCAGCAGTTCTCATCCTCAGTTGGCATTAGCTTGCATCGATTGCATGTGCACCAGGTGGAGACGCCGTCCATTCGACTAGGCCCAGGCTCTTCATCTGTTGATTCGTCCTGCCAACTGCCGTCCGAATCCCCATCGTTTTCGCGTGCTTCCCTTTCCAGTAGTTCCTCCTCGGTATACTCGGACTCGTACATGTAGGGCATTATTGTAGGCATTGTGTGTTAAACAAACTAAAATAATTTATAGCGGTGGACTGGTATCTGTTCACACGGGCTACAAGTGGCGAAGGTAGCTGACCAGAGCACTGAAACGAGTCACAGAATACGCAAAGTAACACAGAGAGAGGAATGGAATCGAAAATCGGCTGCTGTGTGTTGTGAAACGGTCTGTTTATACTTATTGAGGAGAGAGGCGTCCTGCCATTTCCATGGCGACACGTCATTAGCTGAAGCGCAGCGAATGTTGACACAAGACGTGCTTTGGCATTGGGAAATGGGCGGTACGAGTCTGCTGATGACAGGCTCAGGGGCAGGGGAATTGATTTAGCACCGCAAAAGCAGGTCAGCCAGGGCGATCAGGGAAAAGATAGGATTATCAGAAAATGGCAGCTCCCTGGTGCTTTTTTTCACGTGCGTTTAATGGACCAAAACTTGGGTAAGGTCCATAGGAAAGTTTTCTAAAATCGAGCCACTTAGGCTTAAAAAAACATGGCCGACCCGTAGGGACAATAACATTTTTTACTAGACCATGCCTTTAACTGTGCAAAATTACCGTTCTGTTCATCCATTTTTGCAGACACATTTAAAAGTTAATTTGCAGCAATTGGACTTTAGGGCTGTGTGTGGCCATCTTCGTGCTTATTTAGTGGCAATTTGGGTAATTTCTTCATTTGCACTATGTCACGTTAAACAGAAAACCATGTTGTATTGACATGTGAAACAATTTACATTAATTTTTCCACTTTTAAAATTGTACTCTGTACCATTAGAGTTATTTCCTTCAATCAATTCATCATGGGGGAAATGTTCTTCTTACCACTTGCGGGTACTTGCCATTTCTGTATAAAGAAAATAATACTGCTATTTTTTTACAAGTCATGTAGATACAACAAACATGTCATGTTATAGGAAGCAATTGAGCATACTTACTACTTTTTGTAACGGTTTCTTCTGAGTATCTTGGATTTGCTTCTCAGAGTTACTTCTGAGTGTGTACACAAGGTTGCAGTGAGGTAATATTGTTAGATGCACAGTTCACTTTTGTGCTTGGTGCATTACATTATCTTGGGCAACCTATGAAATTGTACTTCTCGTTTCATGAGTACAAACTTTGTATATATATTTAATGTGCTACATATATCTGTTGTCCTTTAAAGTACATGTCTTTGTTTGCTGCAGGATATATTAATGTAAGGTAACCCCTGTGCTTTTGGGCAGTGTGAGTGCTGTCCGCAGTCCATGGACAGTCACACAGTCTACGGACTGTGCGACTATAATGCTGGGGGCAGGGGGGCAGTATGATGTAAGGGACATGTAGAAAAATTAAGGGTATCCTGGTAAAAACCCATGAAATTCAGTGAACAACTTTGTTAAAGCGACGTTATGGTTAGGTTGCACTAATAAAAACCTATCAAATTCAGTGAAAAAACTTTGTTAAAGGGACGTTATGGTTACAAGTAAAACCGTAAAACCTCAGAAATTATGAAATCTAGGCCAGCCACGAGTGTGGTTTGACCTGTGAGTTGTTTTTGCACTGAGGAGGGCTCCTTCAGCATGGCTCACAGCGGGGTCCCCAATTTCATGCTACGCCACTGGCTGGAGGTCCGCAGTTTCCCCAAACTGCAGCCTTGACTTGCTGGGTTCGCTCGCAGTTTTTCCAGGGTACAGGCTTCACTTAACAGCTGATGGCCCGAGTTTTGCCAAGGGGCAGCTTTGACTTACGGGGGGGTCTCATGCAGTTTAACCGGAGTGCGAGACAGTGGGGCAAAGGTAGGCGCAAAGGTTATTTGGCAATGATTTTTGTTTGCGTATCGGCATGTTGTGGGCGTTCCTTGAACAACTCGGTTTTGTTTGCCCATCAGGTTACTTTGCACTTTGAATTCCATGAATACGTCATAACGAGCTCAGAAACATTGTTGCGCTCAAGTAGACGCAAAGTGGTTTTAGGCACACAAGAGTTTTTGGGGACTTTGCACTTTTTCTATGACTTGTGCCCAAAGTGTCCACAGAGCCCCGTGTAAGAAGGCTTGTGTGGTAGGGATAAAAACACATGTCAGAAAAAGGAGATGACAATACCTTCACTGGTAGACCCATGCGCTACCCTATGCAACCAAATCACCATTGCAAAAGGGTATCTAGTTGATGCCATAGGCAAAACATGGATTTCAAAACAAAGGGGAGAGGTCCCCCCCCCCACTGAAACCTTAAGAAGTGGGCCTAGTGTAACCAAAACAAAGGTTAATGGTGGAGGTGAGATAAAATTGTCTCACTCACCTTCAAAGTCAATGAAATAATCCCAGTGAGTCCAACATTTTTTCTGGGTGGGAGAATGACATTTACGAAAAGAAAATCTCCCAAATACAAAAGTACATTTTATTTTGTTTCTGCACAGTCCAGATGCCCTTCGAGATCTAATCAACCTGTGTGCTTATTTTTCTTTTATATCCATCATTCTGATGTGTTATAGCCATCCGAGCGTGTGTGTGCTGCTCTGTCTGTGTTTGGTGCTATTCTTGTTTCGTATGTTTCTGATAGCGCTGCACAGTATATTTCTCAATGCCAACTGTCTATAAATGGATCCATAGAATGTACTTTAGATGTAATCGTCTATTTCAGCATGGAGGTTTGAAATATGCAATTGTTTCAGAGTACCTAAATTCCTTTGGGAACATTTATATCTAAACTACTTGCGCAGTATCCTCTTTCACATTGTGGATGCCATGGTTTTTAACCCCTTTTCCAGCTCCTACTTTGGTTTTTGGATGAGATGTCAAGCAGTGTTTTCTTTACTTTTTTCTATTTTTAAATAGTACACTGTAAACGGTAATTGATATTATAGATGGGCACAATATGCAAGAGGCAGTGTGTGCTAAAATAACAACTGAATTAGTGTTTTTGCCAGGCAAACATAAATCGCTACCCAGTGTCAAAGAAAGGGGAAACAAGTTACACACATTTTCTGTCGACTTAACCTTTGCACTATGGAAGGTTTTACGATTTGGTACATGAAGAGTTAGCACCATAACAAGCTTAACTATCCACTTTGTAAAATATAGTTTTATATTACCCATTTTAATACCCACTATAAGGTAATGTATCCAGCCATTCAGTTGCTTCCACAGTGTTTATTCGCAAGCCTGTTCACTGCGTTGATCCGTAATTTGCATATGATTGAGAATATACACGGGGATAATAAACTGGTTATTAAGAGCACTGCAAGTTACCAGGATAATCCCACGAGGTGCCGATACCCCGCCGCTACTAAATGGATCAGTAATGTGCGTTAAATGACAGTAATGGTATACAACGGGAATAAATAATGAGGCTTACGACCTCAGCTGATATACACTTTGATATCTTCAGATCACCGTTTCCTTTTTCAAACAAGAAACGTGCCACCAGATTACGTTTTCTGTTCAGGATGAAAGAGTAGGTGTGCCATAAATTAATATCGCACATTGATTGCTTTGTTTCATAGTTCCCTTTGCATTAAGTTTCCCATTTCCATTATTTTCCGCTTACTCTTTTGCATGTGAAAGTCAATTACTTCTAAACATGATAATCAGGTAACACTGTATTAAAACAGCAATTGATTTCGTTGTGTGTGGTTAAAGTCGCAACTAGACATGAAGAATTGCACAATGTACATTAAAGAAGACGTATACGAAAAATATTGGCAAAGGTTCTTAAATGCTCAATTTTGTGTCATAAGAAAAGGTTCGTGAATTGACCGGATCAATTCTTCTTTGATGACTGACGTGATCAGGTGCATTTGAATTTAATGTCATATGTCCTTGCTTGCCCCATTTATTGTCATGCATAATTAAAATTATTGGAGTTCTTGAATGGCAGGTGTGTGCTTTTCGTCCCTAGGCGGTGATTTAGCACCACTGAAAGGGGCAAGTCAAATGCTACCTTAGTAAGAAGAATGAGTGTCCTGCTGCACAGGAACACTACAAAGAAAATTGTGTTTCAATGCTTCTTTCAGTCAGGATAGGTTTGGAGTCTGGTTTCCTTTTTTAATTATTTAATTGTAAGAAAGGACAGGCTGTGTGCAGACTTGTCGTTCCTTCTGTACATTTCACAAGAGGACACGGCAGATCAATGAAGAATGTTCTCCCTGAGTGAAAACCGGAAAGGGAGGCCACATAAGGGATACTGTCCAATGGGTTCCACTCTTCTTGTTGCCATTCACTGCGGGAGTTCCAATAGCCATGAAGAGTGCCTTGTCCATCAATTCCCTCTTCTTCCTTTGCCTCCTTTTGCTCTCTGGATGTTACAGTGGGGGCTAGAGATGCAGCCAGGGTAGATCCGTAACACCAAGCTCCTCTCGTGTTTCTGCTGTAACCAGGTATCTTGCCCCTTCTTCTCCACATGCCGTGACACATGTCGCAGGTACTGTGCCTTTGTAGTGTGGATGATGAGAGTGCAGATACGTGGGAAATCACAGAAGCCATACTCCAGTACATCTGCATAGAATGCTGCAGAGAATGCACCCAAGCTCTCTCCAGCGATTCGCACCCCACGGCTAATTTTGTGAGAATACGAATAACAAGCATGGCAAGTTATGTTATGTAAAAAATAATGTAGGAGTGCACTGATTTCAATAGTGGAAATAATTTCAACAGAGACAGTGTGCACCAGTTACAAAGGTTGTTAACATTGCAGCGTATGCCATGTATTGTGTTTACTGTAAGCTGTATTAACAATACAAACGTGTAGCAAGCTACCATTGCAGTTCATGCTCTGTGCAGTCGAATACATGTGGCAGTTGGAACTGAAAAGAGGGTACTAACAGTGGATATAGGACTCATTGTGGGGGCTAGATTTGCAGGCCACATGCTCTGTTTGCACTAGTACTGCGGTAGGTGCATACACAAACATGCTGGTTGTGGGCTGCCAGATTTCAGAGAATAAAGCAAAGAAATAAAAACTGCATTCGCAGCCGAGATTCTGAAATTGTGCTGTGAAGTGGAATGAAGAATATGTTGCATTATCGGGTTATGTGCCCTGAATGCTGTCCAAGGACCAGAGGGCTGAACTGGAAAAGGCTAGAAGGCACTGGAAGTTTCCCGAAGGGTCTGTCACGTGTTTAGTGACACAATGGGTTGGAATTGAAGAAAGTGACATTGAGAGATAAGTGGGTTAAATGCCAAGGATCCATATGTGGTAAAGGAGGAAGGGACAGTTCTTGAAAAGGGATTTATAAGGTGACTGTCAGCAGGAAGGAGGGGTCTTTGCCTGGGGTTTTTCTGCCTGGTGTGTAGTTGTTTTGGGCCATTACTCAGTATATGGCTGGGCGTTGGCTGTCTGATCTTGGAAATTGGGCACATATTTAACAATCCTCAGACTTCTAGCAAGTCCTGGGTTCTGATTTCTGAATTTGAAAGAGACCCAGGCCTTATCAGGAGTTTTCAAGCTTCTGTTACATGGAGTGAGAAAGCTGGGCCAGCTGCACTGTTCTAGCACAAAAGCATCTGGCCAAAGCTCACTAGGGGCTTTGAAGGCTGTGAGCAGAGGTTATCTGGATAGCCCAGAAACGCAACAGACTTCCAAGCTGCAGTGTCCTGAGGAGTCCGGGCCTGGAAGGTGGGGGTAGATGCCGAGGAAACCCCCAAATGCAGACAGGCCTGAAGGGCTGGTTGTATGCCAGTCACAAGTGAGTGTTAACAGGCCAGGTCAGACTGGATTAAAAGGCAATGTTCTTGTTTTCGATGCTACAGGAGAACACAGAAGCTTCCTGAATCTAAATTGATAATGGAATAATTATGTTATGGAAGAGATTCCGTTATTTATAACACTAGACTAACCTGACATTTGATTAAAAGGGCAAGGGATAGATAATAGGTGGGGCTGGTTCCTAAAGTGCAACTGCTTCACAACCAACTGAAATGCATGCTAAGGCGTTTCCCAATTTCATTCTCAATCTACTAATAGTATACTGGGGATAAGTGGTAAGGGATGTTAATCTATGATACATACATTATCAGAATCATACTAAATAGATTTCCGAAGCCAAAGAAACATGTCAGTGTGAAATTGCAGGTTTTGTTTTCTTTTATACCAAAATGCACCCTTGAATTGACATGTTTCTTTTTCTCTTGTGCTAAATGATATTACTTGTGCCCATCTGCAATAAGTGTTCCTAAAGTGTTAGCCTTTTTGTTTGATGAAAGATAATATAACAAGAAAAACCCCAAATGCAAAAGAGTGACGTGTTTATCATTGCTTCTGCATTTTATTTTGGAGTCTGAAAAAAGGTGTGAGAGTGTTTTTCTACTGCCTGTCATGATATTTGGCTTTTCAGATGCTCTGCCTTCTGAAGTTTAGACAAGGATCCCAAAAATAAAGGTAGCTTGACATAGAGGTGGCAATACACATTTTCCACTTTATTTGATAACATTGCTTGCCAAATTAAACATGTTATTGTGGTAAAGGTTGGCAATGTCTGGCAAATGATGGGAATACATGCTAAAACATGTAAAGTCTCTCTGTATTTGATATGTCCACTCATTTCACCATCTATGCAACAATGACATGACCCCATGATTTCACTTTCTTTTCATAAGCACCAGCTGTGTTGACAATATTTCATTTCTAATCCGGTTTCCTATTGACCACCCATTAGAGGATTTCCTCAATTTCTGGTATCTATGGTGCAGTTCCCCTCCTTCATAAATGACAACACACAATTGTTAGGGAGAATTCTCTGTTTAGGCTGAATTTCCTAACCTAGTGAGTCCCCCAGCAGCTTTGCTGGATTTCTGGAGTTTTTTTTTTCCATCCTGCCAAGAGTGAGACTCTTTTTCCCATGTGTGTAATTCCTTTGAATGTCAATGTGTTCTTTGGGCTACAGGGTCTTTTACCCCATAGGGTCTCATATGTTTTTCTATGTGTGTTACACCGCACCCTCTGTGCCGTAGCACTGGGGTGTCCTATCGGACCTCCATCATAGACTCCATACCCGGGGACTGACTACTGTCTCCCCGGGCATGTAAAGTCACCATTGGCTTTACTAGACCTAAATTTACTAACAGAACTAGTTCAAACCATACTATTGTGGACGTACTAGTAGGGGTAATTCGATTACTCCTGGGTCTGTTATTCGAGGGGGCACTGTCCTGTCCCCCTCGTCGAGTTTTGGCTGGTGGCAGTGGGAACTACATGTTATATTCAACCCTGAATATAAACCTATGGGATTCTTCCCATTGTTGGAGGATAATACTTCTTCTCGTTAATCTCTAACATACGACTGGTTTATTTATCTTAAATAAATCTATCGGTTGGTATTTTCTGCCAGAACTCGGTTTTTAAAATGGCGTCTGTGTTCATCTCCGTGACTCCTAAACCTAAGGTTGAGCCCTTTGTTCCACTTTTGGCGGGCCTCTACACAGAGGCCCTCCAAAGTGGTGCCATTCTGTCTGGGTACCACAGAGGGTGTGGGAGGGGGTTTAGGCACCCTGGACTGAGTTGCCTTGCCAACTCAAGTCACACTCTGGTGTGATTGGCCCAAGTGGTGAGCCACCCCGCTCACCACTTAGCGTGTTTTGAGTGACAGCTAGGGTGAATGAATTGGGGTTTTCTGCATAAAAGCAGGGATTCTGGGACTGGATCCTCAGAAGTCGCCACAGGACCTAAGAATCTGACGAGGGTAAAGCTGAGCCGACCTGCAACGATGACACCTCCGGTGGAGCCCTGCTGAACCGACTCACCACTTCCCGACGACAGAGGAGATCTCCCCGCCGGAGAGTCTCTTCCCCTGACTGGTGGGAACAACCAGTCACCTTTTCTTTTTCTTCGTTCCAGGACGTAGTGGTCGAATTTCCCGTACAGTAGACCCTGCCTTACTTGCCTTGCATTTGTTCGTAAAAGTGTTGGTACCGAGTTGATTTCATGCCCTGCCTTTTCTCTCCCTAACGAATACTAGAGTGCCATCTAGGTTAAAGCATTCACCTCTGTCTGCAAATAAGTGGTGCATTTGAACCTAGACTTGTCCAACTATTGTTAGGGGGATTGATGTTTCTTATAGTAATTGTGCTTGAAGTGTTTACCGTATTAGTGCCAGTGTGTTTTCATAGATGTGTTTTTATAAATAAATAACTATATATCTTTACACCGAAGCCTTGTTCCGTGTTTGCTTGTTCTACTGTGTAAATTGCCCTATTTTGTATGCTCCACATACTGCCTAACTCTTCTTGAGGGAAGTCTGATTGCTGAGCCACAGCTATCAAGTGAATCTGTGTGGTACAGACTGCTACCAAGTGGGTTTACTGCCAAACACCTGTAGTCCTAAATCTTTTGCAGTGGTCCCAGAGGGAACTGCACAGGTTTCCGCCTAACACTGGTGTACAGCGGTGGGATTTGTATCGAGTATACAGTTTAGAGTGCTTTCCAACACATTAGGATAACTAACCACAAAGCTTAGCACTAAAAAGCAACTTTCAAAAACATGTCTACTATGGAAGTTTACAGTCAAGAATCCTTGTCAGGTGAAAATACTGAGAGTTTACGAGCTCTGTAGACAAGAGAATCTTCCTGTAAAAAGCATGAAAGTGGAACTGATAGCGAGATTGCTGGAAAACCAAAGTCTGGGTACTGGTTCAGAGGGACCAACTTCTCCAGCGAATGTAGAAAACAGTAATGGTATTGATCTGAATCAAAGTCTTGATAATGAGTCGGAAGAGGAAAGTGAACCTAATGAAGTTAGCCACTCTGAGCCTCTGTCTGCCTTACCTGCTGTACCTGCGGGGCCAATACCAGGTCCCACATGTAACCCTGCTTATTTTAAACTTGAAAAAATGGAGCTCGAATTAGAATACAAACGGTTCTTGGCTCAATCTGAAAGAAACCAAGAGCTCGAGTTCAGACGGATGAATGCCCAGGCTGAGCAGAAGCAAGTTGAGTTAAGACTCATAGAAATAGAACTTAATCACGAGTTAGAGATGAAAATGTTGTCTGTGGAAAATGCTTCTCTCT
Source organism: Ambystoma mexicanum (assembly GCF_040938575.1). Lineage (NCBI taxonomy): Eukaryota > Metazoa > Chordata > Amphibia > Caudata > Ambystomatidae > Ambystoma > Ambystoma mexicanum. Next base: position 978,342,957 of record NC_090922.1, read on the forward strand.
CCTCTGGTTCCTCTAGAAGCTCCAGTCCCAAAAGACCCCGGATGCCGAAGGAATTAGTGGGTATGTATGAACCGAGATTGGATGTTTTGGATTGGTTAAAGCTGTTTGAGTACAAAGCTCCAGGACCTCACAGGGAATGATCTACTTCCCTGGTTGTTCTCTAGGCTGCCCCCTGTTGCGACTGATGTGGTAATGGAGTTGGGGGAGGCGGATAAGAAGGATTACGAAAGTGTGAAACTAGCTTTGATAGCTAGATTCGGGAAGACCCCTTCTGAGTATCTTAAGACGTTTAGAACCCTGAAAAAGCATGATGGTACCCCTTGGGCTACCTGGGTGAGTGAAGGGTTGAAAAACTTAGAGGGATGGATTAAGGGTTACAAAGTGAACACTTATGAGGGTATGAAGAATCTTTTTATGTTGGAGTCTATTTATGATGCCTGTTCTCCTGAGCTCAGACAGCACTTGGCTGATTCGAAGGAATTGGATTCCAGGAAGCTAGCTAAGGCTGCTGACTTGTGGGTTGCCAACAGGGCTACTCATAAGGATTCTGGGGCAACTCAGAAAAAGGATGAGGGAAAACAGCCTAAGAAAGACTCAAAAGAGAATTCGAATAACTCAAATTCCAAAGAGGGCCCCAAACAAAACCAGAAGGGTAAGCCACAAGGAAAACCGTAGCAGAATAGTGTGTCTTCTGGTGCCAAACCAGAAGGAGGCCAGAACAAGCCACCATTCCAGAAAGCATTTGGTAAATGCTTTGTTTGTGGCTCGACTGACCATGTGCAAGGAGATCCCAGATGTAAGGGTAAACCTTCAGGGGTCCAGCTTGTCTCCTTAGCCTTCGCTCCAGAGGAGGAAGTCCAAATGGCAAGTGGAAACTTTCTACTGCTAGCTGATGAACCCATTGGAGTCTCAGCCAGCGTTTCTTTAGTGTCTCTGGGGTTGTGGGAACAACAGAATTTAGACGTCTATAATTCTATCCCCGATAATACTAAAGAGTATTATAAGGACAGTGTCCAGGTGAATGGTCAGGAGACTCCTGCCATTAGGGACAATGGGGCCAGCATAACTGTGGTGGATAAATCGTTTTTTCAGGCTGAGGATTTTGCAAAGGCACCCAAACACCTCACCAAGTTAGCTGGAGGGCCTGTGCAGATGCTTCCCCAATTACCAGTTCTCATCCAGTGTAACGGCATGACTGTGAAGATCCCTGTCAGCATACAGAGTGAGGTACCAGGACGCGTTCTGCTGGGTAACGACTTGAAAACTCTCTGAGTTGTATCGCATACCCCCAGACCTCCTAGTAAACGGTTACAGGAGCTAACCAGACCTGCAAGAGAGAGGACCATGCACGGTACTCTCCAGGAGATGATGAAGAAAGAAATCACTCCTGCTTCACTGGAATTGTCGGCCGCTGTCTCGAAGAAATCAGAAGCGAAAGGGAAACCTAAGACTTCTACCCCGAAACCAGCCGCCCGCATTCCAGTGCAGCCAACAAGGACTTCCCCGCGATTGTCCAAAGTTACACCCGTACCTCCATCTCCAGCTGAGGCTGAGAGGGAGGTACAACCCTGTGTGGTAGAATTAGACTCTGACGAAGAGCTAATGGAAGGCTAGGAACTCATTGGAGATCTGGATCCTGTTGACCATCCTGAGCTGCAGTCTTTACTGGCAGAAGGTGGACCCAGCAGGGCAGACTTCAGTAAGGGACAGAGAGAATATCCAACTTTGGAAGGTCTTCGCCACCAGGCAGAAGCTCAGGCTAAAGGGCAAGAGCCTGGGAAATACAGGTTTCACTGGGAAGATGGCCTCTTCTACAGTGAACCGACCGAGTCTGCACCTGGAGACTACAAATGACTTGTAGTACCCCAAGAGAACAGACCACAGTTCTTGCAGTTAGCCCACGAGATTCCTTTGGCTGGTCACTTGAGTTTCAAGAAGACTAAGGAAAGGCACTCCCTCTACTTTTATTGGCCAAAGATGGGGGCCGAAGTAGAAAAACACTGCAGGAGCTGCCACACCTGCCAGACCTCTGGTAAGGTTGGCTCCAAGAATGTGGCACCTTTAGTGCCTCTCCCCGTCGTGGGAGTCCCATTTGAGAGAGTAGGGATTGACATTGTTGGTCCCCTTGATCCTCCAACCTCCTCAGGCAATAGGTTTATACTTGTTGTAGTAGACCATGCTACTAGGTATCCTGAGGCAATTCCTATGAGGACTGTTACAGCTCCGGCTGTGGCTAAGGCCCTCCTTGGTATTTTTACTAGGGTCGGGTTTCCTAAGGAAGTAATCTCTGACAGGGGGTCAAATTTTATGTCCCACTACATGAAAGCCATGTGGAAAACCTGTGGAGTTACTTACAAGTTCTCAACAGCTTACCACCCACAAACAAGTGGGTTGGTAGAACGGTTCAACCGAACCATGAAGAGCATGATAGGTGCTTTAGAGGAACCCCTTAAACGTAAGTGGGACCTTCTACTGCCATGCCTTCTATTTGCTTATAGAGAAGTCCCTCAGGAGGGAGTAGGTTATTCTCCCTTCGAACTTCTCTATGGTCATCCCGTCAGAGGTCCATTGGCCCTGATTAAGGAGGGGTTGGAGAGTGCTCCTTCCCCCAAGCCAGTCAGAGTGACTGACTACATGATAGGTCTCCGGAGGAGAATGTCGCACATGATGACAGAAGCAAGCGATAACTTGAAAGCTAGACAAGCATTGGTCAAGCACTGGCACGATCAAAAGGCTAACATGGTTGAGTTCGCTCAAGACCAGCTTGTTCTCGTTATGATCCCAACAAGGCAGAGGGCCTTGCAAGACAAATGGATGGGACCCTTCAGAGTTGTGGGTAAACTCGGAGAGGTCAACTATCTGGTGGACTTGGGCAATCCCAAGGAGGCTCTGACAGTCTTCCACACCAACCGACTCAAAGCGTATGTCTCAAGACCTGATGTGGGAGCGTTGCTTCTAGCATCATCCGAGGAAGAAGAAGAGAGTTAAGCTCTTCCGGATCTCCTCAGAGGCTTACCTTTAGATGAAAACATTGAAGGAGTAAATCTCTCTTCAAATCTGACACCCGAGCAACAAGAAGAGTGCAAATCTATGTTGAATCAGTTTGCCTCCCTGTCTCGCTTTCACCAGGCTTGACCCCTTGGGGCCAGCATGACATACTCACTGGTGACTGTCTGCCAGTCAAAAGCAGAGGATACCGAATGTCAGAAAATGTACGAACCCACATCAAAGGTGAGGTCAGCAAGATGCTCGATCTCGGGGTAATAGAGCCCTCTACTAGTCCATGGTCTAGCCCAGTTGTGTTAGTACCAAAGGCCGGATCTAAAGAATTTAGATTCTGTGTGGATTATAGAGCTTGTAATGCAGTCACCAAGACTGATGCCCTTCCTTTGCCAAGAACAGATGAGTTGGTGGACAAACTTGGCGCGGCCAAGTTCCTCCGCACAGTTGACTTGACGTCAGGCTATTGGCAAATAGCCTTGACAGACCATGCCAAGGAGAAAACTGCATTTTCTACCCCCATTGGCCTATACCAGTTTAAGGTAATGCCTTTTGGATTGAAGAATGCACCTGCTACATTTCAACGGATGGTAAACCAGGGTCTGAATGAGATGGAGGACTTCTGCATGGCATACTTGGATGACATAGGAGTATTCAGCAATTCCTGGGAAGAGCATGTAACCCACCTGAGAGATGCTTTGCAGGCTCTTGGACGAGCCAATCTGACCATAAAGGCGAGTAAATGCCAAATTGGACAGAGTAAGGTAGTCTATCTTGGACATGAGGTAGGAGGTGGAGAAATAAGGCCTTCGCTCAGTAAGATTGAAGCTGTGAGAAATTGGACAACACCTACTACTCAGACCCAGGTGAAAGCCTTTCTAGGCCTCACTGGGTATTACAGGAATTTCATTGAGAACTATGGGACCATAGCTTCTCCACTGAATGTCATCGCCTCGCCCAAATTTCCTAAAAAGGTTAGATGGAACGAGGAGTGCAATAAGGCTTTTGAAAACCTGAAAAAGGCTCTTTGCCAAGCCCCAGTACTCAGAGCTCCTGATTACCGCCAAACTTTCATTGTGCCGACAGATGCTTCAAATGTAGGAATAGGTGCCGTACTCAGTCAACTGGATGGGAAAGGTAGGGAGCACCCCGTTTGCTTCATCAGCCGCAAGCTGAAAGATCCTGAAACAAGGTGGGCAACAATCGAAAGAGAGTGCTTTGCTATCGTGTGGGCTCTGAAGAAGTTTAGGCCATACTTGTATGGTTCTACTTCTGTCATTCAGACTGACCACCAACCCTTGAGATGGTTAATACAAATGAAAGGAGAAAACCCAAAACTACTGAGATGGTCGATCTGCCTGCAAGGGTTTGATTTCAACATTGAGCACAGGTCAGGGTGTCACCACCAAAATGCTGATGGTCTCTCTAGGATGTATGTCATCGACTAGAGGTATGAGATTCATCCAGGAGTGGATTAAATCCTCCTGTCCCTTAGCCTGGGGGGGCGAGTGTTAGGGAGAATTCTGTTTAGGCTGAATTTCCTAACCTAGTGAGTCCCCCAGCAGCTTTGCTGGATTTCTGGAGTTTTTTTTTCCATCCTGCCAAGAGTGAGACTCTTTTTCCCACTCTTGGACATGAATGTGTGTAATTCCTTTGAATGTCAATGTGTTCTTTGGGCTATGGGGTCTCATATGTTTTTCTATGTGTGTTACTGGGGGCGTCCTAGTGGACCTCCATCATGGACTCCATACCCGGGGACTGACTACTGTCACCCTGGGCATGTAAAGTCACCATTGGCTTTACTAGACCTAAATTTACTAACAGAACTAGTTCAAACCATCCTATTGTGGACGTACTAGTAGGGGTAATTCGATTACTCCTGGGTCTGTTATTCGAGGGGGCACTGTCCCGTCCCCCCTCGTCGAGTTTTGGCTGGTGGCAGTGGAAACTACTTGTTATATTCGACCCCAAATATAACCCTATGGGATTCTTCCCATTGTTGGAGGATAATACTTCTTGTTAATCTCTAACATACCACCGGCTTATTTATCTTAAATAAATTTATCGGTTGGTATTTTCTGCCAGAACTCGGTTTTTAAAATGGCGTCTGTGTTCGTCTCTGTGACTCCTAAACCAAAGGTTGAGTCCTTTGTTCCACTTTTGGCGGGCCTCTACACAGAGGCCCTCCAAAGTGGTGCCATTCTGTCTGGGTACCACAGGGGGTGTGGGAGGGGGTTTAGGCACCCTGGACTGAGTTGCCTTGCCAACTCAAGTCGCACCCTGGTGTGATTGGCCCAAGTGGTGAGCCACCCCGCTCACCACTTAGCGTGTTTTGAGTGACAGCTAGGCTGAATGAATGGGTGTTTTCTGCATAAAAGCAGGGCTTTTGGGACTGGATCCTCAGAAGTCGCCACAGGACCTAAGAATCCGACGAGGGTAAAGCTGAGCCGACCTGCAATGACGACACCTCCGGTGGAGCCCTGCTGAACTGACTCACCACTTCCCGACGACAGAGGAGATCTCCCCGCCGGAGAGTCTCTTCCCCTGACTGGTGGGAACAACCAGTCCCCTTTGCTTTTTCTTCCTTACAGGACGTAGTGGTTGAATTGCCCGTGCAGAGCACCCCGGCAACTGGATAGCCACTACCCCTGTACCGCGACCAAAAGGTGGTGCCTTGTGATGGAGCACTCCGCGGCTGGTCTCTTCCCTGGTGGTGCAACGATCTGCAACTTTCCTTCGACGACGAGATCATCTCTTCTCTTGGCAAAGACCCGACGTGCTTCCACCACCAGGAACAACTGCCCCCGCCGGAGCTGTTTCTCCACAAACAAGGTACCGTGTCCGCCTGGCTTCCCTTTTTGCAGGATAGAGTGAGGTGTCTTAATCCTCGCCTCTCCATTGGGTCGCCTCCAAGCTTTCTTAACTTTCTGTTCTGAACTAGTCCACCCTTGTGATAACAATTTGCAACAAAGACTGGAAGTGCATTTCTGCTGTGATACTTTTTGGGACCGATTGCCTTGCTTCTCTCCGAGTGGGCCTGGCCTCTGAACTTTGTGATCTACAGTAGACCCTGCCTTACTTGCCTTGCATTTGTTCGTAAAAGTGTTGGTACCGAGTTGATTTCATACCCTGCCTTTTCTCTCCCGTCCTAACGAATACTAGAGTGCCATCTAGGTTAAAGCATTCACCTCTGTCTGCAAATAAGTGGTGCCTTTGAACCTAGACTTGTCGAACTATTGTTAGGGGATTGATTTTTCTTATAGTAATTGTGCTTGAAGTGTTTACCGTATTAGTGCCAGTGTGTTTTCATAGATGTGTTTTTATAAATAAATAACTATATATCTTAACACCGAAGCCTTGTTCCGTGTTTGCTTGTTCTACTGTGTAAATTGCCCTATTTTGTATACTCCACATACTGCCTAACTCTTCTTGAGGGAAGTCTGACTGCTCAGCCACAGCTACCAAGTGAATCTGTGTGGTACAGACTGCTACCAAGTGGGTTTACTGCCAAACACCTGTAGTCCTAAATCTTTTACAGTGGCCCCAGAGGGAACTGCACAGGTTTCCGCCTAACAACAATCTGTTATGTTCTGTTGCAGGCTCATGATTTTACCATCACAAGGTATTAAAGTGGAATATCTCCTTCTTGTATGCAGATCCACATATTCTGGTTGTCTCCTTTTATTGCATCTCACACGAATGACAGTAATTTCATGTATCTGAACCGATGGGGGGCCTTAATTCAGTAACACATCATACAAGGACAGGGATGCAGAATAACTCTTGCACCAAATACTAAGACTGACTCAGGAAGTTGGCAAAATGTCTCGTATGACTGTTTTAATTTCAATTGTCTAAAACAGGGAGTTACAATGGCCATCAACGGACGTCGCACAGCACAAGTCTCGAAGCTTTTCATAAAAACAATACTTTTATATCAAAAACTCATCATTTGTGACATCATACTACGTGGCAAACTAAGAAAACCTACGTGGGGTTGTGGTTGGCTTAAGGGACACATTTAAGTATACTTTCTAAAAGGGATTCGGTTGTGATTGGGTCTCTACAGTCAGGTGGACATTGTATGCCCACCCCTAGTGCAAGTCATCTTCAACAGTTATTAAGTACAGAGTACATCATTGGCTCTCAAACTATAAGGCAATTCGTTATATGTCCTGCTACATTTGGTTGGCACGCTTGTACCCTTCTGGAATATTCGGCTCACTAGCAGCATGTAAACTGGTACCCCAGGTGTCAATGCGTGTACTTGACCATGTCTCCCCACCCAATTAGCCCAACATCTCTCATCACTGTCTGCCATCCAGACTGTATTTGAACTTGTCCTTGCAAAGTATCATTACTCCTGAGAATAAAAGGGAGTATAGGCACACTCTGATCGCAGCTCAGGGCTGTACACCCAATGCCTATTTCCATCCTTAACTCACGTGACAGGAAACTGTATTTCAGCCTGTTTTTTGCAGCATTTAATTGTCTTGAATTAATAAACTTGGCACTCATGGTGTTCTTTCTTGCACCTTAAAAAGGGCTGTTTCAGCTTCTCACGTTCACTGTTCTTCAAGGAAAGATAACCAGTCCTTGGCTGCTCCATCTTTTGATACCAGGCCAGACAGCTATTCCAGGCCTCTCCTCAATCTTCTGTTCTTTTCTCACTGCAATACAGGTTTCCGATTTCTCCACAGGTCTATGTGATACCAATGTCCACGTTCTATATAATGGCAGCACTGCCTGCAGTCTATTCACTACGTATAGCCAGCCTTTACGATTACTTAGTCTACTTTCATTGCTGACTATTAACAGTTATAAAATGACTTGCATTTTCTGCAGTGCACATCACACATGCAATCTTTATTCTGCATGTGAATGTTTATTCTTTACTTGGACATCAGGTTCTATACGGTCTATGCTTTCTCTTCTTCAGTCACTCTTCTCAGTGGATCAATATTGCTTATTGTGATGTCACCAGCGTCTCTTTCTCTCATCCTCATATTCCTTTGGAGTTCTCCTCGAAGAGATTGTCATCTCTAGGGGTATACATCATATAGGGTCTTCTCAATGGATACCTTGTCTCAAAGGCTCTTTGTGGAATAGGCAATATCACTGGTTTTGTGAATGTCAGAATTTCCGGCTTCCAACATATAGGCAGGATGGGGACGAGAGTTCCTGCAGAGGCTTTTAGCTGCTCCTCTACACTCCCCCCTCTGGTTGATTCATCAACCACTCCTTCACCAGTCTTCACATCTTGGTATCCTCTCTTGAAGAAGTGCTTCTTCGGAGTCCAGTTCTTTACTACCCCCTTCAGAGATCATGCTGGGCTACATGTTCATCAACACTCCAAGTCATGTGACTGCACTGTCCCTTCAGATTACAGGAAATCCATCGTCCCATGTACTTCCTGTGCTTTCATGGATGCAGGAATTGTGTTCCCTCAGGTGCTAAGATGCTGGACTCTACATATTTTTTGATTTCTTCATCCTTCAGTTCCTTGGGTCCAAACCCTGATTCGATATCGATCAATCTTCAATCCTACTGCCTTTTTTGCTGTCTTCTTTCACTGTGTAATTATTATTCTGATCACATAGAATCCAAACATCACCATCACTAATATTGCTTCCAGGAAATTGAAGATATTTGCCACCCATTGTGGAACCCATGATACGATAGACGTGAACCAACTGACATCTGCAATTTATTCTGTCTCATCTTCCATCTAATTGTGCAGCTTCGTCAGCAACGTTATGGCCTCTGTCAAGGTCCCATATAATTTTCCAATTTTGGCACAAACTCCTCCGTCCATCGCTGTGATCATATCAAAGAAAAATCTGTTCTGGAGGGTCATCAGTCTTATGGACCTCAATTCTTCTTTGATCGCCTGGAATCCCTTTATGGTAGTGCTGATCGCCTAAAGGAGCTCCCAGCGAGTGATCTGTAACCACTTTGCATTCGCCATTGTCTGGATCCCTGGCATAAAGATAGTTGTGAATATTGCTGAAGTCTGGTTGAACAACCTGTGCTCATATGGAATAAAAATTAAAGACTTCTATCGATTTAGATGATAAATAATTCTCCCTCTGTCCAATTGAGAAATTTGAGTGATCTTCTCCTCCTCAAATGGGCATCTGCTTTTGGAAACTGTCCAATGTTCAGGTCACTCTTTGGAATCACTAATGCTGGAACATGAATAAGCTCTATAGAAGAAATTCCTCCCTAGTCTTTGGGCAGCTTCATGTAGGCTCTGGACCCAAAAGTCCAATAGTGGTCCATTAAGACGACGGTTCCATCCTTCATGCGTGGTACATCAAAAATTCAGTCACACTGGTGATTTTCTCCAACTTTCCTCATGCCATTATTTATGAAACACAAGGATGCACTAGCTAGAGGTAGAATCTGCAACAATCCTCCTTTATTGTCGACCCATGTCAACAACTTTGCAATCTTCGACCAGTGATGCTTGCATTCATTTTTTGCAGTATCTATAACTGGTTCGAAATATCCAGCTAATGCTGCTGCTTTACACAATTAGTCCTTCAGCTCATCCTTCTTGAGTCAGCATTGTTCCTTTGATTTTCAATTGGCCTCTTTCCCGACATCTCTGTATGTCTTCTTCATTCTTGCCTTGATAGTTCAGCATCTTGTTTTCTTCCTTTCTGATACCTGCTTCACTCATTCCAGGCTGTTCATATCTTATTGCTAGATTCCTAGTTTCTGTCTTATCTTTTGTCTTCAAATCTTGCACATTGTTATCTTCTCTTTGAGATGTCTTTTCAGTTATCCATACCAAGGATGCTGTTCGACCCTGGAACTGTCCTCTTATCTGGCAGAGTGTGAGATGCATCAGCCAATGAGCTCTTTGCACTGATACTTCTGTAGCTAGGAATATCTTAGAGGTTCCCATAGCATATGGTATGAGAGTGCAGACATAGCAACTCTCCTTAGACATTCTCTCTCCCACCTTTTTCATGTGCTGATAACACATATTATTAACCAAGTGTGCTGTAATATCCAAATAAGTGCTTATCCCATAATTGTCTTCATCTGTATTTCTCCTGTGTCTCTTTAACAAAATGTTTGCAGCCCATAGAAACAATTCTAAAGCAGCTCTATGCTGGGCAAACTTACAAGTGTTCCTGGAGTGGGGATAATCAAAGGGACTTCTGCCTTCTTTGGATCAATAAAATTATACAGCAGAAACAAACAAAAAGGCACAAAACATAATGGTGCATATGTATATCACAAACCAACCTATTAATGCCCATCACTTGTACCATTCTGCTATCCCTTGGGCTTGCTCATCCTCTGAAACCGTACCATTTTCAACATTCATTATTTTTACTTCAGTGTAAGGAAGGAAAACACTTTACTCCAGTAGTTATGCTATAAGCAGCCTTCTGATTATAGGGTCATTCTTAGAATCCTGTAAAAAAGTATGTGTGTCCACGTTTCTTCTAACAAGAGCTGGATAAGCTTGAAGAATAAACACAAAAACAGCAAGCACAAGACGATGTACATCACTTTAATGGAGGACCTTTAATTCAGCCAAACAAATATTCAGTAAGAAATTAATCAGGGTAAAGTTCACGGTTCCAATTCTTAACCAAGTGTTGTCGTTCAGGTATAATCGTGATATATTGGCATTTCTCTCAAGTACATTTTCAAAGATTCCTGTGGCTCAAGCAAAGAGTTACATGTCTGCTATTATATCTATAAGGAGTGTCCAAGGGGAGCCACAGTCTGAATTCAAATCTGCATATATTAGTTTGTTGGTTTATTGTCCTTCTTCTTTGTCATCGATCAAGTCTGCACACGCTGAAATTATTTTTGTCTTGCTTCTGGATCGATGGCTGGGGGTGCAGAGGTCTTGCCAGTGTATAGTTTGACGTTGTTCAGGTGGATCTACGCTCATCTTCCTTGAACTTTCACTGCTGAGGGAGTAATATTCTCTACAACAAACTGGCCATTAAACCTTGACTCGTACCACTACCTAGTGAAGTTTTTAATCAGCCCGGTATCGCCAGCAAAGAGTCTTGGAGCTGATAAAAGTTCAGAAGATCCGGTTGCTGCATAATTTTCATATGTGTTCTGAGACCAACCCCCCTGATGCTTGAGTTGATCTGAAAGGAGAGAGATACTAGCGGTCATACATGTCAAATAATCACATAATTAATTTCCTAACTGTTTTGCTGTACTCTGGGCATCGCTTCAACTCCTTGATGAAGGAGTCAAAGGTGTTCTCATTCAACTTCCTGTCACTAGTTCATGGGGTGTGAGGTGGTGGTCCGAACCAGGCTGATTCCTTAGGGTATATATAATCTAAGGGCAGGCAATATAGCCATCACTTTCTCAGCATTAACTTAAGCTTGGCATTCCTTTCCTTAAGGAAGCCACTGAGACTTTCACATATCCTGTTCGCTTACGGGTGATAAGCAGAAGAAAACCTGTGCTTAATACTCATCAATAATCCTATCGATTCAAGTACTTCATTAACAAAATGTGGCACATTATCGGATCTTAGCACTTCACACACTCCCCATCTTGGAAATACTTCTCGCACTAAAACCCTTGCTGCGCAAGTGGGGTCAGGATGTGTACATGGACCTGCTTCAATCCACATGGAGAAAGGATACACCACCACTATCATATACCTGTATCCACTACATACTTGCAGCATATCAACATAGTCAATATGTAAATGCTGCAAAGGACCATTCGGTCAAGGAATTACTCCTGTAATCATTCGGAGTGTATGCCCAGCGGTAGACTTTTGACATATGATACAGTTTACTGCATAAAATGCAACATGTTCTAACAAATCTGGAAGAAACCAGTCTTCCAAATTTAAACAGTATAGAATGCAGGATGCCATGAGGCCGAGCAACCTCAAGAACTCGAACGCCAGGAGACTCTGGGCATGTTGAAACTTGTAACTTGTGCACCATCTGCAGAATGTGATGAGCCCTCACCTGGGGAGGGAAACACTGCCCCAGGGACATGTCAAACACTGCTCCGATGTACTGGTGCTGCTGATTTGGCGTCAAGTGGGACTTCTTTAAGTTGAGGGAGAAGCCCAGCTTGTGAAGGGAGTGGCAGGTGACGGACAGATGAACCAGGACTTGCTCGGGAGAGCGCGCCCTGATCAACCAATCGTCCAGGTAGGGGTAAATGTGAATCCCCCCTTTCCTGATATACGCTGTCACCACCACCATGAGCTTGGTGAAAACCCTTGGGGCGGAGGTCAATCCGAACGGCAGGACCCAAAACTGAAAGTGCGAGTCGCCAACCGTGAACCGCAGGTACTTCTTGTGCTTGGGATGGATCGGCACATGAAAGTAAGTGTCCTTGAGGTCGAGAGACACCAACCAGTCCTGAAGTTGAAGGGCCTGGAGGACTTGAGAGAGAGTAAACATCTTGAACTTGTCCTTCCTGAGGAGCTTGTTCAAACCACACAAGTCCACGATGGGTCTCAATCCCCCGTCTTTCTTCGAAATCAAAAAATAAGGGGAATTCCATCCCTGGTTCCTCTATGCTACAGGCACCAGTTCTATGGCACCTTTCTCCAGCAGGGATTTGATTTCCTGCGCAATGAGCAGATCCAGACTATTTAAAGAGAGATTCCCTGGTGGATTGTCGTGAGGCCTCTGCCGGAAAGGAGGACAGTAGCCGTGGGCTATGATCTCCAGAACCCACACATCTGAAGTAATGGCATGCCATTCTACAAGATGCTGCGCCAGCCTTCCCCCAACCGGCGAACTATGGGACATGGCCTCATGACTGAGCTGAAACGGCTGCGGCATTAGCTGAGGGTAAAGAGGCAACTGCCCGAGCAGCTCTGGCACCTCGAATACCTTGTTTTCCACCTCTGGCACTCCGACGATGGCCCCTTTGACTTGCATCACCTCTCAATCTACTAAAGGAAGAGTAGTACCGAACGGAACCTCTCTCCATTGCTGTCCCCTAGGACGAAAAGGCAGAGGTTGGTGAACTGCAGCGCTCAACGACTTTGCTGCAGCTTTGGAGGTCTGCAACCTCTCAAGGATCTTGTTAGCCTTGCTGCCAAAAAGATGTTCACCATCAAAGGGCATGTTGGGAAGCCGGGCTTACACATCAGGAGCAAACCCCAACTTCCGCAACCACGCAAATCTGTGCATTACGGTGCTCGCCGCCATGGACCAGCTGACACAATCTTCCACGTCCAGACCCGACTGAACGGATTCACACATGGCATCCTTGCCACCCTGAACAAGAGCAAGAAAGCCATCCCGTTCCTCCCCTTCGGGAATATCTTCAGCCGCCAAAGAGACACAGTTCCACAGAGTATGAGTAAAACATGCTAAGGTACACACAGAGTTGGCTGCCTGTAAAGCCATACCCCCTGAAGAAAACACTTTCTTCGCCCAGCCATCAAAATGTTTGTTGTCCCTATCAGGAGGAATGGTAGGGTACGACGCCTGTTTTGCCGGCGCCGTAGCCGCCTGCACCACCAAACTCTCCAGAGTGGGGTGCATAGTCAAGTAGCTGAGGTCGCTACTGGCAGGGCGATATATTTTCGGCAAAGACTTGCCCACTGCGGGGAGACTCTCCAGAGAAGTCCAAGCCACAGCCACCCTTCTTTGCAAGGCCATATGGAATGGCAGTACCGTGTCAGTTGGTGGACCTTGGTCCAAGATGTCTGTCAGGTCAGCCTGAAGAAAATCTCCTGGTGGCGTAGACCACCGCAAGTTTTCCCGTGACTCTCGAAATGAGGAGCCGGTACGAGGATTCAGCATGCGTACCTGGCTCAGGCCTGCCAAACTCAACCTCTGGGGAGGTGTCCAGACCACTGGCGTTGTGCAAAGACTGACGCAGGTCTTCTAACTGGCTATGACCAGATAATAGGTCATCAGGAACCTCCTCAGGAACCATACCATCATCAGACCCTTCATCCACCTCAGAAATATAGTCAAGAGGCTGGAATAAATCCCTGGATGAGGGCATGTGTTTGGACTTGGCCAGAGCCTTCCTTGGGGTTTCCACCGGTCTCCAGGGCACTTCCGAGAAATCCTCCTTGAAAGGCATCAAGGGCGTCGACGGAATCGGCATCGACGTCGAGTGTGGCGCTGATGGCTTCGACACAAGCATGGCTAGAGCGATCCCCCTTGTCCGACCGGGACCTCGAAGGTTCCCGGTGATCGTGACAACCGCTCGAGCCTGAAGGTGTGCAAACAGTGTCTGTAGCACTTTCTCTGCCGGCATCTTTCGACGGTGTGGACAGAACGGAGCCCTGTGACTGAAAAATCTCCATCATCTCCTTACGGAATTAATTCCATTCTGTAGGAGTGGCATGCTTGGTGGGACAAGCAACCTGCCAATGGGCGGAGTCCTCGGACGAGGACGGGGAAGGCAATCAATGACGGCGCTTCTGTGAGTGCCTCGAAGAGGCAGAAGAATGGCTGGACCTGTTCCGGGACCGAGACCCCCTGGATTTACGCCGACAATGCAGAGAGTCGCCCCTCGAATCGTCAGTCGATAGCCCAGTGGATTTCGAATTCCGGGGCTTGGACACCTTACCGACAGAAAGTTTCTTCTTACGCTCCTGCAAGGCCTTCGAAGTTAACGCCTGGCAATCATCACAATCGTCCGTGGCGTGGTCCTCACCGAGGCACTGAGGCACCAGAGGCAAGCGCTGTGCGGGTCTGTCAGCGACATCTTGGAACCGCAGTCCCGACACTTCTTGAAACCCAGCCGCGGGGTAGAAGAAGACGAAGACATCATGGACATCTTCACAAACAAACTGGTTCGAAGAACCGATAGAACAACTCAGAAGAAACGAGATGCGCCGAGATCTCCGAAGCAAACACGTTTGCGGGAAAAACGGAACTGAGGCTATGGGCGTTGTGCGTCCTACTTATAACATGCAGTGACATCGGCTCGACGGAGGCCCTCGAGGACAGCGTATCGATGTCATTGATGCAAGAAGCAGACGCAGAAAATGTTCCGAAGCAGCACACCTGTGGTTATTACCTGTCATAGATATGGAATACGTTGGAGGACCCAAACCCCTCGAAAGAATGATAAGGATTTTGCAATGAGGTATGCACAGAAACATGCTGGTACACGGGGAGCAGGAATTGTGGCCATCTCAGCTGCCACCGTCTACCCCAAGGGTAGGACTTATCTGGATTGCTCCCTGGTAGGCCTTTCACCCCCTGCTGATGTAGATTCCTGCCCCTCTTGAAATGCCACAAAGGGGATTGATTAATGGTTAGACCAAGTGCAATGGTGCAATGGTAGAGATAGTACTTACGTGAATGTGGGAGGAAAGGAGAAGGACCACAGTGTGATCTTTATTATGAGATTAGCTGAATAATAATTGTTGAAGGTCAAGCCTACCAAGTGAAGAACTCGAAGACATATAATCGTCCTGATATCAACCATATTAATCACCTGCCAGGATGATGGGACAGTCTATTAAAGCAAGGTCTGTAAAAAGAAGTGAAACTGATAGTCAGGGTAGTGGGACCACAGTTCAGTACAATGCAGCATACAAAAAAGGGTAGAAATTGGGGAAATAAGGGGCATATGCAATATAGTGACAATCAATGTGTTATTAATTCTAGGGTTGAATGGGGAAGGAGAATAATGCCAGGATAGTAAAAGGGTTTAAGTGTATGGTGCAATAGTGGTTAGAGCCTTAGAAAGAGGGGAAAGGTAGGTCATGTCTCGGTCTTGTTTATGTACTGGCAGAGGCTGTATTGCCATGGGAATTAATTCAATGCAATGTCAGAGCAATCAGAAGTGTGGCATATAGAGCCACCTGTCATCTGACTCATACTAACAAGGTCAAACGATTCTGAGGGTCATCATAGAAACAGCACTAGAAGTGGGTTAGTTCTATAGATAAATACTCAAGAGTGAAGTAAAGTATATAAATTAGGCCTGATACACAGGGAGCAAAAGGGAAAAGTAAATAAAAGCAAACCCACTTAAATCAATTATTTTGTATGCATGAGCAAAGCAGAAATCCATCAAATTGCTGAATAATATAAAACAATAATAATGCAATGGCCAAAACATTTAGGACATTATCACTTTTAGAGGAAAGCACATGAACAACAATAACAATGATGTAAGAACAGTAAGAAAAATCAACAATTAAAAAACAAAAATCCATAACCAAGATTTTTGTGCTTTTCAATATTTACAAAAATCCTAAATAAGACACAATGCGGAAGTAATTGCATTCCAACAGGAAAAGGCAGCAGCACAAATTGATTTTTCTCTATAGAAGAAGGTGATATAAACATTGGAACTTTTAGTTGTAATTATTCCCAACTACTAAACTGCCTAAGATCTTTAATTTATCTGTAAGATAAACAGGAGTCTGAAAATAATTTACTTTGTATAGAATACAAATTCCTTTCAAAGAGAATTTAGAATCAAGCAGGTGATAATACTATCTTTTTTTTAATGGGAGTTATACGCTCAAACTTCCTGGCACCAGATGTTAATCTGACAAAAACAGATTTTAATAGGGCCAATGAAGATTGTGGAAGATCCAGTAGCACAGAAGTACCACCTCCTACATTCACCAAGTTTGAACCCTGTCAGGTGAGCAATACGCGAAAGGGAATAGGTTGATGCCAGACAACGTTATCATGAAATTCGAATTTGTAAATGTACCTAATTCTCTCAACTCTGCTGCAACTGACCAATGCTTGTTTACTTTTATTTTGCATAGCACTTTTTAAAACCTCAGTATCACATAGTTCAACCAATATGGAATATGTACCATTTGTAAACTGTCACTAAACAGTAGTGTGTCAAGGAAAGTTCTTCTACTAACTTCCTCTGTAATTTGGAGATGAAAGATTACAGGTTGTTCACACCTATCTAAGATCAAGGACATTGTGACATATTGGCTCTCATAGTGGCTGGGTCTCAAGTGACCTTGATATCTCCTCAAGAACTAGTTGAAACTCTGAACCAAAGAAAATTACGCTATGACCCTCAAATCTCTCATTGGGGAATTACATAATTTTGATAGAAAGGAGATCACAGTAGATGGGGGTTCTGAAGTAGAAATCAAAATAGGGAGCATAAACTGACCCAGTCAGTAATAGTTGTATCTCCTCAGAGAACTCTAGGGGAACAATTTACTTTGGAGGCATTCACCTCTGATAGATTGTGTGAACCAGATCCTATGGACCTAAACTCCCTGCTGAAATTCAATTATTGCCGACCAATCATTTATCTTGTGTTTTTCATTGAAATACAGAGTGGTCAATAGCGCACATTAATTGTATCATACCCACAGAGTTTATTCATTAGTATCATAGCCCATTGAGATTGTTTTTGAAATTAATTTGTTGAACACTTAGTAAACTGGAAAGCCAGAGGTATATTTTGTGTGAAAAATAAAACCCTGAAATACTGGAAGCTGATCCAAATGATAGAGGATCTCTTGAAGTCAAACAGCAAGTCTGTATTCAGGAAGAAAAATAAAGGGTAACTCCAAAATGCCCTAAAAAGACTGGAAATGATTTGGCTGATCAACTAGGCAAAACTGAAGCCATCAAAGGTGAAAACACTGATATCAAACATTTTATGGGAGAAATACAAATAACAGCAGTCACACGATCACAATCTCAAGTTGAAAGCAAACTTTTTACTTTTCAAAGGAGTAGAGATGCACTAAGACAAGACAAACTACCATCCAAAAGGAAGACCCAAATATTGCAACATTGATTCAATATCTATAAGATCCAGAAGAGTTTCCTTTCACTGAGTCACATTGCCAAAGGCAAGAAGATCGTCAATTCTTAATCAAGTTCTGAAAATGTTTAGAATTTGCATTGGACTTTTGGTTAAGAAAACCCAATCTGATTACAATCAGTGGGTGGTACCTATCGCATTTCAAAGCATAATGCAAAGTCATACACATGACACAGTGTCAGCTGGTCATCAGAGATTTCAGAATATGAAGGAAATCCTACCTGAGGTCACTTACTGGCCCCCAATGATTTAGAATCAAAATTATATTTTAAAGATTTGTTGTTATCTAAACCGTGTCAACCAAATTCCCCCATTCACTGGGCTCCCCTACAAAAAAGAGGAATGACATTACTATGGTCTGACATCCAGTTTTACTGTATTGGTCCCTTCATTTGTTCTGCCCATGGCAGCAAATATGTGTGCCTTTTCACCAAGTGGATTGCATACCTCTCTGTCCTGAATTGCAAGTTGGAGACTGCTGTTATGTTATTTATCATCCATCTTTTCTGTGTTTCGGACTTCCCCAATGGATTATGTCCAACTGGGATAGTCATTTCACATTTATTAAGTATCAAATGATATGCTAAATAACATCCCTTCTTCTTTCAGTCTAGTGCAGTTTGGAAAATTGTATAAAGAAATACTTCACTAATAAAGCAAACAGATAGGTGCAGTCTCATGTAATGGACAACACCTAACATGAGACATGGAGATTGCCTCAATGTAAACCGAGAGGTCGCAAAATTATGGCCACTTTATTCACTAACATTCCTCACCGGTTACTTGATCCCAGGAGAGACAGTACACAAAAAATAATGCAGAGTGTGTCACATGTGCACAATGTGTGGAAGCTAAAGAACCAGCTAAAGTTGCAAATCAGGAAAACATAATTAAGGTTAAAAATAACATTAGTCTATGTATTTACCTTTAATACAACAAATTGAAAAACTTGGTATGTGTGCCAAATGAAGCAGCACAGTGTATCACCTTTCATTTAATTGATAGTGTTTATGTTGTGATGTGATTCTTATTTGACATTGGCCCTCATTACAACCTAGGTGTTAAGGGGTTAACGGCGTGTGAAAGGTGGCGGCGCCGTTAAACCCTTAACACCTGATTACGAGGTCCCTTTGCAGGTGGCACTTTAATGCCTGCTTTTAGCAGGCGTTACAAAACCAACCCGCAAAGGGACCTAGAAGCTAATTACGGCACCGTAATTTACGGTGCCGTAATTAGCGCCTTCCCCAGTCCCATTGAGCCCTACGGGGCAAAAATGGTAATGGGGAAGGGCCATGGCGGCATGGGGAATTACCGCCCCGCCAACCTCGGAATGGGGCGGTAATTCCCCATTCCGCCATGGCGGAGTCGGTAAGTTGCCGGCATGGACCATAAAATGATAAAATCAAGAGAGGCTTTGAGTTGGCTTTAGCAATGTGTGTCTTGTTGTCTTCGTTTTTAAATGAGCAAAAGGTAAAACTTCACCTCTGACCTCCGTGCAAATTCCAATGAGGCGGCTTATGTTTCCACGAGAAGGGCATGATCCATTTGGAGTGCAAAGATTTGTTGGCAGCCTTAATCATGAAAAACCCTTAAAACCCACCAACAAAGGGTGGTCTGGACTAGACCCCACCCACAATACATTTGATAAAATTCCCCCATGCTGAAATGCATGGTGTGCTCACTGATAAACAACAGGACAGCCCCATGACCACCCACTCTATTCTCCTAATGCCTGTTTTCAAAGAAAACTTGAAACCATTACTGTGTCACCTTTCAACTTCAGCTTTCCTACAAAATGACCAGATGGTCAGCCCAATAGGCATAATGGTTATTTAATGAATAGAGGCCTCATCAGCAGACTGAGGTTCATCATCAGTTAAGGACAAAACTGGGAATGTATGTTTCCCGTTAAATTTAAAGCATAGCATATATCGCAGTTATACATTGCAGGTCTCTTTCCTCTAGCACCAACCACTTGGCAGGGTCTTTCCATCTCAGACTCTGTGTGACTGTCAGCTTTCTTCATTCAGAAGATTGAAGACATTAGGAATCTAATTTCTTCAGCTGGCCTAGCTCCCAACCCTCTACCAGCTCCTGCCCTTTTCCCAGACGGACCCTATGTCATGAGATATTATTAAAGAGATCATGCCAGTCATTGCCTCATGCAATGAATTCTTCCTGTTCACATGATTTCATTCTGGTGGATCTGATGCACGCACCTGTCACACCTCTTCTAAAAAAGCTGTTTTTAGACCCCAATGTTCTTGCTCACTTCCGTCCGATCTTTCTTCTCCCTTTCTTCATGACATTGCTGGAATTGTTCTTTGTCTTTCTTCTTTACTCGAGTAGTCCAGATTCTTTGAATCTTTTCAGTCAGGTTTTCTCCAGGACCATGGCATGGATAGTCTGCTAGTTTCGGCGAAGGATGACCTAGCCTGGCTGCTCGACCAGGTGGGTATTGGAGCCCTGATTCTTCATGATCTGTCAGCAGCCTCAGCAGCCTTTGACATGGTTGACCACTCCCTCCTGCTTGGCCGCCTTGCACTCGCTGGCCTCTGCAGCTCGATCCTGACATTGTTAACTTCCTTCCTGGCTGTCAGAGGTCAAATTCTGACTCCCTCTTCCTTAGGGTCCCTTTTTAACTCTCTTTCTTGTGGTTTCCGCCAGGGCTCTGCCCTGTGCCCTATGTTATTAAATGTTACCATCCAGCATCTTGCAAGCCTTATCCACTCCCGGGGCCTCTGCTGCTACCCCTATGCAGATGACACCCAGATAATCATCCAGCTTGATGTTTCTCAGTTACACATGGAGTCTCGTTTAGGGGTTGTTCGGTGGAGTTTGCAGGGTGAATGGACAGTAACTGGCTGAAATTTAATGGGGAAAAGACAGAAGTCATGATGGTTGGTTCGTCTTCTGTTCCTTCTTCTGTCTCACTCTTGGGCTTTTTCATTCTATCCCCCAGAGCTGGGCCTGTTACTCACTCCTGTCATTGTGGTTAAAAATCTTTGGTTCAAGTTGAAAAATCTTGGGTTCAAGTTCTCCTCTTCTCCATCTAGCAAGGCTCAGGTCAGTGCAGTTTGTCAGGCCATTCACCTTCAGTTAGAAATTCGGAAGAAAATCCTTCCCTTTCTTCTGCCCCACCTTCAGGCACTGCTTGTTGTGGCTCTGCTTCTGGGCCACATCGACTACTGTACCTCCATCTTCATAGCTCAACCACTCTATCTCACTAAGCTTCTTCAGCTCTTGCAGATTTTCAGGTGGGTACTGACACTCCTTATGGGTCTCCTATTTCCCCATGCTCTGTTCACTGCAGTGGCTACTGTATTTAAAGCATCTCCTTAAAGTCACTTTGCTTAGTGTACCAAGCATTGTACAGAATCGGCGCAGAATACCTCTGGGACAAGTTTCCACGATACTGTCATGCTCATGCCCTGCGCTCCAAGAACTCCGGGTTGATCACGGTCTTGCGATTTCACTTAGCAACGTTTGGTGGCTGCTCCTTTTCTGTTTTCTCAGCCAGGCTGTGGAATTCTCTACCACCTATCCTTTGGGCTACGGAAAACCATCTTCAAATTTGGAGTCTGCTACTGACCTATCTGTTCTTGGCATTCCTGTTCTGTAGCTCCTTTTTGCTCTGTTGGTATCTCTAGCATCAAGTTGCCTAGGGTGTTTGTGCGCCATACAAGTCTGTGTAACATAATATAACACACATTAAAACACTGAAAATGATTTTTGCAAGGATGGTGCAGACTCGCTCCCTAATTACATCAGGTCAACATGTCAAGCAATCTGTTGTAGGAAAACCTGACTGCTGCTGGTCACTACTATCCAGGACTTCTGAAATGTCAAACCCCTCAAGTGTCCCAGGCAAACCACCTTGCTAGAATGGGCAGAAGAAAGGCTCACCTTTCCTCGGGAACCCAGGGAAGCTGCCATCGGCTCTCTTTGCAAGTTTGTACCACTTCATGCTGATTCAACCACTCACAACTCCTTCAAGCTACTGCAAAATCCTAAATTGCAGGTTCAAGTAGCTTCAAGTACCTTCAAGAAAGAAGATAAAAAGGAAAAAATCAGTAATTCTGCCCTCTGTCCGTGTTCAATGGGCATTAGTTGCGTGTCATTCTATTCACAATAGATCTGTACTTTTTGCCTGCAGGTTTGTGAGTTCCATTTTCTCCCAAATATTGCATTTTCTTATATCTCATTACAGGTGTGGGTAGTTATTGTTTTTAAATGTTTTTCTGGTCTTTAATTTGAATTGCATTAAATCTGGATGGGACATTTCTTTTTTTTTTGGTTCTTGCTGTATTATTGTTGTTTAGGATGTTTACATGCCGGCTAAGATGCTCCTGAAGAGTATAACATGCCCTCAGTGAGTGCAACATTGAAAAAGCAAGAGCGGTATAGTATTAATTCTGGAACTAGTTCAACTTTATGATTAAAATGACTGTTGTATTATTAGTTGCGTGTGCCAGAGTATGAGCTTTGAAGCCAAGCTCATTCATGTACCCCTGACAGGCAGTAATGATTTTCTCATAGCTATTCTAGCGGAAATATGGTCAATTTGTGAACATTTTCTTTAATTTTAAACCTATTTTCATATAATTATGTAGAATATGTGAAATAAAAGAAAGTGAAAAAAGTGGAGTATGGAGCATGGATGACCGAGAAATATACATGGTAGCTTTTACGTTTGCAATATTGCTTGGTAATTGCAAGGCTGATGTTCTGTCATGATTTTTCCTATTCTAGGGAGGCGAAAGCCACCCTATAGTAAAGGTGAGTTGCACTCCCATAGGAACCCCATAATAGTCTCTTTGTGAATAACTTTTGATTCAAAGTAATGGATTTGACCGAAATTTCAAAAGTGCTTAGAGATTCGCGGGTGACCCCACACAGCAAGGTTTCGTACCGATCTGTTAAAAAATAAAAAATGTTATTAAGAATACAAACAAAAACCTTTTTCCAAAGTTGTGTCCTACTTCCCATTAATTTTCCCATAGACAAATAAGGTCAATTTCTGCCAAAGTGCACAGCCCAAACTGTTGGACGGATTTGGACCAGGTCCAAAACAACTTGGGCACAAAGTGTTCAAAAGCATGCTTTTTGTAGTTTGCGGTTATTCCGTGCAGTAGTTTTTAAATATTTGATGGAGAAGCGAGGGGGGACCCTTCTCAAAAATAGATAGCTAAATCTCTGGTAAATTACAGAAGCCATCATTTTTTTTCCTCAATGCGCAGGATAACCGAGCTATAGCTGAGGATAACGAGAAATGAAAAGTAGTTAAAAAGCTATTTGCAGCTTAAAATTATTGCAAATGACATTAGTCTAGAGGTAGGAAGGTGGCTGGAGGAGACTGAGTGACATTTGGGAGTTATAGGAGGTCCAGGGACTGAGTTATCAAACCAAAGCTTTCAGTAGTCCCGGCTATAGCCTTGAATATTGAATAGCCGACGTTTCAAATGAAACTGTGTCATGGAAAGCATGTGTCAAAGGGGCAATGAGAGGGTAGGGGAGATGAGCAGACCTTGGTAGTAGTATTATTATTAGTGTGGGGATCTGCTTGTGATGGGGGGAGAGGGACACTTGCTTTGGCTTTTTGGGGCCAGCGAGGGATTTTTTTTTTTGCACTATAATTTTTCCTGTTAACCGGTAGCCACGGCTTTGTGTAATTCCGTACCCTCGGCTATAGATTTTGGGGTGTTTGTGTTTTATTTCTTTTTGAAAGATATGTTATTTATTGTATTGTATTTATTTATTTATTGGATATTTGTATGACGCCTATACAACAAATGGTGTTTCAAGGCATCACAAGCCAAAAACGGGGGGTGAGGGCAAGGGGGACATATGACAATAATGGCCCTACTAGGCCGTGTGAGATTTGGATTGTGCAAGTGCAGTAACAAGAATGGCGAGGGAGAGGGGAGGGGAAGTGCCGGTCTGCACAAATGCAAAGTGCTTTGATGGGAATGGAGGTGCAGGGTAAAGAGCAGAGAGTGCAAATTAAAGGGTTGGTGGAGGGGGGGCACAGGGGCTAGGCGAGTGAGGGTTCACATGCTAAGTGCAAGGAGAGTTGGTGGTCTGGACGGGGGGCCTGGTGACGTGTAGAACTCAGTGGGAAACAGGCAGCCAGTCACTAGGCAGACAGGGGTGGTATCAGGGGAGGAGGAGAGGGAAGGAAGAAGAGAAAAGTTAGGTGTTGACGAGCTTACAGAAAGTAAGGAGATCCAGCTCAATTCTAAGAGTGCCAGGGAGAACTTTCCAAAGGAAGGCTCCTGCAGAGAAGAGGGACCTACCCCTCACTATCTGCTTAGAGAAGCGTCTGATCTATAGAGAATTGGAGCTAGACGACCGAATGGCTCTAGCATGGAGGTATTTTGGGAGAGAGAGTTAGATTATCAGGGTTCCAGGCCCCAGAAAGCTTTGTGGATGATGCAGAGGGTCTTGAACTTGATCCAACAGCAACCTGGAGCCAGTGGAGAGATGTTTGGGCTGTAAAGATGCAGTCCCTAGGCTTGAGGCAAAGGATAAGTGTCACAGTCCTATTCTGGATTAGTTGAAAGGGACAAAGGGAGGATACATTTGATAGGCCTCTCTCCCACTATACAGGTCTCTCAAATTTATCGGAATTCTGACCCCAAACTACATTGTATGATATTGGATTGAATTGATAGGCCACTCTCCCAATATAGAGGTATCTCAAATTTATCAGGGGTTCTGTCTCCAAACTGCATTGTGTGATATTTAGACGGCATTGATAGGCCTCTCTCCCAACATACAGGTCTCAAATTTAGCAGGGGTGCCTCCTCCAAACTGCATTTTATGATATTTAGATTGCATTGGTAGGCCTCTCTCGCACTAATACACGTCTCTCAAATTTAGCAGGGGTTCTGACGCCAAACTGCATTGTATGATATTAGATTGCATTGATAGGCCTCTCTCCCAATATACAGGTCTCTCAAATGTATCAGGGTTTCTGACCCCAAACTGCATTGTATGAGATTAGATTGCATTGATAGGCCTCTCTCCAAATATACAGGTCTCTCAAATCTAGTTACGTTTTGTGTCCAGATTACATTGTATTATATTTAGATTGCATTGATAGACCTTTCTCCCACTACACAGATCTCTCAAATCCAGTTGGGTTTTGTGTCCAGATTACATTGTATGATATTTAGATTGCATTGATAGGCCTGTCCCTCCAATCTGGCAGGGCTTCTAAGTCCACATTGCATTAAGTGATAGCTAGTATGCATCAATGGGCCTCTCTCCAACTACACAGGTCTCTCACATTTAGCATGGGTTCTATCTCCAAACTGCACTGTATGATATTTAGATTGCATAGCAAGTGCCACACTTGGAATTATGAACATTAGCCTGCGCCGCATCTAGACGGGATTGTGGATGCTGGCATGTGCCACATATGGATGCGGTTGTGAAGGTTAGCAAGTGCCACACTTAGAATAATAAACATTAGCCTGCACCGAATCTAGACAGGATTGGGAATGTGAATGTTAGCATGTGCCACATATGGATGGAATTGTGAAGGTTATCAAGTGCCACACTTACAATCGTAAACATTAGCCTGCGGCCCATCTAGACAGGATTATGAATGCTAACATACGCCACATATAGATGGAACTGTTAAGGTTAGCAAGTGTCACACTTAGAATTATGGACATTAGCCTGCGCCGCATCTAGGCTGGATTGAGAATGTGAATGTTAGCATGTGTCACATATAGATGGAATTGTGAAGGTTAGCAAGTGCCACACTTAGAATTGTGAACATTAGCCTGCACCCCATCTAGACAGGATTTTAAATGCTAGCATGTGCCACATATAAATGGAATTCTTAAGGTTAGCAAGTGCCAAACTTAGAATTGTGAACATTAGCCTGCGCCACATCTAGACAGGATTGTGAATGTTAGCTTGTGCCAAATATAAATGGAATTATGGAATTGTGAAGGTTAGCAAGTGCCACACTTAGATAGAACTGTGAACATCAGGCAGCGTCGCATCTAGACAAGATCTTGAATGTTAGCACATCCCACACTTATATGGAACTGTGAACACTGGCCTGCGCCGCACCTAGACATAACTGTGAATGTTAGCATGTTAAATATCATATAACCCACTAACCAAAAATGCTTAACATCTCTGCATACTTATCTCATTAAAAAAGCTCACACAATCATCTCTCGCACAATAACCCGCACGCACTTCACAACACTGCAACAACACATACACCGCACCAACAACACAAAAGGACTGACATCGATCCAATACTCGCACCAAAGCTCAGCACCCGGTGTATACCGAATTGAAGCTGCCAACAGAACACTACTCCTCTCACTATCCTACTCCCTCTTCACCTCACTAACAGATCCCACCTTCTCGTTTGCAGATCCACCAGAGCGCCTGGGGACAAACTCCGTTGGTGACGGTGCGCAGTACAAATAACTTTAAAATTTACATAACATTTAACATTTAACATAAACAAAGATTAAGGAAGAGGCTGTTGCAGTAGTCTAGCTTAGAGAGGATCAGAGCCATTGAGTTTCTTGCAGAAGGTGAGGAAAGGGAGAAAACCTCTGAGAAGGTGCAGCTGATAGTGGGCCTTCTTGGCAAGGTCTGCAATGTGGGGAGAGAAAGAGAAAGAGGAGTCAAAGATGACACCAAGGTTTATGCCCCACAAGAAGGTGAGGGGAGTGGACTCATAGAGGTCAGCCAGAGAGTAGGAGGGAAGGAGGGTGTCTGGGTCCCAATGAGAACGATCTTAGTTTTTTCTGGCATTATGACAGAGATCATTGGCAGCACACCACGCCTGAATAGCAATCAGACAGTCAGGGATGACAGAAGAGGAAGAGGAGGCAGTAGTGGGAAGTTTGAAGGAGAGTTGCATGTCATATGCATGACACTGGAAGTGTGGAGAGAAGGATGCAATCAGGTGGGCCAGAGGGGCAAGGTAGACGTTGAAGAGCCTTGGCTAGAGGATAGAGCATTGAAGGACTCCACAGGTGGAGAGTGCGATGGGGAGAGAAAAGGGGGCGGTTGAACATGGGAAGGTCGGGCAGAGAGGAATGAGGTCAACTAGTCAAGTGCCATGCCTGTGATGCCATTGGTGTCACAAAGCCGATTTGTCAGGGCAGCATGATTGACTGTGTCGGAGAAGAGGAAAGATGCAGACGTATACGAACGGAAGGAAAGTTGGAATCGTGATTTGAGAGAAAGCCTTCACAGGTGTTCAGTAGAGCAGTTTCCCTGCCTCTGGCTGCTCTGAAGCCTGACTGGTGGTCGTGGAGACAACCAACAGATTCAGTGTGTTGGATCAGTATGGAGATGTCCAGCTTCTCCGGTAGTTTACCCAGAAAAGGGGTAATGGAGATAGGTTGGTAGTTAGCCAGACAGGAGGGGTCGGGAGAGGGCTTTTTGGGGAGAGGATGAACAAGTAAATGCTTGAGGGGTAGCCAGAAGGAGCCAGTGGCAAATGACTGATTGCAGAAATTGGCCAGGGTTGGCACAAGGGAGGCAATGGTGTCCTTGATAGTTCTGGAGAAGCAGGGAGCACCTGTTTGGAGGAGACTTTAATAGAGAGGACTTGTCTTGCGACCTCACCCCGTGCAATGGATGAGAATGAAGAGAGTAGGGGGGAAGGAGAGAGGGGGCACAGTGAGGCCTGAGAGCAGGGAAGGGAGGAGGGGAGAGTAGAGGAGAGTGAGGACCAGATGTCCTGAGTTTTTGGGAGGCCAATGAATTACAGAGGGTAGTCATTGCAGGGAAGATGTGGAGACTGCAGTAGGATTGTCGAGTTCCTTGCAGAATTTAAACTGTTTGCCAGTGTTGTTACTGGCCCCAGAGATAAGGGCTTGGATATGAGCCTTCTAATTTGAGTGAATGGAGAGTCTGCATTGCCTTTGGAGCAGTCAGCAGGCCAGTTTGTCAGAGGATGTGCCTGATGCCCACCA
The DNA here is from genome assembly GCF_040938575.1 of Ambystoma mexicanum. Classification (NCBI taxonomy): domain Eukaryota; kingdom Metazoa; phylum Chordata; class Amphibia; order Caudata; family Ambystomatidae; genus Ambystoma; species Ambystoma mexicanum. The sequence goes on from NC_090922.1 coordinate 978,370,688, forward strand.
CTTCTGCTCAGCAACTCTGCACTTGCGTTTCAGAGACGCTAGGCCGGGATCAGACCAGGTGGTGCGTTTGGAGGCAGGATTCATGCAGATCCTCACGACAGGGTGTCCAGGGTGTTGGTGAAAGAGAGGGGAAGAATAGCAAAGGCTGAGTCAGGGTTGGAGTCAGGCAAAAGCACAACTGACACTCGCTTCATCGGTCGAATGTCAGGGAAGGAAACTGGCAGTGCAGGCAGAGGCTTAGCTCTGGGACCTAAAAGATCCCAGTGAGAGGACAGGAGAGCATGATTAGACCAGGAGAGAGGTCTAGTGAGAGGGTTGGTGATGTCTGCTGAGATGAGAGCATCCAAGGTCTGTCTGCCTGAGTCCGTCGGACTGGAGGGATGACTGGTGAGGGAAAACAAGACACAGTCTGCAGAAGAGCTCAGTGGGTGAATCAGGAGAGTCAAGATGAATATTGAAGTCTCAGAGGAGGAGAAGCTTGGAGGTGGAGGCAAGAAGAGAAGAGGTAAGGTCAGACCACTCCAAGAGGAAGAGGGAGACCGAAGCAGGGGTCCAGTAGATGATGGCCAGAGTCAACAAGAGGGTTGAGGAGACACCAAGCCCGCAGATGAGGCATTCAAAGGAAGAGAAGGAAGTATAGTAGCAGGGACCCATTCAGGGAAGATCAAGGCCACTCCCCCTCCAGACCAGTTAGGCCTGGGCTTAGAGGTAGGTATAGTGACGCCTGGGGTGATAAATCTGTAACACATTAGTTATTTGGGAGTCTTTTCTATTTAGGCTGTGTGTTGCCAGACTTTCTTACATGTGAGACTGGAGATGAAAAAAACAAAGCTGTAAAAGAAATTCAATACAAAATTTGGTGTACCACTTCAAATGAAAATTCTTAGACGAAAAATTTAACAAGGTAACATTTCAGATAGATGAGAAGATGTTATATTTTTGTCATCCAACATATTAAAAGTCAATATCTAATATGAAATCTATAGTTTATCTAATTCTGATTACTGTATATTATCTACATTTCATGTATATCATTTTAAATAGTATTCAGGTCTGTACGTTATTGAATCTTTCTTTCGCTGTTGTCACGCAATGTATTATTACTAGCGCACTATACTTTCATTATCTTTTGCAGTTTGTATAGTTTAAAATGTAAGTTAAACGGAGTGCTGTTTATTTACATATACATGTATATATCAATGACATTTGTGATGTCATCCTTGATGTCCTGAGTGTTAGTCTTAGCAGTGTACACTGGTGGCACAAGTTATGATTGCTTAGCTTACAGTAACTGGCACATTTCTCGGGGCTTGCGGTTTTACTTGTAACCATAATGTCCCTTTAACAAAGTATTTTCCCTGAATTTCATAGGTTTTTTTTTTATTTATTTTTTTTTTATTTTGGTTGGTTAATTAGATTAACCTTTCAAAACGACATTATTCTTGGAGAACATATGCACAAATATACACAAGGAGATTTTTTAACAATGATATAAATTAAACTTAAGCAACTTAACTTAAGTATATTAAATAAAAACAGATAAAAGCATCATACTATTTCATTTTATGATTGGTATGACTACTCATCCAAATCAGAATCAAAGGCAACACCTCGAATCCAAATATGATCACACTGTATACTGGTAAGTAGCAAAGCATTAAAAACATTACGAGTAGTGAGAAGACCATAATTTGCATTCCTTCTCCCGTTCACCAGACATCAAGTTGCTCCCTAATTTATGGCGGGCATAGAATCTTATTTAAGAATTGAACAGTAGCTATTCTTACTGTGATCTTTGATGTCGCAAATATCTCATGCCATAGTTCATCATTGGAGCGTCTTATACAATGGTGCCTTTTTAATTTTCTAATAATGTCTTTCCTCTGCGTTTTTAAAGCAACACATTCTATTAGTAAATGTTTCAGATTTTCTTTAGCTGTTCCATCATTGCAGAAACGACATGATGAAGATTCTGGCTTAATAATTCCCCTCCTTAGTAGGACTTGTTTTGTTGGCCATAGATTTAGGCGAAACCTCAATATTTGATTTCTGAGAGTATGTGAAGGACATTTTAATAGATAATCAGCCGTATGTCGAATTTTTTTATGCCCAAACAGAGCTCTGTCAAAGTCCTTTAATTTGAGACAGTTCTGTTCAGTTAAATTCCAATCCAAATGATATAATTTAGTTTTGGCTTTAGTAGGATTGGATAGTAAAAGATCTAAAGAGATGTTCGCTTCCGCTAGATCCAACAGCACAGCCTCTCTCCAAGTTGATGGGAATAAATGGTCAGATCGTAGTAAGTAGTCTGCCAGAATCTTAAGTACACTCTTACTAGTTAGACCAAGAACACATTTCCGAAATAAACAGCATCTCTTCCAAGATGCTTGTATGTTGACTGAAAGAATTCCCAATTCAAAGCGTATCAGTGCCATTGGGCTAGAGTTCGGAAGATTCAAAGTTTTCTTCCAAAACCTTGCCTCTAATTTGTTCCAATAACCGGCCCTCAAGGGTGACCATGCCTCGGACCCATAAGTAACAATAGGAATTACCTTTTGCTGATAAAAGATAAGAATGTGCTTGCACGAAAACTTGCCATACTTATGTTGTAAAGTCCTCGCCTGTGATATCAAGGTTGACAGTTTACCCTTTATACTGTCTCCTTGAGGCTTGTTTGTAGGACAGTTACTGAATATGAAACCTAAGTATTTATATTCATTAACTACATTCAACTTTTGCTTATTCAAAAACCAACAATACTGTTTCCTTACTCTTGACTTATATCTCCCCAATTCCATTACTTGCGTTTTCTCCAAATTTAGTGTTAAGTTATTATTTATCACATACTGACTCAGTTTATCAAGCATATTCTGTAGGCCACTCGGCGTCTGCGAGATAAGAACTAAATCATCAGCATATAAAAGCCAAGCAATTTTCTGGTTCCCAAGTTTAGGAGCATCATTCAGTACATTACAAAATTCACTGCCCAAATCAAGTATAAACAAATTGAACAGTGTGGAAGCAAGAATGCAGCCTTGTTTCAGGCCGCGCTTGGTGACAATCTCTTCAGATAACAGCCCATCCAAATTCATTTTAACCTTCATTGAGGTGTTAGTGTGAAGTAGATATATTAAGCTTACAAGCGAGGATGGACAACTAAATTTCAACAGTTTTTCAATTAGCAGGTTCCGGTCTACAGAATCAAAGGCTACTCGGAAATCAACATACGCCAAATAAATTGGTTGATTTCTTAAGGCACCTAACTCTTTAATTGCATTAAGGGTCGTTATGTTAATGCTAGTTCCAAGACCTGCAACAAATGCAGTTTGAAATGGATCTCGCCGATTTTCTTCCGACGCCCAGATGTTAAGATCCCTGAGGATAATTCTACTAAAGATTTTACCAGGAGCGTCAAGAAGTGAAATCGGACGATAACTTGCAGGATCCGCTCGATCACCCTTTTTGTAAATAGGCACCGTTATGGCCTTACACCACGATGAGGGAACTGCTTGTTTAATTTGTACAGCTTGGAAGACTTCATAAAGAATGGATGCCCATAATTCTGGATTTTGTTTTAAAACAAAATTTGACAAGCCGTCTGGCCCAGGAGCTCTAGATGCGCTTGCTTTATTTATGTAAAATAACACATCTTCTTGATTAAAATTAATCTGAAAAGATGGGTTAATAGATTCCAAATTTAGTTGTGAAAAATTGTTGTTTGGAAGATCATAAATGCCAGAAAAATAAGTAACCCACCTTTTTTCCGATACACCATTGAGTTGAGCTGTTAATTGAGAGCCAACTGTTCCATTATTTATTAACTTCCAAATTTCTGAAGTATTTTTAGATTTGGTCACCTGTAGCCACTTTTCACCATCATTCTGAAACATAGTTGCCTTATGGCATCGGACCCAATTCTTATAATTAGTTTTTAATTTGCGTAAGGCAAGCTCTCGATGGTGTACCGGTAAATGGGCTATTTGTCTTTTCTGTTTTCGATACTGCATCTTTCTCTCTCTGATGCCTTGATCAAATATATGGGAGTGACACTTGATGCTTTTTTTAGCACCTGACGTTAAAAGGGGGGCAAAAAGATGCATCTTTTCATGATAGTCCGCTGAGTCCATACCTCTCCGCAGTCGTCGATGGTCATCTGATACACTGCACGCAAAGGCGTGCAGTGCATCACATGACCATTGTAATCTATTCCGTTGTGAATTTATAACTAGACTACTCAGTTGATGCTGACAGGATCGTGGTTTATCCTTAGCCTGAAATAGAAACTCAGCTCTTAGCATCCAGTGATCACTCGCTGTGGTTGGAATAACCTTAAACTCGGAAATGTTCTCAACCAATCCTCTATCAACATACATATAATCAATTATAGCATTTTGGGCTCCACAAGTCCAAGTATGAGATGGAGGATTGTCAGTCTGCACTGCTCCGTTTAGCATAATTAGATCCCACGTATTGATAAATGCCTTCCAATATGAGACTCGCTCCATATTTTTTTTCTTCGTTGACTCTAGGAGGTGTATGTTTAAGTCCCCAGCTAATATTACATGTGCAATGTCTGTGATGGTTAGAGTGTCTTCCATTAGTGCACTCAGTTCATTAAAAAAAGTAGAGGTAAGAATTGCAATTGGGTTCCAATAGATATTTATAACTAAGAATTTCAATTTTTGGAACATAATTATTGAGCCTTGCAAATAAGAATTTGAATTAGGCCCGTCTGAAATAATACTTGTCGTGGACACCTTGGAAATAATTGCCAAACCAGACATTGGTCTACCTTTTTGTCCCTTAATGGCTGGTACTAAGTGGACATAATGGTTGTCCCATAATGGTGGAACCGTTAGCCAAGTTTCCTGCATGAGAACTAGATCACAGTCTTTTAGATAGCAATTATCGTTGTTTAGCAGAAGTTTGTGTCCCCTTGTGTTCCTGCTCATAACTACCAATTTCTGAGCTCGAGCATCGAGATCATCTGTTCTTAGTTACGTTTTCCCACAATTGCATCCTTTATCAGCCATAAGGGTTTCTTTTGTGGTTGGTATTAAATTGAATCCCAAATCAAAAAGGTCAGATTTAGCAGACCAAATGATGTTAAAAATGATGCGAGATTTTATCCACAGACAGGATACTGTTGGATCGTTATCATCAGGGAACTCTACTTGTATCACATCACTAGAGGAGATATCCTCCAAAGCAGGAATATCTGAGAATATTTGCATGATGCTCCCTCTATCATGGTGTATTTTGGGAAGGAACCTCCCCGACAACTAAGGAACAAGGAGAACAACTGGGATGGTTTTTTACTCTCAGCTATTACTCTTGAATCCGGACCTCTCTGGTTATTGGAAGTTTCTATATGCATGCTGCATTTTGTCTCCTCCACCGGGGATTTAAATGAAACACTCCTGAGAGAGCCTCTTTCATCAGAAGCTTTAACCACATCAGATTGGTTGCTAATCACTGCTTTCAAGGATGATTTAAGAATTTTTTGTTCTGAAGTTAGAGCAGTTAGACAGTCTTTAATTGTGCTTAAGATATTATTTTGCAGATTGTTTTGATCATCAGATGTTAAATCTGTTCCTAATGCATTATTCCTGGAAGAGTTTACTTCTTGATTAGAAGATGTCCTCTCCGCATTTGTGTTTTTATCATACTCTTGTTCAGGTTTTTCTGTGATTGGAATAAAAATTCGAGTTAAAGGCTGAGTCAGAGACGGCTTCGGTTGAAATTGACTCATATATTCATCTACTGCTTTCCGAAGGTCTTGAGTATTGACTATTGCATTAGCTACTTGGACATCCTTTGCTTGCTTCTTCTTTGCGGTAGATAAAACTTGAGTCTGTGTTGTCACATTTCTAGATCCACTTTCTAGCTTCTCCGCAATTTGCACCAACTCATCTAGGGGTGCATGAGAAGGAATCAGATGATGAGGGATCATACCCTTATTCATCATCCTTTGTCTTTCTTGTGATAAGTTCTGATATTTTTTTGTGATCGCATTCGAAGCTAACATTGCGCACTTATCTGGTTTGGACAACGATTTAAAGAATTGTTTTGTTTGCCCATTCAGAGCCATTTTTTGGACTTTTGATTTTTTGATTTCTTTACATTTGCCTTCGATTGGTTAGTCAGCCCTTTGGAATTTTTAGTAAATATCGTGAACGCCTCTTTGAGCGGCTTCGCGTTGTTTGTTTCTGATTCAACATCATTGGGGACTCCTACCTCCTCTTCACTTGACACTAACTGGTCGGATGAAAGAGCCATTGCTGTTATCTTCATGGGATTTTCCTCCCTCTCTCCCTCAACTGCGGGTTTAACTGATGCTGTTATTGGACCCGTCTGCAATTTCAAGGGTGCATTCTCAGTCTTCGATGCTATTGTTTCTCTTATGATACCCTCTACAAAAGGCACAGCAGTCGTATAGCTTTGTATATTTTTCCCAGTTATAAATGAACTCGGTTTACTATCTAACTGGACATCTATATTTTTACATATTGACACCAAGGGCCTGATTCATGTAAATGTTTTATAAAGGCGCAATCCCATAGGAAAACATTCCATGAATCAGGCCCCAACAGTCCAAGTTGTTTGGAAAAAAGAACTGCCTGTTCGGCATCGGATTCATGTTTTTGGGCCAAGGACAAACTAAATTCCTTCTGCTGTCTCATAATGTTTTCAATGTTATCTTGAATGAAATTAACCTTTGAGTCTAATGCTTCAAATAGTTTGGCAAGGGACATCAAGGCCATATTCATGGTTTCTAAAGTGATGGGAGTTACTTTTTTTGTCGCGAAATCCCGATTATCAATTGAACTATTTCTGTTTGGTCTCCTGGGGGTCGGCGGAATAAATGAAATGGAGCTTTCAGATTCCGATAAATTTCCAGTTTTGAATAATGCTGGAGACTTAGACAGATCAGAGTCGTCCTCCTTGGCCACAAAACAAGAATCCGATGACTCGAGCTCTATGATTGCATCATCTTCAGCTTCATCGTCATCAACCACATAATTAACCTTAGTCAGGGGCTTTGAATTGACAACCCCAGACCGAGCATTCTGCAACATCATTGAATCAGTCAGAGATATATTACATGGCTGCTCCATCAACTTATTATTTCCATTGGTGCCCTGTGCCAACTGTGGGCTCAAGATGGGTTGCTGAACAGGGACAACCTCCTGATCGTTACAAAGAGGCAGCGCCTCTACGTTTGATACACTTAGATTATTAACTTCAGTCATTCGTGCCACAGGGCGTGATGAGTGCCTGACAGCAAATCCAAAGTCTCTCAGATCACCCACGACGAGATCAGGTCGAGATCTTTTCTTCTTTACTCGTCTGTCCCAAGGCGCACTTTTTACGGAAGGGCGCACCATTTTTGGAGTGACCGTTGGACTATCCTTTGAAGTCGACTCCAATAAGGCACGCACTCGTTCTGTACTTGGCATGCCAGTTCGGAGAGTAGACATGTTGATCTGCTTTTTTTTTTTATTTCACCGTGGTGCTTCTTCCTGAGCACCACCAAGTTTACACCAAGTTTACAAAAATATTAAACTTAATTCTCCCGCGCTAACCGCGTTGCCGCGGCGAAGCGGCAAAGCGGGACTTAACGGGGCTTTACACGGGTGCGCGCGCACGGTGCGCGCGCCCCTGAGCTTATGTAGCTCCGCCCAGCCCTTAGTGCAGTGAAGCCTAAACAAGAGAGAAATATATTAAAATCTATTTCATGAATAGTAAAATTCTTATTTCTACGGGAGTAAATAGTTCTTTCTTTACTCTCTTCACCTGCTGGGGCTTGTAGTTGATGCGGGTAAGTTTCACAAGTCCACAAATCCACAGGAAAGCGCTGAAGCAGAAGTCCGCGGCAAAGCGGGACTTAACGGGGCTTTACACGGGTGCGCGCGCACGGTGCGGGCGCCCCTGAGCTTATATAGCTCCGCCCAGCCCTTAGTGCAGTGAAGCCTAAACAAGAGAGAAATATATTAAAATCTATTTCATGAATAGTAAAATTCTTATTTCTACAGGAGTAAATAGTTCTTTCTTTACTCTCTTCACCTGCTGGGGCTTGTAGTTGATGCGGGTAAGTTTCACAAGTCCACAAATCCACAGGAAAGCGCTGAAGCAGAAGTCTGCGGCAAAGCGGGACTTAACGGGGCTTTACACGGGTGCGCGCGCGCGGTGCGCGCGCCCCTGAGCTTATATAGCTCCGCCCAGCCCTTAGTGCAGTGAAACCTGCTGGGGCTTGTAGTTGATGCGGGTAAGTTTCACAAGTCCACAAATCCACAGGAAAGCGCTGAAGCAGAAGTCCGCGGCAAAGCAGGACTTAACGGGGCTTTACACGGGTGCGCGCACGCGGTGCGCGCGCCCCTGAGCTTATATAGCTCCGCCCAGCCCTTAGTGCAGTGAAGCCTGCTGGGGCTTGTAGTTGATGCGGGTAAGTTTCACAAGTCCACAAATCCACAGGAAAGCGCTGAAGTAGAAGTCCGCGGCAAAGCGGGACTTAACGGGGCTTTACACGGGTTTTATTAGTGCAACTTAATAACAATGTTTTTTCACTGAATTTCATAGGTTTTTACCAGACCTCTCTTAATTTGCTGCAAGTTCATTATATTGTACTCGCCCCCAATTTAACAGCTGTAAAGTCCACGGACAGAATGAAAGTCCACGAACAGCAGGCAACACCAACAAAACCCAAAAGCACAGGGGACAACAGAACATTGAATACCCTTCAAACAAAAAAACATATACATAAACCAAAATTACTATTTACTACACCCACAATTCATCATTTCAATGTTGTGTATTTTTCATTTAGCACACAATATAATGGAATGCATGAATCACAAACCATAACAATACAGCTCATACTATCCATTCAGTACAAACCTTCATACAGACTCAGATACCCTAGGAGCTCATTCCAATACAACCTCTTACCAAATAGTAAGTACACTGTATTTCTTTCTCTATTATTACCATTCATTATACAAAAATGCCTTAGAAGCAATTATCAAAATTTGTGTATTTTAACAGAAAGGGAGAAGACACTTGAGTGGTTAGAAGAAAACGTTCCCAAAGAAGAAATGAGTGATGATGAAATCTCTAATGGTAAACAATAAATCTTTCAATATAAACAAATAATGTTATTTATGCAGAACTCATTGAAATAATAATTTCTTCTTTTCATATAGTACATAGTTTACATGAAGAAACTACACCACAAATTAATTATGAATAATCCCAAAAATCAGAAAGACAATCCTATCCCCAACTGTACACAATGAAATCATGATCGTGTCTTCAAAATTGGATGAACTTAGTAATGACGATAAGGAACTTTTAAATTATGTTAAAAATCATGCTATTAGAATTGTTGATTATCACTGTCCTTCTTGTACCTGTACCCCTTGACTCAGCAATCACCCCATCGAATTACCAAAACACAAATCAAAGACGGTTTGATGAAACTTCTCCCCCTCCCGTCCCTGATGATGAAAATCCAAATTCTCCCATTTATGTATTCTATTCCGATACCCCATCCTTTTCATAAATAGATGTATTTTTTACACCATAAATAACTTATATATTATTCTTTGATGAATTATTTTTTTTTTAAACCCAAATAATATTCTGCAGACTATGCCACTATTCAGGGTGTCTGTTTACTCAAAAGGGGAGTCCACAGACACCTGCCACCACGGATGTCCCGGGATGTCATCATGTTACCGCACCCATGCGGCATGACGGCGTGTTCACATATGGTGTCAGTCACTGTGGATGGTGTCTGCTTTTTACAGGTTTTAAACTGCATTCTTGGCCAATCTATGATGATACAAGTTCAAAGTGTACCCTTCCAGAGCTCCTAGACACATTTTCTATTGATCTGTCAACTCTTTTCAACTTTCCAAGGCCTATTTTTGCTTGATAGTCCTTTGGACAGTTGTGTGGTACATGTTAGTTCCTCTTAAGGAACCAACCTATTACTTTTAGTAATTCTCAATCTGGCTGTCCAGGAGACAGGTACAGGAGAGCACCTGTTTTGCAGAACATTGATAACTTAATCCAGTGGCATTTGTCATGGCCATCCCTCCTTCCCAGGGTTCACCAGGACTACCACAACCATCAACTGGAGGGCCTGTACAGGGGTCAGGTATGGTGATGCAGAGGAGGATGAAGAGGAACAGGAGGAGATGGTAGAGGAAGTGCCTACCTTCAGAGCCCAGACAAAGTCATGGGTGTGGCGTTTTTTTACCACCATTGGGGTGTGCCACAAGCTTGGACTACCCAGGTAAAATGCATTGAGTTTGACGTGATACTTAGTGGCAGGAAACCTGTGAAGTACTCTTTTTGGACCATGTCCGAAAAAAGTACACTCTTCATCGCTTATAAAGAACATTACTAGCATGTAAGTCTCTATAATCATAACAAAATACTTTCAATGTATGAGAAATGTATTCTGTGGGATCGATCATTGACGGTGCGCTAATGACCACCCTGGAATGGTTCCAAAACCTGACCTGAAATGTATGTAATTCCAAAAGTCTGGCAGCGAGAGGATCCTACGCCCACAAACTACCCACAAAGTTTATGAACAACTTAAGAAATAGGATTATACATCGGGGAGTATCTCACGCTCAAGGTCAGTTGTCTTAATGTAACCATTAAGATAGGTCAAACAAATGTTCCAAATGTCCAAATCAAAAAAGATGTGATATTTTTTATTCTCCAATGCAAAAACCAGCCGACACGTGTTTCGACCTCTGGTCGTTGTCAAGGCCTAAAGTGAATCCAAAAGCTTAATCTTCTATTAGCATCTGGTGAGTTTAATGAGCCTGAGTAAATGTCAAACATGCTTCCATATATGTTGATTGTTAATCAATCTTGCTTGCAATTATTGATTCTATGTTATTTTGAAGCAAATTGAGAAACAACACTTGAGTTTCATGGGACCATTTCTGGTGTATTCCATTGTGACAGGAATAACTGCTGTCAGGCGATTCTGAGAATTGGTGCACGGGAATAATCCCAATTATGAAGGGCATCTAACATAATATACACCAGAAATGGTCCCATGAAACTCAAGTGTTGTTTCAATGTAAAAACACAGAAGAAGTAGTACTGCTATTCGGAAATGCTCAACCCAATTTTTATCAATAAATGAAACAAAAACCAATTAAGTTATATCAGGGAGCCTTTACCAATATTACTAATGGAATGTATCCCTAAATTAGTAGCCCATTAAATTGTCCAGGAAGTAAAACACACACACACACATCAGGGGCTGTAAGTATGAAACATTTGTTTTGAGACATAATAAAATTCTCTTGTAAATACTTACATATATAACAAAATTACCAATTGTGAACAAAAACATATATAGAGATCACAATTGAAGTAGCAAAAGTTGAAGCATACATGTTTTCACAAAAAAGAAATTACAAAAACACAGTAAGAAACGTGAAAAGAGCATGTATAAAACAAATGCATAAGTAATTTAGTGCCTACATAGATTTGCAGGGTTCTATGTCCTTATTAAAGTGCCCAGGTTTAAAGTCCCTGGTGCATCTTTTATTCCAGATGCCTAATACGTACCAATGGTCATAGATTTGTCTGTTCTAATAGATTTTACAGAAAAAGGAAAAAATGTTTTATTCCTAATAGCCATAAAACACAATGTAAAAGGCAAAACCTGTAAACACACATACGACATTAAAAGGGACGAAGCATCCAAATTATCTTGTGGACTGCAAATATAGATATACAATATACATTGTAGACAATTGCAATGCAGTTGCAATACATGTAACAGCTGAGAAAACAGAACTAAAAGGCCTCTGGGATGACATATCTTGCAAAACAATTTCACAATAAATGTACAGTCTAGGTATAAAAATGCTCTACCAAAGGGAATGTGGGTGCTACGATGGTGCACACCATTTAACAGGTACAGCCTTATTGGAAAATCTGAAAACATTGTCAGGCTAAACCTTGGTCCAGCTTGATTCTGAAAAAGAGTGCTACAATTCTACCAAGACATAGGAACAATAGCCATGAATGATCCCAACAGCCAGGACATTTAAAAAAAAAAATTATAATTTGACACATACTACCCAAACAGAAGTACTACTTAGGAAAACATGAGCCTGTACAACATAGCCCAAAATGACTGCTACAAACTACAATAACTAGATAACGGGCAAATATTTAGTCTCAACTTGTGAAGGAAGCCTAGTACAACTTACCAAACACAGCCTAATAAATCGTATAAAGGTATCATTTATATCTCTGCAACATTGAGAACTTTCTAATAAATCGTATAAAGGTATCATTTATATCTCTGCAACATTGAGAACTTTATTACATGGCCCTACTGCAACTCTTTAAACCTTGGAGAAAAAAAGAAAAAATGTTAGCTGACCATAACTCATTTGCAGTTGCATTCAAGGCAAATGAAAGCAGTATAACATATTCCAATTTCAAAAATACAAGGACATGTTAGACAATGATGCCGACAAGAGGAAGAAATTCAAGTAGACAAAGGTACTCCTGTGAGCAGTCAATTTTCCCCTACAGGAAGCCAAGAAACACTTGGAAAACCACTCATTATAAATTGACCAGGAATAGCCATGACTGAGGTAAAAAAATAACATTTATCAATATAAACAATCTGAATCTGAACAACTCCCATTTATCTAGAGGTCACTGAAGAAATTGAAAATGCTTTTAAACATGAAACTAAAACTTGTAGCTATAAATATTATAAACCTCTGCTCATGTGTTTAAGTGGTGTAGACGGTTCTGGCAACACGTTTTTAGTTAAAATAATCAGCACATTTCTACAAGACTTAACAAACAACAACCTTTCAGCTGTTGTAACAGCCCCCAGAGGTTTTCGCTGTGTACAACATAGGAGGTGTAACTTTACACTGAATACTGCTCCTCCCAGTAGATCACACAAACAAATTAGAATACTACAAATTATCAGCAGAAGCTGCTACTAAAGTACGCTAAATTTTGAAACAAATGAAAGTGCCCCCATAGATGATGTAGGCATGATTGCTTTAATTCCTCTCATAATCCTAGAAGTCCTAAAACTGACTACGAAGAACTGTTTGGAGGAAGACACGTTATTGTTGTTGGAGACATCCTACAGTTAACACCAGTAAAAGTTAACCATATGTTCCAAACATTTGGACACAAGCAATGACATAACACACTCAGCAGCATTGGAAATGTAAATCTCTGGCAACACTTTCGCTACAGAGAACTAACTGAAAACATGTGTCAGTCTGCAGATCTCGCCTATTCTGGCATATTAAAAAGCATTAGAACTGATCTGCTTACTACAGTTGAAATAGAAAAAAAGTGTTTAAACTGCAGAGTAATTCTAAAACGTATCCTTGACGTAGAACAAGGTTTAGTCAATGGATCACTTGGCACAGTAGTTGGCTTCCAAATATATCCACATGACAACAACATTCAGTTTGTCAACATCCACTTTGACAAACATGCATACATTTAAAAAAAGGCCACAAAATAGCATGTTTGCTTCTTTTTAAAGGCAAGTACCTGCACAGAGAACAATTCTCCATATCTCTTGCATATGCTGTAATTATTCATAAATCGCAAGGTCTAACTCTGGCATTGATTGATATTGGCAGCACAGTCTTTAAAGAAGGGATGAGTTGCGTAGCACTTTCACATCTGCGTACACTCGATGCTCTATTCCTAGTTAAGTTTGATACAAACAAAGTCAATGCTAACATTCCATGCATCCTAGAATACAACAGGCTATGTGCACTTTACACCCCACATCTAGATGTGTACCCTGTAAAACAACTTTTAAAAATAAAACAAATACAAACTGAACCTATAACAGATCTCGCAATAATATCGCTAAAGAAACAAAGAGCAACTGCTGCTCCATCAAATAATAAAACCAAAAAACTCTAGTCCAAAATCAACAGCACGTCCATCAGAAAACAAAGAGATCTTGTTAAAAAAACAACTGCAGATTCATCAAAGGATACAGAGGCACAACTCTCTAGCCTATTTAAATTCAGCAACACAAATGGAGGAAATTTGCTTTGCAAATGTAGCAATGAATGATTTGTTCCGATTGCCACCAATTGTTCACAACATATACTTGAACGGCTCAGAGCAGTTATGTTTGCAAATGCTTGTCCTTCATAGAAATGCCACAAATAATCCTGACAGCACTTACGGTGCCTCAGGTATAAGGCAAGAATTGGACTACTATAAAGGGATGGTAACATTTACGAAAACCACACAGGAAGATCCATTAGAATTCCTGATGTACTTACTATACGTACCAGAAACCAAAAACATCCCTACAAATGAAATATTCCAGATTTCATACATGTGGCAACACATACATGCACTTTCTGCAACCATGTTTCACAAGAGCACCTCCTTTATTAACTATTTGTCAATGTATCCATACCAATTGTGAATCCATTCCATTTCACCAGCTTCTGCAGAAAGCACTTCATGGCATATCATGCCCTTTTTGTAATTCAGACAAACTTTCCTACATGCACATGATTTCACATGGCCAATATCTTTTACTAATGCTTCCAAGGTACAATGCAGATGGTACCAAAAACAGCTGTAAGCTTACAGGCTTCACACATGACCAAATATCTATTGCCAAAGAAACCTTACCAACAGTGGGCAGAATCTAACATACTGGTGCTACAACCACTTGAGGCCACTATAATGCACATGTCAAAAACAGAAGTGGTTGGTTTGAATGTAAGGACACCTCTGTTACTACAAAACATTGGTTACCAGCACATCTAACAAATGCCTATTTAACATCCCTTTAACCCAAATTTACTCACTGAACTGTAGAGCAATACACAGCTAGAATACGCCAACGGGTATCTAACTACATCCATAATACTACAATAGTACTTTTAAAAGCTGCGATAGTTAGAATACACCAACAGTTAACTAACTAATTCAAACATATTCTTCATTGCAATAAAATTCAAATATGCCATCACAGTACTGATTACTGCAAAACTTCTTGTAAAGTCTAATATATTAGAATACACCAACAGGTATCTAACTACTTTAAACATCCAGTTAATTACAACACACTTCAAAACAAACATACTATCACACTTAAACTCACATAATTATAATATTTGTTTTAATCCTCTATGTATTTTTCCCAATGACCCAACGATTGTTTCATGTCAATACAACAACAGTGTAGCACACATTAATCTTGTACTTAACATAGTACATTGAATGTACTGGCCCTCATTACAAGTCAGGCGTTAAGGGTTTAACGGCGCTGTCGGCGCCGTTAACTCTTAACACCTGATTCACACTTTAACGCCTGCTTTTTGCAGGCGTTAAAGTCCAAGGCGCTAAGCGACCTTGGTGCTAATTACGGCACTGCAATTTACGGTGCCGTAATTAGCGCCTTCCCCATCCCCATTATGCCATATGGGGCAAAAATGGGAATGGGGAAGGGCAAATGGTGAATGGGGAATTACCACCCCACTCACCTTGGAATGGGGCGGTAATTCCGCCATCCACCATGCCGGACTCCGGCATGGACCATGGTGCTAATAGCACCATGGTCCAGCGCCGGACTTGTAATGAGGGCCACTGTCTATGAAAGTAAAATAAGTAAATGCATGTGTAAAATTGTATGCAATTAAAGCTTTTAAACTAACTTGCATAGAAAATTGTACATTTTTTTTCACAGAAAAACCAGAGATTCCAGCTTTATTACTGATACAACTAAGTAACCATACAAAGGGGGTCATTACGACCCAGGCGCTAATTGCGCCAACTTTACCACCATGGTGTAAACTACGTTTACACCATGGTGGATGGCGGATTTACCGCCCCATTCCAAGGTGAGTGGGGCGGTAAATCCCCATTTCCCATTTTCCCTTCCCCATTCCCATTTTTGCCCCATAGAGCATAATGGGAGTGGGGAAGGCGCTAATTACGCCACCGTAAATTACGGTGGCGTAATTAGCATCATGGCAGGTTAGCGCCATGGATTTTAACGGCTGAGAGCAGCCGTTAAAATCAGAATAGGCGTTAAGGGTTAACGACGGCGTTAACCCTTAACGCCTGGGTCGTAATGAGGCCCAAAGTATGAACAAATACATGTTCCATAAGCACTATCCTCAACTGTACTACAATCATAAAAACCATATACACTTAATTTATATCATTCCACCATATTACAAATAATGTATACTCCCTCTGGCCACAACCACCACAATATAATAAAACCATATAACACGTATGTACAATACATCTTCAATTAAAAAAACATGCCCACATCCCCCCACAATCCAAATGATGTCCACGGTCAGCAAAATTGACTGCAGGCTCGGAGGCACCTAGCCACCCTTATTTTACCTATAAAAACAGCCCCATGTCAACTTTGTTCCACTCCCCCACCCTTTCCAGACCCTCTTTCAGCCACCAAATAACCACAAATGGGTTTTCCACACTTTTTCCCCACTGCGCTATCCACGAACACCGGCTGCACTGAATCAGAAAATGAGTCCCTGGACCGGACCCAGACATCACAATTTGTTTTCTCTACTTTTTGGCCATTTTTAAAATAACAACTCAACAGATTTACACCATGCTTTTGGCACCAAGCCGCTACTCCAGCACAAATTTGGTGAAATTCCATCCAGTGGTTTGGGCGGTAAGCGAAAGCAAACATGTTTTCCATTGCGTTTATGAGGATTTCCACACATTTTGAGACACCCTATAACTTTCTCCCCCTTGACGGAACCACACCAAACTCATTCTGAGGGGGCAATATACAGTTTTAAGTTTACTGAGGATTCGTCCCAGTGGGGGCAAAGTTACAAGCCACCCAAAAGTGCTCTTTCTATGAGTTCAGCAACATAACCATAACTTCAGAGACGACACCGCAGGCATTTGTGACATTTGTGATGTCATCTTTGATATTCTTGGTGTTAATCTTAGCAGTGCACGTGGTGGTGCGAGGTATGGTTGCTTAGCTTACCATAACTAGCAAATTTCTGGAGTTTTTCAGTTTTACTTGTACCATAAAGTCACTTTAACAATGTTTTTTCACTGAATTTCATAGGATTTTATTAGTGCACATAACCATTGCATCCCTTTAACAAAGTGTGTTCACTGGATTTTATGGGTTTTGACCAGGGCACCCTAATTTGCTACAACCTCATAATATCAGATTTACCCCCATTATAGATGATTTCGGACAATCTAGAAAGTTTCACCATAAAACATTGCCATTCCCTACCATCCTAGCAACATTTTGAACACTTCTATTACCTTTCTGCAACTTTTTGCACTGTTTTTTGTTCGATGACATTCACAAATTTCTGACGTCACTGCAGACTTTCCAGACAGTGTCACATAACCATGCTCACAGTATGATGATGTGTTCGATAAAGGGTCAATTTTCGCGAACGATTCCGTGTTCTGAGGACATTTCGAAACTCCATTTTAAGCTGATCTAGGAATTGTCAAGGTGAAAACGTACCCTTGCACAGACCTATTCTTACTGTTTTTCCATCTTCAATCCAGGACAGAGCACATGTTTGAAAGAATATTAGCAGAATTGCTATTTAACTTCAAAAATGGCATCAGCGATGGCCACCCCTCCTCCTCAGGAGCCACCACCACCAACACCACCAGCTTGGGTGCCTGAACAATGGAAAAAAGGTAATGATGCAGAAAATAATCTTGAGGACCAGGAAGATGAGATAGAGGAAAATAATCTTGAGGACCAGGAAGATGAGATAGAGGAAATGCCTAACTCCAGCACACAGAGAGAATCCTGGGTGTGGCAGTTCTTTACCACCATTGGGGTCTACAGAAGGCTAAGGCTATCAAGGTGAAATACACTGAGTGCAATGTTGTAATCAGTCGCGGACAACCTGGGCAGTACTCCTACCCGACCACCTCAATGCACCACCACACCAAATCCAACCACCAGGATGCTCTGAGAAGGGCTGTTCCTTTCTCAGGAAGTAGTAGGCTGTCTTCCTCTACCTCAGCTTCCTCAAGCAATACCGCCACCACACTGGCTACTCCGGTGGGGCACAAGATCCCACCAGCTACCTTGCAAGCCATAAAAAGGTTGTTGATCCATATCTTTCCAAGACAACAGTTCTCTGTGTATACTGCAACACACCTCTCTGCAGGAGGGAGCCGAATTGCTTTCGAGGCTGCAATCAAAGACCCTGTTAAACACTGCCTATTACTAGAGATTGAAGGCACACACAACATCTTCCCCTGACTACCTTACCCTCAATAGTTGTCGTTGGTGCCCCTTCCCTCATTTTCATCCCCACCTTACTTACTGGCCTCTCCTGCCCAAAAAAAAACACCAAATAAAGATTCCTTATGGAGCCACCTCTAACAGTTAACAAACAGAACAAAAACAATGTTATAGATTCCATTACTTTACATCGTCCAATACAGTAGTTATACTCAGTAAGATTCTCCAACATTTCTATTACCATTTTGTACTATGCAAATCGAATAATGGACAATTGAATAGTAGAGAAAAAGAAAATAGGACACAACCAATGTTCTTCACATACTTAACTCTAACATGCAATAAGGACCATACTCCTTGCACCTTCATAACTATCTACAGTCTCCGCAGTCCCCTTTTCAGGCCAGGCATCATTTAATAACCCAAATGTCACATGTACACCATCACACCGGACAGCCCTTCTACCTCTTTACTTTTATGTTTCTAACACTCCCTCATTGCTTGTTTTTAAGCACTCACACGTCCTTCCAGCAATCACCTCCAAAAAATCTTCATGTAACCCTATCAACATATTAAACCTACACACACCAACTGCAACTTAAAAATGTTCTAGAAATATTTAACATCTACATTTCCCTTACTTATTTAAAATAAAATGTACACCGTGTTGCTATAAATGTGCATATGTATTGTACAGTGTAAATGTGAAAGTAGGGATGTGTAAGTGCTGAAAGAAGTGGGTGCACAGCCACCATGCAGTGGGTCCTCAAGCACAGTTCTGAAGAAAGGGTGGGGTTGTCAGGTGTATAAGGCCACCAGTTTCAATGACAGTCGCATGAGTTTATAGAGAAGGGAGAGAGTGAAATGGGAAGAGAAAAGTAAAGTTTTTTAGAAGTTTTGAGAAGTTTCTGGAACTGAAGGAAGTCCGGCACAAGATTAAGAGGAGCAGGTAGCCTGTTACAAAGAGAGGCACAAGCCGAACAGAGAGACCTGCCTCCTACTCTCTGTTTCAACACATGTTTGACAAGCAGATAGTTTAATTTACAGGAGCGGTGGGCTCTAGCAGTGGAGTATGTAGGGAGACAAAATAGTAAATGGCGGGGTCCCAGGCTCCGAAAAGCTTTTTGGATAAAGCATAGGGTCTTCATTTTCATCTTGTGGCCACCAGGAGCCAGTGTAGAGATTGTGGGCCTGCACAGATACCATTCATGGGCTTCAGGCCAATAAAAAGTATTGCTGCTCTATTCTGGATGAGCTTAGAGAGGTTTAGGAAACAAAGAGGGATGTTAAGGAAGACGTTGTTGCAGTAATCCAGCCTTGAACCCTGGGAAACACTGCAAGGAGAGAGTGAAGAGGTGGAGGAGAAGGGAGAGTTAATGATCATGGAGCCATTTAATAACGATAGAATGGGTAACCGTGTCAAACGCGAAGCACAGATTGACGATCACTATCCTCACTTGTACTGCAATCAGAAATACCATATACTCTTCAATTATATCATTCCACCATATTCCAAATACAATATACTGCCCTTATAGTACCCATACTAACTATACACATATTACTATAGTGCATGGGGCCAGTGGCCAGATTCTTTGGGCCAAGAATCGGGCCACATGCCACAACCACCACAATAGAATTACACCATATAACACATCTGTACAAGACACCTTGCAATGATGTCTTTCATCCATAAAATAACTACAAATATATTTTCCAGATTCCTTTTCCTCACTGTCTGCGTACAAATGTCATGATCCGCCCATCAAATGTGACCACTGTTTCAAAAATTATGACGCACCTCACATTTTCAAACATCCCATGAGCGTGCGCCTCTCTACAAAGTTTGGTGACCATTTGTCGAACAGCACCATAGTTATATGATCTCATCACAACTCACGTCCTGGACTGCATAGCCATTACTGAAACCTGGCTCCACGCTGCCTCAGGACCTCTTCTATCCCTAGCTATCCCTGAAGGCTACACTATTATCAGAAGTGACCGTAACACTGATCAAACCATAGGAGGTGGCTTTGCCATTATACACAAAACCTCGATCAATCTCTGCTTCACCGCTCCCTACCAAATCACCTCAGCCAAACAACTCACAGCTAACTAGCTATCACCCCTAACCGGACTATTACACTCCACATCATATACAGACCTCCTGGTCCATTATCCATGTTTGCTGAGGACCTTTCCCACATCCTCGCTGACAACACTAAGACCAAGTCACAAATCATGTTATTAGGTGATTTCAACATAGGCTACCAAGGCCCTATTGGTGCCTCTGCCCTCGATGTCAACAACCTGCTACTTAACCTAGGCTTCACACAACAGGTCACCATGCCAACTCATTCCAAGGGTAGGATTCTCAACTGGATAGCTGACTTAAATTGTGACACTTATATTGAATCCAATCAACCATGTGCCTGGACAGACCACCACTTAATCAGCTTCAGCATCCCAACTAGAATCAGCCACACTATTCCCGATATTGCACCCGCCACCACCACACGAAATAAGCGCAACATAACCTGTGCCAAATTACTCCCACTCTTCCCCCCTGCTCTCAATGATCTCTCATCCTCATGCTCTGATACCACAGTCATGGTAGACATGTACAATCAGACTATGCTGAAAGCCCTTGATCTTATCGCACCTTCCAAACTCAGAAAACCTAAACCTCGGGCCCACCTCAACTCTTGGTTCACGCCACAGCTGAGAACCCTACACAAGGAAAAAAGGATCCTTGAAGCACGCTGGAAAAGTAATCCAATGTGAGCCAACAAAGCAAGTATTGCCTTAGCTACTCTAAATTACAAAGAAGCCATACTTCTGGCTAAAAAAGAGACATACAACAAACTCATTGAACTAGCCCAATCAAACACCAAGGAGCTATTCAGAATCTTAAAGGAACTGGAATCCCCTGCCACCCCCCCTGAAGGGGCCCCTGAGGGACCCTTGAATGTGGAAAGAAGGCAAAGTCACCACACACGAATAGATACACCAAACACGAGGTTCCGTTCCCATAGGAATCTATGCTCATCATTCCTGATCTTCATCTCTACATAGGCTCCTTTCTGATTCACGGGAATAGACACTGGTTCCGACCCCTGTCCTGGGCTGTCCTATTGGTGTAATAATACATCATCCGATGTGTAATCACCACTGTTGTTACAGTATGCACCTGTCTGTGTGTCAAAAATGTTCCCCCCTCTCCCTCTATTTCCCATTTGTGCACCCTGCTGATTTTGACTCTGATTTTGATTCGGAGCCTGGCCTTGATTGTGTGCTCCATTCCCTTGATCATTCTGATGCTGCTGCATATTATTTCTATTATGACCATTTGTTCCCCCGTGGCCTCTATGAGGCCTTCTCTGACCATAACCGCCTCTATTTTGTGAGTGTGGGCATTGTGCCCACCAGTGTCCTTCATCCCTGCAATATGCATATTGGTTTAATCCCAAAGGCCCTCCATATGTATTTGAATTTCCCCTGTTCTGTGTATTTCCCCTTCCCCTGTTGTGTCCTGCTACCTGCTGAAGTAATACCCGCATTTTCAAGTTTGCTCTATCCTTTGCTTCTCTTTCCTTTTCAGTATTTACCCTGTTTTCATAATATTGAGCCATGTGTAATACTTCTCCTAGCGTTTTTGCTTGTCATGCAGTTTCTGATGTCATTATCAAATTTTTAATTGGAAGTATTAATCCCCTCACATATTTATCCACAAATAACCTTTTTCCTGCTTCTGTACTCACATATTGTCCACTAAAATCTGTAAATACTTCTTCAAATCTGTTAAAATAATCTGTGGCCACCTCATCTTTTCCTTGCACACACGCTGTCATCTTGGCCCATTGAATTATTTTCTCCGGGACCAATTCTTTTAACTTATGTATTATTCGTGCCGGTAGTGCTAACATATTCACCCCTGGCTCTGCACCCACCGCTTTATTTCTATCCTCCAGTATTAAATTCACCCACGTGGCGCCATAGGCCGTCTCATCATCCACCTTTCTTATTTGTTTCCCTATATCTGCTGGCAAAATCACAGGGAATATTAAGTCTATATCACTCATTGTGAGCACCGCTGATTTCAATAAAGACTCTACTTCTTTATAAAAACCTGATGGATTTTTTGTATGTCAGGGATTGTCTTTTTTATATTATTCACTTCCTGTCTAGAGAAGGGAACATGCACAAATTGAGATGCGTAATGCGCTGGGATTACCACAGCCCGCATATTGCCTACTCTGGGAGTCTCTACCTTCAGTACAAAAGTAGGGGGCACTTCTCTCATGGGGAAAGCCTCACTCACTAATCCTCTCCCTCCCCTCTTATGTAACAATATTCCCAGGTCAAGGGATAAGGCTGTTTCTCCTGTCCCCCATTCCATCGCTCCCTTATAAACCCCCAATACTTCAGGGGGGGCTCACCTTTTTCTCGTTTCTATCTTTAGCGGTCAAATATTCTGCCATTGTTTATAACGCTCTCCTGTTCATTGCTAAAGTGTATTCATCAAATATTCCATGTATTTCCATTATGGCAATACTGGGATCTGAAATCCATTGTTGTGCCTCCCGCATGCACGCCTTTAGCCCCGCACATGTTTGCGCTGCTGGTGACGAGAATTGCTGCAGTCTACCCCTCTCAATATTCTTTCTCCTATTCCCCAGTGTGGCCAATACTTCAGAATATTCTTCATCCAATTGATTCTTTATCTCAAACAGTCGCTTCACATGCTCTTCTATCTCATCATTCCTTGCTCTACAATGGGCTAATGCATTCAAATGCAACAGTTGTTGTGGTGGTAACTTTCCAATTAACTTTTTCCATTGTCTTGACAAATATTCCCCCATGCCTTCTAACAATACCTGTATTTCATTGTTACTTCTGAAGTCATACAGCGACGCTAGCGTGGATGCCTCATCATTGTCGTCTATATACATTTCTGCCTGTTCTTGCAGCTCGCGCTTTCTCTCTGTGCTGATCGCGCTGCAAGTTACTCCCATACATTCATTCTGCTCGATTCCACTCATGAGAGGGAAGGTCGGAACCGTGGCACCTTCTTGATCGGAAGGTGGGGAGGGGGCAGTGAGAGTGGGATATGCCTGTTGGGGTTGTGGTAATTGCAAAACACTCGGGGCTGGCTGGCTAGTGGACAATGCAATGTCTGATTCAGCCTGTGGCTGTGCTGGCATTGGGAGGGGCTGAGCAGCAGGAGGGGTTTGAGCGGCAGCTACTGTCGTATTCTGTTTCGTTCCACTCCTCGGACCCTGCTTTGTTTCAGTCAAAATTGTGTTTATTAATTCATCTGACGTGTGTATCTCTCTTTGTGGATATATTTTTTCTATGTTTAATTCATCGAACCGTCTTGTCTTTGGCAAGCTATTACTCCACTCCTCCTCCTCCTTCTCCTCAGCTTTCTCCGTCTTTGACTTATGCCTGCGCGCATGCTTCTCTCTACTTCTAAATCTGAGCATCGCTTCCCTCCTCCAGTCCCTAATTATGTCTAGTGCCCCAGGGTGTGCTCTTTTACTTATTAACACCTTTTCCAGGTTATCTATACGTCCCATCTCAAAACTCCCATGGCTCGGCCACTGATGGTCTGCCTGTTTTCTGGTTTGCTTATGCCAAGTCTCACAAAACATTATCGCTCCCATACCATACTTTATGTACATCTCATAAGCCAGCGTTCCTCCCAGAGGTGTTTCCTGGCCAGTTTCCAAAGATTGTTCACCGCAGCTGAAAAATCCTGCTAAGGTAGACAATACCCCAGGCATGTTTTAACCTTACGCTTGGCTAATCAAACTTACTCTGGGTGTTTGATTTTGCAAAATCAACTCTCAACCAATATCAGGATTACTTACGAATCGTGGCACGACTCACCTGATCAATCAATGTGTCTTCTTCAAGACACAATTCGTCCGTATACTGACGCAACCAATGACGTTGTGCCTGCGTATCTCGGCTCGGCCTCGTTTTCGGGACCCTCGCCTCCTTGTTCGCTGGCCAGGGGCGTCGATCAGGGATCAGCGGTGCGCAGATCTGCAAATGAGTCTCTCACTGCTTTCACAGGGGCGCCCCGTACACCTCTGGATCCTGGCTCGATCGCTCCTATCCTTGCCATTCTTGTCGCCTTCCTTATGTCACAATGTACATGATGGAACAAGTGGGGGAGGGTCGCTATTCGGGCGCCATCTTGAAGGGGCCCCTGAGGGACCCTCGAATGTAGAAACAAGGCAAAGTCATCACACACAAATAGATACGCCAAACACAAGGTTCTGTTCCCAAAATCTAGGGTTTATTGCAATACAAAATAGTCCCAATTGGCCAAGTCGTCTCACGCCCCGCGACATGTGTCTAAACAGACCTCAGGGGACGCAAGCAAGCAAGCGACTTACATCAGTTGCATATATACAAAAGGAGCACCTTACAATCAGCAATGACACAGTATGACAGATTTGATGCTGCCCCCAATTCATTTCCCTTTGAATTGGAGGCGATGATTGACCAGTGTGACAAATATGACACCTTAGACCACCATATTTAGTAACAGGTTGCTATCTCCAGTTTTACAGACATCATTCTTTGTTTGCGAGAACACAGCGTTTCTCTTTCTCATAGTTTCTCATAGGCAAGGTGTGCGTAGGAGACTGGCGCATACCAGGTCTCTCAATCTCTAAGTTTCGATTCTCGCTCTGGAGGTCAGCCCGCTCTCCAGGGCCTCCCTGGGCTTAGGAAGGGGGGCCGTAAAGAAGAAAATAATTCAACTCTTTAAATGCTAGTTTTGTACATTGCTATTCTTTCAAGAGACTCGCTGGCATTTATGTACTGATTAAATGCCTTGCTCCCTGTCTTCAAGGATATATGAGGGAGGGAATCGGGCATTTCTGTCTGGCTCTCTAGTGTAATGTTTCAACATGTTTTCGTAGCCTTGGACCACTGAAGCGAAATAATATCTACAGCAAAGCAGTTTTACATGAGGCAAAGAGGCAACGTTAAAGAGAACAGAGAGAAAACAAAATGGTGATTCTAGTTATCTTAAAATGGCCGCACTCTAGCTGGGCCAATAGCTACGTAATAACTAATGAGCATGTATTCTTAACACTTTGAATGAGGTGGTTGGTCCTCAGCCAACCAATTATCATGCATTTCCTTCCATCCAGGGATGTCTAGATTTTCTGGACTGACACCCCAGACACCTGTTCTAAAGACAGTACTTGGTGTGCTAACATTCAAAAGGCCCTCCTTGGAAAAATCATCACTCTCCATTCTAAAATCAATGACAAAAAAAATAGTCCACAATCCAGCCTGCAACACATAACGCATCAGGTCAATAATAAACTCAACACTGAATCCTTGAAACCAATCAGTTTCTCACCCCTCTCCATCATAGAAGTCGAACACATTATCAACAACCTTAAACCTTCCATTTGTCAGGGGGACATATGCCCTGCCCCATTATTAAAGAGGCCTTGCACAATCTAGCGCCTTTCATCACCACATTCATAAACTCCTTATTTAGCTCTGGGATTGTCCTGGACAACCTCAAGGATCCCTGGGTTATTCCTCTCCTTAAAAAACCCACATTGGATGCTAACATACCTACCAACTACAGACCGATCACCACGGTCCCTTTCCTTTTAAAAATTCTTGATCGTGCTGCATACTTGCAGATCCAAGATTATTTGGAAACCAATAATCTCTTGGGAGTGAGGCAATCTGGTTTCCGTCCTCGATACGGTACGGAAACTGCTCTCTTAGACCTTAAATTCAGATTGAAGACCTAAAAGATAAGGGTAAACTGGCCCTCCTACTCCTCTTAGATCTTTCTGTGGCCTTTGATTTAGTAAATCATCAAATCCTATGCCGTACCCTCAAAACCGCCGGCCACTTTTTGGACAAAGCCACAGCCTGGATCACCTCCTTCCTGGATAATAGATCAATGAGGGTCTTATCCACCACTGCCACCACTGAACACTCACCAGTCACTTGTGGAGTCCCTCAAGGATCATGTGTGTCCCCGACACTATACAATGTGTTTACAAAACCCCTTTTTCACATCTTGGATTATCTGTGTGTCACTTATACCAACTATGCCGATGACACCCAGATACTCATCCCTGTCACAGGTGGCCACAAAACCGACTCTCTAGCCATCAACGCCATTTATCAAGTAATCCAGGCCTGGATGGCCCAGCATGAATTGTGTTTGAATGACGAAAAAACTGAGCTTCTCATCCTTGGCTCCCACCAAAGACTCAGTAAACTAGACTCATCGTTCAAATCTTTCACCATTGATGGTAACACCATTAAAGTGGCTAAGGATACAAAAACGCTTGGAATCTACATCGACTCCACTCTCTCATTAGCCAGGCAACCTAACAATGTCTTATCGGCTGCATTATACACCTGCAAGCTTATCACAGCATGCCGCTCCTTCCTATCACCAGACAACTGCACTACTCTAGCCAGGACCTTGGTCCTATCTAAAATTGATTATTGCAACTCCCTCTAGCTGGGTACCAACCAATGTAATATTAAAAAGTTACAAATCATCCAAAATAATGGCATCAGAGCGGCTCTAAACATCCCCAGGAACCTCTACATCTCTGACTCTAGACGGAGTCTTCGCTGGCTCTCAGTCTCCCAAAGAGTCCCTCTTAAAGCACTTGCGCTCACACACAAAAGCCTCGTCAACCATGCCCCTAGCTACCTAGCCAGCAGATTTACACTACATACCACTGCGAGACCACTCAGAAGTGCCCAAATCAACTGCCTCGCTATCCCGCGCTTCAACCTCCAGAGATCTGGTGGACGTAGCTTTCCAGTCCTAGCAGCAAAATTATGGAACTTGCTACCTAATCCTTTTAGAGCTGAATCCTCCTTCCCGGCTTTCAAGGGCACAGTCAAGGCCTGGTTGTCTACCCAAGACTTGCCTTGACTCTGCTCCATGGTCCATGCCGGTAAGTTACCGACTCCGCCATGGAGAAAGGGGGAATTACCACCCCATTACAAGGTTGGTGGGGCGGTAATTCCCCCTTCCTCCATGGCCCTTCCCCATTCCCATTTTTGCCCCATAGGGCTCAATGGGAATGGGGAAGGCGCTAAGTACGGTGCTGCAAATTGCGGCACCATGATTAGCACAAAGGTCCCTTTGCTGGTCCCTACTTTAACAGCTGGTAAAACCAGCCGTTAAGGTCGGGTCCC
The DNA here is from genome assembly GCF_040938575.1 of Ambystoma mexicanum. NCBI lineage: Eukaryota > Metazoa > Chordata > Amphibia > Caudata > Ambystomatidae > Ambystoma > Ambystoma mexicanum. The sequence continues at coordinate 978,398,202 of NC_090922.1, forward strand.
ACAAAGGGACCTCGTAATTAGGTGCTAATAGGTTAACTGCACCGCAGCCTTTTACGGCGCCGTTAACCCATTAGCGCCTGGGTTGTAATGAGGCCCATATTGGCTAAGTGGGTAAGTCTTCATAGTTTGCATTTCAGCTTTTATGCATTAATCCATCAAATGTGTTTGCTTCTTTTTATATAGGTATGGCCTTGCAATTCACAAGGTTTATGCATATATTTCTTTTAAAATGTGCAGGCTTTATCATTAATATTTAGGTTATGAAAAAAATGGTTACTGTGGTGTATATGATTAGCTCACTTTTCAGTTAGACTTATCATCCAAAAAATGTACTGTGCAAACCACAGATATATCACAACCCAAAAACTCTGTGCCCAACTAGTGAAACTCTACTTTGCTTATCTTATATTTTATATGAGCTGCTCAATACTAACCCACATTGCTCAAGCACTTGAGCAGAGTACTTCCAGTCTCATCTAATTGTTGCATTATCTAGCTCAGCTATGTACAATTTCCTCAACAACAATATATTGTGAAATTGAGTCTAACAATGTGGTCACAGGTTTGAAAGTAGATTCCATCACTATATTGTATTTAAAACAGTATGGGTACCATAATATTCAGAACCAATGCATGCACAAGTCTTACCTGTGATGTAGACAAAACAACATGTTGGTAGTAATTTATAAATAATAATCAGCAACCATGTTTGGCAGTTTCACAATTTGCTTGTGTGCTTTGGAAGGGCAAGAACTTATTTGGGTGCCATACTATGTAATCACATATGTTGTTACACAATGCACAGACATAGGGAGATGTAAAATGAATAAGGGTGCAAGGTAATTTCTATGATTAAACAAGCAGCATACATCTACCCTTGAAAAATATTGCAGCTGTGTTTGTGCTTCGAAGTTGGACATCAAGCTCTTCCCTATGATTCCATATTTGTAATTCCTTTTGTGTCAGATTTGTGGAAGTATTTAAATATGGCCTTAAATATGACAAGTCGTATGATGAAGTGCAGCTGATTAATGCTAACTTGGTTTTGATGTTGACAAATTCTATTTTCCTTATTTGTGGCAATTCATGGATTCTGTTATCATACAGGGAAAGTTAATGTCATCTGGTAAGTTACCAGTGAACATTTCTTCTCTTTAGAAGTGGTTTGCAAATTCTACTCTGAAATTATGGTTACAATATACCATGTATTACAAAACAAAGTTCTCTGGGATGGGGGCAATAGCATTATTTATGAGGTTTACTAGGGTAGCTTTCTGGGGCTGCAACGATGCTGCTGAAGATGCAACGTGATGCGGTTTATCACGTGGTTGCCTTGTTCAATGTGAGATGCGCGATCAAGCGTGTCCCACTCCGATTCCAGAACGGCCTCTGCTGGCATTCTATGTCTTGTTATTTTAGCTTTATACAAGGTAAGCAGCTGATCTGCCAAAGAAGGCTTTTTTCATTAAGGGCTCTCCCAGCGAGATGGAACATGGTCTGATCTGGGTAAGTTTTAGCTGTATTGTGCTGTAATAGCTTTTCACACATGTAGGGACATATAAACTGACATATCCCTTATATATTATGTTTCATAGGTTTGATTCTTCTTACAAGACCTCTAGATATCCTTCAAAGTTATTGCACTATCCAATGTATGGTTATTAGTAAACTAGAACATGTTAAATATAGACATTGGCAGTACATGCTGTAATGTGAAAATGTATCATTTACTATATGCACAAAGATGACTGTGTTGATCTATTGTTCATTAAGAGGCACAACTCAACACCTTGAAGAAGGATAATGAGTATCCGAAATGTGTTGGCAATGTTTATAACTTCTTTCTTGAGTTGCTTGCTAAAAACATATTGGTTTGTTATCGAGTGACATGTTTGACCTCCACTTACGGATTTATGCATGTGTCTTGTTTTTTGTTATTAACAGAAATTTAAAAATGGTCAAACTGTGTAGTATAGTACCAAGGAAGGTACTATCAATCAATAAAATATGTTGATTGATTTAATGTGAATCTTTAGAATATTTATTCCGGTACACACCAGAACAAAACTAAGAAGGTTTTTTGAATTGATTGAATCTACCTATATGACTAACACAGAGACATATGTATGACTATAGTGCAAACGGGTTACCTGTTGGCAACAACAGGATGTTCTATATATTTGGCGCCTTGAGTCCTCATAGGTTGGCGGGCTATACCCACTTGCACCAGAAGTGATTTATTTACTCCTTGAGTTTCAACCTATTTAGTAAATCTTAACTAAAGTACACATATGTAGTGTCCCTCCAACCCAACTTGTGGCATTCAGCTTTCTGGGGCTGCCCATGACACTTGGTCATTCAAACCCTAGTGAGAGTGGTGATGGACAGTTGAGGGATGACATACATGGTGATGTCTTTTGTTGAGTAGCAGTAGTTGTGATTAGTTTGTATGTGAAATACAGTATTGTGGGTCAGGCCATTGTCCCTATGATGCCTGAACAGGTACAAACAGGTGAGGTGCACGTCCTTTAATGAGGACGCCTAAGGTGGAATGATTAAATGGGTGGAGGGAGGAGCTGGTGTGTGGCAGGGCCCAGTCACGTGACCAGCAGTCTACTCAATTATGTCTGCCTGGAGCTGGCCTACAGTCCTTAAGTAGAGGCTTGTAAGGTGTGAAAACTGGAGCTGGGTGGAGCAACTGAGAGGCAGTGCATTAACTTGCAGCTTCCCTCCCTCATCACCTTTTGCCTTTTGTCTAATATGCTGACATACCTCTTGTAGTTTAGCCTCATATGATTGGTGAAAGTGTGTGAAGGATTGCATGTAATGTAAATACGTTGAGAAAATTATAGTTTCGATGGGTGGGGATTGAGTTTCTCACTTTGTGATACATTTTCGTTTTGCATAGAACATTTTCAATATGCTAGGACTGAATGAAACCTGAGCTAATTGTGTAGATCATAGTGACCATTTGTTTCGCAGTCTAAGAATTCATGATAAGGGATGCATATATGAAGTGAAAGATATGCACTAACTATGGGGTTTGGCAGGTCATATCTATAGAAAAAAACAAAAGGACATATTAGTAAATCCCTTTATGTCACATTTGTCGAAGTGTTTGAATGTAGCTTTAAATATGAAAAGTCTTATGTTGGATTGCTGCTGATCAATGCTATATGGTTATGATTGGTTATGATGTTGCCACATTTTCTTTTTTGTTAATTCATGAATTCTGTCATCTTACAGGGAAAGTTAATTTCAACTGATTAGTTTGCAGTGAACATTGCGCCTCTTGGAATTGGTTTGGGAATTGTACTTAGAAGTTATGGCTACAGTATACTAGGTGTTAGTAAAGTATTTTGGCGTTTCAAGCAGAATAGGACAAGTAAATGGTTTTTGAGTAATCCATCAAATGTGCCTTACCTTTTGATATAGTCATGACCTTGCAAATCATATGGTTTCTAAATATTTTTCACTTCATATGTGCATGCTTTATCGTGAATTGGTAGGTTATAAAATGAATGGTTTCTGTTGTGTTTAAGATTAGCTCACTTTTCATTCAGGTTTATCAGCCAAAAAATATACTGTGCCAACCACAGATATGTCATAACCGACAAACTTAGTGTCCACACATTGGACACTGTATGAGCTGCTAAATACTATTCCACATTACTTAAGCACTAAGAGCAGAGCTCTACATAGAGCATTTTTTAAACTGCAGTACTTCCACTTTAATCTAATTGTTGTACTATGTAGCTCACCTATGTATATTTTCCTCACCAACAATATATGTGAACATTTCGTTCACAGATGCCAAAGTAGATTCCATGACTGCATTGTATGTAGAACAGTATGGGCACTATAATGTTGAGCACCAGTGCATGCGCATGATTATAACCTGTGTGGTAGATAAAACTAAATGTTGGTAGTAATGTATAAATAATAAACAGCAACCATATCTATCACTTTCACAATTTGGTTGGAAATGGTGTGCTTTGGTAGGGCAGGAACACACTAGTGTTCCATGCTATGTGATCACATATGATCACATACGTTGTTACACAAATTACACACAAAGGAAGATGTAAAACAAATGGGGGTGCATAATAATTCCTATCATCAGAAAAGCAGTTTACCTCTACCCTAAAAAACATTGCAGATGTGTTTGTGTTTCGAAAATTGATATAGAAATAGATGCAAGGATTTTGACATCAGAAATGTATTTTTCTTACACATAACCATAGCAGAACATGTACTATTGCTTGAACCCTCTTCAGAAAATGCTGAAATAAAATATGGAAAACCCTACTTTACAAGTTATACCTATAAACTGTATTAAAAACACTCCCAAATATACTAAATACATGTTATGTAAACAATTTATATTATATATTTAAAATATAAAGAAACACAATTCTATTTTTATTTAATTTTAATTTTATTGTATGCGTGTGAGGTGCTTATACAGCAAGTAAAATACTTTTCAAAGAGCCCAGATGGCAAAGCGAGGGGAAAGGGAGCAAAACACATTAAAAACACAATATTTAAAAGCAGTCGAGTGAAGGAAAACAGGATGAATCTACTATGCCTAATGAGTATTCAGAACATGTAAGTGCAACATGGAAGAGGGTAGGTTGGTAAGTGCTTGGGTGTCTGGGCTCCTGGTTGAGCCACAGACGAAGTGCGTGGTATGGTGATCAATCACTGACCTCCACCATCCCACATTTTTTCTTTACAGCTGTTTTCTGATATGCCATCACACCAGCAAAAACAACATTCAGAAGGAAGAATCATGTGCAGGGAACTAAAGTTTTACAATATAATATTCTAAAAAGTAGTGTTCTCAATTAGATAAACACATACTGTAGATAATACAATACCTGTTATCGATAATACTTTTTTAAAAATCGGCAATTTCAAATAGGAGATGTGTCACCTGAACAAACTAATGGAAGTCAGAATGTTTGTAGGTAAAGTACTAAAATAAAAAAAAATATGAAATCTGTTAACAAAGATTTTTAGAAGAAAATATTGCAAATGTGCTATCAATTTAAAAAAATGGAATAAAGATACATTTAGGAAAATGTACCGAGTTTTTCAAAATCTTTGGAGAAGTGTGAACCCAATATCTTGATATGTTGAAAGGGTTTTTTTTTGCAAAAGAACTAAGTAGAAGCAATAATTAAAAAAAGCTTTTCATATGAACATAAAATTGGTCTTTTTTGTATTGAATACACTTAAGAAATTATTAAATGTGACTACACCATTCCGTAGAAATATAGAAACAGTTCATGGACTTACACGTGACAACGTTTGTGACATGTTTGGTGGAGAGTCGAAACACACTTCTCATACAGAAAATGTTTGTAATGAGGAGAGTTACATTCAAGGAAAACATTTTCCTTGTTCCTCTTGCTATTGATGAGAGTGGGTGTACCTATGATGTCCAAACGGTGTGATTTCCAAAAAAGAAAGAATGCTAATGTCTGATAATACAGAAATTGAAAGTTTGGGTCAGTCTAGAATAAAACATAAAAAGCAAAGTGAGGTATGGACGTGCAATTTTTTTGTGCAAAATTGGTATGTTTTCTTGTAAATTCTTAAAGAGATTTTTGCAAGTTTTGCACAAAAATAATAATGTCCAAAGACAGATCAAGATGCTACAGAGAATAGGTGACTGTGAATTTTGTGAATAAAAGAGGACTTCACTCTCTAGCTTGGCTTGATAAAAGTAGATGTAAGAGTATGTTTCATAATATATGGATGATGGCTGCACATCATACTAAAATTAGTTACCTTGCATTTAAACTATATGAGTGCAAAACAACACGTATGTCTCTTGCACATTTAAATCAAATACTTTTGACTAAAACTGTAGAAGATTTAGTTTGTACACTGCACATGATAGATATAATTAATTTAAAAGAGTATGGGCCATAGTATTGGCTGTATCCCATCGGTAAGTGTGCCGGGATACGACCGACGCTATTAGCATAACTGCTATTCTTTCTGGTGCTATTAGCACTGGATCCCGAGTAGTGTTAAGGCAGAAATTCTTCATTTTATTGAGAGTCCATAGGACAATATGGGGATTTTTGGCACTATTACCACTAGCGGTAATAGCACCAGTGGCAATAGTGCCAAAAACAGGCAAATATCTGGAGCTGTACCTCCATATCAAAACTGGAGGTAAATCTCCAGCATTCCGGCCAAATTTGGGATTAGGTGGATTAGTAATGCAGCAGTAATAGCGTTACTGCCAATTATTTTGCTGCTCCACCCAAACCCTGATGAGGCCCTATGCGTACGTAGATGAAACGCTTAAAAGAAGTGGAAATGATGATCCCATGCTTTCAAAGGATTTTTCATCAGTATAACACACGTATTGCAATGTTTGAGTTGTCTTCTACTGAAAGACCTGACATTGTTTTTGTATCTTGACAACATACCTTTTATAAGTCTCTAGTGCAACTAGTGGACATTGAGGAGAACATTAAACATAGTGGTTTAGAAAGAACTTTATTTGTATGTGTTTGTAGATGAACAATTTGACAAAAGTGAGACACTTTATGTTTGTAGACATAGTGTTGGGTTTTATAATGAAACAAGTATTCCTGCAAGAAGTATTTTCAATGAAATGCTGGTAGTGCCTGATATCCCTGTTGCAAAAATGTAAAATGTCTGAAGTAATTGTATTGCAAACTGTTCATTATTTTCAATGTATTGTTAGATTGCAACACAAACAAAGATTTCAAACCTGCCTAAAAAATCATTAGTTCAAAGTATGAGAGGCAAAGTTGTGTATTTACTTCTCATTTTGGAAGACAATGTCAACACTCTAGGAGCAAAGAGTGATATTGCAGATTCTTTGTTTGTTTTAGTAAATGATGTTGCCACTAAAGATAAGAACATTTGACAACACCGTATAGATATTGGAAAGGTGAAAAATGCATTGGCACTTCTATTGGAGCATAAAGATGTATACAAAGGCAGTGTGACTGTACCATACTTGTCTATGCTTGATGATGAGTCAACAAATAAAAGCAGTGAATGTCAATTCCAGGGATGTCATTTGGGGTCTCCCTTGTATCCCTGTGGTCTCCCTTGCTACCCTAAAAAGAAAACTTAAAACAATATTTTTTAAAAAACAAATTTACCGGATGTTCCTGGTATGAGGCCAGCACCATGTGGCTGTCTGTTTCTGGAGTGGCTGGCTTTCTTGTTCAGGCCTCTTTAAAAAAACAAGGGGTTCCACAAGTGTAACACTTTGAGCAGTGACCCTAAATAAATAAGAATCGGAATAACAAATAATGTGTCTTTCTGGATTTCTATACAATAATTGCTAGATTCATTAAAGGTTTATTTCAGGCACACTTCATGAGATGAGTCACTGATTTAATCAGTTCTTACACCTCAAATTCAAAATGCAGACAAAAACTTCCAAACAGCATTTAGAGGAGAATATGCATCCATTTAGGACTAATTATTTTGCTTTTTGCAAGTTGCAGTTTTTTCTGCTGTTGTCTCTATTACGATCATCACAAAACATTCCATCTCAGCGTCCTTGCTCGGTCAATTGACACAATCCTTGTGCCTAATACCTTGTGTACATGTAGACATGTTTGACCATAGCACATAAAGTGGCTCTTGATTTCATTGTGCCACAATTAATGCTTTGTTGTAATGTGTCTTTCTTTCCTATCTCGGTGGTATGCTGTTCAGGATGTTTGCATGTATAAGGTATGGTAGCTGTGTGAGTACGCTGCTTTCTCTGTGCTGCTATACATTCTTGAATACACAGTTATAACCCCTGCCAAAGGTATGTATTTTGGCAACCTCTGAAGCCTGAAAAGTAGATCCATGCAGGCTTGACATGTGGCCAACTTTGTACCCGACCTGCAGATGAACTGGCCTGCTGTTAAATATCAGTTACCAGTTTAATGGTATCCACTGCAGAGGGTAATTTCTGACTTTGAGAGCATTCAGACATGCAATTGCTCATTTTACTATAGCTGGTAATATAGCTATAGTCAGTATGATAGCTCAGTGTGTTGAGTGCTTACTGCTGCGATGTGTGTGTGATCTGCAGGCTGCAGGATCAAATCCTCACAAGGCAAATCAACTCAGCCTTCCATCCTTCTGAGCTTTTTAAATGAGTACCAACACAGGTTCGGTGATATTGTAGGTATATTTGTTCTATATAAAGCGCTTAAGTTTAAGTGCTAAATAATAACACATTATTATCATTTGGCCTTGGACGTTTGCTTGCATTCACAGTCATTTGGTAATATGGGCCTATACCCACTGATAACATTGATACATATGGTGATCTATTCTTGTGTGAAATGTATATCACATTACAGTGATATCGTAACCATATTTTTCGTAGTGTACTTAGGAACAATGCTATGTGATGTCACTTCCTGTTTTGTCAAGTGGTGAATGGTCACGTTTCTTTTGCTCACCGTGATGTCACGCAGGGTGTGGTCAAATTACATCACTTCATGTGATGTAATCAGAGGTTAAGGGTTGTGTGATGTGATTTCCACTACCCCTGGCATTTTGGTGAAATAATGTCCCTGGTCAGTTCCAACATCTTTCTGTTGCAGAAGGGAATACTGTGCATCGTCTACACTCACGTGAAGTGATGGGAGACAGTTTAGAAATTTTGATACTTTACCTTTTAAATTCCTTATCCTTTTTTCCCAATTTTACCCTAATCCTATTGCCCTTTGCCCTGTGATTTGTTCAGTTTGTGTATTTTTTCTTTTACTTTTTTAAAAACGTTTTAATTTTTTGCAGCATTGTCTTTTTTGTGTTGTCTTTTTTAAAGTTTGACTTTTTCCTTCCAGCTTAGACATTCCAACATGTCTGAAGATTAGAGAACGAGTAGTGACAACATCATCATTTGGGTCAACAATCCATCACCACCTAGGATGGAGGAACTCCGATCCTCCTAGGAAACCTCCAGGAAACCAGAGGGCCCCTGGTCCAGAAGAGGATGCGCCAAAGGGTCTAGAAAGTTCAAGCGACTTACCATGCCTTGGCCAAGAAAGATTGAACTGTCAGATGTGACATGCAGACTAATTGGCCCACGATGATCACTGAGAAATACATCGCTCCCCAGCACTCAGAGCTGTCTTAGTATTTCTGCTTTCGGACTCAGCCGGAGCTTTACTCAACTGCGGAAGGCACTATGCCTGTACCTTATGACCTGAGCACTTGATGGCGGACTGTTACATTCGCCAGCAAAAGGTTTGTTATTTAGTAGTTAATCCCGTTGTGGATTCCAAGGAATTCCCTGTTTTGTGGCCCTATGTTTTTCTTTAGGGTGTCCCCATCACTAGGGGATTCCGGGGTTCCTCCTTTTTCAGTTTGGGGGGGGGGTGAGATGGAAACTAGGGGTAGGGATAACATTAGAAAGTGGCAAGACGGAAAAGGTGAGACACAAGGCACTTCACCATGATAAACCTGGGTACAACAATGCAGGGCCTCCTGATAAAGTCAACACAAAAAAGCACACTTGAGGCAGACAAACAGGTAGCGAACCTAGATGCTGGAAAGCGAGTATCAGAGCTTGGGATGTGGGTTTGCAGAGGAATATGAAAGGGTTGAAATAATGGCAGTTGATGTAGTTCAGTAGGGGACCCTCAATGTGAAGGGCCTGAACTCTACCCAGAAGCGATCCATGCTAGTGAGGGCGTTTAGCATATCCAGTCTGGACGTCATGTTCTTACAAGAGACAAAATTCCACAAATGAGAGGAGTTTAACATCAAGGGAAAACAGCTGGGGGGAACAGTGTGGGTCTCTGGACCAGAAAAGAAAGGGGGAGTGAGTGTGCTATATCGAGCATCATTAGGCATACAAATTGTACAAATCCATAGAAATGTTGGTAGGAGATACCTTGTGATCAACAGGGTGATTAGGTCCAAAGCATTAACATTGTGCTCAGTTTATGCACCAGACAACAGATCCCCTTTAATAGAGAGTTCCTAGCCTTCCTGGATGGGTGAAAAAAGGGGGCGTTAATCTGGATATCATACAGAGAGGGAGCTACAACCCCACCAGGGAAGAAGTCGCTTAACGTCCTCCTATAGGGACACTTTTTGATAGACACCAAGAGAACACAGCACCCACACACCAAAGCGTACACATTTTATTCCCCTGTACAGTGTACGTTCACCCAGATTGATTACTTATTTATAGACGCGGCACAGGAGCATGACACACACAACACCAGCATTGATTTAGTGGCATGGTCGGACCATGATATGGGAACAGCAGAATCGGGCATAGGGCCTGGTACAGCAATAGACTGACAATGGATTTTCAATTACACCTTATACAAAGAACAAGTCTTTAGAAACACGCTCAACACCTAGATCAGGGATTTCTTTCAACAAAACCATATGGGCAAGCTCCCTAGGACAACGGTTTGAGAATCAGCGAAAACCATAATCAGAGAGATACTTACAGCACAGGGAAACGTCCTGAAAGGGTGCGAGTTCAGCGAGAGGTAGCTCTCGAAGACAAGAACAACAACAAAGGGGCAGACTTAGCCAAAGGGGAGGGGGACAACACAGGAGATTTAACAGCCATAGGAGTAGTAAGACAAGAGCTAAAAGATCTATGGAAAGGGAAGGCCCTCACACAGCTCTGATATACAAAACAGATGTTTTATTAGAAGCGAGACAAAGCCCACATGTTATTAGCAGCTAGATTAAGAGGGCAGAAAGAGCAGTCTATACAATTCAGAACTCAGAAGCGGATGTGCTTAATTGCCCCGCCGAAATCACAGCTCGGCTCGCACAGTTTTATGGACAGCTATACACCTCAGATAGCAAAGCTGAAAGTCAATGCGCAAAAGAGTATTTGGGTAAAATAGCGCTTGAGAAGCTGGACAGCGTTGACACAGATTACGTATGTGCTCCTATAAAACTTGAGGAAGTAAATGCTGCTATCTGAAAGCTGAAACCGGGTTCGGTGCCAGGACAGGATGGCTTCACCCCAGAGTTCTACAAGTCTTATAGTGGGACCATTTTGCATGTTCTGACCTTTCTCTTTAATGACATTATGGAAAAGGGGCTCCTGACTCCTTTACAGAGGCACATATAATTGTCTTGCTGATAGAAGGGAGGGACAAGCAAGAGTGTGACTCCTACAGGTCAATCTCCCTGATCAATGTCAATGCAAAAATCTATGCAAGTGCTTTGGCTGAGAGGCTAACTATAGCACTGCAGAGACTCATACACAGCGATCAAGTAGGTTACGTTAAAGGGTGGCAAGGGTTGGTTTGTAAAACACTAGACCTGATGGCATCACTAACCACTCAGGATGACAACCCCACGCTGGATAAAAGGCGCACAGGCGCTAAACCAAAATACAAAAGCAAAGGTAGTAGTCAACAGCAGAGCACCTCCCCCCTTTGGCCTTAGTTGTGGTACCAGACACGGATGTCCACTGTCCCAGGTAATATTCGTATTGGTCATGGAGCCATTCACTCAAAAGATCCAGGAGTCACAATCAGGGTCTCACCAGGTTTGAAAAGGAATACACACTGGCTATATTCACAGACGACATCTTAGTGTACCTGACCCGCCCGACCCAGTTTATCCCAGCACTCCTTGCAACAATCACTGAATATGGATCCCATTCTGGCTTCACTATTAACCTAAACAAAACAGAGGCCCTGCCTTTGCTAAAGATGACACCTAATCCTGCTAGCCCACTCAACCCCTGGGGCATAAAGCATATTTGGGGGTGACCATCACAAAGGAATTGTGAGATCTACACCAAGCTAACGTCACCCCATTAGGTGCTGCAGTGAAAACAGAGATCCAAAAAGGGGCAACATTGAAACTTTCCTTGGTGGGGCGGCTGACCACGATAAAAATGAATGTTCTCCTGAGGATTCTTTTCTTATTTCAATCGCTCCCTTTTGACCTTTCTACGGGAGGGGAAAAACCCTGCATTGCATACAAAATGATGATCCTCCAGAAGGACAAAGGGGGCGTGGATTTCCCAAACATCTACAAGTATTATACAGTGGCACAGCTGAGGGAGTTATTGGACCATCTGAGGGAGTCACAGGGGAAAAGCAATGGGTTGATCTAGAAAATGGATGCTTCTCACTGGTAACGCTAGGGGAATGGCTGTGGGTCCCCTAAAAACTACTACCACGAAGTATACGTGAGCTCTCCATTCTCACAGTTCTGTGGTCCCTCTGGAAAAACAAACCAGATCTGACTGGTGTCACCACATGGCCATCTCCCCTAGGCTGCATTTGAACACCCCCTATTAAGGACCTCATAGTCGACCTCATACAGTTTCAGCCACAATACGAGCATGGCCTGGTGAGGTTAGGGCAACTGTGGAAAGACGGGGTGTTCCTGACTAAAGCCAATCTGGAGTCAGCGCAACAGGGCCTGGCAATTCATTCGTTATTATACCTACAGTTAAAAAGTGCATTAACAGACCCACAAAGGGAGAAACAACCCCAGCAGCAATTAACCCCATTTGAAAATGTTCTAAATACCCACCAGGGATCTAGAGGTCTGATAGCAAAACTATACAGTGCTCTGCTAACAAGAGGTCACTTAACAACACCGCACACCAGGCTCGGTGGGAGAAAGACCTGGGTTGGGCAGACAATTTACAGGGATGCGTAGCCATCTATAGATCCGTCTGGAGTTCGTCAATCGCAGTTCAGTACTAAATGCACAATTGCAAAGTGGCATCTCATGCCCCGCAGATTAGCTAAGATGTACACAGGGATAAGTCCTTATTGTTGGCGGGGCTGTACTGCAGTGGGCACCTATTGGCAACAATGGTGGGAATGTCTCAAAGTCCACATTTATTGGAAGGAAATCCTGGACTGGATCCACGACATAGACAGCATTCAGAGGGACATGACCCCGCTCCTGGTCCTATTTGATATTGAGTTAATAGACGACCAGCACACGTTGTTGGCACATATGCCGAGGAACCTACTCTTGCCAGCTCGGGCATGACTCACCATACAATGGAAGATTTTGCTCCACAAAGCAAAAGAAATCTACAAAATGAAAAGCCTCACAGCGGCCCTCCTGGAATCCCATTCCCATATAGATGCAATGTGGCTTCCCTTCCAGGAATTTTATAACAGGATTCAATGCCCAGATGCCTCAGGGTTAGGCGTGCTTTACAAATGTCAATAAATAAATAGTGCCACGTGTTTACTGGTGCTGAATTTGCTCGCCCTATCAATGGTGGCCATAGGCTAAAAAGGGGAGAGGGGAGAGCAAAGGGAGGGATTTGGTGGGAGGTAACAAGAAAAGAGATTTTTCTGCATGGGGAAGGGTTTCGATATGGAGGCGGAATACAGGGTGTCCTCTCTGTGAGCGCTGACTGTCTTGAATTGTTATATTACACATATCCTGATGTTTGTTTTGATATGTCTTCTAAGTGTTCTTACTGAATGAGATGTTGTAACTACAATCCTGTTTCTTTGCTTTAATAAAATACTATTTTCTTTAAAAAACCAATAATGTTCAAAGACAGATCAAGATGCTACAGAGAATAGATGACTGTGAAGTTCATGAAAAAACATGACTTCTGGCTCACTCTCTAGCTTGTCTTGATAATAGTTGATGTAAGAGTCAGTTTCATCATATACGGAGGCTGACCGCACATCATACTAAAATGAGATAACATCTAGTTAAACTGTATGAGTGCAAAACACTGTGTAAGCCTCTTGCACTTTTAAATCAAATACTTCTTACTGGAACTGTAGAAAGTTTAGTTCCTACACTGCAAATGATAAACACAATGCAATTAAAATATTATGTTTACATAGATACACACTTACAGGAAGTGGAAATGATAACCTATGTCTTCAAAGGTTCTGATTTTTCAACAGTATGAACAAATAATTGTAATGTTTGAATTTCTAGTGAAAGACCTGACAATGTTTCCGTATCTTGTGGGCGCTTTTTTGTATAAGTTTCAAGTGCATCCAGTGTACATTGAGGAGAACATTAAATATATTGTAGAAGATGTTTGGAAATAGCTTTATCTGTATTTGTTTTTAGAAGAACAATTTGACACAAGTGAGGCACTTTATGTTTTGAAACACTGTTTTGGGATTTAAAATCAAACAAATATTCCTCCAAGAAGTGTCTTGAAAGACATGGTAGTGCCTGATATCCCTGTTGTAATTCAAAAATTGAACACGCTTGAAGTGATTGCATTGCATACTGTTCACCCGTTCCAAGTTATTGTAGATTGAAAAGAAAAATGTCAAACCTGCCAAAATAATCATTAGTGCAAGGTGTGAGAGGGAATATTGTGTATTTACGTCTCAATTTGGAAGAAAATGTCAACACACTAGGAGTGAAGCGTGACATTGCAGATTCATTGTTTGTTTCAGTAAATGATGTTGCCAAAAATGATAAGAGCATTTGGCAAAAGCTTATAGATATTGGAAAGTTGAAAAATGCATTGGTGTTTCTATTGGAGCACATCAATTTATACAAAGGCTGTATGACTGTACCAGACGTGTCTATGCTTGATGTTGAGTTCACAAACAAGAGCAGTGAAGGTCAGTTCCAGCGTCTATCTATTGCAGAAGGGAATAGTTTGTATGAATTTTGCATTATTCATCCTCTACACTAAGGTGAAGTAATGGGCGACAGTTTAGAATTGTATCAAATGAAGACAATGAAAAGTGAACCAATCAGTGTCTGGGAATTGACATTAAAAGTTCATTGTTTCCCTTTGCTTTTCCTGCTGGAACAGGAGGCAGATTGGATGATCGGGGGGTTCCAATTTCTTCTTCAGAATATTGTTGTAAAAGAAACGTAATCTGAACGTTCCCGATTCCGCACCAATGTAGAATATATTTTTCACTTTTTGTATGAAAGTGAATTTTCAACAGTATGTTTTGCTGCTGCTCATACACTTCAAACTGGATCTAGATTTCAAATTCTTTCTGCATGTGAGATACTGCAACAAATGAAAGAAAAAATGAAGTTTTAGAATGTAAACGTATCAATATTCTTGCCACAATGGGAGGAACAAACGAATATTGGTACCAGAGTCACTCAGTTAGATGCATGATCAGAAACCTGGGCCCTCCAAATTGGTTTGTGATTTAGGTTGCGCTTAGTATGGTTGTGATGATTTTGCACAGTGGATTTGTGAAAGTAATCCAATGAAAGAAGGCATAGAATACATGACATCAGGAGAATTGTGTTCTATGGACTCTAACTGTATCATTGTTCTTTCATCACAGATTTGTAGCCATGTTACATTTAATATGTAATAAAGAAAATGGGCCAAAAGGAACTGTGGAACATGTCTTTTGGAGGAAAGAGTACCAGGCTTGTGGGGCTCCACAAATACATAAGCTGCTGTGGATCCTTAGTTTGGTTAAGTAATCTATGGCTGTGTGATGGAATTTATAGAAAAATATATGACTTGTCCCATTCCTGCTCAGCATGTGAATGGTGATCTATGGAACAAGGTGAACATATTTAAAAGGCACTCATGTGGTAACTACTGTCAGAGGAGAAAATACAAAAGTAAAGACAAGTACTATACTCATTGCAGATTTGGCTTTCCAAGGCCTGTGACACTAGTTGGTTGATTGAATAGTTTGATGTAATCTGTTTGACACCATGTTACTGGTAAGACACTGAGAAATACCTATCACTTAAAAAAGATTCTTGTGCCAATACAAACCTCTATTGATGTATGTTAGTGCGCAAGCAGGAACAGGCATATCTTTCTTAATTCATGCAATAAGAGCTATAACCCAAAATGTAACTGATTGCTCTTTGTAATGTACTGTAACTGCTCTAACAGGTTTAGCAGCATTCAGTGTAAGATGTGTTACTCTACATTGATTGTTGCTGCAACCAGTGGAGCATTACAACAAACTAGAGTATAAAACATGTGTATCAAATGCAGCACAAGAAGTAGGAAAACATAGAACATACATTTATTGTAAACGAAGTAAGCATGGTGTCTAACATGATGCTAGACTTAATTCACTTGCAAATGGAAGAGGATTTGAAGACTGACTACAACATTTTGATTGAAGGAAAACATGTACTTGTTTTTGGAGAATGTTTACAATTAACTCCTGTGAAAGGTCAACCAGTTTTCAAGATGTTGCAGTCAAGAAGCTATAGGGAGTATTGGTCATTTTAACCTTTGGAAGTGTTTGAATTGCAGGAACTTACCATTAATATAAGGCAATCTGCAAACTTAAAGTATCCAGAAATGCTTGATAAGATTCACATAGGTGTTCTGGAGGAGAATGTGTAAGCAGTGTTAAAGCGAACATGGTTTATGTATATTGTACTGTATCTGATGTAATGTTTACCCTTCAGGAAAGAAACATGTCTTGTGTTGCTTTGATGTGTACACTTGCAGAGTGCAACAAGGTCAACTCTACAATGTTGCTGTCAGAGAAGAAAAGAATTGTGGCGATACAATCATGTGATGTTTTAGATTGTAATGTTATGCCATTAGAGTTGGATAAAAGAGCAAAAGGTTGATTAGTTCAACTAGAGGATTTAATTTCTAAAACAAAACAACAGGTCTAGAATCAGTTTTAAAACGGTCCATCAATGCATGAGTAATGTTGAAAAGGAATTTGAATGTAGAAATTGGTCTAGTTAATAGAGCGATAATACGAATGATTGCATGTCACACCTTTTGTCACAGTACTAATATTGAACATGAAGTTAACTTTGACCGTCTAGAAGAAACTCATTTCATTTCCCAGACCACTGCACATTTCATGATTTTTAAGGATACCTTTGTGAAAAGAGACCAATTTTCATTGGGCTCCACATATGCAATTACTATTGCTAAATCACAAGGGGTGACTTTAGAAGCAGCACTTATTGACATAGGTCATACAGTGTTCGAAGAAGGAGTGTCAAATGTAGCTATGTCACATGTAAAAAATATTGACAGTTAATTTTTAATAAGCTTTGATAAAAGAAAAGTGAGAGCTGATATTTTAGCATTGAAGAATATAATGGGTTACATGTACTGCATGTTCCTCACCTGAACCTTATAGCTGTACTTGCTAAGCGCTTAGCCAGGAAATATAAGGAATCAGTGAAACTACATTCAAATAAATCATTCCTCTTAAGACTAAAAAACAAGACAATCTACCAGAGTTGGAAAGTCATTCAAGTATGTCATACTCCTATCGTAGATTTAGTAATGAAACCTGAATGCTAGTCTAATGCTGCTTTGTGTATGTTGTTTCAAATGACACCATTGATGCAGGAAATAGCTTCCCCAGCAGACAAGTAGCTATGGTTGGAATTTTCATTTCTTAAAATAGCTGGATATGAAAAACCACACAGTACACATTTGGCAGTATCAATCTGAAATGTAGTTGCTGTAGCAAGTGGAAATGAACAATTTTCTCAAAATACACAGAAAGATAGTCAATAATTTGTAATGACTGCATTCAACGTATTACTTCAGGAATCTGTTAGTGTAGCTAGATATGTCGGAAATTAGTTATGAGTGGAATCATATGTGTCCACAAGGTAAGAAAGATTACACTACTCAGGATATCCCTGATCAAAAAAGTGTACATTTTTCTGATCGTCTAACTGAAGCGTTCATTTAATGCAGTGACTGTGGTTGTAATTTACAATCTGCGTATGTTTGAAAGATATAGGGCCTCATTACACGGATGGCGGTAGGGATTTGCCAGTACCGGTAAAATACCAGTACCGGTAAATCCCTACAGCCTTACTACGAGGTCCCTTTGCGGGTTGGGGGATTTAACGCCTGCTTTTTGCAGGCGTTAACATCCAACCCGCTAAGGGACCTCAGAGCTAATTACGGCACTGCAAAATTGCGGTGCCGTAATTAGCGCCTTCCCCATTCCCATAGAGCCCTATGGGGCAGAAATGGGAATGGGGAAGGGCAATGGCGGAAAGGGGATTTACCACCCCTCCGACCTCGGAATGGGGCGGTAAATCCCCTTTCCGCCAAGGCGGTGCCGGTATTTTACCGACATGAGCCATGGCGCTAATAGCGCCATGGCTCACCGCCTACCGGGTAATGAGGCCCATAGTGTAGATGGTAGGAAAATTAACACATCAGTAATTAATTGTGTAAATAAACACATTTCTATTACTAAGAATACTGCACTCAATTTTCATGAGGTGACATCCATTCACTCTGGACATTTCACAGCATGTGCATGTAAAGAAGTAGATTGGCTTGTCTGTAATGACTGTATAGTCACACACCAAGCTAGGTGTCCAAAGTGTTTAAAGGATACGTATTTAATATTATTAGAACCAAAGTTTTAAAATATATGTTTAATATTTATTTTTTGAGTGTAGAAGGTCATGACTCTTTACATATGAAACAAGAAAACAGTAGGATGTAGATACAAAACAAGTAAAGTACAATATTTCTAAAGTAAATGACATCTAAATACAAATACGAGTTTTATGGAAGGATTTAGATATATTGGGCCTCATTACACGGACGGCGGTAAGGGTTAACGGTCACCGTTAATGGCAACGGTGACCGTTAACCCTTACCGCCGTACTAGGAGGTCCCTTTGCGGGTTGGTGCTCTAACGCTTGCTTTTTGCAGGCGTTAAAAACCAACCCGCTAAGGGACCTCGGAGCTAATTACGGCACCGCAAAATTGCGATGCCGTAATTAGCGCCTTCCCAATTCCCATAGAGCCCTATGGGGCAGAAATGGGAATGGGGAAGGGCAATGGCGGAAGGGGGATTTTCCGCCCCACCGACCTTGGAATGGGGCGGTAAATCCCCTTTCCGCCAAGGCGGTGCCGGTAATTTACCGGCATGGTCCAGGGTGCTAATAGCACCCTGGATCACCGCCTTCCGTGTAATGAGGCCCATTGAGTCTTACTTGTTATGTGTGTAGGTGGACAAAATAAAGACGCACACAATGTTTTTCGGAAGTATTCCAATTTAATTAACAAATCAAAATAGCCTACTTTCAGTGTTAGTGTGCTCAATGTTTAAAGATCTATTTGCATTGCAGACTTTTTCAGAAAAGTTTTGCAAAGTGGACTTATTTAGTTTTTTATTGTAGTTTATACACAATTCTCATTAGCTTCTATAGATTGTATGTGGCAAAAAATGACACACACCAATTTGAAAAGAAGTATTCTAATGGCAGTATAGAGATCATTTTTATATTTTAAAATTTAGTTTGATTTTGTTAAGGAAAGTATTCCACAATGCAGATAGAAGTTTCAAATAGAAATTCACATTTTTTAAAATTTCAAATATGATGTTTTGGTTTTTGAATTGTCATTATTAACATCTTATGTGCGTATGCAGCTAAACAAAGTGTTATAAAAAACTATAAAATAAAATAAATAAAGAAATGACACACACAGATGTTACAGGAACAATGGAAATTACATTTGTTAGGTTCTTTGTTTAGCTTGTGGTAAGTGTTAATACATTTACACATACACACATTGTATTGCATACATATTATTTGAAATATTGGTATTTATGTATTATTTTGACATTTATATAGTGCGCTAAACATCAAGATGCTTCATACACTCAATACATCAGTTTCACATAAAAGCAATCATTAGCAGATCTTAGCTTTTGCAGGATGCAGTCTTGTGGGGTAAGAGCAAGAAACGCTTTTGAGGAAGTGTCAGAGAGCACCAAAGTATTAACTGAAAAGGATACGGTACTCAAAGGGATACAGGTGGTAGGGTCTTCCGGATCCCTGTTCACGCGTTTTGATAGTTTTGAAGTCAAGTTAAGACCTTCCAAATGATACAACTCTCTGACTGGTAAAACAGGCAGAGTGATGGATCACTGCAAAGGGCGTGGGTAAGATATAGGAAGTCAGCCTAGAACAAAATAAAGTATCATGAATAACTGCCCCAACCTGGGTATGATGGAATAGAAAATGTCATGAATGCACACACTGACCTGGAGTCTAGGGCAGATGAATCCAGCAGAGTCTCTTGAGTAATCCAAGGTAGAAAAAACGACAAGGAAGGGAAGATTAGTAAGGGAGACTTATCCCGAACGGAACGAGGCTCACGCTAGATACCGGGTTGATGCACCACAGGATAGCGTCCAAAGTACTGTTCACTGTCACCTTCCAATTATCCTTGAAAAGCTTCCTTCCCACGTAGAGTAAAGTATAGAAATGAATCAATCCCCCTGTTAATATCACAGATGCAGGAGTTGGAAATAGCGCTCCTTTTAAGGTATAAACAAAGTACACGTGGTTCTGTACAGCCGCGAAGAAAAGAGCGTGTGCGTGTGGATTTACACGTGATTAGGATTCACGCAGTCCAGGCCAGCAGCGCTTGAAGACAATATATGCGTGTGGATTTTACACGCGAGCAGGATTCACGCAGTCCAGGCCAGCCGTACTTGAAGATAGTGTGCGCGTGTGGATTTACACGCAAGCAGGATTCACGCAGTCCAGGCCAGCAGCGCTTGAAGATAGCGTGCGCGTGTGGATTTACACGCGAACAGGATTCACGCAGTCCAGGCCAGCAGCGCTTGAAGATAGCGTGCGCGTGTGGATTTACACGCGAACAGGATTCACGCAGCCCAGGCCAGCAGCGCTTGAAGATAGCGTGCGCGTGTGGATTTACACGCGAACAGGATTCACGCAGCCCAGGCCAGCAGCGCTTGAAGATAGCGTACGGGTGTGGATTTACACGCGAACAGGATTCACGCAGCCCAGGACAGCAGCGTTTGAAGACGACGTGCGCGTGTGGATTTACACGCAACCAAACAGCTCCAGGAATCAGCGTGTGGCGGAAAACACGCCATAGAAGGCCCAAAAAGTAGCTGTAGTAACATGCAAGGATGGAGACCGGAGGTTCAGCTACACAACGCCAAATGATTAGATCAGAAGCAGCGAGTGAAGTTTCCACGCTGCCTAAATACGTAATGCCGTAGTTCACGTGACGAAGCAGAATACACGTGAAGTTAGCGACGTGAAAAGTGCAAACGTCGTTTTCCCGGCAACGTATCAAACAACCGCCATTTGGAATAGAACGGTCTAGCTGTTCTACGAGCGTAGGAGGTAGGACCACGTCCAGCATGCATGACAGGAAGAGCAAAATGCCATGATTTTCCTTCCTTGACTAGAAGGAACATCATGCTGCCTTTGTGAGGCAGCAGGGGAAATGACACACCATCCAACTAGTGCAAGGTAGACACTGTGGGTTTCAGGTCTACTTTGTCTCAAATGTTTATTGAGGTGGTGGTATGCACTGCTTTTGTCCCACCTGGTGGGGCTTGTTAATTCCTGATGCTGCACCCCATCTAAAAGCACGTTTGATTTGCTGCCTTTGTGTCGTTATTGCAAAAATATACAGAAGACCAGGTAACAAACCTGGCCACACAGCCGCTCTCTGTATAAGCCCTACCAAGGGCAGTGCAATTTGCAAAATTAGAGTCAACTAGTAAATGTTCACTGTATTGACAGAATGTAACTCATCCAAATAAATCTCTTAGTCGGATCCAAAAGTAATATGCGTTTATCAAAAAGAAAATTCCAAGTTGGTCACTAATAAAATCTTAGTGAGGCCGCGGCTAACTCATCCCATAATTGTTATAGACATAAAGTGCCAATGCATTTCGGAGCATACAGCTCCTTCATCAGGGCAGGTCTAATTTACACAAACTGTGGAACATTTATACCAAAAGCATCAAGTTTTGAAAAACATAAACAAAATCGTGATTGTGTTACAAAATATAACCATGCGTGAAAACAATATAAAAATAACATACCAATTTTCGATGAGTTGCAAGGTAAATGGAAAAGGTGAATTAAGCCACACAGTAGGGAAAAGAAAAGATGCCAAAATAAATAATGTGTAAATGAAATAACACAGTTAATTTGAACATGATCAGAAAACCAAGGAAAGTTACCTCAAGGGATCGAGGTAGCCCATGGAAAAAATGTGCGGGGAGTTGACAACAACTTCACGCAAGATCAAAGGTCTGGAAACCAGACCAAATCAATTCTTCAATCTGTAGGTGCAACAACATGTGTTTTAGTGGGTTGTCTCAGAATTTGTCATAGACACTAGTTGTAGAGGTCTGCAGGCTTACCTGTACTCGTAAAGCTACGAGTGTACTGAGGCTGGGATTGCGGTCAAGCAGGGGACGCCATTCCGCATTGCCAGGGAACAGCGTTCCCAAGGTTACTCATACTAATATAAACACGTGACCCAAATGTGTCCATTGATCGACACGATGCCGATAGGCAGTTGCACTCTATGCAATCAGGCAATCAAGGCTAAGAATCATAGAAATAAAGAATTTGCAGTAGAGCTGATGATAATTACGGAATTATAGAAGGAAAAAAATTGAAAATTAAATATGAGAAAAACGGCTGATAGACATAGAAAACATACTGCCGATTACACTCTATGTAATCAGACAATTCAAGCCAAGAATTCAAATAAAAAAGAATTTGCAGTAGAGCTGATGATAATTACGGAATTATAGGAGGAAAAAAAAAATTAAATATGAGAAAAAAGGCTGATAGACATAGAAAACATACTGACGATTGCACTCCATGCAATCAGGCAATTCAAGCCAGGAATCCAGATAAAAAAGAATTTACAGTAAAGCTACTGATAAATGTAGAATTGTAGAAGGAAAAGAACAGAAAATTGAATATGAGAAAAAAGGCTAATAGACATAGAAAACATACTGACAATTGTGTATAAATGAGTGAAAATGTCATAGATAAAATAAACAAACATTGTGATAATAATAATAATGATAATAATAAGCATATTAGACACACTGCGATATATGGAAAAAATCATGCAAGGGTAGCATGTGTATCTAAACCATTACATAAACAACTAATGGGTGTAATCGTGGATATATCATGTACATTTATCATAAATACACCAGTCGCATGCGGTAGCCCCCGGAAGGCGCTACCTTGGGTCCCAAACCTAAGTTCGGGAAGGGCGACAATGGTGTGTAAACGTTGGTGATTGGATCCTAATGTGATAACAATTCATATTGAATCCTAAAATAAAAGACATGAATGACCCCCTTAAAGAGAGAGGCCATCCAAAGTGTCCCGGTATAAATGTACATTGGTAGAGGAAGGGAATCATGTACTAGTCACTCATGTATCAACATAATCCTCTTAAGTCAAGCATGGAAAATAATGATTCAAATGTAACAGTGATAGTTAATCTCTTCATTTAGGCCATTTGGGTAGGTACCTTCCTGCTTTTGTGTCGTTATTGCCCAGTTTCGACCTGTTGGACCATTGCTTTATTTTGGCCTTGGTACCCTCCATCACGGCTGCTGCCTCCACCGAGCACTGGAGTGCCCTGATGCCGTCTCTTCCTGCAACCGTATTGACCACGCTTCCATCATCTGGGCCAATCACAAGCCGGCGGGCAATAGCCTGCCCATGTCACAAAGGCCCTCACTAAGGCCCCCTGCCTGGCTGCTCTTGGCCTCACTTCTTCCTCCCTTGTCCAGATGAAACATCAATCTGCCTTTGTGAGGCAGCAGGGGAATGGACACACCACCCAGCAAGTGCAAGCTAGACCCTGAGGACGTCAGGCCTACTTTGTCTCAAATTTGGATTGAGGTGGTGAGATGCACTGTTATTGTTCCAAGTGCCAAGTGGGGCTTGTAAATTCCTGATGCTGCTCTTCCTATCTCAAAGCAAGTTTGATTTGCTGCCTTTGGATCGTTTCTTCCCAGTTTCGACCTGTTGGGTCATTGCTTTGTTCTGGCCTTCGTACCCTCCATCATGGCCACTGCCTCCACCGAGCACTGGAGTGCTATGATGCCAGCCCTTCCTTCAACCTGATTGGCTACTCCTTCCATAATCTGGGCCAATCAAAAGCTGGTGGGTGATGGCCGGCCCACAGCACAAAGGCACTCACCTAGGCCCCTTGTCTAGCCTTGCTCAGCATTGGGTAGGTGCTCCCCTTGCTGTATATGTCTCCCCTGATCCTGCCTCCCTCCTGCGTGTTGGACACTGGTGTTCATCAACTCACTGCAAACATGTGCCAGCTGCACTTGGTGCCCTGACCTGTTTGCCTCCTGCCTGCTGTCTGTCTAATCCTCCCTGATCTGACTTGATGCACCACCCTAAAGGTACTTTGTCAGCCTTAGAATGATCTATTTTTCACTTAGGTGTGCCTTCCTCCTGAAAATTCATCGTCTCATGCGTCTTCGCATCAGCTTACTGACGCGAAGACGCATGAGACGATGAATTTTCAGGAGGGATTTAACCCATGACATGAAATGACTTTGTCTTAAGTAATGCCCTAATTTGAAAAAGGTACAAGAGATGCCGAAACACGTGTCTCAGAAAGGGCTCAATCTTTATGATTATTCATTAAAACTGTGAACAAGTTTTTAACTATTACTCGTATGGAGTTTTTCTTGAATATATAGTGGCGCATAAACCCGTGTGAAAACACCAATCAGAATTATTGTGCATGGAGTGGACGAACCCCATCTTTTCACACGTATGCAACACCACCAAAAACCTATGATTACATAGGGTGCAGTGGTTTATAAAGTTGACATCCCTTAAGTCCTCAAAACCTTTGTGTACTGTTTGATTTGTACCTTGTTGATGTTGCCAGCTGAAGTATCTGCAAAAGGGGCATTGCAGTAGTCCACCCTGGATACTATCTGTGCCCTGGTGATAATGAGGCAGCTTTCTGAGGAGAGGAACGGTCAACACACACAGATACATTTTATAATATAAGCTGATGAGGAGGCGATGGCATTGACTTGCCTGGATAGTGACAGGGTAGAATCAAGACATACCTATCTGGATAGGGATGGCATCAATATCAAAGGATTTGTATGCTGGCTAAAGTCTGTTTAGGAGGGGTAGTGAGACAACAAGCAGCATCTCCATTTTGTTGTCATTGAGGGAAAGCATGTGTGTTAACATCTATGCTTGGATAGTTTGGTATACTTGTTTCAATAAGTCAGAGTCAGTGACATAGGCACTGGTGATGGGTAGGAGTAGCTGTGTGTCATCGGCGTAGTTAGTGTAGGAGATTCCTTGGGCACTGAGTAGATCAAATAGTGGTTTTGTGAAGATATTGTACAGAGAGGGTGACATGCAGGAACCTTGGGGGACACCACAGGTGACAGGGGTATGGGACGCTGAGGCAGTAGTAGAGAAAACTCTATTGTTGTGTTTGATGAAAATTGGGAGATCCAATTGGTGGCATTGGGAGACAAGTGGGCTACAGACCGGAGGTGCTGGCATAGTATTTGATGATCCAGCAAATCAAAGGCGGCTGAAAGATCAAGCAATAGGCGGAGGGCAAGTTTGCCAGGGTCTTTGGATTCATCAAGCTGATTTCTTTAAGTCAAGTAGGGCTGTTTCTGTCCCTTGGCCTGGTCTGAAACCTGATTGATGGAGGCCTAGGAGGTTGGTGGATTCAAGGTGTTGTTGGATCTGCAGATAGTCTGCTCTGTATAATATTTTCAGTAGGAATGGTACGGTAGTGATAAGGAGGTAGTTAGTAGGGATAGCATGGTCTAGTGTGGGCTTTTTCATGAGCAGTAGAACCCAGGCATATTTTAGGTTGGCTGGCACAAAGCCTTAGGAGAGGGAGGAAATTAATGGCGCTAGAGCTTCCGTGCAGTCTTTGATGACTGGAACAGGGTTGATGTCTCGTTTACACTTTATTATTGTTATTACATTGCTTTCTGGACAGGTTTGAACTGAAATAGAGTGACATTGGGCTTGGTGGCTTGGGGATTCAGGTCAAGAAGGTTGTTGGGATCAGGCAGTATGATTTTCCCTTGCATAGATATCTTGCTCACTAACGCAATCATGTTGTATGTTTGTGCACCAGGCAGTGTCTTTGGTGCAGCTGATGCTGGGTGGGGCTGGGGATTCTAGTTCACGCAATATGGTGAAGAGCTCCTTGGTGCTGGAATTTGCTTTTGCAATTCTGGCATTATACGTAGTACTTTTTGCTTGGGGGGTAGCGCGTTTGTAAGATTTTGTTATGGATGTAAATTGGGTTTTGTTTAGTTGATTTGGGTTATTTCATGATGTTTCAGCTTCGTGTTTCATGGGGCAGAGGATGTTCAGGTCTGGGGTGAACCATGTGTTGACATGGGCAATGGATTTGGCTTTTCAATTGGTCAGTGGGGTAGCCTTGTAAATGGTGGTGGTCAATGTTTGGTTGTATCTGTCAACCAATGTGGTAGGTTCACTGAAGTGTGTGACTTCATCTAAAACAGGTTTTAAAAAGGACTGAATGTTTGCATGGTTAATTTTTCTTGAATTTCTTGTTTGTATGGCAGGCAGCGGAGAGGGGTTGGTGTGTTGTGCCTGGTGTATAAGTCATAATATTGTGATTTGACCAAGGGCTGGATACATTGCAAAGAATTGTGATGCTGCAGTTTAGGTCAGTGAGCTGATCTAGGATTTAGCCTTTATTATGGGTAGGATTTGTGATACGTTGTGTGAATCCAGCGGATTCCAAGGTATTGGCTAGGGAGAGTCTTGTTGAAGCCTAAATTTAGGTCTCCAAGGATTATGATTTTAGAAGTGGGTTTGGCATTAGCAGAGATGATTG
Source organism: Ambystoma mexicanum (assembly GCF_040938575.1). Taxonomy (NCBI): domain Eukaryota; kingdom Metazoa; phylum Chordata; class Amphibia; order Caudata; family Ambystomatidae; genus Ambystoma; species Ambystoma mexicanum. Next base: position 978,424,813 of record NC_090922.1, read on the forward strand.
ATGCCATGACATCTTGGAATGAGAGTAGAGGGCCGGGGTGGGGGGGGGGGTAGGTCAGTTGAATTGTTGCTATGGCTGAGTGTGAGAGGGTAAGTTTGAACGTTAGTATATCACCAGATTGTATGGTGTAGGTAATAGTGTCTCTGATGGTTAGGGAGTCCTTGGCTATAATAGCTACTCTCCTCTACCGTCTGTTCTGTCTTTGTGGAATATGCACTATTTTGGGGGAAGTGCCAAAGAGAGAGCTGGGCCTGAAGCTGCATGAAGCCATGTTTCCAAAATGGCTAGAACGTTTATGTTATTGGCAGTAATCAGGTCGGCAATGTCCAGTACATGGGCTGTCATGGATCTAGCATTGAGTAATGCTCCTCTAATGGAGTGCAAATCCAATGTGGGGTCTTCAGGATGAAGAGTGGTTTTGGTGGGCTTGGCTTGGGCTGTGAGGGACCTGGCCTTACAAAGTGATTCAGGCAATGAGGTCTCCATAGGAAGCATGGGTGAGTTTCAAGTTCCTGGTGAAAGAGGCAGACGTGGGTCTTTTCCTTGGTGGGTTGTAGTGAGCAATGGCGTTGGGTTGTTGTGGGACTGAGACAACATGGAGCCAGAGGGGGAGGTGGCAGGTACAGTGCTGGGCTTGGTTAAATTAAGTCCAGTGATAGGGGCTGACTTTGGTGGAGTGGGGATAGGAGCGTCTAGTGAGGTGGTATTGGATGCAGGTGTGGTGAGTGGTGGGTTTCTGTGAAAAGCGAGGGACAGATTAGTTGTGCAGTGGGCATAGTGGCATGAAGTTGTGGGTGCAGGTCACAAGGTGAAGGTGTACTGAGGTGGTTTTGTGCAAGTTGGATCTTTTGCTGTGGCTGGCAATGTAATATGCACCAGAAGTCCATGCAGTCAGGCGGGAATGCCTGGTGATGCTGATACATGGGGTGGTCAGCAAGAGGGTGGTGTGCAGCCTCGGTGCTTGTGGACGTCTTAGACAAGGGCTTAGACAGAGGTCTGGGTGGAGGAGCAGCATAGGTGAATGAGCAGAGTGGAATTAATGTTGATGGGGTATGGTGAGAGAGCAGGACAGGTACCGTGACATAGATAGAGTAAGTTCTGGACTCAGCAAACTGGCAAAGTAATAACTCAATTGTGGGTATTGCTGGCTTGGGTGGTCTTTCATGGCCTGACATGACTAGACAGGGGAGGTCATTGCAGGCCTTCGTAGGTGGCTGGCATTGACTGCCGGCTCCCAGATGCATACCATATTTTGGGTAATGTTGCCCAATTGTGGGTGGTTGGGGCGGGAAATGCTTTGAGGGCAAATACAGTGGGTCATGCAGCAGAATTGGGTCAGCCATTTTGGAATGGCTAATTTGCAGACCATTATGGTTTGATTTTGGTGGGTGTTTTAGCCATGCACCTTGATCATGGATCATTGCACACAGTTCAGCAGGACATTTTCCTCAGTGTACATGGCCAAATATATTTAACCACATTGATGGTTACTAATCATGGCCTCAGTCATGGACACTGACCGCAGTCTTCACCCATGTGCACTGTATATTTTAAAACACTAACAGGCTACCAATGATAGATTTTGGCCTTCACCAGTGGATGTCCTCCTCAAATGTGCCTATAGGTCCGGGTGGTCTATAGATGAGATGGATGGTCAGTGTCTGGGAGTAAAGTAAAGGGAGTTTGAGAGTGAGTGCTTCACATGATTCAGCATAGTGTTCGTTGTTCCATCCCAAATACCGGATCTTGTAAGACAATTATTGCCCATTGCACAAATAGGTTGGTGTTTTCTTTCTTTATTATTGTACTTACGCAGTATTTTGTTTTATTAACATCAGTAGGCCAACATGCAGTTTTCCGTGTCACCCTTTTTGACCCGGATTTATAAGTATCTCATAATTTTCAGAGGCTGGCTGCTCTTGGATCCAAGTCACTTGTAAGCATATAATAGATGCCCTCTCCAAAATGTTATTGCGCTTATTTAATAGGTGACTAAATCCCCTTGTGTTCCAGGAGATTAGAGAGTCCTTTTCTTTTCCACCAGAGATCAATTGCTAAACTTTTTTTGTTACCATTAAAGAGCTTGCCACCCAGGACCAATCGTCATTACTTTCCAGAGGTTTGTTTTTGTTCTGTTTGTGGTCTTTTTGTTGGTAATCCCCATTCCTATTTCCAAATGTAATCTCTATGTTTTTACATCCATTTTTTTATAGTTTTTAATTCAGCTTGTTTTTCCTTTCTTGCCATTGATTTCTTCCCTTTATTATATGGCAAATGTGCGGATCTATCTGTTTCCACAATGGTATAATCCTTTAACTCGTAACCCCATTTTAATAGCTTTACTGCTCCTTTTAGCAAAGTGTTCTTTGAGCTAGCTGAATTTAAATGAAGGATTTTTCGTCAACATATTCCACAACCACGTACCTCTGTAGCAATTCATTTTAGTCGCAGTACACTATGTAAAAGATGCAATACATTCTTCTGATTCAAATTTATTTATTTTTTTCATTTAAAATATTTTCAATCCTCACTTTTGGTATGTTTTCCCCAATTAAATGTTTAGTGGGTTCTGTATTGTCTTGTTTTTTTTTCTTCCTTGAATCTCATCGGCTTTATTAGATTCCAGTTGACCACCTTTCCTTCCTTGTTTTTTTGATTGGTAATCTTTCATTTTTATTACTTCGATCTGTCTTGATTTCTGCTTTTCCTCCATCGTTACAAAAGAAGTTTCTTCCACCAGTATGTCTTCCTCGTATTCTTCTTCATTACTTATTGTGTGTATTTAGTTCTTTGCCATCCAAATTATCTGAAGAACTATCTTTTTCTCCAGCATTTTCTCGTACATTATCATCCAGCGAGGTTGTTCAAATTGATGTAGAAGGAGACATCATCGATTAAATCGTGTGTCTCCTCTCCATCTTCCACCACTGAGTCTAGCTCATTCTCTTCCCTGGGGGATTATAACTTGGATACTGCTTTTCTTTGATCACCACTGTATGTTACGAAGGAAGGCTCTTGAGCTCATCATTTTCGATTTGGTACCTATTTTAACATATTTTTTTTGCCTTTCTTTTTCTCCCTCATGCTTGTTTTTCCCCATAATTTGTCTTTCACTTTCGTCCACATTTTCCGTGCTTTCCCTAGCACGCCCTTGCTTAGAAATTAACACTGGATATGTACTCTCGTATCTAATTGCTTTCATTTTTGTTCCTATCTCATTCTCCGCGTTCATTTTTGGAATAGGCTTAACTTCAACATTATTTTGGTTTTGCAGCGTTGTTTCTCTTGCCTCCTTATGTTGTTCATTTATTACATTTGAAACCATATTTGGGGGCCCCAGATGTTCTAGACCCATGATTCAACCTATCTCTTCAAAATTCTGCCTTATTTGTGTATTATTCTATTGCTGGTGTTCTTCCTTAAATATAGTGGCCACTGTTATATAATTTGTTGCCTGAGATTGGGGCTGCAAAGTATTTGCCATGTTAATTGCTGGCCTCATAGAGTCAAGGTTTTGCTCCAATCTGTCATAGTGTGTTTCACTGTGCCACTTTTCACTGATTGTTGCTTTATGGTTCTCCCGAACGCTGCTTTCAGTCATTTTCCTCATCCATTTTATTGATTCCAATAGGGTCTGGGTAAATATAGATTTTTTGCCGTGTTCACTACATGCCAAATCACAGAGCCTTCTTTGCCAGACTGCTGAAGTTTCTGTCTCCTGATTCAGACGTTCCTCCACTTTGGTCACAGACATTTCCATGGAGGTTAATTTAGAATGTAACAACACCAGCATTGTTGAATTATCCTTGACATATTCATTGATAGATTGATATAATTTGGTATACCGGGCAAGGGAAATCGTTAGTGCAGCCATATCATTATTATGTATCTGCATTCCCGCTGCAATCAACAAATTATTTATTCCGGTCGATGGAGTACTTTGCTTCTCCTCGCGCCATTTTCTTCCTGTCATTTGACCTTTGTTTTGATGTCGACAATCTCTCGATTCTACTAGGTCTGTCTGTTCATTTCTATCAGGTGAATTAGAATGTTGTTTGCTGTACAGACCAGCTCGTCTTCCATGAACTTGTTCCTTCAGCTGTATCTCATTATCAACAAACAATGTTGCATCTTGTGTCTTTGTGAGTAATTTTTTTTTGGTGAGTTTGACTTTCTTAGTTCACCGCACAGGTCAGTTTCTCACGGTTGTAGTCATTACTCACTACTACAGACTTCTCATTTTTGTGGATCTTACATCTTTGATCCTCCTTGTTTTTGTCCAGGACATGCAAACGTTCTTTTTCAACTGCATTATGATCAGTCTCTTGTAGTTCTAAGGAGCAATCCATGTTGTCATTTGACATCTCAATAGAAAGTAGTACTTTATCAAAATGTTGTCTGTCTTGTATTTTCATTTTTTAATAAAGTTTTGACACCATTCCTATTCCCCTATTTCATCAGCAATCGAGGTTTCATTCAGGCTTAGGCTTCTGTTATTTCTTCTTTTGCCGATCAACAACGTTGACACTTGAATATTTGTGTGGTTTTTCCGATGTTCCTCACACTCCCCAATTTCTAAGTGGTGACCTATTTTGTCTTTCAAGGGGAGCCATTGTTTGTTATCCTTTTTACCTTGAAATTTTGGTTCGATCCATAACTCATCCTCCTCGGGTAAGTTTTCTGTGCCGCTAATTGAATCATCAAGTGTGGTTTTACCCACATGTGTTTTAGTCACTGGGTTTGATGTTATCGCGCTGACCACTTCTCCATGGCAGAACAGAGATTCTCTGCTATATTTTGCCACAGGGTTGTCCACTTTCCCCCCTTTGTGTTCTTTCCAGAATCTCTAGTTGGTAGTAGCAGTGTTGACTTCACCAGTGGCCACAGATATCAACCGTGTCCACTGTATTTTATGTACACTGATCAGGCGCTAGCCATGGTCGGGCTTTAGCACATTACTGCCCAGTGGCCAAAGCCTTTGGTTGTGCCCACTATATATTCTAACATATAAATGGGCCACTTTGATAAACAATGGAAAATAAAGAAAATGCAGAAAACAGATCAGTACCACGGTTAGTAATGGTGTCATGTAACTGATTTAGGAGGGAACATGGTCCATTACCTTATGTAGGTGAATGGTGGCGTTTTCTAAGCTTCAAAAAGCAGACAGCAGCACCAAGCTCGCTGAGCAGTGGCTGCAAACAAGAAAGTATGCATTATGAGCCTTTCAGAGCATATACTGATGCATCGAGTAGTGACAAGCGTGGAAGTTGCCTTACCGCTTGAAGGATACGGTACGGAGCTGTTCTCTCCGCGTCTGTCGAAAGCAGACTCTCCTTGTTGCATCGGCGCGTTGCCGAGCAACCTGATTTTATGTGGCACGTGATCGCGGCTCCTCGCTGAAGAGCTCGAGCCACGATCCGTGTCTGCAAGCACGCCCATCGGCATGAAAATCTTGAAAGCAAATAATTATGGGATATCCTGGGCATATTCTGGAAAAAGTCATCACCAAAAATGAAAAAAAGAAAAAAAGGAAAAAATGCGAAACTCATGGACATGGAAAAAATACTAAAATACCAAAAAAGTTACCAGACAGGCTACTCAATGGGAATATCAAAATTAAGAGAGAAATTTAAGAGGGAAAGAGCTGTTCATTGAACACAGGTCAAGAAATAATGTTGCACAGTTATTCATGTGTGCCTAAATATAATTACACATTAAACAAACCCTTAAAACCAAAACGCGTGGCTATATTATGCAATATATGCGTGTCCCTTAATGCCGCTCGTGGTGTCGTCTTGGAAGACGGCACCTTGGGTCATGGATGGGACTCCAGGAAGCGCAGCATGTGGGTCACTATATCAAAATCATTTACATATGTATGTGAGAAGTTATATCCATTCCGAGTGACTATCAACATTCAGGTCATGTGTGTAGTGGTGCCATCTGCACCTAGGTGCTGATCCAAACAAGAGATTGCGACATGCACTTAGAAAAAACAGAAGATTGCAACATACAATTAGAGAACACAGTTAGAGGAAACAAAGAAAGTTAATCTCCTCATTTAGTCCATAAGGTATCAAACTGCAAAGTTTATCAATCCAATATGTTTCTCTGTGATTCAAACGTTGGCATACATCCTCATGAGGACTATTCTTAGTTAGCACTTCCAAAATCACAAATCTTATCTGTGACACGTTATGTCCATTGCCCATCCAATGACGTGCCACGGCAGAGTTAGTGTTCACATTACGAATACAGGACCGGTGTTCACCCCACCTCAACTTGGCTGTTCGTGTTGACTGTCCAACATAGAATTTCCCACATGGGCATTTAATACCATAGATGACATTACTACTGTCACAAGTGCCAAAAGTTTTAAGCATAATTTCTGCCCTGTTCTTGGATGGTTAATGATGTTCCCATTGATAACAAAGTTGCAGTTGACACAATGAAGACAAGGATAGGTTCCAGTTTGCTGTGTCATAGGTTCTTTAGTTGTGGGTTTCGTTTGCACCAGTTCATCTCTGAGGTGCCTACTGCGTTGGTAAGCAAAGACAGGTTTCTCACTGAATAGATCTTGTACTCGGTTGTCATTCTTAAAGATCTCCCAGTGCTTCACGATGGTTCTTTTGATTTTGTTACTTTGCGTGGAAAACTTGGACACATATACGGGTGACTTAAGTTCTCTCTTGTCCTTGGGATTCTGTCCTGACAATAGAGTCTCTCATGACAAAGCATCAACCTTGTCGGATGCTAGATCCAATTCATCTTGCTTATATCCACGGGCCAGAAATTTTCCTTTCATCTCCATCTGTTGCATTCTATAGTCTTCAGGGTCACTCACTATCTTTTTGACCCTTAGTAGTTGACTGTATGGCAGGTTCTTAAGTAGGCTCGGCTGGTGGAAGCTGAGACGGTGCAGGAGATTATTGCGATCTGTCAACTTTCGAAACAGTGAGGTACTGTAGTTGGTAAGTTGCTTCCTAACTTGGACATCCAGGAAAGTTATAGTGTCATTCGAGAGCTCCCTAGTGAACTGTATCCTTTGGTCAATGTTGTTAAGATATTCAAAAAATGTCTCGAAGGACTCTCTGGTCCCCTTCCAAACCCCAAAGATGTCATCTATGTATCTCGTCCATATCCGGATATCCTTATTCCATTCATGTTTGTCCAGTACATAATCTGTCTCGAACTTATGCATGAAGCTGTTGGCATATGAGGATGCCATGGAGGTCCCAATTGATGTTCCTGCAGTCTGTAGAAAAAATTGATTGCCATACTGAAAATAGGAATTCTCTGCAATAAACTGTAATAGTGCCAATAAGAATTCTTTTTGGGCACGGATCTCTGGTGCCCAGAAAGAATTCATCTTGGCACTATGGCAGTACTGAAGCTTAGAAAACGCCACTATTCACCTACATAAGGTAATGGACCATTTTCCCTCCTAAATCAGTTACATGACACCATTACTAACCGTGGTACTGATCTGTTTTCTGTATTTTCTTTATTTTCCATTGTTTCCTGCCTTCTGATTCTGCATACGATACTTCTGGGTATGTGCAATCTTTCACATTTTTAACCATTTGGGTTACGTCATTTTATTTAATCATTTTATTTAATCATGTGAATGATGACTGTTCATGTTCATGTTCATGTTTACACACACATGCCCCTTTTTTGAATATGGGATTGATTATATATGGACCCTATCCATGATATGGCTGGCACAATTTTATGCATATGTTATGTTATGTTTAAATGGATTAGACTTGCCCTGATGAAGGAATTGTTTTATTCCGAAATGCATTGGCACAATATAAGTCTACAGATAGAGTGACCTGTGGCAAATCCTTCCTCACTAAGAACGATATTAGTGATTATTCATGACTCCTTTACTAAAAAACTTTGGTTTGATGGATAAAAGCGACCTTGAAAACTACAACGACTTTGAATTTTTTCATGAATCAGCTGTAATGGTCACACTAACCGCATTTAGTAAAATTTCAATTAATATAAAACCCAGATTGGGATTTCAGAGAGCGGCTGTATGATTGGGTATTTTACCTAATCTTACTGCCTCACTAACCAACCACTATCTATGGCCTTCGGCCTTGCTCATTGTATATCATATAAGCTAACAAGCCACTAGCCATGGTATTTTACACAATACTAGCCAGTGGCCATGGCCTTTGGCTGTGCCAACTTTATATACTAACCCATTAATGGGCACTAACTTTGGCCTTTAGGCATGGCCACTTACTAAAGCTTTCAACGTTGCTCACTGTATATTTTAAAGCAGTGATAGGCTACTAGGCATGGCTTTTATACATTGTATTTTGGAAAACTAACTGACCATTAGATATGGCCTTTGGTGATGGCCAGTGACCACAGTCTGTGTCATGGCCAAGTCCACTGCCCAAATAGTTATTAAGCTAATCAAAGTTTTCATGAGCTAACCTATAAACAATGTTATGTCTAATGCCATTACTGATGCAATCAGTTATATACAATGGCCCTCATTACGACCCTGGCGGAAAGGGGTTTACGCCAGCGTAAAGCATGGCGTACCTTTCCGCCTTACTACGAGTTCCCGTAGCGCCATGGTGCGTTTTTCGCCTGCTTTTTCCGGGCGGAAAAATCCATGGCGCTACGGGACTTGTTGTTAATTACGCCACTGTAATTTACGGTGGCGTAATTAACGCCTTCCCCACTCCCATTATACCCTATGGGGCAAAAATGGGAATGGGGAAGGGTAAATGGGGATTGGGGACTTACCGCCCCGCCAAGGTCGGAATGGGGCGGTAAGTCCGCCAACCCCCATGGCGGAGTTGGCAGCTTTGCGCCATGGACCATGGTGCAAATTGCACCATGGTCCTCCGCCAGGGTCGTAATGAGGGCCAATGTAATTAGTGTTGTCACCAATGATGAAATTTGCAATGTCATCAGTGTTCTCCTACAACATGTAATTAGTGATGTCATCAGTGAGGTGATCTGTGATGTCATCATTGTGCCTATAGGTTGCGCAACAGGGGGCACAAATTAAGGTGGCTTTAGCTGAATGTCCAGGTTTTTGTTACGTTTAGTTCTCATCTTAACGTTCCCGCAACTAAAGGTTTTTCCTTAAATGTATATATATATATATATATATATATATATATATATATATATATATATATATATATATATATACATATATTATAGGGCGTCGATAGCCACCCTATAGTTAAGGTGAATTGGATACACATAGGACCACCACAAAATGCTATTGTTAATAATATTCGATTCAAGTAATGGATTTTACCAAAATTTCAAAAGTGATTAAAAGTCTGCAGGTCCCCGATACTGCAAAGTTTTGTAAAGATTCAGTAAAAAATAAAAATTGTTAGTATGACTCCAAAACATTTTTTTTTCAATAGTGTGGCCTTCTTCCCATTCATTTTTCCATAGACAAAAAATGTACATTTCTGCCAAAGCGCACAGCCTGAACCTCTGCACGGATTTGGACCTGGTCTGAAACAACTTGTGCGTGAAGCGTTGACTTGCTCACCATGCATGATTTGGGGTTATTCTGTGCAGTAGTTATTTGAATATTTGACAAAAAAAGGGTGCCTCCTTCCCCCAAAACAGAGATATCTTCCATGGCATTGCAGGATCATGGTTTTCAGAAATGAAATGAACGCCATCTTGTTTTTCTCTCACTGCGGGAGATATTTGCGTCTATAACAGAGGTTATGGAAAATGAAACGCAGTAAAAAGCTATAGGCAGGTAAAAAAACATACAAATGCCATCAGGGTAGAGGTGGGGGGAAGGCTAGAGGGCATTGAGTGAAATTAGGGAGTTGGAGGGGTTCCAAGGACCAAGTTTGCAACACAAAGCTTTCTGTATCCTCGGCTATAGCCGCAAATAACCGACAACTGAAAGCAAACTGCGTCACAGAAGCAGCATTTGTTTTGGGGTGAAAGGGAGAGGGTAGGTGAGATGAGGAGGGCGTCTAGGGAGTGGGGGGAGCTGGCACAGGTGAGGGGCCGATATTTGTGGCTATATATGAGGCTACGAAGCACTACAGAAACCTGCAGGTAGGAGTAATTCTGTATTTGCGGCTATATTTTTGGATGTGTTTGTTTTCAGACTTTTGATCATGTGAGACTTTGGAGAAAATAGTTTAACAAAATTAATATAAAAAGGAGCAATTATCTAGTTTTAGATGCACCATACAATGAATTTAAGGGTGCATATTCTCTTTATTGTTATGCATTTGTCTATGCTTTCTTATTTTTCCAGTTACTTTATGTAAGTACATGAGTAGTGTTGTACTGTATTGATTATTTAAGTTGGATTGTAGTATAAAACTTAAAGTCAGTCCCCCTTTTAACTGACTTTTTGTAACCTTGTTTATTATAAAAGCCAATGAACTGTAGCCACGTGTATAATAAAAAAAGTTTTGTTATTATTTATTACATTTCTGTATTTATGTATGATGAGTAATCTTTAAAAGGATTGTTTTGTGGTACACTGAGTGCAGAACTTTAGCACATAAGTAGTACTGTTTTGATGTTATGAAGGAACACTGCATTTCCTCCATCGGCTAGGTGTACTCCGTCATGTCTATAGAAATTGACCATGTTGAACTGTATGTTGATGTTCGCAATCCATAATTAGTTGTGGTATTTCGTGAATGCTGACACTGCTTTATTAAAGGCATGATCCGATAAAAAATGTTATTGTCCCTACGGGTCGGCCATGTTTTTTTAAGCCTAAGTGGCTCGATTTTAGCAAAATTTCCTATCGACCTTACCCGAGTTTTCATCCATTAAACGCACGCGAAAACAGGAACCTGGGCGCTGCCATTTTGTGATAATCCTATCATTTCCCCCATCGCCCTGGCTGACCTGCTTTTGCGGCACTAAATCATATCCCCCTCCCCTGAGCCTGCCATCAGGAGACGCGTACCGCCCATTTCCCAACGCCAAAGCACGTCTCGTGTCAACAATCGATGCGCCTCAGCTAATGACGTGTCACCATGGAAATGGCAGGACGCCTCTTTCCTCAATAAGTATAAACAGACCGTTTCACAACACACAGCAGCAGATTTTCGATTCCATTCCTCTCTCTGTGTTACTTTGAGTATTCTGTGACCCGTTTCTGTGCTCTGGTCAGCTACCTTCGCCGCTTGAAGCCCGTGTGAACACCTGTACCATCTGTATAAATTATTGTACTTTGTTTACCACACAATGGCTACAATAATGCCCTACATGTATGAGCCCGAGTATACCGAGGAGGAACTACTGGAAAGGGAAGCACGCGAAAACGATGGGGATTCGGACAACAGTTGGGAGGACGATTCAACAGATGAAGTGCCTGTGCCTAGTCGCATGGACGGCGTCTCCACCTGGTTCACATGCAATCGGTGCGACCTAATGCCAACCGAGGACGAGAACTGCTGCTGCCGAGAAAACTCGGGATGCCTGGCCTACATTTCGGAAGGCGAGCCACGACCGCAATGCATCACCGAGCTGCCAGACTTCAGGGCAGCCTGCCTCACACGGGCCGTTTTGACAATAATGATGGTGCTTATGCACGAACTTCGCGCAACTGTTCGTCCTCGTAATCCGAATAACGAGTAAGTATACTCTGCTTGTCATGCCACTCCTATTACATGGTCTTCTACTATATCCAAAATTATATATTCATCTCATAGTAACGCATGAAAGTCATTCAAAAGTGTGCATTGTCTAGATAGCATTTGTCCATGCTGAATGCCATTAGTTACAAGAATTGTCATTGACAACAAACGCTTATTAACCTTTTAAGTGCCAAGGACGAGATATCTCGTCCTTGGGATTACCTCCACAGTGCCAAGGACGAGATAGCTCGTCCTTGGCACTGAAGGGGTTAATTAAGGAGAAAATGTTAGAAAGTATTGAATGTTGCAATACCGAAATCACCAAAAAGGGCTTGGCACTGGGGGGGAAAAACTTATCTTGGTCCTTTAAAAACAGTTTGTTTCATTCCTTTTCACAGGTGGTACAGGCTGGTGGCCTATCGTTCCTTTACATGGTGGCTCCACGGGAGGCTTGGACACCGCGTTCGAAGAGTGATACCCGCCTGTGCCGTTCCTGCCATAAGAGAAACGTTCCCAAGTGACAGCGGTCAGTACAGGGGATTTTCTCTCGCTGTGCTGTAACCTGACCTGTATAATCTTTAAAGTCTTGTATTTTTGTGTCATTTTTTAAATTAATCAAGTGTGTCTCCATTCAAGGATGGACGTCAGACATCTGTGCGCCGAATTGGTGAAGGTTATGGTCGCTGTGAAGCATGGTGGTCACTATCTATCTAAGCTAAAATAAAATATTCTTGATAATGCATGCACTAAATAACACTTGTTCAAAGTCTTTCAGTAGGTTATGTCTCTATAAAAGCCACACATATATCTATAATATCAATTAACATTGGATTATACAGGCCTTAGGTGAAGGGTCTTGACCACTATAATACACTGGTTGAAGTGTGGGTCTGTGCTCACAAGAATCTCCGGTATGTAGCATTTGTTATTGATAGGCAACGATATACTGCAGTGGAGGGCAAGCGGTCTCCATTCAGCAGTCTTCCTGTGCCTTATCTGCATGCCCCAGGCCCCTCGATCCCACCCACCCTCTATCAAAGGAGGTGCACACCAGTGGATGCGCGCTGTCAGGGGCGCGAAAGTCAAAGGTGCTAAACTACATGTACACTTGAAAAGGTATCCCACGCCAAGGGGCCATTGGTCACATGACCTCCTCAGACAACGTGTCTCCATGCAGGCCTCCCCTTGATGCAGGCCACCCCCCTTCAATCCACATAAGTGTGTCACCATTCGGCAGTCTTCCTGTGCCTTATCTGCACGCCCAGGCCCCTCGATCCCACCCACCCTCTATCAAAGGAGGTGTGCGCCAGTGGATGCGCACTGTCAGGGGCGCGAAAGGCAAAGGTGCTAAACTACATGTCCACTTGAAAAGGTATCCCACGCCAAGGGGCCATCGGTCACATGGCCTCCTCAGACACTGTGTCTCCATGCAGGCCTCCCCTTCAAGCAGGCCGCCCCCCTAATACCACGACATACATACGTCATTCATTCACAAACAAACCCCAGTTTCTAACACTTTAAGAACCACTCGATATGTCTCATGAAAACATCTTTGTGCTTTGCAAGTCAACTCCTGAACGTGCTACCTGGGAACCACTGAGATATATGCTAATCTGCTCGTCGTCGTGCTATCCATGAACTTCTGTGACCGCTTCGAGCATACCCATCAGTGCGCTACCTGTGGCCACCCACCTATTCTCCCGCAACATACTGCTCTGCTTGCTGAATCCAACTGTTTGTTGGTCAAGGTAAGGCCATGTATCCTGGTCATATTTCGCAGATTTTTAAATTTCTATCTATTTGCGAGTAGAGTACCCAATAGTGCTATGTTCATTGGTCTCATTGCTATTGACTTGAATTTCCACGAACTCACAATTTTCTTACTATCCATGTCCTGAAAGTGGTAGGTGCAGTACTTGGCTGAAAATCCAGGGCTGTCGCACTGTCCATCGCCGGCTAGCCTGAATCGTTTCCCTTCGAATGCACTTCCTGGAGACAATTGTTCAATTTTCCAAGCATCACTAATGGCCGGAAACAGATAATCATGTTGGCATTTGTAGTACTGCGTTTTAGAAATGAAATGGAGTCCCACAAACTGAAAGAAAGCCTCTAACTTTCTAAAACTGGAGCCACTAAAAAGTGATGCAGCTGCACACAGTAGATTGCCTGCTGGCATTTTCCCCAGCATCGGTTGTGCAGACCATGAGAACATATGATTTAATCTACAGGCAGCCTTTATTTTAACGTTACTGCCTTTTATTTGACGAGTCACATTATTCAATGGCTTCCCACATACTTTCCCTCTAAAGGAATGTCCACATTTCAGCATACTTATAATATCCATCAAACAACTGTCGAATACAATGTATTTGTTCTCTTTCATTAGATTGTCAGACGCTTTTATACCGGAATGAAGAATTAATGAATGGATGCATGAATAAATGAATGAATGAAGAGCTAGGAAAAGAAAGGGAAACGTGTTCGTAGTGGGCACATGGGCATGCAGGTCCACAGGTCTCAACTATCTCGTTCCTTGGCCCAGCCACTCTTCCCTGCACTGCCTACCTGCACTACGGGACTGTCTCTGTATCCTTCAGCCCCTTCTCCCGGCACTTACCTTGCACTTGCCACCAGCTGGCCCTATTATTTATCTTGTATTCTACTAACCATGTACAGCACTTTTGCCCCCCTCTCCCCTTCCCCTTGCGCGATCTGAATGACACCTGGCCTAGTAGTATCGTTGTCTGTCTCCCCTTGTTCCCCCCCTGCCTCGTCGCGCCTTGTAACACTTGTGTATAGGCGCGTTACACATGCCATATCATATATCATATCATTACACAGGCATGTAGACAAACAGTCGTTTCTCATTGTGTGTTGGCCTCGATTTATCTCGTTACTTTTCGCATTGATTTTAGAGACGAACATACTCCATTGAACTATCCTTGCAAGCAAATAGTTTCTGATCGGCCGTAATAAAAAAAATGAGTAATATTAATGAGGTTCGGCTAGCGAGACTAATTAGAATTTTTTTGTTTTCATAACAGGTATTTGATCCCATTCTGCCACTGCCATCTATTTGAGACACCGGCGGATGGATTCTTCAGCAGACACCTGCAGCTTTGTGTCAACAACTGGAGCACGATCACCATATTATGGGACGATCGCCAAGGGCCCACATGCCCTTACGCTGTACTAGTGGCTAGAAGCAACATATCAACCTTTACGCTGGACTAGTGCCTAGTTGATGGAACAGCCTTGCGGTTCACCGTGCTTCCAGAGTGATTCTCTTTACGAAAATGAACATCCTGTGTACCATAAAGGAACAGCGCATGACTCAAGATGAAACGGAACAGTTATTGCGGATACAGATAAAAGAAAATAAATGGCTTTCGGAGTTCATATGGCAATTGCTGAATATTCTCCAAACATTTAATGTCAAATAAATGTTCTGTGTTGCTGTTTCATTTTAAAGTACAGTTTCATATTCCGAATTGTGGCGCGCTGTGTTGTGAGTTGATCTGTGTTGGTTTCCGGGTTCTGTGTGGAGTCGCGCAGAAGACGACTGGGCGCGTTTGCCTACGCAGCACAGTAACGTCATGGAGAAAGGCGGGGAATATGAATGTTTTGATAATGTCAGGCTCAGGGGCGGGGGATTTGATTTAGTGCCGCAAAAGCAGGTCAGCCAGGGCGATGGGGGAAATGATAGGATTATCACAAAATGGCAGCGCCCAGGTGCCTGTTTTCGTGTGCGTTTAATGGACGAAAACCCGGGTAAGGTCCATACGACATTTTTCTAAAATCGAGCCACTTAGGCTTAAAAAAACATGGCCGACCCATAGGGACAATAACATTTTTTACCGGATCATGCCTTTAACATTTCTCTGGGATATCTCAATTGTAACATTAAATCTGGTGGTCTAGCACAATTTTTCCTTTTCAGTGGGATTAGAAAAGATAATGGTGGTGTGAGGAAATAGTTGCATTTGTTTTCCCATTCTTTGTTTTATCATTAACGTAAGGGACATCCCTTGTACTTGCCCCAAATCATTGCCTCCACAATGAATTAGTATGTCTTGCTGCCCTGTACTTCTCAGACTTAATCATTTTGGAAAAACCTGGAAACAAAACATTCCCTGCAATCCAAACTATTTAATAGTAACATTTCACAAACCTAAGTCCATGTTAATATTGAATTTCTCACAAAAAGCCAGCAACCAAACAGCCAACTGTCTCTAAATAGCTACATATGTTTCAAACCAGCTATGATATCTGCAGTCTTTCTTTGTTTCCAGATAAAGTATTCCTAGTTTGAAGTTTCTAATAGTTTGCATGAGCAGGGTGTGTTTGATGTGTGTGCATTAAAGTTTTTGATTGGTTGATGGTACTATTGTGCTTATCTATGGCTATGCAGCAGCCACTCTGTGCACGGCGCGCTGCCTGCCAGTAAATGTGACACAGTTGTGCCGCCACGGCTGTATTATGGCAAATACGACATTGTTTATTTGTAGCCACGTCTATTAAAAAAGCATGTATGTAGGCACGTCAAAACTATTTGGCATTTTATTAGTTGTGGCTGGAACCATGGGTATATTTAAAGCTGTGTCTATAAACATACATTTTCTGTGCAATAATCCTATTTTTATGTGGATGATACAGTACAGAATTTTATTTTGTTGTGTTGTTTTAAATACTTAGTTGTTCACTTATTTGATTTGGAGGTTTGAAGGCTAATTTACTTTGATTTTGGACTTGCAGAAAAATGTACATCTAGCCGCGGATATAAAGCAAGGTCTGCAGCTGCGTTAAATAGTTGAGGCTAAGTAAAGAGGCTGGGTGGGGAAAAAATAGATTTCTGTGAGTTTCATTTTGGTTATTGGTTGTTGTCAATGTTCTATTGGTGTCGCTCTTTATAATTCATTGTAGTGAAAATGTGTCATCTATTTTAGCAGTTTTATATGTATATAGTCCTCTTTTTATGGTATTCATTTTGGAAAGTATAAAAGTCAGCATTTTCTGCAGTTGTGTCCTTTTGATTCCAGAACTTTCACTGTGCACATGACAGGAGTGTGGTTGATTTGAAAGTAAGTGTTAATGAATATGTACACGTCTTAAGGTTTATTTGCAATGTTGCGTGTGTTAGTTATATAATTTACTGCTTTCAGATGGTGTTTATCATAATTTTTCTATCTGCTCTGATTGTGTGACAAATATTTTTTAATTATGTTTTAAACTACAAGGTTAGATTTGCCAATCAGTGGCATTTATATAGGCATTTAGTTTTTGTATTCATGTTAGCGAGGTTGACGGTTTATTTGATTTTATTTGTTGTCATTTTGATGCAGTTTCAGCTATGCAGTACTCTTAGCTGTTTTGAGTTTTCTACGAGGTAATACAATTGATGGTGTTTTGCAAGTTCATTTTAGTCATTTTTTTATTTTTGTATTGTGTTTTAGCTGTATCGTTCTCATCATACCAGACAATTTTCACCAGATGTTGGACAGTTAACTTCTGTGAAAGTTCAACCTGTATTCAAAACATAATGGTACTACTGGAGATGGGAGAAGCACATTTATAGACATTTTATGAAAATCCTTCCTTTTTACCTGTTAGCATTTCTGATGATTCTTAAAAATGAGTGATGCTGGTGTTTCAGGTAGCCGTTTGTTGATGGCAACACCTTTAAGGTGTGGAGTTTGATTATTCACAAACACTGCTCACACCTAGCTTTTTAATGTATTTTTTGTATCAAAGTTGGATTTCTTTTCAATCACCCAAGTATTAGTATTTGGAAAGAGAACAACAGTGTTGCATGCACAAAAGTTGTATCATATATAATGCATGTGGTGCACTGAGTACAAGATATGACGGTCATAAAAATGTGTGTATCAAATTGTGTTTCTTAAAATGTGTGTGTTTTCTAACTGATTATGTTTTCATTTTTTCAGATAGAAGGATATTATTATTATTTTTAAACATAGATGAATAACTGCGGCTACGGTGTAGCCCAAAGGGCTTTTGAATTTTTAGGCCGCAGTTATCCGCAACAACGATTGGGGACGTCAGTAGTCTTGCGCTCGTTGCGTCATACCCACGGATATAAGCCTCAATGTGCAACACAAGTACACTCTTTGTACCCGAAAGAGTCCCTTCTAAGACTGATCTATTATGCATTATAATTCAAAATCTGATCTATTATGTATACATTCATTAAAAAAGGTATTAATCAAAACAGCCAACTGTCTCCGATCAGCTACACAGTTTTTAAACCAGCTAAGATGTCTGCAGTCTTACTCTGTTTCCAGGAAGATGATTCCTAGTATGAATTTCTAGTAGTTTGTATGTGCAGGGTATGTATGATGTGTGTGTTTTCGAGATTGTAATTGTATGATGGTACTTTAGTAATTATTCATGGCTATCCAGCGGTCACTCAGTGTGTGGTGTTGCTACCTGCAGGTAGATGTGGTACCCTGTGTAGCAGCGGCTGTATTGTGGCAAATGACATGTGCGTAGGCGAGTCAATGATTTTCATCTTTATATTGGTTATTTTCATAGGCGCGGTTATATTTATAGCTGTTGTTGGGGAGGAGAGTCCTAGCCCCCTCACCTGTCCCGTGGTGAATAGATCATTTATAGGCCAAGGGGGGAGAGGCACCCACCCCCAAGGCACGTCCCTGGCTCATGACACATAGAAATTTAGACAAACAACATAGTTCACACCCCCGAGATTAGACACCATTTTGTATGAAACCAGACACCATCTTTTTACTAGGCCTGAAATATTATCCATTAGTGAAACTCAGCTCTCCGATCCCCAGCACCTGGCACAGAGAGCCCAAGGCATCGCCACCACCTGCCAACTCCGCACAAGCCTTGTTCTCACAGAAGTCCAGCCATTTATTGTTCCAATTGTTTAGTTTCGTATCCACAGAATGTGCTCTCTGCAGAGCGTGAGACCAAAGCAGGCCCCAGCACAAGTGCCCATCCATCTCCACTAAACTACATATATCACTTATATCATGAGGCACAAGGAAAGGCAGATTGTAGATGTAACCCCTGGGGTGGGCATCTGAGAGCGGGAACTGCACTATCAAAGGAGCCCTGAATGTGTAGGTTGGAATGCCCATATATTATTCCCTCTTCCCTCAGCACCCCCATTCATGTGATGGTCAAGTATTGACCAGTATTTGTGATTTTTTAGTTCATGTTGTCTTTGCTAGCATATTACAGGTTTTTCGTTATGATCCTAACATTTATGGTTAAACAAACATGGCATTAGTAACCATGATAGGTTTATTCAATCTAATTTGCAGCCTCTTAATACAATAGGGACAATCAAGGGATTGTAGTGAATAAGTATAACTAATTCAGAATTATATCTTTCATCAGGGATTTAACACGGTTATTACAGCAAGTACAGATGGAATGAGCACATATGTACCAAGTACTCAGGTAATTTCAACATCCATTGTCACGTACCAACTCTATGCACAGCACAAAACATAAGGGCAAATTGATCTTTGGTCTTGATGTTTCAAGCATCAATTTGGTAATATTACAATATATTGGACCATGCAGTATTTGAAGAGAGTAATCGAGAAATTGTTCAAGGGCATTTGATAACAATCGCAAGATAATTATTTATTTTCACATGGACATAATAAACAGAGAGAAAAAAACGCATCAAGTTAAATTAAGACGGTTTAACTAATGATTAATTCTTATGTTATTCTCTTTTCCTCAAAATTCCTTACCCGATCCCCCTCCCGTATTTTCTCTTTCTTTCTTTATATATATATTTTTTCTAACATGTAATCTCATGAAATTTGACAATGTTTGGATTATGAAATTTGAATTGCTTTTTTCATTGGTTTCTCACGTCTCTGTGATTATTTGTTTTGCAACAACATGGGATTATGATTTATGTTATAACAATTCTTTTTGTCACAATTAGCCCTGGTTTGATAAAGGCAGTAAAGGTGTGCCGAAACACGTGTCACCAAAAAAGGGCATTCCACTTGAAATGATTCATTAAAACACAAAAGTAGTTGTGGAAACAATAAATAATAATGTTGGATCAAACTGTTGACCAAGCTTGGCCATTTGTAACAAGGAGAGCTTCAATTCAATATAATCTCAGAAATATGTAGGTTAAACATAGCAAGTGCTTACCTACATGCCCGTTCTCAGTGTGGATTGGTGGTGTCAAGTATCCACAGACATCCAGTGTTACAGATATCGTTGTCGACTAGATGAAATGCGTGTGCAAGGTCAATAGAAGCCAAATAAATGTGGCTTTTTTCCTTCGATTTTGCCTTAAATCTGAACAGGCTTATCAAGAATAAGTTAAGGGCCGTGCCTATACCCTTGATGAAACCTGCTTGCCAAGTGTCGCAGTGTTTGGTGTTCTTACTCCAGTTTGTCAGTTCTTTCAAAGCAACCGCTGCAAATAGCTTACCTATTACATCCAACAGGGCAATAGGTCTGTAGTTCTTATGGTCAGACCTATCACTCTTTTTTAAAAATAGGCACTATGATGGAGTGGGTATCTTGTTTGTTACTTTTATATGTAGAAAAAGTTCCTCAATGAAGGCTGCCCACTCGTCTGGGCAGTTTATGATCATTTGATTGGTTACACTGTTTGACGCTGCAGCCCGCGAGCTGCTAGCTTGACAAATCAATGATAAAATGTCATCTTTATCAGTTTTGAGGGTCCATTGTTCTGCAGGATTTTGGGTTAAAGGCATATCAATTGAGCCCAATTTTTAAATAGCCCTTTGAAATGGGTGACCCAGACATTTCCCAAAACTGAGTTAGAGAGCATCGATTCCTGTGGGCAACTCAAAATGTTAATGGCTTCCCATGTCTCAGCTGTGTTCTTAGCAGCTATCATCTTTAGCATTTTCTCTGAGGCTTTTTGTACCATTAAATGCTTGTGTGACCTGACCCAACTTTTAAAGTTCTGTTTGAGAGTTTTTATCTCCAGCCTTGCTTTGGATGTATCGACTTTTACCAATTGTATCCCTTCTTTTCGAAGTTTTCTTTCCTGGTCGAGATTTCAGCATTGTAGCAATGTCGCTTTACAAATGTGGATTTCAAAACCCAAGTTTTCTTTCTGTAAATGCAGAGAGCACTGTAGGATAATGATTTTTCACACTATGTGTGGATTCCTGTTCTGCTGCCAGTTTTTCCCTGTATACTTGGGTCATGTTGCATATGATCTCTGGAACAATTCTGGATCTGGTGCGTCCTGAGTTTATTTTAATGTTCTGGTGCATTTGTGTGTAATTAAACACAGACCATTGATTAAGTGTCACTTTAAGGATGTTGTGGACGCTATCAATAGTATGCACGATCTTCCATAGTTTTTATACTCCCGTATAAACAAAAAAATGATTTAGTACTTATTCCTCGTGACCCCTCTTCCATGTTGGAGCAGGCTGAATATCCCAGCACAGTTGGCCATTTAGTAACTTTATATTTCATAAAGCCAGTTCTTCTCCCCACTGAAAGCATTTGGTTACGGCTGTTGAAGCATGCAGCTGGAGAACAGTTATTAATTCTCATGTGGCTCCGAAACATTGCAGGTTAAGGTCACCACATGCAATAATATCAAGATTCTCCCAAATGTCCAGTGCATCATTGATTAGTTGCAGCACTTGTTGTTCAAATTGGAGGGCCATGAACATTTTGAGTATAAATTGAGGGCCATAATGGTCTGCAACAGTTGATCTTTTGAGTATTTAATTGGAATATCAAAGACCGAATTAATGGGATAGAAAGCATGATCTTTAAAAGTTTTAGGCTTCGAATATGCTTAATTGCCATAGGGAGGCCAGCCATTGGCCTACCCTTAGGAACCTTAATGGTGGGATTAAGGTATAGCGAGGAGCCTTCCAGAACTGCCAATTCCCTTATCAATGTTGCCTGTAAAAACAACATATCATACTGTGCAAAATCCATGTCCCTCTCCCTGAATAAATGCCGGAACCCCCTGGTATTCCAGCTTCCCAAAGTCAGGGGGAGGGGTAACTGCAGCCTCCATGGTCTTTTGGCATTATTGCTTGAATGATTGCCCCTGCAAGCCATCTCCAGTAATCACTCCTGGTCCTCCTTTTTTCAATTGTGGTTGTTTCTTTTGGTCAAGACCCTTTATCGTAATAATCTTATGATTGTGTTCTCTCAGCGCTACCTAGGGTTTTGGAGATGCTTTCCAGGAATTCCTTGCTTGATTTTGAGAAACTACTTGCTTTTTTAGCTGTACCAGTGTCTTACTGGAAGTTGCTGAGTGAGAATTATTAGATATACACTTAGAGAGTAAAAAGCCCATTTGTAATTACCTTGGAGCTTCCTTTAAAAGGAGATTTTTTAACTTGTCTGATGATAAATAAATGATCATCTTATCCAAGCAATCTTCATCGGAAAGTTGATCAAGAATAGATCCTCTGAGTTTATTGATTTTAAGGAGGTAATAGATTTATACAGTCTCAGGACATTTGACCTATTCAGGATTAAATCATTTTAATGAGTAGTACTCTCTGCAAAAGAAATTGATACATACTAGTAGAATTCTCTGAGATGTACTGTGTTGTCTTAGGGATAAGTTGTATTTTTTGGGCAGGATATCTATCTGCCTGGATTATTTCATCCTTTTCTCCTTCCCATTGGTTGTTCACAATGAACCTCAATCTATCTTCTAAGGTTTTCAAGGGAAATGCGTCATTTTTAAAGTCATTTAAGTTAGGTTTACTTCTACCCACTTGCAGGAGGGGCTCTTTACAAGCCTGCTTATCTGCTCTTGCACTTTTCCCATTAGCAGATTCTTTTTCATGTTGGATTGAACTTCTCGACTTCCATTTTGGTATGTCCTCAATTTCATTTGTAGAGTCATCTTCCTCTTCACTGCCTGAAGTGTTTCCTTCAGATAAGATATCCAGTTCACTGTTATCGTATTGTTGATTCAAAAAAATTCATTCAGGCAATGGGTTGACTAACGGACTCACAGTCTATACCTGTGATTCTTCATCTGAAATCAAGTAGGTCGAAAGATTCATCAGTTCCTCACAGTCCAAGTCATCCAGGTCAATTTTCAGAGACTCTAAGTTTTGACCTGTAAACTGTGCTGAGATTGGCAGTGTAGGTTCCGCTTCCTGGATTTTCTTTCTCTGCTGTGCTTCAACTTGCAAACCAATACCAAGTGTAAGCACTTAACAGTATTTTCTTTTTCTGGATTGCCGGGCGCAGATGAAGTGTTGATCTAGAAGTTTGACCAGTTTGCTCTTTTTTGCCCTCTGCTCAGTATTTCTAATTGGGTCTTAGCATTTTAAGTTTTAACTCTTGTTTTTAATGTTTTTAGTAATTGGGTAGGGCTCCTGCCCTAATGGTCCCTTCGCTTGATTTAGTGAAGATGTTAAAATATTTTTTCATTAATGCCCTATTAACCGTCTGCTTAATTTGAATGGTTGGCTCAACCTCCAGCCCCATTCATTCAGTGGTGTCCTTTAAGGCTTTCCTGATGGGTGGTCCAAGAAAGCCATTTTGGTTGGTCTGTGGCAGATCACCAGGCACTTTTGTAGGGGCCGTGCTGATGTCCTTAACAG
Source organism: Ambystoma mexicanum (assembly GCF_040938575.1). Lineage (NCBI taxonomy): Eukaryota > Metazoa > Chordata > Amphibia > Caudata > Ambystomatidae > Ambystoma > Ambystoma mexicanum. Next base: position 978,448,037 of record NC_090922.1, read on the forward strand.
GATGGAGATCTTTAGTAACACCCATGCTCGACTTCTCTCTGTGCAGCGCCTTTTAAGGACTTAGGTAGTTCCATCCAACTGCCCTGATTTTCAGTTTTTGAATGTTCATCTTCTGTAAGAATCATGTCCTGCGAGCTGTTCACTTGTTCCAATCAACGTTTAGATCATTCCATAATGATAGGATCTATTATTGAGTGCAATATCTCTGTTATCTGAGCAGTGTTTTTATTTAAATTAGTTTGCGAGACCGTTACAAAGCCTTCCACGAACACAACATTTTTGTGAAGCAATGCCAGGACTGTTGTCTGGTCCTTCAAAGCATCATTCAGAGATTTATAAAACTTTACAAACAGGGACATTGACATTGTTAAAGCTGCAACAGTGCTTGCATCTATACCTGGATTTGCCAGAGGGATATTGCTAGACTGAGCTGCCAAGATCTCTCCATTGTTAGAAGTAAGTGAGTTCTTACCAGGTAAAGCCTCAAATTGTGCCGCCACCCTATCCAGAAGTAAATCCTCATCCGAGATAATGTCCCCTTTTGGGGATGGGTTGTACTCAACATTTGTATAACTTTTATCAATAGACTCACCCTCGGTACAGGCTCTGTGCAAATCTCAGAGGTATGGCCTCTTTTTTTGCTCTCTTTATCTTTTGGGTTAGTGTTTCCAGGTTTCCAGGTTTGCAGATTGAAGTCTCTTTCTTGAGGGGTCCAGGTCTTTCAACCAAGCTTTTAAGGCTGGAGAGAGGGAGGAGAGTTCTTCTGCCCGTGACTCTTGGAAAGTCTAGAAGACCTGCCATGTGCTCACCACTCAAAGTGAGGCACCTATCCGGATTACCTCCATTCTCCTTTAGCAACTGGGTATCCCTAGTAACAGTTTCCAAATGTTTCTGCTCCAGATTTTGAGTGGAGCCCGGGTGGCTACCGTTTTAAATGCAGCCAATTTGTTGACTGCTGAGGTTTTGGTCAATCCGTGTTTGTCATTTTGATACAATTTTCGATTCCCTGAAGTTCCGGTTTCTTATAAAAGAACTTTTGTTTAAAGAATGGGGCCGTTGATAGCTCACTTGGCTGCCACACTCGCTTCAACAATGGCTGCCAGATGTTGTTTGTGTGCAATGTCTTGGTAGTTCCTCGATGGTTAAATGTGAATACTTGTGGGGTATGTAAATGCACTTCCTCCTGTGCCGTGTCATGATCCTTCAGCACCGCTAGGTTGCCATTCAAGAGAGCAGTCTTGTGCAGCACTGGAAAGTTATTTTCTGCTACCCGAGGCGTGGCCTCGGATTCAGTAATTTCAGTGCTCAACGCACTTGATTTTAGTAACTCACTGCCAGGATTAGGAGAGTGATTGAGAGTGGGGGTAAGAGTGGGGGTAGGACCCCCAGTTTCACTTGGCATGCTCAAATGTTCTCGGGACAGCAGGTACTCCGAAGAGGCTGTGTACAGTTCAATATGCACTTAGGTCTCAAGGGGACATGATGTCTTTTCGCTCTAAAACTCTCCCCGCGCAAAATTAGCGGTTCCACATGATTGTTTATTGGCCTCTCCTCACTGGGAGACACCGCCAAATAGTTCGGGTAATCGCTACTGTTTGGCCCCAAATGGTCCATTGCGCTTATGTTATGGGGCAAATAGTGTCAAAAGGTATCTACCACGCAGGCCCCGAAAGGCCCCAGTCAACCTAGGAGCGTTTGAGCAGATAATGAAGGGTTTTAGTAATTTTCCAGTTTTGTTTGAAGTTTGAAGTACTCATGTATACCACTGCTGATTTTGAAGTTGAAAGTCTGTGTGCGGCCAACAACGTTCTTTCTCTGCTTTCTCTGCAGACTTTCTCTACAGACTTCAGACTGCTTGATAGCACTTGGCAGCAGCAGCTGATGAATGTGTTCCCTACTATCCACTCTGCAACAGAATCAGCATGGGATCAGTGTAGGAAGCTCTCGTAGGAGAGGAGAAACTACAGCCACAAGTGAAGGCTCAGAGTCCCAGAACAGAGAGCCCGACTGGCCCCCGGGCAACTCAGCTCGGTTGGAATTACTGCGGTCGTATCACTCCTATCACTCGTGTCACTCAGCACCACTCGGCACAATGAGGATCTGTATCACGTGTACTCGCTCGCGTCTGCTCACCAACACACATCAGTTGGAGGAAGGGACGTCTGGCATGCAAACATACTGCTCCGTACTGCTCCATATCAGATCTAAATCTGACTTTATCATCCTTGCAACTCGTCTCTTGGTCTCATTACTTGACAGGATGTGTTATCTTTATTTTAGCATTTTATGAGGATACATGTATGGGTGCCTTCCTACGTAGTGTATATAAACATACATTTTCTGTGCAGTAATCACATTGTTATGTGGATGATATAGCACATAACTTTAGCTGTGTGTATTTTTTTGTGTTCCTAGGTGTTGTCAATATTCGCAGCTACTAGTGATGCTGGGCAGGGTTTTGTCTTTGTTTTGGTGTTCCTAACTGGCTGATGTTAATGTTGTAAATGTGTACTTCTTTGTGATAGGTTGCAGTGAATAGTGTTGACCATTTTATTTGTTTTCTTAGAATATAGTCCTCTTTTTCTGGTTTTGATTTGGAAAGTATGAAACTCGCAATTGTGTCTACTTTTCTCCTTTTTACTGTAGAACTTACACTTTGCAATTCATGTTAGTTGTGATACAATATGATTTGCACTAATCAGTGGTTTTTCATTGGTGTGTGGAAAGTTTTATTTGATAATATGTTGATAATAGAGCTCGTTTTTTTACGGTATTTGTTAACAATAAAGTTGCCCTACTGTATATGTAGAACATGGGTGAGAATAATTGTTGGAAGTTGTTTACTAGGAAAGAAAATTAATTTCAGTGATGTGCATGATACAGAATAATTAATTATGTATCCTGCACTCAAAATAAAAGAATGATCACAGAGCAGCAGAAATGTAATTCTATCTACAATGCTTTTATGATCACTTTTGGTGTGTGTTAAAGTGTTTATTGGGGTGATATGAACATGTGTTTGTTTTTAAATGTTTTTTGCTGTTGTGGGGTGATTTAAAAATGGGTGTGCTTTAGAAAAAATGTGGTTTGTTGAAGTGCGTTACTGTGTGGTTTTCTATAAGAGAGAATGCATTGTCTTCATTTGTTCATTGTTTTGTGAAACCTAGTGTATAATTTCATGAGAAACATGTGTGATCGATTTTGTTTTTAAATATATATTCATAAAGAATATAGGAAAGTTATTAGTTGTGAAATCTGCCATTATGTAAAATAGAAATGGAATGGAATGGATTTTCTCGTGCAAATTGTCCAAATAAATGTGCTTAGCAATCCAATTTTAGTACACACATTAGAGTTATTAAAATGTTGGTATTGTTTATTAGAAGTTTTCATCTGCAACAGTTTAAAATAGAAAACACATTGATTTGTTCTAATGTAATTGTTACTCTACTGCTACTTGATACAGAAATAGTGGCAGCTGTGAATTCCAGTTTACTGGGCACACTGGTTCTTCCATGGAGTCAAGGTGACTACAGGTCCATGCAACGTGAGGGCATTAATAAAGACCATGGGCATTATCTGATGCAGGAATGGCCCCTTGGCTTTGAGCGTATTGCTTTTAGGACTGTGGCTCAGTATAATGGCGTCTTTATTTAGTGTAACTATTTTTAACAGTAGCTTCCTGTGCACAGATTATAGGCCATGCTTTAAAAGGGAGGCACAGGAGGTTCAGTGCAAATTGTGCAAGAAAACAGTAATAGGAGGCCCTTGTAATATTTTGGTACAAATATCTGTGGCATTGGAACACTCTATTTGAAGAGTTATTAGAAACGCTGGAGAGGTTCAGAGAGGTAGCTTCATTTTTTGTCATATTGGGCCTCATTACACGGATGGCGGAGAACCATGGCGCTATTAGCGCCATGGTTCATGCCGGTAAAATACCGGCACTCCCTTGGCGGAAAGGGGAATTACCGCCCCATTCCAAGGTTGGCGGGGCAGTAATTCCCCCTTCCACCATTGCCCTTCCCCATTCCCATTTTTGCCCCATTGGGCATAATGGGAATGGGGAAGGCGCTAATTACGGTACCGCAAATTGCGGTACCGTAATTAGCTCCCTGGGTCCCTTTGTGGGTTGGTTTTTAATGCCTGCAAAAAGCAGGCGTTAAATTCCCCAACCCGCAAAGGGACCTTGTAGTAAGGCGGTAAGGATTTACCGGTACCGGTAAAATACCGGTACCGGTAAATCCTTACCACCATCCGTGTAATGAGGCCCATTGTCTTTTTAGAGTTGTCATTTTTGTTATTTTATATTTTCATCACCAGTTGGACATTTCAATATGCTTAACATTGTGCAGGAAAAAACTAAAATGTGGCCCTTCTAGTGTTCCTTCAGAAAGCTTGGGAACATCAGTTATGATAAATTGGGTGATATGGATGTGGATGATGTGTATTCGAAATTGCATGAGATGGTCTGGAGCATACTGGATTGCAGTCTTTTTTGGCTTACATGTGGTCATATATCCTCACTGTATCTTTAGCTGTGAGCGGTGGTTGTGCAGAATCAACCTCCATTCATTAAAGGTGTTGCTAGCAACAGCCAGAGTCTTCAAACACTGACAGTACTGGAACACTCTATTTGAAGAGTTATTCACTCTATTTGAAGAGTTATTAGAAATGCTAGAGACATTCAGAGAGGAGACTTTTCAAGAGGTTTCTACAGATGTGCTGCTCCTATCTCCAGCAGTACCATTTGGATGAGCAAGAGGCCTCCCCAGTATCTTTTCTTTCTGATGCAATGCATCTGGCACAAGTCTTCTTCCACTTCATCCCTGGGTACTAATAATGTCTTTATTTGGTTGAAGACACTCTGGCATTTCTGCCACGGAATTGGATATGAAGTCTGTTCAGCCTTTCGATGGCAGCCATTTAAAACAGTTAAAAAATGAATTAAAGAGGATTGTTGTCATTCAAGGGGAGAAGGGACTACATATAGTCTAATCTCTCTTTCCATGATGGACATTAAAAAGATAGAAGAAAAAAAGAAAGAAAATAGCCGCCATGGAAAGGGAGTAGGGAGTACATGAAGCTCCTTCTCTCTTTCCATGGCAGCCACTCACAGAACAAACAACCAAGGGATGTAGTGGTAACCGGTTCCTTGTCTGTATGTCAAGGACCAGGTAAGGGCCAATCCGATTGTTTGTAACAATCCGAATAACCCTTGATGGTTACCAATTCTATTTTAAACTGTATACTTGGATAACATTAGAACAATTAACACATTCTACACAATCCGATTATCTGTTAAAAACAGGCTTGAAGCCACATAGCTGCGTCAATGCACATTTCAAAGTGATTGGGCCTTTCCTCAAAGTGGCTATGGCTACGTGCAGGCATATCTTCCCATTGATTTAGGCAATTTGTCAATAATTAAGGTGCAAACACGTCATTGCATTTGGACGTACTCGTGTGTATGGAAAACACATTCTGGTTTGCTATATCGCGTAACAGTGTTTTTTGTCTCTTGGTGTGTGAACTTCTTTGTAAGCCTTCAGGAACTTTTAAAAGCAGTACTTTGATTTATCCATTCTTTGTTCTTTTTCTATACCTTTGTTCTTTGTCTTGTGCTTTGTACTTTGTCATTTTGTGTTATTTTAGCTTGTGTAGGTATATATCCAAGGAAAAAGCTTTAGTTGCAAGGACATTAAGATGAGAACTTAATGCAACAAAACCCCTGAAATGCAGTTAACACCACACTAACTTCACTCCCCCTGTTGCACAGACTATGACCGCAATGATGACATCACAGATCACATCACTGATGACATCACTAATTACATTACAACAGTAACTGGCATTTAGCTTGGCTTCTAGCAATAGTCAGCGTGCATGGCCAAATATATTTTAACACATGAATGGGTACTAGTCCTGGCCTTCATCTATGGAGAGTGGTCACAACCGTCATCCATGTGCACTAACAGGCTATCAACCATAGATTTTGGCCTTTATCAGTGAATACACCTTTCAACCGGATTATGCACTAGCAATGGACTTTTGCACAATACTGGCCGCTGGCCACAATCTTTGGCTTTGCCCACTATATATTCCAACATATAAATGGGCCACTAGCTCTGGCTTTCGACCATGCCCACTGTATATTATATACACTGACCAGCCACTAGCCATGGTCTTCAACACAATACTAGCCAGTGACCATGGCCTTTGGCTGTGCTGACTGTATACTCTGACATATTAATGGGCACTAGCTATGGCCTTTAGCCATGGTCACTGACTACATCTTTCAATGTTGCTCACTGTATGTTTTAAAACAGTGATGGGCTACTAGGCATGGTTTTTAACCAGGCACATTGGTATTTTTTACCACTAGCCAACACTAGCTTTGTCCTTTGGTGCTGGTCTGTGACCCCTACATTTTTATTAAGGTAATCAAAGTTTTCATGAACTAACTTATGTTATGTTTAATTCCATTATTGATGCAATTAGTTTTTTACGATGTAATTAGTGTTGTCACCAGTGATGGCATCAGTGATGTGATTTGTAATGTCATCAGTGTTCTCATACAACATGTAATTAGTCGTGTCATCAGTGATGTCATCATTGTGGTCAGAGGCTACGGAACAGGGGGCGCGGAGTTTAGGTGGCTTTAGCTGAATTTCAGGGGTTTTGTTGCATTAGGTTCTCACCTTAGCATCCCTGCAACTAAAGTTATTTCCTTGAATTTTAAAGGGTTTGTTACAATGTATTGCTCACCTTAACATCATTGCAACTAAAGTTCTTTCCTTGTATTTCAAGGATTTTGTTATTCCATACATAATTGACATCAATAATACAAACAATTTGGCTAATCAAAACAATGTGTTATGTATAGAAAGTAAAATAAAAAGCAATTTTGCAACCACATTCCCCCAAATAAATCTTTTCATAATGAACTTCGTTTCATATGTGCTTAACTTTTTAAAGTGTTTACATTTATATGTAATGCCAATGAATAGAAAGTTATTAAAGTGTTACCGTAATTGTGTACAAAGACTACACTCAATATATCTTAAAATAAATCTTTACAAGACTACTGTCTTTTTTGAACGTTGCTGGAGAGAGCAGCTTGACCATGGGCCTGCTCTAGATCTCCAAGATCAAGCAGGTAGGAGCAGCATTGGGCCCTTAATTAAATTATTTTATTTTTATTTTTGTTTGCGATTCGAGCGTGTGTTGCTCCCTCCCCCCTACTCCTACAGCCATCTCCTCACTCCCTCTCCCTCCTATCTTCCAGCCAGCCCACCCCAGTCCTGATTGGCTGCTTAGTTCCGGTCTTTGGAACTACATGGCCGCTGCTCTCCCCGCTCACTTCTTTGAGTGTTGCTGGAGAGAGCAGCTTGACCGTGGGCCTGTCCTAGATCTCGCAGATCCAGCAGGTAGGAGCAGCGTCGGGCCCGGTGCCCTTAACTAAATTCTTTTATTTTTGTTTTATTTGTGCTTTGAGCATGTGTTGCTCTCTCCCCCGTCCCTCTGCATCCACTTCATCACTCCCTCTCCCTCCCACCTCCCAGCCAGGACACCACCCCCACCCCAATTGGTTGTCCTCCTGGTCATAGCTGACCATCCCTGGGCAGCCCTCTGCCCGGCAGCCCCTGTGGCTAAGGGCAGCTCCCATCTGGCGGCTCCAGCCTGTGTCTGCAAGTGTCAGCAGGGGAAGCCAGTGGCCAGACATCCCCCTCAGCCAGTTAGCAAGGTCCGCAGTGGCCCGGGTTGGGTTGAGACCCTCCACCACCCTGCAATCCTCTCCTCTCCTTCAGTCAACTCTCAATCCTGGGTGTTTCTTTCTCCTGATGAAAATTACACTGTGTTAGAACAAAACAATTGAATTGTGAAACCTAGGCCTTTTCCCCACTATTCAGGACTCTCAAACTTAGTTGTGTTTTTCTCCTGTTTTAATATTGCACTGTGTGAGAACAAAACAATTGCATTGTGAAACCTAGGCCTTTTCCCCACTATTCAGGACTATCAAACTTATGTGTGTTTTTCCATGTTTTAATATTGCACTGTGAAAGTATTTAAAATAATTGCATTGTGAAACCTAGGCCTTTTCCCCACTATTCAGGACTCTCAAACTTAGGTGTATTTATCTCCTGATTTAATATTGCACTGTGTTAGAACGAAACAATTGCATTGTGACACCTAGGCCTTTTCCCCACTATTCAGGACTCTCAAACTTAGGTGCATTTATCTCCTGATTTAATATTGCACTGTGTTAGAACAAAAGAATTGCATTGTGAAACCTAGGCCTTTGTCCTACTATTCAGGACTCTAAAACTTAGGTGTGTTGCTCTCCTATTGAAAATTGCACTATGTAAGTACTTCAAACTTAGTGCCAGTTCTCGGGTCCATTGTCAACATTTCTCTTCCGCTTGACGTTCTAGTATGCTCCCTCTCTGTCCTTTCCCAATGTTCTCCCCTTCCCATTCCCTCACTCTCTCTTTCGACCTAGTCTGTGGTGCTGTCTCTCCTATCTTTTCTAACTGATTCTCTCTCGACTATCCTGCTCTCCTCACTAAATCTGGAAGGAAGACATTTAAAAAGCACATCCTGGTCTCCAAACCTGGCCTCCCTATCACTGACACCTATACACCCAGGCAAATTTTCCCCAACATCCTCTTTGTTGTTCCCTCACCAGATCTATGTACTCTTCATATGATCCCTGTGCTCTCTCCTTTCTCTTCTTCTATTATTATTATTGGTGGCACCCATTGGGAGGCCCTCCTGGCCTCCTTCCTCTCCTCGAAGATCATCACTAATGTTTATGTGAATGGCACTGTTTCGGTCCAAGACCCTCAGGCCAACCTTCTCCTCTTTGATAGATGCTTCCCACGTCTCATCAATTTACTTAATTCTCCTGCTGTCCCATCTCCCACCTCCACAGCCTCCTAGCCTGCTCTGTCTTCCTTGGCTACCTTGCCCTCTCCTCGTTCCTCTTCTTCCCCCACTCAGGCTTCCTCTATGCCTCTGTATAGTGTACCTCTGATTTGTACCCCTCCCCAGAAGTCTTTCAAGGACAGCAACTTTCTCCACATTGCCACTCTTAACTCTGGCTCCCCTGTCAAACACTCCTCTGACATCTGCAGCCTTCTGGAGGAACTTGACCTCGATGTTCTCAGTCTCACCCAGATATGGTTCACGGCCAGCTCTGTCACCTGCTTTGACACTCTCCTCCTTAAAGGCTACAAGATCCTTTCCGAGCCCAGGTCCAACCATTCCGGAGGGGGTGTAGCCCTTATCTTCCCCGAGTGGATTCCTGCCTCTGACATTCCTACGCAGGCCTACTCGTCTTTCGAATGCCTCGTCGGCAGGCTCTCTCTCTCTCTCTCTCCTAGGCATTCAGTTACTGTGGCTACTATCTATCGGCACCTGGTCAGATCTCCTCCTTCCTCTCTGAGCTGGCAGAGCTCTCCTCCTCCCTCCTGGTCTCGACCACTCAACTCCTCCTTCTTGGAGACTTCAACATCCACCTGGATGCTTCTTGTCCCTCCTATGGAGTCTTTCGCAACCTTTGTGCCTCTCTCTCACTCACTATTCTCCCCTCTGGCCCGACTCACTAGGCAGAGCCCACTCTGGATGTTCTGATCCCCTCAGACCTTCCCCTTTCTGTCCCTGACACCCCTCATCTCTCCTGGAGTGATCACTTTCTCCTTTCCTCCCATCTCACCCTCTCTACCCTCCAGGCCAAGCCAAATCCAGCACTGCCACCCACCTTCTTGGTCATCCAACCCATGAAGCGTGTGTCAGTTGAGGCTTTCACCAACACCTTTTCTCTTCCCCCTACCCCTTTGGCTGACTCACACCCTGACACAGCCCTCTCCATGCTACACTCTGCTGTATCTGATACTCTTGATGTCCTTGCCCATGTCATGAGGATCTGCTGAAGCCTATGTCATGACCACTGTGAGGGGGCACAAGTTGTGCCACAAGCAGGCTCCCACCATAACCCTGAGGGCCTTAAAACCACTTCAAAAGGGCTCCTGGAGCCAGTCTTGGCACCTTTGGCACCAGGCTCATATGTAGGAAGGAAGGGCTGTTCAAACTAGGTCCCATTTATGTACATGGGCCTTTAACATGGAAGCACCCACACAGTCTAGTTCTAAGAACCAAGCCATGCGGTCTAGTGTTTTGGGTGTGGCAGGCCTGGAACTACTTTCCGTGGTACTACTTTACCTGGGCTATATAAACCACACCCTGACTGCAGAACATGCTTTGTGTTATTCTGCAACCAGCAGCGTGACGCTCACCGTCTCCAGCTCTTGGTCTTCAGCATCTTCCTGCAATCCTGTAAGAACAAGAACAAGATTATTCTCTCTTACCTGAGAAAACACCATCCAGCACTCAACATCTCATCTGGGCTGCAATCTGTGGAAAACCGAGAGAAGAAGAAACATCACTCACCTGTGAGTACTAGCTTAAGGACTTCTGGTGAACCGCTACCACAGCTGCTGTTCGAACATTGCAACCTGCAATAACGAGAAAGGAAAAAACAATATTAGAACGCGTGCCTTCAAAACATCGAATTTCAACAGTCTTACCTGAATTCCATCGCGCCACGCCACGCTTCCCATCGGAGCACCACAGCAACATCTGCAAAGGAAAAGAGACATATTCAGGTTTGCTTTCAATATTAAACAACCACACAGCGCTGTACTACCTTAACCGATTCCGGGGGGGGGGGCTGTTTTTCATCGTGCTCTCATCCACTCGCAGCACCAAAGCGGCCTGTGTGGAGAAGAAGAAGAAAACACAGGTTAGCTTCAAAAGACAATAAACGTGCTGCGCTTCGCGCTTTCTCTTACCTAGAAACGTGCCTCTCCATCCGGCACGCCAGCATCAAGACCTTCGCACCCGAAAAGAAAGAGATAAAGACATTAACGAATTCCCACCATAAAAGAACAGAGACTCCCAATTAACAAACCTACCTGCCTACCAGCAGATTCGGGGTCACAGCAGGCCTGGACCCAAGGAAGGCGTACTGCACCAGTGAAGCAACTCGGACAGCTCATCAATAAACATCAAGCACCCCTGCACAAGAAATGAAGGATGGATAGCTCACCCTACAAATACCTAAGATTCATTATTCAGCACTGGGCAACTACGCATCCAGGGTTCCAGATCTCAGAGCCTTCCAGATGCCCCGGGGATATAAGATGAGCGTAACAGCCTAAAGCCAAGTGCAACTCTTGGTACGACTCAGACCTCATCTCCCTTAAACACAAGTGCAGGTTAACTGAGAGGAAATGGCATGCTTCTGGTACATCCTCTGACAAACTCGCCTTCCGCCTGCTCCAAAGGCAATACCGTCTCTCTGTCTGCACCAAGAAGAGAGCTTGGATCCAAGCCTGCACATCTGCGGCATCCAACAACTCGGCTGAACTCTTTAAAATCTGCAAGGAACTGGCCAATCCTGCCGCAGTCTCTACCTCTCCTCTCCCTTCCCAAGCCCTCTGCACGGCTCTGGCCACTCACTTCATCTCTAAAACTCAGGAAATCCTATCCTCTCTCTTCTCCTCTCCCCTTCCTCCCTCCACACCCTGCTCTTCCTCTGGCCCTTCTTCACCCACCTCTCCTCCTTCCTTCTCTGCCTTTCCCCCGTTCTCCCCTGACAAGGTTTCCAGACATGTCCCATCTATGAAAGTCTCGTCAAAACAGGTTCACCCCTGCTCCTCCAAAACCATCAAGGACCACATCGACTCCCTGGTGCCTGCCCTGGCCGACTTCTGCAACCAATCCTTTGCCACTGGAGTCTTCCCTTCCCCCCTGAAGCACTCCCTTGAGCACCCTCTTGTTAAGAAACCTTCTGCCGACACGTCTTGCCCGGCCAACTATTGTCCAATCTCCATCACTCCTTTCCTTGGCAAACTCCTGGAAAAGCTGGCTATCTCTCAGCTTAATCTCCACACTGAATCTGTTGGTTGCCTCCATGACCATCAGTCTGGCTTGGGAGCTGCCAGAAGCACACAATCTGCTCTTCTGAACCTCTGTGAAGACATGCTCTCCAACCTTGACTCCAACACCCCCTGTGTCCTCATATTACTTGATCTCTCTTCTGCCTTTGAAACGGTCAACCATGGCATCCTGCTCAATTGTCTCTGTGATAATCTGAGCACCACTGGTCAGGCCCTGGCATGGCTGACTTCTTTCCTCTCTGATCGACCCTCCCAGGTTCAACTTGGGTCCTTCCTATCCTCTATCTCTATCTCTACCTGGGGTGTTCCCCACGGGTCTACCCTATCTCCCTGGCTGTTCAATCAATACCTGTCACTTCTTTCCCACTGCATTGCCACGCTCTGCCCCAACTTCCAGTGCTATGCGGATGACACTCAGCTCATTTTCAGGCTACCCTCAGCCACCTCTTCTCCCTCTCTCATCTCTGACCATACAGGAGTGGTGTGCTGTCAATGATCTCTGCCTTAATGCCAGTAAGACTGAGATTCTCCTCATCTGTACCCCCACTCCCTCCTTTCCTGTCACTCTCTGGCCAGCCTCTCTTGGCCCTCTTTCTGCTCCCACCTGTGAGGCTAAAAACCTCAGGGTCATCTTTGACTCCACACTCTCCTTCTCTCCTTACATCTCTGACGTCTCTAAGAAGTTACACTACCAGCTGCACCTCCTCAGAGGTATTCTTACTTTCCTATCCTTCCCCCAGCTCACTGTCTCCAAAGCTCTGGTTCTCTCTAGGCTAGACTATTGCAACAGCCTTTTCTAAATCTGCCTGCCTCTTCTCTCTGCCCTCTGCAACTTATCCAGAACAGGACTACGAGACTTGTCCTTGGCCTCAAGCCCATGGACTGTATCTCTCCAGGACTGAAATCTCTGCACTCGCTCCCAGTGGCTGTGAGGATTAAGTTCATAACTTTCTGCATTGTCAACAAGGCCTTCTGGGGCCTGAGACCTCAATACCTTCGACTCTCTCTTCCTAAATATCTTCATTCTCAAACTCTTCACTCATTCGCCTCCAACTCCCTCAGGGTCAGTCGCTACTCCAAGCAATAAGTGGATGGTAGATCTCTCTCTTCGGCTGGGGCTTCCCTCTGGAACAACTTCCCTGACATAATGAAACCAGAGGAGAACCACCTTCGGTTACGGAAGCACCTCAATACCTTTCTCCTTGCTTCTGCTTTTTCTCCTATTCTCCCTTGCTGAATCCCTTGCTGAACCTGCACTGATTACCTGGCCACCCTGTATTCTCGGGCCCAGATCCCCAGGTCCCCTCCACTGCCAGTTGGACTCCTGCACTGCCTTCCTGCCAACACCCTGCACTCGGGACTGTCTCTGTATCTCTACAATCCCACTACCAGCACTCGACACCTGATGTCTGCACTTACCTTTGTACTTGCCACCAGCTGGCTGTACTTTACTTACTGTTATTATTCTTTATCCCATGTACTGCACTTCCCCCACCCCTCTCCCTTGCACTTCCCCCTTCCCCCTTCCCATGCACTTGCGTGATCTGAATGATGCCTGGCCTAGTAGGATCGCTGTCTGTCTTCCCTCTGTACCCCCTCCCTTGCCTCATCGCCCCTTGAATCACGTGTGTATAGGAGCGTTATAAATGCCATATCATATCATTATAGGGTGGCACTAACCACCCTATAATTAAGGTGAGTCAAAGACACATAGGAACCCCTCAAAATTCTATTGTTAATAACTTTTGATTCAGAATTAAATTCTGCAAGTGATTAAAAGTCTGTGGGTACCCCGAGACTGCAACATTTTGTAAAGATTCATTAAAAACATTTTTAAAAGTTATTACGCCTCACCATTTCTTTTTTCTCCAAAAGTGCAGCCTACTTCCCATTCATTTTCCCATAGACAAAAAAGGTAAATTTTTGCCAAAGCGCACAGCCCACACTGCAGGACCGATTTGTACCAGGTCCAAAAAAACTTGGGCATGAAGCATTAACTTGCACACCATGCATGGTTTGGGGTTATTCTTTGCAGTAGTTATTCATTCAAGGCCATAGAGAGGAGCTGGTTAGTCTTGTGTAATACACAGTGGACACGTCAGAAGTCCATCGCTTATTGCATTTTAATATTTTAAAATATACAGTGGACATTGCTCAAGGGCAAATGCCATGGCTAGTGAGGCCCATTTAAATGTTGGAATATATAGAGGGCACAGCCAAAGATTGTCATCACTGCCTAATATTGTGCTAAAGCCCATGGCTAGTGCCTGATCAGTTTATGTATTATACAGTGGACACGGTTGAAAGATGTAGCCACTGGTGACGGACAAAGTCTATGGTTGGTGGCCTGTTAGTGTTTTAAAATATACAGTGCACATGGGTGAAGACTGTAGTCAGTGTCCATGACTGAAGGCCATGATTAATACCCATTAATTTGTTAAAATATATTTGGCCATGCATACTGACAATGGTTGAAAGCCATGATTAATTCTGGTTACTGTTGTAATGTAGTTAGTGATGTCATCAGTGATGTGATCTGTGATGTTGATGATAGGTTTGATTGGGAAGGTAGGCTGTGTAGGTGTGATGGACTTGGGTAAGTATGAGATTGAAATTTGGTGGTGTTATATAAAATAAGTATATTAGTGTGATGGGTAATTGGTAATCAACTATTGATAGTAGAATGTGTTGAGCAGTACTGGTGTTATTAAATAAGGGATTGGTGGTGTGATTCAAGAATTGGGAATATTATGTGTTGAGGAAAACAGTGGTTGCTATAATGGTGTGATTTAGTGTACAGGTATAAAAGTTTTGTGGTTGTAATTGAAAATGGGTGAGGAAGAATGTGTATGAATAGTAATGCATGTTGGTAATTTTGAATTTGCAATGAGTGTGAAAGTTGTTGGGTGGAATTGCAGACGTGCGTTAGATAGGAGTATGGAAGGATAAAGAAATTAAATTGGGGTATAGAAGTTCAGTTGTGTTGTTAGACAATAAGGAATTTGTGGTGTATTTTACAAAGAACAATGTTGACATAGGATTTGAAAGAGTGTGAATGGTGCAATAGAATAAATAAGAGTGAAATACAATATTGTTGAGTAGAAAAGAATGCATAGTAAAAGTATGTTATTACAATTAGAGTGATGTACATGCTATATTAAAATACTTACTTTGTAGGATGTGAAGAGTTACCTTTGTTCGGTAGATGTCTTTGAGATTCTTCTTTATTCCTGTAATTGCAGAAGAAGTTTAGTTGGTATATGTGGTCAAGGTGAAGATGTTTCAGTAGCAAAGGTTGTTATTTGTTGTTATAAGTTAGGTAGAGTTATTTGAAAAAAGAGTGAATAAAATGGTGTTATGTGTGGAGTGCTAAATATGTTAACTGTTTTGTTGAAATGAATGCTCTATATGAAGTTCAGTTTATCATATTATGAGCAACACAGTAAACATTGGCATAGTGTGAAAAGGATGCACGTTTAGTACTTTTTTGTAGCACAGGAAAGTTCGCAATAGGATTAACATACAATGGTATTAGCTGTACAGCAACATTTGCCTTAATGCAAAAATGCTTGAAAAAAGTATCTTTTTGAAGTGGGACAATTTTTGTCCTGGTGCTTTTAATATGGAAAGTGAATTTGTTGTGGTTCAATGGATTTGTCATGTGTTTAAAAAGTAAAGCAAACTGTGGCCTCATGGTAATCCTGTGGAACCTTGCAGTTGCAGCTTTGTGTGTTGTTAGCATATGGTGTGCTGTAGTAGTGGTTGGAAAAAAAAACTAGAATGTTTATGTAAGGAAACATGTGGCATTTAGGTTTCCATGTTTGTAGAAGGAATGTATTGAAAGGGGAAAATATGTACATACTTTGGCACTATGCACATAAATGTGAGTAGGTGGTGAATGGTGGCACTGTAAGGGATGTGAATGCAAAGGTTGGAAAATATCATATTTATACATAAGGACAAATGCTGGTCTTTTTAGGAGCATCTTGTTAAAATTAAAAAATGCACATGTGCATGTGGAGTGTTTATAACTCTGTTGCACAAGTAAGGGAAATGCAGTTGCAAATGATTTGTACAACACTGATAAGTGGTAGTTGATGTGAGGAAGGCCAATGTGTTGGCAGTACAAGTAGGTAGCTGCCACTTGATGTGACCAGGTGCAAAATGATGCAATGCATGGCATTTGATAGCAGTGGTTAAAAAAGAGAACATGCTTATTGTGATGTTTATTACAGGGTAAGTGGCAACAATCCTGTATATATATTTATAAATGTGTTAAAAAATACTTAAAAACATATAAGCATACCTGTGCTTTGTCTTGTTAGATGTAGATATTGTTGAATCTGCAAATAGAAATCTTGGAGAGTTTCACAGTAGTTTTTTGATGTAGGAGGCAGTGAATGACAGGAGACATGTACTCTGAGAGTGTTACAAACATAAAAGTAAAAAGGGTAGAAGGACTACCCTGTGTGTTCATGTCCGTGGACCTCCACGATAGTCTGCGGACTTGCATGTGTCATACGGGTATTTTAAGGATATTCAGCATGGAAAGAGGACTGCAAAGACCATGGACAGTCATGAATATCCATGGACATCAAATATTAGCCAATCAGGTTTTGTGGTCGTGGAGGAGGAGTTGAAGTTTCGAAGAACAGAGGTTAGCAAGTGTTTTCTTACTTGTGCAAAGTCAAGTGGAAGGATGGCGATAGCTATGAAGAAACAGAGTGAGTGGAAGAATTGGAGGTTTCCTGGTATGGGGTTTGAGGATTAAACTGGGCAGGTCTATTACCACTGTGTGAGAATATGGTTCAGTTTGAACATACTGACATTATTATAATTCATTGTGGAGGCAAAGGTTTGGGATGTGTGACTGGAGAGTCATTGCAGTTTAAAAGACTATTGGAACAGTTTCCAGTTTCAAAGATTATTTTTGCATGGGTTGTGCAAAGGCAAAGGTAGAAAGGTTCAAACTTGTTTTGTCCACAAATTTAAAAAGACAGGCAGAATGTTAATAAAGCTGTTTGTGCTTTTTTGCAAGATGTAGAATGGCATATTTCCACAATGAGAACATAAAATGGCCCTCCCTGGCCCTACCCCAAGGGGAAATGGGGGCACCCCTTGTAGCCCTCCCTGGGGCAGATACCTGCTCCTAGGAAGGGACATCTGACCCCAGGGAGGGCTGAATGAGATGCCCCCTGCATTTGGTGTAGGGGGAGAGGGTCACCCCCCATTACATTAGAAAATTACCAGGCGGTTTAGGGTGTCCCTCAGCCGCCCCTAAAGTGCAGCTTGCCATTTTCAATTTTCTCTTTGTTTACCAAACTTGCCTTGGCGCAGAGGGTCATTATTGGTGTGCCAATCTGACCCCAGGGTGCCAAAACCTTACTGCCCACCCACTGGGGGGCCTGTCGCACAATTTTTGGTGGTCCTCTCCCCTCCCACCCCAAATGGTGGGATGGTGTATCTCACACAGCCGTTTGTACGAGGCCCAGGGAGGCCTGCATGGGGAAGGTTGCTCCTTGGGCTCTGATGCAGGCACAAGTCTGAGCAGTGTACGGTGGAGGTGCGAGTTATGGTTGAGTAGCTTACCATAACTGGCACATTTCTTGGGTTTTTCCATTTTACTTGTAACCGTAATATCCCTTTAACAATGTATTTTCACTGAATTTCATAGTTTTTTATTAGTGCAACTTAACCATAGCGTCCCTTTAACAAAGACCTTTCAATGAATATAGATATATATATATATATATCCAATATAAGTGTACAGTGGAGTATGTGCCTCATTACACGTTTGGTAGATTCACCAGTGGCAAATCTGCCAAACTCATTTGCCGATTCCACGGAATTAACAAGTCAGAACGGGAAGTCAATTCTACCGATTCCAAAGTACCACCCCATTATTGGATACCCATTACTGGAATTTTGATTAATTACTGCTCATGCTTGTTCTGTGATTTGTAATTCATCTACTTTTTGGAGGTAATGTGATGGGAAAACCATGCACTGAAGGATTATCCCCCACTTTTCCTTCAAATTTAATACAGCTGTGTGGTAAAAGTGGCAGAAATCCCATTATAGTCCCTTGTTTTACCACCACAACAGACCATAATGAGGCCCCCATTTCAAAACAATGTTTTCGGATGCTTATAACTTTGGTGTCATTCAACAAATCTTTACAATACTATAGATTTGTAAGTTTTCATTAAAATATTTTAGTGGGTTGCCAGAACTGGCATATTCCATGCAATTTCACATTGGCCAATATTTTACAGCCCAAACAGCAGGAGAGTTATGCAGCAAGCCTTCGTCAAGACCTTACGTCTAGGCTTACTTGTGATTCCTTTTGTGATTCAATTTACAAGGGATTGTGGTTTTGGGCTGTAACCATGAAAAGTATTTACAAAGTTTATTCACTGAATTTCAAAAGATGTTTAAGGTACACTTAACCAGAACAACCTGTTAGCAAAGATCATCATGACGATGCCTAAAGAAAGATAATATTACAACAAATTGCATTCGTTTTTTTCGATGCCTGCCGAAACCAGACATGACACAATAGTGTCTGCTGTTGCTGACCATGACATTACATGCCATCACTTATCACCAACCTGCATGCCATTGCTGATCACCATCCTACATACAGCTAAAGGTGAGGAAACCCTTACAGATCCAAACCTTTCTCCACATGTACATGGACATTCACTGATCTGTCTTTGGCCTGTGTGGAGAAAAATGCGAATGCCAGAACAAGTCAGAATGTGTGGATTCTCAATGTGTCTGAATCTATCCTGTGGTTTCACTGCAGGCATCTAGGTGTACTAGGAAGTATGCAAGCTTGACATTGCCTAGGACACTTTAAGGTTGTTTGGTGAAGGAGAAGCTTCCACGTAATGTAAAATAAGGATAATTTCACATATTCACTCACATGTAGAATACTTGAATTCCATGGGGACCATTTTGATATCTCCCCTAGTGGTTTACAAGTGTTAAAAACAGGCATCCAAGTTGTATGCCTGTTTTAGCACCTGTTGTACCACTCTGGGGAATGTTCTAGGTGTTGACAGGTACAGTAACACATATCAAGGAACTAACATTCTGCTTAACTTTGCAGCTCCGCCTATCAAAACCAAATGATTTGCCGGTGGAACCCTTGAAGTGAACATGGATATGGGCGCCAACATTCAAGTTACACTTCTTTTAAAGACTCCCCAATCACACAGTCCACACTTTGAGAGGAAACGGCACTTAGACACTTGGCTGCAAACAAAACAGTTAGGCCACGATTTGTGTTTTTGATAGGAATTTCCGAGAAGCTCTTTTTTTTCAGTATAACGTTATGCTCATCTACACACCCGCATTCGACGGAATCTAACTTTAGTGTGGTAAACTCGTTTTTGCTTTGAAGACATCCTTTAATAAGTTTCTTAACGTGCTATTGTCAGAGACAAAAGACCAGCCTTTCTCGTAAAACTTTTGCAGCTGGCGCAATCAAGGATATATGTTCGTTCTTTAAAAGACGATGAGTCAGGGTCAACAGCTGACACATTAAGTTTAGAATTTAAAATGTTTCCCTCAGTAAATCAGGAACACCCAGTTATATATCTAATTAAGTCATGAGGCATCTGTTCAACAGGGAACACATTTCTTTGGAAATGCTAAAATAATTTAGCAGCCACTGTGTTTGATTTAAGGTCTAACATTAAATGGAATATCATGAATTAATAGTTGATAAATTTGATTCTGTGATTAATGTGTATCTATCTAGTTTGCAACTTGCAAGGTAATTTTTCTTTCCAGTGTGGGTTGGATTCGTTTCAACAATCTTTCCATTATTTTCAATGTGAAATAAGTCACATATAATTTAATACGTTTCTACAAGATATATCAAATTAGGGACAAGTTTGCCCTCAAGTGGACTGGCAAGGCAGAACAAAGCTAAATAGTGTATCCTCCCAAGAAAACGCGTAGAGGGCTGGGCTCCTTTTCAGTTGATGAATGCATTCCAAGGCATGCGATACGAAGGCACAGTCGTTTTGGAGTGAGAATCATTTTTTAAAACACAATTTACTAACTGCAAATCATGTGGAATTAATACAAAATATTATTTACATTTGATCACAAGTTTAAAGAGTTTTTATTTGGCTCAACACGGCAAGCATTGTGGATGTAATCGAATAAGCAAGTGCCTGTCTCTCCAGATGTCCATCACGTAAAAGATGTCCTTATTTATTTATTGCAGCTCCAATAATACAATGTACATTGAACCTCTATACATTACAAATATGGTATAAAAAACTCTATTTTACAATGCCTAAAATGTATTTTCCATCTTCTTTATTTGAATACTTCTTTCTTTCTTTCTTTCTTTCTTTCTTTCTTTCTTTCTTTCTTTCTTTCCTTCCCTTCTTTTTTTGTTTTTGGCCCTCATTACGAGATGGTGAAAATGGCGAAAGGTGGGAATTTGTACGCCGGAATTACCTCAATAAATGATAGTAATTACTCCAGAGAGATTATCATTGGAGAGGTTACCTTCGAAATAAATACATTTTCCTTCTCGAAATTGGGGATATAAAAACTGCCGAAAATGATGCGTTAAACTGTCCAAAGAAAGGGTGCATTTACCGCCACCATAAATGCACCCAGTGAGTAAAGCACATCCACAGGTGAAGGCAATAGGTCCTGAAACGATTTGTTAGTTCAACACCTTCCCCAGCCAACTTCCAAATACTGTGCAGCCCCAAGAAGTTGCAAACTATGAGATCCTCAATCCCCTGATCTTTCCAGACCTCCAGAGTCATACATAGCAGCAGTAGAGGATTCCTCCAGGTCGAAAGTGGACGAGGCGTGCAGTGTAGTGTGTTGGCCTCCCATTCCCCATGTCAGACCATCACCCCGAGTACTGAGAGATGACCAGATTATCACGCTGTCTCATCTCAATGGGAGAGTCATACTAACCCTGACCAGCGTGATCAATATTGTAAATGCCATGTCCCCAATGCAGAACTTGCTATCTTTGTCAGCTTTCAACTGCATCCATTTGCCATGTGTCCCCTCGAGGCCTAAGAGCAGGTGCAGCTCAACAGCAAGCAACAGCATTTCTTCAATTTGCAGATGACATTTGCTGTAGATCTCGCAATAAGCCACTGCTGTGACCGTTTCCCAGGTGCCAATCACAATGCCATGGCACTATGGAACCACACCTGTAGGGAGGGGTAACAATTTAGCCCACATCTTAAAAGCCTGTTCCCCCTGTAAATACCAAGCTATTTTCTCAAAGAGGGCAAAAGCAGTTCAAGACCATATCAAATTGCTGATGTCAATTTAGCCTTAAAAAATGGCATAACAGAAAATAGAGAAAAAAAAAAACTCTTCTGGATCACTCTCATGTGTGCAATAAAAGCATCCACTTTGACATCAAGCCTGTTCCTCATATGCTTCAAATGCTTCCTGGAGGCGAAGAGAAACCCTAAATATACACAGGTTTCTACTACTGGGATATTCTTTCCATTAATAAACCTGGCTGCTCTCTTGCATTTGTACATAATACATGATTTCTCTGGAATGATTAGGAGGTTGTTTTCACTTGCCGGCTGTGCACTTCAGCCTTCTATGCAGCCCAATACGGGAGACAGTGTAGGCTAACCAGCCCATTTCTAACAACCCTATTTTCGGGGGGGAAAATAGATTCCTGAAGAAATGCAAGGGATAAGTTGAAAACATATATATTAAATAAGGTCAGCACCAAGGTATAACCCAAAAAGATCGAGGGCAAAAAGACCGAATACTAAAAGATGCCCTATTTTACTACACACTGCTGTTTTAAGCTGGTATCTACCAGCACTTCCCTTGATAAAAGCCCATCAGAATTGAGTCTCACTCTTAATGTATTGTTGGTGTTAAGCAAAATAAGCATATTCATTAACCCCGGTGGTATCTCTTAATTTACAGCACAAACATATCAAAGCCAGAGGACATATCGAGACTGCTAAAATAAAGAGGTTTGTTCCTATCCAAGCTGACATTCTTCAGCAAAGGGGTACAATTAATCCATTTAGGGAAGTACACAGCCCTTTCTAACACCGTTCCGATAAATACATAATCTATGCATCTCCTCAGCCCATTGGACCAGACGTTTCAGAACAAGACACAAGAAGAGGAGTTTATTACGGATATCACCCTAGAATTACTGGAGGAGGCCCGTTCGACCTTTTCATAAATAGAAACTACAGTGGAGACAGCCCATGACTCCGACATTTCTAAGTTGGAGGCGACCTGGCAAAAATGACACCAGAGAATCTTTGGCCATAGTTCAACATTGCCCTTCATAACATTTTTGAAAAACCATCTGTTTTGCAGTCCCTGGAATTCTTCAGTTTGATAGGGCTATCTCCAAGTTGCCATGATAAAAATACATTTTCCAAGGCACCCTCGGAACAACCATTAGAATGTCTTCTGTCCCAGTATCTGTACAAAATAGATTTGTATCTGATATTGCCCATTCAGCCTCCAGGAATCCATTTACCTGGGGAAATCACTGATAGTTGTCCCTTCCATTCAACAGACACCAGAGACCCTTTGAGTCATAAGTAATTGTTTAAGCATTGACAATTTGATTCTGCCTAAAATATTTCAAAACTTTATAGGAATTAAGGAAGTTTTTATAATGACACTTCGGTTCCGATACTTCTGGAACTCGTAGCAGTTCAACTATGTGATTAAATTATCAGATCGAGGTTGCGATGAAACGCAGTTCGTGAAGTAGCGGAATCAAAGTGTCATTTTACAAGACTTGCAATGTTCTTGTGAAAGGGAATGTTGTGCAAGTGGACCGTGATCATCGCAAGTGAGCCGCGATCAGTGATACTGGATGGACAAGTAAGTTGCACGTAACTATATGTAAGGTTGGAGGACATCACGCATAGTATAATACTAGGTCCACAAAAGGCTGTTTGTGATCATACGCATAGTTTATCATGACTGAAGAATCACTGCACAACTGCGGGAGCTACTTTTGTGTGGATTGACCAAATCAGCGTGCAAACACATTGTTTCACCAGAAATATGCGTGATACACTGCTACCAAGAGTGCAAGCCCCACTAACCTGCATCTTTTGTAATGCGGCTTCATTCCGAGCCAATGCTAGCGTGAGAGATCTATGCTGATGAGGCTGATGAATATTAGAGGAAAGGATCTCATTATGTCAGTTTACGTGCCACCATTTTGAGTTTACGTGGCAACCTTATAAACAAGATCTCTCAGTGACCATTCTTACGGGAAGACCCTGTCGTGTATACATAACCTTAACTTTCCATTTGTTTTGTGTATTTTACTAAAGGTGAAACCCATTCAGACAATTCCACTCTTTCAATCACGCCTTGTGCTTCCATTTATTCAAGTTCTACTTTTACAGCCGCTTTTATAGCTAAAGGAACACTGGTCTCACTTTCTTCACTACAGGAATGGTGTCAAGTTTCATTCTAATCTTGTGTCTAAATTTCTTTACACTGCCAAGTTCTTCCCAAAATACTGAATGTTGTTTGAATATTCTAGATGGTGTTTCTTGATCCACTGTGAATACCATTAGGATCTAGTTTAATTGTTAAACTCCTTTTTATGAGACCGGCTCAAAAGAGGTTGCTTTCCTTTTTTCGAGACATAAATCTTTCCTTTGGCCGTTCTGTCTTTAAATAACATGGTGGCCCAAAACCACCCCTCCAATTCAACGTGTTTGCCTCCATATGCAACAGGCCTGACATCAACCTCATTTAATGTGACATCAACTTTAAAATCCTTTTCAAACAGGATTTTAGGTAGTAGCGTGTACTTTGCACCAGAGTAAATTACCATGCTGATTGTTTTTATCATGTATCTCTATCACTGCCACTGGTTTCTCAACTGTATTTTGTAAGGTGTCTTCTACTGAAAATGTACACTCCTCCAATGCCTCGCAAAGTTTATCAATGCATTTTATGCTTTCTAGCTCTGTTCTGCAGCAATTCGTAAAATGCCCTTTTATTTTGCATCTGTTAAACAATTCTTTAATACCAGGGCAACTTTCACTACTGGCCAAATGGTGAATGCTATAACATCTGTAACTTCTCTGTCGGTCACTGTTTTCCCTCCTCTCCTTGAACCTGGCCCCTTTTCTTCTCTCTTGTTTTAAGTCTTTCTTAACCATTAGTATCCTTCTGGTTGGGTCCTTTCCTTGAACAACTAGTATCTCTAGTACTTGACATAAAACTTCTTAATTATTTTCAGATTCAACTCTTCTGTCAAGTTCTTTTACACATTTGGTGGTATGATCTACCTCCTTCGCAACCCTGAGTACTTCCTCTGAGGATGGATTTCCCTTAGACCATAGCGCTTCCCTGATTTTACTGTCATAACTCCAGCATAAATTGGTCTCATAGTCGTTCATAGTCGTTCATCTAAATTAGTACCAAACTCAGAAGAAGTTGCTAAACCATGCAATGCAGTAATACATTGTTATACAGTCTCACCAGTTTCTTGTTTTCCTTTGCCAAAATGATATCTTTCAAGAATGATACTCACTGACTTCGCATAATGCTTATCAGCATTTTAATAAATTTCTCATATTCTGTAAGACCTATTGATTCTTCAACTGACAAAGGTGGCAGATTCTCAAACTGTTCCTGTCCATAGTTCCCCACTTTTTTCATTCATTGGAAACATTTAAACCATGAGCTACAACAAAGTAACAGTCAAAACGTTTCTTTCACCCTTTCCAAGGCAGGACAGGCTCTCCTTTATTATCCCAAAAATAATTTGGAGGAGGTATACCTTGCATGGTTCCTTTGCCCTCTTCTCATGTTATTATTGATGTTTGTATGTGTTTTATACAGTTGTTTTGGAGTGGTCAGTGTTAACAAACTAAATAAGTAATAACAGGTTATTTGTATTAAACCATTAGGAAATTGGTGCATATGCAACTTGTTGAGGGTGGTTACTCCAAATGCTGCATCATTAAAATGTTACTTCCCACTGCCTTTCACTTAATGGTTCATTATTGGTGATCCTGAGTTTATTCTTCTTGTAATATTACATTGTATTGGGTTTGTGCTAAGGAGAATCAACTGTATTTGGTACGGGTACACTAGCGCTTTACGGCTGAATGAACGCCCTTTTAATCTTAATATTGCGAACAAGACAGCGTCTTCCCATAATAACGATCACAGAGAGATATTGTTTATGGAAAGTCAACATGGTGGCACGAAAATCGTAATTAGGTCCTTTCCTCCCATCTTCATCGTCCTCATCAGCACAGATCTCTGACGCTGACATTAGCTGGTAAAGAAGCCACAACTTACTTGTCCATCCAGTATCACTCATCACGGCTCATTGCGATGATCACGGCCCACTTGCACAATATTCACTTTCGCAAGTCCTGTAAAATGACACTTTGGTTCCGCTAATTCTGGAACTCTGTTTCAGATCACCAGCTCCATCCTGATGATTTAATCACGAAGTTGAATGCTACTCTGTGGGCTGCCGTTATTCTTCACATCCCACCCTTGCTGATACTGTAATGAAAGCTTTACGACTCTGTGAAGATTATTTCTCACTATTTAAGGGATTAGCCCATCGGCTACTTAGCAGAACAACAACAAACTGAACATTCAGAATTCTTCCCTAGCATCTTTCCACCAACCCTCTATTTTTTTATTTTTTATTTTTATTTGCATTTTTAAAGCGCTCACACAACCCGCGGGCATCGCGGCGCTGTTACATGAATTGTTTTTATTTGTTAGTTGCGTAATTGTTTTTTTTTGTGTCATAGGAGAGCAGAGATTCCTTCAAACTTTGTTTTGCCCAGCTGTGGGGGATTTTTTACACCATACTTTCCTCATTGGGGTGCAAGAACAGCTAAGTGAAATGGCATGCAAAACATTGCAGGGCGACATCAGACCAGCTTTAGCA
Source organism: Ambystoma mexicanum (assembly GCF_040938575.1). Classification (NCBI taxonomy): domain Eukaryota; kingdom Metazoa; phylum Chordata; class Amphibia; order Caudata; family Ambystomatidae; genus Ambystoma; species Ambystoma mexicanum. The sequence continues at coordinate 978,473,942 of NC_090922.1, forward strand.
GTGGGAAGATTGGTGGTCTAGAGCACTCAGATCCCATTCTCATCACCATTGTCATAAAGCTGAATGGTGGCATTCCAAGTACTACATGTCCAATGATGTAGACATCTTCCCTATCTAGGACCAGTTCATTTGGTGTATCTATTGATACTATGCCATGCGTCTATGATGGTGTTGAGTTTAGTTCTGTAAAACTTTAAAAGGTGCATCAGGTTGAATCTCCAGTATTTATATTTAATTTTCTTCATTTTCTTCATATGTGTGATTAGTGGAATACGCCTTGATCTTGATCTTACCCTTGCTTCCCCCAGGTTTGGGAATCTACACATCTGCATCTGGCATCCCAGGTATGTGATCATATCACATTGGGAAAATGTGGAGAAAAACAACTCATCAATACAATTAGAGAAACCATTAGGGATTTTAGCTCTCGAATGCTTACTTTTTAAATGTTGTGTTTCAATATCCTCTATTTTAAAAGTCCCTACCTAGTATGACACATCTGTGTATATCAAATTAGCTTCAGTACAATTCTTCCTTCTTAATGGGTCCCTAAAAGATCAACCCACCTACAATATGAAAAGGGATTGACCTGGCTATCCTTAAATGATGTTGAGTACATTGACACAATCCCAAAATGATTTAACATTATTAGAGTTGAAGACTTCAAGCATTTTTGCTTTATCTGCTAAATTCATATTAACATTATAATGATTCACTCAATTAGATGTTTATATGGTTGCCATCATTTTTCTAATCTGTTCAACTACTGAAATATGTAAACTTACAGCATCATGGTTAGCTTTCCACATATCTCTTCATAAACCTCTCTATCTAGCTACATTATTCATATCAAAATTATGTTTTCTTTGGGTGATAGTCACAGGTTTGTTGAAGATACCAGCAGTATTTGGCTGCAGTATCCATTTGAGCATTTTATTATAGCTGTCAATACGCATCACCTTCTCCCATTTCCTCTCTATCCCATAGTAACCTATGGCATTTTTCCCACTGGGTTTCTCTTGACAAATAGTACTTCTTGAATCTATTACAATGCATATTGGTCTCTTGATGAATCAAGTTGGGTATCATCAATAAGGAAACAGTAGGTAACCTGATATTAAGAATTAGCTACACATGATCAATATGCAAAGTTTAATTTACAAGAAGGGTCTGCACTATGCCATAAATCTCTTTATTGCTGAAAGGGTAATCAATAGTGGAGCTACATGCACCCCCTCCTCCATGAGGTTTTTCATGGAATATCACTTTCTATGTTACCGCTGTTGTGATACATATTCCAACATTCCATCAATGTAGCCCATGCAATGTCCCTTCTTATATTCGAATTAATACTTTAAATATACATACCCAAAGTCCCGCCTACTTGAATCTCTGGGCAATACAAATGTATCCCCTAATAATAATTTGGCACTTATATAGCGCTACAATCCCTCAGGCATCTGAGCGCTGCTTATTATTACCCACGGTGTGTGGTGCTCATTTATCGACCTCGGAAGGATGAAAGGCTGAGTTTAGCCCTGCCGGGATTCGAACTTGCGTCAGTAGGCTGTGCACAGATGTCAAAGCGAGCACTTCCAGTGATATCGAACCCTGCGGTTATGATCCATTCAGAAGCAGTCTATACCAACCAATCCAGTAACAGTTCCTCCAAGGCCTCACAAGCTTCCTTTTTCCTACACTTGCAGGATTACAATACATGTTTATCAATAACAGGTGGTGGCTGTACAATCTTAAACTGATCACTAATAATGCTTCACAGTTAGTGTGCCATTCCCTTATATCAAACCCACAGGAGTTATCAACTGCATACAGGTAGCCCCCAGAGTGGCGACCTTTCTCCCCTTTTGTTGCTTCTTTTACGTATATTGTATAGCCACCCAAAGAAGGTTTATTACAAAGCCACCCTGCTTGTTAAAGGACAATCCTAAATGTAGCAATATTCTGCTCATGAGAGATCGGGTTGCGGAAGCTATTATTGCCCTTGGCATGCCAAATAAGGATATTTATCCCAACAGTTCAGGTGATAAACGTCCTCTCCTGTTGATAGGAAGGCAGAAATCCAATTATAATGGCCCCCCATCTATTTTTTTATCCTGTCCTGCATATCTGCCTATTCACGCCCCCCTTAATTGAACAGGTTAAAGACTCACATTTATTGCAATACCCTAATTTCTTTCCCTCCTAATGTGTCTCATTTACCAACACCTCCCTCATTTGTTTATTACTTATTTCCTTTTCATAAGAATATACACCAAAGCCCAATGTTGGCAGCACATCTTCCACAATCACAATCAGAATTAAAACATTTTTAGAAATAAAATAGATCACTAGTAGATCTGTTATTTAGCTGTTTCTTGCATATATCCACTGTGGTATATTTAGCTATATTTTTGTATAATCACTGTGTTATATTTAGCTGCCTTTGAGTATAGTCACTGTGCTATATTTAGCTGAAATGTTTGTATAGCCATTGTGTTACATTTAGCTGCATCCTTCAGCATAACCACTGAGGTATACTTAGCTGCAATTTGAATCCTTAGTGTTATGTTTAGCTGCTTTTGAATATAGCCACTGGGTAGAATGTAGCCACACTTTAAATTCACGGCTTTCTAAATTCAGCTGCATCTACGAAACCAAGAAACCAACCAGGGCACAAAAGTACATATCACACTCCATGCTTACGGAACATAGCCGAACTCACGGCCACCCACCCGTATGCATCTGCTATCATACACTACTCTAAGGGCCAAATTCACAGAATCATTTTATAATGGAAAAACGCCATTGGAAAACGCTCTGTGAATAAGGGACTAAGATACATTGCACAACACCTCTGCCAAAAGAATGCAGCTATCCCCCATGACAAAAAGGTGGTCTATCTGCAGACAAAATGAGCCAACTGCTCTTGAATACTCTCCATACTACCTTCACTGCACCCATCCACATGCCAGATCGACATGTGTAGCTAGCTGCAAAATGGCCACCCCTAACTACCTTCATATTGGCTAAAACTGCATATACACATTCTAAACTCCTCTTTATGAATTTACCGTACCTGGACTTCAGTCAATGTTTTGAGATCATACTAATGTGAAAAGGCGCTATACAAATGACAATTACACTCCAATGGCAGCATCTTCTTAATGTGTGTTACACAGCACCTTCAGTGCAGTGAAACAGGGTTGTCTTTTTGGACTTCTCAACTCAGACTCGATTTTTCTGGGACTGACTACTGTCTCCCAGAACATGTAAAGTTGCCATTGACTTTATTAGTTTTTTTAAATCCACAGACCCAGTACAAACTATCTTACATAGAGTTCTGCAAAGGGTTAATTATTATGCCTTTTTGTCTGTCTCTCATGAAACATTGTTTTGTTCCCTTTTCATTAAGATTTGGCTGGTGGCACTGGTATCTACCCTATTTTCTTTCCTACCACAGTTATTTTAAATAGCCTTGGTATTGATTTAGGCTATCTTACTAGCCTCAATCTTAAACCCGTTGGACCCTATATGTTCTTATTTGGTTCTGGCTGGGTTTATTCGCCATTTCTTTGTGTAAAAGTCTTTCTCGTGTTTTATTCTGTGTGCCAAATCAGGTTTGGTCCCTTTGTTCTCTGACCTTTGGCAGGCTTCTGCACAGAAGCCCTCCTTAGGCGCCTGAAAGTCTGGGTAGGCAGGATGTGAGGGAGGGGTTTTAGGACCCCTGCCATGGGTTCCTTTGGTAACCCAAGTCACACTCCTGTTTGATTGGCTAGTTGACTGTCCCACCAGGACAGCCACCCTGCTGTGTGATTGATTGCCAGGTTGTGTGAATGGGGGACAACTGCATAAAAAGCAGGGACTGAGAAGGAAGAGTCGCCACTGGATCGAGAGAACTGAAGAGAAGCTGACAGAAGAGGACCCCTACCACGACTGAACCTCCCGGTGAAGCTCTGCTGCGGGTCCGAATCTCCAAACTTCGATGACAGGGAAGATCTGCAAGGAATCTTCTCCCCTTGAGCTGGTGGGAACAACCAGTTCTTTAAAGTAACTTTTCATCCGACTAACTTCGTTCTGAACTCTTGGCAAAAACTTAACCCCAAACTACCCTGAACTGTGTGATAATCTGCAAAGACTTTGGTCCGTTAACTTTGGCCCAGGCCTCTTGATTTGATTTCTTCATTGTAGTTCCTTTTTCTAGATTGCCCTGCCTAGTTACTTGTTGGTGCTGCTCAACTTTTGTCTAACTTTGTCTTTCCCTCCCTTAAATTACTGGAGTGCCATGTGCCCTTTTGCTCACACTTCATTTTGAGCCTAACTTGTCCAGAATCTATTGGGTGTGATGTAGTGTATTAAAGTTGCTTGTTAATAGTGAAATGTTTTATAACTGATGTGTAAATAAATGTATATTCTTTTACTCAGAAACCTTGATTCAGTGTTTGTTTGAATCATAGTAATTGCTGTCCTTTGTGTAACTATTAATACTGCTCACTTTACTCTTGAGATAAATCTGGCTGCTCAGCCATCACTACCACTTTACTGTGTAGTACAGGCTTGTACTAAAAGTGAATTTGTACTGTCACTTGTAGTCTAATTGTGTGGTGTTCCCAAAGGGTACTGCATATAATTCTGCATAACATGGGGCTATGCTCATTTTGGGACTGTTGGGACTGGGGGTTAGCTAGCCTTTTTGGTTGTAACCCCTGAGCTTCTATCCAGGACTACAACCAAAAGACCCACGGCTATAGCCCCCTCAGCCCCCTACTAGCAACCCCTCTATTTGCACTTAATTTTCATCTTTTGAGATCTTACATTTGGTTGGATTACCATCAGCAGAGGTTCCCTCTATATCCTTGTCAGTCACCCCATGTGGCTCAAAACATTCTCTACGGGAGTTGTCAGATTGTGGGACCGGGCAACTAGACTGGTTTCCACCATTTTCTTGCACTTTCCTCTTTTTATGTATGGACAGCAAATCATTAAATACACTTTGTTTAATAAGCAATCTGTCTGTATGACAAAATGATGCAATATCCTTCAGCAGTAACATGTTTTTTTAACTTATGCTTTTATATGGTCATATAACCGGACCATGGTCTGCAGGGTCAGTTGTAATGCCAGCATCAGGCTGCCCACGGAGGAATAGAGTGATTGGGTCAAAGAAGGCTCCTGCTCTCTGTTAGGCGGAACCCTGTGCAGTTCCCTCTGGGACCACTGCAAAAGATTTAGGACTACAGGTGTTTGGCAGTAAACCCACTTGGTAGCAGTCTGTACCAGACAGATTCACTTGGTAGCTGTGGCTGAGCAGTCAGACTTCCCTCAAGAAGAGTTAGGCAGTATGTGGAGTATACAATATAGGGCAATCTACACAGTAGAACAAGCAAACACAGAATAAGGCTTCGGTGTAAAGATATAAAGGTATTTATTTATAACAACACATCTATGGAAAACACTCTGGCACTAATACGGCAAACAACTTCAATCACAATTACTATACGAAGAAAAAGATCAATCCCCCTAACAATAGTTTGACAAGTCTAGGTTCACCGGCATCACTTATTTGCAGACAGAGGTGTATGCTTTAACCTAGATGGTACTCTAGTATTCGTTAGGACGGGAGAGAAAAATAAAGCAGGTTATGTAGTCAACTCGGTACCAATACTTTTCGGACAAATGCAATGCAAGCAAGGTAGGGTCTACTGCAGATCACAAAGTTCAGAGGCCAGGCCCACTCGGAGAGAGGCAAGGCGATATGTCCCAAAAAGTGTCTCAGTGGAAATGCGCTTCGAGTCTTTATCGCAAAATTGTTATGGAAAGATTGGACCAGTTCAGAACAACACGTTAAAGAAAGCTTGGAGGCGACCCAACGGAAAGGCGAAGATTAAGACACCTCACTCGATCCGGCAGAAAGGGAAGCCAGGCGGACACGGTACCTTGTTTGTGGAGAGACAGCTCCGGTGGGGGCAGTTGTTCCTGGTGGTGGATGCACGTCAGGTCTTTGCCAAGAGTAGAGATGATCTCGTCGTCGAAGAAAAGTGAAGTCCGGTGCACCACCAGGGAAGAGACCAGCCGCGGAGTGCTCCGTCACAAGGCACCACCTTTTGGTCGCGGTACAGGGGTAGTGGCTATCCGGTTGCCGAGGTGCTCTGCACGGGCAATTCGACCACTGCGTCCTGGAGCGAAGAAAAAGCAAAGGGGACTGGTTGTTCCCACCAGTCAGGGGAAGAGACTCTCCGGCAGGGAGATCTCCTCTGTCGTCGGGAAGTGGTGAGTCGGTTCCGCAGGGCTCCACCGGAGGTGTAGTCGTTGCAGGTCAGCTCAGCTTTAACCTCGTCGGATTCTTGATCCTGTGGCGACTTCTGAAGATCCAGTCCCAAAAGCCCTGCTTTTATGCAGAAAACCCCCATTCATTCAGCCTAGCTGTCAATCAAAACACGCTAAGTGGTGAGCGGGGTGGCTCACCACCTGGGCCAATCACACCAGAGTGCCACTGGAGTTGTCAAGGCAACTCAGTCCAGGGTGCCTAAACCCCCTCCCGTACCCCTGTGGTAACCCAGACAGAATAGCACCACTTTGGAGGGTCTCTGTACAGAAGCCCGCCAAAAGTGGAACAAAGGGCTCAACCTTTGATTTAGGAGTCACAGAGACGAACACAGACGCCATTTTAAAAACCGAGTTCTGGCAGAAAATACCATCCGATAGACTTATTTAAGATAAGTAAACCGGTGGTATGTTAGAGATTAACGAGGAAAAGTATCAATCTCCAACAATGGGAAGAATCCCATAGGGTTATATTCGGGGTCGGACATAACAAGTAGTTTCCACTGCCACCAGCCAAAACTCGACGAGGGGGGACGGGACAGTGCCCCCTCGAATAAGAGACCCAGGAGTAATCGAATTACCCCATTACCCCTACTAGTACGTCCACAATAGGATGGTTTGTACTAGTTCTGTTAGTAAATTTAGGTCTAGTAAAGCCAATGGTGACTTTACACGCCCGGGGAGACAGTAGTCAGTCCCCGGGTATGGAGTCTATGATGGAGGTCCGCTAGGACGCCCCAGTACTACGGCACGGAGGGTGCAGTGTAACACACATAGCAAAACATATGAGACCCTATGGAGTAATAGACCCCATAGCCCAAAGAACACATTGGCATTCAAAGGAATCACACACACTCATGTCCAAGAGTGGGAGAAAAAGAGTCTCACTCTTGGCAGGATGGAAAAAAACAAACTCCAGAAATCCAGCAAAGCTGCTGGGGGACTCACTAGGTTAGGAAATTCCGCCTAAACAGAGAATTCTCCCTAACACTCTCCTGCTCTCTTCTTGTACAGATCCTTTCGCCAGCTGGTTAGCTGAGCAGGTCTGCCTTCTTAACTCTTCATCCCTATGCGTAGCACCTCATGAAGGTGGAGAGCTGGAGATTAACAACAATTGAAAAATAGATAAGGATATGTGCTTACACAGCTTGGCCTCTTGCTCCAAGTTTTTAAACAGGGGCAAAACATGTTCTTCTATATCCTCCAGTTTCACACATCTTTCTTTCTTCTCCATTTTCCGATGACAATAGATCACATTGCATGGTATGCAGAGCCAGGTTTACTGGAAATCATTTAGCAATCGTGCCATTACTCGTACATGATGTCCTTTTTTTTTCCAAAATAGAATTAGAAACAGGTTCCGGGTTAATAGCTGCTGAAGCATTATGGTCCACCTCCTCCAACATTTCAATTCCATCAGAAAGGGACACTACAAGGTGTGAGGGTTTAGGACCATGCCTAAGATTATGCAGTCTTCCCTTTTTAGTCAGCATCTCGCCAATCTTGTAAATGTTAATAACTGAAGCAGAAATCACTTACAAACTATGAGAGGGATATTTTTTCTGGCCCCTCCCCCTCTCCCCTACAGCCACAACTGCACTTCCTGCACTTCTCTGTGCTCGTGCTAAGTGGGGTGCGGCGAGTGTTTAGAGTTCTCAAAATGCAGCCAGCATATGGGTTCTCCCAGAAATAGCAACAGAAACCCCACTGCCACAACTGCACTTCCCACACTTCTATGAAATTATCTGATGCGCTGCATGTGGGTTTTAAGAGAGAGTTCTCAACATTCAGTTGACAAATGGGTCCTCCCATAAACAGCAACAATATTGTCACAAATGCACTTCTCAGATGCATTGTTCCATATGTACCAGTTCCAGTTATTCTTAATATGATACGCCCACGCTTGTTCATCCTTGACGGCAACACGATCCCTGTCGCCAAAGAAGTAAAAACCTTTAGGGGTCTACTTGGATGCTTCACTTTCCCTAACCAGACAGATAAATGCTATCGCCTATGCAGAAGCATATATCATGAAACTAATTACCGCCAGCAGAACTTTCCTCTCATTAAGAACTGACAAAATAGCAAGAGCTCTGATAGTCTCTCAACTGGACTGCTGTAATGCACTCTTCTCAGAAACTACTATCACTTTAATCAAAAAGCATCAGATTTTACAGAATAATGCTCTAAGAGTCGCCTTAAACATCCCGAAGAATAACCACATCTCTCCAGCCAGAAGAAACCTACACTGGCTGCCAATGCAAGAGCACATTCTATTCAAAACAGTACCCATAGCCCACAAATGCCTCACCAACATAGCACCAGGATACCTCCCCAAAAAACTCTCTAGGCAACAAATCACCAGACCGACATGGTCCACTTATAAATAATAAATAATAATCATAATAATAATAACAATAATTTATGCTCACCTCCTCTCGATACCAATATTCAGGCTACAAAGAGTAGTTGGTTCCAGCTTCCCAGTAGTGGCGGAAAAGCAGTGGAAATCATCACCGCTCTAAGAGCCGAACCCTCATTCTGGACATTCTGTAAATGTCTCAAAACCCGGCTCTTGGCTCAAGACTGCTAATATGTGTCAATCAGCTAGCATGGCTATGACTAAAACCATGCACTGTAACTAAACTCTGCTCTAACATGCTTATTGAATGTACTGTTGAAATGGCGCCTTGTGTAATCAATGTAACTAGTGCCTGGATGCCTGTGGGCTTGGTGCGCTATACAAATGCCAAATAAATAAATAAATAAATACATCTCAGTCGCCAAAGCTCAGGCTCCCACTGACATCCATCCATAGAACATTAATGCATCATCACCATTGCAACATTTCTTGAGAATTCTCTCACTTACAAACACCAACATTCTACCAGATGGAGGACAGGAATGGAAAGTATAATATCCATGCATAAATGTAAACACAGCATATCACACATAAAAATAAGTTTTCCTCACCACGGTCTCCTTTGCTACCTGCTCCCACCTCTGCAGTATGGCACAGCCCAATGGAGGATGCTGGAGACTTTCCCTTTCATGTTATAACGTTCAGTGGCTCCACAGTGCCACCTTAAGCTATAGCATTCTCACTGTGGTGGATGGAGAATAGGCAAACTCGGTCTATGAGGTAATTCCATCTATTCTTGCAGCCCTGTATATCTCATTGTGACATACCCACTGTCAGTATCTTGACCCGGTAGTCAAACCAAATGAGATATTTTCAGGGGAGGTGTAAGCGGATTCAATTCAACACTACAGCTAAGTCAATGCCTAGTCTGGAATGCTGAGGGAAACCCGTATTGATATATTTTTATGTCCAGTTCATTTACTCTGGATGACAACCCTTGTATAACACCCCTCTCTTAGAATCCCCCTGATCCCACTGAGCCAAGAAGTAGGTTTGTTTTGCAAATTAAAAGGTGTATTTGAAAATTAAACAATATATATATATATATATCACACTTTTATAGTAAATTAATATTTGATAGCACACTTGTGAAGATGATAGTGATCAACAATGTATAATGTTACAGTGGTACACTCTTTTTGATGGTTTAGAAGTGATATAGAGAGGATAAAGTAGCTCGGAATGCTTTTATGGCTTCAAGGACAATGCAATGATAAATGAAAATGCAGTACAGAAAATAAACTTGATATGACTTCAACAAAAGACAATGTAATCACTTTTCTTTGACAATTCACCCTCCCCCCTTTATGCAAGGTAAAGAGATGGAAGGAAAGGACACAGTTCTCAGGAATGCAATCAAATATAATTCAGTTCCCCCCTAACAAGCTTAGAGGAAAACAGGTAGGAGTTTTAAACATAGGCAACATGCTTTGATGTGGTTGCAATTAAGTGAAAAATATGTGAAAAATGCTTTTAATTCCCTATAGGGGGTTCAGGGTAGGTTATAGATACTTTGAATCAGTTCAGGCCAGCCCTATCAATGAATCAGGGATGGTTATTAGGTTGAAAACAGATTTCAGGGATGGAAGCAAAGACAAATATTTTTACCAGTGGCTAAAATGAAGCAAAATGTCAAATCGCAGCAAATTGCGTCGGGCGCGATTACAGAGGCACTATGAGGAGTAGCAAGTCGGTGCTAGGCTTGTTGGGAGGCTTAGAATCTTAGCTTTAAGATGACAGTTAAAACCCGCTCCTAGCACAAACGGTTCTGGAGATACAGACGATTTCGTGAAGATAGATTCTCAAAAGAAAAGTCAAGCTCAGAATGACAGATGACAGTTTTCAGTTTTAAAGATGACAGAATGACACGATTCTAGGAGGCAGTTCTAATAAGTTAAAATAGTTTGGATTAGATTATTATTTTAAACTAAGAGATTGGTTTTGGCACAGTGCTAGCTGGGTACTCATACTAGAATTTGGACAGGAATGCGACTTCGTCAAGGATCGGGTCAACCGGTTGGACTGGACTCCTGGCGGTTCTCTCGCCACGGACGATCTGCCTGGTTCTGCTCACAGCGATCTGGGTCAGCTTTGCTAGCGGCGCTGCACAGCGGTCTGGATCTCTGGTTCTGACAAAAGTTCTTGGCACTGCACGGCGGTCTGGTCTCTGGTTCTGGGTACAGCTCTGCTTTCTGGGTGTTTCTGGCACAGGGTTTTAGCCAGAATCAGACAGCTCAGCCCGGCTGTCTGAATAGTTTGGTTTGGTTGCTAGGTTTGGAAGGCCTGCTGATAGGAGTTCAGCTGTTGGGTTCTAGAGTTCTTGGAGTTTCTGGATGTGAAGTCTGAAATCAGGATGTGGTGTTGTCTGTCAAAATGCTCTGCAGAAAGTGAAAAAGAAAAGTCCTATCTGGCTTCCAGTGGCTCTTTTTATGTGTTTAGAAAGTGGGTGGGTCGGCTAATTCTGCATGCATAACCCTCTCAACTTATCATTGGCCAATTCCTCCTCTGTTCCTTGATTGGGGGAAGGAAATGGAGTGTCAGAGTGATGTCAGCCATTTATGATCTATTGAAGAACTCCCCTTTACTTTAACTTTAGAAATCATTTTTCATAACTACACATATTTCCCAGATACACAGTTGTTTGACATTACTTGTACATATTACAGATCACCTAAGGTACATTCTGGCCAACTCTGATCTTCCTGGGGGCTTGCATTAAACAATGACAACTTATTTTCATTTTTAGTGGGTTTACCAATGTTAAATCTGTATCAAAAATTACACAAATGTGCACCCTCCTTCTACACACATTCCAGTAATTTACTAGGTCTCTAGCATAAACCCAGTGTCTGTAATATCAATAAATAGCTGGGGTTTGCCTCAGAACATGGTACAAAGTTGAATCAAGTCTTGAATTGTGGGTACATTTCTTAGATTAAGGTTCTCCAAATTGCACATTTTTGTGAGCTTAATACAATATTTTAGAAGCATTTAACTTAAACATATATTTGCTGCAATATGATTCCATAAAAGTATCTGGGTCCGCCCCCAGAAACTTGGGAGTCAGGAAACACATGTCTCTCCTTCCAGGCAGGGCTCTGTTTACAGTCCACACTGAAAATCAACATACCCGATTCAATTGCAAGGGTCTATTGTGTTGGATCCAGCAGGCTGAGGTCAACAGACCAGGGGCCAATCTGCATTTGATTAACAGAAACCTGTGATTTCCTGGGCTGTTGTGTGGGTCTCTGAGGTGAGAAGGTTTCCCAGCCTCTTGGCCTATTAATGCAATCAGATTGTCTCTGGGAACAGCAGGTGGTTAAGAGTTTAATTAACCAGCGGGCCTTTGAAGTTTCCAGCTGTCTCAGGAGGCTGATTAGCTTCTGAAGTAGCAGTTCTCCTGTCAGAGTTTAGACCGCTAGCGCCGGTTTGTGGACAAAGCTGGTACTGCACCCCCATGATTTTAGCAACTTTTTGACATCAAGAAAATGAATTCCCAACAGCTCTGCGTTGCTTTTGGCAATCAGCCTTGCCATTCCCAATGGTTTCAGGCTACTGTGTGTGTAGCCCAATGGTGGTTTTAGGCAGTGCCCTCCTGTGCTCACAACATAGGTAGAAATGGGTGGCAGCCTATTCTTCATGTTTTCCCTGTGCATTTTCTGGGGAGTTCTGGCCATCATGATGTTTTCAATGCAAGTAATGCACAGTTTTTTTTTGTGGTAGGGCTCGGTTGCATGGGTAAAACATCCCACAAGCCCCCCCTCTTGCGATGGCCATTCTGACCTTTCACTGATGGAACTTGTAAGATCTGGGATGTTCGCATCATCTTCTTCCGGTAGATGGCACAGTTCTGTATCTTTTCCTCCATCAGGTGGATCAATTGGTTCTCCTCGCCGGTCCTGATGGGAATATTGGGCGGTACCCCGGGCCCCTCGGATCTCTGCTCCCAGTCCCCGGATCGTTCTCCTTGGTCAGTCTCCATGGTTTCATCTCTCCTAGGATGATAAAGCAAAAGCGGCAATACCTATTCGTAGACATTTCTCCCCCACTATTGATATAGTGGGGCGGCATGTACATTATATAAATCAAGAGACATAGCATTCTTGTTTTGAAAAACAAGATATAATTCTAAGACAGTTGCATACAAGAATCATAATATTTTAGAGACTATATGTGTGATATTTTAGGGTTGGAACTGAATTACTCTGGAGCGGCCCCCTCTGGGATTCCAGAGGATTCCTCCAGTTGTTGCAGAGTGTACCTGGGATGCAACACTTTAGCTGATTAATATGGACCCACTTGTCTTCCCCTTCCGCCGAACTACATTTGGGGATGCGGATCTTGTAGGCTACAGGGCAGATTTTGTCTATAATTTCAAACAGTCCCTTCCATGTAGGCAAACATTTTCGCTGTTTGGCCTGATTCCTTTGGAAATTGTATAGATAAACCCTATCTCCCACATTATATTCCTTCCTGGTGGTCTTCAGGTCATAGTGGGTTTTCATGCTATCAGCTGATCTTTCTAGATTCTGCTGAGCATAGGCAAAAGCATGCTGAAGGTGTTTCCTTAAATTCTCCACATACTCATGAGTTGTGGAGGCATTTATCAGTGTCTGCTCTTGGGTCCTGTAGAGCAAATGCTGGGGAAGCACCATCTTGCGTCTAGTCATCAACTCAAATGGTGACATTTTAGTTGCAGATGAAGGGGTAGATCTGATGGCCATTAGGACAAGAGGTAGTCGGATATCCCAACTTGGCCCAGAATCTGCCACAAACTTTTTTAATATGCTCACAATGGTTTTGTTATATCTCTCTACTGCACCAGAAGAAGCTGGCCAGTAAGCAATGTGTAGCTTCCTTTTAACCCCCAGTATCTCCCACATCTTTGTCATTACTTCACTGGTGAAGTGGCTACCTCTGTCTGACTCAATCCTTTGAGGTAGACCAAAACGGGAAAAGATGTGGTTAATCATCAGGGCAGCTGCTGTTTCTGCCTTGCAGTTTGGGGCCGGGAGACATTCCACCCACTTGGTAAACAAGCATGTGACGGTCAACATGTACTTGTTTCCTCTAGACGAGCGAATTACAGGGCCTACAAAGTCCATTTGCAAATCTGACCATGGCAGTGTCATCCCCCTCTTTTGGAGAGGTGCACGATGTGTGAGGGATGATGGCTGAAATTGTGCACACACCAGACACCCCTTCAAGTATTGGTCGAGGTCCTGCCCCATGTGTGGCTAGTATGCAACCTCTCTTAAGATCTCAAGTGTTGTGTGAAACCCCCTATGACCGGCTGTGGCCGCATCATGGGCGTGACTTAACATCAGGCTTCGGAATGAGGTAGGGACCACCCACTGATCATGGCCAGCTTGGGATTTCCTTACCAACAAACCATCTTGGATTAGGAACATCTTTGGACATTTCATCAACACTCTAAGGTCCTCCTTCCCAATGTAATCGGTATCCGTCAGGGGAAAGTTCTCAGGGTCCTCAATGTGTTGGTAAAACTTCCCAATTATTGGATCCCCCTTTTGAGCCGTAATTAAATCAGCATCAGGGGTCTCCTTACTCCATTGTGCAGTTGAAAGATCATTGTGAGCATTTATCTGGGACCTAGTGATAGCAGTGACCTGGATTTCCCCCAACAGGGACTCTATTTCTATTAGATCCCCTTGGATGGCCCCGGTTTTGGTCAGCTGATCAGCTAAGTCATTTCCAGTTTTGTCTGGACCCTCTACTTTCCAGTAGATGGTCATCCCATTCGAGGTGACCAGGTCATAAATATGTTGGATCAACTTCCCATGTTTCAAGGGTTTGTTGTTAGCACATAGCATGCCTCTGGTTTTCCAGTTAACCAGGTGCTCCACGAACCTGTTCCGTACATAATCCGAATCTGTGATTATGACCAGTTTGTGGAGTTGATGTTGGACAGCAGTGAGGATGGCTTGATGCACAGCCATCAATTCTGCCACCTGACTACTTCGGGGACCAATTTTGTACCATGCGGAAGGTTCTGGGGACTAATTCACCAATGCATTCCCTACGCCGGCCACAAGTTCTTTTTCCCCATTGTTGTCAACATGGTAAGAGCATCCATCCACATAGACAGTGGGCATTCCCTCACACTTGTCTTCTTCAAAAACTTTGTGGGGGGAATTAAGGTATGCCTCCATGTTGTCCTTGATTTTTAGACTTTCGTCCTCGAGACAGTTTTCTCTGGAACAATCATGCAAGTCAGCCAGAACTTGCGCGAGGGGACTCTTCTTGTTTTGGCCATATCTGACCTCCACAGGAAAGCCTTGCATTGACAGAATCCAGGAAGTAATTTGGGAATTACTCACATGTCCGGCCCGGATTCTGTCACTTTCGATATATTGCAGAGGCTGGTGTGGAGTCTCCACTATGATGTGTTCCCCCTGGATGAACGGGCGGTAATTCTTCAATGCCCACACCGTTGCCGGGAGTGCCTTCTCACAATCATTGAATTTTTCCTCCACAGAGGATAAAGTTTTGCTCGCATAGGAGATTACTTTATTGAGCTTGTCATGCTTTTGGTATAATACTGCCGTCAAGCACGTATTAGAGAACCCTGTCCCCAGGAAGAACTCCTTGTTTCTGACAGGGTAAGCTAGGCAAGGCGCTTGTGAGAGGCTTCTTTTGAGTTGTCTCACTGCCTCGGATTGTTCTAGACCCCATTCCCACTTGACCCCCCCATCAAAAGATGAATCAGGGTTCTGGTGATCTCTGCGTAGCCCTCAATGAACTTTCTGCTGTAATTAGTCAGTCCAAGGAGGCTCCTAAGTTCAAGCAGAATTGTGGGGTCTTTCAGTTTCTGAAGAGCTTCCACTTTCTTTTCCTGGGGACAGAGACCCTGAGGAGTAATCTCATGCCCCAAGAAATTAACACGGGTTCTACACCACTGTGCTTTCTGAAAGGAAAGTTTTGCTCCGGCGGCCCTCAACTGCGTCAGAACACAACGGATCTCCGCTATGTGTTCCTCCACAGATGAACATTTGATGAGGACATCATCTACATAAGCCATGTTACCCCTGGCACCCAGGTCGGGCATGGCCTTATGCAGGAAAATGTTGAATTCATTGCCGGAGTTGAGGTATCCGAATGGAGTCCGGGTCCATGTGTACTGCTGGCCTCCAAAGGTAAAAGCCAGTTTGTATTGGTCCTCCCTACTGACAGGCACGGTCCAGTATCCATTGGTCAGGTCTATCGCAGTGAATACCTGTGACTCCTGAATCTGGGCCAGCCCTTGGTCAATGTAGGGCAGAGGCCATCGGGAAATATGGACCCATTTGTTGAGCTCCCTAAGGTTGGCACAGAATCTCCACTTGCCGTTTGGCTTCAATATTCCCAGCACCGGATTATTGAAGGTGCTGTGTACTGGACGGATTATTCCCCCGGACTCAAGGTTCTTAATTATTTCAGTAAGGGACTCAATGGATGCGAGAGGCAAGGAATATTGCTTCACAAACACTGGAGTCATGCCAGGGTCCGTGGGAATTGTAGTTGTGTGGATGTCGGTGCGACCACAGTCATATGAGTCTACCGCAAAGAGATCTTGGATATCCAAGAAAACTTGTTTCAACTTTTGCTTCTGTTCCAGAGTCACGCAGGCATCAGCTAGGTTGACTCTCTCTTCCACCATCTGCCTGAAGCCTGGAAAGACTTCTGGTTTTGCTATCTCAGTGGCCACCTCCAGCTGGGTGGAAAAGTCCCTGGTCAGAGTGCTGATTTGGACTGGAGGCTTCAGGTGGGAAAGTCAGCCCTCATGGACCTGGAAAATCACCTCATCCCTTCTGAAGTCACAAGTCACGTCTTCCTTACCATAAGGGCAACAAGTGTACACCAGGAAGTTCCCCCCATGCCGGTTAAATTTCCTGTCTGGTGTTGTATTGTCATCACTGTCACTGTCAAAACAGTCCTTGGGGATTGGTCCTAACAGTTCATTTCCTAAATCAATGAAGAAATGTCGGTCATCAACCGCCATTCCAATAATGGTGCCTGCGGCTAGAGTAATACTCTTTAAGTCGCTGTTATCCACCTCTATTGGAATGGTGTCATGTTCTATGTTGACTAATGGTGTTGGGTTTACCCCTAACCCTTGCTGTTGGAGAGAAGCATTTAGATGAATATAAGCATCAGGATTTTTCAATTTTTGTCCTCTTTTAACTTTCACTTCCAGGGAGAATTGCCGGGTCCTTTCCGGGATGGTGACTTCCTCTTTAATCTGAATTTCAACTGCATAAGGTAGCAATTGAGCTGACCTAAATGCTTTTTCTGGATCATCAAAGCCCATGGGATTATCCGCTAATCGGGACCAAGCTTTGAAGTTTATTAGGTCCAAACTAATGGCAAAGCGATTGAGAATGTCACTGCCTAAGTAAAATGTGGCAGTGACGTCTCGCACGACCCAACAATTATGGACTATGCTCTTGTTGCCAATGGAGATTTTGAGCACACACCTGCTTGGCAGGAGATGTTTGGAATTGGGTGCTTCCAGGTCCATTTCCCATTTGTCTATCAGTTTGAATGTGGGAATGGCTGGATCTTTTGGGAGTTGGCAGAACATGGCTTCGCTGATGAAGCTCTTACCGTTTTCACACACACTCGAGCGAGAACAGAGTCCTTCCCATCATTTAACTGAACAGGGATGAACAACTGCTCTCCAATTTGCTGAATATCGGCCAGGCTCTGAGCTGATTTCACATCTTTCTGGACTATAGGAGTGGGAGTGTCTGATTGTGGATTGGTAAAGAATTTCAGAGTGTTTCCTACCACCTTAAACTGGAAGGAAGGTTGATTTTCAGAAATATAGAGGACCCCCCATCACCAGTCTGTTGTCCTACTGCTATTACTGTCACATCTGGAATTTGGTTGTTCTGGAAGTGAAATTCAACTTGGTCAGATTTTTGTTCAACCAAGTGGCAGGTGCCGTTTAAACTAACATGGTTGACACTCTGTTTTAATTTTATTGGTCGGCTAGTCTGGGTCCAGAGGACCTTGTTCATGCAATCTATTAGGGGTGACAACATTCTCATGAGGTCATTCACTAGTAAACAAGGGGTGCCCTCTGGAGTCACTACTATGACCGGGTGTTTCACCTTGTGTCACCCAATTTTGATGTCCAAATCTGCAGTCCCCTCGACGGGAATTTCCTTCCCGTCAAAGTTCTGGAGTTGTCCAGGAAGAGAGGTGACGGGAATTTGGTACTTCTCCCCCCTACCTGAATTCAGTTCATCAAAGGCCCTTTTGGACAGAAGGGTAGCTTGGGATCCAGTGTCCACCAGTGCCAACATTGTACCCTGCCCCTGTACTTGTACCGGGGCATAGTATCTTCCCTCCTTCTCATCAAGGGGGCACAGATAATGCACATCTTTGGACAACTGGTGGGCTAACTTTCTTGATTTGGACATGGCGAGAGAAGAGATTTGGGCAGAATTCTGTGGAGAGTCATGGGAATCTGAAAGAAAAAGTTTGCTACTGGATATTGAAGTGGTTTTTGGTTCCCCTGGTTCGAGTTGTGGGCCGCCCCTCCCTTTTTGGAGGCAGTCACCTGGATGGGTTTGAACCAGGGGTTTTCGGTCTTGTTGGTTCTGGGATGGAATGATGGGCAGCAACAGCTCAATCCCCACATCTGCCCAGTCTATTGATTCAGTTTTAGGTTCCCCTGGTTCCGGTTCTGGGCCGCCCCCCGCTCTTTGGAGGCAGTCACCCGAATGGGTTTGAACCAGGGAAGTTTGGTTTTGTTGGTTCTGGGATAGAATGATGGGCGGCGACAGCTCAATCCTCACATCTATCCAGTCTGGATTGCAATCTCTTGGGACCCATTTTTCCTTGGGAGGAGTTCCCTCATCTCTGAAGGAGAAGATCCTTTTCCCAGGATCCTCTGAGGATCCCTCTCCCTCACATCAAAGACCTGTACCTCCTCCACAAAGTGGGTCTGTTTGGGTCCTTTGTTTCTCCTACCTCCTCTCTGCTCCTTGGGTGGCAGACTTTCAGGGGTAGGAGATTTTGTTTCCGGTTCCTGGTTTTCCAGGGGCTGTTTACAAGTTGGGAAGGAAGCTTCCTCCAAGGCTTTACACCCCTCTTCCCCTTGTGCCTCCTCCCTCGGAACCGGTGGGTTATCGGGGTGCTTCCCCTGTCATTGTTCTGGAGCACTAGGTCCAGAGTTTGGGGCATTCTGTGCCGGCATGCCCATCTGAGGGTTCTGTTGGGCCCTCAGCATGCGGCCCAAATCCTGTGCCATGTTCTGAACCTGGCGCTCTAACTGGGAAACCCGCTCAGGCTCATACGGGGTCCAGGTTTTCTCCCCTGGGCTGATCCTGGGAAGGGTAGCTATCCCTTCTCTGGTAATACCCTGGGTTGGGAAGATTTGGGTACCCCTCCACCCTTGGCCTTCCCTCTCCCGGATTAGGTTGTCTGGGCTCAGGGAATTGGGGAAAGAAGGATGGATGGTTTTGGGGTTGGAAATTGGGTGGATACCTGGGAAAAAAATTCTGCCCAGTGTTTGGGGACTTTCTGCCCTCCTGTGGGAAGTTAGGAGGGAAGTTCCCTGGGTCAGGTGCTTGGCTACATCCCCCCCCTTGGGTTGGAGGAGTCCACACATAACCCAGGATTGGTCTGTTTCCCTTATAGCGGGGACTTACATAGTCAGGGAAGCGGGGGACCCAATTTGTGGGACTACCTCCTCGACTCCCTGTCTGTGACTGGCCCGAGGGCCTTCTGGGCTGTGAATTATTTGGTGCAGGCAGGTTTTTAGGTCCCCCCATATCCAAATCTAAAACGGGGGCAACCTTTACCTCTGCCACCTTGGCAGCAGCAGGGGTGCTGTTGTTTTATTTTTTTTTTGGCTGATTCTTGTTTTCCACCGGTTTCTGCACCTCATAGATGCGGGTGGCTTGCTCAATGACCCAGTCTAAAGATCTTTTCTCGTGAAAATCTCTCGCGAGCTGGGTCATTATGTACTTGGGAAGAGCATGGAAAAATGTGTTGATGAATTCTCTGCTGTCCGTGCGCACCCTTCTGGTGGTCTGCGCAAAGGCACGCTTCAATTCTTGCACGAATTCTTGTGGGGCCTGATCCTCCCCACATTGCAAATTGTAGGCTGCCTTGTGAGCCTCTTGGGGATTTCTATGCACAGAAAAGTGTTACAAGATGGCCGCCCTATAGGTGGACCATCTTGAATGATTTTGGTCCTCCAGCCCCGCAAAGAAACTGGAGTATTCAGGGGAGAATGTCCATTTGACGTACTGGATGCAGCTACTGCTGTCCTTCAAATGGAAAGTCTCCATCATTTGCTCATAGAGCTCCAAGTGTTCCCAAACAGAATACTTGGCGTTCTTATGATAAGGCGTGATGACACTCCTGATTGCCTTAATCTGTTTTAAGGGGTCCTTAAGCAAGGCCCTTTTCACCTTATTGGCCTTTTTGGTTCGGGTAACCCTGGTCCATTCATCCTCTGATTCAGAAGCACTGCTCCCAGAGGTGCCCTTCTGATCTTCCAGGTTTTCCCTGATTCTGCGAGCCTGGGAATAGCTGGCAGAATGTGGGGACCTGGTCTCCTGTGTCCTGTGACGCTCAGAGGAGTCTTCAGATCCCTCCTTGCTACCAGGATTTGATGGGTATCCCCCCCACTGACCTAACTGGGCAGAGGTTTTCAGGATGCCCTTAGTGGGCCTACTCTCCTGGGGTTCCCCACTAAATTGCACTGTACTAAGGTACCCATACCCGGATGCCCGCCCATTCATTCCTGGGTGGTACTGGCTTATGAGCCCCATCATTTTGGCTGGATAGTAATCTGCCATCCCTGTGGACCTGTGCTCATGTGCGCCTGGGGACATGGGGGTGGCAGAGTCCAGGGACTGGGAGAGATGAAGGCCTCTGGTACTAGGGCTCCTGAGGTTATGCTCAGGCATTTCCCTTTCCCAGCGACCCTCATCTCTATCAGCCCCTGCTCCCTGTTGCAATGCAAGAGCCTGCGCTTTCAGTTCCTCAGTTAAGGCCTTACTAGATTCTATCAGTCTCTCCTGCATGGTTACCTGTTGCTGGAGCCTATCAGTCTGCTGGCGGAGAGCCTCATTCTCTCTCTGTGCCTCCTGATTGGTCCTGGAGTACTGGTCCAGTCTTTGCTGCAGGAGGGTTACCTCCTGAGTCCCATCCCTACTGGCCTGCTCCTTTCTTGCCAGAGCCTCTTCCACCCTCCTGGTGTGCTCTAACAAGTTTTGCTGCTCTTTTTGGAGGTCACCCAGCCCCTGGAGGGCCAAGTGATTTTCTTCAGTTTTTCTTTTTAAATGGCAGACTTCCTGGCCTAAGGTGTCCCTTTCCTGACTAAGAGTCTGCATCTGTGCAGCCAGGTCGTCCCTTTGCCTTTGAAAGGCACCAGCTTTCTTGCACTCCTGATTAAACTCTGCCTGGGTATCCAGGTCTTTCAGGATCAGTTTATTGCTCTCGCCTTTTCCCTATCTAGGTGGCTTTGCAGGGTGACTACCTGCTCAGCACATGCCTTATTGCAATCTAATTGTTGCTCCAGCTTTTTCTGGCTCTGCAGTAGGGAGTCCCAACCTTCTTGGTACTCCTTCTGCAAGGCCAGAAATCTGGTATCCTGGTCAGACTTTTCCTGTTGCAGGATACACATGTCCTCTTTGATTTTAATGAGATACTGTCTGCTCTCATTTTCTGACTCCTGGCTTCTGTGCATCCTCTGCTCAGAAGAGACCAGGTCAGATTGGGCCTTCTCTAACGCGATCTGTTGCCTATTTGCCAAATCTTGGCCTTCAGCACATTTGTCCTGCATTGCTCACATATATAGATACAAATATGCTGCTATCCTAACCATCTTGTCGTGTTCATCTTTTGCTTTAGGAGCCATGTATAGTTTACTCAGGGCGACATGTAAGGGACCCTGATCTCTCCAAATATCTAACCCAGTTACAGTGACCTGTTGTGTGATTGCCTGCAACCACGCATCCTGGCCCTGCTCAGTCCATTCACCTCTCACAAATAGCTTATGTAAGAAGTGCTCTCTGGCTATTTTGATGTCTACCAGTGTCGTCATTCTGATATTTGAGTTCCTTCCTGACTTACAGAAGTTTGTATTTTATTTTGCAAAACAGACCGTTTCCTTAGAGCGTTCCTTTGAGGAGTGCTTTACAGAGTAACACAGCGTGGTGATCTAACCAGATATGTATCCTGTCAGCTGGCACACTGTATTATTATGCACAAGTGATAGATCTAATCCAGAATCCCCGGCTACGAGCCCCCACTTTGTAAGCGGATTCAATTCAACACTACAGCTAAGTAAATGCCTAGTCTGGAATGCTGAGGGAAACCCTTATTGATATATTTTTATGTCCAGTTTGTTTATTCTGGATGACAACCCTTATATAACACCCCTCTCTTAGAATCCCCCTGACCCCACTGAGCCAAGAAGTAGGTTTGTTTTGCAAATTAAAAGGTTTATTTGAAAATTAAACAATATATTTATATCACACTTTTATAGTAAATTAATATTTGATAGCACACTTGTGAAGATGATAGTGATCAACAATGGATAATGTTACAGTGGTACACTCTTTTTGATGGTTTAGAAATGATATAGAGAGGATAAAGTAGCTGAGAATGCTTTTATGGCTTCAAGGACAATGCAATGATGAATGAAAATGCAGTACAGAAAATAAACTTGATATGACTTCAACAAAAGACAATGTAATCACTTTTCTTTGACAATTCCCCCCCCCCCCTTATGCAAGGTAAAGAGATGGAAGGAAAGCACACATTTCTCAGGAATGCAATGAAATATAATTCAGTTCCACCCTAGCAAGCTTAGAGGAAAACAGGTAGGAGTTTTAAACACAGGCAATATACTTTGATGTGGTTGCAATTAAGTGAAAAATATGCGAAAAATTATTTTAATTCCCTATTGGGGGTTCAGGGTAGGTGATAGATACTTTGAATCAGTTCAGGCCAGCCCTATCAATGATTCAGGGATGGTTATTAGGTTGAAAACAGATTTCAGGGATGGAAGCAAAGACACATATTTTTACCCGTGGCTAAAATGAAGCAAAATGTCAAATCGTGGCAAATTTTCCGAGTGCGTCGGGCGCGATTACGGAGGCACTATAAGGAGTAGCAAGTCCTTGTTGGAAAGCTTAGAATCTTAGCTTTAAGATGGCAGTTAAAACTCGCTCCTAGCACAAACGGTTCCGGAGATAGGACGATACGTGAAGGTAGATTCTCAAAAGAAAAGTCGCACCCAGCAAGTCCCAGAAGTCCCGCTTTGCCGCGGGAAGCTCGTCTGTTGTGCTCTCTTTCTGCTGTTTCTCTCGTACTCCGACGCCCAGAAGGTGAACTCTGCTAATGGATTGTGTACACAGGAGATACACTTATATCGTATCACTTCACTGATACTTTTTTCTGTTTTCTTAGGCTCTGCTCCTCATTTTCAGAGGCGGGACTTACATAAGGGCTGCTGCGCGCGCACCGCGCGCGCACCCAGCAAGTCCCAGAAGTCCCACTTCGCCGCGTTTGTCGCGGGTGGCGTTCGTATCCTTTCTTTTACTTTTCTTTGTATTAATTTGCCACAATTACGTTTTTTACTCTATCGTTTTGTGGGTGATTGAAGAGAAAAAAAAAATGAAGCGAGCCATTTCTACCTTAAAAACAGGGATGCCTCCTATTACAGCATCTCACTACTCTAATGGTGAAAAGTCACCTGTGGCTAAAAGAAAACCTCGCTTGAGTTCCACACCTCGTGCAGGCATTTTTAATATAAAAGGGAAAACAGGAGCCGAAATTCTCCTTGGCATGGATATTAGACCCTTTTGCAGTAATCAAAGTGCGGCTTCATCCATGAATACTGAAAATGAAAACATCAAACTAGCAGCATGCGGTCAAGAAGTCCAAAGTTCCATTGTGCCGCAAAAAGACTCACAAAATGGACTTTCTTCCAGCAATCTTTTGGTGAATGACAAAATAGAAGACTTGGTAAAATCCGGCTTTGTGACCCCAGAAATTGTTTCCTTTGCAAATGAAAATGTATCTTTGTCTGATAGTATTTTGCTCAAAAATATACTAACCGGAATTGCTGTTCCTTCTACTGCAATGCCAGATAAGCACGCTATTTCCATTAGAAATTCAAATTCAAAAAGTGCAATCTCCAGTGATATGCCGGTTATAGATCTTAATTTAAACGATACTGCTTTCTCTACGCAAACACATTCTGACAATCTGTCTAAATCCCCCATTCTATTCACTAACATCAGTGCTGCGAATTCCGTAGCAAATTTGTCTTTCAGTGCCCCTACCATGCGCAAAGTAAATTTTCATGGTAATCCTGATTTGGGCCCAACAGAATCATAGAGTGTTCAAGCTGGAATAGCTTTGACATCGATGAACACAGCAATTTTGGCTTTAGCCAAACTGTTTGAGGTCCTAGCCACAAAGGCTGATCTACACTCCAACCAACTGAATCAAGTTTTGGCAGACCATCTTACATTTGCCAACAAACTAGAAAGTTTGAGATCACCTTATGACCTTTCTAAAATCAGGAGGTCCATAGCTTCTCAGACCTCTCCTTTGTCGACCACCCCATTAAAAGAATACCATACCATTCCATGCTTTCCTAACCCCGTTATAGATCTTATGAGTGTGGGACATAATTCTTTCCCGGTTCAGCAAATAAAATCAATGAAACCAATTTATCCCTTATTCGATGGCAAACTAAATTCGGGTGACTTCTCTAAAGGGGTTTTTAAAAAGACCCCACCAGTTTAAAAATCCAAAAATATCAAATCTGTGGTCAAACGCGGTAGGCAAACCAAGGTATTTGTTAAAAATCTATCTATACCTGACGCTACTACGATCGCTGCTGCAAAACTAGTTGCAAAAAAATATGCTATGCAGTCTCTGAACCGGAAAGAGAGGGTTTTGTCAGTGCCAGTGGAGCATAGCCCGCTAAATGATTTAATAAGAGGGGCGACTGACATGTCCAAAAACACACTCTTGAATCAGACAACAAATGATTTGGCACATAAAGCAGATTTGTCTAAGGGCCTTGCAGATAATGATATACGACTAAAAAATCTAAGAAAAGCTATTGATGATTACATGACATCCAACTCCACTACCAAAAAGTTGATCTTTGCGCCACCTCAGTCTCTGCCCTTAAAAGATTCTCCTGTTCCGCCGCCGCAGCATGTGCAAAAATTTCCACTTTTCACAAATGCTGTTGCTCCTCAAACTACTGTACAGACTTGTCCAGCGCAACACTTGCAAACTGCGCCTCTAAATGTTATCAATGCACCTTTATCTCGAGGCACTTCTCAAGTGTCTGTACAGTCCATGGCTATTGGCACTGTGGCTGAAAATAATACTACCAAAGACATAGAAAAATTGATTCACACGTTCTTGAACAATTTTTTTGAAAATGCTGGCTTTGTGAAACCCAATTTTGCTAGTGTACCCTTGCACATGCCTAGAGCTGTGCCTCCACCACAAAAATTTAAACCTCTGAGTGGCGGCCCTAAACGACCAGCGATTCATGCTCTAACACTTACTTGTATGCCTGCTCCAGCCAAACAGTATAAGGTAAATCGTGCCTCCGTTCTCGAAATCTTTAGTGAAATTCCTGCATTAGATGACATCGGCTCGATAGATATCGAGTTGGTGGAATTTATCAACAAGGGCAATTGCTCATCTGTAAATATATGGATAAACTCGCGACTTGTGGTAAACTCTATCTGGGCCGTTAAACAACAACTCTCTAATCTGGGTTTTTTGCTTCATTCTATGTCAGAGACATCGAACTCGTCTTCAATTCATCCTGAGGGTTCTCCTTGTATTCAATCATTAAACAAATCACAGGCTGTGACCCCACATACTTGTTTGTGTGACTCCAAGAGTAACCAATGCTAGCTTCACAATCTCACCATTTGCTCGTTGGTCTTTGTTTGTTGGAATTCAAGAGGACATGCGCATTTGCTAAACAATAATAATGCTCAGCTTTTGGGGCGTGATGTCATCATGTTGCAAGAAACTTGGTTTACCTCTGTACCATCTTGGAACAACTATGATGTGCTTTTGAATCCAGCTGAAAAGGGTGGCCGGTGGCGTCCCACTTCGGGACTGCTAACTGCGGTGAAGCAATCCTCTTTGCTAAAAATTGAAGCATGGTTCTATCCTAACGCTTTTTTACAAATGTCAAAAATCATGGGTAACAATTTCTCATGTGCTGTGATAAATGTTTATTGGAACCCCCTGGGAATTGATGGTAATGGTTTTCTAAATTCTGTGACCAATGCCCTAGACATAGTTGTGCTCGAGGGTGTCACTGATTTTATTTTAGTGGCTGGTGATTTAAACTTGCATTGTCTGAGTCCTCCATGTAATTCTGAAAAACTTTGCTTACAAAATTGGATGAGTTTGTTTCAATCTCGTAATCTGTTTATGCTAAATGGTACTTTTCCGCAGGATATACCACCCAGAGCCACTTGGCACCGTGGTCGAAGTCAAGGTACTATTGATTTTATGTATGTAAATGCATGTTTCTTGAATAATATCACAGCATTTGAAATAACTGATACAGAAGCTAGCGATCATAATATTTTAAATATGATGTGCTCCTCAAAATCTGTTGCATCAAATTTGGAATCTGCAATTATATTAGATCCCATTAAAGTTAACCCTGCGAGGAACAGATTGAAATGGTCGGAAAAATCACTCACAGCCTTTAGAGATCATTATCAAGCAAAATTGATTAAACGAAAAGGGAGCTCTTTTCCGGGTGATGTTGTTTACCCTGATTTAATGCAAATGTTTCAATCAAACTCTTTTCTTCATAAACAGAAACAGACACCTTATCTACATTTGCCTGATCAGGAAATTAGAGTAAAAAAAAGCCTCCATGCGAGCAGATAGGAGAGCTGCCCTTAAGCTACCATCAGACATGCGTGCCCTTGTTCTATCCCAAATTAGAACAAAGTACAGGAATTGGATTAGGGGCATGAGGGCAAAACTATATCAATCCGATGGTTATTCTATGTTAAAGGTTTTAGCTGCAAAGAATTCGGCTCAATCTTGGTCTATTATTAACCAATCTACAGCGGGGCATCAGGTGGCTGTCCAAGCAAATGATGTGACAGAGTCTATGTGGATCCAGCACTTTTCAGCTCTATTTGCTGAGCCTCCTCCTATTGGAGATTTAGCCAATTTAGTGGTCCTACCACCGTTTCACTTGGTCTTTGACAGAGATGATATACTGTATTTTATAAAACAGGCAAGCAATTATAGAGCCCCTGGCCCTGATGGCTTGGCTAATATCCATCTCAAACAATTCCCGGACATTTGGGCAGATATTTTGTATCTCCTGTTTGAGTCTATCAATGCCTCACAGAGCATTCCTACATCATGGAAGCAGGCTATGTTTATCCCAATTTACAAGAAAGGGGATCGAGCCAATCCTGCCAGCTATCGGCCCATCTCTCTTCTTGATGTCCCAGGTAAAATTTATTCACGTTTAATTCTTAGAGAATTGAAAAATTGGTCAAAGAAATGTTCAAAAATGGATCCCTTACAATCAGGCTTTGTTTCCGGCCTTGGCACCTTACCTAAAATGATTACATTAAATATGCTCAAATCCCAATATGCAGATCTAAAACAATCCTTATATTTTGCCTTCATTGATTTCCGTTCTGCTTTTGACTCTATTAATCGGAATTTGTTATTTCATAAATTACACTCACTTGGTTGTCCATCTACTTTGTTATCCTTAATTATTCAACTACATTCTGAAAATACTATGCGAGTTAGACTTTCCTTTGAAGGTGCCTTATCAGCATCTTTCACTACATTCTTGGGACTCAAACAGGGGTGCATTCTGGCTTCATTCTTATTTAATTTGTTTATTTTTGACATAGGCAACGTTTTTCAGCGCATCATATCAGATGCGCCTCAATTGGGTCATCAGTGTATACCATGGTTACTCTATGCTGATGATCTGGTTTTAATATCGCAAACGCCTAGGGGCCTCCAGAACATGTTAACTGCACTTGCAGAGTATGCTGCGAAAAATCATTTAATCATAAATTTGGAAAAATCACAAATAATGATATGTAGGCCTAAGGGGAAATTCATGGCTCAAAATGTTGCTTGGAATCTCCAAGTGGAACCCTTGCACATAGTATCTGAATATAAATATTTAGGTCTGTTTGTTCAGAATACTATTGGCGACCCCAAACATTTGACCATATTGCAGTCTAAACTACTATCCTTAGTGTCACAAGCTAAAATACTGGTTTTCAGATGTGGCAAATTCACCTTAAAGCACCTTTTTATGTTTTATGAACAAAAAGTGATTGCCAGACTACTATATGGCATTGAATCAAAACTCTATTCAAACTATCAACCATGGGACAAGCTAGAAGCTTCTTTTTGGAAAAAGGTGCTACATTTACCAAATTGTATGCCCATGCCCATTTTACGTTTTGAAATGGGTATAAATTCACTAGCTAGTAGAATAAAATGGAGAATGTGCGTTTTCTTTCGCAAATGCTTATTGGGTGTGACAAATAATAATATTTTGAGCACAGTTGCTCGTTATTTGATCTCTTCCGATTTAACTTTTCCAACGACATGGCAAACTTTTGTTCTTAAAATTCTTGTGGAAGCCAATATTTCTTTACAGTTCTTACTTGATAGCCCAATAAGTGCCAAAAAACGTTTTTATCAATGGGCCTGGATTCAAAATCATGAACTCTGCACTAATTATAAAGACTTTGACATTCATATCTTTGGTAATAAGAAATTGGGTCAAGTGGCGAATTACCTTTTAAAGTGCCCTTCAGCAAAAATTAGACAGCAATTTTTGCGTATAAGGCTAAACTTATGGCCTACGAGAGAGCAGTTAGTGAGGCGTCAAATTCTTTCCCCTAACCTAAACTATTGTCGATTTTGTGAGCTTCATTTTGTAAGAGAACCTTTGCAACACGTGGTAGTATCATGTCCTAAATTGAAGAACATTAGAAATAAATATTTTTCTAATTTGTTAAATTTTCATATGGAAAGGAACGAAATTGAGACGTGGAGCTTTTTATTAAACAGCCCCAGGTTTGCTGTCATAAAATCCCTGGTACAATTTTTGGAAAAAATTTTACCGACTGAAATAACTTGATTACCAAGTAGAACTGAGACAGTAAAAATGATAAATGTGAAGTAAGTTCTAAAATGCTTTTTAGCTGTTTACAGTTGTTTTGATCCCCTGGTTGAGTTCCTGTTCTTTTATCTATATTTTTTATCCTTTTTACTTACTCTATATTATCTTCTTTTAACATTGCTCCTTTTCCTGTCCTTTTCCTGTCTCCTATGTAAATGTAACTGATTGTGAAATGAAAGTGTAATTTAAATTGTTTTCTTATTTGATGGTTATGTATATGTAATTTTGAAAAGTTGATTGATTTCAGCTGTACCAAAAAAAAAAAGAAAAAAAAAAGAAGAAAAGTCAAGCTCAGAATGACAGATGACAGTTTTCAGTTTTAAAGATGACAGAATGACACAATCCTAGGAGGCAGTTCTAATAGGTTAAGTTCTAGTAGGTTAATAGGTTCTAGTAGGTAAATAGTTTGGATTAGATTATTTTAAACTAAGAGATTGGTTTTGGCACAGTGCTAGCTGGGTACTCACACTAGATTTTGGACAGGAATGCGACTTCATCACGGATCGGGTCAACCGGTTGGACTGGACTCCTGGCGGTTCTCTCGCCACGGACAATCTCTGCCTGGTTCTGCTCACATAGATCTGAGTCAGCTCTGCTAGCGGCGCTGCACAGCGGTCTGGATCTCTGTTCTGACAAAAGTTCTTGGCACTGCACGGCAGTCTGGTCCCTGGTTCCGGGTGCAGCTCTGCTTTCTGGGTGTTTCCTGCACAGGGTTTTAGCCAGAATCAGACAGCTCAGCCCGGCTGTCTGAATAGTTTGGTTTGGTTGCTAGGTTTTGAAGGCCTGCTGATAGGAGTTCAGCTGTTGGGTTCTAGAGTTCTTGGAGTTTCTGGATGTGAAGTCTGAAATCAGGATGTGGCGTTGTCTGTCAAAATGCTCTGCTGAAAGTGAAAAAGAAAAGTCCTATCTGGCTTCCAGTGGCTCTTTTTATGTGTTTAGAAAGTGGGTGGGTCGGCTCATTCTGCATGCCCAACCCTCTCAACTTATCATTGGCCAGTTCCTCCTCTCTTCCTTGATTGGGGGAAGGAAATGGAGTGTCAGAGTGATGTCAGCCATTTATGATCTATTGAAGAACGCCCCTTTACTTTTGCTTTAGAAATCATTTTTCATAACTACACATATTTCCCAGATACACAGTTGTTTGACATTACATGTACATATTACAGATTACTTAAGGTACATTCTGGCCCAACTCTGATCTTCCTGGGGGCTTGCATTAAAAAATGACAACTTATTTTCATTTTTAGTGGGTTTACCAATGTTAAATCTGTATCAAAAATTACACAAATGTACACCCTCCTTCTACACACATTCCAGTAATTTACTACGTCTCTAGCATAAACCCAGTGTCTGTAATATCAATAAATAGCAGGGTTTTGCCTCAGAACATTATACAAAGTTGAATCCAGTCTTGAATTGTGGGTACATTTCTTAGATTAAGGTTCTCCAAATTGCACATTTTTGTGAGCTTAATACAATATTTTACAAGCATTTAACTTAAAACATATATTTGCTGCAATATGATTCCACAAAAGTGTTTGGGTCCGCCCCCAGAAACTTGGGAGTCAGGAAACACATGTCTCTCCTTCCAGGCAGGGCTCTGTTTACAGTCCACACTGAAAATCAACATACCCCATTCAATTGCAAGGGTCTATTGTGTTGGGTCCAGCAGGCTGAGGTCAACAGACTAGGGGGGCACTCTGCATTTGATTAACAGAAACCTGTGATTTCCTGGGCTGTTGTGTGGGTCTCTGAGGTGAAGGTTTCCCAGCCTCTTGGCCTGTTAATGCAATCAGATTGTCTCTGGGAACCACAGGTGGTTAAGAGTTTTAATTAACCAGCGGGCCTTTGCAATTTCCAGCTGTCTCAGGAGGCTGATTAGCTTCTGAAGTAGCAGTTCTCCTGTCAGAGTTTAGACTGCTAGCGCCGGTTTGTGGACAAAGCTGGTACTGCACCCCCATGATTTTAGCAACTTTTTGACATCAGCTCTGGGTTGTTTTTGGCAATCAGCCTTGCCATTCCCAATGGTTTCAGGCTACTGTGTGTGTAGCCCAATGGTGGTTTTAGGCAGTGCCCTCCTGTGCTCACAACATAGGCAAAAATGGGTGGCAGCCTATTCTTCATGTTTTCCCTGTGAATTTTCTGGGGAGTTCTGGCCATCATGATGTTTTCAATGCCAGTAATGCACAGTTTTTTTTTG
Source organism: Ambystoma mexicanum (assembly GCF_040938575.1). NCBI lineage: Eukaryota > Metazoa > Chordata > Amphibia > Caudata > Ambystomatidae > Ambystoma > Ambystoma mexicanum. Next base: position 978,505,106 of record NC_090922.1, read on the forward strand.
TTGTGGTAGGGTTCGGTTGCATGGGTAAAACATCCCACAGAGGCTTATTTTAAAAGCTGATAACCAAAGGTTTTTTCCACATTGGCCATGTCCGCATTGGCCAGAACTTGCAACTCTCATTCACTAAAGGTGACTTTTCAGACTTGCATTTCCAGTCTTAATCTTGCTGTTCATCTCCTGGCATCGTTGAAATGTTTTGCATCCTTCGATGATTGCATGAAATGGGATTTTTAGAATAGTTTGGTTTTTAAAATTGGCTCTCATTTAAGCTTCCACTTTCAATAATTGTACTGTTTCTGACTGGCAGTAAATTTGCTATTTTTTGGAGGAAGTACATTATTTTAAATCTGCCCGAATTGAATGTGGTAATGATATATCCTCCAGACACTGTAAAAAATTCATCACTGGTTCTTGGTCTTAACAAGTCATTACAACACACGGAATCACCATTTCTGCTGTCCCAGTTCGTCAAGGACAATGCTGTCATGATATGAAACTAAATACTCTGATCATGCGATGGTGGTGCCATTTCTCACACCTAACCACACCTAACTCATAATTGGGGCTTCTTTCTTTCCACATTTCTCTCTTTCTTTCTTCCTTCCTCTCTTCCAATCTTTATTTTATTTAGTTAGCCATTCAGATAGCAAAACGAGCTAAGCGCTCATCCCTGATATCTGTGTACAGTCTGCTGTGGCAGCTTTGAATCCCGGTATGGTCAACTCAGCCTTTCATCCTTCTCAGGTCGATAAAATGAGTACCACTCTGTGGGATAATAATGTCTTCTGTTATTTGAGCGCTCTGAGAACTATGGGTGTGTAGCGCTATGTAAGAAATACATTATTATTATTTTTCATAAATGCAACAATTGTACCATATAAAAGACATTATCCCTGTTAACACTTCACACATGTCTCTTTGGAACTTAATGAAATATGCACTGAACCATCTTTGCAACATTTGTAGAGTGCTCTGTGGACCTTCGGGCATAAAGGTGCTGACAAGAGAAACAAACATATAACACATAATTGAACAAAGAAAGGACCGGGTAGGTGAGGCATCTACGCAAAAAAATGGGTTTTTAGCATTCTCGTAAAGGCCGGTAAGGTACCAAGAAGTCTCAACTCTTTAGGTAGGTTGTTCCAAAATATAGAAGCTGCAGAGAAGAAGGCCCCCTTTTCCGCTTGTACAATTCTGCATCTGGGTTGAATGAGCATATTTTGACCATTGGACCTGAGGCCCCTACCAATCGGTTTATCTATGATAGACTTCTGCAGGTAGGCAGTCATGTTACCCAGCCTGCACTTAAAAGTTATGGTAAGGAGTTTGAAAGCTACACACACCTCAAATGGAAGCCAGTGTAGAGAACGTCAGCACTCGTCACATGGTCTCTTCTAGAGAGACCCATAAGTTCTGTAACTGCACTGTTCTGTATTATTTGGAGCCTGTGCATTTCATGTTCACAGATTCCCGCTAGTAAGCTACTGCAATGATCTATATGACCGCCAATTATGGCTCTAGCTATGATCTCTGCGCTTTCTTGGGTGATGAGTGGTTTGCGATGGTGTAAGAGTTTAATGTACCAAATATCAAAACCAGACACTTGTGTATGATGTTTACTTAATTCTACCTACCTATGGAAACTGGCATCTGGTGCTCATCGAATTTGTCAGTGTTTTCAGTGAAGATTCTTTCAACTTGATTGTGCATTACATTAAACAGGCTGAATTTCGGAATAGTTACAAGGCTATGGGCCAGATACATGGAATTTGCATCATGGTGCAAAGTGCCTTTGCACTGCCAACATACTCCCTGATTCAAAGAGAGGTACAAAGTGTATTTTTGCAGTCCAAAGTGACTTTGAACTGACTTTTTTATTTTTTTATTTATTTAATTTAATTGCATTGCAATGTTTACAAAACGAACAGTGTAGAACAATATATTCCTGTTTCTTGTTTCCTTTTTCAAACAATCCCACATCTGTTTCTCCAGTCACTGTACATTCTTATCCTGCAATTAAGATGTTTGATTAAGTCGGAAGGTACACTTTCCTGATGAACAGGACTACTGCAATGACCCAGGACGTTTTCTGCCCACTCATCAGGGCTATCCATCTATGCTCATCATCCCAAGTTTGAGCAGTGTGAAAAAGGGGTGTGAGAAACTGGTTACGTAAGACATCTAGTCACCACATGTTTGAAAGATTCCACACTGGCTGAGTTCGTACAAAATCTGCAAATAGTCGTCTGGCTGAGACCTCTAATTGCCAGTATTTCATTTTTTAGAATTAAGTTAAGGCGTATTCTCATGAAAATGGCCCTATAAAGTCAGTTAGGAAATTTTAGAAGGTAAGGCTGTATGTATCTCGTTGAGTTTTACAGAATCTGTGGCACGTCTTTGACCAGTTTCGAAGCGCTGGTCTTTTCCAAGGTTTTGATACAGTCCAGGAGGAACAGTTTATTCTTGACATTCACAGGCTTTACAATTATATCCTCTTCTGAGCACCCAAGTTCGTCCATAAGTGTCATAATGTTGCTTACCCATTAAGCGTGTCTATGGAATGTTTATTTCTTTATTTCCCAGTTAATTATCCTCAAGACCATCGGCCTATTAGGAATGATTGTTTTCCGAAACAGGGCAAGCCTTTCCCAATCAACGATCGCATGGAGAGCTACTAAGGTTAGTTCTCTATGGACCACTTCCATTTAGGTAGAGTTGGGTAGGTTTATGATCTTGTTCCATACAATGGCTTCTAGTATTCCCCAGATTGCTGCAGAGTTTTCCAAAATGCCTTCCACTCCATATGTTAGAGAAGGAACAACTTTCCCCCTATAGTATTTTATGGCTGCCATCTGTGAGAATCAACCGTATTTGTCATCCATAAGTTTTGCTTGGCTTGCCAGCGACTTTGCCTTTGCTAGTAGGTCGTCAAGAAGTGGAGTCTCAACTGAGCTGTTGTTCATGGTGATTGCCAAGTATTTAAATGTCTCAAAGTTTTCTATCGGATTTGAATCAACAGTCCATACAAAGGGCTCTTTCCTTGGATTTCCCTGTTGGAAACTCATTATTTTTGTCTTTAGTTGATTTATCTCCAGGTGGTTCTAGGAGGTCTATCTGTGTAAGCTGTCTAGCTGTCTTTGCAGACCTAATCTTGTTTGGTCAATCAATATGAGATTGTCCGTATATGCCAGGCGTGTCACTTTCACCCCCCAAATCAATGGCAGGAACAATCTCAGAACAGGCTCGAATTGCTCAATATCCGAGGTAAAAAAGTTCTAAATAGCTGGGGCCATAGGACACCCCTGCTTGACCCTTCAGTAAGTTGCAATTGGGGAGGATAAGAGCCATGAACGATTTAGCCAGACTTTAATCTGGGTTCCTGTTTCAAGCGCTTTCAAGGGACCTATTATTTCATCAAGGTACCCGCGATTATCCAGCTTAGCAAACAGCAGTTTACGATCTACTTGCTCGAAATCTTGGACAAGATCCACAAATGCTATAAAAATCTGACCTCCCCTTGTATGGGACTTGTCTTTCAGTTACTCAGGAGCATGATGTTTACAGAGGTTCCAACCGTTTTAACAAATCAATCTGGAATGGATCGATTGTGTTTACTCGTAGTGTCCAAGCTGTGCATTTCTCCAACAAAAGGGAACTGAAGATTTTTCCTAAAACGTCTAACAACGCTATAGGTCTATAATTCTTCAGGACTGACCAATCTCCTTTTCTATGAATGGGAACTATTGTTGCTAGTTTCCATGAGTCCGGAATTATCCTTTCTTTGGAGATATCTTTGAAAACTGCTTGTATAAAGGAAGACCATTTGAGAGGATGTTCCATCAGCATTACGTTGATTAGTCCATCAGGGCCAGGAGCCATGGATCAATTTAAGTTTTTTTTGTCTTCTCCAAGATGTCTGTTGCCTCGTACTCGCAAACCCATGTTGTGCCAACCTCGCTCTTAGTCTTAGCCGGCTATGTCTTTGTCGGGTCTGCATAAAGGGCAGCAAAGTTTCTGTTTCCAGGCTTGCTCGCTCACACCGTTGAGTTGTATATCATTGTTAGAGACCGGAGGAATTTTTATCAGGGACCAAAAGGCTTTGGATTTTTTCCCATTGAGGACTCTTAACATTGGCTCTGTGTCCTGCTGTAGTAATTTATGCCTGTGTGTAGTTATCCAGGATTTGTATTCCTTCATGGATTTGGCGGCTTTAGCTTTGAAACCCGGATTACTGGATTTTGCAGCCTGCCGCTTTAAGCGTCTCATCGATCTTTGTTTCTCCACCAAGATAGGGTGATATGTGTGGCTTTTCAGGTTTTTGTTATTATGCCCAGAGATCTTGCTGCCGAAAGGGACTAACACTGGTCTGAATCGATCGATTTTAAGAATCCCTTTTCTATCTCTCTTCTAGTACGTAGTCCTTTGTGACTGTGATTGTGTCTTCTGATTTCAATCGCAGTCTGTTCCCAGCGTTGTTTGCTTCGACTTCCGCCGTCATTGCGGAAGCCCAAGCAATAGTTTCAAGTTTAAAGGTCAATTTGAGGAGACTGTGGTCACTTTCTGCGGTCCTTATAACATCAGAAGATTTAATGAGTTGGAACAGGTCAGTGGAAACGAAGATGTGATCCAAGTCAGCGACTTGATTTCACGTACCCAAGTTGGAATACTAATGGAGTCTGTAGTTTCATCTTTTTTCAATTGATGAAGGTCTCTGTCCTTCATCAGACTTGACGATTATTTACCCCTTCTAAGCGCTGATGTGTTTAATTTTTGGGCCTTGCTGCTCCACCTTTGAGGGTCCAAAGATCGCATTCAGGTCACCACAGATTAATGTGTGGGTGACCTCATTGTTCAAAATGGCATCTAGAATTAAGGTGACAAACTCAATTAATTTTTCGTCTGGAATTGCTTGCGGATTCCAAAAGCACATTAATATCATCATGCAGCCTCGTACATTTCCCATAGTTCTGGCCAGTCAAAGAGAATTGCCAAAATGAAAAGATCCAGATGTAAAAGTTTGATTAGCTTTATCCCAACTCCTGATCTTAAAGCTATTAGTAGGCCAGAGTAGAGGCCTCCTTTTACTCACTTGGCGGCCGGAGCTGTAATCAATTCATAACTATCCATGTGTGGGGGTACATGAGCCATGTTTCTTACAAACATAGTACATCGTAGGCACCTAGGTTAACGTCACATGGGATCATTAAATGATGGAATCCTCTAGTGTTCCAACAGAACCACCTTCAAGAGTTGTCCTTTGCATCTTTGATCAGTGTGAGAGGGATCTGTTGCCTTCTTGCTCTTTGAAGGAGGATACTTAACCTCCCTTACCATCAACCTGGATGGCTATTCTTTTTGTTTACAAAGTGTTTCTTGTATTCAAGACCAGTCCTCGACCGGTTGCTCGTTTGTTTTCTGCCCAGGCGTTTCCTCGGATATCATTAGATTGTCATTCTTATTCTTAGGTGTAAGTGTGATTTTTATATCCTGACTTGGGCCGTTTGGCTTCCTTTCTATACCCAGTGGGTCTAGGTATGCGAAATCCTCACAAATTTTTTGAGCGTGATTTTCATTGGTAGGATGGGGTGTCCTCTCTTTACTTGGTTGTTTCGACTTTGGGACCTCAGCATTTGTGTATCTTTTCCTCTTCGGAGCGACAAACTCCTCATATTCAACCGGCATTAGATCAAAGCCTAGAACTCGCCTCAACCAACATTCTTTTACCACCCGGGAGGCTATGTGCAGAAAAACACAATCAGTTCAGGGTTTTATGCCAAATCTGACAATTTGTAAGTCCTCTGTGCTTACTTGTCGCAGGTTGGGTATGCTGTGTTGGATCTGGATCCCAGTTCTTCTATTCAAGATGATCTTACTACTTTTGTCCAGCATACCTTCTAACTTAAATGATCGATTTCCTCTTTTGTTTCTTTGATGAGGAGTACTTTTGTTATATCTATATTTGTCATTCTGGATTCTAGATGAAGAGAGTCTTCTTGTCTCTTCTCCTGGCATTCTGTGTCAAAGATCAGTGCTGATACCCCCTCTATTGTGGGACAGATCGTTGTTTTTCAGAGCTGGATTTGGCTTATGGGGGTTAATTTTATTGTCCTTAGCCCTCCTGATGTCACAATCCTTTGTTGTGGTCTCTGGGTCTTGGGTATTAAAACTCCGATATTGCTGTTGCTTGGGACAGGAAGGAGGGGACCTAGCCTTGTCTAGGGTTCTCCTTCTCTTTTCTGATAGTGTTAGGAAGAGGGGAGAGCCAGGTACATTTAGGTTTTTCAAATCCTTCTCCGTCAAGTTCAGTTTTTCTGACTGGCCCCGATTGTTAGGTTCTGGAGCATCAGGGTCCAGGGGTTCCGTCTCCAAGTCCCTTTGATTGCTATTGGTCTTGTTGAATGTCTCTGTGGGCCTAGGGTTTCTTTTCTCAAAAATCCAGTAGTCTTTATTGCTACTTGCTTCGTGGCAAACTCCAATTGTGACCTTCTTGATTTGTTGAGAGTGGGGCTGAACCTTTGCATGGCCCGCTGGTCTCAAGAGGACGCAGCCATTTGCAGGTCTTTTCTCTCATTTGCTGACTGCTTTGATAGGAATCTCTCAATTGCTCTCTACTATTTGCATCTCTAAAGCCTGCAAAGGTTTTGGGAGGGGAGATGTTTGTGTGGATCTCTGGAAAGTATCTCTCGTAAGGTAGATTTTGCCGAATTAGACTATTTGCGGAGGACCACAGTTGGTGCCCAATTCCATTTTGTTTTCATTCATGATTTGGAATCCCTTTTCCAAGTGAGCACTTCTAGTTACAGGTACTTGTACTGGTGATTTCTCCATAGCGTTGATGAAGCCTTCTAAAAGGATTAACTTTGTGTGCATCATAGCAATAAGGGTTGTATGGTCCTTCCTTCACAAGCGCAATGGTGACGGTAGACATAATGGAAAGCAAGTCAGATTTTCTGGAGGCATCATTCACTCTCAAATCCTAGGGGACCTCAGATCTTCTGTTGCCCCAGCTAGGGGACGTCACTCCAAGTTCATTGCTATCCGAATGGGAAGAAGTTCAAGGCAGGGGGTTCAATGTTCTACTGTTCCTTCTTGGGATACCTGAGGACTGAGCTCGGGAGGGAGATTGAAATCGGATACTCGTGTCCCCAGACCTCTCGTGTGCGGAGGATCTCGTGTCAGGCTGCCTCCTCTCAATATCTGGAGGCCGAAAAGGCGTGTTCTGTACTTTCAGTGGTGACACCCTTTTTTCAGCTGCTGATTGCATTGGAGTTGGGGATCCTATTTCCATCAGCCTCACCACTTCAGGTGTTTTTTTTAATTTTTGTTGTGCTCCACCCTGGCCATGTATGATTTCGGGTTGCTTGGAGCACTGCTCATGGGGCTGAGAACTGCTGGTGTTGGTGTTGTGGCTGGGCAGTTGTTTTACTGACTCTCTGATGGTTGCTCAGGCAGCCTGACTTGTATTCAGTCCTCCAGGATGGCGCCTGTACCCTCCAAGAGTTCTGCATCTGAGAGTTTGTGTACTAATTCCGCGGTTACATCATCCCTAATACAACTTTCGTTTTAGGAAGTAATTTTTCAAGCGTTCTGAAAACAGCGTGCCCTTTCCTTTGAATTTTCTGTAAATGCGTTTCTGAAGTTTTGATGTATTTATTTCATTGGTGGTTGGCTTTGGAATCTCGCCAACTTTTCCTTTATCATTTTCATTCAAGTGATTTTCGGGGATCTCTACATTCTTTTTGTGGGCGTTTTTAGGTTCTTTCTCACTTGGTTTCCCTTTTTTTGTGTTTTCCGAATGGGGTTCCTTTCTCCTTTTCGAAATGAGGATCTTATCACATGTTTAGGTGCTGCCATTGCTACAAAAGCAGGGGGTGGGGTTCTCGAGTGAGTTAGCCCGGCGGTTTCGACGCCTTGTTTCCCGCAGCGGGCAGGCGTCCACACCTCTCCCCTCCTCCAAGCAGCCCCCCTAAACGACCTCGCCGATCTTTGTTTCTGGACCAAGACTATTCATTTTGCTCGATGGGAGAACACTTCCCGTGGGTGATCTTGGTCGAAGCGGCGTCTCTAAGGGGTGCAGTTCTTTTTCCCCAGCCTTGTTAGTGGTGTTTTCACTTTCATGTTTTACGGGCGTGAGTACGTTGTATACAGGCTCCGGCATCGCATGGATTTGTGCCAGAACTATGGTGGCTGCACACAGGATGATGTGGGTCTGGAGTCAAACCCATGTCGCTGCCTATCTTAACTTGAATAGGGAAATTCTGTGGGCTCTCGTTATTTAATGGCAGCTGATTATCTGGGGCAGTTGATTTCCCTGCGGCGACTCCAGGTACCCGGGCTGTCCCGGGCGATTCCAACGGCAAAGGAGAGCACTTGCATAATACTTCGAGCTTGGTAGTCACTTGTGGGAAGCCATCTAAATTCAAGTCCAGCAGGGCAAGTTTGAAAGGATAGCAGGCCCTGCAATTAATCATTTTTTTTGTTACGTGTGTTGTGGGGTCTCGGGCCCCAGTAATGACCATAGTCAGACGGCCTGAAGTGCGTTCGGAGGGGCCAAAGACATGGAAGCTGAATGGGCTATGCAGGCAAGGCAGCAGGCGCTTGCCTACTTCTTCTGGCAGCACCTCATCGTGACGGTCGTCGACAGGCTGGTCGTTCGTCTGGCACTCTGCTGTAGTTGCTGATGTTAGCGGAGCAGGGCTTCTGCCGGGCGACTGCCTGGCATCTGGAAGTAGCACCAAATCCCCTTCTCATGCTAGGTCGCGTTCCAGTTCCCGCTCTGGACTTACGATGTGCAGAGGGGTTGATGATGGAATCGGCCGCTCTCTTTCTTCATCCCGCCTACGAGAGCTCCGAGAGGAACAGATAAGCACATGTATGTAGGAGACTTTCATAGAGGAGACTATCTTAGTGACCTCATCAGGTGCAATGGGTGAGAAGGAGGCGAGAAGAAGGGGAGCGGGGCAGGAGAGGCATGTATTCAGGTGAGGGGGGGGGGGGATTAGAGGCAATAGGGGACAGGATGTCCTGAGTTTTGGTTGTGAAATGGCTGGCCAACATCATGCAGAGGGCCTGAGAAGGAAGAGGAGAAGTGGAGACTGCAGTAGGATTGGAAAGTTCCTTGCAGATTTTGAAAAGGTCAGCTGTGTTGTTTGTGGCCCGTGACATGCAGGATTCGAATGGGCCCATTTATGGGAGCGGATCGAAAGTCTGTATTGCCTTTGGAGTAGGCAACAGTCCAGTTTATCAGAGGATGTGCTAGAAGACAACCACTTATGTTCTGCTGCTTTTCACTTACGCTTCAAGAAGGCTAGGTCGGAATCAAACAAACCATTGCACTTGGAAGCAGGCTTCATGCAGATCCTTATGGCAGGTGCAAGGATGTCAAGGGTGTTAGAGATGGAGAGGTGAAGGTTAGCAAGAGCTGAATCAGTGTGGGAGTGAATAGTCAGAGCGGGCGGGTGACAGAGGTTGACAAACTAGCTACTGACACTCGCTTCATTGGTCGGATGACAAAGAAGGAGACTGGCAGTGTGGGCAGGGGCTTAGCCGAGGAGCCCAGGAACTCCAGGTGTGGGAGAGGAGCGTGTGGTCAGACCAGGAGAGAAGTGTAGTGAGAGGGTTAGACAAGGAGATATCAGCTGAGATGAGCGCTTCCAAGGAGTGACCGGCTGAGTGGGTAGGGCCAGAGGGGAGAATAGTGAGGGAGAGTCACTGAGGATTCAGAAGCGCAGAGTGCCCGTATTAAGAGAATCAAGATGAATATTGAAGTCTCCGAGGAGACGCTTAGAGGTTTAGGTCAAAAGATAGAAGGCAAGGTCGGTCCACTCCAAAAGGAAGAGGGAGATTGGGCCAGGAGTCCTGTAGATGGTAGCAAGAGTGAGTGAGAGGATAGGGGAGATGCAAAGCTTGCAGACAAGACATTGAAAGGACGAGTAGGATTGAGTGGGTATGATGGAAGCAGGGACCCATTCAAGGTAGACAAGGGCCACTTCACCTCCATACCAGTTAGACCTGGGCTTGGTTAGGATCTTGTACCCCTCACAAAGGAATGTGTCAAAAGCAGTGACAGAGCGAGCATTGAACCACATCTCAGTGAGTGTGAGGACGTCGAGGTCAAAGTCTTCAAGGAGTGACAGCTGTCAGAGGAGTGTTCGACAGAAGAGCGATAATTGGGGGTAGCTAGGTCAAGCTGGGTGCCACATTTAAAGGACTTCTGATGTGAGGTACAATGGTGAGGTACACCCGTGGGAGGGGACAAAGAGGCCAGAGGGGTGGGAAACAGAGGAATGGCAGGAGAAGGGTGGAAGTTTATGGTAGACAGAAGACATCTGTCAAGGAGGTGCAGGTTAGTATGAGGGCCCTGGGCCATTCTGGTAGACATTAATGATGCACCTAGATTATAGGAAGTGCACTAAGAGAACTTCCCATCTGGTTCCCCCAATAATGTGTGAGGAAGAAAATGCGGAGAGGATAGCAACCATATGGGGAGAACACAGGAGAGGGGACAGCAAAGAGGATGTCAGTTATAGTCTGCAAGGAGGAAGCATTGATGTAGGTGTCAAAAATGGGCAATCCTGTATTGGAAAACATGAGTGCTTTCTTATATGTTTTCCTTCCAGGTTTCGAGAGAGGGGTAGGCAAGGTGATAGAGTAGCAAATAGAGTAGATAGGAGAGATAGAGTGCACCAAAGTTGCAGGGGGGGGACAGAGAGCAGATGAAGGGACTGCACAACGCACGAGGAACTCACCAAGCACCCTACTAGTAAGTCAGTTGAAGAGAAGTAAAATGCAAAAAGTGAAAAAACTAGAAAGTCAAGGATAGGGCCTAGGTTACAAAAGGCAACAGGATGCAAGAACAATGCACAGATGTGGAGAAACAGCCGATAAAGTGGGCATCCAGAAATGATGGTCTTGGGTAAGGGAAAAAAAGGTCTAGCAATAGGCATGGCAGTAACACAAATAGAATTATGATTGATTTACACAAATAGGAAGAAAAAGCCTGGCATTTTAGCACAGCCCAAGAAGAAAACAGCAGGATCGTATTTTACCAAAATTCAGGAATACAGTAAGCCCACGAGATAAAATACAGCTAGATCAGTCTCATGCAGCAAAGACAGGAGAAACATGTGCGAGGACTCACAACAAAACCCAAGGGTGTAAAGCAGCAGAAATAGGGAAGCCCAGAGAATGTGGGACCAAAGTCGCAATTTTGTGAAAGTCAGTTAGAGCCAAACAAAGTCATTGCAATGTGCATGAAGTGCTGGTGCTGATGGGGCTGGTGAGGCTCTGGGCACAAAACTGGGCTGCAGTAGGTGAGGACAGCTCTCCAAGAAAGTGTGCAAGATGGCAGCAGACCACGGCAAGACGCAACACGAGGATGCAGCAGGGCTCCGCAAGGCCAAGGTGAAGCGTGCCATGCTGCAAAACACAGGTTGGAGCAGCAAATTGTGGCGAAAGCTGATCCAGCATCGCTATGAAAGAGTATAGCAACATAGAGTTACAGTGTCCCAAGCTATGACCAGCCCCCTCTTTCAGAAGCCACAGGTCATCCCATTGTTCCCTCTTTCCACAGGTCAGGTGAGTCCAGTATCAGCCCCTGCAGTGGGCTTTAATGGCCCTAAAGGCTTCAAGGTTATGTGTCCTTGAGAGCCAACTCTACCAAAGCGTCACCCAGCACTCGCAGCCGGCTTCCAATGTTGAGGTTTTTAGTTGCAAATGACACATGTCAATATACCTTGGTTAAAGTTTATACAAACTAGGCTTAATGAAGTTGATTCAGACTTTTATTTTCATGCATCTGACCCTTTACATTTGGCAGGTACGATTTTTTTAAACAAATTTCAATATCCCACACTCAAGAAAAAATAGAAGCGCTGGAGCGTTTAAAAACATTTAACCGAAAGACATGCCATTAAAACCGAACCTAGTATTACAAAATATTTGTTGTGGCAGGCAATCCAAATCAGAGAATCCCACTAACCAGAGCATGGTTCAATTGCTTTCTCCTTCGAGCAAGTATGGTACTTTAGAAAGAAACAATAACATCACAAACCAAACATGTCCGATATGTAATGCGGCCATAGAGGAAATGGTTCACTTTCTATTTTTTTGTCCTGCATTCAGAGAGATAAGATTTGCGACCTCAATTCTCATATTGTGAGAAATAGATCTAGTGCAGTTTCATCCAGCACTAATCCATCTTTTATGGGCTGGCTCCCCAAAGGTATGATGGGTGCTGTTAACATACTTGAAGTGTGCCCTGCACAAAAGGAACATGTTATTGATATCTTAATGTTTCTATTAGTCACATCTCTGTTTTATATTGTCTTCAACCAGCTTAAACAGAGGGCCTCATTAGGACCCTGGCGGCCACGTAATGAATGGTGCCGGTAATGGACCGGCACCGTTCATTACGGGCCACCCTATTACGAGGACCGCTGCGGGTCCCGCTAAGGAACGCCTTGTCAGACCAGGTGTCCTTAGCGGGACTCGCTAACAGACCAGGATGCTAACAACAGTCCTGTTAATGACGGGCCTGTTATTAGCATCCTCTCCATTCCCATTGAGCCCTATGGGAGCTCAAATGGGAATGGGGATGTACCGGGTCCGGGCCCCGTGAAAGGGAATTACTGGGCCCTCCAAGGTCGGAATGGCCCAGTAAGTCCCCTTTTGAGGGACCAGGACCTGGTACCCGGGATGGGGGTAGCCATGTCGCTTTTAGCGGCATGGCTACCTCCATACTCGTAATGAGGCCCAGAGTGTTCATCAGTAGAGTAACCTGCACAACCATACACCATAGACACAAATGTGAAAATAATTAGAGATGTTCAAAGTGTCATTTTGCTATCTTCCCAACTGCTCATCTGTGGACTTATTAATGGAAAAAGTATATTTAGATGCAGACAAAACACGCACAACTATGTTTGTGTTCATGTATTGATGCATCGTGCATGCAACAGAAACAGAAGCAGAAGCTCATGCATGCGTACATGCACCACACAATTTTTAGTTCAGCCAGGCTACTGCTCTTGTGATTGTCCCTGAAGTTTGGTTTGTGAGTTGGCCCCTGGTATGAGCTCCACATTCAGTTACAGGAAGATGGCCTGCCTAAGACACTAAACGGCATATTAAATGCCACGCATGCTGGAATGGAGTGGAAAGGCAAACTTGCTCACAGAAGGTAGAAATTGTAGACACATGTTCACCCCCAAATGGGCCACTCCTAAGTGGGGCAATGTGCTCCACCAGATATCAGACATCCTTACAAGACATGGATACCGGAATGGGAGGATGTGAATGTCAATGGGCCTCTTTACATGTTTGTCGGTCCGGAAATAAGGATGCCAGTAAGCTTACCGACACCCGTGTTTCCGGACCGGTAAACTACAAGTCTGCCTGCTGGAGCCGCTGTCCCCGACAGGTCTGACTCAGCCGGGCACAGTGGCCATGGTAGACAGATTTTTCATGGGAGCACCGGTACCCTTGTAAACGGTGCTCGTGCTCCCGTGTTGCGACTACCATAGAGGATTAACAAATGTACCGGGGCCTGACTTCCTGGTCACCAGATTTGTAATAGACTGGTGACAACGGGAAGTCAGGCGTCTGGAAAGGATCACGGGTCCAGCGGAAACCCGCTGGTTGAACTGGCAGGGATACCGCCGGACCCGTCATGAGGCCCAATGTGTCTCTGGCAATTTGAGGCAACAGTAAGTGGGAGCAAGTTAATTGTGAAATCTGTGCCTCATTTAACTTTTAACTTACTTTAAAAAACTAAACACTACCTCTAAAATCTGCAATCTAAATTCGATTTGTAAACTCTAACCTCTAAATGGCACAATATACTATGGTATGTACTATAAAGTGTTCAGCATTGTACTCAAAGATTGCCATGTATAGATTTCTGATTACTGTTAGCAGAATTCATTAAATGTTGGTCAGTAACACCACACAAATGTCAGTACTAATGATCAGGATGGTAACATTCATATGCAGTAGTGGACCAAAGATAATAACAGCAATTGGGAAATGAAAATCTATCTAACCTTCCAGCAGCTACTGCTAAACATGATCTGTTTTACTTTGTGTTGTGTTTGGCCTGTACATCTGAAACTAAAACACATCATTGTGGCTATGGAACAGTGAGATGCAATTTAATTTTGCTGTTGTTGTGTCATGTTTGTTTGGTTAGTGGATTGAATTAATGTTACTATAATGTGAGGACCATTACTGATCGCTTTGTGGTGTTACTGATCACAATGTCTTGCAGCATGCCAAAAGTAGGTAATGTATGTATACCAACATGATACATACCAAAGATACCTAGGCTATGTTTACTTGTCTTAGCTGGAATCCGGAACTGCAGCTGGAAACTTCCAACGGAGCAGTAAAGTTACTGCCCCTGAACAAGATTGCACTTGTGCATGAACTGTAGCTTAAAATACAGCAGCAGCCTGCAGTGCCAATGCCTAACTGATGACAGCATAAATCCTATTACCAGACCTGCTGCTGCTACAAGTTTTGTCAGCAACGGTGGTGGGGGTTTGTGTAGTAGTTGCTCGTGCTTTCGCGAGCAGCTGTCTTAGGTTCTAAAAGAGAATGTTGGGGTGTGGAGGTTCGGGGGGTGGCAGTTGGGTGAGAGTAAGGAGCGGTGAACAGATGATGTACGGGTTCGGGTTTGATAGATAAATAAATACATAATAACTTACCTGTGGAGGTCTCGTTATTACACTGGCGACGAGGATCTTCAAACCCGACCCACGCGCCTTGCCAGCCGTACGTCATCAGGAGTCTCAGCTGGTTTTCGGGGCTGCGCTCCCGGACGTGGTCGAGTGCGGCCTCCTACGTGTCAGCTGGCCAGCGTTAACTTGTTTTCAGCGGCCGGCCGAGCTGCGCTCCCGGAGGAGGTCGAGCGCGGCGCAGGGCACGGAGTGCAGCCGTGCTTGAAGCTGAGCGGCTGCTGTCAACGAAGTAAATCCTGCCGAGCCGCGCTCCCGGAGGAGGTCGAGCGCGGCTTGAAGGAGGGTGAGGTCGAGCAGTGCCGTGACAAAGGGAGTGAGGAGCAGTAGAGGTGAGAGGCGGACCCTGGGAGGGGGCATGGCCCGGCGCTCTTCATAATGTGAAGACGCTGAAAGTACTCGAGGTCCTGCTGTTCGACTCCGCCCACTATTTTTCAAAGTGAGCGGAGGGCTTCCTGTTTGTAAGGGGTGTGGCTGAAACCTGAACTGCAAGTAGAGGAGGTTAACGGAGGTTAACTCCTTGTGAGCAGACATTAAAGGAACTGCAATTTATACCATATTTCCAAGAGGAAGGAAGTGACAAGAGCCTGCCTGTGTAACATTATTCTGCAAATCATACCATCTGGTTCTGTAAATAGGGCTTGGTGTGGAATATAATTTTAATAGGTGCTTGTGGGACAAAGTCTGTTTTAGCACCTTATTGTTCACGGAAGTGCACAGAGAATTTCGCTAAGTTCATAGCATTGACTCCTGTCATTGGATATGTCAGTGCCTGTGACCATGCAGCACAGCAATGCCCGTCCGCCCCCAGCCTTTCTCCCCAATCCGGGGGAGCCCCCCATTGCATGGGAGCTTTGGGTGGACACTTTTAAGGTATACCTCAGAGCGTCAGGTGGTTCCAGGATGTCTGATGATGACAAGGAAGCGACCCTACTCAATTGCCTTGGTACGGAGGGTTTGAGGGTGTTCAGACACCTTCCGGGCCAGGATGTTTTGGCTTTGTCTTCAGGAGAAGGAGATGGTGAAGGGGGGCAAGCAGTGATTTTGGCATTTGAGACTGCTCTTAAAAAACTTGAGACACGTTTTGGCAAAAGAGCTAACATTGTGCTTGAGAGGTATCATTTCTTTTCAAGGGCACAAGGTCCTGGCGAGAACATTGATTCGTATGTGACGGCACTGCGCACCCTCATTTCTACGTGTAAGTTCACGGGCATGGTGGAAGAATACATTCGTGACCAGATCATGATGAGAACTAGTGACTCAAAAGTTAGGGAGAGGTTGTGGACAGAGAAGGATCCTCCGTTGGAGAAAGTAATAGAAATAGCCCGTGCCCTGGAGGAGTCAAGGAAGAGTGTCAAAGAAGTGACGGAAAAGGGGGACATTGTACACATGGTTCAGCCACACAAGAATGAAGAAAGTCGAGCCAGGGACAAGGATCAAAGAGTCACGCCAAATAGCAGAGAATTCTGCAAGAGATGTGGTTGGAGGGGTCATGTTGCGGGTGCTAGGGAATGTCCTGCTTCTGCCGTTGTGTGCAGAAAATGCAAGGGAAGAGGACATTTTGCCCGCATGTGTAAGGCTATACCACCGAAGGAAGTGGTGCGGATGGTGGACCCCGAAGAAGATGATAGTAATGTAACGGTAGTAGGATATGTTAGTCCGTCTGTTAGGGCGGATGTGCTTCCAAAAGAAGGTGCACTGTTGAGTGTGGGACCGTCGAGAAAAAGTGCGTGGGCTACTCTTAATGTGAATGGAGTTCCCCTCAATGTGTTGGTTGACACGGGTTCTCCATACACTATGATTTCTCCTGAGATGTATAAATCTAAGTTCCATAAGGAGGTGTCTAGTCTTAACCCGTCTGATATTAATCCTTGTGCTTATGGTCGTGTTCCAATTAAAGTATTGGGATATGACTGGGTTGAAATTGAATTTCATGGGCGAAAAACCAGAGGAAAACTGTATGTAGCTTGTAAGGGTGATCCGGTTATTGGGTGGGAAGAGCAGGCTGCCTTGGAGATGGAGATTCGACCTGGCAAAGATGTCCCGGTTTTGTGTGTAAGCAAGGAAAGAGAAGGTAGTTTGAGTGAAGGAAGCGTGTTGACAGCCGATAATCTCCAAAAGAAATTTCCGTCAGTTTTCTCCTCCGTCCTGGGCAAATTGCGAGGTTTCTCACACAAGATCGTGCTCAAGAGGAGTGCTATTCCCGTTGTGCACAGGGTTAGGCGTGTACCCATCATGGCACGTGAAGGTCTCCAGACAGAACTTAAAAAGCTGATGGAAACTGGTGTAATAGAGGAGGTTGAATCATCAGAGTGGTTAGCCCCGGTTGTATTGGCACGTAAATCCGATGGTGGTATGAGGATGTGTGTTGATCTAAGAGATTTAAATTCAAGTATCTGGATAGACAGGCATCCCTTACCGAATATACAGGAAATGCTTTCACTTGTGGGAGGGGCATCTTGTTTCTCCACTTTAGATTTGTCCTCTGCCTATCACCAGGTGGATTTGCACATGGAATCACGACCTCTTACATCATTCATTACGCCATTTGGAGCTTTCCGTTTCCGGCGTATGCCATTTGGTTTGGCATCCGCCTCTGCGGTTTTCCAGCGGGTGATGCAAAAGTTGTTTAGCGGAGTGGATGGTGTGGAATATTTCCAGGACGATATCTTGGTGTGGGGCAGGTCACGTGAGGAACATAATGAAAGGATTTTACGAGTTTTGGACATTCTGGAGAAGAGTGGTTTGACGGTCAAATTAAGTAAGTGTAAGATAGGGGTGGAGAGTGTGACTTATTTAGGTCACACGCTGGATGCCAAGGGGATACATCCCAAGGCTGAGTTGGTGAAGGCGTTATGTGAAGTATCTCCACCCACCAGTAAGGACCAATTACGGTCGTTTTTGGGATTGGCTGAATATTATAGTAGGTTTATTCCCACATACTCTGACAAAACAGTGGCCATGAGAGCGTTGCTCAAAAAGGGCGTACGTTTTGAGTGGTCAGGGTCATGCCAACCAGAATTCGAAGGGTTGAAGGATCAAGTGGACCAGGCTCCATCGTTAGCTTCATTTTCTCCATCTAGGAAGACGGTTTTGACAGTGGATGCTAGTGAGTATGGGGTAGGGGCAGTTCTTGAACAGTGTTTTGATGGATCGTACCGCCCCATTGCTTTTGCATCTAGGGTTCTTAGTGAAGCAGAACGTAGATATGCTGTCATAGAAAGGGAGGCCTTGGCAGCTGTCTGGGCATCCAAACATTTTAGAACATTCTTGTGGGGAGTAGAATACACATTACGCACCGATCATAAACCCCTAGTGCATGTTTTGACATCTAAGGGTTTATTCCAGGCATCCTCTAGAGTGATGCGCTGGATGGCAGACATGAGTGAATATAATTTTAAGGTGGAGTACTTACCTGGCACTAAAAATATGGTTGCAGATGGTCTATCTCGTTTTCCCCGGCATGATGTAAGTGCGGAAAACTCAAAACAGGCTGTGATGAGTGATGAATGTGTGTTGGTGGCCAAGGTGTTTCCGGCAGTAAATGAGCAGGAATGGGGTAGAGAGTGTGCGATGGACCCTGTGTTGAACAGCATCAAGGCTGCTCTTACTACTGGTGCAGGCAAGGATGAATTGGACAAGTCTTTCGGACAAGTATGGACAGAGCTGTCTGAAGGTCCGTGGGGCATTGCCAGGGGTACTCGGTTGATACCACCTGAATCTCTTAAGGCCAAATTGGTGGAGTTGGCTCATGAAGGGCATATCGGGAGATCTATGACGAAAAGAAGGCTGAGAGAAGGATATTGGTGGCCCAAGATGGATGAGGAGGTTGAGAAGGTAGTTAAAGATTGTATGGCTTGTTCAGTCAGTGATAAAAGTAAGAGAACGTCACCCCAACCCGTACAGCCTGTGGAAGTGCCGCAAGACGTGTGGTCAAAAGTGGCAGTAGACATTATGAGTCCCATGGACACCTTGGGTGGAGGCTTCAGATATTTTGTGGTGTTAGTGGACTATACCTCTAGGTGGGTGGAGGCCACGGCCTTGTCCACGGTCACCACTGAAAAGGTGATTGACTTCTTGTCAGCAGTGTTTGACAGGGAAGGGGTTCCGGCTGGAATAGTCTCTGATAATGGTCCCCAATGTGTATCAGTCGCTATGCAAGAGTTCTTCTCCAAACTAGGAATTCGTCACCATAAAGTGGCTTTGTACAATCCAGAGGCCAATGGATTAGTTGAACGGATGAACAGGTTTGTGAAAGGGGCAGTTCAGTTGGCTATCGCAAATGGTCTGCCGTGGTGCAGTGTGGTGACTGAAGCTCTAAAAGCCTATAGGGTTACCCCTTCATCCTTTACCGGAGTGTCTCCTTTTGAGTTAATGAGAGGGAGAAAACCAGGATCTAAACTAAGGGTGGCCGCTCTTGGGGGTGGTGTACAAAGTTGCATCAACATGCAGGAAGTTCTTGACAAAGTGCGTGTTAAACAATCCAGTTTTTGGGAATCTCAGCTTAAAAAAAAGAGACCCCTGCGTGTACAAATTGGTGATCTTGTAATGGTGAAAAATCCAAGATTTGTAGCAAAGGGTTGTCTAAATTTATGAAACCATGTGTTGTGACCAAAGTAGGTCATGGATACGTTAAATTGCAAGATGGTACCAGATGGAGTTTGAGGAGGGTGGTCCTTGTTAAGGGAAAGCAGGCGGGTAGTAAGAAACCGTGTTGTGAGGGAGGTGGTGGTATAATAGGAGTTGATCCAGAATGTGCCTCTGAGGATGTGGTTCCCCTAGAGAGAGATAAGGATATGGCTGTTCATGGGCAGGATGCTCGGGTGGGGCATGAAGGTAGGCGGGTGTCTGCCTCGGAAAGTGATGATGTTGTGCCATTAGAAGGAGCACATTGTGCTAAGGGGAAGGAGGTATATTGTGAATGTAATTCTGATGAAGGTGCTTTTGGTTTGACTGGTGTGGATGCAAGCGTTGCAGAGGAATTGTCAGTGCTTGCATCAGATAATGCAGGTTTAGTTCCACACGGAAGGGGACTGTGTGAAGAATCTGCCCTTGCGGAATCCTCCAACGACCTGAATAATCGCCCAAACCGAATAAAGAATATTCCAGCGAAATATAAGGATTTTATTTTAGAATTTGCAGATGATTAATGTTTGGATTGTATTTCATTATCAATATTTCCATATAGATGTTTATGTTCCTCTTATTACATATTAAGAATTCTTCATGTCCAACCTTTGCCTTACCTATGTTCATAATTAATGAATGTTCATTATTGAAGTTACAGGGGGAGATGTGTAGTAGTTGCTCGTGCTTTCGCGAGCAGCTGTCTTAGGTTCTAAAAGAGAATGTTGGGGTGTGGAGGTTCGGGGGGTGGCAGTTGGGTGAGAGTAAGGAGCGGTGAACAGATGATGTACGGGTTCGGGTTTGATAGATAAATAAATACATAATAACTTACCTGTGGAGGTCTCGTTATTACAGTTTGCAATTTCTGGGACATACGAAAGGAACGGGAACAAGAAATGTCGGACATGCTTAAGCAGATAGACCATATGCAAGCCAGGATTAGCCATTTTGCTGAGGTTAGATAGGGTCATCCACAGTGGTGGCATTTTATAGTATCATATTCCATGGGTTATGGTATTCTTTTATGATAATGTGTGGCTTTAGGACATATTTGCTATATGTTTTAACTTTTGTGTTGTTGTGACATAACAGCTTTTATTTATGTTCTGTAATAAAATTGTGTTTAAAGCCACTTGAGACGTGTCAGGCTAGGTTGTTCAGCTCACTGGAGCTACGTCACAAGTGCCACACTGTCATAATGAGTTGTGGCAGAATGTATGGATGACGTAGGACATACGTTGCACACGATTCTCGGCTATAGTCGATGTGTGTGCTGGTGTCTTATTCTGCAAAACATTTGATCTTCCATTTGTTTTATGAGTACTGATTGGCATTTCAACACAGCGTCACTAAATGCTAAATGCAATTCTGACCTTCAGGTAAAGTGTGTATTCAAAAATGGTATTATATTAAAAAAAAATACAGAGTTAGGACTCTGCTGCAGAATTTTGGAGAACACGTTAATTTGCTGCAACATCATGCCATGGGATGGCAGAAAGTGCACCGCCCATCATGTTTGGAGCTGGAAGGGTATTGTCACTTAGTTATGTCTGATGCTCCCCAATGCAATGGAACATTTGAGTGGAGCCTGACTGCTGCTGTTCAATTGCATAGCTAGGATTGTCTAACAAGTGGGGCATGGTTTTAATGTAGTAGGGCCCATCCCAAGGGGAGCCCGCAGAGGAAAAGTAGTTTGTTCTGCCTCTGGCAGAATGAGTAGCAAGGAGGAGCAATCCAATCAAGATACTAAGTCACCACCAATGCATAGAAACATTTGACAACACATTTTTATAAAGTCGTCAACCTCTATATGCCAATACTCTGCAAGTGTAGAACACCTTTCATACTAATTGTACCCATACATGCCCATGCTGGTTCTCATATATATATATATACGAGTTGTTGGGGGGAAAAATTCTCCCGGGGGTCGGCTGGGCCAGCCGCGGACCTCCGGGCAGGGAGGCCCCAACTCCTCCCGCGTATCCCAAAAATTAGTATGAGGCACACACAAGAAGCAAGGTGGTTCTGCTGTTTATTGAACAACGGCAGGGATGGGTCTAGGATCGTACGCGTCCGTCCTGACTCTCGAAATTCGTGGGGCTCGCAGGCCCCTTTTGCTTCAGTATGATGCGCTACTTGCGTCACATGGGAAAGTTAGCAAAAAAAAAAACCTATTGCCACTCTGGATTGGTTCCTCGAGTGGTAGGGTTAGTATAGCATACGTATAGAGGAGATTGTTAGTGGCTAAGGGTCAGTCAGGTGGCATACTTGGGTCGTCTCTTCTATTAGATACATGAAAATTGTTACACAAAGACCCCTGATGATTGGCTAATGTTAGTGGCGTCAGTGATGAGTGCCCCATGTTCTGATTGGTCCACTCGCGAGCCCCCCAGCCTGGGACCATTGTTGTTCCCAGCTCGCGGTGTACCTGTCATTTACAACAATATGTAACTATGTGTTTATGCAGACAATGCATGGATTTGCTCATATGCCTGAGAGCAGACTATTCCCACCGCTGTAGGTGTCCATTGGGTCATTTCATTGTTACAGCCTGTGTCTCAAACGTGGGACCTAGGTGACTTCTCCCTCCTGGGGCTGGCACCCTGTCAGGTTCGGCTTGGTCACGTGAGGAGAGACCGTGGTTGAGGCAGAATTCTGCACATTTAATGTTGTATTTTCCACTGTGTGTCTGGCTTAGTTTGCAGGTGTGGCCTTGGCTTCGGCTTGTGGCATGCAAGTTGCAACATTGCCCCCTTGGCTGTCAGTTCTCACTGGGCTCATTCTGCAGGGTCAGCAATTGTACTCTTGCTCGTTCAATGATCGTGGAGGCTCTTGCTTGCGGCCTTCTTGGGCCTGGTACATAGGTGGGGATGTTCAGTGTACGGCACTTTAAGTTACGGTATCATATTGCTTCATCTCCAGTATCATGTCTTTGTTGCATTTCTCATCGCAATGCATGGGTTAGGAGAAGCGTCAGCAAGCATTTTAGATGAGTTCTTTGTGCCTCTTGCGTTTCTGCAATTTTGAAAAACCTATGTGAAAAATAATAAAGATGCGCGTCAGTGGGTGTGTCCATCACCTACGTCATAGCACTGAATATGTTCTTCGTGTGGATTGGTGTGGGAGTGTCCAGTGTGCATGGTTGCACGGGTGTTCTGACCGTTGGCTAGGTCGTCATGGCATCTCTAACGATGTGTTTACTTACTGTTGAATGGTTCAGTCGAGTGCATCCATGCCGCAGGTGTCGGCTTGAGCAGGGCAGGCTGGTGGGCAGGCTGGTGGGCACATCCGTATGTTCCTGTACCAGGGTATTTGGTCGTCTGGTAGATAGGCAAATTCCTCTCGTGGCGGGTGTCTGGGCAGCGATCCTCTAGGCCAGGGGCGCGAGGGGATTGGGGGGAGTCTTTTGTCCCATTGTCCCACTTCAGTCCCCCCTCTGGTCGACTTGTCGACCACAAACATATATTTTTCCTTATCTCCTCTTACTCTCCATATTTTAGTTACTCCCCCCAGGTGTCCATAGTGGTTGACATGATCTTCAAATGACCAATACATATACACACAGCTTCCTCCAGGTGTGCAGTATACCAATTTCCCAATGTAGCTCCTCGGGTTTCTTGGGTTTTCGAGCTTCACGGATGGCGGGTCCAGGTGGTTAGTGATGATTTGTTTGCGTAGTTTTTCTCTTTCTTTTATTATTGTGTCTGTGTGCTGGCCATCATCAGTCGGCATCAAGGGGTGCATACCAACCATTTCGATCATTTCGTCTGTAGTGCGTGCTTTTCGGGCTTTCCAAAACCTTATTTTGATCAGTACAGCTCCAGCCAGTATTATACATCCAATTATAATCTTCAGTCCGTCCGACAGCCACGATGGCATCCATGACCATAACATTGAAAACCAGCTGTCATCCTTCTTCACTCCTTTACTTTCTTCCATCATTTTGGAGTGCATCTGGGCCAGTTGTGATACTGCTTCGTTGAGTGTACCATTGTCAGCATCGTTAGCAGGAATAAATGTGCAGCATGATTGTCCTATCTTTGCGCAAACTCCTCCTTCCATTGCTGTAAGGAGATCTAATACGTATCTGTTCTGTAGTGCTACCATCCTCACTGCTCGCAGTTCCTCTTTTATTGCGTTAAATCCATTTACTGTAGAATTTATTGTCATCATCAGCTCCCATCGTGTTATCTGGAGCCATTTTGCGTTTGCGTAAGCTTGTAGTCCCGGATGTATTATTGACGAGAAAAACATTGCTGCTCTGCTGAATAGTCTGTGTTCTGGTGGGATTGAAGTGAGTGCTGTTTCCGATCTTCCCCATAGGTAATTTCCTGTCAGAGGTTCTCCTTGTCTCTTTTTTCTATTCAGGACATTATTGTTGTTGTTGTTTTCGTTCTCTGACCCCTTCTGAGATTGTACAGACCTCTTCTTCCTCTTGTTTCCTTCATCCATTTTGGGGAAGTTCGCCATGTTCACATGTTTCTGAGGCACCACTAGTGATGGTACATTAATGTGTACCATTGTGCATATACCGTTCCACAGAGGGGGCAGTGTGTGGTATGCCTTGTTTCCGCAGGCCCAGTAGTGGTCCATTAATACTGCTGTTCCTGCTCCCCCCTCAGGTAACTCTATCATGCTGGCACAGCTGGTGTTGTATCCCATGTCCACTTCTCCTCTATGTTGGTAGCATATCTTAGGTGCAGACAGCGGCAGTATGCTCATTGGGTCTTCATCCTTCTCCATCCACGTCAGCATGGGTACGTACTTGCCCCAAATCGTCCAACATCTGTTATTGTGTTCATCAATAGTGGTAATATTTTCTCTTGTTACCATATTGCTGCCAACCACTCCTATGTCCCATTTGTTGTCCATGTACACCTTCCCTGTTATTGTTACCAGTGGTCTTTCCCAACATCCTTGTGTACCAGGAACTTCAGTGGCGTACCAGTCACATGGTAGGTATTGTAGTGTTACTTTCTTCGTTTCTCCCTTTTCAGGACCACTTGTCATATATCTAAATGCTTCAGCATGCAAACTGCTCTTGTGGTAACTCAAATAAGTCTTGAGGAAGTTGTTTTTGTATGGATATGTGTCTCGCGTTTTCCACACCAGTCTCACCACCGTCCCTTGAAATCGCCCTCTCGTTTGGAATAGTGCCAGGTATATTATACATCGTGCTGTCTTTTCATCTATTTCTGTGGCAACGAATGTTCGCGAAGCGCTCATGGAGTATGGGATCAATGAGGCAGACGTAGCAGCTGTCTTCTGTTGTCTGCTTACCTATTTGGGTCATGTGTTGGTACCACATGTTGTTCGAGACGTGTGCTGAATCTGTTATGTAATTATCAATGCCTTTATTATCTGAGTATGTGCTGCGTTTAACTCCATTTCCCTTATGTGGAGGTTTGCTAGTACCACCTGACGTAACACCTGTTGCAGCCGTGGGTGGGGGTACATTAGGTTTGGGTGCAGCCGAAATATTGATAGCGTAACTTTTCTGCCATACAGAGGCAGCCAAAAAAACAGTGGTCATCAAAACCCCTATCATCTTTATTACAAAAGCTAGTCTCACCGGCATTTTGCTCTTACCTTGCTGCAGTCCGGCAGCTTATTCTTGCGACGTTAAAGTTGCCCGCCTGAAAATTCTCAAGAAGCTTGTTATTAGTGTTAGTTGTTGTTGTCAAGCCCTCCCTATCAAGTAGTCGTTAAGTGCCCAGGCGAAGAGCTGTTCCCACGCCAGTCTAAGCGATCTGTCTCTTAGGGCAGGTAAGTGCTGGTGAAGATGGGGCGTTGATTGTTCGATGGCCAAGATAAATGCGGTGTAGTAAACACGTATCCTCCTTCTTTTTAGGTACTTTGGCCTTTTTATGTAATATACAAATTGGTGTGATAGGGCTTCAGGGTAATTATCATCTGAGGGTAGCATCTACTCCTGGGCAATGTACGCTGTTAGTTATCGATTTTCTTAGCAATACAATAATACACGGTACCTGCATGTGCGAGAAAGAAAAAGAGAACATACAAGTGTTTACATGTGTATATGTGCAAAAAACAATGTCCTTCAATTGGGTGGTGGCCGTAGTGGGTAGGGGGTTTGTTGGCAGAGGGTTTGGGGCTCAACTGCCGGAAGTCTCTTTGCTTTTTGATCGTGTGACCATGGGGTGGGCGGTATGGGAATTACCAGTTTCTATTTCACTACTTGTCTCTGGGTATTCTGGGGGGTTGCAGGGTATGGAGACACTGAGGTCGTCATCTGTGGTAGACGTCTCTTTCTCCGTAGGTGACGCTGTCATTGTTCTTTCAATTGCCCTGTCGTTGACGCTAGGGCGGGTCTGGAGTTTGCAGATCTTCACGTCGTGTAGGTGATTCCAAGCACGTTTATCCTGCAACTTTACTGCTCTCGTAGATACCTCCTCTACCAGGTGGGGGCCAGTGAAGCGTGGGCTGTTCCACTTTCTATTGAAATTGCGGAGTAGCACGTGGTCACCTTTAGCAGTTTTGCACAGTTTTTCCTTTTACAATTCTTTATCCGCGTCTTCTTGTTGATCACTCTTAGACCCGCCCCGCATGCGCTCGAGCTGTTGAGACACAAACACTACACTAGTAATCAAAGAAGACACATATTGGTACATTTCATCACCAAGAACAGTTGCAGTGTTTTCATGGTCTGTGAATGCTCTTGATGTTGGCGTTAGAGGAAGGCGCATTTGACGTCCGGTCACCACCTCGTGTGGAGTGAGGTGGTGGTCGGAGCCTGGTCTATTCCTTAGCTCAAATAGAGCCAGTGGAAGGCAATACAACCAACTTTTCTTTGTCGTTTGCTGTATCTTTGCAATTGCCTCCTTCAATAGGCCATTTAGGCGTTCGCATAAACCGTTGGCCTGCGGGTGATATGCACACGCAAATTTATGCTTGATGTTCAATAAGGATGTGATGTGCTGGAACATTTCATTAGCGAAATGCGGGCCGTTATCCGACCGCAGTACCTCGAACACTCCCCACCTGGGGAAAACCTCCCTCACTAGAAATTTAGCTGCTCTAAATGCATCTGGATGTGAGCAGGGTCCTGCCTCAATCCACCTGGAGAATGGGCATACCACTACAATCATATACCTGTTTCCTTGACATACGTTGATCATATCAACGTAATCAATATGGATGTGCAGGAAGGGTCCCTCTGGCCTGGGTATAGTACCTTTTATCACTTTCAGCGTGTGACCGGCCGTAAACTGTTGACATGTGAGACAATTGCTGATAAAATTTGTCACATGGGAATTTAACTCGGGACAGAACCAATCTTCCCTAATTCGTGCTGCAATAACTTCCTTGCCTGTGTGGGCTGGGTGGTGGAGTTGGCTCAGGGCGGTGTTCAATAGTGCCAATGGCATTACCATCTCTCCAGTGTTACTCTGACGCCATAGTGCGTCAGTTGGCGACATTGTACATCCTCTTTTTACCCATATTTCTTTTTCTGCCATTGGTGGAGCCGCTTGTAACTCCATTATTTGTGTGGCTGGGAGATGAGTGTACCCTTCTCTCATCAACATCTCTTTAGATATCCCCCTCCCTCTCCCTCTCTCTGACTCTGGGGGTTCCATATCGCACCAAAATATGTGGCATACTTCGCATTTGCGTCTGCTGCTGCATTTCCTTTTGAGATATGATCTTCTCTGTTAGTGTGTGCGAGACATTTGACCAAAGCTAGTTCTTGGGGATCATTAATTACTTCAATTAACTCAGCTAATAAGAGAGCATGTTGCACTGGGGTGCCGTCAGCTCTCCTGAATCCTCTTCTCCTCCATTTTGTCAATCCTGAGTGGATAGTAGAAGTGACATATGCGCTATCAGAATATATAGTAACTCTTTTTTCAAAGCTTTCCTTCAACGCCAAGATCAATGCAACCAATTCTGCTGCTTGAGCAGAGTAATGTTGTGGTAATTGTACACATTTTACTGCCACACATACCAATTCCTCCGTCATTTTTACAACTGCTGCCCCAGTTCTCCTTATCCCATCACTCTGGTCTATTGTTGATGACCCATCAATGAACAAGAGCTCTCCTCCATTTAGCGCGTCCTCTTCAACTTTTCTAGTACATGAGTACATTTCGGTAGTCTGCGTACAATCATGTGCATAGTCGCCTTCCTCAATAACTTCCGCTATAAACCTTGCAGGATTAACTGTGCTGCATCTAACAATTGATAATTCTGGTCTAGATAAGATGATCTCATAACCTGACGCCCTCTGCGTGGTTAGTGTGGACTTAGGCTTGTTCAATATTGCAAATAGTGCATGTTCCACAAATAGTGTGGTTGGGCACCCCATTGTAATTGATGATGCTTTCTCTACCGCGAAGGCAGCTGCGGCGAGACCTTGTTCGCAAGGGAAATGACCTAACATTACAGGATCCAAGTGACCGCTGTAAAATGCTACTGGTTTGTATCCCATGCTTGTTTTTTGAGCCAACACTGCTTTCATTACTGCTGAGTCGCAATGTGAAAATATAAAGAATTGTCATTCATAATCTGGGGTGGCCAGCACCGGAGCAGTTGATATTGCGTCTTTCAGTTCATCAAAGGCTTCTTTCATTTCCCTTGTCCACCCCAATTTTTTCTCCCCTTTGTTAGCTTCTCACAATGCTTCAAGTAGGGGTCCTATGTATGAGCTGTAATCAAATACCCATGCTCTACAGTAGTTGCATAATCCCAGGAACTGCTGCAGCTCCCTTACTGTTTGTGGCAATGGCGTTTTTGATATAGCCTGTGCTCTTTGTGATGCAATCTTTCTTCCGTGTTGGGATATCAGCTGACCAATGTATAATACCTGTTCCTGACAGTACTGTAACTTTTCTTTGTCTACCTTGTAACCCTTTTCAGCCAGTATTGTCAGCATCTTCAATGAGTCCTCCCTGCATCTTTTTTCGCTTGTGCTGCAAATTCTTATGTCGTCAACATATTGCAACACTGTGCTTTCCAATTCAATGTTTCCCAAGTCCATCTGTATTACTCTGTTGAAAATTGAGGGTGACTCGCAGTACCCTTGTGGCAATCTGGTGTGCTTCCATTTTGTGTTTCTGTACGTGAAGCTTGTCAGATCTTGTGAATCTGGATGCAGTGGTATTGAGAAAAAAGCATTTTTGAGGTCAATCACTGTAAATCGTGATGCCTCTGCTGGAATTTCACACAATATTGTGGCCGGGTTTGCTGCTATGGGGTATTCTGCTTCCACTATGTTGTTTAAGGGCCTGAGGTCCTGGATGAACCGCCAAGACCTCCCTTTAGCTTTGCGCACTGGATATACGGCTGTGTTACATGGTGATTCTGATGGTACCAATATGCCATTATTTATAAGGGCCGTTATTGTTTCATATATGCCCTCATCTGCCTCTTTTGATAGGGGGTATTGTTTCACTCTAGGGAGTATTGCACCTTTTTTCAATTTAATTCTTACTCCCCCTATACTTGTTATACATCCCACGTCATAGGGACTAGTGGTCCACAATGACGTTGGAACTTTTGCCATATACTCTTCAAAAAAGGGAACTGGGGTGGATGCGGGTGCTTCAAGTGCCATTGAAATTTTTTGTACCACTTGTTTGTATGTCACTCTTAGCCATATATCTACACTCATCATAAATACCATTTCGCCTTCTTCCTTTTCTTCTGAAAAGAGCTCCTCGTCTGACACCTGGGTGAGCCTGCATCCCTCAGCTAGGGCTATCACTGCCATCCATGCTCTTCCTTTCCTGTCTTGGGCATGTACTGTGATGTAATCAGCAGTCGCTATAATGCTCTCCATGCTCATTGAAATCACCTTTCCTTCTGGTTCATTGGCTGGTGTTTCTGGTCTAAACAAATAGGCTGTCGGCCTCCTCCAGATCTTGCCTTCTATTCCTGGCATCCATGCGAATGCCATGTCTGTTCCGTACTGGAACAGTTCGCCATTTACTGGCTCGGCCCTAATCACTGTCTGTCCACAGTATGCTTGCATAATTTGCCGTGCAGTGAGCATGTTGATTCCAGGAGTGGAACAAATTATGCCGTCCTCCGCTCATTATGTCTCTCCCGAGTATGTTTACTGGTGAGTCCCTTGAATATAAAAGCGGGACGGACATGGCATAATCCCCTATCAATAAGGCGATGTTATCAGTAAAGGGAACCAACCCCCTAGCCCCAGAGAATCCTTGGGTGTTCATGGCCTCCCCTGACGTCTTAAATTTACCTTCCCTTATGCAAGACCGGGACGCCCCGGTGTCAACAAGGAATGATAATTTTTTGTCACCTATCGTTACCTCTATGCGTGGTTCCTCCGCACTATTAGGTGTTACCGACAGGATGGGACACACCAAGGCCGTCTGTGGGCTGTCCTATTGTGGGTATAATGATTGACCACTTCCGGTGTAAGGGTTGTGTCCCAGGTCCGTCACCCTTCCCAGTTGTGTTTGCTGTAGCTGTGTATTGGTAGAGGTTATTTTATGGTCTTGAATTTGAGCGGGTTGCTCTACTTGCTGCACTTGAGGTTGTTGTGTTATCGCTACCTGTTGTTGTGGTAGTGAATATGTCTGTGGCTGTTGTTGTGTTACTAGTTGTTGCTGCACATTTCCCGGCAGCAGTGCCTGCTGTTGTTGGTGGCCCTGCTGTTCCCTTGTAGGCCCTTGTTGTCCCTGTTCTCCCCATGCTGGTGTGCCGGGTCTCATTCTACAGGTGCGTGACATGTGTCCCAATAATCCACAAATCCAACATACCGGTGGTTCCCTGGTCTGCCATGGGAAATTCCCTGAATTGTCCTGGTATACTGGTTGCCCAGTGGGGTAGAAACTTCTGAATCCTCCCCCTTGCTGTTGTGTGTTATAGCCATATCCCCTCCCCCTCATCATTCCTCCCCTTCCCTTGGTATAAATATAATATCCAGCTCCTGATGTTGAGTATCCTCCTCCCATGTTAGTCGTGTATGGGTGGGGTATTGGCAGCTGTTGTGCTACAATCTGTGATGATTGTATTTGGGAGGGATTTTGTGCAGCCACTACTTGCGTGGGGTTTTTTGTCATTGTTGTAGGTGTAGTTATTAGTGCACCTTCCATCGTGTATTTAGTAAGTTTTTTCTGCACCAATTTAGCCTCTTCCGCTTTTCTATCCTCTTCCTTTTGTTTCATCTTTTCTTGCCATGTCCTACAATGATGTACTATAGTCAGTTGTATTTCTGGCCATGCTTTTGCTTCCATCCCCACTACTTTCTTCAGTTGTTTCTGCACTGCTTCTGGGAGCCCTTGTATTAGTTTATGATAGAATATTGCTGGTGTTTTGTCCCATTGTTCTCTAGTTTCCATACGCCACTTCTCTTGAATTTCCTGGATATAATCAACAGGATCTTCGTTGTCACGCATCTTGCGTGATGTAATTGCTCCTATGTCTGATGTGTCTGGGTACTGTACCCTCAGCGCTTACCATACTGCATGTCTGCAGTTTGCGAATGGTGCCCCATCGTGTGATGTGTTTGTTATTGTGACTCCGGGGAAGCCTGCTCTCTTCCAGATGTCATCTGCTGCATCCCCCACTATTGATATTAGGAGGCCCTTTACATCTCCTACTGCCAGTTTCTCTCCTGCAGTGTGTTTTTCCATTTCATATATCCATTTCCCCGCACCCCCACTTAATGATGGGAGCCTGCACTTTATATTTTCCATGTCTGCATGCTTCCAAGGGACGTATTGTGGTCTAACCCCTCCCCTCTCCAAAAGTGGCATTAGGTTGTGACCTGTCTGACCCCCTGAGTTCCCCAGAGTCGAGTCCGTGTACCCCTCCTCTTCTTCCGTGTCGTCTACATTGTCTGTTGTGTCCATATTTCCCCTGCTCGTAACTGTTTCTCTTCCATCTCTTCCCCTTCTTTTATCATTTCCTTTATTTAACGTGGGCGTGTGTATTCGTTCTTCCTGCCTGCGTCCAGGGAGGTCTCTAAGCCTGCCTGCATAGGGTGTGAGTTCGCGTGGGGCGGGTGCGGGTGTAGGTGGGCATGTTGTATGGGATGAGTGTGGGGTGGTGGAGCATGTTGGGCGGGATGATGAGGGAGTAGCTGCACGTGTCTGCCTTCCCGCCATTCCTTGCTCTTTCCCCTCACTTCCCCCCAGTTCTTCCTTTCTTCTGCAGGCCCATGGTGATTCCCTGTTTGTCCGGGTGATGTACAATTTATCTAAGCTTTCCCTTTCCCTATTTCTTCCTTCCTTCTCCATTCCTTCTTCTTCCTCACTACAAAAGTCATCCAGGAGCGACAACCCCCAATCTGTCTTTTTCCCCCTAATCGTTACTGTTTTTAAGTCTATTAAATCCGTTCCTCCCATTTCTTCTTTACCAATTGCTCCCCTTTGTGCTGATGTTGTTGCTACTTCTGTGTCTCTGCGTACATATCTCCTTACTTCTCTCTCCCCTTCTTTTTTCTCAGCTATCTCTCTACCAATTTCCTCTCTTTTCTTTATTAATTCCTCCATTACTTCACTACTCATCTTTTCCAATATCCTTTCCTCTTCTCTCTTCCTTTCCCATCTCTCTCTTTCCCGCTCTAATATGCTTTCTATCATCCTCCCTTCTTCGTATTTCTTGGTCGTTTCTGATAGTATTCTCCTCTTCCATATTTCCATTTCTTTTTCTTTCTCTTCTTCCTCTCTTTTCTTGTCGCGCTGTGCTGCTCGGGATACCCTTTCTGCTACTGCCTTTACTCTTTCAGCTTCTCTCTTTCGCTCTTCAGTTCGTTCCCTCATTTTTTCCAACTCGTTCTTACTTTCCTTCTTTTCCCATGCTCTCTTTCTTTCCTCTCTCTCAAGCTGCTTGATCAGGGCATTTTGCTCATTCCTTAATTCTGCTAATCGTTCCTCCAAAATCTCTTCTTTTTCTCGTGACAGCTCTTCCTCCTTTCTTTTTCCCCCTTCCCCTTTCATCTCGCTCTTTCTCTCATTATCCTCGTCCATTTTCCTAACTACCTCCTTCTCTTCTCCTGCTAATGAACCTCGTAGTTTTAATAATACTTGCGCAGCTACCCAATCGTCATGTCCTATTGCTGTGATTTGTTCTTCGCTAGTCCTCCCCTCCCCTGTGGGCATCTTCGTATAAGTTGGCCCCGCCGTACTTGTCTGCTCCCCTCCCTTGTGGCCACCTGTAGCTGTATATGGTGGTGGGCTGTATCCCGGGTTCGAGTACCGCTCAGCCGCCCTTAATTGTTCTCTCACTATTTCTCGTAGTTCCGTTAAAGGATATAACCCCCCTTCCTCTTTTTTCACTACTTTCGCTAGGGGCATGTCGTCGCTCTGTTCCTTTTTTATTTCTTTTTCGTTTAGGTTGCTACTCTTTTCTCCCCCCTCTTGTCCGTTCCCCGTGCACTGTGTGCCTTCACTCTCTTTTCCCCCATTCTCTTCCTTTGTTCCCCCATAATGAACATTCCGTTTGGTCCTGGTCGGGACCCCTGGAACATTCTCCATAAATTAAACACCTCCACGTGGTGTGTCAACTTCTTCTCCTTGTATGTTTTATGCAGATGGGTTAATAGTGAGTGTTGGGTATATGGGTCGAAACTGCCATTAGGCGGCCATGGTGTTGTCATTTTGTTGTCCGTCCCCTGTGTCCATTCTATGCTGTATTTGATCAGTTTCTCCCTATGGGGTGACAGTGTTTTACATATGTGCTGTAGCGGGGTAGTGAGGGTGTTCCCCCACCCCCCGAACCTGTCCCGTATGACATAGTATCACTAACTTGTTATCCTCCCTCTATACGGTAGCGGTTATCTTGCTAATAATGTATGCTATACATTTTCAGATGTTTTACCTGGCCCTGTAATTTTGGGGACTTGCGATTGTCCGCTAAAAGATAATAGTAAAATAAAGCATTTGCATTTGTATATTCTTTTCTCTTTTTTCTTCCTTCCCCTAACACCGTTACGGCCCCCTACGGCCGAGGCACACGTAGCCCCCTGCGGCTGCGTGCCCTGTGTGACGTTCTTACATAGCCGTCCCACTTTATTTCACCCCTCCTCATCTTTCTTCACTTGTCGTGGCTGGCGTTCTCCGTGCGAGGCCACGTCCTTCGCTTCACCTTGCCCCGATCTAATCTTTACCCTTCATCTCCGTCTCCACTCCCTTACCATTATTCTCTTTCCCACCACTCTCCAAAAAATGCCTTGTGTTCGAGATATCCTATGAAAGCCCTACTGGTGATGTCACCGACCTCTTCCAAAACTACCGGTAAGTTCTTTACAGGTTTTTAAAAGTTTGAAATAAGTTTGCAATCTACCCCCATTAACCCCACAGCTGTCCTCTTGTCACGCCTGGAACAAGGTAATCAACAATATAATCAGACAGCGCATTCTGCGTCGCCTCGCGTGTGATACGCCCCTCGACAGGAGGGCTTAACCAGCCAATTATCTTCTGTATTAGGCAACCAGCTAGCTACCGCCTACAGGGAAACGTCATCTATCTATCGAGTTTTCTGCTCGAACAATAGGGATCCTCATCTACTCATTGATCAATAATCACCAATTCGTAGGAAACCGCACACACACACACCCTTGCAGGTGGTCACGACCTAGGCCAATCAGTGTCTACGAGCGGCCGCACGTGATGTTTTCGTGCTCCGCCCTCTCGTTCTTCGTAACTTAGCGGACTGCTCTCGCACTTGTCCAGCTACCATTCACTTCACCGTCAACACTAATTTATTAAACCTTTGCCGTGCACCTGCGTAAAACCTCCCACCTCCCGTATTCTATTACTCCCCCCTCCCTCACAATGTCACATTGCTTGTTGGGCGTGGCATACTCACCAAGTTCTCTTGATGCGGGGCCGCTCGACTACCTGCACCCCTCCAAGCGGCTCGCCACCTCCCTTCGTCTGGACCACGTCTGGACACTCGCCAACCGCGGGCGGGATACTTCTCAACCGGCTCCCGAAGGCCAATATCCGGATTGCGCTGTCCGGTCTTCTCGCAGTTCCGCGATGGTCCTGTAGTCCTCAAAAGGGGGCAGCGGCAGAGGGGGCCGCGCCGCCGGGCCTCCTCGCAACAAGAGAACTCGGAAAAATAAAATAAAAAAGCAGATCTTAAACAGATCTCAGCGGTGCCTCCAACTTGTCGGGGGGAAAAATTCTCCCGTGGGTCGGCTGGGCCGCCCGCGGACCTCCGGGCAGGGAAGCCCCAACTCCTCCCGCGTATCCCAAAAATGAGTATGAGGCACACACAAGAAGCAAGGTGGTTCTGCTGTTTATTGAACAACGGCAGGGATGGGTCTAGGATCGTACGCGTCTGTCCTGACTCTCGAAATTCGTGGGGCTCGCAGGCCCCTTTTGCTTCAGTATGACGCGCTACTTGCGTCACCTGGGAAAGTTAGCAAAAAAAAACCTATTGCCACTCTGGATTGGTTCCTCGAGTGGTAGGGTTAGTACAGCATACGTATAGAGGAGATTGTTAGTGGCTAAGGGCCAGTCAGGTGGCATACTTGGGTCGTCCCTTCTATTAGATACATGAAAATTGTTACACAAAGACCCCTGATGATTGGCTAATGTTAGTGGCGTCAGTGATGAGTGCCCCATGTTCTGATTGGTCCATTCGCGAGCCCCCCAGCCTGGGACCATCGTTGTTCCCAGCTCGCGGTGTACCTGTCATTTGCAACAATATGTAACTATGTGTTTATGCAGACAATGCGTGGATTTGCTCATATGCCTGAGAGCAGACTATTCCCACCGCTGTAGGTGTCCATTGGGTCATTTCCTTGTTACAGCCTGTGTCTCAAACGTGGGACCTAGGCGACTTCTCCCTCCTGGGGCTGGCACCCTGTCAGGTTCGGCTTGGTCACGTGAGGAGAGACCGTGGTTGAGGCAGAATTCTGCACATTTAATGTTGTATTTTCCACTGTTTGTCTGGCTTAGTTTGCAGGTGTGGCCTTGGCTTCGGCTTGTGGCATGCAAGTTGCAACATTGCCCCCTTGGCTGTCAGTTCTCGCTGGGCTCATTCTGCAGGGTCAGCAATTGTACTCTTGCTCGTTCAATGTTCGTGGAGGCTCTTGCTTGCGGCCTACTTGGGCCTGGTACATAGGTGGGGATGTTCAATGTACGGCACTTTAAGTTACGGTATCATATTGCTTCATCTCCAGTATCATGTCTTTGTTGCATTTCTCGTCGCAATGCATGGGTTAGGAGAAGCGTCAGCAAGCATTTTAGATGAGTTCTTTGTGCGTCTTGCGTTTCTGCATTTTTGAAAAACCTATGTGAAAAATAATAAAGATGCGCGTCAGTGGGTGTGTCCATCACCTACGTCATAGCACTGAATATGTTCTTCGTGTGGATGCGTGTGGGAGTGTCCAGTGTGCATGGTTGCACGGGTGTTCTGACCGGTGGCTATGTCGTCATGGCATCTCTAACGATGTGTTTATTTACTGTTGAATGGTTCAGTTGAGTTCATCCATGCCGCAGGTGTCAGCTTGAGCAGGGCAGGCTGGTGGGCAGGCTGGTGGGCACATCCGTATATTCCTGTACCAGGGTATTTGGTCATCTGGTAGATAGGCAAATTCCTCTCGTGGCGGGTGTCTGGGCCGCGATCCTCTAGGCCAGTGGCGCGAGGGGATTGGGGGGAGTCTTTTGTCCCATTCTCCCA
The DNA here is from genome assembly GCF_040938575.1 of Ambystoma mexicanum. Taxonomy (NCBI): domain Eukaryota; kingdom Metazoa; phylum Chordata; class Amphibia; order Caudata; family Ambystomatidae; genus Ambystoma; species Ambystoma mexicanum. Next base: position 978,541,090 of record NC_090922.1, read on the forward strand.
CTTCACAGTATTCCCAAATAAGAACATACTCATGCTTGCTTTGCCCACAGTGTTAGTAATGATACGATAACACAATGGGCCTCATTCCGAGTTCGGAGGTAACCACGCCGCTATTGCCTCCGAACTCGTCCAAACTCCGGCCTGTTCAATGGAGTAATTACCGGTCCATTCCGAGGTCGGAGGGACCGGTAATTCCCCATTCACCAGGGCCATTTCCCATTCGAGCCCCCATAGGGCTCAATGGGAAAGAGGAAGGCAGCAATAACGGTACTGTTAATTACGGTACCGTTATTGACCCCGGAGTCCCATTGCGGGTCCCGTCCTTAACGCCTGCTAAGAGCAGGTGTTAAGGAAGGACCCGCAAAGGGAACTCGTAGTAGGGCGGTAAGGATTTAACAGCACCGGTCTCGTTACCGGTGACCATTAACCCATACCACCCGATTTGGAATGAGGCCCAATATGTTCATGCTGGATCAGCCAATATATGCCAGTATCTCCATATAAGAACATACTCCTGTTAGCTAAGCCTTAATGCCAGTAAAAATAAAGCATTGGTAATGCCAAGAGTTTGGGCGTTGGTGTAGGCATGGGAAAGCCACTTGCTAGTGTTGGGAGAGAGGTGGTCTTTTCCTCCTCTCTTACTATTTCCCGCATGGACGGATCTCGCTTATGAAGGAGGTGGGAGACATCCTCCCTTCCTCCTACACGTAGTCTGTACTAATCAACCTCTACTTACTAACAAAAGGAAAACACGTAACCAAGCCTTATTGAAGCTCAGAGACTCCATCTTGTGACACACCAGATGCCATATTTTCACTAGGCCCACAAATGATCTCTAGAAACCTGTCTCTCCCCTGCCCGCGATGCGTACAAATAGCCTAGGCCAGCCCCACCTCCTGCCAGCTCTGCACAAGTCCTGTTCTCACGAAAGTCCAGCCATTCATTGTTGCAACAGTTAACCTTGCCTATGGGAAGATGAGCTCACTGCACTGTGTGAGAACGGAGCAGGCCCCAGCCTAAGAACCCATCCACCTCCACTAAACTGCCTGTGCCCCCTCGACCCCTGCCCTGCCAAGCCACATTCCACCAGGCCTGTGCCCCTCTATTGTTTGATCCAGATACACATCTGACCACTCACTGTGACCAATTGAGGACACCCACCATAGCCCTAATCCTAGACACCAATATATTCTCCCCAAACATAAGACATTCCTAGACGTATCATGAGGCATCAGGAAGATCAAAACCCCTAAGGCAAACACCTGGCTCGGTAGCACAGGGTTTATGAGTATCTGGGTGCAGAGGGTAGAATGCATATATAACTTTTCAATGAACTCTGACAAGCACCCCCATTCATGTCAAAGTTGTATGCCTGCCATTGGTTTCATGACCTCATATCTTGTTATTGTAGCTTAGACAGACAGCTAGCAATGTAATGCTTTACCAACATGACCTTCACCCCACGGAGATGAGCCCAGCTGACCCACGTGCTGCGGGATCGACAACCAAGCACAACCAATCCAGCGTGGTCATCTCTTATAGTTGTATACTGTATCATTGTGTCTCACCAAATGTATTACAGAACTGTGCACCTCTGGTATGGCGTCATTAATGATGTGGTTTTCTTTTACAATGTGCTGCCTGTGTAATGTATGGCAGAGTGCTCTCTGGGCAGCAGAGTTCTCTGCATGCACAATTTATCTTAAATAAACATGGTTCCAGTTGCAATCCATCTACTGGTCTCATTCTCTAGCGGGGTGTGTCCATTATTTGGGTTTTGGATATGGTGTCGGGGAATGGGCGCCTTCACTAAGCACATCCGTAGTGGTATTAACTGGCCATATATGGTAGCTGGTGCAAAATGGTATGAATACATAGGCATCTAATAGCAGTGCCTGCCAAATGCCTAATACTTATACAGAAGCCAAAACTGTTGGCTTTGTCAATACTTGTTTTAACAGGACTTCAGTGAAGGGCATGCATAGCGCTTACAAATCGATTTACTGAAAGCAGACATTTAAGACATTTTTATTACACCAGTAGTGGGTTTAGAATTCCAATGAAGTAATGAACACTCAGAAGACTGCTTTGAAAAAACACTGACAGGTGCTTTGAGTGCAAAGTATGATGGTAAGGCTTGAGTAGAGCAAACTCACATATAAGGAGTTGTTTTGGCCAGGGAGGACGAGCAAGAACTCGGTGGGAATGGCCATATGGATTAACATGGCCATAGAGAGTCAATTGGTGGGCAACTAACCAAACACCACATACAAGTAGTGTGTCCCTCCTCATATGCCAGTTCTCCCGATGTGTACTCTAGTGCAATAGTTTTGGCTAGCTCAAATTAAGAAAATCCATGCCGCAGTAAGAAAACAGGTCCTTGCTGGCTACACAAAACCCCCTCCCCCATATCTCACGTGGTATTTGCTCCCCCAAAGGCAGTAAAACATGTTATGCCACATAAGAAAACATTGCTTTGAGGGCTAAACAAATTCTCCCCCATATAAGAACACTCACCATTTTTCCTTTGACCTTGACATCAATACGAAAATATGGCATTCCACAATAAGGAAACATGTCCTCATCCCACCTGTGTAAGAGGTCTCCATCATGTTGCCTTTGGACTTGACACCAGTACAAATAATGCCATGCCACTGTAAAGAAACATGCCTCCCCATATAAGAGCACTTACATGTTGCATTTGACCTTAATGCAAGTACAAAATTCCATGCCACAGTAGTACCCAGCCAGCCCCATTATGACACCCTCCCCCACAGCAACCCCCCCTTGATGTAATAAGACACAAGTTGGCAATGCCCAAAAATGGCAGTAGAACATTTGATGCCCCTGTCTTAAATGTTCAAACGTGAATCCTCCTCTGCATACCACCCCCCCCACCCCCGGTGCACAGCCTTGCATACATAAACACACACACACACACTCGCCCACTAGTCACATGCCCACACAGCTTCGCAGTTATTCACATGTGCACCCAGAAAATTCAAAAGGTATTCTCATTCATATGCGTGCTTGCATCCATCTACACCACACACACAAACACACTGCATTCATTCATATGCATGAACTTAAAGACACCCCCTTGCATACATACATACATACGCACCTCCAAAAAAATGGATTTTAGCCGTTTTAATGTGCTCTGCCTACTTACAGAGCTGGTGCTAGTGGGCTAGAGCAGGCTATGCTCAATAGTTTGAAAAGAGAGAGGAATTGGGTTGAAACACAGTCAAAGATGTACAAGTCACTGTGAACAAAACACCAAAACAACACCCAAGCACTCTCGATCAAGCTGTGTTCTAAAAGTTATTTTATTGAATCAAAAACGTGCATAGTTCATAAAATTATAGTAACATACATGTTACAAAGGTTAGGCAGACCAGGGGTGCTGAAGCACTCACCCACATCTGGTGGAAACCGTCACGTGTTCCGCTCGATTGACTTTAGTGTTACATTAAATAGACATAGAAAAACTCTCAAGTATAGAGCTCCTAAAATGTGCGCTATCTGCCGCATGGGCTTCGCCAATCATTTCGCCTCACTTATATCATATCTTATTAAAAATGAACACGATCTCATGGCGTCAGTGCCCTAATTAAATATTGATTGCCATATTTGTTTTGGATGACATTTCCCATTCTATATGGCAAAATCCACGCTGCGGGTAAAGTGCATCTGAATGGATAATGCAGCTGTCAACTCCCAATTCATTATAAACATATACATTAAATCGCGTTTGCAATTGTGAGTGTTTTCCATTGTTTACATTTTTTTAAATGTCTGTAATGTTTGTACTATAATGCAGTAATTCATACTGTATTCAAATGCAAATGAATCAGCATCTTATCTACTGCTATAAAAGTCAAAGAATATTTGCAGATAAAATGTAATATCACAGGAATATGCAAACCCAATGAGTTTTTTTTTTGATTATTTAGTTTATTTGTAAACTTTTTCATCATTTCCGTCATTATCTGTAAATGGTAAGAGCTAATGATTTAAATTGTATCTCATGGTGTTCTTCTATTGAGTTCCAATATAGTACTTAGAAAAAGAGTGATTGTATATGTATATATATTTTTATATCCACTGTGTAGAGTGGCCCATCTTTCTTGAGTGTTCATTTGTTGCGCTGAAAGTTGGAAGAACGCTCCAAATTGTTTACGCTGAGATGAAAGTGATTGGCATTCAATGACCAGATGAAATATGGTTTCTGGGATCACTTGATCCTTACAGAATCGGCAGTATTTGTTTTTGATGTCAGTCTTCCTCGTTATTGATAGATATGAGTGTGTAGGTAGAATGTTCAAACGTAATCTTAAGAAAGTTGTTCTAATGCTCAGGTCTGGGAAAATTTGAAGGTATGGTGGTAGCACATGAATTTTCCTGTTATCATTGGTGCATTGAAGATTTTGTTTATAGACGTTCTTTTTTTGAACAGTTTTTATCCAATCATTCTGAAGAAGTTTTATTTTTGCGTGTTGTGGGTGTAGAGTTAGCTGTTCTTCTGTGATGTCTTCATTTTCCATTTCCTTCCTCATTGACTGTTTCCATTTTGTAATACCGTGTTGTTGAAGGTATTAGCTTGGGCTCGGAGGATTTGAATACCTGGGGTTTTTTGGTCGGGGAGTATTTTTCGGAAAATGTCTAGTCTTTTCCATAGAACAATGGATTCAATTGACTGGGTTGCCATTTCATATCGAATTCTTGGCATTGGATATGACTGTGATTGGTGGAGAATTTTACGCCAGAATATTGCTTCAAATTTCTTCCAGTTACCGGGATGTACTTTTGTCTGTAATAGGCTATTATGGGTTTGAATGAATACTGGCCATATTTCCTGTGAAGTATACATCCTTGTCTTGCTAGGGTTTGTGCCGTTTGTTCGATTTTATCGATCCATTGCTCCTCCGAGTTTGATTGGTTTATTAGGACACCAAGGTATTTGAAAGTTGACACATTTTCTATTTGGTTCCCGTTGATATTGATGCTCGGTTGGTATGATTTTTTTGTGAATGGTTTGATTAGAGTCATTGGGCCTCATTACACGGAAGGCGGTAATGGTTAACGGCCACCGTTAATGGTAACGGTGACCGTTAACAATTACCGCCTTACCACGAGGTCCCTTAGCGGGTAGGTGCTTTAACGCCTGCTTTTTGCAGGCGTTAAAAACCAACCCGCTAAGGGACCTTGGAGCTAATTACGGCACCGCAAAATTGCGGTGCCGTAATTAGCGCCTTCCCCATTCCCATAGAGCCCTATGGGGCAGAAATGGGAATGGGGAAGGGCAATGGCGGAAGGGGGATTTACCGCCCCACCAACCTTGGAATGGGGCGGTAAATCCCCTTTCCGCCAAGGCGGTGCCGGTATTTTACCGGCATGAGCCACGGCGCTAATAGCGCCATGGCTCACCGCCTTCCGTGTAATGAGGCCCATTGTCTTAGTTTTTCTGATGTTGATCGTTAATTCGTTTTTTCCCATATAGCTACTCAGAGCTGTCAGAGATGCTTGTAGTCCAGTGGGTGTTTTGGCCAACAGAACGATATCATCTGCATGTGCCATGGTAGGAACTGGTGTAGAATTTATTTTCAGTGGGCTAGTTTTGTTGGATTTTAGATGTTCTTCGATGTCCGACATGAACAGGTTGTAAAGAGTTGCTGCCAAGGAGCAGCCTTGCTTTAGACCATTTATTGTTGGGATTGCATTAGTGGTGGCTCCTTGTTTTGATAATCTCACTTTTATGGTGGTTTCTGAATAGAGGAGAATGATCGGCTCGAGGATGTTCGATGGGCAGTTCCATGCTCTGAGTTTTGCCCAAAGTTTGTGCCGTGAGATCGCATCAAAGGCCATCTTTAAGTTGATGAATGCTGCGTATATCGTAGTGTGAGAGCTGATGGCTTCATGCTTTATTAGATGGAGTAATATCAGATTGAGATTGGTTCCGACGTTGGCAGTGAATCCTGTTTGCCTGATCGAAAAATATTTGTTTTCAAGTGCCCATGTAGTTAGTTGTTTGAGCAGTACTGAGGCGAATAGGTTCCCAAGCGGGTCTAGTAGGGCAATTGGGCGGAAGGTTTGGTGTTCTTCACTTGGTCCTTGCTTATGGATATGAACAATTATTGCTGACCTCCTGGAGTTTGGTATTCGGTTAAGTGTGTTTACCAGAGTTGTGATATGGCACATGAAGTTCGCCCAGGCAGACGGGTCTTGTTTGATGACAGCATTAGAAAGTATGTCAGGACCAGGCGCTCTAGACGTGTTCAGGTTTTTGATGAGCTTGATGAAGTCTCCAAATTCTGCATTTACGTACCATTTCGGTTCGTTTGTGGGCATTTGAATTTGAGGTTGCATTTTTCATGCTCTGTACATGGTCGAGAAGTGCATGATCCAAGTTTCCTGTGCAACGTTGGCTGTTAGTTTGTGCTGTTTTTGCAGGTTATCGTTGAGCAAGTTCCAGAGCTCCTTCGTGTTGTGAGTCTTGTGTAGTTTAATTATGTTTTCTGCGTCTGCTTGCTGTAGGATTTTCTGGTGAGATTTTCTCCAGTTGCCATATTTCTGCTTCAGATTTTTGATCTGTTTCATGATTTCCATGGATGTTGTTTTCTTTGGGTGTCATATTAATCGATTTAGGCATTTTTTCTTGTCAACTATTTCTTGGTTGGATGTATGACGATGATCTTTATGTGGGCGGTTTTTCAGCGTTTGCCGGAATGGGAGTAGAATCCATTCATAGTTGAGCTTCTCAGAATCTGTCAGGGTGGCATAATGAAGTTTCTTCGGTAGGTTTGCCATGGCTGGTTGGGGAATCCTTAGTCTTGATGTTGTGCCGTCAAGTTCTACGGAGGCTATTGGTACTGGTTCGCTTTCTTGATTTGATAATGGGGAGTGAACAGTGAGTTGGTTAGTATCACTTTTATCAGTTATTATCGTTTGCGCTTTTGTGACTGATTCATGTAGGTTGTATGATAGAAATATGTAATCAATGATTGCATTTGATGATCCTCTGGTCCAGGTTGGCATATATGCTGCATATATGCTGCAGAGTTGTTCTTTGCATGATTCAGGAGGATGAGATTTCGAGTTGTGATTTCAGTCATCCATCTGCTTGCTTTTGGACAGAGATGTGAATGTGTTTGGATGGATCCATTCTGATTGTATAGCATGATATTCAGGTCCCCACAGATTATTATTTCTGGTAGTTGATGGGTTGTCACGACCTTGTCAATTGCCAGGAACACACCGTCGATGAATGCCTCCGTTGATATTGCTGCAGGGTTCCAATAGAGGTTTAGAATTGCATTGATATTTTCAGTGCTCAGTGCTGTACAGTGGGGATTTATCTTGATTAGTGTGAGGAGCCCTGATGCTGGTCTTCCTTGTTTTTTGACGATAGCAGGGTTGAGGAAGGTAAATGAGTTTTAAAGAGGGAAAGAGAGAACAATCGGATAGTATTGTACATAACATTTGGTAAAGTGCAAGTGCATATATTTCCCAAATGACAATCTCATCCTAGATTGCAAAGCTATGTATTCTCTAATGCAATTCTTAAAGTACTAGTGCTTCTGTGCAGTATTGCCTCATATTCCTACTTATGCATATTATATACATGCAGCATAACTCCTCTATGAATGTCAGAAATTGAAAAACCAGACTACAATATAATCTTGTTGCTAATGAAATGCGATATCCTAGATGGTAATCACTAATGTGCAAGAATGCAGATACTGTGCAAAAATGTTAAAAAGTTCAATAATGCTCATCAGATCTAAAGTGCAAATGCGTCTACACATTAGTACATATTGTTCAAATATATCATAGGAATAACAATTTGATCCATGATGACCAGGTGCCTAATCTGTCTCTTATTCCAGACATAGTGTAAGAAAATTGTCCATAATAGAATCTCACACATAAAGAAAAAAGATAATTATTTCATGATAGACATATTAAGTGGACTTAAGTGGACTTACGATGGACTAGAAACGAATGAATGAAGGAAAAATGTATTTTAGCACATACATTCACAAGTGAAGAGAAATATATGGAGAAAGAGGTCAATTGTTTAAGAACCTTGTGATATTATGATCTAGTAAGAAAGAAAAAGGCCCTAATAAGCCTTAGAGCTGTTACTGTTGTGAGTATACATGTACATTTCATTCATGTAAAAAGACATATAACTCTGAATCAATATTGAGTCCTTTTGTTTTCAAAGTGTCATATTTACAAATGAGTGTTGCTTCCAGATGGCGCAACTTCAGCGCTCTATTCCCTAGCCTCTTGTGTTGCGGCACATGTGCCAATCCCAGAAAAGTCATATCTTTGACATTGTTGTCATGTTTCTCAGCAAAGTGAAGTGTCAATGGATATGTATGATCACCATTCTTAATGAGCCTGTAATGTTGTAAAATCCGTAGTTTCAGGGGGCCTATTGTTGAACCTATGTAATCGAGCCCAGAACGGCATGTTATAACATAGACCACAAATTTGGTAATACATGTTATTCTGGGCCTCATTACGACCCTGGCGGTAAGGGGTTAACGCCAGCGTTAGCTGCGCCGACCCCTTACCGCCAATTCCGAGTTCCCCTAGCGCCATGGAGGTTTTAACACCCGATTTTAGCGGGTGTTAAAATCCATGGCGCTAAGGGGCCATGGAGTTAATTACGCCACCGTAATTTACGGTGGCGTAATTAACGCCTTCCCCACTCCCATTATGCCCTATGGGGCAAAAATGGGAATGGGGAAGGGTAAATGGGGATTGGGGACTTACCGCCCCGCCAAGGTCGGAATGGGGCGGTAAGTCCGCCAACCACCATGGTGTAAACATAGTTTACACCATGGTGGTAAAGTCACGGCCCAGGCGGTAACTTACCGCCTGGGTCGTAATGAGGCCCTCTGTGTTTATATTTCCAATGTCATCCTTCTGCACTTGTGAACGGATCCTTGGAAACAAAATTACACATTTTGCAATTGCCACACTTTTTAAAGCCAATGTTCTTGTGTTATCAAGAAGCCAACACTGTTGTTCGGAGGTGGTCATGACCATGCTGAGAGCTAGAATATTTTTCAGTGTGGGAGCTTTTCGAAAAGTGACACTAGGCCTTGATTCCAACACCTTGCATAGATCTCTATCTGTTGTTCGAATTTTCCAATATTTATGCATTATTTCTCTTATTTTTTGTGCTTGATGGTTATGATATGATATGATATGGCATTTGTAACGCGTCTATACACAAGTGTTTCAAGGCGCGACGAGGCAGGGGGGGAACAAGGGGAAGACAGACAACGATCCTACTAGACCAGGTGTCATTCAGATCGCGCAAGTGCATTGGTGGGTGGAAGGGAAAAGTGCAAATATAAGGGGAGGGGGGGGAGTGCAGTACAAGGTAAGTAGCATAAAAAATAATAAATAAGGCCAGCTGGTGGCAAGTGCAAGGTAGATGAAGAACAAGTGCTGGGAAGGGGGGCTGTAAGGATACAGTGACAGTCCCGCAGTGCAGGGGGGTGCCAGGGAGGCAGTGCAAGTGGAGAGTGGCTGGGCCCTGGACCGAGGTCACTGAGAGGGGCCCAGTTGCAGATTCAGAGCAGATTCAGTGAAGAATTAAAGCTGTTCAGCAGGGGAGAGGGAGAGAGAAAGCAGAAGCAAAGAGGAAGGTTTTGAGGTGCTTCCGGAACCGGAGGTGGTTCTCCTCAAGTTTCAGGGAGGCAGGAAGGCTGTTCCAGAGGGAGGCCCCTGCTGCAGAGAGAGATCTACCCCCAGCTCGTTGCTTCGAGAAGCGGCTGACCCTGAGGGAGTTGGAGACGGATGAGTGAAGGGCTCGGGAAGGAAGATATTTAGGAAGAGAGAGTTGAAGGTATTTGGGCCCCAGGCCCCAGAAGGCCTTGTGGACAATGCAGAGGGTTTTGAACTTAATCCTCGCAGCCACTGGGAGCCAGTGTAGAGATTTCAGTCCTGGAGAGATACGGTCCATGGGCTTGAGGCCAAGGACAAGTCTCGCAGTTCTGTTCTGGATGAGTTGCAGAGGGCGGAGAGTGGAGGCAGGCAGATTAAGATAGAGGCTGTTACAGTAGTCCAGCTTTGAGAGAACCAGGGCTCGGGAGACAGTGAGCTTCTGGGGGAAGGAGAGTAAGGGAAGAATACATCTGAGGAGGTGCAGCTGGTAGTGTGACTTCTTAGAGACGTCTGATATATGAGGAGAGAAGGAGAGTGTGGAGTCGAAGATGACCCCGAGGTTTTTTGCCTTGCAGGTAGGAGCAGGAAGGGGGCCAAGGGAGGCCGGCCAGAGAGCTGCAGGGAAGGAGGGAGTGGGTGTGCCGATAAGTAGAATCTCGGTCTTACTGGCATTAAGGCAAAGGTCATTGGCGGCACACCATTCCTGGATAGCAGACAGACAGTCAGACAGTCAGAGATGAGGGAAGGAGAGGAGGAGGCCGAGGGTAGCCTGAAAATGAGCTGGGTATCGTCCGCTTAGCACTGGAAGTTGGGGCAGAGAGCGGCGATGCGGAGGGCAAGGAGTGCCAGATATTGGTTGAAAAGCCAGGGAGAGAGGTTAGATCCCTGGGGAACACCACAGGAGGAGAAAAAGATGTCAGAGAGGAAGGACCCCAGTTGGACCTGGGAGAGTCGATTGGAAAGGAAAGAGGTCAGCCACGCCAGAGCCTGACCAGTGATACCCAGGTTATCACAGAGACGGTTGAGCAGGATGGCATGGTTGACAGTGTCAAAGGCAGAGGAGAGATTGAGTAGAATGAGAACACACGGAGTGTTGGAATCGAGGTTCGAGAGCAGGTCATCGCGGATGTTCAGGAGAGCAGTTTCCGTGCTTCTCTCAGCTTTGAAGCCAGATTGATGGTCATGAAGACTACCAACAGATTCAGCGTGGAGGTTAGGCTGGGAGATGGCCAGTTTCTCCAGGAGCTTGCCCAGGAACGGAGTAATGGAGATTGGGCTATAGTTAGCCGGGCAGGAAGGGTCGGAAGAGGGTTTCTTGAGGAGGGGGTACACAAGGGAGTGCTTGAGGGGGGAAGGGAAGACTCCAGAGGCGAAGGAGTGGTTGCAAAAATCAGCCAGGGCAGGAGCCAGGGAGTCGATGCGGTCCTTGATGGTTTTGGAAGAACAGGGGTGAACCTGTTTAGACCAGACTTTCATAGATCGGACTTGTCTGGAAACCTCATCAGCAGAAAAAAGTGGAAAGGCAGAGAAGGAGGGGGGAGGGGTGGCTGCAGAAGAGCCAGAGGAAGAGCCGGGAAGAGAGGGAGGGAGGTGAAAGGAGGAGAGCGAGGACAGGATGTCCTGAGTTTTTGAGATGAAGTGAGAGGCCAGTGCAGTGCAGAGGGCCTGGGAGGGGACAGGAGAGGTAGAGACTGCAGCAGGGTTGGCCAGCTCCTTGCAGATTTTAAAGAGTTCGGCCGAGTTGTTTGATGCCTCAGAGATGCAGGCTTGGATAAGGGCTCTCTTCTTGGTGAGAACGGAGAGCCAGTATTGCCTTTGGAGCAGGCGGCAGGCCAGTTTGTCAGAGGATGAACGTGAAGCACGCCATTTCCTCTCTGCCACCCTGCACTTGCGTTTTAGGGTGACGAGATCCGAGTCATACCAGGAGTTACATTTGGCTTTGGGCTTCAGGTGGATTCTCATGACGGGGGCAAGGATATCAAGAGTATTAGATATAGGAGAGTGGAGCATGGAGAGGGCTGTGTCAGGGTGGGAGTCAGCCGAAGGGGGAGGCGGGGGCGAGAAGGTAGCAGCAAAAGCCTCAACTGACACGCGCTTCATGGGTCGGATGACCGAGAAGGTGGGTGGTAGTGAAGAGGGTGGCTTTGCCTGCGGGGTAGGGAGGGTGAAGCTGGTAATGAATCTAATAGTTTCATTCTTAGGTTTCATTTTAGTTTTAAACATATCACTTCTTAGAAGTTTATCAGCTTTTCCAAAACACTCACTTACAGTGCTTTTAGAGTAGCCTCTGATAACTAGCCTATTGCTGATATTTTTGGATTCTTTTTGGAAATATACATCTGTGCTACAGACATGTTTGGCTCTTAAGAATTCACCATATGGTATTGATTTCTTGAGCACTGTAAGGTGATGGCTGAAGGAATGCAGAGTAGAGTTGGAACTTGCTTCTCTTATGTATAGACTACATGTTAGATTGTTATTGTCAATTCTGAACTGAACATCTAAGAACACCATCTCTTTTATACTGATAATACTGGTAAATTCAACATTGAATGGATTAGAGTTGAGAGTGGTGATATATTCTTCTAACTCTCATTCAGTGCCATCCCATATTAGGAAGAGATCATCGATAAATCGATGCCACATGATAATGTGTTAAGTAAACACTTCTAGATCTTCATTCCACGCCACTGTAGTCTCCCACCACCCCATGTATAAGTTGGCGTTAGTGTGTGCCATGCATGACCCCATGGTGGTGCCCTGAGTTTGTCTGTAAATGCTGTTTTCATACAGAAAATAATTGTGTTCCAAGCATAATTTAAGCATATCTAGGAGCATGTGATTATATTGGTGATAGCTAACAGATCTGCTTATTAAGAAGTGTCTGGAGGCTTCCAAAACATATTGGTGATGTATTGACGTGCAACGTGAAACCACGTCTAGAGAAACCAAAAGGAAATTAGGTTCCCAATTGACAATGCTCAATTTCATAAGAAGATCTGAAGTATCTTGTATGTAAGAGCTCAGAATTAGCACAAATGGTTGTAAGAAAAAGTCTAAGAATCTTGAATTATTTTCTAATAGACTACCAATAGAAGACACAATAGGGCATCGGGGGCGGGGGGTCTATGAGACTCTTATGTATTTTAGGATTAAAATATATGAGAGGTGTAATAGGATGATTTTTTTTTTCAGAAAGACGTATTCATCATCATTTATGAGATCTAATTCACACCAATTGTGCAATAGTGAATAGTATTCCTGATTTGTGATGTTGAGGATTAATTGTCAACTTTTTCATAGCAAGATGCATTTCCCAATTGCCTCATCACTTCCTTAGTATAGCAGCGACTGCCCATGACCACTATACTGCCACCTTTGTCTCTGGTCGAATAACAATCGTGTGGTCATTTTTCAATCTTTCTAGGGCACCAAATTGTTCAATATTCAGATTTCTAGATTTGGTTGCTATCTTTATAGGTAGATCTTTGAAATCCTTGACCACCAGTTTTTCGAAGATCTCAATCGGACTGCATTTGATGATATGCACCTCCCTTCACATGCCTGGAGACATGCTTACATTTCTACATACATATAATTCTCGCACACATGCATACACAAACACATTGGTTTTTCCTTACCTGTTTCCCACCGGACTCAGCATGATGCTGCTTCCTCAGCTGCTACCTGCGCCATAGGTCTCCACCTCCCCTGCAGGCACAGATAGGAATCAGAAAGCAGGGATAGCTTCCTGGTTCCTGAAATGCGCGAATGAGCCTGCACAGTGACATCTGTAAATGCCCACACAGCGCTGCTGAGTGGTCATTTAAAGATTTTGGGTGGGCCTTGCCCACTCAGGCCCTACCCTGTCTATGCCTCTGTCCACATGGCTGACTTGGTTATTCCTCTTGGAGGGCTTCACTTTGTCCAGCATTGCAATGCCCATGTACCCATGGGCAGAGGGAGTGATCATCTATTGGAGGGTTTGGACTGTTGAGGGTTTGGCTAACCTGCTGAGGTAAAGAGTCTGCTTTAAGTAGTGCACTGGATTGCTGCAAGCTTATCTTTGTTTGTAGTACCCTGGCTTCCTTCACGCAGAGTGATGCGGAAAACCCAGCAGCTCTAGTGTATGATGCTTAGATCCTCTGCTGCATAATCATCATCAGTAACTAAGTGTTTGTTCATCCTCAGCAGCATAAGAATTCCAAAGGTATTGGCTGGTGGTATTGTCCTTCTGTCTCTGATGATGGCACCCATACTAAAAAGAAGTTCCGAGTTGGCAATAGCACTGGCAGCAAAGTACACTAGATGTTTGATTGCTTTGCATTAATCACTCCTCCCTTTTTTGAGAATATAGAACAGGCTTGTTAGGTATGGTAGTTTATTGGCAGCGTTTTGCTTGTTCATTTCATCTGCTGTTCTTGATAAAGAGAAGTGTTCTGGTGGTGATGACTTGAAATCAAATTAGCTAAACTTTCCCAAACTGGGCTGTCTGCTTTTGACTGAAGTTGGGAAGCTACTTTAGAAGAGTACAAACTTGAACGTGTGCTGCTGTGTCCACTGGTATCAGACATGGGAGGCAGTGGGAGGCTACTGGTTTCAACTGTTTTGAAAATATTGTGATATGGGCGGGGTTGCCACTGAGATTTCTCTATGTGGAGGAGATAGAATTGGGCATTTCACCAGTCCCTTTTCTGGGAAGTGAGACATCTCCAAAACGTGTATAGCAATTTCTTGCAGTACACATGTAATGAATTTTGTTATATCGTTCTGCACAAAAAAACAGACACTTGAGAACTGCAGATTGGATCTATAATTGTGGCTCAGATGAACTCACGCATGAGAGGAAAGCTCAGGGCAAACAACACAACAAGGGGCAACAAAGGTTTGCATTTAAGCGTGTCATAAAAGGTTAATTCATTAACTACACAGCACCATTTATCTCCTTGTGGACCTCATTGTGAGTTGGACGGAAGCTATCGCTGTCGCATTTAATGGTTGGCCCTATTATGAGTTGGGTGGTAAGTGGGAGTTTTACCTCCTGCTTTTGCTGGAGGTAAAAATGTCCTCTTAACGCCTGTTTTCAGCGCCATTACGCCGGTGCAATTACCACCGGTGGTAACAGTGCCCTCCAACCCCATTGGGTCCAAAGGACCCAAAGGGGAATGATATGATATGATATATGATTTGATATGGCATTTATAATGTGCCTATACACAAGTGTTTCAAGGCGCGATGAGGCAAGCGAGGGGGAACAGAGGGAAGACAGAGACAACAATCTTACTAGGCCAAGTGACATTTGAGATTGTGCAAGTGCAGGGGAGGGGGCAGGGGAAAAGTGCGAGGGGGATGGGGGAGGGGGGAGTGCAGTACATGGGATCAACAGTAAAAAATAAATAAAAATAAAAACCAATAAATAAACAATTTGGCCAGCTTGTGGCAAGCGCAAGGGTAAGTGCAGACATCAAGGGCCTAATTCACAGAAGTGTTTTATAATGGCAAACCCCTACTGGAAAACGTTCTGTGAATTAGCCCTCAAGTGTCAAGTGCTAAAGAGAAGAATAGAGGAAATTGAAGGGATGGCCTGAGAGGGCTTCCTGAATTCCGCCACCAGAAGGGACCAGAAGGCATTTTAGGAATTTGTAAAGGGTGGCCTGGATGGGTGTTGGTCCAATGCAGGTGGTGGGACACACGTGGAGGAAGGGGCCTGGCTAAATCGTTTTGGGAATCTGTTCGGGGTGGTGAATACTGAGGACTATGTGGAAACTGCTGGGTCTTGTCTAAAATTTGAGGTGGACGAGGTTAAAAAGGCCATCAACCTCCAAGCCCATAATCGGGCACCTGGACCAGATATGATCCCCTCAGATTTGTTTCAAGATACGGTGGACATGTAGGCACCACTTTTAACGGTGGTGTTCAATGCCTGGATGCAATCAGGGAAGTATCCCCCATTGTGGAAAAAAGCGATCATTTCCCCAATTTTCAAAAAAGGGGATATGGCCAGCCCTAGTGCGTATAGACCTATTTCCCTGCTGGGCTCTTCCTTCAAAATCTTCAGGAGAATACTGTTAGCTGGTATTGAAACATGGCTGGGGGAACAATCAATTCTTTCGGATATTCAATTTGGGGTTCGTCCCGGAGTTGGGACAATGGAACAGAGTCTCAATCTATATATTTTAGTGGCCAACTCAGGTTTTTGCAGGGGAGAGACAGCATACCTGGCATTCATGGATCTGAGCACGGCCTTTGACAAGGTGGATAGGGCAAAGCTCTGGGCCGTGCTCGAGTCCTTAAGGTACCCAGGGGACATTTTGAGGTTATTGGTTGATTTACACACAGACAATGAGACTTATGTGCGTAGTGGTCCAGGGGGACACTGCACAGCCTGTTTTAAGGTCGGGTGTGGTGTACGGCAAGGCTGTGTGTTGGCCCCCATTTGTTCTTGTCTTAACATTAATGGCCTCTCACAGGACCTTACTAATATTTTGGCTGATTTTCTGGTCCTGAGGGCCGGGGCTTCCCAGTTTTAGCATATGCAGATGATACAGTTTTGCTAGCCAGAACACCTAGAGCATTACAGGCCTTGATCAATGCCTACACAACCTTCATGTGCAATTTGGGTTTAAAAATCAACACCAAAAAATCGGCTGTGATGGCATGTGTGGGCAGAAAACGGCCAGCGACAATGAGACCGATGCTTTGTGCCGGAGAAACCATACCCCGAGTTAAGGTCTTTGACTATCTGGGAATCAGCTATTTGGAGGCTCAAACTGGCAAGGCCCATGTGGCCAAACAATCGGGCAAAATGAGCCAGCAGATAGGGGGCATTTTCCGGTTTATGTCAAGGTGTAGGGGTCAGCCTTTAGAAGTCATTATTAAGATCTATGGTGCCCAAACTTTGTCCGTTACCATGTATGGTGCCCCTATATGGGGTTTTCAGAAGGCAGCTGAAATTCAAATTAAAGAGAACAGGTTCCTCAAGCAATTGTTGGGGCTCCCGAACTCCGCAGCCTGTATTGCAACACATATAGAACTGGGAATGGAGTTTTAGGAGGACCAGTGGGCGCTGGCCCCAATTTTATTCTGGGTTTGGTTGTGGGCCAACAAATATGCCTCCCTCTGTCATTTTATTATTCGGACAGTGTTGGGCAGAGTGGGGTGGCAAAAAATCCCATGGCTTGTCTCCATTTGTAACGCCCTTGTAGAGGTTAACCTCAGTGCTCTTTTTCCACCAGCTGTACTAATAACTAAGGCTGAGGGGATCCGACACAAAGCTGCATTGGGCGATGCTGTAGTGAGGAAATTAATACTCTTGGAGTATGGTAATAAAACTGGCCAATTTCATACCAGGATCAGTAGACCTTCTGGGATCCAACCCTATCTAACCTGGAGTCCCCACAAAAAAGACAGGTGGCTAATAACGAGGGTACGGTTTGACTCCCTTCATTTGCAAGGGAATACAGTCAACTGGAAAGGATTCCCAGACTCCGCTGGCTGCCCGGTTTGTGTTCATTACCGTGAAGATATGGCTCATTTATCGTTTTTCTGTATTGGTTATACTGGCAACAGCAGAGCAACTCTGATTCCTGTCCTTAAGAAGTCTGAGATTCGCCATTATAAAGTACTCATTTTTCTTTGGAGTGCAGATACGGTCTTTATGGCTTGGGCCTTGCTCACCTTTCTAAAAAAAAGCAATGCACTTCAGAAAATGTTTATTGAGGCTTCAGGGAGTCGGCAGCCAACAATGAGAAATGTAACACTGGAGGAATTATTTTTACAATATGCTCTTAAACGATTGCTCACTTAAACATTGGATTTTATGGACTAGTGATTATGTAATATGTATACATTTTATCCTATTGTGCCTCTCTTTTAAGAATGTCTATAATTGCTGTTTGTATACGATTTTAGACATCACATATGATTTGTGTATTTCTTTGTTTGTGTGTAATATTGTGTTTTTTCTTTGTCGTTTGATGGATTTTTTTTGCATCCGAATAAACTTGTTTGACTCTATATTATTTTCTAACAGACCTCCTTTTTAATGGAGTGTTCTTTTCCACCATCTCCTGTATTTGATTGGTATATTTTGATAACATGTTTTCACAATCATAGTTATCAGTGAATGACTGCAAGATCTGCTTTAGGCAAGGTTTCTGTTGCTCTGACCCTATTTTTTTTAAATTCCTGCTCCACACTTTCATATGCAGATTCTCTTGTTGTTTGATGGGAGGATTGGGATGAATCTCGAAAGTTACCAAGCTATGGTCAGACTAGAAACAGGGCTCTGTTTTTTCCCTTGAGACCGGTAAGTTGTTAGTGCATACCTAATTCAGCTGGTTCCTCTGCTGGGTAGTAGGTTTGCTGTTTATTACTTGGAAAACCAATTTGTTTATGGTGTTTTCCAGTGCTATAGCTTCTTTATCAACTGGATTCCCCTTCCATCAATTCATGTCCCCCACTAGTAAGGTAGCAGTATTATTAGAAATAAGCTTACTTACTTGCAATGAGACTTCATTATCAAAGTCAGAGACTAAGGAAGGTGGTCTGTATACCACAATTTTATTTAGGCAGTCATTTGGTGTGTTGGTCAGCTTCAATTGGATAGACTCACAGCCCATGCATTCAAAGTTAGCTTTAAAGAGTTTTAATGACTCTCTAGCTATTACCACTACTCCAACCCCTACTCTGTTTTCTCTATTCTTGATATACAGTACATAACCTTCTGGCACAGCGTTTATGCCTGTAGGGCCAATAGGGTCCCTCAACCATGTTTCCGTGATGCACATAATGTCTAAATCTCTGTCTTTGACAGGGTTGTGTACATCATGTGCATGCTTGTTTAGTGAATGCGTCTTCAACAAGCCCACTTTCAAGGATATTGTTTCGCGGGTATGATCTTTTTTTTGGATTGGATTCCTATTTGACTTATATTTGGGATTCTCCTTTTTATCCATACTCCCATTCACATGACCATGTACTGGGGTGCTTTGTGACTGGAGTGGGGTACTTCTGCTAGCTAGCTCATTAGCTACACCCTTAGGTATCTCCATCGTTAGACCCCTTCTTATCTTAAGCGCAGAGCACCCTAAGCGTTATCGTGCTTCTACAGAATTATGGGATGGGACCATGGTGGTGAAGAACCTGTTGAACCAACACTGGAGGCCCTCAAAATACAGCCTTCTTCAAGCTTTGCTTCAAACCACAATGAACTTCATCTTGACCCCCTGCTCGACACTGCTCCCGTTCTGAAACAAGACAACCGGCCGCATTCTGAGCCTGATTCAAAGCGAATGAACAGTCCGAAGAGTCTGGTTTGATGTTTCTGAACCACAAAAAAGACCAAAAGTTATTATTGACTTGTAACAATTAAATTGCTCCATCCTTGGACCCTTGATAATAGGTAGGTCACCTTTACTCCATGTATGCCCAAGAACATATCTTTCTTTAAAAAATGTTGGTTATTTATTGCCTTAGTCTACCTGTTTCATCACTCAGAGTTCTGCATCTTTCTATCATTGCATATTGTCTGTCCTTTCCACAGGGGTACGCATTTGTGTAATATTTTTTCAATTTCAACTGTATTACAGATGGTGTGTGTAACTAAAGTATATTTATATTTAGAGGACCTTGATTGAACATTCCCTTTATTATGGATTGTTATATGTTGTTGTTTAAATTGCAACTTGGTCACATTCACACCTCTCTTGAGAGTATAGCCTTCCCTCAGTCCATGCTGCCACAAAAGGTAAATGAGGTATTTCTCTCAACTGTGCATGTTTCATCTTTATACTTGGCATCACTCATGTATTCTAGGTGGTTTAGCCACTACCCATCCTCATACTACTGCAGGTTAGAAGTCATTTCGTCATAACATCCCTCTCTGGTTATAGGCATATTTCAAAAGTATGAGTAACTCTCACCATCTCCATGTGCTTGATCTGGTATTTCTGAACCTCTTTCGGTGCTAGGTGCTCCAAACCACTCTCCACTGGCTCAGTACCCAAATATATGTTACTTAACGTAAACGTTTCTCACCTTTTGGAGCTTTTGCCATGGCCTAAACACCAACTACCCCAAATGTGTATCTATGTATATAGTTGACCAATCAAATATTCACCAGTTTCATCATTGACTCTTTGCATGTCGTCCCCCATCTTTGATGCTTTGGATTTGATCTTCACTAAAAGTCTTAGAATGCTTTGCTCCATTACATTACAAGAACATTTGGGGATGTGATCAGATAGAGTCCATTCACTAGATCCAACCTGTTAACAGATCACATGTTGGACAATTATTGTGATCAGGCACAATTCATGTGTTATGAAATAGCAAGATCATGAAAAGACAATCATAGTGGTTTATTTCTCAAATTCTGAAACAATTCTTGGATTTACTTTTATTGTGGTGTGGATGAATGACTGTGTTTGGTATGAGTGGTTAATGTTTGAATGATTTAGCCGTTATGAATGATAATTTTGTCTGACCAAATCAGGCCGGGCATGTGGTTTTAGACTCTCCTGCAACACTTACGAAAATCATTGTGTGTAATATCTTGTTATAAATTCCAATTGCAGAAGTATTGTATCATAGTAAATACATTTTGATACCTTTGAAAAAATAAAAACGCTCTCTGGACAATGTTTCAGTATACTCCAGTACACTAATGCCCTGGTCCAGAGCACCCTTTCAGTGCCCATATGTTTTAGGTGGACACATTTACTTTCAAAATGTCTTTTAAAGACATTCGTATAGTCACTATTTTCCAGAATAAAATAGAAGGCCTCTTTTTTACTTAGAATGGCATTTGGAAATATTTGAACATGTACTGTGTTTGCCAGAATGCAGTGACATGTCTCTCTTTCTCTCATAATGGGTTTAAGATACTTTGGCAATTTCAACACATTTCTGAGGAAGCAGTTTCAGGCATTGCTTTCTCATAAAGGGTATTATGAATGATTTTGGATTCACTCAATTTCCCAGCATGCAATTTGATGGTTACTTGGCTAACTGACTTTGATTAACTTCTCTAAGCCAAACTAAAGGCACATCTGATGATTTATGTTTCCATTTGTCTACCTTTCTTTAATTCGTAAGGTTGTCAATTAATTTACAATACCTTGTTCGGGTACTAGTAATTATTCAGACTTCTCATTACACCTCTCAGATTCAAATAATTTGGTGCATATTTCAGCACCTCGCTTAGGTCCTATGCATTCTTTGCGCTTCTCAGAACACTTCTCAGGGTTCAAGCACTCGCTTCAGTTTCTCAGCAATACAAATATATCCATAAGCTTAATCACCATAGAATTGTATCCACCTAAATGGTACTGACTTCAGGGTCTCAAAATGTTAAGCTGTATTCTTGCCATTCAGCCTTCAATCAGCCTAATCTTTTCTCTATTCAAATAAAACCTAATTCTCCAAATCACCGATTTCATCATTTTCAAGACAATTCATTGAATAGTTAGAGTTCTTCCTTGGTCTGAATAGGGGTTTGTTCTTCACTGTATTTCCCAAGATACTATTGTTTTGTACAAGTCATATAACTGCCCACTACAAGTATCAGAATACTTTGCAAAGAGCAAGTACTGGTATGGTTCAGTGTTCCTTACTGTCAGAATGTTTCTTTTGACAGTGGCTTCTCATTCTCCAACACATCAGTTTCCTTGCAGATTCTGAATATTTCTCCTTTGGATCCTCATGCCCACAACGTCACAATGTTGAGCTACACATTAAGAATTGCAGCATGAAAGGTCATATAAACTCCAGGAAATAACAGTTTCAAGGGCCCAGAACATGTTGTTCACAGTATGTCAGTAGAAAGGGTGCAGGACCTACAGGATACAGTAGCATCATAGTCATTATATTTCCTAATCCAGTGTCATGGTGGGCAGTTTATCGGTCCTATACGTGCACACATTACTTTTCACACCAAGTGCTGCAAAGATTTAGACAATTTCTCTTCTCACCTCAAGAGTTATTCAATTGTTTAGGTCTCGTCTCTGTCCTAATTAATCCATGAATACTGCCTTCCCACGGCAGTGTCCCTGTAGCATTAGAATACAGCAAGACAAGAGTATCTCCAGGGTTATAACTCTTCAGGGTCTTGAGATGTCAGCATGATATTCACACTCAATTGTGCATCTCATTCATTGTATTGTTGTTCTGGATTGTGCTGAGCAATTGGAGTATGCTCCACAAGATTATAAGGATGCGTAGGGGTATAATGGCCCACTCAGCCCTCAGACTTCTACCTAACAGAAACCCAACACTATCATAGGTAAAACTGGGACATATGAGAGGTAAACCTACTTCAACGTTTGTGGTACCATTGGCCGAGAAACCCAACACTATCATAGGTAAAACTGGGACATATGAGAGGTAAACCTACTTCAACGTTTGTGGTACCATTGGCCGAGGGAAGGCAATGCTCTTAGGAGGTGTGAATGTGACCCATTAGTGATCCAAACACAGTAACACAGTCCAAATTAAAGGTGATATCCAATCAACGTTCTATAAAAATATATATTTTTATTAAACACACCATCTGCAATAGAACAATGTAGAAACACTGTACAAAAACCCATTGCTATGAGAGACAAAGAGGAAGCAACAGATTGAAGAAAGTACCCCTTTAAGCATGGGTAAAGGCGTGATAGTCAAATACAAACCACAAAAAGATATGTCGTAAGTGAAAGACAGTTATGCAGTACCTAACTAGTCTCTATGGTCCCAGTGTACTGATGAGGCATTTCAACACTAGCTGATTTCAATTCTTGGGTTGTTTGACGATGTTGAACCTGGTGTCTAACGTTCATTCAAGTGGATCAAGCTTAGTTTAGGCACATTTGATCAAGTGGGCTCAAGCAGCAAGTTGGCGTCGAGTAGTGGTGAATGTGGCCACTCCATGCTGTGTGATGAATCTGGACAATTCGTCTCTTCTCCCCAGAGGCCATCCACCCTCTGTGAGGCTAGCGAGGTGAGCCCACTCACAAGATCCTCCCTATGGGTCCGGGCAAGTGGGACCTAACTGGGAGTGACTCTCCTCTAGGGGACAAGGATTCCCAGTCTGAGAATGACCTTCTGGACTGGACTATCATATTGTCCTATATGGGAAATGAAAAGACTATTATTGCTTCTATTTCAAAACCACCGAACAGTGACGGTTCTTCTACCTTCTTGGGCCAAAGTAATGCTGGATTTCGACTCAGCTCCCCAGAAAAAGAACCTCAACAAAACCCTCTTGTTTATGACCTTGTTTTGGTTTCATCAAACTCAATTACTTCTGGTAATGCTGACTGTTATCCAAGCAGCACTATAAAGGAAGAAGAATTCAGTGCCATCCATCCTCCTTCCACCCTATTGGCTTCAGATAATGCTGGCTGTTATCAGGGGACTGCCGTAGAGAAAGAAGAGCACACCTTTTCTGGCCATGATGGCGTACCTGCACAGAATAAGGATTGTGAATGGAGAAAGACTGGTGAAGCTGTGCATGACTCCTACACAAGCAGGAGAATCCATGGTATGCAGAGGCAAGCCTCTGAAACATGTCCTGGAGGGGCAGAGCTATGCACACCCGATGAGCCAGCGGTGGCATAGTGGGAGCAAAGCCTGCTAGCTGCAGGCTAAACAACAGGTATGTTGACCAAGAGGGAGGCTCCCAACTGGAGAGGAACGTAGAGGGTAGCAATATGCCTTTTCTGGTGGCATTCCCATAAAAGCTCTACAATGGGCCAGCAGCCTATACCAAGACCAGAGACCCGCAAGTATCCTGAGTTCCCGGGCTCCACATGGCACTTGCTTGTACAGGAGGAATGAGCACAAACCGTGAGGTGAAATTTTCAACCATGAGAATACCAGCGAAGGCAACAAGCTGTGCGGTCATAGACTGACAAAACTATTCATGGTACGGAACACAAGGAAATCAAAACGAGCGGAAGAACCAGGTAATCTGGAATTAGAGTGTTGATAACTTCAAGTATGAAGGCTGGAAAATTCACTGTGAGAATGAAAGAAGGAAAGCATGGAACGGCCAATTACCCCCTTGTAAAATGAGAGCGAAAGACATACAAACAATATTTGAGAAGGCTGGGGAAGCCGTAACCAGTATCAGAAAGTGAACATTTTATATGGACACACGTCTTGTGGTCCAGGGAGTCAAAAGAGTGCATGTGATTTATAAGCAGGCTGGGGAAGGTGACAGAAGTATCAAAGTGTGTGAATTAAGAGGTGTTAAACCTATCGCAAGGTCACTGGAAATTGGGGATTCCAGGTGACGCAAGCAGTGAAATACAGAAGAATATGTTATAATAATCTTGGAGAGATTTGTACTACTGGTCATAGCTAAATGAATCCTAGGAAAATTTACCCAATGATAATTAACAATTGAGGTAGAACAAGAGGAACAATCTTTGATTCTCTAGAGAGGGGGGAAACAGGAACTAGATAACAGAGATGCATTTTTTATTGATGGACTGCACCCAAGAACTAGATGTTATGCAAGGACTTAAGAGAATGATTAAGACTGTGATATATAGTCCAAGAGCTCGGCCAGGCAGAAGTACATTCTGATGTTGATCTACAAACCTCCTTTTCTTTTTAGATAGGTGTTTTGAAGCGATAGGACTAGTTAGGAACGTAGACATTTTGGACTCTGTACTCTTCAAATTTAGACTACGGCCAGCACCCTTATTTGTTTTTTTTTTCATTTTAAGGCTGCGTATTTTCTTCATAGTGTTTGGGCCGGTTAGGCATGTTTCCTTTTATTTGAATACAATTCTAACATGACATATTGTTGTCTGAGTCCTCCTTCTGGTTTGCCACATTGGCCCTAAAGGGGCTCTCAGCATTACAGGTTGGGTGGTCTAGGAGTGCTTTTCAGTTGGATCAGGCTAAACTGGGCTTGAGCCTCTGGAAGGGTAAATGCATGATGCAGCAGTGGTTCAAGTCAGCGGGAGATGGTCATCTAATGGGTAATCTTGGGGGCACCGATGTGTGGGTCGGTGAGATGGCAGGTTGAGGGCAGGTTGTAACACCTGGGCAGAGTCGGTGTGTGACTCTCCTGTGGTTCAGGTCAGGTCAGGACCCCACATCAATCAGTTTATTTGGGACTAGCAGGTAACGGGCTCAGCTAGGGCACAATACAGCATCGGTCTGGTCCGAAGTGCAAGCACTAGTTGGGTTTGGTAGAGAAGCTCATAAAACAGCACCAGTGTTTTTGCTCTCATTCAAGGTGCGGTGAACATGGTGCAACCAGTTTGGTGCAGCAGAATAGGGACATTCAGATGGTCAGATCCTCTGGATACTGTAATGCCCACTCAGCAGCACTTGAGGACAGGATGGTTCAGTTAAGGGTCTGCTCTCGCAGCTTTAGGCGATTTTGGTGAAAAGTGGCAGGTCCTGGTCCACAGTAAAAGGTCACATCCAATGTGGATAGGACTCTCTTGTGCCTTGGATGGTTCCTTCTTCACTTTAGGATGAGTGCAAATCTTTGCGTCTTGAGAGGATCTGAAGAATGGGTGAGAGACCCCTTCTTTTAAAGGCAAAACTCTGCAGGATTAGACTAGAGCTAACTGGCCTTAGTGGTCCAATCCCTGCTCTTGAACTGGGTAGACTTTGACCATCTCATGTCACGCCCAAAGTGATTTGCTCCAGCTCAAGTAGAGGGGACAGATAAGGAATAGAGAATCAGAGAGAAATACAGTGGTGGATTTCAACTTTCATTCTCCCGCCTCTTCTAGTCCCGACACTCCCATCTCACTAAGAACAAGGTGTTTTAGAGATGCAGCACCCTGGTGTGAGGCTACTCCTTTCTAATGGGTTTACTCCTTTGATACCTGGGTCCATACAGCTGCCTTTTGTGCCTCTGTCTCTGGGTTGCTGTCATGCCATTTAGTGGTCTCCACACGGCTGACAAAAATACACTTCACCTTCCACAGCAGAGCTGAATGACAGGAAAAAACACATGTGCGATATCAATTGGGATGTGGCTGCCATGACCATAAGCAGTGCCATGAACTATGCCTTAAATGAGGCATGGCTTTATCTTAGATCAATTGTCTCTTGCTATATTCTTAAATATACTAGACCTAATGCCATAATGCAATTACACATTTCCCTTACCTTGAAACTCATTAGGATATTTCCTAGTAAACCAGAACTGGTCAAGAATGGCTTTGTTGCCTTTAGAATTAACAGCAAATGTCCAGCTTTGCTTGTAGTCTGTAGTCTTGTAGTCTGAGATGAGCAATGCACATGAGTGGAAATAAACAGTAAAGACCTATATACTTCCTAAGCACTTGCATTCTTATTTACTATGTGTGGGACAGTATGTAATGCAGAGCACATCAAGGAGACAGCATCACAACACCCCCATTTTAACATCGTTCTCTAGGTCTTTCTCTTGCAGCTGAGACACTACAGATACATAATAAAAGTTACGAGTCACCCACACTAATTGGGCAAAACCCCTACACATATTTTAGATACCCTGTATACATAACACAAAGATTAGAACCACAATGCAGGTTTCAAAATTCACATTTAAGTCAGGTCACTATCACTCTTTCAACAACGGTTAAGTACTCACCAAACAATGCCCAATGCCCAAATGTGGTTAGTGCAGGCCCTTAAAACTTTTCGATGGGCCGTACATACTTTAAAACCTGACCCTTTAATAAGATTTTTATGAAACACAGGTGACAGAGAAGTTAAAAAGGATGCCAATACAGCAACGCGATTCCTAAACTCCTCACTATACACACATTATCGTACTTGTGTGTCGATATAAAGTTATCCAAGCATGTGAACAAATATATACGGTATTGAACAGCTTTTCATTTGGCATCAAACTGCAAATGCACAGTGTTAGTACACAGCACATGCAAATAGATAACCATGATAAACCTTGCAACCTTCTCCTCCTCCTGCTTTGTATTATAATAACAAACCACAAGCTCACAATACACATTTTTAATAGACTTCTAACATTGAACTCTCCTGTGAAAGTTGTTGATATATGTACGGGGCGCAGTCACAAAGGTCCAGGCACTTGCTACAACAATACAAAATACCTTAATGTGGCTCCACCAGTATCTCCTACTTGCACTGCCATTAGCAACAACTGTGGTATGTTAACACTCTTCGAAAAGACCTACTGCTACACCAGATGTGTGCTCCAAAATAACATGTAAATGGCACACCAATCCCATGTCTAATATGCAGACATCTTTCTACAGGCCCTATTCCTATGTTCAGTATTCATGCCCAAGCCATATTCATAGGACTTAGAACGTTCTGCATGTGGACCACCTACATTCATATGCGTCTCACGGTTATGATCTTCCCCTGCTCGCTTCCTTCATGACAGCTGACATGGCCCACATTCTGCCTTTTCTAGCCACACTCCCTTCACAACATGTCCACAGCTATCTTATTGAAAGTCAAAGATCTACCGCTCTTCAGTCTTCATTCTGGATTGCTGGCCATGGTCACAGTGTTTCATCCCATCCGTCAAATGACACATGCTGGGCAATCATTATGAATTGCCATATAAAGGTTTAGTCTTGTATGGTCTCGCTGCAATCTCTTCTCGACATTGGCATTAACGGCAATCAAGGTTTTTCCATGGAGAAGGGTACCAAATCTTTAAAGGTAAAGGTGTTCGCTGCTTACCTAATGATTTTCTCCAAGCACACACATTTGATTTGTCACATAAGTGTATGTTAATGCCATTGTAGGAAAATAAGAATGGCAATGATATGCATGTGTTCGGATGATATACAATATTACTGTATAAGATTTGTAGCTTGGGTGACATTGGATAAAGGATTATTATCACACTATATTCTATTCTAACCTATTCTACTCTATCCCTTAATTCCTTCCATTCTATCATAAATGTTCTGCCAATTCCCTAACTTCCCCAACATAAATCACTAATGGTGTATTAGGTGGTATGTTGAAAGTACCTTCCACTCGTGAATCCGAGAGGGTGAGACCATGAGAAATGGGAACAGCAAAATGTGTTTCTGTTTTAGAACACCTCTACTTGAGTATTCTCTTGTTAGTGACCTTTCTGGGAAACCCCAAGATTGATATCCAATTGGGTCATAAATATTACTTTGCAGACGTTTGCCTACTTGTATCAATGTAGAAAGCAAGTGATGATAATATAGGGCCTCCGATCAATAGTATTCAATGTCACACTTCAGTTCTATAAAGCATCATCTGGGAAGGATGCGTGCAAGAATTGTTCTAAACACAAAGATGATATGTGTACAGCCTTGTCCATTCTTACGGGAAAAGTTCAATGGTCCAAAAGATCCCTTTCAATAATGTCCAATCCGCCATTCCTAAAGGAAATTAGATCAACAGCCAAGTTACCCTTTTGTCAACCTGCCTACCAATCCTTAAAAAGAAGGTGAAAGGTGCAAAATTAAAGAAAGTTTTGGGGAGATTTGGTCTTGGTGGGTGGAATTTTGCACTTCCTCGCACTGCAATTCATTCATCCTCCTGGGGAGTCTAGGTGTAACACCTTAACTTGTCGAAGCCTGCAATTCCCAATGGGTGAAGAGAAGGTTGACACCTGGTGATCAGGACCAAATCTACTCCCAGACACCCAAGTGAGGGCCTGTGGACATACTGATTGACAATGTGCTCGAAGAACCCTGCCAAAGGAGTGAGTTTATTGAGTTTCCTTCCTGTACAATAGACCCAAAGTTGTTTAGTCTTCTCTATTCTTGACAACTCTGTAAATATTGAGAAAACACATGCTACCAATGCTTGGTAAAGTCAGTTGGGGCTCATTGTGCGTTTTGTGGTTTCTGGGTGGTAAATCCACCCAGATACCACCAAACTGTATTACCATTACCACCACTTGGTCTTGCAGTATTATTGTGGTGTAAATCTCTAATTTTTTTATTTTTTTTATTCTATAGGATTCTAAGGGGACTTTCTGGCGGAATTACCATGTGGTAATTCTGGCAAAATGTGGCAGAAAGCTGTCGAATTTATCTCCAGCTCATATCTGGAGTTGAATCAACCAACTTTAGGGCAAACTCATAATTGTAAGGTGCAGTAAGGCAGCAGTATAGCGTAATACCACCCTTTTCACCACACCATCCAACTCATAATAAGGCCCTTCTAAGTGTTCTACCCCCTTCATCTGAATTACCTCTAACTTAAACTCTTAATATCTTGGGGGTAGCAAGCAATCCTTTTTTGCTGGGAAATGAATTCTCTTCACTTCTCAATCTTTTTAGAACTTGGTATGGACTTTCTTCACTCTAGTGAGTACTAATCTTGGAGCAGAGTACTTCACTCTAATAGCACACACGTAGACCAACCACAATGTTTAGCAGTTTCTTTCGTTGGCACAGTCATTCATGAAAAACAAGTGTGATGTGATTGTTTACAGGAATTGTTTTGTGATCGTCAATATTAGTGTCCAATTTTAATATATAAGACTAATCAGTCCTTGCACGTATAGCATGCAACCAGGGGTTAACATGTAGCTTAAAATAAATTATTGTATTAGTTTGCTTGCACTAGAGTGAATTTAACTTGTTCTCCTGTCTTTTATCTGTAGGTGGCAAATGTGAGATAGCTTATTCAGATGTGGACCACAATGAAAATGTAATTTCATTTTCTAGACCACGAGCCCTATAGATCAATGCACCGAAGGCCATGTACAGAAGGCCACCTCCCATATATCGGTCTTTAGGTGGCGCGGCCTGGAGTAAAGCCGGAAGTGTTCATAGACGCTCGTTGTGGTAAATGGGGGAGTTGCTGTATTGCAGTGTTGCCGAGGAGGGGAAGGCAAAAGATCAACCTTGTGGTAGGTAGCAGTTGTGGTTGCCTTCCGCAACATCAGTCTTTTGTTTAAGGGGTTTAGACCCTGAAACAGAAACTGCTGCAAGGCAGATCCTTTTGAAACAGAGCATCTCTCTGAAAGCAGGTAATTCTTGGTTCCCTGTGGTGACATCAGCAGATGAGGTCGCTTGGTTTGGAAAGCAGAACACAAGCACATGTTCCTGGGGGTGCAGCCTTTTATATGCCAGAAATAAACCCTGAGATTTTGGAAATCTCATGGGAGTCCTAACTCTCACAGGATTTACTCAAGGACTCACTGGTTGTAGACTCTTCTGAGTGAAATAAATTCCATAGAACGGGGTATTTGACCCATTTTCGTTCTCATTAGATGGGTTCCCAGACTCTTTGGAAAATATAGTTATCTGTTCTTTTTCAGACCTCAATGGTGGAGGACATCATTATGATGCACAGAAGGTTTCTTGGGTTCACCAGGTGTTTGAATCTGACCATGATGGGGATTGTGCATGTGGAGGATACACCTCCGAGAAAGCCTGTTCACCTTAAGTTTTGGTCTTCTACTCTTCTAGGACTAGTGGCACCTCATGTGTGACATGGATCTGTCATACTTGCGTATAGGAAACCCACCAATATGACCACACTGGAGATTCCAACTAGGCTGGCAACATGATATAATATGAGGTCAAACTCAGCAACAGGTTCCCCGTCCACAGAAAGTGTAAAAGTTGAAAGTAAATGGTGCTGCTGATGGTGGCACCAGTGGTGCCTTGGAGTCAGGGAAGGGTGGTAGGTGCATGTCTATGGGATGACTGCGGCTGAATGTATATGTCTCATTATGCGCCCAGCCATTATCACTTGCTCTCTGTAGACCATAATATTTGGACCACTTCCTCCTCAATGGAGTCCTGCGTGGCATTAATATATGTGTGACATTTACGCGTAAGAACCTTTTGAACATCAAGTTGGGGAGGCAAGTTGACCCCTGTTGTGATACACCACTTGCTGTGGTCTGGTAATTTGTCTGGATCTGTGTCTCCAGGTCATTCCACTACTTTTGTCCAATTTCTCGTTTGCCTTTTGTCTCTAAAATTGTGAAGGATGCGGTAGATGCCCAGCTCAACATATATCTGGAGCAGAATGAGCTTCTCCCTTCAATCTGGTTTTTGGCCAACCTAGTGAGAAGGGGACTTACATTTTGGATATCCAGGAGAGGTTCACATATCTTAGAGGCCGTGTTCAACCAGCTGATACAATTGTTAGAGCGTTGTGCTGGATTTGACACCATGGACCATGAAGTCCTGAATAGTTGTTTGGAGCAGGATATTGAAATTCCAGATGGGGGCTTGCCTGGATTTCTTTTTTTCTGTTAAGTAGAGAGCAACATATGCAATTAGAACAGTTTCCTTCTAAATCCTAGTCTTGGACATCCTCTCCTCCAGGTTGAGCATGAGGTCCAATTCTTTTTGACATTTAAAAGAGCCCCCTGGGTCAGCGTTTTTCAGGACATGAGCTCTGGTGTTAATCTGTTAATTATTTGTGTATGAGACTCACATCTGCTTGGATACACTTACTGGATGTGATGATAACACCGAGGTGAATCTCTTTTTTTCCAGGATTAGCAGTGAATATAATTGGCACTGCCTCAATGGTGCAAATAACAAAATGTTGTTTTTGTGGGTGTTAGTATCATTTTAGAATCATTAGAAGGTGGAGTTTTAGGGTGTGATATTAGTGTCCCTTTTATATTGTGTTTCTGTTTATTTGAACCTTTCCTAGAAATGTTCAACATTATTACAGGCTGTGCAGAACATAGCCATTTGAGGTATTTGTGTACTACGGAAATGTTATCACCATTCTCCCTACCATTCATTTATCAATGTGCTGCCCATTGATTTAACAAGTCAAGGCCATGTTTTGGCTTTTCAGCGGGATACTTTTAATAGTTAAGCTGCCCAATGTCTAGCCTACTTTCTGCCTCTTTCCACACCTAATAAGAGAACCAGTCGTATATACAAGCAACAAATTTACGACTTGATATGCGGAAAAAATATGCAGAGGGCTTCTGTTGAAACACGGCTTCCATGATCTCTTTGAGACAGGACATTCAACAGGGTGAGTATCTCCACCCGACATACA
Source organism: Ambystoma mexicanum (assembly GCF_040938575.1). Lineage (NCBI taxonomy): Eukaryota > Metazoa > Chordata > Amphibia > Caudata > Ambystomatidae > Ambystoma > Ambystoma mexicanum. Next base: position 978,572,749 of record NC_090922.1, read on the forward strand.
ACTGTATAATTGTGCATTTTGAATGCTGGTTGAACTAATGGACCGACTGGCAATGCACCCGTAGGTCCCTGTACTAATACGGCATCTTGTTCTCCTATAGACAAGAGGCCACAGGGGAAAACATGTACTTCGGGACTCCGTGCTTGAAGTTTTTTTGGTGATTTGTGACCACCAGGGCGCACCCAACCTGATTCTTCGATCAGGTAAAGGAGCTTGTCTGAACAATCCTATTAATAGATGAGATGGTAGATACCATAATTGGAGCTCATTCTGTGCCTCATTTTCTTCTTTCCAGGCTTCTACAAAAATCTTCCTAGGAGCTTTTGAGGATATAGTTAATTGGCAGACACTACCTCCATAATTTCCTATTGGCGGTGAGTGCCAGCAAGTATATGCATTAACAGGTATATACACACAAGAAATCTGTGTTGAAAAAAATAAGAGATTGGTGCCACTCTATGACACAATGTTTGTTTGCTTTTAGATTTGTGCTTGATGACATCCCCAGCCAGATTAGACACCAGGGTTAGGTTTCACCCATAACCTACCCTCATCCTGAAGAAGGTCACTTAAGATTTTGGCTTTACCATTAACCACCATCAGACGACCAAAACATATCTAGATGTCATTAAATAAGCAGTGTGCTATTTGATTTAAACACACGCTGAGAGTGAATACAGGTGTGACAAATTTATTCAGTGAGTGATTGTTTTTAGGGTTCTGAATATAACCCATATAGTGTATAGGTGTGTATTGAATGTGTATGTGTGAATATTCTGTATGAAAGGTAGAATGAAGAAGTGGATCTACAGTTATTGTAAACCAGTAGATGTGTTTTATGAACAAACACTGTTAAGCTGTGTTGAATTAGAGTAAAATAATAAACATATATTTTGTGATAATAACCACGCAGAACTTGTCTATGTAAGAGTGTCTCCAATCTCATTTACCGAGGTCCATTATAGTATTATTTCATGTTACTTACCTGGAGGACCGGTGGCATTACTGGTTCCCTTATATTGAAAACTCTTTCCACACCAAGTCAGTTTCAAAACTCTTCCTTTCAAATCATTCCTGTAGGTGGAGAACGGATATATTCCACTGGCAGAAAATGTGGAATGGCTTATCCAAATCAGTTAAGCAGCATTCTATTGTTAAAAGGAATGGTACACGCATGAAATTGCAACCTGTTACATAGTAGGATTACACATGGCTGTGCTGTTCCTTCTTTTAGCCTCATGTTTCTGTACTTATTATTTTCTGTTCTAAAGCTCAGACCTAGTTCAAGAGCATCAAAGCCCTGAACATGGTGTGGGTAGTCAGCGTAGGGGCTAGCATCTTAGGACAGTAGCACAGTACTGTGATTATGTTCTGTACATCCATTGGGATCAGTCCGTGGTTCGGTGTCATTGAAAAAGCCACAATGTGAGAGATTTGCAACAATTGAGAATAGTGGGGGCGTTCCGAGTTGATCCCACAATCAAGTTCCAAAGGATTTGTGAATGACAAGAGAAGGATTCATTGTGTGTCCTCTCGTTGCGGGTCAGTTGTGATTTAAGCCAGTTGTTCTATTTGCTTCACGAGGAGCGTTTGCCACCAGATATGTAGAGCTTATCCAGCAGCAATGCGGGTGTGCTACTTGTGACTGCTTTGTAGATGATTCATGTAGTCTTGAACAGCATGATTTTCTGGAGAGGAAGCCAACATAGTTTGGGTAGGACAGGGGTGATTCAGTCCCATTTCTGCACTATTGAGAGGGGATACTACAGGGTCAATGTGTTTATCTTGGAAGCAACACAACACAGCACAATACAGGAATGAATCCCAATCTTGCGCTTAGAAACCAATCTCTGGTATTAAGCATGTTTTAAAAGAACAATTATTATAATCACACCTGTAATAGGACGTGCTGCAGCATGGTTGGTTGCTTTTAGGGGAGCTAACTGAGCGGCTGGGAGACCTGTCATGAGGGCATTTCCCCCATTGATGTGCAAGACCACAAGGGCCTGCACTATGGTCTGAAGTTCTGTGACATGATAGCGCGTTTGATTTTCTTAAGGGTGGTGATTTGGAGCCAGGCCATTTGGACCTTCTTGGCTAAGTGTCTCTGAATGGACAGGCTGCTGTCAATGGTGAAGCTTAATGATTTCGATGATTTTGAGAGTTGTAAAGCAAATCCTTCTAGGCACATATCACTGAGCCACTTTGGGACAATTAAATGGTTAGCAGGGGGACAGACGAGGACACAAGTTAAGCTTGAGGTAGGCAGTTGACATCCAGGATTGGATGATGGCTAGGTAATCGAAGAGAAGACTGATGTCCTGAGAACTTTTTACTATCATGTACAACTGAGTCTCATCCATGTATTGATGGATGGCTATTTTGGGACCTTTGAAAAGGGCGCCCAGACACTCCATTTGAAGATTAAAAAGGACTGGAGAGAAGATGGAGCCTTGGGGAACTCTGCAGAGATGTAGATTATAGCTGTTTATTATTGTTAGCATTATTTATTACTCTATTAATCATGGTTGTATGTCTTAATGTTGCAACGATTCTCTCTTGACCACCCTGAAACTGCTGTTTTGTAGAATTGTTTGCACTTTATGAGTAATGAACAGATAAACAGAAAATAACATTTCTCAGGCAAATATTAAACCTATAAATAGCAGACATTATTCAATGAAAACAGGTCAGTAATGGTCATTAAACATGGAATTTGCCACATGCAGGGTGTTAAGTACTTTCATTCATGATACTCCCAGGAAACAGGGACACACTTTATTCAAATCAGGAGACCCATATAAAGGTTAACTATAATTAATGTTTTTACACTTAGAAACACCTATTCTTGGACCATATTCAATGAATATTTCTACTCTAAATAACGAATATATAGTCACTCTTGGCAAAATGTACTTTCTTTGGGTTTTCTTCAAATGTAGTACACTCACTGGTGAGAACGTGCCTTTTTGTAAGAAACCACAATGTCATTTCACTGTTAGAATGATTGCTCTGGCAGCACTGGGCATTAACTTAAATGAGTTTCCACTTGTTCCGAATTTTAATATACTGAAATGTCCAGATGGGATGCGCATTTTTGGCATAACAAAGAAAGATAACTGACAGTTTCTCAAAACAAATGACTCATACAGAAAAATGGCATGTTTAAAAAAAGGTTTTCTGTCTAACCTTTAATAAAGAACTTGCAATTACACCTTTCCCTTAGGAGCATGTAAAATGTAAGTCATTTGCTTTTGCCATATTTCTCTGTCAGAATACCGAAAATGCACAATGAAATATCCTCTATGAACACTTAAAAACTATCAATATAAAATTATTGTTATATCTTGTTCTCCAATTAATAGTTATTAATCAGTCAGTAAGCAATATAGCAAACAAACACAAACACCCAGCATTAAGAGGATTGGTCATGTTGACATATTTGGTGAATTTGGTTATTTCAAATGTTGTTCATGTATTTTATTTGGCAAAGCTGTTAAGATGCTAATCTTTTCTGCAAAAAACATTTTAGCATAGTTTCATGCTCTGTAGTTTGAATCTCACCATGGTGGAAATCTGCATATTTAAGAAATATCCTGCAGTTGTCAGTGGGGGACAATCCAATAAAATCCCACATATCCCTGTCCGACACTTTCAGTAACAGGTGCCCAGATATAAAGGCTTTGGACCAGATTCCCAAAAATGTTTTGTGCTGTGCAAAGTGAGATTGTGCCAAAATTAAATGTGTATATGCTACACAAAAACAGGAGGACAGGGAACGTGGCAAATTCATATGAACGCTCATTATATCACGATGGGAGTGTTCTAGAGGCAACAGGCAAAGGAATAGTCACACCCACCAAAGTACAAACAAATTCACAAATCCAAAAGCACCATTGCTCAAAAAAGACACCACCCAAAATGTTCACCTATACAAAGCAGCGGCAAAGTAGAAACACATCACGCAAACACTACCAAATGCTTCAATATGACGTATCAAATGTTCATAGCAGGGACGTCATTTAGGAGCTGTCAGGAGTAGCAATTGCTACCCCTGGCTCCCCCAGCATTACCCCTAGGTCTGTCCTTGCAACCTAGGCCCACTGGATAAAGAGGCAGTACCAAGAGCGGATATCTGTGCTGCACCTGCAAAAGGCAATTCTATATGCAGCTAAATATACCACAGATTTTTTCACATGGACTTTAGATCTCATTAGCTGGAGAAATAACAGTGATGCAGGAAAAACCATGAAGCCGCCATCACTAGCAGGTGGGGCAGTCCATTAGTGAAGAATTCAGAGGTGGGGTTGACTGTGCGGCTCATACTCAGCCCTGTAGCAACAGGAAGGGTATGGGGCTATCTCTAGCTAGCTGATAATGGGTAAGAGAAGTCTGAGTAATCAGTGACAGCACAGCCTGAATGCACATCTCATCTGTGTTTTCCGTTGTCTGATTTGCACATCCAGTGAGCCCCAATCCTGTAATTAGAGGTGTGTGCCCCAGTGACTTCTGCCACCAATCCTGGCTAGGCACTGTGTGACGTGACCAAGATCTGTCATACCTGCACCACAGATGCACTATAGATAGACACAAGGTGAGATAATTAATTTACATGAAGTTGCCCTCTGCCTTTGAAGTAAAGCATCTGTTGCTTCCTCAAGCAAAATTACTGTACATTTTTGGAAGGATAGCTTAAGGGCAATGCACTTGCTTTGGGAACAAAAGGATGCAGTGCAACATTGGTTCAGTTTATGTTCTAGTGCTTAGAAGCTGGAATTAAGTAAGATATAAAGGACAAAAGAAAATAATATAATGGGCCTGTTCTAAAGGTGATGTCATGGAGCTGTTGCTGTTTACATTTTAAAATGAAACAAACTGCAATTACTTTGACCTGCAACACATGATACCCCTCTATCTCCCATCGAAAAAAAACAAACAAATCTATCTGTGTGTTACTTACCAAATAGGCAAAACAGAAAGGTGATACTTGGAAGGTTTTAAATCATTCATAACCACTGCCACAGCTCTGGGCAACCCTCCAGACTATAACTACTTCTGGTTGGAGTTATGTTGGTCAGTTGCTCTTTCCAGTCTGAGGACAGAATCTTGGCAGGCACTGGATGTATGTGCTCTGGGGTTTAGGCCTCTTCGAGATGTTCTATCTGTTTACAGTTTAGCCCAAGTGATGTACAATAGTTAAGGTTGTTGTGTTGGACCTCTGCTTACAATCACGGTGATTTGGTAATATGGGCCTATACACACTAATATTAACGTTGCATATGGTGATCCATTCTTGTATGAAATGTGCATCATATTACAGTGATATTGTAACCATATTTTTCTTAATGTATTGAGGAACAATGCTATATGATGTCACTTCCTGTTTTGCCAAGGGATGAATGGTTGTGTGCCTGTGATGTCCCTTGGTGGTGGGGTCAAATGACATAACTTCCTGTGATGTCATCAGAGGTCCAGGGTTGTGTGATGCCACTTTTGCCATCCCTGGCTTTTTGGTGAAATGATGTCCCTGGTTCACAATGCTTGTATTAGCACATGATCCAGGAGGACAAAGAAGAAGGAGAAAGAGGAGTGCTCGGGTTTTCCACATCAAGACAACATCTTCAGGATTCCCGATGCTGATTCCCTCCACATGCCATATTGGACATTGTGAAAGAGTGGAAACTTAATGTAACCCCCTTAACCTTGTGCTCGAATGCCACAATCTCCCTTGTGAAAGTCCTATCCTCCCTGCATTACTTTGTCCCTGGTAGTTGTCCCCGAACCACACTTATTACGGAGGGCATATTGCTAACCACACAATCCTGCTGCTTACATCAGGTGCTGCAATGCATCATATCTCACCTGCGCACTCGCATATATACCTTGCAGGCAAGCAGAATATAGTGCAAGCCTTCAATGATTTGCACACTTCCCAATGGTTCTGGAAGGTGTTGGCTGCACACATGTAGCCCTGCAGCCACCCAGACAAACAGAATACATATACAGAAACTGGAAGAACTGGCGTTCCATAAAGGTCAAAGTCATGTGCGATGCCCAGTGCCTCATCATGCATATGAATGCTATTTTCCTCAACACACGAGTTGTGTTTCCTCCGCCAGTCACTCCTCCATCAGGCTCTCATTTGGAACCTTTGGCGACATGTGGCTGCTTGGTGAGTATGATCCATTCCATGCATACCTCAATAGACACAACAAACAACATTATAGAAGTTTACCCTCAGCAGAAATAAAACCCATACAATATTGCATATCTTTTCTTTTGCAGGGGACACAGGGTACCAATAGACGCCATACTTTCTCGATGCCTGCAGAAATCTGCCACAATGCAGCACACCTGGCAACCAGTGGTATAATGGAATGCACCTTTGGTGTACTGAAATCATGATTCTGTTGCCTTGAGAATTCTGGTGGCATGCAGCTGTATGCACCACCAGTAGTTTGTATCATACTTGCCTGTTGTGTCTTGCACAAGATCGCTACTCGAACTGGCCAACAAGTGGAGCAGCAGGATCATTTGTCTCCCAATCCACGTGCTGCATCCTTACATCAGATGGGTACTATGCCACATGGAGAAGCTATATGGAACATATGGTACACACATTCTTCACAAGAAGACCACCCAATGTTGTGACAAGACACAGGCCTCTTCAGAAACGGCACTCAATTATGGAAAAGTCCAATAACTCTGTGGCCAAAAAACAACCTGGGAGTGTCCGTCCAGGAGGAGGAATCAGTCAGGACACAAAGTCAGAAGGAACACAGTTGAAAGTTGCCTTGCGTGGCAATCCACTAACTCCCATATGTGCATGTCAGATACTTTCAGTAACATTGATACACATTGCCATACATAATGCAAACCTACATTATGGAACCATAATGGCCACAACAAGTGCATTCATCTATCACAAACAAATACTTAGGGACTTTCCCACAGCGTCCACTTTGCTACCAATATGCACATTGCTAAACTGCATGCACAGACATTAGAATCATGGATAAGCCAAGACACCTAACACAACACATCTCATGAGAAGGACACACTCAACAATGTGCCATACCACCCAAGCTGCATGATTGACAAATACAAGTATAAGTCTCCAAATAATATTGTAAACTTCAGTGATGGGCTGGTAATGTGGATGGAGGTTGAACATAAACATCTAGTCAAACGATATACTAGGATTGCCACCACTATTACTGTAACAGAATGTTTCTGCCTTTGACAAGAGCTTACACATCAGAACAGTACTATTGGAGTGGAGCACAGAATACAGATGGAAGCTCACAGCACATGTATTTATTTATTTATTTATTTATTTATTTATTTATTTATTTATTCGAACAGCCCAAGGGCATTGTGGCGCTGTTACATACATACATTGCTGGTTACAAAGGAAAGGCTTAGTGGTTACATTGATATTTGCATTTTATGGATAATCTTGGAGTTACATATTACAAAGCAGGCAGTATATATTTGCATCTGGGGGTTACATAGAACATGGAAAAAAGCAGATAGCAAATAAGTTGCAGCTGGTGGGTTTGCAGGGCTGAGAGGGCTAGGGCGCTCTGGTGTAGTGAGGGTTATATGAATAGTGTGGTTTTGAGGAATTTGCGAAAGGCGAGTAAGGATGGTTCTGCTCTTAGTGCGTTGGGGAGGGCATTCCCAAAGTGCACATGTTGGACATCACCCAAAGAATACCTGATTGCCCACGTAGATACAAATACAAACATAATAGAGGTATGCAGGGTAAACAAATCATTTGTAGTTTAAGAATGATACTAACACCATATGATAACTTACACCCCATGATCAGGCTCAAACAAATGTCAAAGTCCACAGGACAGAAAGGGGCCATCAGGCTTGGATTACAGTGATCATGACAAAGCAAGTCTCATAATGTCCTCTTGCAAGTCTTAAGAACTTCAATGTTCCTCATCACCAGGCTGCTGCCTAATATCCCCGCTCAACCCACCCAGTGTCAAGCTAAGATCTTGAATTCCCATACCAATGCCAGAGAGAGATGGAAGGATAAGACAACCAATCGCAGCCATGTCCTGGTGAAGGTAATCTCTCAGTGTTCACACCTTCTAGTAATGCTCAGCAATGGTAGTTACCACCACCCACTGCATATGCATGATGTTCTCTGACAGATCGTCCGCTAGCCGCTGTTGCCTTATGCTTGCATAGAGCATCTCCACCTCACAGACTGGTTGCTGCACACCAATGAGGCCTCAAGTGTATCGGGCCTATGGCGCCTGTAAACTATAGGCTTCTTAAGTCTGTACTAAGAGGCAGCACGCTACTCTGAGCCTGACCAAATTGGATCCAGCCAATTCTGAGAACGCTATGCAAGCTGGAGGCAATGGGGCAGGACCATATCCTTCCGAAACATAAACTAGAGCTGCAGGTGGCACCGTCACAGCTTTAGCAGGTTCAGTAGGAACTGCAGCTTGTGAAAGAAACAGGATGATGTCCAGAGGGCCTGTGCTCCATTACATCTGCTAAAGAAAACTGGAGCCAGGCACATTGGCATCCAGGCGTATCTCTGCAGCAGTGGTCTGGTCACATGCAAAAGATGTGGGATCAGTTTGCAGGTAGTAATTAGCAGAGGATGGACGATGTGCCTGCATGGCTAACACACCTTAAAACACATGAGCTGCTGATGCAGGTTTTCCAACCCTGGGCCATGTAGAAGCTCGTCAAACATTTCCAAAACCTCTCTGGGAATATCCTTAGATGATGAAAAGTCTTTGGGCCTGCTGACGGCTACCTACAATCACTCTGCATTCTCCAGTACAAATGGCAGCTCCGCGTGCGAGTTGATGAACATGTGCCCTTCTCCCCCACCTCCTGCTTCACTATCAGAGCTTCTTCTTCTGTACATTGTCACTGAGTAGATTTAATGCAAAGATCCATGTTGCAAGTCATATCATAATGACCCATTCAGAAATCTTGGAAAAAGGGGGATCTAAAAGCTCAACCGACCCCACCTTCTTAAAAATAGGAAGAAAGAGGGTACTCCAAGAAAGCAAAAAAACTGGTCACAAAAGATCAAAGTTCGTATCAGAGACGCCAGAACAAATGAGCAAAAAAGTACGAACTAGAAGAGACGTGCAACTAAAGGGGCCTTCCATCCCCCCAAACCAAAACTTCTTGAAGGCCTTTTTCACTCAACATCAAAAAAGAAAAATTCTAACAGAAGACGAAGTATCGGACGCAGACATGTTGGAAGCAGTAGGGGATCTCCCACAAGCTCTTAAAGTGAGAAAATCTGTTTTCGACGCAAATGACATCCAGAGACAGGAGCAGCAAAATGAAAAAGTAAAAGTACAAAGTCTAAAAGACACGGAAGAGCTATTAAGAAACAATATAACAGCTGAGAATATGAATCTAGGCGCGAGGGAGAAACTGACAGCCTCTTCAATTAGCCAACCTACTTCTTACCCAAAGAAAGTAATTCAAGAGACGAAAAGCCGAACAGAAAACCCGAGCAAGGGATCGGAGGTGGTTAAGGAAGTAGAAGGGCAGATCATTAGCGATTCAAACCCAGAGAAAAACCAAGCAGTTGATGGGGAGCAGCGGGTGGCTTGGACCAGACCACACCTGTCGCTGGTCTCCCAAAACAAACCAGTCTCAGGGGTAAGGGATTTGTCCAAATCCCTTTGGGACCAGGTTTTAGCGAACAAGGGGCGAAGTAATCAAACCATGCTAAATGAAAACGGCCAGAGCCCTCGACGAGACTCCTCATATAATGACCTCCAGGCAACTACACGAAGAAAAGAACAAATCCTGGCATCTCCGAAAAAGAGACGATTAAGTGATATAGCGGCAGCAATGCAAAAGGACTCGCCGAGTAAAAAACCAGACATGATTGCTATCATGTCGGCTATGACTATTGTGCTGGCCCCATTTTGCAAATTATATGAGGCGATCAAAGAAGAGGTGAAAGACAACACCGCTATTTTATCCAACATGATGAATAAAATGTCTCACGTTGAAAGCTATATCACAGCCATAGAAAATCGTGCTACCTCTCCTCATCGCATTTGGGAAAGTAAAATCAGTAAACTTGAGAAAAAGATAGAAATTATGGAACAAATAAACAACGAGCAGAGGGCTCAACTAAACAGCCAAAAACCACAAATCCAGTTATCACAGCCGCAGCCTAAACTGATAGGAAATACCACTCAAACGCTGTTAGCGTGGAAAGAGCCAGTTTTCATCAACAAATCCACATCCAAAAGGCTTGACGAAAACCAACACCAGACAGTCGATTTAAGAAGTCCACCCAAAGACGAAAATCAGTCCCAAGTCCTAATAAACAGCAAAAAAACGAAGGCAAACCTGCAAGAAAAGGTCAATTTAAATATCCAACAAAGATGCATAAAGAAGGTGAACTCTCCCAAATCACCGCAAACGGCAGAAGAATTTATGCTAAAGTCTGACTTAATGAACATGTCGATCTATGAAGAAAACGAGCAAACAGAGAAAAGCAGAGACATAGAGCAGATAGAGCAAACTGTCGGACTAGATTTACAACAAAAGGACCAAAACGGAGACAACAGAGGGGTCAAAATGAAAAATGGAAATAAAGAGGCCACGGCGACACCGCAACAAAACCGAGGAGTCGTCGCCCCTAAAGAGAGACCTAAGACAGCTTCAGAAAAGGCAAGTACCAAGCCTAAAGGACTCAATGAAAAAAGCAGCCCAGTGAAATTAAGAGCCCAAAGGGGAGAAAGAAGAGATCATAAAACGAATAAAGACGTACTAAGAGTGTTCAAGCTTGAGCAAAGAGAGTCAGAGAGCGGCCACCTGATTTTGAACAGACCCACAGTCATGAAGATTATGAACAAAACGAAATCTTTATACAAAATCAGACCAGCAGATGTGGTGTTAGTAGAACCATACCACAGAGAGAAAAGGGCCAAAGCCTATGTTCACATTAAAGCAGGAGAAACAGAACGGATTGACCAACTGGCGTACAAAGAATTAAAGTCATTGGGCTTCACCCTGACTGAGATTACAAAGCCGATGGAGTTAATGTTGCCGAGCAAGAAAAAGGCTGATATCGCCGTTAGATCAGTGCAATATAAATCAAGGACGGAAGACCTGTATCGCCAAAACCGCAGACAAGAGGCAGTAGAGAAGGATGGACTACGAGGGCCCTACCGTGACCACCACTGGGACAAGGAGATAAAGAAAACCACACGAAAGAGATATCACGATACTCGTGACGAAATCTGGCAACGTTACAGAAATGATCAGCGGGACAGGGTTTATAGTCGTTCTGAATGTAGTCCGCCTCGAGGAAGAAAATCAGAGCAACAGAGTGAAGTAGGCAATGAAGCAAGGAGGAGAGACAATAAAAACAGCTCTCTAGACCTCAGAAATGGCGTAAAATCTGTAAACCAGGAATCAGGCCCCTGGAAATCGTTCACTCAAAAATGGAATAAAAACAACAGAAAATAGCAACGACCTGGGTCGTTCAACGTTGGCGATTTTACACTCTGCTACGATGAGGAACGGCCTGAAATAGAGACCTTTACTCTGTGCTCGTGGAACACAAGAGGGCATGCCCACTTGACAAAGGTCGGTGAGGTAAACCTGGGGTTTTACGATATGATATGTCTCCAAGAGGCATGGCTGATGGATAAACCTGTATTGGACTGCAAAGCACAGTTGAAATTTCAGCGGCAGTGAAAGGCTTACTAGTCAGACCATCGTCTGGCCTGTTGGTGGCGATTAAAACGGGCCAAGGGTTATCGGCTCCAATTAAATGGAAGGAGGCATACGAAGTATTGGTGGTGTTGACCTCGTGGAAACAGATAAGCGACAAAAATGAAATCAGCTCTACAAAAAATGTAGCAATTATAAATTGTTACTGGAACCCTCAACGGATGTCTATTAAAACATTCTGTGACAACATGAGGGGCACCATCGATAAATTGTATGAGAACTTTGACTCGATCGATATCATAATATGCGGTGACTTTAACGCAAAATGCAGTGTCCTAAGGCCCACTGGTTTGGGTAATGAAAAAGGGAACAGATTAAGAGAAGCAGCTTACGAACGAGGGAAAGCCTTGAACCAGGTTATTAAAGCAAGAAACATCCAAAACGTTGCCAATCTCTTCCCCTTTCAAGTAAATCTCCCAACATGGGAACGAAACTCTGCAAACGCGACCCTTGATTACATTTTTATTTCTGACGGCCTTACAGCAGGTATCACAAGCTTTAAAGTAATAAAAACAGAACACAGTGATCATAACCTGCTTACTGTGTTTGGCAAGGCAGTAAACCGTCTAAAGAAACATATGGAACAACGCTCGACATAAACTCCCAAAGAACAAGGCTTAAGATAAGCGAAGCGGACATTGCTAAAATCAAGCAAGGTTGGGTCGAAAAGGTTGATAATTTGCAGGAATTAAACCGTGATGAACGACCAAACTATTTACCCTTGTTATTGGCCTACGAGACCCAGGCTAAAAAGTCCACTAAGATACTCGGGACCGGAAAACATGCATTTAACAAAGCACTGGTTGATAAAAGAAAAGAGGTGCGCAAACGAAAAAGAATAGCAAAAAAAACAAATGCCTCCGCCGATTGGGAGAAATGGAAGCAAGAAACAAAAGGGTACAAAAATTGGCTAAAACAGCAGAGAGCTTCCCAACTTCAATTAGTTGCGGAGTTTATGATGTCCAAACTACAGACAAAAAAATCCAGTGAATTTTGGGGCCTTATAAAAGAAATGACAAACACTCCAGGCTCAGCGCAGACAAACGCGGTGGCCGAATCCAGCTGGATTGCTTATCTGACCCGAGAATTCAAGAGACCAGACGGCGAAGTGTACACGGAGATAAATCGGTCGAATTCATCCTGGATCGATGTATCCAACCCCAGTGAAATAGAAGCATTAATTAACAAACTAAAAACATCAAGAGCCCCAGGTCCGGATGGCCTTACAAATATGGACCTTAAGCGGTACCCGAAAAAATGGTCATAATTGATTAGCAAAATCTTTCAGGAGTGTGGCAGAAAAAAGATGATCCCCGAAACATGGCGAACTGCGATCATCGTCCCCATTTACAAAAAGGGAGCCTGAAATGAGCCAGTAAGCTATAGACCCATCGCTCGTTTGGACATTATAGGCAAGATCTTTGCAACGCTGCTATTGACCCATTTTAAATCATGGGAACAAAACAGCCCGTCGAGGGACTTCCTACAAACAGGTTTCCAAAAAAACGGGAGCACATCAATAAACATCCTAATCGTCAACATCCTGAAAGCTAAGGTCAAGGATGGGGCGCCCAGGACTTTTTTGGCTTTCGTGGATCTATCGAAGGCCTTCGATAAGATTGATCGTAACAAGTCATGGTCAAAACTACACCACTGGAAATGCCCGGAAGAGGTGTTGGAGCCAATAAAAGCCCTCCACGAGAAGACAAAAATCAAGGTCAAACTGAATCAGCAGGGTACATTATCTGAAGAGATTGAAGTCTATAGAGGCGTCAAACAGGGCTGTCCACTGGCCCCTGCCCTGTTTATTGCATTTTTGGGAGATTATGGCCAGTCAGAAAGCAAAATTAGAACATTTCCCCCAAAAATAGGAAATACGGAGATCCCTCGCCTGTTATACGCTGATGATGTCATACTGATTGACCAAACCCCAGTTGGTCTTCAGCGCAAACTTACTAATCTGGCAAAGTATATGAGAGAAAATAACCTGGAGATCAATCAGTCAAAAACCAAGATCTTGGTCTTCGAAAAAAGCAAAAAAAGAACAAAACAGCAGACATGGTTTCTGGAGAACACTGAAATCGAAACCGTAAAACCCATCAAATACCTAGGGTTATTGATGGATTGTTCTGGAGTGGACATGGCCTGGCAACTTCAACTATGAGAGAAAACAAAGCGGCTGGCCGCCCAAATAAGAGCTATGGATAGAAAATACGGCAAATTCTCACTTATCCCAGCCATAACCTTCTATAAAACAAAGGTGGTTCCATCAATACTATATGGTGCCGAGTCATCGCTGTGTTTACCACATAAGCTATGGCCCAAACTGGAGGGTTATGTATGGAAAACAGTCCTGGGTTTACCCAAATCGACCTCCATGTCAGCAATTAGGCGTGAATTGGGCCTAGTTTCACTGACATCCATGGTGGATCAAAGCGCGATGAGGCTATTTAGGAAAATCATCATGTCTGACTCCCTGCGAATATATGAAATTCTCAGGAAAGAAAAGGAAAAAGGGAAATGTTCTGCCTTATCCAACTGGGCAGAGAAAAGAGAAAATGACCTAGCCAATATAGCCTGCTCCGAACAAGACCTGAAGGAAAATCCGGATCGTGTCAAATGCAAAATGGAAGAGTGGGATTGGATCACCACAGTGGAAAAGGCAACTAAAAACAAACTTTTAGCCACCCTACCTCCCACCTTCAACAAATTAAAGATGCCTCTAAAATACTGTCAAAAATTCCCGGATAAAAAACTGAGAAACCTTCTATTGAAAGCAAGATTGAACTTACTCCCTACACGGGAGATTATGGCCATTCGTGACCCTAAGACCACAAAGTCCTGCCGCCTCTGCAAAAACCTGGATACGATTGAATCTGTCAAGCACCTTGTGATTAACTGTCCAATGACCAGAGAAAACAGAATAGCTTACCTTCGCCCTCTGCTAGACAACTCCTGGATCTTGGAGCCCGACGAGTGGTGTGATAGACTAATCTCAGGAGAGAAAACGAATTGGGCAGTGGCAATGGCAAAGCAAATAGAGCTAGCGATGAAAGAAATAAATTCGCATAACACCTCATCGCAACCACAATAAAGGATAGACTTTCTTTCTTTCTCTGTCACCCACTTAAAGTCGCAACGCACAGGGAGCGTGAACTGTGAAATTTAGCGTCGGAGGAAAAAAAAAAAAAAAAAAAAATTCGATGGTGGCGTTGCGTGAAGACTTTACCTCGGAAAGGGAAGGAAAGAGAGAGGACAAATTCGTTTTGCTTTTGATAAAACTCAGTTTTTCTTTGTTTAAACTGAGTAAATGTTTCAATAAAAAAAAATAAAAAATAAAAAATAATGACTCATTAATGTGTCCCTCACAACTTCACATGTGACATCCATATGCACACCCTCTGAGAGCTGAGCACACATGTAACATGCTTAATGCCTTTCAACATCCGGTGCAAAACCATATTCTGGATCAAAACTAGGACACCTGCCATGGAAGCATGGGCAAGCAAGGGGTAGTGCAACTCTCTCATGAAGGTTAAGTGTTCATACAAAATATATGTCAGTAATCCATGAGTCTGGGGGCTGGATGTACCCCGATATTACATACAATACTTGTGAGTGCACTGTCCTGAGTTTTAAGGAGTTTCAGCAACACATATTTCTAGCATTCTCATCTCTGGCTTTAGGCTCACCGTACCGGGTTTAGCACAGTTCTCATTGTCTTTCCTCCTTGTCTCTGTGTGGCATACTTGGAGGATGTGGGTGGATTAGTCTAGTAGGGTTGTGAAATCCATGCCTTTAAGGATGGATTGAAACTAGAGGATGATACTTGGCTGTCTCAAAACTGGGAATGGTTTCTCACGGGTTTCCCCCACTTCCTTATTCTCTGCAGTCATGCTGCTCCTGCGGCTCCAATCCCTCTTTCAATCGCGGCATCCACCATCATGGCTTTCAACCACAAATCCTTGCCCTTTATTCAGTGTCTTCTTGGGTGTACCTTTTCTTTGTAGCTTTGTGAATGAATGAATGAATGAATTATATTTTATTTGTAACGCTTTCATACACAGGTGTTTCAGAGCTTTGTGTCTACTGCCTCTGTATTCACAAGTCTCTATTCCACACGTTTCTCTAATATTTACTTTTCATGTGCTTTAACAGTCCTCCCGCTAACCTCCTCAGTTTTTCCAACTATCCACTCCTTCACCTCCTGGAGGATACACAACGTTCCCCCTTCACTTCTTTCTGTTACCTTTTTTTCGCACTTCACGAGATCTCTCCACCTCCTTCTGTTACATGTATGCTTCCTCTGCCTCCCTGCTTCACTTACCTCTATTGCCTGTGCTTTTTTTATCCACCACTCATGAATTGTTTATTTCAATAGATGTTTGTTCTCCTCTCCTTCAACCTTTTAGCCACGTCCTTTATTACAAATGTGGTTCCCGATTTCACTCCATACTCTTCGACTTCTTCACACTTTTGGGAAATGTCTTCATTAGCACAAGTGTTCTACACTTCTCCCCTTTCTCTGCTATTATCTGATCCACACTTCCACAGCCTCCTGTCTCCTCCTTAAAACAGAATTCTGGGTCTCTCGTCCAGCCTTCTTCCGCCTGCTCTCCCAAGGATCGAGAGGTTCTGCTCTAACCTCCTGCCTTCAGCTCCTCGCCCAGTTTCTTGTCTTCCTCTCTCCTGTCAGTTCTAAAGGCGCTCTTCCTCCAACCAGCACCACCCACTAAATATACCCTTGCAATTCTATTGCGCTTTGTGACCTCCTTCCTGCCTCTCTCTATTGGAATGTGGATCTTGTGTGATGGTGTAGCATGGGGAACTTGTTAATCAAACTTGTCTGGGCCAAGATGAATTGGGACTACAGCTATGAGACCCAGGTCCACCATGGTGGAATTCCCAACTCCCTCTTGTTTCTAAGCTTCTGCTTGACTGGGAACTTTTAGATATAGTTTAGGTGTTCCTCTTGGATCCCAGTGCATATTTATTGCCCCACGATCTGAGCGGACCATACCGGTGCTGGAAGCCTCGCAGTAATGATGCTCCTAAACTTTCCTTAGGAGGCGAGGATACCGGTTGTTATCCTTTGATGAAGTCCCTTTTTCGAAATCCCAGAATACTCTGACTCAGCCAAACAGAGAACCTTATCATGCCAATGAATCTGTTCTCAGTGTGCGACTCATGTAAGTACCCATTGTGCTGTATGTAAAGCCTGCAGGTGGGTGTTAGTACATTCATGCATTCAGAAGGGGTGATTTGTGTGTGTTTGCGGTCATCAGTTACTCTAGCCTTCTGCTCCTTCACCTGTTTCTTGTCTTCCGCTCTCCTGACACTTCTGAAGGGGCTCTTCCTTCTACCATCACCACCCACTAAATGCACCCTTGAATTTGTATTGTGCTTTGTGACCTCCTTCCTGCCTCTCTCTATAGGAATGGGGATCCTGTGTGGTGGTCTAGCATGGGGATCCTGTTAATCATACATGTTTGTGCCAACATTAATTGGGACTACAGCTTTGAGGACCAGCTGCACCATGGTGGACTTCCCAACTCCATCGTGTTCTTTAAGCTTCTGCCTGATTGGCACTTCTCTATTTCCACAGGACGATTGCGCTGTGTGCTGAGTTGTAGCAACTGAATATAAAATCCTCCTGCCTCCTAGATTCTCTTGTCACAAAAAGTTGGTGCACTCAGTTACACTCACTGAATGCTATCATGCAAGATATGTGTTGATTGATTTGTAAATATGTGGGTTGCTCATTAAGTGGTCACCACAATCTCATACCCCCTTGTATACAGCCTCACCCTACAATTCTGGACAGGAAACAGGTAGTTTGCTTTTTTTTTTCAAAATAGAAGAATTAAATATGGTCCTAGACTTCAAGCAGGGGAAGTCATCACAATGATTTCTCACACACATGCATTCTTTTCCATGATCAATTCAATACATATATTAATTTGTTAAGGGGCCTAGACACTCTATGTGTACCTCTACTGCTTCTCTGTCAGTATCTTGAAATCCTTGTCTTCACAAAAATGGATCCAAAGTAAACATAAATACAAATGTGTGAATGAATCAAATAACTTAACTGTATCCAATAACACCAGAAATGTAAAAAATCAGATAGCTGTAGATGTTTTAATGTAGGATACTTACATGTTTATTTAGCAAAAGATACAGATTTTCGGGTAGGGAAAAGACACGCTATTTTGACTACCCTGTCTAACCTGAGAAAATGGTTTTAAGATTGTTTTGAACACATAGACATATTCATCACCTTTCAAAACCCAAGCAAATCTCACTATATAATTTGAGAATGAGGGTTTACATGTGATTTACAATGACACTATTTATTATGAGAATAGAAATTACTCCTTTAAGCTTGCTTCCATCTCAAAATATATTTTTAAATATCTACAACCTTCACATAACACATATTATCAAACTGATCCTCATCAGACAATGGTACAGGGTCCTGATACCCTGGTCTCATGTTGATTATTTCTGTGCTAGCACCTGTGGTCCAATATTATTAGATTTATAAAAAGCTAAGAGTGGCCAAAATAACGTCCTTTTCTAATGCTAAAAACCTGGACCAACCTAAGCAGGTCAATGAGATGGGGGAAACATGGGATATGACTGCCACTGACATTTTAGATGGCGCAGGTTGCGTGATTATTTCCCCCCACCTCTGCTTACCCCTAAGTACACTTCCTAGCAGAGCTGATGAAAAAATGGCACAACAACTTATTCATCTAGCCATCTAATGAACTTTTTAAGTGGGCTGCCAGTAGAGTTTTTGGGGGACAGTCAAACAGCTCTAGACTCAACATCGACACAAGAGGGCTTTGAAGCACTGAAGGTGTCTCTAGACATGTGTTCTACTTAATTTATGCTTAGTTCAAAATGGTGTGGGCGCAATGCATTCTGGGAGCGCTCACAGCCATGTTGGATATTTACTTCACTCCGCAGTGAAAGGCTGCACACATTTTGCTGAAGTGTTAGATTCACAGTGCTGAGACAAACATGCTTTTTCAAACTTGGTATGCAGTCAAGGCCATTTCTGCTGGGAAAAGCTAACGTTGTTATGACTTGCTACTGTTCTCCGTGGAGCATGTTTTTAGAGCAGAGAGGCACTGCATTCCTTGGGGGGAGCTCTCGATTGACCCAGCTGGCAACTGACGGCTGTTCCTCAACTGCGCAGGTGCAATTCCAGAAGGTTCGAGAATTAACTCCTTTTTTTGGAGTACCTATATAGGCGGTAACCTGGAGGGGTCAGGTGAGACTTCAGCCAGAGAAGGACGCTCCGTCTGCCCTTCCTGTGAGCTGTGGCACTCTCGTCCTGGCTGTCCCCGGGGTCTTACAGGCGCAAATGGGCGAGATGAGGAATGATAATATGCTCACTGTGATGTATTCTTTTTTTGACTTCTTTACTTTTTCTGCGATTTATGTCCATGTTAGTTTTATGAGTTATTTCTATGTACCTGTAATCTTTGAATAAATAGCCGTAAAGAGCTTCTAAAGAGTGCATGGCTATGAGTTATTGTGTCTGTCTGTTTTTGGGTTGAAGTATTTGCTCTGTAATTGCATTGGTGATTTATGGTAGTTACGTGCACTTTTCAGAGGAGAGCAATACAACATGACAACAGAGAAACATGCCAAAATCAGTACATATACTACTAGCATTTCTGGTCCTGGCTCTGGTGTTGGGGCATCTAATCAGCTAAAGCACAAGGGACAGAGATGGAAAAGTCACTGAGAACGGACATAGCAAGAATCAAACAAATGATTAGAATGGTCAACGTTGGTAATTCTTATGGGGCAGGTACTGTGACAAATTTGAGGAAATCCTGGGGGCGTTAGTCACAGAACTTCCTTTAACATCAACAGGCTTTGAAGGGAGAGGTGAGGCCTTAGAAGCCTCTACTGATTATTCAACCTCACTAGACTCTTTGTCCCCACCCCAACAAAACAATGGATGAAAGCAAACGACTGAGTGTCCAACTGAGCCCCCGAACAAACTAAACCCTCTTAGTGTCATGTCCATGTTCACTATTGCCTTGGCCTCTTTTACAAAACATTACGAGGCAAAACATGACACAATGAAGGATCAGTCTACTTTGATGGCGATGGAACAATGAAAGCTGGTGTTCTTGGAAGGCTACATTACTGCTTCCGCCGCCACAATGTCAAATAAAGAGGTGAACAAAGGGGCAGGGGGCTGCGCCTCAAATCCCAGTTCAGAAGGCCCCTGCAGAAGAATGTCTGGATTTGAACTGGGGTAAATCTAACCTAAATTTAGATGCCCGACCGACAGGAACCATACAGTGGAAGGCAGAGATGTATCCTGCCAGTGGGTGACAGACAACGATCTTAGAGCTGAGATGGTCTTCTAGTATTCAGGTCCTTCTGAGATACTCATCATCAAAGACCTTCTGGCTGACACATGTATTCAGGGCAACACAGAACCTTTCCAAATTGAAACAGCAGGAGCAGGGGCTGTGTTGGCGAGAGAATCTGTGCTCGGCCCTGATCAGAATATGTTTTCCAATATATACACACACAGAAAAAAAAAATGGCAGGGCACAAGCGATTTCAAAAGGGAAAACACAGAAAGTCCAATACAAAGTTAATTCTAACAACTCAGGAAAGTTTTTGAGAAACTTATCGTCAATGCTGTTTTGTCAAAACCTATTGAAAATTCAAAAAGGAGAGAGACCCAAAAACAGAACAACTTAACAGAGGGGAGATCCACAATCCCTGAGCCCATCATTGAAGAAGATGAAAGTGAGGCAATGAAAGACAAAGCAAACACAGAAACTTTGATGGACCTACCAGTCTACTCAATAGAAGGAACTGAAATCCAGAGAGACTCACCTGACAAGTCACTGTGCACTGTGATAACTCACAAGCCCGATTAAACAACATTTTTAACACTGGCGGAGAAAAGAAAAGCTGCAGATGAGAAATTAAAGCAAAGTCTGCTAAACACCCTCTCTGGCAATGCAAACAAAGCTGAAGCCCTATCCTTGGGGCTGTCAAAAATCTCGGTTGTACCCACTGCTGTCAAACAAAGTAATATCGATGGTTGAACAAAATGCAGCAAGGGATGGTATCTCCTTGAGTGTTCCTTCCTTCCAAGTCTTCTCCTATAGAAACCCTGGGGAGTTGTTGGCATCTCTAACAGAGTGTAAACAGGTCTGGACAAAAACAACAGATTAGGACCGCCTGTCCAGGAGTTGAGAAACTCTA
The DNA here is from genome assembly GCF_040938575.1 of Ambystoma mexicanum. Classification (NCBI taxonomy): domain Eukaryota; kingdom Metazoa; phylum Chordata; class Amphibia; order Caudata; family Ambystomatidae; genus Ambystoma; species Ambystoma mexicanum. The sequence goes on from NC_090922.1 coordinate 978,593,761, forward strand.
AACATAGAGACAATTCAAGGTGTCTACAGTTGGAGAGTCTACTGGATAAGGAGGATAATTGAATTCTAAATAGAAGAAACACCATTAGACTTATAAACTGCATCCTGAACTTGAGACAGGTTAAATCCAGTGGGTTACATCTGATCAAATTCATAGATGAAATCCGTATGGACCACTTCTACCTTCATATTCGCTCCTCTGTCATTAAGCCTATGCTGTGGTTAGTCTCCAACTATTAGGCTTGGACAGTTATTAAGGAAGACTTCCTTGACCCAGGCAAGGGTTTCCATAAAGAAAGTAAGAAACACCCTTCAAATTCAGTATCAGTAGACAATATTGAGGTGCCACCAGGGGCCCCAAATTACGAGACAGTTGGTACCATGTGTACCATACAAACTGCAAACTGGACCACAGCGAATGGACATTGTGAACTGAAACTCAACAAACTTCATATTCTCATGATAGTTTCCTGCATAAGTGACCAGGGTGTAGAGAGAGCAGCCCAGATGCAAGAAAATAAGCCTTCCAGCACACTTGAGACATACTCTTTGGCCTGGCTAACTGCCACATTGGTGGGTGAGTCGACTAAATAGCTGGATGTGACCAAGAAATCAGGAGGCCTGGTAATGGCCTCGTGGAACTCCAGAGGTTTCAAACACTTGATGGCCAAAGGTGATGTCAGACTGGGTGACTTCAACCTGTTGTGCCTCCAAGAGACGTGGCTATGTCAGAAACCAAGTCTAGATGGCTAAACAGTTTTACTTAACCCAGCAAAAAGAGGCTCAGCAGCAAGACTCGTTTCCGACCTACTAATGGCTATTAAGAATGGAAGTGGCTTGGACGTGATCCAAGCTGAGTCATATCCAGTGAGTTGTGGTTAGTTGGATTCCCCTGGGCACCCACATGAAGAAAGATCACAAGGCTCGATAAACTATCATTAATTTGTATTGCATCGAAAGGGTGGCAGTTTGATCTGATGAGGTCCACAGTGAATACAGTCCTGGATACAGCATCTTATGTGGAGACTTAAACATCAAATGTTTGAACAAAGAGAGTGGTATAATCTGTGATGAGTCTTTTTAATTAAAACCATCTGAGAGAAGAGGCCTGGCATTGATGGCACTCATGGCATCACAAGACGTACAGATTTTAAAAGTCCACTCGAAAGGAGATAAAACGGGCCATTCAACATGGTCACAAGATAGCCAAACTGCATTCATTGATTATGTCTTTGTTTCTAGGGCCTTGCTAGATCCCATATTGGACTTTATTGTTGTGAACACTATTCCTAGTGATCATGATTTGTTAAGAATGTGTTGGCAGTCCGGGGCATGTACTATTGGGGCCGAGATGAACACACGTGTAGTGGCTTACAACAGGTGCACGCGCCTTACAATGACCAAAAGGAATATAGAATCCTTGTTGATGCAATACCTTAAACAGGAAACCCTAATAAATGAGAAGAGAGGGAAAACTGGGTTGATTATACTCCACTGCTACATAGCTTTGTGGTTAAGAAACATGGCCAGAGCGGGGTGTCGCTTGAACATCAGCACATCTATGATAGTTTATTAGTTGGTAAAAGGAGAGAAATGAGGACAGCACTACTTGATGTAATAATAGCCACCAACAAGATCATAAAAAAGAATAGAACATGACTTTGCTGGTACAAGGCCAAAATCCTTTAGACAAATGCTGAAAACATGCTGAAAGAAATGGGGGAGATCTGGATGCAATTAAAAATTCTTGACACACCTCAGTCAGTGGTACTAATAAACAATGTACCTCAAAACATTTGGGCAGACCACTTTAGGAAACTTTACCAGACGACAACACTGCCCCACGGACATGTGCCTCGGTCAGAGCATCCCCGCGTGCACATTGTTTGTGCCTCCTGACCACCTGGAATTCATCCTGGGAGTCCTCAGGTGCCAACGCATCATGTGTTGGCCGAACCTGAGCCTGAGTGGTGGTCGCCACAGCTGCACCTGCAGCTTCCACTACTGTTGGGCCCGTGACAGTAGATGAAACTGACTGCCAGGTCACATATGCGCAAGTGTCAGATGCAAGTGCTGCATCTCCCAGAGCTGAAGGGGGTGGTGGCATGACTGCACCAACACGTGGCAGAACATCCCGCCAAAGTGGCACACCCCTGCCTCTTCCCCCTCTGCAGCCACCCTGGCCACCCTGGACTCCCTCTACTCCCTGGTCACCCCGGCCACGTCCCTGACCACGCCCACCAAGTGGAGGACTCCCAACTGAGACGCGCCTCACCTTTCGTGGCCTGCCAACCATGGCACCTATGTACTAGTGCCAATGGGAGGTGTACACAACAATTGTCCGGGGCAATTCAGGTGAAGGGTGTGGGGTATGTGATGTAAACAGCACCCCTGTGCTCCTGCAAGGCTATATGTAACCTGTGTGAGAAAATGACGGGTATGCAATGCTCAGGCACCCCAAATATGCAATAAAACCGTGCACACAACCCTCAGTAGCCCACGTATGCGGAATTAACCTCCCGCAGTACGCGGTGGCACCCAGGGACACAAAAAATGCATACGCGTGGTACACACAGGCTACTATAACCTCGAAAATGGGTACGTAATACACAGGGGGACCCGCAGTGGGTTAAAATAGCATGCGCGACTCACCGTCTGACTAGCATGGGAAAGAAAAACAGGTGTAGACAAGAACCCCGCCAAAAGAAGAGGTACATCCTCAATCCACTGTGAAGTGATGGCGCGTGAAACAACAAGAAGTAGCACAACACGGGTCGGTCTCCACGAAAAGCACAAACAGTGAACTGCTGGCCCGTGCTCACCTTTAACCCGTGTTGAGGGAAACACCTGCACGCGTCACGTCACTCACGCGCTTACGCACTAACGCCCTTTCCTCGAATTACATGCTGATGTGCTGTTTTTTCACGTGCTAAATCACTCTGCATTGAACAGGCCATGCGACAACACACGGAAGACCATGCTCCTGCCCAGAAGGCATTTTCCTGCCCCCGCAGAGCCCCGAGCAGCCTCCCACGAGCCATCTGCTGCTGCCTGCCTGCTGCCCACGTGCCTTGCTATTTGGTGCCTGCACAGAAGCCATAGCCAGGGATCCTGTACCTGAGACCACCTCTGCTCACCCAGAAGACTCCCAACTGGTGTACCATCGCTTCACAGCCCAGCCCCAGGACTAAGTAACCCACCCACACCTGCCTCTGGGGTTGCCATGTCCGACTCACCACCATCTGGGGCCAGTGACAACCCCCAGTCAGAGAGGCAGAGGGCTGCCAGTTTCACTGAAAATGAAGTTGGCATCATGGTGGAGCGAATCCTGGGGAATTATGATGCCCTTTTCTCAAGTTCGCGCCTCGACAGGGATGGATGGAGGATGACCTGGAAGGACATTGTGGATGCCATCAACGCAGAGGGGGTGGCATCCCGGGACTAAGACCGTGTCCTGAAGCGCTGAGAGGACTTCAAGTCCAGGGCCCTCAGGAAGGCCCGGCGCCTCTTTGCCGCTTGTGGAGAAGTGGAGCACCGGGACTAGCTGACCAACATCCAGATAAGGGTCCTGGAGTGCATTATTCCATCGTTTCACCACCAGGTCCTTGAGATGTAGACCCACCCGGAGTCGAGTGGTAAGTGTTCATGTGTTCATGTGTTCATCTCCAGGGTAGTGCATGTTGAGGTGTGTCAGGTGCGTGCACCTTGGACATATGTCTGGCATGCCCCATGTATGGATGTCTGTGTGCAGGGACATGACAGTGAAGCATGTGAATCTGGTCAAGCGTGTGCAAGGACAATGGTGTGTGTGTTGTTATGCATGATGTGCACCTGCATCTGATGACGCACACATGATTGCATGCCTATGTCTGTACCTAGCCATGTCTGTTGTGTGAATCATGGATGCTGATGTCACCCTCATGGACATGCATGGTGTACATGTGCATGTTACTGAGTGGTGAGTGTTCGACATCTCGATGCATGCATTGACTGTTGTGGCCTAGCTGTCCATGATAGACTACGATGGGAGGTGGACACGGATGGATGCATGACTGTGCGGTGGTGTATGTGCATGTGTGTTGCTTGCAAGGAACCGTGTGTTGTGGAAGGTCATGATGGCTATGACACACGACAGTACCACTCATGTGCGTTTGATATGTGTCTAGCAGACTTTAACTCAGTAACCTGATGCTTGTGTTCAATGTCTCCCTTTCCACACAGGCAGCCCATCCACCCTGACCATGCCCTGCAGGCAGCTCATCAACCTGGACATGCCCCACAGACAGCCCATCCACTCTGACCTTGCCCCACAGGCAGACCATCCACCCTCCTCATGCCCCGCAGGCAGCCCATCACCCCTGGACATGCCCCGCAGACAGCCCATCACCCCTGGACATGCCCCACAGACAGCCCATCCACCCTGACCATGCCCCGCAGGCAGCCCATCACCCCTGCACATGCCCCACAGACAGCCCATCCACCCTGACAATGCCCAGCAGGCAGCCCATCACCCCTGGACATGCCCTGCAGGCAGCCCATCCACCCTGACCATGCCCTGCAGGCAGCCCATCCATCCTGACCATGCGGCACAGGCAGCCCACACCACAGGATGCAATTTGCCTGGCACGAACGGGGTACTCGTGTTCCAAGGGGTGTGCGGGGAGTTTTCCATGTGATTGGCCTGGTGTGAGAGGGGTACGCGTATTGGTGCACGGGGAGTTTTACATGCGATTGGGCTGGCGCGAGCGGGATACGCATTTTCTGAGGGGTGTGTGTGGAGTTTTAGACGTGATTGGGCTGGCGTGGTACGTGTATTCCGAGGGGTGCGCAAGGAGTTTTACACGTGATTGGGCTGGCGCAAGAGGGTTACGTGTATTCCGAGGGGTGCGCAGGGAATTTTACAGGCAATTGGGCTGGCGCGAGCGGGGTTTGCATATTCCGAGGGGTGTTTGGGGAGTTTTACACGCGATTGAGCTGGCGCGAGCTGGGTACGCGTATTCTGAGGGTTGCGGTGGGAATTTTACACACGATTGGGCTGGCGCAAGCTGGGTAGGCGTATTCCGAGGGGTGTGCAAGGAGTTTTACACACGATTGGGCTGGCGTGAGCGGGGTACACGTATTCCGAGGGGTGCGCTGGGAGTTTTACACGCGATTGGGCTGGTGCAAGCAGGGTATGCGAATTCGTAGGGGTGCGCGAAGAGTTTTACATGCGATTGGGTTGTCGCGTGAGTGCTGAGTGGAGTTTTTAGCACGATTTAATTGATGGGGGGCTGTATGCTGGTCCACTGGCCTTTGCCCCATGTAGGGGATTTGTGCAGATGTTTTTGGTGCATGGGGCAGGGCTGGGGGCGTAACTGGTGCTGCTGCAGGGTCTCTGCACCATGCTGCGCCACAGCTGGTTATGGATGTTTAAATCCAAGAATACACGGTGTATCAAAATGGGTTTTGGCTCTCCCTCTGCGTGCCAGCCGCGTGTGCCACTTCTGTGCTTGATTCCATGAATTACCCTCCGAGTACATCTCAGTGAAATACTTAAAATAATCATACTGGCATTTATTATTGAAAAATATATCATTTTATATTGATAGTTAAAAATAAAAAAGCAGTGAAAAGTAAAAATGTTTATGCCCATCTAGTGGCATTACTTCACAAACAGTTATTCATTAAAAATTAATATTTTTATCAATTTCATCTCAAGTCACATACTATTTCATTTTTTGTACAATGAAAACAGCTTGCAGGCACTGTGCAAAATCTTGAAACTGCCTTTGTTAAACATTGTAAAGAGAGCCACACATCATTTAAATCTCCAAGTCAACCTTTCAAAAAGATCCAGTTTAGGAGGGCAAACCTCTTATGCAATGTTAGGCGGCACAGTCTGGGCCCTAAAAACACAATCTGGATCAATTCCATGCCTTTGCATGGCCAGCACATTCAATATCAGATCTTTCAAAAATTCAAAATCCATCTGCTGGTAGATTGGCTTTGCTACCCACTGTTTGCTTATTTTGGTAAACTCCTTGTTGTAAAGAGGGATCCCGAAAATGCCAGTTTTTGTTTGTTCCCTTCCAATGTTGTCATTCTCTGTAAGTACAGCCAGTCTTGTTTTGGCCTCCATACCATCTATGTGAAAAAGTAACCTTTTAGGCCTGTACTTTAGGCACATATTGGGGAACATCTCCAAATCTCATGTCTCTTGAAAGCTTTTTGTTGAAAAATAATCTCTCAAGTCCTGTGTGAGGAGGGGAGCAAGGAACCAAACACCTTTTCTCACGCTCCTGCTCCTTGCTCAATGGTCTATGTGCACATTCATGGACATGTTTGTTTTCTTGACAAGAGTGCACGTTAGAACAACGGTGCATCACTGTACTCCGTTTTTCAAGTAGAATATCAATAGATCCTTGACATGTTTTTGAGGTCCACCAAAAGTGGTTGCTTAGAGACTGTGACCAATTAAAATGTTTTTGTTTGGCCTTTTTTTTCCAGCAGCTGTAATTGTTTTCTAAATGTATTTTGCGATTTGTCCCTACATTATATTGATGGTTTATGTCTGGGAACTGCTCTCGCATAGCCTTGGCAATTGAAACATTCCTGGCAGTGGCTTTCAGGTCTATGTGCATTCCTCTCGATTGCAGAAGTTGAATGGATTTGATGAAACCATATTTTTCCATGGCAATAGAAGATGTACATTCAGTTACTTGCACAACCACCACAATCCCTATTTTATTTGGTTTCTATGTCTTGGAAGTGGTAAGTGCAGTATTTAGGAGAAAAACCAGGACTGTTGCACTGTCCATAACCATCAAGTCATAGGGCCTCATTACACGGTAGGCGGTAAACCATGGCGCTATTAGCGCCATAGTTCATGCCAGTAATTTACTGGTACCGCCTTGGGGGAAAGGGGAATTAACGCCCTATTCCAAGGTTGGCGGGGCGGTAATTCCTCCTTCCTCCATTGCCCTTCCCCATTCCCATTTTTGCCCCATATGGCGTAATGGGAATGGGGAAGGCGCTAATTACGGTACCGCAAATTGCGGTACCGTAATTAGCACCCTGGTCCCTTTGCGGGTTGGATTTTTAACGCCTGCAAAAAGCAGGCGTTAAATTCCCCAACCCGCAAAGGGACCTCGTAGTAGGGCGGTAAGGATTTACCGGTACCGGTAAAATACCAGTACCGGTAAACCCTTACCGTCTACCGTGTAATGAGGCCCATAGCCTTTTGCCAGCGGCGGCATTGTCCATTGACATCTGTTCACGTGTCCATGCGTGGCAAATAGCGAGGAACAGGAAATCCTTCTGATATTTATAGTATTGGTTTTTTGAAAGGAACTGGTGTTCCACAAAGTTAGAAAAACTTGAAAGTGTACATTCAACTTTGATCCGCTAAACAACAATGTAGATGAACAAAGTAAATTTCCAGCAGGCTACATTCCAAGTATAGTTGGAGCAGACAATTAAAATGAGTTATGGTGGTATAGACAGCTACCCTTGATCTGCACGTTGGTGCCTTTATCTACATGAGTGAAGTCCACATCATGAACACAATCGTCTATTAGCGGCAAACATGCTTCAGTTATTTCTCTGTGTGATACTTCCGATATGTAAACATGTATTGAAGAAACAGGGAACATTTTCAGGTTCCTAGAAATCATTTCTTTATATGGTGTTGATTGTGTGGGTGGTTCTGCAAGCAATTCAGACACATCTGCTGTGTTATCTGTCTCTTCTGGGTAATGTGTGTTACAACAATGATCCAGGCATACTTTCCATGGTCACTGTTGACATTTATTTCAAATTCCGGACACTGTTCAGCTGCATCACAACACTGAATCTTTCATGAATCATACTCAGCCTCAGAATGTAGGTGCTCTCAAGGCATGTCTATTTAGCAACCAACCTCATTGGTTAGTGTAGTTGTCTGAGTCTTTATGCTCCTCTCCATCCGAGGCCTCTAATTTAAGAAAATGAAAACATGCTTAATGTACAGCACACATACAGAATAGATCAATTACAACTTTAAAATGTAATATCAATGGAGTAAGTCCTAAATAAATATTTTTTTAAAAAACCTTTATTTTATGTACCCTTGTTTTGCAGATGTTCCTTGAAACTGTCAAATTGGATTTTCCAACCACCAGACCAAGCTGAAAAACAACATTTTTAAATTGTATAAACCTTGAAATGTGCTCTTGAACCTAAAGAATCATATATCCACATATACAAATATAACAAAATGTCTCTACGAAAGTGCCTAAAACATATTAAATATTACATTACTGTTAAAATGGATGATAATTTATATTTTACAATATGTTATGTAAACTTCTTATCCATGTGTCTCTTCAATTTCAGCCACTTCAGTAGCAGAGTCCTTGTACATAATAAATTCAAAGAACATTGAATACATTTTTAAATAATGTAATGTTAAAAGCTTTCGATCTCACAAAGTACATCTTGATCATGTGGTTTTAATGATTGTCAACCTTGCAATATGAGTTAACTAAGAAATTAAGCTTCATCCTCCGATCAACATTTTTAAATTAATAATAATACGGAGTTGAACAATGTGTATATGTGTAACATTTTAAAAGACATATATGAACACTCTACCTGATATCCTTCAGAGATGCCGCAGGAAGTTGGTTCGAGTTCACGCATGACAACATATTGATTAAATTGTATCCTCTTTTTTTAAGCAGCTAAAATAAATACAATTAATATGGTGAAAGGGTTTATGTTATTCAGTGAAAGTGTCAATTTTTCAGAAGGTTTATTTTCATTGTTGCATGTGTTTCTGCGATAAATACATTAAGTTTGATGATGTAATGCTTTGCAATTTGCTGATAGTATTGCAAATCTCCGTAAAAAATGTCAACTTAAATGTAAAAAACATATTGTTAATCTCCAACCATTAGTATAAATCAATACATTGTCACTTCTCTTACCTCATTCTCCGGACCGGTCGCAGTATAATAATAGTACATTGATGATTATCCAGGCTATTTAATGGTAATGGAATTAAGAAAGATGTAAAACCAAAATCCAACACAATTACATTGAAAAGGTTGGTATTGACAAAGAAGCCTAAAAGTTAATGTTAAACATAAAAATAATCAATATGTTTTAGACAGCACTTCAAAAAATATTTTGTGTAGTCGCATCTGAAGGAATATTCTAAAAAATGTACTTGAAAGGTGTCTCCAGAATAGTGGTTGATGTAGCATCCTGGTCCTTTAATCAATGCAATTAGTCAGAACATTGTTTGTTAGAAAATGTACATTTGTATTATAACTTAGACCACATCAAAAACAAAAAAAAGAGGTTTACGTTCAAGTCCCTTGACCTCACCATTAGGATGGTGCTCATGTCTGTTGTTTCCTCCATGGTAACGGCCTCTACTTCCATCTGTATGGTGTACATAAAGACAGACATGGGCCCTCATTAGGACCCTGGCGGAGTGGGTTTCCGCCAGCGGTAATCGCGGCGGACCCGTCCGCCGTACTACGAGTTCCCTTAGCGCCATGGAGGTTTTCTCCGCCTGGTTTTACCGGGCGGAGAAAACCATGGCGCTAAGGGACCTCGTTGTTAATTACGCCGCAGTACTTTACGGCGGCGTAATTAACTCCTTCCCCACTCCCATTATACCCTATGGGGCAAGAATGGGAATGGGGAAGGGTAAAATGGGGATTGGGGATTTACCGCTCCGCCAAGGTCGGCATGGGGTGGTAAATCCGCCAACCCCCATGGCGCTATCGGCGGCTTTCCGCCATGCTCCGCGGTGCATTTAGCACCGCGGATTCCGCCAGGGTCGTAATGAGGGCCATGGTCATTTACCAAAAAAGATGACATCATTTTTAAAAGACGCACTGGGAGTATGTGTTTGGTAAGGCTCCCATTGCTCAGAGCTATTTTCGTATCTCACAAAGTAATCTAAAGTTAGAAATGTATAAACCAAAGAAGATTGTGTCAAGAAGGAAAGATATGCAATGAAATTTCAATGTAATGAATCCCCAAAAAATGAACATTTTTATTTATGGTACCTGCCCCGAGACTATTTCCATATGATTGTTCACTTCAAAGACTTATTATACATGCAAACCTAGAACATGGTAAAATATATTTAAAAATCTAGTGTCCACTACTCAACTGGGTCAGCGTGTGCTGAAATTCAGTTGGAACTGTATTGGGCAGTATTTTCCAAAGTACTCTTGTGCAAAGGTTATTGGTGTACCGTGAATGCTTATATATCTTGCGTACATATCTTCTGAGAAGTGCATACTGCAGACACTGGAAATCCACAGTTCAACAGCCATTTTTGTATTAAATTTAAATCCTTTGGAAAAAGATGAGGACTGTACTATCACTTTTAGCATGGCTGGTATTACTGCAACCGAAAATGATACAATTAGGCATTGTTCGATTGCCCTTATGATCTGATAAAGAAATATACAAAATGATTAGTATTAAAAAAGTATTGCATTGATTAAACCAAACATCACATCCTTCTGATAATAGAAATAATTTGACTTTATAGAAAATGGCTCAGAAAGCACACTGAAAACATGCACTACTGAAACCCTTGCCACCCAATTCTGAGGTCCCTTGAAGGGAACCGTAAAGGACGTGTGGTCAGACCACACGTTCTTTACGGGACCCGTTAAGGGACCTTGGAGCTAATAACGGGTCTGCAATTAGCAGGCCCGCATGCGCGTCCAATCCTATGACCACAATGCGTTTGCTTGATACCTGAACTGCCTCGATGTCTATGGACATGATCGTGCCTGGCACAACATCTGTGTGTGCAATTGGGTGCAATATAAAATCTGATGGTGTTCTCCATTCCTTTCTCGTTATCTCTGGTACCACGCGGGCTAATACTTTGATGCCATAAATAAACATGTCTATGTCAATGGGTATTCCTTGCACCACAACATCATTCATCACTGTGCTAATCATCAACATTGCTCGTACTGGGCATACTCCTGGGGTAAAGCACACTATTCCCCGCTCAGTAAACAAAATGGTCATGTTTAATTTACTTAGCAAATCTCTGCCCAGTAAATTGATTGGCGCGTCTTCGTGGTACAGTAAGGGTGCGAGCACGGTTTCCCCCCCACTGTTATATCAAGATCTTTAGTGTAAGGAACTTTTAAAATAGCCCCAGAGAAACCCTGTGTTTCCAAATTCCTGCCTGAGAGCGGAAAACGCCCTTCCATAAGACATGATTTTTCTGCTCCCGAGTCTACCATGAAGATAAACTGCTTGTTTCCTATCTCTGCCCCCACTATTGGTTCCTCTTCTGCACGTAGGGTGGTGGATAGGACTGGACACGCAAGTGTTCCCTGTGGGCTGTCCTAGTCTGCATACCTTTCTTGCTCTGGTACTGAAAAGACAATCGGCCTCATTACGACCCAGGCGGTCCGGAAATAACGATGGCGGTAAACCCACCGCCACCATTGTTTCCGGACCGCCTGAGTCCGACCCCTGCAGGCGGGAGGTGATGTTCCCGCCAGGTCTGACCTGGCGGTTTTAACACCTCCCGCATGCAAGCGGACGAGGAAACACCGGCAGCATTACGAGATGCTGCCGGTGTTTCCATGATCCCCATTTCCATCGAGTCCCATAGGACTCAATGGGAATGGGGATTTACACCATTCCGCCTCCGTGATTCCCGGAAAACCGGGGTTGTAATGCCCCGGTATTTCCGGGAATCACGGAGGCGGAATGGTAATACGAGTCCGGTGTTAACCAGGCGGTTTTACCGCCTCGGTTAACGCCAGACTCGTAATGAGGCCTATTGTCTCCAACCGCTGTCACGCAGCGGAATGGCGCAGGTGCGCCATTTGCAGCCATTGTAAAACAGTTACTATTTGCATTGCCTCCAGCATTTCGTCTCACCATGGGTTGCTGTGCGCTGTGATGCGGTTGTAGGGGTGGCTGTCTTTGCTGCATTTGAGGTTCGTTATAGCACTGGTCTTGTTGTCTTCCCCCTCCCATTGGTAACCCATAGGTGCTACCTGGGTGTGGGCATACCCATCCTTGTTCATTTTCCATGGTCTGCTGCCCTTGGAAATACCCTGAAGGCCGCAATCTGGAATCCCTCAAATAATGTCCCCATCTCCCACAGTTCCAACAAGACCCTTGCGGTCCTCCTCTCATCCCCTGCCCACCAAATCCTCTATTCCCCATACCTCCAAATCCTCCTCTCTGGCCACGGTACCCACCTCTTCCTCTTTCCGGTATTTATTGCCACTGTGGTCCGCTGTATGAATCCTCTCCGTTCCACGGTCCTTGTTCTCCTGCCGTCCGCAACGCTGCTATTGTCACTGGCCTACTTCCCGCTCCTTCATTCCCCTCGTTTTCTCTATCTGCGGCTATGCTGGTATTTACGGCGGTGACCTTTTTGTTCTGCACCAGTTTCGCTTCGTCTGCCAGCCTTTTCTGTGCTATCTCCTTTTCCCTCTCTTTGATCCTCCGGCAGTGGTGTACAATTATACTCTGAATCTCAGGCCAACCCTTGGCTTCTATCCCAGCTGTTTTATCCAAGGCCTGTTCCTCCTTCGGGAGCCCCTTTTTGATGATAAAATAGAACAAAGCGGTGGACTGATTCCATGCCGTGCCAGTTTCGCTTCTCCACAAATCCTGCACCCGTAGTATGAATTGCATAGAATCCTCCTTTACTTCAATTGTACACTGCATCACTAAATGTAATTCTGTAATGCCTGGAAACATGCGCCGCAATAAGTCCCATACTTGCACTCGAACGTTGTTGAACGGTGATCCATCGAGGCGGTCACAACTCATCTTCACTCCTGGGAATCCTGCCTTTTCCCATACTGCGTCTGCCTGATGGCCGACTGCCAGTACTAACAAACTTTTTACGTCGCCTATGGCTAATGGCACCCCTGCCATGTGTTTTTTGAATGCGTGTATCCATTTCCCAGCTCCTCCCGATAGTGGGTGGAGAACTTTCAACAAGTTATTTTTATCCATTTGGTCCATGGAATGTAGTGCAGCCTACCTGACCCCTTGTGTATCAACAGCATCTGTAATTTATGTTTCTTTCCTGTTTTACTTACCGTCCCTTTCTTTATCTTGCTTACCAACATATTCCCTGTTCGCTATCTTAATCTACCCTGCCATCGTGGAGGTGATCGCGGATCCATGTCATCGAAATGATGCGGCAGTGGGGACCCTATTGCCTCCACTCCTTCTTCATATTCGTCTAGATCACTCCACACCTATTCTAACTCTGTTGCTTGTTTGTAATTCTCCTCCTGTCCTTCCCCTTGCTGACTTTCTAGGGGTGGTTGGACGTATAATCCTCACTGGTTTGTCATTTAGATGAAACAGGAACTCTCCTGATTGCCATTCTTTTTCTCGCCCTTTTGGTATGTGTGTCCCCTGTGATGATATCGATCGTGCATGCTCTGACATTGCTGGCGCCATCTCCCCTGCTGTGTTTATTGAAGGTATGAGATCTGCCGTAGACAATGGTGTTATCTCCCCTCCCTCAACAGCATTTGTCCTCTGTAGCACAATGCTCTCAGCCGTGTTATTTCCATCTGCGCATGTGCTAGATGGCGGTCTAACTCTCCGGTTAAGTGTGCTAAATTGCTAAATTCATGGGAGGTGCACTTGTCAGGCCATACAAACCTCCTTTATCATAGGGCGGTGGTGCTGTAGCTACCGCTCCGTTTGAGGGTGTGGGGGTGAGACATGCCGGTACATATAGAGGCTCGCTGTACCCTACTGCTGGTCTTGACATTAAGGGATATATTTTAGTTGTGTCACCCTCAGCTGTAGTGGTTGTGCACTCGCCCTTTGGCGTTCCGCTTGCCTCTTCCTGCATATTCGGGTTTTCACTCGTTCTTTCTTTACCTACCTCTGCTGTGGGTGTAACTTCCTCGAACATAAGCCACAGGTCCAGTACTTCTCTTCTATTTTTTAACTGTTTCCCCTTATATCTTGCTAACAAGTGTGTGGACACTAAATCTAACACACGTTTATCGAATGACCCACCTTCTGGCCAAATCGGCATCACACTAACTCCTTTTATCTCCGTCAACCATTGATCGTGGTACTTTTGTATCTTTTCACTGTATAGCGGAAGGTGTTGAAAAATATGGGCTAGTGGTGTTATTCCACCCATGATGATGGTTCTCCTTGTGCCTGTGTGTATGGTTGAATCTCAGTCTCCTTCTAATCACCTCTCCACCCACTCGTCCTTCCTTCTAGATCAACAATATATTACGGGTCTTTCTATTACTGATAGTTTCTTTGTGTACATATATCTATCAACACATGTCAGTATGCAATGTCACTAATGTGATTATTGCCTTTCCAAATTCAACAGTTCACTTTTGCATGTATACAATTTTATCAACAAAGTAATTGCAATACCTTGATATTCTTGATAACAAATAAACAGAGCATGAAAAACACATAACACATATCATGCACATGCACTACCTGCGCGCTTTTATTTCCCCTTTGTTCCCGTTACCACTTCGTCCCCATTTCACCTATTCTCCTCATTCACGCCCCACCTCTTACACCTTCTTACTCGTTCCCAAGAATTCTCACTTACACGGAAAAAGAATATTCTAAAAAACTACTCCGAGTCTACTCAATATACGAGACTCCTACTATTTTCTCTTTATCTTCACTTATTTATTCTGCACTGGATGAGACAATGCTACGCGGCACCGCCTTCTACCCCGTTCGCGCTAGGATACCTCTTCTCTTCTTCACTTTACTTCTCACAAACCTAATGGCCATATAAAGGACAGATCAGAAAAGCCTCATCATCACTCACACAGGCCCTACTCTTCCCTATAATCCGTTACCACCTGTTCCCCTGTTCCCTCCTATTCCCCCTTACCTTTCCTTGGTAACCTTCGCAACCGCACTCACGTGTTCAGTCAGGTGATCCGAGGGTCACCATTCGTGGTCCGACCCCAGTTGGGTCCGTACCCCAACCAAGCTGTGGCCCGCCTCAGCGAGCAGCTTTTCCGTCGGGTATTCATCAACCGGGAACCCTTGACCCTTTCTTGTAGTGCGCACAGGCTGGTCGGCCACGGAGGTGATGGTTTTGCTGGGGGGCGTCCCGGATCTCGCCGTACAGGGCGGGCCTTGAGGCACCTCTCCAAATCACGTCGCAGGGGGTCACCAAATGTTTGTGCCCTCCCTGTCTCACACGTGCAAGAAAATAAAACAGACTTTCCCCGGACAGGGAATAAGGCAAAAGAGAGCAAGCTGCGAGAGTTCAAGGAAAAGTTTATCTAGATCTCTGAGAGCGCTCTGACAAAGTCAATGTTACATCACATTATATAGGCACATTGTCATATCTAACATATGATGCTACGTTGGACCCGGATTGGTCAGCCAGGGTGGTGTCTTAGGTGTGGGCATCATCTATTCCACCTGGTTGGTTGCTTGGTTGGTGGGAGGATGGACATCAAATATCTGTGCTCCGAATGGTTGAAGGTCAGGTCGCTGTGAAGCAGGGTTGTCACTATCTAACTAATGAATACATTCTAAATAATGCATGCACTAAATAACGGTTGATCAAAAGACCCTCAGTAGTTTATCATGTCACTATACAAATCACACAGGTGTCTATATCATCTATAACATTTGGGTTATATAGGTCACAGGTTTAAGGGTCTTGACCACTATAATACTCTCATTGAACTGTGGGGTTAGTCTCACAATAATCTCAGGTATGTGGCATTTGTTAGTATTAGGCACGATATACTGCAGCAGGGGTCTAATGTTAGTTGGGAGTCTGTTGGGTGGGCCTCATAGCATGGTCAGCGGTCTGGCACATGAAAGGAATATCTTGCAGGGACACACGGTCAGAATGGCAGTAAGTTTCCATTGGCGAGGGTGCGGTGCAAGGACACGTTTGTGGAGATGAACGAACTATGTGCTTAGTTCATGCTGGTTCACATCCAGGACAGTGATCTCAGCGGAAGACTGATGTGATACATTTATTAGTTGTTGCAAATACCTCCGGCTTCAGCGTGAGAATGGAGCCGCAGAGTTTTCCATTCAGAGTGGGAACGAGGGTGGTGGCCGTGTGCTCTGAGCCTGGTTGCTGCGGGAAAAGCGAGAGAAGCATTTCGTACTATCGCAGTGAGGCCTGGTCACCAAGATGCAGTCGAAAGGGGGTACAAAAATGGATGCCCTGTGTCCTGCTCAGTGGACCCATCTACGAGAATGTAACCCAAAGTTAACATTGCATAAGGGCAAGGGGCGAACCCACTACTGGAGGCACTTGGTCCGAGTCTTGTACTGAGAAGTGAATGATGCGAGGGGCCTGCTGGCCCCTCGCTCCCACACACTGTTCAGTGTAAATCGAAATTAATTTTTGATGTTTCCTACGACCAAACCGCCCTATTATAATAACTCTCTGTCTAAGAACCCTGGCACCTTGCCAAAAACTCTGCCTTTACTGCTGTCCTGCACAATTTGCATCAATCGCCCTCACCTCCCTCGGTCTTGAGAACTTCAATTCAGAAGCCCACAAGTACCAACAGTTGCACGCTCCCCCACGCATCCTGTTTGACGCTCATCTAAGGCAAGTCAATCCTGGACCCGACAATACATACTTTTGAACTTCGCACATCAACAATATTCCTGGTTGCACTGCACCCTGTGTACAATTTTTGAAAGTCAGACATTCATATGTTATGGCTTAAATGTAATACTGCATTACGTTTGAAATTCAAACTTAGATGTGTTATTGTGTAAATGCATTATGGTATTACTATTGAAAGTCAAACCTAGATGTGTTATTGCCCCAATTCTGAAAAGCAAACCTATATGTGTTATTACCCCAGTTCTAAAAAGCAAACCTAGATGTGTTATTACCCCAATTCTAAAAAGCAAACCTAGATGTGTTATTGCCCCAATTCTGAAAGGCAAACCTGGATGTGTTATTGCCCCAATTATGAAAAGCAAACCTAGATGTGTTATTGTCCCAATTCTGAAAGGCGAAAGGCAAAACTGGATGTGTTACTTCCCCAATTCTGAAAAGCAAACATAGATGTGTTATTGCCCCAATTCTGAAAGGCAAGCCTCGGTGTGTATTGCCCCAATTCTGTAAAGCAAACCAAGATGTGTTATTGCCCCAATTCTGAAAAGCAAACCTAGATGTGTTATTGCCCCAATTCTGAAAAGCAAACCAAGATGTGTTCTTGCCCCAATTCTGAAAGGCAAACCTTGATGTATTATTGCCCCATTTCCACCTGACTGCAGTAACTTTGCAGACAGCCACCTAACCGGGGCCAACTCAGATCACCATGTCACATGCAGGGGGACTAAACAAACAGTTCCTAGCCCTAACATGCAAAGCAAAAAGCCTCTTGCAAATGGCGCTGGTGCTTCCTGACTCACGATACATTCCTCCTTCCCACCTTCTTCCCAACACACAGCCCTTCGCACGTCCCAAGGACTTGCAAAATACACCCATGACCACTAGTGAACAGAAAACTTTGGACCACACAGAGCCCAAATACAAACATCCCACGCCAAGTACTGTGGCACACACTACCCCATGCCCATGCTTAGCCTCCCGTAACATCCAAATCCTGAAGGACACCACTACAAAGTGTAAACTAAGTAAATCCACACCCAGCCTGCAGGAAAATGAGCAAACACCCTCATTATACAATATTAAGGGCACTCTCATCAACACTAGATCCCTCCTGGCACATCCACTAGACATAGCTGACCTCATGACCACCCTAGACCTTGACTTCCTAGCCACCACTGAAACTTGGCTCCATGCTTCAGCTGGCCCATCCTCTCCATGGCCATTCCTGAAGGATACACCATCCTTAGAAAAGACAGGACAGGCTCCAAAGGAGGGGGAGTTGCACTCATCACCAAAAGCAACCTTCAGATAAGGACAATCACCACCCCAACCTTCCCATCAGGGGAACTGATTTCGTTCAAACTTTCACTCTCATCCACATCTACCCTCACCATCCACCTGATTTACGTACTGCCTGGCACACTTCCATCCTTCAAAGAAGATATAGTAATAATAAATAATAATAATTTGACACTTATATAGCGCTACGAACCCTCAGGTATCTGAGCGCTGCTTATTATTACCCACAGTGTGGGGTGATCATTTATCAACCTCGGAAGGATGAAAGGCTGAGTATGGCCTTGCCGGGATTCAAACCTGCGTTAGCAGGCTCTGCAAGATGTTAAAGCGAGCACTCTACTCGCTGTGCCATAGTAACGCTTCTCACTACCAACACCAATCATTTATCAGAAATCATCATCATGGGTGACTTCAATCTAGGTCTAAACGACCCATCCAATAGCCAAGCTACCAATATCGGCAACACTGCTAAAGCACAAGCCTTTACCTTCAGAATCACGAGCCCCACACATGACAAAGGATGCACACTACAATGGCTGGCGGACCTAAATTGGTTTGCCGACATCCTAACCAATACACCATGCCTGTGGTCAGACCACATTATCCAATTTAATATCAGCTTCTTACCCAAGTCCAACACTCTACCGCAACCTATTGCAGCAGCTCACGCAAGAAACCCAAAGAACATCACACCATACAACATGCTCCCCCTGCTACTCCCAATCACCACGCTCGTAAACACCACTTCTAAACCTACCACCTTAGTAAAGCTCTATGACCAGACCCTGCAGCACCCCTAGGACTTCGCAAATCAAAACCCATCGCCCACTCCAACTCTTGGTTCATGGACAACCTAAAGAACCTTTGCATGGCCAAAAGAACAGCAGAGAACAACTGGAAAAAAAATACATCCATCAAAAACTAAATTCTCTTCAACTCCCTAGCAACTTAATACAAAGCAGCCACCATCCATGCTAAGGGTAATACATACAATACAAGAATCAAGAATGCCAACTCTGACACCAAAGAGCTCTTCTCCATTCTTCGGGAGCTCAAATCACCCGCCACCACACCAGAACATTGCATTGAGGACCTCCCCTGGTGCACTCACATCCGAAATGCCATATCTGACAAAGTCACCTCACTTCATAAGAAAATCAAAGCCAAATCATCTAAGCTTGCCCCAGTAGACTTGCCTCTCGGCCTGCCTCCTCCACACAATAACCCCACTGAAACACTAAAAACCATTAATGGATTAAAGCCATCAAGATGCCAAGGCAACGTCTGTCCAGCAACCTTCATAAAAGATTGTACCGAGAAACTCGCACCATTCATCACAACCCTACTCAACAATTCCTTCAACGATAGCAACATACTAGGACACCTGAAAGAAGCATGGGTGCTCCCATTGCTAAAAAAACTACATTAGACTTAAATTTCCTGACTAATTACCGACCAATCAAGGCAGTGTTGTTTCTAATGAAAATTCTTGACAGAGTTGCTTACCTACAAACCTGAAAATACCTGGATACCCATAACCTCCTAGGCCTCCGTAAATCATGCTTCCGCCCAGGCCATGGGGCAGAAACCACCCTCCTGGACCTTAAAATACAAATGGATCAGATCAAGGATATAGAAGACCTGGCAACTCTCCTCCTCCTAGACCTGTCCGCTGCATTCGACCTAGTCAACCACAATATCCTTTGTCAACTCTTGGAACAAGGAGCCCATTTCTCAACCAGTGCCATAAAAAAGATCAAATACTTCCTGGCAGACTGCAAAACAGGAGCCTTTTCATCCATGGCAGCAGCGCATCCGGTCACAGTCTCATGCGGAGTACCACAAGGAACTTGTGTCTCTCCTACCCGCTACAATGTATTTACTAAGCCACTTTTTGACCTCCTCGACAAACTGGGCATCACATACACTAACTCTGCTGACAATACCCACATTCTCGTACCTATCTCAGGTAACTTTGACACTGACACAAACTATGAAACAATACTTACCTCGCAATTCAAGCCTGGATGGCACAACACAAGCTTTGGCTGAATGATGAAAAAAACAGAAATACTCCTTATCGGCAACCCCTCTAGTCTAAACTAGTGACTCCAAGCCTACAAATCCTTCAACATTGATGGCAACATCATCACAGTGGCAAGGAAGTAAAAACATTAGGCGTCTATTTGGACTCATCTTTGTCTCTTACGAGACAAGCCAATGCCATTGCCTCATCAGCAGCCTACACAGCCAACTGACCACAGCTAGCAGATCATTCCTAATGACAGACAACTGCATCACACTAGCCAGAGCTCTCATCTTATCGAGAATCGACTACTGCAACTCCCTCATTCATAGCTCTAACTCGTGAAACCTCAATAAGTTGCAAATAACCCAAAACAATGCAATCATTCCCAAAAAGGATAACATATCCACAGTAAGGCGCAACCTCCACTGGTTACCAGTACATGATTGCATCAAATTCAAAGTCCTGCCACTAACCCACAAATGCCTGTCCAAAGGTGCCTCAGCCTATGTTGCCAACCAATTTGCTAAAGACCAGACTAACAGACCTACCTGATCAGCTTACTTACTCACACCTTCTTACCATCCCAAGATTCAAACTGCAAAAAGCTGGAGCTGGCAGCTTCCTAGTAATCACAGCTAAACAGTTGAACTCTATGCCACTCTTAATCAGAGCAGCCATGCCGTTCTGGTCATCTGCAAAGGTCGTCAAACCTGGCTCTTCACCCAAGAACCAGCCCTAACCTCCCCATGATTAACCTGCCACCACCACTAAACGGTCTATGCAATCAATTATTCAATCTAGGTACCTACTCTATGCTAAACTGTTTGTAACTGCTATGCAAGTCCTGTGGTGGGACTGTAACCCATGTCCACATCAAACAAACATGTAACCATATATGCAATTAATCATTAATCATACAATTAATGTATTAATTCCATGTCAAACTGTGTTTAGCCTAACCATTATGCAAGCTCTGTGGTATGACTGTAACCCACGTTCACAGCAAACAAACATGTAACCATATTCTTAAATCTAAGCACCTAGATGCCTCAGGGCTTGGTGCGTTATATAAATGTACAAATAAGTAAATAAATAAATGTTCAAGCGACACACACATATGTTGATTGCACAGACGGGGTCTTCAAAGGGGAGCTGGAGACACTGGGTCTGCGGTGGCCAGGTGGCCAATGGTTGCAGTGCAAAAGATGCCTTTGAGGTGCACATGGTGTTCAGCACCTTGAGCCTTCCCATCCACCCAGCCCCTTTATGAGCAAACGGTCACAAGTGCGAACTACCATTGATACTGGAGGGGGGATGGATGAGGATGGGCCATGCGCAATAGGCCCACAGCAATGTTCACGGGATACATACATATGTTGATTGTAGGGCAGGTGGCTTCAAAGCAGAGTTTGGAGATGCCAGGTGTGCAGTGGCCATGTGGACAATTGTCCCAGTGAGGAAGATGCCTATGAGGTGTAGATGATGTTCGGCACCTTGAGCCTTCCCATCCACCCTTGTGAGTGCACCATCACAGGTGTAAACAGCCATTGATACTGGAGAGGGGGCTGGATGAGGATGGGGCAAGCATGCTAAGCGCAGAGCAATGTTCAAGGGACACATACATATGTTGATTGCAGAGACTGGGTCTTCAAAGGGGAGTCTGGGGACACCCGGTCTATGGTGGCCATGTGGACAATGGTTACAGTGGAGAAGATTCCTTTGAGGTGCATATGGTGTTCGGCACCTTGAGCCTTCCCATTCACCCAGCCCCCTTGGGAGCACACAGTCAGAGGTGTGACCTGCCATTGATACTGGATGGGGGATTGATGAGGATCGGGCGAGCACGATAGGCCCGGAGCAATATTTACGGCATACATACATATGTTGATTGCAGGCAGGGGGCTTCAAAGCGGAGTCTGGAGACACAGGGTCTGCAGTGGCCATGTGGACAATGGTTGCAGTGTAGAAAATGATTTTAAGGTGTACATAGTGTTCAGCACCTTGAGCCTTCCCATCCACCCAGCCCTTTGCAAGCGCACGGTCATGGGTGCCAACTGACATTGATATTGGAGGGGGGATGGAAGAGGATGGGGCGAGCGTGATGCATCCAGAGCAAAAGTCATTGACACATGCATATGTTGATTGCAGGGGTGGGATCTTCAAAGAGGAGTCTGGAGACACCGGGTATGCGGGGACCATGTGGACAATGGTCACAGTGCGGCAGTTGCCTTTGAGGTGCACATGGTGTTCGATACCTTAAGTCTTCCCATCCACCCAGCCCTCTTGCAAGCGCACGGTCACAGGTGCGAACTGCCATCGATACTAGAGGGGGGTGGATGAGGATGAGGCAAGCGTAATAGGCCAATACATGTGTTATTGCACACCATATCTTATGATACTTTTATATGTTTGGACGTGTAGTGGAATTACAAAAGATTTCTCACACCTGTTCAGCCTGAATTATTTTTTATTTTTGTATTTCGTTTTGCAACTTGGATGTCAGTGACAATACAAATTATACGGCTGCGGACAAGGTATTGGCTGCATATATCCACAGTAGTGTCATCTGTCACTGTGGAATTCCTTACGAATGGCTCGAACCACACAGGCAGCTATTTCTCTCCAGACGTAAAATCCCAGTCTTCCATGAATTCACCATGTAAACGTGCAATATGCCACAAGCCTGTACCACCTGTGTAAGAGATATAGGGTCTCATTACAAGTCTGGCGGTAACCGTGCCGGTAAAACCGGCATGTTGCCGCCAGACTTGCACATTTTTCCAGCACCTGACTTGCAGGAAACACAAGGGCATTAAGCCCCTGCGGTCCATGAAGTCAAGGTGCCGGAACATTAATTCCCCAATCCCATTTGACTCTGATAGGACTCAAATGGAATGGGGACTACAGAAGGACTGGTATGGTGCCGGTGCTTCTGTGATACTCTGCAGGTGGGTTCTGACCTGCCCGCCAGTTCTGACCCTGGCGGGCGGGACGGCGCTCAGCTGTAGACTCGGACCATCACCATTCGCAGCATGGATCATCTAAGGCTGTTGGCCCTAAAGTCATGCATCTCGGTAACGCATAGAAGCGGTGTGTATTCTTCGGCAATGTATGCCAAGCAGCCAGAGGTTTCTCTGCAACAACAATTCTCCACCAGAGTAGCCATAAGCTCACAACAATGGCAGGTACACCCGGTGGAAACGTATTCCATGCAACTGGGTTCAGGCTCCGGCGATTGTCATGACTTTCACATCGTCTCGATATTTTCTTTTACAACAAGCTCCTCTTCTGAAAATTCAGGCTTGTACATGTATCGCTGAATTGTTGTCATAGTTTCTGAATAGTGAAGAAGCACAGAATCATCAGAGAGGCAAATTAAAACCTTTTTGTTTGTGTAAGCAAAGAAAAGAGTTCTCTCATTAACATTGAATGTTATTCAAATACAAGCATACAAACAGACAATGTCACAAAAGCACATCATAAAAAGTCAAGAACAATAGTCTCAAACTGTAGAAATTCCCATGGACACATGTTTAAATATGGTTTCGTAAAGACCTCTGTACATAATATAAGAAATTAAAAGTGACTACTGGGTTATTTGATTTTAGGCCAAATAAGTATCTGTTCTCAGTGTGTCGTACATGGCAGAGAGCAGAAACAATAAAATGTAGATATCGGTGCACTACTATGTACAATGGTTCACAATGTGTGTGAATTTGAAGACTGTACAAACTAGTTCTAGTGCTCCAGGTAAAGCTCTACTAAAAAAATAAGAGCTAAGAACATCAAAATGTTATTACCTCAGAAATCACTGGGGTGAATTTCAGATACTGAGGCTCATCATAATCCTCATAATCCTGCCTCTTCCACTTTATCTATACCGGTGAAAAATATACAGTTAAGTTATTTTTTAACTCTAGTTTACGATTCATAAGCATACATCAATAATTCGGAATCACTGCTGTTTACATCACATGATCCAAAAAGTGTCTAAACTTAAAGACACTCCCGTCCCCTGCACACCTTACAAGCTGAAATAAATCAGTCAAATTTCATAACATTTGCACTTTTATATATAGAAAGAATTGTCAATTTAGAACATAGGTAACAAAATATCTTCATAAAAGTACAGAAAAAAGCTATCAACTGACTTCCAATATGGCCAGCATGAAAAACAAATCAAACCAGACAAAGAAATAAGCTCCCAATTTTGAACTGCAGCTTCAAGCTCTACGCGTTTCGGGGACTATCCCCTTCTTCAGGAGCAAAAATATCTCACAGTGGGAATGTTGTCAAAGAAAATAAGAGTCTGTCTGTGCATCTGTCTGTGCACGACGTACACATAACCAGGATCCCTGCGAATACTCCTGCCGTCCTCAACAAGTGAAATGTGATTGCCGAACTCTAAGGCAAATCAATAGCCAATCCAATCCAAATTCAGGACTTCCAGTACTCCGCATCCAATGTAAAGCATCCTGCTGATTATAGATATGTATAATGCAATTCCAGAAGCGCACCTCTTCACCTCAGATTCAACGGCTCCTCTCCAATTTACACGTAACTGGGATCTGTTGCATTGGATGCGGAGTACTGGAAGTCCTGAATTTGGATTGGATTGGCTATTGATTTGCCTTAGAGTTCGGCAATCACATTTCACTTGTTGAGGACGGCAGGAGTATTCGCAGGGATCCTGGTTATGTGTACGTCGTGCACAGACAGATGCACAGACAGACTCTTATTTTCTTTGACAACATTCCCACTGTGAGATATTTTTGCTCCTGAAGAAGGGGATAGTCCCCGAAACGCGTAGAGCTTGAAGCTGCAGTTCAAAATTGGGAGCTTATTTCTTTGTCTGGTTTGATTTGTTTTTCATGCTGGCCATATTGGAAGTCAGTTGATAGCTTTTTTCTGTACTTTTATGAAGATATTTTGTTACCTATGTTCTAAATTGACAATTCTTTCTATATATAAAAGTGCAAATGTTATGAAATTTGACTGATTTATTTCAGCTTGTAAGGTGTGCAGGGGACGGGAGTGTCTTTAAGTTTAGACACTTTTTGTTTTATGTTTAACACATGCTCCATGTCAGGGCGTGTATTCCTCCCCAGCACCCAGAATTGTAATAAAATCTCTCTAAATAGTTATTTAGTTTTTGAGTAATTAGGTGTGCTCTGATAGATACTTCTTTTTACATCACATGATCAACAGTTTTCGATTACGTGTTTATAGATTGCAATCATCAGCTGTATATATCAGTGGTGTTGCTAGGCTCACATTGATATGTCGGCTTAGAACATTTAAATATTCTCCTTGAATCATTTTGCATTCATTTGCGATCATTTAGCTTTACAATTTGAATGTGAACTCACTACGCTCACACATTCCCATCTAATACAGTCACGTGATCGGATTGCGATCACATGACCCCACACCGAAGTGAATTTAACCGTGATACTGGATGGGAGGCTGTATTAGCATCCGTGTTCCTGTTCCCTATCACGGTCATTTAAAGATATACAGAGGTGACTGGACATTTTAGTGACAGATGAGTCTAGGAGATATGATTTGTAAAATCATAAGTTAGTAAACAGCATCCAGTTAATCTTTCTCCTAAGTGAGCCTTATATCTGTTTTAGATTCACCATATGAGAAAATTAGACCTTCCAGTTCTCCACGAGCGCAACCAATTGGACATTTTCACCATTCCAAAAAAAGTATATGAAATGTACTTATTCTTGGCTCATTTTTTTGGGCTTGACATATACATACTATTAGTGATGTAAATGGCATAATACATGGGCAATATTTGGTATGTCTTTCAGATCAGGCTGACGTTCGTAACATAGAACAATCCAACCAATTCTAAAGGAATTGTGTCATTTGTCCAAAAAGGTCAGTCAATTGACAACATTACCATTATATATTCATAAGTGTTTGGTTTGGGGAATAAGTTTTAGTTACACTGTTTTTCTATTTTTTTCTGATAGTATTAAATCATCAGTAACATTTACACCGGAAGAAGGGGTCCCAGAAGTGTGAAGTATTGACTTCATCCACCATATCTAAGCAATTAAATGTAGTGGAAATCAAGACGGATCAATACACAAATGTTACTGTATTATTTTGATGATTGTAGTGAATTGATAAACACAGGCATTGGGAAAAAGATTTAAAAGGGGCTTTATTGTAACTAGATACTTAAGTAAGAATATAATGAGGAGTGGATGTGAGCCCCACCGGACTCCGGCTCTGTAGTTCAGTTTATCTTCAACTCGCTGCTCACGCATATGAGAACCCTGACAAGCTCACAGCTTGTGTTACCGGAGGGACTGGATACTACACATCTTCCCTCCTTTGCAATAATACAGTCACAAAAAACTCTTAGAGTCTTTACACAAAATCTTTCATGAAACGAGGTCTGCGACTTACTCTTCCCCATCTCAACTGGCATGGAATATCTGTGGCAACACTTGGCAAGGAAAACTTCAACACTTCCTTTCTTTCCACCACTCTCCTCACACTCCTCCCATCACTGACATCAACTGCACTCATCCACTCAACAGCATCTTTGTCACCCTCACTGTGCCTTCTATCAACATTCTTTACCACACACACTCTCTCCATATTCCAGACCCTTCCATCTTCTACTCTAACCATGTTTGAACACTTCAGCTACACCTACAGGTTTAGACCATTTACATGGTCCATTTCTTGGAGCAGGTGGAAGTTTGATTCTCACAAACTCCCCACAGTCGGAGCAACATTTTTTCCACTTTCAGATAATGACTTATCATGAGCAGACTTGTTCTTTATCTGGGTGTTCCTAATATTCTCCTACACAATCTCAAAAGTTTTCTCCACATTGGTTACTTTCCCCATCCAAGATGGTACCAATTTGGTGTTCGCTTTCCTTCCTCTGCTCAACTGAAACTAAGATAATCCTGTTGTACAATGTGGAATGAAGTGATGTGCAATCATTTTTTCTCTGACTGTTTTCTCCCAGTCTAACCAATTTGACCATGCCCATCAAATAGCTTCTTTGAGTATTTTATTATAATGCTCAACCACTCCATTTGTCTGAGGTTGATAGATGGCACTCTTTTATGATCGATGGATTTTTTTATACAAAGGTTTTCCATTTCTCTGGAGCGAAACTGAGTACCATTATCAGTCATAATACTCTTTGGAAAACCTTCCCTTTCACAAATCTCAGAAAGAAAATAAGTAACCGTTTTTGTGGTGATGCAAGGCCTAATCAGCACCTCTACCCAACTGGTTAATGAATCAATTACAACGAGACAGAACTGTTGCTTCCCACTAATGCATATTGGGCCAAAAATTTCTATACCTAAATCATCCCATGGCTTCTCAGGAATTTCTGTCAAAACCATTGGATATCTTGTACTCGTGCACACTCTATCACTCTCATTGCAAAGGATACAATTACGAGTCATTCTCTCAATTTGAAGGTCACATCCTGGCCACCAAAAGTAATTTTGTATCCTTTGTTTGGCTTTAACTATCCCTTGGTGACCTTCATGTCCGAGATCAATCAATCTCTAACGTACTCCTGTTGGTGGAATTATTCTGTCACCTCTCATAATCATGCCTTTTTGCACATGTAGTTCATCTGCAACCGTTCAGTATTCCATGAGACAACATTCCTCAAACTTTGCCTTCTTCAGAGGACATTGATTCCTAATCAGTTGGTTCAGTCGTGCCATCGAAATATCTTGTGTCTCCGCTTACTTCCATTCACTTTGTGGTATGGATGCTGCTTCTACTTAGAACTACTTCTGAGTCATTTTCATTGCCATCATCCAATTCAGAGACATTAGTGAGGTGAGATAAACAATCAGCAGCAGTAGGTTTGACTCCTGGTACATATCGCACTGTACAATTGAATTCTTGCAATAGTATTACCCATCTTCTAACTCGATTTGAGACTTTATCCAACCCTTTATTCATGATAATGTGAACTTACGGTTTGTGATCTGTACGAAACTCCACATCTACACCCCAGATGAAACTTCAAAATGTTTCTGCTGCCCATTTAATGGCTAGAGTTTCTTTTTCTATGGCATCATAGGATTTCTCAGCTCCCTTCAGCAATCTTGATGCGAAGGCAATTAAAACTTCTTTCCCATCAACTTCCAGAGTAACCACTGACCCAAGGCCCAGATTGCTGGCGTCAGTGGTGACGATAGTTTTCCTATCACTCCTGACATTTTTTTAATGCTGGGGCTTTGGCCAACACAAACTTAATGAACTCAGATTTTTCTTTGCACTCTTTTCTCCATTCAAAGTTTTTCCTCTTAAGAAGCTCACTCAATGGAACAGTGTGGAATGCAAAATCACGTATACATTTTGAATAATATCCTGCCATTACAGTGAAAGTCTGAACTTCGTTCTTGGAATTTGGTCTGGGAATACATTTAATGGCATCAGCCAAATGTTTATTTAGTCGTATGCCATCCGCTAAAATTGTGTGGCCAAGATATTCAATCTCTGAACTGTTTATGCTGCACTTGTCCTTGCTTAAAGTCATTCCTGCATCATACAGCTTTCTGCAGACATACTCCAACCTCTCATTATGTAATTTCTGCTCATCCGAATATATCAAATATATCAAAATATCATCCTGGAAGCATATAATGCCTTGGTCTCCTTCAAAAAGTCTGTGCATAATTCTCTGAAACACAGATGCGACAGACACCAATCCAAAAGGCATTCTTTTGTATTGATATAGCCCATTGGGTGTAATAAAGGCTGTTATTTTTTCTGGAATTCTTGTGCAATTTTCCCTGATGGTATGCTGATGTTAAATCCAAAGTAGAGAAAAATCTCGATGGACCTATCATGGAGACTATTTCTTGAATGTTTGGAAGCGGGTGTCTGTCCAGAACTACACATTTATTCAACTCTCGCATGTCTACACATATTCTGAGCTTGCCAGACCTTTTCCTTAGTACCACCAATGGCAAGACCCATTCACTGGCATCAATGCTCTCTATTATTCCTTGATCGTCCAAAGTCTTTATTTCTTTTCTTACTTCACCTCTCATTGATAATGGAAGAAGTGCGGCAAAGTGCAGTCTCAGGCAGTTCCCCTTTGAGAAATCTGCTGGACTCACTACCTTACTTTCTTACTTTCTTACTTTCTTACTTCCAGCGTGTTGTGGACTTTGAAAACACCAGAAAACACCAGAAAAAGCACCTTGTGGCTTTAAGGGAGCCAGCGTTGAGTGGGCGCTCCGCCTCCCCACCGAGACTCTACTCCACAAAAACCGGCATCCCTCGCGAAGCGACGCGAAGTGCGGCAAAGTGCAGTCTCAGGCAGTCCCCCTGTGAGAAATCTGCTGGACTCACTTACTTACTTTCTTTTCCCTTTCAACAAAACTTGCAGCGTGTTGTGGACTTTTAAAACACCAGAAAAAGCACCTTGTGGCTTTAAGGGAGCCAGCGTTGAGCGTGCGCTCCGCCTCCCCACCGAGCCTCTACTGCACAAAACTCAGCATCCCTCACGAAGCGACGCGAAGTGTGGCAAAGTGCAGTCTCAGGCAGTCAACGGCATCGAGGCATGAAGGCAGGAAGGTAAACCTCACCACCAAATCTCATTGTCTATGGTCTTCATTTAATCGACTAATTTTGTGGTGGGTCACCTCTTGGGGTGGTTCTTCGGACTGTTCATTATCCATCAGGCCAATGGCTAAAAAAGATCTAGCTGGGGTGCTAAATACTCCTCTAGGCACTCCACCCCCAAATCACCAGCCAAAGGACCCTTTTACACTCAACATGGAAGACAGTTTTTTTTTACAGGAAAAAACTGACAGGTTTGTTCGCGAACTCTATCCCGAAGTGGCAATCGCCGGTACAACTACGTTGCATGTTAACACCCTGCAATCTGAAGTAGAAACAACTGAGGCAAGCGTCGAAGAGACTAGCCCGGTAAAACAGGCGGACATTTACCATCTTGAACCGAAGCCATCCTCTGAATCCATCAACAACATACCTCCCTCTGGAGTGGTGGGTGGCGAGATTACGGGCTCCGGCAAGGAAATAATGACAATAGAGCCGTTACTTGAAGTGCCTGGCCAGATGCACCAAAAAACTCCCCCACAGAGCCTCACTAGTGCCCGACATCAAAAGGAACAAACTGCAGCAAAT
The DNA here is from genome assembly GCF_040938575.1 of Ambystoma mexicanum. NCBI lineage: Eukaryota > Metazoa > Chordata > Amphibia > Caudata > Ambystomatidae > Ambystoma > Ambystoma mexicanum. Next base: position 978,623,858 of record NC_090922.1, read on the forward strand.
GACAATTCCATCATCTTAACAAAGTCCAGTAATGCCCACGACGTTGATCCCTTTGTCTTTGGAGCTGATAATAGGACAAAGAATTCTCAGTACCAAAATCAAAAGCCAAATCGAGGCTGGAAACCCTTCGGTATCTCACTTCAAACCAAATCAGTTACTTCAGACACCCCACGACCTATGGATCACCGGTGGCACGTGTCCCCAGCTCAGGGCCCAAATGGGGGCCCAACGCCCCCAACGACCCCAAATGGGGGAGCCCCCTCACACCAAGGCAACAATAATCGACCAAGAGGCTACTTCTCGAGGCCTCACAAAGGACCCTTTCCGCAGCAGGCACCATTTCCCAGTAAACGATTCAGAAGACAACCCTCACCGACGGACGAAGATCTCTTAACGATCTTGGCTACCACTCAGGCGGATGAACCTGCCAAAAATGATCCCAAGATAGACACTGAAATGATTACAGCATTTGCGCTTGTAATGGCTCCATCCATGAAACTAATTGAGTCACAAAACGAGCAGCTACGGGATCACACGACTACCATCGCCATGCTATACTCCAAAATGATCTTGTAGAAGGATTTGTCACGGCAATCTAGTCAAATCTGGATAAAAGTGCTGACCAGACCGCTGAAATCCTAAAGAGGATCATTGAGCCAATAATTAAGGATAGAGAAACTAGGAGATCAGAGAGGCTGAGTCTTCTTCCAGAAGGAGTGGGTGGTACTCAGGCGGGTACGGTGAGTCCAGCAAAGATTTCTAACCAGACTATACCGTCATCTGGGAGGGGATCAGAGGAAACTCTTAACCTGCCAAAACATCAGGATAAATCCACTGGCACTGAACCCACTACAGAGACGAGGGGCGGCACCTCCCATAAAGATGCAAGTTCAACTACCCCTAGGGTGGTGGATCCTTTGCCTCCGGCGACAACCGTGCCACCCGGACCACCCCAACCCAAGGTCAGAGTCAAACTGTATGATCTGTTCACAAAACCAAACAGAGGAGTAAATTCGTTGGCCAGTGAAAAACTAGAACTCAACAAAAAAGGTGACAGAAATTATGGAAAACCGACCTCTGTGCCGACAAAACAGACAGGCTCAGTGCCCTCCATTCCATGAAAAGCATCAGTTCGGACCAAAGCTACAACTAGGCTAACTCTACCCAGAAATCTGGTCTTACCCGACCAACCTTTAATTTACGACAGAAGTGCAAGGAAACCCACAGGGGCCCCAGCAAAACCATCAAAGGCTCCAACAGAAGAGATTGACTATCTCTTAGACAAAGAGAGGCAGAACAATAGCGTGAACAGCTCTCTCATGGATTTATCAGTCTATTCAGACTCGAACGACTCCTGGGTCGAAGAAGTGGGCTCAGCTTCTCCGGCATCTGAATCTTGTTCAGATAAAGAGGATGCGCTAGAAACATCAGAACCTAAAGACGCAGCTCAAAAGGTGGAAGGGGCCAACAAATGGTCCGAAGAGGGTGGAGATTTTCCAGCCGTACATCCCATTCTACAGGCGATAAAACTGAACGTACAGGGAGCCGACTCAGCTAGGAAATTCATGTCGAAATCCAGAGTCCCCACTCTGAGGGTCAATCAGGCTCGCGCCCCAGTGCAGGAGAGGGAGACCAAGGACACTACTGAAGCTATGGCCTTCAAGACCCCTGAGAGCAAGAGGATCACATTGGAAATGAAGAACGTACGAAAAGAACCAAACTACAAACCCCAAAACGAGAATGTAAAGGGCACACGAAGAACAGTGTCTTGGGGTGAAAACACAGACACAGGCTCAAGACTGGGGCCCAACAATAAAAACGAAGACAAAGGATCGGAGGCAAAGGGTGGTAAGGGTCTCTTTAGACTCCTTTTAGAGAGAACTCTTGGCTATGAAGATAACCTCACTATGAACCGGAACAACGTAATGCGTCTCGTACACTCAATTGACTCACCGGACAATCTGAAATCAAAGGATATCGATTTGATCGAATTTCACAACGAGCAGCATCACGACAGTGTGGTCCTTCACATGGGGGAATGGAAGACAAGATCTGCACTCCTCAAACTTGGCCCTAAACTCAATCTCTGTGGGTTCTCGCTCAAGGAGTTGGAGGAGGACAAGCGTACCCGTTCTGAAGGTACCAAGGACAGGGACCACGTCGAAGGAGGATCTCAAAAGTATAAACCAGTCCCCGAGCAGGGTCGTCTACCGCAGTCAGTGAAAAGGGCCCAGGACGACTTACAGGCTGATGTCTGAGGAGTATCTCTCTCCGCGGCAGGGGCCTCCCTCTGGAACAGCCTTCCTGCCTCCCTGAAACTTGAGGAGAACCATCTCCGGTTCCGGAAGCACCTCAAAACCTTCCTCTTCACTTCTGCTTTCTCTCTCCCTCTCCCCTGCTAAATTCTTCACCAATACTGCACTGATTCTGCAACTGGGCCACTCTCACCGACCTCGGTCCTGGGCCCAGTCACTCTTCACTTGCACTGCCTCCCTGGCAACCCCTGCACTGCGGGACTGTCTCTGTATCACTACAGCCCCCCCCCCCCCAGCACTTGTCTGCACTTACCTTGCACTTGCCACCAGCTGGCCCTATTTATTTATTATTTTATTTCTATTCTACTTATTTGTACTGCACTCCCCCCCCACTCGCCCTTCCCCTTGCACTTTTTCCCTTCCCCCTACCCCTGCACTTGCGCGGTCTGAATGACACCTGGCCTAGTAGGATTGTTGTCTGTCTTCCCCTTGTTCCCCCCTCCCTGCCTCGTCGCGCTTTGAAACACTTGTGTATAGGCGCATTACAAATGCCTTATCATATCATATATCAACACGCAGCTCCCCGAACACATCCGACGAGAACTCTGTAAGCAGCTCGGACGACTGGAGGTGGTTGGCGGGGTTCCTAGCAGCGAAATCATAATGCCAGCTGGATCCCTCTTGTGCTCCACGAACCACCTTGGCTAAAGGCAAAACAATTATGAGTTGGAACACAATGGGGTTCTCCCATCTGCTAGGAAAGCAAGCTTGGGACCTAACAAAATACGACCCCTTTTATTGCAAGAGACGTGGCTGTGTGATTTACCTCTCCTAGATGGATACAAAATGTTCCTAAACCCGGCCATAAAGGGCCTCAAAGGTAGACCAAGTTCGGGCCCCCTGCTGGGTATAAAACGTACATCTGGTCTAAGGGTGACTTAGTCCACAAATCAAAACCCTTGGATACAGCTAACTACAGTTCAATTAAACACTAAGGTTGGGTCAGATCTATTGGAATGGAACCTGCTTGTATGTAACATCTATTGGAGACCCACAGAAAGACAAGAGGACAACTTCAAGGAAGAATTGCTTAAAGCGATCGACGACGCTAGGATTTTGTGTCCCAACCTGGAGGTCCTCCTCTGTGGTGATTTTAATATGGAATGCTTTGATAAAAAGGGGAGAAAAATCGAGTTTCTGTCTTTGCACTCCACAAATAACATATCAAGAGGAGTCGACCTCGACAAAGAACTAGCAAGTAGAAACATCTTAATGGTAAACGGACGCCTATTGGGCGACCTACCCACTGCCACTACCTGGAAACGGGCAAATCAAGGCAGTACATTGGACTATATGTTCGTAACAGAGTCACTGATGGGGAAATTAAAATCGTTGAGAGTGATTCAAACGGCCTTGAGTGACCATAACATCTTGTAACTTGTAACTGAGGAATGGAACACAGATCACTCCCAAATGGTCCAACACCTACCATAATATCGACTCGACCTGACTCCGGGTGGAAATAGAATCAGAATTCAGAGAAAAGATATGGGTGAAATACTGGACAATCTATTGAGGCTAAAACCTGTCGAGCCCGACCAAAGTGCAAACCCCATTGAATACACTGAGGTATTGAAGGTTTTCAACAAAAAGGTTGTGAACAGGAGTGGCCCCTCTACCTATAGGCATGCCTATGACCATCAAATTGTAGCCAAAAAAAAGGCCGTTCAGAGGGCCAGGAGGCTATTTAAAAAATCTAACATGCATGGTGACCTAGTTCTGTACAAAGAAACCAGGAACAGCTACAGAAATTGGCTCACTCAACACAAATACCTCATACTGCAAAAAGACAGTGAGAAGATGCTAAATCTAGTCACCGGTAAAAACATCTCTGGTATCTGGAAACTAATCAACGAGATATGTATTCCTGTCGACTCAAAAATCGTTAACCCAATCCCACCAAAGGCCTGGAAGGAGCACTACCAGAATCTCTATTCCGCAGGGAACATCAGCGGACCCCACAAATACTTACCATCGGATGAACCATGGGATCTGAATTTTGACAAACAGGACATTGTGGATCTTATTGACAAGTCAAATTCATCCCGTGCTGCTGGGCTGGATGGTCTTAAAAATGACATCCTGAAGAGAGATCCAGAGAAATGGGCTGAATTTATGACAATCCTGTTTAAAAACATAATTAGACTCAAAAGGATCCCCATCTCCTGGACCAGGTCTATAATTGTACCGATCTTCAAGAAGGGTGACAGGTCTGTTCCTGGGAACTACAGACCAATCGCCCTATTGGACGTCGTGGGTAAAATATTCGCTGCAGTGCTCCTTAAACATCTGAACGCTTGGAGTTGGCGGTCATACCACCAGGATCCCTGGCAGTCAGGGTTCCGCAAGGGTATTGGTACATCCCTAAACATACTAATCATCAATACACTAAAATGTATGGTCAAAGCCAAAAACTACAAAACCATCTACATCGCGTCCATCGACCTTGAACAGGCGTTTGACTCTGTTGACCGTGGACTTCTGTGGAATAAACTAAGGAAATGGGGCTGCCCAAAACACCTGAGGGAACCCTTGGAGGCACTCCACACAGGAACAACCATCCAAATTAGACTGGACAGAAAAGGAACTCTATCCAATAAAGTTGTCTCTGAAAATGGGCTGAAGTAGGGGTGTCGTTTGGCTCCAGATGTTTTCTGCCTATTTATATCAGATATGTTTGAAGCATTTGGGGCAGTAAGAAGCTTCCCACCAAAGATTGATGGGACCCCTGTGGGTAGGCTGTTGTTTGCTGATGACCTCCTTCTATTAGATCAGACCGTGGTAGGTCTACAGCGACAGCTAAAAGCTCTGGAACTGTATGTTCAGGGAAACGGACTGAGAATTAACCCAGAAAATCATGGGGTTAGGAACAGCGAACTCCGCTAAGACCTTCAAGTGGTACCTAACGGGGGAAGTTGTTCCAGTGGTTTCGTCAATGATCTACCTTGGCATTACACTCAATGACAATATCCAAGATGGTCCGGGTGTTCTTAGGTTAAGAAGCAAAGTAAAAAACTTGGCATCACAAGCGCTTCTAATCAAGTCACGCTACTGTTCCTTCTCATTTCGTCCCCTCATCGACTTCTACAAACTTAAAGTTTCTCCAGTTCTGACCTATGCTGCTGAGGCCAACTTCATTCTTGCACCAGAGGTCTGGCGAGTGCTTGAAAGTCAGTTTTGGAAAAGGGTTTTGAGATTACCCTCATCTCTCCCAATCGAATGTGTGAGGAAAGAACTGGGGCTCACCTCACTGTATATCGCTATGGTTTGGAAATCACTAACCCTCTACAGCAAATGCTTGGTTCCTCCGGAAAGAAGTGTTTTTTTGGCTATAAAAGAAGCACTGTCTGGTAGCCAGATACCAGCTCTAAATATATGGCAGAATACATGTACAGGCATTTTGGATGCCATTTCCCAAAATGTAGACAAGCTACTGGAAAACCCGTCCAGGGTAAAGAACAAACTGTTGGACTGGGACTGGATCGTCACCCAGGACAGTTTCAGTTTATTTCCATCTATAACCTTGGGACTTGACGAATACTACAGTAGAGGCACAGTGCTTCCACATCTCGATAAATTCCCGTCTTACTCAGAAAGGCAGCTCTTTTTGAGATTTCGTTTGAACCTATTGCCTACAAGGGAGGTGCTGGGGAGAAGGTCCAAAAAAAGGGAAGATGGGTCAATGTTGTGTCGACGCTGTGGCTTGGAGGTAGAAACTCTACAGCACTTGGTAACGAGTTGTGTTCCACTCTCGGCCTCTAGAGGTCTGGTTGGGAAAACACTTCGAGAACCTTGAGTCCAAACTTCCGCACAATAGGTGGTCTATTTTAAGATGGGGAGGAAAAGTATCTTTGACTTTGGCTTTATTGAATTTTGTGAGAGACATCTTTTCAAATTTAGATACGTAGCCTTTCTTGTTTCAAATTTTCCTCCCTATATAGTTGTGTAACTTTCAGATCTGTTTTCTTTTCTTTTATTTTAACTAACGAAACCGATGCATTTAAAGTTTTCTTGAAAACTAATTGATGTTATAATATAAAAAAAATAAAAAAATAATGGAATCCCCCGTAATTTGGGAGTAGTTTTCAGAACGTTGTCATTAGTTTGGTGCTTTACAGATTACAGGTATGAACTTTCACTGTTCCTTTAAGAATAGATAGTAGCAGAATGTTGTCATAAGATTAGTAAGATTAGTGCCTAAGAGATTGCAGTCAGGAAATGTTACTGTTCCTTTAAGAATGAGCACTCCTTCTCCTTGACAGTCACGTGCATGCGCTCGTATTTAATTAATTACTTCCCCTTTAAATGTAAACTGCAAGTATACAGCTGTAATGCTTTGTGCGCATGTGCGAGGCTCAGTCGGTAGGGGAGACCGGATTGTAATTGTCGTGGGGTGACTGACTTTATGTGTTATACAAATACTTTATGTTGGATGCCCAATATTACGCCGTCAGATGGAATACCTGTGCTTGATGGCCACTGCAACGCTGGTGGGAGCACAGCGGAGCAGCGTTGAAACACTGCCCAGGACCTTCAGCACAGTTTGGCAGCAGATCATGGTTAGTTGATCGGACGCGCGGGGCAGTGGGGCTAACAGAGAAACAAAATCCTTGTTGCCACTTTGTAGTGATGGATACACGCAGGCATGAGGAAAAGATTAAAAAGGGGCTTTATTGTAACTAGATACTTAAGTAAGAAATATAAGGAGGAGTGGTGTGAGCCCCACCGGACTCTGGCTCTGCAGTTCAGTTTATCTTCAACTCGGTGCTATAGCACTCTCTCACCAAGTTACGTAGTGTGCTCACACATATGAGAACCATGACAAGCTCACAGTTCGTGTTACAGCAGGGGCTGTATACTACAATGATATACATTTTCTTTGAAAAATGGCTTCTGTATAAACCCATCATGATTGTGAATATTATAACCTGTGAATGATGTAATTCACTGAGTATTTCAATTGGTGTTTATAGCCAATAAACATATGTACAAAAATACACATTTTGGTCATAGTAAAAATTATTAGAATTTGCTTCTTTTATTTACTTATATAAATCTAATTTAAATTAATTTTGAGTTTTGCTTGGAATTATTTTTTGAAGAGGCTAATCCCTCGAACAGAGTGACCAGGTTTTCACCTCATTGATTTCTGAGGTAATAAAATAGAGAGCAGAAACAAGTCAGGGAAGCTTGAAATGAAATACACTGACACGAAGGAAAGAGAAACTCCAACGTTGAGTGCTCAGAAAGGGTTTGTTTACACTTTGAGAAATGAGGCGTCTTGGCATTTCCATCGAGACACGTCAATAGATTGCGCACAGAGGACTTTGACAGGAAACGTGCATTGGTGTTGTGAAATTGGGCGTGAGCGTCTAGTAATATCAGCGTTAGGGGTGGGCAAACCGAATCAGTGCTGCGAGGGCACTTGAACTTAGGGTGATACATCAACGGATAAGAATATCACAAGATGCCGGTACCACAGTCGTCATTTTCGCATCTGTTAAAGTGTGAAAAACTTGGGTAAGTTGCATTGTTTTTTTTTTTTTTTTTAAGAACGATCGATGTATGCTCTGAAATACATGGGCATGAAATAATGGGTAGCATTTCTGACCAAACTGCACCTTTAAAAATTGGGGGCACTCTTCTTGGGACAGTGGAAAACTGGTGGCATTCATCATTGCCCTCAGTGAACATGTTAAGCCCTTCATTTGTCATTTGAAATCGTGTGTTTGTGTTGCTCAGATTCTGCTGAATCCAATTTACCAGAAAGCCAGCACATCAAGTAGGAAGCTTTTCAGTACATGGTCGTTATGGTGCATGTGCACTAAATAGTGTGCATTTCACATGTCCATTTGTTTCTGTATCCTTTGATGTCGTTCTTTGATACCGCACTATGTATTCTCTACTTGCAAATGGTTCACTCATCAGCTCACGGTGAATGTGGTATTTAAATGAAACGGTAAGATGGATATGGTAGTTTCATTAAGTACATCTATTTGTGTGTATTCCGCCCTTCCCGAGTCATGCTTACATGCATGCGTCCTATACACGGCTCCGCTATGCAATAGGAAAATACGTCCATCTTCAAGAGTTGTTTAGCGATAAATACTGTAAAAAAAACATCGCAGAATAGCATGAGTTCCATGGCACATACCGCCTCGTTGTAGTTGGAAGTTCACTAACAAAAGTACATATAACAAATACATGCTGCATTGCTGGCCCATTTCATAAAATAATCTTAAACGTGACCACATTGGATGTTTTTCATTCAAAATTAACCAAGATTGTATATCTATAAACCAGAAAGCAAATATGACACATATTGTAGGGCAACAGGGAATAACATGTGTTCTGGCTCAATTCTGGTAGACAGGCAAAGAATTACAGAACACAGTGCAATATTATGACACTAGAGCCAATATTACATGTAACTTAATGTACTGAGTGTGTTCGTATCTTCCTATGCATCTGTTGATTTGATTCATCAATGTCTTTTTTATTCATTTGCAACATGGCTGAAATCGAGCATGTGCACCTGGCATCAAAATAGAATCGTTTCCACAAGGGTATGTCAAAGGTTGTCTCTTTTGCGAATTGAATACATTAGAACCGCAGGCTCCCAAAGGAAAACCATAGAAGGGAAACACAACACTGATGAAAAAAGAAGGTGTACTTCGGCCACCGTACCTATGTATCCAAGCGCACAGCCTCCCATAAATATAAGGAGCAATACAGTAATCCACACGACACTTATGTTTGCATTAATGCGGTTAACAGACAGATTTGCTGAGAGGCACATAAAGCTTTCCAATTCCAGGGAGCCTACAACTGTGCCAGTCAGCAGAAAATAATATCTATCCAGAAAGACTCCAAACAGCTTAATTTAATAAGGAACTGGTAAAATCCCCACCAGAGTATATTTCAGTAAATCAATTTGGTCCTATCCCTTCCACTGAGGGTTTAGAATTCATACCTGATTCCCAGATAACTGCCAAAGACAGCTTATGAAAAGAAGATATGACAATTTAATTAAATCAGCGGCTCAGGTGCAGTTTATGCCTAGACTTACCTTTCAAGGCCGTTAAAGTAAACACATCCTTAAGTGCAGTTTAAAAGTTATCTCGTTGTTTTTTTTTTCTGTATTCTGTGTATCTCGATGTTCATGGTACACTGTGACACCCGAATGGAGCTTAAAGCCGAAGTACACTTAACTCTTCTGTATGACAAGTCTGGTGGCATAATTGCCTATTGTAGGTGTTCATTGAGAGAGGAGATTTATCAGGACCGGTTCGCGGAGTCGGATTTCCAAGAGCTTTATATATATAAGAATGACCTTTAAAATTAATCCGTGGCTGCTGGAAGGGAAGGCAATTTACAATAAAAGATAAAGACAATCTCTGACCCAACAGGAAAGAAATATCTTTGTTAAAGCCAAAGGCATCAGGGGCCAGATTACAGGTGCAAGTTTGGAAAAAGTTGGGAAAAGTGTGCCTTATTTCTAAAAACACTGGAACGATTTATAAAACCATTGCCATTGACAAGTGCACTTTGGCATGGTATAAGCACCAGGGCAAACATTGGCCTAGTGCAAAAAAGGAACATGTTCAATGCAGTTTTGTCCGAGAACAAAGTTTGCCCTAGTGCTAATACGGATTAGAAGACATCCTACAGGTATTTATTTAAATGTTCAAAAGTAATCAAGTATGCTAAAACGAATAGTAGATAATCTAGTACAATTGGACAATTTTAATGTATGCAACATCTCTTCCAAACGTTAAATGTTATACCGAAACGCCAGTGTCTTGAAACTACAAATAAAAGATATTTAGTGAATTATTAATTATTCATATCATGAAAAAAGTGTACCAGAATAATGTGTGCTCATTTAAATTGAAATGAGTATACTGCACTTAAGGTGTATGTTTATTCAACATAGGGTCCACAAAGTCTACAGGGTCCCTTAAGTGCCAGGCTATTATGTAAGTTTATGCAAAAATGACGAGCATACTCATCCTTGGCACTTAAGAGGTTTTAATCCACATATACATTTACAAAAATTCAAATTTGTCAATATTTGCAGTCTAAATTTGATTCTGAACATTAGTACACAAGATGCCCTTGCCAAACACGTGTTTGGCCTATGTGGTCTTTGTCAAGGCAAATCATGGGCTGACAATTCTTCTATTTTGACATATTGACCATCAAACAAAACAAAACAAGACAAATAAAATTTCAGGTATGTGAAAATATGATAACAAATAACAGCAATAACACAATCATATTACAACACATATCCAGGAGAGAACAAATGGGGTAAAGGGATTTACATTGACATCACAGAAAAACAAAGAGGAAAAAAAGAGCAAGAAAGGGGAAAATCATATATTTCAATACAATTGTAAAATAAATAAACAATCTTTTTTATACGCATACTACACATCTGTTAGCTGCAACTCTAATATCACACCAATAGCGTTAACACACACCATGCAATGGTGTGCTTATTGTCCAAAATCAGAGATTAATCATAAACTCAAATCTGCTATAATGGTTGCCATAAATCCATTGCTGGATACTCATGAGAACAGCCATATTCCAGCACCATCGCGTGAGTCATGCAAATATGTGTAGTCCTACTCCTTCTGCTGGTCCAAAATTACCAGTCTCATGTGTTCCATGTAGACTTAAAATGTGATATCATGCACCAAAATCTCTTCACACCTTTTCTGTGAGTATGGAACAAATCATACTTGTAGACCCATTTAGGCGCACAGCATATTCATGGATTAAAACATCCATAAGCAGCTGTGGTGCAGAGTGGCGCAGCAACCCTGCAGCAACGCCAGTTACGCCCTGTAAGGATATTTGGCGTGTTACAGCACAGAGTACAGCACTACTGCACAGGTAGCAATTTTTTTTTTGATGCAGCACCACCACATGGGTGTGGTGCATTGCTATATGTGTTGCCAGATTAACATGGACATATAAGTAAAGACAGGCTATTCAGTCAAAAACGATTTTAACATATAAGATGCAAATCTATTTTTACAGTTAAAAGCACACGTGCACATTCAACAATGCACACTATTTTTCACCTGAAATGCCTATGGTGCAAGAGACACATTTGAAAATGGATAACTAACCTTATTAATAACTAACCTGACTAATAAAACTGCATTTAACATAACCCACTAATAAAAATGTGTCTCCAATGCAGAATTAGGCCTACTCTGAAAGTGAACTTTTAAACGCACATTCATTTTTTTTCTTTTTCTCTGCTGCTCTGTCCACATAACTACAGGAAGCAAAGGGCTCGAAGGAACAGGAAATCAGTTGGTTACAAATGGTTACTGTAGAAATGAGCCATTGTGTAGTGAGGGAGGAGATGGCATGATTGATTCTGATTGGAGCAGCGTCATAGCAAGTATCATGCTAGAGGCAGTGATTAGAGTTTTGCTGGGGGAGCTTGAGGAGAGGGGGAGGACAATCGAAATTTGGCAGAGCTGGGAGAAGGACCTGTTTCCTGGCTGAAGCATTCCTGCTGCAAAAGCTGAGAATTCCAGGCAATAACCCCGGTTTGAGAACGAAAGCCGCTTGTTTTCACTGGGGTTAATCTTCAAGGGAGCCAAATTCAGAAAGAGAACAGCTGGAGAAAACTCATGCTGAAGAGATAAGGTAATTACAGAAGTGTGGGGGCTGAGTGTGTACGAGAATATTCAGTCAGTGTAGGAAAAGAGATTCCTGTGCTTTACTCACATGTTTAATGTTGCAAATTGAGTTCTTGTCTCCGCCACTCTCTTTTCAGTGTATCACAGACAATGCTGTTACTGTGCTATTTTATTTATTTCTGTAAAGAGTGAGATCGTGTTTAAATGCAACTTTTATAATACACAAAAATATTTGAAAGCAGACGGGTGGTGTGTTTTATATTTACCAATACAGTGCTGATGATGTGGGGAGATGTTTAGACAGTGCAATTGTCATTTTCAAGGTAGCTAAACATCAAATATGGCTGCAGCCGTGTGCACAATGTAATTCAGTATGAGCAATTATAACTAACTGTGTGTGTTGTAGTTTGTCGGAGGTCTATGAGTCGGCAAAAAGGGAGGCCCGGGACATAGTTCACTACCGTATATAAGATAGTGAAAATACCACATGATAGCTCGCTGCCGTAGATAAGACAGAGAGAAATTGCCCATGGTGGCACACTAAAAATGAAAATGTGGTGTTCTTGAAATGCAAGCCTGAGGTCTCTCTAGTGATTACACGAAAAATCTAAACAAAAAATAAGGGGTTCTGGATATTGGGGCCACAAATAAAACAAGGGAATTATGCTCAGCAAAATACCACCAACCACGCATACCAACCATGCATACCGAATACGCATGTCTGTGTGCTGAAATAATGCATGTCCACTGTATTATTGTTGTACATGGCCCAATCTGAATACAAGGAGTGATTGTTGCTAAGTTATTTTTCGGCGGTAAGAAAATACCGTCAGGCCCCAAATCTCCACAAAACACCCTACATATTTATGGTGCGTTGCAGGCCGGGAAAGTGATCATAGAGTACCTACTGGGCGTGGCAAGCGTGTCTCACACTGCCATTTGCACATTAAAGGGAACCCATTTTATAATAGCAGTGTGCCACTAAAAACAAATTTCAGAATGTCACAAAGGGAAACCACATTCTCAGACCTAGTGCAATATTTAGAGGCAAAGTTGTTTGCACATGGGACTTGGTCGTCGAACAGCACGTTAGAATGGCGTGCATTCAGGGTGAGGTGCAGAAAGAAAAACTAGACAATATTTTTGCAGAAGGCAGCATAATTTAGGTCTGCCTTACAAGATTATTGAATGCAGCCGATAAAAGTGCAGAGAAAGACTGTTTAATACGGCTATGCGGCAAAATATGGTTTATTTTGAATAAGTCCCTGTGAATGCAGGAGAATGATACTCAGCTAATTAACAGGTTAAAGAATGAATTAGATGGGGCAAGTAAAAATCAGGAAATGTTAAGAGCAGAATTGGATGTATGCCAAAAAGACATGCAATTAAAATGCAGAGACTTTGATGCTCAGTTATCCAAAAGCAAGAAACAATTTGAGGATAGTGAGCAAGAATTGGTACACTTAAAAGCCTTAGTGGACCACATTAGACAAGATAAAGATGAGGTTTCAGAAATGCAGATTTTACAAAAAGAATATTGTGAAAAAGAATGTGATCTCCAGAGTGCAGAACAAGAAATGATTAAAATGATTCAAGAAAGAGACAAGAGAAATAAAGAGTTCAATGAATGCCAAATGCAAATGTGCGACATGCAGGAGGTGATTAATAAGATGAGTGATGAAAACAACTATTTGCAAAATGAAGCAAACAGACTCCTTAAAAAGTGTAAGGACTTAGAACAGCAAATGTGCATTCCCAGGTCCCAGGAGAGGCGGCAGGGTACCACATTCAATGGAGTGGAGGTGAATTCTAGCTCTGCCCAAAGAGCTAGTGTTCCAGTGACTGGGCCGGTGACTGAACTTGGTTGCAGCGCCCTTGGGGGATTTGATACTCCCATTGGGGGCAGCCACCAATCTCATACACCTGAAAACAGGATTGAATCACAAAATAGTGCAATTCCATGCATTGCAACAAGTAGCCCCATAAAAATAATGAAATCCATTAAAGCCCTGATCAAACCATTTAAAAAGGGAGGTGAATGCTGCATTGAGGATCACTTAGAAGTGGTGCATGACATTTTTAAAGCACTCCAGATACCTAAGGAACAGTACAGACAATATTTTCATCTACCTTTAGATGCCCCGACGGCCAGCATCATAAGGGGATTAAATGAACAGCAGAATATGACCTGGTTGGAGTTTGAAAAAGAAATTAGGCGTCATGTTTCTCCTTTTCAGTCGTTGCAGGAGGCAAAGAAAGTCGCTTACACAATTACTGCTGGACCTAATACATCCCCTAGCCAATTTTTACAAGACTTAAAAAGAGCATTTTCTCGCTTTGATGTATCTTTTGACTCAAATTCCAATGAGTTTAAAACTGCATACTTCTATGGGCTACAGAAAGACATCATATCCCAATTGGTCCGTGAATTTGACCGTGACAAGTCCCTTGAATGGATTGTACATCAAAGCACAAAACTATATGAGGTACTCTATTGTCAGGGTAGAGAAAGTGATAAAATGAAAGATACTAGACCTAAATCTAAAGAACCCTCAGCCACAGTAATGGAAATCAGGTCAGCCAAAATGTCCCTTGAGTCTGCTCAAAGCCAAGGTAAAAATAATGTGACACCTGAACAAAGGGGTAATCAACAAAGATCGCCATTTCCTGTACCAATGTTCCAATCACATGATCCTAGCAATAGAGAGAGCTACATCAGCCCTAGGTATTTAGGGGACAGACCCCGGGTAGGATATCGGCCTGATATGGCAGGTATCAACAATAACCAGAGACAAAATCAAGATCAAAGAAATGATGGTCCCTACCAGTCATTGGGGACACAGAGCAGATTTGATCCCAACACCATGATATATGGTAATCAGGATAGGCCACGATATGTGGATCGATTTACTGATAATGGAAATCAACCTAGGGGCCAGTACCCACAATCTGAGAGACAGGACATGAGGCAAAACGTGAACTACAATCCACGTCAATACAATGATTCCCCACCAGGGGACTATAATCAAAGGATGGGTGCAACCCGCTCCCCTCCACAAGTGAATCAAGAGTTCAGAAACCATCCCAACCGACATCAATCACCTGAGAGGTATCAGAATAGATCCAATCAGGGGGAAAACAACCAATATCGACCTAGGCCACAGAAAGAGGATCCTAGAGAGATGGAAAGGTTCCAGTGCCTTGAGGCCCAAGTGAAAATGTTAGCTGAGCAAATAGGAAAGCTCTGTACAGCGCAAAAACAACCTTCCAAAGAGGGGGCTGATGGCCATAGCAATGACCGGGGGGCTTCCGAAAAGTGACTAAGTACTCATGATAACTGCAGTGCCAAAATGACAGATTGCTCTGATATAATTTTGCATAACGACTCTGAGATGCCTAATGGATTAAATGTGAAAGTGCCAGTAAATGAACTTGTGACAGAAAGTGCAAATACTTCTAAAAAAGAGGTACGGTTTAACCTAGAGCTAAATAAAACAGTAAAGATTTGTACAAATGAAAAAGAAACATTAGGAATTCCAAAAGAACAAAGGGACAGATTTAAGAAAAATGACTCATGCATGGGGAATACCAGTGAACAGGGAGTAAGAGGGGATACTATAGCTCCTTCCCTGGGCAAGCAAAACAATGACCGAACACAGACAGAAAAAGGAAATACTCAAAAGGAGGGTACAAGTCAATCACCTGAAGAATTCTTTGAGCCACATATTTTTGAAGAGGCTGAAAGGGCTGGTATCACACTAAATGATCACAAATGCACAGAATTAAAAAATGACAAATTGCTGAATGATGTTGTTACACATGTTCAGTTGGAAGGTTGTAATGTGGTCTCTGATGTTACCCAGATGGATGGGCGAACAGTGGCCACACTCCAAAAAAACTCTGATCATGGAGAAATAAATAAAGTCTCTCGCGCAGAAATGGGTAAAAAGGAGGGAAAAATGTCTTTCCATTTACCAATGTGTTTAGCCAAAAGTGAAAAAGACCTGAGAAAGGTGAGCCCTGAAATCAGTAAGAATTCACATTTCTTATGAAGTTGAGGACAGATATTATGCACCCATCACTGTAGAAGAAAAATGCCACACCTTTGCTATGATTGACACTGGCGCACAGGCCACAATTATGACCAAGGAGCTGGTAAAAAGTATCAATGAAGGGAGACCCCCACAGAGTCAGATCACAGTGAAGGAAAATCAAGGCCCAGTGCATAACTTTAATGGGGCGGAGGTGCCCATCATAGGTGTAACTGAGGTTGACATAAAAATAGGAAAGCACAGAATGAAACAAGAGGTATTGATCACATCTATTTGTGAAATTCCATTTCTGATGGGGACAGATTGCCTGAAAAGATTGTCTCCTCTAATAGATGGGGTGAATGGAGTGCTGTGGTCCTTAACCAAAAAACCATTGAGGCCTAAGAAACTAAAATCACAAAACAGCAATATAAATGAATGTCACACCGTTGCCAAAACAAATTATGCTGTGGAGGTATATCTCCAGAATAGCTGCATACCTAGTGTCACTGTTATATTAATGTGTCAAGACAAAATGCAGAGCGACAATGAAAAACTACCTGTACAAATATACTTGGACCCAAGGAAAAATTGGCAGACTGCCATAGATGAGCACACATTACGTTTTTATTTAAAAGAGAAAACATGCAAACAGAATATTGCTCCTAAAACAGATTCAGAAAAACACATTACCACTCTGGCAGAAATACACATGGAAGATGAGCAACCATGGGTTCATGTTGGTATAAATGACTATTTTAAAACAATAAAAGCCACTTTAGCGCTTGGACATGAAAGGAGTTTCATTAATGAGAAATTGTTGCAAAAAATAATGGAGAGGGAAGAAATCCCGAGATTTAGGATTAAAAACCAATATGTTTCTGGGTTGGACAGTCCAGACTTTGAAAACCGAATTGCAGGCAGATGCATGCTTAAAATTAGCATTGGGCAGAAAACAATTTACCATAATGTATGGATAGTGAGTGGAGCACAAAATGAATTTTACATGGGCAATGACATCATGCACAGAATGTGTATGGTGTTAGATTTCCTTAATCAAAAAATATGGTCACACCTAGGTGGTCCGGCACCTGAATTTGAAGACAAAAGAAGGGCTTATCATTGTGCACAACTGGTTCCTTATGCAATCGAATTACAAATGAGGAAAGATACTATTATTCCTGCATTTACAAAACAGTTTGCAATAACACTGAAATGCAAAAATGTACAGCAGATGAAAGGCTCTGATGCATTTGTATGCCTGAATGAATCCATAAAACAGCAAGGCCTGGATTATGAATACATTCCATTGGTAGATATTGGTGAAGGATCTGTAAAAATTATGGTAAATAATAAAGGTTGTCAGGATATTCATTTAGAGGAAAACTCCCCATTAGGAATGGCCATACAAAAATCACATTATACGGCAGATTTTAAATAACATGGTGATTGGAAATATTCCTGAAAAGTATGTAGATGCCAAGGGTGTTTTGCCAGAACACCTGGACTCTCAGCCCAAAGGAATATTTAAAATTCATTCTGTGTATCCTTAGGATTCAAATGAGACAGTGTGCTGCCATCAAGAGGATTGCATAATATTTAATTTAAATGAAAATGAAACAGAAAATCAGCCCATTGAAGTGGAAGCTGATATGCCAAAATATTTAAAAGTGGCAGCTTTACAAAAAGACACAGCCACACAGTTAGAGGAAAGCGCCGAGATTCCCTTACCAGAACATTTTCCAGAATTTTCCAAAATGGTAGAAAAGCAGATCTCCTTAGCGGATGCGTGTGAAAGCAATGAGGATAGGGACAATCTGAGGGAGATATTTATGGAGTTTAAGGATGTATTTGCAAAAGATGCTTATGATTGTGGTTTAACTGATTTACATGTGGCCACACTACCAGAAGGGTGTAGCAGAAATCCAGTGTTTGTACGCCAGTATAGACTACCGCTGGCATGTTTAGAATCATTGGCAGAGATTATTAAAAATGTGGAATCGCGGGGAATCATCAGGCCCATTCATAGCACATCCAATACACCTATTTTAGGTGTGTTAAAGCCAAATGGTCAATGGCGGCTATGTGCAGACTTGAGAGAGGTAAATAAAAGAGTACCAGTATCTAGATGGCCACTGCCATTCATTGATCAGGGCCTAGCTCAGGTACATGGTTCAAATGTATTTACCACATTAGATCTCACCTCTGGATATTGGTGTGTGCCATTGGCAGAGGAGATACAACATTTATTTTCCTTTACATTTGACAGGACTCAATATGCCTGGCTTAGAGCTCCGTTCGGGTACATCAATAGTGGGAGTGAATTTGGCATATTTTTGAGAAAGGCCATGCCGGATGCAGCGGAAAGAGGAACAATAGTTTATGTGGACGATGTCCTGATAAAAAATGAAAGCCTGAAAAGCCATTTTGATGAAATAAGACATGTACTTGGCCGATTGCAGAAAGCAGGCGCCAAAGTGTCTTTGCAAAAAGCACAATGGTGCAAGAAAAAAGTGAACTTTCTAGGGCATGAAGTGACTGAACATGGGCTAAATCCACAAAAGAAGAAAATAGAGGCCATACAAAGATTAAAAGATCCTAAAAATGTGAAAGGAGTAAAAAGTTTATTAGGGATGACATGCTATAACAGAAAGTTCATTGAAAATTATGCAGAAATCACTCAACCATTGACTAAACTGCTTAAACTGAATACCCCCTGATGCAGTGGCTAAATTAAAGGAATGTCTTATAAAGGCACCATGTTTAGCATACCCCATAAAGGACAGGGATTTCTTTATAGTAATAGGTTTTTCTGAACATTGTATGTCAGCAGTGTTATCACAAAAACACGATTTGAATCACAAAACCATTGCATATGCAAGTAAGGCATTTTCCCAAGTTGAAATGAAATTTGATGAATGTGAAAAGGCCCTATTAACCACTGTGTGGGCGCTACAACATTTCCGCCCCATTGTTCAGGGAGAAAAGGTGATTATTGAAACAAATCATCAACCTTTGCAATTTTTAGAGAGTAAAAGAATTAGATCAGGTAATCTAGCGCAATCCAGAATCACTTCATGGACGCTGGCATTACAAGGTTTTCCCGTAGAAGTGAGATATGGACAAAATAAAAAGAACCCAATTGCTCAAGGGTTAGCTGACTTACATGACTGTGCAGCTGAACAAATACCAAATGAAATGGAAGTAGAAACTAGTTTGCAGGAATTTGAACAATCACCACAAAGCTTTTGATGAAAAAACATGCAAGGATTTGCCAACTGTATATGTGGATGGTTGTGCTTTTCACATTGAAAATGACAGTAATAAACAATTAGTGGCAGGAATAGGAAATGTCTGCTTGAAATGTGAAGGCGTCCCCAGTATAAGGATGAGGATTGGAGATAGGAGCAGTCAGGTGGCAGAATTGGCAGCCATTTATAAAGCAATTGCTACTGCAGTTGATAAAAAGTTAAGTGAAATTGTCCTGGTGACTGATTCTGACTATGCACGGAATAGCTTTGTGGAGTATTTGCCTGGTTGAAAAGCAAGAGGCATGGTTATATAGAACAAAAAGCCACTTAAACATGGAAAAATGATACAAGCCATAGACAAATTGGTGTCAGAGAATAATTTAACAATATACTGGAGAAAAATTCGTGGGCATTTAAAAACACCAGGAGAGGATAAGGAGGGAAATGATAAGGCAGACCACCTGGCTAAGATTGGGGCTGTGATGGGAGAATTGCTACCTATTGATTATTTAATGGGTGAAATACAAATTGATGCAGTGACACGTTCTAAAGCACCAAAGGAGGTAGATCAACCGGTGGTGCAGTGGAGTCATGACACGCCAGACCAAGATTTGATTGAGGCACAAAAGAATGATCGAATTTTGGGAATCTATTATAATCATTTGATAGATCCTGAACAAAATTCTTTAACAGAAAATGATTGTATGGGAAAAGAAGAGTTGAGGGTGCTATTAAAGAACAAAACACAAATTAGATTACAGGATGGACTCATGATTAGAGAGTCCATAACAGGACAAATACAGTGGGTAGTACCCCTTTCATTCAGAGGACTAATGCTACACCATGCACATGATGCCATAACTGCAGGCCATAGAGGTTCACAAAAAACATTAGAAATACTAAAAGATTATGCTTACTGGCCACATATGTCCCAAGATGTGGAATTATATACTAGAGGATGTCTAGTATGCGCCCAATTTAAACCTGCTTCACCAATGCATAGAGCACCATTGATGAAAAGAGGCCTAACTCTCCCATGGTCAGATTTGCAAATAGACTATGTAGGTCCTTTAAAAAGGTCGAGCAGGGGAAACCGTTATATTTTGAGTGTGGTATGTTTGATGTCGAAGTGGATTGAATGCATTCCTGCACCAGATTGTAGTGCGCACACAGCAGCCACATTGCTGGTGAACCATGTGTTCTCAAGGTTTGGGTTGCCACAAAGAATTGAGTCAGACAGAGGAAGTCATTTCACAAGTACTCTAATGAGTAAGGTATGGCAAATACTAGGTGTGAAAAGGAAACTACATATCGCATATCGGGCAGCGTCTTCAGGTACAGTTGAAAGAAGCAATAGGTCTGTTGTGGATATTTTAAAGAAATTTGTGGCAGAAGCAGGTTCCAGCTGAGATTTACGTTTACCGTTGGTTTTGATGGCAATCAGATCAACTCCTGCCAAAGCAACAGGTGTTAGCCCCCATGAGGTCTTGACAGGTAGGAAAATGGTGTTACCACAACACCTACTATACAGAACACATGAGCAGACACTTGTGAGTGCATCCACAGTTCATGAATATATTGATGAACTGAGGATGCATTTGCAACATGCATTTGCTTTTGTGCAGAGAAATCTGGAAAGAGCTGCTGACAGTGCAAAGTCTTATTATGACAAAAAGACATCAGTAAAGGAATACAGTGTAGGGGATCAGGTGTACAAGTTTCATTTTGGAAAAAGTAAACAGAAAAATTCTAAATTTCTGGCAGCCTGGCAATGGCAGGGGCCATTTCGAATTATAGATAAGGTCTCTCCTGTAGTTTATAACATTTTGAAAAATGAAGGTGAAACGGCAATAGAGCAGTTTGTCCATGTAAATCAAATCAAACCATGCCATCCCAGACATGAGATCAGGCAGCTTGAGCATGTAGAAACAGATAAAGTCCCTTGAACACAAAAAGAGAAAATAAATGGGTACAATCAAGAGGCAGTGACAAAGAATTTAAAAAGTTGATTGTTATAATGGCACATAAACACTGTAATATATGTAAAAATATATAATATAAAATATATAAATAAATAAATATATATAATGGAAGCTCATGGTTGGTGTGCAGAGAGAAAATGTATTAAATATTGAATGCTGTTTTATATGTGTTTGTTTTCTTTTTAACTTGTGTTTAATTTAAAAAAAAATATATATATTTTTACCAAGCATGTTTTATTTTTGGCAAAAGGGTGAAGTTAGTATTGTGCTATGTACTTAATTTGTTTATTTTCTATTTGATTTAGAAAATTAACATTATTTGGTCGGAGGTTCCGGGATCAGAGCCCACGGGAGACGATGGAGTCCTGGAGCCCACGTGGACGGATTCCGGGAAAGCCCCAAAGAGGGGTGAAGACCAAGGCTGCAAAGCGATCAGCATTGAAGATGATACCGATGATATGGTTAATGATGATGATATTTGGAGGGATCTTCAAGAATTCAGAAGCACAGGTTGTCATTGAACCTGGACCAGCATCTGGTATCGCGGTGGAAGAGGCACCAGGATTCATCATGAGTGATAGAAGGATGATTTTCCAAAATATATACATACCATTGAATCCTGAGATTTTGATTGAAAAACACTTGAACAATACCGGAATTAAGATTGAACACACTAAAGAGTGGCTGGAAATAAGAAAAGAGGACACTAAGCAGTCAATAAGAGATATATGAATGCAATTGGAAAAAACATTCGTGAATTCAGCAGACATTAAGAAGAAGAGAGGAAAGAGAGGTGCGGTGATGCTCGCGATATCATTGGTAATGTCTATAGTTGGAGCCATAATAGGTACCACAATATCAACAGCCAATTCTATTTCGGTAGGAACACTGAGTACTAAAGCGCAACAACTGAGTATTGACCTAGAAATAATACAAAAAACATTAGATGGAATTAGAGGGAGACTGGATGAACAAGTAAGATTCATAAATGAAACTGCAATCATTCTAAATGAACAAGCGGATGTAATGCAACGGGCGACTAAAATAATACCTAAGCATGACAGAACTTTAAATTAAATATTGAACAGAATGAGTCCTGTTGATAGACTATTAACCAATTATATGAGAGAAGTTCAAACGGCAGTTTCACAATTGATTCAAGGACATATCCCCTTGTATTTTGTTTCGCAGGATATTATTCGTCAAATGATAGAAAGATTGACCAGGAGGGTCAATAAATTGATATAATACAGGTAAAAATTGCATTCGAAATGGGTAATGCAATGCCGTTATATGTGGACTTGGAAAGACTAGAGATCGGATTTTTGCTATGCATCCCATATGTAGCCCCTGAACTTATTTACCAAACGAAGTGGGTACACAACGTGGGATTTTGGCAAGAGGACAAATTTATTAAGATTAAGACTCCAGAAGTGGTGGCATTTCAGTCATGGGAACCTGAAGTTTATTTAATACCAAACCTGGAAACATGTGTAAAATTTAAAGAACAAAATTATATGTGTCCAGGTAAACCGTTTGTTCCTGATGCCACAGATGCAATTTGTGGTTGGAAATCTGACCCAAGTATATCAGAGGGATGTGAAGTGATTATTAGCAATATGGGGAGTGAAGAAATGGCATAGGCTAAGATGGTCAGAGGTAAATGGTTGGTCAGCACCTGTTTAAAGAACATGACGGTAGTACATTTAAACCATGGAACATACGTGGTTAAACAGGTGAAATATAATGTTTTTTATTTACAGGTTCCAAAGGATACAACTGTGTCAATTGGGGGGTTAACATTGTTTCATGTAACAAATGATGTTTGGGAAAGCCAAGTGGAAAATATCGATTTTTTTCAAAGGGATACTTTTCCAATAGATCCGGATGTGGAATATTTATTGAATCACAAAGAAAGACATGTTATAAAAATGAATTTGAGAAAAAACAATATTACAATTAGTAATCTGGGGATAATAGAAGTGGAAAGATTTAATTGGGGAACCTGGGGGGAACGCTCAATAGTGGGTTTGGCTGTCCTGGTGCTAATCATGGGTGGATGGTTGATTGTGCTATCAGTAAAAATGAAAATGTTACTGATTTTACTAGCTACGTCAGGAAGAGAAAGATATCCCAATACACATGCATTTTAAAAGAAAAAAAAAGAACAAGTTGTTTTTAGGAATTGACTTGGAGCGTAGCCAAGTTCTAAAAACAAAAGGAGGGTATGTAAGGATATTTGGCGTGTTACAGCCAAGAGTACAGCACTACTGCACAGGTAGCAATTTTTTTTTTGATGCAGCACCACCACATGGGTGTGGTGCATTGCTATATGTTTTGCCAGATTAACATGGACATATAAGTAAAGACAGGCTATTCAGTCAAAAACGATTTTAACATATAAGATGCAAATCTATTTTTACAGTTAAAAGCACACGTGCACATTCAAAAATGCACACTATTTTTCACCTGAAATGCCTATGGTGCAAGAGACACATTTGAAAATGAATAACTAACCTTATTAATAACTAACCTGACTAATAAAACTGCATTTAACATAACCCACTAATAAAAATGTGTCTCCACTGCAGAATTAGGCCTACTCTGAAAGTGAACTTTTAAACGCACATTCATTTTTTTTCTTTTTCTCTGCTGCTCTGTCCACATAACTACAGGAAGCAAAGGGCTCGAAGGAACAGGAAATCAGTTGGTTACAAATGGTTACTGTAGAAATGAGCCATTGTGTAGTGAGGGAGGAGATGGCATGATTGATTCTGATTGGAGCAGCGTCATAGCAAGTATCATGCTAGAGGCAGTGATTAGAGTTTTGCTGGGGGAGCTTGAGGAGAGGGGGAGGACAATCGAAATTTGGCGAGCTGGGAGAAGGACCTGTTTCCTGGCTGAAGCATTCCTGCTGCAAAAGCTGAGAATTCCAGGCAATAACCCCGGTTTGAGAACGAAAGACGCTTGTTTTCACTGGGGTTAATCTTCAAGGGAGCCAAATTCAGAAAGAGAACAGCTGGAGAAAACTCATGCTGAACAGATAAGGTAATTACAGAAGTGTGGGGGCTGAGTGTGTACGAGAATATTCAGTCAGTGTAGGAAAAGAGATTCCTGTGCTTTACTCACATGTTTAATGTTGCAAATTGAGTTCTTGTCTCCGCCACTCTCTTTTCAGTGTATCACAGACAATGCTGTTACTGTGCTATTTTATTTATTTCTGTAAAGAGTGAGATCGTGTTTAAATGCAACTTTTATAATACACAAAAATATTTGAAAGCAGACGGGTGGTGTGTTTTATATTTACCAATACAGTGCTGATGATGTGGGGAGATGTTTAGACAGTGCAATTGTCATTTTCAAGGTAGCTAAACATCAAATTTGGCTGCAGCCGTGTGCACAATGTAATTCAGTATGAGCAATTATAACTAACTGTGTGTGTTGTAGTTTGTCGGAGGTCTATGAGTCGGCAAAAAGGGAGGCCCGGGACATAGTTCACTACCGTATATAAGATAGTGAAAATACCACATGATAGCTCGCTGCCGTAGATAAGACAGAGAGAAATTGCCCATGGTGGCACACTAAAAATGAAAATGTGGTGTTCTTGAAATGCAAGCCTGAGGTCTCTCTAGTGATTACACGAAAAATCTAAACAAAAAATAAGGGGTTCTGGATATTGGGGCCACAAATAAAACAAGGGAATTATGCTCAGCAAAATACCACCAACCACGCATACCAACCACGCATACCGAATACGCATGTCTGTGTGCTGAAATAATGCATGTCCACTGTATTATTGTTGTACATGGCCCAATCTGAATACAAGGAGTGATTGTTGCTAAGTTATTTTTCAGCTCTAAGAAAATACCGTCAGGCCCCAAATCTCCACAAAATACCCTACAGCCCCCAACCCCACCCCGTGCGCCAATGAAATCGCACAAATACAGTACCTGGTGCAAAGGCCAGTGGACCAGCATACAGCCCCCCAACCACGAAAACGCGTGTAAAACTCCCTGCGCACCCCTCAGAATACACGTACCACTCTCACGCTAGTGATAATGCGTGTAAAACTGCCCACGCACCCCTCAGAATACACGTACCCCTCTTGCGCTAGCGAAAATGCATGTAAAGCTCCCCGCGCACCCCTCAGAATACAGGTACCCCTCTCACGCTAGCGAAAACGCATGTAAAACTGCCCACACACCCCTCAGAATACACGTACCACTCTCGCGCTAGTGATAATGCGTGTAAAACTGCCCACGCACCCCTCAGAATACACGTACCCCTCTTGCGCTAGCGAAAATGCATGTAAAGCTCCCCGCGCACCCCTCAGAATACACGTACCCCTCTCGTGCTAGCAAAATCGCATGTAAAACTCCCTGTGAACCCCTTAGAATACACATACCCCTCTCGCGCCAGCGGAAACGCATGTAAAACTCCCCGTGCACCCATCAGAATACACGTACCCCACTCGTGCCAGGTATATTGCGTTGAAATGTCCCCCCTGTGGTGTGGGCTGCCTGTGGGGCATGGGGAGGGTGGATGGGCAACCTGCAAGAATTTCGGGGGTGCGCGGGTACGTGTATTTGGGGGTACTTGGGGAATTTCACATGCGATAGGGCCTGTGCGAGTGGGGTATCTGTATTTGGGAAGTACGCAGGGAGTTTCACATGCGTTTTCGCTAGCGCAAGAGGGGTACGTGTATTCTGAGGGGTGCGCGGGCAGTTTTACGAGCATTTTTGCTAGCGCAAGAGGGGTATGTGTATTCAGCAGGCCCTGACTCATGTCCCCCTGCACCCCCACCCACCCAGCAGTGACGGGCACCTGCCAGCAGGCCCCGACTCATGTCCCCCTGCATCCCCACACACCCAGCAGTGACAGGCACCTGCCAGTAGGCCCCGACTCATGTCCCAACAAACAACAAGTCCTAACAAAACAGACCTATGTCCCTAAAGCCAACCCTAATCCCCTTTCCCCCCCAATCCAAGCATGCAACCAACCACAGAACCCACTTCCAAATTACCCAAGCCATGATAGACTAAATGAACCACCATGCCCATGCAGGAATGCACAACGGAGCCACACAGTGGCAACACGTTACTGAGGAAATGTTCAATGAGACATGCACAAAACCAATGACAGAAGACAGCAACAATTCAGAAGTTATAAAAAATGTATTAAAAACATAATGAAATGACTTGGAGGAATAGTAAAATGAAAATCAATGTACAATGACAGATTTAGAAAAGAAATATTGTAAATCCAATGAAGTAAAAAAAGAAAAATCATGTACAATAAAAAAAGTTGTCCTTTGCCAATGTTCATAATAAAAACATAATCCAAATAAAAAATAACCATTGATCCATGGGAATATAGAAAAATAAAGTATGTACAAGTCTACAACTATATACAATGGAAGTCCAAATGGTCCATGATCCACAAACAAAAGTAAACCTACAAAAAAGTCCTATGAAGAAAAAACTATATACAGGAAGTGTAGCAATGGCCATTAACTCCAAAATAAAAGAAAAACAAAGGAAAACTAAGACTAATGAACTATATACAATGGCAGCGGCGGCAAGTCCTACGGCTCACTCTGTGATGTTCCAGGCCAGGGCATCATCGAACTCCACGTCGATGCCCCGGAGGCGGACCTCTTCCCTGTCCTCGAGGTCTCGCAGAGATGCAGTCATGGCCTGTTCCAAGTCCCTGTGAGTTGCCTCGAGGCTCTCAGCCCGCCTCAGTGCCCTGCGCATGGAGTTCTCCGCCCTGAACATAGTGAGCCATGCTCCTCCGCCCGCCGCCACTCTGCATCTATCCGCTGGCTTAACCGCTGCCACAAGGAAGACACTCCCATTCCAGGGTCCTCCTGCCCTCCGGCAGATGCCTGCCCCTCTGATGTTGATGGCCCCGAGCCATGATTCCTCCCACGTTGAGCCTGCCGCTGCCTCCGACGCAACTGCCTCTGCCAGCACAATGGCATCCGGGCTGATGGAATCCGCCGTCGCCCGATGATGCCGGCACATCCTCCATCTGCTAGGGTCCAGTTGCTTGGGTGTCCACCCCTGCTGGACCTCCGACTCCCGACTGTGGCATGGATGGGATCTCCACCGAGCTGGCTGCGTTGGTCGGGGCAGGTCCACAGGGGGCCCTGGTGGCATTTGGGCCAGCAGACGGCAAGGAGAATGACTGGCGCATAGTCTGCACAGAGGAGGAGAGGGCCACCAGAGAGCCCGACACAAGTAGGAACCCCCCGACCATGGCCCCTCCCAACTGGACCACGTTGGCACGCAACTCTCCGTGATGACGTGCGTGGTCCCCCCAGGAAGCTCGCACGTCATCACAAATGTCATGCATGCGCAACGCAACACCAATCAGGACGGTCTCCATACGGTCACGGGTCCCCTCATCCGCAGGTAGAGGAGTGTCAGATGATGTGGAACTCCCCCCTACCTGCAGACAGCCCTGGGATGGGGCATCCATGCTGGTGCATCCATGCTGGTGCATGGCGGTGAAGTCACAGTGTCAGGGACAGTGACATGAAAAGGCCCCTCCACGGCGAACTGTCCTGCCTCCTGCCCCTGCCCCTGGATGGCACCACTTGCACCAGAGGTACCACCCCCACCAGGCCCCATGTGCGGCTCATTGGTGGACTCCTCCTCCTCTGTGCACACCACCAACCTGGATGCCTCCACACTGTCTTCCGCCATCGCAAGCCCCTGTTGGGCTCACCCGCTCTTCCGCTGCAGCCATAGTGGCAGATGCGGCACCAGTTCCCTCGCTCCCGAATGATGGTAATTCCTGGGAGGGTGATTGGGCCTTGCGTCGCCGGCTGGTGGAGGCATCCCTGCCGCTTTGCTCCACAGCGTTGTCTCTGCCCTCTTCTTCACTCGCCGCTATGTAGAGGGAGACATAGAACACAAGCATCATGGTACTGTACAATAGTCCCCTAGACAGGAAGCAATAGCACATGAGTGGCACTGTCAAACGTCACTTCCATCATGTCCCTCCACATCACATGGGTCAGTACAGGTAACACACATGCAGAAACAGGCATGGTACATGCAATGAACATTTGCATCCATGTTCAAGGAACAGTTGAAACATACAATGGTGGTTTGGAACTCACATGCATCATGGGTCATATGGATCACATGCACACACATCACCGTAGTTTCATGCATCTGGCCTCGTACACCCCAGACACAGTGGATACAAGGATGACTGGGCTGCATCAGTGAATCAACACATCATCACAGACATGTGTCATGCATCCATGGCGTTTACAAGTCACACACACGCTACTCAGACACACAGACATGTACACCATACATGTCCATGACAGCAGCACCCATCTCTTTGTAAGAGGATTCAATTCAACACTACAGCTAAGTCAATGCCTAGTCTGGGATACTGAATGGAAACCCTTATTGACATATCTTTATGTCCAGTTCATGAGTTCTGGATGACTACACCTATATAACACACTTCTCTTGGAATCTCCCTGACCCCACTGAGCCAAGAAGTAGTTCTGTTTTGCAAGTTTAAAAGGTTTATTTGAGAATTTAAACAATATATATATATATATCACACTTTATAATAAATTAATATCTGATAGTACACTTAGACATATGATGTTGATCAACAATGGGTAATCTGGCACTAGCACACTTCTTTACAATCAATGAGGAGTTAGTATAGGATGGATCAAGTAGCAAAAATACTTTTATGATTTCAAATGGATGCAATGTTGAATGAAAATGCAGTACAGAACTAACTAATATGGTTTCACAAGATATCATATGTTCACTTTTCCCCTGGTGGCAATTCGCCCCCCTCCCCTATGCAATGTAAGACATGGAAGTAGATGGAAAGAGGAGCACACAGTTCTCAGGAATGCAATCAAATACAATACGAAATTCAGTTCCCCCCCAGCAAGCTTAGAGAAAACCGGTATGAGTTTTAAAACACAGGCCCAAGTGCTTTGAATGTGGTGGCAATGAAGTGAGAAATATGCTGAAAATGCTTTTAATTCCCTTTCGGAGGTTCAGGGTGAGTGAGAGATACTAGGGATGAGTGCAGGCTCACTTTAGCAATGATTCAGAGATGGTGATTAAGAGGCAAACAAATTTTTAGCAAGGAAAGAAATGACTGCTGATGGTTACACGTGGCTGGATTTTTAACCAAATCGCAGGTAATAAGTAGTAGGTTGGTTTTATGCTTGTTGGAAAGGTAAGAGTCTAAGCTTTCAGAGGAAAGTTAAACCAAGTTCCTAGCCCAAACGGTTCCAGAGATACGGACGATTAAATAAAGGTTGTTTTTCGGATTTTAAGTAAACTCAAAATGACAGGTGACAGCTTTGCAGCTGCAGAATTGACAAATGACAGTGGTGCAGCTTTACAAAATGACAAGTGACAACTTCTAGGAGGCGGTTCTGGTTATATTAAAATAGTTTGGATTAGAATATGTTAATTAAGAGATTGGTTCTGCACAGTTCTGCTAGGTACTCACAATATATTTTTGAAATAGGCCTCGCCACGGATCTGGTCAGGTTTTGAACTGGACTCCGGTTCTGGTCTCGGCACTTCACAGTGATCTGGGTCAGCTCTCTGGTTCTGCTCACAGCGGTCTGGGTCAGTCTGGATCTCTGGCCTCTGGTTCTGGATACTGCTCTGCTTTCTCTGGGTACAGCACTGCTTCTGGATCTTTCTGGCGCAGGGTTTCAGGCCAGAATCAACAGATCAACAGCTCAGCCCGGCTGTGAATAGTCTGCAATGATTTTTGGGCCTGCTGACAAATACTTTTGCTTGCAGTGGGCCTTCTTGGTTCAAAGTTCTGTAGTCTCTGTTTAGCTTGGAAGTCTAAGTGTAGGATCTCTGGATGTGAAGTCGTCGGTCAGCATGCTCCGCAGCAAATGGAATTGAATGTCTCTACCTGTCCCAGCAGTCTCTTTTTATGTGTTTTGAAAATGGGTGTGTGCCTGAGCCTAGCAAAGCCTGCCCCTCTCTACTTGTCATTGGCCCAAGTCTCCACTCTCCCATGATTGGGGGAAGGAAATATGAGTCAGAGTGATGCTGTAGGTTTTATGAGTCAGAGGATCCTCCCTTGGTCAGTTTGCCCACAAATCTATATTTGATTCAAATACATATTGCACAGATACACAGTTAAAATTACATGCACCCATCACATATCAAATGAGGTATACTGTTCAAACTCTGCTCTTCCTGGGGGCTTGCATTCAGAAATGGCAACATTTTGCGCTTTTTAACTGGTTTTGCAATATCGGACATTTACCCAAATTTACACACATGTGCGCAAGGAGTATGGACATTAATTGATGGAGTGTCAGATTTTTAACCTGCATACATTTAGAGTAACAACCTCTTTTCCGCTCGTAAACCCCTAGATCATACCACCGTGTCCTAAAACCTCTTAAAATGTGGGCAGAAAAATCACAAGAATTATGGTATCATTTAGATAATTTTGACATGTCCGCACCATGAGTTATACATCTTTCTTAAAATCATATTCTGGCCAACAGGGGTGTGTCTTCCCATGTCACATGGTGGAGAAACCAGTCTATCCACTTTCTTTAAGCTCAGCCTGTCCTCAGAGGGGGCTGCCCCTCCCCGTTTCTGCCAAGAGGAAGCCACTTTTATGACGCCCCCAATATAACTTCTGCCTGAGTCAAGGAAGGGCTTTGTTCAAAAGGAAGCCATTTACGATCCCCCCAATAAACCACCTGCCTGGGCCCAGGACAGGCTTTTGTTCAACTCCCTTTAGCTGCGCCATCCCTAATCTAATCAGAGAGGTGACAACTCCTTTTGGCAAGGGGAAGAGTGGCTGAGCAGGTTTTAACTCCTGTGGGGGTAGATGTCAGGCAGAATTCAGTTTCATTAAGCCAGGTATCAGCTAAATGTCACTTTTTGTCCCCCAGTTTATGTCTATTACGATTTTTACATACACATTAAATAATTACTTCCTTCAAGTCATTTCAGAGTATAGTTTTACATTGTATCCACCTCTTAGCAAGTCTTTCCTTGGTCTGGTTTTGTTTCATTTGTTCAGTTTTACACAAAAGTCTGGTGGTTTTAAAACGCCGGCTTTCTGATAGTGGTGAGTACTGGTAATGCAACCATTTTTGGGATTTAAGAAAATTAATTCCCCACAGTTCTAGGTTGCTTTTGGCAACCAGCATTGCCATTCCCAATGCTTTCAGGCTACTGTGTGGGTAGCCCAATGGTGGGTTTAGGCAGTGCCCTCCTGTGCTCACAACCTAGGCAAAAATGGGTGGCAGCCTATTCTTCATGCATTTCCCTGTGCATTTTCTGGGAAGTTCTGGCCATCATGATGTTTTCCATGCCAGTACGGCGTACATGTGGGCTTTTTGGCCATCTTGGATTTTCTAAGCCCACAGCACCAAATGTTGCAGCATGATAGCTCAAACGTGGGTCAAGACACCCAACATCTCACACCCCAACCATGTCCAAGAACAGACACAGGCATGCATTCATATGTGCATTCCGCAAGCTACTCCGCATGTTGCATTGTAACACATACACCATCCATGTGGTTCACGCATGACTGGTCTCACATGCAGCACCATCATGTCCCTGCACACACACATCACACATACAGGCAAGTAGCTAACTACCAGCACACTGCAACATGCCCTGTTTCACACAGCAATGCATGGCCACTTACCGCTCGACTCCAGACAGGCCTGCATCCTGAGGATCTGGTGGTGAAGCATTGGGCGAATGCGCTCCAGGACCTTCATCTGCTGGTTGGTAAGCTGGCCCCGGCGCCCCACTGCATCCGCTGCATCTAAGAAGCTGCAGGCCTTCTTGAGGATCCTGGACTTGTAGTCCTCCCATCGCTTTTGGACGTGTTTGATGTCACAGGTGCCACCCCCTCCACATTGATGGCATCCACTATGTCCGTCCAGATCCTCCTCCGTCCTTCCTTGTTGGCACGCAAAGGTGTGAAGGACTTGCTCCACCAGGATGCCAACTTGATTGAAAGTGAAGCTGGCAGCCTCTGCCTCTCAGCTGGGGGGTTGCCACTGGTGCCAGATGGTGTTGTGTCAGACATGGCAACACCCGAGGCAGGTGTGGGTGGGCAACTGGGTCCTTGGGCTAGGCTGTGGAGCGATGGAATACCAGTCGGGAGTCCTCTGTTCCAGCAGGTGTGGTCACAGAAACTGGACCCCGGGAGATGGCAGATGTGCAGGCACCAAATGGCAGGGCACGGTGGCAGCAGGCAGGCGCGCAGCAGCAGATGGCTCGTGGGAGGCTGCTCAGGGCTCTGGGGGGCAGTAATTCGGCCTTTTGGGCAGAGGAGTGGTCTTCCATGTGTTGTCACGTGGCCAGCTTGATACGGAGTGATTTGGCACATGAAAAAATAGCACGTCAGCGTGTAATTCAAGGAAAGGCCCTTGGCGCGTAAGCGTGTAGGTGACCTAACGTGCGCATGGGCGTTTCCCTGGCATGGGTTGAAGGTCCCACGTGGGTTTCCATCGCTCTGTACGTGCTTTTCGTGGGAAGCGGTGCGTGTGTTTTCCAGATGTTGGGGTTCACACACAATTACTTCACAGCGTATACAGTGCGCACTTCTTCTTTTGGCATGGTTGTTGGCTACGCGTTCTTCTTCTTAACGCAAGGCAGATGGTGAGTTGCACACACGCTATTTTTCGTACTGCTGCTGTCCCGGTTGGTCGCGTACCCATTTTTTCCAGGCATACTAGCCCGCGTGTTGATCAAGTAGGCATTTTTTTTTATCCTGGCTGCCACAGCGCACTGCATGCGTTTTTTTACATGCACGTGGGCTACAGGGGTCGCATATCTATTTTCCATGCTTTTTTTGGATACCTGAGTGTTGCCCCCTAGGGGAAATGGCGTGACACGTCATTTCTCATAGGGGGCCACAGAATGGGACATTCATCATGGCGGTATATACGTGTTTGTTGTTTGCGTGCACTTTTGTAATGCGCAGGGACGCTACTGCCTGCCTTCGTGTGGCGGACGTGTTTAGGCCTGTGCGTGTCTTTGGCCGTGCGTGGGTTTCCCCTATTCGATTCCATGAATACGTGTAGTTCGCGTGCGTGTGGGCATTCCGTGTATTTCTGTGCAGTACTTCCCCAGTTATGCCTTCTTTTTCACGCATTGTTCCCCATTCCACGTGTTCCGCCCCGTGTTCTGCCCCTTTTTGGTGTGTGTGCTGACTTTGTGCGTTTTCGCTGAGCGCGTCGCTCACGGCGTTCTGGATGTTGCAATGACGTGTGCGCCTGTGTGCGCCACGCAAGGATTTGGCGCACATCCCGGGGACAACACGCGCAGGGCCTTCCATGAATCACACGCGTGCGCTTGCTTTTTCACGCTTGCGCCTGCTTGCGCCACGATTTTCGGCGCACATTTGTTCCATGAATCGGTCCCTTTGCCTCAGATGCGACAAGTTTCTACTTGAATAGTGACTCATCCTATAACACCAGTGCCCCTCCTCATCAGAGTGGTCAATGTCTTATCCTCATAGTCCTCAACACCCTTTAAACTGAAATTGAATGGATAATTGATTTTTACTAAATGTCTCACCAGATTCCATATGAGATGCACCATAATGAAATATTTTCAAAACTCATCAGTTATCCCAAAATATGATTGGAATACGGTCATTTGTCATTCTATTCTATGCTGGCCTTCCACTAGTCTCTTCAGCCAGCAAATAATACATTAAAGTATGCATTCACCACCCGTTCCCGAGCAGAACTTGCTTTTGAGCGATTCAAAAAAGTTCAAAAACATTCAAATGTAAGGTAACTCACCGATTGCTACTATGAATTTCAATGAATTCGGGCTTCCATAGTCCCCTGCCATCATCTGGTGCCCATATGCTTTCACTCGCGAGCGCCATTTAAAAAAAAATAATATTTCCAGCGGCTGATGTCACGCGTACGTGACGCGTGATGTCATCTCCGCATCTAGAAGAAATGTAAACATTGGCAGAATGGTGTTTAGCACCCATTTTTTTTATTTCATTCTTTTTGATGCCATATTGTACTTTGTAATAATAGACAGAGTCTGCCTACTTCATTAAGTCCCTCGATGAAAAATATATTTAGTGTGATGGCAGTATATGTATCTACGAAAAATGTAAATATTGACAGATTGCCGTTTAGCAGCTTTTTTAAAAAAATGTTCATTCTCATTGATGCCCTATTGTACTTTTTAAAAATAGACAAGACTGCCTGCTAAATCAAGTCCCTCAATGAAAAATATATTTCGTGTGATTGCAGTGTGTGTTGAACCGTTCTGAGATTTGACCAGTGAAGAGCCAGTTAACTCACAAACAACGTATCAAATTAAATAATGTTACATAATAAATGAAGGTCGAAATATTTGGTCCCAGGTATCAATAATGTTTGTCCTCGCACTAATCATATTATTACTGTCATTATTAATCTTGTAAGACAATTTCATAGAAAAGTTGTCCATTTGAGTCTGAGTAAGCTATAATCACACGGTGGCCCAGCCATTAAGAGCTTATCCGTTGACCAGGCAATCTCAGCAATATAAAATACATACATGCAAACCTGACAACATTCTTTTTAATTTTCAAACAAACAGATAAATTCAGAATAATCTATCTCTAACAAGGCAACTTCATACATTGAACACACTGTAAGTATATCTATGTGATGTACATTCCAGTATAATTATCCTAACATAATTCGACTTTACATTAGCCCCAGAGGTGTCTTCCCTGTCCTACTGCCCCATTCATAATTTTCACATTGCCCCGAAGACCCTCTTCCTCATCCCATCAGTCTCATTGGAGACATTCCCTCTACCTTACTCTTCCTTGTCCCAATACACCACTAGTAATCTGTTAAATTACCCCGAGTCTCCTTCTTCCTCAAATTGTACCCCATTAGTAATGCATTACATTATCACCAGCTCCATCTTCATTATCCCACTACTCCATTACCCCTGCCTCTCTTTTCCTCATACCAGTATTCAATTACCATGACCTCCCAATGATAATCTCAGTACTCCATTACCCCCCTTAAATTTCCTTATCCCAGTTATGAATTATTAATCCATGGCCTCATCTGATGTTTCCTCATTCCAGTAATTGCATATTTATTTTTTGCATAGCCACAACCTCTCTCTTCCTTATTCGAAATCTCCAATAATAATATCTCACATTACCTCCACCTCTCTTTTCCTCATCCCAGTTCCCCATTTCTAATCTGTTACATTATCACCATCTCCCTCTTGCTCATCACTCTCTCTTCCTCATCCAAGTACCAAAGTAATCCATTAGACAACTCCCACGTCTTTCTACTTCGCCCAGTATCCCATTAGTAATCAGTGGCACTATCCTTACCTCCATCTTCCGCATCCCAGTACCCCATTAGTAATCCACAGCATTACCTCACCGCCCTGAACTCATGTACCTACACAAGCCCTTTAAGACAAGGTAACAGTACTTTGAGATAAATGGGGATGCAGAATATACTCAAACATCAATAATCAAACGGACTCAGGTAGTTGGTAAAGTGTGTCTGTTTTACTATCAATTATCTAAAACAGACAGTAGAATGAACATCAACAAATTCGCTCGATCTTCTCACTCAATGTATTTCATTAAAACATACATAAATTGCTAATAACTGGTATTCATTGTCATCAATCTACATTGCAAACTACAAAAACCTATTTGAGAAAGTGATTGGCTTAACAGGGACACATTCCATACTTGTTGGGAAGCTGATTGGGTCTCTCTCATCAGGTGGGGCAACTAAGCCCTCCTCTATTGCATGTCACTATGAACGTCATCAAATATACAAAGTCCCAATTGTTATACAAACTATAGGGAACTCTATAACGTGGCCCTCTATGATTGGTTAGCACCCTTGTATCCCTCCATAATATTCCACCTACGAAAGCAGCATGCAGGCTAACATCCAGGTGCTGGTGGGCTGGTCATAACCATATCTTCCCACCAATTAGCCTGTCATTAATCATCACTTTTGCAGTCTGACAGTCAATTAAGGCTTTGAACTTGGCCTTGGAAATGTTCTCTGCGCCTGAGAATAAGAGGGAGTATGGGTATACTCTGTCTCTTGGTTTCCATACAGCTCAACTCAGTATCTATTTTCATCCTTCCACATGACTGCAGGCAATGTTTCAGAGTCTTTCTGTATTGAAAATACTATTAAATGATGAACCTCTGACGTAATCAATGTTCTCACTCCTCATCCAAGGAGTTTGTTCTTTTCACACATTCTGTAACTACTGCATGAAAGTTCAGGTTCACGGTGGCCTTGACTTCCTGGTGCTAGGCCAACCAAGCCTCTCTCTGAATTTCAATTGCTTTTCCAACTGGGACACAATGAAAGCCTTTCTTTTTCACTAGATCTATGCGTTGTGGAATCATCCATAGTTCAAACATTCCTATGCATATATGTTGGTGCATGGCTGCAATCTATTCGCTACATAGCTAGCCTTTAAGAATACTTTGTCTATTTGTGTTGCTGCATCTGTACATTTGTACAGTGACTTGGTATCGTCTTCATTACTTCTGTAGCATGAGCATCTCCAGCTCGAGCCCGAAATGTTGCTCATCTTTAACATATGCGCCTTTGTTTCTATTGAATGTCTATATTCTTCAGCCTCTTCTTCTGAGTGTGTCAGCTCTGCTCTTTATGACGTCACCAGGATTGTCTTTTGCTCAGTGTTCACACTTCTTCCGGGATTTCATTTAAATGGCCATCATATTGTTGTGAATGCTTGTATGCCTTCCTCAATGGGAATCTTACTTCCAAGATCCTTTTTGGTATCAGTATTTTCACTGGTACTGCACGTGTCTCACACTCTGACTCCCAACATATAGGCAGCATGGGGGAGGAGCTTTGGGTGGGGGTACTTGACTCCATCTCTACACTTCCCCCTCCGGGCGATTCATCAACCACTCTCTCATCAATCTTCACATCTAGACATTCTTATCTGGAGAAATGTTTCTTCAGGACCCATATCTTTATACTCCTTTCAGGCCTCCTGCTGACTTCACATGCTCATCCTTACTCCAGGAAATAAGCATACATTGTCCACTCGGACTGCAGTAGATCCATTTCCCCACATACTTCTTGTGGTCCTTCAGATACAGGAACATCGTTCCCTCAGATGCATGTATGCTAGCCTTCAAATAGTCTCTGATTTTTTCATCTGTTAGCTCTTTAGTCATCCATCCTGATTCAACATTAATCATGATCTTCATTCCTACAGCTTTCTTTGCAGTCTTCTTGCATTGTGTGATAATGATCCTGATCACACAAAATCCAAGCAATACCATCACTATTAGAGCTGCAAGGAATTTCAACATATCTGCCATCCACTGTGGGACCCACGAGGAGATTTATCCAAACCAACTGTCATCAGAAATGTCTTCCACTTCATCTATCATCTGGACGTGTACCTTCGTCAGCATCATTATGGCCTCTGTCAAGGTGCCATATTCGTCATCATGAGAAGGTATGAATGTGCAACATGATTCTCCAATTTTGGCACAAACCCTTCCACCCATAGCTGTAGTCATTTCCAGGACATATCTATTCTGAAGAGTCATAAGTCGTATGGCTCTCAGCTCTTCTTTGATAGCATTGAATCCCTTTATAGTAGCGTTAATCGTCTGCATCAATTCCCATCTCGTTATTTGTAACCACTTAGTATTTGCATCCGTCTGGATCCTGGGCATGAAGATTATCGTGAATATCGATGAAGTCTTGCTGAAAAATCTATGCTCATATGGAATGGAATCAAAAGCCTCTATAGACTTGGCTGAAAAATAGTTCTCTCTCTTCATTCGATTCAGGAGTTCAGATGATCTCTTCTTCCTCAGGTGGGCATCTGCTTTCGGAAACTCACCAAAATTTAGGTCATTTTTAGGAATTACCAACGCTGGAACATGGATGTTTACTATAAAACATAGTCCTCCCCAACGTCTGGGCAGCTTCATGAAAGCTCTGGATCCACAAGCCCAGTAGTGATCCATTATCACTTTTGTTCCAATGCTCATTCCTGGTACGTCAAAGATTCAACCACAATTCTTATTCTCGCCAAGTTTTCTCGTGCCATTGTTTCTGAAACACAGTTTTGCATTTTCCAGAGGCACTAACTGCAATGGACCTCCTTTGTCTTTGACCCATTTTAGTAGTTGAGCAAGTCTAGGCCATAACGGTTTGCATCCGTTTTCCACAATGTGAATGGTTGACTTGTAGTGGACAATTACTACCCATGTTCTGCAGATGACCACTCCTTCTTCCCATCTGTCTGGAGAAAGTACTGATCCCCAAATATGCATTTGGCCTCTGTTTTTCCATCTTCAAATTTCTATTGCAGATTTTCCAGGACTCTCAAGTCTTCTGTTCACTTCCCATCTGATTCCATCCCCTTTCACTCCAGGATGTTCTTATCTTATCACATGATTTCTAGTGTGGGCTCTTGCCCTTGTCTTTGTGTCTTGAACATAATCATCTTCATCTGGATCTTTCCATTCTGTTGCCCAAACTAAAGAAGTCATTCGGCCCATGAACTGATCTCTTGTTTAGCAGAGTGCAATGTGCGATAGACAGTGTGCCATCTGCACATCCACTTTCATAGCTATGAATATCTTAGATGTTCCCATACTATAAGGCAGGAGTGCACATAGCATTCCTGTTCAGAGGTTCGCTTGCCCACTTTTTTCATATGCTGATACCACATATTGTTACCCAAGTGTGCTGTACTATCTAGGTAGTCATTGCCTCATGAGCTCTTATAATCATCTCATGAAGTATGTCAGCATAATTCCTTCATACTGGGGGAATCATAGGGACACTTGTCAGTGGAATCAGAATCGGTACATGTACTACTGGTGTAGGAACAATCACATACGCCTTGGCGGTCTTACAATTATCATAGCTGTAACTTCCAGCTGCATAGGAAGATATACAGGAACTACTGCTCTGTTTGGAACGACAAAGTAAACAGTACGTGTCCTGAGGGATAGAAGAATAGCAATGAACATGACACATGTATATATTATAAACCAATATGTCAATTTTATACAGAAAGAGCTTCTTGAATGTCGTGGTGTTCTCTCGTTGTTTGCTACATTGTTGTTACTATGAATGTTGCCCATATTGCCTGCGACTACTTTAAGGAAGGAAAAAACAATTGTTTTATCAGGCAATCACCTAACATTTTCTGGCAACTGCTGAATCTGTTCAACAATCTCCCCTAGCAGCTGGCTGATTGCAGGACAATTGACAGGATTCCGAATGAATATGAAAGTGTTATCTTTGCACCAAACAAGATGAGGATGAGTTTCAAGCAAATTCTAAAAGATCAAAGCCAGTAAATTGTAAATGTCATCACCCGACAGTACCATCCGTACTTTCAACAAGATGTACAGGCAGCAAACAAATCTGCTCTCAAATTTCACTCATCAGCCAATTTATCACAGGTCGATTCCTGGGATCTCTCAGAAATACACGACTATTGGTTTGTAATCCAACAAGATAAGGATGCTCTATAATCAAGAAATAAAAGACCATTCCAAGCAGTTTGTGAATGTCTTTGTCAGATATGACCAACAGTATTTTCTGTAGTATACTCAGGTAACTAGAGGATTTGCTCAATTATGGTTGTGAGCAGCCTCCTCATGATTGGATAATTTTTAGGATCTTGCAGGAACACGTGCGTGAATACCAACATTTCTCCCAACCAACGCAGGACATGCACAAAGAATGAAGACGAAAACAGCATGAATGATCTGATGAATGTTGCCATTAGGCATTACCATGGGTGCCTCCAAAGAGATACTCAGTACGAAAGGAATCGGGGAACTGCTCCCTTTTCCAGTCATCAAAGAAGAACTTGATATTTGGCATTTTTCTTCTTCTGGATCTCAATGTTTCACAGTTCAATGTTTAGCAAACTCCTGTCGCTCAAGAACAATAACTTTTTCTTACTCCTTGCTTAGTAGCTACAAAGAGTGTCTCAAAAGAACCACAGTCCAATGCACTCTTTGTCTGCCTACTGGACAGTCTCTGCGACCTTCTTCCTCATCATTGATCTAGTCTGCACATGCTGAACTTCTTCTCTGTAGCTTGCTTCTGAATGTGGTGTGGGGGTCTCTCCAGCATAGACTTTCACATTTCCCAGGTGCAACCAAGTGCCACTTCCCAGGACCTTCACTGCCGATGGAGTTAGGTCCTCTACAAATGAAAGGACCGTTAAGTCTGGGTTGATGCCGTTTGCAGGAAAAGTTCCTGATCAAAACTTGATCTCTGGGAAATCATTTTGGCAATAATAGTTCTTTAGTTCCGGTTGTTGTATGGGCTTCATCTGTGTTCTGAGCCCTTCACCCTGTCTACTTGACTTGGTCTGAAATGACAGAGATACTTGTAGTCATGCATGTTAATTAGGTATATAACTCATCTCCTAACAATTCTGCTGTTGTCTAGGCATCACTTTTAGTCCTCGATGGAGGAGTGAGAGGCATTCCCATTTGTCTCCCTGTTACTAGTTCATGGGGCGTGAGGTGATGGTCCGAGCCTGGTGGATTCCTCAGTGCATATAATGCAAGAGGCAGGCAATGCAGCCATCCTTTTTTAAATGTTAACTTTAGTTTAACTATCTATTCCTTGAGCAGACCATTCAGTCTCCCACATATCTCATTTGCTTGTGGGTGATATGCAGAAGAAAACATATGTTTTATGCTGAGCAATAGGTTAATTTGCTCAAACACTTCATTCACAAAATTTGGGCCATTATCTGATCTCAACACCTAGCACATTCCCCATCTAGGAAGTACTTTTCAGACTAAAAACTTTGCAGTACAATTGGCATCTGGGCGTGTGCATGGACCAGCCTCGATCCACCTAGAAAAGGAGTACACCACCACTTTCATATACCTATATCCATTACAGACCTGAAGCATATCAACATAGTCAATATTTAAATGCTGAACAGGACTATTTGGTTGAGGAATAAATCCTCTGACTGTTCGCAGTGTGTGCCCAGCAGCAAACCTTTCACATACATTGCAATTTACTACATAAAACGTAATATGTTCTAATAAATTTGGTATGAACCATTCCCCCGCAATAGTTGCTGCAAGGCTTTTGCTAGTGACATGCACAGGATAGTGTAGCTGCTTCAATGCCACCCTTAATAAGGCTGCAGGCACACCAGTTTACCAGTGCTTTCCTGTCACCATAGTGCCCCGGAAGGGGATAAAGAATACTCCCTATGTGTCCACAGGTCTTTCTCATCCTGTGGGGCTCCACCTTGAACTTGCATCAATTGTATCTTCGATAAATTATTAAAGCTTTCATTTACTATCATTACCACCATTCTTTCATTCACATCAGGCGTATCAAAAATTATTTTGTCAATTGAATATGCAACCCTTTTTGCTTCTTCGTCTGTGGCTTGGTTTCCGTGTGATATAAAGTCTGCTCTCTTAGTGTGCACTGTGCACTTGACTTTTGCAATGGCTACTGGGAGTTGTAGTGCCTTAATAAGTCTGTCCAATAAAGCAGCCTGTTCCACTGGAGTGTCGTCTGCTCAGAGGTAGCCCCTCCTTTTCCAATGTGCTAGCCCTGCGTGTATTGTTGATGTCGTATAGGCAGAGTCACTGTACACTGTTACTTCCTGGTCTGCGTGTTTCTCGAGCGCGACAATCAGTGCCACTAATTCTGCACCCTCTGATGAAAAGTGAGACGGTAGTCGTGCACTCGTCATTATTTCAAATTCCCCATTAGCCTTGTGCCTTACCACACTGGCACTTGAATATCTTTGCCCAACAGTTTGATCGATCTTTGAAGGACCATCAATTAAGAGAATCTCCTCAGCTGCCAAAGCATTTTCTTATACCCTAGGGATCTCATCATAGAATTCCTCGTATTTAGAACAATCATGTACATGCTCGTCTTCTGCCAATGGTTCAGCTACAAACATGGCAGGATTTACTGTTTTACATCTTACTATTTTAATCGCTGGATTCGATACAACTACCTCATAAGCAGAAGCTCTTAGAGAAGTCAGTGTACCTTTAGATTATTCCAAACTAGCAAATAATGCATTCTCAGCAACGTCATAGAACACCCAGTACTATGCTAGCAGATTTCTCAGTAGTGAACGTGGCGGCTGCCAAATATTGTTCGCAGGGGAAGTGACCCCTCATTACTGGGTCCAGAATCCCACTGTAATATGATAGAGGCTTGTACCCCAAAGTAGTTTTCTGCCTGAATAGCACGTCATAACTGTTCCATTTGTGTGCGAGAATAAAAAGAATTCCTCCAAATAATTAGGAATCCCTAAGATTGGAGCCGTGCAAATTGCCTTTTTTAACTCATCAAACCCTTCCTCCATTTCCTCAGTCCATACAATCTTTTCCTGGCTATGTTGTGCCTTTTTCAGGGCCTGCAAAAATGGCCTTGTATATGAACTATAACGAAATACCCAATGCTCTTACATAATTGCACAGTCCCAAAAATTGCTGCATGGGCTTTATCGTCT
This sequence comes from Ambystoma mexicanum, assembly GCF_040938575.1. Classification (NCBI taxonomy): domain Eukaryota; kingdom Metazoa; phylum Chordata; class Amphibia; order Caudata; family Ambystomatidae; genus Ambystoma; species Ambystoma mexicanum. The sequence continues at coordinate 978,666,671 of NC_090922.1, forward strand.
GTGGTTTAGCCAATTTCAAAATTGCCTAAGCCCTTTCAGGTGTGACTTTCTTTCCTTCATGTAATATTAATTGGCCTACATATAACACCTCTTCTTGGCAATACTGCAATTCTTCTTTGTCCACTTTGTATCCTTTCTCGGCTAAAATAATACTTAGCTGAACTGAGTGACATCTACACTCTTCATCTGACATGCTGCAAACCAAAATGTTTTCTACATATTGCAAAACAACACTCGGCAAATCAATATTGATTAAGTCCATCTGCAGGACTCTATTGAAAATCGATGGAGACTCACAATACCCTTCAGTTAATGATGTGATTTTCAACTTATTCTGACAAAACATATGATGTCAGATCCTGAGAATCTTTATGCAACGGGATTGAGAAAAACACACTTTTCAAGTCAATCAAAGTGAAATATCATGCCTCAACAGGGATACTACATAATATTGTCACTGGATTAGGAACTAGAGGAAACTCGGCCTCTCCAATCTGATTAATTGGGTGCATGTCTTTCACTAACTGCCACAACCCTGCCTTACATTTTATGACCGGATACACTGTGGTATTGCATGGTGACTCTGACATCACTATCATGCCTTGATCCATCATAGCGGATATTGTCTTAAAAATACCCTTGTCTACCTCTCGAGACATGGGATACTGTTGTGCTCGAGGTAAGATTGCTCCTGGCTTCAGTTTAATCTTTGCTTCTCAAACCCCTTTTAATAGGCCTATGACATAAGGGCCCATAGTCCATGACGAAACTGGCACTTTTGCCATGTCCTCATCCAAAAAATATATGACAATGCACACTGTCATCATCTTCTGTAGAATATGTGATGTCAGTTAGTCTGTAACCCTCCCCAATAGCATGGCCCCTTAGGTTATCCTTGTACTACATCTGCTTGTCACTCCGAGGGAAAAATCCGTCCCCCCTCTTAGTCCATGGGAATTTCTGGCCTAAATAGTAATTCATCAGGTATTCTCATAGTCTTACCCACTAAACCAGGCAGCCATGTTAACAAAATGCATACCCCATAATGAAATACTTCTGGTTCTAACAGTACTCCTCGTATGGTTACTTGCCCTGTAAATGCCATAATAAATTCACTCACATTTAAATAATGTATTCCTGGCGTTGAACACACTATGCCTTCAACAGTAAAAGAAATTGTCATGTTTAACTTCATCATTAAATCTTGACAAAGTATATTAACTGGTGTTTGTCTTGAACACAACAATGGGACAGAAATATCAAATTTTCCTATAGAGCCGGGCAATTTTTATGTAAAAGGAACTCTACTTGTAGCGCATGTTAAAACTTTAGCATTCATGGCATTACCCGGTAATAACATTTTTCCCTCCCGTATACATGAGCGAGTTGCACCCGTGTCTAACAAAAAAGAAAAAGATTTGCCTCCTATTGTGACGTCAACCCTCGGTTCCTCTTGAGGATTTGGCTTTACTGATAGTACTGAACACATCAAGTCACCCAGTGAGCTGTCCTATGGTGGGTACATGCTTATTCCTGTGCCCATGTAAGGATTTCCACCCTTGATAGTGACACCCCCTATCCTAGGAGTCAATAACTGTCCTGTATTTGCGCTCTGTTGTATCTTCATGGGTGCATGTTGCGACTGCCCTTGTGGCAATGGTGCTTGCTGTGGTTACAAAGCCTGTTGTATTCTCGGCACTTGTGCTTGATACACTGTTTGATCTTGGGCAGACCTGTTGCTACTTTGTGAGCTATATGCAGGCGATAAGCGGTCCATCATCCTGGGGCGTGGCTAACCGCCATGTAAACAAGTCGTGTTCTGGTGGAGCTCCTGATTATGTGAACAACGATCCGCCGCTAATCATGACAATACTGCCTTAATCTATCGGAAAGCCGTCTCATCAACCCGCGGAAGCCTGAAGTACCCATGTGTAAAACCTGAAGCGGCTCCATAAGCCCGCTCGATTGCCGCTGCGAAGAAAAGTTGGAGCGCTGCGACCCTGAAAATGGCGGCCGCCTGACGGATCATTGCCCTGGGGGCGCCAACGCCTAGCGCGGGAGCGCTACGAGGCTGTGAAACTGTGGGACTGACGGCCGCGAAGCAGCCTAGCCTGCGGCGCGCGACTGCCAGAGTGAGCCGGCGTGGAGAGAGATCCGGACCAGCATCGGTGCACCCCTGGTCGTAGGGGGAGGGGAGCCCGGCGAGGACGGGGGCTGGCGCCGGGTTGGAAGCGAGGTGCGCTTCGATCTTCGGTTGACCCACACGCAGATCCGCGCTCCGTGAGAGTGGACGGCGCTGGAGCAGTGCCCGGCACACTAGGATCCAGGGGCGGACTGGCCCCCACGGAGCATGCCGCGACCAGCGCGGGCGTTAAAGGTGGCTGTGGAGCGGCTGGGAGAGAACGGTGAGGAGTCGGGGGAGGGGTGCTGAGCGCAAATACCAAGCTGCCGGACCTTAGCACATGCCACGTAGACCCTGCGCTCGCACACAATGCGCTGGGAAGCGTAGTGTGGCTACTGGGGGGCAGAAACGAGAACCTCGACTACCCCGACCAAGGCAGAGCCGGGTGACCAACAGGGGGCACAAACACTCACCTCCCTAAGCAGTGGCAGCTGGCAACACGAACAGTGCTACGGAACTTTGGACTGTCAAATACAGGGCATACTTTGCACTAGATAAGCGGCCCCCCAGAGCTGGGGGCACCGAAGCCACTGCCTCTGAGCGGCGTTTGAAAACACGCCACATACAAACCTCCCTGCTGTGCCTGGACGCCGCAACGGCCCTCCGCCCGGGCCTTGCCGCTGATTACTCCAGTCCCTAAAGGAAAGAGAACAACGCGCTCAGACCACTGCGGCTGTGATCTGCCCAACACTATACCCCCCAAGATTATACAGCTCCTATCACCACAGCGGAACTTCTAGGGCCACGGTGGATGGCCAACACTGCAGCAATGTCCGCCAAAAACGCCAGGACCAAGCACAGACAGACCACCATGGAAACCTTTGCCGCCACTAGCGCTCCAGGGCGGGAGGCCGGGCGGGAGGCCGCCCACGCCGGCGGCGAGTCACCAGAGGCAGATACACTGGAACCAGCTAATTCACAGCTTCTGGAAGCCATCATGACATTGCAGAAGTCCATGGAAAATAAGATAGACGCGGTGGCGATTGACTTGAATCTGTTGAGACAGGACGTGCGCTCCATCGCCAGCAGAACAGACACACTAGAGACCCAAGTCCGTGAACACTCCGAATCCAAAGCGCAGCTGGCGAGGGAAGTAGACGCCTTGGTACAAAAGGTGAAGAACCTTGAAGATAGAGCCGACGAGGCCGAAGGTAGGGCCCGAAGAAGTAATATCAGAATCATCGGGCTGCCCAAGGGTATCGAGGGTAATGACCCCACAAACTACGTTGAAGATCTACTCCTACACGAAATCGGCGCCGGGAAATTGTCACAAGGTTTCACTATTGAAAGGGCCCAGCGATCACTTACCAGACGGCCGCCTCCCGGAAACCCACCTAGGCCCATAATAGCTAAAGTACTAAACTATAAGGACAGAGAGGCAATCTTAGCCTTCTCCAGGATGGGTGGCTCCATACATAGAGACTCCGCGAAGGTGGCCATTTACCCCGACTACACCCTGCAGGTCCAGAGAAGCCGGGCCCTGTTCGGCCACGCCAAAGCCAGACTGAAACACTCAGGACTCCGATACATGTTACTATACCCGGCCAGATTAAAGGTCCTACACAATAACAAGGCTCACCTCTTCGAAACCCCGACCGAAGTGTTGGAATGGATGGACAGAACGCAGTTACCTGATTTAGAACCGAAACAGCGCAAACCAAAATCAATCGAACCATAAGGGCCTGCTCATGCTACCTGCAGGCAGTACTTAGTCATTAAATGAGCTAGAAACACATTGACAAGCGGCAACTCAGATAAACCCAGAGCAACACTAGCGACGCATCATCCCTTATCAGCAACATCAGGAGGTGAAACCACACCCGCCCCGAATTTTTCTCTTTTTTTGGGTAACTCACCCGCCCGTAGGGCATCCAGGGACCAGGTCCATGATGCAGAAACGGGAAAGTCAGAACGGGGGACACCCCGCTAGACGTGTTAAGTTATTAGTTCAGTTCAAAGTTACTGTTTACTGGAACAGGGAAGAACAAGACCAACGAAGCCACCGCATACCACCTTTCTGGGCAAATAATGTCCTAAGAACCCACCGACGCCAAATACCATATGACACACTAAGAGACTCATGGCAGGCACCGCCACATGGCCCGCCCAAGAACTTCTATATAATCCATACTCATGGCTAACACGATCAAGATTATGACATGGAATGTCAGAGGATTGAGTAGCTACATCAAACAGCACAGAGTTCACACTTTCCTTAGACGCCACAAGATAGGTATCGCTCTCCTACAAGAGACCCATCTTAATGCGCAGAAATTAGCTGCGATGGCCAGAGCGTGGAGGGGGACCCTAATAGGAACCACATACTCCAGTTATGCTAGAGGAGTGCTAATATGGATAGCTCCCACCATCCCCATTAAGGTGTTACAAACAAACATTGATGATGAAGGTAGAATGATACAAATGCAGTGCGCCATAGAAGGTAAAGAACTCTGGCTGGTCAACACTTATGCCCCTAACCATGATGCCACAGTTTTCTTTCGCTCATTGTACACGCGGCTGAACCCAAGTCGTAATGGCACGTTCATATGGGGAGGAGACCACAATTGTACCTTAGATCCATGTGTAGATAGATCGGACAGCAAACACTCCCAGCCCTCCCCCCCTGCTAAAATACTGAAGGCCCTCACACGACAATATGACCTAATTGACCTCTGGAGAGCACAGCACCCTGATGTTAGGAAATACTCCTTTTATTCACCGCCACACGCGGTACATACCAGGATAGACAGCATACTAGTTAGTGGCGAACACTTAGACACATTTGAAGATACGCAATATTTGGCTAGAGTGCTGTCAGATCACTCTCCCTTGATGACTACATGGACCCTGACTGCACCCAGGCCTCCCATACCCACATGGAGACTCCGAAGTGAGGCGTTACTGGATAAGGCTTTTTGCGAACAAATACGACAAAGCACATCTGCCTACTGATAGTGTCCAGCACATCAGCACTGCATGGGAGGCATATAAGGTGGTGATCAGGGGAGAAATGATAGCCGCAGTGGGGGGAGCCCAGAGGTCCATCACTTCACTACTGACGCATGCAGAAGACGAGCTCAAACACCTAGAGTCCGATACCTCATCGGACCCTGCCCACACACGGAGGAAAGTCGAACTCAAGCAGGCTTGCCTGCAACACTGGGAGGCGCTGAGCAAGCTTAGTTATGCCAAACACATCGAAAGAAATCATGCATTGGGGAACAAACCAGGAAAGCTACTAGCGTGGTTGTATAAACGTGAAGCACCTAGAAAACCCATCTGTCAAATCCTGGATGCAGACGGCCAGGACATACACTCACAAGTAGATATAAACCGCACCTTCGCAGAGTTCTACCATAAGCTCTACACAGACTCCTCACCGCCCACAGCCACGGAAATAGAGGACGTGTTAGATAGTATAATGCTACCACACTTAGAGGAGTGTATAGCGGAGTCCATGGAGGGCCCTGTCACCCCAGAGGAAGTTACGGCAGTTATTAGATCACTGCCCACTGGGAAGGCTCCCGGGCCAGACGGACTCCCAGGAGAGTTCTACAAGAAATACGAAGACGCACTAGCACCGATATTGGCCCAAGTCTTCAACGAGGCATACGAACTAGGCCTCCTCCCGAACACCATGAGAGAGGCAACTATTATCCCACTACTAAAGCCCAATAAGAACACCACAGAATGCGGATCATACAGGCCCCTGTCCCTTCTAAACACAGATAGTAAGCTCCTGACGGCAATACTTGCCATGAGGCTAAGCAAGGCCATTCATGTCCTAATTCACCAGGACCAAACGGGGTATGTGCCTGGAAGGACTATCACCGAAAACTTAAGGAAACTGCACCATGTCATTTACAGCACTGACAGCAGGCAAGATACAGGCGCGGTGGCGTCCCTTGACGCCTCCAAAGCATTCGACTCGGTCCGTTGGAAATGGCTCTTAGCCACCTTGTCCAAAATGGGAGTAGGGCCCAGCTTTATTAGATGGGTTACACTCATCTACACTAACCCAGAGGCTAGAGTGCGGATCAACAACACCTTCTCTGACAAATGGGAGCTGTCCCGAGGCACTAGACAGGGTTGCCCCCTATCTCCCATGTTATACATCATTGCCATCGAACCTGTAGCAGCATACATCAGGCAGGAATATGGAGACACGGGCATTGAAATAGACGGGGTAACCCATTTAGTCTCTATGTACGCAGACGATATGCTCCTTTACTTAAAGAACCCCGAATACGTATTGCCATACATACTGGAAACATTGGAGGGGTTTCATAAAGTCACTGGGATCCAAATCAATCACAGCAAATCCTGCCTCTTCCCCCTAGCAGCCTTGAGTAGACTTAAACCAGATGAACTCCCCACACTATCATTGAAATGGGAACCCATCTCCTTTAAATATCTGGGGATTACGATCCACCGGGACCCCAAGACAGAGCACGCTCTGAACACAGTGAGAGCCAAGGAGGGCCTGGCGAAATCGATGGACTTCTGGGGCAAACTCCCGCTTTCGGTGGCTGGCAGAGTAGGACTGCTCAAAATGGTGGCGTTACCCAGACTTCTTTACCATTTTACCAATGTACCATACTATATTCCACATCATTTTTTCAACGACCTACACAAGCTTTGCAGGAAATTCCTGTGGCAAGATGGAAGGCAAAGAGTCGCCCTGGACACCATGCAGAGACCATACGAAAAGGGTGGCCTGAAGGTCCCTAATTTTGAGCTTTACTATCTGGCAGGTCAGCTGAAACATGTGATCCAGTGGATGGCAGACGACCCCTCCACGGACACCCGCCTACTGCAGCCAGGTATCACCCATATGCTAATGAAAGACCTGCTATGGGCCGACGCAGGCCACAAACACCAATATCCACTGTTGGCCCAACTAGGTATCCAGATATGGAAAAGAGCCTGTAGAGTCATGGACTTCAAAGACCCTTATTCCCCACTGATCCCGATTGCGGCACTCATGGCAAATAGATTAGAGAGCTTGAAATTAATAAGGAACACATGGGAGCTATGCGGCGTCGCCACCGTTGGAGACCTGGTGGACGAACAGGGCATCCTGACCTTTGCTGAATTACAAGAAGCCTCGGGCATACACACGGGACAGTTTCTGCTGCACACTGCGGTAGTAAAAAGAATAGCTGCCCGCTGGCCGTCAATGGTCAAGTTAGACACTGGCCATGAAATGTTAGAAGGCCTACTGGCAACAGCTGAAGGTGGCCATGAGACCTCGAGGGTCTACGAAACGCTGCTCCATAACGCGGCCCGACTCAATCTTAAGTGCAAGACGAAATGGGAATTGGAAATGGGGCAGCAATTCACAGAAGCAGAATGGGAAACCATCACTGGATACCACAAAAAAGTATCTAGAAATGCCAGGTTCCAGTTAATACAATTTTACATTCTGAACAGAGCATACCTTACCCCAGGAGTCATCTCCAGTTTCACCGGTGCTAACATCGTCGGATGCCCCAAATGCCACGAACCCCAGGCAAACTTGACCCATATGTTCTGGGGGTGCCCCGCTATACAAATCTTCTGGGCGCAAATCCAAACCAGAGTTGCCAAGGCCGCCATTACCCTGGAAGTGCAAACGCCCATTGCATGCATTCTGGGAAAATACCCCAGAAACAGCAAAAACAAGCCGCTGAATAAGCTAAAGGATTTAATGTACATACTTGCGAAAAGACGCATCGCCATGGGTTGGAAAAGACCCCAAGCACCGTGTTTAACAACATGGTGGGAAGATCTCCGTAAATGGACGCAGGCTGAAACAGGAGCCTGGGAAATAGCCCAACGTCAACAAGGACAAGATACTTCCAATGATTTACTACAATGGGTAGAGCTCACAGAGACACTATTCAGCCCCAATATGACAGACTCGTCGAGTGAGAGTACAATCACTCCAGAATGAAAGGTGGAACATAGATATCTCACTGTGTAGTCTACAACGGTCTTGAAGGGAAGAAGGGTGGGAGGGAGGTTAAGAGGGGAAGGGAATGTTTATTTACTTTTATTTGGTTACTTTGGTTATTGGAGGCCATGTTACGGCCCCGTTGACTGCATTGCTACAAAATGTAATAAAAAAATTAAAAAAAAAAAAAAAAAAAGCGGTCCATCATCCTGAGAACTGCCCATTCTGCACATACCCTTGGCTCCCACATGTTCATGCTATATGCCCTGTTATTCCTCACATTCAACATACAGGAGGGAGTCTTCTTACTTGTCCATCCTGCATGCCCTGTTTATCATTCTGCATAGTCGGAAACCCACCTTGGTTTCTCTGGAAGTTTCCCTGATTATTCTGGAAGCCGCCTCACTCATGGAAGTTTCCCCCAACTCGTGATATAAATCCATTCTCTCCTTGATCAACCTGCCTGTGGTAATTCACCTGTTCCATACCTATTGCTTGCTGCGATCCTGACCCTTCTCCACTAGTTAACATTGCCCCTTCTATAGCATACTTCTATAATTTTTTCTGTACTAACTTAGCCTCCTCACTTTTCCTACCATCGTCTTTCTTTTGACTTTTCTCCTGCAACAATCGGCAATGATGTGCTATGGTCAGCTGTATTTCTGGCCATGGTTTTGCTTCCATACCCACTAGGTTCTTGAGCTGTCTCTGCACCTTGTCTGGTAGCCCTTGGCATAATATATGACAGAACACAGGTATAGATTTTCCCCACTGCTCCTGCATTTCCAAGCTCCATTGCTCTTGGAAATTCTGAATGTAAATACGCGGATCCTCCCCTACCTGCATCTTACGTGCCATTACAGCGTCCATATCCGATGTATCAGGATATTGTACTCATGGCACTTTCCAGACTGCCACTCTACAATTATTTAACAGCGCTCAATCATGAGCTGTGTTCTGGGCAGTGACACCTGCATATCCTGCTCTCGACCAAATGTCACCATCTCTCCCCAAGTATAGCTGCTAGAAGACCCATAATGTCCCCTATAGCTAGCATATTGCCCCCTGTCATTTTCTCTAATTCATAGATCCATTTTCCGGCGCCCGACGTCAGATTCAGGAATTTACACCTTAGGTTATCCTTATCCATATATACTGTGGTCTGGCTCCTCCTTTTTCTTACACTGGGAACTGTGAGATTCCAAAATCCCTCTTGTCTGCCTATCCACAGCAGGGACAATGGTTCCACCCCGTCTTCTTCCCGGTAGTGACCTTAGCCTGCTCACATAAGGTGGCGAGACCCCCTCACACTGTGGGATCACCCTTTAGGTTGATCTGGATGTGTCAGAGGCTCTGGGGTCCTTGGTTTAGGTAGGTCCAGATCTGACCATCTAACTTGCAAGTCTATTGGTGAATACCCCTCAGGAACACATAGATTAGCTCCCTCCTCCCCATGGAAGGTTTCTCCATCTTCGTCTGATTTCTCTTGTCCACAACTAGTGTGGCTTCCCTCTTTCTCATCTCAGTTTAACATTAGTTTGTCCAAAGGCAATGCTCTGTGCTTGAGGCTAAACAAACCTCCCTCTTTGCCTTGTGTCTGAGAACCTTCAAATCTATCATTTTTTCCTTTATTTCTTTATTCACTTTTGGTCCTCATTTCATGATAAGCCTTATCGATTTTTTCTCCAATGCTTCTTATATCAAAATGATCCTCTAGATCTGCTCTAGATGTCCCTGGCATTGGTCATGTATTGTGAAGAATTCTTCTATGTCCTCCCATGCTACTACTAGATTCAGTTCCATTAACTCTTTCTCAATGCAATCAATGTTGTGTGGCCATTGCCTTCTCTTGAGTACCATCTCTTCATAAAACTCTCTTTGTTTCTTTGCTTCCTCCCTCACCCTTTCCTCTTCCTGTCTTTTTAAATATCTTTTCTCGTTTTCCCTGTGCACTTCTTCATCTCTGCATCTTTGCATTCTTTCAAATCTTAATTTCTGTCCCTCCTATTCTTCTCCTTTCTTTTCTAGCTTTTCAGTGCTCATTTAGTTTTCCAACTCACTCAGACTACTCACCATTCACTTTTTTGACTTCTGACCCTCAGGATCGCTTCGTCCTCCTCAACCAGTCGGGAGGGGATTTCGCTTGAAAACGAGGGACCCGTCCCAACTATACTTGCAAGATTTTTTAACTTATGGCCGCTATCCACAGGGAATTTCATGTTCCTCCAACTAAATGGCTGAGGACATCCAATATTTCCAGGACCCCAAAGCTTACTAGGTGAATGGATTTTTAACCATCATCTCTCTGCTACCACGTGAACCTGTGTACCTACAAAAGCCCTTTTAGACAAGGTAACCATACTTTGAGATACATGGGGATGCAGAATTTACTCAAACATCAATAATCAAACTGTCTCAGGATGTTGGCAAAGTGCATCTGTTTTAATATCAATTATCTAAAACAGAGAGTATAACGAACAGCAATGAACTAGCTCGATCTTCTCACTCAATGCATTTCATAAAAAACATAGCTTATATACTAAAAACTTGTCATCATTGACGTCAGTCTATGTGCAAACTACAAAAACCTATTTGGGAAAGTAATTGGCTTAACCGGATCATCTAGGTATAAGTTCCATACTTGTTGGGAAGGTGATTGGGTCTCTATCATCAGGTGGGGTAACTAAGCCTTCCTCTAGTGCAGGTCACTAAGAATGTCATCAATTTCACAACGTCCCATTGGTTATTGTAGGAGTGTTTAGCGTGTTTTGGGAGCACAGAGTACAGCACCACTCCACAGGATCAATGTATAGCATGTTTTTTTTGAAGTGCAGCGCCACTGCATGGATATATAAGATAGGTGAAAATACCACATGATAGCTCGCTGCCGTAGATAAGACAGAGAGAAATTGCCCATGGTGGCACACTAAAAATGAAAATGTGGTGTTTTCACTATCTTATATACGGTAGTGAACTATGTCCCGGGCCTTCCTTTTTGCCGACTCATAGACCTCCGGCAGACTACAACACACACAGTTAGTTATAATTGCTCATACTGAATTACATTGTTATTGAATTGTTATTGTTACTGAATTACATGTTATTGTTGTTTCAACCCATAGCTTGAAACAACTGCATCACACCAATGCACCAAACCTATGCAGTGGCGCTGCACTTAAAAAAAAAACATGCTATACATTGATCCTGTGGAGTGGTGCTGTACTCTGTGCTCCCAAAACACGCTAAACACTCCTATATTATACAAACTATAGGGCTCTCCACTACTTGACCCTCTATAATTGATTTGCACCCTTGTACCCCTCCTTTATATTCCACCTACGCAAGCAGCATGCAGGCTAATATCCAGGTGCTGGTGGGTTGGTCTTACCCATAGCACCCACCAATTAGCCTGTCGTCAATCATCACTCTTGCAGTCTGCCAGTAAATCAAGTCTTTGAACTTGGCCTTGGGCATGTTCTGTGCGCCTGAGAATAAAAGGGAGTATAGGCATACTCTGTCTCTTTGTTTCGATATAGCTCAACTCAGTATCTACTTTCATCCATCCACGTGACTGCAACCCATGTTTCAGAGTCTTTCTGTATTCAAAATACTATTAAATGATTAACCTCTGACATCTTCAATGTTCTCACTCATCATACAAGATAGGAGCTTGTTCTCGTCACGTTTCAGGTTCATGGTGGCCTTGACTTCCTGGTGCTGGGCCAACCAAGCCTCTCTTTGATTCACCTCTGAATTTTGATTGCTTTCCCAATTGTGACACAATGAAAGCCTATCTTTTCTCTGGATCTAGCTCTCCTATAATGTGTTGTGGAACCATCCCAAGTCCATACATTCCTATGCATATATGTTGGTGCATCGCCGCAACCTATTCACTACATAGCTAGCCTTTAAGAATACTTTGTCTACTTGCGTTACTGCATCTGTACATTTGTAAAATTAATTTGTATCTTCTTTATTATTTCTGTAGCATGAGCATCTTCAGCTGGAGCCCAAAATGTTGCTAATCTTTAATACCTCCTCCTTTGTTTCTATTGAATGTCAATATTCTTCATTCTCTTCTTCTGAGTGCATCAGCTCTGCTCTGTATGACGTCACCAAGCTTCTCTTTTGCTCAGTTTTCACACTTCTCCAGGATTTCATTCAAATGGCCATCATATTGTCGTGAATGTCGTATGGCTTCCTCAATGGGAATATCACTTCCAAGATCCTTTTCGGTATCATTATTTTCACAGGTACTGCACGTGTCTCACACTCTGGCTCCCAACATATAGGCAACATGGGGAGGGGCTTTGGGTGGGGGTACTTGGCTACTCCTCTGCAGCCCTCTTCCTCATTCCAGTACCCCATAATAATTTTTGACCCCAGTAGTAATCTACCCCATTAAAATTATTTTACTTCACCCCACGCTACACCAAAGGCGGTGGTGTAGCCTTACTTTATAAGCAAGTACTAAACATATAGGTATCTGTGGTCTGAACAAAAACTCAGAAGGTATTCTCATAATCTTTCCCACTAAGCCGGGTAACCATGCCAACAAAATGCGTACCTCATAAAGAAAGGTTTCTGGCTCTAATTACATTCCTTACAGAAACATTTGACATGTAAATGCCAATATAAATCTGTCCACATTCATATAATGTATCCCTGGAATAGAATACACTATGCCTTCATCGGTAAAATAAATGATCATATTAAGTGATTAATTCTCATCCTAAAATATGAACCAGTGTCTGCATTGAATACAATATTGGAACAGATATGTCACACTCTCCTATGGAGACTGGTAATTCATCAATAAAAGGAACTGGACTCGTAGCTCCAGAGAAAACTTGCGCATTCATTGCATTTACCAACATTGGGAATTTTAGCTCTCATATATCTGAACGAGTAGCCCCAGTATCGACTAAAAAGAAAAATATTTGCCTCCTATCGTTCCATCAACCCTTGGTTCCTCTTGAGGGTTTGTTGTCACTGATAGTACTGAACACATCAAGTCGCCCTGTGAGATGTCCTATTGTGGGTACATGCATATCCCAGTACCTTTAAAAGGACCTCCTCCCACCACAGTGATACCCCCTACTCTGGGAGTCAATAACTGTCCGATGTTTGCATTCTGCTGCATCTGCATGGGTGCCTGCTGTGGCTGCAATGCCTGTTGTAATTGCGGCACTTGCGCTTGATATGCTGGCTGATCTTGGGCAAACCCATACCTAATTTGTGAGCTATATGCTAGACGATAAACTGTCCCCCCTCTTGAGAATTGCCCATTGTGTACATACCCTTGGCTTCCACATGTGCGTGCAATGTGCCCTGTCATTCCACATGTCCAACATACAGTAGGAGCTCTCCTAACTAGCCCCCGTTGTTTGAATCCTCCTGTCATGATGCCTACCCCCGGGGGCCCAGACCAAGTCCAGCAAACCTGGAAGCAGGAATCAAGTTATCCCAAGCAAGCCCAACAACCCCTGCTAGGGGCTATTTGGGTCCAGTCCTGGTGCCTATGGTGCTAGGCTCATATGGAGAGTCAGTCCTGGTGCCATAGGAGCCAGGCTCATAGATTAAAACTTACCTGATGCAGACCATGCTGCAAACTTACCTGATGCAGACCATGCTGCAAGAGCTCCAAGCCAAAAGAGGCTTGGAAGGGACTACTTTACTTAGAGACTATTTTTTTACTCAGGCGGGGATGGGGAGGAATACTTACCTGGGACTACTTTTTGGAGGCTATATAAACCACGCCCGAAGAGCAGCACACACTTCGCGTTATTCTGCATCCAGCAGCGTAACGCTCACTGTGCCTGCAAGTCTGTATCCAGCCTTCTGCCACGCCCGCCTCGAGTTTGGAGCTCCTAGAAAAAGGGAGAAAGAAGGAGAAAAGGTTAGAACAAGAGCAATACCTTTGATCCTTACCTGAATTCCCGATCCATCGCGCCTTCGAGCTGGAAGAAAGAAGCTATTTATGCGCGTTGCCTCGCCTGCTGCAGCGCCGCGCTGAACTCACCGGCCTTCGCAGCATCTTCACATTCCACTGCATCCTCCTGCATGTTCCCACCGCACTCCGGCACCTAAGGAGAAGACAAGAACAGCAAGGTGAGCCAAGGGAATACACAGAGGAATATTAGTTACCCCCCCATAGACTTACCTGATTTTACCACTGGGGTACTATTCCTCATCACGGGTCGGCGCAGCTTCCACTGCATCTTCGCCGAACCCTGGCCCCTAGGGGGAAACAAAAGGACAGCAAGGTGAAACAAAGGGACTAACAAGGGGAACCCTCCTCACCACAATAGACTTACCTGATTTTACCGCCGGAGGTATTATTCCCCGAGACTTCATACTTTCTCTCAGCGCCTGAATAAGAGAGAAAGCAACAGGTTACATATTGACATTATTTTATCGAACTGTGTTGGAAAATACAAATCCTTGCCAGAATACTACCGGTTGCCACGAGGAACTCTTCATTAGGGTCAAGCTGCAACCTGCAAGGAATCAGAAGAGAGTGAAAGTCAGGCATTTGAACTCTTACGAACTTTATACTTACAGCGTCTTGCCGGGAATCTCGGAGTCAATATTGTTCTGGAACTCACCAATTCCTTCGAGCCAGTGAAGCAATTGGTTATCAACGCGCCCCTGCGCTCAATGCAGGATGGAGAGCTCATCTTTTCAAACCATCAGGTGAGACTATAAGAGGGGACATCAAAGGTGATCTGTGGGGAGAACAGCGAGGGTGGGAGGATTTACGCTCAACTCCACGGGTGGTTAATTCCCTTTCTCCATTTGCAGAAGAATATTCCTATGGGCCAAGCAAACGAAGCTAGGTGGGCCACTCCAGTCTGTCATCTCGGCCCTACGCGTCACATTGGTGGAGACCGCAGCTGTCCAGTTCCGACCGACACCTCTGTGGGAGCCAGGTGAGCGTAACAGAACGCGAAGCCTACCCACAAAATCCCACCCGGGCGTTATGGATACCTCAGCGACTGACCAATTGGCCCAATTACTAGTGGAACTGAGGGCTGAAGTGCATTCCACCCGTCAAGAAACTAATGCTCTTAGCAGAGAACTGATTTTGTCAAAAGAGCGAACTGATGACCTTGCTAGGCAACTATTGCAAAGCCAGGCTGGACAAGCACCCCTACCTGGTTCCGGGGGAATTCCAGCTCCTTTGTTATCGAGTAACCCTGTGCAAATAAACCTACCAGGAAATATTCAATTAGCTCCACCCGAACGCTTTGCTGGAGATCCCAAAAGGTTCGCCGTGTTTATGAACCAATGCCGTTTGCACTTTTTATGCAAACCTGGAGCCTTCTCAAGTGATCAAGCCAAGGTAGCCTTGGTATTGTCATATCTCAGCAGCAGTGCAGCTGATTGGTCAATTCCACTAGTTACTCAGGATGACCCAATTCTTTGGGATTTTCAGGGCTTTCAAACGAGCATGGAAAGACTATTTGCCTGGCACTCCCAAGGACAGGCCCTCGATAACGAACTTTTGTCCCTACGACAGGGTAACCAGGACCTTCTATCCTACATCACAACCTTTAATAGGTTGATAGTGGAAACTGGATGGCCTGAGGTAAAACGAATCACGTTATTTCATCGAGGGCTTCGAGGAGAAATCAAGGATGTCTTGGCTCAAGTCGTGAACCCACTTCAAGATTGCGCTGAATATATAGACTTAGTGGTCCAGTTAGATCACAGACTTCAGAACAGAAAGGCTGATCGAGCCAAGTTTGAGAATCGGGTGTTGGTCAAAACCCACGCTAACCCCAAAGGAGCAGATGCTTCAGTACCCATGCAAATCGGAGAGGTTAAAGGATCCTTAACCCAGAAGGAAAGAGAAAGGAGACGGCAAATGCAATTGTGTCTATATTGTGGAACTTCTGGGCATTTTCTATGGGATTGCCCTGTAAAACCACCCAAGAAGGTGGTAGGAGCTGCTGATTAAAGCCATATGGAGTCAGACTTGGGAAACGACCACGCCCGACAAGCGTAGAGGTCCGCTTGCCGAGCTTGAAGAAGGATACTCAGACCTTGCATTTCATCATACCAATGGTCCTCGTAGATCCAGGGCAGCCATCGCGTATGCACGCAGTAAGGGCATACATTGATAGCGGGGCCATAGGAAACTATGTGGGCTATGAATTGGCTTCCAGGATGAATCTACCTCTCTGCCGAAAAACCACCTCAGATGTCATCACCACAGTCGATGGAACTCTGGGCCTGTAACTCATTCCACCGCAGAGATGACACTATTGGGTCAGGATGGGCATTGAGAGACTATTGTGTTTGATGTAATCAAAGCCCCACAGTTCCAAATAATACTGGGGATACCTTGGTTGGAAACACATAATCCTTGTATTGATTGATGAGAGAAGAGAATAACCTTCCCGGATTGTGCACAAACCTGATACCCAAAGAAAAGTCAGAACTCAGGCCTTGCCACAGTAACCACAGCAGTCATGCAACTACCTCCAGAATACCAAGAATTCCAGGATGTCTTGCAAAAACAACATGCAAACACCTTACCTCCTCACAGATCGTACGATTGCCAAATCGATCTCATACCCGGTGCACAACCCCCTTGTAGCAGGATCTATGCCTTTACGGAACCTGAGAACCTTCACCTATGACAATACTTAGACCAGTACCTTGCCAATGGCTTTATTCGCCCATACAAGTCCCCTGCATCTTCAGCTTTGTTCTTCGTGCCCAAAAAGGAAGGTGACCTCAGAACGTGCATAGACTATCGCACATTGAACCAGATAACTGTTAAGAACTGATACCCATTGCCTCTGATCCCTGAACTACTAGACCTAGTGAAGGGCGCTTGTATATACACTAAATTAGATCTCCGGGGAGCATACCATCTGGTACGTGTAAAAGAAGGCGACAAATGGAAGACTGCTTTCTGCACTAAGTATGGGTTATTTGAATACCAGGTGATGCCTTTCGGGTTGTGCAATGCACCAGCAGCCTTCCAATACTTCATGAACGATGTCCTTCGTGAACTCATTGATGTTTGTGTTGTCGTATATATCGATGATATTCTAGTATACTCCTCTTCAGAATCTGACCATGTGAAGGACGTCCGAGCAGTCCTTGAGAAATTGCGCCAGCACAAACTATATGCAAAACTGGAAAAATGCGTTTTTCATGCCACAGAAGTTGAATTCCTTGGTTTTATCCTGACCCCAAAGGGAGTCCGAATGGTGGACGCAATCCTTAAGTTGCCATCACCAAGTTCAGTTAAAGGAGTACAAAGCATGTTCGGCTTTGCCAATTTCTACCGCAGATTCATCCCGGATTTTTCACATGTTGTACAACCCATCACAGCACTCTTGCGAAAAACCCCTTTATGTGGACTGAAGAAGCTGAAAATGCCTTCCAAGAGCTGAAAGCGAAACTCACGTCTGCACCTGTATAAAGCACCCGCGCCCTGAACTTCCATACATAGTGGAAACTGATGCATTCATTCTAGCCATGGGAGCTGTCCTGTCTCAAAAGGACCCTGAAACTGGCCAGCTTCATCCAGTAGCATTTTGGTCCAGAAAGTTCTCGGCACCCGAGTTGAACTATGCGGTTACCGACAAGGAGTTATTCGCCATTAAATCCGCCTTCAAGGCTTGGCAGCACTATCTTCTCGGTACCAGGCATACCATTACTGTGATCACCGATCACCAGAACTTACAGTATTTAAAGACAGCCAAGGCCCAATCGTCACGTCAACTCCGATGGGCATTGTTCTTTGCCGAGTTTGATTTTGTAATAACCTATCGACCAGGTTGTAAGGATGGTAAAGCAGACGCCCTATCCCGAATAGGGATGGGAGAGGCAGAAGTGAACCCAGAACCAGTACCTATAATTTCCGAACAAAGAATTCTTGGCATGACTACTCTACAGACACTAGAGGACATTCAGGTAAAGATCCAGCAACTCTTTGATCCTACAGCCCTGCCGGACTGGGTAAAAAAAGGCCCGGACTACTCTGTCACCAATGATCTGCCTTATTACCAAGGGCGGCTATTTCTGCCACACAAGGAACTACAACAGCTAGTCATTTCCCGTTATCATGATACCCTTATGGTGGGGCACCCAGGTATTGCAAAAACTGAAGCTAAAATTAAAAGACAATTCTGGTGGCCCACCTGGCGAAAGGATATTAAATCATTTGCGCCCAAAACAAAAGTCAAAAGAAAAAAACAGCTGGACTCTTACAAACTTTAGACATTCCGCCTACACCATGGCACACCTTATCGTTAGACTTTATTACTGATCTACCCCCATGCAATGGATTTAACACCATTTTAGTTAGTGTGGATCTTTTTTCCAAGATGGCCCACTTTATTCCTTTAAAGGGATTACCTTCAGCTTCAATCCTGGCCAAGGAGTTCCTCGAAAACATTGTTCGCATACACAGATTTCCGTCCATATTGGTCTCTGACCGGGGCAATCAATTCATTTCACATTTTTGGAAAAAATGCTGTCAATTGGCACAAATCGATGTGAGGTTATCGACCAGTCACCACCCCCAGACCGATGGTCAAACGGAGAGGACCAACCAGACTCCCGAACAATACCTGCGTTGTATGTTACATCAGACTGAGAGTAATTGGAAAGACATTCTTTGGATCGCCGAATATGCATACAATAATTCAGTACACTCTGGAACTGGACAAAGCCCCTTTTATACCTTATATGGGCACCATCCTCGAACCTCAGACCTTGACTCACCCCAACACTTAGAAATGCCTGCAGTGGACCATATGTACGCTACGATTGCACAAGCCTTTAAGGAAGCTACTACACATTTAAAACATGCGAAAGAAAAATACAAGAAAGATGCCTATCGGCAGAGAAGTGATACTCCACAATACCATATAGGGGACCAAGTATGGTTAGCCACAAAACATATACCTCTAAAGGGAACACGGACCTTTAACCCTAGATATTTGGGACCTTACTCTATTAAGGCCATTATCAACCCGGTGGCTTTCAAGTTGGACTTACCTGCTAATATGCAAATTCACCCCGTCTTTCATGTGTTACCTTTGAAGCCAGTGCAACCAGGGACAAGACTAACCAAGCCACCAGACCCCATCCCTGTAAACGGAGAACCCAAATTTGAAGTTAAGAACATCCTGTACTCCAAGCTGATAAAGTCAAAACTCTTTTATTTAATCGATTGGAAAGGTTACGGACCACAGGAAAGGTCAGGGGAACCTAGTGACCATGTTCATGCACCCCGATTGGTGAAAAAATTCCACCAAAATTTCCCAGACAAACTGAAACCACAGGGAAGAACGACTTTAGGTGGGGCCTTGGGGGGGAGTGCTGTCATGATGCCTACCCCCGGGACCCAGACCAAGTCCAGCAACCCCAGAAGAAGGCATCAAGTTATCCCAAGCAAGCCCAACAACCCCTGCTAGGGGCTATTTGGGTCCAGTCTATGGCACCAGGCTCATATGGAGAGTTAGTCCTGACTATACTACCACAGCCTGACTACCCTATTCTACATTTGTCTAAAAACGATGCTCCTCAGAAGACTCTGGTGTCCTTTTTACGCTGTGGCTCACCCTTCCTATAATCTATTTAACTATGCCCCAAATTAGACACGCACCATGTCCCACACCTGATAGAAACACCAGGATTCGAGCTAGATTATCCTGCCTTCACAAACCTAGAGTTAACAGTAACAAGGA
This sequence comes from Ambystoma mexicanum, assembly GCF_040938575.1. Taxonomy (NCBI): domain Eukaryota; kingdom Metazoa; phylum Chordata; class Amphibia; order Caudata; family Ambystomatidae; genus Ambystoma; species Ambystoma mexicanum. The sequence goes on from NC_090922.1 coordinate 978,686,505, forward strand.
CCTAAACTCCTGCTCTAGCTTCAAATTAAATACTTTGCTCGCTGAGCAAGCCTCTACACTAACAACACCCTGCATCAAAACTATGAGGCTCCACCTTTCAAGATAGGTGATATGGTCTGCCTTTCAGCCCAAAATGCACCTACCCAATTGAGGCCATTGAAATGTTTATGAGTGGTATTATGAGTGGTAGGAGCAGCTGGGGATAGAGGTTAACTAGGTGGATTGGAGACACTGGGCAAGGCGTGGCAGCCGACTAATGACGGACAGAGCGCGAATAGAAATTTGTAAAGTACATATGCATCCAGACTAAGGACTTAACTTGCCGTGAGGTACAAAGACCTGGTCTGCTGGTTATGTTGATATGCACGGAGCAGTGGCTAATGTGGCGACCAACTAACATAGCATAGCAAGTATCAAGGCATGCACTAGCAGGGTACAGGTAAGAACAGGCAAGAGTGGTGCCGCCACTAGAGGCAGGATACCCAATTGTAGAGGCTGAGTGCCACAGGTACACGATACATCATAGCGGGAGACATGGTAAGTACGGCAATACAAGTTGAGTAACATGCGCAGGGTACAAAGGAGTGCAGAAAAGGTGGCGACCGGCCGCTGTAGGCACGGAGACCAGGCAGTGCAGAGTCTCACTAAGCATTGATTAGCAGGCACACACGCGCGTGCAGGAGGTAAGTCTGAGCAGTGCCGTGAGAGGCGTAGTTCAGCGCGTACTCGCACAGTGAGTGTGGCTACGCACTGAGAAGTATGTAATTCAAATGCATGTAATAGAAAGGTTAATATAACATACAGAGGGTCGGCTCCTCATGTGTTGGCAGATGCTTGTTGAACCTGGCAGGTTCCAGGAAGTTTAAGCATGCCGCTGAACTTTTGAGCAGTATTGCAGGCTAGACAGGGTAGTGGTGGATAGCCGGATACGGCGTTGTATAGCAATAGATCAGCATCACAGTACCTTATTTAAAATATCACTCGCAGAGCTTCTGGCAAAGGGCAATAATCAGGCAATGGACAGGCTGGGACAGGCTGAACGCCTTGTTGATGTCGGCCTTAGTGATGGAGGCCGGTTTACGCCTGCCGGTTGTTGGTTGGGCAAATAGATGGTGCAGGCAGCCAATGAGCAGGCAGCAACTGCCGGTGTGGACCCAGCAGGAAGACTACAGCCTATGAAGATGTATCAGCCATCTTGGAATGGCTACTGCAAACCTCGCATAACAGGCAATCATCCTCTCCCACCTAGACTGCACTTATTCTATTTATGGGTGAACCCCTGCCTATCAGCTCAGAAAGCTACAAAAGATCGAGAGCAATGGAGCCTGCATCATCCTTGCACTCGCCCCCAGGGAACTCATGACACCTGCACTCCAAGTATTGTCTGACACACCACCTTCAGGGCAATTTGCATCACCAACTGTGCCCTCCACGAGAGGTGCATTGACTTCCTCCAACACTGGGTCACAGGCTACTGACACTACAGAAACCTCACATAAGGCTCTGCACTACTTGTGATCCCTTCTCATAATTCAACTTGAATTTGAGGTACCTCCCTGTCCGTCAATTCTCCCACACTCGGAAACTCCTCCCCACTCAGCATTCACCAAATGGTTGACCACCTTTACTTCCTTAAGGCACTCAAAACTTGTCTCTTTCCTTCCCCAAGCCCGACAAAGGCCACACCCCCTGCAATATCCCAGCCCAGAATGCCATGCTGGGGACGCCCTGCTGGCCCATGGCAGTGTTGTACTGCATGTCCTGGCTGTGTTGGTTTTCAGGAGTCCAGCTTGTTTTGTCCAGCACGGTGCCTGGCCAAGGTGTATATCAGCTAACTTACATGCAGATGTCAGGGCAGCCTGCCTGTATGTCTCCCTGCACTCCACAGGACTGATTTAGCATAATTAGACCCTTGTGATGTGTAATGCTTGGCACATGTGAACCCCTGACAGCCTTTACCTGTGTTTCACATACAAGTCACTTGTTTAATGTTGGTTTTCTGTTTGTTCTCTCATCTTCAATGTTTTGCATGATGTTTCTATTAGAAAAGTGTTGGTCAAACCTTGCACTGTATGTGACTGTATATTTTGGGAAACACCATTGTCTCTCCACAGCTTCTCTTCATCTTTTTTCCCTGCAAGTGTTTGCACTACACCTTATGATTCCCACACCATTCATGAGAACGGGGGGTGGGAATCGGGTGTGGACTCATTCTTGGTGTGGGCTCTGATAAAGGGGGAAGCGACAGCTGAGGAGGTATGACCTGTCCATGAACTATTGTGTCCAATGGGGAGTGGGAGGGGGTCAGAGTCTGGGTGGGGTTGTCACAGCCTTATATGCATGGGGATTGAGGACCTAGGTCTCTTTCTGGGTTGCATGCTTTGGTGTGTTGACCATGTGGGTTGCGGGATGTGAAGCAGAGGGTTGTTGTATTCATTGGTGCTCACACTCTTAGATGAGACCTTCCAATTGTTGCCACAGGGGTTACGCAATCCATCTGTGTATGCAATGCAACATCATTCTGTTCGTTGATCCCTGGTCCTGAACTGTGGCTCTGCCTCGGGGCAACCACACAGCCTTCCCCATTCTGGGGTGCCTCCCACATTCATGGCCACAGTTTTAGAAAATGGATTCCACCTGCCTTGGGACTGTGTCAAGGATATGCCACCTTGGGTATGCCTGCTTACATGGGTGTCTCCCTCCTACAGGCAGAACAGAGGCTTAGCATCCTGGAAGCTCAGAGGTGGCCAATTCAAAGTGGACAGGATTGGGTAGTGTTTGCCCCATAGCTGGCACTCTCTGCCAGCTCTGTCTTTGTCTCTGTCTTTGCCAGTTAGTACCTGTTCCGGAAGACCATTCTGTGGGGTGCCAACCCCCTTGTCACCACACTGGTGGAGGTGTGTGGTGTGACCCCTCCTATTTTCAGTTGTACCTGAGGCCTGTCTCTCCCCTTCCACCACCACCCCTAGTGCAAACTTGCCTGTTGGTGCACATGTGGCAGACCTGTCCAGCTCCCAAATGTTGGGGGTTTCCATGCTCTGTTGCTTCTGTCCCACAGATGTCCCCAACGATGTACAGATCACCCTGAGGCAGGTGCAAGCAGCCCCATTGCTCCACTCAAGCAGGTGCAGCTACTGTGAGGTTTCAGCCAGTGGCATATGATTGTCTCAATGAGCGAGCCATACGCATGTATGTCCACATGGCTAGTACAGTGACCGTGCAAATGACTCATTGAGTTAGTGATGTACCCATTGATGGCTGGCTTTGTCACGTAATTTTCTGAGATGGATGTGCAGCTCATTCATGCCAGCAAACGCTGACCTCCTAGGATGGGTGCATTGATCAGACCTAGACCAGTATGACATACCATGCCCGCTTCGGTGACTGCAGCTACAGTTGGTCAGATTGCACCTCCCCATGATAGAAAACATACATAGTGATGTCTGGCCTGTCTACTTACTGTTCCTACCGTGGTGCTTCCAGGTGAGGATCAATCTCACAAACAGCCACCACATCCAAGGAAGGCAGCAGGCATGCTAATTGGAGAATCCCAATTTGAGGAGGTAGTGACTTGGTATTCTTTTGAGTCCCTGTGAATGGAATCTGTTCAGTTCACATCCTTTAACAGTGAATCACTGGAGGGAAAATCTGATGGCAGCAGCCGTGGTGAATGCAGGTTCACATTCATATGTTATGGCTGCTGCACTTGCAATTTCTACTACTTTGATCTTGTCATCTGGCTTGCAGTCTTGCACAAGGCACTGCCTCCCCCCAACCACTCCTTCACCGGCAGGTTATGGCTGACATCTGGATGGATGAATATTGAATGTGACTCTTGTTTGTGGATCAATCAGCTCAGGCATCAATGAAAAGATGCAGTAAGCTGCAATTTGTATATCTGATCTGTATGACAAGTTAATCATCATCACTTCAATCTCACCTTGCAGCTCTGTGTCAGTCTCAGTGTTACTTTGACATCAAATGTCCCAGGGAACTCCCCAGGGTCCAACTGTGCCTGTCACAGGGTCCCTGTAGCCTTTGTTCCCTTGAGCTCACACTCAGGTCTGCACTATTACTGGATCCACGTACCTGGTGCAGTTATTTGTTTCCAGGATCTCCTGGCCTCAGAGTTTCACTCCTCGTGGGGTCAGATGAGGCACACCCACAGCATGCACCTGGCAATGGTGGTGGTGGGCTGAACCCCAATGCACTTTACCCTACCCAAGGGTTCCTCACCTGCCAGCATGGGATGGATGTGGGGTGCAGACCTTGCAACCACACCCATCAGGCAAGCACTTCAGAGGTGGTGTTTGTTGCAGATCAGGGCAGCACACACTTGACAATGCAAGGGGTAACATACAGGGAAAATACCTCAACAGGGCCAGTATCAAGCCCAGCCACCCAAGTTTCTGCTTTCCTAGCATGGCCTCAGAACATATGTGGGTAGAGGTGTAATGTGACCATCTCGCTAAGCGGGATGATGCATCTGACAAGGATGACCTCAGTGACAGCACATGCAAAGCAAAAAGCCCAGCATTCCATACACGTCCAGCAGTGCATGCAGGGAATGTGGTGTACAGAAGATTGACTCCACAGCATTACTTAGGGGGCCCAAGGCCTTCTGTTCAGGCTGGTAATGGGCAGTGTTTTTGCCAAAAAGAAATGGTGGGGCTTCAGGATCCAAGTTGGGCGCAGACAGGTCTCTTGCACACTGTGTACAGTAATATAGAGGATGGTGAGTGAGCTTTATTGTGTACCCTGGGTGAAAGTGGGGGAGTTCGGATCAGGTGTGTTCTGCCTCCTTCTGGACCCACATTGTAATTGAATTTTGGGATTGACAGTCATCTGGACCTAAGGAGGAGGCAAGCCATCTGGTAGTGCAATGCATTCCAATGGTCCAGGACAAGAAGGTTGATGTGGCCCTTGGACAAGGGGCAGCAGGACCCACTGGGCAGGGGCTACAGTGTACCCATATAAGATCCAGGAGCACCAGGCTGAGGTGTGAGGAGGTGCGGCAGTGGTGCTCTGGCCAGGGCACATATGTGCTTTTCCCAACAGGGGTCGACCCAGACCGTAGTAGGATGCCCCAGGTCCTCTGCTGGCCAGGCAAACGGTCAACCCACATTAGAGTAAAGTTCTCAGGGGAGGGAGCGGCACACCCAACAATAATGGAGCTCAGGTCAGGGCACAAGATGGCTCTTCTAATGAGCCAAATAGGCAAGCACAGCCCCAGGGCTACTGGCACAGAATGACCCCTTCTGCATGGCTCAAGGAGTGAACGTCCAGGTGTTTTATGGTGCATGGAGATGGCTGTGGGTACTGTGCCATGGCAGGCAGCTGCTAAACAAATTTGAGGTTTGCAGGGCCATAGGCTCTCTCCAACCATGCAGCGAGCACCGCTCAGTAAACCATGTTTGTCAGGTTTCACAGCTCCATGTAGGATTCATTAACACATTCCTTATTTTATTCTGTAATGCATGTCTAGGTAAGCAGGCAAGTAGGTTTGAGAGGCCATTCCCAGGCCTCTCCACATGGCATGGTACAGAGGTGTCCCAGCCAGAGCCCTGGCCATCCAGGTCTTTTGAACAGGCCATTGTGCACCGGCCTCTGATGCAGTGTCCCAGCAATTTTACTCTGCAGAGTTCCTCACAGAGGATCCAGACCACTCTGGAGGACAAAGCTCAAAGGCATTAAGGGCAGGGCCCTGGCTGGCTTGAGATGCTGACCCACCATTTGCAACTGGGTAGAGCATGGCAGTCAAGTTACCTTGTTCCATGCGGGACACCTCAAGTCTGTCCAGTTTGTTTACTTTCATACACAGCATGTCTAACCAAGCTGAGAAGGTGATTTGGGTTGCAATGCTATGGATGGGAGCTAGGTGTGTACTTTGTGGAAGTTGGTCCATGGCACTCAGGGGAGCATGGGTTATGGTGACATTGGTGGCAGGGATGCTGTCACTGTGTGGGGTGTTTTTCAGGCCTGGGGTGAGCAGGTCCAGCTGCCAGGGTGTGGGGGGAGACATAGAAGATGGGTGACTGGTGAGTTATTGCTTGCAATTGTTGCATGACACTCAGGGGGATGCACAGTGATAGTGTTCTGGGGGGTTGCTGTCACGGTGTGGTGTATTGTTCACTGTGTTGACCTGAGGTGAGCAGGTCCAGCTGCGTGGATGCAAAGACATGGAGATGGGTGGCTGGCGAGTCATTGCTTGCAACTGTTGCATGGCACTCAGCAGGGCACACAGTGGTGGTGTTGTGGGCGGGATGCAGTCACTGTGTGGGGTGTTTTTCAGTGTGCTGGCCTAATGTTAGCAGGTCTAGCTGTATGGGCCCAGAGGCAGACGCAGAGATGGGTGGCTTGTGAGTAATTGCTTGCAGTTGTTGCATGGCACTGAGGTGGGCACATGACATGGTGTTGGTGTTGTGGAGGGGTTACTGTCACTGTGTTGGGTTTTTCAGTGTATCAGCCTGAGGTGATCAGGTCCAGCTGTATGGCTGCGGAGGGAGACATGTAGATGGGTGGCTAGCGAGTCATTGCTTGCAGTTGTTGCATTGCACTCAGGGGTGCACACAGTGGTGGTGTTGTGGGTGAGAATGCTGTCACTGTGCGGGGTGTTTTTAAGTGCATTGGCCTGAGGTGAGCAGGTCTAGCTGGATGGGTGCAGAGGGAGACTTGGACATGTGAGTTTGGTGAGTCATTGCTTGAAGTTTTTGCATGGCATTCAGGGAGGCAATGGGTACAGTGTCATTGCGTGCAGGGATGTGTTACCTGTTTACCCTTGTGTTTTACTTTCTTCTGAGGAATTATGCTGGCAGAGATGCTTGTAGCTATGCAATGACACAGGGTTGTGGAATACCTGCCTGCCACACCTCCGCAGTGTAGGCTGGTTTGAACACCTACAGAGAAGTGCATTGCTACATTACTGGGGGAAGCTGAAGCAGACTATCAAGGTAAAAGAGCGGAGGTGAGATGGGCATCTTTCAGCAACTGAAGTTGCATGTTTCTCAGTCTGTATGACTATTTCTATGTAGTTGTGTTTTATGAGCTGTATTGTTTGCAGGGAATGGAATAGCCACTCCACCTGTATATTGGAGTGAGGCATGTCTATGGTGGCCATAGGAGTCCTGTATGTTCGTGCTTGCATTAAATGTTGTGCCTTTCTAATTGTGTGCTTGTGTGTGTTTTTGAGCGTCTGAGTGCACAATTGTTGGTGGTGAGCATGTGGAAGTGATTACATGTTTCATGGATTGTGTTGTGTGCTTTTTTGTGAGCAACACAATTACTGTTGTTTCAACTTGCTATGACTGTGTCAGGTGTTTGTGCAGTTGATTTGATGGCTATGGACACACACAGTTTCCCTCTCCCAGACACGAGGTCTCAGGGTGATCTTATGGGCAAGGCAAATTAGCCATGATTCATACTTGATGGCAGCAGGGATGTGGCTTCACTGTGTGTGCTCCACAGGAGCTGCTGTTCAGATCAAGTAGATTTACACAACCTAATTGCTCGCATCCTGTCCCTTTTCCCTTTGGCGTGCAAAGGGGATGGGTAGTGCATGTCGCTGAGGGAGATGTATCTTTGTCAGCTCTGCGTGTATGCCATGCCGTGTGACAACATTGTGCAGGACACAAGATGCCAAAATGATCTTGCATAGTACTGGAGGGGAACATAGTAATACGCCACCAGAGTGGTGAAGGTAGTGGAAGTGTGACTTAGGCACCCCAAATGTGCGCTTAACTACTCTATGTGTTCTGCGCTATACCTTACCTCAGCTGAGATGGCAGGATTCCAGAATGGCCTGAGCAGGAATGAAGAGAGCCGGTTGCCATTAACCCCTGCAAATGTGGAAATAATGTTGGTAGCATTGATTTTCATGGTCTGTTATTCTGTGTCACAAAAATCAGGGTGAGAAATCACACAGACATTTCTTCTTATACTCCTACTCAAAACAAACACTATTTTCAAGTTAAGTTTCATCAAGGTCAGTGAAACCTATATCAGTGTACAGAGTGGACACTGAATTTGTGGAGAAGTCGCCAACTTCTCCACAGATTTACAGAGTAATTCATAGAATTTCGCAGAAAAGTGTCGCAAGCGGCTGGCGCAGAGTGTCCGCGTGCGATTGTCTGCGCCAGGCGCGTGCGCCAAAACCGATTTCCGCGCACAGCGTATTCATGGATTTTAGGCTCCCAAACCAGCCGTGGCACAGAGTATCGCAGCGACCTGCAGCAGCGCCAGTAACGCCCCCAAGAACACCCTCGCGCAAGGAAAAGATATCAAAATCGCTAAATCATTGCAAAGGGCAGCGCTAACCCTGGACCAATTGATAGGGCTGCCAAACAAGGAACGCAAAGCGTGTAACGTTCATATCAGGGGTACGCGGGAAGGTTTACATGCGATTAGCCAGGGTATGTGTATGACAGAGGGTACGCGTGAAGTTAAACACGCGATTAGCCAGGGTACGTGTATTACAGGGGTACGCAGGAATTTTCACACGCGATTTGGCTGGGTACATGAATGACAGGGGTATGATTGAAGTTTTACACGCGATTAGCCCGGGTACGTGTATTACAGAGGTGCGCGGGAATAATCACACGCGATTTGGCTGGGTACGTATATTACAGGGGAGCGCGGGAATTATCACACGCGATTTGGCTGGGTACGTGTATTACAGGGGTGCGCGGGAATAATCACACGCGATTAGGCTGGGTGGGTCCTCACAGGTGTACCCTGTACACTCTCCACGGCCCCTGCAGGCAGCCCACAAAACAGGGGACTGCCCTGCACACCTGCTCATGTCTCCCACCCACCCCCACCCCCCAGCCACCATGGGCAGCCCCCACCAGGCCCCCACCCATTTCTCCCACCAACCCCCACCCCCCAGCCACCATGGGCATCCCCCACCAGGCCCCCACTCATGTCTCCCACCACCCCCACCGCCCCAGCAGTGTGGGGCACCCTCCACCAGGCTCCCACCCATGTCTCCCACCACCCCCACCCCCCAGCCACCATGGGCAACCTCCACCAGGCCCCCACTCATGTCTCCCACCACTCCCACCCCCCCAGCAGTGTGGGGCACCCTCCACCAGGCCCCCACTCATGTCTCCCACCACCCCCACTCATGTCTCCCACCACCCCCAGCAGTGTGGGGCACCCTCCACCAGGCCCCCACCCATGTCTCCCACCACCCCCACCCCCCAGCCACCATGGGCAGCCCCCACCAGGCCCCCACTCATGTCTCCCACCCCCCCACCCCCCCAGCAGTGCAGGGGCAGCCTCCACCAGGCCCCCACTCATGTCTCCCACCACCCCCACCCCCCAGCCACCATGGGCATCCCCCACCAGGCCCCCACTCATGTCTCCCACCACCCCCACCCCCCCAGCAGTGTGGGGCACCCTCCACCAGGCCCCCACCCATGTCTCCCACCACCCCCACCCCCCAGCCACCATGGGCAGTCCCCACCAGTCTCCCACCCATGTCTCCCACCACCCCCACCCCCCAGCCACCATGGGCAGCCCCCACCAGGCCCCCACTCATGTCTCCCACCACCCCCACCCCCCCAGCAGTGTGGGGCACCCTCCACCAGGCTCCCACCCATGTCTCCCACCACCCCCAGCCCCCAGCCACCATGGGCAGCCCCCACCAGGCCCCCACTCATGTCTCCCCCCCACCCCCACCCCCCCAGCAGTGTGGGGCACCATCCACCAGGCTCCCACCCATGTCGACCACCCACCCCCACCCCCCAGCCATCATGGGCAGCCTCCACCAGGCCCCCACTCATGTCCCCCTGCCCACAGGCCCTGACAATCCTCATGCATGGGCCTCATGGCCAGCCACCACAGCCCAAAGACATAACCAAGTATTACATGCACCCAGGATACTACTCCAATGGAAACAATGTAAATCAACACATGTGTCTCACACACACACAATGGTTGCAAGTGAACCTGAAAACCCATATCATGACATGCATAAAAACAATGAGATGAAACCACACATTGAAGAATTAAAAAATCCAAATAATGTATTAATAACAACAGTAATGGCAATCAAAATTAAACAAAATACACAAGTAAAAAAAAACAAAATTAAGCTGGCTGTCCCTTTTCAAATTAAAATCAATAAATGATAATCCAAAAAAATGTCTTCCAAAGTTCAAGTCCATAAAAAGGAAATGAAGGGAAAAAAGCAATAGAAAAACATTGCTCCATGGGAAAAAATATTCATAGTAAAAAAAAAGTCCAAATCCAAAGTCCAACTATCTACAAAGTATTCAGGGTCCATCATCCCAACAGAAGAAATTAAACCTACCAAAAAACCTATCTAAAATGGAACTATATACAAAAGGTGGAGCAGTGTCCGTCGACTACAAATAAAAATAAACTATAAAGGAAACCTATCACTAAATAACTATATACAATGGTGGCGGGCCAGTCCAGCGGCTCACTTAGTGGTGTTTCGGGCCAGGGCATCATCGAACTCCTCGTCTATGTCCCGGAGGCGGTCCTGTTCCATGGCCTCGAGGGTCCGCAGGGACGCCGACATGTTCACCTCCAACTCCCTGCGGATAGCCTCGAGGCACTCGGCCCGCCTCAGGGCCCTCCGCATGGAGTTCTCCGCCCTGACCATCGTGAGCCGTGCCTCTTCCGCCCGCCGCCGCTCCGCATCTATGGCGTGGCCCAACAGCTGCCACATGGAAGACACTTCCCGTCCAGGGTCCTCCTGCCCTCCGGCCGATGCCTGCCCCTCCGATGTTGAAGGCCCCGAGCTATCGTGGCTCCCACCTATGGCCTCCTGCTGCTGCAGCTGCTGCTGTCCATGTGCCCTGTCCGATGGTGCCTGCACATCCTCCTCCAGCTGGGGTGCAGTCGTTGATGTGGCCACCACTGCTGGACGTCCGACTCCCGACTGTGGCAGGGATCTGTTGTCCACCAGCCTGGCCGCACGGTCGGAGGCAGCTCCACACGGCACCTAGGTGACACATGGGTGGGAAGATGGCATGGAGGACGACTGGGGCATAGGGGGTTCCGTGGGGAAGGTCCAGGAAACGGAGGAATCCAGCCCTGGTGAGCTGTCCCAGTGGGTCAACGCAGTCAACGAGCCATGCAAGAAGACGTGCAGACTCATCATGAAAAGACTGCAGGTCAGCTCGCATGGCCCGTTGACGCAACGCACCCCACCCCTGGACAGGCTCAACCTGGTGCAGGATAGCCACATCCGCAGGGAGAGGAAGGCCAGGTGTTGTAAGCCAATCCCCTCCCTGAGAACGGGTCTGGAGGTAGGCATCCCCGCTGGTGCAAGATGATGCAGTGACAGGAGCAGGGACAGGAATGCACACAGGCACCTCCGCGGCGGCCTGTGCTGCCTCCTGTCCCAGATCCTGCACTGCACCACTAGCACCAGTGGAATCCCCACCTCCAGACCCCGCCTCTGTCGCTTGCACGGCCTCCTCCTCCTCCAAACCCCCCATCAACCTGGATGACTCCATGCCATCTTCCTCCGTTGGGCCCTGTGGGGTCCCACCTGCCCCTTCTGCTGCCGAGGAGTCCAACTCCAACCTCTACCTCTTGGACCTCCCCTCGGCAGCTGCGGCCTGGGACACGGCACCGGACTCCTCACTCCCCGACGAGATCAGAACCTGGGAGGGGATCCGGGCCTTGCGTCTCCGGCTGATGGTGCGACCCCTGCCGCTGTGCTCCACAGCACCTTCTCCGCCCTCTTCATCAGTTGACGCTGCAGACAGGGAGAAAGAAAACACAGGCATCAGGGCACTGTCCAATGGACTCATACACACATGACAGTCATACATGAGTGGCATTGGTAAACCTCAGACATGGCATCACAATCCCCAACACACATGTCATTTCAACTTGCACACATGAGCCATACCACAGGCATATTGCAACAGCCAGCACCATCCATTCACATACAACAGCATGAGCAGCCAAAGGTCATCCACACATCACATGCAACATAGGGAGTACACACCACCAAACTTGCATGCATGTGTACACCTCCGCCAACTGTCGCAGTGTTCCGATTGACATCCATGTCACACCTGACAATCATTCCTCCACATCCTGTGCCATGCAAGCCCACACACACAAGCACCATCCATGTGTCACACATGAGACCCCTCGCATGTGTCACCCTCACGGCCCTGTACACCCCCCCTACTTGCCCACATAAAAATACATGTTCAACTTGCACACTCCTGGCACACCACAGGCACAGCTTACAATCAGTATGCATGTACACTTACCGCTCGACTCCAGACGGGTCTGCCTCTCAAGGACCTGGACGTGGAGCGCTGGGGATATGCGTTCCAGGACCGTCATCTGATGCTCCGACAAGTGGCCCCGGTGCCCCTTAGCATCCGCTGCCTTCAGGAGGCGCCAGGCCTTGTTGAGGGTCCTGGACCTGAAGTCCTCCCAGCGCTTCCTGACATGTTCGTAGTCGTGGACTGCCACCTCCTCTGCATTGATGGCAGTCACGATGTCCATCCAGATCCGAGTCCGTCCTTCCTTGTCGGCGCGCAACCTTCCAAAGAGGGCATCATACTGCCCCAGGACATGCTCCACCGGGACACCAACTTCGGTGGCAGTGAAGCTGGTGCCCCTCTGCCTCCTTGGCCGGGGGTTGCCACTGGTGCCAGATGTTGCAGTGCCCGACATGGCAACCCCAGAGGCAGGAGTGGGTGGGCAACTGGGTCCTGGGGCTGGGCTGTGGGGCGATGGAAAAGCAGTCGGGAGTCTTCGGTTCCAGCAGGGGTGGTCACAGCAACAGCACCCCTGGCTGATGTGCAGGCAGCAAATGGCAGGGCACGTGGGCAGCAGGCAGTCAGACAGCAGCAGATGGCAGGTGGGAGCGTGCTCAGGGCTCTGGGGGGCAGTAATTCGGCCTTCTGGGCAGGAGCGTGGTCTTCCGTGTGTGAACGCGTGGCCAGCTTGATACGGAGTGATTTTGCACGTGAAAATCCAGCACGTCTGCATGTAATTCGAGGAAAGGCCCTTAGCGCGTAAGCGCGTCAGCACACGTCTGTACATTCATTGGCCCAAAGGCCATCAGCGTATGTGGGTCTATGAATTCACGTGCACGTTGAATATGGCACACGTTTGAAATGTTGTGTGTTAAAAAAATGAAAGACACATCCGAGTGTCAAAGCGTGTAATTGGTGGAAATGGCCTTAGCGCGTACACGCAGAAGTGACAAAGCGTGTAATTGGTGGAAATGGCCCTACACGCGGAAGTGACAAAGCGTGTAATTGGTGGAAATGGCCCTACACGCGGAAGTGACAAAGCGTGTAATTGGTGGAAGTGGCCCTAGCGCGTACACGCGGAAGTGACAAAGCGTGTAATTGGTGGAAATGGCCCTACACGCGGAAGTGACAAAGCGTGTAATTGGTGGAAATGGCCCTAGCGCGTACACGCGGAAGTGACGCTGGACGTGTGGGCCTGCATAAAAGGTACGTGTAGAACACCATTTCCTTGTACATGCTTTTCGTGGAGAGTGAGTGGCTGAAATCTGTCGTTTCACACGCGATTTACTTCACAGCGTTTCAAGTTCGTACTCCCTGTTACCTCTGACAGCTTTTTCTCTTTTTTCTCTTTTTCTGGTTTTCCTGGGCCTGTTCCCTCAAACAGCGTTCCCTTCTACTGTTGTCCTGTCTCCTCAGACAGCGTACAATTCTTCTTTTGGCGGGGTTGTTAACAACGCGCAAACGCACTTCTTTTTCACGCTCTTTTTCCTGGCAGACGGTGAGTCATAAACGTATCTAACATCTGTACTTGCCCCGTGTGTAGCCTACCCCTTCAGAGGTCATTCTAGGCTGCGTGTGACACGCATACGTTCATTCTTGTGTTACTGGGTGCCACAGCGTAGTGCAGGTTTTTTTTCCGCACACGTGGTCTAGGAGGGGTTGCGTGCATGTCATCTCCCTTTTTTGGGCTTCCTGTGCGTTGCGTGACCCGTCATCTTTCCCCAGGGGTCACATTCAGCCTTGCTAGAGCACTAGGGTACAATTACCATCTGGTACCCAACCCCTTTGACCCCCAATTGCCCAGGACAATAGTTTACAGCCACTCCCATACGCACATTAACATCAGTGCCATGGTTGGGAGGCGAGGAATCCGTAAGGGTGGCAAAGGTGGACGAGCCACAAGTGGTGGCCGTGGTGGATCCGGTAGGGGACGTGGTCGTTACTTGCAGGGTGACCCTGTCCCCCATGTGTGGAGGACCAGTCAAGGGCACCCATAATCCCCCCCCCCCCGGTTGAGGCTGATGTGGCTGACACCATCCATGCTCAGCCCTTGTTGGACCAGCCCATTGTGGCACCAGACCTGGCTGACTCCATGGCTGACTTCCAGGTCAGCAGGCCTATGACACGTGCGCTGGTGCATGTTGATGTCATCAGGCCACGTGGATCAGGGGCAGCAAGGTCATCTGCTGCCCCAAGTAGGCAGGGTGGAGAGGCTGCAGGGGCAGCTGCGGCTCCATCCACCCCAGCTCTCACACACCCAGCCAGGACAGTGTCGGTCCTAGTCCATCCTGCTGACATTCCCCCTGACACCATTACACTTGAGCCAATGCCTGCACCAACTCCCATGCTGAGTGTGCAATCCCACACTCCTGATACAGAGTCCACCAGGGCTCCTGGCCCTAGTGTCCAGAGCGGCGTAGGACACTCAGGATCACCACCACCTTCCAAGCGGAAGAGGAAGAGTGCTCGTCCGGCACAGGCTGATGCCCCAGACACGGCTACACAGTCCGGCCCGTCGAGGAAGCCCAGCTTCACGGATGCCGAACTGAATGCACTTGTCGAGTATGTGTCCGCACATGATAACGAGATGGTCATTGTTGCAGGATCCAAGACCACACCTGCACAACGCCAGGCACACTGGCAGACCGTTGCGGACATCGTAAGTGCCCTTGGAATCGTGAGGCGCACAGCCAATGATTGCTATAAGCGCTGGAATGACCTAAAGCGCAGGGCAAAGAATAAGCTGGCCTCAAGTCATGCCGCAACTCTAGTGACAGGAGGTGGGTCTCCAGTAGAAGACATGGAACTCACTCCACATGAGTCAGTCGCTGGGACCTACGTCACAGAGGAACAGATCCAAGGCGTGGGAGATCTGCCTGATTATGAGGCATTGTCCGGTGAGTGCACATGCATGTGTGTGTCATCCATGTGCATGGTGTGTGTGTGAGGGCTTCTGTTTGTGTGCCAGGTGAGGGTGTGTGCGCTTGAGTCGTTTGGGTCACCCATGTGCTTCATGCAATACATTCTGCGCAGCAGCATTTGGCCATAGCAGTATCCCTTCTGCCAACAGTAGACATCTAGCCCAACATCACGCCAGTTGCCCTTGAAGTGTCACCTTGCCACAACATTGTTGCTTATTTTTCTCATTCAGGCAGATTGTTTGCATTCCACCACTTTTACTAGGCATTTCTCAGTCCTCTAGTCACATGTCTGACATGGCTATGGTAAAGTGGAGTGACTTTGTTACCTGGATATCATTTGTTTAGACATGTCCCTGTGCAATCGGACCATTTTGGACTGGCAGCTCCAGGTGAAAAATCAGACCTGTTTGAATTAGAAAAGCTATTATATGAGGGAACTGGACTGAATGAATAAGTGCTGCCCTCCTCTCCATCTTCACTCAATAGCAATGGTACATGCCATCTGTGTGATGGCATGTGTATTTCACCTGGCAATCACAGGCCAATGTGTGATGCCACTGCCAGGCAGCATGCAGAAAATGTGTTCATCTTTCATCTTGGTGTCATCAGTGTGTGCCATTTGCCTGCCCTTCATACGTAGTGAGAGTGCATGCATGGGATGGTTTTAGTCATGTGGGACATGTGTCAATCAAGTACTTGTTCTGTTGCTTCTCAGCCCTCATTGTGTGCCATGGTGCTAATGCCTGTTTCCATTTGTTTGCTTGTATGTCTTTGCAGGGGAAGACGCACCTGATACTGCTGGGGTTGTGGAGATGGTGCAGACCCAGGAGAGGTCCGAGGACCGACCGACCATAAGTGAGGGACGAGGTGTGGTGGTGGGTGAGAACCCACAACTGCTGCAGGTCGTGCTCTCAAGGGGTGTCTCTGGCTGCACCTCCCCCGAGCTGTACTCAGGTGTTGATTCGGATGATGAGACCTACGTGCCGTTGCAGGTGAGTGTTCCTGGGAGGGATTCTGTTCTGTCCCACCCACCTGCACCAGGGTCAGAACCCTCAATGGGGATGTCAGTGTTGGCATCTACGCCTTTGGTGGTTACGGATGCAGGGTCACACTCCGCGACATCTGATCCTGTTCCTGGGCCAGCAGATCAGAGGGGGAATGCAGTCCTGCAGCCTCAGGAAGTGCCGGCACAGCAAGGCGCAGTTCGCCTTGACCCAGACAGGTGTGGTGCTCGCCGACGTGGTGGCCGTACGCCACCTGGCAATACCGCATGGGAGCAATCCATTTACGGTATGGCAACCCAACAGGCAGCATCATCAGAGATGATGGCTCAGGCCATGGATAGGGTGGCCACTTCCATTGTCCCCCCCGAAAGGCTGATGGAGCGACTACAGCAGGCAACCGACTCTATCTGCCAGTCACACAGGGAGGACATGTTGGCGTCCAACAGGGACAGGCGGGCGGCACTGGCGACTCTGCAGGAAGCCATCTCCATAGAGTCCCAGGGCCACAGGGAAGCCCTGAGGCTGGAACTCCTTCACCTCAGGACGACTGTTGTTGAGCTTGAGGCTTCAACAAACCGAAGGACAGAACAGCAGCTGGAGCATCTCACCCGTATGCTCTCAGCTGAGATGCAGGCAACTAGGGCGGAGGTCCGGGCATCCCGTGAGTTGTTGCATGGGGACCTCCGCACACTCATCCTCCAGAACGAGACCTACCACACCCGCATGCTTGCAGCCATGGAGGAACAGACTAGGGCCTTGCGTGGGCTGCCTCCCATAGTGCAACCACCTCCGGATGCAGCTGCACAGGGTGATAATAGCGACAGCAGTGATACTCCCACAATAGGGTAGCCCTGTGGGCCATGAGCCCATGGAGGTGTTTTTTTTTCTGCAAGATCCACACAGGTGGGTTTTGGTGTGCACCCTGTCCTCGGACCTCCTGGGTGTCCTCCACAACCCCCCCGGGCCCATTAATGGCCATTTTTGATTTATTAATTTATTTATTTATTATTTTTTGATTTTTTTTTTTGGGACAATGTGTTGCCTTGTGTGGCTCCCGTGGGCATACGCTGCATTGTGGCTGGGCACATGCAGGCTTGTCATGTATTCGGTTCAGATGCATGGGTTTTTGTCACACACACCCCTCCTGCTTCCAGTTTCCATGGGCTTGCAAAGGGTGTGCCCAAGTGACATTGACGTACATGGTGACATTGGACTCCCACTACATGTGTGGGTAGTCTAGTCAATACTGTGTTTACAGTCCTAATGCATATTGCTTTTGTGTTGTACACTGCATGTTGCATTGATGTGTAACTCATCATCCGTGTCTACCTCCTAATTTGCAGGTCCTTTCCTCATGTCTACACAAGGCCCTCTACTTTGGAGATGGGGTCCATGTTGGCAGCAGTGCATCTACAACTCTACATGGCGGCAACACTGTACAGTTGGAAGTGGTGGGAGTGCAGGCATTTCCAGGTGGTGAGACTACTAATTCCTTACATTCGTAATGTCATGTTAATGGTAGTTTTGAGGGTCAGTAGCTGATAAGTGTTATTGCTAAATACCTGCTCAAGTGTGTTGTTGGTCCTGCATTACTGTGAGCATTTCAGGTGTCGCGAGTTTCAATTAGGGACACTGTACATTGTGACACTTGTGTCATGTTGTGGGGATTACTTTGTTTACCTGCACATAGCATGACATGGCATGGTGTGTCGTGTGGCGGTGCTGGGGATGGGTTGGCTGACATGGCACTGTCCTCATGTTGCATTTTGCAAATGGGTATTCATTTTAGCTGCATGAATGTGTTTTTTCACGAAACTACATTAGTGGTGTCTGTGTAGGTAGGGATGCACACATTGTAACACTTCCAGGTGAACAATCTCAGGCTGATATGGTTTTGGCGGTTGATTCTCCAGACATTCAGGATCAGTGTCAGTTTGAGTCATCATTGATTGTCAGATGGTATGTGCCAGGGCAGTGTGCACTCCACAGGGGTGTGATTTCTATGTGAAGTAATTAGCCACTAGCTGTGTACGGGCTGCCTCCCCCGTGCCCTTTCCCCTCCCATGCGCAGCGGGTGTGCATGTGATTGGGGATGTGGGGGCACCACCATGTCCACGGCCAGGCCCCGGCGTGTTGCAACGTTGTGCAGGACACATGCTGCCACTATGATCCTGCACACTACTGGGGGAGCGTATAACAGCTGCCCGCCAGAACGGTCAAGGGAGCGAAAGCGTGACTTAAGCACTCCGAATGTGCGCTCCACTATGCCCCGGGTTGCAATGTGGACTGTGTTATATCTTACCTCGGGTGGCATGGTGGGATTCCGAATCGGCGTCATTATGTGGGGGCTGAGACGGTAGGCACTGTCCCCTGTGGAGGTGGTGATTGGTATCATTGGTGGGGTTGTGACCTTGCTCAGTATCTGACATGCATGCATGTGCAGTGGCATTCATACTCACCAAGCAGCCATGTATCGCCATGCCGCCCAGCTTCTAGGTCCCGGCTTAGGGTGGACATTCGGTAAATGAAGCTGTCGTGGGTGGACCCGGGATAGTTGGCATATACTGAGGTGATGATTCCCTTGGCATTACATACTACCTGCACGTTGATGGAATGCCAGTGCTTGCGGTTCCTATAGATGTGCTCAGATGCCCTGGGGGGACGTCGAGCCACATGGGTGCAGTCGATGGTACCTAGCACTTTGGGGAATTGTGCCACAGCGTAAAAATCCAGGGCGGCAGCATGCCTTTCTGCAGGTGTTCTGGGCAGGTATATGTGCCTGCGGACTGATGGGCGTGCAGTGATGATGTTCAAGACCTGGTGTAGGCAGCGTGACTGCGTGGCCTGTGACACCCCACCCACTATGGCACTTGTCCGCTGAAATGATCCAATGGCTAAGAAGTGCAGTACATTGAGGACCTTCTCCAGGGGGCTGAGTGCTTGGGAGCACAGGGTGGGTGATGTGAGGTCATCCTCCCACTCACTCACCAGGTCCAGTATTATGTGTGGTGGAAACCTGTACCTCCCATACACCTGCTTATCAGGCATCCCGAAAAGGCTGGTTCTGGGTGTGAATATTCTGGCCCTGACTATCCTCCTCCTCCTCCTTTGGTAGCCCACGGCCACTGCTGCTAGGAACGGTATATTCATCCTGGCGTCTGAGCTTGTTATTTTTTTGCGCGCAAATTTATGCGTCGCAGGTCGACGTATGCCTGCTTCCTACTGCCGTACGTGTTTCTTTGTGCGTGTTGTAGGCGAGCGTGTGAAACTTCCCGCGCACCCCTGAAATCCAGTACCCAGGCCAATAGCGTGTGGAAATTCCCGCGCACCCCAGAATACACGTGCGTTGATGTACTCGCGTGTGAAACTTCCCGCGCACTCCTGAAATCCAGTACCCAGGCCAATAGCGTGTGGAAATTCACGCGCACCCCGGAATACACGTGCGCTGATGTACTCGCGTGTGTAAGTGCCCGCGCACCCCTGAAATACACTACATAGGCCAATCGCGTGTACGCGCACTTTTGTCCAATTACACGCGATGACACTCTGACGTGCAGTCTTTCCACGTGTGCTCTGTCATCACGCGCTATGAGGGAAACCACGCTCCTGCCCAGAAGGCCGAATTACTGCCCCCCAGTGCCCCGAGCAGCCTCCAACGTGCCATCTGCTGCTGCTGCCTGCCTGCCTGCCTGCTGCCACCGTGCCCTGCCATTTGGTGCCTGCACATCAGCCATCTGCAGGGGTCCACTTGCTGTGTCCACCCCTGCTGGAACAGAAGACTCCCGACTGGGATAACATCGCTACACAGCCCAGCCCCAGGACCCAGTTGCCTACCCACTCCTGCCTCTGGGGTTGCCATGTCGGGCACTTCCACATCTGGCACCAGTGGCAACCCCAGGCCAGAGGGGCAGAGGGGCACCAGCTTCACTGCCACCGAAGTTGGTGTCCTGGTGGAGCATGTCCTGCGGCAGTATGATGCCCTCTTTGGATCGTCCCGCGCCAGCAAGGAAGGACGGGAGAGGATCTGGGCCGACTGTGTGGTTGCCATCAACGCGGAGGGGGTGGCAACCCGCGACGTCCAGAAGATCAAGAAGCGCTGGGAGGACTTGAGGTCCAGGACCCTCGTGAAGGCCCGGCGCCTCGTGGAGGGGGGCCGGGGCTGCATGAGTTCCATCCAGATGAGGGTCCTGGAACGCGTACGCCCAGCGCTCCATGCCCAGATCCTTGAGAGGGAGACCTGTCTGGAGTTGAGCGGTAAGTGGCCAAGCATTGCTGTGTGAGACAGGGCATGTTGCGGTGTGCTGGTTGTCTGATACTTGCCTGTATGTGTGACATAGGCCATGTATGCATGTATGTGTGCAGGGACATCATGGTAATGCATGTGCGACCAGTGATGTGTGAACCAAATGGTTGTTGCATGTGTTTAAATGCGACATGGGGAGCCCTATGCAGATTTTACACATGAGAGCATGCCAGTCTCTGTTCCTAGACATGGGTGGGGGTGAGGGATGGGTGCTGATGCCAGGTACATATATGGTAGCCATGTCTGTGTGCCTGACCTGCATGTCTGTGACTTGTGAATGCCATGGATGCATGACACATGTGTGTGACAATGCGCAGATTCACTGAAGCAGCCTAGTTATCCTTGTATCCGCTGTGTTTGGGGTGTATGAGGCCAGATGGATGTGACTGAGGTGAAGTGTGTGCATGTGATAGGCATGCCCCATGATGCATGTGAGTTCCATATCATTGTATGTTTCAAGAGTCCATTGGACATGTATGGAAATGTCCATGGCATGCACCATGCCTGTTACTGTGTGTGTTTTGCCTGGACTGACCCATGTGTTGTGGAGGGACATGATGGAAGTGTACTTTGACAGTGGTACTCATCTGCTATTGCTTCCTGTCTAGTGGACCATTGAACAGTACCCTGATGCTTGTGTTCTATGTCTCCCTCTACGCAGCGGCTAGTGAAGAAGAGGGCGGAGATGGTGCTGTGGAGCAAGGCGGTGGGGATGCCCCCACGGCTGCAGCGGAAGGGGTGGGTGAGCCCCCACAGGGGCCTGCTAGGCCGGAAGACGGTGAGGAGCCATCCAGGTTGGTGGTTTCCACAGAGGAGGAGGAGGCCGCCACTGAGGCACACATGGGGCCTGGTGGGGGCATCCCTGCTGGTGCAAGTGGTGCAGTCCAGGGGCAGGATGCAGCACAGGTCACCGTGGAGGAGCCTGTGCATGTCGCTGTCCCTGACCCTGTGAGTGCACCACCATGCACCAGCAGGGATGCCCTGTCCCAGGCCCGTCCGCAGGTAGAGGGGATGTCCATGTCACCTGACTCCCCTCCACCTGCAGACGAGGGGACCCGTGTCCATATGGAGAAGGTCCTGATTGGGGTCGCGATGCGCGCGGGTGTAATTCGTGATGACGTGCGTGCTTCCCGGGAGGAGCACGCACGTCATAACGAAGAGCACCGTGCCGACGTGGCCCAATTGGGATCTTCCATGTTCGGGGGTTTCCTGCATGTGTCGGCCAATATGGAGGCCCTCTCCTCCTCTGTGGAGGCTATACGCCGGTCGTTCTCCTTGCCGTCTTCTGGCCCAGATGCCACCAGGGCCCCCTGTGGACCTGCCCTGACCAATGCAGCCAGCTCGGTGGGGATCCCATCCCTGCCACAGTCGGGAGTCGGAGGTCCAGCAGGGGTGGACACCACAGCAACTGTACCCCAGCAGATGGAGGATGTGCCTGCATCATCAGGCAGAGCACATGCACAACAGCGTCGGTGGATTCCATCAGTCTGGATGCCGTCGTGCTGGCAGAGGCAGTTGCGTCGGAGGCAGCAACAGAGTCAACGTGGGAGGCATTATGGCTCGGGGCCATCAACATCGGAGGGGCAGGCATCGGCCGGAGGGCAGGAGGACCCAGGACAGGAAGTGTCTTCCGTGTGGCTGCGGTTGGGCCAGCAGATAGGTGCGGAGCGGCGGCGGGCGGAAGAGGCGCGGCTCACGATGGTCAGGGCAGAGAACTCCATGCGGAGGGCCCTGAGGCGGGCCGAGTGCCTCGAGGCAATCCGCAGGGGGTTGGAGGAGCAGATGGCGTCGTCCCTGCGGACCCTCGGGCCATGGAACAGGACCGCCTCCGGGACATAGACGAGGAGTTTGATGATGCCCTGGCTCGGAACACCACGGAGTGAGCCGCTGGACTTGCCCGCCGCCTTTGTATATAGTTCTTTAGTTTTAGGTTTCCTTTGTTTCTTCTTATGATTTGGAGTCAACGGACACTGCTCCACTTTTTGTATATAGTTGCATTTTAGCTAGGGTTTTTTGTAGGTTTCCTTTGTTCAGTTGGGCTCATGGACCCTTGGATGTTTTGTACATAGTTCTTTATTGGATTGTTTTATTTTATTTTTTTTTTTATTTATTCTCCATGGAGCAACAGTCTTTGCATTTATTTATTTATTTTTCTCTCGGATTGATTTTATTTTTAATGTGACTTTGGACAACATTTTTTTGGATTTTGATTTGTAGTTTTGATTTTTTTGGATGGACATGCAGCTTATCTTTTTTTCATTGACATTGTAGTTTGTTTCATTTCATTTGCATTCAATTTTTTTTAATACAATTTTGTTTTCATACTTCACTGTGCGGTATCATCTCATTGGTTTCATGCATGTCATGTTGGGTGTTTTCCCATTCAATTGCAACCATTGTGTGTGACGGACATGGGTTCATTTGCTTTATGAACATTGGGGGTGTAACATGTAATTTCCATTTACATGTGGGTGAATGGGTTACTTGGTAGGGGCTTTTGGCTTTGGAGGCTGACCATAACGCACATGATTGGGGATTGTGAGGACCTGGGTGCAGGGGGACATGAGTGGGGGCCTGGTGGAGGCTGCCCCTGCACTGCTGGGGGTGGGGGTGGTGGGAGACATGAGTGGGGGCCTGGTGGTGCTGCCCCTGCACTGCTGGGGGGTGGGGGTGATGGGAGACATGAGTGGGGGCCTGGTGGAGGCTGCCCCTGCACTGCTGGGGGGCGGGGGGGTGGGAGACATGAGTTGGACATGAGTGTGGGCCTGGTGGAGGGTGCCCCTGCACTGCTGGGGGGTGGGGGTGATAGGGGCCATGAGTGGGGGCCTGGTGGAGGGTGCCCCTGGATGCTGGGGGGTGGGGGTGGTGGGAGACATGAGTGGGGGCCTGGTGGGGGATGCCCATGGTGGCTGGGGGGTGGGGGTGGTGGGAGACATGAGTGGGGGCCTGGTGGAGGGTGCCCCTGCACTGCTGGGGGGTGGGGGTGGTGGGAGACATGAGTGAGGGGCTGGTGGAGGCTGCCTATGGTGGCTGGGGGGTGGGGGGGTGGTAGACATCGGTGGGAGCCTGGTGGGGGCTGCCCATGGTGGCTGGGGGGTGGGGGTGCAGGGGGACATGAGTTGGACATGAGTGGGGGCCTGGTGGTGCTGCCCCTGCACTGCTGGGGGGGTGGGGGTGATAGGGGCCATGAGTGGGGGCCTGGTGGAGGGTGCCCCTGGATGCTGGGGGTGGGGGTGCAGGGGGACATGAGTGGGGGCCTGGTGGAGGGTGCCCCTGGATGCTGGGGGGTGGGAGTGCAGGGGGACATGAGTGGGGGCCTGGTGGAGGGTGCCCATGGTGGCTGGGGGGTGGGGGTGCAGGGGGACATGAGTGTGGGCCTGGTGGATGGTGCCCCTGGATGCTGGGGGGTGGGGGTGCAGGGGGACATGAGTGGGGGCCTGGTGGAGGGTGCCCCTGGATGCTGGGGGGTGGGGGTGGTGGGAGACATGAGTTGGACATGAGTGGGGGCCTGGTGGTGCTGCCCCTGCACTGCTGGGGGGTGGGGTGATAGGGGCCATGAGTGGGGGCCTGGTGGAGGGTGCCCCTGGATGCTGGGGGGTGTGGGTGCAGGGGGACATGAGTGGGGGCCTGGTGGAGGGTGCCCCTGGATGCTGAGGGGTGGGGGTGCAGGGGGACATGAGTGGGGGCCTGGTGGAGGGTGCCCATGGTGGCCGGGGGGTGGGGGTGGGTGGGAGACATGAGTGGGGGCCTGGTGGGGGCTGCCCATGGTCGCTGGGGGGTGGGGGTGGGTGGGAGACATGAGTGGGGGCCTGGTGGGGGCTGCCCATGGTGGCTGGGGGGTGGGGGTGGGTGGGAGACATGAGTGGGGGCCTGGTGGGGGCTGCCCATGGTGGCTGGGGGGTGGGGGTGGTGGGAGACATGGGTGGGGGCCTGGTGGAGGGTGCCCCACACTTCTGGGGGGGTGGGGGTGGTAGACATGAGTGGGGGCCTGGTGGGGGATGCCCATGGTGGCTGGGGGGTGGGGGTGGTGGGAGACATGGGTGGGGTTCTGGTGGAGGGTGCCCCACACTGCTGGGGGGTGGGGGTGGTGGGGGACATGAGTTGGACATGAGTGGGGGCCTGGTGGAAGGTGCCCCTGCACTGCTGGGGGATGGGGGTGATAGGGGCCATGAGTGGGGGCCTGGTGGAGGGTGCCCCTCGATGCTGGGGGGTGGGGGTGGTGGGAGACATGAGTGGCGGGCTATTGGAGGGTGCCCCTGCACTGCTGGGGGGTGGGGGTGTTGGGAGACATGAGTGGGGGCCTGGTGGATGCTGCCCATGGTGGCTGGGGGGGTGGGGGTGGTGGGAGACATGGGTGGGGGCCTGGTGGAGGGTGCCCCTGCACTGCTGGGGGGTGGGGGTGGTGGGAGACATGAGTGGGGGCCTGGTGGTGCTGCCCCTGCACTGCTGGGGGGTGGGGGGAGTGGGAGACATGAGTTGGACATGAGTGGGGCCTGGTGGAGGGTGCCCCTGCACTGCTGGGGGGTGGGGTGATAGGGGCCATGAGTGGGGGCCTGGTGGAGGGTGCCCCTGGATGCTGGGGGGTGGGGGTGGTGGGAGACATGAGTGGGGGCCTGGTGGAGGCTGCCCCTGCACTTCTGGGGGGTGGGGGTGGTGGGAGACATGAGTGGGGGCCTGGTGGAGTGTACCCATGGTGGCTGGGGGGTGGGGGTGGGGAAGACATGAGTGGGGGCCTGGTGGAGGGTGCCCCTGGATGCTGGGGGGTGGGGGTGCAGGGGGACATGAGTGGGGGCCTGGTGGAGGGTGCCCCTGGATGCTGGGGGGTGGGGGTGCAGGGAGACATGAGTGGGGGCCTGGTGGAGGGTGCCCCTGCACTGCTGGGGGGTGGGGGTGGTGGGAGACATGAGTGAGGGGCTGGTGGAGGCTGCCTATGGTGGCTGGGGGGTGGGGGGGTGGTAGACATCGGTGGGAGCCTGGTGGGGGCTGCCCATGGTGGCTGGGGGGTGGGGGTGCAGGGGGACATGAGTTGGACATGAGTGGGGGCCTGGTGGTGCTGCCCCTGCACTGCTGGGGGGGTGGGGGTGATAGGGGCCATGAGTGGGGGCCTGGTGGAGGGTGCCCCTGGATGCTGGGGGTGGGGGTGCAGGGGGACATGAGTGGGGGCCTGGTGGAGGGTGCCCCTGGATGCTGGGGGGTGGGAGTGCAGGGGGACATGAGTGGGGGCCTGGTGGAGGGTGCCCATGGTGGCTGGGGGGTGGGGGTGCAGGGGGACATGAGTGTGGGCCTGGTGGATGGTGCCCCTGGATGCTGGGGGGTGGGGGTGCAGGGGGACA
Source organism: Ambystoma mexicanum (assembly GCF_040938575.1). Classification (NCBI taxonomy): domain Eukaryota; kingdom Metazoa; phylum Chordata; class Amphibia; order Caudata; family Ambystomatidae; genus Ambystoma; species Ambystoma mexicanum. The sequence continues at coordinate 978,712,326 of NC_090922.1, forward strand.
TGAGTGGGGGCCTGGTGGAGGGTGCCCCTGGATGCTGGGGGGTGGGGGTGGTGGGAGACATGAGTTGGACATGAGTGGGGGCCTGGTGGTGCTGCCCCTGCACTGCTGGGGGGTGGGGTGATAGGGGCCATGAGTGGGGGCCTGGTGGAGGGTGCCCCTGGATGCTGGGGGGTGTGGGTGCAGGGGGACATGAGTGGGGGCCTGGTGGAGGGTGCCCCTGGATGCTGAGGGGTGGGGGTGCAGGGGGACATGAGTGGGGGCCTGGTGGAGGGTGCCCATGGTGGCCGGGGGGTGGGGGTGGGTGGGAGACATGAGTGGGGGCCTGGTGGGGGCTGCCCATGGTCGCTGGGGGGTGGGGGTGGGTGGGAGACATGAGTGGGGGCCTGGTGGGGGCTGCCCATGGTGGCTGGGGGGTGGGGGTGGGTGGGAGACATGAGTGGGGGCCTGGTGGGGGCTGCCCATGGTGGCTGGGGGGTGGGGGTGGTGGGAGACATGGGTGGGGGCCTGGTGGAGGGTGCCCCACACTTCTGGGGGGGTGGGGGTGGTAGACATGAGTGGGGGCCTGGTGGGGGATGCCCATGGTGGCTGGGGGGTGGGGGTGGTGGGAGACATGGGTGGGGTTCTGGTGGAGGGTGCCCCACACTGCTGGGGGGTGGGGGTGGTGGGGGACATGAGTTGGACATGAGTGGGGGCCTGGTGGAAGGTGCCCCTGCACTGCTGGGGGATGGGGGTGATAGGGGCCATGAGTGGGGGCCTGGTGGAGGGTGCCCCTCGATGCTGGGGGGTGGGGGTGGTGGGAGACATGAGTGGCGGGCTATTGGAGGGTGCCCCTGCACTGCTGGGGGGTGGGGGTGTTGGGAGACATGAGTGGGGGCCTGGTGGATGCTGCCCATGGTGGCTGGGGGGGTGGGGGTGGTGGGAGACATGGGTGGGGGCCTGGTGGAGGGTGCCCCTGCACTGCTGGGGGGTGGGGGTGGTGGGAGACATGAGTGGGGGCCTGGTGGTGCTGCCCCTGCACTGCTGGGGGGTGGGGGGAGTGGGAGACATGAGTTGGACATGAGTGGGGCCTGGTGGAGGGTGCCCCTGCACTGCTGGGGGGTGGGGTGATAGGGGCCATGAGTGGGGGCCTGGTGGAGGGTGCCCCTGGATGCTGGGGGGTGGGGGTGGTGGGAGACATGAGTGGGGGCCTGGTGGAGGCTGCCCCTGCACTTCTGGGGGGTGGGGGTGGTGGGAGACATGAGTGGGGGCCTGGTGGAGTGTACCCATGGTGGCTGGGGGGTGGGGGTGGGGAAGACATGAGTGGGGGCCTGGTGGACGTTCCCCCTGCACTGCTGGGGGGTGGGGGTGGTGGGAGACATGAGTGGGGGCCTGGTGGTGCTGCCCCTGCACTGCTGGGGGGTGGGGGTGATAAGGGCCATAAGTGGGGGCCTGGTGGAGGGTGCCCCTGGATGCTGAGGGGTGGGGGTGCAGGGGGACATGAGTGGGGGCCTGGTGGAGGGTGCCCCTGGATGCTGGGGTGTGGGGGTGCAGGGGGACATGAGTGGGGGCCTGGTGGTGCTGCCCCTGCACTGCTGGGGGGTGGGGGTGATAGGGGCCATAAGTGGGGGCCTGGTGGAGGGTGCCCCTGGATGCTGGGGGGTGGGGGTGCAGGGGGCCATGAGTGGGGGCCTAGTGGAGGGTGCCCCTGGAGGCTGGGGGGTGGGGGTGCAGGGGGACATGAGTTGGGGCTTGGTGGAGGGTGCCCCTGGATGCTGGGGGGTGGGGGTGGTGGGAGACATGAGTTGGACATGAGTGGGGGCCTGGTGGTGCTGCCCCTGCACTGCTGGGGGGTGGGGGTGATAGGGGCCATGAGTGGGGACCTGGTGGAGGGTGCCCCTGGATGCTGGGGGGTGGGGGTGCAGGGGTCATGAGTGGGGGCCTGGTGGAGGGTGCCCCTGGATGCTGGGGGGTGGGGGTGCAGGGGGACATGAGTGGGGGCCTGGTGGAGGGTGCCCACGGTGGCTGGGGGGTGGGGGTGGGTGGGAGACATGAGTGGGGGCCTGGTGGGGGCTGCCCATGGTGGCTGGGGGGCGGGGGTGCGTGGGAGACATGAGTGGGGGCCTGGTGGGGGCTGCCCATGGTGGCTGGGGGGTGGGGGTGGGTGGGAGACATGAGTGGGGGCCTGGTGGGGGCTTCCCATGGTGGCTGGGGGTTAGGGGCGGTGGGAGACATGGGTGGGGGCCTGGTGGAGGCTGCCCCTGCACTGCTGGGGGGTGGGGGTGGTGGGAGACATGAGTGGGTGCCTGGTGGTGCTGCCCCTGCACTGCTGGGGGGTGTGGGTGATATGGGCCATAAGTGGGGGCCTGGTGGAGGGTGCCCCTGGATGCCTGGGGGTGGGGGTGCAGGGGGACATGAGTGGGGGCCTGGTGGTGCTGCCCCTGCACTGCTGGCGGGTGGGGGTGATAGGGGCCATGAGTGGGGGCCTGGTGGAGGGTGCCCCTGGATGCTGGGGGGTGGGGGTTGCGGGTGACATGAGCAGATGTGCAGGGTAGTCCCCTGTGGTGTCGGCTGCCTGCAGAGGCCGTGGAGGGTGTACAGGGAATACCTGGGAGCACACAGCCAAATCGCGTGTAGAATTTCCTGCGTACCCCTGAAATACACGTACCCAGCCAAATCGCGTGTGGAAATTCCCGTGAACGTACCCGGCCAAATCGCTTGTGGAACTTCCCGCGCACCCCTGAAGTCCACGTACCCTGCCAAATCGCGTGTGGGACTTCCCGCACACCCCTGAGATCCACGTACCCAGCCAAGTCACGTGTGGAAATTCCCGCGCACGTACCCGGCCAAATCGCGTGTGGACCCGGCCAAATCGCGTGTGGAACTTCCCGCGCACCCCTGAGATCCACGTACCCTGCCAAATCACGTGTGGGACTTCCCGCTCACCCCTGAGATCCACGTACCCAGCCAAGTCGCGTGTGGATTTTCCCGCGCACGCACCCGGACAAATCGTGTGTGGAACTTCCCGTGCACCCCTGAAATCCACGTACCCTGCCAAATCGCGTGTGAGACTTCCCGCGCACCCCTGAGATCCACGTACCCAGCCAAGTCGCGTGTGTAAATTCCCGCACACGTACCTGGCCAAATCGCTTGTGGAACTTCCCGCGCACCCCTGAAATCTACGTACCCTGCCAAATCGCGTGTGATACTTCCCGAGCACCCCTGAGATCCACGTACCCAGCCAAGTCGCGTGTGGAAATTCCTGCGCACGTACCCGGCCAAATCGTGTGTGGACCCGGCCAAATCGCGTGTGGAACTTCCCGCGCACCCCTGAAATCCACGTATCCTGCCAAATCGCGTGTGAGACTTCCCGCGCACCCCTGAGATCCAATTACCCAGCCAAGTCGCGTGTGGAAATTCCCGCGCACATACCCAGCCAAATCGCGTGTGGAACTTCCCGTACACCCCGGAAATCCACGTACCCTGCCAAATCGCGTGTGAGACTTCCCGCGCACCCCTGAGATCCACGTACCCAGCCAAGTCGCGTGTGGAAATTCCCACACACGTACCCGGCCAAATCGCGTGTGGAACTTCCCGCGCACCCCTGAAATCCACGTACCCTGCCAAATCGCGTGTGAGACTTCCCGCGCACCCCTGAGATCCACGTACCCAGCCAAATTGCGTGTGAAAGTTCCCGCGCACCCCGGAATACACGCACACGTTATTTTTCAGTCAGCGGGTGTCTGTGTTTGTGGGTACCCCTTTGCACGTCATTTGTCCTGGAGGGCCACAGTATAGGACATTCATCATGGCTGTATATAGGTGCTATTTGTTGGCGCACCTTTTGGCGCACATTTATTACAGGCGCAGAGACGCTAGCACCTGCTTTCTTGTGGCGGTCGTGTTTGTGCCTGTGCGCTGGTTTGACCGTGCGCTTTTTTGGCCTATTCGATTCCATGAATACGTGTTGTAGGCGAGCGTGTGGGCGTTCCGCGCACTTGCACCCTGTACTTCCCCCGTGACGTCCACATTTTGGCAAGTTGTTCCCCATTCCGAGTGTTACGCCCCGTGTTCTGCCTACTTTTGTTGTGTGCGCCACGCTATGTGCGATTTTCGCTGTGGCCTGTGCGATTTTCGCTGTGACCTGGCGCACGCTGTTAGATGGCCTGTGCGCCAACGTGCGCCGCGCACTTTTTTAGCGCACATCCGATGGTTTTCTCGCGCACGGCCTTCCATGAATCGATGTGCCCTGCTTTTCGTGCGATTTTCACACTTGCACTGCGATTTTCGCTATTCCACTGCGAATCTTACGTTTTTGGCCACTTGAGCCGCGCTAATTATTCCATGAATCGGCCTGTTAGTGTCCACTCTGTACATTGATATATGTTTCTTGTTTGCTGAAAATTGTTTGGTCTGTGTTCACATTGTTTTTGTAAAGTTAATCATATCCATCAACAAAAGCAAAACATGTTCTTTGTCCAACAAAATCCAGACCAACTGACTGGGTTATACCTACTTGTATTGTATACAAACCCGTAAATAGTAAAGTGTCTTTGGGTGCTGCCTTTTCACACTTGAGAAATATATGTAAATTAAAAAATTCATGGTCAAAAATGTCACTGACCTTGATGAAACTTGAAAATAGTGTTTGGTTTGTGTAGTAGTATAACAAAAAATGTGTGTGTGTGTGATTTCTCACACTGATTTTTGTGATTATCTAAAGTATACTCCCACCTGGGTCTATCAGGGCCTAGCCAGGTGCCCTTGTTCTTTATTTCTGTTATTCTGTGTGTAATGCGACTGCTTGCATTTGCGTCATATTTGATCCTCACTGACCCCCCCTCCCAAAACCCGTGTTTTTGGTGTAAAAACACCTTTTTTTGCCTATACTAAAGCAAAAAAAAATATACAATTTAAAAACAAATTTGATCCTTTTGTTTTCGGTCGAATTGACTCCACCCTTTTGTCATTCGACCCCTTTGAGTCGAAACTTTGACCGGGCACCATGCAGTCTAATACCTGGTGTAGGCACCTGGATTATGTGGCCTGCAATATGCCCCCAACAATGGCAGAGGTGTGCAGGAATGAGCCTGTAGTCAAAAGATATATGGCTGTCAGCAGCTTCTGTAAGGGTGTGAGCGCATGGGCACAGATGATGGGTGATGCAAGGTCTCCCTCCCACTCCGTGACCAGGTCTAGGATGACATGTGGAGGGAATCTATACCTTGTATACACCGGATCCTCTGGCATCCCAAAAATGTTTATGCGAGAATGGAAAATCCTGTCTCTCACCATCCTCCCCCTCCTTCATCTTCGATGTACGATCGCTACCACTACAGCTGGATTTATCCTGGAAGTGCAATTTTGAAATGGTGTGCATTGCGTGCTTATACATGTATCTTTTGTGCTTTGTACGTTGTGTTGCCAATCATGTGTGTGTGTGCCTTTCTGGTCCGGCCAGTTACTGTTAGTAATCCATGAATTGGGTCATATTTGTTCTTGACTGGGCATGTTCATTTTTAACATGGCACATCCCTCGACAAGCCCATCTTATTCCTCGGTCTTCCTCATTTGGAATAAGGAATAGGGAATTTGCATGTTCCTTCACCTATTTGTTTCTTTATGCAGACCCTTCCCACACTTTGCGCAGTATGTCGCACAAAGCGCTCAGCACCACACAAAGTAGGAAAGAACCCACGCAAAGTGAGTGCAGACCCACACAAAGTCCAAGCCATGAATTGGCAACATGAGTTTTTCCGCCGCAAAAAGTGCCCCCTTTCGTGCAAAGCTTTCTATGAATTAAGCCCCATGTATTTTAATAAATATTTATATATTCATTTAAAAAATAATGTTCATCACATGTATTGATCTTTTTTGTAACCAGATATTTGGGATGAATAAACAAAATACATTTAGGAACAGCCCACCTACCTTTCAGCCACAAGCCCCATCTTGATGGGGTTGGGGGCTGCCGTAATATCCTGTCTTGGGACAATACATTTACCTTGATTGAAAAAAAAACACATTTTAGTTCAAATAGAAAATTAAATAAACACTATATAAAAACAACATATTTTGAATACAATATAATATATATTTTCTAAAAGAAAAAAAAACGCTGTGGTGCCTTGGAAACCCCTTGGGAGCACCTTTCATTTTTACTGAATTTTCCCTATACACTACTGATGTAGCAAAGTTTCATTTGATTTTGAGTGTTGTTGACAACAGCTCTAGTCATCTACAAATACATTAGGCCCTGGTGGCTGCTGTTTAATTAGGACACACCTTTCATTAGAAATATATCATTATATGTACTTTCCCTTAAAAATGTAATCAAAACCTTGCTTTTTATCAATGGAAAAGACGAGTCTTCATCAAAAAAACTTAGATATTATCAACATAACTTCAAAATGATATCCAGTTGGTGTGTTCGCTTCAGTTCGCCCTTTGCTGTGTGTACATTTGTGAGCATTTGTCCACACTCTCTTTGAGCGGAGTCATGTTAGCTCAATAAAAATACTTTTCTCTTCAGTCGTTCCTTGAAAGTGATGCTTCTGTAATACTGAAGAACTCTTTGAAGCTGCTACTCATACGTTCCTTCGTTATACATGATGAGAAGAAATGGTCCTTTCATTCACAACATCTTATTGTTATCTCTGCGCAGCAAAGCGCATTTGTTTTCAGTCTCAGTCACGCTTTTCAGTAGTTCCTGGAAGACAGTAGCAGCGCAAACCCGCGCTGAAAAAATGTGAAACGCATTCCCACTTTCAAAGAGACTTCGTGCCATTGAATGATTTCGTCTTTGCATGGCAGACTATGTCACTCAAGAAGGCATGTTATTTGTCACGATAGGACATGTTGCTGTGGATGCTCTAAATCTGCCCTGGCAAAACGAATATATTATAATAAAAATAATAATAAATAAATTAATATATGCTGTTGCTTGTCAATAGGAATCAAACATGATTTCGGAAATAGCAGTGCTACATCTGGTTAATTCATGTTCTTCTTGCTAATCAAACGATGTTGTCTTCATCGCCATTAGTCTAGTGCTGTTGTTTATTACTGTACTATGTCATTTTAACCCACAATATAAAATACGGTCACTCTAAAGAAAATCTGTTTAACATTGTTCACATAGAACTAATATATGTTGAAATATTGCAATTGCCATAGTTTGAACTCATTTTTTAAATGAAATACTTGAACTGTGCTCTTTCTGTGCACTCGTGTTAGGTATGTGCAGAGTTTGAACAAAACCCTTTCATCCGATTGGACATTTTAACCAAGCACATTGTACACTCATAGTTCTCCGTCTGAAGATGTATGATTGTTGAAAGCTTAATTGTAGTCAATTTCTTTAAAGATTTTGTGAGAAAGGTGGCGTGATAACATGCATCAATTTAGTGAAAAACATGTCATACAAATGCATATTTTGAACTCCAGAGGTACTTTATTTTAACTTTTAAGGGAATGGAATACTAAACATGTATACATCCTTATATAATGATTGATATTAATTTGTGTAAAATGTTTTCGATTGTTGGGAATGTCCAAATATAATAACATGAACTGCCTATGATATTTTAATAACAATAATGGCAACGTGGTATTATTTCAGTTACTTTCGAGTGTGAAGCCTTTTGTCTACTTTCAAAATATAATAGTGGGCACTTAGCAACCACACAAACCACAGCCTCTCTGTTACTGATGCTTAATTTAACAGCAGATATCGATTTCCTCCAAGCAGCTGAAACCGGGTGGTGCTAGATACCTCGCATTTGCTGTTCATTCTTGTTAAAGTGCATGGATATCATTCAGGACAAACTATGTGTTCAGGGATGCTTAGCGAGATAAAGGAACCACCAGCAACGCGTTTTTAATGCTGCACACTTTAACTGGGAATCTGCACTCAGTTTGAGGCAGAGCCAAATTCAATGTTTTCGCAAAAAGATCATAATAATTTAAAACCTTTAAAATTGAGTGGTTTTTACTTTCAATCAATATTACACTCTTTTGCAGAAATCTGCACTTCAAGCGAGGGCCTGATTTGCACAAGCACTGTTCAATCGAAACATCGCATTGGAAAACGCTTTGTAAATCAGGCCCAATCTGGTTAAGCTGGCAGAAAACACACATCACAAAATGAACACAAAAGAAATAAAAAAGCAGGTTTTGTTGACATTGTCTTAATCTCAAATGGTGTCAATAATGTGAGAAATATTCCATAGAGGAAGAACAAAAAACAAAACATGTGCCTTATGTGGCGTACACTAGCTTGCAATTTGGGCTGCAACCAACTCAGTAGCACCTCAATCATGTTTTAACTCTCTGTCATATTCCAGAGGTGAACATCTATCTGTCAACACGTCTGATCCTGTCCATGAGGGAAGTCCAGATTAAAATACCAGGCTATTCTGCTCTAAGTAAGAGTACCCGCATCAATTCGGAGATGGTTTTCTGATTCTTTGGTATCATCCGTGTGGTGTGGTGAAGGTGTATTCTTGAAACGCTCACACCTCCCAGGCTTCATAATTAGGCTATACATGACAGGAGCAGCATTGGCTAGTGTGGCTCCCTCCTACCAGGCATGTTGTCAAAGTCACAGGGAAATCTTTTCATGAAATAGCAGAGTGAGCTTGCACTTGTTTGGCGAGATTGTGTTATTTCACACTGTGCCTCTGATGTGAATGACAACAATGAACAAAAGTGACTTGTATCATATACAAACAGATAAGTAGAATGTACATCAATGAATAGAGTGGTTCTAACAAATTGCCATTTATAGTCATTCAGATCGGTTACATTTTACCTAAATTTGAAGCATATGACTGTGAGGAAGTCAGTCAAAGTGTAGTAGTGGAACTGAAAATAGAGATGCAACGTAATTTATGTGAGTACCCCAATGTCATAATTCAGCTGTTTGAAAACAAAGCTAAGCCATTACAATCTTACATTTTGTTCTCCTCAACACTAGCTTGGCAGAGATCAAGTTGTACATGTCAAACAGTTGATATAGGACACATGAAAAGTCTTCCTAATTGGAATTCAGTTAAGAAGTTAAGAGATACTAAAAAAAAGATGCAGTCAATACAAAGATGGAGTAAACATCTTTTTGTCACTTATCCTTACAACCTCTGGAAGCAAGTGTCCAGTAGCCTAAAAGGTGAGCTAAACATTCCATTTGTATTAAACATAAGAATCTATTTACCATCAATGGCATTTTCGAAAATGGAAGGATTGTATTAATAACCTGGAAATGTTTGAAACGTGTCACAAATTTCTCCCTGTTTCAAATGGTAATATGATAAGAGATTTGATTTCTAAGTCAGTTGTTCATGTCTATGCCTGGTTTTACAGTTTTTAGTCTCTCCCAACAAATGCATAAACATAAACAACCGACGAATTTGTTGTCAAGCAGCAGCCCTGTGAAGCATAATGTCTGCTGTCCGGATCCTGACTGACAACAAACTGTATATATCCACAAACATATTTTATTGAAAACATAATGGTGACAGATGTCGTTTTTCTATTGTTACTGTTTATGCTCTATGTGTGAAAACTGTATGTGTGCACATGTTCTGATTTGTACAAAAAATGACACGGTGGATAAGGCCACTTTGAACTTTGAATTGGGAGACATATCTCTTTTACAATGCCTACTCTTCATACCACATCTGTCAACGTAAACCTGCACCCAATTCTTTGCACCTTAAATAATTAGGAGTCATAATAAATAGTGTAATTTTATTTTTCAAATTGAAAGATACTGTCAATTTAATAGAATACATCTCACAACTTGATGAATATGTACCACAATCCCCTACAACATCTATACAAATTCAGTAAATCTCCTCTATTTTTTAATTGAAGAAATATTCAGTTATTGATTAGTTACGGTAAAAACATGTGAAACAAAAACCCTGGAAATTCAGCTAAAGCCACCTCAACTTCACGTCCCTTGTTGCACAGCCTATGACCACAATGATGACATCACAGATGACTTAATTGATGACATCACTGGTGACATCATCTCTCCACTCACCAGCGGCCAGTTTGAATTCCTACACAGGAACGCATAAAAAAAAAAAAACAATAGTGGCTGTTTCATTCATAAACATCCGCTTTCTTGGCATTTACCCAAGATTAAAGCTATCAATTTTGGAGAAGGGGGCACCCCCTTTCCATCAAATACTAAAATAAAAGTACTGGATGGAATAACTGCAAATGAAAAAAGGAATGGGAGTCAACTCTTTGTGATCTGGTCCAAATCTGTCCAGCGGTTTGGGCTGTGCGGTCTGACAAAATGTGACCTTTTTTGATTATGGGAAAATTAATGGGGACTAGGCTGAAACTACCTTTCATTGGGGGAAGGCGGTCTTGGAGGCTGGTGTGGGCGGGGAGTTCAAAAAACATTTCTTTTGTAAACTTTCAGCCAAATCCGTCACACAAGTCAAAAGCTATTACCAATACATTTTGTCGATATCCTAAGTAACAGTTTTGCATTAAATATAGGGAGGCGGTTGGCGCCATATGATATATATGAAACAGTACATCTGTTAGTTTGTTCCCACAAGGAGCATGTCTATCCGCCCTCCTGTTCAATCTCTACCTGACCACCATCCCACCAATAATTCGTTCACACAACATCCTGTGTTACAATTACACCGACGACACTCAACTAATTCTAAAAATCCTGAACGCAAAACCCAACTGCCGACCTGATATTGCATCCTTCCTCCTGAACATAGAACGCTGGATGACCCAAAGCCACCTCTTGTTAAACCCATCCAAAACAGAAATCATGGTTTGCGGCAACTCTGATCTTCTACCGCACCCACTACCCTGGCCACCCGCCATGGGCAACTCACCGACACCCTCCAACACAGTGAAAAATCTTGGATGCACCCTTGACTCCGACCTAACACTCTCGCGCCAAGTCAACAATGTCTCAAAGTCCTGCCACTACCACCTCAAAAACCTTAGGCGCATCTTTCCATATCTCTCATTTCCCAACAGAGTTTTCGCGGTCCAATCAATCGTCATATCAAGACTGGACTACGGAAACCCCCTATACCTCGGAATTCATGCCTACCAACTGAATAAACTCCAAAGAGCACAAAACGCGGCGGCCAAAGTTCTACTCGCGCTCGGTCCAAGAGACCACGTATCCCCAGCCCTCAAGACACTGCACTGGCTTCCAGTAGCCCGTAGCCCGTAACCCCACTCGCACCCTTAGATCAAGCTCAACCGGCCATCCTAGTAATTCCCAAGACAAACTCAGTCAGGTTAGGCGGAGCATCATTCTCAGCCCTGGCCCCAACCCTATGGAACTCGCTCCCTCCCCACATCCGCCTAACTAAGGACTTAACGGCATTCCGCAAACTACTAAAAACCTGGCTCTTTCCCTAAAACCAACCAGTTCCAAACCAGCAACATCAATCATCACAATAACACCGGCCCAGCAAACCACAAAATAAATAAATAAATAAAGTACAGCTAAACTAACCAGACTGTAACCTACAATGACAAACAGAACTAAAACGAGTAATGTAGATCTAAAACAGTGAAGTGGACAATAGGAATAAATCACTGGGAATGTAGAAAGTGCAGAGAGCGGATGAACGTGGAGACCGGACGAGCGTGGAGAGCAGAAGAGTGTGGATGGCGTGATTGGACGAGTGGGGAGTACGAATGACTGTGATGAGTATAGATGAGTGTGGATGAGTGTGGAGGATGAATCCTGTTGGTGGATGAGTGTGGAGGGCAGTTGAGTGTGTAGGACGGTTGGTGATTGGACGAGTGGGGAGTACGAATGACTGTGATGAGTATAGATGAGTGGGGATGAGTGTGGAGGATGAATGCTGTTGGCGGATGAGTGTGGAGGGCAGTTGAGTGTGTAGGACGGTTGGGTGTAAAGAGCGGACGAATATGAAGAGCAAATGAATGTGGAAGAACGATGAATGTGGAGAGCTCATGAATGTACAGAGCGGTTGAGTGTAGAAAGCGGAGGAGCGTGGAGAGCGGATGAGCGTGGAGAGCGGATGAGCGTGGAGACCCGATAAGCGTGGAGAGCGGTTGACTGTGGAGAGCGGATGAGTGTGGAGGATGTGAGCCGATGAGTGGGGAGAGCGAATGAGTAAGGATGAGTGTGGATAAGTATAGATGAGTTGTGGATGAGTGTTAGAGGATGAATACTATTGGCGGATGAGTGTGGAGAGCGGATGAATTTGAAGAGCAAATGAATGTGGAGGACGGAAGAGTGTGGAGAGCCGTCGAGTGTAGAGAGCAGTCGAGTGTGGAGAGCGGCTAAGTGCAGAGAGCGGAGGCATGTGGAGAACGGAAGAGCGTGCTGAGCGGAGGAACGTGCAGAGTGAAATAGAGTAGATAGCGGAGGCGCGTGGAGAGCAGAGAAGCATGGGAGCGACTGAATGGGGGGAGCGACTGAGTGAAGAGAGCGACTGAGTGGGGAGAGCGACTGAGTGGGGAGAGCGGTTGATTGTGCAGAGCGGTGGGGGGAGCGACTGAGTGGAGGGAACGGATGAGTGTGGAGAGCGGATGAGTGTCGAGGGCGGATGAGTGTCGAGAGCGGATGAGTGTCGAGAGCGGATGAGTGTCGAGAACAGATGAATGAGGAGGGCGGATGAGTGCGGAGGATGAGAGAGCTGAATAGGAGACCGAATGAATATAGATGAGTGTAGATGAGCATGGAGGAGGAGCGCTGCTGGCGGACGAATGTGGAGCGCGGATGAGTGTGGAGGTTGGTTGAGAGCAAAGAGCGGACGAATATGAAGAGCAAATGGATGTGGAAGACAGATGAATGTGGAGAGCACATGAGTGTAGAGAGAGGTTGAGTGTAGAGAGAGGTTGAGTGCAGAGAGGGGAGGAGCGTGGAGAGCTGAAGAGCGTCCAGAACAGAGGACCGTGCAGAGCGGAGGAGCGTGGAGAGCGAAGGAGCATGGAGAGCGAAGGAGCGTGGAGAGCGAAGGAGCGTGGAGAGCGAAGGAGCGTGGAGAGTGAAGGAGCGTGGGAGTGGCCGAGTGTGGAGAGCGGCCGAGTGTGGAAAGCGGCTGAGAGTGGAGAGCGGCTGAGAGTGGAGAGCGGCTGAGAGTGGAGAGCGGCTGAGTGTGCGGAGAGCGGCTGAGTGTGCGGAGAGCGGATTAGTGCGGTGAGTGGCCGTGTGTGCGGAGAGCAGCCGAGTGTACGGAGAGCGGCCGAGCGTGCGGAGAGAGAACGAGGGTGTGGAGAGCGAACGAGGGTTTGGAGAGCGAACAAGGGTGTAAAGAACAAACGAGGGTGTGGAGAGCGAACAAGGGTGTGGAGAGCCAACGAGGGTGCGCAGAGCGAACGAGGGTGCAGAGAACGAACGAGGCTACGGAGAGCGGACGAGTGTGTGGAGAGCGGACGAGTGTGGAGAGCCAACAAGTGTGTGGAGAGCGAACGAACTTGTGGAGAGCGAACAAACGTGTGGAGAGTGAACGAGTGTGTGGAGAGCAAACGAGTGTATGGAACGAACGAACGTTGTGGAGCGGACGAACGCATGGAACAAATGAGTGTATGGGTGAATAGTGCATAGAGCGGATGTGAACCAAAACACATAGAACGGACCTGACCGCTCAGAATTGCGCGACGTGCATATTTTGTTTTGGAATGCAAGGAATCTTTGAAAGAGCATACTGCATATCACACCCCACGCTTACTCTCTCCTTACACCACCATTCAACTAGAACACAGAGATACTATGACACCATACTCACATACTAACAATTGAAAAATACATGGCATATTCCAAACTGTAGAGCTCACACCCCCAGCCAGGCGTTTCTCCTCAGGCCTAACGCCGCCACACTCGGTCTGGATAATTCCAGCCAGACCAAACACATATCCCTGATCTCTCAACCACCACACCTACCGCTAAGAAGCAGCTACCACATGAATTCTGTACCAGCTGCACACATACCGGTGCGCACACGCACCTTTGGACTCTCTCTAATCTTTCCACTGACCCGAACTTCGGTTCCCGAGGGCGTTCAACCTACCAGCGCCTTCAGACCATACCAATGGTATATAAGGCGCTATACAAATGCAAAATAACAATAACAATAACTTATACAATTTCACACCGTTCCACCAATTTCCACCAAACGTTGTATGATCCTCTGTAAATTCCTGGCTACATGACAGTTCATTAAGCCAAATGAGTACATCTACTTCACCATTTTGCGACCTTTGTCTCTTTAAGGAGGACACATTTCAGGAACGTCATTTTACCAAAATGTCAGGGGTAGCAGAAGTGATATGACATGACCCTTGACCTCTGATGACATCACAGGAAGTGGTGTCATTTTACCCCACCCCAAAGTGACATCACGGGAAGAGATGGAACACAACCTTTCACACCTTGACAAAACTGGAAGTGGCATCACATAGCATTGTTCCTAAATAGACTCCAAAAAATATGGTTATGATATCACTGTAATGTGATATACATTGCATACAAGAATGGATCACCATATTTTTAATTAATATCAGTTTGTATACACCCATATTATTGAATTACTGTGAATGCAAGCAGACGTCCAAGGCCAAATGATAATGTTGTGTTATTATTTAGCACTTAAACTCAAGCGTTTTAGTTATATAGAACAAATATAAATACAATATCACCCAAACTGTGTTGGTGCTCATTTATCAACCTCTGAAGGCATTGCCGGGATTCGGATTTGCAGATCACACACACACATTGCAGCAGCGAGCGCTCAACCTAATGAGCTATTTTACCAGCTATAGCTATCTTAATAGCTATATTAAAATGAGCAATTAATGTCTGAATGTTCTCAAAGTCAGAAAGAAAATTGCACTCTGTAGTGGATACCATCAAACTGGTAACTGAGCTTTAACAGCAGGCCAGTTCATCTGCAGGTCTGCTGCAAAGTTGGACACATGTCAAGCCTCTGTGGATTTACTTACAGAGGTTGTCAAAATGCATACCGTTGGGAGGGTTCATAATTGTGTATTAAAGAATTTAGAGTGGTGCAGCGAAAGCAGAGCACTCACATGGCATCCTGTAATCTGGGCACCCGTTACCTCATACATGCAAACAAACATCCTGAACAGCATGCCAGGAAAGACAGACACATTACAACAAAGCATTAATTGTGGCACAATGAAATCAAGGACCACTTTATGTGCTATCGTCAAAAATGTCTACACTGTACACAAGCGTTTAGGCACAAGGATTTTGTCAAGTGACCAAGGACACCGAGAAGGAATATCTTGTATGAGCGTAACAGAGACAACGACAGAAGAAAAATGCTATAATTGCAACTTGCAAAAAGCAAAATACATATTCTGAAATGGATGCTTATTCTACTATAAATGCTTTTTGGAAGTTTGTGTCTGCATTGTGAATTTGGGGTGTTTAAGAACAGAGTTAATCAGTGACTTACCCCCGGGAATAACAATTGAGGGAGTTGGCGTAATGTGTATTTAAGGGTGCAGATTTGTAGAGGTACTGTGATGAAGATGAGTGTGATTGCTATCAATTTGACATTACAACTTGATATAAGATAAGGGCTCAAGATTAGTTTTCAATAATGCAGTAGAGAAAGGAACAATACAATCATATTTGAAAGCCTTGAGCAGGGAATAAGTTGTATAGGGACACTCTAGAAGCTTGTATAATGAGCGAGTGATGAGAGAGCGGTAGGCTTTTAGAGTTAAGCTCACATTACATTTAATAGCTTAATGTAATTACAAAAATGAGTGCCTCAATATTGTGCCCTACCTAGCGCCTAGGCAGGGAGGCTGGTGGCTTGACCATCAATAAAAGTATAAAAAGGGGAATGATGGCATACAATTAATAATTGAGATTGCTTAACAGAGAGAGTTGTGGTCGGGCTAAATTGTCTATTGAGGGGGGGCATACGAATGTTGTGTAGTGTTAGCTGCAGACACATGTTGGTTATTCACAAATAGAGAGGGGGGATGGAGGAAGAGGGTTTATTGTTATGTTAGTTTTCCATAGATTGGTGTTTCACCTGTCTGAAGTTAAACTAAGACGGAGTGGGTATTTATTGTTCTTTTTTGTGTGTTACTCAAGAGTTAATGTTTATAGACATTGTGACCTGCTCAAAAATGGGAAAAATGTCTGTTTCCAATAGTGATTGGTGATTTGTCTTCTGAAACGTGAATTGAATAAATAGCCCATTGAAGAGGAAACACGTTCTTGAACATTTGAAGAGGCTAAAAGCTGAAGTGACCTTTTTGCAGGAGACCCATCTCTCAATTGAAGAGACTGCAAAATTACAGAGAGGACGAACAGGTCAAATATTTGCCTCCTCGTTTTACACACGCTCAAGGGGTGTAGCAATGCTGATTCAAAAAGATCTGGTGGTTCAAGTGCTCTCAGAGCGGAAAGACAAGGAGGGTGCACTGATTTCACTATCAATGTTTATCCAAGGAAAGAAATGTACAGTGTGCAATATTTACGCACCAATTGTAGATGACGGGTTCTTTTTTAGAATCCTTGCTCAATCATTAAACCATCAGGACTGTGGTAATATAATACTGGGAATATAATACAGGGGGAGATTGTAATGAAGTGATCGACACTTTAATGGATTAATGGATACAAGTAACAACAGTATAGTGAGGGCGAAGAACAGTCAAGAGACTGTCTTAAGAGATTTGATTTTAGAGCATAATCTAATAGACACATGGCGATTGGAACACTCGTCCAAGAGGGACTATAGCTTCCCGTCAAGTGCCCATAATACCTATTCACAGATCGACATGTTCCTGACAGTGGGTTTGGCTACTACTAACTACACAGGAGGCCCGATACAAAACATCCATTTATCAGATTATGCGCTGGTGGAGATGACTTTGCCCCTGCAGTTTTCAACTCACAGAAGCTCAATATGCAAGTTGAATGGAAGAAAAACAATTGTAAACAATATTGTCAAGGAGGGAAATTATTTTATTTACGAGAACTACACCAGAGCCATGAACCCTGCAACAGTTTAGGAGGCCTTTAAATGTACCATGAGATGCCTCCTGATTGGTTTTTCCAGCATGAGAAGAAAGAACAGTAATAAAGAGATTAAGAATATGGAGGAAAAGACTAAACATTTGGAAAAAGGGGTGATGCTTAATCAAGATGATGGTAAGAAAAATAAGCTATGGTGGATAAAATGTGAGTATAAAAAAAGAATGTCAGAAAAGGCAAAGTATATGCTCTTTTGAGTTAAGATCTCATATTACGAGAAAGGAGAAAAATGTGTCCGATAGCTGGCACACAGATTAAGGAAACATGAAAAAGCCAGGGCAATTCCATCTATTACACAGGCAGATGGCACCACTATGTTTGAGTCAAGTGAAATAAATAAAGTATTCCATAATTTCTATAAGGAGCTCTATTCTGAGGATGAGGGGGTTGTGGGAAAACTGGAGGGATTTGGGAGGAAATTGGTACTTCCCAAGCTCTATGAGGCTGATATGGAAACTTTGGATGAAGTTCTTTCAGTAGAGGAAATGTAGAAATTGGGATCAAGCCTCAACTTGGGTTAATGCCCAGGGCCAGATGGCCTGCCCATGTAATTCTACAGGATAATGCCCAACTCGTTTTTTTGACCTTAAGAGACCTTAAGAGACATCTATAAGACCTCTATGACTACTGTTACTGGGGACAACTCGGCATGCTTCAATTTCATTCATTGTGGAAAAGGATAGGGACCAGGCATCTCCTTCAAATTACAGACCAATAAGTCTGATAAACACGGACAATATGATATTGGCAAAGACATTGGCGAAACTACTAGAGGCAATTTTATGTAGTCTGATGCACTCAAACCAGACATGATTTGTTAATGGAAGGCATGCAGCAACCAATATGAGAAAACTACTTCAGACAATCACAAGGACAAACGACACAGAGGATGGTGTGGCACTGTTCTCATTAGATGCAGAGAACGCATTTGATTGGGTGAACTGGAGGTTTTTTTTAATTAATGGGGAAGATGGGCTTCAGTGAATGATTTTTAAGTTGGGTTTAGACTTTATACACAAACCCAACTGCTGAGGTGTCTACAAATGGAATTCAATCAGAATAATTTGCTCTAGAACAGGGAACTCGCAAGGGTTGCCCCTTATCACCCTTGCTATATTTGATTGTCATAGAACCATTGGCTGCAGCAACCAGACAGGAGAAGAGAATAAAAGGAGTTAGTTATGGCAGGGGCACACAAAAACTCTGCTTATATGCAGGTGACTTGCTTCTGCTACTTACGCACCTGGAGAGCTCTATACCAACTCTGATGGAACTAATTGTTGAATGTAATGCACAGTCTGGTTATAAAATTAACTTGTCTAAGTCAGAAGCAATGCCTCTTTTAATTCATTGTGACAATGATGAGGTTGTGAATTTGGGATTTAAACGGTGTCCTGTGCGAATTCAATACTTGGAGATCTGGCTGACCAATATAGTTAGACAAGGTGATGGCAGAGAACATGAAGGAACTGCTATCAAACCTAAAAATGGATCTAGAAAGGTAGAAACTACTGAATCTCTCCTTATGGTCGGCGGTAAATGCATTAAAGATGAATTCCACACACAAAATTACGTATGCGCTTAGCATGCTGCCTTTACTAGTTGGGTGGGAAGAGTGGTTGGAAATTGATAATTTGATGCTGAACTTCTTATGGGATGGTAAGCCTCCATACATGATGCTATGGAAGCATCAATTACCAGTGGACATGGGTGGCCTAGAAGTCCCAAATTATCAGGCCTACCACATGGCTTTTATGGCAAGACACCTGGTGCCGCTAATGAAATCAGAAAAGGATGAATGGGCAGAGGCGAGCCTGAATGGGCAATTGACACTGAAGACGATTTTGTCAACAAAATCGATATGGACTGAGAACGCAGCAATAACCACTGAATTTTTAAGGGCTTCATGGAAGAAACTCCTGGCACTTCTAGGAGGGAATGCTCTGAAACGCCTTGACTCTTCAATCTGGAACAACTGAGCTGTGAAATACGGAATGAAAATGCTGTTTTCGCCAGAATCTTTTTGGGGTTATTCAGTGGATAGGCGACCTTAGAGCAGGAGGAAAATGGCTCTCTTTTGATCAATTGAAAAATACATGGCATATTCCAAACTGTAGAGATCAGGAATTTCATACTTTGAAAAGGGCTATTGGTGATATCTCAGAAATTGGAGAGATTGAGTTTGAAAATGTTAATGCTGAAGTGGAGAAACCGATCGAAGGCCATCTGGTGAGTACATTTTACAAACTAATTGTATCCTCTGTGACTAGCAATATAGGTTTACTACAGGAATGGTTGGCTAGGTTGGCTTTTGATATGACAGAGATTCCTTGGGTAAATGTCTGTAAGAATGTGGCTCTCCCATCTATCATCTTAGGAGAGAGATCACGGTAGGTTAACATTTTAAATAGGGTCTATTGGACGCCAGAAATGCGGCATGACCGATACGAATGAAGGTTCGGGTTGCAGGCGTAGAGCAGGAACTTTGGAACATATGCTGTGGGAATGTGTTAATGTGCGGACGTTCTGGGACAATCTATGTGCAGTATTTAACAGAGTGCCTAGGTTATCTCTTGATTATGATTTTGAGACATTGATTTTGGGTGAGGATTAAATTGTGGAAGGGTTGAGTGTGACACAAAAGAATTGACTGTTTAGAGATTTATTGATGGCAAAGAAGTTAGTTCTAAGATATTGGAAATCAAGGATTACACCAAATTAGAATAAATGGTTTGATTAAATGTTTAAACTGGTAGATATGGAACGAGTGATCTATAATTGGCATAGGAAAAGGAAACTATTCCTTATATATTTGGGATATATTAGCTCTGTGATCCATGTTCACAAATTCTGGGGGTGGTGGGATGGTGGTTATTGTCGGCAATGTTGTACATATTATAAATATGTGACAAAAACAAAACAAAAAACAGACTAAATCACCGACTCGCCCCCTGGGAATCACAATGGTGGGAGTTGGTGTAATGTGCATTCACAGATTACTTTTTTAACCTTAGTTTGCGCAATGATTTTGGCACAAACCTCTTTGACAGTGCAACCTTGTTTTGTGCTGGCGGCTAGGTGTCTGCATGCTGTTTTTCTGTGAATCAGCTAAACGGACTGTAGATTTGCGCCCACAGTCTTAGCTCACCAGCCCCCAATTTTGGGCGCCATTAGCATTTTTTTTGTGAATAAGGCCCAATAGTTTTTAATGGTTTTTGAAAGATCTGAGGCTTCTCTTAAATCCTTAGAAGTTATGTTGTGGCTTGTGAGGATTTCATTCCAGCATTGCGAGTCTTGCACACATAGAATTCTGGTTGCAATCATTGCTGATAATCTTCTTTTTTGGGTTTGGTAGAGTGAAGGATCATGGCTGTTGTGAATATGAGTGTTTTCCAGGGTGGCAAGTGTTTGCCTAGGATTTATCACAAGCATTTGACATGGTCTGCAGTTCTCGACTAATGGACCAAATTGGAACAATGGGGCCTTCCCGATGAAGGACTGAATATTCTGGTTATTCGGCATGAAAAGATTACACCACGAGTGAGGCTCGATAAGAATGGCACACTCACCAGCAAGGTACTTAGACAGGGCTGTTTTCTGGACCCCTGCTTGTTCAATTTGTTCAGGGCTGTTTTCTGACCTAGGTGAACACTTGCATCCCATGTCTCGCCGCAAATAGCTTATGAAACAATAACATGGCTTAGCTCTGCTGTTGATATTATTCTCTTAGATCACACACAATTAGGGTTGCAGAACCTAATTTTTGGCTTTCAATCCTACACAATTGCCAATTAATTGAAAATCAATCCATCTAAAACTAATATAATGTGCTTTAAGAGTACCAAGACAAACATTTATTTTTGTTGAAAACTCTGGGAATCAAAATTGGAGGTGGTTGTGGAGCTAAGCTACTTGGGTTTTGTTTGAACTAGTGCCTCATGTCATGCTGATCTTTATAGTAAGGGGGAAGGGGAAGCAGCTTGGTGCACAAATGCAACACATCACCTGTAAATATTGTAGGTTCACCTTAGCCCCTCTCATTACGTTTTATATTTCAAAGGTTATCCCCGCACTCCTGTATGGCCTTGAAACTTACCCTGCAACTGTAAGGTACAATCTATATGTGTTAGAGGGCAAAATTTGGTGTAAAGCCTTCTCCCTGTCTAACAGTGTCACTATTGTGATATCAAAGTACAAACTGTGATTAGATTCAATGCAGGTAATATATACACATGGACGATTATTGTTCTTTATAGAAATATAATTATAGCAATGGAAAATTCACGATATCATATTTTGTTTGGACAGCTGGAGAAACCGGACTAAGGCTGTCTGAAAAACGTTAAAGCAAAATCTGAGAACACTTTAAGTATCCTAAACCTAACTAGTGAAAGTGTAGTCAGCAATACAGACATGCTTAAAATGCAGTTATTTGAATGATGTTGGATACAGACCTGTCATAAAACAAGTAGTTATAAACTGTAGGCAGATTTA
This sequence comes from Ambystoma mexicanum, assembly GCF_040938575.1. NCBI lineage: Eukaryota > Metazoa > Chordata > Amphibia > Caudata > Ambystomatidae > Ambystoma > Ambystoma mexicanum. The sequence continues at coordinate 978,733,846 of NC_090922.1, forward strand.
GCTAGTGACAATAAGCGCAATGGGATTGTCTCTCCCTATTTCGAAAAGTGGCCGCATACGCGCTATTTAAACATGTCAGTTATATACTGGACACACTGAACATAACAGGACATTACGTGCCGACAGTGAATGCAGATTTTGCAATATTGTGTTGAGCAGTGGTCGAAGTGTACGAAAAGAAGTAGTGGAACTATGTTCCCTGCTGGCCTGCCCCTGCTCCCCACAAACCCCTTTGCCACAACCCCTCCCACACACAATACACCCCCCAAACACTTGCACCTGCTGTTTAAGGGAACGTTCAGTGCAGTGCACTGAAAGGGAAGGTTTCAACTCCTTGCTACACTTTTATTTTAAAACAAAACCATTCCGGTACGGTTTCTTTTTAAAATAAAATTATAGGAGCTGTACAAGCTAATTTAAAAAAGTATAGGAGCACCGCTCCCGACCGCTCCCGCTCACTTCGACCACTGGTGTTGAGACCTTGAAAACTATTGTGATAGAATGTTTGGCCATCCAATCGCTGAGGCAAGACGTGGCTTTACATTTTGAACATGAAATTGATTGCTTAAATAATGCTGTTTTTTTTAATGGATTTTTGTGAAAGAAACATATCTCTTTTAATTACCAAGATAACATTTTAAGAGTGTTAAAATTAATTGAGGAATTTTTGGTATCATTATCTCCTTTTCTTTCCTTTTTTCGATTTCGACATTAACTGTACTGTATAGAGTAATGTATGTATTTTGTTAACTGTATAATGCTTTAGTTAATCCAATACAATAAAGAACATCTATGTATTACACCTTTGGCTCAATTTGTATTTTTCAAAAAGCAAATACATCCTTAACATGCAAACTCAGAAATAACATACCCACACATGTTTGGATCACATTACGAGTTTGTTGGTAATTCAGTGGTAAATCTGCCAAATTACCACCTAACTAATTCACCATTCGGTCCCGTGGGGGTAGACCGAGAGAAATTGTTGTAGATTTTTATTGGATCCTTCTCATTGCTCTCGAGCGCTGAATCTATGGCAGTCTCTGATGCCAAGTGTTCATTTGCAAAAGAAATGGAACGTTTACCTGGTTGAGTGTTCTGGTGGCAGTTGAAGAGTGTCCAGCTGGTACAGTGGTAAGTCCCTCTGGCAATAAATACATGGTTTTCTACTTATCCTCTGGTGTCATGCACCAGTTTTAGCATAAGTGGCAATGAGCGGTTGACTGCAAGAGGGGCCACAATGAACTGCACCTTCAGACGAGTGGCTGCACCACATCACCCACCAGGTGCTATCTAGGCATGTCTACCCAGTAATAGTTTGAGCGGCAGCCAGGGACAATGTTTAACTCCTCATGTCAATGGTGAGTCAGCAGCCCATACCACCAAGCACTCCTCCAGCAGTATGCACTCAAAATGCTTCACTTGACAAAGACGGGAACAATCAGAATTCGCCAATGATTCCAGGGGGAATAGAGAAGTGTGAGACAGTCAACTTCCTGCCACAGTTCCACGTGTTTTGAAAGTGGCATGCAAGCACTAAAGCCAAGTAGCAGTAGTACACACAGTAGAAGGGAAATAACCTATTAAGGCACAACTCCACAGCGGTCTCAAAGGACAAAGGTAAACCTCAAGCATATTCGGAAAACCCCGCAATAGGAGCCTTGCAAGAAGCAAAATTAGGATCACTTTCCCAACACTACACTAATTGATATGATTTGACATGATATGTTGAGATGATGTGATGAGTCATTTATAATGCGCCTGTACACAAGTGTTTCTTTTTCTTTGTATTATACATCTGTTCAGATCCAGCCTCACTATTTCCTGCAGATTCTAGGTTAGGTCCACACCACTTTCACTAGAGGTATTGGACAGAGGAGTTTTTGATATACCTAGATGCTAAGGGAACCATGAACTTTACAGATGTCTGTAAGACCGCCCTCCTGTTGCAGAGCTTTGGTTCTGAGGTTCAGAACCCTACCACCAGTGCTAGCAAGTCTGGAAGAAGACATTAATGCATTTGATGAGTCCATGATTATTTGAAGAACTCTTACATGCCCCAAAATCAATGTGGTACGGTAACGTCACAAGTTCTACACTCATTACAAACAAGAAGAGGAAACAGTAAATCGGTATGCTGCTGCATATCGAACAATCACCACAACATGTGATTTTGGACCATTCTTCAATGAAATCAGGAGAGATCAACTCGTGGTTAGACTGTGATACAAATGGTTTAGAGAGCAACTGTGGGTGTAAGATGATGGAACACCCCATGTTAAACCAAGCTCTACCCAAGCCAAATATTTAGAACAGAACAGAGCCTGTGGAGAGGGAGAATGCATACTCTGCCTGTTCCAAGATCCACAAAGCAGCTAACATGGACATCAATGCAATTGCACTGAGTAAGAGAACAGTGTCTTTGCTTGGTGGGAATTACAGGAATCAATCTGAGTTGTAGAGATAGTTCAAGGTTTCTCATTCTGTTTTTTTGTGGTGCATAAGGCTGTCTCCTTCTCACTCATCTTGATATGACTCTCCTCCCTAACACAGGCATTCATAAATCCTGGTTAGTGCTATTGCATGTTGATCCCCACCGTTTAAACCACAATCTTGTGCTACAATAATTTTCTAAATGCTAGCTATCAAAGCTCCCTCTGGGACTTCTTAGCTATCCCTACTCTATTCAAAGGTTATTGTTCTCCTGCCACTTTGGGACAGTGTCTTACAATGGCCAGGTTTGATTCTAGTTTGTTTGAACACGCCCACTCTCACTTCTGTCCTTCTACTCTCTTTCTATCTCATGCCTCCTCTTGACTTCTCCCAACGATCGCCTGTCTTTATGATGCTGCACACCACTCAGTTCCAGCCTCCAGCCTTGAATGTTACTTTAATGTTTAATGTTACAACATCTTGCTTCCTCCCACCTGCACACTATTAATTGATGCTTAACACGTCTGAGCCCTTTCTCCGCATGACTACCCTCTCCTCCACACGGTTACTCCTTCCTCCACTCTACTACTCCCTCCTCCCACTACTACTCCTCCATCCAGACCACTTCTCAATGACTCTCCTTCCTCTCCACTCGGTATAATTTGCTTTGCAATCACTCCTTACACTACATACCCACACATTCATCTCACAACATGCGCCCTTGAACTGCAGAAAAAACCTGCCCTTCAAAGCCAATACCTTACCTGTTCCACAAATCTCCACAATCTGCTGCTTCTTCATTCCTCCTAGTGGTTTCCTGGTCAATCTCCGCCTCTGACTTCATCTGGAAAAAACACACTTCCTGCTTCTTTTGTTTAATCCCTCTTCCTCTGCCATGATTGAATAACTCTCTCTGGTCAATCTGGTCTTGTCTTCTCCATAGGGTTGTTCGTATTGTAAAGCATCTCTCCTTCCTTACCGCTAGGCAGGGCTCTCTCTCATTGCAGGCAATACCCAGAGAGGTTAGCTGCTGTTTTGGGTCTCTCTGCTGTTTGTAGCTTTACTCTTGGTGCTGAAGCACTGAATTTAAGAGAAAGACAATCTGATAAAGGAGGGAAGGATGGTGATGCAGTAGTCTGCAGTTAAACATTCTAAAGGGTGGGGGTTGGAATTGGGGTTCACTCAACTGCCACTACATTTCGCATAGTATTGTGTCCGTGCAGGGTCTCTTAGCACGCCACCTCCCTCGTGGCACATTGCAAGTGTCTTCATGTGATTCGCCTTACCCTAAAGCTCCTAAGGGGTGGGATAGGTTCATCTCCTTCCCAACAATGCCCCTTTCATTATTTCTAAAGTAAAAGGTTTCTGTGCATGCATGCGTCCATATTCCCTTCTTAATGCGGCCTCATATGGTGGGGTCCACTTTATTGGCCTCCATGCTCTACAGACTGATCACAAACTTTCTCCTGTTTGTGCATATTCTTTGGGTGTGCATGTCATATAAATACATCCCCCCTCTCCTGCTAGATCGACCCATAAATCCTCATAAATTTCAGCGACAGGGGGTGGGACAATGATAGTGTGGTATAGACGGTCTACTTTGTCTCCATAGGGGATAGGGACCATTTGGGGTATGGGGTGATTGGTTTGTATTTCAATCCCCTTTGTATTGTGAGGTACATTTGAAACACCAATTGACACCATCATCATTGCGCTATTAAGCACTGATTTGGCACAACAGAGGAATCCTATTTGGCAGGTGCAGAAGATGACCAGGATGAACACAATAACAGGTACCAGGATCTTTATAGCTCTGACCAAGAAGGGGCCCAATCGAAGGCCAGATCAAATCGGTCCCCCCTTGTATCCTCCTTCTTTCTTCATGTAAACTCATAGTCCATGTACTGCTGCGATTATGTGAGATAATTACCCATTCTCTGTGTCTTCAGGGGACACTTATGTGGAGCAACAATTGCCAATCTTGCGGCAAACACCTCCTTCCATTGCTGTCAGCATGTCAAGCACATACCTATTCTGCATCGTCATCAGTCTGAGTGCTCTTAGGTCAATCTTTATGACGTTGAATCTGTGTTCAGTGTAATTTGCCAGCTGGACCAGTTTGCAGCATACACATTGCAGCGTTGGTTGCTGCTTGTATGCTGAGTAGCAAGAGTGAAACAAAAGAAAGTTTCTGCTGAACTGAAAGGTCGGTTTTCATCTGGGATCTTGGTGAGCAGTTTAGATGAGTCTTTGGATAAATAATTGGACCTTTTCTTCCTTTTTAGTGTTTCAAACTTCCCTCTTGTGAGTAAGATGTGAAACTCAGGTGGTTTTTGCTCTTCAAATGCAGGGGGGATAGTCGGGGCAGTGTCTGGCATTGGCCCCCCTTTCAAATGTTCTTCTGGGATCACCAGCAGTGCTGAGTACAATGTGGCCAGAACAGTAGCCCCGGCTATTGGCCACAGACACAATAATAGTCTGTTACTGCCTCTGTGCCCAAGTTTTGGTTCAGGAGTGTTTTGTTACAGCGTTTAGTGGCACCAATAAAGATAGTTCCTTCACTATGGAAACACAATGCATGTGTTTCTTCCCGGTGCAATTTCACTGGTTTTTCCACTGCTGCAATCCATGTCAACTTTGTGATATGCTCTGTTCATATTTGTGCACAAGTTGTTTCCACTAATGCTAGAACTTCTTCTTTGTAAACCAGAAGGCCCACCGATAGGCAGCCGAGCATTGTTTCTTACCACTTGCTGTTTATATATTTGAGTCCATCAATAACTAAATATGGTTGCTGTAGGCAATTGAGGTTTCTCAGGTTGTTGTTGCATTGCAGAGGTTCTGTATCCGCAAGCGCTAGTCGTATGGTGTGTGCCTGGAAGGTGCCTTTTATTATACATAAGGCAAGATGAACCAGGCATTGTGCCTCTATAATTGGAACTTCCTCTGGTACTAAAACCTTGGGCGCCCCTGACACGTGCAGTATTAATGGGCATACATAGCAGCTGCCATTGGTTGTTTGTGTTCTTACCGCACTCATGTCAGTGTACAAGCTATTGGATAGCTCAGTGTGTCTAATATCTTCAATAGTCTACAGGCCTAGGCCATGGTATGCAGCATATTTGGGCCTACACACCTGCCTTCCTATTCTATTATGCCTTGATATATATCTTTTTGTTGGTGTAATAATGCTAACATTGCTTCTGGTATTTATGTTGCAAAAGATGTTTCTTGAAATGGGAGGAAATACATTTTGTAATATTTTACTCACTCTCACACTCGTCCATCTAGATACATTATGGGAAATGATATATATATTTACAGTGGCATTGCTGGTGGTTCTATTTGCCTGTACAATTCCCTTCATGTTTCACTTCTCCCATTTCTTAGATGGCTTGTCCGGATAAACATTGTGCCCCAATAAATGCCTCATATAAACATCAAGATAGTAAATAGTAAGGCACAGAAGTGTAATCCATCTAGAATTAACATCATACTTAGCTAATTTTTTATTATACAATGAGTCATTTGATGTTGAGGGTTTCATTTCTTTCACTCCTGTAGAGGAAACAAAAAAAGGGGGTGGGGAGAGGGGAGAGAGAGAGAAAGAGAGACAGGGAGAAAGAGAGAGGGAGAGAGAGATAGGGAGAGAGAAACAGAGAGAGAGGGAGAGAGAGAGAGAGATAGAGAGAGAGTGAGAGAGAGAGACAGACAGACAGACAGAGACAGACAGAGAGAGAAAGAGGGAGTGGGGTGTTTATAAAGTGCTTAATGCTTTAAGCAGCAATATTTCTATCAGTAACTGTTGAGATCAATTATATCAGTAACTGGTGAGGAAGGTTATGGTTGATGGGTATTATTTGGGTGTGCAATATGAACATTTGAGAGGTGTATCCAATAACAGAGCCCTTTCACATTTACAGGGGTGAAAATCACCACTTTTTGAGGGCCATGGACTAGGTCCCCGGGCAGCAGTGGTTGTGTTTGTGTAGGAATAGTTGTTGCTGTGTCTGTAGTGCTTGTAGTGTCCTCTGATCTCGGCGGTGCAATTTGTTGGGAGACACATTTAATTGAACTGTCAGTGTTGTCAAGTAATCTTTGAATTCTTCTCCTAAAACCGCTGCTGCTCTGTGGGCATCTGATTCCCTCCTAATTAGGTAGGTGGGTGTGTGCATGCGTTTGCCATTGACTAAATCATGGGGTGACAAGTGGTGGTCTCTACTGGGTTGTGTGCGTAGCCTGAAGAGGGCCATGTTCAAGCACTGCACCCAGGTGTTCTTTAATGTGGTGCACAGCTTGGACAGTTTGGTTTTAAGGAGGCAGCTGATCACCTCAACAATGCCGTTGGCTTGTGGGTGATAAATTAAGCACATTTGGTGTTTAATGCCAAGTAGAGCTGTGAGCTCTTTGAAGAGCTCATTGAAAAAATGGGTGCCTTTGTCAGACTTCAATACATCAAACACGCCCCATTGAGGGAAAACTTTGTACATAAAAAAAAAAATAGCAGTGCTTTTGGCATCCATAAGTGCACAAGGTACAGCATCAACCCATCGTGACAAAGGGCATACTACAATGATCAAATACTGGTATCCATTGCATATTTCCCACATGTCTGCATTGTCTGTGTGTAGCTCAAGGAACGGCTCAATGGGGTGCTGCGCAGTACCTCATAATATCCATAGTGTCATGCCAGTGCTGAAAGTTTGGCAGGTGGTGCAGTGTACAATCAAATTTGTGAGGTGTTCTTGAAGGTTTGGTATACACCAATTTTCTTGTATGTTGCCTGCAAAGTGATGTTTGGAGTTGTGGGATGGGTGGTGATCGAATGCTATTGTCAAGAACTCTAGAGGCATAACTGATTTGCTAGTGCATTCTTGTCTGCATAGTAGGTTTGTAGGGGACTGTTTATATCCACTCTTTTTGACAATAGTTTGTTTTCTTTGTTTGGTGCTTGCACTGCAGCTTGATGAGCTGTGAAATGGGCAACTCTACATATGGTGTGTTTTGTTGATCATGTGCTGGTGTTGTTATGACATAGGCTGCCAATTTAGCTACAGCATCGGCCACAGCTTTTCCTAATGACATTTTGTCAGTGTTATTGGTGTGGGTGGTGTATTTGACGACCACCAACAAGGAGGGTTGTGCCAATGTGGCCATCAATGTATCAAGCAGTTCGGCGTGTTATACTGTGGAAATGTTTGCTCTTTGGAAACCTCTTCTCTTCCATCGTTATAACCCGGCATGCACTGTTGTAGTGACGTATGCCGAGTCAGAATAAATGGTCAAGTGGCATCCGTCCGATGCATGTAGCGCCTCATGACTAGTGTCTCATATTCTCCTGTCTCAAGGCACACCACTGCAGTGCCCGTATGCCTGTGCCGTGGTCAATTGTCACTGAACCATCAACAAAGAGTACGTCCCCATCCTCTAATGGGCTATCCTTTGCTTTGGGGATGAAATCTTCTTCTGCTTCATATGTGGCACAGTCGTGTAGTTCCAAGTCTTCGTCTGTACATACTTCTGTTAAGAATGTGGCAGGGTTCACTGTTTTACATCGCACAACATGAATGTTTTGGCTTGAGATGATAATCTCATATGCCAGTGCTCTCTGTGTGGTCAGGGTAGACTTCCATCTTTCTATGATGGTGAATACTTAATGCTCCACGTACAGAGTTACTGAGCATTCCATCATGATTGTGGAGCTTTTTTCAATTGCGAAGGCAGCCGCAGAAAGAACTTGTTTGCATGGGAATTACCCTTTCATAACTGAATCATGTGTACCACTGAAGTAGGCCAATGGCTTGTTACCCATTGCAGTTTTCTGGTCATAAGTGTGCCGTTTGAATGCAAAAATATGTAAAATTCTTGTGTGCAGTCATGGGTGGTGAGAACTGGGGCTGTGGATATCAATTCTTTTAAATCATTTACATTTGGTATCATAACTGCTGTTAATTTGAGTTTGTGACTTCCTTTCTGTGCCCAGGCTGGGTTTGAAGATTGTCGGCCCACATGATAAACAAATGCCCGAGGCCGGGGGCATCACCCCTGACCATCCTGGAGCGCTGGCTGGGCTGCATTACCACCTTTCACTCCGAGGAGGGATGGGGACATTGACAGGGCCCCCTGGGTCCACCTTTGGACTTGTGGACGGTCGATAAGTGCCCAAGGACGAGGGCATCACCCCAGACTATCCTGGAATTCTGGCTCGGCTGCGTAACAGCTTTTTCCTCTGGGGACGGATTCAGACCATGCCACGCCACCCAGGGACTGCCGCTGGACTTGGGGAGGGTCAACCCACATGGGAAAAAAGCACCCAAGATTGGGGACATCACCTCTAACAATTCTGGAACTCTGGCTTGGCTGTGTTACAGAATTTCCCTTAGGGAAGGCATGGGGACCCTGCCGGGGCTTCATGGGACTGTCGCTGTGCTTGGGGATGTTCAACCCACATGGAAGACAGCTGCCCAATTCCTGGGTCATCACCCCTGACCATCCTGGTGCTCAGCATGCCCTCTGTTACAGCTTTTCTCCACCACTGAGCCCTGGCAGTGTAACAAGTCCCTGGCCATGGGTGGCTGTCTCACATGTGGGTCAACAATCCCCAAGTGCAGCGGTAGTGCCAGGGTGCCCCAGCAGGGTTCCCATCCCTTCCCAGGGGGAAATTCAGTAACACATCCCAGCCAGCGCTCCTGGATGGATGAAAGGGAGGATATGTGCTTGGCCTTGGGCAGCTGTCTCCAATGTGGGTTGACCATCCACAAGCACAGCCGAGGCTCTGAAGAGCCCCTGCAGGGATCCGATCCTTTCCCAGAGGGAAAACCTGTAACCCAGTCCGATCTCCAGAATGGTCAGTGTGATGTCACTGGCCTTGCACGGCTGTCTTCCATGTGGGTCGACCATCCCCTAGTGCAGCAGCAGTCCCAGGGTGCCCTGGCAGGTCTCCATCCCTTCCCGGAGGGTAATTCTGTTATGCAGCCCAGCCAGAGCTCCAGGATGGTCGGGTGTGATGTCCCTGTCGTTGGGCACCGATCTCCCTTGTGGGTCAACCATCCACAAGTCCAGCCTGGAACTCTGGCTGTGCTGTCTTTCAGGTTTTCCCTCTGAGGAAGAATGAGGACCCTGCCGGGGTTCCACAGAACTGTTGCTGAACTTGGGGATGGTTGACCCACATGGGAGACAGGTGCCCAAGGCTGGAGACATCAGCTCTGACCATCCTGGAATTCTGGCTTGCCTGCGTTACTGCTTTTCCCACCGGGAAAGGTTGGTGACCCTGCCGGGGCTCCCTGGAACCACTGCTGGGCTTGGGATGGTCAACTCACATTGGAGACAGCCGCCGGAAGCCAGGGACAACACCCCCAACCATCCTGGAGTGCTGGCTGGGCTGCATTACAGAATTTCCAACGGGGAAAGGATGGGGACCCCGACCATCCTGGAGCTCTGGCTGGCCTGTGTTACAGCGTTCTCCACCAGTGAGCCCTGGCAGTGTGCCAATGCCTCCCCAGAGGGAAAAGCTGTAACGCAGCCCAGCCAGAATTCCAGGACAGTTGGGGGTGATGTCCTCAGTCTTGGGCATCCATCTCTCATGTGGGTGTACATTCCCCAAAAAAAGCAGCAGTCCCAGGGAGCCCCGGCAGGATGGCTGCCCTTTTCCAGAGAAAGAAGATGTTACGCAGACCATCCAGAATGCCATGATAGCCGGTGGTGATGTCCCTGGCCTTGGGTGGCTGTCTCCTATGTGGGTCGACCATCCCCAAGTGCAGCAGTAGTCCCAGGGAGCCCCGGTAGGGTTCCCATCCCTTCCCAGAGGGTAATTCTGTAACACAGCCCAGCCAGTGCTCCAGGATAGTCAGCAGTGATGTCCTTGGCCTTGCGTGACCATCTCCAATGTGGGTTTACCATCCCCAAGCCCAGCTGCAGTACCAGGGAGCCTCAGTGGAGTCCCTGTCCTTTCTCGAAGGAAAAACCTGTAACGCAGCCCAGCCAGAGCTCCAGATTTGTCAGGGGTGCAGTCTCCGGCATTGGGTGGCTGTCTCCCATGTGAGTTGACTATCCCTAAGACCAGAAGCGATTCCAGGGAGCCCTGGTAAGGTCCCCGTCCTTTCCTGGTGGGAGAAGCTTTAATGCAGGTCAGCCAGAGCTCCAGGATAGTCAGAGGTGATGTCCCTGCCCTTGGGCGGCTCTCTCCCACGTGGGTCGACTATCCCCAGGTGTAGCAGCAGTTCCAGGGAGCCCTGTCAGGGTCCCTATCCCTTCCCGGAGGGTAATTGCGTAACACAGCCCAGCCAGAGCTCCAGGATGGTTGGGGTGATGTCCCTGCCATGGGCACCCATCTCCCATGTGGGTCAACCATCCCCAATCTCAGCTCTAGGCCGGGGTGCATTATAGATTTTCCCTCAGGGAAGGGATGAGGACCCTGGCGGGTTCAGTGATGCTGAACTTGGGGATGGTCAACCAATGTCAGAGACAGCTACCGAAGGCCAGGGACATTACCCCCACCCTCCTGCAGCTCTGGCTGTGCTGCATTAAAGCCTTTTCCTCTGGCAAGGGATGGAGACTATGCCAGGGTTCCCTGGGACTGATGCTGCACTTGGGGATGGTCGACACACATGGGAGATAGCCATCCAAGGCCAGAGACATTACTGTCGACAAATTCTGGAGCTCCGGCTGGCCTGCATTAAAGCTTCTCCCTCTGGGAATGGTCAGGGACCCTGCTGGTGATCTCTGGGACTGCTGTGGCACTTGGGGATGGTCAACCCACATGGGAAACAGCCACCCAGGGCCAGGGACATCACCATCACCCCCACCCTCTTGGAGCTCTGGCTGCACTGCAGGGCACTTGATGTACCAGTGGTTTAGAGTTTTCCCTTTGCGCCCAGGTAGGTGCACCCACACATATGAAGTACCATTTTTGTCAGAACACCTGTGGAAACGTGGAATGGTAGGACATGTGTTGTTGCCAGAATATTTCGGTGTTATCCTGGTGACAAATGTCTGAAAATAGTGTTTTTCCCACCCAGATTCTGGACTTTGCCAGGCCTTGTGGGTAATACATTCTAGGCTGATTCGCACAAGTCAGACCTCTTTGGATTCCCACAGGTGTCCCTTTTCATAAATGCATGGGGTTCCCCATTTTCCTTGGTGGCTGCGACACCCCAAGCCCACATCTGTGGGTTGTCCACAAAGCAATATCCAGTTTTCTCCAGGGCGTTTCATGTACAAGTGGTTTAGCCTTTTCCCTTTGCACCCAGATAGGTGCACCCACACATATGAGGTACTGTTTTCGTCACGACACCTGTGGGAATGTGATAAGGTAGGACATGTGTTGTTGTCGGCATGTTTCAGTGGTTTCCTGGTGGCAAATGTCTGAAAATTGAGTTTTGTTCCCAACATTTTGGATTTTGCCCTGCCTTGTGGGTAATACATTCTAGGGAGATTCCCGCAAGTCAGATCTTTTTGGATTCCCACGGGTGTCCTATTTTTAGAAATGCATGGGGTTCCCTGTTTTTCGAGTTGTCCAGAAGATCAAAAAAATATAACATATTGTCTTCCCAGGCCCTTTGGTATACCAGTGGTTTAGCCTTTTCCATTTGCGCCCAGTTCAGTGCACCCACACATGTGAGGTGCCCTTTTTGTCGAGACTCCTGTGTGAATGTGGAAGGTAGGACATGTGTTGTTGCCAGAAGGTTTTGGTGGTTTCGTGGTGTCAATTGTCTGAACATTTTGTTTTTTTCACTACATTTTTGTATTTGCTGGGCCTTGTGGGTAATACATTCTAGGGTGATTTGCGCAAGTCAGACCTCTTTGGATTCCCACAGGTTTTTTCGTTTCAACAATGCTTGGGGTTCTTCATTTTCTTTGGTGGCTGCAACACCCCAAGCCCAAATCTGTGGGTTGTTCACAAAGCCAAATCCAGTCTTCCCCAGGGCGTTTGATATATCAGTGGTTTAGCCTTTTCCCTTTGCTCTCAAGTAAGTGCACCGAAACATGTGAGAAACAGTTTTCGTCGGCACATTTGTTGGAATGTGGTAAGGTGTTGCCAGTATGTTTCACTGGTTTCCTGGTGGCAAATATCAAACATTTTAGTTTTTTTCCCTAGATTTTAGACTTTGCCGGGCCTTGTGGGTAATAATTACTAGGGTGATTCCTTCAAGTCAGATCTCTTTGGATTTCCACTGGTGTCTTCTTTTCAGAAATGCATGGGGTTACCCATTTTTCTTGGTGGCTGTGACACCCCAAGCCCAAATCTGTGATTTGTCCACAAAGCCAAATCCAATCTTCGCCAGGGTGTTTGATGTACCAGTCATTTAGCCTTTTCCCTTTCCACGCAGGTAGGTGCACCCACACATTTGAGGTACCGTGTTCATCAGGACACCTTTGTGAATGTGGTAAGGCAGGAAATGTGTTGTTGCTGGCATATTTCATTGGTTTCTTGAAGGGAAATTTAGGAAAATTGTGTTTTTTTCCTTACATTTTGGCCTTTGGATAATACATTCTAGGGTGATTGACGCAAGTCAGGGCTCTTTCGATCCCCACGGGTGTCTTCTTTTCAGAAATACATGGGGTTCCCCATTTTCCTTGGTAGCTGCGACACCCAAGGCCCAAATGTGTGGGTTGTCCACAAAGCCAAATCCACTCTTCCCCATTTTGTTTGATGCCTGTACCCTTTACGGCCAGGTAGGTGCACCCAAATCCTTAAGGGTAATACATTCTAGGGCGATTCATGACAGTGAGACCCCTTTAGATTCCCACTGTTATCCAATTTTCAGAAATGCATGGGGTTCCCAATTTTCTGTGGTGACTGCGATACCCCAAGTCCAAATCTGTGGGTGTCCACAAAGTCAAATCCAGTCTTCCCCAGGGTGTTTGATTTACCAGTCATTTAGCCTTTTTCCGTTGCATCCAGGTAGGTGTACCCACACATGTGAGGTATTGTTGTTCTCGAGACACCTGTGGGAATGTGGAAAGGTAGGACATGTTGTGCTGCCAGAATGTTTCAGTGATTTTCTGGTGGCAATTATCTGAAAAGGGTGTTTTTTCCCAAGATTTTGGTCTTTGCCAGGCCTTGAAGGTAATACATTCTAGCACAATTTGCGCAAGTCAGACCTCTTTGGATTCCCACCGGTGTCTTCTTTTCAGGAATGCATGAGGTTTCCCATTTTCCTTGGTGGCTACGACACCGCAGGCCCAAATGTGTGGGTTTTTCACAAAGCCAAATCCAGTCTTCCCCAGGGCGTTTGATGTACCAGTGGTTTAGCCTTTTCCCATTGCGCCCAGGTAAGTGTACCCACAAATGTGAGGTACCGTTTTTGTCAGGACACATGTGGAAATGTGGGAAAGTAGGGCATGTGTTGTTGCCGGCTTGTTTCGCTGTTTTCCTGTTGACAAATTCTGAGAATTGTGTTTTTTCGCCTACATTTTGGAATTTAATGGGCCTTGTGGGTAATATATTATAGGGAGATTAACACATGTCAGACCACTTTGCATTCTCACAGGTGTCCTATTTTTGAGAAATGCATGTGGTTCCCTGTTGTCCTTTTGATGGCTGTGACACCCCAAGTCCAAATCTGTGGGGTGTCCACAAAGCCAAATTCAGTCTTCCACCAGGGTGTTTGATGTACCGGTCATTTAGCCTTTTTCCGTTGTGCCCAGGTAGGTGAACCAACACATGTGAGGTACCGATTTTATTGGTACACCAGTGGGAATGTGGTAAGGTAGGACAAGTGTTGATGTCAGCATGTTTCATTTGTTTCCTGGTGGCATATGTCTGAAAATTGTGTTTTTTCCTAACATTTTGAACTTTGTCGGGCCTTGTGGTTAATAAAGTGTAGGTAGATTTGCGAAAGTCAGCCCTTTTTAGTTTCCTACCAGTGTCTTCTTTTCAGAAATGCATGGGGTTCCCTGTTTTCCTTAGTGCCTGTGACACCCCAGGGCCAAAGCTGTGGATTGTCCACAAAACCAAACATGTTGTCTTCCTAGGCCCTTTGGTAATGCACTGGTTTCACCTTTCCCCTTTGTGCCCAGGTCAGTGCACCAACACATGTGAGGTACCATTCTTATCGGAACCCCTTTGGGAATGTGGGACGGTAGGACATTTGTTGTTTTCTCTTGGTTTTGATAAGGTTTTATACATTTTCTACAGCACTTTGTTACACAACCATTACAATCCTGTGTACCATGGCTCAGTTTTTGGCTTGTGGTATTGCTTTTTTTGTGAAACATTACAAAAAATGTGTGATTTTCTATCTAGAAGAGTCGGGGAAATGTATCAGTGCATCAATATTCACAGAAGCCATTACCTTACAAGCCCAAACATGTCCATCACATACCCTTATTCTGTCACTTTTCCAATTTCTTTCCCAAACTATGGGAATATTACTTGTCATCCATTCCATCCAAGCATGTCCTATTGAGAAAAAAAAGGAAAAATAGCCTACCTCTCACAAAACTGATGGTAATCTTAAAACAAATATGTTTTTTGTTTCCACTCAACCTGTTCTTTAAGGCTTGGAAATTTGAAAATTCAGAACAGCAAACCATTTATTCCTAGCTCTTACAAGGCACAACCCACAGGGTTCTTTGAATCGCATTGTATTGATATTTTCTGAAAAACCACAAATTGTAGTAACCTTTTTGTTATTTTTTCATGTCCCACCTTTAAGCAAATTAGGAATCCTTGATTGCATTATGACCACCCTCATGTGGGAAGAAAATCGTGGAAATTTGGCTGGAATATCACTAGTAACAAAAATGTTAGAGGCGATTAAATACCAACATACCGAAATGTCCAAAAAAGGGCTCAGCACTGGAAAGGAAAATCCTCAGCAGTTAAGGGGTTAAAGGATGTTCCATCATGTGCATGGTCTCCCAGAGTTACTCCTGGATATCCTGCTTTTACCCACACATCGGCAGCCTGATCTCCGATAGTAACTACCAATAGGCTTTTGATGTATCCTATTACTAGTGGCACTCATGCCGTCTGATTTTCAAATGCACAAAACCACTTCCCCGTGCCCGCTGTAAGGGCCAGGTGCGCTTTTATAAGATCTTTTGTTTTTCAATCTGTTCCCATGATATATAATGAGGCCTGCAGGCTCCCTTATGTATCAGAGGCATTTGCATTCGTACTTTGTTGCCCATGGTCTTCTTCCCACTCCCCTTATTCCTTGCTATCGCCATTCAGCCAAACCTGCTCCTCAAACCTTCTGTCCCATAAGCAGGTACTTGTGCAGGTACTTGTTCTACTCCCTCTTCCTCGTTATCCTCAAACTCATCAAATGTACTCCACCCGTCAGCATTGTCATATCCTAGATTGTCCACCCATTCACTTCCTTCTCCCTCCTTTTGTAAATGTTTGTTTTTAGGGGTGTATTATATATCTGCAATAGGAAATCTCCTGCTTTCCATTCATCTGGTACCTGCTCTACATGTCTTTTGGTTTTCACTTTGTTTTGAACTGTACGCAGTCTATTCAATTCGGCTCTTGCTGAAGACAATGCCACTTTTAAATCCCTCTAATTGACATTGGCATGTCATGGGGTGTCCGGAGGGGACACACATGGGGGTGGTGCGGCTGTTGGTGCTGTGGATACATATGTTGGATTAGTATAGCCCACATTGGGGTGGGCGCTCAGTGGGTATATCCTTCCACACTCTGTCGCTGCTCCGCCCTCTCATCCTTGGCAATCACACTAGCTACTGTCCTGTCCGCCCTCTTCTTTACACTCTTCCATGTCCTCGAACATCTTCCAAAGTTCTAATATTTATTTCCTTCTTTTTAATTGTTTCCCACTATATTTGGCTGTTCGGAATATGGACATAGGTTCTAGCAGGGCCATCATGCCTTACATTGGAGAGCCACAACCATGGCTTTCCCCCTACCCCCATCAAGGGGAAGATGTGTGCTATGGAGGGAGTTGTTTCCAGTCACCTGCCAGCAAAATTAACTGCAAAAAATACAAGTACCAGTAACCTCAGAGCTAATTAACTTGCCACACCTGAAAAAGAAATGCGACCTGCCTGAAATAACTAAGAAACTCAGCCTCCCTGAAGATTGATGAAGTCATGAAAACGTGCGTTAGGAGGAGAGGCTAAAGACTGGTAACAGAGCGCCTGCCTTTACATCTTTAAACATATGTTCTAGCATAACCTTATTATGGGGGCCTGCTCTGCCACTAGCGTGGCACCCCCATCTCTTGTTTCCGTCACCCACTCCTTATGGCACTTCTCAAGTCTGTCTCGGTACATCGGTAGGGGCTTACACATATAGTCTCCTGGGGTTTCTCCTTCAATGGTACTGATGGTTGTGCCCTTGCTGTCCTTATGCGTGTACTAACACAATGCACACATTGTTACAGGTTTTCATCATCTACAGCGAACCAAGGTCGAGTTGGCAATTAGTTGCAATATGAGACAATGCTACCCTATCATTATGCTCTGCACCTGGGAGGCTTGGGGACTGGCACAGGGGGAGTATTAATGTCAGGCTAACCCACTCATTCTGTTTCACACTATCCACACCCAAGGTAATGTATTCCTCACTGTACCTTGCATTAAACATCTTGTCATCATGAAATAATGTGGAATGGTTGTGTTCTTTTAGATCTTTTATGGCCAGTGGGTTTATGGTTGGTTCTCTGGGGTCATCTGCTATCATGGATTTCAGGGGCCTTGGAACTGGGGCAGTCATAGGGGATGTAAGTCATAGTTGGCTGGGTGGGTGTCAGAGCCTGCTCTGGCCTGGATGTTACAATCTTGCAGGCCAAGGCGCTTGGTACTGTCTCATGGCCTTGTGGGGCACATTGCTACTTGGGATAACATGTATTTGGCAACAGTTGTAGAACAAAGGAGAGTTTCTATGGAGGCTAACAGTGTGTTTCTGTCTCTCATCAGTGTTTGTGCCTATTCAGGTTTCCTTGTTAGGTTTGTGGTTGGTGTCTACTGCACAGCCATGCTGGCCCAAATGTTTATACCATAGCTACAAAATGGTGCTTTTTAAAAGCATCTACATTTCGCATAGTATTGTGACCATGCAGGGTTTCTTAGCACTCCACCCTCCCCACTGGCACATCACAAGTGTTTTCATGGAATTCGCCTTGCCCTAAAGCGCTTAGGGGGGTGGGATAAGCTACTCTCCTTCCCAACACAACTTTTCTTTTTTTTCTTTGGCCTATATAGGAATCTGCCATATGACTGTCAGTAACTCTCTGGATTGAAGATATTCTTCCATGTGATCCTTGCAAATTAATTCAGTTCTGTTATTATG
Organism: Ambystoma mexicanum; assembly: GCF_040938575.1. Taxonomy (NCBI): domain Eukaryota; kingdom Metazoa; phylum Chordata; class Amphibia; order Caudata; family Ambystomatidae; genus Ambystoma; species Ambystoma mexicanum. Next base: position 978,751,541 of record NC_090922.1, read on the forward strand.
GTCACTTTGTCTCTTTTTGAACAATATTCTGTTAAGAATGTTAAATGCTCACAGCTTGTCAATGCAGTAATGTCCAACTTGAGTATCTCATTCATTTCATAAACTGAAGGTTGGTTCTCCAGGATTTCATGTTTTAGGATGTTCTTTGCTTCAAGTGTTCCTTCTTCTAGACTTTAAAAATGATCTTGTCTTAGCAGGACATGGCCGTGGTGTTGAGCGACACAGGTGCACTGGAGACACTGCTCTATGAAATGTAGCACATTTGCTACGTCCACGTGCCTGCGCCTATAAAAGCTGAGGCACAGACTCTCTGTGGCAAAGCGCTCACAGGACAAGGCCACAGTATTTAGCGATGGAGCTGCGCCGGAGATGCTGCCCGACATAATGTCTAGTTTGCTACATCCACGCGTGCGTGCCTATGAAAACGCAGCCATAGACCCTCTGTGGCAAAGCCCTCTCAGGACAAGGCCACAGTGTTGAGCAATGCAGGTGTGCAGGAGATGCTGCTCGACGAAACGTAGCACATTTGCCATGTCCACACGTCTGCGCCTATAAGAACCAAGGCAGGCAGAGCCCTTGCAGGAAAAGTCTGCACTGTTTAGTAACGCATGTGCACAGGAGATGCTGCCCAATGAACATAGCACGTTTGCTACGTCCACGCGTTTGCGCCTATAAGAACTGAGGCATGGACCCTCTGTGGCAAAGCTCTTGCAGGACAAGGCTGCAGTGTTGAGCAGCGCAGGTGCACAGGAGATGCTGCCCGATGAAACGTAGCATGTTTGCTACGTCCATGCGTCCGTGCCTGTAAGAACTGAGGCACGGACCCTCTGCATAATGCACTCTTAGGACAAGGAAGTGGTGTTGAGTGATGCATGTGTTTGGTGGCGATGGGAATGCAGTGCAGACAATGAGCATGTACAACTCCTCCTGTCTGTGGCTGCCAGGTATGAAGTTGTGGGGAGAGTTCTGCTTGCTTTACTTAATGTAACCCCCTGACCTGGTGCCCGCTTCTCACCGTTGCACTGATGTTTCCTCTGTGACCTGATCCTGTCTCCCCCATCCCCTTCCTCCTGTCCCCACTCACTTTACCTCCTCGCAATCCCTGATTGCGTGCGGTCACTCACACCCTAGACCATGCTTGCTCACTCTCATCTTAGGCCCTCTCTACTGGGGCTGTGTGTGCTCCCTTGCATTCTAGGACTGTGTTTGCTCTCTCTCGTGACCTCAGTCGCATATGTTCCCATGCTTTCCTTGATCACGTGCCCACCTCACATCCATGGCTGCATGTGTTCCTGCACATTTGTTGATTGCGTGACCTCCTCACTTCCTAGACCACATATGTCCCCTCGCTTTCCATGATCATGTGTACTCCTCATTTCCTAGGCTGCGTGCGTTCCCACACATTTCTTGATCACATCTGCTCCTTGCGTCCTGGTCTTCATGCATTCCCACACATCCCTTGTGTGGGCTCCTCGTGTCCTTGGCCGCCTAACCTTGAATGACTTTGCATTGTATAATGTTGCCACCCTTTAAGATGGGGCTGTTTATCATGTCTGTGCCACCTACTTTGTCCCTAGGCATTGTATGCTACTGCTGCCCCTCCAAATGGTTCAGGCAAACTGTATTCTTTGCCAGCACTTATTGTCACAAAGTCTGTTTTTTTCAGAAGCTCTTTTGTAACCAATAAAGCCTTCTTCACAGCGCCACGATGCCTGAGGGCAGTTGCGCACTTTACAAATGCAAACAAATAAATCCTGTCGCACACATCCCCTGATTGCGTGCACTCCCTCGCATTTGGGCCATGTGTGTACCTCACATTCCTTGATCACGTGGGCTCCTCGCGTTCTGGCCTGCACATCCCCTGATTGCATGTGCTCCCTCGCATTTGGGCCATGTGCGTTCCTCGCAATCCTTGAATGCGTGTGCGGCATGTGTCCTTGGCCATGTGCCTTCCTGCGCATTCCCTGACTGTGGCGCTCCTTCACGCTTAGGCCGCGTGCACTTTGTCTCAACTCTAGGCCTTCTTCTCCACCCTCTAACTTCCCTTGGTAGTTGTCCTGCATTGGGTTTATTTCTGTTTTCTTTCCTTCTAGGTTGCTTGCTGTTTCCATTCCCTCTAGGCTATTTTCTGTTTTCTTTCCTTCTAGGTTTCCTTGGAAGTTATTATGATTTGGGTTGTTTTTCTATTCATGATTGCTTTCTTACATTGTATTGCCTGCATCCTTGATGTTCTTTCTTTTCTAGGCTCGCTGGTTGATTGCTCTTTCTTTGTGCGTTTTGAAGCTCCTGGTTGTTTGCGTCACTGTTACCCTGCTGTTTATTCTTTTTCTAAATTCCCTGGTTGATTGTTCTGTGTTGGCGCTGTTGTTGTTTGCATCATTGTATCCCTGCTGTTCATTCCTTTCTAGGTTCCCTGGTTGTTTGGCCCGCCTTGACATTTTTCTCCTGGTTGTTTGCGTCAGGTATTGCCTACATATTGCTTTTCTTTCCTTCTTTCAGGTACCCTGTTTGATTGTTCTATTTTCTAGCAGCGTTTTTTGCTCTTGTTTGCCTGTCTATATTTGTATCTGATTTCTGTCACTGTGGTGTCTGCTTTGTGCCCTCCTCCTTCTGTGTCCTCCCTTCATCCTAGTGTTTCTCCCCCCTCCTGCCTGTTTCTCAATTGACTATCCTATCCTTCTAACTAAGTCTGGTAGGAAGACGTTCAAGAGGGATATCTTGTTCTCCAACCCAGGCCTCCTTATCCCTGATACCTACCTCAGTGCTTCCTCTAGACAGACCCTTACTGACATTCTCTTCGTCATTCCCTCTCCACACCTATAGTCCCTCCATATGGTCTCTGTTCTTTCTCCTTTTTCCTTTTTACCCATTAATGGTGGCACCCGATGGGAGGCCCGCCTGCCCCCTTTCACGCCTCAAAGACCAACATGAATGTTTACCTAAATGGCAACATCTTGGTCCAAGGCCCTCCAGCCAACCTCCTCCTTTTTGATAGACGCTTCTGTGCCTTATCAACTTCCTTTCCTCACCTGCTGTTCCTTCTCTCCCTTCTTTGGCTCCTCCGCCTCCCTCCTCCTAGGCCAATTATAAGGCTGCACCTGCTGCTTCTCCGGCCACCTTGTTTCCTTTTCCTTCTGCCACCTCTCTGGCACCCACCTCCTCTTCCTTGGCTACCTTGCCCTCTCCTCCTTCCTCTTCTGCCCTCCCTCAGGAGCCTCCAAAACCTCCTCAGGAAATACATCTGATATGTACCCCTCCACGGAAGTCTTTCAAAAGTGGCATACTGCTCCACATCGCCACTCTCAACTCTTGCTCAGCTGTCAAACACTCCTCTGACATCTACCGTAACCTGGAAGAACTCAATCTGGATGTACTCGGTCTGACTGAGGTGTGGTTCACAGCCAGCGCTGTCACAAGATTTGACGCTCTCCTATGTTAAGAATTTCAATCAGGCGATACACCCTGGCCTCAGCCTAGTATGCAGCACACAGCTGAAATGCTTATTTTATTATATATATAGGTTCAATATTTTAAGTGATATGCAACTTATATCAAAGCCCTTATTCAAATAGCACGCGTCACAATGGACCAGGAATCAGGCTGGTTGGTAAAGGTGATATTTATTTATTTATTTAAAATTCAAATGAAACATATACTTTTGAATGGGGAGCAGCAATCACCAATGTGGTGACAATAACAGATAGGAAGGTATGTAATGCACTTAAATTCACTCTTTAGCAACACAGAAATAAAACACCAGAGAAAAGAACACTTTTGGCTTGTTTGGAAAGATAGCACTTAAGTTAGGATTTCCCCCTGCAATATTCTTCAACCCACAAATAAACAATTCTAACTAGATATGAGGAACCAGCAGGCAATCAGGAATAAGGAATAGAAAACAGAATTCGATATCCAACCTTCCCTCCCCAAACAAGAGAGAAAAACAGATTTGAAATCTTACACTTTAAGATGACATTCGGAAACGGTTGGGTAAAAAGTCAAAATATACAAACTAATATACAAACTAATACGCAAGCTTAAACTCAAGATGTATTTTGCTGAAACAGCCAACGCACCAGTTCAAGAGATAACCAGTGAGTACATTGAATTCAAACCAAAGAGCACTTTTTGCGCACCAGTCTACGTAGCTGCTATAGATATTTTCAAAAAAATGGTAATGAAAGATTTATCTAAAATTCAGTTTTAGAATCAAAACAAATACAATTTGAACAGAGGAGAACTTTCGCAAATTAAAAATGTATTCACAGACAATTCTATTACAATTCGCCCGGCAGACAAAAGTGGTGCCATAGCGATACAAGATACTGAGGATTATCACAACGAATGTCTTATACAATTGGCCGATACAGACACATACGCACTACTGACACACAACCCTACCACAGAGATAAACAATGAGCTAGAAGCACTGTTGGATGACACATTGGAGAACCATTGGATTACCTAAAAAAGTAGATTGTATCTATTTACATCACACCCTAAAATGTCACAACTATATATTCTCCCTAAAATACACAAACGGATGGATAAACCACCAGGAAGACCGATAGTGGCTGCAACAGAAAGTATTTTACAACCCCTTGATACATATATCGACCACTTTTTACAACCTATTGTTCAAGCTACCGCCACATTTGTTAAGGCCACTACTCACTTCTTACAAATACTAAAACAAATCGAACCAGAAGATCAAGACATTCTGTTCACCATAGATGTCGTGAGTTTGTATACGAGCATTCCCCATGATCAAGGTCAAGAGGTAGTCCAGACCCTCCTTCTTCCAACTGTGCAAATTGGAGCAAACAAAGAGTTCCTCATGATTCTGTTAAAATTTATATCGATGCACTCTTGCTTTGAGTATGATCATAAATATTACAGACAAGTATCCGGGACAGCCATGGGGGCTACCATGGTACCAGTTTATGCCAACTGTTTTATGTATCAGTTTGAAAACAAGAATATCTTGGGAAAAGCAAGATGGAAACCACACTTGAAGACTTGGGTTTGTTTTATCAATGATATCTTTGGAGTATGGTCAGGACATAGGAAAGATCTGGAAATGTTTCTAATATATTTGAATGGCATTGATACAAGGCTACAATTTACCCTAGAAATTGGGAATCCTAATATACACTATTTGGATGTGCAAACAATGATAAATGGAAATAGGATAAATACAACACTTTATACAAAACAAACAGATCGGAATAATCTCCTACATCGCATGAGCTTCTACCCACCTAACATTCTGCGTAACCTACCATTTGTACAAATGCTAAGGATCAAACAAATTGTCAGCAACCCAGAGGACTGTGAGAGACAACTTGAATTACTTGAAGAACGACTGAAAGAGAGAGGCTACCCTCAAACCGATTTACAATCAGCACGTGAGAAAACAAAGACTCAGACACGTGACCAACCCTTAACTAAATGAACAGAACGACAGTCCTGAACTCGTATTTATCACAACATGTGCCATACAAAGTAAAAAAATCAAAGAAATCATTCAAGATAGATGGAGCATATTGACAAGTGACACACAGATCAAAGATCTGTTTCCACAGCCGCCAGTTTTCGCCTATAAAAGGAGCAACAACCTATGTAACATGCTTGTTAACACAAGAGGCAAGGACACTGTTAGGAAACCCGACAAACACCCAGGTATTTACCCCTGCATGAGCTGCAGCAATTGCAACAATGTGATGAAGGGTAGCACAATAACACACCCTAAAACAGGAACAAAAATCAAACTTAAGTATCATGACACATGCATGTCTGAAAATGTCATTTATGCCACCAAGTGCCTCTGCGGGATCTACTACGTCGGAGAGACAGCATGCAAAATATGAGTGAGAATCAACAAACACAAATCATGTATTCGTAATAATCAGACTTCTGCGGTAGCAAGACATTTTAAGACAAATGGACATTCTGTAAGCCAATTGAGGTATGCTGTACTAGAGGTACAATCAACAAAAGGATCCAGCAAGGACATGAAGACGTGGAGAGCTCAACAAGAAGCGTTCTGGATTGACAAATTAGATTCGCTATCCCCTGATGGAATTAATGGGGAGTTTGATTTGAGTTGTTTTCTGTGATTTTGCTGAATGATGTGAATGATACTTACCCCCTGTGATGTGAGTTGTTGTTTACCCCTTGTGCCATTAACATTCTGCCGCAATAGACACCATCTAGCGCTCTGAATCGGAGTTGCTGTCTACCCCCTGTCCCATCAATATCCGACCACAATAGACACTATCTAGTGCATTGAACATTCTGTCCCATCAAGATATGGTCCCAATAGATAAGAATGCCCTCTAATCAATTACCTTTTAAGCATAATGACTTATGCACAGGAGATTAGCACAATACGCATTAATAGAGGTTATCCCGTTGTGTCAATGTACATTTCTGTTGCAGCATCTATGTTTCTATTACACAGACTTTTTAGCGTTAAGAATTACCACCAGAGCAGGTCCGTCTCTTAACGACCATTTAGATTCCATTTTATACTGGCATTTGTAATTGGTTTTCACTTAATCAGTATTTAATGCATCTCTTAACTCCCCCCTTTTTCTTGTTTACACTCAGTTTCTCGTTTCATCACGGATTCCTCTATTTATTATTTTTTAATGATGATCACAAACATGATTCGTCATAACTTTTAAGTTTATTTTTCCCTTTTTTTGCTATCTGAAGGATCACGGAAGTTTTGGTGTTGCTCTTACACACTTTTATAGTGTTTAATCATGTACATTTTTGGTGCTTTTCAAAAACTTTTTATAGTTATTAAAGAAAGTTAAGAGGATTATTTTCCTTACTTGTTATCCGTGCCCATCACGCATATAACAAGCTTACTATACATATAGTACGGCTTTCTAAATGAACGCTGTCCACTTCTGAACATGGCCGCCACGTTCTTCACTCAGTTAACATTGCACACAGGCGTTGCCATAACTGTGGTGTCACGTGCCCAGATACTTCCGGGTCACGTGGCACCCGGAAATAAAGGAATCACCGGAACTGCCGCTAGGACGGCAGTCCGGGTTTATGCACCTTCCGGAGTGGTCGTGCTGCATTATTGCTGTGCTGCGCTGCGCCGACCCCGGGGGCCCTGTTGGCCCAGCGCTCCCTGCAGGCCTCCCATCATATCCTAGCCTGCAGTATACATCACACTGGCGACGAAGACCGTGAAGAACGCCACGCGCATATCCAAAAATAATAAATAATAATAATAAACCTCAACATGCCCAGCACATTTTGTGGAGCTGCGCAGTCATACGCGCAACTGCCTCAGTGCACAGAAACGGTATCGTCTTCTCTGTGAGGCCGTGTGCCAGCACCAGCCTATTCAAGGCTCACTTTGAAGCAAACGCTGTCCCTGAACGTTCTGCGAGGCCACGTATTAACACACGCATTGGCAGAGCCTCGCTTTCAACCCCCAAACATTCCAGAGCCATCGCTGGAAGAATCAGAGGCCTGAACACCCAGTTTCAAAGCGAATTCACATCAAGACATCAAAGTCTGAACACTCGCTTTCATTTCAGAGCTATAACACGTCCAGACACTTAAAGTCCACACCTCCTGCACAGCTTGTAAGGCTCCTGGACAACACTTGGCCCTGGTCAACACAGCAAGCAGGAGGCCACGACCATTACATCCAGGCACCAGCTCCAAATACCGGTGAGTGAAACCTAAAAGCACCCAGCCTGAAAGTGCCCCCCTCACCTGGTAGAATCTTGCAACATGTCCAGCCCTGAAAGTAGCCCCGCAAGGGCCAGCACAAGCTCATCAACTAGGAGAAGAGTCACCCCAGATCACCCTGACACAGTGCTCACTGCACTCATGCCACCTTTTGATCCGTTTACCACTGGAGCTGCCATTCGCTGGGAGATCTGGCTATAACAATTTGAAATGCACCTCGATGAGAGAGATATCACGGTAGCAAAGAAGAAGTGCACCTTCCTCCTACTCAACATTGGGGATGCAGCCCTATGCCTGTTCAACGCCACCCCAGACCGTGGTGACGCAAACAACTACGACGCAGCGAAGAACACACTCACAAACATGTTCAAACCGGACCTCAACCCAGACTATGAACGCTTTCATTTCTGCATTGCCAGACAGCGAGAAAATGAAACGGTTGATAAATTCCATACACGTTTATGCAAAATTGCGGTCGGCTGAATTCCCCAACGAGGAATTCGCCATCCGTCTCCAAATAATCAACGGCATATCCTCTGAGAAACTGAGAAGAGCCATCCTCTCAGAAAAAAACGTATGCCTGTCCTGCATCCTAGAAATGGCGCACCTTCGCGAACAAACGGAAGACCATGTAGCGGTAATCGAGGTAGCTATCCAAAGACTGCCGCTCAACAACCCAAAGCCAACAGAAGACGTTGCGGCCATATCCAGACATCAGAGCACCCGGGAGAAGCACGAGCGTAGAGGAAACACCTCCAGATCACAAACAGCGCAAGGAAAAGACAAGGCCTGCAGATGGTGCGGTGGCCCATGGCACAAGGGAGAGTACTGTCCTGCGTGGGGGTCAACATGCCAAAAATGCAACCGCCTCAACCACTAAGTGGCAGTCTGTCTATACCTGCCAAACCGAAATGACAGAGAGCAAACACCGTGACAGACACAAGAGCGCCAGAAGAAGTTTGCACCCAGGGAGACACCCTATCAACCTGACAGAAAAGGGAAAGCAAGTGTGGTAGATCATGCCCAAAGATCCCTGGACACAAGCGAAAGTGACGACAATGATGACAGCGAATCCCGACAGAAGGGACAAAGACAAATGGAAGAGAGGGAACAAAACAAAACACTGAGTGCACCTCATCTCGGCCGTCCAGCCACATCGATCCCGACAACGAAAGAGATCATCATGCACAATGATCTCTAATGGAGAACCATTGCGGGTGGTCATTGACACCGGAGCAACAGTAAATGTAATGCCAACAACAGCATTCAGCAAATTCCGCCCAAAACCCAAACTTCAGGAGAGGAAAGTCCGACTATACGCTTACGGATGCAAGAAACCCCTGCCTGTGCAAGGATCTTTCAAATCAGACTTTTCTCACAATGATACCAGTTGCCAGGCACGCACATATGTCGTGGATGCTGGCTGCAAAACACTGCTAAGCTTGCTAGACAGTGGAAATACTGAAACTAATACGGTTCGCCTTCAGCATCCAACATAAAGAACTTGATGACCTACAGGAACAACACCAGAAGATATTCCAAGGCATCGGATGCCTGAAGGGCCGAATAATTAAGCTCCACATAGACCCCACACAGAGCCGAAGGCTGTACGTCAGCGACAAATACCATTCCACCTGAGAGAAGCAGTGGAGGAAGAGCTAGCCACGCTTGAAGAAGCAGGAATAATTGAGAAAACATCAGGTCCAACCCAATGGGTGTCCCCCATGGTAGTTGCTCAAAAACCTAAGCAACTCAACGCGGTACGAATTTGTATCGACATGAGACTCCACAATGCAGCCATCGGGAGAGAACGCCACATAACCCCAACTATAGACAAACTCATTGTTGACCTAACAGGGGCAATGATATTCAGTAAGCTTGACCTCAGATCTGGCTATCACCAACTCAGACTAGCCAAGGAGTCTAGATACATCACTACATTCTCCTCCCACCTTGGTCTGAGACGATACAAACGGCTAAACTTTGGGATATCGTCAGCCGCAGAAGTATTCCAACATGAAATCTGCAAAGTCCTCACTGGTCTAGAGGGAGCAACAAACATCAGCGATGACATTCTTGTGTACGCATCCAACGAAAAAGAACATTACAAACACCTGGCAGCAATCCTAGGCAGACTAGAAGAAGCCGGTTTAACACTAAACGCAGAAAAGTGCGAATTTGCAAAGAAGGAACTGTGCTTCTTCGGATACATATTCAACGCAAAAGGAGTGTCGCCAGACCCCTCTAAAGTAAACAACATTAAAAACACTAAAGCCCCACAATCTGCCACTGAAGTGCGAAGCTTCATGGGAATGGCGACGTACTGCGCGAGATTCATTCCAGACCTCGCTATCATCGCAAGCCCACTCCAGGAACTAACAAGGAAAGATCAGAAGTGGGAGTGGACACCCATCCACCAACAAGACTTCCAACAAATCAAGAACACCCTATCGGCCTCCACAACCATGGCATTATTTGACATAGAAAGACACACCAAACTCCTCGTTGATGCCAGTCCAGTCGGCCTAGGGGCAGTACTAACCCAAACAGACAGCGAAGGAAACATATACCCCATCGCGTTTGCTAGTCAGGCGCTCACCAAACCTGAGCAGAACTATGCCCACATAAAGAAGGAAGCCCTTGCTATCCTGTGGGGATGCAGACACTTCAAAGTGTATTTGTTGGGCAAGCAAGCCAAAGTATTCTCAGACCACAAGCCTTTGATCCCAATATTCTGAGGTTTGGCACCTCACCCCCCAGCATGCATTGAAAAATGGGTGCTGCAGCGGCAGCCCTACAATATAGAATTGGACTACTGCCCAGGAACAGACAACCCAGCCGATTATCTGTCCCGTCACCCACGGCCCGCCACTGATCAGGAACAACGCCACGTGAAAGAGACAGATGAACACGTATGCCATGTAATCGCCTGCAACAGACCACGGGCCCTGACCCTGCGAGAAGTAGCAAACGAGACGGAAGCGGACACCATCCTAACACACACTACCACCACCATCCAGTCCGGGTACTGGAAGAACTACCTGACATCCATGGCCCATCGCACAACATCCGCTCAAGCGAAACTTCGATCACTAATCGGGATCCGACATGAACTCTCTGTTGCTCCTGAAGGAATACTCCTCAAAGGCCACCGGAATCGTGCTACCCGCATCACTGGAAGAGAGGGCCCTCAGGCTAGCCCACAGCGGACATCAAGGCATCATCAAAACAATGGCATATCTAAAATCCAGAATGTGGATGCCCAACATACAACAACGGGTAATGGAGCTGGTGGAGTCCTGCACGGCCTGCCAAGCCTCCTGGAGGACAGAGAACCTGGAACCCATCATCAGCGCCCCAAGAAGCAGCAAGCAGTGGGAAACCGTCAGCATGGACCACTGTACCATTGCCGGCGAAGGATACCTACTCATCGTGATCGACGAATTCAGCAGATACCCAGAAGTAGAACACGTGACATCCACTAACGCTGAGGCCACGATCCTCACATTAGAGAAGATCTTTGCAACACATGGAATCCCATCAAAGGTCAAAAGTGACAACGGCCACCGTTCACCAGCCAAGAGCTGCGCACATTCTTCAAGGACATAAACGTGAGGCACAAGCAGATCACCCCAAGATGGCCACAAGCAAACCGTGACGCTGAGAGGTTTATGGGGTCACTCAATAAAGTCATCCACATCGCTAAAGAATGAGGACATCCATGGTTGAAGGAAGTCTACCGTTTCCTAAGGACCCACAGGCAAACTCCACACTCCTCAACAGGAATTAGCCCAGCTGCCCTCATGTTTGGTGTACCCATACAGGCAGAACAACCCAAACACCCACAATGGGTAGCCCCTGAACCCGACATCCCAGCTATAGACGACAGGAGATCGAGGCAAAATGAGCAAGAGAGCATCACTCGACGGGCCAGTCACCGAGATCTAACACCAGGGGACACTGTCATTGTCAAGAACCGGGCTACGCCCAAGAAGATGTCCCTCATCAGTGAATTCCAACCATGGACAGTCAGCGCCGCGAACCACAGCATGATTACCGCTATCCGTGGAAGCGAAAAAGTGACAAGGAACATATCACACTTCCGGAAAATACCACCCGAGCTATGGGAGGTGAGCCAGGTGGCCGCAAGAGAAGAGTCAGCAACACCTTGCACACCCCGAGACCAGATGATGCCCAGAGCACACGTTACACCAAGAGAGCAGGGGACACCCCTCCAGCACGAGGACATAACCGGACCCAGGCCCCCAGCAGCGGACAATCCAGAGAGGGAAAATCTGTGATACCACCTGAGGGAGAGGCCAAGACCGTCATCCCGCCTCCAGGGATACGTGGTGGACGGAATCTACCTGCAGGCGACCCGGCCCAGATAAGGCCCGAAGGTTTGGAGTACACTGCACCTGTATATGTTGTTAATTGTTGTTCAAACACCTCCAAGTTGGGGAGGAATGTGGTGTCAGGTGCCCAGATGCTTCGGGTCACGTGGCACCCGGAAATAAAGGAGTCACCGGAACTGCCGCTAGGATGGCAGTCCGAGTTTATGCAACTTCCAGAGTGGTTGTGTTGCATTATTGCTGCGCTGCGCTGCTCCGACCCCGGGGGCCCTGTTGGCCCAAACCTCCCGGCAGGCCTCCCATCGTATCCTGGCCTGCAGTGTACATCACAATAACGACGCCCCAACAACATATCTAACCACAGGGAAACGCGCCGCTAAGGTCTTTGAACAAGCCTCCCTCTGGAACAGCCTCCCTTCCTCTCTCAAGCTTGAGCAGAACCTTCTTTGGTTCCGGAAGCAACTCAAGAACGTTGTCTTCTCTTCTGCTTTCTCTCTTCCTTTTCCCTGCTGATGGCCTGTCTGTTCCACACACCTGGTCACCTGGCCACCTTCTGAAAATGGGACCAGGTCCCTGCCTGTGCAGTTACACCTTGCACTCGCTCTGGGCCCCCCTGGCACTTGCGCTCTGTATCTGTAACCCTACAGTCCACCTACTCTCTGCACATATTAGCCACCCGCTGGCTGCACCCTCTGATTACCGACAGTTAGCCACTGTTGGCTGCACTATGTTACCTGCACTTCTCCCTCTCCCCTCCCTTTTGTACTTTTCTACCCCCCCTTTTGCAATTCTACCCTCCCCCCCCTCTGTGCGCTTGCACAATCTGAATGACACAAGGCCAAGTAAGATTGCTGATTTGTCCTCCTTTTGTTTTCCCCCCATTGTCTTGTCGTGTCTAGAAACACTTGCGTATATGCACGTTATCAATGCCATATCATATCATATCTTTCTCTGACAACACACATTTCCTTGCATAGCTTGCTTCTTGGTCTACCTAGGGAGAACCCTATACCTCAGGCAAATGCAGCATTGAGGAAGCCTTTGGGTAATCAAAATACGATTTTTCAGAATTCTCTTTCGCTTGTGCCTAATTTGCAAACATATTTTCTGACCCAATCGCTCTGCTCTTTTGGCCATATGGCTCCCAGATTTTGCCTGAAATACTGCATCCAGCTTGTGTGAGATCATGTCATTGTATGTACACACTAGGTTATCTATAGCTTTACTGGACACCTCTTCCTTTTTAATTGTTGATCTGAAATAAGGTTTCCAAATCAATGCATCAACGCTGGTGAGATAACCATGCCATTGGAAGGGAACTTATTCCAATGTTTCACCATCCAATGTGAATCTTTCGAGCAATTTTTAGATGACAGGCAAACATTGTTATTTTGATTTTGCGTTATCACTGGTGAGATTACTGCTCTTGCAGTACAATTTGACTGATGTAAGTTGCCATTGCAAAGACATCAGAGTAAGCATCAGGAAGACCACATCATCAAGGTTTCCAATGACTGTTGTGGGTGTCCTGCCATTGACATCCGGCAGGCACCCACAGTGCTAGTCACATCAGCACACAACAGGCCCAGTGCCTGTGGGGGTTTGGGCCCGCCCTAGACATCCAGTAGGCCCTCTGGTGCTATAGGACTCGAGCACCATCAGGGGTGGGGGCACAGCCGGCCATGCCCCAGACAGTGCAGGCCTCTGCCACAGTGCTGGCATGAGGGCCCCATGGCATCAGGGCATGCAGGCCTATGCCTCCACGTGTAGGCCTGCAGCCTACATGAAATGAGACACAGACTCAGGAATTCCTCTTCTGGAGTCTGCAGCCGTCCTGTTGGGTGTGTCTGCAGAAGCTCCTTTTATTAGCTCAGGCGATGACACAGTCATGTTCCGTGTTACACAAGGGGAGGGATACATTCCCTTAAAGGGGCAACACTCGTGGGAGGGTCACACACCACAATGACCATACAGCTTCTCTGAGCCCTTGCCTCCCATATACAAACAGAATCTGGACACATTAAGCTCTTGTGTAATCCTAACGCTGTTTTACAAGGTGGGGACAATGCTACGTACTGGCACTGGATACAAGAACAAACGGCATGATTAATAAAAATCATCTTCATTAACATGAAAAGAAATGTAAAGAAATCCCAGTGAGATTCGCTTCACCACTTGAAAAACCAGTGTCACTGACAGGTAATATCCACTTCCGCTAACACTTTGGCACATACATTGGACTTTTTTCGCATGTTTTGCAGTTTGTTTTGTCTTTTTTTTTATTTCAGTGTTCAGTCCCATCAAAACATCATTTGTTTGTAAGAATGGAAACGCTATTGATTGCATATGCAGTGGATAACACCAATACCGAACATTGAGATTAGAAAACAAATGAGATTTTTTTTTGTATTTTACATCAGTGGGCATGTATATGGAAAGATTAAGACAGCCCGCTCTATAATTCTTAATAGGGAAAAATATATAGTTATTTGGTCTCCTTTGAGGAAGGGGATTTTCTGCCACATTTTACTGAAGGCAAATATTGCTTGGGTATTCTTGGTGGACTGCTGACATTCTTCTGTATCGCTTGAATAATCTGAGTGCACAGAGAGAAAAAAAAAAGACATAGGGCCTCATTACACGGTAGGCGGTAAGGGTTTACCGGTACCAGTATTTTACCGGTACCGGTAAAGCCTTACCGCCTTACTACGAGGTCCCTTTGCGGGTTGGGGATTTTAACGCCTGCTTTTTGCAGGCGTTACAAACCAACCCGCAAAGGGACCCAGGGAGCTAATTACAGTACCGCAATTTGCGGTGCCGTAATTAGCGCCTTCACCATTCCCATTGTGCCCTATGGGGCAAAAATGGGAATGGGGAAGGGCAATGGTGGAAGGGGGAATTACCGCCCCTCCAACCTTGGAATGGGGCGGCAATTCCCCTTTCCACCAAGGCGGTGCCGGTATTTTACCGGCATGAACCATGGCGCTAATTGCCCCTTGGTTCACCGCCTACCGTGTAATGAGGCCCACAGAAAGTGTTTCCATGGCTCAGCGTGATACTGAAACAGGCTTTGAGGACCAAGCATTTGCAATGATTATGGATCCCAGTGGCTGCTTTACAAAGAAGATGCTGCACTTATGTTGTAGTGGAAGGGCTGGGGATGAGCAGACCACTGCGTCTTTAAGTTCTCCTGCGATACAAACGACTTTCAGTCTGGAGATCTTAATTCTCCCTTGTTCTGAATTGCAAATGAATGCACTGAACATTCTCATAATATTTCATTTACTACCAGTTTCCTAGGACTGCCATATAGTGAAGATCTTTCCTTTAATTTGAAATGAAAGTACACACTTACCGAATGAAAAACGTTATGAAGTATTATTACATTACACTAGTTTACATTCATAGTATGTGAATTCAACTACATAGGTATTGCAACCTTCACATTTACTGACAAAGGCCTTGTAAATGGTTACTTATGTTAGAAAACAATGGTCCTTTTATGTGTATGGTCTGCTTGAAGGACAGAAAAGAGCGCTGTGCAGTGATTAAATGGGCACATACCGCACCCTGACAAATGTCTTAGTGACGTTACTGGTCCTTTCAATAGAAAAGAAATGTGTTGCATCACAGGCTTGCGCTTCAGAGAGTATTGGAGAGGTTGAGGTCTATTAAGAGACTCACTTCTGAACCAAAATGGCTGCCATGAATAGCGCAGAGATGTGATATGTATCACATGACTTTTAGAGGTGACAGACTGAGGCAGAACCCTAACAACATTAGCCCTTCATGTGCCGATGGGCCACACAGTGCCACTGGAGAATGTTTGGATGCACTTATAGTTCCCATGTCCTCCTAAACGATACAGGTTTAGAAAAATATATTAGCACTTGTGAAAGTGAAGGTGAGCAGCTGTTGGGAGGTGGGGAGCGCAAAGGAGAACAACAGATGTATCTGGCTTATAGTAGCTATTGAAGTGTAGTTAGGCCCAAGTAGAGGGCACAGGTGATATTGTGTAGCAGTATTGAAATATAATGTGTAATAATTATGATGTAGACACAGGGCCTGGGTGCATGAAATTGTGAAGTACCGCCATATTGCAAGTGAGGCCTAGCATGCTTTATTCTTTATTGGCGATGCCGCAGTGTGGCATAATGAAGAGCTTGAATCTTTCACCCCATCCCAAGCCCCAGGAGTGAAGCTGAGAATAATGGGATTCATGCCAACCAGATAATGGTTTAATTGCATCCAGCTGTAGGCCTGTGGGACTAGAATGGAATGTGAATGTCAGAGCAAGGGTAGGGCTGTGCCCGTTCTGAAGGACAGCCCATGGGAGCCAGGTTACAGGTCTCATGCTGCCAAAATGCTTGGTCTAGATTTAGGGCACTATCGCCCCCAGGATAACAGCAGCTACATTTGAACTGCTTGTTGACTGGAAAACAGAATAACTAACTCCATCAGAATTATGCCTATTAATGTGGTCTTCGAGAGAGCAAGGAGGTGTATTGTGGGTGGGCAACTGATAAAGGGGGAGCGAGCAGCAGAACATCCTGCAATTTTTGAGACAAGGAGGTGATGCCAACAAATCTAGTCAAGAGCTGGGAAGGCATGATGGGGGCGCCCGCGTGTCTGGTATCAAGAGAAGTACACTGTTATTTCAAGGGGCCGATTTGACCTCAGAGTTGTCCACTGTGCTTTCGCTAATGGCCAGTTGCACACCAGGTGATTAGGCCAATGGGGCGGGTAACATTCCAGGTAAACTCGGCAATCTACTAGCAGGTACCAAGGTGATGGAGTAGGGGCCCATGTGTTAGAAGACAGAGGTAGATTAGGATGTGGCCAATCGGTCAAGGGACTATGGGGGACTGGTAGTATGTATATAGGTGTTAGCCAATGAGAGTGGGGGATTAACACTGTATATTGTTTACATCACGAGTGATGATTTCTTTCCTTAAAACCTCGTATTTGCTTTGAACTAACAGAGAGCTCCATATCCGTTTGGTTTTAAAGGACTTTCGGTAACTTTTTCCGTTTTTGACACAAAATAAATCTTTCTTTCCTTGCAAAGAGGTGTACCAAGCCTTTTTCCTTGGTGGAGTGTGTTTTATTGGCTGGTTGTCTGGAGGTCTTGCCTTGCAAGAATGGACAGAGTAATAGACAATTGCACACTGCAACAGGAGTGGTTAATTCAGCACTAGAACTCCCTCCAAGAGGCAGTTGTATACCAGCCAAGCACCAAAAGTGGCAGTGATATAAATCAACTCACATGACAATATGAACTTCCGCTTGTAATACTCAGATGCAAATCTGAGCTTGAACGTTGAGGAATCATCGAACTCGACTGCCACAGGTTGCAGGTAGGTTCAAAACAAATAGCTAACATTGGTTGTTCGACTGTCACAATTTGTGTAGATCAATTAAATGGGCACAAAGCACAGGAATGAAAATCACCAATGTGATGCGAAGGGCTAATTTAAACTGCACCCCTTAATGTGAAGCTTAAATTGTTTCATGTTTGCAAAGCACCTTAGATGAGTATGTGTACACATTGTATCACTTGCAATGATTTCCTATGTAATTCAAGACGAAAATACACCCTATACAGTTAAAGGAGTAATTTCTACAAGCAACCTTTCAGCTGTTTAAGCCAATTTTTGGGGGACGGAAGACCAGGAGTGAGCCAAGAGAGCTAACTGTTCCCGACGACAGTAGTTGTACATCTGTATAAACAACGACCTGGATACAGGATTAAGACAGGGTAATGTCTCATTTAACTTTCCTCATGGACTTACTATATGGAATGCTTATGAGAAAGAAGAACAGGGCAGTTCAACTAACAAGTCACATATATAACCTAAAACCAACCAGTATCCATCCATGGTAACTCAAATCCCCTTCAGAGATACGTAGCAATGTATTATTGGTTTGAACATTATCTGAAAAGCAAGCATTTGTAATCCAGAACATTACTTTTCTCATAATAAGTGAAAGTCCAAAAGCAGCCTTTTTACAACATATGGCGAACTCTAAAGATTTTAACAGTTATTGATGCTGGAATTTTATTAGAAATTGTTGTACTTGGAAAGCAGCTGCACTTGGGTCCTTGTTCTGAGGCTGATCAGAAAATGAAACTTGTGAGAGATACTGAATAGTAGAACCCAATTTTTGTCCTGACCTGGGGATAATGTATATTTTTCCAGTTTCCATGTGGCTTGTGATAATGGCATAATGCTGTCGATTTACTGGCCTGAATACCTAATAACAACATCAAGTAAATTGAAGAGCTTGATACATGTGATCAAAACATCAAATTGTAAGTCTCTTTTCTATAAAGAGGGTGATACACATATCCTATCTATACTCCATTCGTTCTACTCCGATTACCTACCATAGCTTTCTCAAATGCTTATAGTTACAGCTCCTTTCTGGTGTGGCCACATGCTATGAGCAGCATTGGCTATGCCCCCCAATAGGAAATTGATGGCAATAGTTGATGATGACATGCCGCTAGTAAAGACATCTAAAAGCATATAACCAATGATGCTCCAACTATTGTAGACGGTCTATACAATAGAAATGTTTGTGTTTTGCTCCTGTGTCCATATTTGCTTATGTGTTATGCTTGCCTCTGATTGAATGTATATTCTACAACAATTAATTGTAAACATGTGATAATCAATATACTTAGTTGTGCATATGTTGGTGTTTTTGTATAATGATTGTTCTTTACATTGTCTAAATCCACCTGTTTTATTATTAATGTCTGTACGTGATTTTGTTAAGTTGCCTCCAATAAAAGTTCATAGTTTTATGTGATTCTTAGACAATTGTAGTGTCTGACGTCCACACACTGATTTAGTTAGTAACTTCTCCCACTTCATTTACTAAGTGCTTCTTTTCAAACTTGTTTTACTTACCCAGAAGTAAGGCTCATTTTTATTTGTTTTATATTTGTTTCGACTGACTGCCAGTTTCCCACATGGGTTAGTTGGGTCCCTGCCGTAACGTTTGTGTGTTCTATGGATTTGTAACTTAACACGTCAAGTACACCTTTTCTTTGAAGAACAGATTGACATGCTGTAAAATGGTCGAGCCTCCTATCGTGCTGATATAGCTGGTATGCATGCATATTAGCTGGGAGTGATGCTAATTGTTCTCACTAAGTGGATCATTTCAAACCCCAACAATCATGTGGTTTGCTAAGGCCATTCCAATTCATCTCTGTGCCCCGATGGGCTGTGATGTGGGTCAAAGTAAATTGTGGTGCTGTGCATGTCATACAGAATCAAGCAGATGGAATCGTATTGGCCCTTTTAAAACGTGTGCCAGAAAAGCAACGGGATTGTAACTCATTGTGGCACATAAGTAGTCACATTGCTTCATTAGGGTCTCATAAAGAGTCACACCTGTGGTTTCCTGGAACCAATCAAAATGTTCAGTGAGTTCTGATCAATGTCTGTTCAAGTCTTTATTAACCCCAGCGGACATTAGGGGACCAGACTCATGGTATAGTCCAGGTGGGTGGCAGGTTTCAGCTCACAGTGGCACACCTTTACTATGTTATCCTGTTTTAGTTCTCAAGGAGCGGTTCAAACGTGGCCTGCTGGAACCTGCTGGAACCACACTAAATGTCCTTGATACCTTATTCATCTATTGTGCACGTTGTGATTTCTCAAGAAGGGCAACGAACTGCACAGGACTCATAAACTCTTTTTGTCAGGAAGAGTGAGGGCTGGTTTCCTTTTCCTTAACCAACTAGCAAGGATTGGCCTAGTTTAAAAGCCCTTCTTCCTTACCCCGACCCTGAAGGGTTTGGATCTTCCACTGTTCTTCTTAATCACTCCTTATCACAGTGACAGAGTATGAATAGACTGGAAGACAGAGTGGCTTGAGGCACACATGAACACCTTTGTGACCCATACACTATTCTGGGCCACATGCAGGACCTTGCCTAGTTTTCGGGGAGCAATCTGAATGGTCCCTAGGCCCCCTGCTGTATAGTGGCAAGAATCTGGGCAATCGTGGTGCAGTAGAGAACATCGACAAGACAGGCAGTATACCTGGTTGGTCCATCTCTAATTGGTTGGAAAATAGGAGGGCAAAAGCATTTAGGGATCATGCCACAAATGGTCCCTCGGCACAGACGCAATCACGGCAAATCTAAGGTAATAATGCAGCGTGGACAGTTTTCAGTCACCAGGGAGTAGAAAATAGTGATACCCCCACAAATTTCCTCTCCTGTCACTTCCATCTTTTCAATATTCGGAAAGCTAGACGCTTACTTTCATGTCATGCAAATGAGCTACTTGGACTTTTTATTCTCTTTTCTCATCTCTTCTATTGCTCCAGTCTTCTTCCTGGTCTTCTGGCCCCTCTTCGGTCGATCTACAACTCCGCTATTCATCTTCTCTTTTCCTTTTCTTCTCATGACTCTGTCTCTCCTACTTTGACTTCTTTGCATTGTCTTTTTATTCTTGCTTATGCTTCAATTTTCTGTGTCTTGTATTCAAATCTATTCACAATCTTGTTCCTCTTTATCTTTCCTCACCCTTATCATACTATTCCCCTATACTCTCCCTACATTATGACATTATTAATCTTTGTTTCTTCTTACTGTTCCCCAACCTCCATGCGCCTCGCCCCATTTCCCGTCTATCTTTTTACTCACTCCCTTTCACTGAAACGCCCTTCCTCTTTCTATTCATTCCCATTTTTCCCTTCCTATGTTTCGTTCACATCTCAAAGACCATTTCCTTTCTTCTGAAAAAACATTTTTACTTGTCATTATTCACTTTTTTGTACCATTTTATATTGTTGTGTAAAGCGCTTTGGCATGTAGCGCTCTAGACATACAAATAAAATTAAAAAAATACAAAATACAAATGGGTGGCAGATTATGTTAATAGTTTTTTTTATAAAGCACTCATACCCAAAGCCAAGGGAGTAATGGGTGGGCAATGCATGTGTTGGATGTAGCCACTCAGTTAGTCTGTCAGATATTGATGGTAGAGAAAGCTTTTAGGAACTCCTCTGAATGTAAGCTGGTTAGGTTTGGTTCTAAAAGTTACTGGAAGTTTATTTCAGAGCCTAGAACAATGGGCCAAAAAGCATCCCTCTAGTGAATTGAGTTTAAACCTTGGCAGATGAAGCAACATCAGGAAAGAAGCCCAAATGAGGTATGGATGACGAAGCATGAAGTAATATTGAGAGATAAAGTGGAGCCCTACAATATATGCATTTGAATCAAGGTGAGGGTTTTGAGCATAATAATGGCTCAAACAGGTAGCCACTGTTATTGCCTTAATGCAGGGGTAATGTGAGACTGAAGGGAAAGATTCAACACAGTTCTTAAAGTGTTTTTGGCGCACACTGTGGAAGCACGGGAAGTACTGTTGACTGTCAGGACGCTATGCTCGCTTGCTGACCCGTTTGGATTTATTGGAAACTGAACTAAGTACGGTGTTGGAGCAGCTCCAGGAGGAGCGCATGAGGAGCACATTTACTGCAACACCACCTTGCCAGTAGCCCTTTAAATCAGTCTACCAGTTGAAATAGACTCCGCCCACTAGGAACCTCCAGCACACTACATTTACCCAGGAAGAGCGCATTTACTGAAACACCACCTTGCCGCTGGCGCTGTAAAGAAAATAACCTCTTACGCTTATGAACAAGTGGGAGGCGTAGACTTTCAATCCTGTTTACATATACAGGTTGGGATGGGATGTTTAGCGAGTGTTGTTAAATGTGAGGACAGGTTTTTGATGTAATGTGGCTAAGTCCCTCTTTTATTTTTCTGTCCCCTGTTTAGTCAGCCTACCAGTTGGAATAGAATCTGCACACTAGGATCCTCCAGCACACTACATTTACCCAGCAGCCAGCGCACCTTGCACGCGCACTGTGGAAGTGCGGAAGTACTGTTGACTGTTCACTGTGCGCAGCGCAAGGCGCAAAGCTGTAAACTACTAGCCCTAAAGAGAGGTGGGAGTGAACATCTTGCACCTGAGCGACGTATAAGGTAAAGATAAGAGAGGATGCCACAATTTGGTCTAAACTGTTAGAATTTACTGTGAATTGAATGAATAGACTATGAGGGGGTGTAGGACCCTAAATTATTAACTTGTTCCACAACAGTGTGTGTATTGTATATTGTATACATTGTATGTATCATATATATAATTATGATCCATTAATATGAAAGTAAAACAAGAGGTGTTGAAGAATGAGAAATTGATGAGGCTCAATAGATCATGCAAACGCAAGATAACAGGTAAACAAGGATTGTTACCTGAGAGTAAGTTGGCAAAATGACTACGTTTTTTAACAAGACCTCCACTCCACTTACTGACACAGAAATAAATAATTGTAGATCTGAATTGGTAGAAGACTTAACGATGAGACTGCCCTGTGTAGGGACTAAGTTACTAGCACAAATGCAGCAGGAGCCTAAAAATAACAATCTAGAGAATGAAGTGAAGATAGCTAGCACAGTATGTACTAGCAACGAGTGTCGAGAGATTGTAAAATGGGGTAGAAAAGATGATGTCATTACTGAAATAAATTGTCCACCTGGTAAAGAGAAGAAGAATGTCATTGGAGGTAAATTGATGGAGAATGGGTACATTATTGCATTAGGGGTTTGAGCTGGTGGCTGCATCTTTATTCGTTTATTCCTGGGCAGCAAAAAGAAAAAAAACATGCAGAGCGTCGTGCACATCGAGAGTTCAGGCGCCGTCTCCCCCGGGTCTGGCTTGCAAGCCAGCTTTGTAATCACACTGCAGGCTGACCTCACAGAATTGGATCAGCTCCCAGAAACTTATCTCCTCCTGCTATTGGCTGCTGAGTAATAGGTTACCTATGTAGCCCTTATAGAGAGCATGATAATTGGACATTTGAGTTTTGCGTCAGTGGGTTGGTTTAGCTGTGCCAGCCCACCATTACCTAATTCTAGCTTGTTCCATTTTGAATTTGTTCCCATAACTTTTTAGCTGAAGCAAGCATTTCGCACCTGAGCTCTGAGTGCTCATTGGCTAGGCCTGAGCCATTCTTGTTACAATTATGTTTCAAATGTTGTGCGAGTCTTTGCGAAAATGTCTTTCTTTCCCAGAAGGAAAAGAAAAAAAACACACTGGGTTGCCGTGGCTTACTCGCATTATTGGAGAATTAAAAAATGTTTGTCTGCAGAAAGCAATGTTATCTGACTGCGCGACCTTGGCTGCTCGTGGGTTTTGTGAGGAACATTGCTGAAGGCTTCTGCAGCCAGTGTTCAGTGAGAGAAATGAACTTGGCTGTAATTTTCCTGAAACATGGCTTTACACTGTGCAATTAGACCATGTTAATTCATATAGGCATTTGCAAGCCTTTAAACAGGGATTTTTGTGTTTGTAGTTTCTGATATTGCAGCATTGATTGTAATGTAGCATGGAAGTTGCACTGTTGGTGAAGTGGGTGTGTTTCAGCATATTTGTCACCCATGGGTGCGCTGGGGCCTGGTTCAAATGATAAGTGCGCTCCTTGTTCTTCCTGCTGTTCTTCTGTATATGCGCCTGGGGTGAGGGGGCATGGGTTTGATCTCGATTTTCCGTCTTCAGAATAAAAGAAATTGAAGATCAAGTTAGATCCCAATAGCCCTGAACAAGTGTTGCAAGTGAATGAATCAAGCATTAGTAAACCCCCCAAAGTGTTTAGAGACGGCATTGGAAAGATTAGAGGTATACAGCATCAAATCTTGTTAAGAAAAGGGAGTATCCCTGTGGTTGCAAAATTGAGGCCAGTACCTTTGGCAATTAGAGGAGTTAAAGAGGAGCTGGCGAAATGGTTGAAACTAGGTGTTATTAAAAGAACAGGAGGGGTAGACTGGACTTCTCCACTAGTGGTAGTTAAGAAAAGCTCAGGTGAGCTCCACTTGTGTGTAAACTTACATCAACTCAATACGTGTGTGTTGGTAGATCCTAATCTGTCAGAGATGCTTTCGAGAATTGGGCAAGGAAAGGTATTCTCGAAATTAGACATGGCTTCTGCTTACCATCAAGTAGAATTGGAAGAACGATGCAGAAAGTTCACAGCATTTGTCACCCATGAGGGAGTTTTCCAGTTCAAACGCATGCCTTTTGGACTTGTATCTGCTGCTGCAGTTTTTCAAAAGGTTATGGACAGATTAGTTGGAAAAATCAGAGGTGTATATTGTTTTCAGGGTGATGTTTTGATTTGTGGGAAGAGTGAAGAGGAACACAATAACACACTGCATAGAGTTTTGGAGATATTTGAAAAGAATGACATAGTGTTAAGGGAAGGAACATGTAAGTTTGGTGTTTATAAAGTTGAATATTTAGGCCATGAAATATCGGCAGATGGTTTAAAGCCAAAAGAGAGTTTGGTAAGTTCCATAAAAGATATTAAAAGCCCAGAGGACAAAGCACAATTGAGATAATTCCTCGGGATAACTGAATTTTATCAGAAGTTTGTACACAACTATGCTAGTAAGGTGACTGAATTGAGAAAACTGCTGAAGAAAGGAAGTGAGTTTGTCTGGTCATCCAAATGTGAGAGTGAATCTGTCAGATTGAAGAAGGAAATAGATTTAGCAGAACCATTAGAACAGTTCAATATGTAGCAACAGAGTAAAGTCACTGGTGATGCATCCGAAATGGGCATTGGTGCAGTGTCTCAAGTGGTTGATCAGGGAAAGGAAGAGATTATAGCACATGCATCTCGAGGGTTAAGAGGAGCTGAATCTAGGTATTCTGTCCTTGAAAAAGAGGCTTTAGCCTATTATTGGGCCATGGAGAAATTCAGAAATGTTATATGGGGAACATGTTTTATGTTGTGCACTGATCATAAACCACTTAAAGAAATTTTAGAGAATAAGGGCCTAGATAAGGTGTCCAGGAGGGTTGCCGGATGGATTACCCACATTAATTGTCACAGTTTCGTGGTTAAAGTAATTCCGGGTAAATAAAACATACTAGCAGATAGTTTGTCAAAGTTAAGGAAACAAGAGAATGAAAATGATTCATATGGTGAGAATATGGAAATGGAAATGGTTTTCATTAATACTGAGGGCACAGTGTCCAAGGAAGAATGGTTGGAGGAAATGGACAAGGACGAGTGTTTAAAGTTGGTTATTACATATGTGGATTCGGGTGAGTGGCTCAAGAAAACAGAATTGAAAGAAGATACCGTCCCATTTTGGGAGGTCAGGAATGAACTAAGTGTGGTAGGTGGTATTTTATTCAGATGGGCGCGTGCTGTGGTTCCCAAAATGTTACGAAACAGAATTACTGATTTAGCTCATGTAGGACACATTGGCATTAGCAGAACAAAAAGTGTTTTACATAATGATTATTGGTGGCCTGGATTTGATAGGGACATAGAAAGAAGACTGGCTGAGTGTCCTATGTGTACTAAGATTGGAAAAGGAGAAGTGGCTAGACAACAACCCCTTGTAGAGGTAGAAGTACCAGGTGGAGTTTGGAGAGATGTGGCAGTGGATATCATGGGCCCAGTTGATTTAGGGTATGGAAGAGGAAAATGTATATTTGTTCTAGTTGATCTATTTTCGTGCTGGTGTGAGTTTAGTATAGTAAGGGAGACCACCGGAGAGGCCTTAGTAAAGGAGGTACAGCAGGTATTTGCTAGGGAAGGTGTCCCTGAAAGTATTCTGACTGTCAATGGTCCTCAATTTGTTGGTGGATGTTTTGCAAAATATGTCAAAGAGGCTGGTATCAAACACAAGAGGACTTCGTTATATCACCCGGAGACGAATGGGTGTGTGGAAAGAATGAATAGATGTATCATGGAAAGTATTAGGATGGCAACTGAAACAGGATATGATAGAAAAGTTGCAATCCAGGACAGGATTTTTGGTCTGTGCATGTCACCTCATTCTTTTACGGGAATAACCCCTTGCGAGTTAATGAGAGGACGTAAACCAAACACGGTGGTCAGTCCTCCATGGTTGGGAAGAAGCAGAGAAAGTGATTATGTGGTAGATGGTGTGAGCAAAGATTTGAAAAAGAAAAAGAAGGAATGGGTAGCACGTGAGAATGAGGGAAGAAAACTTTGAGAATTGAATGTGGAGACATGGTGAGGATAAAGAAAGGGGTGTTGAAGAAGAAAGGAGAAGCACTATATTCCGATCCTGTAAAGGTAATTGCTGTGCTGCGTGGAGCGATTCGGTTAGTGGGAGGACACATGTGGAACTTGTATTGTGTTGCTTTTGTGAAGAGGGGGGGATGATGTTTTTGGAATAAAATAAACTAGGGAGATGTGTTATGGTGTAGCTTTTATGAGACATATATATATGTCAATTAAGATGTAGGTTCAAGAAATAGAACTATAAATTTAATGTTGTGTTCAATAACAATGGAAAGCAAGTATTGCCATTGAAAGAATACAGCCCTATCTATTCAATGTAGCCTGGAATGGATGTATGTCATACTGTAAGAGAACATTCCATTTTGCTATTATGCTGCTGTTTACTTTTTGTTGGCATTCCAAGTGAATCTGTTGCTGCTTTCTTATGTCCCTGGTTGTAGTGTTATGCAGCTGGAGGTCCTTTCATTATAAATATAACTTAAAATAAACAGTTCCTTTTACTTGCGGTTGTCCGGAGGGTTCATACTTAACAAGAACCATATACTGAGTTGGAGTGTGAATGAATTAAGTGAACCCATGAAGAGCAGAGGCATGCAAGACAGCGTGAGAAGGACCATATTAGAGTCTGCTTTCTCTGAGCTTCCTGTGAGTGACATTGTTAGAAATGCTAAATTTGAGAGGGTGGTCATTGATCCCGTATCGGGCCTAATAGTATACACTGAGGCCCCAGGAATAAATACGGACCAGTTAGAGAACTGATACAATGTGAAGATGAATATGAGTAAAATCACTGTCAACAGCACGCAATCAGATAGCAATGAGAGTTTTGCCCCTCTAAAAAATGAGGAACTGTGGAAAGCTTTAGAAAGAGTACTAACAGAGTTGGTTGAGAGATGAGAAACCATTGAACTGAAGTTGGATGTCCATTCCATTCTGTTACATAAGAGTATCAATAAAGGATGTAAAACTTCTAGAGAAATAGGGAACAATACAGAGGCAGCTTCTCTGGAAGTATTCCAAAAAGAGCCCATTGCTGAGATGACTTCCCCGGCTGTTGAGAACCCACAGAGTGTTACATTTGCGGGGTATACAATAGCCGGTGAGGCTAGACCAAAAGGGTACTGGGAGGGACGGAGAAATGGGAAAAAGAAGAGGGGACTGA
Source organism: Ambystoma mexicanum (assembly GCF_040938575.1). Taxonomy (NCBI): domain Eukaryota; kingdom Metazoa; phylum Chordata; class Amphibia; order Caudata; family Ambystomatidae; genus Ambystoma; species Ambystoma mexicanum. The sequence goes on from NC_090922.1 coordinate 978,778,874, forward strand.
TACAAGCGGTAATGTACACTAAGTTACATGAGGGAAGTAGAAAGAATGGTTGCATTGCAAGAGAAGCTGCTGACTCAATATTGTGGCAGAACCAGCCCCCCCTTCCATATATGCAAAATTGAAGGATAACAGACCCAAACCCATCCACCTCACTAAGGAACCAAACTTCCGAGGCACATATATTGTTGCCATTCATGCTTCTGCTGAGACTGTGAAACCTAAAAGACTAGGCAAAACAGTGCCGAAATTGCACAAACCGGACTTGGCTAGAGAAGTGACCTGTAAGTCCTTGAATCTCACATCAGATGATTGGGTAATGCCAAGTAAAGATAATAAGGAGAAGAACCACAAAAAAAAGAATAAACCAGATGGGCTCACCACAAAAGTACTTAAAGAGATTAAAAGCTTCTTTCATGAATAAGCCACAGGAGACACAGAAGACCAGTCCAGCATGAGTGGCCTAGAAGCGCCAGGAGTTGGGATTACGGTTGAGACACCTGCAAATAAGTCGGTGCATTTTCTAGAACGATTGGGGAAAATGAACCCACCCATAAGAAAGATCCAAAGAACTTTGTAAGGGCACTATAGTTCCAAGAAATTAAAAAATCAAATCCTATTGAGATTCTTAATCAACACCATATTGTTGAGCTATGCGTTAGTTTGGTGCCATTACGGATGATAAGATCGAGTAATTTTAAGATTGTATATCAATTGGTCACTCCCATGCTAGTGACGACTAATGTGTGGTGTACAGATAATACGCTATGAGTTTATATTAAGTCACCGTGAGCTATTTAGTAAGCTCGGGTACACCTGTACTGAAACTTCAATGCGCAGGGTGAAAAATCAGAGGCCGGCCATTGAAGGGAAACGAAAATATAATAGTAGTTCAGCTAAAATGGATAGTGAGCCTAGTAGACATGAACATCTAGCATGGTCAAATGGAACCCTGGGGCTAAAGGAAAGATTATGTGCCAGTGAAAACCTAAGCTCTGTAAGAAATTCTAAGCCTGTCCAGACAAGCGAGCCAAGAAGTGAAAGGAAGGTTATTGGCAGTGGTTACCGATGGAATTTAAATCTCATTTTGACCAGCGTCCCTGAGACTTGAATATGATGATCTCTTGAAACACCCATGGTAATTTGCATTATGAAAGTCGTGATGGGTTGCTGGCGAATTTACATAACTTCTGCATTTTAGTATTACAGGAAACTTGGCTCTACGAGCGATGTGACATAGATGGCTGGTGTTGTTTTCAAAGTTTAGCGATGAAAGGAAAGAGAGGACATCCAAAAGGTGGTTTATTAACAGCCATGAAACATCCATGGATTGGAGATAAATCCAGTTGGTCAACTGACATGATGTTAGTGGTAAAGGTCAGCACTACCCTTGCACAGTTTCCGCACATACTGGTGATTAATATATATAACCTGCCTAATAGAACACACAACCAAGCCAACCAGAGCAGAATAGAAAAAATACTAAAGGAATGCAATCCTAAATTACCGGTTATTATAGCCGGGGACTTTAATGCCAGGATTACTATACCTGAAGAGAATCCATCACAAGATATAGGGTCTGGGCCTGTTGAATATGCACCCTCGAATAGATATGGTAGATCATGGGGGAATTTGATATCAAAGCATCATCTAATCATGTTTAATGGGAAAACCAAGGGGGATGCCAAGCGAAGTGCGACCCGGGTGGGGGGAGACAGCCTATCCACTAAAGACTACACTTTAGTGAATGAAAAGGACACTAAATTGGTGCTGGATATGGTGATTTGCTGTCGAGAAGAAAGTGACCATGTATCACAGTATGTGATGCTTGAATATCCCAAGATAGAGATTACATATTACCGGAGTGGCAATATGGAAGTTAATAATGCCGCAAATCGGGTAAATTTGGAACCCTACTAAATTAGAAAAACCAAATGCTATTGCAGTAACAGAATTGAAAGCATTTGCTGACGAATTAGAGACTAAATCAGAAGAAGTCGTAAAAGTCACCATGGGCAAATTCGAGAATTTGGTGAATAAAATTAAAGCAGTCTCTATCTGTATTGCAGTAACAGTGAAAGATGGAATGCGTCTCATGGGAAACACAACACTTATGATTGGGAAATAAAGGTAGCTAAAACAAGAAGTCTATCCATTAATAGTGTAGTAGAAAGTGATTGGATAATCCACGTAAAAAAACACTGTTGGAGCGAAGATAGTTGAAGGAGAAAGTTACAGTGTAACACAGTCTATTTGGCATGGGAATTTTACTGAGGCCTCCTTAGGAAGAATGATTGACAAATTACATTTATCTAGGGCAACTGGCCCCGATGGGACCTGTAACGCCCTATTATGTCGAGCACCTGAGGAATGGGCAAGATCATTGGTTATCCTGTTCCAATGGATAGGCAAAAAACTGATAATTCCGAATCCTGGCGAAATAGTATCATTCTCCCCGTACATAAAAAGGCAGAGTGGAAAGATCCCAAAAACTATAGAATGCTAGCTATGCTGGATATGCAAGCATAAATGTTTGCAAAGGTTCTGCTGGAAGAATTCAATGAGTGGATTACCGAAAAAAAATCCTCCCGAGCAACCAAGCAGGCTTTTGTGCTAAATACTCTATGATATACAATATCCTAAACCTAGTGTCTGCAGTGGAATATTCATGGAAGGTCCGTAAACTTCTGGTATACGTGAAATTTATTGATTTCACAGCAGCTTTTGACACTATTGTGAGAGAGAAACTATGGTTAAAACTAACTAAATGGGGGATACCACTTGGGCTACTCTACATGATCCAGCTGTTGTACTCTGACACAACAGTGAAAATTCAACTTGATGGTGAAGGCCGTCTATCTGAGGCAAATTCCCACAGTATGTGGTGTGACACAAGGCTGCAATTTAGCAGCCACGTTATTTAACTTGTATTTAGCTGATAGTTTGAATGAGTTAGGAGTGGCTGCTGGTGCTGTAAAGATAGGCAATTTCCAGGTATCCTGGTTAGGATACGCAGATGATCTTGTCCCGTTAGATTACACACCAGTAGGCCTACAAAATAGGCTAAACTATCTGATCCAATTTGCTGACAACAATGGGTTGGTAATAAATATTTCTAAAACAAAGGTGATGAGATTCCTAGGTACTACAATGCAATCATGCTCAAATAAGTTCAAGTGGACGATAAAGAATATTGAGATTGAAGAAGTTGAACACTATAGATAGTTTGGAGTCTTAGTGGACTCTAAGCTATCATGGAAACCGCACTGGAATTAAATTAAAGTTAAATGTTTAAAAATAGCAGGAGTCCTGAGTCTCATTATTGGAAGACACGGTGGGTTCTCGGTGAACACCATACTATTACTCTACTCCAGCAAAATAATATCGAGCTTGCTATATGCAGCATAGATATGGGGGACCAAGTTTGTAAATGAAATAAGTAAGCTGGAAGGGAAAATGTTAAAATGGTTTTTTAGACTTCCCACTGGGGTTACATGTGAATATATTTTATTAGAATGTGATTTTAGATATGTGAGAGATATTTTAGAGTATAAGGCAGCTATGTTATATGTGAAACTGAGTACCTTGAATATCAATACCTTAGTGGTGGATTTGATGATTTGTTTTAAGGAAGGAATGAATTTTAGTAATTTTAAATCATTTAATGTATTGTATCAATCGTATGTTAAATGGGCCAAAGGTAATGTAGATAGCTGGTTGATATATTCCCATGTAAGAGTCAAAAAACTATTACAACTTGATATCTATAGAGTGGCCAAAGAAAGAGACAAGTCAAATAGTGGCCTGTTTTTAGAACAGTGGACATTAGAGACAAAGAAACCTAGATATCAATATGCGTATCCCCACCAGGCAACAGTCATATTATACCTCATGTTTAAATTTAATAGATGCCAGATAATGGAGATATTAGCATCCAAAATTGGTATTAAGAAAAACCTGAGACTATGCAGACTGTGCGGGCTCCTAGATATCGAGAACACTTGATATGTTACTGTGAAAGCCTCAACCAGCTACGAGAAAAATATCTGTTAAGATAGAAGAACTCTTGCCTAGAGGAAAGGACTGAAAGAATATGGGAAATATTGATGGAAGGCAACAATATGAATTTGAATTTTCACATGATGAAATTCTATGAGTTGATTTTAACCATTTTAAAAGACTTATCTGATGGGATTTATGTATGATACTCTCTTTTTAATCTTAGAAATGTTGTTAGAAATTGAAAGATGATTGTGTAACATATGTAAAACCTGATACGGTTATAAACATATTACTAATAAATAAAATAAAATAAAAAAATAAAGTGTTTTTTTGTAGATTTTTTTGTTTGTGACATAGGGCCCCATTACGAGAATGGAGTAGCCATGGAGATATTAGCTCCATGGCTGCCTGTGTTCCGGGCTCCATTACCGGGTTCCTGCAATGTGGATTTACCAGGTTACTCCGAGTTAGGAGGACCGGGTAATTCCTCCATGCAGGAACCCTTCCCCATTCCCATTTGAGCCCCCATAGGGCTCAATGGGAATGGGGTGGGAGGTAATAATGGGCAGATTACATCTTGCCCGTTATTGCCTCCCTCTTCCCCTCGCGGGACCCGAAAAGAACGCCTGGTTTTACCAGGCGTGTGATCCGGGTCCCGCGATGGGATGTTTGTAATCGGCACTCCCGGAATGAAGGGGGCCGGTGCTGTACCGGCGCCCCTTCATTCCGGGAGCGCCAGGGTCATAATGAGGCCCATAGACATTTTGGTAAAACAGCATAAATTAAGTTGCCATCATTCAATTTTGAACAAATAATGGCACCAGCAATCATGATAAGTTGATGTTGGAAGAGATAAGGACACAGGTGTCTAAATAGACAAATATAATCAGAAGTGGAACCGATAAGTGGATCAATTTGGAAAAAAAAGGTCAAAGAAAATATATAGTGACTTGATATTGTTGTGTAAATGCAGAGGTAGAGTCAGAGTTAAATGAAAGAGAACACAGGGATAGAGACAGAGAAAAAAATGGGTATGAACAAAGCACAACTCTGTCTTGGTGATATTAAGACCCAGCCAGATGGGCACATCTAGGATTTGACCTAGGTCATGATATTGTATTGGAAAGAGTGGCGGTATCATCAACATGGTTTCCAGTAATTCTGAAGATTGAAGGACAAATGGGTTTGTTTCTTAAAGCTACACAGTGGTTCGCATGGAGGGCTGCACAACTGATCTTCTAGGATAAATCCAAATATTCTCTGATCTCTGTTGCATCGTGGGGAAAAGGTAATTTTGCATCAGCAGGAAGCATCCAGGGCTGATGCAGATGGAATCAATCCCCCCTATCAAATGGCTGACAGATTGGAGGCAAAAAATGATTTTGGTTAGCATCAGCAACATGTGGTTTTCTGTGACTACTCCACATCATCCATAACTGATTGCAGGAATTGTGCAGGGTATAGAGATGCAGCAGACAGCAGCCTGGGACCTGGCAGAGTGAATGAGCTTGTCCCACTCCAAGTGGTCACCGGTTTGGAGGGATACCAGGTTTTAAGATAACAGTGGCACACCATAGTCCACAAACTGTCTTTTGGGTTGTATGGAGTTCTGCTGGGACGATTACGATTCCTGGGGGTGGAGCTATGTATTTCTGAGAAAGGGGAGGAAGAGAAAGTGGGGAAAAACACAGGCTGGCTGGGTAAAGGAGGAGGCAACTGTGTGCAACAGAGGGGAGGGAGGACATTTTGGAGAAGAAAAAAAGATGCAATGACTGATTTGGCAAACTGCGTCCTGACAGAACGGGGGGAGGCATATACGGACAAAGTGGCAAAAAATAAAGAGTATTTCAGAAGGACGGGTGACTGTGGAATGTGCACCTTAGATGAGGAAGTGAACAAGATGCTAGTGAAAGGTGCAGTGTAAAGCAAATACATGTCAGAGAATGTCAAATCACAACAGGACACTTTCAGGGCATGTGCACCAGGACATTCACAGGCCCACATATGAAGTTGGTGGTCAGTGTCAGCGTGACTTAATAATGTTTGGAGGGGAAAGAGCACAGTACGGTGAATCACAATCAGTGGTGTTGGCTCTAGGAAGAAAGAAGATAACTGCATCTGAGCGAGAGTATCCCATGGCACCTCACAATGACTCACAGCTACAGCTAATGGCATAGAAAATAAGGAGTGTCATGTGGTGGAGATTATCCTACAGAAGAGCAAGATGCAGGATCAAAGGAAATGTGAGCACCTCCTGGCCATTTGGAAAGCAGAGGATGAACTAATGAGAGAAAGAGGGCAATACAATGCATTCCAGTGCCCAACAGAGATGGCTTGGTGGCCCATGGCAAAAGAAGGTTAGCAGGAGCACATGGACATTTGTTTGGCTCATTGGAAGAAAAAACAGAAAGCGGTGCCAATGAAGGAGCAGTTCAAACAGATAGATGTGAAAGACACACAGAGGGAAGAATGGCTGCCATTTGTTTTCCATGGACTGCTGAGAGAGTTTTCAGCTACCTGGTATTCACTATGGAAGATGCTACTTGGGAAAAATATGACAAACACTGACAAGTTACTGCTGACAGTGACTGCGAGTGCACCTAGAGACTGGGAGGTACTGGAGGGTTACTATATACTGGAAAGCGACATATGTAAATCCATGCTGGTCTAGACTTAATTTTATGAAATATGTAATTTTATTTAATAAAGAATGATGCTAAAGCAAGTTGGGTCGAGTGCTCAGTTACTTCCCCTTTTCCCTCACTACTAATGCGGCTGGTACAAACAGCATTGTGTGTATGAGGAGTTGTTCTGAATATTACAAGGTGTTTGTCCATTTAACCTTCATAACTGAGCACCTACTCCCACTAATTACCACCCCATCACCACAGTACTGTTCCTTCGTAAAATCCTAGACAAAATAGCATACCAACAAATCCAACATTACCTTGAGCACTTCCACCTCTTAGGAGTCAGACAATCAGGTTTTAGGCCTCAACACGGCACCAAAACCGCACTCATAGATCTTAAGGCACAGATAGATGAGCTGAGAGATCAGGGTAAGGTGGCACTACTGCTACTTCTTGATCTCTCGGCTGCCTTCGACCTGGCCGACCACGAGATCCTATGCGACCACCTTCAAAAAGCCGCCCACTTCTCTCAAGAGCCAACTGACTGGATCCAATCCTTTCTAAATAACCGCACAAGAAGAGTCTTTTCCCTACTAGCAGCAGCGGATCTTGCGTCTCCCCGACCCTGTACAACATCTTCACAAAGCCCCTTTTTGATGATCTAAATGGTTTGGGTATCACCTACACTAACTATGCCGATGATACCCAGATCCTCATCCCGTTGACGGGGGATTATGACAAGGATTTGGCCTTCGTCAATAAAGTATACCTCATCATCAAGGCATGGATGGCCTCACACGGTCTATGCCTGAATGACGACAAAACAGAACTCCTCATTCTAGGGTCCTCATATAACCTTAACAAACAAGACCAAAACTACTCCTCCTTCGTAATTGACAGCAATAAGATCACGGTAGCCAAGGAGGTTAAAACCCTTGGCTTCTACCTAGACTCCACTCTCACCTTTAAAAACCAAGTTAATGCTATGGCATCCGCCACATCTTATACATGCAAACTCATCAGAGCAGCCAAACCTTTCCTCTCCCCGTCTAACTGTATCACCCTAGCCAGGGCTCTGATCCTGTCCAAGCTGGACTATTGCAACACACTTTATGTAGGATGCAACAGATATATTATGAACAAAATTCAGATCCTCCAAAATAACGCCCTAAAAGCGGCCCTCAGTATCCCAAAGAAAGTCCACATCTCTGATTCTAGAAGGTCTGTCAACTGGCTTTCTACCAAAGACAAAATATTACTCAAATCGGTTTCCCTGAACCACAAATGCCTCCACCAAGCAGCCCCTCAATACCTTATCACTAGATTCACCAGAACTACCTCCTCACGCCCCTCTAGAATGGCCAACTCCAATCTCCTCCTGGTGCCCAGCTTTAAACGCTCTATGTCGGGTGGGAACAGCTTTCCTGTTAAAGCAGCACAATACTGGAACTCCCTTCCACCACCTTGCAGGGAGGACCTCCCCTACCGCCTATTTAGAACTAAGACCATCCATTGGCTCAAGACGCATGACACAAAACAACCCCTTGCTCTCTTGCGACCCTATTGCTCCACCACTGCGATTGTAAATATGTACATTTAGGTTGTCAACTGCTCAGTGTAGTCGAGACAACAGTTTTCACGAGACTACCGATTTATTGTATATAGTATTACTTATATTGTATATTTCTGTAACCCATACTTCATCGGCGTGCATTGTTTCTTTTTACGCGTCCAGCACTGTAACCACGGCTGGACTTCATTCCTTGTATGTAGCCAAGCTTTGCATTCCTATTGTTGCCTCTGCGCCTTGCTACCTGTGGCCATACCCCCCAGAATATGTGCAATGGGCACAATGACTACAGTAGTAGTATGTGTAATGTAATGGTAGCTAATGTAGTAGGAGTAAGGCCAGAATGATCATTGAAGCAACATATGTAAAGTAATTTTGTAATATGAGGTATTATGAAATTGAGTCATTGGAGAAATAAAACATACCAGAAAAAACTAAAACAACTAAATACATATATTGCAAATAGTTGGAGGTAAACAGTTGTGAGACACTTCTATAAGTGCATGACACGTTCAATCATATACCCGTATTGTTACATATTGGATTGCAATAACAAATTAATTGGTCTATGACACTCACCTTACCCTTGCATACCCCCCGTCTAGTATCAATGGCAGTTGGCACCTGCGATGGTGTGCACCATCGCTTGCAAGGGGGCAGGGTGGATGGAGACGCTTAAGGAGTGGTACACCATGTGCACCCGAAAGGTATCTTATGCACTGTACTATTCTGCAAAAGGACACCGCAGTGCTGTTGTCTGTAGACCCCCCTTTGAAGACCTTGCTCCTCCAATGAACAGATATATGAGTCGATTGAATGTGGTCCCAGGCATATTGCGCTTACCCCATTCTCATCGTTCTCCTCTTACTTTTACCTATAAGCTGAACGTGTGTAGGTTAATGGTACTTTGTAGGCTGTACTATTTCAACAGCCTCTTCTTTAATTTACACACTTTTAATTTGCCCACTCCAGGTAATTTGAATTAAGGCTGCCAGACTTATCATTGGCCTAAAGACCAGGGACTGTATGTGTGATCCTTGGTCTTCAACCTTTACTTCGCACCTGTAGGGCACCTAATATCTACTTTGCTATCTAACTTTAAGTGTTATACGGATGACAAGCTTCAGGTTGTGTGCTGCATCCTCTTCTGTACTATCTCACTTATTGCTGACTGTGTATGTGCAAATAAGGAATGGTGGGCATCCAGCAATATGTATCGTAATGCCAGTAAGCCTGAGATGATTTTTATTAGACCCATGCTGCTATTTTCCCTATTGCACTCTGTCTGTCCGCTTTGGGTCCTGTACCTATGCCTTCCAGTGAGAAAAAACCCACATTATGGACATGTTGCAGAAGTTACACTACTAGCTGCAGCCACTAAGAGGTATTGTTGCTTTTGTCACTGTCCCCCAGCTCACTGTCACAAGAGCTATATTTTTATCAAGGCTGGACTATTGTAACAGCCTCTTTGTAAATCTCACTACTTGTACTCTTGACCGCTGCAACTTATCCAGACAGCAGTGCAAGACTTGTGATTGGCCTTAACTGAAGGAATGATATATCTCCTGTCCTGTAATCTTTGCAGTGGTGGCAATTGTTAGCTGCAAGGATCAATTTGAAGTCTGTCTGTATTGTTTACAAGGCTTTCGGAAGGGAGCACAATACTGTTTACTCCTGCACCTGAATGCAGAAATCAATATGATTGGGGAAATAGATGTATACAGAAGCTATTAAACTTGTACTGCTGTGTTCATGTTTTTACACTTTTACGTGATGACTGCATTTGTATGTTTGTCAGTGGTATTCTTTGAAGTTCCACTTCCAGCAATTTTGCTGGGCAACGTGTGCTGCGTTAGTGGTTGCTTTAAGGATGAATTTGAAGATCCTTGTATTATCGACAAGGGGGTACGGCCTGTGCAAACACACTACCTGCAGCTCTTTCTGACAAACTACTTTTCTTCATGATACATTCTATAACTGTGTGCTAGGGAAATGCTTTTATAGCTCAGAGTAGGGGGCACATTACTATTTACGATTAGGGAAATATATGCCTGTGTGCAACACGGATAAAGTTATTTTTGAAAGAAAATGTAAATGTATTTTAAACAGGCACATTGATATCAGTAAAGTGGAGGCAATTATTGTGTTTCACTTGAAAAATGTGGTTGTTTTTGTACTAGACTGTTTGATAGTAATAGTGCTAATTGTTGTGGCATGTGTTTCCAGAAATGAAACTGACTTGGGCACGCTGTAAACGCTACATGAAGGGTGGCATTGGCATTGTTATGTGTCCTTCAAAACAGTGGACTAAGAATGTGTGGGAGGAAATGTGTTGACAATCTGCAAAGAAATGATAAGATTCACTGTATTAAAAGCGCTTATCGGAAAATAATGTTTCTATTTCAGAAAACAGTGCTGTGAAGCGGTTGGTCCTCTACAACATCAGAAAAATGGATTCGCAAAGCTCAATGTAAGCAACATTTTAAATGAAAGCTATTGAAGTGTGTAAAGTGTACTGTCTTCCATATGATAAATGCTGTGATAGATGCATGTTCAATTTGCCGCAAAGAGTAGACGTCGTACATGTTACGTGAAACTTAAATTTATAGCCAAAATAAGAATGCAGTTGTATATTTAATTGTAAAGTGCTTACTGAAAAATGTTTTTCTGTTATCTTTTTTCCATAGTTATATACTCCCACTCTGTGCATGTGATGGGTTCACAAAAGTGTTTGGACAAAAATTATCAATAACAGATATGTGATATCTATTGTGTGGGATGATCGCCAGACAACAATTTGTCCTTTTGCGGTTGCAGTAACAAGAAGCAAAATGGTGGCATATAGGTTCTAGAAAAGTGCGAATGTGAAAGTGTTGCATTTATTTCAATTTTAAAGCAGTAATTTGTACATGCGTAATGGAGCGCCATGTACACAGATTATTTGTCGCTGATGGAAAATAATTTATGGTGGAGACGCAAAGACTTGCATTGATGGATCGATGATCAGATTTGGCAGTAGAAGATTACAGTTCACAGTTTCAGTGAAAATGTCAATTCTGTGACATTCGGTAGCTATGAACTGTGTTCAAAAAAGTTAACAAGGTTTTCGTCGACTTAAGTGAATGTGTTCATCGTTGTGTCAAAATGAAAAGTATTTCTTAAGGTCTCCGCTATTGCTGTTTTCTTCAAAATAAAATGTTTCTATCATTTCTGTAAATAAAGACTAAACTTTTGTGTTTGTTGTGGATTTTTTTGTTTAAGTTCCATGTTCTGGGTAACACAACTTTGTGACGTTGTTGATGACCGTGTACGTTTGGCTTTATTGCCTACTAACGCCATTGAAATAGGTGGAGCTCATTCTGACCGAATAGTGATGTTAGCCTTGGGGTGGGTGAAAGTAATCAGTGCTGCGCAGCGCTTTCAAGTTCGGCCGATAGAATCTTATTATGGTTATTGAACATGTAAGTAGATGGATTCTATAAGAATACTTTTTTAGTTCTATTTTTTAACTGTGAGAGGTGGTTCCAAAAGGGTAGGGTGGGAAATGAGGGACTAGGCACCAAGCAGTAATATGGAGAGGCAGGTGGACAGGGGAGGATGATGCACGTGTGTTACATCTAAAATAGGGGCAGTCTTTTTCATGTTCTTTGATTACAGCTTCAAAAGCACTTTGAAATGGCTCCCCCCTACAGAGTGGTGTGTTGCAGTATATACTGAGGACTGTTGTCTTAAAAAGATATGGATCAACAGCTTCTTTTATTGCTTGCAAGGTAGGTGGTGGGATTGTGTGCCTCACAAAAGTAGGCTGTGTGGTTTTGTTACTGGTTGCACAATATGAGGTGGAGGAAGATAGACTAGTATTTACTAAGAGAGGAACAGCCTTTCTAAGAGCATTGCAGTGGTTGCGTTGGGTGTGGTGGTGCATGGATGTGGTCCTGTAGGAGTACTGTTCAGGTAGACCATGACTAAGTATAACGTTGCACTCAGTGCATTTCACTTTCGTAGCTTTAGCCTTTGGTACATTCCCAACAGTGGTAAAGATCTGCCACACCCATGATTCTTTCTTGGTGCAAGAGGTAGGCACTTCCTCTACCTCCTTTTCTTGGTCCTCTTCATTATCTTTGGAAGTGCTATGCTTTTTTTGTTGTGTTTGTCCTGCAGTTGGTAGTGTTGATGGTGGCTCTTGGGGAGGAGGTGTGGCAGTAGATGATGCAATTTTTAAGAAAAATTGCAGTTTTGCTAATATTCTTCCAATTGTGTGCTGTGTGCTGGATTTTTAGTGGGTAATGAGTGTTAGGGAGAATTCTCTGTAAAGGCTAATTTCCCAAACCTAGTGAGCCCCCCACCAACTTTGCTGGATTTTTGAGGTTTAATGTTTTCTCCTGCTAAGAGTGAAACTCTTTTTCTCCCACTCTTAGGCATGATTTGAGAATGTCCTTTGACTTTGTAATGTGTTTTATGCGCTATGGGGTCTTTTACTCCATAGGGCTTCATGTGTTTTTGGTAAGTGTGTTACGCAGCACCCTCAGTGCAGTAACAGAGGGGTGTCATAGTGACCCCAAACATAGACTCCATACCCTGGGACTGACTACTCTCTCCCAGGGCATGTAAAGTCACCATTGACTTTACTAGTCTTAAATTGTGAACAGAACCAGTACAAACCATCATATTGTGGAAGCACTGGTATGGGTAATTTGATTGCCCCTGGGTCTGTTTTCCAAGGGGGCACTGTCCAGTCCCCCTTGTCGAGTGTCTGGCTGGTGGCAGTGGTTACCATGCAGAATATTCCAACAGAATATTTCCTATAGGATTTTCCCATTAATTTTAAACGCACCACTTTTTTTGGTGCAATGTTAAAGATACCGCTGGGTTATTTATTTAATATTGATTCCCAGTTGGCTCTTTTCGCCAGGACTCGGTTTAAAAATGGTGTTTGTGTTCGCCTCTGTAACTCCAACCCAAGTCGAGCACTTTGTTCCACTTTTGGCAGACTTCTGCACAGAAGCCTCCAAAATTGGTGCCACTCTGTCTGGGTCTACAGGATGTGTGGGAGGGGGGAATAGGCACCCTGGACTGAGTTGCCTTGGCAACTCAAGTTGCACTCTTGTGTGATTGGCCCAGTGGTGAGCCACCCGGCTCACCACTTAGCATGTTTGATTGACAGCTAGGCTGGTGAATGGGGATTTTGCTGCATAAAAGCAGGGCTTTGGGGACTGGAACTTCAGAAGTCGCCACAGGACCTAAAGAATCCAAAGAGGGGAGAAGCTGAGCCATCTACAATGACGACACCACCAGTGGAGCCCTGCTGTACGAAACTCACCACTTTCCCGATGACAGAGAAGATTTTCTTCCAGGAGAGTCTTCTTCCCTTTGAGCTGGTGGGACCAACCAGTTCGCCTTTTCACCTTCTTGGATCGTCTTGTGGTCGAATCACCCGTGCCAAGCACCCCAGTGGCCGGATAGCCACGCTTCACCACTACCGCGAATAAAAGGGCAGTACCTTTTAACCTGGAAACTCCGCGGCTGGTTTCTTCCCTGGCAGTGCAACAATCTCCAACTTTCCTCCACGTCGAGATATTCTCTTCCCCTGGACGAAGCACCGACTTGCACCCGCTGCCAGGAACAACTGCCCCCGTTAGAACTTTCTCACCATTTCAGGTACTTTGTCCCGCCTGGTCTCCCTTGCAACAGACCATTCAAGGTGTCCCGTAAATCCTTGACTCTCTATCCTAGGGTGACCTCGGACCCATTAACATTACCTTTCTATCTTGATCCGACCTCTTTTTGACTTTCCTGCAAAGACTTTTAGTGCATTTCCACTGTTTGATCTTGGGCACATTCCGCCTTGCTCTCTCCAAGAGTGGGCCTGGCCTATGAACTTTTTGCTCTATAGTAGACCCTGCATTTCTTGACTTGCTGTTGTTCTTTAAAAGTGTTCGCATTGTGTGTTTTTCCTATTTCTGCCTTTTCTCTCCCTTTTTAAATAATTATTGGAGTGCCATCTATGGTTACGCGCTCACCTTTGTTTTGCTAAATAAGTGGTGTACCAACCTAGACTTGTCAAATAATTAATTAGGGAGGTGTATATATGTCGAGTGACTGTGTTTGAACTTGCTTGACATATTAGTGCCAGTGTATTTTTACAAGTGTGTTTTTAATTAAATAATTATATACTTTTATACCAAAGCTCTGGTCAGTGTTTGCTTGTGCTACTGTATTTTTAACCCTATTGTGTATACTCTATATACTGCCTAACTCTTCTTGAGAGAAGTCTGACTGCACAGCCACAGCTACCAAGAAAATCTGGGTGGTACAGACTGCTACCAATTGGGTTTACTGCTAACACCTGTAGTCTTAAACTTTTTGCAGTGGTCCCTTAGGGAACTGCACAGGTTTCTGCCTAACAATGATTAAGAATAGGTATGGGAGCTGTGCAAGGGTAAATTTTAAGCTTGAAAGTTGCTAGATGAGCAGAAAGTGCAGTGCTGACCCTTCCATGAAGTATGGACACGATTGCAAAGTGCAGACACGTTTGCGAAAACATCATCATGCCATGGGCAAGGTCACATGAGGAAGTTCGGATGGTCCGTGATGACGTCAGATGTTCGTGGACGCCAACGGCTGCAAATACATTGGAAAAAGTTGCAAAAAGTGTATAGAAATATTAAAAATTATGCTAGAAAGTGGGTAGTGAAACTTTGTAAATTGGATAAAAATGTTGCTATATTGGGCTAAGTATGATATTAGTAAGTTGTAAGAAGTTAGCCTGCACTGGTAAAAACCCATGAAAATCGGAAAAACGTTGTTAAAGGCGCGTTATGGTTAAATTGCACTAATAAAAAACTATCAAATGCGATGAGGACATCACTGATGACATCACATCTGAAATTAATTTTGATGAAAAGTCCCTACAAGTGGTTGTGTTTAAATCGTTGATAACAAGATGTCAGGGGTGATCGGCAGTAGTGAACTACTTAATCTATTAAAGAATGTACACATCTAAACAAAACATCACATTGTAGTGTTGTTGTTAATACAGTAACCAAATCATAGATAACAATAGGCAATGGCTGCAGCGTGTACCATAGAAGTACAATGGTTATAATCTTGTGATTTTGCATAGTAACATAATGAATGCTACCTTATCAGAGTTTCAAGTAATGTTAAACATGTAATAACTAGCCAACAATTCAAGACTTACTACACACTTGTGCTAGTACAAACACTAGATATGAAAACCGACAATGCAAATCAGAGGCACATGCAGGGAAATTAAAGTAAGGAATTAAGAAACAGCATCACCAGAAAATATTAATAACATTAAAGTTCATCTTCATGTATACAAATACATTGTGTGTTTGAGGCCTGCTTATTGCCCAATGTATATGCACCATGAGACCAAACCCTAAGGTTAATATCTAGATATATGACAGCTTTTGAATTTTAATATTCTGCAGTGAACAAAACCACCTGGCCTAGATATGTCAGTGAAAAAAAACAAGTGGTCCAGCTATGTGATGTCATCAGTGATGTCATGAATTACATTTTTGATGTCATATTTTATGTCCTGGGTGTTAGTATTAGCAGTGTACAGTGGTGGCATGGGTTATGGTTGCTTATCCTACCGTAACTGGCGAATTCAAGAGGTTTTTTGGTTTTATTAGTGTTAGGAAAGATTTCCATTTAATATGTAATTTTCCCTGCAGTTGTGTACCTCCCAACTTTTTGCTTTTTTTCAAACACCATAGTCTGACTTTACCACAGGAGCACAGCCTTCTGCTGCACTCCTCTGGGCTTTTCGCTCACTTCTTATGGGGAAACTCACATGCCCTTAAAGACAGTCAGGACTGGGAGACTTTGTTTCCCTAAGTCATTGTCCATGTTGCAACTTTTCTGCAAAATGAAACAAGTGTACATGTACCTTACATTAGAGAGACCTTACCTTAGGAGAAGTACAGATGTGCCTTGGACAGGGCTGGTGGCAGCTTATCATTTCATACATTCATAACCCTTTCTTGCTAGGTAAACCGCGATTACCGTGTTTGGCATGGGTAGGTCACCTGGCTCCAAAATGGCCACGCCACAACGTTCTTTGTCCTGTGACCATCTTGCCCCTTCACCTTCCTCAGGTCAGGCCTTAAATGGGCATGCTTTTTCCTGAGAAACACCACGTTTTCGCAGGCTTCTGCATGCCTTGTGTGTGTGCCCCCAGGATGTAGGCCGGAGCGTCTGGTTCCGATACACATCCTGGGTGCCAGAGAGTCTGGTGTGCTGTGAATGCCTGGGACCACCGTGGTCCATGATTGGTCCGTGTATGGTATGCCTGTATGTGAGCAGATCTCCCATTGGGTCCTCTTCATTTTGGCGCAAAGCAGATTGTGGATAAGAGAAGGCTCCAATCACCCATGCCATGTCGATCTCTCGAGTTCTCACTGAACAAAGAACAGGATCAAAGTATCCTGAAACTAAGAAGCCGAGTTGAGGAACCGCTGATGACCTGCTGGAAGGTTTGGCACCCTGAGCCCGCTGTCGTCCCGTGGGACCCCTCTGCATCTGGTTGTCCTAGAAGGTCTGCAAAGATGCTTTGGCCCATTGGAATAGTGGGACCAACTATTCTTGGCACCTTCATCAAATCCTGCAAGTAAGCCTTTTCGAAATGTCCCTGGGCCAACCAGTGGGCTGACCAGCTTGCGCATTAATTTTTCCCTTATACTGCCGCTGTTTTGAGGAGGCCCTTGAAACATGATACATCGCCAGCTTCTTGTTCACGGCACTCTTACACCAAATTTCGTACACTTGGCATCCCAGGTCTGGAGTAAAGGGAGTGCGCCCAAACTGGATTACACATGGTTACTGTGTCGCCGAGCTGTGGTGATGAACTTTGTAAGTTCATTGCAGCTCTGATCCTCTGTGCCCTGAAGCCTGCGACAGCAGAACTGGCCTGATCCATCCACCAGGAGTGGAGAAATAACCACTGTCCCATAGGTAAATCAACGCTGTATCTTCAACGCTGAAAGCATTTGAACCTGCAACTGAAGTGGACTCGACTGCCAAAGTTTGGTCTGGAGTGTGTGCCAGGCGTCAGTGAGTAATTGCAACCCTAACCGGTGGCCCCTAGCGCATTCATCCATTTTTACGAACCAGTGGCCTCTGAGGGCCCCTCTCCTTTCCACTACTATTGCAAACTAGAAAACTATTCCCAACTCTTGGAATCGATTCTGCCCTCAAGTGGAGGCCCTCCTCGAATAGTGGGAACCTATTCTGATTCACCTCACCTACCTTCCTGAGCTGCTACAGTCCCTACCAAAGACCCTGCTTTGTCAATTTGACCTCCCACTCGCGCCAGCTTCGCAAGTACCTTTGAGCATTAGGCTCCCCTAATCTTAGGGATTGGACTGCCTTTCAGTTTGGACTGCGTTGGATGCAGAAGGGCCTAAAGACTAGTATGCCTGCTTCCTTCCCTGTTTAGGTTGTGGACCCGTTTGGTGCATTCATCCTTTAGACCATATTGGTCTTGTACATATGTGTATAGATAGCATTGTGTTGGTTTAATAGCCTTGCTGTGATTTTCTTACTGTGTATTGAATTGCAAAGGCCTTGGAATAATGTATTTGTATTTTTTATATATAGTTATGGTTAAGTTGCTGTTTCCATAGGAAGAGCACTTTTTGGGCGGCTTATAACTTCGCTCTCCCTGGACGGATCCTCACCAAACTTTGCAAAGTTTGGTGAGGATTCGTCCAGGGGGGGCAAAGTTATAGGGGGGGTCCCAAAACTTTTTTTTTCCCATAGACTGAATGGGAAACATTTTTTGCTCGCGTCTACAGCCCAAACCACTGGATGGATTTTCACCAGGAGCAGCGGCTTGGTCCCGAAAGAATGTTTTTGCAAATTTGATGAAAATCCATCCAGTAGTTTTTTTTTAAATGACCAAAAAGTAGGTAAACAAAAATTAGTGATATCTGTGTTTGGTTCGCGGACACACTTCCCTGTTCGCTCCGTGGACAGTGTCCTGATTGGCCAATCGGCTTGCGTGATGTTCGCGGACATGCAACATGTTCGCTGATTGGACGGCGTGGAGCGTGAAGCGCGTCAGATTTTCAGTAGCGCCCGCCATCTTGGATTCGTGGTCATCCGCGGACAGCGCAGTGAAACTTTGTTCAAAATGTGTATTTAGTAGAGTGTGTTGGTATGTAGGAGTGTTTGGTGAGGGTGGGAGTGTATGAGATAGGATGAAAGTTGTGTTTTTTATGTGTTAGACATTCTTTTTGTGTTCGATTTGTCTGCGGACATCACAGGTGTTCTGAAATGTTCTAAATAAACTGAATGGGGGGTGTTCTGAGGACTCAATATGTTTCCGTTTTGTTTGCAAGCAAACTGAAACTGTTCTAAGAACACTCGCGGTGTCCTGAAATGTTCGCAAATACACAAAATGGGGGTATTCTGAAGACGTTGTCGAACACTCGCTGTGTCCTGAAATGTTCGCAAATATGAATGGGGGTTGTGGCTGACAAGTTGAATGTTTTCTAAGAACACTCAGGGTGTCCTGAAATGTTTGCAAATAAACAAAATGGGGGTGTCCTGAGGACGCTGTCCGTATTGTTCTCTGTCAAGTTGAATAAGTTCTAAGAACACTCGCAGTGTCCTGAAATTTCACAAATAAACAAGATGGTGGTGTTCTGAAGACGCTTCTAAGAACACTCGCAGTGTCCAGGGAATGTTCATAGGGGGTGTCCTGAGGATGCTGTCCGTATTGTTCTCTGTCAAGTTGAATGTGTTCTAAGAACACCCGCGGTGTCCTGAAATGTTCGGAAATAAACTAAATGGGGGTGTTCTGAAGACGTTTCTAAGAACACTCCCGGTGTCCTGGAATGTTCGTAGGGGGTGTCCTGAAGGCGTAGTCCGTATTGTTCGCTAGCAAGTTGAATGTGTTCTAAGAACACTCGCAGTGTCCTGAAATGTTCACAAATAAACAAAATGGGGGTGTCCTGAGGACGCTGTTCGTATTGTTCTCTGTCAAGTTGAATGTGTTCTAAGAACTCTCGCGTTGTTCTGAAATGTTCGTAGGGGGTGTCCTGAAGATGCTGTTCGTATTGTTCTCTGTCAAGTTGAAAGTGTTCTTAGAACACTCATGGTTTCCTGAAATGTTCGCAAATAAACAGTATGGGGGTGTCCTGAGGATGCTGTCCGTATTGTTCTCTGTCAAGTTGAATGTGTTCTAAGAACACTTACGGTGTCCTGAAATGTTCACAAATAAACAAAATGGGGGTGTTCTGAAGACGTTTCTAAGAACACTCGCGGTGTCCTGGAATGTTCGTAGGGGGTGTCCTGAAGGAAGGCGTAGTCCGTATTGTTCACTGGCAAGTTGAATGTGTTCTAAGAACGCTCGCAGTGTCCTGAAATGTTCGCAAATAAACAAAATGTGGGTGTCCTGAGGACACTGTCCGTATTGTTCGTAGTCAAGTTGAAAGTGTTCTAAGAACTAATGCGTTGTTCTGAAATGTTCGCAGGGGGTGTCCTGAAGATGCTGTTCGTATTGTTCTCTGTCAAGTTGAAAGTGTTCTAAGAAGACTCATAATGTCCGCAGACATTAAAAGTTTCCATAGACCATAGTTGAAATGTTTGACTCTATGGATGTGATATGCTGCGGTGGTTGTTGCCAGGGCATAGAGTCTTGGTTGCATGTGTTCTGACTTGAGTGTAGTGTAGACCGTTGAGACCTCTGTCCCCAAGTGATGCACAGGCTAACCAAAAGAACCCCGCTGTGCGACCTTTGGGGCCACAGGTGGGAGATGTTACTTCCCGGATCCACGGAACCTTTGGAACACCGATGCTGCTGCAGAAAGAACGAGGTTAAGTACCAGGCAAATACAATATAGCACAAGAACCAAAGGATCTGAATAATCTTACCTATCCGGTGTTTGGAAAACCCGGGAAACCTAGGAAGGAGGTTTGAGACTCAGATGAGAGGCGGTCCCCAGAACAAGAGGGAACCCAGTTAAGCATGGACACAGGATAGGCCACCAGTAGAGCTGAAGACATAACTTGAGTTCCCAAAAGGGCGATGGCGTAGAAGTCCAACAAAGTACCAAGGGAAGATCTGAAGACAGGTGATGGTTGTGTCGAGATTCAGCAATAGGTAAACATTTCCAAGCAAAGGTACAAAAGGGTAATCCGAGGGAGTCCAGGTGAGAGATCCAAGATCAAGGTAAACCGACAGAGTTTATCAAACGTAGCGCCAAACAGAGTCAGAAGACAGCTGAGAAGCGAGGAGTGCTCCGTGCATCAGGATTTATATAGTGTGCGCTTCTGGGTCATGTGACATCCACCAAGGTCACGTGGGAAACGCCGCCCTGTATCACGTGAGCAAATGAATGATCGATGCAGAGGTGTTCCACCGCCCCTTCTGCTGTATGTTCTCTATGGCAACTGCCAATGCAGGAAGGGCTGCAACCGGGCACGTAAATTGTACCTGGTACGGAACTTTCGGTCCTTTGGGGTAACCAAATCACCTGAGTCTCGAACCCTGGAGGGAGTCGTGTGGGAACCCGGGGAAGGTGTTGTGGAGATGTTAGCAGTGTTCTGGTGTGCAGAGGATCATCTAACATAGCCCCCCCCAACGGCCCACGACCCCGTGGGCAGGATGGGTGATCCCTATGGAACCGGGCCAACAACCGAGGAGCGTTAACATCCAAGGCTGAAACCCAAGAACGCTCCTCTGGGCCAAAACCCTTCCAATCCACCAAATACTGGAGCCCACCCCTAAACCAACGGGAACCCAAAATAGCTGACACTTCAAAGACATCAGGGGAGGCCAGGGACACCGGGGCTGCTGGGGCCCGAAGGCAAGAGGAATCAGGGCATGGCTTGAGAAGATAGACATGAAAAACAGGATGGATCTGCCAAGAGTTCGGGAGAACCAGACGAAAAGCCATTGGATTCACAACCTGAGAGATCACATACGGGCCAACAAAGCGAGGCAGAGGTTTCTGACAACCAACCAGGTGAAGGTGACGGGAAGACAACCACACCCTGGAACCCACCGTAAGGGGAGGAGCAGCCAAGCGCTTGCTGTCAACACGGGACTTCATAGAGGCCTTTGCTTCAGTAAGATGGACCAAAGTACAAGCATGAACAGCAGACAGATCCCTAAAACAGGCCGTGGCCGCAGGATTCAAAGAGACAGAGGAGTCAGGGACAGGCAAGACCTTGGGGTGTTGGCCATAGAGGGCGTAGAAAGGAGAAAAACCTGTAGCAGAATGAGCCGCGTTATTGTATGCGAACTCGGCAAGCCGTAAAGCACTCAACCAGGAGGACTGCTGCTGCAGGATAAGGCACCGAAGATACTGCTCCATAGATTGATTCGTCCTTTCAGTCTGCCCATCAGTCTCGGGGTGATAGGCCGAGGAATACCTGGTATCGATGCCAAGTAGCTTAGTCAAAGATCTCCAAAAACGAGAGGTGAACTGCGACCCACGATCAGAAATAATGACAGAAGGAAGCCCAAACAACGTGAACACAGATTCAAAAAACAACTCAGCCAGGACCGGGGCCGAAGGGATCCCCTTACAGGGAACAAAGCGAGCCATTTTTGTGAATGTGTCCACCACCACCCAGATGGTATCAAAACTCCGTACCTTGGGGAGATCGGTCACAAAATCCATAGTCAGTGTGTGCCAAGGTCTTGGTGGTACCGGTAGCGGAAGCAGCAGGCCGATTGGACGACCTCTTCGATGTTTGGCCTGAGCGCAGACAGAGCAAGAGTTGACATAGCATTCCACGTCGCGCTTCATAGAGGGCCACCAGCAACAGCGCTTTAGGAGAAACATGGTACGCTCCTGGCCGGAATGGGCATTAAAGGGGGCATCATGAGACCATTCAAGGGCCAGGTTACGGGTGTCAGGCGTGGGGAGGAACAAGCGATCATGTACGAAAGGCAAACCATCACAATATACGGGATCCCAATCACGCAATTGGTCAGAATGATTGCTTGTCCATGCTCGCACAGAATCCGACAATGACAGAGAGGGAGTGCAGAGACAAATCACATGACTCTTACCTAGAACAGTATCAGGGAGCGTGACAAGGCATCCGCTTTTCCATGAGTGATCCCAGGACGATGAGTAATGTGAAAATCAAAGGCGGAAAAGAAGAGATGCCACCGGACCTGTCTGCTGTTGATGCACTTTAAGGAGGCCAGATCCTGTAGGTTCTGATGAACGGAGTAGACAGTGATTGGATGCTTAGCCCCCAGGAGATGATGGCGCCAGACACTAAAGGCGTCCATGACAGCCAGAAGTTCCTTCTCCGTTCCAGTATAATGGGTCTCAGTATTGGAAAACTTGCCGGAGTGGTATGCCACGGGGTGCAACTTCCTGTCGTAGGACATGTCTGAGACAACACCGCACCAAGGGCAAAAGAAGAGGCATCCGCCTCGACTATGAATGGAAGTTCGGGATTGGGGTGCTTAAGAATCGGTGCGGTGGTGAAAGCGGTTTTCAAAGCCTCAAAGTATTCCTGATGTTCCTTTTGCCACTGATAGGGTACTTGAGGGCTGGTCAGAGCCGTAAGTGGGGCCACAATTGTGGAAAAGGACGAAATAAAGCGCCTGTAAAAGTTGGCGAAGCCCAAAAAGGCCTGCAAGTCCTTGAGTGTCTGAGGAACTGGCCAATCTAAGACTGCCTTAACCTTGGATTCATTCATGGATAGTGCCCCAGGGGTAATGTGGAAGCCCAGAAACTCAACAGATGTTTTATGGAATTGACATTTCTCGGGTTTGGCAAACAGCAAATGTTCCCTTAGACGGGATTGGACCTCCCGAACATGCTTTACATGGTCATCAAGATTCCGTGAAAAGATCAAGATGTCGTCCAGATAAACAACCATGTATACGTCCAGAATGTCCCTGAATATGTCATTCATAAAACGCTGGAATGTTTCCGGGGCGTTGCATAGACCGAAGGGCATGACTAGATACTCATACAAGCCGTAACGGGTGCAAAAGGCAGTTTTCCACTCATCGCCCTCGCGGACCCGCACTAGATTGTATGCGCCACGAAGATCCAGCTTGGTAAAAACGGAGGCATGGGATAAGCGGTCCAGGAGAGGGGTGATCAAAGGGATTGGATACCTATCCTTTTTCATGATGGCGTTAAGGCGCCGGTAATCCACACAGGGACGTAAGTCCCCCTCTTTCTTGGGTACAAAGAAAATAGGGCTTGCAGCTGGTGAAGTAGAGGGGCGGATGTGTCCTAGTCGTAGGGCGTTCTGCACATACTGTTTCAGAGCTTGTTCTTCCGAGGGGGACAGAGAATAAATCCTGCCCGAAGGAACCGTAGAACCCGGGATTAGTTCAATCGGGCAGTCATATGATCTGTGTGGAGGAAGCACCTCGGAAGAACCGCAATTGAAAACTGACTCGAATGCTTTGTACTCAGAGGGAATCCCGGTAACTACCCCTCCGACGGTATGGGAATTCACAACCTCTGATCCACCATCATTCAATGTGAGTTGAGCAAGAGCTCCCAAGGCCCGTGAAGGAGTATCTGTTTCTTGATGGGCTGGGAGACAAAAGTTCTGACAGATATCCGACTCAAAGAGCACCGTGCCTGTTTGCCAATTAATCAGAGGATTGTGTTCACGCAACCATGGTATTCCTAATATGATACCGAACTGGGGTGTGGTGATCAAGTCAAAACTTAGCGTCTCTGTGTGAACGTCTTGTATAGTCGATAATAGAGGAGCAGTTTGGTGTCTAACGGGACCAGAGACTAGGGCAGTGCCATCTATGGCCTGAACCATTTCAGGTTGGGTTTTCACCACTAAAGGTAGATTGAGAGAATGGGCTAAAGCAATGTCTATGTAGTTCCAAGTGGCACCAGAGTCAATGATGATCGTGACTGCGTGAGAGATACCCGCAGAGGGACAAAGAGTGGCCTGTACAAAGATGGGCTGGACACAAGCGAAAGCAGGAGTGGCACCCGGAGATGAGGACTGGAAACTCGACCTGGTCTCCGGATCTAAGGTCGAGCTGTCCGAAAAACCTGTGACTTCTTGGGACGCCGAGGGCATTCCTTAACATAATGTCCCGTGGTGCCACAATAAAAGCATGCATTATCCACCCTCCTACGTTCTCTCTCGGATGTCATGATAGGACTATGTAAACCTCCCACTTGCATAGGTTCCTCAGTGCTGGAGGCGGGAGTACTGACAGCTGTAGGATGAGAAAAACCCAACTCAGCCCTGCGCTCTGAACGACGTGCATCTACCTGCAGGGCAAGATCCACTAGTTCTTGCTACTGAGTGGGCACAGAAGGGATCAAAGCTAATGCATCTTTCATTGGATTATTCAACCCACTATAGAATATGACCGCCCGCTTGCTTTCTGGCCATGATGTCTCGGCGACCAATTGGTTGAAGCGGTTGATGTAATCTATCAAGGTCCCTCTACCCTGGGTTAGCTCTAACAACTCCAGATCTCTAGATTGTGCCTTGTGTCGGGTGTCGAAGACCTGAGAGATCTCTGTAACTAACAAATCAAAATCATAGAGAACCGGGCTATTGTTCTCCAGTAAAGGATTAGCCCAAGCGGCAGCCATTCTGGCCAGGTGGAAAGGGTAAAGGCTGCTTTAGCAGTGGAATTAGGAAAGGCCAGAGGTCTACACAGGAAGTGTAACTTGCACTGATTGATGAAGGTCCTGAACTTCTTGGGGTCGCCTTGATAACGTTCAGGAGCGGCCAAGGGAGAAGGGGTTGGGAGGACCACCGGGGTTGAAGCTGGGGTATTTGCCAACAGAGGAGGTGTGGTTGAAGTGGCAGCATCCCCGAATTCAGAGTTTGCAGGGAGGGAATGCTGGACACTGTATGGAATCTAGCCTTTGGTGAATCACTGTGTTAGCGGCTGCCATATCTGCCCTTAATACTGTAATTGCCTGAACTAAAGCAGCTATGGGTTCCTCCGTGGACCCCTGCATTATCTAACACGACTATACGGCTTCTCAGTCTGTTCTGACTTGAGTGTCGTGTAGACCGTTGAGACCTTCGTCCCCAAGTGACGCACAGGGGAACCAAAAGAACCCCGCTGTGCGACCTTTGGGGCCACAGGTGGGAGATGTTACTTCCCGGATCCACGGAACCTCTGGAACACAGATGCTGCTGCAGAAAGAACGAGGTTAAGTACCAAGCAAATACAATATAGCACAAGAACCAAAGGATCTGAATAATCTTACCTATCCGGTGTTTGGAAAACCCGGGAAACCTAGGAAGGAGGTTTCGAGACTCAGATGAGAGGTGGTCCCCAGAACAAGAGGGAACGCAGTTAAGCGTGGACACAGGATAGGCCACCTGTAGAGCTGAAGACGTAACTTGAGTTCCCAAAAGGGCAATGGCGTAGAAGTCCAACAAAGTACCAAGGGAAGATCCGAAGACAGGTGATGGTTGTGTCGAGATTCAGCAATAGGTAAACAGTTCCAAGCAAAGGTACAAAAGGGTAATCCCAGGGAGTCCAGGTGAGGGATCCAAGATCAAGGTAAACCAACAGAGTTTATCACAGGTGAACTGTGAACTGTGACCCACGATCGGAAATAATGACAGAAGGAAGCCCAAACAACGTGAACACAGATTCAAAAAACAACTCAGCCAGGCCCAGGGCCGAAGGGATCCCCTTACAGGGAACAAAGCGAGCCATTTTTGTGAATGTGTCCACCACCACCCAGATGGTATCAAAACCCCGTACCTTGGGGAGATCGGTCATGAAATCCATAGTCAGTGTGTGCCAAGGTCTTGGTGGTACCGGTAGCGGAAGCAGCAGGCCGATTGGACGACCTCTTCGATGTTTGGCCTGAGCGCAGACAGAGCAAGAGTTGACATAGCATTCCACGTCGCGCTTCATAGAGGGCCACCAGCAACAGCGCTTTAGGAGAAACATGGTACGCTCCTGGCCGGAATGGGCATTAAAGGGGGCATCATGAGACCATTCAAGGGCCAGGTTACGGGTGTCAGGCGTGGGGAGGAACAAGCGATCATGTACGAAAGGCAAACCATCACAATATACGGGATCCCAATCACGCAATTGGTCAGAATGATTGCTTGTCCATGCTCGCACAGAATCCGACAATGACAGAGAGGGAGTGCAGAGACAAATCACATGACTCTTACCTAGAACAGTATCAGGGAGCGTGAAAAGGCATCCGCTTTTCCATGAGTGATCCCAGGACGATGAGTAATGTGAAAATCAAAGGCGGAAAAGAAGAGATGCCACCGGACCTGTCTGCTGTTGATGCACTTTAAGGAGGCCAGATCCTGTAGGTTCTGATGAACGAAGTAGACAGTGATTGGATGCTTAGCCCCCAGGAGATGATGGCGCCAGACACTAAAGGCGTCCATGACAGCCAGAAGTTCCTTCTCCGTTCCAGTATAATGGGTCTCAGTATTGGAAAACTTGCCGGAGTGGTATGCCACGGGGTGCAACTTGCCTGTCGTAGGACATGTCTGAGACAACACCGCACCGAGGGCAAAAGAAGAGGCATCCGCCTCGACTATGAATGGAAGTTCGGGATTGGGGTGCTTAAGAATCGGTGCGGTGGTGAAAGCGGTTTTCAAAGCCTCAAAGTATTCCTGATGTTCCTTTTGCAACTGATAGGGTACTTGAGGGCTGGTCAGAGCCGTAAGTGGGGCCACAATTGTGGAAAAGGACGAAATAAAGCGCCTGTAAAAGTTGGCGAAGCCCAAAAAGGCCTGCAAGTCCTTGAGTGTCTGAGGAACTGGCCAATCTAAGACTGCCTTAACCTTGGATTCATTCATGGATAGTGCCCCAGGGGTAATGTGGAAGCCCAGAAACTCAACAGATGTTTTATGGAATTGACATTTCTCGGGTTTGGCAAACAGCGAATGTTCCCTTAGACGGGATTGGACCTCCCGAACATGCTTTACATGGTCATCAAGATTCCGTGAAAAGATCAAGATGTCGTCCAGATAAACAACCATGTATACGTCCAGAATGTCCCTGAATATGTCATTCATAAAACGCTGGAATGTTTCCGGGGCGTTGCATAGACCGAAGGGCATGACTAGATACTCATACAAGCCGTAACGGGTGCAAAAGGCAGTTTTCCACTCATCGCCCTCGCGGACCCGCACTAGATTGTATGCGCCACGAAGATCCAGCTTGGTAAAAACGGAGGCATGGGATAAGCGGTCCAGGAGAGGGGTGATCAAAGGGATTGGATACCTATCCTTTTTCGTGATGGCGTTAAGGCGCCGGTAATCCACACAGGGACGTAAGTCCCCCTCTTTCTTGGGTACAAAGAAAATAGGGCTTGCAGCTGGTGAAGTAGAGGGGCGGATGTGTCCTAGACGTAGGACGTTCTGCACATACTGTTTCAGAGCTTGTTCTTCCGAGGGGGACAGAGAATAAATCCTGCCCGAAGGAACGGTAGAACCCGGGATTAGTTCAATCAGGCAGTCATATGATCTGTGTGGAGGAAGCACCTCGGAAGAACCGCAATCGAAAACTGACTCGAATGCTTTGTACTCAGAGGGAATCCCGGTAACTACCCCTCCGACGGTATGGGAATTCACAACCTCTGATCCACCATCATTCAATGTGAGTTGAGCAAGAGCTCCCAAGGCCCGTGAAGGAGTATCTGTTTCTTGATGGGCTGGGAGACAAAAGTTCTGACAGATATCCGACTCAAAGAGCACCGTGCCTGTTTGCCAATTAATCAGAGGATTGTGTTCACGCAACCATGGTATTCCTAATATGATACCAAACTGGGGTGTGGTGATCAAGTCAAAACTTAGCGTCTCTGTGTGAACGTCTTGTATAGTCGATAATAGAGGAGCAGTTTGGTGTCTAACGGGACCAGAGACTAGGGCAGTGCCATCTATGGCCTGAACCATTTCAGGTTGGGTTTTCACCACTAAAGGTAGATTGAGAGAATGGGCTAAAGCAATGTCTATGTAGTTCCAAGTGGCACCAGAGTCAATGATGATCGTGACTGCGTGAGAGATACCCGCAGAGGGACAAAGAGTGGCCTGTACAAAGATGGGCTGGACACAAGCGAAAGCAGGAGTGGCACCCGGAGATGAGGACTGGAAACTCGACCTGGTCTCCGGATCTAAGGTCGAGCTGTCCGAAAAACCTGTGACTTCTTGGGATGCCGAGGGCATTCCTTAACATAATGTCCCGTGGTGCCACAATAAAAGCATGCATTATCCACCCTCCTACGTTCTCTCTCGGATGTCATGATAGGACTACGTAAACCTCCCACTTGCATAGGTTCCTCAGTGCTGGAGGCGGGAGT
The DNA here is from genome assembly GCF_040938575.1 of Ambystoma mexicanum. Classification (NCBI taxonomy): domain Eukaryota; kingdom Metazoa; phylum Chordata; class Amphibia; order Caudata; family Ambystomatidae; genus Ambystoma; species Ambystoma mexicanum. The sequence continues at coordinate 978,807,376 of NC_090922.1, forward strand.
ACTGACAGCTGTAGGATGAGAAAAACCCAACTCAGCCCTGCGCTCTGAACGACGTGCATCTACCTGCAGGGCAAGATCCACTAGTTCTTGCTACTGAGTGGGCACAGAAGGGATCAAAGCTAATGCATCTTTCATTGGATTATTCAACCCACTATAGAATATGACCGCCCGCTTGCTTTCTGGCCATGATGTCTCGGCGACCAATTGGTTGAAGCGGTTGATGTAATCTATCAAGGTCCCTCTACCCTGGGTTAGCTCTAACAACTCCAGATCTCTAGATTGTGCCTTGTGTCGGTGTCGAAGACCTGAGAGATCTCTGTAACTAACAAATCAAAATCATAGAGAACCGGGCTATTGTTCTCCAGTAAAGGATTAGCCCAAGCGGCAGCCATTCTGGCCAGGTGGGAAAGGGTAAAGGCTGCTTTAGCAGTGGAATTAGGAAAGGCCAGAGGTCTACACAGGAAGTGTAACTTGCACTGATTGATGAAGGTCCTGAACTTCTTGGGGTCGCCTTGATAACGTTCAGGAGCGGCCAAGGGAGAAGGGGTTGGGAGGACCACCGGGGTTGAAGCTGGGTTATTTGCCAACAGAGGAGGTGTGGTTGAAGTGGCAGCATCCCCGAATTCAGAGTTTGCAGGGAGGGAATGCTGGACACTGTATGGAATCTAGCCTTTGGTGAATCACTGTGTTAGCGGCTGCCATATCTGCCCTTAATACTGTAATTGCCTGAACTAAAGCAGCTATGGGTTCCTCCGTGGACCCCTGCATTATCTAACACGACTATACGGCTTCTCAGTCTGTTCTGACTTGAGTGTCGTGTAGACCGTTGAGACCTTCGTCCCCAAGTGACGCACAGGGGAAACAAAAGAACCCCGCTGTGCGACCTTTGGGGCCACAGGTGGGAGATGTTACTTCCCGGATCCACGGAACCTCTGGAACACCGATGCTGCTGCAGAAAGAACGAGGTTAAGTACCAGGCAAATACAATATAGCACAAGAACCAAAGGATCTGAATAATCTTACCTATCCGGTGTTTGGAAAACCCGGGAAACCTAGGAAGGAGGTTCGAGACTCAGATGAGAGGTGGTCCCCAGAACTTGAGGGAACGCAGTTAAGCGTGGACACAGGATAGGCCACCTGTAGAGCTGAAGACGTAACTTGAGTTCCCAAAAGGGCAATGGCGTAGAAGTCCAACAAAGTACCAAGGGAAGATCCGAAGACAGGTGATGGTTGTGTCGAGATTCAGCAATAGGTAAACAGTTCCAAGCAAAGGTACAAAAGGGTAATCCCAGGGAGTCCAGGTGAGGGATCCAAGATCAAGGTAAACCAACAGAGTTTATCACAGGTGAACTGTGAACTGTGACCCACGATCGGAAATAATGACAGAAGGAAGCCCAAACAACGTGAACACAGATTCAAAAAACAACTCAGCCAGGACCAGGGCCGAAGGGATCCCCTTACAGGGAACAAAGCGAGCCATTTTTGTGAATGTGTCCACCACCACCCAGATGGTATCAAAACCCCGTACCTTGGGGAGATCGGTCACGAAATCCATAGTCAGTGTGTGCCAAGGTCTTGGTGGTACCGGTAGCGGAAGCAGCAGGCCGATTGGACGACCTCTTCGATGTTTGGCCTGAGCGCAGACAGAGCAAGAGTTGACATAGCATTCCACGTCGCGCTTCATAGAGGGCCACCAGCAACAGCGCTTTAGGAGAAACATGGTACGCTCCTGGCCGGAATGGGCATTAAAGGGGGCATCATGAGACCATTCAAGGGCCAGGTTACGGGTGTCAGGCGTGGGGAGGAACAAGCGATCATGTACGAAAGGCAAACCATCACAATATACGGGATCCCAATCACGCAATTGGTCAGAATGATTGCTTGTCCATGCTCGCACAGAATCCGACAATGACAGAGAGGGAGTGCAGAGACAAATCACATGACTCTTACCTAGAACAGTATCAGGGAGCGTGACAAGGCATCCGCTTTTCCATGAGTGATCCCAGGACGATGAGTAATGTGAAAATCAAAGGCGGAAAAGAAGAGATGCCACCGGACCTGTCTGCTGTTGATGCACTTTAAGGAGGCCAGATCCTGTAGGTTCTGATGAACGGAGTAGACAGTGATTGGATGCTTAGCCCCCAGGAGATGATGGCGCCAGACACTAAAGGCGTCCATGACAGCCAGAAGTTCCTTCTCCGTTCCAGTATAATGGGTCTCAGTATTGGAAAACTTGCCGGAGTGGTATGCCACGGGGTGCAACTTGCCTGTCGTAGGACATGTCTGAGACAACACCGCACCGAGGGCAAAAGAAGAGGCATCCGCCTCGACTATGAATGGAAGTTCGGGATTGGGGTGCTTAAGAATCGGTGCGGTGGTGAAAGCGGTTTTCAAAGCCTCAAAGTATTCCTGATGTTCCTTTTGCCACTGATAGGGTACTTGAGGGCTGGTCAGAGCCGTAAGTGGGGCCACAATTGTGGAAAAGGACGAAATAAAGCGCCTGTAAAAGTTGGCGAAGCCCAAAAAGGCCTGCAAGTCCTTGAGTGTCTGAGGAACTGGCCAATCTAAGACTGCCTTAACCTTGGATTCATTCATGGATAGTGCCCCAGGGGTAATGTGGAAGCCCAGAAACTCAACAGATGTTTTATGGAATTGACATTTCTCGGGTTTGGCAAACAGCGAATGTTCCCTTAGACGGGATTGGACCTCCCGAACATGCTTTACATGGTCATCAAGATTCTGTGAAAAGATCAAGATGTCGTCCAGATAAACAACCATGTATACGTCCAGAATGTCCCTGAATATGTCATTCATAAAACGCTGGAATGTTTCCGGGGCGTTGCATAGACCGAAGGGCATGACTAGATACTCATACAAGCCGTAACGGGTGCAAAAGGCAGTTTTCCACTCATCGCCCTCGCGGACCCGCACTAGATTGTATGCGCCACAAAGATCCAGCTTGATAAAAACGGAGGCATGGGATAAGCGGTCCAGGAGAGGGGTGATCAAAGGGATTGGATACCTATCCTTTTTCGTGATGGCGTTAAGGCGCCGGTAATCCACACAGGGACGTAAGTCCCCCTCTTTCTTGGGTACAAAGAAAATAGGGCTTGCAGCTGGTGAAGTAGAGGGGCGGATGTGTCCTAGTCGTAGGGCGTTCTGCACATACTGTTTCAGAGCTTGTTCTTCCGAGGGGGACAGAGAATAAATCCTGCCCGAAGGAACGGTAGAACCCGGGATTAGTTCAATCGGGCAGTCATATGATCTGTGTGGAGGAAGCACCTCGGAAGAACCGCAATCGAAAACTGACTCGAATTCTTTGTACTCAGAGGGAATCCCGGTAACTACCCCTCCGACGGTATGGGAATTCACAACCTCTGATCCACCATCATTCAATGTGAGTTGAGCAAGAGCTCCCAAGGCCCGTGAAGGAGTATCTGTTTCTTGATGGGCTGGGAGACAAAAGTTCTGACAGATATCCGACTCAAAGAGCACTGTGCCTGTTTGCCAATTAATCAGAGGATTGTGTTCACGCAACCATGGTATTCCTAATATGATACCGAACTGGGGTGTGGTGATCAAGTCAAAACTTAGCGTCTCTGTGTGAACGTCTTGTATAGTCGATAATAGAGGAGCAGTTTGGTGTCTAACGGGACCAGAGACTAGGGCAGTGCCATCTATGGCCTGAACCATTTCAGGTTGGGTTTTCACCACTAAAGGTAGATTGAGAGAATGGGCTAAAGCAATGTCTATGTAGTTCCAAGTGGCACCAGAGTCAATGATGATCGTGACTGCGTGAGAGATACCCGCAGAGGGACAAAGAGTGGCCTGTACAAAGATGGGCTGGACACAAGCGAAAGCAGGAGTGGCACCCGGAGATGAGGACTGGAAACTCGACCTGGTCTCCGGATCTAAGGTCGAGCTGTCCGAAAAACCTGTGACTTCTTGGGACGCCGAGGGCATTCCTTAACATAATGTCCCGTGGTGCCACAATAAAAGCATGCATTATCCACCCTCCTACGTTCTCTCTCGGATGTCATGATAGGACTACGTAAACCTCCCACTTGCATAGGTTCCTCAGTGCTGGAGGCGGGAGTACTGACAGCTGTAGGATGAGAAAAACCCAACTCAGCCCTGCGCTCTGAACGACGTGCATCTACCTGCAGGGCAAGATCCACTAGTTCTTGCTACTGAGTGGGCACAGAAGGGATCAAAGCTAATGCATCTTTCATTGGATTATTCAACCCACTATAGAATATGACCGCCCGCTTGCTTTCTGGCCATGATGTCTCGGCGACCAATTGGTTGAAGCGGTTGAAGTAATCTATCAAGGTCCCTCTACCCTGGGTTAGCTCTAACAACTCCAGATCTCTAGATTGTGCCTTGTGTCGGGTGTCGAAGACCTGAGAGATCTCTGTAACTAACAAATCAAAATCATAGAGAACCGGGCTATTGTTCTCCAGTAAAGGATTAGCCCAAGCGGCAGCCATTCTGGCCAGGTGGGAAAGGGTAAAGGCTGCTTTAGCAGTGGAATTAGGAAAGGCCAGAGGTCTACACAGGAAGTGTAACTTGCACTGATTGATGAAGGTCCTGAACTTCTTGGGGTCGCCTTGATAACGTTCAGGAGCGGCCAAGGGAGAAGGGGTTGGGAGGACCACCGAGGTTGAAGCTGGGGTATTTGCCAACAGAGGAGGTGTGGTTGAAGTGGCAGCATCCCCGAATTCAGAGTTTGCAAGGAGGGAATGCTGGACACTGTATGGAATCTAGCCTTTGGTGAATCACTGTGTTAGCGGCTGCCATATCTGCCCTTAATACTGTAATTGCCTGAACTAAAGCAGCTTTGGGTTCCTCCGTGGACCCCTGCATTATCTAACACGACTATACGGCTTCTCAGTCTGTTCTGACTTGAGTGTCGTGTAGACCGTTGAGACCTTCGTCCCCAAGTGACGCACAGGGGAACCAAAAGAACCCCGCTGTGCGACCTTTGGGGCCACAGGTGGGAGATGTTACTTCCCGGATCCACGGAACCTCTGGAACACCGATGCTGCTGCAGAAAGAACGAGGTTAAGTACCAGGCAAATACAATATAGCACAAGAACCAAAGGATCTGAATAATCTTACCTATCCGGTGTTTGGAAAACCCGGGAAACCTAGGAAGGAGGTTCGCGACTCAGATGAGAGGTGGTCCCCAGAACAAGAGGGAACGCAGTTAAGCGTGGACACAGGATAGGCCACCTGTAGAACTGAAGACGTAACTTGAGTTCCCAAAAGGGCAATGGCGTAGAAGTCCAACAAAGTACCAAGGGAAGATCCGAAGACAGGTGATGGTTGTGTCGAGATTCAGCAATAGGTAAACAGTTCCAAGCAAAGGTACAAAAGGGTAATCCCAGGGAGTCCAGGTGAGGGATCCAAGATCAAGGTAAACCAACAGAGTTTATCACAGGTGAACTGTGAACTGTGACCCACGATCGGAAATAATGACAGAAGGAAGCCCAAACAACGTGAACACAGATTCAAAAAACAACTCAGCCAGGACCAGGGCCGAAGGGATCCCCTTACAGGGAACAAAGCGAGCCATTTTTGTGAATGTGTCCACCACCACCCAGATGGTATCAAAACCCCGTACCTTGGGGAGATCGGTCACGAAATCCATAGTCAGTGTGTGCCAAGGTCTTGGTGGTACCGGTAGCGGAAGCAGCAGGCCGATTGGACGACCTCTTCGATGTTTGGCCTGAGCGCAGACAGAGCAAGAGTTGACATAGCATTCCACGTCGCGCTTCATAGAAGGCCACCAGCACCAGCGCTTTATGAGAAACATGGTACGCTCCTGGCCGGGATGGGCATTAAAGGGGGCATCATGAGACCATTCAAGGGCCAGGTTACGGGTGTCAGGCGTGGGGAGGAACAAGCGATCATGTACGAAAGGCAAACCATCACAATATACAGGATCCCAATCCCGCAATTGGTCAGAATGATTGCTTGTCCATGCTCGCACAGAATCCAACAATGACAGAGAGGGAGTGCAGAGACAAATCATATGACTCTTACCTAGAACAGTATCGGGGAGCATGACAAGCTTCCGCTTTTCCATGAGTGATCCCAGGACGATGAGTAATGTGAAAATCAAAGGCGGAAAAGAAGAGATGCCACCGGACCTGTCTGCTGTTGATGCACTTTAAGGAGGCCAGATCCTGTAGGTTCTGATGAACGGAGTAGACAGTGATTGGATGCTTAGCCCCCAGGAGATGATGGCGCCAGACACTAAAGGCGTCCATGACAGCCAGAAGTTCCTTCTCTGTTCCAGTATAATGGGTCTCAGTATTGGAAAACTTGCCGGAGTGGTATGCCACCGGGTGCAACTTGCCTGTCGTAGGACATGTCTGAGACAACACCGCACCGAGGGCAAAAGAAGAGGCATCCGCCTCGACTATGAATGGAAGTTCGGGATTGGGGTGCTGAAGAATCGGTGCTGTGGTGAAAGCGGTTTTCAAAGCCTCAAAGGATTCCTGATGTTCCTTTTGCCACTGATAGGGTACTTGAGGGCTGGTCAGAGCCGTAAGTGGGGCCACAATTGTGGAAAAGGACGAAATAAAGCGCCTGTAAAAGTTGGCGAAGCCCTAAAAGGCCTGCAAGTCCTTGAGTGTCTGAGGAACTGGCCAATCTAAGACTGCCTTAACCTTGGATTCATTCATGGATAGTGCCCCAGGGGTAATGTGGAAGCCCAGAAACTCAACAGATGTTTTATGGAATTGACATTTCTCGGGTTTGACAAACAGCGAATGTTCCCTTAGACGGGATAAGACCTCCCGAACATGCTTTACAAGGTCATCAAGATTCCGTGAAAAGATCAAGATGTCGTCCAGATAAACAACCATGTATACATCCAGAATGTCCCTGAATATGTCATTCATAAAACGCTGGAATGTTTCCGGGGCGTTGCATAGACCGAAGGGCATGACTAGATATTCATACAAGCCATAACGGGTGCAAAAGGCAGTTTTTCACTCATCGCCCTCGCGGACCCGCACTAGATTGTATGCGCCGCGAAGATCCAGCTTGGTAAAAACGGAGGCATGGGATAAGCGGTCCAGGAGAGGGGTGATCAAAGGGATTGGATACCTATTCTTTTTCGTGATGGCGTTAAGGCGCCGGTAATCCACACAGGGACGTAAGTCCCCCTCTTTCTTGGGTACAAAGAAAATGGGGCTTGCAGCTGGTGAAGTAGAGGGGCGGATGTGTCCTAGTCGTAGGGCGTTCTGCACATACTGTTTCAGAGCTTGTTCTTCCGAGGGGGACAGAGAATAAATCCTCCCAGAAGGAACGGTAGAACCCGGGGTTAGTTCAATCGGGCAGTCATATGATCTGTGTGGAGGAAGCACCTCGGAAGAACCGCGATCGAAAACTGACTCGAATGCTTTGTACTCAGAGGGAATCCTGGTAACTACCCCTCCGACGGTATGGGAATTCACAACCTCTGATCCACCATCATTCAATGTGAGTTGAGCAAGAGCTCCCAAGGCCCGTGAAGGAGTATCTGTTTCTTGATGGGCTGGGAGACAAAAGTTCTGACAGATATCCGACTCAAAGAGCAATGTTTGCCAATTAATCAGAGGATTGTGTTCACACAACCATGGTATTCCTAATATGATACCGAACTGGGGTGTGGTGATCAAGTCAAAACTTAGCGTCTCTGTGTGAACGTCTTGTATAGTCAATAATAGAGGAGCAGTTTGGTGTCTAACGGGACCAGAGACTAGGGCAGTGCCATCTACGGCCTGAACCGTTTCTGGTCGGGTTTTCACCACTAAAGGTAGATTGAGAGAATGGGCTAAAGCAATGTCTATGTAGTTCCCAGTGGCACCAGAGTCAATGATGATCGTGACTGCGTGAGAGATACCCGCAGAGGGACAAAGAGTGGCCTGTACAAAGATGGGCTGGACACGAGCAAAAGCAGGAGTGGCACCCGGAGATGAGGACTGGAAACTCGACCTGGTCTCCGGATCTAAGGTCGAGCTGTCTGAAAAACCTGTGACTTCTTGGGACGCCGAGGGCATTCCTTAACATAATGTCCCGTGGTGCCACAATAAAAGCATGCATTATCCACCCTCCTACGTTCTCTCTCGGATGTCGTGATAGGACTACGTAAACCTCCCACTTGCATAGGTTCCTCAGTGCTGGAGGCGGGAGTACTGACAGCTGTAGGATGAGAAAAACCCAACTCAGCCCTGCGCTCTGAACGACGTGCATCTACCTGCAGGGAAAGATCCACTAGTTCTTGATACTGAGTGGGCACGGAAGGGATCACGGCTAATGCATCTTTCATTGGATTATTCAACCCCCTATAGAATATGACCGCCCGCTTGCTTTCTGGCCATGATGTCTCCGCGACGAATTGGTTGAAGCGGGTGATGTAATCTATCAAGGTCCCTCTACCCTGGGTTAGCTCTAACAACTCCAGATCCCTAGATTGCGCCTTGTGTCGGGTGTCGAAGACTCGAGACATCTCTGTAACTAACAAATCAAAATCATAGAGAACTGGGCTATTGTTCTCCAGTAAAGGATTAGCCCAAGCGGCAGCCGTTCCGGCCAGGTGGGAAAGGGTAAAGGCTGCTTTAGCAGTGGAATTAGGAAATCCCAGAGGTCCACACAGGAAGTGTAACTTGCACTGATTGATGAAGGTCCTGAACTTCTTGGGGTCGCCTTGATAACGTTCAGGAGCGGCCAAGGGAGAAGGGGTTGGAAGAACCACCGGGGTTGGAGCTGAGGTATTTGCCAACAGAGGAGGTGTGGTTGAAGTGGCAGCATCCCCGAATTCAGAGTCTGCAGGGAGGGAATGCTGGACACTGTAATGAATCTAGCCTTTGGTGAATCACTGTGTTAGCGGCTGCCATATCTGCCCTTAATACTGTAATTGCCTGAACTAAAGCAGCTATGGGTTCCTCCGTGGACCCCTGCATTATCTAACACGACTATACGGCTTCTCAGTCTGTTCTGACTTGAGTGTCGTGTAGACCGTTGAGACCTTCGTCCCCAAGTGACGCACAGGGGAACCAAAAGAACCCCGCTGTGCGACCTTTGGGGCCACAGGTGGGAGATGTTATTTCCCGGATCCACGGAACCTCTGGAACACCGATACTGCTGCAGAAAGAACGAGGTTAAGTACCAGGCAAATACAATATAGCACAAGAACCAAAGGATCTGAATAATCTTACCTATCCGGTGTTTGGAAAACCAGGGAAACCTAGGAAGAAGGTTCGAGACTCAGATGAGAGGCGGTCCCCAGAACAAGAGGGAACGCAGTTAAGCGTGGACACAGGATAGGCCACCTGTAGAGCTGAAGATGTAACTTGAGTTCCCAAAAGGGCAATGGCGTAGAAGTCCAACAAAGTACCAAGGGAAGTTCCGAAGACAGGTGACGGTTGTGTCGAGATTCAGCAATAGGTAAACAGTTCCAAGCAAAGGTACAAAAGGGTAATCCGAGGGAGTCCAGGTGAGAGATCCAAGATCAAGGTAAACCAACAGAGTTTATCAAACGTAGCGCCAAACAGAGTCAGAAGACAGCTGAGAAGCGAGGAGTGCTCCGTGCATCAGGCTTTATATAGTGTGCGCTTCTGGGTCATGTGACGTCCACCAAGGTCACATGGGAAACGCCGCTCTGAATCACGTGAGCAAATGAATGATCGATGCGGAGGTGTTCCGCCGCCCCTTCTGCTGTATGTTCTCTATGGCAACTGCCAATGCAGGAAGGGCTGCAACCGGGCACGTAAATTGTACCTGGTACGGAACTTTCGGTCCTTTGGGGTAACCATATCACGTGAGTCTCGAACCCTGGAGGGAGTCGTGTGGGAACCCGGGGAAGGTGTTGTGGAGATGTTAGCAGTGTTCTGGTGTGCAGAGGATTGTCTAACAGCATGGCCATTTGGCCATGCACCCAAGACTCTATGCCCTGGCAACAACCACCGCAGCATATCACATTCCTATTTGCTTATAACTTTGGGTGAAAAACAAATGTATAAGGAACAAAGGTATTAGATACTATGGATGTGATATTCTGCTATGGTTCTCCTTATTATTGTATACTTACTGTTTGGTCTAGTAACCGGAGTACATGTATTTCTTTTTAATTTCTGTGATAAAAGAAAATAGCATGTTAGTATTAGTATTTTGTAATGACTTATTACATTTTATAATCAATATACTTTTTTTTTTTTTGGACCCTCATGTTTAGTAGATTACAAATCAGAGTACTGTGCAATTTGCCCAGTTTCTGTATTTGTTGCTAAAATCATTGGTTCTGTGGGAGAAAAAAAATCCATGTTGGATTAAAAAAAAACTTTTTCTCTTATGCTACAGTTTATTTGTTTGTTTGTTTTCAGTGTTCACTTGTTGTTTCTGGCTAATGCTTTATACTTTGGCTTGTTATATTTTTTTGGAGCAGTAACATATTATTTATTTGTTTTGATATTATAAAATTTTAGAGCAGTTAGATACCAATTGGCGTATTCTAACTGTCTATTTTTTGATATATTTTAGTGGTATTGATTTATCTATTTGGATATTGTTAAATTTTGGGACAGTTAGATACCAATTGGCGTATTCTAACTGTGTATTTTTGGTCTAATTTAGTGGTAATCATTCATCTGATTAATTGTTGTAGAATCTTTGAGCAGTTAGATAGCTTTTGGAATATTCTAACAGTTTATATTTTTTAACACAAGTTTACTTAGGGTTTAAATACAGTTTAGTTATCAAATTTTGGTTTTAAGAACATCAAATAAGCGTTTGTAAGATTTCCTGGTAATCTCGGCTTTCTCTGCTTTAGAGTAATGGTACTATCATTACATTCAAACCATCCACATTTATTTTTTCATATATGCAGGGTAGTGCCCTGAATTGGTTGTGGCTCCTGCGTGGTAGATTATACCTATTGTTGTGAAGGTTTTCTTACCAAGTGATATTTGACCATGTGTGAATCCAGTCAGCTTGCAGTTGTTTTTGCTACCATCTGCATTGTAACGTAGAAGCATTAGTATTATGTATTTACTATGTGTTTGTATTACTAACGTGGAGCTATTATCTGAATTGCAGGTAGAGCATAATCTACCATGGTTTGCATTTTGTACAAGTCGCTGAAATGGAATGGATTCACAATTTGGTATTGATATATATATGAAGCGTTCATTGGGGATTTCTTCTTGTGTCACATTGTTGCAGAGAGTGCATGTATGTTTCCACATGTATGAAATCTGAAAGATTTCATTTATAGGTATGTTTTTGTTTTCCAGTACTTGTAGTAAGTACATTAGAAATTCTTGTGGATCTTCCTGTGAGTTTATAGTGAATTTCACCATTCCAGCACAGTAGTCCAATTGTTGTCTTATTCCATAAACACTATACGTGTTGTCAGGATTGTTTGCTGCATTTCTGTGAAGTACTAACATTTGCAAACACAATGGGTCTGTATTGTGTAAGTAAATGTTGTCAACAATTGGTGGTAATTGAAATAGAATATTCATTGCTACATTTGCGTAGCAACTTAGACCAACTATATTTGAGAATTTAAATGGTCCAGGTGCTCTGTATCTAACTGCTTTTTTTGGAGTTTGTCTTCCTTCTTTAAAGAAGTACCTGGTTTACTTTCCTAATTGATTCTTTGTTACTTGTGGTACTTGATGAAGTATTAGTTTCTTTTACTCTCTTTGGAGGATTTGCAGTGACATCCTGTTGCATTTCTGTTTGATTTAATTTTCTTTTATAACGTTTTACTTTTTGTGGAACAGAATATGTGTTTAGGTGGGGGGTGTATAGTGAGTGAAGTCTATTGTATTCTAAAATGCAAGCAATATCAGCGTTTATTTTACTTGCATCAAAGTTGATTAGAAATAGACCGTCAAGTGTACCTAAGCGTGATAGTGCTACATAGCTCATGCCTTCTTTAAAGACTGTGTTACCAATATCTATCATTGCTTTGTCTAGGGTAAGACCTTGTGATTTATGAATCGTGACTGTGTATGCAAGAGTTATAGAAAATTGTTCTCTGCGTACATACATATCTTTGAAGAGAAGAAATCTAGCTGTTGAGCGTCCTATCCTTTTTACTTCTGAAAGTTTGTCAAAGAGTATATTGACAAACTGAATTTTGTTGTCGCGTGGGTATGTTTGAAAGCCAACAACTGTACCCAGTGCTCCATTAACTAGTCCTTGGTCCACGTCAAGGTTACGTTTAAGCATTACTCTGCAATTTAAGGATAATTTTAATATCTTTTCTAAGCCTGCTGTGTTTGAGATTGATTTTTCTAAATGATTTACTCTTGTTGTGGCTTGGTCACACATGGATAGTGTCATACCATGTACATCTAGTTTGTCTGTGGCGCTAATTTCCATGATTGGTTGCATTTCTTTACTTAGCATGATTTCATTGAATTTTAAACAGCTTGCAAGAGTTGGCATTAAGGCCATACAATTGACATTTTTGTGGGCTAATTGTTCCATAACATCTGTAGCACATGCATTATCGCCATAAAGTGCATTAATGTGCCGGGTTTTCAATATTGCTTCTGCTTCTTTAGAAAGTATACCAACTCTGATACTTTTTAAAATGTTGGCACAAGTGAGATCTGCAGATTGCTGCATGTTTTCTGTTAATTCTCTGTATTGGAAATGTTGCCAAAGGTTGACATTTCCAATTCTGCCAACAGTTTTACGGCAGAGTTTGTGTCCTAATGTTTTAAAAATAGGCTCACCTTTTACTGGTGTTAATTGAAGCAGATCTCCAAAAACAATAATGTGTTTTCGTGCAAAGAGCTCTTCATAGTCTGTTTTGAGTACTTCTTGCAATCTGAGGTGAATCAAAGCTAACTTCAGGTTGGAGACCATGCTCACTTCATCTATTAGTAGCATTTTCATTTGTTTCAATACTCTGCGTAATTCCATTGCAGCTTCTGCAGAAAGTTTGTAATAGTCTAATTTGTTCTGGTGTTCTACTGGTAATAGTAGTAATCGGTGTAATGTAACACCACCTATGTTGTAGGCAGCTAAACCTGTGGGGACAGTGACAACAGCTGACAGTTTGTTTTTTGTCAATTGTTGAAGGAACTTACTAATGATTTTGATTAGGATTGTTTTGCCAGAACCAGCTTCACCACTGACGTACAGCAGTATAGGTTTATAATTATGGCAGTAACATTCTTTATTTTCATGTTTTACACCATGTGCAATTTGTTTTGTTACTTCTTGAAAAATGCTACTTTGCTCATTGTTTAGTTTTGATTGTAGTATAGTTAAGTCTTCCTTATCTTCATACTGACACATGGTGTTTTCTACTCCTATCATAGCTAATTCTGCCTCATTTATTATTAGTGGTTCTCCCAGTGGTTCTTGGCTTCCTGTTACAGAAGGTTGACTACTGTCAGGAGTGTCCTTATCTAGTTGGGCTTGGAGTTCTTCTTCGTGTTGCTGTTCATTGTGCAACATTGTTTTGTACTGTGTAAAGTTTACATCAGTTATAGTGCTTTCATTTGCTTTGAAAGCATCCTCATATGAGTCACAGTTATCTAGTAATTGCTCTTCTTTTCTCCATGGTTTCAAGAGTTGTAGCAGGGACATGTAATATACTTCTTTATGTTGAGGAGTCTTTAATTTCAATTTGATATGATTAATTAAATTTGGTTTAGTGAGTTTAACTAAGCTGCCTTCACAGTTTGTCACTCTATATCTACCTTTTATTTTCATCAGGTTTCATATTATTTTTGTATGTGTAGTTTTGGGCTATGTGGTATAGACACATGTTTTCCAAGGTATTACTTCTGTTTGGGTAGTATGTGTCCAATAAATTGTTTTTTAAAATGTCTTGGCGGTTGGGATCATGTTTTGCTATTGATTCTATATCTTCATATGATTTTAGAACTCTTTTTCTAGATTTAGCTGGACCAAGACTTAGCCATACTATATTTTCAGATTTACCATACAATGCAGTAACAGTTAAACAATCAGCTGCTTCATATGATCCACATTCTCTATGGGTGAGCATTTTTATGCCCAAGCTGTATAATTTCTGAGATATTGTTTTATCTGATGACAGGTCATTCCAGAGGTCTTGGAGCTCTGTCTTTTCTGCTTTAGTTAAGTATGCTGTGACATATCGTGCAACTGCAGTATAATTGTCTGCAATGTACTGCACATCTATGTTTGCATTCCATAAGTGGGCAATGATTGCATTATAATCATTGATATATTTTTCTTCTTCTTTTCATGTAATATGTATTTTTAGGTGACTTACTTTTAACACTATGTCTAACTGAAGACATGAGGTTGTTCACTTGACCTGTATTTGTAACTGGTCTAGGGAAACCAAATCGGCATTTGGTGTAGTATTTCCTTTTGTTTTTGTATCTGATGGAATTTCACAAGTGACATATTTTTCAATAAACTGTAAAACAGTGGCATCACTGTCTTGACCAAATTTAGGAGCATCTTTAATCCATAACAGCATGTGGATATGTGGTGCTCCTCTGGCTTGGTATTCTTTTCTCCAAAAGAAGTGTTGCTCTTCTCCAAGGGGAGGAACAGTTTATTACAAATAAAATGTAGCATAGCAATGAAGCGATGGTGAAAATATCTTGAAACATTAACGGAATCCAAAGAACAAAGTTCTCCAGGTGTTAGTATATCTATGTTTGTTTTGTTTTTGTTTGATATGCGTAGGAAATCATGTAAATCTTCCCATGCATATTCTGCACACCTTAATGTAACAAACCAAGTGGGTGGATCATACAACGTACATCTCCATGACGTTGAAACCAGTACTCTTTAGTACCACGCATATTTGCTAATAGATTTGTAATATTTGATTGTAAAACCTCATCCTTTTGTTGCACTTTTTGTAATAATTGTGTAGCTGTCATATTTTGAAAGTGGGATCCTGATTTTATTATGTGTGCAACTCAGTAACATAAAGTTGCTAGTTAACTTTCAAAGAGTAGGTGGAATATGTATTCCACATTTTGTCTAAAACTGGGATCTTCAGAATACATCGTTAATGAGCGGTATTCTGAAGCTGATATTTGAATAGGTCTATCATCGTACCTTCCTCCTTTGCCAGTAGGAAAGAGTAAAGGAAAAGCACATGCTTCTATACCTTTTTCCCATATGCTGATTGGTGATCCTTTTATTTGACACATTTGGTACGTTTTCAGTGCATCTTCTATGGTGTCATTAGAGTGCAAAGGATGAATTGTATAATGGTCTAAAGTATTTTATATTGTAGCAGGATCTAGGAGCTCAAATTGACCAGCTTCTTGTGTTTCTTGAATTATTTCAGTTGTATCCTTCAAGTTTTCTTCAATATTAATTTCTTTGTAATATTCATGATTCTCTTTAACATATTGGAAGGCATGTCTAACTTCATGTAAATCTACCAGCTGTTGCCATATTTGTTTGTCTTTTGTAGGTACTCCATTTACTAAGAAAATTAAAGATTGCTGCTTTGGATGTTGTACTCCTAGAGTATGCACATTTTCTTTTAAATCTAATGGTAAATAAATTACTTTTCAACAAATGCCTTTTACCAATTCAGAGGGAGGCAATTTTGCTGTTTTTGGTTGAAGGCGTATTATTGCTTGAAATGGGTGCACTGTTTGAATTATGATGCTCTCATGTAAATTAAGTTGTTGTAGGGGTTTTGGTAGTGTTTATAATTCCAAATTATTTGTGATAGCATGGGAAGGAGTTTGGTTTCTGTCAAGTTTTGTAGTGCAGTAACTGCAAAGTATTAAGGGGTCAGTTATTTCGGATTTGTTTTCTCATACAAGGTAGAGAGCTAATTCAAACCATTTAAAATCTTCATTGTCTTCTATTTTTTATGATAGGTCTACAGTTTTTGTGTTACTTTTATAAAAAGTTCTACGGCAACATACACATACATGGTTTGGTACTTCAGCTGATGTACTTTTAAATTTTAGTATTTATTTTTTGTATGTGTTTAGCAAAAGGTTGCCATGTGTAGAATTGTTGCTTAATTTGTTTAAAGCTATTTCATTCTGTAAATGGCTTTCACTTCCAAAATATTTTTTCTGGATATAGTGAATTTCTTCAAGTAGGTCTTTTGCTGTACCATGTAGAAGGATGTTATTTAATTTTGCTAGTGCTAAAGCAGGACTTTTAGCACAGTACAGTTTATAGGCTAGATTTCTTATAGTTGAATGATGTGTTGATATCCTTTTGATATCATGGAAAGTGGTTTTACAAGTAGGTCCTGTAATGCAGGCCAATGAATGTCCTTGTAGTCCTGTGTACCTGCGCACTGGACAGGTATCCATATTTTGCAGTAATTTAATTTTGATTTTGTCTTTGCTTTTTACATATTAATTGAGGAATTGTCGTAAAGATTTGAAACATTGTTTGGGAATGTTACACATTGACGTGCATGGCCATTTGTACACTAGACGTTCTGATTCAGTTGAATGGAGAGGTAATTCTAAGTTTTCAGGGCATATTTTTGTAAGGAGTACTTCTTGTTCCATTATGGTATTATTCACTTTTTCATAACCTCGACCACTGCTATATATGGCAATTGTATTTGTTTGCTTTTGTTTGTACGCTTCTTCATTAAAATATGGTTCTGTGCTCGTAGTGTGATTCCATTAACCTCCGCAGATACTTAAGAAGTTCTTTCTGTTGACATTTCGCTTATTGAGAAGTCTTTTTTGTAATTTAGTTATTAGTTTTGTTAGTGGTTTCATTTTGTTTAACAGTAAAATAAATAACTTTCTTTTGAGAAGAATTGCACTGTCCATCAACGCTTCTAAGGTTCATTTCCTACGATAGGTTTTAAGCATTGAACCTGATTTCTCTCCTGTTTTTATAAGATTTTGAAGGATTTTGTGACGGTACATTTTGGCTAAAATACTTTTCTTGGTATGCTTACTTTGCACTACATTTAAACTTGAAGAAGTAGTTTTATCTGTAGTGATAGCTGATTTTCTGTTAATTGTTTTTTGGTTTGTTTTACATTTTGATAGAGGAGGCAAAGTTTTTGTACTTGAAACTTCTTGTGTTTCACTAAATGACTGTATTAGCTGTTTTGTTTCAACTTTTTTTACAAATTCTGCTAGAGATGGATGCTTATGTTGGACACTTTTATTTTCATTTGCTCTACTTTTGTGTTGCTTTCTACGGACTTGACTTTTGGTAGGCATTCTTTAGGGTCTGTTGATAAAAATAAAGAAGATATGGGTTGGAGTGCTCTGGAATGTATGTGTGCTGTGTGCATGAGTGTTTGAGTAAGATGATAAAGATGTATGTAATGGTGTGTGATTGTGCATTGGGAACTACAACTAGTAGGGAAAGGTATTCTTGAATTTATGTGTTACTAAACTGGGGTTCAGATGACAAAAAAAAGTAAGCTAGTGGTGTGGAAAAGTACAAATAGTAAATCTAATGTGTACAATTAAAACAGTTGTTTGTTCTATTATATGAAAATTGTAGCGGTTCAGTTGGGTAATTTGTTTGTCCAAAAATAGGAATTTGTGGGCCATTCTGGCTGTAAATCGCTGTTTAAGACATGGAGATTTTTGGACAAAATGGTACACAATCTCTATTTTTAGGCACAGAAATAGCTTGTATTAAAGTTATAGTATGTTTGATTAATAATACAAATATTATGGTTATATTCTACTTACTTTTTTTCTTAAATGAACAGGTAACTTCTTAGTTCTTCTTTGTTCTTCGAATTCGGCTGCTTCTTTTCAGGAGACTGGTCTTCACTGCAATTGTAAAAGCTTCAAATTAGTAACTTTGTTTGTATATAGCGCTGTTTTTAATTTTGATATTGATTTTTTTAATTGAAATCCTCAGTGCCTTCTTTAAAACCATTAAACTAATTTATTTACATAAGATACATTGCATCAGTTCAGTACATATGATATGTTCTTAATGAACAAATTGTATTGAATCACTAACTGTAGCAAAAAAAAATATCTTTACTATGTCTTGTTAAATTTATAATATACCAGTGAATACCACTATTTCTGTAACTAAGCTGTTCTAGGTAATAGCGCCTCAATGTCATATCTAAATTAAAGTAATTAAGTAAATAAATAAATAAAAACAAAAAATATGAAATTGTATAAGTATTTTTTAAAGATTTAAACATAGATTGTGCTTGCATGCAATTTTGTTTGACTATATGTAGTCGATATATTTCATTTAAAAAATGTTAGTTTAACATGATTTGAGTGTGTGTGTATAAAGAAAGTAAATAGTATAAAGGTTTATAAGTGATAGTTGATTTAGGAAATTGAAAAAAATACAGTAAATTCATTTTACAGATTACACAAGCTAAAAGTCTGTTTGAAAATGTGTTCATCTACTGTACAGAAAATATGCATACCTGAAGTTTGTGTTCATGCATATGGATGTGCATGGAGCTGCACGTAGAAATCTTGGAGACTTGTACAGTATTTCTGGTAGATGGTGCTTGCCAATGATATGACACTTGTACTCAGAGAGATTCACAGTACATTTGCAGTGCTGATCTATGATGATGCAGTTAGATGTAGAGGTCTTGAATGTGATTGGTGCATTGTCATGTGATTTCTTAGCTACATCCAATGAGGGAATGGCAGAGAGAATGAAGTGGAAATGGTAGAAGGGCTGTTCATGTTACGATATGTCCGCAGACAAGGCGGTGGTTCGCAGACATCGGGAGTTACATCCAGGGATTTTTGGGTTCAGAAGTCATGCAAATGAGAATGAGTACTAAAAGGGATTGGTCAGGAAAGTTTAGTGGGTGTGTTGTGCCAGAAGAGAGTTTCTCATATACTGTTTTTGCTGAGAGAACAACTGATAGCTATGTCTGTGTATTTTAGGAAAATGATTGTATGGATTTTGGGAGATTCCTGGATATATTGGTTGAAGGTGCATGCAGAAAGCTGTGGAGTAGCTGTACATCTAGGATTCCCACATGTGGAAGTACACTGGCATGGAGTATGTGGAATGAAGTGGTTGGACTTGCTACCTCTCTGTGCTACTTTGGAGACAGAGCAACATCCAGACATAATTGTAATTCATTGTGGAAGGAACAGTTTAGGACATGTGACTGGAATTCTTTTGCAATTTGCTATGAAAGAAGGACTTGGGAAGGTTATGGACATATTTCCTAATTCTCAAGTGATATTTTCACAAATTGCGCAGAGACAAATGTGGCTTTGTTCTTCTTCATTTGGTCCACAAATGGAAAAAGCAAGGCGCAATGTTAATAAAGCTGTTTGTGCCTTTCTAAAAGATTTTGGCATGTCTTCTTTTCACAATGAAAATATACTGTTTCATAGTACAAACATTTTTCGCAAAGATGGAGTCCATCTTACTTATGGTGACAATCAGATTTTTCTGAGAAATGTACAAAATGCATTGCAACCTTTATTGGAATTACAACATCCATTTTGAAGTAGGTGTTAAGCATTTATAATTTTTGACTTACAAACACCTCCCAAAGGCTCTTTTCAGAGCCACCACTTCCTCCCAGAGAAAATTGCAATGTTTGTGATGGGGTTGCAATCCAATTTTTTAAATGTTCGCGAACTGTCCACGGACTTCTAAAAAATACAAAGGGCCCTGCTTCATTTATTTTCACTTCTATTTTTTAACTGTGAAAGGCGGCTCTGAAAAGAGCCTTATTTTTTTTTTGATTTTTGATATTTTGTATTTTTTTTGGTTTTTTATACACGACACACTAGGAGAGGCGGGAAAAGGAAGGTAAAGGGGGGGACACCAACCACATGGATAAGAAAGGGCGAGCTGAGAGAGGAATATGTAGAGTGGGTTTTATTTGGGTAGTGAGCAGATCTTCTCATGCTCTGAGACGATAGTCTCAAAAGCACTACGAAGTCGCTCCCCCCTGCAGAGTACTGTGTCACAGTACATACATACAACTGTGACCCTCGAAAGGTAAGGGTCATCAATGACATTTGTGATGTCATCTTTGATGTCGTGGGTGTTAGTCTTAGCATTGCACACTGGTGGCGCGAATTATGGTTGCTTAGCTTACCATAACTGGCGAATTTCAAGGGTTTTTCGGTTTTACTTGGAACCATAAGGTCCCTTTAACAAAGTTTTTTCACTGAACACAATCACCCAAGGGAATCTTGGCATGATGAGAAACACAACTAAGCTGAAGCTAGAAGGGAATCAGCAAAAAAGAAAAGTGTTAAGCAAACAACGGAAATTCAGGTGGTTCTCAATGGACTTGAGTTTGAATGGAAGACTTTTCCACCGTTTGCCGGCCGCAACAGAGAAGGTCCAGCCACCAACTCTCTGAAGGCGGTACCTGGGAATCACAACCAAATGGTCAACCCCAGAGTGGAGATTCTGGTGGGGAATATAAGGCTGGATCTTGTCCTGAAGGAATTCCGGTCCGAACTGATAAAAGGCTCTATGAACGATGTACAAAGATTTGAAGGTAGTCCTCTGTTGCACTGCAAGCCAGTGCAAACGGTGTAACGTAATACCGGGCTGATGTGAGAGCCATACAGGGTTTCAGTTGTGACCCGAGCAGCTAAATTCTGGAGCAGGTGCAGTCGGTGGATAAGACTAACTGGCTGAGCCAGAAAAAGAGTCTTGCAGTAGTCAATACTGCTCGAAACGAGAGCAGTCACCACTGGCGAATGTAGTGAAGATAGAAGAAAAGGCAGAATCTTTGCAAAGCACCCGCAGCAAGAAGTGATCAGACTGACATACTACACTCTCCTGTGAGGCCATAGATACTGAGGCAGATAGATAAACCCCCAAATACTTTATCACTGACACTGGAATAGGGAAATCACCCAGTGAAGTAGGCCAGAAAGAAGAAGACCAACAATCAGAGGTGGCCGAGGATCCCGCCACCAGGACTTCCATCTTATTCCGTTAAGTTTAAGCCAACTGGAACTCATCCAATCCCCCCAGGCTGATAAGCCGTCACACAAATGAGACAACACTCCATCCCGGTCAAGATCTAATCAGAGCAGGGTTTGCATGTTGTTCACATAGGAGTAACACCTAAAGCCATGAGATCTGATAAGAGTGACCAGGGAACACACATAGATGTTAAATAACATCGGGGACAAGGATGAGCCCTCGGGAACCCCACAGAAAAGAGAATGAGAACGAGAAAGAAAAGGAGGAAGGGATACAGACTTGCCACGAACGTTCAGTAAAGAGGTGAACCAAGCTAGCACGGGACCAGAGATTCAGAGTGTGGCCAGGCAAGAGGAGGAGGGGGTGGTCGACAGTATCAATAGTCGCTGACAGATCAAGCAGAATCAGAACCCCTAACCCCCTCCCCATCAACAAGCCTGGCAAGATCTTCCATGACCGATACTAGGACACTCTCAGTACCCCTTCCATGGTGAAAACCAGACTGAAAGGAATCAAGCACTACAGACGACTACAAACATGAGGAGTGAAGAGTAAAATTCAAGCCTTCAAGGAACTTCATAAAAAATGAGAGATGAGATATTGGACGGAAGTTGGAAAAAGTAGAAGCATTCAAAGATGGCTTTTTTAACAAGGGGACCACAGTAGCCGGTTTCAACTCACCCGTAATGGAACCTCGGCTGCAGGAGAGATTCACAGCCTGGGTCACCAAAGGAATGATCCTAGGCAGAAGATCCTGCAGAATAAAGGGGCTGGGTCAGATGGAGCCGCCAATATAATCCGAGAGATGGCAGTCATGACAGTCTCATCCATAAACAACTGGAAGGTAGCCCAGCCGGCAGTTGCAGTTGGTCGAATGTCAACAAACTTCAACCCAGAGTGTGCGGATTCAATGTTGTCACAAATACTAGTGATTTAGAATGAAGAAAAACCTGCTAACACATCCCAATGGGACTGAGATGGCGCAGCAGTGGGCAGGAAACGTGCAGTGGAAGAGAACGATTTAACTGCAGAAAAAAAGCTCTTAGACTCGTCTACAAATACAGCTACTCCTTCCCAACCAAAACTAACAGCCCATTGCACAATTACACAACACCTGATTTATGTCTTCCCTTATAGTCACACTCATTCACAATGCACGCAAATACATTCCACAACTTTCCAACCCACCCTTTCCTTTTTTCTCCAACAGACAGAACAGAATGCCTACCAAAAATCAACTCTGTAGAAAACAACAAAAAAATAGATCAGATCAAACTAAAAGCATGTAAAATACTCAACCACCTCTAGCAGAATTTATAGCAAATGTTCAAACAAAACTGCTAATACAGTCAGTCAACAAAACTGAACCAGCTAGCAGTAAATAAACTAGGGCCCCTCTTCCAAAAAGTAAAAATAAAAACAAACGAATAAAGTAGAACAAACTACTAACAGTGTTAGCACTACATCAACCAATGTTAACATAGTCACAGTTAAGCATTCGCAAAAATTAATTTTACAAAACAATGTTCTACCGTGAAGTACTTCAAAATCTTATAAAAACATCAGAAAAGTCACCCTCAACCCTTAAAAATTACCACAGAAGACTTATCATGGACGCTCTCATTGACAGCACAATGCTCCTCAGAAGAAAAGTGTTTATATTAATTTTAACCAGAATGAAACCACTAATAACATTCATCAGTAAACTACAAAAAGTACTCCTAAACATGCACAATGGCAACATAGATACTTTTGCAAACTTCTGTGCAGGTGAATGGATTCACAAAAGCAGCACAGAACCATATTTCAATGAAGAGGCATATGAACAGATATTAGATAGGTAATTTTCAGGCACTGGCTGCTATCATATGCCCAGGTACTCAAAGGCAGGGGTGTTGCTAGGTCTGGAAAAGACCTGGGGCTAGGCTGATGTCGGAACTGTTGGGACTGGGGGCTAGCCAGCCTTTTGGCTGTAGCTCCTGAGATTATATCCGGGGCTGCAACCAAAAGACCAGGGGCTATAGCCACCTTAGCCCCCCCTAGCGACGCCTCTGCTCAAAGGCATGCCCCTAAAAGCTCACTCCAGAGAGAATACAACCCGCTAGGGAAGAAAGGCCCAAGTCGATCTTGTAAGGATAACAAGTTCTTTTATCTCACACGCAGATCAGAGTAACATCAAAGACCACTGCTTCTAAGAACGTTCTGCCGAAAAGTAGTACAAGCAGAATCGTATTAAGCAGCCCATCGTCAAACATGATGCAATTACATTGGGTAAAATCCTGCAGGGCTGATTGTAGTGCCCCTCCACAGGATCCACCTGCCC
The DNA here is from genome assembly GCF_040938575.1 of Ambystoma mexicanum. NCBI lineage: Eukaryota > Metazoa > Chordata > Amphibia > Caudata > Ambystomatidae > Ambystoma > Ambystoma mexicanum. Next base: position 978,830,591 of record NC_090922.1, read on the forward strand.
CATAAGGGATGCCAGGCTGTTGCTTCCATCCCCGTCTGTCCGTCTTCCATCACATGGGTGCTCATCTTCTTCTCAGGTCGAAGGTCAGTAAAAAAATTAATCATACTCCTACCGTACAACTATTTTATCAATACTGTGCACTTGGCAGGCCTTAAGAGGGGCACAAAGGAAGTTCTGGGGCACTCTAACCTTCACACACACATTTCACTCACTCTCCTCTGTGCCATCTGGCTCCAAGGTCTCCACCCATATTTTGAACTACAATGTATCCCTCCCAGCACCTCTCAATACAAATCATAGGATTGAGCCCTCTCCGTCCTCGTTGAACATTTCAGGACTTGTTACATTAAGGTTGGTGGTGAAAGGACACCTGGTGACATGGAATTCAGGGACCTTAAGGTTTATTCAGTTAAATGGGCTATAACTCATGGTTGCCTGGGGATGGGCCGGATCATGCTTTGGCCAGTGTGAGATAACATGCAGACCAGGCGCCTTCTGTGATCAAGGCCTTGTAGGGCACATCCATGCGAACATCTTTGCAACACTGTTAGAACAATGAATAGGTGTTGTGGCGGTTGGGGGTGTGGGCTGTCCTCATGGGAGCTTAGGCATGGCTGGGGTTTTCTCTTGTGATTTTGGGCCTAGTGCATGCAATTCCACATTTACTGTGCATCCTTCCCTTATACCTATGATAACTAATATGTATGCAAAATAGCAACCTCACTGAGCCGCCTACCCCCTAGCCCATTTTAGCACTTCAAATACATCTCACCTCACTCTAAAGCACTTAGTGGGTGGGGCAGGGCTGCCCTCTTCCTAAAATATGTGCACCATTTTCAAGCTGCTACCACAAATAGGCAGTGATTGCCAGGGCTGTCAGAAGATGTGGTGAGGCCCGGGGCAAAGCATTTGGTGAGGCCCCCTTACAGTTTTTTGCACTCGGCCAGCGGCGGTATATCCGCACACAGGAGACTTGAGAAATCTACCCTTGAGTTTGTGTGCAGGATCCCAAATATGGTTTATTACTACTTTCTCTACTGAAGAAAGGTTCATGCCAGACTAACTTTTTTATCATATGAATAAATATATATAAGATGGCATGAGCTCTCCACTGCGCCACCTCCAATTCTCTGAGGGTCAATCACTTTTCCAAGCAAAGAGTTGAGGGCAGATCTCTTTCTTCGGCTGGGGCCTCCCTCTGGAAACAGCCTCCCTGCCTCGCTAAAAACGAGGAGCACCATCTCCGGTTCCGGAAGCACCCCAAGACCTGTTTATTTGCTTCTGCCTTCTTTCTTCCTCTCCCTTGCTGATCACCTGCCTGATCCATGCACTGGTCACCTGATCAAGCTCTGAATTCGGGCCCAGGTCCCTGCCTGTACGTCCTATTCAATCCCGCACTGCCTCTTGGCTCCCCTGCACTTGTGGTCTGTATCTGTTGTATCTGTAACCCTACAGTCCCCGCTCTTGCTCGTATTGTCCACCCGTTGGCTACACTTATGAGTACTCACACTTGCCACCAGTTGGCTGCACTCTTGTTTCTACTTTGTTCCTGCACTTCTGCATCCTACCCCACCCTTGGCACTTCTCCCCTCCCCATTCCCTGCTCTTGTACGATCTGAATGACACAAGGCCTAGTAAGATCTGTGTTTTGTCCTACTCTTTTGTTTCTCCCTCCTTGCCTTGTCGCGCCTAGAAACACTTGGTACAGGCACGTTATAAATGCCATATCATATAATTAAGGAGCACCCTGCCCCTGTTTGCGCATTAAAACACACATCATACACAGTGACAAATGATGTACAGTGGAGGCTGGTACATTTCTGAACTTAAGAGGCTTAAATGTTTGTTCCAATTAGTCAGGATCAACAGAGCACAGTGAGGGAGCCCAAACCAAAGGGTGGCTTGGGGGGGGGGTTCTCACTCCCAAGAAAATGTTTGAAACATTGGGTGAAAAGTATGCATTTTATAGCACTTTCTTTGCAAAATTGGGTAGAAATCCACACAGTTTGCAATTGGTTTTGTATGGAAGCACATGGAAATTCCCAATAGTTGCAAATCACAAATTGTGCATAGGAACATTTTCCAATACATTTCATGCCGTCTTTCCACTCGAGATATGCTAGTATAAACATATATTCATGCTGGTTGTTCTAATTATGTCGATTCAGGCTGCATCAATATTTGCCATTATTACCATGTACGGATTCCCAACCAGTAAAAATGCCATGCCACAGAAAGTATATCCAGGCTGACTGTGTACCATAAGTGTTATTACTGGCTAGATTGGCCTACATTCAAAGTGGGCCAATTTAGCCAAGTAGTATGTTTGCTTTAACCTTGATGCATAGTCCTGTGCATCAAGGGTAAAGCAAAAAGAGCACTGGCAATGCTAACAGTTTGGGCATTTGTGTAGGCATGGCAAAGGCACTTCTGTATTGGTATTAGCTGGCCATTGATAGTGCCAGTGCAAAATGGTTTGAGTACCTGAGCAGCTAATAGCAGTGCCTCGTAAATGCCTAATACTTATACATAAGCCAAAACTGTTGGCTTTGCCAATGCTTATTTTTAAAAGAATTTCAGCGAAAGACATGCAGGGTGTTTTTAAATTGAGTGGCCAAAGGCAGACCTGATTAAGACATTTTTATTACACCAGTTACGTGTTTACAACTCCAATGAAGTCATGAACTCTTATAAGACTCCTTTGAGGAAACACTTGCAGGCACATTGAGGGCAAAGTTTGATGGCTAGCCATGTTTAAAGCTAGCCCAAAGAGTTCCAGTGAGGAGTTGTTTTGGGTGGGGAGGACAGGGACTGGGTGAGAATGCCATAGGGATAAGCATGGCCATGAGAAGTCATTTCACTGTTAGCACCTGCATGCATATCCATACACTTTTAGGTAATTGAAATTGTGATGTGGGGTTAGCACTTGCATGCTAGGGGAGTGATTAGAAGGGAAGTGGTGACATGAGACATCTCATTCTCACAGTGTGATGTTTCAGAAATGAAGGCAAGAGGTAGCTGCTTGTAACATTGAAGCTTCACCAGAATAGTCTCATTCGAAAAGTGGAAAGATTTTAGGTGCCCCCGCACAAGGAAGTTTGCCCCTTCCTCACAGCTACTGACGTTAGCACCTCTCCCAACATTTGAAGTATTAGTCCCCTTTCCCCCTGACATTTTAGCCTAGGTGCACCTCTGATGCCATGAGCCCACCCCTTAATGAAGTGGCCCCCAGGGTGGCTACATTTAGGGGTGGTGCTGAACACACACTCACAAAAAACACTTTCACCCATGCATTCAACCACCAGTTACACAACTCCATACATGCATTTATACATAAAACCAAACACAGCATTGACACAAACATCAACATGCACGCATGCATTCATACATACATACACATATACATACTAATTTAATTTAAATACACATACACACTTTTAATTTAAAATAAAAAACACTTACCTTACCTCCATGCACCCTTAAAAAGCATCCACGCAGCCGACACGTAGACATGCTGCCTGACAAGAGAGAACTCCTCTCCCATCAGTCAGCGGGGTCACGCTGAGCAATGTGAACACACTGACTGACAATAGAGAACTCCTCTCCCATCAGGCAGCGTGGTCACGCTGAGCAACGTGAACACACTGACTGACAAGAGAGAACTCCTCTCCCATCAGTCAGGGTGGTCACGCAGAGCAACGTGAACACACTGATTGACAAGCGAGGAGTCCTCTCTAATCAAGATGAACACACTGACTGACAGGAGAACTCTCCTGTCAGTCAGCGTGGTCAGGCTGAGCAACGTGAACACACTGACTGACAAGAGAGAACTCCTCTCCCATCAGTCATTGTGGTCACACTGACAACATAACACACTGACTGACAAGAGAGAACTCCTCTCCTGTCAGTCAGCATGGTCATGCTGAGCAACGTGAACACTGACTGACGAGAGAGAACTCCTCTCCCATCAGTCAGCGTGGTCACACTGACAACATGAACACACTGACTGACAAGAGAAAACTCCTCTCCTGTCAGACAGCGTGGTCATGCTGAGCAACTTGAACACACTGACTGACAAGAGAGAACTCCTCTCCTGTCAGTCAGCATGATCACGCTGACATGAACATACTGACTGACAGGAGAGGAGTCCTCTCCCATCAGTCAGTGTGGTCACACTGACAACATGAACACACTGACTGACAAGAGAGAACTCCTCTCCCATCAGTCAGCGTGGTCACACTGACAACATGAACATACTGACTGACAAGAGAGAACTCCTCTCCTGTCAGTCAGCATGATCACGCTGACATGAACATACTGACTGACAGGAGAGGAGTCCTCTCCCATCAGTCAGTGTGGTCACACTGACAACATGAACACACTGACTGACAAGAGAGAACTCCTCTCCCATCAGTCAGCGTGGTCACACTGACAACATGAACATACTGACTGACAAGAGAGAACTCCTCTCCTGTCAGTCAGCATGATCACGCTGACATGAACATACTGACTGACAGGAGAGGAGTCCTCTCCCATCAGTCAGCGTGGTCACACTGACAACATGAACACACTGACTGACAAGAGAGAATTCCTCTCCTGTCAGTCAGTGTGGTCACGCTGAGCAACCTGAACACACTGACTGACGAGAGAGAACTCCTCTCCCATCAGTCAGCGTGGTCACACTGACAACATGAACACACTGACTGACAAGAGAGAACTCCTCTCCTGTCAGTCAGTGTGGTCACGCTGAGCAACGTGAACACACTGACTGACAGGAGAGGAGTCCTCTCTTGTCAGTCAGCGTGTCCACGTTTTCAGCTGAATGACGGGAGGCAGCAGAGCTCACTTCTGAGCCCTGCTGTCTCCCATTATTTTGCTGTTTGTTGCGGAGCCAAACGGCTTCACAAGAAACAGCAAAATCATTGCAGGGGCAGCACAGTCCCCCGTGTGAATAAAGGACACGGGAGACTGTGCTGCCTTCCACTTAGGAGAGGGGGCCGCGAGGCCCCCAGCAAGCGCGAGGCCCGGGGCAGTTTGCCCCCCTGCACCCCCCTCGTGACGGCCCTGGTGATTGCCATTAAGGTAATGCCTGGCAAAATCCTTTCCCATACCCACACAAAAGCCAAAACTGTTGGCATTGCCAATGTTTGTTATAAATAGCTGTTTTGGGAAGGAAGACCATTAGTCTGGTCAACATGTTCAGGATTTAAAGCGAGGTAACTTTATGGGGCAGTTGGACTGGTGATTGGCAAAACATCCATATTGTGTAACCAGTCACTGCACAAGAAAGCCAAGGATCCAAGAAGTACAGGAACCACACTGGTTCGGTGTAAAAAAAAATAAAAAAAACTTGCTGATTACGTAACGCAGACCATATAGAGGAAAGTGAACAAGAGGGGGCCTTCAAGGGTATGCTTTATAGACCAGCTCTGAAGCTGTGGGAACGTCATGCAACATTAAGTGCATCATTTCCAGCTCCCATGCTGCCTTCTCTGCAAGAATCTTTCCACTGAAACAAGGCACAGGCAGAAGAATTGGCTATATGCATGCCTATTGAGAAAGGCCTGTTCATTGCCAGGTTTGCAGCACATGACATTTCCCAACAATTACTCATGATTACTTTACACTTCCGCATTTTGTCCCAGGCGGCCCAATGCATTGCTTTCATAACGTGTGGACTCGCACGTTGCCAGAAGAATAAACACGTGCCACAGCTTGTTGTTCTTAAATAGAATGATACTATGAAATGGAGAGTTCTGAGGCTGAGTGGAAGTGAGGTTGCCTTGTGGCTGCATTCTGGGCAGCACGTCATGTCATTGATAAAAAAAAAAAAACTATGCGGGGAGGGCATGTGGCGTACATAGTAATTCTCCGCCTGAACATAGTAGCAATGACCAGGGAATATTATCCAGCTGCAAATACACATTAATATGGCAAATGTCTGCTCAAGGAATACTAACCACACGACTAACTTCGCTGTGTCCGATATTTATGTTAAATAAGCAATTTGTTATTTCGTAATATAACATTATCCTTGATTTATAACGATGCAGGAGCCTAATTGTTCATTTGTAGCAATGAACACTTTCAGAAACAGTGATAACATCTTTAATGAAAAAGTGGTCACTTAAAAATGATGTGAATGTGCTCCGGGGGATTGCTAAATTCACTAATTCTAATAAAATGTGGAGGGAACAGCTTTTCTTAGAAGAATAATGCCCTCCTCATTGATTTGCCAACACTTTCTGCCGCGGTATCATATAATTCACGGGAAACAAAATCAATTGCTCGATGAAGTGGCGAGTGTAACAGATATAGAAAATCAGAGATGAAGTCCAGGCATTTGAAAAGGCAGTTGAAATTCAATTACAGTTCATTAGTGGCCAATGTATTCCTTCTTTCATAATACCTGTCAAACATCCGTTATTAACCTTGACAGCTTCGCGTATCATTTTGCAGAGAGAAGTTTCCTTGTGTGCGCCGCTTGCGTCAGCAGACTGATGTTCTGGCTGCGTCTGCAGATGCTTCTGCGTTCTTCGCACAAGGTATAGCACATGAATGTCAAAGAGCACCTTTATTCATCATGTTTGTTATTTATTGATCACTGTTTATTGGGATGTGTTTCTTATGGTGAGCCAGGGCAAATAAAATCTAAACCATTTATTTTTATTGTTATTTTGTTGTTTAAAGTGCAGCGCTAACTTGAGAGCAGAGGAGTGCTGTACAGTGTGTGGGTAGCTGGCATGTGGGCTGGCATCGTTTAACAGTAGTGCAGTACTGAGAGGTCTGTGCATAGGTATGTGCATCTATTGGAATTAGTCCATTGTCATCTGTTGAAAGAGTTATATTTTAAGAGATTTGCGAAATTGGAGAATTGTGGGGCATTCGGAACCGACACCGGGATCAAGTAGCATAGGCAGCTGGGTACTAGAGATTTGCGAAATTGGAGAATTGTGGGGCATTGGGAACCGACACCGGGATCAAGTAGCATAGGCAGCTGGGTACTAGAGATTTGCGAAATTGGAGAATTGTGGGGCATTCGGAACCGACACCGGGATCAAGTAGCATAGGCAGCTGGGTACTAGAGATTTGCGAAATTGGAGAATTGTGGGGCATTGGGAACCGACACCGGGATCAAGTAGCATAGGCAGCTGGGTACTATTCGCCACCCACCTGGCAAGGTGTATACACTCCCACAGTAGCCCACTTTGGCTAAATAACTGAGTCCAGCCCAGCTCTTCTTATTGTGGCACAAGGCTGCAGTTTCTTCTTACACATTTCATACCATAAATTCAACCCAAACATTAATATCTATAATTACTTTAATAACCCCAGACGATTGGCAGCACCTTTTTTATTTTTCTTCCTCATCAGCACCCCCCTTTTTCTGTGATCTCTTTATTTATTTATTTACATTCAGCTCTCTTTTTCTCCTTATCCCGTCTTTTTCCAGCATACTTAGGTCTCACTCCTGATACTCCCTGAGCCCCCCGCTCTAGCTGAAACACATTGGCAGCTGCTGCTTATAGGCTGAGGTGAGTGCTGCTATGCTTTCCATTCGACCAGCGCAGGCTGAAAGCTGATGGCCATGGTGGGCGCACCTCCTTTTTGATCTTGTCGCTCCTGCCAGGCTAGGCTAACAGTGGGTAATTTAATCTTGATCCTCTTTACCTTCCATCAGGAGATTAGTCGTGACCCTGCTCGACCGCCTGAGTTAGTGCCACAGCAAGAAGGGGTTTTCGCCCCTTTGCTACCACAATCAGTGCAAAAATAGCATATTATTCACAGAGTCAACTTCTTAGGGCATACTCCAGGTTCTTCAAAAAGAAATCCCAACCAATGTCTGACAGGTGGACCCAATCTTTCTCATAAAACACAGGCCCTTTCCTGATCATTGAAAAACCGACCCCCCTGCAAAATTTTGCAATTGCCATGCTCAACTTCTTCCTTGACTTCTCCACTGTGGAGTTTGAATTAGCCCCTTTACAAGCAAACCTAGGAATTGTTGTGGTGTAAGGGAATATAGAACATGACTGGTGGAAATTGGAACGTGGAGGGGTTCTGGAGGTGATGGTTGGAATGAAGGGGCATGCAGTTGAAGCAGGACATTACATGAGATCAGACTCACAATACATCTTGTCCTGGCTTTTATTGAAATTACTGTTAATAACATATGTGTCATCCAGGCCATAACAACTGGCGATGAGAACAGAGATGTGACCCATGCTACTGTCGGACAGAGGAAATAAGCAGAAATAGTGGCCTGCGAAGAGGTGATTGGAATCTCTACAAGGGATGTTCGTCTTGCACAGTGTAAGTGCATTAAGCTGTTCCGCATTAGGACCTTAAAGCAAGCAAGGCGTATGTAGCGGCCAGCGTTGGGGCAGACATCACATGAGAAGCGTATTAACATAGGAAAGCAGGCCTTGTAGAAATGGTAAGAGGTGCAGCGCTGTTTTAATGCTGGCATATAAACATTTAAAAAAATGTGATGCTCACCGGAGAAGATAAACGACGATTCACAGCAAAGGTAGATGCTTGACGCAACGCGTGTAGTGCGCGTAATGTTAAAGGAAAGGCCCTAAGGACGTACGAAAACGTGCAGCCATTTTGGACAACAAACAATATTAATAAACATAATGTTGCCATTACAATGTACCGGAGTGAGAACGGAATATTAAGGCTACGCTTGCATCATCATTGAGCATAAGGGACACAAATATAGAAATAGCACAGACACAATCAAGGATTGTATAAATAGAAAATAGTATAGAGGAAAGAACAGATGAATAAAGGCTGTGTAAAATAAAATATGTAAAGGCAGACACAGGATAAAATAATATAACGAGTGAAGGCAAAACAAATATAACAACATGATAGGAAAATAGGGATTGCACATAAAAACTGTCAAGCAGCTATATCTGGACAGTGAAACAAATTGTAAAAAAAAAATAATAATAAGTGGTACCAGGGTGTTGAACAATATTGCCTAAGGAGGGGGGCCAGAGAAAATATTGCCCAAGGAGAGGGTCAGGGAAAAAATTGCCCAAAGAGGGGTGAAAGAAAAATATTGCCTAAGGAGGGGGCCCAGGAAAATAGAGCCCAAGGAGGGGTCAGCAAAAGGAAGATATTGCCCAAGGGCTTAAAAAGGATACTGAGGAACATGCCCGTGGAGAGGGCATGAGGTGCTGAATGTAAGAAGTGAAAGACCAGAACTGTACATAAAACGCAGCTGTAACAATATGTCTACACAATAAAATGGATATTGTCCATCTAGTAAGAAGGCAAGAATGTAAGTGAATAACGCAAGTGGGGATATCAACTTATCCCAGAACATGGTGAGCTCAGTGAATTACTTACGTCATCCAAATTCTTTTAGCCTTGAGCCACAGGAAGATCAGGGACAGTGGGTGGATGAGTGTGAGGAGTTCCTGAGAGCGGTGGGAAATCAGAATGCCCCAAATAAATTAGATATTTTTATAAATCTAGTAGGAAAAGAAATGAAGAGTGTCATCAAACCATACCACCAGAGGAAAAGATAACATACCAAATTTTAGTAACGGCCATCAGTGGGCGATTGGTAATTCCTTCTAACAGAGACTATAAACAATATATTTCAATCAATGCATCCAGGCCCCGCAAGAAACTATAGCACAGTTCGTACTAAGTCCACAAAAAAAACCAACTTATTGTGAATATAAAACTTTTGTGATGAGGAGGCAATAAGACTAAGGATTATCGAAAGATGCACATCATCACATTTTCGGAAGCATCTTTTAAAGAAGTCCCTACCTCTAAAGGATGTGTTAGAAAGGGCGAGAGTCTATGAGAGGGTTGACACTCAGGCAGCAAACATTGAAAATCCGAGAAAGTTAGATATCATTGCTGTCCTTAGATGACCATCCATGTCATCAGAGAGACAGTGCTATCAATGTGGATTTGAGGTCCCTCATCACGGTCAATGCCTAGCCCGCGGTCAAATGTGTATGTGTTGTGGACAGGAGGGTCATTTTCAGGTGATGTGCGGGGAGAAGGTGTCTCTATTGCCTACATACAGACCCAACATGCAGCCATGTCCGAATGGAGAATTTGATATGCTGAGGGCTTCCAGTGCAAAACTATACCAGACGAAAGCAATTATACAACCTAATACGGCTGGAGCACCATGTCAAACGCAACCAGGGTTCATTAGGGCAATGGAGAGTATGGAAATAGAATCAACTGAGCGTGTTAGAGGAGAACATGATCAGAGTGTATGCTCACGCCAAGATCAAGAGAGAGCACAGTTGAGGGATTCCTATGAAAACTAGCTGTGTGAGGAAGGACATGTGAATACGGAGTTGTATCCAGAGTATGACAGATACAGTAGAGAATATGGTGTCTATGCGTACAACTGAATCGCACATTGTAGATGTGGACTTGATGGGCATTTGAGTTACGAACTTAAATGATAAGTAAGGGGGATTGTTGTGGTGTAAGGGAATATAGAACATGACTGGTGGAACTTGGAATGTGGGGGGGTTCTAGAGGTGATGGTTGGAATGAAGGGGCAGGCAGTTGAAGCAGGACATTAAAGGATATCAGACTCAAAATACATCTTGTCTTGACCTTTATTGAAATTACTATTAATAACATTTGTGTCATCCAGGCCATAACAGGAATCATCTCGGACAAAGTCAACTCGCAAGCCCCTTGCTCAATGCTCACAATGTGCATCAGATTAATTATTACTATGACAGGGGGGCTTTCCCCCAGGCCAATCTCCCCATCGGTCTCTCCAGTTTGTCCCATCTAATGTCTTTCTTACCAAATCAAAGAATGCCAGTCTCATTTTTCTTCCTTTTCCTCTTCATCCGCTTCAACCTTTAACCTTTGGTCTCTCTTCATTCATCTCCAGTCATGAACTCTTTACTTAGCATACTTAGATCTCACTTCCCAAACCTCAAGCTCAGGGTAGAAAACATGAGCAGCCGCCACTGTTGAACTGTGTGGAGCGCCATTATCATATCTTTTCCACCAGCTAAAGCTGGAAGCTGACAACCAAACGGGGGTGCGCCTCTTTATTCATCTCCTGGCATCTCTCTTTTTCTTATTATTAACTCTTTACTTAACATACTTAGGTCTCAATCTCTGAACCTCCCTATACCTCCCACTCAGGGTGAAGCACATTGGCAGCCTCTGCTGTTGGGGTGTAGGGACCACCGTTATGCTCTCCTTTTCACCATCTAAGGATGGAAGCTGATAACCAATCAGGGGGTGCACCTCTTTGGCTGACCTTGTCACCCCCTGCCGTGCTAGGCTAACAGGGGGTTCTTACACCTGGTCATTCTTGTCCTCCTGAAAGAGATTAATTTTGGGCACTGCTCGATTGCTTATTTCCTATCCCAGCAGCTAGGGACCTGCGCCCCTTAATTTGGCAGGCTGATATGTACACTGTTGAAGTTTCCGCCTTCACCTCATGCATTATACTTGACTGTTTTTGCCAGGCGTCAGCTCCATGCAGCCTGATCCGCCCGGTTCAGTGCCTCTTCAACTACCCCCTTTCATGTTACAATTTGGTAAGGCATAGCTGGACCCACCACCTTGAAATAATCCCGTCCTCTTCAAGTTCATCTACTAACCCTTAACGCTCTTCTACTCCACCCAGCAGCTGGCTGGCCACCTAGCAGTTTGAACAACCCCTTTGCATGTCACAAAACCCTTGCTTCGGTGGATGGCTGGGCCGCTTCTTCTTCCCCTTCCATACCTTGCTTTTAACTCCTTGCTTATACCTACTTTCCATCCCTTAAATCAGCTGGCCCTCCAAGTAAGTGTTGCATTCAATGAACAGCCTGTTCACACTTTAATTAAGAACTCTTCTCCATGCTCCAACTTTTCCCCATGCTGATCGACCATCTTTGGCAACCATGCAGAACTCCTAAACTGCAAGTTTATTTATCACTCTTGACCCTAAAGCACAGTGTCTCATTCATGGTCAGGGACGGGGTGAGGGAGGGCGCTTGATGGAAGGCCCAAGAACATTTCTTGGTAGCTGCTGCGCCCAGGTAGCCATACTCTTCTGTGATCCAACACTGGACCCCATAAAGGTGCTTTGTTCTACCTCCCCCTTTGTTGTTGTCCTTACCACACTGCAGGTGTGTTATTGCTGCCTCATCTGCTGTAAGTGTTCCACTTTGCTTATGTATGTTTCCTTTATATAATGTATTATATTTTTTATATGTTCTCTTTGCACATAGCCCCGTAGTCATTACAGAAAGTATTAATCATATGTATGGGCCAACCCTTTGCCAGGCTCGCCCTGGCACCTCGTTCAGGATCCCTAAAAGCCTGATGCATCATTCTCCCTGGCTTTTGGGTGTCACAGCAATGCCCATTAACATACTTGCTTCGTGAAATCTACTATTCTGAAAAGTGGCTCCCATTCCCATGTATAAACCAGCTGCCTTATTTACCAATCAATCAGCACAGCCGGCTGAGTCACTTCACTGTATGGACACGCAAGCAAGGCCGTGCATTGCACCGGACAACTGGTGTCATAAGCCTATGCCATATTCTCCTCACAATTATTTTAACGAGACTGCATAGTTAACCCCCAGAAATATGGGAGTGAAATTGTCGATCCTAATGCTGCACGCGTTTTATTGGCCATGCCCATATATTCACCTGGCTTTCTGTAAATGGGAATACCTTTCCTGCTTTTAACTGGTCACACTGCATTTTTTTCTCTTCTTTCCCAGTTCTTTCCAGTAAAGCGGATTACCATTATATTGCACTGGGATTAGTACGTCACACTGCACGGGAAGTGTGCACTCCACTACCATCGCACGCCGCACCAACTGTGACCCTCATGACAGAAAACCCAATGAACAACATGACTTCAACATCCTGCGCTTCATACTCCAACAAAAAACACATGTCCAAATCAGGTTTGCCCCTCAACAAACTGAGCCCCTGACACTCAGAGTGACGAGTGCAGCCTCAGATCCACTAACTTTCTTCTGGAATCCACGTGCACATATATACATTCTAAGGGAACCAGTACATAAAAAAATTATCAACCAACAATTGCTTTCCAACATAATTACATAATTAGCATCTTACACACCCCCCAAACACGAAGTGAGTGGGGTGGGGTGCTAAACATCAAAGGGGACCGACGAGTCACACACTTGGGAATGTGCCCGTTCTCTCCATCCCCCACACTTTCCTCCTAGACGCGTGACGCAGTTGTTCCTGCTGCACGGGGAGAGAGCCAGTAAAGAGACTGCTCTCCCTGCTCCAGCACAAGTTGGGGTCATTGTTGATTGTCCTACTTCCACTTCCTGGGGAGGGTCATGCATATGGCGATCCCCTACTTCCTCTGCTTTCTCCGTGCAGCATAAGGAAGGGTCAGGGGCTCGTCCCATCTGCCATGTTAAGCTTTTGCGCCCTCAGCCTCTTTGGGGCCGCGCCATAGGCTTCCAGAGGGCGGGTGCATGACATGAGGATTATTTGCAGGTCCTCTCATTGCAGACAAAAGAGTGATGTGTTTGAGTTAACACTATTGACTTTTAAAGGTTCTACCTTACAAACAAGAGTCGATGCTAGTGTCACTGCATTTTGGTTTGTATTGAATTTAACGTACATATTACGTCCGTGATTTCACTAGCCATATAACAGCGCTACTGCATTTTAATGTCTGTACTGCCGTGAATTTATTGTCTGTCATGCCATAGCATTGCTATCATGGGATTTTTTAACATGTATGAATCGTTGAGATTTGTATATGTGTATTTGTGTCGTGGTGTGATGTTCATGAATTTAAGGTGTTTAGTATCAAATATGTCTATCAGTTTTGTTAACAGAAACCCATATTTAATGTAATGTGACTAATTGTTGCATGACTGTATATTAAGCATGCGATTTACATGGCTCTTTCGACCGAAATAAACACATTTTAATTGACCCAAATCACTAAACAAGAGATTATTGGATGCGTTAGATTGCAATAGCTGTGCTGTTTAGCCAACATCCTGCACATGTTTTCAGCAAGAACAGTGCAGTTTGTTTACATCCTTGATGGAACATTGTATGTGGTCTAGACAATCAGGAAGCTGGGATTCAGGTCGCTAATCATGATAGTACCTCGAATGACATTCTCCCGGTGGCCTACCGCATCCAACATCCACCACCTCTGCCTGGCCAGTCTGTCCTATGCTTCGTTTTCTGCTCAACCTTCTCTCCTGACCATGGCTTTCTACCTCAGTGTGACCTCTGCCCAACTCTATTGCCTCTCCTGACCTCTGCCCTGATTACCTCTGCCCAACTCTATTGCCTCTCTCCTGACCTCTGCCCTGATTACCTCTGCCCAACTCTATTGCCTCTCTCCTAACCTCTGCCCTGATTCGCTTCACGCATACACATTTCCCTGTCAAAGCAGCAACACAGCAGGAACGCTCCCGCCTTTCACTCTTCCTTTTTTTGCAGGCATCTGATTTGGGAAGTGCCCACCACACATACATGCTGGGCTGTTAAGTTCAGATTTTTTGCCAACCAATGGCAGGAATTTTCTGTGCGACAGTCGACGACTGCAGGAATAGTGCCTTTGAGTCGACCTTTGTTGTTGGAGCCACTATCACTGAGGTATACCTCGTTCCCCCCCAGGTAAATGCCCTATACATTGTGCACAGGGATGCCAAGCTAGAGCATGTTGATAGAGAAAAAAAGATTGGAGGCTATGTCCAATGAAGGGACTGTTAATCCAAATAGGACTGGGGCGGTACTATCTGCCTCGGCCACCAAACCAAATTTTGATGTTACATTGGTGACCATAAAAACCTGGGACGTTCCCAATCTACAGCCCATGTCCCCACCGGTGGTAGTATGGTCTGAGGGGAGGTGCCTTGACTTTGGCTCTAGCCTGGACACTAAATCTGTCCTAATATCAGGCAACCTGATCCTCTCGGCTGCCCTTCCTGAGGACTCATGGTCCTAAGAGCACATAGATTAGGAGGAATTTGCCCTTTCTCAACACAAGGACGTGATTTATGAAACTTCAATTTTGGCTCTGGTTGTGTCACGGCAACTGGCAAACATGTGCAGCTCTCTTTAGACTCAGCAGCCGTCTGTTTGCCAGCTTATGACGTGTGGGAAAGCGTTTGTTTGTTCCCCATTCCGAAGACTCCAGCAAACGAATCATCACATAAGGGGGCTCCGTTGGATGGTTCTCTTGATATGCCAGAGATCACTAAGCCACAACCTTGCATCACTCTCCAGTAACTTTGAACCTAAATGGTTCCCACCAGCAAGTACAAGCAAATGTGCCTGCTCAAGAGACACCCATTCACATTCTTTCTTGCCCAGTCTTATCTAGGTTGTTAGACTCTATGGACAAGGGGCAAGATATGTTACATTACGAAATGCGGGAAGTAAGGCATGTATTAAACGAATTGTCTGGGAAAATGTCCTTTTTAGAAGGCTTTATTATGGCAACTGCTAGGCCTATAAATGTGCCTGCACTTGGTAGGCCTACGAGCCAAGTGATATCTCCAAATAGGGTTGCTACTTCACCGGAATCTATCCAGGTCCTCAAAGGTGATTCTAAGATGGACGGAATGGCTGAAGGTAGGATTAAGAAAACCCAACCTGTTTTCTTTAATACTGCTAAAGAGATTGAGAAGGTCAAAATGTTTGAAGAAGGTCAAACTCTGTTGCCGGGTTTTTCTGGCTCAGGTATACATCTTCCAGCTAAATCCTTTTGTGATGCCGGCAAATCAGCAAACGAAAAAGAAATCAAAAAACCTAAAGAACCCAATTAAATATTACTCAAAGGGTTCTCGTAAATTTTTACATATTTTAAAAAAGCGCGGCCTAGATACTCCATGGTCAGAAAACAACTGAGATAGACTGGCCAATGGAAATGCTACTAAGTTAAAAGTGGATAAAGTTACACTTAAACATGACAAAATTAGAGTATTAGAGTTGGATCTCAGGCTTCTGATCTGAATATTATCCCTCAAAAGATTGGTAAAAATAATAAATAAAAAACCAGTGCTAATCGCAGAGCTTGGCAAATAACCAAGGTAGTATAACTAGCTACTTAACCAAGTTCGACATACAACCAGAAACCCCTATTAACATTAGTATTTTGACAACATGCTCTACGTCTGATTTAGAGGAGAGTGTGTTGGATGCTGAGTTGGAAACCTCTAATTATAAGGTTAGAAATGACGTAGATAAAAGCCAACAGTTGATGGGTAACAACACAAGCGAGGTTGTGTTCGCGAGGCGTGTCAGGGGTAATATGACATTTTGTCAACCACTGATGGGGGTTCCTTTCGATTTGGTTAGCTCATCAGTGGGCTCGAGAAGCATCACAGAGATAGCCCAAAACATGGATGTTTTCCCAATTTTTCCAACCTTGGAAGAAAAGCGCCAGATGCTTAGTAAAATAACTGCCAAAAATTAATTGGGTCAGAATCCACCTTAGAAACATAGGCAGGAAGGGAAAAAGGTACCCTGTGTGCTGCCCAAATTGATGGGCAGCATCATTGCGCCAAACCCGCCATTACCCCAACTAAACACCAACTTGGACCCGCGTAATAATGTTCCAGGTCTAATATTGGAGCGCAAATTTAATCTTCACGTTTTGTTTTCCTTTAAGATGACAATATATCTTGGCTCTTTTCAAAGAACTACCAAACCTTTCACTGATCACGTCCTCTGGCATTTTATATATTGAGTTTGTGGAAAGTGGAAGTAAAGATAGTCAACATTGTTTTTTCATCTAGGTTGGTACATAGTATTGTGCGAAGCGAGATCCTGCAATTTGAGATATTGGGCTATAACTTGCAAGAGGTTGTGGAGGTGTGTCAGGGAGTGTCTGTACCCAATAGCATCCCCTTAAACACACCTTTGATTATTAGGGAACCCCTTTTGATAAGAGTGGAAGGTATACAATGTCAAGACCACCTGGGGGCTTTGATGGCAAAGTGTGCTGGTTCAACCCAAAGAGTGGTTTCTTATGACTCGGCCTCTGTGGTAGGGTCTTGCAAAACAAAAAAAACTTGAAGCAATATTGCAATGATACATCTAAACCCTTAAAGGTTTTTTCATGGAACACCCGAGGTTTTCAGCTCTTGCTAAGTAAAAATGATCAATGGTCAACATTTGATGTAATTTACCTTCAGGAAAGGTGGATCATCGACAAATCATTGTTGGATGGTTTTGAGGTGTACTACGTCCCTGCAAATTGTGGGCAATAGGGATGACCTGCGGGGGGCCTTATATGTGTAATTAAGATCCACAAAGATGTAACTTTCTATTTCTTGTTAGCTGATAACCTGAATATCTTGCTGGTGAAACTTAAGTGAAGATACTTTGTGATTTTTAGTGTCTACCATAATCCTGCGGGACATGATGTAGATACTTGTATCGCAGACCTATGATCGCTGCTTGTAATTGTTATGTCTGACGATGTCCACGTTATTATCATGGGTGAGTTTAACAGCGATTGTCTTTATTTGAAAATAGAAAAATGCAACAGTAAGAGCAAGCATCAATCTGAGGCTAAATCCAGGGGTATAAGGTTTAGGGAGGCTATGAATGATTGGAGTCTTATGTTAGTAAACTGTAATATACTTGGTGACCTCCCCTGGACTCTAAAGTGGTCTAATGGTGTGACCTTTTCAACCTTGGATTACATCTTTATTTCCCAAGATCTTTTTAATCATTGTGTATCAATGCAGGTTTACGATTCCCTCAAGGGTAGTGATCACAGGCCCCTTATTTTTTACCATGGATTGGGATCTAGGCCCGTTAGACCTGGGGCCCCCTCCTCTTTGTGTTGATGTGGTGGAGCGGAAACATGCTATACTTTGGAAGCCACTCTAGCAATAAGGTTTAATAATGTTATGGAAAACAAACATATTCGAGATGTCTTTGTTTCCCTGCATCCTGATGACTATGCTGTTTTTTAGCAAACAATTTTGAAGGGGTTTTCCACACTCTTTATCCACCAGGGTAATTCTCTGAATAAGCCTTTTATTCACTTGTTTGACAGACAGACCCAGAATAGAAAGAAAGACTTGCAAAATGCTATTAGACTATTAAAAAAGGATAGCATAGAAAGTATTTCTATCATTAGCAAACTTAAGCAACAATACAGATACTGGTGTAAAACGCATAGAATAAACAAATGGAACAATGATGCTGTGAAAATGGTTGTTATCATGGTTTGTAGTTCTGCAACTGATTTCTGGTCATTGATCAGGAATCCTTTGATCCAGATCTACCTGCAGGTTCATCCTATCTCTGCACAGGTGTGGAAGGAGCACTTCACTACCTTGCATTGTTCTGATTCTTACCATAGGATGTTCCCAGTGTGTGTTTAGGTGAGGGGGATTTGAAAAGGCTGGCCTATTGATTGCCTATCAGTTAGGACTGCTATATGCTCTGCTAAATCATTGAGAGATCCTGGGCAGGATGGGTTATATAATGACACTTTTAAAACAGATCTGGATCTATGGGCAAATATTTTATACAATTTGTATTTAAATGTTATGCATTTGCACTTCATCCCGATGACATGGAAGCAAGTTATAGTTGTCCTTATTTTTAAAAAAATGAAAATCGGTCAGATCTGAAAATGTAGACCAATATCACTTTTAGACAGATTACCTAACATGTTTAGTGACTTTTTATTGAAAAAACTCCTGATCTTGGAAAAAGCGGTGAATATCATTGATCCTTTTCAATCTGATTTAAAATAGGTGTCAACCCTGCCTTAAATTGTCGTACTTTACAGCTACATTTTAAGCAGTATAAAGATCTATATAGACCACTGTATGTGACCTTCTTGGACATCCCTAAGACTTCCGATTACATCAGTAGACGTACTCTATGGACAAAAATGTACAATCATGCATGTATGAGGGGCCTGCTTAATTTACTGATGGCTAACCATTCTGAAAATAGGTTGAGAGTACACCTGGAACAGGAACAATCCTACTCGGAGTGGGTGCCTGTAAATCGTGGGCTGCGCCAAGGATGTTTTAGAGCCTTTTTATTTAGCCTCTACATTTCTGATTTTTAGTTGGTACTTAAATATGCCAAATTTAATCCACCCAAATTGGGATTTGTGGTCTTTAAATATCTTTTGTTTGCAGATGACATTGTTCTTATTGACTATATCTCGATAATTCCACAGCGTGCACTAACTGCTGTTAACAAGTACTGCCAGAATCTAGATTTGACCCTGTAGCCCGAGAAATCAAAGATTCTGCTGGTTAATGATAAGCAATATCGAAGATTGATGTTGTCTAAGCCAAGTCCCCAATGGTTCATTTTCTCGCAAAAAATAGGAAAGGGTTGTCAAGTGTAAATACTTGGGTATAACACTGGCACCTAACCCCGGCCATCAGTCAAATTCCAATCCGGCAGAGTCTTTGGTCCTCTCGGCAATTACCCACATGAGTTGCCTTGATGGAAAATTTGGAAAATTCTCCTTATCTCCTACTTTACTTTACTACCACCAAAATGAGTCCGTAAATTGATCTTTGAGGCTAAGGCATATCTGCTCATGGGAATCTATGATCAGGTTGAGAGAAAGATATGGAGAAGGTTTATGGGCATACCAAATGGTGTCCCTCTGCCAGCTAGTCGCCACATCCTTGGCATGTCTTCCTTATCATCAAGGATAGGCTGGGCTCGCTCACGTTTGTTCCGCTGTTTTCTGGATCCTCCAGGGAAATCTTCCTTTGTCCCTTTGGTGAATATTCTGATCTCAGCTTCTTGCTCTGTCTTGAACACTTGGTGGGTGGGGGTCGGGGGCAGAGTATAAAGGATCGGAATGAAGTTCGCTCATCAGCAAAAAAAAGAAACAAAAAGGTGTGTCTTACTGACTGGATCTTGAAGAGAAAGAGTTTAATGGCATACCAAAATTCAGCCCACTTCCAGTATGATTTGAAGGCTTTGAATGGTATGCAATATAGTAATTAAAAGGAAACTGGATTAATTTCCAACATTGGATAACCTTGGGGCAAGAAGAAAGGTACTCAAAGCAGAAAGACTTTGTAGGCTATGTGGCAACGATTTCGAGACTTTGGCACACTTGGTTACTATATGCCACAAGTTGGCAAACCAATGTAAAACTCTGTTTTGTAAATGTATTGACCCCGACAAGAGAGAAGATGACATTTTTATGTATATATGGAAATGTTTGTTAGCTAACCCTTCTACCTCACTTGTATTGCTGCTGTGAATGGCCTACCTTATTTATTTGTAGGTGAAAATTGAGTTTTGAAATGATTTTTATTTGCTTTTATGCCCGTGATAATTGTATTTTGAAATAATTGGTTTTAGGTTTGTGATGATTTGTAATTAATTGTGATATCATTGAATTCAAAGATTGAAAAGTAAATTTTGACTATATCTTACTATATACATACATAAATAAATAAATAGAGGAGGGCAAAACGAGGGTCCCGACTCAATAATATATGTCAAGCCAGAGAATTTTAACATAAAATCACTGAAAAAAAGGAAAGAAACACAAAAAGAGATTTACTCAGTATTTCACTTTGATGGAAAATTATGCATTTTCAAAATGCATTATGTTAAGCCAACAAGAGCAAGGAGTGTAGGACACAAGTGAAAGTGAAAGACTAACACGCTGCAAAAGTAAAACCAGGTCTTACAATAATATGTACACGCTAATACACAACGGAATAGCAGCTTGAATAAGGCCACCAATATCCACATGTCTCGTCTCGAAGGCTTGGTAAACTGAGTGTGTCACGACATATGATATTGCTCAATTAAAGTATATTTTAGAGCCTATAATTTTGATTTGAATAAAGGAACCATTGGAAATAATGCAGAAGATGGATGCATAACAATTGACAAATCTACTTTGAAGTCAGAGGAGACAGATTAAATGAAGTAAGGGGGGATAAGAGAAGTGTAAATGTGGTAACAGAGAATGTCAATTGAGCGTAGGGCCAGAACAATAAAAACAAGAAGGGAGTAACTGTATGTTCTCAAGTCATGAAAAGAAGCACATAATAAAAGAGGACAAATGTAAGAACTGGGAAATAGTGAGAGTGAGAGAGTGACACAGCAGGAATAATTTAAAACACATTATCATAATCAATTAATTCGAGAAAGTTAAGATTGGAGAAAAAAATATACGTTAAATAAAGACAGAAATGCTAAGGTCATGCTGTAATGATACATCTAAAAGAGGTGAATATGGCAAAATGGCACACAAGACAGCCCTTACACCTTCAGTATAGCTTTGAGATCCTTGAAATAGAATAGTAAATAACCTTTCAGAATACATTTCATATCCTGAAAATCGCACTCAGCATAAAAGAAAACAGCCGGGCTCCAGAGAAGGAAAAAAGACAAGGTAATTAATTTTCTTTGCATAGTGTGTCAAGAGATTCATAACACATTTGGTAACATTGTTGAAAGCTTGGTTTGTGATTTGAAGTCGAATTTAGCTCAAATCATGGAAAGACTACCAGGTTGAAAGGGAGAAGAAAAGGGTAATAATTCCATTTCAACCCAAAAAGTGGAAGTAATAAAAATACTGCCAGTTTATTTTACTGCGCTGCCAAACTTGTAACGAGGCCCATAGACTTATATTGGCCCTCAAGACTAATGGCAGTACTCCTTAACGTGATTACCTGTCATTAGAGAAGAAGAAGGGCCAATTTGTGGAATACATTGCGCATAAATAGGGACTTTGTACGCCAAACCGATGGAAAAGTCCCCTTTGTTAATTCATGGAATTAACTGCCTGGTACTTTTTCGTACTTTGCGGGGACTTTGCATAGGCTCGCCATGTCTCTATGAGTGGTAGAGTGCTTTGCGCCAAACACCACGCAGAGCATTGGCATGGCCTCCGCAGAGGGCAGAGTAGCGAGCCGAACTCGGAAAATGACGAAGAACAAGACAAAATGTGGGTGTTATGAGGGATGGCCCGTAGGCACTCCATCACACGCCCACAAATCCGAGGAATGAGACCTATTCATTATACGACCGTGCAATCTTTCATTAGGGAAATAGCCACGAAAAGCCCCATTTTATCTGCCACCCGAAGGCAGGTGTGCAGACACTTGCTCAAGGGGTTTACCGCACAGAGGTGAGATTGCATGTTGGATTTAGGGGTGTGTGTACGCAGCCAGGGTTACAATCTAACTTAGGGGTGTGCATACTTAGTGTAGCGGGGTGCAGGGATGGTTTACAAGGGTTCACAAGCACGTATTTCTGAGTTTTACCAGAGTTACAGAAATTGTTGCAGTGCCGGTAACAGTTACGGGGGACACCTCACAGTGTCCCCGAGGTGCATACCTGGTTGCAGGGAACTCCATACACTGTTTTAAGGATGCATGTGTTGGCGCCTGAGAAAAATGCACAGGTAGCTGTTTCTGTCTCTTTCTGCTTTGCATGGGGTGTGTAGGCTTGGATCTCTGTGCACTTTTCTATGAATCAGGCCCTATATATGGCATCTGGATTGCAAACCATCCTGGGCTGGAAAAAAGGAGGTAAGTCATCAATATCTATTGACGTTTCCTTCCCTAGCAATCTCTGTAATGCTACAAATATGCAGTGGCCAGCACAAACCCACCTTACGATAATGGATGCTTATTAAGTTCACATTTTCTCCAGCACCTCTGTAATACTAGAAAAGGCAACTTGCATATTCAACAACAAGTTGCTTCTCAAGGATCTCTCACCAGCTTTGGCATACCAGTTACAATCAAGACTAATCGAATGACATATGTGGTTAGGTTCAAAAGAACAGGGTGAATGGAGCGTTTCCTTAACTTAATTAGCCAAGGGCAACATTACCTATTCAGTCCACGTGCTGTGGTGTAGAATCTTTACTCTATGTCAAAAGTAGATCATCTATTTTAATGGTAAGTGATCCTTCCGTTTACCAGCTGGATGTTTTCTGTATGTAGTGGCAACAAGCATATTTAATTTGACATTACAAGAGTTGATCAATTTTGTATTGCATACGTACTCAATTACATACCTTCTACTCCATACCACCATCCTATCATTCATAGGCAGCAAGAGGCTCTCCATGAGTTAAAAACATTTTAAAGTACAAGGACAAAAGTCACCACCCCATTCAAAGCCATGGTAATTAATTAATTAACCTTTTATAAACTAAGCGTGGGACAGGGATTCAAACCTTTGTTGCTCTGTGCTGGCTTGCTTCCAAGACAAACACATTGCCCCTGAGCTCGTCTCCCGGAGGAAGCAGTGTTCTACATCATTATACATTACTACTGTTTATCTAACTCAGGTTTGTCAATAATAGAGTAAGATCAGTTTCCTGTAAGTTGATCAATTCTCAAATATAGTGACATCATGGGCTTGTGTCTCTTTTTCTGTATTGGTTGCTATGTGCAAGTGTTTTGGTTCCAAGATATTCCGTTTGGTGTCTGTGCATGTTATCAATCGATTCCAAAGGTCTACAATGCACGCACTTCTCTTCCCTCATTGGATATCAGATATAGACTCTTGTGGTGAGAAAGGATTATGTTTATATTAATTATTTGCTCAAGGGCATGTACTGACCTCTTGACAAAGGTTTCAATAGAGGTAATCTGCATTTTAGTTTTTGGCAACGAGATGCCCTGTTTATTAACGCAAACCTCCCTTTTGTAATGCAGACATCATATGGGAGGAAATACTCCAATTCCCACAGCAACTGTTTATGCTATATCCAGAAAGCACTCCATACATATAGTGTTACTGGAGTATCCCCATAGGGAGTGTTATGTCATGCACTTCTAGTTTGTGGAACTGATATGCACTATTGGTTGCATTTCTTTTTTCAACATAGTATTGTTGAATTGACTACAGCTTGCAAGGGTTGGCATTAAGGACATGCATTTTATATTTTCTTGAGTACATTGTTCCAAGAAATGAGGGTCAGATATGGTTTTCTCATGGATTAGTTTAGTTTCCAAGATGGGTCTTTAGTAAGCAGACCAGTTCTAATGCTTTTGAAAATGTTAGCATGAGTGAGATAAGCAGACTGATGTATGTTTTAAGTTATTTCTCTGTAGCAAAATAATTGTCAGAGATTTACATGTCCAATGTTGCTGAGTGTATTACAGCATTGTTTGTGTCCTAATATTTAGAAAATACGTTGAAATGTTACTAGTGTTAACTATAGGAGGTCTCTGAAAACAATGACATGTTTTCCTGCAAACAGTTCTTCGTAGTTGATTTTTAGGACTTCTTGCATTCTGAGATGAATTAAAGCCAACACAAGCTTTGAAAACAATCCTACTTCATCTATCAGGAGCTGTCATGTACTTGTGAACCCTCCCGAGCATCCTCCTCACCTGGGTCTTCGGTGGAGCTGTCGTGGTCTTCTGATCACTTCTTCCTTTGAGTTTATTAGGTTCCTTGGCCTTCTTTTCCTTAATCTTCTTTTCCTTTTTGTTGTGGAGGTATGGACGAGCTCGCCCAGAGGCCACCTTCCCCTGAAAGGATACAAAGCCAAAGGGAACCCTGAGGAGCAAGCCCCATAAAACAAGGAAAAAGCCTTCAGGCACAAAAAACCCTGGTTGAGATGGAATACGGGAGTGTTGCGGACAAAGTCTCAGAAGGTAAATACTCAGAAGTGTGATGAGTGACTGGATCGTAGTAGGAGTGATTATTTTTGTTTCACAATACTATGGTAAAGAGCTCACTGTGTTTGTGGTCTGCACAGGTGGCAGACTAATAGAGTTTCAGAGGAGCAAGTTCCTCTCTGAAGGAAGAGTGTCCAATATTGGATGTGAGACTCTGTTCTTAGGGTCAGCTGGGGCGGCAGTCTGCTGTTTATTAGTACGCCCACCTGGCAAGAATGGGAGTTGCAGATGGAGGGAGACCGCCGGACCGGCGAAGGAAAGGAAAAAAAAAGAACACTTCACAAGCATGAGGAAGGAGAGCAGAGGAACACAAGGAACAGGTAAGGGTGAAAGGCACAGAGGTGCAGATCATGAACGCATGGAAGCAAGAACAGAATAGGTATAGAATAGTCAGAAGCCCAGCTTAAAGGTCTGGCCGAATTTCTTAAGATATGCTGGAAAAATACTGGTTGCTGGTAAGCCAGAATCCAAGAAGGTACGCCTGCAGAAGCCAAAAGAGCCGGGGAGGAAACAGCAGAACACAGAGGAAAGGCGAGCCGCAAAGGGGAAAAAACGATGAAGAGGAAAGAGGATTAGAAAGGCACCGGCCAAAAACCGGTGAGAGAAATAGCCTGTAGCAACAAAACCAAAGGGGAATTTCTAACACAGATGATTGCAGCGTAGTCCAGGGGTGATGCACCATGCTTCTGATGTGGCTCATTGATATTACTGCAGTGGCCATCTTGGGAGTGAACTAAACCGCTCACTGTGGTGCAGGAACTACGTGATTGATCAATGCCAGAATCTCCAACGCTGCCAGATAATCCAAGGTCACAGCATGAAAGGAGCACTGTCATTTGTTTCAGAATTCTGGGTACTTCAGTAGAAGATTCTGCTGATAATCTGTAGTATTCTAAAGTGTTTTGGTGTTCGAGTGAGAAGAGCAGTTGTCGGTCTAATGTTACACCTCCTGTGCTATAGGCAGCTAAACCTGTGGGGGCTATTGCAACACCTAAATGTTGGTGTTTGTGCAGTCTTGTAGAGATGTGCCATTTATTTTAATTAAAAACCGGCACCGCCTCCCGTGATTGGGCAATAACTGGCCCATTACAAGATAACGGGGCCGGTAATTGTCCATTTGCGGGAGGTGGTAATGCCGAGCTCCCAATCCGCATTCTGCCCCATAGGGCACAATGGTGGTCGGGAGCATAATTGCACCAGCACCGTTGATAACGGTGCTGGTGCAATCATGAGTTCTCGTGGGTGCCGCACAGCCCGCCAGGTAACACCTGGCGGGCTGTCAGGAACCCGCAAGCAGAACTTGTGTTTGCAGAAGGGCCTTTGTTGTGCTGGTGCTTTTAATGAGAGAAGTGTTGTGTTTGAGGTGCAATGTACTTTTTATGTGTTGCAGTGTTTTTAAAGAATAGGGAATCTTTGGCATGGTTGTAATGCAATGGCAGTTTGCAGTTGGAGCAGTGCATGGTGTCTTATAGTAGCGCTCGGAAAAGAACAGTACTTTATTTGTAAGGAGAAGTCTTTTATATAGGTACTTTGAGCAGGTGGAGAATGGTGGTACTAATTGATGTAATGGGAAAGATTGGAAAGAAAAATGCAAAATGCTGGCATTTAAAAATAATCTTTAGGAGCATTTTGCTGAAAGCACGGTGTGTAACTTTTTTCTATACTTAAGGGAAATGCAGATGCAGAAGATGTGTAGAACATTGTTAAGTGGTAGTTGGTCTGTGGAAGTTTAATATGTTGACAATACATGTAACTGCCACTTGGTGTGACCGGGTGCAGAATGCTGCAACACATGGCATTTGATTGAGCGGTTAAAAAAGAGAATATGCTTATTGAGAAGTGTAAGTGGCAGTAACCCTATATATATATATATATATATATTCAGTAAAAAAACTTTGTTAAAAGGACGTTATGGTTAAGTTGCACTACTAAAAACCTATGAAATTCAGTAAAAAAACTTTGTTAAAGGGACGCTATGGTTAAGTTGCGCTACTAAAAACCTATGAAATTCAGTGAAAAAACTTTGTTAAAGGGACGTTATGGTTCCAAGTAAAACCGAAAAACCCTTGAAATTTGCCAGTTATGGTAAGCTAAGCAACCATAACTCGCGCCAACACCGTGCACTGCTAAGACTAACACCCACGACATCAAAGATGACATCACAAATGCCATTGATGACATCACTGATGACATCACATGTCTGGCTCACCCAGAAGCAATATTGAGAAACCGGCAAATTAATGCACTTTATGGCGATAATGCATCTGCTACAGATGTTATGGAACAATTAGTCCACAAAAATGTCAATTGTATGGCCTTAATGACAACTCTTGCAAGCTGTTTCAAATTCAATGAAATAATGTTAAGTAAAGAAATGCAACCAATAATGGAAATTAGCGCCACAGACAAACTAGATGTACATGGTATGACACTACCTATGTGTGACCAAACCACAACAAGACTAAATAGTTTAGAAAAAATCAATCTCAAACACAGCAGGCTTAGAAAAGATATTAAAATTATCCTTAAATTGCAGAGTAATGCTTAAACGTAACCTTGACGCAGACCAAGGACTAGTTAATGGAGCACTGGGTACAGTTGTTGGCTTTCAAACATACCCACGTGACAACAAAATTCAGTTTGTCAATATACTACTTGACAAACTTGCAGAAGTAAAAAGGATAGGACGCTCAACAGCTTGATTCCTTCTCTTCAAAGACATGTATGTACGCAGAGAACAATTTTCTCTAACTCTTGCATACACAGTCACCATTCATAAATCACAAGGTCTTACCCTAGACAAAGCAATGATACACATTGGTAACATAGTCTTTAAAGAAGGCATGAGCTATGTAGCACTATCATGCTTACATACACTTGACAGTCTATTTTTAATCAACTTTGATGCAAGTAAAATAAACGCTGATATTCCTTGCATTTTAGAATACAATAGACTTTGTTCACTATACCCCCCCATCTAGAAACATATCCTGTTCCACAAAAAGGAAAATGTTCTAAAAGAAAACGAAATCAAACAGAAATGCAAGAGGATGTCACTGCAAATCCTCCAAAGAGAGTAAAAGAAACTAAAACTTCATCAAGAACCACAAGCAAAAAAGAACCAATTAGGGAAAGTAAACCAGGTACTTTCGTCAAAGAAGGAAGACACACTAAAATAAAATCACTCAGATACAGAACTACCTGGTCCATTTAAACTCTCAAATATAGTTGCTGTAAATTGCTACGCAAATGTGGCAATGAATATTCTATTTCAATTACCACCAATTGTTGACAACATTTACTTACACAGTACAGACCCATTGTGTATGCAAATGTTAGTACTTCAAAGAAATGCAGCAAACAATCCTGACAACACGTATAGTGTTTATGGAATAAGACAACAATTGGACTACTGTGCTGGAATGGGGAACTTCACTATAAACTCACAGGAAGATCCACAAGAATTTCTAATGTACTTACTACAAGTACTGGAAAACAAAAACATACCTATAAATGAAATCTTCCAGATTTCATACATGTGGAAACATACATGCACTCTCTGTAACAATGTGACACAAGAAGAAATCCCCAATGAATGCTTTGTATATACATCAATACCTAATTGTGAATCCATTCCATTTCAGCAACTTGTACAAAATGCAAACCATGGTAGATTATGTTCTACCTGCAATTCAGATAATCGCTCCATGTTAGTAATACAAACACATAGTAAATGCGTAATACTAAGGCTTCTACGTTACAATGCAGATGGTACCAAAAACAACTGCAAGCTGACTGGATTCACACATGGTCAAATATCACTTGGTAAGAAAACCTTCACAACAATAGGTGTAATCTATCACGCAGGAGCCATAACCAATTCAGGGCACTACACTGCATATATAAAAAAGAAATGTGGATGGTTTGAATGTAACGATAGTACCATTACTCTAAAACAGAGATTACCAGCAAATCTTACAAACGCTTATTTAATGTTCTTAAAACCAAAATGTGATAACTTAACTGTACTTAAACCTCAAGTAAACTTGTAGTAAAAAATATAAACTGTTAGAATATTCCAAAAGCTATCTAACTGCCCAAAGATTCTACAACAATTAATCAGATAAATGAATATCACTGAATTAGAGCAAAAAATAGACAGTTAGAATACGCCAATTGGTATCTAACTGTACCAAAATTTAACAATATCCAAACAGATAAATGAATACCACTAAAATATATAAAAAAATAGACAGTTAGAATACGCCAATTGGTATCTAACTGTCCCAAAATTTAACAATATCCAAACAGGTAAATCAATACCACTAAAATATATAAAAAAAATAGGCAGTTAGAATATGCCTACTGGTATCTAACTGCTCCAAAATTTCATAATATCCAAACAAATAAATAATATGTTACTGCTCCAGAAAAATGCAACAACCCAATGTATAAAGCATTAGCGAGAAACAACAAATGAACACTGAAAACAAACCAACAAATAAACTGTAGCATAACAGAAAAAGGTTTTTTTTTTAATCCAACGGATTTTCTTTTCTCCCATAGACCCAATGATTTTAGCAACGAACACAGAAACTGAGCAAATTGCACAGTACTCTGGTTTGTAATCTACTAAATATGAGGGTCCAACAAAAAAAATAATGTTGCTTATACAATGTAATAAGTCATTACAAAATACTAATACTAACATGCTACTTTCTTTTATCACAGAAATTAACAAGAAATACATGTACTCCAGCTACTAAACCAAACAGTAAGTATATTATACACTCTATGCCATGGCCACAACCATCACAGAATGTCACACCCATAATATCTTATAACTTTGTTCCTTATAAATTTGTTTTTGACCCAAAGATATAAGCAACTATAAGTGTGATATGCTGCGGTGGCTGTGGCCGGGGCATAGAGTTTTGGGTGCATGACCATTTGGTCATGCACCCAACACTCTATGCCCCGGCCACAACCACCGCAGCATATCACACCCATAGAGTCAAACATTTCAACTGTAGCCTATGGAAACTTTTAATGTCCGCGGACATTACCAGTGTTCTTAGAACACTTTCAATTTGCCAGCGAAAAATAGGGACAGCGTCTTCAGAACACCCCCTACGAACATTTCAGGACACCGCGAGAGTTCTTAGAACACTTTCAACTCAACAGCGAACAATACGAGAGCGTCCTCAGGACACCCCCTATGAACATTTCAGGACAACACGTGTGTTCTTAGAACACACCACCATTTTGTTTCTGTGCAAACATTTCAGGACAACGCGAGAGTTCCTAGAACACTTTCAACTTGACAACGAAAAATACAGACAGCGTCCTCAGAACACCCCCATTTTGTTTATTTGCGAACATTTCAGGACACCCCGAGTGTTCTTAGAACATTTTCAACTTGCCATCGAACAATACGGACAGCGTCTTCAGGACACCCCCTATGAACATTTCAGGACAATACGAGAGTTCTTAGAACACTTTCAACATGTCATCGAACAATACGGACAGCGTCTTCAGGACACCCCCTATGAACATTTCAGGACACAGCGAGAGTTCTTAGAACACTTTCAACTCGACAACAAACAATACTGACAGCGTCCTCAGGACACCCCCTAAGAACATATCAGGACAACGCGTGTGTTCTTAGAACACACCCCCATTTTGTTTATGTGCGAACATTTCAGGACAACGCGAGAGTTCCTAGAACACTTTCAACTTGACAACAAAAAATACGGACAGCGTCCTCAGAACACCCCCATTGTGTTTATTTGCGAACATTTCAGGACACCCTGAGTGTTCTTAGAACATTTTCAACTTGCCATTGAACAATACGGACAGCGTCTTCAGGACACCCCCTATGAACATTTCAGGACACCGCAAGAGTTCTTAGAACACTTTCAACTCGAAAACGAACAATATGCACAGCGCCCTCAGGACACCCCCTACTAACATTTCAGGCAACGCGTGTGTTCTTAGAAGACACCCCCATTTTGTTTATGTGCGAACATTTCAGTACAACGCGAGAGTTCTTAGAACACTTTCAACTTGACAACGAACAATACGGACAGCGTCCTCAGAAAAACCCCCTATGAACATTTCAAGACAACGTGAGAGTTCTTAGAACACTTTCAACTTGACACGAACAATACGGACAGCGTCCCCAGAACACCCCCATTTTGTTTATTTGCAAACATTTCAGGACACCCCGAGTGTTCTTAGAACACATTCAACTTGCCACAGAACAATACGGACAGCGTCCCCAGAACACCCCCATTTTGTTTATTTGCAAACATTTCAGGACACCGCGAGTGTTCTTAGAACAGTTTCAGCTTGCTTGCGAACAAAATGGACACATATTGAGTCCTCAGAACACCCCCCATTCAGTTTATTTAGAACATTTCAGAACACCTGTGATGTCCGCAGACAAATCGAACACATAAAAAAGCACAACATTTAACCTATCTCATACCCTCCCATCCTCCCCAAACACTTCTACGCACCAACACACACTACTAAATACACATTTTGAACAAACTTTCACTGCACTATCCGCGGACGTCCGCCAATTCAAGATGACGGGCGCTACCGAAAATCTGACGCGCTTCACGCTTAACATCGTCCAATTAGCGAACATGCCATATGTCCGCGGACATGACGTAAGCCACTTGGCCAATCAGGACACTGTCTGCGGAGCGAACAGGGAAGTGTGTCCGTGGACCGAACACAGATATCACACATTTTTTTTTACCTACTTTTTGGTCATTTTTTTAAAAACTACTGGACGGATTTTCACCAAATTTGCAAAAACACGCTCTCGGGACCAAGCCGCTGCTCCTGGTCCAAATTTGGTGAAAATTCGTCCGGCAGTTTGGGCTGTAGGCGCGAGCAAAAATGTCTTCCCATTCAGTCTATGGGAAAAAAATAAATGTTGGGACCCCCCTATAACTTTCCCCCCCCGGACAAATCCACACCAAACTTTTCAAAATAATTCAGAGTGGGCCATATACTTTTTTTGCAAAGTTTGGTGTGGATTCGTCCAGGGGGAGCGAAGTTATAAGCTGCCCAAAGAGTGCTCTTCCTATGCAAACACCAACTTAACCATAACTACATGGCCACTACCGTGGCCATGTAATATATATATATATTTATTTATTGGGGTATTTTAAAATATTATTTAAAAAATATGTTTTGTTAAATGTAGATATTGCTGAATTTGCCAATAGAAATCTCGGCCAGTTTCACAGTGGTTTTTAATGCAGTTGGCTGTGACTAACAGGAGACTTGTACTCTGAGAGTTCAAGGTTACATCTGAAGTGTTGAACTGAGTTGACAGGGTTACATGTAGAGATTTGGATGGGATTGGTAGATGGTGTATGACTATTTGAAAGCAGCCAAGGATAGATTGTTACAAACACAAAAGAGAAAAAAGGGTAGAAAGGCTGCCCCGTGCTACGGAATCCGTCGACAACACAGTAGTCTGCGGACACCGCAGTAGTCTGTGTACCCGTACATTGTATGTAGGTCTTTTAAAGATGTCTGGCATGGAAATAGGACTGCGGAGATCACAGACAGTCACTGACATCTGCAGATGTCTGGGATTAGCCAATCAAATTTTGTGGTTATGGTGTACAGGAAGACTAGGTAGCAAGTGTTTTCTTGGTTGCGTGCAGTGAAGAGGGTTATGATGATGAAGAAGCAGAGTGTGTGGATGGTGGGAGATTCTTGCATTCATTCATTGAAGGTTTACACTGAATCTCATGGCATATCTGCTACTATTGGATTGGAAGAAGTAGATGTTTCATGGAATGCAGTTTGTGGGTTAAACTGGGTGACCTTATTGCCATTCTATGAGAGTATGGCACACTTTAAACATCCAGCTATTATTACTGTGCATTGTGAAGGTAAACGTTTGGGCTATGTTACTGAAGTATCCTTGCAGATTGCCATGAAGGATGTGTTGAAAAGCCTAGTGGAACTGGTTCCAGCTACAAAGATTATTGTTTCCAAAATTAATCAAAGGCAAATATGGAGACGTCCAAACTTGTTTTGTCTACCAATGGAAAAAGCTAGGCAGCATGTCAATAAAGCCCTATGTGACTTTGTACATAATTTAGGAATGGCATCTTTTGAGAATGAAAAAATCAAGTTTAATGGTATGAATATGTTTCAAATAGATGGACTGCATTTTAATGATGTTTGCATTCAGAGTTTTTGTTTGATTGTTCAAATTGCATTGAAACAGTTTGTCTGAAAAAATGGAAAGTGAAGATGTGGAGTGTATTCTAAATTATTTGTTAGTAAGTGTAGAACATACAAATGACATGAGAAAAAAAAAATGGAAGCAGTTTTGGTAGAAGTTAGAAACAAACACATGTGTTACTATAGTACATGAAAGCAAACAAAACAAACAAGGGTATTTTGAAGAAACCCCCAAAACAGGCTCTTGTAAGAGCCACCATTGTAGAGTACATGATTTGAATTGAGTTTAAACCTCCCCACTCCCTTTAATTGGCGATAGTCTGCGGGCCAGTACGTGTCACCCAGGTCTTTTAAGGATGCCTGGCATGGAAAGGGGACTGCGAAGACCGCAGACAGTTGTGATGTCATCTTTGATGTCATGAGATTTAGTCTTAGCAGTGCACAGTGGTGGCGTGAGTTATGGTTCCTTAGCCTACCATAACTGGTGAATTTCAGGGGGTTTTCAGTTTTACGTGTAACCATAATGTCCCTTTACCAACATTTTTTCACTGAATTTGATAGATTTTTAGTTGCGCAACTTAACCATAACGTCCCTTTAAACAAAAATGTTGTTAGTGAATTTCATAGGTTTTTAGTAGAGTACAGTAACGGGAACATTGTTTTAGCATAGTGTTGGCAGTAAAGGTAATGGGCCTCATTACGACCCCGGTGCTAAACCATGGTGCTATTAGCACCATGGAACATGCCGGGGTCCGCCATGGTGAATGGCGGAATTACCGCCCCATTCCAAGGTTGGCGGGGCGGTAATTCCCCATTCACCATGGGCCCTTCCCCATTCCGATTTTTGCCCCATAGGGCTCAATGGGAATGGGGAAGGCGCTAAGTACGGTGCCGCAAATTGTGGCACCGTACTTAGCGCCAAGGTCCCTTTGCGGCACCCTACTTTAACGA
The DNA here is from genome assembly GCF_040938575.1 of Ambystoma mexicanum. Taxonomy (NCBI): domain Eukaryota; kingdom Metazoa; phylum Chordata; class Amphibia; order Caudata; family Ambystomatidae; genus Ambystoma; species Ambystoma mexicanum. The sequence continues at coordinate 978,864,403 of NC_090922.1, forward strand.
CTGGCAAAACCAGCCGTTAAGGTCGGGTCCCGCAAAGGGACCTCGTAATTAGGCGCTAAGTGTTTAACGGCGCCGCAGCCTTTTACGGCGCCGTTAAACACTTAGCGCCTGGGTCGTAATGAGGCCCAATATGTTTGCAGTACTGCACCTTCACCATAACGTCCCCTTAAGAACGTTTTGTCAGTGATAGCTTGTCTGCAATCCTCATGAACGTGTAGAAAGCCCAAATTCCCCTGTGCATGTATACATTTGTGCTACCCCTTCAATTGCCTAATAGTGTTGGTGTATCTAACAAATGAAATGTGTGCATGTTAAGTGTTGGTAAAACTGTCCATGGTGTTTCTTTTTGCGTTAACATAGCATTGCGATTCTGTGTCGCAAATTATTAGCCGAGATAGCTGCAGGAAAGCAATGTGGAGCTTTCCTATGCAGACTGCACCTGGCCGGTATATCTGGAATCACAATGCAGGTATCCGTAGGTCTGCAGTACTGGCCGCATGGCCACAAGTGTGGAAGCACTCTCAATTGCTTGTAGAAGTGCACAACTAGCCATTGTACAACTATGGCCATGCCTAGGGCATCTTCTGTGTGCTGGTAAGAATGCCCCTGTCGGCAGCCCTACGGATTCATACAGTAGTCATTTCTAGTACTCCGCACAACTAAGTTGGTTGCTCTGCAAACCTACCAAAGTGTCCCAGCACCACGCCTGTCTGTATGAGGCCCACTTGAAAATAAGTAACAGCAATCTTGAGTGTACGCTGGGCGTGCTAAATTTCACAATAGTTTGATTGATGTGCAACTTGCCTTTCCATGACCCGTACTGAGCACTGTGCAAGAGAGTGTGAAGGGTTCGCCTGCGGGTCGTACAGTTGGAGATAACGTTTAACTGCAGGTGTGAGAGTTTGTAGTGAGTCTGAAAAATGGCAAAGCTGTTGCGGCTCGCTCACCAACATAGTAGTGCATGTTTGTAAAAGAAGTACGTAAACAGCACAATCTTCGGAGAGCAAACAATATTGCTGCTGCTTAAAACAGTAGTGTACCTGCAACACAAGAAACAGCACATTCTTCTGAGAGCAAACAAAATTACTGCTGCTTAAAACAGTAGTCTAGCTGCATGGGTCTCACTTAAGAATGACCTTCCTCCTGCACATATTGAAGCTGTGTTTCTCCTTGTTGTAAGCATTCTTCTATTTCATAAATCAGTCATGTCCATGCATCCTAGTCCTATGGCGTACCATGAAGTGTGCGTACCGCATGTGACGAGAACAGCTATACAAGCATACGGGACCAGTGGGCAGGGTACTACCCAGCCAAAAATGCAGTAGGGTAATTTCATGTACTGCATTCTCCACATCAGAGACACTCCTGTACGGCACCAGAGCTTTACAACACCCTTGTAGACAATATGCTGCGCTAAGGACCCTTATCTGTCAAAGGGCATTGTACTCTGCATGTACTGCTACGTGGTATTCTACAGAGGGAAGTTACTTTGAAGTGCTTGGGGATATTCCATCCGGGAGCATGTCAATGAGTGGCGTCTATTGAAGTGAGGGCCAGCCACCATTTTCCTCTCTCTTCACATCCCCTATGGCATCCCTGTAGGCACTGGCCCTTCCATAACGGCCCTTGCCTTTTATACCTTCTGCAGCTTGTGTTACAAGACCAAAAGAAACAGAAATGCACTGGAAAAGGAAAAAAGGTAAGTAAACAAAGCTTCTTTCAGAGTTCAACAATGTAAGTGGCAATGAAGGAAGTCAGGGTGCCGAGCATCGTATACCCTCCACAGATTGTGCGCTAAATAAAAGGAGCCAAGTTACTGTAGAAAACACTGCAGTGCAATCTGGTACAAATGCCTTGCTGGTAAAACAGATTGGTGTGCATTTTCAAGACCTGAAGTGTGCAACACCTACCAAAACATTCTTCCTATACTTCCAAAAAGGGCAGCAATGCAATTTATGTAGGGCGTGCAAAATTGGAACTGCAGTAATGTTAAGAGGAACGTTATTTGTGGGGAAAAATCTGTGAAACGTCAGATTCCCATTTGTAAAGTATGACATTAGCACAAGTTGTAAAAAGGCACAAATACACTTCTTTGCAATGTACCATGCTTTCTCCATTTCCTGACCAAATGAAAAATTATGCAGCAACATGGGTGTATTGCCATAAAAACGTATGCAGGTGAGCACAAACAGACGCATGCCGCAAACAGCACTGAAAATCCTGTTACATGTTCTGCAATTTTTCCTCCACAATGAAGAACAATAATATGGTTGTGATCGTGCATCTCCAAAGTGTCACACAGACAAACCAAAATCAATCACTTCATTGTAGATACTCTATACGAGTACAAATCAACATGATACAATCCACAATGACCTGCCACTAAACGTTTTCTTCCATTCACTGTCCGTCAATGTATTTACAACTACCCTACAAAGCATAGGCTGTGGCTCGTGCAACACACAGTCATAAGCACACCCTCTGCTTTTCGCTCGACAAATACACCATGGACCACAGTCTGTGTATGCCATCCACACCCAGAAACCTTATTGATCAATCTTGTGTCCTCCACAGGCCCAATGCTATGCTTGCCATCTGCAAAAGGGGCATAAGTCACACGTACAACCCTGCTACTCCTGTGAAGTCCGCTGACTTTTCGAGCTGTGTGTGCAAGGGACTGGGGGAATACATTTCAACCAGGTTAAGGGACCTCTTCATTAGTGGCGGCTCTGAAAAGAGCCTTTTTTTTTTAAAAACACAATTTTTGGCAATTTTTAGAAGTATCTTTCTCTTTTGTACTTTAGCTCACATGCTTACAGTAAGGTCTTCAGTGCAGCTTGTATATTGGAAAACAAAACATGCCACTGGTCAACAAAGAAATTCCATTAGCATTGAAAAAGTGTACTTATCGAGAACCAATGTTGTCAATATCACAGAAGAACATCCCAGGCATCACTCAAGAAGTCGCACATATTCAGTTGATTAGAACCCATCTGACCTCTGGCTGGTGAAAACAATCATTGGAATAGTCCCATACTATTTTTGGTGGAATTCATGAAAAAAACACCTTGGCAGTGGGAAAGATGCTCTTCACTGCTTTCATCAACTCCTTGAGTTGAAGGTACACACGGGAACAAAGCTTGGAACCCAAATGGAACACTCCATAATGCACGACCACAGCATACACAGTTGCAAAAGTGCCCAATCGTCGACATTCTCCAATGACACCGCCAAAATTGCGCACATCGCCACAGCACCACAAAGCGTCCACTGCTTCCAATTCGACATCCCAATGAAAGCCCTTTCTGCAGCATACTGGAACATATCTTCCACAAACTCATCACTGACTACCAACACAATGCACCTGTCCATCTCTTCCCGCCACCCTCACTGCACAGAGTAATGGAACAAAATGTTGCTGCCCTTCCCTGTGATGCACACCCCGAGCACCTGATTGGACAAATCCCATAGTCCCATTCCCATTGGACAGCTTGATGAGAAAAGCACAATGTAGAACGTTGCTTTCCCAAAAACTGCTACGCCCGCGCCAAAGCAATGCAGGATTAGTCATTCTTCCCTTTCCACTACTGTTGCTCCCCCACCACTACCTCATTGGCTACTATTCAATAGTGACACATGCATCCATCAATCGCAAACAAAAGCCGCCATCATGCAACCGTGTCACTCCTGTACAACACTTCACTTGTACTGTTACACATTCACACTGAAAGTGTTGTGCCTTTTCCGAAGCACATCCCTACAAAGTTCAGTAAAAGCATGCATGATTTCTCCATCCGCATACATCCACATGCCCACCCACAATGTGGCATGTGTAATCCTGACAGTACTGCAGAATCTGCTACCTTTTCTTGATATTGAGGGGTGGGAGTTGTGGGGGGGTTACGGAAGCAATGTCAAGCAGGGTAGGGGATTGGATCTTCCAGCGTGGCTGTGAAAATGTTTTTATTTGCTACGTGTTTGGGAGAAACTTTTTTTTCTCTTTATAAGCATTTCTGTTTGCCTCTCCTCACATTTTTACCAAATTCTGCTCAACGCTTCTTGCACAGTGTAAAAGAAAACGCCATTGCCAATCACGCTCAAATAAATGCCATTTCTACGAAACCACTGGATATTTTGCGACCTCATGGTCTCATAGTGGGTGGTCAACATGTCAGCAGTCTGCATAAATTCACACATTCTTCTGTTTAGAACACACCTTCTGACTTGTGGCTGTAGACAAATTACACCGGCATCGTTCAATACTCTTCGTGGTGTTATGCATGAGTAGACAACCTTAGCAGTAGGAAAAATCTGCATCACTGTGTTCAGCAACCTCTTCAGGTAATGGATTAAACATCCACATGACATGTAACCCAAATGTAGACTTCCATAGTTCAACGTTCGTAATGGAGGCCACATATCTGCAAAGGCTGCACTCATACTGACAGCCAAAGAGAGCGTCCACTCCTTCCAACCCGAAATTACCAGCAATGCCACTTTGTACACAACATCTGTGCAAATGGCACACAAAGGTATCACCGGCGATACTGCCCCTTAACCACACCCTAAACACCTGATTGCCTAATTCCCACAGTTCCATTTCCATGCCCACCATGCTCATAATGGCAGGAAATGGCACGTGCACTTTCCCAGCTATAGCGAGGGACATGACACACAATACGTTTTCCATTTCCACTGGCATTTTTCCACCACTCCCTCATTGGGTGCTGTGAAAGTATCACACATGCATGCACCAACCACATACAAAAGCTCAGCATTGCACACTAGCATTTCGATATTTACCCTTCAACACTCTCAATGCACATTGTGTTTGCTTCCAAAGCAACTCCACCAAAACCTTCTGCTAAACCATCCACGATTTCAGCATCCACAAAGGTCATGAGCAGCACCCAGCACACCTTTGGCCATGCACACATCAGTCTAGGCCTTGCCCACACCCAGCACAGCACTATGGATCCATGCATGCATGCAACCATGTGTGCAGCTAACATTATCCACAAATGTAACATACGCAGTGGCACTTCCACCCAACTCCCCCACACCATAACACAGCCATCCACCAAATCATGTCACTGTTAGCAGAATCCACAAACATACCACAGCTTCTGCTACCCCTAACCCCTGCCATTTACAAACTATTGTGTCACTGCCAACCTACTCACACCACCTTCACAACATAGGGCGTACTACAACAAATCTGCACATATCACAGTAATCAAGCACATATAAGCTACACTTCACCCATACCCTCTTCCATTCTCACACTATACAAACACTTCACCCTGTGGCCACACTACACAACTTCTCACGGCACCAGCCGAACACCAAATACTGTATCATATTTCAACTATGACCTCAACCATGGAACAAACAATGCACACTTTTTTACTCACCTCTGCTTCTGTTGCATGTGCACACACCACCCTCTCACTGATGCAGAGTCAAAATGGCATTACTGCCATGGGTGTGCTCAAGCCCTAGGCTCTTGAGTGCATGGCCTACGACCCAGGGCCTTCAGCCATGCACCCAATGGTCTAGGCCTTGAACACACCCACCACAACTTAATGTCACCATGCATGTCAACATGTTACCAACTACCACAATCCACATACACACCACTGCCACCAGCACTCCTACCCAACCTGCGCACCACAATGGAACCATGCAGTGAAAAATGCAACAGTTCCCATAATCTACAAAGAAAGCACTGTCTCTGCCACTCTATGCACTTTCCTTCACCTACTATGGTCTTACCCACTTCCATTCACAAACTATTGTGTCACTCCCAACCTAACCACATAATGTTCACAACATTGGCCCTACTCCCACCAATGCGAACACACCAGACAATGCAAGCACCACCCTCTTCCTAATGCAGAGTCAAACATGCATTGCTGCAGTGGGTGTGCTGAAGTTCTAGACTCTTGAGTGCATGGCCTACGGCCTGTGGCCTTCGGCCATGCACCCAATAGTCTAGTCCGTCAACACACCCACTGCAATGTAATGCAAGCATGCATGCCACCATATGCTCTACTACCGCAATCCACCCAGCCAACCGCGCTCGCACCCAACCTATGTCATGTGCAATTCACTCCCCTTCTCAAAATCACCTGCCACCACTACCATGCTTACCCACATTCAGTGAACAAAAAAATATAAGAGTTTTCACGTTTTAAAAAGAAATTTGCATAACAATGACATCACGGGAAAATACAAAACATACAGTGTTGGCACCATTGAAGCATTGTAAAATGTACAACCCATCAAACAGCACAACATGAAATGATGATCAAATGTTGCACATATACATTTCTGCATGGTAGGTTAACACCAAATTAAATTACCTAAATTCGCAGAAGTTAATCACACAGAGCTGGTAGGCAACGTTTGTCACTGCTCTATAACAGCAGCCTGGCCGATATATATGCATTGCTGCAGTGCAGCTTCAGCACTGAATGGCATGGAGACTGATACCTTCCTCATTCTGATAAGCAGATGCTGTGTGATGGTGGTACGCTCTGCCACTTGCCTTCACTGGTGGTTAACCTAAAGGGGTCACCTAGCTGTCAGGTCAGTGGATTGGTCTGAGCCCAATGAATGTAATCACCTACCAGGCCAATTTACAGACAGACTACTTAATGTGTTCAATGCTTTGTCCTGCTACCTGCCGTAGAGTAAAAAAAAATCACCTGCCACTGTAAAAAGCAGTATTATCTGTCACCCAAATCTGTAGGTGGTAGCACTGCTTAAAAAGCAGTAGCCTACTGCCTAAATCTTTTGGTTTGGCAACTCACAATGGAAAGAGGTCACCGCAAACAGGTCGCTTTATGGCAGCTGCCTCCAATCACCACACAAGGCAGTCGCCTGTCGAGGTACCCGCCAATTAGCACTATAAGCACAAATACTGCAGGCACACCTCTATCTTCTTCCACCTCATTACATATGTCACATGAACCACTTCTCACTCCCCCACCCTTTCCATCCCTTTTGATCACCAACACATGGCGTACAGTATATTTTCCAGTCCCATTCAGCGCCGCACTGTCCTCTGATACACCATGGCGGCAGTTCCCGAAAATGTTGACGCACGGCACGCTTCCCTCCAGACAACCACTGGCCGCGTCCAGTGTTCGCCGACATCACGGTGTACTGCAGGCCAATGACAATTCAGTCCACAGAGCGAACAGGGAAATGGGTCAGCGGAGTGGACACAGATATCACACATTTTTTGGGACGCACATATCAGTTCTTTGCAACAAAACTACTGGTCGGATTCCCACCAAACACACAAAAGCACGCTTTCTGACCCAAGCCCCCGCCCCTGCTGCAAAATTGATGCAAATCAGTCCAGCCATTCCGGCTGTAGCCATGCCCAAAGTTTTATCCCATTCAGTCTATTGAGAAAAAAAAATGTTTGACTCCCCCTATAACTTTGCCGACCTGCACAAAACCTCACCCAACTAGGCGAAAAAATTCAGAGCCGGCCATATTCTTTTAGCAAAGTTTGGTGATGATTCCTCCAGGGGGAGCGAAGTTGTAAGCAGTCAAAAAAGTGCTTTTCCTATGAGCTTAGACACTTAACCATAACTACACGGCCGATACCGCAGGCAGTGTAATATATACGGCCCACTCTGAATTTTTGCTAAGTTTGGTGAGGTTTGGTCCAAGGGGGGCAAAGTTATAGAGGGGGTCCCAAAATTTCTTTTTTTCCCATAGACTGAATGGGGAAAAAACTTTGCGTACACCTACAGCCCAAACCGCTGGATGGATTTTCACCAAATTTGCAGCAGGAGCAGCGGCCTGGTCCCAAAAGCATGCCTTTGTAAATTTGTTGAAAATCCATCCAGTAGTTTTTTTTAAAACGATCAAAAAGTAGGTCTAAAAGAAGAGTGATATCTATGTCCGCTCCGTGGACACACTTCCCTGTTCGCTCCACGGGCAGGACACTGATTGGCTAATTGGCTTGCGTCATGTCCGCGGACATGTGAAGCATTCACTGATTGGATGGTGTAGAGCGTGAAGTGCGTCAGATTGTTCCGATGCGCCCGCCATATTGGATCCGCCGACAGAGCGGCGGCCAACAGAGGCGAAATGTCATTTTGGTGAGTGTTTTGTTGTGCAAGAATGCTTCGGGAGGTTTGGGGAGTAAGAGATTGGTCAAATACTGCATTTGTTTAGGTGGCAGGTGCTACTGATGTTTTTGCCATGCCCGCGCTGTCCGGGATGTCCGTAATTAGTGAAAATGAGTAGTGTCCTAAGGACAGTATTCCCGTCCGTGCTGTCCGCAGGCAAATTGAAACTGTTCTAAGGACACGCGCGGTGTACGCGGACATAAAAATTGGCCATATGCCACAGTTAAAAAAAAAAAATTGATTCTATGGGTGTGATATGCTGTGGTTGTTGTGGCCAGGGCCTAGAGTCTTGAGTCCATGGCTGAAGGCCATGCAACCAAGACCGATGTTGTAAGCACTGAAGTTATAAGCCACCATGGGTGTGATAAGCTGCAGTGGTTGTGGCCAGGGCCTAGAGTCTTGGGTGCATGGCCGCAGGCCATAGGCTGTAGGCCATACACCCAAGACTCTAGGCCCTGGCCACAACCACCGCAGCATATCACACCCATAGATCACACCCATAGAATGAAATATCTATCAAATACTGGTAAATCTACAGTTTGTGTATTGTTTGATTTGTATAGTTTGTATGTGAAGTTTTGGCTACTTCATGTCTTTAAGATTGTAGAGTTTGGTAACAAGCACTGCAGTATAACATATCCATGGAAGTAAACTTTTTGTATTGTGGTGTATGGTTAGATGTTTGCTTTAATGGTTCTGTTATGCAGCAGTATTTATGCGTTGTATTAGAATATACTTACTGTTTGATTTTTTGAGATCGGATATATTTTTTTCATGAGTTGGGTAACTGGAGTACATATTTCTGTGATAAAAGAAAAGAGCATGTTAGTGTATGTATTTTATAAAGACTTATTACATTGCATAATAGACATTTCAGCTTGTTTTCGAACCTCATATTTAGTAGTTTACAAACCAGTGTACTGTGCAATTTGCTCAGTTCCTGTGTTTGTTTTTCAAATCATTGGGTCTGTGGGAAAAAAAAGATCTGCGCCGGATTTAAAAAAAACTTTTTTTATGCTACCGTCTATTTGTTTGTTTGTTTTCAGTGTTCACCTGTTCTTTCTGTCTAATGTTCTATCTGTTGGCTTGTTGCAGATTTTTGGAGCAGTTAGGTACCTGTTGGCGTATTCTAACTGTCTATTTTTTGTTATAATTTAGTGGTATTCATTTGTCTGTTTGGTTGTTGCAAAATCTTCGGGCAGTTAAGTACCTGTTGGCGTATTCTAACTAGTGATAGTTTTTTAATTGAAGTTTTGTTAATGTTTAACTACAGATTAGACATACAATTTTGGTTTTAAGAAGATTAAGTAAGCGTCTGTAAGATTTGCTGGTAATCTCTGCTTTACAGTGATGGTACTGTCATTACATTCAAACCATCCACATTTCTTTTTTATATATGCAGTGTAGTGATCTGCATTGGTTGTGACTGCTGCGTGGTAGATTATACCTATTGCTGTGAAGGTTTTCTTACCAAGTGATACTTGACCATGTATGAATCCAGTCAGCTTGCAGTTGTTTTTGGTAACATCTGCATTGTAACGTAGAAGCATTAGTATTACGTATTTACTATGTACTTGTATTAGTAAGGTGGAGCGATTATCTGAATTGCAGGTAGTACATAATTTACCATGGTTTGCATTTTGTACAAGTTGCTGAAATGGAACAGATTCACAATTAGGTATGAATACATACACAAAGCGCTCATTAGGGATTTGTTTCTGTGCCACATTGTTGCAGAGAGTTCATGTATTTTTCCACATGTATGAAATCTGGAAGATTTTATTTATAGGTATGTTTTTGTTTTCCAGTAGTTGTAGTAAGCACATTAGAAATTCTTATGGGTTTTCTTGTGAGTTTATAGAGAATTTCACCATTCCAGCACAGTAGTCCACTTCTTGTCTTATTCTATGACCACTATATGTGTTGTCAGGATTGTTTGTTGTGTTTCTATGAAACTTTTGTAAAGTTGTGGCTGTCCTTCTGACTGAGCCTCAACCACTCGACCACCATTACAGCACACGAGGCTGAATCCATTCCAAGATGGCTGCCCGTGCCTTCTGAAGCCTCCCCTCCTCTGTGCTTCCTTCACCTGACCTGAGAAGACTGATGATTGGCTCTCCCAACCTACTTCTCCACCCATCAGTCACCGGGAGGCGCAAGCCGGCCCTTCTGGGAAAGTCCCTGAGGGCAAGGCCAACAACTGTCCAGAGACTGTCCGGAGCTGACCAGAGCCCAGGGCCATACCCCCTGCTCATTTCTTATGAGGTTGTGAGTAATCCATATTTGTCTTACCTACCCACATGCGCCCCTTATCTTGTCCACTCAATCTGCTCCCTTTATTACCTTACCGGCATCTGCTATGTGTCCCAGCCACTGCATTGGACGATAAGGTTGCTTAAAACATTCGCAACAGTACGCCACCTTTAGTCGGACCTATGTACTCTACATTCTGGTGGACATCTTTACTATCCACTCTCCTCATAGACAAATCACATTTATGTGTTCGTTACTAATGCATTTGAACTTGTGCCTTTCTGCACTTTAATCGACTGCCTTTTTGGCTCCCTCTGCTAAAATTGAATCTAGGAATGTTTGGATTATGTATTTGAACTTGTGCCTTTCTGCATTTTAATAAACTGCCTTTTTGGCTCCTTCTGCTAAAATCGAATCTAGGTATCTAGGGATCTAAGTATCTGTACCCTAATACACTGCTACCGCGGTTACTGCTGCCTTACTTTCTGTGCACACCACTGCATCTACGGTGGTCACTGTTATTATTGTTTAACATTGTGTGCAATTGCTTACAACAGCATCTCTATCTCAACCACCCTTTTTGTAGATCTGGCAGGCAACTGCTTTTAGACTGTATCAGGCCAACATGCCCTCCACCCTCACTACTCTGTTTGCAAGAATACTACCCACCCTACTCTGCCTCACACGGCACACCGGTGGGACAGCACCCAATTACACCACTGCCTCCCTCCACTACCCCAATCTTCACAACACCATGACTATGCCGTCCACTGCTCACCACACCAACCCGTACCTCAACAACCCAGCCTTATGGCTCCAACACTTTGCTTCCAGACCTTCACCAAACATACCTTGTTCCATCACCCTGAGAAATGCCAGACTTGGCTTGCGACTCACGCACGCCTCCCATCACTCTGTGCATCTTAACAAACAGCCTCTGACCTCCACCACATCCACACACTTGAAAAACCCATTGTCACCTCACCCCAACCTCCCTAACACTAGCAATATTAATGGTGCATTAATCAATGTCAGATCACTCACGCTCTAGAAGTGGCTGACCTTATTCTTACCCTCGACCTCGACTTTATGGCTATCACCGAAACTTGGCTTCACACAGCCTCTGGCCCACTACTCTCCCTTGCCATCCCTCCAGGTTACAACATTATCAGACACGATCGTAACTCTAACCAGTCCAAAGTTGGTGGCATTGCCATCATCCATAAAAATGCTCTAAACTTCCACCTCTCCTCTGTGCATCACTTTTCCTCTATGGAAGCACTGACAGCCAAACTAGTCGTCACTCCTAACCACTCTATCATCTTCCATCTACTTTACCGGCCACCTGCACCGCTATCCACCTTCGCTGACGACCTCTCCAACATCATCAATCATAACACCAATACCAAATCCCAAGCCTCGATATTAGGGGACTTTAACCTGGGCCTCACTGATCCCAATGACACTGCTGCCATGACTATTGATAATATGCTTAAGAATGCAGGATTCATACAGCTTATCAACCAACCTACTCACGTTAAGGGCAGAACCCTCGACTGGCTAGCCTCCCACAATTGTCCTATCCATATCATCTCTAACCAACAGTATGCATGGACCGACCACAACTTAATTACATTTAACATTCAGTCCATACCTGCCAGCCTCTCTCCTACCATTGCACCGGCTACTGCCACCCGCAATAAACGTGACATCACTTGCGACAGACTCCTCCCCCTCCTCCTCCCTGCTCTCAATGACCAGGTTCGCTCATGCTCCTACCCCACGGCTATGGTTGACACCTTTAACCTCGCTATGCAAAAAGCCTTAGATATCATCGCCCCATCCAAATTGAGAAAACCCAAACTTCGAGCCCACCTGAACTCTTGGTTCACACCCCAGCTCAAAACCCTGTGCAAAGAAAAATGAATTGCGGAATCACATCGGAAAAGCAACCAGTCCGCAGCCAACAAATTGTGCATCCTCCTGGCCACCCTTAACTACAAGGAAGCCATATTCCAGGCTAAAAAATACACTTACAATAAACGTATCAAACAAGCCAAATCCAACACCAAAGAATTGTTTAGAATCCTAAAAGAACTTGAAACCCCTGTCACTGCACCAGCCACTTGCATCAAAGATAGCACTTGGTGTACCAAAATCCAAGAGGCTCTCCTCGGCAAGATTGCCACCCTCCAAATTAAAATCAATAACAAACAATCAAGCCTACAATCCAACTGACAACCCAACCCTATCCCCACCCTAAACCGCTCCATCCCAGACTCTCTGACTCCTTTTAGCTTCTCTCCACTCTGCATTTCCAAAGTGGAAAAGATCATCACCAGCCTTAAACCGACCAATTGCCAAGGCGACCTGGCAGCTATAATCAAGGAAGCAGCTCATGACCTAGCGCCATTCATTACTACGCTCATCAACTCTTCCTTTAGCTCTGGGATCGTACCTGATAATCTAAAGGACGCGTGGGTCATCCCCCTATTGAAAAAACCTACCCTGGACGCTAGTATACCCACAAACTATAGGCCAATCACCACGGTCCCGTTTTTACTAAAAATCCTCGACCGTGCAGCATATCTACAAATTCAAGATTACCTTGAATCTAACAAACTCTTGGGACTTAGGCAATCTGGGTTCCGGCCACGTCACGGCACTGAAACTGCCCTCATAGATTTAAAAACACAGATTGAAGATCTAAAAGACAAAGGCAAACTTGCTCTCTTACTCCTATTGGACCTTTCGGCGGCCTTTGATCTCATCAATCATGAAATCCTCTGCCACCACCTTAAATCAGCTGCACACTTCTCTGATAAAGCTACAACCTGGATTAGCTCCTTTTTAGACAATAGATCTATGCACGTGTTCTCTCCACTAGCAGCCACCCCATCTGCACCTGTCTCCTGTGGCGTGCCACAAGGATTTTGTGTTTCACCCACGTTGTATAACGTGTTCACCAAACCTCTCTTCGATATCTTGGACTATCTGGGTGTCACTTACACCAACTACGCTGACGACACCCAGATACTAATCCCTATCTCAGGTGACTACACAGCTGACTCCCTCGCTATCAATGTCATCTACCAGGTCATCCGGGCGTGGATGGCTCAACACAGACTCTGCCTTAATGATGAAAAGACTGAGCTCCTTATTCTTGGTTCGCCATAAAAACTTACCAAACTCGACCCTGCGTTCAAGTCCTTCATCATCGATGGGAATATTATCCTAACCGCCAAGGACACAAAAACCATAGGGATCTACATTGACTCGACCCTATCCCTGACCAGACAAACTAACTCAGTCTCTTCCGCAGCGGCATATACCTGCAAGCTTATTACAGCCTGTCGCCCTTTCCTCTCCGCAACCAAATGTGTCACCCTGGCTAGAACTCTTGAATTATCCAAGATTGATTACTGCAATGCACTGTACCTAGGCACCAATTGCTGCAACCTAAACAAGTCGCAAATTGTCCAAAACAATGCTATTAGAGCTGCCCTCAACATTCCCAGGCGCCAACACATATCCAACACCAGACGCAATATTCGCTGGCTCTCTGTCCCACACCGTATCTCCCTGAAAACCCTGGCTCTTACCCACAAATGCCTTCATAACCAAGCTCCCTGCTACCTGGCTAACCGATTTGCCCTCCACAACTCCATTAGACCCCGCAGAATGGCTCATTTAAACTGCCTTGAGGTTCCACATTTCAATCTCCAAAGATCAGGTGGAATTAGCTTCCCCATCTTGGCAGCTAAACTCTGGAACACACTTCCTAATGAGCTTAGAGCACAACCCTCATTCCCGAGATTCAAACACCTTACGAAAACCTGGCTGGCCACCCAGGACATTTAGCTCTGGGTTCTCTGCTTAATTTGTACATGTATATATAATCTGCTTGACCTCTCATTGCTATTATCATACCTGTATATTCTGTATTATACTTGTAAACTTTGTAATTATGGTTCTGTCTGTTTTTCCTATGTTGTAACTAAGTGATGCGCCCGGTTGCCCCTGGGCCTGGTGCGCTATACAAATAAATAAAATACTAAATAAAATACTAAATAAATGAAGGACTAACATTTGCAAACACAATTTGTCTGTACTGTGTAAGTAAATGTTGTCAACAATTGGTGGCAATTGAAATAGAATATTCATTGCTACATTTGTCTAGAAACTTACACCAGTTATATTTGAAAATTTGAATGGATCAGATCGTTCTGTGTCCAAGTAATTTTTTCGGTGTGTGTGTTGCTTCTTTGAAGAAGACCCTGAGTTACTTTGAGTAATAGGTTCCTCTTTGGTTGTGGTAATTGATGAAGTATTAACTTCTTTTACTCTCTTTGGAGGATTTGCAGTGAGATCTTGTTGCATTTCTGTTTGAAGTAGTTTTCTTTTACAATGTTTTCCTTTTTGTGGAACATGCTATGTTTTTAGATGGGGGGGTGTATAGTGAACACAGTCTATTGTATTCTAAAATTCAAGGAATATCAGCGTTTACTTTACTTGCATCAAAGGTGATTAGAAATAGAACGTCAAGTCTACGTAAGCGTGATAGTGCTACGTAGATCCAGCCTTCTTTAAAGACTGTGTTCCCAAATTCTATCAATGCTTTGTCTAGGGTAAGACCTTGTCATTTGTGAATGGTGACTTCGTGTGCTAGAGTTAGAGAAAATTGTTCTCTGCGTACATACATGTCTTTGAAGAGAAGGAATCGAGCTGTTGAGCGCCCTATCCTTTATACTTCTGAAAGTTTGTCAAAGAGAATATTGACAAACTGAATGTTGTTGTCACGTGGGTATGTTTGAAAGCCAACAACTGTAACCAGTGCTCCATTAACTAGTCCTTGCTCCACAACAAGGGTACGTTTAAGCATTACTCTACAGTTTAAGGATTATTTTAATATTTTCTCCAAACCAGCTGTGTTGGAGATAGAATTGTCTAAGGTATTTAATCTTGTTGTGGCTTGTTGACACATGGGTAGTGTCATACCATGAACGTCCAGTTTGTCTGTGGAGCAAATTTCAATTATCGGTTGCATTTCTTTTTTCAAAATTGTTTCACTGATTTTGGAACAGCTTGCAAGAATTGGCATTAAGGACAAACAATTGACATTTTTGTGTGCTAATTGTTCCATGACATCAGTAGCACATGAATTATGGCCATAAAGTGCATGGATGTGCCGGGTTTTTAATATTGCTTGTGCTTCTTGAGATAGTACACCAACGGTAATACTTTTAAAAATGTTGGCGTGAGGTCTGCAGATTGGCGCATGGTTTCAGTTAATTGTCTGTATTGGAAATGTTGCCAAAGGTTGACATTTCCTATGTTGCCAACATTTTTACGGCAGAGTTTGTGTTCTAAGGTTTTAAAAATAGGTTCACCTCTCACTGGTGTCAATTGAAGAAGATCTCCAAAAACAATAATGTGTTTTCCTCCAAAGAACTCTTCGTAGTTTGTTTTAAGTACTTCTTGGAATCTGAGATGAATCAAAGCTAACATTAGGTTGGATACCATGCTCACTTCATCTATTAGTAGCCTTTTCATTTGTTTTAACACTCTGCGTAGTTCCATTGCAGCTTCTGTAGAAAGTTTGTAATTTTCTAATTTGTTTTGGTGTTCTAATGGAAGGAGTAGTAATCGATGTAAAGTGACACCACCTATGCTGTAGGCAGCTAAATCTGTGGGGGCAGTCACAACAGCTGACAGTTTGTTGTTTGTCAATTGTTGAAGGAACTTGCTGATGATTTTGATTAAGAATGTTTTGCCTGAAGCAGCTTCACCACTGACGTATAGTAGGATAGGTTTGTAATTTTGGCAGGTACATTCTTTATTTTCATGTTGTACACCATGTGCAATTTCTTTTATTACTTCTTGAAAAATAGTATGCTGCTCTTTGTTCAGTTTTGATTGAAGTACAGTTAAGTCTTCTGTATCTTCCTCATAGAGACACTGGTGTTCTCTACTTCTGTCATAGTTAATTCTGCCTCATTTGCTATTAGTGGATGTCCCAGTGGTTCCTGACTTCCTGTTACAGAAGGCTGACTACTGTCGTGAGTGTCCTCATCTAGTTGGGCGTGGAGTTCTTTGTGTTGCTGTTCATTGTGCAACATTGTTTTGTACTGCGTAAAATTCATATTGGTCATAGTGCTTTCATTTGCTTTGAAAGCGTCTTTATAGGAGTCATAGTTTTAGTTAGTATCTCTTCTTCTTTTCTCCATGGTTTAAAAAGTTGTAGCAGGGACATGTAATATAGTTCTTTATGTTGAGGAGTTTATAATGACAATTTGATATGATTAATTAAGCTTTGTTTGGTAAGTTTCACTAAGCTGCCTTCACAATCTGCCACTCTATATCTACTTTTTTTTCATTTAGTTTTACATTATTTTTGTATGTGAAGTTTTGGGCTATGTGGTATAGACACATGGTTAACAAAGTAGTACTCCTGTTCGGGTAGTATTGTTTTTCAAAATATCTTGGCTGTTGGATAACTTTTGGTTATTGCTTCTATGTTGTCATATGATTTGAGAACTCTTTTTCTAGATTTAGCAGGACCAAGACTTAGCCATACTATATTTTCCACACAAAGCAGTATCGGTTAAACGATTTGCAGCTTCATAGGAGCCACATTCTCTGTGAGAGAGCATTTAATGCATACGCTGTACAATTTCTGAGATAGTGTTTTGTCCGATGATAGGTCATTCCAGAGGTCTTGAAGCTCTGTTTTTTCTGCTTTTGTTAAGTAGGCTGTAACATATCATCCAACTGCAGTGGAATTGTCTGCAATGTACTGCACATCTATGTTTATCGATAAGAGGGCAATGATTGCATTGTAATCATTGATATATTTTGATTCTTCTGTTCTTTTTATGTAATACTTGTTCTTAGGTGATTTACCTTTAACACTATGTCTAACTGAAGACTTGCAGTTGTTCACTTCACCTGTAGCTTCAACTGGTCTTGGGAAACCAAAGCAGCATTTGGTGTAGTATTTCCCTTTGTCAATATTTGCCACATTTGTGTCTTTGAAATTGTACAATTTGTGCATGAAGATCACTATTCGTTATTTCCGATGGAATTTCACAAGTGACATATATATCGATAAACTGTAAAACAGTGGCATCACTGTCTTGACCAAATCTAGGAGCATCTTTAAGCCATAAAAGCATGTGGATATGTGGTGCTACTCTCTCTTGGTATTCTTTTCTCCAAAAGAAGTGTTGCACTTCTCCGAGGGGAGGAACAGTTTTATTACAAATAAAGTGCAGCATAGCAATAAAATGATGATGGAAATATCTTGAAGATTAATAGGATCAAGAGAGCAATGTTTTCCAGGTGTTAGTATATCTATGTTTGTTTTATTTTTGTTTGATATGCGTAGGAATCATGTAAATCTTCCCATGTATATTCTGCACAACTTAATGTAACAAACCAAGTGGGTGGGCCAAGGTTTCTTATCATACAACGTACACCTCAGTGACATCGGAACCAGTACTCTTTCGTACTACGCATGTTTGCTAAAACCTAATCTTTTTCTTGTACTTTTTGTATTAATTACGTAGCTGATATATTTTGAACGTGGGTTCCTGATTTCAATATGTGTGCAACTCCGTAAAATAGAGTTGCTAGTTCACTTTCAAAGAGTAGGTGGAATATGAATTCTACATTTTGTCTAAATCTGGGATCTTCAGAATACATTTGTAATGAGCGGTATTCTGATGCTGTTATCTGAGTGGGTCCATCATCGTACCTTCCTCCTTTGCCAGTAGGAAAGAGTAGAGGAAAAGCATGTGCTTCTATACTTTTTTCCCATATGCTGATTGGTGATCCTTCGGTTTGTCGCATTTGGTACGTTTCTAGTGTATCATCTATTTTGTCATTAGAGTGTAGTGGATGAATTGTATAATGGTCTAAAATATTGGAAACTGTAGCAGGATCTAGAAGTTCAAATTGAGCAGTTTCTGGTGACTCTTGAATTATTTCAGTTGTTTCCCTCATGTTTTCTTCAATATTTATTTCTTTGTATTATTCATTATTGTCTTTTTGATATTGTAAGGCTTGTCTAACTTTATGTAACTCTACGAGTTGTTGCCAAATTATTTTGTCTTTTGTTGGTACACCATTTACTAAGACAATTAAAGATTGCTCTATTGGACGTTGCACTCCCAGAGTGTGCACATTTTCTTTCAGATCTAATGGTAAATAAACTACTTTGCCACAAATGCCTTTCACCAATTCAAAGGGAGGTAATTTTGCTGTTTTTGGTTGAAGGTGTATTATTGCTTGAAATGGGTGCACTGTTTGAATTATAATGCTCTCATATGAATTGAGTTGTTGCAGGGGTTTTGGTAGTGGGAATAATTCCAAGTTATTTGTGATAGCACGTGAAGGAATTTGGTTGTTGTCAAGTTTTGTAGCACAGTAACTACAAAATATTAAGGGGTCAGTTATTTCGTATTTGTTTTCTGCTATAAGGTAGAGAGCTAATTCAAACCATTTGGAATCTTCATTGTCTTCTATTTTGTTTGTTATGTCTACAGTTTTTGTGTTACTTTTATAAAAATGTCTGCGGCAACGCACAAACACATGGTTAGGTTCTTCAGCGGATGTACTTTAAAATTTTAGTATTTCATTTTTGTATGTGTGTAGTAGAAGGTTGCCATGTGCAGAATTGTTGCTAGTCTGTTTTAAAGCTATTGTATTTTGTAAAGCGGCTTTCAATTCCAAAATATTTTCTCTGGATATGGTCGATTTCTTTGAGTAGGTCTTTGGGTGTACCACGTAGAAGAGTGTTATTTAAATTGGCTAGTGCTAAAGCAGGACTTTTAGCATAGTACAGTTTATAGACTAGATTTCTTATAGTTGAATGATGTGTTGATATCATTTTGATATGGTAGGTCCTGAAATGCAGGCTAATGAATGTCCTTGTAGTCCTGTGTATTTGCACACTGGACAGGTATCCATATTTTGCAGCACTTTAATTTTGATTTTGTCTTTGCCTTTCACATACTGATTGAGGAACTGGCGTACAGATTTGAAAGATTTTTTGGGAATGTTACACATTGACGTGCATGGCCATTTGAATACTGGACCTTCTGGTTCAGTCGAATGGAGAGGTAATTCTGAGTTTTCTGGGGATATTTTTGTAAGCAGTATTTCTTGTTCCATTATAGTATTATTAATTTTTTCTTTTCATAACCTCCTCCACTGCTACGTATGGCAATTGTGTTTGTTTGGTTTTGTTTTTATGCTTCTTGATTAAAATATGGTTCTGTGCTCGTGGTGTGACTCCATTCATCTCCACATATATTTAAGAAGTTATTTTTGTTGACATTCCATTTATTGAGAAGTTTTTTTTGCAATTTAGTAGTTTTGGTAGTGTTTTCATTCTGTTTAACACTAAAATTAAAAACTTTCTTTTGAGAAGGATTGCACTGTCTATCAAAGCTTCTAAGATCAAATTTTCTACAGTAGGTTGAAGGGTTATGGATGATTTGTCTCCTGTTTTTATACGATTCTCAGAACATTTTTGCTAAAATACTTTTTTTGTTATGGTTACATGCTAGCATATTAAGATTTATAGGAGCAGTTTTAGCAGTAGTGGTAGCCGAATTCTTGTTAAACATTTTCTGTTTTGTTTTACATTTTGATAGAGGAGGCAACGTTTCTGTACTGGAAGCTTGGTTTGTTTCGCTAAATGACTGTATTAGCTGTTTTGTTTGAACCTTTTGTACAAACTCTGGTAGAGATGGATGCTTATTTTGGACACTTTTATTTTGATTTGCTCTACTTCTACGTTGTTTTCTACGGACTACCTTTTTGGTAGGCATTCTTTGGGGTCTGTTGAAAAAAAAAAGAAGGTATGGGTTGGGCCTTCTGCAATGTATGTGTGCTGTGTGCATGAGTGTCTGAGTATGATGGGAAAGATGTATGTGGTGGCGTGTGAATGTGCATTGGGCAGCTACAATTAGTTGGGAAGGCTATTCTTCTATTTGAGTGTCACTAAGGTGCAGTTCAGATAAGAGTGGAAAGTGAGCTAGTGGTGAGGGGAAGCATTAATAGTAAACCTAATGGTACAAAATTAAAACAGTTCTTTGTTTTGTAACACTAACATTCTAGGGATTGAGTATGTTATTTGTGTTCCAAAATGGGGGATTTGTGTGCCATTTTGCCTGCTAATCCCTGTTTAATAAATAGGGATTTGTGGGCAGAATGATTCAGAAATCTCTGTTGTTTTTGGTGCGCAAAATACATGAATGTACCACACAGTGTGTTTAAGGAACAGTAAAGTAGTATTGTACTTACTCTTTTTTTGTGGAATGAGCAGGATTCTTCGGATCTGTTGTTTGTAGTTCAGATGCTGCTGATTTTCAGGAGAGTGGTCTTCACTGCAATTGTAAAAGAAAGAAGTTAGTAATGTTGTGTGTTTATAGCACTGATGTTAATGTAGACGTTGATTTTTATGTTTTTGTAGTAGTATTCTTGTTTGATATCTGAACATAGTGTATGCATGCATTACATTTGACTATGTGCAGGGAGACAGTAAAAAATAGTGTGATTTTTCAATGAAAAATCGTTAGTCTCGTGCCTAAAATCGGGAGGGTTGGCATGTATGTATAGGTTATGCAGGTTTAGTGGCATTACTCTGTTTATATGGATTCATAAGAGTTGTACATTTACTGTGAATTAAATATGCATACCTGTAGTTTGTATTCATGCATGTGCCACTACTTTGTTGGCAGATTTGGAACAGCTGGTTTAAGCAGTAATGAACATCCTTCCAAATGTGAAAGTATTTTTTTCTGGATTACTAGCTAGGGCAATATTGGACAATAGTTCTGATTTTTGTCCTCAGCAAAACATTGCTAGGTGTGCAGTCAAACGAGGCATGTCTGCTTTCATGCTTAGAGCTGGTATGTTTTTTCTGTAATAATGAGAATGTTGATTCGAGTAATGCTGTTTATTTTGAAGAAGACGGCATTTCCTTATCTTTTTTGGGAAATGCCATGCTGTTTTGGAATGTAAGGGTTGCTTTGGAGAAGGTTATGTGAAGATTTTAGTAGTAAAGTAAGAAACCCCACCCAAAAAAATACAAAATAGCAGATGTATGTCAGGCACCTGCAAAAAATACAGAAAAAACAGATCTTTTCAGAGCTAACCTCAAAGGGAAAATGGGGCACACTATTTAAATTTACATTTACCACGCTGAGATTTTCGATATGTCCGTGGACATGGTGGTAGTCTGCGGCCAGCGCGTATTACATACAGGGATTCTGGGGTGGAGAGGCATGCAAATGAGAATGAGCATAGCTAGGGATTGGTCAGTAAAGTTTACTGGGTGTGTTGTGTAAGGAGAGATTTTGTCAGAACGTCTTTTTCCGAGAGTAGAACAGATAGCTATGGCTGTGTGTTTCCGAAAACAGATTATCTGGATTTTGGGAGACTCATGGATACATTGGTTGGAGGTGCATGCAGAACGTTGTGGAGTAGCTGCAGATCTTGGATTCCCTCATGTGGAAGTGCACTGGCATGGAGTGCGTGGAATGAAGTGGCTGGACTTGGTACCTCTCTGTGCTACTTTAGAGACAGAGCATAATCCAGACATAATTATAATCCATTGTGGAGGGAACAGTTTAGGACATGTGTCTGGAATTTCTTTGAAATTTGCAATGAAAGAAGGACTTGGGAAGGTCATGGACATGTTTCCAAATTCCCAAGTAATTTTTTTTTGTATTGCGCAAAGACAAATGTGGCTGCATTCTTCTTCATTTGGTCCACAAATGGAGAAAGCGAGGCGCAATGTCAATAAGGCTGTGTGTGCCTTTCTAAGAGATTTTGGCATGTCCTCTTTTCACAATGAAAATATTATGTTTCGTGGCAATCAGATTTTTCAGAGAAATGTACAAAATGCATTGCAACCTTTTTTAGAATTACAGTCATTTATTTTGCTGTAGATGTTGACGATTTCAAGTTTTTCAAACACACAAAAACACCACCAAAAGGCTCTTTTCAGAGCCACCACTTCCTCCCAGAGAAAAGTGCATTGGTTTTGCTAGGGCAGCACTGTAAAACGTTATATGTCCTAGGACTGTCCGCAGACTTCCAAAAAATGCACAGGGCCCTGCACTGTTTATTTGCCACTTTTATTTTTAAACTCTGAAAGGCGGCTCTGAAAAGAGCCTTTTTTGGGATTTTTGTTGTTTTATATATGTTTTGTTTTTTTACACACGACACACTAGGAGAGGAGTGGAAAGGAGGGTAAGGAATCAACCACGGGGATAAGAAAGGTAGAGAGGTAGAGAGGAAGATATAGGGTGGGCCTTACTTAGGTAGGTAGCAGGTCTTCTAGTGCTCCGTGACCGTAGCCTCGAAAGCACTTCGAAGACTCTTCCCCCTGCAGAGTACTGCATCGCAGTGCATACACAATATTATGACCCTCGAAAGGTAAGGGTCAACAGCATCGCAAATGGCCTGTGAAGCAGCTGGAGGGATGCGCTCTCCCACAGGAGTGTCTCTTGTGGTGAGAGGAGCGTAAACAGAGGATGCTGTAGAGGAACTCAACCTACTTAGTTTATCACAAAGTACAACCTTGCGAATGTCCCCACTGTGGAACGACGTTAGGTGTCGCTTCATGGATGTCGTACCAAAGCTGTACGAACCACGTCTCCCACACCTCAGCACCATTTTGCACTGTTTGCAGGTGACCTCGTTCGTACATGCTTTTGGTACATTACCATGAATGGTAAACAACCGCCACACCCAAGAC
Source organism: Ambystoma mexicanum (assembly GCF_040938575.1). Taxonomy (NCBI): domain Eukaryota; kingdom Metazoa; phylum Chordata; class Amphibia; order Caudata; family Ambystomatidae; genus Ambystoma; species Ambystoma mexicanum. The sequence continues at coordinate 978,887,581 of NC_090922.1, forward strand.
TCCTGGCGAGTGCTGGTAGTAGGGAGTTCCTCAACCTCATTCTCTTCATCCTCTTCATCCTCATCCTCTACATCCTCACGCCTGTTCCCCTCTGCAGGCTCTTGGGGAGGTGGTGGTGGTGGAGGGTTTGGGGGTGGTGCTGAGGCAGATGTAGCAGCAGAAGCCATGGATGCCTTCAGGGTTGATGAGACAATCTCAGCAAGAGCAGCAAAGGCAGCAAAAGTCAATTTGCAATAGCCAGAAGTACAATGAAGATCTGCTCTCTGGTGTGGCTTTTTATAGGGGTGGACGGGTGCGCTTCGCAAACAGATCGAACACCCAAAAATGTTCCAAAAGTTCCAAAAAGTATGTGGAAAGCCATGGTCATTGTCTGGGACATGTGCAATGATACTCTGCTTGGTGAGTATAAATGCCCCTGCACATGCATGCATGTCAGATACTGAGTAATGTCACAACCCCACTAATGATACCCATCATCACCTCCCCAGGAGACAGTGACTACCTTCTGAGCACCCACATGATGACGCCGATTCGGAAGCCACCCGAGGTAAGATACAACACAGCCCATAGTAGTAGGATTTTTACTGTAAACTAATTTGGTTGTCTGAAAAAGTTCTTTTAAAATGTTGGGGAACCGGACAGTGTCCGCAAATTAGGACACACGCTCAACATGGGTGCGGTCACATGATGATGTCGGGAACACGTCCGCGAAGGGAACGGTTGTCCGAAGGACACTAAATGCACGGGAACGGTCTGCATGGCTGTTCTACGGACAGTGTTCGGGTCCTCAAACAATTTAAAAGTGCGACACAAGTGAGATGGACAGTTACGGACAGGCGCAATGTTCGCAGGACTTACGGGTGTGGTGAGCATGTGCATAGATGTTCTGCAGACTGTACGGACAGGTATAGTGTCCTTAGGACACCTCCATTTTGTTTGACTACGGACATCCTGGACACTGCGTGTGTTCTTAGGACAGTTTCAACTTGGCTGCGGACGGTACAGACAGGTATTCAGGCCGATTCATGGAATTAATAGCGTGCGAAAGCGTGCGAATCCCAGCACAAGTGCGAAAATCGCAGCGAAACCCACGCACAGCGATTCATGGAAGTCCGTGTGTGTGTAAATCCATGGATGTGTGCTAAAATCCTGAGTGGCGCACGCTGGCGCACACGCCTTCAAACAGCGTGCACTACACGCACAGCGAAAGCGCACATAGCGCAGCGCACACAACAAAAGTAGGCGCAGCACGGGGTGTAACACGCGGAATGGGGAACAACGCGTGAAAATGTGGGCGTCACGGGGGAAGTACAGGAGGCAAATGCATGGAACGCCCACACGCGCTCCCACAACACGTATTCATGGAATTGAACGGGGCTAACGTGTGTGCCAAAAAAGACGCGCTAATCCGGAAACACGTACGCCAGCAGGAAGCAGGCATACGTGGAACCGTGCAGAATAAAAGTGCGCGCAAACAACAAACAAGCTCAGACGCTAAGATGAATATACCATTCCTCGCAGCAGTGGTCGTGGGATGCTGCAGGAGGAGGAGGCCAGAATTTTTACACCCAGAACCAGCCTTTCTGGGATTCCTGATGACCGGTGTATGGGAGGTACAGGTTTCCACCTCACATAATACTCGACCTGATGAGTGAGTGGGAGGATGACCTCACATCACCCACCCTGTGCTCCTAAGGACTGAGACCCTTGGAAAAGGTGCTCAATGTACTGCACTTCTTGACCACTGGTTCATTTCAGCGGACAAGTGCCATAGTGGGGGGGGTGTCACAGGTCACGCAGTCACGCTACCTGCAGCAGGAGTTGGCCATCATGACTGCACGCCCATCAGTCCGCAGGCACATATACCTGCCCAGAACACCTGCAGGATTTTTACGGGGTGGCACACTTCCCCAAAGTGCTAGGTGCCATTGACTGCACGCATGCGGCTCTATGTACTCCCAGGGCAACTGAGCACTTCTACAGAAACCGCAAGCACTGGCATTCCATCAACGTGCAGGTAGTATGTGATGCCAAGGGAATCATCGCCTCACCTGGGTAGCTATCCAGGGTCCACCCATGACAGTTTCATTTACAGAATGTCAACCCTAAACCGGGACCTAGCAGCCTGGTGGCATGGCGATACATGTCTGCTTGGTGAGTATAAATGCCCCTGCACATGCATGCATGTCAGATACTGAGTAATGTCACAACCCCACTAATGATACCCATCATCACCTCCCCAGGAGACAGTGACTACCTTCTGAGCACCCACATGATGACGCCGATTCGGAACCCACCCGAGGTAAGATACAACACAGCCCATATCGCAACCCGGGGCACAATGGAGCGCACATTTGGAGTGCTCAAATCACGCTTTCGCTCCCTTGACCGCTCTGGTGGGCAGCTGCTATACGCGCCCCCAGTAGTGTGCAGGATCATAGTGGCAGCATGTGTCCTGCACAACATTGCAACATGCCAGGGCCTGCCGGTGGACATGGTGGTGCCCCCACATCCCCAACCACATGCACGGCTGCTGCGCATGGGAGGGGAAAGGGGACGTGGTGAGGCAGCCCTTGCGCAACTGGTGGCTAATTACTTCACCTAAAATCACACCCCTGTGGAGTGCACACAGCCCTGGCACATACCAGCTGACAATCAATGATGATGACATAAGGGACAGTCACTGTCACAACCCGCTGAGACATGGTTCACAGCCAGCTCTGTCACCAGCTTTGACACACTCCTACCTGACGGCTACAAGATCCTCTCCGTTCCCAGGCTCTGCCGTGCTGGGGGGGTATGGCCCTTATCTTCCCTGAGTGGATTCCTGCCACTGCTATTCCCACACAGACCTACTCCTCTTTTGAATGTCTTGTCTGCCGACTCTCTCTCTCTCCTAGCCATTCCCTTACCATTGCTACTATCTATCGGCCACCTGGTCAAATTTCCTCCTTCCTCTCTGAGTGGGCGGACCTCTCCTCCTCACTCCTGTCCTCAACCACTCAACTCCTCATTCTTGGAGACTTCAACATCCACCTGGATGCCTCCTGTGCCCCCTTTGGACTCTTTCGCGACCTCTGCGACTCTCTCTCACTCTCTATTCTCCCGTCTGGGCCGACCCACTCTGCAGGGCACACCCTAGATGCCCTGATCTCTTCTGACCTTCCCCTCTCTGTCCCTCTCTCCACTCCTCTCTCCTGGAGTGATCACTTTCTCCTTTCTTCCCACCTCACCCTCCCTACCCCACAGGCAAAGCCACCCTCATCACTGCCACCTTCCTTCTCGGTCATCCAACCCATGAAGCGTGTGTCAGTTGCAGCTTTCGCTGCCACCTTCTCGCCCCCTCTTCCCACCTCAGCTGACTCCCATCCTGACACAGCCCTCTCCTCTCTCCACTCTGCTATATCTGATACTCTTGATATCCTTGCCCCTGTCATCAGAATCCGCCTGAAGCCCAAAGCCAAATGCAACTCCTGGTATGACTCGGATCTCGTCAACCTTAAACGCAAGTGCAGGGTGGCAGAGGGGAAATGGCGTGCTTCATGTTGATTCTCTGACAAACTGGCCTGTCGCCTGCTCCAAAGGCAATACCGGCTCTCCGTTCTCACCAAGAAGAGAGCCCTTATCCAAGCCTGCATCACTGCAGCATCTAACAATTCGGCCTCCTATCACCCCCCCCCCTCTATTCCCTGCCCGTCCTCTGGCCCTTCTGCAGCCACCTCTCCTCTCCCCTTCTCTGCCTTTCCCCTTTTTTCTGCTGACAAGGTTTTGAGACAAGTCTGATCTATGAAAGTCTCGTCAAAACAGGTCCACCCCTGTTCCTCCAAAACTATCAAGGACCACATCGACTCCTTGGCTCCTGCCCTTGCTGTCTTCTGCAACCACTCCTACGCATCTGGAGTCTTCCCATCCCCTCTCAAGCACTCCCTTGTGCACCCCCTTCTTAAGAAACCCTCTTCCGACCCTTCCTGCCCAGCTAACTATCGCCCAATCTCTATCACTCCCTTCCTGGGCAAGCTCCTGGAGAAACTGGCCATCTCCCAGCTTAATCTCCATTCTGAATCTGTTGGTAGCCTTCATGACCATCAGTCTGGCTTCAGAGCCGCCAGAAGCAGGGAAACTGCTCTCCTGAAAATCTGTGAGGATCTACTCTCGAACCTTGACTCTAACATTCCATGTGTTCTCATTTTGCTTGATCTCTCTTCTGCCTTTGACACTGTCAACCATACCATCCTGCTCAACCGTCTCTGTGATAACCTGGGTATCACTGGTCAGGCTCTGGCTTGGCTGACCTCTTTCCTCTCAAATCGACCCTCCCAGGTAGAACTGGGTTCTTTCCTCTCTGACATCTTTTTCTCTACCTGTGGTGTCCCCCAGGGTTCTAACCTCTCTCCCTGGCTGTTCAACCAGTATCTGGCACTTCTTGCAATCCGCATCTCTGCTCTCTGCCCCAACTTTCAGTGCTATGCGGATGATACCCAGCTCATTTTCAGGCTACTCTCGGCCTCCTCTTCTCCTTTCCTCATTTCTGACTGTCTTTCTGCTATCCAGGAATGGTGTGTCGCCAACGACCTCTGCCTTAATGCCAGTAAGACTGAGATTCTACTCATCATCACACCCACTCACTCCTTCCCTGCAGCTCTCTGGCCAGCCTCACTTGGCCCTCTTCCTGCTCCTACCTGCAAGGCAAAAAACCTCTGGGTCATCTTTGACTCCACACTCTCCTTCTCTCCTCACATTTCTGACATTTCTAAGAAGTCACACTACCAGCTGCACCTCCTCAGAGGTATCCTTCCTTTCCTCTCCTTTCCCCAGAAGCTCACTATCTCCAGAGCCCTGGTTCTCTCGAAGCTGGACTACTGTAACAGCCTCTATCTAAATCTGCCTGCCTCTACTCTCCGCCCGCTGCAAATCATCCAGAACAGGACTGCGAGACTTGTCCTTCGCCTCAAGCCCAGGGACTGTATCTCTCCAGGACTGAAATCGCTACACTGGCTCCCTGTGGCTGCGAGGATAAAGTTCAAAACCCTCTGCATTGTCCACAAGGCTTTCTGGGGCCTTGGGCCAAAATACCTTCAACTCTCTCTTCCTAAATATCTTCCTTCTCGAGCTCTTCGCTCATCCGCCTCCAACTCCCTCAGGGTCAGCCGCTTCTCCAAGCAACGAGTTGGGGGGAGATCTCTCTCCACAGCAGGGGCCTCCCTCTGGAACAGCCTTCCTGCCTCCCTGAAACTTGAGAAGAACCATCTCCAGTTCCGGAAGCACCTCAAAACCTTCCTCTTTGCTTCTGCTTTCTCTCCCCCTCTCCCCTGCTAAATCACTGAAACTGCACGGAATCAGCAACTGGGCCACTCACCAATCTCGGTCCTTGGCCCAGCCACTCTCCCCTGCACTGCCTACCTGGCAACCCCTGCACTGCGGGACTGTCTCTGTATCCCTACATCCCCCTTCCCAGCACTTGTCTGCACTTATACTGCACTTGCCACCAGCTGGCCCTTACTATTTATCTTGTATTTTACTAATCATCACTTTGTACTGCACTTTCCCCTCTCCCTTTCCCCCCTGCACTTTATCCCGTCCCCTCTACCCATGCACTTGCGCGATCTGAATGACACCTGGCCTAGTAGGATCGTTTGTCTGTCTCCCGTTGTTCCCCCCCTCCCTGCCTCGTCGCGCCTTGAAACACTTGTGTATAGGCTCGTTACAAATGCCATATCATATCATATCATACCAGCCTGAGATTGGTCACCGGGAAGTGTTACATTGTGTGCATCCCTACCTACCCAAAGACAACCAATGCTGTGTCACAAAAGGACACACATTTATGCTGCATGAATGACTACTCACTTGCAAAATACAACATGAAAATAGCGCCATGTCACCCAACCCCTCCCCATCTCCGCCACCCAACACACCATGGCATGTCCTGCAATGTTAAAGCAACAAAGGAATGCACAACACATGACACAAGTGTCACAAAGTGCACTGTCCCAAATGGAAACAGGCCACAGACAATATGCTCCCAGTAATCAATAACAAACAGCACACATGACGAAATACTTACCAGCAACACAATACAGCAACACAGCATGACACATTGCCAAAATATGACAGTACAAACTCAAAGTAATGTAAGTCATACAACCTCAATAAGCCAGCACATCGACACCTTTCAAATCCAGAGTGTTGCTGTCAGGCAAATGTGTCAGTGTACTGCATACAACATGAACTGCATCTGCAAAGGAGACAGCCTTGTGAAGACATGAAGAAGGTATTGCGGATAAGGAGGAAGACATGGATGCACAAGCACATATCAATACACCATGCAGTGTTCAATACAAAAACAAACCACAATAGGGATGTCCACACAGTTATGACTACAGACTGCCCACACAGCTCATGGGAGCCCAATGTCACTGTGTAAGTCACTGTCACTTGGTCACACCCTTTGCAAGCCCATGGAAACGGGAAGCAGGAGGGGTGTGTGTCTCAGGAATCCAAGCATCTAACCCAAACACAGGACAAGCCTGCATGTGCCCAGCTGGAATACACAGTGAATGCCCACGGGAGCCACACAAGGCAACACACTTTAAAACATTTTTTAAAAAAATGGCCAGGGGGGGAGGCCACCCAGGAGGTCCGAGGACAGGGTGCACATCAACAACCACCTGTGTGGATGTTGCGAGAAAAAAAAAAACACCTCCATGGGCTCATGGCCTGCACGGCTACGCTACTGTGGGAGAAGTGCTGATGTCCCTCTCATCTTCCTCTGCTGCTCCATCAGGAGGTGGTGGTGCTATGGGAGGCAGCCCACGCAAAGCCCTGCTATGGTCCTCCATGGCAGCAAGCATGCGGGTGTGGAAGGTCTCGTTCTGGAGGATGATAGTACGGAGATCCCCATGCAGCACCTGACAGGTTGCCTGCATTTCTGCACGCATGGCCTCCCGTGATGCCCAGATCTCCTCCTGAGTTGCCTGCAGCTCAACTGAGAGTGAACGTGTGAGCCGCTCCAGCTGCTGTTCTGTCCTCAAATTTGTGGAAGCCTCAAGTTCAACAAGAGTCTCCCTGAGGTTATAGAGTTCTACCCTCAGGGCTTCCCTGTGGCCCTGTGACTCTATAGAAATGGCTTCCCCCAGAGTCTCCAGTGCCACCCATCGTCCCTGTTGGACGCCAACATGTCTTCCCAGTGTGATTGGCAAATGGAGTCTGTTGCCTGCTGTTGTTGCTCCATCTGCCTTTCAGGGGGGATAATGGAAGTTACCACCCTCTCCATCGCCTGAGCCATCATTTCAACTGATGCTGCCTGTTGGGTTGCCATACCGCACATGGAGTTTTCCCATACAGTATTGCCCGGTGGCGTATGGCCACCGCGTTAGCGGGCACCACACCTGTTCGGGGCAAGGCAATCTGCACCTTGCTGTGCTGGCACTGCCTGAGGCTGCAGGACTGCATTCCCCCTCTGATCTGCTGGCCCAGGAACATGATCAGATGTTGTGGAGTGTGACCCTGCATCCGTAATCACCAAAGGCGGACTTACCAACACTGACATCCCCATAGAGGTTTCTACCCCTGGTGCAGGTGGGTTGGACAGAACAGAATCCCTGCCAGAAACACTCAATGCAACGGCACATGAGTCTCATCATCCGGTTCAGCACCTGAATAGAGGTCTGGGGAGGTGCACCCAGAGACACCCCTGGACAGTATGGTCTGCAGTAAGATTGGGTTTTCACCCACCACCACACCACATCCCCCCCTGGGTCTGCACCATCTCCTCAACAGCATCAAGTGCGTCATCACCTGCAAAAACATGAAAGACAAAACATGTAAACAGGCATTAGCACCATAGCACAAACATAGGCCTGACAAGCCAGAGATCCAGTACATGATTTACACATGTCCCACATGACTATAACCCTGGCATGCATGCACTGTCAATGAGTTGGAAGGGGAGGCAAAACGCAGACACTGATGACACCAAGATGGAAAAGCAACACATTTGCTGCATGCTGGGTAGCACTAGCATCACACATTAGCCTGTGAGTGGCATGTCCAATACACATACATGACACATGCCAGCAGACATATGGCATGTAACATAGCCATGGTATATTTGACAAGTACAGCCATATGTCAGTGAATGAGTACTGTCAGCCATCCATGTGAGATGGACATGATGAGATGAAAAATGCTACATAGTGTGACAAAGTATGCATGTGCGGCTCACTGCAACACATCCAGTGTACAAGAATACAGTGATTGCAGGCAGATGTACACATCAATGGTTGGTCACTTAAACTTGACAGGAAACAACTATCATGAACCATATACAAACAGGCACCAAAAATCAATGTGAGCAGGCCAATACTCAATCAGCCTGAATGGTCTAATCATTCATATAACAAGGTAACAAATGTGGGCCAATGTGGGGTGTAATCAATGACAGAAGCATGTCACATATGTGACAATAGGGCTGAAAAATGCATTGCAAAAGTGGAACAATCAGCCCGAATGAACATTGAAAAATTCTGAACAATGTTGTTGTAAGATGACAGTTCAAGCGCAAATGCAGTAATGTGGCGCTAAATGGCTCCTGTGGGCAGAAGGGATACTGTCATACCCAAAACCAAGACCGGTGAATGTTTTGGAGGAAGCACATGGGTGACCCAACCACTCAGGTGCACACACCCTCACCTGGCACTCAATCAGAACCCGTCACCCACACAACATACACATGGATTACACACACATGCATGGGCACTCACCGGACAATGCGTCGTAATCTGGTAGGTCTCCCACGCCTTGGATCTGTTCCTCTGTGACAAAGGTTCCAGCAACAGACTCATGTTCAGTGAGTTGGTTGTTCTCTTGTGGAGACCCACCGCCAGTCACCAGATTAGAAGCATGATTTGAGGCCAGCTTGTTCTTTGCTCTGCGTTTCAGGTCATTCCACTGCTTGTAGCAATCGTCAGCTGAGCGCCTCACAAATCCAAGGGCACTAATGATGTCCGCGATGGTCTGCCAGTGTGCCTTACGTTGACCAGGTTTGGTCTTGCACCCTGAAGTCACCACCATTTCGCGGCTATGTGCCGACACATAGGCCACTAGTGCATTAAGTTTGGCGTCATTAAAGCTAGGCTTCCTTGACGTGCCGGAGTGTGTAGCCGTGTCTGGGGTCTCAGCCTGTAGTGCCAGAGCACCCTTCTTCCTCTTTTTCAAAGGTGGTGCAGATCCTGAGTGGCTTACGCCGCTCTGGTCAGTAGGGGCAGAAGCGCCGGTGGACTGGGCACTAGGAGTGTGCGAATGCACAATGACCATAGGTCTTGGTGCATGCATTGGCTGCATGGTGATGTTGTCAGGGGCAACGTCTGTTTGATGGACCGGGACCGACACTGTCCCAGCTGGGAGAATCAGAGCTGGGGTGGATCGAGCTGCAACTGCCCCTGCAGCCTCCCCACCCTGCCTACTTGGGGCAGCAGATGACATAGCTGCCCCAGATCCATGTGGCCTGGTGACACCAACTTACACCGCCACATGTGGCGTAGACTTGCTGACCTGGAAGTCAGCCTGGGAGTCATCCTGTGCCGGTTCAGGTGCCAAAATGGGCTGGTCCCACAAGGGCTGAGCTGGGATGGTGTCAGCTATGTTTCCTACAACCATGGGGGGGGGGGCATGGGTGTCCCTGATTGCTCCTCCACACATGGGGTCTAGGGGCACCCTTCAAATCCTGGCCACGTCCCCTACTGCACCCACCACGCCCACCTTTTGGAGGTCAGGCACTTTTGCCTCCCTTACCGCTTGGTCGCCTCCCAACCATGGCACTGATGTTGTTGTGCGTATGGGAGTAGCAGTAAACGATTGTCCTGGGCAATTGGGGATGAAAGGGGTAGGGTACTAGATGGAATTCGTACCCTAGTGCTCTAGCAAGGCTGTCTGTGACCCCTGAGGGAAGATGACGGGTCATGCAATGCACAGGCACCCCAAAAACAAAAAATAACGTGCACGCAACCCCTTGTAGCCCACGTGCGTGGAAAAATGAACCCGCAATACACTGTGGCACCCAGAAACACAAAAATAATCGTACGCGTGTTACACGCAGCCTACAATGACCTCTGAAGGGGTACGCGACACACGAGGCAAGCACAGTTGGTAAATATGTGCAAGACTCACCGTCTGCCTGGAAAAAGAACGTGAAAAAGACGCGCATGTGCACATTGGCAACACCCCCGCCAAAAAAGAATTGTACGCTGTCTGAGGAGACAGGACAAAAGAAGAAGTGAACGCTGTTTGAGTAAACAGGCCCAACAAAAAAAATTAACGCTGTCAGAGGTAACAGGGAGTACGAACTTGAAACGCTGTGAAGTAATCGCGTGTGAACAGAGTAGAAGTACATAATTCACCCACTCGCTCGCCATGAAAATCACGTACAAGGAAATGGCGTCCTAAATGTACCTTTTAAACCGGCCCGCACGTACAAAGTCACTTACGCGTGTACACACAAAGGCCCTTTCCTCCAATTACACGAGCTGACACTCGGACGTGTAGTTTTTGCATGTGTACGATGAACATGCACCTGTGTTGAGGGAAACGCCCTTGCTCGTCACGTCACTGACACGTAGTCCCTTTCCTTGGATTACACGCATAAGCGGACGTGCAGTTATTTTAACGCGCCCTGAACCACTATGCCCACATCACGAGGGAAACTCCTGCGCGCGTAACATCACAGACGCGCTTACCTGCTAAGGGCCTTTCCTCCAATTACACACAGACGTGCAAGATTTTCATGTGCCAAATCACTCTGTATCAAGCTGGCCACGCAACAACACATGGAAGACCACGCTCCTGCCCAGAAGGCCAAATTACTGCCCCCCAGAGCCCCAAGCATGCTTCCACCTGCCATCTGCTGCTGCCTGCCTGCCTGCTGCCCAAGTGCCCTGCTATTTGCTGCCTGCACATCATCCATCTGCAGGGGTGCAGTTGTTGTGACCACCCCTGCTGGAACTGAAGACTCCCGACTGGGATATCATCACTCCACAGCCTTGCCCCAGGACCCAGTTGCCCACCCACACCTGCCTCTGAGGTTGCCATGTCAGACACACCACCATCTGGCACCACTGGCAACCCCAAGCCAGAGAGGCAGAGGGCCACCAGCTTCAGTGCCAGGGAAGTTGGTGTACTGGTGGAGCAAGTCCTAGGGCAGTATGATGCCCTCTTTGGAAGTTCTCGCACCGACTACAAAGGACGGACCAGGATCTGGATGTACATCGTGACTGCCATCAACAAAGAGGGGGTAGCAGTCCGCGACATCAAACATGTCAAGCAGCGCTGGGAGGACTTCAGGTTTAGGACCCTCGACAAGGCCCGTCGCCTCTTGAAGGCAGCAGATTCCAAGGGGCACCGGGGCCACCTGTCCGATCACCAAATGAGGGTCCTAGAACGAATATGCCCAGCGATCCACGTCCAGGTCCTTGAGAGGCAGACCCATCTGGAGTCGAGCGGTAAGTGTACATGCATACTGATTGGATGCTGTGCGTGTCGTGGTGTGCCAGTAGTGTGCAGGTTGCACATGTGTTTTTGTGGGGCCATGTATGGATGTGTATGTACAGGGGCGTGAGGCTGAAACATGCGAGTCCTCTCATGTGTGAGACACATGGATGGTGTATGTGTGGGTAAGCATGCAGGCCAAATGCAGATGTGGGAGCACACATGTTTGAATTACTGTGTATGTACGTTGGCATGGTTGTGGTGTCACACATGGATGTTGGTTCCAGCTGGATGTATCTTCACTGTGTACATGTGCATGTGTGTGTATTTGACAAGTGTGCAACTGTGATGCAACTTGGATGCATGTGGCACTGATATGTAGAAGGCTGAATGCCAGATGTGACATGGATGGCAATCTCATCACTGCGACAGTTGGTGGAGATGCACATATGCAAGTAAGTGTGGTGGCGTGTGTGCATGTCTTGTGCACTCCCTGTGTTTCATGTGATGTCAGGCTCACCATTGGCTGTTCATGCTGTTGTATGTGTATGGATGGTGCTGTCTGGTGCAATATTTCTGTGGACTTGCTCATGTGTGTGAGTTGAAATTACATGTGTGTTGCTGATTGTGATGCCATGTCTGAAGTTTGACACTGCCACTCATGTGCAACTGTCATGTGTGTATCAGTCCATTGTACAGTGCCCTGATGCCTGTGTCCTATCTCTCTGTGTCTGCAGTGTCAACTGATGAAGAGGGCGGAGAGGGTGCTGTGGATCAAGGCGGCAGGGATCGCACCACCAGCCGGAGACGCAAGGCCCAGCTCCCCTCCCAGGTTGTCATCTCACCAGGGAGTGATGAGTCTGGTGCCGCGTCCTAGGCCGTAGCTGCTGAGGGTAGGTCCAAGAGGCAGAGGTCGGATTTGGACTCCTCGGCAGCAGAAGGGGCAGCTGAGACCCCACAGGGTCCGACGGAGGAAGATGGCACAGAGTCATCCAGGTTGGTAGGCGGTTTGGTGGAGGAGGAGGTCATGGAAGGGACAGAGACGGGGTCTGGAGGTGGGGATTCCACTGGTGCTAGTGGTGCAGTGCAGGGGCAGGGACAGGAGGCAGCACAGGCCGCCTCAGAGGTGCCTGTGTGTAATCATGTCCCAGATCCTGTGACTGCATCATCCTGCACCAGCAGGGTTGCCTACGTCCAGACCCGTGTTCAGGGAGGGGATCCACTTACAACAACTGGCCTTCCTCTCCCTGCGGACTTGGCTATCCGGGACCGGGTTGAGCCTGTCCTGAGTGGGATGGCGCTGCATCAATGGGGCATGCAAGGTGACCTGCATTGTTTTCGTGAGGACACTGCACGTCATCTCAAATGCCTCATTGACTGCGCTGACCTACTGGGACGGGTCACCAGGGCCGGATTTCTCCATTTGCTGGACCTTGTTCGGACCCCTTCCCACCTGAACTCCCTATGTGCCAATCGTCCTCCATGCCATCTTCCCACCCATGTATCACCTGGATACCCTGTGGAGCTGCCTGTGACCCTGCGGCCAGGCTGGTGGAGGACACATCCCTGCCACAGTCGGGAGTCGGACGTCCAGCAGGGGTGGCCACCTCAACAACTGCACTCCAGCCGGAGGAGGACGTGCAGACAGCAAGAGCCAGGGCACAAGCACAGCAGCAGTAGCAACAAGGTGGGATCCATGATGGCTCGGGGCCTTCAACATCGGAGGGGCAGGCATTGGCCAGAGGGCAGGAGGACCCAGGATTGGAAGTGTCTTCCGTGTGGCAGCGGTTGGGCCAGGCCATAGATGCGGAGCGGCAGCTGGCGAAAGATGGTCAGGGCGGAGAACGCCATGCGGAGGGCTCTGAGGCGGGCCGAGTGCCTCGAGGCAATTTTCAGGGAGTTGGAGGTCCACATGTCATCGTCCCTGCGAATCCTCAGGCCATGGAAGAGGACCGCCTCCGGGACATCGAGCAGGAGTTCGATGATGCCCTGGCCCGGGAAATCGGGAAGTTAGCCGTCGGACTAGCCCGCTGCCATTGTAAATAGTTTTTAGAGTTAGGTTTCCTTTTCCTTTGGTTTGTGGTGAATGGACTATGCCACACACATTTGTATATAGTTTTTTATTAGGTAGTTTCTTAGGTAGGTTTCATTTCTTTCGTTGGGCTCATGGACCCTTGACAATGGATTGTACATAGTTGGACAATGGATTATTTTGAACTTTTTCTTTTGATTTCACCATGGATCAATGGATTTTTCTTTTTACGTTTCCTTTGGATTTGCGTTGGTGGAGGGAGAGTTTGGACTATTTTTCTTTCGGATTTCTTTGGATTGGTTATACTTTTCATTTACTCATCTTTTGCACATGCTTTTCATTGCATGTTTGCTATTTTGTTATGCTTTCATTTCATTGCTTTATTTTTGTACATAATGCATTTTCATATTTTAGTTCCATGTGTGGGATTCGCTCATTGGGTTAATGCATGTGAAAATGTGGGTTTACACAATCAATGCCAACCAGTGTGTGTGTGTGACGGACATGTGTTGATGTACGTAGTTGACTTTTGGTTTGTATCTTGAGATAGGCATGTCAGTGTGGGGTGGATTGGGAAATCATTGTGTCTCAAGACTGCTGGGGGGTGGGGGTACTGGGGGACATGAGTGGGGGCCTGCTGGCAGGTACCCCTCACTGCTGGGGGGTGGGGCTGCTGGAGGACATGAGTTGGGGCCTGCTGGCAGGTGCCCCTCCCTGCTGGGGGGTGGGGGTGCTGGGGGACATGAGTGGGACATGAGTGGGGGCCTGCTGGCAGGTGCCCCTCACTGCGGGGGGTGGGGGTCCTGGGGGACATGAGTGGGGGCCTGCTGGCAGGTGCCCCTCACTGCTGAGGGGTGGGGGTGCTGGGGGACATGAGTGGGGACCTGCTGGGAGGTGCCCCTCACTGCTGGGGGGGTGGGGGTGCTAGGGGACATGAGTGGGACATGAGTGGGGGCCTGCTGGCAGGTGCCCCTCACTGCTGGGGGTGGGGGTGCTGGGGGACATGAGTGGGGGCCTGCTGGCAGGTGCCTCTCACTGCTGGGGGGTGGGGGTGCTGGGGGACATGAGTGGGGGCCTGCGGGCAGGTGCCCCTCACTGCTGGGGGGTGGGGGTGCAGGGAGACATGAATGGGGGCCTGCTGGCAGGTGCTCCTCACTGCTGGGGGGTGGGGGTGCTGGGGGACATGAGTGGGACCTGCTGTCAGTTGCCCCTCACTGCTGGGGGTGGGGGTGCAGGGGGACTTGAGTGGGACATGAGTGGGGGCCTGCTGGCAGGTGCCCCTCACTGCTGGGGGGTGGTGGTGCTGGGGACATGAGTGGAGGCCTGCTGCCAGGTGCCCCTCACTGCTGGGGTTGGGGGTGCTGGGGGACATGAGTGGGGGCCTGCTGGGAGGTGCCCCTCACTGCTGGGTGGTGGGGGTGCTGGGGGACATGAGTGGGGGACTGCTGGCAGGTGCCCCTCACTGCGGGGGGGTGGGGGTGCTGGGGGACATGAGTGGGACATGAGTGGGGGCCTGCTTGCAGGTGCCCCTCACTGCTGGGGAGTGGGGGTGCTACGGGACATGAGTTGGTGATCATATTGCAACGTGACATGTGGCTTGGCTGGGGGGCATGCCCATGGTGGATGGGCTGCCTGCGGGACATGACCAGGGGTGCAGGGTAGTCCCCTGTGTTGTGGGCTGCCTGCAGGGGCCGTGGAGAGGGTAGAGGGGACACCTGGGAGGACACACACTGCCAATTTATGTGTAGGACTCGCCGCGCACCACACTGGATACACATACCCCGCTCTGACAGCGAAATCATGTGTGAAACTTCCCACGCACCCTTGAAATACACGTACCCTGCTCTGACAGCAAAATCGCGTGTGAAACTTCACGCGCACCCCCGAAATACACGTACCCTGCTCTGACAGCAAAATTGCATGTGAAACTTCACGCGCACCCCCGAAATACACGTACCCCGCTCTGACAGCAAAAACGCGTGTGAAACTTCACGCGCACCCCAGTTATACACGTGCCCCGCTCGCACAGGGCCAATCGCATGTGAAACTTCACGCCAACCCTAGTAATACATGTAACCTGCTCGCACGGGGCCAATCGTGTGTGAAACTTCCCGCGCACCCCCGAAATCCACGTACCCCGCTCTGACAGCAAAATTGCATGTGAAACTTCACACGCACCCCCGAAATACACATACCCCGCTCTGACAGCAAAATCACGTGTGAAACTTCACGCGCACCCCAGAAATACACGTACCCAGTTCGCACAGGGACAATCGCGTGTGACACTTCCCGCAAACCCCAGTAATACACGTACCTCGCTCGCACAGGGCCAATCGCGTGTAGGACTCCCCGCGCACCACACTGGATACATGTACCCCGCTCTGACAGCGAAATCGCATGTGAAACTTCACGCGCACCCCTGAAATACACGAACCCCGCTCTGACAACAAAATCGCGTGTGAAACTTCACGCGCACCACCGAAATACACGTACCCCGCTCTGACAGCAAAATTGCGTGTGAAACTTCCCGCGCACCCCCGAAATACATGTACCCGACTCTGACAGCAAAATTGCGTTTGAAACTTCACGCGCACCCCTGAAATACACATACCCCGCTCTGACAGCAAAATCGCATGTGAAACTTCACGCGCACCCCTGAAATACACGAACCCCGCTCTGACAACAAAATCGCGTGTGAAACTTCACGCGCACCACCGAAATACACGTACCCCGCTCTGACAGCAAAATTGCGTGTGAAACTTCCCGCGCACCCCCGAAATACATGTACCCCACTCTGACAGCAAAATTGCGTTTGAAACTTCACGCGCACCCCTGAAATACACATACCCCGCTCTGACAGCAAAATCACGTGTGAAACTTCACGCGCACCCCAGAAATACACGTACCCAGTTCGCACAGGGACAATCGCGTGTGACACTTCCCGCAAACCCCAGTAATACACGTACCTCGCTCGCACAGGGCCAATCGCGTGTAGGACTCCCCGCGCACCACACTGGATACATGTACCCCGCTCTGACAGCGAAATCGCATGTGAAACTTCACGCGCACCCCTGAAATACACGAACCCCGCTCTGACAACAAAATCGCGTGTGAAACTTCACGCGCACCACCGAAATACACGTACCCCGCTCTGACAGCAAAATTGCGTGTGAAACTTCCCGCGCACCCCCGAAATACATGTACCCCACTCTGACAGCAAAATTGCGTTTGAAACTTCACGCGCACCCCTGAAATACACATACCCCGCTCTGACAGCAAAATCGCATGTGAAACTTCACATTCAGCCCAGAAATACACATACCCCGCTCGCACAGGGCCAATCGTGTGTGACACTTCCCGCAAACCCCAGTAATACACGTACCGCGCTCACACAGGGCCAATCGCGTGTGAAACTTCCCGCGAACCCCATTTATACACGTACCCCACTCGCACAGGGCCAATCGCGTGTGAAACTTCCCGTGAACCCAGTTATACACGTGCCCCGCTCGCACAGGGCCAATCGCATGTGAAACTTCCCGCGAACCCCAGTAATACATGTAACCCGCTCGCACAGGGCCAATCGTGTGTGAAACTTCCCATGAACCCCAGTTATACACGTACCCCGCTCGCACAGGGCCAATCGCGTGTGAATCTTCCCGCGCACCCCCGAAATACACGTACCCCGCTCTGACAGCAAAATCACATGTGAAACTTCACGCGTACCCCCGAAATACACGTACCCCGCGCTGACAGCAAAATCGCGTGTGAAACTTCAAGCGCACCCCAGAAACACACGTACCACATTCGCACAGGGCCAATTGTGTGTGACACTTCCCGCAAACCCCAGTAATACATGTAACCCGCTCGCACAGGGCCAATCGCGTGTGAAACTTCCCATGAACCCCAGTTATACACGTACCCCGCTCGCACAGGGCCAATCGCGTGTGAATCTTCCCGCGCACCCCCGAAATACACGTACCCCGCTCTGACAGCAAAATCGCGTGTGAAACTTCACGCGTGCCCCCGAAATACACGTACCCTGCGCTGACAGCAAAATCGCGTGTGAAACTTCACGCGCACCCCAGAAACACACGTACCACGTTCGCACAGGGCCAATTGCGTGTGACACTTCCCGCAAACCCCAGTAATACACATACCCCACTCGCACATGGCCAATCGTGTGTGAAACTTCCCGCGAACCCCAGTTGTACACATACCCCGCTCGCACAGAGTCAATCGCGTGTGAAACTTCCCGCGAACCCCAGTTATACACGTGCCCCGCTCGCACAGGGCCAATCACGTGTGAAACTTCCTACGAACCCCAATAATACAAGTTACCCGCTCACACAGGGCCAATCGCGTGTGAACCTTCCCGCGAACCCCAGTTATACACGTACCCCGCTCGCACAGGGCCAATCGCGTGTGAAACTTCCCTGACCCCTGACATACACGTACCCGGCTCTGACATCAAAATCACGTGTGAAGGTTCATGCGCACCCCCAAGATACACATACCCCGCTCTGACAGCAAAATCGCATATGAAACTTCACGCGCACCCCCGCAATACACGTACCCCGCTCTGACAGCAAAATTGTGTGTGAAACTTCACGCACACCCCAGAAATACACGTACCCTGTTCGCACAGGGCCAATCCCGTGTGACACTTCCCGCAAACCCCAGTAATACACGTACCCCACTCGCACAGGGCCAATCACGTGTGAAACTTCCCGCGAACCCCAGTTATACACGTACCCCGCTCACACAGTGTCAATCGCATGTGAAACTTCCTGCAAACCCCAGTTATACATGTGCCCCACTCGCACAGGGCCAATCACGTGTGAAACTTCCCTCGAACCCCAGTAATACACGTGCCCCGCTCGCACAGGGCCAATCACGTGTGAAACTTCCCACGAACCCAAGTTATACACGTAACCCGCTCGCACAGGGCCAATCGCGTGTGAAACTTCCCGCGAACCCCAGTAATACACGTACCCCGCTTTCACAGGGCCAATCGCATGTGAAACTTCCTGCGAACCCCAGTAATACACGTACCCCGCTCGCACAGGGCCAATCGCGTGTGAAACTTCCCGCGAACCCCAGTAATACATGTACCCCGCTCGCACAGGGCCAATCGCGTGTTAAACTTCCCGCAAACCGCAGTAATACAAGTACCCCGCTCGCACAGGGCCAATCGCGTGTGAAACTTCCCGCGAACTCCAGTAATACATGTACCCCACTCGCACAGGGCCAATCGCGTGTGAGACTACCCACGCAGCGGGGTACGTGTATTCGAAGGGGTGCGCAGGGTGTTTTACAGGCATTTTCGAGGTTGTGAGGCTGTGCGCCATGTATGGGATTTGTGCGCTGTACATGGTGCACGGAGAGGGGTTGGGGGCGTAACTGGTGCTGCTGCAGGGTCGATGCGCCACTCTGCGCCACGGATGGTTTTGGATGTTAAAATCCATGAATACGCTGTGCGTGGAAATGGATTTTAGCGCACGCGGCTGGTGCAGGAAGTCGCACGCGCACACTGTGCACCAGCCGCGTGCACCACTTGTGCGCAGAATTCTATGAATTAACCCCATTGTGTCCTTAGGGTTCCTCTATTTTGTTCAGTTACGGACATAACAGACACCGGGTGTGTTCTGAGAACAGTTCCATCTTGGTTGTGAACGGTACGGACAGGTATAGTGTCCTTAGGACATCCCCATTTTGTTAATTACGGACATTCCGGACAGGCGCGCTGTCCGCCGACATTATAACTGCTTTTTAAAAAAAAATAAGACACAAAGGATTTCATTAAAAGAAACATAATTTGTGATGTCATCTTTGGGTGTTAGTCTTAGCAGTACACGGTGGTGGCACGAGTTATGGTTGCTTTGCTTACCATAACTGGCAAATTTCAGGGGTTTTTCAGTTTTACTTTGAACCGTAACGTCCCTTTAACAAAATTGTTTACTGAATTTCATAGGTTTTTAGTAGCACAACTTAACCATAAAGTATTTAAATTATAGGGGGGTGATAGCCATCCTATTGTTAAGGTGAGTGGGACTCCCATAGGAACACTTCAAAATACTATTGTTAATAACTTTTGTTTCAAGTAACAGAGTTGACAACATTTTTAAAGCAATTGGGCACTAGCTGGCCTGCCAGGCTCCAAAGTTTCATAAAGATACGTTAAAAAATAAGCATATTATTAAGAAGACACACATTTGTTTTGAAAAGTTGAGGCCTACTTCTTATTCATTTTCCCATAGAACAACAAGGTAACATTCTGCCAAAGCACACCAGCTGGACGGATTTGGACCAGGTGCAAAACATCTTTCGTATGAAGCATTTAAAAGAGGCCTTTTTGTAGTTTGGGGTTATTCTGTGTAGTAGTTGTTTAAATATTTGACAGAGAAGAGGGATCCCCCTTCTCAAAAATAGATAGCTTTATCTCAGGGATTTACCCCCCCAAAAAATGATTTTTTTAGAAATGAAACGGCTGTCAATTTGTTTTTCTTTTGATTTAAGAAAACTATGGCTGTAGCCGAGGATAACAGGAAATGAAAAGTAGTTAACCATCTATTTGCAGGTTAAAATAACTGCAAATGACTTTAGTCTAGAGGTGGGGATGTTGCTCGACGACACCAAGTGAAATATGGGGGTTATAGGAGATCCAGGGACTGAGTTTGCAAAACAAAGGTCTATGTAGCCGCGGCTATAGCCTCGAATAGCTGACATCTCAACGCAAACTATGTCCACAGAAACAGCGTGTGTTGTAACAGGAAACAGAGATGGCAGGGGAGGCGAGGAGGTCCTCTGGGGAGTATTGGGAGCTGGCACAAATGAGGGGGGCAGTTGGTGAGGGCCTGGGGTGCAGGACAACATTTTCTTTTCTGCCTGTTTTTCCGATTATTGTGGCTATATTTGAAGCTATACAGGAATACAAATGCCACAAGTAGTTCTGTGCATGTTTGTGTTTTATTTCTTTTTAAAAGATATTTTTATAGGTATAGTGACGTCGGAAGTGAAAAATCATTGGCCATGGCGAAAGGACATGGTCAGTCACACAGTAGGCATTTGGGAGTTTCAACTATTTTGGCTGTGTGTTTTTCAGACTTTTTTAATTGTGACTGTGGAGAAAAAAAGAACATCGTTTAAAATAATCAATGCACAATGACCCACCCAACTGCAGAGATGCCCATCCACTGTATTGTAGCCTCTTTGGCGCTCCAAAGCACGGGTACATATGGAATGCTGTGCAGCTGCGGGTATACACTGGCAAATGGGTAACAGCCGGACATTACTTTATTGGCTGTTCTTGTAAATGAGTCTATGATTAGAGCCACGTCTTTTGAACCATACATTTTCTCTGCCATATTCACATTGTTATGTGGATGATACAGCACAGAATTTCATTTCTGTTTGTCATTTTATGTGCTTAGGTGTTCCCTTGTTTCATTTGAAGTTTTGAAGGCTGGCTTAGTTTGATTTTGAGGTTGCAAAACAACATTTACGTGTAGCTGCGGCTACAAGGTAAGATTTATAGGTGCATCAAATAGCGTCGGCTACGGGAGATGCTGGACAGGTATAAAGTGGATTTCTGTGAGTTTGATAGTTTGTTATTGGTTTTTGCTATTGCTTTATTTGTGAAACTGTCTGTGATAGGTTGTAGTGAAAATTGGTCACCCATTTCAGTAGTTTGATTCTAATATAGTGCTTTTTTCGTGGTATTCATTTTGGGAAGTGTAAAAGTATTCTTATTGTGATAGCAGAACTCCAGAGTACAGTATGCTGAGTGTATGGCTGTTGTGGAAGTAAGTACCAGTAAAGATTTAAATATGTAAACGTTTATTTGGGGTGTTATGTGTCAGGTACATTGCCACTGCTATAAGATGGTGTATATTGGTATTATTTTGGGCCTATTTAGATTAAGTGGCAGTTTATTTTTCATATTACTTTAATGTTGCTTAATAAAATGTGTGCCAGTTATATTTATTGCTATTGTCAGATGGTACATTTGGTACTATTTTTCACATACTCAGATTTAATGCCATTTAACGTTTAATGTTTTTATAACTTTTACTAATATGCTGCTTAAATTCCATAGTAATTGTATTCATCTTTTTATTTATTGTTTACAGGTTATTGAGGGTATATGCGGGAACTGTGTTGAAGACAAGACTTCCTATAGGGTTCTTCCTTGTCATGTGAATGGAACTGAACAAGGTGGTTGGATGAGAGTTGGGGTTCTCAAACTTTGAGATGGTTTATTGTACAAAAGGTACAGTGCACTTCCTGAATGTCTTTATTACTGTGGTGATTCATCAGCAACGGTTTTCTGAGCATTTGGATAGTTTTTTGAGTGGATGTAAAGCAGAAGATATCCACACCATGTTTTTATGTTTATGTATTTTTTCCCAATAACCAAACAGTTCTTTTTTGTCATGTTCTTGGCAGTTTGTACATCAGGTGTAGACACGATGGGATGAGTTGGGAGGATGTGACAGTGGTGGCAGAAGTGGAATTTAATGGTGCACTACCACTATGTTTTCTTAATCCAAGTTGGATTTTTTTCTGCAATCATTACTCTGCGTGAAGAGAAGAACAGTGTTGGATGCATACATGGTGTATCTTATACAGTGCATGAGGTGCACTACATATGAGATGTGATGGTGATAAAAACGTGAGAATTAAATTGTGTTTCTTAAAAGTTTGTGTTCTCTAATTATGTTTTCTTATTTTCCAGATAGAAGGATATTATTGTACCTTCCCATGTCCATATGTAGTGAATGTATTCACAGCTTCTGTACCATAGAGATTAACTATACTCACACCTCTTTATTCTGATTGACATTTCACATATATGCGTTTATTTATTTAAACATAGATCCATAACTGCAGCTATATTATCGTCAAACGAGAAGCTGGAATTTGGAGGCTTGGATAATCAATGGACCTTACCCATGGCTATTACGGCCCAATACCTTGAAAAAATATTGTTTGTACCTGAAAGAAGGCTTTTTTAGAACTGTTACATAAATATGTATATATGTATAAAACCATGTGTGAGCCCCACCTTTAACCTACAATTTGTAGCCCTGCCTACAATAAAAGTCAATGAGCTCTAGCCACGATTATACTAAAAAAAAGTTTTGAGTATTATTTTATTGTATTTATATATTTATATGTTATACATATTCCTTAAATACATATTCCTTAAAATGACTTTTTTGGGGTACACTGAGTGTAGTATTTCTGCACATTTGGAATACTGTTTTGATGTTATTGTAATAAAAATGCAGGTTCTGCGCTGCGAAAAGATGCACATATATCAATTGCGAGAGTAGCACTGTCAAAGGGGGGGGGCTTCTTTTGTTCATTAAGTCAAGCCATTAAAAACAAATAAAAACAAATAAAAAAGTGACACATATAAAAGACATGCAGGGGCACTGTTAAGTATACCCGAATTTAGAGGTAGGCTTACACGCAGTAAATTGGCCTTGTAGCATGTCTTTGCAGCCAACGTGCATTTGCTTTTTTATCAATCTGCAACAAAGCCACAGCGGCTGTTAACCCATTGTAGGTCCCACAATCCCAGGCTGGTAGGGTAAGAATCAAAACAACAGTTGTTATTTATTGAGGTCACAGATTAAATCCCATGGGTCCCGCCGACAAGCATGGAGGGCATAACCATTTAAAAACATTATTTTTAGATGGAGTCTTGAGAACCACATTGGATTCAAATTGCCCCTTAGCACATTTTGCCAGGCAAGAAGGTCGAAGAGTTCTTAATATGCAACATTTGTATAGTAGTACATCTGTGGATCAAGACTGTGGCAGTGTCATGGTAGAACTCATGAGAATTTAGATGAGATGACCGGGGCAGATTAATACATTTCCGCTTGTCATCTCAAAATGTTTCAATGCATTGTCATTACGATGTAGGAAATGGGGGTTGGATTGTGACATCACATATTCTAATTGTGGGCAGTTTTGGAAAGTTTGTGGACCCAATTACAGAATATAATGTATGTTTTTTGATAAGGGTTTGATGTGCAAGCACCAATCAGCTTGGGGTGGGGATATGTTTTCATTTTCCAAAAGTTACTAATGTTAGTTAGCTCAAGTATTATAAAAATATTACATTTAGGGTAGTTTCTTTGAAATCACCTTTTTTTCATGCAGTTCTGTTCTGGGATCTATTTGAAAATAGCTTTCCCATCTGTGTCGGACCCTGAATAAACCTGAATTACACTGCTTTTTTGACTAATTTTGGAATTTGGATTGGTGAGTTCCGAGGCGGCCCCCAACACAATATGAAGGAACACATTTTTTGAATTGGTTAGGTGTACTCTATCATGTCTATAGGAATTGGCCATGTAGAACTTTATGTTGTTTGAAATCCATACTTGGTTGTGGTCTCTCATGAATGTTGAAACAACTTCATTGACATTTCTCTGTGATTTTTCAATTTTACCATTAAATCTGATGGTCCATCTCCATTTTTGCCTCTGAATAAGATTGGAAAAGATAAAAATTGTGTGAGAAAAAAGTTCCATTTGTTTTCCCATGACTTGTTTCATCATTAAAGTAAGGGACGCACCTCATACATTCGCCAAATCATTGTCTCTACAATCAGTTAGTATGATGTCTGGCTGCCCTGTACTTCTCAGGATGAACAATTCTGGAACTGAATTTATATTGGTGAGTTCCGAGGTGACCCCCAACCCAAGTTTGGAGGCCCCAGAGAGATATCTTAGCCTTTCGGCCAAGGGTGGTGATTCCAGCCGTGCTCCTGGTGGAATGCAGGACAGCATCAATTGGCCAGTACTAAGAGCTCGAGCAAGAATAGGTCCACGGATGCCACTTCCCAAAGGTCAGTCTGGTCTGGCGCTGCCTTCACTCCAACTGAAGTGTAGGCCTTTACAGGGAGAATCCGAAGTCGAGAGAAGTGAAGCATCTGCTAAAAAGGATACGTGAGAGTACTCATGCATGAAAAGTGCAAGGGGCTGGAAGGACGATGTTTTGGTGTATAGCGACGCACACTCATAGTGGTTGAGGGCGATTGATCACAGCAGTCTTAGATTTCAGGTCTGCCAATCCAATAGGGAGCCAGTAGACGGTGGCACATCTGTGTTAGAGCAGAGGGTTGTATTGTAAGTCGCGAACCTTGTTAGACAAAAGATGCATGTAGTGCAGACAATTTGTATAGTTGTGTCATGTTATACTTTTCACAGAATAGCTCTTTGAGGGACATCCGTGCATGTGTTTTGGGAGTAGTAGCAATTATTTTTTAGTGTTGTGGAAAGTGGTCATAGCATGTTGTTTAATGTGGCTATGGAGATGACGGACAGGTCAGAGCTGAAATAATGTGTAAATATTTATGGAGCTGCGTAGCGTGAGTTAAAGGTGCAGTCAATTGGAACTTCTCTTATATTAATAATAATAATAATAATAATTAAGGTGTTGGGCCTAAGGACAAGGCCATTTGTGTGCTAATACAACCTAACAATTCAGGCCTGTGGAGAAGGCCAGTGTATATAAGTGTGGAGTGCAAGGTACGAAAGGGCGGAGCCTGTGGACATGGCCAGAGTGAATAAGAATAGGGCGAATGAGTAAGGGGTGAGTATAACATTGAGTGAGTTTGAATGATTGAATAATGTTTGAAAGTTTAGAGGTTTAAACTATAAGGCAGGAAAGATTATTGCAATATTAAGGACTAAGGTGCTATAATGATGTCCTATTGGATGGACACCCCACTTAATCACATGTGTCGGAAACTGCCCTAGTATCGCGACAAAATAACCAAGTATCATTTTGAGTAGGTACATGACACAGTGGGGAAATGTTACATGGAATGGCCTAGAGAGGGCACATTCGACTAAATAATTTATCAACAGTATGTATTCATATTTGTTAGCTACCTACAAAGGTGCAAAGCTTAAAAAGAGATGGGGCATTCTAGGACTTTGGAAGTTGTACAAAGAAAATGATAAAGACGGAGAAGGGGAAGGAGGAGGAGCATGGTAGTAGAGTGCCCCCTCCTTATTCAATAGACACATTACTAACACCAGCTGCAGGATATACGAATCCTAAACAAGTGTCTCAAGATAAGGCAGGAACACATAAAAAGAAAGATGTGGGTGAAATGAGTGTCAGTGGAAAGGATAAGAAGGGAAGGTGAAAATATTTAATGGGCATTAGAAAGAACACAAAGAAGCAGCTTGATTCTATGTTCAGGGAAGCAATGGAAAGGAGATAGTGAAAAAAGGAAAAGAACAAGGAAAGGCAGCTGACAAACAGGGATGGGCAGCAGGACGCATACAATTTACGACAGCTGGGGACAAGACTCAGACAATGGCAAAGATGACATGAGAGAAGGTGTGCACACTGCATCACATTGGGAGGATAGTGTTGTCAGAGATGATGGGCATGATAAGTTAGAAACATGCAATTTGATGGTCATGAGCAGGGGAACAAGAAGAAATGAGATCGAAGAGGAGGAAAGAGAGGAGACAGTGGGAGATTGGGGGAAAAAGGCTTCCATTAGAAACATGAGAATAGCAGTCGCGACAAGACCACAACGTGGTAATAAACGCAGAGTTTGCACACAGATGCCTCTTTGCAGAAAGCGAAGAGTGAGGTGCACTACATACTTGGGCAGACAATGGATGGGGCATTCATGGTGGGGTGAGCAAGTGGGTTTATGTTTTTGAGAAGGAGACAGTGGGAATCCCATTGGATATAGGCGATATAAAAAGTTTATCGGCACTGTTGGCTGGGGAGAGAACTGGCAGAATATGGCAATAAACTGGATATTCTGGTGTAAAATTAAGCTATAACATACATGATGAAGCACCCTTTAATAACTATCGAGCACATTTTTGGAAGACTCTAAGGGAGCTGTATCCAGATATGTCAGACATGGGCTCAATATTGGCTTTTAAAATGAAGCCTGATGAGGACCCCGCAGAATATATATGATCCATACAAGAAATGTGGACACAGGAAAATTAACAGTCGTGGGATGACAAAATACCTTTGTTTTATCACATCCTAGTTAGGGCCTTCGCGCAGATGTGCAGACATCCTTAGAGAAAATAGTGGGAATTGAGGCAAACGGGTTGCAGGAGATACAGGCGACAATCGTACATTATTGCAAAAGAAAGCAAGAGAAGGATAAAGAGACAACTGACAATGCAACAAAATCTGAGTTCAGAAAAAAACTGGCTAAAATAAACATGAAAGGATCAGTGCTTACAGGACCAGTTAAAATTTCACAAGCACAGAAGGGGGTGGTGCCAGTGGCCACGGTAATGTAACCAGGAGGGTACGCTCAAATACCACTCACTCAGCAGTGGGGAACCGTGCAGATGCAGCAACAACCTGCATTTGTAAAGATACAGAAACAGCCAGGGGTTGTGCAGACAGGTGGAGTGAACAGTTACATGGGATCATATGAAACGGGGAGACGAGATTACACACAAGGACAGAGAATGGGGTATAGACAGATGGGACCACAGTTTGGAGGACAGTATTTTGCATGTGGACATTTTGGTCATTTTGCACAGACATGCCCACTTATAGCACAATGCGGGCAACACCAGCACCACAGCAAGTACAGGTGATGCTGCAGCAGCAATTACAGATGCAACCCACACAAGCACCAGGGATGGTGCAGGAACCCCAGGTACAGTAAGCATACTGCAAGCACCAGTAAATACAAAAGTACAAGAAGGGGTCACACAACAGGGACAGAACAGTGTGCCCCAATACACCGGAATGACAGTGGTGGGCATTAATCTATTTACATCATCAGCCAATACATGTTTCCAGTAGGGGTGCTAATGGGAAGTGCAAGTGTGTCCTGTTCTAGCAGTAACTGGAGACCCAGATGAGGAACCAGAGGTAGCGGTTCAGATAGGACAGAGGGGATTTTCCTTTCTTATGGATATTGGAGCAACCACATCATGCATAAAGGAAGATGGATTTCCATTATCCAACAAAAGTTTGGACACACAAGGCTTTTTGGGAACAATTTTGAAAGTTCCTCTGACAAAAGATTTTTATTTTTATTTGAAGAATATGGAAGAAGCATTACCCTCCTTTTACACATAAAAAGACATATTACAATTTATAAAATCATCATCATTTAAAATCATGTAATCCAAAAAATGTTCTTAAATCCAATCATTAAAATTCTAAAAAGGCAAAATTCTTATCTTACAATTCATTAGTTCCATGGAATACTCCTTTGAACCAAGTTCACAACCTTATACTATTCCATAAATCAAATAATATATGCAGAGTAGAAGTTCCTGGTTTCATTCATAGGCAATCCAACCCAAACCTTTGAGTTTGGATAGGATTGTTCAGTTTTTTCAAGGCCTTAATCCAGATATGATGAGCAGCCAAAGCTATTATAAGTGACTCTGCTGCCAAAAGCAGAGACCAGAATTGATCAGAACCCACCAGTCCAAATTTTTGATACCGCTTTGCATATTCCTTTTGTAAATATACACAATTAGTAAGAATATGCATTTGGGTCTCCACCTGCATAGAACATAATCTACAAATGGGCTTTTCCCAAGGGATCCCCAACCATGATCCTTTATTTTCCCAAACTGGAAGAAAATGTAAGCGCATGGCAAGGATGAATCTAGTCAGCGGGGGTGAAGATAATTTTGTGACGTATGTCTTAGGGAAACCAACTGTAAACCCATGCTGAGAGAACTCTACATAGCGCAAAGCTTTGTTAGATGGTGATTTGCTTGAATCACGTCCAGCTATTTTGTTTTATGCTCCAACTTTAAAAGGTAAAAGTCCTACCAATAACTTGGAGGTACATCAACTCTAAGTTCTCTAAAATATAGCAGGACCAGTTGGACCAATTCATCATACCTGCTGCTTTTTGAATGACGCTTAGCATGTGAAATCGTCAGGTTCAGGAGGGTCAGTTCCTGTGTTCCTCCAAAAGTAATCTTGGCAAAAAACTTACATGCTGACATCCTCCAAATAGACATCAAGGACGGAAGCCCAAGTTCTAAACAGATTGCATCAACCGGGACCATTATTGGCAGACCCACCATAGAGCATAATATTTTCCCGTTTAATTTCGGTAGTCAATGAATTTACCTCAGAGGACAAACGTTCAGTATGTACAAAATGCATGGCACTATCACAGTCTTATGAGCTCTATTGTTTGTCTCCAAAGAACAACCTTCATGTGTGTCAATGATTTTTTTAAGTGTCGTCCATTTTTGTCCATGATTTATTGAAAATTGCGACACCTAAGTGAGCCTAGGTCATTTTGGGTCTAATTCCCAGTCATAGATATTTGTACTCGGCAACCTGTTCTAGGGTATTTCCTCCCAGGTTACACTTGAGGGATGGCACTCCATTGGTCCCCCTGCCCACAATCATCATTAGTTTTTGGGGAGTTGGGGGACAACCCCAACTCTGCTGCGTAAGTATGAAATGCTTGTAAGAATCTTTGGAGACCTATAGCGGTGTGGTCCAGTAAGACTGTATCAACTGCATAGGTAATGCAGTGCAGACCTTCATTTGCGTAATGCGAGGGGAAATTATGTACCGCCCTTAATACCAAATTTAATTCTGCCATATACAGATTGTAAAGCAGTGGGGCCACATGGCACCCCTGCTTAAGACCTCTATTTGTGGCAAAAGACTTTCTAAGGGCTCCATATTGAGATGTCCGCACCCTCACCTCAGTATCAGAGTGGAGTGCTTTGATGAAATATAGCAAAGTCGGATTTATACCCCACCTCTCCAGTTTCTCCCACAGCCTTGACCTGATAACACTACCGAAGGCTGTGAAGTAATCTATGAAGGCGAGGTAAAGACCCATACCTCGATAAGAGTAGGTGTCAGAAATAAGGGTGAGGAGAGCCCACAACAGATCCTTGGTTCTGTTCCCCTTTCTAAATCCTGACTGATGAGAGGGCAGTAATCGTTCTTTTTTTACCCAATCCGACAGGAGTGAGAGGAGGATGGATTCGAAGAGCTTCGCACTGACATCTAACACTGCAAGCAGTCTAAAGTTTGCCGGCAAGTTATGAGGACCTTTCTTGTGGAATGGAATGAGTAAAGAACTTTTCCATGTACTTGGAATCCTTCCCTTATCACAAATGTGCAAAAATAAGAGGTGCAGCATAGTACCCCACAAGATAGAATCACTCTTTATGACTGTATTAGATAAGCCATCCAGCCCCATGGCCCTAGAGGCCTTCATTTTAAGAATCATGCCCACCAAATCTGTGTCCCTGATGGTATCATCGACCAATGAGGACTACATCGAAAGGAATTCCCCCTCTCCCCTTTTTTTAGTGTCTAACCTATCAGTCTCTTCAATATGTGTGAACCATTGATCCTCAGAAAAAACACATATTTCTTTGGATGAACCCCCCACCTCATTCGATCGAATCAGATACCAACATTTCTGGGAATTATTTGTCGCGATCTGGAAGTTAATAAACTTCCAGGCATCAGAGTTTACCCCATGTCTATAACTCCGGAGCTAGGTTTTATAATTTGCTTGTGCCTTAGACAAGATCTTTATCTTGTCCTCCATCGGGATACCAATATTTCTTTTAGTTTTCCATATCAATATATTTAATTCTTTCTTTTTCTTGGCTACGCCAATGTCAAACCATTTGTCTGCTATCCCACGGCCATTTACCATGGTAAGGTATCCAGGACTAGAAGACATAAAAAAGGCAACCATGCTCTCCAGATCCCAATCAGGTCTGCTGAGGATTTCTGCCCCCCCCACTCCACTCCTTAAGGGCTAACCCAAACCTATCAATCTGATGATTCGTCCAGCAAAGCCTTTTCCCTTGTGCATTTATTAACAGGTTTCCCCCAACTATAACGGTTGGATTTTTATATACAGCCTGCAGCTCATATTAAGCACATCATGATCACTACTAGTCATGGGTATAATTTCAAGTTGAGGTTTGTAATTCCTAAGTATCTGGTTTACAAAAAAAAATGGATGCAGCTACTATAGGTGCCATTTGACCATGTGGTTGATTTTCACCCACTTTCACCATCAGTGTGAGAAGGTCAAACTCATCCAAAGCCTCACGCCATTGCTTTGCTCGCCAAGCCAGCCCCCGCTTCTTCCCACTGCCTTTGGAGCCCAAACTAGAGTAGACACAATCTATGTTAAAATCGCCAGACAGGATAATGGCCCGCTTCGGGAACTTGGCTGTCCAGCCTGGAAGGGTATCTATCAAACCTTCTTTAAAAAAAACATCGATTTTGTCCCCACCTGGAGGGTCATAAAGGGCCACTACAGGTGTAGCCCCTATTCCAACTCCCAAACGTGTAATATGTCCACAAATTATATTCTTATGACACCTTGAGGCCTGAAATTCTACAAGATTCAGGCTTTCCCTAGTTCCAATACAAAGACTACCCTTAGGGCGTCCCTTCTTGGGGTGGCTTGAAAGACTGAACAAGGTGGTAAACCCATCAAGCAAAAAATGAGAGGTTAGCTAATATTTCTTGTATGCAGAACATTTTTTATGTCTTTAAAACATCAAAGGTTAGTTGATAATTCAGAAAGGATATAAAGCCCCTTGAGTTCCAGGATACAACCTGTAGGTAGCACCCTTCCTTCCCACATGTTGGTCAAATGGCCTGAATAACCAGAGACCAGTAATCCATTAATCTAGGCTGGCCTAGTCCAGCCCGAAATCTGTGGGCTCTTTCTGACTTTGCTTTTGTGGGTAGGCAGTTATTTCATGGGCCGTAGGGTGAAAAACCATTATCGCAAAACCTAGTTCTTTCAATGCGCCTGCATTTATGCAGATACTTTCCAATACAAATGAAGTTTCGAAGTTAACCACCACCCAGTTAGTAGTATTGTAATATGCAGGTAGTTCTAGCCTGTTAAAGTCCTTTGAAGTAATAGCCTTTAACTCAGGGATAAGGTGCAGCAACTACAACAGCCAAGAGAGATTTAGGAAGGGACTTGACTCTGTACGATTAAGATCCATCAATTTAACATGGTGCATGCCTTTAAATTAGATCCCTTTAGTTTGTGTGGGCCTCGGAACCTGGAGTGGCGGACAGAGTTCTTCCACTTTTTCAACCATTCTCCGGACGTTGGGCCAGAGGGCAAGGATCCATCCGTCGGTGGACAATCCCTTCTCATTACAGCCCTCGCCCCAAGTGCAGCCGTCAGATCTATGGGGACATTATCTCCCATTACTACATTGGTGGTTGGGTTTGGCAGATATGAGCTCAGCGCTTAGTTGGTAATGGGTTTCATGAGAAGGCTTACATCTGCTCTTCTCAGGTGCCACCCATTTATCCAAAGGGCCCTGTAACTGGACCCTTCTCAACATATCGTCACCCTTTACTCTAATAATGATTTTCTTCCTTGTTGGTTTTTGCAGAAAGGTTTCACCATCTTGATTCCTTGAATGTACCAGAAGCTTCTTTTTAGGGGTACAAAGCTGGAATCTTTTCCGAGGGGGTTTGGGATTTATTTCAGAAAGTCTTAAGTGAAGGTGAGTAGCGAGTTTTCTGCCAAGAGTACCTCCAATGCAGAGCATTCCGATTCTGCCGATTCTGCCAGAATCCAACAGGAACTTCATGCCGATTCTGCTTGGTGAGGGTCACATCTCCTGGACTTCTGGCTCACTCCTCTTTGCTCTCAACTCTCCTATGATTATAGATGGTTTCCACTGTTCTATTTGGGTAGGAGGAATGGAAACTGATGCTTCCTGTGGTATTAGTCTCTTTCTTGATTTGCCTTCCCTACCTACCTTCGGAATTTCGTGATGAAGCAACTTTACCAGGGATGCCATCACAACCTTAAGGCCCTGCTGGTCATCTGCAATTTTAGAACATAGCGAAAGCAGTGCTTCAATTTTTGCCTCCAGCGACACCACCAGGTCTATTCCAGGCTGCTGTGATTCATAAAGCTCTCCGCAAGAGGTTATGATCAACTGAAATCTGATTCCCTTTCACTAGAGGAAGATTCTTGAGTTGTGAGTAATTTTTCCGGAGTCTGGGACAAATTTGTTGCCAAATTGTTATCAAATATGAAGTCCCGGGGGCCTGTAGAGTTTCTCTGAATTACCTTACACAACTTCAGTAGGGACCCATTGTTGTCTAGTGATATCTTCCCTTCTCTTGAGGATTCAACCTCAGGGCTTCTTTGCGTTTCTTGTGCTGGTTTAGGTTGTGCTCTCTGGTCCTCCTGCAGTAGCTTTTCTTGAGGTACAGCATCACTGATGATATATTTCCAAAAAAAGCAATCAATCCTGTACTGGGCTGTGTCCGGTATGTTCCCCTGTTCTCGTTTTGCTCCTTCAGTTTGAATTTGTCATCTTCCATGATAGACTAGAGACGGTCTTTAAAGTCTGCTGTACATCACTTGAAAGCGTGACCATTTGACATTTTCTTTGCTTAATTTTTTTCAGAATAGGAGTCCCACAATAACCAACAAGGACCAGGTTTCCTTTTAGCAGATATTTCGTCCTGGAAAGCCCTAAAATGTATGAGCCACACACTAACTTCTCCTGGTGGGAGCCGCAGTATGACTTACTGTCCCAAGACAGTGCCCCCCACTTTTACCTTATCCGTTTTTCTTTCCACAAATTCCTCCAAAGTCAACTTTCAAAGCTTACAAATGGGCATTCGATCTTACTAATGCCTGTTTCTTTGGATACTTCACGGAATGGCCGTACTGCAGCACTGTGGCACCCAGGCTGTGCAGACTGCATTGACTGCCACTCAGCTACTTCAGTGGTTTACTTGAGTTTCTATCACCTTTTCGCAGGTTTTACCACACCTCTAACTTCAAGGGAGAATGGCACTTTATAGAGTAAAAGCCTGCAGGCAATCGGGTGTGAGTTACACAATATAGATAAAACTGCCAAATTAGATGAAGTTCTTTAGCAGAGGGAATGCCACACTTTACACCACAATTTACAGAGAGGAGGAATATTCAGTTTTCAATTGCTCAATACTTCCAACGCAAAAAATAAAGCAACAGAACCACAACATCTCATCAGCTGCTTCCAATGCTTGCATGTCAAGTTCAAAGGCTGTTTGCCCACAGTCACTTGCACGCACAAAGTAATAACAGCTCATATATTATTCAGTGTTTGATTACTTAATGGTTCTAACACAAAATAAAAACAAACAAAAGAACATGCGAGAAGTAATTACAGCCAGTATATTATCAACTGAATTCGAGATCTTTTGTTAGAAATGTTGTTTTCTCTTAAATTGTCATGTGGACTAAAGAATAATTCCTAAAAGTTGATTGAACTGTATTTGCAACAATAAATGCTGTCATGGCACAGCACAGTGCTTCCTCTCCCATAGTGACGAGCTCAAAGGCTAGTTGCCTGCAGTCAATCGCACTTGATAGCTACACACCCAGTAAGTTAGTTATGTTTCCCCACTACCACTAAATCAGATTAAGTGGGGGCGGATTTTGCTTGGGTTCGCTCAAATTCAAGTGCTTCACTGTCCAAAGTCACTTGAGGAAAGAGGATGAAAGGAGAACGTAAATTAATGATTTGCCCAGTGTGATACTCTAGAAAGGTGCCATTGCTGCCTCACATCTGTTTTTAACCCCTTTAGCATGCTCAAAGACTAATAGCACACAGTCACTTGCACGTCGGAGGGACACAGAGGCAGAGTTTGAAGTTTCACTTGCTGGCGTAATCAACAAACATATGTTAGTAGAGGTGACAGGCTGCACAGCCAAAGATTATTGTCGAGGATATACAGCAAACAAAGACAGGGCTCACCAGGGGCGGTCTGAAGATACATCTGCAGAGTCAGTCAGTTGTTTAATCCCCGTTCCCTGAACACCAAACACTTGTGCAGACGACCTTCGCCTCACTTTCACTTGCCCCTCACGTTATGAAGTCCTCCTTTCTGAAAGGCACAGCAGTAATATCCAGCCGAGTCAGCTGAGTGAGAGAGCGCAGAGCACACCTTTACTCTTGAGAGTTTCCAAGTGAAATGGACACACCAAACACTTGCACACAATTTTGGAAAGAGATTTACCCTTGACAATAGGGACACAGAAAATCATAGCACCACTATCGTATTGAAAAGATACTCCCGTTAACATTTTGGAAAGGGACTTACTAAGCAAATTGAATACTACAATTTCATTTCCAGAGAAAGGGATGGTGTGCTCCACTCCAGGAATGTATCCAGCTAGGATGGCAGTGTTGATTCAGTCATACCTTGCACACAGCAAAATGAGAGGGATACCCACACACATGTTTTTGTATGGGGTGCACGTGTGGTTGGGATGGTTATCACAAATTGGACAAAGGGTATTTTGGCTGTCCAATGAGTTTTTGTTGAGGCCACAATGTCCCTCCTCTGTTAGTTCAGGCACACACACACACAACGCTACCTAGAAGAAGTAGTGGTATGGAAGGATATGATCATACTGGTTGCCACTGATGAAGACAACATGGAATGGCGTTCAAAATTATGTATTGAGCCCACACTGACGTTAAAAGAAGTAAGAGCCACTGAATTGTCTCCAACAAACAACAATGAGGAAGGAGAGGCAGTGGTTGAACTAGGCATACCTTGTCCAGTACACACAAAAGAAAGGGCAGTTTCCCAGATGACTCCGATAACAAAAATAAATGCAAAATATGTGCAAGAAGATTTTGAAAAAGTGCCAAAACGCTTATGGACAACAGGACCCCATGATGTAAGGATACTAAAAGGGGGCAGGCAGTACACATCAAATTAAAAGAAGGAGCACTATTGACATGAGTAATACAGTATCCCCGTTCTTGAGAAGCAGATGAAGGCATTTATGAGAAACTACATGACCTATGGCAGCAGTGCATCATACAGGAAAGGACATCACCTTGCAGCAGGGCTATCTATCCGATCAAGAAAGCAAAAGGAAGGACGTGCCATTTTATAAAGGATTTATACCCACTTAACAATATTATTGAGGCATTGGTCCCAAATCCTGCAGCGATTTGTTGTAGCATTCCAGCAGAGGCACACTTTTTTACTGTAGTAGTTATGAAGAATGCTTTTTTCTCCATTGCACTACACCCAAACTCCAGTTTACTTACCGCAGGACCAAATTCGAACACTGAATGTCCCAAGGGTACAGTGAGGGACCTAGCATTTTTAACAACGTTAAACAAATGGATTTGAGCAACTTACAGGTTGCAAGCACAGTTTTACAGTATTTTAATGACTTATCGGTATGTAGCACAACGGAAGAGGAGTGTAGGAAGGACTCAGTGACACTACTGACTTTGCTAGCTGACAAAGGATACCTAGTGGACAAAGAGAAATTACAGTACTGTCAAAAATAATTTGTTTACCTGGGTCAGATTGTGTCAGCGGATGGGAGAAAAATAACACCAGAAGGAGTAGAGGCCATACATAAAACTCCATGACCAAAAACAGTGAAAGAGATGCAGCAGTTTTTAGGCCTATGCAATTACTGCAGGGCATGGATTTTGGATTTCTCCATTTACAGAACATTGCTGCACCCATTAAAAGAAGCTCAGAAAAATAGGACACATATACAATGGACAGCTGAAATGAGCAAGAGCTATGATGAACTAAATCACAAGTGTACCAGTATTGGGTACACCAAATTACCAAGAGAAGTTTCATCTATGTTCCCATTCAGATGACAAAGTAATGACAGCTGTACTGACAGCTAAAAAAGGGACAGGCACACAAACCACTTTCGTACTATAGTGGATCCCTAGATGCACTAATGCAGAACCATTTCCCTTGTGTGCAGGCACTTTCTGCTGCTGCATTTGCAATTGAGAAGGCCTCCACAATACCAATGGGGTGCCCCTTCATTTTATATGTGGAGCAAGCTCTATTCGCAAAATTGGAAAAATCAACATTGACAACTCAGAGATCTTCTGGGTAGGAGGTAATATTGACAACCCCAGCAATCTAGGTGGTGAGATGTAGGACTACAAATCCAGCAGAGTTCATTGCAGAAAAAAATGAAGAAGAAGATTATATGACTGTGTAATGTACCTAGAAAGGAATGAAGGTAACCCCCTGGTTAAAGAAGAGGTGATCGAAGGGGGGGCATGAGTTTCATTGACCAAAGCGCCAGTATTGATCAGACCATGGGACAAAGACATTCTGGGTCCACAGTGGTGAGGCACAGGCATGGAATACACAAGGTGGAGGAGTTGACAGTGTACTCACAGGCATGACTACCAGACCACTACCCTGCGCAGGCAGCAGAACCGATGGCCTTGATTGAAGCACTGAATATTTCAGAGGGCCAGGTAGTAAACATTTTATATTTCATTCTGATTCAGACTATGCAACTTCCACAGTGCACTCAGGACTAGTAAGATCGGAGAGCAGAGGGTTCAAAAGAAGTGATGGCACACCTGTTCAGCATGCAGGATTACTTAGTAAATTATTAGAAACATTACCACTCCCAGTAATTCACTCCGAGTAGAACTCGCTTTAATAAAATGCATAGCCCACACAGGAGGGCAAGATTGTATTTGAGTAGGAAATGAAAGAACAGACAGAGCAGCAAAAGAAGCAGCACAATTACCAGAAGGAACACATGAGCTGTTCCCTGACGAAAACTAAAAAGTACCCCTACTAGCAGTTTTAAAAGTGAGCAAAGAAAAAGATGCATTACCAGAAAACTGCAATGTAACCCCAATCCTGCAGATAATAGAGTTGCAGGGAGAAGCT
The DNA here is from genome assembly GCF_040938575.1 of Ambystoma mexicanum. NCBI lineage: Eukaryota > Metazoa > Chordata > Amphibia > Caudata > Ambystomatidae > Ambystoma > Ambystoma mexicanum. The sequence continues at coordinate 978,924,818 of NC_090922.1, forward strand.
TAACTCTAACTCTCCCTCTGTCCTCATTCGTCTTGATCTCTCCTCTGCTTTCGAAATGGTAAACCACAACATCCTGATTTTCCATCTCCATGATACCCTGGGCATCACAGGTCAGGCCTGGTGTGGCTATCATCCGTCCTCTCTGACCATACTTCCCAGGTGGAACTTGGGTCTTTTCTCTCCGCTATCACTCACTCGACTTGTGGTGTTCCCCAGGGATCTAATATATGACCCAGGTTTTTCAATGTCTACATGGCCCCTTTGGCCCACATGATCTCTGCCTTTATCTCTAACTTTCAGTGTTATGTAGATGACACACAACTCTCTTTCAGGCTAACCTTGGACTCTTCCTCCTCCTCGCTCATTCCTGTCTGTCCGCAATACAGTCCTGGTGTGCTGCTAATGAGCTCTGCCTTAATACCCGTAAGACAGAGATCATTCTCATCGGAACCCATGCTTCCACTTTCCCTCTTTTACTCTGGCTGGCCTCCTTTGGTCCTGCGCCCTCACCCAACAGTGAGGCAAGAAATCTGGGGCTCATCTTCAACTCTACTCTCTCCGTCTCTTCTCACATCTCTGACATCTCCAAAAGTCCCACTATCAGCTGCACCTCCTTAAAGGCACTCTACCTTTTCTCACCTTCCTCCGGAGGCTTGCCATCTCCAGAGCCCTGGTTCTCTCCAGACTGGACTACTGCAACAGTCTCTGTCTTAATCTTCCTACTGCTACTATCCAACCTCTTCAACTTATCCAGCACAGAGCTGCAAGACTTATCCTTGGCTCAATCCCAGGGGCTGCTTCTCCACGTTCACTGAAGTCTCTTGACTGGCTCCCCATGGGTGCAAGGATCAAGTTCAAGCATTATCCACAAGGCTTTCTGGGGCTTTGGCCCATACTATCTACAATGACTTCTTCCTAAAGGCTCTCCTTCTAGAGCCCACAGCTCTGCCTCCTCCAACTCTCTGTGGGTGAGCGTTTTTCCAAACAGAGATTCGGGAGTAGATCATTATCTTCTGCAGGTGCCTCCCTCTGGAACAGCACCCCTGGCGCTCTATGTCTTGAGCCAGAACTCCTTAAGTTCTAGAAACTCCTCAAGTCCTCCATCTTTTCTAGCCCTCTCCCCTGCTAACCTCCCTTCTCTTTTCCCCTGCTTCCCTCCTTCTTTCTCTTACAACTCACTCAGTTCACTGACTGGTCACCTGGTGCACCTTCAGAGTATCACAGGTCCCAAGCTCCACCTCCAGTCCTGCACTTGCCTTCAGGCCTCTGCACTATGCTTGGCACTACTGCACCCGAAATACCTTCCATGTGAGGGGCAACCGCCCTTCATTTAACCCAGGCCCCTGCTAGACTGGGCACACTTGTCCTCCACTCCCTCGCACTTCCTGTCTGTGTACTTGCATGACCTTGAATGTACCAGGCCTAGCAAGTTTGTCTGTCCTGTCCTCCCGCTGTCTCCCCTTCATTGCTTGGTTTTACCTGAAATGCTCGAGCACAGGCTTATTAGTGCCGACCAACCACCTATCAATCTGAAATGTCACTAGGCCTAGTATGATAGCTTATTGTTTGTATGTCCTTTTCCCTCACCTTCTTCCCCACTCTTTGTCATGCACTTGTACTATCTGACAAGATGTTAGTCATAGTATGGTAGATTATTGGTTGCAGGGTCTTCTCCTCCCTCTGCCCACTCCTCATTCCTTCCTGTCATGCACTTGCACTAGTTAAAATGCCTCTAGCCTAGTATGCTAGTTATCTCTGTTAAGATCATTCAGAATCTTCAAGGCCTAAGAATGATGACTGTATTCCTTTGTTCCCTCCCTGCCTTGAAGCACTTTGAAACACTTTGCCTATGAATGGTCGTTTTACAAATAAACAATTACAATTAGAAGCATCAGATGAGGAGAAAGAGATGTGGAAGAGGAGAGGATGCTCTTCATCCCCAACTGATTTGGTATGGCGACATGACAGCACAGGAAAAGTGATCATGCCAAAGAAATGGTTGCGGGTGGCATTGGAACAGCGAAAGAGCATGTAGCTGAGAGGGTAAGTGCTGACTGGTTTATACCAAATTTGCATAAGAGTGTTGTGGAGTTTGCAAATAATGTTATGATATTTCAAAAACTATTTGCCAGGTCACACATCGAGAGTTGTGCATCGTACATTGCCATGACCGGAAGGCCCCTTCCAGCACTGGCTTATTGACTATGTTGATATGCAAGAGAGATGTACCTCTTTCAGGTATCTTCTTGTAGTGGTATGTCCGTTCTCACGTTGACTTGAGGCTGGTCCCTGTGCCCATAATGACTCCCGCTCTGCAGCCAAAATTCTTGTGAGGGAATTGTTCCCAAAGAGGTGGATTCCAGATGAAATCCACTCTGACAATGGCCAGCATTTTGCTAATAATTTACTAAATGAGATAACAACACTCCTGCGGATAAAGCATAAACTATGCATGGTTTACCACCCATAAACCAATGGTTTGGTAGAAAAGAACAATGGACTGCTTAAAATGCTCTTGGCAAAGCTTACGCAAATGCTTGGAAAATATTGGGTGCACTGCTTGCCTCTTGCTTTGTTTACATTGCAGAATACGCCTGGTGGAGATCACCACCTGACTCCACCTGACTCCTCACAAGATTGTTACAGAGCAGGAAAATGCAAGCACCTATTCCGCCATTGCGCACAATCTCTGATGCTCATTCTTCTCTTTGCATTTTGGGGGGAATTTGATATGTATCTCAAAGAACTTACACAATCTGTTTGCTGCATATCCTCGCAGAGAGGCCAAAGACTGAAAGTGGACAATCGGGAACAATTTCCACAAGCAGCACCTCTTTATCTGGGGAGAAGATATTTGTTAAGACTCATATTTGTGAATGGAAGGAGGAGCTCCTACCCCTGACCCACCCCGCCACCGTCTTCAGCCACCCTCCCAATTACCCCCACCACTACCCCTACAATCTCCAGGACAACCCCCCAGTCATAAGTCAGATGCATCCTTTTTAATGCACGCTCTGTAGCAAAAAACAGACACATCATCTTTGACCTCCTCGCCTCTGACAATCCAGAGCTAGGGCCTCATTACAACTTGTGCAGAATAGGTTTAACGGCGCCGGTAATGGTGCCGGCACCGTTAAACCCACTCTGCAGTATTATTATGAGGCCCCCTCGCGGGACTCGCTCTGTACGTCTGGTTTTTCCAGACATCCATAGCGGATCCCGCGAGGGGACCAGGGAGCTTACAACAGGCCCGTTCATAATGGGCCCGTTGTTAGCTCCCTCCCCATTCCCATTGAGCCCTATGAGGGCTTGAATGGAATGGAAATGGGGAAGGACCAGGCCCGGGTTCCCTGAAGGAGGAAATACCGGGCCCTCCATACTCGGAATGGCACGGTATTTCGCCATTCAGGGAACCCGGACCCAGACACGATTTTGGAGGCAGCCATGCCCTTATTAAGTCATAATGAGGCACCTAGTCTTTATCACGGAAACCTGGATCTCGAACGACTTTGCCCCTGTTGCTCATGAAGCCTCCCCTACGACTACTTCCTCATCCCACTCAGCAGACTCTCTAGAGAAGGTGGAGTAGCAGTCGTTTTCAAATCACACTTCTCCCTCTCACTCGTCGACTGCCAGACAATCACTCCTTCCTGCAAATCACTTCTTGTTACTCCCCCCAATGTTCTCCCTCAGCTTCCTAATCATCTAGGCTACGACAGACATTTCAAAACCAACCTCTGTTACTCTATAGCCACCATCTCTTACTCTTCTAGGGGACTTCAATATCTGCTAGACATTCCCACCAACCCCATGACCCACTCTCTGGTCAACTGCCTTGATGCGCTTAACCTCCGCCTGCACATAAACGGCCCAACTCACTCTAAAGGACACACCCTTTATGTCATCTTTAGCTCCCACAACCAGTTACATCTAACCCCCCATGCCTCTCATCTGGTCTGATCACTTCATTTTCCCTTTCACCATCCACTCGCCTGCCTCCATGCCCATCCTTGAGCAGCTGCCCCCCTCCACCGCAAATGCTGGAAGAAACTAAAGATCCTCCCTGACATAGCCAAAGCTCTGCTTCAAAGACCTCCCTCAACGATCCCACAAAATGAACCCTTAACCATCGACTCCTTCGACTCCTGGCTCAATATCTCACTAATCCCGCTCAACCCCACTTGCCAATCCTCCTCTCGCCCATGGTCCTTATCCCAGATGGTTTACACCAGAACTGAAGGATGCAGAACAACTGAATAAATAACTTGAATGCAAATGGCGGATAAGTAAAACCAACCTGAGGAGATCCACCCTCACCCTGCACCATCACCACTTCAAAGCTGAAATCCAAAAAGCTAAAAAAGCCCACTACAACTCGCCAATTCTCCACTGTAGAAACCGCAGCAAGGAACTCCACAAAATAATTTCTGAATTCGTCAAACTGACATGTACCTCAGCCCAATCCACCCCATCTAAATAACTCTGCAACTCGCTCTCTCTCCACTTCTACACCACTGCTCTAGACAGAACAACTTCTCTTAACAACAAACTGGCCCTCTCACCACCACATAATCCATCCACCCTATCAATCTCCCCGCCGCCCGCCATGGCAACAACTCCACCCACTTTTGACTCGTTGACACCAATCTCGAGAGACGATTTCCTTGACCTTCTCTCTGCTCAGAAACCATCTGGCTTCCCCCTCGACCCCTGCCCCGCTTCAGTCCTCAAAGAAATAGTCTCATCCACCTCCACAGGAGAGTATGCAAGAACCATCCTAAATTACTGCCATAGCTCGGGAATCTTCCCAGGTACCTTCAAAACTGCACATGTCAAGCCTCTTCTACAAAAAACATCCTTTGGCCCCCTCAACCCCAAAAACTACTGCCCCATCTCAAACACTAGGTTCCTTGCAAAACTCATCAATCGAACCGCATACTCCCAAATAAACACCTTTGTTGAATCCAACAACCTCCTGGACCACGCACAGTCAGGCTTCAGACCACGACATGGAACCAAAACCACTCTGGCCTCAACCTGGGATGATCTTTAAATCACCGTGGACTCTGCTGGGTGCGCTGCACTAATCCTCCTAGACCTCTCTGACACCTTCGACACAATTAACCACTCAATCCTACTTGACCGCATCCACTCCCTAAGAATCCGTGGAAACACTCTCAAATGGATAGCCTCCTCCCTCAACAACAGGAAACAAATAACCCTCCTCTCCACCTGTGCTTACATCAACCGACCAGTAAATACTGGAGTACCACAAGGAGCATGCCTATCAGCCCTCCTGTTCAACCTCTATATGCCCACCCTCCCTGGAATAATCTACTCACACAATATCCTGTGCTATAACTACGCCGATGACACCCAAATAATCCTAAAACTCCTCAACTCAGACTCCAACTCTCAGATCGACCTCACAGCCTGCTTCCTTGACATTAATCGCTGGATAACTACAAACCACCTCCTCCTAAAACCCACTAAAACCTAAATCATGGTGTGCCGCAACACTGAGCTTCTCCCCCACCCTTTACCTTGGCTGACATCCCTGGGCAATCCACCCATCACCTCGGCCACAGTAAAAAAAACGTGGATGCACTCACGACTCTGACCTAACCCTCTCTCGCCAAATCAACAATGTATCTAAAACTTGTCATTACCACCTCAAAATTCTCAGACCCAATTTCCCTACCTCTACTTTCCTAACGGACTTGCCGCTGTTCAGGTTATTGTAATGTCGAGACTGGACTACGCTAACTCCCTCTACCTCGGAGTCCGGGCAGACCACCTCATTAAATTACAAAGAGCACAAAACGTTGTGGCCAAAATGCTACTAGCACTATGCCCAATATACCACACCTCTCCAGCTCTCAGAACTCTCCAGGAGCTCCCAGTTGGACGAAAGCCCACTTTCAAAACCCTATGCATCACTTACCGAGCAGTGCACAAAACCGGTCCTCTATACCTGCAAGACAAGCTAAAATCCTAACACCCACCACACACCCTAAAATCAAGCTCTGCCCTCCTTTTAGTGATACCAAACACCAACTCAGTCAGGATAGGAGGATCCTTTCTTAGCCTTGGCTCCCCACTCTATGGAACTTGCTTCCACCCCACAACCGACTCACCGAAGACTACTTGTCATTCCGCAAACTACTGAAAATGTGGCTCTTCCCATAACACTAATGACCACCCAAGATGTGTCCAAACCCCCCAGCAACCGAACAACGAAATGCACAACAAAGCTGTCCCAGCTGGTGCACACCCACATGATAGGACATAATGAATGGATCAGAGGGAATGACAGGAGTCGATCGAATGGAGTAAACGGAGTGAATAGACATAGTAAACAGAAAATCAGAGTTAATCGAACAGAGAAAATAAAAGGGTAAATGGAGTGGATGGAACGGATAGAGTGACTAAAACGGATAGACTGAATGGAGCGGATGGAGCGGATGGAGCGGATGGAACGGATGGAAAGTACGGAGCGGATGGCGCGGACGGAACGGATGGAGCAGACGGAACGGATGGGGTTGACGGAACAGATGGAGTGGACGGAACGGATGAAGTGAATGGGACGGATGGAGCAGACTGGACGGATGGGACGGATGGAGCGGACGGGACAGATGATGCGAACTTGATGGTGTGGATAGTGCAGATGGTGCAGATAGTGCAGATGTTATGGATGTTGCAGACAGAGGCAACACCTGTTCACCAAGATGTTACCAAATATCTGTATCCCCTATATATGCTACCTACCTGTATCCCCATATATATCTGTATCCCATATATAACTGTATGCATCCTGTCGCTATATATCTGTGTGTCGCTATGTATGTCCCCTCTGTCCTGCTCACGTGCCTGGTCTCAGGCGCTTATACTGATAGCCAACTTATCACACCAGTACACCTACTCTCTACTATACACCATCATTCAACCAGAACACAGCTATACCCCTTTTAATTCGGCCTATCTGTTCACATACGAACACGATTCCATGATTACCTCGTCACCCTAATAAAACGCAGCTAGCTGAGCACATTCCGGCTAGCTGTTCGCATAGGTGTCCCTCAGGCCTAACACAGCCAGAACCCACCAGAGTGTACACATCCAAGTGATTACCTCAGCACCACACCTATCGCTAAGAAGCAGCTATCATCCAACAACTACACCAGCTACACACATATCCGGTGCACCCACGCACCGTATGACACTCTCTCTCTCTCTACTGACTTGAACTACGGTTCCCGCGGGCGTTCAACCTAACAGCGCTTTGAGATCATACCAATGATACATAAGGTGCTATACAAATGGCAAGTAACATAACACAACATAACATAACATAACATAACAAGCAGGAACAGGTAAATCTTTATTAATTCATGCAATAAGAGCTAAGATCCAAAGTGTAATGGACTCCTATTTGTCATGCATTGTAACTGCTCCAACAGGTTTAACAGCATTTAATGTAGGAGGTGTTACTTTACATCGCCTGTTTATGATACCAGTGGAGCATGACAACAAAATAGTGTATCACAAACTTCTATTGAGTGCAGCACAAGAGGTAGGAATATTCTTAGAAAATTAAATATCTTGATTGCAGAAGAACTAGCTTTCATTCACTTACGAATGCGAGACATTTTGGAGATTGACTACAATGATTCGTTTGGAGGTTAACAATTAATTGTTTTTTGAGACTTGTTACAATTAACTCATGAGAAAGGTCAACCAGTTTTCAAAATATTGCAATCTAACGATACTCCAAAAACTATAGAAAGTATTGGAAGTTGTAACTTTTGGAATTGTTTTGAATTCCAGGATCTTACCATTAATATGAGGCAATCTGCAGGCTCGGAGTATGCATACATGCTTAATGAGATTTGTATAGGTGTTCTTGGGGAAAATGTAAAAGCAGTCATAAAGGAAAGACTGATTTCTAACATGTTTGATTCTGATTGCAGTCCATCTGATGTCATGTTGACTCTTAAGGAAAGAAATATTTCTTGTGTTGCTTCAATGTGCATGCTGCAGTGTGTATACGTGTACACATAGGTTTAATTGTTTTGCCCCTCATAAGCAGTACATTGTTTGCACTATGTTTGATACAACATTTGTGTGTGGTACACTGTAGTTGTCTGCACATATAGCAATCATTTGGTTTATTGGAAAAATGAAAGATGGATTGAAAAAACCCATACACTCTCTTAGATTGTGCTAAACTGATGGAGAAATCTAGTCTTTTGCAACTTATCGTTTTTTTTTATTTTGTAAGTCTTATCCCTTAGCCTACTTGGTGGTCCCGCTGCAAGTGTTCTTCCTTTTCTTTTGTAAAGTCTGATCCTTCAGACTACTTCATTTTCCTGCTTTATTGCAGAGAAGGTTTAGGAGAAGTGCAAGCAAATAAACCTTTAACATCAAAGAAGTTGGGAATGTAATGAACAGTGCTGCAACAGATGTTTAATATGGTAAAAACTTAGACTGGGGAGACAGCAATTCTCCATAGCTATGCATAAACAGTTTTTATTTGTTTAATGTTCTCATTTTTTATTGAACGGTATGGAGAAACAGAACAATAGTTCAATATGAATGCTGTTTTTTTAAAAATATTTTTTGTAGCAGCATTTTATTGAAAGTCAAAAACACGCATAGGTGACTTAGGAGTCCCACCATTTGTACCTTTTTTACAAGTAATGATGAAGCGATTGCAACACATTTTTACAATACTGGTAATTGGAACTTGGTGTGAGCAGGTGTACTACGTTGGCACTACTTGTAATCTGGCAATAGTGCTAATAAAATAGTACAGCTTTATGTTTAGGGAGATGTGCTAAATTATAGGGATGGCTATTTTTTTATAGAATCTGAGTAAAACACTGACAATGCATAGCTGTATGAGCAGCACTAACATGTTTCTAATTCTGTACTTTTATACTTTTATGGTACAATTAACTGGCACTTGATTGGAGCAGGTGGAACAAACTGCCAACATATGCCATCGGATAGCAGTGGTAAGATAGCTGACACATACCACACTGTAAATAAACTTTTTAAAACTTTTTACTGACACTTTCAACTAATGTAGAAAATCAAAATATGTTCACATCAGCCATACACTCAGCATAAGCACAGTGTGAGTTCTGCTCTAATATATAAACACACGATTTCTTGGTAATTTACCAGAAATATAACTTTTTTTATTTATTTGAGAAGGGCTCACTCCCTTCTCCATCAAATATTTTAAAAAGTACTGGACGGAATAACCCCAAACCACAAAAAGGCCTCAAGTCAATACTTTTTGGCCAAGTTGTTTTGCACCTAATCAAAATCTATCAAGTGGTTTTGGCCGTGCGGTCCGCCTGCAATTTACTTTTTTTTTTTTATATATGGGAAAATGAATGGGACTGGGCCGCAACTTCTTTGTTCTTTTTTTGGTTTCTTTAGAACTTTTTTTTTTTAACAAATCATTCCCAAATTGTGCAGTCTGGGACAGGGACAGGTGTACCTAGTTGTCTTCAGAATTTCAATCAAATCCACCACACATCAAAAGTTATTAGCAATTAATTTTTTCGGGTTTCCTATGGGAGTGTGATTCACCTTAAGTATTGGGTGACCGCCATCCTATAATATATTCAGGGAAAAAAACTTTAGTTGTAGGGATGGTAAGGTGAGCAATACATTGAAACAAAGGGCCTCATTTGGTGGTAGCCTTGCCGGTAAAACTGGCAGGCTGCCGCAAAACTTGCGAATGTTTCCTGGCGCCCTGGAATGGGCAATTACCGGGTCATTAAGGCTTTGCTGGATCCGGTAATCGCCCATTCCTGGGCGTCTGAAAATATTCTTCCCCATTCCCATTTGAGCCTCATAGGGCTCTATGGGAATGGTGCATCCGACATGTTGTGCTCGTGGGTGCCAGTCCGCCTGCCGGGTCAGACCTGGAAGGCATATAGGCACCCGCGAGCACAACTTGTAGTTTGCCGATCCGGTAGTAACAGCCCCACTAGCTGACCGGCACCGTTACTACCGCACCGGCAAACTTGTAATGAGGCCCAAAACATTTCAAATTTAGGGACAAAATTTAGTTGCAGGGACATTAAAGTGAAAATGTAATGCCACAAAACCCAGGAAATTCAGACAAAGCCATCTTAACATGGTGCCCCCTGTTGTGCAGTGTATGACCTCAATGATGACATCAGAGATTACATCACAGATGATATCACTGATATCACCTGTGACATCATTAATTACATCATATGTAACATCACTTATTGCATCACTGATTGAGGATTTAAAGGTTTTGTTACATTGTATTGCTCACCTTACTGCCCCTACAACTAAAGTATTTTAATTGAATTTTAAGGGTTTCCTATATAATTATTTTTTAATGGGCCACTAGTCATAGCCTTTAGAAATGCCCACTGTAAATGTTCCCCCAATATGTTTCTTTTGGACCCAGTACGTGGCCACTGTAAATGTTAAAGCACTACTGAGCCAGTAGCCATGGCCTTTAGCCATAGCCAGTGGCAACAGCCTTCAGTGGTGTCCACTGTACCTGTTCCCCTGATATGTTTTTTTTTACCCAATAGGCTATTTGGATGTGACCATGATACATGTAACTAGCCATGGCCTTCAGTTGTGATCCCTATACACGTCTTTTGGGCCACTAGCCACAGCATTTGGCCTGGTCAGTGAGCACGGCCTACGGATGTGCCAACTGCATATTTTAAAACACTACCGGGTCACTAGCCATGGTCCCCCAATATGTTCCTTTTGGCCGTGACCACTTTACATGTAGTTCAAGCTCACTATCCAGGACATTCTTAGCCTGCCTCTTTCTTTCTGCTCTTAACTCATAGATCAATGGTGTGTCTTGCCAGGATGTTCCAATTGAAGGGCAGATGAAGAAAAGGGAAATTCCAGTTTGTACTGTTTGAGCCGGGAGAACCCAGGACCAGTACCCCTGCTCAGACAACAGGTAAGCATGTGCCGACATGCGTTTTCTCCCCCATCACCAGATGTTACCTCCAGCATCATCAGGAAATGTCAACATTAACAACTTAACCCCTCCTCTAAGGCATGGTCTTTGCAATGCATCACCCTCACCCACATCAGACTCAGGCCCATCAGCACCCCCTCACCATCCACAACACGGAGGATCATGTTTGCCAACGTCTGCTCAGCTATCACCCATGCAGCAGACATCGCTGACCTAATCACTACACATAACATTGATGCTATTTTTGTCATCCAGTCTGTGTGCTCAAATGTATTAGCATTATTATGCAAAACTAAAAGATACAGCAACCTACACCTTTTCATATGTTTTAAACTACAACACCCATAAACCCTCGCCATACCAACTGAAGCTGTTAGAAATTTGACACCAAAACAATTCTCAAAAAATACTTACACAACCCTAAACACCTTCATTAGACTGCTATAGCACATTCCTCTTACATACACTTGCAGTAACCTAAAAAGCACCTACTAACACCACTTGCTCTTTCAGTATCAAAAAGTATGCTAATAAAACACCACTTGCTCTTTCAGTATCAAAAAGTATGCTGATAACAGTAACCTGACAGCAACAAAAAACTCTTGGCTGTTTTGGTTGATGTGTTTTTTGCAGAATCTACATAATGACATGGACCTGTGTTTACCTGATTTTAAAGTTAAATGGTTTGGATTGTGAGGAATGCAGTGGTGCCAGACTATTCCAAAATTGTTGCGTCTGAGAAGCACAGCGTTACCAGATGTCATACTCATTAATTGCAGAGGCAATGATTTGGGAAATGTATGAGGCATGTCTCTGTCTTTGATTATGAAACAAGATTTAGACAAACTCATGAAACTGTTTCCTCACACCACCTTCACGTTTCCAACATGACTCAGTGCCAAAAATGGAAGTAGCACTTGACACAAGAGGACCAGGGGGAGGGTCTCATACCCGAGTACACCCTTATATATTCGCACATTCGAAGGCTCAGGTTGATCAGTTCTGTTGGGGATATTTACTAAGTTCTTTATTTTTTGGTTTTGGTTCGCCCTCTTGTGAGGTACTTGAAATTTCTTTAAAAACTGCTTCATAGATGAAAAAATGTTTTAATTGGGTTTCTCTTATCCACAGGGTGTTTAAAAAGAAAATAAATTAAAACGTATTTCTATTGTATACTTCTGTTTCTTTGTCCTAAGGAATAGTCTCTGGTTGTTTCAGATTTTCTTAAGAGTTCAATTCTCTTATTTTTCTCTCTTTCCTTCTATTCTGGTATTTATCATTATTTGTCAGAGTCCAGCATAGAAATTTTAACAGTTCCCATTTTTTCTAAGGGGAATCATAGATCAGGATGTCCGGCGAGTTTCGAGTTGGTTCTTTACTCGTCTAAGGCTCTTCCTGATATTGAAGCCAAAAAAAGCCTACCGTTTCAGTGGCATAGAGGCCACATTCATCAGGGCTGGGCAGACACTTTAACATTGATGTGTCCACGAGTGGGTGACTGGTCAGATCATGCCAGGGAATCCCACCTGCATTTGGGGGGGAAAAAAGGGAGGGGGAGAGGAAGGGGGCCAGAAGACGACCATTATAGTCATCTGTAAATATCACACTGGTATATTACAAAGGTGCTGACATGTGGCAGAATTTAGACATGGTTTTACCTAATTAAAGGGGTCCGCACAGGTATTCGTGTGGTTGGGAAGAATGGATACTGAACTTCCCAAAAGGGCATGAATTACTTGTCGTGCTCTGGAATCTGAAAAAAGCGTAAAGTATTTCAACTTTTACCAGACGGGGCAAACAAGATAAATTGCGTTTTACAAGTGGTTAAAAATAGTGCTTAACTAAAGGGGTCATATTGAAATGGCCCCCGGCAAAGTACGTACAGTAGGCTCCAAAATGTATGCCAGACCTAGTCAAGGGCTTCGATGACTACGTTATGAATTATGCTGTGCCATTTATATGTAACAGAACCCTCATCGTTTACTAAAACACAAACCCCTATGGTGCAACATAAAGGGGCCTTGTGTGGAAAGAGGGAGGGCGGGAGGTCTTATAGTAATCCTCCTGTGGCCCACCACTGTGGGGAAATAACTGAAATGATGGCAAGACTAGGAGCCGATGCGTTCGCGCCTCTATGTTTTTCTCGCAGTTCCGGACTTACCTTCTCCGTTTGGATCGGAGTTCCAAAGGAGGGAAGTCGGCTCGTAGCTGATGCCGGCCTGTGTGAGGTAGTTTATAGCTGTGCGCTTGTTCGCGTACAGCCGTATTTGATGATGTGTATTTATGGCGACCATGTTGTTGCGCTCAGAAAGGCCCGGAAACAGAAAAGGGACTTATTCCTGGTCCGCGCCATCTTGTATGACTCTATGCGTATGTTTCGTAAGAGTGAAGGTAAAGATTTCTGCTCATTACTAAGGTTTTGCGCAGAGGCCATCCTCTACTTGGTTGTTCTATCTGAGTGTATAACCATTAATTAGATGAGTAAACGTCATTAATGCAATAAGTTGGCATCAAGAAAGTTACTACCATTGTCAAGAGACAGACAACAGACACGAAAAACCCTCATTTGGAAACCGCTAATCCAACGGGTGTAGAAGGAGATAAGAGGGCAAAAAATGCCAGAAGGCCCACCCTGTATTGGTAGATAATATTGGCTAAGTCCTAGAGTTGGAACTCACTGAGTACAGTCAGGACATGTTATTACAAATGATGTAAACCCAATTACGTTCAGTAATATCATAAATTACAATGTGTTGCTAGACATAAAAGTAGTGGAATCAGGTGGTCTGTTCACAAAGTGGCCAAAATCTGCAAGCTGGTTAATTCATTCAGGCCTGTCTTATCTGTTTTTAAGTGAAAAATCCATAATTGTTCTCTTTTGAAGAGTAAATCATGGATGTTTCCTCCTCGTTTAGGAACATTGACTTTTTCAATGATTGTCCATTTGAAGTCCATCACCCCATGCTGATGTTCAACAAAATGAGTAACCATGGGGGCAGTTAATTTCTTGGTGCGGATGCACGACCGATGTTCAGCCAGTCTGGTTTTTATAGCCCGGGTAGTCAGACCCACATATCGCTTATTGCAGGGGCAGGTGATTAGATAGATACCGTTCTTGCTGTTACAGTTTGTAACATTTTTCTGGAGCCATGGTTAGTGCCAGCCGATGTTGATGGATGTTGTTCAAGTGGTTCCTGTGCATGCACTACAAGAGCCACACGGTGCATGCACCGTGGGTTTTGCCTGATTCCATAGGGTATTATCAATGGTTTCCCTTGGTTCCTTATAGGTGTGGATGAGAGAGTCTCGAAGGTTCTTTCCTCGCTTGATCGCAAATCTTGGTTTCTCAAGATGTGACTCGCCCACATTCAGGAGTGGCCACAATTTGATAACTTCTATTTTGATTTTGTTAGTTAATGGTGAGAAACTGAAGATTGTGGTAATTTTCTCGTCTTGTTCTGTTTTTCTCGTGTGTTGTTCTTGGCGCAAAGGTAGCACCCATCGCTGTGCCCGATATTTGTTCTAAAAATTAGGTTTCATACTAGAAGTAATTCTTAGTCAAGGCAATCTCAGCTAATTGCATAATGAGATTAATGGGCGTTTGAAGTGGTGGAATCGTATCTCTAAGGATTTTTTCGATTACTTGCAGGGTTGCCATTTGAGGGATCTTAGTGTATAGTTGTTCAATGTCTAGAGTGACAAGTATTTGACCTTCTATGTCAAAGGGGAGATCTGTGAGTAGCCGGAGAACGGCCGTGGTGTCCTTCAGATGTGATTTCATTTCACTTACTTTAGGTCTTAGGAAAAAGTCAACAAACTCTGACAATGGCTCCAGAATGGAACCTATGCCTGACACTATCGGTCTTCCGGGGATTGGGGTAATTCCCTTATGAACTTTAGGTAAGGCATAAAAAGCTGGTCTCCTTGGTGTTTTCGGGTTCAGATAGTTATATTCCTTTGTACTGATGTGACCCTCTGTTAGCGCTTCTTCCAGGATTGGTACTATAATTTCTTTAATATCTTCCATCGGATCTTTTCCCGATTGCCTGTAGCTTGTTCGATCCTCTAGCAAGGTTAGTACCATATGTTTGTAATCCTGTATATCTAGAAGTACCGTGGATCCACCTTTGTCAGCTGGTTTGATCATTATTTGCTCATTGTGGGTCAATGCTCGTAATGCTAGTCTTTCTTTTTTAGAGATGTTGTTAAATGTATCTGGCTGTTCTTTTTCCAATTCTTCGATTTTTCTGAGTAGTGCTTTTTCAAAGGTTATGGATTCCGGAGTTATTCCATGCGGTGGTGCATAAAAGGTGGATTTCCCCCTAAGGTTGGTCGCACTATTTTCTGATTCTGTGTAGGTGATATTATCAAAGTATTGTTTCAGTCTGATTTTGCGGACTAGTTGTGCTACTTCGATTTGAGTTTGGAACGGATCATGTGTAGTGGTAGGGACAAAGGAAAGCCCTTTTTCCAAAAGATCATTCTGGTCTTTTGTCAGTATATGACTGGAGAAGTTCATAACATCTTTTAAAATGTTCCTTGTATCAACCAATCACACATTCTTTTCAAACTCCTATTCTCATTGGTGAAAATAATTTTCCTATACCTATATTGCCATTGTTATAATTCAACCAAATTGAATCTGGTAACCGCATGGCTACCATATATCGCCAGAATACAAAATGTGCTATTCTCTGTGTAATAACCGCTGCTACGATAAATGTGGATTATTTGCAACTATATAACATACATGAGACCATGCTTAAAATTACATTTGTCAAAAAAATAATCCCAGGGTTCACCACAATCAAACACATCTAACTCATAGAAAAATAAACAAATAGTCATGCTCTCAGAAACATACATTTTTTGTGTTTCACAGCTCATAACCACAGCTATCCATAGCAAATTCATATTGGTCGGTACCGTAACTGCAACTATGTAATGCACCCAAATAGCTCAACTGGCATTGGCTGTTGAAATAACCACAGCTATGCACGTTTTCACATGCAGTAATCACAATTATCTTTGGCTACATGAAACAAGTCTTAGAAATGTGTTTTACGTGCAACCACCATGTGGCACACCACAATCAATCATTTGAGCCTCATTAATACTGTGGGAATAGACAAAATCATACTTTCTGGCCTTTTTTGTTGTTGCATTGGTTCGCTTATATAACTGCGGCTACATAGCCACACCCACCGCATAGATGTGATGATGGCTACTCTGGCAACCGAGGTTACGCAAAGCTGCCCTTGATTGGACAGGTAATATTACCTTTACCTCCTCCTACATCCTCCTCCTACCAGTACCCTATTAGAAATAAATTACACAGTCCGGACCTCCCTCTTCGTTGTTAAGTTATTCCAATAGTAATCTGTTGTATTCTCCCCTCCTTTCATCCTTGTCCCAGTACACGGTTAACACTACATTCCTCCTCATTGCCTTACCGAGATGGTAATCTGTTGCATAACCCCCACATCTCTCTTCCTCGTCCCAGTAGGCCATTACCCCAAACGCCCTCCTCCTTATTCCGGCACACCAATTGTAATCTGTACATTACTCCCATCCCCACTTCCTTGCCCCAGTACCTCAATAGTAATACATTGCATTACTCCCACATCCCTCTTCCTAGTTCCAGTAGCCCATTACCCCAATCTCCCTCTTCCTCGTCCCTGCACCCAAATTGTAATCTGTACAATACTCCATCCCCACTTCCTTGTCCCAATACCTCAATAGTAATCAGTTGCATTACCCAACATCACTCTTCCTCATCCTGGTACTCCAATAGTAATCCACTCTATTATGACAAGATGCCTCTTTCTCATCCTGGTACATCAATAATAACATGTTGCAATACCACCACATCCCCCTTTCTCTTCACAGACCCTTTTACTCCCCCTCCTTGTTCCTCATTCCAGGGCCAAAATAGTAATCAAATACATTACTCACACATCCATCTTCCTCAACCCAGTACCTCAAAAGTAATCTGTTGCAATATCCTGACATTACTCTCTATTGTCTCAGCACCACACAGATAATCCATTGCATTACCCCATATCCCTCTCCCACAACACATTACCCCAATAGTAATGCACTACATTTCCCCACATCCAATTCATCTTCCTTGTCCCAGTACCCCAATAGCAATCCATTGCATTACCCTCACACCCCTCTTCCTTGTCTCAGTGCCCAATATTAATGCATTGCATTAGCCCCACCTCCATCTTCCTTGTCCCAGTACCTCAATAATAAACTGTTGCAGTGCCTGCTCATACCTCATCCTCATAGCAGCATGCCATTAACCCAACCTCCCTATTGCTCATCACATTTCCCCAAAAGAAATTGTTTCATTGCCTCCACCTTCCTCTTCCTCGTCTTATTACACCAATAGTAATATGTTGCATTAACTTCAACTCCGTCTTCCTCTTCCCAGTAGCCAAATAGTAATCCATTGCATTACCTCAACATCCCTCTTCCTCATCCTAGTACCACAATAGAAATCAGTTGCATTAGCCCCACATCCCTCTTCCTCGTCCAGTACCTTAATAGTAATATGGTGCATTACCCCACATCTTTCTTCCTCATACCAGTACCCCAATAGTAATCTGTTGCATTCAGCCCACATCCCTCTTCCTGAACCCAGTACATCTCTGTGGTTCCAGTACCCCAATAATAGTCCACTACTTTGCCCTATATCCTTTTTCCTCTTTTCAGTACCACAATAGTTATCCTTTCCATTACCCCATATCGCGCCTCTTAGTCTCCCATAGTAATCCACTGCATTACCCCCACATCCCTCTTCCTTGTCCCAGTTCCCCAAGAGTAATCAATCTGTTGCATTGTCTCCACCTCCCTATTCATTATCCCAGTACCCATAATAGTATTCTGTTGCGTAACCTAACCTCCTTCTCCTTATCCCAGTACCCTAATAGAAATGCATTGCACTGCTGCCACACCCCTCTTCCTCATCCCAGTACCTCAATAAAAATTCATAGCATTACCCCCATATCACTCTTCCCCATCCCAGCACATCATAGTAATCTGTTGTATTACCCCTGCACCCCTCTTCCTTCTTCCAGTATATCAATAGTAGTCTATTGCAATACCAACTCATCCCTCTTCCTCTAAGCAGTTCCCCATTACACCCTAATATTTTAATTAGTTGCATTAGCCCCATATGTTCCTTCCTTGTCTCATTACCCCAGCAGTAATCAGTTACATTCACCCCACATCCCTCTTCCTCATTCCAGTACCCAAACTGTAATCTGCAGCTCCGCTTCCAATTCTTCTTCCTCATCCCAGTAGCCATTAATAATCCATTGCATTACCCACACGTCCCAGGACCCTATCACCCCCAACGCACTCTTCCTCATCCCTGCTCCCCAATAATAATCTGTTGCATTAACCCACCTCCTTCTTCATCCCAATACCTCAATAGTAACTTATTACACTACCTATCATGACTCTTCCTCGTCCCTTTAAACCAATAGTAAACATTTGCATTAACCCCATATCTATCTTTTTCATCACAGTAACCCAATAGTAATATGTTAGATTACCCCACATCCTGCTACCTCATCCAAGTACTCCAATAGTAATCATTTTCTTTGCCCCAACTCACTATTCCTCAAAGCAGTAACCAAACATAATCTGTTACATTAACCACACATCCCTCTTCCTCATTACAGTATCCCATTAGTAACCATTTGCATAAACCGCAAATTCATCTTCCTCATCCAAGTACTCCAACAGTAATCATTTGTTTTGCCCCAACGAATTATTGCTCATACCAGTACTAAATTAGTAATCCCTTACATTACCATCACATCTCTCTTCCTCATCCCAGCACCCCAAAATGAATACGTTATTACCTCCAAATCCTTCTTCCTTGTCCCAGTGCCTAATTGTAATCTGTTGTATTGCTCCCACCTCTGTATTCCTCATCCCAGTACCCCATTAGCACCCTACCCTTACCAACACCACCATCTTGATAGTTCCTGTACTATATTCATAATCTGTGGCATTTCCAACACCTCCCTCTTACTCATCCAAGTACGACATCAGCAATCAGTTGCATTACCCCACATCTCTCTTCCTGATCCAAGTGCCTAATTCACAATATGCTGCATTACCCCATCTCCCTCCTTCTCGTCCTATACCACAATAGTAATACTAACTTTACCACCCCTCCCTCTTCCTGATCCAGTACCATATAAAACACCAATTACATTCAATATTTTTCATCTCAGGATTCCACTACCCTTACCTCACTCTTCCTCATCCCAGTGCCTGTTTCATAATAAATTGCATTTCCCACCCCTTCCTATTCCTCATCCCATTTTTCCACTAAAATTATGGGATTTTGTTTCAGTAAACATATTCACCTTAATTGTCCCTTAACTAATGTTTTTGTTTCACAGAATTCTGTTTGAGGTTTAATTATTTGCCACGTATCTCTGTGGTGAGGGAATGAATGGGAATAGTGTACATGAACCGACTTTGCATGTTGTGCATGCATGAGATGGAAACAATTTTCAATGTTCATTTTTTGCCCTTCTTATATAAGTAGGCATAGAGCAAAAATCAATCCTTTGCGGAAGAGTTGGGGCTTTTATCAATGTAGACCAGTTCTTTTATTTTGCCGTGTATACAAAGATATGTCGCTAACTTGGGAGGTGCATAGGTATGTATGTCAGGTGCTTGTATTAGAAGGAGGCATCTCTCAGCTGACTGTGTGATGTTAGCCAATACATGTTATTTTTCGGATGTGATATTTGTGAGGTAAAGATGTGATAATGATTAAGGTGTTTATTGTAATTATGTGT
The DNA here is from genome assembly GCF_040938575.1 of Ambystoma mexicanum. Taxonomy (NCBI): domain Eukaryota; kingdom Metazoa; phylum Chordata; class Amphibia; order Caudata; family Ambystomatidae; genus Ambystoma; species Ambystoma mexicanum. Next base: position 978,944,651 of record NC_090922.1, read on the forward strand.
TAAGCTTTTTTGACCCTATGTAATTTAGAATGTTTTACAACAATCACACTAAACTAAACTGGACTTATAGCGTCTTCAATGTCTCCAGAATCTGTTGCCAGTAAGCAGAGTAACACCATTTTATATATACCTCCATCTACACGAGATTTCCCAGTTCAATCATAAGCACAGAACCCTATTTCAAAAGAATGTTCCTAATTGGGAGTCAAGACACATCCAACAGCATCCCTTTATAAATGGACAGCAGAATAAAATAGTTGAGCAGTATAACACAGCTAATTTGCCGCTGAACAAACATCTGCTTTATTGGACCAAGAAACGGATGCAGTGGTAAACATGTTGTATGCTGGAAATAAACTGGTTATCATATCCTGCCTGCCGCCAGCCTTAACTGTAAACAAGGTTCGTGAATCAGGATCCATGATTGGAGAGAGTCTGTCAGCCAAACCTGTAGGAATCCTCACAATGCTGATGATGGACTGGAACTTGCTCCCTGGAACCAATAATGTGCCAGGTAAATTGTTTTTGCAAAAAGCACATCTGTGAGTGTGAGCATGTTCTTGCTGCTCATAACTCAGAAGACAATCTGCAAACGAGGAGAAAAAGCATCCGCTAGTGCTGCTCGTGCATGCTATTTGAATTCAGCACAGATGTGTGAGGTAATAATGCCTTCTCCGAGATATCAGGTTATTATATACTACATTACGTGTTTAGTAAATGTTTGATTCATTCATGGAAACAGTCTAAGAAACAAATCACCCTGACCATAAACATCAGAGGACAAGAACAAAAGGCAACCATCTCAACATTAAGGGCCTAATTTCACAGAAGCGTTTTATAATGGCATTGTAAAACGCTCTGTGAATAAGGGCCCTAGTCTTCCTTCACCAGAAATATTCTGATGGTTCATGTATTCTTCTTTCAACAGCTATCTCCTATATTTTGATTTTTTAACTTTATATTTGCTGATATATTTTTTAATGTACATTTAGCTATAACCCAAATGAATATATTTTCCACACATTTAAGCCATGGCTGTTAAGCAGTTCTGACTCCCTACACAGTGCATAGTACCACTGATGACATACATGCTTGTTTGGGGGTGCATTTAGCTCCTAATTTCATCTCCTTCTTGGTGACTACTTTCTTTGTCAATGCCTTTTTTTTCTGGGTAGGGGGTATGCCCCTCACCCTACTACTACATTCATGAAACGTAATGTGTGATGTAGCATTTGAGGCAAGGCACTTTCATCTCACTGAGTTATGTATCAAGGAGTCACCAAGTGAGAGCAGTAGCAAGGCTGACCTCAAGGTCACGTCCGTGTGTGTGTCCGTGTGTTTGCTTGTTTGTGTGTGCGCGTGCGTGTACATAGGCTCACCTCTGGCAAAGTCATGTACTCTATGTGTGATTAAACCTCTCCAAATGTTGCTGTGCAACTATTATTTGTTGCTTGATGTATTTTACCCAGTAATAAAGTTCCCAAGTATGGCTATGCGAGTTTATTATATTTCACTAAATGCAGTTTAGCAACCAGAACAAGTTTGCAAATAGGGTTATGCTTCTCAATCCTTCATCAATGATGTATTGTTGTGAGCTGCAACATACACTAACATGTTGTAAATAATGTTTAGTCGTAAAAATAACCAGCGGATAATGAATCGTATCCGGAAAGAAACAAGACATCTTTAGCTCTGATGTAAGGAAAGTTGCAAAATCACGCTGGCAGAATAAACATTTTACATACCCTTAAATGTATTTTGCAATACTAAAGCAAATGTACGGATGTAAGTTGTATGTTGTTTATGGACCTGCAGTACTGGTCTTACTGCTGTCGCACAGTAACAAACCATTAAGAAATCATGAGGTAGTCGATGTGCACAACTGTGTGTGCTTCCTCATTGCCCTGCTTCCATTTAGTACAACAGATACAGGGCATAGGACTGCCCATGAAACGCAGCACCTTTATATGAACAGAAATCCCAAAGTCGTATATGTGTGCTTTCACTCCTGGGTGACCATTCAATGTCTTCCATCCTACATAAATCAAAACGTGTTACAGGATTAACCTTGAATCAAAGTATGCTGACGACTCATCTATCAAGCAGGGTCCTTTGCTTCTTTGACAGCGATAAGTGCCACCTCATACATCTTCCCAAATGGCCCACTTTTTTGTGTGACAAGAGTTCTTCATTTGCAAATAATGCAATCTATAGGTATCTCTCATATGTTTTAATAGCTTAGCAAGTGTGTATTCTTTCCACTATTAATACTTAAGGAAACAACATTCCTAGTGCAATTCACAAGTTGAAGAAAAGTCCATCAATTTCTGCCACCATTTTGAAATAAACAAGTTATAATTTTTATTCTATTTCTGTAATATTGATCCCATTGTATTATTAGCTGTTGTTTATAAATGTTCACTTCGTTGAGTATTGGTTAGCTAATTTATACTTGAGTTATACAAACAGATTTTCAAAAGCAAATAGACGCCCAACTTACTTGTACCCCCATGGGAAAGATTTACAAAGCAATTTTCATTCCGGTGCTTCTTTAATTTTGTAAATCAACCACATTCTATGCGTGAGTTAATTGAAGCCCTACAATGAAAGAGTTAAACACAAGTAAAGATTTGCAGAGCAGAACCAGTTGTGAGCAAACATTTTAAAATGAGTTTCCGAATCATATTTAATGTCTTTATGGAGGTTCTGGCCCTTCACCCACACATTTTATTTAATTTGCTTTCAACGTCAGTACGAGATTGAGGTGGTCAAAGAGAACACTCAAATCCCAGAAAGTGCTTTGAGCCATCCTTCTCTATAAAAAAGCCTATTTTGGGTATTGTGTTTATATGTGTGACATGTACTATTTATCTATGTGTTTATCCTTAACATGTCAGCTGATAGTATGTTTGTTATTAAATATCAGTTATATGTTAGTTGTTATTGAGTTGTAATTAATGCCACTTTAATTTTGATGAACAGAATAGTCTGAATTAGAGAAATGATCGCTGCGGCTGAAATATGGCCAGAAACAAAATTTCTACAAGTTATTTGCCTTGATTTTAGAAATGTTATCGCATATCACATGGATCCAAGCAGAATCTTCATCTGGGTGTAGGTGGTAGAGAAAGGGTGACAGAGATATTTACAGATATTTTAAGCAAAAAGACAAGTTTAAGTTTGCTCCTAAAGATAAATAGGAGTAAGCACTGCTCAGGTCAAGGGGCAGCAGATTCCAGGATTGGGGGACAGAAGTTGGAGATATGTCTGCAGCCTCAGGTGGCTAACCTACACGGAGAGACCATCAGCAGACATTTCCCAGTGGAACAAAGAGACCGATTAGGGCAATAGGTCTCAATTATTAAGGATAGGCAGGCTTGTGCCAGCCCGTGGATACACTTGAAAGCCAAGCAAAGGGTCTTGAAAAAGACCCTCTGCTTCACTCGGAGCCAATGAAGAACTCTGCAAAACTGTGAGACATATGATTTTCTAGGCAGTGAAAAAACAACCTAACAGCAGAGTTCTGAGTAACCTGAAGCTGTTGTAGTTGCTGTTTTGGAATGCCCATAAATAGGGCATTGAAATCATCTAGCCTTCACTTGGCAAGTGCTCCCACAAGCATTTGGCAGTCATTTTCCACAATAAAAGGTAGTGGAGGCTTCAACAAATTGAGTTGACCATACACTGATTTGACAATTTGATTGACATGTAAGTTGCAATTCAAATCTGATTGCCAAATGCATCCCAGGTTCTTCACCTTTGGGGAGAACTTTGTAGGTACACTTATTTTAGGAGAAAGTGGTAACCATGATGTTGTATGATGGGCTAAAGTGAAGGTTCTTGTGGAGAAGTGGAAGGTTGTTGTTTTTCTAGAAACAGGTTGGTTGACAGAAATAAAAGGGGCAGGGGAAGGTGGAGGAGTTTTAGGTTGTGGTCCAGCAGTTGGTGAAAGAAGATTTTCTAACGTTGGTAAGCAAGGTTAGGTTGTAGGTAGTAGTGGATGACCCAGTGATCAAGCAGACTGCAAAGGCAAATTTGCTACATAGATGTTAGAGCACTCTGTGACATTTGAGGTGTTGACGCAGGAGCATCTGTGCATGAGGCAGCAATTATAGAGACTGTGGTGGTGACAAATTCTGCTATGTGGAATGAAGAGCATGTGGCAGCTGACGTAAAGGAGGCAGCTGAGCCTGTTCTATTATTGTGATTGAATTGATCTGGCCAATTCCCAGGAGATCAGACATCAGATACAACATATATTCCTGTGTGTGAAAAATCTCCCTGCCGGAGTTAAATTTGTGTAGCTATTGGAATGAAATGTGGTTCCCACCCTCTGCCAGAAACCTTAAAGAAAGCAATAAAGAAAGGGAACATTCATGAGAATTATATATTATGCACTAGTGTCATGCATAGCTCATTTGATGCTGGCAAACTGCCCCTGCATATTTATTCTATGATATAGCTTACATGGAAATAACACAAGAGCTTCCCTGTGGATGCTGAACATTCACATTCGTTTTGGCCAGTGCAGCGCTGTGGGCTCAGATGGAAGTCCTTGACAATTCTACCAAGCAAAGCCATCAGCAGCTGTAAAAGCAGTCTTTCTGGCCCCAATGTGCCTGTATGTTAATAGGGTGTCATCTTGCTTTCGTGTTCTAGGACACATTCGTATGATGCCTACATTAAAAGACATTGGGGAATATTGGGTAGCTGTTGGATAGTGCAATCCAAAATAACATAGAGAATAACATAGAGGCTAATGCTTAAGGATGGAAGATCAAGTCAAACAGAGGGCTGTCTGTGGGTGAATTGTAGTAATTGCTCAGGGTTCAAATCTATTCTTTGAGATAGGAATGCATTATTAGAGGGACCAACTCTCATCTGCAGAACAGTTGTACATGTTCTGAGGGTTTTCTCTCATTGAAAGGAGTGTTGAAATATTTTAGAATCAACTTCTTTAGTGCATAAGCAGAGTGCCAGACTATTCAAGAGAAACTTTCCTGTTGAAGTCATCTAAAGATTTTATACATCAACCTCTATGAGAGAACTGTTAAATATTTTTTAGAGTGAGTCACTGCTGTGGGTGAACTGTAAAAATGTAAAAATGTCATGAATATGTTTGAGAACCAAAAGGATATATAAACTCTTTTTGGCAGGACAATTATAATTAGTAACATAATTACAGAGAGTATCCTTCGTGGGAAAATTATGAACATCTGATAGTGAATCCTGTGATGGGTCAGAAATGTGAAGCGGACAACGTTTAGATTATTTCTCAAACTTAAGCCATTTTAGTAAAGTCTCATCAAAAACCTCACTATCCCTACTCTGACAAGGATGTCCCTGAGGTTCAGAACTAAAGGAAAACACTCTAACATGGGAGCTCTGTCCCTCACACTTAAACATCAAATACAAAAAGAAATGTATGGCAATCCACAATAACATCAACAATGATATTCACAGTCTTTCTTGGTAACCTCAGGGAACTCCCCTTCCCCAGGTTCCAAAGTTTAACAAAAAGAAACAAGGAAATATGGGTTTATAATAACGTCTCAGTTCAGTTCTTGGCCCCTTTAATGAGTCAAAAGGAAGCCTGTTAACCCAAAGTTCTAAGAATACAACACCTCTCTTCTTGCTGCAATAAAGACTTTACACTTCATCAAATGGCATCATTGTTATTTCCAGCCAGGATGCTGTGCCACAGTTTGCAATTGTCCAAGAAAGAAACACCACAGTTCTGTGTTAGGTTCAAATAAACACAACTGCTGGTACTTTCTTTAAATGTTTATAAATCACACTAGGATGACTTCACAACACTTTCATCTAACCAACTCTCAACTTCGAGTAACTTCTGTACGATTTCACCATGAGGATTTGCTCCTGTACCTCATAGTATTCTACCTCCAACTGTGCTACTGAAGTATCACATCTACTGACAATCAAAACACCACCAAAGCTTCAGTACTTTGTGACCTCAAACATTTATTCCTGTATGACAAGATTCACTATATGGTATGTCAACACCTTCAAGTAAGCAAGGCACTCTTCCTCTGAAAATTCACTTTCAAGAGGCGCAGCCAATTTGCCCCTTGTGTCTCTCTACAACAATGACAACCCAAAATTGCCTCTTAAGATGCTCTCTTCTTCCTAGTGGCTCTGGCTATATCGGTTGTATCAACTTATAAAGAATAATAAGAAGCAGCATGCTTCCCTTTCCCCAACTTTGCTTTTACTTCTTTGTATTCACAAGCCAGGATAGTTACCCCAGAAACTTTGTTTTCAGTCTCTCTTGGCTTCAGAGAATGCTTGCACACTCTTGGATTTGGCAATGCTGATGTTTTTTTTGGGCATATGGCAATGTGTGTGCCGTTCTTTGGCTTTGGAAAATGCCGGTTTCACTACTGATTGGATAAACACTTTGTTCACTTTGGCTTGGGCAATGTTCGCTCTCTACAAAGTGCAATGATAGTCTTCAAACACTTAACCTTTATTGCTACAAAGGTTAAACTGCTTTAGTATAACTTTAGAGATTACCTTTCATCTCTTACTCATTATTAAGCACACAATGCTTTTGTATTTCCAACAAGCATAATGTACAATGAAGAAATTTCACCGCGTTTCTGTCTTAGACAAGTGAAATAAATAGTGTTTGCTTAAACGCAAGTGCTACATTTCAAGTACTCTATTATTTGGCCTTCAACGGTCATTCTCACAATGCGTTTACTTGTACATGAGTGATTTCATTTGAATACTGTGGCCGGCAGTGTTTGCGCAAGGAATCAGAATGCTTGGTAAGACTCACTGGCTTCTGTATTCCTTTTTTACTGAGTTGCAGGGCTTCTGTGACTTCTGGCTTCAGCTTGGACCCACAGCCTTCCTTGTCAAAGGCGTCTTCAGTCTGGCCACACGATTAAGGAGCTTTCTCACTCCTGAGACCCATGGCTTCACAGGACCGTCTGCACACGTTCTCCGGCACGCTTCCTGCTGCACAATCTCTGCAATTAGGTTCACATTGAGAAACACCGTTTTCCTTCACACCTTTTGCTGCACAACCTCTACACTTCAGAGTTTTGGGGAACATGACCCTCACAGGACAGGCAGCTGAAATCTTCTGGATCAACCTCCTGGCATCTCTTTGGTTCTCCCTCATCTGCATGGATTGCAAACACTGTGCTCTCTTCTTTCTGCTTCTACTGCTACTGCTTACACACCAGGCACAGCTCTGTTTCCACCTAATGGCCTGCACCCTTAAGGTGTGGGCTATCAGGCATAATTGCCTGAACACTTCTGCAACACTGTTCTTCAGCCCTTTTCCTCATCCCAGTATTTATGGCATTATGGGTCTTGTAGTCCCTAACAATAATAATTTGGTTTTTTGATGTTTTTGACTTGGCAAAAAGCCTTTAAAAGTGTGGGATTGCAGGGAAAGTTAAACAGGGGGGTTTCCAGTCTTCCTGACCTGTTTTCCCCCTCTTGTGATCCTCCCGCTGAACACCATCCCCGGGGTCGGAAACAGGAAGCATCTGCCCTTCCCTGGACACATGAGAATGGGGAATCATAGTGGAATCATCACATTCCTCTCTAAAAATCTATTATTATAACTAAGGATAATTTAATGAGGGCTCTCCACATAGTAATTTACTGTTGAGCTGCACCACAAGGCAGATCATACATTCTCAGTATTGAAACAAAGATACTCTTGATGGTCACCTTTAAATGTAAAAGAATATTTGGGTATTTGGAAACATGCAGAAAATCCTTGTTTTCTTTCTGCCATGGCTCACAGATGTATGACAGAGAAAAATGAATGGCAGGTCCTTTCCTTTTTTATTATCCCCTGGAAATGATATACAATGGGCATTGATGCACTCTATCCTGATAGAGTAAACTAGTCCAAGACAAGAAAAAAAGTGAATACATTGGAGCATTCTGGGAAGCAGGAGATCCCAAAGGGTTGCAGATAAAAGACATATGTTTGAACTATACAACAGTGGAGTGAAAATGTAGTTTGGGAAAGAAATGGGTAAGGAGCTGTATAGTTTAAACTAGGTCTGGACCAGAAGAATCTTAGAAACAAGAAAAGAAACATCTGTAAACCTTCCATGACATTGGATTATTTACAATGTGAGGAGTATTTACCATGACAAACTGGTGCTGGGGATGTTGAATTCCCACTGCCCTGAAGTAAAAACCAAGAGGTCACCGCACAGAACTCTCAGCTATCCCCAGGTGCCCATGGTAAGACGGTTTTGTCTGAAGTGAGGGATCACAGGCAGGTGTGCCCGTGGATTAAGGGGAGGTAGGCAGACCAGCCACAGAGGAAAAACCAACAAAGCATCTGTTGGTGAACTCAGTTAATTGCATTGTTATGGTTTTTTATCTTGTTTTGTTGTGTTGTTCCTGGTAATGAGTTTAGGGAATCAGGTTCCAAGAACAGTCTGCGAATAATCTACTCTGGTAAGGGATGCACAAATGAAGAGGGCAGGTCCCCTACCTATCTGACATCAGTATATTTAGGCTATAAAAAACACAGGAAGCGGCTGGCCACCACATTTACCTAGAAATAACTATGAATGCAACTGTTACAACTAAGCATTGAAACCATGCACGATACTGAGAATAAAATGAATAAAATAAACGACTAAGGTTGATAGGGAGACACAAAAGGGCCTTGAATGCATGAACCTGGTATGGATGCAGAGGAAAAATATTGAATGAGATCCCAACTGTCTTGTCTCCTCTAACCCCTACTAACCCGAACCCTACTTGTGCGATCTGATCACAAAGAAAACTTTGTTTCACCTATTTCTATCCTAGTACAGCAGCTGTTTTGGCTTAACTCACTTCTGTATGTGTCTCTGGTCCTCGACTCGTCACTACCCAAGTCGCTGAATCTGGACTGCTCTGTGTAAGGGGTAGGTTAACGGGGGAAACATGAACTGTGGTGGAATTCCTCATCAGGAAGCACTGTTATCGAGAAATAGGTCTTTACAACACTGAGAAGTGTAACTGAAATAACATTAATGGGGATGAGCAGAGCTTGTGTTGTTCAAGTGAAGTGTACAATAGTGAAACTACAGAGCTCAGCATGAGAAAGAGCTGAATCGATGCTACAACCCTCCAAGAACAGTAGCTTTTGGTGCTGATATAGAGACACAGATCTGCCTTCAACAACCCATTCCTTGTGTTGCTCTTTCAGAATAGGTACAAGTTAACCTAGAAAGGTGATTCCTCCTCCCATGTGCAGCCCACTTCATGCATGTACAATACTCTCTCAAACATGTACGTTCCTGGACAAGTAACACTTTATACTGGAGATGACCCTCCTAAGCAGTTTTACCAAGGAGGCACATTAGACTTTGTCCCTGTGGGGCACCCTCAAATTGAAAGGAGACAAGTTGCACTAGCAACAGTAGAATAGCATATTTACTGGTACACCGAATCATTGAAGAAACAGTTTGAATCTAAAACATGTGTGCATAAAGAGAGGCAAGAGAAGCTGCAGGAGCAAGTGAAAACTGTAAAGGCAGAATGCACCAACATGCAGGTGCCTAAACACAAAATAGTCTATAGCAATTTGCATCCAGTCCTACAAGGCATACCCTCAGTGAAAGAATCACATGAGAACCTTCTTGACTGATACGCCCAGCTATCTAGAATCTGGCACCCAATCGGTAGCAAGGGCAGATGTCCATTTCTGCATTGGAGCAAACACAGTTTGGTTTCGAGCCCTGATTTGACCGTGTGTGATCCATTTGCGTACAACCAATCCACTCCAATACGAACACTCATCAGTCCTTCATGATCACTTTCCATCCTGGACATCATGCAGGAAGAGTTTTCCAGTCTTTTTAGATCACCATCAGATGGCGCCTCAAGTATTTTTGAAGGATCTCCGAATACACACCTTTCCAACATTCCTGCATTGTTCCATTCAAGACAGCCCCAAAAGGATGGGAACACCAATGTTGCGGTACACACACCCGGGAGTTCTACTGATCTGTTTAAAATTGTTCAGAAATATCCCGAACTCCGAGAGGACCCCACCAAGTTTCATGCATGTCATTATTTATTGCTACTGACCCATGTGCACCACTACTGCTTTTTATGTAGATTGTGCTGTGGGATTCACAGAAGCTTTTTTTGCTTGGTTGGAACGTGGGATTTGCACTCCACACTGAAAGCTTCTGAATATACTCATGTTTTATGCTCTAATTACATCATTAATGTTGTTGATATTGCTATTGGGGGTACGCTGATACACCACCCTGCATCTCTCACCCTCTGACTGTTACACTAGTACCTGTTTCTGAAGAGCATGCTTTCTTGCTTAGTCCCTGTTCCACTGTTAGCTCTTTGCCTTTAGATGTGTTGTGCAAAAAGAGTGCTCCATCTACTTCTCCCCAGAAGGTATCTTCCTTGTCATGCCAGCTAGTTTTGGCTGTGTTACAGGACAAGGCTAATTTGAAACCAGAAACCCAGAAACACACTGGGCCTCATTACGACCCTGGCGGAAAATGACTGACCGGACCGCAACAGCGTAAATAGCGTTTCCGCCATTGCACGAAGGAGCAAAGTGCGGCTAATTACGACCCATCGGGCACGAGCATTACGCCATGGCGGAATCCGAAAGGCTGCGATGGCGGAAATGACCCCAAAACGGCCCTTACCGCCGCCGTACGCTGCACCAGGTGCAATACCGCCACCCATCTTAGTGGTCACCGTAATGAGCGGTCACCGTAACGAGCGGGCACCGCAAAATACGGGCACCGTAAATATACGGAAACGGAAGTAAAAGCATGTGGCCGGAACGGGAAACAGCACGCCGCACAACTATAAAATCCGAATCCCAACACAACCATTAAAAATCCGACCCTGACACACATCCCAACCCGTTAGCAACCCCAGTAAAAAAAATAAATATGGGAAAGGTAGCCAAGAAAGCGTGTGACCGCAAGCGGCAGGTACACTTCTCCCGAGAGGAACTGACCGTGCTCACCGAGACCCTCCAGGAAAATGCCGCCGTCGTCTTCTCCAGTCAAATGACCAGGACGGCCCTTGCCAACAAGAAGGCCATATGGGCCCTGGTGGCACAGCGCGTAAGTGCGGTGGGGACAACACCCCGCACGCCACAGCAATGTCGCAAGCGGTGGGACGACCTGCGGATCCGCGTACGCAGCATACTTTCTGCGAACAGGAACATCGCCACAGCTACCGGGGGGGGTTCAGAGTCGCCCATCAAGTTGACCCCCTGGGAGGATATCTGCGCCTCCACCATAGGAATGGAGAGCATAGAGGGAGTCGGAGGGATGGAGAAAGGAGTGCCGACATCCGGAGAATCAGGTAGGTTGGCCAAGAGAAACAATGCGAAATCCACAAACCACGAACATGTGCAGTACCATGTGACCCCATAGTGCAATACATACTTTGCCCTGACAGCGCCCTCTAAAAGTCAGAATGAATAAACAAATCAATCAAGATGCCATAAACAACCCCTACATGTGCAGCATGCACCCCCTAACTGCAGGCAGCCAAATGAATGCATCCTCAATCCACACGAAAATGAGACCACCTCCAAGGCCCAGTCCCAAATCAGCCTCATGTACCACCCCAATGCATTTGATACGTTGCCATTCCAAATCCGACAGACCCATAACTAACGCTCGCCCCTCTTTACTCCACCACAGGGTCCGATACCAACGACGAGCTGCAGGACACCCCTACCAGCACGCCTGCAAAGAGGGCCAGGACTAACGTCCCAAGAGCCTCCACCTCAGGTGCAAGGATCAAGACACGGCAGCAGCAGGAATCAAGTGGCAGCACACTGGAGGGGACTGCAACAGGCACCCCAGCAGCCAGCAAGTCCACAACCCCAGCACCACAGGTCCCCCCAAAGAACGTATCTGATGGCACTGCCTCTGGTGGTAGCAGCACCATAGGTGACACAGCTGTCATGCCAGCATGCTCCGACACGGAAAACAGTGCTGGCGACGTAGGTACCATCCATGACCTTTCCCAATCCCCCTGCATGTTCCATCCCCTACACCATGACGAAACCACGCAGGGGCACCCTGAAGACGACGACTGGCCAACCCCCACAAGTCCTGTGCCAAGGCAACATGTGTTGACCAGCCCCCCTGTCACACCACCGCAAATGTCCATGGCCCAGCAGAGGCAACAGTCCCTCGACCTGCTGATCGAGCAACAGCAGGAAGTGTCCACGCTACTCAAGGACCATGCAAATGAATGCGGGGGTTCCAGGGCAGCCATGGAAACATCCACCGAGAAACTCAGGGCACAAATAGAGAAAAGTAGTGAGAGCCTCAGGGGAGAAATGGAGAGAAGCACCGAGAGCCTGAGAGCACAAATGGAGAAAAGCACCGAGAGCCTGAGAGCACAAATGGAGAAAAGCACCGAGAGCCTGAGGGGGGAACTGCATGCGACGTCCAAAGACGTTTGTGCTGAACTTGCTGCTGTGCGCCGTGTGCTCTCGGAGCTCTCACAAACCCTCAGAGACATGCATGGACGCGAGCAGGCAGAGACATCATCCGTGGCAAGTTCCGTCCAGGGCAGCCCCCAACGCAGATCTGGCAGGAACCTGCGCTCCACGGGCAGGGGTGCCCCTGATACCCGTAGAGGGGGCTTGCAATAGCGTCTACCCACGGACAGCATGCATATTTGGACACTGGTGTTGGGGGGGGAGGTAGTAAGGTGGAGGGGGTGTGTTGGGCTTCACTGGGTGGCGGGTCCATAGGGTGTATAAATCAAATCACATTAACAATACAGCACCTCATTATCATCCAATGACATGTGTGGACATTGATATTTTCGTACGAGGCCTTCATAGGCGTACAGTCCACAATGTGCCTGTACTACACACACACAGTGCCACAGGTCCCCTTTCCGTGTAATAGGCACCATGCGTGGTTGCTAGAAGCATGCATCTATGATGCTCTGTCGGATTGCACGTGCATCCTGTGCCTCATGGACTCCTTGAGGTGCCTCCACATCCCCACCCTCATCATCATCATCATCTTCAGGTGCATGCAGTACAGCGTCAGGGGGCATGGGCACATTCCTACGTATGCACATGTTGTGCAGCATGACACATGCCATGACCATCTTAGAAACCTTCTCATGGCTGTACATGAGTGCCCCGCCAGACCTGCTGAGGCTGCGGAAACGAGCCTTCAGTAGGCCGAATGCCTGTTCAATGACCACACGGGTACGTGAGTGGGCATGGTTGTAGTCCTCCTCATGCTCGTTCTGTGGGTTCCGGATTGGTGTAAGGAGCCATCTCTTCAGTGGATACCCGGCATCACCTGTATGAGACGAATAAAGGGTGTCAGTGGAATGATAGTGCTGAGTAGCCCCCCCCCCCTCCTGCAAGGTCATTGACGCATCAAATGGGCCACGATGTCATGCATGGAATGAGACTCACCGAGTAGCCAGGATCTGTGCCCTGCGTGTCGCTCCATGTAGCGTGGTATTCTTGTGTTCCTCAGGACCATAGAATCATGGGTAGATCCTGGAAATCTGGCACAACAATGCGTAAAGATCTTGTTGGAGTCACACACCATTTGCACATTGATTGAATGAAATTGTTTCCGGTTGCGGTACTGGACCTCCATGGCATGTGGGACAACCAATTCAACATGGGTGCAGTCGATGGCACCAATGCAACCCGGGATGCCGCCAAGTGCATGGAATCCCACTTTTGCGTTGGTAATCTCCTGGTACGTGCGTGGTAGTGTGATGTGGTCGTCGGCGTGCTTCAGGAGGGCATCGTGCACTTGGAAGAGTGTCCGTGAGAACAGTGGCTGTGAAATGCCATGCAACTGTCCCACTGTGTGCTGGTAGGTGCCTGTGGCCAGGAAGTGGAGTGCAGACACCACCTTCAGTAGGGGTGGGATGGCGGTTGGGCTATCTATCATGCTCACGAGGTCAGCATGTGTCATGTCCACAATGGCGATTATGGTGTCCCGGTCCAAACGGTAGAGGGTGTGGATCTGCTCAGCAGTGAGGTTGAACGGATCAGCTCGGAGGCGTGGGATTGCGGGCCGCCTGCGTGGTGGTAGTGGCAGTGCTTGTGGGCCTTGCTGACCCTGCCTTGCCCTCCTCCTCCTCCTTCTCCTCCGTCTCCCCTGTGCGCCCGGTTGTTGTACCTGTTGTTGTTCGTCGTCTTCTTGTAGTTGTAGCACTTGCAGTGCTATCTGGTCCCCCAGGCCCAACATCGCTAGTCCTGCCGGTAGCATTTTGGAGTGGGAGTGGTTGTGGGAGGGGTTTGGGTCTGCTATATATGTGCTGTCGGCCTGTATGGCCTCCACCTGTGCTGATTGAATGAATCTGTGGCAGATGCAATCCCTTCTGGCCGAGCACGTCCCGCACGTAAGGCCGCATTTGGCCGCATGGCATCTTGGAATTGGAATCATGTATCAAATCCCGATGGCAGTGTGATGTACTTTGACTGATTTTCATGCTATGCTCCCATTGTTACACATGCTATGATTGCAGCCGCTTACATACCTGTGAAGAGTCAGTGGTATGTAGGGCTCGATCGATGGCCGACCCTCATGCAGCACAGTAACGTACTTCACCGACGGGCGTGGCGTCCCATTTGTGATTGCAGCCAGTTAGCATTATGACACACAGCCGCACTACATTGATGTAATTGTGAATGCAAGCGTTCACAGATGCCTTTTCGACGTAATGTTGCAAGTGAGGAATTCGAAGGCCAGCATTTTTGGTTTTGAAGTAGCGGCGAGGATACGCCCACAGGTCTGGCTGGAAATGTAACGTTCTATTGTAGTATGTCCTTGGGACATGGCCCATAACGAGCAGGCAATGAATGATATGAATTGAATGGGATGCGCAATAGCGTAGTGGACGATAAGGCAGGACGTTCCCAAATCCATCTTGCTTCACAACACTACAGATCCGGCCAGGAGCACAGTGGTTTTTGCAGACTGCATTACGCACAGACGCGATGGAAGTTTCACATATTATGTGAGTGAATATTCATGCGTTTTCATTGCGGGATGAGGGAATGATGAATGGATGCATGGACAGATGATTCCGTTTAGGGTCTGCCATGTACATGGGTTTTTTGATTCACTCCCCTTCCCCTGCGCTATGTGATGCAAGGCTGCCATAGTGGGACTTACGTCTATCTGCCCTTGTCGGATCCTCCCTGTCTCGACGCGCCTTCATACACTTGTGTCTAGGCACGTTACTAATCCCATGTCATGGGTTCTATCTTGACGGACGCATGCACAGTAACCGACGTTGCCAATGGTGTATTTACCTCGATTGATTTCGTTATGATTCGATACTGATTTAGGGGTCTGTATGTTCCTTTGGAGTGGGCTAGCATGCATATGGTTGTGGAATTGGTGTGTTGAATGAAGATTGTAATGCATCATGAGTCCCGTAATGCAATCGGTTAATTTGTGTTTCTTTTGGGTGACAGGTATCTCCTGCCCTATTGCAGATGCCATCTCTACGCCACTCCTCCAGATGGTTTTTACTCTCGACTCCTGCAGCTTCGGGTGAATCAGTGGAGCACCATTTCGATCTTATGGGACGATCGCCAATGGGCCACATGCCCTTACGCTGTACTGGTGGCTAGGTGCAACATTTCGGCCTTTCAGCTCGACTAGTGCCTGCCTCATGGGACGGACCTGCGGTTCTTGCCGCTTCCATGTTGCCTTTTGGAACGTTGATGTAGGCCCTGTGTGCCATGATGGTACAGGGCGTCACACGAGTGGAAGCTGGTCAATTATTGCAGATGCAGCCCTCGGTGATGATGGTTGTTTTGGTGTTATTTTTCAAATTGCTGTGGGGCCTTTGTCATTTGGATGTGCATTTAAATTGTATTCCGATATTTGTCGTGTTGCGTTGTTCTTTGCAGGTGATGTGGCGATTTTCGATTTGTGGCGGTATGTATTGCGAGATGATCTGCATTATGTTCCGCCTTCTGAGTTGAGTTGTGTGGTACAGTACTGGCCGCGTTTGCCTACGTAGCACAGTATGGTCACGGATAGGGGCTGCCATTGTGACTGTTTACATGATGTGCTGTTCAGGGGCGGGGGATTGGCTTTTGGCAGACTGGTGCCTGTCAGCCAGGTCGATTGGTGGAATGATGGGATGTTCAGAATGTGGCTGGTCACAGGTGACTGTGTTTGCGTGCGTTTGTTGGAGGGGGACTGGGGTCATGTCCATTGGAATAGCTTCTGTATTGATGCCATCTGTGCCCTGCAGCTCCCATCGGCCCCTCTTGGGTTGAGCCTGGCTGCTCAGTCACTCTGCCAACTTGTGTGGTACATGCTTCTGCTGATGGTTGGTTTGTTTACTGGCAAGAGTACAGGGCTGGTGCAATCCCCCTCAGGATGCTGTTTTGGATGTTGCCTTGCGCTGGTGGCAAGCGATGGGGGACTACTGTTGTTTTGTGTCATGTGTTCTTGATTTTCATTTTGATGTATTGTACCTTCACATGCCTGTGCTGCATCAGTACGGCTATGGTGACATGCCGTACATGGATGCCCACTCACGGGGCGCTTTGAGCCCCTGCATGCTTTTCTACGTTGGCATGCATGGGTGAATTGTAGATTTCACTGGTTGCATAGTGTGAGTACATTGCGCCTGCCAGGAGTTGTGCAATGTGGCCAGGGAGTGGAGTACAGGCACTCAGTGGGCCATTTACGGTTGGTTCACGATGCCGTATTTCTCGCCATGGCGGAATGGTACTTTACGACGTGCTTGATGGCGTTCAGTACATGTCCGCTAGGGTCAGAATTCGCGTACCGTTGCGCCATGGCGGTGATTCCGGTTTTGCAAGGCGCGCGTGCGCGTACTTGGTGCAGTTAGCGTTGACGTTCACTGCGGTGTCGCTAATGGCATCGTACTTTACGGTGACGGGTCATAATCGCAACGAGCGGTGTTCGATGGCGGTATTGCATTTCCGCCATCATTTTTCCATTTCCGCCAGGGTCGTAATGAGGCCCACTCTCTTGTTGCAACAGGTACTGTTGGACCGAGTTCCTTCCAAATGATGGTCCGCACATGCAAATGATGTTGGATGCATACTGAATGCCGCACCTTTAAAGATTACACTGAACCCGGCCAAACTCCTTCCATGAACCACTGCTCAGCAAGGAATGATTGTGCCCACTCTCAGCCCTTGTAACTTTCCTGTTCTTCTGACTGAGGAACCAGTTAAAGATGTCTATCATTTTGTTCAGAAACCTGCGTATCGTGAATGCTGGTGTATAATCATCTTCCCAGTGGTTCAAAACCCAGCCACCATGCATGCTCGACACCACCTTCTTCAAAATAACGGTACACCCCGATAGACCCCGATAGCCAGTTCTTGTTCAGATTTAACTGTAAAAGCTTACAATACACCATGACTAGGCTTCCATTAGGGTATCTAGAGAGCCACACTTTCTTTTCCCAGATACTGAAAAGGGAACCTGACTCCATTGAATCCAAAGAAGGGTTTGTGCATGTGCAATGGTCAGATGCTCTCATATTGGCATGCCCCTCCTTAAAAGCATGTAAACAGTATTCTCTTTGTCTGTTGCCAGCTCTTGCTCAGAAAGTTCACAAGGCCTCTAGGGAAAAAAGCCAGTTTGCAATATTTAGACCATGACATATCATCAGACCAAAGACACTTGTCCCAGGAAAAAAATAACATGGTCCAGCAGGTGCCCAAGCCCCAAACCCAGAAACAGATGAGGGATTAATCAGAATGGTCTATTACTGCAGGCAATAGATAACAGGATATGACACCGTAATTAAGCCCCTCCGAACTCTCTTTCACAATTTGAACACCAAACCGCTGACATGGTCTAAGGAAGCATCTGAAGCCTCTGTCACCATTAGGCAAGAGCTCTCAGAAGCACCAGACTTAAGGTTGCCGGAATATGAGAAACCTATTGTATTGATTTTTGATGGCCGCAATGGTTTGTACTCTGATATTTTGACCCAAGTACATGGTGACAAGCTTCAGCCCGGATCCTACAACAGTATGTTCTTAGAATCCATTTGCTGCCATGGCACTGTTGGTCGAAGAACAGGCATATTGGTTCAGGGCAACCCGATAACTGTTGCAGTACCCCACACAGTCTTGGCCCTCCTGATCAAGGGAAAGACACAGCTATCTCTAACTCCCAATTCTCCATGTACGAAAAGCTTTTTTAGCTCTACTGTCAATGTCTTATTTGATGCTCTTCTCTGAATCCTGCATACATGCTCCCAACTCCTCAGGATGGAGAGCTGCATGACTGGCTGTTAGTAGTAGAGCACCAATTCACTCCCTTTGCTGAATTGAAAGACATCCCGTTGCACAATCCTGATTTAACCTGAAGTGATCCTCTTTATGAAGACTTATGGTTTACAAGAATGGGGAGGGGGGTTGATGTCTGGATATTCCATATGTTCCGCGCATGATATGCTAGAAGTAGATAATTTGCCAAATGCCAAATCTGCCCAGGTAGCTGAACTGACGGTCCAAACTCGAGCATGCATTTTAGTAAAAGATAAGTTGGCCACTATTTACAACAACTCCAGGTATGCTCATGTGGTGGTTCACGATTTTGGTGCCCTCTGGCAGGAAAGAGGTTACTTGACCTCATCTGTTATCACAATTTTTAATAGAAAATATGTGTCTGCTTTGCTGCAAGCCCTCAGCACTGACCGATCCAGACCTGTCTTCCCAGCCCGGGGAAGATATTGGCTGTGGCGAAGAAGTCCACACAGAGGACTATGAGATAAAAGAGAATTTTCCTTGTCTTTATCCAGCCACCCACTGAACTGCCTGGTTGTGATAGTGCACAGACCAGCCGGGGAAGGATTTGGTCCCATTTGCTAACATGTCTCTGATTCCTTTTCTTCTGTATGAGTTTGTTGTTGTGGATGTCTGTTTACCTTTGACTCTACTGACCTACATCCATAGAACCCTAGGGACCGATCTGTTGCTCCCTTGACTCTGAGGTCATAGCTCCTCCACTGTTACTTGTACTGACTCTAACCTCTACTTTCTTCATTTGAACTATGTGATTTTGTTGAAAACCTCATGTTTTATCTATTACTAAATTGATAAGCCAAGCATTTCAGATGTTTTGCAAGACTATATTGTGACTAGCACATCATGAATCAGTTGTCACTTTTACTCTTTAACAATTTACTGTCTCAACCTGAAAAAATCCAACATCATTGTCATTAACTGCCCATAAACATGTCAAAACCTTATTCAATTCAGTTGGTAAAGGCATGGACAAAAATTGTGGAACAGAAGTTTGTTGAGGTGAAATCGTTACGTATACTCCATCTGGAGAAAAGTAAATCACAGCATTCAATTTCTTTATTAAATTCAACACATTTTTGCCACAATTTGTTATCAATAGAAATGGACAAGAATCAGTAAATGGTCCCAGTGAAATTGTTACCGGCCGAGAGACCAGACTAACCACTGGCGTACCAGAGAACCCTACAGAAATGTTGTTCTGCCCTGACAGTGGAATATCTGGAACCCATGAATGATCGATAGAACACTTCTGTGGTCCTGTATCTATCAAGAAGAGACGCTCCCTATTCCCAACCTTCATTTCAATGTAGGGCCCTTTCTGATTGACATGAATAGGTATTGGTTCCAGACCCTGCTTGGGGCTGTCCTAACGGAACAGTATGTTGTCAGGTTCAAAATCCTCAGAAAAATAGACATTCAAAGGATTTTCAAAAATATTCCCACTACTAACACTCTGTTGCTGATTATTTTGTGATGGTATCTGTTGGTTCTGTGCAAACTGATTTCTACCAGGATCCCCTAACCCAGGATGATCTCTAGATCGTCAACCCATGGCACCATACATACTATTGTATCTCTGCTGTAGGATTGGGCATTGTGCTCGCCAATGACCCTCCTTTCTACAATATGCACACTGGTTTATGTGTACAGGACCCAGTTGTGCGCCACCCTGTGGTGTAAATTAGCCTCTGAACTGTGTATTCCCAACTCTGGCTCCTCTAAATATCTGCTGCAATGACACTCTAGTCTTCAGGTCTCCTTTCTTCTTTTCCACCTTCTCCTTCTCTGTATTAACCCTATTTTCATAATACTGAGCCATGTGTAACACTTCAGATTGTGATTCCGCTTGCTAAGCATTCTCAGAAGTCATGATCTTTGATTGGATTTCAGGCAACGATACACGTGCAAACATATCAACAAATAGCCTCTTTCCTGGCTCTGTACTTAAATCTTGACCACTGGAATCTGAAAATACTTCCTCAAATCTGTTAAAATACTCTATTGCACCTTCTGACTTACCTTGCATGCAAGCCGTAAGCTTATCCCATATATTCTTTTTTTCAGGAACAAGAGTTTTTAATGTAGTAACTATTCTATCTGCCAACATCAATATCACATGTGGCGTTTTTTTTTTGCTTGTACCAAGGCATCCCATGTATCACCCATCCCTGCCTGATCATCTACAGCTGTAATCGTGTTCCATAAATCATCAGGAAGGATCACGGGAAACAACAAATCTATATCACCCAGCTTGAAAACTGACGAATGAAAGACACATTCAATTTCTTTATAAAATCCTGTTGGATTCTTCCTAATATCTGGAATTTATTGCCTAATGGTATTCACTTCCTGTCTAGAAAATGGGACATGCACAAACTGTGAGACATAGTGTGCTTCAATAGTAGTGGCAGGTGTTTCTGCCTCAGCATTAGCTGGAATCTCTACTTTCGGAACAAATTTCGGCAGAAACTCCCTCATCGGCAATTGTAAAGTAGGCAAATCCGAACGTCTATTAAGCAACAAGGCCAAATCGAGTGACAAAGTAGTCAAAGCAGTATTAGGCGAAAATGCTCTATTAAAAATAACCATCAAATCTGCAGGACACCGTTATTTTCTCTTCATAAATTAATCTTGTAGGTACTCTACCATCACCTGTAACACTTTCCTTTGCATTGCCAGAGCATACTGACTAAACGTGTCATGCACTTCAATGGGAGAAATTGAAACATCCGAAATCCATCTAATGGTGTCTCTTGTACAAATGCACATTTCTTCACTCATTTCATTTCTTGGCCACATAATAGATTACGCCAGTCACAAGTCCAAAGGTACCATGTACATTTATTAACAGGCAGCTGTCTGGCTCTCAACACCCTGCAATGTGTGCAAGCAGACACCATGAGATGAGAGAGTGCTGAACATTTAAAAAACACAAGCATTTATACAAGTTTCCACACATCGTACAGCCCCTCTTCGTGTAATACATTTACCAAGGGTTCATGGCCTATCCACATAACTAAGTCATGCTTAAACATCTTTGAATAGTTTATTGTTTTCCTATAAACATTTTACATGTTTTCCAACTATAAGACACAAAGGTAACTTTCCCTATTTTGCTGGCTTATTTTTGTCTATCATTTGTTCTTGAGTTTAAAGTCAGCTTAGTTTCAAGGAGTGAAAACAAAGATTTCTGCAAGAAGAGCACGTTCAACTATTCATCATTCTACTTTGCTGTTTGAATGGGGAAAGGCAGTATTGGAACAGGTGGTATCTAAATTACTGATTAGTACGACTTTTGTTTCTCAGTGTAGGACAAGCAATCCACTTTAGCAGCTTCAACATTCTTATCTAAGTTGACATCATGGAAAAAGTACAAAGTTCATTTTGCTCTTCTGGAGCCAAAAACACAATTCCAAGCATTGGACAGAAAGCAAGAGGCGATCAAAATAGCAGATAACTCAAAATGGCGGCATAGTCAGCCTGTTTCAGGTTAATTCGATGTAATTTATAGTGAATGTGCTTAGGCCAATCGCTTATTACACACACTTTGGGGCTGATTCATGTAAATGTGTGCAGAAAGTCTGCAAGGACTGTGTGCTGAAAAGCACTCTGCACGAGCCTGCGCACAGAAGAAAAATGGCACACCCCTGCATATTCATGGAATTGTTTGCGCAAAGTTCCCATATTTGCAAGTCGCTGCCGGAACGCCCCTAACACGCCCACACGCAAAGTCAAAACTGCCATATCAGCTACCTTTTTGCACTCCCTGGGTGAAAATACATGCACCCTTCAAACAGTTTATGGGGTCCCCCGCAAGCAGACCTGCATCTTGGGACCCTGCGCAGGATACCCTGTAACTGTTACAAGCAACCCGACAACCTGCGTATGGTAAATTGCAACTCGGTCTAAACTCGGAAAATCTGCTTGCGAATCCCTGTAAACCATTCCTGCACCCTTCAACACTGCTTATGCACACCCCTAAGCTACATTGGTACCCCGGTTGAGTACACGCACCACAAAATCCGACATGCAACCCCACCTCCATGCTGAATATTCTATGTGCAAGTGTACTTACGTCTGCCTTCGGGTGGCAGATCGTCTGGAGGATTTGCCTGCCCATTTCCTAGCTGAGAGGTTGTGTGATCAAATCCATGAGTACATCCCATGCCGTGCAATAGTGAGCGTGCAAGGGACTACCTGCGTGCAGGCCATCCCTCAGAATGCCCACTTTTTCACATGTTCTTCCCCATTTTTGGTGTTCTGCCCCCTTCCCAGCACTCTGCACAAGCGACGCCCACGCTCTGCGTGGAGTCTCGCACAAGGCCCTTGATGGCTTGCACAGATGTGCTGAGCCAGCGCAAACTACATGCAAGTCCAGGAAAAGAACCGGGCAATCCATTCCATTAGTACAAAATGGCCATTGATAAGACCACGAGAGACCAGGGTCTTCCCACTGCCACACACCCTGTTGCCCACTTCTCCCTGTGAACGCTGATTCTAGGAAATAGAGTTTACTCATAAAGAGGCTCATTACAATTTTAGTGGTGTTTTAATAAAGTGGCAGTCATTTCATTACCACTTTTTTTTTCACTTAATTTTTATTAAACATTTTGCTTATGACAATTCAATCAACCGAATAAGACACATTTAGCAACAGCAGATAAAATAGTGCCCCCTCCCCTCTCTACCCTTCTTCCCTCCCTCTGCACATAATTAACCAAGCCCAACCAGATTTTGGGAATCCCAGAGAACTTTACCACGAAACCCTAAGGTATGAAAGAACTGTCAAATTGGCTTCATTGGTGACAACACCCTATTAGCGATTTTGAGCGATTCACAGGAAGACCATCAGTTGCGGTAGATGTGATTATGCAAGTCTCATCATACCATAGTCCTCATTCAAAAGTACCACAGTCCAATCCAGGAGAAAGGACTCCATTGTGTCATGTGTCAAAGCTGTTAACTTCTTGTAGGTGAAGATAGCACATAGTTTTGCCATCCACTCAGCTCTGGACGGTACTGACTTGCCTCTCCATTTCTGGGCCAGGGCCAGCCTCCCCACTCTCAGCATGGCCTAAACCACTTTAGGGAAATTACTCAAATCTGAGATGGGGGGGCACCAAATAGGAGGGCAATCGGGCTCAGGGGGAGAGAGAGACCCACTATGTCTCTGATCCAACTCAGGATCTCTGACCATAAGATCTGGATTGAAGGGCATTCCCACCACAGGTGATACCAAGTCCCTCTATGGCCACAGTCTCTAACCTATCAGGAGAAAGTTGCCATGCGATGAGGATTTTAAAATGATGCTCCATGGCTGCTGTGTAGAGGAGCCCGAGAGAAAGCTCCCCATAGAATTTATACCTGGTTGCCTCCTCCAATGTCTCCCCCCACTCCTCCTCTCAGAGCTGTTTGAATCCTTGCCTGCCTTTGAGTTGTAATGTAATGAGGATTTTGTCTATCTTGGAGAGAGAACCCATCCACGAAGTGGTATTCAATATCATTCTCTGTAGAGGTTTTAGGGGGCGAGTAAAAGACACACCCCATTTGGGGCTGGTCAGGAACCCTTTTATTTGGAGATAACCAAAGATAGATATCGGGTGATCACCCATGGTCTCCGCTAAGGTGCTATACTCAATAAAGGCACCATGTTGGAATAATTGAGTCACTCGTTCCAGACCCAAATCCGACCACCTCTGGGTATTCTTGAAAACAGTCATCCCCAAATCAAGAGGGGACCCCACAAGGAGGATAGAGGGGAAGGCCAGGAGGAAAGGTGAGCATTCGATTTGTCTTGTTTCCATAGTGCCCATTAATTGTACCAGGAATGTCCTTGGATGGGGCCCAAAGGAGTTATCTTACCTTCCTGAGGTGCGTATGGGTGTCTTCTATGCATGTCCACTAGGTTTGCATTTTGTCTTTCATATGTTCTAACATTACCCTTACCTGGGCTGCTTTATAGTACTGATGGAAGTCCGGGAGTCCAAAGCCTCCTTGGGACTTCGGGAGAGTCAGGGTGGCGAATTCGATCATCGGCTTTTTATCATTCCAAACAAACCGTAAAGCGATGGATTGCACGGAATTAAAGAATGTCTCAGGCACTATATTCAGGAGAGCGGAGAAAAAGGTATAAGAGCCAGGGAAGGATATTCATTTTTAGGGATACCATGCGCCCGAACCATGAGAGGGTCAGGAGAGACCACCGTTGGAGGTCTGATCGTATTTTGGAAAGAGTAGGGGGAACATTTTGCTCAAAAAGTTTCCCTAAGTCTCTCAGGAGTAGAACCCCCAAGTAAGGTGTGGCTGTGCGCTAAACCCTGATACCTCCCAATGAATCCCTCCCCTCGCTTACCCTAGCCTGACATCCCATTGGCACGAGGAGTGATTTTGACCGGTTAATTTTCAAGCCAGAGAAGGCCCCAAAAGAGTTAATCAGGTCTAAGAGGCACAGGAGAGAGTCTTCCAAGTTGGTTACGTAAGCGAGAATATGGTCTGCAAAGAGAGATAGCTTAAAGTCCAGCTCACCACATCGCACTCCCGAGATCCTTTGATGCTGTCTAATAGCTATAGCGAGCAGCTCCATTGCAAGAACATATAAGAGGGGCAAGATAGGGAAGCCTTGTCGATTACCCCTAGAGAGGGGAAACGAAGCAGAGACCATCTCATTCACCGATACAGTGGCCGATGGTCCATTATACAAAGCAGAAATCCACACACGTAATCTCTCCCCCAGTCCCATCCTCTGCAGAACTTTGCCTATGTAAGACCATTCTACCCGATCAAAGGCCTTTTCCGCGTCCAGTGATAAAAAAGATAAGCTTCGACGTTGTTACTGTTGGCCTTGTGCATCCAATCCAAGGTTTTCTTGATATTATCAGACACCTGCCTCCCCAGGATAAACCACCATGGACCAGCGAGGGGAGATGTTGGGCCAGCCTATTTGCAAGTAGTTTTGCTAAAAGCTTTACGTCAGTATTAATTAGAGAAATGGGGCAATATGCTTGATTTGTTGGGTCCTTCCCCACCTTGGGAATGACCACAATTCAGGCCGATAACATGGACTGAGGAAGAGTCCCAGAATCCAGGGTTGCATTAAATAATTTGGATAGGAATGGGGCCAGAGTGGAGCAAAAGGACTTATAAAAAATAATCGTGAAGCCACCTTCGCCGAGGGTAGTACCCCCTTTCATGGTGCCAATAGTATCCATTACCTCTTGAGGATTGATGGGCCTCTCCCTCCACCTGAGCACTCTGATGTATAGAGGTGCTCGTAAAATATTTGGATTTGCTCAGCTATCCCCAGATCGTCAAAACATTTTGTACTGCCCGGCAGATGCAACGCGTCTACCCTTCTATTGTTTCTGAGTTCACGTAGGACCACTGTTTTTTGGGTGGCAATGATTTAACACCATTTTTAGCACACATCCAAATTACATTTTTTTTTCCTTGAAAGCCAAACATCGGCGGAATTACGTGGCAGAATTCCAGCTCTTAATAATCACTGGCAGGCAATTTAATTTTTTGTGCAATCTTTGGGAAACCCCATCACACAGGCATCCGATGTTCTTGCCATTTTGGATCAATACTATCTCCAGCTGAAGGCCACAAGAGGCTCATCTGAGAACACCAATGAGGAAGAAATCACCCCATCCCAGCAACACCAGGGACAAGATCAGAGAGACCAAGCACTGATGGATTAGTTGATCAGGTGACTACAGTTTGTGTCATCCCTTCTGCTATTTGGTTTCACTTTCTGTCCGGAACGTCACTTCCTGTGGCCATTCTGGATTGATGACATCACATCCAGCAGCCATCTTGAATTGGTGACATCACTTCCTGTGTCATTCCTTCTGAACTGCCTAGGGACATACAGCCAGGGGCTTCCTAGTAAAGGCTGCAACTGTGAAGACCAGCCATTGACCAGTCTTTTTGCCTCTTTTCCGAGGAGCCTTTGCTTTGCTGGTTCATACTACTTGTCTGTAAATATCCTTAATTGCTTCTTCTTAGCTGCACTCTTGACATGTAATCTCTTCCTTTTCCCTCTACTTCTCTGTTCACTCTCCTCCGCTCAGAACCATCTCATCTCTCTCCCCAGTCTTACCCTATCTGCTCCCCGACTCCACATCTCTTCTCGCTCTACTATTCCTTTTTTTCACAAAACCTACTCTAATCCTATTTTCCATTACACATCCTCTTCTTACATCTACCCCCAGCACCTCTCATTTCCCAGACTCAATGATGCAATGCTTCTTCATGTCACTCTATTATTATTGCTCTTTTGGAATGCAAAGTCTGTCTGCAATAAAACCTCCTTTACATCTGACTTCTTCCTTTCTCATTCTCCTTCTCTTGACCTCATTACCATTACTGAAACCTGTATCTCTTCCTCCGACACTGCAACACTTGCTTCCCTTCATGACCCTGCCTACATCTTCACTCATTCACCCCACCCCACTGGCAGGAGTGGTGGTGTAGGACTGTTTTCATTCTCAAAACTTCCTATCTCTCCTAGCTCTCCTAGTCCATTATCTCCTGCTAATTCTCCCTCATTCCAATTCACTATTTCCATAATCATTGTCCCCTGCTGCAAATATACTCGGTCTGATTATGATTCTGCTAGGCAGGAAATAACATTCCAGTAATTCCATTTACTGGTATGTTTCCAGAGCAGCAGAATACAAGTTTGCCAATGGGTTGCCTGAACTACCTCCAGCCAAGAGCTGGGAGTAAATCAGGTACCCTACTGGCAAAAAACAGCGGGTATTACTGGCACCGGTAATACTGGCAATACAGACTCCATGGAATGAGGATGTACCTACCATTTCCAGCAACTGTAATATGCCTGTAATTACGGCATATCAGGCACCAGTAACGGTAGGTCCATTTGCCAGTATCTCACTGGAATGAACAGCGGGATACCAGAAAACATATAATGATGGCTTTCTCTACCAACCACCTTGCCCGCCGGTAGGTCAATTCTTCGACCACATCTCCAAATAATTGACTCTCTCCCATTTCGTCATAGTCATTGGTTACTTCAACCTCCCCCTCTGCCTCTTTATCTAATGGCTTCAACTCTCTTCTGCTTAATAACTCACTCTCTTCTATTCACTCTCTGACAACCCCCTTCAAATGGAACCTCCTCTGACCATATTCTCATCTCCTCTCAACTCTCTGCCACTAATAGCTCCACCATGACTTCTCCCTCAAATCACTCTATTGTCTTTGCCACAATCTCCACTTCTGCGTCTTCCTCACTCTCCAGCTAATACAACTATTATTAAGTTCAAATTTCCCTCCCTCAAACTCCCTGACTACCTCTCTGACCTATACCACTCTCTCTCCTCCTACGCTGAACTCACTTTTCCATCCATTGAAAATTCATTCATTAACTTTAACAATGCTCTTTATGCTCCTTTTTCCTCCCACTACCCTCTTACTATACTCATGCCTGAATCCAGCCCTCCATGGCCGTGGATTACACCTCTCAACCTCACCCTGAAATCAACAATGCAGAAAAAGATATTTCTCTGTTCTCCAATTCTATCTCACTGCTCTTCAAAATTATTTCTTTACTCTTGACACTGCCGAACATGACTTCTATCTCTCTCTCATTTCATCTCAATCCTCCCTTCTTGATCTCTATTCTTTCTGCAATTGATCTTGCTCTCTACTTTACCTCTAAACCTTCTACCATTAACAATACCCTTGCTAATGAACTTATTTCCCATCTTCCTGCTCACTTTTCCTCACCACTCCAAACCTCCACTCTCACTACTATGTTTTCTTTTAGCCAACCAACTCTGATGATATTCTTGCATACTCCTCAAGGCTCACCCTTGCTGTGCCCCCACTTACTCTCTGCCCTCACACATTGTGCAGCACATAGCTCCCAGTGTTGCTCCACATCTTTCTTCGCCCTTCACCTCCTCTCTAGACAACGCCACATTTCCCTCATCCTATAAGACAGCTACTGTCATTTCTCACCTTAGGAAACATGGTTTAGTTCCTAACTGTCCTGGCAACTTTCAACCTGTATCTATTCTAGCACACTATTCCAAATTCCTAGACTGAGTAATTTTCAATCAACTAACTTAATTCCTTGATACTCAAAACCTCCGGGACCCTCTTCATTTGGTCTTCTGGCCTCTGCATTCTATCGCATCAGCTCTCCTCAGTGTCAGCAACATCATCTATTCATATTCTTCTTGACTTTCTGCTGACTTAGATACTGTCAACCATTCTGACCTTCTCTGTATATAATGTCTCCTTGGCCTCATATATAAGGCCCTGCCTTGGTTTACTTAATACCTTGAGCCCATACACTTTCTGGTTTCCTGGAAAATTCATACCTAACCACTCACCCCCTTACTGTTGAAGTTCCCCAAGGGTCAAGTCTTGGTCCACTTCTCTTCACTCTCTATACTTGAGCTCTATGAGCCATTACCCCCGCTTACTTATTCTCCTATCAACTCTTTAGTGACAGCATTCAAATCTTCTTCTATTTTCATTCCTTATCTGACAAGCTGTTGTCAAAAAGTCAAACTGTCTCTCTGCCATCAAATATTGTTTGGCATCTCACTCACTCTTGCTCAACTCCACTAAGATTGGAGTCCTCTACTTCCCAGCCACACAGTCTATCTCTTCCTCTCCTCTTCTTCTCTTCTCTCCTGACTACCTTTCTTATTCTGCTTCTGCTCATAACGTTGGTGTCAGCTTTGACTCATCACATAACTTCTCGATTTTCATCTCCAAATCTCCCATTGCAGCCAGACTCAACCTTCTCAATATCAGAAATGGCATTCTATTCTTCCTTTAATTTCTGCTAAACAGATAACCACTTACTTTGTTCTTTCTATATCTTACTAATGTGCCTGTTGACTCTATGGACTTCCCAACTGTTACACCTCGCTGCTCGCCTCATCATCTGCTTCGGCGTCCACCTCATGCCTTCATGGCTCCCCATTCTCGTAGGGACGTTGGGACCCCTCAGGCACCCCAATCAGGAAGTACCAGAGAGTCATAGCACTCCATAAGGGTGTGCGACACTTTAATGCTCCTTTCTATTCACAGTGGCAGCTGCCATGGAAGTTAGCTGCTCTGAACTACATTTCCCAGAAAACCTGACTCTATGCTGTAGTTTGGAGGCGTTAGCATGGGAGCCTCACTTTCCTGTGGTTCCTCCTCCTTGTTGATTTAACCAGCGGCTGTTTTCAGAACACCACTTCTGTTTTCAGTTATAGCCGGCAACTACAAAGATACGTCTTCTGTGCCACCTTCCTTGTTAGCTTTCTGCTGTGTACCGACCCAGATTGCCCAACAGACTCCTTGGTATTTTCCTGCTTATGTTCTCCTGCCCACCTGTGTAACAAATCTCCTGCTTGTCTCACGAACTGCCTTGCTCTTGTTACGGCTTTAATCTACTGCCCGCCCGTGTCCCGGATTGCTTTGCCTGCTCACAGACTGTCTGGCTTCCGGTTCTGCTGTTGTTTTCTGCCCGCCCGGGTATTGGATCTTGTAACCGCTCCTGGATTGCTTCGTAGTTCCACTATTGCACATCCTGTGTGCCGTCCCTTTCCTGGAACTGCTACAAAACTTATCTCCTTTGCAACACTGGTAAGACTTCCTTTTGAGTACTCTGACATCTGTATTTACGGACTGTTAACTATTTGGTTAGATTGAGCGATCCATCTACAAGTGCACACGGGGACGCTCTGCTGCTTGTGCACCATCCCGAAACTAGTGCAACCCTTGTGCCACCAAGGTGTATTTACCTTACTAACCTTCCTTGTTTTTTGTTTTACACCTTGCGTTGTGTCTTGGACTCAATCCAAACATTACTGCCCTAACCAGTGGTGAGGTTTTGTTCCTATTCTATGATTCATGTAATTTTCTCCTACTTAGACTAGAACCTAATCTCCTTCTGCTCTTTAGGTTGCTTCCATTCTCTCTCATTGAAATAGGGGTAACTCTTCAGGTATTCCGTTAGATATTAGAAATCTAGGGGAAAGGGTACAGTCCTGTCTGAATACTTTACCTCTTGTCCTTTCTTTGAAGCTGGGTCCGTGGCAGTGCGTTCTCCCGCTCTTTTGGGTGATCAGTCTCCTTGTCTGGTGCATCTCACAGCATGGGGTCATATGATTGAAAAAAGCAATTCTCCCTCAGAAAAAGGAGGCTGGGGTAGAGGCTCCAACCCCAGCTCTTCAAGCAACTACCCCGTTTCACAGTCCTGGTCTCCTGTCTTACGTGCTCCCCTCACAGGTGAGTAACATCAACTATGTTTTTTAGTCCTCTACTTCGCGGTGTGCACACTTTTCAATCTTTTTCACATTACCTCTACCTCATTTGCCCATCACCAATTTGGCTGGTTTGATGGTCTCCTTGGTGAGTGAAGAAGACACAAAGGCACCAAGGAGAGGCACCAGTTTAATTTCCGAGGCACCTCCTGTAATCACTCCATTTTCCACCTCTCCAACCATCCACCAGGATTTTCCAACATCCATGCCTGGAACCCCATAAACATTCTACACCCCCCCATCAATAAAGTGACAAACTGAATTTGGTTAACACACTAGTAACTCGCAGAATTAAAGGAGCAAAGGGCTTAGAATAAACTTCTTCTCATCATCATCAAAACAATCCATGGTCTCGCCCCACATAACCGATCTGCTCATCTCACTACCTGCTATCAATCTGGCTCATTAAGATCATACCCATCTCTCCTCTCTGCCACCACTCGAGCCCACTGTACTAGTTTCTGCTCTCTCTCCTCGCTCCCCTACTCTCCCTCTCTGTACCACTCCAACTCTACCACTATTTAAATCCTACCTCAAAGTTCTCCTTCCTTCTGAGGTACCTGTTTCCTAGAACTCTATGTTACTGCTTCACCCAGTTTTCTCCCTCCATACTGTTCATGGACAACAATACAGACCTTCTCCGTCACTCCTCCATCATTAATTCAGCATTTTCTCCACCATCATGTTCCTATATCATTTTGTACTCTCCTCACCCATAGATTATGTTTCCACCTTCCCCTGCAACATCTGGTCTTCAAGTCACATTTCCACCCCATTATGAAGGACCCATGTCCTCCACTTTGTTTTCAATGGTAAATTTGGTATGCATTCATGTGCTAAAAAAGCATTGCTTTCCCTGTGATTTTTATAAATAACTAAATGCTGGCTGTTGTAGGGCGGGATGACCCCACAGGATGACCCCACCCAACTCATGGAATCTTGAGATCAAGACAATTAAGAAAAAACAATGGGGATTCCCCTGTGAGTATACCTGGTGATTACTCCTTGTTTGAAAGACCCACCATTTTGTGCCACCTACCAATGCAAGATGGCCATTTTCAGCAAAGAGGTTTACAATTTTCCCATTGTTCCCTTAGAAAGGATCTATAGACTGAAGAGGAGATTGAAAACAAGACATATTTAGACGACTGAGCTCATGCAAGAACTGGTCGAATTTGACTTTCATGTCCCCCTAAAAGTGACTTTACTATCTGTTCTTCCTATATAAATGAAACCAACATTGTAACAGTAACCAGAGAACATTTGTACTGCCATCTTTGAAACTACATCCAATGTAGGAATCCCTGGGATTCAACACCATTATAACATTCTTAATTCAGGTCAGCCAAAATATATTTTGCCAAATATAGCCACGCCCTGTGCGGTAAACAAATGAGTAAAAGGGGTTTTGCTACATGTGATGTAATTAATGCCATTCCTGAGATGGAATGCCTGTGGGGCTCATTTATGTTGAGATGACATTGAGGAAGATGAAACATAAGCAAGAAGATGAAATCCTCAATCAATGGTTGCAAAACATTGTAAAGCCTGCAGACATACAGGGACTCAAAGGTTTTGTTTTTAATATGAGAATTTAGCAAACATCTTAAATATGGGGGACTTTCTAATGAAGTTGACAACAACGAGACACCGTGTTCATTGCTAAAATATAATTACTTTGACTGCAGACGATGAATTAAGAGTTTAATTTAAGTTACTTAATTTAAATACTGTACTTTTATCTACCTATTTACACTCATTTATACAAATACCCTTCAATGTGTATTCTGTTTAATTTTATTGAGACTCTGGGTAAAAAAATGTTCTACCATTTCCAGTCTTAATGTTCTTTTGTTGAATTTCTGATACATGTGCACATTTTTATATTGATAGCTCCTTTTTTCTGTACTAATTTTATTTTTGGTGCAATTATTTGGTACATGGAATAATGTTCCTATTTTGGGAATGCAGACTGATGTTGTTATGTTATCTAGGATCTATATCATTTAACACTGCTATGCACACTATATTAACTTCTTTTATCGTTATACGTGTTTAAGAAGTGTAGATATACCCAAGAGACTCAATGCTAATAATTATCAATGTGCTAGTAATTATTTTGCATTAGGGAAGGCATTCTGCTTTTGGATATTGGGGAGAATGCTCATTTGTATTGAATTGTCCATATAATCAGCTTTCAATGTGTAATACAGATTTTTCCATGTTTCGATTTCTTCATTTGAAGTATGTGTTCTGATATGTAATGTGTGTTGCATTAATATATGTTACTGAAGGAGATTCTTCAACATAGTGAATTGAATGATAGAACCAGACATGGGCCAAATTCGTGGCAACACAGAAACATCATATTTGTATCTTGGGGGTATTGTTCAATCGAATATAAATATATATGTTTTCATTGGAGCCAGATTTGGGAGCCTGATTAAGATATGCGTTTTTTGAGTTCATTTCAAATACAAATAACTATTGTGCTAGTTGGAAACATTCTTCGACCTGCTACATAAATTCAAATACTAACAGAGTAACTTAGTCAGAGGTTCACGTCAACAATACTGGAAAACAAGGAAAGTGATTTTGAATTGTCGCACTGGTTCGCAACAGATTGGTTACAATATCAGTGCTTGGTATTCTCAGTATGTTCTTGTGTTTATCTTTCAAGAACACATATCGAATTATTTTGTGTACAGAGACACAGTTGATCTAGAATTAATTATTTGTTGGCTTGTTACTTTTCATTTTTTAATGCACTTCCTAATTATGAAAATACTGTTTGGGATGCAAAAGCCATTAAAAAGGAATGTGTTACTATCTATAACTAAAAATGATACTAATCATCTATTTGAATACATGATGAAAGGTACATTTTATCGAGTGAATTACTATTTCTTTAATAATATGTATTTTTGGAATACAGAAAGCACAAGTCCAGTTGTGAAGCCAAAGACATTTTGTGCATATACTCAAAAAACTGGATAGGCTGATGTATCATATTTATTTTCCTGATATTTAACTGTACACATAATTAAAGTGCAAACATTGATTTCCATTCCTTTGCAACATTATTTTTAGACTATCATTTATGTGATCCATACACAGCAGGTTACTGAGGTTGTCCATTAATTAATATATACAAACGTGTCATTTGGATTACTTAAGTATTTAGAAAATGGCACTCCAAACGTGTTGTGATTCAACACTGACCTTCAAATTCCTGTCCTGAAATGAAAGCTCAGGGCCATTTAATGTATTTATGGAGGTGATCTACATAAAAATGTATTGTATTTATTTAGCCTGAGTTTATTGTACTGAGTGTGTATGAAAGAAACATGGTGTAATTATGACTTCAGTGGTATTTGCTTTGAAAATACCACCAACCGATAATACAATGTACACATACAGTAAGCAAGTGGTAACTTTAAGGGTCTGCATAAGTCCAATTCATGCAGACCTTTAAGTTATTCACCATCTTGTAGTCCAATAGGACTACATGAGGATTTGTTATTGCTGCATGTGGTAATTACTGTATATGGAAATGCGTTTCTGCCGCAAAAGGACCACCTCCAAAAAGCAGTTGAAGCAGGATAATTTAAGTTTGAAACTTGTAGATTAGCAGAGAGGTAAAACATCTGGTATTCAAAAATAATCACTGTTTTACCATTAGCATCATACTTTTAATCAAACCCACAATATTTATTTAAATGTTTTGAAGTTTTTGTATCATTACGTATTTAAGTTTACTTTTTCATTGGCGCACATCATTAATATAAACAAATCATTAAACACTAACTTGAATGGTTAAAGAAAGTTTTTTTTCTTTACAGTGTGACATTTTTAAGTAAAACATTTGAATGTGATGGCATGTTTTCCTTGAGGGTTTGGTAGGTTTCACTTTGAGATTGCAGTTCTAACCTTATTAACAAGGTCAATAATGATTTCAGGAAAATCATAATCCTGATAAAACTAGCTATTATAAAACCACACAGTGCCAACCCTTATATCCTTGTAGGTGGAACAGAAAACATTTTGAATATCATTGGACGTGTAATAAAACTGACACTGCTCGAAAGCACTACCAGAGGAATCATGAACTTTGGTTCACCACGTTAAGAAGGATCTACCATAATATGGGGATTTGAATAATTTACCAACTTTGGGCTGCTATTTAAGACTCAAATAGTCAGCAGACAGCCACCGATCCTGACCAAGTTAATTCTGCCGAATATGATCCAGGTAAGATAATGGGGCTAGTCTGTATACATGTGTATGAAAGGTCTTATCCTTAAGCAATTGTCTGGTGTAAGTTTTACCTTTAAAGACCATTGTCATGAATGATCTTTCTAAAACTGTGGTTTTGCTAGTGAATGCGAAGATCCAGAAAATGGACATAGGAATGAAAAGGACTTTTTTTTTTTTTTTAATGGCTGTCAGAGTGTGCAGAGTAGGGCTTACAGGAGGTAAATCCAGGAAAAAAAGCAAAGAGTAAAAGCATCAAAATCACTTGACATCTGTAAAGCCTCACACTGTCCCTGAGATTTATGTGCAGAGGTTTCCTTCACCTGCGTGGAAAACAAACTTTCTCAGATCAAAGCTGAATTTTCTCCCAACACAAGAGGTTGAAGGTGCTTGAATGGGTGAAAATAGAGCCCTGAGAACTTGTAGATTTTGTGAAGATTCAAACGTGCTAGAAATGTTGGAACAGCTAATTTTGAGCTGTGGCCAGATGTGAATGCGTTCACACCTTCTTAGCTGATCACAGTGTGCATGATTTAGAGATGTTTTGGGTCCAGATTCTATCTTGAAATCAGGTTTCCTTGTATTTAGCAGCTTTACCCTGCATTGATGAAATTCTGGGTCTGCAATAGGGACTGGGAGTTTAAATATGATATTATGTGTTGATTGTGTTCTCTGTTTTCTTTTATTTACGTGTTGGACAATATGTTTCATATATTTGTTATAAGAACAAGTGTAATTGAGTGGATTCTTTGGATTTTGTATTATGTGGATATAGTATTTGTATGGCTGTGTAAGGTTTATAATAAAACCAAATGCACAAAAAAAAGAAAACATAGAAAGTAAGTAAGGCATTGTATTGTGGGAAACAGGCCATAGCCCTAAAACATGACACAAACTAAATAAGAAACGTTGGAACATTGAACAATGATACAAAGAGACTGTGTCCAGTATAATAAGTAATCTCTTTGGATTGCTGCATTCTGTCAAACAGAGTATAGTACTGCCGCAAGTCATTTTCCTCTGCTTCCCACTATCACCATCCAGTTTCACATGGTCTTCCTTGTCTAGGCCACCCTGCCTACTGGTTTACCCAACTTTCCTTCACCTAACAATCTTTCACCTTTGGGGCAGCCCTGTAACTTTGGCTCATACTTCCAGTTCCCCAGGGCCTACCTCATCCTGCAGGCCTCCCTGGGTGTCATCTTACCCAGTTCACCTTCAGCCTATCTTGTCTTGCAGGCCTCCCTGAGTGGTGGATATTCCTTGGGGCAATGGGGGTGGGGGAAGTGCTGGCTGCTCCCCCTACGACAGCTTACTTGCCTCACCTTCATTTCCTTCCAGCACACATGAGTCTGTGGGCCTCATTACACGGATGGCGGTGGACCAAGGTGCTATTAGCACCTTGGTCCATGCCGGTAAAATACCGGCACCGCCTTGGTGGAAAGGGGAATTACCGCCCTATTCCAAGGTTGGCGGGGAGGTAATTCCCCTTTCCCCCATTCCCATTTTTGCCCCATAGGGCTCTATGGGAATGGGAAAGGCGCTAATTACGGTGCCGCAAATTGCGGTACCGTAATTAGCTCCCTGGTCCCTTTGCGGGTTGGTTTTTAACGCCTGCAAAAAGCAGGCGTTAAATTCACCAACCCGCAAAGGGACCTCGTAGTAAGGCGGTAAGGGTTTACCGGTACCGGTAAAATACTGATGCCAGTAAACCCTTACCGCCTACCGTGTAATGAGGCCCCTCTTTATCTTCCTAGAAAAACAGCTATTTTCCAGTGTTTTGAATCAAACTCTCTTCAGTCCAAAAGTAAGTTCCGTATAAGTTGATTTATTCATTTGTTTAGTAAGTTACATTTTAAGTCCATATAGCCGGAGCCGGAACCCACCAGTGTGCACGACACAGGCTCTATCCTTCCAACAGACCTAGGTGGAAAAATGGGGTCAGCACAATCATAAACATTCCACACGTGACATCACATATTCTGATATCACTCACACATCTTTCAGATGAGACACAAGAATACACATGAAAACCAAATAATAGAAGTTCACCTCATCTGTATATAGTCGCTTAAAAAAAAACAGCTGTTATGGCTCCACTGGCCGCTTGGAAGGCAAAGGCACTCTCTCATGGCAACCCCTGGTTTATAGAGAACCTCCAAAACCTGAGAGCCAAGAAATGCCAGACCAAAGAAGCCTGGAAGAAACACCAAAATGATGCTGGAAGAAACACCAAAATGATGCCCTCATCACCCTATTCAAATCCATTGCCAGATTCTACAAACTAGCTATAAACCAAGCTAAGGCGACTGCATATAATGACCAAATTGTATACAAGGGAGTTCTTCATCATACATAAGGAACTATAAGCCCCTATCTCAGCCCTGAGAGGCATCACCAAAGACGCAACATGGTGCTCAAACATACAAGAGGCCTTGCTAAAGAAAATTACCACACTACAATACAAAATTACCACCAAGCAATCCACCACCAAAACACCACTTCTCACACCACCAACAGCCGACCAAGCTCAAGTCAGCCCTTTCAACTTCTCAGAAAGGGAAGTAGTCTCCATCCTTGCCACCCTCAAACCATCTAGGTGCAAAGGGGACATCTGCTCCGCCCCTGTAATGAAAGGGTGCACAGACGCCCTCACTCCTTTCATCACCAGTTTCTTCAATGCCCTCTTCCTCACTAGCACGGTTCCCACTGGACTGATGAAATCTTGTATCCTCCCCCTCCTAAAAAAGCCATTGCTAGCCCCAACCACACTCACTGGCCCTCATTACGACCCTGGCGGAAATCGAAAAACGATGGCGGAAATGCAATACCGCCATCGAATAGCGCTCGGTGCGATTATGACCCGTCACCGTAAAGTACGATGCCATTAGCGACACCGTAGTGAACGCCAACGCTAACTGCACCAAGTACGCACACGCGCGCCATGCCAAACCGTAATTACCACCATGGCGTAACGGTACGCGAATTCTGACCCTAGCGGACATATACCTAACGCCATCAAGCATGGCGGAAAGTACCATTCCGCCATGGTGAGAAGTACGGCATCGCGAACCAACCGTAAAAGGCCCTACTGAGTGCCTGTACACCACTCCCTGGCCACATTGCACAACTCCTCGTAGGTGCAATGAAGTCACACAATGCAACCAGTGAAATGTACAAGTCACCCATGCATGCCAACGAACAAATGAATCTAGGGGCTCCAAGTGCCTTGTGAGTGGCCATCCATATTTGCCATGGCACCATTGCCGTACTGATGCAGCACAGGCATGTGAAGGGTCAAGTCCAGCAACATGAACTGAAATATGAGACAAACAAAAACAGGCCCCCCCATCGACTGACACCAGTGTAAGGCAACATTCAAAGCAGTATCCTGAGTGAGACTGCACCAGCCCTGTACTCCTGCCAGTAAACAAACCAACCATCAGCATAAGCATGTACCACACAAGTTGGCAGAGTGACTGAGCAGCCAGGCTCATCTCAAGAGGGGCCAATGGGAGCTGCAGGGCACAGATGGCACGAATACAGAAGCTATTCCAATGGACATGACCTCAGTCTCCCTCCAAGAAACGCACGCAAACACAGGCACCTGTGACCAGCCATATTCTGATAATCACATCATTCCACCAATCCACCTGGCTGACCGGCATCTGTTACACAAAAGCTAATCCCCCGCCCCTGAGCATGACATCATTAAAACAGTCATAATGGTAGCCCCTATCCCTGACCACACTGTGCTTCGTAGGCAAACGCGCCCAGTACAGTACCACGCAACTATACTCAGAAGCCGGAACCCAATGCAGATCTTCTCACAATACATCGCTCCACAAATAGGAATATGCTACATTACTTGCAAAGAAGAACGCTACACGGTCAATATCAGAATCAAAATTTAATGCACAACAAAATCACCAAGCCCATACAGCTATTAGGTCATGAACTCCAAAATATATTTCATTATTGTGGGCTGCATCCGCAATAAATGACCAGCTTCTTCTTGTGTGACGCCCTGTTCCTTCATGGTACACAGGGGCTACATTCACGTTCAAAAAGGCAACATGGAAGCGCCTAGAACCGCAGGGCCGTCCCATTAGGTAGGCACTAGCCCAGCTGAAAGGTCGATATGTTGCTCCTAGCCACTAGTACTGCGTAAGGGCATGTGGCCCATTGGTGATCGTCCCATAAGATCGTAATGGTGCTCCACTAATTAACACGAAGCAGCAGGTGTCGGGAGTAAAAGCCATCTGCAGGAGTGGCATACAGATGGCAGCGGCAAAAGGGGAGGAGATACCTGTCACCCAAATGAAATGAAAAAGATTAGTATGGGCATCAGAACTTCATTTGAATTACTCACTTCAATGATCACACTAAATCCACAGCCATATGTATGCTAGCCCACTCAAAAGGATTATTCCCACCCAAAAATCACTTGCGAATCATAACTATAAAAATCGAGGTGAAAACACTATTACAAACGAGTGTTTGTGTGCATGCGTCTGTCAAAACAGAATCCATTAGATGGGATTAGTAACGTGCATAGACACAAGTGTTTGAAGGCGCGTCGAGACAGGGAGGGTTCAACAAGGGCAGATAGACGATGGTCCTACTATGGCAGCTCTGCATCACATAGCGCAGGGGAGGTGGATAGATTCCAAAAAGCCCTGTACATGGCAAACTCCCCATTAAATCATCTGTCCATGCATCCATACATCATTCCCTCATCCCGGAATGAAAACGCCTGATTATTTACTCACATAACATGTGAAATTTCCATTGAGTCTGTGCGTAATGCAGTCTGCAAAATCCACTGTGCTCCAGGCCGGAATTCCAGTGTTGTGAAGTAACATGTATTTGGGAACGTCCTGCCTTATCGTCCACTACGCTATTGCGCATCCCATACTATTCATATCAATCATTGCATTCTCGCCATGGCCCCTGTCCCAAGGACATTAAACAATAGAACGTTATATTTGCAGTCAGACCTGTGGGCGTCTCCTCGCCGCTAGCTGAAAACCGAAAGCGCTGTCCTTCGAATTCCTCATTTGCAACATCACGTCGAAAAGGCATCTGTGACCGCTTGAAATCACAAATTCATCCATGTAGTGCGGCAGTGTGTGAAAATG
Organism: Ambystoma mexicanum; assembly: GCF_040938575.1. Taxonomy (NCBI): domain Eukaryota; kingdom Metazoa; phylum Chordata; class Amphibia; order Caudata; family Ambystomatidae; genus Ambystoma; species Ambystoma mexicanum. The sequence continues at coordinate 978,984,649 of NC_090922.1, forward strand.
GCAACTGGCTTCACTCACAAATGGGACGCCCCGCCCGTCGGTGAACCTCGGTACAGTGCTGCATGAGGGTCCACCGTTAATCGAGTACTACATTCCACTGACCCTTCACAAGTTTGTTCGCGACTGCAAAGATAGTATGTGAAACAATGGGACCATAGCAGAATGAACATATGAACCAATATTTCACTGCCATCGGGATTAAATACATGATTGTAATAGCAAGATGCCATGCGTCGAATTGCAGCGTTGTGTGCGGGACGTGCTAAAGGGGATTGCAGCTTGCACAGGTGGAATGAATCACCACAGGTGGAGGCTATACAGCCTGAAAACACATAAATTGCACACCCAACCCCCTCCCACAACCACACCCACTCCAAAATGCTACCGACAGGACTAGCGATGTTGGCCCTGGGGGACCTGTTAGCACTGCAAGTACTCCAACTTCAAGAAGAAGACGAACACCAACTACTACAACAACCGGCCGCACAGAGGAGACGCAGGAGGAGGAGGAGGGCAAGGCAGGGCCAGCAAGGCCCACCAGCACAGCCACTACCACCACGCAGGCAGCCCGCAATCCTACGCCTCCGAGCTCATCCGTTCAACCTCACTGATGAGCAGATCCACACCCTCTACCGTTTGGACCGGGACACCATAACCGCCATTGTGGACATGACACAGGCTGACCTTGTCAGCATGATAGATAGCCCATCCGCCATCCCACCCCTACTGAAGGTGGTGTCTGTACTCCACTTCCTGGCCACAGGCACCTACCAGCACACAGTCGGACAGTTGCATGGCATTTCACAGCCACTGTTCTCACGGACACTATTGCAAGTGCTCGATGCCCTCCTGAAGCCCGCAGACGACTACATCTCTCTACCACGCTCGGAGCAGGAAATTACGAACACAAAAGTGGGATTCCATGCACTTGGCGGCATACCGGGTTGCATTGGTGCCATCGACTGCACCCATGTGGAATTGGTCGTCCCACATGCCATGGAGGCCCAGTACCGCAACCGAAAACAATTTCATTCTCTTAATGTACAAATGGTGTGTGACTCCAACAGGATCATTACACATTGTTGTGCCCGATTTCCTGGATCAACCCATGATTCTATGGTCTTGAGGAACTCTACAATCCCACGCTACATGGAGCGACACGCAGGGAACAGATCCTGGCTACTCGGTGAGTCTCATTTCATGCATGATAATGTGGGGTATGTGATGCGGCAATGACCTGGCAGGAAGGGGGGGTGCGTACGTAGCAATGTCATTCCACAAACATCCTTTATTGTCCACATACAGGTGATGCCGGGTATCCACTGAAGAGATGGCTCCTTACACCACTCCGGAACCCACAGAACCAGCATGAGGAGGACTACAACCATGCCCACTCACGTACCCGTGTAGTCATAGAACAGGCATTCGGCCTACTGAAGACTCGTTTCCGCTGCCTCAGCAGGTCTGGCGGGGCACTCCTGTACCGCCATGAGAAGGTTGCAAAGATGGTCATGGCATGTGTCATGCTACACAACATGTGCGTACGTAGAAATGTGCCCATGCCCCCTGACGCAGAACTGCAAGCACCTGAAGATGGTCATGATGAGGGTGGGGATGTGGCAGCACCTCAAGGAGTCCGCGAGGCACAGGAGGGCCGTGACATTCGTCAGATTCTCATTGATTCATGCTTCTAGCACTCACGCCTGGCGGCTGATACATGGACACGGGACTTGTGGCACTGTGTGTGTCTGGAACATGCACAATATGGACTGTACGCCTATAAAGGCCTCGTACACAAAGATCAATGTCCACACATCTCATTGGATGATTGTGCAATGTTTATAGCATATGTGAAATTATGTTACACACCCCATCGACCCGCCACCCAAGTGAGCCCAACACACCCCCTCCACCCTCCTACCTCCCCCCCGAACACCAGTGTCCAAAGATGCTCATTGTCAGTGGGCAGACGCTATTGCAAGCCCCCTCTCCGGGTATCAGGGGCACCCCTGCCTGTGGAGCGCAGGTTCCTCCCAGATCTACGTTGGGGGCTGCCCTGGACGGAACTTGCAACGGATGATGTCTCTGCCTGCTCACGTCCATGCATGTCCCTAAGGGTTTGTGAGAGCTCAGTGAGCACACGGCGCACAGCGGCAAGTTCAGCACATACGTCTTTGGACATCGCATGCAGTTCCCCCCTCAGGCTCTCGGTGCTTTTCTCCATTTGTACTCTCAGGCTCTCGGTGCTTCTCTCCATTTGTGCCCTTAGTGTCTCTGTACTTCTCTCCATTTCTGCCCTAAGTGTCTCAGTTGATGTTTCTATGGCTGCCTTAGTACCCCCACATTCATCAGCATGGTCCTTGAGGAGCGTGGCCAGTTGCTGCTGTTGCACGATCACCTGGTCGAGGGACTGTTGCCTCTGCTGTGCCATGGCCATTTGCGGTGGTGTCACAGAGGGGCTGATCACCTCATGTTGCCTTGCCACAGGGCTTGTGGGGGATGGCCAGTCGTCGTCTTGTGGGTGCCCCTGCGTGGTATCCTCATGGTGTACGGGATGAAACAAACAGGGGGATTGAGACAGGTCATGGATGGATCCTACATCGACATCCCCGTTTTCTGTGTCGGAGCATGCTGCCATTAATGCAGTGTCACCTATGGTGCTGCTGCCACCAGAAGCAGTGCCTTCTGTGGCATCCATTGGGGGGACCTGTGGTGGTGCTGTTGTGGGCATGCTGGCTGCTGGGGTGCCTGTTGAAGTTCCCTCCTGTGTGCTGCCACTTGATTTGTGCTGCTGCCGTGTCTTGATCCGTGCAGCTGAGGTGGAGGGTCTTTGGCCGTTGGTCTTGGCCCTCTTTGCAGGTGTGCTGGTAGGGGTGTCCTGGAGCTCGTCGTTTGAATCGGACCCTGTGGTGGAGTAAAGGAGGGCGAGCGTTATTAATGGGTCTGTGGAAATTGGAATGGCAATGTATCACATGCATTGGGGTGGTACCTGAGGGTGATTTGGGTCAGGGCCTTGGAGGTGGTTTCATTTTTGTGTGGAATGAGGATGCAGTTGTTTTGCAGCCTGCAGTTAGGGTGTGCCTGCTGCACGTGTAGAGGGTGTTTTTAGGATTTTTAATTATTTATGTATTTAATGTGACTTTTAAAGTGCGCTATCAGGCAAATGTATGTGGACGTTCTCCTGGCCATGTGTTTCTGTTGCACTATGTGGACACATGGTACTTCACATGATTGGACATTGTGGATTTAGCATTGTTTTATTTGGGCCACCTACCTGATTCTTCTGATGTCTGCACTCCTTTCTCCATCCCTCCGACTCCCTCTATACTCTCCATTCCAATGGTGGAGGCACAGATTTCTTCCCAGTGGGTTAACTTGATGGGTGATTCCGATCCTCCCCCGGTAGCTGTGGCAATGTTACGGTTGGCGGATAGTATGCTCCGTACGCGTATCCGCAAGTCGTCCCATCGCTTTCTGCATTGCTGTGGGTTGCGGGGTGCGGTCCCCACCGCACTTACCCGCTGTGCCACCAGGGCCCATATGGCCTTCTTGTTCGCAAGTGCCGTCCTGGTCATTTGCGTCGAGAAGACGACGGCAGCATTCTCCTGGAGGGTCTCTGTGAGCACGGTGAGTTCCTCACGGGAGAAGTGGACCTGCCGCTTGCGGTCGCACGCTTTTTTCGCTACTTTTCCCATTTTTATTGCTTTCACTAGGGTGGATGACGGGTTGGGATGTGTCTCAGGGTAGTATTTTTTATGGTTGTGTGGGAATTCTGATTTTATAGGTGTACGGCGTGCTGTTTCCCGTTCCGGGACCATGTTTTTACTTCCGTTTCCGTATATTTACGGTCACCGTACTTTCCGAGTGCCGCTCATTACGGTGACCACTATGATGGGTGGCGGAATTGCACCTAGGGCGCCGTACGACGGCGGTGAGGGACGTTTTGGGGACATTTCCGCCATCGCGGACTTTGCACTTCCGCCATGGCGTAGTGCTCGTGCCCGATGGGTTGGAATTAGCCGCACTTTACTCCGTCGTGCAATGGCGGAAACGCTATTTACGCTATGGCGGTCAGGTCAGTCACTTTCCGCCAGGGTCGTAATGAGGGCCACTGACACTTTACAATATTTTTACCAAACCCCTCTTTGACCTACCAGACTCCATTGACATTCTTCTACCCCTCACTGTCTTCTACTTAAAAGACTCCAACACAACCTACTCCCTCATCCACACCTGCATGGCAACCAATGGCCTGTTCCTAAATGATGAAAAAACAGAGATCTTGCTGGTAGGCCCCCTTTAGTGACAAAAAACCTCAGTCCCCAATATCTGAACTTTAACATTGACAATCTGCTAATACCTGTCTCTACCTCGGTGAAGACATTAGGCTTGCCTCAATGCATACAGTATCATCCCTATACAATATCCTTCTGTAAATACATCTGCTCTACTTCTTTGTAAATTACTTATGTGAATAAGATTGCACATGTTAATATTACTGATTATTTACCTACGGGAACAATGTATCTGTAAATATCTCATGTCTGTAAATACGTTTAATATGATATATGCCAAACCTATGTTTTCTATTGTTGCCTGTGGTAACTCCTGTAATGTGTATTACCTGCTCTCCAGTGCCTACATACCTCTGGGTTTGGTGCACTCTACAAACGTTAAATAAATAAATAAATAAATAAATACATAAATACAATCTACCTATACTCCGCGCTCACTATGACACATCAAGTAAACGCCATTGTGACATCAGCTGCCTACACCTCGAAGCTTATTAACGCTGCTAGACCATTCCTTGCTCCAGTCAACTGCCTTACAATTGCAAGAGCCATCATCAGAGCAAGATTGGATTTTTGCAACGCCCTATTTGCGGGCACTTCTGCATATGAAATTCACAAACTACAAGTGATCCAAAATAATGCCATTTGGGCAGCTCTCAACATTCCCAAAAGAGAGCACATTAATAAAGTGAGAAGAAATGCCCATTGTCTCCCTATCAAGGAAAGGATCATGTTCAAAACACTCACAATCACACACCAATGCCTTTCCAACACTTCTAACCACTACCTGTCTAAAATCTTTGTGAAAGTTCAGTCCATCAGACCTACCAGGAGAGTTTCTGCACATAGACATGTCCTGCCCAAATCAAAGCGACCCAAAAGTGGCAGTACCAGCTTCTCTACCATTGTCACCCCTCTTTGGAACGCACTCCCACCATATCTGTGGGAGGAACAATTGTACTGGACATTCAGAAAAGCCTTGAAAACCTGGCTCTTTAACTAAGGACTACAACTGAAACTACATTGTCTGCTTTGCCTGATCTGTTCACCTGACCTTTCTTCGCTATGTAAGTGTAACTGGTTGTAACAGCGCATTGATGCCTCAGGGTTTTGTGGGCTTAATACATGTATAAATAAGTAAATAAATAAATAAATAACAAATCACAATGCAATTCACATCATTAAATAGCAGGGGGGCATTGATTTCATCAGTCTGCTAGAATACCTATACTACCTGCTGTCCACCTGTTTGCACTTGTGCTGATGGATTATTTATTAATTTCATGTATTTATTACATCTATTGTATGCCCAGAACCGAGCGTATCACAGTATTTGTACAAAAGTTGTGATCACAAACAAAGTCTTTTCTGGGGGTGAAGCAGAGACGTAGTCATATTTATTGAATAACCATGCTTTAACAAGTTTTCTGAATGACTGGTAAGAGCGCTCATTCCTAATCTTAGGTGGGAGAGAGCTCCAGAGTGTGGGTGACGTGGCACATAAGCTTGAGCCACCTATTCTTTTGCTTTTTTATCTCGGGTTGACCAGACCAAGGCTGTAGGAAGAGCATAGTGAGAGCACATGGGGCTTTGAGGTTATGCTTTTGTTGAGGTATTGGGGAGCCTCGTTGTATATGCAGTCGTGCACGGTTGTCAGTATTTTAAATTCCATGCAGGCTTTGAAGGGGAGCAATTCGGCATCACGTCTAGTAGCTGAGATGTGATCAGAGTGTTTTAGTGCTAAGGCTGCATTGTTTTGAAGATTTTGGAGTTTGGCAAGGTTTTTGACAGTGTTGCAGTAGTCCCGTTTGCTGTTTATGATAGCTCTGGCAAGAGTCCAGCAGTTGTTGGCTGTGGGAAGTTATCTGCTCAGAGAAATACGTTTGGAGGTGTATGCTTTGGAGAATGACACAGCATTTAAAATGTTTGGTCATGCTGGGTTTTGTGTCCAGATGAACTCCCAGAGTGTTGACACGTTTTAGACTGGTATGTTGGCACCATCAATGGAGAATTAAGAGAATGCAGGGTCCGTGTTTTTGAGTTGCATGGTGGAGATGAGTAGCTCAGTTGTGTCGTCATAGAGGCAAGAATTGGGGGAGGCCATCCAGTTCTGGACGATGCTACAGATCCTATAAATGGCATATATATTGTGTTGGTGGTATGAGGTTATGAGTGTCATCTGCAAAGTTGGTGTAGAGGATACTGAGGATGTGTAGAACGTGGAATAAAGGCTTGGTATAGGTGCTGTAAAGGGTCATGGAGATGGATGAGCCTTGCAGAACTCCAAGAGGGACAGCTATGGGGTCAGCTTCTGAGTCGCTGAGGAATGCTCTAGACGTGCAATCCCTCATGAATGATTTGATCCATGTGACAGCCTGAGGGAGAAATGGAAGTTGGTGGAAAGGTGTTGGCAGAGGATATCATGGTAGACAAGGTGGAGGGCTGCAGAGGTCTAGGAGGAGGAGGATGGCAAGGTTGCTGGGGTTGCAGATGCTATCTAACTTTATTTTGAGGTCTAGCAGGGTTGTTTCTGTGCTTTGTTTAGAGTGAACACCAGATTGTCTTACACCCAACAAGTGGTGTTGTACTAGGTAACTTTGGATTTGGGAATAAGCCATGCGAAGGGCAGCGAGGGGCGGTAGTGGGTAGGCAAAGAGGGATTGAGAGAGGGTCTTTTTAGAAGAGAGGTAATCCATGCTCATTTGAGGCAGGTAGGGACAGAGATCGATGAAAGGAGATGTTAATGAAATCTGTGATTGTAGGGGTCGGGGTATTTGCACAAAGTGTGACAGTGACTTGGAAAAAGCTGAAAGGAGATGGCATGGGTTGTTTGAGTTGAGAGGAGGGCATCACCGCATTCATCAATGGGGGTTTCAACATGAGTTGGCCTTTTTTTGCAATGATTTTATTGCTCCATGTTTACATTTTTTGAGCAAGAGTGGTTTGGATAGTGGTGCACCAAACCTTGCCTGAGCAAGCCTTGGAAGAGGAAGGGACAGAGTTGTCTATCTCTTCGAGTATAGAGAAGAGTTCTTTAGAGTTGGAGCTGGCATTGCTGATTCTAGTATTGTAGGATATGGCTTTAGTTGAGATGATAGCATTTTTTGTAGGTTTTGGCTGCATTGGTGAATGTCTCAAGGTTGGTTTGGGTAGGATGCTTCCTCCATAAGTGCTCGTGAGCTCGTTTTTGTCTGCAGAGGGTGATGATGTAATCCGTGAACCAAATATTGGCTGGCTTGTGTGGTTAAGTATTTTGGGTTTGAGGGGGGCATGGAGGATCATTGCATTGTGAAGGCTGTTATTGTACAAATCAGTGAGTATCTGTGGATCTTTACTCGTGGGGACAAAGGTGGGAATTGTTGGTGCAAGTGTTTGCTCAATGAGCTTGTGTGTATTGCGTACTAGGGTTGGGTGATGAGGTAGGGGTGGGGTGGGATAAGTTGATTTCGATCATGTAGTGGTTGGTCCATGGTACAGGGCTAATGTCTGAGATGAAAATTGAGACATTTATGCTGAGGATCCAGTCAAGGATTTGCTCTTTATTAGGGGCAGATGCATGCTGGGTGAACTTCATATCGGCAAGTGAGTTGCAAGTGGGGAGGCTTTGGCGTTGGTAGGGTCATTAAAGCCCAGATTGAAATGACCCAGTAAGATGAACTTAGTGGATGGTTTGATAAGGCGTATGAGCAGTAGTGATATTTATAATTTAGGGGGGCTTGGTGGACTAGGCTGTCTGTAGAGAAATAGAGGGTTGACAGTGGTTTGGGGGTTAAGGGACAATTTAATGAGCAGTATTTCATAGCCTACTACAGTGAGGGTGAGAATCTGTCTGAGATGTAGGGATGATTTAACAATGAGGGCAACACCTCCTCCTGGTGCACTGGGTGCTCTGCTCTGAAGATGGAATAGCTAGGTGGGATGGCTAGAGTGAATACGGGACCTGAGGCATCATGTGGCCAGGATTCTGTGACAGCAAGTACATTTAAATGGTGGTCGGTGATTAGGTTGTGTATGAGGGTAGAATGAGCAGCAAGTGAGCAGGTATTTAGCAATGTGCAGTTAAGGGTGGGGGTGTGATTGGCTTTGGACATTGCCATCTAGTATGTGGCCGTGTTTGAGGTGGGAGAGTGTGGGGGGTGGTGTGAGAGAAGAGTCTGAGGCATCTACATTTGCCAACAGAAGGTAGTGTGATGAGATGGTCTTGATGGGCTGTTCCTGTAGGGCAAGCATGAAGCTTGGAAGTTCGGGGATATAGGCGGTCAAGCAGAGGAACTTGTTGTGGCTTGCAGTAATAGTGTAGTGTGGCGGTTCCATGAGGGGCATCTGGATGGTAAGATGTGCTAGTAGTTGTCAACTTGATAGTATAGATGGGTGAAGCGGGTGTATGTGAAATGGTCAAGAGAGCTGGTTGGAAGGACGTCGGGTTGGGAGGATAGGACTGGCTTGCAGGTGCATATTGGTCACGTGTGAATAGGGTTCAGCACAGTGTGTGGACCTTAATCAAATGAGACTATGGTGGAGCGGTGGCAGAAATGGGGTGGGTGGTAGGATAGTGGGAGAAGCGATCAGTTCATCAAGTGTTATTTACAGATATAGTGATCTGCTTACCTTGCCAGCTGTTAAGCAGTATGTAGGGGTCAGGCTGATGATCATCAGTGGCTCTGCGGAAGTGGATGGATGGAGGCACAGTGGAGTGCAGTGGTTTGATGGGGATGGAGTAGTGGACGAGAAAGATTAGGAGACTGGTTGATCAGGAATAGTCCAGACAGGCCCAGACAGACATAGTGGGAATTGAGATATGGCCTTTGGAAGAGGGCAGCTTTGCCTGCTGGCTCACATCACAGGCTCAATTAGGCTGGAATAAGGCACAATCAAGTGCGGCGTGTTAGGATGTGGCAGGAGGTGCTGGGCTGATGTGGCTCGGGTCACTGGTGTGGACTGTAGTAGCGCCATGTTGGATTGGAGTGCAGCTCCATGCTACTAAAGGGAAGCCAAGCTGTGCTTCCTCCAGCAAGGGTGTCAGCGGCATCAATCAGCACTCTCCTGCCATCCATCATGGCACTTATGTATTCTGGTGAGGTTGCAGTACAATGGCACATTATACATTTTGTAGAAGCTCAATTCCTTCATAGTCCTACCCCATATACCATCTAAACTGTGCTTACTTATGTATTCAAAAGAGAAGGCTGTCCAAGCATGATTGTATGGAGTAAAATGTACTTTGGATCATATTCTTTCAAAGGGGAACCCTACCACAAAGCTGTATTCTACAACTACATGAAAATGTTCAAATGGACCCAGCCTGCAGACTATTTGAGGGCCCATTGGAACAAGCTAGATCAACCAACATAGTTGGTTGACAAGCATCCAACAAGTCCTACTGACCAAATAGTAACACATTAAGTGAATTGGCCAATGGACAACAGAACCCTACAATGTTGAGGGTCAATATCACATTACCAAACAAAGGCAATTGCACCTCCTCCAAGTACAGTGGGCCTGCATATGTAGACAAGAAACAGTCAATGTGGTAGTCACGGAAGAGGGAATGTTTACAATGCAGAATACCAGAACATCAGCGGTTCAAATCATACAAGCTGAACAAATTCACTACCTACTCACAAACCAAGAGTCATCACCGTGAATGCATGTTCCTTGAAATGTGGATGAGCAAGAGTGAAGAACAGACGTAAGTGAGAGAACAACACTCGCCTCGATGCCATTTACCAAATCTGCTTAAGTCAATTCTCGCCTCCCCTCCTTCTCGCAGGTGCTTCTTACCCAATCTTGAATTACAGCAAAAAGGCCTCAGAATTCATGCCAATTATTTGCAGAATACCTACGGAGAATGTAAACTGTGTCAGCCATTTTCATATTTCCCCAGTATTTGTATTGTATAGTGTATTGGCACATTACACAATAATGCAAATACGAGTGGGAAAGAACACATTTTAGGAATGTTAGTTGGGAGACATATTCATGAGAGTGCAAAAGGGGCATCTACCCCACGTCTCTACCTTTGGCGAGTCCCCGACGTGACTAGCTGATGGAAAAGATCAATGCACACGTTTTTGAAACATTAATAAAAAGCGGTATTATATTATCTAGTATGGTGGTATGACCCTAAACTTCCTGTCGGATTGTTGTTTAGAACTAAGGTCAGATCTTACTAATAATCCTGTAATCCATTTTGTTTTCACTACCACACTTGCAATGTGTTTGTTCACTAAATAACAATGTGTGTAGCGTTTTCAAGTTTCCTTGGCATTGAACTTGTTGAATAACTAAATTCATATTAATAAGTTTGAGTGCCATAGGGCACGATTCATGGAATATTTGCCCGGTTCAAATTGAATTTTCACTGCTGAAAAGTGGCTTTGCACTGCCGATACAAACCCTGATTCATGGAACTGTGCAAAGTGTATTTTTGCCATGCACAAATGAATATGCGCTGACTTTTCCCGGACTTTGCACTGCAAAAATACACTTTGCACGGTTCCATGAATCAGGGTTTGTGTTGGCAGTGTACAGTCACTTTTCAGCAGTACAAATTCAGTTTGAACCGGGCAAATAATCCATGAATCGTGCTCATAGTATCTCAGTAATAGATGGATGTGTTATGCACTGGCTGTAGAGATCTTTGTTTTTATGCCAGATAATTGTGCCAAATGTTTGCAAGGCATGCACACTCCTTCCTATCTCTGAGGTTGATAAACGTGATCATTTAAACTATGGTGAAAGTAAAACTTACGGCGCTGCAAAAAAAAAAAAAAAACATAACCGCAGCAGAAATATGCGTGTTATAAAAAATAACATTTCATGAGTTTGGTACAGGTCCATAGATTGTCTCCTTTAAATAAGGGTTGTAAAAACTTGAAGCAGCCCTTAAGAAGAGCATTAAGCTTGTCACGAGATGTAATTAGGCAGTCAAATTTGAGAGTGTGGAACAAAAGCATTGAGCCTCATGGCATGGCTTTACCAATTGACGATACTGTGATCGTGCACAAGTCATATTATCTTACTGTATTGTACCGTGCTGACATCTGTGTAATGGTTTGCATTTCCACCTTCTGTTCGTGTTGCTTAATCTGTATCTGCACTTTCTTTTCATGTAGGCCTTTCCAGGGAGAGTAGTCCTAGAATTAAGCAAGCTGACCAAATGTCACAGTTGTCTTTAGAGCTCACTTTGAAGTCTGCCTTGTTGACACCAAAAATGGGTTATTGTTTCAGTGTTACACATCATGAACAGAAATATACAATTCTATGTCAAACATTGACTACAAACCGTTGATCATATTCCACAGTTGATTTTGTAGGATGTATTAAAGCTTAAAATACAGTAGTAAAACGCAGAGTAGCTGTTTCAGACTCAAATCAATTTGTGTTAGTTGTTTTCTTCCCTTGATGTAGGACAATATACAAGTACTGTAGAATCATTCTCATGTTCCATCTAATGTTCATAGACGTATATTTTTACTGTTATTTTGTGTTATCATTGGATTTGTATATTTTTGAATCCAGGTCTACAAAACATGGTATTACGTTAGTTCATGGTAGTGTAAGTGACTTCAATCAAGAACTCCAACTAAATAAATGCCTAGTCTGGGATACCCAATGGAAGCCCTTATTCATATATTTTTATGTCAAGTTCTTAAATCTGGATGATAAACCCTTATATAATGCCCCTCTCTGTGCATATTACAGAAAGTTTTCATTTTCCTAGCATAAACACTGTGTCTGCAATATTAATAATTACGGCGCTTGGCCTCAGAACATCCCACAGCGTCCAGCGTAGTCTCAAATTGTGAGTGAATTTTTCATATTAAGAATCTCCAAATTGTACATTTTTGTCCGCTTGGTATAATTAGTTATCAGTATTCTCATAAAACATATATTTGCTTTTACTTCAGTACACCCATTGGTTTGTTCACACCCCTAGAAACTTGGCTTGACTCAGAGATCAGATGTCTTGCCTTCCCCCAGAGCAGTGTTGTTCAGGCACACCCAAATCAGCATATTCTATTCAATTGCAAGAGTCTATTGTTCCTTTCTCCAGGCTTCAGGGAAACTCTCCTCCCTATTAATCAACAAGACCATGTGATTTCCTGTGCTGTTGCTGAGAAGACTAGGTGTGAAGGCTTCCCGGGACAGCCAGCCTTTGAAGTCTCAGCTGACTCAGGTTACTGTTTAGCTCCTGAAATACAGGTCTCCTGTTACAATTTAGATCGCTAGCACCGGTCAGTGTCAAGCACCGGTATTGCACCCATTTTTGACAGCTGCCTTACCAGTAAGCAATCCTCAAAATATACTTTGTTCAAATATCGATGCACTTCTGTGGACCTCAGATTCATGTAGATTCTTGCGGGAGAATGATGTTGACCCCCCAACAAGGAGGTGGTATCTTTTTAATTGTTTTGTGAGCCATGATTTTAGCAGTTTTGACGATAAAGAAAATGAATTCCCAAACAGCTCTGGGTTGCTTTTGGCAATTAATATTGCTATTTCCAAATGGTTTCAGGCTACTGTGTGTGAAGCCCAATGGTGGTTTTAGGCAGTGACCTCCTGTGCTCACTAATATACGCAAAAGTGGGTGGCAGCCTATTGTTGGTTTTCACTGCACATTTTTGGCTGGTTTTGAGCGAGCAGCATGCTTTCCAGTGGCCATTCTGATGTTTCTGCAGCCAGCACCACACAGTACTGTTTGGGCTTGGATGTTGTAGGGCTTGGATGAGTGGGTTGAAACATCCCACAGTAGACTAACATTCAAAAATAATTGTAGTGTGCTTTAGGACAAGAACAGGGAAAGTATGTTGTAAAACGCCAAAATTTCACACTAAGCTTAAATCTCAACTTCATAATTTAACGAAATGTTTTGAATTTGGGCAATTCATTTAATCTTGTAGTGCCTGTCATAACAAAATCATTAGCCCCTAAGAGTGATTTAGCTATCAGAGGACACTTTTCAAAAATACCTCATCCATGGTTGAACTGTCTATCGTGTTGCTTCTATAAAGTAATAAGGGGCATTGATATATTTCACATTGCATCAGGGGTTAGGCGGATCAGTAAAAATGTGTCCGCAGTGTTATTACCGCTGCATTACCGCTCCATCCAAACGCGAGTTTGCACAAGAGGGAGGTTTACCACCAGCTTTTTGTTGGAGGAAAATATCTCCCCTTTCTGCCCATTTTTGGCACTGTTACCACCAGCGCTATTACTGCCTGCTGTTATATCTCCATAAAAACCACATGAAGTCATATGGACTCTGAATCAAAGGGGAATAACAGTGCCACCGCAATTCGGGATCCAGCACAAATTGTGGCAGGCCGAGTTGCAGTAACGCTAATAGTGCTGGCCGGTATCCCGATGCATCCACTGCCGGGATACCGCCCAACTTGTGATGAGGGCCAAAGTCACTTCATTCTCATGCAACACCACTCGATTAAATAATCGCTCTCTTCTAACATCCAATATTTATATATATATATTATACAGCCACGATAGTGCCCGTGTAGTTATGGTTAAGTTGCTGCTTCCATAGGAAGAGCACTTATTGGGCGGCTTATAACTCCGCTCCCCCTCACCAAACTTTGCAAAAAAAGTATATGGCCCACTCTGATTACATTTGCAAAGTTTGGTGAGGTTTGGTCCAGGGGGGGGAAACTTATAGGGGTGGTCACAAATCGTCTTTTTTTCCCATAGCCTGAATGGGGGGGAAAGTTTGCGCACGCCAACAGTCCAAACCGCTGGATGCATATTCACCAAGTTTGCGGCAGGAGCAGGACCTTGGTCCCAAAAGCGTGCTTTTGTAAATATGGTGAGAATCTGTCCAGTAGTTTTCTTTAAAATTACCAAGAAATATGTCTAAAAAAATTAGTGATATCTTTGTCTGCTCTGCGGTCACACTTCCCTGTTCGCTCCGCGGACAAGATACCATTTGGCTAATCCATAGCGTCATGTCCACAGACATGTGATGCGTTCACTGATTGGATCTTGAAGAGCGGGAAGTACGTTAGATTGTTTCGATGCGCCCGCCATCTTTCATTCGTGTTTTGGTGTACGCGGCCATCGCCGCTAAAACATATAAAACAACACAACATTGCACTTGTTAAACTCATGAAATACTGTCTCGGAAGGTGAGTGTTAATGAGGCTGGGATGGGATGTGGCAGCATGAAGTCAAAAAGTGGTGTTTTTTTTGTCACCAAAGTCATACGGTAAATTGTAAGTTGTTGCTCAACATGATGTCTGTAAAGTACAGGCGAAGAATGACTGTGTCTGTGTTACAATGTATTTAAAATAATATTGCAGTCAGACTGGCGCCCTAGAGTTTGAAATCTGAGGCAGCCACCTGCAGTGTTTGATGGAAACAGCGGGTCTGCAAGTGTGTGGGAGTACCAGTTCTCATGAATGCATTGAGACATGTTGTTGCAAAGTCAGAATGTATTTAGATTCTGAGTGACGGTCACTTGCTTTGCTTTTTTGGTTGCACGCTCAGTAGGCCCACGCATCCGACTGAACCCATACGGGTCAATTGTTTTTTGACCCTGAGCGAAAGGGAAAATTCAGTAAGAATGCAGGGAGTGAAAGTTTGCAAAAAAGACCATTTGATAAGGTTATGCATTCAAAACGTTTGTAAGGCACATGTAATATCAGTTCATGAAGATTCTTTGGTGCAAGCATACTGCTGTCTGAGTTTCACGAAGACAATTGAGACGGTCAATATTGTTTAAGTTTGCTTTTGACGACTGTACACCGGAACGAGATTGAATTTTTCATTACCTGAACATTAATTTTGGCAATGTAACTGAAGTATTATCTTTCTATGTAGTTGTCATTTTTTGTTATGGAGAGTGCAGATTCTCTGCGTTTGTAGGCTATCGCTAGATTCACCCATGTTCAATGCTAATATTTCTTTAAAATGTCATGTATAATCACATTGATTTGTGTATCAGTTTCCACATTCTTTTTGTCTTTTTTTAAATTGTTTGCTAAAGGTTGGGTATTGATACGTATTTTCTGTTATGTTTTCCAAATAGCTACATCCTGCCTTACTGTGATTGCCATGGATTCCAGATGCCAAGTGATGGATTTTTCGCACGCCAGATGCACGTACTCGTGACCGGCTGCCTAACCGTGACTGTTTTGTGGGACGATCGCAAAGGACCCATTTGTCCGTACGCTGCAGTGGCAATTAGGAGTAACATAACATCTTGTATGGTGGTCTAGGCCCAAGTTCATGCCGACGTCCTGGAATTCACTGTGCGACCGAAGCAGTTGCTTTATCGAAAACGAATACTTTGTGTATGGGAAAAGAACAACATGTTCCTCACGATTAACATTTTCGATGATGACCGAAGAAACAAAGTGACAATTTGATTGAACATGGGAATAGTCCGATGGTCTCAGACAGTTTATTGTGAAATAAAAGTACTTTACAAATTGTAAAGTGTTAATGTTTTCTTTTAAAAACCAGTTGATTATTTCAAAATGTGACGTGCTACGTTGTAAGTCACTGTGTATTCATTTTCAGGTTCTGCGTCACGGCACATAGGTGCTTATGGGCGCATTTGGCTACGCTGGAGAGGAACATCATCCAAAAAAGGTGTAGAATATCATTACGGTTGATTATGTGACGGTCAGGGGCGGCCCATATGATTTAGTGATGTCAGGGCAATTTATGTTAGGTAGATGCAGCAATGGACAAGACTAGTGATTGAAAATGATTTTACAAAGTTTGTAGGAATTTTGTGCACACCTAATATGACAAATTATTTGTGTATTCTTTTGACAGTGGCTACTGGGCATGACCAGAAGGGAGAAAAGATAGGATTAAAGTGGACATGTCCACCTGGGACTGGCTTTGTGGTAAAGTTGTTCGACATTAGGATACATTTGAAAGGGAAGAAAAAAGTGCTTGTGGTAAAATGTTAACAGGGTTTCCTTTTTGCTTTTTGCAGGCTGCCATGGAAAGCGAAGAGAGGCCCTGTATGGAACACCCACCTTCCCTTTCTATGGTGGCCATCTTGGAAAAGGATTTTGTTTCCTAAACCAGGACGCCACATACTGTGTGTCTGATGCGTGGGCTTCCTTAGCTCACTAGCAAAAATTCAAAGCTGGTGACCTTCACTCAGAATCAACATACATTCTTAGTTTGCAGCAACTTGCCTCACCGCATTCATGAGAACTGTTATTCTGATCCACGTGCAGGGCTGGTCTTTGCATCAGGCACTGCAGGTGGCTGCCTGAGGTGCCAGGCTCTAGGGGGCGCCAGTCTGACTCCATTATTATTTTAATTACATTTTAACACAGACATCATTAGCCCTTTATTTGCTGCACTCTGGGTGTAGCACCAGCACATCCATTTATAAACATCAAGTATTTTAATTAAGAGTGTAAAATAACCTAAAATTGCTTCTATTTAATATTAATACATATTGGGCAACCAATATAAACAATATAGAGGAACGGGCATTCGGAATGTAGTATTACTCCGTAATACCACAAGGTAAGGTAGGGGTTGCAGACTGCAGAAGCAACAATCTATGTTTACAAGTCCACAATTCCATGATTATACATCTCCATCCCTTGAATGCCAAAATGCAATCTCTTTGGTCTGTACTTTAGGCACATATTGTGGAACACCTCCAAATCTACCGTGTGAATTTCGCACCAAAAAAACACCTGTTTTTTGCTTCTTGCAGCCACATCCCATCCCATCCTCATCACCCCTCACCTCCCCAAAGATTATTTGATAAGTTTGACAAGTGCAATGTTGTGTTTTTTAATTTGTTTTTACCTCGATGTCCCACCAAACATGGATCCAAGATCGCGGACGCAACAAAACAATCCAACGCAGCTCACGCTTCATCTCAGCCAATCAGCGAACACATTGCATGTCCGTGGACATGACGCAAGCCGATTACCCAATCGGTGTCCTGTCCATGGAGCGAACAGGGAAGTGTGTCCGCGGAGCGGATATATATATCACTAATTTTTTGTGACCTACATTTTAGTTGTTTTAAAAAAAACACATTTTGGGACCCCCCCTATAACTTTTCCCCCCCTGGTCCAAACCTCACCAGACTTTGCAAAAGAATTCAGAGTGGGCCATATACTTTTTTTTGCAAAGTTTGGTGAGGATTCGTCCAGGGGGAGCGAGGTTATAAGCCGCCCAAAAAGTGCTCTTCCTATGTGATTAGCAACTTAACCACAACTACACAGCCACTACTGTGGCTGTGTAATATATATATATCGGCGGCATCGCCTACAGTCTATTCACTACCTATAGCCAGCCTTATAATTATTGTGTCTACTTGTGTTACTGCATCTGGTAATTTGTGAAATGGCTTTGCATTTTCTTCAGTGCTTCTTCGCATTTGCAATCTTCATTCGGCACATGCAACGTTGCTCAATTCTTTATTTCGCCATCAGATTCTATAAAGTCTGCATTCTTTCTTCATTGGCATCTCTTCTGGGTGCATCATTTCTGCTTCATCTGACGTCACCAGTCTTTATTTATATCATGCTTCTTCCGGAACTATCTTCAGAAGAGCGTCATTCCTTCATGGTTACATATAGGGTTTTCTTAATGGATATGTCGTTTCAAGGACTGTTCACCGTATACGTACCATTATTGGCTTTGCGCATGTCATAATTCCCTGCTGCTAACATATAGGCAGAATGGGGGCAGAACTTCTGGTAGAGGTACTTGGCTCCTCCTCTACACTGTTTTTACCAAACATAAATGGTTTTTGGAAGCAAACAAATACCCCAGGTTTATTGTTGTGGATAAATGCATGATACAGTTTCTGTTGATCACTCATGTGAAACTCTTCTGTTTTTGAGAAGCATTAATACACAGAATGATGGATTTTTTAGAATTAGTTATTAGCCTGATATCTGTTAAATAGGGATACAATAAATGTAACCTGCAGACCGATCGAAGTGAGATCCATGAATAAAAGAACATCTACATAAGCTAGCCAACCCACTTCCATTGTCCCCGATCTACAGGGAAAGAGGGATGCTTGCAAATACACTAGAGGGAGATCTGAGATATATAAGTCAAACAAAACCGGTGCAAAGATGAACCACTGTCGAAGTTCGGTATGAACTGGCACCTCCCCAGGCAGAAGACTGTCAGAGTTTAGTCTACTTTTAAAGTAGTGTTAGTGTGAATTAGAATAATCATGAATAGTAGGCCTTGAGGAATTTCCCACCCACTTAACTTGTTCCACAACCGGCCTCTGTCCACCTTATCGAATACCGAAGATGGATCAAGGCTAGCCACATAGAGAGAAGACTGCTTATTTTGTTTAGCTGTATCGTGTGGAGAAGTAATAAGCTAACCATTTGTTGAAGTACCCACAACTTTTCTAAAAATATTTTGGAATACACGTAGGGCCTCATCATAAGTTGGGCACAGCGGCAAAAATGCGGCAGTAACACTATTACTGACACATTACAGCTCCACCCAGCAATGAGTTGGCCGAAATGTCAACTTTGATCGGGAGGTAAATCTGGTGAGTTCCTGCCCATTTGTGGGCAAGTAATGCAGCACAATTTGTTGCTGGGATAATAGCACCCAGCATGCCCCTTAGAGTCCTATGGCCAGACTGAGTTGCGATAATGCTATTTGCGTTGGTGATATCCCAGCAGATTTAATGCCGGGGAAACTGCCAAGCTTCTGATGAGGCCCTTAGTATTTTGTCCTTTACGCCCACTCGACTAAGTCCTTCAAAACGAAGCTGGCTAATACCTTGGCGGCTGAATCATTCAGAGAAATTGATCTATAATTGGCAGAGAATGCTTGGACCCCTTTTTATATATTGAGACCACAATTGCTACCATTCAGGATTTAGGGAGCTCTATAAGGTTAACCCATTGAAAAAATAAGCTCCATAAAGTCTTAGTTAGCCTAAAGTTCCAGGTTGACTTTCAAGATGCAGTTAGAAAGCCTGTCAGGGCCAGCTGCTCTGCCAGGCTTTAAGTGTGCAACAGTAGCTGTTAGCTTGTATCAAAGTTCAGTTTTCACTGGACTTTAAAAAGATAGTAGATGACATCTCCAATTTTGCCTCACCATTGGAAAACTGCATAGAGTAATACAACACTGAGTCGAAGTCTGAAATGAACTAGTCTGTACCATTCTTTGTGGTTATCCATATCATATAGCAACCACCACAAACCTTTAGAATCATGAAATGAGTTTGTATAGAACATCCTGATTCAAAGAATTGGTTTCTGCCTCCAGTGTCGAGAAGAGGCAACTACATTCTTTCAGCACTGCAATGGCTTACTAAAGATTCTAGGGGCTCAATTGTGACACTTCTCACTAGACCACGAGTCCCAGTCACAGACCACCTTGGCTTTAAACTCTACTAATGGTTTGCCCACAACTGAATAGAATTACCCTCCTTGTTCACTATCATATTGACATACACTGCAAACTGAAATCCAACTGATAGTAAGACTAGCATGAAGGACAATAACCAAATAGGCATGGTCACTAGGGTTATCCAAATTAATGCCCAGAGGAAGTACCCTATTCATCAACCTATTTGAGATATAAATAAAGTCAATAGTGGAAGAGGTGTAGGGCCCTGTGCATGTGGGGTTCATGGCAATATCCCCAACCAAGTTGCTATTTTGTCTGGACAGGCCCCATCTCAGCATAATTAGTGACCACCCAACCCCATGAGGTATCTTACCCTTCTCAAAATTAACCTTATGTGACACAGACCTAGGGGCCACAATGGGACTTCTGCTCCCACGTGATCTTCATCCAAAATGAAACAGTTGAAATCCCCCGTACACAAGACACAAGATGTCAGGAACTGGAGATTGCTTACCCACAGCAAACAAAGTTCTATCAAGGTTGGCCCAGATTCGACTGTCCTCAACAGTAAGAGGATTACAGTACAACTTAATTAAGAGGAAGTGTTGAAGTTCCAGACCTTCTTGGTGACAAACTTTTATGATCAAAACCACATGATTGTCAACATGAATTTCCGCACTATGCATGCAAAACTGTTTTTGATAACTATAAGAAGACTTTTGGCAGGTCTGCCCATAACTCTCTTCCTCACATTCCTGACATAAACTTTAAAACAGTCTATTATAGGGGATTTAAAAGCCAAGTCTCTTGAAAGAAAATAAAATAATTATGTTTGTACTTGGAGAACAAAGCAGCATTCATGAAGCTGTGGAATCAGTGTGTATTACACAAAGAGCCAAGGAACAAGGAACACCTGGCGACAGAGGAAACACCAAAACACCTCTTCCCCAGCGCCCTGCCCACAGTGTGGGTATGACCTCCCCCACAAGAAAGACTGCTCAGCAAAAGGGTACACCTGAACATGGTGTGGAATCCAAATCATTGTTCCAGGGTATGCAGAGCACCAGCCCCTGCCAGTGTATCGAGGGGCAAAGAGCATCTCAGAGATTTTTCGCACAATCGGATGGTCCAGACCACCAACACCATGTCCTCAGAGTATCAGATGAAACAACCAGGTGAAAGCATGAGGAACGAAGATGAAGTTGTTTTCTTTATATCAGCCGTGTTAACAATCAGCAGCCGGGGAAAGCGCCAACCAAGGTGCTCAGTGACTATTCTGAATACCCCCGTCCAAGTACTTCTTGACCCTAGTTCCTCGGTCAATGTCAACGCCAAAGAGAAATACCAGATGCTACCCAGACCTCCGCCATCCCAAAGCATCAGGGTGTGCATATTGACCTTTGGGGGCAAGACTCTGCTACCACTAGAAGGTGCCTTGATAGCTCCTGTCCAGCACCATGAAGTCTCCATACGGGCCCAGTTCTATGTGACCAATGTAGCCACCCAAAGCAAACTCGGCTGCACCCTGGGACTCATTCAATTCGCCCATGGAGTGTTCATAGAAGAAGAGCAGATGCTACTGCAGAAATGTCAAGGCGTGTTCACAGGAATTGGGCAAATGGCAGGCAAACCAATCGGGCTCCACAGAGATGACACAAACCAGCTGGTGGCATTGAAACACTGAAGAGTGCCCTTGCACCTTTGTGATAAAGTGCAGAAAGAGATACAGAATCTAGGGAACCTTAATATCATCAAGAGTGTTGAAGGGACCACCCCTGGGTGTCCTAAATCATCATTGCCCACAAACCTAAACAGCCGGACAGTGTCCGCATTTGCGTGTATATGCGACTGCCTAATAAGGCAATAAAGAGAGAAAGGCATTTGACTCCCATAGTGGACAACATTATCATCGAACTGGAAGGCACAACAGTCTTTTCCAAACTGGACCTCCACTCAGGATACCACCAACTTCTGCTTCACCAGGACAGTCGGTACATTACGACATTCACAACACATGCTGTACTCTATAGACATAAGAGGCTGAACTTTGGCATCTCATCAGCAGCTGAGGTGTTTCAGAACACCATACGTGGAGCCCTGGTGGGACTGCCTAGAACTCGAAATGTAAGCGATGATATCTTGATACACGCCAAGTAGGAGGTTGAACAACCAGAATGTCTGGAGAAGGTAATGTCGAGGATCCAGGCACTAGTGCTGACTCTTCATTGCAAAAAGTGTGAATTTTTCAAGAGCAAGAACACATTTTTCGGCTTCATCTTTCAGGCAGGAGGTGTGTCCACCGATCCAGCTAAGGGCAGAGACATCCAGGAGGGCAAAGCCCGGAGACCATCTCAGAATTCTGGATTTATTTTAGCGATGGTCACCTACTTTGATCGGGAGGTAAATCTGGTGAGTTCCTGCCCATTTGTGGGCAAGTAATGCAGCACAATTTGTTGCTGGGATAATAGCACCCAGCATGCCCCTTAGAGTCCTATGGCCAGACTGAGTTGCGATAATGCTATTTGCGTTGGTGATATCCCAGCAGATTTAATGCCGGGGAAACTGCCAAGCTTCTGATGAGGCCCTTAGTATTTTGTCCTTTACGCCCACTCGACTAAGTCCTTCAAAACGAAGCTGGCTAATACCTTGGCGGCTGAATCATTCAGAGAAATTGATCTATAATTGGCAGAGAATGCTTGGACCCCTTTTTATATATTGAGACCACAATTGCTACCATTCAGGATTTAGGGAGCTCTATAAGGTTAACCCATTGAAAAAATAAGCTCCATAAAGTCTTAGTTAGCCTAAAGTTCCAGGTTGACTTTCAAGATGCAGTTAGAAAGCC
This sequence comes from Ambystoma mexicanum, assembly GCF_040938575.1. Taxonomy (NCBI): domain Eukaryota; kingdom Metazoa; phylum Chordata; class Amphibia; order Caudata; family Ambystomatidae; genus Ambystoma; species Ambystoma mexicanum. Next base: position 979,007,125 of record NC_090922.1, read on the forward strand.
TGTCAGGGCCAGCTGCTCTGCCAGGCTTTAAGTGTGCAACAGTAGCTGTTAGCTTGTATCAAAGTTCAGTTTTCACTGGACTTTAAAAAGATAGTAGATGACATCTCCAATTTTGCCTCACCATTGGAAAACTGCATAGAGTAATACAACACTGAGTCGAAGTCTGAAATGAACTAGTCTGTACCATTCTTTGTGGTTATCCATATCATATAGCAACCACCACAAACCTTTAGAATCATGAAATGAGTTTGTATAGAACATCCTGATTCAAAGAATTGGTTTCTGCCTCCAGTGTCGAGAAGAGGCAACTACATTCTTTCAGCACTGCAATGGCTTACTAAAGATTCTAGGGGCTCAATTGTGACACTTCTCACTAGACCACGAGTCCCAGTCACAGACCACCTTGGCTTTAAACTCTACTAATGGTTTGCCCACAACTGAATAGAATTACCCTCCTTGTTCACTATCATATTGACATACACTGCAAACTGAAATCCAACTGATAGTAAGACTAGCATGAAGGACAATAACCAAATAGGCATGGTCACTAGGGTTATCCAAATTAATGCCCAGAGGAAGTACCCTATTCATCAACCTATTTGAGATATAAATAAAGTCAATAGTGGAAGAGGTGTAGGGCCCTGTGCATGTGGGGTTCATGGCAATATCCCCAACCAAGTTGCTATTTTGTCTGGACAGGCCCCATCTCAGCATAATTAGTGACCACCCAACCCCATGAGGTATCTTACCCTTCTCAAAATTAACCTTATGTGACACAGACCTAGGGGCCACAATGGGACTTCTGCTCCCACGTGATCTTCATCCAAAATGAAACAGTTGAAATCCCCCGTACACAAGACACAAGATGTCAGGAACTGGAGATTGCTTACCCACAGCAAACAAAGTTCTATCAAGGTTGGCCCAGATTCGACTGTCCTCAACAGTAAGAGGATTACAGTACAACTTAATTAAGAGGAAGTGTTGAAGTTCCAGACCTTCTTGGTGACAAACTTTTATGATCAAAACCACATGATTGTCAACATGAATTTCCGCACTATGCATGCAAAACTGTTTTTGATAACTATAAGAAGACTTTTGGCAGGTCTGCCCATAACTCTCTTCCTCACATTCCTGACATAAACTTTAAAACAGTCTATTATAGGGGATTTAAAAGCCAAGTCTCTTGAAAGAAAATAAAATAATTATGTTTGTACTTGGAGAACAAAGCAGCATTCATGAAGCTGTGGAATCAGTGTGTATTACACAAAGAGCCAAGGAACAAGGAACACCTGGCGACAGAGGAAACACCAAAACACCTCTTCCCCAGCGCCCTGCCCACAGTGTGGGTATGACCTCCCCCACAAGAAAGACTGCTCAGCAAAAGGGTACACCTGAACATGGTGTGGAATCCAAATCATTGTTCCAGGGTATGCAGAGCACCAGCCCCTGCCAGTGTATCGAGGGGCAAAGAGCATCTCAGAGATTTTTCGCACAATCGGATGGTCCAGACCACCAACACCATGTCCTCAGAGTATCAGATGAAACAACCAGGTGAAAGCATGAGGAACGAAGATGAAGTTGTTTTCTTTATATCAGCCGTGTTAACAATCAGCAGCCGGGGAAAGCGCCAACCAAGGTGCTCAGTGACTATTCTGAATACCCCCGTCCAAGTACTTCTTGACCCTAGTTCCTCGGTCAATGTCAACGCCAAAGAGAAATACCAGATGCTACCCAGACCTCCGCCATCCCAAAGCATCAGGGTGTGCATATTGACCTTTGGGGGCAAGACTCTGCTACCACTAGAAGGTGCCTTGATAGCTCCTGTCCAGCACCATGAAGTCTCCATACGGGCCCAGTTCTATGTGACCAATGTAGCCACCCAAAGCAAACTCGGCTGCACCCTGGGACTCATTCAATTCGCCCATGGAGTGTTCATAGAAGAAGAGCAGATGCTACTGCAGAAATGTCAAGGCGTGTTCACAGGAATTGGGCAAATGGCAGGCAAACCAATCGGGCTCCACAGAGATGACACAAACCAGCTGGTGGCATTGAAACACTGAAGAGTGCCCTTGCACCTTTGTGATAAAGTGCAGAAAGAGATACAGAATCTAGGGAACCTTAATATCATCAAGAGTGTTGAAGGGACCACCCCTGGGTGTCCTAAATCATCATTGCCCACAAACCTAAACAGCCGGACAGTGTCCGCATTTGCGTGTATATGCGACTGCCTAATAAGGCAATAAAGAGAGAAAGGCATTTGACTCCCATAGTGGACAACATTATCATCGAACTGGAAGGCACAACAGTCTTTTCCAAACTGGACCTCCACTCAGGATACCACCAACTTCTGCTTCACCAGGACAGTCGGTACATTACGACATTCACAACACATGCTGTACTCTATAGACATAAGAGGCTGAACTTTGGCATCTCATCAGCAGCTGAGGTGTTTCAGAACACCATACGTGGAGCCCTGGTGGGACTGCCTAGAACTCGAAATGTAAGCGATGATATCTTGATACACGCCAAGTAGGAGGTTGAACAACCAGAATGTCTGGAGAAGGTAATGTCGAGGATCCAGGCACTAGTGCTGACTCTTCATTGCAAAAAGTGTGAATTTTTCAAGAGCAAGAACACATTTTTCGGCTTCATCTTTCAGGCAGGAGGTGTGTCCACCGATCCAGCTAAGGGCAGAGACATCCAGGAGGGCAAAGCCCGGAGACCATCTCAGAATTCTGGATTTATTTTAGCGATGGTCACCTACTGTGGGTCGATTCATCAAAAACCAGGCCACTCTATCCAAGCCCCTTAGAAAACACACAAAGCAATCCACAACGTGGAGATGGAAAGCCCTGGAACACAACTAGTTCAAAAAAGGCACTGTCAGTTGAATGCATCCAAGCTATCTTTGATCCACAAAAGAATACCAAGATCATCGTTGACGCAAGCCCATTCTGCCTTGGTGCCATCCTCACACAGACAAGACTGCACCCCATGCACCATTGCATAAACCAGCAGGGATCTTTCTCCGGCCAAGCAAAGATATTCCCAGATTGAGCGCAAAGCACTCGCCATGCTGTTTCGATGTCGCCCTTTTCATGTCTACATTTACGGAAAACCAATTAATGTAGTCACAGACCACAAACCACTTTTGCCTATAATGACAGGTGGCTCAGCTAACCCCCCATAACGCATTTAAAAATTGTTATTGGCGCTCCAAGTATACAAAGTCTTTTAAAGGCACTCCTTCCTCAATCCTTAACGGTACAGTAACTTAGTGCAGCAGAATTTGGTTCCACACAACTTGCTTGCAGTTGGTGTTCTGTCAGACTGCCACGAGACTGCAATTTGCCACAGTACTTCCACCAATGTCAGATATTGTTTTCGTATGCCCACCTTCATGGCAACTTCTAACCTGTTTCTTCTATGCTATGGTATGTCAACACCATTTCTCTCTGCTGCAGCTATGAATGAGCACTTTTACATTCCGTTACAGTTCTGTACATATGATATGGAATGTGTACCTTTTTTGGACATCAACTGATCTGTGTCTTGCACATATCTTACAGAAAACAAGCCTTCCTCGTGGCTGTTATTGTTAAAGTGTGGCGTGTAGCTCTGCCAGAATACAAGTAAATGTGTCGGCGACTGCAAGTGTTGCTGTTGAAATGCCAAGTGTTTATTATTCTGATTCCAGAATGTGAAGGGAGTACCCATTCCTATTCGGATTGCTGCTGGGGCTGCATACCAAACTGTGGGTTGCGTTTGTGATGAAACGCGGGGGTTCCCAACTGAGCAATTCTTGGTTCCTTTCATCTCTTTGGTTTTGGTGGCGCCCTTAAGCACTGAGGTACCTTGTGACGCCAATGTATCAATCAGGACCAAATAAACATATTTGAGGATTGACGTCTACGGAATGGCTTTGTTTTGACTTTCTTGCAGCGTTCCACAGTGTGTATGGACAATGGCCTATGGGAACTGGTAACATATTATAATTGACTGGTGATTCACGCTGATGTCGAAATATCAGCAATGTCAAATATCCTGAGGACATGGCGCGAGACCACGTCTGCACAGGGGTTAACAATCCCTGAGAAAATATGACTGGGAGAATGTGCTAACTCTTGCGAATGCAACGGACAGAGCATATATTAGTTTCCTCGGCAGACATGCTTCATTAGGACCGAGCTGACACATTTACTCATTGTTGAATTGAAATTTCCGCTGATGCTGGCTATTTTGGCCATAATTCGTGGGAATAAAATTCATGGTACCCCTGTGTCCTATTTTCATATATTATTGGCATGCATCTTCTGACAATTATTTTTTTTGGATGCATGTTACTTTGCTATGCATGTGGTATTTTCCCGCCCTTCTAACCTCATTCATCCAACCTTTTGACATGTATAGACACGCTCAAAGTGTTGTAGCATAATGCAAAATGTTTGTCAGGGAGGAGGTCGGTTAACTCTGCTGTAAATGCGCTCCTTTTCTGTTCGTAATATTTGAAAAAGTCAACACGCTTCTTTCAGATGTTGCCATGCTCAATTTAATTGGACGTAAATTTGCAATTTCACACCAGAGAGTGTTTCAACAGAGCTGAACCCTGCACTAAAAGTAGGGACTTGAAACAGAATTTGCAAGAGTGAGGACAAATGGAAATTGAATATGTGTTAGAATATGTATAACTATCCTACTCAAAATATTGTGTAAACAATGTACTACAAATACTTGATTTACAGTAAATATCCTTCTGCACAGAGCTGGCCGTATGTGAATGAAACAACATAAATAACGAGCTATCACAAATGCATGTGTCTTTTTATGAACAAAATATTGTTTTCTGAAACAAAATTGGGTGGTGTAGCCCGCAAAAGGGTTTAATTGTGCGCACCATCATAGCAGACAGGTACTGGATGTGATTGCTATAAAACCCAAGCGTCAGTGGGATCATTAGATAGCCTCTTAAATTGATGGGAATTCAATGGGGTCGTGGTTAGAAACTAATTGCAGACATTAAATACACATTAGCACACTTTGAAATAGTATCCTCTTAAGGTGATAAAGCCAGTCCCATAATGTGGAGGAATAATGTGTCCAACGCAATGATCTGACTGTAATTTGAAGGTCGCAGGTTCAAGTCCCTTTGGATCCATTCAACCCCTCAAAATTAACAACATTGATTCGTCTGATAGCAGCATCTGTTATTTACAATGACACAAAGTCCGGAGCGTTTCTTTCTTTTTTTTTTTACGGAGTAATTAGGTATAATCTATTTAGGCATATTTTTCTGTGAACTGGCCTCTGCAATTTTTTTAAATTTCTTAATCCATATCATTATGATAGTTCCATTATTTCCTAAGATATTTCGAAAAGGTGCACAAACTGCCACGTAAGGGATGTAAGTTATGTTCATTGAAAAGGATGAACTTTCAAGTTCCCAAAATAGTAAACTCTAGACAACAATTCTACTACCAACCGGTATCACTTCTGGATTACTGGCTAGACTACATTTGAATGTACTGCTTGAAAGAAATCATGGGCGGTTAGCAAGAAGGGGGAAGGTGAATTTCAAAACACATTGCCCCTAAGGATTCAGAAGCTGCATGGTAATTACCTGCAAATACGTCCATCCCAACAGTATGGGTCTGTGGGTTAAAGGCTCTTCAGGCAGTCTGCCATGTGGCCAGCAGCTATTAGGTGATGAGTGTCTTCCATAGCATAGGATTTCATTCAGGGATGTGGTTTTGATATAGGATAGAATGCAGGGCTCCAGAAACGAAAATGACCACATCCATTGATCCAGGATTTCATTTACAAAGGCACGCGGTGCTCCTCTTCTCCACTACCCAACAAAAAAGCCACTACCGAGCACAGGCATCGTGCACACACTGCATTGCTGTAAGTATAGTCGCCATGCGGGAGTTTATCGCTAATTTAGCCTTTACATGGGCACTCTTTCTGATCTAGTATGTACATCATATTTTCTATATCATTTACTGCGAAAGTGTTTTAAGCGCATTGTGGTGAATTGATATTAATTAACTTAAAATAACACATCTACAGATGGCTCAATCAGTCCCGCAAAGGTCGCCTGTACATTAGCACACACGTGAGAACAAGCAGTGAGCCTATTTACGAATTTGTGAAAAAGTGGGAAATAACCAGGCACAAAATAAAATTAAGAGAACAATAACGTATAGAAAACAACACAGGTGTCTTACAAAAGTTACATTAGCCTAAGGGGATTCAAGCTTCAAAACAAAGAGTGCTATATAGATATACACAATTACAGTATTACGCTTCACTGGGGGTCGTGGTGGGTCAGGCAGTGAGGATGGGAGGGTGGGAAGAGGGCAGGGGGTGCACCATCTTTAGCAAGTATTTGAATTTGAAGTCAAGCTTAGAAGTGATCCACAGTTGGGTTGGCTTTGATTTTTCTGGGCAGTGGGTTCGAGCGGAGCAGGGTGACTAGGGAGAAAGAGGGAAAGTGAGAGAAGGCTTTGGGCCTAATTTACAAAATGTTTATTTAGCCCAGCACAAAGTCCCTAAGTGCGTAAAAGAACACTTTGCACCGTGCTAAAATCGACTTTCCGATTCATGGATCAGACATTGCGCTGGTCATTCCTACTTTGCGCTGTGTTGGAGCATGTTGCACGACACAAAGCGCAAAGCGTGGGTCAGGACAGTACAAAGTAATAATTAAGGGGTGTAACCTGCAAAATCCCCATTCCACACATAAACTGAGGAAGAGTGAGCAATGCAACGCATAAATATATGGGAACCCCCTGGAAACACACCCACACCAGGTACGAAAACAATAGTCGTCCCCGCATGCAACAAACATATATCACCATATAGGGGTAGAGTTTAACTTCTTAGTCTTGCATTTGTAGGACAATCAAATTACAATAGGCACAAAAGAAAGTTAAAACTTTTTATCTTTAATGTTAACAGATAAAACATCTCAAGATCTCCTGGAGAAACTGGCCATCTCCCAGCTCAATCTCCACAGTGAATCTGTTGGTTGTCTTCATGACCATCAGTCTGGCTTCAGAGCTGCCAGAATCACGTAAACTGCTCTCCTGAACATCCGTGAAGACCTGCTCTCCAACCTTGACTCTAACACCCCTTGTGTTCTCATATTACTTGATCTCTCCTCTCCCTTTGACACTGTCAACCATGCCATCCTGCTCAACCGTCTATGTGATAACCTGGGTATCACTGGTCAGGCTCTGGCGTGGCTGTCTTCCTTCCTCTCCGACCGACCCTCCAAGGTCCAGCTTGCGTCTTTCCTCTCCGATATCTTTGTCTCTACCTTTGGTGTCACCCAGGGATCTTACCTCTCTCCCTGGTTGTTCAACCAATACCTGGCACTCCTTGCCCACCGCATTGCCACTCTCTGCCCCAACTTTCAGTGCTATGCGGACGATACTCAGCTCATTTTCAGGCTACCCTCGGCCTCCGCCTCTCCTTTCCTCATCTCTGACTGTCTGTCTGAAATCCAGGAGTGGTGTGCCGCCAATGACCTCTGCCTTAATGCCAGTAAGACTGAGATTCTCCACATTGGCACACCCGCTCCCACCTCCTTTCCTGTAGCTCTCTGGCCAGCCTCTCTTGGCCCTCTTCCTGCTCCCACTTGCAAGGCTAAAAACCTTGGGTACTCTTCAACTCCACCCTCTCCTTCTCCCCTCACATTTCTGACGTCACTAAGAAGTCACACAACCAGCTGCACCTCCTCAGAGGTATTCTTCCTTTCCTCTCCTTCCCCCAGAAGCTCACTGTCTCCAGAGCCCTGGTTCTCTCTAGGCTGGACTATTGTAACAGCCTCTATCTAAATCTGCCTGCCTCTACTCTCCGCCCTCTGCAACTTATCCAGAACAGGACTGCAAGACTTGTCCTTGGCCTCAAGCCCAGGGATCGTATCTCTCCAGGACTGAAATCTCTGCACTGGCTCCCAGTGGCTGCAAGGATTAAGTTCGAAACCCTCTGCATTGTCCACAAGGCCTTCTGGGGCCTGGGGCCGAAATACCTTCAACTCTCTCTTCCTAAATATCTTCCTTCTCGACCTCTCCGCTCTTCCTGCTCCAACTCCCTCAGGGTCAGTCGCTTCTCCAAGCAACGAGTTGGTGGTAGATCTCTCTCTTCGGCAGGGGTCTCCCTCTGGAACAGCCTTCCTGCCTCCCTGAAACTTGAGGAGAACCATCTCTGGTTCCGGAAGCACCTCAAAACCTTCCTCTTTGCTTCTGCTTTCACTCCCCCTCTCCCCTGTTGATTTTCCTGACAGATACTGCACTGGAGACCTGGCCTCCCTTCTGATCTTGGGCCCAGGTCCGCCAGTTGCCCACCTGCATTGCCTCCCTGGCAACCCCTGCACTTGGGGACTGTTTTTCTGTATCCTTACAGCCCCACAGCCCCCCTACCAGCACTTATGTTCTGCACTTAAAAACACACTGCCACCTGCTGGCCGTTTTATTTATCTTATTTTATTGTACTATCCCTTGTACTGCACTTCACCCCTCTCCCTTCCCCCCCGCACTTTTCCCTTTCCCCTTCCCATGCACTTGCGCGATCTGAATGTCACCTGGCCTAGTAGGATCATTGTCTGTCTTCCCTTTGTTCCCCATCCCTTGTCTCGTCGCGCCTTGAAACACTTGTGTATAGGCGCGTTATAAATACCATATCAAATCATATCATATCAAGACCAATATTCAATTTTTTTTATAACCAGTGTAAAAAATAAAAAAATCTTTTCAACCCATCTATGTGTGTGACCCAACCACCATGTGACTTGTGAACATCAACATTTGTCTAATAAACTGATTAAAAAATAATCAGGTTTTTAGCCCTCTCTTTCAAATGGAGTATTGTGTTTATGTCAAGTGGCCCGAATTGTACATGTACCCTGTTAGGGAGAATTCTCATTTTATGGCTAATTTTCCCTAACTATAGAGTCCCCTGCAGCTTTGCTGGATTTGAAGGATTTGTTTCTTTTTTACCTGCTAAGAGTAAGACTCTTTTTCCCACTCTTAGGCATTTTTGCTATGTGTGTTCTAGGCTATTTTTTTGTGTTTAATGCCTATGAGGTTTTCTCTCCCCCATAGGAACCATCTTTATGCACATGTGTTACACAGCACCCTCCGTGCAGTGACACAGGGGTGTCGTAGCAACCCCCAAACATAGACTCCATACCCTGGGACTGACTACTGTCTCCCAGAGCATGTAAAGTCTCCATTGACTTTACTAGTCTAATCTTACAAACTTAACCAGTACAACCCCTCTTACTATGGAGGTACTGGAAACGGTTAATAGTTTTTCCCTTAGGTTCATTTTCGAAGGGGTACCTTAAAGTCCCGCTCTCTAAAGTTTCTGGCTGGTGGCAGTGGTTACTACCAAAAATATTCAACCGCAAATATTTTCCTATGGGATTTTCCCATTATCGAGGCTAATATTTTTACTGACAGCCTCTAACATACCGCTGGTTTATTTTATTATTAACTTTACTCCGGTAGGTTTTATTTGCCAGAACTTTAATATAACTTCTTTCTCAAGTCTTACTCCATACTCCTAACCCAGGTCGGGATCCTTTGTTCGCTCTTTGGGCGGGCTTCTCCCAAGAAGCCCTCCTTTCAGCGCCTCTGAGTCTGGGGTGGGTCTGTTGTTTGGGAGGGCAAGTAGAACCCTTGGACAGAGTTGCCACAGCAACTCAGTTCGCACTCTAACCTGATAGGCTGGAGGGTCTGCCACCAAGAAGACCACTCCACCGTGTGAGTGACAGCTAGGCTGTATGAATGGGTCTCTTTCTGCATAAAAGCAGGGTCCTGAGGACTGGAAGAGCAAGACGTCGCCACTGGAACTACGGAACCGAAGGGGAAAGAAACCACAGACATCTACAGACATCTACACCACCGGTGAAGCCCTGCCGGATCGTCTCACTACTTTTCTTCCACACTACGAGAGGAGATCTTCATCGAAAGAGCCTTCTTCCCTTGAGCTGGTGGGGACAACCACATCACCTATCGCTTCTCCGGACCTGCCTTGGTCAAATCGACAGTGCACTGCACTTGGAGACCGGATAGCCAGGCAGCTATCGACCCAGACCGCGATTAATAGGAGCGTACCTTTTAAACTTCGTTTGGCAGCACCGCAGCTGGTTTCATCCCTGGGTAGTGCAGTGACTCGAACCTTCCTCCACAACGAGAGCCTCTCTTCCTCTGCTGGACCCCTTGAACTGCCGGAACTACCAGGAATAACTGTCACCGCAGGAGCCACTGCTTCACGTTTAAGGTATATTGTTCCGCCAGGCCTCCCTCTTCCCGTGGTAGCCCTAAAGGTGTTTTAAATCCTTTATCTACTTGTTGGGTTGGCCACCCTCTCTCTTAACATTGTCTTTCGCCTCACATATACCTCTTCAATATTTTTCTACTAAAGACTTGACTGCAGCTACAAGAACATTTTTGCTCCTAAGCTCTTGGTCCTGTACCACTGACTCTGGCTCAGGCCTATTGACTTTGGCTGATTTGTTAGATCTGCTCTCACTAGATTGGTTTTCAATTGGCTTAGAAATCAACATCGAAAAAACTAAAATCATGGTGATGGAGCACACAGCCAAAACCCAGGACAAGTCCAACTGGTTCCTAGAAAAAAACAAAATTGAAAGAGTAAAGAACTTCAAATATCTGGGCGTAATAATGGATAACTCAGCAAAGGACACGGCCATGCAAGAATCTCTGTTTGACAAAGTTTGAAGCTTAGCAACAAAAGGCAAAGCAATAGATTGAAAATTTAGCAAATTTTCCACCATTCCACTACTGAACTTCTACAAACAAAAGGCGGTTCCCATTGTAACATATGGAGCAGAAGCTATGCCATGCCTACCTAAGACTCTCTTGCCTAAACTAGAAGCTTACGTCTGGAGGACGACTCTCGGCCTACCAGTTTCAACTCCAATCACACTGATACACAGAGAACCCAGTCTGCTTTCCCTTCAAGGCACGGTGGACTGCAACACACTGATGCTCTACTGGAAATGTATTCTACCTAACTGCTCCTTCCTCTGGTGCTCAAAGAAATCCTAGGGGGGAGCTGCACAATGCTAAACCAATGGAAAGAAGAAAATCAAGCCCTACTGAAATCCATCGAAAGCACAGAAGATGATCTGATCAATAACCCCACAAGAATAACCAAACAAATAAAAGAGATAGACTGGATCCACACCCTAGATGTAGCATCTGAATACAAGCTTGTCTCTCACTTGCCCCCGTTATGGAAGAAACAAGATGACCTCCAGAACTATATCAAGAAATTTCAAAGCAGAGTGGCACGCAACCTCATAATGAGAGCAAGACTAAACCTTTTAGACGGTTGCAAAGGATGGAGTTAGTTAGTCGGAACTCCCTACCTACCGCGCACCTATGCTTGGAACACCGAAACTTTCAACCTGCAGCCTCACTCCTTGTCTGTCTGGGGACCAACTCCAGATCCCCAATGTGCTGGGTGATGAATGGAATGACAAACTGTGGATGATGATGGGCGCTGGGGGGCTTCACTGGCCCATGCTTGTAGCCATTGCATTAAGGATTGGTTTCATTGTCAGATTGAAAAAACTCTTAATTGTGCATTAAAACTTATTGTTTAATTGTTGCTAATGCAACTTCACAAGGTAAAATTTAGAAAATCATAGTGATACATAGCAGCAATTATAACCCATTGGTAGGTGAGAAACAGCCGACGCACGTTTCGACCTAAGTCTTTTTCAGGGCAATTTGGTAGTAGGGTGAGCTCTGAATAGGGCTAAATGCTGGTCCTCCCGGGTCCGGGCACAAGTAGGGCTGAAGAGCCTGACCTGAATCTGTTTGCAGCTTCGTGGTGCGTCTGTCCCTTCGTCCGTGTCCGCGTGAAAAAGACTTAGGTCGAAACGCGCGTCGGCTGTTTTTCACCTACCAATGGGTATATACATTGCTGCTATGTATCACTATGATTTTCTAAATTTTACCTTGTGAAGTTGCATTAGCAACAATTAAACAATAAGTTTTAATGCACAATTAAGAGTTTTTTCAATCTGACAATGAAACCAATCCTTAATGCAATGGCTACAAGCATGGGCCAGTGAAGCCCCCCAGCGCCCATCATCATCCACAGTTTGTCATTCCATTCATAAACCTTTTAGACACCAACAAAATTCATCATACAAGAAATCAATCTCTGACTAACATCTGCAGACTCTGTGGCAATGAGAAAGAGACTATTCACCATCTTTTACTGTTTTGCCCAAGTTTGACGGACACTCGACAAGTTTGACGGACACTCGACATCCCGACATGAAACACATCTGCCAGCATTCAGCAGTAACTGACGAAGAAACATGGTGGAAAAGGATGATTAGTGGTGATCGCACATCTTGGCAACTAGCGACATTCAAGATCCTTCACACCCTAATCGAAAAACTTGCCTTGAAACGACATGAAAATTAAGACTTTCTTACCTACTGGGACGACCTTCTTCTCCTTAATACCACTCAAAATAGCAAGAAATGTAAGATTTATACCAAAGAGACTAAACACGACTAAAGAAACAAAGAGCAAAGATGCTGTAAAAATCAAATTCTTTCATTAAATATTCAACAAAAAATTAAAATAAAATCAAAAATTAGTTTTCAATGAGAAATGTGTTGATGCACCTAAATCTTCTAAACCCCTCTTCCTTCCTACTGTTTTAACTTGTGGAGTGCCATTTTGCTCAGTTTTCATTCACTTATCTTCCTGCTTAAGTGTCACTGTGCATTACTTGTTCACAAAACTTCAGGGAAGTGTTGCTAGGGGGTGTCTGAAGATATTTCGGTTTAACTTGTGCTTTCCCTCCCTTTCGGTAAATTGTTAGAGTGCCATTTGTAGTTGGTTTTCACTGTGCCGTTTTGCTCAGTTTTCACTCTACCACAAACTTGTCTACAATTTAATAGGGAGTTGTATATACTTTTCCTTGACTAAACTGAACTTAATTTATCAACTGTGATTTATGTGTTGAACTAGATGGGTATAGAATAAATATATTCTCTTTTTTTGATACAAAGCTTTGGTCAGTGTTTCCTTGTCCCATAGTATTGTGTTACCTATTGTGTAAACCCTGAATACTATTCATCTCGCTCTTGAGATAAGTCTGACTGCTCAGCCACAGCTACCAACTAAATCTGTGTGGTACAGACTGATACCAAAGGGGATTTATTGCTCTCACCTGTAGTCCTAATCTGCTGTAGTGCTCCCTAAGGGAACTGCACTGGATTCTGCCTAACACTGGTGTACAGCGGTGAGGATAAAAGTATTGGATTTACATTTTAGTGTGCTACTAGTACCTTGGTTCAATAAACCACAAGGTTAACAATCACACAAAGTTATTTTAACAAAGTCAAAGATGGAAAGTTATAGTCAGGAGACCCTCCTTGCAAAAACTGCTGATTATCTTAAAGATATGTGCAGACAGAAAGGTCTTCCTGTCAAAGGCAAGAAAACAGAAATGATTGATAGACTGTTAGAGAAACAAAGTCTGGATAGTGGTGCTGTAGGCCCTACTACTCCAGCAAATGTGGCAAACAATAATGAGGATAATGTTGAAAATGTTATTGTTGAGTCAGATGAGGAACAGGAGGATAACAATGTCACCCCCTCTGGTCCTCTGCCTGCTCAAGGGCCTCAACCTGTAGCTATTGGACTCTTACCAGGTCCCACATTAAGTCCTGAATGTATATCTCTAGAAAAAATGAGACTTGAACTTGAATTCAAACAAAATAATGCCCAATCTGAACAGAGACATAAAGAACTAAGGCTCAAAGAAATGGAGCTCAACCATGAGCTTGAGATGAAGAAATTGTCTTTGGAAAATGCTTCTCTCCCGGAATCCTCTAGATCTTCCAGTCCAAAAAGACCCTGGACGCCTGAAGAGATTGTGGTATGTATGAACCTAAGTTGGATGTATTAGATTGGCTTGCTATGTTTGAATATAATCATGGGCTTCAGGATATCAAAGGGAATCAGGTGATCCCCTGGTTATTCTCTAGGCTCCCCCCTGTTGCATCTGATGTGGTAATGGAGATGGGGAAGGTGGATAGGAAGGACTATGAATGTGTAAAGCTAGCTCTGATAGCTAGATTTGGGAAGACCCCTTCTCTATACCTTAAGAGGTTTAGGACCCTCAAAAAGCATGATAGTACCCCTTGGGCTACTTGGGTGAATGAATGTTTGAAGAACTTAGAGGTATGGATTAAGGGTTATCGAGTTAATACTTATGAAGGAATGAGAAATATTGTTATGATGGAGTCTATCTATGATGCCTGCTCTCCTAAGCTCAGACGGCACTTGGCTGATTCAAAGGAATTAGATTCTAAGAAGTTAGCTAAGGCTGCTGACTTGTGGCTTGCCAACCGGGCTAATCACAAGGATTCAGAGGTAACTCAGAAAAAGGATGAGGGAAAGCAGCCAAAGAAAGACAACAAAGATAATTCAAATAATTCCAATTCCAAAGAGGGCCACAAACAAAATTCCAAGGGTGAGCCACAAGGGAAACCTAATCAGGCTAGTGTACCTTCTGGTCCCAGACCAGAAGGAGGTCAGAACAAGCCACCATTCATAAAGACATTTGGAAAATGTTATGTTTGTGGCTCTACTGATCATGTGAAAGGGGATCCCAGATGTAAGGGTAAACCTTCAGGGGTCCACACTGTCTCGTTAGCCTTCGCTCCAGAGGAGGAAGTACAGATCACCAGTGGAAACTTTCAACTACTGGCTGATGATCCCATTGGAGTCTCAGCTAGTGTATCTTTAGTATCTCTAGGGTTGTGGGAACAACAACATTTAGATGTATATAATTCTATCCCTCCTAATACTCAAGAGTATTATAAATACAGTGTCCTAGTCAATGGTCAGGAGACTCTCTATTTCATTAGAGACACTGGGGCCAGCATAACTGTGCTGGACACATTTTCTTTCAAGGTGGAGGACGTTGCTAAGGCACCCAAATGCCTCACCAAGTTAGCTGGAGGGCCTGTACAGATGCTTTCCCAATTACCAGCTCTCATCCAGTGCAATTAAATGACTGTCAGGATACCAGTAAGTGTACAATCTGAAGTACCAGGAAGGGTGCTGCTGGGCAATGATCTGAAAGACCTGGGAGTAGTGTCAAGTACTCCAAGTAAGAGATTACAGGAACTTACCAGACCTGCAAGGGAGAGGACCTTGAGGGGCTCTCCTGAGGAGATGATAGAAACAGAAATTACACCAACTGAGTTACTAACTGCCATTTCCAAGCAACCAGAAGCAAAGGGGAAACCCAAGACCTCCAGGAAAAAGACAGCAGAAAACACTCCAGTACTGCCAACCAGGAAATCTCCTGGGTTAGCAAAAATCACACCTGTGATTTCTCCTCCAGCTGAGGCTGAGAGGGAGGTACAACCCTGTGTGGTTGAGCTAGAGCCTGAAGACTCAGATCTAGTAGGAGACCAGGAACTCATTGGAGATCTTGACCTTGTGGACCATCCTGAGCTGCAGTCGTTACTGGCAGAAGGTGGACCCCAAAGGGCAGACTTCAGTAAGGGACAAAGAGAATGTCCAACTCTGGAAGGTCTTCGCCACCAGGCAGCTTCTCAGCTTGAAGGGCAAGAGCCTGGGAAGTATAGGTTACACTGAGAAGATGGTCTCTTCTATAGTGAACCAACCAAGTCACTCCCTGGGGACTACAAGAGACTTGTAGTACCCCAGCAATCAGACTCCAATTCTTGCAACTAGCCCATGAGATACCTTTGGCTGGTCACTTGAGCTTCAAGAAGACCAAGGAACGGCTTTCGCTCTACTTTTATTGGCCTAAAATGGGGGCTGAGGTAGATAAGTATTGCAAGAGTTGCCACACTTGCCAAATCTCTGGTAAAAGTGGCTCCAAGAATGTGACACCTCTAGTGCCTCTCCCTGTGGTGGGTGTACCATTTGAGAGGGTAGGAACCGACATTGTTGGTCCCCTTGATCCTCCAACTTCTTCAGGCAACAGGTTTATACTTGTTGTAGTAGAACATGCTACTAGGTTCCCTGAAGCAATTCCTATGAGGACTGTTACAGCTCCGGCTGTAGCTAAGGCCCTCCTTGGTATTTTTACCAGGGTTGGGTTTCCTAAGGAGGTAATATCCAACAGGGGGTCACATTTTATGTCCCACTACATGAAAGCCATGTGGAAAAACTGTGGAGTTACCTACAAGTTCTCAACAGCATTCCACCCCAGACAAACATGGGTTAGAAGGGTTTAACAGAACCATGAAGCGCATGATAGGAGCTTTAGAGGACCCTCTTAAGAAAAAGTGGGATCTTTTACTGCCATGCCTACTCTTTGCATATAGAGAAGTCCCTCAGGAGGGAGTGGGTTACAGTCCCTTTGAACTTCTCTACGGCCATTCGGTCAGAGGTCCATTGGCCCTGATCAAGGAGGGGTTGGAGAGTGCTCCTTCACCCATGCCAGTCAGAGTCACTGACTATGTGATAGGACTCCGGAGGAGAATGTCACACATGATGGCTGAAGCAAGTGATAACTTGAAAGCAGGTCAGGCTCTGGTCAAGCATTGGCATGACCAAAAGGCCAACATGGTTGAGTTTGCTCAAGACAGCTAGTTCTTGTTATGGTACCAACAAGGCAGAGGGCCTTGCAGGACAAATGGTTGGGACCCTTCAAGGTTGTGGGAAAACTTGGAGAGGTGAACTATATGGTCGACTTAGGCAATCCTAAGGAGGCTCCTAGAGTCTTTTACATCAACCGTCTAAAAGATTATGTCTCGAGACTGGAACTGGGAGCTTTGCTTCTAGCTTCAGCTCAAGAAGAGGAGGAGAGTGAACCTCTACCTGACCTCCTCAGAGGCAAACCTTTAGATAAGAAAATAGAAGGAGTCAATCTCTCTTCTAATCTGACACCTGAGCAACAGGAAGAGTGCAAAGTCTTGTTGAATTAATTTGCCTCCCTGTTTTCTCTAGCACCAGGCTTGACCCCTGGGGGCAAGCATGATATTGAAACTGGTGACTGTTTACCTGTCAAAAGCAGGGGCTACACAATGTCAGAAAATGTAAGAACCCACATCAAAGGAGAGGTCAACAAGATGCTTGATCTCGGGGTAATAGAGCCCTCTCCTAGTCCATGGTCTAGCCCAGTTGTGTTAGTACCAAAGGCAGGATCCAAGGAGTTGAGATTCTGTGTGGACTATAGAGCTCTAAATGCAGTCACTACGACTGATGCCCATCCTTTGCCAAGGACAGATGAGCTGGTGGACAGACTTGGTTCAGCCAAGTTCCTTAGCACATTTGATCTCAAGTCAGGCTATTGGCAAATATCCCTGACTGACCATCCCAAGGAGAAAACTGCATTCCTCACCCTAGTTGGCGTATACCAATTTAAAGTGATGCCTTTTGGACTAAAGAATGCACCTGCTACATTCCAAAGGATGGTTAATCAGGTTCTGAATGGGATGGAGGACTTCTGCATTGCATACTTGGATGACATTGCAGTGTTCAGCCCTACTTGAAATAACATGTTGACCACCTAAGATATGTTTTGCAGGCTCTGCAACAGGCCCATCTGACTATAAAGGCAAGCAAATGTCAAATTGGTCAGAGTAAAGTGGTCTAACTTGGGCATAAGGTAGGAGGCGGTGTAATGAGGCCTTTGCTCAGCAAAATTGAAGCTGTGCAAAATTGGACAACCCCTTCTAATCAAACCCAAGTGAGAGCCTTCCTAGGCCTCACTGGGTACTGCAGGAATTTCATTGAGAACTATGGATCCATAGCTTCTCCACTGAATGTAATCTCTTCTCTAAAAGGTCAAATGGAATGAGAAGTGACATCAGGCCTTTGAAAGCCTAAAGAAAGCCCTTGTCAAGCACCAGTTCTCAGAGCTCCTGACTACCACCAACCCTTCATTGTACAGACTGATGCTTCCATATAGGTATGGGTGCAGTACTCAGTCAACTGGATGAGAACGGTAGGGAGCACCCCATTTGCTTCATCAGTAGGAAACTGAAGGAACCTGAGACAAGGTGGGCAACTATTGAGAGAGGATGTTTTGCCATTGTGTGGGCTTTGAAGAAGTTTAGACCATACCTGTATGGATCTACTTTCATCATTCAAACAGACCACAAACCCTTGAGATGGTTGATGCAAATGAAAGGGGAAAACCAAAAACTGC
The DNA here is from genome assembly GCF_040938575.1 of Ambystoma mexicanum. Classification (NCBI taxonomy): domain Eukaryota; kingdom Metazoa; phylum Chordata; class Amphibia; order Caudata; family Ambystomatidae; genus Ambystoma; species Ambystoma mexicanum. The sequence goes on from NC_090922.1 coordinate 979,025,326, forward strand.
TAAAATGGTCAATCTGCCTCCAAGGATTTGATTTTACCATTGAGCACAGGTCAGGATGTCACCACCAAAATGCTGATGGTCTCTCTGGGATGTTTATAACCAACTAGAGGTATGAGACTGATCCAGGAGTGGATTAGATCCTCCTGTCCCTTAGTCTGGGGGAGGGGGAGAGTGTTAGGGATAATTCTCATTTTATGGCTAATTTCCCTTACCTATAGAGTCCCCCAGCAGCTTTGCTGGATTTGAAGGGTTTGTTTCTTTTTACCTGCTAAGAATGAGACTCTTTTTCCCACTCTTAGGCATTTTTGATATGTGTGTTTTAGGAATTTTTTTTGTGTTTAATGCCTATGGGGTTTTCTCTCCCCCATAGGAACCGTCTTTATGCACATGTGTTACACAGCACCCTCCGTGCAGTGACACAGGGGTGTCGTAGTGACCCCCAAACATAGACTCCATACCCAGGGACTGACTACTGTCTCCCAGAGCATGTAAAGTCTCCATTGACTTTACTAGTCAAATTTTACGAACTTAACCAGTACAACCCATCTTACTATGGAGGTACTGGAAAGGGTTAATAGTTTTTTCCTTAGGTTCATTTTCGAGGGGCTACCTTAAAGTCCCGCTCTCTAAAGTTTCTGGCTGGTGGCAGTGGTTACTACCAAAAATAATCAACCGTGAATATTTTCCTATGGGATTTTCCCATTGTTCGAGGCTAATACTTTTACTGACAGCCTCTAACATACCGCCGGTTTATTTTATTATTAACTTTACTGCGGTAGGTTTTATTTGCCAGAACTTTAATATAACTTCTTTATTGAGTCTTACTCCATACTCCTAACCTAGGTCGGGGATCCTTTGTTCGCTCTTTTGGCGGGACTCTGGCTGATTTGTCAAATCTGCTCTCACTAGATTGGTTTTCAATGATAAATTTGTTGATGCACCTAAATCTTCTAAACCCCTCTTCCTTCCTACTGTTTTAACTTGTGGAGTGCCATTTTGCTCAGTTTTCATTCACTTATCTTCCTGCTAAAGTGTCACTGTGCATTACTTGTTCACAAAACTTCAGGGAAGTGTTGCTAGGGGGTGTCTGAAGATATTTCGGTTTAACTTGTGCTTTCCCTCCCTTTTGGTAAATTGTTAGAGTGCCATTTGTAGTTGGTTTTCACTGTGCCGTTTTGCTCAGTTTTCACTCTACCACAAACTTGTCTACAATTGAATAGGGAGTAGGGAGTTGTATATACTTTTCCTTGACTAAACTGAACTTACTTTATCAACTGTGATTTATGTGTTGAGTTAGATGGGTATAGAATAAATATATTCTCTTTTTTTGATACAAAGCTTTGGTCAGTGTTTCCTTGTCCCATAGTATTGTGATACCTATTGTGTAAGCCCTGAATACTGCTCATCTCCCTCTTGAGATAAGTCTTACTGCTCAGCCATTTATTGCTCTCACCTGTAGTCCTAATCTGGTGTAGTGCTCCCTAAGGGAACTGCACTGGATTCCGCCTAACATACCCCACATAAGTCATTCAATCATTCATTCATTTAGACATTTGTTATAGCGCCTTTCAACATAATTATGGTCCCAACTGTCTTTTGGTTGAACGCCCTCAGACCGGGCTCGTGAAATTGGGGAAAGGTTTGGGAGGTGCTATTATGCATGTGTGCATTTCAGCCATTATAGTGAAGCGAGGGTGGCCATGACCTTGGTAGTCACACATGTTGAAATGGAGTGTGTATGGACACAGCAAAGGAATACTACATACTTGGGGGGGATTTCTTTCAAGGCGATAGTGAGTTATGTGGGAAGCAACAGTTCAAGCTTTTGTCATTGAAAGGAGCTTCATTCTTATGACAGAGGTGATGTGCAAGAGTGTTTGTGTTATATGTGTGTGCATGGTGTATGGAGTGCAGCCGTGCCTTCCACTAAACTGCTAAGGTGCAGTGTGCGATGGGGAGATATAGGTTAATTGTACAAACAACAATGAGTAAATCCTGAATTCCATCTATGTACAAGGTGCATTACTTCATCATGAGTGTGTAATACTCACTCTCCGAGGTACACCAAGAGGTGCGCAGAGCCCTATCTGAGATTTTTGGTGGGGTGGTAGCGGGAGAGCTTGTTTTGGAGAAATTCTGGTACTTTCTTGAGGATTGTGTGGTTGGTTATGCACATGGCCTTGAAAGAGGCCCATCGACTGATAGGCATCCAGTGGAGTGTCCTGAGTGTGAGGGATATGTGTTCCCTGCAAGAGAGTGCGGTCTGGGTGCGGTGAGGAGGGGAAGTTCAGAATGTTGAGGATGATCTGGGTGTCGTCCACATAGATCTCGGAACATATAAGCTTGAGGAGGGGCGAAAGGTAGAGGTTGAAAAGGAGGGGAGAGAGGCAGGCTCCTTGGGGGACTCCGTGCAGGACTGAGAGGGGGGCTGAGGAGAAAGGAGCAAGAGCGATGATTTGGGAGCAGTCGGAGAGGAAAGAGGATATCCATCTGAAGTCGGAGTCCCTTATTCCGAGGTCAGAGAGTCTGTTTGTGAGGATGGAGTAGTACAAACGTGTTGAAGGCTGCTCAGAGGTCAAGGATGATGAGAGCAGCACAGTCCCAAATAGAGACCAGGGTGAATTCAGTTCCATGGAGGGATCTGAAGCCAGACTGGGCTGGGTCCGGCAGGCCATAGTCTCGGTGAAGAGACTGAGCTGGGAGTATGTCCTGGAGTCTAGTAATTTGGCTATGCAGTAGTTATAGGAGATGGGGCAATAGTTGGCGGGGAGCGTGGGGTCAAGAGATGGCTTTTTAGAAGTGGTTTGATGTGCAAGGTTTTATATTGTGGTGGGAAGATACCGGTTGTCAGAGAGTGGTTGATTATGGATCTGGCAAGGGTGCCTGCTCTGATGGAGGATGTTTTTGAGGAGGGCCGGTGAGCATGCTTCTCCGGGGGAACCCGAGGGGTGGCTTTTTGAGAGAAGCTTTGAAAACTATGGAAGGGAGATGGCATAGAAGGATTTGAAAATGTTCTGAGTTGGGGCCTGCAGAAGGGGTGCTGTCGGTATAGGGGGATGGGGTTGCTAGTTTGGCATGGATGGCAAGGTTCCTATCAATGGTTGTTTTGAAGTAATGGTCGGACAGGGTGTCACATAGTGCCTGGGAGATGATGAGCAGAGAGGAAGTGCAGAGGAGAGTCATGAACTCAGTGATACTCTTGTGGAGTTCTTTGCATGGGTTGCTTGCATTGGCGATGCGGGAGGTGTAGAAGGCATGTTTGGCTTCCATTATTCCAGATGTGTGGGCTCTCTTCTGTCTGGCCAGAGTGGCTTTGTTTTAGGTGGAAGAGTTAGTCTGCTGGTGTCTTTCCAGTCAATGGTTGAGGGTTTTGAGGAATTTGAGGTGAGGGTTGAACCACCTGGGGGAAGGACCTGTGCGGTTGGATGGTGGTTGTATGGGGTGAGGGGGACAGAGCATTTGATAGCCATTGGTCGAAGAAGTCTGGGGTGGGGGTGCCTCCCTGGAGGGCGAGATTGGGTAGGGATGAGAGTAGGGTGGAGGCAAGATCAGGGCAGATGGTGCCAGGGCCGTTTTTGGTGATTTCAGTATGTGGCCATTGAATGGATTGTAACTTTTTTGTTACATGAGCTATCTCGGCAAAATTTGGCTCCTTTTTTCCCACATGTAGGTGGTCGTAACGCCACCCAGGAATCGGAGGTTGCTGTAGGGGGGTGAGAGAAAATAAGCAAAAAGGGTGAACATGTTGGGTTTTTTCAAAAAATGCCAATAAAATGATGTACAAAGAAGCCTTTAGTTTTTTCCTTGTAAGAGCTTGGAACAAATGGTTTGCTGTGCTAAGTTCCCCAATTTCCTGGCTTTCAAGAACAGGTTGAGTGGAAACGAAAAAAAAATATTTTGATGTGGTTATCAACCGTTTTGTGAGAGGTAGGCGATTTTGGCCATTTTTGTCAATTGGACATGCATGGACGGAATGGGAGAAAAGGGTAGGAAAGCCGAATTGGAGGACAAAAAGGCATATATTTCTGAAAAGTAGACAAAATTCCAAGTTTAGGAAGGGGTGATTTGCGTAGGGCAGGTAAAAACTAGTAGGGGAAACTGCCATAGATTGGGGGAAAAGCGGGAAAATGACAGAAAAAAAGGTATGTGTTGGACACGGTTGGCTTGGTACGGCAATGGCTTCAATGAATTTTGAGAAAAGCAATGCTTCGCTACATTCCCCCGACTCTTGCAGTTAGGAAAGCACACATTTTTTGTAGTGTTTTACAAAACAAGCAATACCACAAGCCAAAAACTGAGCCATGGTACACAGGAGTTTTACGCTCACGGCCTGAACAGACGCACTTAGCATCTGTAAATCGGGAAAACCAATGTGGTGAGGAACGGCAAGCAAACATTTTTTGAAAGAGCTTAGGCAGACCTTTTCAAGGGTAGGTGACTTGTGCAGGTTACAAAAGTGTATGGTGCCTAAAGCAGCGACTAAATGTAGGGCACAATTGGGAAATGAAAGGGTTGTGTGACAAAGGGCACCAGCAAATGGGTCAAAACGTTATGAAAACCACACAAACACAACACATGGCATACTGTCCCGTGTTACCACAGCTGTCCCGATGAAAACGGTACCTCGCATGTCTGGGTGCACCTACCTGGCCGCCAAGGGGAAAGCCTAAAACACAAGTAACTCCAAGTCTGTTTTCAGACCGGAATTTCAGACGCTCTGCCGACCGGCACAACATACAGGTGTGGGCCTCGGTTGTCCAAGACACCAAGGAAAACAGAGAACCCCATGCATTTCTGAAAAGAAGACACCTGTGGGAATCCGCAGAGGTATGATTTGCGCACATCGCCCCAGAATTTATTACCCAGACACTCCCGTAAATTTCCGAAATGTGGGGAAAAAAAATGCATTTTCCGCACATTTCGCTCGGCTCATCCATCGAAACACACCCCCAACAACACATGGCCTACTTTCCCGCGTTCCCACAGGTGTCCCGATGAAAACGGTACCTCACATGTGTGGGTGCACCTACCTGGCTGCCAAGGGGAAAGCCTAAAACACAAGTAACCCCAAGTCTGTTTTCAGACCGGAATTTCAGACGCTGTGCCGACCGGCACAACATACAGATATGGGCTTCGGGTATCCAAGCCACCAATGAAAACAGGGAACTCCATGCATTTCCGAAAAGAGGACACCCGTGGGAATCCGCAGAGGTATGATTTGCGCACATTGCCCCAGAATGTAATACCCAGAGACCCCCACAAAGTCCAAAATATGAGATAAAAACAACTTTTTCCACACATTTCGCTCGGCTCACCCATCGAAACACGCACCCAACAATACCTGGCCTACCATCCTGCGTTCCCACAGGTGTCCCGATGAAAACAGTACCTCACATGTGTGGGTGCACCTACCTGGCCGCCAAGGGGAAAGCCTAAAACACAAGTAACCCCAAGCCTGTTCTCAGATTGGAATTTCAGACGCTCTGCCGACCGGCACAACATACAGATATGGGCCTCGGGTGTCCAAGCCACCAAGGAAAATAGGGAACCCCTTGCATTTCTGAAAAGAGGACACACGTGGGAATCCGCAGAGGTATGATTTGCGCACATCGCCCCAGAATGTATTACCCAGACACCCCCGCAAAGTCTGAAATGTGGGGAAAAAAACACATTTTCCGCATATTTCGCTTGGCTCACCCATCAAAACACGCCCCCAACAACACATGGCCTACCATTCCACGTTCCCACACGTGTCCCAATGAAAACGGTACTTCACATGTGTGGGTGCACCTATCTGGCCGCCAAGGGGAAAGCTTAAAACACAAGTAACCCCAAGTCTGTTTTCAGACCGGAATTTCAGATGCTGTGCCGACCAGCACAACATACAGATATGAGCCTCGGGTGTCCAAGCCACCAAGGAAAACAGGGAACCCCATGCATTTCCGAAAAGAGGACACCTGTGGTAATCCGCAGAGGTATGATTTGCGCACATCGCCCCAGAATTTATTACCCAGACACCCCCGCAAAGTCCGAAATGTAGGGGAAAAAAACGCATGTTCCGCACATTTCTCTCAGCTCACCCATCGAAACAAGGCCCCAAAAACACATGGCCTACCATCCTGCGTTCCCACAGGTGTCCTGATGAAAACGGTACCTCACATGTGTGGGTGCACCTACGTGGCTGCCAAGGGGAAAGCCGAAAACACAAGTAACCCCAAGCCTGTTTTCAGACCGGAATTTCAGACGCTCTGCCAACCGGCACAACATACAGATATGGGCCTCGGGTGTCCAAGCCACCGAGGAAAACAGGGAACCCCATGCATTTCCGAAAAGAGGACACCCGTGGGAATCCGCAGAGGTATGATTTGCGCACATCGCCCCAGAATTTATTATCCAGACACCCCCGCAAAGTCCGAAATGTGGGAAAAAAACACATTTTCCGCACATTTCGCGTGGCTCACCCATCGGAACATGCCCCAAACAATACATGGCCTACCGTCCCCCATTTCCACAGGTGTCCTGATGAAAATGGTACCTCACATGTGTGGTTCACCTACCTGGCCGCCAAGGGGAAAGCCTAAAACACAAATAACCCCAAGTCTGTTTTCAGACCGGAATTTCATACGCTCTGCCGACCGGCACAACTTACAGATATGGGCCTCGGGTGTCCAAGCCACCAAGGAAAACAGGGAACCCCATGCATTTCCGAAAAGAGGACACTCGTGGGAATCCGCAGAGGTATGATTTGCGCATATCCCCCCAGAATTTATTACCCAGACACCCCCGCAAAGTCTGAAATGTGGGAAAAAAAACTCATTTTCCGCACATTTTGCTCGGCTCACCCATCGAAACACGCCCCCAACAACACATGGCCTACAGTCCCCCGTTTTCACATGTGTCCCAATGAAAACGTTACCTTACATGCGTGGGTGCACCTACCGGGGGCGCAAAAGGAAAAGGGTAACCCACTGGTAACCCCAAGCCTTTCGCCACTGCCCATTTTGTTCATATGGGCAACCTACAGATTTGGGCCTAGGATGTCGAAGCCAGCAAGGAAAACAGGGAACCCCATGCATTTCCCAAGGTAGGTAGGTGCACCCACACATGTGATGTATCTTTTTCGTCGGGACACCTGTTGGAACGCGAGAAGGTATGATATCTGTTGTTGGCGACGTGTTTCGGTGAGTGGACACAGGGAAATATCTCTAAAATTGGCTGGAAATGCAGACCATTCTCAGACATTTCGCTCTGGCCACCCACCGAAACACACCGCCAACAACACATGGCCTACCTTCCCGCATCCCCACACGTGTCCTGATGAAAATGGTACCTCAGGTGTGGGTGCACCTACCGGGACGCAAAAGGAAAAAGGTAACCCACTGGTAACCCCAAGCCTTTCGCCACTGCCCATTTGGTTCATGTGGGCAACCTACATATTTGGGCCTAGGGTGTAGAAGCCAGCAAGGAAAACAGGAAACACATTTTCCAAAAGAGGACACCCATGGGAACCCACACATGGCCAAATTGGAGGGGCGGCCCATCTCATGTAGCCCTCCCCAGGGGCAGATAATGGGGGGGCTGTCCTGCACTCCTCCCTGGGCTCAGGCGTCCGTTCCTAGGAGCAGATATCTGGTCCCAGGGAGGGCTGCATGACATGGCACCCACTCCATTGCGGCTGGGGGTGAGGGGGTCAATGCCCCATCCCATTAGAAACTTCCCAGACCCTTTGGGGTGCCCCACAGCCCCCCCTAAAAAGCGTTCCACCATTTTCTATTTTTTTCTTTGTTTACAAAACTTGCCTTGGTGCAGAGAAGCACATTGGTGTGCCAATATGGCCCCGGGGTGCCCAAACCTTATTGCCCCACCCACTGGGGGCCCTCTCCACCTCACCCCAAATGGGTGGCAGGGGCACCTCATGCAGGCCTCCCTGGGCCTCCTACAAATGATAATCCCCCCTCCATTTGGGGTGGTGGGGGAGAGGGCCCCCAGAAATGATGGGACAGGCCCCCTAATGCATGGGGCAGGAGGGTTTGGGCACCCTGGGGGCAGATTGGCACACTAACGTGCCCATCTGCGCCAAGCTAAATTGGGTAAACAAAGAAAATAATACAAAATCATAGGCTGCTTGAGGGCCACCCTAAATTGGCAGCAAATGTTATACTGCAACGGGGGGTGGCTTTTACCCCCCACCCCAAATGGAGGGCCCCATCTCATACAACCCTCCCTGGGGGCAGATATCTGCTCCTAGGAAGGGGCATCTGATCCCAGGGAGATATGCATGAGGTGGGCCCCACCCCTATCTGACGCCAGGGAGGGATGCATGAGGTGGGGCCCTCCATTTGGGGTGTGGGGGAGAGGGCCACCCCCTGTTACAGTAGAACATTCGCTGGCAATGTAGTAGGGTTTGGGCACCCTAGAGGCAGATTGGCACACTAATGTGCCCATCTGCGCCAAGCGAAGTTGGGTAAACAAAGAAAATAATACAAAATCGTAGGCTGCTTTTTAGGGGGGGCTGAGGGGCACCCTAAATTGGCAGCAAATGTTGTACTGCAACAGGGGTGGCACTCACCCCCCTCACCCCAAATGGAGCATCATATTAGAGGCTGTAACCAAGTTTTCATGTAGAATCTGGGGAAGGAGAGAGGCAGAATACATTTTAGACAGCTCAGAGAAAGACTTGACCGGTAGCTGTGGAGTTCCTGATTGAAAAAGCAGATCCCAGCTGCACTGCTGCAGAGACTGGGGATCCCAGACAATAATCCCCGGTTTGAGAAACGGCAGATGCCTGTTCTCACTGGGGGTGCTTGAAGAGGGAATTGCCACATCCAGAAGGCGACCACCCGAAGAATTTCACATGCTGAACAGATTAAGTAATTATACATTGCAAAGTACGGGGGCAGTGTGCGTGAATGCGAAACTATTCAGTCAGTGTAGAAGAAAGAATTCCAGTGTCTTATCAACAGGTTTAATGTTGCGACTGTTCTCGTCGCCCTCTTCTCATTTTGTTACAGATAATGTTGACTGTGCTATTTCATTTATTTCTGTAAAAAGAGTAAGATCGTGTTTAAATGCAATTGTTATAATACACAAAAATATCTGAAAGCAGACGGGTAGTGTGTTTTATTTTCTCTTTCCTTTGTGCATTTACCATTACAGTGCTGATGATGTGGGGGAGATGTTTAGACAGTGCAATTGTCATTTTTAAGGTAGCTAAAAATAAGACTTGGCTGCAGCTGCGTGCACGATTTCATTCAGTACGAGCAATTATAAATAACTGTGTGTGTGAAATAGCCTGCTGAAGGTAAATGAGTCAGCAGAAAAGACCCAGGACATAGTTCACTGTTGTATATAAAATAGTGAGTGTACCACATGTTAGCTCGCTGTTGTAAATAATTCAGTGAGAATTGCCCATGGTGGCACACTAAAAAATGAAAATGTGGTATTTCTGAAATGTAGGCCTGAGGTCTCTCTAGTGATCACACGAACAATCTAAACAAAAATAAGGGGTTCTGGATATTGGGGCCACAAATAAAACAAAGGAATTATGCTCACCAAAAATACCACCAACCACGCATACCAACCACGCATACCAACCGCACATACCAACAAATGTATACCATCTAAATATGTCTGTGTACTGAAATAATGCATATCCACTGTATTATTATTATACATAACCCAATCTGAATACAAGGAATGATTGTTGCAAAATTATTTTTTTCGGCGGTAAGAAAATACTGCCAGGCCCCAAATCTACACAAAATACCCAACATATTTATGGTGCGTTGCAGGCCGGGAAAGTGATCATAGAGCACCTATCGGGCGTGGCAAGCGTGTCTCACACTGCCATCTGTACATTAGAGGGAACCCATTTCATAATAGCAGTGTGCCACTAAAAACGAATTTCAGAATGTCTCAAATCGAAGCCACATTCCCAGAGCTAGTGTAATATTTAGAGGCAAAGTTGTTTGCACATGGGATGTGGTCATCGAACAAAGCCACAGAATGGCACGACCGCATTCATGGTGAAGTGCAGAAAGAAAAACTAGACGGTATTTTTGCAGCAGGCAGCATAATTCAGGTCTGCCTTCAGAGATTATTAAATGCAGCTGACAAACATGCAGAAAAAGACTGTTTAATACGGCTATGCGCCAAAATATGGTTTATTTTGAATAGGTCCCTGCGAATGCAAGAAAATGATACCCACCTAATTAACAGGTTAAAGACTGACTTAGATGGGGCAAGTAAAAAAGAGGAGATGTTAGGAACAGATTTAGAAGGATGTCAGAAAGACATGCAATTAAAATGCAGAGATTTTGATATTCAGTTGTCCAAAAGCAAGAAACAGTTTGAAGACAGTGAGCAAGAATTGGTACACTTAAAAGCCTTAGTGGATCACATTAGACAGGATAAAACTGAGATTGTTTCAGAAATGCAGATTTTACAAAAAGAAAATTTTGAAAAACAAAGTGATCTCCAAGGTGCAGAGCAAGAAATGGTTAGAATGATTCAAGAAAGAGACAAGAGAAACAAAGAATTCAATGAATGCCAAATGCAAATGTGCGACATGCAGGAGGTAATAAATAAAATCAGTGATGAAAACAACTATCTGCAAAATGAAGCACACAGGCTCCTTAAAAAGTGCTAAGACTTAGAACAGCAAATGTGCATTCCCAGGTCCCAGGAGAGGCGGCAGGGTACTACATTCAATGGAGTTGAGGTGAATTCTAGTTCTGCCCAAAGAGCTAGTGCTCCAGTGACTGGGCCGGTGACTAAACTTGGTTGCAGCGCCCTTGGGGAATTTGATACTCCCATTGGGGGCAGCCACCAATCCCATACACCTGGAACCAGGATTGAGTCACCAAGTAGTGCAATTCCATGCATTGCAACAAGTAGCCCCATAAAAATAATGAATTCTATTAAAGCTCTGATCAAACCATTTAAAAAAGGAGGGGAATGCTGCATTGAGGATCACTTAGAAGCGGTTCATGACATTTTTAAAGCAGTCCAGATACCTAAGGAACAGTACAGACAATATTTTAATTTAACTTTAGATGCTCCGACGGCCAGCATCATAAGGGGATTAAATGACCAGCAGAATATGACATGGGTGGAGTTTGAAAAAGAAATTAGGCGTCATTTTTCTCCTTTTCAGTCATTGCAGGAGGCAAAGAAAGTCGCTTACACAATCACTGCTGGGCCTAACACATCCCCTCGCCAATTTTTACAGGACTTAAAAAGGGCATTTTCTCGCTTTGATGTATCTTTTGACCCCAATTCCAATGAGTTTAAAACTGCCTACTTCTATGGGCTACAGAAAGACATCATATCACAATTGGTCTGTGAATTTGACCGTGACAAATCCCTTGATTGGATTGTACATCAAAGCACAAAACTATATGAGGTACTCTATTGTCAGGGTAGAGAAAGTGATAAAGTGAAAGATATTAGACCTAAATCTAAAGAACCCTCAGCCACAGTGATGGAAATCAGGTCAGCCAAAAGGTCCCTTGAGTCTGCTCAAAGTCCAGGTAAAAATAATTCGGCACCTGAACAAAGGGTTAATCAACAAAGGTCATCACACTCTGCACCAATGTTCCAATCACATGATCCTAGTAATAGGAAGAGCTACATCAGCCCTAGGTATGAAGGGGATAGACCCCGGGCAGGATATCGGCCTGATATGTCAGGTATGAATAATAACCAGAGACAAAATCAAGATCAAAGAAATGATGGTCCCTACCAGACATTGGGGACACAGAGCAGATTTGATCCCAACACCATGATATATGGTAATCAGGATAGACCCCGATATGTGGATCGATTTGCTGATAATGGGAATCAACATTGGGGTCAGTACCCACAACATGAGAGACAGGACATGAGGCAGAACATGAACTACAATCCACGTCAGTACAATGATTCCCCACCAGGGGACTATAATCAAAGGATGGGCGCACCCCGCTCCCCTCCACAAATGAATAAAGAGTTCAGGAACCATCCCAATAGAAATCAATCACCTGAGAGGTATCAGAATAGATCCAATCAGGGGGAAAACAACCAGTATCGACCTAGGCCACAGAAAGAGGATTCTAGAGAGATGGAAAGGTTCCAGTGCCTCGAGGCCCAAGTGAAAAGGTTAGCTGAGCAAATAGGAAGCTCTATACAGCGCAAAAACAACCATGCAAAGAGGGGGCTGATGGCCATAGCAATGACCGGGTGGCGTCTGAAAAGTGACTAAGTACTCCTGATACCTACAGCGCCGAAAAGACAGATTGCTCTGATGTAATTTCGCATAATGACTCTGAGATGTCTAATGATTTAAAACTGAAAATGCCAGTAAATGAACATGTAACAGAAAGTGCAAACACTTCTAAAAGAGAGGTACGGTTTAACCTAGAGCTAAATCAAACATTGGAGATTTGTACAAATGAAAATGAAACACCTGACATTCCAAAAGAACAAAGGGACAGATTTAAGAAAAATGACTCATGCATCGGGAATACCAGTAAACAGGGAATAAGTGGGGATGCTATGATTTCTTCCCTGGGCAGTCAAAACAATGACCAAACACAGGCAGAGAAAGGAAATACTCCAAAGGTGGGTACATGCTAATCACCTGAAGAATTCTTTGAGCCACATATTTTTGAAGAGGCTGAAAGGGCTGGTACCACACTAAATGATCACAAATGCACAGAATTAAACAATGACAAATTACTAAATGATGTTGTTACACATGTTCAGTTGGAAGGTTGTAATGTGGTCCCTGATGATACCCAGATGGATGGGCGAACAGTGGCCACACTCCAAAAAACCTCTGAACATGGAAAAATGAATAAAGTATCTCGCGCAGAAACGGGTAAAAAGGAGGGAAAAATGTCTTTCCATTTACCAAGGTGCTTAGCCAAAAGTGAAAAAGGCCTGAGAAAGGTGAGTCCTGAAATCAGTAAGAATTCACACTTCTTATGTGTATTAGAGGAAGTTGAGGACAGGTATTATGCTCCCATCACTGTAGAAGAAAAATGCCAAACGTTCGCAATGATTGACACTGGCACACAGGCCACAATTATGTCCAGGGAGCTGGTAAAGAGTATCAATGAAGGGAGATCCTCACAGAATCAAATCACAATGAAGGAAAATCAAGGTCCAGTGCATAACTGTAATGGGGAGGAGGTGCCCATCATAGGTGGGACTGAGGTTGACATAAAAATAGGAAAGCACAGAATGAAACAAGAGGTATTGATCACATCTATTTGTGAAATTCAATTTCTGATGGGGACAGATTGCCTGAAAAGATTGTCTCCTCTCATAGATGGGGAGAATGGAGTGCTGTGGTCCTTAACCAAAAAAACATTGAGACCTAAGAAACTAAAATCACAAAACAGCAACATAAATGAATGTCACACCGTTGCCAAAACAAATGATGCTGTGGAGGTATATCTCCAGAATAGTTGCATACCTAGTGTCACTGTTATATTAATGTGTCAAGACAAAATGCAGAGCGACAATGAAAGACTACCTGTACAAATATACTTGGACCCAAGGAAAAATTGGCAGACCGCCATAGATGAGCACACATTACGTTTTTATTTAAAAGAAAAGATATGCAAACAAAATATTACTCCTAAAGCAGATTCAGAAAAACACATTACCACTCTTGCTGAAATACACATGGAAGATGAGCAACCATGGATTCATGTTGATATAAATGACGGTTTTAAAACAATAAAAGCCACTTTAGCGCTTGAACAGGAGAGGAGCTTCATTAATGAGAAATTATTGCAAAAAGTAATGGGAGGAGATCCCGAAATTTAGAATTAAGTACCAATATGTCTCTGGTTTGGACAGTCCAGACTTTGAGAACCGAATTGCAGGCAGATGCATGCTGAAAATTAACATTGGACAAAAAACAATTCACCATAATGTGTGGATAGTGAGTGGAGCACAAAATGACTTTTACATGGGCAATGACATCATGCACAGAATGTGTATGGTGTTAGACTTCCTTAATCAAAAAATATGGTCGCGCCTAGGTGGATCTGCACCTGAATTTGAAGACAAAAGAAGGGCTTATCATTGCGCACAGCTGGTCCCATATGCAGTTGAATTACAGATGAGGAAGGATACTATTGTCCCTGCATTCACCAAACAGGTTGCAATAACACTGAGGTGCAAAAATGGACAGCAGATGAAAGATTCTGATGCATTTGTGTGCCTGAATGAATCCATAAAACAGCAAGGGCTGGATTATGAATGCATTCCATTGGTAGATATTGGTGAAGGGTCTGTAAAAATTATGTTGAATAATAAAGGTTGTCAAGATATTCTTTTAGAGGAAAACTCTCCATTGGGAATGGCTATACAAAATTCACATTATGCTGCAGATCTAAATAACATGGTGATTGGAAATATACCTGAAAGGTATGTAGATGCCAAGGGTGAGTTGCCAGAATACCTGGACGCTCAGCCCAAAGGAATATTTAAAATTAATTCTGTGTACCCTTATGATTCAAATGAGACAGTGTGCTGCCATCAAGAGGATTGCATAACATTTAATTTAAATGAAAATGAAGCAGAAAATCAGCCCATTGAAGTGGAAGCTGATATGCCAAAATATTTAAAAGTGGCAGCTTTACAAAAAGACACAGCCACACAGTTAGAGGAAAGCGCTGAGATTCCCTTACCAGAATATTTTCCAGAATTTTCCAAAATGGTAGAAGAGCAGATTTGATCAGGGGATGCATGTGGCAGCGATGAGGATAGAAACAATCTGAGGGAGATATTTATGGAGTTTAAGGATGTATTTGCAAAAGATGCTTATGATTGCGGTTTAACTGATTTACATGTAGCCACACTACCAGAAGGGTGTATCAGAAGTCCAGTATTTGTACGCCAGTATAGACTATCGCTGGCATGTTTAGAATCATTAGCAGAGATTATAAAACATTTGGAAGCTCTGGGAATCATCAGGCCCATTCATAGCACATCAATACACCTATTTTAGGTGTGTTAAAGCCAAATGGTCAGTGGCGGCTATGTGCAGACTTGAGGGAGTTAAATAAAAGAGTACCAGTATCCAGATGGCCACTGCCATTCATTGATCAGGGCCTAGCTCAGGTACATGGTTCAAAAGTATTTACCACATTAGATCTCACCTCTGGATATTGGTGTGTGCCATTGGCAGAGGAGATACAGAATTTGTTTTGCTTTTCGTTTGATAAGAGTCAATACGCCTGGCTTAGAACTCTGTTCGGGTACATCAATAGTGGGAGTGAATTTGGCATATTTTTGAGGAAGGCCATGCCAGATGCAGAGAAAAGAGAAACCATAGTTTATGTGGATGATGTCCTGATAAAAAATGAAAGCCTGAAAAGCCATTTTGATGAAATAAGACATGTGCTTGGCCAATTGCAGAAAGCAGGCGCCAAAGTATCTTTACAAAAAGCACAATGGTGCAAGAAAAAAGTGAACTTTCTAGGCCATGAAGTGACTGAACATGGGCTAAATCCACAAAAGAAGAAAATAGAGGCCATACAAAAACTAAAGGACCCTAAAAATGTGAAAGGGGTAAAAAGTTTATTAGGGATGACAGGCTATAACAGAAAGTTCATTGAAAATTATGCTGAAATCACTCAACCATTGACTAAACTGCTTAAACTGAATACACCCTGGATATGGGAAAAAGAGCAGTCTGAGGCAGTGGCTAAACTGAAGGAATGTCTTGTAAAGGCACCATGTTTAGCATATCCCATAAAGGACAGGGATTTCTTTATAGAAATAGGTTTCTCTGAACATTGTATGTCAGCAGTGTTATCACAAAAACACGATTTGAATCACAAAACCATTGCCTATGCAAGTAAGGCATTTTACCAAGTTGAAATGAAATTCAATGAATGTGAAAAGGCCCTATTAACCACTGTGTGGGCGCTACAACATTTCCGCCCCATTGTTCAGGGAGAAAAGGTGATTATTGAGACAAATCATCAACCTTTGCAGTTTTTAGAGAGTAAAAGAATTAGGTCAGGTAATCTAGCGCAGTCCAGAATCACTTCATGGACGCTGGCATTACAAGGTTTTCCTGTAGAAGTGAGATATGGACAAAATAAAAAGAGCCCAATTGCTCAAGGGTTAGCTGACTTACATGACTGTGTAGCTGAACAAGTATCAAACGAAATGGAAGTGGAACCTAGTTTGCAGGAATTTGAACAATCACCACACAAAACTTTTGATGAAAAAACATGCAAGGATTTGCCAACTGTATATGTGGATGGTTGTGCTTTTCACATTGAAAATGACAGTAATAAACAATTAGTGTTAGGAATAGGGAACGTCTGGTTGAAATGTGAAGGCGTCCCCAGTATAGGGATGAGGATTGGAGCTAGAAGCAGTCAAGTGGCGGAATTGGCGGCCATTTATAAAGCAATTGCTACTGCAGTTGAAAATAAATTCAGTGAAATTGTCCTGGTGACTGATTCTGACTATGCACGAAAAAGCTTTGTGGAGTATTTACCGGGCTGGAAAGTGAGAGGCATGATTACATACAACAAAAAGCCACTTACACATGGAAAAATGATACAAGTCATAGACAAATTGGTGTCAGAGAATGATTTAACAATATACTGGAGAAAAATTTGTGGGCATTTAAAAACACCCGGAGAGTATAAGGAGGGAAATGATAAGGCAGACCACCTGGCTGAAATTGGGGCTGTGATGGGAGAATTGCTACCTATATATGATTTACTGGGTGAAATACAAATTGATGCAGTAACACGTTCTAAAGCACCAAAGGAGGTAGATCAACCAGTGGTACAGTGGGGTCATGATACGCCAGACCAAGATTTGATTGAGGCACAGAAGAATGATCAAATTTTGGGAATCTATTATAATCATTTGATAGATCCTGAACAAAACCCTTTAACAGAAAATGATTGTATGGGAAAAGAAGAGTTGAGGGTGCTATTAAAGAATAAAAAACGAATTAAACTACAGGATGGACTCATGATTAGAGAGTCCATAACAGGACAAATACAGTGGGTGGTACCCCTTTCATTCAGAGGGCTAATGCTACAACATGCACATGATGCAATAACTGCAGGCCACAGAGGTTCACAAAAAACATTGGAAATACTGAAAGATTATGCTTACTGGCCACATATGTCCCAAGATGTGGAATTATATACTAGAGGATGTCTAGCATGCGCCCAATTTAAACCTGCTTCACCAATGCATAGAGCCCCATTGATGACAAGAGGCCTAACTCTTCCATGGTCATATTTGCAAATAGACTATGTAGGCCCTTTAAAAAGGTCGAGCAGAGGAAACCATTATATTTTAAGTGTGATATGTTTGATGTCGAAGTGGATTGAATGTATTCCTGCACCAGATTGTAGTGCGCAAACAGCAGCCACATTGCTGGTGAATCATGTTTTCTCAAGGTTTGGGTTGCCACAAAGAATTGAGTCAGACAGAGGAAGTAATTTCACAAGTACTCTAATGAGTAAGGTATGGCAAATACTGGGTGTGAAAAGGAAACTACATATCACATATCGGGCAGCGTCTTCAGGTGGAGTTAAACGGAGCAATAGGTCTGTTGTGGACATTTTAAAGAAATGTGTAGCTGAAGCAGGTTCCAGCTGGGATTTACATTTACCGTTGGTTTTAATGGCAATCAGATCAACTCCTGCCAAGGCAACAGGTGTTAGCCCCCATGACGTCTTGACAGGTAGGA
Organism: Ambystoma mexicanum; assembly: GCF_040938575.1. Taxonomy (NCBI): domain Eukaryota; kingdom Metazoa; phylum Chordata; class Amphibia; order Caudata; family Ambystomatidae; genus Ambystoma; species Ambystoma mexicanum. The sequence goes on from NC_090922.1 coordinate 979,043,054, forward strand.
AAATGGTGTTACCACAACACCTGCTATACAGAACACATGAGCAGACACTTGTGAGTGCATCCACAGTTCATGAGTACATTGATGAACTGAGGAAGCATTTGCAACATGCTTTTGCTTTTGTGCAGAGAAATCTGGAAAGGGCTGCTGACAGCGCCAAGACATACTACGATAAAAGAACATCAGTGAGAGAATACAGTGTAGGGGATCAGGTGTATAAGTTTCATTTTGGAAAAAGTAAACAGAAAAATTCTAAATTTCTAGCAGCCTGGCAGGGGCCATTTCGAATTATAGATAAGGTCTCTCCTGTAGTTTATAAACTTTTGAAGAATGAAGGTGAAACAATAATAGAGCAGTTTGTCCATGTAAACCAAATCAACCAAAAATACAAATCATGTTATCCAAGACATGAGATAAAAAATCTGGAGCGTGTAGAAACAGATAAAGTCCCTTGAACACAAAAAGGTAAAATAAATGGGTACAGTCAAGAGGCAGTGACAGAGAGGTTAAATAAAGATGGTTGATTATAATGGCACATAAACACTGTAACATATGTAAATATATATATAATATAAAAAAAAAGAAGCTGAAGTTCATGGAGTCGGTGTGCAGAATGAAAATGCATTAAATATTGAATGTTTTTATGTATGTTTGTTCTCTATAACCTGTGCTTAATTTCAGAAGGCGAATGAAAAAGGGCGAAATGTTTCACAAAGCATGTTTTATTTTTGGCAAAAGGGTGAAGTTAGTATTGTACTATATACTTAAACTGTTTCTTTTCTATTTGATTTAGAATATTAACATATTTGTACCAGAGGTCACGGGAGACGATGGAGTCCTGGAGTCCCCTGGATGAAGACCAAAAGATGCCTGCCTCCGGGTGGAGGTGAAGACAAAATAACCAGAATGCCAAAAGAGATGACTCCTATGGAAAAAGGATCCAAGAATGCCAAGATGAAAGAGTACCCGAATGAACCAAAAGAGGCAGACAAGTGTCCTGGCATATGGAGTTCCACGTATTTATTGTTTTAATTAATTATTTTAATTTGGTATGTTAATTATTTATTTTAGTTGGTTGTTTTAGTTTGTTGTTTTCAATTGACTTATAAAATTGGAACACTGGACTATGGACACTTCCATTGGGAAGGCAAATGTAGAACATTTTAAAAGAACTGATAGACTCAGATGAATTTTAATATATATTGAGCAGTGGTTTTCAACTTTTTCATTTATGCACGTGAATATTCATTGTATGGGATTGCTACACTTTGAAGAAAAGAAGCAAATTGTTTTTTTTCCAATTGGCTTGGATCGTAGCCAAGTTAAAAAAAAAAGGAAGGGATATGTAGGATTGTTTAGCGTGTTTTGGGAGCACAGAGCACAGCACCACTGCACAGGATCAATGTATAGCATGTTTTTGAAGTGCAGCACCACTGCATGGGTTTGGTGCATTGCTATAAGGTGGTACAGCAAGGCATGTGTTGCCAGTGTAACATGGACATGTAAATGAAAACAGGCTATGCAGTCAAAAACGATTTATACAAATAAAATGCAAATCATTTTTTTTTTCACAGTTAAAAGCATATATTTTTTTTACCTGAAATCCCTCTGTTGCAGGAGACACTATTTAGGATTTTGAACTAACCTCATTAACAAAAAAATAACATGCTAACTCATTAATAAAATAATGTGTCCTCCAGTGCAAAATGGATGGAAAAGACAGGCTCTGAAAGTCATTTTAAACGCGCATCCAGATTTTTTTTTTTTTTTCTCTGTGCTGCTCTGTCCACAGTATTTGCAGGAAGCAAAGACTCGAATAGCAGGAAATCAGTTTTGTTACAGTTGCTTACTGTAAAAGATTTCTATTGTGTGCAGGAGGAGGATAGGACATAGGGGATTCTTATTGGACAAGCATCATATTAGAGGCTGTAACCAAGTTTTCATGTAGAATCTGGGGAAAGGAGACAGGCAGAATACATTTTAGACAGCTCGGCAAAAGACCTGACCGGTAGCTGTGGAGTTCCTGAAAAGCAGATCCCAGCTGCACTGCTCCAGAGACTGGGGATCCCAGACAATAATCCCCGGTTAATCCCCGGTTTGAGTAACGGCAGATGCCTGTTCTCACTGGGGGTGCTTGAAGAGGGAATTGCCACATCCAGAAGGCGACCAGCCGAAGAATTTCACATGCTGAACAGATTAGGTAATTATACATTGCAAAGTACGGGGGCAGTGTGGGTGAATGCGAAACTATTCAGTCAGTGTAGAGGAAAGAATTCCGGTGTCTTATCAACAGGTTTAATGTTGCGACTGTTCTCGTCGCCCTCTTCTCATTTTGTTACAGATAATGTTGACTGTGCTATTTCATTTATTTCTGTAAAAAGAGTAAGATCGTGTTTAAATGCAATTTTTATAATACATAAAAAATATCTGAAAGCAGACAGGTAGTGTGTTTTATTTTCTCTTTCCTTTGTGCATTTACCATTACAATGCTGATGATGTGGGGAGATGTTTAGACAGTGCAATTGTCATTTTTAAGGTAGCAGAAAATAAGACTTGGCTGCAGCTGTGTGCACGATTTCATTCAGTATGAGCAATTATAAATAACTGTGTGCGTGAAATAGCCTGCTGAATGTAAATGAGTCAGCAGAAATAGAGACACGGAACATAGTTCACTGTTGTATATAAAATAGTGAGTGTACCACATGTTAGCTTGCTGTTGTAAATAATTCAGTGAGAATTGCCCATGGTGGCACACTAAAAAATGAAAATGTTGTATTTCTGAAATGTAGGCCTGAGGTCTCTCTAGTGATCACACAAACAATCTAAACAAAAATAAGGGGTTCTGGATATTGGGGCCACAAATAAAACAAAGGAATTATGCTCACCAAAAATACCACCAACCACGCATACCAACCACGCATACCAACAAATGTATACCATCTAAAGATGTCTGTGTACTGAAATAATGCATATCCACTGTATTATTATTATACATAACCCAATCTGAATACAAGGAGTGATTGTTGCTAAATTATTTTTTCGGCGGTAAGAAAATACTGCCAGGCCCCAAATCTACACAAAATACCCAACAGGCCTGAAAGGTGGTGGGTCAGGTTAATGGCTTTCATGTTGTCAAAGAGATGGCAGATCACTGCTCACGGACAAAGGATCCAAAGTGGATAAGGAAAAAAGGCAATATTGTCAGAAGGATGTGGTCTACGTGAGACAGATAATGTCATTGGCAGAGAAAAGAGTAACCCCTGAAAGAGCAGTTGCAGTACAGAACACACCACAGCCCACCATGGTTAAGGAAATGCACCAATCTTAGGGTTTGTGTAGCTATTTTAGGGGATGGATCTTCGACTATTCTAGTTACACAAAACCTCTGCTGCAGGGACTTTAGGAAGCACAGAAAAGAAAAGGAACACTCACATGGACAGGAGAAACAATGCATGTTTCCAAGAAATCAAACTTTCCATAGGTAATGCACCAGTATTAACAACACCAGATTACACAAAATAATTGTATTTGTGTTCACATTCTAATGGTCAGGTCATAACTGCAGTGTTGGCTCAGCAAACACCCATGGGACACAACCCCCTAGCATTTTATAGTGGCATATTAGATTCAGTGATGCAGGGTCTATTTCCTTGTGGCCAGGCACTGGCTGGTGCAGCCCTGGCCATTGACACATCCTCAACTATCATTATGGGTTGCTCAGTGACGTTAAATATAGAGCAGGCAGTGTTTGCAATTCTATAGTGATCTAAATCAACCCTAAACACACAAAGGGTCTCTGCATATGAAGTAATTTTGTCAAGTCCATCCATTGACATTGTGAGATGTTGCACAGTAATTCCTGCCACGTTACTTGCAATACCTGTCCAATAAGGTGAGAAAGTGCAGAACTGTGTTACAAATGATGACCCTGAAGATGATTTAATACGAGCAAGGGAGTATGCACTTGAGGAAGGGGAGGTCCTCTTTATTGATGTGTCATCAACGAATGATCAGGAAACTGGCCAGATGCACACAGGTGCAGCAGTGGTGTGCCTCTTAGATGCAGAATATGAGGAGGTTGTAGTTCAAAAGAGGTTACCATCACACTATTCAGTACAGTCAGCAGAACTGATTGCATTGATTGAAGCATTAGAAGTCTCCCAAGGATGCTTAGTGACCATACACTCTGGCTCTGCCTATGTGACCATCACTATACATTCTATACACTATAGCCCTCTCATCCTCCACAGCATACACCGCCAAACGTATTACATTAAGTCGTCAATTCCTCACACCCACTAACTGCATTACTTTGGCCAGAGATCTGATGTTAACCAAGCTTGATTACTGCAATGCCCTTTTGCTAGGAGCGTCCAACACCAATATCAGTAAGCTACAACTATTGCAGAATAGAGCGCTAAGAGCTGCACTAGGCATAAAAAAATGTGACCACATCTCCAACATTAGAAGAGAAAACCACTGGCTGCCTATCAAAGCCATTATCATTTTCAAAACCCTATGCGTCTCATACACATTTCTCACTAATAAATCCCGGAGTTACCTCAACAATACTATAAAGAAAAAAACATCCAGCAGGGTACTCAGATCCAACAACCACTCACTATTTGAAATCCCGCAATATAAATGCACCAGATCTGGAGGTAGTAGCTTCAGGGTCTTCGCCCCTACCCTTTGGAATTCTCTACCACTTGATATCAAAAATGAGGAAATCATCTCAGCCTTTAAAAAAGCCTTGAAAACCTGGCTATTTAACCAATACTGACAATTTGTATGATACTGCCAGGTTTTATCGAACACCTAAACAGGGATGTCTTGACCTAAACAACTGCAATCTCAAGTGAAAGATCTTCTGTACATTATCTTGTAATTTAACCTGTCTCATACTGTAATTAGAGCCTTCCGGCTAACTGTACATTTCCTTCTTTCTGAAACATTGTCTAAGATTCTCTCTAAGCTGTCTGTAACCTCGCCATGATACCCTAGTGTCTTGGCGTGTAACAAATGTAATACATAAATAAAAAATAGAAGAAAAAAGAATTCAGGGTGTACAGATGGAAAAGGAGGGGATTTTGGAGGTCAGATGGCACACCCGTATAGCATGCAGCCTTGTTATTATAATTATTAATTATTATTTATTATTTATTAACATTTATAAGGGGACATCAGCCCAAAGGCATTGTGGCGCTGTTACAAGACAACATGCTTAGTTGCACAATACATTCTTGATTATATACAGAATACAGGAGGAAAGGGGAGGCGTAGGTAGGGGGGCAGGGAGAGACAAAAGGATTAAGTTAGTTGAAAAGTGTGGTTTTTAGCACTTTCTGTAAGACTGAGAGGGAAGTCTCCGCTCTGAGTGCGTTGGGTAGGGCAAGCCATAGTTTAGGTGCTATATGGGGGAAACCAATCCCACCTGCCTTGGCCCTTTTGATGGGAGGGATGCGCAGTTGGTTGGTGTGTCAGGTTATTTTCGGGTGTGATGAGGTGGCTCTGACGAAAGTCTCTGATAAGTAAGGCGGGGCTGTGAGTGTTAAGCACTTATGAGTTAGGGTGAGGGTCTTGAAGGTTATTCGTCCCTTAACAGGAGCCAATGGGCAGCTCTTCTGGCCTGCACGATATGATCTCTTTTGGGGACGTTTAGTGATGCTCTGAGAGCATTATTTTGTATGACTTGGAGTCTATTCATATTTTTTGCCAAGGTGCCTGCTAAGAGCACATTACAATAATCTAGTTTAGGCCCTATGGTAGCTCTAGCTATTGATAGGCAGTTTTGTTTACTGCATTTATTAGCTTGGTGGTGTGAGCAGAGGCAGATGCAATGGCGCTCACCTGTCTGGTCATAGACAGAGTGGAGTCTAGGTAAACCCCTAGAGTCTTTACTGCAGAGGAGACAGGGATGATGGCGTTCTCGATGGTGACGTTACAATATTGTTTACCAAATTTGCATAGTGTTTCTTTAGGACCGATAAGTATAATCTCGGTGTTATATCCATTGAGACACAGCCCATTGGTAGCCATCCAGGCTTGGATGGTGGCGTATATCGAATGGAGGACTGCAGTGTCTTGGTCATAAGAACACAAGAGTGGAAGGAGTACCTGCATATCATCGGCATAGTTTGTGTATGCTATGATGAAGGTTTCCAGTTTGTTGAAGAATGGCTTTGTGAACAGGTTGTAGAGGGTAGGGGCTGTAAATGAGCCCAGAGGGACTATGCAGTGGATAGTGGTGGGGGTTGCACTCACCTGGTCAGAAAAAACCTTCATGGCTCTACCTTCTAGGAAGGAGGCGATCCATGATGAGGCTTCTTTAGAGAAGTGGGCTGCGTGAGTGAGATGTGAGGTGAGAATCTTGTGATCCACAAGATCAAAGGCATCTGAGAGATCGAGTAGTAGGAGAAGAGCTGGCTAACCTGTGCATAATTTCTGTTATTTGATTTTTAAGGTCTACGAGGGTGGTTTCAGTGCCATGGCCTTTGCGAAATCCTGATTTTCTTTTGCTGAGGATGGAGTTAAATTCGAGGAAGTGTTGAATCTGGTTGTGGGCCGCTTTATCCTTGATTTTTAGGAGAAACGGGATAGTGGTGATAGGTCGGTAGTTATTGGTGGATGTGGGGTCTAGTGTTTTTTTTTTTTTTTAAGAGTGGGCGCACCCACGCTTCTTTGAGGATGGAAGGGACAGTACCTGTTTTGAATGATGCATTAATGAACGCCCTTAGGAGAGTGGCAAGGGAGTCAGCGCATTCTTTAATAATGTTGGGGGGGTAAATGTCTCTGTTACACATAGAAGGTTTTAGATGTTAGAGGAGGTCAAGGACTTCTGATTCTGTGATGTCTGGGAAGGAAAAGCGTACGTTGTTGGGGTTATAGGAGGGGAGGCTGGGCAGAGGAGGCTGGTTGTGATTAGATAAAGTTTTGAGTTGCACCTGAATTTTTTCTTGGAGCAGTTCTATTTTGCTGAGCAAGGCAGCTTGTATGCTCGAGTACCATGCTTCATCTTTAGTGATTTTGTCAAGGCAGGTGGAGCGAGAGATAAGGTCCTTCAAAATGGCAAACATTTCCTTGGATTTAGAATTGGCCTTAGAAATTTGTGAGTTGAAACAGTTATATTTGGCTTTAATTATCGCTTCTTTATATTGAGCGGATCGCCATTTGAATTCTTCCTTAGTAGAATCACTAGGCTTGGATTGCCAGTTGGTTAGTGCATCACGTTTACTGGTACGAAGGGCATGTAGTTCATCTGTGAACCATGAGTTAACGTGAATTGACTTTTTCTCTTTTTGCATTCATTCAGTGCTATCGCGTCAATTGCTTTGGTGAGGGTACCAGAGTAGATATCTGCTAATGTCCTGGGATCACTAGAGAAGTGGGGCCTGAGTTCTGGAACTTTCAGCAAAGGAAAAAGGTTGTCCTTATTTATTTCTTTAGAGCTTCTAACCTTCGCTGGTGGAGCATAGGTGAGAGCCTTAGTAGTAGGGGCTGTAGGAATGGTAATTTGGATACAGTTATGGTCCGTCCACGGGTAAGCAGAGTTGTGGTCTGCCACCCAGTCGAGTGTGCAGCCTTTGCAGTGAGTTGGCTGGTGACTTTTTGTATGAACCCCAGGTCTTTAAGTTCCTTTGGTAGGGCTGAGGCTGCTTTATCTTTAAGATCATTTGGGCCTAAATTAATGTCGCAGAGTAGAATGGTTTTGGTGGAACCTTTAAGGTTATCACCTAGTAAGTGGAGGAGCTGTCCTTGGAAATCTAGAACTGGGCCTGGAGGCCGGTAAATGTGGTTTATGTTTATGGTGCAGTTGGGGACATGGATAGCTAGGCAGATATAATGTCAGCGTTGCTTTCCCTTGGGAGATTGTGCAGCCTGATGGAAAGGGTATATTTTGTTATGAGTGCTACTCCTCCTCCTGTCAGCAGTTGCCTGTCTTGTTGGAGAATAGAATATCCAGGTGGGAGGGGTAATGAGATGGCAGGGCCAGATGCCTCATCGAGCCATGTTTCCGTGACGGAAAGTAAGTCTAGATCATGAGTAGTTAGGAGGTGGTTCATCTCTAAAGCATGGACGGGGAGAGAACGTGCATTTATGAGGGCACATTTGAGGGGGGAGGAGGGGTGCTCTTTTTGGTGGGCGAGGCTGCAGGGTGAGTGTGGGCAGTAGCACGAGGGAAGGGTGAGTTTACTAACTTGGTGGTGTGAGTTTTGAGCATGTGGATGGAGCTATTGCTGATGGTGGGGTTCCACTCAGAAGGGATACATACCCGGCTGGATGTACGAGTATTTGGTTCTAGTACACTTAATAGCATAGGCGTAGTGCAAGCGAGTGCCCAGCCTGAGATTCCTCATGGCCGTGGGCCAAGGGTGACTGTGGTGTTGTGGAGGATTGGTACATGCCCTGAGCCTGGAGAGCCTGGATGCTATGTGGGCCTTTAGGTTGGTTGTGTCAGTGGGGCACCTAAGGGGGCCATGTTAGCATGGATGGCATGCTGTGAGTAAGTATGGGGACTGTTCGAGGGGTGGGGCATGTTGGAATTCTGCATGGTTAACGAAGCAGAGTTGCAGTGGGTGATGAGGATGGACAGTGGGGCTAGGATCAGGTGCCAGGTAAATGTGGAGGGATGAGAGTTCTGCAGTGTGTGCAGGTGGGACACCTGTGGCTTGGTTTTGGGATACATTGGTGATAGGGGAGGCGAGGTGGACTGAATTTTAGCAGTGGACATTAATACAAGGTTAGAAACAAAATTAGGTACTATCTAGACACGTGGGTGAGATCAGTGGCAGTGTTGGTGATTAGCCTTAACGTAACGTACGTCTGGTTTGGAGTCACTAGTTGGCCAATGGAAGGTAGCAAGGGAAAAGGGGAGGTCAGTTGTGACCATCAACTATACTTTCAAAATGTCCTTGGGCAGGGTGTAAACATTGGCTAATCAGCGTAGCACTATGTCAGGCACATATACAGAATATCATTAGGCAGGGCGTAAACATTGGCTAATCAGTGTAGCAGTAGGTCAGGCACATATACAGAATATCATTAGGCAGGGTGTAAACAATGGCTAATTAGCATAGCAGTATGTCAGGCACATATACAGAATATCATTAGGTAGGGCGTAAACATTGGCTCATCAGTGTAGCAGTATGTCAGGCACATATACAAAATATCATTGGGCAGGGTGTACATATGCTAGTCAGTGAGGCAATGGTTTGTGGCCGGCATACATATATTTAAAATATTCAGAAGGATGGCAGTCATGCAGTCAGAGGCATGTTAAATGAGGGTGGACAAAAGCTTAACCGGAGCAGCTGGGGTACTCTCAGATGTTTCTGTGTACATAAGCTTGAGTAGATAATTGCGAGGTCATGGAAGTCTTCTATGCAGTGCTGTTATGCATACAGCACTCTGGTAGCTGGGTGTGAAGGGGGGCACCCCTTTGACGACAGATAGGTTTTATTTAATGAATGGTAGCGTCACGTGTAAGGTCGCGGAGGAGTACAGTACGCGGTGCTGGAGCAGGTGATTAAGGTTACCCTATGGGGTGGCAAAGCGACGTTGAGTGCGGCAGATGGCTGGGCAGAGTAGCAGGCCATGTTGCCCCGGAACAGCCCCGGCAGGCAAGCACAGGTGATGGCCTTTTGTGTCGGGCCTTGTGTGGGATGGTCGGCTATCACCTTCCAGCCATACCGGACGCTTTAAATGCGTTGCTGCGACCAGTCAGATTTCAGTTGCTAGGAGACAGATTCAAACAATGGGCGCAGTGGCCATCTTACTACAGAACGTGTGTTGTCACACGGTTTGCAATGGAAGGCAGCTGAAGAAACAAATTCTGGTGCAGGATTCGATGCAGCAGCTAAGAGGCAGTGTTGCTAAAACTACGTACTTAGCCTAACCCGGATTCCTGATTAATCGATGTGGGTTGGTTGGCCGCACTTCTCTTGAAGCTGGTGGTAGGGATAAGAAAAGGGCTCCTGCCCTCCCTCCCAGGACCTAGATCAATCAGAACTGGTTCAGGCACAGGCAGGCGATGACCTTTTTTGTCGGGCCTTGTGTGGGAGGGCCGGCTAGAGCCTTCCGGAGGGATTAATGTATGCTTTGTCCCACCCGTGCTGCCCACACCCAAAACACACTGGCAATTATGCAGCAGATAAGGTCGCCAAAGAAGTGGTGTAGCTGATGGAACGAGATGTCAGTGCCGATCGTGAGGTGATAAATCAAGTTTCAGCAAGCAATTCCATACACTGCAGTAACACTCATGCAAATAATCGAGCTACAAGGACAGGTGCCCCAGGAAGAGAAAGAGCTGTGGGTTAAAAGGCGGTGCTCACTGTCACCGTCTGATTTGATATGGAGACAAAATAGAGGTAAAGTAGTAATGCCAAAGGAATTGCTCTTGGTTGCTCTTGAACAACTGCATTACCCAGTGCATATTTAAAAATAGCACACAGCAGGCAATATTCAGGAAGACTGCTTTGTCCCAAACTTGCAAGAATATGTCAACAAAATTGTTGCAAATTGAACAATGTGTCAATGTTATTGTTTTTGTAAGTGTTTGGTTACAAAGAAAAAACCTTTAACAACATTAAGAAAAACAATCAATGACATACCATAGTTTATAAAAAATCAATATAAAAAACATCTTAATATCTAAAACGTGTTATTATCAAAAAAGAAAATCATAATAAAATCATAATAATCATAATAAAAACTTTTATAGTGAATAATATCCAATTTTCCATTATCATTGTTTCAATAATTTTTCAATTTCGACCCAAATATAATACATAGCATAATGTAATACTAAACTGGTTACTGAATAGAGGAAAGCCCAGGTTTGGTCTACATGACATTTTTATGGTAACACATTTTAACCCTTGTCTAATATATGTTTGGTTGCAGCACATCATGTTAATAGGTGTTAATACTGTTTCTATTTCACAATTCCACAATCTGCTTTGACGTTGCATGCAAGGCATTTTGTTCCAAGCTCCTATTTTTGATAGTGTAGGTAAATGGTCTAACCATAGTAATAGGATTAATCGTATAACTTCAGGTGGCAGTAGCGCATCACCAATACGCCTGATGCCTTGGGAGGAGAGGTGCAGCAGTGTGCTGCACCTGGAGTCAACACAAGAGGTCAGTGCTGTGGAGGCCAGAGCCCAGTGAGTGCACGTAACCCCAATGTAATGATGAACATCCCAACATCCATGGCCTCCCTGTTCCCACTACTGTACCAACATATCACAGAAATGGGAATTGCACTATCCACACCCCCAAAACACCCTGCATGCACCCCCCCCCAAGAAGCAACATCCAGGGTGCATGCATGGACATAACTGTACAACGTATTAACTGTTGTATGGTTGCCTAATAGCCAGCTTGGTGTCTATCTACCGTATTCCCACCATATGGCCGCTCATGGTCTGCCTATTTTTTTCTTGCTCGCATGTGATTGTTGTTGAGAACGCCGTACTGTGTCACATTGTAAGTGGTGTGACTTTATTTTGACATGCTTACCTAGCTACCATATCTAGCTCTGCCATCTTTCCTTTAGTTAACGTTTTCCATGTTCTCTTGCACTCTTGTATTCTTATAGCGTTACCTAATGCCATCTACCACAGTTGAACGTGTTTCTACAGTCCACATTGTCAATGACTAATTCCAATACTGTGATTTATATTACCAGCCTGCCCTAGGCATGAAACGCCATTATCATAGTCTGCGTACCTATTTACACATCTATCAGGGCCCTTAGATTATCTATACGCTGACCCTTACACCTGTATGTGCATGTACTGCCCGATTTGTACCTTCCTGTTCCTGAATATCGTGCCTTCCTGTTTCTGAATATTTGCCCTGTTCACAATTATACTGTTTTATCTGCTGCCCCCACCGACACCATGTTCCTAAATTAGTCCTTGTAACAAGGGCCTGCCAGTGCAGACTTCATCTTTGCTGTTTAATGTATTCCAATACTAGCCACTTTGCCACCTTAGAGTAATAGCTTAGACGTGAATGTATTGCTCAATATCCACCTGGCCTCTTGACTATAGCGCCAACCCGGCCCTACTCACTGAGTGCCCTACTATCTCCCAGCACCATTAGATAACTCTTTGTTGTTTTATGTGCTAGGTTCCCATTCACCAACTACATATCCGTTACATATATGATTTCTGCACGTCATCACCTGTAGCTGTAACATATTGCCCCTGCCACCTGTACCCAATTCATGCACATAATTATCTTTTTTGCAGCCCATCACACTCATCCAGCACACACCATTAGGCATTGGTGCCTCATCACTCTCCTTCATTTATTGCACAATTCCACTAGACGCTGGACCCATCAGTACAACACACATCTGTTCACCATTAGCCCACCTATCGAGCATCATACATCCCCCTTCACTATTGAAGCAGTCAATACTCATACTCTGTGGCTTAACACCATGGGCTGTGCTAACCCATATCGGAATGATCCTGCCCTTTGGCTTCATCAATTTGCCAATAGACCAACACCGAATCAACCTTGCTCTACCACTAGCAGAAATCTTAGATTAAGCTCCAGAGTCACCCCTATAAAATGGTGTTCCTACCTTAGGGCTCACAACAGCGTACCTTCTTCTTACGACAATATCAAAAGCGACCCTGCTCAAGTCACACCACTTTCTTATCACCCGAGCACTATACTCAGAAACCTAAGATTAGGAGCTAGACTGTGTACTAAAACCCTTCGCCCAAATTCACTCAAGAGAAATAAATACTTGCAGCATCACAACAATCCTGCTAATACGGCTAATGAAATAGACACCAGCCTGGTCACCAAAACTTTGTCTGATATTCACTTATCCTTGCAGAAAACCTTCTCAAAAGACACCTTTATCAAGGCAGCCTTGGTGAACGCTAGATCCCTCCCAGCCCATGCATTGGACATTGCAGATTTCATAACCACTGAACAGCTTGACCTTCTTGCAGTCACGGAAACATGGTTAAATGCGGCATCAGGCCCATCCCTGGCTTGGCCATCCCAGACAATTATGCTATCATCAGATGCCATAGAAACTCCAACCAGGCGAAAGGCGGTGGCATCGCTTTCATCTTCAATAACACTATCGACATCAGAATTATTCACAACCTACAAATCCCCTCTGCTGAATCTCTATCTATTAAATTACCTCTATCACCTAACCACAGAGCAACAGTGCATCTTATCTACCGACCACTAGGACCTATTTCTACATTCCCTGAAGACATTGTGACCCTCCTATCCACTAATGCCAAACCCAACTTGCAAAGTATTCTACTTGGTGATTTAAATCTTTGATTCAATGACCCTTTGAATACTAAAGCCCTTGACTTGGCCAGTAAATTATCAGATCTGGGTTACACCCATCACATTCACAAGCCCACACATAATAAAGGAAGAACCCTTGACCGGCTCGCGAACCTCAATTGCACAACTGATCTCATATCCATCTCACCTTGTACTTGGTCAGATCACCATAAAATAACCTTCTCTATCAAATCTACTACACAATGCTCCACTCCAATCATTGCCCCAGCTATCATCACCCGGAATAAGAAAGACATCATTACAGATAAACTCCTCCCATTAATACTTCCCCTCCTTAATAATACACCTTCTTCAGACCCTACAGTTCTAGTGGACACTTATAATCAGACAATACTGAAAGCATTAAACACCATCACCCCTCTAAAGCTGCGTAAACCTAAACCACAAATTCATCTTAACTCCTGGTTTACACCGCACTTAAGAGAGTTGCGCAAAGCTAAGAGAACTGCTGAAGCACATTGGAAAAAGTGCCATTCTGCAACTAATAAAAGTACATTGACCATAGCATCGTCCAACTACAAAGAAGCCATCATTCTTGCCAAAAAAGACACTTATAATAAACATATTATACAAGCTAAATCTAACACAAAAGAATTGTTTAAGATTCTAAAAGAATTGGAATCTCCTATTGCCCCCACTGACAAATGTATCTCTAATGCCCTATGGTGTACTAACATCCAGAAGGCTCTCCTTGATAAAATATCACTGTTACAAACTAAAATCAACACCAAAAAATGCAATCTACTTTCTGATCCTGAATAAAAACAACATTCGGACAAGACTTCCAGCCCTGAGTTTGTATGCAAACCATTTAGCTTCTCACCTTGGTCGACATGGGAAGTGGAAAACATCATTAGGAAGCTTAAACCGTATAATTGCTAAGGTGATTCATGCCCTGCTCCTATTTTCAAAGTAGCTGCACACGACCTTGCCCCTTTCATCTCCAACCTTATCAATGCCTCCTTTAAAACTGGAATTGTGCCTGACAACCTAAAAGACGCTTGGGTCATCCCTCTAATCAAAAACCCTACACTTGACCCGGGCAACCCTTCAAATTAAAGGCCCATCACAACAGTGCCCTTCTTACTAAAAATACTTGACCGGGCTGCTAATCTGCAAATTCAGGCTTACCTCAAATCTAATAACCTGTTGGGACTTAGGCAATCAGGCTTCCGACCTAGACACGGCATGGAAACATCCTTGATCGACCTTACAACACAAATCCAAGACATAAAAGATAAGGGTAAACTAGCCCTTCTACTACTGCTTGACCTCTCAGCAGCTTTTAATTACGTCAATCACCAAACGCTCTGCCACCACCTGAAAACAGCAACACACTTCTCTGACCGAGCCACAACATGGATCTGTTCCTTCCTTGCGAATAGAACTATGAGGGTGTTCTCTCCAACTGACGCTGCCAAACCCTCTCCAGTACCTTTTGGGATCCCGCAAGGCTCTTGTGTCTCCCCTACGCTTTATAATGTCTTAATGAAGCCTCTCCTCAACATCCTCGACTATCTGGGTGTCAAGTATACCAACTACGCTGACGACACCCAGATACTCATTCCCATCACGGGAGACTATGCAACAGACAGCAAAACCCTCAATTAAATCTATTCAGTAATACAAACCTGGATGGCACAACACATACTTTGTTTAACCGATGATAAAAACCAGTTGCTAATCCTTGGTTCTCACGCTAGACTTCACAAACTTGACTCTGCCTTCAAATCCTTTACCATCAATGGCAACAATATCAATGTCTCCAATTACACAAAAAAAACCTTGGTATCTACCTTTAGGCCACCCTATCCTTCACCAGACAAAAGAACGCGTTGGTAGCAGCATCAGCTTACACTTGCAAACTAATCACTGCATCCAGGCCTTTCCTCACGACACCCAACTGTATCACGCTTGCCAGAACCTTAGTTTTGTCCAAAATTGATTACTGCAACTCCCTATACTTGGGAACCAGCCAAAAAAATATTAACAAGCTACAAGTAACACAAAATAATGCCATCAGGGCAGCCCTTAACATCCCAGAGAAGTCTCATATCTGTGACACCAGACACAACTTGCACTGGTTATCGGTCGAGCACAGAATCTCACTTAAAACACTTGCTCCAATACCAAAGTTAGGGCTAATCTCGCCCCAGCTTACCTCAACAACCGACTCTCCTCACATACGTCAGAGCGGCTCAAGTTCATACAATGTCCATACCGAGATTCAAACTCCAAAATTCTGGGGGTGCCAGTTTCCCAGTTTTGGCTACCAAGCTAAGGAACACGCTTCCTTCTTCCCTCAGATCAGAACCCTCCTTCCATTCATTCAAGAGCAATACCAAATGCTGGCTTCAGGAACTGGACTCTGCGACAGCTTAGCCTCCTTATAGGGACTTCCAGGGGTCCTGCTCCCTATCTAGCACCTTCCCTGCTATCTTCCCTGATGGTACCTCCTACTAAATACTGTGTATTGAATGTGTATACTGTGTACCTTTGTAAATTTTGTATATATGTATTGCACCTTTACATTAAATGACTACACTATTGAACGTGTGTAACCTTTTGTGAAAATGTTCTTACTGTACATATGTTTGTGTAACTTTGCTATGCATGCGCCCAGACGCCCCAGGGCCAGGAGAACTTTGCAAATAAAATAAATACAAATACATACACCCTGGCCACCTAAAAATGACCCATGCCTGAAAAACCTTTTGAACACTGCACCGGCACCCTGTACTGCTGACTATTCAAGCATCTGCTCCCACACAGAAACACATCACCCTGCCACAGTGTACTGCATGTGTGCCCGCTGCGCTTCCACTGGCACCAAAACACAGCAGTGATGAGCTCCATCTCCACCCACACATGACCACTGTCGCACACAAACTCAATGATATGTGTCCCCATCGTCCCCACCAGCCAGACCCCTGATCACAAATGCACATACTGGCCCTTTGACTGCTCCAGGCAGCAAGCCCATGTTTGCAGATCCATACCACACCCCTCCCAAACCCAACATCCCCTGTATTGAGGAACGGCACGATGCTTTAACTGCCCTAGTGTAGCAGCATCTCCAAAAGGCACAGTTGATGAGGTAAAGTGTACAGGCCAGTGGCCGGCGCAATGCACATGCCCTTGGATGTGCCACAACTGCAATCGTCCTGATGGCCAGGAGGGCACACAAGGGCAATAGTATATGGTCCTCCATTTCCAAGACCGTGTCAATGTGCCTTCAGGCATTCCTGGAGAGACGGCCCACTGAGCAGACACACACCCATCCACAAGCTCCACACCCGCAAGTTCAGTGACCAGCAGTCCAAGGCATCCGTCGATGCACCTGTCATCCACCCCACACAGTCGCACGCCAGATGGCAAGAGGGCATGCAAATAGGCCGACAACAAACAAGAGCCCTGAATGTGTCTTTGGCAGGAACTACATGGATGAGGTGGCACGAGTTGTGGAGGGATAGTTAGGGGAGGGGGAGAAAGAGTTGGGGAGGGGGAGTGGGGAGGGATAGATTGGGTGGTGGGTGTAGTTCCATATTTGTTTTGCATTTCATTCATTACATTATGCTTGGTGTTGTATAGAAATCATGAGTAGACATTCATTTTAGTGTGAGTGAGTGTTTAATTTACAGTACAGTGACGAGTGCATTGGCTAGCCTAGGCCATGTGCTTGTGTGATGTTCTCAGAAATAGTGGGTAATTAGTGCATTGGGTGCATCACGGCTATCCATGGCATCCCTGCAATCACTGTCATTCTCATCCTCCGTCTCAGGTGGGTGCATGTCCATGTCCGGGGGGGGGAGTGGGATGTTGCATCTGATACACATGTTGTGCTACATGGCAGGCAAGGAATATCTTGCCCATCTTCACAGGGCTTTACATCAGTGCACCCCCGATCTGCTCAGGCAGCGGAACCTTGCCTTTAACAAGCCAATGTCTGCTTAGTTGTGCACAGTTCCCTGATGTAAGCACGGTTGTATCCCTGCTTGTGCTGGTTCTGTGGTTGCCTCATGGGGGTCATCAGCCAGGGCATCAAGGAATATCCAACATCACCTGCACGGGAGGGACAGAAAGGGGTGAAATCATTGTGGTGCCAGTATCATGTCGGTACAGTCTGTATATTGGTTACTTACACATGTAAGTTATTTCATGCGATTGCACAAGACGTATCATATGCCACAGATGACCATGCTACCATGCGCATTGTTAATGGAAGTTGCTCTGTCTGATTTGTATGGATAGTTAATTGTTGAATCAATAATCTGCTAGCTTTCTGTCTGCATTCATCAATGACATGGTCAAACTGTTAATTTTGCGGGTCAAAGTGTGCCGGTGGCCAGCAAAATACAAATCTGCCTGCCACAGCCGGTGTGCCCGATCGGTCTGACCCTACTGGGCACCGCAGACCTGGTAGGTAGACCTGCCACAGGAGCTAACGTTTGTTTATGTGCACCAATTGCATTTGATTTTCTTTGGGGAATGACTACACGCGTGCAGTAATACTTGCATTTGGAGTTACATGATATACTGCATGGGAGTGGTTGATGATCATCTATGAATCATGCAAAATGATCAATGTGGATGTATACACAGAAAGATAGTTTGAAGGATTTAATTGGATTGAGAAGGCGATGGCAGGATAATGATTGCCATGCAGCCAATATCCTTGGATCCTATGCAAGGTGGATGGGTGGTTTGCTGTCACTTTCCCATCACCCATTCACACCCACTTTGCCCTATGACCCCATTCCTAAGCCACCTTTTACTTTTATTTTTACTTTATTGTATTTGTATTGCGCAACCATAAACCCATAGGTGTGAGGGCGCAGACAAGACGATAAACAAGGTCAACCATACTAGTAGGTCCGGAAGCAGACGGGAAAGGTTGAGGATCGTGTACTACTACTTGAAAAGGAAGGTTTTTAGGTCCTTCTGGAAGTTGCTCAGGGTGCAACTTTGACAAATGGGTCTGCCAATCTGAGTTCCATTTATATGTCATATGATGGTCATATCACCCACCCATTCATGTGTCCAACTATTTTGTTGAAAATAGCGGGCACCACAATCAGTTAGTTGATCAATACATCCTCTTAATCATGTCAAATTATATTAAGTCGCTATCAGGCCCAAGTCGAGGTAGTCTTCAAAATGATCCACATGAAAATTTACAGACAGAAGAGACTGGACCAGAGGGAACGCTTCTGGATAGACTGGCTTGGGACCCTTACAACAAAGGGGTTAAATAAATAACTTAACTGTACATGTTTTCTGTAATGTCCAGTGTTCATTGGGTACTGGATGGCTTTGGGATCACTGCTACAAGGTATTCAGATAGTGGTTAGAAAGTCTGTATTAGCAGTCTATGTTGAATCACTGCACACATTGTTCTGACAAGCAAAAATCTATTGGTATGTTTATGAATGATAGTGATTAGTCAGTAGCCCATGTTTTAAAACTGCATGTCATTTTCTAACAGCAAACACCTAGTGGTACCCTTATGAATGATAGGTCTTTGTAATAATTTGTAATATATGGTATGATGCTGTTTTTTAATTCCATTGGCAAAGCTATGTGTTCGTGTAAGTGTGGCAAAGCATCTCGATGGCACTGTATTTCGGGATTTGGTAAGAGGCACATTTGCACTTCAGAAGTGAGATACTGAGTTGTCTAGATTGTACGTAGTGTGCATTTAGCCGGCACGGTATAAACTCTGGTTAATATAGTGGACAACACGCAATTGCAATGTACTGACATGGTTCTGTATTTTAAGTTCTACCAGGTACAATCATCTTGACAGCACTGTACAAGGCATTTAATGAGCAAGCTGTAGCCGATACGTGATTGCCATAGCCATAGTGTTACCATAGAAACACTACAACAATGTGAGAGACCTAATCCCATCCTCCCGTTTCCATGGGAAGATGGGATGCAAGGCGCTGCCGGATCAGCACGTCGGGTGACGTTTCACAAAGCCTGAACTGGTCTCCATAGTAACCGTATAAACAGATAATTACGCTGTGCAGACTCGTGGGCGGCATCTGTGAAGAAGAAAATGCTGTAGCAGCTAGGTAATTCAGAAACATTGTGATACAGTCACTAGTTTAGGCATGCATACGCAGCATTATTTTTGACACAGATCTATACAATTATTACTTTTACAGTTTACGGAATGATCGCGAAGACTAAGATTGAAGCTCCTAAGGTAACAGTTATACTTGGGAAAATAATTGACATTCTATTACATACAGTAAAGCGACACAAACTAGATATTTATACTTTCTCTGATTAACAGCGACAAGGCTCACACAATAAGGTATGATTGACCAGACTGATATATTGTTTTCTTATAGCCAGAACACATGGAGAAGTAGCTTATAATGTGTTCTAACATTACTAACATTACTGTGATATTGCTTTTCTTTTTTCTTATGTGATAATGGCTGACCTTGGGATGTATATAATACGAAATGTAGTATCACGTGTTTTACCCTCGCATGTGGTTCTAATGTATATGTAGCCCTGACGATGGAGTTAGGCTCCGAAATGCATCGGCTTTAAGCCACATTGCGATGTAGGAATTGTTTTGCCTCATGAAAGCTGATTCTAAAATTGGTTTATGTTGGATTAAAATATTTGTTAAACTTGTTTTCTCAATTGTGTGAATGAGCTTTTGAATGCAAAGGACACAGAGAACTATGAAATTAAAAAAATTCAATTATAGAAAAGAAACATTAATACAAGAACCAACACAATCGATTATCTGATTATCTCGTTCTCGGGCAACATGAGAGCATTGGGCATTACTGGGTGGATACACCTGGTTCTTGTTTTTTCCAACTATTTTGCTGCCATTCATGTCACATGCATATGGGTATGTGCACTTGTAACAGGCAGGTGAACTGGCTCCCTGCTGTGGTGTACCCTAGTGGTGGGGAGGTGGGGTGGTGGACTGCATTGGAATAACTTGTCTGTGCTGCATGTGCTAGGGTTGTTCTCAGTGTGTTTTTGCAAGAGTTTGTGCCATTGACGTGATGCATTCTGGTACCTGTAGTGCATTTTATGTGCAAGTGAGCTTTGCTGTTATTATGCATGTGCATGCTCCATCTGGCCATTTCACACACGCGAGTCATGCCCTTCAACGCATACATGCAATTTTTGTGTCTGACATTGCATTACACATGTGCACTGTAGACAGTTATCGTCCCTTCCCCCAATTCCATAGTGCACATGCTTTGGTAATTACACTCACCGAACAGCCAGGTCCGCTCTGGTGTGTTATTTCACAGCTCAATTCCACAGTGCACATGCTTTGGTAATTACACTCACCGAACAGTCAGGTCCACTCTGGTGTGTTATGCCACACCCCAATTCCACAGTACACATGCTTTGGTAATTACACTCACTCAACAGCCTTTGACGTGGCATGTACCCTGGCAGCGTGGAGTTCCTCAGCAGCATAGAATAGTGTGTTGATCCTGGAAATCTTGCACAATGGGTGATGAGGTGGTGTGCATCACACACCATCTGCACATTGAGGGAGTGGTAAAGTTTACAGTTCATGTAGACCGCCTCAATGGCATGCCTGGCCACTAACTCCACATGTGTGCAGTCCAATGCACCAATCACATTGGGCATACCGGCCAGGGCATGGAATACGACTTTGGTTCATTAACCTGGTCAAGTTTTCTTGCTAGGGCTATGTGATCAGAAACATGCTGCAGGAGGGCATCCAGAACCTGAAAAAGGACCCTCAAAAAACAGGGTTGGGATAGCCCATGCAGTTCACCCACAGTGTGTTGGTACGTGCCAGTTGCAAGGAAATGTAGCACAGACACTACCTTGAGCAAGGGGGGATGGCAGTGCGGATCTGGATGTGGCTGACAAGGTCATCGTGGATCAGGTCCACTATAGAGGCGATGGTGTTCCTGGTGATCCGGTACAGGGTGTGGATTTGTGTTTGGCTGAGGTTGAAGGGTGTGGCCCTTAGGCAGGGTTTGGGTGGCTGCCTGTGGGGTGCTAACTGCTAGCCTTTGTTATTGTGCATGGCCATGATGACCCTCATTCTCCTCCTGTGCCTATGCCGTTCCTCTGACTCTGTGCCTCTTCCAGTTGTATCCCTGCATGCAGGGGCTTCAGCTCCATTACTTCTACTGCAGCTGCAAGTATGGTTTTGTTGGAATGGATGTGTGGTGTGGGAGTGGTCCTTGTGTGCTTTTACGCCTCTCATGGTGGGCACATTGGCTGATTTTGGCCACGTGTGGCCTGTTCCTGCACACCTGACACTATTTAAAGCCTGGTCCAAGATGCCAGTGTTTCCGGCACAGCCATCACAGTGCCACTGCCATATTTATGCTGGTTTTTCTGTGAAGTTGGTACTTGGAATGTGCCCCTACTATCGCTGTGCCGGTGTTTCAGGTACAACCAAAGCGCCATTCTGCCTATTCTGTTCACGATGCACAGAGTTTGTGACATAGTGACTCAGAGGGTGCCAGTCCAGAAAAAGATGCTGAACGGAGTGACCAGCACTGCTATTTCCGGATCGGCATACTTGTAATGAGGTCCCAGGTCTTCTTGCAATGCAGAAGCAACCATAATTTATTATATAAAAACGTTTCAAATGGCTGTGCCATTTTAAATTGAGTGTCAAGGACATTTGCTAGTTTCCAAAAGGATGTGTCCATCACTTTGCTAAATTATCCATAATTTTGAAACAGAAGAACCAATTGTTCAGCAAGGCGTATGTTTTGAAAGGCTCTACAGTGTCTCCTCTGAAACACAACATCTTTATTAGTGTTTTCACTTCACTTAGATTGGTATTTCTCCTGCAAATGTGGAGAGTGGCTTCTTCAAATGGTCTCAGAAGCTGTGTTAGGTGCTCTAACATGAAATTCTGTGATGAATTGTGACTCCATCAACCACTACATGCCAAAATGACTCATTCACTGGTCACTTGTGTCCTAACATGTACAGCATGGATTTCCTCCTTGTTTGTACATCTTTAACAAGTTGATAACATGGCAAGTTATGCTTTGCTTGAATGTTTGCCCATGCTGCCTGTGCCATCACAACATGGAACAAATTGCCACTTTTTCTTTACTACTCTCACAACATAAACACAAGTGCTATTCTCTTTCGAAATGCCATGGAGCAATAGATTCAAACAATGGGCAATAATGGCATTTGACAATGCAGACAGTGTGTTTGACACATTGCTAGATATCACAAAACAGACAAATAAATTCATCACTTGCAGCCACTTCGTTTGGTAACATCTTGCAGATCTTCTCAAATATTATTTGCAATTTCGTTTTAAATTAAAGGGTGAAGAGCTCAACTGTTTTTGTCCATAACAATGCCTCAGAGGCAAGACCTTATAATATAAGATTTCTTGTTTTGTTGGTTGGAATGACACCAAATGTGCAGTGATGAGCATGTAGTCTACTGTTAGAAAGCAAATCCACATATTGGTTGTTAAATGATTAGCATGGGTTTCACTGACCCTCAGGGCAGAATGTACAGATTGTATACGCTGTTGCACCTCAGCTAAACACATTATCCATATCTGCATGTTATAACATTGCACAAGTAATTAATAAGGGCTTTTAACCCACTGTTTTCAAAGCTACTTAATGGCTGCATTTTATTTACCACAAACTCTCCATTCATCTAGTTGATAACCAGAGAGGATTTTGGTATAGGCTATTCTATTTTCTAACATACGATTTATAGTTTTCTGGTGAAGTAATGGTCTTCTACATTCTGACGATACAGTCCTTCTGGAAGTAATCATATTTCTTGTCAATTTCAACCACAATTTCCATCTGGTCACAATATTTAGAGCTGCGTTTATGATGTTTAGAAAGAGCCACCTGTCTATCTGAATGTTTGAATTCACTTTTCTGTCACTTAGATCACGTTTTGTTTCTCTTTCGAGTGACTGCTGTTCATTTGAAGACTGATCAAATTCAGATTGTCACTACCTCCTGTAATGGCCTCAGGATTTGCCACATACATTAGTTGCATGTTATCAGTAGGTGAACAAGGCATTTCTTCAACAATTGAGACATCCATGAACAAATGATCTATGCCTAATTGTGCTACAAGCCAAATCACAAACAAAAAACGAGGTTCCTACTGAAAAATTGCAAATACAATACATTGCACCTTTTCCTCAAATGTTCTCAAACACAATGAAAGGATTCGGTTTGTATTTGTAGTCACTTGTATTGTCCTCTGAAACAGGTCTATGGCCTTCTGCTTTCCCGATGTGGGCATGCTATCAATTTATTTTTTATACAGCTCTATCTGGCATAAAAATGGATCCATAAAATATGATAGTTTTGACTTGGCTCTCCATAAAAGGCTCACAGAATAAACAACCCTCTCTCTCGCACACAAATTTACCTGGCTATACTTCACAGAAAAGATGCTTCCCAACAAATTGGATGCTTCCCAATGAAACCTTCTGCCAGTAATGGAATTAATAACATGTTTGAGTAAAAATTGAACTAAATGTTCATAAAGAAAATTGCAAAAAAATGCTTGTTTCCACAAGAAGAAAAATATGTAACAAAACATATAATTATAATGGGAAACACTGCTCTACAACTAGATTGTATCAATCACACTACAGCAGTTTGTACACATGTTTTTCATATATGTATTATGTAATACAAACAGAAATCAAAAAGATAATAAAATAAGAAATTTGACAAAAAAAATTGAAAAATAGTATGTATTAGAAGAAAATATGTCAACAACACAGATCTTGAATGTGGGGATTAAACAAATTACTAATTACTTTTAAATTTGATCTAAAAGAAATTAACAAAAAGTGGAAGCATAATTAAGTGTACTAGGCACTAGGACCGACTCAGCAGCTTGATGACTGCTCACCACCTCAATGAACCATACCTTGATTCATTTCCTTTTATATTAAAATAAAGTAAAACGAAATCTAACCAGATAATCTGTTTCTCTCAAAATAATTTGGAGTAATTATGGCATTGGAATGAAACACATGAGTCTAATTGTCTGCATCACTACTCTCCCTGCAGCACCAACAACAACAGAATGGCTCCAGGCAGTAGGTTATGGCCCTAATGCATCATTTCCTAAGCTACTAGTACCCACAAATTCAGTATTATAGAATATTATTCAAGCTAAGTCTATCCCTCAAATACTTGTATATATAGGAACAGTTTAAATTCCATTTGAAAACTTGTGAGCCTTTTGAAGCTTCAGATACACATGGTTTGAATCTTTTAGGCCGATTGGAAACCCCATTGTTTAAATAGGCATGAATCTGATTCGAGATGGTCCATCCATCCCTATTGTTGAATAGTATTCTAATGGAATCATATTTGAGTTTATTAGTGGTGCTCAATGTAGAGAAAGTCCACACTGCTGAAATGTATATTGTTCAAATTAATAAAACCTTCCTCGTAGAAAAAGGTATGCCCTCTCTTCACCGTAAGCAGTAATTGTGCTGCAGCAATTCTGCTACATGTTGGCCTTAAAGTTGCATCCATCGTTTTACTGAGCTAAAAACTTTTAAATTCAAATCGCAGAATGCAGATGTTTGGCACAAGTGGTATTAGTTGTTTTACCATTAATGTCTCAATACACCCCAGACATACCTAGCATCATGCAGCAATTGAGTGGACTGAAATGATTTCTCAA
Organism: Ambystoma mexicanum; assembly: GCF_040938575.1. NCBI lineage: Eukaryota > Metazoa > Chordata > Amphibia > Caudata > Ambystomatidae > Ambystoma > Ambystoma mexicanum. The sequence continues at coordinate 979,068,098 of NC_090922.1, forward strand.
GGTTCTTGAATTCCATTGGGTTGTCCCTTATGCTGCAACAGTAGTTTTTTGCTAATAAAATCCAATTTAAAAGCTCATTTCCATGCCAAAAGCATAGTGTGCACCAATGCCCTACTGCATAAGTATTATGACCTGCAGCCCTCTTGACAGCTGCACTGACACCTATGTCAACTCAGCACATCCGCTGCGTTTAAGCTATGCACCCCTGCTAAAAACACTACATAACTATAAGGATTTATCTAGGTACTGTAAATATAAGCCATAAGTAAAGGGTATGGTGACTGGCTTCACTCAAAGTTATCCAAGCCACATCAAATTGATAACTCACATGTGTCAGTATTGTAGGCCCATTTCAGCTGTGGAAAGTTATATGTATTCTTCCCAGACAGACTGGGTCTTAACACTATGGGTAGGAAGGTAGCCTTTGGGGGTTACCTCTCGTTATTCCTTTGTAATGGCAGGTAACAACCTTTCCAAGATACAACCTCTCCACAGGAAGCTAGCATGGGAACAGGAATCAAAAGGCACACTCATTCACAAACAATTTGGCCTCACACCAGGGTGCATCACATCTAAAGGCTGTCACCGAATTGATAAATGAAGCAGTGGAGTTTGTGTAGGCAGGGAGATTGCTGTACAGTTCAGGGAGGGTTACACCATCGTTTTATCTCTGCCTATGACTCTCCTTCCTGTCCCCTCCATTTCCTCTTGCATGAAGTACTTTGGGTTTGATGTCAGAAGGGGAAAGAAGGCTAGTTTTACACATTAAAGTGGTAGCGATGGCTGAGCAGCCAGACTTATCTCAAGAGTAAAGTGAGCAGTACAAGACTTTATCCAAAGGACACCATTTACTATGATTCAAGCAAACACTGATTCAAGGTTTCTGACTAAAATAATATACATTTGTTTACACCATCAGTTATAAAACAGTTCACTATCATAAAGCAGCAGAAAATCACAGTCTGAGTATACTACAACAACAGCCAATCAATTCTGGACAAGTTAATCTCAAAATGAAGTGTGAGCAAAATGGCACTCCAGTAATGTAAAAAGGGAGAAAAGACAAGGTTATTGAAAATCAACAGCATCAACAAGTTATAGGCAGGGCAATCTAGAAAAGGCTACTACAACTAGGATTTAAGTCAATAGGTCTGGGCCAATGTGAATGGTTCAGAGTCTTTGTAGAGGATCACCCAGTTCAAAGTAGTTTGCGGTTAAATCTTTGCCAAGAGTTTAAAACAAAGTTGGTCGGAGGAAAAGTTATTCAAAGTAGAAGAGAAGGACAAGCCTGTAAAGAGACAAATGATTTCAAGCACTTTCACCACGGTCAGACGGAAAGAATGACCGAGTTTGCACAGTACCTTAAAAGAAGAAGAATGCTGTAGCTGAGGCAGTTGTTCCAAGCAGTTCCTGCAGGCTCACGGTTCCTAAAGCTTCAGTCGTAGTGACAAGAAGGACAGCTGTAGGGTCCTGCACTGCCCAGGGATGAAGCCTGCAGTGAAGCAAAACATTGAATAAAAGGTGCACTCCTTAAAACCGAAACTGGTTCTCTTCCCACTGGCTATCCGATCTACTCCAGCGATGCACAGCAAATTCTACCAGGAGAGGGAGGCCAGCGTTTGGTGTTTGGCAAGCTGGTTGGTCCCACCAAGCTCAAGGGAAGAAGATTCCTTGCAGATCTTCTCTGTCGTCGAAGTTTTGGGCAATTTGGACCTGCACCAGGGCTTTACTGGGATGTCCAGTAGTTGCAGCTGTCATCTTCCTTCAGCTTCTCTTTGGTTCTCTTTATCCAGTGGCAACTCTTCCTTCCAGTCCCAGAGACTGGCTTTTTATGCACCAAATCCCCTATTCACATAGCCTGGCTGTCAATCACACAGCAGGGTGGCTGTCCTGGTGGGACAGCCACCTAGCCAAACAGGAGTGTGACTTGCATCTCCAAGGAGACCCTGTGCAGGGGGCCTCAGACCCCTCCCTCACATCCTGTCCACCCAGACACTCCGGTGCCTAAGGAGGGCTTCTGTGCAGAAGCCCGTCAAAGGACGGCAAACAAATGAACCAAACCTGGTTTGGCACGCAGAGTAAAACACTAGAAAGACCTTTACAAAAAGATATGGTGAAATAACTCAACCGGAACCAAGTTAAAATAAACGTGGATTACCGGGTTTGAGTTTGAGGCTACCACCATAGCCTCTAATGGTACCGAGGCGATTTTCATAGTCCGCGGTAGAACAAAAATGGTAGATACCACTGCCACCAGCCAAAACTTAGAGAAAGGGGAACATAATAATGTTACATGAGAATAAGACAAAAGGAGGTAACTACTAACCCCTCCAGTACTATATTGGAAGATAGGGTGTACTGGGTCTGTAAATTTAAAAAGACTAGTAAAGTCAATGGCAACTTTACATATTCTGGGAGACAGTAGTCAGTCCCAGAAAATAGAGTTTAAAGTGGGAAGTCAGAAAAGACACCCCTGTGTCACTGCACAAAAGGTGCTGTGTGACACAGAGTAAAAAAAATGATGCCTATGGGGTGGTTGAGACTCCATAGCCCATGACAATAAAATGTACAACACACAGCAAAACAAATGTACAAGTGGGAAAAATGGCTCACACTCTTTCCAGGTAAAAAGATTAAATCCTAGAAATCCAGCAAAGCCGCTGAGGGACTCAACAGGTAAGGGAAATTAGCCATTCTGGCGAATTCTTCCTAACACAACCATTTAAGAACATTTTGTTGGGCCCTGCTTGGAGAGCCGTACTTTCTAAAGTCTTCTGATTGTGAGGTGAAGGCAGGTATTCCAAGGCAGTGGCAAGCTCTCTCCCCTAACCATCCCCAGGGACCATTGGGAAAACTCTTCTGCTGGACCAAGACTTGCCTCTCTGCCACTGTAGCCCAGGACCTCAACATATTGCAGGAACTCTGAAGTTCTGTGCCTGCCTCCCCCAAACAGGGAACCTGAGAACAGGACACATCTGGCCCTTGAGACCCTGGAGTTGGACTCACAGCTCCTATAATCCAGAACAGTGATGAACACTGTGTTATTGATGTCAACTCACTGCAAGCTGTTATTCAAACATGTTTGATATTGAGCTAACTACGGTTCCATATCTTAAAATTGTGGCAAAAATGGCCATGAATACAAAATATTGCGGGAAAAATGCTGTTGTTTTGACACCAAAATCTTGTAAAAGATGCGGGGGACACCCCCACAACCCCTGGACCATTGTACCATTTAAAGGGAGCGGGTGACACCCCCTGCAACCCCTGCTCCCCTTAAATGGTATAATGAGGTACACCTTTATCAGGTCAAACCAAGGGCTTTTTGCTGCAATTTTTTTTTATCAGTGACATTTTTGCCACAATTTTATTATATGATACCCTAACTAACAGGACCCTGCACAGCAATCTTTGGGGTTATTTGTTCTTTCAACTGCCGTTTGCCTTTTTGACTCTGTACACCACTGCTCTGCTCCAGCTGAAGAGTGTCATTGAGAAAGCTCCCACCAAAGAATTACTGCTGGCTTGCTTTGCTTCAATCACCATTTGGACTGCCAGCTTCGTCATCACTGCTCCTGTAAATCATTCAACCTGACCCTGGTTTTCCCCCGAAATGTCACCTTTGGACCCCTGCATCAATTCGACTCACCTACGTACACTGGTACCAGCTCAACACCATCAAACCTTGACTGCCAAACTGTCACTTGCTCACACCCTTTGCAAGCCCATGGAAAGGGGAAGCAGGAGGTGTGTGTGTGTCATGAACCCAAGCATCTAACCTAAAGACAGGACAAGCCTGCATGTGCCCAGCTGGAATACACAGTGGATGCCCACGGGAGCCACACAAGGCAACACACTGTAAAAACAAAAAATAATCAAAAATGGCCATGTGTGGATAAGGGGGGGGGGAGGCCACCCAGGAGGTTCGAGGACAGGGTGCACACCAACACCCACCTGCGTGTATGTTGCGAAAAAAGAAAATACCTCCATGGGCTCATGGCCTGCACGGCTACGCCAATGTGGGAGAACTGCTGTCGCTCTCTTAACCCTCTACTGCTACATCAGGAGGTGGCGGTGCTATGGGAGGCAGCCCACGCCAAGCCCTGGTATGGTCCTCCATGGCAGCAAGCATGCGGGTGTGGAAGGTCTCGTTCTGGAGGATGATAGTACGGAGATCCCCATGCAACACCTCACGGGTTGCCTGCATTTCTGCACGCATGGCCTCGCGTGATGCCCAGATCTCCTCACGAGTTGCCTGCAGCTCAGCTGAGAGCGAACGTGTGAGCTGCTCCAGCTGCTGTTCTGTTCTGACCTAAAATTTCGGGAAGCCTCAAGTTCAACGAGAGTCTCCCTGAGGAAATGGAGTTCTAACCTAAGGGCTTCCCTGTGGCCCTGTGACTCTACAGATATGGCTTCACGCAGAGTCTCCAGTGCCGCCCGTCGGTCCCTGTTGGACGCCAACATGTCTTCCTTGTGTGATTGGCAAATGGAGTCTGTTGCCTGCTGTTGTTGCTCCATCTGCCTTTCAGGGGGGAGAATGGAAGTGGCCCCCCTCTCCATTGCTTGAGCCATAATTTCAACCAATGCTCCCTGTTATGCTGCTATACTGTACATGGAGTTTTCCCATACAGTATTGCCTGGTGGCGTACGGCCACCGCATTGGTGGGCACGACACCTGTTTGGGGCAAGGGCAACCTGCACCTTTGGCAGGCATGATTGGAAGCCAGCTTGTTCTTTGCACTGCATTTTCAGGTCATTCCACTGCTTGTAGCAATCATCAGCTGTGCGCCTCACAAATCCAAGGGCACTAATGTGGTCCGCGATGGTCTGCCAGTAGGCCCTACGTTGAGCAGTTGTTAGGCAGAAACCTGTGCAGTTCCCTCTGGGACCACTGCAAAAAGTTTAAGACTACAGGAGTTAGCAGTAAACCCAATTGGTAGCAGTCTGCACCACCCAGATTTACGTGGTAGCTGTGGCTGAGCAGTCAGACTTCTCTCAAGACGAGTTAGGCAGTATATGGAGTATACAAGATAGGGCAATTTACACAGTAGAACAAGCAGACACTGATCAGAGCTTGGGTGTAAAGATATATAATTATTTATTTAAAAACACATCTATGAAAAACCCACTGGCACTAATATGGCAAACAACTTCAATCACAGTTACTATAAGTATATATCAATCCCATAACAATATTTCGACAAGTCTAGGTTCAAAGACACCACTTATTTGCAGACAGAGGTGCTTAACCTAGATGGCACTCTAGTATTCGTTAGGAAGGGAGAGAAAAAGGCAGGGTATGAAACCAACTCAGTACCAACTCTTTTACGAAGCACATGCAAGGCAAGCAAGGCAGGGTCTACTGTAGATCACAAAGTTCAGAGGTCAGGCCCACTCGGAGAGAGACAAGGCGATATGTCCCAAGAATACCACAGTGGAAATGCACTTCAAGTCTTTGTAGCAAAATGTCACGGAAAGGTTGGACCAGTTTTAGAACAAAAGTTAAGAAGGTCTGGAGGCGACCCAGTGGAAAGGTAAGGATTTAAGACACCTCACGTTAACCGTGGCAAGGGAAGCCAGGCGGACACAGTACCTTGAAAGTGGAGAGACAGCTCCGGCGGGGGCAGTTGTTCCTGGTGGTGGATGCAAGTCGGGGCTTTACCAGAAGAAGAGATGATCTCGTCGTAGAGGAAAGTTGAAGATCGTTGCACCACCAGGGAAGAGACCAGCCGCGGAGTGTTCAGTCACAAGGCACCACCTTTTGGTCGCGGCACAGTGGTTAGTGGCTATCCGGTTGCCGGGGTGCTCAGCACAGGCAATTCATCCACTACACGTCTTGAAAGCGAAGCAAAAGCTAAGGGCCTTTCCTCGGATTTCACACTGACGTGCACTCTTTCATGTGCCAAATCACTCCGTATCAAGCCATAAGGCCATTTTCCTGCCCCCAAGAGCCACAAGCACACTCCCACCAGCCATCTGCAGCTGCCTGCCTGCTGCCCACGTGCCCTGCTATTTGGTGCCTGCACATCAGCCATCTGCAGGGGTCCAGTTGCTGTGTCCACCCCTGCTGGAACAGAAGACTCCCAACTGGGATACCATCGCTTCACAGCCCAGCCCCAGGACCCAGTTGCCCACCCACGCCTGCCTCAGGGGTTGCCATGTCGGGGCAAAGACCACTGGCCACCCCCAGCCAGAGAGGCAGAGGGCCACCAGCTTCAGTGAGAAGGAAGTTGGTGTCCTGGTGGAGCATGTCCTTGGGCATTATGATGCCCTCTTCGGAACATCACGCGCCAACAAGGAAGGACGGGAGAGGATCTGGGAGGACGCAGTGTTTGCCATCAATGCGGAGGGGGTGGCAACCCGCGACATCAAGTATGTCCGGAAGCGCTGGGAGGACTTCAGGTCCAGGACCCTCTACAAGGCCTGGCACCTCGTGAAGGCAGAGGATGCAGAGGGGTGCCGGGTCAGCATGAGCAACATCCAGATGAGGGTACTGGAACACGTAGGCCCAGCACTCCATGCCCAGATCCTTCGGAGGCAGATCCGTCTGGAGTTGGGTGGTAAGTGGCCAAGCATTGCTGTGTGAGACAGGGCATGTTGCAGTGTGCTGGTAGTCTGATACTTGCCTGTATGTGTGACATAGGCCATGTATGGATGTGTGTGTGCAGGGACATCATGGTCATGCATGTGAGACCAGTAATGTGTGAACCACGAGGATGGTGCATGTGTTCCAATGCAACATGGGGAGCTGTATGCGGAATGCGCACATGAATGCATGCCAGTCTCTGTTCTTGGACATGGAGGGGGGGTGAGGGATGTGTGCTGCTCTCATGTACATGTATGGTGCACATGTGTGTGTGTCTGAGAAGTGTGTGTGTGACTTTGAAACGCCATGGATGCATGACACATGTCCGTGATGATGTGTAGATTCACTCATGCAGTGCGGTCACTGTTGTATCCACTGTGTCTATCCACTGTGTCTGTGGTGTACAAGCCATGATGCATGACCCTCCGGTGATGTGTGTGCATGGGATCAGTGTGAGCCATGATGCATGCGAGTTTGAAGGCAACATTTTGGTTAAAAGAGGCCCTTGTACATGGATGCTGATGTTGATTGCAGGCACCGTGCCTGTTTCTGCATGTGTGTTGCATGCATTCACCCAGGTATTGTGGAGGGACAGGATGGAAGTGACATTTGACAGAGCCACTCATGTGTTATTGCTTCCTGTCTAGGGGAATATTGTACTGTACCCTGATGCTTGTGTTCTATGTCTCCCTCTAAGCAGCGTCAATTGAAGAAGAGGGCGGAGACGGCCGCTGTGGAGCCAAGCGGCGGGATGCCTCCACCGGGCGGTGACGCAAGGCCCAGCCACCATCCCAGGAATTGCCATCATCCGGGAGCGAGGGGACTGGTGCCACGTCTGCCACTACGGCTGTAGCGGAAGGGCCGGTGAGCCCCCATAGGGACCATAGGGGCTTGCAATGGTGGAAGACGGTGTGGAGACATCCAGGTTGGTGGTCTCCACAGAGGAGGAGGAGCCCGCTACTGAGCCGCACATTGGGCCTGGTGGGGGTAGTACCACTGGTGCAAGTGGTGCAGTCCAGGGCCAGGGTCAGGAGGCAGCACAGCTCACCGCGGAGGGGCCTGTGCATGTTGCTGACCTTGACCCTGTGACTGCACCATCATGCACCAGCAGAGATGCCCCGTCCCAGGCCCGTCCGCAGGTAGGGGGGAGTGCCACGTCATCTGCCTCTCCACTACCTGCGGACGAGGGGTCCCATGACCGTATGGGCTCCGTCCTGGTTGGTGTTGCGTTGCTCACGCGTGACATTCGTGATGACGTGCATGCTTCCTGGGTGGAGTACGCACGCCATTACGAACAAGAGCGTCGCAACGTAGCACTGTTGGGAGGGGCCCTGGTCGGTGGGTTCCTACATGTGTCGCGCACTCTGGCGGACCTCTCCTCCTCTGTGGAGACTATGTGCCAGTCGTTCTCCCTGCCGTCTTCGGGCCCAGATTCCACCAGGGCCCCCTGTGGACCTGCCCTGACCAACACAGGCAGCTTGGTGGAGATCCCCTCCCTGCCACAGTCGGGAGTCGGCAGTCCAGCAGGGGTGGACACCACAACAACTGGAGACCAGCTGATGGAGGATGTGCAGGCATCATCGGACAGGGCATATGGACAGTAGCAGCAGCAGGCTCTAGGTGGGAGCAATGATGGCTCGGGCCATCGACATCAGAGGGGCAGGCATCGGCCAGAGGGCAGGAGGACCCTGGAATGGGTGTGGCTTCTGTGTTGCTGCAGTTGGGCCGGCGTATGGATGCGGAGCAGCGGCGGGCAGAAGAGGCATGGCTCACAATGGTCAGGGCGGAGAACTCCATGCGGAGGGCACTGAGGCGGGCCGAGTGCTTTGAGGCCATTTGCAGGGAGTTGGAGTCCAACATGGCATCATCCCTGCAAACCCTCGGGGACATGGAAGAGGGCCGCCTCCAGGACATCGAGCAGGAGTTCGATGATGCCCTGGCCCGGGAAATCGGAAAGTGAGCCGTTGGACTAGCCTGCCGCCATTGTATATAGTTTGTCGTTTTAGGTTTCCTTTATCTTTTTCATTAATTTGGGGCGGTTGGACTATGCCCCACCTTTTTGTATATAGTTCTTCATTAGGTAGTTTTTTTGCTAGGTTTCATTTCATTCGTTGGGCTCATGGACCCTGGATTACTTCTTTGTACATAGTTGAACAGTGGATTTATCTATTCTTATTTTTCTCACCATGGAGCAATGGATTTTGCTGTTTCCGTTTCCTTTGGATTTGCTTTGGTGGCCAGAGACTTTGGACACATTTTCATTTCGATTTATTTGGATTCAGACTTCATGTTTTTCTTTTTGTGTTTTGGACATGCTGCATTTCATCTTTTTTTAAAACATTTTTTGTTATGTTTTCATTTGATTACATTCTATTTGTGTTCAATACATTTTGGTTTATTACTTTGATGTGTGGTATTCTCTCATTGGTTTCATGCATGTCACGGTGTAGGTTTTCACAATCACCAGCATCCATTGTGTGTGTGTGACAGACATGTGTTGATGTACATTCTTGCCAGTTGGGTTGTATCATGTAATGGGCATTTCAATGTGGGGTGGAAGGGATACTTGGTTGGGTCTTTGCACAGGGGCGGCGTGCGATGGGATTTGGGAGGCCATGAGGCCCATGATCGTGGATCATGATGACGTGTTGGGGTGACATGAGTCAGGGCCCACTGGCAGGTGCCCCTCACTGCTGGGTGGGTGGGGGTTCTGGGGGACATGAGTCGGGGCCTGCTGGCAGGTGCCCCTCACTGCTGGGTGGGTGGGGGTGCTGGGGGACATGAGTCGTGGCCTGAGCCTCACTGCTGGGTGGGTGGGGGTGCTGGGGGACATGAGTCGGGGCCTGCTGACAGGTGCCCCTCACTGCTGGGTGGGTGGGGGTGCTGGGGGACAAGAGTCAAGGCCTGCTGGCAGGTGCCCCTCACTGCCGGGTGGGTGGGGGTGCTGGGGGACATGAGTCAGGGCCTGAGCCTCACTGCTGGGTGGGTGGGGGTGCTGGGGGACATGAGTCGGGTTCTGAGCCTCACTGCTGGGTGGGTGGGGGTGCTGGAGGACATGAGCCGAGGCCTGCTGGCAGCTGCCCCTCACTGCTGGGTGGGTGGGGGTGCTGGGGGACATGAGTCGGGGCCTGAGCCTCACTGCTGGATGGGTGGGGGTGCTGGGGGTCATGAGCCGAGGCCTGAGCCTCACTGCTGGGTGGGTGGGGTGCTGGGGGGCATGTGTCAGGGCCTGCTGGCAGGTGCCCCTCACTGCTGGGTGGGTGGGGGTGCTGGGGGACACGAGTCAGGGCCTGAGCCTCACTGCTGGGTGGGTGGGGGTGCTGGGGGACATGAGTTGGGGCCTGCTGGCAGGTGCCCCTCACTGCTGGGTGGGTGGGGGTGCTGGGGGACATGAGTCGGGGCCTGCTGGCAGGTGCCCGTCAATGCTGGGGGGAGGGGGTGCTGGGGGATATGAGTTGGTGATCACTAATGCAAGGTGACATGTGGGCTGGCTGGGGGGCATGCCCATGGTGGATGGGCTGCCTGCGGGACTTGACCAGGGGTACATGGTAGTCCCCTGTGGTGTGAGCTGCCTGCAGTTGCCGTGGAGGGGGTAGAGGGCACACCTGGGAGGAACCACACTGACAAGTCACGTGTGGGACTCCCCGTGCACCCCACTGGATACAAGTATCCCACTCTGATAGCGAAATCGCGTGTGAAATTCCCCGTGAACCCCAGCAATACACGCACCCCGCTCGCACAGGGCCAATCGCGTATGATTCTTCCTGCGAACCCGAGTAATACATGTACCCCGCTCGCACAGGGCCAATCGCATGTGGAACTCCCCGTGAACCCCAGTAAAACACGTACCCTGCTTGCACAGGACCAATCGCGTGTGATTCTCCACGCGAACCCCCGCAATACACGTACCCCACTCTCACAGGGCCAATCGCGTGTGGCACTCCACGCGAACCCCAGTAATACACGTACCCCGCTCGCACAGGGCCAATCGCGTGTGGAACCCCGCACAAACCCCAGTAATACACATACCCTGCTCGCACAGGGCCAATCGCGTGTGATTCTCCACGCGAACCACAGTAATAAACGCACCCTGCTCTCACAGGGCCAATCGCGTGTGAAACTCCACGCGAACCCCAGTAATACATGTAACCCGCTCGCACAGGGCCAATCACGTGTGAAATTCACCGCGAACACCGGTAATACATGTACCTCGCCTGCACAGGGCCAATCGCGTGTGGAACTCCCCGCGAACCCTAGTAATACACGTACACCACTCGCACAGGGCCAATCGCATGTGATTCTCCCCGTGAACCCCAGTAATACACGTACCCCGCTCACACAGGGCCAATCGCGTGTGGAACTCCCTGCAAACCCCAGTAATACACGTACCCCACTCGCACAGGGCCAAAAGCATGTGATTCTCCCTGCGAACCCCAGTAATACACGTACCCCGCTCGCACAGGGCCAATCGCCTGTGGAACTCCCCGCGAACCCCAGTAATACACGTACCCCGCTCGCACAGGGCCAATCGCATGTGATTATCCATGCGAACCCCAGTAATACATGTACCCCGCTCGCACAGGGCCAATCGCGTGTGGAATTCCACGTGAACCCCAGTAATACATGTACCCCGCTCGCACAGGGCCAATCACGTGTGAAATTCCCCGCGAACACCAGTAATACATGTACCCCGCCCGCACAGGGCCAATCGCGTGTGATTCTCCCCACGAACCCCAGTAATACACGTACCCCGCTTGCACAGGGCCAATCGCGTATGGAACTCCCCGCGAACCCCAGTAATACACGTACCCCGCTTGCACAGGGCCAATCGCGTGTGATTCTCCACGCGAACCCCAGTAATACACATAGCCCACTCGCACAGGGCCAATCGCGTGTGGAACTCCACACGAACCCCAGTAATACACGTACCCCACTCGCACAGGGCCAATCGCGTGTGGAACTCCACACGAACCCCAGTAATACACGTACCCCGCTCGCACAGGGCCAATTGCGTGTGGAACTCCCCGCGAACCCCAGTAATACACGTACTCCGCTCGCACAGGGCCAATCGCATGTGATTATCCACGCGAACCACAGTAATACATGTACCCCACCTGCACAGGGCCAATCGCGTGTGGAACTCCACGCGGACCCCAGTAATACACGTACCCCGCTCGCACAGGGCCAATCACATGTGAAATTCCCCGCGAACATCAGTAATACATGTACCCTGCCCGCACAGGGCCAATCGCGTGTGATTCTCCCCACGAATCCCAGTAATACAGGTACCCCACTCGAACAGGGCCAATCGCGTGTGGAACTCCACACGAACCCCAGTAATACACGTACCCCGCTCGCACAGGGCCAATTGCGTGTGGAACTCCCCGCGAACCCCAGTAATACACGTACCCCACTTGCACAGGGCCAATCGCGTGTGGAACTCCACATGAACCCCAGTAAAACACGTACCCTGCTTGCACAGGACCAATCGCGTGTGATTCTCCACGCGAACCCCCGCAATACACGTACCCCACTCTCACAGGGCCAATCGCGTGTGGCACTCCACGCGAACCCCAGTAATACACGTACCCCGCTCGCACAGGGCCAATCGCGTGTGGAACCCCGCACAAACCCCAGTAATACACATACCCTGCTCGCACAGGGCCAATCGCGTGTGATTCTCCACGCGAACCACAGTAATAAACGCACCCTGCTCTCACAGGGCCAATCGCGTGTGAAACTCCACGCGAACCCCAGTAATACATGTAACCCGCTCGCACAGGGCCAATCACGTGTGAAATTCGCCGCGAACACCGGTAATACATGTACCTCGCCTGCACAGGGCCAATCGCGTGTGGAACTCCCCGCGAACCCTAGTAATACACGTACACCACTCGCACAGGGCCAATCGCATGTGATTCTCCCCGTGAACCCCAGTAATACACGTACCCCGCTCACACAGGGCCAATCGCGTGTGGAACTCCCTGCAAACCCCAGTAATACACGTACCCCACTCGCACAGGGCCAAAAGCATGTGATTCTCCCTGCGAACCCCAGTAATACACGTACCCCGCTCGCACAGGGCCAATCGCCTGTGGAACTCCCCGCGAACCCCAGTAATACACGTACCCCGCTCGCACAGGGCCAATCGCATGTGATTATCCATGCGAACCCCAGTAATACATGTACCCCGCTCGCACAGGGCCAATCGCGTGTGGAATTCCACGTGAACCCCAGTAATACATGTACCCCGCTCGCACAGGGCCAATCACGTGTGAAATTCCCCGCGAACACCAGTAATACATGTACCCCGCCCGCACAGGGCCAATCGCGTGTGATTCTCCCCACGAACCCCAGTAATACACGTACCCCGCTTGCACAGGGCCAATCGCGTATGGAACTCCCCGCGAACCCCAGTAATACACGTACCCCGCTTGCACAGGGCCAATCGCGTGTGATTCTCCACGCGAACCCCAGTAATACACATAGCCCACTCGCACAGGGCCAATCGCGTGTGGAACTCCACACGAACCCCAGTAATACACGTACCCCACTCGCACAGGGCCAATCGCGTGTGGAACTCCACACGAACCCCAGTAATACACGTACCCCGCTCGCACAGGGCCAATTGCGTGTGGAACTCCCCGCGAACCCCAGTAATACACGTACTCCGCTCGCACAGGGCCAATCGCATGTGATTATCCACGCGAACCACAGTAATACATGTACCCCACCTGCACAGGGCCAATCGCGTGTGGAACTCCACGCGGACCCCAGTAATACACGTACCCCGCTCGCACAGGGCCAATCACATGTGAAATTCCCCGCGAACATCAGTAATACATGTACCCTGCCCGCACAGGGCCAATCGCGTGTGATTCTCCCCACGAATCCCAGTAATACAGGTACCCCACTCGAACAGGGCCAATCGCGTGTGGAACTCCACACGAACCCCAGTAATACACGTACCCCGCTCGCACAGGGCCAATTGCGTGTGGAACTCCCCGCGAACCCCAGTAATACACGTACCCCACTTGCACAGGGCCAATCGCGTGTGGAACTCCACATGAACCCCAGTAATATACGTACCCCGCTTGCACAGGGCCAATTGCGTGTGGAACTCACCGCGAACCCCAGCAATACACGTACTCCGCTCGCACAGGGCCAATCGCGTGTGATTCTCCACGTTAACCACAGTAATACACGCACCCCGCTCTCACAGGGCCAATCGCGTGTAGAACTCCCCGCGAACCCCAGTAATACACGTACCCCGCTTGCACAGGGCCAATCGCGTGTGGAACTCCCCGCAAACCCCAGTAATACACGTACCCCGCTTGCACAGGGCCAATTGCGTGTGATTCTCCACACGAACCCCAGTAATACACATACCCCACTCTCACACGGCCAATCGCGTGTGGAACTCCACACGAACCCCAGTAATACACGTACCCCACTCGCACAGGGCCAATCGCGTGTGGAACTCCACACCAACCCCAGTAATACACGTACTCCGCTCGCACAGGGCCAATCGCATGTGATTCTCCACGCGAACCACAGTAATACATGTACCCCGCCTGCACAGGGCCAATCGCGTGTGGAACTCCACGCGAACCCCAGTAATACACGTACCCCGCTCGCACAGGGCCAATCACATGTGAAATTCCCCACGAACACCAGTAATACATGTACCCCGCCCGCACAGGGCCAATCACGTGTGATTCTCCCCACGAATCCCAGTAATACAGGTACCCCACTTGCACAGGGCCAATCGCGTGTGGAACTCCACACGAACCCCAGTAATACACGTACCCCACTCGCACAGGGCCAATCGCGTGTGGAACTCCCCGCGAACCCTAGTAATACACGTACACCGCTCGCACAGGGCCAATCGCATGTGATTCTCCCCGTGAACCCCAGTAATACACGTACCCCGCTCACACAGGGCCAATCGCGTGTGGAACTCCCTGCAAACCCCAGTAATACACGTACCCCACTCGCACAGGGCCAATAGCATGTGATTCTCCCTGCGAACCCCAGTAATACACGTACCCCGCTCGCACAGGGCCAATCGCCTGTGGAACTCCCCGCGAACCCCAGTAATACACGTACCCCGCTCGCACAGGGCCAATCGCATGTGATTATCCATGCGAACCCCAGTAATACATGTACCCCGCTCGCACAGGGCCAATCGCGTGTGGAATTCCACGTGAACCCCAGTAATACATGTACCCCGCTCGCACAGGGCCAATCACGTGTGAAATTCCCCGCGAACACCAGTAATACATGTACCCCGCCCGCACAGGGCCAATCGTGTGTGATTCTCCCCACGAACCCCAGTAATACACGTACCCCGCTCGCACAGGGCCAATCACGTGTGAAATTCCCGCGAACACCAGTAATACATGTACCCCGCCCGCACAGGGCCAATCGCGTGTGATTCTCCCCACGAACCCCAGTAATACACGTACCCCGCTTGCACAGGGCAAATCGCGTGTGGAACTCCCCGCGAACCCCAGTAATACACGTACCCCGCTTGCACAGGGCCAATCGCATGTGATTCTCCACGCGAACCCCAGTAATACACATACCCCACTCTCACAGGGCCAATCGCGTGTGGAACTCCACACGAACCCCAGTAATACACGTACCCCACTCGCACAGGGCCAATCGCGTGTGGAACTCCACACGAACCCCAGTAATACACGTACCCCGCTCGCACAGGGCCAATTGCGTGTGGAACTCCCCGCGAACCCCAGTAATACACGTACTCCGCTCGCACAGGGCCAATCGCATGTGATTATCCACGCGAACCACAGTAATACATGTACCCCACCTGCACAGGGCCAATCGCGTGTGGAACTCCACGCGGACCCCAGTAATACACGTACCCCGCTCGCACAGGGCCAATCACATGTGAAATTCCCCGCGAACATCAGTAATACATGTACTCTGCCCGCACAGGGCCAATCGCGTGTGATTCTCCCCACGAATCCCAGTAATACAGGTACCCCACTCGAACAGGGCCAATCGCGTGTGGAACTCCACACGAACCCCAGTAATACACGTACCCCGCTCGCACAGGGCCAATTGCGTGTGGAACTCCCCGCGAACCCCAGTAATACACGTATCCCACTCGCACAGGGCCAATCGCGTGTGGAACTCCACATGAACCCCAGTAATACACGTACCCCGCTTGCACAGGGCCAATTGCGTGTGGAACTCACCGCGAACCCCAGCAATACACGTACTCCGCTCGCACAGGGCCAATCGCGTGTGATTCTCCATGTGAACCACAGTAATACACGTACCCCGCTCTCACAGGGCCAATCGCGTGTGGAACTCCCTGCGAACCCCAGTAATACACGTTCCCCGCTTGCACAGGGCCAATCGCGTGTGGAACTCCCCGCAAACCCCAGTAATACACGTACCCCGCTTGCACAGGGCCAATTGCGTGTGATTCTCCACACGAACCCCAGTAATACACATACCCCACTCTCACAGGGCCAATCGCGTGTGGAACTCCACACGAACCCCAGTAATACACGTACCCCACTCGCACAGGGCCAATCGCCTGTGGAACTCCACACGAACCCCAGTAATACACGTACCCCACTCGCACAGGGCCAATTAGGTGTGGAACTCCCTGCGAACCCCAGTAATACACGTACTTCGCTCGCACAGGGCCAATCGCATGTAATT
This sequence comes from Ambystoma mexicanum, assembly GCF_040938575.1. Taxonomy (NCBI): domain Eukaryota; kingdom Metazoa; phylum Chordata; class Amphibia; order Caudata; family Ambystomatidae; genus Ambystoma; species Ambystoma mexicanum. The sequence continues at coordinate 979,084,383 of NC_090922.1, forward strand.
CTCCACGCGAACCACAGTAATACATGTACCCCGCCTGCACAGGGCCAATCGCGTGTGGAACTCCACGCGAACCCCAGTAATACACGTACCCCGCTCGCACAGGGCCAATCACATGTGAAATTCCCCACGAACACCAGTAATACATGTACCCCGCCCGCACAGGGCCAATCACGTGTGATTCTCCCCACGAATCCCAGTAATACAGGTACCCCACTTGCACAGGGCCAATCGCGTGTGGAACTCCACACGAACCCCAGTAATACACGTACCCCTCTCGCACAGGGCCAATTGCGTGTGGAACGCCCCGCGAACCCCAGTAATACACGTACCCCACTCGCACAGGGCCAATCGCGTGTGGAACTCCCCGCGAACCCCAGCAATACACGTACTCCGCTCGCACAGGGCCAATCGCGTGTGATTCTCCACGCGAACCACAATAATACACGCACCCCGCTCTCACAGGGCCAATCGCGTGTGGAACTCCACGCAAACCCCAGTAATACATGTACCCCGCTCGCACAGGGCCAATCGCGTGTGAAATTTCCCACGAACACCAGTAATACATGTACCCCGCCCACACAGGGCCAATCGCGTGTGGAACTCCACGCGAACCCCAGCAATACACGTACCCCGCTCGCGCAGGGCCAATCGCGTGTGATTCTCCCCGCGAACCCCAGTATTACACGTACCCCGCTCGCACAGGGCCAATCGCGTGTGGAACTCCCCGCGAACCACAGTAATACACGTACCCCTCTCGCACAGGGCCAATCACATGTAAAATTCCCCGCGAACACCAGTAATACACATACCCCACTCTCACAGGGCCAATCGCGTGTGGAACTCCCCGCGAACCCCAGTAATACACGTACCCCACTCGCACAGGGCCAATCGCGTGTGGAACTCCACACGAACCCCAGTAATACACGTACCCCGCTTGCACAGGGCCAATTGCGTGTGGAACTCCCCGCGAACCCCAGCAATACATGTACTCCGCTCGGACAGGGCCAATCGCGTGTGATTCTCCACGCGAACCACAGTAATACACGCACCCCGCTCTCACAGGGCCAATCGCATGTGGAACTCCCCGCGAACCCCAGTAATACACGTACCCCGCTTGCACAGGGCCAATCGCATGTGGAACTCCCCACAAACCCCAGTAATACACGTACCCCGCTTGCACAGGGCCAATCGCGTGTGATTCTCCATGCGAACCCCAGTAATACACATACCCCACTCTCACAGGGCCAATCGCGTGTGGAACTCCACACGAACCCCAGTAATACACGTACCCCACTCGCACAGGGCCAATCGCGTGTGGAACTCCACACGAACCCCAGTAATACACGTACCCCGCTTGCACAGGGCCAATTGCGTGTGGAACTCCCTGCGAACCCCAGTAATACATGTACTCCGCTCGCACAGGGCCAATCGCATGTGATTCTCCACGCGAACCACAGTAATACATGTACCCCGCCTGCACAGGGCCAATCGCGTGTGGAACTCCACGCGAACCCCAGTAATACACGTACCCCGATCGCACAGGGCCAATCACATGTGAAATTCCCCACAAACACCAGTAATACATGTACCCCGCCCGCACAGGGCCAATCGCGTGTGATTCTCCCCACGAATCCCAGTAATACAGGTACCCCACTTGCACAGGGCCAATCGCGTGTGGAACTCCCCGCGAACCCCAGTAATACACGTACCCCACTCGCACATGGCCAATCGCGTGTGGAACTCCCCGCGACCCCCAGCAATACACGTACTCCGCTCGCACAGGGCCAATCGCGTGTGATTCTCCACGCGAACCACAGTAATACACGCACCCCGCTCTCACAGGGCCAATCGCGTGTGGAACTCCACGCAAACCCCAGTAATACATGTACCCCGCTCGCACAGGGCCAATCGCGTGTGAAATTTCCCACGAACACCAGTAATACATGTACCCCGCCCGCACAGGGCCAATCGCGTGTGGAACTCCACGCGAACCTCAGCAATACACGTACCCCGCTCACGCAGGGCCAATCGCGTGTGATTCTCCCCGCGAACCCCAGTTTTATACGTACCCCGCTCGCACAGGGCCAATCGCGTGTGGAACTCCCCGCGAACCCCACTAATACACGTACCCCTCTCGCACAGGGCCAATCACATGTAAAATTCCCCACGAACACCAGTAATACATGTACCCCGCCCGCACAGGGCCAATCGCGTGTGATTCTCCCCACGAACCCCAGTAATACACGTACCCCGCTCGCACAGGGCCAATCGCGTGTGGAACTCCCCGCGAACCCCAGTAATACACGTACCCCGCTTGCACAGGGCCAATCGCGTGTGGAACTCCCCGCGAACCCCAGTTGGTATTTGCATTTCTTCATCTATTTCTTTGTCATGTTCTTCATGGGTAACCATTTTATTTCCTGACTTGTTTCCAATCGATATTTGATTTACATACTGATGTCTTCCTGCTGGTTCTTGTTTTGAGCTTTTTTCTGTTTTTTCATAATGTTCGTGATTCCTTTTATCAGTGACAGAACTAGCTGATGTCTTTGTTGCAGTCAATGTTTCTGTTTTGGCACTTCTCTTTTCCTTATGTCAAAGCCATTTCATACATTCAAGTACAGCATTCATTGGGGTAGCATTATCGGCGTGCTCTCTTGTTGCCAGATGTCCCAGTCGATAGTGCCACTGTCTGGAAGGTTCAGCCTCTCTTTCTAATCTTTTCTGTAAGGCTTCATTTATTTTTTCCATATTTTGCAATTTTGCATTTAAAATACTTAATTGTGCACCTTGATCTTTTAATGAATCGTTTATAGTTTCATATAACTTTACAAATGGAATAAGAGCATGTGATGTTGCTGCTAACACATTATTGTGAATTTGAATTCCCGCTGCTACTGAAAGGTTAGCTTTGATGTTATATTCAAGCTCATTCTCTTGTATTTGTGCACTTTTTGTACTTTGTTGAGGATGTATGACTGGCGCCGGCTTAAAGTTATTTTGCAGCACGTTTGTCTCAATTTGATAGTCCAGCCCGATTGGGGCATTAGCAGTCACTTTTTTTGCAAGTGGAATTGCTGCTTTATTGGATAACGTCACTCCTTTCATATATGGTGTACTTGTCTTTTTGCAATTCATTGGATGTATCGAGAAATTGAATAGATTATGCATCTCTCCTTCAACTGATGCATGATTTCCTTGTGTTGGCGTCTTAATTTCAGAGGAGTTAACAAAGCTGCTAATCAGTTTCTCCTTGAGTACTTGTTAATCATCTTGTAAGCGCTCAGTCAGATGTGCCTCTCAACCGACTAAATCCACTCCTTGCTTTTTCAGGTGTAATGATATAAAATTTGGCGTTTTCCTCATTTGAGCACTCGCTTTATCCTTCTGCCACTGTGCTTCATCCATCATTGGACCGTTTATTCTGCTCATTGTATCCATGTGGTCAGATATTGTATTCAGTGTTTTTTGTTTGTGAAATTCAGTGTCCACGAAGGTAAGGGTTTTTTCGCTTGCGGCTCCGACACTACAGCTGATATTTCCTGGACTACAATCCATTTGCGAATTGATCGTAATTTCTGCAGATTTTTCAGGCTGTCTATGCGATGCAGATTCAACAATGCGTGTCGCTGTCAGTGCCTTTTGGTTTAATTCACTGACCTTTTGACGCCTTGTATTAAGTGTATTTTTGACATTTTCATTTGTTTATCCACTGAAAGAATAGGGGGAGCAAAAACAAGCGTGTTCAGATGTATTGAATTTGCAGGAACTTGTACTTGAAATAGTTCCATATCTGTAACATCAAACGGTGACTGAAAGGAGGCAGTATTTATTCAAATTACATGTCCAATACTTTGCAGGACAGTACTGATGTCATCAATGGTACTGTTCCTCCATTCATGAATCGAAATTTCCACCCATATGGATGGCGAAACACTACAATTTGAACGTGCTACAATCTCAGCCCGTGTTAGTGCCGGCTTGTCTGCTGTTGTTGTCAGTTCCCTCAAGAGTTTGTTTGCTCGCACAGAAGCTTTTGCCAATGGCGACAACGCGGGTACAGAGTAAGTCAATTTCAATGGGCCATCATATGAACTCGACAGTTTGGAGTCCCTGCTTACCTCAGCTGATGCAGTGTTTGATTCCATGTTGTGAATGCGCAGGTCGTGCAGAGTCCTCAAACGCGTCTGCGGGCCACCGCTGCCATTCAGCACTCGTCTCTGCTCCTCGCTATGAGGCAGACTGAGGCAGACTGGGAATCACCACTGGACTCTGTGTGGCGCTCCGCGCACACCAACACCTTTTAAGGTGGAGTCTCAGAGTACAGTCTCAGAGTTAAAGGGGCAGTATATCCAACCAGGAAATCAGCAGCACATCGAAGCGGGTCCTCTTTGTAAGGGACACTATGAGAAATATTTAGATAGGCAGAGAGGTTCTGATTTAATTTGGTTTTCTATAGAATGAGAATTGTATCCTAAGCCCTCGTACACTGTTCAACACATGGTGGATGCAAAGCCCAGCAAAATTAAAAAAATATCTTTCATAATGATGCCACCTTGACCGGTGATGTTGAAATTTCATAGATGCATCATTTGTGTAAATTTAAATGGATTACATTATTTCTAGTTTATTAATAAAGTATCACAAGCACCCATTCTCTGAATGTGTTCTGTAGACAGAAATGATGACACTGATCCTGTAGGTCACTGTTCGGAGTCTCTTATCACTTCATATGATTTGCACCCTGAAGTAAACTGCACTGGGAATGGGTGTGTGGGGTTGGCTGACAGACAGACCCCAGAGCAGATGTTGAGGGGAGGCAAGAGTTGATGTGCTGCTGCATACTGATACCTTCTGTGCTCTTTCCCTACCTGTCGCCTCTCCCTGGTTTGGTGCAGTTCATTGCAGTGCATTGTGTTGCAAATATCTTGGTAACCTTGCATCGTAGGGCCTGGACATTGAGTGCTGTTCCTCATGTTGGAATTGATCCTTCTACGACCACATTGATGTATTGCCAATTTCAGGCAACTGTCTCATGCGTGATGGTGCTTAAATCCATAGAAAGGAGTGGATTTTCCAAATGTTATGTAGCTAGTAATGTATAGAGGGTCCTAACAGTTAACTATGCAACATTTGGTGCAGATTGGTGAAACAGGGGGGAATTGTATACGGAACAATGCTTTGCCAAGCCAATAACCCACAAACAAATTCTGAATTGTGCTGAAATCTAGTGAACGGAGTGGGGTGTCCAAATGTCATATAGATAGTAATGTCCGGAGGGTCCTAACAGGTACCTATGCAAAATATGGTGCAGATTTGTGAAACAGTGTGGAATCGTATAAAGAACAACACTTTGACAAATCACAAACACACAAACATATTTTGACTTTTGCTGAAATCCACGGAGCAGGGTGGGGTGTCCAAATGTCATCTAGCCAGTAATGTCCAGGGGGTCCTTACAGGTAACTATGCAAAATGTGGTGCAGATTGGTGAAATGATGTGGAATTGTATGAGGAACCATGCTTCGCCAAGCCGCAAACCCACACATTTTGACTTGTGCTGAAATCCAGGGAACAAGGAGGGGTGTCTACATGTCTTGTAGATAGTAATGTCCAGAGGTTCCTAACAGGTAACTATGCACAATTTGGTGCAGATTGCCAAAACGGTGTAGAATTCTATAAGGACAATGCTTTGCCACAAATCCTGCCACAAACAAGCATTTTTTGAATGTTATTTATATAGATAGAACTTCTGTGCAATCCTGTGTGTTTCTTCTTCTGAAAGGGGGGGCATGGTGTAGGGAATCAACATTGTTAAACTATGGGTCCCAGGTTCATAAAAAGTACTTTCTTAAAAAATTGAAAATTGTGCATTCTGTATTTTGGATTGGGTGAAACATTTCCTGAATTAGATGTCACCCAATTAAAACATCCTACAGGTCAGCCAGTTAATTTGCTGCCCTTGTCCATCCAGCTGACAACCACAACCATGCCTACTACTGCTCAAAGAACTCCACTCTTCTGGTTCTTCCACTTTGTGGCTACAACTTGGTTTCATCACAGGGATTTCTGGTTGATGTACCATTGCTCACCTCTGGGCCTTGTTGCCATTCTTCTGTGGGTGCAAGGCTCCTGGTCTGAACTACCAATACAGAATATAATTCCAGAAGTACCTTTTGGTGACATCACTACTCCCATTTCCATGCTTACAATCCTAGAAAGCGGTGAGTGAAAATCTGTGATGGGATGTCATTGCTTAGCTCCAACCCTCCGTTTAGAGGTTGTCACACCCCTCAAGTCACACTATTAGTACATGGACCTTCGTGTTCTCTCAAAGGTCTCCCTGATGGACATCCAGTAGCCCCGCTTCTAGGTCTACAAAAACAAATGTTTTCCCCACATTTCTAGGAATTTGAATAGTAAATTATCCTCTACTAGGATATCTTTTGGGAAATGATAATCATATCTCCAGCCTGTTTGGTTTACTCTTCTTACTTCAGTTTTCATAAACATGTTAAACGTTGGCCCTGGGGTATCGCTTGCAACAGAGGCACTAGTGAGAGCACCGCCAACCCGCTTGTTCTGGGCCATAAACCAGGTAAAGATGGATTGCACAAAATCATATCTCTCTGCAAGCCTATTCAGCAAAATGCATGAAAATGAATTCCAATGCAGGGCTCTGATGAGCTTCAGGGCAGTGGTGTTGGTGTTGTTCCCCTTTTTAAAATTGGGAAATGACATACAGTGCCATTTTATATACCCCAAAACACATATGAGTACATTCAGACGCCTTTTGTTTCTCTCGATTGTAGTATTGAAAATATAAATACAGTAACTGATATTCAGTTACCACATGAAATTAATGTATACCCCAGTGTAGAAAAAAGAAATTGTAATCAACATGTAATTCACACATTTTCCCTTATTTCCTTTCATTCACATTGGTTGGGATATTCACTCATTTAAAGACTCGTTCTTAAGACCAGGGAAATAAGCTTTGTATTGCAAATGCACGTGTTAATTCCTTAAAGAGGAATCCATGTGAACATATGTAACATTGCAATAGTGTATTGGTCTAAACAGTCTCACAAATTGCATCTATTTTCAGTAAAGAAATGCAAATGAATATTGTGCTCTGTCAGGACCTAAAAACGTAGGCCACATAGCGGCGTTCCAATAGTAACAATAGATGGTGTGCAGTAAACATAAAATATTTTTGGAATTGAAAATCTGCATTGCTTCAAAGCCGTTTGCTGTATCTGGTACAAAAGCTTCAACCCCACATGACCCCAAGAGCAAACTAACCTGCATGATTAAGTAAGTGTGGACCCTGCGATAAATTATGCCTCTGAACTCGCTGCGCTCTGCTAAAGGCGCTCTGTCGAATGAAGACAATAACTGTCCGGATGTGGTTTTCCATTCATTTCAAAATAATAGTGCTCATGTAAAACCGCGTTCTCCCAGGACCTCGTGTTTTTCCCGCAATCCTCAGGAGAAGGTACGATTCATCACTCTGAATTACTTCACGCTCGAGACAAAAATAGAAGTCTCTCTCACTGTCCCTGGTGTCCCATTCGCTATCTGCACACACACAGACCTTTATCCTGAATCCTGCATGAAAAAGGAAAATCAAATAAGGGATGGCTTAAAAACAAATAATGAGTTACTTGCAAACAACGTTCTTTCCTGGGGGCTCAGCCCTCACTATTTGACCTGGGTGTACATCTTTGTCTCTGTTAAAAGTTCGGGGCGCCTTCATTCGGTGTCGCTTCAAGCGTGGAATAGTTGACACATGCTAAAACATCTCATTCACGATGAAATTAAAATCTAAAAAAGCCACTGTCTTCATTTTCCGCATAACAGGATGTTGCCCCAGTTGAATACACAGGATGTCATGCAATCTGAGTGTTCAGCTTTTGTCACAAACTACAGGGCTCCTGAGACTCGTGCTGTCAGCAGAAAACTCCAATTGAATTACAAAGTTAGATTTGATCAGGGACTCCACATTATTTCATGTCCAGGCATTGACACATTTCGAAAAGGTGAAATTTACATGAGCATCAAGATCCTTTTTCCCAAAACCAGTCCCAATGAAAAGGTGGCAAAGCGAACAATTAATTGAAAGAAAGCAGACAATCTAGTGCAGTTCTGACCAATATCTCTATGCATGTATGCCATGCATTTAAAGTATCAATTTCAATTCCTTGGCATTGAGGATATTTGAGGGTTATGATTTCAACAATACCGATACATAATTTCAAATATCCTCAAATATCCTGTCATTGTTTTTTTCTTTATTTTATTTTAAATGTTTTATTTTGTAACTAGACATACATCATAAACGTTGCCGTATGGATATGTGCCCAGTGGTGGGAAACTCCTAACCAAGTCCTCCCTCAACTACTGTTCCAGGAAATCCTTAGACATCACATATACAGGGTAATTCATAGAATTTCGCAGAAAAGTGTCGCAAGCGGCTGGCGCAGAGTGTCCGCGTGCGATTGTCTGCGCCAGGCACGTGCGCTAAAACCGATTTCCGCGCACAGCGTATTCATGGATTTTAGGCTCCCAAACCAGCCGTGGCGCAGAGTATCGCAGCAACCCTGCAGCAGCGCCAGTAACGCCCCCAAGAACGCCCTCGCGCAAGGAAAAGCCATCAAAATCGCAAAATCATCGCAAAGGGCTGCGCTAACCCTGGACCAGTTAACAGGGCTGCCAAACAAGGAACGCAAAGCGGGTAACCTGCATATCAGGGGTACGCGTGAAGTTATACACGCGATTAGCCAGGGTACGTGTATTACAGGGGTACGCGGGAAGTGTAACACGCGATTGGCCAGGGTACGTGTATTACAGGTGTAGGCGTGAAGTTATACACGCGATTAGCCAGGGTACGTGTATTACAGGGGTACGCGGGAAGTTTAACACGCGATTGGCCAGGGTACGTGTATTACAGGGGTGCGCAGGAATTATCACACGCGATTTGGCTGGGTACGTGTATTACAGGGGTGCGCAGGAATTATCACACGCGATTTGGCTGGGTACGTGTATTACAGGGGTGCGTGGGAAGTCACACGCGATTAGGCTGGGTGGGTCCTCACAGGTGTTCCCTGCACACCCTCCACGGCCCCTGCAGGCAGCCTACAAAACAGGGGACTACCCTGCACACCTGCTCATGTCCCCCTGCACCCCCACCCCCCAGCAGTGCAGGGGCAGCCTCCACCAGGCCCCCACCCATGTCTCCCACCACCCCCACCCCCCCGCCACCAGGGGCACCCTCCACCAGGCCCCCACCCATGCCTCCCACCACCCCCACCCCCCCAGTCACCAGGGGCAGCCTCCACCAGGCCCCCACTCATGTCTCCCACCACCCCCACCCCCCAGTCACCAGGAGCACCCTCCACCAGGCCCCCACTCATGTCTCCCAACACCCCCACCCCCCCGCCACCAGGGGCACCCTCCACCAGGCCCCCACCCATGTCTCCCACCACCCCCACCCCCCCAGTCACCAGGGGCACCCTCCACCAGGCCCCCACTCATGTCTCCCAACACCCCCACCCACCAGCACTGGCCAGGAGCGTGGTCTCTCGTGTGTGAACGCGTGGACAGCCTGATAGGGAGTGAAATCCCACACGTCAGCGTGTGAATCGAGGAAAGGCCCTTAGCGCGTAAACCCGTCAACAGCATATGCGCGCCTATAGTCACCTGCACGTGCAGGAAATTGTTGCGTGACACGTCCCAGTGTCAAAGCGTGTGATTGGTGAAAATGGATCTACACGCCGAAGTGACAAAGCGTGTGATTGGTGAAAATGGATCTACACGCAGGAGTGACAAAGCGTGTGATTGGTGAACCTACACGCCGCGTAAGTGACGCTGTACGTGTGGGCCTGTATATAAGGTACATGTAGAACACCATTTCCTTGTACGTGCTTTTCGTGGAGAGCGAGTGGGTGAATTCTGTACTTCTTGTCGTTTCACACGCGATTTACTTCACAGCGTTTCCAGTTCGTACTCCCTGTTACCTCTGACAGCTTTTTCTCATTTTTTCCTCTTGTACTGGTTTACCTGGGCCTGTTCCCTCAAACAGTGTCCCCTTCTACTGTTGTCATGTCTTCTCAGACAGCGTACACATTTTCTTTTGGCGGGGGTATTGCCAGCCAAACGCGCTCATTTTTCACGCTCTTTTACCTGGCAGACGGTGAGTCACGCACGTATCCAACTTCTGTGCTTGCCCCGTGTGTAGCCTACCCCTTCAGAGGTCATTCTAGGCTGCGTGTGACACGCATACGTTCATTCTTGTGTTACTGGGTGCCACAGCGTAGTGCAGGTTTTTCTTTCTGCACACGTGGTCTAGGAGGGGTTGCGTGCACGTCATCTCCCTTTTTTGGGCCTCCTGTGCGTTGCGTGACCCGTCATCTTTCCCCAGGGGTTACAATCAGCCGTGCTAGAGCACTAGGGTACAATTACCATCTGGTACCCAACCCCTTTGACCCTCAATTACCCAGGACAATTGTCTACAGCCACTCCCATACGCACATTAATATCAGTGCCATGGCTGGGAGGCGAGGATTCCGTAAGGGTGGCAAAGGTGGAAGAGCCACAAGTGGTGGCCGTGGTGGATCCGGTAGGGGACGTGGTCGTAACTTGCAGGGTGAGCCTGTCCCCCCATGTGTGGAGGACCAGTCAAGGGCACCCATCATCCCCCCCTCCCCCCTCCCCTCCTCCCGTTGAGGCTGAAGTGGCTGACACCATCCATGCTCAGCCCTTGTTGGACCAGCCCATTGTGGCACCAGACCTGGCTGACTCCATGGCTGACTTCCAGGTCAGCAGGGCTACGACACGTGCGCTGGTGCACGTTGATGCTATCATGCCACGTGGATCTGGGGCAGCAAGGTCATCTGCTGCCCCAAGTAGGCAGGGCGGAGCGGCTGCAGGGGCAGCTGCAGGTCCATCCACCCCAGCTCTCATACACCCAGCCAGGACAGTGTCCGTCCTAGTCCATTCTGCTGACATTCCCCATGACACCATTACACTTGAGCCAATGCCTGCACCAACTCCCATGCTGAGTGTGCAATCCCACACACCTGATACAGAGCCCACCAGGGCTCCTGCCCCTAGTGTCCAGAGCGGCGCAGGACACTCAGGATCACCACCACCTTCCAAGCGGAAGAGGAAGAGTGCTCGTCCGGCACAGGTTGATGCCCCCGACACGGCTACACAGTCCGGTCCGTCGAGGAAGCCCAGCTTCACGGATGTGGAACTGAATGCACTTGTCGAGTATGTGTCCGGACATGACAACGAGATGGTCATTGTTGCAGGATCCAAGACCACACCTGCACAACGCCAGGCACACTGGCAGACCATTGCGGACATCGTAAGTGCCCTTGGAATCGTGAGGCGCACAGCCAATGATTGCTACAAGCGCTGGAATGACCTAAAGCGCAGGGCAAAGAAGAAGCTGGCCTCAAGTCATGCGACAACTCTAGTGACTGGAGGTGGGTCTCCAGTAGAAGACATGGAACTCACTCCACATGAGTCAGTCGCTGGGACCTACGTCACGGAGGGAACAGATCCAAGGCGTGGGAGATCTGCCTGATTACGAGGCATTGTCCGGTGAGTGCACATGCATGTGTGTGTCATCCATGTGCATGATGTGTGTGTGAGGGCATCTGTTTGTGTGCCAGGTGAGAGTGTGTGCGCCTGAGTCGAATGGGTCAGCCATGTGCTTCATGCAACACATCCTGGGCAGCTGCATTTCGCCATTGCAGTATCCCTTCTGCCAACAGTAGACATCTAGCCCAACAGCACCCAAGTTGGCCTTGAATTGTCACCTTGCCACTATATTGTTGATTATTTTCCTATGTTCAATCAGACAGATTGTATGCATTCCACCACTTATACTAGGCATTCCTCAGTCCTCTAGTCACATGTATGGCATGGCCATGGTAAAGTGGAGTTACTTTGTTACCTGGATATCATATGTTCACACATGTCCCTGTGCAATTGGACCATATTGGACTGGCATCTCCAGGTGATAAAGCAGACCTGTCAGAATTAGAAAAGCTATTGCATGTGGGAACTGGACAGAATGAATAAGTGCTGCCCTCCTCTCCATCTACACTCAATAGCAATGGTACATGCCATCTGTGTGATGGCATGTGTGTGTCACCTGGCAATCACAGGGCAATGTGTGATGTCACTGCCAGGCAGCATGCATGAAATGTGTTCATCTTCCATCTTTGTGTAATGAGTGTGTGCCATTTGCCTGCCCTTCATACGCAGTGAGGGTGCATGCATGGGAGGGTCTTAGTCATGTGGGACATGTGTCAATCAAGTACTGGTTCTCTTGTTTCACAGCCCTCATTGTGTGCCATGGTGCTAATGCGGGTTTCCATTTCTTTGTCATTATGTCATTGCAGGGGAAGACGCACCTGATACTGCTGGGGTTGTGGAGATGGTGCAGAGCCAGGAGGGGTCCGAGGGCCGACCAACCACCAGTGAGGGACGTGGTGTGCTGGTGGCTGAAAACCCACAAGTGCTGCAGGTCGTGCTCTCAAGGGGTGTCTCTGGCTGCACCTCCCCCGAGCTGTACTCAGCTGTTGACTCGGATGATGAGACCTACGTGCCGTCGCAGGTGAGTGTTCCAGGGAGGGAATCTGTTCTGTCCCACCCACCTGCACCAGGGTCAGAACCCTCAATGGGGATGTCAGTGTTGGCAGCTAGGCCTTTGGTGGTTACGGATGCAGGGTCACACTCCGCGACATCTGATCCTGTTCCTGGGCCAGCAGATCAGAGGGGGAATGCAGTCCTGCAGCCTCAGGCAGTGCCGGCACAGCAAGGCGCAGTCCGCCTTGCCCCAGACAGGTGTGGTGCCCGCCGACGTGGTGGCCGTACGCCACCTGGCAATACCGTATGGGAGCAATCCATTTACGGTATGGCTACCCAACAGGCAGCATCATCCGAGATGATGGCTCAGGCCATGGATAGGGTGGCCACTTCCATTGTCCCCCCTGAAAGGCTGATGGAGCGACTAGAGCAGGCAACCGACTCCATCTGCCAGTCACACAGGGAGGACATGTTGGCGTCCAACAGGGACAGGCGGGCGGCACTGGCGACTCTGCAGGAGGCCATCTCCATAGAGTCCCAGGGCCACAGGGAAGCCCTGAGGCAGGAGCTACATCAACTCAGGACGACTCTTGTTGAGCTAGAGGCTTCAACACACCAAAGGACAGAACAGCAGCTGGAGCGTCTCACCCGTACGCTCTCAGCTGAGATGCAAGCAACGAGGGCGGAGGTCCGGGCATCCCGTGAGTTGTTGCATGGGGACCTCCGCACCCTCATCCTCCAGAACGAGACCTACCACACCCGCATGCTTGCAGCCATGGAGGAACAGAGTAGGGCCTTGCGTGGGCTGCCTCCCATAGTGCAACCACCTCCGGATGCAGCTGCACAGCGTGATAATAGCGACAGCAGTGATACTCCCACAATAGGGTAGCCGTGTGGGCCATGAGCCCATGGAGGTGTTTTCTTTTTCTCAGGATCCACACAGGTGGTTTCTGGTGCGCACCCTGACCTCAGACCTCCTGGGTGGCCTCCCCAACCCCCCCGGGCCCTTTAATGGCCATTTTTGACATTGTTGGCTTCCGTGGTTCCTGTGGGCATACGCTGCATTGTGGCTGGGCACATGCAGGCTTGTCATGTATTAGGTTCAGATGCCTGGGTTTGAGTCACACACACCCCTCCAGCTTCCCGTTTCCATGGGCTTGCAAAGGGTGTGCCCAAGTGACATTGAAGTACATGGTGACATTGGACTCCCACTACATGTGTGGGTAGTCTAGTCAATACTGTGTATACATTCCTAGTGCATATTGCTGTTATGTTGTACACTGCATGTTGCATTGATGTGTAACTCATCATCTGTGTCTGCCTCCCAATTTGCAGGTCCCTTCCTCATGTCTACACAAGGCCCTCTAGTCTGGAGATGGGGTCCTTGTTGGCAGCAGTGCACCTACAACTCTACATGGCACCAACACTGTTCAGTTGGAAGTGGTGGGAGTGCAGGCATATCCAGGTGGTGAGACAACTGATTTATTACATTACTGAAGTCATGTTTATGGTAGTACGTGCTCAAGTATGTTGTTTGTCCTGCATTACAGTGAGCATTTCAGGTGTAGGAAGTTTCAATTGGGGACACTGTACATCGCAACACTTGTCACGTTGTGGGGATTACTTTGTTTACCTGCACATAGCATGACATGGCACGGTGTGTTGTGTGGCGGTGCTGGGGATGGGTTGGGTGACATGGCACTGTCCTCTTGTTGCATTTAGCAAGTGGGTATTAATTTTGGCTGCTTGAATGTGTTCCTTCACAAAACTGCATTGGTGTTGTGTGTGGGTAGGGATGCACACATTGTAACACTTCCAGGTGAACAATCTCAGGCTGATATGCTTTTCACGGTTGAATCTCCAGACATTCAGGATCAGTGTCAGGTTGAGTCATCATTGATTGTCAGATGGAATGTGCCAGGCCAGTGTGCACTCCACAGGGGAGTGAATACTATGTGAAGTAATTAGCCACTAGCTGTGTACGGGCTGCCTCCCCTCGTGCCCTTTCCCCTCCCATGCGCAGCGGATGTGCATGTGGTTGGGGATGTGGGGCCACCACCATGTCCACGGGCAGGCCCCGGCCTGTTGCAACGTTGTGCAGGACACATGCTGCCACTATGATCCTGCACACTACTGGGGGAGCGTATAACAGCTGCCCGCCAGAACGGTCAAGGGCGCGAAAGCGTGACTTTAGCACTCCGAATGTGCGCTCCACTATGCCCCGGGTTGTAATGTGGGCTGTGTTATATCTTACCTCGGGTGGCGTGGTGGGGTTCCGAATTGGCGTTATCATGTGGGGGCTGAGAGGGTAGGCACTGTCCCCTGTGGAGGTGGTGATTGGTATCATTGGTGGGGTTGTGACCTTGCTCAGTATCCAACATGCATGCATGTGCAGTGGCATACATACTCACCGAGAAGCCATGTATCGCCATGCCGCCCAGCATCTATGTCCCGGCATAGGGTGGACATTCGGTAAATGAAGCTGTCGTGGGTGGACCCGGGATAGTTGGCATATACTGAGGTGATGATTCCCTTGGCATTACATACTACCTGCACGTTGATGGAATGCCAGTGCTTGCGGTTCCTATAGATGTGCTCAGATGCCCTGGGGGGACGTAGAGCCACATGGGTGCAGTCGATGGCACCTAGCACTTTGGGGAATCGTGCCACTCCGTAAAAATCCAGGGCGGCAGCATGCATTTCAGCAGGTGTTCTGGGCAGGTATATGTGCCTGCGGACTGATGGGCGTGCAGTGATGATGTCCAAGACCTGGTGTAGGCAGCGTGACTGGGTGGCCTGTGACACCCCACCCACTATGGCACTTGTCCGCTGAAATGATCCAGTGGCTAAGAAGTGCAGTACATTGAGGACCTTCTCCAGGGGGCTGAGTGCTTGAGAGCACAGGGTGGGTGATGTGAGGTCATCCTCCCACTCACTCACCAGGTCCAGTATTATGTGTGGTGGAAACCTGTACCTTCCATACACCTGGTCATCAGGCATCCCGAAAAGGCTGGTTCTGGGTGTGAATATTCTGGCCCTGACTCTCCTCCTCCTCCTCCTTTGGTAGCCCACTGCCACTGCTGCTAGGAACGGTATGTTCATCCTGGCATCTGGCTTGTTATTTGAAAAGTGCGCAAATTAATGCTTTGCGCGTGTTCTAGGCGAGCGTGTGACCTGCGCACCCCTGGAATCTAGTTCCCACTCCAATAGCGTGTGGAAATTCCCACGCAGCAGCCATACAGGTGCGCTGACGTACTTGCGTGTGTAAGTGCCCGCGCACCCCTGAAATACACGTACATAGGCCAATCGCGTGTACACGCACTTTTGTCCAATTACACGCAATGAAATACACGTACATAGGCCAATCACGCGATGACACTCTGACGTGCAGTATTTACACGTGTGTTCCGTCATCACGTGCTGAGTGGGGAACGCCCGTGCGGGTCACGTCAGACGCGCTTACGCGCTGAGGGACTCTGGTCCAATAGAATCGCGTATGCGTGCTGACGCGCTTACGCGCTAAGGGCCTTTCCTCGGATTTCACGCTGACGTGCAGGATTTTCACGTGCCAAATCACTCAGTATCAAGCTGGCCACCCGAAAACACACGGAACACCACGCTCCTGCCCAGAAGGCCGAGTTACTGCCCCCCAGTGCCCCGAGCAGCCTCCCACGTGCTATCTCCTGCTGCCTGCCTGCCTGCCTGCCTGCCTGCTGCCACCGTGCCCTGCCATTTGGTGCCTGCACATCAGCCATCTGCAGGGGTCCAGTTGCTGTGTCCACCCCTGCTGGAACTGAAGACTCCCAACTGGGATTACATCGCTCCACAGCCCAGCCCCAGGACCCAGTTGCCCACCCACACCTGCCTCTGGGGTTGCCATGTCGGGCACTTCCACATCTGGCACCAGTGGCAACCCCAGGCCAGAGGAGCAGAGGGGCACCAGCTTCACTGCCACCGAAGTTGGTGTCCTGGTGGAGCATGTCCTGGGGCAGTATGATGCCCTCTTTGGATCGTCCCGCGCCAGCAAGGAAGGACGGGAGAGGATCTGGGCCGACTGTGTGGTTGCCATCAACGCGGAGGGGGTGGCAACCCGCAACGTCCAGAAGATCAAGAAGCGCTGGGAGGACTTGAGGTCCAGGACCCTTGTGAAGGCCCGGCGCCTCGTGGAGGGGGGCCGGGGCCGCATGAGTTCCATCCAGAAGAGGGTCCTGGAACGCGTACGCCCAGCGCTCCACGCCCAGGTCCTTGAGAGGGAGGCCCGTCTGGAGTTGAGCGGTATGTGTCCAAGCATTACTGTGTGAGACAGGGCATGTTGCGGTGTGCTGGTTCTATGATACTTGCCTGTATGTGTGCCATGGGCCATGTATGCATGTATGTGTGCAGGGACATCATGGTAATGCATGTGCGACCAGTGATGTGTGACCCACATGGTTGTTGCATGTGTTGAAATGCGGCATGGGGAGCCCTATGCAGATTTTGGACATGAGAGCATGCCAGTCTCTGTACCTGGACATGGATGGGGGTGAAGGATGGGTGCTGATGCCAGGTACATATATGGTAGCCATGTCTGTGTGCCTGACCTGCGTGTCTGTGACTTGTGCATGCCATGGATGCATGACACATGTGTGTGACAATGCACAGATTCAGTGACGCACCCAACTTACCCTTGTTTCGCCTGTGTTCGGTGTGTTTGTGGCCAGATGGATGTGACTGAGGTGAAGTGTGTGCATGTGATATGCATGAGCCATGATGCATGTGAGTTACATATCATTGAATGTTTCTAGAGTCCATTGGACATGCATGGAAATGTCCATGGCATGCACCATGCCTGTTACTGTGTGTGTTTTGCCTGGACTGACCCATGTGTTGTGGAGGGACATGATGGAAGTGTACTTTGACAGTGGTGCTCATCTGCTATTGCTTCCTGTCTAGGGGACCATTGTACAGTAGCCTGATGCTTGTGTCCTTTGTCTCCCTCTACGCAGCGTCTAGTGAAGAAGAGGGCGGAGACGGCGCTGTGGAGCAAGGCGGCGGGGATGCCCCCACGGCTGCAGCGGAAGGGGTGGGTGAGCCCCCACAGGGGCCTGCTACGGCGGGAGATGGTGAGGAGCCATCCAGGTTGGTGGTTTTCACAGAGGAGGAGGAGGCCGACACTGGTGCACACATGGGGCCTGGTGGGAGCATCCCTGCTGGTGCAAGTGGTGCAGTCCAGGGCCAGGGGCAGGAGGCAGCACAGGTCACCGTGGAGGGGCCTGTGCATGTCACTGTCCCTGACCCTGTGAGTGCACCACCATGCACCAGCAGGGATGCCCCGTCCCAGGCCCGTCCGCAGGTAGAGGGGATGTCCATGTCACCTGACTCCCCTCCACCTGCGGACGTGGTAACCCCTGGCCGCGTGGAGAAGGTCCTGATTGGGGTCGCGATGCGCACGGCTGTGATTCGTGATGACGTGCGTGCTTCCCGGGAGGAGCACGCACGTCATCACGAAGTGCACCGTGCCGACGTGGCCCAATTGGGATCGGCCATGTTCGGGGGTTTCCTGCATGTGTTGGCCAATCTGACGGCCCTCTCCTCCTCTGTGCAGGCTATCCACTGGTCGTTCTCCTTGCCGTCTTCCGGCCCAGATGCCACCAGGGCCCCCTGTGGACCTGCCCCGACCAATGCAGCCAGCTCGGTGGGGATCCCATCCCTGCCACAGTTGGGAGTCGGAGGTCCAGCAGGGGTGGACAACACAGCAAGTGGACCCCAGCAGATGGAAGATGTGACGGCATCATCGGGCAGGGCACGTGCACGACGGCGTCGGTGGTTTCCATCAGCCTGGATGCCGTCGTGCTGGCAGAGGCAGTGGCGTCGGAGGCAGCAGCGGGCTCGACGTGGGAGGCATCATGGCTCGGGGCCATCAAGATCAGAGGGGCAGGCATCGGCCGGAGGGCAGGGCAACCCTGGGATGGTGGTGTCTTCCGTGTGGGAGGAGTTTGGCCAGCGGATAGGTGCGGAGCGGCAGCGGGCGGAAGAGGAGCGGCTCGCCATGGTCAGGGCGGAGTTCTCCATGCGTCGGGCATTGAGGCGGGCTGAGTGCCTCGAGGAAGCTCGCAGGGAGTTTGAGGTGGACATGGGGTTGTCCCTGCGAGACCTCGGGGCCAGGACAGAGTCCCGCCTCCAGGACATCGACATGGAGTTCGATGATGCCCTGGCCAGCAACATCACCAAGTGAGCCGCAGGACTTGCCCGCTGCCTTTGTATATAGTTATTTAGTTAGTTAGTGCTAGGTTTCCTTTATTTATTTTTATTATTTTGGACCGCTCGGACAATGGCCACTTTTTTGTACATATATTTTTCATTAGTTAGTGGTAGGTTTCATTTTTGGTGTTGGGCTCATGGACCCTGAAACATTCCTGTATATAGTTTGTTTTTTTGGGAGATACATTTTTTTAATTTCTTATTGTTTTCACCATGACGTAATGGTTTTTCATTAATTTCCTATGACATGATATTGCTTTGGACAAATTCATTTTAATTTTTTTTCCTTTGTTTTTTTGTTTATCACTTTTGTTCTCGGACATGGACCATTTATTTACTTAGCCACATCGTTGTATGTTTGAAAAGTTCACTTATTTTTGGTATTTAATACATTTTTTTTATTTTCTTACACTTTTGTTATTTTCTCATTGGTTTGTTACATGTCATGATATGGGTTTTGACATTCACTTGCACCCATTGTGTATGTGTGTGTGACGGACATGTGTTCTTTTGCATACTTGGCATTGGGGTTGTGTCATGTGATTGCATTCACTATGTGGGTGGATGCAATCCTTGCCTGGGTGTTTGTGCTGGGTATGCTGGCCATTACTGCCATGATTGTGTATCGTCAGGACCTGGGGCCAGGGGGACATGTGTGGGGGCCTGCTGGCAGGTTCCCCACAGTGCTGGGGGGTGGGGGTGGTGGGAGACATGAGTGGGGGCCTGGTGGAGGGTGCCCCTGGTGACTGGGGGGGTGGGGGTGGTGGGAGACATGAGTGGGGGCCTGGTGGAGGCTGCCCCTGGTGGCGGGGGGGTGGGGGTGATAGGGGACATGAGTGGGGGCCTGGTGGAGGGTGCCCCTGGTGGTGGGGGGGTGGGGGTGATAGGGGACATGAGTGGGGGCCTGGTGGAGGGTGCCCCTGGTGACTGGGGGGGTGGGGGTGGTGGGTGACATGAGTGGGGGCCTGGTGGAGGGTGCCCCTGGTGACTGGGGGGGTGGGGTGGTGGGTGACATGAGTGGGGGCCTGGTGGAGGGTGCCCCTGGTGGCGGGGGGGTGGGGGTGGTGGGTGACATGAGTGGGGGCCTGGTGGAGGGTGCCCCTGGTGACTGGGGGGGTGGGGGTGGTGGGAGACATGAGTGGGGGCCTGGTGGAGGGTGCCCCTGGTGACTGGGGGGGTGGGGGTGGTGGGAGACATGAGTGGGGGCCTGGTGGAGGCTGCCCCTGCACTGCTGGGGGGTGGGGGTGGTGGGAGACATGAGCGGGGGCCTGGTGGAGGGTGCCCCTGGATGGTGGGGGCTGGGGGTGGTGGGAGACATGAGTGGGGGCCTGGTGGAGGGTGCCCCTGGATGGTGGGGGCTGGGGGTGGTGGGAGATATGAGTGGGGGCCTGGTGGAGGCTGCCCCTGCACTGCTGGGGGGTGGGGGTGGTGGGAGACATGAGTGGGGGCCTGGTGGAGGGTACCCCTGGTGACTGGGGGGGTGGGGGTGGTGGGAGACATGAGCAGGTGTGCAGGGTAGTCCCCTGTTTTGTGGGCTGCCTGCAGGGGCCGTCGAGGGTGACAGGACCCACCCAGCCTAATCGCGTGTGTAACTTCGCACGCACCCCTGTAATACACGTACCCTGCTGTAATCACGTGTGGGACTTCCCGCGCACCCCTGTAATACACGCGCCCAGCCTATTCGCGTGTGGAAATTCCCGCGCACCCCTGAAATACACGCGCCCAGGCTATTCGCGTGTGGAACTTCCCGCGCACCCCTGAAATACACGCGGCCAGGCTATTCGCGTGTGGAACTTCCCGCGCACCCCTGAAATACACGTACCCTGCTGTAATCGCGTGTGGGACTTCCCGCGCACCCCTGAAATACACGCGGCCAGGCTATTCGCGTGTGGGAATTCCCGCGCACCCCTGAAATACATGTACCCTGATGTAATCGTGTGTGGAACTTCCCGCGCACCCCTGAAATACACGCGGCCAGGCTATTCGCGTGTGGAACTTCCCGCGCACCCCTGAAATACACGTACCCTGCTGTAATCGCGTGTGGGACTTCCCGCGCACCCCTGAAATACACGCGGCCAGGCTATTCGCGTGTGGGAATTCCCGCGCACCCCTGAAATACACGTACCCTGATGTAATCGCGTGTGGAACTTCCCGCGCACCCCTGAAATACACGTACCCTGCTGTAATCGCGTGTGGACCTTCCCGCGCACCCCTGAAATCCACGTACCCGGCCAAATCGCGTGTGAGACTTCCCGCGCACACGTATTTTTTGTCAGCGTGTCCATGTTTGTGGGTACCCCTTTGCACCTCATTTGTCCTGGAGGGCCACAGTATAGGACATTCATCATGGCAGTATATGGGTGCTATTTGTTGGCGCACCTTTTGGCGCACATTTCTTACAGCCGCTGAGACGCTACCGCCTGCTTTCTTGTGGCGGTCGTGTTTGTGCCTGTGCGCTGGTTTGAGCGTGCGCTTTTTTGACCTATTCTATTCCATGAATACGTGTTGTAGACGAGCGTGTGGGCGTTCTGCGCACTTTTACCCTGTGCTACCCCCGTGATGCCCACATTTTGGCAAGTTGTTCCCCATTCCGAGTGTTACGCCCCGTGTTCCGCCTACTTTTGTTGCGTGCGCCGCGCTATGTGCGATTTTCGCTGTGGACTGTGCGATTTTCGCTGTGACCTGGCGAATGCCGTTAGATGGCCTGTGCGCCAACGTGCGCCGCGCACTTTCTTATCGCACGTCCGATGGTTTTCTCGCGCACGGCCTTCCATGAATCGATGTGCGCTGCTTTTCGTGCGATTTTCGCTATTCCACTGCGATTTTCGCTATTCCACTGCGATTCGCACGTTTTTGGCCACTTGCGCCGCGCTAATTATTCCATGAATCGGCCTGACAATCTCCTGAGAGATATGCCGGTACAGGGTGAGCTTGCCTGTTATTGTATTCTTACACACCCAACGTTGGCCCCAATTCATGGAATGATTTTCACGCAACATAGGGGGCATGCGCGTGAAATCGCACGCAAGCGTCATTTCATGTATTGATGGAACACAATGTGCAGTGTTTACCAGGGACTTGCAAGGAATCTGCGTGGTCCAACCCGTCACTGTGACACCTCGAACGACTTGCGTAACAACAAGCCAAATAATTGATGTAACGAGGGATGTATCAAAGTAAAATCCTTGCAACGCCCATACACTCGCTAAAAACCCGTATTCATGGAACTGAACAGGGTTCTCCGTCACAGGGAAAAAGACGCACTAATCCGTAAACACATATGCCACACTAAAACAAATGCATAAAAAGGGCCCACGAACAACAAATGGGTGTATACATCTTCGATGAATGTACCATTTGTCGCAGTCGTGATTTTGGGACACCTCAGGAGGAGGAGGATGGCCAGGGCATGGATTTTCCTACCTAGGACCAGCCTTTTTGGGATGCCTGATCACCGGGTCTATGGCAGGTATAGGTTTCCAACTCATATCATATTAGACCTGGTCACGTAGTGGGAGGATGATCTTACATCACCCACCCTGTGCTCCCAAGCACTGAGCTCCTTGGAAAAGGTGCTCAATGTACTGGGCCACTGGGTCATTTCAGCAGACAACTGCCATAGTTTGGTGCATTTCACAGGCCACGCAGTCACGCTGCCTACACCAGGTGTTGGCAATCATGACTGCACGCCCCACAGTCCGCAGGCACATCTACATGCCCAAAACATCTGCAGAAAGGCAGGCCATGGTCCAGGATTTTAATAGGGTGGTGCACTTCCCTAAAGTGCTTGGTGCGATTGATTGCACCCATGTGGCTCTACATCCACCTAGTGCCACAGAAAAACATCTATCGCAATTACAAGCACTGGCATTCCATCAAGGTGAGGTTGTATGTAATGCCATAGGTCTCATTACTTCTGTATATGCTAACTATCCAGTGTCCACCGATGATAGCTTAATATTCAGAATGGCACCCCTACACCGGGCCCTGGAAGCTGGGCGGCATGGCAACACATGGCTCATTGGTGAGTATAAATGCCCGTCCACATGCATGCATGTCACACACACACAAATACACAGCAATGACAATAATTGTTACCTCTACAGGGGACAGAGCCTACCCTCTGTGCACCTACATGATGATGCCAATACGGAACCCTGCCACACCACCCCAGGTAAAATATAACACAGCCCATATTGCAACTCGGGGCATAGTGGAGCGCACATTCAGAGTGCTCAAGTCACGTTTCCGTTCCCTTGACCACTCTGGTGGTGAGATACTATATGCACCACCACTAGTGTGCAGGTTCATTGTGGCAGCATGTGTACTGCACAATGTTGCAACACAGTGCGGTGTACCGGTAGACATGGTGGTGCCCACACATCCCCAACCAGCTGCATGGCGGCTGCGCGGGGAAGGGCAAAGGGCACATGGCAAGGCTGCTCGTACCCAGCTTGTGGCACCATTTTTCATCTAAAATCCAACCCCGGTGGAGTGCACAGAGGCCTAGTACATTCCAGGTGCCACTCAATGATGACAAAGGGGCAATCATCTGTGCCCACCAAACCACCCTGAGAATGTGTCCTTGGAAGTGCAACATTGTGTGCATACCTTAGAACTAAAAACAATTATATTTATTGGCTTTCCAAAATAAACACATAGATGGACTATGCCACTACCAACATGCCAAACTTAACATCCAATGTCCTGTGTGGCACATAAACCATCCCACATTTATGTTCAATGTAATTTGAAAATATAAAGCACGCAACAGGCCTTGGCCATTGCAGCGCTGTTACAGAAAGCTTACTCAGTTACATACGTCCTTGTCAAAAGATGTTGCCTAGCCCCATGTTGAAGGGTGGCAGTATCACACAAATGCAGAAAGTCAATTTAGGTGGCGGCTGTGGCTGGGAGGAGAGAGGAGAGGGGAGGGGGAGGACAACTGGAGGGGGTAGGACATACACAACATCACAGGTGACCATGGGGGGGAGGGGCATATACAACATCACAGAGGACCAGGTGTTGGGGTGGGGGACATATACCACATAACAGGTGACCAGGTGTGGGGGTGTGGGGCATACACCACATCACAGGTGACCAGATTGGGGCATACAAAACATCACAGGTGACCTTGGGGGATGGGGCATACACAACATCACAGGCAACCAGGTGTGGGAGGCATACACCACATCACAGGTGACAGGTGTGCGGGTGTGGGGCATACACCACATCACAGGTGACCATGGGGGGGCATAAACAACAACACAGGCGACCAGGTGTTGTGGGACATACAAAACATCACAGGTGACCTTGGGGGGGGTAGGGCATACACAATATCACAGGCGAGCAGGTGTGGGGGTGGCGGGCATACACATCACAGGTGACCAGGTGTGGAGGTGTGGGGCATACACCACATCACAGGTGACCATTGAGGGAGGGGCATACACAACATCACAGGCGACCATGTGTTGGGGTGGGGGACATATACCACATCACAGGTAACGAGGTGTGAGGGTTTGGGACATACACCACATCACAGGTGACCAGGTGAGGGGGTGGTGGGCATACATCACATCACAGGTGACCAGGTGTGGAGGTGTGGGGCATACACAACATCACAGGTGCCAATGGGGGGTGGGGCATACACAATATAACAGGAATCCAGGTGTTGGGGTGGGGGGCATACACCCCATCACAGGTAACCAGGTATGGGAGTGTGGGGCATACACCACATCACAGGTGACCATGGGGGTATGGGGCATACACAACATCACAGGCAACCAGGTGTTGGGGTGGGGGCATATACGACATCACAGGTGAACAGGTGTGGGGGTTGGGGCAAACACCACATCACAGGTGACCAGGTGTGGGGCATACACCACTTCACAGGTGACCAGGTGTGGGGGTGTGGGGCATACACCACACCACATCACAGGTGACCGGGTGTGGGGGAGTGGGGCATACACAACATAACAGGTGTCCAGGTGTTGGGGTGGGGGTTATACACCACATCACAGGTAACCAGGTGTGGGGGTGAGGGCATACACCACATCACAGGTGAACAGGTGTGGGGGTGTGGGGCATACACCACATCACAGGTGACCATGGGGGGGTTGTGGCATACACATCACAGGCGACCAGGTGTTGGGGTAGGGGGCATACACCACACCACATCACAGGTGACCATGGGGGGTGGGGCATAAACAACATAACAGGTGTCCAGGTGTTGGGGTGGGGGTCATACACGACATCACAGGTAACCAGGTGTGGGGGTGTGGGGCATACACCACATCACAGGTGAACAGGTGTGGGGGTGTGGGGCATACACCACATCACAGGTGACCATGGGGGGGTTGGGGCATACACATCACAGGCAACCAGGTGTTGGGGTAGGGGGCATACACCACATTATAGGTGACCAGGGGTGATGGGGCATGCACACAGTGTCCCGTTCCCATTCAAACACCACCAGAGAGAGGGAGAGGAAGAAGGAGAGGGAGAGGGGGAGGGAGAGGGAGAGGGAGAGGGAGAGGGAGAGAGAGAGAGAGAGGAGAGAGGGAGAGGGAGACGGAGAGGGAGAGGGAGAGGGAGAGAGAGAGAGAGAGAGGCAGAGAGAGTGAATAAAAAGGAAATGACAGATAAAGGAGTACAAGGGCCGGTTCACCAATGTACAATGACATGCTGAACAGCACAGTCGGCTTGCCCATTCACGTTTTCCACATAGGTACCCACAGTGACATGGGCTCCAATATAATTACCACAACCCCATGTGAGTATGCAAAGGACACATAAGAGAACCGACACATGCATCAAACATGACCAACAATGAAGCATGCGCAACATGCAAGACAGTGCAAATGCCTACCAAATAATGGCGTCTGAATGAAGTAAATCCCACATGACCTTCACCAGTAAGTTTGTACCTTAATTTGATAAAGGAACCACATTGTCTGGTGAAGGGCATGAGGAGTGTGGACATTGAATTGTGCAGGATGCCTCACCCGGGAAAGCAGTCATCGCCACAACACGTATTACTGGAACAACATGGGTGAACATATCAAAACAGACATTATGCAGTATAATTGACACAACACAGACGTGCCATGGAAACACAAAGCTATGATTATCTGCACATGCCACTCGGTGCACCCACATACAAACATGCTAGATTAATTTACCAGACATGCCTGCACGTACACCACTGCACATGTATAGTCCCTGAGGAGTTAATGTCACACCTCAAGGGCAATGAATGCACAAAAAATACAAAGACCACATCCAGGAAAGGGCAAAATAAAATGTGACATGCTAACATCTTGTCAGAGGGGGTTGAATAAATAAATAAAGTGTCCATCTTAGACCGGGGGATCCACCCAGAAGAGGGGAAAGGCAGGGTGCACGTCAACAACCACATGTGTGGAAGTTGAAAAACAATTCCCTCCATGAGTATATGGACTGCACAGCTATCATGGATTCGAAGGGATGTCACTGCTGTTGCAACCTGTGTAGAATGCAAAGGTGGTGGTGGTAAGAGAGGTTGACCACGTAAGTCCCTGGCCTGGTCCTCCATGGCAGCGGCCAGGAGGGACCCAGATGAATGCATCTGGAACATGAAGGCTCAGCGGTCCGCATGCAACACCTCACGGGATGCATGGAGTTCCTCCGGGATAGTATGAGTGAACAGTTCTATCTGCTGTTGGTGGGGCATACACAATATAACAGGAATCCAGGTGTTGGGGTGGGGGGCATACACCCCATCACAGGTAACCAGGTATGGGAGTGTGGGGCATACACCACATCACAGGTGACCATGGGGGTATGGGGCATACACAACATCACAGGCAACCAGGTGTTGGGGTGGGGGCATATACCACATCACAGGTGAACAGGTGTGGGGGTTGGGGCAAACACCACATCACAGGTGACCAGGTGTGGGGCATACACCACTTCACAGGTGACCAGGTGTGGGGGTGTGGGGCATACACCACACCACATCACAGGTGACCGGGTGTGGGGGAGTGGGGCATACACAACATAACAGGTGTCCAGGTGTTGGGGTGGGGGTTATACACCACATCACAGGTAACCAGGTGTGGGGGTGAGGGCATACACCACATCACAGGTGAACAGGTGTGGGGCTGTGGGGCATACACCACATCACAGGTGACCATGGGGGGGTTGTGGCATACACATCACAGGCGACCAGGTGTTGGGGTAGGGGGCATACACCACACCACATCACAGGTGACCATGGGGGGTGGGGCATAAACAACATAACAGGTGTCCAGGTGTTGGGGTGGGGGTCATACACGACATCACAGGTAACCAGGTGTGGGGGTGTGGGGCATACACCACATCACAGGTGAACAGGTGTGGGGGTGTGGGGCATACACCACATCACAGGTGACCATGGGGGGGTTGGGGCATACACATCACAGGCAACCAGGTGTTGGGGTAGGGGCATACACCACATTATAGGTGACCAGGGGTGATGGGGCATGCACACAGTGTCCCGTTCCCATTCAAACACCACCAGAGAGAGGGAGAGGAAGAAGGAGAGGGAGAGGGGGAGGGAGAGGGAGAGGGAGAGGGAGAGGGAGAGAGAGAGAGAGAGGAGAGAGGGAGAGGGAGACGGAGAGGGAGAGGGAGAGGGAGAGAGAGAGAGAGAGAGAGGCAGAGAGAGTGAATAAAAAGGAAATGACAGATAAAGGAGTACAAGGGCCGGTTCACCAATGTACAATGACATGCTGAACAGCACAGTCGGCTTGCCCATTCACGTTTTCCACATAGGTACCCACAGTGACATGGGCTCCAATATAATTACCACAACCCCATGTGAGTATGCAAAGGACACATAAGAGAACCGACACATGCATCAAACATGACCAACAATGAAGCATGCGCAACATGCAAGACAGTGCAAATGCCTACCAAATAATGGCGTCTGAATGAAGTAAATCCCACATGACCTTCACCAGTAAGTTTGTACCTTAATTTGATAAAGGAACCACATTGTCTGGTGAAGGGCATGAGGAGTGTGGACATTGAATTGTGCAGGATGCCACACCCGGGAAAGCAGTCATCGCCACAACACGTATTACTGGAACAACATGGGTGAACATATCAAAACAGACATTATGCAGTATAATTGACACAACACAGACGTGCCATGGAAACACAAAGCTATGATTATCTGCACATGCCACTCGGTGCACCCACATACAAACATGCTAGATTAATTTACCAGACATGCCTGCACGTACACCACTGCACATGTATAGTCCCTGAGGAGTTAATGTCACACCTCAAGGGCAATGAATGCACAAAAAATACAAAGACCACATCCAGGAAAGGGCAAAATAAAATGTGACATGCTAACATCTTGTCAGAGGGGGTTGAATAAATAAATAAAGTGTCCATCTTAGACCGGGGGATCCACCCAGAAGAGGGGAAAGGCAGGGTGCACGTCAACAACCACATGTGTGGAAGTTGAAAAACAATTCCCTCCATGAGTATATGGACTGCACAGCTATCATGGATTCGAAGGGATGTCACTGCTGTTGCAACCTGTGTAGAATGCAAAGGTGGTGGTGGTAAGAGAGGTTGACCACGTAAGTCCCTGGCCTGGTCCTCCATGGCAGCGGCCAGGAGGGACCCAGATGAATGCATCTGGAACATGAAGGCTCAGCGGTCCGCATGCAACACCTCACGGGATGCATGGAGTTCCTCCGGGATAGTATGAGTGAACAGTTCTATCTGCTGTTGGCACTGTGTACTGGAGGCTGCCTCACGCACTTCCATTGAAACTCTAAGGGCAAGTAACTCTCACCTCGGGGCTGCCCTGTGGGCCCGACCCTCTGCAAACAGACATGCCTGCAGAGACCTCAGGTCGGCCCGTCTGCTCCTGTTGCTGGCCACCATGTGCTGCCTGTGTGCGCATCATGTGGTCACAATGCCTGCAGCTGGCACGCATCCTGTGTTTCTCATGAGAACATGGAATTGTCCACCCTATCCATACCCTGAGCCAACACCTCATAGGAAGCGGCCTGTTGCTGTGTAGCTCGCAACATAGACTGCTCAAACACATCATCTCCAGCCACGACACATCCGCCAC
Organism: Ambystoma mexicanum; assembly: GCF_040938575.1. Taxonomy (NCBI): domain Eukaryota; kingdom Metazoa; phylum Chordata; class Amphibia; order Caudata; family Ambystomatidae; genus Ambystoma; species Ambystoma mexicanum. The sequence continues at coordinate 979,113,343 of NC_090922.1, forward strand.
ATGTGTTTGCCCTATGGCAGCTGGAACCAAGGGAGCGTGGCCCTTGATGTGAAGCCGCTGTCTGTGGCTGCAAGGCTGCATCCCTCTCTTGGTCATCCATCACAGAACTGGAAGCCAATACAGCAGAGTGTGGCCTTGCAGCCGTAACCACCACAGATGCACGTGGCAACACTGCTGGCCCTGTGAGGGGATGTTACCCCCTGCAGATGCATGGGCTACATCAGCACTATCACTTGATAAACTCACCTCTGAAAGCATACGGGAAAGGATGTCCGGCTCACCACCAGAGCCACTGGTATCCATGGAGGTGGACTCATACTGAGTCATGCCCCGGATAGACTGTTGCACCAGTGGATTCTCATGGGCTGCCACAACACATCCTCCACTGGTGTCTGGTTGGGTCTCAGCCTCCCGTTCCACCTCTACCTTCTCCCCTGAATCTGGTGGCTCATCACCTGCACATGGACACAAAGACATGAAGAATCAAATTAGTTGTCATCACAATGCTGTCCTGCAATACATGTGCATGCATGTCAACATGACATAATTTGCATTCATACACTATGTACAAAAATCCCTGCAATCATGGCATCTACACACTTGCCACCACATCCCATGTCCATGGCCGTTTAAGCACTGCAGACATTCCCAACAGACATGTGTGGTGTCCCAGGTGTGTGATGTGGAGAGATTAAGGACAGGCGCTTGGACATAGGAAGAGGGGACAGTGACACATAAGAGGGACAAGGCCATGCACCCATGGGGGAAGGGGTTGTCCAGTGTGGCAGATCAACATGGATGACTCCAGACTGATTTCTTACAAGGGGCTCAGTGCCATAGCTGCAGCAGGGATTTGCACGGTGTCACAAAATGCTTGGGAACTCATGGCACAATGTCCTGCACGCTGACAGTGTGCATGGAAGGTATGTGTAGCATGAAGCCACCATGGATATGTGTGGATGGAACCGACACTACATTCACTGCATGATGAATTATCACGTGCCTTAGACACAAGCACTTGACTGGCATAGCCGAGTCACTAACATCATTGATTTACATAGCCAAATGCCATGTTGTGTTTGCATGTTGGAAATGTGTATTAGTATCTGACGGTTGAGGATGACTACTGTCACAAAGCCATGTTCAACCGAAGTGCAGCACATTTGTAGTATGCACTCTGCAGTACACTAAGCTCGAGTCAGTAGACCATGACATGGTTCACCCATGGCAGTCATACAAATGCAGGCAGAAGTGCCACACAATCATATCAATTCATTCATTCTATATACACATATTCTGGATGCACACACCTCTTCACTCACCTGACCTTTCCTCATATTCTGGCAGACTGCCCACGCTTTGGATCTGATCTACATGAATCAACTCGCTCAAGGCCTCTTCATGTGGAGTGAGGTCCTCCTCCTGCGCTGACCCACCTCCAGTCACCAAAGCCAAAGCAAGGGTGGCACCAAGCTTGCCTTTGGTCCGGCGGTTGAGGTCATTCCACTGCTTCATGACCTCACAAGTGCTGCACCTCTCATTCCTCAAGGAGTTAATGTGATCCGTGACTCGCAGCCAGTGGACCATATGCTGAGCAGGTGTATAGGTACTCCCTGGCCCTGTGCACATTAAACGGTGGTGGTCACGCATGTAGTCAATGAGGATCTTGAGTTCATCATCATTGAAGCTCCTCTTCCTCGCTGTGGCGGTCTCCTTTGCTGTGCTCTGGGATTAAGCCTTTCCCTGTTCTGCACACTTCTGCCTCTTGGAAGGTGGTGCACACCCTGTGTGGCTGGGACCACTCAGGGCATAAGAGGCTGGACCACTAGTGTCCTGGGCCATGGCATCACCCACTGATGTTGGGTCATTCACTGGCCCTGCAGGTCCCTGGCCCATGGTGCTGAGGTCAGGCGTTTTGCATTGCTGCCCCTTCCCCTTGGACACACAGGCATCAGCTGCCCCTGTGCTCCCTTACCCTGGTTGTTGGGGACTGCAGCTGTCCCTGCAGCTTTGTGACCCTGGCTGGTGTGGACAGCAGATGTCCCTGCTGCTCGAGGACCCTGGTTTCTGGGGACTGCCAAGGACCCTGCTGCTCCCGGACCATGGGTGCCGGGGACGTCAGCATCAGCTGCATCTCCCTGACCCTGTTGGGTGGGGGGCATGTCTCTCCATGCACGGCCCAGGCACCTCAGACACCTCGAACACCTCAGACACCTTGCCCAACTCTACCACCTGAGCCACCTCAGCCACCCTTCCCACTTGTTGCACTCCCACTCATGGCACTGATGGATTGGTGCAATGGGAGGTGCTGCTATCAATTGTCCTGGGCAATTTCAGTGAGGGGGCAGTGTACGTGATGTTAAACATACCAGTGTCCTCCAGCAAGGCTCAATGTAACCCCTGGGAAAACGGGATGCGTAACGCACATGCTCCCAAAAAAAGAAAAATACGTGTACGTGACCCCTCGGTAGCTCACATGAAAAGAATGTTACGCAGTATGCTGTGATACCCAGCAACACGAAGAATGTGTATTCAACGCACACATTACCTATTGATATGTTACATATGGAGGTGAGCGGTACATAGGGGCACCCAGAGTAGGATTAATGCATACACGCCTCAACGTTTGTGGCTGCCAAAATGTAGAGGATACATGTATGTATGCATGAGTATGCGATACGATGCGTGTTTCATGACTTCTATGGATTTGTTAATGATGAGGTAACGCCTAGGTACGCACATTATACGCTTGCTGTACGTAAAGTACTTTTAATCCCATCATGCGACAAGTGCCTTTACTGTGCTGGTGGAAACTGCAGTTGCGTGATGCACAACACTGTTCCTCATGCACACACTGCTGCTTGTCTATACTCTCCTAGCCCTGCTTTGCCCCATTCACCATTACATTGCTGGTGCATGCTCGGGTCTGAGTGCTTGCCTGCAACCTGCACTGTCTTCTTGTACCAGCTGCCACAGTTTTGCCTGCAATCCTGTGTGTTCCCTGCAAACACCTCCACCGTACTTCCATGGACTCTGCAAGGACCGCCATTGCTAAACGTGCACTAATCCAGGATCCGGGTAGCCCATACTTGCCAAGGAGGTTCCAGGTCTGCCCCACCTGTGTCATCTGGTGAGGAAAGCATACCCACATCGCAGCAGAAGGCACCCAACTTCACAGACATTCGAAGTTGAGATCTTGGTGGATCGTGTCTTGGAAGCCTATGATGCCCCCTACACCCAAGGGACGCAGTTGGGCTGTGACACAAGGTTGAGGATCTGGGCTGAGATCATGAATGCCATCAAGGCGAAGGGGGTGGCAGTCCATACCAGCAACCGGTTGAGGAAAAGTTGGGATGACCTCATGACCTGTAGCCATACAAATTTGTTGGCAGCCTGCGGGATAGAACCCACCATGGAGGCGCACTGTGCAGGCTGCCACCACTTACACCAGACACAGCGGCAGGTACTTGAGAGGTTCGACCCGGAACTCCACTCCCAGTACTTGGCCTGGAAGTGATGTCTGGATGACGCAGGAGAGTACCCATGTGGGATTATGCCCTATGGCGTGTGTGTAGCATGCATTTTTGTAAATGCAACATCCTATTTGTGTCTTGTGTGTGTTGTGAGTTGCAGCTGATTGGCGTCTCCTGGCTAGGGTCCACATTAGTTGTGTATGACATTGTATGGCAGCAATTGCGTGTCGACTGCTGGATGATGCAGCTATGGCTTGTTGTTGGTCACATGCAGGGTGTTTGTGGGGTGTAGTAGTTTGGATGTGGCAGATGTAGACTGGATGGGTTGTGTGCATGTGAGTTACATGCATGATGTGCTAGTGCATGTGTGATAGGACTGGTAGTGCATACAAGCAGGCACATGTGATAGATGTGACATGATGACTGACTTCCCGTCCCCTGCACACTGTTACTATTCCGTCATAAAATGGTTTACCATATTTCTGTAATAAAGCTAATACTGATTTTTTAATTTGAAAATGTAAACAACAAGCTAGACTTTCATTAGGTAAAACACACAGTAATTTAATATATAGAACAAATTCTTATTCATTTGCTTTTCAGATGCAGAAATGAAGACCAAAAATCAATAGTTTGTGGGGAGCAATATCATCAAATCATAAATGCAGTTCAGAATAGAAAGGCTGACACGTTTCGAGATAACCATCTCTTCTTCCTGAGCCAAAATTGAACTGTAAAACAACAATATGGATGGAAAGTATATCAGTTGTATACCTTACAATCAAACATGAGAGATTTTAAGAAAAAACATCATCTAACATCCAGGAATCCGAAGAAATCCCATAACAGGGGATGGAGCACTTTAAGAGAAAGTGCTAACGATTTACTAGAGTACATCCAACAGTGCGGGCGATCACCGAGACCAGTATGTAATTTTGCATTTCATCCAACTAGGGCTTATGCTTCTATTATTCATCCAACAAACAAGGGGGTCTCCTAAAAGGTACTATTCACTTATGTGGTGAGGATTAAAGTCACACTCCAATAAAGTCTTCTACATCCATCCATGTCCAAAGTGTCTAGAGCCTCCTCTATAAATATATTCACTGTGACCATGTGTTCAAAGAGAAAAAGGCATACCTAAATCGAAATGCCTTGAAGATGCTTCTTCTAAGGGTAATGAAATACTGTGTTCTGATCCAATGTTAACAAGACTGGAAAACTCTCCTGACTTGAGGTGGAAAACCTAACTGTGAATAGGACAATTAAATATCAAAAAGGAGATCATGTGTCTATAGCAAAATGGATTATACAATACAGATAGCGTCCCCCACGTAAAGTAATGCGGTCTTCTATACATAGGTGTCCCAATGCAAAGACTATTAATAAAAATATCCTCTGTATCAAATACTTGTCAGTACCTCATTTTAGCTGCTTAACAGGGTCGTAATCTGTCAATTGTATGGATAATGATGCTAAAAAGTACAGTGTTCAATCACAATCTATACTAGAGATTAATTACAAGATGGATCAAAACCAAATGAGAGCCAAAATGACTGTGTTCATAAAGCGGGCTCACCTCTCTTGCTATGAAAATAGAATAAAGAAATCCCAAGCACTGCATGTCCTCTATTGAGCAGTGCTAAAAAGTGTATCTTCTTCTGCGTTGTAAATGCGGTGGCAAGCTATGGTGAAGATCTAAAAGAAAGTACAACAGAGGTCCGACTGAATTATATATTTTTAAAAGAAAAATACTCGAGGGAATGTAGTGTACAGACACGACTCAATTCGGTGGTGGTGGTGATGTGTGTAGTGTGAGTTTGGGTGTGCATGGTCGAAGGGCATTTCGTTTGACATGTGCAGCATCACTGTGTATTGGACCTCACTGTGTTTGTGAGTGCAGTGGTTGGGTGGAATGTGGGAGTATTGCATTTCCACAATATTGGCACTTGGTTTCCTTGATGCGGTGTAACACACATCTACTGCTTTCCCCTTCACCAACACGTGTTTCTGCTATTAGCATTGGCTCTGGTGTTGGGCGACCTCTTGCACTGGCATATACAATTGCCATTTCTTTGTATTTACACATTGGCTGTCCTATGCAGCTGCCTCGGTGTGTGGTGCACTGTCTGATTGCCATGTCCTTCACACATGGGAGAAACGGTGATGTGTTTCTTTTGTTATCTATTCTAGTAATAGCACCTCATTCAGGCTCAGGCTGTGGGACAACTGGCAAGTGTATTTTCATGTGGCACACCTTGAGGCTGGTTTTCATGCTGTCATTGTAGGAATATTTGTCCCGGATTCTTAAGATGACATTGTCAAGTGGACAGCAGGACTTCCCTTTGACATTGACTTGTTACATGTGTACGCTGTGAGATGGCTGCAGACAGTAATTTAGTTTGGGCAGCTGCCACACTCAGGGATGTGGCCGTGGTATATGCATTTATTTTGGTTTGCAGGATGCATGTACCAGTGTACATTCAGGGTGGTGTCAGAACACGGCAGTCAAGGTGCACAACACACCATCTATGGACTAGTGATGTGTCACTATGTCAGCGGGCAGCATGCAGGTGATGTCCTGTCTGGAGAGTGCTGCCTCGAGGCTCGGGTCACCTGTGATGGGGGCTGGGGTGTCCCATGTGGAGAGGGCTGCCTGCAGGGTGGCATCACAGTTGATGGGGGGCTAGGGTGTCCCATGTGGAGAGGGCTGCCTGCAGGGTGGTGTCACGGTGATGGGGGCTGGGGTAACCCATGTAGAGAGGGCTGCCTCTAGGGTGGTGTCATGGGTGATGGGGGCTGGGGGTGTCCGGTCTTCAGGGGGCTGCCTGCAGGCTGGGGTCATGGGTGATGGAGGTGTCTGGTCTGGAGGGGGCTTCCTGCAGGTTGGCATCACGGGTGATGGGGGTTAGGGGTGTCCGGTCTGCAGGGGGCTGACTGCAGGGCGGGTTGACAGGGGCTGGGGCTCCCAGGTGTAGGGGTCTGCCTGCAGGGTGGGGTGAGGGGTGACAGGGGCTGGAGGGCCCATGTGGAGGGGGCTGCCTGCAGGGTGGGGTGAGGGGTGACTGGGGGTCGGGGGGTCCCATGTTGAGGGGGTTGACTGCAGGGTGGGGTGATGTGTGATGGGGCTGGTGGGTCCCATGTGGAGGGGGCTGGATGCCTGCAGGGTGGGGTGAGGGGTGACATGGCTGGGGGATCCCATGTGGAGGGGGCTGACTGCAATGGTGGAGTGAGGGGTGACAGGGCTGGGGTGTCCCATGTGGAGGGGCTGCCTGCAGGGTGGGGTGAGGGGTGACAGGGGCTGGGGGTCCCATGTGAAGGGGCTGCCAGCAGGGTGGGGTGAGGGGTGACAGGGGCTGGGAGTCCCATGTGGAGGGGGCTGCCTGCATGATGGGGTCAGGGGTTTTTAGGGAGAATTCTCAAAATGTGCTAATTTCTTTACCTTTTTGAGACCCCCAGCAACTTTGCTGGATGTCTAGGATTTGATTTTTTTGATTTACATGCAATTGGTATAAATATGTGTGCCAGGGATCAAATGTGTTGGCTCACCTGATCTTCCTCTTCCAATTGATGGCATCACAGAGGGCTGACTCTGCCCAAAAAGGACCCCACCCTCTGCCACACTACACATGACTGCTGGTAGGTTTGGAGGTTGCTCCCAAAATATGGAACTGAAAAAAAGGACAAAAAATACACCCACTTTCAAGGGCAGGGTTGAAAAGCCTATCACTTGGAAAGTGGATTTTATGAGGAGGACCGGGTGCCAAAAAGAATTATGAACGAACGAGGGGCCAGGGAAGGAGGTCACAGATTATATAGGATCTATCTGCAAGCATAATATAGCATAGAACAGCATGCCTGCCTGATTTCTGCCTTCTTTGCTGCAAGCTCAACATATTAGTGTACATTAACACCTGAGATAGGAGAGGGAAAAGTATCCATGCCTATTCTGCCCACTGAGATGGCCAATCTTGGTATAAATTCAGGAGCAGTGCAAGGCATGAGAGCTGTGATGAACAGATACCTTTGGTAGAAATGTTACTGTAGAAGACTACCCTGCAAATTCAATAAGTCCTTCAAATGATGCCTCCCAAATTAAAATATTTACTTTAGTGACACAGCCTTTGCATGGGAACCACTTTATTAATAATGATGTATTGCAGTAAACATTGCTTCCTACAAGACTATAATAAGTGTTAATGCGTATGTGCTAAATTAAAGGTATAAAATGCAAGTTGAATGCTACTAGCATGGCAGAAAAGTCACTTGGGCCTTCCACATGCCACACAGTACTCCATTTCGTATGCACCAATAGTTATTCATCGCTCTCCATTATGAGGCCACCCTATGCTCCAGTTAATTACCAAAAGCTGCCCATTTATTTCTTAAAAGTAAAGTGGGAATCACCATTTTTTTAACTGCCTCCCTAAATTTCATGATATGTGCTTATTTGACAAAAATATAAATTGTAGTCTTTTTGTGTAACTTCACATTTCGTTCTCATCACATATTGCAAGCAGAGTTTAGCCGATCACAAAGTTTATGAGAAGGAAAGTATCTTTCAATTTTGTGTCAAACATACTAGGCTCCTGATCACTGAAAGTACTGATTGACCAGGCAGAGGACTTTAAACTTAATGCAACTGTCAATTGGGAGACATTGAAGATTCTGAAGTCTGAGCAAACTTAGGGAGCCCCACCGCTAAGCGGGCAGCAGAGTTCTGGACAACTTGCAAATGCTGAAGGATAGTTTTACGCTTTGAAAATAAAGTAGCTATGCAGTTATCCAGAGTATCCATCACCGCAGTAGAAAGCAGCAAACTGCTGTAATTTGGCTGCTATAAATGAGAAGATCTTTCTCAAAATCTTAAGCTTACAATGGGCAGCACTACATCAGCCCCGAACCTGAGGGTCAACAGAGAGAGCTGGTACAATCTTGATTCCAACATCTTTCACAGTATGAACTGGAACTGCAAGAGGGCACACAGAGGGGAATCCAAACAGCAACCAACCAGGGTGAGATCTCACAAGCATCATCGCCCAAGACCATAACATCTGTTTACTCAGCGCTATGCTTGAGCTAGTTTTTCTGCATCCAGCCCCCGATATTGTACAAGCAATTCCTAAGACGTGCAGCAACATGTTCTTGGTCATGGTCAACATGCAAAATCAGTTGCGTTTCGTCAGCGTAAGAATAAAACCTGCAGCAATGGACATTGATTAATTTAGCCAGGGGGAGTAAATAGATTTTGAACAGAAGGAGGGAGAAATTGCAAACAACTGAGGGATCCATCAAGAAAGGGTAAAAGAAGTAGAAGAGAAAGTGGATAACGAGAGGGATTGTGACTGGTGGTCATTCCCCAAACAAAGATTCCAACCCAGAATAAATGGACATACCCCAGTAGGGAATGAGACCAGGAGATAGATTGCAAATATCAGGTAAAAGATGCAAGCAGAAATAATAAAGCGCTCTGCCAACAATACAGAAATGGTACATTTTATATTCAACTTTTGTCATCAGTGACAAACAGTATAGGTGATGAATATTACATGGTCATTGATTCATTACAAAGTTGCAATATGGGCCATACTGGGATGGTGCAGCTTGATTGGCCGGTGTGGAGCAGTCGCTTCTCGCAGCACATGGGTCAGCTGGGCTCATCTTGGAGGGGTGAAGATCAGAGGTGTGGGGCACAGATCATTTAACTAATCTCTTTATTCTGACAACATATAGAAAAGGTTAGAAACAACTAATCACATTAAACTCTGACATTTAGTGGGGGTGCTCGAAAGTTCAGCTAACAACTATACATCCAGTTTATACCTTTTTCCTCGAGGAACAGTAAACCATAGTGTCGTAATCCCCACGGCCACCACAAAAGGGTTTGAGCTACCTGGTGCCTCATGATACAGATTGATAGGTGTTGTTTCTTCATTCAATATATGGTACAGAGGGCGATAGGGCTGTGGTGGATGCGTGCTCTGGTCACTTCAGGAGATTAGATGTGTATCATCATCAAAAGGACAGAGGGGTCTGAGTTTCGTGAGTGGTGGGTGTGAAGGTGGGGGTTGAGAGGGCACATGCAGTTTTGAGGAGATGGATGAGTACACAAGTCAAGATTTACCCCGGTCACACACAGGGCAATGAGCTCAGAGGAAGAGGAAGATACAGGCAAGTTGCAACAATACATTGCAGTACTTCATGGGAAAGGAGCTTGTTCGGCACAGACGGGGAAGAGGTGGTGGGGGTTTCGGGGCTGACTGTGCGCGGCACTGAACGATGGGAGAAATGGCTTTGGGAAATCATTTTGCAGCCTAGTAAAAAGATGGAATTTGGAGTGGCGCAATATAGAGTCTGTATGTGTCATACAATGGCTTCTTTCCGCCGTCGTCTGAGGAAAGACAAGGGAGACGTCTCTCCGCTATGGGATGAGCAAACGGATCCCTTTCATGTAGAATGTACAGGGGTGCAAAAAGACCCTTCCTGCCTTACACGTCTTATCTGACAAAAAAGATTGAAAGCAGTTAAAGACCAGCCCACCAATCCCAATCTCCCTTAAGCATTGTCAGAGAATCCCATGGTCAATAGTGTCAAATGCTGCAGATTGGTCTAGCAAAATGAGAACACCTACACCATCCTATTATAATAAGAGGGAGAGGTCATCGATGACCGAGACAAGCACTGATTCTGTGCCCATCAAGTGGCGCAACTCTGACTAAAAGCAGTGCAGGATGGCATGAGATTCCAGGACACTGCTCAGCTGCATTTAAAGAGCACAGTAGCAAGCAGTGCAGGCTGTTCCATACTGACTGAGGAAGGGGCTTTACAAGCACTGCACGTCATTTCAGCCTGCAGTATCTGAGTGGAGCATGACGTCAAGTGGGGCAGGCAGTTCTCTATTGTTCCCCTGGTAGGGTCGAACATCTCAGTGGTTAGCTATATTGTCATATAGCTTTTAACCTAATGCACCTTTTCAGAAGCAAAAATTGTGTTCTTATGAAATGCTTGGTTAAATGTTTAACATGTTTCCAAGGTAAGGATACCTTTCAGAACATCTTATTTGATGTGTTGTGTCTTGCCTTTCTTATCTACTCTGTCCTGGAGAGTGTGATGTCATGATTAGAATGCTGGTGTGAATGTGTATCGCTGAATGTTCCTGGAATGTCAGTTGGTTGAGGCTGGCTGAGAGAGAGGGTGCCAGTGTGTTTGTCCCAGTGTACCTGTCCTGTGTAACCCATAAACTATTCCTGTAACCTGTAAACCAAGCTAAGTAAAGAAGCTTTCTTTTCCTACACTGGACTGAGTGTCATTGAGGTACATCTTATCATGATGGTTGTAGCTGATGGAACCATAAAGCAGTACACAATTTGATTGAATGTGTGACAGAGCATTTTCTCATTCATAACACAAATTCTCACTCTGAGATGAAAAGATGCATCTAAGCGGTTGAGCTAGGGGTGAGTATATTAGACAGAGTGATTGATAATTTAATTGGTGTTTGCTCTTGAAACAGCATTAACTGCTTCAGTTCAGCCAACCAGACTGAATTGGATTTATCTGGATAATAGAAGAAATAAACGTGTTTGTGTCACATATGATGTCTGTGAGCACCGATGGGTGCTTGTGGAAATGAAGAAACATTCCCCATCGCTGCTTGTTAATGTCCACATTGTTCATGGTCTCCTGTAATGTCTTTAAGAACTGGGATTGTTTGTCAACAGTTAGTACATTTTGTCGGCCTAGTGATTTTGAAGGGAGTACGATTATATATTCGGAGCAATAGTGTTTTGTAAAAAAAAAAAACATTTAGCCACCGTCAAATTTCATTTCATGAGAATACTATCTGGTTCATTGGAGGATCCTATGTATATTGTGTGCAGGTATATATTCAAAGGAGCATTGCATTTCTAAAGCCCTTGCTTTTTAAATGTTGAGAAGTTGTGGCATAGAGTACATGGTACAACGTGGAATGAGGTGTTACAAATATGCCAGGACATTGTGAAGTGCAAACAACTACAAAAGATTATTATCCATTTTGGAGATAATGGTTTAGAATATGTTACTAGCATGTCTTTGCATGTATCTATAAAATATGCTTTTGTAAATCTGGGACTTTACCGATTGTGATTTTACGACAAAAATGGAACAATAACGTATCCTCATCCTGTCTGCTGTGTGGCTGAAAATATGGCTAATTGTTTAATGTTATGTACTGTCGCACTGCCATTAAGAAACACCTTTGTAAGGCCATATTGAAGGACTGAGGTTGACCTACGATTGCTGAGGCCATGACTGATACCTTGTGTGGGCCTGGAGGGTAAGACAGAAGAAGGTACAGTTTAATGGACAAAAATGCATTGATATGGTATGAATTAGCTGGGATGAACTTTTTATTCACATTTGTATCTTCATAGGCTGACTTTTTATCTTTATATGTGTGTTCAAATTATTTTAATGTATTATTATATGGTGTAATGTTGGCTTTTATGACACTGTTTCCTAAATAAAACATTATGAAATTAAATGAAATCTGAAGTCTCTTTTCCGATGAAGGTGCCCATTCCCTGACACGATGTCCCAAAATCAGAATAATGCAAAGTTTATATAAAGAAAATGTGCTGCCCGGAGAGCGCTCTGCCAAACATTACATGGGCAGCATATTATAAAGAGAAAACTCGTTGCAAATTACATCAATTCAGAGACATTGTTGGATGAAGTATTCGGGGTGGTATGGATCCATATGGGTTGACTTCACAGGATTGATGGGTGCTTAGGCATCACTCCTGTGGCACATGGGTCAGCTGGGCTCATCTTTTGGGAGGTGAAGGTCAGACCAGCAAAATGACACTTTCCCTGACTAACTGATCTTTGCAAAAACAGCATTTCAGAGCATGAGCCAAATGACACTTGTAAAGTCAGGTAGGAATGTGGGTGTCTTTCAGAGTTCATGCACAAATTATAGGCAGGCATTGTACCCTCTGCACTCCCAGTGCCCATAAACCTAGAATCCCTGTCCCAGGTGCCCACCTTGGAGGTTTTGATCTACCTAATGCCTCATGGTATGAATAGACAAGTGTTATGGTTATTGAGAAATATAGGTGGGTCTTGAGTCGGGGCTCTTGAGAGTGTCTTCATTGGGTCAATACAGGGGGCCAGATGTGTATCTGTATCAAATGAGAAAGGGGCATGGGCCTGGTAGTTTACAGTTTAGCAGGGTGGGGGTCAAAGAGGGAAATGGGAAGGTTAGTGGAGATTAATGGGCACTCAGGTGGGGGCCTGCTGTGGTCTCAAAGAGTGCAGTGAGATCATCTGTTCTGGGATGGTACTAATAGTTGTAACACTGAATGGCTGAGCTCCTGTAAGAACTTGGTTTGTGTGAAATGGACAGGAGGCAGGAAGGTGGGGGCTGGAGTTGGTGGTGTGAAGAGCGGGACAGAGGGAGATACAGGCGTTTTAGAGATCATTTTCAGGCCTAGTAAAAGATGGCTTCAGGAGAGTTGCATAGAATGGAGTTGGTGTATGTTAGTAAGACCTAATTATATGCTTTGCTCATTAGTACTTAATTGAAGATTAGCACAGACGTCAGTTGGGAGAAAGGGGGACGTCTCCCCCTGCAACACAAGTGAGATCCATGTATGCAGGTGTGGTGAGAGGGGCAGGATAGCTCAACTCTCTCCCAACACTCCCCCCTTTCGTTACTCCTACAGTAACAAATACCCTCCAGAGGAATGCATGTCTGCATTCCTCTACCCTTTTCACCGCTTCATCCCAGGCAGATGTACCCTTTATTGGCATCCATGCACTGCACACACTTCTTAGACACTCTCCACATCAGGCATATTCCTCAGGAGTTCATGACATAGAGATGCACCCTCCATCCCCAGCTAGGTCCATCCACACCTTTTGGTTCTCTAAATCTTGGGGTTGTTTGATGGTTGTGTGCTATTTTTTTTTTTATTGTATGGCTGTATTAAAACAACCTTTCAATAAACACATAATACATTTTTAAAAAATACATTTGAATTACACTTTTTTACAAAATTTCAAATATTCATCACAGGCAATAATAAAAGGAACAATTGTGCACTAATAACTATCTAGTCCATTGCTTTTTAGAACAATTCATTTAAGAAGCCAGTTTTTGCTAGTCTGACTGCCATTCGTCTTGCACCAAAATTTTTTAGCCATAGTTCCTCAGGGTCAGTAATGGTCTGCTCTTTAAAACAATGCAAGAAGTATTTACAGCGCATAGTAGACAATGCTGGACAAAAAGCGATGACATGCTTCAGTGTTTCATTAGAGGTACAGTCTTTACAAAATCGGCAAACATTCTCATTGATGTCTAATAATTTCCGTCTGACTAATATATCTTTGGTATGCCAAAGATTAAGGCGAAAGCGCATATAATCGTCTCTAAATTTAGGAGATGGATATTTAATAATATATAATTCAGTGGCTCTGAACCTCTTTTGGCCAAACTGAGCTATATTCCAATCTTTAAGATGATAGCATTTGTTCAGAGTATATATCCAATCTCTTTGGTACAATTTTATTTTAGCCCGGTTTGGATTATGAATCAAAATATCAAGGGAAATATCAGCATCAATGAGAATATTTAATGCGGTATTAATCAATTTCTTTGGGTACCGATGATCAGAGGATGTTAGATATTGTCCCAAAATATAAAAGATGTCCGTATGTTGCAAAGATATTATGCACTTTTTCCAAAAATGCTATCAGTTTCCACGCAACAGCACTGAATAAAGACAGTAACCCTAATTCGAATCTGAGAATGGCAATAGAGACACATGTAGGGAGATTAAAAAGTGAGCGCCAATACCTGCCTTCCATTTTGTCCCAAAAGGATTGTGATAGCATCGGGGCAGATTCAGATCCATATGTAATGATAGGTTTAACCTTCATAGTATAAAATGCTAATATATGATTATATGTAAATTTTCCAAATTTATATAGTATAACCTTAGATTGAGAAATCAGATCATTTAGCTTTGATTCGAGATCTAATTGGGACACTTTATCATTTTCGTTGCAACCAATCATAGTGCCCAAATATCGGTATGATGATGTAATCAGAATTGGGTCACAGTTAATAGACCAATTGAATTGAGAATGTTTGGTCATTTTGAAATTATGACACATCATAATTTGGGTTTTAGTCAGATTGATGGTCATGGCATTTTCTACAGTATACTCGGTCAACCCATTGATCAACCTGTGCAATCCAGCTGGAGTTTTTGAAAGCAAGATGAGGTCATCTGCGTAAAAAATCCAGGGTATCTGCTCAGTGCCTAGTTTGGGGGCATCGGAGTTAATGTTCTTAAATTTATCACCCATGTCTAGGATAAATAGGTTGAATATTGTAGCCGCCAGAATGCACCCTTGCTTCAATCCTCGGAATGTTAGGAGGGGAGGTGTCAATAAACCATCAAGGGTTAAGCAAATACAAACTGACGTATTTTCATGCAGAAGAGCAATGAGTTTGACCAATGAATGTGGGCAACCCATTAATGACAATTTATGTAGCATCAAATTGCGATCTATAGAATCAAAAGCCTCCTTAAAGTCCACAAAGGATATATAAAGGGGCTGCTTTTGTTGATGGCAGAGGGCTTTGATGTTAAGGTAACAATATTAATGGCCGATCCCTTACCTGCAACAAAGCCTGTTTGGAACCTATCTCGCATATTTGATGGTTTGATCCATTGATTAAGGTCTCTTAGAATTAAGGAGGCAAATATTTTGCCCGGGACTTCCAGCAGGACGATATGCCTATAATTGGCAGGATCATGTCTATCGCCCTTTTTGTAAATAGGGACAATCAGTGAAGTACACCATGAGCTAGGGATCTTTTGAGTGGTTATAATTTGCGAGAAGATTTCAAATAGGATCGGTGCCCATAGGTCCGGAAACTGTTTTAGCATAGCATTAGAGAGCCCGTCCGGGCCAGGGGCACGCGATCTACTGGCCTTGTGGATGTAATAAAGGATGTCATCAATAGTAAAAGCAATCGAAAAGGGGCCCTCTAGATTAACAGGTGGTATATGATTGGCAGACGGTGGAGGCGCGTAAAGACGGGAAAAGTGGGCTCGCCATGCTGCAGGAGCAACATCATTAATCTACATTTGACACTGTGAGGTTTTATAGGTTCCAGTTATTAAGGACCAGCACCCAGCAGAGTGTTTTCTTAGAACTTTAGCCAACATTGATTCACCATCTTTCTGGAACAGAGTCGATCGATAAGATCTTCTCCAGTTCCTATATTCAGTCTTAATAGTTTTACACGCAGCCCCCCGCTCGTCAACGGGTAAGGACATAGCCAGTTTTTTTTTTTTCCTAAATAGAGTTTTTCCCATCTGCATATTTATATCAAAACAATGTAGAGCAGTTGAAGATCTCGGTAACTTTTGTGTTGTAGCAAACTGGTGTATTAGTTTTGAATAGTTACAATCACCATTATTTTGATTTCGGGAGAACATACAAGAGGTTTTAAATAACTCCATAAAATGCAGTAGCTTAGGTCTAGACAACCGTAGTCGGTTCCGAGCAGAGTTAGCCTCAAATGTACCCTTCATAGTGATATACTTAGGGGAATAGATAATCTCATCACTATATAGCCAGTTTAGGTTCAGCATGTTGTGGTCACTGTCAGAGGTTACCAGGACCTCGAACCCTTTTAATAGATTGAATAAGTCATGGCTGACATATATAAAATCAATGATTGCCATAGAATTACCTCTTTTCCAAGTAGGGTGAGAGGTACAGTCTTCTGGAAAGGACCCATTCACCATAAGCATATCTTTCAATTGAATAAACATATTCCAACACCGCAAACGATCATCCAAAGATGTTTTAGGTTTATTTAAACAATGCAAATTCAAATCTCCTGCTAAGATAACATGGCACTGCTTGGGATGTCGATATATTTTCTCCCATATGTTTTCTAAAGCTCTCAAATATGAATCCGTTGAAAAGGCTGCAGGATTCCAGTATGTATTAATTATGAAATAATGAACTTCTGCGATGGTTAATTGCACAAATTGAATATATGGAGTCAGAGCTTCATATGATATGATTGACATAGTCAGAGAGGTTTTCATCAGAAACAGTAACCCTGACATGGGTCGACCTTTCAAAGCGGAAATTGCAGGATTTAAAATAGAATGATAACCATCCCAAGACGGACAATGCAGAAGCCATGTTTCCTGTAGCAGGATAATATCATATTTTCTAAGTTTAGTAGAGGATGTAGAAAAAGATGGCGAAAACCTCTAGTATTCCAACTCAGAAACAAGATCTCTTTGCAGGAAGTTGGTTTACCTTTCAGAAGTGGAACATTGGCATTTGCACGGCTGCTTAATCTGTTAGGCATTAAAATTCATTTTAGAAGATTCACTAATTGATTGTTGTTCATTGACATACGGGACGATCTTTGACGTGTCTCTTATATTATCAATCAAGTGTTCAAAACCCATGTCCCACAGCATGGATCGGGCAGCCCATATAGTGTTTAGCACTACTCTAAAGCGCATCCAGATTCGTGCTGTAGAAAGATCATGACTTGATGGAAATTCCACTTGTTCGATATCACTTGAGTTGATATCCTCAAGAGCATAAATATCACTAAAGATAGCCAATACACAAGAGCGATTTAAATGATAGGCTGGGAACGGTGTACATCTGCATTTAATTACTAGTGAGTGAAGATTACTTTTTGTATCTGTTTTTTTCTGGCCAGACTGTTTTTTGTCAGTACTAATAACGGGCGTAGTTAAAGGCAGAGCTCGTTCCATCACAGAAGTCTGAATCTGCTTTTCATTGGGAATAGTAGTAGATAAATGCTGCTTTGTTGGTCTTTCATTACATAGGGCAACACTTCTATTCTCAGCTGGTAGGTGTTTCAGCACATATTGCTCTATAGCTGAGGATATAATATAATCCAAAGTGGGGGGCATCATTGTGGAATTACAGAGGCCTGATTTATTCTCAGACATCATAAGTGGAGGGGACACATCTTGAGGTACTGTCTTCGATGGAAGAATACAGGGGCCTGATTTATTTTCAGACATCATAAGTGGAGGGGGCAAATCTTGAGGTACTGTCTTCGATGGAAGATTACAGGGGCCTGATTTATTCTCAGACATCATGAGTACAGGGGGCAAATCTTGAGGTACTGTCATCATAATTAATGGGTGAAACAGTTGGGGTAATGTAGCTTTTTGTGGTAACGTAATAGAATCATATTTCAAGTTCTTAACATCAGTGGTGTTCGTTTAGATGGGAGGCGGGTTAGTAGATTTAGTATTCAAATAGAGATCTATCTCTTTGCGTAGCTCGGCTCATTTTATACACAGTTCAGTGGCCTCTAATACTTTTGTTTGTACAGTATCAATTTGACTCTGTGAGTTAGGTAGAATGTTAGGCTTATTCTCTATCAAGGCCACGATATTATTTAAGGGAGAATATTCTGCCAGTTCTTTCTCAGCAGAGAGCTCTTTTGATTTATTTTCAGCAGTAAGTTTGGCATATTTATTTTGGACTGCTTTAGCCGCCGTAATGATTTTATTATTTTGTTTTGTATTTTGTTTTGTAGGTAACTTCAGCCCCTTAAAAAAGGATTTTGCAATAGATGAGGGGATGTGTTGTTTGGGGCGGTTTTTAGTTTTTTCCCCCATGGGCTTCTTATCGAAAGCCCCAATAGATTTGGGGTGGAATGGACCTGAAAAAATTGTAAATGGTTCTCTAAGAGGCTGAAGGTTGGCTCCAATGTTGTTTGCTGGACCAGAAGTCGATAACGAGCATTCAGGAACAGCATTCTTAGCAGGGGAGCAGATTTCCTGTATTATTTGTGTAAAAAAGGGGAGCCATGAAAAGCCCAAAGGCGCCAGGGTTACAGTAGGAGACTGTACTTTTTCAGACAAGTTAGGAGTAAGTCCTATGTTAATTTTTTGGCGTTGTAAAAGTAACCTGGATTGCCATCTGGTTAGCTTCATAAATTGTTTATCTTGTTTTTGGAGTTTGTCATTTAGAGTTTCATATAGTTTAAATAAAGAAGATATTGCTAAATTCATCGCATGCAGGGTGGTTTCAACTAATATTGACGAAGAAAGTGATGCAGTGGAGGAAGGTAGCTGAGAAGGAGGGAGAGGGTCAGGTTGGACATCAAGAATAGGGGCGATTTGAGGCCTTTGCGGGGTGGGAACTGTGTAAGAGGAAACTGACCTTGATTTCTCATCATCCGAATAGATGAGAGAAACTTCGGGTAATTCATAGTTAATGTCAGATTCCAAATTATCTTCATTGAAGGGTGAGTTAGAGTGTAATTCGATAACAACTTGGTCTCTCATAGAGCCATCATGTAAAGATACAACAGTAGGTTTAGTGGATGTATCCAATTCAGGTAGCACACTTGAAATAGGTAAAGGTACAGATGGGACTGAGCCTAATCCAGAAGTGAGTTTACTAGAGAAGCCCAGGTTCTGAGCCTGAGGCGTTTTCGCAGTCAATTGTAAAAGTGGTGGATTATTATTAGCACAAGAAGTTATATCTGGGTTAGTAGAAGGAGCTGACATGGTGGCTAATAACCGGGGACTTCTTTTTGGTAGAAATGCTATCTCACTACCTTTTAACATTGTAACATCAGAGACAAAACATAATGGATTATAAGTTGTCGAAGGGATAAAATGATTAGTAGTAACACAATTAGAGCACAAAATGCTATTAGGTACCTGTACGTCTTTGGGTAAGGGGCAAAACATCTGTTGAATATCACGGGAAACAACTTTCGGCTTAGTTCTATCAATTTTAGAACGACGCAGGCGCGAGGAAGAGCGTGGCCGTGGAGTACTTCCCATTTGCTTACATTTCTGATTTACTGTAGATGGAGAGGACGGGGCCACATCCGACATGTTTGATCTCAGTAAGTAAACACGACGTCGCATTTATATCCCAACTATTAAACAATTATATTCGTACACAGTAGAAACATAGAAATCTATTATTGGTTAAAAAGGTAGTAAAATTAAAAAACACAAGATACGCAGATTAAAAATCAAGCGTAGAGGCAATGCCCACTTCACGCTGCACAGCTAACAGCCAACAGTCACTTAGGAATCACTTGTGAAGCGCGCGCTGAAACGCGTTCACGAGGTAGTTGAAGGATTTCCGGGAGAAAATGGGCAGGTGTAGGTGGAGCCAAAACACTCTAAAACCGAAATACAAATAAATTAGCCGTAAGCGGCACACAGACAAAAAGTTCAAAAAGTTCAAAAATTCATTGTGAAAGTTCGTCACAGGTGGGGGTGGTCAGGCGTACCATATGGTCAAATAGCAGTCTCGCAGGCACGGTCGCAGTCGCTGAAGCGAAGACCATGAGGAAGCAGCCGGCAGCACCAAAGCCCAACACAGCAAACAGTCACTTAGGAATCACTTGTGAAGCGCGCGCTGAAGCGCGTTCACGAGGTAGTTGAAGGATTGCCGGGAGAAAATGGGCGGGTGTAGGTGGAGCCAAAACACTCATATGGTCCAATAGCAGTCTCGCAGGCACGGTTGCAGTCGCTGAAGCGAAGACCATGAGGAAGAAGCCGGCAGCACCACAGTCCAACACAGCCAACAGTCACTTAGGAATCACTTTTGAAGGGTTGTGTGCTATAGAGTGTCTACTATTTCCCCTGTTTGTACTTGGGCATCTCTAGTACCATGAAGCATTTTCCCATTGCTGTTTGGATTGCCCACAGTCACCATCATCATTGCACTATTAGGGATTCCTTCTGCACATCATCGCATTCCCAGTTGGCACACACAGAAGATCAGCAGGAGGAAGACAATAACAGGAACCAGTAACTTCATTGCAGTTCCGAGCCACGATGGAACCCAGTCGAATCCTGATCTGAACCAGTCACTAGCTTCAACGCCATCTTCTTCTTTCATCCGCACTCCGAGTTCATGCACTGCTGAGATCACATGCAAAAGTGTTACATTTTCAGCATCTGAAGAGGCACGAAAGTCCAACATGTACTCCCTATTTTCCAGCAAACACTGCCTTCCATAGCCATGAACAGGTCGAGCACATACTTATTTTGCATCGTCATCAGTCTTAGTGCTCTTAGTTCCACCTTTATCACATTCAATCCTTCTTCTGTGTCATTAGCCAGCTGGATCAGTTCCCAATGTACAATGTGAAGCCATTTGGTGTTTGCTGGTGCCTGAATGCTGGGAATAAGTGATGCAAAAAATCTTGCTGCTGAATTGAATAGCTTGTGCTGATTAAGTATTTGCGCCAAGAGGTTGGAAGAGTCTTTTGAGAGGTAATTGGATGTTCTTTTTCTACTGAACACTTGATCTTGCAGCTTGTCCTCTGATAGAATGTCACAGATGGAGGGCTCTTCACTTACAGGTTTGGGTTCCAGCCGCCTTGGATTGGGCACCCCTTCCCCTTGAAGGGGTCCTATGGAATCACCAGCAGTGCAGAGTGCAGAATTGGCAGAGCAGAGTGACCCCTCCAGGATGATGGGATGTGCAAGTATGCCTGTTTGCCAGACACCCAGTACTGGTCCATCAATGCAGCTGTTCCTTTTCGCATATCAAGTATTATGAGAGTTCTGTTGCAGTATGTGTTGGAGCCCAACGCTACCCTTCCCTCCCCATGGAAACACAGTTCATAATTTTCTTCCTGCCGGATCTTGATCAGTTTTTCTAGAGCTGTCACCCACGTTAGCTTTGTGATGTGTTGTGACCAGACGTGGGAACATGTATCTTTCATCGATTGCAGTCTCTTGTCTGATAGGCCACGTAATGCTTCTGCCTTACACATCACTGTTGCATCTTGCCATTTGTTTTCAGTGAACAGTATCCCTTTAATTGCAAAGAATGGCTCTTTAAAACATGTCGTACATTGAGGTTTCTTCTTACACAGGTTTTCATCAGGAGGAAGCAACTGCAGGCTTACTCTGTGTGCCTGGAAAGTGCTTCTTATTCTACATACTGTGAGATGAATGAGACACTGGGCTTCCACTAAGGGGAATTCTTGTGGCATTAACACCTTAGGCATCCCTGATGCATGGGGTATCAGTGAACACACATAACAGCTACCGTTTGTGGCCGGTCTTCCTGTGGTGCTCATATCAGAGTACCACTTGTTAGACTGGTCCGGATGAAGAAGATCCTCCACCTCATCCAACCCCAACCCATGGTATGCATCATATTTTAATCGGTCTATTTGCCGCATCTGCCTGTGTGCTAGCTTAGTTTTATTATTAGTTAATGACCGTTTATGCCGTTTAACATTGACACTGGGCATTTTGTGGGTACCAGAAGAATATAAATGGTAAATGCGGAAGAGACCTGCATTAGATTTTACATTGGTGTCATTATTAAGCTGCCAAAATTGAGTGTTCAAAGGTGCTTCTGACATGTCAGTAGGAGACAGAGTATATACAGTATTTACTTTTAAGGTAGGATAGCTGGTAACGTGTGGGTCATTTGGTGGTGTTGTAAACATGGCTGGAGTGGAAAAGGAGTCATCATCTAATGACATTACATTTTCACTTTCATTCATTGCAAAGGGCTCAAGTTGAGATGAGACATTTGTACGATTCTAGTGTAGTGTGGTGATACTTAAAAAGGTATTATGATCCCATATTAGCTTTACACCATCCCATATTAGTTTACTCTCTTCTTGTATTAGTTAACCCCCACCTCCCCTTCCTTTACATCTCCGGTGATAAAAGTAATCCTCCAATAGAGTCCCAAACACAATAAGATTGTCGAAAAGAATATGGCCGTAAAAAAAAGGCCACAGTCATGAGAATACATTCTAGTAACACTTATACTATTGCTACGTCTATCTAACTGAACATTATTCATAACCAAAGAGCTATTTTCCACCATTGTTGCACCTAAAGAGTGGAATGTAAGGGGTTAAACACATTTTGAGTTCATCAGCATTGTTACATCTTTACAGGTACTTTTGCAGTTGAGAGAGAGAGAGAGAGAGAGAGAGAGAAAGAGAGAGAGAGAGAGAGAGAGAGAGAGAGAGAGCATAATAAGCAATACATAATTTCATTTAAAAAATATTTGTTTATTTAATGATGCCGTATTGCTATTACTCCACTAATGTTTATATCATAGTGCAGTGTTACTCTGCTACTCATTAAGGAGTTGCTCTTTCTTGCTCACCTTGCTGGGGTGTTTCTGGTACCACACTGCAAGACATAAATCCGTTTTGAAAAATGGATTAGTCAAAAATGCTGAATACAAACATTTTGATTAGCAATCCAACCTAAATAATTAGCAATTTTTGCATCAATATTTTAAATGGGATGATCAGTTTATTGCAACAAGACATCAATGAAGACTCACAGTTTGTGTGTGTCTATCAATTTTGTTTTATTGTCAAGCTAGTAAGAACATGTGGCCAGTGTTTGGTGTTTGCCACAAGCCGCTGGTTGGTTTAAGACCAGGGATTTTTTTTAATGGAATCTAGGGCTAAGATGTGTCTTAAGAAGTGCTTGGTGCACATCTGCTCTGTTTCGGAGTGCTTGGTCTCAACTCCTCAACTGCACCAGCAGGGCGTCTAGGTGTCATGCAAAACAAATAGCAACAATCTTTTTTGGATTCAACCCTGCTGGCGAAGGGCCATACACTTAAAATTGGTTGGTTTGTCATGTGATGTGCACTGCTCAAGTCTAATAAAACAGGACATTATATTAGCTTGTTGAAAGCGGAAACTTTATACACATTTGTACAAACAACAAGAGCTGAGAACACTATCCAGTCCCTGAACTGAAGGCTGGGTGCAAATCCCAGCTTCACCGCCTAACTTGTGTGATCTTTGAGAAATAATTTTCAGTCACTGTGCCTTCTCTGCAAAAATTGTAAATTACTTTTCACTCACAAGAATCCTGTGTTCTTCAGAAATGTTAAATAAAGTGCTTGTTGCAATTCCATAATGTAACACAGTGACCAATTATGATTGTACATCCCAAAGTTTTTTGTCACTTGGCTCAAGCAACTTAACTGCCCATATTATGTAATCCATCATCAAAGACTGGTGATACTTCAGACTGGCATAATTATATGTGAACGCTGTTGGGGGTGTGATAACAAAACATGGAACAAGACACTGTACGAATAGACAGGAGGAAGAGGTGGGGTATATATAAGCAGGAGGCCGAGGGTGCAGAGCGGCGGGTAGGAAGTGAAGACCCCAGCTGGTGGATACAGAATAGTGGGCAATGGATGGATTGGCTATTAAAACAGGTGAGCCATTAGCCCAGTGGGCCTACCATCAAATAATCTGGGGTGGGTCCTTTGATGGTTTCGGGCTTCCTCCCTGCATGTAATCACCTCCCTCTGCCCTTCTGCTCCAGCTACTAATGTTTGTCTCAGACAAAACAAATACATTAGCATAACTAATCTGCTTGTGAGAATGTCTGCAGCACCTTCCTCCTACAGTCTTCAGTTTATACAGGGTTGATCACTAATCTGCAACTGTTACACAGCTCATGTTCACCTACAGGATAGATGGCTCTCTGTGTAAAGTGTTTGATGCTGTGGTGTAGATAATGTTCAAGCCCAGGAAGGGTCAAATCAATTTGTCTTACTAGTTTTGATAATCATTTGGATTAACACTGCTGTGAAGCATGGTTAGAAGCAGTACATCAAATAGACTATTAATCATTCTGTTTATGTGAGCATGGTTTGTGCATGCTGTCTTTGAAGGTGGAGTCAGAGCCAGGGGAACATAGTTTACTACCTGGTGACAGACGTGGCAGTCCTGAGCACAGAGGTATTAACTATAATAGAGGTGACTATTTAAACATTTTGTTTTTTTTAACTGTTAGAGTCTCATACTGCCCGTGCTGGTGGTGGCCTCCCTGTCCTTCCATGAGTAGTCATGTTTTATATTGGTTGGTTTGTTATGTTGTGTGCAGTTTCATGTCCAATAAAACCAGTTACTATGTTAGCACATGAAAACCAAACCGTAACACATATTGTACCAACAAATAGAAATGAAGGCACAGTGCAGTACCTAAAATGTAGCCTAGGCTCAAATACAAGTTCTACTGTCTAACATGTGAGATCTTTGGCAAACCATTTACTCTCACTGCTCCTTAATCTACAAACATTACAAGGGTTTTGTTGCATTACTTATAAAGCCCCCACATTTTTAAAATCTACTGCTTCTTACTCCATAGAGAACACATCGACTAATTGTATGCACATGATTACATGGGTATGTGCTGCTTGGATCGCTCATGACCACTCAATTTACTTGACTATCAAACCAGTGTCACTGCAGAATGGATATAGTTTTTGTCACTGCTATCAGGGAGAAAACTTGGAACGGCAATATGCACATTTAGGTAGAAGTCAGATATAAAGCGCACATAGAATATGAAACAATCAGAAAAGTCGGCATTTAGTAGAGAATTAAGGCACTGAATGTAATTAGATTGTGAAGGGGAAACCGCAGCCATGGCAAAGTGACAAATTGGTTGGTATACAGGAATGCATAGCTCTCAGCCTTTTCTGTGCCCACGTTAGGTGAAAACACCAGATTTTTGTTTTTTGGGGGGGAGTGAAAGCCCATTGGACTGTATGGGCATGTAGGTGGCTTGGTGGGAGGAAGTACAATAATTACAGAGAGGGTGACGTCCGCCAAAATGTGTGTTGAGAGATATGGCACTACATCAATCATCCTGCCCTACTTGGAATCTACTAGGCTGGCTAAAAAAATGGCTGGATAACAGAGGGTCTGAGACAGGCCAGACTGGCCTTCTGTGAGGTGCGTGAGTACTCCGATCAGCAGAATAGGCTGGCAGATGCACACAATGCTATCTTCATCCGTTGGGAGAAATATTGCAGTCCCCCATCTACTACAGAGCCCCGAACTCAAATCACAACCTGCAGGGCCTACTTCAAATGCAGTGATTTTTTTTTCTTTTAATGGCTATGGCAAAGGTATTATTTGGGATATCGCCCAACCCCAGCATGACCTTATGCCCCCTCATCACAGTAGATGCTTAGATAAGGAGCATGTCAGCGCCAGGCCCCCATAGTTGTTTTTGTCAGCTCCTGCGATGCTCAGCCTTTTACTTACCTGCATTCATGAGGACACGTGGCAGTTCCAATTCTATGTCAAGACCGGAGGCTCGGATTATTCTTTCTCTTCAACTTTACTGTTCAGCAGCAAAGAAAACAGATACCAATGAACATGAATACAAAACTAATAAAAACTACAATAACCATGTTTTTCTGAGTTTTTGTAGTCCATTTCAATTGGTCTTCGAACTGACCATGTGATAAGTCTGTAACCAATAAACAAAGTCCTCAATGTATAAAACCTCCTGTCCTCTTTCCATTCCTCCTCTTTCTTTGTCCTTGCGAGGTTGTGTCCAGTACGACTTTGAAATTCCATCCATTCCATTTGCATCCTAGATAAAATTCCACATTGCTTGTTGCCTGTTGCCGTGCCTATAGAAAAACATAATTAGAGAGTTGACTATAGACCAAAAACAAGGGTGGGACAATCGTATATCAGCTAAACAGTCTATAATATGCCCAATTAAGCCTTAACAACAGAATTGCATATAATATACATCCTGTATATCTCATTAAACATAATCAATGTCAACCTTACATGAATTACAATACATTACATTTTACGACTGATTGGGTGGGATAATCCTTCGCCTCCATGTCTTTAACAGAATTAGGACTTTCTGTAACAAATGTGTTGAAAATCTGAATTCTATGTCAAGACCGGAGGCTCGGATTATGCTTGTTCAAAGCTTACTCAAAAGTCGATTCATTCGACCAATCTGCAGATCTCATAATGTCCTCTACTCTGGCTCCTATGTTATACGTTTTAGTAGCCATCGCTCCTCTAGGTGAATGAGTGCCATATCTCTCGATATCGATACCCGCTTGTACCATCACCCATCCAAACCATCTGGCTATGGTGGCCGGTCTAACCACTTTAAATGGTTTACAAATTGCTATTAATAATTGTGACACCCCGGGGGCCTTACTTCCCTCATCATATTTTCATATGCATTTTCAAATGGTGGTGCTTACTTGGCTGGGTGCGCTCTTGGAACAATGCTTGGAACAATGCTAGGGGGAGGCAATCAACCAAGTTCTTCTTAAGGATGTGACATAGTTTGGACAATCTACTTTTGAGGAGGCTGTTGATTTTTTCTACCACCCCGTAAACTTATGGGTGATAAATTGAACACATTTTATGCTTTATTCCCAATAATGCTGTCACTTCTTTGAAGAGGTAATTCACAAAATGAGCCCCATTGTCAGAGTGTATGACATCACAAATGCCCAACAGGGGAACACTTCTCTTACTAGAAATATTATTGTGCATTTCGCATCTGGGTGGGCACAAGGTCTGGCTTCCACCCAATGAGAAAAGGGACAGACCACCAAATTCAAGTAGCTAGCCCCATGACATCTTTCTCGAATGTGCAGTTCATAGAAAGGTCCAATAGGGCTGGGCAATGTTCCTCGCAATGTTCTGAGATTCATCCCAGAACTAAATGTTTGGCATGTTATACACTCTGTTGTCAATTTATTAATGTATTCCGGGAGATTTCGGATGAACCAATCCTCCTGGATGTCTGTTGCAATGTGTTGTTTTGACGTATGTGCTAGAAAATGTAGTTGTGCAAAAGCTACTTGCAATAGTTCCACAGGCATGACTACCTTCCCATTGAATCCTGTCTCCAGAGGAGGTCTGTCAGTGACTGTGTGCACCCCCTTTTTGCCCATAGTTATTTTTTTGAATTGGGGTGCTTTTATATGTAACTCTATTATTTGTGCCATGGGAAGGGATTTATAACCACTCTCTATGGGTTCCTCAGTTCGCTTTTTTATTACACATTCTGTTGCTAAATCCTTTTGGAACTACTTGTTTGGCAGTGGTGTCCGCCGCTGTATTTCCTAATAATATTTTGTCTTTTTTATTGGTGTGGGCTTGGTATTTCACCAGGGGTACTTTTGATGGTTCTGCGAGTGCATCTATCAATTCAATTAATAGTCCTGCATGCTGCACCGGTGTCCTGTTTACACTCATGAACCCTCTTCTCCTCCACCTAGATAATCCAGCATGTACCGTGGTGGTTACATATGCTGAATCTGTATATATTGTCACTGTGCACCCGTTTGCTGAATACAGTGCCTCTATTAATGCAACCAATTTTGCTGCTTGCACTGAATAATGTATTGGCAATTTCCTTTGTATCAGCACCTAATATTCTCCTTCTTCCAATCTCACTACGACCACACCAACATGCTTTTCACCAGTTTCTGGACGAATAGACACTGACCTATCCACAAAATATACTTCTCCTTCACCCAAGGGATTCTCATTTGCTTTAGGAATGTCGTCTTCTTCTCCCCTCATAGGTGCAACAGTCATGTGCTTGCACATCTTCCAATGTGCATGGTTCTGTAAGGAATGTAGCTGGGTTTACTGTTTTGCAATGTATCAAATGAATGTTTGGATTTGAGATAATAATCTCATAAGCAGCAGCCCTTTGTGTGGTGAGTGTGGATTTTGATTGCTCAAGTATGGCAAACAGAGAATGTACTTCCTTCGGGAGTCCTTTTTTGATAATTAAATAGAATAGGGAGGTGGATTGTTCCCACGCTGTACCTGTCTCTGCACGCCACATCAATTGCATCCGAAGAATGAACTGTGGAGCCTCTTCCTCGTCCCCCATAGTTCATTGCATCACAGAGTGTAAATCAGGGTTGTCAGGGAAGGTCCTCCGCAGTGCAGCCCATACCTGTGCTCTTACATTGTTAAAGGACACCGTCATGTCTATCGTTACCCATGGTCACTGCTGGGAACCATGCCTTCACCCACACTGAGTCAGCCTGATCACCTATTGCCGACACCAAAAGGCTTTTGATATCCCCTGTGGCTAAGGGCACTTCTGCTGTGTTTTTCTCGAATGCGTATATCCATTTCCCCACACCTCCCTGAGAGTGGTGGGAGGGCCTTTAATAAGTAATTTGTGTCCATTAGTCCCCAAGGGAAATAATGGGATTGTCCTGCTCCCTTGTGGATGAGAGGCATTTGTAATTTCGATCTCACCTTTCCTCTACTCCCCTTCACAGCTTTCTTTTTTGCCAATGCCATTCTCCCTAATCTATTCCGGAGCCTTCCTTCCCACCTTTCTTCCTCTACTTCAGCCAATTGTGGAGTTGCCCATTTGATCTGTTGCCCATTTGATCTGATACCTCCCATTGCTCCTTCTTCCGACTCATCAAAATCGCTCCAACATTCTTCTTCCCTCTCTGATACCACTGTGTCATACCCCACAGTTGCTGCTTCCCCCTCTCACTCTATTTGAACTACTTTAATCGGGGCACTGTCTACTCGAAAAAGGAACTCCCTGGACTTCTATTCATCCTCTGGTAGCAAGGAGGAACTCTTCAGAGGGGTGGCAACTGTGGTTGCTCTCCCCCTTGTAGCGGCAGTGTCACTTCACACAACATTCTCAATCTGGATTACTCTGCCTGAGTATATATAAATGTGTGTGAGTGGTGTGTCTAAAGCCATATTTAACGAAAGGGGCTTCTCACCCCTATCTCATCTGTATCGTAACATCTCCACCTTAAATTCAGCCATCTTATTACGCAATGTTTTCTTTTCAAACCAACAATTTAATTGCCAACATTGAACGAAGAACAGAAAACACTCTAAAATAAACCCATATGCCTCTTGCCCCCTTGCTAAATACCGTATCTAGTCATTGCATCGAATGCAAGACCATTGAATGCCTTACCGTAGAAAAAAATGCATCGAAAAAAAGCATTGAATGTATTTTTTTAAAGGTAAAGCATTTATTTTAATTATAATGGTTTTTGAAGGTTAAAAAAAGAGGGGCCCCCATAAAAAAATGAAAAAAAATGCATTTGAGGCTTTTTTTCTGATGCTTTTTTTCTATGGTAAGGCATTTGATAGTCTTGCATTCAATGCAATGACTATAACCCCTAAATACTACTAATATCCGAGCCTACTAAATATAGGATGTTCCTACTTCATTCACTTCCTCACTTATTTCCAGCACTGGTTGGGACAGTGCTATGCGGCGCCGCCTTCCACCCCCTTTCAGAGCTAAGTTCCCGTACATCCTCTAATCTTCTCACTGTACTCCTTTACATAAAAAATCTAATGGCCATGAAAAAGTATAGAATGCTTTGTTCTGAACAAACACTTCATTCAGTTACACTAAACCCAATTTTTGCATGTTCCTCTTAATTGATCTGCTCCACACCTTCCCTTTCCCTCCTTTACTTCCCCTTGCAATCAATACTCACATCCCCATGGTCTTCCCAGAGCCGCGATTCATGGTCTATCCACACGATAGGGCCTCCCCGTCGGTCCCTGCCCGGCGAGCCATGGGGTATTCGCAAAGCAGGGACCCACAGAACCTGCTCAGGAGCATACCCTTTTGTAGATACTGGTCAGCTGCAGGTGGTAATGCCCCTTCCGGGGAAGCCCTGAATCTCCCCGCTGTACGGAAACATCAGGGACAATCACATTGGGGTTAACAAATGAAGCTGCCCATTCCCCGAAACGATATTCCAAAATCAGAATAATGGACACACCTCAGTAGGGAATGAGACCAGGAGATAGATTGCAAGTTATAGAACAAAGTTTACATGAAGAAAAATTTGCACGCAGAGAACTTTGCTGCCCACTTTGCTGCCCGGTGAGCGCTCTGCCAAACATTACATGGGCAACATATTATAAAGGAAAAACTCGTCACAAATGACATCATATTACGAATGCACAATTCAGAGACATTGACCAGCAAAATGACACTTTCCCTGACTTACTGATCTTTGCAAAAACAGCATTTCAGAGCATGAGACAAATGACACTCGTAAAGTCAGGTAGGAATGTGGGTGTCTTTCAGAGTTCATGCACAAATAATAGGCAGGTGTTGTACCCTCTGCACCCATGTACCCATAAACCTAGACTCCCTGTCCCAGGTGCCCACCTTGGAGGTTTTGATCTACCTAATGCCTCATGGTACGAATAGACAATTGTTATGGTTATAGAGAAATATAGGTGGTTCTGGAGTGGGGTCGCTTGAGAGTGTCTTCATTGGGTCACTACAGGGGGCCAGATGTGTATCTGTATCAAAGGAGAAAGGGGCATGGGCCTGGTAGTTTACAGTTTAGCAGGGTGGGGGTAAAAGAGGGACATGGGCAGGGCAGGTCAGTGTAGATGTATGGGCACTGAGGCGGGGGCCTGCTCTGGTCTCACACAGTGCAGGGAGCACATCTGTTCTGGTATAGTACTGAAGGTTGCAATAATGAATGGCTGAACTTCTGTGAGAACTGGGTTTGTTCAAAATGGACAGGAGGCAGGAAGATGGGGGCTGGGGCTGGAGCTAGCGGTGTGAAGAGGGAGACAGAGGCAGAGACAGGCATTTTAGAGATAATTTTCAGGCCTATTAAAAGATGGCTTCAGCAAGTTGCTTAGAATGGAGTTGGTGCATGTTAGTAAGACCTAATTATATGCTTTTCTCGTTAGTAATTAATTGAAGATTAGCACAGACATCAGTTGGGAGGAATGAGGGCATCTCCCCC